>NC_090922.1:1509853481-1515270981 GCF_040938575.1 Ambystoma mexicanum
GTGGAGGATTGAGTCAGGGAAGTGTGGGAATATGGGCGGGGGATTGAGTCAGGGAAGTGTAGGGATATGGATGTGGAATTGGGCCAGGGAAGTGTGGGGATATGGTGGGGATTGAGTCACGGAAGTGTGGCTCTATGGATGTGGGATTGAGTCAGGGACACGTGGGGCTATGGGTGGGGTATTGAGACAGGAGAGTGTGGGGATATGGGTGGAGGATTGAGTCAGGGAAGGGTGGGAATATGGGCGGGGGATTGAGTCAGGGAAGTGTAGGGATATGGATGGGGATTGAGTCAGGGAAGTGTGGCGATCTGGATGGGGGATTGAGTCATGGAAGTGTGGGGATGTGGATGGGGGATTGAGTCAGGGAAGTGTGTTTCTATGGATGGGGGATTGAGTCAGGGAGGCATGGGGATATGGGCAGGGGATTGAGTTAGGGAAGTGTTAGGATATGGATGGAGGATTGAGTCAGGGGTGTGTTCGGATATGGATGGGGGATTGAGTCAGGGAAGTGTTCGGATGGTGATAGGGGATTGAAACAGGAGAGTGTGGGATATGGATGGAGAGGCGCTTTACACATATCCAATAAATAATGTGGATGGGGGATTGAGTCAGGGACACGTGGGGCTATGGGTGGGGTATTGAGACAGGAGAGAGTGGGGATATGGGTGGAGGATTGAGTCAGGGAAGTGTGGGAATATGGGCGGGGGATTGAGTCAGGGAAGTGTAGGGATATGGATGGGGATTGAGTCAGGGAAGTGTGGCGATCTGGATGGGGGATTGAGTCATGGAAGTGTGGGGATGTGGATGGGGGATTGAGTCAGGGGAGTGTTCGGATATGGACGGGGGATTGAGTCAGGGAAGTGTTTGAATATTGGTAGGGGATTGAGTCAGGGAAGTGTGTGTTTATGGATGGGGGATTGAGTCAGGGAAGTGTGTTTCTATGGATGGGGGATTGAGTCAGGGAGGCATGGGGATATGGGCGGGGGATTGAGTTAGGGAAGTGTTAGGATATGTATGGAGGATTGAGTCAGGGGTGTGTTCAGATATGGATGGGGGATTGAGTCAGGGAAGTGTTCGAATGGTGATAGGGGATTGAAACAGGAGAGTGTGGGATATGGATGGAGAGGCGCTTTACACATATCCAATAAATAAATAAATAAAATACGTAAATAAATAACGGAGTACTTTTAGGAGGTAACAAAGAAACAGATATACTGCAGGGGTGGGATAGAGAGGGGCACAGAGGAGGGTACTGCAGTACGGGATGGCGGGTAGGAGAGGGGAGGGTGGCATCTAGAGAGTCAGGTGGCGCAAGGGGCAACGTGATGGCCTAGGTCTTGCGGAAGAGAGACCCTTGAAGATGTGGGTCTTGATTCTTCTCTGAATTGTAGGAGTGTGGGAGCGAGTCAGATGCCGACGGGGAGGAGGTTCCATAGTCTTGGGGTGAAGGCAGAGAAGGCTTGTTTTCTGGTCCGTTCCTTTTTGCATAAGCGGATTTCAAGTCTGCACGTGTCCCAGCTTCTGGTGGTGTGCTGTCATACATGTGTAAGTTTGTTTATTTTTACAGCACGTTTTGTGTTTTTAATGCAGTCCATCTTTGGGCCTGTAGTCTACACCAGTTAATCACCCACAGTTAGTTTTGGGCTGTAACGCAGTGCATGCTGGGACATGGAGACACTGCCAGATACAGCCCACACTGAGCTTGGTTCTCTTAGCACAGTGCATGATTGAATGTGCAGTAGGGGTCAGATATGCAGGATTGTGTTACTCTGGGACAAGTGGTCACGGAAACCCACTGGGCCTCTTTACGACCCAGGCGGTAAGTTACCGCCTGGGCCGTGACTTTACCACCATGGCGTAAACTATGTTTACGCCATGGTGGTTGGCGGACTTACCGCCCCATTCCGACCTTGGCGGGGCGGTAAGCCCCCAATCCCCATTTACCCTTCCCCATTCCCATTTTTGCCCCATAGGGCATAATGGGAGTGGGGAAGGCGTTAATTACGCCACCGTAAATTACGGTGGCGTAATTAACTCCATGGTCCCTTAGCGCCATGGATTTTAACACCCGCTAAAAGCGGGTGTTAAAACCTCCATGGCGCTAAGGGACCTCGTAATTGGCGGTAAGGGGTCGGCGCAGCTAACGCTGGCGTAAACCCCTTACCGCCAGGGTCGTAATGAGGCCCACAGTAAGTATTGTTTTCTTAATGCACTGCATGATCATACGTGGTCTTTACTAGATATGCATCCAAAGTGTTGTACTCTTAATGCAGTGCATGCTGGTATGTGTAGTCATTGCTGGAAGTGCTCTAAAGGCGATGCATGCTTGGACGTTGAAGCCACTCCCAGATATGCACACACGGAGAGCTGTGTACTCTTGGAGCAGCGCATGCTGGGACATGCAGTGCCAGGTATTGTGCTGTTAATGCAGCGCGTGCTCAGACCTTTAGGGCCTCATTACACGGAAGGCGGTGGTCCAGGGTGCTTTTAGCACCCTGGACCATGCCGGTAAAATACCGGCACCGCCTTGGCGGAAAGGGGATTTACCGCCCCATTCCAAGGTTGGAGGGGCGGTAAATCCCCTTTCCGCCATTGCCCTTCCCCATTCCCATTTCTGCCCCATAGGGCATAATGGGACTGGGGAAGGCGCTAATTACGGCACCGCAAAAAGCAGGCGTTAAAACTCCAACCCGCTAAGGGACCTCGTAGTACGGCGGTAAGGGTTAACGGTCACCGTTGCCATTAACGGTGACCGTTAACCCTTACCGCCGTTCGTGTAATGAGGCCCTTAGTCTCTTCAAGATATGCACCCACTAAATTGTGATGTGTAGTCACTGCTGGATGGGCACGACGGTGAGTTTTGAGATATTGATGCAGTGCATGCTGGGCTGTGTAGTCTCTGCCAGACAGTGTTCGAAGTGTAAAAAAAAGAACTATTTGATCTATATCACCTGCTGGCGTGCCCAGGCTCCCCGCAAACCACTGGCACGCCCCCTCCCATGCGCAATCCAAAGCCCCAAGAACACACACATGCTGTTTAAGGGAATGTTCAGTGCTGTGCACGGAAGTGAACGTTTCAACTTCTTCCAACACTTTCTTTTTAAAACGAATGGTTTCTTTCTAAAATAAAAGTATAGGAACAGACAACCAAACAAAAAAAAAAGTCGAGGAACACTGCTCCTCACTGCTCCCGCCCACTTCGACCACTGCTGCCAGATGTCCATCCATAGTGTGATGTGTGCGCTTAACGAAGTGCATGTATAACTTTGTACATTTCTACAGCGAGTTGTGTTTTCTTAAAGCAGTGTACGCTTGCATTGTAGTCTCTGACAGACATGCGCCCACTCTGCATTATTTTATTCTTAACACACTGTTTTTTGGGACATGTAGTCACTGACAGACATGCACCTGCAGTGAGTGTTGTGCTTCAGGTGACGTGCCTGCTGGTAAGTGTATTCACAGCCAGGTAAGCGGCCACCGTGAGCTTCGGTGCATGATGGGAGGTGTAGTCACTGACTGACAGGCACGCCCACGGTGAGTTGTATGCTCTGAACGCAATGCATGCTGGGAATTGCAGTCTCAGCTAGATATGTGCCCATTGTGAGCGTTCTGCTCTTAATGCAGAGCAGGTGTAAGTTTGCATATTTGCACAATACTACTTCTTATTTTAACGCACTTGGCCCCCTAGTTGAATGCTACCTTTTGCCAGTTTCCCATTTCATTTCTCCTTATGCTTCGTTTTGTTCTATTGTGGTAGTAATGGTTGGTTTTCTTCATGCTGTTCCATCCATGGAGCTCAAGGAGTACCCCAGACAGGCCCATACACCCACCAACAAGCCAGAACTAAGCTGTCGTTTAAGATGCTGCCATCATTTCACTGTGGACTGTAGACCATGTTGGGAGGGTCCCGCTGGTTGTGCTCGAGTGGACTTTTCGAGCAAAACACATTTAAATGGAGTCGTGCTTTTAGTTAATGGAGCCTGTGTTGCAAATCTATGGTGCTGTGCATGTACCCGTGCTGTTGTCTCATTAAAAGTGTGCAGTGTACACAAGAAATACACACTGGTACTTTATTTTTCATTTATTTTAATGTATCTATTGTGTTTGTTGGTAGCACCCAGACCCGGAGGTATCACGTACTAAAGTACGTAGTTAGGATTAGATGGAAACAGTGTGGTAATGCATGGTATCATGACAATATGGTGGTATATATTGGCACCGCTATTAGCACCCTGCTGTCCTCCGGTTTAGCGTGCTCTAGAAGTGTGAAAAATAAACAAATAAACAAATAAATACATTTGCTAAGTGTCCAAATGTTATTGCATCAACAAGCATGCACTAATGACGATGCTGTAGAACCGGTATATCCTCATTCATACGCAGCGCATCAGAAATCGGGGGGAGGGGGGGTGGAGGTAATGAGTCATGACACATGATCTGTTTGGAGGGTAGGACCTCAAGAGTGTTGGGATGTCTGCTGACCAGGGAGACGGCCATAGCTCATTAGAGGAGCTGCCAGCTCGGTCAGACGGAGGGGCTGGGCTAGTGGGTGGGATGTTCTTGGTCTACAGACGAGTGAGGTATGAGGCAGATACTATGGGTGAGGCAAAGGGCGCTACAGATTGAGGGGCAGGTGTGGGTGAAGGGCTGTCACGTCGGGGAGTACTGGAATGGTGTTGTGATGTTAGTGTCAAAGGGGAAAAGCCACAGGTGCTGCTAACTGGGGGCTCTGTCCGGTGGGAGGGGTTGGGGTGGTCAGAGAGACAGACCTCTGATTACACTGCTCAAATATCACCACATGCTTAAACAGTATCCTTCCATAGCGCCTTCACAATGGTTTCACCTACCAATAAGCGCTAGCTCTTCAACTGAAATTGTTTTCAGTGGAAAGTCCAGCAATACTGATATTGTTATTTTATTTCTATCGCGCTCGTACACAAGTGTTTCACAATGCAGGACCAACCCTCTTTTTCTGTTGAGTCATGCATCAAGGCCAGTCTGTATGCGCGGCCTTCAACAGTGGACATAGCGCAAGTGTTGAAGACAAGGGCCTTCTACGAGGCACGGTGGTGCCTGACTTAATGTAGGGATTGGTGTTGAACAAGTGGGTGTGCCAGGGTGGGTGATGGTGAGCAGCAGTCTACTGTAAAGTGGGGAGAATGAAGGATGCGTTTCAAAGATGGGGTCAGGAGTGCAGTCAACATCACACCCACAATGTTCATCACATGAAGGAAATTATAGGGTGGTTACAGATCCCAGTGCCTGCCACCACCCTTTCTAGATAGTCGTTTATTGTAAATCCTTGACACCTGAAAATCCCAAACATACTTCTGAACTCCTCCAGCTCTGTTGGAAGCCCTGTGAGAAATCTCAGGGCGTCCTCACTTCTTTTCCCCAGACATCCTCTTCTCAGGTGGCCAAGGAAAGGCAGTCGCTATCGGATCCTGACCCTGAGGGTGGGTGTGCAATGGAGGTCTTCCTTAGTAGAGGAGAATTGGGAGTGGAGGCCACGCCCCCTTGGGTGAGACGCGGTATCTCCCATTTTCCTTTCATAAGGAGTCTGACATCCCCCAAGGCTTTATGGGCCATTGGCAGACCCTTCCCTATTCTTCCAGCAAATCATCCACCACTAGATACCAGTTAGGTACTGGGACAAGGAAGAGACAAACCAGAGCAACCCATCCTCTCTTTATTGACTCACACACACCCCATTTAGGTACTGGGTCGAGGAGGAGGCACGCATGAGCAATGCAGAACTCCCAAGCCGGCAATGAGCAGACTAGACCTTTATGGACCAGTCAAACTGGTGGGAGGTTTAAGACCAGCAAGAACAGTGAAAATGGAGTCAGCTTTGGAAGCAGATCTACGGACTGCTGCACGAGAGCAGACCGCTCATGGAAGGCGGCGTGGCAGCGGCAGTGCTTGAGAACCCCGGGAAGATGCAGAGTGTATGCATCGGGAAGCAAGGCTGTAAGAAGCTAAAGGACTGGGCAGGACTACGGACATAACCAGGCAAAGCTAGTGAGGCCCCGGCTACGAGAGATGCATCAGTGGTGATAGGGAAGCCACGGAGAGCCGCTGTGGAGACGGAGCAAGGCACTGCATGAGAGAGAGCTTGTGGCGGCTGGAAACCTCACTGGAACGCTGTAAGAACTGACCGGTGAGCTACCCTGGGGAATGGGACACCGGGACGGCAGGCGAGCATGTCAGACCTGTGAGACCATTAATGAATGTTGGTATAGATGAAAGCAAGCAGTTTGAATACCGATCCGAATGAAAGCAGTTTTGTGGAATCCCACGATTTAAAGGAACTGTGAACTTTGAGAGAACAAGCATTGGCAAAAGCCATAGGAATATAAGGGAACTGCGTAGCTTGAGAGAACACGCGTTGGCAAGAGCCATAAGAATATAAGGGAACTGCGTAGCTTGAGAGAACATGCGTTGGCAAGTGCCATAAGAATATAAGGGAACTGCGTAGCTTGAGAGAACAAGCGTTGGCAAGAGCCATAAGAATATAAGGGAACTGCGTAGCTTGAGAGAACAAGCGTTGGCAAGAGCCATAAGAATATAAGGGAACTGCGTAGCTTGAGAGAACACGCGTTGGCAAGAGCCATAAGAATATAAGGGAACTGAGTAGCTTGAGAGAACAAGCGTTGGCAAGAGCCATAAGAATATAAGGGAACTGCGTAGCTTGAGAGAACAAGCGTTGGCAAGAGCCATAAGAATATAAGGGAACTGCGTAGCTTGCGAGAACACGCGTTGGCAAGAGCCATAAGACTATAAGGGAACTGCGTAGCATGAGAGAACAACCGTTGGCAAGAGCCATAAGAATATAAGGGAACTGCGTAGCTTGAGAGAACACGCGTTGGCAAGAGCCATAAGACTATAAGGGAACTACGTAGCTTGAGAGAACAACCATTGGCAAGAGCCATAAGACTATAAGGGAACTGCGTAGCATGAGAGAACAACCATTGGCAAGAGCCATAAGAATATAAGGGAACTGCGTAGCTTGAGAGAACACGCGTTGGCAAGAGCCATAAGAACATATGGGAACTGCGTAGCTTGAGAGAACACGCGTTGGCAAGAGCCATAAGAATATAAGGGAACTGCGTAGCTTGAGAGAACAAGCGTTGGCAAGAGCCATAAGAATATAAGGGAACTGCATAGCTTGAGAGAACAAGCGTTGGCAAGAGCCATAAGAATATAAGGGAACTGCGTAGCTTGCGAGAACACGCGTTGGCAAGAGCTATAAGACTATAAGGGAACTGCGTAGCATGAGAGAACAACCGTTGGCAAGAGCCATAAGAATATAAGGGAACTGCGTAGCTTGAGAGAACACGCGTTGGCAAGAGCCATAAGAATATAAGGGAACTGCGTAGCTTGAGAGAACACGCGTTGGCAAGAGCCATAAGAATATAAGGGAACTGCGTAGCTTGAGAGAACAACCGTTGGCAAGAGCCATAAGACTATAAGGGAACTGCGTAGCATGAGAGAACAACCATTGGCAAGAGCCATAAGAATATAAGGGAACTGCGTAGCTTGAGAGAACACGCATTGGCAAGAGCCATAAGAACATATGGGAACTGCGTAGCTTGAGAGAGCAAGCATTGGCAAGAGCCACAAGAACATAAGGGAACTGCGTAGCTTGAGAGAGCAAGCGTTGGCAAGAGCCACAAGAACATAAGGGAACTGCGTAGCTTGAGCGAACAACCGTTGGCAAGAGCCACAAGAACATAAGGGAACTGCGTAGCTTGAGCGAACAACCGTTGGCAAGAGCCACAAGAACATAAGGGAACTGCGTAGCTTGAGCGAACAAGCGTTGGCAAGAGCCACAAGAACATAAGGGAACTGCGTAGCTTGAGAGAACACGCGTTGGCAAGAGCCACAAGAATATAAGGGACTGCGTAGCTTGAGAGAACACGCGTTGGCAAGAGCCACAAGAATATAAGGGAACTTCGTAGCTTGAGAGAACAAGCGTTGGCAAGAACCACAAGAATATAAGGGAACTTCGTAGCTTGAGAGAACAAGCGTTGGCAAGAACCACAAGAATATAAGGGAACTGCGTAGCTTGAGAGAACACGCGTTGGCAAGAGCCACAAGAATATAAGGAAACTGCGTAGCTTGAGAGAACAACCATTGGCAAGAGCCATAAGAATATAAGGGAACTGCGTAGCTTGAGCGAACAAGCGTTGGCAAGAGCCACAAGAATATAAGGGAACTGCGTAGCTTGAGAGAACAAGCATTGGCAAGAGCCATAAGAATATAGGGAACGGCGTAGCTTGAGAGAACAAGCATTGGCAAGAGACATAAGAATATAAGGGAACTGCGTAGCTTGAGAGAACACGCATTGGCAAGAGCCATAAGAATATAAGGGAACTCTGTAACTTGAGAGAACAAGCACTGGTAAGAGCCAAACAAGTATGTCAAAGTGCAACACGTGATAACCCAAGCACCACTGTAGAGATGAAACTGCGGCCACGTGCTTATGAAAGAGAAGCAAGTCAGGTGGGTCCGTTGCGTGACATGTAATGGGTGGATCGAGTTGTCCAACATCTGCACCTAGACCGAGGACACTCACCTATGGAAAAAACACTTAAAATACCTGCAAAGAAGCTTGTGATTGAATATAAAGGAAATCTTGTGTGAACAGGAATTAAAGAACGGAACTTTGTGACATTGGTGAAAGGTAACCAAACCAGAAGAACTGGGAAGTATTACAAAGAAATGTGGTTTTGGAAAAGTTGAAAGACTCGAAAGCTCGGGGAAGTGAAGCCCTTTTCATCGTGAACTATTTCAAACCTTAGGGAAGGGAACCACTTTTTCA
This sequence comes from Ambystoma mexicanum, assembly GCF_040938575.1. Lineage (NCBI taxonomy): Eukaryota > Metazoa > Chordata > Amphibia > Caudata > Ambystomatidae > Ambystoma > Ambystoma mexicanum. The sequence continues at coordinate 1,509,862,306 of NC_090922.1, forward strand.
TTGTGAATTATCTCAAACCTTGGGGAAGGGAAACCCTTTACAACGAAGAGCTGGACGAAGCTCGGAACTGTTATTTGAACACTTATTAATTTGAGGCTGACATCCCTACACATTGTACACAGTTAGCTGTGAGGGCAAGCATAGGTGGTGGACACAGACAGACATTTGCTTTGGACTTCATGACACAGACTGTCCTCAGTTTCATTTAGGTAGGGAAATCCCACCTTAGCATAGGGCAAGCGAGGCCTTTTCCCACCACACTTTTTGACTTAATAAAAGTGTATAGCTCAAGCTTGAGTTCAGTTGCCTGTGCCTTCTGTTCCTGCAACGCCCCTGCATGTGGTGGGGACCAGCAAGCAGGGGGCGAGAAAGCAAGGCGGGGCTTCGGTGCATTTCCATGTTCCAAAAGAAACCAAAAATAAGTGGAATGTAAACCTAACTTAGATGCAAGGCGACATGTTAGCATATCACGGTTATCACAGCCTTTTTTTCTAAAGGTCTAAACAAAACACTGCATCAAATATAACACTAGTACTTATACAATCAACAAGACTACTACTCACCCAACATTATGTCCATGACGGGAGATATCTTCGTTCATACCAGAACAATTGGCCGTTACCAATGATGTCAATGTCATTCACCATGCTCCCCTTGCTCCCTCCCGCCTTGAAGCGCTTTGAAGCACTCCATCTGTGTATACGCGCTGTAGAAATAAACAATTTCAACCACTGAGGCTGAAATATATTTTTCTCTGCTGCTGGTCACTCTTTGCATCACTTCATGTGCATCTGTACTAATTCTCTCTTTGCTCCTCCTTTCACCATTTTACAACATCACATCATGTGTGTGTGTCACCCACTTTCCCATCCTTTTTGGCCTCCGATAAACTGGTTTGATGTAAACAGCAGAACTGTGCTATACTTTTAGCAGAATCCCTGAGGCGGTCCTCTGACACCATATGCCCCACAGCGTGTCTCCACCGTCATGCGCCACCTGGGCGCACCCCCATCCATGGTGCTGTCGAGACAGGATTGCAGTAGGCCTATAAGATACTGAGAGACACCTTGCACAGGAAAGTAGAGTAACTCGTAGAAGCGTTGGCACCACAGACGTCTTTATGGGAGGGCAAAGGAGCGCGTTTCCCTGGGCCTCTTCCTTGAGGGGTGGCCCGCATAGTTGCCTGATACAGAGAAGTGTGTGTGCATTTTGTACTGGGCATAACACATGTGCTGCTATGGTTTAGTGTGCAGCTGAGGCGCTCTGCCTGCTGCCTCGCTGTCTCTCTGGCGTTGACTAGTTCATTCCATGTGGATAAATGAATCATGGCATGTGCTCCGTGTTCGCTGTTGTGCCAGGGTGGGCCAGAGGATAGCTCAGTGTCAGAAGCTAGCATGTCCGCCCCCCGCTCCCCTCAGGACATCCGCCATGGGAAAGCGTGCAAAGACCACAAGCGCCAGGGCCTGATGGCATCAGCACCGCCAAAGACTTCTTAAGGGTGGGTTCCATGATGGGGCCCCCTGACCATTACAGGAAGGAAGCGGGTGTTTCTGCTTAAAGAAATAACAAGCACGTTAGGTTTCCAATGGCAGTGTGAGAAACAGAAAGGGAGAGTGAGAGGGAGGAGGAGTAGGACAGAGAGAGGGAGAGAGAGAGACGAGAAAGAGAAAGAGAGGGGTAGAGAGAGAAGAGAGAGAGTGAGAGAGAAAGAGACAGAGGGAGGGAGGGAGAGAGAGATAGAGAGAGAGAGTGAAAGAGAGAGGGGGAGAGAAAGAGAGGACGATAGAGAGAGAGAAGAGAGAGATAGAGAAAGAGAGAGGCAGAGAAGAGAGAAAGTAAACGAGAGAGGGAGAAGAGAAAAAGAGAAAGCGAGAGAGACAAAAAGAGGGAGAGAGAGAAAGAGACAGAGAGAGGGAGAGAGAGATAGAGAGATTGAGAGAAGAGGCACTAGAGAGGGAGAAGAGAGAGAAAGAGAGAGAGAAAGAGAGAGAGAGAGAATGTGAAAGAGAGAGAGGGAGAGAGGTATAGAGGCGATAGCAAGAGAAAAGAGAGAGAAAGAACAGGAGAGAGGAGAGAGAGAGAAAGTGAAAGAGAGAGAGAAAGAAAGAGGAAGAGAGGGGCAGAGAGAGAAGAGCGTGTGTGAGAGAGAGGTAGAGAGAGAAGAGAGACAGTGAAGGAGAGAGGGATAGAAAGAGAGGACGATAGACAGAAAAGAGAAACAGAGAAAGAGAGAGGCAGAGAAGAGAGAACGTAAAAGAGAGAGAGACAGAGAGAGTGAAAGAGAGAGAGAGAGAGAGAGAGAGGGGCAATAGAGAGGGAGAAGAGAACGACAGAGAGCAGAAGACATAGAGAGAAGTGATAAAGAGGAGAGAGAAAGCGAGAGGTACAGAGAGATAGAAGAGAGAAAGAACGTGAAAGAGAGAGAGGGAGAGAGGTATAGAGGCGATAGCAAGAGAAAAGAGAGAGAAAGAACAGGAGAGAGAGAGAATGTGAAAGAGAGAGAGGGAGATAGATAGAGAGAGGCAATAGAGAGAAGAGAGAGAAGGGGCAGGACAGAGAGCAAGAGAGGTGATAGAGAGAAGAGAGAGAAAGAGAGAAAGGGAGAAAGAAAGAGGAAGAGAGGGGCAGAGAGAGAGAGAAGCTAGAGAGAAAGAGAAAGAGGGAAAGAGAGAGGGAGCGATAGAGAGAGGGGGAGGGGATAGAGAGGGAAAAGAGAGAAAGAGAAAGCGTGAGAGACACAGAGTGGGAGAGAGAGAGACAGAGAGAGGGACAGAGAGAGATTACATAGTACATCCCTATGCTGTAAACTGCCAACGTACTGAGTTGTAAGGTGACAACACAATTCTTACAGGCGACCTTGGGAGGCCTCCGATTTATGCAACTTTTGTTGGGCTGTAACCTGTGTGTGCTTAAGGGAGAAAGGACACCCGAGTTACAAGCTGGTAAATCCCAATTGTCTTTGGATATTGCAAGTGTGAGAACTGCAGACACTGCCAGTGTTTATCTTGGGCAATTCTCTATAATCAAAAGGGAGAATATGAATGTGCGATGTGCCAGTCGCAGTGAGAAAGTGAGTGCAGCGCAGGCCCAGATGGGCGCGGACTTGCCAGTCGCAGTGAGAAAGCGAGTGCAGCACAGGCCGAGATGGGCTCGGACTTGCCAGCCGCAGTGAGAAAGCGAGTGCAGCACAGGCCGAGATGGGCTCGGACTTGCCAGCCGCAGTGAGAAAGCGAGTGCAGCACACGCCGAGATGGGCTCGGACTTGCCAGTCGCAGTGAGAAAGCGAGTGCAGCACAGGCCGAGATGGGCTCAAACTTGCCAGTCGTAGTGAGAAAGCGAGTGCGGCACAGGTGGAGATGGGCCCGGTCATGCCATTTGCAGTGAAAAAGCAAGTGCAGCTCAGGTCGAGATGGGCTCGGACTTGCCAGTCACAGTGAGAAAGCGAGTGCAGCTCAGGTTGAGATGGGCTCGGACTTGCCAGTCGCAGTGAGAAAGTGAGTGCAGCTCAGGTCGAGATGGACTCGGACTTGCCAGTCGCAGTGAGAAAATGAGTGCAGCGCAGGCCTAATGGGCCCAGTCATGCCAGTCGCAGTGAGAAAGCAAGTGCAGCTCAGGTTGAGATGGGCTCAGACTTGCCAGTCGCAGTGAGAAAGTGAGTGCAGCGCAGGTTGCGGTGTGCCCGAACCTGCCAGTCATTGTGAGAAAGCGAGTGCAACGCTGGCCGAAATGGGCTCAGACTTGCCAGTCGCAGTGAGAAAGCGAGTGCAGCGCAGGCCTAACGGGCCCGGACGTGCCAGTCGCAGTGAGAAAGCGAGTGCAGCGCAGGTCGAGATGGGCTGAGACGTGCCAGTCGCAGTGAGAAAGCTAGTATAGCGCAGGTCGAGATGGTGTAGAGGAGGAGCCAAGTACCCCCATGCCACCTACTACACCTAAATTACCTGAAACATGTGAACCAAAGTATGTGACATATACTGAACAGTTAAACCAGCAAAGAGAAGAGTGTGTGCAGTACCCATAAGAGTACCTTTACCTAAGAGAATATGGGAGGTAAAGTACCCATGGAGGAAACCATACTTACATCCAAGACAATATGATGGCCATTTGAATGAAATTCCTGATGAAACAAAGAAACTGAATGACCAGGATGAATTGTGACGTCGTACAAAGCTGAATTAACACCCATATAGAAAGATAACATACCATAGAGGCAGACGATTTATAAAGAACAAAGAAATACTGAGTATAAGTGATATCTTGCGATCAAGATGAAGAGATTTATGCCACAAACCTGATGAAGAAACTTTGTTTAAACGTGTACAGATGCAATGAAACGCAAGCAGCAAAGTGATCATGAAGCTATGCTTAAATAGATTAGACCGCGGCAAGCACTAGCATAAACATATATTTCATAGATACATATGGATTAAGAAAGGAATTCATGTTTCCACTACATATGAAGCAGTACTGAACAACGAGTAAGGCCTCATTCTAGTGTTGCAGTTACAAAAAACAATTGAATTAAACAGAATACATTTCAGCTAAGGAGTTGACTGAGCCAAGAAAGCCAGGGACTTACCAAACTGGAATTGGCTGATATTAGATACAATTAACGTGAAAGAACAGAAGCTCCTGTTCAAGAAGGTCAAGTGAAAACAAAAGACGTCAGAGGACTATTGAAGAATAAAATAAAATACACAAAAAGGCTTAAATTCATGGTATCCAGTGACGTGATGGAAGAAAGTTGAATGGATGAGAAGATCACACCTTTGCACGGAAGCTGGATAGTATCCATACTCCTTAAACATTCTCAGAGAACAGTACAGACTCAAGGAGAACTTCATAGTACTAATTGACAATGGACCATTGAGGTGATGATGGATCACATTTTTAATTGGTGGGAAGCTGTTATCAAGACAAGCTCACCCGCACCTGGTTGTTCGGTCTGCGTGCTGCTCACGTAGGTGGAAAATTACTGACGGGGGTTAGTAGACAACCAATTGTAAGGGAATACGTAGTTTGGGGTCCTATAGATTGTGTAGCCAATAGGACATTGTACATTTAGTGATGTTCATAGTGGCCATTTTGAAGGGAGGGCTTAGTTGCCCCACCTGACGTTAACTATCCTATTACCTCTCTCCGTTACTCTATTAGATATAGAAGCTATGGTTAGTTAGTCACTTAGAACCAATTCCTCTTCCCAATAAGTTTCTGTAGTTTGCCACGTAGGATGACTTTGGTAATGACTCATGTCAACACGTCAGCTATGACCAATTATGGGTATAAGAACCCATTGTTTTAATGAAGTAGTTAGAGTCTGAGTATTGAGCGACTGCTGATGTTCGTTGTACTCCCTGTTTTAAATACTTGTATTAAAACAGACAAACTATTGCTAAACTATTTGTGCCGTCTTGATGATTGATGATTGATTAAAATCTGCATCCCCATCCATCTCCATGGTATTGCTACTCATCTTAAAGGGCTAGAAGCCTCCAGTTCACTTGGTAGCAGAGATTTGATGGTTTGATAAGATACCATCGGCCGTCGACATAAGTGATTTTTGAGTCTCGGCAATATCACACGACCTTTGCCATTCGGCTGACAGGACGTGAAGCTCCCTGTAGATAGTGGTTAAAATAGGAAAAATCCTTGCAAGGAAAGGTTTGACGCGACCCCTATTTTCAGATGGAAACCCCTCCCACATCTATGAGAAGCGAATCGAAAAGCGGCTCGAAGAGACGGTAATAAAGGCGGTAATCCCGAGGGTCCGAAGATGAAAAACATGCGAACGGTGAGTGAACAGACCAAAGAGTGTGGCAAAAGAATGCATGTGTGGTAAATAATGGAGAGTAACGGAGGGAAGTAGGATAAAATATAATGCAAGAGTAAGAGTGTAATATACATGTATACGGGAAACAAGATATTTATTGACTTGAGTGTGGCCAAGTAATATATGAGGAAAAATAGTGTGTAGACATGCAATGGTAATAATCCCTGTTCCTAGACTTTAAAGAGTGCTTGCAGAAGCTTTAATTCATAGCCCCTTTACAAGGGCCATATAGGAGACCTTCTTAAAGGAATTAGCTTATGTTCCAATCGGAGCAGATTTAGAGGGTAAGACGAGTCTTAGAAGAAGATAGTGAGTAGTACGTACATGTGGCTGTCTGTTTTGTTTTATGTGGTTGTAAGGTGTGATGACGTTAGAGTTGAAAAAATAAATGTTTTAAGTAATAGAAAAAATGTAAAGTTAAGATGTGAAAATTGATTGCTTTGAGATTAAACTTTTATGGTTGTTTTTTAGCAGGATTGGAGCTTGCAACGGTTGGTGCTCACTCATAAGTGTATGTTGATTGAGACGTAAAACTGAAAATTGTAACTAAAACATAAGCAAAGTGGTAGCAAAGAGAAAAGTAAAGGTTAATAAATGGAAGAAGTTACGCCATTAGTGCATCTTTGCAAACAGCTACCAAAGCATGCGCTTAAGCTTAAACAATACAGTGCAGAATGGGATAAAGGTACCGCAGACAAAATGTTCATGCCATGGCCACAAGGAGGGTCATTATCGAAAGCAGTTTTGCAGCACATGACGACATATTTGAATGCTGCGTGCACAGGAAAAAAGTTAGAAAAGCGCCTAGCGAGTCTAGAGCTTTGGAAAATGTATGAACACGAGAAGGAGGAGGAGCCTCCTTTAGATTGGATATTGAAATATATGCAAATAGGGGTCTGAAGAGCCTTCTTCTCAGCCCGCCCCATCTGAAATGAAAGACGAAACTAAGACAGATGAAGGGTTATACTCATTAAGGGAACTTAAAGCAGCGTCGGGATATAGCAGCCCGTCATATGAGTAACCTATGCAAAGTAGTGAAGAGGGCCCAGAGAAAGACATTGAGAAAGATGTAACCTCCCAAGTCCTGAGGGAAAAGGAGAGACGCGATAAGGAATTAAGTGACCAAGCAAGCACATTTCTAGATATAAGGAGAGAAATAAAGAGATGGAAAAGAGATAAGGATAAAACTGATGAGATAGGGCTCTTACAGTACAAATGGTTGAAGGTCAGATTTTACTTAAACTCAATGGTAAAGCCTCAGAGATGTAAGACAAAGGGGAGATCAAGACAGAAAAGACAAAGAAAGGGAGGAACGATTGAAAGATGAAGGACTGAAAATAAAATATAGACAAAGACAAGAACAGTCATATCAAGATGAGCAAGCTAAAAAACAAGAGAGAGCAGAAGAGCAAAGAAAATGTGATAATAAAAGGAGAACTGATGATGAAAAGGAAAGGATAAGAGAGAAAAGAATACAGAGACGAAGGGATGAGGAAATACGAATCCACGGGTAGCATGGGAAGATTTAGAGGAATTCTTTCCTTTCCGAGTTATTACCAGGTACGTCTAAGTGAGTCCAGAAGATTAATTTGACTCACAAAGCATTGGGGATATGATTGATAAAGTTTACCATGAAATGCAAGAACAGAAAGAATCACAAGGGAAAGGAAAAAATGATCGTCTTGAGAGCACTCAGTTGTATGACACAGAGACTGTAATGCGAGACATAAAGAGCTGTCTTTAGACAGACTAACTTTAAATAGAGATGATGATGAGAGGAGTTGCACGAGTTGGGCACAAGAAGTATCAGACAAAGAAAGGGAAACCTTCAGGAAGGAAAAGAGAAATTATGTATATGGTCCAGAGGGATGTTCACCTATGGATAAGGGAGTAAGATGGTCAGATTCACAAAACTCTATGTCTAAAGCATCAGAGCAACTGACACCGGTCAGCCCACCATAAGGGGCAACCCCATGGTCAGAGGGGGAGTCCCCACCTTACGTAAGCAGGCTAAGATCATTGCCAGGCAGACAGCGATGTGGGAATAATACTCCAGCGGTAGATAGACAAAAGATGATAGATGAGAATGAGTTTGGAGCGTAATAATTCCCCTTTTTGAAAAAGGGGAGGGCCCAGGCCGCAATATATACTGTGGCTCCAGATGGACAGGGAAAATTTTAAATGTAAGCTCCCGAATTTAACTTCCGGTGCTGGAAAATGGATACATGCGTTAGGAAAAATGACGGGAGGGAATACATTAGCTACAGGGGATATTAATGGTCCTCTGATCGCCATACTTTGTGAGAGAGCTGATGACGCATGGACACGGGTAGGTTACCCTGGTGTGACTACAGTCAACACCATGCACAATGAAGCACCATTCAACAATTGTATAGCAGCAATTTGGAAAGCGCTTCGAGTGCTATATCCGGACACGTCCGATATGGGAGCAATAATGACGAGAAAAATGAAGGAAGGAGAGTATCCATTGCTTTACGTTAAAAGTTTTCAAGACACAAAGGCACTTGCTACATGTGAGGCTTGGGGGAAGTCTATACCTGTATTTTATCATGTATGTGCCAAGGGCTGCCTTAACAGGTGCAGAAACAGCTCAAGAAATTAGTGGGGATTGAAGCCAAACAGTGGTCGGAAATCCAGTTAACCATTGCACAGTATTGCAGACTCTGGCAGGAAAGGAATCACAAAAAGGACGATGCACGAAAAGGTGAAGAAGCAAAATGAGTTCAGAAAAAGTTATCCAAGTATGCCATTGAAGGGGCAATGTTAACGAACATAGGCAGATCAAATTCGCACCAGGCAGTGCACAAGCCACAAGGAAATGACCAGACAGTTTGATCAGGCAAATAATGGATATGCTCCATGAGGAAGGGGATATCAAGGGAGAGGTTGGCAAGGTAATCAAGGCTATTGGCAGAATAATCAGGGAGGTTTTCAGAATGTGCAACAAGGGTTTCAGAATATGCAGCAAGGTAACCAGAACATGTAATATGGACAGATGGGAAGACAACAGCTTGTATGTTGGACACGTGGAATGACAGGGCACGTGGCTCATATGTGTAGAAGCCAAGGGATGGTACAGAATGATCAATTTTCAAGACAGGGAATGCCAAATCCACCTGCATATTCGCAGCAGGGTGGAAATCGATTTGCAAAATGTCAAAAAGTGCAGCAGCAAGCGCTAAGAGTGCAACAATACTCGCAATCACGGCAAGTAACAGGTAATGGTAAGCAAGGACAATCGCAGCAGTCTCCTATGCAACTTCAGCAGAACACGAACACAGAACCATCTATGACGCGTAGAATAGGAGGTGTTATTGTTAATGGAGAAAATCCATTCACGGGTGATGGAGTGAGACTGTACCCGAATAGGACAGCTCACTGGGAGACCTGATGTGTTCAGAACTATCTATTACGCCAAATCCTCATGAGGAGGCAAGGGTAGACGTAATTATAGGCGGCAAAGCTTTTTCCTTCTTAGTGGACACGGGTGCAACACACTCGTGCATACGTATAGGTACATTTTCAATGTCTGGCGATGCAATGAATACTCAGGGCTTTACAGGAGCAATAAATCGTGTTCTTTTTACAACCAATTTACCAGTCTCCATAGGAGAATTTGATATGAAAGTGCCACTGCTTTATTTGAGGAAAACACCTGTCAACATATTAGGACAAGATTTAATAAAAAAAATGAATGTGACCATTTCATTTACAGATGATGGCATCGTATGCTCAGCACAGGGAATGCACGTGTGTGAAATTATCAGGGCATACGCAGGGCAAATAGCACTTAGAGTGATAACGTTGGAACCCGAAGTGTTCCATTTTGTGAACATGGCTGCCGGGTCTATTAGGCAGAACCATGAGAATACCAGATGAGTTTCTATTTAGACCTCAGATACCCATGGACGAAGAGGAGGGGCACATTTTCCCGTAGGCATAGAAGCAGCTATAGTCCGAGGAAATATGGCTTCGCTTGATGCAACTGATGATAAAGGTAGACGATGGAGTACAATAATTGCCATTGAGGGAGGTTGCAGAGTGACTGACGTCAGTGATGAGAACTTGTTTGGAGAAGACAGATCTGACGCTTTTGTGATATTTGAAATGTGCATTACTTGTTGGGTCAAGGCGATTAAGACAGAAGTCCCACAGCGAATGATGGTAGCAAAGAAGTGTCCTGAATATTTTGATGAAGATATGGCGAAAGTACCTATTTCATTATGGACTACTGGCCCCTATGACGTAGGCTTACTGAAAGGAGTTGGGGTAGTGAGGATGAAATTTAAACCAGGAGCAATTTTACCTCAAGCACGACAATATCCCATGTCTCGAGAGGCAGATGAAGGCATATTTAAGACGATTTCCACCATGATGGACCAAGGTATCTTAGTGACGTCAGAGTCACGATTTAATATGTCAGTTTATCCTGTTAAAAAATGAAAGGGGTGGTCTTAGAGATGAATACAAGATCGTAGGCTGATAAACAAAATTGTAGATGCCGAGTTCCCTCAAGTCCCAAACCCGTCTACAATTCTATGTAATATACCTGTTGATGCACAATATTTCACGGTGATTGACTTGAAAAATGTGTTTTTCTCAATCCCATTGCACAAAGACTCACAAGATTTGACATTGTTTACTTTTAGACAAGTACGATTAAAAAGCACGAGGCTGCCACAGGGGTACTGTGAGTCCCCATACATTTTCAACAGAGTTCTCCAGATGGACTTGAGCAGTATTGCTTTAGAGAGCGTTGTGCTGCAATAAGTAGATGACATTTTAGTTTGCAGCACCACAGAGGAAGAGGCAGATGCGATTCTGTTCAGCTGATGACTATGCTTGCCGACAAAGGTTACAAAGTTGACAAGGAAAAGATAGACTATTGTCAACAAGAGGTGTTGTATATAGGCCAATTGATTTCACATGAGGGAAAGAAGGTCACGCCTGAAAGAGCTGAGGCCATTTTAAAAACAGCCAAGCCACACACGATAAAAAAATGCAGAGTTTTCTAGGATTATGTAATTATGTCTAAGGCAATGAAAGAAAAAATCGTGTGGACTGAGGCAATGGAAGAAGGGTTTGATGAATTGAAAAAAGCAATATGCAGAGCCCCAGTTCTAGGGATCCCCAATTATGCAGAGGAAATATTTTTATTCTCACATACAGATGGTACTTTTATGACAGCAGTCCTCAGGCAGAGAACCACGTTGAGGTATAAGCCCCTTGCATATTACAGTGGAATTTTGGACCCAGTAATGAGAGGTCACTTTCCATGCGAACAACGTTTGGCAGCCACCACTTTCACCATAGAAAAGGCTACAAGCATAGTGATGGGATGCTCCATTATGTTATTTGTTGAACATGCATTATTTGCTATTTTAGAAAAACCGAAAGGCATGTTAACTACTCAAAGGACTTCTGCTCTTTAAACTCCTCTGAAGCATTGTGGCGACAAGACAGCACTGGTAAACCAGTGATGCCTATAGACTTATTAAGGGTAGCGCTAGAAGAGCTACACTACCTGGCACATACAACTAGGGAGAATCTTGCTGTAACCATTGCTGAGGATTAGCTTGTACCAAACCTAATGGAACATGTTGCAGTTTTATGGTAAATTGTATTGTTTGCCAACAATTCACAGCCCTGCATACACTGCACATAGTGAGGGGAGTCATCCCAAGACCCAATGGCCCTTTTCAGCACTTGCATATCGACTATGTGGACATGATACAAGTTTGAAATGGATATAGATGCTTATTAGTTGTAGTATGTCCTTTCTCCAGATGGATCCATGAACGCACCTAGGCTCTACCTATGCAGCTATGTTCTTAGTGCGCAAACTATTTCCCAGATGGGGAGTGTGCGAAGTAATGAGGTCGGATAATGGACCTCACTTTGTTAATACAGTTTTCGAGCAGATCACCTCGTTGCTTGGTATAAAGTTCAAGTTTTCTTCGGCTTATCATCCGCAAGGAAATGGATCTGTGAAAAGCTAAGCGGCCTGTTAAAAGAAAGAATAGCTAATAGCTTACTTTGAAAAAAGGGTGGTTGCACTGCTTTCCACTGGCATTGTATACATTGAGGCACCAACCAGGTTCTGACCACCATTTTACGCCACATGAAATTGTGACAGGAAGGCGAATAAGAATACTTTTAATGCCTCCATCCCGAATTAGAAGTGATGCTCATCCAATGTCAGAAATTATAGGACTTGAATTGCAAAACTCTTTGAACTGTTTAACATCTAGTTTTTCTGTGATTTCAGGACAGTTGCAGAGACAAGGGTGTAGGGCAGTAGAGAACACAGAAGGAGAGGCTTCAAAAACCCAAACTCCTGAATTTCTATGTCCAAGAATCTACCCAGGAGATAAGGTCCTAATTCGTAATCACACAAGGAAAAAATGGGACAAGCCCCGTTTCAACAGTCCTTTTATCGTTGAGGATGTGACCCCATCTGCTGTCAAATTGCGAGCTTGATTCTTCCTGGGAGACATCTAGATCTATGCCGGAGAGACCCCTTTGCCTGTACCACACCACAAAGAACCTACAGACGCAGATGGTATCTATGACGTGGAAGAAGGATGCATAACCTGACAAGTGGAAAGCGTGAAGAACTCTTTAGTTGGACAGTGGCTTAATTTGGACACTCCCTTATGAGCTATAAAAAAGGGGGAAAGGACACATTCGAACACTCTGTGCATCCAAATTACAGAGTAAAATAAGGTCTGCATGCTAAAAGAATCCACAGTAGTTTATTGACTTTTGACTGAGGCATACCTAAGCCTTGATAAGAATAAGGATAGGCCAAATTTTGATCGTGGACACAGCAATTGGAAGAGGGTAAAGTACCCCGATTCCTTCTATACAGAGTTCTTGTTTGGTTCAACTCATGGTGTTACCCAGTGATGACCTTTCGAGGATCATACTTACGTATCTTTAGTGGGTGTTACATTCTTATCCTACGTTGGTGGGGAGAACTTGCAGCATTTCAGCTTATATTCAAAGTCCTGATAATGAAAAACTTATTAGAAGATTGCTCATAATCATCACTGAAGAGTTTTTGAAGTTGTCTGAGTTCAGTGAGGAAAACACAAATGCGGTTATCAACCGATGCAGCACATAGACTGGACAGTGTGGTGTTCTTTCGTCTAATTCAAGAATACCTGCATCTCTTTGGAAGACACACAGACATTGTAACTTTCCAAAGAGATCCAAGAAATACTGTGAATTTGAGTGTGATCTTGGAAGGAATTATCATTCAGGTGGCAATCTATTCTTCTTAAAGCATCCAGAAAGCATCCAGAAAGTAGATAATTGATCAAGGACGAATACTGAAAGAAGACAACAGCTTCCAGAAACAATCTAAAAATGCAAAACCATTAAAGTCATGTTTCCTTCCTTATCATCAAATGTTCCAGATGGGAAACCAAAGTAGCAATATTGTGTTGCCCCATGTGGACAGACATACAAATTGCCCCAGAAGCAGATGCTGCAGGCTTATTTACCACTGCATCATCTACACATGTATTGTATTCATCCTCGTATTGCTTTCACTGACAGTGAGAACTGCTTTTTATATGGGAGTGCATGATGCAAGGACTCCCGAGTTTCTGAGCAGAAAGAAAAGGAAAACTTGGCAACTACAAGGCAGCCTAGACCATACTTAGTCATTGCTGTCCCAAGAAAAAATGGGAAGATATCTGAGTTTGAAATGGATGTTATTGATAATACATCACATGTAGCACTTGCTTCAAACACTGCTTTTAAACGCCGGAGACAGGGTCGGCGGAACAGCCAAACTAAGGGGTTGACAAAGGTTTAGCCTACACAGATAATGCATTCAGACACACCTGGTCCAGTGACAAGAAACCCAAGGACAAGTTCCAGCAAAAGATCACATGCAGAGATGATAGCAGAATCTATATGGCCATTTTTAGCTATTGCCAGAAAAAGACAGATGGATAAAGAAAGACTTGCTGAACCTTCTTCTACGCAGGGAACCCGGATGGATGTTCCTGCAAACAAACCAGCCAGAAGAAGCTATGTTGATGCATTTAGAAATGTAGTGATAGACAACGACATGAAGTGTGAGAACCAAAAGAAGCACCCAAGGAGGTAATTATGAACAAAATGATTATCTGGACAGCACAGCACACTTGGGAAATAGCATATGGTACCAACACATGAAAGAATTTGGAAGAAGGACATCAGATGAAGACTGCTTCGTATATGCACTCCTGCCATACAGCATGGGGAAATCAAAGATATCTATAGCTATTGAAATAGGTGTCCTGACTGCACACTGTTTAGTGCACCTAGCTTTCTGTAGTACCAGAGGCCAGTTCATGGGTCGAACAGCCTCTCTCAAATGGGCAACTGAAGGAACAGATCCAAATGAAGAAGACTATGTTTAAGACATAAAGACAAGAAACAATGCTAAGACAAAGAACATTGTGATCAGATATGAGAAACCTGGAATAAAAGGAACCGAAATAAGAAGAGAATTGAATAAAAATCTGAAAGTTCCACGATACTCGAAAGAAGACGTCCGCAGATGGAAAAACAGAGGACAGGTGCAGATTTGGGAAACTGTCCTATCACCAGATGGCAGGGAAGAAGGAGTAGTAATCTGAAGAAAATGGGTAATAATGGGTCACTACCAACCAACAATTGAGAATGCACAAATGTTATGCAAGCCATTATGGCCAAAACTTGCTAAACTACTGACATGGGTCGAAGACAGAGGAGGACCCCTGCAGATAGTACCCATGGAAAGTTCTAAATGATGCTTCAGGAACAATGGTACAAAAAAAATGAGGGAAAATCATAATTGTTGATGAATCTTCGATGCACCAGGAATGATTATCGGAACAGCAGTAATTATGGATCATTATGGTTCTTGTGGACCCAAGGCCTACATCAGACGGCCTAACGATTGGGGAGGAATCTGCACATTGGTGAATGTTCATGTTACTGCATCAGTGATTCCTAGAGGTGACCTGAACATCGATAGCTTCCCGAAAGCAGATGCACATCTGAGGAAGAAGAGATCTGTGGAGCTGATAAAGCGAATAAAGAGAGCAAACTACTTCTCTGCCAAATCAATAAAAGCCTTTGATGCCATTCCCTATGAACATAGATTGTTCAGCCATACAGCTTCAGTGTTCACAATGATCTTCATGCCAGCTATCCAGGTTGGAGCAAATACTAATTGGCTTCAGATCACCAGATGGGAATTGCTGCAGATGATTAATACTGCATCAAGGGATTCAATGCAATCAGAGAAGAATTGAGAGCTGTAAGATTGATGGCACTGCAGAACAGATATGTCTTGGACATGATCACAGAGATGGATGGAGGTGTTTATGCCAATATTGGAGAATCGTGTTGCACATTTATACCTTCTCATGATGACGAGAATGGAACATTGACAGAGGCCATAGATATGCTAACAAAACTCCATGGCCAGATGATGGAAGAGGTTGAATACATTGCTGATGACAGCTGGTTCGGATCACTCTTCTCATGGGTTCCACAATGGATGACAGATATGTTTACATTTTTAGGAGCTTTATTATTATTAGTGATGCTTGGGTACTGTGTGATCAAGATAACAATCTCACAATGCAAGAAGAGAACAAAGAAAGCCATAGGGATGAAAACCATGATTGATGTTGAACCAGGATGGAAGCCTAAAGATCTAACTGCTGAAGAAATCAAAGACTTTGTGAATGCCAGTATCCATGCACCAGACGGGACAAAGTTCCTGTATCCCATGGATCATAAGAAATATGTGGGAAGATGGATCTATTGTATTCCAAGTGGACAGTGCATGCTCATGACATGGAACAAAGGTGAGCATGTGAAATCAGCTGGATGTCTGAAGGGCGTCATAAAATTATGGTTCCCTGGGAGGCATTTTTTCAGACCAGGATGTCTAGGAATAGAAGACAATGTGAGAGTGGTCAATAAATCACCCAGAGGGGGGAGTGTACCCCACTCCATCTGCCGCATCCTACATTACGTGAAACATTTGAACCAAAGTAAGTGACGTATACTGAACAGTTAAACCGGCAAAGAGAAGAGCGTGGACTATGTGCAGTACTCATAAGAGTACCTATACCTAAGAGAATATGGAAGGTAAAGTACCCATTGAAGAAACCATACTTACATCCAAGACAATATGATGGCCATTTGAACGAAATTCCTGATGAAACAAAGAAACTGAATGACCAGGATGAATGGTGACATCATACAAAGCTGAATCGACACCCATATAGAAAGACAACCAGACCAGAGAGGCAGACGATTTATAAAGAACAAAGAAAAACCGAGGATAAATGACATTGTGAGATCAAGATGAAGAGACTTGTGTCACAAACCTGACGAAGATACTTAGTTTAATGTCTACAGATGCAATGAAATGCAAGCAGCAAAGTGATCATGAAGCTAGCCACATGCTTAAATAGATTAGACTAGGCAAGCGCCAACATATACATATACCTCAGAGATACATATGGATTAAGAAAGGAATGAATGTTTCCACTACGTATAAAGCAGTACTGAACAACGGGGAAGGCCTCATTCTAGTGTGACAGTTACAAAAAGCAATTAAATAAAACAGAATACATTTCAGCTAAGGAGTTGACTGAGCCAAGGAAGACAAGGTCTTATCAAACTGGAATTGGCTGACATTAGATACAATTAACGTGAAAGAACAGAAGCTCCTGTTCAAGAAGGTCAAGTGAAAACAAAAGACATCCGAGGACTATTGAAGAATAGAATAAAATACACGAAAAGTCTTAAATTCATGGTATCCAGTGACGTGATGGAAGAAAGTCACCTGGTTGTTCGGTCTGAGTTCTGCTCACATAGGTGGAAAATTACTGACAGGGGTTAGTAGACAACCAAGTGTAAGGGACCACGTAGTTTGGGGTCCTATGGTTTGTGTCGCCAATGGGACGTTGTACATTTAGTGATGTTCATAGTGGCCATTTTGAAGGGAGGGCTTAGTTGTCCCACCTGATGTTAACTATCCTATTACCTCTCTCCGTTACTCCATACAGATATAGAACCTATGCTTAGTTAGTCACTTAGAATCAATCACACTTCCCGATAAGTTTCTGTAGTTTGCCACGTAGGATGATGTTGGTAATGATGCAGGTCAATACGTCAGCTATGACCAATTATGGGTATAAAAACCCATCATTTTTATGAAGTAGTTAGAGCCAGAGTATCGAGCGATTGCTGATGTTTGTTGTACTCCCTGTTTTAAATACTTGCATTAAAACAAATTTTTGCCAAACTATTTGTGACGTCGTCTTGATCATTGATGTTTGATAAAAATCTGCATCCCCATCTATCTCAAGGGTAGCACTACTCATCTTAAAGGGCTGGACGCCTCCTGTTCAATGGGCTCAGACTTGCCGGCCGCAGTGAGAAAGCGAGTGCAGCGCAGGCCGATATGGGCTCAGACTTGCTAGTCGTAGTGAGAAAGCGAGTCCAGCGCAGGCCTAGCAGACTCAGACGTGCCAGTCGCAGTGAGAAAGTAAGTTCAGCTCAGGTCGAGAGGGACTCGGACTGGACAGTCGCAGTGAGAAAGCAAGTGCAGCTCAGGTCGAGATGGGCTCAGACTTGCCAGTCGCGGTGAGAAAGCGAGTGCAGCGCAGGCCTAGCGGGCTCAGACATGCCAGTCGCAGTTAGAAAGTGAGTGCAGCTCAGGTCGAGATGGGCTGGGACTTGCCAGTCACAGTGAGAAAGCGAGTGCAGCTCAGGTCGAGATGGGCTCAGACCTGCCAGCCGCAGTGAGAAAGCGAGTGCAGCTCAGGTCGAGATGGGCTCAGGCTTGACAGTTGCAGTGAGAAAGCGAGTGCAGCTCAGGTCGAGATGGGCTCGGACTTGCAAGTCGCAATGAGAAGGCGAGTGCAGCGCAGGTCGAGGTGGGCTTGGACCTGCAAGCTGCAGTGAGAAAGCTAATGCAGCGCAGGTTGAGGTGGGCTCTGACCTGCCAGCCGCAGTGAGAAAGCGAGTGCAGCACAGGCCGAGATGGGCTGAGTCTTGACAGTTGTAGTGAGAAAGTGAGTGCCGCTCAGGTCGAGATGGGCTGTGACTTGCCAGTCGCAGTGAGAAAGTGAGTGCAGCTCAGGTCGAGATGGGCTGGGACTTGCCAGTCGCAGTGAGAAAGCGAGCCCAGCGCAGGCCGAGATGGGCTGGGACTTGCCAGTCACAGTGAGAAAGTGAGTGCAGCGCAGGCCGAGATGGGCTCAGACTTGCCAGCCATAGTGAGAAAGCGAGTGCAGCTCAGGTCGAGATGGGCTCAGACCTGCCAGCCGCAGTGAGAAAGCGAGTGCAGCTCAGGTCGAGATGGGCTCAGGCTTGACAGTTGCAGCGAGAAAGCGAGTGCAGCTCAGGTCGAGATGGGCTCGGACTTGCAAGTCGCAATGAGAAGGCGAGTGCAGCGCAGGTCGAGGTGGGCTTGGACCTGCAAGCTGCAGTGAGAAAGCTAATGCAGCGCAGGTTGAGGTGGGCTCTGACCTGCCAGCCGCAGTGAGAAAGCGAGTGCAGCACAGGCCGAAATGGGCTGAGTCTTGACAGTTGTAGTGAGAAAGTGAGTGCCGCTCAGGTCGAGATGGGCTGTGACTTGCCAGTCGCAGTGAGAAAGTGAGTGCAGCTCAGGTCGAGATGGGCTGGGACTTGCCAGTCGCAGTGAGAAAGCGAGCCCAGCGCAGGCCGAGATGGGCTGGGACTTGCCAGTCACAGTGAGAAAGTGAGTGCAGCGCAGGCCGAGATGGGCTCAGACTTGCCAGCCATAGTGAGAAAGTGAGTGCAGCGCAGGTCGAGATGGGCACAAACTTGCCTGCTGCAGTGAGAAAGCGAGAGCAGCTTAGGCCGAGATGGGCTGGGACTTGCTAGTCACAGTGAGAAAGTGAGTGCAGCTCAGGTCGAGATGGGCTGTCACTTGCCAGTCGCAGTGAGAAAGTGAGTGCAGCTCAGGTCGAGATGGGCTAGGACTTGCCAGTCGCAGTGAGTAAGCGAGTTCAGTGCAGGCCCAGATAGGCTGGGACTTGCCAGTCGCAGTGAGAAAGCGAGTGCAGCGCAGGCCGAGATGGGCTCAGACTTTCCAGCCATAGTGAGAAAGTGAGTGCAGCGCAAGTCGAGATGGGCCCAGACTTGCCGGCCGCAGTGAGAAAGCGAGTGCAGCGCAGGCCGATATGGGCTCAGACTTGCTAGTCGCAGTGAGAAAGCGAGTGCAGCACAGGCCTAGCAGACTCAGACGTGCCAGTCGCAGTGAGAAAGTAAGTTCAGCTAAGGTCGAGAGGGACTCGGACTGGACAGTCGCAGTGAGAAAGCAAGTGCAGCTCAGGTCGAGATGGGCTCAGACTTGCCAGTCGCGGTGAGAAAGCGAGTGCAGCGCAGGCCTAGCGGGCTCAGACATGCCAGTCGCAGTTAGAAAGTGAGTGCAGCTCAGGTCGAGATGGGCTGGGACTTGCCAGTCACAGTGAGAAAGCGAGTGCAGCACAGGCCGAGTTGGGCTCAGACCTGCCAGCCATAGTGAGAAAGCGAGTGCAGCTCAGGTCGAGATGGGCTCAGACCTGCCAGCCGCAGTGAGAAAGCGAGTGCAGCTCAGGTCGAGATGGGCTCAGGCTTGACAGTTGCAGTGAGAAAGCGAGTGCAGCTCAGGTCGAGATGGGCTCGGACTTGCAAGTCGCAATGAGAAGGCGAGTGCAGCGCAGGTCGAGGTGGGCTTGGACCTGCAAGCTGCAGTGAGAAAGCTAATGCAGCGCAGGTTGAGGTGGGCTCTGACCTGCCAGCCGCAGTGAGAAAGCGAGTGCAGCACAGGCCGAGATGGGCTGAGTCTTGACAGTTGTAGTGAGAAAGTGAGTGCCGCTCAGGTCGAGATGGGCTGTGACTTGCCAGTCGCAGTGAGAAAGTGAGTGCAGCTCAGGTCGAGATGGGCTGGGACTTGCCAGTCGCAGTGAGAAAGCGAGCCCAGCGCAGGCCGAGATGGGCTGGGACTTGCCAGTCACAGTGAGAAAGTGAGTGCAGCGCAGGCCGAGATGGGCTCAGACTTGCCAGCCATAGTGAGAAAGTGAGTGCAGCGCAGGTCGAGATGGGCACAAACTTGCCTGCTGCAGTGAGAAAGCGAGAGCAGCTTAGGCCGAGATGGGCTGGGACTTGCTAGTCACAGTGAGAAAGTGAGTGCAGCTCAGGTCGAGATGGGCTGTCACTTGCCAGTCGCAGTGAGAAAGTGAGTGCAGCTCAGGTCGAGATGGGCTAGGACTTGCCAGTCGCAGTGAGTAAGCGAGTTCAGTGCAGGCCCAGATAGGCTGGGACTTGCCAGTCGCAGTGAGAAAGCGAGTGCAGCGCAGGCCATGATGGGCTCAGACTTTCCAGCCATAGTGAGAAAGTGAGTGCAGCGCAAGTCGAGATGGGCCCAGACTTGCCGGCCGCAGTGAGAAAGCGAGTGCAGCGCAGGCCGATATGGGCTCAGACTTGCTAGTCGCAGTGAGAAAGCGAGTGCAGCTCAGGTCGAGAAGGACTTGGACTTGCCAGCCATAATGAGAAAGCGAGTGCAGCTCAGGTCGAGATGAGCTGGGACTTGCCAGTCGCAGTGAGAAAGTGAGTGCAGCTCAGGTCGAGATGGGCTGGTACTTGCCAGTCACAGTGAGAAGGTGAGTGTAGCGCAGACCGAGATGGGCAGGGACTTGCCAGTCGCAGTGAGAAAGCGAGTGCAGCGCAGGCTGAGATAGGCTCAGACTTGCCAGCCATAGTGAGAAAATGAGTGCAGCGCAGGTCGAGATGGGTTCAGACTTGCCAGCCGCAGTGAGAAAGTGAGTGCAGTGCGTGCCAGGATGGGCTCAGACTTGCTAGTCGCAGTGAGAAAGCGAGTGCAGCTCAGGTCGAGATGGACTTGGACTTGCCAGCCATAGTGAGAAAGCGAGTGCAGCTCAGGTCGAGATGGGCTGGGACTTGCCAGTCGCAGTGAGAAAGCAAGTGCAGCTCAGGTCGAGATGGGCTGGGACTTGCCAGTCGCAGTGAGAAAGCGAGTGCAGGTCAGGTCGAGATGGGCTGGGACTTGCCAGTCGTAGTGAGAAAGCAAGTGCAGCTCAGGTCGAGATGGGCTGGGACTTGCCAGTCGCAGTGAGTAAGTGAGTGCGGCTCAGGTCGAGATGGGCTCAGACTTGCCAGTCGCAGTGAGAAAGCGAGTGCAGCGCAGGCCGACATGGGCTCAGACTTGCCAGTCAAAGTGAGAAAGCAAGTGCAGCGCAGGCCTAATGGGCCCGGTCATGCCAGTCGCAGTGAGAAAGCGAGTGCAGCACAGGCCGAGATGGGCTGGGACTTACCAGTCGCAGTGAGAAAGTGAGTGCAGCTCAGGTCGAGGTGGGCTGGGACTTGCCAGTCGCAGTGAGAAAGCGAGTGCAGCACAGGTGGAGATGGGCTCAGACCTGCCAGTTGCAGTAAGAAAGTGAGTGCAGCTCAGGTTGAGAAGGGCTGGGACTTGCCAGGCATAGTGAGAAAGCGAGTGCAGCTCAGGTCGAGATGGGCTGGTACTTGCCAGTCACAGTGAGAAAGTGAGTGTAGCGCAGACCGAGATGGGCTGGGACTTGCCAGTCGCAGTGAGAAAGCGAGTGCAGCGCAGGCTGAGATGGGCTCAGACTTGCCAGCCATAGTGAGAAAATGAGTGCAGCGCAGGTCGAGATGGGTTCAGACTTGCCAGCCGCAGTGAGAAAGTGAGTGCAGTGCAGGCCGGGATGGGCTCAGACTTGCTAGTCGCAGTGAGAAAGCGAGTGCAGCTCAGGTCGAGATGGACTTGGACTTGCCAGCCATAGTGAGAAAGCGAGTGCAGCTCAGGTCGAGATGGGCTGGGACTTGCCAGTCGCAGTGAGAAAGCAAGTGCAGCTCAGGTCGAGATGGGCTGGGACTTGCCAGTCGCAGTGAGAAAGCGAGTGCAGGTCAGGTCGAGATGGGCTGGGACTTGCCAGTCGTAGTGAGAAAGCAAGTGCAGCTCAGGTCGAGATGGGCTGGGACTTTCCAGTCGCAGTGAGTAAGTGAGTGCAGCTCAGGTCGAGATGGGCTCAGACTTGCCAGTCGCAGTGAGAAAGCGGGTGCAGCGCAGGCCGAGATGGGCTCAGACTTGCCAGTCACAGTGAGAAAGCAAGTGCAGCGCAGGCCTAATGGGCCCGGTCATGCCAGTCGCAGTGAGAAAGCGAGTGCAGCACAGGCCGAGATGGGCTGGGACTTGCCAGTCGCAGTGAGAAAGTGAGTGCAGATCAGGTCGAGGTGGGCTGGGACTTGCCAGTCGCAGTGAGAAAGCGAGTGCAGCACAGGTGGAGATGGGCTCAGACCTGCCAGTCGCAGTAAGAAAGTGAGTGCAGCTCAGGTTGAGAAGGGCTGGGACTTGCCAGGCATAGTGAGAAAGCGAGTGCAGCTCAGGTCGAGGTGGGCTGGGACTTGCCAGTCGCAGTGAGAAAGCGAGTGCAGCGCAGGCTGAGATGGGCTGGGACTTGCCAGTCGCAGTGAGAAAGCGAGTGCAGCACAGGCCGAGATGGGCTCGGACTTGCCAGTCGCAGTGAGAAAGCGAGTGCAGCACAGGCCGAGATGGGCTCGGACTTGCCAGTCACAGTGAGAAAGTGAGTGCAGCTCAGGTCGAGATGGGCTCAGACTTGCCAGTCGCAGTGAGAAAGCGAGTGCAGCGCAGGCCGAGATGGGCTCAGACTTGCCAGTCACAGTGAGAAAGCAAGTGCAGCGCAGGCCTAATGGGCCCGGTCATGCCAGTCGCAGTGAGAAAGCGGGTGCAGCACAGGCCGAGATGGGCTGGGACTTGCCAGTCACAGTGAGAAAGCGAGTGCAGCACAGGTGGAGATGGGTTCAGACCTGCCAGTCGCAATAAGAAAGTGAGTGCAGCTCAGGTCGAGAAGGGCTGGGACTTGCCAGCCATAGTGAGAAAGCGAGTGCAGCTCAGGTCGAGGTGGGCTGGGACTTGCCAGTCGCAGTGAGAAAGCGAGTGCAGCGCAGGCCGAGATGGGCTGGGACTTGCCAGTCGCAATGAGAAAGCGAGTGCAGCACAGGCCGAGATGGGCTCAGACTTGCCAGTCGCAGTGAGAAAGCGAGTGCAGCGCAGGCCGAGATGGGCTCACGCTTGCCAGTCGCAGTGAGAAAGTGAGTGCAGCGCAGGTGGAGATGGGCTCAGACTTGCCAGTCGCATTGAGAAAGCGAGTGCAGCACAGGCCGGGGTGGGCTCAGGCTTGCCAGCCATAGTGAGAAAGCGAGTGCAGCTCAGGTAGAGGTGGACTGGGACTTGCCAGTCGCAGTGAGAAAGCGAGTGCAGCTCAGGTCGAGATGGGCTGGGACTTGCGAGCCATAGTGAGAAAGCGAGTGCAGCTCAGGTCGAGGTGGGCTGGGACTTGCCAGTCGCAGTGAGAAAGCGAGTGCAGCGCAGGTGGAGATGGGCTCAGACTAGCCAGTCGCATTGAGAAGCGAGTGCAGCACAGGCCGAGATGGGCTCAGGCTTGCCAGTCGCAGTGATAAAGCGAGTGCAGCACAGGCCGAGATGGGCTCGGACTTGCCAGTCGCAGTGAGAAAGCTAGTGCAGCACAGGCCGAGATGGGCTCGGACTTGCCAGTCGCATTGAGAAAGCGAGTGCAGCACAGGCCGAGATGGGCTCTGACCTGCCAGTCGCAGTGAGAAAGCGAGTGCAGCACAGGCCGAGATGGGCTCGGACTTGCCAGTCGCATTGAGAAATCGAGTGCAGCACAGGCCGAGATGGGCTCGGACCTGGAGTCGCAGTGAGAAAGCGAGTGCAGCGCAGGCCGATATGGGCTCAGACTTGCTAGTCGCAGTGAGAAAGCGAGTGCAGCTCAGGTCGAGAAGGACTTGGACTTGCCAGCCATAATGAGAAAGCGAGTGCAGCTCAGGTCGAGATGAGCTGGGACTTGCCAGTCGCAGTGAGAAAGTGAGTGCAGCTCAGGTCGAGATGGGCTGGTACTTGCCAGTCACAGTGAGAAGGTGAGTGTAGCGCAGACCGAGATGGGCAGGGACTTGCCAGTCGCAGTGAGAAAGCGAGTGCAGCGCAGGCTGAGATAGGCTCAGACTTGCCAGCCATAGTGAGAAAATGAGTGCAGCGCAGGTCGAGATGGGTTCAGACTTGCCAGCCGCAGTGAGAAAGTGAGTGCAGTGCGTGCCAGGATGGGCTCAGACTTGCTAGTTGCAGTGAGAAAGCGAGTGCAGCTCAGGTCGAGATGGACTTGGACTTGCCAGCCATAGTGAGAAAGCGAGTGCAGCTCAGGTCGAGATGGGCTGGGACTTGCCAGTCGCAGTGAGAAAGCAAGTGCAGCTCAGGTCGAGATGGGCTGGGACTTGCCAGTCGCAGTGAGAAAGCGAGTGCAGGTCAGGTCGAGATGGGCTGGGACTTGCCAGTCGTAGTGAGAAAGCAAGTGCAGCTCAGGTCGAGATGGGCTGGGACTTGCCAGTCGCAGTGAGTAAGTGAGTGCGGCTCAGGTCGAGATGGGCTCAGACTTGCCAGTCGCAGTGAGAAAGCGAGTGCAGCGCAGGCCGACATGGGCTCAGACTTGCCAGTCAAAGTGAGAAAGCAAGTGCAGCGCAGGCCTAATGGGCCCGGTCATGCCAGTCGCAGTGAGAAAGCGAGTGCAGCACAGGCCGAGATGGGCTGGGACTTACCAGTCGCAGTGAGAAAGTGAGTGCAGCTCAGGTCGAGGTGGGCTGGGACTTGCCAGTCGCAGTGAGAAAGCGAGTGCAGCACAGGTGGAGATGGGCTCAGACCTGCCAGTTGCAGTAAGAAAGTGAGTGCAGCTCAGGTTGAGAAGGGCTGGGACTTGCCAGGCATAGTGAGAAAGCGAGTGCAGCTCAGGTCGAGATGGGCTGGTACTTGCCAGTCACAGTGAGAAAGTGAGTGTAGCGCAGACCGAGATGGGCTGGGACTTGCCAGTCGCAGTGAGAAAGCGAGTGCAGCGCAGGCTGAGATGGGCTCAGACTTGCCAGCCATAGTGAGAAAATGAGTGCAGCGCAGGTCGAGATGGGTTCAGACTTGCCAGCCGCAGTGAGAAAGTGAGTGCAGTGCAGGCCGGGATGGGCTCAGACTTGCTAGTCGCAGTGAGAAAGCGAGTGCAGCTCAGGTCGAGATGGACTTGGGCTTGCCAGCCATAGTGAGAAAGCGAGTGCAGCTCAGGTCGAGATGGGCTGGGACTTGCCAGTCGCAGTGAGAAAGCAAGTGCAGCTCAGGTCGAGATGGGCTGGGACTTGCCAGTCGCAGTGAGAAAGCGAGTGCAGGTCAGGTCGAGATGGGCTGGGACTTGCCAGTCGTAGTGAGAAAGCAAGTGCAGCTCAGGTCGAGATGGGCTGGGACTTTCCAGTCGCAGTGAGTAAGTGAGTGCAGCTCAGGTCGAGATGGGCTCAGACTTGCCAGTCGCAGTGAGAAAGCGGGTGCAGCGCAGGCCGAGATGGGCTCAGACTTGCCAGTCACAGTGAGAAAGCAAGTGCAGCGCAGGCCTAATGGGCCCGGTCATGCCAGTCGCAGTGAGAAAGCGAGTGCAGCACAGGCCGAGATGGGCTGGGACTTGCCAGTCGCAGTGAGAAAGTGAGTGCAGCTCAGGTCGAGGTGGGCTGGGACTTGCCAGTCGCAGTGAGAAAGCGAGTGCAGCACAGGTGGAGATGGGCTCAGACCTGCCAGTCGCAGTAAGAAAGTGAGTGCAGCTCAGGTTGAGAAGGGCTGGGACTTGCCAGGCATAGTGAGAAAGCGAGTGCAGCTCAGGTCGAGGTGGGCTGGGACTTGCCAGTCGCAGTGAGAAAGCGAGTGCAGCGCAGGCTGAGATGGGCTGGGACTTGCCAGTCGCAGTGAGAAAGCGAGTGCAGCACAGGCCGAGATGGGCTCGGACTTGCCAGTCGCAGTGAGAAAGCGAGTGCAGCACAGGCCGAGATGGGCTCGGACTTGCCAGTCACAGTGAGAAAGTGAGTGCAGCTCAGGTCGAGATGGGCTCAGACTTGCCAGTCGCAGTGAGAAAGCGAGTGCAGCGCAGGCCGAGATGGGCTCAGACTTGCCAGTCACAGTGAGAAAGCAAGTGCAGCGCAGGCCTAATGGGCCCGGTCATGCCAGTCGCAGTGAGAAAGCGGGTGCAGCACAGGCCGAGATGGGCTGGGACTTGCCAGTCACAGTGAGAAAGCGAGTGCAGCACAGGTGGAGATGGGTTCAGACCTGCCAGTCGCAATAAGAAAGTGAGTGCAGCTCAGGTCGAGAAGGGCTGGGACTTGCCAGCCATAGTGAGAAAGCGAGTGCAGCTCAGGTCGAGGTGGGCTGGGACTTGCCAGTCGCAGTGAGAAAGCGAGTGCAGCGCAGGCCGAGATGGGCTGGGACTTGCCAGTCGCAATGAGAAAGCGAGTGCAGCACAGGCCGAGATGGGCTCAGACTTGCCAGTCGCAGTGAGAAAGCGAGTGCAGCGCAGGCCGAGATGGGCTCACGCTTGCCAGTCGCAGTGAGAAAGTGAGTGCAGCGCAGGTGGAGATGGGCTCAGACTTGCCAGTCGCATTGAGAAAGCGAGTGCAGCACAGGCCGGGGTGGGCTCAGGCTTGCCAGCCATAGTGAGAAAGCGAGTGCAGCTCAGGTAGAGGTGGACTGGGACTTGCCAGTCGCAGTGAGAAAGCGAGTGCAGCTCAGGTCGAGATGGGCTGGGACTTGCGAGCCATAGTGAGAAAGCGAGTGCAGCTCAGGTCGAGGTGGGCTGGGACTTGCCAGTCGCAGTGAGAAAGCGAGTGCAGCGCAGGTGGAGATGGGCTCAGACTAGCCAGTCGCATTGAGAAGCGAGTGCAGCACAGGCCGAGATGGGCTCAGGCTTGCCAGTCGCAGTGATAAAGCGAGTGCAGCACAGGCCGAGATGGGCTCGGACTTGCCAGTCGCAGTGAGAAAGCTAGTGCAGCACAGGCCGAGATGGGCTCGGACTTGCCAGTCGCATTGAGAAAGCGAGTGCAGCACAGGCCGAGATGGGCTCTGACCTGCCAGTCGCAGTGAGAAAGCGAGTGCAGCACAGGCCGAGATGGGCTCGGACTTGCCAGTCGCATTGAGAAATCGAGTGCAGCACAGGCCGAGATGGGCTCGGACCTGGAGTCGCAGTGAGAAAGCGAGTGCAGCACAGGCCGAGATGGGCTCGGACCTGCCAGTCGCAGTGCGAAAGCGAGTGCAGCACATGCCGAGATGGGCTCGGACCTGCCAGTCGCAGTGAGAAAGCGAGTGCAGCACAGGCAGAGATGGGCTCGGACCTGCCAGTCGCAGTGAGAAAGCGAGTGCAGCACAGGCGGAGATGGACTCGGACCTGCCAGTCGCAGTGAGAAAGCGAGTGCAACGCAGGCGGAGATGGGCTCACACTTGCCAGTCGCAGTGAGAAAGCGAGTGCAGCTCAGGCGGAGATGGGCTCAGACTTGCCAGTCGCAGTGAGAAAGCGAGTGCAGCTCAGGTCGAGATGGGCTGGGACTTACCAGCCATAGTGAGAAAGCGAGTACAGCACAGGTCGAGATGGGCTCGGACCTGCCAGCTGCAGTGAGAATGCTAATGCAGCGCAGGTTGAGGTGGGCTCGGACCTGCCAGCCGCAATGAGAAAGAGAGTGTAGCACAGG
The DNA here is from genome assembly GCF_040938575.1 of Ambystoma mexicanum. NCBI lineage: Eukaryota > Metazoa > Chordata > Amphibia > Caudata > Ambystomatidae > Ambystoma > Ambystoma mexicanum. Next base: position 1,509,889,778 of record NC_090922.1, read on the forward strand.
CCGAGATGGGCTGAGTCTTGCCAGTTGTAGTGAGAAAGTGAGTGCCGCTCAGGTCGAGATAGGCTGGGACTTGCCAGTCACAGTGAGAAAGTGAGTGCAGCTTAAGTCGAGATAGGCTGGGACTTGCCAGTCGCAGTGAGAAAGTGAGTGCAGCTCAGGTCGAGATGGGCTGTGGCTTGCCAGTCGCAGTGAGAAAGTGAGTGCAGCTCAGGTCGAGATGGGCTGGGACTTGCCAGTCGCAGTGAGAAAGTGAGTCCAGCACAGGCCGAGATGGGCTGGGACTTGCCAGTCGCAGTGAGAAAGCGAGTGCAGTGCAGGCCGAGATGGGCTCAGACTTGCCAGCCATAGTGAGAAAGTGAGTGCAGCGCAGGTCGAGATGGGCCCAGACTTGCCGGCCGCAGTGAGAATGTGAGAGCAGCTTAGGTCGAGATGGGCTGGGACTTGCTAGTCGCAGTGAGAAAGCGAGTGCAGCTCAGGTCGAGATGGGCTGTGACTTGCCAGTCTCAGTGAGAAAGTGAGTGCAGCTCAGGTCGAGATGGGCTAGGACTTGCCAGTCGCAGTGAGTAAGCGAGTCCAGTGCAGGCCAAGATGGGCTGGGACTTGCCAGTCGCAGTGAGAAAGCGAGTGCAGCACAGGCCGAGATGGGCTCAGACTTGCCAGCCATAGTGAGAAAGTGAGTGCAGCGCAGGTCGAGATGGGCCCAGACTTGCCGGCCGCAGTGAGAAAGCGAGTGCAGCACAGGCCGAGATGGGCTCAGACTTGCTAGTCACAGTGAGAAAGCGAATGCAGCTCAGGTCGAGATGGACTTGGACTTGCCAGCCATAGTGAGAAAGCGAGTTCAGCTCAGGTCGAGATGGGCTGGGACTTGCCAGTCGCAGTGAGAAAGTGAGTGCAGCTCAGGTCGAGATGGGCTGGGACTGCCAGTCGCAGTGAGAAAGTGAGTGCAGCTCAGGTTGAGATGGGCTGGGACTTGCCAGTCGCAGTGAGAAAGCGAGTGCAGCGCAGACTGATATGGGCTGGGACTTGCCAGTCACAGTGAGAAAGCGAGTGCAGCGCAGGCTGAGATGGGCTCATACTTGCCAGCCATAGTGAGAAAATGAGTTCAGCGCAGGTCGAGATGGGTGCAGACTTGCCAGTCGCAGTGAGAAAGCGAGTGCAGCTCAGGTCGAGATGGGCTGGGACTTGCCAGTCACAGTGAGAAAGCGAGTGCAGGTCAGGTCGAGATGGGCTGGGACTTGCCAGTCGCAGTGAGAAAGCAAGTGCAGCTCAGGTCGAGATGGGCTGGGACTTGCCAGTTGCAGTGAGAAAGTGAGTGCAGCTCAGATCGAGATGGGCTCAGACTTGCCAGTCGCAGTGAGAAAGCGAGTGCAGCGCAGGTCGAGATGGGCTCAGACTTGCCAGTCGCAGTGAGAAAGCAAGTGCAGGGCAGGCCTAATGGGCTCAGACTTGCCAGTCGCAGTGAGTAAGCGAGTCCAGTGCAGGCCGAGATGGGCTGGGACTTGCCAGTCGCAGTGAGAAAGCGAGTGCAGCGCAGGCCGAGATGGGCTCAGACTTGCCAGCCATAGTGAGAAAGTGAGTGCAGCGCAGGTCGTGATGGGCCCAGACTTGCCGGCCGCAGTGAGAAAGCGAGTCCAGCGCAGGCCGAGATGGGCTCAGACTTGCCAGTCGCAGTGAGAAAGCCAGTGCAGCACAGGCCGAGATGGGCTGGGACTTGCCAGCCATAGTGAGAAAGGGAGTGCAGCTCAGGTCGAGGTGGGCTGGGACTTGCCAGCCATAGTGAGAAAGCGAGTGCAGCTCAGGTCGAGATGGGCTGGGACTTGCCAGTCACAGTGAGAAAGCGAGTGCAGCACAGGCTGAGATGGGCTCGGACTTGCCAGTCGCAGTGAGAAAGCGAGTGCAGCACAGGCCGAGATGGGCTCGGACTTGCCAGTCGCAGTGAGAAAGCGAGTGCAGCGCAGGCCGAGATGGGCTCACGCTTGCCAGACGCAGTGAGAAAGTGAGTGCAGGGCAGGTGGAGATTGGCTCAGACTTGCCAGTCGCATTGAGAAAGCGAGTGCAGCACAGGCCGAGATGGGCTCAGGCTTGCCAACCAGAGTGAGAAAGTGAGTGCAGCTCAGGTCGAGGTGGGCTGGGACTTGCCAGTCGCAGTGAGAAAGCGAGTGCAGCTCAGGTCGAGGTGGGCTGGGACCTGCCAGTCGCAGTGAGAAAGCGGGTGCAGCGCAGGCCGAGATGGGCTCAGACTTGCCAGTCGCAGTGAGAAAGCAAGTGCAGCGCAGGCCTAATGGGCCCGGTCATGCCAGTCGCAGTGAGAAAGCGAGTGCAGCACAGGCGGAGATGGGCTCGGACCTGCCAGTCGCAGTGAGAAAGCGCGAGTGCAGCGCAGGCGGAGATGGGCTCAGACTTGCCAGTCGCAGTGAGAAAGCGCGAGTGCAGCGCAGGCGGAGATGGGCTCAGACTTGCCAGTCGCAGTGAGAAAGCGAGTGCAGCGCAGGTGGAGATGGGCTCACACTTGCCAGTCGTAGTGAGAAAGCGAGTGCAGCTCAGGTGGAGATGGACTCACACTTGCCAGTCGCAGTGAGAAAGCGAGTGCAGCGCAGGCCGAGATGGGCTCAGGCTTGCCAGCCATAGTGAGAAAGCGAGTGCAGCGCAGGTGGAGATGGGCTCGGACCTGCCAGTCGCCCTCTAATTTTGAGGCACAGATTGGCATTGACGAGCCAACGTTTTCAGAAAAGTAGCCAAACTTTATTCTCCTGAAAGGCCATCATTTAGAGCAAACATATAAACGCAGTAGTTACTGCACTGTGACATGTTTGCAGATATGTTTGTGCAGAATGCGAGCCCAGCAGTGCACGTGTTCCTTGCAGTATGTTGTGACGGGGCTCATTCTGAGCTCTTCTGCACAAACGCATTACTCGCCATCATAAAAACATCATTAATTATCGTCCATTATATAGAGAATCCAGCTGCATTGTCTTTTCTTGAAATTGATCGCATTGTAATCAACTGTCTCTCTTAATCGTTATTTGTAACTTGCCAATAACGCTTCAGGGTTGAACGATGGTTCTTCAATCGTGGCCCAGAGCTTCTGTGTCCCCTCCAGTGTGCACTTAATCAGAAGCGAGGGTAGTTGCGTATGACGCTGTACCGTCAAGCAACGCGGTTCCTTCACAGATTAATAATATGAAAGGTTATTTATAAGGCGCTTAATACCCAGAGGTTTTTAAGCGCGGTCCCGTGGATTGAACCTGTTGTGATCGGCGACGGCTTGTTTCCAAAGCGAGCACGTTGCACCTCAGCTATCCTCCCGAGACACTGCTGGACCCCCGTGTGTTCCGCCTTTCGAACTTCACGAGGCTAAAGTGCTTTTAATGTTCCCATCTCACATCACAGATCTCAGTTGCTGCAGAAATTCCGAGCATTGATGGACGGCAATGATTTACTGTTTGTTTGCGCTACCGTAGTTCCTGGCCACTAACAAGAATAACCGGGGCTCAGCGCAATTCTGACAATGCGCAGTCTCCATGGGCTGCTAGAGTAGCGATTAACGCAGCTCATTCCATTTAATGAGCCCACTGTACGGTGCTATCGCAAGAGGACTGTGGCTTTTGGGCACCCTGGTGTGTGGCAGCAACAGGAGGCCCCCGTGCTCGTCTGATATAGAGAAGTGTGCAATAACTAATGCTGATATCACACAGTACAGGCGATAACTTAACACGAACCCTCAATCATGGCGCATGGCTTGCATTTTATAAAACTACACAAATAAACCAGGGCCGCAACGAGCAGAGCTCCACCCTTCTCCCTCCCACCCCCACTCACCACGTTTCAGCTACAGACTCATTGGAAAGAAAAAAATACTTCAGTCAGGTCAGGTCAGGTGTGAACTCAGGAAGATGGGGGTTGGTGGTTGGGAGGCTAGCTGCATACCTGGTACCTGTGGGGCGCAGTAGTTCTCCTTTCAGAGTGGGTGCAGAGCTGCAGCGATGTATGCATTAGAGTGTGCATCACAGTTTCAGTGGGTAGTGGACATTACCACATTACAGCACAGTTTATTTACAGAAAAGTGACTAAAAACACACTGATCAAGAAGCGCTTCCTACTGCATCGCCCCAACTTTACGGGAACCTAGACCGCCCCACCAAATCCTGGATCTAACACGGAAGTAAGCATGCGGACTACATGTTCCTACTGTAGCTACTGACGGTAGTGTGCCCTCATGTTATGGCTTGTGTGTGAATTGTTCATAAAAGTAACCTTTAACCTTTTAAAAAAGTGAGAGTGGTGCAGGCTTCAAGTACTATTTATGAGCTTTCCTGTTCATAAAGTTCACATACACTTCATGTGGGGCGCATTTAAAGGCCCCAAACAGAAGTCCCTTTCACATGAATAGCAAGATTTTAAACACTGAAAAAAAACAGCCTGGTTTTTGTTTTTCAAGTAAAAATAAAGAGTAATTACCAATGGACAAGCAGCATTTTAATTTACTAAAGATCAAGGATCCTTGTCACATGGAAAACAGGACTTGAATACATTTAAAACAAAAATGGCTTGAACATGTGTGTGCAAATAACAATTTTAAACAAAAAGTAAAAGTGAAAAAATATCACTGCTTAGAGAAAAATGTTAGGAAAACAAAACATGATGCATGGGTTGACAAAGAGAAAAGTATATTATGTTTCACCCACACAACTCTAGTGAAGAGCCACTTTATCTTCATGAAAAAAAAACATCAGCCCAAGGCAGACCCTTTCTGCTGTCTGTGGGCAAATACTTCACAAGGAAAACTCCCACTCCCAGCCTGGATGTCACATCTCCCATCTAATGATCAACCACAAAAAAATTTCCTGCTAAAAGGCATAGACATTCAGTGTTCTCTAGACCTGGTGGCTCTGAAAGCATTGACTCTGAGAACAGTTACCTCTTGGCTGGAGCATGACTAATATGTGTGAAAATGGGGGCACCCACTTCAAAGAGCAAGCTTCCAACAGAAGGGAGACTGAAAAAGGTACAGGCTGACCCAGTGAAAACAAATGGCCGGAAGGCAGGAGTCAGGGCTGTTAGTCCCACATGAAGATCCACAATTTATTTAAAAGGACTATTATCATTTAGGCCTTTTTCCCAGCCATCATAAGGTGACTGGATTTCATCTATGTACCATTTTAATGTAATTGTCAGGTGATTTTGGGGATTAAAATTCATCTTCCTGTTACTCAGGGAACTGTAATGGCAGTTAAACTAGGTTTCTGGATGATCTGAATATGTTCCAAATGTGACAGTTGGTGAGTGTGTGGAAAAAGAAATTAGGGATATGCTCAATAACTTACATATTCATGACTGTTGTACTTATTATGGAAACGGCAGAAATGTGCAACATGGCCGCGCTACATCGTACGGATTTGGTGGTCAGCTTATCTAATTCAGAAACAGAAAATATGTTAACTAGGGCAGTTGCTAGTAAAATTATGAAGTTGCGATACATAACTCGTTTTTGCCAAAAAAGTCAAAAGGAGAACAAAGGGACGATTACAAATGGCAATTGCCATATGTTGCTCCGGACCCCTAAACCAATCCTGACTTGGAGGCTGAGTTGGGAGGAGAGAGAAGGGTAACTGTCCAATCCTAGTGGCAGGAATTATTGCAATCTCCCCAAGATTGTTAAATTGGTGGTGTCATTGCTGCTATATAAGGGGGACTGCACTAGGACAAGAGACAGAACAGGGAGAAAGGCAGGAACAGGCAAGACACAGACCGTCAGGAAGGCTGCTAAAATGTACTATCTGACAGCTGTAAGGAGACACCAGAGGAGATTGCTGAAAGTGCATCTGGGTGGAGCTATTTCTACAAAGCTCTAAAATCTTACTGGGGCCTATGGTGGGGAGCGGGCGGCCATCTATGAGATTGGACTGATCACACCCCTGCCCTATCTTTCCAGAGTGTCCTGAGATTCAGCTGGGTTTCCTGAACCTTAAACAGAGGCTTGCTATGTAAGTAGAACTGAGCCCTAGCAAGCCAAAAGGTGGGGGAGTATGCTTGCCTTGAATCCATTCCCTTTATAGTGTGTGGGGGCGGGCAACACTGTGTATATCCTTATCCTATTGAACCAAAAATATTAATGAATTAATTCCCCATTTGGCAGAACTACCAGGTGAATTTGGTTAAAAAAAACGAAATTAACAAAACTCACTTACCAGTGTGTGCTGAAAACTATAGCCTATAATTTAACTGGGTAATCCTTGTCCAGCTGACCCAGACTTCTTTAAGGAAGAGGGGTGTCTTTGTTCTTAAATCAGCCCAATCTTTTTGTCCAGGTTTCCCAATGCAGGCCTTTCAGTGGAGGGTGGTTTGAAATCCAGAATTCCCCAAATCATTCACATTTTTCTGTCTGACTTCCCAATCTAGACCAAAGCAAGGCAGGGTCGCCCTGTTTTTATTTTAAACCAAAAGTGTGGGCAAAATTACCATTATAATTACCATATGTTTTTTTTACCAATCTTGAAATCCTACTGCTAGACTTTTAAGTCTGCCGGAAAATCAAAATCGCACAGCATTACATGATAAGTGCCTTCGTTATTGATCAGTGCACATTTTTAGTGAAGTGAAATGTGCAGAAAGTGAAGAATTGTATTTGTGTTCTTTTTAACTCACTTTTGTGATTTATTTATGCTGAGAGAAGTTGATGGTGTTGTGCCACAGATAAAGTGGTGTTGAAATTTTTGTGGTAATACCCATTACTGTACATTTTAATAAATACCACTATATTTCCCCTACACCGGCCTGGTTCTTCGCTCATTGTTAGCTCAGGGGAGGGAGATCCAAGGGGCTTGATATGTGCCTGAGATAGGGCTAAAGAAAAGAATCTGTTAAACAGTTTGTTGCATAATCATGGGAGTGGGGTGGATAGGAACTTCCCAAGTTGAGGGTGGTTTATCAATAAACCGTTACATTAAATATTTAGATGTATGTGTTTAAGTAGCAGACACTGAAGCTGGCATATAATATCCATTGCAAGCCTTTTAATGTCAATACAATGTTACATGAATTCAGTCACCACCCTGTAGCATTAAGGCAGCGCCTTACTTGGCTGAGTTTCCAAAAGCAAACATAAATTGTACACAGGCTCTAATATTCCACGGGAAGCCAAAGTTATTGCTTGGGACTATTCCAAACCTGCTACTGAAAAAGTCTCTAATCCTAGGATTGGATTAGCGAAGTAACATGTGCTCAATCAGGGAATCATAAACAGTGAAGACAGACTGCAGAACCCATCAGGCTCATCACACAATTCACGCCTGAGACAAACAGCATACCTTGTGCCACAACCCAACATTGGATTATCCTTAAAGCCCATCCCGAATTCACAGCAGACATTCTGTAGGACACAGAGCATAAGTCACATTTTCCGAAGCAGAAACTCTTATAAAATGACGGCTGCCCAGTGGTTATAAGACAAACACAACAGAAAGAGAATGGGTTGCATAAGGCAAAAGTGGGCATTTACGAATGCAGTAAGTGTAAAGCTTTTATGACGGGTTTAAACAAGAAAGAGTGTACATCTGAGGACAAGGAATACCCCTGGCAAATAGACAAATATATCACATGCACCTCTTCATTTCTAGGGCATGTACTTCTCTCCCCAGATGTAGTGCTGGGAAGATAGCTCAGGGCAACGCGATTTGTCTTGGAAGCAAGACACACAGAGCAACACAAGTTCGAATTCCGGTCCTGCGCATAGAGACTGGTCTCTGGTTTGAAGCTGTCAGGGGTTTTGACCCGTGTTCGAGTTATTATGCTGCAACATTTGGGGCTGTGGGCTCAGAAAATCCAAGATGGCCGAAAAAGCCCACATTGCGCCAGAATCCAGGAAACCGTGCAGTTTGTGCGCACACCAAAATGGTCGCCTAACCTGCCACCCACCAGTGCGAGCGTGGTGGGCCAGAAGCGCCATGAGTGAAACGTGGTGCCAAAGGAAAAACAGCAGTGGCTGTTAGCTCAAAAAGCACTTTGAAATCACCTTTGTTTCTCTGAAATGCAAGGTAAAAATGCCTATTTTAAACATTGCAAGATATTCAAAAATCTCACTGAATACCAGCAGACATTTGGCAGAAGGTAGACTTGTGTGCATACACAATCTGGGAAAAGAAAGAGCCTAAAATAATGTTCATAATGAAACTGGCTGAGCTGTGGATGTCAGCAGTTTAAGTAAAATTGGACTGAAAGCCACTAAAATCTAAATGTTTAAAATAAATGAGTGACCTACTGTTGAGTGTCACATAGTTTGCAACTGTTAAATGTCATAGTTTTGAACTCAGAATCAGCATTCTAGCTGCATGTGTAAAAATTGTAAGTTTGATTTGAATGAAGAAAAACTGGGAACAAAAGTGACATTTAGCTGAAGCCTGGCTTAAAGAGATTGAGTTCTGCCTGGAAACTACCCCCGACAGGAGTTGAAACTTGCTCAGCCACTGCATTCCCAGGCCTGGCTGCCTTCTGCTGCCCACACCAAAAGGAGATGACACCTCTCTGATTTAATCAGGGGAGGAGCACCTGGGGACTGCAGTAAACTGAACAATGAGCCTTCCTTGGCTCAGGCAAATGGTAATTCAGGGGGGTTGTAAATGGTTTCCTCTTGAGAGAAATTGGGAGGGGCAGTGCCTTTGTGAGCAACTTGAGTTGGAGGAAGTGGACAAACCAGAAATTCCACCATGTGCTTTGGGAAACCACACCCCTCTGGGCCAGAGCATAATTTTAAAAAGATGGATAATTCATAGTACGGTCAAAATTATATAATTAATATCATTATTCTTGTGATTTTTCTGTGCACATTTTAAGAGGTGTTAGGACTCTGTGGTATGTTCTGGGGGGTAGCAGCGGAAAATAAGGTATTACTCCGAATGTCTGTATGTTAAAAATCTGACACTTTATCATCTGATGCCCATATTCCTTGTGCATGTTTGTGTAAATTCTGGAAAAGTTTAGAGGTTGTGTTCTTGATGAAAAGGGCAGAATTCTGTCATAAGTGGACACGACATCTTACAAAGACAGGGGTCGGATGGTTTAGTGCTACAGAAAATATGTTAACTGGACATATAATATTAGAAAAATGGTACATAGATACATATGTATTTGGATCAAGAATAGATTTGTGTGCAAATTGACCAGGGGTGGATCCTCTGACCCATAAATTACCTCATCACGATGACACTCCATTTCCTTCCCCCAATCAAGGGAGAGAGGAGATCTTGGCCAATGATAAGTTGTGAGGGGCAGGCTTAGTTATGCCCACGCACACACCCACTTGCAGAACACATAAAAAGAGACTGCTTGGACAGGCAAGACATTCACTTTCCACTTTCTTGCGGAGCATTTTGACGGACGACTTCACATCCAGATTCCAGACTTTACATCCAGAGATCCAGAACTTCACTACAGAACTTAAAGCAGAGAGGCCTGGACCACCAGCTAAATCCTTTTTCAGCAGGCCTCTAAATCATTTTCAAATTATTCAAACAGCCGGGCTGAGCTTTCTGATTCTGGCTAGAACCCTGTGCCAGAAACACCCAGAAAGCAGAGCTGTATCCAGAACCAGAGACCAGACCGCTGTGAAGTGCAGAGCAGAGCTGACCCAGAGAGCTGTGACTTCAGAACCACCCGCCAGGAATCCAGTCTAAACCTGATCAGACCTTGACGGCCTATTTCAACTTTAGAGTGTGAGTACTCAGCTAGGACTGTGCCAAAACCGATCTCTTAGTTTAAAATAATCTAATTCAAACTATTTTAACCTATCAGAACTGCATCATAGAATCGTGTGTCCCTTCTCCGATTTTAAACCTGTAAAAGTGTCATTTTGCCATTTTGAATCATTATTTCATTTGTGAAAAACTACCTTCATAAAATCGTCCGTATCTTTGGAATCATAGGTGCTAGGAACGTGGTTTAGCTTCCATCTTAAAGCTAAGATTCTAAGCTTTCCAACAAGCCTAAAAACGAATCTGATCGACGCATTCGGAAAAAAGTGCCATGAATTGACAGTTTGCTTCATTTCAACCACGTGTAAAAATACCTGTCTTTTGCTTCCATTACTGAATCCCGTTTTCAACCTGATAACCATCCCTGAATCTTTGGTAGGGCTGACCTGAACTGATTTAAAGTATCTCTCACTCACCCTGAACCTCTAGAGGGAATTAAAAGCATTTTCAGCATATTTTTCACTTCATTGCCACCACATTTAAAAGGATCTTGCCTGCTTTAAAATCATACCTGTTTTCCTCTAAGCTCGCTGGGGGGAACTGGAAATTCGTATTGCATTTGTATTCCTGAGAATTGTGTGCTCCCCTTCCATCTCCTTATCTTGCATGGGGGGGAGGGAATTGTCAAAGAAAAAGTGATCATATTATCTTTTGCTGAAATCATATCAAGTTTATTTCTGTGCTGCCTTTTTCCCTCATTGCTTTTCCTTGAACCATAAAAGTATTTTCTGCTACCTTATCCTTCCTATACTAACTCCTCATTGATTGTAAAGAAGTGTGCTAGTGTCAGATTATCTATTGTTGATCAACATTATATTCATAAGTGTGCTATCAATTATTAATTTATTCATAAAAGTGTGATATATATATATCTTGTTTACTTTCTCAATAAATCTTTTAAATTGCAAAATAAACCTACTTCTTGGCTCAGTGAGATCAGGGGGATTCATAGAGAGGGGCGTTATATAAGGGTTTATCATCCAGAGTATAACGTGTCATAAAAATATATAAATAAGGGCTTCCCTTGGGCGTCCCAGACGAGGCACTGGCTTAGTGGGATTGCTTGATTGGAGTCACTTGACAAAGCGCATTATAAAAGATGAAGTAATTAATTAATTATATAGTGTCCTGCATATGTACATTAAGACACACATTTTACTCAATTTTCATGCAGTTAAAAACAGAGCCATTTCTTATCCTGTGCCAAAATATTTTGCTGGAAATCACAATAATGTTACCAAGCTGCTACCATTCGTTGGGATTGCCACTGTGCAGTGAGTATATGAGGGGCTGGCAGCTGTTTGAAGTTGCATGGATTATGGGCAACACACATTGTTCAGTTTGCCATGTCATGTCCCATAGGCCACAACCTGGATGAAGAACTTCACATGTTCAACTTTCCAAGGACTCCATCTCATTCCTTCACCCTTACATTTATCTTTCGTTATCGGAAGTTGGTCATGCCATGTGAGCTTGGATACACATGAAGAAGTACGCCTTCCTGTCATGTTTCTTGAAAATCTTGTTTTTCTTAATGGTTTGTTTCATCTTAGATCATAAACCTGTGTGTGTTGTTCAAAGCTTCTGACATTGTGATCTTGGTAATATTCATTTTCCAGATCACAGTCCTAACACAGGTAGGGGTCAACCTTTTGTATCATGAGCCGTTTGAATGGCACACTTTTCACCATATGAGATGTATCAATGTTGTTGCTGCATTAGACCAGGGGGGTGAGCTTCAATTATGTGCCCCGTAAAGTTGCATTGTATTTGAGACATATTGTAAGTACGGTGGAAGCCTATCACAGGCGTAGGGATAGGAGTGTGGAGCTATTAGAGGACACTAAAAGCTGCTTAATGGGCATTCCTTCTGCCTTCGCTGGAATATACGGTCTCAAATTAGACATTCACAGATCGAGATGGTACATAATGTTATTTGAGTAGTGCGGAGAGGGTTCAAGACATCAAACCTTCCCCAAAGTGCTCAAACGGGGTCATGCAGAGTAATGTTCTTATAGCACTGCGCTTGGATCCACCACACAGACCCGATAGTTTTCCTCATAATCGCCCTCTTCTCTTCCTTCTTCCTCACTCTCTATTCTCTAGAGACCAGAAATTGCGCGATGCATGACCGCTGCCACGCATTCACTTATAAGTAGTCGTATTGTAAAGGAACACATAGAAGCACCCACAATACATATAAGGTACCCAGGAGGCAACCATGTGATCTAATGATAGTCTGGACACCCATGTCAAATCAACCGTGGACATCTTATAATGAGGGCAAGAGTTAGAAAAAACATTAGATACAAGATTTTAGAATGTCTTTTAAATTCCGCCATGAAGTTTGTTTTCTATGCTTATGTGTGGGCAGGATATTTGCCCCTACAGTGATTGGCTGTGATGAAGGGGCCAAAGTAAGAGATGCCCACAGGTCCTAAAGATAAGTAGGCCTTTGTTTCTGTTTACATCACCCTTCACTTGACTAAGTCCTGTTATTGGGGTGAAAGATACCAGAGGGACCAGATACACGGACCACAGGGGCATGTAACCCCCAGCCCACAGACCCAGAAGCTGACAAGTGGGTGCTTAGAAGCAGGTGACCTATAGAAATGCTACACGAATCCATAGGCACTGTTCCTATGGACCATCGAGGTTATATTGTGTGCAATGTGCAACATTATGCTTTTATTAGAGACGGAGCCCAGACTAGACGGTCATTCCCAAATACTTAAGGACTTACACACAAAAAGTATTTTATCACAGTAATGTGTCTTTCCTAAATATAAGAGCATTGTCCGTGCACCCTAAAAATGTTGTGCTATTTTATGTCGGCTTGTACAGCACATTTCTGCCGTTGCCGCAGCCTCGCTGAATGCATTTCGTGAAAGAAACCTCATTTTATCTGGGTTTATATGTGTTTATTAAACATGGACCACGGCACGTAAACAGGGAATGGCTACACCTTCAAGTGCACTTTCATATAAAAGCCTTCAATGCTAAGCCAGCATCAAGATATCACCCCTCAAAGGAAAAGTACCACCAGAAACGTGCAATTTCCAAGAAGCAGCACAAATAAAAAAATGCAAAAAAATGGAACAAAAAATGTTGCTTATCGGGCAGAAGATGTGAGTAGGTGAACTCGCGATGCCCCTTAGGTAAGGATTTGGCCATTGGGTTAGAAAAAGCACGAAGGTACATTGGTCGTGCAGTGGAAGCACGCCCCCCATAGTAGCCCCAGCCCTACCCCACGGTGCCTTGTCTACACAGGTTTAAAGAAAGAACGTTCAAGAGAAAGCGATGGGCCTTGTTCTTCATGCATTGACGCCATCCCCACAAATTCATATAATGAGACATGACATGGTGTTCACAGAACCAGCTGGCATTGCTCAATTGCACTAAATCAGTGTAATGAGACAAGTGATTGAGACAGAAGAGGCTGGCTACACCCTCAGTCGAAGCCCAATGAATGCGGCGTAACACAGGTTCGATCTTCAGGTCTGCGCTTATAAACCTCTGGGTATTAAGCGCGTTATAAACAACCCATTACAATTATTCTCGCGATGGTTAATTATATTCACGTTTGGGATATTTTGGTGAAGGTGAAAGTGCGTTGCTCAGAGCCTGTTGAGAGCCTGTTGGAGAAACGTATTTGGCAGCAGGGCCCCTGCACTCTGACTTCGCTTCAGAGACACTGAATCTGACAGGAGAATAACATTCTCTGCGGAAGCCAGTGTAGAATCCTCGCAGCGCAGGTTCCACCTTTCACGCTGATAAAAGGAGTACCATTGAGTTGGCAGTAGTAACCAGTGCGGCGAGCTATACAAATGAGCGATTTTACATTTTAACACATCGAATAAAGGTGCGTTTCAGCTCGGAATTGCAGAAAGTAAATCTAAAACTGCAGTAATACGTGCGTTTCGTCGAGTACTGAATTGCCAGATACGTCAGAGAGGCCGCCGATTTACAGTGCAGACGAAAGGGGGGGTTGTCAGTTCAGAATACGGTGCGTGCACCGGTAACTATCCAGTGATATACAGTGCAGGGTTGGGGGCCTAAATAACAGCACGCGACGACGGATTGCAAGGTAGGCCGTGCAGTAAGGTGGCAGCTGCAAGGAGGCAGATTCGATGTGTGAGAAGGGGACCGATCCCTCACTGATGGGGGAGGTGGCAGTGCAGGACCACAGCTCTGAGTGTGTGTGTAGCAGCACTTACATCAAAGGGCGCAAGACCCCACCCAGTGTGCGTGTGAGTGTGTGTGGGGTGCAGCCCTTACACCATCCCCACCCACTGTGTGTGTGAGTGTGTGTGGGGGCAGCACTTACACCAGAGGGCGCCAGATCCCACCCAGTGTGTGTGGGGGGCAGCACCTACACCATAGGGTGCCAGACCACACCCAGTGTGTGTGTGAATGTGTGTGGGGGTGCAGCACTTACACCATAGGGTGCAGATCCCACCCCGTGTGAGTGTGTGTGGGGGGGCAGCCCTTACACCATCCCCACCCACTGTGTGTGTGTGTGTGTGTGGGGGCAGCACTCATACCATAGGGTGCCAGATCCCACCCAGTGTGTGTGTGAGTGTGTGTGGAGGTCAGAACTTACACCATAAGGTGCCAGACCCTACCCAGTGTGAGTTTGTGGGGGAGCAGCACTTACACCATAAGGCGCCAGACCCTACCCAGCGTGTGTGTGAGTGTGTGGGGACGGTACTTACATCATGGGTGCCAGATCCCACCCCGTGTTTGTGTGAGTGTGTGTGGGGGGCAGCACTTACACACACTGTGTGGGATCTGGCACCCTATGGTGTGTGAGTGTCTGTGGGGAGCAGCACTTACACCATAGGGTGCCAGATCCCACCCAGTGTGTGTGTGAGTGTGTGGGGACAGCACTTATACCATAGGGGGCCAGACCCCACCTAGTGTGTGTGTGAATGTGTGTGGGGGGCAGCACTTACACCATAGGGCACCAGATCCCACCCAGTGTGAGTGTGTGTGGGGGCAGCACTTACACCATAGGGCGCCAGACCCCACCCAGTGTGCGTGTGAGTGTGTGGGGACAGCACTTACGTCATGGGGTGCCAGATCCCACCCAGTGTTTGTGTGAGTGTGTGTGGGGGGTCAGCATTTACACCATAGGGTGCCAGATCCCACCCAGTGTGTGTGTGAGTGTGTGTGGAGGTCAGCACTTACACCATAAGGCGCCAGACCCTACCCAGTGTGAGTTTGTGGGGGAGCAGCACTTACACCATAATGCGCTAGACCCTACCCAGTTTGTTTGTGAGTGTGTGGGGACAGTACTTACTTCATGGGGTGCCAGATCCCACCCAGTGTGTGTGTGAGTGTGTGTGGGGAGCAGCACTTACACCATAAGGCGCCAGACCCTACCCAGTTTGTGTGTGAGTGTGTGGGGATGGTACTTACATCATGGGGTGCCAGATCCCACCCAGTGTTTCTGTGAGTGTGTGTGGGGGGTAGCACTTACACCATAGGGTGCCAGATCCCACCCAGTGTGTGTGTGAGTGTGTGTGGGAAGCAGCACTTACACCACGGGATGCCAGATCCCACCCAGTGTGTGTGTGAGTGTGTGTGGGGAGCAGCACTTACACCATAAGGCGCCAGACCCTACCCAGTGTGTGTGTGAGTGTGTGGGGACGGTACTTACATCATGGGGTGCCAGATCCCACCCCAGTGTGTGTGTGAGTGTCTGTGGGGAGCAGCACTTACACCATAGGGTGCCAGATCCCACCCAGTGTGTGTATGAGTGTGTGTGGGAAGCAGCACTTACACCACGGGATGCCAGATCCCACCCAGTGTGTGTGTGAGTGTGTGGTGGGGCAGCACTTACACCACGGGATGCCAGACCCCACCCCGTGTGTGTGTGTGTGTGAGTGTATGTGGGGGGCAGCACTTACACCATAGGGCACCATATCTCACCCAGTGTGTGTGTGAGTGTGTGGGGGCAGCACTTACACCCTAGGGCACCAGATCCCACCCAGTGTGTTTGTGTGAGTGTGTGTGGGTGGCAGCACTTACACCATAGGGCACCAGACCCCACCCAGTGTGTGTGTGTGTTAGATTGTGTGGGGGACAGCACTTACACCATAGGGCACCAGACCCCACACAGTGTGTGTGTGTGTGAGTGTGTGGGGGGCAGCACTTACACCATAGGGCACCAGATCCCACCCAGTGTGTTTGTGTGAGTGTGTGTGGGTGGCAGCACTTACATCATAGGGTGCCAGACCCCACCCAGTGTGTGTGTGAGTGTGTGGGGGGCAGCACTTACACCATAGGGCACCAGATCCCACCCATTGTGTGTGTGAGTGTGTGTGGGGAGCAGCACATACACCATAGGGTGCCAGATCCCACCCAGTGTCTGTGTGAGTGTGTGTGGGGAGCAGCACATACACCATAGGGTGCCAGATCCCACCCAGTGTGTGTGTGTGATTGTGTGTGGGGAGCGCACTTACACCATAAAGCGCCAGACCCTACCCAGTGTGTGTGTGTGAGTGTGGGGACAGTACTTACATCATGGGGTGCGATCCCACCCAGTGTGAGTGTGTGTGGGGGCAGCACTTACACCATAGGGCGCCAGACCCTACCCAGTGTGAGTGTGTGGGGGGCAGCACTTACACCATAGGGTGCCAGATCCCACCCAGGTTGTGTGTGAGTGTCTGTGGGGAGCAGCACTTACACCATAGGGCACCAGATCCCACCCAGTGTGTTTGTGTGAGTGTGTGTGTGGGGAGCAGCACTTACACCACAGGGTGCCAGCTCCCACCCAGTGTGTGTGTGAGTGTGTGGTGGGGGCAACACTTACACCATAGGGCACCAGACCCCACCCAGTGTGTGTGTGTGTGAGTGTGTGGGGGTAGCACTTACACCATAGGGCACCAGATCCCACCCAGTGTGTTTGTGTGAGTGTGTGTGGGTGGCAGCACTTACATCATAGTGTGCCAGACCCCACCCAGTGTGTGTGTGAATGTGTGGGGGGAAGCACTTACACCACAGGGCACCAAATCCCACCCATTGTGTGTGTGACTGTGTGTGGGGAGCAGCACTTACACCATAGGGTGCCAGATCCCACCCAGTGTCTGTGTGAGTGTGTGTGGGGGGCAGCACTTAAACCATAGGCTGCCAGATCCCACCCAGTGAGTGTGTGAGTGGTGGGGCAGCACTTATACCATAGGGGGCCAGACCCCACCCAGTGTTTGTGTGAGTGTGTGTGGGGGAGCAGCACTTACACCATGGGCCACCAGATCCCACCCAGTGTGTGTGTGAATGTGTGTGGGGGTGCAGCACCTACACCATAGGGCGCCAGACCCCACCCAGTGTGAGTGTGTGTGGGGGCAGCACTTACACCATAGGGCGCCAGACCCCACCCAGTGTGTATGTGAGTGTGTGGGGACAGCACTTACATCATGGGGTTCCAGATCCCACCCAGTGTTTGTGTGAGTGTGTGTGGGGAGCAGCACTTACACCATAGGGCGCCAGACCCTACCCAGTGTGTGAGTGTGGGGACAGTACTTACATCATGGGGTGCCAGATCCCACCCAGTGTGAGTGTGTGTGGGGGCAGCACTTACACCATAGGGTGTCAGACCCCACCCAGTGTGTGTGTGTGTGTGAGTGTATGTGGGGGGCAGCACTTACACCATAGGGCACCAGATCCCACCCAGTGTGTGTGTGAGTGTGTGGGGGCTAGCACGTACACCATAGGGCACCAGATCCCACCCAGTGTGTTTGTGTGAGTGTGTGTGGGTGGCAGCACTTACATCATAGGGTGTCAGACCCCACCCAGTGTGTGTGTGTTAGAGTGTGTGTGGGTCAGCACTTACATCATAGGGTGCCAGACTCCACCCAGTGTGTGTGTGAGTGTGTGGGGGGCAGCACTTACACCAAAGGTGACCAGATCCCACCCAGTGCGTGTGTGAATGTGTGGGGGGCAGCACTTACACCATAGGGCACCAGATACCACCCAGTGTGTGTGTGTTCGAGTGTTTGGGGGTCAGCACTTACATCATAGGGTGCCAGACTCCACCCAGGGTGTGTGCGAGTTTGTGTGGGGAGTCAGCACTTACACCATAGGGCACCAGACCCCACCCAGTGTGTGTGTGTGTGTGTGTGTGTGTGGGTGGGTGGCAGCACTTACACCTTAGGCCAACAAATCCCACCCACTGTGTGTGTGAGTGTGAGTGGGGGCAGCACTTACACCAAAGGGTGCAAGACCACACCCACTGTGTGTGTGAGTGTGTGTAGGGGTCAGCATTTACACCATAGGGTTGCGAGGTCCCACCCATCGTGTGTGTGAGTGTGTGGGGGGTCAGCACTTACACCATAGGGCACCAGATCCCACTCAGTGTGTGTGTGTGTGTGTGTGTGGGGGGGGCAGCACTTACACCATATGGTGCCAGATCCCACCCAGTGAGTGTGTGTGAGTGTGTGGGGGCAGAACTTACACCATAGGGAAAAAGATCCCACCCAGTGTGTGTGTTAGTGTGTGTGGGGGGAAGCACTTACACCATAGGGAACCAGACCCCACCCAGTGTTTGTGTTAGTGTGTGTGGGAGTCAGCACTTACACCATAGGGAGCCAGACTCCACCCAGTGTGTGTGTGTGTGTGTGGGGGGGCAGCACTTACACCATGGGGCGCCAGATCCCACCCAGTGTGTGTGTGTGATTGTGTGTGGGGGGAAGCACTTACACCATAGGGAGCCAGACTCCACCTAGTGTGTGTGTGATTGTGTGTGGGGGGAAGCACTTACACCATAGGGAGCCAGACTCCACCCAGTGTGTGTGTGAGTGTGGGTGGGGGGCAGCACTAACACCATGGGCCACAAGATCCCACCCTCTGTGTGTGTGAGTGTGTCTGGGGGGGGCAGCACTTACACCAAAGGGTGGAAGACCACACCCACTGTGTGTGAGAGTGTGTGTGGGGTCAGCACTTACACCATAGGGCGGCGAGATCCCACCCAGTGTGTGTGTGAGTCTGTGGGGGGTCAGCACTTACACCATAGGGTGCCAGATCCCACCCAGTGTGTGTGTGAGTGTGTGTGGGGGGGCAGCACTTAAACCACAGGCCACCAGATCCCACCCACTGTGTGTGTGAGTGTGTGTGGGGGGCAGCACTAACACCATAGGCCGCCAGATCCCACCCACTGTGTGTGTGAGTGTATGTGTGGGGGCAGCACTCACACCATAGGCCCCCAGATCCCACCCATTGTGTGTGTGAGTGTGTGGGGGGATCAGCACTTACACCATAGGGTTTCAGATCCCACCCAGTGTGTGTGGGGGGGGCAGCACTTACACCATCGGCCACAAGATCCCACCCACTGTGTGTGTGTGTGTGTGTAGGGCGGTCAGCACTTACATTATAGTGCACCAGACCCCACCCAGTGTGTGTGTGAGTGTGCGGGGGGCAGCACTTACACCATAGGCCCCCAGATCCCACCCACTGTTTGTGTGAGTGTGTGTGGGGGTCAGCACTTACACCATAGGGCGC
Organism: Ambystoma mexicanum; assembly: GCF_040938575.1. NCBI lineage: Eukaryota > Metazoa > Chordata > Amphibia > Caudata > Ambystomatidae > Ambystoma > Ambystoma mexicanum. The sequence continues at coordinate 1,509,909,022 of NC_090922.1, forward strand.
AAGGCCCCTCCCAGTGTGTGTGTGAGTGGGTGGGGGGGAAGCACTTGCACCATAGGGCTCCAGACTCCACCCAGTGTGTGTGTGAGTGTGTGTGAGGGGGCAGCACTTACACCATAGGGCGCCGGATTCCACCCAGTATGTGTGTGAGTGTGTGTGGGGGCGCAGCACCTACACCATAGTGCGCCAGATCCCACCCAGTGTGTGTATGTGTGTAGGGGGCAACACTTGCATTGCACCATAGGGTGCCAGATCCCATCCAGTGTGTGTGTGAGTGTGTGGGTGGCAGCACTTACACCATAGGGTGCCAGATCCCACCCAGTGTGTGTGTGTGAGTGTGTGGGGGGCAGCACATACACCATAGGGCGCCAGATCACACCCAGTGTGTGTGTGAGTGTGTGGGGACCAGTATTTACACCATAGGGCACCAGATCCCACCCAGTGTGTGTGTGAGTGTGTGGGGCCAGCACTTACACCATAGGGCGCCAGATCCCACCCAGTGTGTGTGTGAGTGTGTGTGGGGGGGCCACACTTAAACCATATCCACCAGATCCCACCCATTGTGTTTGTGAGTGTTTGTGGGGGGCAGCACTTACACCATAGGGCACCAGACCCCACCCATTCTGTGTGTGAGTGTGTGGGGACAGCACTTACAAAATAGGGCACCAGACCCCACCCAGTGTGTGTGTGAGTGTGTGGGGACAACACTTACACCATGGACCACCAGATACCACCCACCGTGTGTGTGTGTGGGGGGGCAGCACTTACACCAAACGGTGCAAGACCACACCCACTGTGTGTGTGACTGTGTGTGGGGGTCAGCACTTACACCATAAAGTGGTGAGATCCCACCCAGTGTGTGTGTGAATGTGTGGGGGGTCAGCACTTACACCACAGGGCACCAGATCCCACCCAGTGTGTGTGTGTGTGAGAGTGTGTGTGTGTGGGGGCAGCACTTACACCATAGGGCACCAGACCCGACCCAGTGTGTGTGTGAGTGTGTGGGAACAGCACTTACACCATAGGGTGTGTGTGAGTGTGTGTGGGAGGCTGCATTTACACCATAGGGTGTCAGATCCCACCCAGTGTGTGTGTGAGTGTGTGGGGGGGGTAGCACCAACAGCATAGGGCGCCTGATCCCACCCAGTGTGTGTGTGAGTGTGTGTGTGGGGGCAGCACTTACACCATAGGGTGCCAAATCCTACCTAGTGAGTGTGTGGGGTGCGCAGCACCTACACCATAGGGAACCAGGCCCCACCCAGTGTGTTGTGAGTATGTGTGGGGGGCAGTACTTACACCATGGGGCGCCAGATCCCACCCAGTGTGTGTGTGAGTGTGTCTGGGGGCACAGCACCTACACCATGGGGCGCCAGAGAGTGTGTGTGGGGGGGCAGCACTTACACCATAGGGCACCAGACCTCACCCAGTGTTTGTGTTAGTGTGTGTGGGAGTCAGCACTTACACCATAGGGAGCCAGACCCCACCCAGTGTGTGTGTTTGAGTGTGTCTGGGGGGCAGCACTTACACCAAAGGGTGCAAGACCACACCCACTCTGTGTGTGATTGTGTGTGGGGTCAGCACTTACACCATAGGGCGGCGAGTTCCCACCTAGTGCATGTGTGAGTGTGTGGGGGTCAGCACTTACACCATAGGGTGCCAGATCCCATCCAGTGTGTGTGTGAGTGTGTGTGGGGGGCAGCACTTAAACCATAGGCCACCAGATCCCATCCACTGTGTGTGAGTGTGTGTGGGGGGGCAGCACTTACACCATAGGCCGCCAGATCCCACCCACTGTGTGTGTGAGTGTGTGTGGGGGGCAGCACTTACAACATAGGCCGCCAGATCCCACGACTGTGTGTAAGTGTGTGTGTGGAGGGCAGCACTTACACCATGGGGCGCCAAACCCCACCCAGTGTGTGTGTGAGTGTGTGTGGGGGGCAGCACTTACACCATCGGCACCAGATCCCACCCACTGTGTGTGTGTGTGTGTGGGGGGGGGCGGTCAGCACTTACATCATAGGGCACCAGACCCCACCCAGTGTGTGTGTGAGTGTGTGGGGGGCAGTACTTACACCATAGGCCCCCAGATCCCACCCAGTGTGTTTGTGTGAGTGTGTGTGGAGGTCAGCACTTACACCATAGGGTGCAAGGCCCCTCCCAGTGTGTATGTGAGTGGGTGGGGGGGCAGCACTTACATCACAGGGCACCAGATCCCACCCAGTGTGTGTGTGAGTGTGTGTGGGGGTCAGCACTTACACCATGGGGCACCAGACCCCACCCAGTTGTGTGTGAGTGTGTGTGGGGGGGGCAGCACTTACACCATAGGGAGCCAGACCCCACCCAGTGTGTGTGTGAGTGTGTGTGGGGGGGCAGCACTTACACCATAGGGAGCCAGACCCCACCCAGTGTGTGTGTGATTGTGTGTGGGGTCAGCACTTACACCATAGGGCGTCGAGTTCTCACCCAGTGCATGTGTGAGTGTGTGGGGGGTCAGCACTTACACCATAGGGTGCCAGATCCCATCCAGTGTGTGTGTGAGTGTGTGTGGGGGGCAGCACTTACAACATAGGCCTCCTGATCCCACCACTGTGTGTGTGAGTGTGTATGTGGGGGGCAGCACTTACACCATGGGGCGCCAAACCCCACCCAGTGTTTGTGTGAGTGTTTGTTTGGGGGGCAGCACCTACACCATAGGCTGCCAGATCCCACCCACTGTGTGTGTGAGTGTGTGTGGGGGGCAGCACTTACACCATGGGGCACCAGATCCCACCCACTGTGTGTGTGAGTGTGTGTCGGGGGTCAGCACTCACATCATAGGGCACCAGACCCCACCCAGTGTGTGTGTGAGTGTGTGTGGGGGGGGCAGCACTTACACCATCAGCCACCAGATCCCACCCACTGTGTGTGTGTGTATGTGTGTGTGGGGCGGTCAGCACTTACATCATAGGGCACCAGACCCCACCCAGTGTGTGTGTGAGTGTGTGGGGGGCAGCACTTACACCATAGGCCCCCAGATCCCACCCACTGTTTGTGTGAGTGTGTGTGGAGGTCAGCACTTACACCATAGGGCGCAAGGCCCATCCCAGTGTGTATGTGAGTGGGTGGGGGCCAGCACTTACACCATAGGCCCCCAGATCCCACCCACTGTGTGTGTGAGTGTGTGTGGGGGTCAGCACTTACACCATAGGGTGGAAGTCCCCTCCCAGTGTGTGTGCGAGTGGGAGGGGGGAAACACTTACACCATAAGGCTCCAGACTCCAGCCAGTGTGTGTGTGAGTGTGTGTGAGGGGGCAGCACTTACACCATAGGGCGCCAGATTTCATCCAGTGTGTGTGTGTGTGTGGGGCGCAGCACCTACACCATAGGGCACCAGATCCCACCCAGGGCGTGTGTGAGTGTGTGTGGGGGCGCAGCACCTACACCATAGTGCGCCAGATCCACCCAGTGTGTGTATGTGTGTAGGCGGCAACACTTGCACCATAGGGTACCAGATCCCATCCAGTGTGTGTGTGAGTGTGTGCGGGGCAGCACTTACACCATAGGGCCCAGATCCCACCCACTGTGTGTGAGTGTGTGTGGGGGGCAGCACTTACACCATAGGGCGGCAGATCCCACCCAGTGTGTGTGTGCGGGGCAGCACTTACACCATGGGGTGCCAGATTTCACCCATTGTGTGTGTGAGTGTGTGTGGGGGCAGCACTTACACCATAGGGTGCCAGATCCCACCCAGTGTGTGTGTGTGGGGGGGGCAGCACTTACACCATATAGCACCAGACCCCACCCAGTGTGTGTGTGTGTGGGGGGGCAGCAATTACCCCATTGGGTGCCAGATCCCACCCAGTGTGTGTGTGTGAGTGTGTGTGGGGGAAGCACTTACACCATAGGGCGCCAGATCCCACCTAGTGTGTGTGAGTGTGTGTGGTGGGGCAGCACTTACACCATAGGCCTCCAGACCTCTCCCAGTGTGTGTGTGTGAGTGTGTGTGTGGGGGCAGCACTTACACCAGAGGGCGCAGATCTCACCCAGTGTGTGTGTGAGTGTGTGTGGGGGGAAGTACCTACACTATAGGATGCCAGATCCCACCCAGTGTGTGTGTGAGTGTGTGTGGTGGGGCAGCACTTGCACCATAGGGGGCCAGACCCCACCCAGTGTGTGTGTGAGTGTGTGGGGGGGCACAGCACCTACACCATAGGGCATCAGACACCACCCAGTGTGTGTGTGAGTGTGTGGGGGGCAGCACTTATACCATCAGCTGCCAGATCCCACCCACTGTGTGTGTGAGTGTGTATGGGGGTCAGCACTTACTCCATAGGGCACCAGACCCCACCTAGTGTTTTTGTGTGTGTGTGTGTGGGGCGGCAGAACGTACACCATAGGGCACCAGATCCCACCCACTGTGTGTGTGAGTGTGTGTTTGGGGGCAGCACTTACACCATAGGGCGCCAGACCCCACCCAGTGTCTTTGTGTGAGTGTGTGTGGGGCGCAGCACCTACACCATAAGGCGCCAGATCCCACCCAGTGTGTTTGTGAATGTGTGTGGGGGAGCAGCACCTACACCATAGTGCGCCAGATCCCACCCAGTGTGTGTGTGAGTGTGTGGGGGGGTGCAGCACCTACACCATAGTGCGCCAGATCCCACCCAGTGTGTGTGTGAGTGTGTGGGGGGCAGCACTTACACCATAAGTTGCCAGATCCCACCCAGTGTATGTGTGTGAGTGTGTGGGGGGCAGCACTTACACCATGGGGCGCCAGATTCCACCCAGTGTGTGTGCGCGTGTGACAGGGCACTTCTCATATCTCTACCGCTTATAAACAGGGTGGGAGAACTGCTTGGTCTATAGGTGGCAGGAACCCCCTTTTCTTTATGCCCAGCGTGTGTCTGTGCTTTGAAGCACAGGACACGGGTCCCCTATAGCTGAGGCTATAACCAGAGCACGAGGACAGCTCGTATACCATCGTGCAATGCAAGAGATCGCCTATAGCGTCCACTCCTATTCAAAGGGTAGCAGCACTCACCCCATAGGAAGTAGGACCACCTATGTAACCAGTGTGTAAGGACAGCTCTTATGATATGGGACACAGCCTCCACCCCTTTACGTTGCCATTTTTGCCAGAATGAAGAGCATTCCCCCCCACCCACTATCAAGCAGCAGGTATCACTCTGCTGTTAAGCCCAGCCCTGGCTCAGACTGCTAGAACCTGTCACATTTCTCACCTCGAAGAGCCGGTGTATTTAGTTAAGCAAATACACTGCTCTCCGAGGTGAGAAAACGGGCACTGAAGTGAAGGTAGAGGCAGAGGGCAAAAGCCTGCCATGGGGATATCAGTAGACCCCCCCTCCCCCACGTTGCAGCAAAAGACTTAACTGCTGGCTCAGCTTTTGCATGGCCCATACTTTCAATAATTACCATTGACGAAAAAAAAGTGTATTTGTGTGCATGCAGGGAATGTATGGATGTATGCGGGCATGCATGCAAGGGAGTGTGTAAGTGGGTGCATGTCTGTACGCTAGGAGGTGTCTGCAAGTGCACACCTATGAATGAATGCAGTGTGAATTGTGTACATGGGTGTGACTGCGCGTGTTAATAAGAACACAGTCTATGTTCTGGGTGCTCCTGGGAATGACAGATCAGCTGTGAGGGTGCTTGAGTGGTGGGGGAATGTGTCTGAATGTGTCTATATCCTTGTGTGCATCTGTGTGTATGCAAGCTGGGGCCTGGGGAGGGGCATTGGAGCATGAACATTTTTTGACGCGACCATGGCATGTTTTACCGCTGTTTTTGGGCAAAGGAAAGCCAACTTGAGTGTTTTTATGTGATGGCGGGGTTTGAGGGGGGCTTGGGGGAAATACTACAGTGGGGCTGGCCTGGCTGGGTCTTACTGTGGCAAGGAATGTTGTACTCGCTTCAAAGGCAAAGCCAACATGATGAGTATTCTTACATGGGGAGGACATGCTTCCTTATTTTGACTTGGCTTTTTATTTTATTGGTGTTAAGGTCAAAGGCAGCATACTTATTCCTACATGGGGGGACTAGAACATGATGAGTGTAACATAAGTGCTCTTATATGCAGGATTTGTTTAAGGATCATATGACATTTAGACAGCACCTTCGCCAAAGTGCTGCACAGAGAACATATTTACATAAAATGTATCACCCAGCCGAAGTTTACACTCATTTAATTAACTTTATTTATTTATTTATTGCCTTTATTGACAGCGCCCAAACCTCTAAGTATCACAGCGCTGGTACAACTTGGTGAACAGGGAAAACATAGTAAAATACAGAGTAAGAGAGAGGTAACAAGGTTCAAAAGCAACATAATAGTACAATGTCCATAGAGGAGGGTAGAGATCAGGGAGGTCACTCTGAAGTATGAAATGCTGAGTTGGCCTTGCTGGCATTCGAACCTGTGAATCACACTCAAATTACAAGAGCATGCACACAGCCCGCTGAGCTATCTTACTGTCTAGCCAGCATGTGCATGTTTTCTTACAGTGGCATTGCAGTTTATTACTTGTGTTAAGGCCAAAGGCAACATAAGCATTCTTCCATTGGGATGGGGCAATCTGCTGTTAGGGAGCAAATACAACATGATGAGAGTTCTCATAGGGGGGAGTGCGGGGATTTGTGTAGCCAGCAAGGATATGTTTTCTTACTGTAACATGGCGTTTTTCACTGGCATTAAGCCAAAGCCAACAGGAGTATGCTCTTACATGGGGATACTGGCATGTATTGGGAGAGCCAGCATAAACATGCTATGCTATAGTATCGTTACTAGCATTATGGACAAAGCAAGCATGAGTATTTTCCTATGTGAGAATAATGGCATGTATAGGTGCACCAGAATGGACATGTGTGATCACAATGAAGACGAAATTGCTTTTTTTACACTTGTACAGTCCTGGCATGTAGTGGGCAAAGGCATTGTGAAAATATGTTTTAAAATGCTCCTGTGCATTGTTGGTGGCTTGGCATCTAATGGACTGTTTATGTCTTAGCCCCTCAAAACCGATTGTAAACTGTGTGGCGTTTTACCTAATTTATCATAGAAAGTGTACTGTCAATGGCACTATTTTGACCCATTATTTAAAAACGTTTCTCATGGGGACACACTCCGCTGACTGGTTCACCCTCCCTCACTACTCTCTGTCACTCCTGTGCGTTTGGCCGGGGGCAGAACAAGTGACCTTCCTCCTCCGGGTGCTTCTTAGTGTGGGCCCTACCACATTAGCTCCAGGCCCCACTCGTTACACAATCATGGATCCGCCTCTGGGGAGTTGGAGTGAAAGATGGATCTAATGGGCCAAAGGAAAGCATCATATCTACTCAGCCTCCTGGGCTTAGGGAGGAGGCGGTAGGACGGTGGGGGGGGGGGGGAATCAGTAGCGCAATAGGTGTAATATCCCGTCCCACTAACAGTTTTCAAAACTGCCATCCAGCCCCCCAAAATGTTTAGGCTGGCTCCGCCCCTGGTGCCGCCCCCATAACTGGTAATCTATAGACCTTGTGTAATGACAACTCTAATTCCAAGTGCGCCATTCCCTTTACACCTGCAAACTTACAGTGTTATGTGAGAGCAGTTCTTATTCTATAGGGTGTCTTTCCCCTATATCTGGCAACGGCATCGTTGTGTGAAGGTAGCTATCATGCCACAGGGTGCATCTCTAACCACCATACGGCCCATCTCTGTACCAGTCCACCTTGTGTCCCCTGCCCCGGCCCCACCGTCTCAGGCCAAGAGAGCCTTCTTCTTCCTGGTAAATATTTAAAACTCATAAAGCCCTTTAAAAATCTCACAGATTATTCAAGTGTCAGAATTCCTTCTCCTTCTACTCCTCTAAAGTCATCATTAATGTCTACCTAAATGGCACTGTCATGTTCCAAGGTCCTCAGGCCAATCTCCTCCTCTTTGATAGGTGCTTCCCTCGCCTCATCAATTTCCTCTCATCTCCAGCTGTCCCGTCCTCTACCCCCTTGGCTACCTTGCCCTCTCTCTGCTCCTCCTCCTCTGCCCCTCCTAGGGCTCTTTCTCCTCTGCAGGGCGTACCCCTGATCTGTACCCCTCCCCGGAAGGTCTTTAAGGCTAGCAACCTTCTTCATATTGCCACTCTCAACTCTCGCTCTGCTGTCAAACACTCCTCTGACATCTGCCACCTCCTTGAAAAACTACTGAGACATGGATCACAGCCAGCTCTGTCACAAGCTTTGACACTCTCCTTCCTGATGGCTACAAGATCCTCTCAGCACCCAGATCCTCCCGGTCCAGTGGGGGGGGGGTAGCCCTGATCTTTCCTGAGTGGATTCCTGCCTCCATCATTCCCACTCAGACCTACTCCTCTTTTGAATGCCTTGTCTGTAGGCTTTCTCTCTCTCCTACCCATTCTCTTACTGTGGTTACCATCTACCGGCCTCCTGGTCAAATCACCTCATTTCTCTCTGAGTGGGCAGACCTCTTCTCCTCCCTCCTGGCCTCTACCACTCAACTACTCCTCCTCGGTGACCTCAATATACACTTAGACTCTCCTTGCTCCTCCTCTGTACTCTTCCGTGACCTCTGCGACTCCCTCTCCCTGTCCATCCTCCCCTCTAGCCCGACTCACTCTGCAGGGCACACACTCGATGTCTTGATCTCCTCTGACCTCCCCCTCTCCATCCCTCTGACCACTCCTCTCTCCTGGATCGATCACTCACTCCTCTCCTCTCCTCTGTCCCTCTCTTCCCCCCAAACCAAACCTACCCCAACACTGCCACCTACTTTCTCGGACATCTGGCCCATGAAGCGTGTGTCAGTTGAGGCTTTTTCCGCCACTTTCACTCCCCCCCTCCACCTTTGGCTGTCTCACATCCTGACACAGCCCTGTCTCTGCTTTACTCTTCCATTTCTGATATGCTTGATTGATGCTCTTGCCCCTGTCATGAGGATCCGTTTGAAGTCCAAAGCCAAGTGCAATTCCTGGTACGACTCTGACCTAGCTACACTTAAACATAAGTGTAGGGTGGCTGAGAGGAAATGGAGGACTTCCTGTTCATCCTCTGACAAACTAGCCTGTCGCCTGCTACAAAGGCAATACCGACTCTCTGTCCTCACCAAGAAAAGAGTCCACATTCAAGCTCGTGTCTCTGCGGCATCTAACAACACGGCCAAACTCTTTAATATCTGCAAGGAGCTGGCCAACCCTGCTGCAGTCTCTACCTCGCCTGTTGCCTCCCAGGCTCTTTGCAATGCCCTTGCCTCTCACTTCATTTCAAAAACCCAGGACATCCTGTCCACCCTCTTCACCCACAGCCCTCCACTCCCCTCCCCATCTGTGCTTGCTGACCCTCTTTTAGCCACCCCCCCACCATCCTTCTCGTCCTTTCCTCTTTTCTCCCCTGACGAGGTCGCTTGACAAGTCCGATCTATGAAAGCCTCATCAAAACAGGTTCATCCCTGTTCCTCTAAAACCATCAAGGACCACATTGACACCCTCGCTCCGGCCCTTGCTGATTTTTGCAACCACTCCTTTGCCTCGGGATCCTTCCCCTCCCCTCTGAAGCACTCCTTTGGGCATCCTCTTCTCAAAAAACCCACAGCTGATCCTTCTTGTCCAGTTAACTATCGCCCAATTTCCATTACTCCCTTGCTTGGCAAACTCCTAGAAAAGTTGGACATCTCTCAGCTTAACCTTCATTCTAATTCTGTTGGCTGTCTCTATGACCACCAGTCTGGCTTCAGAGCTGCCAGAAGCACGGAAACTGCTCTCCTGAATATCCGTGAAGATCTGCTCTCCAACCTTGACTCTAACATTCCCTCTGTGCTCATCCTCCTCGATCTCTCTTCTGCCTTCGACACGGTCAACCATACCATCCTGCTCAACTGTCTCCGTGAAAACCTGGGTATCACTGGTCAGGCTCTGGCCTGGCTGACCTCTTTCCTCTCAGATCGACCATCCCAGGTCCAACTTGGGTCCTTCCTTTCATCTATCTTCCTCTCTACCTGTGGTGTTCCCCAGGGGTCTAACCTCTTGCCCTGGCTTTTCAACCAATACCTGGCAACTCTCGCCCACTGCATTGCCACTTTCTGCTCAAATTTCCAGTGCTACGCTGACGACACTCAACTCATTTTCAGGCTGCCCTCTGCCACCTCCTCTCCTACTCTCATCTCTGATTGCCTAACTGCCATTCAAGATTGGTGTGCCGCCAATGATCTTTGTCTGAAAGCCAGCAAGATGGAGATCCTCCTCATCGGCACACTTTCATCATCCTTTCCCCTCACTCTCTGGTCGGCCTCCCTTGGCCCTCCTCCTACCCCCACCTGCGAGGCTAAGAACCTCAGGGTCATCTTTGACTCCACCCTTTCCTTTTCCGTCCACATCTCTGAGGTCTCTAAAAAGTCAAATTTCCGACTGCACCTCCTCAGAGATACTCTACCTTTCCTCTCCTTCCCCAGATGCTCATGGTATCACAAGTTCTGGTTCTCTCAAGCTTGGACTATTGTAACAGCCTCTTTCTAAATCTACCTGCCTCTACTCTTCGTCCTCTGCAACTAATCCAGAACAGGACTGCAAGACTTGTCCTTGGCCTTAAGCCCTGGGATCGTATCTCTCCAGCCCTGAAATCTCTCCAGTGGATGCAAGGATTACATTCAAAACCCTCTGCATTGTCCACAAGGCTTTCCGGGGCCTGAGTCCAAAATACCTTCAGCTATCCCTCTGCAAATACCTCAACCCTCGAGCTCTTCGCTCCTCGACCTCCAACTCCCTCAGGGTCAGTCGATTTTCAAAGAAACAAGCTGGGGTTAGATCTCTGTCTTCGGCTGGGGCCTTCCTCTGGAACAGCCTCCCCGCCACTCTAAAACTTGAGGAGAACCATCTCCGGTTCCGGAAGCACCTTAAGACCTTCCTCTTTTCTTCTGTCTTCACTCCCCTTATCCCCTGCTGAACTGTTCTCTCTTGGCACCGTGCACCTGGCCACCTTCTGACCTTCGGGCCCAGGTACCTGCTCACCCTGCCACCCTCCCGCACAGCCCCCAGGCCACCCCTTGCACTGGGGTCTGTATCTGTACCCATACAGCCCCCCCCTTTTTTCTTCCTGCACTTATCAGACCTACCCTGTCTGCTGCCTTAAACCTAGCACTTGCAAATTGCTGGCTGCACTAAAACTGTTTGTTAAAACAAAGAGGTGATGGCTGGAAGGTTTAGACTGAATCTTAACCACTGGCATTGCTCGGGGCAACCTCCCAGACCATCGTTCTTCACCTGCCAAGCCATTACAGAAGGGGAAAGACCATATGCAAATCAGGCTTGTCCCACCCAAAAAGGGGCAGTCCAGTTCGAACTGCTAAGTCACATCCTTTCTGCACGAGACCACAAGCATCCCCAAACATATTTCGGCCTTGTTGGGCCTCATCAGTGAGGAGTAGCTTAGGTCTCTAGGCCCAGCAGGCACGGGACCCGTGTCTGGGCATACCCGTCCCACTCGGGGTGACAATGCAAAAACAAAGAGGTGATGGCTTGAAGGTTTAGACTGAATCTTAACCACTGGCATTGCTCGGGGCAACCCTCTAGACCATCGTTCTTTGCCTGCCTAGTCATTACAGAAGGGGAAAGACCATATGCAAATCAGGCTTGGTCCCTCCTCAAAAGGGGCAGTCCAGCCCGAACTGCTTGGTCACATCCCTTCTGCACGAGACCAAAAGCATCCCCAAACATGTTTCACATGCAACTGTTTGTTGCCTTTATTATTTATTTATTGTTATTTATCTGTTTCTCCTCTGCTTTGCACTTTCCACTTCTCCCCCTTCCATGCACTTTTCCCCTCCCCCTCTCCCATGCACTTGCGCATACTCAATGTTACTGGGCCTAGTAAGATTGCTGTTTTGTTCTCCCTTGTTCCCCTCCCTTGCCTTGTCTCACTCTGAAACACTTGAGTACGAGCGCGGTAGAAATAAAATATAATTTCATATCATATCAATGCTTCAGTAATGCTGAGGATGACCTTTGACCTGCACTCTTATAATGCCACTGTTCTCCTCCCATGGTGTCACGGTATATGACTGGATCCAGAATATGAACTAGAAAGACAGCTCAGTCAGTTGAACGACTGCACCACCTTTCTGTGAGCAATATGGGGGATATTATAGGTTGTTAATGCTCTTCTGTGTATAGTGCTATAAGAACACCAAGTATACTGCCATATAACTGTAATCCTCTATTTGTCATCTGGCAACTGGCTAATTACCGAAGAGTGATTTCAATACATCTAACCCACACGCATTGCTCTGGACAACACTGCAGACCATCGTTTTTGCCAGTCAGCCAAGCCATCCCAGAAGGGAAAACACTGTATGAAAATCATATCCAAAAGGGGAAGTCCACCCCAAACTGCTAAGTCACAGACCCACAAGCAAACCCATACATAGCTCTGACTCATTTGGGTGTCATCGTGAGGTGCAACTTGGATCTCTGGGCAAAGCAGGCACAGGACTCTCACCTGGGCATACCCATTCTCCTTGGTGCGACTCACACCTGGGCATACCCGTCCCACTTGGTGTGACCCCAAAGGGATGAGTGATGACTGGAAGGGTTTGCATTGTTACAAGCCACTAGCTTTGCTCAGCATTTATCTCAAAGTTGTGTTATCACAAATGCCTGATGACATTATAATCCTATACTAGTAATGTCCGAACTTTCTGATCCGTTCATATAAAAGGATATTGATGTCTGCGTAAATTAGCTGAAAGAACACACTTGCACCACTAGATGGCAGCACGGTTGAAAGAACACAACAAGGCACCACTAGATAGACCATCAGAGGTGGAGCAGGTTTGTCAATGCTCCCCAGCAGAGACCATATGGATATGGTGAATCAGGCCCTCAAGCATCACAGAGATATCGATGCAGGCTGTCAGAGATGGTGCCGAGACGACGACAGGCAGCGTGGACAGAGAGAGTTGGTATGGGATTTGAACAATGTTCATTAAGTGCCAATGGACAAGCCAGTTTGATGTGCAGCTTCTATATTGGGGTCTTGTTGGGTAGAACTCCCATGTATGCCAGAGCGATGCTGGAAGTTTGCGGACTTGGAGGGCCCACCCCCATCCCCCAGTATGCACAGAGGACTCAGTAGACGGCAAGTTCCAACTGCGGTTTATTACATCCAAAGCCAACAGGGATCGATATAAGAACTCAGAAAAATTGCAGCATGTCTCACAGTAAATGTCGCGCAGGCCAGTTTTATATTGAAAACACGTCACTACTCCATCATCACTAGGGCCTTTCTTCAAAAACCTATCATTATGTGGGATTGGCCGTCAGGAGCATAATAACCTAGATGGGAACCTATATGTGTTACTCTATTGGCTCTTGCATGTCATATGGCTTGCCTGTCCCTTCCCCAATTCACTAACTAATACATTGTTGCAGAGTGGTGGGTGTACCATTGGTTCTTGCCCATTGCTACCCACCCCTGCCTGGGGTACTGAACTGTGATTGGCTAGAGCTAATGTCCCCAGGCCTGGGACCTGAAACTGTTCTCATCTCACTGTGCACCTTTTCAAGGTGATGCGTTGATTATGTGTCTGTATTGTAACTTATGTACACCACCTTTGCCTTATGAGACCATGTCCCTCTCATCGCAACATTTGTTGCACATTTGTTGCAACTTTCTGCAGCTTACGTCTGGCTGCCTGGGATTGGTTTCTCATTCTCTCCATCGATCACTGTCCATTGTCTGCTTCAGCTGTATCACGTGTCCGGAGACCACGAAATTGAGCTCTGCATCTCCGAATTATGAGGATTTACTCCCTTTTTCTGCAGCTGGTCCCTTTATTCATCTGGGGATTACATTGTCTTTGTATCTTTTGTCCTTGGCTGTGGGTCTTGTCGCACATGTCTGGCTCCCTGTGCAGCCGTAATCAGCTCAGCTCGTCTCCTAATCAATGATTTTAGGCCTGCTGTAATTTTCTTAAACCTTATAATGCGGTTCTACATTGTCCACGTCATGCTCTATTCTCCATAGGTTAGTCACACTTGGCTCAGTCAAGTCCTATAGGTGCTCCTGCAGTTCCATAGAGTTATTTGCGTTTAAGCATCTGAAAGCCTTGCTCAGGATCTCTTGTGTCTTACAGTTTCTGTGTTGCTGCATTTGGCTAATGGCAAAAATAATAAAAGCAATGACAGTTTGTATATATATCTGTCCTCTATAGAACTATACGCTTGTTTTCTTCATATACTTGAGTGCAGGTTTGTGCCGCGCAGTTTGGATTGCACGTGTGTTTCATGTCTAATGCTGCTATGTCGTGGTGTCTCTAATGAAGTCAGCAAAATGGCTTCTTGGTGTTTAGGCCAGGATGTCCATATAGGTGTCTCTGACCATAGTATTTGGCTCTTCATTCACGCATGGTTAGATTTGTACCGCACCGGCTCTGTATGGCTGGCTGAGAGGATACCTCTCAGTGTATTTGTCAATCATTGGTGCATTTGGGATTCGTCCGAAATAGAATGGGTGATTGCAGTTTTTTCTGGCCTTCCGTCTTGCAATGAACTTAATGGGAGGGGGGGGGATCCTAGGATCCCAACTCCCTCTTCAGTCTTAATGTTAATGTTGCATACAGAGCTCAGTGGTGGTGCTGGCAGCTCTGAGCTGTTTTACTCCATAGAATGGATTTGGGATCAAGTGTTCAAGGCTCCTGCTAGCCAATCAGTTGCATGAGTGCCTCATAAATTGGGTGACCCAGATCAATTAGTCAATTAGATGGACAATTGATGGGCCAAGTGTCCCGAAACACAATGTCACTTTATGGGACACAACATTGGACCTCATCCCACATGTCTGATATGGCAATCACACATTTTTCGTATCCAGCAAGGGTCTGAAACCTTTTTGGGTCTGTCCTCTAGTCCCTGTGGACCTTTTTGTATCCAGATGTATTGATTTTAATTCCTGTTTAAAATTAAAACCAACAGGGTGAACTTCTGTGTCTGAGGATTTGGCTTCAGAGCTGGATGGTGATTGAACACTAGCTGGAGTAATTATAGGGTGTCAGTGAAAATCTCTCCGAAGAAAATCTTGCCAGGGGGTGACATTTACTAACCTTTGCACCGTGAAACAATCAAACACTCCCCCCCAAATATTCTAGCACTGGAGCTTAGAATAGCAAATAACACCAGCCCTAGAATATCTGGGGAAATTTGTTTAAGCATATATAAAATCTAAAGTGCCATCCATACAACATTTTGAAGGTGAGATTTTCACAATGCGCCACTGGTAAGCATGATGATTTTGGTTCTTCCTTGTTAGACTCAGAATCAAAACACTTTGCAAAAGTTCTCCATTCCTTGTAGCTCTTTTAATCACAGGGGAATTTGAGTTGTTTTCTCAACCTAATTTCTCCTGCACAGCATTCGATATTTTCTTCAACGTTTAGCATACTCCTCTAAAATCCCTACCCCTCTGATGATGGAAAGATCTGCTCCTCAATCCATTCGCACTTTTCTGTACAGTCTCTCCAAGATACATCATACTGAAGTAACAGATGTGCATATCCTCTCCACTCCTCCATGTATGTGCCTTCACGTATGATCCTATTGTCAGTACCCGAGGCCCAAATGAGATCACGTGTTAATCTATATAAGCTTGAATTGTTATAAACTGCCACCATTTGCTAAATTATAATTTCCTAAACTCATCTCTCATATGTTCTTTACTAGTTGCTGTCAAAGCGTTTTTTGCACCACGTTGGCACCAGTCTGTGCTTGAAAGAGGACTCCTGCTTCCTGTACCCTTTCTGCCTCTATTTCCATTGCCATGCCTGGTCCGCACCTGACCAATCCATTGGCTGGATGCAATTTATGCCAGACAGATATCCTATTTGACTCGACATTCTATGGACTCTTGTGCCTTGAGTCCCCTTGTGGCATCCCATCTCCTTATCTTCCCCTCACTAATTTTCTTTCTTCTATCAGACTTAGGTCTGGATTCCCCTGGTGGGGGGCAGCGCACACCACTCCACGGACAAGCCTATGTTCTCTGATACTGTTACAGGAGTGATGGCACAAGTAGAAAAGCACAATAACATAACATACCAACCACATCATCCCTGGGAGGGGTTGGTTAGTGAGGGAAGAGGGATAGGATAGAGTTTGTGCTCTTCTATTGATGTTTGCCCAACCAGGAGGAACTGGCGTCTGTATGTGTGAGCTTTATGGATGTGCTTTGTTGCATGCACTGGGCTAGTTGTGTCCAGAGGGGTAGCATCCATTGTTTGGTTTGTTTGTTGTTTGCAACTGTTTTGTTTTGTGGTTCGGCTAGCGGTCAGTGTGGATTTCCGTGTTTATTTGTGTGCAGTTTTGCTGGTTATTTTGGGTGTGTCAAGTATATGGTAGGTATGTGGGAGGTAGGTGCGTGAGGAAGAAAGGAGGCAGTGGTTGGATAGGATCTGTTTGGCTCTGGGTGTGGTGGTTTTATTGATGGTTCTTCAGTCTATAATGTCCGATGTTTGCTTTGTTCCCAGAGTATGCTTTGTTGCGATGTGCGTTTGACCTCGGCTGTGAATCTTCACGAAAGTTAGCATAGGACAAAAATACCACATCCAAATACTCATGCCAAGCTGGTAGGTAGAATAAGAATGTTCCACATTATTCGCCTACCACAGCCCAATAAGAAACAGCTCATGGGGATTCCACAAGTGAAATTACTGAAACCGGTGACATACACAAGCACACAAACACACAGACACACTCATGCTCACACACACACACACACACACACACACACACACACACACACACAAACACACACACAATGATGGAATTCCAGGCCGAATATACACAACACTCACATACATCAAACACATTATTTACTAAAGAAACTCAACACATTTTTTCTAGCACATAATGGCTTTAGAAGACCCTAATGTGTCACTGTAGCTAAAAGACACAGAATGCAGACTGCACAGTGGCTATTTCGTGGAGGGCCAAGTGTACACTTGCCATGGAAAAAGACCAAGGTGGGTGGCCACTCTGAGGGGATAGAGGAGTCTGGGGAATGGCCAAATGTCATGTCCACAGACCACTGGACACTGGTAATGCCCAGTGGCCAACATGGAAGCCACTGTGTGTAAAGATTGGAGGGGGGTCTGTACTTGGACGCGCAATCAAGGCCTAGCTTCTCAGGAGGTGATGCAGGCTGGTTCTTAAGATCAGTGTAGTCCATAAGCACCCACAAAGGAATGTCCACACACTGTATTAGTTAAAACACAGTCTTTATATAATTAATATTCAAGGTTATGTACACTGAAGTGGGAGAATGGAAAACCAGGCTCCCGTCCTTCACCTCTCGCGCTTGGCCTAGAGGGTCGCGACCCAAACACCCGCCACGAGAAGAGTTTGCCCATTTACCAGACGACCAGATACCCTGGTACAGGAACATACGGGTGTGTCCATCTGCCTGCCCAGCAGCCCGCACTGGCCATGCCGACACCTGCGGCACGGATCAACTAGACTAAAATCTACATGTCGTTAGAGATGCCATGACGACCTAGACAACGGGAAGCACATCTGTACAAATATACACACTGGACATTCCCACACCAACCTACACGAAGAATATACTCAGTGCTATGACGTAGGCGACAGGCATATTCACGGACGTGCATCTTTATTATTTTTATATAGGCTTTCAGAATGCAGAAACGCAAGACGCGTCATGAACTTTTACTAGCTTGCTCACGCTTCTCTTTGAAATCAGGTACAACGATGAGAAATATAATAAAGACAATACCGATTATGGAATTATATGCTCCTATAACTTAAAGCACCTGTGCACCAAACGGACAACTTATGCACCGGGCCAAAGTAGGCCTCAAACAAGAGCTCCCGTGGACATCAACAAGACAAGAGTCAGTTGCTGATCCTACAGAATGAGCTTGGCGAAGCAACCAGCCAAGGTCGCAATGTTGCAAACCCACGTTCCAAGAGCAAATCATCAAAGGCACGATGTTGCAACCTCGCACTCCGCGCACCAACGTTAAAGTCACACCGACAAATTAAACCAGACGCACAGTAGAAAAACAATATTAATTGTGCAGAATTATGCCTCTTTCACGGTCCCACCACACGTGATCAAGCCGAACCTGACGAGATGCCAAACCCGGGAGAACAGAGGCGTCTGGATCCCTCGCTACGAGACACTGGCAGATACACTTGAAAGGCTCAATGGACATCTGCAACAGTGGGAACGGTACCCCGTCTAGCTATGAATAAGTCCTCACATTGTCTGCATGTACCCATAGTGAAACATTGTTGCAACTTACAGGTACACCGAGAGCTGGGAACGACGGTGGTCCCAGGCTGGGAAGCTCACGGGTGCACCAATCAGAACATGGGGCTCTTATCACTGACGCCAGCACATTTAGCCAATCCTCAGGAGCCTTCATGTAACAATTTTCATGTATCTAATTGTAGGGACAACCCAGATATACCACCTGACTACACCTTGTCCACTAATATCTTTCTCTATATGTGTGCTATACTAACCCTACCACTCGAACACCCAATTAAGAGTGGCGATAGGTTTTTTGTTAACTTTCTGAAGTGACGCAAGTAGCGCGTCATACTACAGTAAAAAGGGCCTGCGAGCCCCACAATTGAGTGTGTGTCAGGACGAACGCGTGCGCTCCTTGACCCATCCCTGCCGTTTTGTCTAATAAACAGCAGAGTCACCTTGCTCCTTGTGTGCGTCTCATACTCTATCTCATCTTATCTGGGATACACACGGGAGGAGTTGGGGCCTCCCTGCCCGGAGGTCTGCGGACGGTCCGGCCGACCCCGGCAGAATTTCCCCCCGACAAGTTGGAGGCACTGCTGAGATCTGTTTAAGATCGACTTTTATTTTTACTTTTTCCAGGCACTCCCGTTGCGAGGAGGCCCGGCGGCGCGGCCCCCTCTGCCGTTGCCCCCTTCTGAGGACTACAGGACCATCGCGGAGCTGCGAGAAGACCGGACAGCGCAATCCGGATATTGGCCCTCGGGAGCCGGTTGAGAAGTATCCCGCCCGCGGTTGGCGAGTGTCCAGACGTGGTCCAGACGAGGGGAGGTGGCGAGCCGCTTGGAGGGGTGCACGCAGTCGAGCGGCCCTGCATCGAGAGAACTTGGTGAGCATGACACACACAACGAGCAATGCGAAATTGTGAGGGAGGGGGGAGGAATTAAATGAGGGAGGAGGGAGGTGTTGCACAGGTGCGCGGCGAAGGTTTGACAATATAGTGTTGGCAATGGAATAAAAGGGAGTGAAAAGAGTGAGAGAGCAGTGACGTGAAAGAGGGGGGCGGAGCATGAAACATCACGTGTGGCCGCTCGTAGACACTGATTGGCCTAAATCGCGACTAACGTGTAGGGGTGGGCGTGTGTGGTTTCCTACGATTTGGCATTTATTGATCAATGAGTAGATGAGGTTCCCTATTGTTCGAGCAAGAAACTCGATAGGTAGATGAGGTTTCCTATTGGTCGAGCAAGAAACTCGATAGGTAGATGAGGTTTCCTATTGTTCGAGCAAGAAACTCGATAGGTAGATGACGTTTCCCTGTAGGGGGTAGCTAGTTGCATAGTTGCCAAATACGGAAGATAATTGGCTGGTTAAGCCCTCCTGTTGAGGGGCGTATCACACGCGAGGCGACGCAGCGTGTGCAGTCCAATTATATTATTGATGAGATTACCTTGTTCCAGGAGAGACAGGAAGACAGCTGTAGGGTTAGCGGGGGTAAATTGCAAGTGTATTTTGAAACTAATAATGAGACTGTACTAGTAGCGTAGAGACATCGGTGACGTCACCAGTAGGGATTTTATAGGATATCACGAGCACAAGGAACATTGAGTTTTGAAAGTGGTGGGGAAGAGAAAAATGATGAGGGAGCGGATACGAAGATAAACAATAAACGAGTGGATTGGAAGAGGAGAAGGGGAGAGGGTGTGGCTGAGCACGGAGAACGCCAGCAACGGCAAATGTAAAAGGGGGAGGAGAACGAGGAATAAGGACGACTGTATAAGATCGTTGTAAGGGGTACGCAGTCACAGGGGGCTGCGTGCGCTTCGGCCGCAGGGGGCCGTAGGGGAAGGAATATACAATACAAAATTATACATATATATATATTTGTGTTTTATTATTTCTTGTTTTTTATTATTATTGCATACTTTGTAAAGGATTGTCGTAAGTCCCCACACTTACGGGGCCAGGTAAACAATATAAGGTTGTAAATTGCAAACTGATAGCGAAGGGAGGAGTAACAAGTGGGGCACAACTATGTCATATGGGACAGGGTCGGGAGGGTGGGGGAACACCCTCACTACCCCACTACAACACATATGCACAACACTGCCACCCCATAGGGAGAAATTAATTAAGTACAGCATAGAGTGGACCCAGGGGACGGATAACAAAATGTTAACACCATGGCCGCCTAATGGTAGTTTCGATCCATATGCCCAACATTCATTGCTAAACCATCTGCACAATACATACAAGGGGAAGAAGTTGGCGAGCCATATGGAGGTGTTTAACTTATGGAGGATGTTCCAGGGATCCCGACCAGGACCAAATGGAATGTTTTCTATGGGAGAAACACCGGAAGTAAAGGAGATTATGAAAGAGGGAACGGATGGGGAAAAGGGGTGTGAAAGGAAAAAGAATGCGGAGAATGAAGGAGAGGGAAGAGAAAAGATTGACACATTAGAAGACATAAAAAAGGAACCGAGCAACGAGATACCCATAACACCGGGAGTGAAAACAGAGAGAGAAGGGTTGTACCCTTTAAGAGAACTAGGAGAAATGGAAGGACAGTTAAGGGCGGCTGAAGGATACTCGAACCCGGCTTAAAGCCCTCCACCATATGTGGCTCACAGGAAGATAGTGGGGGAGGGGAGGATTGGAGAAGAGCAGATTGTAGAGATAGGACATGATGAGTGGGTAGCTGCACAGATATTATTAAAATTACGGGGTTCACTAACGGGAGAAGAAAAGGAGGCTGTAAAGAGAACAGGCGAGGATAGTAGAAGGGAGAGTGAGATGAAGGGGGAGGAGCTACTAATACAAAGAGAAGAGATTTTGGAGGAAAAATTGGCAAAACTAAAGGATGAGCAGAATGAATTACTAACACAGCTTGAGAAGGGGGAAAAAGAGAGAGTGAGGAAAAGGAAAGAGGGTAAAAACGAATTGGACAAATTAAGGGAACGAAATGAGGAGCAAAGGATAGAAGATGGAAGGGTAAGAGCAGCAGCAGAAAGGGTGTCAAGAGTAGTATTGAGAGAAAAAAAGAAGGAAGAAGAGGAAAAGGAAAGGGAATTGGAAATATGGAGGAGAAGGGTAGTATCAGAGGCAGCTAAGAAATATGAAGAAGAGAAAGCAATAGAAAGAGAAAGGGTGAAATGGGAAAGAAAGAAAGAAGATGAAAGAATATTAGAACAGATGAGCAACGAAGTGATGGAGGAATTAAAAAGGAAAAGGGAGGAAAATAGTAGGGAAGTGGAGGAGAGGAGTGAAGGGGAAAGAGGAGGGAGAAATAAGGAGAGTGAAAAATGGGGGGGTGTATATAGAAGTAGAGAAGTAGCAACAACATCAACACCCGGGGGAACAGTTGGTAACAAAGGAAGAGGAGAAATGGAGCTAATAGACTTAGAAACAGTAACAGTAAAGGGGAAAAGAACAGAGTGGGGGATACCATCTATGACTGATTTTTGCAGTGAGGAGGAAGAAGGAGTAGAAAGGGTAGGAAGAAAGAGTGAAAGGGAAAGCTTAGATAAGCTGTACCTCACTAGAACCAATATAGACTCGCCATGGATCCGTAAGAGAAGGGAGGAGCTGGAACAAAGTGAGGAGAGGGTGCAACAACTAGTGGAAAAACAAACCCATGAAGCCACACCATCGCCATCTCCATCACGCCCTCCCCCATCGCACCCTACATGCTCAACCACCACACGCACGCTGCGCAAAATAAAGCTTGCGCCATTCATGGACGAAGTGACTCCCTATGCGTGCCGGCTTAGAGACCTCCCTAGCCGCAGGCAAGACAGACAGATAAGCATACCCATATTAAACACAGAGGATGACGAAACAAGGGGAAGGGACGGAGAGGTAGGTAGGAGGAGGGGTAGCAAGGAAGAATTTGAAGTGGTAAGGGAAACAGGGGAGGAGGAGGGGTGTGAGGACTCAATATTATGGAACATAAAGGGTGACACAAGACACAACTTAATGCCACTGTTGGAGAGAGGAGGGGTTAGACCGCAGTATGTACCATGGAAGCATACGGATAAAGAAAATATAAAATGTAGGCTCCCATCACTAAGTGGAGGTGCGGGTAAGTGGATATATGAAATGGAAAAACACACCGCAGGGCAGAAACTAGCAGTAGGAGATGTGAAAGGCCTGTTAATATCGATATTAGGGGATAGAGCGGACGACATCTGGAAGAGAGCGGGATTCCATGGGATAACAATAACGAACACATCGCATGATGGGGCGCCATTTGCAAACTGCAGACATGCGCTATGGCAGGCACTGAGAGTACAGTACCCAGACATATCAGACATAGGAGCAATCACTTCCCGTAAGATGCGTGAGAATGAAGATCCCGTTGATTATATACAGGATATTCAAGAGAAGTGGCGCATGGAAACGAGAGAACAATGGGATAAAACACCAGCCATATTTTATCATATACTAGTACAAGGGCTCCCAGAAGGAGTACAGAAACAACTAAAGAAAGTAGTGGGAATGGAAGTAAAACCATGGCCTGAAATACAGCTGACAATAGTACATCACTGCAGGATATGGCAAGGAAAAATGAAACAAAAGGAAGAGGACAGGAAAACGGAAGAGGCCAAACTAGTACAGAAAAAACTAACTAAATATACAATGGAGGGGGCACTAATAACTGCGCCCACAACAATGGCCCAAAGCCCCACGCAAATAGTGGCTGCACAAGACCCAGCTCTAATAGCACCTCGACAAAGTATAATACAGCAAATGCCGCCACTACAATTACACGCACAAAACGTGGGAGGAGGGTACCAGATGCAAGGAGCTGGGTATTATGGTTATAACAGAGGGAGAGGAGGATTTATGAGAGGGAGAGGATACGGATATAATACCCAACAGCAGGTGGGGGGAGTTGGAAGTTCATACCCCACAGGGCAACAGGTATACCAGGACAACACAGGGAGCTTTCCATGGCAAAACAGAGAACCACCCGTGTGTTGGAGTTGTGGACTACTAGGACACATGTCACGCACGTGTAGGGTCAGGCCAGGAACACCAGCATGGAATGAGCAGGCACAACCTAGGCCACCACAAGAACAGCAGCCACTGCAGCAACAGCAATTAACACAACAACAGCCAGTGCAGCAACAGCAATTAACACAACAACAGCCACTGCCACAACAACAAGTAGTGATAACACAACAACCCCAAAATGAACAAACGCAATTGGGTAGGGTGACGGTATTGGGACACAACCCTTACACAGGAAATGGCCAATCATTGTACCCCCAATAGGACAGCCCACAGACGGCCTTGGTGTGTCCCATCCTGTCAGTAACACCTAATAGTGCGGAGGAGCCACGCATAGAGGTAACGATAGGTGACAAAAAATTATCTTTCCTTGTTGACACCGGGGCAACCCGGTCTTGCATAAGGGAAGGTAAATTTAAGATGTCAGGCGAAGCCATGAACACCCAAGGATTTTCTGGGGCTAAAGGATTGGTTCCTTTTACTGATAACGTTCCCTTATCTATCGGAGATTACGATCTGTCAGTTCCACTCTTGTATTATAGTGCCTCACCAGTAAATATACTGGGGAGGGACATAATGAATAGGTTAAATATGACAATCTCCTTTACAGAGGATGGTATAATTTGCTCTACTCCAGGGATTAACATGCTAGCAGCACGACAGATTATGCAAGCATACTGTGGGCAGACAGCGATTAGGGCGGAACCAGTAGATGGCGAGATATTCCAGTATGGGACAGACATGGCAATTGCATGGATGCCAGGGATAGAAGGGAAAATATGGAGGAGGCCAGCAGCTTACCTGTTCCGACCAGAAACACCTGTTAATGAACAAGAAGGAAAGGTGTTTGCAATAGACATTGAAAGCATTATTACAACAGCTGAGTATATTGCTGTGCACGCCCAAGACAAAGAAGGAAGAGCATGGAGGGCAGTGATAGCACTAGCAGAAGGATGTAGGTTGACCCAGGTGTCAGATGAGGAACTGTTTTCAGAAGAAAAAGAGGAGGGGGAAATGGTGTTCATGATGAGTGTAGAAATATGGTTACGAGTGGCTCACAAACATATAGCGCAGAAAATTGCTATGGCACTTGAGGCACCTGCATGCACCCCAGTCCCCTTCTTTAAGGAGGATATGTCAAAGGTGCCCAAATCATTATGGACCATTAGCCCTTATGACGTAGGATGCATTAAAAGCATAGGGGGTGTACGGATAAAATTGAAAAAAGGTGCAATACTACCAAGAGTAAAACAGTACCCATTGTCAAAAGAGGCAGATGAGGGCATATATGAAACTATAACGGCCCTTATAAACAATGGCATATTGGTCCCCTCAGAATCACCATGTAACACGGCTGTGTACCCAGTGCGCAAGGCTAAAGGGGGGTCTTGGCGCTTCATACAGGACCTAAGGCCCTTGAACAACATAGTGGAAGCAGAATACCCAGTAACAGCAAACCCGGCCACAATATTGTGTGGCATTCCAGCAGAGGCATCACGATTTACAGTAATAGATCTTAAAAATGCTTTTTTCTCAATACCATTACACCCCGACTCACAAGATCTAACAAGTTTCACTTACCGAAATACTAAATGGAAACATACCAGGTTACCACAAGGGTATTGTGAATCACCCTCAATTTTCAATAGAGTGATACAGATGGATTTGGGTAACGTTGAGGTGGAAAGCACAGTGTTACAATATGTGGATGACATAATAATTTGCAGTATAAATGAAAGTAAATGCAGAGAGGACTCGTTAAAAATGTTGACTATATTGGCTGAAAAAGGGTATAAGGTAGACATGGAAAAAATACAATACTGTCAGGAACAGGTACTCTACATTGGCCAACTGATATCCCAATATGGAAGAAAGATTGCACCACAAAGAGCACAGGCCATCTCAAGCACTCCCATGCCACAGACTGTGAGAGAACTGCAGCAATTTCTGGGGCTATGCAACTACTGTAGAGCACGGGTATTTGATTACAGCTCATACATAGGACCCCTGCTTGAGGGGTTGAAGGAAGCAAATAAAGGGGAGAAAAGGTTGGGGTGGACTATGGAAATGAGGGAGGCATTTGACGAATTGAAGGACGCGATATCAACAGCTCCAGTACTGGCATCCCCAGACTATGAGCGACGATTTTTTATATTTTCACATTGCGACTCAGCAGTAATGAAAGCAGTATTGGCCCAAAAAACAAGCATGGGCTATAAACCAGTAGCATTTTATAGCGGTCACTTAGACCCCGTGATGTTAGGCCACTTCCCTTGCGAACAAGGCCTCGCTGCAGCTACTTTTGCAGTAGAAAAGGCATCAGCAATAACCATGGGGTGTCCAACTACACTGTTTGTGGAACATGCATTATTTGCAATATTGAATAAACCCAAGTCCACACTAACGACACAAAGGGCATCAGGTTATGAGATCATTTTGTCTAGGGCTGAACTAGCGATTGTTAGATGTAGCACTGTTGTTAACCCTGCAAAATTTCTAGCAGAAATAATTGAGGAGGGAGATTACGCCCACGACTGCACCCAACTAAATGAAATATATTCATGTACTAGAAAAGTTGAAGAGAATGCACTAGAGGGAGGTGAGCTTTTGTTTATTGATGGGTCATCAACTATTGATCAAGGAGATGGGATACGGAGAACTGGGGCAGCAGTGGTAAAAATGATGGAGGCTCCGGTGTGTGTGGCCATGAAATGTGTACAGTTACCGCAGCATTACTCTGCTCAAGCCGCTGAACTAGTTGCACTAATATTGGCATTGAAAGAAAGTTTTAACAAACGTGTAACAATATATTCCGACAGTGCATATGTTACATCCACTGTCCACTCAGGGCTAACAAAATGGAGGAGAAGAGGGTTTAGGAGAGCTGACGGCACTCCAGTGCAACATGCCCTCTTGTTGGCTGAATTAATTGAAGTAATAAATGACCCCCAAAAGCTAGCCTTAGTAAAATGCACCGCACACACCAATGGTGAAGACCATGTATCAAAAGGGAATGCAGCAGCAGACGCACATGCGAAATATGCTGCATACTTTGGTGAGATATGGGACCCCACAGACTCACAGAGAGGGAGAGGGAGGGGAATGGCTAGGGAGTTGTTAATAAGAGAAGGATATACCCACCTCCCAGCCACACAGATTATGGAATTACAAGCAGCAGCACCAATGGCCGAAAAGGAAATATGGGTAAAAAGAGGATGTACAATGTCACCAACCGACGCACTATGGCGCCAGAGTGGTACTGGGAAAGTTGTAATACCATTAGCACTTTTAAATACCGCCCTGAGCCAATTACATCACCCAGCCCATACAGGCAAGGAAATAATTGCAGCACGAATTAGAGATGATTGGTTCTGTCCCGAGTTAAATTCTCATGTTTCAAATTTTAACAGCAATTGTCTCACATGCCAACAGTTTACGGCCGGTCATACCCTAAAAGTGATAAGAGGTACCATACCCCGGCCAGAAGGACCCTTTCGGCACCTCCACATTGACTATGTTGATATGATCAACATATGTCAAGGTAATAGATACATGATTGTAGTAGTATGCCCATTTTCTAGGTGGATTGAAGCAGGGCCCTGTTCACACCCAGATGCATTTAGAGCAGCCAAATTCATAGTAAGGGAGGTCTTCCCCAGGTGGGGAGTGTGCGAAGTATTAAGATCAGATAATGGCCCACATTTCGCAAACGAAATGTTCCAACATATCACAGCCCTGCTGAGCATAAAGCACAAATTTGCATGTGCATATCACCCACAGGCTAACGGCGTATGTGAACGCCTAAATGGCTTATTGAAGGAGGCAATTGCAAAGATACAACAAACAACAAAGAAAAGTTGGTTGTATTGCCTTCCGTTAGCATTGTTCGAGCTGAGGAACAGGCCAGGGTCCGACCACCACCTCACCCCACACAAGGTGGTTACTGGACGTCAAATGCGCCTTCCTCTAACGCCAACGTCAAGGGCATTCACTGACCACGAAAGTTCAGCGAGTATACTAGGTGATGAAATGTATCAATATGTGTCATCTTTGATTACTAGTGTTGTGTTTGTGTCTCAACAGCTCGAGCGCACGCGGGGCGGGTCCACCAGAGATAAAGAAGAAGGCGCCAGTACAGAATTAGAAAAAGAGAACTTGTGCAAACTTGCCAAAGGTGACCACGTGCTACTTCGCAATTTCAATAGAAGGTGGAACGACAAAAGGTTCACCGGTCCACATCTGGTAGAAGACGTATCAACAAGAGCAGTAAAACTAAAGGATAAGCGTGCTTGGAACCACCTACATGATGTAAAGATATACAAACTGCAGACCCGCCCCAGCGCCAACGACAGGTCCATTGGAACAACAGCAACAACATCCCTGACAGCGGAAGGAAGTTCTACCACAGACAACGACCCAATTGTTCCCTTACCTTCTCACTACCCAGACAACCCAGAGACAACAACTGACGAAGAAAGGGGTGATCACTACACTGCCCACCCCATGGTCACACGTTCAAAGAGTAAAAATAATTACGCCACCCCCCCCCCAGGACAGTTGTAACATAAACTGAAAGACATTGGCCGCACAAATACACATGTAAACACGTGAATGTTCTCTTTTTTCTCTCGCACATACAGGAACTGCGTATTATTGTATTATTAAGTAGAAAGCTAACTAACAAAGTCCACTGTCCAGGCGTACATGGTACTCCCAGACGATAACTACCCAGAAGAATTGTCACACCAATTTGTATACAAAATAAAAAGGCCAACATACCTAAAAAGAAGAAGGGTACGTGTTTACTACACAGCCTTCCTCCTGGCCATAGAATATTACATGCCCCACCTCCGCCCATACTTGCCGGTCTTGAGAGACCAATCACTTAGAGTAGCATGGGAGCAGCTCTTCGCCTGGGCACTGAATGACTATTTGATAGGGAGAGCTTAAACAAAACAAAACTAACATTTAAAACGAGCATTTCTGAGAATTTTTAGGCGGGCAACTTTAACGTCGCAAGAATAAGCTGCCAGGACTGCAGCAAGGTAAGAGCAAAATGCCGGTGAGATTAGCAATTGTAATAAAAATAATAGGGATTTTGATAATCACCAGATTTTTGGCTGCTTCTGTATGGCAGTATAGCTGTGCTATCAATTTTGTTGCTGCACCCAAACCTAATATACCCCCGTTCCTTGCTGCAACAGGTGTTACGTCAGGTGGTAGTAGTAACATTGCACCAAAGAAAAATAGAGTTAAACGCAGCACATACTCAGACAATAAAGGTATTGATAATTATGTACAAGATTCAGCACACGTCACAAACAATATATGGTACCAACACATGACCCGCATTGGTAAGCAGACAACTGAGGATAGCTGCTACGTCTGCTCATTAATACCATACGCCATGAGTGCTTCACGAACATTTGTTGCCACAGAAATAAATGAGAAGATAGCACAGTGCATAATATACTTGGCACTGTTCCAGACGAAAGGAAGATTTCAAGGAACTGTAGTGCACATGACATGGAAAACACGAGACTCATATCCATATGAAAACAACTTCCTCAAGACCTACTTGAGTTATCACAAGACCAGTTTACATGCTGAAGCATTCAAATATATAACAAGTGGCCCTGCAAAAGGAGAAACACAGAAAGTAACACTGCAGTATCTACCATGTGATTGGTACGCCACTGAAATTCCGGGTAAACAAGGATGCTGGGAGAGGCCGCTACTGACGATAACAGGAAAGGTGTATCTGGATAACAGCTGGGAGATAGGAGTGATTGGCAGCAACATGGTAACAAAAGAAACTATCTCAACCATCGAGACACACAATCACCGATGTTGGACGACGTGGATCAAGTATGTACCAATGCTCACATGGGTAGAAGAAGATGAAGACCCAATAACGATACTACCGTTGACTGCGCCCAAGGTATGTTACCAGCATAAAGGAGAGGTGGACGTAGGATATAACACCAATTGCGCAAGTGTGATGGAGTTACCTGAGGGGGGAGCAGGAACAGCAGTAATAATGGATCATTATTGGGCCTGTGGAGAAAAGGCATACCATACACTGCCTCCCCTGTGGAATGGTGTGTGCACAATGGTACACGTCAATGTACCATCATTAGTGGTACCTAAGAAGCACGTTGATGTGGCGAAATTTCCTAGAATGAATGAAGGGGATTAGAGAAGAAAGAGATCTGCACAACTCCAGGAGGAGCAAGTGAACAGGACCAACAGCAATGGCACTGTCCTAAATAGAAGAAAAAGACAAGGAGAGCCGCTGACAGGAAATTACCTGTGGGGAAGGTCGGAAACGGCACTAACATCAATACCGCCAGAACACAGACTATTCAGTAGAGCAGCAATGTTCTTCTCCTCAATAATACACCCGGGATTACAGGCTTACGCAAACGCAAAATGGCTCCAAATAACTAGATGGGAACTAATGATGACCATCAATTCTACAGTAAATGGGTTCAACGCAATAAAAGAGGAGCTGCGAGCTGTAAGGATGGTAGCACTACAGAACAGATATGTATTGGACCTTCTCACAGCAATGGAAGGAGGAGTTTGTGCAAAGATAGGACAATCATGCTGCACGTTCATACCTGCCAATGATGCTGACAATGGTACACTGACAGAAGCAGTTTCACAATTAGCTCAGATGCACTCCAAAATGACGGATGAAAGCAATGGTGTGAACAAGGATGAGAGCTGGTTTTCACTATTATGGTCATGGATGCCATCCTGGCTGTCAGATGGACTGAAAATAATAGTGGGCTGTACTATATTGGCTGGAGCTACCCTGATCATAATTAGATTTTGGAAGGCACGAAAGGCACGCACTACTGACGAATTGCTGGAAATGGTAGGAATGCACCCCTTGATGCCAGCAGATGACAGCCAGCATACAGGGGTAATTATACAGGAAAGGGAGAAGCTGCGCACCCAAATAATTACCAACCATCTAGACCCACCGTCAGTAAAGACCGAGAACCCAAGAAACCCCAGGAGCTACATAGGAAGATGGGTATACTGTACTCCTGGGGGTACCTGTGAATATATGTATTGGTCATTTGAAGATCATGTAAACCACTATGGACATCTCGGAGGAATAACTAAGATATGGCGAGTAAGAGGAGATAACGAGAAGGATATGTTTGTGGTCGACAAGTCGACCAGAGGGGGGACTGAAGTGGGAGAATGGAAAACCAGGCTCCCGTCCTTCACCTCTCGCGCTTGGCCTAGAGGGTCGCGACCCAAACACCCGCCACGAGAAGAGTTTGCCCATTTACCAGACGATCAGATACCCTGGTACAGGAACATACGGGTGTGTCCATCTGCCTGCCCAGCAGCCCGCACTGGCCATGCCGACACCTGCGGCACGGATCAACTAGACTAAAATCTACATGTCGTTAGAGATGCCATGACGACCTAGACAACGGGAAGCACATCTGTACAAATATACACACTGGACATTCCCACACCAACCTACACGAAGAATATACTCAGTGCTATGACGTAGGCGACAGGCATATTCACGGACGTGCATCTTTATTATTTTTATATAGGCTTTCAGAATGCAGAAACGCAAGACGCGTCATGAACTTTTACTAGCTTGCTCACGCTTCTCTTTGAAATCAGGTACAACGATGAGAAATATAATAAAGACAATACCGATTATGGAATTATATGCTCCTATAACTTAAAGCACCTGTGCACCAAACGGACAACTTATGCACCGGGCCAAAGTAGGCCTCAAACAAGAGCTCCCGTGGACATCAACAAGACAAGAGTCAGTTGCTGATCCTACAGAATGAGCTTGGCGAAGCAACCAGCCAAGGTCGCAATGTTGCAAACCCACGTTCCAAGAGCAAATCATCAAAGGCACAATGTTGCAACCTCGCACTCCGCGCACCAACGTTAAAGTCACACCGACAAATTAAACCAGACGCACAGTAGAAAAACAATATTAATTGTGCAGAATTATGCCTCTTTCACGGTCCCTCCCCACGTGATCAAGCCGAACCTGACGAGATGCCAAACCCGGGAGAACAGAGGCGTCTGGATCCCTCGCTACGAGACACTGGCAGATACACTTGAAAGGCTCAATGGACATCTGCAACAGTGGGAACGGTACCCCGTCTAGCTATGAATAAGTCCTCACATTGTCTGCATGTACCCATAGTGAAACATTGTTGCAACTTACAGGTACACCGAGAGCTGGGAACGACGGTGGTCCCAGGCTGGGAAGCTCACGGGTGCACCAATCAGAACATGGGGCTCTTATCACTGACGCCAGCACATTTAGCCAATCCTCAGGAGCCTTCATGTAACAATTTTCATGTATCTAATTGTAGGGACAACCCAGATATACCACCTGACTGCACCTTGTCCACTAATATCTTTCTCTATATGTGTGCTATACTAACCCTACCACTCGAACACCCAATTAAGAGTGGCGATAGGTTTTTTGTTAACTTTCTGAAGTGACGCAAGTAGCGCGTCATACTACAGTAAAAAGGGCCTGCGAGCCCCACAATTGAGTGTGTGTCAGGACGAACGCGTGCGCTCCTTGACCCATCCATGCCGTTTTGTCTAATAAACAGCAGAGTCACCTTGCTCCTTGTGTGCGTCTCATACTCTATCTCATCTTATCTGGGATACACACGGGAGGAGTTGGGGCCTTCCTGCCCGGAGGTCTGCGGACGGTCCGGCCGACCCCGGTAGAATTTCCCCCCGACAACACTATCACAATAACTCACTTTGTGCTCAGAAAATCAACAATGGTAACTATATACAGTTCTAAAGTGGTACCACAAATAGTATCAGATCTTATTAAAGTGCATCAACTATACTGTTAAAATGCCACACAGATCAATAAAGAGGAAACCAGCTGTAGAGAGAGGAAGGAAAGTAAGATGGTTGAACAGTTGGCAGAATACTGGCCTTTACCAACTAGGCACAATTCTGTGTGGAGATCTCCCCCACCTGGGCAACCTGTAAAGCAACGATGTATCACAAGCCCAGTCCATATATTGTTCTACGAGTCTTGTTTCCCTCTACAATAGTTCTACAGCCCCAATGTACCTGGAATTATAGCTTTCATTGACGGGAAATTGACGGCCCTTCCTGAGTGCCCTCCCTTTAAGGCAGGAGTCACGGGTCGTCGAACGTCCGACAGAGAACAGGGTGAACTACGGCAGTGAAGGGGCAGCTTTATTCCTAGTGGGGCTCGCCGACGATAGAGCGTTGGCGTCCTGCAAGGAAGAGGCGTGCGGAGCACCTCGGTGACGGTAGTTCTGGACTGCAAAGAGATGTTGAAGAACTGTGGTCCAGCAACGGCGTCGAGTCGTCGGCGTCTCTGTGCTCTTTAGGTTGCAGGAAACCCACCGGCGGATGCTCCTTGGCACGTCAACGTTCGGGCCTTCTCCAGCGGGATAAAGCAAGCGGCGATGCAGACGAGAGCGTCCTTGGCTCAAATTAAGTTCTTTGGCAAATGGGAGCACGGCGGCTCCAGTCGGCGACGGCAGTCGTCGACAGTGGCGGACAACAGTCCGGGTGATTCTCTTTAGGATTCTGCGGCAGTCCCTGTGTCCGTTCGGCAGCCTGTCGTAGGTCTGTCTACCAGGGAGATTTGGCAAAGATCAGCTGGTGCACGATGGTCCCTTGTAGCTCAGGAAGAGGGCGCCTTACCAGGTCCTCTCTGGGTCAGTTCTTGGAGACACAGCAGCTTTCAGATTGCGAAGGAGAGCAACAGCAATTCTTCTCTTCCAGCAGGGCTTCAAGGTTTAAGCTTCAGTTTCACTCCAGTTACTCTTCAGCTTCTGAACACTTTCTAGTGGTGAGAGGTCCCCAGATATATTATTTTGCCTCTCATCCACACTGCTGGGTCACACTCAGCAGCCAATCATACAGAAGGGCCTTCATGCAGTCAGTCAGCCAATCGGGCATACAGTGCATTCAGGCCATATTCCTCCCTCTCAGACACTCACTACAAGGGATGTGTATTGGGACAAGTACCCAGCCATTCAACACTACACACTGCATTCATACCAGTTTCGGGCAGGGCTGTCTCAGTCATTGTCTCTCATACCAGAAACCAGACAGCCACAACAAGAAGTGCATATTGGTCACACACTCCATTCACCCAGGTCCCACCCACAGGGTGTACCCACAACATACAGTCACTGGGAAGGCTCCAGCAAGTCTGGCCTGGACTTCACAACAACACAACAACACCATATATGGAACTTCCACCCAACAGCCAGTCAGGGGGAAGGGACAGAGTCAGGGCTTCCCAGGACTTTGGGAAAACAAGGTAACAGGCAATAGAAAGCAAGAGGCCACAGGGGCCATCTTGTTTCCTATCAGGAATCAACTGATCCCAATGGCAGGGCCTGGGTATCCCAAAATGGAGGACACCCAGAGCACCTGTCAAATTCAGCATGGAGCTGCCACCAGCCCATACCCTGCTCTGTGGGCCACACACAGGTGCCCAAAAGCATACGCAGTGTTGTACCCCCACCCATGGTGTCATAAGGGTATCCCATGGGTCTGTGCACCAAACCAAAAGAGAGAGCTGCACTGCCAGGAGTCCCACATGAACTCCTGCACGGAAAACACGACAGAACACACGATAAAAAGCAGTAAAGACAAGGATACGGAGGCCCTATC
The DNA here is from genome assembly GCF_040938575.1 of Ambystoma mexicanum. Classification (NCBI taxonomy): domain Eukaryota; kingdom Metazoa; phylum Chordata; class Amphibia; order Caudata; family Ambystomatidae; genus Ambystoma; species Ambystoma mexicanum. The sequence goes on from NC_090922.1 coordinate 1,509,942,973, forward strand.
CCTCCGATGCATTTCCAGCATCACACTGTGACCACTGGTTATGGGTGCAGGCTATGGCCAGTGGGTCAACTTGGGAGTCCAAGCAGTTCCTGTGATTCAGCCACTGATCATCTTTTAAGCCCACCGGCCCTGACTTCAGGCACTGGTCAGTGACCACCTTTGAGGCAAAAGTGGCCAATGGCCACTTTGGGCCTGCAGCCGAGCCAAAGGCACTGCCCAGATGAAATTGCCACTGGGCATGATGCAAGGCCCTTGCCCGGCCACATGTAATGTAGCTGATGGGCAGAGCCACAGGCCATGCCCAGTGGGTACTGTAGATAGAATACTGTATATCATTATTCAACATTCATGGTTTCTAAAGCAACCATAACTGCACCACTGCCATCATGAAAAACAGATCTTTACAACTGCTGGGCAATGCCCTGGACACCATGTATGCCGCTACTCAGCAACCACCGAGCAATTCCTGGGACACTATAGATGCCATAGCTCAGCAACCGGTGAGCACTGCCAGTGACATTATATATGCCATAACTTGGCAAACGCTAAGCACTGCCAGTGACACCATATATGTCATCACTTCAGCAAACACTGCGCACTGCCATTGACACCATATATGCCAACTTTAAGCAAAACTAAGCACTGCAAGTGACACCATATATGCCATAACTCTGCAAACACTAAGAACTGCCAGTGATACCATATATGCCATAACTCTGGAACCGTTAAACACTGAAATTGACAGTGACACTATATATGCCATGAATCTGCACCCGTTAAGAACTGCAGTGACACAATATATGCCATGTGCGGGGGAGAGCAAAGGCCACTGATAATACCTTGAGCCTCATAGGAAATGCCCCTGTGTGTGATTAGTCACTGAGCACTAACCAAGCTTGATTGGTTGTTGATTACAGACAGTCCCATTATTAGGAAATTCAGAGTCAATTTAGCACTTTATATGCAGGCATCTTTGTATTGCGCTTTGTTTGTTTTGTTTGTGTATGATGAACTTTATGTGAGTAATGTGACAATATATTAGAGACTATTGGATGTTTTTTTACTTTTTCTATTTTGAATACAAGTTTTATATTTTCTAGATAGATGTTATTGGGTCACTTCATCTTTATTAGAACTTGCGACTAACGCCTTGTTTGTCCCCTTACTGCAATTCTCCATACTTCACCTGACCCTACTTTTTTGACAGTACCTGTGTGTCCCGGAGTTCCCCTCCTATCTTTCTGGTGACAGCATACATGCCATAAGTCTGCAACTGCTAAGCACTGACAGCCACACTGTATATGCCATAATTCTTCAACTGCTGAGCACTGCCAGTGACACCATGCATGCTAGAACTCAGAAAACACCAAGCTCTGTTAGTGACACCATGTATGCCATAACTCAGAAAACGCTAAACACTGACATTGACATCACATATTCCATAACTCAGAAAACGTTAAGCACTGCCAATGACACTGTATATGCCACCATATATGCCACTAGGTTTGCAACCGCTAAGCACTGCCAATAACACCATACATGCCATAACTCAGTCAATGCTAAACTCTGATGATGACACAACAAATGCCACAACTCAGCAAATGCTAAGCACTGACTGTGACACCATGTGAGGAATTTGACAATCCGCACAGGGATAGTGCGCTCACCTGGGCTATTTGATTGATTGCTTACTTAAAAAGAACAAATGATCAGAGATCAACCTCTGGAAAATATGTGGTGCCATTCCCGCACATATTTTCCATGCTCACTGCACAGCAGAAAAATAGTCATGTACTCTGGGAGGACCCAGCTTACCACCGCTGCCCTCCCCTATCATGTATCGCTGACACCTGGCAGCTGTGGGTACCTCAAAAGCCTCTGCCGATGGGCAGCCTGATTAGCATTTCAAGGCCCCATGGATTTGCATATCCATTGTTATACCTTGCCGGGTGAGGGTGAATACTGAAGAATGCTAATTAACAGGCCTCAAGGAAGTCCTGGGTGCAGGAAGTGACAATGGAGACAAGAGATCAACACATCTTTGTAATGCAAATGTGTCAAACTTGGGACTAACACCACTCCTTGATATGAAATGGCAGTAAATGTCCTGTCTGGAACCACTCCTTTCAGAGCAGGCATGGATGTGAATTGTAGGAGATGAAAGTCTGTGTCAGGAGGGGCCTGAGGGTAGAGGCGTGCCCACTAAGCCAAAGGGAGAAAGGCACACACGGAGCTGGATTACAAGGGGTCCTGTAGACAAGAAAGGATATGCAACAGAGGCTGTGAACAAAAAGGGGCAGGGAATACAAAGAAAACAAACATGCTGGGTTCCCTCTTGGGGGATACATAGAACGGGGAAAGAGTGTTCCATGGAACTTGGGAAACCCCAGCTTTCTGCACAGATTGCTATTACAGGGGCCCACTCTGAATGCTCATGGCTGGGAGCAACAGCAGTGGGTGTCTGTACCTGAACCCTAAGACACGAACAAGGTAACAGTACTCACAAGACTGCAGCCTGTACAGGTCCAGCAGGAAGCGAACAATGACTGCTTCCTGAAACAGGAACCAGTACACTGTAAACAATGACATGAAGTACAACACTAAAACACGACAAGGGGAGGGGGGGAGATTGCCTGCTGGAAATGAAGCAGCCAAACTCTGTACATAGGAATTACGTAAAACACAAGTGAAGACAAGAACAGAAATATCCAGGGAAAAAGGAAGTCAGAGAGAGCAAGGTTCAGGACAGATAACTAGAAGAAAGGGAGGGCAGAAAACTAGTATCTAAATGCAGGGAACGACGACCGGAAAACAGTACACGGGAATCAAGAACAGTAACTTAGGGCTGGAAAGACAAGAGAAAGCTAGCAGAGAGAAATCAAGGAAACAGTACTACTGAAGTGGATGAAAAAAGGGGGGACTGAAGACTCAAGGAAGCTAAGGACAGGAATCATGGGCAGAGGGCGCAGCACATGGCAAGGAACAAGATAATTGATGGTAGAAAGCAAAGTGGATGTAGCCAGGGCACAGAGGGCTGCAGACAAGGAAGAGAGCAAGGGTGCTGTAGCCAGGGAATAGAGGGCTGCAAACAAGGGAGCATGCTGCAGTATGGAAAGCAAAAATGTGTAGGCAAAAGGCAGGGGAGAGAAGGCTGAGGGCTGCGAGGCAGGAAGCACCGGGCTCTGGAACAAGAGCAGGAACTGGAAGCCACAGGACACAGCAACTATCCAAGGAACAGGGAACAAAGGGGTGGTAGAACGCTCAATGCAAGAGACCAGTGCTCCTGCAGGCAGCTGCTTAAATACTGAGCTGCCCTGTGCTGAAGTAGGCTAATTTGCAACACCTGGAGCAGCACACCTGAATGTAATTGGCCTCTGCCCTCTCTGCCCTCTGCCCTCTCTAGTCCTGGGAAAGCGAAAGCTGCACTGCTCTCTAAGGCTTCAGGGGAGTGTAGTGATAGAACTGCTGAATAGGAATAGCCAGGACATGGGAACTGCCACAATGTGCATTATGCGACATGTAGTTTGTATAAGTAAATAAGAAAGTTCCAAAGCCTTGCAAACGGAAAGTAAAGACCATAATATGAATAGGTGTTGTCCAGGGAGTATTACGGAAACAAATGAGTCCCAAATAGTCCACGATGGGTGCCAATTGGTGCGCCAGTAGCACAATCGTGACAGTCTATCTGCAAGCCCCTACTTCAAAGGAGGCCCATGTTGTGACCAAGCGCTGTATAGTGCTCAGTTAATTAGGGAGACACTTTGATGTACAGCAGACAGGAAGATGAGTGGGATTTAGAAGTATATGTTGTCATCCTTCCCCTGTCTGTTGCCAAGCGCTCTGATTCTGATCTGAAGCATCACGGAAGATTGTTGGTGGGGACCCAGGATTGGTTCATTAGTTTAGTTTAGTTTAGTTTATTATTTGATAATTCGCTCCAAACCAGGGGTAGCCAGGCGCAGCAGTTACAAGAATACTTAAGCTTGGGTTACAGACATAGGATACATACAGAGGATACAATAGATACATTATGATATGATATGATATGGCATTTGTAACGCGCCTATACACAAGTGTTTCAAGGCGCGACGAGGCAGGGGGGGGGACAAGGGGAAGACAGACAACGATCCTACTAGGCCAGGTGTCATTCAGACCGCGCAGGGGTAGGGGAAAGGGAAAAAGTGCAAGAGGAAGTGGGAGGGGGGGAGTGCAGTACAAATAAGTAGAATAGAAATAAAATAATAAATAAATAGGGCCAGCTGGTGGCAAGTGCAAGGTAAGTGCAGACAAGTGCTGGGGGGCTGTAGGGATACAGAGACAGTCCCGCAGTGCAGGGGTTGCCAGGGAGGCAGTGCAAGTGAAGAGTGACTGGGCCCAGGGCCGAGGTCGGTGAGAGTGGCCCAGTTGCAGAATCAGTGCAGTTTAGGTGAAGAATTTAGCAGGGGAGAGGGAGAGAGAAATCAGAAGTGAAGAGGAAGGTTTTGAGGTGCTTCCGGAACCGGAGATGGTTCTCCACAAGTTTCAGGGAGGCAGGAAGGCTGTTCCAGAGGGAGGCCCCTGCCGCGGAGAGAGATCTACCCCCAGCTCGTTGCTTCGAGAAGCGGCTGACCCTGAGGGATTTGGAGACGGATGAGCATAGGGCTCGGGAAGGAAGATATTTAGGAAGAGAGAGTTGAAGGTATTTAGGCCCCAGGCCCCAGAAGGCCTTGTGGACAATGCAGAGGGTTTTGAACTTAATCCTCGCAGCCACTGGGAGCCAGTGTAGAGATTTCAGTCCTGGAGAGATACGGTCCCTGGGCTTGAGGCCAAGGACAAGTCTCGCAGTTCTGTTCTGGATGAGTTGCAGAGGGCGGAGAGTGGAGGCAGGCAGATTAAGATAGAGGCTGTTACAGTAGTCCAGCTTCGAGAGAACCAGGGCTCGGGAGACAGTGAGCTTCTGGGGGAAGGAGAGGAAGGGAAGAATACCTCTGAGGAGGTGCAGCTGGTAATGTGACTTCTTAGAGACGTCAGATATATGAGGAGAGAAGGAGAGAGTGGAGTCGAAGATGACCCCAAGGTTTTTTGCCTTGCAGGTAGGAGCAGGAAGAGGGCCAAGAGAGGCCGGCCAGAGAGCTGCAGGGAAGGAGGGAGTGGGTGTGCCAATGGATGAGTAGGACCTCAGGATCTCAGTCTTACTAGCATTAAGGCAGAGGTCATTGGCAGCACACCATTCCTGGATAGCAGACAGACAGTCAGAGATGAGGGAGGGAGAGGAGGAGGCCGAGGGTAGCCTGAAAATGAGCTGGGTATCGTCCGCATAGCACTGAAAGTTGGGGCAGAGGGCGGCGATGCGGTGGGCAAGGAGTGCCAGATACTGGTTGAACAGCCAGGTAGAGAGATTAGATCCCTGGGGATAGCCACAGGTGGAGAAAAAGATGTCAGAGAGGAAGAACCCAAGTTGGACCTGGGAGGGTCGATTGGAAAGGAAAGAGGTCAGCAACGCCAGAGCCTGACCAGTGATACCCAGGTTATCACAGAGACGGTTGAGCAGGATGGCATGGTTGACAGTGTCAAAGGCAGAAGAGAGATCGAGCAGAATGAGAACACACAGAGTTAATAAACATTTGTTATTAAAGTATTTGCAATACAGGTATGCAACATATACAAGCCGTGAGTACAATATAGAATATACAGGTCCCTAAATGAAATGGTCTGATGTCAGGTTACAGAGGTATCATGGTCATTGAATGAGATAATGAATCCGAGCCTAGCACAAAGGCACAGATTGTAAATCATCATTAGTCCAGAGCCAACTTTTCACGTTACATCTAAATCTCGTCTAGGGTAGGTTGGCTCTCAGTGCGGTGGGGAGTGCATTCCAGGCACGGGCAGCTCTGACAGGGAAATTTGCTCCACCCGCTTTAGTTAGTCTAAATCAGGGTATTTCAAGTAGGAGGTGGTTAGAGGCTCTAGTGTGGTGAGTGGATGATTTTCTAGTCAGTCTGGCCGAGATATAGGGGGGTGCGGTATTGTTCAGACCTTTATGGGTGAGGGATAACGTCTTGAGGAGAATTCTATCGCTGATTTTTAACCAGTGCTGGTCTTTCCTGATGTTGGATATGTGCGCTCTGCGGGGTATATCCAAAGCTGCTCTAAGAGCATTGTTCTGCAATATTTGCATTTTATTTATGACAGTTTTGCTGGCGCCTGCATAAAGGGCGTTACAGTAGTCCAGTTTGGACATTACTAAGGCAATTGGTTTTGGAGAAGTAAGGTCTGCAAGCCCTGATTAATTTGCAGGTATAAACTGTGGAGGATGCTAGGGAATCAACTTGTTTTTTGAGGGATAATGTAGAGTCGAGGTAGAAACCTAATGTTTTTACCTCGGTTGCCACTTTAATTATATTTCCATCTATGTTGAAGGCAAGATAATTAGGGCTAAGTTTTTAAGGTTAGAGTCGAAACCCAAGATCAGTATCTCTGTTTTGTCATCATTCAGGCAGAGGCCGTGGGAGGCCACCCATGCCTGAATGAGGAGGTAGATCTTGTTTACTAGAGCTGTGTCTTTGACAAAGTTGCCAGATAGTGGTATGAGGATCTGCGTATCGTCCGCATAATTAGTGTAAGTTACCCCCAATCTGTCAAGTTTATCGAAGAGAGGCTTAGTGAAAATGTTGTACAATGTTGGGGAGACACATGAACCTTGTGGGATGCCACAGGTGATTTGTATTGGGTCCGTTGAAGCTAAGGGGGAGAACACCCTCATCGTACAGTTGGCAAGGAAGGATTGTACCCAAACTATAGCTTCACTTGAGAAATGGGCGACAGACGTTAGATGGTTGCATAACACTGCATGGTCCACCAGGTCAAAGGCCGCCGATAAGTCAAGGAGGAGGAGCATAGCTGTTTTACCTTTATCCTTCAACTCGTCGATTTGAGTCTTAAGGTCAATAAGGGCCGTTTCAGTGCCATGAAGTGGTCTGAAACCAGATTGGCGTGATCCTAGTAGTTGGTTCGTCTCCAGATAGTTTTGGATCTGGAGGTAGGCTACTCTATCGATAATTTTGAGGAGAAAAGGGACCGTGGTGATAGGCCTTTAATTTGTAGGGATAGCTGGGTTAAGGGTCTGTTTTTTAAGGAGGGGTAGTATCCAGGGTTCTTTGAGGTTAGTGGGTACAGTACTGGATCTAAAGGAGGCATTAATTAATTTCGAGATGAAAGGTGCTAAATCTCTTGCTGCGTCCTTAATGACTTGTGCAGGGCAATTGGCACCTTGGCAATTATAAGGTTTCAATGATATGATCAACTTTTCAGTTTCCAGAATGGATATGTTAGTAAAGCTGAATGGTTTACCATTACTTTGGGTGGCTGTTCTGGATGAGTCAGCCAAATGGTGGTATGGGTTCTTGTGGGGCTCAGGGATGCTTTCTTCTTTGCAATTTTAGTTTGTAAGGTCAAGGTGGGTTTAGCCTGCACCAATCACTGGGCCCGTTTGGCTTTAAAAGATGGCTGAGCCCTCATTGATCAGATCAATTTGGACCTCAGCTGAAGGTACAGTCTACCGTGCATCTTCCACCAGTGAAGGAAGGCCAGGAGTTCCAAGAGGGAAGCAAGATCCCTCCCCTAAACATCTCCCAGGGAACACAGGGTGATACCAGACTCAGAGGGCACATCCAGCAGCACCAGAACCGCTACCCAGCCAGCACACAGCGTGCCATGCTAGATTCTGCCAGCAAGCCTCCTAGGTGGGAAGTACAGGAGAGTCTCGGGACAAAGGACAAGGCTGTTGCCTGCAAACACTCTCCTGAGCTTTGGGCTGTCCTTCTTGAAAGGCCACAAACCCTGTGAAGAAGCTCAGAGGAGTGCCACTCAAGCATCATCCAGCGTCCATCTTTTTAAGGACAATTTCAGACAGTCGAGTCCTCGAACCGCATCCGGCTGCACTGCTGACTGTTGTCAAGCCGCAGTCACCAGAGCCGTCCGAGACGCCTTCCAACACAGAGACAATGATTCTTAGCCCTGAGCCGATGTGCCGGACAGCCTGCAGGTATTCATCCAGCGTCGCTTGCCGAACTGCCTGTGGCCTGGTACCCGCAGCTTTCTCCCGCCACGAACACTGTCTCAAAGGCTGCAAAGCGCCCTGGAACCACCTCAACGCTGTCAAGCGCCAAGAACTTCTTCAGCACCAGGTACATTGTGGTTCTGCCCTCCGTGGTCCTTCTCCGAAGGCCCCTAGAGACAGTTACAACCCTTTGCTCGTTTGGTGTTGAAACCAAATAACCTTGAACAGTAAGACTGATTGCTTTACCAACGACCTTCCTGTCAGTATCCTTAGTGCGTCGTCCCATTCCTTTCTGTCCTCTGTGTTCCTTTACAATGTGGGTTGTAATTGTAGGATTCTGGAACTGTCTGTTGTAATAATGATAACGTAGATATGTATATCCAACCCTGAATGGATAGTCCCTTTTATCATTGGGTAATAATTGTATTTTCACTGTGTTGCAACTAACCAACGATCCACGACCTTATGGAGATAAGCCTGCCATTCCATCCACGTTACCAGAATTTGGATAAGGAGGTCTTATAGCTCACTTGTATTCCAATTGATTCGGATCCCTTCTGATGTACTAGAGGTGTGGGGTTGATTGGTGGTTGAGAAACCGATATTGATCCCAGGACCACTGGTGCCCCGGAAGTTTATTCGTCACACACCATTTATGCCATAACTCTACAACTGCTAAGAACTGCAGGAACAGCATATGTGCAATATTTCTGCAAACGCTAAACTCTGACAAGGGCAATACATATACCGTAACGCTGTCACTTCTAAACACTGCCAGTGACACCATATATGCCATAACTCTGCCACTGCTGAGCACTGCCAGTCACACCATATATGCCATAACTCTGTCACTTCTAAGCACTGCCAGTGACACCATATATGCCATAATCCTGCAACTGCTGAGCACTGCCAGTCACACCATATATGCCATAACTCTGTCACTTCTAAACACTGCCAGTCACACCATATATGCCATAACTCTGCAACTGCTGAGCACTGCCAGTCACACCATATATGCCATAACTCTGCAACAGCTGAGCACTGCCAGTCACACCATATATGCCATAACTCTGCAACTGCTGAGCACTGCCAGTCACACTATATATGACATAACTCTGTCACTTCTAAGCACTGCCAGTCAAACCATGTATGCCATAACTCTGTCACTTCTAAGCACTGCCAGTCACACCATGTATGCCATAACTCTGCAACTGCTGAGCACTGCCAGTCACACCATATATGCCATAACTCTGCAACTGCTGAGCACTGCCAGCCACACCAAATATGACATCACTTTGTCACTTCTAAGCACTGCCAGCCAGAACATATATGCCATGACATAGCAAATGCTACGCCCTGGTGGTAATAATACCTTACATGCTAACACAAACAACATACCCGCAAAGCTACTCCCAAGTAGCAAAACAGAGGTAGAGGCTTACATAGCCTATCCCAGGCTGGTTAGGGTTCATGCAACCCCCGAGAACTGTAAAAGCTATAGAGAATCACCAGATGAAGTGACGTCATGAGCAGTGCATAGCAGTGGCCAATGGGCGATTGCTATACGATAGTCGTGGCACAGTTACGTTTGCTTTAGACAGCATAACTGGTGGGGGTGGGGCTGTTTTTCATGCTGAAACTATAATGACCTGATAAGAAACGTTTTTGCTTCAATATATAAACTGTATTTATCAGAAGCTCACTCGGTGCCACTCGAGAAATCCTGAGCTTGCGGCCCCCTCCTCCGCAGTCTCACAGGATCCGCCTGGCGGTACGGTGCCCTGGCATACATGATGGTAGGTTCACATTGCTTCTGCTGGATCCAGTTGTTCACACATGTGTTGTTGCATGTCTCCTGCACTGCTCACAGGAAGATTACAGGGAAGATATTTATTTTGAACATGTCATCAAAGCTACCACGGGCTCTCAACAAAACTGTATGTGCACAACCGACTGAGCCACAGCAGTGGCTTCGAACTGTGCTCCATCCCATTCTTTTCCTGCGAGTACCGGGTAGCTGGGTGGCAGGTTGTGCCACCAGTGCCGAGTGGTGCCCTTCCAGTCTGCGGCCCTGGCACGCATCAGTGGTAATGCTGGGGTCTGTGTGCTGGGGGGGGGGGGTCTTGCTATATGTTTTCATTGTGCTTCAGCATGACCCTAATTCCCTCTGCACATGGATCTGTTCGGGGTTTGCATTAACCAACTGAGCTTTGATAACGGTGATCTGCCTACATGGTAGCGACACGTGGGGCTCAGGCTTCTGATCGATGCTATTGGGAACTGAGCCTTGGACCTGCAGGCTGTGCACACCTTTTTGCAGCTCCAGTGAGCTACACCTATTTCCTCACCCCCCCCCCCCCCCCCACCCCTCTTTACCCTCAGCCTGTTGGCTTTGCCAGTGCTTGCTTCTGGACTCCAGGTAGCCGCGCTTCTGTGTTCTGAGAGGGTTCGGATTTCTGATCTGGGCTCCTAGACACATCTCGGGCTCCAAAGACCTCATCCGAAGGCAGGCCGGCCGCGTTCCTTATCTCCTGCATCCGGCTCTGGGGCCTTGCAGCTCCTGTAATTCAATTTCCAAGGATTTTTCTGCTGTAATCGCCGGTTTTACAGCCTTTTCTTGGAAGAGGCGCCCTCTCAGCCTTCCTTTGAATGCTCATCATTTCGTTATTGTTGAAAGACTAGACTGATGCGTTTCTAGCAAGGCTTTATCTATCCCCCTCCTAGGGCGGTGGTGCCCCTCCGAAGCTGGAGAAGGCGCCTGATACAGAAGTGCGGGCCTGGTCCAAGGGGGCACTGCCCCTGAGAGCAGAGGTCCCAGGCCCCATTCCCAGGGCGGTGGTGCCCCTCAGATGCTGGAGAAGGCGCCTGATACAGAAGCGCAGGCCTGGTCTAAGGGGGCACTGCCCCTGAGAGCACAGGCCCCAGGCCCCCTTACACTGATGCGTTTCCAGCAAGCCTTTATCTACCCCCCTCCCAGGGCGGTGGTGCCCCTCAGATGCTGGAGAAGGCGCCTGATACAGAAGCGCGGGCCTGGTCCAAGGGGGCACTGCCCCTGAGAGCAGAGGGCCCAGGCCCCTCAGCCAAAAGTCCGGGGGGCACTGCCCCTGAGAGCACAGGGCCCACGCCCTTCAGCCAAAAGTCCCTTTACTACTGAGGTAACATTGCAGGGACTGAGAGAATGAATTCGGACATATTTCAATTCCTTCAAAACTGTTACATGAAGCGATGCGATAACAGTGTCACACTGTCACCCCCGCCTCTGTGCCAATGGTGAGCCCACACCGATACCGAAAACAGAATTTAATTTTGATTTTAAATGATTTATACGGGGCACAAGGACGAACTTAATGGCATAGAGGCGCAGGTGGTATTAGTCAGGCCATGAAGAATAAAACAGGGGGAAGGGCCTAAAAGTATAAGATCCAAGATCGCATTATCTGAAGGAAACGTTTTCAAAGCTTTGCGTCACATCTTTAATGCGACGAATTTGCCACCATGGATCCTCTTGGTGCCAAAACCCATTGGTAAGACTACAAAGGCGCTGCTGCAAATCCACAGGGAGGCGCTACAGTTGGAGGCACACAAAGGTGTCCGCGTGAATCCGCAAAATGCGGCGGCGCATTTGGTGGGGTGGGTGTGCGTCCTTGTGGGCATTTCAAGGCAGGTGGATGGGAAAATGGCCCCGTAGGCTAAGAGACATGCTTGCTTAACGTTCCTCAAGCAGTTATCGAACAGTTGGAATGTTTAGATAACAGTTCCCAGGCAGTGATAAGCATTTCTCTGAGCATTGAGTAAAACTGCTTAGAAAATGTTCACCAATTATTTTATTAACCAGGCCTGTGAGCTTCTTGCTTCATCAATGCTTAAGACATGCCATTGCCTGGCTTATTCATGCTAAAAACACAGAGACTATTCCAATCGCAAGCTATAATGGAAGATTTAGCTGAAGACGCTCCTTTTCAAAGAATGACTCCTCTCCCCCCGCCCCCTCCTTGTTTCCTCCCCTGGTTGCTTGTAGCTCCCACACTCCCACACGGCCTAATCTCTCCATAGCGCCTGTTGGTAGCTCCCCGACATTATATTGATACCGTGTGATCTACTTCTTCCAGGAACATATTATTTTTAAATATTTACATTTTGAAAGCGTTTACACAGCCCGGGGGCATCGAGGCACTGTTACAGATATATGATTTAGACCCAGAGGTTTCTAAGCGTGGACCCGGGGATCGAGCCTGTGTTGCTTCCTGTCGTCTTGTTTCCAAGGCGAGCACGTTGCCCCCGAGCTATCCTCCCGGGGCTGTATATCCTTTCGCTATGTCCCAAAGCGAGGCCCGTGCCCAATAATAACTCGAATAATGATAATAACAATCATTATAGGAATGATTTAACTGCACAGAAATTGCTGTTCATGGGTCTATAGCTGATGAGTGGCCCCCCAACAGACATGTGTTGATAGTCTGCAAATGAGTGCAACTGCACCATTCAGGAGAGGAAAAACAAAGAGGTGATGGCTGGAAGGTTTAGACTTAATCCTAACCACTGGCAATGCTCTGGGCAACCCTCCAGACCACCGTTCTTCACCTGCCAAGCCATTACAGAAGGGAAAGACCATATGCAAATCAGGCTTGGCCCCACCCCAAAAGGGGCAGTCCAGCCCGAACTGCTAGGCCACATCCCTTCTGCACGAGACCACAAGCATCCCCAAACATGTTTCGCCCTTGTTGGGGCTCATCAGTGAGGAGTAGTTTGGGTCTCTAGGCCCAGCAGGCACGGGACCCACGTCTGGGCATACCCGTCCCACTCGGGGTGACATAGCAAAAACAAAGAGGTGATGGCTGGAAGGTTTAGACTTAATCCTAACCACTGGCAATGCTCTGGGCAACCCTCCAGACCACCGTTCTTCACCTGCCAAGCCATTACAGAAGGGAAAGACCATATGCAAATCAGGCTTGGCCTGGGGATGCTTGTGGTCTCATGCAGAAGGGATGTGGCCTAGCAGTTTGGGCTGGACTGCCCCTTTTGGGGTGGGGCCAAGCCTGATTTGCATATGGTCTTTCCCTTCTGTAATGGCTTGGCAGGTGAAGAACGGTGGTCTGGAGGGTTGCCCAGAGCATTGCCAGTGGTTAGGATTAAGTCTAAACCTTCCAGCCATCACCTCTTTGTTTTTGCTATGTCACCCCGAGTGGGACGGGTATGCCCAGACGTGGGTCCCGTGCCTGCTGGGCCTAGAGACCCAAACTACTCCTCACTGATGAGCCCCAACAAGGGCGAAACATGTTTGGGGATGCTTGTGGTCTCGTGCAGAAGGGATGTGGCCTAGCAGTTCGGGCTGGACTGCCCCTTTTGGGGTGGGGCCAAGCCTGATTTGCATATGGTCTTTCCCTTCTGTAATGGCTTGGCAGGTGAAGAACGGTGGTCTGGAGGGTTGCCCAGAGCATTGCCAGTGGTTAGGATTAATTCTAAACCTTCCAGCCATCACCTCTTTGTTTTTACCATTCAGGAGAGGACATGTGTTGTGTGTTGCACCGGTGTTGTTAACCTGTTTATATTGCGCCACAGCACTTGTTATTAACCTGTATATATTTCTGTTGACTACTTGTTCTTTGGTTGCTGTGTTACGGGGTTAAGAACATCACATGTTTACCTGTTTCCAAGGGAACCCAGAATCCTCCTGGGTTCCAGGCAAATAGCTATAAAAGGCCTGCTGAATGCACAGCTTGGCAGTTGGCATGCTTGAAAGGAGGACGTCCATGTACACGAATAAAAACATGCATTTTTGCAACTCACCTGCTGTCCTGTGGATGCTTTCTAACATGTCATTCACAACACAGCAACAGCAACAGAATATGGAGTACAATGTCCCAAAGCTCTGAGCCCTGTCACCCACACATTGCATCATTCTGCAGCAGAACACATACTATCACAATTGTGCACACCTTGAGTGTGATCTTGTCTCCACTAGGCCTGTGGAAACAGTGAAATCTGCCTTTCAATAGCCCGAATGTTCGTTACATGACTTAACAATGGTGAGCATTGAATGAGTGTTCTCTATATTATTTATTTATTATTTGCTTGTTAGGCGCTTATACAATAAGACAATACAGTTTCAAAGCACCCACAGGGCAGGCAGGGAGCGAGGGAAGGAAATACGTTAAAATACAAGAATTAAGAGCAGAGGGAGGAAGGGAGAGAGGGACAAACCTACTATGCCTTGTGAGTATTCAGAACGTGCAAGTGCAGAAAGGAAGAGGGGGTAAATGATGGAGAGTCCGAGCTCGTGGGTGAACCACAGATGAAGTGCTAGGAAAGTTGAGTGCCTCACAACTTGGCCGCGGGACGTGTAAGTGCGAGCCTCCCGAGCAGAGGGTGTGCAGATGCAAAGTGCTGTGGATAGACAGGAGCTGAGATGAATTGGTGTGGGTGGTCAGAGCCCCGAGGATGGATAAGGGCCCAGGACACCGATTACAGCAACATTGTGTGAAAACAAAATCAAAATATCGAGGCTGAGTACCCCAAAAGGAAATACACCGAACACGGGTTACAAAGGAACATACAAAGTACTTTATTTTATACTGAATCCAGTTACAAAAACACAGCAAAATCAGATAGCTATTGGCCCTCAGTACAACACAACGAATTCCAGCGTGGTTCAGTGTGTTCAGTGAGAGACGTTGTACATTAGAATGCATTTGCTTTTATACATTTGGTGGGCACGATGTCCAGCCCCACTTTGGGTTAATATTCCTTTTAATACATCACCGATCTAGGGTTCGTGCCAAGTCTCAAACAACCGCATATAACTGGTTTGCCTAACAAGCCTATGCAATAAGTGTGTATTCTAAGATTTTCCATGCAGGCCTTCTCAAACATTAATACAATGTAGTTAAACAGATGTTCTACGTTCAGTATTTGAATACATTGTCTCAACATAAGCTCATGGATTAGTTTCATTGCACGAGTAATCCTTCTACACATAAGTCAACGAAGGACAAGGTCCCAGTTCACGACCTCAACTAGTGGCCTGCAGGCAAGTTACACATTAGCTATATACAGAGGTCAAGACGGCCATGTTGTATTCTGGAATGACATCGTCCACCATTTTAACTCACAGGGTGACTTTTACACAACAAATCCTAAAATGGCGGTTTGACCTAAAATGGCGGTTTACATGGATTTAAGGTCAGGACCTTGCAACACGGATTTCTTTCACAAGCGACTTTCAAGCAGCTTGGTGTAGGCCAATATTAATATATTTATTACAATAGGAGGCACGATATACTTTCTCTTTCGACAAACCCTCCTTTTGGCATATGCCAAGTGCTAAAAACTACTTTGGATCTCCTTGCAAATAACTCCATGCATCATCATCCATGCACCCTGAATCACTATCGGAAATATCTATTGTCATTAGGTCATTTGCTACAATATCTTTCAACACATATCCTTTGGAAGTTTTATCCGGGGCATACACTTTATGTCCTATCAAACCTATCGCTTGTGCGCAACATCCCCCTAGCATCGAACACATACCAGGTAGACACTGAATACAGCAACAAAGAAACACAAGGATTCCCAAAATAATTAGTAAGACCGAAAGTACCTTCCAACCCCAAGATCGTAAGAAGTCCCAGAACCAAGCGCTTAGATCCCAGTTTCCCTCGGGAACATGCACTTCGGAACTAAGGACGTGCAGATTCTGTATTGCCTTGAAGATAGTTGGGGAGGAATCTGGTACGAAAAACAGCAAGCGGACCCCACTAATTTTCACACTCCACCACGCTCAGCTAGAATGACATCTAATGCCATTCGGTTTTGAAGTGCTACAAATCTTATCGCCTTTTTTTCTAACGTCATATTATAGAGTATGTTTGTTGTCCGGTTGATGGTTCTCTCCAGTACTCTCGCAAATTTTCTGATATCTTCTGAATTCGCTATCTGCCCCCAAAATGGCACTACTGATTTAGCTATATCTCCCAAGATTTGTGCTGGGGCGTCACCATTCTTGTCCCGCCGTGGACGAGCCTTCGAAACTTCTTTTGTACTAGCTATTAACACCCCAGGTAACAGGATCCCTAAATAACAGGTTCCCTGCCAATCCCTGGGCAACCATGGGAATGCTACATTACCGCAGACAAAGTAGACAGGTTCGCCTACATACAAAGGTCTGTTTTCCCCAGTAAAATTTGCAACTTTGGCACAACCCAGAAAATTTCCCATTGACTGAGTTCCATTCCTCTGTATGCAAAAAGAAACTGAATCGGGGCTATGGTTAACAGTGTAAGAAGGAGGCATGATATGATATGGTATTTGTAACGCGCCTATACACAGGTGTTTCAAGGCGCGACGAGGCAGGGAGGGGAGGAACAAGGGGAGACAAAACAAACAATCCTACTAGGCCAGGTGTCATTCAGATCGCGCAAGTGCAGGGGTGGGGGAGGGGGGAAAAGTGCAAGGGGAAGGGGAGGGAGGGAAGTGCAGTAAAGGTAAGTGGCGTAAGTAATAAATAAAAAAGGGCCAGCTAGTGGCAAGTGCAAGGTAAGTGCAGAGCAAGTGCTGGGGAAGGGGGGGGGGCTGTAGGGATACAGAGACAGTCCCGTAGTGCAGAGGGGTTCCAGGGGATCAGTGACTGGGACCAGGACCGAAGGCAGTTTAGAGTGGTCAAGTTGCAGGATCAGTGCAGTTTAGTGAAGAATTTAATTAGCTGTTCAGCAGGGGAGAGGGAGAGAGAAAGCAGAAGCAAAGAGGAAGGTTTTGAGGTGCTTCCGGAACCGGAGGTGGTTCTCCTCAAGTTTCAGGGAGGCAGGAAGGCTGTTCCAGAGGGAGGCCCCTGCCGCGGAGAGAGATCTACCCCCAGCTCGTTGCTTCGAGAAGCGGCTGACCATGAGGGAGTTGGAGGCGGATGAGCGAAGGGCTCGGGGAGGAAGATATTTGGGAAGAGAGAGTTGAAGGTATTTAGGACCCAGGCCCCAGAAGGCCTTGTGGACAATGCAGAGGGTTTTGAACTTTATCCTCGCAGCCACTGGGAGCCAGTGTAGAGATTTCAGTCCTGGAGAGATACGGTCCCTGGGCTTGAGGCCAAGGACAAGTCTCGCAGTTCTGTTCTGGATGAGTTGCAGAGGGCGGAGAGTGGAGGCAGGCAGATTAAGATAGAGGCTGTTACAGTAATCCAGCTTCGAGAGAACCAGGGCTCGGGAGACAGTGAGCTTCTGGGGGAAGGAGAGGAAGGGAAGAATACCTCTGAGGAGGTGCAGCTGGTAGTGTGACCTCTTGGCGACGTCAGAAATATGAGGAGAGAAGGAGAGTGTGGAGTCGAAGATGACCCCAAGGTTTTTTGCCTTGCCGGTAGGAGCAGGGAGGGGGCCAAGGGAGGCAGGCCAGAGAGCTGCAGGGAAGGAGGGAGTGGGAGTACCGCTGAGTAGAATCTCAGTCTTACTGGCATTAAGGCAGAGGTCATTGGCGGCACACCATTCTTGGATAGCAGACAGACAGTCAGAGATGAGGGAAGGAGAGGGGGAGGCTGAGGGTAGCCTGAAAATGAGCTGGGTATCGTCCGCATAGCACTGGAAATTAGGGCAGAGAGCGGCGATGCGGTGGGCAAGGAGAGCCAGATACTGGTTGAACAGCCAGGGAGAGAGATTAGATCCCTGGGGGACACCACAGGTGGAGAAAAAGATGTCGGAGAGGAAGGACACCAGTTGGACCTGGGAGGGTCGATTTGAAAGGAAAGAGGTCAGCCACGCCAGAGCCTGACCAGTGATACCCAGGTTTTCCCGGAGACGGTTGAGCAGGATGGCATGGTTGACAGTGTCAAAGGCAGAGGAGAGATCGAGCAGAATGAGAACACACGGAGTGTTGGAATCGAGGTTCAGGAGCAGGTCTTCACGGATGTTCAGAAGAGCAGTTTACGTGCTTCTGGCAGCTCTGAAGCCAGATTGATGGTCATGAAGACTACCAACAGATTCAGCATGGAGGTTAAGCTGGGAGATGGCCAGTTTCTCCAGGAGCTTGCCCAGGAAGGGAGTGATGGAGATAGGGCGATAGTTAGCCGGGCAGTAGGCACAATGGGCGCCATGGCATCCTTATTGCCTATTGGAGCCATCTTAAAGGAAATCAAAGATTGGAAAGGACGAGACAGTTTATCCGAAGGCCTAATAGAAGCAACATTCGATTTACTCCTATTTGCAAAAAGCGAGCATCCTAGGGGAGTCAAAACACGTTTCTCAAATCTATTCAAATTGGTGCCATCAAAGTTCCCTGAGATGCTATCATTCCATTGGCCAAAGAACAGTGCTCTAAGAGAAGCATAGCAAGCAGTTGTCAACGGTAAATGATGAATATACCAACCTAGCCCCTTATCCCCGTGTTGCGGTAAATGTAAGCAGACCCAACAGTTAGATTCATTAAAAATGGCATGTGTAGCATTCATTGTAAGCAGTAAAGTGTTATTGTGGTACCTTTGTCTGTGCTGAGAGTCCCTAGGGGACAGAGTATGCAAATGTACAAAGGGAGTAGGAACAATGGGCGCACTTTCAGTAGGCAACAAAAGTTCTAAAGAGTGAGTTACTTCGCGGTACCACAATCCTAAGGCAGCGACTATTAAAAAACCAAATATCATTATAAGAATACAGCAATACATTTTCGGGGCCCAGGCATTTTGTCCATTGTCCCGGTTGGTCACCCCCTTATTTACAAGTCCCATACAAGCGGTGGCGGGCATCGTAGTTTTCAAACGGACACTCCAAAGTTTGTTGCTGGCGACCTCCCGGTCGAGCGACTTCTTAGTCCTTCCACAACCCTAGCCAACAGAATCCCCTTTCTCAAATTTGGGCAAAAAGCAAGCCCTCGATGACTCCTTTCCTTCTCCGAATGCACAGCCGAATCGTGCCGTAAGTCTATCAAATGCACAGCAAAACCGTGCCGTAAGTCTATCTTCGTAGTCGTAGATTATATCGTACTTTTCTTGGTACTGATTGATCCGGAAACAATATGTCGTCACTTCCTGCTGGAAGCAACGTGTCAGAGGCAAGTGAAGGTACTGAATTTGAAATAGCAGTTCCCGGATGCAAAATTTGTGGAGAGTGTGGAGACAAAATGGCAGCTTCCCCAAGCCCCACGGGCTCAGAGAAATTCTCCGACACACTCTCAGTGCTGCTTACTGCTTTGGGATCATTGGTTACAGTGTCAGCGAGGGGTTCTGTTTCTTCTGTAACGTGCGGCACAGGGTGAGGAAGTTTCTTGATGTGGGAGGCGTGGATCCAGTTTTTTCGCCCAGCGACCTGCACCGCTGTCTGGGTGACCAACAGGACTTGGAATGGGCCACGCCAGCGAGGCGTGAGGCATGAGGTGCGCTCAAACGATTTGAGGAGAACCCAACTCCCAGGCCGTATGCCGTGGCCCGGGCCCTCGTATCGCACAGGTAAAGCTTCTCGTACCTGGTGATAAATCAAATACAGGTTTTTAGTCAATTGGCTACAATAATCTGAAAGTAGGACATTTTCAACATTTCTTAACGAGTTACAATTAGGAAGGTTCCAAATATTGGCAGGTCTCCCCATTACCACCTCTAATGGAGAGAGCCCAGTCTTAGTTTGAGGGGTTGTGCGCATAGATAAGACGATCGGTAAGGCGTCCGGCCATTTTAGGTTGGTGCCGGCACATGTTTTAGCGAGCTTGTTCTTGATGATACCGTTGTGTCTTTCTACTAGTCCGGTCATCTCAGCATGTCTGGCCGAATTACAGCGGCGACAAAATGTGGACCATTGTCCGACCAGATAACTCCTGGCAAACCGAACCGTGGAAAGTATTCTTTTAACATGATTTTTGCAGTAGTCATAGCTGTAGCATCTTTAACAGGGAAAGCCTCAACCCATTTGCTAAAAGCACAGATAACCACCAGTACATATTTCTTATTATCGCATCGTTCCATTTCAATAAAATCAAAGTGGATCACTTCGAAGGGGACAGACGGTGGCCCAAAACTACACCTTGGAGTTACTGTCCCGCTTCCCACGTTGTGTTGCAGGCAAATCATGCACTCCCGGACGTAGCGCTGGGCAATTTTCGAAATTTTGTCATTTACTCAAACTTTCTCTAACATTTTTGTAATTTTCTGGGCAAAAACATGCGTAGGACCATGGGCCATGATGACCATCATCATGACATACGCGTCAGGGAGTAGCCATTTCCCTTCTACTATGTCCACCCAACACCTGTCATCATCAAGTTTCCCAAAGCTTTCAGCCCACCTTTTGTATTCTTCTAACGTGGTATCAGCTTGGATATCCCATACAGACCCAACACCCTCATCTATTGTATAAGCATCTACAGATTCCCTTGAAACATACATCTCCGTAAGGAGATCAGTAGCAGTTTGCCTAGCTATCTGATCAGCAAAAGCATTCCCTTTCCCTATATCATCTGTAATCTTTCGATGTGCTGCACATTTCATAACTTCTAACTGAGTAGGGAGCGCAAGCGCTGCGAGTAGTTGTAATATTAGGGAGCCATGTTGAATTTCGGTGCCATGCGAAGTTAGGAACCCTCTCTCTGACCAAAGTCTCCCAAAGCTGTGGACCACCCCAAAGGCATACTGACTATCAGTATATATGTTTACTGCACGCCCTTCGGAAAGTTCACAAGCTCGGGTCAATGCTATAATCTCTGAGGCCTGCGCAGAATTATGCGTGATTCTCTTAGTTTCCATAACCGTGCTTAATGTAGTGATCGCATAAGCAGCTGTGGATGTACCATCCAGAAGTTTGAAGTAGGAGCCGTCTCAAAACAGCTCTCCTTGCGGGTTATTCAAAGGAGTATCTTTCAAATCAATTCTACCCTTTGTCTCTTGTTCGGTCGTATACAAACAATCATGTGGCACTTCATCGCCACAAGTAGTATCTTTCAGGAAAGGTAGGAGTCCAGCCGGATTAAGAACACAACACCTCTTAATTTGAATGTGAGGAGCAAACAAGATCAGTTCATATTTTGTCAACCGTGCAGAAGCGAGGTGTTGCGTTTGAGTTTGGTTCAGTAGAACATCTACAGAGTGAGGCACCATCAGGGTTAGATCATGGCCTAGGACCATTCCCTCACTCTGTTTTACAGACGCGGCAGCGGCAGCGACAGCGCGCAAACATCTTGGCAAAGCGCATGCTACAGGATCAAGGGCGGAAGAAAAGTAACCGCACAGCCTATTCTTCCCTTCATGTTCCTGCGTTAATACAGCCAAAGCACATCCATCACATTCATGCACAAACAACACAAAGGCCTTTTCATAGTTTGGTGTGCCCAAAACTGGTGCAGAGCATGATGCAGTCTTAAGCAAGTCAAACGACTGCTGGTGTACCGCGTTCCATGGCAATGGCGAAGAAATGCCCTTCTTTGTCAAAGCCAACATCGGTTTGATCACCTATGAAAAATTCAGGATCCACAACCTACAGTAAGAAGCCATACCTATCAAGGCTCTAACTTACTTCTGTGTATTTGGGACAGACATAACAGAAATGTGTTTTATTCTTTCAGGTGTCAATCATCTTCCCTCCTTTGACAGGAGATAGCCTAAATATGCAACCTCCTGACAACAATATTGAAATGTTTTAAGCAAAGCTTTGTGACCATGCTTAGCTAAATGAATAAGTAATAACACAGTGCCCTCCTTACAGGCAGTCTCAGAGTAAGCAGCTAGTAGCAAATCATCAACGTACTGAAGCAAGGTACAGGTAGAGGGCAATTCAAGCCCTACTATAAATGCTAGGACTCTCTGTGTACCCTTGAGGTGCACGAGTAAATGTAAATGAGCGTCCCCCCTAAGGTGAACACGAACAAATATCTACTATACTTGTGTATAGGAATACTAAAGAATGCATTCTTTAAGTCCACAATACTAAAGTAAGTAGCTGTAGCTGGAATCATGGTTAGGATTGTCGTTACATCAGGCACAATTGGAAATTGTGGTGCCACAACTTTATTAATGGCACGTAAATCAATTATGAAACGGAATGGAATTACATTATCGCCTTTCTTGTACACGGGTAAAATCGGATTGTTACACAAACTTCCTGAAATTTCTTCAATCACCCCGCGATGCACAAAATCGGAACAATACATTTCAAAGCTTGCTCGCCCTCAACCTAAATCTTATACTGGGGAATGCGTGGCAGCTCAATTCCATGTTTCAAGACTATTTTGACAGGCTCAATCTGTAAAACACTGACATCATTGTCGTCAACAGCCCACAAGCTCTCTGGTACATTGATGAATTCTGGAGGCAAAGGTCTAGTCAAGAATTGCGAGGCAGAAAATTGCTGTGGTGAAATCGTCAAGCACACTCCATCAGAAGAACAATAAATCACTGCATTTAATTCTTTTAACAGATTCAACCCCAGCAAGTTCTCTCTGCAATCCGAAGTCAACAGAAATGGACAATGGTCCGTAAAGGGACCCAAAGAAATAGGCACCGGCAAAGAAACCAGACAAACAACTGGTGTACCAGAAAACCCTGCAGAAACATTGGTTTGCCCTGACAGTGTAATGTTTGGAACCCGTGAATGATCAATGGAACACTTCTGTGCTCCAGTGTCTATCAAAAACTGATGTTTCCTATTTCCCACCACCATTTCAACGTAGGGACCTTTCTGATTGATGGGAATAGGTGTAGGTTCCAAACCCTGCTTTGGGCAATCCTAACGAAACAGAATATCATCAAAAGGAAGCTCTTCAGATAAATATGCAGTGGAAGGATGATCAAATATGTTCCTAGTGTCCACACTCGGAGCCTGATTGTCCTGCGAGAAAGGTTGCTGAGGGTCCTGTGTAAATGGACCTCTACCAGAGCCCCCTGCGCCCGGGTGACCTCTGGATCGCCTACCCATATTTACAAATATATTATTTGACCTTTGTTGAAGGACGGGGCATTGTGCTCGCCAATGACCCTCTCGATGACAATAAGCACACTGATTAATGTTCACAGGACCCAAGGGCACATTCCCCTGCGGGACATACTGACCTCTAACCTGAGAACTACCACTTCTGGGGCCCCTAACAGTTTGCTGCAATAGCACTTTAGTTTTTAAATCGCCTTTCCGTTTTTCAATCCTATCCTTTTCATTATTGACACGGTTCTCGTAGTACTGAGCCATGTGCAGTACTTCTGATTGTGATTTCGCCTGCCAAGCGCTCTCAGAAGACATCATTTGTGACTGGATGTCAGGCAGCAATCCACGTACAAATTTGTCCACAAATAATCTTTTCCCAGACTCATTGCCTAAGTCTTGTCCACTGAAATCCGAGAATACCTGTTCGAACCGATTAAAGAACTCGGTAGCACCCTCAGACTTTCCTTGGACACAGGCCGTAAGCTTGTAAGCTTGTCCCAAAAAATTCTCTTTTCGGAAATTATGGTTTTTAATTTAGCAACGATTCTGTCAGGCAAAGTTAATATCACCTGAGCCGGTCTTTCACCAGCTGGCCTTTCCCCATCGAGTCTAATTATATTCACCCATGTATCTCCCAACCCGGGTACGTCGTCAATAGTTCTAACTTGTTTCCATAAATCTATGGGCAGGAGTACAGGAAGCAACAAATCAATGTAACCTAGGGTGAACACTGAGGACTGCAAAACGGACTCTATCTCTTTATAGAACCCTGTCGGATTTTTCCTAATATCAGGAATAGATTGCCTAATAATATTTACTTCCTGTATTGAGAACGGGACGTGAACGAACTGCGATACATAATGTGCGAGAATGTTCACAGCGACTATACCCTGTGCAGCATCGGCCGCAACCTCAACCTTCGGGACAAATGTCGGAGGAACCTCTCTCATAGGCAACTGAGAGGTAGGTGACTCCGAACGCTTACTAAGCAACAGAGCCAAGTCAAGTGCTAAAGCAGTCGAAGAAGTGTCAAGTAAAAAAGCTCTCTTATAAATGCTTAATAACCCTGTGGGACAACTAATCTTCCTTTTTACACACTCATCCTGCAGGTGCTCTACCATTACCTGTATCACTTTCCTCTGCATTTCTAGCATATATTGACTAAATGTGTCATATACCTCAATTGGAGTTATCGATATGTCTGAAATTCATCTAATCGCGTCTTTCTTACAAATTCGCATTTCCTCAGATATCGGTTTACAACACGGAAGGAACCGTTTCTGTACTTACATATTTTCCTCTTCGTCATCCTCATTCTGTAACTTCTCTAACTCCTTTCTATACCCAAACAACCTCTCGACATGCTCATTTACCTTCTCCACAGTGTCCCTAGAAAGCGCTAGAGTATTTAGATCCCTTAACCCTTGCGGAAGATCCGCATTATTTTATCTTTCCCACATTATACATAACTGAATCCCTAAACCTTCAATAAAAACATTTTTCTCAGGAAAATTATCTGCATTACAAAGTGTGGCAAAAACGCTAGCTTGATCATCCTTCTCCGTACAATGCTTAGCCCATGCATTAACTCACGTTTCTTCTCCGGCGGTACAGTATTGCGAGTGACAACCTTTGACCCTGCACCTCGATCGATTACAAGCGGCTCAGGACCACTTGGAAGAGAGGGAGAAGGCATATTTGATGGAGATACTATAACTGGTGCGATAAAAAGAGGTGGGGGAGCTGGAGGAAGGGGAACATTAGGCGGAGCAAGAACAACAGGAACAACAAATGGTGGAGCAGGAATAACAGGAGGGAGAGGCAAAGCAGCAGGAAGAGGAACATACGGAGGTGGCGCAGAGGCACCAGGCCTTCGTTCATTTAATATTTTGTCAATAAACTCATCAGAAATATGAAAATCTTTAGAAGGATAGATTTTCTGAATACCGAGTGAAAAAGCCCTATCCATATTTTTAGTCGCCTCAGACTGTTTGTCCTGATCATATAACAACGCTTTTTTAGCGTTCGTTTTATGACGGCGTGCATGTTTCTTGCTACTTTTAAGTTGTTGCAACGCTTCTTTTTTCCAATTCTGAAAAACATCAAATGCTGCAGGTCTAGCTTTTTTCTTTAATAGAATTGACTCTAAATACTCAATACGAGGGATTTCAAAACTACCATTGATTGGCCACTGAAGTTCGGAGGCATGTCTGGTTTGTCTGTGCCAAATGTCATTAAATACTATACTTCCAATGCCATGCTCACAGTACATAGTACACGCTGGCGACCCCTCCTGTGGTGCCGGACGGCTACATTCCAAAGATTGTCTATCACTGCGGAATAATGCCCTAAAGCAGGTAGACAATTCCCCAGGCATGTCTCAAATTCTTGGTGTTACCTGGTCAATAATTGTGTCTGCAGATACAATGTGCCAAAATTCAAATTGTCAGGGTTAAATTAAGAACCGGGTCACGACTCACCTGACCAAACCTAAGGAGGTCCGATCGGATTTCTAAGAATCTTACCTAACTAATCTTACCTCGTGTATGGTGATTTTGGCAAATCTGCCCGCCTCGATAAGTGGACCCTCGTCTAGATGCCGTCTCGGACCACGCGCTTATCGTCCAAGGATTGGGTCGTGCAGCGCTGCTGAGGTGTCGCGTCTCATTCAGGGGCCCCTTATGTCACACCGTCCGATCCCGGTCCGATAGGGTGCGTCAACCTTCAACAATACGGCATCAATCTTGAGGGTCCCTATTCAGGCACCAACTGTGAAAACAAAATTAAAATATCGAGGCTGAGTACCCCAAAAGGAAATACACCGAACACGGGTTATAAAGGAACATACAAAGTACTTTATTTTATACTGAATCCAGTTACAAAAACAGAGCAAAGTCAGATAGCTATCGGCCGTCAGTACAACACAACGAACTCCAGCGTTGTTCAGTGTGTTCAGTGAGAGACGTTGTACATTAGAATGCATTCGCTTTTTATACATTTGGTGGGCACGATGTCCAGCCCCACTTCGGGTTAATATTCCTTTTAATACATCACCGATCTAGGGTTCGTGCCAAGTCTCAAACAACTGCATATAACTGGTTTGCCTTTAATACATGTATCAACAAGCCTATGCAATAACTGTGTATTCTAAGATTTTCCATGCAGGCCTTCTCAAACATTAATACAATGTAGTTAAACGGATGTTCTACGTTCAGTATTTGAATACATTGTCTCAACATATGCTCGTGGATTAGTTTCATTGCACGAGTAATCCTTCTACACATAGGTCAACGAAGGACAAGGTCTCAGTTCACGACCTCAACGAGTGGCCTGCAGGCAAGTTACACATTAGCTATGTACAGAGGTCAAGATGGCCATGTTGTATTCTGGAATGACATCGTCCACCATTTTAACTCACAGGGTGACTTTAACACAACGAATCCTAAAATGGCGGTTTGACCTAAAATGGCGGTTTATATGGATTTAAGGTCAGGACCTTGCAACACGGATTTGCAGTCCCTGGGCTTAAGGCCAAGGATAAATCTCGCTGCCCTATTCTGGATAAACTGGAGGGGTCACAGAGTGGAAGAAGAAAGATTTAGGAGGAGGCTGTTACAGTAGGCAAGTCTAGCGAGAACCAGGAGTTGAGTCACATTGAGTCTCTGAGGTAAAGTGAGAACAGGTAAAATTCCTTTGAGAAGGACGAGCTGATAGTTGGACTTCTTGGCAATGTCCTGAGTTTGAGAGCCGAAGGAGAGAGAGGAGTCGAAAATGACTCAAAGGTTTCTGGCTTCAGTTGAAGGTGCAGGGGGAGAGCCCATGGAGGATTGCCAGAATGAGGGGAAGGAGGGAGCAGGGAACCCAAGTGAAGGATCTCAATTTTACAGGTATTGAGGCAGAGATCATTGGAGGTGCACCAGGACTGGATGGCAGATAGACAGTCAGGGATAATGGAGGGTTCAAGAGAGTCAGCAGGGTGTCTGAGGAAAAGCTGTGTGTCGTCTGCGTAACACTGAAAGTTGAAGGAGAAAGAGGAGATGATGCGTGCAAGGAGAGCAAGGTAGGTGTTAAATAACCAGGGGGAGAGTATAGAGCTCTGGGGGACAACACAGGTGGAGATGGAAGTAGGAGAGGAGAAGGGGCCTAAGATGACTTGGGAAGAGCGATTAGTGAGGAAAGAGGACAGCCAATCCAGTGCCCGTTCCAAGTGTATCGTGGAGCCTTTGTATGAGGATGGAATGGTTGACTGTGTGAAATGAAGAGGACAGATGGAGAAGGATAAGGACAGCTGGGGGGTTGGAGTCCAGAGATGTGAGTAGTTCTTCACGGGTGTTCACAAGAGCAGTTTCCGTACCTCTGGATGCTCGGAATGAGCAGAGCATAGGTTCAGTAAAGGTTTCAGCGGCCTTGATTTAGCAGGTATGTGCTGTCACTTGTGGAACACTGTGCTCAATCATTGGTACTATCTATGGCACAGTGGTACATTAACTGCAGTCAATACAGGATGACAACCAGAACCTCAATGGTGAGTTCTTAGATGGTACACTTAACAAATAGCCAGCTCCTTTCATGGGGCAATTCAGATATTAGTTCAGGAAGCCTGCTGGCACTTAATATGATGGAATTGCATGCAGACCCAGGGAACTTTGTGAAGCAAGTTGTGATGGATAGGCCACTATTCCACATCATTTAGGTATGAATAGAGCAGTGTATTTAAAGGATTCAATACATTATACTGCTCTGTGGAGGATCCAATTGAATGTGAGTACAATCGGTGGCTCTGACTACGTTTCGAAAACCAGCAAGTTCACCAATTCTCCTTTTCACCTCAGTTCAGCTGCAGAATGAGTATGAAATTCATGTGCATCATAAGTGCTCCTATGAAACCTTTCCATATAGAATGTGGTTTGGAACACCCCTCTGATAAGGCAATACTCACTGCAAGCAGCTGGTGTTTAGCTGTTGCTACCTACTTTTCAGGTCCACCATTATAATGTCCAGCAAGAGCACACTTGGACATCATTCCTGTTGGTAAAATGGAACTATGTGCGTTTTGGACACACAAAATAAGTTAACTCTGTTGCAAACTATTTGTTCTTTTATTGGCTTTTTGCACCACGCCTTTTGCCCCATGTGCAGAATTTGCAATGGGTGACCTTCTATGACACCATAATTGTGAGGTGCCCTCCTCATCTGCATGCAGAGATATGCATGGACATGCACCTTCCCGTTCCAATGTAAGGTCCTTGCTTTGTAGGAGACACAGTACGTAACAGGTAATTGCTTTAAGGGATATATGGTGGGGTCACTATTAATAGGACACCACAATTCTTCGTGTGTACCAAGCGTTATCTGGAAACACTGCCATCAGTGGTACCAGAGGTATTATGATTCTCCACTTGATGTACACATGTTTTGTTTGTGTTCTACACATGTTCAGAAATGTCAGATGCACAAAAGAATAAAGTCACTTCCTGTGGCAGAAGAAATTGCAAGTGTCTTTGTCTCTCTCTGGCAATAGCCCATGTATCCTCTGCAGGCCCCAGGAATGTTTGCATACTTTATACACATGCCTTACATTTCTTTTCTTGCACATCTGAATGCCCTGCAAGGAACTGGAATTGCTGTAATGCGACACCTGGCTAGTTTTGTATCATTTCCTGACGTCAACCCTAGACTGATCGCAGACTTTACTAATTAAGGCTTGGTGCCCTGTAGAATGAAAACCTAAGAAGTTGTCTAAAATGTCATGAAATGTTCCCATAATTTCTAAGGGGAATAGAAAACCCTGTGCCTTCTTGCCCACTGCCTGTGTTTTTCTGTCTCTAAATGGAGACACACAATGAGGCTGCGATCAGGCGATTGCTAGCTCGTGTTTTATGAGTGGACAAAGGTAAGAAAGGGTCATTACTATCTGGAGTAGCCCTCCAGCTGCAAACACATACTCTCAAATTCCTGTTGTATATGTTTACTATGGCATCAATAACATAGACATAACAGGTGTACTTAAACGTGCACATTCACCCCAAAGTGGCAACAGGATTAATAGAACTATGGGCAGGTTGCCACCTGCAGGGTAGATAAAGCTTTGGGTAATTATGGGTGAACTCTGAGCCTCATATAGGGGTTCAGCTTATTCCACACTGTGGGGCGGCTCAGAAAAGGTTGCCTGCTTCTCTGGATGGTCCCTAGCTCATGGGGATTCGGGCCTGCAGCATTGACCCTCCTCCACCTCAGTCCAAGTATTAGAATCCTTGTCAAGAATCAAGTTAAAAACCTAGACTAGATCTGAATTCGGCAAAGTGGCCCCAAACACATGCATGTAAAAAGAGATACATTAAAATGTATGCATTATTAATACATTTTCATATTTTAATATTCATAATGAATGTGGCTATAGAAACATAAATGAATTCTTTCAATTCACATTTTCCTTGCAATTCTAAATATACAGGTCTCAAACAGCACTGTATACTGGGAAATACATATTTCTGTTTAGTTTGATCATCATTTTTAAAGGGAGAGCGAACTCACAGCTAAATGCATTCATAACCTCCTGGTAAAATGCATTGGGCTAATCAGAGCAAAGCTGAAGATTCCAGTGGGTGTAAGTGAAGGAACCTATCACAGACCCAGTCCAATTCAAAATTGCTGCATCAAACAATGGTGGCTGGGTGGAAATTGTTGGGGTATTTAAAGTTAAACACTGGAAGTTGGAAGAGTTCTTTGGAAAAGCAGCATAGGCTGAAGGATTGTCAGAGGAAACTCTGAGTGGGTTTCCATCTGCATGTAGTTGATGGCCTTTCTAGAGGGAGGTGAATGCAGAAATATTGCAAGACAGAACTAGATTGCCTGAGAGGGATGTGTGAGCACGGGGACAGAGAAACAGAACGAGTTTACTCAGCCAAGTTGCCTGATCTGTAGATGTCCATACCTATCCTGGGCCTTTAAAATATGAACCAAAAGTGAGCACAATAACCCCAGTGAACCTAGCTAATGTCTCAAAAATGATTTAGATCCGAGATAGGAACTGAAATTATTTTGGCAGAAATGTATGTTTATATCGCTTGTTACTAAAAGGAGAACGGGGCCTGTAAATTAAACTTCATGGAAATATATATGAAACAGAATGAATTCAAATTGCACAAGGCATATTACTCTCTGACACTAGTCAATTATTAATCAATTCCCTCAGTTTTCATAGGTGCAAATTATATCTGGTCTTGCGATCATGGTGCAGAAAGTGACTCACAGATGTTCAGGGATTGATAGACCCCTTGACCGCTGACAAACATACTTAACATAAAAGAAAAATCCTGAATAGAGTTTTCTTCCCTTCCAATTGGAATGGGCACAAGGTTAGTTTCTCCTCTTAATTCCTAAGAAAATGTTGCCAATTTAAATAACCAGTATCATTATTTCAAATAACATTGTGCAGAAAAGAAAGGATTTTGGGCCTCATCAGGGTCATGTCGGTATCCTGACGGTAATATCACCGGGATACCACCAACGCAAATAATATTACTGCTACTCGGTCTGGCGCTATTAGCGCCAGAGCACGAGTAGCGGTGCAGTGGTAAG
This sequence comes from Ambystoma mexicanum, assembly GCF_040938575.1. Classification (NCBI taxonomy): domain Eukaryota; kingdom Metazoa; phylum Chordata; class Amphibia; order Caudata; family Ambystomatidae; genus Ambystoma; species Ambystoma mexicanum. The sequence continues at coordinate 1,509,973,465 of NC_090922.1, forward strand.
TTCCGATTTCCCATTGGGGACATTGGACCCAATGGGGTTTTTCGGCACCAATATCACCCAAAATCGGCGGAATGTGGAGATTTATACCTTCAGCATAAAGCTCGAGGTAAAACTCCAGACATTCAAACCATATCGTGTTTTGGCCAGTCCTTAAATGCAGGGGTAATGGCGCTAGTGATGCTTTTAAGGGTTACAACCCAACTCCTGATGAACCCCTTTGTCTTAAATGAAGTCCTAATGCCTATTAAAGTTAAGTTGCTGATTCTTTTTCTATTTTAATTAATTTATGATCTCTTGCTTGTGTGACCCTGTAACACATGAAGATATTTTGCTTTTCAAAATAAAGCTTGCACGTTGAACACAAATCTATAGAATGTGTATCCAAGTTAACCCTATCTGACATGTTACATCTATGTCAAAGTTAGAAAACAATAGTATCCAGAATTCTATTGTGAATTCATTTTTATGTCAAATCAATATCTTTCTTTGGTGTCAAAACTTGTCGGTGGTTTCAGAGAAAACTGAGTGAACTGTTTTTTGTCAAATGCTTTGTAAGACTGGTTTTGTCTTCGGGAAACCGACCAGTCATGACTTGTATTTTTATATTGGAGGGCGTTTTACACTTTTTCGCCTGGAATAGTTATTCAGATTTACTTGAATACATGTGGATGATTATGTGTGTTGGGAATGCAAACATTAGTGAGTTAACAGCAGGCACTTTCGTTTCATTTTGAGTCAAGCTTCCTATATTTATGTGCAATTTTCTAAATGACTTTCCCAGCATTGAAAGTAATAACTTGATTTAGTTTTTTTTTTAATAAAACAGAACTTTCAGGTTAAAAAGCAGCATGGGATGGGCTTGTTCTGGTGGGAGGACGTAGACCAGAGCCCTGTCTTCGCAAGAAGAATCAGGTGTTAGCATTTCAGATGTATTTCATTCATGGAAGTCATTGCTATGTTGGGCTCTTCTGGGTTCTAAGCGCTGCACCAGAGATTGTGCATGTGTTTCACCGCATCAACCTGCCCGGAAGGCAAGTGCATTTCCCCTGAGCCAGCCCCTCAGCCTCAAGGGTTGCCTAAATGTCAGCTCCAATGTTGCGCTCTGTATGACCTAGTTCCAGTGCTCGAAGTGAGCGGGAACAGACGGGTGCGGCGTTCCAATACTTTTATGTTTTGCTGTTAACAGCGCCACTACTGTTTGCAACCATTTTCACCATTCCGGAGTGTTCTTTGTGACGTTAGAGCACGTTTCCACTGAACTTTTCCACTTTACCACCGGATATCAGTTGCAGCTAAACTGAAATCTGTTTCAACTGAATTGGCTGTCAACCAGCATGACTGCAACCCTTGAAAAATGGGCTGCACGTTGGTCTTCTCCTTCCTACTCTGTCCGAGTCACAGTTCCACCACTTTTTTGGTACACTTCTATCACTGCCTAGTTGCTACTGTTCTTTGATCTCTCTCTCTCTCTCTCTCTCTCTCTCTCTCTCTCTCTCTCTCTCTCTCTCTCTCTCTCTCTCTCCCTATATCCCTCTCTCTCTCTCTCTCTCTCTCTCTCTCCATCCAAATTGGAGCACTTACGTCATGGTCTGTTCCACCTGGGGACCGGTCCAGGGCTCTGAATCCTGCAGACGTTTGGTATATCCAAACTCCAACTGGAGCGGCCACGTCTTTGAAGAAGCTATGCTCTGCTCATTGGAACATCGTTCTTCCAGCTGCAGGTGGTTTTCAGCCAAAGTTTCTACCCTGTCATCTTTTTGGTTTCAAATACTACTGCACACCTTACAGGAATGTTATAGTGGGTTCAAAAAGGCTTCCACTTGTAGTGTGAAAGTAGAAGTCATTTGAACCACGCAATAGCCATCACTGGAAGTTCACCGCCAGCTCAGAGCTACATGCGCAAAGCATTGTGGGCATTCAAATGATCGCAAATAGAGCGTCCTATAGGTTCAGTAAAACATGTCTTACATGGCAGTGCGACTTTACGCATAGACATAGACGCTTAAACGCCTGACAGACAGTTCTCCAGGTTTTAATGATTTGATAAGATATGACATTTATAACGCGCCGATACACAAATGTTTCAAGGCGCGGGCGTATCTTGGCATCCGCCAAATTGCTCCTCGTTAATGTGAAGGTCAAATATAAATGTAATTGGGGGCTGGATATGAATGAACGAAAAGGATCTGGGGGGGGGGGGCGTGGGGACAATAATAGGCTGTGCTCTTTTGCACTATCCATACAGGATAAACACCCCTACCAAAAGGAGCGCATTTTCCACATACTGAGGGAATTCGTAACTATTAGAAGGTGAAGGGCCCTTCTTGAGTTATGACACTTAGCGCGTGCCGTCACGTGCACTAACTGGAAGGTCGCAATTGGCTTAGATGTATGCGGACGCCATTACGTTGTCCCGTTGGAAGCTATTGGGGAAATGCGGTATTACCATGCCTGCTAATACCACATAGGCATTAGTTGATACTGTACTGGTTTTGTACAGAGGACTTTTCTTGTACACAAAGCAGGCAGATTCCAAGAGTTTTGTATGTGAAACACGGAAGGCATGATTTGTAGCACCTGGATGTTTTTATAGTTCCCGCCAAACTTGTAATGAGGCCTTTTACTAAGTGCGTCCTATTTGCCCAGCAACGCAGACTAGCCTGGCAGTCAGAGGGCGAATGTGTTACTGCTGGGGGACAAGGATACGGAAGCGGCGCACCCCACTCTCCGCCGGGCAGCTCTGGTTGCTGAGGAGTGAATGGCTCAGGCGAAGGGTTCTGAAATATACGACACCTCACCCCGATGCAGACTAGAGTGAGATAAACCGGGCACCCGCGCAGGAGGCGCTGTCGCTCCTGGCGCAGAGCTGCAATAACCGTTTAGAGAACGGATGAGCGCACGTCCCTCCTTCCCGGATCGGGACACGATCCTCGTTTTAGCAAAGAGGCTCTTTTATGAGAACTCTTCAACACGCTCTGACGTTCCCGTATAATTATTAGTGAAATAAAATACATTCCTGCAATAGGACTGAAACAGGACTGACAATCCCCATGAATGCACTGTTATCCGAGCTGTAAAACACCTCTAAAGGATGTGCTGCCTGTACCCCGTGCAACCAGCCGGGGGCGCTGTTTCAGTGGCTGCTAATAACACCATTATTATATCAACGCGTTCACTTTATTTCACTTTCAGCAGCAGATTGCTGCACGGTAGCTCAGTTTGTTCTTGTGTCGTCTGCAGAGAACTCTGGTGTAACATGCACGTCACGTGTTCTAATACCAGCACTATATCGTAGCGGTCAGTGCCATTAACACATTATATTGCCACATACACAATTTCTTAAGTGGAGACTCTGGGCTTCCACTAAAGTCCACGTAAATGTGCTAACTGATTTGACCAGTAGGTATCTCCTTTTCTTTCTAACAACCCCACTTCTCTCTGTCCACCATTTTACTTTCTGGCAGACAGTCCACTTTGTGTCCACCTTTCTTGTCACTGGCTACCATTTTACTTTCTGCCAGGCAGTCCATTTTGGAGTCCATCTTTGATGTCTAATGCCACCATTTTACCTTCTGGCGGGCAATAGACTTTCGTGTCTCCCTTTGTTGTCTATGGCACCACTTTCTTACTGGCATGCATAACACGTGGCTGTTCTTCTTTAATTGCTCAGGCCACCATTTTACTTTCTGGCAGGCAGTGTACTTTGGGGCCCATTTGTAATGTCTCAGGCTGCCATTTTACCTTCTGGTGGGCATTACACATCTGTGTTCATCTTTGTTGCCTCTGGGCACCACTTTCTTACTGACACGCAAAACACTTTGCTGTCCATCTTTGTTGGCTCTGGCCACCATTTTACTTTCTGGCAGGCAATCCATCTTTTATGTCCCTGGCCATCATTTCACTATCTGGCAGACATTACACTTTGGTGCACAACTTTGTTGTCTCGGGGCACCACGTTCTTACTGGCACGGAAAACACTCTGCTGTCCATCTTTGTGGTCTCGGTGTTAAGCTTAAGGGAGCGCTGGTACGTACCTGATCTTGGACGCCAAGGTGTAGAATCCACCACGGTGTCCCTCGACCGTTAAGCCTGAACTAAAGTGGTGTAGTGTAAAAGCACTGCCCTGTAACTGCCTAACTGGACAATACTCCAGGAGGCAGGAGACAGGACAATACTTCTTGCACCACGGAAAGGAGAACCCAGTGATTTTTACGGGTACAAAAACAGTGTGAGGCACAGAAAACAGGGAATCCAGCAAAGGCACACAGGGTGGTCAAACAAGGCAGAGGCAAGGCAAGAGCAACCATGAGGCAGCAAGGAGAGGAGAGCAACAAGGTAGAGAGCAAGTAGGCATAGAGCTGGGCGGCAAGGAGCAAGACAGAAGAGAGTTGGGAAGCAAAGAGCAAGAAGGTAGAGAGAATGAAACAAGGTAATATCCAGGAGAGATGCATGCAGAACAAGAGGAATGGCATAGGAGTAAGCAATAAGAGTGTTGAGATGCACCAAGCTGCATCTAGTTCCAGCTTTTGTTGGCGTGGGTGTGGTTGCTAGGCAACGCTGTGCGGAACGCAAGCATGCGACTGCCTTGCCTTGGCTGTGATGTCGTGAGGTTGGTCAGGCAAACTTGGCCGCAATGAGCTGCCTTGCACTCTGTGTTTTTGGACCCCGCCCGGGGGAGCAAAGAAAAGGGGAGGAACTCCAAATCTCAGGTGGTGACCAGACCACCAGGACACAGCTAAGGGGTGTGTCAACTTTTTTTCGTACAGCCGCCAGGCTCCCTTGCTTTCATTTTTCTTGTCTTCCATTATAATGTCTAGCAAGAGCAGAATTGACCCTCATTCCTGTTGGTAAAATGTAACTATGTGCATTTTAAACACACAAAATAGATGTACAGATATGCATGGAAATGCACCATCAGGTTCCAATGTAAGGTCCTCAGTTTGTAAGAGACATGGTACGTAACAGGTAATTGCTTTAAGGGATATATGGTGGGTCACTATTGATAGGACACCAAAATTCTTCATGTGTACCAAACGTTATCTGGAAACACTGCCATCAGCAGAGCTATTATGATTTTCCGCTTAGTTTACACATGTTTTGCTCTTGTTCTACACATGTTCAAACATGTCAGATGTACAACAGAATAAGGTCACATCCTGTTGTACAGAAAGTCCTCTGTATCCCATCAACCTCTCTGGCATCTGTAGACTCTGGTGCTGAGACAAGAACAAAAGAACAGATGCCCCGATGCGATTTCACAGTCATCTTTAATACAAGTTCATAAGATATACTGGAAAGGCACCCCGAGCTCTGCAATCAATTTGCTTATGTAGGCCTTTTTGAATAATGCAATACTTTCATGCAAATTCAGGTTACATATCTGATTGGTGCTCTTAGCCAAAATAAAGCCCTCCTTATCTTTGATTGGGTGGCTTATCTGTCACTCACAAAGCCCACCTGAGCTCATTCTTGGCAACCACTTGCTGACTGACTCATGGACTGATAAGGTTATTTTAGACCCAGCCAAACACAATTATTCATCCTTTAACTCCTGCCAAAAACATTTCTTATCTGCTTCTCGAGGTCCTGCCAAGATTCAGTCAATTTCTCATACCGTGAAAAACCCAATAAGCTCATTTGTTTGCTGCCAACTAATTCAAGTGATCTCTACTAATTGGTAAAGTTCTTGCCCTTATTTGATTTACCATTAATCTTGTCTGCTATTCCAGGCCAAGTTTCAAATGTAATCTCCAGAATCAAATATTTCACAGCAGATTCTGCCAAAGACCTTCTACTCTGTAAGCATGATTCAGGCCTTTTTGACACCTTTCCTTACAATGCCATTTTGTATTTGGCATCCATTTTAAAACATATCTCAGTCTGTTCGGCCTCACTACCAAACAGTGAGTCAATATTTACTTTTAAGCATATCTCATTTTCTATCCAGTTTCCAGGATATATCTTAACATATTCATGATATGTGTGTAATACTCAAGGTACCCTTCAGTTCCTGAGTCATTCTGACTCAAAAATTTGCACCGCCCACATGCACTTTTTTATCTTAAAAGGACTATAATTCTAATTTCTACAATACTGGAAGCATTGATCAGCCTATCATGTTATCTGCATTTAGTAAGAGGGGGTAGGGGTCTAGTACCCCTATACACTCCGGCCTCTGGTCAGTATTAGGCCACTGTTCAATACGCAACCACTACACCCATGGTCATCCCTCCCACATATAAAGTGTACCTATACACCCCTGTCGTAGTCACCCCCCTCACTGTGGTGATTTATCTCAACATGGGAGGTATCATAAAAGACATTTCTAAAGAATCAGCCTTGTCTACAACTATATTACATCCTCCTAGTCTAAAACATATATGTATCTCCTTTTGCCAAAAGTCCATTGCAATGTTTCGCCCTCTTTGAACTTTTGTATATTCGTATCCTCAAAGGATAACTTTATTTGCTCCTGTCTGGATCCCACCCCGATTACCCAATTAAATGTAAACATAACATACACAACAAGTGATTTCTGGCCACCACGAGAACCCACCAGTCCATTTTTGCGATTGTTCCATCCACATGCAACGTTTAGAGTCTATTTACACTTTTTCCTTTCTTCCACCCCACGACAATTCCTTGTGTCCCGCTCTCTCCCCATGCACATTTTTAATGTTTGTCATATTATTATTTGTCTTCCATTGACACATCTTCCACTCGAGTCATCCTGTTTTAGCTTATTCCGCATCCACAGACCTTTTTTTATGATTAGTCCATTTGTTTTATTTGTCCTTTGATATGCTTTTTAGGAACTTCAATGGCCCCTTTTCATGGGCCAGTCTTTTTGATTTCATTGTTCTTTACAACCATAGAGTACTTAAACTCTCAATCTTCTGATTCAAATAAGATAGTCAATGAGGGGGGCCTTCAATTGTTTTTGGGGAACACAAGGACGGGGGAGTCTCACAAGACAAAACTTTCCAAAAGCAGTTGCAACTGGGCATCTGGCTGGGTCCCTCAATCTTTTCTCCCTGCTCGCAGGATCGGTTGCCGTCAATCAACTGGCATGCTGGGACCTCTTGTCCATCTCTAATATAAAACTGATGACCTTTTTGAAAAATAAGTATCTTTTTCATCAGTACTGCCTCCTTAAACCCAAACCATAGACTACTTGTGTCCCTCCTTTAAGCATACCTATGTCATAAAACAATTTCTACTGCATCTTCTATTTTCCTAATATAATAGGATGGCTGCTCCTTTTCTCTTTTCGGCATATCTTAGTGTCGCCTTGTTCCATACCTATTGGCTGATACTGGGGTGTGGCTTTTTCTGGCATTGCCCTATTTTCTCATGGGCTCCTTTCTTCAAAAACTGCATAGTGTACTAAGGGAAACATGTCCTCTGTGGTTGACATTCTCCAACCAAAGACTCATACAGTCTCCTTCTTTATGATAAAAAAATAATAAACGACAAACAGACAACATAACAAATTCGAACACTTTTTCATAAAAGGATGTGTTTTCTTCAGTCGCTCCCTTAGCATCCTAGCATCCTTTTATGAAAACGTGTTTGAATTTGTTATGTTGTCTGTTTGTCATTTATTATTTTTATCATAATTCTTCCTGTGCTCAACAATGCCAATTTTCACCTGTAAAACATAAATTGACATCATCATATACATACAAACAGTGTTTTTGTTACGTACTCTCATATGTTCTTTGGTGTAGTTCTATTAAACATTCTCTCATATTGTAAGATCAATGTTGGCCATCCATACCTCTTTGGCCTTTTACTAATCATATATTATTTTCATCAAAATGCACTACACTAACTAATTGTAACCAGCACCATCCCTTGTGCTTATTGTTTGATAATCTGGATATCTTATCCATACCTCCGTTGTCAGGAGTTGGTTTTGTGGGACTAATCCAAAGCAATGCTCATTTACTCAAATGGCATGAACTCTACAAACGGTTTTCTTATAAATTGTACATGTAAGTGTTCAGAGAAGAATTATCTTCCGTGAAAATTGGTTACACTTTTTTATTTTTTCTTCCATCTGCCCTTTTCCCCCCACCTCTCATCCTCATTAGCATAACATTGTTTTTTTTTTCTTAATACTTGCCGAACCTGGGCATTTTTAGTCTTGAGACACCCCCTTAGATTGGTGTTTAGATTTCTTCATGTACTGCTCTCTCACGTGTGTAACTAACAGCACTATAAATGTAACCATACATCATTCATGTTACAATTGCAGCTATACATTTTTGGTCTGTGCATGTAGCATTGGCATTTACCCTTCTTTTTCCTGTTCTTACAAATTATGATGTGTATTCTGCCCTGCACAGAGGTTTTTTATACATGCTTTTTCTTTCGAAAACATTTTTTTTAAGTGACCCCGACCTCATTCAAGTGCTGATTTATGAACAGTTGTTCCTGTGATGAACACATTTAGTCTGACCGCCTTTTGTGTGTGAAGGTGGGGTAGCTTGTGGGACCCTGTTTTGTTCACAATATCCCATGTGCTACAAAATGCATGCGCTTACACTCGATTACATAGCTTGGTATGGAGTGGGGGCTAGGGAATGTTTTGGGGTGATGTGGATCAACGGGCAGTACCATAGGTGATTGTTTTTGTCCCCAGAGGGGGAGTCCTTCTCCATGAGGTCCTGCCTCAATAAATCACCCCTATAGGGAGTATTGGGTTGCGGCTGCACCCCTCTATCCTCATAGAGGCTCTCCCCTGAGAAGTGACAAAACTTTGCGAATCGCCAAAGAGTATATGTAACACTTTTTTGCTATATCCTTGTAGAATGCGGAATCATCCACATTCGGGCCATACACATTAACAAATGTTAAATTTGTCACACCTGAAATAATAACATAACGACTTTTAGGATCATGTTCCTACTTAAATATTCTAAGCCCTAAGGCTGAATAAGGGTGGTAACCCCTCATAGAAGGAAAAAGAGGTGTAACCTCTAGTGTCCCCCCCATGACTTTGCCAAGGCTTAGTTAGCAGCTCCCATCAAGTACGTTTCTTGCAGTAAAACTATGTTTGCCTTTCGAAGTGAGCTATAATTCTTTGCATGGTTGCATGGTTATTTAAGCCTCCAACCCGGGGCACCAGGGAGCATTACCCAGCCACTCCACTTAACTGAATTCGATAAAAGGATATGCTGCTGTTATATTCACAATACCTATTTCCGAACCCCTGAAAAATGTAACATGGTGTATATACCACAAAGGCTGAAACACGGACAAACCAGTGTTAAAGTTTGAACGCAAACACATGTCCTGCAGGGGAATGAAGAAGCCTAATCAGCAACCAGCTACCACATGGCTTCCACCTCCCTGAATTCAGCCTCATCGTTTAGACAAAGTCTCCAAAAAGGATATGACCTCTGCAGGCGAGAACTTGCTTTATAAAACCATCCATCTACAGCTCCATGTTCGGTGGTTTCACAGACTCCGGCATCCGAACTATTCGAATATTATTATGCCAGGTTCTGGCCTCCAAATCTTCATATTTTGCCCGAACTTCCTACACTTCCTGCTGCAATGATCTCAGCGCCTGACACATCTCTGCGCTTGTGTCCTCCAATGTCCCAATTCAGTGTTCTGCCTCCGGGATCTTACTAATTTCCTTCTCGATACCCTCCTGCATGCGGTCCATCTTGTAGACTAGGTTATCCAATTTTCCCTTTACAGAATCAAAGCCCAACTTCATTTGAGTTACTATAACATTCATATCAATTTATGGGCATGGATGATCTTTGCACATCTCATACCTGCCAGCATCTCCCTTGGCCGCCAACTTACCTCCCTCAAGATTGGAGTTGAACAGAGGACTCTTTCACATCACTCTCACCGTAGGCTCTTTGTGAGGAAAGGAGAGTTTCGACTACCGCTTATTATCTTTAGCCATCCGACCAGCCTTACTGCCGAGACGTGCAGAAGTCCAGGATACATTCTTCCACAGTAGGTCCCACAGCAGATAGGTAAAAAGGCGTAAACACTGTGGCTGCAAGCGACCCAGCAGCACTGTGCATGCGAGTGCTTTTCAGCAGCAAAAATAAAGGTTTTCCTTATCAAGCCATCTTAGGTCCAGGCTATGTAATGTGAATTCTGTGAGCCACACCTTGACTACGCCACCAAAATCTAATTAGCTCCAGAAATGATTGTCACTATGATTGCAGTCAAAAGAAATGTATTAAATCATTGCTCCATTGGTTTACATGTGTTTCGGCCTCTCAAGGGCCTGTACTGGAGGGCGGAGCGACCTCTGACGAGTCCATGGGATCAGAGCTCACCCTCAAGTACTTTTAAGACGAGATAGCTGCACCTTGGGGAGGAGGGGGTGCAGGATTCTCTTACTCCAACACAAATCAATGTGGACAACTCAGTAGTTTGGCAAAGGGAAGTCCGTTTAATGACAAGTACAAAACACGGGGAAACAAATGGAAATAAAAAGTGATGCGATCGCCTATCTCGCTTCAACTCCCAATTTCTTCATTCAGACAGCAATTCTTATAGGCAAAATTCATCATCATTGACGTGTAACACTCAAAGTTTGTCATGCAATTCTATTGGTCGGGAAAGGTAACTTAAGTATAGGTACTATATCTGTATATGGTAACAGAGCGTGAGGATTGGATAACTCTTATCGGGTGGGCGTCTACGCCCTTCCCTCTACATCGCTCATGATAGACATCACTACAAGTATGACATCTCATTGGTTCTACTAGCTATAGGACCCTAGATTATTTGGTTCATTGTGATTGGGTAAGTTACACCCCTAGACATAAATCTCCACTTTAATTAGCAGCATGCAGAATGCACACCCAGATGCGGCGTGCCCCAAGATTCACCCTGCCTCATTTCCATCAATCAGTACCTTAGGGCTATGTGTCAATTAGTTGGCTGAGGATGGCCTCGAAGCTGTAGGTTCTTATCAGGAAAAGTTATGGCATCCTCGGGTTCTGGGTGACATCAGACATTGGTACCTCTTCGCGCTTGGCTAGTCATGTGTCTGTACACTGCGAAGCAGCTTCATTTTCCATTTATTTGCGTATTTGATTCTATGTTGATCTTATGTTCAGCCTCGCCACCTGCCTGGGCTTCCTTATCGCGACCTTCACTGGCTGGCTGCTATGATCTTAAGTTTTGTTTCTTCGAAGTTGCCACTCTCATCCCTTGCTGGAATTGACCTCGAATTCCTAGCCGTGAGATGGTTCTAGCTAAGTTTCGATTCCGCTCTTTCGTCCGACTTTGTGCTGGTACATGAATCCTGGCCTGTTAGGCCCTACCATCCTGGGCTTCATTCTGCTTTTACAAAATGGAGTCACACTTGTATAATGTGCTTCATTAAGGTAGATATATAATTGGCGCTTACCGCTCTATTCTTCTACTAAGCAATGCAAGCAGTACCGTTTCCTTAGCTTCTTGCGTTCCAATCCTGTTTACAGGCATTAGTTAGTTGCATATTTCATCTCACTTCATGGTTACGTTTCTTTTATATCAACATTGTTTCTTCTTACAAGTCCATTACATCATGACTCTTCACATTTCGTCCTTGTGTGTCATCTTTTCATTGTCGTTTATGTTCATCTGCACGTCTGTCCGGGCCCTTGGGTTATCACCACTCGTCTTCCATTAAGGCTCTTTGGGTCTCTTCGGGGACAGTTTGCAAGTAGTCTTCATTTCGTGTTAACTGCTGGTATGGTTGTCTCAATGGGTACCAGGCTGCCCATGGTTGTCTGGTTATAGTCACAGGCATTTCTCTCCTGATGGGCACTGGGCAGAGTCCAAGTGCAGCTCTCTGTTGGTTTATTTGTTCCTCATACGTCATGTATCTTGGCGAGTATGCTTCTGGTATCTCGAACTGGGTGTCTGGAGTTCACGCCATATTTGGGACCTCTTATACACACCCCCCCCTCTGGTTGGTTTATCGACCACTTCTTCTTCTTCCTTTAGATTACTCTTACTAGGTTCTTCTATATCCAATTCTTCATCTTCTGGGTTTGTACATGATAGTGTGAATGTGTGTTTCTTTGGAGTTCATAGTTTTATCACTCATTTCAGGCTTCCTGCTGTTTTTACATGTTCGTCTTTGTTCCAGGTCATAAGCTGACATTGTCCATTCGGGCTGCAATAGATCAATTTTCCTTCATAATGTCTACGTCTTCTGGGATACACAAATTTTGTTCCTTCTGGCGCAAATTCGCTGGCCTTCACAAAGTTTCTTATTTCTTCATCAGTCAGGTCTCTGGGCTTCCATCATGGTTTGACATTGATCCTGATCTTCATCCCAGTGGCCTTCTTCGCAGTTTTCTGGCACTGTTTGATAATTATCTTGATAACACAAAATCCTAGTAGTATCATCAAAAGCAGGGCTCCCAGAAACTTGAATATGTCTGTCATCCATTGTGGAACCCATGAGAAAAGTGTTCCAAACCATCTATCGTCACCAACTTCGTTGGTTTCATCGATCATCTGGTTCTGTAGGTTTGTCAGCATACTGATGGCTTCTGTTAAGGTTCCGTTTTCTTCGTCATGGGAAGGTATAAATGTGCAACATGATTCTCCGATTTTTGCACAAACACCTCCATCCATCACAGTGATCATGTCAAGTACATATCTGTTCTGGAGGGTCATTAATCGAATTGCTCTTAGTTCATCTTTAATCGCGTTGAATCCTTTAATGGTAGTGTTGATGGTCTGCAATAACTCCCATCTGGTTATCTGCAACCATTTTGTATTTGCTCCAACCTGGAATCTCTGCATGAGGATTGTTGCGAACACTGATGAGGTGAGACTATACAGCCTGTGTTCGTATGGGATTGCATGAAATGCTTCTTCTGATTTGGCAGAAAAGTAATTCTCTCTCTTTCTTCGGGATACCAGTTCCAGAGATCTTCTTCTCCTCAGGTGAGCATCTGCTTTCAGGAAACTGTCAATATTCAGGTCCCTTTTTGGGATCACTAGTGCAGGAAATGTGGACATTCACTATTGTGCATATGCCTCCCCAGTTTTATGGTAGTCTTATATATGCCTTGGATCCACAAGCCCAGTAATGATCCATAATTACCTACGGTCCCGTGAGTCGTTCCTGGAGCTTCAAAGATTCGTCCGCAGGTTTGATTCTCTCCCATCTTTATTGTGCCATTGTTCCTAAAGCACAATTTCAGGCTTTCCAGTGGCACTATTTGCAAGGGTCCTCCTCTGTCTTCGACCCATGTCAGTAATCTTGTGAGTTTCGGTCATAAAGGTTTGCACAACCTCTGCGAGTTCTCTATTGCTTCCTTATATGCTCCATAGACCATCCATGCTCGGCAGATCACCACTCCTTCTTCCCATCCATTTGGGGAAAACACTGTTCCCCAAATCTGCATTTGGCCTCTGTTCTTCCAATTTTTCGCCTCTTCTGGTGTTTTTCCTTGGACATTTAGCTTTGGGTTCACTTCCCATCTAATTGCTGTCCCTTTAACTCCAGGCTTCTCATACCTAATCACATGATTGTATGGGCTCTGTTTCTCATCTTAATATCCTGTATTTAATCATCTTCATCAGGGTAATTTGTCTCGGTTGCCCATATCAATGAGGCATCCCTTCCCATAAACTGTCCTCTGGTGTTGCACATTGCTACGTGTGACATACAGTGTGCTGTTGGAACATCAATTTCTACAGCCACAAAGATCTTGGATTTTCCCATGCTATACGGTAGAAGTGCACAGACGAAGCATTCTCCTTCTGAATTTCTTCTTCCGACCTCTTTCATGTGTTGGTACCAAATGTTGTTTCCTAGATGTGCTGTGTTCTCTAGGTAGTCGTTCAGTTCACTGTTGTCTTCATGTAGGCTAGGCTTTTCTTGATTCTTAGTATCTTCCTGAGGTTTGCTATAACTACATCTCTAAATGCCTCTGTGTGGCTTTTCCTTGCCGGGGGATTCTCGGGCATTCTGGTTGATGGAGCACGTTTCCTTCTCTGCATCGATGTGGTAGGTGGAGGTTTTGCAATTCTCTCCTTCTCTTCTTGCATCCTTTTTCTGCCCTCTATAAGTGTCTTTATTAGCCACTAGTCTGTCACCGGCCCCGTGTATGGTTGCATCATGGGCCTGATACTTGTTCCTTGTGTTGAAACTTGTGTGATTGTCAGTACAGTCTCTGCGGGAATATTTTCCAGATCCCCATGTAGCTTCTTCGCTATAGCTATGAACGGGAATAAATGATCTATCAACATTTGTGTTCTTGCAGTGAATTCCCTCGTAGCCACTTCTGTCTTCTTGAGGGCTTTTGCTATATCTTCTTCAGTTAGCCTTGCTTTTCGGTCACCTTTACTATTTTCTGGGATGGGTTCTTCGGTAGGCAGTCTCGTGCCTTTTGTTGTCTTCGTTCGAGGGTCTGTAGCCATTGACACTTGTCCTGGTTCGTGTGCATTCAGTGTGTGTGTGCGTGTAGTGTTCAGTTGTACGTTTTCATTCATTCCGCGCTGACCCTGTCTCCAGCTTTTCTCTTCATTCATTACCTCAAGTGTGTATGAATCACTACTAATTACATTCAATTTTAGTTTGTTTAATTTACCATCAGATTCTTTTGGATCTGGAATAACTATATAGGGTCTGGGTGCTTTCGTGGGACCCAATGCGTACATTATCTGGTGGATGCACTGAAATTGGAACGCTTCGTGCACCAATAAAGAATGCAGTTCTGATTGTTAATGACAGAAAGACAATGCTAATCACTATACATATTCACATAATTGTGCGGTATGACAATTGGCAGCATTTCCTTCCTGGGAAGTGGGGGCACCCCTCTGGTTGTGGGAGGACCAGGTTACTGTTTTGGGCCCCCATTTCAATCATAGCAACTGTTAAAGTTAAATTCTTTTCACTTACTCCATTATTGTTTCTCAGAAAGTTTGTATCATAAAGTGTCTTGTGCTTCACAAGTGTCCCCCCTCTTGCGGGTGACGATTGTCTATGGTTATGGGATACAGTTCCCTTGCTAGAGTATGGACAATGGTTAGACTAACACCTTTTGTGAGTCACGTTCATTGTACATATTCAAAATAGGTCAGTTCCCAGTCCGCCCCCCGAATTTGCTTCAGCCCTGAGGACATGTTGGAACCTGTTCAATGTGAAAAACTAGAATACATGGAAAATCAAAAATCTAAATCAGAAAATCAAAAATTAAAAGTAACAGGCGAAGTTCTTGCCTCCGCTCCCTCGATCTGTTCCACAGCGGAAGATGAAGTGCTTTCACTCTGTCTCCTGGATCTGTCCCACGGCGGACGGATGAAGAGCTGTCTTGGCTTCCTCGATCTGTCCCTCGACAATGTCTTGCTCTTTTGATGAGTCAGGATGCTGTGTTTAACTCTGAGGCAAAGTCTTTGATCACAATTAATTTGAGTCTTGTTTTTACCGACGCTTCAGTGTGTTTGATTTACAAGTTTGTGTCAACAAACGTGTTGTGGCTTAGATGCGCAATTATCTTCTTCACCCTACAACTGAGATGCATAGAGTGTCTGTTATGTCCTTATCCCCCCTTTTTTTTGCTTAGAGGAACTGTCCAGTTTAAGCCACAACTTGCAAAAGAGATCTTTGTCTTGTCTTTGCTGCTCATGCATTCTTCTTCCTCGTCATGGATCTCTTCTGCACGTGCTGAGGTTCTTCCCCGTTGTCTGTATTTTCTTCGCGGGGGGTGCAGCTTGAGGGCTTTCTCCGATGTAGGGCTTAATGTCATTGAGAAAAATTCATGCTCTCCTGCCCTGCAATTTGACTGCTGATGGAGTGCAGTCTTCTACGATGAAAGGGCCGTTGAATCTTGGCTCGTCCCACCTTTTCCTTGTGCGTTTTTTTTACCAATACAGCGTCACCAGGGAAGATGAGTGGCATACGTAGACCTTAAACTGCGTCTGTTTCAGCATCTCCTGCTGTGTTTTGTGCTGCGCTGCACCCTTTTCGTCATCACTACAGTTGGCCTGAAATTACAGTAAGACTGGATGTCATGCAGTTCAGATATTCATGCAGTTCGGTGATGCCCAGCCAGTCCTCTCGGGTTGGCTGGGCATCACATCAAGCTCTATCTCGTGGGGTAAGTGGGGTATTCATTCTCCTTCCTGTGACTCTCTCGTGCGGCGTAAGATGATGGTCGGAGCCTGGTTGGTTCCGAAGAGCATACAATCCCAATGGAAGGCAGTGCAACCATCCTCTCTTTAGAGTAAGCTTCAACTTGGATATCCTTTCCTTTAACAAGCCGTTGAGCCTCTTGCAAATACCATTACCTTCCGGACGATACGCCGATGAGAACTTGTGCTTTATACCAAGCAACAAGCTGATCTGCTCAAAAACTGCGTTAACAAAATGAGCCCCATTGTCTGATCTCATCACCTCACACACCCCCCATCTAGGGAACACTTCCTCACCAGGAATTTAGCCACACAGGTAGAGTCTGGGTGTGTACATGGTCCTGCTTCTATCCATCTAGAGAATGGACACACCACTACAATTAAGTACCTGTACCCGTTACACACTTGGATCATGTTGACGTAGTCAATATGTAAGTGCTGAAAGGGCCCATTTGGTCGGGGGATGACTCCTCTCACTACTTTTAATGTGTGCCCAGTGGTGAATTGCTGGCAGATTATGCAGTTCACCATAAATAATGCAACATGCTCAGCTAAATTCGGTATAAACCAGTCTTCCGCGAGCGTTGCAGCTAGATTCTCTTTTGTCATGTGAAATGGGTAATGCAATTGCTCTAATGCTATCTTTAGTAGGGCCACAGCCATTACTGGTTTACCAGTGCTGTCTTACCGCCACAATCCGTCAGAGGGGTTTAAAGAACACCCTTGAAGCTTCCATAGGTTCTTTTCATCCTGTGGGGCCTCCCCTTGAAGTTCCATTAGTTGCATCTGCCCCATATTACTATAGACTTCTGGTGTGGCTCGTGCTACCATCATACGCTCGTGGGTGCACGCCCCTTCCACTTCCATGATTGTCTCATTTTTGGATGCCATACGCTTGGCTTCCATGTCTGCTGCGTGATTTCCTTGTGACACGAAATCTGTCCTGTGAGTATGGGCGGCACATTTCACGACCGCTATGCCCACTGGGAGCTGTAGTGCCTTAATCAGCCTGTACAATAAGGCTGCGTGCTGTGCCGTCCGCTCGGAGGTAGCCCCTCCTTTTCCAGTGCGCTAGGCCTGCGTGCACTGTGGATGCCACATAAGCAGAGTCACTGTACACTGTTACTTCCTGGTCTGCATGATTCTCAATGGTGAGTATCAATGTCAATAACTCTGCAGCCTGTGCTGAGTAATGTGATGGTATTCGTGCACTGACGAGTACTCGAAATTCTCTGTTTGCTATGTGTTTCATCACAGCAACGCCTGTATATCTGTGCCCGCCCATCTTCTTAGTCGATTCTCGATTCAGAGCGATTTTGCATGGAGAGCCATCCAGCATGACAACAGCAGCCAGAGGTGGAAGAGGATCTGGGTATTTTGAAAAAAGTACCTGTGCCAAAGCCTAGGACTTGTAGAGGGTAGCAACATTATAGAGTGCTAGACCAAGAAGTAGGGCTGTGCAGTAGTGCAGTTTGCTGAGGAATGATAGGAGTTTAAGTTGGGTAGTGTGTTAAGTGTGGCCAGATTTTTCGAATGTTTATGAGGTTGAGTCTAAGTGCAGTTGCAGTGGCCGTGGGGGACTGGTAGTGCTTCAGGTCGCTGCCAGTTATTCAAGAGGTTTCCAGCGATGGGACAGTGGTTGAGGAAGTCCGGGGTGGTGGGGGAGAGGGGAGAATGCATTGGAGGCAAGGAGAGAGGTGATTCCTGGATTGCATGGGTGAAGGTGAGGAAGGAGACGAACATGTGAGTACCATCAGCAAAGAGGTGATGGCTAAATTCAAAGAAGGAAATAAGTTTGATGATGGAGGAGGTGTGTAGGGCGAAGAGAAGTGGGCCCAGGACTGATCTTTAAGTGGCACCCAATGGGAGGGGGTTGGGCGGAGTTGCTGGCGCCCCATTAGATGGAAAAAAGAGAGGTCAGAGAGACAAGAGAACACCAGGTCAAGTATAGTGTCATTCAAGACAAGGAGAGAAAGAGTGAAAATCAGAGGTCACAAAAACCAATATAACCCTCAAACTGGTATTTTCCAATAAAGAGAACACACAGAGTGGATTGTGGTATGCTAAATGCATGGTAACCCAGCTTTATAAGCAATGTAACGCTGGGGGGAAAAGCAAGATCAACAGCCAAGCACTCACTCAAGATTTTCTCCAACATTTCAACAGGAAAGAGCAGTTTATATAGTCATTCTGATGTCATAGTTATGAAAACCTATCGCTCCTGGTCATTGGCTCCCTCTACTAAGCTACATATCTTAATCTATATGTCCAATAATAATTATTGGATAACTTTTTATCTTTGATCCCACCCATAAAACATCCCAAAAAAATGTGCTACATTATCATGCTTGAATATTATTGGTAGGCACTAAATTAGTTCTCTGTTGAAAAGGACATATGTTTATCATTTAACATACGGTCACACTATCTGTGAACTGCTGCATGATGACATGTTTTATGTAGATGGGAGGAGAGGACAAGCGTATTGCCTTTGTTCTTAATTAAATTAAACGCCCCATGTTATCTCCGCCATGATGTCTATGAGTTTGAAGGACCACATTCCAGTAATTCCGGCCCTCAGTATTCTTGCAACAGTAAACACGCCATTCTGTTCTTGACACTTTTATGAATACTATTATTATGAATCATGCTGCTTTTACCATGTATGCAGTATTTATTTGTCTTTTTAGCTGCATCACGTTTCTCTGGCATGCCTAGCCAATCGCTTAGACATTAATCTGTCTGCCACTTAGGAAATTTCCTAGAGATGTTCAGTTCATTCCATGCACTTCAAATAGTCTGCCGTGTTGTTGTAAATTGAGTTACCTTAACAGTTGAATGGTCACAATGGTATTTTGTTCCTTTATGTAACCCTCCCCTACGGAGTCTTGGGCTTTGAAATTTCTTTGAGGCAGCTACAATCCAGCCACCGCAGCATTTTCCTGAATTAAATGCATTTTGTTTCACATAGCGTGCTTAACTGCAGGCCTTTCTTTAAAGCTACAGAGATTCATTCTCTGCTGTGCTTGAGCAATTTAAAATGGCAACTACTTGTCACATTTTGTTCCTCTGCAGGACACATTTGCTTTGCTATCTACCGATTTCCTGGTGCATTCCTGTTACATGATTTCCCTTCCTATGAGTATCAGCAACCTTATTTGCCTACAATTTTCTGCCCTTCTTGTGTAGTGAGTCCATATCTTGTGTACCTGCCTTCCTGTCACCTAATATATCCTATTTTAAAACACACTAATTGTGCAAGCTAATGCCATGTCTGTTCCCTACTTGTGTAACACAAAATAACTATTGTTTGTGCCAGCTGCATTTCCAGGAGAATTTAAAGTGCAGTTTCAAATGTGTCCTTTCTTATCTTATAATTTTGTTTCTTATGAGGAAGGAAGGGGGGCGGAGACTGAACATGCTCTCTAGTCAATAAGTGCCCTAATACAAGAGTTTGAAGGAAGGAGGACGCTCCAAATATCCAATGCAGTGGAATGGTCTGGAAGAATGGAATTGGAGGATTTGTGAGTGTGGTAAGAAGTAGCAGGATAACTGATGACGTGGACGCATGTTTGGATAGGATTCAAGAGTGGATGGAGTCACAAGTGAGTGCACCTCGAAATACTTGACTATGCGGTTCAAGATAGCCCGCTTTATGATTTTAGAGTGGTAGGGAAGGAGATGTTGTGGTCAGGGCTAGGTTTCTTTAGGAGAGGTATGACTGAGGTATGACTGTGGCTGTTTTGTAACAGGATGGGAAAATACCAGTTGAGAGACAAACTGAATAAGAAGGAGATGTGAGCAGAGATGACAGATTCAAGTTCCTTAACCATTTGTGGTGCAAAGGCGTCAACTAGAGCTCAGGATGGGTTGTCGGTGCGAAGAATGGGTAGAAACTGAGTGGGGGAGGTGTGGGAAAAGCAAGATAGAGAGGGGAGTGATGCAAGGTGGGGAGGAGGCGAGAGCGAGGGAAAGGTGGAAGCGAGGGAAAGGAGGATAAGTTGCCCCACATTTTAGTGATTTGAGTGAAGAACTAGGTGACAAAGTCAGCAGCGGAGAGAGAGAGTGAGAGGAGGAAATTGAGTGGTTCTAGGGGGTTTGCATTGCTTTTGGGGTAATAAGGTTTGTGAGGGTGCCCGCGGTGAGAGGAAAACAATGACTGTAATAAGGAATTTGGCTTTATTGAGGGCTGTGATTGGGGCATTTTAAAGGTCCTTGTAGGCAGTGAGAAGAATTGGGATTGCTCTTTGCGCTAAGCACCTAAGTATCAAGCTATTGTCCTCAGAAGCTGGATATCTCGGGATGCCCGGGATGGGCCAGAAGAGATAAATGAGTGGGCGTGGTAGTAATCATTGAAGAGGGCAAACAATGCATAGTTGAATTTGGTAAAGGCGAGTTCAATGTAGTAGTCAAGGGGTTGAGAGAGAGCTGGGAGTGGGTTGTTGACTTGACCAATATAGTGAACTGTGGATTTGCTTTGAATTTTTGTCTGGGGGTAGAGTTAAGAAGGGGGGTAGAGAGGGTAAAGTGAATGAGAAAGTGGTTATAGGGGGAGAGGCCAATTGTGTGGGTGGAAAATTGCAATATGAAATCGATAGAGTTGCTTTTGGGTGTGGTTTGTAAGTTGACTAGTGTGTTGCCTGACAGGGAGTGCAACAAGAACATGGAGGTGAAAAAGAGATTTGTTAAACCATTTTAGACACGTAGCCTCAAACAAAATGACGCCAAGTGAAAGGACTCACCACAAATCAGAAGCTCTGAAGGCGTTGAGATAGACACCAATTGATGATGGACAGTCATCTCTTTTTAACCTCCCTTTTCTTATTGCATTTGCATGTTTTATTTGTATACATAGTTATACTGAGTGGGCCTCTTTAGGGGTTTGCCGATCTGTTATTAACGTGCAAGTTATTTTGTTTGCTGGCACGTTTCAGGACTGGCAAACTCCAAGTTTGCTGGTGGGGTGTCTGGAATTACCTCCAGCCAAGAACTGAAGGTAATTCCGCCACCCCAGCAGCTAAAATAACCGGCACTACATGAATGTGGAGTAACTACCGTTACCGGCACTTTTAATTCCGGCAGACCAAGTGCCGGTAACGGTAATTCCGTTTGGTGATATTTACCGACGGGATACCACCAAACTTGTAATGAGGCCCATTGACTCTGCTTAAGTCCAATGATTTGTTCGTAGATGGATTTTGCTGAACACTAGTTCAGCTAGATGCTGCATATAGTAGTTGAACTGTTTTAGACAGATGATACATTCAAGCTGACCACTGATTAAGCCACATGAGTTAAGTGATTTTATTGCCATTCTGTCATCTTCCTTGATGTTTATTCACTTTGTACGTCCTGAAGATCCTGGATCGTGTTGCCTACACCCAGGTCCAATAATGTCTAGAGGAAAACCATATTCTGGCCACTCGCCAATCAGGATTCCGCCCCAAGCATGGAACTGAAACTGCCCTACTAGATCTGTAAATATAAATCGATGCCATTTAATACGCTGGCAAACCCTCTGTTCTCAACTCACTTTAACAGCTAACTTCTCACCATCAGCCTCCGACTGGGTGAGATCCTTCCTAGCCGACAGATCCTCTCGTGTCTTCATGAGCGACTTCTCTGCCGAACCCACTCCTGTCCCTTGAGGAGTTCCCCAATGCTCCTGTCTCTCCCACACTCTCTACAAAATGTACACTAATCCCCTCTTTGACCACCTTAATCTTCTAGGGATCTCATACACAAACTATGTTGATGATACGCAGCTCCTTATCCCACTCTCCGGACCCTAGGCCCAGGACTCAGCAACCATAAACGCTGTATACAAGCTCATTCCAAACTGGATGGCCTCCCACCAATGTTGTCTCAATGACGAAAAAACAGAAATCCTCATTGGCGGCTCAATCCCAACACTGCGTAACATTGATCCAGCCTTCAAACAATTCACCATCGATATGATGATATGGCATTCATAACATGCCTACACACAAGTGTTTCAAGGCGCGACGAGGCAAGGGAGGGGACCAGTGGGAAGACAGAAACAACAATCTTACTAGGTGACATTGAGATCGTGCAAGTGCAGGGGAAGGGCAAGGGTAAAAAAGGTGCATGGGCGTGGGGGAGGGGGAAGTGCAATACATGGGAACAACAGTAAAAATAAATAGTTAAATAAGCAAAAGTAAAAGTGCGGCCAGTTGGTGGCAAGTGCAAGGGTAAGTGCAGACATCAGGTGTCAAGTGCTGGCAGGGGGCTGTAGGGATACAGAAACAGTCCCTCAAGTGCGGGGGATGCCAAGGAGGCAGTGCAGGTCTGCAACTGGTGGGGGATGGGACCTGGACCCAAGATCAGAGAGTAGCTAGGTGACCAGTGCCGTTTCAGATTCAGCCAGGCGTTCTGCAGGTGAGAAGAGGAGAGAAAGCAGAAGCAAAGAGGAAGGTTTTGAGGTGCTTCCGGAACCAGAGACGGTTCTCCTCAGGTTTCAGGGAGGCAGGGAGGCTGTTCCAGAGGGAGGCCTAAGCCGAAGAAAGAGATCTACTCTGAGGGAGTTGGAGGCGGATGAGTGAAAAGCTTGAGAGAGAAGATATTTAGGAAGAGAGAGTTGAAGGTATTGAGGCCCCAGGCCCCAGAAGGCCTTATGACATTGCAGAGGGTTTTGGACTTAATCCTCGCAGCCACTGGGAACCAGTGCAGAGATTTCAGTCCTGAAGAGATACGATCCCAGGGCTTGATGCCAAGGAAAGGTCTTGCAGTCCTGTTCTGGATGAGTTGTAGAGGGCGGAGGGTAGAAAGAGGCTGTTGCAGTAGTCCAGCCGAGAGAGAACCAGAACCCTGGAGACAGTGAGCTTCTGAGGGAAGGAGAGGAAAGGAAGAATACCTCTGAGGAGGTGCAGCTGGTAATGTGACTTCTTAGAGACATCAGGGATGTGAGGAGAGAAGGAGAGTGTGGAGTGGAAGATGACCCTGAGGATTTTAGCTTCAGAAGTGGGAGCAGTAAGGGCCAAGAGAGGCCGGCCAGAGAGTGACAGGAAAGGAGGGAGCAGGTGTGCCGATGAGGAGAATTTCGCTCTTATTGGCATTAAGGCAGCAATCATTGGCGGCACACCACTCCTGGATAGTAGACAGACAGTCAGAGATGAGAGAAGGAGACGAAATAGCAGAAGGGAGCCTGAAAATGTGCTGTGTGTCTACTGCATAGAACTGAAAGTTGGGGTGCAGAGCGTCAATGCAGTGGGCAAGAAGTGCCAGGTATTGGTTGAACAGCCAGGGAGAGAGGTTAGACCCCTCGGGAACACCACAGGTACAGATAGAGATAGAGGAGAGGACGGACCTGAGATGGACCTGGGAGGGTCGATCAGAGAGGAAAGAGTTCAGCCAGGCCAGGCCCTGATCGGTAATACCCAGGTTATCATGGAGACGGTAGAGCAGGATGGCATGGTTGACTGTGTCAAAGGCGGAAGAGAGATCTAGTAAGATGAGGACACAAGGGGTGTTGGAATTGAGGTTGGAGAGCAGGTCTTCACGGATGTTCAGGAGAGCAGTTACCGTGCTTCTGGCAGCTCTGAAGCCAGACTGATGGTCATGGAGACAATCAACAGATTCAGTGTGTAGATTAAGCTGGTAGATGGACAGTTTTTCCAGGAGTTTGCACAGGAAAGGAGAGATGGAGATTGGGCGATAGTTAGCTGGGCAAAAAGGGTCGGCTGTGGGTTTCTTAAGAAGGGGGTGCACAATGGAGTGCTTCAGGGGGGAAGGCAAGACTCCTGTGGCGAAGGAGTGGTTTTAGAAATCAGCCAGAGCAAGGGCAAAGCTGTCAATGTGGTCCTTGAGGTTTTTGGAGGAGCAGGGGTGAACCTGTGTTGATGAGACTTTCATAGATCAGACTTGTCTAGAAACCGTTTCTGGGGTGAAAAGGGGAAAGGCAGAGAAGGAGGGAGGAGAGGTGGCCGAAGAAGGGTCAGAGGAAGAGCAGGGAGCAGAGGAGGGAGAGGAAGAGAGAGAGGACAGGATGTCCTTAGTTTTAGAGATGAAATGAGAAGCCAGGGCTGTGCAGAGGACCTGGGAGGGGACAAGAGAGGTAGAGACTGCCACAGGATTGGTCAGCTCCTTGCAGATTTTAAAGAGTTTGGCTGAGTTGTTAGATGCCACAGAGACACGGACTTGGATGTGGGCTCTCTTCTTGGTGCGGACTGACAGCCGGTATTGCCAATGGAGCAAGTAGCAGGCCAGTTTGTCAGCACACCATTTCCTCTCAGCCACCCTGCCCTTGCATTTCAGGGTGCCGAGATCTGAGTCATACCAGGGGTTGCACTTGGCTTTGTGCTTCAAGCGGATCCTTATGACAGGGGCACGTACATTGAGAGTATCAGAGATAGCAGAGTGGATCATGGAAAGGGCTGTGTCAGGGTGTGAGTCAGCCAAAGGGGGAGGAGGTGAGAAAGTGGCGGCAAAAGCCTCAACTGGCACATGCTTCATGTGTCAGATAATCGAGAAGGTAGATGGCATTGCTGGAATTGGCTTGGCCTGAGGGGTGTAGACAGTGAGCTGGGAGGAAAGGAGAAAGTGATCACTCCTGGAGAGAGGAGTGGTGAGAGGAATAGAGAGGGAAAGGCCTGTAGAGATCATAACATCAAGAGTCTGTCCTGCTGAGTGAGTCGGCCAGAGGGGTGGATAGAGAGTGTGAGAGAGTCGCAGCACAAAATTCTCACAGCACATGAATTCAATCGCATCAGTGACATCCTACAGAACCAAACTGCCGCATGCCAGCAGGCCATTCCTCTCAACTCCTCACCACCTTACAATAGCAAGAGCCATCACAGGAGCCAAGTTTGATTATTGATATGCCTTATTTACCGGCACATCTGAACGCAACATAAGAAAACTCCAGACGATCCAGAATAATGTCCTTTGAGCAGCCATTGGCCTCTCCAAATCGGACCATAACTCGGAAGCTAGGTGAGCTGCACACTGGTAGCACATCTGGGAATGGATTAAATTCAAAACATTATCCCTGGTCCAATGTTGTCTCTCTAACACTGCCCCGACCTACCTGTCACGGTGAGTAGAGAAATACACCCCTACCTGCCCTCTCAGATCGTCCAACTCTCACCTCCTGAAGACCCCCAAGTTCAACAACCTCTCGGCAGGGGGCAAGAGCTTCCCAGTCGTGGCAGCCAAACTTTGGAACAATCTGCCACTCATTCTCAGAAAAGAACAGGCCTACTGGACCTTCTGCAGAAACCGGAAGACTTGGCTGTTAAACTGACTATGCACCCACTAAGATTATTGCATCTCCCTCTGCCTTGCCCAACTCCCCTCCTTCTTCTCTATTGTAAAATGTGACTTTCATGTACTGCTTCTCTAGAAATGTAACCTGTAACCTTGCAACTCAATGTGACTAATGTAACTAATTAGTGCACCCCAATGAAGCTAGCATTGAGATACCCGAGGGTGTCGTGCGCTGTAACAAATGCATAAATAAGTAAATAAATAAATAAATAAATAAATAAATAAATAAATGTCAGTCCAAACTGCTTGGTCACACCCTTTTCTAGACAAGTTTTGGCCGCAGTATAGCTTGGGTCATTTGGCCATGCATCCTTCCTGTATGTTTGAATCTCCCCCTCTCTCCCTGCCAATCTTTATCATTCCCTGAGTCTTTCTTTCTTTCTTTCTTTCTTTCTTTCTTTCTTTCTTTCTTTCTTTCTTTCTTTCTTTCTTTCTTTCTTTCTTTCTTTCTTTCTTTCTTTCTTTCTTTCTTTCTTTCTTTCTTTCTTTCTCTCTCTCTCTCTCTCTATTTGGCAGAGTGTGTTGGACTCCAGGTGTTTCTGCGTAGCTTTCTAAAGCACCCGTCTCTGTGTCAAGGGCTGTCAGGTCGCCTGGTGCCGCACAAGCTCGCCCTGTGCTGATTCCCTGCCAGGTCGCCTGGTGCCGCACAAGCTCGCCCTGTGCTGATTCCCTGCCAGGTCGCCTGGTGCCGCACAAGCTCGTCCTGTGCTGATTCCCTGCCAGGTCGCCTGGTGCCGCACAAGTGCTGATTCCCCGCCAGGTCGCCTGGTGCCGCACAAGCTCGCCCGTGCTGATTCCCTGACAGGTCGCCTGGTTCCGCACAAGCTGGCCGTGTGCTGATTCCCAGACATGTGTTGACTTTTTTCATGCCTGCCAACCTCAGGACGGGCCCTCATGCAGTGCCATTCTCACCGCGTGCCCATTAGACTGAGAGGCACGATGACAGGTTGTGAGGCTGGAAGTCCCTGGGGTCATGTAACTTGGGGTCACGCTTCTACACAAGTGGCCCCACAATGTAGCAGTTCATTATCGTTTTTCAAATCTGGGCGCTGTCATTTTTCATTCAATTTGTCACCTTCTGAAATCTTAATGTACGGCATCTGTTTCGCTGTTTCTGTGGTTCCACCGTGTATTTCTAATCTTTACTGGGAAATTACCTGCGAGGGGGGTCTCTGGAAGCACACATTGATGAAAGATCTATTGGGCCATGTCCCAGGTTTAACAATCAAAGTTATGGCACTAATTTCTACCAAAGCACAATCATTTTCTGGTCGAGACTTTGTGAGTAGACTTGATAAGGCAATTCATATTTGTGTCAAACTGTTGTAGGTGTATAATTTGGAAACAGGAAAGCTCAATTCGCCACATTATCACAATTGTGTGACCCTGGGCACATCACTTTTGCACTCTGTCCCCCAGTCCACTTAAGTCAAAATTGGGAGTGCATAAACCAGTTACCATATTAAGAATCGCCATATAAAAGCTAAACAAGCATTAGCAAAGCCAGCAGCATTTGCTTCGGTATGGGCAATGCCAAAGGGGAAGGCACAGTGGTGGTCGAGTGAAGGAAGGGCGAAGACGAGTGAGAAAAAGAGGGGTGTGAGGAGCGAGGGAAAGAATGCAGATTTCTCTGGTGCTCGGTGCAAATGTATATTCAGAGAAAGGAAGGGGCAGGAGCAGTGTGCTGGGGTGGACAGCAATCACCAGTAAAACCTTCTGGAATGCATTTCAGGAGATCTGCAAAACCCCCTAGGTCAGCAACTGGATGCGGTAGAAACGAGTTGAACATAGTAACGTGGAATTTTCAAGAAGGTACTCTGCCCACTAGTACCTACTCTGAGACAGTAGAGGCTGGTCATGGCAGAGGTGTAATTTCCTCTGCTGGCAGCTCATGCTGGCAAACTTCCAATTGAGGGTTAAGGCGTTGGTCTACTGTATCCAGGTGGAGCTTTTAGGTTTCATTATTGGAATTTACCTGCTAAAATATAATCATTGCTGGCCCTTTCTTCATATCAGGTCAGTGTACTGGAGAAATACAGACACTCATCGCTGTTAAATTCACACTTTAATTAAACATTGAGCACAAAAACGTGCTTCCACAATGAAAGCCTTTGCTGTTTCTGCACTTAATATAAATAATTACCCCTTTAATTTCCATGCACCTGGAATAACCTTTGCTCTAAGTGCACTTCCTGAGCATCTTTGCTGTTTTGTTGCCGCTTGAATACATGCTTCTCTCTTGTGGTGCTAATTAAGTTGCGTCTTGCTGGTATATTGTATAAAATGCAGCGCAGGCAGGCAAAAGAAAACAACCCAGTCATGTTGCTGTTAATTGTTGCATACAGATGTGTCTTTGTTCATTTCATCTTGACACTTCCCTATGTTTTTGTTTTAGCCCAATGTCAAAACCGGATATGCTGCAACGGGATCCAGTAGAACCAGTTTGCAACTGACCAAGTGAAATGTCCACCAAGGCGGCATCAGGTGCCTTAATGGAAGCATGTCAGAGCAACTGTGGCCAATTGGCTGCCTTTCCGAGAAGCTTGGCTACGACTCCAGAGGCATAGAGATGGTTACGCAATCACAGAGACTCCTTCAAATTATTGGAGGCTCGTCTGACCTGCACACGCTGATAGTAAAGATAGTGTGGGTGGCGGTGACAGACTGGACCCTGATAGTGACATACTCATATGGCTCTCATGTGAATCTCTATTTGGGAGACCGGCCCTCATTGCACCTTAGTGGAAATTCCAGCCAGAGAGTTGCAGGCGGATTTTACAGGATCCAGTTGGTGGCATGGACATTTGCAGATAAAGACCTGCAGGTCATAGTCATATTGGATGGGGTCTTGCGAGTCACTCAAAAAAAAAGCAAAGATACAAAAATTGGTTGTTGGGACAGAGGGCCTTGCTTTTGCAAAGAGATGCCGAAACAACGCCAGAGGCTTTTGCTAACCAGGACTCTAGGCAGATTTGGCAATGGTGAAATAAAGCAAGTCCATCTGATCGCCGCTCTTTAACCAATGTAATGACAGAGGAGGGCTGGTGTAACCTTTGGAAGGAGTTATTTGGGCATAAAGCGCCCCTCTACCCTGACCGTGCTACTAAGACACAAGCTCCTTGGTAGTTCTCTATGGTCACGCTAGACTTAGAGATTTAGATAGAAAAGGCGAACCCGTCTAATGCTCCTGGCCCTGAAGGGCTTTCTAATTCCATGACCAAGAAGGAGATGGAGGCGTGGGTTCCCTTTATATATAGACTGTTCTCTGAGGCAAGGAGAGCGGGGGATATTCCGGAATCCTGGAGATCAGCTATTATTGGTCCTGTTTTTAAGACGGGTAGTCGGACGGATCTGTCAACTACCGTCCGATTGCCCTTCTGGATGTTTCAGGGAAGCTTTATGCGGAATTACTTTTGAGATCTAGGAGGAAATGGACAGAAGAGTCTGATAGGATTGACCTGAGCCAATCCGGTTTTGTACAGGGTGTTGGAACTGAATTTTATTTGTTCATGTTGAATATTTTGAAAGGGGACGCTCTTAAAAATCATACAAAAATCGACCTAGTGTTTGTAGACCTCCGAAAAGCCTTCGATAGTGTAGATAGAAACCTGCTGTCCGCAAAGATGCAGGCATGGAATTGCCCGAATGATCTATTGGCATCAATTTAGGCTCTATGTACCACAACAAAGCTTTATATTAGGCTCAACGCACAGGGGTTGGTAACTAAAGAGATATGTACTTATAGGGTCTTATAACAGGGCTGTACAGTGGCCCCTTATTTGTGTAATCTCTTTTTATCAGATCTGAATGATTACTGGGATCATATACAAGCTTTTCCCCCAGATGTGAATGACTAGACGATATCTAGAGTTCTCTACGTGACATGGTCATACTGGACCAGACTCTAATAGGACTTCAGAGGTCTTTGGTTGAGTTGGAGATCTATACGAAGTAATGGCCTCGAAATGAATGCAGAAAAAACGACTGTTCTGGTTTCATCATCCAGAGGCGCTCAAAGAAACTGTCATTTAAATAGCACTTGGGTGGAGTGATTCTAGCCCAGGTCCCATCTGTGATCTACCTTGAGGCCAAATAAATAATAGTGTAGTGTGTTAGGCAGAAACCTGTGCAGTTCCCTTAGGGACCACTGCAAAAGATTTAAGACTGCAGGTGTTAGCAGTAAACCCACTTGGTAGCAGTCTGTACCACACAGATTTACCTGGTAGCTGTGGCTGAGCAGTCAGACTTCCCTCAAGAAGAGTTAGGCAGTATGTAGAGTATACACAATAGGTACAGAGATACAGTAGCACAAGCAAACACCGACCAGAGCTTTGGTGTAAAAGTATATCATTATTTATTTATAAACACACAGTTGAAACACTCCAGCACTCTTATTGTAAAATATTCTAAACACAGTTACTATTATGATATATACACCCCTTTTTCCCTTATTAGAAAATCACAGTAAGACACCACTTATTTTCATACAGAGGTGAGCGCTTAACTAGATTGCACTCTACTAAGGTTGTGAAAAATGGAGGGCAAAAGACAGAATATGCATGGTTACACCACTCTACGATTCAGGAACACTATTAGCAAGGCAGAGAGCAAAAAGTCACTGGTGAGCCAAAGTCCAAAGGCTGGGCCGACTCTTAGAGAGCGCAGAGCACAAATGCGCCCAAGATCACACAGTTACACTAGGCTTAGAAAGTCTTGCAGAGGGTTCAGAAAAGAGTTTAGAGAGGCTTAGAAAAGTTTAGCCAAGGTGTCCCAGGCTAACCCAGGTTCAAAAGCCGGGGGCTAAATCTACCCCATACAGTCGGTTGCAAGGGAAGCCAGGCGGGACACAGTACCTTAAGTGGGAAGGATCCTCCAGCAGCGGCAGTTGTTCCTGGTAGTGGTTGCAAGTTGCGTCGTCGTCCGGGGGAAGAGAAGATCTCGACGTGGAGGAAAGATGCAGGTCGTTGCACTACCAGTCAGAAAACAGCCACAGAGTTTTCCGGTAAAAGGTGGTACCTTTATCTTGCGGTCGTGGTAAAACGTGGTATCCCGGTTTCTGGGGTGCTTAGCACGGGCAAGGCGGCCACGAGATACGTCGGGAAAGCGAAAAGACGGTGAAACTGGTTATCCCCACCAGTCAAAGGAAGAAGATTCTCCGGCGGGAGATGTCCTCTGTCGTTGGGAAAAGTGGTGAGATGGTCCAGCAGGGCTCCACCGGTCGTGGTGTCATGGCAAGTCGGCTCAGCTTCTCCCTCGTCAGATTCTTAGGTCCTGTGGTGACTTCTGAAGTTCCAGTCCCCAAAGCCCTGCTTTTATGCAGCAAACCCCCATTCACTCAGCCTAGCTGTCACTCAAACATGCTAAGTGGTGAGCCGGCCGGCTCACCACTTGGGCCAATCAGGACGGAGTGCGACTTGAGTTGCCTAGACAACTCAGTCCAGGGTGCCTTAATTCCCCTCCACCCTTCCTAAGTACCCCAGACATATTGGCACCACTTTGGAGGGCTTCTGTGGAGAAGCCCGCCAAAAAGTGGAACAAAGGGCTCGACTTGGGTTGGAGTCACAGAAGAGAACACAAACGCCATTTTAGAATCAAGTTTTGGCAAAAAATACCAACCGGAGTATTAATATTAATTAAATAAACCGGCGGTATGTTCGCGGCTACCTTAAATAATTAAATAAAGATAGTAGCCTAAAACAATGGGAAATCCCATAGGAAAATATTCGCGGTTGAATATAAAAAGTAGTATCCACTGCCACCAGCCAAAACTCGATCAGGGGGGACGATGACGTGCCCCCTCGACTAACAGACCCTGGGGCAATCGAATTGCCCCAGCCAGTACGTCCACAATATGATGGTTTGTACTGGTTCTGTTCAGAATTCAAGACTAGTAAAGTCAATGGTGACTTTACATGCCCTTGGAGACAGTAGTCAGTCCCAGGGTATGGAGTCTATACTGGGGGGTCACTATGATACCCCTGTGTTACTGCACGGAGGGTGCTGTGTAACACACATCACAAAAACACATGAAACCCTATGGAGTAAAAGACCCCATAGCCCATTAAACACATCTAGATTCAAAGAAACACACTCAAATCATGTCCAAGAGTGAGGGTAAAAGAGTCTCACTCTTGGCAAGAGAAAAAAAATAAACCCCAAAAATCCAGCAAAGCTGCTGGGGGACTCACTAGGTTAGGAAATTCAGCCTAAACAGAGAATTCTCCCTAACATAGTGGATACACCGAGGTTAAAAGATTTGAAAATAAAAATGAACTCCCTCCCGACTCAATCAAGAGGGATTTATAAAAGATATGGCAAACTTTCCATATCACCACTTTTGACCTTCTATAAATCTGAGGTTGTGGCTATCATGGCCCATGGGGCGAAGGCCTTTTTATCCACTGAATAGGTTGTGGCTATCATGGCCCATGGGGCGGAGGCCTTTCTATCCACTGAATCTAAGGCTCTGGCTATCATGGCTCATGGGGCAGAGGCCTTTCTATCCACTGAATCTAAGGTGTGGCTATCATGGCTCATGGGGCAGAGGCCTTTCTATCCACTGAATCTAAGGCTCTGGCTATCATGACTTATGGGGCAGAGGCCTTTCTATCCACTAAATCTAAGGTTGTGGCTATCATGGCTCATGGGGCAGAGGCCTTTCTATCCATTGAATCTAAGGTTGTGGCTATCATGGCCCATGGGGCGGAGGCCTTTCTATCCACTGAATCTAAGGCTCTGGCTATCATGGCCCATGGGGCAGAGGCCTTTCTATCCACTGAATCTAAGGTTGTGGCTATCATGGCCCATGGGATGGAGCCCTTTCTATCCACTGAATCTAAGGCTCTGGCTATCATGGCCCATGGGGCAGAGGCCTTTCTATCCACTGAATCTAAGGTTGTGGCTATCATGGCCCATGGGGCGGAGGCCTTTCTATCCACTGAATCTAAGGCTCTGGCTATCATGGCCATGGGGCAGAGGCCTTTCTATCCACTGAATCTAAGGTTGTGGCTATCATGGCCCATGGAGCAGAGGCCTTTCTATCCACTGAATCTAAGGTTGTGGCTTTCATGGCCCATGGGGCAGAGGCCTTTCTATCCACCTCAGGGAAAACTTGGGGTCTATTTGAAGGATTTTTCTGGAGGAGGCTTTGAGGTATGCAGAAGCATGTCGCATGGCGGTGATTAGGTACGAGCTGGGCCAGATATCCATGCATGCTATGACAATATGGAAGTCACTTTCACTCTTTAGAAAATGTATGATGACATCTAAGGTCGTTCCTTATCAGATCTTGAATCAGAAACAGGGTAAAAGAGATGTGAAGTTGATAGATCAATGGTTTCGAGAGTGTGAGGGATTACTTGAACTCTTGGGATCTACTAGAGAAACTCTGTGGTTAAACCCGAGGAACATTTGAAAAATACTCTGGGAATATGACTCGATTGCGACTGTGAAAGACAGAGATAGTTATAACTCTGAAAAACAGCAGAGAAATTAAATAAAGGCCTACAGTAAAGTCGCCAAATACCTGTCTCAATTTCCTAGTGCGCGGTATAGAGACCAATTAATATGCTGCCCACTAGACAAATTAAAAAGAGATATGGCATGGACACCTTTTGTCGCTTTTGTCCCTCTAAAGAGATGCAAGTAACGCTAAAACACATTATTCTGTCTCGCGCTGGGGTTACCACACTGCATATTCGCCTTACGGGCAATCCTATTCACGGGAGACATTCCCTTGAGGTAGAAGCGATATGGGAGTGGATTCTAGCAGGTGAAACCAATCCTATTATTCTTGGAGGGATCCAGCTGTTTAAGGCAGCTTTCGTATGGAAGTCTGCTGGAAAGAGAGGAGAAATGACAGCAGGGATTTGCGGCATTGTTTAAGGTGCTAAGAACAATCCAGAGGGACTATTTTGGGCTTTTAAAAGGAAAAAGAGATTTGTGGTTTCTGGTGATAGAGGAATGCTGTGGGGGAATGTAGGATGCTGTTGGCTTCTTTTTATGTTTTGAGGGAATGAAATGTGATGTGAGTTGTTTCTATCAGATAAAGGTTTGTAATAAACCATGCATCTTAATTAAAAGAAATTTAAAATGTACATTTTTCTGGCATCTTCTAGACTACCATGGAGACACAGAGTTGCCTCCACTTCCTCCTAGGAGCTGCTTATTGGTGTATACTGGTCTATCTTACATTAACCAGTCTGTGCAGAGAATAGTCTGTGCCTTGATTACTGGCATGAACATGCCTTTGTTCTGTTTTATTTCCAGTCATAATAACTGTTAGGGAGAATTCCCATAAAAGTGCTAATTTCCTTCACCTTAGAGACCCCCAGTAACTTTGCTGGATTTTGAGGACTTGATTTTTTTATCTGGAAAGAGTGTGAGCCTTTTTCCCACTCTTTCGTGTATTTTGATGTGTGTTTTACTCTTGTGTTCTTTGATTATGGAGTTTTAAGATAACTCCGTAGGCGTCATCTTTTCATGTGTGTCACACAGCACCCTCAGTGCAGTGACACAGGGAAGCCTTTTAGGCTGTCCCAAGGTTAAAATACCTTCTCTAGGATAAACTACTGTTTTCCAAAGAATGTCAAGTGAAATTGACTTTACTAGTCTTTTCCAAATTCCTAGACCCAGCACACACCATCTTACAATGGAGTGTTGGAGCGGTTAAATAGTAGGGCCTGCGTCTAAATGTAGCAGTCAAATGCTACCTCTTCCTATTGAAATGGCTGGTGGCAGCGGTTTTACAACAAACTACCATGATTTTTCCCAACCGTGAACACCAGTAGTTAAAAATCACGGGGAGCCATGTTTTTCAAGATGGTGCCTTAAGTCCCTTTGTTTAAACAGGTCCCGGTCTTCTTTTTTCGCTGTTTCTTTTTGGAAAGGTCCTTCTAGTGTTTGTCTCTGCGCGCCAAACTAGGTTTGGTCCCTTTGTTCGTTTGACTTTGGCGGGCTTCAGGACTGAAGACCATCTCTGGCATGTGAGTGTCTGGAGTGGGCAGGAAGTGAGGAGGTGCCCAAAACTCCCTGTGCTTAGTCTCCTAGGGGACCCAAATGCACTCTGGTGTGATTGGCTGGCTGACTGTCCGGCAAAGACAGCCACCCTGCTGGGTGAGTGACAGCGAGGCTGGAATGAATGGGAGAAAACTGTTTAAAAGGCGAGTCTCTAGGACTGAAAAGCAGAGTTGACCACTGGAACGAAAGAACCGAAGACGAGCTGGAAGAGGACATCAGCTGCATCTCCCTGACCATTGGTTTGCCCAGTGAAGCCCTGCTGCAGGTCCGAATTGCCAAACTCCATTCGACAGAGAAGCTCCTTCAAGGACGGATTCATCCGTGGAGCTGGTGGGACCAATTAACAAATACAACACCTGGATACCATTCTCAAGGCTGGTTAGGATTAACCATGGAGAGGGACACCAGCTTGCATTCTTGAATCCACAGCTACTGGAACTGATGTGACTCCATTTTGTTTGCTTTCTTCGATGATCCCGTGCAGTGCAGGAGTCCCCCAACGTCCTCCCTCTTGTCCCCACGACTGAGGCTCAGGAACAGTGAGATCTGCAGGACCTGCCGGCAACCACGACTTCAGCAGTTGTTTCTTCATACAAAGGTACTGTGCCAACCCGACTGAAAGAACGCCACTCTCGCGGTGAAAGTTTGTGAAACTTTCCCAACTGACAGGCCTAATCAGTTTGTGACCCATCGTATGATCCTTTGTCGTCTAAACTACTTCTAAGAACTTTCTTAAAGACTTTACCGTTTGATACCAGAACTGTTCTTTCCTATCCAGAACACTAGCCCTTTGACTTTGGCATGGCCTATTCACTTTAAATTAATAAATGTTTTTACCTAGAAACCTTCAGAGTGTCTACATGAGCCACTGTGATTGAAAGTCCTCTGTGTAACATCCTTGCACTGCTCAGATTCACTCTTGAGATAAGCCTTGCTGCTCATCTCGCTACCAAAAACTGTGTGGTACAGACTTATACCAAAGGTTGGTTTTGCTTACACCTGTAGTCCTAATTGTGTGTAGTGATCCCAGAGGGTACTGCATGCAATTCTGCCTAACAAAAACAAACAAAATGTCGGTTCCCTCCGTCCATAAACTCAAAGGAGAGTTCCCATGCCTCCTGCTGGTGGTGCCACGTAGCCGCTGGGCGAGTGCAACACACAGTAAGCGGCCTCACCAAACTGTGTGGCAGCCCAGTCTCTTTCTCACAGTCTCTTTGACTCTGTGCCCCTCTCTGTTCCCCTCTCACTAATTCTCCAACTGTGGGTCTCTTGAGGCCAGATACATTGATAGGGTGTTGTGAGTTCCCCTTATTGGCATGTCACACTCCTTGCCTCCTCTTGCGCTCCCTAGACAGCCCTAACATTTGCTTAATTTTGAGGGTTGAAAGGCAGGTCAGGTCAGGCCGCACCATCTTTTCAGGAAGGCAGTATGTCCATAGTCATGGGTTATCCTAAGAACCTGGTGTGATTGCGATTTCCTGAAGACCAGGTGTGGGTGGATCAATGTGGCCAAATCAAGTGATTCATTTTTGGCTACTACATATGAAGACGTTATTTAGGGTGAATGTTGCTATTGGTCTATTGAGCAAACCTTTTCTATGTTCCCAGGCTGCGTCATCCGGGATTGTGGACCAATACTTTTACTTCTGCGGTGGAGGTCAGAAGGAAGTAGCCACACTGGCCACCATGGCTCCCCATTACAAAATTCAGGCATGACCGATTTATTTTGTCCACCATGTGACCATACTAACTTCCTCCATCGAGCGTAAACATGTTCCCGAGCCCACTTGTCTAATGGACCATGCAAGGCAGAAGGCGTTGTGCTTGACCTGCCCTGCATGGCCCATTGGGGAGGCAGACGGGGGAACTGTGGGTCTGAATGTGGGAGGGCACGTGCCTGCACCTCCCTGCACATACAGACTGAATGCAGCTCTGTCCAAGTGGCGCTCAGGCCCCTCCCTCATGTGCAGGAACCGGGAAGAGCTCTGTGCTTCTTGGTTCCTGTTCATGTGTGTGGGAGCCAGAGCTCCCTTATCAAAGCAGGTGACATTGCGGCAGGAGCAGCATCCAGTCGGGGGCTGAAGGTATATGTAGAATTTTGGGTTTTATAGTGTTTATTCTGTCTCGTGTATTTGTATTGGGTGTTTGAATGAGCGAGTGTATGGGTGCATGTGTGAATGAGCGACTGGTCTGAGAATGTCTGTGAATGGTGTTTGATTGCTGTCTGAATGAGCGGATGCATGCTGCGTGAATGTGTGTTTGAATGAGAGAGTGAATGCTGCATGAATGCCTGTCTGAATGAGAGTGTGAATGCTGCATGAATGTGTGTCTGAATGAGAGAGTGAATGCTGCACGAATTTGTGTCTGAATGAGAGAGTGAATGCTGCATGAATGCGTGTCTGAATGAGAGAGTGAATGCTGCATGAATGCGTGTCTGAATGAGAGTGTGAATGCTGCATTAATGTGTGTCTGAATGAGACTGTGAATGCTGCGTGAATGTGTGTCTGAATGAGAGAGTGAATGCTGCATGAATGCGTGTCTGAATGAGAGTGTGAATGCTGCATGAATGTGTGTCTGAATGAGAGAGTGAATGCTGCATGAATTTGTGTCTGAATGAGAGAGTGAATGCTGCGTGAATGAGTGTCTGAATGAGAGTGTGAATGCTGCACGAATTTGTGTCTGAATGAGAGAGTGAATGCTGCGTGAATGCGTGTCTGAATGAGAGTGTGAATGCTGCGTGAATGTGTGTCTGAATGAGACAGTGAATGCTGCGTGAATGTGTGTCTGAATGAGAGAGTGAATGCTGCACGAATTTGTGTCTGAATGAGAGATTGAATTCTGCGTGAATGCGTGTCTGAATGAGAGTGTGAATGCTGCGTGAATGTGTGTCTGTATGAGAGTGTGAATGCTGCATGAATGTGTGTCTGAATGAGACAGTGAATGCTGCATGAATGTGTGTCTGAATGAGAGAGTGAATGCTGCATGAATGCGTGTCTGAATGAGAGTGTGAATGCTGCATGAATGTGTGTCTGAATGAGTGTGAATGCTGCATGAATGTGTGTCTGAATGAGAGAGTGAATGCTGCACGAATTTGTGTCTGAATGAGAGAGTGAATGCTACGTGAATGCGTGTCTGAATGAGAGTGTGAATGCTGCACGAATTTGTGTCTGAATGAGAGAGTGAATGCTGCGTGAATGCGTGTCTGAATGAGAGTGTGAATGCTGCGTGAATGTGTGTCTGAATGAGACAGTGAATGCTGCGTGAATGTGTGTCTGAATGAGAGAGTGAATGCTGCGTGAATGTGTGTCTGAATGAGACAGTGAATGCAGCGTGAAAGCATGTCTGAATGAGAGAGTGAATGCTGCATCAATGTGTCTGAATGACAGTATAATGCTGCTTGAATGCAGGACTGAATGAGAGTGTGAATGCTGCGTGAATGTGTGTCTGATTGAGAGTGTGAATAGTGCATGAATGTGTGTCTGAATGAGACAGTGAATGCTGCGTGAATGTGTGTCTGTTGAGACAGTGAATGCTGCGTGAATGTGTGTCTGAATGAGAGTGTGAATGCTGCGTGAATGTGTGTCTGAATGAGACAGTGAATGCTGCGTGAATGTGTGTCTGAATGAGAGAGTGAATGCTGCGTGAATGTGTGTCTGAATGAGACAGTGAATGCAGCGTGAAAGCGTGTCTGAATGAGAGAGTGAATGCTGCATCAATGTGTCTGAATGACAGTATAATGCTGCTTGAATGCAGGACTGAATGAGAGTGTGAATGCTGCGTGAATGTGTGTCTGATTGAGAGTGTGAATGCTGCATGAATGTGTGTCTGAATGAGACAGTGAATGCTGCGTGAATGTGTGTCTGAATGAGAGAGTGAATGCTGCATGAATGCGTGTCTGAATGAGACAGTGAATGCTGCGTGAATGTGTGTCTGTTGAGACAGTGAATGCTGCGTGAATGTGTGTCTGAATGAGAGAGTGAATGCTGCGTGAATGCGTGTCTGAATGAGAGTGTGAATGCTGCATGAATGTGGGTCTGAATGAGAGAGGGAATGCTGCGTGAATGTGTGTCTGAATGAGAGAGCTAATGCTGCGTGAATGTGTGTCTGAATGAGAGTGTGAATGCTGCATGAATGTGTGTCTGAATGAGACAGTGAATGCTGCATGAATGTGTGTCTGAATGAGAGAGTGAATGCTGCATGTATGCGTGTCTGAATGAGAGTGTGAATGTGCATGAATGTGTGTCTGAATGAGAGTGAATGCTGCCTGAATGTGTGTCTGAATGAGAGAGTGCATTCTGCGTGAATGCATGTCTGAATGAGAGTGTGAATGCTGCGTGAATGCGTGTCTGAATG
Organism: Ambystoma mexicanum; assembly: GCF_040938575.1. Taxonomy (NCBI): domain Eukaryota; kingdom Metazoa; phylum Chordata; class Amphibia; order Caudata; family Ambystomatidae; genus Ambystoma; species Ambystoma mexicanum. Next base: position 1,510,012,252 of record NC_090922.1, read on the forward strand.
AGAGTGTGAATGCTGCATGAATGTGTGTCTGAATGAGACAGTGAATGCTGCGTGAGTGTGTGTCTGAATGAGAGAGTGAATGCTGCATGAATGTGTGTCGGAATGAGAGTGTGAATGCTGCATGGATGTGTGTCTGAATGAGAGATTGAATGCTGCGTGAATGTGTGTCTGAATGAGACAGTGATTGCTGCATGAATGTGTGTTTGAATGAGAGAGTGAATGCTGCGTGAATGTGTGTTTGAATGAGAGAGTGAATGCTGCATGAATGTGTGTTTGAATGAGAGAGTGAATGCTGCGTGAATGTGTGTTTGAATGAGAGTGTGAATGCTGCGTGAATGTCTGTTTGAATGAGAGAGTGAATGCTGCGTGAATGTGTGTTTGAATGAGAGAGTGAATGCTGCGTGAAAGTGTGTTTGAATGAGAGTGTGGATGCTGCGTGAATGGGTGTCTGAATGAGAGTGTGAATGCTGCGTGAATGTGTGTCTGAATGAGAGAGTGAATGCAGTGTGAATTTGTGTCTGAATGAGAGAGTGAATGCTGCATGAATGCATGTCTGAATGAGCGTGTGAATGCTGCGTGAATGTGTGTCTGAATGAGACAGTGAATGCTGCCTGAATGTGTGTTTGAATGAGAGAGTGAATGCTGCATGAATGTGTGTTTGAATGAGAGAGTGAATGCTGCATGAATGTGTGTTTGAATGAGAGAGTGAATGCTGCGTGAATGTGTGTCTGAATGAGAGTGTGTATGCTGCGTGAATGTGTGTCTGAATGAGACAGTGAATGCTGCATGAATGCGTGTCTGAATGAGAGTGTGAATGCTGCATGAATGTGTGTCTGAATGAGACTGAATGCTGCGTGAATGTGTGTCTGAATGAGAGAGTGAATGCTGCATGAATGCGTGTCTGAATGAGAGTGTGAATGCTGCATGAATGTGTGTCTGAATGAGAGAGTGAATGCTGCACGAATTTGTGTCTGAATGAGAGAGTGAATGCTGCGTGAATGCGTGTCTGAATGAGAGTGTGAATGCTGCACGAATTTGTGTCTGAATGAGAGAGTGAATGCTGCGTGAATGCGTGTCTGAATGAGAGTGTGAAAGCTGCGTGAATGTGTGTCTGAATGAGAGTGTGAATGCTGCATGAATGTGTGTCTGAACGAGACAGTAAATGCTGCATGAATGTGTGTCTGAATGAGAGAGTGAATGCTGCATGAATGCGTGTCTGAATGAGAGTGTGAATGCTGCATGAATGTGTGTCTGAATGAGACTGTGAATGCTGCGTGAATGTGTGTCTGAATGAGAGAGTGAATGCTGCATGAATGCGTGTATGATTGAGAGTGTGAATGCTGCATGAATGTGTGTCTGAATGAGAGAGTGAATGCTGCACGAATTTGTGTCTGAATGAGAGAGTGAATTCTGCGTGAATGCGTTTCTGAAAGAGAGTGTGAATGCTGCACGAATTTGTGTCTGGATGAGAGAGTGAATGCTGCGTGAATGCGTATCTGAATGAGAGTGTGAATGCTGCGTGAATGTGTGTCTGAATGAGACAGTGAATGCTGCGTGAAAGTGTGTTTGAATGAGAGTGTGGATGCTGCGTGAATGGGTGTCTGAATGAGAGTGTGAATGCTGCGTGAATGTGTGTCTGAATGAGAGAGTGAATGCAGTGTGAATTTGTGTCTGAATGAGAGAGTGAATGCTGCATGAATGCATGTCTGAATGAGAGTGTGAATGCTGCGTGAATGTGTGTCTGAATGAGAGTGTGAATGCTGCGTGAATGTGTGTCTGAATGAGACAGTGAATGCTGCCTGAATGTGTGTTTGAATGAGAGAGTGAATGCTGCATGAATGTGTGTTTGAATGAGAGAGTGAATGCTGCATGAATGTGTGTTTGAATGAGAGAGTGAATGCTGCGTGAATGTGTGTCTGAATGAGAGTGTGTATGCTGCGTGAATGTGTGTCTGAATGAGACAGTGAATGCTGCATGAATGCGTGTCTGGATGAGAGTGTGAATGCTGCATGAATGTGTGTCTGAATGAGACTGAATGCTGCGTGAATGTGTGTCTGAATGAGAGAGTGAATGCTGCATGAATGCGTGTCTGAATGAGAGTGTGAATGCTGCATGAATGTGTGTCTGAATGAGAGAGTGAATGCTGCACGAATTTGTGTCTGAATGAGAGAGTGAATGCTGCGTGAATGCATGTCTGAATGAGAGTGTGAATGCTGCACGAATTTGTGTCTGAATGAGAGAGTGAATGCTGCGTGAATGCGTGTCTGAATGAGAGTGTGAAAGCTGCGTGAATGTGTGTCTGAATGAGAGTGTGAATGCTGCATGAATGTGTGTCTGAACGAGACAGTAAATGCTGCATGAATGTGTGTCTGAATGAGAGAGTGAATGCTGCATGAATGCGTGTCTGAATGAGAGTGTGAATGCTGCATGAATGTGTGTCTGAATGAGACTGTGAATGCTGCGTGAATGTGTGTCTGAATGAGAGAGTGAATGCTGCATGAATGCGTGTATGATTGAGAGTGTGAATGCTGCATGAATGTGTGTCTGAATGAGAGAGTGAATGCTGCATGAATTTGTGTCTGAATGAGAGAGTGAATGCTGCGTGAATGCGTTTCTGAAAGAGAGTGTGAATGCTGCACGAATTTGTGTCTGGATGAGCGAGTGAATGCTGCGTGAATGCGTATCTGAATGAGAGTGTGAATGCTGCGTGAATGTGTGTCTGAATGAGACAGTGAATGCTGCGTGAATGTGTGTCTGAATGAGAGAGTGAATGCTCCGTGAATGTGTGTCTGAATGAGACAGTGAATGCTGCGTGAAAGCGTGTCTGAATGAGAGAGTGAATGCTGCATCAATGTGTGTCTGAATGACAGTATGAATGCTGCTTGAATGCGGGTCTGAATGAGAGTGTGAATGCTGCGTGAATGTGTGTCTGAATGAGAGTGTGAATGCTGCATGAATGTGTGTCTGAATGAGACAGTGAATGCTGCGTGAATGTGTGTCTGTTGAGACAATGAATGCTGCGTGAATGTGTGTCTGAATGAGAGAGTGAATGCTGAGTGAATGCGTGTCTGAATGACAGTGTGAATGCTGCATGAATGTGGGTCTGAATGAGAGAGTGAATGCTGCGTGAATGTGTGTCTGAATGAGAGAGTTAACGCTGCGTGAATGTGTGTCTGAATGAGAGTGTGAATGCTGCATGAATGTTTGTCTGAATGAGACAGTGAATGCTGCGTGAATGTGTGTCTGAGTGAGCGAGTGAATGCTGCATGAATGCGTGTCTGAATGAGACAGTGAATGCTGCGTGAATGTGTGTCTGTTGAGACAGTGAATGCTGCATGAATGTGTGTCTGAATGAGAGAGTGAATGCTGCGTGAATGCGTGTCTGAATGAGAGTGTGAATGCTGCATGAATGTGGGTCTGAATGAGAGAGTGAATGCTGCGTGAATGTGTGTCTGAATGAGAGAGTTAATGCTGCGTGAATGTGTGTCTGAATGAGAGTGTGAATGCTGCATGAATGTGTGTCTGAATGAGACAGTGAATGCTGCGTGAATGTGTGTCTGAATGAGAGAGTGAATGCTTCATGAATGCGTGTCTGAATGAGAGTGTGAATGCTGCATGAATGTGTGTCTGAATGAGACAGTGAATGCTGCGTGAATGTGTGTCTGAATGAGAGAGTGAATGCTGCATGAATGCGTGTCTGAATGAGAGTGTGAATGCTGCATGAATGTGTGTCTGAATGAGAGTGAATGCTGCATGAATGTGTGTCTGAATGAGAGAGTGAATTCTGCGTGAATGCATGTCTAAATGAGAGTGTGAATGCTGCGTGAATGTGTGTCTGAATGAGAGTGTGAATGCTGCATGAATGTGTGTCTGAATGAGACAGTGAATGCTGCGTGAAAGCATGTCTGAATGAGAGAGTGAATGCTGCATCAATGTGTGTCTGAATGACAGTATGAATGCTGCTTGAATGCGGGTCTGAATGAGAGTGTGAATGCTGCGTGAATGTGTGTCTGAATGAGAGTGTGAATGCTGCATGAATGTGTGTCTGAATGAGACAGTAAATGCTGCATCAATGTGTGTCTGTTGAGACAGTGAATGCTGCGTGAATGTGTGTCTGAATGAGAGAGTGAATGATGCGTGAATGCATGTCTGAATGAGAGTGTGAATGCTGCATGAATGTGGGTCTGAATGAGAGAGTGAATGCTGCGTGAATGTGTGTCTGAATGAGAGAGTTAACGCTGCGTGAATGTGTGTCTGAATGAGAGTGTGAATGCTGCATGAATGTGTGTCTGAATGAGAAAGTGAATGCTGCGTGAATTTGTGTCTGAGTGAGAGAGTGAATGCTGCATGAATGCGTGTCTGAATGAGACAGTGAATGCTGCGTGAATGTGTGTCTGTTGAGACAGTGAATGCTGCGTGAATGTGTGTCTGAATGAGAGAGTGAATGCTGCGTGAATGCGTGTCTGAATGAGAGTGTGAATGCTGCATGAATGTGGGTCTGAATGAGAGAGTGAATGCTGCGTGAATGTGTGTCTGAATGAGAGAGTTAATGCTGCGTGAATGTGTGTCTGAATGAGAGTGTGAATGCTGCATGAATGTGTGTCTGAATGAGACAGTGAATTCTGCGTGAATGCATGTCTGAATGAGAGTGTGAATGCTGCATGAATGTGGGTCTGAATGAGAGAGTGAATGCTGCGTGAATGTGTGTCTGAATGAGAGAGTTAACGCTGCGTGAATGTGTGTCTGAATGAGAGTGTGAATGCTGCATGAATGTGTGTCTGAATGAGAAAGTGAATGCTGCGTGAATTTGTGTCTGAGTGAGAAAGTGAATGCTGCATGAATGCGTGTCTGAATGAGACAGTGAATGCTGCGTGAATGTGTGTCTGTTGAGACAGTGAATGCTGCGTGAATATGTGTCTGAATGAGAGAGTGAATGCTGCGTGAATGCGTGTCTGAATGAGAGTGTGAATGCTGCATGAATGTGTGTCTGAATGAGAGTGAATGCTGCATGAATGTGTGTCTGAATGAGAGAGTGAATTCTGCATGAATGCATGTCTGAATGAGAGTGTGAATGCTGCATGAATGTGTGTCTGAATGAGAATGTGAATGCTGCATGAATGTGTGTCTGAATGAGACAGTGAATGCTGCGTGAGTGTGTGTCTGAATGAGAGAGTGAATGCTGCATGAATGTGTGTCTGAATGAGAGTGTGAATGCTGCATGAATGTGTGTCTGAATGAGAGAGTGAATGCTGCGTGAATGTGTGTCTGAATGAGACCGTGATTTCTGCATGAATGTGTGTTTGAATGAGAGAGTGAATGCTGCGTGAATGTGTGTTTGAATGAGAGAGTGAATGCTGCATGAATGTGTGTTTGAATGAGAGAGTGAATACTGCGTGAATGTGTGTTTGAATGAGAGAGTGAATGCTGCGTGAATGTCTGTTTGAATGAGAGAGTGAATGCTGCGTGAATGCGTGTTTCAATGGGAGAGTGAATGCTGCGTGAATGTGTGTTTGAATGAGAGAGTGAATGCTGCATGAATGTGTGTTTGAATGAGAGAGTGAATGCTGCGTGAATGTGTGTCTGAATGAGAGTGTGGATGCTGCGTGAATGGGTGTCTGAATGAGAGTGTGAATGCTGCGTGAATGTGTGTCTGAATGAGAGAGTGAATGCTGTGTGAATGTGTGTCTGAATGAGAGTGTGAATGCTGCGTGAATGTGTGTCTGAATGAGAGAGTGAATGCTGCATGAATGTGTGTCTGGATGAGAGAGTGAATGCTGCATGAATTTGTGTCTGAATGAGAGAGTGAATGCTGCATGAATGCGTGTCTGAATGAGAGTGTGAATGCTGCGTGAATGTGTGTCTGAATGAGACAGTGAATGCTGCGTGAATGTGTGTCTGAATGAGACAGTGAATGCACCGTGAATGTGTGTTTGAATGAGAGAGTGAATGCTGCATGAATGTGTGTTTGAATGAGAGAGTGAATGCTGCATGAATGTGTGTTTGAATGAGAGAGTGAATGCTGCATGAATGCGTGTCTGAATGAGACAGTGAATGCTGCGTGAATGTGTGTCTGTTGAGACAGTGAATGCTGCGTGAATGTGTGTCTGAATGAGAGAGTGAATGCTGCTTGAATGCGTGTCTGAATGAGAGTGTAAATGCTGCATGAATGTGGGTCTGAATGAGAGAGTGAATGCTGCGTGAATGTGTGTCTGAATGAGAGAGTTAATGCTGCGTGAATGTGTGTCTGAATGAGTGTGTGAATGCTGCATGAATGTGTGTCTGAATGAGACAGTGAATGCTGCGTGAATGTGTGTCTGAATGAGAGAGTGAATGCTGCATGAATGCGTGTCTGAATGAGAGTGTGAATGCTGCATGAATGTGTGTCTGAATGAGACTGAATGCTGCATGAATGTGTGTCTGAATGAGAGAGTGAATTCTGCGTGAATGCATGTCTGAATGAGAGTGTGAATGCTGCATGAATGTGTGTCTGAATGAGAATGTGAATGCTGCATGAATGTGTGTCTGAATGAGACAGTGAATGCTGTGTGAGTGTGTGTCTGAATGAGAGAGTGAATGCTGCATGAATGTGTGTCTGAATGAGAGTGTGAATGCTGCATGAATGTGTGTCTGAATGAGAGAGTGAATGCTGCGTGAATGTGTGTCTGAATGAGACCGTGATTGCTGCATGAATGTGTGTTTGAATGAGAGAGTGAATGCTGTGTGAATGTTTGTTTGAATGAGAGAGTGAATGCTGCATGAATGTGTGTTTGAATGAGAGAGTGAATGCTGCGTGAATGTTTGTTTGAATGAGAGAGTGAATGCTGCGTGAATGTCTGTTTGAATGAGAGAGTGAATGCTGCGTGAATGCGTGTTTCAATGAGAGAGTGAATGCTGCTTGAATGTGTGTTTGAATGAGAGAGTGAATGCTGCATGAATGTGTGTTTGAATGAGAGAGTGAATGCTGCGTGAATGTGTGTCTGAATGAGAGTGTGGATGCTGCGTGAATGGGTGTCTGAATGAGAGTGTGAATGCTGCGTGAATGTGTGTCTGAATGAGAGAGTGAATGCTGTGTGAATGTGTGTCTGAATGAGAGTGTGAATGCTGCGTGAATGTGTGTCTGAATGAGAGAGTGAATGCTGCATGAATGTGTGTCTGGATGAGAGAGTGAATGCTCCATGAATTTGTGTCTGAATGAGAGTGTGAATGCTGCACGAATTTGTGTCTGAATGAGAGAGTGAATGCTGCGTGAATGAGTGTCTGAATGAGAGTGTGAATGCTGCGTGAATGTGTGTCTGAATGAGACAGTGAATGCTGCGTGAATGTGTGTCTGAATGAGAGAGTGAATGCTCCGTGAATGTGTGTCTGAATGAGACAGTGAATGCTGCGTGAAAGCGTGTCTGAATGAGAGAGTGAATGCTGCATCAATGTGTGTCTGAATGACAGTATGAATGCTGCTTGAATGCGGGTCTGAATGAGAGTGTGAATGCTGCGTGAATGTGTGTCTGAATGAGAGTGTGAATGCTGCATGAATGTGTGTCTGAATGAGACAGTGAATGCTGCGTGAATGTGTGTCTGTTGAGACAATGAATGCTGCGTGAATGTGTGTCTGAATGAGAGAGTGAATTCTGCGTGAATGCGTGTCTGAATGAGAGTGTGAATGCTGCATGAATGTGGGTCTGAATGAGAGAGTGAATGCTGCATGAATGTGTGTCTGAATGAGAGAGTTAACGCTGCGTGAATGTGTGTCTGAATGAGAGTGTGAATGCTGCATGAATGTGTGTCTGAATGAGACAGTGAATGCTGCGTGAATGTGTGTCTGAGTGAGCGAGTGAATGCTGCATGAATGCGTGTCTGAATGAGACAGTGAATGCTGCGTGAATGTGTGTCTGTTGAGACAGTGAATGCTGCGTGAATGTGTGTCTGAATGAGAGAGTGAATGCTGCGTGAATGCGTGTCTGAATGAGAGTGTGAATGCTGCATGAATGTGGGTCTGAATGAGAGAGTGAATGCTGCGTGAATGTGTGTCTGAATGAGAGAGTTAATGCTGCGTGAATGTGTGTCTGAATGAGAGTGTGAATGCTGCATGAATGTGTGCCTGAATGAGACAGTGAATGCTGCGTGAATGTGTGTCTGAATCAGAGAGTGAATGCTGCATGAATGCGTGTCTGAATGAGAGTGTGAATGCTGCATGAATGTGTGTCTGAATGAGACAGTGAATGCTGCGTGAATGTGTGTCTGAATGAGAGAGTGAATGCTGCATGAATGCGTGTCTGAATGAGAGTGTGAATGCTGCATGAATGTGTGTCTGAATGAGAGTGAATGCTGCATGAATGTGTGTCTGAATGAGAGAGTGAATTCTGCGTGAATGCATGTCTGACTGAGAGTGTGAATGCTGCGTGAATGTGTGTCTGAATGAGAGTGTGAATGCTGCATGAATGTGTGTCTGAATGAGACAGTGAATGCTGCGTGAAAGCGTGTCTGAATGAGAGAGTGAATGCTGCATCAATGTGTGCCTGAATGACAGTATGAATGCTGCTTGAATCCGGGTCTGAATGAGAGTGTGAATGCTGCGTGAATGTGTGTCTGAATGAGAGTGTGAATGCTGCATGAATGTGTGTCTGAATGAGACAGTAAATGCTGCGTGAATGTGTGTCTGTTGAGACAGTGAATGCTGCGTGAATGTGTGTCTGAATGAGAGAGTGAATGCTGCGTGAATGCATGTCTGAATGAGAGTGTGAATGCTGCATGAATGTGGGTCTGAATGAGAGAGTGAATGCTGCGTGAATGTGTGTCTGAATGAGAGAGTTAACGCTGCATGAATGCGTGTCTGAATGAGAGTGTGAATGCTGCATGAATGTGTGTCTGAATGAGACAGTGAATGCTGCGTGAATTTGTGTCTGAGTGAGAGAGTGAATGCTGCATGAATGCGTGTCTGAATGAGACAGTGAATGCTGCGTGAATGTGTGTCTGAATGAGAGAGTGAATGCTGCGTGAATGTGTGTCTGAATGAGAGAGTGAATGCTGCGTGAATGCGTGTCTGAATGAGAGTGTGAATGTTGCATGAATGTGGGTCTGAATGAGAGAGTGAATGCTGCGTGAATGTGGGTCTGAATGAGAGAGTGAATGCTGCGTGAATGTGTGTCTGAATGAGAGAGTTAATGCTGCGTGAATGTGTGTCTGAATGAGAGTGTGAATGCTGCATGAATGTGTGTCTGAATGAGACAGTGAATGCTGCGTGAATGTGTGTCTGAATGAGAGAGTGAATGCTGCATGAATGCGTGTCTGAATGAGAGTGTGAATGCTGCATGAATGTGTGTCTCAATGAGAGTGAATGCTGCATGAATGTGTGTCTGAATGAGAGAGTGAATTCTGCGTGAATGCATGTCTGAATGAGAGAGTGAATGCTGCATGAATGCGTGTCTGAATGAGAGTGTGAATGCTGCATGAATGTGTGTCTGAATGAGACAGTGAATGCTGCGTGAATGTGTGTCTGAATGAGAGAGTGAATGCTGCATGAATGCGTGTCTGAATGAGAGTGTGAATGCTGCATGAATGTGTGTCTGAATGAGAGTGAATGCTGCATGAATGTGTGTCTGAATGAGAGAGTGAATGCTGTGTGAATGTGTGTCTGAATGAGAGTGTGAATGCTGCGTGAATGTGTGTCTGAATGAGAGAGTGAATGCTGCATGAATGTGTGTCTGGATGAGAGAGTGAATGCTCCATGAATTTGTGTCTGAATGAGAGTGTGAATGCTGCACGAATTTGTGTCTGAATGAGAGAGTGAATGCTGCGTGAATGAGTGTCTGAATGAGAGTGTGAATGCTGCGTGAATGTGTGTCTGAATGAGACAGTGAATGCTGCGTGAATGTGTGTCTGAATGAGAGAGTGAATGCTCCGTGAATGTGTGTCTGAATGAGACAGTGAATGCTGCGTGAAAGCGTGTCTGAATGAGAGAGTGAATGCTGCATCAATGTGTGTCTGAATGACAGTATGAATGCTGCTTGAATGCGGGTCTGAATGAGAGTGTGAATGCTGCGTGAATGTGTGTCTGAATGAGAGTGTGAATGCTGCATGAATGTGTGTCTGAATGAGACAGTGAATGCTGCGTGAATGTGTGTCTGTTGAGACAATGAATGCTGCGTGAATGTGTGTCTGAATGAGAGAGTGAATTCTGCGTGAATGCGTGTCTGAATGAGAGTGTGAATGCTGCATGAATGTGGGTCTGAATGAGAGAGTGAATGCTGCATGAATGTGTGTCTGAATGAGAGAGTTAACGCTGCGTGAATGTGTGTCTGAATGAGAGTGTGAATGCTGCATGAATGTGTGTCTGAATGAGACAGTGAATGCTGCGTGAATGTGTGTCTGAGTGAGCGAGTGAATGCTGCATGAATGCGTGTCTGAATGAGACAGTGAATGCTGCGTGAATGTGTGTCTGTTGAGACAGTGAATGCTGCGTGAATGTGTGTCTGAATGAGAGAGTGAATGCTGCGTGAATGCGTGTCTGAATGAGAGTGTGAATGCTGCATGAATGTGGGTCTGAATGAGAGAGTGAATGCTGCGTGAATGTGTGTCTGAATGAGAGAGTTAATGCTGCGTGAATGTGTGTCTGAATGAGAGTGTGAATGCTGCATGAATGTGTGCCTGAATGAGACAGTGAATGCTGCGTGAATGTGTGTCTGAATCAGAGAGTGAATGCTGCATGAATGCGTGTCTGAATGAGAGTGTGAATGCTGCATGAATGTGTGTCTGAATGAGACAGTGAATGCTGCGTGAATGTGTGTCTGAATGAGAGAGTGAATGCTGCATGAATGCGTGTCTGAATGAGAGTGTGAATGCTGCATGAATGTGTGTCTGAATGAGAGTGAATGCTGCATGAATGTGTGTCTGAATGAGAGAGTGAATTCTGCGTGAATGCATGTCTGAATGAGAGTGTGAATGCTGCGTGAATGTGTGTCTGAATGAGAGTGTGAATGCTGCATGAATGTGTGTCTGAATGAGACAGTGAATGCTGCGTGAAAGCGTGTCTGAATGAGAGAGTGAATGCTGCATCAATGTGTGCCTGAATGACAGTATGAATGCTGCTTGAATCCGGGTCTGAATGAGAGTGTGAATGCTGCGTGAATGTGTGTCTGAATGAGAGTGTGAATGCTGCATGAATGTGTGTCTGAATGAGACAGTAAATGCTGCGTGAATGTGTGTCTGTTGAGACAGTGAATGCTGCGTGAATGTGTGTCTGAATGAGAGAGTGAATGCTGCGTGAATGCATGTCTGAATGAGAGTGTGAATGCTGCATGAATGTGGGTCTGAATGAGAGAGTGAATGCTGCGTGAATGTGTGTCTGAATGAGAGAGTTAACGCTGCATGAATGCGTGTCTGAATGAGAGTGTGAATGCTGCATGAATGTGTGTCTGAATGAGACAGTGAATGCTGCGTGAATTTGTGTCTGAGTGAGAGAGTGAATGCTGCATGAATGCGTGTCTGAATGAGACAGTGAATGCTGCGTGAATGTGTGTCTGAATGAGAGAGTGAATGCTGCGTGAATGTGTGTCTGAATGAGAGAGTGAATGCTGCGTGAATGCGTGTCTGAATGAGAGTGTGAATGTTGCATGAATGTGGGTCTGAATGAGAGAGTGAATGCTGCGTGAATGTGGGTCTGAATGAGAGAGTGAATGCTGCGTGAATGTGTGTCTGAATGAGAGAGTTAATGCTGCGTGAATGTGTGTCTGAATGAGAGTGTGAATGCTGCATGAATGTGTGTCTGAATGAGACAGTGAATGCTGCGTGAATGTGTGTCTGAATGAGAGAGTGAATGCTGCATGAATGCGTGTCTGAATGAGAGTGTGAATGCTGCATGAATGTGTGTCTCAATGAGAGTGAATGCTGCATGAATGTGTGTCTGAATGAGAGAGTGAATTCTGCGTGAATGCATGTCTGAATGAGAGAGTGAATGCTGCATGAATGCGTGTCTGAATGAGAGTGTGAATGCTGCATGAATGTGTGTCTGAATGAGACAGTGAATGCTGCGTGAATGTGTGTCTGAATGAGAGAGTGAATGCTGCATGAATGCGTGTCTGAATGAGAGTGTGAATGCTGCATGAATGTGTGTCTGAATGAGAGTGAATGCTGCATGAATGTGTGTCTGAATGAGAGAGTGAATTCTGCGTGAATGCATGTCTGAATGAGAGTGTGAATGCTGCGTGAATGTGTGTCTGAATGAGAGTGTGAATGCTGCATGAATGTGTGTCTGAATGAGACAGTGAATGCTGCGTGAAAGCGTGTCTGAATGAGAGAGTGAATGCTGCATCAATGTGTGCTTGAATGACAGTATGAATGCTGCTTGAATCCGGGTCTGAATGAGAGTGTGAATGCTGCGTGAATGTGTGTCTGAATGAGAGTGTGAATGCTGCATGAATGTGTGTCTGAATGAGACAGTAAATGCTGCGTGAATGTGTGTCTGTTGAGACAGTGAATGCTGCGTGAATGTGTGTCTGAATGAGAGAGTGAATGCTGCGTGAATGCATGTCTGAATGAGAGTGTGAATGCTGCATGAATGTGGGTCTGAATGAGAGAGTGAATGCTGCGTGAATGTGTGTCTGAATGAGAGAGTTAACGCTGCGTGAATGTGTGTCTGAATGAGAGTGTGAATGCTGCATGAATGTGTGTCTGAATGAGACAGTGAATGCTGCGTGAATTTGTGTCTGAGTGAGAGAGTGAATGCTGCATGAATGCGTGTCTGAATGAGACAGTGAATGCTGCGTGAATGTGTGTCTGAATGAGAGAGTGAATGCTGCGTGAATGTGTGTCTGAATGAGAGAGTGAATGCTGCGTGAATGCGTGTCTGAATGAGAGTGTGAATGCTGCATGAATGTGGGTCTGAATGAGAGAGTGAATGCTGCGTGAATGTGTGTCTGAATGAGAGAGTTAATGCTGCGTGAATGTGTGTCTGAATGAGAGTGTGAATGCTGCATGAATGTGTGTCTGAATGAGACAGTGAATGCTGCGTGAATGTGTGTCTGAATGAGAGAGTGAATGCTGCATGAATGCGTGTCTGAATGAGAGTGTGAATGCTGCATGAATGTGTGTCTCAATGAGAGTGAATGCTGCATGAATGTGTGTCTGAATGAGAGAGTGAATTCTGCGTGAATGCATGTCTGAATGAGAGTGTGAATGCTGCATGAATGTGTGTCTGAATGAGAATGTGAATGCTGCATGAATGTGTGTCTGAATGAGACAGTGAATGCTGCGTGAGTGTGTGTCTGAATGAGAGAGTGAATGCTGCATGAATGTGTGTCTGAATGAGAGTGTGAATGCTGCATGAATGTGTGTCTGAATGAGAGAGTGAATGCTGCGTGAATGTGTGTCTGAATGAGACCGTGATTGCTGCATGAATGTGTGTTTGAATGAGAGAGTGAATGCTGCATGAATGTGTGTTTGAATGAGAGAGTGAATGCTGCGTGAATGTGTGTTTGAATGAGAGAGTGAATGCGGCGTGAATGTCTGTTTGAATGAGAGAGTGAATGCTGCGTGAATGCGTGTTTCAATGAGAGAGTGAATGCTGCGTGAATGTGTGTTTGAATGAGAGAGTGAATGCTGCATGAATGTGTGTTTGAATGAGAGAGTGAATGCTGCGTGAATGTGTGTCTGAATGAGAGTGTGGATGCTGCGTGAATGGGTGTCTGAATGAGAGTGTGAATGCTGCGTGAATGTGTGTCTGAATTTGAGAGTGAATGCTGTGTGAATGTGTGTCTGAATGAGAGTGTGAATGCTGTGTGAATGCGTCTCTGAATGAGACAGTGAATGCTGCGTGAATGTGTGTCTGTTGAGACAGTGAATGCTGCGTGAATGTGTGTCTGAATGAGAGAGTGAATGCTGCGTGAATGCGTCTGAATGAGAGTGTGAATGCTGCATGAATGTGGGTCTGAATGAGAGAGTGAATGCTGCGTGAATGTGTGTCTGAATGAGAGAGTTAATGGTGCGTGAATGTGTGTCTCAATGAGAGTGTGAATGCTGCATGAATGTGTGTCTGAATGAGACAGTGAATGCTGCGTGAATGTGTGTCTGAATGAGAGAGTGAATGCTGCATGAATGCGTGTCTAAATGAGAGTGTGAATGCTGCATGAATGTGTGTCTGAATGAGAGTGAATGCTGCATGAATGTGTGTCTGAATGAGAGAGTGAATTCTGCGTGAATGCATGTCTGAATGAGAGTGTGAATGCTGCATGAATGTGTGTCTGAATGAGAATGTGAATGCTGCATGAATGTGTGTCTGAAAGAGACAGTGAATGCTGCGTGAGTGTGTGTCTGAATGAGAGAGTGAATTCTGCATGAATGTGTGTCTGAATGAGAGTGTGAATGCTGCATGAATGTGTGTCTGAATGAGAGAGTGAATGCTGCGTGAATGTGTGTCTGAATGAGACCGAGATTGCTGCATGAATGTGTGTTTGAATGAGAGAGTGAATGCTGCGTGAATGTGTGTTTGAATGAGAGAGTGAATGCTGCATGAATGTGTGTTTGAATGAGAGAGTGAATGCTGCGTGAATGTGTGTTTGAATGAGAGAGTGAATGCGGCGTGAATGTCTGTTTGAATGAGAGAGTGAATGCTGCGTGAATGTGTGTTTCAATGAGAGAGTGAATGCTGCGTGAATGTGTGTTTGAATGAGAGAGTGAATGCTGCATGAATGTGTGTTTGAATGAGAGAGTGAATGCTGCGTGAATGTGTGTCTGAATGAGAGTGTGGATGCTGCGTGAATGGGTGTCTGAATGAGAGTGTGAATGCTGCGTGAATGTGTGTCTGAATGAGAGAGTGAATGCTGTGTGAATGTGTGTCTGAATGAGAGTGTGAATGCTGCGTGAATGCGTGTCTGAATGAGACAGTGAATGCTGCGTGAATGTGTGTCTGTTGAGACAGTGAATGCTGCGTGAATGTGTGTCTGAATGAGAGAGTGAATGCTGCGTGAATGCGTGTCTGAATGAGAGTGTGAATGCTGCATGAATGTGGGTCTGAATGAGAGAGTGAATGCTGAGTGAATGTGTGTCTGAATGAGAGAGTTAATGCTGCGTGAATGTGTGTCTGAATGAGAGTGTGAATGCTGCATGAATGTGTGTCTGAATGAGACAGTGAATGCTGCGTGAATGTGTGTCTGAATGAGAGAGTGAATGCTGCATGAATGCGTGTCTGAATGAGAGTGTGAATGCTGCAAGAATGTGTGTCTGAATGAGAGTGAATGCTGCATGAATGTGTGTCTGAATGAGAGAGTGAATTCTGCGTGAATGCATGTCTGAATGATAGTGTGAATGCTGCATGAATGTGTGTCTGAATGAGAATGTGAATGCTGCATGAATGTGTGTCTGAATGAGAGAGTGAATGCTGCGTGAGTGTGTGTCTGAATGAGAGAGTGAATGCTGCATGAATGTGTGTCTGAATGAGAGTGTGAATGCTGCATGAATGTGTGTCTGAATGAGAGAGTGAATGCTGCGTGTATGTGTGTCTGAATGAGACCGTGATTGCTGCATGAATGTGTGTTTGAATGAGAGAGTGAATTCTGCGTGAATGTGTGTTTGAATGAGAAAGTGAATGCTGCATGAATGTGTGTTTGAATGAGAGAGTGAATGCTGCGTGAATGTGTGTTTGAATGAGAGAGTGAATGCTGCGTGAATGTCTGTTTGAATGAGAGAGTGAATGCTGCGTGAATGCGTGTTTCAATGAGAGAGTAAATGCTGCGTGAATGTGTGTTTGAATGAGAGAGTGAATGCTGCATGAATGTGTGTTTGAATGAAAGAGTGAATGCTGCGTGAATGTGTGTCTGAATGAGACCGTGATTGCTTCATGAATGTGTGTTTGAATGAGAGAGTGAATGCTGCGTGAATGTGTGTTTGAATGAGAGAGTGAATGCTGCATGAATGTGTGTTTGAATGAGAGAGTGAATGCTGCGTGAATGTGTGTCTGAATGAGAGAGTGAATGCTGCATGAATGTGTGTCTGGATGAGAGAGTGAATGCTGCATGAATTTGTGTCTGAATGAGAGAGTGAATGCTGCATGAATGCGTGTCTGAATGAGAGTGTGAATGCTGCGTGAATGTGTGTTTGAATGAGAGAGTGAATGCTGCGTGAATGTGTGTCTGAATGAGACAGTGAATGCACCGTGAATGGGTGTCTGAATGAGAGTGTGAATGCTGCGTGAATGTGTGTCTGAATGAGAGAGTGAATGCTGTGTGAATGTGTGTCTGAATGAGAGTGTGAATGCTGCATGAATGTGTGTCTGAATGAGAGAGTGAATGCTGCATGAATGTGTGTCTGGATGAGAGAGTGAATGCTGCATGAATTTGTGTCTGAATGAGAGAGTGAATGCTGCATGAATGCGTGTCTGAATGAGAGTGTGAATGCTGCGTGAATTTGTGTCTGAATGAGACAGTGAATGCTGCGTGAATGTGTGTCTGAATGAGAGTGTGAATGCTGCGTGAATGTGTGTTTGAATGAGAGAGTGAATGCTGCATGAATGTGTGTTTGAATGAGAGAGTGAATGCTGCATGAATGTGTGTTTGAATGAGAGAGTGAATGCTGCGTGAATGTGTGTCTGAATGAGAGTGTGGATGCTGCATGAATGTGTGTCTGAATGAGAGTGTGAATGCTGCATGAATGTGTGTCTGAATGAGAGAGTGAATGCTGTGTGAATGTGTGTCTGAATGAGAGTGTGAATGCTGCGTGAATGTGTGTCTGTGAATGCTGCATTAATGTGTGTCTGAATGAGAGTGTGAATGCTGCATGAATGTGTGTCTGAATGAGAGAGTGAGTGCTGTGTGAATGTGTGTCTGAATGAGAGTGTGAATACTGTGTGAATGTGTGTCTGAATGAGAGAGTGAATGCTGCGTGAATGTGTGTTTGAATGGGAATGTGAATGCTGCATGAATGTGTGTCTGAATGAGAGTGTGAATGCTGCGTGAATGCGTGTTTCAATGTGCATATGCTTGAATTGGGTTTGCATCATGAAAATGTGTTAGGAAATGTTTCTGTGCAATGTTGGTGACTTGCATCTATTAGATTTTCTCATGAGTTACCCTGCAAAACTGATTACAAACTGTCTGGCTTTTTACCCAATTTTTCATAGAACTTGTGCTGCATAATATATCATTTTAACCCATTATTCAAAAAGTTTTCAAGGGGGGAGGACCGCCCGGGCCACCCCTGGTTGGTTTGGGCGCCCTGCCTATGCTCCGTCACTCTTGCATGTTTGCCCCTCCAAGTAAAACATTCACCCTCCGCCACAGCTTCTCGTGTGGGCTGTTACTCCTCTGCAGCGGTGGTGCAAAACATCTGTGCTTCCTTCGGTCACTCTGGGTTTTTCTGGTAGAGGCAAGAAGATTTGCTGTCTTCATCCCACTAACCGCTGCATGCAAACTGGACCAATATGTGACAGTTGAGCTGCCACACTCTCAACGACTGGTGGTGAAGTAAAATCACACTATGCAGAGGTAGCGTCTTCACTTTTAGTTGTTTTTTTTTAACAAATTTCACCATTTGATCAAAGGAAGGTTTCAATTGGTTCCCTGATTTCCTGCTAGACAGGCTTAACACATAATTTGTGCGTGTCAATTAGACCCTTCTACAGTGCTATATAACAAATAAAAAAAAGCTCACAAATATGTCAATAAATAGCGACTCACTATGCGGTTAAACAGTTCAATAAACATGTTTTCTCCACTTTAGGCAAACAGAAACTGTGGAATCCGGGATCTAACCACCAATAGAAGCTTTCATGCATGCTACTGCTTTGTTCAGCTCTCTAGCCAATCAGCAGCTTTGGACTAGAGGCTCTAACCACCAATAGAGATTTTCATGCATGCTACTGCTTTGTTCAGCTCTCTAGCCAATCAGCAGCTTTGGACTAGAGGCTCTAACCACCAATAGAGATTTTCATGCATGCTTCTGCTTTGTTCAGCTCTCTAACCAATCGGCAGCTTTGGACTAGAGGCTCTAACCACCAATAGAAGATGTCATGCATGCTTCTGCTTTGTTCAGCTCTCTAACCAATCAGCAGCTTTGGATTAGAGGCTTTAACCATCTGTAAATGCTCTATTTCAAGCTTCCCTTTTTCACATGATTACTCTGGTCACTTTGCAAGGTGGCATGGACACATTTTGCCACTGGTGGCCACAGGTTAGGCTTCCCTTCCTGCCCTGCCCTCATGCTCAAGTAGCAATAATGCCTTTACGAGTGGGCTTTCTTCATTAGAGGCCCTAGGATTCAGCTTTGGATCACTAACTTAGGTGCCGGGGAGCAACCCCAATCCTGAGCAGAAAGGTAGGGTTCTAATAGCTCAATAATAAGTTGGCAGTTGTAGCTGGGATGGCCAACTTCTCTTTCTCCCTTTTATCAAAGCCTCAACCCTGACCATCAAGGAACTGGCTTTTCTACGACTGAACACCCACTCGCAGAGGCCCCATAAACCATATAACCACCATCCTTGCACTCGTCACCAACCCTCCACCTGGACTCTCTCCAAATACACAGTATTTCGCTAGGAGCCATCTTCCACTCGCATTGCTTACTGAGCTAACATTACAGTCATGAGTACGTTTCCGCCGCCACTACTCTGGGACTGGGAGGGAACTCTGAGGCCAAAGGGAATCACTATCTATGTGATGTAACACCCTAGATGAGGTACGTGGGGTATCCCACAGAACTGCTTCAGTCTTGTCTTGGGCAGGGATCAGCACCCAGTGGCTCTCCACATGTGTACGGCTATGACGTGTATGATCCCTCAACATTGACTATGCTGGCTAGGGCTGATGGGAGTTGTAGTCCAAAACATCTGGATAGCCACAGGCTGCAGACCCCGAAACACATCAAGCACCCTGCAGGCACTGTTTCAAGGACAGGTTTCTAGTATAGCCCTCTCCATAATGCAGAATGAGGGAAAGTGCCCACAATCAGAAACCAGCTGTTTAAGGGGGAACAGACCCAGAGGGAAGCAGCCACAGGGAAGAGCTCTACGTAATTCTGTATGCAGAGGAAGTCAGTCTCTCGCCCCGGAGACCATCATTGAACCAGCATGCGATACAAGTCATTGTGTTGCACATTACTCAGTCCAGCGTGTGCCAGAGTTGGTGTGGGGACTCCTCGGGCCACCGCAGTTGGCTAGGGAAGGTTGCCTAAAGCAAAGAAGACACTTGCTAGGCAGGAACAGGAACAGCGGGTATGTGCAAGTGCCTGATCCCAATATGGCAGATAAGCCCTTGGTCTGTGGGAGCAGGGGCAATGGGCAAATTGAACCATCACAGGCAGGACCAGCCAGCTTCCATAGTGCCTGTGCCTGATTCCAAGATGGCACATAGGCCTTTGGTCCGTGGGAGCAAGGGCAATGGGCAAATTGAGCCATCACATGCAGGACCAGCCAGCTGCCACGTTGCCTGTGCCTGATCCCAAGATGGCAGATAGGACCTTGGTCCGTGGGAGCAAGGGCCATGGGCAAATTGAACCATCACAAATCACACAACACTTGATTGTACTTAATGAACGAGACTCACATCTGGGAAGGAGTACAAATAAATAGTCTACACCAATCATCTGAACCAAGGCTGAAGAGGAAACTCACGCACCAATCAGAACACTCATTGGAACACTGATTGCCAGAGCCACAATACTAGAGGCAGAAGCAAGCAAATAGGGTGGGAGCTTAGACGGCGGCCCAGAGAGTTGGTTTTCTGCAGTGAGAGAAGCAGGAGGAGTGGAGTGCGAGAGCAAGAGAAGCCCCACTCTGAGGGAACTAAGAGACGGGAGGAGGGTCAGTCAAGGTCGGCCATAAAGGAGATGTCAGATAAGAAGCCTACTGGTGTTTCCCTGGTAGGAGTCCAATGAGTCCCCTAAGGGAAGAGCAGAAAACTACAAGGTCTCGCCCTTATAAGTGTCGAAGGAGCCCCCCAGGGAAAGAGGGGGAAACTACAAGGTCTCGCCCTTATAAGTGTCGAAGGACCCCCTAGGGAAAGAGGGGGAAACTACAAGGTCTTGCCTTTATAAGTGTCGAAAAAGCCCCCTAGGGTAAGGGGGAAACTACAAGGTCTTGCCTTTATAAGTGTCGAAGGAGCCCCCTAGGGAAAGAGGGGGAAACTACAAGGTCTTGCCCTTATAAGTGTCGAAGGAGCCCCCTAGGGAAAGAAGGGGAAACTACAAGGTCTTGCCCTTATAAGTGTCGAAGGAGCCCCCTAGGGAAAGAGGGGGAAACTACAAGGTCTTGCCCTTATAAGTGTCAAAGGAGCCCCATAGGGAAAGAGGGGGAAATTACAAGGTCTTGCCCTTATAAGTGTCGAAAGAGCCCCCTAGGGAAAGAGGGGGAATCTACAAGGTCTTGCCCTTATAAGTGTCGAAGAAGCCCCCTAGTGTAAGGGGGAAAATACAAGGGGGAAACTACAAGGTCTTGCCCTTATATGTGTCGAAGAAGCCCCCTAGGGAAAGAGGGGGAACTACAAGGTCTTGCCCTTATAAGTGTCGAAGAAGCCCCCTAGGGAAAGAGGGGGAAACTACAAAGTCCTGCCCTTATCAGTGTCAAAGAAGCCCCTTAGGGTAAGGGGGAAACTACAAGGTCTTGCCCTTATAAGTGTCAAAGAAGCCCTTAAGGGTAAGGGGGAAACTACGAGGTCTTGCGCTTATAAGTGTCGAAGGAGCCCCTTAGGGTAAGGAGGAAAGTACAAGGTCTTGCCCTTATAAGTGTCAAAGGAGCCCCCTAGGGAAAGAGGGGGAAACTACAAGGTCTTGCCCTTATAAGTGTCGAAGGAGCCCCCTAGCGAAAGAGGGGGAAACTACAAGGTCTTGCCCTTATAAGTGTCAAAGAAGCCCCTTAGGGTAAGGGGGAAACTACAAGGTTTTGCCCTTATAAGTGTCGAAGGAGCCCCCTAGGGAAAGAGGGGGAAACTACAAGGTCTTGCCCTTATAAGTGTCGGAGCCCCCTAGGGAAAGAGGGGGAAATTACAAGGTCTTGCCTTTATAAGTGTCATAGAAGCCCCTTAGGGTAAGGAGGAAAGTACAAGGTCTTGCCCTTATAAGTGTCAAAGGAGCCCCCTAGGGAAAGAGGGGGAAACTACAAGGTCTTGCCCTTATAAGTGTCGAAGGAGCCCCCTAGCGAAAGAGGGGGAAACTACAAGGTCTTGCCCTTATAAGTGTCAAAGAAGCCCCTTAGGGTAAGGGGGAAACTACAAGGTTTTGCCCTTATAAGTGTCGAAGGAGCCCCCTAGGGAAAGAGGGGGAAACTACAAGGTCTTGCCTTTATAAGAGTCAAAGAAGCCCCTTTAGGTAAGGGGGAAAGTACAAGGTCTTGCCCTTATAAGTGTCGAAGGAGCCCCTATGGAAAGAGGGGGAGACTACAAGGTCTTGCCTTTATAAGTGTCCAAGAAGCCCCTTAGGGTAAGGGGGAAACTAAAAGGTCTTGCCCTTATAAGTGTCGAAGGAGCCCCTTAGGGTAAGGTGGAAAGTACAAGGTCTTTCTCTGGTAGGAGTCTCAGGAGACCCATAGGAAAAGAGGGGGAAGCTACAAGGTCTTGCCTTTATAAGTGTCGAAGGAGCCCCCTAGGGAAAGAGGGGGAAACTACAAGGTCTTGCCCTTATAAGTGTCGAAGAAGCCCCCTAGGGAAAGAGGGGAAAACTTCAAGGTATTGTCCTTGTAAGTGTCAAAGAAACCCCTTAGGGTAAGGGGGAAACTACAAGGTCTTGCCCTTATAAGTGTTGAAGGAGCCACCTAGGGAAAGAGGGGGAAACTACAATGTCTTGCCCTTATAAGTGTCAAAGAAGCCCCTTAGGGTCAGGGGGGAACTACAAGGTCTTGCCCTTATACGTGTTGAACGAGCCCCCTAGGGAAAGAGGGGGAATCTACAAGGTCTTGCCCTTATAAGTGTCGAAGAAGCCCCCTAGGGAAAGAGGGGGAAATTACAAGGGGGAAACTACAAGGTCTTGCCCTTATAAGTGTCGAAGAAGCCCACTAGGGAAAGAGGGGGAAACTACAAGGTCTTGCCCTTATAAGTGTCAAAGAAGCCCCTTAGGGTAAGGGGGAAACTACAAGGTCTTGCCCTTATAAGTGTCAAAGAAGCCCCTTAAGCTAAAGGGGAAACTACAAGGTCTTGCCCTTATAAGTGTCGATGGAGCCCCCTAGGGAAAGAGAGGGAAACTACAAGGTCTTGCCCTTATAAGTGTCGAAGAAGCCCCCTAGGGAAAGAGAGGGAAACTACAAGGTCTTACCCTTATAATTGTCGAAGGAGCCCCCTAGGGAAAGAGGGGGAAACTACAAGGTCTTGCCCTTATAAGTGTCACAGAAGCCCCTTAGGGTAAGGGGGAAACTACAAGGTCTTGCACTTATAAGTGTCGAAGGAGCCCCCCAGGGAAAGAGGGGGAAACTACAGGGTCTTGACTTTATAAGTGTCAAAGAAGCCCCTTAGGGTAAGGGGGAAAGTACAAGGTCTTGCCCTTATAATTGTCGACTGAGCCCCTAGGTAAAGAGGGGGAAACTACAAGGTCTTGCCTTTATAAGTGTCGAAGAAGCCCCTTAGGGTAAGGGGGAAACTACAAGGTCTTGCCCTTATAAGTGTCGAAGGAGCCACCTAGGGAAAGAGGGGGAAACTACAAGGTCTTGTCTTTATAAGTGTCGAAGAAGCCCCTTAGGGTAAGGGGGAAAGTACAAGGTCGTGCCCTTCTAAGAGTCAAAGGAGCCCCCTAGGGAAAGAGGGGAAAGTACAAGGTCTTGCCCTTATAAGTGTCGAAGGAGCCCTTAGGGTAAGGGGGAAAGTACAAGGTCTTGCTCTGGTAGGAGTCTCAGGAGACCCATAGGAAAAGAGGGGGCAGCTGCAAGGTCTTGCCCTTCTAAGAGCAGAGAGAGCCCCCTGGTGCAAGAGGGGGACATTACAAGATCTTGCCCTTATGAGAGTCAGAGACCCCCTAGGGAAAGTACAAGGTCTTGCCCTTATAAGTGTCGGTGGAGCCCCCTAGGGAAAGAGGGGGAAACTACAAGGTCTTGCCCTTATAAGTGTCGAAGGAGCCCCCTAGGGAAAGAGGGGAAAACTATAAGGTCTTGCCCTTATAAGTGTCAAAGAAGCCCCTTAGGATAAGGGGGAAACTACAAGGTCTTGCCCTTATAAGTGTTGAAGGAGCCCCCTAGGGAAAGAGGGGGAAACTACAAGGTCTTGCCCTTATAAGTGTCAAAGAAGCCCCTTAGGGTAAGGGGGAAACTACAAGGTCTTGCCCTTATAAGTGTCGAAGGAGCCCCCTAGGGAAAGAGGGGGAAACTACAAGGTCTTGCCCTTATAAGTGTCAAAGAAGCCCTTTAGGGTAAGGGGGAAACTACAAAGTCTTGCCCTTATAAGTGTCGAAGGAGCCACCTAGGGAAAGAGGGGGAAACTACAAGGTCTTGCCTTTATAAGTGTCAAAGAAGCCCCTTAGGGTAAGGGGGAAGTACAAGGTCTTGCCCTTATAAGTGTCGAAGGAACCCCCTAGGGAAAGAGGGGGAAACTACAAGGTTTTGCCCTTATAAGTGTCGAAGAAGCCCCCTAGGGAAAGAGGGGGAAACTACAAAGTCTTGCCCTTATAAGTGTCAAAGAAGCCCCTTAGGGTAAGGGGGAAACTACAAGGTCTTGCCCTTATAAGTGTCAAAGAAGCCCCTTAGGGTAAGGGGGAAACTACGAGGTTTTGCCCTTATAAGTGTCGAAGGAGCCCCCTAGGGAAAGAGGGGGAAACTACAAGGTCTTGCCCTTATAAGTGTCGAAAGAGCCCCCTAGGGAAAGAGGGGGAAATTACAAGGTCTTGCCTTTATAAGTGTCAAGGAAGCCCCTTAGGGTAAGGAGGAAAGTACAAGGTCTTGCCCTTATAAGTGTCAAAGGAGCCCCCTAGGGAAAGAGGGGGAAACTACAAGGTCTTGCGCTTATAAGTGTCGAAGGAGCCCCCTAGCGAAAGAGGGGGAAACTACAGGGTCTTGCCCTTATAAGTGTCAAAGAAGCCCCTTAGGGTAAGGGGGAAACTACAAGGTTTTGCCCTTATAAGTGTCGAAGGAGCCCCCTAGGGAAAGAGGGGGAAACTACAAGGTCTTGCCTTTATAAGAGTCAAAGAAGCCCCTTTAGGTAAGGGGGAAAGTACAAGGTCTTGCCCTTATAAGTGTCGAAGGAGCCCCTATGGAAAGAGGGGGAGACTACAAGGTCTTGCCTTTATAAGTGTCGAAGAAGCCCCTTAGGGTAAGGGGGAAACTACAAGGTCTTGCCCTTATAAGTGTTGAAGGAGCCCCCTGGGGAAAGGGGGGAAAGTACAAGGTCTTGCCCTTATAAGTGTCGAAGGAGCCCCTTAGGGTAAGGGGGAAAGTACAAGGTCTTTCTCTGGTAGGTGTCTCAGGAGACCCATAGGAAAAGAGGGGGAAGCTACAAGGTCTTGCCCTTCTAAGAGCAGAGGGAGCCCCCTGGTGCAAGAGGGGGACATTACAAGATCTTGCCCTTATAGGAGTCAGAGACCCCCTAGGGAAAGAGGGGAAACTACAAGGTCTTGCCTTTATAAGTGTCGAAGGAGCCCCCTAGGGAAAGAGGGGGAAACTACAAGGTCTTGCCCTTATAAGTGTCGAAGAAGCCCCCTAGGGAAAGAGGGGGAAACTACAAGGTCTTGCCCTTATAAGTGTCAAAGAAGCCCCTTAGGGTAAGGGGGAAACTACAAGGTCTTGCCCTTATAAGTGTCAAAGAAGCCCCTTAAGGTAAAGGGGAAACTACAAGGTCTTGCCCTTATAAGTGTCGAAGGAGCCCCATAGGGAAAGAGGGGGAAACTACAAGGTCTTGCCTTTATAAGTGTCAAAGAAGCCCCTTAGGGTAAGGGGGAAAGTATGAGGTCTTGCCCTTATAAGTGTCAAAGGAGCCCCCTAGGGAAAGAGGGGGAAACTACAAGGTCTTGCCTTTATAAGTGTCAAAGAAGCCCCTTAGGGTAAGGGGGAAAGTACAAGGTCTTGCCCCTATAAGTGTCGACAGAGCCCCTAGGTAAAGAGGGGGAAACTACAAGGTCTTGCCTTTATAAGTGTCGAAGAAGCCCCTTAGGGTAAGGGGGAAACTACAAGGTCTTGCCCTTATAAGTGTCGAAGGAGCCCCCTAGGGATAGAGAGGGAAACTACAAGGTCTTGTCTTTATAAGTGTCGAAGAAGCCCCTTAGGGTAAGGGGGAAAGTACAAGGTCGTGCCCTTCTAAGAGTCAAAGGAGCCCCCTAGGGAAAGAGGGGAAAGTACAATGTCTTGCTCTGGTAGGAGTCTCAGGAGACCCATAGGAAAAGAGGGGGCAGCTACAAGGTCTTGCCCTTCTAAGAGCAGAGAGAGCCCCCTGGTGCAAGAGGGGGACATTACAAGATCTTGCCCTTATGAGAGTCAGAGACCCCCTAGGGAAAGTACAAGGTCTTGCCCTTATAAGTGTCGGTGGAGCCCCCTAGGGAAAGAGGGGGAAACTACAAGGTCTTGCCCTTATAAGTGTCAAAGAAGCCCGTTAGGGTAAGGGGGAAACTACAAGGTCTTGCCCTTATAAGTGTTGAAGGAGCCCCCTAGGGAAAGAGGGGGAAACTACAAGGTCTTGCCTTTATAAGTGTCAAAGAAGCCCCTTAGGGTAAGGGGGAAGTACACGGTCTTGCCCTTATAAGTGTCAAAGGAACCCCCTAGGGAAAGAGGGGGAAACTACAAGGTTTTGCCCTTATAAGTCTCGAAGAAGCCCCCTAGGGAAAGAGGGGGAAACTACAAGGTCTTGCCCTTATAAGTGTCGAAGGAGCCCCCTAGGGAAAGAGGGGGAAACTACAAGGTCTTGCCCTTATAAGTGTCGAAGAAGCCCCTTAGGGAAAGAGGGGGAAACTACAAGGTCTTGCCTTTATAAGTGTCAAAAAAGCCCCTTAGGGTAAGGGGGAAACTACAAGGTCTTGCCCTTCTAAGAGTCAAAAGAGCCCCCTAGGGAAAGAGGGGAAAGTACAAGGTCTTGCCCTTATAAGTGTCGAAGTAGCCTCCTAGGGAAAGAGGGAGAAACTACAAGGTCTTGCCCTTATAAGTGTCGAAGAAACCCCCTAGGGAAAGAGGGGAAAGTACAAGGTCTTGCCCTTATAAGTGTCGAAGTAGCCTCCTTGGGAAAGAGGGGGAAACTACAAGGTTTTGCCCTTATAAGTGTTGAAGAAGCCCCCTAGGGAAAGAGGGGGAAACTACAAGGTCTTGCCCTTATAAGTGTCAAAGAAGCCCCTTAGGGTAAGGGGGAAACTACAAGGTCTTGCCCTTATAAGTGTCAAAGAAGCCCCTTAGGGTAAGGGGGAAACTACGAGGTTTTGCCCTTATAAGTGTCGAAGGAGCCCCCTAGGGAAAGAGGGGGAAACTACAAGGTCTTGCCCTTATAAGTGTCGAAAGAGCCCCCTAGGGAAAGAGGGGGAAATTACAAGGTCTTGCCTTTATAAGTGTCAAAGAAGCCCCTTAGGGTAAGGAGGAAAGTACAAGGTCTTGCCCTTATAAGTGTCAAAGGAGCCCCCTAGGGAAAGAGGGGGAAACTACAAGGTCTTGCGCTTATAAGTGTCGAAGGAGCCCCCTAGCGAAAGAGGGGGAAACTACAGGGTCTTGCCCTTATAAGTGTCAAAGAAGCCCCTTAGGGTAAGGGGAAACTACAAGGTTTTGCCCTTATAAGTGTCGAAGGAGCCCCCTAGGGAAAGAGGGGGAAACTACAAGGTCTTGCCTTTATAAGAGTCAAAGAAGCCCCTTTAGGTAAGGGGGAAAGTACAAGGTCTTGCCCTTATAAGTGTCGAAGGAGCCCCTATGGAAAGAGGGGGAGACTACAAGGTCTTGCCTTTATAAGTGTCGAAGAAGCCCCCTAGGGAAAGAGGGAAACTACAAGGTCTTGCCCTTATAAGTGTCGAAGTAGCCTCCTAGGGAAAGAGGGGGAAACTACAAGGTCTTGCCCTTATAAGTGTCGAAGAAACCCCCTAGAGAAAGAGGGGAAAGTACAAGGTCTTGCCCTTATAAGTGTCGAAGGAGCCCCCTAGGGAAAGAGGGGGAAACTACAAGGTCTTGCCTTTATAAGAGTCAAAGAAGCCCCTTTAGGTAAGGGGGAAAGTACAAGGTCTTGCCCTTATAAGTGTCGAAGGAGCCCCTATGGAAAGAGGGGGAGACTACAAGGTCTTGCCTTTATAAGTGTCGAAGAAGCCCCCTAGGGAAAGAGGGAAACTACAAGGTCTTGCCCTTATAAGTGTCGAAGTAGCCTCCTAGGGAAAGAGGGGGAAACTACAAGGTCTTGCCCTTATAAGTGTCGAAGAAACCCCCTAGAGAAAGAGGGGAAAGTACAAGGTCTTGCCCTTATAAATGTCGAAGGTGCCCTTTAGGGTAAGGGGGAACGTACAAGGTCTTGCTCTGGTAGGAGTCTCGGGAGACCCATAGGAAAAGAGGGGGAAGCTACAAGGTCTTGCCCTTCTAAGAGCAGAGGGAGCCTCCTGGTGCAAGAGGGGGACATTACAAGATCTTGCCCTTATAGGAGTCAGAGACCCCCTAGGGAAAGAGGGGGAAACTACAAGGTCTTGCCTTTATAAGTGTTGAAGGAGCCCCCTAGGGAAAGAGAGGGAAACTACAAGGTCTTGCCTTTATAAGTGTTGAAGAAGCCCCCTAGGGAAAGAGGGGGAAACTACAAGGTCTTGCCCTTATAAGTGTCAAAAAAGCCCCTTAGGGTAAGGGGGAAACTACAGGGTCTTGCCCTTATAATTGTCAAAGAAGCCCCTTAGGGTACGGGGCAAACTACGAGGTCTTGCCCTTATAAGTGTCGAAGAAGCCCCCTAGGGAAAGAGGGGGAAACTACAAAGTCTTGCCCTTATAAGTGTCAAAGAAGCCCCTTAGGGTAAGGGGGAAACTACAAGGTCTTGCCCTTATAAGTGTCGAAGGAGCCCCCTAGGGAAAGAGGGGGAAACTACAAGGTCTTGCCCTTATAAGTGTCGAAAGAGCCCCCTAGGGAAAGAGGGGGAAATTACAAGGTCTTGCCTTTATAAGTGTCAAAGAAGCCCCTTAGGGTAAGGAGGAAAGTACAAGGTCTTGCCCTTATAAGTGTCAAAGGAGCCCCCTAGGGAAAGAGGGGGAAACTACAAGGTCTTGCGCTTATAAGTGTCGAAGGAGCCCCCTAGCGAAAGAGGGGGAAACTACAGGGTCTTGCCCTTATAAGTGTCAAAGAAGCCCCTTAGGGTAAGGGGGAAACTACAAGGTTTTGCCCTTATAAGTGTCGAAGGAGCCCCCTAGGGAAAGAGGGGGAAACTACAAGGTCTTGCCTTTATAAGAGTCAAAGAAGCCCCTTTAGGTAAGGGGGAAAGTACAAGGTCTTGCCCTTATCAGTGTCGAAGGAGCCCCTATGGAAAGAGGGGGAGACTACAAGGTCTTGCCTTTATAAGTGTCGAAGAAGCCCCTTAGGGTAAGGGGGAAACTACAAGGTCTTGCCCTTATAAGTGTTGAAGGAGCCCCCTGGGGAAAGGGGGGAAAGTACAAGGTCTTGCCCTTATAAGTGTCGAAGGAGCCCCTTAGGGTAAGGGGGAAAGTACAAGGTCTTTCTCTGGTAGGTGTCTCAGGAGACCCATAGGAAAAGAGAGGGAAGCTACAAGGTCTTGCCCTTCTAAGAGCAGAGGGAGCCCCCTGGTGCAAGAGGGGGACATTACAAGATCTTGCCCTTATAGGAGTCAGAGACCCCCTAGGGAAAGAGGGGAAACTACAAGGTCTTGCCTTTATAAGTGTCGAAGGAGCCCCCTAGGGAAAGAGGGGGAAACTACAAGGTCTTGCCCTTATAAGTGTCGAAGAAGCCCCCTAGGGAAAGAGGAGGAAACTACAAGGTCTTGCCCTTAATAAGTGTCAAAGAAGCCCCTTAGGGTAAGGGGGAAACTACAAGGTCTTGCCCTTATAAGTGTCAAAGAAGCCCCTTAAGGTAAAGGGGAAACTACAAGGTCTTGCCTTTATAAGTGTCGAAGGAGCCCCATAGGGAAAGAGGGGGAAACTACAAGGTCTTGCCTTTATAAGTGTCAAAGAAGCCCCTTAGGGTAAGGGGGAAAGTACGAGGTCTTGCCCTTATAAGTGTCAAAGGAGCCCCCTAGGGAAAGAGGGGGAAACTACAAGGTCTTGCCTTTATAAGTGTCAAAGAAGCCCCTTAGGGTAAGGGGGAAACTACAAGGTCTTGCCCCTATAAGTGTCGACAGAGCCCCTAGGTAAAGAGGGGGAAACTACAAGGTCTTGCCTTTATAAGTGTCGAAGAAGCCCCTTAGGGTAAGGGGGAAACTACAAGGTCTTGCCCTTATAAGTGTCGAAGGAGCCCCCTAGGGATAGAGAGGGAAACTACAAGGTCTTGTCTTTATAAGTGTCGAAGAAGCCCCTTAGGGTAAGGGGGAAAGTACAAGGTCTTGCCCCTATAAGTGTCGACAGAGCCCCTAGGTAAAGAGGGGGAAACTACAAGGTCTTGCCTTTATAAGTGTCGAAGAAGCCCCTTAGGGTAAGGGGGAAACTACAAGGTCTTGCCCTTTTAAGTGTCGAAGGAGCCCCCTAGGGATAGAGAGGGAAACTACAAGGTCTTGTCTTTATAAGTGTCGAAGAAGCCCCTTAGGGTAAGGGGGAAAGTACAAGGTCGTGCCCTTCTAAGAGTCAAAGGAGCCCCCTAGGGAAAGAGGGGAAAGTACAAGGTCTTTCTCTGGTAGGAGTCTCAGGAGACCCATAGGAAAAGAGGGGGCAGCTACAAGGTCTTGCCCTTCTAAGAGCAGAGAGAGCCCCCTGGTGCAAGAGGGGGACATTACAAGATCTTGCCCTTATGAGAGTCAGAGACCCCCTAGGGAAAGTACAACGTCTTGCCCTTATAAGTGTCGGTGGAGCCCCCTAGGGAAAGAGGGGGAAACTACAAGGTCTTGCCCTTAAAAGTGTCAAAGAAGCCCGTTAGGGTAAGGGGGAAACTACAAGGTCTTGCCCTTATAAGTGTTGAAGGAGCCCCCTAGGGAAAGAGGGGGAAACTACAAGGTCTTGCCTTTATAAGTGTCAAAGAAGCCCCTTAGGGTAAGGGGGAAGTACACGGTCTTGCCCTTATAAGTGTCAAAGGAACCCCCTAGGGAAAGAGGGGGAAACTACAAGGTTTTGCCCTTATAAGTCTCGAAGAAGCCCCCTAGGGAAAGAGGGGGAAACTACAAGGTCTTGCCCTTATAAGTGTCGAAGGAGCCCCCTAGGGAAAGAGGGGGAAACTACAAGGTCTTGCCCTTATAAGTGTCGAAGAAGCCCCTTAGGGAAAGAGGGGGAAACTACAAGGTCTCGCCTTTATAAGTGTCAAAAAAGCCCCTTAGGGTAAGGGGGAAACTACAAGGTCTTGCCCTTCTAAGAGCCAAGAGAGCCCCCTAGGGAAAGAGGGGAAAGTACAAGGTCTTGCCCTTATAAGTGTCGAAGTAGCCTCCTAGGGAAAGAGGGGGAAACTACAAGGTCTTGCCCTTTTAAGTGTCGAAGAAACCCCCTAGAGAAAGAGGGGAAAGTACAAGGTCTTGCCCTTATAAATGTCGAAGGTGCCCTTTAGGGTAAGGGGGAACGTACAAGGTCTTGCTCTGGTAGGAGTCTCGGGAGACCCATAGGAAAAGAGGGGGAAGCTACAAGGTCTTGCCCTTCTAAGAGCAGAGGGAGCCTCCTGGTGCAAGAGGGGGACATTACAAGATCTTGCCCTTATAGGAGTCAGAGACCCCCTAGGGAAAGAGGGGGAAACTACAAGGTCTTGCCTTTATAAGTGTTGAAGGAGCCCCCTAGGGAAAGAGAGGGAAACTACAAGGTCTTGCCTTTATAAGTGTCGAAGGAGCCCCCTAGGGAAAGAGGGGGAAACTACAAGGTCTTGCATTTATAAGTGTCGAAGGAGCCCCTTAGGGAAAGAGGGGGAAACTACAAGGTCTTGCCCTTATAAGTGTCGAAGGAACCCCCTAGGGAAAGAGGGGGAAACTACAAGGTTTTGCCCTTATAAGTGTCGAAGAAGCTCCCTAGGGAAAGAGGGGGAAACTACAAGGTCTTGACCTTATAAGTGTCGAAGAAGCCCCCTAGGGAAAGAGGGGGAAACTACAAAGTCTTGCCCTTATAAGTGTCAAAGAAGCCCCTTAGGGTAAGGGGGAAACTACAAGGTCTTGCCCTTATAAGTGTCAAAGAAGCCCCTTAGGGTAAGGGGGAAACTACGAGGTTTTGCCCTTATAAGTGTCGAAGGAGCCCCCTAGGGAAAGAGGGGGAAACTACAAGGTCTTGCCCTTATAAGTGTCGAAAGAGCCCCCTAGGGAAAGAGCGGGAAATTACAAGGTCTTGCCTTTATAAGTGTCAAAGAAGCCCCTTAGGGTAAGGAGGAAAGTACAAGGTCTTGCCCTTATAAGTGTCAAAGGAGCCCCCTAGGGAAAGAGGGGGAAACTACAAGGTCTTGCGCTTATAAGTGTCGAAGGAGCCCCCTAGCAAAAGAGGGGGAAACTACAGGGTCTTGCCCTTATAAGTGTCAAAGAAGCCCCTTAGGGTAAGGGGGAAACTACAAGGTTTTGCCCTTATAAGTGTCGAAGGAGCCCCCTAGGGAAAGAGGGGGAAACTACAAGGTCTTGCCTTTATAAGAGTCAAAGAAGCCCCTTTAAGTAAGGGGGAAAGTACAAGGTCTTGCCCTTATAAGTGTCGAAGGAGCCCCTATGGAAAGAGGGGGAGACTACAAGGTCTTGCCTTTATAAGTGTCGAAGAAGCCCCTTAGGGTAAGGGGGAAACTACAAGGTCTTGCCCTTATAAGTGTCGAAGGAGCCCCTTAGGGTAAGGGGGAAAGTACAAGGTCTTTCTCTGGTAGGTGTCTCAGGAGACCCATAGGAAAAGAGGGGGAAGCTACAAGGTCTTGCCCTTCTAAGAGCAGAGGGAGCCCCCTGGTGCAAGAGGGGGACATTACAAGATCTTGCCCTTATAGGAGTCAGAGACCCCCTAGGGAAAGAGGGGAAACTACAAGGTCTTGCCTTTATAAGTGTCGAAGGAGCCCCCTAGGGAAAGAGGGGGAAACTACAAGGTCTTGCCCTTATAAGTGTCGAAGAAGCCCCCTAGGGAAAGAGGAGGAAACTACAAGGTCTTGCCCTTAATAAGTGTCAAAGAAGCCCCTTAGGGTAAGGGGGAAACTACAAGGTCTTGCCCTTATAAGTGTGAAAGAAGCCCCTTAAGGTAAAGGGGAAACTACAAGGTCTTGCCCTTATAAGTGTCGAAGGAGCCCCATAGGGAAAGAGGGGGAAACTACAAGGTCTTGCCTTTATAAGTGTCAAAGAAGCCCCTTAGGGTAAGGGGGAAAGTACGAGGTCTTGCCCTTATAAGTGTCAAAGGAGCCCCCTAGGGAAAGAGGGGGAAACTACAAGGTCTTGCCTTTATAAGTGTCAAAGAAGCCCCTTAGGGTAAGGGGGAAACTACAAGGTCTTGCCCCTATAAGTGTCGACAGAGCCCCTAGGTAAAGAGGGGGAAACTACAAGGTCTTGCCTTTATAAGTGTCGAAGAAGCCCCTTAGGGTAAGGGGGAAACTACAAGGTCTTGCCCTTATAAGTGTCGAAGGAGCCCCCTAGGGATAGAGAGGGAAACTACAAGGTCTTGTCTTTATAAGTGTCGAAGAAGCCCCTTAGGGTAAGGGGGAAAGTACAAGGTCGTGCCCTTCTAAGAGTCAAAGGAGCCCCCTAGGGAAAGAGGGGAAAGTACAATGTCTTGCTCTGGTAGGAGTCTCAGGAGACCCATAGGAAAAGAGGGGGCAGCTACAAGGTCTTGCCCTTCTAAGAGCAGAGAGAGCCCCCTGGTGCAAGAGGGGGACATTACAAGATCTTGCCCTTATGAGAGTCAGAGACCCCCTAGGGAAAGTACAAGGTCTTGCCCTTATAAGTGTCGGTGGAGCCCCCTAGGGAAAGAGGGGGAAACTACAAGGTCTTGCCTTTATAAGTGTCAAAGAAGCCCCTTAGGGTAAGGGGGAAGTACACGGTCTTGCCCTTATAAGTGTCAAAGGAACCCCCTAGGGAAAGAGGGGGAAACTACAAGGTTTTGCCCTTATAAGTCTCGAAGAAGCCCCCTAGGGAAAGAGGGGGAAACTACAAGGTCTTGCCCTTATAAGTGTCGAAGAAGCCCCTTAGGGAAAGAGGGGGAAACTACAAGGTCTTGCCTTTATAAGTGTCAAAAAAGCCACTTAGGGTAAGGGGGAAACTACAAGGTCTTGCCCTTCTAAGAGTCAAAAGAGCCCCCTAGGGAAAGAGGGGAAAGTACAAGGTCTTGCCCTTATAAGTGTCGAAGTAGCCTCCTAGGGAAAGAGGGAGAAACTACAAGGTCTTGCCCTTATAAGTGTCGAAGAAACCCCCTAGGGAAAGAGGGGAAAGTACAAGGTCTTGCCCTTATAAGTGTCGAAGTAGCCTCCTAGGGAAAGAGGGGGAAACTACAAGGTCTTGCCCTTTTAAGTGTCGAAGAAACCCCCTAGAGAAAGAGGGGAAAGTACAAGGTCTTGCCCTTATAAATGTCGAAGGTGCCCTTTAGGGTAAGGGGGAACGTACAAGGTCTTGCTCTGGTAGGAGTCTCGGGAGACCGATAGGAAAAGAGGGGGAAGCTACAAGGTCTTGCCCTTCTAAGAGCAGAGGGAGCCTCCTGGTGCAAGAGGGGGACATTACAAGATCTTGCCCTTATAGGAGTCAGAGACCCCCTAGGGAAAGAGGGGGAAACTACAAGGTCTTGCCTTTATAAGTGTTGAAGGAGCCCCCTAGGGAAAGAGAGGGAAACTACAAGGTCTTGCCTTTATAAGTGTCGAAGGAGCCCCCTAGGGAAAGAGGGGGAAACTACAAGGTCTTGCATTTATAAGTGTCGAAGGAGCCCCTTAGGGAAAGAGGGGGAAACTACAAGGTCTTGCCCTTATAAGTGTCGAAGGAACCCCCTAGGGAAAGAGGGGGAAACTACAAGGTTTTGCCCTTATAAGTGTCGAAGAAGCCCCCTAGGGAAAGAGGGGGAAA
The DNA here is from genome assembly GCF_040938575.1 of Ambystoma mexicanum. Lineage (NCBI taxonomy): Eukaryota > Metazoa > Chordata > Amphibia > Caudata > Ambystomatidae > Ambystoma > Ambystoma mexicanum. The sequence continues at coordinate 1,510,046,197 of NC_090922.1, forward strand.
CTACAAGGTATTGACCTTATAAGTGTCAAAGAAGCCCATTAGGGTAAGGGGGAAACTACAAGGTCTTGCCCTTATAAGTGTCAAAGAAGCCCCTTAGGGTAAGGGGGAAAATACGAGGTCTTGACCTTATAAGTGTCGAAGAAGCCTCCTAGGGAAAGAGGGGGAAACTACAAGGTCTTGCCCTTATAAGTGTCAAAGAAGCCCCTTAGGGTAAGGGGGAAACTACAAGGTCTTGCCCTTATAAGTGTCAAAGAAGCCCCTCAGGGTAAGGGGGAAACTACGAGGTCTTGCCCTTATAAGTGTCGAAGGAGCCCCCTAGGGAAAGAGTTGGAAACTACAAGGTCTTGCCCTTATAAGTGTCGAAAGAGCCCCCTAGGGAAAGAGGGGGAAATTACAAGGTCTTGCCTTTATAAGTGTCAAAGAAGCCCCTTAAGGTAAGGAGGAAAGTACAAGGTCTTGCCCTTATAAGTGTCAAAGGAGCCCCCTAGGGAAAGAGGGGGAAACTACAAGGTCTTGCCCTTATAAGTGTCGAAGGAGCCCCCTAGCGAAAGAGGGGGAAACTACAGGGTCTTGCCCTTATAAGTGTCAAAGAAGCCCCTTAGGGTAAGGGGGAAACTACAAGGTTTTGCCCTTGTAAGAGTCGATGGAGCCCCCTAGGGAAAGAGGGGGAAACTACAAGGTCTTGCCTTTATAAGAGTCAAAGAAGCCCCTTTAGGTAAGGGGGAAACTACAAGGTCTTGCCCTTCTAAGAGTCAAAAGAGCCCCCTAGGGAAAGAGGGGAAAGTACAAGGTCTTGCCCTTATAAGTGTCGAAGTAGCCTCCTAGGGAAAGAGGGAGAAACTACAAGGTCTTGCCCTTATAAGTGTCGAAGAAACCCCCTAGGGAAAGAGGGGAATGTACAAGGTCTTGCCCTTATAAGTGTCGAAGAAGCCCCTTAGGGAAAGAGGGGGAAACTACAAGGTCTTGCCTTTATAAGTGTCAAAAAAGCCCCTTAGGGTAAGGGGGAAACTACAAGGTCTTGCCCTTCTAAGAGTCAAAAGAGCCCCCTAGGGAAAGAGGGGAAAGTACAAGGTCTTGCCCTTATAAGTGTCGAAGTAGCCTCCTAGGGAAAGAGGGAGAAACTACAAGGTCTTGCCCTTATAAGTGTCGAAGAAACCCCCTAGGGAAAGAGGGGAAAGTACAAGGTCTTGCCCTTATAAGTGTCGAAGTAGCCTCCTAGGGAAAGAGGGGGAAACTACAAGGTCTTGCCCTTTTAAGTGTCGAAGAAACCCCCTAGAGAAAGAGGGGAAAGTACAAGGTCTTGCCCTTATAAATGTCGAAGGTGCCCTTTAGGGTAAGGGGGAACGTACAAGGTCTTGCTCTGGTAGGAGTCTCGGGAGACCCATAGGAAAAGAGGGGGAAGCTACAAGGTCTTGCCCTTCTAAGAGCAGAGGGAGCCTCCTGGTGCAAGAGGGGGACATTACAAGATCTTGCCCTTATAGGAGTCAGAGACCCCCTAGGGAAAGAGGGGGAAACTACAAGGTCTTGCCTTTATAAGTGTTGAAGGAGCCCCCTAGGGAAAGAGAGGGAAACTACAAGGTCTTGCCTTTATAAGTGTCGAAGGAGCCCCCTAGGGAAAGAGGGGGAAACTACAAGGTCTTGCATTTATAAGTGTCGAAGGAGCCCCTTAGGGAAAGAGGGGGAAACTACAAGGTCTTGCCCTTATAAGTGTCGAAGGAACCCCCTAGGGAAAGAGGGGGAAACTACAAGGTTTTGCCCTTATAAGTGTCGAAGAAGCCCCCTAGGGAAAGAGGGGGAAACTACAAGGTCTTGACCTTATAAGTGTCAAAGAAGCCCATTAGGGTAAGGGGGAAACTACAAGGTCTTGCCCTTATAAGTGTCAAAGAAGCCCCTTAGGGTAAGGGGGAAAATACGAGGTCTTGACCTTATAAGTGTCGAAGAAGCCTCCTAGGGAAAGAGGGGGAAACTACAAGGTCTTGCCCTTATAAGTGTCAAAGAAGCCCCTTAGGGTAAGGGGGAAACTACAAGGTCTTGCCCTTATAAGTGTCAAAGAAGCCCCTCAGGGTAAGGGGGAAACTACGAGGTCTTGCCCTTATAAGTGTCGAAGGAGCCCCCTAGGGAAAGAGGGGGAAACTACAAGGTCTTGCCCTTATAAGTGTCGAAAGAGCCCCCTAGGGAAAGAGGGGGAAATTACAAGGTCTTGCCTTTATAAGTGTCAATGAAGCCCCTTAAGGTAAGGAGGAAAGTACAAGGTCTTGCCCTTATAAGTGTCAAAGGAGCCCCCTAGGGAAAGAGGGGGAAACTACAAGGTCTTGCCCTTATAAGTGTCGAAGGAGTCCCCTAGCGAAAGAGGGGGAAACTACAGGGTCTTGCCCTTATAAGTGTCAAAGAAGCCCCTTAGGGTAAGGGGGAAACTACAAGGTTTTGCCCTTGTAAGAGTCGATGGAGCCCCCTAGGGAAAGAGGGGGAAACTACAAGGTCTTGCCTTTATAAGAGTCAAAGAAGCCCCTTTAGGTAAGGGGGAAAGTACAAGGTCTTGCCCTTATAAGTGTCGAAGGAGCCCCCTAGGGAAAGAGGGGGAAACTACAAGGTCTTGCATTTATAAGTGTCGAAGGAGCCCCCTAGGGAAAGAGGGGGAAACTACAAGGTCTTGCATTTATAAGTGTCGAAGGAGCCCCCTAGGGAAAGAGGGGGAAACTACAAGGTCTTACCCTTATAAGTGTCGAAGGAACCCCCTAGGGAAAGAGGGGGAAACTACAAGGTTTTGCCCTTATAAGTGTCGAAGAAGCCCCCTAGGGAAAGAGGGGGAAACTACAAGGTCTTGCCCTTATAAGTGTCAAAGAAGCCCCTTAGGGTAAGGGGGAAACTGCAAGGTCTTGCCCTTATAAGTGTCAAAGAAGCCCCTTAGGGTAAGGGGGAAAATACGAGGTCTTGACCTTATAAGTGTCGAAGAAGCCTCCTAGGGAAAGAGGGGGAAACTACAAGGTCTTGCCCTTATAAGTGTCAAAGAAGCCCCTTAGGGTAAGGGGGAAACTACAAGGTCTTGCCCTTATAAGTGTCAAAGAAGCCCCTTAAGGTAAGGAGGAAAGTACAAGGTCTTGCCCTTATAAGTGTCAAAGGAGCCCCCTAGGGAAAGAGGGGGAAACTACAAGGTCTTGCCCTTATAAGTGTCGAAGGAGCCCCCTAGCGAAAGAGGGGGAAACTACAGGGTCTTGCCCTTATAAGTGTCAAAGAAGCCCCTTAGGGTAAGGGGGAAACTACAAGCTTTTGCCCTTGTAAGTGTCGAAGGAGCCCCCTAGGGAAAGAGGGGGAAACTACAAGGTCTTGCCTTTATAAGAGTCAAAGAAGCCCCTTTAGGTAAGGGGGAAAGTACAAGGTCTTGCCCTTATAAGTGTCGAAGGAGCCCCTATGGAAAGAGGGGGAGACTACAAGGTCTTGCCTTTATAAGTGTCGAAGAAGCCCCTTAGGGTAAGGGGGAAACTACAAGGTCTTCCCCTTATAAGTGTTGAAGGAGCCCCCTGGGGAAAGGGGGGAAAGTACAAGGTCTTGCCCTTATAAGTGTCGAAGGAGCCCCTTAGGGTAAGGGGGAAAGTACAAGGTCTTTCTCTGGTAGGAGTCTCAGGAGACCCATAGGAAAAGAGGGGGAAGCTACAAGGTCTTGCCCTTCTAAGAGCAGAGGGAGCCCCCTGGTGCAAGAGGGGGACATTACAAGATCTTGCCCTTATAGGAGTCAGAGACCCCCTAGGGAAAGAGGGGAAACTACAAGGTCTTGCCTTTATAAGTGTCGAAGGAGCCCCCTAGGGAAAGAGGGGGAAACTACAAGTCTTGCCCTTATAAGTGTCATAGAAGCCCCTTAAGGTAAGGGGGAAACTACAAGGTCTTGCCCTTATAAGTGTCAAAGAAGCCCCTTAAGGTAAAGGGGAAACTACAAGGTCTTGCCCTTATAAGTGTCGAAGGAGCCCCATAGGGAAAGAGGGGGAAACTACAAGGTCTTGCCTTTATAAGTGTCAAAGAAGCCCCTTAGGGTAAGGGGGAAAGTACAAGGTCTTGCCCCTATAAGTGTCGACAGAGCCCCTAGGTAAAGAGGGGGAAACTACAAGGTCTTGCCTTTATAAGTGTCGAAGAAGCCCCTTAGGGTAAGGGGGAAACTACAAGGTCTTGCCCTTATAAGTGTCGAAGAAGCCCCTTAGGGTAAGGGGGAAAGTACAAGGTCGTGCCCTTCTAAGAGTCAAAGGAGCCCCCTAGGGAAAGAGGGGAAAGTACAATGTCTTGCTCTGGTAGGAGTCTCAGGAGACCCATAGGAAAAGAGGGGGCAGCTACAAGGTCTTGCCCTTCTAAGAGCAGAGAGAGCCCCCTGGTGCAAGAGGGGGACATTACAAGATCTTGCCCTTATGAGAGTCAGAGACCCCCTAGGGAAAGTACAAGGTCTTGCCCTTATAAGTGTCGAAGGAGCCCCCTAGGGAAAGAGGGGAAAACTATAAGGTCTTGCCCTTATAAGTGTCAAAGAAGCCCCTTAGGATAAGGGGAAAACTACAAGGTCTTGCCCTTATAAGTGTTGAAGGAGCCCCCTAGGGAAAGAGGGGGAACCTACAAGGTCTTGCCCTTATAAGTGTCAAAGAAGCCCCTTAGGGTAAGGGGGAAACTACAAGGTCTTGCCCTTATAAGTGTCGAAGGAGCCCCGTAGGGAAAGAGGGGGAAACTACAAGGTCTTGCCCTTATAAGTGTCAAAGAAGCCCTTTAGGGTAAGGGGGAAACTACAAAGTCTTGCCCTTATAAGTGTCGAAGGAGCCACCTAGGGAAAGAGGGGGAAACTACAAGGTCTTGCCTTTATAAGTGTCAAAGAAGCCCCTTAGGGTAAGGGGGAAGTACAAGGTCTTGCCCTTATAAGTGTCGAAGGAACCCCCTAGGGAAAGAGGGGGAAACTACAAGGTTTTGCCCTTATAAGTGTTGAAGAAGCCCCCTAGGGAAAGAGGGGGAAACTACAAGGTCTTGCCCTTATAAGTGTCAAAGAAGCCCCTTAGGGTAATGGGGAAACTACAAGGTCTTGCCCTTATAATTGTCAAAGAAGCCCCTTAGGGTAAGGGGGAAACTACGAGGTCTTGCCCTTATAAGTGTCGAAGAAGCCCCCTAGGGAAAGAGGGGGAAACTACAAAGTCTTGCCCTTATAAGTGTCAAAGAAGCCCCTTAGGGTAAGGGGGAAACTACAAGGTCTTGCCCTTATAAGTGTCAAAGAAGCCCCTTAGGGTAAGGGGGAAACTACGAGGTTTTGCCCTTATAAGTGTCGAAGGAGCCCCCTAGGGAAAGAGGGGGAAACTGCAAGGTCTTGCCCTTATAAGTGTCGAAAGAGCCCCCTAGGGAAAGAGGCGGAAATTACAAGGTCTTGCCTTTATAAGTGTCAAAGAAGCCCCTTAGGGTAAGGAGGAAAGTACAAGGTCTTGCCCTTATAAGTGTCAAAGGAGCCCCCTAGGGAAAGAGGGGGAAACTACAAGGTCTTGCGCTTATAAGTGTCGAAGGAGCCCCCTAGCGAAAGAGGGGGAAACTACAGGGTTTTGCCCTTATAAGTGTCAAAGAAGCCCCTTAGGGTAAGGGGGAAACTACAAGGTTTTGCCCTTATAAGTGTCGAAGGAGCCCCCTAGGGAAAGAGGGGGAAACTACAAGGTCTTGCCTTTATAAGAGTCAAAGAAGCCCCTTTAGGTAAGGGGGAAAGTACAAGGTCTTGCCCTTATAAGTGTCGAAGGAGCCCCTATGGAAAGAGGGGGAGACTACAAGGTCTTGCCTTTATAAGTGTCGAAGAAGCCCCTTAGGGTAAGGGGGAAACTACAAGGTCTTGCCCTTATAAGTGTTGAAGGAGCCCCCTAGGGAAAGGGGGTAAAGTACAAGGTCTTGCCCTTATAAGTGTCGAAGGAGCCCCTTAGGGTAAGGGGGAAAGTACAAGGTCTTTCTCTGGTAGGTGTCTCAGGAGACCCATAGGAAAAGATGGGGAAGCTACAAGGTCTTGCCCTTCTAAGAGCAGAGGGAGCCCCCTGGTGCAAGAGGGGGACATTACAAGATCTTGCCCTTATAGGAGTCAGAGACCCCCTAGGGAAAGAGGGGAAACTACAAGGTCTTGCCTTTAGAAGTGTCGAAGGAGCCCCGTAGGGAAAGAGGGGGAAACTACAAGGTCTTGCCCTTATAAGTGTCGAAGAAGCCCCCTAGGGAAAGAGGGGGAAACTACAAGGTCTTGCCCTTATAAGTGTCAAAGAAGCCCCTTAGGGTAAGGGGGAAACTACAAGGTCTTGCCCTTATAAGTGTCAAAGAAGCCCCTTAAGGTAAAGGGGAAACTACAAGGTCTTGCCCTTATAAGTGTCGAAGGAGCCCCATAGGGAAAGAGGGGGAAACTACAAGGTCTTGCCTTTATAAGTGTCAAAGAAGCCCCTTAGGGTAAGGGGGAAAGTACGAGGTCTTTCCCTTATAAGTGTCAAAGGAGCCCCCTAGGGAAAGAGGGGGAAACTACAAGGTCTTGCCTTTATAAGTGTCAAAGAAGCCCCTTAGGGTAAGGGGGAAAGTACAAGGTCTTGCCCCTATAAGTGTCGACAGAGCCCCTAGGTAAAGAGGGGGAAACTACAAGGTCTTGCCTTTATAAGTGTCGAAGAAGCCCCTTAGGGTAAGGGGGAAACTACAAGGTCTTGCCCTTATAAGTGTCGAAGGAGCCCCATAGGGATAGAGAGGGAAACTACAAGGTCTTGTCTTTATAAGTGTCGTAGAAGCCCCTTAGGGTAAGGGGGAAAGTACAAGGTCGTGCCCTTCTAAGAGTCAAAGGAGCCCCCTAGGGAAAGAGGGGAAAGTACAATGTCTTGCTCTGGTAGGAGTCTCAGGAGACCCATAGGAAAAGAGGGGGCAGCTACAAGGTCTTGCCCTTCTAAGAGCAGAGAGAGCCCCCTCGTGCAAGAGGGGGACATTACAAGATTGTGCCCTTATGAGAGTCAGAGAACCCCTAGGGAAAGTACAAGGTCTTGCCCTTATAAGTGTCGGTGGAGCCCCCTAGGGAAAGAGGGGGAAACTACAAGGTCTTGCCCTTATAAGTGTCAAAGAAGCCCGTTAGGGTAAGGGGGAAACTACAAGGTCTTGCCCTTATAAGTGTTGAAGGAGCCCCCTAGGGAAAGAGGGGGAAACTACAAGGTCTTGCCTTTATAAGTGTCAAAGAAGCCCCTTAGGGTAAGGGGGAAGTACACGGTCTTGCCCTTATAAGTGTCAAAGGAACCCCCTAGGGAAAGAGGGGGAAACTACAAGGTTTTGCCCTTATAAGTCTCGAAGAAGCCCCCTAGGGAAAGAGGGGGAAACTACAAGGTCTTGCCCTTATAAGTGTCGAAGGAGCCCCCTAGGGAAAGAGGGGGAAACTACAAGGTCTTGCCCTTATAAGTGTCGAAGAAGCCCCTTAGGAAAAGAGGGGGAAACTACAAGGTCTTGCCTTTATAAGTGTCAAAAAAGCCCCTTAGGGTAAGGGGGAAACTACAAGGTCTTGCCCTTCTAAGAGTCAAAAGAGCCCCCTAGGGAAAGAGGGGAAAGTACAAGGTCTTGCCCTTATAAGTGTCGAAGTAGCCTCCTAGGGAAAGAGGGAGAAACTACAAGGTCTTGCCCTTATAAGTGTCGAAGAAACCCCCTAGGGAAAGAGGGGAAAGTACAAGGTCTTGCCCTTATAAGTGTCGAAGTAGCCTCCTAGGGAAAGACGGGGAAACTACAAGGTCTTGCCCTTATAAGTGTCGAAGAAACCCCCTAGAGAAAGAGGGGAAAGTACAAGGTCTTGCCCTTATAAATGTCGAAGGTGCCCTTTAGGGTAAGGGGGAACGTACAAGGTCTTGCTCTGGTAGGAGTCTCGGGAGACCCATAGGAAAAGAGGGGGAAGCTACAAGGTCTTGCCCTTCTAAGAGCAGAGGGAGCCTCCTGGTGCAAGAGGGGGACATTACAAGATCTTGCCCTTATAGGAGTCAGAGACCCCCTAGGGAAAGAGGGGGAAACTACAAGGTCTTGCCTTTATAAGTGTTGAAAGTGCCCCCTAGGGAAAGAGAGGGAAACTACAAGGTCTTGCCTTTATAAGTGTCGAAGGAGCCCCCTAGGGAAAGAGGGGGAAACTACAAGGTCTTGCATTTATAAGTGTCGAAGGAGCCCCTTAGGGAAAGAGGGGGAAACTACAAGGTCTTGCCCTTATAAGTGTCGAAGGAACCCCCTAGGGAAAGAGGGGGAAACTACAAGGTTTTGCCCTTATAAGTATCGAAGAAGCCCCCTAGGGAAAGAGGGGGAAACCACAAGGTCTTGACCTTATAAGTGTCAAAGAAGCCCCTTAGGGTAAGGGGGAAACTACAAGGTCTTGCCCTTATAAGTGTCAAAAAAGCCCCTTAGGGTAAGGGGGAAAATACGAGGTCTTGACCTTATAAGTGTCGAAGAAGCCTCCTAGGGAAAGAGGGGGAAACTACAAGGTCTTGCCCTTATAAGTGTCAAAGAAGCCCCTTAGGGTAAGGGGGAAACTACAAGGTCTTGCCCTTATAACTGTCAAAGAAGCCCCTCAGGGTAAGGGGGAAACTACGAGGTCTTGCCCTTATAAGTGTCGAAGGAGCCCCCTAGGGAAAGAGGGGGAAACTACAAGGTCTTGCCCTTATAAGTGTCGAAAGAGCCCCCTAGGCAAAGAGGGGGAAATTACAAGGTCTTGCCTTTATAAGTGTCAATGAAGCCCCTTAAGGTAAGGAGGAAAGTACAAGGTCTTGCCCTTATAAGTGTCAAAGGAGCCCCCTAGGGAAAGAGGGGGAAACTACAAGGTCTTGCCCTTCTAAGAGTCAAAAGAGCCCCCTAGGGAAAGAGGGGAAAGTACAAGGTCTTGCCCTTATAAGTGTCGAAGTAGCCTCCTAGGGAAAGAGGGAGAAACTACAAGGTCTTGCCCTTATAAGTGTCGAAGAAACCCCCTAGGGAAAGAGGGGAAAGTACAAGGTCTTGCCCTTATAAGTGTCGAAGAAGCCCCTTAGGGAAAGAGGGGGAAACTACAAGGTCTTGCCTTTATAAGTGTCAAAAAAGCCCCTTAGGGTAAGGGGGAAACTACAAGGTCTTGCCCTTCTAAGAGTCAAAAGAGCCCCCTAGGGAAAGAGGGGAAAGTACAAGGTCTTGCCCTTATAAGTGTCGAAGTAGCCTCCTAGGGAAAGAGGGAGAAACTACAAGGTCTTGCCCTTATAAGTGTCGAAGAAACCCCCTAGGGAAAGAGGGGAAAGTACAAGGTCTTGCCCTTATAAGTGTCGAAGTAGCCTCCTAGGGAAAGAGGGGGAAACTACAAGGTCTTGCCCTTTTAAGTGTCGAAGAAACCCCCTAGAGAAAGAGGGGAAAGTACAAGGTCTTGCCCTTATAAATGTCGAAGGTGCCCTTTAGGGTAAGGGGGAACGTACAAGGTCTTGCTCTGGTAGGAGTCTCGGGAGACCCATAGGAAAAGAGGGGGAAGCTACAAGGTCTTGCCCTTCTAAGAGCAGAGGGAGCCTCCTGGTGCAAGAGGGGGACATTACAAGATCTTGCCCTTATAGGAGTCAGAGACCCCCTAGGGAAAGAGGGGGAAACTACAAGGTCTTGCCTTTATAAGTGTTGAAGGAGCCCCCTAGGGAAAGAGAGGGAAACTACAAGGTCTTGCCTTTATAAGTGTCGAAGGAGCCCCCTAGGGAAAGAGGGGGAAACTACAAGGTCTTGCATTTATAAGTGTCGAAGGAGCCCCTTAGGGAAAGAGGGGGAAACTACAAGGTCTTGCCCTTATAAGTGTCGAAGGAACCCCCTAGGGAAAGAGGGGGAAACTACAAGGTTTTGCCCTTATAAGTGTCGAAGAAGCCCCCTAGGGAAAGAGGGGGAAACTACAAGGTCTTGACCTTATAAGTGTCAAAGAAGCCCATTAGGGTAAGGGGGAAACTACAAGGTCTTGCCCTTATAAGTGTCAAAGAAGCCCCTTAGGGTAAGGGGGAAAATACGAGGTCTTGACCTTATAAGTGTCGAAGAAGCCTCCTAGGGAAAGAGGGGGAAACTACAAGGTCTTGCCCTTATAAGTGTCAAAGAAGCCCCTTAGGGTAAGGGGGAAACTACAAGGTCTTGCCCTTATAAGTGTCAAAGAAGCCCCTCAGGGTAAGGGGGAAACTACGAGGTCTTGCCCTTATAAGTGTCGAAGGAGCCCCCTAGGGAAAGAGGGGGAAACTACAAGGTCTTGCCCTTATAAGTGTCGAAAGAGCCCCCTAGGGAAAGAGGGGGAAATTACAAGGTCTTGCCTTTATAAGTGTCAATGAAGCCCCTTAAGGTAAGGAGGAAAGTACAAGGTCTTGCCCTTATAAGTGTCAAAGGAGCCCCCTAGGGAAAGAGGGGGAAACTACAAGGTCTTGCCCTTATAAGTGTCGAAGGAGCCCCCTAGCGAAAGAGGGGGAAACTACAGGGTCTTGCCCTTATAAGTGTCAAAGAAGCCCCTTAGGGTAAGGGGGAAACTACAAGGTTTTGCCCTTGTAAGAGTCGATGGAGCCCCCTAGGGAAAGAGGGGGAAACTACAAGGTCTTGCCTTTATAAGAGTCAAAGAAGCCCCTTTAGGTAAGGGGGAAAGTACAAGGTCTTGCCCTTATAAGTGTCGAAGGAGCCCCTATGGAAAGAGGGGCAGACTACAAGGTCTTGCCTTTATAAGTGTCGAAGAAGCCCCTTAGGGTAAGGGGGAAACTACAAGGTCTTGCCCTTATAAGTGTTGAAGGAGCCCCCTGGGGAAAGGGGGGAAAGTACAAGGTCTTGCCCTTATAATTGTCGAAGGAGCCCCTTAGGGTAAGGTGGAAAGTACAAGGTCTTTCTCTGGTAGGAGTCTCAGGAGACCCATAGGAAAAGAGGGGGAAGCTACAAGGTCTTGCCCTTCTAAGAGCAGAGGGAGCCCCCTGGTGCAAGAGGGGGACATTACAAGATCTTGCCCTTATAGGAGTCAGAGACCCCCTAGGGAAAGAGGGGAAACTACAAGGTCTTGCCTTTATAAGTGTCGAAGGAGCCCCCTAGGGAAAGAGGGGGAAACTACAAGGTCTTGCCCTTATAAGTGTTGAAGGAGCCCCCTAGGGAAAGAGGGGGAAACTACAAGGTCTTGCATTTATAAGTGTCGAAGGAGCCCCCTAGGGAAAGAGGGGGAAACTACAAGGTCTTGCATTTATAAGTGTCGAAGGAGCCCCCTAGGGAAAGAGGGGGAAACTACAAGGTCTTACCCTTATAAGTGTCGAAGGAACCCCCTAGGGAAAGAGGGGGAAACTACAAGGTTTTGCCCTTATAAGTGTCGAAGAAGCCCCCTAGGGAAAGAGGGGGAAACTACAAGGTCTTGCCCTTATAAGTGTCAAAGAAGCCCCTTAGGGTAAGGGGGAAACTGCAAGGTCTTGCCCTTATAAGTGTCAAAGAAGCCCCTTAGGGTAAGGGGGAAAATACGAGGTCTTGACCTTATAAGTGTCGAAGAAGCCTCCTAGGGAAAGAGGGGGAAACTACAAGGTCTTGCCCTTATAAGTGTCAAAGAAGCCCCTTAGGGTAAGGGGGAAACTACAAGGTCTTGCCCTTATAAGTGTCAAAGAAGCCCCTTAAGGTAAGGGGGAAAGTACAAGGTCTTGCCCTTATAAGTGTCAAAGGAGCCCCCTAGGGAAAGAGGGGGAAACTACAAGGTCTTGCCCTTATAAGTGTCGAAGGAGCCCCCTAGCGAAAGAGGGGGAAACTACAGGGTCTTGCCCTTATAAGTGTCAAAGAAGCCCCTTAGGGTAAGGGGGAAACTACAAGGTTTTGCCCTTGTAAGTGTCGAAGGAGCCCCCTAGGGAAAGAGGGGGAAACTACAAGGTCTTGCCTTTATAAGAGTCAAAGAAGCCCCTTTAGGTAAGGGGGAAAGTACAAGGTCTTGCCCTTATAAGTGTCGAAGGAGCCCCTTAGGGTAAGGGGGAAAATACGAGGTCTTGACCTTATAAGTGTCGAAGAAGCCTCCTAGGGAAAGAGGGGGAAACTACAAGGTCTTGCCCTTATAAGTGTCAAAGAAGCCCCTTAGGGTAAGGGGGAAACTACAAGGTCTTGCCCTTATAAGTGTCAAAGAAGCCCCTCAGGGTAAGGGGGAAACTACGAGGTCTTGCCCTTATAAGTGTCGAAGGAGCCCCCTAGGGAAAGAGGGGGAAACTACAAGGTCTTGCCCTTATAAGTGTCGAAAGAGCCCCCTAGGGAAAGAGGGGGAAATTACAAGGTCTTGCCTTTATAAGTGTCAATGAAGCCCCTTAAGGTAAGGAGGAAAGTACAAGGTCTTGCCCTTATAAGTGTCAAAGGAGCCCCCTAGGGAAAGAGGGGGAAACTACAAGGTCTTGCCCTTATAAGTGTCGAAGGAGCCCCCTAGCGAAAGAGGGGGAAACTACAGGGTCTTGCCCTTATAAGTGTCAAAGAAGCCCCTTAGGGTAAGGGGGAAACTACAAGGTTTTGCCCTTGTAAGAGTCGATGGAGCCCCCTAGGGAAAGAGGGGGAAACTACAAGGTCTTGCCTTTATAAGAGTCAAAGAAGCCCCTTTAGGTAAGGGGGAAAGTACAAGGTCTTGCCCTTATAAGTGTCGAAGGAGCCCCTATGGAAAGAGGGGCAGACTACAAGGTCTTGCCTTTATAAGTGTCGAAGAAGCCCCTTAGGGTAAGGGGGAAACTACAAGGTCTTGCCCTTATAAGTGTTGAAGGAGCCCCCTGGGGAAAGGGGGGAAAGTACAAGGTCTTGCCCTTATAATTGTCGAAGGAGCCCCTTAGGGTAAGGTGGAAAGTACAAGGTCTTTCTCTGGTAGGAGTCTCAGGAGACCCATAGGAAAAGAGGGGGAAGCTACAAGGTCTTGCCCTTCTAAGAGCAGAGGGAGCCCCCTGGTGCAAGAGGGGGACATTACAAGATCTTGCCCTTATAGGAGTCAGAGACCCCCTAGGGAAAGAGGGGAAACTACAAGGTCTTGCCTTTATAAGTGTCGAAGGAGCCCCCTAGGGAAAGAGGGGGAAACTACAAGGTCTTGCCCTTATAAGTGTTGAAGGAGCCCCCTAGGGAAAGAGGGGGAAACTACAAGGTCTTGCATTTATAAGTGTCGAAGGAGCCCCCTAGGGAAAGAGGGGGAAACTACAAGGTCTTGCATTTATAAGTGTCGAAGGAGCCCCCTAGGGAAAGAGGGGGAAACTACAAGGTCTTACCCTTATAAGTGTCGAAGGAACCCCCTAGGGAAAGAGGGGGAAACTACAAGGTTTTGCCCTTATAAGTGTCGAAGAAGCCCCCTAGGGAAAGAGGGGGAAACTACAAGGTCTTGCCCTTATAAGTGTCAAAGAAGCCCCTTAGGGTAAGGGGGAAACTGCAAGGTCTTGCCCTTATAAGTGTCAAAGAAGCCCCTTAGGGTAAGGGGGAAAATACGAGGTCTTGACCTTATAAGTGTCGAAGAAGCCTCCTAGGGAAAGAGGGGGAAACTACAAGGTCTTGCCCTTATAAGTGTCAAAGAAGCCCCTTAGGGTAAGGGGGAAACTACAAGGTCTTGCCCTTATAAGTGTCAAAGAAGCCCCTTAAGGTAAGGGGGAAAGTACAAGGTCTTGCCCTTATAAGTGTCAAAGGAGCCCCCTAGGGAAAGAGGGGGAAACTACAAGGTCTTGCCCTTATAAGTGTCGAAGGAGCCCCCTAGCGAAAGAGGGGGAAACTACAGGGTCTTGCCCTTATAAGTGTCAAAGAAGCCCCTTAGGGTAAGGGGGAAACTACAAGGTTTTGCCCTTGTAAGTGTCGAAGGAGCCCCCTAGGGAAAGAGGGGGAAACTACAAGGTCTTGCCTTTATAAGAGTCAAAGAAGCCCCTTTAGGTAAGGGGGAAAGTACAAGGTCTTGCCCTTATAAGTGTCGAAGGAGCCCCTATGGAAAGAGGGGGAGACTACAAGGTCTTGCCTTTATAAGTGTCGAAGAAGCCCCTTAGGGTAAGGGGGAAACTACAAAGTCTTCCCCTTATAAGTGTTGAAGGAGCCCCCTGGGGAAAGGGGGGAAAGTACAAGGTCTTGCCCTTATAAGTGTCGAAGGAGCCCCTTAGGGTAAGGGGGAAAGTACAAGGTCTTTCTCTGGTAGGAGTCTCAGGAGACCCATAGGAAAAGAGGGGGAAGCTACAAGGTCTTGCCCTTCTAAGAGCAGAGGGAGCCCCCTGGTGCAAGAGGGGGACATTACAAGATCTTGCCCTTATAGGAGTCAGAGACCCCCTAGGGAAAGAGGGGAAACTACAAGGTCTTGCCTTTATAAGTGTCGAAGGAGCCCCCTAGGGAAAGAGGGGGAAACTACAAGTCTTGCCCTTATAAGTGTCATAGAAGCCCCTTAAGGTAAGGGGGAAACTACAAGGTCTTGCCCTTATAAGTGTCAAAGAAGCCCCTTAAGGTAAAGGGGAAACTACAAGGTCTTGCCCTTATAAGTGTCGAAGGAGCCCCATAGGGAAAGAGGGGGAAACTACAAGGTCTTGCCTTTATAAGTGTCAAAGAAGCCCCTTAGGGTAAGGGGGAAAGTACAAGGTCTTGCCCCTATAAGTGTCGACAGAGCCCCTAGGTAAAGAGGGGGAAACTACAAGGTCTTGCCTTTATAAGTGTCGAAGAAGCCCCTTAGGGTAAGGGGGAAACTACAAGGTCTTGCCCTTATAAGTGTCGAAGAAGCCCCTTAGGGTAGGGGGAAAGTACAAGGTCGTGCCCTTCTAAGAGTCAAAGGAGCCCCCTAGGGAAAGAGGGGAAAGTACAATGTCTTGCTCTGGTAGGAGTCTCAGGAGACCCATAGGAAAAGAGGGGGCAGCTACAAGGTCTTGCCCTTCTAAGAGCAGAGAGAGCCCCCTGGTGCAAGAGGGGGACATTACAAGATCTTGCCCTTATGAGAGTCAGAGACCCCCTAGGGAAAGTACAAGGTCTTGCCCTTATAAGTGTCGAAGGAGCCCCCTAGGGAAAGAGGGGAAAACTATAAGGTCTTGCCCTTATAAGTGTCAAAGAAGCCCCTTAGGATAAGGGGGAAACTACAAGGTCTTGCCCTTATAAGTGTTGAAGGAGCCCCCTAGGGAAAGAGGGGGAACCTACAAGGTCTTGCCCTTATAAGTGTCAAAGAAGCCCCTTAGGGTAAGGGGGAAACTACAAGGTCTTGCCCTTATAAGTGTCGAAGGAGCCCCGTAGGGAAAGAGGGGGAAACTACAAGGTCTTGCCCTTATAAGTGTCAAAGAAGCCCTTTAGGGTAAGGGGGAAACTACAAAGTCTTGCCCTTATAAGTGTCGAAGGAGCCACCTAGGGAAAGAGGGGGAAACTACAAGGTCTTGCCTTTATAAGTGTCAAAGAAGCCCCTTAGGGTAAGGGGGAAGTACAAGGTCTTGCCCTTATAAGTGTCGAAGGAACCCCCTAGGGAAAGAGGGGGAAACTACAAGGTTTTGCCCTTATAAGTGTTGAAGAAGCCCCCTAGGGAAAGAGGGGGAAACTACAAGGTCTTGCCCTTATAAGTGTCAAAGAAGCCCCTTAGGGTAATGGGGAAACTACAAGGTCTTGCCCTTATAATTGTCAAAGAAGCCCCTTAGGGTAAGGGGGAAACTACGAGGTCTTGCCCTTATAAGTGTCGAAGAAGCCCCCTAGGGAAAGAGGGGGAAACTACAAAGTCTTGCCCTTATAAGTGTCAAAGAAGCCCCTTAGGGTAAGGGGGAAACTACAAGGTCTTGCCCTTATAAGTGTCAAAGAAGCCCCTTAGGGTAAGGGGGAAACTACGAGGTTTTGCCCTTATAAGTGTCGAAGGAGCCCCCTAGGGAAAGAGGGGGAAACTGCAAGGTCTTGCCCTTATAAGTGTCGAAAGAGCCCCCTAGGGAAAGAGGCGGAAATTACAAGGTCTTGCCTTTATAAGTGTCAAAGAAGCCCCTTAGGGTAAGGAGGAAAGTACAAGGTCTTGCCCTTATAAGTGTCAAAGGAGCCCCCTAGGGAAAGAGGGGGAAACTACAAGGTCTTGCGCTTATAAGTGTCGAAGGAGCCCCCTAGCGAAAGAGGGGGAAACTACAGGGTTTTGCCCTTATAAGTGTCAAAGAAGTCCCTTAGGGTAAGGGGGAAACTACAAGGTTTTGCCCTTATAAGTGTCGAAGGAGCCCCCTAGGGAAAGAGGGGGAAACTACAAGGTCTTGCCTTTATAAGAGTCAAAGAAGCCCCTTTAGGTAAGGGGGAAAGTACAAGGTCTTGCCCTTATAAGTGTCGAAGGAGCCCCTATGGAAAGAGGGGGAGACTACAAGGTCTTGCCTTTATAAGTGTCGAAGAAGCCCCTTAGGGTAAGGGGGAAACTACAAGGTCTTGCCCTTATAAGTGTTGAAGGAGCCCCCTAGGGAAAGGGGGTAAAGTACAAGGTCTTGCCCTTATAAGTGTCGAAGGAGCCCCTTAGGGTAAGGGGGAAAGTACAAGGTCTTTCTCTGGTAGGTGTCTCAGGAGACCCATAGGAAAAGATGGGGAAGCTACAAGGTCTTGCCCTTCTAAGAGCAGAGGGAGCCCCCTGGTGCAAGAGGGGGACATTACAAGATCTTGCCCTTATAGGAGTCAGAGACCCCCTAGGGAAAGAGGGGAAACTACAAGGTCTTGCCTTTAGAAGTGTCGAAGGAGCCCCGTAGGGAAAGAGGGGGAAACTACAAGGTCTTGCCCTTATAAGTGTCGAAGAAGCCCCCTAGGGAAAGAGGGGGAAACTACAAGGTCTTGCCCTTATAAGTGTCAAAGAAGCCCCTTAGGGTAAGGGGGAAACTACAAGGTCTTGCCCTTATAAGTGTCAAAGAAGCCCCTTAAGGTAAAGGGGAAACTACAAGGTCTTGCCCTTATAAGTGTCGAAGGAGCCCCATAGGGAAAGAGGGGGAAACTACAAGGTCTTGCCTTTATAAGTGTCAAAGAAGCCCCTTAGGGTAAGGGGGAAAGTACGAGGTCTTTCCCTTATAAGTGTCAAAGGAGCCCCCTAGGGAAAGAGGGGGAAACTACAAGGTCTTGCCTTTATAAGTGTCAAAGAAGCCCCTTAGGGTAAGGGGGAAAGTACAAGGTCTTGCCCCTATAAGTGTCGACAGAGCCCCTAGGTAAAGAGGGGGAAACTACAAGGTCTTGCCTTTATAAGTGTCGAAGAAGCCCCTTAGGGTAAGGGGGAAACTACAAGGTCTTGCCCTTATAAGTGTCGAAGGAGCCCCATAGGGATAGAGAGGGAAACTACAAGGTCTTGTCTTTATAAGTGTCGTAGAAGCCCCTTAGGGTAAGGGGGAAAGTACAAGGTCGTGCCCTTCTAAGAGTCAAAGGAGCCCCCTAGGGAAAGAGGGGAAAGTACAATGTCTTGCTCTGGTAGGAGTCTCAGGAGACCCATAGGAAAAGAGGGGGCAGCTACAAGGTCTTGCCCTTCTAAGAGCAGAGAGAGCCCCCTCGTGCAAGAGGGGGACATTACAAGATCTTGCCCTTATGAGAGTCAGAGACCCCCTAGGGAAAGTACAAGGTCTTGCCCTTATAAGTGTCGGTGGAGCCCCCTAGGGAAAGAGGGGGAAACTACAAGGTCTTGCCCTTCTAAGAGCAGAGAGAGCCCCCTCGTGCAAGAGAGGGACATTACAAGATTGTGCCCTTATGAGAGTCAGAGAACCCCTAGGGAAAGTACAAGGTCTTGCCCTTATAAGTGTCGGTGGAGCCCCCTAGGGAAAGAGGGGGAAACTACAAGGTCTTGCCCTTATAAGTGTCAAAGAAGCCCGTTAGGGTAAGGGGGAAACTACAAGGTCTTGCCCTTATAAGTGTTGAAGGAGCCCCCTAGGGAAAGAGGGGGAAACTACAAGGTCTTGACTTTATAAGTGTCAAAGAAGCCCCTTAGGGTAAGGGGGAAGTACACGGTCTTGCCCTTATAAGTGTCAAAGGAACCCCCTAGGGAAAGAGGGGGAAACTACAAGGTTTTGCCCTTATAAGTCTCGAAGAAGCCCCCTAGGGAAAGAGGGGGAAACTACAAGGTCTTGCCCTTATAAGTGTCGAAGGAGCCCCCTAGGGAAAGAGGGGGAAACTACAAGGTCTTGCCCTTATAAGTGTCGAAGAAGCCCCTTAGGGAAAGAGGGGGAAACTACAAGGTCTTGCCTTTATAAGTGTCAAAAAAGCCCCTTAGGGTAAGGGGGAAACTACAAGGTCTTGCCCTTCTAAGAGTCAAAAGAGCCCCCTAGGGAAAGAGGGGAAAGTACAAGGTCTTGCCCTTATAAGTGTCGAAGTAGCCTCCTAGGGAAAGAGGGAGAAACTACAAGGTCTTGCCCTTATAAGTGTCGAAGTAGCCTCCTAGGGAAAGACGGGGAAACTACAAGGTCTTGCCCTTATAAGTGTCGAAGTAGCCTCCTAGGGAAAGACGGGGAAACTACAAGGTCTTGCCCTTATAAGTGTCTAAGAAACCCCCTAGAGAAAGAGGGGAAAGTACAAGGTCTTGCCCTTATAAATGTCGAAGGTGCCCTTTAGGGTAAGGGGGAACGTACAAGGTCTTGCTCTGGTAGGAGTCTCGGGAGACCCATAGGAAAAGAGGGGGAAGCTACAAGGTCTTGCCCTTCTAAGAGCAGAGGGAGCCTCCTGGTGCAAGAGGGGGACATTACAAGATCTTGCCCTTATAGGAGTCAGAGACCCCCTAGGGAAAGAGGGGGAAACTACAAGGTCTTGCCTTTATAAGTGTTGAAAGAGCCCCCTAGGGAAAGAGAGGGAAACTACAAGGTCTTGCCTTTATAAGTGTCGAAGGAGCCCCCTAGGGAAAGAGGGGGAAACTACAAGGTCTTGCATTTATAAGTGTCGAAGGAGCCCCTTAGGGAAAGAGGGGGAAACTACAAGGTCTTGCCCTTATAAGTGTCGAAGGAACCCCCTAGGGAAAGAGGGGGAAACTACAAGGTTTTGCCCTTATAAGTATCGAAGAAGCCCCCTAGGGAAAGAGGGGGAAACCACAAGGTCTTGACCTTATAAGTGTCAAAGAAGCCCCTTAGGGTAAGGGGGAAACTACAAGGTCTTGCCCTTATAAGTGTCAAAAAAGCCCCTTAGGGTAAGGGGGAAAATACGAGGTCTTGACCTTATAAGTGTCGAAGAAGCCTCCTAGGGAAAGAGGGGGAAACTACAAGGTCTTGCCCTTATAAGTGTCAAAGAAGCCCCTTAGGGTAAGGGGGAAACTACAAGGTCTTGCCCTTATATCTGTCAAAGAAGCCCCTCAGGGTAAGGGGGAAACTACGAGGTCTTGCCCTTATAAGTGTCGAAGGAGCCCCCTAGGGAAAGAGGGGGAAACTACAAGGTCTTGCCCTTATAAGTGTCGAAAGAGCCCCCTAGGCAAAGAGGGGGAAATTACAAGGTCTTGCCTTTATAAGTGTCAAAGAAGCCCCTTAAGGTAAGGAGGAAAGTATAAGGTCTTGCCCTTATAAGTGTCAAAGGAGCCCCCTAGGGAAAGAGGGGGAAACTACAAGGTCTTGCCCTTATAAGTGTCGAAGGAGCCCCCTAGCGAAAGAGGGGGAAACTACAGGGTCTTGCCCTTATAAGTGTCAAAGGAGCCCCCTAGGGAAAGAGGGGGAAACTACAAGGTCTTGCCCTTATAAGTGTCGAAGGAGCCCCCTAGCGAAAGAGGGGGAAACTACAGGGTCTTGCCCTTATAAGTGTCAAAGAAGCCCCTTAGGGTAAGGGGGAAACTACAAGGTTTTGCCCTTGTAAGTGTTGATGGAGCCCCCTAGGGAAAGAGGGGGAAACTACAAGGTCTTGCCTTTATAAGAGTCAAAGAAGCCCCTTTAGGTAAGGGGGAAAGTACAAGGTCTTGCCCTTATAAGTGTCGAAGGAGCCCCTATGGAAAGAGGGGGAGACTACAAGGTCTTGCCTTTATAAGTGTCGAAGAAGCCCCTTAGGGTAAGGGGGAAACTACAAGGTCTTGCCCTTATAAGTGTTGAAGGAGCCCCCTGGGGAAAGGGGGGAAAGTACAAGGTCTTGCCCTTATAATTGTCGAAGGAGCCCCTTAGGGTAAGGTGGAAAGTACAAGGTCTTTCTCTGGTAGGAGTCTCAGGAGACCCATAGGAAAAGAGGGGGAAGCTACAAGGTCTTGCCCTTCTAAGAGCAGAGGGAGCCCCCTGGTGCAAGAGGGGGACATTACAAGATCTTGCCCTTATAGGAGTCAGAGACCCCCTAGGGAAAGAGGGGAAACTACAAGGTCTTGCCTTTATAAGTGTCGAAGGAGCCCCCTAGGGAAAGAGGGGGAAACTACAAGGTCTTGCCCTTATAAGTGTTGAAGGAGCCCCCTAGGGAAAGAGGGGGAAACTACAAGGTCTTGCATTTATAAGTGTCGAAGGAGCCCCCTAGGGAAAGAGGGGGAAACTACAAGGTCTTGCATTTATAAGTGTCGAAGGAGCCCCCTAGGGAAAGAGGGGGAAACTACAAGGTCTTGCCCTTATAAGTGTCGAAGGAACCCCCTAGGGAAAGAGGGGGAAACTACAAGGTTTTGCCCTTATAAGTGTCGAAGAAGACCCCTAGGGAAAGAGGGGGAAACTACAAGGTCTTGCCCTTATAAGTGTCAAAGAAGCCCCTTAGGGTAAGGGGGAAACTGCAAGGTCTTGCCCTTATAAGTGTCAAAGAAGCCCCTTAGGGTAAGGGGGAAAATACGAGATCTTGACCTTATAAGTGTCGAAGAAGCCTCCTAGGGAAAGAGGGGGAAACTACAAGGTCTTGCCCTTATAAGTGTCAAAGAAGCCCCTTAGGGTAAGGGGGAAACTACAAGGTCTTGCCCTTATAAGTGTCAAAGAAGCCCCTTAAGGTAAGGAGGAAAGTACAAGGTCTTGCCCTTATAAGTGTCAAAGGAGCCCCCTAGGGAAAGAGGGGGAAACTACAAGGTCTTGCCCTTATAAGTGTCGAAGGAGCCCCCTAGCGAAAGAGGGGGAAACTACAGGGTCTTGCCCTTATAAGTGTCAAAGAAGCCCCTTAGGGTAAGGGGGAAACTACAAGGTTTTGCCCTTGTAAGTGTCGAAGGAGCCCCCTAGGGAAAGAGGGGGAAACTACAAGGTCTTGCCTTTATAAGAGTCAAAGAAGCCCCTTTAGGTAAGGGGGAAAGTACAAGGTCTTGCCCTTATAAGTGTCGAAGGAGCCCCTATGGAAAGAGGGGGAGACTACAAGATCTTGCCTTTATAAGTGTCGAAGAAGCCCCTTAGGGTAAGGGGGAAAGTACAAGGTCTTGCCCTTATAAGTGTTGAAGGAGCCCCTTAGGGTAAGGGGGAAAGTACAAGGTCTTTCTCTGGTAGGAGTCTCAGGAGACCCATAGGAAAAGAGGGGGAAGCTACAAGGTCTTGCCCTTCTAAGAGCAGAGGGAGCCCCCTGGTGCAAGAGGGGGACATTACAAGATCTTGCCCTTATAGGAGTCAGAGACCCCCTAGGGAAAGAGGGGAAACTACAAGGTCTTGCCTTTATAAGTGTCGAAGGAGCCCCCTAGGGAAAGAGGGGGAAACTACAAGGTCTTGCCCTTATAAGTGTTGAAGGAGCCCCCTAGGGAAAGAGGGGGAAACTACAAGGTCTTGCATTTATAAGTGTCGAAGGAGCCCCCTAGGGAAAGAGGGGGAAACTACAAGGTCTTGCATTTATAAGTGTCGAAGGAGCACCCTAGGGAAAGAGGGGGAAACTACAAGGTCTTGCCCTTATAAGTGTCGAAGGAACCCCCTAGGGAAAGAGGGGGAAACTACAAGGTTTTGCCCTTATAAGTGTCGAAGAAGCCCCCTAGGGAAAGAGGGGGAAACTACAAGGTCTTGCCCTTATAAGTGTCAAAGAAGCCCCTTAGGGTAAGGGGGAAACTGCAAGGTCTTGCCCTTATAAGTGTCAAAGAAGCCCCTTAGGGTAAGGGGGAAAATACGAGGTCTTGACCTTATAAGTGTCGAAGAAGCCTCCTAGGGAAAGAGGGGGAAACTACAAGGTCTTGCCCTTATAAGTGTCAAAGAAGCCCCTTAGGGTAAGGGGGAAACTACAAGGTCTTGCCCTTATAAGTGTCAAAGAAGCCCCTTAAGGTAAGGAGGAAAGTACAAGGTCTTGCCCTTATAAGTGTCAAAGGAGCCCCCTAGGGAAAGAGGGGGAAACTACAAGGTCTTGCCCTTATAAGTGTCGAAGGAGCCCACTAGCGAAAGAGGGGGAAACTACAGGGTCTTGCCCTTATAAGTGTCAAAGAAGCCCCTTAGGGTAAGGGGGAAACTACAAGGTTTTGCCCTTGTAAGTGTCGAAGGAGCCCCCTAGGGAAAGAGGGGGAAACTACAAGGTCTTGCCTTTATAAGAGTCAAAGAAGCCCCTTTAGGTAAGGGGGAAAGTACAAGGTCTTGCCCTTATAAGTGTTGAAGGAGCCCCTATGGAAAGTGGGGGAGACTACAAGGTCTTGCCTTTATAAGTGTCGAAGAAGCCCCTTAGGGTAAGGGGGAAGCTACAAGGTCTTGCCCTTCTAAGAGCAGAGGGAGCCCCCTGGTGCAAGAGGGGGACATTACAAGATCTTGCCCTTATAGGAGTCAGAGACCCCCTAGGGAAAGAGGGGAAACTACAAGGTCTTGCCTTTATAAGTGTCGAAGGAGCCCCCTAGGGAAAGAGGGGGAAACTACAAGGTCTTGCCCTTATAAGTGTCATAGAAGCCCCTTAGGGTAAGGGGGAAACTACAAGGTCTTGCCCTTATAAGTGTCAAAGAAGCCCCTTAAGGTAAAGGGGAAACTACAAGGTCTTGCCCTTATAAGTGTCGAAGGAGCCCCATAGGGAAAGAGGGGGAAACTACAAGGTCTTGCCTTTATAAGTGTCAAAGAAGCCCCTTAGGGTAAGGGGGAAAGTACGAGGTCTTGCCCTTATAAGTGTCAAAGGAGCCCCCTAGGGAAAGAAGGGGAAACTACAAGGTCTTGCCTTTATAAGTGTCAAAGAAGCCCCTTAGGGTAAGGGGGAAAGTACAAGGTCTTGCCCCTATAAGTGTCGACAGAGCTCCTAGGTAAAGAGGGGGAAACTACAAGGTCTTGCCTTTATAAGTGTCGAAGAAGCCCCTTAGGGTAAGGGGGAAACTACAAGGTCTTGCCCTTATAAGTGTCGAAGGAGCCCCCTAGGGATAGAGAGGGAAACTACAAGGTCTTGTCTTTATAAGTGTCGAAGAAGCCCCTTAGGGTAAGGGGGAAAGTACAAGGTCGTGCCCTTCTAAGAGTCAAAGGAGCCCCCTAGGGAAAGAGGGGAAAGTACAATGTCTTGCTCTGGTAGGAGTCTCAGGAGACCCATAGGAAAAGAGGGGGCAGCTACAAGGTCTTGCCCTTCTAAGAGCAGAGAGAGCCCCCTGGTGCAAGAGGGGGACATTACAAGATCTTGCCCTTATGAGAGTCAGAGACCCCCTAGGGAAAGTACAAGGTCTTGCCCTTATAAGTGTCGAAGGAGCCCCCTAGGGAAAGAGGGGAAAACTATAAGGTCTTGCCCTTATAAGTGTCAAAGAAGCCCCTTAGGGTAAGGGGGAAACTACAAGGTCTTGCCATTATAAGTGTCGAAGGAGCCCCCTAGGGAAAGAGGGGGAAACTACAAGGTCTTGCCCTTATAAGTGTCAAAGAAGCCCTTTAGGGTAAGGGGGAAACTACAAAGTCTTGCCCTTATAAGTGTCGAAGGAGCCACCTAGGGAAAGAGGGGGAAACTACAAGGTCTTGCCTTTATAAGTGTCAAAGAAGCCCATTAGGGTAAGGGGGAAGTACAAGGTCTTGCCCTTATAAGTGTTGAAGAAGCCCCCTAGGGAAAGAGGGGGAAACTACAAGGTCTTGCCCTTATAAGTGTCAAAGAAGCCCCTTAGGGTAATGGGGAAACTACAAGGTCTTGCCCTTATAATTGTCAAAGAAGCCCCTTAGGGTAAGGGGGAAACTACGAGGTATTGCCCTTATAAGTGTCGAAGAAGCCCTTAGGGAAAGAGGGGGAAACTACAAAGTCTTGCCCTTATAAGTGTCAAAGAAGCCCCTTAGGGTAAGGGGGAAACTACAAGGTCTTGCCCTTATAAGTGTCAAAGAAGCCCCTTAGGGTAAGGGGGAAACTACGAGGTTTTGCCCTTATAAGTGTCGAAGGAGCCCCCTAGGGAAAGAGGGGGAAACTACAAGGTCTTGCCCTTATAAGTGTCGAAAGAGCCCCCTAGGGAAAGAGGGGGAAACTACAAGGTCTTGCGCTTATAAGTGTCGAAGGAGCCCCCTAGCGAAAGAGGGGGAAACTACAGGGTCTTGCCCTTATAAGTGTCAAAGAAGCCCCTTAGGGTAAGGGGGAAACTACAAGGTTTTGCCCTTATAAGTGTCGAAGGAGCCCCCTAGGGAAAGAGGGGGAAACTACAAGGTCTTGCCTTTATAAGAGTCAAAGAAGCCCCTTTAGGTAAGGGGGAAAGTACAAGGTCTTGCCCTTATAAGTGTCGAAGGAGCCCCTATGGAAAGAGGGGGAGACTACAAGGTCTTGCCTTTATAAGTGTCGAAGAAGCCCCTTAGGGTAAGGGGGAAACTACAAGGTCTTGCCCTTATAAGTGTTGAAGGAGCCCCCTGGGGAAAGGGGGGAAAGTACAAGGTCTTGCCCTTATAAGTGTCGAAGGAGCCCCTTAGGGTAAGGGGGAAAGTACAAGGTCTTTCTCTGGTAGGTGTCTCAGGAGACCCATAGGAAAAGAGGGGGAAGCTACAAGGTCTTGCCCTTCTAAGAGTAGAGGGAGCCCCCTGGTGCAAGAGGGGGACATTACAAGATCTTGCCCTTATAGGAGTCAGAGACCCCCTAGGGAAAGAGGGGAAACTACAAGGTCTTGCCTTTATAAGTGTCGAAGGAGCCCCGTAGGGAAAGAGGGGGAAACTACAAGGTCTTGCCCTTATAAGTGTCGAAGAAGCCCCCTAGGGAAAGAGGGGGAAACTACAAGGTCTTGCCCCTATAAGTGTCGACAGAGCCCCTAGGTAAAGAGCGGGAAACTACAAGGTCTTGCCTTTATAAGTGTCGAAGAAGCCCCTTAGGGTAAGGGGGAAACTACAAGGTCTTGCCCTTATAAGTGTCGAAGGAGCCCCCTAGGGATAGAGAGGGAAACTACAAGGTCTTGTCTTTATAAGTGTCGAAGAAGCCCCTTAGGGTAAGGGGGAAAGTACAAGGTCGTGCCCTTCTAAGAGTCAAAGGAGCCCCCTAGGGAAAGAGGGGAAAGTACAATGTCTTGCTCTGGTAGGAGTCTCAGGAGACCCATAGGAAAAGAGGGGGCAGCTACAAGGTCTTGCCCTTCTAAGAGCAGAGAGAGCCCCCTGGTGCAAGAGGGGGACATTACAAGATCGTGCCTTATGAGAGTCAGAGACCCCCTAGGGAAAGTACAAGGTCTTGCCCTTATAAGTGTCGGTGGAGCCCCCTAGGGAAAGACGGGGAAACTACAAGGTCTTGCCCTTATAAGTGTCAAAGAAGCCCGTTAGGGTAAGGGGGAAACTACAAGGTCTTGCCCTTATAAGTGTTGAAGGAGCCCCCTAGGGAAAGAGGGGGAAACTACAAGGTCTTGCCTTTATAAGTGTCAAAGAAGCCCCTTAGGGTAAGGGGGAAGTACACGGTCTTGCCCTTATAAGTGTCAAAGGAACCCCCTAGGGAAAGAGGGGGAAACTACAAGGTTTTGCCCTTATAAATCTCGAAGAAGCCCCCTAGGGAAAGAGGGGGAAACTACAAGGTCTTGCCCTTATAAGTGTCGAAGGAGCCCCCTAGGGAAAGAGGGGGAAACTACAAGGTCTTGCCCTTATAAGTGTCGAAGAAGCCCCTTAGGGAAAGAGGGGGAAACTACAAGGTCTTGCCTTTATAAGTGTCAAAAAAGCCCCTTAGGGTAAGGGGGAAACTACAAGGTCTTGCCCTTCTAAGAGTCAAAAGAGCCCCCTAGGGAAAGAGGGGAAAGTACAAGGTCTTGCCCTTATAAGTGTCGAAGTAGCCTCCTAGGGAAAGAGGGAGAAACAACAAGGTCTTGCCCTTATAAGTGTCGAAGAAACCCCCTAGGGAAAGAGGGGAAAGTACAAGGTCTTGCCCTTATAAGTGTCGAAGTAGCCTCCTAGGGAAAGAGGGGGAAACTACAAGGTCTTGCCCTTATAAGTGTCGAAGAAACCCCCTAGAGAAAGAGGGGAAAGTACAAGGTCTTGCCCTTATAAATGTCGAAGGTGCCCTTTAGGGTAAGGGGGAACGTACAAGGTCTTGCTCTGGTAGGAGTCTCGGGAGACCCATAGGAAAAGAGGGGGAAGCTACAAGGTCTTGCCCTTCTAAGAGCAGAGGGAGCCTCCTGGTGCAAGAGGGGGACATTACAAGATCTTGCCCTTATAGGAGTCAGAGACCCCCTAGGGAAAGAGGGGGAAACTACAAGGTCTTGCCTTTATAAGTGTTGAAGGAGCCCCCTAGGGAAAGAGAAGGAAACTACAAGGTCTTGCCTTTATAAGTGTCGAAGGAGCCCCCTAGGGAAAGAGGGGGAAACTACAAGGTCTTGCTTTTATAAGTGTCGAAGGAGCCCCTTAGGGAAAGAGGGGGAAACTACAAGGTCTTGACCTTATAAGTATCGAAGAAGCCCCCTAGGGAAAGAGGGGGAAACTACAAGGTCTTGACCTTATAAGTGTCAAAGAAGCCCCTTAGGGTAAGGGGGAAACTACAAGGTCTTGCCCTTATAAGTGTCAAAGAAGCCCCTTAGGGTAAGGGGGAAAATACGAGGTCTTGACCTTATAAGTGTCGAAGAAGCCTCCTAGGGAAAGAGGGGGAAACCACAAGGTCTTGCCCTTATAAGTGTCAAAGAAGCCCCTTAGGGTAAGGGGGAAACTACAAGGTCTTGCCCTTATAAGTGTCAAAGAAGCCCCTCAGGGTAAGGGGGAAACTACGAGGTCTTGCCCTTATAAGTGTCGAAGGAGCCCCCTAGGGAAAGAGGGGGAAACTACAAGGTCTTGCCCTTATAAGTGTCGAAAGAGCCCCCTAGGCAAAGAGGGGGAAATTACAAGGTCTTGCCTTTATAAGTGTCAAAGAAGCCCCTTAAGGTAAGGAGGAAAGTACAAGGTCTTGCCCTTATAAGTGTCAAAGGAGCCCCCTAGGGAAAGAGGGGGAAACTACAAGGTCTTGCCCTTATAAGTGTCGAAGGAGCCCCCTAGCGAAAGAGGGGGAAACTACAGGGTCTTGCCCTTATAAGTGTCAAAGAAGCCCCTTAGGGTAAGGGGGAAACTACAAGGTTTTGCCCTTGTAACTGTCGAAGGAGCCCCCTAGGGAAAGAGGGGGAAACTACAAGGTCTTGCCTTTATAAGAGTCAAAGAAGCCCCTTTAGGTAAGGGGGAAAGTACAAGGTCTTGCCCTTATAAGTGTCGAAGGAGCCCCTATGGAAAGAGGGGGAGACTACAAGGTCTTGCCTTTATAAGTGTCGAAGAAGCCCCTTAGGGTAAGGGGGAAACAACAAGGTCTTGCCCTTATAAGTGTTGAAGGAGCCCCCTGGGGAAAGGGGGGAAAGTACAAGGTCTTGCCCTTATAATTGTCGAAGGAGCCCCTTAGGGTAAGGTGGAAAGTACAAGGTCTTTCTCTGGTAGGAGTCTCAGGAGACCCATAGGAAAAGAGGGGGAAGCTACAAGGTCTTGCCCTTCTAAGAGCAGAGGGAGCCCCCTGGTGCAAGAGGGGGACATTACAAGATCTTGCCCTTATAGGAGTCAGAGACCCCCTAGGGAAAGAGGGGAAACTACAAGGTCTTGCCTTTATAAGTGTCGAAGGAGCCCCCTAGGGAAAGAGGGGGAAACTACAAGGTCTTGCCCTTATAAGTGTTGAAGGAGCCCCCTAGGGAAAGAGGGGG
The DNA here is from genome assembly GCF_040938575.1 of Ambystoma mexicanum. Taxonomy (NCBI): domain Eukaryota; kingdom Metazoa; phylum Chordata; class Amphibia; order Caudata; family Ambystomatidae; genus Ambystoma; species Ambystoma mexicanum. Next base: position 1,510,073,930 of record NC_090922.1, read on the forward strand.
AAACTACAAGGTCTTGCATTTATAAGTGTCGAAGGAGCCCCCTAGGGAAAGAGGGGGAAACTACAAGGTCTTGCATTTATAAGTGTCGAAGGAGCCCCCTAGGGAAAGAGGGGGAAACTACAAGGTCTTGCCCTTATAAGTGTCGAAGGAACCCCCTAGGGAAAGAGGGGGAAACTACAAGGTTTTGCCCTTATAAGTGTCGAAGAAGCCCCCTAGGGAAAGAGGGGGAAACTACAAGGTCTTGCCCTTATAAGTGTCAAAGAAGCCCCTTAGGGTAAGGGGGAAACTACAAGGTCTTGCCCTTATAAGTGTCAAAGAAGCCCCTTAGGGTAAGGGGGAAAATACGAGGTATTGACCTTATAAGTGTCGAAGAAGCCTCCTAGGGAAAGAGGGGGAAACTACAAGGTCTTGCCCTTATAAGTGTCAAAGAAGCCCCTTAGGGTAAGGGGGAAACTACAAGGTCTTGCCCTTATAAGTGTCAAAGAAGCCCCTCAGGGTAAGGGGGAAACTACGAGGTCTTGCCCTTATAAGTGTCGAAGGAGCCCCCTAGGGAAAGAGGGGGAAACTACAAGGTCTTGCCCTTATAAGTGTCGAAAGAGCCCCCTAGGCAAAGAGGGGGAAATTACAAGGTCTTGCCTTTATAAGTGTCAAAGAAGCCCCTTAAGGTAAGGAGGAAAGTACAAGGTCTTGCCCTTATAAGTGTCAAAGGAGCCCCCTAGGGAAAGAGGGGGAAACTACAAGGTCTTGCCCTTATAAGTGTCGAAGGAGCCCCCTAGCGAAAGAGGGGGAAACTACAGGGTCTTGCCCTTATAAGTGTCAAAGAAGCCCCTTAGGGTAAGGGGGAAACTACAAGGTTTTGCCCTTATAAGTGTCGAAGGAGCCCCTATGGAAAGAGGGGGAGACTACAAGGTCTTGCCTTTATAAGTGTCGAAGAAGCCCCTTAGGGTAAGGGGGAAACTACAAGGTCTTGCCCTTATAAGTGTTGAAGGAGCCCCCTGGGGAAAGGGGGGAAAGTACAAGGTCTTGCCCTTATAATTGTCGAAGGAGCCCCTTAGGGTAAGGGGGAAAGTACAAGGTCTTTCTCTGGTAGGAGTCTCAGGAGACCCATAGGAAAAGAGGGGGAAGCTACAAGGTCTTGCCCTTCTAAGAGCAGAGGGAGCCCCCTGGTGCAAGAGGGGGACATTACAAGATCTTGCCCTTATAGGAGTCAGAGACCCCCTAGGGAAAGAGGGGAAACTACAAGGTCTTGCCTTTATAAGTGTCGAAGGAGCCCCCTAGGGAAAGAGGGGGAAACTACAAGGTCTTGCCCTTATAAGTGTCATAGAAGCCCCTTAGGGTAAGGGGGAAACTACAAGGTCTTGCCCTTATAAGTGTCAAAGAAGCCCCTTAAGGTAAAGGGGAAACTACAAGGTCTTGCCCTTATAAGTGTCGAAGGAGCCCCATAGGGAAAGAGGGGGAAACTACAAGGTCTTGCATTTATAAGTGTCAAAGAAGCCCCTTAGGGTAAGGGGGAAAGTACGAGGTCTTGCCCTTATAAGTGTCAAAGGAGCCCCCTAGGGAAAGAGGGGGAAACTACAAGGTCTTGCCTTTATAAGTGTCAAAGAAGCCCCTTAGGGTAAGGGGGAAAGTACAAGGTCTTGCCCCTATACGTGTCGACAGAGCCCCTAGGTAAAGAGGGGGAAACTACAAGGTCTTGCCTTTATAAGTGTCGAAGAAGCCCCTTAGGGTAAGGGTGAAACTACAAGGTCTTGCCCTTATAAGTGTCGAAGGAGCCCCCTAGGGATAGAGGGGGAAACTACAAGGTCTTGTCTTTATAAGTGTCGAAGAAGCCCCTTAGGGTACGGGGGAAAGTACAAGGTCGTGCCCTTCTAAGAGTCAAAGGAGCCCCCTAGGGAAAGAGGGGAAAGTACAAGGTCTTGCTCTGGTAGGAGTCTCAGGAGACCCATAGGAAAAGAGGGGGCAGCTACAAGGTCTTGCCCTTCTAAGAGCAGAGAGATCCCCCTGGTGCAAGAGGGGGACATTACAAGATCTTGCCCTTATGAGAGTCAAAGACCCCCTAGGGAAAGTACAAGGTCTTGCCCTTATAAGTGTTGGTGGAGCCCTCTAGGGAAAGAGGGGGAAACTACAAGGTCTTGCCCTTATAAGTGTCAAAGAAGCCCCTTAGGGTAAGGGGGAAACTACAAGGTCTTGCCCTTATAAGTGTCGAAGGAGCCCCCTAGGGAAAGAGGGGGAAACTACAAGGTCTTGCCTTTATAAGTGTCAAAGAAGCCCCTTAGGGTAAGGGGGAAGTACACGGTCTTGCCCTTATAAGTGTCGAAGGAACCCCCTAGGGAAAGAGGGGGAAACTACAAGGTTTTGCCCTTATAAGTCTCGAAGAAGCCCCCTAGGGAAAGAGAGGGAAACTACAAGGTCTTGCCCTTATAAGTGTCGAAGGAGCCCCCTAGGGAAAGAGGGGGAAACTACAAGGTCTTGCCCTTATAAGTGTCGAAGAAGCCCCTTAGGGAAAGAGGGGGAAACTACAAGGTCTTGCCTTTATAAGTGTAAAAAAAGCCCCTTAGGGTAAGGGGGAAACTACAAGGTCTTGACCTTCTAAGAGTCAAAGGAGCCCCCTAGGGAAAGAGGGGAAAGTACAAGGTCTTGCCCTTATAAGTGTCGAAGTAGCCTCCTAGGGAAAGAGGGGGAAACTACAAGGTCTTGCCCTTATAAGTGTCGAAGAAACCCCCTAGGGAAAGAGGGGAAAGTACAAGGTCTTGCCCTTATGAGTGTCGAAGTAGCCTCCTAGGGAAAGAGGGGGAAACTACAAGGTCTTGCCCTTATAAGTGTCGAAGAAACCCCCTAGAGAAAGAGGGGAAAGTACAAGGTCTTGCCCTTATAAATGTCGAAGGAGCCCTTTAGGGTAAGGTGGAACGTACAAGGTCTTGCTCTGGTAGGAGTCTCGGGAGACCCATAGGAAAAGAGGGGGAAGCTACAAGGTCTTGCCCTTCTAAGAGCAGAGGGAGCCCCCTGGTGCAAGAGGGGGACATTACAAGATCTTGCCCTTATAGGAGTCAGAGACCCCCTAGGGAAAGAGGGGGAAACTACAAGGTCTTGCCTTTATAAGTGTCAAAGAAGCCCCTTAGGGTAAGGGGGAAAGTACAAGGTCTTGCCCCTATACGTGTCGACAGAGCCCCTAGGTAAAGAGGGGGAAACTACAAGGTCTTGCCTTTATAAGTGTCGAAGAAGCCCCTTAGGGTAAGGGTGAAACTACAAGGTCTTGCCCTTATAAGTGTCGAAGGAGCCCCCTAGGGATAGAGGGGGAAACTACAAGGTCTTGTCTTTATAAGTGTCGAAGAAGCCCCTTAGGGTACGGGGAAAGTACAAGGTCGTGCCCTTCTAAGAGTCAAAGGAGCCCCCTAGGGAAAGAGGGGAAAGTACAAGGTCTTGCTCTGGTAGGAGTCTCAGGAGACCCATAGGAAAAGAGGGGGCAGCTACAAGGTCTTGCCCTTCTAAGAGCAGAGAGATCCCCCTGGTGCAAGAGGGGGACATTACAAGATCTTGCCCTTATGAGAGTCAGAGACCCCCTAGGGAAAGTACAAGGTCTTGCCCTTATAAGTGTCGGTGGAGCCCTCTAGGGAAAGAGGGGGAAACTACAAGGTCTTGCCCTTATAAGTGTCAAAGAAGCCCCTTAGGGTAAGGGGGAAACTACAAGGTCTTGCCCTTATAAGTGTCGAAGGAGCCCCCTAGGGAAAGAGGGGGAAACTACAAGGTCTTGCCTTTATAAGTGTCAAAGAAGCCCCTTAGGGTAAGGGGGAAGTACACGGTCTTGCCCTTATAAGTGTCGAAGGAACCCCCTAGGGAAAGAGGGGGAAACTACAAGGTTTTGCCCTTATAAGTCTCGAAGAAGCCCCCTGGGGAAAGAGGGGGAAACTACAAGGTCTTGCCCTTATAAGTGTCGAAGGAGCCCCCTAGGGAAAGAGGGGGAAACTACAAGGTCTTGCCCTTATAAGTGTCGAAGAAGCCCCTTAGGGAAAGAGGGGGAAACTACAAGGTCTTGCCTTTATAAGTGTCAAAAAAGCCCCTTAGGGTAAGGGGGAAACTACAAGGTCTTGACCTTCTAAGAGTCAAAAGAGCCCCCTAGGGAAAGAGGGGAAAGTACAAGGTCTTGCCCTTATAAGTGTCGAAGTAGCCTCCTAGGGAAAGAGGGGGAAACTACAAGGTCTTGCCCTTATAAGTGTCGAAGAAACCCCCTAGGGAAAGAGGGGAAAGTACAAGGTCTTGCCCTTATGAGTGTCGAAGTAGCCTCCTAGGGAAAGAGGGGGAAACTACAAGGTCTTGCCCTTATAAGTGTCGAAGAAACCCCCTAGAGAAAGAGGGGAAAGTACAAGGTCTTGCCCTTATAAATGTCGAAGGAGCCCTTTAGGGTAAGGTGGAACGTACAAGGTCTTGCTCTGGTAGGAGTCTCGGGAGACCCATAGGAAAAGAGGGGGAAGCTACAAGGTCTTGCCCTTCTAAGAGCAGAGGGAGCCCCCTGGTGCAAGAGGGGGACATTACAAGATCTTGCCCTTATAGGAGTCAGAGACCCCCTAGGGAAAGAGGGGGAAACTACAAGGTCTTGCCTTTATAAGTGTTGAAGGAGCCCCCTAGGGAAAGAGGGAGAAACTACAAGGTCTTGCCTTTATAAGTGTCGAAGGCGCCCCCTAGGGAAAGAGGGGGAAACTACAAGGTCTTGCATTTATAAGTGTTGAAGGAGCCCCCTAGGGAAAGAGGGGGAAACTACAAGGTCTTGCCTTTATAGGTGTCGAAGGAGCCCCCTAGGGAAAGAGTGGGATACTACAAGGTCTTGCCCTTATAAGTGTCAAAAAAGCCCTTTAGGGTAAGGGGGGGAAGTACAAGGTCTTGCCCTTCTAAGAGCAGAGGGAGCCCCCTAGGGAAAGAGGGGGAAAGTACAAGGTCTTGCCCTTCTAAGAGTGGAAGCAAACACCTAGAGAAACCGGACAAATTCACAAGGACTTTTCCAAGTAAGCAGTCAAGGAAACCCCCGACCACAAAACAGTAATCTGAGTGGTTTTACTCTTGCAAGAGTGTGCAACAATGCTACGGTGGCCCGGAGGATATCGCTACACGTGTGTCCTCAGCTAAAGCCGAATGGAGAAGTGGGCAACAGGACTTTAAAGCTCCCTAGCAGAAGCGTGCCTGGGTGCGGGTGCCCCAGATCTGTGTAGATTGGAATGGGGGTCGGACGCTGGACCTCTTGGACAGCCCTGCATTGTTTGTATTATAGATTTCAGAAAAAAATGCTTCATTTTTTAATCCCAACAAAATATAGAGATTCCCACATTTTGAAAGCCCATTAAACGGTAAGAATTAAAGGGGTATCCGTACCTGAGGGGTCCAAGGTTGTGAATGGGGGTAACCACCCCACGGAGAACAAAATAGGGAGGGAAAAAAAGACCCAAAATCGGAATCAGAAATAAAGTAAAAATATAAAGAGTTTAATGGCTCTTCCCAGATGCGGCCCTTTGCCCTACATTTGCTGGATTTCTCCGTCCTGCCACTTCTGCCTGCGAATCTCCCTGCTGTAGTTGCTGCCCCCTCCGACCCCTCCCCGTGGAGAACAGAAAGGTGATGAAATAGCCCTGTCTGTTGCGTGATCCGATGCACCCGCCTCGTGACACCCGTGAAGACTCTTATATAAACGTAAACTGCTCTGTGATAAGGGTCTTATCTGAATGACTCAGGCCCTCATACTCTCACTGCACTCATAACACCCCAGAGGCATGGAGTGTGATAGCATCACCCACAGCTCGAACGTAATGGCGTCACTGGAATGATGGCGGCCATCACGCGATAGGAACGCATCAGCCCCACCTTGTGCAAACTACACTGGCTACTTGTTAGAACATGATCCCACTCAGCAGTCCACATGAAGCAGCCCACTTATGTATCCTTTCCACCAGACTAGCGGCCATCTACCTTCACTGAAAGGATGCCTGGGTACTGCTGCAGCAGGAAAGGAGGCCGGTCATTCTCAGGTCTGACCCCACATATATGGAATCCACAGACACGCTATGTATCCTTTCCACCACAACAGTGGCCTCTTACCTTCAGCAAATGGATACCAGTGTACTGCTGCAGCAGGAAAGGAGGCCGGTCATTCTCAGGTCTGACCCCACATATATGGAATCCAAAGACACACTCTATATCCTTTCCACCACAACCGTGCCTCCTACCTTGACCGAAAGGATGCCTGAGAACTGCTGCAGCAGGAAAGCAGGCCGGACATTATCAGGTCTGACCCCACATATATGGAATCCAAAGACACTGTCTGTATCTTTTCTACCACAACAGTGGCCTCCTATCTTCACTGAAAGGATGCCTGACTACTGCTGCAGCAGGAAAGCAGGCCGGTCATTCTCAGGTCTGACCCCACATATATGGAATCCAAAGACACTATCTGTATCTTTTCTACCACAGCAGTGGCCTCCTATCTTCACTGAAAGGATGCCTGAGAACTGCTGCAGCAGGAAAGCAGGCCGGACATTATCAGGTCTGACCCCACATATATGGAATCCAAAGACACTGTCTGTATCTTTTCTACCACAACAGTGGCCTCCTATCTTCACTGAAAGGATGCCTGACTACTGCTGCAGCAGGAAAGCAGGCCGGTCATTCTCAGGTCTGACCCCACATATATGGAATCCACAAACACACTCTGTATCCTTTCAGCAGCAGCGGCCACCTGCCTGCCTTCCCTAAAGGATGCCTGTGTACTGCTGCCGCAGGAAAGGAGGCCTGTCAATCTCATGTCTGACCATATATATTTAGAATCCACATATATCCTCTCTGTCCTTTTGGCACCAGCTGTCACCTCCGTGCCTCACTGAACGTATGTATACCTGTGTACTGCTGTAGCAGGAAAGAGGGCTGGTGATTCTTAGGTCTGACCACATATATTTGGAATCCACAGATACGCTCTGTATCCTTTCGGCATCAGCAGCCACCTCACCGCCTCACTGAAAGGGTGCCTGCATACTGATGAAGCTGGAGAGGACGCCGGTCATTCTCAGGTCTGACCCCACATATATGGAATCCACAGACACACTCTGTATCCTTTCCGCAGCAGAGGCCACCTCCCTGCCTCACTGAAAGGATGCCTGCGTACTGTTGCCGCCGGAAAGGAAGCCGGTCATTCTCAGGTCTGACCCCACATATATGGAATCCACAGACACACTCTGTATCCTTTCCACCACAGCAGAGGCATCCAACCTTCACCAAATGGATACCTGTGTACTGCTGCAGCAGGAAAGGCCGGTCATTCTCAAGTCTTACCACATATATTTGGAATCCACAGACACGCTCAAATATCCTTTTGGCAACAGCAGCCATCTCCCTTCCTCACCGAAAGGATGCCTGTGTACTTCTGCAGCAGGAAAGGAGGCCGGTCATTCTCAGGAGTGACCCCACATATATGGAATCCACAGACACGCTCTGTATCCTTTCAGCAGCAGCGGCCACCTGCCTGCCTCTCTGAAAGGATGCCTGTGTACTACTGCAGCAGGAAAGGAGGCCAGTCATTCTCAATTCTGGCCCTACATACATGGAATCCACAGACACGCTCTGCATCCTTTCCACCACAGCACCGGCCTCTCACCTTCACCGAAAGGATGCTTGAGTACTGCTGCAGCAGGAATGGAGACTGGTCATTCTGAGGTCTGACCCCACATATATGGAATCTACAGACATGCTTTGTATTCTTTCGACAAAAGCGGGTCACCTCCTCACCTCACCAAATGGATGCCTATGTATTGCTGCAGCAGGGAAGGAGGACGCCATTATCAGGTCTGACCCCAAATATTTGGAATCCACAGAATTGCTCTGCATCCTTTCAGCAGCAGCAACCTCCTCCCTGTCTCACCAAATGGATGCCGGTATACTGCTGCAGCAAGAAAGGAGGCCAGTCATTCTTAGGTCTCAAACCAAAATATTTGGAATCCCCAGACATACGCTATATCCTTTCACCAGCAGCAGTCTCCTTCCTACCTCACGTAATGGATTCCTAAGTACTTCTGCAGAAGGGAAGGAGGTCGGACATTCTCAGCTCTGACCTCACATATTTGGAATCCATAGACATGTTCTGCATTCTTTCGACAGCAGCTGCCACCTTCCTGCCGCACCGAATGGAGGCCTTTGATTGCTGCAGCAGGAAATGAGGCCGGTCATTCTCAGGCATGACACCACATATTTGGAATACACAGACACGTGCGGTATCCATTCTTTAAAAAAAAAAAAAAATATATATATATATATATATATATATATATATATATATAAAGCCTACATGCGCCCATAGGCATCAGAGCGCATATGAGGGGCAGACAGAGAAAGAAATAAACAGGATCCGGTCAACCAGCAGGTTTAGAAAGTAAGATACTAATCAGATGAGTTAAAGAGGAGAGCTTTAATGGTCTTCTTGAAGAGTGCTATGGAGGTAGGATCTCGGGAGGATAGCTCAGTGGCAACATGCTTGCATTGGAAGCAAGACGACACAGAGCAAAACAGATTCAATCCCTGGGTCCCCCCTTAGAAACCTCTGGGTATTAAGCACGTTATAAATAACCTATCATATCATGTCTCAGGGTTCTGGCTGGCTCGTAGCATCTGTGGCAGCATTTTTTCCAAAATAAGTTTTGATTAGTGAAGAGCGCTACATGTTTGAAGCTCTTCTCTCTTGGCAGCCATTTTAGTGCTGGGCATACAGTGTAAGAATAGTCTAGCGGCTCTATTCGGCACTAGTTGAAATTGTATGAGGAGTCATTTTTGGAGGCTGCAATAGAGGGGTGCTGCAGTATCCCAGTTTGCTTAGTGTTATGCCCTGTATTAGTTTGGTCTTTTTGTTTATGTTATGTTATGGTGCATTTGTATAGCGCCTATATAGTGACAGGAGGACCTTCTGCATCCCTTCCATGAACTTTGACACCTGTGGACCCAGGCACTGGAGACAGGACAGAGACAGAGGCTGAAAACAGACGCCCGGGCAGTTGCTTCAAAAGTCACCTTTAATGCATGTTCACAAGACACCAGAAACAGCAGCATTGAGATTCCAAAATCATTGTGTTTTTATACACTTCTGAGACTGATGCAACATTACATATAATTGCACAGTACAAATTTGATTGGTCCCTTAAACCAGAAATAAACCCCTACTTGTCTGTGATTGGCTGGTTTAACTGTCACTTACCAAGCCCACATGACTTCATTTTGGCAAGCATGGATTGAGTGACATATAATCTGATATGCTTGCGTGAGACTCAGCCGGAACTTATTATTTATCCTTTATCGTCTGCCAAAAGCGGTCCCATATCTGATTGTCAAGAGCTGCCAACTTCACTTGGCAGGCTATACTGTGGGAAAAAATATTGAGTTTGTCTTATTTGTTGCTAACTAAGCAGCTGCTTGCTCTAAGTGGTGTAGCTTTCCCAGGCCTTACGCTGGTCTACTATCCATCACTGTCTACATTTCCTGCATCAGAATATTCAGCTATTTTAACATGTGCTCCCAAGATACCATCTTATATTCGGCATCCATCTTAGGATTCATCTGAACTTGCTTAGCCTAGAGACTCGGCCATGCTACCAAATGACGACCCATTGTACTTTTGTCAATAACTCTTTCTATCCAGTTCTGTAGTATAATATATAGCGCCTTATAGCAACTCACTGAATGTGATGGCATTTTGTTACCAGCAATAATGTGGCATACACATATAGCCAGTCCTATGTTGCCAGTGTAACAGGTGAATATGTGGCTGCAGGCATGCAAGGTATGGAATTCATAATGCAGCCAAATCCCAATATAAAACTACAGAGAATAAAAGTGCATCATTTTTTTTCTTTCTCTGGATTACCTCATGCATAGAGGACTACATTATTGAACATTATTTATATAACTGACTGATTTAATTAACAATTACTAATCACTAATGCTAACTCATTAACATTATTATGTAGTCCCATGTACAAAGTGTGGTGAAAATACATATTTTGAAATTAATAATGGACAGGGAAAAGAAGATATTAGTATTGTATTGCACAATCTTAACAAATCTTAACAAACATCAAATTTCAGAAGCCCGAGGACGTATGCTCTTTAGGATTTATTTTGAAATTCCTTTTTAAATGTGCACTGGATTTTTCTCTCTTCTTTTCTCTTGCTGTGTTGAATGCAGAAAGCAGGAAGGCAGCAGGAAATCGAAAAAAGATACAGTTATTATAATCTGAAGCTACCATTGTTTGGGACATGAGGGTGTTAACAGAATACATTTTCTGCTAATATGATTGGAAGGAAGTGTATCTGCAGTTGTGCCACGTAGGCAGAATGGGACGGTGCAGAGTTTTGCTGGGAAAAGTCTGACAGAGGGAGAGGCACTTCACTTTTGCTGGGCTCGAGAGACGGATGATCTTGGTGTCTTGGCAATGGCTTGGAATTTTCGCTGTGCATATCAGACACTGAGATTACAAAGGCAACCCCTGCCGACTGGGCCCGCTCTTCTGAAGGAGGTCATTTAGAGGACCGGCTATATGTGTATGCCACATTATTGCTGGTAACAAAATGCCATCACATTCAGTGAGTTGCTATAAACTTCAAGGCGCTATATATTATACTTCATTATCCATCCTTTTCTGACAATTTGGCAGTGGTCCAAGCCACAATTGGAGGAAACCCAACTTGCGCTCTTTTTTATTTTCCATCATAGCAATTCAACAAAATGAATATTCACATTTTACACAATAAATCACTGCTTAACCAGCATAAAATCAGAATTCATCTCAAATGAGTCCATTAGTTCTCCTAAAATATTGAACATATTTTTCTCCAACAGAATTGTCCATAGTACAATGTTCTTTTTTTTTAACCCAATATTTGAAGCCAATTATAAAATAATAAACTAAAATAAATAATTAAAACAATGAATTAACATAACAAATTAAAATAATTATATAAAACAATAAAGGTGTGGGACTCTATCCTTCCAGGATGCATCGGAATTAATGCACCCACAACGCTGCAGGTTCAGTTCAATTCAGTTTCATTGATGACAATGATGTCCACCTCTGAGACGTCCCCACCATCAACTTTACATCATCTGGTTCATCTGTTGAATTCTGTCATCCTGGCACTCTTGGATGGTTTTCCATAGGAGTCATCTTTTTTTGGCATCCCGGTTACTTTGTCTTTACCTCCATCCGGAGGCAGGCATCACTTGATCTTCATCCCGTGGACTCCAGGACTCCATCACCTCCCCTGTCCTCCGGTCCTGTGACCTCCAACCTCAAAATACAGATTAATGATTCTAAGTCACACAGAAAATAGACAGGTTAAGTATATAGCACAATACAAATTTCACCCTTTTACCAAAAATAAAATATTTAATCCAAAACATTTCGCCCTTTTTCTTTGGTCTCTGAAATTAAGCACATGGTAGAGAGAAAACAAACATACACAGCATCATTGATCATTTAACATATTTCAACCTTGTAATAAAATAATTTCATTAGCTTCAGCACCCTTTTAATGATCATCAGATATAGTATCTTTATTTACATCTATTCCATTACAACAATCAACCACATCTATTTTTATTTCTCTGGTATTGGGCACTATAAATAGACCCATGTGTTTTCTTTCATGCATTTAGGGCACTTGATCTGTTTCTACACACTCAAGCCTCCTTACTTCATGTTTGGGATGCCAGGGCTTAATTTGGTTAACATGAGCAAATTGCTCTGTTACTGTTTCACCCTCTGTTTTTAATATTTTATAAACCACTGGAGACACCTTATCTATGATTTGAAATGGCCCCTGCCAGGCAGAAAGAAATTTAGAATTTTTCTTTTTACCTTTGCCAAAATTAAATTTATACACCTGATCCCCCACACAATACTTTTTCACAGAGGTCTTTTTATCATAATATGATTTTGCACTGTCAGCGGCTTTTCCCAAATTCTGCTGCACAAAAGCAAATGCATGTTGTAAATGCTTCCTCAGTTCTTCCATATATTCATGAACTGTAGATGCGCTTACAAGTGTCTGTTCATGTGTCCTGTACAGCATGTCTTGTGGTAACACCATCTTCCTACCTGTCAATACTTCATGGGGGCTGATACCTGTTGTTTTGGCAGGTGTCAAAACCAGAGGTAAACATAAATCCCAGCTGGAACCTGCCTCTGCTACAAACTGCTTTAATATGTCCACAACAGATCTATTACAACGTTCAATTTCACCAGAAGAGGTGGGTCTATATGCAACATGTAGTTTTCTTTTCACTCCCAGTATTTGCCACACCTTACTCATTAAAGCGCTTGTGAAATGACTTCCTCTGTCTGATTCTATTCTTTGTGGTAACCCAAATCTTGAAAATATATGATTCACCAGCAAGGTAGCTGCTGTTTGAGCACTACAATCTGGTGCAGGAATACACTCTATCCATTTTGACATTAAACAGACCACACTCAAAATATACCGGTTCCCCCTGCTCAACATTTTACAGGCCCAACATAGTCTATTTGCAAATCTGAACATGAAAGAGTTAAGCCTCTTTTCATTAATGGGGCTCTATGCATTGGTGAATCAGGTTTAAATTGGGCACATACTAGACATCCCCTAGTATATAATTCCACATCTTGGGACATATGTGGCCAGTAAGCATAATCTTTCAGTATCTCTAATGTCTTCTGTGAACCTATGTGTCCTTCAGTTATTGCATCATGTGCATGGTGTAGCATTAGCCCTCTGAATGAAAGGGGCACCACCCACTGTAGCTGTCCTGTTATGGACTCTCTAATCATGCGTCCATCCTCTAGTCTAATTCGTTTTTTTATTCTTTAATAGCACCCTCAACTCTTCCTTTCCCACGCAATCATTTTCTGTTCAATGATTTTGTTCAGGGTCTATCAAATGATTATAATAGATTCCCAAAATTGGATCATCCTTTTGTGCCTGAATCAGATCTTGGTCTGGTGTATCATAACTCCATTGCACCACTGGTTGATCTACCTCTTTTGGAGCTTTAGAGCATGTAACTGCATCAATTTGTATTTCACCCAGTAAATGTTCAATAGGTAGCAACTCTCCCATCACAGCCCCAATTTTGGCTAAATTATCTGCTTTATCATTTCCCTCCTTATCCTCTCCTGGAGTTTTTAAATGTCCACACATTTTCCTCCAGTATATTGTCAAATCATTCTCTGGCACCAATTTGTCAATGGCTTGTATCATTTTTCCATGTTTGAGAGGCTTTTTATTGTATGTAATCATGCCTCTCGCTTTCCAGCCAGGTAAATATTCCACAAAGCTATTTCGTGCATAATCAGAATCAGTCACCAGGACAATTTCATAAAATTCATTATCAACTGAAGTAGTAATTGCTTTATAAATGGCTGCCAATTCCGCTACCTGACTGCCCCTAGCCCCAATTCTCATCCCTATACTGGGAATGCATTCACATTTCAACCAGACATTTCCTATTCCTGACACCAATTGTTTATTACTGTCATTTTCAATGTGAAAAGCACAACAGTCAACATATACAGTTGGCAAGTCCTTGCACGTCTTTTCACCAAAAGCTTTGTGTGGTGACTGTCCAAATTCCTGTAAACTAGATTCCACTTCTACTTCATTTGACACATGTTCAGCTGCACAGTCATGTAGATCTGCCAAACCTTGAGCAATTGGGCTCTTTTTATTTTGGCCATATCTCACTTCTACAGGAAAGCCCTGCAATGCCAGTGTCCATGAAGTAAGCCTGGACACTGCTAGGTTGCCTGACCTAATTCTTGTACTGTCTACAAATTGCAATGGTTGATGATTTGTCGCAATAATTACCTTTTCTCCTTGAACAATGGGGCGGAAATGCTGTAGCGCCCACACAGTGATCAAAAGGGTCTTTTCTTATTCACTGAATTTGATTTCACTTGGGAAAATGCTTTACTTGCATACGCAATGGTTTTGTGATTCAAATCATGTTTTTGTGATAACACTGCTGACATACAATGTTCAGAGAAACCTATTTCTATAAAGAATTCCCTATCCTTTATGGGGTTTGCTAAACATGGTGCCTTTATAAGACATTCCTTTAATTCAGCCACTGCCTCAGATTGCTCTTTTTCCCACTTCCAGGGTGTATTCAGCTTCAGTAGTTTAGTCAATGGTTGAGTCATTTCAGCATAATTTTCAATACATTTTCTGTTATACCCCGTCATTAATAATAAACTTTTCAAACCTTTCACACTTCTAGGGTCTTTTAGTTTTTGTATGGCCTCTACTTTCTTCTTTTGTGGGTTTAGTCCATGTTCAGTCACTTCATGGCCTAGAAAATTCACCTTTTTCTTGCAGCTTTGTGCTTTCTGTAAAGATACTTTAGCACCTGCCTTTTGTAATTGACCAAGAACATGTCTAATTTCATCAAAATGGCTTTTTAAGCTTTCATTTTTTCATCATTACATCATCCACGTACACTATGGTTCCTCTTTCTGCTGCATCAGGCATAGCCTTTCTCAAAAATACTCCAAATTCACTCCCACTATTGACATACCCAAATGGAACTCTAACCCATGCGTATTGGGTCTTATCAAATGAAATTGAAAATAGATTCTGAATCTCCTCTGCCAATGGCACGCACCAATATCCAGATGTGAGATCTAATGTAGTAAACACTTTTGAGCCATGCACCTGAGCCAGGCCTTAATCAATGAATGGCAGTGGCCATCTGGACACTGGCACTCTTTTATTTAATTCTCTCAAATCTGCACATAGACGCCATTGATCATTTGGCTTTAACACACCTAGAATAGGTGTGTTGGATGTGCTATGAATAGGCCTGATAATTCCCAGAGACTCCAAATTTATGATTATCTCTGCCAATGACTCTAAACATGCCAGTGGCAATCTATAATGGCACACAAATACTGGGCTTCTACTACACCCTTCCGGTAGTGTGGCAACATGTAAGTTATTTAGGCCGCAATCATAAGCAATATTTTTCTCAATTCATTATTATCTTCATGGCTACCACATGCATCTGCTGATAAAATCTGCTCCTCTACCATTTTTGAGAATTCTGGGAAATCTTCCAGTGGAGGAATCTCTGTGCTTTCTTCCAACTGTGTGGCTGTGTCTCTCTGCAAAGCTGCCACTTTTAAATATTTTGGCATATCAGCTTCTACTTCAATGGGCTGATTTTCTGTTTCATTTTCATTTAAGTCAAATACTATATAATACTTTTGATGACAGCACACTGTCTCATTTGAATCATAAGGGTACACAGATTGAATTTTAAAGATTCCTTTGGGCTGAGAATCCAGGTATTCTGGCAACACACCCCTGGCATCCACATACCTTTCAGGGATATTTCCAATCATCATGTTATTTAGATCTGCAGTATAATGTGATTTTTGTATGGCCATTCCTAATGAAGAATTTTCCTCTAAATGAATATCTTGACACCCTCTATTATTTACCATAATGTTTACAGACCCTTCACCAACATCTATCAATGGAATGTATTCATAATCCAGGCCTTGCTGTTTTATAGATTCATTCAAGCACACAAATGCATCAGAATCCTTCATCTGCTGTCCATTTTTTCACTTTAGCATTATTGCAACCTGCTTGCTGAATGCAGGGTTAATAGTATCCTTCCTCAGCTGTAATTCAATTGCATATGGGACCAGTTGTACGCAATGATAAGCCCTTCTTTTGTCTTCAAATTCAGGTGCAGGCCCACCTAGGCGTGAACATATTTTTTGATTAAGGAAATCTAACACGATACACATTCTGTGCATGATATCATTACCCATGTAAAAGTCATTGTGTGTCCCGCTCACTATACACACATTATGGTAAATTGTTTTCTGCCCAATACTAATATTCAGCATGCATCTGCCTTCAATTTGGTTTTCAAAGCCTGGACTGTCCAAAGTAGATACATATTGGTTCTTAAGTCTAAATTTTGGGATCTCCTCCCTCTCCGTTATTTTCTGCAGTAATTTCTCATTAATAAAGCTTCTTTCCTGTTCAAGCGGTAAGGTGGCTTTTTTTACTTTAGAATGGTCATTTATACAATGTGAACCCATGGTTGCTCATCTTCCATGTGTATTTCAGCAAGAGTAGTAATGTGTTTTTCTGTGTCTGTTTTAGGAGTAGTATTCTGTTTGCATGTCTTCTCTTTTACATAAAAACGTAATGTGTGCTCATCTATTGCAGTTTGCAATGTTTTCCTAGGGTCTAAATAAATTTGTACAGGTTGTTTCTCATTTTCATTTTGCATTTTATCTTGACACATCAAGATAACAGTGACGCTAGTTATACAGCTATTCTGGAGATATACCTCCACTGCATCATTTGTTTTGGCAACGGTGCGACAGTCATTTATATTGCTGATTTGTGATTTTAGTTTCTTAGGTCTCAATGGTTTTTTGGTTAAGGACCACAGTACTCCATTCACCCCATCTATAAGAGGAGACAATCTGTTCAGGCAATCTGTCCCCATCAAAAATGGAATTTCACAAATAGATGTGATCAATACCTCCTGTTTTATTCTGTGTTTTCCTATCTTTATGTCAACCTCGGTAACGCCTATAATAGGCACATCCTCCCCATTACAATTATGCACGGGGCATTCATTTTGCCTCACTGTGATCTGATTCTGTGGAGATCTCCCTTCATTGATGCTTTTTACCAATTCTTTGGACATAATTGTGGCCTGTGCGCCAGTGTCAATCATTGCAAATGTTTGGCATTTTTCTTCCACAGGGATGGGAGCATAACACCTGTCTTCAACTTCCTCTAATACACATAAGAAGTGTGAATTCTTACTAATTTCAGGACCCATCTTTCTCGGGCCTTTTTCACTTTTTGCTAAGCACACTGGTAAATGGAAAGACATTTTTCCCTCCTTTCTGTCCATTTCTGTGTGAGAGACGTTATTCATTTCCCCATGTTCAGAGGTTGTTTGGAGTGTGGCCACTGTCCGCCTATCCATCCAGGGATCATCAGAGGTCACACTATAATCCTCCAACTGAACATGTGTAACAACATCACTTGGCAATTTGTCATTGTCTAACTCTGTGCATTTGTAATCATTTAGTATGGTACCAGTTCTTTTAACTTCTTCAGAAATATGTGGCTCAAAGAATACTTCAGGTGATTGACCTGTACCTTCCTTTTGAGTATTTCATTTTTCTGCCTGTGTTTGGTTATTGTTCTGATTGCCCAGGGAAGGAGTTATATCATCCCCACATACTCCATGTTCAATGGTATTCCCCATACGCGAGCCATTTTTCTTAAATCTGTCTCTTTGTTCTTTTGGAATTTCAAGTTTTTCTGTTTCATTTGTACAAATCTCCACTGTTTGATTTAGCTCTAGGTTAAACCGAACTTCTTTTTTAGATGTATTTGCAATTTCTGTCACATGTTCATTTACTGGTACTTTCCTTTTTAAATCATTAGGAATCTCAGGGTCACATCAGAGCAATCTGTTTTCTTGGCACTGGAGGTATCAGAAATACTTAGTTACTTATCAGAAACTGCCCGGTCAGTACTATGGCCTTCTGCCCCCTCCTTTGATGACTGCTTTTATGCTATACAGAGCTTTCCTATTTGCTCAGCCAACATTTTCACTTGGGCCTCGAGACACTGGAATCTTTTCATTTCTCTAGAATCCTCTCTCTGTGGCCTAGATCGATATTGGTTGTTTTCCCCCTGATTGAATCTATTCTGATACCTCTCAGGGGAATGATTTCTATTGGGTTTGTTCCCGAATTCTTGATTCATATGTGGAGGGGAGCGGGGTGCACCCATCCTTTGGTTGTAGTCCCCTTTTGGTGGTGAATCATTGTATTGACGTGGAGCGTAATTCATATTGTGCCTCATGTCCTGTCTCTCATGCTCTGGGTACTGACCACTATGTTGATTCCCATTATCAGTAAATCGATCCACATATCGGGGTCTATCCTGATTGCCATATATCATGGTGTTGGGATAAAATCTGCTCTGTGTTCCCAATGTCTGGTAGAGACCATTATTTCTTTGATCCTGACTTTGTCTCTGGTTATTGTTCATACCTGCCGCATCAGGCCGATATCCTGCTCGGGGCCTATCTCCTAAGTACCTAGGGATTATGTAGCTATCCCTATTACTAGGATCATGTGATTGAAACATTGGTGCAGAGTGACGAATTTTGTTGGTTACCCCTTTGTTCAGGTGTCAAATTATTTTTACCTGGACTTTGAGCAGACTCAAGGAACATTTTGGATGACCTGATTTCCATCACTGTTGCTGAGGGTTCTTTAGATTTTGGTCTAGTGTCTTTCATTTTATCATTTTCTTTACCCTGACAATAGAGTACCTCATATAGTTTTGTGCTTTGGTGTACAATCCATTCACGGACCAACTGTGATATGATATCTTTCTGTAGCCCATAGAAGTAAGCAGTTTTAAATTCATTTGAATTGGGGTCAAAAGATACTTCAAAACGAGAATAAGCTCTTTTTAAGTTATGCAAAAACTGGCGAGGTGACGTATTAGGCCCAGCCGTAATTGTGTAAGCAACTTTTTTCGCCTCCTGTTATGACTGGAAAGGAGAAAAATGACGCCTAATCTCTTTTTCAAACCCTGCCCATGTCATATTCTGCTGTTCATTTAATCCCCTAATGATACTGGCTGTGGGGGCATCCAGAGTTAAATGAAAATATTGTCTGTATTGTTCCTTAGGTATCTGGAGGGCTTTAAATATGTCATGCACCGCTTCTAAGTGGTCCTCTATGCAGCACTTCCCTCCTTTTTTAAATGGTTTGATCGGGGCTTTGATGGATTTCATTATCTATATGGGGCTACTCGCTGCTATGCATGGAATTGCACTATTTTGTGAATCAATTCTGGTTTCAGGTGTATGAGATTGGTGGCGGCCCCCAATGGGTGTATCAAATATATACATTACTGGGGGACTATGAACCAGTAATGGGGCCATGGACGCATAGTTCACTGGTGTAGATAAATCAGTGATAACAGCCACAGGTGGCACTCTATATGAAAGTGTGGTGTTCCTGAATGTAGGTCCAAGGCTCTCCATATATCACAAGAGTATTATAAGAATAAGGAAGGTTTTGTGTATGATGGGGCCATAAATAGGGGAGGAAATTATGCTCACTACCAAGTAATTTACCACCAGAAGATACCGCCAATAGTGTATATTACTAAGTTATCCAATATAGTGTAATAAAACATGGTCACTGGAAGGAGGTAAGGCCAAACCCAATCTAGATGGAACGATAAGTTATCACCAAATTACCACTCTCCTTTTGGCGGTAAGGAAATACTGCCAGACCCCAAATCTACACAAAATACCCTACAGTTCCCATACTACATTTTTAGATATTCATAATGTGTGTGTAATACATGAGACACCCTCCGCTGTGTGGGGCATTCTGACCCCAAAATATATATGTCACCCAATATGTAGCTTTTGTCTTCAGAAAGCAATATAATTCTAATTTTCGCAATGCTGGAAGCATTAATGAGCCTGGCATGTTACCTGTATTAAGTTTCAGGGGTGAGGGGTCTAGGACCTTCTCTATGATACCATTGGCATGATCTCAAAGGGATGTGGGTTGAATGCCCTTAGGGACTGCGGTGCAGGTCAGTGCAGAGAGTATGGTAGTATTAAGTGTTTGGCTGTGGTTGTGAGATATCAGTGTAATGTGTGCAGCAAGGTAGGTGGCCTCTGAGTCTACACTTTGGGTGCTGGGAGACCTGTGTAAGAGAATATGTGTGCAGCTAGGCTGATTTTTTATGAAGTATACCTGCATTCTAACACACTGTTTAGGTCTTCAAGGAGTTGTGTAGGTATGTGTGCAGCTAGGCTGAAATTGATTGAGGGGTAAAGCTACATTCTATTACTCGTTGGTGTAAAGTGGAGAGTGAGCATATCGGTAGGAGTGAATGTCTGTGATTACATGACGGAGGATCCGCACCTGGTTATCTTTGGAGCTTGATGAGCAGGTTGTGTCTGTCCAGGTGGTTCAAAGTACAGAGTATGCTGTGTTAGCCTGGTTGGATGGTCCTTTTCCAGAGGCTCTTTTGTAGGTGTTAGTGGGCCCATTTTCCAGGTCCCTGGTCATAGTTCATGGCTGGAGGCTGGGTAGTTCCTGACTTGTTTGTGGTATCGAATGATTCTCTGGATTTTCCAGCCAGACATAGTCACTATTGTGCCTCCGGTGAAGGAGTTTTGGCCTTATTCCTAGGGAGGCCAGGTTTTGGGTGCATTTACAGGCCCTAAACAGAAATCCCTGTCCCCTGAAAAGCTTCATTAAACATTGCAACCAAAGACGTTTGTGCTATGCTTTCCCTGGCACAATGTGGCAAGCATTTGAACACCTTTCTCCAGTGACAGCCCTGCATGTGCTTTTATTCCATCTGAATGATAAAAAGTTAAACAGTGCAACAAATGCAGCTCTTTGTGGCCCGGATTCCATCTAAATGACAAGAAGTTATGTTCTACATCAATAAAATGGCCTTGGTTGACTTTTAATGCATGTAAGGGGCAAGAAATTCAACACTCCACAGGAAACAGCTTTTTTCCCTTTCATGTGAACCGCAGCACTTTCCAAATGGCAAAAGAAAAATTACTTTTAAAAGCCACTGAGAAAAGACAGCTCCACTTCAGGGAAATCCATGTGGGGGTAGGGGGGTGATTGACTAAAGCAAGGTACATTATGTTTTCCCCCACAAGACTTCAATCACCTTCGAAGTGGCCCGCAACACTGGACAAACCAGTTTGGCTTAAAGCACGAAACTCCACGGCGAAATGCCCTGCTATCACTGAAAGTGAACTATTCTGCAGTAACCTGCAATGTGATTAAGGGTGACTTCATTCCCTGCTCTGCCAGACTCTAAGGCAGGGGCTCAGAGAGAACAAAGAAAGTGAAGTGTGGATGGAGCATTATAGAGGAGGGGTGAGTCCTTCCGGCAACCCCTACTAAAGATGAACTGACAGACTTCAAAGAAGGGTGTAAAATTCTCTAGTTGCAAGCAGACCCAGGAAGACAGTGGGCTGTGGGGGATGATGCACCCCTCCCACAGAGAAGGACCAATCCTTTCAATTGACATTTAAAGATTGATTTCAACTCAAGCATTTTTCGCAGCACTCAGAATAAGAAATAATTTAGTTTTATGCTATTTCTCCATGCAATTTCCAGGCAGATTTGTAGAGACTAAGTGCATGTTCCTAGGACTTTGTGGAATGAAATGGTCAGTAAAAACTAATTTCTGGCTGATTTAAAAATGGGACAAATACGACAGTTGGTGGAAAGATTGAGATGAACATTATGGATATGCTTGATCATTTGCAGAGTTATAACTGTTATACATTGTGTGAAAAGGACAAAAATGTGCCAAATGGCCATTCTACATTGTACGGATTTTGTAATCGGTTTATCTAACTCCACATTCCACAGCTGCATATGTGGTTCACATGGCTGGGGTTAGTATAAGTTTGGAGTTATGAGGCATAACTCAGTTGTGCTAAAAAGTAGACCTGAGAACAAAGAACAATAATACATCCCAAACAGACAGATGGAGCTCTCTCCCCTTGAACCAATGATGCCAGGGGGCGGAGAGAGGAACGGTAAGCTAACTTATAGAGTACTCCTGCTAGATTGTAAAGTGAATGATGTCGTTTGGGCTACATGAGAGAGGGGCTGTACTAGACAGAGGCACACACAGACACACACAAGAATCCAGGGAGACAGGAGAAGGAGGATGAAGAGAAGGCAGCTGAACAACACCAAGGAGAGTGCAGATACCAAGCCCATTGCCTAGCTGTCCAGAGTGTCCTGAGATCCAGCTGGCTGTCCAGAATCCCATCCAGGAGAATGCAGTGACCAGATCCCTTGCCGTACCTGTCCAGAGTGTCCTGAGATCCAGCTAGCTTTCCAGAATCCCCAACCAAGGCTTACTTTGTACGTAGCAGATAACCCCATTGAAAATCCCACTGAAAAACCCATTGAAATCCCACTGAAAGCCCCAAATTGCCAGTCTAATTCATTCACCTTCCCATAGAAGAATCTGCATTAGCCTGTGTATGTTAGTGTATTCCTTTGATAAACCTCTCAATTATCTCAATAAATCCTTAGCATTATTTTGAAGTAAATCAATTAATTCCCCATTGATGGTACGAGTTGGTTAAAATTCGAAATTAACTCCCTAGTCCCTAGTGTCTTTCTTTAATAACTATAGTCATTAAAGTATAGCCTCAACAGAATTAGTCTCAGTGTGACTGAAAACCAAATTTACCTGTGTATTGTGTGCATTACCACATGAACTTCTAATTTGCATCTGTCCTATTTAAAAACCCAAATCATAGTCCCATTGAGAGCAAACCCGTTTGTCTAGAATGCAATCTGTTATGTATCTCTGTCCTTGTAAACCGATTTCCGATTTTGAAAGCTATACCCCTTCCCTAGTTATCTGTCATTGCAAATCCTGTATAAAATGAATTTGCATTTGATGTTTGTATATTTCCTTTTGCATTTGCTTTCTCCCGAAATCGATTGTTCCTTTACTTTCCAGGTTGCTATGGTGAGCTGATTAGTATCCTTTAAGCTTCCCTATCTCATCAAGGGTAGCACCACGAATTTACTTTCAATTTGTCCCCTAGAAGTTGTGAGGAGCTGTGCGAGTAATAATCAAAATCCGATTCTGCCATTTTGCTCCGAAAATGGGTTTTCACTTTCTTTTCTAGTTGTCTATTTTGGGGTGGTGGGCTTTATTCCAAATCAAAATTTTCTCTCTCTATCCTTAATCCTTGCCACTGCCTTCCATTCAAAGTAATTAAGTTTGCTGATGTTTGCGGGTGAGTGTTGCAGGAAGGAGTGCTAAACTTTGGTGCTATCATTTGATTAAAAACTGTTCTTTTTCCTGTTTTGCCATTAAAGATCTGTGTAAACTGTGATAGGATATCTGAACCAATTGTTCTGTAGGAATCATTGCATTTGTGTTGCCATATATTGGTGGCTGCTGTATTTTTCCTTTTTCCATTAAATAATAAATTAATAAATATCTTATTGAGACACACCGGCCTGGTTCCTGGTCCATTGTGCCACGGGGTGTTTGTGAAGGTTGGGTGCGAGACGGGTTGGAGGCCTACTCAAAGGATCCGTATTTCATTAAAAATAAAACCTGCTTTATTGTACGCCACATTCATTGTCGGGGGAGGAGTTCCTGGCTGGAGTGTGCTGCATTATAAACACAGGGTTGCCTGACTTGAGCATATACCGGCTTGTGTACCCGATACGTGACATGATATGACCCAACCGTAATGTTTAAACCATAATTGCTATGAGGCTCTGCAGTGGTGGCTCTGTGAGTTGATACCCAGGTGGGTAGGGCTTGACACGGGTTTGCCGGGAACAGGGCCAGACACCGTTTGCTGGTGGGGGCCTGCGATGGTGGCTCTCTATGTTAGTTCCCAGATGGGTAAAGTTTGACAGGAGCGGGTCCAGTCGCATTAAACTATGTGAGGAGCTGCTACATTCGAAGAATGTGGTGGTGCGTAGGGTCTGTGGATATGTTTCCATGGTAGTGTTGGCATCTCCTAGAGTGATCGCGCTATGCTTCCTCATGGGAAGGTAGTGAGTATGCTCGGTGGTGGGTATTGTTGAGGTCTGGTTTATGCTTGGTAAGGGGAGGATTTGGTTTATGGTGTCAAGCTGGGGGACTGACTTTTTAGCCACGGTATTAACTTGGTATTTGAAAGGGAGTACTAAGTGAAATATAATCACCGTGTGTTTGACTGTTTGTTTAGGCATGAGTGTGGACATTTAAAGGGTGTAGCTCCCTCCCTCAGGGATTACTGCCCAAAATGATGACAGTGATTACACCTGATGCCGATTTCCGACCATCCAACCTTGGACTGTGCATGGGCTTTAGCTGCCTAAGAACAGTCCTTAACTCTCAGGATGTCCAGGAAATCCTTGCTCCCCCTGAAGGCCACCATTCATTTCTGCTGTGCTGGGGTTGCAGTTCAGAGGAAGCCAAGTCCCTCCTCACACCATCCCACACCACAAACACAGCAGTGAGAGACAGCAGTAGGGGATATGATATGATATTTTATTTATAGCGCGCCTATACACAAGTGTTTGGGGTTAGAGGAAACGGATTAATAAATGTTACTTTTGATGGTTCATAGCAATTCAGTCCATAACTGATGTGGAGCAAAATGCTAACATGATGTTGTGCAGTGTCAAATCCACATGCACCTTTTAGCAGGCATGCGCTTTATCCATCCACCATGCTGACATATACTAGATTCAGCCCAAGTCTCACACACAGGCTCACACTCTTGCTCACATCTGGGGTCACCTTTGAGGAAATGCAGAGTCCTAGTTAAAAGTCTTGGCTAAAATTCAGAGTCTGCATTAAAATTCGGAGTCACCGTTAAAATGCGCAGTGTTCTCTCCCTGCAGAGCTTAAGCAGGCAAACCATGTTTACCTGGGGAACACGGCTGACATTTCTGCTGTTTTCACAGTAAAGCAGATCTTTGTATGATAAACTATGACAAAATACTGTGTGCAGTGCAGTTGTAACACCATGCACATACCTGCCTCTGAGCCGCCCCTGCCAATAAAACACTTTCCAGCAACGGTCCTTGGTTGAACATGTTTGCCAGCGCCATAAAGTGCCTGCAGGCGCCTTCAGGTGCCTTGGGTCAGTTTGATAATTGTAGTCCTTTCTTCCTGGCGATGCTTGCAGATAAGACTGAGTGACGTGGCCCCTCAGAGGCAAGGTTTCCACACGTTCACGAAACATGGCTGCCAGTGTCACACTGCGATGCTCGTGCAGATAGCCACTGCTCACGACGTCTCGAATCTAAGACTGAGCAAAGGTTTTTGCATTCTTGGCTGAGTTGGTATGCGCCTCAAAGACTGGGCGGATGTCGTCCGTGATGAGTCTGTGGCGTTGAGGATTAGATCCTATGGGAGCCTCACATTGGAGGGGTGTGGCTTTGGAAAAGAACGCTCCCAATGAACTTGTCTTGCCCTGTTACTCAGCAACGATTTAAACCAATAGCGAGCCGTGTCTCATACGGCATGATTGTTTTGCAATATGTCAAGGGCCATTATTTACCAACCACCTAGGCTGCCAGCAAATCTAGTCTTCTTGTGTTTGTGCACTGTATAACACATACATAAAAAAGGAAAACACAAAAAAGGAGCACTGCTTTCACTTTTTTGAGCACCATTTTTGAAGGTCTCTTTCGTGTGTAAGAATGTGGTTTTGGTGACATGGTGTGAGCGAAAACGTAATTGTCATGGAGACGATCTGTGCTTCTGCAGTTGTTGGATGGATAAGTGTGGGGACATCACGTGATCGCGGGAGCGTGTTCTCGCGAGATCTCGATACACGGGATCTCGCGAGAACACGCTCCGCGGGAAAACGTTCCCGCTTCAGAGTTGGCGCCCTGCCAGCTAGAGCGGTCGCACAGGAGCGCTGCTCCTGATTACAGAAAAAGGAGACTCAACTCCAGAACCATCACTACAGCTCATAGGGCATAACACCACAGCCACTGGAGGCTTCATG
Organism: Ambystoma mexicanum; assembly: GCF_040938575.1. Classification (NCBI taxonomy): domain Eukaryota; kingdom Metazoa; phylum Chordata; class Amphibia; order Caudata; family Ambystomatidae; genus Ambystoma; species Ambystoma mexicanum. The sequence continues at coordinate 1,510,099,542 of NC_090922.1, forward strand.
GGGGCCCTATGAGCTTACGGCGTGCCACCGGTGAGCACAACCCTTCCACAGTGAAGTAACTGGGGAAGCACAGGACTTGGTCAGCGAACAGTGAGTAAGCGCCCTATGCCACCAGTCCGCCCTAAGACATTCTCCCATGTTCTCGGTCAATAAAGACTGTTAGAAACCCTACTGCGTCCTGTCTTACATTCAGGCCACAACATATCTGGCGACGAGGATACCTGAAGTCCCACGGACCCACCATGCAAGGCGCCACGCCACCCCCTGCGTTTCTCCCCCTGCCAGGGACACCGGCGATTCCGTGGATGCAATGGGAACCCCTTTTTTCCACCTACTTGGAAGCGGTGGGCGGCACGCGATATGCCCCAATCAGGAAGAGGGCGATGCTGTTGAATGCGCTAGGGGTTGAAGGTCAGCGTATCTTTGCAGGCCTTAAAGAAATACCGGCGGCCGACGAAGACGCCGATGACGACGACGTGTACAAAGAAGCCACGCGTCGCATCATGAAGAGGTTCACTAATAAGGAGAATATTGTACTGCATAGGCTGAGATTCTATACTCGCAAACAGGAAGGGAGCGAAACCGTGGATGACTACATCACCAGGATGAGGGAACTCGCTTCTCTGTGCGCCTTCGGAGAAAATGCAGAACAGGTCATCTGCGACATGCTCGTCGTCCACACCAACTCTAGGAAAGTGCAGGACAAATTCATCCAGGAGAAGGAGGTCACCCTCGATAAAGCCATCCAGATCGCCAGGGCGGAGGAAGAAACCTCCAGCAGACGCAAGGAGGCGGGAAGTCACCTGCCTGTGCCCGAAATGGCGGCGCTACAATGGAGAGGTCGCAGAGACAAACAATCCCGCGACGGCCCCAAGGACAAAAGTCCCAGGAAAAAGGAGGCACCGAAATGCTACAGATGCGCCAGTCTCAAGCACATGGCGAACGACCGCGACTGTCCCGCCAGGAATAAAGAATGCTCCAAGTGCGGACGCATTGGCCACATGGCTCCAGCATGCACGTGGCGGGAGAAAACCGTGTCCCGTGTCGACAGTGACTGCACCTCCACCGATGAGGATGAACTGCTGGACAGACCCATGGTTGTCATGGTCAATGCCCCCCATGCCAGGAGAGAAAAGCCCCACTGCACCATTAAAGTGGACGGTATGGAAACGCGTGTCATGGCTGATTCGGGATCCGACCTTACCATTCTGCCCATCGACACGTACAAGGAGATGATGGGACAAGAAAGAGTGGAGATTAGATCCACCAGGCAAAAACCCACCGTGTTTGGAGGGGCAACGGTCGACCTGCTGGGCTACATCAAAGCCCGCATCGATTTCAAGGGGAGGTCTACCACCACCAAGGTGTATTTTTCCCCCAAAGGTCCAGCCGTGCTGGGGTGGGATGACCAACACAAACTCAGCATGAAACTAGATCCCAGCACTCCGGAACAGGTGCTCATGATCTCGTCAGGAGCAGCGCAAAACTATAAGGAGATCTTTCCAAACCTGTTCTCCGAGAGACCGGGAAAAGTGAGAAACTTCGTACACAAAATTCGACTGAAACCCAACGCCACCCCAGTCAAGCACAAAGTAAGGGCGGTACCTGCCACCGCAAGACCAGGTTTGGACGCTCACCTGAGGAAGATGGTCGAGGAAGGAACCATTGAAACCATGGAATCCTCGCAATGGCTGAGTCCGGTGGTGCTAGTTAAGAAGAAGTCCAGCAACGACCTCAGGATCTGCATCGACCTGAGAAGCCTGAACTTGGAGGTGATCACGGATAGCTTCCCGCTCCCCAGCATCAATGAGATCGTCCTCATGATGAAAGAGGCGGCCATTTTCTCGAAGCTGGACATGCGTGATGCCTATCACCAGATTCCCCTACACAAGTCCTCCCGCCCCCTGACTGCGTTCATCACTCCTTTCGGCACCTTCCAATACACCCGCATGCCTTTCGGGTTATCGTCCGCAGCATCCGCATTCCAGAGGCTGATGAACTCCCTATTGAAAGGCCTCACCAATGTCTCATTCTTCCAAGACGACATTCTGGTATACGCCAAGGACAGCGAGACCCATGACAAGGCGCTCAAGTCAGTCCTAAGCAGACTTCAGGAGGAAGGCATTCATCTACGCCATGAAAAGTGTGTCTTCGGGGTGAACAAAGTAGAGTATCTTGGGTACTGCATCTCGAGTGATGGGGTGAGCCCCAAAAGGAACCTCATGGAGGCCATTACTGAGGCGCCGGCGCCGATGTCTAAAGAGGAACTGCGCTCATTCTTAGGCCTAGCTGAGTACTATGCCAAATTCGTCCCCAGGTTCTCTGAGACCACGTCTCCCATGAGGGAGCTTCTGAAGAAGGGGGCAGTGTACTCGTGGGGCCCAGAACAAGATGAGGCTTTCGGCGAAATCAAGAATAGGATTCTACACGCGCCGTGCCTCAAACCATACAACCCTGAATGGGACACCTACATCACCACTGACGCCAGCGCATACGGCCTAGGGGCCACCTTGACCCAGAAAAAGGGCGATACAGAGAACATTGTGGCGTTTGCATCCAAGGCATTATCCTCATCCGAGAAGAATTACTCTACGGTAGAGAAAGAGATGTTGGCATGCGCTTGGGCCGTCGACTACTTCAGATCATACGTATGGGGGACAAGATTCAAGTTGATCACCGATCACAAGCCGCTAATCCACATGCTGAGCCCGGGCGGCACCAAGACGGCCACCCCCAGACTGGCCAGGATCGCCGCGAAGCTCCAAGAGTATACTTACGAGATACAACACATTGCGGGCTGGAAAAACGCACAAGCGGACTGCATGTCCAGGCTCCTCAACCAAAGCGCCCCCGGCACCACATTCCTGGAAGACGAATGTGTCGTTGCGTCCATCGGCGACCTGAGGAACGTCGAGTACATGGAAATGAGCGAGCGCCACTGGCAAGAAGAGTTCGAGCAGGACGTCGCTCTAAGGCACGTAAGCACCTGGGTGCGAAATGGATGGCCCAACGAGAGAGCGATCCCTGAAGGCCTTCGCCCCTACTGGAAGGTGAATGAGGAAATTACCGCCATGAACGGACTCATTCTCAGAGGTGATCAAATCATCCCACCCAGCGGAATCCGCAAAGTCATACTGTGCAGAGCACACTCGGGCCACTTAGGGTGCAACATGACCAGAAGAAGGATACGCGACGCATACTGGTGGCCAGGTATGGACCAGGACGTTCGGCAGATGGTCGATAGGTGCCACGAATGCTCCAACAGCGACAAGCGCCTAGCCGTGAGGCAAGCCCCCATGCTGCCCACCGAAGTCCCCAAAGGGGTGTGGCGAAAACTGGGGCTGGATTTCATAGGACCGCTGGACAACATGCCCCCTGAGCACAGATACGGGATAGTCTTGGTCGACTACTTTTCCAAATGGGTGGAAGCAGACTTCACCCCGGACATCACTACGGGAACAGTCATTGAAACTCTCACCGCCATATTTCAGCGGGAGGGCCTGCCCGAAGAACTCGTCACGGACAACGGAGTCCAACTAGTATCCAGGGAAATGGAAAAATTTCTCAGGCTTAACAACATCAAACAGCGGAAAGCAAGTCTATACCACCCATAGGCAAATGGCCTAGTCGAGCGGGCCAACCGCTTCATCAAAGGGGCGCTGCAACTGGCCCACGCCTCGGGCCTAGACCCATACAAGACGGCCAAAGAAGCCGTAGCGGCTCACCGTCTCACCCCCAACGCCGTCACAAGTGTTTCTCCGTTCCATCTGCTGAGGGGGAGAAGGGCGGCATCCTCACTGGTACCACCATGGCTTCAGCAAGTGAGGGCCGACGAAGACGTCGACATGGCTGACGTAACGTGCCGTATGCAGCGCAACAAAGAAGCAATGAAAGCACAGGGGGACTTGCGCCGAGCCGCTCGACACACACAAGTCAACAAAGGGGATCTGGTGAAGATACGACTTCCCCACAAGGACACCATCACAGGTTCCAGATACAGCAGTCCCATAGAAGTCATGGAGAGAGGGACAAACCACATCCGCACCAGCGATGGCAGGAGATGGAATCTAGAGAGGGTAGCCATGTACCGCAGGAAAGATGATACTGTACACTCCCCTGGAGACACTGGAGGAGATCAGGTCTGCCAAGAGCCATACGAGAACCATCATCTCCCGAGTGGAGACATCATAGAGCCGCAACATCGCAACGACTTCGCAAGCTCCCTTTTCCCAACCACACCCAGGGGATCACAGCAAGGAGCTGGACAAAGAGATCCCGATTCACCAGCGCCCTCCCAAGGACACTTCATCGATCCCGCTACATACCCGGATCCTGGCAGGCCCCAGAGAGAGAGAAGGAAGCCCGGGAAATATGCGGACTTCATCATGGAGTGACCTCCCAGTCCTTTTTCCCAGCAGAGGAGGTGTGTGGGGACATCACGTGATCGCGGGAGCGTGTTCTCGCGAGATCTCGATACACGGGATCTCGCGAGAACACGCTCCGCGGGAAAACGTTCCCGCTTCAGAGTTGGCGCCCTGCCAGCTAGAGCGGTCGCACAGGAGCGCTGCTCCTGATTACAGAAAAAGGAGACTCAACTCCAGAACCATCACTACAGCTCATAGGGCATAACACCACAGCCACTGGAGGCTTCATGGGGGCCCTATGAGCTTACGGCGTGCCACCGGTGAGCACAACCCTTCCACAGTGAAGTAACTGGGGAAGCACAGGACTTGGTCAGCGAACAGTGAGTAAGCGCCCTATGCCACCAGTCCGCCCTAAGACATTCTCCCATGTTCTCGGTCAATAAAGACTGTTAGAAACCCTACTGCGTCCTGTCTTACATTCAGGCCACAACAATAAGCTGGCTTGCCAGTATTTTCGCTTGGAATGGAATGTTGGCTATAGTTTTGGAGTTGGCCACGACCGCAGGCTCATCTGTGTTTTTTTTCAGAAGTGGTGAGATGGTGTTTGTTTCTGAGGGAAGTATAACCGCTGATTGGAATGCGGCTTGGGTTCGGCTAGGTGCTAAGGGTTGGAGTTGCCCTTTAATGCTTGATGCTGGCCATGGTGGGGGTTGTGTTGCTGCTGCTTTCCTTTCATGCAGTGTTTTGGTGGTGTCTGATTCAGTGAGTTTCATGAATTAGCGTGGGGTTCTGGGGGTAATCAAGGACAAGGGTCTTGGTGTCTTTGCTACCTTGTAACATCGCTTACATGTTACCAATTTTCTTAATGAAGATATTTGCTGTGTTATTACGAAATATTTGGCCTGGCAAGGTGTTTGTTTGATCTCTTTTGGGTCTGACAGTCCTTTTGATGTAGAAAAGAGTTTTCTAGACGTATTCTGGGACTCTAGCCTCATCTTTGCGTTAAAGTGTTGCTCGGTTCTCTTGAATGCTGGTCAGTATCCTCCAGGGTTTAAAGACATGACATGTTCCCATCTTTGGCTGTCTCTCCTCTTCCTTTCAAGTTTCCTTTATTCCCTATGTGGCGTTGCCAGGTCTAGACTGTACCATTATAACAATTAAGGGGGTTTACAGGGCTGGCAACCGCCTGCACATCGCGCAGAGGCTTGGGTATATCTATGACCACAGACACGTGGGTAATGGCTATTTGCACACTGGGGCTCCCTCCAGAGAGCAAATTGTGTCAACGTGACAGGAGAATGGCTCCATGCATATTGCACAAGCCCAATCTCCTTTAAAAAAAAAGTGAAAACAAAGAGGACAGTGCATGGAAAATAGAAAAGAGACTACGTTCCTTTTCTTTTCTTATGGGGGCACGGCGAGGATGGGGAAGGGGCACGGCAGTCGTATCCTGGGCCAGCAGGTAAGTCAGGTGGGCGGGGTAATGGGGTAATGGGGATGATGTGGTGCCACGGCCTGCGTCAATAAACTGGAGGAGGTGCTGGGAGAAAAGGGCCCACAAATGTAGGCATCGCTCAGGGAAGGGGAGCAGGAGACCGGTGCAATGCAGACACATAGCAGCCGTTTCAACCCAGGTTTCCAGCCATATGATTGGCTGAGCACTCTTCCCCAGCTGCACATTTTTGTTGAATTTATTCTCTGGTTCCAGCTTTTTTCAGGATCCTGGAGCTAATGTAAAGAGTGTGTCTGCCAGTTCTCCAGGGATTGCTTTTAGGGTGGCTCGGAAGAGCATGATCTGAGGGGGTGCACCTGGGGATCTGCACATTTCTCTCATGGGACTCCAGAAGGCTTTTGGGGTTTTTCCCAACCTTCTTGTGTTTGTCTTATTAATTAGTCTTACTTCACCATTTATCAATTGTTCAGTGGCGTCCACCTTGAGGATGTCAAGATTGCAAGTAGACAGTGTATTGGGTGTGTGGCCAGGTCTGTGGGTTGGGATCACGACATTAAGAATAACCCTATCAGGACAGAGCACACATGGCAACACCAAGCAAAGGCATTAGCTCGCTAGTGTCCCTCTTGCTACACAATGTAGTTTCACGAGCGGCAAGATGTTCTTGAGAGTTTGTGGGCAGCTCTCTCTATCTTCTGTCAAAAATGCCTGGGAGCACGTGAGTAGTTAGGCCTTGCTGCAATCCAAGGTTGCCTTCTTGTAGCCATTTATGAAGAGGGAGTGAGGTGCAAAGGATTGGGTCTGTTGCGTGGAATGTCTTCTTACCACGAATGTGTGGTAAGGTTGTTGTGTAACTGGAAGGTTCCTTGATCCTGTTAGGTTGTTCCAGAGGGTTTCTCTTTCTCCAGGTGTTAGATTCAGTGATTCTGTGGTTAGATGTCTCACTGGCAGTGGTCGAAGTGAACAGGAGCGGTCGGGAGCGGTCGGGAGCGGTGCTCCTCTACTTTTTTAAATTACCTTTTACAGCTCCTATACTTTTATTTTAAAAAGAAACGGTTCCGGAATGGTTTCGTTTTAAAATAAGTGTTTAGGAAGAAGTTAAAGCTTGCACTTTCAGTGCACTGCACTGAACGTTCCCTTAAATAGCAGGTGCAAGTGTTTGGGGTGTGTATTGTGTGTGGGAGGGGACGTGGTGATGGGGTTTGCGGGGAGTGGGTGCAGGCAAGCAGGGAACATAGTTCCACTACTTCTTTTCGTAAACTTTGACCCCTGCTCACTGGCCATTACTTGAAGAAACCAAAGTAAGCAGAGAGGACAGAAGTGTAAGAGCAGAAAGTAAGTAGAGGGAAGGAAGTGTAGGAGCAGAGCATAAGGAGAGAGGAAGGAAGTGTAGGAGCAGAGCATAAGGAGAGAGGAGGGAAATGTAAGAGCAGAAAGTAAGGAGAGAGATGGAAGTGTAAGAGCAGAGCGTAAGCAGAGAGGACGGAAGTGTAGGGGCATAGTGTAAGGAGAGAGGAAGGAAGTGTAGGAGCTGAGTATTAGGAGAGAAGAAGGACGTGTAGTATTAGAGTGTAAAGAGAGAGGAAGGAATTGTACGAACAGAGAGTAAGTAGAGATGACGGAAGTGTAGGAGCAGAGCATAAGTAGAGAGGAAGGCAGTGTAGGAGCAGAGCGTAAGAAGAGAGAAGTACGTATAAAGCAGAGCATAAGGAGAAGTGGACGGAAGTGTAGGAGCAGAGCATAAGGAGAGAGGACAGAAGTGTAGGAGTAAATAATAGGGAGAAAGGAAGTGTACACGTGGAGCATAAAGAGAGTGGAAGGAAGTGTAGTAGCTGAGTGTAAGGAGAGAGGTAGGAAGTGTAGGTACAGAGAGTAAGTACAGAGGATGGAAATGTAGCAGCAGAGCATAAGGAAAGAGGAAGGGAGTGTAGGAGCTGAGTATAAGGAGAGAAGAAGGAAGTGTAGTATCAGAGTGTAAAGAGAGAGGAAGGAATTGTACAAGCAGAGAGAAGCTAGAGAGGACGGATCTGTAGGAGCAGAGCATAAGTAGAGAGGAAGGCAGTGTAGGAGCAGAGCGTAAGAAGAGAAAAGTATGTGTACAAGCAGAGCTAAGGAGAAATGGACTGAAGTGTAGGAGCAAAAAATAAGGAGAGAGGAAGTGTACGAGCGGAGCGTAAAGAGAGTGGAAGGAAGTGTAGGTACAGAGAGCAAGTACAGAGGATGGAAGTGTAGCAGCATAACGTAAGGAGAGAGGAAGGGAGTGTAGGAGCAGAGCATAAGGAGAGGACGGAAATGTAGCAGAGCTTAAGGAGAGAGAAAGGAAGTGTAGGAGCAAAGCGTAAAGAGAGAGAAGGAAGTGTAGGAGCAGAGAGTAAGGAGAGAGGAAGGACGTGTAGGAGCAGAGCATAAATAGAGAGGAATGAAGTGTAGGAGCAGAGCGTAAGGCCAGAGGAATGAAGAGTCGTAGCAGAGTGAACGGAGAGAGGAAGGAAGTTTAGGAGCAGAGCGTAAGGAGAGAGAGATAAGTGTAGGAGCAGAGGGTAAGGAGAGATGACGGAAGTGCAGGAGCAAAGCATAAGGGGAGAGTAAGGAAGTGTAAGAGCAGAGCATAAGGAGAGAGGAAGGAAGTGTAGGAGCAGACAGTAAGGAAATGTAGGAGCAGAGCATAAGGAGAGAGAAGGAGTGTAGAAGAAGAGTGTAGGAAGAGAGAAGGACATGTACAAGCAGAGCACAAGGAGGTGGATGCAAGTGTAGGAGCAGAGTGGTATTATTGTGGAAGGAAGTGTAGGAGCAGAGCGTAAGGCGAGAGGACGTGTACAAGCAGAGCCTAAAGAGAATGGAAGGACGTGTAGTAGCAGCACATAAGGAGAGAGTAAGGAAGTGTAGGAATAGAGTGTAAGGAGAGGGAAATGAAGTGTTGGAGCAGCATGTAATGAGAGAAGAAGGAAGTGTAGGAGCAGAGTGTAAGGAGAGAGGAAGGAAGTTTAGGAGTAGAGCGTAAGGAGAGAGGAAGGAAGTGTAAGAGCAGTGGGTAAAGAGAGAGGAATCACTGTAGGAGCAGATAATAATGAGAGAGGGTGGAAGTGTAAGAGAAGAGCATAAGTAGAGAGGAAGGGAGTGTAGGAGCAGAGTGTAAGCAGGGCGGATGGAAGTGTAGGAGCAGAGTGGAAGTAGAGAGGAAGCTAGTGTAAAAGCAGAAAGTAAGGAGAGAGGCAGGAAATGTAGGAGCAGAGTGTAAGGAGAGAGGAAGAAAGTGTAAGTGCAGATAATAAGAGGGGAATGAAGTGTTGTAGCAGAATGTTAGGAGAGAGGAAGGAAGTGCAGGAGCAGAGCATATGGAGAGAGGAAGGAAGTGTAGGAGCAGAGCGTAAGGAGAGAGGAAGGAAGTGTAAGAGCAGAGTGTAAGGACAGAGTAATAAGTGTAGTAGCCGATAATAAGGAGAGAGGGAGGAAGTGTAAGAGCAGAATGTAAGGAGAGAGGAAGGACATGTACAAGCAGAGTCTAAGGAGAAGTGGATGAAAGTGTAGGAGCACAGCGTAAGGAGAGAGGAAGGAAGTGTAAGAGGAAAAAGTAAGGAGAGAGGAAGTACATGTACAAGCAGAATGGAAGGAGAGTGGAAGGAAACGTAGCAGCAGAGCATAAGGAGAGAGGACTAAAGTGTAGGAGCAAAGAAGAAGGCAAGCGGAAGGAAGTGTAGAAGGAGAAAATAAGGAGAGTGGACGTGTACAAGCAGAGCTTAAAGAGAGTGGAATGGTGTGTAGTAGCAGAGCATAGGGAGAGAGCAAGTAAGTGTAGGAATGGAGCGTAAGGTGAGGGGAATAAAGTATTGGAGCAGAACGTAAGGAGAGAGGAAGGAAGTGTAGGAGCAGAGGGTAAGGAGAGAGAAGGTAAGTGTAAGAGCTGTGTGTAAAGTGAGAGGAATAAGTGTAGGAGCAGTGTGCAAGGAGAGAGTAAGGAAGTGTAGGAGTAGAGCATAAGGAGAGAGTGAGTAAGTGTAGGAGCAGAGAGTAAGGAAGTGGAAGAGCGTAGTGCAAGGAGAGAGAAAGATAGTGTATGAGTAGACCGTAAGGAGAGATGAAGGAAGTGTAGGAGCAGAGTGCAGGGAGAAAGGAAGATAGTTTAGGAGTAGAGCGTATGGAGAGGAAGGAATTGTAAGAGAAGTGTGTAGGGAGAGAGGAATAAGTGTAGGAACAGAACATAAGGATAAAGGATAGAAGTGTAGCAGAAGAGTGTAAGTAGAGACTAAGGTAGTGTAAGAGCAGAAAGTAAGTAGAGAGGAAGGAAGTATAAGAGCGGATACGAAGGAGAGGGGAATATATTGGCAGAGCAGAGCGTAAGGAGAGAGGAAGGACGTGTAGGAGGAGAGTGTAAGGAGAGAGGAGGGAAGTTCAGGAGCAGAGCTTAAGGAGAGAGGAAGGAACTGTAGGAGCAGAGGAAGGAAGTGTAAAAGCAGTGTGTAAGGTGAGAGGAAGGAAGTGTAGGAGCAGAGTGTAAGGAGAGAGGAAGGAATTGTAAGAGTAGATACTAAGGAGAGGGGAATGAAGTGTCGGAGCAGAAAGTAAGGAGAGAGGAAGGAAGTGTAGGAGCAGAGTGTAAGTAGAGAGGTAGCTAGTGTAAAAGCAGAAAGTAAGGAGAGAGGCAGGAAGTGTAGGATCAGAGTGTAAGGAGAGAGGAAGAATTTCAGGAACAGAGCATAAGGATACAGGAAGGAAGTGTAGGAGCAGATAAGAAGAGGGGAATGAAGTGTCGGAGCAGAATGTTAGGAGAGAGGAAGGAAGTGCAGGAGCAAAGCGTAAGGAGAGAGAAGGAAGTGTAGTAGCAGAGAGTAAGGAGAGAGGCAGGAAGTGTAGGAGCAGAGTGTAAGGAGAGAGGAAGAAAGTGTAAGAGCAGATAAGAAGAGGGGAATGAAGTGTCGGAGCAGAATGTTAGGAGAGAGGAAGGAAGTGCAGGAGCAGAGCCTAAGGAGAGAGGAAGGAACTGTAGGAGCAGAGTACAAGAAGAGAGGAAGGAAGTGTAGGAGCAGAGTGTAAGGAGAGAGGAAGGAACAGTAGGAGCAGAGCGCAAGAAGAGAGGATGGAAGTGTAGGAGCAGAGCCTAAGGAGAGAGGAAGGAACTGTAGGAGCAGAGCGTAAGGAGAGAGGAAGGAAGTGTAGGAGCAGAGCGCAAGAAGAGAGGAAGGAAGTGCGGGAGCGGAGCGTAAGGAGAGAGGAAGGAACTGTAGGAGCAGAGCGCAAGAAGAGAGGAAGGAAGTGTAAGAGCAGCATGTAAGGCGAGAGTAATACGTGTAGTAGTAGATAATAAGGAGAGAGGGAGGAAGTGTAGGAGCAGAGTGCAAGAAGAGAGGAAGGAAGTGTAGGAGCAGAGCCTAAGGAGAGAGGAAGGAACTGTAGGAGCAGAGCGTAAGGAGAGAGGAATGAACTGTAGGAGCAGAGTGTAAGGAGAGAGAAAGGAAGTGTAGAATCAGAGTGTAAGGAGAAAGGAAGGAAGTGTAGAACCAGAGTGTAAGGAGAGATGAAGGAAGTGTAAGAGCAGAGCGTAAGGAGAGAGGAAGGAACTGTAGGAGCAGAGCGTAAGGAGAGAGGAAGGAACTGTAGGAGCATAGCACAAGAAGAGAGGAAGGAAGTGTAAGAGCAGCATGTAAGGCGAGAGTAATACGTGTAGTAGTAGATAATAAGGAGAGAGGAAGGAAGTGTAGGAGCAGAGTGCAAGAAGAGAGCAAGGAAGTGTAGGAGCAGAGCCTAAGGGGAGAGGAAGGAACTGTAGGAGCAGATCACAAGAAGAGATGAAGGAAGTGTAAGAGTAGCATGTAAGGCGAGAGTAATACGTGTAGTAGTAGATAATAAGGAGAGAGGAAGGAAGTGTAGGAGCAGAGCATAAGGAGAGAGGAAGGAAGTGTAGAATCAGAGTATAAGGAGAGAGGAATGAAGTGTAGGAGCAGAGTGTAAGGAGAGAGGAAGGAAGTGTAGAATCAGAGTGTAAGGAGAGAGGAAGGAAGTGTAGGAGCAGAATGTAAGGAGAGAGGAAGGAAGTGTAGAATCAGAGCGTAAGGAGAGAGGGAGGAAGTGTAGAAGCAGAGCCGGTCAAGTGGCACAGCGAGTAGAGCGCTCGCTTTGACATCCGTGCAGAGCCTGCTAACGCAGGTTCGAATCCCGGCGGGGACAAACTCAGCCTTTCATCCTTCCGAGGTCGATAAATGAGCACCACACACCGTGGGTAATAATAAGCAGCGCTCAGATACCTGAGGGTTCGCAGCGCTATATAAATGCCAAATTATTATTATTATTATTAGAGCGTAAGGAGAGAGGGAGGAAGTGTAGGAGCAGAGTGTAAGGAGAGAGGAAGGAAGTGTAGAATCAGAGTGTAAGGAGAGAGGAAGGAAGTGCAGGAGCAGAGTGTAAGGAGAGAGGAAGGAAGTGTAGAATCAGAGTGTAAGGGGAGAGGGAGGAAGTGTAGAAGCAGAGCGTAAGGAGAGAGGGAGGAAGTGTAGAAGCAGAGTGTAAGGAGATAGGCAGGAAGTGTAGGATCAGAGTGTAAGGAGAGAGGAAGAATTTCAGGAGCAGAGCATAAGGATACAGGAAGGAAGTGTAGGAGCAGATAAGAAGAGGGGAATGAAGTGTCGGAGCAGAATGTTAGGAGAGAGGAAGGAAGTGCAGGAGCAAAGCGTAAGGAGAGAGAAGGAAGTGTAGTAGCAGAGAGGCAGGAAGTGTAGGAGCAGAGTGTAAGGAGAGAGGAAGAAAGTGTAAGAGCAGATAAGAAGAGGGGAAAGAAGTGTCGGAGCAGAATGTTAGGAGAGAGGAAGGAAGTGCAGGAGCAGATCCTAAGGAGAGAGGAAGGAACTGTAGGAGCAGAGTACAAGAAGAGAGGAAGGAAGTGTAGGAGCAGAGTGTAAGGAGAGAGGAAGGAAGTGTAGTGTCAGGAATGTCTGTAATCTCTTCTTCCTCCTGAGATGCTCCAGACTCCCTTTCCTCCCCTTCCTCCTCACCTTGAAGTCTCCGGCGTTGAGTCAGCTTTGGATTGTCCTTTGTTCGAGCCTTCACGCCTTTTTTTTGAAGATAGGGACGACCAAGGTAGGACGCCACAGTGACACCCTTTGGGTGATCTGTGGCAACCCTCCTCGGTCGCTGGTCAATGGGGAAAAAGCCAGTGGCACAAAAAACCCCGGAAGATTTGGATCTTCAAACGCAGAGAGGTAGTAGGAAACACACTCCGGAGGCAGCAACAGAGGGAGAGTAATCTGATGAACACGGTCCAGAAATGGAAGAGATTCCAATGAGAATCGGGTATGAGACCAGATAAATGGAAAAGTTCCAGTACAGATAGACAGTAGAGGGCTTGGCGAGGCAATCCACAAGACAGGCTGAGGTCAGTACACCGGGATATCAACAGGAAGTAGTTCCGATACTGGATAAGCAGAAGAGGGCTGGGCGAGGCAATCCACAAGACAGGCAATGGTTGGTACACGGAGATGTAAGCAGATAGGAACAGAGGAGGGCAAACGAAGAGGACCAAGAGAGGTAAGTACAATACAGGAAGGAAGCAAGAATAAACAGAATAAGTATAGAGAGAAAGGCACAAGACGGGAGGGAGGAAGGATAAGAGATGGGAACGGAACAGACAAGGGAGGAGGAGTCAAGAAAGCGAAGTGAAATACTGGATAAAGGTACGGAGCGCAAGGAACGGAAAAAAAAAGGGAAAGAAGGAACAACAGTGGGAAAAAGGGAAACTCCACGAAAAAAACAACAGCAGCGCTGGAAACAGGACGAAAACACTGTACGTTGCAACGCACCTGAAGTGAAAGGATTAAATACCGGTGTCAGGCACATCGCTACGATAACTAGACCTGCACAGCGCGCTTCCCAAATAAAACGTGATGGAACCCGCTATGGCGGGCGCAGCTTCCACTTCTTCCAAAGCCGCCAGGTTCCCTGAGGCGTGACATGTAGGAGCAGAGCCTAAGGAGAGAGGAAGGAACTGTAGAAGCAGAGCGTAAGGAGAGAGGAAGGAAGTGTAGGAGCAGAGCGTAAGGAGAGAGGAAGGAAGTGTAGGAGCAGAGCACAAGAAGAGAGGAAGGAAGTGCGGGAGCGGAGCGTAAGGAGAGAGGAAGCAACTGTAGGAGCAGAGCGCAAGAAGAGAGGAAGGAAGTGTAGGAGCAGAGTGTAAGGAGAGAGGAAGGAAGTGTAGAATCAGAGTGTAAGGAGAGAGGATGGAACTGTAGGAGCAGAGCGTAAGGAGAGAGGAAGGAACTGTAGGAGCAGAGCGTATGGAGAGAGGAAGGAACTGTAGGAGCAGAGCACAAGAAGAGACGCAGGAAGTGTAAGAGCAGCATGTAAGGCGAGAGCAATACGTGTAGTAGTAGATAATAAGGAGAGAGGAAGGAAGTGTAGGAGCAGAGTGCAAGAAGAGAGCAAGGAAGTGTAGGAGCAGAGCCTAAGGAGAGAGGAAGGAACTGTAGGAGCAGAGCGTAAGGAGAGAGGAAGGAAGTGTAGGAGCAGAGCGTAAGGAGAGAGGAAGGAAGTGTAGGAGCAGAGCACAAGAAGAGAGGAAGGAAGTGCGGGAGCGGAGCGTAAGGAGAGAGGAAGCAACTGTAGGAGCAGAGCGCAAGAAGAGAGGAAGGAAGTGTAGGAGCAGAGTGTAAGGAGAGAGGAAGGAAGTGTAGAATCAGAGTGTAAGGAGAGAGGATGGAACTGTAGGAGCAGAGCGTAAGGAGAGAGGAAGGAACTGTAGGAGCAGAGCGTAAGGAGAGAGGAAGGAACTGTAGGAGCAGAGCACAAGAAGAGACGCAGGAAGTGTAAGAGCAGCATGTAAGGCGAGAGCAATACGTGTAGTAGTAGATAATAAGGAGAGAGGAAGGAAGTGCAGGAGCAGAGTGCAAGAAGAGAGCAAGGAAGTGTAGGAGCAGAGCCTAAGGAGAGAGGAAGGAACTGTAGGAGCAGAGTGTAAGGAGAGAGGGAGGAAGTGTAGTAGCAGAGTGTAAGGAGAGAGGAAGGAAGTGTAGAATCAGAGCGTAAGGAGAGAGGGAGGAAGTGTAGAAGCAGAGCGTAAGGAGAGAGGGAGGAAGTGCAGTAGCAGAGCGTAAGGGAAGAGGAAGGAAGTGTAGAATCAGAGTGTAAGGAGAGAGGAAGGAAGTGTAGGAGCAGAGTGTAAGGAGAGAGGAAGGAAGTGTAGAATCAGAGTGTAAGGAGAGAGGAAGGAAGTGCAGGAGCAGAGTGTAAGGAGAGAGGAAGGAAGTGTAGGAGCAGAGTGTAAGGAGAGAGGAAGGAAGTGTAGAATCAGAGCGTAAGGAGAGAGGGAGGAAGTGTAGGAGCAGAGCGTAAGGAGAGAGGAAGGAAGTGTAGGAGCAGAGCACAAGAAGAGAGGAAGGAAGTGCGGGAGCGGAGCGTAAGGAGAGAGGAAGCAACTGTAGGAGCAGAGCGCAAGAAGAGAGGAAGGAAGTGTAGGAGCAGAGTGTAAGGAGAGAGGAAGGAAGTGTAGAATCAGAGTGTAAGGAGAGAGGATGGAACTGTAGGAGCAGAGCGTAAGGAGAGAGGAAGGAACTGTAGGAGCAGAGCGTAAGGAGAGAGGAAGGAACTGTAGGAGCAGAGCACAAGAAGAGACGCAGGAAGTGTAAGAGCAGCATGTAAGGCGAGAGCAATACGTGTAGTAGTAGATAATAAGGAGAGAGGAAGGAAGTGTAGGAGCAGAGTGCAAGAAGAGAGCAAAGAAGTGTAGGAGCAGAGCCTAAGGAGAGAGGAAGGAACTGTAGGAGCAGAGTGTAAGGAGAGAGGGAGGAAGTGTAGTAGCAGAGTGTAAGGAGAGAGGAAGGAAGTGTAGAATCAGAGCGTAAGGAGAGAGGGAGGAAGTGTAGAAGCAGAGCGTAAGGAGAGAGGGAGGAAGTGCAGTAGCAGAGCGTAAGGGAAGAGGAAGGAAGTGTAGAATCAGAGTGTAAGGAGAGAGGAAGGAAGTGTAGGAGCAGAGTGTAAGGAGAGAGGAAGGAAGTGTAGAATCAGAGTGTAAGGAGAGAGGAAGGAAGTGCAGGAGCAGAGTGTAAGGAGAGAGGAAGGAAGTGTAGGAGCAGAGTGTAAGGAGAGAGGAAGGAAGTGTAGAATCAGAGCGTAAGGAGAGAGGGAGGAAGTATAGAAGCAGAGCGTAAGGAGAGAGGGAGGAAGTGTAGAACCAGAGTGTAAGGAGAGAGGGAGGAAGTGTAGGAGCATAGCGTAAGGGGAGAGGAAGGAAGTGCGGGAGCGGAGCTTAAGGAGAGAGAAAGGAAGTGTAGAAGCAGAGCGTAAGGAGAGACAAAGACCCTTCCAAATTTTAGGGACGAGAAGGGAAATGAGTGCAAGAGGAGCTGGACTTGTGTGGACGTAGAACAATTAATAGAATCTTTGGGAGAGAGCAAAGAGTGCAACCGGAAGAATACACATAAATGAGAGCAGAAAGATAGGGAGGGGCAAGACCATGCATGCACACATTTCCAACCAATACACAAGCAGTGAAACTGGAGATGGGCGGGAAAGATAGCCAATGGAGAGCAGAGACCAGCAAGTAAGGGGATGAAGGCCCAAGCTTAACACAGACTGAGGAGTAGGGGAAGCAGAGACGCCCGAGGCAAGGGAGTCGGGATAAAACTAGGGTGGGAATAAGAGTGTTGGCAGCAGAGAAGGCGAGAACAGGGCGTGTTTTACGAATGCCATGAAGCTAAAAATGACAAGAACGAGCAAGAGAAGAAACGGGTTGAGTGAAGCAAGGTCAGGGGTCAGAGATGATGCCAAGATTCCAGACAGGTGAAGAGTGGGGACGAGGCCGCCATGGGGCGAAGGGGGCGGGAAAAAAAGAATCTCAGTGTTAGTAGAGTTAAGATGCAGAGCGGGTGAAAATGCGTGGCTTAATGCCAGAAAGACAGTTAGAGAACAGAATGGTGTTGATCAGAAAAGCTGGAGAAAGAGGAGCACCCAGGAAATAAAAGTGGCAAGGACTCCTCTTAAGAAGGATCGAGGTGACACTCTTTTTGGGAACCGTTTTGTTTGGGCTATGATGAAAATGGTAATGTTTTTCACTATATGTTTGCAGGTCCATGGACGCTGCTCCGATGAGTGAAAAGGCTATCGAGTTGGCTTCAAGAACAGGCCCATTGCTTCGGTTGATTATTTTGCTTCAAGAGGTTTCTATCTGGAGTCAGAACCCTGCAACCCCGCAGAACCCGTCGTTGTGGCACTGAAAACGATGAGCCGTGGGGATCATATGCCATTATAGAAAATGCTTGCGGCTATGGTACTGCACAGGCGACGAGTGCATAGCGCTGTAAGTGGGCTGGCCAGAGCCCCAGCAGTCTCCCACCTCAGGCAGCCCATGTAGCCAAAGCGCTGCATGGTTACATGGTCTGCCTGCATGTGCCGTACTTCAGTTAGAAAAATAAACTGGAGTACTGACACCTTCAAGCAGCCCATGTAACCATGCAGTGCTTTGGCTACACGGGCGGATATCTATATACTCAAACAGGAGGAGGGCTGGACTGCCCAGCCCTGCCCAGCCCTCCTCCTGATTCTGAGTACAGAGACATCGGCAGCAGGCAGACCGTTCTTTCAAGGAGTTCGTGGTTAAAGCATCCTTGAAACAAAGGGCTGCCTGCTGCGTGTGAGAGCTGGGGCACACTGCCCCTTCTTTTGCTTAAAAGGGGTCCTGGGCGCATCATAGGTAATAATGCCAGTGTGCCTCAGCTCTACTCTTTTACTAGCCCCCTCAACCCCCTTAGGCGAGGGGGGTGGGGCTCTCATTAGAGGGCGTGGCCCTTGTACACCCATACTTAGGCCACACACCCTAAGGCATTGTGATGTGTTATGCTGGCCTTCAGGTGTTTTTGTGGAGCGCTGCATGTCACCTTGCAGGTGGAGGGTGGGAAAGGTGGACATTGGGGCCCCCTTTACTCACGCAGTGTTCTCCAATCCGCCCTCCTATATCCCCCCCCCTCCACCATGCTTGATGTTGTAGGCGGTGCACAACCCTCAGGGTTCTGTGAAGAAGACCAGGGCTGGCACAGGGTTAAGTGCGCTTTCTCTGGACCGGCTATGGTGCAGTGCCACTAACAGGGGGCAGGGGAACGCTGCTGTGAGTTTATGGATGGCAGAACCGGAATCTGCTTTGTTATTATGACTGCAAATACAACAAATCAAAGCCATGTTTGAGCCAATAATGAAAGGGTGACAACTATTTAATCAATTAATACCCATACGCACCAATAAGCAATTCCTAGGTAGAAACGATGGCATAAACCCACACGCTACCAACTGGATCCAGTATAAACCAAGTGCAAACAGTTGACTTGAACTTCCACAAAGGCAACACGTGGAGCAGTCTTTCCAATAGAGGTTCGCTTGAGAGCACTGAGTACCACTGTCAGGTGCCAAGCGCATCACTGTCGCCCTCACTGTCTTCAAGCACTGCCATGCACCCTTGCCAAGCAGAGCAAGCAGCCAGCTCTAGAGAGGACATACCCTTTGCCCCATAAAGGCCCCTTTCTGAAGCATCCTTCCTCCTTCACTTTGCTCACCCCAATTATTGCCTGCACCCCCTCCTGCTGCATTAGAGGAGGCACATAGCTCATTAGGACCTAAATCGTTATTTTGGTGTTGAGGGGTACGTCTGGACGGGCTAAATTCTTCTGCACTGTAGTAATATGAAGGTGACATTGTTATAGCTGGTCACTCATGCACCCCACTACGAATTCGCGACCCCCTAACCTTTTCTAAGTTTCTCTTTCATTCTCCTTTTTTCATCTTTGCTTTTTTTCTTTCCTTTCTTTACTCGCCTTTCACGCTGCACCCCTCTTTGCTATTTTAATATGTGGGAATGGGTATGTGTGCCGTTTATTTTATTGTAAGGGGGATTTCTTTTGACACATTTGTATAATTGCGGTGCCGTGTTTTGATGTGTTACTGTGTCGTCATATAGGTAGCTCTTAGGGGGGGCTGTATTTCCTGCTATTTGTGCACGTCCTCTGACTGTCGGCGAAGTGCACAGCAGTGACTGGACCCTGCAGAAGCCACGGTATCCCAGCATTGCTGTAAAGACACCCTGCTGTCTCGTGCTTGTCCTCAAGTGCAGTGGAGGTGTCACTTCCTGGTGACTATTTGCACATGGTTTCCAAGGAATCCAGCTGTGCACACATGGCTGCCAGCGTATCTCCCGAATTGCTATCGAGAAAGCTCCAGGAGGGGTTTGACTTTATCTTATGAATTCCGCTATTAAAACCCAAACGCTTCGAGTGGAGACAGTGTAATGAATGTATTAACCGCCAGTTGGAGGTTTCCTAGCATGGCCGGGTACCCCATACCAGATAATCATTATGCAATGGCTAGAAATGAGGGGCATAACGTTGATCATTTCTCCGGGCATAGGGGGCACTGTATCATTCATTGACTTGGTCCCACCCACCAGGGAATCTCCCCACCCACCAGTGTAGCCAGTCATTTGGATGACTTTTCTGTGACACAACCATCCTTCATGAGTGATCCGGGCACTACAAGGGGTAAGAATATGGGGGCACAGGCAAAGCAAGCATGGTTCACTTTTAAAGCTGGAATGAGCGCGAGAGAGGGTACGCATCGCTAAAAGGCAGCGCAGTAAAACAGATGGATTAAGATATCGGTAATTAATTGGTTTTATTCTATCCAGTGAACTGTCAAAAAAGCAAGGCGCGGAAACGCGCTGTGCATAAAAATTCCAGAATTCGGCAAACTTAATGAAGCAATACTCTGATACGGCTTCATTGGCTCCCAGTGGCTGCAGGCCCGGCCTTAGGGGGGGCGAGCCGGGCGACTGTCCGGGGCGCCACGCCCCCCCAGGGCGCCATTAGCCCCCGGCACTTCCTGGCCCTGCCCCCTTTTGACCAGGGGCGCGCAGAGGAAGGAGGGGGCGCTAATTCGCCCAGGGCGCTGGCACCCCAAAGGCCGGCCCTGAGTGGCCGCAAGGATCAAGTTCAAGACCCTCTGCATCGCCCACAAGCTTTCTGGGGCCTGGGACCGTTGTACCTCCAACTCTCTCTTCCTAAGCATGACCCTTCTCGAACTCTTCACTCATCCACCTCCAACTCTCTGAGGGTCAGTCGCTTTTCCAAGCAGACAGTTGCGGGCAGATCTAACTCTTCGGCTGGAGCCTCCGTCTGGAACAGCCTCCCTGCCTCTCTCAAACTTGAGCAGAAACACCTCCGGTACCAGAAACAACTCAAGACCTTCCTCTTCACTTCCGCTTTCTCTCTTCCTCTCCCCTGCTGATGTAACTGACTGCTCCGCGCACTGGTCGCCTGGTCACCCTCTGAACTCGGGCCCAGGCTCCTGCATGTCCAGTTGCTCTCACACTGCCTCCGGGATGCCCAGCACTTAAGGGTTTGTATCTGCAACCCTACAGTCGCTTCTCTCTGCACGTATGACCCAACTGCTGGCTGCACTTGTAAGCTAACTGCACTCCTCCTTTCCCCCACCCCTGGGCATTTCTCCCCTCCCTCTTCCCTGCACTTGCGCGATCTGAATGATACAAGACCTTAATAAGATCGGTGTTGTGTCCCCCCCTCTGTTTCCTCCTCCTTGGCTCATAGCGCCTTGAAACACTTGTGCACAGGCGCGTTATAAATGCCATATCATACTGTCAGATTTCAAGACACGTGATTAACTGCAGTTGGCAGCTCAGGAAATGTGCAATCTATAGGGCCGCAGGCAAGTGTTGGCATTCGCAGCTTCACCCCTTTGAACGCTTCTCACGAGGTGAGAATGGGACTGCAAAAGGTCCCGGCATGCCATGGCATGCATTAAAACAAATCAACGGATGAACCTTGGGGGTGGTGGGGGTTTGCAGCACAGAGAAGGTACAAGCAGCTTAAAGAGCCCCGTCTCATGCAGCACAAAACAAAAACATGTTTTAAATGCTCTCTTCATACAGAGTGTGCAACCACCCGGCCTCCACACCGTAACGCTCTAGGGCCTGGGACAAGTGCCCCCCCCCCACTGTAGCGTAGAGCAGACTGCCACGCTGCCCGGGTGGCAGGGGCGGCAGTCTGGGGAAGGGCAGACTGGCGGCGCTGAAGAGATGGCCCTTCATCTCACAGGCCTGAGGGAGGGGCCGGGGGTCCGCGGGCGGGCAGCCACCTTCCAGATCCCATCTGCAACCCTCCACGTCTGGGAAGCCATCCGGGTAATCTATCCCCTTAAACTGCACTGGGCAATTAGTGGGAATTAGAGCGGGAGGGGCGCCACGGGTGGCAGAAGGAGCGGGAGCGCGCGGAAGACCTCGATGGACGTATCGGGGCGCCCCTGACATTGGCGAGACCTTATCACTTGCGCAGACACGAGGTGTCCTTACACCAGAGCCAGCCCCTCCCCCATCCCCAGAACGTGCGTGCCAGGGGGCGCTGTCAGCAGGTCATCCGTGCCTTAGCTATAGGCGGGTGCTGGCGCGTGGCGCCGTCGACATTGCCACTGCATTTTAATGCACTGTATAGTGCGGTGCACGTTCGATTCTAGTCTGTGGTGCACTGCGTTGCATTGAGCTGCATTGCACCCTGTGTCATGTTGCATTGTATTGTGTCGCATTGTGTACTGCGTTGCACTGTCCCGTGCGCTCCGGTGGAACCCATAGCCTTCAAATGCATTGGGGGGCGAAGGGGGGGCTAGCGAGCGAGGGGGCTTGGTGGTGAACGTAGAATACGAGGGACCAATGAGAAAGGAAAGAGCAAAGGGGTGGAAGGAGAGAGTGCAGACCTGAAGAGGTGGGGAGGAGAAGGGACGGAGGAGCACGTGAGAGAGTGACAGAGAGAGGCCAGAGGCCCCTCTACACCCATCCTCTCCAGTGGTGTCACTCCTGGAACCCCCAGTCGCACTCACGCCCCACCCACTCCACCTGCTGCAGCCCATGTACCACAGATGTGCCATATGCTTTTGACACTACGCGATATTGTGTGTGCACGCACCTGCTCGCCTTGAGCCCGCCCACCACAGTGTGAGTCGTTCAGAGAAGCAGAAAAGCCCCAGTGCGCACAATCCAACCAGACCACCTGACCCGCACTAGACGCCACTCTCTCCTGGTTCTACAAGCACCAACAGAAAAGCACAACCACTATCCTAGCTCCCCTCACTAACCTACCCAACCCACTCTCTTACAGAACCACGTGAGCGCCTGGAGACTATGCCAACTGTAAGGGTGTGCGGTCAAGACTACATGACATAACATGACATAGTTCATTGTTGGCATGCTGCCTGCAGGATTTCAGGTTATCATCAGCGCTGGTTATTGGGCCGCCTCTCGCTGAATCCGAGATCCGGGCCCAGATGTGTAGCCGGATCTTGGGATCCGGCCAGAGTCAGCCGTCCAGGGGAGAAGGGCCGAGCAAACTGTAACTTCCTCTGGCGACCCCTCGCAAGAGGTCAAAAGAGGAAGTTACAGACCCAGTGTATTTATTTATTTATTTATGGAATGTTTGTCAGATACATGGACCCAAATTAATTATTTATCTATGCAATGTTTGTCGGATACCTGTAACCGACAAACATTGCATAAATGAATACCCCTATTAACATCACACACGATGCAGCCACCCAAACCGCTTTCAGTGGTGAGCTGCAGGAGCTTTGCGGGTATGATTTAAGTAAAGGAAAACATTGTTTATGGTGAACAGAAATCCCGTTTGACTAGTACCCAAGGTGGAGTTTTTTAAAAATAAAATGGAATGCAAATTGTGCATTTTAAATAATATTTACTCAGCAACACTGGTCAAAACTACTATCCGCAGAGTGAAGTAACTCATCACCAGTGCCATGGAAGTGCTTTAAAGTGGAATTGATGTATAGTTTGGAAAAGAAGCTGCATTATCGAAATATCGCAATTTAAAACTATTATTTTGGACATTTCCTTTGATCGGAGGTCAACTGCCAGTTCCGCCCCCCTAAACCCCACCTCCTTGGGCAGCGCCTCACCCAACCTCTGCCAGCACCCCGGCCCTTGTGGGATCCACCACCATTTTTTTTTCAATTTCCACCACTGGCTATCATGACAGTGCTATGAAACGAGAGATGTACCCTTACTGTTTTTGTAGTAATCACAAAGTTCAGGCGGAACAGGTCAATGCAATTATTTGGCCTGGTCTCTTGAAGTGCTTAAAGAGAAAGAGATATGGGTTGGGTAATTCTAGCAATCACTAAATGAATCAGCCGCTAGGTACATATCACCACACATTCGGAAAGTTATGTCTAAACAGCTAAGGAAACAATAAAACATTTAAACAAATAGATTGTAGAAAATTAGTAGACAAATGCAAGCAATACATAAAATATCTTTTACTACTGTATAAAGTGAACAGCCAGAACATGTAAACACAAACAATACAAAATATTAAGTTGTTATGAATGGTTATTTACATTCAAAAAATAGTCAACACATTGTGAAACAAGTTGTGAACAAATGATATATACAATTAACATCTTTTGAAAAAGTAAAATCCAACAACTCGAAGGAAATGATACTTCTGATTTGGTTCGAAAATTGAAAAATAGATTTTTCTAAATGCATGTGCAATTTTACTAATAAATTCTCAGCATCATGCGTTTCCCTTATTTGGTGCTGAAAGTCATTTAATTGGAAAGTCAATGAATGATGCAGGGTCTTTTGACACGAGATATCTGATCATTAGCCAACGTGATCAAGAGCTGGTTGGTGGCAAAGATTCCTAGTATACAGGTATATCACTGTTCCCTGTAGTTATTACGTTTCGGCGGTAGTGGGTGGATGCGAAGTCCGCCTTCATCAGGGCTCATAATCAGGGGCCCTGTAAGGGATAACATTGGTATGGTGTGAGTGGGTATAGTACCGCAGGAGTCCCAATCAATGGGACTTATGTTTAGACTAAGTTTGTTCTCATAGCGACCGGTTTATGAACTTACTTGCCGGTGCGCATTATCTCAAGCGCATTGGTGTAGCCACGTTTTGGAAAAGAGGAATCCGTCAGATGCCGGGACCCAAAAATGCAGATGCCAGGACAGGATTGATGAACTTCCCAATGTGGGCAGAAGATTCAGGGGTGGTCGCGAGGCTGTGAAGAGTGGACAAATCATACGGAAAGACCGTTTTGAAAATGGAGAGCCAGTAGTTTAGTTACTGCTCCAAAAGTCACGAGGTAAGTAAAGCACAGAGACTGCTATCATACTTAGGTACAGGCGGTTTGGGAAAGGAATTGAGTGCAAATTGAGAGTTGGCCCTTAATATTTACAAGCTAGGTGCCTAGTGGCATTCCAGTGTGTTAGTGTACAGATTAAAAGCGGCGAGCAAAAGGAGGCATGTGACCCCAAAAGTATATCCAATCTGGTGTTTGGCAATTGGTGCTGCTACTGTCAACCGCTGAGGTCTAGGTGAAGTCATGTGGCGATGAAGGAGAGGGAGGGAACATCCAGTGTTTCAGCAATATTTGAGAAATTGACAGATTAGTGCCAGAAATTGGCTCGCATGATTATTCAGTGCTTTTTTAAGTGAAAAGAGATTCAATGCTTTAAAATTGGTGCGGTGTGAGGGGGAAGCGTGGTCCGGTGCATCACACGTGGGCTGAGCCCGTGGGCCAGACAGCCACGTATATGCGCACAGACCGGCGACCCCGGGCTCACCTTGTTGCTAAAACGCTGAGTCATGGTGTGCTGCTGCTGAAGTCGGCGCTGTCTCTATTGCGAGTGAATCCCCGAGACGTGCTTCCAGGAATGCGGAAGGAGAAATCCACCCGTCATGTAGGACGAGCAATATGCTCGTTGCTAGAGACGCCACGCATGCACGCTTGCCTCTTTGTCATTATTGACAAACCCGGTGTTGGCAGGCACACATGCCCCCTTGTTTGACATAGCCGAATGCGAGTATGGCAATCAGTTTGAGCAACAGAGGGGGGTCGATCAACACTCCGCAAGGCGCCAGTGTCACGCAAGAACTTTGGCGGTAGGTGGAGAAAGTTGAGATATAATGAGCTCGATTCGGGGGTTTTAGAGGGCAAAAAATGTATGTTCAGTGAAAAAGTATACAGGCGCAACTGAAGGCAGAGGTACTATTTGGTTCTGTGTTATTGTAGTAAGGGCGTGGCTAATGCACCTCATGAAATATCTAGTGTGTCTCATTGAAAACTTGATATTAGGAACTTTGTTGCTACCGAGCACCCTGAGGGGCCAGAATCGAGTTGATCAAGACATAGTTTGGTGATGCGTATAACATTGAGAGAGTATTGAGCCAGCACCATTAATCATTATGATAGAGGTTGAAAAATCTCATTCAGGCCGTGATGGTATGTGTCTAGCCTGTGAATCCATCATGCTTCCTTCTTCATGAGGCTATGGTGGATGTCAGGTCCTCCTTTGACTTTGTCTATCACCCACCACAAGATGTTGTTAGGAGTATGGTTCTCAGACAAAAAATGTTCAACCAAGGGCGCTGTCAGATTTTTACACCGGATTTTTGACCTGTGTTCCGATATTCTGGTGTTTATTGCTCGTGTTGTTTGGCCAATATATGTGAGGCCACAAGGACACTATACAGTAGACTACATTTTGGCTTTTACAGTTTGTCAGGTCCCTGAGTGTCCATTTTCGTGTGCCTATTTGCAAGAAGCTCATTCTTTTGGTAAATTTGCAGGCAACACAGTTTCCACAAGGGTGGTGGTCTTGCAGAGGTCGGAGAGTACGGGTGGCACTTGGAATTGGTTGGAACAGTGAATGAACAAGATGTTCTCTTAGGTTTTTTCCTCGTTTGTAGGCGAATCTGGGAGCAGGGTCCTCAGGTAGGTTCAGGCGAGCTATGTGCCAGTGCTTGTTAATGATCTGTTTGATTCTCGAAGTATGGGCTCCAAAGGTTACTACGCAAGTAAACTGTGTATCCGTAGAGTCTACATTCCCTTGTTGTAGTTGTAAAAGGGTTTCACGGTTGCAGTTGCAAGCTCTCTTATTGGCTTGATCTAGTTGTTTCTTGGGATAGCCTCGTGCTTTAAGGCGTATGGTCAAACTCTGTGAATGTTGCTTGTAATCATCTGGAGAGGAACAGTTTCGGCGTATTCGTAAATATTGTCCGTAAGGTAGATTGTTTTTTGTGTGTTCCGGGTGATTGCTGGTAAAGTGTAGAAGGGTATTGCGAGCTGTTGTTTTGCGATATAGATCACACATAAGTTTCCCATCTTTGGAGCGAATCGATAGATCAAGAAATTTTATTTCAGAATAACTTTGGTCAATTGTAAACTGGTTATTTGGATTACAAGTGTTGAGCCAGGTCCAAAAGTAAGTGAGTTCAGATGGGCTACCGGTCCAGATAAAAATAACATCATCGATGTAGCGGTGTCAATGGCTGATACAGGTTTGCCAGTTGTTAAGGTTGGAGAATACAAAGTCTTTCTCAAATTTGGCCATGAACAAGATGGCCAGGCTGGGCGTGAAGGCTGCACCCATTGCGGTGCCCTTCGTTTGCAGGTATGTAGTGTTGTCAAAAGTAAAAAAGTTTTGACGGAGTGCAATGGTCATAATTTCAATAATGAAATTCGCTGGGGTCCTGGTTGTGGGAGGATTCGAAGTTAGCCATTCCCTAATGCATTCGATGGCATCTTCTTGTGGGATACTGGTGTACAGTGATTTAATATCCATACTGACCAGCAGTTGTTCCGATGGATTGAATTCTAGGTTTTCAAATATTGTTATTGTGTGAGTAGTGTCCCGGTGGTAGGTTGGAGTAAGAATGCTTATCGGTTGCAAAAAGATGTCTACAAATTTGCATAGTGGTTCAATGATTGAGCCGCATCCTGAAACTATCGGTCGTCCCGGTGGGTTTGTAGGGTCTTTGTGTATTTTAGGCAAAGAATAGAAGCAGGGAGTCCTGCCAGCTGGTTTTATTAGGTATCCCGCTTCTTTTTGCGAGATCCACTTGCGCTGTAATTCAAAGTTCACAGATTCAGAAATTTCTTGGGATATTTCCCGAGTGGGGTCTTTGCGAAGTACTGAGTAGCTTTCTCGATCGTCAAGTAGTGCCAGAACCATGTTTTTGTATTGGTCTATAGTCATAATCACTAGACCTCCGCCTTTGTCCGCTGGTTTGATAATAATACTTTTATTGGTTTATAGCGGTGTTAATGCCTGTTTCTCAGCTAAGAACATGTTGTATTTGGTTTTGCTAGTTTTCTTCCGTAAGCGATCAAGTCTTCCAACACACATCTTCCAAATGTTAAGAGCTTGTTCGGTATTTGGCCATCAGAGGGGGTGAAGGACGATGGGTTATGTAGGCCGGTATCTTCGTCGGTTTCCTCTGGTTCCAAATTGTGGTCATGGAAGAAAGTTCTTAATCTAACTTTCCTTAAAAAGGTGCGGATCTCCATTTCGGAGTTATACCAGTCAGTCTGTGCTGTCAGCACAAAGGACAGACCCTTGGTGAGCAGTGAAGTCTCGGCTTCTGCCAATGAAATATTGGCCAGATTGAAAATTGTAATAGTTTCAGGGTTTTCAGATGGATTTAGAATCTCTGTCTGCGGCGTCTGGGGCGTTGATTTGTTCTTCCTCCTCGGGGTTGGAACCCCCATTGCGGCGGGCCCCATTGGGAGTTGCCAGACCCCCCACCCCCTAAAAAAGGAAAAAATGGAGATGGACCAGGATATCCAAAATTTACTGGTGGTGGGCCTTCTGATCAAGGTTGTTGTCGAGATTGGTCATCAGAGGATGATCCACTGCTGGAACCTGAGAATGTTACCCCTCTTCTGCGATTCCTTTGGTTGCCTTGTGGTGGACCCTGATTTAAATTATTTAGGTAATTGTCGCAGATGTAAGGATAAATTACTTCCAAGTTGAACTCTTTAGTATCTTTTTGGAGTTTCCTAGTTTTGCGATTCAGGGTAGCAGTCTTGAAGTCATCAAATTGCTTATTGATGTCTGTTAGTAAGTTCTTGGCATTGGCAATTGCTGCGTTAGTAGAGAAAGTAGTTTCCTCAAGGTCAAGATCTTTTTTGATATTTGTGGCGATTCCTAGTGCAATGTTGATGGTTAATACCATGAGATCACGGCTACACTTGGTTGCCACGTAACTGAAATTTGTCACGTATTCCTTGTCGTCTAGAAAGAGACAAGGAGTGTTTCGAATGACCAGGCCACTAGGAATAATGCTGGCTCGCAAATATTCTCTCAAAAAATGAGCGTGAAGTTCTGTGTGAAAACACTTTTTCTTTAGTCGTAGGATGTTATCTCCTGAGTTAATTCCTCCTGAGGGAGGAAGGGAATTATCACCCGAGGTGTCATATCATGACAGTGCACCTGCAGCACAGAGCACTCTAGAGATTATAAAATCATTTATTTTCGCCAACATAATTACCTTCTGTCACAAAACAATGAAATGCTCTTCTCATGGCTGGTGCCTGAGAAGGCTTGGGACGGCGTCGAGATCTCAGCAAATCCCAAGATGTCGATACTGTGTCTGATGCCAGCTGCATAGCTTGGGCTCAGTGTTGCAGACATTTCTCCACTGGAGACAAGTGAGGCCCTGAGGAAGCAACACAACCCGTCAGTAGGTCACAACCCTCCAACGTCTAGTGGAGAGCTAGAGCCAATAGTCAATTCCTGTTCAGAATGGACACAGCCTCTGCCGCTCATTAGGCCAGCACATCTTTGCACTACAAGAAAGCCATTGGAAACCCTTGGCTGGGACAACCCTGCTAAGTTATTTCTGTGGTTGTCCACTGTAGTAATCCAATGGAATTCAATACCCAAGGGCCCATATTAACAGCTCTCTCCAATCAAAGCCTAGATGCTTCTATTCATCAGTTTAAGGCAGGACATGGAACAATAGTTCTGGATGCAATCCTCCATGGTGGGAGACTTCCAAAGGGTTGTGCCTTCAATTATTTCCAGTTGAAGGGCCAAAGGCGGTTTTATTGATTATTGCCAGAAGTGTGGAGAAGTGAAGTTGCGGGCTGGCATCGGTGTAATTACAGTTCTCTTGGATGCTGACCCCTTTGAGTCCATTCACACAGAGTGTATGGTCCGGCAAGGCGGTGCACCTCTATCAGAGAACCGGTATTCACAAGGCCCCTTGGAACTGTTGGAGTCTATTGCTTTTTGATTCCCATCAGAGGCCGGCATCAAGCCTGGACGGCAATGACGCTTAAATAAGCTACCCCAGCGCGAAGCGCAGCCAAGTGCAGGGAAATGGAGTTGTGGGCAGTTGAGGCTAGTAGAAGGTGAAGGAAGGGGCAGCTGGGGGCCATTATTTCCGTTCCTCATTCTACCTGGAAGATTTATCCCTGCATGGTGGCGAGTGCAGCCTGTTGAAGTCTGCCGTTGCCCATGGATAAGATCATTTCACTCTGCCTCTTCGATATAACAACCGGTGAGTGTGCTCCATTTCCTGTTGTTTTAAGAAACTTCCATGTATGAATTACGGAGCAAAGTCCCAACTTCCTCCCGCTCTCCTAAACTGTCGAATGGGAGCTCTGACCCGCCTATTACGGTCTTGAACAACACTAACCTGCCCTCGACCTCACCATCGAACCTCAAAACAAATCAAGTTACCTCCTCGAAACATGTCCGTGTGGCTCCCGCCTTCGGAAGCGTTCCCAAACGCAAGTGTCGAGGCCACTTGGGTGGTGATCCAGCCCGTTTCGCCAAAATTACAGCGTTCTTCCCTAATAAAGATGCGGCCCCCATTGGTGAGCCTTCAACTGAAGAGCTCTTTTGTATTTAATACGATAGTGGCTTTGACTCACATCGATATTTCTGACGATGAACTTATGAAAAGCTGACAAACGGATTCCTACCTGCCGGTAAGTCTTGCTGCTGGCCCAGGCACTACACCACCAACCTTTTGTTTATCACGTTACTTGGAGCCTTCTCCAGTTTTCTTTCATAATTCGCAAGAAGATAGACACATTGTGCCTCCCTTAACTCCTCCTCTTTTCTTGCCTGAGCTATTGAATAGCTCTAATTCACAACCAACACTTGGTACTACAAGATTATTTACTAAATTATGTTTTGAACTCGCTGGTTAGACTGTACGACAACATCAACACAAGCATAAACAATCCAAAGTCAGTCCTTACCCGGATCAGCTCAAAGCTTGCATTCTTAGAAGGCTTTATTTTAGCCAATACTTGGATGGATGAACACACTCGGCACATGCCTTGAAAGATACTTGCCAAGCCATGGTTCACTCACCACTTCCATCTTTTGGGTACCCTTCCTTTAGCCCTATCCATGAAACACAGAAGATGATATTACCGGAAGTACATCACGAGGAACAAATAAGTGTGGAGCAGGAGACCGAGTCCACAATACCCAATATCTTGAATCGGCGACAAAGAAGGAACATTTCTCGCAAACCTCCTGTTGCACAGAGGAAAATAAAATCAAAGAACATGAAATCTACGAGGGTTAAAAATAACTATGGATCAAGAAAGTTCCTCCCGTTATATCCAGCTCCCTTTAGTGGAGCCTGAGACCCTTCTTGTATAGAAAGAAAAAAATGGGAGAAACAGGAAGAATATTTTCAAAAATTATGTGGGGCTCTCTGCGAATCGCTCTGGCATACTCCAAACTAATAACAAACCCTCTGTGGTTGTTCCTAGAGGCTCAAAAGGCCTCTTACACGACAAGACTTTGGATATCCTACATAATATTCCAACATATTCTAATGAGGTGTGTGCCTCGGTCTCTGTCCTCTCCCGAAGCTCCTGTAATGCAGCCAGTGTCATTGCCACGAAATCCGGCTCTATCAACGTCAGTCAATACAGCCCTTATTGTCGCTACTGACAAGGCATACCTTTTGAAAAATCACTCAGATTCTTGTAGTTGTGTTTTTTCTACATTGGAACAAAGAAGAATCGCAACCTTGTTCAATGCTATTAGACCAAATGAAGCAATTCAAGAGAAGACATTCAAACTCCCGACTAAAGCGACTGATTTAAAAAAGTCTATTATTGCAAAGATTTCCTGTATCTTCGGAGGAAATTATCCTCAATAGGTCAAATATCTTGGCTCGGTTCAGCTCTATTCCTAGTCTTCGGTCTATTGTCTCTAGTGACATTGACCAAGTAGAGTTCACTAATGATTACACT
The DNA here is from genome assembly GCF_040938575.1 of Ambystoma mexicanum. Taxonomy (NCBI): domain Eukaryota; kingdom Metazoa; phylum Chordata; class Amphibia; order Caudata; family Ambystomatidae; genus Ambystoma; species Ambystoma mexicanum. Next base: position 1,510,130,420 of record NC_090922.1, read on the forward strand.
TTAGGTCTACGTATATATACCTCACGTGCGGTCTAAATTTATAGAGAATGCACCATTATCATCAGCTTCTCAATTATTTCCCTTAGGCTATGAACTAAGAGAAAAAAACTCCTAGATGTTTGCCTGAAACCAGAGTGTTCTATAACAACCATACTTACCAAACCTTAAGGGTTTGTCCGCTACAGATCACCTGTGCTAATGACAGCTTTATTCAACAAAAGTAATGTTAGAAAAAATAGAGGTCTCAAATCCAATCCAAATCCAAAATCAAATAATGTAGAAATTTGGTCGTGGTTGGCGGGAGCGCCTCAATCAAAGTATACAAAGAAAGTCAAAGATAGATTACGACTTTAGTAGTAGGCACATTCGTATTGTATCATGGAACACAAGTTTTTTTTTTACATCTCTTCCAATCAGATAATTTTCCCTTCAATGCATATGGTATATTTTTGTTCCAAGAGGTTTGACTCCTAGAGAAACTCCTCCTCGACAGCTGCACCCTTTTTCTGAAACCCTTGCAGGGCCTCCTGGTGGGCATTCGGTACGGGGCGGGGCTTACTGCTTTCAGCTGGTCCCATCCGAATCCCTTATGTCCAAGTGGTCAAAATTGCTTGGAATAAGAGTCTGGATTCAGGCCTAAATGTTTCCCTTTCGATGAACGTACCATGTGTAATATATGTAATTATTAAGATTGTTATTATGTTGTATTGGTATACTTTTATTGTAATCTATCTGCCTGTATGTTCTTTTCTTGCAACCCTGTACAAATTGCGCCCTGATGCCCCCGGGACTGATGGTCTGCGCGTTATAAATAAACAAATACAAATACAAATACAACGTATATTGGATCCCAAGAAACCTTCTTTGATGCCATCGAAGAAACCCTTGATAAGTGGCAGGTGGCACGCAACTCAAAAAGTGTACTGATTTGCGGAGAGTTTAATTCTACCTGTCTGGACCCTAACAAGACCTCTCTGCTCTTGTCTAAAGGTCAGTCCGAGGCTCTTCTTCGGGGTAATTCATTGATAGCCCTAATGTAGATCTGCAGTTTCCAGAAACTTAACGGAAATATCAGTGGCGATATACCTGCCCGGCACACATGGTTCCTGGGGAGTCATAGGGCTATACTGGATTATATCTTTGTACCAGACGACATTTTCCAAGGGTGCGTTGGCTTCAAAATTGGTGATACTAGCTTAAGTGATCACTTGCCTTTACACATGGAATGGATAATTACAGGTCAGGACTTTGTCAACAGATTATGTACTTGTGACCTGGATATAACACCGGGGCTAAAAAGGCTCATATGCAATTTAGAACAATTATAAAGTTGAAATCTCACCTAGAACATGGGCTTGGTGGCACTTCTGGTGTTGACAGATCTCTTTTTCTCAGTTCATAATTATACAGAAGGTTTGGTCCAAATTTATATGTTTGATTTTTGGAAACTTCTTGATCCAAACATTAATCTACCAGCTTACTCACAAATAAATTGTATTTCTGAAAATGTATGGATCCACCACTTTCAAGCTATTCATTCTATGGGTCATGGTCAGTGTCTTGATGTGGTTCTTACTCAAGTGTTTCATTGGATATTGCCTTTTGACGTTGAGGACATCTATGGTATCATTGTTAAGAGTAAAAACTCTCGTACCCCTGGACTAGATGTCTTCTCGAACGTCACCTTAAAGGGTGACTCTTTTCTATGGGCTTCCATATTGTATGCAGTTATTCAACATATATCGGTTACTTGCTTACTGCCGATTTCTTGGAATACCTCTTTTGATGTTCCTATCTATAAAAAGGGCAATAGGTCAGACCCCTTGAATTATAGACCTAGCCCACTCTTAGGAACTCTGTAGCTAAATCTTTGCCTCTATAACGAATACACATTTCTAAAGGGCTGATGAAAATAGGATATTTGAGACTCATCAGTCTGGCTGCATGAAAGGTATAGGGACCAGAATGGTTTTCTTCTGCACACTTTTTAAAGATAGCATAATTTCTACCGGCAGGTCAGTTTATATAGCTTTTGTTGACTTTGCCATGGCATTCCATCATAGTAACTGCTCCCTCCTTTCGCATACACTGTTAAAATGGGGATGCCCTCTTCACCTTGTGGAGGTTTTCAGATATTTACATGCAAACACAGTCATCCAGGTCAGCCTAAAAAGTGACAGCCCTTTATCTTCTCCCATTTCTACCCTGCATGGTCTGCAACAAGGCGGTGTGCTGGCCCCTATTCTTATTAATGTATCTATATCTGATATTGGAGAAGATCTAGGAGAGACTATCTCATTACTTCCTAAAATGGGTGCTTGCCGTGTGTATTGGCTAGCCTACGCAGAAGATCTTGTGATCATAGACGAGATGCCCATTGCTCTGTAGTTATACGTAAAATAAAATTATTTAACACTTAACACTATGAAAACTAAGGTGTGGTCATGTGTCCCCGCCACCCACAAAAAAAGAACCAAGATCAATTTTAAGTGGAAATTAAATTATTTTGATCTCAAGGTTGTGTCTACATTTGTCTATCGAGGGTTTCAAATATTGGGAGGAGATAACAAGTTGACTTCACATACCATTTTGAAGCAGACAGTGGTGGCGTTGGCCTGTCAAGCCACTAGGATTAGAAAATTGTGCACTAACACATGTGCAATATCAATTGGAACGCAGTGGCCATGATTATAAGTATCGCCATGCACTCTGCCTAAACTCAGGCATAGCTTATTCTTAGTGATCATGATGCCACCCGCATAGGGCACTTATGATCATCATAGTTTGGAACCTGCCCTGTGCCATGAGCCGACCGGGTGCTGTGGATCAAGCTTCTGATGCAGCAGGGCATAAGTACACTATGCTTTTGGTACGGAGTTGCGACAAAGGGGATCTACTAATAAAAATCAAAAGAGCTAGGGCTTGGCACCCAAGCCTGATGGCAATTCCTCACAATCAACATCACCACTCCCCCACCCACCATTGGCTCTACTCCTCCAGTGTAAACAACTGGTGTACCTCAGAGCCAGCTGAGATGTTTGGCCTTAAGCTCTGATATCACTCTTCTTCCAGATTTACTCAAAGGGGATAACAGGGCTTTCAGCTCCAAATCAATCATGACTAGAGATGTGCCTGGGTTCGCTATCCTCACAGCCTTATCTTCACTGTCATCCTCCGCTTCCCTTGAGAAATGGCAAGTCCCGAGTCCCCACTAAGCACAGGGTTTATGCAGCCAATTACTTCTTCTGACCACGTGGGTGGATAAAACTTCGTTGGGCAAAAGGAACAACTGCCTGAGGCCAATAAATTAGTATAATTGCCAAAGAGGGGGCCACTAGCATTCACAAATAGAAAAGCACAGGTTTGGGTGGATCCGATAGATTACCTATCAGCCGTGATGTAAGCGCTCTCCCCTTTAAGAGACTCGCCTTGATTGGATAGATTAATGGCCAATAGCTGGGCAAAACATTAGTAGGTATTACAACCTGTTGGGATTGAGAGGTCTTTGCACACAAATTGGATTAACCTTCCAGAAAGTTGCTGTGTTGGATCTGTTGGATCTGTGTTGTATCAAACAGAGTTATGTAAAATATAACAGGAGTTGCACCCCAGAACTGATCCAGAAGAGCCAGTTAGTAAAACCACTAGTTCTGAGACATATCCATCCAAACTCACAGGACCGATCCAGCAAAGATCACGCAGATGCCCTCGCATAGCAACCACGAAGGCGAGGAACAGGAATAGTTGCAAAGCTTCTTGCCAAGATGACTTTTATCCTGGCATCAGGGTAACGGACAGGAAGCCAGATGGTCAAGATCGTCTGCCGATCAGAGAGGTAATGTTAGAAAACCCAGAAGGCATTGTGGAAATGTGAATAAATCACCATAGTCAGAAGCCAATTGTAAGTGGTCACCGCAACCCCCAGTCCTGACCAGGAACCCACAAAAGATCTATCAAGCCAGAAACCCAGGCCCACATCTCCAAATCAACTCTCTGTGAACTTGCTCAATATGGTCCCCATGACGTCCTCGACGCCCCGGACCGTAATGATGATTACAGAGCGTGACTTCATGGCTATCCATCGATTCCCGCAAAGTGCGAGGTCCTTGTACAGGATGTTAGATGGGCCTTGAAATTAAGTTGTATAATTTGACTGCTTGGCAATGCTCAGTTTCCTTCAAAGGAGTTTGGGATATTAGAGCACAAGATGCTGTTAATAAATCTTATACACAGGCAGTATTTCCCGCCACCGGCCTAGGAGGACAATGTGGACATTGAGGCTCAGCCAAGTGTTCCCTCAAACTGCAAAACAGAGTGTTCTTTACTGCTTGGAAGGTTTGGAAGCCATGGCGCTGGACCATGACTTATGGTCCTAATTGAGAGATTTTCATCCACAAAGCCTTGGCTGTGCTTTCTTAGGCTTCTCTAGGCAGATGGGTTGGGTGGCACATGCCGTTGATGGTTCCTGAAACCTCCACCCCTGGAAGGGATCCACCCAGAGCTGCATAGGCCTCCACAACCGCTCTGGTGCCCAGAGGTTTGCTAGACATTCATAAAGGCATACAGGTAATTCAATATAAAGTGAAGACATCTTCAGTTGTTTAAAAAGATGAGAAAGACGGGCTATCCAAAAATAACTTGTATTTCAGTAGCGGGTTTGTGGTCTACTTACTAATTTGCTGACTTTACCAAAGACTGTGATTTCTGTGAAAAGCACTCTGTGCCTCAAAATATAGACATGTGTAATGCACTCTAAATACAGTGTGTGTTGGCTTGCATTTACTTGTATTGCGTTATTGTATATAGTGCCTGCTGCAAAACAATCATTTTGAGGGGCCCAGCGTCTTGGACAAAGAGGGGAAGGGAACCACTGAAAGTTCTTAGCTTGAGATAGCATATCCGTGTCTAGGAGCTAGCCGGGAACTAAGGTAGAGAGAAGCACATTGCACATATGTTTCGTGAAGTACAGACACACTCGCGAAGTACTCTAGAGTTCTGGTAAATTGCAGGTAAGTCCTAAAATGAATGTTTCAGATAGCTAATGAGCTATCCTCAGAGGGGACCAACCTGTAGAGGAGGAGCCAAACGCCTCTACCAGATGTGCTGCCCCCATTTTGCCTATATGTTGGGAACCAGAAATAGTGACAAGCACAACACCGGTAATGATGCTTATAACACGAAACGTCCTTGAGACAAGGTATCCAGTGAGAAAATCTTTCTTCATGTGTGCGCGGAGAGCTGGCAGTCTCTTGAGAGGGATCCCTGAAGATGTGTAAAGATGAATGAAAGAGGAGACTGGTGCCGTCACATGAAGCAAAGATGACGCGCTAAGAAGAGATGCCAAGAGAGAAGGTGAATAGACCATATAGAATCTGATATCGAAGTAGAGGATCGAGTGACCCTTTACGTGCGGAATGAGGATTGTATGTGCAAAGAGCACTGCAGAAAATGCAAGCCGTTTTATAATTGTACAGATACAGTAACGCAAGTAGTAACAAGTAGCAAGTAAGTATTCATGAAGCCTGGCTATACGTAGTGAATAGACTGCAGGCGGTGCCGCAATAATATAGAATGTGGATGTTCCACGTCGTGTTTTAGCAAACTAGGACCGCATGAACAGAAGGGCTGAAAAGTGTGGCGCAGTAGAATAAAAACAGCTGACGATGGAGGAAGAATCGAGAAGGCTTGTCTGGCCAAGTATCAAGGTTAAGGCAGCCAAGCAACAGGATATCTATCATGGAAAGATTCAATGAACATGAGAGGTGAGACAAGCTCCTGTTAAGGTGCGAAGGAAAGACAATAAGTGCCAAATTTTATTCATTTTAATAGGATTAAATACGAAGAAGGATCTTAAAACACGTTCTCCTGTCACATTGTCTAGATGGAAATAGACTTTGGACAAGCTACACCGAGACTTGAAGATAAAGAGCATGCTCACACTCCCTTCTATTCTCAGGAGCAGTGATACTTTGCAAGGCCAAGATCAAAGACAATCCGAATGGCTTGAGACAGCTTGAGTGATGATGGATGATGGGCTATTTGGGTGGGGAGGCATGGTCAAGTCCAACTCTCCAGCACCTGGGGTACCAGCTTGCGTGCTAGCGAGTGGAATATTCCAGAAGCGTACAAGCGTGCCAACCAATTATAGAGGGCCACATTGCAAAGAGCCCTATAGTTTGAGAACCAATGAAACGTTGTGTATTTCATGGCACTAAAGATGACTTGCACTAGGGGTGGGCATAGTTGTCCACCTGACTGTAGGGACCCAATCACAATCCCCCATAGAAAGTATACCTAGATGTTCTCCATTGACCTACCACAATCCAACTTAGGTTTTCTTAGTTTGCCACGTAGTATGATGTCAATGATGATACGTTTTTACTATATAGATGTCTTTTTTTAACGTAATTCACTGAGTTAGCTTTTGAGACGTCCGTTGATGTCCGTGGTACTCCCTGTTTTAGATAATTGTTAATTAAACAGCAAAATTTCCCAACTGAGTCGGTCATATTATTAGTGTATGAGTAACTTCCTCATCCTCATCCATCACATATAGCGCTACCTCACTTAAAGGGCCTTCGGGTTTAAACCGGTTCCCGGGTAACTGATCTCCAATGTTCCTGAGCTGAACACGAAGCGGAAACACATTCTATAATGACATCACCCATGCTGGCATCACACCCAGACAGTCCACTTACCCGCAGACAGAGACGGTGGAGAAGCCTCACGCTGCACTGTAAGGACCGTAGAGGAGGAACAGGGGTAGAAACCTTTCTTGAAGAGTCAAGTTGTGAGATGTCTTTGGAATCTCAAAAGGATCACTTCTTGTTTGAGACCAATATGGAGGATGTTCCACAAAGTGGCACCAACCTCTGCTTCTTGACCTTGACCACTGTGAGTGCTGTGGACATTGTGGATGTGAGGAGCAATGTTTTATTTTCCTGCATAAGCTTGGTTGGCCAATTACCTTGGTTATTATAGAGAATGGAACAGAGGGGCTTTAAATCAATTCTTGCTTTAGGAGACAAATGGAGGGATTATAAAGGACTGAGTAATGTGATCTTTGGACGTGAGTCCAAGAATAAGCCTCTCTGCCTTAGTCTAAAGTTATTGCATATCCTGGATCATTTATTCATTTGAATTTTTAAAGCACTCACACAGCCCGGGGCATCGAGGTGCTGTTACAGGAATATTTCTCTTATGTTGGGTATTTATAACTCGCTTAATACTCGGAGGTTTCTAAGCGCAGACCCGGTTATCGAACCTGTGTTGCTTCGTGTCGTCTTGTTTCCAAGGCGAGCACATTGCCGCTGAGTTATCCTCCTGGGACATCATGTGTTTGGCAGGCCAAGATGAACAGAATGAAAGTAATCCAGATGTCATAGGACTGTGGCTCTGTTTACGTTCACCTTGTGAGACGTCTTCAGGGAAGTAAGGATTCTTTAGAGCACAAGTAAGTGGAAGTGTGAGCTGTTTGTGAGGTTGTGGACTTGGGGTAAAGAGGGCAATCTATCAGACATAATGCTGAAGAAACAGGAGTATGACAGGTTCCCATGTTAGGTCACCAGGTGAAAGGTTGCTGGGCATTGACCGGATCATCGCTATTTTATAAGCACTCAGTTGTCTATCGGCAAATCCTAAGAAAGTGAGAGACGGGATGATATGGTGTAATGGACATTGGTGGACCCTTCTAGACCGAAGGTAATCAGAGTGCCGGCTGAATGCGTTTTAAATGCCATAGAGGAAGAAGCAATGAGGTCTGCTCAAGGCTTCACGTAGGCATGGAAGAGCCGCAGAGATAGCACTTAACGTTGAGGATCTTCACCATTCTTGCGTAGACCTTGGAGTGAAAGGACCCCAATTTTACTTGCACTGCTCCAGCATCCAGGAAGAAGGAGGTCCATGTTAGAGTACATCCTGCCTTACCCTAAGAGGCTACCGGGTGCCCGAGTCATGAGCACTGGGTCACAGTATCAAAAGTTGAAGATAGCAGGAGTGTTGGGGTCCAGCGATTTCAGGAACTCTTCCCTCATGAGGCAGTGGTCCCGCTCCTCTGGTAGGACAAAATCCCTATTCCTGCTCAACGAGAAGGTTCAAGGATTGTTCAAGCAGCTCTTGGATGGCAATTTTCTGCAGGATCTCCCCAATAAATGGAGCATTGGAAATAAGGAGATAATTGGCAAGGACATCAAGGTCATCCATTGGTTAATTTAGGAACTGGGAAATGCAGGAACCTTTTCGGAAGCCGGGAAACCTCCCATGTTGAAACAGGTTGTTTATTAGCACAGATAATGCAGGTGCATGGAAGGCAAAGTCCTCCATTATTGGAGTTGCTCACCAATGGAAGATATGTTCTGCAGTCTGTCGGCACTGCTATGATGATACTGGTAGCGGTAATCCGTTGGAAGGGGGAGAAGGATGCTGTGGGTTTAGTTTCCATGAGAGTGGCACAGGAGGATCTGATCTGCCGAGTGATGTCAGATTGGATATTTTTCATCTTACATCAGAACAGCAGGTAGGATTGTCCGCAAGTTCCTCTGTGGCTTTTTCAGGTTTGGAAACTTTTACCAGATATATTGGTGGCATGAGAATTTGGTTGTGCTGCTAGGCTTTCTTTTTGCGTCTCATGACATTATTATATCCTCTTAAGTGTCTAATTATTATTATTTTTTCCCTTGGCAGTATTTGTCACCAATGTCATTGAAGCACATAGTTTTGTTGTTTCAGTAAGACATATAAAATGTAAAAACATTAATTGCTATTTTTGGTTGGGATCTTAATTTGAATAGGTAGGAGCCAAGATTCCAAGTCTTCTGGTAAGATCCCTGCGTGGTTTTACAAAGAGATCTTCAGGCAAGTCACTGAGGATGGCAGGAGTTTGAAAGGTTTTCTGTAAAAGTTGCGGGAGAGACTCTTTGCGTGGGTCGAACCAAGATGCACCCTCCAGCTTACTTAGACACTTAAACACTTGTGTATGGGCGCGCTATAAATAAATTATCATATCATATCATAGACTCAGGAGCATGACACCTTTCTAGGAACAGCGGGTGTGAGGAGAGGAGCATATGGTCAGACCTGGGAATAGGACAAACCTTGACATCTATAATAGAATCGACCAAAGAAAGCCAGAAAGGGTGTGAATTCCTGCATGTGTTTGTGAGAAGGACCAAAGGCTAAGACACAAGCGGTCACACTAGTTCGAGAAGGGCGCTTGTTCATAAGTATGTTGAGTACAATTCCGAAGTCCATGATTATGAGGATTTTGTCCGAGATGATTTGGAGATTACAACAGTGTACAGCCCATTCGTTAGAGGACATAGAGGAGTCCCCTGGGGGTCTGCTGTTGATCATGATAGTCGTGCATGTGTTGGGGGTTTATGGTGCATTTACAGGCCAAGCTTTCAAAAGAGGAAGTTGGGTTAGTGCGGGGTCTTAGTGGTAGAGCAGTGTCCATGTGAGATGAGGGTAACCCCACAACCTGGATCACAGAATCTGTTCTTTATACAGGTCTTGTACCCTGCTGTAAGGAGGATGGCCACCATAGTTGTCTGTGAACCAGGTTTCGGTGACCCGCAGAAGTCAGATTCATACCGTTCCAAAAGGTCATGGATATCTGTGGTATTTTATTTACCAATCTACCGTTCATGAAGAAGGCTTACGTGTAATTGGAAAAAGTGTGGCTCTACACACGGATCCCTGTCCTCGCGGGTCAGAGTAGGTAGATGAGCAGCACCGAGGCTTGTGGTGGCTTTTGGAGACGCAGCTCTGGTGAGGGATCGTGGGAGTCGGGAACTACCTCCTGAAGGCAGAGGAACCATAGGGGGAAACTAACTTGGGGTAACATCAGGTATAAATTTAGTGGCTGTGCCGCCATTGAGATCCATTGAACTGGCGGCGGTGAGCTAACATGCCAGTAGGGCCAGCATGTGCTGGTTTATAGGTAAAGATAAGGATATCAGTCACAGTTTCCATAGAAACACGGTTAATGCTATTGTTATCAATTGGCACGCCCTGATTGCACTTTAGCGGGAGTTCTCTCAGCTTTGTAAGTAAGTAGGCAATACGTCACTGCAGCACTAGGGCAAGAAAATTCTACAAAGTATATACCTTGAGCACATACCACAGACTGTAGGTAATATGTCAGACGCAGCCGGTCACTCAAGTCACAGTGAACAAACAAAGAGTTATTCTCTAGAAGGCTTGTTCTTCTCCAGGCCCCAGGGGCCAGAATCCTAACGGGATTTCAGGACATCCCTCATTCATGAGACAAAATGTGCATACATTTAGAATCATTGTACGCAAATTTATCTCACGAATATTAATGAGGGGTATAGCGAAATTGCAACATGGATAATGCACAAGGGCACTGCATAAGTACGCGTACATCAGGACAAATCGAGTGGGACCTAAAGAGGGTGAGATGGTGAGAGAAACAAGGCTGTAGGGAGCCAGAGGACTGTGGTTGGCAGTAGGGTGATGGGTGATTCTGGATTGTGGTTGGCAGTAGGGTAATGCTTAAGACAAACAAGGCTGTAGGGAGCCAGACGATTGTGGTTGGCAGTAGAGTGATGCTTAATTCAAACAAAGCTGTAGGGAGCCAGAGGCTTGTGGTTGGCAGTAGAGTGATTCTTAATTCAAACAAAGCTGTAGGGAGCCAGAGGCTTGTGGTTGGCAGTAGAGTGATTCTTAATTCAAACAAAGCTGTAGGGAGCCAGAGGCTTGTGGTTGGCAGTAGAGTGATTCTTAATTCAAACAAGGCTGTAGGGAGCCAGAGGATTGTGGGTGGCAGTAGGGTGATGGGTGAAAAAAACAAGGCAGTGTGTGGAGGCAGAGGATTAACAGGAGAGTGACTGGAGTCATAGATTGGAAACAGAGTAGGTGGCACGAGGCTTCAAGCAGGCTACTAGAGGGTTAGGGAGGGTGGAAATAATATGTGGGGGTGCGGGTGTGTAGTAAGTCGAGCGGAAAAGGTACCTGGGGCCAGATCAGGAAAGGAAATCTCCGGGGGGTAAACACAGGAACGGGAGGGATACTAGCTAGGAATGTGGCACCCATGGACCGAGCGCTGAGATTCTTCCCAAGCACATGGTCCTAAGGACATAGGGGGCTACAAGGAGGGTGAATAGCAGCAGAGGGAGGGTCAGGGAAGGCAAGAATTGAGGGGGAAGGGGAAGGATAAAATCAGAGAGAAATGGGAAACAGGCAATGCACGATGCAGGAAGGCGCGCAGTCGCTCAGGCCATCAGTGTCCATGGGCAGATTGAAAGCAGTAAGCGGTTCCCCTGGATAATGGCGGGAGAGGTGGGTGGGCTTCTGGGCGAATAGGAGAGATTAGAAGCAAGATGGGGCTCAGGAGCAAGGCAGGGGGAATGGGAGTGGGATCCTTTTAGGGAAGATGAAATAAAGACGAGGATGGCAGAGGGAGGACCCCACCAGAGGGACAGGATGGGCAGAGAATCATGACACTGACCGCACAGGGGGCAAGCACACGGAGGGGGGGGGTCACACAGGTATATATGCAGAGTTGAAAGGGGAGAGGTAAGATAAAAGAGCAGGTGACAGGCAAGCCGAAAAGCAAGAGAGGGGTTTACAAGCTGGGAGTAGCCTAGGGCATAGAGTACCCACCAGAATAGGCATGGAAGTCAAGTGTTACTGGGAGAGGCCCGGAGAATCACACATGTGGGTTTAGGTTGGGCAGATGGGGGGCAAGGGTACGCCTGCAGAGAGGTGGCTTACGGTTTAGAGGACTAGTGTGCAGCTGCAACAGGTGGAAGTAGCAGGTTGGTTATTGTGCGTGACTTGAGGCCGCAGAGGTGGCTCCATCATGGACACTGAAGGGGCCGAGCAGAGTGGAAGGTTGTTCGAGATCTTCGAAGAGACGGAGAGTTGTTACCCTTTGCCAAACCTCCCTCCTCTGAGCTGAATGGTTGAGTCTCCATTGATCCGTGCCCACTAAACTCTGATCACATGCCTGTGTACTCCAATGCAGTGGCGAGGCTGAAGATCAGTCCAGTGGGGCGGTATGTTGAGCTTGCATCAAGTTGGCGGCAGAACAGTGCTGTTTTTCCAAAATGCTGGATGCCGAGGTCCGACCCCAGATTAGAGCTAAATACAATTGTTAAATTCCATTCCGCCAGCAGCGGAAGCGATATCTTAGAGATTTCAATCCGTTTCACCACAATCCACTGTTCTGCCACCCTTGGGTATCGAAAAGAGTGGCACAAAGTTTCTCATGCTATCTCGCAAAACGAAACGAGACGAGCAGAGATTCTGGTGCAGCTGCGCAAATCTCGCAGGAATCAAAAAGAGCGGCACAGACATCCTCGTGAACCCATCACGAGTCGAACAAAAAGCACACAAAGTTTCTCGTGCCACCGCGTGAAGCTAGCAGAAATCATACAGATCAGCACGAGGTTTCTTGTACCGCTCGCGAACCTCGCATGCTTAGAAGTAAATGTGCAATGTTTCGTGTGCCACAAAGTGAAACGAGTTACAATCTAAAAATAAGCCAGAATTTTTTTTTGCCACTGCATCCAAACCCTCGTGGATCCAAAAGGAACCACACAAAGATTCTCTACACGAACAGAGCACAGCTTTAAGAAAGACCTGCACACAGTTTCTCGTGTGGCTGCGTGAGCCTGTTACTGATCGAAAAACCATGCAAAGTTTCCCATGGCATTGTGAGAAACTAGCACTGTTTGAAAAAAAGACCCATGCAGAGTTTCTCGTCGTGCTACACAAAACCAACATGGGAACGAAACACCCCATTCAGCATGAAAACCGCACAAAACCGGGTGAAATTTAAGTAGTGATGGAACCGTAATGCTGATTTTGCAGAACAGGCAGAAGCAGATTCACGTGCAGATTCTGCACTTTTCACTTTGCGGGAGAACATTTCACTCACCCCTACTTATCAGGCAGTTCAAGGTTATCAGCCACTTTCTCATAAGGGCGAGCGGTTGACTACTGATGTGGGTGATGCACAGGTCAATGATCTCGCTAGAGTGGGAGGAGGCGAGGCTGCAGCTTTGTGTGGAATGAAGCATGTTGAGTTTGCGCCATGCCTGCAGTGGTGCACCCATCTTTGATAACTTTAATAGTAATAATAACTCATTTCTTATGTGGTGCTACACACCCACAGGTCTCAGAGCGCTGAAATAACAGAAGACATTATTATCCCACAGAGTGGTACTCAATATATCGTCCTCGGAAGGATGAAAGGCTGAGTTGACTCTGCTGGGATTCGAACCTGCCACAGGAGGCTGCACACAGATATCAGGGGCAAGCGCTTAGCTCACTGTGCTATATGAACATACAAGCACAACTTAAGAGGTTTGACCAGACCCCAGACGGTAGGGGCATCAATGTTGCAGGAAGAGAGACTTCCTTCACCTCCAACCTACCACTCCCTGGACTCTGTAATCTCATCTGAACTGCTACCCACATGAATTCCAACAAGTAAGACTCTCTGGAAAGCACTTGACTACTTCTTGGAGCTATGGCTGCCCTATGTCAAACCCAACCCAAAAAGCTGACCTTTTCCCCTGGGCTTAAGAAGAATTTAAATGGCATGCATATGTGGTGCCCCGGCCCAGGAGCTTGGTAGTTGCCCTATGTGCTTTCGGCATCCACATGAAGCAGCACTATTGCGTAAAGTGCTGTGCTCATGTTTCGGTACCTGCAGAGTTCTGTCATAGCAGCATCCGCCTACCTAACTCAGCTTGTGTCCCGTTATCCTTCCCAACTCCCCTTCTGTACCTCAAAGGGTTCCTCACTTATATTTATAACAAATACACCACCGTTTCCTTCCAAGTATCATTCATGAACACCTCAATGATGACAACACTTACACCTACCCTCGTCTTGGCAGAAAGGAACTATGTCTCTGAGCTTCAAGAAAAGAAGAGGTCATTTTTTAGTGATAGAATAATCTCATAATTCCATCTCCATTAAACTGAATCCTTCACACACTTTGATGAAGGTGTAATAGTGAATATTTCTTGCTTAACGGTATCCAGTGAATTATCTGGCTCACATACCCTTTACATGTCCTGATGAAGGCGCATTAATAAACACTTTCCACCGAAACGCATCGAGTCAATTATTTGGCTGACAAAAACGAATTTGAGGATTCTTTAAACCTTATATCCGAAAGATTTGCATTACCTCTGAGGAATTGCTGGGAACTAACTCCATCATAAACCAGCAGTAACTTTGCAGGCTATCTCAAGAAATATTCCCCCCTTCAAAGCTCAACTTTTCAATCAATGTGGGCTTTGAACTTTGTGTTTTCTTGCGCATTGTTTCGACATGCCCAGGATCACAATGGAAACCTGGCACTGCTGAAGCCTGAAAGGTCTGCCAATGGTGGGCCAAAGACAGTGTTGAGCCCTTACGCACATAGCACACAATGCAAGCATAGGTTCCTCTAAGCGAGACCTGTGGTGACTAGGTGCACTATTAAATGTTTGTTGTTAGCATAAAGGGGAAACAAAAAGAGTGTGATTTTGTTCATTTATCAGGGAGTTGCAAACATTTCTGATGTGCAACACTGCTAGATGCATTTCTAGGTGTACAATCTTACACGATCACCATCGCTCTAGACTGTGAGTCCAATTTGTGGCGCTTTCATTCCTGAATCACCCCCATTTCCACCACTTTCGCTGGCTGGCTGCGATCCCCCTCAGTGTTGATCTTTGGGTGCACTGGTGGGCATGTATGTAGACTTGTGACCCGAATACCTTCATCACGGAATCTCAGTCCTTTGAGTTGGCCTGAGTGTCGCATGAAGCGCAGCACGGAGCCCCGCATCATAGCCTCATGGTGACAGTCAAAGCATAGTGAACAAACATGGGAAAAGAGGGCATGCGGACGGGCCCTTCTATCCTTACCGACTCTGTTGGGTCACACATCAACCTCTGCCTTTCACACCGTCTAATGAACACATGCTGCAGAGGAAGTTCTGCCTGTGTTGTCTCACCATAGGTGGCTACATAATACTATACTTTGATAGCCTACTTCCTGGTAAGGCACCTAAGGCACCGCCCTGTCTCACTGCAGATAAAGCAAATATGAACCTTTTTGATGTCAAGGTGGCAGGCCTTTTGAGTTTCACCACTCCATTCCATAATGTATCAACACTCACCTTTATGGAGATTCTATCCTTGACTAGGCCACTCTTGGCTCAAGCTTTCCAGTCAGAGAATGCGTATTCTGAAGTGTCACCTGAGGTACAAGAAATATAGAGAGATCTCTGGAAAAATAATCCAGCAAGATTCCTGGATTGCCCGTGCACGCTCTTGAACCCCTCATGCCTCCAACTTTACATTGGTACTAACTTACTATTCTCCAATTCTTGTTTGGAAACACTACCCAATTGCTGCAACCTTTAGGCCATAGCCGCCTCTGCCATAGGCTGTCTAACAGGACTAACGTACATCATTGCTGTCACAAAGCATTCTTCACCGGCTGCAGTCCTCCTTCTCTGTGTTTGTAGCATCTAGCTCCTGCTCTCCCTTCATCTTACTTTCTCCTTGCTCCAGTAGACTAGGGTCTAGAAAACCCTGCAACAGGCCTACGCGCTCTGACACTACTACGGTGGAGAATTGATGCAGTATGAAAGTGCATCGCAAGAACGTACTGTGTGCGTGACAGCTCAAATCACACAGCTTAATGGGCAATGTATTCTCCTGTCCCCCATAATGCCTGTCTCTACATCCCTAAACAGATACAGAGATGAACAGTACCTTAGTTAGGAATAACAATAAATCCCTTTCACGCAAAAGGATTGGATCTTGTTAAGTCGTGCGAAACTCGAATAGTTGGCTTGAGTTGAGAGCAAGTAGAGTTTAGAGGTTTTCTTCACTGTCTCCATTACTTTTCTGGGCCTTACTAGAGACTGCTTGTGGATCCCCACAACAGTAATCTTCCTGGAGACCCCCTACAACTGTAGACAGCCTGGAGACCCCCCTCCACCACAACAACGTTATTCAAGATCTGAGTCAACGGCACCGGTGGGGAGCTCTGTTCTTCGCAGAGGCACATTTTATCAAATCAACCTTCTCTAAATCTGGGGCCAGAGAGTTCTGGGATTCCCCAGAGCGGAGGATAATTAATAAACCACAGATCTAATTAAAACTAAATACCGGGGCTTGGCAGGAATAAGGGGAGTGTGGTCAGGTACTCCCATGCTCATGTACAGTGCCTGAATGTGCCGTCCTAACCATACAAGGCGTTGAGCCCTGTATCGCTGCGATGAAGCCAGCAGCAAAGAGTAGACTTCATATAAATGTTTGCTGCAGGCAATTCTTCTTGGCCGACATTACAGAGAGGTACTTCTTACAACACTTGTGCCTGTGTTCTTGGCTCGGTTACATTAGCAAGTTCATGAGTGAAGGCAACTAGGCGTTGGTTACAGAGAACGCGATTGAGCAATACATGGTCACAGTTGATTTTGGTTCGGTTACAGTAGCAAGTTCATGAGTGAAGGCAAGTAGGCGTTGGTTACAGAGAACGCGATTGAGCAATACATGGTCACAGTTGATCTTGGTTCGGTTACACTAGCAAGTTCATGAATGAAGGCAACTAGGCGCTGGTTACAGAGAACGCGATTGAGCAATACATGGTCACAGTTGATCTTGGTTCGGTTACATTAGCAAGTTCATGAGTGAAGGCAACTAGGCGTTGGTTACAGGGCGCCATTGATTGGAATAATTTTGACTTAGAGAGCATTTTAGGTTCAGACACATGTTCATTACTTGGAAGAGAAGACACATTGCCCAGGCTCACAGCATTCATTCTGCTGAAAAGAGGCTGCCGGGTGATTGTGCGTCCTGAAAGAATAGCTATGTTTTTAGGCCTTTGCGGAAAGACCAGAGTGAAGTTTCAGCTCTTAGGCGAGGTGGTATGGCGTTCCAATATTTGGCCGCCACTACCAGGAAACTGCGGTCCCTGGATTTCTTAAGTTTGAATCTAGGAATGGATAGGCAATGGGAGTAGGAGTCTCTAGTGGGTCTGTTAGATTGAGATTTAGTGATTTGGTTGCACAGGTATTTGCGGGCCGACATTTATTTGTAAGGGAAATAGTTTAGAATTTGATCCTTGATGGGGAGCTCAATGGGCATTTTTTGTGGCCGTGGAAATTTGGCTCTCTTTTTGGGATGTGCAGTGCTGCTCCAAGGGCATTGTTTTGAATGACTTGTAGTTACCACATGTGCAAAAGTTTAAAAGCTTTATGGTTAAACATTATTCAGTAAACCAAAGAGATCAGATGAAGAACACAAACTTGGCTCATTTGTGTATCTACAGGTGATCAACTAACAAGTGGAGGATCTATGGAGGGAACTGGAGAGGGATCTATGAAGGATCTGGGGAGGGATCTGTGGAGGGATCTATGAGGGATCTGGAGAGGGATCTATGATGGATCTGGGAAGGGTTCTGTGAGGGATGTATGGAATGATCTGTGGAGGCATATATGCAGGGATCTAGAGAGAGACCTATGAGGCTTCTGGGGAGGGATCTATGAAGGATCTGGGGAGGGATCTATGAAGGATCTGGGGAGGGATCTGTAAGGGATCTATGAGTGATCTGGAGAGGGATCTATGAGCGATCTGGTGAGGGTTCTGTGAGGGATGTATGGAGGGATCTTTGGAGGCATATATGCAGGGATCTGGGGAGGGGTCTATGAGGGTTCTGGGGAGGGATCTATGAAGAATCTGGGGAGGGATCTGTGGAGGGATCTAAGAGGGATCTGTCTATGAGGGATTTGGGGAGGGTTCTGTGAAGGATGTATGGAGGGATCTGTGGAGGCATATATGCAGGGATCTGGGGAGGGATCTATTGAGGGATCTGTGGAGGGATCTATGAAGAATCTGGGGAGGGATCTGTGGAGGGATCTATTAGGGATCTATCTATGAGGGATTTGGGGAGGATTCTGTGAGGGATGTATGGAGGCATCTGTGGAGGCATCTATGCAGGGATCTAGGGAAGGATCTATGAGGGGTCTGAGGAGGGATCTATGAGGGATCTGGGGAGGGTTCTGTGAGGGATCTATGGAAGGATCTGTGAAGGCCTCTATGCAGGGATCTGGGGAATGATCTATTGAGGGATCTGTGGAGGGATCTATGTGGAGGGCTTGGAAAACATATGTTGTGGTTGATGTGGAGGCTGCAGCCTACGGGAAACTCCGGGTACATACACTGATGCCGGACTGCATTTTCTAGGAATTAGTTAGGCTAGTGGATTTGAAAACATTCATAAAAACATTAACTCTCACAGTTTGTAGCTATTCTGTAACTATCATATTTTAGTCAAAAACACAAGACATATTGACTGTCAGATATTCCCAGATAGCCTGTGATCATTAAACACTATCACACTATCAGCCCCCTAAGACCAATGAACACTGTCTGATACTTAGATATTTCAACACACTCAACTAGACACTAAAGACCCCTAGACATTGTGTGCTACTCAAAGACCGATAGCGACTACGAGACTTCCAGAGACCTGCAGGAATGAGCAGATTCTCAGAGACCAACCGACACTATCAAAGACCCCAAGACTAACCAATGAAAACCCCCATCCAAAGACAATCTAATGCTATCAGGCAGCAGGAGTCAAAAGACACTATCAGGTGACCATTGGTCACCATCAGACAACAATACATTATTAGATATTATTAGACACTCAGAGAGCAATACACATTATCACCCACCCAGACACCAACATACACTATGAGGCAGCCGAGACTTATGAACACCATCATATACCTAAAGTCCCTGATGCTCAAGAGCATTGGACACTACCAAACAACCAAAGACCGACCACGAAAATCCACCACCAAAAGGCTAGCATTCACTGTTCAGTGCCAAGAGACTGTGCACACTTTCAGATAACCAACAAAAATCAGACACCAACAGGCAACCATATACCATTAGGTACTATCAGACACCCAAAGACCAATACACGCCATCACCCACCCAGACACCAACATACACTATGAGGCAGCCGAGACTTATGAACACTATCAGATACCCAAAGACCCAGATGCTCAAGACCAACAGACACTATCAAACAACCAAAGACCGACCAAGAAAATCTCCACCCAAAGGCTAGCATTCACTATTCGGTATCAAGAGACTGCAGAAACTATCAGATAACCAATAGCAATCAGACATTGCCAGACAACCATATACCATTAGGTACTATCAGACACCCAAAAACCAATAAACACCATCACCCAACTGCACTCCAACATACAGTATCAGACATTGAAGACTAATGAACAGAATCAGACACCCACAGACCAACAGTCGCAATCAGATACCCAGAGACTAATGGACATTGCATGCTATTTAAAGACCACTAGGAGGAACTCAACATCCAGAGACTATAAGACATTATCAGATGTAAGCAAGGTTAGCAGCACCAGTTCTCTGTTGGTTGCTGGCACAAATAGTTCAATGATAGCAGAGGAAGGGCTGGCACACCAGAGAATGGATCCTTACTTCGCAGGTGTGTTAGGAGGGAAAGTCATTAGGGGGAGGGAGTAAACATGGGAAGTCAAGGACAGGAGGATAGAGGGAAAAGACACCGTCAGGGTGTCATGTTTTTGGAAATCTTGGAGAAGTTGGATGCATGGCGATCAGCTGAAGAGAGGAAGATGAGGACAGGGGTGTCTTGGCTTGGAAAACATGGAAAAAAGGGATATATTTGGGATAGTAGGTGGACTTGGCAGATTTTGGGGCAGTGGATTGATAAAGGAGGGATGCCCTGAAGGAGGAGTTGAGGGTAGGGACAGTAGGATCCACGTGAGTATAAGGAGTTGCTGGATGACTGGGGAGAGTCAGGTTTGTGTCAGAGGGCTGAGAAACAGTGCCCTGGATAAAGGTCCGTAAAGGGAGCAGAGAGGGTAACGGAAGCGCACTGGGGCCTATGTTCATGAGCTAGCAAATCAAACACGATGCACAGAACACCATAAACAGTCCTTTGATTTCTCAGTGCTTGTTTAGGCTTCATTGTGGTCAAGGTAGTAGTAAACAAATGCCCCCTGAGTCCAACAGCCCCCAGACCCTTCTCAGGTGCAGGTCTACTGTCAGCACTTTGACCTTGCAGCCTACACATTCCTAAACCTACATTACAGCGGGATGTAATTCCATGACACCATGGTTACGAATCTGAGGAACATGGGTGACGCAGTTAAGTGCGTGAACAACAATGCACTGTCACAGAATCCAATGCTAAAGCCCAGCCGCCTACTGCGTGGGGCCAGTGATAGGCAGTGCGAGCACTTGGAGGTAGGACCAGACTCCAGTACAATATTGAATCATGGACTCAGGTTTAACTGTACGTTTGGTGATAGGAGGCAGTGCAGGGAGACTTTAGAGGATGAAATGAAGGAGTGACTGCTTAGGGGAAGAGTGATCAATGAAGAGGGAGGAGCATTGGAAGATGATATCAAGGGAGTTGCACTAATCTACGTGGACTGGTTGTGAAGATAAACCAGAGAGTGATCAGAAGAATCGGAGCTGAGTCTGAGTTGGTGAGCGTTGGTCATATCAGTGAGGGTAAGGTCTCCCATGAGCACTGCAGTGACATCAGGAAAGGGGTGTGGGAAGGTGTAAATCGAGGAATTGAGCATGGACTTGAGCGTGGAATTGAGCGGCCGACAGACGATGACGATGGAGAAGAGGATTTAGCTAGAAGTTGAAGAGTGATGTGTTTGAATGAAGAGGAGAAGGAAGCCGAGCAGGCGAGGGGTTGATGGCTAGCTCTTGGTAATTATGGGGACACCTCTGCACCTATTTTAGTAATATGAGGAGAGTGAAAGGAAGTGGGGAAGTCATTGTGCAAGACTGTAGGAGCATCTGTGTCGCCAGGACGGGTCAGCTTTCTGTGATGGCCATCACACCGAGGAGTAAACGTGTC
This sequence comes from Ambystoma mexicanum, assembly GCF_040938575.1. Lineage (NCBI taxonomy): Eukaryota > Metazoa > Chordata > Amphibia > Caudata > Ambystomatidae > Ambystoma > Ambystoma mexicanum. The sequence goes on from NC_090922.1 coordinate 1,510,151,348, forward strand.
AAAGAGAACAGGTCCCTCAGTCTTGAAAGGATTGCAATTCCAGGGTTACAGAGTAAAGTCCATTGGGGGAATAAAGTGGGAGGAACGAGATGTTATTCCTGAGCGGAGACAAGAGGGGTGCATGAGACTTGACTGAACCCTGCTGGGTGACAGGAGTGATGCTATGTTTATGTTTAGTTATAAGCTATGCTATGTTCAATTGTTTTGTTGATGATGCTATTTATTTATTTATTTTAATTCTTATAGCGCGCCACATGCCCGTGGGCCTCAGAGCTATGTTTAGTTATGTTATGTAAATGTAATGCTATTTTATTCACACTTGTGCGTGCCCAGGTCTCATTGCCTGAGGCAGTCTCTTGGCCCTGGGAAGACTAGCACCCCATAGAGTTGGAGACGATGGGGAAAAAGCAGAGCTTTCCAATGTCCCCGGAAGAGCAGGGGGACCCTGGGCTCGTAGTGCTGCTTGCGGTAGGGATTTCCATGGCTTGGCAGACGGAACAAAAGAAATAGCGTCGCTTGGTTCTGATGCGTGGGGCTTTCACAAGGTAGGTGTCTGGTGAATGCAAGCACTCTGGGTGGGGTCGGGAGGACTTATTTATTTATTCATTTGATTGTGTTTTTGTAAAGTGCTAACTAAAGGTGTAGATGCTTAGTACCGCATGAAACTTAAACTTGCTTAAAATTGCTATTGGTGAATTGAAGAAACTGGTGGTAAAAAACTCTATATGCCAAGCCAAGTCGTCCCTGCGGCCTTAAATGCGAACCAGTACAGAACATGAAGTTGTAGAGCAATGAGCCCCAGTGAGCGGGCAAAGACTGAGGAAGGGGAGTAGGGCAAATAGGGTTAGTTTAGTTTATTTCTTGTATAGCGCAACACGCCCGCAGGCCTCAGTGTGCTGACAGAAAAACATCCCTACATCAATACAAACAACACATATATAAATCAAAACAAAATAAAAACAATGAGTAGAAAAAACTAAAAACTCATACAGATATCATAAAAATGTCAACTCACAATGAGTCTCAGTTTGGGAAGAGATGACATAGTCAACACGCTTTTACTTAGGTTCAGGAACAGAGTTGGTTACTTTGACCACAGCCTATGACTATACAGTCTTGTGTTATCTGTTGTACACCAATTGCTAATCAGTTCCCTCCGCAGAACTCTCAAATCCTGAGTTCTGGCACAGCTTTGGCCAACTCTTTGATGTAACCAGGCCAACATTTTATTTTTAAGTGACTGCGTTCACTCTGGTTCCTGGGCTTCTAAACATCATTAATTATAAGATTCCTAGATTCTTCTTTAGATGTGGGTCATGAAATCCTCGCCATATCAGACTTTTATCTACGAATATCCTTCAAAGATGAGGGGAATAGATGACGTGTTCAACATACCCCCAGGGCTAACAGGCTTTCCGGATGGTAGAATGGCACCACTAGGAGTTGGGTGAGTACCAAGACCAGAAGTTCATTTGACGATGCAGTGAGCCCAATTCTGGATATTATCCATTTGATAGCACGTATTCGCAGCCAGCAGATACACCACAGGAGCACTTATGACCAGACTAGACCTGCATCGAGATCCCGAAAGATGCGCTCCTTAATGTGTAGCCATCTGCCAGAGAAGATTAGATCGTCATCCCACCCCCTCCAAGACTCTACGAGACTGCCCTAAGGTTTCAGAGATCGCATCCTCCGTTTTCTTCTACGGAGTCTGCATTGTTAGAGTCGCGACAGTCACAGATCTTTCGGAAAACACTAATTGTATTTCGAGCCAGCAGTACCCCGACAGCACTTATAAAGTCAGTTTGAACGGGATTTGTTCACCAACTCCATAATGGCAGAGACAATTCCCCCCGCTGACCCTGACTCTAACCCAGACACAGAAGGGGCGGTGACAGTGCCCTCAGCTAAGCTCAGGTCTGCCCTGTGGTCATCTTTATTGATAGAATAAGAGGGCTTATCCTGGAGTGGTTATTTTCTCCGGACACTTAGTGCCAAAACTTCGGACAACCGACTTCTACAGTGTAACACTTTGCCTGTTGGCCTTTCACCTGGTCACCCAACAGGCTGCCACCCTATGGAATCCACTTTCAGCGGGAGCCTATGGTATGTGGAGCTGTTCCAGCCAACTATCTGCCTTAATGCTGTACTCAAGGCGTTTTGGGGCACTCCCCAGGCTCACTGTGCCAGGGGCTCTCGGCGGTGTGCATTGCCAGCGCGTAGGTGAGCTGTGATGCAGCTATTCAGACATGGTACTACTGACCTCTGGAAGAACTTCAATTGTCAATACTACCGGGGTGGATTAGACAGGCTGTATGAAAGGTGGAGAAGAGTCGAGCCGCATGAAAGTTAGGGTGTGCATGCCTACTTCTTGGGGTCCTTGTGGGCGTATGTTATGGTGGACAGTGTCAGATGCTGCTGAGTTGTCTAGTAGAACCAAGGCACAAACCCAATCCTAGTCCATGATTGGCTCTTGGTCTTCAAGCGCTGCTGGCAGGTCAGGCACTGTCCCCCCAGCATGGGTCCTGCAGGTCAGGCACTGATCCCCAGCATGGGTCCTGCAGGTCAAGCACTGTCCCCCCAGCATGGTGCCTGCAGGTCAGTCCACCATTGTTGAAGTGATGCCCGATCTACCAACCTGTCTGCAAAAAGGCACACTAGATATTGGCCGCTAGCCACCCAGATCTTGCGTGGCAAGAATGTCCTCTAAGGCCGGGAAGGACATATCATTTTTACTTCTGCATTTCTGAAAGATTTGGTAGTTAGGGCAGAAATTAATTTGGGATCTTGGAGCAGAGGCATACAATGTAAACATAAAGGAGGGATTCCGAAGTGTTGCTGTCTGTAAACAGCCGGTTGCCTGACCAAGTTGAACACAGCTCAAGACATGAGCTGGAGAAGGAGTGGAGTCCGCGTTCCCTTCTTGCTTCGACTTGTTCCAGAGTTGGTCTAAGATAGCTTAATGAAATGCACTAATCTGGACATAACGTACGACTAGAATCGACACAAGGCACCCCAAAGTCAATCGATTTTAATACGTGCCCCCCAATGTTCCCTCCACATGCAGACACACACTGCAAGACCATCCAGAATTACGACACCCAACAAATGACACTATTAAATACACCCAAAAGCCACAGACACTAACAGATGCTTGAAGGGCAATGGACAATGTCAGACACCCACACATCCTCCGCCATTTTCAGCCACCCAGAGTCAACCAATAATATAAGCCACCCCGAAACCAAGAGGTGCTTTCTGACACCCAGAGAGCAGTGGACAATGCCAAGCAGCCAGATATCAAGAGGCCTGGCCAGGCGTCTAAAGCCAGTCAACACTATACAACACCCAAAACTAAAGGATACTAGTAGAGACTCAATCGCATTGGACAATATCCAACACCTGTATTGTTATTGTTATTTTGCAATTATTCAGCGCCTTATATACCATTGGTATGGTCTGAAGGCGCTGGTAGGTTGAACGCCCTTGGGAACCGAAGTTTAGATCAGTAGAGAGAGTAGAGAGAGTCAAAAGGTGCGTGTGAGCACCAGGTATGTGTGCAGCTCTTGCGCTATCCGTGTAATAGCTGCTTATAAGCGGTAGGTGTGGTGGTTGAGAGATCAGGAGTATGTGTTCGTTCTGGCAGGATTTATCCAGACACTCTTGTCTGCCCCTCGCATGCACTCTTGTCTGCCCCACGCATGCACTCCTGCCTGCCCCATGCATGCACTCCTGTCTGCCCCATGCTCTACGCATTTGTCAGCTCTATGTATTCATCGATTCTACGCACTCATCAGTATTGGATGCAATCTGTGTCCGTTAGTTCTACGTACTCGTCCGCTCTACGCAACACGTCCGTTCACTCTGGGCACTCGTTCGTTCCAGGCACGCGCTCGCTCCAGGCATTAATTCGCTTTATGCCCTCACATGTACTATGCATTCACCTGTTTTACGCACTCATCCCCTCTACACACTCACCCCCTCTACTGTCAGGTCCAATCTTGAATCTTCCTGCAGGAGTCATGCTGGCCCACCAGACCCCCCAAGTTTGCCTGCCTAACAGTCTCTCAGCAGATAAAATTACCAAGCTGGCAAACCCAAGGGGAAAGGAGAATTGGAGAACAAAACAAATACAGATCTTCACGGAATTGCACTAATGCCCTCTGGTACTGGATTGTGGATTGCTCGCCTCAGTGTCTGTGAAATCTAGGAAAAACAATAACATATGTTGATTTATATCTGATAAATATGTTTACTTTTTCTTTAACTATAATTTACTTTCTATTTTTCCTAAAATACCTGTTGCCTATGCTTTTATGCTGATAGGCTTTCTTTACAGATGATATTGAGCTGATACTTTTGTAGAACTTGAATGACTTCTAAAAAGTCAACTGAAATCCTTAACTGAATAGTCTTTGACTAAAAATAATTTATAATGCTTCAAGCTGAAAACTCTGTGCACTCTTCTTTTTAAAACAACTCTGCTGAAAATCTGTAGACTTGTGTGCACTCAATACGAAAACTGTTGTACTGTATAAATCTGTACTTGAGTTTGATGCTCCTCTTCTAGTCACACGAACCGCGCTTCTTACCGACGTAGAAAAATGACCTACCGCGCTTTTATCCGATTCTTGCTTTTTTACAGTGAACCGCGCTTTCACCGTCGCTTTATTTTCTTGATCGATGAACCGCGTATCATCCGGCACTTGCTTGTAGATAAACGAACCGCGCACAGCTTTCGAAAGAAAAGACGTGTAAGCGACCGCGCATAATGAACGTAAGGTTCCTTACTCTAACCTTACCAATAACGGCAAAAGCGAGATTAAGATACGCTCGCGCACGGAACTAGTAATAGCTTAAATACCAGTACAGCCCGAACATAACTGTACTAGTAAAGAAAAATATATTTTCTTTTTAAATAACCGCGCAAGGGTTAGTAGATACTTCGCGCAAGTAAAAACTTAAAAAACACAAAATATGTACACGCAATAACAGATATCAGATAATAAACAAATTCAATTCTGATAATGAAAAATTCAGTCTTTTCAGTATTTCTTAAAAAACAATGTCTTTCATCAAAAATAAGGCAAATAAAAACTTCACTCGATTTCATAAGTCTTAAAAGAGTGAATCACTTAGCTTGCTTAATCTGTATCTTCACTGCTTTCTCTGCTCCTTGTAAAGTCTTGAATTCAATGACTTTTCTTCTGAAACTTTTGGAAATCTTTTTAAAACTCATCTAGTATCAGCTAACTATAAATATTTTTAAAATATACTCTAGAGCTAAGTAGACTGCGGCCTGCCACAAAGACAGCTAAAATGAAAGGCAGTTGGAAACTCGGAGCAACATTCCAAATGACCTCATAACTATTTAAACCAATCAGTGCTGCAGAGAAAACTCTCCATCTTGCTTTGGGGAGTCAAGTGATTCCTGAATGTACATTAAGGAATATTTATACTAGTTCAATTGTCAATCCAAACATAACCCAAACATCACACCTTTAAGTAACCTACATTCAAAAGGTTTTCTGATGCCAATGATGAATTCTTAATTAAGTAATGTAAATGTGTAAGTCTATTTAATTTACCTTGGAATTGTAATGGTATGTCTTTTAAGGTTATGAACGCTTGAAACTCTAGAAATGTACCATGGAATCCTGACATCTACGCACTCACCCCCTCTACGCACTCACCCCCTCTATGCACTCACCCCCTCTACGCACTCATCCCCTCTATGCACTCACCCCCTCTATGCACTCACCCCCTCTACGCACTCACCCCCTCTATGCACTCATCTGCTCCCGGCACTCATTTGCTCCCCGCACTCATCATCTTTAAACAGTCGCGCTTTTCACGCATTCAGCAGCAATATCCTGTTCACTCATCTGTTCTATACTTTCATACGTTATATACACTTATCCACTCCTCTGCTCCATCCGCTCATCCACTCAGCCGCTCATCCACTCATCCACTCGTCCACTCATCCACTCATCCACTCATCCACTCGCCCACTCGTCCACTCATCCACTCATCCACTCTATCTACTCATCCGCTCTATCTACTCATCCTCTCTATCCACTCATCCGCTCTATCCACTCATCCGCTCTATCCACTCATCCACTCATCCATTCTATCCACTCATCCGCTCTATCCACTCATCCACTCTATCCACTCATCCGCTCTATCCACACATCCGCTCTATCCACTCATCCGCTCTATCCACTCATCCACTCATCCATTCTATCCACTCATCCGCTCTATCCACTCATCCACTCTATCCACTCATCTGCTCTATCCACACATCCGCTCTATCCACTCATCCGCTCTATCCACTCATCTGCTCTATCCACTCACCCGCTCTATCCACTCATCCGCTCTATCCACTCATCCGCTCTATCCACTCATCCACTCTATCCACTCATCCGCTCTATCCACACATCCGCTCTAACCACTCATCCGCTCTATACACTCAACCATTCTATACACTCATCCGTTCTATACAGTCATCCATTCTATACACTCATCCATTCTGTTCATTCGCCAGGACTGTACATTCATCTGCTCCAGGGATCTACACACTCTCCGCACTTCTATATTCATCCATTATCCACCCTCATGTGCTCTACATACTCATCCGCTCCACATACTCATCTGTTCTACAAATTTATCCGGTTTACGCTCATCCGTTCTGGACATTCATCTGTTTTCTGTACTCTTACGTTCTACTCGCTTCTCTGTATTTGCGCACTCATCCGCGCTACACGCTCGACCGTTCTACACATCCAGCCGCTCTACACACTTATCCACTCAGCATGTTCATCCATTCCATACACTCATCCGATCTACAAATTCATTCGATTTTCCACACTCATTCAAACTATATAGGTATCTGTTCTTCCACTCATGCATTCTTCCACTCAGCGCATTCATTTGTTCCACCTGTTTCATCCATTCTAGCTAATTCATCCACGCCATTTACTTCATTCAGTCCGCATGCATTCTGTCCATTTCAGGAGTTTAAATCTCTTTCCTGTTTCCGTATGATTTACTCTTATTAGCGATTTCACTGCTTTGATCTCCTTTATTCATTTAATTCTGTTTGTCCTTCTAGTTTAGATTAGGGGTTATTAGCTGTCAGTTTCTCGCATCAGGTGGTTTGATGGATTGGTGTCACTGAGTTGCTATTGGTCTGTTTGGGATAGTTTGGTACGGGTTGGTTTTAGGGGAAGAGCCAGGTTTTCAGTAGTTTGCAGAAAGACGTTAGATCCTCAGTCTGGCGGATGTGGGGTGGGAGTGAGTTCCATAGCGTGGGGGCCAAGGCTGAGAATGAAGCTCCACCTAACCTGCTTGAGTTTGTCTTCGGTATGACTAGGAGGCCGGCTGAGCTTGATTTTAGGGTGCGTTGGGGGTGGTAGGGATTTAGCTTGTCTTGAAGATATTGAGGTCCGGTTTTGTGCAGTGCTCGATGGGAGATGCACAAGGTTTTGAAAGTTACCCTTCGGGCTACTGGAAGCCAGTGCAGCGTCTTAAGGGCTGGGGAGATGTGGTCTCTTGGGCCGAGCGCAAGTAGCAATTTGGTTGCAGCGTTTTGTGAACCTTTGGAGTTTATTCAGTTGGTACGCGTGGACTCCGAGGTATATGGGGTTTGCGTAGTCCAGTCTTGATATAACGATTGATTGCACCACAGAGAGTCTGTTGGGAAAGGAGAGATATGGAAAGATGCACCTAAGGGTTTTAAGGTGGTAGTGGCAGGACTTTGAGACGTTGGTGACTTGGCGCGAGAGTGTTAGGTCAGAGTCAAGGGTGCATCCAAGATTTTCCACTTAGTTGGAGGGGGTTGGTGAGTTGCCCATGGCGGATGGCCAGGGTAGTGGGTGCGGAAGAAGTTTGGAGTTGCCACATACTATGATTTCCGTTTTGGAGGGGTTTAACAAGAGGTGACTTTGGGTCATCCAGAGTTCTATGTCAAGGAGGCAGGAGGCCAGGTCTAGTCGGGAGTTGGGCTTTGAGTTCAGGAGTTTTAGAATTAGTTGAGTGTCGTCGGTGTAGTTGTAGCACAGGATGTTGTGCGAACGAATTATTGGTGGGAGGGTGATCAAGTAGAGATTGAACAGGAGGGCAGATAGGCATGCTCCTTGTGGGACTCCTGTGTCGACTGGTCGGGCTTGGGAGGTATAGGTGGAGAGTATTGATATTTGGTAACGATCTTTGAGGAATGAAGCTATCCATTTAAGAGCGGTTCCATGAATTCCTAGGGAGTGGAGGCGGGGTAGGAGGATTGAGTGATTGATTGTGTCAAAGGTGGCGGATAGGTCAAGAAGGATTAGTGCTGCGCATCCCGCAGAGTCTGCCGTTATTTTAAGGTCATCCCAAATTGAGGTTAGGCTGGTTTCCATTCCGTGACGGGCTCTGAAACCTGACTGAGCGGGGTCTAGGAGATTGTTGGCTTCGACAAAGGCATTTAGTTGGGAGTAGGCGGTTCGGTCAATGAGTTTTTGTAGTTTTTGGGCTCGAGTGGGTCGAGCGAAGGTCTTTTAATTAGAGGTTTGACATGAACCATTTTGAATGCGTCGGGAAAGATTTCAGAGGAAAGGAAGGCATTTATGATGGATCTTGCATGCTCTCCTGCGCAGGTGGAAGTGAAAATTTCTTTGAGGGTTGTGGCTGGGCAAGGGTCCAGCGGCGAGCTAGATGTTTGCGGGCAGATAGAAGCTTGAGAAATTGCACTGGTGATATTGGACTAAAGGATTCGAACGTTGGTTGCATAGTGGTCGCAGCTGGGGGTCGGCCGGTATGGGGGGAGAATTGCTTGGTGGATGTAAGAGAGCCAGTTCGGTGGCTAGAGTATTTGTTCTTTCGAGAGCCGTGGTGTAAAAGTGGAGGGAGAGTGAGTCGCACAGTGATTGTGAGGGAGTCGGGACGGTCGTGTTGCAAGCCGGATTGGTGAATTCAGAGATGATTTTGTGGAGTTCTTTGCTTGGGTCTTTGCAGTTTAGGATTTGGGAGTTGTGGTGGGCTTTTTTTTGCTTTCCGGATTTTGGCCTTGTACTGATAAAGGTGTCGGGCCAAGGTGGCCCTGCTCTCCTGGGTTTTGTCTTTCTGCTATTTGCGTTCTAGGTATTTATATAGTTGTTTAGTGATCTTCAACTCAGGAGTGAACCATCTAGGGAAGAGGCTGCGGCGGGTTGATGATTTGCAAGGGGGTGTGAGCCGCATCAGAGATGCATTGAGCCATGAGTCAAAGGCGTCAGGGGTTAGTTGTTTGTTGAGTTGGCAGGTAGGTGGTGGAGACTGGAGGAGTGCGTCGGCTAGGTCCGGGACGATTATTCGTTTTTTCCAGCATTTGCATAGATTCGGAGGTTCAGATTCAAGTACGGGAAGGGGGTCGGGTGAGTGGATGGCGAACGCGAGAATGAAGTGATCAGACCAGAGGATAGGGGTTGGGGGCTTTAAATGAATCAGGGTGTTGGAGCTAAAGATGGCATCAAGAGTGTGTCCTTTATAGTGAGTTGGGCCGTTTTTGTGGGGTTGGAGGTTAATTGCGTCCAAACTGTCAACTAGAGAGTGTGTCATAGGGTTGGTGGGGATATCGAGCCATATGTTGAAGTCTCCAAGAAGGGTGAGGTTGGGATGGTTTAGTTGAAGGGTGGCAATAGAGTCGCAGAGGTTGTTTGCGAATTGCCTATCGTAGCCAGGGGGCCTGTAGATTATTAGGAAGCTGTGTGAGAGTGTCGGGGAGAGGGATAGTTTAACGAGGAGAGATTCGCAGGAAGGAATGGAAGGTTGGTTGTCGATGATTGAGGTGTGGAAGAGAGACTTGAAGACGAATGCTACTCCTCCACCTCTGGAGGGACGGTTCAGTGGGATGAGGGAGTACTCAGGGGGGGAAGGCTTCATTAGCGATTGGGGCGAAGTCGTCACAGAACCAAGTTTCGGTGATGAAAACCAGGTCTGGTTTGTCAGAGGCGAGGAGGTCAAAGATGCAGTGTCTGTTTTTTGCTACAGATCGGGCATTAAATAGGATGCAGTTCACATCGGCAGGCGAGGTTGGTCTTGGAGCGGAAGGGGGTGGTGGTGGAGAGAGTGGAGACTGGGGAGGGAGATGGATGGGGGGGTGATGCTCGATGGGAATAGTGGGCGAGCAGAAAAATTGGCGGGCTTCGGGCGGGATTGGGTAGCTGCGTGTGTTAGGATGATCGGGTTTGGTTCGGAGGATTTGAAGGTGGGGTGTGGGCGGTTAGGAGTTTCAGTTGCAGATGATGAGAAATCGAGGGAGAGGGGTTTTAGCAAGGGTAAAGCCATGGGGGAAGGAGGTGACAGCGGGAATGAGGTGGTGTGTCGAGACAGGGGAGGTGAGGAGTGCTGAGAGATTGAGGGGGACCAGGTACGTTTCCTCTTTAGTTTCTTTGTAGCGATTGGAGTAAGAGAGAAGGTAGGTGGTTCAGAGGGAGAGAGGGATGCAGCTTCGGTTCTTGCTAGGGCTAGGCGTGCAGCTTTTAGGGAGGGGAAAGAGTGCGGTCGGGGGGGAAGGTGGTGGGGGTTTGTGGGCAAGGCAGGGGGTTGATGATTGCAGGGCGGGGTGTGCCTGTCATGATAGTGAGGGGAGCGGGCATGGATAACATTGGCTGGTCGGTGGTGAGGTTCGGGGGGAGTGGTTTTAGGGTGGTTGGCTCGCCATCATGACCCTCTGGCTTGGTGTGTGGAGAGGGGAATGGTAGGGAATGCGAAGGGGGTGGGATGATTTGGGCAGGGGGGGACGGGCCACGGTAGTCGTTTCCGACAAACTCTGGTGGGGTGGGTGTACTCTTGCTTGGTACAAGCTTTAGGTGGATTTTAGGAGTGTTTTCTAATTGTAGTTCTAAATTCAGAGGGGGCACGCTTTTAGGCTTTCTAATTGTAGTTCTAAATTCAGCAGGGGCACGCTTTTAGGCACACTTCTAAATTCAACAGTACACTGAGATGATATGAGGTCTACCTCTAGATTTAATTTTGTATAGTGATGTTATTAGGTCTATCTCTAGATTCAATTTTTTGTGTAGCAGGGATATTAGACTATTAGATACACTTCTCTCAATTCGACTTTATACAGGGCGGGTATTAGGCATGATTCTAAAATCAACTTTGTACAGAGAGGTTATTAGGGAGATTAGTCGATTCAACCAGGCACAATATTAGGCTAATAGGATATTGGGCCCACTTCCAATTCAACGTTCACGGAGGGGCAATTGGGACACTTCTAGATTCACAGAGGTTATTGGGCACACTTCTAAGTTCAACTTCTAGTGCACTTCTAAATTCAACTTTCACAGAGGTTATTGGGAACACTTCTAAATTCGGCTTTCACAGAGAGGCTATTGGGCACATTTCTAAATTCGGCTTTCACAGAGAGGCTATTGGGCACACTTCTAGATTCTAAATTCGGCTTTCACAGAGAGGCTATTGGGCACATTTCTAAATTCAACTTTGCACAGAGGTGTTACAGGGCACATATTCTAAATTCACAGAGGGGCTATAGGGTTCACTTCTAAATACAACTTTCAATGAGCAGCTATTGGGCACACTTCTAAGTTCAACTTTCACAGAGGAGTAATTGAGACACTTCTAAATTCACAGAGAGGTTATTGGGGTGCACTTCTAAATTCAACTTCTTATGCACTTCAAATTCAACTTTCTCAGAGAGTCTATTGGGCACAGCTTTAAAAATTCGACTTTTAATGCACTTCTAAATTCAACTTTCACTGAGAGTCTATTGAGCACACTTCTAAATTCACAGAGGGGCTATTGGACACACTTCTAATACAACTTTCAATGAGCGGCAATTGGCCACACTTCTAAGTTCAACATTGCACAGTGGTGTTACAGGGCTCACTTCTAAATTCCCAGAGAGGTTATTGGGCATACTTCTCAATTCAACTTCTAAATGCACTTCTAAATCCAACTTTCACCTAAAAGTTATTGGGCACACTTTTAAATTCAGCTTCGAATGCACTTCTAAATTCAAGTTTCACAGAGAGTCTATTGGGTACACTTTTAAATTCAACTTCTAGTGCACTTCTAAGTTCAGCTTTCACAGAGAGTCTATTGGGTACACTTTAAATTCAACTTCTAGTGCACTTTTAAATTCAACTTTCACAGAGAGTCTATTGGTCACACTTTTAAAATCAACTTTCACAGAGAGGCTATTGGGCCCACTTCTAAGTTCAACTTTGCACAGAGGTGTTACAGGGCACACTTCTAAATTCACAGAGGAGCTATTGGGCCCACTTCTAAGTTCAACTTTCATAGAGGAGCAGTTGGGATACTTCTAAATTCCCACAGAGGTTATTGGGCACACTTCTAAATCCAACTTTCACCTAAAAGTTATTGGGCACCCTTTTAATACCGGAAAGAGACACCGTCGGCCAACCAAACTACAACCAGAAACCAACTGACTCCATCAAACGAATAGTAGCACTATTTGATAACCAGAGGACAATGGGTGTCTACAAGGACACACCAAGGGTACCGAAAAGGAACGCACAGCGGGTCTTGAAGAAGGCACATGCTATGTATCCTACCTGGATACTGGTTTGATAACACGCAATTCTTGTATATCTGTAAATTGGGACAATACAACATCATTGTACTGAAAGAACTAAGTAAAAAAAAAGAAAGAGCCAGAAATAAGAGAAAGTGCGGTAGAGAAGTACAGTGTGACGAGTAGAGTGTGGCAGAGGGCGGTGGAAGGAGACAGAGTGTCAACAGAAGAGAAGGGAAAGAAGGGAAAGATGGCAAGACAGTGAGAGAGTAGGGAATAGATAGGTGGGTGAAACAAAGAGGCAGGGGTGGTGTCGAGCCTACCAGGAAGCAAGATGGCTGCTTAGTTGAGCGCTCTGTCCCTGTTGCTTTCTGTTCCCATGGTGGGATCCTGGGCAGGGGTTGGACGACTAGCCTTAGGTCATTAGTGGCACGAATAACCCATGAATTAGGAGAGACACTATGGGGCTGATTCATGGAATTATTTGCGTCAAAAAACGCGGATTTGTGCGCCATTCTGCCCGCAAAACCCCATTTGTTAAACAGGTATTTGCGGGCAGAATGGCGCACAAATCCCGTTTTTTGGTGCAAATAATTCCATGAAGCAGCCCATCTGTGTCCAAAATGTTCCAATGGATACACCCCTTCTGATCTGCTGAGTGCTCTCCTGTGTAACCCCTTTGTACCTCGGCTCTTGTTTTACTATCTGAGGAGCAGAGCTGGGGCACCTATCGAAGGAACCCCCTGGTGCATACATGTGTTTTTCAGGTCTGGATGCTTTTATGCAGTGCAGTAACACAGACACATGGGGTTCCTGCACAAAGTTGTGTACGTTCCTGAACTTCCTGCCAGCCAGACACACACACTGACCATGGATGGTGTTGTGGGTGCTGGCAAGGCCACTCGAGCCGGCTCTCTTGGTGCTGGGAACAGCAGCACCAAGGGTGGTGGGGGAAGAAGTCATTGGTTATTTTACCAGGGATCACTGTAAAGCTCAGGTTCTCCAAAGATGACTCTGAGATCTTCTGATGCATCAGTCGCTTCCTTATTACACTCTAATATTACTACATCATATTAGGTTTATCATGTCAGGTACATTTGAGCTTAAGGCAACATGCACCGGCATCCTCTCTCTCAGGGGTCTACATGTCCAGCATTCTCTCAGGCTGCATTCTCTGTCACTCACTCCAACATTCCAAGCATTTAGCTCAGGATCCAGGGGAAGCTTAGTCACTACATAGCTCCACCGCTTAATAATAACAAGTAGCACCTACCAGCAAAAGATACACACTCACAAACACACACCATCCAAAGCACGTGCATCCTTTACCTCAAAACAGAAACACTCTACACACAACTAAACCCTAAGAGCGTCCTCACCCAGTGGGACATATACTTCTCCTAACACATGCCTCTCCCCTTTTCTACCCAGTAAAGAAGAGACAACTTCAAATCTCCACAACAACATCAGGCCTACCAGCACCTCTACACATCAATCACCTCACAGCGCCAACGTCACACCATTTACTCGGCTCCCTCACATCCACTCCAATACACACAATTCACTGGCTGCACACTCCACATATTCCTTGACCAGGCTGGGTATTCTGAAGGCCCGGATAAGCAACTCCTCCCTCAGTGTCATAATCCCACATGTGCCTGTGTTCAAGAAACACCTTCTACACCATACCTCTTCCGACAGGGAGCTCTACAATCACCACTCACCGCCACATACAACTCTTTATTAACCACAGAACATGTGTAAACTATAATATTCACACTACTTCCCCAGTCTATACAACACAACATACTGGCTGCACACTTACACTCCTAGAAACCAGGCTGGGTGTTCCAAACACCCGGATGAACATCACCCTACAACATAACACTAAAGGTGCTGTGTCGCCCCCCCTAACAGTTACCTATGTCTCATGGTCCATCACACTAGAACCAAACACACCTGCTGTGAGGAAACTCAACATAACTCACACACGACAACACTGAGCACCCACAGCATCACAACCAATGGCAAACTCATACCATGTCCACACACTTCAATATAACATGTCATACCATTAAAATACTTAGCATTTCTACTGAACGAGTTCTACCATTAAAGTCCTAAATTCCCTAACTTGGATAAAAGTCCCACCTGCAAAAGAAAATCATTGGTGCGGCAACATTTCATAAATCACATTCAACTCCGTTTACTGTAACATTGACTTGACAACACTGCCTATTGCCTCACAAAGTCCATCTGTGGGAAGAAAACCATTAAACATACTCTTACTCTTAGCATAAACTATCATTGCACTAAAATCACTGCACAAAACCTATTGCTTTAAAAGGTCCATCTGTGGGAAAAGAAACGTGTTAGATACTCTACCAATACCAGAACAAAGCATTGCTCAAAATCATCTGCTAAAATCACCATCCTATGAGGCATATTTTAAACAGAGGCCACGACATCATGCTTTCCTTGCATACAATCAGTTGCACCCAGGCCTCACATCACTACAACCATAACAACTGAAACAGCTTAATACTAAGGCCCGAAACATGTCAAACACACCATCTTCGTTGCTGCTTCTGCTGCCAGCTCCCATCTGAAACTGAATGCACCTTTGAGGACACAGCCCCTCTCCACCCTGGCGTTTGCAGCACCCATAGTTCTTCACGAAAAACGACATCATCAAGTTTGCAGAAACCTCCTCACTGCCTTTGGTTCCTTTCAAGTCCATTGTACTATACTCAAGAGGACCAGTTTTCCAGCCACAGCCACGTGTGCAGCAGATGAGTCACACACATCGATATTCAGGCTTCCCTGAGCGCGGTATATTCCTTGCAGATTACTGACTGATTTTCATACTCCACAGTACCAGTGGGGAACTCGCAGACACAGCGCATCAGTGCCACTCACAAACGTGCTAGTACCTCGACAGCCGACACGCAGCCATGGGCTGCTCTCTCTGCATTGTTTTATTTCTTTATTTGGAACTAATTCATACAACATGCATCGCCGCACAGACCAGCGCTTCTTCAGTGGCACTCTCACTGCATCATACGGCAGTGCCATCTCGTGCAGTGACTGGGTTTCTTCTTCTCCTCAACACGTATCACTGATTGCCGATGAGGAAAGAACGCGTGCCATTGCAGCGCCACCGAGCCACGGAGCTGCCTCCCCCAACTCCCGGACTGCTCTCACTTCGCTGCTCACAGCTGCACAGCAGTTTCCAATCCATGGACCCTGTCTGCCACTTCAGGCAAGGCTTCCTCTCCAAACTCTGTGCTTCTAAACTTGCAGTGCTATATCCCAGCAAAGTCACAATTTGAGCTTCTCAGCCACTCACAAGTGCTGTACTGGCTCCAAGCCCCTCCACTGTGCCACAATGGGCTCCAAGCCCCTTCTAGGTGCTGCAATGGGACCCAAACCCCTCCAGTGCACAGCAGTAGGCTCCAAGCCCTCCTAAAGGCAGCTATAGGCTCCAAACCCCCCTCAGGTGCTGCTGTAATGGGCTACAAGCCCCTCCATGTCACAGCCATTGGGCTCCAAGCCCCTTCATAGCTGTCAATGGGTCATTCGACCTGCCAAGGTTCATCTGCCAGGCCCTAAGCCCTCACTGTCCTTTCCCTGCCACCTGCTGGTAGGCCCGCTGGCCCAAAGCACTGGTGCTGCTCTCTACTTCCTGCACCTCTGCATCAAGCGCTGGGCCCCTCTGCACAGAAAAGCAATCAGCTTAGTGTAACAAAGTGGAACTCCAGTACTTCAGGTAAGTTACAGGTTCCTTTATTGTCCATGTCCAGTACTCTTCCTCAAGACACAGGGATGGTAGGGGACACAAGATGACAAGGGAAACACCGGGCTCACCCCCACACCCATCTTCTCAGCTAACTCTTCCTCTCACTCCCAACCGTCACTCCCAGAACCCTGCACACCAACATTCCACCAAAACATTCCAAGTAGGTGATGTCACACACACTCACCTAACCTGAAAGCAGATTACTACACTTAGCCCCTACCTGAGAGGATCTTCTTCTTTAGTTGGGGGGGGTGCATGTCCCTTCCTTTGTGCTGTCCCCCCAGCAAAGCTATCATCCTCGTCGCCATTGTAAAGCTCAGATTCTCCAAAGATGACTCTGACATCTCAGTCGCTTCTTTATTACAGTCCCTGTACATCATATTAGGTTTATCATGTCAAGTACATTTGAGTTTAGGGCAGCATGGACCGGCATCATCTCTCAGGGGGTCTATATCTCCAACTGACTCTCACAGAACACATTTATACATCAACATTCTCTCAGGCTGCATTCTCTGTCACTCACTCCAACATTCCAAGCATTCAGCTCAGGATCCAGGGGAAGCTTAATCACTACAATCACCCAAACTTATTGGGATGCAGCATGGGCACTGGAGGGCCTGTGCAGACCCTGACGACCCTGCTAGCAAGAGGGCCGCTTGGCAACATGGCTTGCAGGCCCCGTCGTCATGCATTGTGGGCCTTCAGGCCTGAAATGAGACACGACTCAGTGATTCCATTCTTGGAGTCTGGAGCCATTCTGGGCAGCTGCATGCAGGACCTCCCCTTTATTAGGTTGGGTCATGACGCATTAAAAGGGCAATACACATTGGGAGGGTCCCACTAACACTCCTTCTTTTTCAGAATGAACAAAAACAAATATCACCGTATTTGAACTGATCCCCACTCCCGTTACAAAACAACATTACTTAGACCACTTGGGAATTGTGGGATGAACCTATGATAATTACAGAGGGACTCCAGTAGTTGCAGCCATATTATATAACACATACCAAACACTCTATACACATTCCGCGGGTGCCAGTGGGGGTGGGCAAACTGCTGGTGGTATGTTAGCAGTTCTCCCACATTTTCAAAGACCATTTATTAGCCTTGGGTGAGTGGAACTTCAACCACTGAACAATGCCGTGGCTAGCTGTTGGCACCATATAGAGCATGCCTACAAACTGCAGGAGCACAGCTTCGCATCTACTTTAACTGGGAGCACGTTAAGCATATCATTTACATGCAGGCTCACAGCATCTAAACACTTGTTTACTGAGTCCTCTTTGAGCATTTGCAGGACTGCAGGAGACCATTTCACTTTGCATTGGTGTCCGCTCAGGGTAGTTACTACCACAGGTCAAGGGCAGTTGACGGCACAGTTCAGAGGCCAGGAAAGCCACACCTGGGAAGACCAGGGGCCACATCGGCTTAGTCCCTTGCTGTTGGGGCGGACTACGAGCTTCCACATTTCTCTCTTACCATCCTTATGTCCGTATTTTTGTCACCAGGTGTTCGAGCGGAGCATGAGGGTAGTGAGAGTCAAAAACCCTGCAGTTGTACAAACATTCAGTGGTCTACAGTTGAGCGGCACATGGCGGCTTTGAACACCATGTGTTTTCACCTTGTGAAAGTTCTCATCTGTGTGCCTCTATGCAATGGCACGGGAAGGTTGTTTTTCCTTTTCTGGGGCTAACCACCGTATATGACAGTGACACAAACAGCCCCCTGGATATTCTTGAGAGACTGTGCTTAGGCCCCTTGCTGACTCTTGGGGCTTTTTGCTGAAGCACATATTACCAGATGAGGCAAGAGCATGCTAGGGGCAGCGAGCTAACTCTGAGCCCCTGAAAGCGTGAAATGGCAACCAGGTGTGTGTGTCCATTTATGTGGTTTGCTCCTGACTGCTCCCTTCTGACACAGTCCAGGATTGCAGTGTGCACCTGATCCTGGACTGTGTCAGAAGGGAGCCTCAAGCAGATTGATAGAGGTAGGTACTCCAAATGTTCCTTTCCCCATGCCCCCGAGAATCTAGCCACTGCCCACAACCACCACAATATAATTAAACCATATAACACGTATTTACAATACACCTTCAAATAACAAGACTCTCCCAGAACCCCCTGCAATCCAAATGATGTTCGCGGACACTAAAATGGACTGCGAACTCGGCGGCACATGCACACCTTTTTCTCCCTATAAAAACAGTTACATATCAACTTTATTCCACTCTCCCACCCTTTCCAGGCCATCTTTCGGCCACCAAATAACCCAAAATGTGTTTTCCAGACTTTTTTTTCCTCACTGGCTGTCCACGGACTACGGCCGGTGTCTACGGATCCAATATGGTGACTGTTTCAAAAATGATCACGTACATCATATTTTTAATTGATAAATCAGCATTTGTGTATTATGTCTGCAAACATCACTCTGCTCTCTGATTGGTCTGGAGGTGTCTGCGGAGTCTGAATCAGGAAATGAGTCCGCCGACCAGACCCAGATATCACACATTTTTATTTACCTACGTTTGGAATTTTTTTTTAAACTACTGGACGGATTTACCACAAATTTGCAAAAGAACATTTATTTTCCATTGTTTCTGAACTCTTACTCCTAAGAGCCCTTTAAGACGAGGTAGCAATACTCAGAGGCGGATGGGAATGCAGAAGTTACTCAAACATCAATAATCAAAATGAATCAGGAAGTTTTTTAAAGTGCGTTTCTGTTTTAATATCAATTATCTAAAACAAGGAGTGCAACGGGCAGCATCTGACGCCGCACAACTCGATCTCGAAACATCTCATAAAAAACACATTTTTTATAACAAAAATTAATCACTGCTGATGTCATACTACGTGGCAAACTACAAAACATATGAGTACCTGTGATTGGCTTTCAGTAAAAATCTTCATATAGGTTCTATATAGCCACTGGTTATGATTGGGTACCTAAGTCAGGTGGGCATCAGAACCCACCCCCATTAAGTGGTCACCATTGTCATCACTAAATACACGATTCATTGGTTCTTCAATCTATAGGGCTCTTCATTATACGGCCCACTATGATTGGTTTGGCACCCTTGTACCGTTCTGGAATATTCCACATGCTAGGAGCAGGCAGGCTACCACCCCAGGTGCAATTGAAGCTCGGCGTGATCATGCCCCCCCTCCAATTAACCCACTATCCATCAACACTCCTTCAGTTTGTCAGACAATTAGCTTTTGAAATTGACCTTGTAACTGTTGACTTTGTCTGGGAGTATAGCTTCACTCTGTCCTTTAGTTTCAGCACAGCCTGACCCAAGCTATTTTGATTTCACCCATGCGACTTGAAGACCACTCCTTTCAAGCCTTTTGCAGCATTTAATCCTATTAAATGATGAACTGTAGAAACCTTTAGTGTTTTCTTTCATGTTGGTTCAACCAGAAAGTGTTCCTTTCTCACATTAGTTGTAGCCTTTCTTGACAGGCATCAGATTCACTGTGGTCTTATCTGCTTGGTTCTGGGCCAGCCCCATCTTCTCTGAAACTTGTCTTGGATTTCCAACTGTGCCACTCATTTGAAAGTCGTTTTCTTGCTCATGAAGTTCCAGGGCCTGCTAAAATGCGTTGTGGAACATCCAGGTTATGTACATTCCTATATAGGTACATTGGTGCATCGCCGCAATCTAATGCACTACGTAGCCTGTCTTATGAATACTCTGCCCTACTTGCGTTTCCAGTAACTGTACAACTGTAAACTGATTGACATGTTCTTCAGTGTTTCTGTAGCATGAGTATCTTCATCTCGAGCCCGAAATGTTGCTCATCTGTACCATCTGTTCTTTAAGTCTTTAGAGAATTATGTTTCTTCTCTCCATCCAGCTTTAAGACACGTCAACTCTCTTTAATGTGACGTCATCAGGCTCCTTTCTGTTTTCAAATGCACATTCTTCTGGTAATTCATCCAGGAGAGTGCTATGTCTCTGTGCATTTAGATAAGGTTTCCTCAATGGATATCTTTTCTTGAAGGCTCTCTGTGGTATTGGTACACTGACAGGAACTGCACACATGTTGTCATCTCTGGTTCCCAACATATAGCCAACACAGGGGTGGAGCTTGGAGTGAGCATAACTGACTGTACCTCTACATGTCTATTGGAATTTCAAAAATGTTGGTACCCCCACCTATAATCTCCCCCCCGCCGCCGGATGAATCTGCACCAAACTTCACAAAATCATTCCCGAGAGACCATATACTTTTTTTGCAAAGTCTAGTGAGGATTTGTCCGGGGAGAGGGGCCAAGTTATAAGCCACCCAAAAAGTGCTCTTTCTATGAGTTCAGCAACTTTACCATAACTACAGGGCCACTATATATAGTATTAGAGCCGATGCAACATCAGGGTGCGAAAGAAGACTCTATTGAGCACGACAGCAGGATGGACGGTCCAGCTATCTCCCGGTCTTGACGGCTTTCTGCAGTTTGACCCTCACAAAGGATTACGAGTTAGACATCCACCTATACAGGCATGTGACCCACAACGCAGAATCCAGGAGAAGACAGTATGCGAGGATCAGGGATGAAATGATGGCTGTAGAATAAATGGCAAGAGTTGTATCAACCTTCACATTTGAAGATGGCAATTACTACGGATGAGCTTCATTCTGATATGTAAATGAGTTCAAGAAATTGACCTAATGGTGAGACAGTGATAAGCAATGTCTGAAACAAGACACCATTGGCCTAATTTTCTCAAGTTCTTATCAGGAGAGACAGACTGGCGGCCTTGTCTTGCAGGCCCAGTAAACTAGAGTTTGTTAAATGGCATTCAGGGGGTGATGGGGTAACAATGATGTCTGTATCTAACGTTTCTCCTCTCCCCTCCCTACCAGAGACTGGGTGATCTGTTCCCACTGTTTCCTCCCCTGCTTGCTTGTAGATCCCTTGCTGACAAATTGCCTGCTGCCCCTCCCCCTTTTGTTAGCTCTCCACTCCCTTAATTCTCTGCTCCCCTCACCATGTTCTTACCTCAGTGATTGTAAAGCGGCTGTTGCTTCTCGATGCCAAGTCAATGCTAAAAAAAGACCATAATAATAATAGTAGTAATAATAATAATAATAATAATGAAGTGGTGGGTGTGAGATTGTGACTTCATATACATTACATAGATAGGCAGCAGCTATATAAATGTCAGGCCATTGAACGTAGCACATTGATGCTTTGTCAAATCAGACAGGTTTAAATAAGACAGGAAGACAATGGGCCTCATTACGAGTATGGAGGTAGCCATGCTGCTTTTAGCGGCATGGCTACCCCTATACTGGGTACCGGGTCCGGGTTCCAGGAATGTGGAATTACCGGGCCATTCCGACCTTGGAGGGTCCAGTAATTCCCTTTTCTGGGACCCGGAACCCGTATGTCCCCATTCCCATTTGAGCCCCTGTAGGGCTCAATGAGAATGGGGAGGATGGGGAGGATGCTAACAAAGGGCCTGTTAATGATGGGCCCGTTGTTAGCATCCTGGTCTGCTAGCGGGTCCCGCTAAGGACGCCTGGTTTTACCAGACGTCCTTAGCGGGACCCGCGAGCAGACCTCATAATGAGGCGGTAGAGGGTTAACGGCTGGGTCGTAATGAGGCTCACGCCCTATGTCTATTTTATGCAAACGTATAAGATAATATAACATAATATCTCTTTGCTTATCCCAAGAAACAGAGAGACAGTGAAATCATTCAACATGCAGATTGAACTCCGATTGTTCTTGGCCTGTCTGGGTGCGATGTGAAGCCCAAGTCAATGGGCCTCAGAGGTTTGCCGGTGCGGTAATAACGTGCTGGTATTAACGTATGACGGCACCTTAACGCACCGGCCAACTACGAGTTTGTCAGTGAGGTGGTGGAATAACCTCCAGCTAAGGTCTGGAGGTCATTCCCCCACCTTACTGGCAATAAATCACCAGTATTACAAGCGCCGGTATACTGGTACATGTAATAACAGAAAAATCACCCATGAAGTCCAATGGGACTCCATGAAATGGAGATTTACACCGGCTACTGGCACTTGTAATCCGATGGATCAAGTGGTGATAAGAGAAATTTCATTTTCCGGTATTTCTTGCGGGTTTACCACCAGAATACCCTCAAACTTGTAATGACCGCAACGTCTGACTTCTGTGTCAGATATATTTACTTCAAGAGCCGGTTCCTATCATACATATGTCTGAACTCATCCTATAATATGATATGATATGATATGATTGTTTACTTATATAGCGCCTATACACAGAAGTGTTTCAAAGCGCTTCAAGGAGGGAGGGAACATAGGAAATACAGTACATTCAGTAAAGTCCTTGAGCAATATAGAATGTGGAAAATAACTACCATAATAGGCCTGACGACATTTCTGATAGTGCAAGTGCCAAAAAACAAGTAGGCTAGGAGGGAATGGCGAAGGAGAACAAAGCAAGCAGTAACATTACTATGTCTGACGACAATTTACGCAGTGCAGGAGGAATACAAGAGGAGGGTTGGGAGGGGGGGCAGGGATAGAGGGGGTGAGGAGGAACAAGACAACTGCTGAGCCAAATTCATCAGATAAATTTAGAAGCAGGGGAGGGGGAATGGAGAACAAAGGGTAAGAGGGGGGACAGACAAGCAACTATCATCGGTCAAGGAACAGATGATAGGAGTAAGTGCAAGGAGGGAAGACCTCGAGGAAGTGTCGAGGTCCCCAGAAGGGGGAGATGCAGGCAAGTGAGAGTAGGAAGTAGAGTGGGAAGTAGAAGAGGGTGGGTTAGAGGTACATAGGACAGGGTAGGCACCTCAAGAGCGTGCATAGGGTCAGCGCAGAGCAGGGGTAGGAAGGTCACGAAGGTCCGGAGGTAGGGGCAAGAAGTGGACAAGCAAATGGCATTGTCAGGCCGTAACGGGACCAAGTCTCGACAGAGGCGGGCACGCTTAGGCATTTAAGGAATGAGAAGAGAGAGGGAGGGAGACGACCAGAGGGGAGAGGGAATGGGGCAAGGGGCGAAAAGGGGGCGTGGGGGAGAGAGGTGGAAGGGTCAGAGCAGGTGTACAAGGCACAGAAGTAGGCAATCAAGGTAAGTTAAAAACAGTGAGTGCAACACAGGAACATGCATAGATAATGGATCAAGCATATGCAGTGCGTTTGGTTAGAGGAAGGGTGAAACATGAATGAGGTACGGGTAAATCCCCCAAAGCAATGGAGGGCAGATGTGTGGTATAAAAAATGAGTGCAAAGACCACTTCAAGCAGTATTAACAGTGTTAAGTTACAAGATTCTACTGAGGTGGAATTAGAGACTGTAGATGACCAGCTCATGAAGATGATGGCATGCAAAATAACATGTGTCCAAAACGGGAATGATTGTTGTGACACTGAGGGTTAGGGTCCACTGAAAGGTAGAGAGGCCGAAACAAGAGTCAACTGGTGATGGAGGGCAGTGAAAGAGTGACGTTGGTTCTGCAAAGTCAAGATAACTACGGTGCTCGGTTATTCGGTAGGTTCAGAAGGGAAGGTGGACATGGAACAGGAGGGTCAAGCGGAGGTGCGTGCACACCTTACCTTTGTGCCGTGACTCTGCAACAAGGTGTTGTAATGAACGCTGGGTAATAGACAAAACGACACCTCGAACTGCCCTGACCTAACCAGGTCAACAATTAACATAATAAACAAATTGATTAATTATTATACCATAAATAAATATTCACAAAAATGTTTTAGTATAACTGCCTCATTCGGGATAATAAACATGAAAATGCAGTGAGTAACGTGTTTCTAACAATGTATCACAGGAAAGTGAACAAACATGAATAAACAAAACATCAAATATTCATATCATCTGCAAACAATCCTAAAAATGGAACGTGACACTTTGACATTTTGTGGGTGTTGTGCAACAATATACAGGCCGAAATATTCAGCAAAATGAAAAGTGTGAACAATAAACACTACATGGTACAACGTTTGTCTACACAGTGTGTTTCGGCCTTTGGAAGCATTAGTGGAATGCACAAGTTGTGTAGGCCTTCATCAGGACGGTCAGTTGAAAAGGGAACTCATGAAATGGAATTTCCTGTGATGATCTGCATGCGAACATGTGTAAATAGGTCAATGTAGGGTGGTAATATATTGGGGGTTTAAAGATAGTAAGGCCAGCCCCCGAAGGTGGCTGAAATAACGTACTTACCGTGCATGATGAAATCTCATGCACCCCGGAATTAAATTCTGAGAACAATGTTTCAGGCATCTACCACCAGAGTGTGCATGGATGACAGAACCAACTGATGGGGTTCTGAAACACCTGTAGGACAATAGTGTAATTAATGCTACAAATGAAATGGGTCACTCGCTATGAGATCTTGCCATTGGAACAAGAATAAGGGAAAATACACGTACCCAAAAGAAATGGTGGGAGACTGCGTCTCTAAATTCTGCACCCTGAGTTCCTGAAAAGGAACCGGGGGTATTTAAGTGAAGGTACATCTAAATGGACAACAGTAAACACACTCCAGTAGTGCCAACTAGTCAGTGCATGAACACGGAACATGCTGCAATATATGTGCCTTTAGCCATCATGCGGATAAAACATATCCTGTCAGTTCAAGATAATAATGCGGGGGTCAGATCAGGCGCGGGCAGGCTGCAGAAGCATACTCATGAAAAAATACATGTTGCCTAAATGATATGCAACGGGGACACCGCGTGCTAGATGAGTACCGCATTTGCACACGCGTGGCACCACATGTACCCTCAAGTAAGTAAATGCAGACCAGATTCGGTGCCCGGGGTAGGGCTCATACCTGTCATACATGTGATACAATGTTGAAACACGTTACTCACTGCGTTTTCAAGTGTATTGTTCTGAATGAGGCAGTTACATTAAAACATTTTTGTGAATATTTGTTTGTGGTATAATATATTTGTGGATGAACCGATCAATTTGTTTATTATTTTCATGACCTTATTACCCACCCAGGACACAGTTCATTTTCACGCTGTAACAGAATGACACCTTCCATTTGTTTTAATTTTTTTTATTTACAATTGGTTTTAAAACAGTCAAAATCTTAAGCAATTATAACATAGAACTTGAAATAAGAATTAATCATAAAAATGTCCTCAATCGTAATCAAGAAGTTGTCAATTGAAAAAAGTAGAGTCTAGTCCAGTCTGGCTAGTAAAGAAGTGATAAAACAAAAATTAAGTCAATTTACGAAAGGAAGCAAGAAAGGAACCACAATTACAGGTTACAAGATACAAAAACATGAGCATACAGTAAGTCAATCTCTATATGTTCTGTATCTAAATTAAACTCTTCTCCAAACTTTCTGTAAAAAGGGGAGTTATTAACTGTATTCACTCAAGATAAAAGGTCCAGTCCCTCTAGCTTTAACAATACTTCTTTCAGAAATACTAAGGGAGTAAGTGTTAGTGAAATACTGTTTCCTGACAATATCTCAGCCCACCAGTCCTTTATTGTTCTTTTCGTATATTGCATAAAAAACGTGTTCGGCCATTTGCTTCTTACGTGATTTAAGGTAGGGCAGGTCATGGTCAGATGCAAGAGAGTCTCTTTGTGCCCTTTACAGAATCTATAACAATATTTGTGTGAGCCCTTTTCCTTGAGTGTTTCCAAAAGTTCTTTTGTTGGCCACAGATTCATTCGAAATCTCATATTTTGATTTTTACAATGAGAAAAGATGGTTGTTGCCTCTCCCGGAAAATGCACTCTACCAAACAGACCTCACTTTCCAGTGCTCCATGCTAAAAAGTATGATGAAAAGAGGTTTACTCTGCAGGAGTCCCTTTTATCTAAGACAACCTTGGTAAGGGGGGAAAAGACAGAGTAACTTGGAGAAGACCTGCAGACTGCAGAAGGGGCAGCCATCTTGAATAGGCCTGGTCACAAAAATCTTTCCTGAGACACTTCCTAATTTCCCACCGATAAGGCTTTCTGGCAGATGACATCAAAAGGAATAACCCTTGTTACAGGAGCCAGGATTGGTCCCTTGCAGAAGGCTTGAAGTTGACCAATCCGCTATCGCAAAGAAGGGCGTGCGACTCCTGTGCGTCTTCTTTGAATCATCTGGAACTATCTTGGAAACAACTTGAATAAGATTTTACTGGAACCCTGTTGGGGTAAAGACTGCTAAAAGGTTAATTTTATTGGGTGAAGAAGAGGACCTTCTTGGAGAGGGCGGATTTAACCCCCCAAATTGCCTCTTGATAACATTTGAGGTGACCGTCTTGATGAAGGCCTGACTGCTGCTGGACACTGGTACCCAGGACTCTTCCTGCTGAAGTCAGAGCCCTGAATTGGCCCAAGGTGATCTTCCTACTTGGAAAGAGAAAAAGAGACAGACTCGCCTTTCCTCAGAGTCCCAGAAGAGAGTCCCCCAGCTCTACATGGACCTAAAGAAGCTTCCTTAGGCTCTGTGTGCAAGCAGAATTCTCATTTCCCTCGCATCCACATCCCATCAACCCTCCATAGGCATCAACCTTGCTTACCTGCCCCAAGACTATTTGAGTCCAGAGACACTGCCGCTTGTTGCGCCGCACTGACATGCCGGGCCAGCTCGCCACATCAAACCTGACTTAATCGCTGTAAAGTGCCCAGAAATCTGGCTAGATGCTCTTGAGGCCCCGAAAAAAAGGTTGTACACAGCAGGGGCTCTGTTGCCCTGGACTTATTCTATGGGTCCTACTGACATTTAAGACCCCATTGTATGCCTTCAATATTCTTGAGCTTTGCTTGACTATCTACAAGACTATTGCCTTGCAGACCACTGCGGCTTCAATTCTTAGAACGCCCTTTTCTCCGGAAGTCTGCATTCTCCCTCCATCTTAATACTGCGGTGGGTTGATAGGGTTTCTAGCAGCTGCCTATCCTTTTAGTCTCATTTGTATTTCTTTTATGCTGGTACTTACCGTATTATCATTGGGTGTGCTTCGAGGCTGGCTCACATCCTCTTGAAGAGTATAGCCTGTCCTCAGCCGAGGATACCTTAAGAGTCCAAGGGGGTGTACCCGTCATGCTGTTCTGGTAGTAGTGTGGGACTGTGTGGCAGCTGAGAAGATCTGACACTTTCCTGTGCCGCTGCGGGGCTGCAGTCATTCCCTCACAAACGCCAAACCACATGCCCTTCCCCAGACTTCAAAAGGCTCTCAAAAGACACAAGCTTTCCATTTCACCCACCTTAGAGTTTCGGTAGGTTGCCAGGGATATATCGTGACATGTTTCCTGATCTTGCAAACATTGGCCCTCGGTCACAGAGATTTGCACTAGTGGAAAGCTTTGTACCTGCTCCAGAATCCCACCGCTGAAGCACCTCTGGAGCTCGCTGGAACATCTTAACCGTGCATCTGTGAGCTTCTGGAAGGTGTCCCACCCAGGCATAGCATGATGGGCTCCAGTTTTACACTTTGTGAATCAGACCGATGGGTTTTCCTACTGTATCTTGGAAGTGTCTGGAACCTGCCAGAAGATGCCACTAGGCGCCTTGCAAGTGTATCTATTCACGTAAAATGACAATAAAGCAAAGAGTTTCCGACACCTTGTAGGTCCAAAGTGCCACCCCCCGCGGCTCCTACCGTCCCAGCCATAGCTCGTGAATTTAATAACCTCGAGAAATATCACACACGCAGTAATTCAGCACCTCCAGGCCTTGGCAGACTCCACGAGAGGGCCTGTACACTAAAACACGCTTAATGCCTCCTCTCCTCCGCTAATTATATCCCATTTAATTAGTTACAAGGAATCCCATTGTTCTTGCACATGCTTCTGCCTTTATTAATTTACAGCAGTGCCGGCAATATTTGTATCCGTGTCACGCAAGTACATAACCTTGAGTGTAATTTAATTGAGAGGAGACATGAAGGAGAGTGCAAAGGTCAAGACGGGAGAGGGGAATAAGGGGGGGGGCGGTGAGAGGAACCAGGAGAGGAGCGAGAAAAGGGGGGATGAGACAAGTAGAGAACATAGGGGGAGAGGTAAACAAAGGTAGAAGAGAATTAGGAGAAGGCTTTCAAGTGGGGAGGGGAGAGAGGAAGGAGAGAGTGTGAAGGCAGAGAGCCAAAGGAGAGAGGAAGGAGAGAGTGTGAAGGCAGAGAGGAGAGAGGAAGGAGAGAGTGTGAAGGCAGAGAGGAGAGAGGAAGGAGAGAGTGTGAAGGCAGAGAGCCAAAGGAGAGAGGAAGGAGAGAGTGTGAAGGCAGAGAGCCAAAGGAGAGAGGAAGGAGAGGGTGTGAAGGCAGAGAGTGAGAGGAGAGAGGAAGGAGAGAGGAAGGAGAGAGTCTGAAGGCAGAGAGCGAAAGGAGAGAGAAAGGAGAGAGTGTAAAGGCAGACAGCGAGAGGAGAGAGGAAGGAGAGAGTGTGAAGGCCGCGAGGAGAGAGGAAGGAGAGAGTGTGAAGGCAGAGAGCGAAAGGAGAGAGGAAGGAGAGAGTGTGAAGGCAGAGAGCGAAAGGAGAGAGGAAGGAGAGGGTGTGAAGGCAGAGAGGAGAGAGGAAGGAGAGAGTGTGAAGGCAGAGAGCGAGGGGAGAGAGGAAGGGGAAAGTGTGAAGGCAGAGAGGAGAGAGGAAGGAGAGAGTGTGAAGGCAGAGAGCGAGGGGAGAGAGGAAGGAGAGAGTGTGAAGGCAGAGAGGAGAGAGGAAGGAGAGAGTGTGAAGGCAAAGAGCGAGGGGAGAGAGGAAGGGGAAAGTGTGAAGGCAGAGAGGAGAGAGGAAGGAGAGAGTGTGAAGGCAGAGAGGAGAGAGGAAGGAGAGAGTGTGAAGGCAGAGAGCGAAAGGAGAGAGGAAGGAGAGAGTATGAAGGCCGAGAGGAGAGAGGAAGGAGAGAGTGTGAAGGCAGAGAGCCAAAGGAGAGAGGAAGGAGAGGGTGTGAAGGCAGAGAGTGAGAGGAGAGAGGAAGGAGAGAGTGTGAAGGCAGAGAGCGAAAGGAGAGAGAAAGGAGAGAGTGTAAAGGCAGACAGCGAGAGGAGAGAGGAAGGAGAGAGGAAGGAGAGAGTGTGAAGGCAGAGAGCAAGAGGAGACAGGAAGGAAAGAGTGGAAAGGCAGAGACCGAGAAGAGAGAGGAAGGCGAGGGAAGGTGGAGAGAGAGGAAGGAGAGAGTGTGAAGGCAGAGAGGAGAGAGGAAGGAGAGAGTGTGAAGGCAGAGAGCCAAAGGAGAGAGGAAGGAGAGAGTGTGAAGGCAGAGAGCCAAAGGAGAGAGGAAGGAGAGAGTGTGAAGGCAGAGAGCCAAAGGAGAGAGGAAGGAGAGGGTGTGAAGGCAGAGAGTGAGAGGAGAGAGGAAGGAGAGAGTCTGAAGGCAGAGAGCGAAAGGAGAGAGAAAGGAGAGAGTGTAAATGCAGACAGAGAGAGGAGAGAGGAAGGAGAGAGTGTGAAGGCCAAGAGGAGAGAGGAAGGAGAGAGTGTGAAGGCAGAGAGCGAAAGGAGAGAGGAAGGAGAGAGTGTGAAGGCAGAGAGCGAAAGGAGAGAGGAAGGAGAGGGTGTGAAGGCAGAGAGGAGAGAGGAAGGAGAGAGTGTGAAGGCAGAGAGCGAGGGGAGAGAGGAAGGGGAAAGTGTGAAGGCAGAGAGGAGAGAGGAAGGAGAGAGTGTGAAGGCAGAGAGCGAGGGGAGAGAGGAAGGAGAGAGTGTGAAGGCAGAGAGGAGAGAGGAAGGAGAGAGTGTGAAGGCAGAGAGCGAGGGGAGAGAGGAAGGGGAAAATGTGAAGGCAGAGAGGAGAGAGGAAGGAGAGAGTGTGAAGGCAGAGAGGAGAGAGGAAGGAGAGAGTGTGAAGGCAGAGAGCGAAAGGAGAGAGGAAGGAGAGAGTGTGAAGGCCGAGAGGAGAGAGGAAGGAGAGAGTGTGAAGGCAGAGAGCGAAAGGAGAGAGAAAGGAGAGAGTGTAAAGGCAGACAGCGAGAGGAGAGAGGAAGGAGAGAGTGTGAAGGCAGAGAGCGAGAGGAGAGAGGAAGGAGAGAGTGTGAAGGCAGAGAGCAAGAGGAGACAGGAAGGAAAGAGTGGAAAGGCAGAGACCGAGAAGAGAGAGGAAGGCAAGTGAAGGTGGAGAGAGAGGGGATAGAGGAAGGAGAGAGTGTGAAGGCAGAGAGGAGAGAGGAAGGAGAGAGTGTGAAGGCAGAGAGCCAAAGGAGAGAGGAAGGAGAGAGCGTGAAGGCATAGAGCCAAAGGAGAGAGGAAGGAGAGAGTGTGAAGGCAGAGAGGAGAGAGGAAGGAGAGAGTGTGAAGGCAGAGAGCCAAAGGAGAGAGGAAGGAGAGAGTGTGAAGGCGGAGAGCCAAAGGAGAGAGGAAGGAGAGGGTGTGAAGGCAGAGAGAGAGAGGAGAGAGGAAGGAGAGAGTGTGAAGGCAGAGAGCGAAAGGAGAGAGAAAGGAGAGAGTGTAAAGGCAGACAGCGAGAGGAGAGAGGAAGAAGAGAGTGTGAAGGCCGAGAGGAGAGAGGAAGGAGAGAGTGTGAAGGCAGAGAGCGAAAGGAGAGAGGAAGGAGAGGGTGTGAAGGCAGAGAGGAGAGAGGAAGGAAAGAGTGTGAAGGCAGAGAGCGAGGGGAGAGAGGAAGGGGAAAGTGTGAAGGCAGAGAGGAGAGAAGAAGGAGAGAGTGTGAAGGCAGAGAGGAGAGAGGAAGGAGAGAGTGTGAAGGCAGAGAGGAGAGAGGAAGGAGAGAGTGTGAAGGCAGAGAGCGAAAGGAGAGAGGAAGAAGAGAGAGTGAAGGCCGAGAGGAGAGAGGAAGGAGAGAGTGTGAAGGCAGAGAGCCAAAGGAGAGAGGAAGGAGAGGGTGTGAAGGCAGACAGCGAGAGGAGAGAGGAAGGAGAGAGTGTGAAGGCAGAGAGCGAGAGGAGAGAGGAAGGAGAGAGTGTGAAGGCAGAGAGCAAGAGGAGAGAGGAAGGAAAGAGTGGAAAGGCAGAGACCGAGAAGAGAGAGGAAGGCGAGTGAAGGTGGAGAGAGAGGGGATAGAGGAAGGAGAGAGTGTGAAGGCAGAGAGGAGAGAGGAAGGAGAGAGTGTGAAAGCAGAGAGCGAAAGGAGAGAGGAAGGAGAGAGTGTGAAGGCAGAGAGCCAAAGGAGAGAGGAAGGAGAGGGTGTGAAGGCAGAGAGTGAGAGGAGAGAGGAAGGAGAGAGTGTGAAGGCAGAGAGCGAAAGGAGAGAGAAAGAAGAGAGTGTAAAGGCAGACAGAGAGAGGAGAGAGGAAGGAGAGAGTGTGAAGGCAGAGGGCGAGGGGAGAGAGGAAGGAGAGAGTGTGAAGGCAGAGAGGAGAGAGGAAGGAGAGAGTGTGAAGGCAGAGAGCGAAAGGAGAGAGGAAGGAGAGAGTGTGAAGGCAGAGAGCCAAAGGAGAGAGGAAGGAGAGGGTGTGAAGGCAGAGAGTGAGAGGAGAGAGGAAGGAGAGAGTGTGAAGGCAGAGAGCAAAAGGAGAGAGAAAGGAGAGAGTGTAAAGGCAGACAGCGAGAGAGAGAGGAAGGAGAGAGTGTGAAGACAGAGAGCGAGAGGAGAGAGGAAGGAGAGAGTGTGAAGGCAGAGAGCCAAAGGAGAGAGGAAGGAGAGAGTGTGAAGGCAGAGAGCCAAAGGAGAGAGGAAGGAGAGGGTGTGAAGCCAGAGAGTGAGAGGAGAGAGGAAGGAGAGAGTGTGAAGGCAGAGAGCGAAAGGAGAGAGAAAGGAGAGAGTGTGAAGGCAGACAGCGAGAGGAGAGAGGAAGGAGAGAGTGTGAAGGCAGAGAGCAACAGGAGAGAGGAAGGAGAGAGTGTGAAGACAGAGAGCGAAAGGAGAGAGGAAGGAGAGAGTGTTAAGGCAGAGAGTGAAAGGAGAGAGTGTGAAGGCAGAGAGCAAAAGGAGAGAGGAAGGAGAGGGTGTGAAGGCAGAGAGTGAGAGGATAGAGGAAGGAGAGAGTGTGAAGTCAGAGAGCGAAAGGAGAGAGAAAGGAGAGAGTGTGAAGGCAGACAGCGAGAGGAGAGAGGAAGGAGAGAGTGTGAAGGCAGAGAGCGAGAGGAGAGAGGAAGGAGAGAGTCTGAAGGCAGAGAGCAAGAGGAGAGAGGAAGGAAAGAGTCGAAATGCAGAGACCGAGAAGAGAGAGGAAGGCGAGTGAAGGTGGAGAGAGAGTGGATAGAGGAAGGAGAAAGTGTGAAGGTAGAGAGCGAGAGGATAGAGGAAGGAGAGCATGTGAAGGCAGAGAGCAAGGGGAGAGAGGAAGGAGAGAGTGTTAAGGCAGAGAGAATGATGAGAAAGGTAGGAGGGAGTGTGAAGGCAGCGAGCAAGGGGAGAGGGTGTTAAGGCAGAAGGGGAGAGTGGAAGGACAGAGTGTGATGGCAGAGAGAAAGATGAGAGAGGTAGGAGGGAGTGTGAAGGCAGATAGCAAGGGGAGAGAGGAAGGAGAGAGCGTTAAGGCAGAGAGAGGAAGGAGAGAGTTTGAAGGCATAGAGCGAGAGGAGAGAGGAAGGAGAGAGTGTGAAGGCAGAGAGCGAGGAGAGAGAGGAAGGAGATTGAAGACAGAGAGCAGAGGAAACAGAGGTTTTGAAGGCAGGTAGAGGAGAGAGGAAGGATAGAGTGTTAAGGCAGAGAGCGATGGAAGAGAGGAAGGAGAGAGTGTTAAAACAGAAAGCGAGAGGAGAGAGAAATGAGAAAGTGTGAAGGCAGAGAGCGATATGAGGGAGGAAGGAGAGAGTGTTAAGGCAGAGAGCGAGAGAAGGGAGGAGGAAGACAGTGTTAAGGCATAGAGTGAGAGGAGAGAGGAAGGAGAGAGTGTGAAGGCAGAGAGCGAGGGGAGAGAGGAAGGGGAGAGTGTGAAGACAGAGAGCGAGAGGAGAGAGGAAGAAGAGAGCGTGAAGGCAGAGAGCGAGGGGTGAGAGGAAGGAGAGAGTGTGAAGGCAGAGAGCGGGAGACGAGAGGAAGAAGAGAGTGCAAAGGCAGAGAGCGAGAGGAGAGCGGAAGGAGAGAATATGAAGGCAGAGAGCAAAAGGAGAGAGGAAGGAGAGAGTGTGAAGGCAGAGAGCGAGAGAAGAGAGGAAGGAGAGAGTACGAAGGCAGAGAGTGAGAGGAGAGAGGAAGGAGAGGGTGTGAAGGCAGAGAGCGAAGGGTGAGAGGAAGGAGAGAGTGTGAAGGCAGAGAGTGAGAGACGAGAGGAAGAAGAGAGTGTGTAGGCAGAGAGCGAGAGGAGAGCAGAAGGATAAAGTATGAAGGCAGAGAGTGAGAGGAGAGATGAATGAGAGGGTATGAAGGCAGAGAGTGAGAGGAGAGAGGAAGGAGAGAGTGTGAAGGCAGAGAGCGAAAGGAGAGAGAAAGAAGAGAGTGTAAAGGCAGACAGTGAGAGGAGAGAGGAAGGAGAGAGTGTGAAGGCAGAGGGCGAGGGGAGAGAGGAAGGAGAGGGTGTGAAGGCAGAGAGCGAGAGGAGAGAGGAAGGAGAGAGTGTGAAGGCAGAGAGCAAGAGAAGAGAGGAAGGAAAGAGTGGAAAGACAGAGACCGAGAAGAGAGAGGAAGGCGAGTGAAGGCGGAGAGAGAGGGGATAGAGGAAGGGGAGAGTATGAAGACAGAGAGTGAGAGGAGAGAGGAAGGAGAGGGTGTGAAGGCAGAGAGTGAGAGGAGAGAGGAAGAAGAGAGTGTGAAGGCAGAGAGCGAGGGGTGAGAGGAAGGAGAGAGTGTGAAGGCAGAGAGCGAGAGACGGGAGGTAGAAGAGAGTGTGTAGGCAGAGAGCGAGAGGAGAGCAGAAGGAGAGAATATGAAGGCAGAGAGTGAGAGGAGAGATGAAGGAGAGAGTGTGAAGGCAGAGAGCAAAAGGAGAGAGGAAGGAGAGAGTGTGAAGGCAGACAGCAAAGGGATAGAGGAAGGAGAGTGTGTGTAGGCAGAGAGCGAGATGAGAGAGGAAGGAGAGAGTGTGAAGGCAGAGAGTGAGAGGAGAGAGGAAGGAGAGGGTGTGAAGGCAGAGAGCGAGAGGAGAGAGGAAGGAGAGAGTTTGAAGGCAGAGAGCAAGAGAAGAGAGGAAGGAAAGAGTGGAAAGGCAGAGACCGAGAAGAGAGAGGAAGGCGAGTGAAGGCGGAGAGAGAGGGGATAGAGGAAGGAGAGAGTGTGAAGGCGGAGAGCGAGAGGAGACAGGAAGGAGACAGTATGAAGGCAGGGAGAAATGGCAGAGAGGAAGGAGAGAGTGTGAAGGCAGAGAGCGAGAGGAGAGAAGAAGGAGAGGGTGTGTAGGCAGAGAGCGAGATGAGAGAGGAAGGAGAGAGACTGTGAATGCAGAGAGCGAGGGGAGAGATGAAGGAGAGAGTGTGAAGGCAGAGGGCGAGGGGAGAGAGGAAGGAGAGAGTGTGAAGGCAGAGAGGAGAGAGGAAGGAGAGAGTGTGAAGGCAGAGAGCTAAAGGAGAGAGGAAGGAGAGAGTGTGAAGGCAGAGAGCCAAAGGAGAGAGGAAGGAGAGGGTGTGAAGGCAGAGAGTGAGAGGAGAGAGGAAGGAGAGAGTGTGAAGGCAGAGAGCGAAAGGAGAGAGAAAGGAGAGAGTGTAAAGGCAGACAGCGAGAGAGAGAGGAAGGAGAGAGTGTGAAGGCAGAGAGCGAGAGGAGAGAGGAAGGAGAGAGTGTGAAGGCAGAGAGCCAAAGGAGAGAGGAAGGAGAGAGTGTGAAGGCAGAGAGCCAAAGGAGAGAGGAAGGAGAGGGTGTGAAGGCAGAGAGTGAGAGGAGAGAGGAAGGAGAGAGTGTGAAGGCAGAGAGCGAAAGGAGAGAGAAAGGAGAGAGTATGAAGGCAGACAGCGAGAGGAGAGAGGAAGGAGAGAGTGTGAAAGCAGAGAGCGACAGGAGAGAGGAAGGAGAGAGTGTGAAGACACAGAGCGAAAGGAGAGAGGAAGGAGAGAGTGTGAAGGCAGAGAGCGAAAGGAGAGAGTGTGAAGGCAGAGAGCAAAAGGAGAGAG
Organism: Ambystoma mexicanum; assembly: GCF_040938575.1. Lineage (NCBI taxonomy): Eukaryota > Metazoa > Chordata > Amphibia > Caudata > Ambystomatidae > Ambystoma > Ambystoma mexicanum. Next base: position 1,510,186,527 of record NC_090922.1, read on the forward strand.
GAAGGAGAGGGTGTGAAGGCAGAGAGTGAGAGGATAGAGGAAGGAGAGAGTGTGAAGTCAGAGAGCGAAAGGAGAGAGAAAGGAGAGAGTGTGAAGGCAGACAGCGAGAGGAGAGAGGAAGGAGAGAGTGTGAAGGCAGAGAGCGAGAGGAGAGAGGAAGGAGAGAGTGTGAAGGCAGAGAGCAAGAGGAGAGAGGAAGGAAAGAGTGGAAATGCAGAGACCGAGAAGAGAGAGGAAGGCGAGTGAAGGTGGAGAGAGAGTGGATAGAGGAAGGAGAAAGTGTAAAGGTAGAGAGCGAGAGGATAGAGGAAGGAGAGCGTGTGAAGGCAGAGAGCGAGGGGAGAGAGGAAGGAGAGAGTGTTAAGGCAGAGAGAATGATGAGAAAGGTAGGAGGGAGTGTGAAGGCAGCGAGCAAGTGGAGAGGGTGTTAAGGCAGAAGGGGAGAGTGGAAGGACAGAGTGTGATGGCAGAGAGAAAGATGAGAGAGGTAAGAGGGAGTGTGAAAGCAGATAGCAAGGGGAGAGAGGAAGGAGAGAGCGTTAAGGCAGAGAGAGGAAGGAGAGAGTTTGAAGGCATAGAGCGAGAGGAGAGAGGAAGGAAAGAGTGTGAAGGCAGAGAGGGAGGAGAGAGAGGAAGGAGATTGAAGGCAGAGAGCAGAGGAAAGAGAGGTTTTGAAGGCAGGTAGAGGAGAGAGGAAGGATAGAGTGTTAAGGCAGAGAGCGATGGAAGAGAGGAAGGAGAGAGTGTTAAAACAGAAAGCGAGAGGAGAGAGAAATGAGAAAGTGTGAAGGCAGAGAGCGATATGAGGGAGGAAGGAGAGAGTGTGAAGGCAGAGAGCGAGAGAAGAGAGGAGGAAGACAGTGTTAAGGCATAGAGTGAGAGGAGAGAGGAAGGAGAGAGTGTGAAGGCAGAGAGCGAGGGGAGAGAGGAAGGGGAGAGTGTGAAGACAGAGAGCGAGAGGAGAGAGGAATAACAGAGCGTGAAGGCAGAGAGGGAGGGGTGAGAGGAAGGAGAGAGTGTGAAGGCAGAGAGCGCGAGACGAGAGGAAGAAGAGAGTGTAAAGGCAGAGAGCGAGAGGAGAGCGGAAGGAGAGAATATGAAGGCAGAGAGCAAAAGGAGAGAGGAAGGAGAGAGTGTGAAGGCAGAGAGCGAGAGAAGAGAGGAAGGAGAGAGTATGAAGGCAGAGAGTGAGAGGAGAGAGGAAGGAGAGGGTGTGAAGGCAGACAGCGAGGGGTGAGAGGAAGGAGAGACTGTGAAGGCAGAGAGCGAGAGACGAGAGGAAGAAGAGAGTGTGTAGGCAGAGAGCGAGAGGAGAGCAGAAGGATAGAGTATGAAGGCAGAGAGTGAGAGGAGAGATGAAGGAGAGAGTGTGAAGGCAGAGAGCAAAAGGAGAGAGGAAGGAGAGAGTCTGAAGGCAGACAGCAAAGGGAGAGAGGAAGGAGAGAGTGTGAAGGCAGAGAGCGAGAGGAGAGAGGAAGGAGAGAGTGTGAAGGCAGAGAGTGAGAGGAGAGAGGAAGGAGAGGGTGTGAAGGCAGAGAGCGAGAGGAGAGAGGAAGGAGAGAGTGTGAAGGCAGAGAGCAAGAGAAGAGAGGAAGGAAAGAGTGGAAAGGCAGAGACCGAGAAGAGAGAGGAAGGCGAGTGAAGGCAGAGAGAGAGGGGATAGAGGAAGGAGAGAGTATGAAGACAGAGAGTGAGAGGAGAGAGGAAGGAGAGGGTGTGAAGGCAGAGAGCGAGAGGAGAGAGGAAGAAGAGAGTGTGAAGGCAGAGAGCGAGGGGTGAGAGGAAGGAGAGAGTGTGAAGGCAGAGAGCGAGAGACGAGAGGAAGAAGAGAGTGTGTAGGCAGAGAGCGAGAGGAGAGCAGAAGGAGAGAGTATGAAGGCAGAGAGTGAGAGGAGAGATGATAGAGAGAGTGAAGGCAGAGAGCAAAAGGAGAGAGGAAGGAGAGAGTGTGAAGGCAGACAGCAAAGGGAGAGAGGAAGGAAAGAGTGTGAAGGCAGAGAGCGACAGGAGAGAGGAAGGAGAGAGTGTGAAGGCAGAGAGTGAGAGGAGAGAGGAAGGAGAGGGTGTGAAGGCAGAGAGCGAGAGGAGAGAGGAAGGAGAGAGTGTGAAGGCAGAGAGCAAGAGAAGAGAGGAAGGAAAGAGTGGAAAGGCAGAGACCGAGAAGAGAGAGGAAGGCGAGTGAAGGCGGAGAGAGAGGGGATAGAGGAAGGAGAGAGTGTGAAGGCAGAGAGCGAGAGGAGACAGGAAGGAGACAGTATGAAGGCAGGGAGAAATGGCAGAGAGGAAGGAGAGAGTGTGAAGGCAGAGAGCGAGAGGAGAGAAGAAGGAGAGGGTGTGTAGGCAGAGAGCGAGATGAGAGAGGAAGGAGAGAGACTGTGAATGCAGAGAGCGAGGGGAGAAATGAAGGAGAGAGTGTGAAGGCAGGGAGCGAGGGGAGAGAGGAAGGAGATTGAAGGCAGAGAGCAGAGGAAAGAGAGGTTTTGAAGGCAGCTAGAGGAGAGAGGAAGGATAGAGTGTGAAGCCAGAGAATGAAAGGAGAGAGGAAGGAGAGAGTGTTAAGTCAGAGAGCGATGGAAGAGAGGAAGGAGAGAGAGTTAAAGCAGAAAGCGAGAGGAGAGAGAAATGAGAAAGTGTGAAAGCAGAGAGCGAGATGAGGGAGGAAGGAGAGAGTGTGAAGGCAGAGAGCGAGAGGAGAGAGGAGGAAGACAGTGTTAAGGCATAGAGTGAGAGGACAGAGGAAGGAGAGAGTGTGAAGGCAGAGAGCGAGGGGAGAGAAGAAGGGCAGAGTGTGAAGGCAGAGAGCGAAAAGAGAGAGGAAGAAGAGAGTGTGAAGGCAGAGAGCGAGGGGAGAGATGAAGGAGAGAGTGTGAAGGCAGAGAGCGAGAGAGGAGAGGAAGAAGAGGGTGTGAAGGCAGAGAGCGAGAGGAGAGCGGAAGGAGAGAATATGTAGGCAGAGAGTGGGGGGAGAGAAGAAGGGGACAATGTGAAGGCGGAGAGAGAGGGGATAGAGGAAGGAGAGAGTGTGAGAGCGAGGGGAGAGAAGAAGGGGACAATGTGAAGGCGGAGAGAGAGGGGATAGAGGAAGGAGAGAGTTTGAAGGTGGAGAGAGGAAGGAGAGAATGTGAAGGAATAGAGAGAGTGCAGAGAGAAAGGAGAAAGTTTGAAGGTGTAGAGGGAGAGGAGAGAGGAAGGAGAGAGTGTGAAGGTAGAGAGCAAGAGGAGAGAGGAAGGAGAGAGTGTGAATGTAGAGAGCGAGAGGTGAGAGGAAGGAGAGAGTGTGAAGGCGGGGAGCGAGGGGAGAGGAGTGGGGAAAGGGATAGTGTGAAGGCAAAAAGCAAGGGGATAGAGGAAGCAGAGTGTGAATGAGAGAGGAGTCGAGAGTGAGAGGCGAGAAATGTGAGTGTGAATACATTGAGTCAGAGGAGAGGATTGAGGAAGGAAAACATGGGAAGACAGAGAGCGAGATGAGAGAGGGAGGAGAGAATGTGAAGGCAGAGAGCGAGGTGAGAGATAAAGGAGAGAGACTGTGAAGGCAGAGAGCGAGGGGAGAGAGGAAGGAGAGAGTGTTAAGGGAGAGAGCGAGAGGAGTGGTGACACAGAGATTGAGAGGAGAGAGGAAGTCAGAGAGGCTAGGAAAGAAAAAAAGATCACATATTTAGTGAGGAGAAATGAGGAAGAGGAAGGGTGCTGAGACCCTGTGGAAAGAAAGGAGGGAAGGTGGAAAGTCAGAGAGATGTGGGCAGTGCTTTAAATGGGCAGGTACTTGCAGGTCCTCAGTACCTGCACTTCTTTCATTTGGAAGACATAGTACCATCACTTTTAAGCAGGAAGCCAATACATTGAATGGAGGAGTACCAGCACCTCTCCACAGTAAGCAGGTATTCTGGGAAAGTGAGTACTTGCACTTCTGTATTTCCATTTAAAGCACTGGATGTGGGGAAGAGTGGCAGGAGAGAGGAGCACGTGTGCTGATATGAAGCGTCACGTTCAAAGCTGGCCCCTTACAAAATGATTTGAAATAAATAAGAAGGGAGGGGGGAAAAAGGGGTCAGGGAGAAGTGGAAGGAGAGCAGAGAAGATTATCAGGAAAGGAGAGTAAGAGAGAGAGAGAAAGAGGGAGTAAAAGAGAGAGCAAAAGAGGGAGTAAGAGTGAGAAAGAAGGGGGTAAGAGAGAAATGAAGGGAGAGCTAGAGAGGGAGGTAGAGAAATGGAGAGAAAAAGAGGGTGAGAGAGAGCGCAAGTCAGAGAGGGCGAGAGAGGGAATCAGAGATGGAGAGGGAGAGTTAGAGACAGAACGGGAGAGGGAGTGAGGGAGAGAAAAGATAGAGAGGTAGAAAGAAAAGAGAGACTGAGTAAGACAGAGGGCGACCTAGATAGCTGGCGCCCGAGAGAGGTGGAAAGGGAGAGAAATAGAGAGATGGAGAGCTAGAGAGGCGAGAGAGCTTGATCCAGAGGTAGAGAGAGCGAGAGAGAGAAAGAAACAGAACAGACAGACGCAATGTAACAGCCCCACCACCCACAGGTTTTTGTGTATATTTTCTAATGGGTTTAAAGGCGCGTAAGGAACACATTTGCCCACCGCAGCCATAGCGCCGATTATTATTATTTTCTATTAATATTATTATTTTTTATTATTATTATTATTATTACGGTAATTATTGAGCGTGTACCTAGCTTTGACAAGCAACAGAGTGCTTTACAGAGGTATATGCCAATTTAGGTACATGACAGAGCGCTTTACAGAGGTCTACAATATTACAGATGAATAGAGGAGCATTTTTCAGTGGTAACAACAGAACAGACATACAACAGGGGGTAGGATACAGAGGGGCACAGAGGTGATATGATATATATATATCATGCCTATACACAAGGTGGGGTACAGCTGTACAGGTGGTAGGGGGGGAGATGGGTGGGCAGCGTCTAACGAGTCAGATGGCGTGAGGGGCGACGGGATGGTCTAGGAGTTTTAGGAGGAGAGACTCCTTGAAGAGGTAGGTCTCGAGTTCTTTTCTGAATTGTAGGAGCTTGTGGGGGCTTGTCTGATGCTTACAGGGAGGAGGTACCATAGTCTTGGGGTGTAGACAGAGAAGGCTTGCTTGCTGGTCCTTTACTTTTTGCAGTGGTGGATATGAAGTCTGCACGTGTCCTGGCTTCTGGTGGTGCACTGTCTGCCGGAGATGGTGAGTTTCTCTGTGAGGTAGCTGTGTGACTTTAGGGTGACTGCCTTATAGTAGATGCAGAAAGACTTGAAGGTGATTTGTGCATGCAGTGGGAGTCAGTGAAGGATGATGAGGGCTATTGTGATGTGGTCATATCTGTGTAGACGCTTGATGAGGCGTGCAGCTGTGTGTAGGACCCTTCTCAGGGGCACCAGGGAGTGCGATGGGAGGCCTTCGAAGAGTGCATTGCCCCATCCAGATGGGATAGGACCAGTGCTTGAACGGTGGATCTGATATGATGTGCCTATACACAAGTGTTTCAAGGCGCGACGAGGCAGGGAGGGGGGAACAAGGGGAGGCAGACAATGATCCTACTAGGCCAGGTGTCATTCAGACCGCGCAAGTGCATGGGAAGGGGCGAAGGGACAGTGCAAGGCGGAAGGGAGAGGGGAAAGTGCAATACAGGGTTAGTAATGAAAGAGGGCCAGCTAGTGGCAAGTGCAAGATAAGTGCAGAACAAGTGCTGGGGGGGGCTGTAGGGATACAGAGACAGTCCCGCAGTGCAGGGGTAGCAAGGAAGGCAGTGCAGGGGAGAGTGGCTGGGCCAAGGACCAGGGTTAGTGAGTGGCCCAGTTGCTGATTCAGTACAGTATCAGTGGTTTAGCAGGGGAGAGGGGGAGAGAAAGCAGAAGCAAAGAGGAAGGTTTTGAGGTGCTTCCGGAACCGGAGATGGTTCTCCTCAAGTTTCAGGGAGGCAGGAAGGCTGTTCCAGAAGGAGGCCCCTGCTGCGGAGAGAGATCTCCCCCCAACTCGTTGCTTGGAGAAGCGGTTGACCCTGAGGGAGTTGGAGGTGGAAGAGCGAAGTGCTCGAGAAGGCAGATATTTAGGAAGGGAGAGTTGAAGGTATTTTGGCCCCAGGCCCCAGAAGGCCTTGTGGACAATGCAGAGGGTTTTGAACTTAATCCTCGCAGAAACAGGGAGCCAGTGTAGCGCTTTCAGTCCTGGAGAGATACGGTCCCTGGGCTGAGGCCAAGGACAAGTCTCGCAGTCCTGTTCTGGATAAGTTGCAGAGGGCGGAGAGTAGAGGCAGGCAGATTTAGATAGAGGCTGTTACAGTAGTCCAGCTTCGTGAGAACCAGGGCTCTAGAGACAGTGAGCTTCTGGGGGAAGGAGAGGAAAGGAAGGCTACCTCTGAGGAGGTGCAGCTGGTAGTGTGACTTCTTAGAAATGTCAGAAATGTGAGGAGAGAAGGAGAGTGTGGAGTCGAAGATGACCCCGAGGTTTTTTGCCTTGCAGGTAGGAACAGGAGGAGGGCCAAGAGAGTCCGGCCAGAGAGCTGCAGGGAAGGAGGGAGTGGGTGTGCCGATGAGTAGAATCTCAGTATTACTGGCATTAAGGCAGAGGTCGTTGGCGGCACACCATTCCTGGATAGCAGAGAGACAGTCAGAGATGAGGGAAGGAGAAGAGGAGGCCGAGGGTAGCCTGAAAATGAGCTGGGTATCATCCGCATAGCACTGAAAGTTGGGGCAGAGAGCAGCGATGCGGTGGGCGAGAAGTGCCAGATACTGGTTAAACAGCCAGAGGGAGAGGTTAGAACCCTGGGGGACACCACAGGTAGAGAAAAAGATATCAGACAGGAAAGACCCCAGTTGGACCTGGGAGGGTCGATTAGAGAGGAAAGAGGTCAGCCAAGCCAGAGCCAGACCAGTGATACCCAGGTTATCACGGAGACGGTTGAGCAGGATGGTATGGTTGACAGTATCAAAGGCAGAAGAGAGGTCAAGTAAAATGAGAACACATGGAATATTAGAGTCAAGGTTTTCACGGATGTTCAGGAGAGCAGTTTCCGTACCTCTGGCAGCTCTGAAGCCAGACTGATGGTTGTGAAGGCTACCAACAGATTCAGCATGGAGATTAAGCTGGGAGATGGCAAGTTTCTCCAGGAGCTTGCCCAGGAAAGGAGTGATAGAGATAGGGCGATAGTTAGCTGGGCATGACGGGTCGGAAGAGGGTTTCTTAAGAAGGGGATGCACAAGGGAGTGCTTGAGAGGGGATGGGAAGACTCCAGAGGTGAAGGAGTGATTGCAGAAGTCAGCAAGGGCAGGAGCCAAGGAGTCGATGTGGTACTTAATAGTTTTGGAAGAGCAGGGGTGGACCTGTGCTGACGAGACTTTCATAGATCGGACTTGTCTCAAAACCTCATCAGCGGAAAAAAGGGGAAAGGCAGAGAAGGAGAGAGGAGGGGTGGCTGCAGAAGGGCCAGAGGATGGGCAGGGAATAGAGGGGGGGAGGTGATGGGAGGAGAGTGAGGACAGGATGTCCTGAGTTTTAGAAATGAAGTGAGAGGCCAGTGCCGTACAGAGGGCCTGGGAGAGGACAGGAGAGGTATAGACTGCAGCAGGGTTGGCCAGCTCTTTGCAGATTTTAAAGAGTTCAGCCGAATTGTTAGATGCCGCAGTGATGCGGGCTTGGATAAGGGCTCTCTTCTTGGTGAGAACGGAGAGCCGGTATTGCCTTTGGAGCAGGCGACAGGCCAGTTTGTCAGAGGATGAACATGAAGCGCGCCATTTCCTCTCTGCCACCCTGCACAAGCGTTTAACGGTGACTAGATCCGAGTCATACCAGGAGTTACATTTGGCTTTGGGCTTCAGGCGGATTCTCATGGCAGGGGCAAGGATATCAAGAGTATCAGATATAGCAGAGTAGAGAGTGGAGAGGGGTGTGTCAGGGTGGGAGTCAGCCGAGGGGGGAAGAGGGGGTGAGAAGGAGGCAGCGAAAGCCTCAACTGACAGACGCTTCATGGGTCGAATGACCGAGAAGGAAGATGGCAGTGATGAGGGTGGCTTTGCCTGTGGGGTAGGGAGGGTGAGGTGGGAGGAGAGGAGAAGGTGATCACTCCAGGAGAGAGGAGTGGAGAGAGGGACAGAGAGGGGAAGGTCAGAAGAGATCAGGGCATCAAGAGTGTGCCCAGCAGAATGGGTTGGCCCAGACGGGAGAATAGAGAGCGAGAGAGAGTCGCAGAGGTCGCGAAAGAGTCCAGAGGGGGGACAGGATGCATCCAGGTGGATGTTGAAGTCTCCAAGAAAGAGGAGTTGAGTAGTTGAGGACAGGAGTTCGGAGGAGAGGTCCGTCCACTCGGAGAGGAAGGAGGAAAATTGACCAGGTGGCCGATAGATAGTAGCCACGGTAAGGGAATGGCTAGGAGAGAGGGAGAGTCGGCAGACAAGACATTCAAAAGAGGAGTATGTCTGCGTGGGAATAGCAGTGGCAGGAATCCACTCAGGGAAGATAAGGGCCACACCCCCCCAGCACGGTTGGGCATGGGCACGGAGAGGATCTTGTAGCCGTCGGGTAGGAGTGTGTCAAAGCTGGTGACAGAGCTGGCCGTGAACCATGTCTCAGTGAGACCGAGTACGTCAAGGTCCAGTTCCTCATGAAGGCGACAGATATCAGAGGAATGTTTGACGGCAGAGCGAGAGTTAAGAGTGGCAATGTGGAGAAGGTTGCCATCTTTGAAGGACTTCCGGGGAGGGGTACAGATCAGAGGTACGCCCTGCAGAGGAGAAGTAGGAGCCCGGGAGGGGCCAGGGAGGGAGGGTAGAGGCAAGGTAGACGAGGACAGAGGAGGGGGGACAGAAGGAGAGGAAAGGAAGTTGATGAGGCGCGGGAAGCGTCTATCAAAGAGGAAAAGGTTGGCCTGAGGGCCTTGGACCAAGACGGTCCCATTAGCGTAGACATTAATGATGGCCTTAGAGGAGTGAAAGGAGGCCAAGAGGACGTCCCAGCGGGTGCCACCATTAATGGGAGAAGATGAGAAAGGAGAGAGAACAGAGACCATATGAAGGGTCCATAGGTCAGGTGAAGGCACGAAAAAGAGGATGTCAGTGAGAGTTTCCTTAGAGGAGGCACTGGTATAGGTGTCCGCGATAGGGAGGCCTGGGTTGGAGACCAGGATGTCCTTTTTAAACTTTTTCCTACCAGATTTAGTGAGGAGAGCAGGATAGTCAATGGAGAAGCAGTTGGAGAAGATGGGAGAGATAGAGAGCACCATAGAGTAGGTGAGAGAGGAGACAGGTGGAGGTACAGGAGGAGGACAGTAGTAGAGAATAGGCAGATAATGGAGCGGGTGGTAGGCAGATTGCGTAATAGGACACGATGAAGACACACAGGCTTAGAGTTAACACACAGACAGATATGTGTGAGAATCCTGGAAAGGGGGAAAAAAGGCCTAGGTTTCACAAGCAATTTTAAATACTGAGACAGTGCATATTATGAATTGAAATGATGCAATGAATAGACAGGAGGACAGAACCTAAAAAGGGGGGGGGTCTGCAGGGGGAGCAAGAAGGCAGGGTGGCCTGGACCAATGGGCAGGGGGAAACAACAGGCAACAGGCGTCCCCTGCGGACACCTGCAGACACAACCAGGAGCCGCCTAAGGGAGCCGCCCTTTGCCTAGTGGGGCCTTAGCCGTGAGGGGGCTGCCGGGCAGGGGCTGCCCTGGGGAGGCCGGGGATAAGGCACGATAGGCCAATCAGGAGGGGGGGGGATGGGCGTGCAGGAGGCGGGCGGGAGGGGGGGGAGAGAGAGAGGGAAAGCGGAGGGAAGGAGAACAGGGACCACGGCACACGGGCCGTTAGAACAAACAAAGAAAAGAAAGTAGCCCAAGACAAGCAAAGATTTTGAAACAAGCCTCGGAGAGGCTCTCACCTGGCGGAGGGCGGCGCTGTGTCCACCAGCTCAGCCAAGGGTGGAATGGCGAGCGAGGATGGTTCCCAGCGACGAAAGGCACCCGGAAGCCCAGCAGGGAGAAGGAACCAATAAGGAGGGGGGTGGGCGTGCAGGGAGGCGGGCGGGAGGAGGGGAGAGAGAGAGAGGGAAAGAGGAGGGAAGGGGAACAGGGACCACGGCACACGGGCCGTTAGAACAAACAAAGAAAAGAAAGTAGCCCAAGACAAGCAAAGATTTTGAAACAAGCCTCGGAGAGGCTCTCACCTGGTGGAGGGCGGCGCTGTGTCCACCAGCTCAGCCAAGGGTGGAATGGCGAGCGAGGACGGTGCCCAGCGAGGAAAGGCACCCGGAAGCCCAGCAGGGAGTAGGAACCAATAAGGAGGGGGGTGGGCGTGCAGGGAGGCGGGCGGGAGGAGGGGAGAGAGAGAGAGGGAAAGCGGACGGAAGGGGAACAGGGACCACGGCACACGGCCCGTTAGAACAAACAAAGAAAAGAAAGTAGCCCAACACAAGCAAAGATTTTGAAACAAGCCTCGGAGAGGCACTCACCTGGTGGAGGGCGGCTCTGTGTCCACCAGCTCAGCCAAGGGTGGAATGGCGAGCGAGGACGGTGCCCAGCAAGGAAAGACACCCGGAAGCCCAGCAGGGAGAAGGAACCAATAAGGAGGGGGGTGGGCGTGCAGGGAGGCGGGCGGGAGGAGGGGAGAGAGAGAGAGGGAAAGAGGAGGGAAGGGGAACAGGGACCACGGCACACGGGCCGTTAGAACAAACAAAGAAAAGAAAGTAGCCCAAGACAAGCAAAGATTTTGAAACAAGCCTCGGAGAGGCTCTCACCTGGTGGAGGGCGGCGCTGTGTCCACCAGCTCAGCCAAGGGTGGAATGGCGAGCGAGGACGGTGCCCAGCGAGGAAAGGCACCCGGAAGCCCAGCAGGGAGTAGGAACCAATAAGGAGGGGGGTGGGCGTGCAGGGAGGCGGGCGGGAGGAGGGGAGAGAGAGAGAGGGAAAGCGGACGGAAGGGGAACAGGGACCACGGCACACGGCCCGTTAGAACAAACAAAGAAAAGAAAGTAGCCCAAGACAAGCAAAGATTTTGAAACAAGCCTCGGAGAGACACTCACCTGGTGGAGGGCGGCTCTGTGTCCACCAGCTCAGCCAAGGGTGGAATGGCGAGCGAGGACGGTGCCCAGCAAGGAAAGACACCCGCAAGCCCAGCAGGGAGAAGGAACCAATAAGGAGGGGGGTGGGCGTGCAGGGAGGCGGGCGGGAGGAGGGGAGAGAGAGAGAGGGAAAGCGGAGGGAAGGGGGACAGGGACCATGGCACACTGGCCGTTAGAACAAACAAAGAAAAGAAAGTAGCCCAAGACAAGCAAAGATTTTGAAACAAGCCTCGGAGAGGCTCTCACCTGGTGGAGGGCGGCGCTGTGTCCACCAGCTCAGCCAAGGGTGAAATGGCAAGCGAGGACGGCGCCCAGCGAGGAAAGGCACCCGGAAGCCCAGCAGGGAGAAGGAACCAATAAGGAGGGGGGTGGGCGTGCAGGGAGGCGGGCGGGAGGAGGGGAGAGAGAGAGAGGGAAAGCGGAGGGAAGGGGAACAGGGACCACGGCACACGGGCCGTTAGAACAAACAAAGAAAAGAAAGTAGCCCAAGACAAGCAAAGATTTTGAAACAAGCCTCGGAGAGGCTCTCACCTGGTGGAGGGCGGCGCTGTGTCCACCAGCTCAGCCAAGGGTGGAATGGCGAGTGAGGACGGTGCCCAGCGAGGAAAGGTACCCGGAAGCCCAGCAGGGAGAAGGAACCAATAAGGAGGGGGGTGGGTGTGCAGGGAGGCGGGCGGGAGGAGGTGAGAGAGAGAGAGGGAAAGCGGAGGGAAGGGGAACAGGGACCACGGCACACGGGCCGTTAGAACAAACAAAGAAAAGAAAGTAGCCCAAGACAAGCAAAGATTTTGAAACAAGCCTCGGAGAGGTTCTCACCTGGTGGAGGGCGGTGCTGTGTCCACCAGCTCAGCCAAGGGTGGAATGGCATCTCTTGTAGAGGAGCAGATGTATACATCCGCAGGAGATCCCGTCCCCCTACCTCCTTTGTATTGGAGACATGAGACCGTGCCTTGCCTGACACCAGCTATTGTGCTAATGCCACCGCAAGTATTTGGACGGAGATATCAATTGAGACAACCCTATCGAATGTACCCTTGCATTGATGGCAACCTACAGAAGGAACTCCCTGAAGGAATATGAGAAAGAGCTAAGTAAATGAACTGATGACGTCATAAGAAAGTGTGCATGACGTCCCAAGATACTGAAGGAAGACGATGTATGGATCCTAGAGGACTAATGACAAAGTAAAGTATCGAGTGTACTATGAAAGTGGAAAAGAAGATTACACGTTAACAAAGTGCTGCAGAAAACAGAAGTTCAATGAATGTATAGATGCTGAAACGCAAGAGAGATCAAATCATTGTATGTGCTAGCTATGAGTAGTGAATAGAATGCAGGCAAAGCCGCCATTGTACAGAAACTGGACATTGTTATTATGAAATAAATAAGTCAGACACCATGAAAGGGGCAATGAAAAGCTGTGTTGCAGTAGAATGGCAGGCTAGTGCAGCGGCGTGGTGAGGCTGTCTGGTCTGAAGTGAAGATCTTAGGAATCAAGGTCATCTCTCTACGCAGAAGAGAACGAGTGTGCGGAGGATGAATCCTCTCACGTTAAGGTGCAAGAACGAACACAACAATGCAACGTTTTAATTAATTTAAAGCATTTAAAAGCTGCAGAATGGACTAAATCGGGGTCTCTTGCCATGTGATGCAAGGATGGAAATAGCGTTCAAGCTTGGATTTCCAGACATGATAGCGAGTGCCCTCACTCCCGTGCATTCCCAGGATGAGAATACCCTGCAAAGCTAAGTACAAAGATAATTTCATGGCAGAAGGCGTGGGTGAAGAGAGATGCAGGGCGACCTGGGTGGTGATGTAGCTTCACTTCCTATCTCCCCGCGCCTGGGACTTGGCTTACGTGCTGCTAAATTAACCGAATGTTTCGGACATGGAACACGCGTGCCAATCAATTGTATTATTCAGTATAAGAAAAGACCTTGTAGCTTAGAAGACCAATCAAACACTGTAACCATTTTTTCATAAATTACATGTTTGAAGAGACAGGCATAATTTGTCCACGTGATAAAGGACAGCCAATAACAATCCAAGCTCCTACATGATTGAATATCTAGATGTGTCCCTTAACCAATCCTGACCCTTGATAGATTTTTCACTATTGCCACGTAGTTTGACGTCATAATGGAGTATATGAAGTGTATTTTTTGTGGAAATCATTGAGAGACTGAGCGTACGTCGTGGATTTGGTTGTAACCGCCTTGCCATCTTCTTGAGTTTGTCCTGTTATTTGGACTGTTAGGATGAAACTCCCAGGCAGGCCGATAGGTGTGAGGAGTTTGTGAACCCAGAACTCATGGAAGGCCTAACTCCTTCCCTTCCCAAGTGGAATGCAGGCCCAGACAGACAGCAAGTTCAAACTGCGGTTTATTACAGTCAGAAACCAACAGGGATGAGCATGAGGAACAGGCTCCAACAACTTCTCAAAGATCTCTGGCTCGCAGGGCAGTCTTGCAGTACTATGTCGTCAGCATGACATGACATCTCCAGTAAACCTATTGTGCGAGTGGATTGGGCACTGAGTAGTAGTTCCCATATAGCCGTCCCTATAGCGGTTAGATTATTGGCACTTCCATGTCAGATGGCCGGCCTAGTCCATCCCCCAAAAATGCTACTTCTACAATGTTGCAGTGTGAGGGTCTGATCATTGCTCCATGCCCATTGCTACCCACGCCTGTGGTACTGGACTGTGATTGGTTAGAGCTGTCGCCACCAGGCCTAGGACCCAAGTCGGCCCTCAGCTGAAAGTGTACCTTTTCAAGGTAATAAGAACAACTATGTGTTTGGATTGTAACATGCGTGCAACACCACAGACTAGGAGAGTGCTCGTTCTCAGCATGCATCACACAGAGATCATCTGTAGCAACTTTGAAGAAAGCCATTGTCTGACTGCGTCTCTTCCCAGCTACTAGTCTCAGTTCATCATCAGCTTGGGCAGTCACATGTCCAGAGACCGTGTTTTTGAGCTCTGCAGCTCTGAATTAGTCTGCATTTGTGGGGAATTATTTGTATTTTCTGTGCTGGCGTTACTGCAGTTCAGGGACTGGAAGGTCACTCGCATCATGGCGACCTTGGCAGCAGGCCCTTGTCCCACATGGCTAGCTTGTCTGTATGCTTTGAATTCAGCTCAGCTCAGCTTTCACTGAGACGGTTGTGGACTATTTGTAATTTGCCTGAACCATGACGTGGCTCCCAGTCTGTTGTGCTGTTCTATAGTATCCATGGGGTAGTTGTGTATGCCGCTGTCAGGTCCCGCAGGTGCTCCTGCAGTTCAATAAAGTTAATTGCACATAAGCATCTGCAAGCATTTACACAGGATCTCTTGCTTCTTGCGGTTTCCATATTGCTGCGGTCAAGCTAATGACAAAATAATAAAGGCAAAGGCAGTATGTGTGTGTTATGGTTTCTAAGTTATAGAACTGCATGCTAGTGTTCTTTATGTATTTGGGTGCGTGATTATGTGCTGATGTGCAGATGGCTCGTGTGCTTCATGTCTAACGTTGCTTTGTCGTGGTGTTTCTAATGACATTGAGCATGTTCTTTGGTGCTTTAATCGAGGCTGTCAACTGCAGTGTCTTTAAGGGCATCCAGAGGCTCCTCATCCACTCTAGGCAGTGTCTGTGCTTGCCCTGAGCTGTAAGGTTTGCAGAGTGGGTACCTCTCCTCGTATTTGTCAATCAGAGTAGCAGTGGGGTCAGTCCCAAATAGTACGAGCGTCAGGATTCCTTTGTTTCTTCTTCCGATTCTCGTGCCTGGTTGGATGGGAGGCAGGGGTGGATTTCAACCTCCCCTCTTCAGGACTCAGAATTATTCTTGTGTAATCCCATCCATTAACAGATGCATGTTCCAAGGGCCATAAACTCAATGTCCGGAGGGAGGAAGGTCTGGACTTTTCACAGAAGGGAGAGCTGATACCATGCTTTCTGAGATATCTTAGCTATCTGTGTCTTGATGTAGAGGTGTTTGTCGATGTGGAATGCGAGGGACTTGGCATAGGAGGTGAGCTCGGGTGTGAAGCCTTCAGAGTTCATGGTTGATAGCCAGGTCTGTATGTCTGGGTATTTAGTGTTGTTGGTGAGGAGTAGGAATTCGGTCTTGGAGGGGTTGAGTTTCAAGTATGCACTGGACATCCAAGACTGGACCTGCGAGAGGCGGTTTTTGAGCCTATGCATGTCCTTGATGGAGTCGATCTTGAGGTATAACTGTGTGTCGTCGGCGTATTGGTGGATGTGGATGGTGCACGTGGCTAGGAGGGCTCCCAGCGGCTCCATTTATAGATCGAAGATCACTGGGGAGAGGATGGAACCCTGCGGGTCTCCACAGATAACAGGTAGCATTGGCGATCTAGAGGAGTCCATCTGAACAAACAGCTGGCGGTTGGTGAGATAGGACTTGAACCAGCATAAGACAATGCTGCTGATCCCCATGTGCCGATGAAGGGTGTCCGTAAGCACCGGGTAATCTACATTGTTGAAAGCAGCAGAGAGGTTGTGTAGAATCTGGAGGCAGGGGTGACCATCATCAAGGATGATGAGGGTGTTGTCGAAATTCTGTATGGTTGCAGTCTCCATGCTGCATCTGGGTCAGAATCCGTATTGGGAAGTTTGGTGATGATTGTTGGTGTCGATGTGTTGCTGCAGTTGTGCGGCTACCACTTTCTCGATGATCTTACCTAGGAAGGGAAGATGGGTGATGGGGCAATAGTTACCAAGGTTGTCGGGATCCAGAGTGGATTTCATTAGTAGAGGGAGGATTTGTCCTGTTTTTAGGGTTGAAGGTGCGTTGAGTTGGGGAGTTTTTGATGATCTCCAGGTAGGCAAGGAGAGTTTCTGCGGGGGAAGTCTTGAGGATGGATGCTGAGAGGATGTCATCTGTATACGATGTGGCTCTGAGGGCAGCCAGTGTTTCTACCGGGGTGTCTGTCATCAGTGTCTTGAATGTTGTCCAAGGTGTGGAGATATTGCAAGGAGGGACGTGAGATGGGTCTGTGGATGCACAGCTGGTGTCTATGTGCTGGTGAATCTTGCTGATTTGTTGATGAACAATGTGTTGGATTTTTCAACCGAGTGTGATATGGCAGGGTTGGATAGCGGGTTAGTGCATTGCTTTTGTTTTTGGCTTCTGCTATGGTATTCTGATAGTAGGAGGCCCTTGCTGTGTTGATTAGTTGACGGTGGGTTGCTCAGAGTTCATTGAGGACTACCAGGTTGCATGCAGTCATGGAGCGGTGCCAGGTTTTCTCTTGTTTCATGATGACTCTTTACTTTTGTTGAGGTTGAGTTCTTGCATGTACCAGGGTGCTGACGATTTCGGTTTTCAAGTGCGTTGAGTGCTTCAGGTAGAGAATCATAGTTCAGATGTGGGTGTTTGGTTGATGTAAGGTGTAGGTTGGCAGGTCTTCTGTGAGGACTTCCACTGGGAAGTTCTTGAAGGACCTGAAGGTTTGTCTGCTGGGTTTCTGCTGGAAGTGCTTGACTGATGTGGTGTGCAGAATGTTGAAAGGTATGGCTAGGTGGTTTGGAGGTTGGAGATTGTTGGTGTCGATGTGTTGCTGCCATTGGCGGCTACCACTTTCTTGGTGATCTTCCCTAGGAAGGTGAGATGGGTGATGGGGCGATATTTCCCTCGGTTGTCAGGATCCAGGGTGGGTTGCTTTACTGTCATGACCGTTACACTTGCTATGCATCCATTTTTGGTACGTAGGCTACATGCATTGGTAAAAGAAGCACTGTGGGTTTGCTAAGAAAGGCAACTTTACCGGACCATTAATGTGGGTAGGGGAGTGCCATGCCCCATGTATTAGCCACTACAGGTCTGGATGTTACTGAGGGACGGATCCACCTCTTTCCCAAAGTTATAGAGAAATGGTTTAGACTAGATGCAAGAATCAAGGGGCTGTTTACTTCACCCTACAAAAAAGATGAGGGGAAGCAGATATCTTCACCCACCTTTTGTTGAGCCCCAAGCAGGGGCACAGTGATGTCCAAGCTATTCCAATGGGTACTCGCCAATACAGACTCCAAAGGCTCAGTGTGCTCAAACGCAGGCACAGCAAAGACCAATATATCATGATTGATATTGAGGAACCCTTGGAGGCTCGCCAGAGTGACCCTGATGACACCTTGGAGGCTCGCCAGAGTGACCCTGATGACACCTTGGAGGCTCGCCAGAGTGACCCTGATGGCACCTTGGAGACCTGCCAGAGTTCCCCTGATGGTACCTTGGAGACCTGCAAGAGTGCCCCTGATGGTACCTTGGAGACCTGCCAGAGTGACCCTGATGGTACCTTGGAGACCTGCTAGAGTTCCCCTGATGGTACCTTGGAGACCTGCCAGAGTGACCCTGATGGTACCTTGGAGACCTGCCAGAGTGACCCTGATGGCACCTTGGAGGCTCGCAAGAGTGACCCTGATGGCACCTTGGAGACCTGCCAGAGTGACCCTGATGGCACCTTGGAGACCTGCTAGAGTGACCCTGATGGTACCTTGAAGACCTGCCAGAGTGACCCTGATGGTACCTTGGAGACCTGCCAGAGTGACCCTGATGGTACCTTGGAGACCTGCTAGAGTGCCCCTGATGGCACCTTGGTGACCGGCCAGAGTGACCCTGATGGCACCTTGGAGACCTGCCAGAGTGCCCCTGATGGTGCCTTGGAGACCTGTCAGAGTGACCCTGATGGCACCTTGGAGACCTGCCAGAGTGACCCTGATGGTACCTTGGACACCTGCTAGAGTGCCCCTGATGGCACCTTGGAGACCTGCCAGAGTGACCCTGATGGTACCTTGGAGACCTGCCAGAGTGCCCCTGATGGCACCTTGGAGACCTGCCAGAGTGACCCTGATGGCACCTGGGAGGCTCGTCAGAGTGACCCTGATGGCACCTTGGAGACCTGCCAGAGTGACCCTGATGGCACCTTGGAGACCTGCTAGAGTGACCCTAATGGCACCTTGGAGGCTCGCCAGAGTGCCCCTGATGGTACCTTGGAGACCTGCTAAAGTGCCCCTAATGGCACCTTGGAGACCTGCAAGAGTGCCCCTGATGGTACCTTGGAGACCTGCCAGAGTGACCATGATGGTACCTTGGAGACCTGCTAGAGTGACCCTGATGGTACCTTGGAGACCTGCCAGAGTGACCCTGATGGCACCTTGGAGACCTGCTAGAGTGCCCCTGATGGTACCTTGGAGACCTGCCAGAGTGACCCTGATGGTACCTTGGAGACCTGCCAGAGTGACCCTGATGGCACCTTGGAGGCCTGCCAGAGTGCCCCTGACGGTACCTTGGAGGCTCGCCAGAGTGACCCTGATGGCACCTTGGAGACCTGCCAGAGTGACCCTGACAGTACCTTGGAGACCTGCTAGAGTGACCCTGACGGTACCTTGGAGGCTCGCCAGAGTTACCCTGATGGTACTTGGAGAACTGCCAGAGTGCCCCTGATGGCACCTTGGAGACCTGCCAGAGTGACCCTGATGGTACCTTAGAGACCTGCCAGAGTGACTCTGCTGGTACCTTGGAGACCTGCCAGAGTGCCCCTGATGGCACCTTGGAGACCTGCCATAGTGACCCTGATGGTACCTTGGAGACCTGCTAGAGTGCCCCTGATGGCACCCTGGTGACCTGCCAGAGTGACCCTGATGGCACCTTGGAGACCTGCCAGAGTGACCCTGATGGTACCTTGGAGACCTGCCAGAGTGCCCCTGATGGCACCTTGGAGACCTGTCAGAGTGACCCTGATGGTACCTTGGAGACCTGCCAGAGTGACCCTGATGGTACCTTGGAGACCTGCCAGACTGACTCTAACGGCACCTTGGAGGCCTGCCAGAGTGCCCCTGACGGTACCTTGGAGAACTGCCAGAGTGACCCTGCTGGTGTGCTAAAACACCTCAGCTGCTTACGAAATGTCAAAACTCAGGCGCTTGTACCAATACAGCCTGTGGTGGGCAATGAATGTGGTGATGTATCAGGAGGTGGGGTGAAGCACCACCTCATGGTACCCCACCTTTAGGTCAAGCTTTGATAAAGATGCCGTCGATTGCAGATCAGCAATTATGTCGTCTACTGTGGGGGAAATGTGCCTCTTCCTTTTAATGGCCTTATTGGGTAACTTCAGATCCATAACCTCTGAAAGCTGCCACATAAAATCACTCTGGGAGCCATGTCAATCCACGGCCACAAAAACAATCGGCTTTGTACCACTTCGAGCCAGATTCAAACTCAAATGAGTAGCAGTGGAGAAGTATAATGCAATTTCCACTAGTGCGATAGAGCCATCACAGTCACAGAAGCCCCTGTGTCCATCAGGACCACGCCCGTATCATGAATTGGGACCACACATCGGCCCTGCCTTTTGCGTGTTCTTCCAGCATCCAGAACACTGGAGATAACAAACATGTCACCATCATGTTCATCAACTGGCTTGGCATCCATTTTGAACAACGTCGCTTCCACTTGCATCATTTGGGCACCTTTTTGGTAAAAAAAAACTTTGGCAAAATGATTTGTCCTGTCTCATCGGTTACAGGTGTGACCATTTGCCGGCCATTCACCCGTGTGCGATAGGGCATATCCACAATAAGTGCCGGTGCCACTCAATTCATTGGGCCGTTCTTTTCTAGTCACTTCCACTTATGTGGACTCCTTTGGACTGGTACCTAGGCTTCCTCGATCGCCATTGTTTTCAGGGCTGAACCCATTCTAGACGCTCTTACCTCTGACACCTCAGGAGATCTCCCCAGTTTCAAAGTCCTTGTGGAACTGATACCAGGCTCCCTCAGTATTCGCTTTCGGGGCTTCACCCAAAAGCAGCCTTGGATCACCTGGGCTCTAAGTTTATCCTCCCCATACCGGAGAACACACCTGACGGCCAATGGTCGCAGTCTTGCGTCAGAAGCATCTAGTGGCTCATTCTCCTTTTCCTTGGCCTCACACAAGAAGACCCATTTATGATCTGCCTTCACCAACGTTGGGTTGAAGTAATTGCTCAGTGTGTTTCTTGAAGCCTGATAAGAGTCATCCATAGGAGTCAATGTTGCCCATTGATTACATGAATATAGATATATCTTTCTGCTCTGTCATTTGTCTCTGCGGTTGCATCCAAGTACATTTGAAGCCTCTCCACCCACATCGCCCAACTCAGGCCTTGACCGGATGAGGCACCAAGAGGATCAAACTCTAGCAGAGGAGCCACGGATGCTTCCTGGGTGGCGATCATGGGTGAACCTGGATCCACTTCAGCCTCGGCTTCCATACTGAGACTGAACGTAAGGAGACAATACCTTCAGCCACCAAGCAGATACCAATATCTCTGCTACCAAGAGACAGTATCTGCATCGGATGCTACTCGTGATTTCAAATGTCATTGCATCGAATCTTGGCAAAGAGGTTTTCTTCTCAAGCCTTCACATGCTAGTGAACAGCAAGTCCTCATGCTTCTTTGTGTGCTTGTTTTTTGTGAAGACATGGTGCATGGCCACCTCCTTGGTGGAACCGTTGCTTCGTTGTTGGTCCCACCTTGGCGGTCTATTCGACAGTCACTGGCTCATGCTCTACGCCACACCCTTAATTTACCTCCAGGGTTCTGGCTCCACCTCTGAATGCTCCAGAACCTCTGAATGCTTCCAGCCATGTGCGGAGACGGACACCATGTTCACATACGAGGGGACTCGATCCAGCCCACATAGCCTTCGGTGTGAATTCGATCACCCTCAGCAACCTATCCGTTAAATGTCCCCAGCATGTGTTCACTAGCAGCGGTGCAGTGCACGGTTTTTCTTCACTCATGAGGCCGCCATGTTGATCCTCTCAGTGTCTATTGCCAGAATGTAGGGAAAAAACAAGCAAATTAGCGTATGACATGGCGGAACCGGCCTTCAAGATGGTGGCCCCCACTTAGGCGCTTGCGACGGCAGGGCACAAGTGCCATGGGGTGCCACAATTCAAGTGTATCCTCGGTCAGCACCAACCTGGGCATAGTATAAGGGTGCTGAAAGTGCTGGTTATCGTGTGGCACTGGGAAATAACAAATTTAAATTTCTCATTTCCTCATATAGGACACCATCTATAACTACAAAGAGTTGGCCACCTAGCACCACTAGCCGGTTAGCCAGATAGCTCTATGACTGATGAGTGCATATGTTAACCTGCAACACCTTCTATACCTACAGGAGCTGGCCACCTAGCACCGCTAGCTGGTTAGCCATATACCTCTATGACGGATGAGAGCATATGGTATTCTGGAGGACCTTATATTTGTACAGGAACTGGTCATCTAGCACAACTAGCTGGTTAGCCAGACAGCTCTATGATGGATGAAAGCATATGTTAAACTGGAACATCTTCTGTACCGACAGGATCTGGCCACCTAGCATCACTAGCTGGTTAGCAAGATAGCTCTATGATGGATGAGCACGTATGGTAACCTGAACACCTTGTATACCTACAGGAGCTGGTCATCTAGCACCACTAGCTGGTTAGCCAGATAGCTCTATGATGGATGAGAGCTTATGGTATTCTGGAAGACCTTCTATTTCCACAGGAACGGGCCCCTAATAACCACGAGCTGGTAAGCCAGATAGCTCTATGATGAATGAGCACATATGGTAACCTGGATCACCTTATATACCTACAGGAGCTGGTCAACTAGCACCACTAGCTGGTTAGCTAGATAGCTCTATGACAGATGAGCACATATGGTAACCTGGATCACCTTTTATATCTACAGGAGCTGGTCAACTAGCACCACTAGCTGGTTAGCTAGATAGCTCTATGACGGAAGAGCAGATATGGTAACCTGGATCACCTTATATATCAACGGTAGCTGGTCAACTAGCACCACTAGGTGGTTAGCCATATAGCTCTATGACAGATGAGCAGATATGGTAACCTGTAGCACCTTCTATACCTACAGGAGCTGTCCACCTAGCACCACTAGCTGGTTAGCCATATAGCTCTATGACGGATGAGAGCATATGGTATTCTGGAAGACCTTCTATTTCTACAGGAACTGGTCATCTAGCACAACTAGCTGGTTAGCCAGACAGCTCTATGATGGATGAGCGCATATGGTATTCTGGAAGACCTATTTCCACAGGAACTGGCCACCTAGCACCACTAGCTGGTAAGCCAGATAGCTCTATGATGGATGAGCACATATGGTAACCTGGATCACCTTATATACCTACAGCAGCTAGCCACCTAGCACCACTAGCTGGTTAGCCATATAGCTCTATGACGGATGAGAGCATATGGTATTCTGGAAGACCTTCTATTTCTACAGGAACTGGTCATCTAGCACAACTAGCTCGTTAGCCAGACAGCTCTATGATGGATGAGCGCATATATTAAACTGGAACATCTTCTGTACCGACAGGAGCTAGCCACCTAGCACCACTAGCTGATTAGCCAGATAGCTCTATGATGGAAGAGCACGTATGGTATCCTGAACAACTTCTATACCTACAGGAGCTGGTCACCTAGCACCACTAGCTGGTTAGCCAGATAGCTCTGTGACGGATGAGAGCATATGGTATTCTGGAAGACCTCCTATTTGTACAGGAACTGGTCATCTAGCACAACTAGCTGGTTAGCCAGACAGCTCTATGATGGATGAGCGCATATGTTAAACTGGAACATCTTCTGTACCGACAGGAGCTGGCCACCTAGCACCAGTAGCTGGTTAGCCATATAGCTCTATGACAGATGAGAGCATATGGTATTCTGGAAGACCTTCTAATTTTACAGGAACTGGTCATCTTGTGAAAACAAAATCAAAATATCGAGGCTGAGTACCCCAAAAGGAAATACACCAAACACAGGTTACAAAGGAACTTACAAAGTACTTTAATTTATGCTGAATTCAGTTACAAAGAACAGAACAAAATCAGATAGCTATCTGCCCTCAGTGCAACACAGCAAACTCCAGAGTGGTTCGCTGTCTTCAGTGAGAGACGCTGTACATTAGAATTCATTGCTCTTTTATACTATTTTCGAACACGATGTCCATCCCTACTTTGGGTTAATATTCCTCTAATACATTGCTGATCCAGGGTTCATGCCGAGTTCGCATATCCACATGTAACTGGTTTGCTTTTAATACATATATCAACACGCCTACACGGCAACTGTGTATTCTGGGATTTCCCATGCAGGTCTTCTCAAACATTAATACAATGTAGTTAAACAAGTGTTCTACGTTCAGTATTTGAATACATTGTTCTTAACATATGCTCGCGGATTAGTTTCATTGCACGACTAATCCTTTACACACAGGTCAACGAAGGACAAAGTCTCAGTTCACAACCTCAAAAAGTGGCCTGCAGGCAAGTTACATATTAGCTACATGCAGCGGTCAAGACGGCCATGTTGTATTTCGGAATGACACCGTCCACCATTTTAGCTCACAGGGTGACTTTACAAAGCAAACCTAAAATGGTGGCGGATAGACCTAAAATGGCGGCTTACATTGATTTTAAGGTCAGGACCTTGCAACACGGATTTTTTCGCAAGTGACTTACAAGCATCTTGGCGCAGGCCAATATACATATATTCACTGCAATAGGAGGCACGATATAATTTCTCATTTGATAAACCCTCCTTTTGCCCTATGCCAAGTGCTAAACTACTTTGGATTTCCTTGCAAATAACTCCATGCATCATCGTCCATGCACCCTGAATCGCTGTCAGAAATATCTATTGCCATTAGGTAATTCGCTAGAATTTCTTTCAACACATATTCTTTGGTAGTTTTATCTGGGGCATCCACTATATGTCCTATCGTACCTATCGCTTGTGCGCAACATCCCCCTAGCATCAAACATATACTAGGTATACACTGAATACAACAACAAAGGAACAACAGAATTCCCAAAATTATCAGTAAGACCGAAAATACCTTCCAACCCCAAGATCACAAGAAGTCGCAGAACCAATGGCTAATATCCCAGTTTCCCTCGGGAACATGCACTTCTGAACTAAGGACGTGCAGATTCTGTATTGCCTTGAAGATAGTTGGTGAGGAATCTGGCACAAAAACACAGCAAGCGGACCCCACTAATTTACACACTCCACCACGTTCAGCCAGAATGACATCTAATGCTATCCGGTTCTGAAGCGCGACTAGTCTTAACACCTTCTGTTCTAATGTCATATTATAGAGCATGTCCGTGGTCCAGTTGATGGTCCTCTCCAGTACTCTCGGTAGTCTTCTGATATCTTTAATTCACTATCTGCCCCCAAAATGGCACAAGTGATTTTGCTGTATCTCCCAAGATTTGTGCTGGACTGTCACCGGTCTCGTCCCGCCGTGGACAAGCCTTTGAAACTTCTTTTGTACTAGCTATAAACACCCCAGTTAACAGGATCCCTAAATAACAGGTTCCCTGCCAATCCCTGGGCAACCATGGAAATTCTACATTACCGCAAACAAAATAGACAGGTTCGCCTACATACAAAGGTCTGTCTTCCTCAGTCAAATTTGCAACGTTGGCACAACCTTTAAAATCTCCTATTGACTGAGTACCATTCCTCTGTATGGAAAAAGAAACTGAATCAGGGCTATGGTTAACAGTGTAAGAAGGAGGCATGGCATCCTTATTGCCTATCGGAGCCATCTTAAAGGAAATCAAAGATTGGAAAGGACGGGACAGTCTATCAGAAGGCCTAATAGAAGCAACGTTGGGCTTACTCTTATTTGCAAAAAGTGAGCATCTCTGGGGAGTCAGAACACGTTTCTCAAAGCTATTCAAATGAGTGCCATCAAAGTTCCAGGAGATCCTGTCGTTCCAACGGCCAAAGAACAGTGCTCTAAGAGAAGCATAACAAGCAGTTGTCAAAGGTAGAGGATCAATATACCAACCTAGCCCCTTATACCCATGTTTCAGTAAATGTGCGCAGACCCAACAGTTAGATTTATGGTGGTACCTTTGTCTATGCTGAGAGTCCCTAGGGGACAGAGTATGCAATGTACATATGGAGTAAGAACAGTAGGTACATTTTCAGTAGACAACAAGGATTCTAAAGGATGCGTTTCCTCGAGGTACCACAATCCTAGGACAGTGACTATTATAAAACCAAATATCATTATAAAAACACAGCAATACATTTTCGGGGACCAGGTGCATTGTCCATTGTTCCGGTTGGTCACACCATCATTTACAAGTCCCATACGAGCGGTAGTGGTGGCAGGCATTGTAGTCTTCAAACGGAAACCCCCAATGTTCGTTGCTGGCGACCTCCCAGCTGCGCGACTTCTTAGTCCTTCCACAACCCTAGCCAACAGAATCCCCTTTCTCAAATTTTGGGCAAAAACAAGCCCTTGATGATTCTTTCCTTCTCCAAATGCACAGCCGAACCGTGCCATAAGTCTATCAGATGCACAGCAAAACTGTGCCATAAGTCTATTTTCTTGGACGCAGATTGTACCTTGCTTTTCCCAGTACTGATTGATCCGGAAACAATGTGTCGTCACTTCCCGTTGGAAGCAACGTATCAGAGACAAGTGAAGATGCCGAAATTTGAAACAACAGTTTCCGGATGCAAAACTTTTGGAGAGTGTGGAGACAAAATGGCTGCTTCCCCAAGTCTCACGGGCTCATAACGATTCTCCGACACACTCTCGGCGCTATTTACTGCTTTGGGATTGTTGGTTGCAGCGTTAGCGAGGGGTTCTGTTTCTTCTGTATCGTGTGGCACTGGGTGAGGAAGTTTCTTGCCGTGCGATGCATGGATCCAGTCCTTGCTTCCAGAAACCTGCACCGCTGTTTGGGTGACCAACAGGACTTGGAACGGGCCCCGTCAGTGAGGTGCCTGGCAGGAAGAGCGCTCAAATGCTTCCAGGCTGTATGCTGTGGCCCAGGCCCTTGTATCACACAGGTAAAGCCTCTCGTACCTGGTGATAAATCAAATACAGGTTTTTAGTCAACTGGCTGCAATAATCTGAAAGTAATACATTTTCAACTTTTCTCAAAGAGCTACCCTTAGGAAGGTTCGAGATATTGGCAGGTCTCCCCATTAACACCTCAAATGGATAGAGCCCAGTCTTAGTTTGAGGGGTTGTACGCATGGATAATAACACGATCGGTAAGGCGTCCGGCCATTTTAATTTAGTGCCGGCACACGTCTTAGCGAGCTTGTTCTTGATGATACTGTTGTGTCTTTCTACTAGTCCGGCGCTCTGAGCATGTCTGGCCAAATGGAACCGTTTGTCGATCTGTAATGCCACACATTTATGCAGAATTACAGCAGCGACAAAATGTGGACCATTGTCCGAACAGATAACTCTTGGTAGCCCCAACCGTGGGAAGTACTCCTTTAACATGGTTTTCACAGTAGTCATGGCTGTAGCATCTTTAACGGGGAAAGCCTCAACCCATTTGCTAAAAGCACAGATGACCACCAACACGTACTTCATATTGTTGCACCGTTCCATTTCAATAAAATCAAAGTGGATAACTTCAAAGGGGACAGAGGATGGCCCAAAACTTCCCCTTGGAGTTACTGTCCCCTTTATTATGTTGTAGGCAAATCATGCAACCCTGAACATAGAGCTGGGCAATTTCTGAAATTTTGTAATTTGCCCAAACTTTCTCTAATATTTGTGTTACTTTCTGGGCACATACATGCGTAGGACCATGGGCCATGATGACCATCATCATTACATACGTGTCAGGGAGTAGCCATTCCCTTCAACTATGTCCACCCAACACCATTCATCATCAAGTTTCCCCAAGCCTTCAGCCCACCTCTTGGATTCTTCTAACGTGGCATCAGCTTGGATATCCCGTACAGACCCAACACCCTCATCCATTGCATAAGCATTTACAGTCTCCCTTGAAACATACATCTCCGTAAAGAGATTGGTAGCAGTTTGTCTAGCTATTTGATCAGCGAAAGCATTCCCTTTTCCTATGTCATCTGTAATCTTTCGATGTGCTGCACATTTCATAACAGCTAACTGAGTAGGGAGCGCAAGCGCTTAAAGCAGTTGTACTATTAGGAAGCCATGTTGGATCTTGGTACCATGTGAAGTCAAGAACCCTCTCTTTGACCAAAGTCTCCCAAAGTTGTGAACCACCCCAAAGGCATACTGACTATCAGTATATATATTTACTGCAAGCCCTTCAGAAAGTTCACAAGCTCGGGTCAATGCTATAATCTCTGCGGCCTGCGCAGAGTTATGCGTGATTCTCTTGGTTTCCACGACCGTGCTTAATGGGGTGATTGCATAAGCAGCTGTGGATGTACCATCCTCAATTTTGAAGCAGGAGCCATCACAAAACAGCTCTCCTTGCGGATTATCCAAAGGAGTGTCTTTCAAATCAATTCTACCCTTTGCCTCTTGTTCGGTAGTATACAGACAGTCATGCGACTCTTCATCGCCGCAAGTATTAACTTGCGGGAAAGGTAGGAGCTCAGCCGGATTAAGAACACAACACCTCTTAATTTGGATGTGAGGAGCAAACAAGATCAATTCATATCTCGTTAACCGTGCAGAAGTGAGGTGTTTCATTTGGGTTCGGTTCAGTAGAACATCTACAGAGTGAGGCACCATCAGTGTTAGATCATGGCCTAGGACCATTCCCTCACTCTGATTTACAGACGCAGCAGCAGCAGCGACAGCTCACAAACATCTTGTCAAAGCGCATGCTACAGGATCAAGGGCGGAAGAAAAGTAACTGCACGGCCTATTCTTCCCTCCATGTTCCTGCGTTAATACAGCCAAAGCACATCTATCACATTCATGCACAAACAACACAAGGCCTTTTCATAGTTTGGTGTGCCCAATGTTGCAGAGCATAATGCAGTCTTGAGCAAGTCAAATGATTGCTGGTGTTCCACGTTCCACGGCAATGGCGAAGAAATGCCCTTCTTTGTCAAAGCCAACATCGGTTTGATCACTAGTGAAAAATTCAGGATCCACAACCTACAGTAAGAAGCCATACCTATCAAGGCTCTAGCCTCCTTCTGTGTATTTGGGACAGACATGCCAGAAATGTGTTTTATATGTTCAGGTGTCAATCTTCTTCCCTCCTTTGACAGGAGATAGCCTAAATAGGCAACCTCCTGGCAACATATTGAAACTTTTTAAGCAAAGCCTTGTGACCATGCTTAGCTAGATGAATAAGGAATAATACAGTGCCCTCCTTACAGGCGGTCTCAGAGTCAGCTGCTAAATGCAAGTCATCAACATATTGAAGCAATGTACAAGTAGAGGGCAATTCAAGGGTATCAAGCTGTTCTTTCAAGCCCTACTATAGATGCTAGGAATCTCGGTGTACCCTTGAGGTGCACGAGTAAATGTGAACGAGCGTCCCCCTATGGTGAACGCGAACAAGTATCTACTATCCTTGTGTAAAGGAATACTAAAGAAAGCATTCTTTAGATCCAAAACACTAAAGTAAGTAGCTGTAGCTCGAATCAAGGTTAATATTGTCGTCACATCAGGCACAATTGGAAATTGCAGAGCGACGACTTTATTAATGGCACGTAAATCAATTATGAAACGGAATGGAATTGCATTATCGCCTTTCTTGTACAAGGGTAAAATCGGACTATTGCACAAACTTCCTGAAATTTCTTCAATCACCCCACGATGCACAACATCGGAAACAATGCATTTTAAAGCTCACTTGCCCTCAACTGAAATCTTATACTGGGGAATGCGTGGCAGCTCAATTCCATGTTTCAAAACTATCTTAACAGGCTCGATCTGTAAAACACCAACATTGTTGTCGTCAACAGCCCATAAAAAATTGCTGTGGTGAAATCATCAAGCGCACTCCATCAGAAGAACAATAAATTACTGCATTTAATTCTTTTAACAGGTTCAACCCCAGCAAATTCTCTCCACAATTCAAAGCCAAGTGAAATGGACAGTGGTCCGTAAAGGGACCCAAAGAAATGGGTACCGGCAAAGAAACCGGACAAACAACTGGTGTGCCAGAAAACCCTACAGAAACATTGGTTTGCCCTGACAGTGGAATGTTTGGAACCCGTGAATGATCAATGGAACACTTCTGTGCTCCAGTATGTATCAAAAACGGATGTTTCCTATTTCCGACCACCATTTTAACGTAGGGACTTTTCTGATTGACGGGAATAGGTATAGGTTCCAAACCCTGCTTCGAGCAAACCTAACGAAACAGAATATCATCAAAAGGAAGCTCTTCAGATAGATATGCAGCAGAAGGATGATCAAATATGTTCCTAGTTTCCACACTCAGAGTCTGATTATCTTGTGAAAAAGGTTGCTGAGGATCCTGTGCAAACTGACCTCTACCAGGGCCCCCTACACCTGGGCGACCTCTGGATCGTCTACCCATATTCCCAAATGTGTTATTCGACCTCTGTCGAAGGACGGGGCATTGTGCACGACAATGACCCTCTTGTCGACAATAGGCACACTGGTTAATGTTCACAGGACCCAAGGGCACATTCCCTTGTGGGACATACTGACCTCTAATCTGCAAACAACCCCCTCTGGGGCCTCTAACAATTTGCTGTAATAGTACTTTAGTCTTCAAATCACCTTTTCATTTTTCAACTCTATCTTTTTCATTATTGACACGATTCTCGTAGTACTGAGCCATATGCAGTACTTCTGATTGGGAGTTCGCCTGCCAAGCGCTCTCAGAGGACATAATCTGTGACTGGATGTCAGGCAGCAATCCATGCATAAATTGGTCCACAAATAACCTTTTCCCAGACTCTGTGCCTAGGGCTTGTCCGCTGAAATCCGAGAATACCTGTTCGAACTGATTAAAGAACTCGATAGCACACTCAGACTTCCCTTGGACACAGGCCGTAAATTTGTCCCAAATAATTATTTTCTCCGGGATTATGGTTTTTAATTTTGCAATGATTCTATCAGGCAAGGTTAGTATAACCTGAGGCGGTCTTTCACCAGCAGGCCTTTCTCCATCGAATATAGTTACATTCGCCCATGTATCTCCCAACCCTGGTACATCGTCTATAGTCCTAAATTGTTTCCACAAATCCACGGGCAGGAGTACAGGAAATAACAAATTAATATCGCCTAAGGTGAATACTGAGGATCGCAAGACGGACTCTATTTCTTTATAGAATCCTGTCTGATTTTTTCTAATATCAGGAATAGATTGCCTAATAGTCTTCGCTTCCTGTCTTGAGAACGGGACGTGGACAAACTGCGATACCTAATGTGCAGGAATGTTCACAGCAACTATACCATGTGCAGCATCGGCCGCAACCTCAACCTTCGGGACTAATGTCGGAGGATCCTCTCTCATAGGCAACTGAGAAGTAGGTGACTCCGAACGCTTAATAAGCAACAGAGCTAAGTCGAGCGCTAAAGCAGTCGAAGAAGTGTCAAGTGAAAAAGCTCTTTTATAAATAATCAATAACTCTGTGGGACAACTAATCTTTCTTTTTACACAATCATCCTGCAGGTACTCTATCATTACCTGTATCACTTTCCTCTGCATTTCTGGCGCATACTGAATATATGTGTCATATACTTCAACTGGAGTTATCGACATATCTGACATCCATCTAAGCGCGTCCTCCGTACAAATTTGTGTTTCCTCAGATATCGATTTTCAACAAGGAAGGAACCGTTTCTGTACATACATACTTTCCCCCTCGTCATCCTCATTCTGTAACCTTTCCAACTCCTTTCTATAATCAAATAACCTTCTGAAATGCTCGTTTACTTTCCCCACAGTGTCTCTTGAAAATGCTAAAGTATTTAGATCCCTTAACCCTTGCGTTGATCTGCATTATTTAATTTGCCCCACATCACACATAAATGAATTCCTACACCTTCAATAAAAACATTTTTCTCAGGAAAATTATTAATATTGTAAAGTGTGGCAAAAACAGAAGCTTGATCATCCCTCTCCATACAATGCTTAGCCCATGCAATCAACTCACGTTTCTTCTCTGGTGGTACAGTTTTACGAGTGACAACCTTCAAACCTGTACCTTGATCGACTACAAGCGGTACAGGGCCACTTGGAAGAGAGGGAGCAGGCAAATTCAATGGAGGTAATCTTACTGGTGCGATAAGAAGAGGTGGAGGAGCTGGAGGAAGAGGGACATTGGGAGGAGCAGGAACAACGGGAACAACAACAGGCAGAGCAGGAAGAGCATGAGGAAGAGGCAAAACAGCAGGAAGAGGAACATACGGAGGTGGCGCAGAGGCACCAGGCCTTCGTTCATTTAACAATTTGTCTATGAATTGATAAGAAGCATGAAGGCCTTTAGAAGGATAGATTTTCTGAATTCCAAGTGAGAAAGCCCTATCCATATTCCTAATCGATTCAGAATGTTTAGTTTGGTCATACAATAATGCTTTTTCGGCATTAGTTTTATGACGGCGCGCATGTTTTTCTCTACTCTTAAGTTGCTGCAACACTTCTTTTTTCCAAAACATCAAATGCTGCAGGTCTAGCCTTTTTCTTTAATAGAATTGACTCTAAATACTCAATACAAGGGATTTCGAAACTACCATTGATTGGCCACTGAAGTTCGGAGGCATGGCTGGTTTGTCTGTGCCAAATGTCATTAAACACTATACTTCCAATGCCATGCTTACAGTACATAGTACACGCCGGCGACCCCTCCTGTGGTGCGGGATGGCTAAATTCCAAAGATTTTCTGTCGCTGCCGAACAGCGCCCTGAAGCAGGTAGACAAATTCCCAGGCATATCAAATTATTGGTGTTACCTGGTCAATAATTGTGTCTGCAGATACAATATGCCAAAATCAAATTATCAGGATTGTATTAAGAGTCGGGTCACGACTCACCTGATCAAGCCTAAGGAGGTCCGATCAGATTCCAAAGAATCTTACCTAACTAATCTTACCTCGTGTGTGGTGATTTCGGCAAATCTGCCCGCCTCGATAAGTGGACCCTCGTCCAGATGCCATTCTCGGACCACAAGCTAATCATCCAGGGATCGGGTTGTGCAGTGCTGCTGAGGTGTCGCGTCTCGTTCAGTGGGGCCCCTTTTTGTCACACCGCCCGATCCCGGTCCGATAGCGAGGGTCAACCTTTGATAATCCGGCATCAATCTTGAGGGTCCCTATTCGGGCGCCAACTGTGAAAACAAAATCAAAATATCGAGGCTGAGTACCCCAAAAGGAAATACACCAAACACGGGTTACAAGGGAACATACAAAGTACTTTAATTTATACTGAATTCAGTTACAAAGAACAAAACAAAATCAGATAGCTATCGGCCCTCAGTGCAAAACAGCGAACTCCAGCGTGGTTCGGTGTGTTCAGTGAGAGACGCTGTACATTAGAATTCATTGCTCTTTTATACTATTTGCGAACACAATGTCCAACCCTACTTTGGGTTAATATTCCTATAATACATTACTGATCTATGGTTCATGCCGAGTTCACATATCCACATGTAACTGGTTTGCTTTTAATACATATATCAACAAGCCTAGACGGCAACTGTGTATTCTGGGATTTCCCGTGCAGGTCTTCTCAAACATTAATACAATGTAGTTAAACAAGTGTTCTACGTTCAGTATTTGAATACATGGTTCTTAACATATGCTCGCGGATTAGTTTCATTGCACGACTAATCCTTTACACACAGGTCAACGAAGGACAAGGTCTCAGTTCACGACCTCAACAAGTGGACTGCAGGCAAGTTACATATTAGCTACATGCAGAGGTCAAGACGGCCATGTTGTATTTCGGAATGACATTGTCCACCATTTTAACTCACAGGGTGACTTTACAAAGAGAACCTAAAATGGCAGATTGAACTAAAATGGCGCCTTACATTGATTTTAAGGTCAGGACCTTGCAACACAGATTTCTTCGCAAGTGACTTACAAGCAGCTTGGTGTAGGCCAATATACATATACTCACTGCAATAGGAGGCACGATATCATTTCTCATTTGACAATCTAACACAGCTAGCTGATTAGCCAGACAGCGCTATGATGGAGGAGCGCATATGTTAAACTGGAACATCTTCTGTACCGACAGGAGCTGGCCACCTAGCACTACTAGGTGGTTATCCAGATAGCTCTATGATGGATGAGAGCATATGGTATTCTGGAAGACCATCTATTTCCACAGGAACTGGCCACCTAGCACCACTAGCTGGTAAGCCAGATAGCTCTATGATGGATGAGCACTTATGGTAACCTGGATCACCTTATATACCTACAGCAGCTAGCCACCTAGCACCACTAGCTGGTTAGCCAGATAGCTCTATGATGGATGAGCACATATGGTAACCTGGATCACCTTATATATCTACAGGAGCTGGTCAACTAGCACCACTAGGTGGTTAGCCATATAGCTCTATGACGGATGAGCAGATATGGTAACCTGCAACACCTTATATACCTACAGGAGCTGGCCACCTAGCACCACTAGCTGGTAAACCAGATAGCTTTATTATGGATGAGAGCATATGGTATTCTGGAAGACCTTCTATTTCTACAGGAACTTGTCATCTAGCACAACTAGCTGTTTAGCCAGGCAGCTCTATGATGGATTAGTGCATATGTTAAACTGGAACATCTTCTGTACTGGCAGGAGCTGGCCAACTAGCACCCCTAGCTGGTTAGCTAGATAGCTCTATGACGGATGAGCACGTATGGTAACCTGAACACCTTCTATACCGACAGGAGCTGGTCAACTAGCACCACTAGCTGGTTAGCCATATAGCTCTATGACGGATAAACAGATATGGTAACCTGGATCCCCTTCTATGCATAATGGAGCTGGCCACCTAGCACCACTAGCTGGTTTGCTAGCTAGCTCTATGACTGATAAGTGCATATGGTAACCTGGAGCACCTTATGTACCTACAAGGAGCTGGCCACCTAGCACCATTACCTAGAATGTTCTGTCCCAGCTGCATCTGGGGCCCTTAATATAACTGTGTTACTGCTTGCACTGGCGTACACTCCCTTTTGACTCGTTTGTAAATTTGTGGTGAGTTCCAGGAGGTGACTCCCGATACAAACTTATCAGTGTCTCCAGACTGCTTGAAGATGGACCTCTCATATGTGGACAGAATCAATATCTCCTCCACCCAATCATCGATGCAGGAGGAAACTGATGATTTCCATGCACGCATGATCACCTTGCTGCAAGCGTGCAGCTCCGGAGTAGCCACATTTTCGTACACAATGGCAGATCCACTTATGAAGACACATCGGCAAGTATCAAAGTGAAGCTTTCGTTGGAATAGTACAGTTCATCACTGGGCCCAACCTCTCACAGGTCCCCATCCCAAAAGTCGCTAGTCTTTTCACAAGACCAAAGTAAATGACACTTGATGTAATCAACCCTGGGCAGAAAATCATATGACAGGATGGTGCGGTGCCACTGCTTGGGGGCAATGAGGAGTGTGTTCCTGCACATAATGAAACAGAAACAGCCTGCCCGGTTTTCCCTCTAAACCGGCCCGCTGCTAGCCTACTCTCTGCTTGTGTCTACCCTCACCATTGCAGCCTCTGCTAGGAAACAGCCTGCCCGGGTTCCCCCTAAGCCGGGCCGCTACTAGCCACCTCTCTGCTTGTCTCTACCCTCACCATAGAAGCCTCTGCAAGGAAACAGCCTGCTTTGGTTTCCCTCTAAGCCGGGCCGCTGCTAGCCTCCTCTCTGCTTGTCTCTACCCTCACCATAGAAGCCTCTGCAAGGAAACAGCCTGCTTTGGTTTCCCTCTAAGCCGGGCCGCTGCTAGCCTCCTCTCTGCTTGTCTCTACCCTCACCATAGAAGCCTCTGCAAGGAAACAGCCTGCTTTGGTTTCCCTCTAAGCCGGGCCGCTGCTAGCCTCCTCTCTGCTTGTCTCTACCCTCACCATAGAAGCCTCTGCAAGGAAACAGCCTGCTTTGGTTTCCCTCTAAGCCGGGCCGCTGCTAGCCTCCTCTCTGCTTGTGTCTACCCTCACCATAGTAGCCTCTTCTAGGAAACAGCCTGCCCGGGTTTCCTCTAACCCAGGCTGCTGCTAGCCTCCTCTCTACTTGTCTCTACCCTCCCCATAGAAGCCTCTCCTAGCCTGCCAGGGTTCCCGCTAAACTGGGCCGCAGCTAGCCTCCTCTCTGCTTGTCTCTACCCTCACCATAGAAGCCTCTGCAAGGAAACAGCCTGCTTTGGTTTCCCTCTAAGCCGGGCCGCTGCTAGCCTCCTCTCTGCTTGTCTCTACCCTCACCATAGAAGCCTCGGCAAGGAAACAGGCTGCTTTGGTTTCCCTCTAAGCCGGGCCGCTGCTAGCCTCCTCTCTGCTTGTGTCTACCCTCACCAAATTAGCCTCTTCTAGGAAACAGCCTGCCCGGGTTTCCTCTAACCCAGGCTGCTGCTAGCCTCCTCTCTGCTTGTCTCTACCCTCTCCATAGAAGCCTCTGTGTGGAAGCATCCTGCCTGGGTTTCCCTCTAAGCCGGGCAACTGCTGGCCGCCTCTCTGCTTGCTCTACCCTCACCATAGCAGCCTCTCAGAGGAAGCAGCCGGCATGGGTTTCCCTCTAAACCGGGCCACTGCTGGCCACCTCTGTGCTTGTATCCACCCTCACCATAGCAGCCTCTCCTAGGAAGCAGGCTGCACGGGTTTCCCTCTGAGCCGGGCCACTTCTCGCCTCCTCTGTACTTCGCTCTACCCTCACCATAGCAGCCTCTCATAGTAAGCAGCCTAGCTGAGTTTCCCTCTAAACCGGGCCACTGTGGGCCTCTTCT
The DNA here is from genome assembly GCF_040938575.1 of Ambystoma mexicanum. Classification (NCBI taxonomy): domain Eukaryota; kingdom Metazoa; phylum Chordata; class Amphibia; order Caudata; family Ambystomatidae; genus Ambystoma; species Ambystoma mexicanum. The sequence goes on from NC_090922.1 coordinate 1,510,222,278, forward strand.
GTGCTTGTATCCACCCTCACCATAGCAGCCTCTCAGAGGAAGCAGGCTACTTGGGTTTCCCTCTGAGCCGGGCCACTTCTCGCCTCCTCTGTACTTCTCTCTACCCTCACCATAGCAGCCTCTCAGAGTAAGCAGCCTAGCTGGGTTTCCCTCTAAGCCGGGCCACTGTGGGCCTCTTCTGTGCTTGTCTCTACCCTCACCCTAGCAGCCTCTCAGAGCAATCAGCCTGTTTGGGTTTCCATCTAAGACGGGCCACTGCGGGCCTCCTCTGTGCTTACCTCTGCCCTCACAATAGCAGCCCCTCTAAGAACAAGCAGCATGCCTAGGTTTCCCTCTAAGACAGTGGACTGTGGGCCGCCTCTGTGCTTGCTCTACCCTCACCATAGCAGCCTCTCAGAGTAAGCAGCCGGCTGGGTTTCCCTCTAAGCCGGGCCACTGCGAGCCTCCTCTCTGCATGCCTCTACCCTCACCATAGCAGCCTCTCAGAGCAAGCAGCCTGCCCGGGTTTCCTTCTAATACAGGGCACTGTGAGCCTCATCTGTGCTTGTCTCTACCCTCACCATAGCAGCCTCTCAGAGTAAGCAGCCTGCCTGGGTTTCCCTCTAAGCCGGGCCACTGCTGGCCTCCTCTTGATGCATGACGGCTGCTAACTGCTGCTCATGTTCACTAAACCCCGTGGTGATGAGAAATTACTTTGGAAAGGCTTTTTTGGCCGTCATTAATCACAACAGAATTCGCTGCTAAAGAGACCGTAAGCAAATGAAGTCGCGCAGGTCGAGGAAGGAAGAGAGAAAGGAGGAAAGAGGAAGGACCATGGAAAGAGAGGCAGGGGAAGAAAGAGGGAGCAGGAGGAAAGAGGCATAGGGATAGTAAGAAGGTGCAAGAAGAAACAGGTGCAAACATCACATAAGGATGTAGAAAGGAGGCCGATCAAGGGTCACAGACAGATGGGGTGTTTTCTCACTAGATTGGCACTACCTGGTTTAAGCACAGTCATCAGAAGGGATTCGAGCAGATTGGAATACAAGTGAATTATAAAACCTCATTGTCCAATTTTGGTAACGTGGACGGAACGGCAGGCTTATCTCCACACGGTCGTGGATCGTTGGTTAGTTGCAACACAGCAAAAATACAATTATTAGCCAATGATAAAAGGGACTGTCCAGTCAAGGTTGTATCAAAGCAAGTACTTTATTAACACAACAGACAGTTCTAGCACACTACAAAATCCACCCCATCCTGTAAATGAATGCAGAGGACAGACAGTTTGAAGAAGGAAAGGGGATTCACTCTGGATACTAACAGGAGAGTAGTCGGTAAATAATTAATCACAATAGTGGAAGATACTTGGTTTCAACACAAAGGGAGCAATGGTTGGGAAATGTCATTAGGGTCCCTTGGAGAAGGACGAGGGGGACAGAACCACATGTACCTTGTGTTGTAGAGTTCTTTGTGCTCGACAGTGTCAAGGCAGGTTGAGGGCGCATTGCAGCTTCTGCGAAAGAGTTCAAGATGCAAGACAGCTGCGGGTATGAGGCTGCAGGCAGTTCGGCGTGCGAAGCAGGATGGATAGCTGCAGGCTGGCCTAAATGGTGGCCGGGGGTCAGGAATTGTTGTCTCAGTGCTGGTTGGCAGTTGTGAAGCACTGGTTGAGGTGCCTTGGACGGCATTAGCAACTACAGCATACAAACTGTCAGCAGTGCAGTCGGTTGCGGTTTGCAGAGCTTGACTGGCTCAAAAATTTCCTTTAAGGAGGACATTGGTAGATACTTGTCAATGTACTCCTAGTTTCTTCACTGGGCTCGTGTCATCCTTTAAGGCAGACGGCCCAAAGCTGAGGAGAGTGTTGCCGGCACCAACCTTGTCCTTGGTTTGGTTCAGAACTCTCTAGCACTTCCCACCTAGGAAACGTTCAGCAGGGCCTAGCAAGGCACGCTGCGTGGGTGTGGGTATCTGCCAAAAGAGGGGCTCTGCCCTCTTTAAAAGACAAATGGACTAGAGTGATTGGTGGCTAAGCCTACCTTAATGAAGGAATCCTGGGTCCCCACCAACAATCTCCTCTATGCGTGAGGTCCTAACCCGAGTGCTTTGCAACAAAAATGGTAAAGGGGTGCAAACATGTAGTACTAAATCCCACCCATCTTCCTGTCTGTTGTGTATCAAAGGGTCTCTCTGGTTAATGGAGCTCTCTGTGGTTCCTGATTAAAGCAGCAGGTCTGCCTTAAAGCTGCGGCGAGACTAGACATTCTGTCGCCGTCAAACCACATACTCCTACTTTCTCAATGGGTCTCCCTGCAGGGATATCTACTGTAAACACACAGTCCCAGACATGACATTTCCCTGTCAATTGATACTGAAGGTAAGAGCTGGCATTAGGTTGACACAATGAATATGAAAGTGTGGTGGGGGTTTCCTGTCTCCTTTGTCAGCCTCTGCTGCCAGGTATCGTGTGGGCCTTTTTGAATTAGACTCTGTAATGTAATGTATTGTATTATGCAAGTGTGATAAGTAGCATGTTCGACTACATCACAATAAAACATTAAACTCTGATTAGTATGCAAATGCTGCCACCAGATATAGGAATCAACACAAGGACAGGGTAGATCCATGAAGCCTTTATTAATTAATTAGGCTGGCCATGGCAGGGGGAATGTTCGGCCCTACCCCTTCTGGAGATGCATTGTGTACTCCTCATCTGTCAGATCTAAACTAAATATGACAGGGGGGACAGGGTAGGCTCTGTCCACCCAGAGTACATGGGTCTATGTATATGATAGGCGGTGAGCATAGGAAAATGTGTGCGGATGAGCTCCACAAATTTTCCAGAGGTTTATCTACCATCATTCAATTTCTTGAAAATATTTTTAAAAAACCCAAATGAGCGCACACCGACTGTGCGGATGGACACATTCTTCACACAGTGGTTAAAAGAATGTGTCCGGCAAAAGGATGAACCATGTGGAATAAATAACAGATGAAATGGGCCAGTGAATTTGCTAAAAAAGTCAAAAGATGTGATCTAGGGTGGGGGATGGGTGGGTAGCTGGTGTTATGAGTTCGTAAGGATAGCAGAGGTTGCAGAGGTAGTTGGCTTGTTCTACGAGATTGTCAGCTTCCCACTGCATTCCACAGTTCAATGTCTACCTCTGTTCTCCTCGCATGCTAAGGGGACTCTCCCGATTTCAACAGGTGGCCTAGCATTTTATCATTGCCTTTCCCCTGATATGGACCTAGTGGCATTTTTGCAGAATGCTTCCCTATTTCCCTCTTTCTATCCCACCATGTTTAATGATGGCTGCATTCCTGGGTCCCTTTAAGGCTCACGCCAGCAATGGGAGACAGGGGGCCCTGCCCCCACTCTCTTGCCATATATACCTTTCTAGAAGCAGTTTCATTTCAATCTTGCTCTTTCAGTTCACTGCAGCCCACCACTCAGGTTAGACGTTTTCTGCACACCATCTCCCATAATCTCCCTGTTTCTTTTTAATGGGTGTATGCTGTGCTTCTGTGGAAATGGGCCGATCCTCTACGTTGACCCACAGAGAACCTCATACAGCTGAAGTACCAATACACAAACACCCACACATATGGTCGTAAAACACCAGAATAATGAACACAGACTCAATTAAGAACCCATGAACTACATTGTTTTTCTTAAATGGCCCTACTCTTGCCAGGCATCACATTAGTCCTCTAGGAGAGAACTGCACCATTACTACAGGACAATCATGGTAGGAACAATGTGTCCAGAACAGACTATCCTGCTCTCCAGAACAGAGCAGGCTTCTCTCCAGAACAGGCCAGAACAGACCAGCCTGCTCTCCAGAACAGACCAAAACAGATCAGCCTGCTCTCCAGAATAGACCAGCCTGCTCTCCAGAACAGACCTGCCTGCTCTCTAGAACAGACCAGAACAGATCGGCTTGCTCTCCAGAACAGACCGGCCTGCACTCCAGAACAGATCAGCCTGCTCTCCAGAACAGACCATTCTGCTCTCCATAACAGGCCAGAACAGACCAGCCTGCCCTCCAGAACAGACCAGAACAGATCAGCCTGCTCTCCAGAACAGACTAGCCTTCTATCCAGAACAGACCAGCCAGCTCTCCATAACAGACCAGAACAGACAAGCCTGCTCTCCAGAACAGAGTAGCCTGCTCTCTCTCCAGAACAGACCAGCCTACTCTCCAGAACAGACCAGCCTGCTCTCCAGAATAAACCAGCCTGCTCTCCAGAACAAACCAGAACAGACCAGCCTGCTCTCCAGAACAGAACAGCCTAATCTCCAGAACAGACAAGCCTGCTCTCCAGAACAGACCAGCCTGCTCTTCCACATGTAGGTCCTAGTTCTAGCCTGAGGTAAAGGGCATCTTATTCTGAAGTGAAACAGTAACACTGGTGAGTGGCAACTCACAGGAGAACCTTGACCCTCCTTTCTGGAGCAAGACCCTGCAAGCAGAAAAAGCATTCATCAACTGTCAGATGCCCCACCTGGCCTTACGAGTGACTCCAATGTGGCAGTTACAGAGAGAACGAAAGGGCAGAAAAAAGGAATAAGGGAAAGGATTCCAGGAAGGGGGTCGAAGGGACAAGGAGGAGGGTCGAAGACAGTGGCTTGAAGGGTGGAACGAGGGAACAAAAGAACAACAACAGAGATGGAAAAGGAAGAAAGAGGGGACAACGGGTAGAAGAAAACAGGTAGAAAACGGGATGCACGGGAACAGGTAGAACGATCACAGATAGAACGGGGGGGGCTCCATGAACAAGGAACAAGAGGGCTTCCACAAGTGAGTGACGGCAGTGGAACAGGACCTGGGACTGATGCTACGCAGGGCCAAGCTTGCTGACCTATATCCAAGATCCTTATATTTGGGATTCATGGACCGCAGAGTTCCCTTCGACTCATGATCAAGGAATCAATGGAGCCCTCCAATCTCTCCAGGGGAGCAGGAAGGGGCAGGCCATGATTGGCTGTAGGGTGGGGCTGCCAGAGGAATTCCAGATTGGGAAATGAGTAAGGCAGGGATTGGCCGCCTTCAGTTCCCCAGATCCCTGGCTCAGGATAGAGAGCGTTTATGACCCAATGATGGCGACCATCAGGGACTCTGTACTTGTGTTTGCAGTGATGTGGTACCCATCTCTTAGGCTGAAAATTAGGTCATCAAATAGCGCCATCATAAGGGCCTTGGGAGCAGCAAGTGTCGGCTTTAGAGGAGAATCGTTCCTAAAAGGACAAGATGGGCATCCATGGTCACATCTGGAAGTGGCCCAGTACTCCGACTATGCGGGAGAGTGTTCTATTCTTCCGGCCGCTCGAATCCCAGATTATGGGAAGTGAGTTGACTTAGTAACCGGTGAGAAAGCGTCTGTGGTTCAGACATAGATGGGGGCATGTTTTTCGACCCCCATGAAGGCCTATCAGGCCATGGACGCCCCTGATGTCCCCTATGCTGGTGAACCCTGAGGATTCGTTAAGGTTTATTCCGAACCTCTAGCGGCAAATGGATTTGTTAAGTGCATTTTGTGTATTGTCCACAGTGCTTGACTCATGAAGAGCTTGGGCTGAAAATGCTGAGTCAAGAGTAAGAGCTGAGACCCGCCCTATGGTTTGGACCACCGAGTGTCGTCCAAGATATAAGAGACATATCACTGAAGCGATGGGCCGTAGAGGTGCCATTTCCCACTATGGAGGCCTGTTGCGGTTGGTGAATTTAGTAAACCACAGAATGATTCTCTCTGCCGGATGTCACACGTATCAAGTAGCAGCCCTGAGAGGCAGGGAGCGCTGGCGTACTCACGATAATGAACCCCAGTCCCTGAGTGCGCAGATATTATGATTTGAAGTGTCCTCTTGACTTTGACCCTTCCTCGACTATATTGTGTCTCTAGAGATGAGCATGTTTTAGGTAAGATATCATTTGACTAATCTCCCGGTGAAGTTGGTAAAAGGAAGAAGGCCTGTGTGTAGCCCTCATGAGTGCTTTTGCTTGTGTGCCCAGTGCAGTAGCACATTTTCTCTTCTTGAGCGACCAGTGTAATCCTCAGAGCCCTTCTGCTTGAAGCAAAGACAAGTCATTTTCAAGAGGCCCTAGTACCAGCTTAGAGTATGGCAAGCTCAGTACCAGCTTGATGTATGGCAAGCTCGGTGCAGGCTTAATGTATGGCAAGTTCGGTACAAGCTTAATGTATGGCAAGTTTGGTACCAGCGTAGTGTATGGCAAACTTGGTACCAGCTTAATGTAGGGCAAGCTTGGTACCAGCTTAATGCAGGGCAAGCTTGGTACCAGCTTAATGTATGGCAAGCTCGGTACCAGCTAAATGTATGGCAAGCTCGGTACCAGCTTAATGTATGGCAAGCTCGGTACAGGCTTAATGTATGGCAAGCTAGGTTTGAGCTTATTGTATGGCAAGTTCAGTACCAACTTAATCGGTGGCAGCACTTGCACCTCAGGCAGGAAGCATCATTGGCACCCCTGTCCCAAACAAAAAATGACAACACGATACATTGGGTGCAGACCAGCACAGACCCTTTCACTATAGTATTTTGGGGGCGTGATTCAGGGTGGGCTGTAGTTAGAAATCATAACCTAATTACACCTGCATAATCTTCCCTGCAGAATATTCCTACCATACAATGCATTATTTACCAACATAAATATGTTAATCATTCTCTTGAACACTGGTTGTAAAATGAGGCATTTTAGTATGACTTCAATTCTACAGTTCACCATACAAATATGGCTCCTGCACCAACTAAATGTAAGGATAGTAAGATGGAGAGAGGTAAAAGATATGGGTAAATTGTATTGCTTGGCAATACTCTGACACAAGCGTCCTCTCAGGTGTTTGGTGGAGGCAATGCCCACATGCCCTTACAGTGCAGAGTCATTTACAAAAGGAATAACACCAGTTCTCGGTTGAGGGGGTGCACACTGCAAGCCTACTTAGCAGACTTCTGCAAAGAGGTTATATACCAGCGACTATGCCAGCATTTTCAAACACGACAAAGGAGGATTTCTGTGCTATAAATGAAGTTGGTTTAATGCATACATACACACATGCTTCCAATCACTGCATCACTAACTAGTCGCCCAAACATTGGTTTCAGTCTGATATGCCTCACGCTGCATTTAATAGTCGTCTTCCCATCCTGCTGTCCAGTCAGACTCTTGCTTCCATTTCCAAACTCCCCGCCACTACTTGATGTCGAAATGCATAGCTGCCATGTCAGCTACTTAGAGGCATTCCTGGCTTTTCTCTTTCCATGCTTGGATTTGAAGTATCATGTTTCCGCTGCTAGTATGGGCCTACAAATTCCAGCATCCAAAGTCAAAAGCAAGAACAGGCTTGTGGTGGTATCGGGCATGATATGGGACCACTTCACAGCTATGCAAGTGTTCATCAAAAACTCACGCTCCCGGCACGTTTTGCGACTGCTCTTGACACTCTGCTATGCCCAGCTGTGTGCTTTTAAAAGCTCCTGTAGCAGATGTGTTACCACGTGTGGGTTTTTAGGTAAACTAAAGCATGTCTGTGGCCTATATTTTTAAGAAGACTGTCCCTTATTTCTGAGAACACCCCATGGTGCCCACAGTAGTGAGACTTTCATCGAATGGTTGTTTTCTTAAGTCCTATCAGTTTAAATTATGTGTGTGTGTGTGTGTGTGTGTATGTGTGTATTAACTTGCAGGATTAAAAGCACTCTTTTAATCGTGCAAGTTCATTTTGCCTCCCATTCACACTTGCTGGTGGTGGCTCGCCCCTCGACCCCCTGGAGGCTGGCACATCAGGCAGCTGCGTGCATGGCCTGATGCAAAGACCGGCCCTGCTTGCCACCTATGTACAAAGCACAGTGAATGCAAAGGTTCTGGTTGCTGTTAGGTGGCCACTAGCTGTGTAGCATAGCACTGTAACAGGGCTGCAAGGGATCTGTAACAGGACAGCAAGAGATCTGTAACAGGGCTGCAAGGAATCTGTAACAGGGCTGCAAGGAATCTTTAACAGGACAGCAAGGGATCTGTAACAGGACAGCAAGGGATCTGTAACAGGGCTGCAAGGAATCTGTAACAGGACAGCAAGGGATCTGTAACAGGACAGCAAGGGATCTGTAACAGGACAGCAAGGGATCTGTAACAGGACTGCAAGGAATCTGTAACAGGACTGCAAGGAATCTGTAACAGGAGTGCAAGGGATCTGTAACAGGACAGCAAGGGATCTGTAACAGGGCTGCAAGGAATCTTTAACAGGACAGCAAGGGATCTGTAACAGTACAGCAAGGAATCTGTAACAGGACAGCAAGGGATCTGTAACAGGGCTGCAAGGAATCTGTAACAGGAGTGCAAGGGATCTGTAACAGGACTGCAAGGGATCTGTAACAGGACAGCAAGGGATCTGTAACAGGACTGCAAGGAATCTGTAACAGGACTGCAAGGAATCTGTAGCAAGCTCAAGTCTCACGTGATGCACTTCATGTAGATTCCACACTGTACCTGTTGCAGTTAGAGAATTGATGTATATCCTATTAATTACATAATTACATTTTAAATTGATTTTATGAGCTGTTTTTATAAGCATGCCAGTTACACTTGTTTGTAATGAATTGTAATAGCAGACAAACAGACAGGGCTTTTTATTTTGACACAGAGGCAGGCAGAACACGGGAACACCAGAAACTGTGTGGCCTTCGAAGACATTGAGAACACCTATTTTCCAAGCATTACATGTATGTAGTTTCAGCCCTGCATACAGTATCCATGCATACAAATGACACATATTCGGAAGTCCTTTCCTAAATAACTGCTTTGAGGGAAATATCTTACACAACACACATTTCACAATCAGCATTCCTGAATGTTTTGCCATCCAGCAGACCATGTGCGGATCTGGGGATTCGGGAACCGGTGCATGCGACACGATGGGATCTGGAAATGTTCTGTTATTTTGTCTCTCTAACTCTCTCTGCCCGTCTATATCTTTTTGTCTCTCCCTCTCTCTCCCTATTGCTCCTTTTATATCTCTCCCTCTCTCTCCCTATTGCTCCTTCCATCTCTCTCCCTATCTATAGCTTTTTGTCTCTCTCCCTCTATCTCCCTATTACTCCGCCTATCTCTCTCCCTGTCTGTATCTTTCTATATCTCTCCCTCTCTCTCCCTATTGCTCCTTTTATATCTCTCTCTCTCTGTCCCTATTGCTCCTTCCATCTCTCTCCCTGTCTATATCTTTCTGTCTCTCTCCCTCTCGCTCCCTATACTCCTTCTATCTCTCTCCCTGTATATATCTTTCTGTCTCTCTCCCTCTCGCTCCCTATGCTCCTTCTATCTCTCTCCCTGTCTATATCTTTCTGTCTCTCTCTCTATGCTCCTTCTGTCTCTCTCCCTGTCTATATCTTTTTGTCCCTCTCCCTCTCTCTCCCTATTGCTCCTTCTATCTCTCTCCCTCTCTCTCCCTATTGCTCCTTCCATCGCCCTGCCTGGCTATATATTTCTGTCTCTCTCCCTCTCTCTCCCTATTGCTCATTCTATCTCTCTCCCTATCTATATCTTTCTGTCTCTCTTCCTCTCTCTCCCTATTGCTCCTTCTATCTCCCTCCCCCTCTCTCTCCCTATTGCTCCTTCCATCGCTCTCGCTGGCTATATCTTTCTGTCTCTCTCTCCCCCTATTGCTCATTCTAGGTCTCTCCCTGTCTATTTCTTTCTGTCTCTCTCCCTATTGCTCCTTCTATCTCTCTCCCTGTCTATATCTTTCTGTCTCTCTCCCTCTCTCTCCCTATTGCTCCTTCTATCTCTCTCCCAGTCTATATTTTTCTGTCTCTCTCCCTCGCTCTCTTATATTGCTCCTTCTATCTCTCTCCCTCTCTCTCCCTATTGCTCCTTCTATCTCTCTCCCTCTCTTTCCCTATTGCTCCTTCTATCTCTCTTCCTGTCTATTTCTTTCTGTCTCTCCCCCTCCATATTGCTCCTTCTATCCCTTTCCAAGTCTATGGGCCTCATTACACGGAACGCGGTAGGGGATTACTGGCAGCGGTAAGAGCACCATTGCCGGTAATCCCCTACCGCCTTACTACGAGGTCCCTTTGCGAGACCCAACCGCAACGGCTGGCTTTGCAACGGCTGGCTTAACGCACCAGCCGTTAAGGAACGGGCCCGCAAAGGGACCTTGGAGGCAATTGCGGTACCGCAATTTGCGGTACCGTAATTGCCGCCTTCCCCATTCCCATTGAGCCCTATGGTGGCTCAATGGGAATGGGGAAGTGCCATGGTGAATGGGGAATTACCGCCCCCACTCACCTTGGAATGTGGCGGTAATTCCGCCATTCACCATGGCGGACTCGGTACAGTACCGCCGGCAACCATGGCGTTAATAGCGCCATGGTTACCGCCTACCGTGTAATGAGGCCCTATATCTTTTTGTCTCTCTCCCCCTCTCTCCCTATTGCTCCTTCTATCTCTCTCCAAGTCTATGGCCTCATTCTGAGGTTGGTGCTAGTCACGGCGCTATCAGTGCCATGAGTAGCACCATTGGCGGTACGGTGTCCGCCCTGGTTCAATGGGGACTTACCGGTCTAGTCCGACCTTTGCGGGACCGGTAAGTCCCCATTGAAAATACCACTCCCCATTCCCGTTTGAGCCTCCATAGGGCTCAATGGGAATGGGGAGGGTGCTAAGAACGGTATCGTAACTTACGGTACCTTTATTAGCTCTGAAGTCCCTTTGTGAGTCCCGTCCTTAACGCCTACTAAAACCAGGCATTAAGGAAGGACCCGCAAAGGGACCTTGGAATAGGGCGCAAAGGGATTACCGGCACCGGTGTCATTACCCATGCCCGGTATCCCTTTGCGCCCACCTTGTAATGAGGGCCATGGACTTCATTCCAATTCCGAAAAGCAGCACACATTACGGACCACTGCACAATGAGACCGGATGCGGTAACAATGTTGACGGCAACAGCGCCCACTTTGCGACCGTTGCCGGCAGCTCCGGTAACTGAAACAGTGCAAACCCCATCAACCAGTGCCGGAAACACCAGCACCACGGAAATAAGTCTGCATTACAACAGCGGACTACACAAAAACACTGGCGCAAACATGCCAGTGTAGCCATGAAAATCAATGACCCCTATAGAACTACAGTATCACTGTACGTGTGTGGTACAGTGTCACTGCATGTGTGTGCCTGGATCACTTCTGTGGCTTTTTTCTACATGAGCTGCCCTTTCGTGGCGAGGCTGACAGAGATTGGCGCCTCTGGCAGCTATGTTGAGAACCGGCAGGTGTGGAGCTTGTAGAGGGTGGGACGGATCCAGCCAAATCACTGCCCTCCACCGAGACGGCCTCATTTATCTCCTGGACACTCTGTCCCAGCAGGGCAATGGCCCAGGTTGCGGGCACATTGCTGGTCAGTGGCCTGCACACTCTCGTGGATCACCTGCATCTCCTCCTGCATCAAATGGGCCTCTTCAAGGTGCTGGCACATGAGCCCCGATATTTGATTGTGTCTTTTCTCCATGCGCCGTCGGCGGGCATCCATATCCCTGACCATGTGAATGGGTGATGGCGGCGGCCTGTGAAGGCTGTGGAGCCTGAATGTGGGACGGTAGAAGGGGATGAGCTCAGAAGTCCCGTCGGTTGTGTCCCCAGCCTCCTGCACGGCATCCTCGTCCGTGGATGCACCCAGGTACAAGGGTGCCTGGTGGTCAGGGGGGATGGCCGTCCTGTTGCTGCAGGTGCAAGGGGTGGAATAGTGGAGCGGAGTCCAGAGCGAGGGATGGGGTGGTCAAGATACTGGCTAGTTCAGAGAAGGGTGTATATGGGCAAGTGCGTATGAGGGGTGCTGGTGGTGACTGGCCATGGATGTGCTTTTACCAGTGTGACTCATGGGGCATCTTGGTATATGGGTCCCGGGGATCCCGGTATTGGACCGTGCCATCACAGGGAGCCAGTGCTGGGATCCCAGGCCTGGAGGGATGCCATCCCAGGGTTTAGGGATCAGGTTGATTCACGCAGAACTAATATGGATGGTTATGAGCGGGCAAAGGGAGGTGGGCGGTAGAATGAGGGAAGGGTGTTGCTGTCATCAAGGCCAGTGGGGAGCAGTGCTCATGAGACATTGGTCTTCTTGGGGTCGGTGGGGTAGGAGAGGGGGCCTCTGAGGTGGTGGTGCTATGCCCACTTGCCATGGTTTATGATGTGCGGATGTGAGGTGTGGGATGAGTAAGGAGTGGCAATAGGGTCTGTTAACTCTCAGGCGTGTGTGAGGAGGGGGCACCTGGGGGTTGGCCAGGGAGTCGGTGGGTGACAGGGCACAACCGTCATGATGAGGGCCTTCTCTGTCTTGCAGGGATTAAGGCAGGGATCGGCAGCTGTGCATGTTGCATGATATGCAGTCAGGCACTCATGTCTGGAAGGGAAGGAGTGGCATTACAGAATGTGGGTTGGGGGGGTGGGTAGTGTGTCATCAGCAGGGCATCTGTGTAATGGTGGTGATCACGTTGGCCAGAGGGGCAAGATAGGTGTTGTGGGGTGATGGGTATTCAATTGTTCCCTGGTGACGCCACAGGTGGGTATTTAGGTGCAGGGGTGTGAAGGGCACTATTAAACTTGTTGTTGCCAGTCTGACATGTAGACTGTTAACCATACCAGTGCCAGGAGCGTCAGGGCACTTTGTATGTGTGCATGCATGTGAGTGTGTCAAGGGGGCATCTTGCTTGTGGTTCATGCAAGCTGGCTTAGAGGGTGTGTGCTTTGCGCTGCACATGTGTTGTTCCTCATGTCTTCATTGAATGCACATGACCAGCACTCATGTGGGCATTTGTGTGTTTCTGTGTTTTGGGGGGCAATGTATGTGCACACTTGGCTGGAGACTATGGTTAGAGTGCCACTGAATGGGTTGGATGGGGTCTGTTGTTGTACAGTTGGACATGACTTTGTGTGGTGTGTGCTACCTTGGCATGCCTTCAGTCATATTGTTTGTGTTGCACATTGCACTCATCACCCTCTGCATGTGTCCCTGCACCGGCCTCTACTGCTCCAACATCCTTGATGCCTTCCAGCTGTAGCACAGTGCTGCAACTCTCCTCCCAGGACATCAACTTGATTGGGGAGGCCGTCCCACCTCCAGTTGCCATGCACTCTCTCCTGTGTGCCAAGAGCAGGTTGCTGACTCAGGCAGAGGTCGTCCCACCGCTTGTGGAAATCTTTGGATGTACGGCCGATGGGGCCCACAGTCAACGCTTTCTGTGCTACCTCCTCCCATATCGCTGTCTTCCGCCATTTGGGTGGTGCACCATTGTCTGTCGCGAATATCTCCCCAGCATTGTCCACAATGGTGTCTGTTAGCACTGTTAGTTCGGGTTCCGTGAAGCGTGGTTTTCTCTGGCAGACTTCAGGTACACAAGACTTTGATGCTGCAGACATGATGCCCGGTGTTGCAGAGACCAGATGGCAACAGGAAGAGGGTGATTTTATGTGGATTGTGTTTTCCAAGATGGCCACCGGCGAACTTCCAGTTCCTACGATGATATTGTTTCCGGTCACAGTGTTTCTGCCGCCGGTGTTTCCATGTGATGGATGCAGTAAACGGTGCCACTGGCATTTCTGATGATGGCAACAGCGAGAGTAGCAGTCCGGAATGCTGGTATCACCGATTCTGGCATGCCGGAATGGCCGCACCTGCAGAGTTATGATTGCCCGGTGATTCTGTATGTGGGGCTCCCGGAAACGGTGTCACCAGAACCACGGAATCACTGGTACGTTACCACAAACCTAGGAATGAGGATTGATTTCACGCTCCTTACTGAGACCCAAATGAGTATTTCGAAGTTCACAGATACCTTTAGCTTCATGTTGCCTCACCCTGACCTATCTGTTTCCTCACCTCTGGGATGCTTACACGATCTCAATTGACAAAAAGATAATTGCTGCTTTTTCGTCGTGCTGATGTTTGTTTTGCCGGTGTTGGGCCAAAGGCATATTGGGATCTTGACTTCCGATATTACTAAGATGTTCCTGTATCCTTATTCATAACTCACTAATGGTAGTTCTTGCATAAATTCTGTAACTCATGCATATAATTGCATATACAACGATCTTGATTCTACAGTTCAAAAATAGTGTGGTCCATGAGCAGTAATACATTGGGAATATCATGTATTGTATACCGACACACATTACAATGGCCACATAACCCTAGCAGAACACTTTTCAGTCTGACTCTCCATATATCCGATACATAAACTGGTGCATAATGTTGATGCTTCTCTATAAATAAGAACTTGAGGGTACTAACCTTACAGACTGCGCTCTAACAACCTATTTGAGTCCATTTATTTCACCACACTCGTGGTTTGTGGTTTAATTCTGTCATTTGAAAATCCCAAAATAGTAAATGAAAATCGTGAGTCAAAGTAAATGGATGTACTCCTGTATTGTCATTCAAAACATATTTACATTATACATTCAATGATTCTGGTGCCATGAATCAGTCAAACATATAGCATCAGGGTCATTTTGATCACAGTGATCTTCATTTTTCGTGTATTATATACAAGAAACTGTGATATTACTTTTACCCGAGTCACGTTAGCCGTTCCGTATAGTGGTTAGCGACCGCTATTAAAGTGCAGCGCATTGTTCGGGTTTCTTCTTTTAAATAAAGCCATAATCTAAACAGATTAAGTAAACGAAATTAGGAAGAGCGGGTCATTCCCAGAACTAATCATGTCTACGTGCAAAGTCAACTGCGCACGGCTGAAGCCATTATATTAATCTCATCATTGCTGGGTTTGTTTTAATTTAAAACCCCTTATATATAAACTCCTTAAAGTAATTACTGCATTATGTGTTTGTTCCATTGCAGCTAACTAAACCAAAAGACACTTCATTAGCCGGTAAAAAAGTTTTCAAATCCGGAGGCGAAGTTACAACCTCCTACTACTTTTCGCTTCTAAAACCAGCAACATGATAGACAGGAACTCAGTGGACTTATAGGTACAGAAAGGTTTTTACCCTTGCACATAACCAAATCTTGTTGTACACTGAGTATCAAACTTATACATTGTAGTAGAATCTGTCCAATTCAGTGATGTATAGCCTGCCTTTGTCCCAGCAGCATCTAATGTGGATGTAGCATTATTTGCAGAATACGCCCTTGCGCAGTCATTTCTGGCCAGGCCAGTGCTCTGTTATATGATGTGTTCACACAGATCAAGGACTCGGTTTTTTTAACCTACATCCATCTGTTTTTGTTTTTGTTTTCTCTCTTTTCTCTGGCTTTTTGTCCCCCCCCCGCCCTCTTTCTGTTATAGGAGCTGTTAAAAAGCCACATATAAATGATTTAACTTCAATTGCTGAAGCTATATAGTTTGTTTTTACGCCCTGAGAACGACCTTGTTAGGTTGAAACACGTGTTGGCGTGTCGCAGTGTATTCTTTACATAATAACACGGTTGTGATCAAATGTGTATAAACCCAATACCACTGTGATCAAAATGACCCTGATGCTATATGTTTGACCTATTCATGGCACCAGAATCATTGAATGTATAATGTAAATATGTTTTGAATGACAATACAGGAGTAGATCCATTTACTTAGACTCACCATTTTCATTTACTATTTTGCGATTGTCAAATGACAGAATTAAACCAGAAACCACGAGTGTGGTGAAATAAATGGACTCAAATAGGTTGTTAGAGCGCAGTCTGTAAGGTTAGTACACTCAAGTTCATGTTTACAATATAGGTGATAGTGGAAAATCGCCTAACTTACCATACTGCTGCAGCTGTTCTCCAATCACTGTGTATATTAGACCCAACATTGTTTTAGGCGTGCACGCTCCCAGTTTTGTTTTTATTTTTCCACAAAGCCATACGGTTCTCTATAAATAAGTGCTGGTTTGTCATTGATGTAATTCTTCAAATCATCATCTCACAATCTCTCTATATATAAATGGAAATTTTGTGGATATATGTGTGTGTCTGTTCGAAATGTACAGCATACTTCCCAACATGCTACAAACCTGAAATTTAACATGTGGGTAGGTTCGATGCTGTAGACAATGTAAAAAGTTTAAAATATAAATATACCTTTGTCACATTGTTTTTTTTTTTGTAGGAATTACTGTGCGAAACACAGGTACAACTGTGAGTCGTTGTCAGAGGTTTCCCCCCGGCTCACCTGAGTTCTCTTCTTGTGGCGTTCCGTGGAGGACTCCTTCTCCCGGCCGGACCGGGACTTGCATAAGTGCGTGTGAGTCGAGTCTGACTCCAGCGCGAGCGTTCAAAGTTCAAGAAAGTCGCGTGTTCCAGGACGTCCAGGAAGAGGATCGAAGAAAGGTAAGAGATACTGGAAACAGGGGAAAAGGGAAGAAAGAATAAGGGAGTTGGCCAGGAACTTGGAAGGGTAACGCCGAGCAGCACACACACGTCGAGACACTACCTAAAGATAGCGTTGAGACGCGCGGAGGCGCGGGGCGTGGCCCATTTATAGAACGTGCCGTGTCCGACGTACAGGCTAGTACGGAACACGGCACTGGGCACGGCCATGTTGGAAGTATCAAGGAGCACACTCTCCATCTGGACCAGGACCAGGAAGACCAGAAGGGGCTATGTCCATGGTTCATGACAGCATGCCTTCTCCGAAACCCCGTCCCACCAGGCTTGCCAGGGTGTATGAGATGGAATCTTCTCAGCAATCGAGGGGTGTTTAGGTTGGATAGTGGTTCCCATGTTCTCTCGCTAGGAGGATAGCCTTTCCACTCGACCAGGTATTGAAGCCAACCCCGTTTGTACCTGGAGTCACATATTCTGGATACTTCATATTCCAGCTGTTTGTCCACAATCACAGGACTGGGTCTGCCGGTTTTCCGGGTGGAGTGGATGTAGGGTTTGAGTAGAGAAGTGTGAAAAACTGGATGTATTCTCTTCCAGGAGTCTGGTAGCTTGAGCCGATAAGAAACAGGATTGATGATTTCTTTTATGGAAAATAGACCATAATATCGGGGGGCTAACTTGTTAGGGCGTAGATGTCGTGGTAATAGTTTCGAGGACCACCAGACCTGGTCACCAATAGAATAGGAGGGTGCTGGTCTTCTTTTGGAATCAGCATATCGCTTAGTGCGAACCTGGGCCTTTCCCAATTGTTCCTTTGCTTCCTTGTGGATGTTGAGGAGAGTTTCAATCCAGGAATCAAGTGAAGGTACTGGAGTTGGATGTGGTAGAACTGAAGGTAACACGAAGGGATGAAAACATTGACTGCAATAGAAGGGGCTAACGTTGATCGCTGAGTGATCTGAATTGTTATAGGCAAATTCGGCCAAGGGTATAAGGAGGGACCAATCATCCTGTACCTTGGTTGCGAAACAACGAAGATATTGCTCCAGGGTTTGATTCACACGTTCTGTGGGCCCGTTGGTCTGTGGGTGATATCCAGATGAAAGAGCGCGTTGAATCCCTAGAACACGACAGAGATGTTTCCAGAATTGTGAAATATATTGCGGTCCTTGGTCCGATATGATCTTGGAAGGGAGTCCATGAAGACGAAAAATGTGTTCTAGGAAAATTCCTGCGAGCTCTGAAGAGGAAGGAAGTTTATAGAGAGGCGTGATATGTGCCATATGAGTAAACAAGTCTATGGTTACCATGATGGTCGTGTAACCCCGGCAAGGTGGTAATTCCACGATGAAGTCTGTAGCTATACATTCCCATGGTCTTGTTGGCAGTGTAGGTTGCAATAGAAGGCCCGCCGGTCTCTTATTGTCGTGCTTATTCTGACTGCAGACAGTACAGGTCTTGATGTACTCTTGTACCTTGCATTTCATTTCCGGCCACCAAAACTGTCTTTGTATAAAACGGAGCGTGTTGGTTACACCACGATGTCCAGAATGAAAAGTATCATGGGAGAGAGTTATTATTTTATGTTGAAGTTTCAGTGTGGGAATGACCAAGGCATTGTCCTTGAATAAGTATCCTTCCTTGATTCTTAAGTTCCAGGGATTCTTCCTAGAGACGTCCTTCCAGAGGTCAGAGGACTGGGTTTTGGCTCAAATCTCTTCCAAGAGGTTGATCGCTTGAGCTATAAAGATTGTGTTGGGAAACATTGTAGGATAGGTCCTATCTTCAGTGGTTAAATAGTCAGAACGTCGGGACAAGGCGTCCGCAATCACGTTTTGTGATCCAGGAACATGAGTGATTTGGATTTTGGTACTGGGCGAAGAAGTAGGCCCAACGCGCCTGACGACTGTTCCTGCACTCCATAGATTGGAGAATTTGTAGATTTCGATGGTACGTACGGACCTGGACTGGATATCTAGCACCCAGGAGTAAATGTCGCCATTCTGTGAAGGCTTGGCGGATTGCCAACAGCTCCTTTTCCAGGACGGAGTAATGGGTTTCGCTGGTTGTTAGGGTTCTAGAGAGGTAAGCCACTGGGTGGTCCATCTTGTCTTCAAGGACCTGTTTCAAGACTGCTCCTATGGCATGGTTGGAGGCATCCGTTTCCACTATGAAAGGGCGATCTAAGTCAGGCTGAGCCAGGACGGGGGCTTGCGTGAATCTTGTCTTCAAGCGTTGAAAAGCCTTCTCTTGCGAGGAAGACCAGATGAAGGGAACATCCTTCTTCAGCAAAGCAACGATCGGTTGGACGAGCTCAGAAAAGGTAGGAATGAACTTTCGATAAAAGTTAGCAAGTCCCAAGAAAGACTGGACCTGTTTCACCGATGTAGGAGCAGGCCAGGCCAGTATGGCCTTTACCTTTGAAGGGTCCATTCCAACTCCTTCTGGGCTGAGGATGAATCCAAGGTAATGAACTGAAGTCACGTGAAAAAGACATTTCTCAGGTTTGACCAAGAGCTTGTTTTCACGGAGCCGTTGTAGTACCGCCATGACATGTTCTTCATGTTTCAAGGGATCCTTGGAATAAATCAAAATGTCGTCTAGATAGACAATGACAAAGAGAAAAAGCATGTCAGAAAACACCCTATCCATGAAACGTTGAAAAACTGCAGGGGCATTAGCTAATCCAAAGGGCATGACTAGATATTCAAAGTGACCAAAGGGCGTTCTAAAGGTGGTCTTCCATTCGTCCCCTTCCCGGATACGGATTAAGTGATAGGTACCCCGGAGGTCCAACTTCGTGAATATTACGGCGCCTCTGACAGCTTCCAGGATATCTGAAATCAGAGGCAGAGGGTACCGATCTTTGAGGGTGCATTGATTTAGACCACGGTAGTCGAGGCAGGGTCTGAGTTCCTTGGAATCCTTCTTAGGAACGAAGAACAATGAGGCACCCGCTTGAGATTTTGAGGGTCTTATGGTGCCATTTTCCAAATTGATGTCCAGGTATTCTCGGAGGGCCTTTTTCTCAGGTTCTGAAAGGATAAACATTCTGCCAAAGGGAATTACTGCCGAGGGATCTGCCTCAATGGCACAATCTTCGGGTCTGTGAGGGGGTAAAGCCTGGACTATGGCAGTTGAGAAGACATCAGTATATCCTTGGTAGACCTCTGGGACTTGTACAATGTTGGAAACCATGAGTGAGGTTTTTTGCTCTCCTGAATGTTCAATAGCTGGTGTTAAGGAGAGATCCAGAGATAAACAGTGGGACATACAAAACTCAGAGCCCAGAAACAATGACCCTGCTGTCCAATTAATGTATGGATTATGTCTTTGAAGCCAGGGCATACCCAGAACCATTGGGTAATGGGCTGATTTGATGATGTCGAATGTAATCTGCTCTTGGTGGTGGTTTATGGAGAGAGGGACCTCTTTTGTCTGTAGGGTTATGGGTCCTGAAGAGAGAGGTCTCCCATCAATTGCTTCTACCGGCTGTTTAATGTTCCGTGACTCATATGGTATTTTATGTCTGATAACCCAGTCTTGATCAATGAAAATTCCCATAGCTCCACAGTCCACCAGGGCCAGTATGGGATAGGTCTTGTGCTTGGAGGGCGATAGAAAGGCCTGTAGCACCACCAGGTTATTCTGTCCAGGAGAGTTCAAGGATGTGATTGACGTGGAGCAGACATCTTTCTCCCGAAACCTCGCTCCATCTAGGGCTGGGAGCTGGTGTTTCCCGAACGCCGTGGAGGGGCTAAAGGACATTCTCTAACGAGATGCTTGTCTGAGGCACAATACATACACAGGCCGGTGTGAATTCTTCTCATCCTTTCTTGTGGAGTAATTGGCCCACGAAAGGCGCCTATTTGCATTGGTTCGGAGTCGTTATCAGGGGTTGAGACAGGATCGGATTTCACAGTCGACTCCGGAGGGGTTCGTTGAAAGGCAGTCTTAGCTTTTTTCCTTTCAGCCCTTCTTTCCTGGATACGAAAGTCTATTTGTAAGGCTAGATCTACCAAAGCCTGAAACGAACTGGGCCGAGCCGCTCTGGCTAATTCATCCTTGATATCGTCATTTAGACCCCTGCGAAATAAGGTGAAACTCGCTTCAGGGCCCCAATCAGCCTCCTTTACCAGCTGTTTGAATCTGGTAATGAACGTTACCTTATCCTGGGATCCTTGCCGAAAATCAAGTAGGCGTTCCTGGGCGCTGAACACTTGTTCGGGGCGGTCAAACATAGACTTGAGCGCCTGGATAAATGCATCATAATCGTCCAGGAGGACGTCTCCAGAGTTCACTAGGGGAGTGGCCCAAGATAACGCATTCCCTGTAAAATGGGAGATTATGAAGCCCACCTTGGCCCTGGAAGTTGAAAAATAATAGGGCTTGAATGTAAAATGCACCAAGCAGGAATCCAGAAATCCACGTAAGGATTTTGGCGAGCCATCGTATTTGTCAACCACTCCACCCAGTATCACGCTTTCCTTATTGGCAGAGTCACGTGACAGCACTAATTGTTTCAAGGCTGCGTTCTCTGCCTTTAAGTTCTGTATCTCGGTTGTTAGCTCCTGCATGCCGCGCATGAGGTCCTGGACCGCTTTCTCCATAGCGGGATCAGTGTTGATCGTTTGGCGTCTCAATCTTTCAAAGGTTTCCCCCCGGCTCACCTGAGTTCTCTTCTTGTGGCATTCCGCGGAGGACTCCTTCTCCCGGCCGGACCGGGACTTGTATAAGTGCGTGCGAGTCGAGTCTGACTCCAGCGCGAGCGTTCAAAGTTCCAGGAAGTCGCGTGTTCCAGGACGTCCAGGAAGAGGATACAGGTAAGAGATACTGGAAACAGGGGAAAAGGGAAGAAAGAATAAGGGAGTTGGCCAGGAACTTGGAAGGGTAACGCCGAGCAGCACACACACGTCGAGACACTACCTAGAGATAGCGTTGAGACGCGCGGAGGCGCAGGGGCGTGGCCCATATATAGAACGTGCCGTGTCCGACGTACAGGCTAGTACGGAACACGGCACTGGGCACGGCCATGTTGGAAGTATCAAGGAGCACACTCTCCGTCTGGACCAGGACCAGGAAGACCAGAAGGAGCTATGTCCATGGTTCATGACAGTCGTATATATGCCAAAGTTGGCTCAAAATATTATATATACTCTTATTTCACTAGAAAATATATGGTGAAGTAGAATTTGCCCATAGCCCTGCTCTTTTCTTCAATAGACAGGGACTGATGTCACTTCTTTATCTACTTCAATATTATGTCTTCCAGATTACTTTAAGAAAAATTATGCAATTTGCCCCTGAAGAAGTGAATTATTTCACGAAACGCGTCGGGCTTCTAATAAATCAATGGATTTTTTCTAAAAATACTTAACTGTGTCAATGTGTATTGATATATGTATTGATATATGTCACTAAACAAATTATTTACATTTTTGTGCAAATTAAACTATTAAATCTCTTACTTAACAAATAATCAAACATATAAGGACTCCTCACAGAGCCACCCATAGAGTGCAGAGGACGGGAGTTCCCACATTTGGGAACTTGATCTATTGTGTACTTTTTTTCAACCTATACGCCATGGTTGTTATTTTTCTCCTCCGCACCTTAAAACTAATAACTCTCAGGATATATCTTTAAAAATACTCTTGTGTAAAAATTAGGAGTGCAACTTGATTAGTTCTTACTTAGACACTTCTTTATCTATGTCAGTTCCCGACTATCAGGGAGGTGGAGTTCAACCACATCCACTCGCCTTCTCGACCCGTTCAACTTGATAGAAGAGCCTGGGTTATCCCTTATCCCAGGTCTCCTTACTCGAGGGAACTCTTCCTCTCGATACACCTCTCTGCCGAAGTCTAAATTGACCAGACAGAGGAGTGAATCAAACGCAGGAGCGGATAGCAACACCGCTAAGGAGCCAAGCTGTAAGGAAAAAAGAACAAGGTTATTGGTAACCGACAGTGCAAAACAAAATGCAACGTCTGGTATTTTAGTAACCTGATTTGATGGGACGAGGACCGGGTAGAAAGAATTCAAGAGCAGGATATATGACCAGTTGAGCTGTTCCTTAGTGCCTAAATGTAAAGACAGGAGTGATCAATACCCTGGGGAAGGAGTTCCTGTCTAATGTGAAAAGAGTAAAAGCCCACCAAAATCCTTCTTACCAAGTAACACAACGTTAGGACTGTTGAATATCTGAGTGTCCCGGGAGAGGAAGGGATGGCTTGGAAAGCAACCAGAGGATAAAAATAAAATAGAGGTAGGTTAGTACAGGAATCTAACCCAATCGGAACAAGGGTTGCTCTTTCTAGATCCGGGTTGGTGCAGACTGTAACTGCAGGGCGTCCCAAGTGCATGTACAACTCGAGAAAGTCCACTGATGTACTCTGGAATCACAGGTAAGGCTGGACAACACACAGGTAAACAGACAGAGAAGTGGCCAGTCACACTGCACAGGACAGAGGTAACTGAATGAACGCTAGAGAAGTTAGATGTTCTGCTGCAGCGAAGAGTCGTGGAGATCAGCCAGCCTCACACAGTTGATCGGTAGTGGACACGCCGGAAAATCAGAACCACAGGGCTCCAAGGTGAATCGGAGATACAGTCCAAGGGAAACTAGGTTCGGTAATGTGCTGATGGATCGTAACAGAATCGGCAGGCAACAAAAGTCTGATAGCAAAGCCGAGTCAGGTAACATGCTGGCAGCCCAAAACAGAATCGGATGACAAGGGAAGTCCGATAGCAAAAGCCGAGTCAGGTAATGTACTGGCAGACCAAAACAGAATCAGCAGGCAAAGGCGGGTCGGAGAAACAGGCAGGATTCAGTATAGGGAATAGGTTGTGTAGATGGAACGAAGTAACGCTACTGTAGAACGAAGTCAATCAGAAGCACCCGACAAACGTCTGGGACGTCTATTTGAACTACCACGCAAGACGTTGCTTACACCAGCTAACGTAGACACATGACCGCACCACACAACGTGGACTCTTCCCGGACGAGCAACAGCCAAGGCCCGTCGCCAGGGCAACCGCCAACGCTGGAGAAACGGGGCTGCCATGTGGCAATGTGGCAATAGTAGAGTTCTTCGGGGAGAGGGGCGACAAGAGCGATAACTGGCCTCAGACCCTCCATTCACAACAATCTATTATTGGTATTTCTAGCTGCTTGTTGGATTGTAGTCTTGTTGTAATATCTATGCAGAAATATGTTATTCATTAATTGAAATTCTGCCTCTCACTGAAGTTTCCATACACCTTGACTGATTCTGCTCCGGCCATGTTCTCAATTGTGGATCTGTGGTGACGACTCATGGCATGTTGTGTAAGATTTACTTTTGTTGCGTTGAAATATGTTTTGATGCATAATTGATCAACTGTCACAAATATATTGAGATCCAAAAATGGAATAGAGCGTCTATCGTAATGCCTTCTTAGATGAATTCCAAAATCAATGCCATTTAAGAAGTTTGTATATCTCCCTAATGTCAACCCAGGACCTTCCCCGATAACACATTTTTTGCCTATGTACCTGCACCATATAAATGCCTTAGGCAGAAAGTTGCCATTGGCTAAGGCATGTGTTTGTTCAATATGTCTCATAAAATAAGATGGCGAAAGATGGTGTATGGGACGCACCCACTGCAACACTTGCAATTTGTTTACAATATTCACCATTGAATACGAAAATGTTACTCTCTATAGTAAATATAGGCATTTGCTTAATCATTTCATAGTGAGGGCTAGAGGTTGCGGACATATTCATGAAAACATAACCTAATGCTTTAATAGCAAACTGATGGTTCATTGAGGTATGATAATGCTTTGACATCAAAAGTCACCAGCAGATAGTCCTCTTTCCAAACTATAGTCTGAAGTTTTTAAAAATGTGTATAGAGTTCCGAACGTAGAACTTTAACTTATGAGTCCCAGCTTGTAAAACCTTATCTATATAGCTGGGGTGGTGTTCAGTCACCCACCCAATACCATTCACAACTGGTCTTAGTTCAAATAATTCCACATACTCTTTATGAATTTTGGGAAGTAAGTAGATGGTAGGTATTGTGGGGTAATTGTTGGGAAGATTTTCTCATCATCCGGTACCATTTCCTTACTATACACTGTAAGTATTAAGTCAGGAGTCTCCAACGTAACTTGTGTAACAGGATAATTAATTAATTTCGGGTCATATCCTTGGGTACTTAAATGTGTGGTTCTTCATTCAATATCATCATCCTTATTGAGAGTGGACATCTCTCTCTTGAGACACATATGCACAAGGAGAGATCAATGGCACGTCTCAAGAGAAGCCTTGCTGCAGTGTTTTGGATACTTGGCAATTTCTTGGTGGGTTATTCCGGCAAACCTAGCTATCGTATATTTGTGGGGTCAATTCTTGAGAGCACCAGCAAGTCGATGGCGAGTGTCCCACGTGGGATGCGGAGATGCGTCATGACGTGTCTGATTGAACGCAGTAGCTGGTAGAAGCATTTCCTTACTATGGCATTGACTCGTGGTTCTAGTGTGAGCCCGCTGTCCATAAGAATTGCAAAGGATTTTTAAACCACTGTTGAGGTTGCCAATCTTGTTCCCATTTCTTCAGAACAGATAAACTGTGCATGTGGACAGTAATGGTAGGAGGGTGAGGGGTGACGATGATTTCTGCTTTGCTTGAGTTTGGTTTCAGGTCATCCAAATAAAGGGCTTTTAATAAAGCAATAGAACCCGAGGAGGAGGACATTATGGGTCTGCTAATGCCCCAGGGCATCAGTGACAAACCAGAGCAAAGCAAGAGCATTAACATAGGTGCCGGGCATTACCAGACCAGTAATGCCCCCCTCCAAGGGTTTTATTGCTATTAGTACCTCAGCACGTTGTACAGGGGTACTAATAGTAATTTGTTTTGAGTCGCACAATGGTTTGAAAGCCCGTTCTCAATTCGAGACAAAAAGAAAATGGTTGCCATAGAATGGGGAGAGGGGACTACATATAGACCCTTCTCCGTTTCCGTGGCAGCCATTACAAAAAGCTTTGAAAATAAGTAAACAAAGAAAATGGCTATCACGGAACGGGGAGAAGGGATTACAAGTAGTCCTTTCCTCCATTCCATGGCGGCTAACCGTGCGGCGGAGATGCGCCGGGAGCAGTACTGTTCCCGTCACCAGCCAGGGACAGAGCAGCGCAGGTAAGTGCGGCTGAGCTAGCAAAGTGAGCGGATATGTGGAAAAGGGTGGTGGGAGTGCGGTGGAACTTGCACGGGATGCAGGGAGTGCCCTTATCTTCATTCCTGATGAGGGAAGATGGCAGCCTCCTGCTCTGAGAAAGCTGGGAGCGTGGTCTTTCCCTGTGTGGCAACGACCCCGTTCTGATCCTCCTAATTAGCTGGGAGGCCACCACACCCCCCGTGGCTGGGTATTTATGGCATGTAGCATGTGCACAGATCTAGCTGCATTAAGTGTGTTGGATTCAACTTTTGCATGACACTGGTTTCCGTCAGGGTGTCAGAAGGCCTAAGGGCAACAGGTGGAGTACCTGTCAGAAGGACCAACCCATGAGCCTGATGACATCGACCTCAACCTCAATGGAAACATAGAAGCAGGAAAGTAGAGTACGGGTAGCTTATAATTCCAAGAAACTATCGGTGACTGTCTTTCCCGCCAAGGAGGATAACCCATGATCCTCACGGGTAAGAAGCCAGAACTGAGAACCACTGTAAAAGCGAGAATCAAGGGGGAGGCCAGAGTCCTGCTTTATATTGCCAAACCCCCACCGGTTGGCACCTTCAAATGGTTGTGTTGGTGGGTTCCAATTGCCTGTTGATCCCCTACAGAGATACATGGATATTTCTCTGTTCCAGATGCTCGTGCATTAACATGCAACTCATCTATCAGCGTTATCCTGTGTAACTTTTTCAGGCATATGTTACAATTGTGTTCTGTTATGACGTCTTCATGTTACGTTATGAGATTTTTATGAAGCTCATCGTATTACCCAAAGGTGTCATGGTGCTATTGAGGTAGCTCGTTGGCAAATACTCATCTATTTTAGCAGGAGTCCATTGAGTGGTAGATCGAATAGGTACGTTTTAAGCAGTTTCCGAAACGACAGGAGATTGGATGTGCTGCGGAGTGTGGCTGGCAGGCGGTTCCAAATTCTGGAGGCCTGGACCAAGAACGTATGATCGACCCTGGCTCTCCTTCCTGGACCTCAGGATGATACGTTTCTTCTCCAGAGTAGGTCTAAGCGGGCGGTGCGGTCTGCATAACAGGAATTTGGATGCCAGTAAGGTGGCTGTGGGATAATGGAGGATTCCATAGCCAATACACATGCTTTTGAATATGATCGGTTTCTGGATCTGCCACCAGTGCAGTGATTGTAACTCTGGGATAAAATGATCATGTTTCCTGCCCTTTGGTAGAAGTCTTGCAGCTCAGTTTTGCACTCTCTGTAGCTTCACACTGGAATATGTTGGGAGCCCAAGGTTGCAGCCGATTCCATAGTCCAGCCATGAGGATATAATGGAGTTAACGATTGTTACCTGGTGAGAGAAAGAGAGGAACTGGAGCATGTATCAGAGTTTTTTTTTAATAGCATGAAATAGTTTTTTGTCACTGAGATTTGATCTTTTTGGTTAAGCTCCTGATCTAGGTCAAAACCCAGATTTTTAACAGTAGTTTTAGGGACTGGGCTTGTGCTAAAAGAGGTTGGCCAGCAAAGGTTTGACCAGTATTGGGGTTTTCATTTATCAGCAGTATTTGCTGAGATTGATTTTTGGGAAGTTCGAGTCCATCCAGTCTTTGATGGAAACCAGGCGCTGGGCCTCATTACAAGCTTGCCGGTATCCTGGTGGTAATCCCGCCAGGATACGGCAAAGGCTGTTACAGTTTCCAACACTCGGTCCGGCGGCATTGCTGCCGGATTACGAATGCCCAAGGGACAGAGTAAATTCCCACTCATGGGGTCTGATAGGACTCCATGAGGGGATTTGCCATCATTACTGGCCCCGGCAATGCTGGTACCAGTAATGAGGGCTTTGTTTGCTGGTAGGGCACCTGCCTTACCGCTAGCTACTAGCTGGAAGTAAGCCAAGTTGCCCACAGGCAAACCCGTACTTAGGTGGTCCGGTAAAGTGCTGTATCCGCACATACCGGCACTTTTTTACCAGACCGTCCCACTCAGAATGTGCCCCACTGTTATATTTTTTCTGGTGTATTTGGGTCATCCCCATGAAAAGTCCACCACGATTTGTAGTAGTCAGCATAGTTAAAAAGAAGACCTTAATTTGATGTAAAAGGTCCATTAATGGTCATAAGTGTAACAGTTTATTGAGAGGACACCCACAACACAGGGAGCTCCTTCCCTCCCCAAGCTGTCACACAATAAACGGTTAATGTCGTATTTTATTTTTATTCAGCCCTAACTCTGCCTCATATCATGCCACTTGTATCCCACCCCTGAACTACCAATGAGCCAAGAACCAGGCCGGTGTAGAGGACATATATTTATATTTATTTAAATAGAAGTAATAGAAATCCCACAACTAGACACACCACCTTCTTTGTGGCTCACAATGAACTTGGTTTTACACAAATACACCACACAAATTACAATACTTTTCCTTTTTTTACAGATTACACTTGAAGAAATAATCAAACCAGTCAATGAACAAAAGTCATTTACATTTGTAGTCTGTGCAATTTTGATGTTCCTGCATGCTTTAAAGATGAGCACTGGATTTATATGTTGGTACAAATGCATATGGCAATTATGATCTCACCCAGACTTTTGGTTTAACAGTTTGCAAAAAGCATAACAGTTAGGAACATGTAATTTATTACCCATATGCCTAATGTTACTTTCCACCAGCACGCCAACTCCCACATTCGGGACATGTTAGAAGCAGCCAGGAACACATGTTAGCTTGCCCTTACAACTCCCTAAGTCGCAGATGGAGGAACTTTTATCACAAAAATTGCCTTGAAATTATCTAAAAAATAAAGCTTACATGCATACAGAGTTCAGCTTTAATTATAGGTCCCGTATTCACCCTGCCTGCTCAGAACTGCCCCCAGAGACAGTAGGTATATGGAAAGTCTGTTTTCAACACCTCTGAGCAGGACACATTTTATTGCAGTTGTAAACAGTTGGGATGCCAGCCAGACTTTCAGTGGGGGGGAAGGGGCGCAGTTCTTTTTGAATTTTGCCAGAGCCCCACCTTTTGTCCTGGGTGGAAATGGACTCGCACATTGCATTTTCTAACATCAGCACTGATTCCTTGACATATGGTGATTTTTCAGGGCCCACTTTGCATTTTCACTGAAAATATAGGCTGTTACTTTCAGTCATTAATAGACTACACTTCTAATTACCTGCTGTTCGTTTTCCTGCACCAACTTTTGATGAGTGTCATTTTCAGTGAAAATGCTGCATTCTATTTCTCTGCCAGTAATGTGATGTGCCTTTCCAATCTGCACTTGGATTACATTTTTGTTTTAGCCTTTTCTGGATTTCCCTTGCAGAAAGAGACCTGCATAGTTTCCTAAATAGGCCTACAGGAACTTTTCATGACAACCAAGCAGACTTTTCTTTTCAAATGTTTTGCCGTTATTTTGCATGTGAAGCTAAATCTACCTTTTTATCAACACAAACAGTGGGCCTTATTACGAGTTTGGTGGTAGCCGTGCCGGTAAAACTAGCGCGGCTGCTGCCAAACTTGTGAAATTACCGGCACCTGGCAATGGGGACGTACGGGTGGCATTCTGACTCTGACGGACCCGGTCTGTGCCCATTGCCGGGTGCCGGTATTCATTACTCCCTAAGGGGCTCAATGGGAATGGGGAGGTCGGAAACACCGGCACCATCCATGAATGGCACTGGTGCATCCGACGAGTTGTGCTCATGGGTGATGCTCTGCCTGCTGGGTCAGACCTGATGGGCAGAAAGGCACCCGCGAGCACAACTCGTAGTTTGTTGGTCTGGTTGTAATGGCGCCAGTAGATAACCGGCACCGTTACTACCAGACTGCCAAACTTATAATAAGGCCCCATATCTTTTCCCTGACATCTTTATGTTGGCAGGGGGACATTTTTCTCATGTCTTGCTTTAACTTGCAAACACAGTGTAAAAGCAATTTTGGTGTCAGTGTTTAAAAATCCTGTTTCTCAAGTGAAAGGGACCTTTGAATTTCTTCTTCCTTTGTGAATTAGAATGCTGACTTTACTTTGGTAATGACAGATAGGCCTTTTCACATGGCCCTTCAGTTCCGTTGGTTTGGGGGCTTTGATTACACCCCACATAATTAAATATTACAAAGAATCGGGGCAAGGGTGAAGCACTGAGGCACACAGCATTTCAATGGTTATGCTTGAGATGCAAAAGGATCGATACTGACTAGTTGTGTCTTATGGATATGGGTTGTTTGACCTAAAAAACTTTAACTACTGCCCATTTGACTTAGATTTTTTGACCTAATTGTTTTTGACATACTGCAGAGAGAGACCCCCACAACCCTTCTTCTAATGTGGGGGGAGAAGCCCCACACTCCCCCAACTTACCCCCAACTCAACCTATTCCTTTACCCCACCCCACAACTATTTTTTAATTAAAGTGTACCATTTGACTTTCAGAATTAGGTCAAAAAGATGCGTTCAAATGGGAGTGGGTCAAGTTGGCATTAGGTCAACTATGCCAATACGGTATCCAATTAGAGAGAAAATTACTGATCCATCTGATGGCTGTCACTGTGAGGGCAAAGGTGGGCAGTCTGCTGATTAACATTTGATGGTCAATGGTGTTGAATGCTGCAGAGAGGTCTAAAGAATTAGGGCACTCATTCTGTCTTTATCCATTCATTTTCTCAGGTGGTCTACGACGGAAATAGAGACTAGTTTGGTGCCTGTCTGCGGTCTGAAGCCCGTTTGGACACGGTCCAGGATGTCTGAGTTTTCTACAAGTTCTTTTATCTGGCAGACTGCTATCCTTACTATTTGTTTGGCCTGGAAAGGGCAGCTGGGAGATAATATGGGCATCATTTCGGTCAGAGGGGTCCAATAATCGTTTTTGTTTCTCATAGAACATTTGCACGTCTATGGTCTCGGGAGGATAGGTCAGGGGCATCGTGCTCGCCTTGGAAGCAAGTCGACATGGAGCACCACAGGTACGATACCTGGATCTGCGCTTAGAAACCTCTGGGGAAACCTCTGCGCTTAGAAACCTCTATTAAGCGCGTTATAAATAACCTATCATATCATGTATCATATATGGGAAAAAGCCTAAGGAGTGGAAGAATGGAATATCTGGACTACTTATTCTTAGGATAGGGTATACAATTCCTTTGAGCATTTGGAGGGGGTACAGGATCTAACGATGGACCTGGCCATTTGGCTGAGCTGATTAATTACCTCAACTGTGTATTGTCAATGGTCTTACATGCATCAATGATGTTGGTCAAGGATATTATGATGTTAGATGTTTTAAAGTTCTACTTTGGCATGGAGGTCTGGGCAGCTAGGATGGCGCTTCTGATCATTTCGTTTTGTGGGAGAAGTGATTCTGTGTGTCTTAGTACGGCATTTGGATGCTTATTCGTAAGCGTTTGGGGTCATGTCATGAAGGATGGTGGGGTCTTCCTCCTGTATCCATGTTTCTGTTAGCAGCATTATATCCACGTTCTGCCCTGCTATTAGGTCATGAATGAAGCACCTGTCTTTTACTGCTGATCTGGCGTTAAGCCATGGACTCTATTTGATTGTTTTCAGTGGTTGCTGTCTCTCTTGTTAGCTGGAGTTGCAGGTATATAAGCTTGGGGATTTTTCAGACAGTGGTGTCTTTTTAAAGAGACGTCATGGTATAGATTGAGAAGTTGCAGGTCATAAAAAATGTCTAATTCCAGACTCTGGTCTGGGGAGAAAAGGGATAACATGGTATGAATGGATTTGGAATTCTTACTGCTAGATAGTGCCTCTTGCTGAAAAGTTTGCCGATCCCCGCACGCCACGTGGACGGGCAAATATGGGCTTGCCTTGAGTGCACGCAGGGCGGGGACATGTATCATCTTTATATGAGGCGAGAATGAGCCATGAGAGAGGACTACCACCAGTCTATGGCTGCAGTGATGATAGAAAGAGGACGAAAGGCTAATCCTAGCACCCTGTAGTTGACTTAAACCCACGAGCAAAGTAAAAACCACAAGCAAATGAATATATGTCAGAGTGCCTATAAATGAGTACATGTTTAATTAAAGGGGATTTAAAAAAACACAGTGGCAGCAGGACTAATACAGTGAGTAGTTTGCAAGTAATTGGTGGATATCAAAATCGTCCTGCACACCGGAGCAGGTGTTTCCCACAGGTACGGCCCGGGTATAGGTTTTAGGGAGTGTGTTGCCCTGTATTGATGTATGTCCTGTGTTATTCCATATTGTCAGCAAATGTAGTGGAGTCCTTAGTGTTGTTTTGTTTGTTGTGATATGTGTTGCTATTATTCTCAATTTGTCCTTGCCTGCTACTATGTGTTGTCGTGTTTTTGCGGGCAGCTTGTTGGTGTTATCAGTAGTGGGTGTGCAGTGTTGTTTGATGGTGTGACAGTGTAAGGACTTGTTATGGTAATGGTGTTTTGTATAATGGTTGTCTTAGTTACTCTTGGTCTTCTAATGGTTTCTGTGGTTGCAGTTGTGTTAGGGACGGACTCCCAGTTATGCTGGGGGTTCGCGGAATTGAACGGCCTAACTCCCTCCACAGAATAAATGGAAGACTCAGTCAGACGGCAAGTACACACTGTGGTTTATTACAGCCGAAACCAACTAGGACCGACACAAGAACTCAGAAAATGTCAGCATGTCTCACAGTAAATGATGCGCATGCCGCTTTTGTGCTCCAAACACGCCACTACTCCGTCATTACTTGGGCCGCTCTCCAAAAACCTATTGCTATGTGGGATTGGCCGTCAGGAGCATTATAGCCTATGTGGGCACAGATACATGTTATTCTACTGGCTCTCGCATGTCAGATGTCTGGCCTGTCCCTTCCCTAAAATCTAACTTATAACATTGTTGCAGAGTAGTGGACTTACCATTGATTCTTTCCTGTTACTACCCACCACTAGGGTACTAAACTGTGATTGGCTAGAGCTGACGTCCCCAGGCCTGGGACCAGAAGCAGTTCTCAGCTGACTGTGCACATTTTCAAGGTGATGCAACGATTATGTGCCTGAATTGTAACTTGTGTGTACCACCTTTGCCTATGAGACCATGGCCTGCTTGTTGCAACACTTTGATGCATATTTGTTGCAGCCTGCGTCTGGAGGCCTGGCATCGGCTCTTCTTTCTCACCACTGATCACTGTCCATCGTCTGTTTCAGCTGCATCACATGTCCGTAGACCACCGAATTGAGGTCTGCAGCTCCGAATTACGAGGATTTATTCCCTTTTTCTGTGGCTTATCCCTTTGTCATCTTGGAATTGGAATGTCTTCCCATCTCTTTTCGTTGGCTGGTGGCCTTGTCTCACATGCCTGGCTACTTGTGTAGCCTGAATAAGCTCAGCTTGTCTTCTGTTAAAAAATGTGAGGCCTGCTGTAGGTTTCCTAACCCTTAAAGTGCAGTTTCCACATTGTGCATGTTACACTACCTTCTCTATAGGTTAGTCACACCTGGCTCTGTCAG
This sequence comes from Ambystoma mexicanum, assembly GCF_040938575.1. Lineage (NCBI taxonomy): Eukaryota > Metazoa > Chordata > Amphibia > Caudata > Ambystomatidae > Ambystoma > Ambystoma mexicanum. The sequence goes on from NC_090922.1 coordinate 1,510,255,265, forward strand.
TTCCCATAGGTGCTCCTGCAGTTCCATAGAGTTATTTGCGTTAAGCATCTGCAAGCTTTTGCTCAGGATCTCTTGTGTCTTGCTGTTTCAGCATTGCTGCATTTGGTTAATGGCAAAAATAATAAAAGCGTCGACAGTATGTATATGTATCTGTCCTCTAACCATAGAACTGAGCGCCCGTGTTCTTCATGTATTCGAGTGTGCGTTTTTGCTGTGCAGTGCCGACCGCACGTGTGTTTCATGTCTAATGCTGCTATGTCGTGGTGTCTCTAATGATGTCAGCAACATGGCTTCTTGGTGCTTAGTCCAGGATGTCCATATAGGTGTCTCTGACCATAGTCTTTGGCTCTTCATCCAGGCATGGATAGATGTGTACCGCACCTCGTCTGTATGGCTGGTTGAGGGGGTACCTGTCTGTGTATTTCTCAATCATTGGTGCATTTGGGATCCGTCTGAAATAGAATGGGTGGTTGCAGTATATTCTGGACTTTCCTCTTGTCATGAACTTGGTAGGAGGGGGGTATCCCGGTGGTGGCAAGATCCTGACTCCCTCTTGAGTTGTCGGAAATGAGGATGATGGAGGGGGCGTTTAAGGTGAGGGGTTCTTAAGTAGCTGAGTGTGAGGGATGCATGTGCTATGTGTAGTGCGTGGGCCTTGCATCTGTGGGTACAGTGGAAGTTAGGGTGGTGTGTTGCCTACTTGGGAAGGACTGTCTGTGATCCTTAGGCGTTTTGCAGTGTTTGGTTCTTGCAAGACACCTAATTGTCATATAGTGTGTAAAGTTGGATGTATAGCGTTTGTGTAGTTTCGTAAAGTGTGCATGAATTGTTTACCAGTTTCACCGCTTGTCTGTGATGTGGCCTCGCCTGCTTTTGTGTGATGGTATGTGTGAGTCCCCGAATGCGCTGTGGAAGCTGGTAGATATATATATGTGTGTGCATATCCTGTGTTTGTAATATAATAATCCAATGTAGTTATGCTGTTAGAAGTTACCTCCCCTGCAGTGCTAGTTTACCATCGCCAGTCTGCAGTTATTACACCGTGGGTGAGTTTAGTAGACGAAATAATGAGCTTCAGGATTGACACTGCTTATCCGATCCTTGCACTCTGTCCCGTTAAGTCCCTTAATTAAGCAACATATAGTGCAGGAGTGCCGCCTTACGTGGTGGCGGGGGGGGGGGGGGGGGAGGGGAGATGAGGCTTTCATGGCCGGTCTTGAGCTCTGGTTGCCTTTGCCTTGTGTTCGGCTTTGTGTTGGTGCTGTAAAGAAACGTTTGCAGGTGTTTGCAAACACAGTACTTCATTTCTAGTTTGCTTTTGTTCATGATGTGTGATCAGTGACACATCGAGCCACTGCGATGGTGGAGGAGTGCTGCTTGCAGGAACGGTAGCCCAGGTGTTTGCTGGTGTAGTCTGTGCACGTGCATGGCGTGTTTCACCTGTAAATACACGTGCATGATGGCACAGTTGCTTGTTCTTAAATGATGTTCTTTACTGTACTACCACGGTGTTCAGTGGACCGCGTGTCTATGTTATGCACTCAATCCCACGCATGTGGCTGAGCAGCTGTATGCTATGTTACGCTACTCAGACCCGATGAGTGTCTTCAGCTTTTGACGTAGCAGACCATCAAATACTGGGACAGAGCCTTCTTTTCCCCCCAAGCAGCGGCCTGGGTAAACTCTTTTCTATCAGGGCGAGTAGCAAAGGTCTTTCATAATGATGCCATGGCCAATACCTATCTGGTCCCATGCGGGGTACCACAGGGGGGCGTGCATATCACCCACGCTCTTCAACATCTACACCATTCCACTTTTGAAATGTTGGAAGGAGAAGGTACTGTATGCAAACTACGCAGATGGCACCCAGTGTCTGCTCACTCTTTATGGAGACTATTCCAAAGACACACTTATGATCAATAACATCTACGATAAGATTGAATACTGGATGGTGGACAATGGCCTGGCCTTCAATGCGCGCAAAACAGAACTGATGATTGCAGGCACAGCCGCCCAGTTAAGGAAACTCAGGAAGAAATATAACACTTTAAATATCGCAGGCCACAATATAGCGATCCTTCCTAAAGTTAGAACCCTGGGTGTAGTTCTGGGCCAGGAACTATCCATGTATTCATGCATCAACAGCCTGTTTGCCAGCTCGGCTTGCCATCTTAAACTATTACCCCAAGTCAGACCTTTCCTGAATTGGTCAAACTGTGCCACCATCGGCAGGGCAATTATTGGCACTTGTTTGACTATTGTGCCAGCCTTCCCTAGGGAACGCATAAAGGTGAGCTAGCCTGCCGCCAGGTTGTCCAGACCGATGCTGGGAGAGTTGTGGAAAGCCTAAAATGATCAGACCACATTACAAAAGCTAGGAGCGCCCTGCATTGGCTCCCAGTGGAAAGACGCGTGACCTACCGGATCCTTTGCATCACACATATGCCTTCATGGGAAAAGTCTGAGATACTTGGTAAACAGACTCCAATGGTTGCCGGCAAGGAGATCCCTTTACTCCCAAAACTCCCATCTCCTGTCGATTCCCAGGACCAAACTTTCCTCTGTGGACCAGAGATCATTTCCACACGCAGCCCCCAGGCAATGAGACGATCTGCCCCCTGACTTAAGAGCATGCGCAAGCTTTGAGAAGTTCAAACGTGACCCCAAGACCTTCTTATTTATATGATACCCCGACTACCGCGCAAGCGTTCCGCGCCCCGCCTGCATTTTCGCTTTGTCTGTTGTATGTCTGTCTCTGCGCTATCATGACACCGGGCCTTGTCTATGCGCATTATAAATAAATTGAATAAATAGTGCCACGCTGTTCTCCAGGGTGAATGTACACTCTGCAAGTAACACAAAAAGACACATATAAAATGCCTGTGTTATGTGCATAAGGCTATCCTCAATGTATGTGCAGGTCCCATATGTTTCCTGTTCCTATGTTACTTATGTGATAACGTTGTTGGCTTCCGGTTGCTCCATAATCCCTATGAAAAGAGACATGTTATGTGTGTGTGTCGGCGTGTTCATGTGTCGGCGTGCATGTGTGTGCACGTGTGCGTGTGTGTATAAGTGGACCCCGCCAGAATACACAATGCAAGTTGGCCAATCAGGCACCCTCCTAATCATACTTAGGAGTCTGAGTGTTATGTTCGTTTTCAAGAATTATTTTATAACATTTTGGCCACTTTTGGGTGAATTAAAGAAAAGCACTGGACTGATTAAACCAGACCAATACAGCATCAGGTGTCAGACCAGACTCCTCACACAGGTGTGGCGTAAATCCATCCAGTGTTTTGTTTTTTTTGTCTTTTGGAGAGAACAAACGTGCCCAGGAGGCGTACACAAGATTTGGGATTCACCTTTAGTCGACTCAACCTTTGACCTAATGTCATAACATTATACACAAACAAGCAGGTCAGGTTGAATGCTATTTTTAGGAAAGTTTGTGATGATTGGTGCCAAAGTATTACTGCTCTAAACGTATTAATTAGTTTATTTATGTATGTATTCGTCATTTATATAGCGCCTATATACTTAACAAGCGTTTCCAAGGCAGGCAGGGTGAGTAGGTAAGCAAACGGAATTGACATTCTTAATAGGTATTGGAACATTCAGAGTGGGCAAGTGCTATGTACTTGGAGATACAACATCGAAGAAGGAAGATTATAAACTGTTTGCAACACATGACATAATTATTGTACGGGCCTGATGGTCGTTTCAATAATTCAAGCGCTATACAAAAAAAGAAAGGAAAGAGGGGAGGAGGCAGGGCAGGATAAGACAAGCAGGGCAGTGAGTCCATCACACCTGCCTGACAGCTTTTCTGATAGTGATGAGTGCATGAGATATGGATTATTTTATTTTATTTATTTATTTTTTACATTTATAAAGCACACTAGCAGCCCAGAGGCATCGAGTAGTAGGAGAGGAGGGGAGGGGAGGGGTGGCAGGGAGAGTAACACCAGGGACATAGGAACGAAAGTGGCTGCAGATGTAAAGTCACCTGAATTCGGATTTTCTAGCAGAGGCTCACTGGGCACAATGGTTTTCTTATACAGAGTCCAACTTAATCATAACTACAGACCTGGCCAGAGGTAGTGACAGTCTAGTAATAGTTACTGCATAGGAAAACGAGGAACTATTTCTCTCTATAACTTTTCACCTCCTCACTAAAGTTCGCAATTTGGCAAGCAGCTGCTCTGGCCATGCCTGAACACTCAAGAACGTTTTAATGAACTCAAAGAATGAGGAATTAAAGGTTTTCACTACATTCTTGAACAATCATTCTTCGCGTGTGTATTTTGAAATTGTCTGCACCAACCTTCAAGGTTTTAGGCACGTGCATAGCCCTGACCTGGAACTAGTGCACCCTGCATAGAACAAGGAAGGCGTTCGTCAAATACAAAAAGAACAAAACACTGACCAGGCAAAATACCAGATTAAAGGACCAGACACACACATATGAAACATCCACAAATAAGGGCCATATGCAGTCATGTGCGCTTTCAAGGGTTTGGGTGTATGTGACCTAAAACATTTGACCTAATCACATTTGATCGAATTTATTTGACCAAATTTATTTGACCTTTCTTTCAGTCTAAAATGTGGGGGAGACCCCCGCACCCCCCCACTTCCCCTTAACCTAATCTATACCCTTGCCCACCCCATATATATATTTAATTAAATTTGACCGAACAATTCGATCAAATATTTTAGGTCTAATGCTTTTAGGTCAATTATGCTAATACCGTTTTCAAGTAGGAGAGCCTAGCGCATACAGCTCCACACCGGAACCAAAACTCTCGGGACAGCACCCGTAGACAACATGCACAGATCACATGCCAAACAGCCGGGTGCAGACGATAAACATGGTACATGCAAAATGCAATACACAAAGATTAAAATCACAAATAGTAAAAAAAGGAAATCGGTGAAAATAAAGAAAAGTATAATTTTAACCTTTGCAATTGTAAAGTTTACAAAGATAGGAAGTGCCAGAGGTAAAGTACAAACGCAGTTGAAATGAAAGATTTTACTAAAATAGAGTCCATTAAACCTAAACTTAGCTCACAATAGACCACTGACAACAGTCCCTTTGAACATTAGGCAGTTTACATCTATGCTGTAATTAAATGGACTCTGACTGCTAGAGTTTAAATAGTTCATTTTGAAGGACTTCTGTAGTCATCACACCGCTGGCATTTCCAAGCTTGGTAAACTTCACTTTGTTACCTGGAATGCTCATAGCGGCTAATTCATGGAATTATGTGCGCCGAAAAAAACGGGCTTTGTGCGCCATTCTGCTTGCAAATCCCTGTTTCACAAATTGGGGATTTGCGAGCAGAATGGCGCACAAAACCCGTTTTTCGGCGCACATAATTGCATGAATTAGCCCCAACATTCCCTGCAAAAAAAAATTCTACTTCCATAGAGACAGGGAGAGAGATAGAAGGAGCAATAGGGGGAGAGAGGGAGAGAGATAGAAAGATATAGACAGGAAGAGAGATAGAATGAGCAATAGGGGGAGAGAGGTAGAGAGACAGAAAGATATAGCCAGGGAGAGCGATGGAAGGAGCAATAGGGAGAGAGAGAGGGAGAGAGATAGAAGGGGATAGAAGGAGCAATAGGGAGAGAGAGGGGGCAGAAGGATATAGGGCCTCATTACACGGAAGGCTGTAATCATGGCGCTATTAACACCATGGTTGCCGCCGGTATTTTACCGAGTCCGCCATGGTGATTACTGCCCCATTCCAAGGTGAGTGGGGGCGGTAATTCCCCATTCACCATGGCACTTCCCCATTCCCATTTTTGCCCCCATAGGGCTCAATGGAAATGGGGAAGGCGGTAATTACGGTACCACAAATTGCGGTACCGTAATTACCTTCAGAGTCCCTTTGCGGGTCCCGTACTTAACGGCTGGTAAAACCAGCCGTTAAGGTAGGGACCCACAAAGGGACCTCGTAGTAAGGCGGTAAGGGATTACCGGTACCAGTACCCTTACCGGTACCGGTAATCCCTTACCGCCATCTGTGTAATGAGGCCCATAGACCTGGAGAGAGATAGAAGGAGCAATAGGGAGAGAGGGGGAGAGAGACAGAAAGATGGGGGTCATTACGAGGTTGGAGGTAAGGGATTACCGGCACCGTTAAGGACACCGGTGCTGGTAATCCCTTACCACCCTATTCCGAGGTCCCTTAGCGGGTCCCTTCCTTAACGCCTGGTTTTACCAGGCGTTATGGAAGGGACCCGTTAAGGGACGTCAGAGCTAATAACGGTACCGCAAATTGTGGTACTGTTATTAGCTCCATCCCCATTCCCATTGAGCCCTACGGGGGCTCGAATGGGAATGCGGAATGGTTCACGGAATGGGAACTTACCGGGTCCTCCAAAGTTGGAATGGCCCGGTAAGTCCCTATTTCGGGATCCCGCACCCGGAATGCGGTAAGGGGGTAGCCATGGTGCTAATTGCACCATGGCTACCTTCAACCTTGTAATGACCCCCATTGGGATGACATCACATGTAAACTGTAATCAAATCATACTGTCACACTGTAATACTATTCTGAGAGGACTCGGGAGGATAGCTCAGTGACAACGTGCTCGCTCTGGCAGCCAAATGATACTAAGCAACACAGGCCGGGTTGGCGCTTAGAAACCTCTGGTTTAAGCTTGCTATACTAACCAGTTATAATCATAATAATAATGTCTGACACCTACTTAAGAATATGACAAAACGATGGCCATAACAAACGTGACAAGTCAGTGACGCACTCCAAGTCTGAAGGAAGGTTCAAGGTTCATTATTAGATTCTTTGAGGACCCTCTCTCTCATCTCCAATGGGATTTCCTGCCGAACCCTGGCGTAAATAACCCCGGCTAGTGGTACCGAATGATAACCCCGACTACCTAAGGTCTTAAACAAATGGGGAGTCCCTAAATGAAGGCTCATTGACACCCTCCCAGACTTATAACTCTCTCTACTGTATCCAGTTCTTACTGTTCTAATGGGGAATTTGGAGAGCGCCTTCAGTGCTCAGTTGGATTTGGCTAGATCTACTTACCCCCATATCCTCTCCTACTCTTTCTAACTCCTCAAACTCCTCGCCTCAGTCCTCTGGCCCTCTGACCTTCCACTTCTCATATGGCTCACCTCTATCCTTTGGTGTTACTCCTCCTCCTCCTAAACACTAACACCTCTCCTTCCACTTTTACTCTCATTGTCCCATTACCACTCTCGTCATCTCACTACTGCTCTCCTTCACCCACTACTACTCTCTACTCTCCTCCTCCTAGTACTACACTCCTCGGCCTACTACTAATTTCACTACTATTCTATGCCCCCTTTATACAACACTACTCTCCTTTCACTCCCTCAAACACTCCGTAAACTCAGTAAACTAACCTCACTCACGTCACATTCATTTGATTTGATGCAAAAGCCTCCGTGTTCTAGCTGCTTCTTACTTCTTCCCTCTGGTCTTTTAGTCCTCCTTCTCCTCCTCTGATCTCACCCAAACAACCCACCAATCCCGCTTCCTTTCTTTACCTGCCTATGGATAGGTGCTACGACCCCACGCAATGCTTTTCTCCAGGGGTGGTTGGTGTTTCTGTGAAAGCAAAGCATAAAGCAGAGACTTAGCCCCGCCCATTTCTAACATTCTGATTGTTACCTGGTACAATTCTGATTCTACACTTTCTTTTGGTTTGAGATACATTACATCTGAAGCAGGAAGACTGGCCTAATGATTTGGCATAAAGACTGGCCTAAACATCTAACAGCCATGAAAGCAGATGTCGCAGAGCGCAACGAGAGCACAACCAGCTGAGCTGTGGAAAGCGACCCAGGCCTCAGAGCTGGGCATCCATAGCCCCCCTCTTCGAGAAGTACACGGCGCTGAAGCTGAAGCTGCTGGCTGAAGTCCCAAGGTCGATGAGCGCCTGCCGTACAAAGACAATCTGATGTCACAATATATGTCTCTCTCTCTCTGTTCTCGTGATTTGTACTTAATGTTGAGCCAGGCCTGGGAGGGGTCCGAGTCGATGCAGCCCTCCAGAGCCTGCTGTGTGTGTTAACATTACAGAACTTTACACCCAGACTTCTGGCTTTGAGTATTATTTGTGTCCAAGTGCCAAGTGCCTGGAATGCCTGAGACGGTGTGAGGAGAGCAGGACAAACGAATGTAACACTGATGTCATACGGAACTGCCACGGTGGTCCTGGCAGGTCAGAGTTCAAGCTTGTATGAGGTGGGCTGCTTCCCTGACGGTTACAGATAAGTCTCTCGGGTGGCAATGCCTCAGCCTCCGGTGCTTGTCCCCCGTGGCCTTGGGCTGTACCGTAGGTTCTAGCAGCGTACGGCTGAGGTTGCCGTAGTGAGCCATTGCGAGGTTAGGGATGTCCTGCGGCACCACTCACTCCTTCCGGGGCTAATCTTGCGGCCTATGTATCCTGAAAGGTTGTTTTTCTTTGCAGGCAGCTCAGTCTCAAATAGTGTTGCACAATGGTAGGGTGCGATTGGTCTCATTCAGCTGATTGTCTGCTGCCAGGCCCGGCTCTAGCAGGGGGGACAGGCCCCCCCCAAGGCCACCCTTGCCCCCCCCCCAGAAAGGGGCCAATGCCAGTGCTGGTAAGCAGCATTGGAATCCCGAGGGAGTATGGGCCTGTGGGGTGGATTTTACTCTACACATGCAGCAGCAACCAGGGTTGAACTGGGGCATAACATTGTCTCGGGCACAAATGAAAAAGTGGCCCACAGTGGAAAATGGGAATTCATTCCTTTTGTGACACTGTTTTGAGTAGTACCCAAGGTTTTTTTTTGTTGCTAAAATGTGATGCAAATTGTGCATTTAAAAGAATATTTATTCAGCAACACTGGTGTAAGAGGATTCAATTCAACACTACAGCTAAGTCAACGCCTAGTCTATAATACTGAATGAAAACCCTTATTGATATATCTTTATGTCCAGTTCATGCGTTCTGGATGACTACCCCTATATAACACCCCTCTCTTGGAATCCCCCTGACCCCACTGAGCCAAGAAGTAGTTCTGTTTTGCAAGTTAAAAGGTTTAATTGATAGTTTAAACAATAGGTATATATATCACACTTTAGAATAAATTAATAATTGAATAGCACACTTAATCTGATATGATAAAGATTAACAACGGAGAATCTGGCACTAGCACACTTCTTGATAATCACTAAGGAGTTGACATGAAATGGATAAAATAGCAACAATACTTTTATGGTTTCAAATGGATGCAATGTGCAATGAAATGCAGTACAGAAAATAACTTGATAGGATTTCAGCAAAGACAATGTAATCACTTTCTTGTACAATTCACCCCCCCTTTTATGCAATGCAAGGAAATGGAAGGAAGGCACACAATTCTCAGAAATGCAATTCAAATGTAATTCAGTTCACCCAGCAACTTAGACTACAGAAGTTGAAAACACAGGCAAAATGCTTTGATATGTGCTGGCAATGGAGTGAAAATATGTTAAAATGCTTTTAATTCCCTCTAGAGGTTCAGGGTGAGTGGTATCTAGTTAATATTAGTCCAGGCTCACACTAGCAATGATTCAGGGATAATTAGCAGGTTAAACGAATTTCTGGCAAATGGAAGGCAAGCAGCAGCAGATTTTTACACGTGAAGAAATTTGCAAATCGCGGCAAAATTCGCGAATGCGTTTTTCACGATTACGGCAAAACTATAGGGAATCGATTCTAAGCTTTCTGAGGAAAGTTACTGCAAGTCTCTAGCACAAACGGTCGCGGAGATATGAGCGATTAAATAAAGGTCGTTTTTCAGATTGAAATTTTAAAGTTCACAAAGACAAGTGCAGCTTGCAACTAGCAAATCACAGGTGACAGCTTTACAAATGACAGGTGACAGTTAGGAGGCAGTTCTACTTAGATTAAAATAGCTTGGATTATATTATTTTAACTAAGAGATTGGTTCTGCACAATTTTCTAGGTACTCACACTATATTCTTGAGTTAAATGGGCCTCGCCACGGATCTGGTCAGGTTTTAGACTGGACTCTGGTCTCTGCACTTCACAGTGATCTGGGTCAGCTCTCTCTGGTTCTGCTAACAGGTCAGCTCTACTCTGCTGGTCTGGGTCTCTGAAGGTTGATGGAGGTAAAGTATGGAATTTTGGCAGAGCTTCCAGCTGCAAGTGGAAAATGAAGGTCCCTATCTGTCCTGTCTCTCTGCTTTTATGTGTTTTTAAAATGGGTGTGTGTGAGCAGCATCACTAGCCAGCCCCTCTCCACTTATCATTGGCCAAGCTTTCATTTCTCCCCTGATTGGGGGAGCTAGGTTGTGTCAGAGTGATGTCATTTTACAGCCTGCAGAAAGTCCACTCCTCCTGTCAACTTACACACAAATCTAGATTTGACCCAAATACATATTTGCAGAGGTACATATTGTTTTAAAATCATATGCACCCCTCACATATCAGAGGAGGTATCCCCTGTTCAAACTCTGCTCTTCCTGGGAGCTTGCATTCAGAAATGGCAATATTTTGCACTTTTTAACTGGTTTGCAATACCGGACATTACCCCAAATTTACACACATGTGCGCAAGGAGTATGGACATTAGTTGATGAAGTGTCAGATTTTTCACATGCACACATTTTGAGTAATATCCTCTTTTCCGCTAAAACCCCCCTGAACATGCCACCGGTTCTAAAAACCTCTTAAAATGTGGGCAGAAAAATCACAAGAATTATGGTGTCATTTATAAAATTTTCACATGTCCGTACTATGAGTTATCCATCTTTTTAGAGTTAGGTTCTGGCCCCAAAGGGGTGTGGTTTTCCCCCAGCACAAGGTTGAATTTCTGGTTTTTCCAGTTCTGCCAAGCCAGCTTGCTCTCACAGGCAGTGCTCCTCCCCTTTACTTCCAGGAGGAAGCTACATTTACGACATCTGCAATAAACCATCTGCCTGGGTCAGGACAGGGCTTTGTTCAGAGCTCCTGTATTCTGTGGAGGCTCCCCTTAATTCAATTATCAGAGAGATGGCATATCCTTAGTGTGGCCAGCAAAAGGCAGATAGGCCTGGGAACACAGCTGTGACTCAAGTTTCACTCCTGATGGGGGTAGTTGCCAGGCAAAATTGGAATCTCTTTAAGCCAGTTTTTAGCTACATGTCATTTCTGTTCCCCAGTTTTCTGCATTCAAATAAAACTAAACATTTTTACATATGCAGCTAGAATGCTGATTCTAAGTTTAAAACTATCACATTTAAACAATTGCAACCTATGTGACACTCAAAGTAGGTCACTCATTTCTTTTAAACATTTAGATTTGTAGTGTCTTTCAGTCCAAATTTACTTAAACTGCTGAAATCCACAGCTCAGCCAGTCTTGTTATAAACCTTCAAGTCACTTCAGAATATAACTTTACATTGGATCCACCTCTTAAAATGTCTTTCTTTGGCATGTTTTGGGTTCATTTATTCAGTTTTCTACAAAAAGTAAAATCTGGTGTTGTTTTAAAACGCCGGCTTTTGGATAGTGGTGAGTACTGGTACTGCACCCCTTTTTGGGATTTAAGAAAATGAATTCCCAACAGTTATGGGTTTGCTTTTGGCAATCAGCATTGCCACTCCCAATGGTTTCAGACTACTGTGTGGGTAGTCCAATGGTGGTTTTAGGCAGCGTCCTTCTGTGCCCATAACATCGGCAAAAATGAGTGGCAGCCTATTCTTCATGCATTTCCCTGTGCATTTTCTGGGAAGCTCTGGCCATCGTGATGTTTTCCATGTCAGTACTGCACAGTTTTGAGGTAGGGCTCGGATGCATGGGTAAATACATCCCACACTGGTCAAAACTACTAACCGCATAGTGAAGTAACTCATCAAACTGGCCCACATTGGGCCAACAACGGGCCCACTTTGACCCAAAAAAACGGCCCCACGCAAGCATTTTGTGTTTTTGGTTTGGCCATGGGCCTACTGCCCTATAGGCCAGTCCGAGCCTTGCACCAATTTCAGAGACATCATTCTGAGAGGCTGAACTGCAGGAGGCCCGGCCAGGATTTTGTTTGCCCTAGACAATGGGCCTCATTACACGGTAGGCGGTAAGGGTTTACCGGTACCAGTATTTTACCGGTACCGGTAAATCCTTACCGCCTTACTACGAAGTCCCTTTGCGGGTTGGGGAATTTAACGCCTGCTTTTTGCAGGCGTTAAAAACCAACCCGCAAAGGGACCAGTGGAGCTAATTACGGTACCGCAATTTGCGGTACCGTAATTAGCGCCTTCTCCATTCACATAGAGCCCTATGGGGCAAAAATGGGAATGGGGAAAGGGCAATGGTGGAAGGGGGAATTACCGCCCCGCCAACTTTGGAATGGGGCGGTAATTCCCCTTTCCACCAAGGCGGTGCCGGTATTTTACCGGCATGAACCATGGTGCTAATAGCGCCATGGTTCACCGCCTTCCGTGTAATGAGGCCCAATCATTTATGCTCCACAACATGAAAGCACAAATGACCAGGGAGATGGAGGGCCATGCACATCTTTAAGTGGGGTAGCACATTTATTCAAGAATGCTGCCTACTATTTTCTCAAAACTAAAATCACAATTTCAGTTTCTGTAATTTAAAGTAAGTTTCTCTTTTGTGGGTATATAGCATCTTTTCACATCATGCTTAATAATATGGTTAACCATATCAAACAATCAATGACAGGTGATGTTGCCTGAACACAGATTTCTGCAGAAGGTGCATCATCTTTTTTTAAATTATTTTTTAATTTTTTTTATTTGGTGTATTCAAAACTTTAAAAAGTGAAAGAAAACTAACAAGATCAGAGTTGTTACAACCAGACACTCCGCGTCATCTGTTAGAATTAACACCATATTAACTTTCAGTTCAGTTTCCGACCAGGCGCTCACATTGGTGACTAAGTTCAGAGTCTTGTCAATTGTCGTCAAGACATTCCTTCAAGGCCTGCAAGAAGACAACCAGTGCAAACATCAGATTTCTGTCTGCCCCGTCAAACATGGCTTGCGACCAGTCGTCAGCATTCAGTGGGCCTCATCACGACCTTGGCGGTAACGCCGGCGGTAGTAGCGCAGGGGCTATTAGCGCGACCGCCATAGCCCCCGGTGCTAATAGCGCGGGATCGCGAGTTGGGCGGACTTGGAAGTCCCCATTCCCCATTGAGCCCATTCGGGAATGCCCCATTCCCCACTGGGCTCAATGGGGAAATTTCACGCTCATACCGCCGGCGGATTTCCCGCCGGCGGTATGAGCGCGAATTCTCGGCAGATTTCACACCAGCTCAGAGCTGGGTTGAAATCCGCCGAGGCCCTGATTCGGCGGACCCTTAAATCCGGTGGTAATAGCGCTACCGCCGGATTTAAGGGTTACCGCCGAGGTCGTGATGAGGCCCAATGTATGGTGCCTACTGATCACTGGACCCAAGATTTGTGTTCTCCGGTTCCGAAACTTTGGGCAAAACAGCATTAGATGCTTCAGTGTCTCCTTGTGTAGATTGCAGAAGCGACGCGTCGGGTCCAGTTCAGCATAAAGCGCCCATGTGCTTAGGCGTTCTTTGGTTGTCAACACGTTAAGCCTGAACTGCATATACAGAGATTTCGATTTTTGCTCAGGCAATCGAGATAAGGTAGGCTTGCAGCTCCCGATATGCTCTTGTTTCACTGCAGACCTTATTCAGTCTTGATGTTCGCCTTGAGTTACATGTTTGGCGCCAGTCAGATCTCCATAGCTTCTTCTTGGCCGAGTCCCGGTTGTCTATAAGGGGTTTTAAGGCAATGTCATGTTCTTTCAGGACTTCAAGACATTGCTCGTTCCACATTGATAACACGGTGTACATTTTATCATTACCAGGGTTATGCAGTATTTTTTCTTGAGATACTGGTGTTGTTACTATCGTTTTCCTGAATAAGTTTAGTAAATTACAGCATACTCTTGCATGGATTGAGATGAGACCCAATTCATAACGTATGCAAGCAGTCGAAGTTCGTTTAGGTAATTGTAGGACCCTGACCCAGAAGATGTTTTCCAGTGTGTTCCTCAAGTCGTGTGAACACCCAAATGCGTTTTCCACACCATAGATTAGGGCCGCACTGCCTTTTGTTGATAAACGGCAATGGTTGGCCTTAGAGAACAGTTTCCATATTGTTTCATTATCATGGAAGCTTGACATGTCAGCTGCCGACACTTGCTTTTAGCGGAAGGTGCATCATCTAACTGGAGGCCCTTACAAATTACATTCAAAGTATATATTCTGCTGCATGAACTACTTGAGTATAAGTGAAAAGATAAAGTTGGTAGTAATAAAAATGTAATTCAGGAGGGGAGAGTGTAGTAAAATCAAATAGTGATAGATGCAAGGCTTTGAATTCAAAATTACCACTATTGTTGCGCAACATTCCATGCCACTATTCTGTAGTATTTCTGTGCCATTACAGAAGGGGACAAGCCATTAGCAAATGACTCCTGGTGCTGCCACAAAAGGTGCAGTCCAATCTCAATTGCTAGGCCATGTCCCCTCTGCACTGGAACACAAGCCACATGCATGTGGTCTAGCAGTTTGGGATTAGTGACATGGCCAAGGATGATTTGAAAACAATGGTATGGGTGGCTGGCCAGAACAATGCCAGTGGTTATAATTGATTCAGTGATATTTGCCTACTAGGTACAAGCCAGAACTCATGCAGTGGAACACATATAGGATGGAGATACAATGGGCCTCATTACACGGTAGGCGGTAAGGGTTTACCGGTACCGGTATCTTACCGGTACCGGTAAATCCTCACCGCCTTACTACGAGGTCCCTTTGCGGGTTGGAGAATTTAAAGCCTGCTTTTTGCAGGCGTTAAAAACCAACCCGCAAAGGGACCAGGGAGCTAATTACGGTACCACAATTTGCGGTGCCGTAATTAGCACCTTCCCTATTCCCATTATGCCCTATGGGGCAAAAATGGGAATGGGGAAGGGCAATGGTGGAAGGGGGAATTACCGCCCCACCAACCTTGGAATAGGGCGGTAATTCCCCTTTCCACCAAGGCGGTGCCGGTATTTTACCGGCATGGACCAAGGTGCTTATAGCACCTTGGTCCACCGCCGTCCGTGTAATGAGGCCCATTGTCTGGAGAAACACACATCCTATGAGTGAGTTTGGTCACTTACCCACCCAATGACTAGCCAGGTCTATGTTAATGCCTACGGCATTACCACCAACTGCCTGCCCCTCGCCACCAAAACGTTCCCTTTCTGGAACTCGTTCAGCAAGCTCCATAACAAAGTAACACAACACGTGATGCTGTATAGTGCCGTGCACTGTTATAGCAAAGCATTCTTTTGAGTGTTTTATTTACTTAATTGCCTCTGTAAATGAGCTCCTGGTGTAATAAAAATCGATTAATGTGCGTCTTCAGCCAGTTGATTTTATAAGCAATATCTTTGTCAAGGCCTGTATTCCTTGCATGAAGTCGTGTCTAAAGTAGGCAACCACAAAGGCAACAGATTTGGCTTGCAGATAGGTATTAGACCGACATTTGCCAAGCAATGCCATTGTATGCCCTGGACTCGCCGTTTTCCAGCTTTTCCCATCCTATGGCCAGGCAGTACTTGTGATGATTCACAGGTTCTCATCACATCTCCCCAGAGGGTAGCCCTCGCCTATGAGGGTAGGGAGGTGAGGCCCCAACCCACTGGTCCCTCTAGGGGTGGTACAAAGTGGGAGGACCTCATATGGGGAGACTCCGCTCATGGGGATGAGGACTCCCGTCCGTAAAAGACCGCCCTCCACCCTTGTTCCCTGGAGCCATGGCCGTATTACCTCCTTTTTCCTCCCAACCTGAAGCTACTAATGTGTGTTATTGTTAAGTCTCTACTATTGCATCTGTAAGGCCAGACGGGACTGAGACGAGGAAGAGCCAAAGAAACATCCAGAACAACAGTAGAAGAAATTACCAAAGAACCGTGATGAGGTGGCCACTGTTAGGCTTGAAGGTAACTTCAAAGGCA
The DNA here is from genome assembly GCF_040938575.1 of Ambystoma mexicanum. Taxonomy (NCBI): domain Eukaryota; kingdom Metazoa; phylum Chordata; class Amphibia; order Caudata; family Ambystomatidae; genus Ambystoma; species Ambystoma mexicanum. Next base: position 1,510,271,278 of record NC_090922.1, read on the forward strand.
TTTACGACAAACATTGCCGCTACGCTTTGGCAGGCCCAGCAATATAAAGTAAAGACCAAGGAAGGACTAAGTGTGTTCGGGAGCAGGAAGAGTAGTAAGGGACCCTGGTGTCCATAGTGCAGGGTCTGGGAAATTCAAACCCACTCTGCCCGAAGCACTGAGAGACAGTTGGTCTCCGAAGAAGAAGCTGAAAGGAATTACATGAGCCGGAGCAAACCCGACTTGCTGCTGAAGCAGGAAGAATTCAGCAGTGGTGTGGCCTGGACGTGGACTGTGTGTTCATTGAACCCTTTTCTTCTTGGTTTATTTGTTAGTGTCGGGGATAGAGTAGGTGGTTTGGACAGAGAACAGTATTATGGTTTCTTTTGACTTACATCCTGACGAGCACTAAAGTTATTTTGTGTTTGAGGTAGGGAAAACCCCTCTTCAAATAGGCAGAGACAGGTTCTTTTCCTTATTTGAATACAAGTCTATAGCCAAAATGATACCACCTTGTCCATATCCGTACTCCATCACGCCGCATACCCTTATGGCAGTGCCTGGCAAATGCCTATCCATGCCTAATCAAACCCCAAAGCTGTTCGCTTCACCAATTCATGTTGTCTTCAGTTTGTCTCCCTAAGTGAACGTGTATATGCCCAGATGCGGGTGCCTTGCTTGCTACGCCTAGGAAATCAAGCTGCGCCTCGCTGAGTTGGTCCAACAAGGCCCTGCCTGAAAATGATAAGGCTAGCATGGCAAGTATGGACCAGTTTCAGATCTTCTCATGATTACTTTTCAGTGGGGGTCTGACCTAAATAGAATGTATCTTGGTCTGTGTGGAAGCCTAGTCTACTCTGCAGAAATGTTTCATGATTCAAACTGACTTCATAACCTCATACTATTTTAGTAATTTACGAGTTTGCATTCAAACAGAATACATTTATGGATTTAACATTTGGACAATGCCCATGCCCCCCTGCTTTGCCTTTCTCCCCTCAAATACAAACAGCCAAGGGTGCACAGGCCCACCCAGTGAGGTGTTATCTTTTTAAGGTGTATCAGAGGCAGATTATTTACAACAGAAAGTGATTGGAGATGACAAAAGGTAAAAGGCAGTGGCCACTGCTGTGGCCGTTTTTTATTTAAATGATATAGGGTTTTAACAAGCTATTTAAGGGTGATTGTTGGGTGATTAGAAACTAAGGGGACAAAGAACAAGCTGTGTGAAACAACAACCTTGTCATGTATTTCATTGTGTCTGTATGAGATGTTTTGTATGTTCTCATCGATTTCTATGCTGCAGCTTGTAGGCTTCCATTCAGGATAGGGAAAATAAAGCTACAATCTTAGGGGGTCATTTTCCAAGTCAAGCGGAGTGGATGTATTTATCACCACTTGTTATGAGCTGCAGGATTTTGTATGATTTGGCAGGCGAAGTTGGAGAGAAGATGGGAGTTAACAAGGCCCCCCTACCAAATCCGATTGGCTTTCCACCAGCATGTATTTTTAAGTTGGCGGAACACCAATGGATTCCTATGGGATCTGCCTGACTTTTACAACTGGTAAAAGCAGGCAGATTCCAAAGGAATTCATTGTAGATGATTCCCACAATCGTTAATTGTGGAAGTGATTTACATTTTTCCAGACACATGGTAGAAAGGTGAAGAGCAAAGGCGATTTTCTCCTGTGTTTTACTCTTTACTTTTCCAGTACTTGGTGGAAACATGAACATTAATGAATGGTCCCTTTTGAAAAAAAAGTGGAAACAGGAGTGGTCCATTCCTGTACAATTTAAGATTCAAAATAAAATGCTCCCTTACTCTTTTCATCAACACGTTTCTACAATGATGAATACATTGTCAGGTTGATTTATCAAGTGACTTGTGCATGTTTTAAATAATCGGTATCAAATGGAGTATTATTTTAGGCATTCAAAACCAAGCTTCAACACATATTTGTACCAACTTGAGCTTGGAAGATGTGTGGTTAAGAATCTAAATTTCAGGCTAGGCTCAAATTATGGCTTTACCATTTACCAAAGTGTGTGATCCTGGACAAATTATTTAATTTTACTATGCCTTGCCTGCTAAAAATAGGTGGCCCTAGAAGTGATTCAGTTCGCATTATAAGCTATTCCAAAAAGTCTTGCTAAAGGTTTAATAGATGGGCAGCACAGGCATTAGGACCCACCAACAACACACATCCACATCTTTCTTTGAAAATATCAGGCCACATTTATTGAACAAAAGTGTGTAATTCAATAACAAATCAAAGTAAACACATCAAACAAAAAGTCATCATGGAAAATTGCATATTATAAACAGTATTTATATAGTATGTACCAGACAATGATGTACAGGGGCATGTCAGGTGAGCAAGGCAGTCTCCTCCCTGCCACACCCCACCAGGAGCAATACCAAGAGGCTGGAAACACCTCAACCTGCATTGTCTGCCTCCTGATGCAGCTCTGCAAGCCCTAGCATTCTATCCTACATGCCATCACTCCCTCGCACCCTCAACTTAATTAAAAAACAACATATAAGCTGTTATGTTTAAAATTTAATTTTGTAAGAAACAAAATCCCCTATTCCTTGCTTCAGTATTCTGGAGGGAGGAGGGTCAATCTTTCACAACAAGATGGAGGTAGCACAAGCACCTCCTCCTGGGCCTGCTGGGAGTAGCCACAGTGTTCAGAAAGGCATTGTTGGGCGAACACCATCTGAGATGGTACAAAGACTGGGGGCCTCACTGCTCCGCCCTTTCAGAGGGGGAGGAGGAGGCATCACCCTCGATTTTCCCCAGCCGGGCCGAGAAAGGCATGCTGCGGGCTGGTGGGAGTGGAGGTAAATGGGAATGGCGGTTAGAGGAGCTGAAGGAAGGTGACTTGGGGTGAAAGGTGAAGGAGGATTGGATATAATAGAAAGGGAAGAACAGATGTGAAGGGAAGATAGGTAGCTTGATGTTGCAACACTATGTTCCTTGCTGCTCTTTTTGCTCTGTACTGTTTTTTATAGAGGGGTGCAAATGCATTTTTACAGACTTGGAAATACATTTTTTGCTGGGTCACGGGTGTGGGAAATCTGGTTCAACGCCAGCACTTTATTTAGGGTACTCTAAACCCACACCCATTGGAATGTGGGCCCCCCTAGTCACAAACCCAGCCCACCCAGATAAAAATTCCTGGAGCCGGGCCTGTCTGGTGCACGTGCCCTTTAAGGCACAGAAACAGCTGTCGAGCATTGTTGGAAAGAGGCATGGTGGCAGACCAAAGTGAGTGTACTGCTGTAAAGCCTGCAGGAACAAGGGGAAGGGGCAGAAGCCCGGTCCCTCCCAGCTGCCTCCTCCCCCTCCAGCTTTCGGCCTGCCATTGGCTTTTCTCCATGGCAGGTCCCATCACCCCCAGCGGAGAGGGGTCATACCCCCACTTGACAGGTCCAGGGTACGCACATGGGGTAGCGACTGAAAATGTGTGAATCTTAGTGGCAGTCAAGTTAGACTTCCCTGGAAATGTATCCGTGGGCTTATGTCACTTTCTACTTTCCAGGAAATTATGACCCCTGATAAGGTTTCAAATAGAAGCACTCCATTAAGGGAATGACTTACAGAAAGAAGCCCACACGTGCACACATTACTCATTCCAATAGGGGAGTCCTGCATTTTCAATGCTCCTCTAAATTGATATATGGGTTAATATATTTTATATTACCTATCATTCTGGATGACTCACAATCTTTTCTTGTACTTTCATGGATGCGATCACTCGTCCGATGTAATTAAGAGCTTGACAAATTAAATAAAGGGCGTTTTACCCTAATAGGAGAGGATTATCGGTTCAGGTGTGCAATGTAAAATTCCTGCTTATATAATAATTACGGTAAACCTCCATGATAACTCTCATGCCATTAAGTAGCCTTATGCCGCACTCACAATCACCGTATAACTTAACATGTCCTGGGGGATCACGGTACTTTTCTGTGCTTGATCAGTGGGGATCAGTCATTACACAGTCTATATGTGACCCCCGCGCCCACCCCTTGTCTCTGTAGCTTAACCAGTAAAGTGAATTAGTCAGAATATTGAACCAGCAATGATGGTGTTCATTATGAAGGAACTCTATGTATGGCTTCCTAAAATGTGTGTTTCTTCTTCCCTCCGCTCCCTTCACCCCCTTTCTTTGCATGGGTATGATGTTATGCTACGTTGACTTATACCGTGCACCGTTATCCCCCAGGGGCGGCCTCCAGGCGCTCCAGGATGATCTTCATGTCTTGGATGGACTTTTCTTGAATGATGCATGATTGCGCTATCAGGGGACCATGACACTGTGATAACTGAAAAGTACCAAGGGATACTCTGCAGGAGTAATGTCTGGAACCCCTGCACCTGGATGCAAGCTGCCGCTCCTGGGGGGCGCGTGTAATTGCCCAGAAGGATGTGCTGGTTTATGTTATTGAATATTTATACTGCACCAATCACCACCGTAACGATCTCATGGCATCTGAGAGGGGGCACATTAAGACCACCTCGGGCTGTCGCCAGACCTTAGTCTGTGGATAGCAAAGAGGGATATTTGGGGTGGCATGAAGATAAGGGGAGTCATCCAGCAGACCCACAAATACCAAAGGGCACACATACTTGAGACGAGGGGCAGGTAATAGGGTTGATGTGACCGGGATGCATGGTTCTGACCTGGGATTAGGAGCTAGATGGGAATTCCTGTTTCGGGATTTGATTTGTAAGACATCGTAGCAGGGATTACCAGGCCCTCGAAGGTTTTTGGTAATAAGGTTGATTTTTTATACATTAAAGAATCGTTTGCCGGTGGGTAACTTGGTGTACGTGCCCATGTGCAGGAAATGAGTTTCTAAACTGAGAATATAGCAATATTCGTTAAGACATGTTACATCGATAGGCATGAGAGAATATTTCAGGAATGCAAAGCTTGGTTTAAAACAAAGACTGTGCTGTAATGGCAATATCTATTGGGGAGAACTGATATTTAAAGATTATGAAGTTTGTTTCATAGCCAGTCCCACCTTACGGTGATCGTTCCTGAAGGTGGGTGGGTTGGAAGAGCTTTGTGGTTGGGGAATGCATGGTGGGACGTGAGGAGAGATAACATAACATGCGTATCGATGGATGGGGAAGGGTGGTGGTACACGTGTAATTGGCAGAAGGTTCCGATATGTGACTAACAGCCCATTGTTAGACTATATAACAGGATCCTCGGGAGAAAACATCAGTTGGCCAACACAAGGATCACCTGGACACTCACGATCTTTCGCAGGAAGGGATCCATCCAAGACAGGGCTCAGAAGTAGTCTTCTTCAAAAGCTGGACGGATGCCATGAAGGCAGCGGAGGAAGGCAACGAATGACTTTTGGAACCCGTCGATCTGCTTCTATTGCTTGAAATCCTCTTCCATCATCCATCAATCGTAGCAGCGTCTCAGATCGATCCACGCCAACCAGTTGCTTCCTTCCTCTCTAGGTGGTTTTAACAAGACAGGCTGGCCCCATCTCTGAGACCCTTGTCAAATTATTTCTGGAGTTCACAAGAATCGTTCACCAGTACCCATAAAAATATCCTTACATGTTGCCAAAATATATTATTTAATTATAGGCAATTTATTAGATGCCAATTGCAGTGTGTTTTTCATCGTGGCACTGCCATCGGCTGTCACAATCTGCTATGCCTCGTGGTGCCTGATTGGTCAGACATGACAGCAACCTCAATACCAAGGAACAAACCCAATCACCCCCATGACCTTCTTTGCCTCTCCTTGTCTGAGTGGACAAATATGAGGTCCAGCAGAAGTCAAAGTAGCAGTACCATGCCTCGCCTCACTGGATAGAGTCCTCAACCTGAGGAGAAGTCGACAACAGCCAGCCCTCCAACCAGCAGTGATAATCATCGAGAAATATTGAGGGTCACTTTGACCCAAAACCCTACCCATCTAGGTCTTTGCTCGGTCATGAGCTCATGATTTCAGGAAAGCATTCCCAAGGTGTCGGCTGTGATTGGCTCTCTTGCTCACACACACTACTACGCTCCATACCCTGGGTGTGAGGCGGTTCCTTCTGTGTGTTGCTTTTTAATAAAACACCACCAACAAATGAATACGTTGATGACACAAAACTGAAACTTAATGAATGCAAGTTCTGCTATTTGACCCTAAATGAGCCCCAAATTCCAACCTCCCCAACTTAAGCTTCTCCAGAGCTGTGGTCAGCGAGTCCTCCCACGACAGCACGCTTCCTGGCCATCCATCCTGAGGACCACGTGATAAAACATCATGATGTCCAAACTCAAGTGCACGAAAGGCCTGATTACGGGAGCGGCGGTATTTTACACTGTTGAACGACACCTGGTAACTACTGTTTTCGCGTGTGCCAAATGTTGCCAGGACAGAGGTTTATCCCATTTTACTGACGACCTTGTGGTCATGGTATCTCCTGAAGTGATAAATAGTGATCATTGACCCGATAATACCGGAAGTGGATCAGTCCATCTGGGAACACTGCCGCTAGATCCGGAAGTACTGCACTTCTGCAACGTAACACACGAGGTGGCAGACAGAACAGGGCATAATTCCATCTTGAATCACTGCCACAATCACCCACTCCCCTTCCACCCCCCATGAGGAGCAACAAAGAAGGTGGCAGTGGAACTGGTGGGGGGCGTGCAACCCAGGCTTCAACAAGCAGGCATTGCCAAGTCTTTTGAAAGCAGTCTGCTCGTTGAAGCGCAGGTTGCTTGGGACGTGTGATAACTCTCCTTCAGAACAGGATCCTCCCTGGAAGCCGAGTTATCACAAGCAAGAGAAACACAGGTTTCAACAGACACTTTCACTCAGCACAGGAAACTGAACAGCCAAAGCCGCACATGCTTGTTGACGCTGTCTAAACTGGTGTGCAATGTACAGAAATGGTGTTCTTAGGGTGAGTGGTGTGACCAATCAAAACAACAGAGGCCAACTTCAATTATTTGCTCAAAAGGGTTTCTTACTGAATCACTATAAGATGTTTTTTCAAATTTAAAACTGTGGACATTCTTATGTTCCCATAATGCTCTTTGCTTCTTTGCAAATCGCCAGGATTGCTTTCTATGAATCGATGTTGGGCCTCATCACGAGTTTGGAGGGTAGCCATGCCTGTAATACAGGGAGGCTACCTAGTCTCGGGAGGATAGCTCAGGGGCAACGTGCTCGCCTTGGAAGCAAGACGACACGGAGCACCGCAGATTCGATCCCCAGGTCCACGCTTAGAAACCTCTGGGTATTAAGCATGTTATAAATAACCAATCATATAATATCATACCTCCAAACTTGCAAAAAAATCTGGCACCCCGGAATGGGCAATTACTGGGTCATGCCGAGTTTGGCGGACCCGGTAATTGCCCATTCGCGTGTGCTGGTAATAACCGACTCCCCATCTCCATTCGGCCCCATACGGCTGAATGGGAATGGAGAGGGTGGTAGCACCGGTACCATTAATAACGGTACCGGTTCTACAATCATGTTATGCTCGCGGGGTGCCGGTACGGCAACCAGGTCAGACCTGGTGGCTGCAAGTGCACCCGTGAGCAGAACTCATAGTATGGCGGAACAGTAGCAACGGTGCCGGTAGCGATACCGGCGCCGTTGTTGCCTTACCGCCATACTTGCAATGAGGCCCACTGTATTGCATGACCTAGCCTGGGCCACGCCCCTCGGCCCAACCCCTCCTAGGATGAGAGGGTTCCACCAGGACATTTCTTCCATTGCCAGGACTGGCCCCAAACACATGTAAAAGGAAGGCCTACCAGCCACCTGGCGCAAGTTCCACTGTCCGCAACATTAATGCCAGATCTGTGAGACATCAAACATACAAGAACCACACCAAAAAACCCTGCGCAAAAAAAAGACCCCTTCCCCTGTAGAGAGGAGTCAACATGCCTTTGGCCTGCGCAACAACTGGCTCTGTATGTCATCCAGGTCAAGTCAACTTGGCCCAACATTTTGGGGAGAGGGGTCTAAAGCCTGATCGGCCTAATGGTAGTGTGACCAAAAGTCCTGGTTTTTCCAGGACGGTGCCGTAATTGTGCCCTCTGTCCCACCATCCAGAGACTCCTTTTAATTTAAAAACCCTGCCTGGTTTTGGCAAAGGGTTGGTAAAATGGACCAGTACCAGCTGTCAGTGATAAGTAATAAACAGTGGCATCGTTTCCTAGCTTCTGCAGCACACTCTTGTCAGTTCTCTGACTTCCCAGGGCAGACTCGAACCCTCAACCTTTCACTTCCCAAGCACCCACATTTACTGACTGCCATGTAGACTGGCGAAGAAAGAAAGATAAGAATGTCTGCTGTAACAATCAAAACAAAAGCTCCTTTGTTTTTAACATACTTCACTGGCACAGCCAAATGTGTAGTTAGTACATAGGAGAAGTGCCGGAATGGTATTTATTTTACTGTGCCATCCCACTGGGGGTGGGGCAGGGGGGTGTGGAGGGGTTGAATGGGCTGGGAGCCACTAGTCCTACCTTTATGTTTGTGGCCTGTCCCGGATTTTTATTTCCACAATCTGGTCCTCCTACCAAATGGTTGGAGCGCCACTGCATCCAGGCCAGTATTAGGTGTTGTCAATGTTTCCAGTTAAGGGGACTGGGTGAAGGCGGTAGAAGCAATCACTTGAGACCACAGTTGCCATCTTACTCACTAGATCACACTTCCCTCAAACAAAGTGTTCCCGGTCTTTAGGGAATACCCGAGATTTCCCAACAGGCTGCAAGTTGGACTGGGACACCGGCAGTCAGGCGGTTGCCATCTTGCAGCAGAAAGCAGAGAGAGAAATAGGAGCACAGGCTTCTATTTTACAGTGCCCCGCCTGGTTACCTGGTCTGTTGTCCTTATAAGGGGGCTGGGAAGTCGAGCGTGGCAGGTTTAGGTTACAGCAGGGGGCACTGTGCTCCTCCCCCACTTATCTCTGCGGACAGGCATGAGTGGAAGTGCTGAACATCGTTTCTGAACTTCCATTGTCCTCCTAACTCAGAACAAATGGTTTGTGGTGTTGCCCCTTTAAGAATATGTGTCATAACTTCAAATCAAAGGAGCGTCAGCGGCACGTGCGCAGGGACGTCATTTCAACAAAATGCCTGGTGTAGCTGAAGTGACATCACACGACCCTTGACCTCTGTCATCACAGGAAGTGATGTCATTTGACCCCACCTCAAAGTGACATCACAGCAAGTGATGGAACACGACGTTTCACCCCTTGACAAAACAGAAAGTGGCATCTCATAGCATTGTTCCTAAGCATACTAGAAAAAAATATGGTCTTGATATCACTGTAATGTGGTATACAACTCCCAAATAAAAGTCGTGAATAAAGTCAATACGCTTGGGAAGTATTTAGAGGCTTCCATTAGCGCAGAGGCACATGTCATGCAGCTTAATAAGAACTGTTCATACTATTTAAGACTTCTACACAGAATGAGTCCCTACCTGAGTGAGAAAAACTGTGCCACAGTTGCAAGAGCAACTATCCTGTCCAGGTTAGACTACGGCAACGCACTCCTGTTGGGGGCCAATAAAGGCCACATTGCAAAATGTCAAAAAATCCCAAACCATGCTGTGAAAATTATAAAAGGAAAAAGGAAAACAGAACACATCAGTGGGGACAGGAGAAACCTCTCTGGTTAACTGTTGAAGACAGAATTCAATTCAAAGCACTCACCCTGACCCACCGATGCATCCATGGCACAGCCCCTGCATACCTCAAAACTAAAGTGGTCACTCATGTACCAGGTCGTGCCCTCAGAGCCCAAGCCCAGAGCCAGTTAGAAACCACCAGGTACAAGAAACCAAATGGTCTGGGTAAAGCCTTTCACACCAAAGCTGCCACCTTATGAAATGACCTTCCATTACAAATCAGCCTTGAAACCCCCTACAGCACTTTCCGAAAAGAAGTCAAGACACGTGTTTCGATGAATGACATATGAAGTAAACCCGGCATTACCATCCGTTTCAAACATATATGTTACTCGTTGTCTCGTGGCCTGTATGTTCTGAGTTTGTGTGTGTTCATGTCTTGCGCCCTAATGCCGGCGGGTTTGGGCACTGCACAAGCAAATAAATAAATACATAAATAAATAAATAAATTGTCAATATCAGTGTGTATAGGCCCATATTACCAAATTACTTTGAATGCAAGCCGACGTCCATGACCAAATGATAATGATGCGTCATTATATAGCACTTAGACGTAAGCGCTTTATATAGAACAAGCATACATACAATATCACCCACCCAACCTGTGTTGGTACTCATTTATCAAACACACACACACACACACGCACACGCACACGCACACACAAGCACACGCACGCGCGCGCACACACACACACACACACACACACACACACGTGTGCTCAACCCACTGAGCTATCTAAATGGCTATAGCTATCTCACCGGCTATAGTAAAACAAGCAATTACATGTCTGAATGTTCTCAAAGTCAGAAAGTAAATTACACTCTGTAGTGGTGCAAAGTTGGCCTGTGTGGATCTACTCTTCTGCCTTCAAAGGTTGGTAAAATACATACAATTCGGAGGTATCATATCTGCGTTTTAAAGAACTTAGAAAAGCGCAGGAAAATCCGCGCACTCACACGGCATCCTGATCCCGTACTCTGGGCACCCGTTACCTAATACATGCAAACAAACATCCTGAACCGCATTCCAAGGAGATAGGAAAGATAGACACATTAAAAAAAAGCATTCATTGTGGCACAATGACATCAAGGGCCACTTTATGTGCTATGGTTAAACATTTCTACACTGTACACAAGCTTTTAGGCACAAGGATTTTGTCAAGTGAAGGACACAGAGATGGGATGTCTTGTGATGGTCGTAACAGAGACAACTGCATAAAAAACATGCTATAACTGCAACCTGCGAAAAGCAACATAAATAGTCCAAAATAGATGCTTATTCTACTCTAAATGCTTTTTCGACGTTTTTGTCTGCATTGTGAATTTTAGGTGTTTAAAAACAGACTAATTCAGCGACTCACACCCTGAAGTGTGCCGGAAATAAACCTTTAATGAGCCTAGAAATTATTGTATAGATTTCCAGAAAGACACATCGTGTGTTGTTCCTATTCCTTCCTATTGAGGACCACTGCTCAAAGTGTTACACTTATGGAACCCCCTGATTTTTTAAAGAGGCCTGAATAAGCAAGCCAGCCACTCCAGAAACAAAAAGCCGCATGGCGTTGGCCACAGCCCAGGAGCTTCCAATTAAAAATAAATAAATAACAATAATATATCTTTTTTTATTTCTTTTTTAGGGGTAGCAAGGGAGACAACAGTGGTATCAAGGGAGTCCACAGGGGTCACAGGTGCGATCCCTGTCAACCCCCAAATGATGTCCCTGCATGTGCGCCAGAACGGTGTAAGACTCCATGAATGGCACTTCTGCCTCGTGTCTCGTTATTGGGCCTTCAGAATGATGCTGTGTGATCACGGCCCTGCTACCCTGGCCTGCAGGCTGATGCCATGTGATCACAGCCCTGCTTCCCTGGCCTGCAGGCTGACGCTGAGTGATCACAGCCCTGCTATCCTGGCTTGCAGGCTGATGCTGTGTGATCACAGCCCTGCTACCCTGGCCTGCAGGCTGATGCCATGTGATCACAGCCCTGCTACCCTGGCCTGCAGGCTGATGCCATGTGATCACAGCCCTGCTATCCTGGCTTGCAGGCTGATGCTGTGTGATCACAGCCCTTCTACCCTGACCTGCAGGCTGATGCTGTGTGATCACATCCCTGCTACCCTAGCCTGCAGACTGACGCTGTGTGATCATGGCCCTGCTACCCTGGCCTGCAGGGTGACGCTGTGTGATCACAGCCCCGCTACCCTGGCCTGCAGGGCAGGCTGATGCTGAGTGATCACGGCCCTGCTATCCTGGCCTGCAGGCTGACGCTGAGTGATCATGGCCCTGCTATCCTGGCTTGCAGGCTGATGCCGTGTGATCACAGCCCTTCTACCCTAGCCTGCAGACTGACGCTGTGTGATCATGGACCTGCTACCCTGACCTGCAGGCTGACGCTGTGTGATCACAGCCCTGCTACCCTGGCCTGCAGGCTGACGCTGTGTGATCACATCCCGGCTACTGTAGCCTGCAGACTGACGCTGTGTGATCATGGCCCTGCTACCCTGGCCTGCAGGCTGACGCTGTGTGATCACAGCCTTGCTACCCTGGCCTGCAGGCTGACGCTGAGTGATCATAGCCCTGCTATCCTGGCTTGCAGGCTGATGCTGTGTGATCACAGCCCTGCTACCCTGGCCTGCAGGCTGATGCCATGTGATCACGGCCCTGCTACCCTGGCCTGCAGGCTGATGCCATGTGTCCCCCAGCCCTGCTACCCTGGCCTGCAGGCTGATGCCGTGTGATCACAGCCCTGCTATCCTGGCTTGCAGGCTGATGCTGTGTGATCACAGCCCTTCTACCCTGACCTGCAGGCTGATTCTGTGTGATCACATCCCTGCTACCCTAGCCTGCAGACTGACGCTGTGTGATCATGGCCCTGCTACCCTGGCCTGCAGATTGACAGCCCTGCTACCCTGGCCTGCAGGGCAGGCTGATGCTGAGTGATCACGGCCCTGCTATCCTGGCCTGCAGGCTGACGCTGAGTGTTCATGGCCCTGCTATCCTGGCTTGCAGGCTGATGCCGTGTGATCACAGCCCTTCTACCCTAGCCTGCAGACTGACGCTGTGTGATCATGGCCCTGCTACCCTGACCTGCAGGCTGACGCTGTGTGATCACAGCCCTGCTACCCTGGCCTGCAGGGCAGGCTGACGCTGAGTGATCATAGCCCTGCTTCCCTGACCTGCAGGCTGATGCTGAGTGATCACAGCCCTGCTTCCCTGGCTTGCAGGCTGATGCCGTGTGATCACAGCCCTTCTACCCTGACCTGCAGGCTGACGCTGTGTGATCACAGTCCTTCTACCCTGACCTGCAGGCTGACGCTGTGTGATCACAGCCCTGCTACCCTGGCCTGCAGGCTGATGCCGTGTGATCACAGCCCTGCTATCATGGCTTGCAGGCTGATGCTGTGTGATCACAGCCCTTCTACCCTGACCTGTAGGCTGATGCTGTGTGATCACATCCCTGCTACTTTAGCCTGCAGACTGACGCTGTGTGATCATGGCCCTGCTACCCTGGCCTGCATGCTGACGCTGTGTGATCACAGCCCTTCTACCCTAGCCTGCAGACTGACGCTGTGTGATCATGGCCCTGCTACCCTGACCTGCAGGCTGACGCTGTGTGATCACAGCCCTGCTACCCTGGCCTGCAGGGCAGGCTGACGCTGAGTGATCACAGCCCTGCTTCCCTGGCCTGCAGGCTGATGCTGAGTGATCACAGCCCTGCTTCCCTGGCTTGCAGGCTGATGCCGTGTGATCACAGCCCTTCTACCCTGACCTGCAGGCTGACGCTGTGTGATCACAGTCCTTCTACCCTGACCTGCAGGCTGACGCTGTGTGATCACAGCCCTGCTACCCTGGCCTGCAGGCTGATGCCGTGTGATCACAGCCCTGCTATCATGGCTTGCAGGCTGATGCTGTGTGATCACATCCCTGCTACTTTAGCCTGCAGACTGACGCTGTGTGATCATGGCCTTGCTACCCTGGCTTGCAGGCTGATGCTGTGTGATCACAGCCCTGCTATCCTGGCCCGCAGGCTGATGCTGTGTGATCACAGCCTTGCTACCCTGGCCTGCAGGGCAGGCTGACGCTGAGTGATCACGGCCCTGCTATCCTGGCTTGCAGGCTGATGCTGTGTGATCACAGCCCTTCTACCCTAGCCTGCAGACTGACGCTGTGTGATCATGGCCCTGCCACCCTAGCCTGCAGGCTGACGCTGAGTGATCACGGCCTGCTATCCTGGCCCGCAGGCTGATGCTGTGTGATCACAGCCTTGCTACCCTGGCCTGCAGGGCAGGCTGACGCTGAGTGATCACGGCCCTGCTATCCTGGCTTGCAGGCTGATGCTGTGTGATCACAGCCCTTCTACCCTAGCCTGCAGACTGACGCCTTGTGATCATGGCCCTGCCACCCTAGCCTGCAGGCTGACGCTGAGTGATCACGGCCCTGCCATCCTGGCCCGCAGGCTGATGCTCTGTGATCACAGCCCTGCTACCCTAGCCTGCAGACTGACTCTGTGTGATCATGGCCCTGCTACCCTAGCCTACAGGCTGATGCTGTGTGATCATTATCCTGCTACCCTGGCTGGCAGGCTGACACCATGTGAGCACAGTACTGCAGCCACCGCTGCTCATGTTCCCACAGGCCACTGTCTTGCTGTGTGACCCAGTCCAGTTGCCAGCCCGGGAGCCCTGGGCAACTGATGTCAGCGATGCAGCCACTGCAACTCTAAGTGTCTGATCAGTGCCCACAGCAACCCTTGGGTTGGCCCCATTTTCCTATGAGCCAGGCCACAACAAAGGTACTTGAAAAAGCCAGAACTATTTGCTCTACCAGAGACTGCTCAATATTCCTCACTTGTTTACACTGTTTTCACATGAGCTTCGATTTGATGGCGTTGCCTCCTGCTGCTCAAACCCTCTATATCTTGTGTATGTGTTTAACTGTTCATTCTTTTTATTTCGCCCCTTCTGAGAATGTGATGGCTCTTTCCCCTCCGGTTGCCCACAATCTGCGCTGGTAACACAAGTCCACTTTACATGGACTGACCACCGGCTGCTTGTTTTACACATGTATGACCTTCTCTAGCTTTGCACCTTAATGAGGGCCTGTTTAACTTGTCTCGCCTGGTAATAGGACTGTTTCCCTCAACGAGACACTAATTGATGAGTGGGAAACGACCAAGTCTGAGTTATTTTAATTCTGTCGGCCTTCAGCTTTGCATGGTGGCCAATTTCGTCTCTTGGGCTGTCCAACTCCAGAGCCATAGCCATTTCAGGATACCCCCTCATTAATATTCATAAAATACATTTGCATACAATGATTCTAAATCTATGCACATTTCTGCTCATGAATATTTATGAAGGATTTCCTGAAAATCCGTCGTCAAGTTTCCAGCCTTCGTAGTCTAATAGTCGGGGTACAATCCTCAAAGAGTATTTGTGAACTGAGATTGGATGGACCCCCATAATTACCCTGACCATTCCATGTTTTACCATAGTAAAAAACCTTCAGGCAGTATTTAGAGGAATTCAATTACTGCAAGGATGGCATCAAAGGAGCGAGATTGCCCAATGCACATCTTTTCCCCTTAATATTCTCAACATGGATTTTTCTCTGAATTCCTCAGAGCTTGCGTGAACTCATATATAAATGTACCCGCTAGTTAAGGCTCTCTGGTTCCAGGTGATTCACATTAATCAGTTCTGTATTCGCGGTGCAGTGCGGGTTCTTTTCTTTGCATGCCACCTGAGGCCGGTAATGATTTATTGAGCTGTTGCGTTAACCCCAGTGTTCTTGGGACTTCATTGAAGGGATGTGGGAGGGGCAACTGGGAGATTAAATAAACCACGCACATCAATTAATCCCTGCTCTGCATGAGCCAGGATTTTCTTCTGAGTACGATTTGCAAGTATCGCTCCCAAAGACTGTTCATAGGGTGTTACTGCCGCCGATAGTGCTGTATAATCTCCTTTGTCCAATACAGTGATTGTTGGAAAAAATGCTATTTTAGAGTAGTCTGTCTTTCAGGGTAGTCTGTCTTCTAATATATCATTATGGTATAAAAACAAATCAAATTCCTTTGTGGCTTAATTTATGTGTTAAAAGTTGCACTAAGACTCGGGCCATATTTTTAAAGATTTTTCCCTTACTTTGTTCAGGACAGAGGTCATCCCAGGTGCCTATTCCCTGATGGTAGCATCTTCGGAGAAGCCATACTTGCTTGGGAAATACTCAATGCTACTTTATACAATTGAAGTACTTACATAAGAAAGTTGCAGACCTCTTGCAACAGTCAATACATTTGTCAGTGGCGCGGCCTCCGTGCAACCAAACCCGCGCTCGGCAGATGATGCCACGGTAGAGCACAAAGGCGTATCCTCTGAACAGCACTGAGTACCCAAGCGCAATGCCACAGTCCTGCCACCAGGCCGCAACCAACACCACAGGCTGCGATGATGATGGCAACAGACACCAACTTAGCAACGCAAGCTGTATGTCTCCGGTGTAGAATTACGTATGCTTCAACCTACTCAAACTAAAACTGCTCACTATCATAGCTCTCGCTTGGAACGCATAAAGTTAAGGGCACAGAGTAGCATTTGGAGATGGAAAAAACTCATTTGAGCCACACGATCAATGTGGCAGGGTGGTGATAAAGCAGCTGTACATGTACGGCAGGTGAAGAGAGCTAATAACTTCCCGAAATATATATGAGCAACTATGATAAATAGCACTCGACATAGCTAACATATATCAATTTCCCTCAAAACCATTCTGTCAACATAACTGCGGAGGGTACATGCGTCAAAGGTAGGTGATGGGCCTCGTAAGTCTTCCATGTAGCCTATTAATTCAAAGGCAGATGGAGAAGATTGTTCCCATCGAAGCACAGGCAGAAAGATACAGAAGAAAAACAGGTTCGGAGCTGAATGTTATGCCTCAGGGCCTAGGAGATCAGAGATGGTAACTTATTGGAACCATGCTGCACCTCCAGGGTCGTTCCCACTACCTTCAATAGTTGCACTTGGCCTGGTAACTGTCCAAAGCTCCAAGGCTGAGAGGACCCTTTCTGTACAGTCCCTAAACACCTTCCACGATAAGCATACACTCTGTTGCACCGGCCAATCATTTTTATACTAACCTGTGACTCTGTATTTGTTATACATGGAGGTGGTCTCAGGAGGAGCCACCAAATCTGGCTTACCCAATGATCCTACTAATCCCTTATAGGTTACATATATAGTTCAACTAATTAACCAATCCCTTCCCCTGTTAGGTTTTGGGGTGTAACTTTGTTTTTGTGATGTCACTAGTCGACAAAATGGAACGACAAGCGCCTGGAGAGTGAGAGCTTGTGGACAATGTTGCATTGTTCATGTTGCAATCCCTGTCCTTTTAACGGTTAATAACGACAGTGAACTTTGTTCTTTGGCCGAGTCTCTTGAAGGGTATTTTCAGGGCCCAGTTCCTCTTGCAAGTAAACGGGGAGGCTGCTCAGAGTTCCCTTGCCACTACATTACACTATATTACAGAACTACATTGAAAAATAAAAAAATAAAAGCCGTGCACTCCACTTTTCATCCTCAAACTAATGGACAAGCAGAAAGAAATAACACATTTTGGTTGTGGTACTTGGGATACTTTATCGATGCACAGCAAGATGATTGGGCCAAATTATTGGTAGTGGCTGTGTTTGTTCACAGCCACCCAACACCTGAGAGACTCTTGGAATGCTTCCTCCTGTCAATACCAGCAGATTCAGTAGCTGTGAAAGAGATAGGGAGCAGCAATCTTAGCAAACACACAATTAAACTACAGCCTGTCATTTACTGAACACTAATGAAAGTTACAAGACATTTGAAGAAAGTAAGTAAAGTAGTCTAGCATACCACCGTTCTACCATTGTTTTAGGCCTCACTGCACGTGGCACTGCAAGGAAAAGGAGGCGCGGTTTTTTGTGGCATAGCTGGAGAGACAGACACGTGCAGCTCAGGCGTACCTAGGTGCTTTGTGCCAGTATGCTTCTATGGGTTTGGAGGAGGAACCTAGGAGTCTGTTATCTGAACGGTATAACCCAAGATCCAAGGCTAAAGTGCTTTGGGTAAGATTACCCATTAATCAATGGGGTTTGTGAAAGAATTAGAGACAACAGATTAGTTATGGCTCAATTATGGCTAAGTGGTATTGGCTAGGTATATGCCAGCCATCTGTGGGTGATTAGTGGGGCAGTGTAAGGTGGTAGATTGTAATGGAGAATAGAGAGAGGTAGATGGCTCCATCCTCTCGAGTGAATAAGACATTACATTAAACGTTTGGGGGGCAGAGGGGTATTTATTTGATTCGTTTGCAGTTGTGTTGAGGTCTGGCATGTTCTTGTTAGTCTTTGACAGCAGACTCTATGTTTATTTAATCGTTTTTTTTATAATGCGCCTAATACTGTACCTGAGTATGGTTTCGGCCGGATCTGGGATTCGAACCTCGGTTGCTCTGTGTGGTCTTGATTCAAGACACTCAGGTGCCTTCTGTGGATTCAGGTTCAGGCGATTAGGTCTGTAGTTGCATTTTTTCTGGTGCTGGGATTTGATGAATAACACGATTTGCAGCTGTTTCCTGAAGAGTAAGTGGTCGTACTCTGCAGACAGCTGTTTGGAGAGAGAGGTCCACAGATGTGTTGGCACAGAGTAACCTGTATATTTGCTGTTTTCATTAGAAATTGCATCTATGTTTCGGATGCCTCTTTCTAATAGATACAAAGATTAGCCCGACTGAAAATGAATCTGAGAATCCCGCGCCCTGAGGGTTAAACATTGTTCGATGATCCAACGCTCATTACGAGTACTGCCAGATGGAAGCCCCCGGGGTGCACTGTGGGAGATTTAAGAGTCCATTTATTTTAGTACCGTTTATTTGACTGGTGACTTAAAATGGTATGGGCTTTTCGTCTTGGGAATCGGCAAAGCTAGTTCACACAGAGAAGATAGCGAAAAAACCCTATGGGTGTCATCCTAGTAAACCTGGAGTTCCCTTATCTGGAAGAGCCTCCCTTGCCCCTGAAGAGGCTCCTACCCCAGAAGAGACTCCCATGCACCAGAAGAATGTCCCCTGCCCCGGAAGAGACTCCCATGCACCAGAAGAATGTCCCCTCTACCCTGGAAGAGACTCCCATCCGCCAGAAGAACGTCCCCTGCCCCGGAAGAGACTCCCATGTACAGAAGACCCCCCCCTACCCGGGAAGAGACTGGCATGCACCAGAAGAGCCTCTATAGCCGGAAGAGCCTCTCATGCCCCAAAAGAGCCTCTCTTGCCCTGGAATACCTCCCCATGCCCTAGAAGAGCCTCCTCTACCCCGGAAATGACTTGCATGTACCAGAAGAGCCTCCCCTAACCCAGAAGAGAATCCCATGCACCAGAAGAGCCTCCCCTAACCCAGAAGAGAATCCCATGCACCAGAAGAATGTCCCCTGCCCCGGAAGAGACTCCCATGCACCAGAAGAACGTCCCCTGCCCCAGAAGAGACTCCCATGCACCCGAAGAAAGTCCCCTGCCCCGGAAGAGACTCCCATGCACCAGAAGAATGTTCCCTGCCCCGGAAGAGACTCCCATGCACCAGAAGAACGTTCCTGCCCCGGAAGAGACTCCCATGTACCAGAAGAACGTCCCCTGCCCCGGAAGAGACTCCCATGCACCAGAAGAACGTCCCCTGCCCCGGAAGAGACTCCCATGCACCAGAAGAATGTCCCCTGCCCCGGTAGAGACTCCCATGTACCAGAAGAGACTCCCTTACCCGGGAAGAGACTGCCATGCACCAGAAGAACGTCCCCTGCCACGGAAGAGACTCCCATGTACAGAAGAACGTCCCCTGCCCCGGAAGAGACTCCCATGCACCAGAAGAATGTCCCCTGCCCCAGAAGAGACTCCCATGTACAGAAGAACGTCCCCTGCCCCGGAAGAGACTCCCATGCACCAGAAGAATGTCCCCTGCCCCGGAAGAGACTCCAGTGTACCAGAAGAGCCTCCCATACCCTGGAAGCGACTCACATGTACCAGAATAACCTCTCATGTCCAGAAGAGCCTCCAACGCACCCCAGAAGAGCCTCCAATATCCAGAATTGTCTCCCATACGCAGAAGAGACTCCCATGCACCAGAAGAACGTCTCCTGCCCCGGAAGAGACTCCCATGCACCAGAAGAACATCCTGTCGGGGGGAAATTCTCCCGGGGTCGGCTGAGCCGTCCGCGAACCTCCGGGCAGGGAAGCCCCAACTCCTCCCGTATATCCCAAAAATGAGTATGAGGCACACGCAAGAAGCAAGGTGATTCTGCTGTTTATTGAACAAACGGCAGGGATGGGTCAAGGATCGTACGCGTCCGTCCTGACACACACTCTTCATCATGGGCTCGCAGGCCCTTTTTACCTTAATATGACGCGCTACTTGAGTCACCTGGGAAAGTTAGCAAGAAACCTATCGCCACTCTGGATTGGCTCCTCGAGTGGTAGGGTTAGTATAGCATACGTATAGAGAGCATTGTTAGTGGTTGAGGGTTAGTCAGGTGGTATACTTGGGTTGTCCCTTCAAATTGATACATGAAAATTGTTACATGGAGACCCCTGAGGATTGGTCAATGTTAGTGGCGTCAGTGATAAGAGCCCCATGTTCTGATTGGTTCACACACGAGCCCCCCAGTCTGGGACCATCGCTGTTCCCAGCTCGCGGTGCACCTGTCATTTGCAACAATGTTTCACTATGGGTATGTACAGACAATGTGAGATTTATTCATGTGCTGGAAGGCCGGCTACTCCCACCTCTGCAGATGTCCTTTGAGACGCTTAATGGTATCTGCCTGAGTCTTGAAGCGGGGAATCCAGGCGTCTCCCTCCTCCCGGGCCTGGCACCCTGTCAGGTTTGGCTTGATCACGTGAGGTGGGACCGTGGTTGAGGCAGAATTCTGCACAATTAATATTGTTTTTTCCACTGTGTGCCTGGCTTGATTGCAGGTGTGACCTTGGCGTCGGCTTGTGGCATGCGAATTAGCAACATTGTGCCCTTGACTGTCTGCTTTCGCCGGGCTCATTCTGCGGGATCAGCAACTGAACTCTGGCTCATTCGATGTTCAAGGGAACTCTTGCTTGAGGCCTACTTGGGCCTGGTGTATAAGTGGAGCCATCTGATACACAGGCGCTTTAGGTTATGGTATCATATTGCTTTATCTCCAGTATCGTGTCTTCATTATACTTTTCATTATTGCGCATGGTTTTAGGAGAAGCGTGAGCAAACCTTTTTAGATGAGTTCATTGTGCGGCTGGCGTTTCTGCATTTTGAGAAGCCTATGTGAAAAATAATGAAGATGCGCGTCTGTGGGTGTGTCCGTCACCTACGTCGTAGCACTGAGTATGTTCTTCGTGCGGATTGGTGTGGGAGTGTCCAGTGTGTATGTTGCACGGGTATTCTGACCTTTGGCTAGGTCGTCATGGCATCTCTAACGATGTGTTGAGTTAGTGCTGGATGATTCAGTCGAGTCCCTCCATGCCGCAGACGTCGGCAAGGGTATGGCAGGCTGGCGGCCACGCGGGTGGGCACATCCGTATGTTCTTGTACCAGGGTATTTGGTCGTCTGGTAGATGGGCAAACTCCTCTCGTGGCGGGAGCCTGGGCCGCGATCCTCTAGGCCAGGGGAGGGAAGGGATTGGTGGGAGCCTTTTCTTCCATTCTCCCACTTCAGTCCCCCCTCTGGTCGACTTGTCGACCACAAACATATCCTTTTCCTTATCTCCTCTCACTCTCCATATTTTAGTTACTCCTCCCAAATGTCCATAGTGGTTCACATGGTCTTCAAATGACCAATACATATATACACACGTTCCTCCAGGTGTGCAGTATACCCACTTCCCTATGTAGCTCCTTGGGTTTCTTGGGTTTTCGAGCTTCACAGATGGTGGGTCCAGATGGTTGGTGATGATCTGGTTGCGCAACTTCTCTCTTTCCTTTATTATTATGCCTGTGTGTTGACCGTCATCTGCTGGCATCAAGGGGTGCATACCAACCATTTCGATCATCTCGTCAGTGGTTCGTGCCTTCCGGGCCTTCCAAAATCTTATCAAGATCAGTGCAGCTCCAGCCAAAATAATGCATCCAACTATAATCTTCAGTCCATCTGACAGCCAAGATGGCATCCACGACCATAATATCGAAAACCAGCTGTCGTCCTTTTTCACGCCTTTACTTTCATCCATCATTTTGGAGTGCCATTGTCAGCATCGTTAGCAGGAATAAATGTGCAGCATGATTGTCCTATCTTTGCGCAAACTCCTCCTTCCATTGCTGTGAGGAGGTCCAGTACATATCTGTTCTGTAGTGCTACCATCCTCACTGCTCGTAGTTCTTCTTTTATTGCATTGAATCCATTTACTGTAGAATTAATTGTCATCATTAGTTCCCATCTAGTTATCTGGAGCCATTTTGCGTTTGCGTAAGCCTGTAGTCCCGGATGTATTATTGAGGAGAAGAACATTGCTGCTCTGCTGAATAGTCTGTGTTCTGGCGGGATTGAAGTGAGTGCTGTTTCCGACCGTCCCCATAGGTAATTTCCGGTCAACGGTTCTCCTTGTCTTTTCTTTCTATTCAGGGCAGTGTTGTTACCGCTGTTTTGGTTTTCTGGCTCCTTCTGAGAGTGTACAGATCTCTTCTTCCTCTTGTTTCCTTCATCCATTTTGGGAAAGTTTGCCACATTCACATGTTTCTGGGGTACCACTAGTGATGGTACATTGACGTGTACCATTGTGCATATGCCATTCCACAGAGGGGGCAGTGTGTGGTATGCCTTGTCTCCGCAGGCCCAGTAAT
Source organism: Ambystoma mexicanum (assembly GCF_040938575.1). NCBI lineage: Eukaryota > Metazoa > Chordata > Amphibia > Caudata > Ambystomatidae > Ambystoma > Ambystoma mexicanum. The sequence continues at coordinate 1,510,293,784 of NC_090922.1, forward strand.
GGTCCATTACCACTGCTGTTCCTGCTCCCCCCTCAGGTAACTCCGTCACACTTGCACAGTTGGTGTTGTATCCCACGTCCACTTCTCCTTTATGTTGGTAGCCTAACTTAGGCGCAGTCAGCGGCAGTATTGTTATTGGGTCTTCATCCTTCTCTATCCACGTTAGCAGGGGTACGTACTTGACCCAGGTCATCCAACATCTGTCGTTGTGTTCAGCAATACTCTTAGTATCCTCTCTTGTTATCATGTTGCTGCCAACCACTCCTATGTCCCATTTGTCACCCAGGTACACCTTCCCTGTTATTATTATCAGTGGTCTTTCCCAACATCCTTCTTTACCAGGAACTTCAGTGGCGTACCAATCACATGGTAGGTACTGTAATATTACTTTCTTTGTTTCTCCTTTTTCAGGGCCGCTTGTTATGTATCTGAATGCTTCAGCGTGCAAACTGGCCTTGTGGTAACTCAAGTAATCCTTGAGGAAGTTGTTTTCGTACGGGTATGTGTCTCGTGTTTTCCATACCAGGTGCACCGTGTTCCCTTGAAAGCTCCCTTTCGTTTGGAACAGTGCCAAATATATTATACATCGTGCTGTTTGTTCATCAATTTCCGTGGCAACGAAAGTTCGGGAAGCGCTCATGGCGTATGGGATCAATGAGCAGACGTAGCAGCTGTCTTCTGTTGTCTGCTTACCTATTTGAGTCATGTGTTGGTACCACATGTTGTTCGAGACGTGTGCTGAATCTTGTATGTAGTTGTCAATACCTTTGTTGTCTGAGTATGTGCTGCGTTTAACTCTATTTCACTTGTGTGGGATTTTGCTAGTACCACCTGACGTAACACCTGTTGCAGCCGGGGGTGGGGGTATGTTAGATTTGGGAACAGCCAAAATATGGATAGCACAACTGTTCTGCCATACAGAGGCAGCCAAGAACCCGGTGATCATCAAAATCCCTATCATTTTTTATTACAGATGCTAATCTCACCGGCATTTTGCTCTTACCTTGCTGCAGTCCGGCAGCTAATTCTTGCGACGTTAAAGTTGCCCGCCTGAAAATTCTCAATATGCTCGTTGTTAGTGTTAGTTGTTGTTTTCAAGCTCTCCCTATCAAGTAGTCGTTCAGTGCCCAGGCGAAGAGCTGTTCCCACGCCAATCTAAGTGATCTATCTCTTAGGACAGGCAAGTAAGGGTGGAGATGGGGCATCGACTGTTCTATGGCCAAGAGAAATGCTGTGTAATATACACGTACCCTCCTTCTTTTTAGGTACTTTGGCCTTTTTATGTGATAGACAAATTGGTGTGATAATTCTTCAGGGTAGTTATCGTCTGATGGTAGCATCTACTCCTGGGCAGTGAACTTTGTTAGTTATTTATTTTCTTAGCAGTATAATAATACACAGTACCTGCATGTGCGAGAGAAAAAAGAGAACATTCAAGTGTTTACATGTGTATATGTGCAAAATAATGTCCTTCAGTTGGGTTACTGCTGCAGTGGGAGGGACGTCGATAGGCAGGGGGTTTAGGGTTCAACTGGCGGAAGTCTCTTTACTCTTTGATCGTGTGACCATGGGTTGGGCGGTGTGGGAATTACCCTTCTCTATGCCAGTAGTTGTCTCTGGGGAATCTGGGGGGTGGTGGGGTAGGGAGACACTTGGGCCGTTGGCTGTGGTAGAAATCTCTTCCTCCGTCGGTGACGCTGTTGTTGTTCTTCCAATGGCCCTGTTGGTGACGCTAGGGCGGGTCTGGAGTTTGCAGATCTTTACGTCGTGTAGGTGATTCCAGGCACGTTTGTCCTGTAGCTTTACTGCTCTTGTTTATACTTCCTCTACCAGGTGGGGGCCAGTGCAACGTGGGCTGTTCCACTTCCTGTTGAAATTGCGGAGTAATACGTGGTCGCCTTTAGCAATTTTGCACAGTTTTTCTTTTTCTTGTTCTCTGTCCTCGTCTTCTTGTTGATCACTCTTAGACCCGCCCCGCGTGCGCTCGAGCTGTTGAGACACAAACACTACACTAGTAATCAAAGAAGACACATATTGGTACATTTCCTCACCAAGAACAGCTGCAGTGCTTTCATAGTCAGTGAATGCTCTTGAGGTTGGCGTCAGAGGAAGGCACATTTGACGTCCGGTCACCACCTCGTGAGGGGTGAGGTGGTGGTCGGAGCCTGGTCTATTCCTCAACTCAAATAGGGCTAGTGGAAGGCAATACAACCAACTCTTCTTTGTTGTTTGCTGTATTTTTGCAATTGCCTCCTTTAGTAAGCCATTCAGGCGTTCGCATATACCGTTGGCCTGTGGGTGATATGCACATGCAAATTTATGGTTGATATTCAGTAAGGATGTGATGTGCTGAAACATTTCATTGGCGAAATGCGGGCCATTGTCTGACCGCAGTACCTCGCACACTCCCCACCTGGGGAAGACTTCCCTCACTAGGAATTTAGCTGCTCTGAACGCGTCTGGGTGTGAGCAGGGTCCAGCTTCAATCCACCTGGAGAATGGGCATACTACTACGATCATATACCTATTTCCTTGACATACGTTGATCATATCAACATAGTCAATATGGATGTGTAGGAAGGGTCCCTCTGGCCGGGGTATAGTACCTTTAATCACCTTCAGTGTGTGACCAGCCGTGAACTGTTGGCATGTGAGACAATTGCTGATGAAGTTTGTCACATGGGAGTTTAACTCGGGGCAGAACCAGTCTTCCCTAATTTGTGCTGCAATGACCTCCTTCCCTGTGTGAGCTGGGTGGTGTAGTTGGCTCAGGGCGGTGTTCAATAGTGTCAGTGGCATTACCATCTTTCCAGTGTTACCCTGGCGCCATAGTGCGTCATTTGGTGACATTGTACATCCTCTTTTTACCCATATTTCTTTTTCTGCCATTGGTGCAGCTGCTTGTAGTTCCATTATCTGTGTGGCCGGGAGATGTGTGTACCCTTCTCTTATCAACATCTCTTTAGCTATCCCCCTCCCTCTTCCTCTCTCTGACTCTGGGGGGTTCCATATCTCACCAAAATATGCAGCATACTTTGCATGTGCGTCTGCTGCTGCATTTCCTTTTGAGACATGATCTTCTCCATTAGTGTGTGCGGTGCATTTGACCAATGCTAACTCTTGGGGGTCATTTATTACTTCAATTAGTTCAGCCAACAAGAGAGCATGTTGTACTGGAGTGCGGTCTGCTCTCCTAAACCCTCTTCTCCTCCATTTTGACAAACCTGAGTGGACTGTGGATGTGACATGTGCACTGTCAGAATATATGGTCACTCGTTTGTCAAAGCGTTCCTTCAACGCCAAGATCAGTGCAACTAATTCTGCTGCTTGAGCTGAGTAATGCTGCGGTAATTGTACACATTTCATCGCCACACACACCGGTACCTCCGTCATTTTTACCACTGCCGCCCCAGTTCTCCTTATACCATCACTTTGGTCAATTGTTGATGACCCATCAATGAACAAGAGCTCACCTCCATCTAGTGCGTTCTCTTCAACCTTTCTAGTGCATGAGTATATTTCAGTAGTCTGCGTACAGTCGTGTACATAGTCTCCTTCCTCAATTACTTCTGCTATGAACCTTGCAGGGTTAACAGTGCTACATCTAACAATAGATAGTTCTGGTCTGGATAAAATTATCTCATAACCTGACGCCCTCTGCGTGGTCAGTGTGGACTTAGGCTTGTTCAATATAGCAAATAGTGCATGTTCTACAAACAGTGTGGTTGGGCACCCCATGGTAACCGCTGATGCTTTCTCTACCGCAAAGGCAGCTGCGGCGAGACCCTGTTCGCAGGGGAAATGTCCTAACATCACAGGATCCAGGTGGCCGCTGTAAAACGCTACTGGTTTGTAGCCCATGCTTGTTTTTTGAGCCAGTACTGCTTTCATCACTGCTGAGTCGCAATGTGAGAATATGAAAAATTGTCGTTCATAATCTGGGGTGGCCAGTACCGGGGCAGTGGATATTGCATCCTTTAGTTCATCAAAAGCCTCTTTCATTTCCATTGTCCACCCCAACCTTTTCTCCCCTCTGTTAGCTTCTTTTAATCCCTCAAGTAGGGGTCTTATGTATGAGCTGTAGTCAAATACCCATGCTCTACAGTAGTTGCATAGTCCCACTGTTTGTGGCAGGGGCGTTTTTGAAATGGCTTGTGCCCTTTGTGGTGCAATCTTTCTTCCGCATTGGGATATGAGCTGACCAATGTAAAGTACCTGTTCCTGACAGTACTGTAATTTTTCCTTGTCTACCTTGTAACCCTTTTCAGCCAGTATTGTCAGCATCTTAACTGAGTCTTCTCTGCATCTCCTCTCACTGGTGCTGCAAATTATTATGTCGTCAACATATTGCAACACTGTGCTTTCCACTTCAATGTTACCTAAATCCATCTGTATTACTCTGTTGAATATTGAGGGTGACTCGCAGTACCCTTGTGGTAGTCTGGTGTGTTTCCACTTTGTGTTTCTGTAAGTGAAGCTTGTCAGGTCTTGTGAATCTGGGTGTAGGGGTATTGAGAAAAAAGCATTTTTGAGATCTATCACTGTGAATCGTGATGCCTCTGCTGGAATGCCGCACAAGATTGTGGCCGGGTTTGCTGCTATAGGGTATTCTTCTTCCACTATGTTGTTCAAAGGCCTGAGGTCCTGTATGAAGCGCCAAGACCCCCCCTTAGCCTTGCGTACTGGGTATTGTAGGGGAGGACTGGTCCAAGAAGACCCCCCTCGCCTGCGCTGTGAGGGCTATGGCTCTTTTGGGCGTCCCCTCATGCCACCCGGGCCCAGGTGGTGGAGGGTTCACCCACTGAAGACATTGCCCGCACCTATTAAATGCCCACATGTATTAAAATTTAGTTAGGCCTAGAAACCATTTTGTCTGGTAAAGATGGTGCGAGCTCAGCGCACTGTAGTGCTGCCCCCACCCTTGGAGGGTTTCAGTCATCCTTGTTGCCGCAGCACCCTGGCAGATCCGCTGCGAGCACGTTCCCACGAACAAGACGGACATGAGCTAGTGTAATACACTAACATTGTAACAGTTCACCTCCCGCAGTGTATCATCGCTCCCAGCATGACCCGGCCAGCAGGCCTAGGCAATGAAAAGAACAGTAAAATAGTCATTAGATGACAGACAATCTTTATATATTAATGTTGAGATTACTCGCAAAGGATGCTTTCTTCCACAAAATCCTTTATATTACAAAAGCCTGTAAAATGTATAATTACAAGAAATCATGCTTCCATGATATAAGCAATGGTGAGCCCACACCATTGCAGTTGGGTGCTAATAATAAAGGAACGCACCAGGAATCTATTTGTTACGTGTATTACTGGGAAACTTACACCCCATGGGCTCGCGCCATAACTGAACTAATGCTGCTAGAGGACACAAGAAAGACGAATGTAACCATACAGAGGGCTTATGTGAAGGATGCACGAGAAGGCGCATGTCATGTGTGCATATCCAGGTCCCATATGTGCCCCCACCGTCACGAATAGTGGCGGGGTACTTTCTATGTTCTCCACCAATCCTAATTCTACCTCACTTATTGCAAATATATATATGCATATAACTAAATACTGTACTTATTGAAACATAATGTATGAATAAGGTGCTCAGACTGGGTATAATCGAGACACATCCAGCAAAGTTTAAATGCATGTTTTGTATTGTTTTGAATAAGTATTATAGAGTGTTCAAATGTTTGTGATGTCTTTACCTAAATCGGCAACACACGAGGGAAATACCTTTGTGAAATACGTGCAAGGCCATTCCCCCTCCCACCCTGCGAAGGCTGCCAAGGCATGAGAGCAGAGACCGCGCCGCGCTGCTTTACCTCCCCCAACCAGACTGGAGCCGCTTCAAAGACTTGTAACCCCCTCTGTAGCACCCAAGGCCGCCACCCGCCACCTGCATTATTTACAGCACAGCAGTAAACCTCTGCCTGAACACACGCGCCCCCTCGTAAACCTCACAACCCACCGGACCATCTCAGACTTATGGCCCTGTGCAATCAGGACACCCGACGCTTTGAAAACACACAGCGGAACATCCATAACAACTTCTAACAAGGCAGAAAGACCTGTACCGCCCGTCCCAGGCCCTGAAGCTTAGCCCCTCGACCTATGGCCCCGGTCAACAGGACACTGGTAACCATGTCCTGACGTATTACCTCCAGACCCCTCACAAGGTGCATTCCTCCTGTGTTGCATTAACCTGTAGCATAACCTATTGGAAGATTTACTAAAGAAGATAATATTGATGATTGAATGACTGCGGTGTGCATGGCCTAGGGCAAATAAGTCAGGAAAAGACATTCATCTCTGACACTGGCCGCGATGGCACGACAACACCGCCCGGATGAACTCCGCCACCCTGCCAGGCCCAGCCCAACCCACGAGGCTGACCAGTGACGTCTTCCAGCCAAAGCCAACCACATCACAGCAGCACCTATAGTTAGTCGTCGCCACCCAATCCCCTTGAACTTGTGCCCCCTATAGTGTGTAGGTTCTTATGACGTTTTTTGTAAATATATACGCCTGTCTTTGCTATTGTCAGACAGAGCGCTCTCGGAGTTTGCAGAGTTCTTTGCATGCCCTATTCTGATTGATAAACTCCCATTTACGCTCACCCGCACTCTGTCTTGGCCTTATTCCCATTTTGGGAGAGTCCTTCATTGTCTCTCATTGCGGGGAGGATCGTGCTTGTTGGGGACGCTTGCTTTCAGTATACAGCTGTGTTACATGGTGATTCTGATGGGACCAATATGCCATTGTTAATAAGGGCCGTTATTGTTTCATATATGCCCTCATCTGCCTCTTTTGATAGTGGGTATTGTTTCACTCTGGGTAGTATTGCGCCCTTTTTCAATTTTATCCTTACTCCCCCCATGCTTTTTATGCACCCTACGTCATAGGGACTGGTAGTCCATAGTGATGTGGGTACTTTTGCCATATCCTCCTCAAAGAAGGGAACTGGGGTGGACGTGGGTGCCTCAAGTGCCATTGCAATTTTCTGTGCCACTTGTTTGTACGTCACTCTTAGCCGTATTTCTACGCTCATCATGAACACCATTTCTCCTTCTTCCTTTTCTTCCGAGAAGAGCTCCTCATCTGACACCTGGGTGAGTCTACATCCTTCTGCTAGTGCTATCACCGCCCTCCATGCTCTTCCTTCTCTGTCTTGGGCATGTACTGCGATGTAATCACCAGTTGCTATTATACTTTCTATGTTCACCGAAATCACCTTTCCCTCTGGTTCATTTGTTGGCGTTTCAGGTCTAAACAAGTAGGCTGCTGGTCTCCTTCAAACTTTTCCTTCAATCCCTGGCATCCATGCAAATGCCATGTCTGTCCCGTATTGGAACAGTTCACCATCCACTGGCTCAGCCCTAACCACTGTCTGTCCACAGTATGCTTGCATAATTTGTCGTGCAGTGAACATGTTAATTCCTGGGGTTGAGCAAATTATGCCGTCCTCCGTAAAGGAGATCGTCATATTCAGTCTGCTCATGATGTCTCTCCCCAGTATATTTACTGGTGAGTCCCTAGAATACAAAAGTGGGACTGACATGTCATAATCCCCTATAGATAAGGGAATGTTATCAGTAAAGGGAACCAACCCCCTAGCCCCAGAGAATCCTTGGGTGTTCATGGCTTCACCTGACATCTTAAACTTCCCTTCCCTTATGCAGGACCGGGTCGCCCCAGTGTCAACAAGGAATGATAATTTTTTGTCACCTATCGTTACCTCTATGCGTGGTTCCTCCGCACTATTAGGTGTTACCGACAGGATGGGACACACCAAGGCCGTCTGTGGGCTATCCTATTGGGGGTATAATGATTGACCACTTCCTGTGTAAGGGTTGTGTCCCAAGACCGTCACCCTACCCAGTTGTGTTTGCTGTAGTTGTGTATTGGTAGACGATATGTTATTATCTTGGATTTGTGCGGGTTGTTGTACCTGCTGTGTTTGGGGTTGTTGTGCTATCGCTACCTGTTGTTGTGGTAGTGGATATACCTGTGGCTGTGGTTGTGTTACCAGTTGTTGTTGTCCATTTCCCCGTTGCAATGTCTGCTGTTGCTGGATGCCCTGCTGTTCCTGTGTGTGTCCTTGTTGTCCCTGTTCACTCCATGATGGTGTGCCTGTTCTCACTCTGCATGTGCGTGACATATGCCCTACTAATCCACAGATCCAACACACCGGTGGTTCCCTGTTCTGCCATTGGAAGTTTCCTGTGTTGTCCTGGTATACTGGTTGCCCGGCGGGGTAGTAATTTCTAAGTCCTCCCACCTGCTGTTGTGTATTATATCCGTATCCTTTCCCTCTCATTATTCCTCCCCGCCCCCTGTTGTAATTATAATACCCAGCTCCTGGTGTTGGGTATCCTCCTCCCATGTTAGTTGTGTATGGTGGGAGTGGCGGCTGCTGTTGTGTTATGATCTGTGATGATTGTATTTGAGAGGGATCTTGTGCAGCCACTACTTGTGTGGGGTTTTGAGTCATTGTTGTAGGTGTGGTTATTAGTGCACCTTCCATCGTATATTTATTAAGTTTTTTCTGTACTAATTTAGCCTCTTCCGTTTTTCTATCCTCTTCCTTTTGTTTCATCTTTTCTTGCCATGTTCTACAATGATGCACTATCGTCAGTTGTATTTCTGGCCATGTTTTTGCTTCCATCCCTACTACTTTCTTCAGTTGTTTCTGAACTACTTCTGGGAGCCCTTGTATTAGTATGTGGTAAAATATTGCTGGTGTCTTGTCCCATTGCTCTCTAGTTTCCATGCGCCACTTCTCTTGAATTTCCTGGATATAATCAACAGGATCTTCGTTGTCACGCATCTTGCGTGAGGTAATTGCTCCTATGTCTGATGTGTCTGGGTACTGTACCCTCAGTGCCTGCCATAATGCATGCCTGCAGTTTGCGAATGGTGCCCCATCGTGTGATGTGTTTGTTATTGTGACCCCGGGGAAGCCCGCTCTCTTCCAGATGTCATCCGCTGCATCCCCTAATATTGATATTAGAAGGCCCTTCACATCCTCCACTGCCAACTTCTGTCCTGCGGTGTGTTTTTCCATTTCATATATCCATTTACCCGCACCCCCACTTAATGATGGGAGTCTGCACTTTATATTTTCCTTGTCTGCATGCTTCCAGGGGACGTATTGTGGTCTAACCCCTCCCCTCTCCAGGAGTGGCATTAGGTTGTGTCCTTGTTGGCCCTTTGGGTCCCACACAATCGAATCCGTGCACCCCTCCTCTTCTTCTCTATCTTCTATGTCGTCAATGGGGTCCATATTGCACGTAGCAGTTTCGCCTCCCTCTCATCCCTTTCTTATATTTTTCCCTTTATTTAATATGGGCGTGTGCGTTTGCTCTCTCTGCCTTCGTCCAGGGAGGTCTCTAAGCTTCCCTGCATAGGGTGTCAGTTCGTGTGGGAAGGGTGCTATTCTAGACGGGCACGCCGCACGTAATGAGCGTGAGGTAGTGGAGCATGTGGGACGGGATGGTGACGGTGTGGCTGCACGTGTCTGCTTTTTCACTATTCCTTGCTCTTCCTCCTCACTTCCCTCCAGTTCTTCCTTTCTCCTGCATATCCAAGGTGATTCTCCGTTTGTCCGAGTGATGTATAGTTTATCTAAGCTTTCCCTTCCACTCTCTCTCTCTTCCCTCTCTATCCCTCCTTCTTCCTCACTGCAAAAGTCCTCCATTAATGGCAACCCCCAGTCTGTCTTTTTCCCCTTAATCGTTACTGTTTGTAAGTCTATTAAGTCTATTCCCTCATTACCTTCTTTGCCAATAGTTCCCCTTTGTTATGATGTTGTTGCTACTTCTGTGTCTCTGTATATGTCCTTTCTTACTTCACTCTCCCCTCTCCGTTCTTCTCTCTCCCCTTCATTTTTTTTCTCTATTTCCCTACCAATTTCTTCTCTTTTCTTTATAAATTCCTCCATTGCTTTAATACTCATCTTTTCCATTATTCTTTCTTCTTCTCTCTTTCTTTCCCATTTCGCTCTTTCCTGTTCTAATATGCCCTCTATCATTCTTCTTTCTTCGTATTTCCTTGTCGTTTCTGATAGTAATTCTCTTCTACATATTTCCAATTTCTTTTCTTCTTCTTCTTCTTCCCTCATCTTGTCACGCAGTGTTGCTCTGGATACCCTTTCTGCTGTTGCCTTCACCCTTTCTGCTTCTTTCTTATTCTCCTCACTTCGTTCCCTTATTTTGTCCAACTCATCCTTGCTTTCTTTCTTTTTTCGTGCTCTCTCTCTTTCCTCTTTCTCGAGCTGCTTGATCAGTGTATTCTGCTCATCCCTTAATTCTGCTAGTCATTCTTCCAACATCTCTTCCTTCTGTCTTAACAGCTCTTCCCCCTTTCTTTTCCCCTTTTCCCCTTTCCCGTTGCTTCTCCTTGTGTCATCCTCGTCCATTTTCCTCACTACCTCCTCCTCCTCTTCAGTTAATGAACCTCGTACTTTTAGTAATACCTGCGCGGCTACCCACTCATCCTGTCCTATTCCTGCGATCTGTTCCTGGCCAATCCCTCCTTCCCCTGCGGGCATTTTCGTGCAGGCGGATCCCGTCGTGCTATTCTGTTCCCTTCCTGTGTGGCTACCTGAGGCTGTATATGGTGGCGGGCTGTATGGCGGGTTCGAGTACCCCTCAGCCTCCCTCAATTGAACCATGTCCCGTAGTTCTGTTAAAGGATATAACCCCCCTTCCTCCTTTTTCACCACCTTCGCTAGGGGTATATCGCCGGTCTGTTCCTTTTTTATTCCCTTTTCACTTATGTTGTTGCTCTTCTCTCCCTCTTCTCCATTCATCATGTTCTGTGGGCTTTCACTCTCTTTTTCCCCATTGTCTCCTTCCTCTTTAATCTTTTCTCCCTCCGTTGTTCCACCCATAACAAACATTCCGTTTGGTCCTGGTCGGGACCCTTGGAACATTCTCCATAAGTTAAACACCTCCACATGGTGTGTCAACTTCTTCCCCTTGTATGTGTTATGCAGATAGGTCAATAGCGAATGTTGGGTATATGGATCGAAACTACCATTAGGTGGCCATGGTGTCGTCATTTTGTTGTCCGTCCCCTGTGTCCATTCAATGCTATACTTGATCAGTTTCTCCCTATGGGGCGATAAGGTTTTACATATGTGTTGTAGCGGGGTAGTGAGGGTGTTCCCCCACCCTCCCGATCCTGCCTCGTATGACATGGTAGCTCTTTACTTGTTGTCCTTCCTCTATTTGGTAGCCGTTATCTTTCTGACAGTTTATAATATACAGCCTCTTACCTGGCCCCGTAAATTCGGGGACTTGTGATGGTCCGATAACCAAAAATTAGTAAAATATAGCATTCACGTTTGTATATCCTTTTCTTTCTTATCCACCCTTACGGCCCCCTGCGGCCGAGGCGCACGTAGCCCCCTGCGGCTGCGTGCCCCTTATTACGTTCTTATACAGCCACCCCACTTCCACTTGCTCCTCCTTCCTCCTTTACACTTGCCGTGGCCGGCGTTCTCCGTGCGCAGCCACGCCCCCTTTTCCGCCTTTCCCCCGGTCAATTCACTACCGTTTACCTTCTTTTCCACTCCCTTACCACAACGCCCTTCTCCCCCACTTTCAAAAATAAAAATGTCTTGTGCTCGAGATATCCTATGAAAAACCCTGCTGGTGACGTCACCGATTTCTTCAAACTACTGGTAGGTTCTTTACATGTTTTTTTTTTTTCTTCAAAATATACTTTCAATCCACCCCCGTTAACCCCACAGCTGTCTTCCTGTCACACCTGGAACAAGGTAATCAACAATATAATCAGACTGTGCACACTGCGTCGCCTCGCGTGTGATACGCCCCTCGACAGGAGGGCTTAACCAGCCAATTATCTTCCGTATTGGGCAACCAGCTAGCTACCGCCTACAGGGAACCGTCATCTATCTATCGAGTTTCCTGCTCGATCAATAGGGATCCTCATCTACTCATTGATCAATAATCACCAAATCCTAGGAAACCGCGCACGCACACACACCCTTACACGTGGTCGCGACCTAGGCCAATCAGTGTCTCCGAGCGGTCGCACGTGATGTTTCCGTGCTCCGCCCCCTTCTCTCCCGTAACGTAGCGGACTGCTCTCGCACTTGTCCGGCTACCATTCATTTCATTGCCAACACTAATTTGTCAAACCTTAGCCGCGCACCTGTGCAACACCTCCCACCTCCCGTATTCAATTCCTTCGCCCTCCCTCACAAATTCACATTGCTTGTTGTGCGTGGCATACTCACCAAGTGCTCTTGATGCGGGGCCACTCGACTGCGTGCACCCCTCCAAGCGGCTCGCCACCTCCCCTCGTCTGGACCACGTCTGGACACTCGCCAACCGCGGGCGGGATACTTCTCAACCGGCTCCCGAAGGCCAATATCCGGATTGCGCTGTCCGGTCTTCTCGCAGTTCCGCGATGGTCCTGTAGTCCTCAAAAGGGGGCAGCGGCAGAGGGGGCCGCGCCGCCGGGCCTCCTCGCAACGGGAGCACTCGGAAAAGATAAAAATAAAAGTAGACCTCAAACAGATCTCAGCAGTGCCTCCAACTTGTCGGGGGGAAATTCTCCCAGGGTCGGCTGAGCCGTCCGCGGACCTCCGGGCAGGGAGGCCCCAACTCCTCCCGTATATCCCAAAAATGAGTATGAGGCACACGCAAGAAGCAAGGTGATTCTTCTGTTTATTGAACAAACGGCAGGGATGGGTCAAGGATCGTACGCGTCCGTCCTGACACACACTCTTCATCATGGGCTCGCAGGCCCTTTTTACCTTAGTATGACGCGCTACTTGCGTCACCTGGGAAAGGTAGCAAGAAACCTACCGCCACTCTGGATTGGCTCCTCGAGTGGTAGGGTTAGTATAGCATACGTATAAAGAGCATTGTTAGTGGTTGAGGGTTAGTCAGGTGGTATACTTGGGTTGTCCCTTCAAATTGATACATGAAAATTGTTACATGGAGACCCCTGAGGATTGGTCAATGTTAGTGGCGTCAGTGATAAGAGCCCCATGTTCTGATTGGTTCACACACGAGCCCCCCAGTCTGGGACCATCGCTGTTCCCAGCTCGCGGTGCACCTGTCATTTGCAACAATGTTTCACTATGGGTATGTACAGACAATGTGAGATTTATTCATGTGCTGGAAGGCCGGCTACTCCCACCTCTGCAGATGTCCTTTGAGACGCCCAATGGTATCTGCCTGAGTCTTGAAGCGGGGAATCCAGGCGTCTCCCTCCTCTCGGGCCTGGCACCCTGTCAGGTTTGGCTTGATCACGTGAGGTGGGACCGTGGTTGAGGCAGAATTCTGCACAATTAATATTGTTTTTTCACTGTGTGCCTGGCTTGATTGCAGGTGTGACCTTGGCGTCGGCTTGTGGCATGCGAATTAGCAACATTGTGCCCTTGACTGTCTGCTTTCGCCGGGCTCATTCTGCGGGATCAGCAACTGAACTCTGGCTCATTCGATGTTCAAGGGAACTCTTGCTTGAGGCCTACTTGAGGCCAGACGAGAGTCTCCTACCCTTGAATAGACTCCCATATCCAGAAGAGACTCCCCTTCACCAGAAGAGCCGGCCCTACCCCAGAAAACACTCCCATACACCAGGATTGCCTCACCCATACCAGAACAAATTCCCCTGCACCAGAATATCCGCCATTACCCCAGAAGGGACTCCCATGCACCAAAAGAGCCTCCCATACCCAGATGAACCTTCCATACCCAGAAGAGCTTCCCATGTGCTGCTAGAGCCTCCCATAACCCTGAAGAGCCTCTCATAACCCTGAAGAGCCTCTCATACAATGGAAGAGCCTCCCCTACCCCTGAAGAGCCTCCCGTAACCCAGGAGAGCCACACATACCCAGAAAAGACAAAAAGACTCCCATACGCTGGAAGAGCCTCTCCTGCCCCATAAGAGCCTCTCTTGATGCAGAAGAGGCACCCATACACCAGAAGAGCCTTCCATAACCCAGAAGAGCCTCCCATAACCCTGAAGAGCCTCTCATACACTGGAAGAGCCTCCCATAACCCTGAAGAGCCTCCCATAACCCTGAAGAGTCTCGCATAACCCTGGAGAGCCTCTCATACACTGGAAGAGCCTCCCATAACCCTGAAGAGCCTCTCAGAACCCTGAAGAGCCTCTCATACACTGGAAGAGCCTCCCCTACCCATGAAGAACCTCTCATGGCGCAGAAGATCCTACCCTACCCCTGAAGAGCCTCCCGTAACCCAGGAGAGCCACACATACCCAGAAAAGACGAAAAGACTCCCATACGCTGGAAGAGCCTCTCCTGCCCCATAAGAGCCTCTCATGATGCAGAAGAGGCACCCATACACCAGAAGAGCCTTCCATAACCCAGAAGAGCCTCCGATACACCCAAACAACCTCCCATGCACTCGAAAAGCCTCCCCTATCCCAAAAGAGACTCCCATGCACCAGACGAGCCTCCCCTATCCCAGAAAAGCCTCCCATGCCCAGAAGAAACTCCCATACCCAGAAGAGCCACCCATGTGCTGGTAGAGACTTCCAATCCAGAAGAGCCTCCCATACCCCTGAAGAGCTTCCCATAACTCAGAAGAACCTCCCATACCCTGAAAAGACTCCCATATGCTGGAAGAGCATCTCCTGCCCCCAGAAGAGCCTCTCATGACGCAAATGAGCCTCCCCTACACCTGAAGAGCCTATCATGGTGCTGAAGAGCCTCCCATACCCAGAAAAGACTCATCTGACATTTTGGGTACTTTCCAGGGTCTGACTATCTTCTGGGGTGAGCCTAGGAGGATTGATCAAATGTAAGTATGCTTTTTGGAGATAAGGGTCCGGGGTGTCAGATTTGTATAAATCGGTATAAAAGGATTGAAATTGTTTAAGGATGCGGTTGGTTCCTGAAGTCACCTCTCCCAAAGGTAATTTAATTTGGTGTATCACCCGGGATGCCACCGTTTGACAAAGCTTAAATGTCAGGAGTCGATCCATTTTGTTGGCTTAAATATAGTATTTCTGTTTAAGGAATACTAGGGATTTTTCTGCTTTCTTGGTTAGATGGAGATTTACTGCTCTAAAAGCTTTCAGTATCTGTGTTTCCATTGTTTTCCGAATTATGGATAATTCTTCCTCTAATTCTGCTTCCAATAACGTATACTGTTCACGTCTATTGGCTTCTGCTGCTATCATATGGCCTCTAATTGTGGCTTTAAACACATCCCAAGTAACATTCAGTGAGATCTCCCCTCCTAAATGTAACTAAAAACGTTCTCTAATTTGTCCTGCTATCATTTCCCTGATAGCTCGGTCTTGTAATTGGGTAGGCAGGAATCTCCAAGACCAAAGCCTTGGTTTATCTTTTGCCATCTCCAGTGTAAGAGTGTGAGAGGCATGATCTGATATAGTAATTGTGTGTGTCATGACTTGTGTACTTGTTCCAAAAAGAACGGAATCTATACGGGAAAATGATCTATGCACATGCAATTAAAAAGTGTATCCTTTTTCGTCTCCCTTTAGAGTGAGCCAAATGTCTACTAAGGAAACGTTTATGAATGTTTGCTGTTATCCACCTGAGGGTGGGGGTACCGGGTGGTGACAATCAGGTTGATCTACTTCTATTCCGGACTGATCCCATGCCATATTGAAGTCAACCAATATTAACAAGTCACCTTCCAAAAATGACTCCAAGAGGTCCATTTCCTCCTGTTTCATGAATCCATCTTGGCCTATGTTTGAGGCACATAATGAGACCACGGTCAAATTGATAGAACCTTTGCCAGTAGCAGCACCACCCCTTTTTGTGTTTTTCAATCCAATGTTTGCCCGAGTCTGCTACGCTTCACCATGGGCATACCGAATCTTTAGGTGTGGATTTCAAATTGATGGAACCCACCTTTAAGATTACAAATACATATCTGCATTCCCTATGCATTTTTATGTGAGTGACTTGGGACCCTGGAATCTTCCCTGATTGCAATCAATGCGTCTGCATTGTTATCCCCTGCCTGTACATGAATGATTGTCGGGTATTGATGCAAGTGTAATTTACCTTTGTCGGCTTTACGGATATGTGCTGTTTGAAGCTCCACCAAATCCCGTTGGTGCCGCCTCTAGACCGATTCCACCTTTCTTTGCTTCTGTGGTATATTAAGCCTCCTGACGTTCCATGTCAAAAACCTAATCTTCAATCAATATGTCCAATGCACTGAAGGATTGATAACGATTGGTACACTACTAACAGAATATTGATGCTTTCTGATGCCCTGCAGGTGTAACCCCCCCTAATGTCTAACACCCCCCTAATACTACTTTCCCTTTAACACAACTGTTGACCTTAGTGACACGCCCATCTGATTGTTCCCCCTCGCAAAAGTTCCCTGGTGCGAATCACAGTTTCTAACCGATTCTGGGATGTACTCACCCAGATGCGATCAATTTTTTGTCCTAGGGTAAAGTGCGGGAAGTCCTATCTCCCCATCTGTTTAATTAAACATATAGATTCCAAAGTGCCGCACTCCGTCTTACTGCGTGTCAAAGGTACTCCTATCAGTATTACTTCTGCCTGAAAAGGTAGCGGTAACACAGATTCATTTGTGATGTCATGTTGATGCCTTAGTGGTCGGGCCTCTCAATCGGGATTGACATTCTTCTTTTTGTGATTCTCTGCAGTTCCTTTTTTGTCGGGTGCCGATTTGCCATTCCCCGGTCTTGTGGTTTGTGCTATATGTTGCCACTTGTGGATGGGTATCTTCTGATGTGCCCTCCGTGGGGGTCCTCCATTACATGTAACAGAGCCATTCCCACCTCCAGCAAAGTAATCCTATGCTGCCTGCCATCAAGCTTGAATAATAGTCCGAAAGGAAATGTCCATCTATATTTTAAGCCCTTGGTTTGAAGGGTACCCACGATATCATGCATTTCGCAACTTTTTTGGAGAGTTATCCTGGAGAGGTCTTGATAAAATTAGATCTCCGCCCAGTTGTATGTAATCGTCGCGACTGTCCTCGCCTCCTTAAAGATAAGATCTTTTTACGGTTAAGGGTGCATGCGGCTAAGACATCTCGGGTTCGGGAGCCTGGTTCTATTCTCTTGGGACCAACCCTATAAACTCTGTCCCTAGGAATTATGATAGTTTCCTCTTCAGTGATAAGGTTTGCAAATATACGGACTGTTGCTTCTTTCAGTTCTGAATCTAGTATTGTTTCTGGGAGGTTCCTGATCTGAATATTGGCTCATCGCGATTGTTTTTTGAGGTCCTTGTATTGTAATTCGAGATTGTGTGTTGTCCTGGACAATTCTTCTAGTGCAACGTCTGTTTGTTTATCATCTTCTGTCTGGGCTAGTATTGCGTGTTCTAAAGATGCAATTTCTTTGCTCACTTCAGCGAGTGACCCGCTGATCTCGGCTGTGAGCGTTTCACATTGCTAATGAAAGTTCGAAGATAACCGGTCCTCAAACTCCTGAAAGCTTTTGGTGAAGGCCTTTTTGGAGGCCTCCATGTTTGTTACGCTCACCTGGTATCCACGGTGACGCTACTCAGCCATGGTTGGATGATATGTGCCTCGAACCCTCTCCCCGATCCCTGGGTAGTGCCTCCGACAGAAGTTGATCCTGAAATACAAGAGGGCTGGATTCAAGACTTAACTGTCTCTGGTAGGGTGTCTTCCCACCTCCCTTGGATTCAAAACCTTCCCTTGGCCCTCTCCTCACCTTAATTCTTTAGAAGGCATGCTCTCTGTCCTGCTCTTCGTGGCAGGGGTGCGTAGTCTCGTGTGGGCGTGAGCGACCAAGTTGCTTCACTGGTGCGAGCCCTTTTGAGTGTCTTTAAGGTAGGTCTTGCTGCTTTACAGTCTTTGTATTCTATTCTGTTCTTTCCTTCCTTCCTCTTATTGTTATTAATGTCTTATTCCTTCTCTTTAGGTGTGCAAAGAGACTTTGGCGTTTTCCTGCGGGTTGGAGCTGAGCACACACCAGTAAATAAAGGCGCGGTGTGTGCGATGCTGCCCGGTAAGTAATGCGCGATGCACGGCGCTGTTTTGCTTTGTATATGCTAACCTGTGTCTTTCGCCTCCTTCATAGGCCGCAGTGCTCTTTGCAAGTTGCAGCGATGTTCCGGAATGATGCTGACCAAGAGGCAACTAACCAGGTATAAATCTTGTGGTTTTAGTTGTTCGTATGGAATCGTGAGTATGCACTCACTTATGCTGTTCTTCTGTCTCCTTTCAGGTTGCTGCATTCCCGGAAGCATGCGGTGCCCAGAAGATGGAGTTCACTGGATCGACTGTCTCTGGGTAAGCAGAATCAGGAGCTGAAGACAGGATGCTAGTCGCAGGTAAGATTCCAATAACGATGTTCGTTTTCTCTCTGCAGGCACGCTGTTCCAAGAATAGCTGGCATCAAAGAATAGTGGAGCCCAACTGGACACGGTGAGCGTTACGCTGCAAACAGCAGAATAACGTGAAGTGTGTTCTGCTGTTTGGGTGTGGTTTAAATAGTTTTCAGGTAAAGAAGTCCCAGGCCAGCCACACCCTAAACACTATACCACATAGCTCAGTTCTTGGTAAGTGAGCTATGTGAGTGCCTCCATGTTGACTGAAGCCCCTCAAAAAAGTAGTTCCAAGTAAAATAGTCCCAACCTAAAGATGTTCTCCATAGTGATTATGAGCTTGGTGCCAAAGGCTCCAGGACTGACTCCTAGAGAGTCTCGGTTGAGATTTTAGGGCCTTCAAGGCCATAATGGAACCCCGAAACCTGATCCTACCTGGCAGGCTGCCTTGCCAGTGGGGGCCAAGGGTAGGGATCATGACAATGTTGGGCACTTTGCGTTGCAATGCAGGTGATGGTTGCTGTTTAGGTGTACCCGCTGTCCCGGGGGGGTGGTATTTATTACTAGCGCAAAGCTTTTCCAGCGACATATGCTGCTTGTTCTGAAGCTGGGACTGCCTAGTTTGACTTTGTTTGTCTTTACCGCCTGAAATGTGTACTCTGTGTGAACTTCCCAGGGGCTTCCGTAGTTATGCCTGGATCTCCTATACGTGGCGTAATCCCATCGGAAATCCGATATTGTGGTCTCGGTGCCAATGGAGTGTTATGACCTGGCGTCCACTGTGAATGCACCAGATATTTGACTGTCCTATATCGGTGATTAATGCACGCCCTGAGTGTGCGTATTTTCGGTCACTGCTCTCCTGTGTGCTGATTTCGGTTGTACTACAGTCAAGTGTGCTCTGCTTAGAGCCGAGCGTGAGGTGGTCAGGGCTTCTGGTAGCTTTGAAAAGTACACAGAAGTGCTTAGGATTTCCATTGTTGATATAGTCTGGGGCGCTTCCCCACTGACCCTGGTCGCCGAGATCGGTGTTTAGCTGTAGCAATATCATCCTTGAGTATAAGTTTATTTTACCGTCTTCCCCTGTGTTCACTGTATCTGAACTCACCTGCTTATGGTTCATGCAGGACGCGTGACCGTATTAGCGTCTGAGTGTCCCAAAGAGGGCTTTGCTTTTTTTGGGCGCATTTGGAGTGTCGTGCCTTTAGAATGCCATGCCTGGTACTTTAGATGCAACTTCCTGGTCCCTCCGAAGCACCCTCCTTGTTTCACAGCACGGAAGGTGTTGTCATGCTGCTCACCGGTCAAGGGTGTGGCCGATGCCTAAAGCTGCAGTCCCGGATAACAACCACAGTGTCCCACGATGCCACGTTGGTAAAAAAGAGGGACAGCAGGCTTCGCCCTCAATGATCTTCCCGGATTGGGGGTCACTCGATGTAGTTTCCGGCTTGTGGGGAGGTTTAGGAGTTATGGATGAGAGTAGAAAGACGGAGCTCGATCTCACACGTCATTTCTACTCGGTGGCCATTTTGGAATCCCAACCTATTTTTGAGGGGGGTGCAAAAAAACAGCTTAACATGGCACAGTGTTGACTATGGGCCTCATTACACGGAAGGCGGTGAGCCATGGCGCTATTAGCGCCATGGCTCATGCCGGTAAAATACTGGCACCGCCTTGGCGGAAAGGGGATTTACCGCCCCATTCCAAGGTTGGTGGGGCGGTAAATCCCCCTTCCGCCATTGCCCTTCCCCATTCCCATTTCTGCCCCATAGGGCTCTATGGGAATGGGGAAGGCGCTAATTACAGCACCGCAATTTTGCGGTGCCGTAATTAGCTCCGAGGTCCCTTAGCGGGTTGGTTTTTAACGCCTGCAAAAAGCAGACGTTAAAGCACCAACCCGCTAAGGGACCTCGTAGTAAGGCGGTACTGGTTAACGGTCACCGTTACCATTAACGGTGGCCGTTAACCATTACCGCCTTCCGTGTAATGATGCCCTATGTCTGGTTGACTGAGGCAGTAATAGACACTGAAAGACAATATTAGGATACCTACGCATGGTTTGGCCAGTTGTGTTTTGATGATAAATGGTGATGTGTCCATATTGTATTGGGCCTTTGCCTGCCCCCAGAAAGTCCATCTGGATAATGGCCTGGTGAAAACATAACCACAAGGGCGGCCAAATTATCATTAATACACCAAAAAGAATGAGAAAAAATGGGGGAATTGTAATCTCCCACTGGTGTTCATAAAACATACCAATGGAGCCATTGGTGTGTTTTAAAAGGGATTGTGCCTGCAGGAGTGTGCGAAACTGACAATGTCCTTGTCAACATGGAAATTGATGGTATCATTTAAAGAAAACAGTCAGATGAACTTTGTAAGTCACCTGGTATGTGGTCGCAACACCTTTGCAGCGGCAGTAATTCTGAATCAACTTTATATTCTTGCAATTCTAATTGTATGTTATTAACTTGCAGAGGAACAATAATATACTAGCTGCACCAAACGAATGTCCTCTGCCTCTCCCCCAGAGTCACATTTTCAGGTGTGTGTTTTGGTGGTCCTCCCTGCATCTTAACCACAATGATGCTGCCACCTCACTCCTCTAAGAAATCCGGACTGCCTTGACTTTGCCTCCTCCAGAACTATGGGTTAGTTCCCTCCTTAGGGACTCACTCCTACCGCCTTTGACTATCACTGTTCTTTCTGCTTGTTAATCCCATGTTGTCATCTTGATGCGCAGTGCTTTCTAAAACCCTTTTGCTAACATCCGATTACAAGATTGAAAAGTCAAAATCTTGCTGTTTTTGCTTTGTTCTAAAAAGTCAAATCTTGCTGTTTTTGCTTTGTGCTAAAAAGTCAAATCTTGCTGTTTTTGCTTTCTGCTAAAAAGTCAAATCTTGCTGCCCATTGCGAAATTATCTGTATTTTGCTTGTATACTGTTTCTTCTCTGTAACTTGCCAGCCCAGTGACCTCACCACTCTCTTTTGTCCCACACCTACCTGCCTTAGCCCCCCCCAGTATCTCCATCCTTTCCTCGTTTCCACCCCAATGGCGCTTTCTGTTTCTCCTATCTTTTCCAACTGCTTCTCCATTGACTATCCTTTCCTTCTCACTAAGTCTAGTAGGAAGAAGTTCAAAAAGGATATCTTGGCCTCCAATCCTGGTCTTCCTATCGCCGACATCTACTCCAATGCTTCCGCCAGACAGACCCTCACCAATATCTTCTTTGTCGTTCCTTCGCCAGATCTATAGACTTCTCATATGGTCTCTGTGCTCTGCCCTATCTCCTCCTCTCCCATTAATGGTGGCACTCGCTGGGAAGTTCTCATGGTGTCCTTCAACTCCTCTAAAGTCATCATTAATGTCTACCTAAATGCCACTGCCAGGGTCCAAGGCCCTCAGGCCAATCTCCTCCTCTTTGATAGGCGCTTCCCTCGCCTCATCAATTTCCTCTCATCTCCTGCTGTCCCCCCCCCCCTTGGCTACCTTACCCTCTCTCTCCTCCTCCTCCTCTGCCCCTCCTAGGGCTCTTTCTCCTCAGCAGGTCCTACCTCTGATCTGTACCCCTCCCCGGAAGGTATTTAAGGCTGGCAACCTTCTTCATATTGCCACTCTCAACTCTCGCTCTGCTGTCAAACACTCCTCTGACATCTGCCACCTCCTTGAAGAACTCTAGACCTTGATGTCCTTGGTCCCAACGAGACATGGTTTGTGGAATCAGAAAAAAAATACAATATTACGGCTGTTACACCAAGCAAAGGAAAATACACCGACACAGGCTTGTAAAGATTCCCAGAATCTTTATTACAAAACTGAACAGTATTCAACAAAGTACACAAATAGCTATTTGGCCGTCAATACATCACAGAGACCACCAGCAGGGTTCAATGTGAGCAGTGAACAGGATTTGCTAGCTGGACATCAGTGTATTTATATAGTTTGTTATAACGATGTCCAGCCTCCTACAAGTTAATCATGTACTGGGCTAGGGTCGCGCCAGGTTCGTTCCTAATTTACATATCTCGTGCATGCAGTTTACTTTTAACACATTTGCTAACAAACACTATTATTCTCTAGGTTTAACTTTACACTCCTTACACATTGCTTTAATACAGATCATACAGATGTTTCACATATTGTGTTTAGATAGCGTTATTGTTCTTGTATACTTGTAGGTTAACATCGCCGATTCAAGTAATCCCCTGATCCCGAGGTCAACAAAGGACAAGGTCTACATGACCCTAACATGTAGCCTGAAGGCAGGTTGGACATTAACTCTCCTACAGAGGTTGAAGAGGTTAAAGCAAGAACAAGAGAACACAAGACGGCCATTTTGGGCCACAGGATGACTTTGTACAATAAACTAAAATGGCGGCTTTATCCTAAAATGGAGGCTTGATTCACTTAAGGTCACAACCTTGCAATACGGATTTCCTCGCCAAGCGACTGGGCATAGGCCAACATATACAATGAAGACAAAACAATATTATATCAGTTCTAACAAACCCTCCTTTTGGCCTATGCCAAGCGCTAAACTACCTTCAATCACTTTGCGACTAACTCCACATTTCAACATCTATACACCCCGAATCATTGTCGGATATATCTATTGCCATTAAATCAGACACTAGAGTTTCTTTCAATACATACTCCTTGGAAACCTTATCTGGGGTGTATATTTTATGCTCTAATACACTTGTTGCTTGCGCGCAATACCCCCCTAATACTGAACATATACCAGGGAGACACTGTATACAACAACAAAGGAACAGAAAACTTCCCAAGATAATCAGCAGGGCCAAGAACAACTTCCATCCCCACGACCATAGGAGGTCCCAAAACCATGCACTAAGTTCCCAGTTTCCCTCAGGAACATGTACTTCTGAACTAAGAACATGTAGATTTTGGAGAGCCCTAAAGATCGTTGGAGAGGAGTCTGGTACGGAAACGCAGCAAGCGGACCCCACTAATTTACATACTCCTCCACGCTCAGCCAGAATGACATCCAATGCCATTCGGTTCTGAAGGGCCACTAATGTTATCGCTTTCTGTTCTAACGTCATATTATAGAGTATGTCAGTGGTCCGGTTGATGGTTCTCTCCAATACTCTCGCTAGTCCCCTGATATCTTCTGAATTCGTAATTTGCCCAAAAAATGGCACAAAGGATTTCATGATGTCTCCTAGAGTTTGCGCAGGAGTATCCCCTTTCACGCCTCGTCGTGGGCGAGTCTTCGAAATTTCTGCAGTACTGGCAATAAATACCCCAGGTAATAGAATCCCTAAATAACAGGTTCCTTGCCAATCCCTTGGCAACCATGGAAATGCCACATTACCGCAAACAAAATAGACAGGTTCACTTACGTACAGAGGTCTGTTCGCAACGTTGGCGCATTTCCTAAAATTACCCATTGACCGTGTTCCATTCCTCTGTATGCAGAAGGATACTGAATCGGGGCTATGGTTAACCGAAAAAGATGGAGGCGTGGCATCCTTATTGCCTATTGGAGCCATTTTGAAAGAAGTCAAAGACTGAAAAGGACTAGACAATCTATCAGAGGGCCTAACAGAAGCAACATTCGGCTTACTCCTATTTGCAAAAAGCGAGCATCCCAGGGGCATCAAAACATGCTTTTCAAAACTATTCAAATTTGTACCATCAAAGTTCCCTGAGATGCTGTCATTCCATTGGCCAAAGAACAGAGCTCTAAGAGAAGCATAACAAGCAGTTGTCAAAAGTAAAGGATGAATATACCAACCTATCCCCTTGTCCCCGTGTTGTGGTAAATGTGAGCAGACCCAACAGTTGGTCATATTTAAAATTGCATGAGTGGCATTCATAATTAACAGAAGGGTATTATTCTGATAGTTCGTTCTATGCGAAGAGTCTCTAGGCGATAAGGTATGCAATTGCACGGAAGGAGTGGGGAAAACAGATACATTTTCAACAGGTAAAAAGTCCTCTAACGGATATGCTTCCTCCAGATACCATAACCCAAACCCAACAGTTACTAAAAATCCAGTAATTATCACAAAAAGGCAACAATACACTTTGGGGGTCCCCTTACATGCATGATCATTGTCTCTGCTAGTCAAATGTTTATCTAAAAGTTTGGTACGAGGGGTAGCGGGTGCAGGCATTGTCATCTTCAACCGAAAAAACACCAATTGTTCATTTGCTGGCGACTCCAGTCGCGCGTCTTTTTAATGTCTTTCCCACAACCCTTAGCCAACAGAATCTTCCCGTACAGTCGGGCAAAAAGGTAAGCCCTCAAATGATTTTTCTCAATCGCACAGTCAGACCATGCTGTAGGTTTGCTTCCTTGGGCGCAAATTATATTTTGCAGTTTCTGGTGAGGACAAAGTGTCGTCACTTCCTCCTGGAAGTGGTGAAATGGGATCAGAAAAGGATTGATCCGGAAGTTCCACTGTTGGGGAGTACGGAGACAAGATGGCCGTCTTGTCCGACCCTGCAGATTCTGAAGCGGTCTCCGATTCGCCCTTGTTGGTTGTTGCTGTTTTAGGTTCACTAGTTACAACAGTGGGAAGGGATTCTGTGTCTTCTGTATTGTATGGCACGGGCTGTGGGATCAGTTTGGTGTGCGTCGCATGAATCCAGTTCTTATGACCCGCCACCCGCACAGCAGTCTGGGTGACTAGCAGGACTTGGTAGGGACCCCTCCACCGAGGTGCAAGGCAAGACGACCACTCAAAAACCTTCATGAGGATCCAGTCCCCCGGTCGTAGACTGTGACAAGGACCCTTGTAGCGCACAGGAAATGCCTCTCGCACTTGGTGATAGATTGAAAACAGATTTTTAGTCAACTGGTTACAGTAATCTGAAAGAAGCACATTTTCTATGTCCCGCAATGAGCGACTTTTTGGCATACACCAAATATTAGCAGGTCTCCCCATTACCACCTCAAAGGGAGAGAGCCCAGTCTTAGTTTGAGGGGTTATTCTCATCGACAGTAACATGATCGGTAAGGCGTCCGGCCATGTTTTGCTAGATGACAAAGCAACAACACGGTGTCTTCTTTACAGGCGCTCTCAGAATCAGCAGCCAAGAGGAGGTCATCTACATACTGTAGTAATATGCAAGTAGTAGGCAACTCGAGAGCATCGAGCTGCTCTTTAAATGCCCTACTATAAATACTTGGATTCTCAGTGTACCCTTGTGGTGCACGAGTGAATGTAAACGAGCGTCCACCCAGGGTAAACGCAAACGAATACCTGCTATCCTTGTGTATGGGAATACTGAAAAACGCGTTTTTAAGATCAACAACGCTAAAATTAGTGGCAGAAGCCGGAATCATTTTAGTATCGTTGTAACATCAGGTACAATCGGAAATTGAGGAGCCACAATTTTGTTAATAGTGCGTAAATCAATTATAAACCGAAAGGGAATCGCATTATCACCTTTTTGTATACTGGCAAAATGGGGCTGTGACATTTGCTACCCGTAATCTCCTCAATTACTCCACGATGTACAAAATCAGAAACTATACATTTCAAAGCCTGTTCGCCTTCAACTGAGATCTTATATTGCGGGATGCGAGGCAATTTTACTCCATGTTTCAAAATAATTTTTAACAGGTTCAATTTGAAGAATGCCCACATCATTATCATCAATTGCCCATAAGCATTCTGGAACATTACTAAATTCTGGCGGTAAAGGTCGAGTCAAAAACTGAGAGGCGAGTGATTGCTGAGGTGAAATTGTTAACCGAACTCCGTCCGGAGAACAATGTATTACTGCATGCAATGCCTTCAACAAATTTTGTCCCAGCAAGTTCTCCCCACAGTTTGTGGTAAGTAGAAATGGACACTGTTCCGTGAAGGGACCCAGTGTTATCGGTACCGGCAAAGAGACCGGACAAACTACAGGTGTGCCTGAAAACCCTACGGAAACATTGGACTCCCCTGACAGGGGAATATTTGGAACCGATGAATGGTCAATGGAACATTTCTGTGCTCCCGTATCTACTAAAAATAGATGCTTCCTATTTCCCACCGCCATCTCAACGTAGGGGCCTTTCTGATGAACGGGAATAGGCGTAGGTTCCAAATCCTGCTTCGGGCAATCCTAGCGAAAAATAATATTATCAAAAGACGCTCTTCAGAGAGGTACGCGGCAGAAGGGTGATCAAAAATGTTTCTATTATCCACATTCGAAACTTGCTTATCTTGTGAAGGAGGTTGCTGTGATTCTGGTGCAGACTGACCTCTGTGAGGGCCCCCTGCACCTGGGCGACCTCTGGATCGTCTACCCATGTTCCCAAATGACCTTTGCTGCAAGGGCAGACATTGTGCGTGCCTTAGGCCTCCCTGCCGGCAATAGGCACACTGGTTAATGGTTACCGGAACCAAGGGCGCACTTCCTTGTGGAATGTACTGACCTCTAAATTGATAAGCCCCTCTAGGGCTTCTAACAATCTGCTGTAATAAAACTTTAGTTTTCAGTTCACCCTTCTTTTTCTCAAGTTTTCCCTTTTCAGTATTTACACGATTTTCATAGTACTGAGCCATATGCAGTACTTCTGATTGAGACTTTGCCTGCCAAGCGCTTTCAGAAGACATAATCTGTAAGTGGAAGTCAGGCAGCAATCCACATACACATTTGTCGACAAACAGCCTTTTCCCTGACTCTGTGCCTAATTCTTGTCCACTGAAATCTGAGAATTCTTTTTTCTGGAACCATAGTTTTCAATTTTACAATAATTCTATCAAGCGAGGTTAATATCACTTGAGGTGGTTGTTCGCCAGCTGGTCTTTCTCTATCTAACCTAACCATGTTATCCCATGTATCTCCCAACCCAGGTATGTCATCTATAGTCCTAATCTGTTTCCACAAATCAACTGGCAGGAGTACGGGAAATAATAGGTCAATATCACTTAAGGTGAATACGGACGACTGTAAGACCGACTCTATTTCTTTATAGAATCCGGTCGGATTGTTTCTTATATCGGGAATAGATTGCTTTATGGTGTTCAGTTCCTGTCTTGAAAACGGGACGTGAACAAACTGTGATACATAATGTGCGGGAATGTTCACAGCGAGTATACCCTGTGCAGCAGCGGCCGCAACCTCAACCTTTGGGACAAATGCCGGAGGGACCTCTCTCATAGGCAACTGAGAAGTAGGCAGCTCCGAACGCTTACTAAGCAACAGAGCCAAATCAAGCGCTAAGGCAGTCGGAGAAGAATCAATCGAAAAGGCCCTCTCATAAACACTCAACAATTCTGCTGGACAACAAATCTTTCTTCGTACACACTCATTCTGCAGGTGCTCTACCATGACCTGTATCACTTTCTTTTGCATTTCTAATGCATACTGACTATATGTGTCAAATACTTCATCTGGAGTTATCGACAAATCCGAAATCCATCTTATCGCATCCTTTATACAAATTCGCGCTTCCTCTCCTTTTAATTCTCGGCGAGGAGAAAACCGTTTCTGTAAGTACATAATACCTAAACTACCACCATCTGCTTCCTCATTCTGTAACTCTTCCAACTCCTTTCTATACTCAAAAATCCTCTCGACATGCTCATATACCTTCTCCGCAGTATCTCTGGACAACGCTAAGGCGTTCAAATCCTGTAACCCTTGTGGGAAATCTACATCATTTAGTCTATCCCACATTATACTCAAATGAGTCCCTAATCCTTCATAAAAACATTTTTCTCAGGAATACTTCTTAAATTTTCCAGTGTGGAAAAAACATTGGCTTGTTCACCCTTCTCCATACAATGTTTAGCCCAAGCAATCAATTCACTCTTCTTGTCTGGGGAAACAGTATTACGAGTCACAACCATTGTCCCTGTTCCCTGGTCTACTACAAGCGATGCAGAATCACTTGGAAGAAGAAGAGTAGGAACATGCTGAATATCAACAGGTGAAGGCAAGGGGGCAGGCAAAGGAGTGACGGCTGGAAGAACAACAGGAAGAACAGCAGGGAGGACCGGAGGAACGATAGGAGGGGGAACAACTACGGGAAGGGGCAAAGCACCGGGAGGAGGGACGTACGGAGGTGGCGCTGAGGCATCGGGCCTTCGTTCATGCAAAAGTTTATTAATCAATTCATCTGACTTATGAAAAGCTTTTGAAGGGTAGATTTTCTGAATGCCTAATTGAAACGCCCTGTCTGTGTTCCTAACTGACTCCAATTGTTTATTTTGATCATATAACCGTGCCTTTTCGACACTTGTCATATGTCTACGCATATGTTTCTCTCTACTCTTTTGTTGCTGCAAAGCTTCTGTTTTCCAACTATGCAATGTGTCAAATACTGCAGGTCTAGCCTTTTTCTTTACTAATACAGACTCTAGATATTCTATACGATGGATTTCAAAACTACGGTTGGTTGGCCACCGATGATTAGAATTATGTCTGGTCTGTCTGTGCCAAATGTCATTAAATGCTATACTACCAAAGCCTTTCTTACAGTACATAGTACATGCCGGTGACCCCTCCTGTGGTGCGGGACGGCTATCTTCCAAAGGTTTTCACTGCGGAATAATGCCCTAAAGCAGGCAGACAATTTCCCAAGCATATCAAAGTTCTGGTGTTACCTGGTTAAATAATTGCGCTTGCGAGTACAATGCTCCAAATTCAAATTGTCAGGGTTAGATTAAGAATCGGGACACTATTCACCTGACCAAAGGACTGGGAGGCCCCATCGGGTTACTAAGGACAATGCTAAGGACCCACGTGTCTGGTGATTTTCGGCAAATTTACCCACCTCAAATATATGGACCCTCGTCAAGACGTCGTCTCGGGCTACAGCTCACCGTCCAGGGATCGGATCGTGCAGTTTCGTCGAGGAATTTGCTTCTCGTCTAGAGTGGCCGTTTCTGTTGGCACCGTCCGATCCCGGTCCGATAGCCGAGCCAACCTTCAACGAGACAAAGTCAATCTTGAGGGTCCCTATTCGGGTGCCATCTGTGGAATCAGAAAAAATACAATATTACGGCTGTTACACCGAGCAAAGTAAAATACACCGACACAGGCTTATAAAGATTCCCAGAATCTTTATTACAAAACTGAACAGTATTCAACAAAGTACACACATAGCTATTTGGCCGTCAATATATCACAGAGACCACCAGCAGGGTTCAATGTGAGCAGTGAACAGAATTTCCTAGCTGGACATCGACGCATTTATACAATTTGTAAAAATGATGTCCAGCCACTTACAAGTTAATAATACATTGGGCTAGGGTCGCGCCAGGTTCACTTTCCTAATTTACATATCTCGTGCATGCGGTTTACTTTTGAATACATTTACTAACACACTCCATTATGCTTTAATTTAATGTTACACTCTTTATGTATTGTTTTAATACAGATCAAACAAATGTTTCACATGTCGTATTTGGATAGCGTTACTGTTCTTGTATACTTGTAGGTTAACATCGCTGATTCAAGTAATCCCCTGCTCCCGAGGTCAACAAAGGACAAGGTCTACATGACCCTAACATGTAGCCTGAAGGTAGGTTGGACATTAACTCTCCTGCAGAGGTTGAAGAGGTTAAGGCAAGAATAAGAGCACACGAGACGGCCATTTTAGATTACAGGGTGACTTTGTAAAAAAAAAACAAAATGGCGGTTCTTAACCTAAAATGGAGGCTTGATTCAAGATGGCGGCTTACATCAATTTCTAAGGTCAAGACCTTGCCGTAGAGAGTTATTTGCGTACAATTTTAAGCAACTTGGCGTAGGCCAATATACGTTAAATCGTTACAATAGGAGGCATAATTAATATTCCAGTTTGACAGGTTCATGGCCAGCTCTGTCACGAGCTTTGACACTCTACACCCTGATGGCTACAAGATTCTCTCAGCACCTAAATCCTCCCGGTCCGGTGGGGGGGTAGCCCTGATCTTTCCTGAGTGGATTCCTGCCTCTATCATTCCCACTCAGACCTACTCCTCTTTTGATTGCCTTGTCTGTAGGCTTTCTCTCTTGCCTACCCATTCTCTTACTGGGGTTACCATCTACCGGCCTCCTGGTCAAATTACCTAATTTCTCTCTGAGTGGGCAGACCTCTCCTCCTCCCTCCTGGCCTCTACCACTCAACTCCTCCTCCTCGGTGACCTCAATATACATGTAGGCTCTCCTTGCTCCTCCTCTGTACTCTTCCATGACCTCTGCGACTCCTTCTCCCTGTCCATCCTCCCCTCTGGCCCGACTCACTCTGCATGGCACACACTTGATGTCTTGATCTCCTCTGACCTTCCCCTCTCCAACCCTCTGATCACTCCCCTCTCTGGGAGCGATAACTCCCTCCTCTCCTCTCATCTCTCGCTCTCCCTCTCTTCCCCCCAAACCAAGCCTACCCCAACACAGCCACCTACCATCTATGACATCCGGCCCATGAAGCGTGTGTCAGTTGAGGCTTTTGCCGCCACTTCCCCCCCCTACACCTTTGGCTGTCTCACATCCTGACACAGCCCTGTCTCTGCTTGTCATGATGCCTACCTCCAAGGAGCCAGGCCCAGCCCAGCAACCCCAGAGGCAGACATCATTTTCCCCAAGGATGTCTCAGCAGGCCCAAGTTGGGGCCTTTTGGACGCAGTCCTGGTGCCTTTGGCGCCAGGCTCATTCTGGACCCCAGTCCTGGCGCCTTAGGCGCCAGGCTCATAAAGCAAGACATGTGTGTAAGTGTTTTAATGTGCACTTACCTGAAGCAGACCGTGCTGCTACATCCAGGCCCTCTTGAGGACTGAATGGGACTACTTTATCTTTTGGACTACTTTATCACTCGGGTGTGGTCTGAGGAAGAATACATAACTGAGTGGAAGGATACATACCTGGAACTACTTTACAGGCTATTTAAACCACACCCGAAGAGCAGCACATACTTCGCGTTGTTCTGCATCTAGCAGCTGGACGCTCACCGTGTTTGCTCCTGCATTCGGACTTCTGCCACACCTGCCAGCATCGTGATCACCTACAAAGGAAGAGAAAGAGAGAATAGGAGAAGGAAAAGACTTTACCTGCAAGACCCGCATTCCGGAGTCAGCTCGCCGACGATCCTGCAAAGGAAGACACTTAATTTAAAAGCACATCGCCTCGACCGCCGCAGCGCCGCATTCCACTCACCTTCACAGGGCGCCTCCATGTTCAGCAGCGATCACCCGGATTCGCAGCCACGCTTCCACGCCTATGGGGAAAAAGACATCAGCGTTAATGAGCGAATGAAAAGACATTACCCAAAAACGCTCATCAAGACTTACCTGATTTCTACAGGGATTGCATCTCGGGTCGGTGCCTTTTCCCCGGCATTCCGTACCCCGGCCCCTATGGGGAAAAAGACATTGACATTAGCATATTGATGCAAGGACAAAAGGGGAACCTTTCAAGGAACTTACCTGGAAGCCAAGCAAGTTTGGTTCTCATAAAACCAAGAATCCAGTGAAGTAACTGGATACCAACGCGCCCCTGCATCAGAAGCAGGAAGGAGAGCTCGCCATTCAGGACCCTAAGGTGAGACGCCACGGGAAGCACAGAAGGGTTTCGAGGAGGGTGAGAGGAGAAATGGGGAGGCTGGTAGCATTCCCCGCAGACAGTTAATCCCTTATTCTCGCCTACAGA
Source organism: Ambystoma mexicanum (assembly GCF_040938575.1). Taxonomy (NCBI): domain Eukaryota; kingdom Metazoa; phylum Chordata; class Amphibia; order Caudata; family Ambystomatidae; genus Ambystoma; species Ambystoma mexicanum. Next base: position 1,510,325,718 of record NC_090922.1, read on the forward strand.
AGGATACTTTTGCAGGCCGGACAAGCAGGAGTTGGGAGTCCTATCCAGTCCATCTTCTGAGCCCCGCGCAACACCTTAGAAGAGGTCACAGCAGCACAATCCTGGCCAGCGCCTCCGTGGGAGTCAGGTGAGCATAACAGAACGCGAAGCCTACCCATAATTTTCCACCCGTGCGCTATGGAGACTTCTGAGACAGACCAGCTGGCCCAGCTGTTGGGGGAATTAATGGCAGAGGTACACTCAGCTCGCCAAGAGACTAATGCCCTCAAAAGAGAACTCATTCTCTCCAAGGAACAAACTGATGACCTGGCCAAACGATTGCTATAGAGTCAGGCTGGACAAATTCCTTTACCTAGTCCCGGGGGAATTTCCACTTCGTTGGGTTCGAGTTACCCTGTTCAGATCAATCTGCCGGGATCCATGCCTTTAGCACCGCCTGAACGTTTTGTGGGGGACCCAAAGAAATATGCCATTTTTATGAACCAATGTCGCTTACATTTTATAAGCAGACCAGGAGCCTTCCCTGATGATAGGACCAAAGTGGCCTTCGTGTTATCGTACCAAAGTGGCTGTGCTGCCGATTGGTCTGTTCCCTTGGTGAACCAGAACCATCCAATTCTCCAGGATTTTCAGGGCTTTCAGGCCAGCATGGAAAGGTTGTTCGCTCGACACTCGCAGGGACAGGCCCTTGACAACGAACTGCTATCTCTACGACAAGGTAGTCAAGATCCTTTGTTTTATATAGCCTCCTTTAACAGACTGGTGGTGGAAACCGGATGGCCTGAAAATAAAAGGATCACTTTATTTCACCGGGGTCTGCGCGGAGAGCTAAAAGACATTTTGGCCCAAGTAGTGAATCCACCCCAGGGCTGCGCAGAATATATTGACTTTGTGGTACAACTGGATCACAGACTTCAGAATAGGAAAGCAGATCGGTCCAAGTTTGAAACCCGAGTACCGATCAGAACCCTCGTAAACCCCAGGAATACCGAAGCTTCGGAACCAATGCATATAGGGGGAGTTAAGGGGCCGTTAACTCAGAAGGAACGCGAGAGAAGGCGACAAAAGCAACTATGCCTCTATTGCGGGGCTTCCGGTCACTTTCTTCGTGATTGTCTGGTAAAAAACCACCTAGGAAGGTGGTTGGTGCCTCTGACAACAACTTAATGGAACCTGTTTCGGGAAACGACCTGGCTCGACAAGCGTAGAGGTCCACTTGCTGAGCTTGAAAACGAACTCTCTGACCTCGCATTTTGTCTTGCCAATGGTGCTCGTGGATCCAAAAAAGCCCCAACGGTTGCATGCCATCAAAGCATACGTCGACAGCGGAGCTATCGGAAACTACGTGGACCGCGAATTGGCCTCCAGGATGAACCTTCCTCTGCATCCAAAAATAAACCAGGATGTCATTACTACGGTTGATGGTACCGAAATAGCCTCTGGGCCGGTAACGCATTCGACCACAGAAGTGACACTTGTGAGTCAGGATGGACATCGGGAAGCAATAGTGTTTGATATAATCAAGGCTCCACAATTTCAAGTAATCCTCGGAATTCCTTGGTTAGAAACACACAATCCTCGAATAGACTGGCGAGCAAAGAAAATAACTTTTCCAGATTGTGGTCCCACTTGTTATCCTAGAAATCCAGCTATTCGTTTAGCCACAGTAACCCCCGCCACTGTTCAACTACCGGCAGAATACCTTGAATACCAGGACGTTTTTCAGAAAGAACAGGCTAACACGCTACCCCCTCATCGTTCTTACGATTGCCAGATCGATCTAGTTCCCAATGCTCAACCGCCGTGTAGTAGGATTTACGCTCTCACTGAACCTGAAAACCAGCTTTTGCGTCAGTATTTGGATCAGTACCTTGCCAATGGCTTTATTCGCCCATCAAAGTCCCCGGTCTCTTCCGCTTTGTTCTTTGTGCCTAAAAAAGAAGGAGACATTAGAACTTGTATTGACTACCGCGCTTTAAATCAGAACAGGGTGTGATGAAGCAGTGCAGGTTGGTGGAGCAGTGCAGGACCAGCGGAGCAGTCCTGGGAGTTGTAGAGGTGGAGCCAAGTACCCCCAACTCAACCATCTCACCCATATTGCCTATATGTTGGGAGCCAGAGTGTGAGACAAGTGCCGTACCAGTGAGAGTACCAATACCGAAGAGAATCCTGGAAGTAAGATTCCCATTGAGAAAGCCATACATGCATACACGACAGACGTGGACCCCTTGCTCACTATTCTTAGAGAGACACAGCACCACCAAAACACCTGTCTGGGGTTGCTGTTGGTACTCTTGTTCAGAGGAGAATTGCCTAGCATTTTGGTGCTGGACTGCCCCAGGGCTGGACAAAGACTGATATGTTTGGGATATTTCTTCTCTGTGAAAGATAGTGAGCTAAATACTCTGGGTAAGGCTCTTGTAACCGGGACTCATGTTGGGCAGAGGGACTCCCAGGACCCCCCTTGTTAATTTGCATCTTCTTCAACCCACACATCAGACCTCATTCCGCATTTGGAGGTAACCACGCCGCTATTTGTGGCATGGTTGCCTCCAAAATCGGTCCGACTCCGGCCTGGTGAATGAGGTAATTACCGGTCCATTCCGAGGTCGGCGGGACCGGTAATTCCCCATTCACCAGGGCCATTGCCCATTCCCATTTGAGCCTCCATAGGGCTGAATGGGAAGGGGTAAGGTGGCAATAACGGTACCGTAAGTTACGGTACCGTTATTGACCCCGGTGTCCCTTTGCGGGTCCCGTCCTTAACGCCTGCTAACAGAAGGCATTAAGGAATTACCTGTAAAGGGAACTCGTAGTAGGGCGCAAAGGGATACCGGCACCGGTGTCACTACCGGTGCCCGATATCCCTTTGCGTCCTACTCGGAATGAGGCCCATCATGTTTTGTTTTTCTGAAATTTTTCTGAGAGCAGTGATACTTTTTCACTTTTCAAAACTGCTTTTATTTGCACACACCTGTGCAGGCCGTTTTAGTTCCAATGTTTAAAATTCTGTTTTCCATGTGACAGGGATCTTTGATTTCTTTTTGTTTTGTAAAGTAAAATGCTGCTTATCCATTTGTAATGACAGGTAGGCCCCTTTCCACATGGCTCTTTAATTTTACTCAAGAAACAAAAACGAAAGCCTGGCCGTTTTTGTTTCAGTGTTAAAAATCTTGCTCTTCATGTGAAAGGGACTTCTGTTTGGAGCCTGTAAATGCACCCAATCCCCCCCCCCACATCACTTTGAGTTCCTTCAGGCAACTCCTCTGCCCCCCCGCCACTCCTCCCCCCGCTGCCCAGCACGCTGACATAGCCGTCCCACTGGTGCCTTGGGCATTTTAACTCTAAAGCTCCTACGATACACCATCGAGCTACTCAAATTGGTGCCTTCTTTCAAGACAATTATAATATGGCACGAAAGAAAATGTCTTAACGTGCATTCCTTATTTTCATGTGTGTTTATTTTACACAACAAAGTTTGCTTACTATTTTATGGAATGTCACATTTTCTTCACATGTAATGTAATATGTCATTTGTATAGCACCTATTCCCATTGGCATGGCCTCAAAGCCCTGTAGGTGAGCGCCCTCGGGGGACCAAAGTCTGTGGAATGGGAGATTGGTCAGAGCAGTTTAGAATGCCTGTGTGCCTGTTAGCCAGCATGAAGGTAGGTAAGGGTGGCCAAGTCCCTGCTAGCGACCCATGTTGAGCTGGCATGTGGATGAGTGATGTCAGGTTATCAGGAAAGTATATGAGTCCAGGAGACTGGTAATATGGGCCCGTAAATGAAGCACTCCTTTCAAGGCCCCTTATCCAACCTTATATTTTGTTGTGGGTAGGCAGATTTCCAAAGTACATTTACAAATCCTAGAGATGATTTTTAAAACTCTTTAGTGCCAGGCTGTTATGCAAGTCTGTGCAAAAAGGACGAGCATACTTGTAAGCAACACACTGAATTCCATTCTTTGTAGTTTTCCATTGAAGATGGGGAAATTACAAAACAATCACACTCTTATTATGTAACGTATGTCCGTAACGATTTATATATTTGTCAGAGTGGTTTATTATGATGTGTGCACTTATCATGTCATCGTGTGTTGAAAGCCAAACACACATCACTAGCAGGTACATCTGGGAAGATATATGGTGCAGTTCTTGAGTTGCAGATTGGTCCCAAATCACGGCTTCACCACCTAATATGTGTGATCTTGAGCAGATCATTTTCTCTGATTATGTCCAATCTATGAACATTCATCTGTAGAAGTGATGTTTTGCACTGTCTCAGTACATAGTACTGCTCAATACTTTATAATGATAGTAACCCTATGTAACCGAATATTGGGCAACAGAATGTCGATTTGTCTCCTGGCTTGCCCAAGACAGGTTCTTTTACTGGATCCCTACTTGATCACCTGGAGTATGAAAGACAGATGTCACTCCCAGAAACATTATATTCGATGATATCACCAGGACATCAATATTTATGCAAATTACCCCCCCCCCCCCACCTGCACATTATTTTCCTGCCAGGGTCATACAAATCTTACAGCCAGTCCCGTTGGAAGAATCCGGGAAAGTCCAGAGAAAAGGTGGGCTGGTGACCAGTATGAGTCCCACGTGCCCCACTATGAGTCCCACGTGCCCTACATCTACAGACACACCGAGTCCCCAGGGACCATTATGAGTCCCACGTGCCCTACATCTACAGACACACCGAGTCCCCAGGGACCAGTATGAGTCCCACGTGCCCTACATCTACAGACACACCGAGTCCCCAGGGACCAGTATGAGTCCCACGTGCCCAGGTCCCGTATGAGTCCCATGTGCCCTACATCTACAGGCACACCAAGTCCCCAGGGACCAGTATGAGTCCCACGTGCCCTACCTCTACAGGCACACCGAGTCCCCAGGGACCAGTACTAGTCCCACGCGCCCGACATCTACACACCGAGTCACCAGGGACCAGTATTAGTCCCACGCGCCCTTCATCTCCAGGCAAAACGAGTCCCCAGGGACCAGTATGAGTCCCACGTGCCCTACCTCTACAGGCACACCGAGTGCCCAGGGACCAGTATGAGTCCCACGTGCCCTACATCTACAGGCACACCGAGTCCCCAGGGACCAGTATGAGTCCCACGTGCCCTACATCTACAGGCACACCGAGTCCCCAGGGACCAGTATGAGTGCCACGTGCCCTACATCTACAGGCACACCGAGGCCCCAGGGACCAGTATAAGTCCCACGTGCCCTACCTCTACAGGCACACCGAGTCCCCAGGGACCCGCATGAGTCCCACGTGCCCAACATCTACCGGCACACCGAGTCCCCAGGGACCCGTATGAGTCCCACTGCCCTACCTCTACAGGCACACCGAGTCCCCAGGGACCAGTACTAGTCCCACGCGCCCGACATCTACAGGCACACAGAGTCCCCAGGGACCCGTATGAGTCCCACGTGCCCTACATCTACAGGCACACCGAGTCCCTAGGGACCAATATGAGTCCCACGTGCCCTACATCTACAGGCACACCGAGTCCCCAGGGACCAGTATGAGTCCCACGTGCCCCACCTCTAGAGGCACACCGAGTCCCCAGGGACCAGTATGAGTCCCACGTGCCCTACATCTACAGGCACACCGAGTCCCCAGGGACCAGTATGAGTCCCACGTGCCCCACATCTACAGGCACACCGAGTCCCCAGGGACCTGTATGAGTCCCACGTGCCCCACCTCTACACGCACACCGAGTCCCCAGGGACCAGTATGAGTCCCAGGTGCCCTACCTCTACACGCACACTGAGTCCCCAGGGACCAGTATGAGTCCCACGTGCCCTACCTCTACAGGCACACCGAGTCCCCAGGGACAAGTATGAGTGCCACGTGCCCTACCTCTACACGCACACCGAGTCCCCAGGGACCAGTATGAGTCCCACGTGCCCTACCTCTACAGGCACACCGAGTCCCCAGGGACAAGTAGGAGTGCCACGTGCCCTACCTCTACAGGCACACCGAGTCCCCAGGGACCTGTATGAGTCCCATGTGCCCGACATTTACAGACACACCGGGTCCCCAGGGACCTGTATGAGTCCCATGTGCCCGACATCTACAGACACACCGGGTCCCCAGGGACCTGTATGAGTCCCACGTGCCCTACGTCTACAGCCACACTGAGTCCCCAGGGACCAGTATGAGTCCCAGGTGCCCTACACCTACAGACACACTGAGTCCCCAGGGATCAGTATGAGTCCCATGTGCCCTACCTCTACAGGAACACCGGGTCCCCAGGGACCTGTATGAGTCCCACATGCCCTACCTCTACAGGCACACCGGGTCCCCAGGGACCCGTATGAGTCCCACGTGCCCCACATCTACAGGCACACCGAGTCCGCAGGGACCCATATGAGTCCCACGTGCCCCACATCTAAAGGTACACCGAGTCCCCAGGGACCCTTATGAGTCCCACGTGCCCCACATCTACAGGCACACCCAGTCCCAAGGGATCCTTATGAGTCCCACGTGCCCTACATCTACAGGCACACCGAGTGCCGAGGGACCAGTATGAGTCCCACATGCCCTACATCTACAGACACACCGAGTCCCCAGGGACCAGTATGAGTCCCACGTGCCCTACATCTACAGGCACACCGAGTCCCCAGGGACCAGTATGAGTCCCAGGTGCCCTACATCTCCAGGCACACCGGGTCCCCAGGGACCATTATGAGTCCCACATGCCCTACATCTACAGGCACAACGATTACCAGGTCATAATCCCCTCATGCCTCCCACAACCACCGTTGACATATCAGTATCCTATATAGCGCTCCATGCCAGATTACTTCAGATTCTAAGTGCTTTATTAATAGCGGTTACAGTCATAGCTACACTCATTGTCTTTACCTGTAAAGACAAACGTGGTGTGAAACCACTGCTGGAAATGGAAATGAGGAGGCGTGGGAACCCCAGCAGAGGCTGTGGGAGACAGTGAGGGCTGCTGTGTTGGGAAAGGATGGGAGAGGAAGTGGGGGAGGGGAAGTTTGGAGATTTTGTCATCCCCCATAAACAAAAATGTCCCTTTCAGGAGATTAATTATGAACACCTTCAAAATAAAGAGAGGAGTGTTTCCTATAATATTGCAAGCAAAGTATAAAAGGTACACACCTTTTAAACATACAAGGCTGTACTCAAATAGTTTCTGTAGAGTACATTCCCAGTAGGTGTATTCCCAGAGATCCTGACCTCAGGTGTTCAAGTGGTCTTGTGGGTAAGTCTCTCGCAGGGCACGAGTTTGAATCCCCGCCTCGTCAACCAAAGCGGAAGAACAATGCTAAATGCCCCGGGATCCGAGATCCATGGAGACATGACCAGCACTGCCAAGGCTGCAGTCTGGCAGGAAGCTTCAGGGCCTCGCGCAGGCTGCAGCCTCATTTCCGGCTGGACGCTGCGTGATTCCCAAGTGCTCCCGTTTCCCTCCATGCGTGCACGTGCCCCTGCGCGCTCCCCGCCCGGCGCAGGCCGATAGAGCTTCATGTTCTGTAATCGTGTAAACACGCCGAGTATAATTAGTCCTGGCATCGACATGGAGTTTTGTCAAATTACAGCAAATGATAAAAATCTGAAAATGCACCGATTAGGATCCTCTCCAGGACTCGGTGGGCTGTTACGGCACCGCGGGCGGCGCGCCGAGAAGCGGGGAATGACTGTGCTGCGCGCCCCCATCTCGAATAATGTTTAATAACATTTAGAGAAATGCAGAAATTACAAGAATTACAAGTCTCTAGAGAGAGTGCGTGTGATCTATTTATAGGGGAAATATTGCAGCGGGTGGGAGGGAGGTAGAGGAGAGAGGAAGGGAAATCAGAGAGCGGCAAGTGAGGGAGAGAGTGGACGAGAGGAGGGGCGGCAGAGGAGAAAGAGAGAGGAAAGAGAAAGTAAGATAGAGGGATTGGGAGAGAAAGGGTGAGTCAGCCAGGGACTCTCTGTTGAGCCCCTCTGGGATCATGGAGAGTGCTGACATGTCACACGCTGGCTGCTTCACGCTGTAGATCAGAGAGTGTCAGTCAGCCACTGAATCATGCTTACATGAATAATTAAAAGAGTGTGCATCTGCAGAGCTGAACATGCCAAAAAAAATGTACAGGGGAAACCCTCTCATCCTTGGAGAGGCAGGGCTGCGGAGCGGAGGGGGGCACGACCGATGGGTGTGACCCATGCTAGGGCACACAATCAGGTTCTCGTCATAGAACTCATTCCTGAGCATTTGAAGAAAAGCAAAGAGCATTATGGGAACATAGGAATGTCCGCAATGTTACATTTGAAACATGTCGTATAGTGAGTCATTAAGAAGCCCTTTTCAGTGAATAATGGAATTTGGGTTCTGCGGTTTCGATTGATCAGACTACTCACCCTAAAAAAAATAGCTGTAGATTGCAGGTCCTATATACTAGTATGGACACTGTGCAGTGTGTGGGTTGCCTGAGACTGTGGGACATTTTTGCTTGCATGTGCATGTTGAGGAGAGAGAGTTGATGAGGGTTCGGTTGTCTGCGCTGGGAGTGGCTGAACCGAGTGGGAAGGCTTTGCTGGGAGGAGTCGGGGTGAGAGGCAGGGAGAGGAGCAGTGTGCTGCTGGATTTTGTGGGGCAGACGGCGCGGTGGGAGGAGTTATGAGAATGTGAGGGCTGCGTGTAAGATTGGTGGGGTGGGTGCACATCCTCCTTTTGGATGGGGAAGCGCCTGCCTGGGTCCGCCCACGCATTCGATAATTTGAAAGAAAGAAAGAAAGAAAGACAGCTACAGCAAGTATGTAAGGCGTTGGCTGTTTTTGTATTCAGTTTCCTACCCTGCTTGCGATGGCTTCCTGGGAAGATCGTGACTGGCTTCCAGGGAGGGAGCCGCAGGAGCAGCCCATGCATCATTGATGTAGCAGATCACTTTCAGCAGACTTGGCAGCGGGTCTGTGAGTAGTGGGCAAGCCCCCAGATCTGTGGACGGAGGGGCTTGCTGGTGAGCTGTTCAGGCCGATTTCCTGCGCGTGTGTTTCTGTGTGTTAGATGTCATACTACAGGCACTTGGGGCTCTGTACAGCTACTGTTCTTGTTGTGGGGAACAGACCATCTATGGTTGATGACAGAGTCCAAAGTGTAGCCTTCCGCAATTGCACCCCAGCTCTGGGCCGCAGGTACAGTACTTATCAACATTTGTGATCCAATCCTTACACGCCATGCACCATTTTCTCCGATACCAGTGCTTTAAATTGCCGGTCCTGAGTACCTGCACTTCTTTAATTTGAAAAACATAGTACCGGCACTTCTCAGCGCAAATGTTTTAATGGAGAAGTACCAGCACTTCTTAACAGTAAGCAGGCACTCTGGGATAGTGAGTACCTGCACTTCTGTCTGATGCACAACCCTTTGTCGCAGTCAGCGAACCCTGGTTCATTTATTTGTTGCCATTGCAGATAGGCTGAAAGAGGAACTAATGGCACTTCTCCACTTTTGCCAGCGTGTGGCAGTAGAGGGAAACCGGGCTTCCCGTGTGCAATGATGTGGCGGCACCAAACACATACCGACAAATAATGCCAAAACCAATGTGTTAAAGCCTATGTACTCTTCCACGGACGTCGAAGCTAGAGGGTTGCTGCGAAGTGCCTTGGACACTTGCCTCCTTAAATTGAGCGGCCATCATGGGTGGACTGGCCTATAGGCAACTCTGGAGATTTCGCAGTAGGTCTCTGCATCCTGGCCCACTTTTTTGTGTGGTATTTCCAAATTTTCTCATAGGAAAAGAGTTGGCTTTGCTGAAAATGTGGTTCCCAGTAATTATTTTCAGGGCCTCTTTTGGTTCCCAGCCTACCCCTGGCGGCCATGTTAGCTCTGTCCAAGTCCCACCTTGTCCAATGCCTCTCTGAACTGGTCTTTTTAACATTGTTACTTTCGTCCACGCAATACTGCCCGGAAGTGCGAGTACGTTTGGCGAGGGGATGTGGCACATTCTATGCGATTACGTTGGACTGGTTTACATAGTCTGTACAGTGATAAATCCAACCTTGCCAGCCAATGTCATTTTATCAGTATCTCCATAAACATTGACTGTTTTTAATTCATAGAAGAAATAAGAAACGTGGGGTTTGTTAGTCGAGGGATTCTATGCACTCGAGGGCTGGAGATGGCTCTTTCGTGCATCGCAGTGTCTTTGACAACAAGTACTGTGTTACACAAAGAAAACACTAATACCTCGGTGTGCATTGTGTTTCATAAGGTGATATCTGTGCTTGCTTCCTCGCTCTCTCTCCTTCTCTTTCTTAGGCGCCTCGCTCCCTTGCATTTTAGGACACCGTATTCCCAGCGGTCCCCTTACTCCCCTCTCTTTCTTAGCTCCCACCCTTGATCTTTACTTCTAGGTTTGTTTGGTGATTTTACTGTTCTTGTCGGTTTTCTTTCTCCATGGTTGTTGGTGCTGCTCTTCTTCCCTCCTAGGTCCCCTGCTGCGCCCTGTGACTTGCCGTTAGTTCTTTACATTTGCACCCTTTTCGAGGCCCCTTATTGTGCGCTGTGCGTTGCTGTTGTCTATACATTGCATCTGATTTTCTGTCTGTGTGCCCCTCCTCTTTCTGTGTCCCTCGCCCCCTAGTGGTAACCCCCGCCTGCCTGCTCTTCAGAGCCCCCCTCCCTTGCTTGGGCTCCACCCTCTCTCTCCTCCCCTCCCTCTTTGCACCCTCTATGGTGCTCTCTGTCTCACCTATCTTCTCCAACTGCTTTTCTATCGACTATCCTATCCCTCTCACTAAGTCTGGCAGGAAGAAGCTTAAAATGGACACTAGTCTCCTGCTATCCTTTCTTTCCCCTCTCTGGCTCCACTTCCATCCTCTGCCACCTCTATTGCTCCCTCTGCTGCCTCTCTGATCACCCTGTTGCCTCTTTCCTCTGTCACTGCTCTGGAGCCATCCTCCTCCTCCCCAGCTCCCTTGCCTTGTCCTCCTTCCTCCTCTGCCCATCCTCGGGCACCTCCACCAGTTCCACAGGGCGTACCTCTGGCCTGTCCCCCGCCATGGAAGTCCTTCATAGGGGGAAACCTGCTCCACATTGCTACGCTCAACTCTCGCTCAGCTGTCAAACACGCCTCTGACATCTGCCGTCTCCTGGAAGAACTCGATTTGGATGTACTTGGTCTCACTGAGACTTGTTTCACAGCCAGCTCTGACACTCTCTTTCCTGATGGTTACAAACCGAACCCAGAACCAACCGTCCCAGTGTGGGTGTAGCCTTGATCTTCCCAGAGTGGATCCCTGCTTCTATCATTCCTATGCAGGACAACTCTTCCTATGAATGCCTGGTCTGCAGGCTCTCTATCTTTCCCTGGCCTTTCTATCTCTCTGGCTACTGTCTACAGGCCGCGTAGCAGGTCGCCCTCTTCCTCTCTTAGTGGGCTGACCTCTCTTCCTGCCTCCTCACCTTTGCCTCTCATCTTCTCCTCCCCGGGGACCTGAATATCCACCTGGATGCTACTTGTCCTTCTTTTGGACTTTTTCGCAACATCTCTCTCTCTATTCTTCCCTCTGGCCTGACTCACTCTGCAGGGCACACCGTGAATGTTCTGACCTCTTCCGACCTCCCACTCTCACCACTTCTCTCTCCTGGAGTGATCACTTTCTCCTTTCCTCCCACCTCTCTCTAACCCTCAGGCCAAGCTGACTACAGCACTGCCACCTACCTTCTTGCTCATCCGACCCATGAAGCGTGTGTCAGCTGAGGCTTTTGCAGCTAGTTTCTCTCCTCCGTCTGCACCTTTGGCTGACTCACACCCTGACACAGCCCTATCTAACCTTCATCTCTCTATCTCTAACACTCTTGATGCCCTTGCCCCTGTTAGGATCCGATTGAAGCCTGAATCCAAGTGCAACTCTTGGTACAACTCTGACCTCCTCACCCTTAAACGCATGAAGTGGAAGGCATCAGGCTCACCCCCTGACAAACTGGACTGCTGCATGCTCCAAAGGCAATACAGACTCTCTGTCAAGAAGAGAACTCACATCCAAGCCCGCGTCTCTGTGGCATCTAACAACTCAGCCGAACTCCCAAAAATCTGCAAGGAGCTGGCCAATCCTGCTGCTGTCTCTACCTCTCCTGTTCCCTTCCTGAACTTCTGCATGGCTTTGGCTTCTAATTTCATCACTAAAACTCAGGACATCCTGTCCACCCTCTCTTCCTCTACCTCATCCTCCTCTACTCCTGGCCCACCTGTGGCTGTCTCTCCTCCTCCTTTCTTCTCCTTTCACTTGTTGATCCAAGACAATGTTCCTAGACAAGATCTATGAAAGTCTCGTCAAAGCAGGTTCTCCCCTGTTGATCCAGAACCATCAAAGACCACATTGACACCCTTGCTCCAACCTTGGCTGATTTCTGCAATCACTCCTTTGCCACTGGAACCTTCCCCTCCCCCTTTAGCACTCCCTTGTGCATCCTCTTCTAAAGAAGCACTCTGCCGATCCTTCCTCTCTGGCTATCACCCAATCTGCATCCCTCCTTTCCTGGACAAACTCCTCGAAAAGCTGGCCATCTCCCAGCTTAATTTTTACAGTGAATCTTATGGTTGCCTCCACGACCACCAGTCTGGCTTCAGAGCTGCCAGAAGCATGGAAATTGCACTCTTGAACACCTCTGAAGGCCTGCTCACCAAACTTAATTCTAACGTTCCTTCTGTCATTATTCTCCTTGATCTTTCTTCTGCGTTTCATATGGTCAACCATGCCATCCTGCTCAATCACCTCAGTGATAATCTGGGTATCACTGATGAGGTTCTGGCCTAGCTGACCTCCTTTCTCCCTGAACAACCCTCTCAGGTCCAGCTTGGTTCGTTCCTCTTTTCCATCTCTCTCTCTCTCTCTCTCTCTCTCTCTCTCTCTTTCTCTCTCTCTCTCTCTCTCTCTCTCTCTCTCTATACTTGTGGTGTCCCCCAGGGGTCTAACCTTTTCCCCTGGCTTCTTAACGACTACTTTGCACCTCTTGGCCACTGCATCGCTGCTTTCTGCTACAACTTTCAGTGTTATGCGGATGACATCCAGCTCTCTTTCAGGCTACCCTCAGCCACCTCTTCTCCTTCCCTCATACCAGACTGTCTGGCCGCAATTCATGAATGGAAAGCCGCCAATGATCTCTGCCTTAATGCCAGTAAGACAGAGATCCTCCTCAATTAGAACACCAGCTCCCTCCTTTCCTCCCTCACTCTGGCCGCCCACTCTTGGCCCTCTTCCTGCTCCAAGAACCTTGGGGTCATCTTCGACTCCACTCTCTCCTTCTTGCCTCACATCTCTGACATCTCTAAGAAGTCAAACTATCAGCTGCACCTCCACAGAGGTAATCTACCTTTCCTCACTTTCCCCCAGAAGTTCACTGTCTCCAGAGCTCTGGTTCTCTCTAGTACTCGACTATTGCAAAAGCATCTTTCTAAATCTTCCTGGCTCTACTCTCCGACCTCTACAACCTATCCAGACAGGACTGCTAAACCTGTCCTTGGCCTCAAGTCCAGGGATCGTACCTCTTCAGCACTGAAATCCCTGCACTAGCTGCTTGTGGAGGCAAGGATCAAGTTGAATACCCTTTGCATCATCCACAAGGCTTTCTGGGGCCTGGGACCACACTACCTCCAACTCTCACTTCCTAAACATCTCCCTTCTCAAGCTCTCCACTCATCCACCTCCAACTCTCTGAGGGTCAGTCGCTTTTCCAGGCAGAAAGTTGGGGAAAGATCTCTCTACGGCTGGGGCTTCCCTCTGGGGCTGCCTCTCTCAAACTTGAGCAGAACCATCTGCGATTCTGGAAGCAACTCAAGACCTTCCTTTTTGCTTCCACTTTCTCTCTTCCTCTCCCCTACTGATGGCCCGACTGCTCCACACGCTGGTCACCTGGCTACCACCTGAACTTGGGCCTAGGTGTCTGCATGTCCAGTTGCCCTTGGCACTGCCTCTTGGCTCCCTCACCATTTTTTGTTTGTATCTGCAACCCTACAATCTCCTCTCTTTGCACTTTTGAGCCACTCGCTGGCTGCACTTATTGTGTTACCTGCTCCTAGACACCCACTGGCTGCACTTTAAGTTACCTGCACTTCTCCCCCCCTTGTCACTTCTCCCTTTCCTCTTCCCTGCACTTGCGCGATCTGAATGACACTAGGACTAGTTAGATTGTTGCTTTGTCTGTTTCCCTCTCCTTGTCATGTCACGCCTAGAAACACTTATGTACAGGTGCGTTATAAATGCCATATCTTATCATATCATATATATAATAGTGTGGTGTATAAGATAAGGTGAAACATTGTACACAGACTTCACAAAATTCTATTGCTATTAACTTTTGACTCGCTGGATGGATTTGGTTGACATTTTGCAAAGACAAAGTTTGTTACTAGTGTAGAGGAGACCCCAGTCGTGGCCTGCACCCCAGCCCCTCACTACGAGGTGCCAGTAAAGTACTCGCCAAGGTATGTGACATACGAGGAGCAGGTGAACCAACAAAGGGCTGCAATGGGCCTCTGCCCTGTGTACATTAGAAGATCAATACCTGGTGAAATGCCCATAACCCGGCAACCCTGGGCAGCACAGTACCCAATCAACCATACCAGCCGTTGATACGGAACAAGGAGGAATGCCTATACACGGTCCATGAAGCGACTCCAAAAGCCATAATGGAAGGCCAGTGGAGTTAAAACAAGGACAAGAGCAGCTCCAAGAACAAATTGAAGGAGTACTGAAAGCATGCATGCCAGTACTGACAACTGTGAGGATAATAGTAAAGGACAAAGGGGAGAGACACTGTGAAAAACATGAGAATGAGTGCCATGAGACAAAATGGAAGCAACCGCCTTATTGAACATGTGTAAATAAGCTTGAAACGCAAGATGCTAAGTAATCGATTCTGCTTGCAATGCTTAGTAGAAGTTAGAGCGGCAAGCGCCAACTGTATACATCTACCTCAATACAGCACAATGTACACGTGAGACTCCATTTTGTATAAACAGAAGTACTCCCAGGCGGCCAGGGCCTGACTGGCCAAGTTACATATTCAGGCCCAAGCTGAGGAAAGGAGCGGGATCGAAACTTAACAAAGGATGGCTCAAGCCGGGGAAATCGACGTCAACCAGAGCAGGGGAGGTGAGCATGAGCTCACGAGGCTCCAACTTCAGAGCGTGCCAGCCCGCCCGTGAAGGTCAAGATAAGAGAGGCCCATGCAGGTGGCTAAGCGCATACAGAATTAAATGTACAAAAGGTTGGAAACTGAAGCAGATTCACGGTGGACCAACACGTGACCAGACAGGTGCAAAGATGTACCACCGCCTGATGTCATCCAGAACCAGAGGGTGCCATAACTTTTCCTGATAAGAGACTACAGATCCGAGGCAATACCCAGCCAACTAATTGAAACATAGCCCTAAACCACTGATTGATGGAAGGGAGGCAGGGTGAATCTTGGGAAACTAGGCACCTGGGGGTCTATTCTGCGTGCTGCTAATTAAAGTGGAGATTTATGTTTAGGGGTGTAACTTGCCCAATCACAAGGGACCATGTCCAAGGTCTAATAGACATTGTAACCAATGAGACGTCAATCACGTGTGGTGTAGAGGGAAGGGCGTAGATGCCCACCCGATAAGAGTTATCCAATCCACATGCTTTATTTCCATATACAGTCATAGCACCTATACTTAAGTTACCTTTCCCAACCAATTGTATTGCATGATGATTTTTTGTAGAATTAGACGTCAATGATGATGGATTTTGCCCATAAAAGTGGCTGTTGTACTGAAGTTCCAGGAAGTCGGGGTGAGGCAGTTGTTCGTGATGCTGCTGATTTCCATAAACTGATGTATGTATCATTAAACAGACTTCCCTTTGCCAATTTACTGAGTCCTGATTATTGATCCTTGCCGGAGTATGTGAATCCTGCACTCTGTCCTTGCATGGTGCAGCTATCAGGCATTACTAGTTTTCGAAGGTGAGTGCTGACCAATGGGCCCTTCAGTAATTACCTCTCCTCGTATACACTTGGTAGCGTGAGAATGGTTACGGCCATCGATTAGTAATAATCGATTCATATAGTTATAAGTCACCTTTAAACCAACGGTACGAAGTAACTCTGGGCCTTCAGTTACATCACGAGTCCTTTCGCCATTCCGGCTGAGTAGGCTGAGAAGCTCCCAGTGGACAATGATAGTGTAATCAGTCCCAAAAAATCTGCAGTGGGTCTGAAGGAACCCGCCTTTCCAAGCATAACCCTTCTCATTCCCACGGGCATCGGATAGGACAAAAAACCTTAAAAGCAGGAAGAGGAAGGGGTGGTGATCCTGCAGTTCCAGAGAGGAAAAGAGTCGATTGGTGAGTGAAACAATGAAACTCATTATCCTGGAAAAGGTCTTATAGGCCTTAGAGTAAGATGGGAAAGGTAACGGTGGGTGGCGGAGAAAAAAATAATACAGCTAGAAGCAGAAAAGACTGTATATATATATATATATAGGGGGTAAAAGACCTGGTCACCTGAAGGAACTGGGGTAAGGAATACCGGGTGAGCACCCGAGATTAAAAACTGTAAAGAACACTGGGGGGCACCGGGAGAAAAACGGTAAGGGATACCGGGAGGGCACCCGAGACAAAAACGGTAAGGGATACCGGGAGGGCACCCGAGACAAAAACAGTAAGGGATACCGGGAGGGCACCCGAGAGAAAAACTGTAAAATTTGCCTTGTTCCGGCGCTTTAAAGAGTGGTCAGAAGGAACTTGAACCCAGAGCCCACAAAGAGGGGGACGCTAGGCTACGATGACGTTTAAAGACGTCATAAAGGGGTAGTTCAAATCCCATGTCGGGGTATTAATTAGAAGGCAGGTATATTTATGACCAGCTGGCGTCTGTCCAGTCTGTCAAGCGTCTGTCATATATGTCCTGTGTATGCTGAATGTGGAATAATTGTGTTATCAAATTAATGGCAATGCATTTTTGCTTTACACATTTCTGTAAATGAGAGGGAATCGCCACTGAATTGATGCGTTTTGAGTAGAATTGTTGGTATAAAATTGCAGAAATATTTAATTGGAGTTTGTGTATGTAGTGCTCGCTCATAATAGTGTAAAGTTGAAACACTGTGTGATCATTGTTGGTGATAAAATTAAGAATGGAAGAAGTTACCCCACTTGCACACTTGTGCAAGCAATTTCCAAAACATGCAGCAAAGCTGAAGAAATATAACCAGGAGTGGGTTAAGGGCACCACAAATAAAATGTTTATGCCGTGGCCCCAGAATGGGTCATTGTCTAAGGCTGTCTTGCAGCACATGACCACGTTCCTACATGCCACGTATAGCGGGAAGAAGCTCGAGAAACGCCTTGTTGTTCTCGAGCTATGGAAAATGTTTGAGCAAGTAAAGGAAGAAGAACCCCCCGCAGACTGGATATTAAATGTATGGAGGGGGTGAGACGCCTACCGCGCCACCTGCCCAGCCGGAACCAGTTGTTGAGGGAAGTAAGTCAGAAGGCCTTTACCCACTACGAGAACTTAAGGCAGCCACAGGTTATAGCACCCCTGCATATGAGTCACCTGCGTGTAGCAGTGACAAGACGAAAGAGAAGAAACAGGAAATTGACTCGGCCTCCACAATCCCGTGGGACAAAGAGAGGCAAGATGAAGAAAGAAAGGGCCAGGCACAAACGAGTGCACTCTCGATAGAGAGAGAGAGGGAAAGAAGTGAAAGGAACCGATGAGGTAACATTTGCAAAGGACGAATGGATGGGAGGGCAGATACTATTGAAATTAGATGGAAAAGGAAGTGATGACGCAAGGCCGAGTGAACGGTCTGTTGAGGCGCAAAGTAAGGAAAGGAAGAAATAAATGGCTATGAGAGACAAGAGGGTAATGAAAAAGGATAGGTTGCGAAGAGCAAGGAATACCGCTTAGTCGCACACAATATGCTGCCTATTAAAAGTACAGGCAGAACATGCTAAAATTGGAGGAAGAATGGAGGGTGCACGAAAGGAAAGTGAAGAAGAGAGAAGAAGAGGAAAGTAGAAGGGCAAAAGAACATAGAAACAAATGGATGAGGGAAGTAGATAAGGCTAGAGAGGAGGAAGAAGCAAAGAGAAATGGATGAGGAAGCAGAGCGTAGGGGCAGGCAAAGGGCGCGAGATTTAGAATATTTGCAGCAGGAAGTGAAAAAACCCAATCCTTTTGTAGACTGGGAAGACATAGAAGAATTCTTTCCAGCAAATGATGCAGTACCAGGTACAAGCGGGACAATTATTGACAATGACTTCGACACCAGAAGCATCGGGGAAGCGATTGATAAAATATATGATGAAATAGGACTGGAACAAATTTCCCAAGAGGGAAGGGAAGATGAGCGCTTGGAGAGCACCCAGCTATATGACACTGAGGATGTCACCCAAAGTAGTGGGAATAGGGGACGTTCCCTAGATAGACTCGAAGTCGAGCAGAACGAAGATGATACAAGAAGCTGTGTGAACTGGGAGTATTCAGAGTCTGACTCCGAAGGGGAAACGGAAGAAACTGTGTATGACAAAGGGAGACGAGTACGAAAGGCAGCACCCAGGGAACCGAGAGGTACGATGGTCAGATGCTAGCGGGTCCACAAGTAGGACACTGAAGTCCGCTGGACAGTCCAGCTGACATAAAGAGACACCCCACGGTCAGAGGAGGGCGTCAGCCCCTGCCTATGCAGACAGGCTAAGAGCATTACCAGGCAGGCGGCAAGGCGGAAACACCACCCTGGCAAAAGAAAATAAAGATAGAGAGGACTGCGCACTCCAATTCCCGCTATTAGAGAAAGGGGAGCAAGACCGCAGTATATTCCTTGGCCGCACATGGACCGCGAGAATCTTAAAAATGAAACTTACCATGCTGACGTCGGGGGCTGGGAATTGGATACATGAGTTAGAGAAAATGACAGGGGGTGTCACTCTAGCCATAGGGGACATTAAGGGACTCCTAGTTGCTATACTTGGCGAAAGAGCAGATGATGTGTGGAAAAGGGCAGGCTACCATGGGGTGACCATAACTAATACCACTCATGACGGAGCGCCATTTAATAACTAAAGGGCAGCAGTGTGGAAAGCGCTGCGCATATTATATCCGGGCACATCAGATATGGGAGCTATAATGACTCGTAAAATGGAAGAGTCAGAGGATTCGTTTCTTTATATCCAAAATGTTCAGGATGCGTGGGTACTCGAAACGCATGAATCTTGGACAAAATCTATCCCTGTATTATACCATATATTATGCCAAGGGTTACCAGAACCGGTGCAAAAACAGCTAAAAAAATTGGTAGGAGTAGAAGCTAAACCATGGGCCAAAATCCAGTTGACGATTGCACATTATTGTAGATTGTTGCAAGAAAAGAATCGGAAGAAAGAGGCAACACGTAAGGGAGAGGAGGCGAAGCTAGTGCAAAAGAAGCTCTCAAAAAATGCTCTCGAGGGAGCCATGTTGACAAGCCCAGTCGATTTGAGTGCACAATGTGCAACTGAACCGCTGCAGACCAATCAGGGTAACGCAGGATTTTACCCAAGAGTGAGAGGTTTTGGAGGAAGAGGATGGCAGAGTAATTAGGGAGGGTTTCGAGGTAACCAAGTAGGATATCAAAATGCTCAACTTGGTGTTCAGAATGCACAGATGGACCATCCGAGCATGCCAGATGGACACATGACCCGACCACTGCCAGCGTGCTGGCTATGAAGGAATGTGGCAGAACAACCAAGGGATGGGGGCATGCATGGTGAATCAACCTACTCCCCACAACAGGGCAATGCGCAAAACTATACTGTGCAAGCAAGGTGCGCAGCAAGTAGTCCAGCCACAGAACATGGGGAATGTGCCGCAGGGACAACCCCAGCAAGCACTGCCGCAAGTGGCTCTGGGCACTAATTCAGATGGAGGAAACCCACATGTATACAATGTACCGAACCTATACATGAAATAGGACGGCTCACAGGGGACTCTGATGTGTTCTTTCCTATCAGTGACACCAGACCCTCACAGGGAACCTATGGTAAATGTCACTATAGGGGGGAAAGAATATTCCTTCTTAGTTGGCACGGGTGCAAAGGGAAGGGAAGTTTTCCTTGTCCGGCGAGGCAATAGACACCACAGAGTTTTACTGGAGCTCATAGCAGAGTTCCCTTTACTGATGCACTCCCAGTCTCTGTGGGGGAGCGCAAAATGAATGTACCATTATTGTACTCACGTCAGTCCTCTGTAAATATCATGGGTCGGGACTTGATGACAAAGTTGAATATGACCATCTCGTTCACTGAAGATGGCATGGTGTGCTCACCACTAGGAATGCATTATTCAAACGTGTGCGAAATGATCAGAGCATATTCTGGACATGCAGCTATGAGAGTTGTAACGTTGGAACCAGAAGTTTTCGCATATGGAGTACGAGTGCTCATGGCAGGATTGCCAGGCCTCGCAGACAAGACTATGAGAACCCCTGATGAGTTTCTATTCAGGCCAAGAATACCCATGCACGAAGAGGAGGGACAGGTGTTTCCCTTAATGATACAATCCGCCGCAGTGCGAGGAAAGGTAGTATTGGTTGAAGGATGTGACGACGAGGGTAGACCTTGGTGTGCGATTGTCGCCATCGAAGAAGGGTATCGAGTGACTGACGTCACCGATGACAATCTGTTCGAAGAACACCCTGACCTAGAAGAGACACGGGTGCAAGTGAGTCTCATATTTTGGGTCAAAATGATCAGGCGAGAGGTACCACAGAGGATGATGTTAGCGTTAGTACGCCCAGAGTACCTTGATAACGACATGGCCCTAGTGCCGGCCAAAGTATGGACTACAGGGCCCTATGACATAGGTCTCCTGAAGGGAGCCGGCAAAGTAAACATTTTATTGAAACCGGGAGCAATTCTGCAACGGGCACGACAATATCCCATGTCCAGAGAAGCAGATGAAGGAATTGCAAAGACAATCTCCGCCATGATGGAGAAGGGCATTGTAGTGACATCGGAATCACCCTGCAACACAGTGATTTGTCCTGTCAAGAAATCAAAGGGAGGGTCCTGGTGTTTAATCCATGATTTACGAGCCCTCAATGACATAGTCGAAGCTGAGTTCCCTTTAGTCCCGAATCCATCCACAATTTTGTGCAACATACCCACTGAGGCAAAATGCTTCACAGTGATCGATTTGAAAAATGCATTCTTCTCAATTCCATTGCACCGTGACTCACAAGACCTGACGTCATTTACCTTCAGAAAAATGCGCCTGAAAAGTACCAGGCTACCACAGTGGTATTGCGAGTCCCTATCTATTTTCAACAGAGTCCTGCAAATGGACCTACGCAATATTGCAGTGGACAGTGTTGTGTTGCCTTATTTAGATGACATTCTGATCTGCAGCACCACTGAAGAGCAATGCAGGCGTGACTCTGTCCAGCTATTGACCATATTGGCTGAGAAGGGATACAAAGTGGACAAAGACAAGCTGCAGTACTGCCAACGAGAGGTGTTGTACACAGGGCAACTGATCTCACATGAGGGGAAAAAGGTAACCCCAGAAAGGGCCAAGGCTATCATGAACACAGCCAAGCCGCGCACAATAAAACAAATGAAAAGCTTCTTAGGCCTGTGCAACTATGTCAGAGCGTGGGTCTTCGACCGCAGCTCATATACCAAGCCCTTGTTGCAGGCCCTTAAAAAGGGCCAGGCGACGAGGGAAGAAATTGTATGGAATGAAGATATGGAGAAGGGGTTTACAGAACTTAAGGGGGCAATTTGTAATAAGGCCCCAGTTCTTGGGATTCCTAATTATGCTGAGGAATTCTATTTGTTTTCTCATACTGATGGCAACTTTATGACGGCAGTGCTCGTGCAGCGAACCTCATTGGGATATAAACCCCTAGCATATTACAGCGGGTGTTTGGACCGGTGATGAAGGGCCACTTCCCATGCGAACAAAACCTAGCTGCCGCCGTGTTTGCCATTGAGAAGGCGTCATCCATTCTGATGGGGTGCTCCATGACACTATATGTTGAGCACTCGTTATTCGCCATACTGGAAAAGCCAAAGGGCATGCTGACTTCTCAGAGAGCCTCAGCCTACGAGGTGATCATCTCTAACCCATCGATCAAAATAGTGCGATGTAAAACTGTGAACCCTGCTATGTTTATAGCTGACCCAGTCACAGAGGGAGAACCTGTGCATGACTGTACGAACTATGAGGAATTCTATGATGAGATCTCCAGGGTAAAGGAAAATGCCCTGGCAGGTGGAGAGATCGTCTTTATTGACGGGTCTTCGAGAATCGACCAAGAAGATGGACAAAGATATACAGACGTGGCCGTAATCAAACACATGGCAAATGGAGAGTTCCGAGTACCTGTCAGTGCACGAATACCATCTCATTATTCAGCGCAGGCTGCAGAGCTAGTGGCACTGGCACTGATACTCGCCATTGAGAACCATGCAGACCAGGAAGTAACAGTGTACAGCGACACCGCCTATGTGACGTCGACAGTACACGCAGCATTAGCTCGCTGGAAAAGGAGGGGCTACCTCCGAGCAGATGGCACGCCAGTGCAACACGCAGCCTTATTGGACAGGCTGATCAAAGCACTAAAGCTCCCAGTGGGCATAGCGGTAGTGAAATGCGCCGCTCATACCAAAGTGACAGATTTCGTGTCACGTGGAAATCACGAAGCAGACACGGAAGCCAAACGTATGGCATCCAAAACTGAAACAATCACGGAAGTGGAGGTGGCACGTACCCATGAAAGAATGATGGTAGCATGAGCCACACCAGAGGCTTATAGCAATATGGGTCAGTCACAGTTAATGGAGCTTCAGGGGGAGGCACCTCAGGAGGAGAAAAATTTAGGGAAGCGTTGAGGGTGTTCTTTAAAACCCTCGGATGGATTGTGGAGGCAAGACAGCACTGGTAAACCAGTAATGCCTGTCGCCCTTCTAAGAACAGCTCCACTACCCTTTGCACCTGTCGAGAGAAAATCTTGCTGCAGCTCTCGCCGAAGACTGGTTTATACTGAATTTATCAGAGCATGTGGCATTCTTTATGGTAAACTGTATTATCTGCCAGCAATTCACTTCTGGGAACACATTGAAAGTAGTGAGAGGAGTCATCCCCAGACCGAATGAACCTTTCCAGCACCTACGCATTGATTATGTTGATATGATCCAGGTGTGTAATGGGTACAGGTATTTACTTGTGGTGGTGTGTCCCTTCTCCGGGTGGATAGAAGCAGGTCCCTGTAGACACCCTGATGTCGCCTGTGCTGCTAAATTCCTGGTGAGGGAGGTCTTCCCTAGATGTGGGGTGTGTGAGGTTATGAGATCAGACAATGGGCCTCATTTCATGAACACAGTGTTCGAACAGATCAGCTTGTTGCTTGGTATAAAGTACAAGTTCTCATCGGCGTATCACCCAGAGGGATATGGGATATTTGAATGAATCAATGGCTTGCTTAAGGAAAGGATTGCCAAGTTGAAACTCACATTAAGAAAGGGATGGATGCACTTCCTATCACTGGCATTGTATGCGCTTCGGAATCAACCAGGCTCCGACCATCATCTTACTCCGCACGAAATAGTCACTGGGAGAAGGATGAGGACCCCTCTTATCCCCCGAGACAGAGCTAGATGTGATGCCCAGTCAACTAGGGAGGTTCTGGGAGATGAGATAAAAGCGTACCTAGACTGTCTCATAGCCAGCACCTCTATCATTTCAGGCCAGCTGCAGTGACGGCGGAAAGGGGACAGCACAGCACAAACCACAACAGACAATGGGCGCAGCTCTCAGCCTTGGTGCACCCGTTGTCTTCCCTGGAGACAGAGTTCTTGTGAAGAACTTTACGAGAAAGAAATGGGACAAACTGAGGTTTAACGGCCCCTTCATCGTAGAGCTGCTGTCAAGCTCGTAGGTCAAAGAGCCTGGATTTTCATGAACGACATCAAGCTATTCATAGGAGAGGGCACTCCTGCTGCACCCAGCGACAAAGAACCTACAGATAAGGAGAGAGAACCTCAGCACGTGCAGACAAGATCTATGGCAAGGAAGAAGCACGCATGAGCAGACAAGTAGCGAGAACGTTAGGAAAGTGAGACTCGTAAAACAAGACATTTCCTCGAGCCAAGTGAAACATGTCAAAAGAAAAATTACACGAACAAGTCAGTATATCCAACAAAAGAACTATTGTGAAAATTGTGCCTACGACTGAACTTTTTCGTATACACTAAAAGAGACAATAGTAAGCAAGCAAACACTCTGTGCAGCCAAAGGTGCAGGGTAAAGGAAGAAAATTGCGTACTCATATCAGCAAAAGCGTTAATCTCACGAACATTTAAAACCGCACAAAGCATTCATAAGCCTAAGACTCTGGTAAGCAACAGAACCGGACATTCCTGAGAACTGAAACTGTTATCCTGAATGACCCAGCATAAAGACTTTGTTCACAATCACATGGTTCGTCCCAGCAGAAGCCTCAAGTGGGATGTGCTCACCTATTTTCAACTAGTTGTATTGTCCTATCCGTCACTTACAGGCAGAGAAGCCAGCGTTACTGAATTCATTCAAGACCCTGCAAACAAGAAGGTAATCTGGCAACTATTGACTGTCATCGCAGAGGTCTTCGCCGAGTTGCCCGAGCACAGTGACTCAAAGACCAATGCTCCCGCCTCAAGTAATCATTGACGAGATCACATATGCTTTGTTCTTCCGCATCATCGAAGAATGTCCAGGACTTATCGGGAGAACTACAGATACATTGACATTCATTAGAGATCCAAAAAACAATTACTTCCTCAATCAAGTGTGGTACAAGCTGAACCACGTGGTTGCAACTCAAGCAGCAGGAAAGTGCAAAACTTGTGCGCATCAAAAGAAGGGACTGTGATTAGGACCCAGCAAATGAGGCAAATGTCCCTATCACCTGAGGATACACGGCTGGCACACAACGTTTTATTTCGATTAGTCACAGACTTTCCGGAAATGGTGGGGAGACCTGCAGATGTTGATGTCATCACCTTTCTTAGGAATCCGGCCAACGCCCCACAAATGGGCGCACTCCTCCAAGGCATCATGCTCC
Organism: Ambystoma mexicanum; assembly: GCF_040938575.1. Classification (NCBI taxonomy): domain Eukaryota; kingdom Metazoa; phylum Chordata; class Amphibia; order Caudata; family Ambystomatidae; genus Ambystoma; species Ambystoma mexicanum. The sequence goes on from NC_090922.1 coordinate 1,510,350,820, forward strand.
AGGTGGAGCTGTCCAATTTCCAGCGAGAATTCCTGAGGAGATTTCAGTGAGACTAGCCGACGAGGGACAGATCGAAGAAAAAAAAAAACAACTGATCACACTGCGAGAAAAGGCCTGTGACTCTAGAGCCAAAGAACCAGACAAATGTCATTAACACCGGAAGACAGTCAGTATGCATTTCGAGTTTTCTTTCATCTCATCGAAAACTTTTGGGAACTAGTGGGCAGACCACGCAACATTGATGTGCCCACTTTTCTTAATGATCCAGCAAAGAATGCCCAACTTAACAGGCTCCTAAGAGCCATTGCATCACAATTAAGAAGCAATTATGGACATCCGCTGCTGAGGCGAGCCTTTGAAAGGAGAGATCCAAGATAAAACTCTTTGGAATCCCCAGCCGGGGGCAGGGCAAGGAAACAAAGACACAGTTCTTCATGCTTCCAATGTAGAACGAATCGAAAGGGGATAACTACATCTTGAACTTCTTTTCCTATTTTTCTTATTTTTCCCTATTTTGTGCATTATCATTCTGCAGTGGAGTAAATGGGGAAGACCTTGAACGACCAAGTGAAAGGAAAAGCGACATGAACTTCACTGCCGTGTTTACCGTTTTCAAACCTTTTCTTATTTTTTCCTACCTCCTCATATGTTCACTTTTATTTTTATTTTTGTTTTTAATTTTTCAATGGTTTATCTATGCGTGATGTGTAACGAATCAATTTTTATGGTGTCACTGCGAACAAATTCCTGCAGGTCCTCAGGGCCAAGACGAATTGGAAAGGGGCCCTGGAAATGCGTTGTATACACAAATGCAGGAAGAATGTGATGTGCTAAAAACGGTAGTCTAACCTTTTTCCATAGTCTAGCAAAGTATCGGTACTCCATAACTAGAGACTTCCGTCATCACTCGCAAGAGGGGGGACATTAAACTGCACCCGCCATTTTAGTTTTGCTGAACATTTAAGTAACGAAATCAAGAAAAGAAATAAACTATTGACTATGGACTTGTTCGAGATGGGGGCCCAAAACAGTAATTTAGTTGTGCCACCAGTGGATGGGCGCCCCCACTTTCCTGTAAGGAGGTGCTGCAAACTGTCCTTCAAGGGAATCATATGTATATGTATAGTGATTATTGTAGTATTTCTGTAATTTACGATCAGAACTGCATTTTTTATTGGTGCACGAAGCATCCCAATGTCCGTGCATCCACCAGGTAATGAGCGTCTGGGCCCCACAAAGGGACCCAGAACTTATATTGTCATCCCTTTACCAAGAAAAATTGATGATAAAGCACATGATTTATAGTTGAAATTAATTAGCAGTGATATGGATGCACCTAAAATTATGAATGACGAGAAAAGCTGGAGAGAATGATAGCAAAGCACTGCCCACAGCATGCAGCCACACACTGAGTGCACATGAGCAAGGGCAAGTGTCAATGGCTGTGAGACCCCAGGCCGAGCCGACAGAAAACAAAAAGATACCTGTGAAATTAACAGCTCCAGAGAACAGAGAACCAAGCGAGCAACAAGACTGAGATGGCATGACAAAATCCCTCAAGAGAACAGAGGAGGCCACAAAAGAACTCATGGGGAAGACACATGCGGTAGTCAAGTAGGTGTTTCCGCTCATACTGAGAGCAAAGAAACTACACGAGGAGCTGAGCAAGAAAACTGCAGCAACTGCGATAACGAGCACACCTGCTCCAACACCAGAAATAATGACCGAGCTTATGACACCACCACATGTTGGAAGGATGAAGAGCCACATGTGGAAGGAGGTCTATGAAAGAATGCACGAGGAAGGAGAAGAAACACAAGACCTCCCCATAGTACTGCAGGGCAGGAAATGAAACCTGGCCCCCCAGGGATAATACCCAAGAAACTACCTGAACGAAAGAGCAGTACAGACACATTCAGAGACATAGTGATGGCCAACTACAGAAAAACCCATATGAAATGGACACTGAACTAAACGACTACTTGGACAGCACAGCCCATCTTGGAAACAACATATGGTGTCGGAATTGAAACAATATTATGCCTCCTATCATAACAATTGTATGTGTATTGGCCTACGCCAAGATGTCTAAACATCATATGCGAACAAACTCCACGGCAAGGTCTTGACCTTAGAGAAAGTAATGTATGGCGCCATCTTGGATTAAGCCGCCATTTTAGGTTCTCTTGTTATTTGGAAGTCACTCCGAACATCAAAATGGAGGCCGAATGACATTCTGAGTAAGATTCTGGCCGTTGTGACCTCTGTACACATGAATAATTAATATGCCTGCAGGCCACTTGCAGGGTCGCGAACTGAGACCTTGTCCTACCGTTGACCTATATGTAAATGTACAACTATATCAGTGAAACTAATCAAAATACATATATTAAAGGATTGACCTGGCAAGGAACCCATAGGCCCAGCTCCCAGAATGGTTAACCCGCGAGAGGGTTGGCCAAGGGCTGGATAAACAGTATAAAAGACCCAAGTATTCCAATGTGCGGTCTCTCTCACTAACGCATTGAACTATCGTTGAAATTCGTTATGTTACTCTGAGAGCCGAATAGCTATCCGTCTGTCAATTGACTTTGGTAACTGTTGTAGCTTTTAAATAAAGCACTTGTATGTTCTTTGCAACCTGTGTTGGTGTGTTTCTTTCTGGGCTTCCCAGCCTCATATTATTTTTATGCTTTCACAGTTTGTTAGGCGGAAACCTGTGCAGTTCCCTCTGGGACCACTGCAAAAGATTTAGGACTACAGGTGTTTGGCAGTAAACCCACTTGGTAGCAGTCTGCACCACACAGATTCACTGTTGGTAGCTGTGGCTGAGCAGTCAGACTTCTCGCAAGAAGAGTTAAGCAGTATGTGGAGTATACAATATAGGACAATTCTTCGCAGTAAGACAAGCAAACACGCAACAAGGCTTCAGTGTAAAGTTCAATACTTCAAGGGAAAAATGCAAGGCAAGAAGGCAAGAATCACAATAGATCATAAAGTTCAGAGGCCAGTCCCACTCGGAGAGAGGCAAGGCGATATGTCCCAAAAGTCTCTAGTGGAAATGCGTTTGAGTCTTTGTAGCAAATTGTTATCGGCAGATTGAACCAGTTCAGAACAATATGTGAGAAAGCTTGGAGGCAACCCAACAGAAAGGAGAGGATTAAGACACCTCACTCGAACCTATCGAAAGGGAAGCCAGGCGGACACGATACCTTGTTGTGGAGAGCAGCTCCGGCGGGGGCAGTTGTTCCTGGTGGTGGATGCACGTCGGGTCTTTGCCAAGAGTAGAGATGTTCTCGTCGTCGAAGGAAAGTGAAGTTCAGTGCAGCACCAGGGAAGAGACCAGCCGCGGAGTGCTCCGTCACAAGGCACCACCTTTTGGTTGCGGTACAGGGGTAGTGGCTATCCGGTTGCCAAGGTGTTCTGCACAGGCAATTCGACCACTGCATCCTGAAGCGAATAAAAAGCAAAGGGGACTGGTTGTTCCCACCAGTCAGGAGAAGAGACTCTCCGGCAGGGAGATCTCCTCTGTCGTCGAGAAGTGGTGAGTCGGTCCGCAGGGCTCCACCGGAGGTGCCGTCGTGCAGGTCGGCTCAGCGTTACCCTCGTCGGATTCTTAGGTCCTGTGGCGACCTCTGAAGATCCAGTCCCAAAAGCCCTGCTTTTATGCAGAAAACCCCCATTCATTCAGCCTAGCTGTCAATCAACACATGCTAAGTGGTGAACGGGGAGGCTCACCACTTGGGCCAATCACTCCAGAGTGCGACCGGAGTTGGCAAGGCAACTCGGTCCAGGGTGCCTAAACCCCCTCCCACACACCTGTGGTAACCCAGACAGAATGGCACCACTTTGGAGGGTCTCTGTACAGAGCCCGCCAAAAGTGGAACAAAGGGCTCAACCTTTGGTTTTGGAGTCACAGAGATGAACACAGACGCCATTTTAAAAAAACCGAGTTCTGGCAGAAAAATACCAACCGATAAACTTATTTACGATAAGTAGACCGGTGGTACGTTAGAGATTAACAAGGAAAAGTATCAATCTCCAACAATGGGACGAATCCCATAGGGTTATGTTTGGGGTCGAACATAACAAGTAGTTTCCACTGCCACCAGCCAAAACTCGACGAGGGGGGACAGGACAGTGTCCCCTCGAGTAACAGATCCAGGAGTAATCGAATTACCCCTACTAGTACATCCACAATAAGATGGTTTGTACTAGTTCTGTTAGTAAATTTAGGTCTAGTAAAGCCAATGGTGACTTTACATGCCCGGGGAGACAGTAGTCAGTCCCCGGGTATGGAGTCTATGGTGGGGGTCCGCTAGGACGCCCCAGTGCTACGGCACCTAGGGTGCGGTGTAACACACATAGAAAAACATATGAGACCCTATGGAGTAAAAGACCCCATAGACCATAGAACACATTGACATTCAAAGGAATTACACACATACATGTCCAAGAGCGGGAGAAAAGAGTCCCACTCTTGGCAGGATGGAAAAAACAAACTCCAGAAATCCAGCAAAGCTGCTGGGGGACTCACTAGGTTAGGAAATTCAGCCTAAACAGAGAATTCTCCCTAACACAGTTGGCGCCCGAATAGGGACCCTCAAGATTGATGCCGGATCATTGAAGGTTGACGCAGACTATCGAACCGGGATTGGACGGTGTGATAATGCGGGTCCGACCGAACGAGACGCAATACCTCGGCAGCACTGCACGATCCGATCCTTGGACGATAGTTGTGTGGTCTGACACGGCATCTTGACGAGGGTCCATTTTTGAGGCGGGCAGATTTGTCAAAACCACCAAACACAAGGTAAAATTTGTTAGTTAAGTTCTTTGGTAAACCGTACGGTCCTCCTTAGGTTTGGTCAGGTGCAGTCGTGACCCGGCTCTTAAATTAACCCTGAGAATTTGAATTTGGCGTATTGTATCTGCAGACACAATTATTGACCAGGTAACACCATTTTTTTGTGAAATGACTGGGAAATTGTCTAGCTGCTTTAGGGCTCTGTTCCGCAGCGAACGACAATCTTTGGAATTTAGCCGCCCGGCACCACAGGAGGTGTCGCCGGCATGTACTATGTACTGTAAGTATGGCATTGGAAGTATAGTATTTAATGATATTTGGCACAGACAAACCAGACATGCCTCTGAATTTCAGTGGCCAATCAATGGTAGTTTCGCGATCCCCCATATTGAATACCTAGAATCGGTCTTCCTAAAAAAGAAGGCCAGACCTGCAGCATTTCATGTTTTGCAGAATTGGAAAAAAGAAGCGTTACAGCAGCTTGAAAGTAGGGATAAACATGCACGCCGTCATAAAACAAATGCCGAAAAGGCGTTGTTATATGATAAGGAAAAACATTCAGAGTCAGTTAAAAATATGGATAGGGCTTTCTCACTCGGTATCCAGAAAATGTATCCTTCTAAAGATTTTCATGCTTCCGAAGAATTTATTGAAAAATTGTTAAAGGAACGCAGGCCTGGTGCCTCTGCGCCACCTCCGTATGATCCTCTCCCTGGTGCTCTGCCCATTCCTGCTGTTATGCTGTTATTCCTGTTCCCCCTGCACAACCTACTGTTCCTATTCCTCTAGTTGTTGTTCCTCCACCTATTCCACCACCCCTTCCTCTTACGCCGCTAGTTGCACCCTCATTGAATTTGCCCACACCTCCGCTCCCGAGTGGTTCTGTATTGACTGAAGTTGATCAGGGTGCGGGGTCAAAGATTGTCACTCGAAATACTGTTTCTGCGGACAAGAAACGGGAATTATTTGCATGGGCTAAGCACTGTATGGAGAAAGGTGATCAAGTTAACGTTTTTTCCACATTATCAAGTATGGGCAATGTTTTTATCGAAGGTTTGGGGACTCATTTATGTGTAATGTGGGGTAGATTACATAATACGGATCTCCCACAAGGGGTGAGGGATCTAAATACTTTAGCACTTTCGAGGGACACAGAGGAGAAAGTACATGGTCATGTTGAGAGATTGTTTGAGTATAGGAGGGACTTTGAGAAATTACGAGATGAGGATGATGAAGACGACAGTATGTATGTGCAGAAACGGTTCCTTCCGTGTCGTAGATCGGCACCTGAGGAAGTATGAATTTGTACCAAAGATGCGATTCGATGGATCTCGGATTCATCGATACCGCCAGATGAAGTATATGACACGTATAGTCAGTATACAGTAGAAATGCAGAGAAAGGTGATTCAGGTAATGGTACAGTACCTGCAGGAAGAATGTGTAAGGAAGAAGGTTAGTTGTCCTATAGAGTTATTGGGTATTTGTTAAAGGGCTTTTTCGCCCGACACTTCTTCGACTGCCTTAGCGCTCAACCTGGCTCTGTTGCTTAGTAAGCGGTCGGAATTACCTATATCTCAGTTGCCTATGAGGGAGGTTCCTCCGACATTTGTCCCTAAGGTTGAGATTCCCGCTAACGCTGGGACTGGTGCACCCGCTGTGGATATCCCTGCACATTATGTATCACAATTTGTTCACGTCCCGTTTTCACGACAGGAAGTGAACACTATTAGACAATCAATTCCCGATATTAGGAAAAACCCGACAGGATTCTCCAAAGAGATAGAGTCCGTTTTGCAGTCCTCTGTGTTCACCTTAAGTGATATTGACTTGCTGTTCCCTGTACTCCTGCCCGTAGATTTATGGAAGCAGGTTCGAACAATAGACGACGTACCAGGGTTGGGAGATACGTGGGCTAACATGACTAGGATTGATGGGGAAAGACCAGCTGGTGAGAAACCACCTCAGGTAATACTTACTTTGCCTGATAGAATTCGCGAAATTGAAAACCATAATTCCTGAGAAAAGAATTATTTGGGACAAGCTTACGGCCTGTGTTCAAGGAAAAACTGAAGGTGCCACTGAGTTCTTTAATAGATTGAAACAGGTATTCTCTGACTTCAGTGGACAGGACTTGGGCACAGAGTCTGGGAAAAGTTTGTTTGTGGACAAATTTGTACGTGGATTGTTGCCCGGCATCCAGTCACAGATTATGTCCTCTGAGAGCGCTTGGCAGGCGAAATCCCAATCTGAAGTTTTGCACATGGCTCAGTATTATGAGAACCGTGTTAATAATGAAAAAGAGAAAATAGAGAAGAGGAAAGGAGATTTGAAGACTAAAGTATTGTTACAGCAAATTGTTAGAAATCCCAGAGGAGGTACTTCACAGATCAGAGGTCAGTATGTCCCAAAAGGAAACGCTCCTTTGGGTCCTGTGAATGTTAATCAATGTGCCTATTGCCGCCAGGAAGGTCATTGGCGAGCACAGTGCCCGGTCCTTCCCCAAAGGTCAAACAATGCGATTGGGAGTATGGGTAGACAGCCTAGAGGTCGCCCCGGAGCGGGGGGCACTGATAGAGGTCAGTTCTCGCAAGATCCTCAGCAACCTTTTTCACGGGAAAATCAGACTTCAAGTGTGGACACAAGAAACATATTTGATCACCCTTCTGCTGCCTATCTTTCTGAAGTGCTTCCTTCTGATGACATTTTATTTCAATAGGATTGCCCGAAGCAGGGTTTGGAACCTTCACCTATTCCCGTTAATCAGAAAGGTCCCTACGTTGAATTGTTAGTGGGGAATAGGAAACATCAGTTTTTGATAGACACTGGAGCACAGAAGTCTCCATTGATCATTCCCGGGTTCCAAACATTCCACTGTCAGGGCAAACAAAAGTTTCTGTAGAGTTTTCTGATATACCAATTGCTTGCCCGGTTTCTTCGCCGGTGTCTGTTTCTTTGGGTCCCTTCGCGGACCATTGTCCCTTCCTCCTGACTTCGAACTGTGGAGAGAATTTGCTGGGGTTAGACTTGTTGAAGAAATTGAATGCAGTAATTCATTGTTCCTATGACGGAGTGCGACTGACGGTTTCACCACAGCAACTTCCCAATTCTCAGTTTCTGACTCGACCATTGCCTCCCGAGTTTAGCGTTGTTCCGGAATGTTTGTGGGCGGTTGACGACAATGATGTCGGGGTGCTACAGATCGAACCCGTTAAAATATTTTTGAAACATGGAGTTAAACTACCACACATTCCGCAATATAAAATATCAGTTGAGGGCGAGCGTGCTTTGAAGTGCATTGTCTCCGATTTTGTGCATCGAGGGGTGATTGAAGAGATTGCAGGTAGTTTATGTAACAGCCCGATTTTGCCTGTATATAAGAAAGGCGACAATGCAATTCCATACTGTTTCATAATTGATCTTCGTGCTATTAACAAAGTTGTCGCCCCACAATTTCCAATTGTGCCTGATGTAACAACGATACTAACAATGATCCCTGCTACAGCTACGTACTTTAGTGTTGTGGATCTAAAGAATGCTTTCTTTAGTATTCCTATACACAAGGAGAGTAGATGTTTGTTCGCGTAAACCTTGGGGGGACGTTCGTTCACATTTACTCGTGCACCTCAAAGTCCAAGCATTTATAGTAGAGCTTTGAAAGAGCAGCTTGATACCTTTGAATTGCCACCTACTTGTACACTGCTTCAGTATGTCGATGACTTGCTTTTAGCTGCAGATTCTGAAAGTGCTTGTAAAGAAGGCACTGTATTGTTGCTTCTTCATCTGGCTAAAAACGGTTATAAAGCTTCGCTCAAAAAATGTCAATATTGTTGTCAGGAGGTCGCCTATTTAGGCTACCTCCTGTCAAAGGAGGGGAGAAGATTGACACCTGAAAGAATAAAACACATGTCTGGCATGTCTGTTCCAAATACACAGAAGGAAGTCAGAGCCTTAATAGGTATGGCTTCTTACTGTAGGTTGTGGATCACGAACATTTCACTAGTGATAAAAACCGATGTTGGCTTTGACGAAGAAGTGCATTTCTTTGCCGCTGCCATGGAAATCGGAACATCAACGATCATTTGAGCTTCTCAAAACTGCGTTATGCTCTGCACCGGTTCTGGGCACTCCAAATTATGACAAGGCCTTTGTGTTGTTTGTGCATGAATGTGATGGATGTGCTTTGGCTGTGTTAACACTGGAACACGGAGGGAAGAATAGACCGTGCGGCTACTACTCTTCCGCCCTTGATCCTGTCGCATGCACTTTGCCAAGATGTTTGCTGCCGCGTCTGTAAAACAGAGTGAGGGAATGGTCCTAGGCCACGACTTAATTTTGATGGTACCTCACTCTGTAGATGTCCTATTGAATAAAACCCAAACGCAACACCTCACCTCTGCATGGCTGACAAGGTATGAATTAATTCTGTTTGCCCCTCACATTCAAATTAAGAGGTGTTGTGTCCTTAATCCGGCTGAACTTCTACCTTTCCCGCAAAATACTGCTTGCGGTGACGAAGAATTACATGACTGCCTGTATACCACTGAACAGGAAACGAAGGGCAGGATAGACCTTATAGATACTCCTTTGGGCAATGCGGAAGGGGAGCTGTTTTGTGATGGCTCCTGCTTCAAACTTCCAGATGGTACATCTACAGCTACTTACACAGTTACTACGTTGAGTACGGTTGTTGAAACTAAGAGAATTCCGCATAACTCTGCGCAGGCCGCAGAGATTATAGCGTTGACCCGAGCTTGTGAACTCTCCGAAGGGCATATAGTAAACATACATACTGATAGCCATTACGCCTTTGGGGTGGCTCACAACTTCGGGAGGCTCTGGTCGGAAAGAGGGTTCCTAACCTCACATGGGACCAAGATTCAGCATGGTCCCCTGATAGTGCAATTGCTCTGGCACTTTCACTCCCTAGGCAGTTAGCGATCATGAAATGTGCAGCACATCCTAAGGTCATAGATGATGTGGGAAAAGGGAATGCTTTTGCTGACCAGATAGCCAGGCAAACGGCCACAGACCTTAGCGCAGACATGTATGCTCTAAGGGAAACAAGAGATGCCTATGTAATGGATGAGGGTATCGGGTCTGTGCGATATATCCAAACTGATGCCACAATAGAAGAATCTAAAAAGTGGGCTGAAGGGATGGGGAAACTGGATGACGATGGGTGTTGGGTCGATACATCTGAAGGGAAATGGTTGCTCCCTGATTCATATGTGCGGGCAATGGTTACGAAAGCACACGGTCCTAAGCATGTGTGTGCTCAACAGATCACGAAAATGTTAGAACAAGTCTGGGTGAATGATACAATTTTGAAGATTGCACAGCAACATGTTCAGAATTGTATAATTTGCTTACAGCATAATGTGGGGAAGGGGACAGTAACTCCAAGGGGTAGCTTTGGGCCCCCTTCTGTTCCCTTCGAAGTCATCCACTTTGATTTTATTGAGATGGAACTGTGTAACAATCTAAAATATGTTCTTGTGATTATTTGTGCCTTTAGTAAATGGGTTGAGGCTTTCCCCGTTACGGATGCTACTGCCATGACCACTGCAAAGACTATGGTAAAGGAATTCTTTCCACGATTTGGGCTACCTAGGGTAATTTGGTCGGGCAATGGTCCCCATATCGTTGCAGCAGTAATTTTGCAGATATGCACAGCGTTACACATTGAAAAACGATTTCACTCAGCTAGGCACCCTCAAAGTGCTGGGTTGGTGGAGAGACATAACGGTATTCTAAAGAATAAGCTTGCAAAAACATGTGCCGGCACCAAACTGAAATGGCCAGATGCCTTACCTATTGTATTGTTAGCCATGCCTACTACACCTAAAACTAAGACTGGGCTCTCTCCATTTGAGGTAGTGATGGGGAGACCTGCTTACATTTGGGGCCTTCCGAAGCCCAAAACCTTGAGGGAGATAGAAAATGTATTGCTTGTAGACTACTATAACCAGTTGACTAAAAATCTGTATCTCATTTATCATCAGGTCCAATCAGCTTTACCTGTACGGTTTACGGGCCCAGGACACAACATTCAGCCTAGAAGTTGGGTCCTAGTGAAGGCCTACGAAAGGTCTTCCTGTCTCACGCCTCGCTGGCGGGGACCCTACCAGGTACTGTTGGTCACCCAAACAGCAGTGCGGGTGGCTGGAAAGAAGCATTGGATCCACGCGACGCATGTCAAGAAAATTCCTCACCCGATGCCACACGCTACAGAAGAAGCAGAACCCCTCGCTGATGCTACAATCTCTGATCCTGGAGTAGCAGACAGCACTGTGAGTGCATCAGAGAATTTCTCTGAGCCCGTGGAGCTTGGGGAACAGTCCATTTCATCTCTGCACTCTTTGAAAAGGTCACTTCCAGAAAACACTGTTCCAAGTTTTGCGACTTCCATCGCCTCCGATACGTTGCTTCCCTCAGGAAGTGACGTTACCCTATTTCCGGATCAAACAGTACTGGGTACCACCAGGTACGACCTTCGACGAAGAAAATAGAACTACGGCACAGGATTTTCCGATGCATCTGAAAAGAAGAAGTGATTGAAAGTTTTCTCTTGTAAAAGAAAGTTATTTTTTGAACAAAAGGGAAGAAAAGGGATTCTGCTGGCTAGGGTTGGGGAAGGACTAAGAAGTCACGCGACCGTAGTGTCGCCAGCAACTAACATTGGGGTCGTCGATTGAGAAACTACGATGCCTGCCACCTCCACTGCTGCTGCTCGCATTGGACTTGTAAATAAGGGGGTGACCAACTCGGACAACGAACAATGTGCCTGGGCCCCGAAAACGTATTGCTGTGTTGTGTTAATAGTAATAGGAATGTGTATAATTACCGCTGTAGGACTTTGGTACTTCGAAGAAATGTATCCTCTAAAACCTCTACTGCCAATTGAGATTGTACCTACTGCTTTGACTCCCTCTGTACACCTTCACACTTTGTCACCTAGAGACTCCCAGCATAGATGAAAGTACCATAATAACACTTTAATGATAATAATGAATGCAACTCATGCCATTTTTAATAAGAGTAATTGCTGGATTTGCACCCATTTACCGCAACATGGGAACAAGGGGCTAGGATGGTATATTCACCCTTTACCTTTAACGACTGCTTGCTATGCCTCTCTTAGAGCACTATTCTTTGGCAGTTGGAATGATAGCATCTCAGGGAACTTTGATGGAACTAATTTAAATGATTTTGAGAAACGTGAATTGACTCCCCTGGGATGCTCGATTTTTGCAAATAGAAGTAAACCTAATGTTGCTTCTATTAGGCCATCTGATAAACTATCTCTTCCTTTTCAAACTCTAATTTCCTTTAAAATGGCTCTGATAGGCAATAAGGACGCCGTGCCTCCTTCCTACTCTATTAATCATAGCCCCGATTCAGTCCCCTTTTGTGTACAAAGAAATGGCACTAGGTCAATGGGAGAATTTGAAGGTTGTGTGAACATTGTAAATTTGACCGGGGAGAACAGGCCTCTGTATCTAGGGGGGCCTGTCTATTTCGTTTGTGGTAGTTCAGCATTTCCCTGGTTGCCCAAGGATTGGCAGGGAACCTGTTATTTAGGAATCCTGTTACCTGGGGTATTTATAGCTAGTACATTGGAAGTTTCTAAGGCTCGCCCACGGCGGAACTAGAACGGAGATACCCCATGGCAAGTATTGGGAGATATAGCATAATCAGTTGTGCCATTTTGGGGACAGATAGCAAATTCTGAAAATATTAGGGGACTAGCAAGTGTACTGGAGAGAACAATCAACCAGACCACGGATATACTCTACAATTTGACACTAGAACAGAAAGCAATAAGATTGGTAGCACTCCAAAATCGGATGGCATTAGATGTCATCCTGGCAGAACGTGGTGGAGTATGCAAATTAGTGGGGTCCGCTTGCTGTGTTTTCGTACCAGACTCCTCACCGACAATTTTTAAAGCAATACAGAACTTGCACATCCTTAGTTCTGAAGTGCATGTTCCGGTGAGAGATTGGAATATTAGCGCCTGGTTCTGGGATTCTTTACGATCCTGGGGTTGGAAGGTGCTTTCTGTTATACTGGTTATTTTGGGAATCCTGCTATTCCTTTGTTGCTGTTTCCAATGTCTACCTAGTGTATGTGCAATGCTAGGGGGATGTTGTGCTCAAGCAGTGAGCACAGTAGGGCACAAAATGTATGCCCCAGACACAGCATCTAAAGAGTTTGTGTTACAAGAGGTTCTGATGAACAACCTAATGCTATAGACATTACAGATAATGATTCAGGATGTATGGACGACAGTGCATAGAGTTATTTACAGAGGTATTAGAAATTATATTAGTACGTGGCACAAGCCAAAAGGAGGGTTTGTCGGAATTGGAACAATATTATGCCTCCTATCGTAACAATTGTATGTGTATTGGCCTAGACCAAGTTGTCTAAACATCATATGCGAACAAACTCCACGGCAAGGTCTTGACCTCAGAGAAAGTAATGTAAGTCACCATCTTGGATTAAGCCGCCATTTTAGGTTCTCTTGTTATATGGAAGTCACCCTGAACATCAAAATGGAGGCCGAATGACATTCTGAGTAAGATTCTGGCCATTGTGACCTCTGTACACATGAATAATTAATATGCCTGCAGGCCACTTGCGGGGTCGGGAACTGAGACCTTGTCCTACCGTTGACCTATATGTAAATGTACAACTATATCAGTGAAACTAATCAAAATACATATATCAAAGGATTGACCTGGCAAGGAACCCATAGGCCCGGCTCCCAGAATGGTTAACCCGCGAGAGGGTTGGCCAAGTGCTGGATAAACAGTATAAAAGACCCAAGTATTCCAATGTGCGGTCTCTCTCACTAACGCATTGAACTCTCGTTGAAGTTCGTTATGTTACTCTGACAGCCGAATAGCTATCCGTTTGTCAATTGACTTTGGTAACTGTTGTAGCTTTTAAATAAAGCACTTGTATGTTCTTTGTAACCTGTGTTGGTGTGTTTCTTTCTGGGCTTCCCGGCCTCATATTATTTTTATGCTTTCACAATGGTACCAGCACATGAAGGAAGTTGGATGAAGGCAATCAGAAGGAGAATGTTTCGTCTGTGCACTCCTGCCATACAGCATGGGAAAGTCCAAGATCTTCGTGGCTGTAGAAGTAGATGTCCCCACAGCACACTGTATGTCACATGTAGCTATGTGCAACACAGAGGACAATTCATGGGAAGAGATGCCTCATTGATATGGGCCAACGAAAAAGACTACCCTGTCAATCACGTGTGGTGTAGAGGGAAGGGCGTAGACGCCCACCCGATAAGAGTTATCCAATCCACATGCTTTATTCCTATATACAGATATAGCACCTATACTTAAGTTACCTTTCCCAACCAATTGTATTGCATGATGATTCTTTGTAGAAGTAGACGTCAATGATGACGGATTTTGGCCATAAAAGAGGATGTTGTACTGAAGTTCGAGGAAGTCGGGGTGAGGCAGGTGTTCGTGATGCTGCTGATTTCCATAAACTGATGTATGTATCATTAAACGGACTTTGCCAATTTACTGAGTCCTGATTATTGATTCTTGCCGGAGTATGTAAGTCCTGCACTCTGTCCTCGCACGGTGCAGCTATCTTGTATTACTAGTTTTTGAGGGTGATTGCTGAACAATGGGCCCGTCAGTAATTACCTCTCCTCGTAAACACTAGTAACCACCCCAGACCTCCAACTGGGAATTTTGTGTAAGATTTGTTAAAATATTAAGAAAGCAAAGAAACACTATTTTCAGCCAACTCCCATTCATTCTTCATTGGAGAAAAAGTGCAATTTCTGACAAGTTGTCGTGCAGAAGCAGCTGGAGGAATTTGGACCCAATAAGAAACAAGTTTGGCACAAACATTTGCTTGATTTTCTAGAATGTTTGGATACTTCCAGTAGTTATTTTAAATATTCAACAGAGAAGGGGTTTCCCTTTGCTCCCAAACAAGTATCTATATCTCCCATGGTGCTTTGCCGCAGAGAGGCTGAGAGACTTTGCAAAAATTAACAATTGCCAAACTGGAAATTTTGAGACTATGTTAAAAAATGAATAGGTTATTAAGAAAACAAAAAGCACAATTTTCAACCTACTCTCATTTAAATTCCTATAGAGAAAAAATGCAGTGATGTAATCAGCGATGTCATATGTGATGTAATGAGTGATGTCATCATTGTGGTCATACTCTTTGCAGCATGGAACGAGCTGGTTAGGTGGCTCTGTGTGAATTGTCTGCCAAATTTCAGGGGTTTTGTTGAGTTAAATGTTTACCTGAAAGTCGCTTTAACTAAGGATTTTTCACTGATGGCATTACTGGTGACATCATTAATTACATCATGCATGACATCACCAATGAGATCAATAATTATATCAGATGTGACATTACTGATTATATAAGTTAGAATATTTATGTTGAGCTATTTTTATACATGTTTTAATGTTTTACACTTAATAATAACAACATGACATGGAGCAATACACTGATACAGAAGTGTCCTATGATTACATGTAGAACATTCACTTGTAGCACTTTTCAACTTATACACTTTAAAATAAAAATATAGAACTTTATACAATTGGTTTGAATTTCATGTATCAGTAAACAATTGCAATACTTCATTGTAGGGGAAGTACCTGATTCTGATAAATCTATTTCAGGCATTTCAAACATAATATAAGTATGTGTAGCAGTAAAAACTAATAATAATATATAGAAGCACATACATGTTTGATAGTAAGTGTCATGAACATAGTCAATGTTCACATTAACATTTACAACACTCCTCACTGCAATGACATTTTATAAACACATTATTTTTTAAATGACGTTTTATCAAAAATATACACATACAAAAGAAAGTACATGCCCGTGTGCATCGTGATACTATATAATCTAAGAATTCCAAGTTTGGTAAATATGCACACACAAAAAATACATGCACAACATAATTACATGTATAGAAAAGTAGTGAATATTAGAAAGTAAATATTTAAATATAGCAATGGTACTCCTAATATTTTTAGTGATTTATTTTGAAAATAAATTACGAATTTGTACTCCACTATAACAGATTACCTTCCAAAGTGGATACATGCTTACTGTGAGAAACCAGAAGCTGTCTCCATGACTAGTCCCTGGGGATATATTATCCAGGTGGCCAGGACACGGCCATCGCTATTGAATCCAGTTCCTGGGGTGGACCAGTGCGGGAGGATCCCCTGGATGAGGAGTCCTCGGGGAGTGGAAGTGGGACACTGATGAATGAGATGCGGTACCCCCTTTCTTATAACACCTTTTCCCCATCCTACCTTGTAGGATACTCAGAAGCTCTACACTCCCCCCAATTTTTCCAACACAAACACTTTCCTACACCGTAACAGACAATGGACCAACACTAGGGCCGTTTACTTGGCATGTCCCAACACAAGGGTCAGGCAAAGTCAACCAATTAACAATAACTACAGACACCCGATGACCCTTTCCCTTCCGTACAGGGGTAAAAGGTGGAGCACAAAAGCACAGTTCGAGCAAGGCCGAATGCACGATGGAGCAGCTACTCCAGACTGGCAGTTCAAGGCAGAGGGACCTGAAAGGACGACGAAGATGGAATTGCTGTTGCCCTTTAGAACTCTGATCGAAAAGTCTCTGAAAGGAAAAGCAGAAGACCGGGAAGTCCATCTGGCATTTGGCGTTACAGGTGTCAGCGGCACAAGGGCCCTTCCACACTGATAGTGAAAGCAGGGAGAAGAGCTTGCCACTGTGGTGCCGTCCTTGAGTCCCGAGACAAGAAACTCCAACAGTTCAGCACAAATGGTGAGTCAAAGACAGATAGAAAAAACTAACTTTGCTGGCCTCAGGATTGCAGGCGGCAACTTTGTTGTACAAACAAATTGTGTAATTGAACTTTAAAGAAACCCTAGTAAAAGGTTCAGAAGCATCACAGTGACACTCATTCAAAGTACTCTGACTGAAGCCTGTTTGGGCTGTGTTGTTTTGTTGAAACTATGATTACTAGGATGCCCTGGGAAATGACTGCCATTTAAAGCCAGAGTGGTCATACGATGTAAGTAAAATACTCGTGCAGTCGAAAGCCCTTGACGAACACCAAATCAGGAAACTGGCGTTTGCACTGAGACAAGGGGATTGTCGTGGGAACATTGTGTTGAATGAGCTTAGAGAAAGCCTGACTGTGGGCTTTAGAGAAAGCCTGACTGGGGGCTTTAGAGAAAACCTGGAGGGTGAAACAGAGATATACCCATGAACATTGTGATGACTAATGTAAACCCGGCTGAGGGATGTCTATAATGGATAGTTGGTTAAACGAACATTGAAACTATGGAGTGATACGTTTTTGAGTGAAAGGCCGTATTGTACCCGATTGAGGGAGGCTAACGTCACAAGAAGCATCAGAGTTCGAATGAGGGGATCCAAGGGACGAAGAGCAGTCGCTCTTCATGGAAGATTAACAAAGGAACTTTTGTTTTGTTTATTGTTTATGGTTCAGCCGGCATTATAAGGCAAGAGAATTTTCAGGGAAGAGGAAGGATCTGGCATCATGGAAAGAAACGGTAACCGCGTGCTGGCGAAGCCCAGGAGTGTGCTGTGCTCAAATGTCCTGCCTTGTCCCGTGTTAAAAACGTGGAGAAAGGAGACCCCCTGCAATAACATCATAATTTATCATTTGTGAGCATTTCTTTCTTTTCTTGTGAACATTATCCCACACTCTTTTTGAACTTAGCTGTAAGGATTGGCAATCATATTTTTTTTAGTATAGACCCTTTTATTTGACAAGATGACACTAGGACTGCCTTATCATTATTTGATGGTCGTAGTTTGCTCCCATCTTAGATTTAGACTTTTTTACAACCCATGTATACAGTTTAATAAATACCCTTGCACTGTGATCACTTGTGTCTGTCTTTACTGCTGCCACAATGACTTCCTTCCATTACATTCTATTCTTCTTTGTAATAATGTCTGTATGTACTTACAATTGTATACAACGTGTTACATTTAAAGAAATAAAGGCAGAATACACTGTACTGTGTATTGCAAGGAAGGCATGGTATCAATAGTAAGACAGACACAAGTGGCCACAGTTCAAGGGAGTTTATTGAACTTTAACAGGGGTGTGATGAACGCCTATCTAATCCTAAATCTACAGATGGGAGCAAGCTACGACCATCAAATAATAATAATGAAGTCCTAGTGGAGTCTAGTAAAAATAAAAGGGCCTATACTTAAAAAAAAACTATTGCCAATTCTTACCTCCAAATACAAATAGTGTGGGGTAGTGTTCATGAAAAAGAAAGAAGTTCACAAAAATGATATGTCAGGATGGACAGGCCGTTGGCTTCCTTTCCCCACGTTTTCACCACGGGACAAGGCGGTTCACTCAAGCATAGCACACACTCTGGCTTCTTTTGCACAAGGACACAGTTCCATTACCAGCATCAGGGCCTTCTGTGCCAAAGTCTCTTAAGTTATCAAAGTCTCTTGATTCAGAGGGCCTGATGTACCAAAACAAACAGAAAAGTTCCTTTCCTCTTACAAGTACTCAAGTCAGGTGATTCACTCTTCACCCTGGACCCCCCCTCAGCCAGGCTCAGACCCCTTTTTTTACCACAATCGTTACTTTGGATCCCTATTCCGGGCTCAAATCCCCTTCTCCAATGTGCAGAGAATATTCTTTTTCAGGTGACTCATGGTTCACCTGGGATCCCCCTCAGCCAGCCTCAGATCCTTCCTCTTACACAATTAGTCTCCCTCAGCCGGGCTCAGCCAATTGCAGTTCATATTAACTATCAAAGACTTTCGAATGTGCTCAGGGTTTAGCTTGACCCGCTGCAGGACCACTTCGAATCCACAATTTACATTTGCCACCTCTCAGTTCGATTACTAACAGAGACCTTTGAATGATCACCCACATGGTTTCGGACCACTCTGTATATGGTATCTATCTTGACTTTAAAAGTTCAGTCACTCCTTGGATGTTCAATTATATTTGCGTCGCTCATCACATCCGCTTCACACACTGTTCTCTTCAGATTTCTCTGTACAATGTAGCCGCTTACAACCTTGGTTCTAACACAGACCTGTCTGCTATTAGTCTCCCTACTCATCGGCTGTGCTGACTTTACTGGTGCTGCTTTGTTGTAGGAGCCATTGACAGTACCACAGAGGCAATCGCTCCTAGTGTGTTTTGCCTTGCTCAGAGTGTGCTTTCGTGCTCCAGCTTTTATCCGTGTGGGGAAGTGGGATGGAAGTCAGGTGTGTGTAATGATCAGTGATTGCCTGACTCTGCCGGACCCTTGTGGTGGGACATGACAGGTATACGTCTCAGTGTCAGTTAGTTTTCTCTCACAGTGAGCTGTCCATGAGAAAGTGTTTGTGTCGGGAAAGGGGGCGGGGGTTGAGTTCCTAAGTATCCTACCTGGTAGGATGGGGAAAAGGAGTTACAGGGAAGGGGATACCGCGTCTTACCGTCCGGTGATCCCACTCCCACTTCCCGAAGACTTCCCATCCAGGTGATCCTCCTGCACTGGTCCACACCCAGGAGGCGGCTCCAAAAGCAATGGGCATGGCCTGGACACCTGGATGACAGATGCCCGGGACTAGGTAGGACACCTTCAGCTCACAGTAAGTATGAAATATATAAACCGAGTTGCCATATTTCAAAATGTAATTAATCAAACTAGTGACATCAGTGATGTCATGTATAGTGTAATTAGTAATGTAACCAATGATGGCATCAGTTCGGTTATATCATCTGTGATGTCATCATTGTGGTTAGACACTGTACAATAGGGGATGCATAGTTA
The DNA here is from genome assembly GCF_040938575.1 of Ambystoma mexicanum. NCBI lineage: Eukaryota > Metazoa > Chordata > Amphibia > Caudata > Ambystomatidae > Ambystoma > Ambystoma mexicanum. The sequence goes on from NC_090922.1 coordinate 1,510,370,481, forward strand.
AGGTGTACTCAAATGTCGATTGCTGAATTTCAGTTCTATGATTTATTGCATTACATCTGATCATCTTAACTCTCTCTTAATGAAAGTTTTTTGTTATGGTGTAGTTTCTTCTGGGCCTACTAGCCATGGCATCCTGCCATATCCATTATCCGCGGCCTTTGTCTTGGCCGCTGTACATGTTGTGCCATTAGGTTTCTTTGGAGCCCACTAGCCATGGATTTTGGCCATGGACACTGTACATGCTACACTAATAGTTTCTTTCTGAGCCTATTAGCCATGGCCTTCAGCCATGGCCACTTTACATGTTGCACCAATATGTTTCTTTGGGGGCCCCTAGCCATGACCTTTGGCACAGAGACCCATTACCCCCTGCCTAGGAGATGTGATCACTGCAGGTGCAAAATTAAACTTTTTTTCACTCTCTCCAAATTCCTGCGGGATTCCCCTGGTATTTCCCCGAGAATGCTTGCACATTTAAAATTGTTCCCTGTCCTCACAGGCACTCACCAAGTGCCCCACTCCTCTTTCCATGGACCCCCACTCTCCTGAATTGCTTTTTTCCTCCCTTGACCTCTCCTGCCTACTATCCTTTATCACTGTTTGGTTTGTGTGATGCATTTTGTTCTCCAGGTGGAACTGATTGAAATGCGAGTTAACTAATGGATTTTCATTGAATTTCAAGGGTTTTGTTATACCTTAGGTATTCTCGTGGCCCACTAGCCATGGCCTTCTGCCGTGGCCACTGTACATGTTGCACCAATAGTTTTGTTTTGTGCCCACTAGCCATGGCCTTCAGCCATGGCCAATGGCAACGCCCAGAAATGTTTCACAGTTTTCTTGAGGTGTCACTAGCTATGGCCTTCGGCTGGCTGTCGCCTCTGTACATATTGCACCTACATCTTTCTTTTGGGGCCACCAGTGATGGCCAATGGCCATGTCACACCATTAATTTGTTACCAAACACCCATAGACCCTTGCCCAGTAGATGTAGACACTTCAGATGTCAAACCGTTTACTAATTCTTTTTTGCCACAATAATGTCAAAGTAATCATTGCCAATAAGAGAACTTCCAGTGGTAGAGTGGCGCGTTACGGATTCCAGAGATAACGGGAAAAATGGCTGAGAATTAGGAAGTCTCCCATGTCCTCACAGGCACTCAACATGTCTCCCCCTTATTTCATCCAGGTCCCCTCTCTCCACTCAATTGCCTTTCCTCTCTCTAAGCCTCTCTCATTACCCCCTATCAATCATCACTTCGTGTGACACAAATTCTTTCTGAGCTCTTCCTGCGGCATTCGCTGTAATCTCTTGAGATTCAGGCTGCTTTCTCCTGATAAACTGAAAATGTTCTACCTGTAACTGGTTACCCAACCCATCCCCAAAACCCCAACTTCACATGGTGTCTTCTTACCCACTCCCAACCTCTAGCCTGATGTGATTGCTATTGCTATTAGTATTGGTAATTATTTAGCGCCTATGGACAGGCACTTTAAGCACTATCGTTAAAAACAATCAGTGTTCCCATAGGAGTGACTACATAAACAGAAGAGTTTTGAGTCTCTTTCTGATTTTGAGAATGTTGTTAGACTCTGTAAGGTCATGGGCGAGTTCATTTCCGAAGTTTGATGGCATAATTTTTCCTCGTCCAAATAGCGTTTTGATTTCTTTCATTTGTGACTTCTCCCAGTAATATCCTGGGAATCACTTGCATCAAGCAAAGCCAAAATATTGTGGATTTTCATTTTCGAAAAGCCTCTCAGTCTCTCTGCTGTAAAGCACCAAGGCTGACATATACAAAGTTTTTAAGGAACAGCGGGCACCACAATGTCCCTGTCAAATATTTTTAAATCTACTGAAAGGATTTGCTTCAAATGGCAATTAAGTCCAACAATTTCCAGTTTGGAAATTTTCATTCAAAACCATCCAGCAAGTCAAAAGGTATTAGCCTTGCTCAGCCCCTCTGCTGTAAAAAGCACCCAGGCCGATATAATGGTTTTAAGCAGCAGGGGCACCTCCTTCTCTGTAAAATATTTTAAAAATAACTGGATGATTTACCTCAAACCAGTCAAGGAAGTTAGATCAATGCATTGCGCCCAAGTAGTTGCTTAATTGCAAAATCTGTCCAGCGGTTTTCACGCTACAGCTGTTCAAAAACTCCACTTTTGTTTTATTGATTTGGTTAAAAAAGAAATTTCAAACTTTCAATACAACACAATCAATATAAAAGACATTTCATTTTCATATTCAAAAGACAGTTTCATCTTAAATAGTACATTCAATACATTAGAAAATCCATAAATCTATTAGTAAGAAGGAATAAAAAAAGAAAAAAAGAAAAAAACAGGTGGGGAGATGAAAAGAGGGCGGTAAAGGGAACATGATGTTTCATACAGCTCATATTCATTGATTTGTCATGATATACTCAATCAAACTGCACTTTTTCTCTCAGGGAAAACGAATGGCCTCAAAACAGTGAAACTGTGGTGTTATGTTTTCTTAATAACTTTTTCATATTATGATGTATTTTACACAAAGTTTGTAGTTTGTGGGGGCAAACCCTTGACAAACATAATGGGCCTCATTACGACCCAAGTGGTAACTATGGCGCTATTTGCGCCATGGTTGCCTCCAAAACCTTACCGATTCCGCCATGGTGTATGGAGCAATTACCGCCCCATTCCAAGGTTGGAGGGGGTGGTAATTCCCCATTCACCATGGCCCTTCCCCATTTTGAGCCCCCATAGGGCTCAATGGGAATTGGGAAGGCGCTAATAACGGTACCGCTAATTGAGGTACCGTTATTAGCTCCTAAGTCCCTTTGCCCGTCCTGTCCTTAACACCTGGTAAAACCAGGCCTTAAGGGAGAACCCGCAAAGGGACCTTGGAATAGGGCGGTAAGGGATTACCGGCACCAGTGCCCTTACCAGTACCGGTATTCCCTTACCGCCCGTGCCCTAATGAGTCCCAATGTTTTGAACATTTCATCCAAACCCATCCAGCAAGTCAAAGGTTATTAGCTTTTTCATTACTGGAAAGCATCTCAGCCTCTTCTGAAAAGCACCACGGGCGCCCATTTTTAAAACTCTTAGTTGCATTTACCCAAACCCTTTACCGAAAATCGAGTCAACGCTTCATGCCCAAGTTGTTTCTCATTTGGTCCAATTCTGTCCTGCAGTTTTTGCACTTCAGCTTGACAACATTTTGAATTTTTCTCCAGGGGAAATTAATTGCGGGGGAGGGGTTAGGCTTTCTTGATAACTTTTACATTTGTTAACACATCTTTCCCATAATCTCCAGTCTGGGGGTTGGGGGAAGGGGAGGATTTGGCAGGGCGTGACCAACTTTCTGTTTGAAAAATATCATCCAAATCCATCCTGCAAGTCAAAAGTTATTGGCAATAGAATTTTTGCATTTCCTCTGGATCCAGTAACTTAGCTTTACTACAGGGCGGCGATCGCTGCTCTATAACATGTATGTCTCTCTCTCTCTCTCTCCCCCTGTCCCTCTCTCTGTGGAACGACTCAAGCAGTCCGGTGGCCATTACCAGACTGGAGAAAAAACCCTGATATCCTGGAAGGGGAGGGGAGACAGAGAGGGCTTTACTGTGTGTTTTTAAGTTAAAATATATTGTCACCATCTCACTAAGGGTGCGTTGTCCATGGTGGTGTGGGGAGGCAAGTGCGAGGGCCCCGAATAGGCTCTGAGGAGGTTGCTGGGTTTCTGACACACATTTGTAAGGACCAGGCTGAGGGTCTGCAGATGTATTCGTTTTCTAGTTTTTATTGCTAGTGTTTATTCATATTGAAACAAATAGGCCGATTCAGCAGCAATAGCAACCATTCAGCGGCATCCATGCAAAAATAAACCTGCCTTGGTGCTCCCAGAAGCACCATGTCACTGATTAAAATTAAACGTGACCCTTTCCTATACGGGAGGACATTTTGAGAGGTAAAATGTTGTGTATTTTTAGCAAAAGTACCAAATAAAAAAAGGATCCATTTAATTGTACTAACACTATAAAGAGGTATTTTCATTAAAGGTTTTAATCTTCATTTCTATTGAAAACTTTCAGTATATATTGTAGTCATAATGAGAAGGTTAGACTATTCTACTTGTCTAACTGAGCAAAACATGTCATCAAAACCCTACCAACCGACCATATCAAACCATGTTAATTATTTTCTTCTAAAATATTATTAATTCAAGATCGACAGTTGGGTGCGCTTGTATTGTAATATTTTGAAATACTTATATGGGAAATGTTAAGGGGACAATTAGCACCAATGTGGGTTACTGGTTGCTTGCCATGAGATTGTAGATCATTTTGAGAAAATAAGACTACAGAGCTCTTTAAAAAATATATATGAATGTGAAAAAAGGGTTGTGTGCTTTAATCACGAAGTACACAATGCAATCAGGGGTTGGTGTTCATTTAAGTTTTCACAAACCATACCCTACAATTAAAGTAGTTGCAATCATGAAACATATCTATGCTCAATAGAGCCTAAATATTAGAAGAGGAGGTGTCGAGAATGCTATACGGGTCTAAGAGTCAGAACGTCTGTTAACATGCCCGGTCCACTATTCACGGCCATCACAAGGCAACTATAAGTGCAGGGACATAGTGAAATAAATAATGTTCCCAGTGCCACACTCCTCGCTCCCACAAGAGACCCTTTTTAACCAAAACTGAAGGGCGTAAAGGAATAATATGAAAAGGAAATGGAATTCAACTGAATGCTCATGTATTTAAGAACATGTCTCTGAGGATTAACCGAACTGGCAAAGTAACGAAACAGTTCTAAGAAGAAATGCAGCAAAATTGTTTTGTTCTCTCAGGTGTGTAGAAGGCTAGGCTTGCCCTTAGAGGGGACATTTCAGGGTAAGAGAGTTTACCCCCACGTCTTCTCTCTTACTCTTCTGCCTACTCATTGCAGTCTCATATTGTTACCTCTATCTCCTGAGTCTACCCAACAGTCTCATCTTCTCTGTTACTCCTGCGCCTCCTCCTTGCAGTCTCATATTGTTACCTCTATTTCCTGAGTCTACCCAACAGTCTCATCTTCTCTGTTACTCCTGCACCTCCTCCTTGCAGTCTCATATTGTTACCTCTATCTCCTGAGTCTACCCAACAGTCTCATCTTCTCTGTTACTCCTGCGTCTCATCCTTGCAGTCTCATATTGTTACCTCTATTTCCTGAGTCTACCCAACAGTCTCATCGTCTCTGTTACTCCTGCGTCTCATCCTTGCAGTCTCATATTGTTACCTCTATTTCCTGAGTCTACCCAACAGTCTCATCTTCTCTGTTACTCCTGCACCTCCTCCTTGCAGTCTCATATTGTTACCTCTATCTCCTGAGTCTACCCAACAGTCTCATCTTCTCTGTTACTCCTGCGTCTCATCCTTGCAGTCTCATATTGTTACCTCTATTTCCTGAGTCTACTCAACAGTCTCATCTTTTCTCTTACTCCTGCGCCTCCTCCTTGCAGTCTCATATTGTTACCTCTATCTCCTGAGTCTACCCAACAGTCTCATCTTCTATGTTACTCCTGCACCTCCTCCTTGCAGTCTCATATTGTTACCTCTATCTCCTGAGTCTACCCAACAGTCTCATTTCCTCTCTAGCTCCTGCACCTCCTCCTTGCAGTCGTATATTGTTGCCTCTATCTCCTGAGGCTACCCAACAGTCTCATCTTCTCTGTTACTCCTGCGCCTCCTCTTTGCAGTCTCATATTGGTACCTCTATCTCCTGAGGCTACCCAACAGTCTCAATGTATCTCTTACTCCTGCGTCTCATCCTTGCAGTCTCATATTGTTACCTCTATCTCCTGAGTCTACCCAACAGTCTCATCTTCTCTCTTACTCCTGCACCTACTCATTGCAGTCTCATATTGTTACCTCTATCTCCTGAGTCTACCCAACAGTCTCATCTTCTCTCTTACTCCTGCACCTACTCATTGCAGTCTCATATTGTTACCTCTATTTCCTGAGTCTACTCAACAGTCTCATCTTCTCTCTTACTCCTGCACATCCTCCTTGCAGTCTCATATTATTACCTCTATCCCCTGAGTCTACCCAACAGTCTCATCTTCTCTCTTACTCCTGCACCTACTCATTGCAGTCTCATATTGTTACCTCTATCTCCTGAGTCTACCCAACAGTCTCATCTTCTCTGTTACTCCTGCGCCTCCTCCTTGCAGTATCATATTGTTACCTCTATCTCCTGAGGCTACCCAACAGTCTCATCTTCTCTGTTACTCCTGCACCTCCTCTTTGCAGTCTCATATTGGTACCTCTACCTCCTGAGGCTACCCAACAGTCTCAATGTATCTCTTACTCCTGCGTCTCATCCTTGCAGTCTCATATTGTTACCTCTATCTCCTGAGTCTACCCAACAGTCTCATTTCCTCTCTAGCTCCTGCACCTACTCATTGCAGTCTCATATTGTTACTCTATCTCCTGAGTCTACCCAACAGTCTCATTTCCTCTCTAGCTCCTGCACCTACTCATTGCAGTCTCATATTGTTACTCTATCTCCTGAGTCTACCCAACAGTCTCATCTCCTCTCTTACTCCAGCGCCTCCTCCTTGCAGTCTCATGTTGTTAGCTCTTACTCAGGAGTCAAGCACACTTTCTCCTATGTTCTCCTAACCTTGACCCACCATGCTGCAGTCTCATATTATGACTACTTAATCCTGATGCACAGTCTCATCTAGTCTCTTACACCTGAGCCTCCCTGTTGCAGTCTCATTCTGTCACCTCTCCTAGAGGAGTCTGTTCTGCTGAGAAGGGAAGCCACCTCTGCTACGCTCTCTCACTAGGAATGCACCTGTCTCTTCCACCGCCCTTTACACTCTTTTCCTGTCCAATTTGGAGGTTTGAATTATTGGCCTTGCCTCTTCAGATTTGCAATTTAAACCATAACCCTAATGAGATCAAACTACAGAAGAGGCAGAAAAGTGAAGCACAGGGAACACACTACACAGAACAATACCCTGTCTGCATATTATTACACCACATTCATGGAACAGCTTCTGCACAGGTCGGTGGCAGTACACAATGAGAGTCCTGATCCTCACAGCGAGCAGCCTTGAATGAAAGCCGAGGCATCTCTTCATTGCTCATCCTGCCTTTCGGTCCTTAATGGAAGTACAAGCAGTGATTCACTGCCTCTGTGTACGTAGCTCTCACTTAAAGGGTCATTGTAACAGTTTTTAGGGCCAAGGATAGAGAGAAACTCTCTCTTTATACCAATCACAACCCATAGCTTGATAAGTTGCCATGGCAGTGATCAAAATAAGCATTGAGCACCTTCATCCGTGCCGAAATCAGAATAGCCAATAAGAGCAAAATTAACTGTCCATGATGGGGGCACTTGGGTTCTAGCAGCAGCCACAAGCACGTTCTATGACCTGGCCATGATGGGGGCACTTGGGTTCTAGCAGCAGCCACAAGCAAGTTCTATGACCTGTCCATGATGGGGGCACTTGTGTTCTAGCAGCAGCCACAGGCATGTTCTATGACCTGTCCATGAAGGGGGTACTTGTGTTCTAGCAGCAGCCACAAGCAACTTCTATGACCTGTCCATGATGGGGGCACTTGTGTTCTAGCAGCAGTCGCCAGCAGGTTTTATGGGATGTCCATGATGTTGGCACTTGTGTTCTAGCAGCAGTCACAAGCAAGTTCTATGAGCTGTCCATGATGGCAGCACTTGTGTTCTAGCAGCAGCCACAAGCAAGTTCTATGAGCTGTCCATGATGGTAGCACTTGTGTTCTAGCAGCAGCCACAAGCATGTTCTATGACCTGTCCATGATGGGGGTACTTGTGTTCTAGCAGCAGCCACAAGCAAGTTCTATGAGCTGTCCATGATGGCAGCACTTGTGTTCTAGCAGCAGCCATCAGCAAGTTCTATGAGCTGTCCATGATGTGGGCACTTGTGTTCTAGCAGCAGCCATCAGCAAGTTATAAGGGATGTCCATGATGGGGGCACTTGTGCTCTAGCAGCAGCCACAAGCAAGTTCTATGAGCTGTCCATGATGGGGGTACTTGTGTTCTAGCAGCAGCCACAAGCAAGTTCTATGAGCTGTCCATGATGGTAGCACTTGTGTTCTAGCAGCAGCCATCAGCAAGTTCTATGAGCTGTCCATGATGTGGGCACTTGTGTTCTAGCAGCAGCCATCAGCAAGTTATAAGGGATGTCCATGATGGGGGCACTTGTGCTCTAGGAGCATCCACTAGCAAGTTCTATGAGCTGTCCATGATGGGGGTACTTGTGTTCTAGCAGCAGCCACAAGCAAGTTCTATGAGCTGTCCATGATGGTAGCACTTGTGTTCTAGCAGCAGCCATCAGCAAGTTCTATGAGCTGTCCATGATGTGGGCACTTGTGTTCTAGCAGCAGCCATCAGCAAGTTATAAGGGATGTCCATGATGGGGGCACTTGTGCTCTAGCAGCATCCACTAGCAAGTTCTATGAGCTGTCCATGATGGGGGTACTTGTGTTCTAGCAGCAGCCACAAGCAAGTTCTATGAGCTGTCCATGATGGTAGCACTTGTGTTCTAGCAGCAGCCATCAGCAAGTTCTATGAGCTGTCCATGATGGTAGCACTTGTGTTCTAGCAGCAGCCATCAGCAAGTTCTATGAGCTGTCCATGATGTGGGCACTTGTGTTCTAGCAGCAGCCATCAGCAAGTTATAAGGGATGTCCAGGATGGGGGCACTTGTGCTCTAGCAGCATCCACTAGCAAGTTCTATGAGCTGTCCATGATGGGGCACTTGGGCTCTAGCAGCAGCCAGCAAGTTCTATGATCTGTGGTAGAGAAACAGGACAAGGACCAGTAGCAGTATGAAAATAAGTACACATACCGACACATAGATACAGAACGCTGATTACACATTAAGAGGAAGGTACATGTATCAGAACATAGGTTTTCAGGTATGAGTTTGGAAGCCACAAAGAGGGTACACGTCACCTGCGTGGACAGGAGACGCAGATTAAAGAGCTGCTGCCTCCTCCGACTCTGTCTCCTTCAAGTTCAGGCTCATTTCATGACATCAATTCCCTTGTCAGGAAGAAATGTCACTAGACAATCCCAACAAAGGCAAGTGACTGACTGGGGCAAACAAATGGATTCACATGGGGTTCACTGGCACACAAAGGAATCTGATTAAAAGAGGAGGGACTCCAAACGGGAAGTGTTGTTAGGTCTCACAAACAGTTCACTGCGTTGTTTTTCTTTGGGGTGTAAAGACATGGTAAAGGAAACAAATTGAAGAAGACACATGGAGCTGAGTAGGATGAATACACGCCAAAAATGATTCATGCCAAAGGTGATTCATGCCAAAGGTGATTCACGCCAAAGGTGATTCATGCCAAGGGTGAGTCATGCAAAAAGTGATTCAAGCTAAGGGTGATTAACGCCAAAGGTGATTCATGCCAAAGGTGATTCACGCCAAAGGTGATTCATGATAAAGGTGATTCACGCCAAAGGTGATTCACGCCAAAGGTGATTCACGCCAAAGGTGATTCATGCCAAAGGTGATTCACGCCAAAGGTGATTCATGCCAAAGGTGATTCATGCCAAAGGTGATTCACGCCAAAGGTGATTCACGCCAAAGGTGATTCACGCCAAAGGTGATTCATGCCAAAGGTGAGTCATGCCAAAGGTGATTCATGCCAAGGGTGAGTCATGCAAAAAGTGATTCAAGCTAAGGGTGATTAACGCCAAAGGTGATTCATGCCAAAGGTGATTCACGCCAAAGGTGATTCACGCCAAAGGTGATTCACGCCAAAGGTGATTCACGCCAAAGGTTATTCATGCCAAGGGTGATTCATGATAAAGGTGATTCATGCTAAAGGTGATTCACGCCAAAGGTGATTCATGATAAAGGTGATTCACGCCAAAGGTGATTCACGCCAAAGGTGATTCACGCCAAAGGTGATTCATGCCAAAAGTGATTAGGAAAACACAACAGTATTTTCTTTACAATTTTGGGTGGCACAGAGGGGAAAATAAACAGTGGACCACATCTTGGAGTGTGTTCATTTTATAAGGAAAGTAAGGATAAAAAAGAAAGACTGCAAAGTGGGTCTGCTGGACACAGGAAAAGGGGAAAATAGGGATAAAAAAACACTGACATCGAATGCTCTGGCAAGAACGGCCACTAAACGAGTCCAGCTACCAGAATTCCTCTTCCATAAAGGCCCTGGACACGCCTGATCCACAAGGAGACAAGGAGAGGTATCCCCAAATAGCGCAGAAGATTCAGTGCCTCTGATTGGGCCACTGAACAGAACCCGGGCCACCTTCACCTGTCAGACTGGTTCTGGCAGCATTATTGGATGCCAACGAGTTTAATGGGGTCGTCGAGGATCAAAAAATACTTTAGACCCAGAGCAGAGCGGCACATTGGATTTGAGCCACGAGCAATGCACGAACACACGTTTGGCCAGCACCTGCCTTCTGACATCCCATCTGTAGGAACACATGCTCTCCTGTCTAAACACATACCTACCTCCCTGGCCATAGACCCATCAATCCAATTGCAGACCAACCTGAATAACCAGCGTCCCACACAATCAACTGAGGACACACCTGCACGGCCACAAGCTCTTGTGTCCAAAGAAAGACCAACGTGTCCTATACAGGATTATATATAAACAGCTACCCATGCCCCCATATGCAGGCAGGCCCACTTGCAGGACTACAGGCCCACCTGTTTCTCTACAGACTAGCCTGTACAGGGATAGACTAGCCTGTATGGCAACAGGCCCACGGACCTGTGAACAGTCCTACTTGCCTGAGCACACATCTATCCCGTTATCACTGCTTGCTGGAATATCTATGCATGGTCCTTGCCCCAGTCACTGGTCTCCTGCCTCTGACCTGTTACCACTGCTTCCCGGACTGTCTATACTTGGTCCACACTCCCATCACTCGTCCACATCCTTTCTGTGCATTCCTCTGTCCTGTTATCACTGCTTCACAGACTATTTATACATGGTCCACGATCCCATCACTCGTCCCCAGCCTTTCTGTGCACACATCTGTCCTGTTATAACTGCTTACAGGCTTGCTAGGCTTGGTCCACACTCCCATCACTCGTCCCAATCCTTTCTGTGCATTCCTCTGTCCTGTTACCACTGCTTCCAGAATACCAGGCATGGTCCATGCCCCCATCACTCGTCCCCAGCCTTTCTGTGCATTCCTCTGTCCTGTTATCACTGCTTCCCAGACTATCTATGCCTGGTCCACAATCCCATTTTCGTCCCCAGCCTTTCTGTGCAATCCTCTGTCCTGTTACCACTGCTTCCAGAATACCAGGCATGGTCCACGCTCCCATCACTCGTCCCCAGCCTTTCTGTGCATACCTCTGTCCTGTTATCACTGCTGCCCAGACTATCTGTGCATGGACCCTGCTCCCATCACTCGTCCGCAGCCTTTCTGTGCATTCCTGTGTCCTGTTATAACTGCTTCCAGGCTTTCTAGGCTTGGTCCAGGCTCCCATCACTCGTCCCCAGCCTTTCTGTGCATTCCTCTGTCCTGTTATAACTGCTTCCAGGCTTGCTAGGCTTGGTCCAGGCTCCCATCACTCGTCCCCAGCCTTTCTTTGCATTCCTCTGTCCTGTTATCACTGCTTCCCAGACTATCTATGCCTGGTCCACAATCCCATTTTCGTCCCCAGCCTTTCTGTGCATTCCTCTGTCCTGTTACCACTGCTTCCAGAATACCAGGCAATGTCCACGCTCCCATCACTCGTCCCCAGCCTTTCTGTGCACACCTCTGTCCTGTTATAACTGCTTCCAATCAATCAAACTGCACTTTTTCTCTCAGGGAAAACTAATGGCCTCAAAACAGTGAAACTGTGGCGTTATGTTTTCTTAATAACTTTTTCATATTATGATGTATTTTTCACAAAGTTTGTAGTTTGTGGGGGCAAACCCTTGACAAACATAATGGGCCTCATTACGACCCAGGCGGTAACTATGGTGCTATTTGCGCCATGGTTGCCTCCAAAACCTTACCGATTCCGCCATCGTGTATGGAGCAATTACCGCCCCATTCCAAGGTTGGAGGGGACGGTAATTCCCCATTCACCATGGCCCTACCCCATTTTGAGCCCCCATAGGGCTCAATGGGAATTGGGAAGGCGCTAATAACGGTACCGCTAATTGAGGTACCAGACTTCCAGACTATTTATGCATGGACCATGCTCCCATCACTCGTCCCCAGCCTTTCTGTGCATTTGTCTGTCCTTTTACCACTGCTTTCAGAATACCAGGCATGGTCCATGCCCCCATCACTCGTCCCCAGCCTTTCTGTGCATACCTCTGTCCTGTTATCACTGCTTCCCGGACTATCTATGCATGATCCGTGCCCCCATCACTGGTCCTCAGCCTTTCAGTGCATGACACTGAGCTCCCTGTTGTCGCATAGACCCAAATGTGCAACCACAAACCCTGCTGTCCTAACATAGAGCCCCCTGGCAGAGCCTATACAGTTCACTGGACTATTACTGACCCATTTGTATTATGACAGCTCCACCTGTGCGGCCGCAGGGCCACCAGTAGAACCACAGATCTCAATGAGGGGCAAAAGACACACATGTCTAAGCACAGCACCACCTGTCTGGTCACAGATTTACCAGTGCAACCATGACTCACCTGTTTGATCGTGGTTGCTCCTAGCTGGCCTCAGAGTTGCGCGCCACAGCACACTCTTAGGGTTTGCTGTCACGACCCTCTTCTGTGGTTTTCCTGAATCCCCTGCTGCACCGAAGACCCTTCAAGGCGGCTTTAGCCTATCTGTGCACCCCTAGTACACCAATGAGACTGCCTTAGCTTAGTACTCTAACTGCTACCCTAGATGACCTCTACATAACCTCAGAGGTCAAAGGCCTCAGCGCCATGGGTATGAATGACCCATCAGTGGTATCTGATACTGTCAGACAGTGTCTGGTGTAGGTCGATGTTTGTGGGGGATGCCAATATCCTGGCTTTAATTAATTTCATTTATTTATTGTGTGTTAAGGTTATACATCAAAACCATCCACACCAAACCTAAAAACATCAATTAATTTACATGGCTAAATTTAAACACCTGATTACAAGCAGCTAAACATTGCCTAAACAGTCCATTTAAAATACTTTCTTAAACTCCTAAAATGGCAATTGTCAGTGATATTTCATTCAAGTTTAAAATACGAATCCATAATTGATCAGCGGACCAAACCCCCACATTCTTGATACATTGATGCCATTTTTCATGCCGCCTCTTCTCCAACACTGAATAGTCAACACATAGATGCCGCAGTGTTTCCAGCTCGATATAATAGTACCGACACACCCTTGTGCATTACTCGTGGCCAGGTGTCACCTGCCCTGAACTTCCCTTGTTAGGATGAGGGTCAGTTTCAGCCTTAGTGCTTTTAAGCGAACATCTCTTGAGGGGTGCTTCTTCAGGTAAGGTGCTAAAACATTAAAACGTTTGATGTTCCACTCGAAGTGATCACTGAAACATCGATCGTTCAGTAGAAGCGACCTGTTCATGATCAATTCGGATTGTTGCAGTTTGAATTTCACTTTGTTCAGATTGCAAACCAATTCCTCAGCAGTTGCTTCTATCCTTAACAAGGAGCCCTCGCAGGTGTTCTGCCACAGCTGTAACGATTTACACATACCATCATTCAGCTTCTGACCCAACCTGATGTACATAGATAAGTTTGCAACACCTTCCATCCCATTAAAGATCCCAAGGGCAGCAACCCCAGTTTGTTCCTTATTGCTGCCATAGAGATCGAGCTCGCAAGGTGGACCTCCCCTCTCCACAGGAGAGCCTACAAGTGCGGCCAGTCTACTATTGTTTTCAAATCTTCCATACCAAAAATAAACAATGGGACTATCTTCTGTTTATACAGTTTAACCATAGGGGGTGTGAAGAAACGACCAAACATATGGTCAAGTAGCATGAGTTGGGAAGGGGGGACCACGATCTAGGCTTTATACCTTTTTTGCACGTCCGCCATTGACTTCCCCGAGTTGACCAAGCTACCCAGATATTTCAATTCTTCCACTACTTCCAAAGGCTGACCATCAACAAACCACTTAAAGGACTTCCATCTGTCCTTTGTCGCATTCAAAATCAATACCTTCGACTTGGATACATTTAACTTGAGGTCCAAGTCTACCAGGAATTAGTTTACTCTGTCTAAGGCACGTTGCAGTCCAATTGGTGTCTTATCAAATGAAATATTATCGTCTGCATAATTAAAATATTGAATTTTAGTTTGCCCTAAAAGCGGGGGGTTAGATCGTATACATTCCCAGCGGATACCCATCTTCTTTATATAAAAGTTAAACAAAAACGGCGGCAAAACACGCCCTTGGCCTGAGTATCCAACTCATACTCAACCCCATTTTGTCCAATCTGACCCTAATTTTCATGTCTCTATGCAGGGATGAAAGCATATATATAAATGCCACTGGGCTCCCACATTCAAATAGTTTTGCCCAGAGTAGCTCCCGATTCACCCCATCAAAGGCCTTGCTAAAATCCAAAAAAGCAGAGTATAAAGATTTATTGCTCCCGCACCTGGGTGTCCAGTAAACACACTACAAAGTTGTTTAAACCAGCGCCCATTCCTTTCTTAAGGCCTGCTTGATGAGGGTCCAATTTATCCGATTTGCAAGCCCAAGTTGTAAATTCCTGTAAAAGTAATTTCGAAAAGATCTTGTTTTATGAGACCAATAGAGAAATAGGCCTGTAATTCAATGGAGAGAATCTATCGCCTCTATTGAAGATGATGGCCACAGTTGCCAGCTTCCATGTTGGAGGGATCCATTTTAACAACAAAACAGTATAAAACAGAGCAGTGATAATCCCTGCCTACAACCTCAAGCCCTAAGGGCCAGGGACATCTGAGCTTTTGCTAGCCTTAATCACAGTAATTACGTCATCCATATCACAGGATAAGGCCCTGACTCAATTGGCCGTATGCAAGACAGGGGCCATAACTGCGCCTGCCCTAAATCAGTTCCCAAAATGCTCCACCCAGGATTCCTCTGACATGGGCTGCACCTGCAGATATGTATCCGTCCTGTCCGATCTTATCAATCGCCAGATGTTATCTGGCCCACCGCCATTATGTAACCCAACATGTTCTCAGCGTCCTTTATGGACATCATAAACCTATGACCCCAGAGCCAGTTTATCTGCATCGACCTCATGGTTTATATTTGTTGTATAGTAGCCAGAATATTTATCTTCAATATTCTGGCTTTAGATCCCCTAGGTCGTTGACGCTCTCACCCATTCTTTTCAGTCTGTACATCGCTGGTCGTCCACAGCTTTGAACTTGACTTCAATTTCTACGCCAACAAGACCCACAGAGTGTCCCATTTGGGTCTGAGTCAACGCACTTCCTCTTGACTGTTGGATGTTCTGCCATTGGCACAGTCTGAGCTCTTACAGGCAGAGGCATACATTTGGGTGACAGGTCTTGGGCCACACCTATGGCGCCCGAGTATGGGCTCGCTCCTCTTCCTGGTCCTCAACCTTTCAGGACTGGAGCACCACTTTGATGTCCTCAGATCAGTTTGGCTACTATCAGCTCTTGCTTCACCCTCCGGCTGCTCTGCAGAATTCTGTTGCTTCCCCAAGAGCCCATGGTATTCCATTCTCATATCTGTGTCTTTGACTATGACCAGGTGCTCTACCAGGGGCTTCTTAGAAATCTCTGTTCAATCCTCCGGGTGATTCTGAATACTGATGCCCATGTTGCCTGCTGAACTAACAAGAGACCACATAACCCCACTGGCTCCCAGTCAAGAAGTGGATCATCTTTTAAACCCTTTGTTTGGTCCACCGGACCTTCCTGTACTCCAAGCTGAACTGCTGGTATCTTGTGCTCATACTGCAGACTCCTTGGGGGTCACTGGTTCATTAAAGCCCATAGAAAGGGCATTTGTCTTCCTTGCCCTGTGGTTCTGGTATCTTCTGCTCACACAGCAGCCTCCTTGGGGAGTCTCTGGGTCATTAAAGCCCATAGAAAGGGCATTTGTCTTCCTTGCCCTGTGGTTCTGGTATCTTCTGCTCACACAGCAGCCTCCTTGGGGAGTCTCTGGTTCATTAAAGCCCATATAAAGGGCATTTGTCTTCCTTGCCCTGTGGTACTGGTATCTTCTGCTCACACAGCAGCCTCCTTGGGGGTCACTGGTTCATTAAAGCCCATAGAAAGGGCATTTGTCTTCCTTGCCCTGTGGTTCTGGTATCTTCTACTCAAACAGCAGCCTCCTTGGGGAGTCTCTGGTTCATTAAAGCCCATATAAAGGGCATTTGTCTTCCTTGCCCTGTGGTACTGGTATCTTCTACTCAAACAGCAGCCTCCTTGGGGAGTCTCTGGTTCATTAAAGCCCATATAAAGGGCATTTGTCTTCCTTGCCCTGTGGTACTGGTATCTTCTACTCAAACAGCAGCCTCCTCGAGGGTCTCTGGTTCATTAAAGCCCATAGGGAGGGCCTTTGTCTTCCTTGCTCTGTGGTTCTGGTATCTTCTGCTCACACAGCAGCCTCATTGGGGGTCTCTGGTTCATTAAAGCCCATAGGGAGGACCTATGTCTCCCTTATCCTGTGGTTCTTGTATCTTCTGCTCACACAGCAGCCTCCTTGAGGGTCTCTGGTTCATTAAAGCACATAGAAAGGGCATTTGTCTTCCTTGCCCTGTGGTACTGGTATCTTCTGCTCACACCGCAGCCTCCTTGGGGGTCACTGGTTCATTAAAGCCCATAGAAAGGGCATTTGTCTTCTTTGCCCTGTGGTTCTGGTATCTTCTACTCAAACAGCAGCCTCCTTGGGGAGTCTCTGGTTCATTAAAGCCCATATAAAGGCCATTTGTCTTCCTTGCCCTGTGGTACTGGTATCTTCTACTCAAACAGCAGCCTCCTTGGGGAGTCTCTGGTTCATTAAAGCCCATATAAAGGGCATTTGTCTTCCTTGCTCTGTGGTACTGGTATCTTCTGCTCACACAGCAGCCTCCTTGAGGGTCTCTGGTTCATTAAAGCCCATAGGGAGGGCCTTTGTCTTCCTTGCTCTGTGGTTCTGGTATCTTCTGCTCACACAGCAGCCTCATTGGGGGTCTCTGGTTCATTAAAGCCCATAGGGAGGACCTATGTCTCCCTTATCCTGTGGTTCTTGTATCTTCTGCTCACACAGCAGCCTCCTTGAGGGTCTCTGGTTCATTAAAGCACATAGAAAGGGCATTTGTCTTCCTTGTCCTGTGGTTCTGGTATCTTCTACTCAAACAGCAGCCTCCTTGGGGAGTCTCTGGTTCATTAAAGCCCATAGGGAGGGCCTTTGTCTTCCTTGCTCGGTGGTTCTGGTATCTTCTGCTCACACAGCAGCCTCATTGGGGGTCTCTGGTTCATTAAAGCCCATAGAAAGGGCATTTGTCGTCCTTGCCCTGTGGTTCTGGTATCTTCTGCTCACACAGCAGCCTCCTTGGGGAGTCTCTGGTTCATTAAAGCCCATAGAAAGGGTATTTGTCTTCCTTGCTCTGTGGTTCTGGTATCTTCTGCTCACACAGCAGCCTCCTTGGGGAGTCTCTGGTTCATTAAAGCCCATATAAAGGGCATTTGTCTTCCTTGCCCTGTGGTACTGGTATCTTCTGCTCACACAGCAGCCTCCTTGGGGGTCACTGGTTCATTAAAGCCCATAGAAAGGGCATTTGTCTTCCTTGCCCTGTGGTTCTGGTATCTTCTACTCAAACAGCAGCCTCCTTGGGGAGTCTCTGGTTCATTAAAGCCCATATAAAGGGCATTTGTCTTCCTTGCCCTGTGGTACTGGTATCTTCTACTCAAACAGCAGCCTCCTTGGGGAGTCTTTGGTTCATTAAAGCCCATATAAAGGGCATTTGTCTTCCTTGCTCTGTGGTACTGGTATCTTCTGCTCACACAGCAGCCTCCTCGAGGGTCTCTGGTTCATTAAAGCCCATAGGGAGGGCCTTTGTCTTCCTTGCTCTGTGGTTCTGGTATCTTCTGCTCACACAGCAGCCTCATTGGGGGTCTCTGGTTCATTAAAGCCCATAGGGAGGACCTATGTCTCCCTTATCCTGTGGTTCTTGTATCTTCTGCTCACACAGCAGCCTCCTTGAGGGTCTCTGGTTCATTAAAGCACATAGAAAGGGCATTTGTCTTCCTTGCCCTGTGGTACTGGTATCTTCTGCTCACACCGCAGCCTCCTTGGGGGTCACTGGTTCATTAAAGCCCATCGAAAGGGCATTTGTCTTCCTTGCCCTGTGGTTCTGGTATCTTCTACTCAAACAGCAGCCTCCTTGGGGAGTCTCTGGTTCATTAAAGCCCATATAAAGGGCATTTGTCTTCCTTGCCCTGTGGTACTGGTATCTTCTACTCAAACAGCAGCCTCCTTGGGGAGTCTCTGGTTCATTAAAGCCCATATAAAGGACATTTGTCTTCCTTGCTCTGTGGTACTGGTATCTTCTGCTCACACAGCAGCCTCCTTGAGGGTCTCTGGTTCATTAAAGCCCATAGGGAGGGCCTTTGTCTTCCTTGCTCTGTGGTTCTGGTATCTTCTGCTCACACAGCAGCCTCATTGGGGGTCTCTGGTTCATTAAAGCCCATAGGGAGGACCTATGTCTCCCTTATCCTGTGGTTCTTGTATCTTCTGCTCACACAGCAGCCTCCTTGAGGGTCTCTGGTTCATTAAAGCACATAGAAAGGGCATTTGTCTTCCTTGTCCTGTGGTTCTGGTATCTTCTACTCAAACAGCAGCCTCCTTGGGGAGTCTCTGGTTCATTAAAGCCCATAGGGAGGGCCTTTGCCTTCCTTGCTCTGTGGTTCTGGTATCTTCTGCTCTCACAGCAGCCTCATTGGGGGTCTCTGGTTCATTAAAGCCCATAGGGAGGACCTATGTCTCCCTTATCCTGTGGTTCTTGTATCTTCTGCTCACACAGCAGCCTCCTCGAGGGTCTCTGGTTCATTAAAGCCCATAGGGAGGGCCTTTGTCTTCCTTGCCCTGTGGTACTGGTATCTTCTGCTCACACCGCAGCCTCCTTGGGGGTCACTGGTTCATTAAAGCCCATAGAAAGGGCATTTGTCTTCCTTGCCCTGTGGTTCTGGTATCTTCTACTCAAACAGCAGCCTCCTTGGGGAGTCTCTGGTTCATTAAAGCCCATATAAAGGGCATTTGTCTTCCTCGCCCTGTGGAACTGGTATCTTCTACTCAAACAGCAGCCTCCTTGGGGAGTCTCTGGTTCATTAAAGCCCATATAAAGGGCATTTGTCTTCCTTGCTCTGTGGTACTGGTATCTTCTGCTCACACAGCAGCCTCCTTGAGGGTCTCTGGTTCATTAAAGCCCATAGGGAGGACCTTTGTCTTCCTTGCTCTGTGGTTCTGGTATCTTCTACTCAAACAGCAGCCTCCTTGGGGAGTCTCTGGTTCATTAAAGCCCATATAAAGGGCATTTGTCTTCCTTGCCCTGTGGTACTGGTATCTTCTACTCAAACAGCAGCCTCCTTGGGGAGTCTCTGGTTCATTAAAGCCCATATAAAGGGCATTTGTCTTCCTTGCTCTGTGGTACTGGTATCTTCTGCTCACACAGCAGCCTCCTTGAGGGTCTCTGGTTCATTAAAGCCCATAGGGAGGGCCTTTGTCTTCCTTGCTCTGTGGTTCTGGTATCTTCTGCTCACACAGCAGCCTCATTGGGGGTCTCTGGTTCATTAAAGCCCATAGGGAGGACCTATGTCTCCCTTATCCTGTGGTTCTTGTATCTTCTGCTCACACAGCAGCCTCCTTGAGGGTCTCTGGTTCATTAAAGCACATAGAAAGGGCATTTGTCTTCCTTGTCCTGTGGTTCTGGTATCTTCTACTCAAACAGCAGCCTCCTTGGGGAGTCTCTGGTTCATTAAAGCCCATAGGGAGGGCCTTTGCCTTCCTTGCTCTGTGGTTCTGGTATCTTCTGCTCACACAGCAGCCTCATTGGGGGTCTCTGGTTCATTAAAGCCCATAGGGAGGACCTATGTCTCCCTTATCCTGTGGTTCTTGTATCTTCTGCTCAAACAGCAGCCTCCTCGAGGGTCTCTGGTTCATTAAAGCCCATAGGGAGGGCCTTTGTCTTCCTTGCTCTGTGGTTCTGGTATCTTCTGCTCACACAGCAGCCTCATTGGGGGTCTCTGGTTCATTAAAGCCCATAGGGAGGACCTATGTCTCCCTTATCCTGTGGTTCTTGTATCTTCTGCTCACACAGCAGCCTCCTTGAGGGTCTCTGGTTCATTAAAGCACATAGAAAGGGCATTTGTCTTCCTTGCCCTGTGGTACTGGTATCTTCTGCTCACACCGCAGCCTCCTTGGGGGTCACTGGTTCATTAAAGCCCATAGAAAGGGCATTTGTCTTCTTTGCCCTGTGGTTCTGGTATCTTCTACTCAAACAGCAGCCTCCTTGGGGAGTCTCTGGTTCATTAAAGCCCATATAAAGGCCATTTGACTTCCTTGCCCTGTGGTACTGGTATCTTCTACTCAAACAGCAGCCTCCTTGGGGAGTCTCTGGTTCATTAAAGCCCATATAAAGGGCATTTGTCTTCCTTGCTCTGTGGTACTGGTATCTTCTGCTCACACAGCAGCCTCCTTGAGGGTCTCTGGTTCATTAAAGCCCATAGGGAGGGCCTTTGTCTTCCTTGCTCTGTGGTTCTGGTATCTTCTGCTCACACAGCAGCCTCATTGGGGGTCTCTAGTTCATTAAAGCCCATAGGGAGGACCTATGTCTCCCTTATCCTGTGGTTCTTGTATCTTCTGCTCACACAGCAGCCTCCTTGAGGGTCTCTGGTTCATTAAAGCACATAGAAAGGGCATTTGTCTTCCTTGTCCTGTGGTTCTGGTATCTTCTACTCAAACAGCAGCCTCCTTGGGGAGTCTCTGGTTCATTAAAGCCCATAGGGAGGGCCTTTGTCTTCCTTGCTCTGTGGTTCTGGTATCTTCTGCTCACACAGCAGCCTCATTGGGGGTCTCTGGTTCATTAAAGCCCATAGAAAGGGCATTTGTCGTCCTTGCCCTGTGGTTCTGGTATCTTCTGCTCACACAGCAGCCTCCTTGGGGAGTCTCTGGTTCATTAAAGCCCATAGAAAGGGTATTTGTCTTCCTTGCTCTGTGGTTCTGGTATCTTCTGCTCACACAGCAGCCTCCTTGGGGAGTCTCTGGTTCCTTAAAGCCCATATAAAGGGCATTTGTCTTCCTTGCCCTGTGGTACTGGTATCTTCTGCTCACACAGCAGCCTCCTTGGGGGTCACTGGTTCATTAAAGCCCATAGAAAGGGCATTTGTCTTCCTTGCCCTGTGGTTCTGGTATCTTCTACTCAAACAGCAGCCTCCTTGGGGAGTCTCTGGTTCATTAAAGCCCATATAAAGGGCATTTGTCTTCCTTGCCCTGTGGTACTGGTATCTTCTACTCAAACAGCAGCCTCCTTGGGGAGTCTTTGGTTCATTAAAGCCCATATAAAGGGCATTTGTCTTCCTTGCTCTGTGGTACTGGTATCTTCTGCTCACACAGCAGCCTCCTCGAGGGTCTCTGGTTCATTAAAGCCCATAGGGAGGGCCTTTGTCTTCCTTGCTCTGTGGTTCTGGTATCTTCTGCTCACACAGCAGCCTCATTGGGGGTCTCTGGTTCATTAAAGCCCATAGGGAGGACCTATGTCTCCCTTATCCTGTGGTTCTTGTATCTTCTGCTCACACAGCAGCCTCCTTGAGGGTCTCTGGTTCATTAAAGCACATAGAAAGGGCATTTGTCTTCCTTGCCCTGTGGTACTGGTATCTTCTGCTCACACCGCAGCCTCCTTGGGGGTCACTGGTTCATTAAAGCCCATAGAAAGGGCATTTGTCTTCCTTGCCCTGTGGTTCTGGTATCTTCTACTCAAACAGCAGCCTCCTTGGGGAGTCTCTGGTTCATTAAAGCCCATATAAAGGGCATTTGTCTTCCTTGCCCTGTGGTACTGGTATCTTCTACTCAAACAGCAGCCTCCTTGGGGAGTCTCTGGTTCATTAAAGCCCATATAAAGGACATTTGTCTTCCTTGCTCTGTGGTACTGGTATCTTCTGCTCACACAGCAGCCTCCTTGAGGGTCTCTGGTTCATTAAAGCCCATAGGGAGGGCCTTTGTCTTCCTTGCTCTGTGGTTCTGGTATCTTCTGCTCACACAGCAGCCTCATTGGGGGTCTCTGGTTCATTAAAGCCCATAGGGAGGACCTATGTCTCCCTTATCCTGTGGTTCTTGTATCTTCTGCTCACACAGCAGCCTCCTTGAGGGTCTCTGGTTCATTAAAGCACATAGAAAGGGCATTTGTCTTCCTTGTCCTGTGGTTCTGGTATCTTCTACTCAAACAGCAGCCTCCTTGGGGAGTCTCTGGTTCATTAAAGCCCATAGGGAGGGCCTTTGCCTTCCTTGCTCTGTGGTTCTGGTATCTTCTGCTCTCACAGCAGCCTCATTGGGGGTCTCTGGTTCATTAAAGCCCATAGGGAGGACCTATGTCTCCCTTATCCTGTGGTTCTTGTATCTTCTGCTCACACAGCAGCCTCCTCGAGGGTCTCTGGTTCATTAAAGCCCATAGGGAGGGCCTTTGTCTTCCTTGCTCTGTGGTTCTGGTATCTTCTGCTCACACAGCAGCCTCATTGGGGGTCTCTGGTTCATTAAAGCCCATAGAGAGGACCTATGTCTCCCTTATCCTGTGGTTCTTGTATCTTCTGCTCACACAGCAGCCTCCTTGAGGGTCTCTGGTTCATTAAAGCACATAGAAAGGGCATTTGTCTTCCTTGCCCTGTGGTACTGGTATCTTCTGCTCACACCGCAGCCTCCTTGGGGGTCACTGGTTCATTAAAGCCCATAGAAAGGGCATTTGTCTTCCTTGCCCTGTGGTTCTGGTATCTTCTACTCAAACAGCAGCCTCCTTGGGGAGTCTCTGGTTCATTAAAGCCCATATAAAGGGCATTTGTCTTCCTCGCCCTGTGGAACTGGTATCTTCTACTCAAACAGCAGCCTCCTTGGGGAGTCTCTGGTTCATTAAAGCCCATATAAAGGGCATTTGTCTTCCTTGCTCTGTGGTACTGGTATCTTCTGCTCAAACAGCAGCCTCCTCGAGGGTCTCTGGTTCATTAAAGCCCATAGGGAGGGCCTTTGTCTTCCTTGCTCTGTGGTTCTGGTATCTTCTGCTCACACAGCAGCCTCATTGGGGGTCTCTGGTTCATTAAAGCCCATAGGGAGGACCTATGTCTCCCTTATCCTGTGGTTCTTGTATCTTCTGCTCACACAGCAGCCTCCTTGAGGGTCTCTGGTTCATTAAAGCACATAGAAAGGGCATTTGTCTTCCTTGCCCTGTGGTACTGGTATCTTCTGCTCACACCGCAGCCTCCTTGGGGGTCACTGGTTCATTAAAGCCCATAGAAAGGGCATTTGTCTTCTTTGCCCTGTGGTTCTGGTATCTTCTACTCAAACAGCAGCCTCCTTGGGGAGTCTCTGGTTCATTAAAGCCCATATAAAGGCCATTTGTCTTCCTTGCCCTGTGGTACTGGTATCTTCTACTCAAACAGCAGCCTCCTTGGGGAGTCTCTGGTTCATTAAAGCCCATATAAAGGGCATTTGTCTTCCTTGCTCTGTGGTACTGGTATCTTCTGCTCACACAGCAGCCTCCTTGAGGGTCTCTGGTTCATTAAAGCCCATAGGGAGGGCCTTTGTCTTCCTTGCTCTGTGGTTCTGGTATCTTCTGCTCACACAGCAGCCTCATTGGGGGTCTCTAGTTCATTAAAGCCCATAGGGAGGACCTATGTCTCCCTTATCCTGTGGTTCTTGTATCTTCTGCTCACACAGCAGCCTCCTTGAGGGTCTCTGGTTCATTAAAGCACATAGAAAGGGCATTTGTCTTCCTTGTCCTGTGGTTCTGGTATCTTCTACTCAAACAGCAGCCTCCTTGGGGAGTCTCTGGTTCATTAAAGCCCATAGGGAGGGCCTTTGTCTTCCTTGCTCTGTGGTTCTGGTATCTTCTGCTCACACAGCAGCCTCATTGGGGGTCTCTGGTTCATTAAAGCCCATAGAAAGGGCATTTGTCGTCCTTGCCCTGTGGTTCTGGTATCTTCTGCTCACACAGCAGCCTCCTTGGGGAGTCTCTGGTTCATTAAAGCCCATAGAAAGGGTATTTGTCTTCCTTGCTCTGTGGTTCTGGTATCTTCTGCTCACACAGCAGCCTCCTTGGGGAGTCTCTGGTTCCTTAAAGCCCATATAAAGGGCATTTGTCTTCCTTGCCCTGTGGTACTGGTATCTTCTGCTCACACAGCAGCCTCCTTGGGGGTCACTGGTTCATTAAAGCCCATAGAAAGGGCATTTGTCTTCCTTGCCCTGTGGTTCTGGTATCTTCTACTCAAACAGCAGCCTCCTTGGGGAGTCTCTGGTTCATTAAAGCCCATATAAAGGGCATTTGTCTTCCTTGCCCTGTGGTACTGGTATCTTCTACTCAAACAGCAGCCTCCTTGGGGAGTCTTTGGTTCATTAAAGCCCATATAAAGGGCATTTGTCTTCCTTGCTCTGTGGTACTGGTATCTTCTGCTCACACAGCAGCCTCCTCGAGGGTCTCTGGTTCATTAAAGCCCATAGGGAGGGCCTTTGTCTTCCTTGCTCTGTGGTTCTGGTATCTTCTGCTCACACAGCAGCCTCATTGGGGGTCTCTGGTTCATTAAAGCCCATAGGGAGGACCTATGTCTCCCTTATCCTGTGGTTCTTGTATCTTCTGCTCACACAGCAGCCTCCTTGAGGGTCTCTGGTTCATTAAAGCACATAGAAAGGGCATTTGTCTTCCTTGCCCTGTGGTACTGGTATCTTCTGCTCACACCGCAGCCTCCTTGGGGGTCACTGGTTCATTAAAGCCCATAGAAAGGGCATTTGTCTTCCTTGCCCTGTGGTTCTGGTATCTTCTACTCAAACAGCAGCCTCCTTGGGGAGTCTCTGGTTCATTAAAGCCCATATAAAGGGCATTTGTCTTCCTTGCCCTGTGGTACTGGTATCTTCTACTCAAACAGCAGCCTCCTTGGGGAGTCTCTGGTTCATTAAAGCCCATATAAAGGACATTTGTCTTCCTTGCTCTGTGGTACTGGTATCTTCTGCTCACACAGCAGCCTCCTTGAGGGTCTCTGGTTCATTAAAGCCCATAGGGAGGGCCTTTGTCTTCCTTGCTCTGTGGTTCTGGTATCTTCTGCTCACACAGCAGCCTCATTGGGGGTCTCTGGTTCATTAAAGCCCATAGGGAGGACCTATGTCTCCCTTATCCTGTGGTTCTTGTATCTTCTGCTCACACAGCAGCCTCCTTGAGGGTCTCTGGTTCATTAAAGCACATAGAAAGGGCATTTGTCTTCCTTGTCCTGTGGTTCTGGTATCTTCTACTCAAACAGCAGCCTCCTTGGGGAGTCTCTGGTTCATTAAAGCCCATAGGGAGGGCCTTTGCCTTCCTTGCTCTGTGGTTCTGGTATCTTCTGCTCTCACAGCAGCCTCATTGGGGGTCTCTGGTTCATTAAAGCCCATAGGGAGGACCTATGTCTCCCTTATCCTGTGGTTCTTGTATCTTCTGCTCACACAGCAGCCTCCTCGAGGGTCTCTGGTTCATTAAAGCCCATAGGGAGGGCCTTTGTCTTCCTTGCTCTGTGGTTCTGGTATCTTCTGCTCACACAGCAGCCTCATTGGGGGTCTCTGGTTCATTAAAGCCCATAGAGAGGACCTATGTCTCCCTTATCCTGTGGTTCTTGTATCTTCTGCTCACACAGCAGCCTCCTTGAGGGTCTCTGGTTCATTAAAGCACATAGAAAGGGCATTTGTCTTCCTTGCCCTGTGGTACTGGTATCTTCTGCTCACACCGCAGCCTCCTTGGGGGTCACTGGTTCATTAAAGCCCATAGAAAGGGCATTTGTCTTCCTTGCCCTGTGGTTCTGGTATCTTCTACTCAAACAGCAGCCTCCTTGGGGAGTCTCTGGTTCATTAAAGCCCATATAAAGGGCATTTGTCTTCCTCGCCCTGTGGAACTGGTATCTTCTACTCAAACAGCAGCCTCCTTGGGGAGTCTCTGGTTCATTAAAGCCCATATAAAGGGCATTTGTCTTCCTTGCTCTGTGGTACTGGTATCTTCTGCTCACACAGCAGCCTCCTTGAGGGTCTCTGGTTCATTAAAGCCCATAGGGAGGGCCTTTGTCTTCCTTGCTCTGTGGTTCTGGTATCTTCTACTCAAACAGCAGCCTCCTTGGGGAGTCTCTGGTTCATTAAAGCCCATAAAAAAGGGCATTTGTCTTCCTTGCCCTGTGGTACTGGTATCTTCTACTCAAACAGCAGCCTCCTTGGGGAGTCTCTGGTTCATTAAAGCCCATATAAAGGGCATTTGTCTTCCTTGCTCTGTGGTACTGGTATCTTCTGCTCACACAGCAGCCTCCTTGAGGGTCTCTGGTTCATTAAAGCCCATAGGGAGGGCCTTTGTCTTCCTTGCTCTGTGGTTCTGGTATCTTCTGCTCACACAGCAGCCTCATTGGGGGTCTCTGGTTCATTAAAGCCCATAGGGAGGACCTATGTCTCCCTTATCCTGTGGTTCTTGTATCTTCTGCTCACACAGCAGCCTCCTTGAGGGTCTCTGGTTCATTAAAGCACATAGAAAGGGCATTTGTCTTCCTTGTCCTGTGGTTCTGGTATCTTCTACTCAAACAGCAGCCTCCTTGGGGAGTCTCTGGTTCATTAAAGCCCATAGGGAGGGCCTTTGCCTTCCTTGCTCTGTGGTTCTGGTATCTTCTGCTCACACAGCAGCCTCATTGGGGGTCTCTGGTTCATTAAAGCCCATAGGGAGGACCTATGTCTCCCTTATCCTGTGGTTCTTGTATCTTCTGCTCACACAGCAGCCTCCTCGAGGGTCTCTGGTTCATTAAAGCCCATAGGGAGGGCCTTTGTCTTCCTTGCTCTGTGGTTCTGGTATCTTCTGCTCACACAGCAGCCTCATTGGGGGTCTCTGGTTCATTAAAGCACATAGGGAGGACCTATGTCTCCCTTATCCTGTGGTTCTTGTATCTTCTGCTCACACAGCAGCCTCCTTGAGGGTCTCTGGTTCATTAAAGCACATAGAAAGGGCATTTGTCTTCCTTGCCCTGTGGTACTGGTATCTTCTGCTCACACCGCAGCCTCCTTGGGGGTCACTGGTTCATTAAAGCCCATAGAAAGGGCATTTGTCTTCCTTGCCCTGTGGTTCTGGTATCTTCTACTCAAACAGCAGCCTCCTTGGGGAGTCTCTGGTTCATTAAAGCCCATATAAAGGGCATTTGTCTTCCTTGCCCTGTGGTACTGGTATCTTCTACTCAAACAGCAGCCTCCTTGGGGAGTCTCTGGTTAATTAAAGCCCATATAAAGGGCATTTGTCTTCCTTGCTCTGTGGTACTGGTATCTTCTGCTCACACAGCAGCCTCCTTGAGGGTCTCTGGTTCATTAAAGCCCATAGGGAGGGCCTTTGTCTTCCTTGCTCTGTGGTTCTGGTATCTTCTGCTCACACAGCAGCCTCATTGGGGGTCTCTGGTTCATTAAAGCCCATAGGGAGGACCTATGTCTCCCTTATCCTGTGGTTCTTGTATCTTCTGCTCACACAGCAGCCTCCTTGAGGGTCTCTGGTTCATTAAAGCACATAGAAAGGGCATTTGTCTTCCTTGTCCTGTGGGTCTGGTATCTTCTACTCAAACAGCAGCCTCCTTGGGGAGTCTCTGGTTCATTAAAGCCCATAGGGAGGGCCTTTGTCTTCCTTGCTCTGTGGTTCTGGTATCTTCTGCTCACACAGCAGCCTCCTTGGGTGTCTCTGGTTCATTAAAGCCCATATAAAGGGCATTTGTCTTCCTTGCCCTGTGGTACTGGTATCTTCTACTCAAACAGCAGCCTCCTTGGGGAGTCTCTGGTTCATTAAAGCCCATAGGGAGGGCCTTTGCCTTCCTTGCTCTGTGGTTCTGGTATCTTCTGCTCACACAGCAGCCTCATTGGGGGTCTCTGGTTCATTAAAGCCCATAGGGAGGACCTATGTCTCCCTTATCCTGTGGTTCTTGTATCTTCTGCTCACACAGCAGCCTCCTCGAGGGTCTCTGGTTCATTAAAGCCCATAGGGAGGGCCTTTGTCTTCCTTGCTCTGTGGTTCTGGTATCTTCTGCTCACACAGCAGCCTCATTGGGGGTCTCTGGTTCATTAAAGCACATAGGGAGGACCTATGTCTCCCTTATCCTGTGGTTCTTGTATCTTCTGCTCACACAGCAGCC
This sequence comes from Ambystoma mexicanum, assembly GCF_040938575.1. Classification (NCBI taxonomy): domain Eukaryota; kingdom Metazoa; phylum Chordata; class Amphibia; order Caudata; family Ambystomatidae; genus Ambystoma; species Ambystoma mexicanum. Next base: position 1,510,398,781 of record NC_090922.1, read on the forward strand.
TCCTTGAGGGTCTCTGGTTCATTAAAGCACATAGAAAGGGCATTTGTCTTCCTTGCCCTGTGGTACTGGTATCTTCTGCTCACACCGCAGCCTCCTTGGGGGTCACTGGTTCATTAAAGCCCATAGAAAGGGCATTTGTCTTCCTTGCCCTGTGGTTCTGGTATCTTCTACTCAAACAGCAGCCTCCTTGGGGAGTCTCTGGTTCATTAAAGCCCATATAAAGGGCATTTGTCTTCCTTGCCCTGTGGTACTGGTATCTTCTACTCAAACAGCAGCCTCCTTGGGGAGTCTCTGGTTCATTAAAGCCCATATTAAGGGCATTTGTCTTCCTTGCTCTGTGGTACTGGTATCTTCTGCTCACACAGCAGCCTCCTTGAGGGTCTCTGGTTCATTAAAGCCCATAGGGAGGGCCTTTGTCTTCCTTGCTCTGTGGTTCTGGTATCTTCTGCTCACACAGCAGCCTCATTGGGGGTCTCTGGTTCATTAAAGCCCATAGGGAGGACCTATGTCTCCCTTATCCTGTGGTTCTTGTATCTTCTGCTCACACAGCAGCCTCCTTGAGGGTCTCTGGTTCATTAAAGCACATAGAAAGGGCATTTGTCTTCCTTGTCCTGTGGTTCTGGTATCTTCTACTCAAACAGCAGCCTCCTTGGGGAGTCTCTGGTTCATTAAAGCCCATAGGGAGGGCCTTTGCCTTCCTTGCTCTGTGGTTCTGGTATCTTCTGCTCACACAGCAGCCTCATTGGGGGTCTCTGGTTCATTAAAGCCCATAGGGAGGACCTATGTCTCCCTTATCCTGTGGTTCTGGTATCTTCTGCTCACACAGCAGCCTCCTTGAGGGTCTCTGGTTCATTAAAGCCCATTGGAAGGGCCTTTGTCCTCCTTGCTCTGTGGTTCTGGTAACTTCTGCTCACACAGCAGCCTCCTTGGGGGTCTCTGGTTCATTAAAGCCCATAGGGAGGGCATTTATCTTCCTTGCACTGTGTTTCTGGTATTTTCTGCTCACACAGCAGCCTCCATGAGGGTCTCTGGTTCATTAAAGCCCATAGAAAGGGCCTTTATCTTCCTTGCTCTGTGGTTCTGGTTTCTTCTGCTCAAACAGCAGCCTCCTTGATGGTCTCTGGTTCTTTAAGACAATAGGGAGGACCTCTGTCTCCCTTGCCCTGTGGTTCTAGTATCTTCTGCTCACACAGCAGCCTCCTTGGGGGTCTCTGGTTCATTAAAGCACATAGAAAGGGCATTTGTCTTCCTTAGCCTGTGGTTCTGGTCTCTTATGCTCACACAGCAGTCTCTGTGAGGGTGTCTGGTTCATTAAGACTATAGGGAGAGCCTGTGTCTTCATTGCCCTGTGGTTCTAGTATATTCTGCTCACACAGCAGCCTCCTTGAGGGTCTGTGGTTCATTAAAGACCACAGGGAGGGCACATGTCTACCTTGCCTTGTGGTTCTGGTATCTTCTGCTCACACAGCAGCCTCCTTGAGTGTCACTGGTTCATTAAAGCCCATAGGAAGGGTTTTTGTCTTCCTTGCTCTGTGGTTCTGGTATCTTCTGCTCACACAGCAGCCTCCTTGATTGAGTGTCTCTGGTTCATTAAAGCCCATAGGAAGGGCCTTTATCATCCTTGCTCTGTGGTTCTGGTTTCTTCTGCTCACACAGCAGTCTCCTTGGGGGTCTCTGGTTCATTAAAGCCCATAGAAAGGGCATGTGTCTTCCTTGCCCTGTAGTTCTGGTATCCTGTGCTCACACTGACTGCAGCCTCTGTGAGGGTCTCTGGTTCATTAAAGCCCATAGTGAGGGCATTTGTCTGCCTTTCTCTGTGGCACTGGTATCCTATGCTCACACAGCAGCCTCCTTGAGGGTCTGTGGTTCATTAAAGACAATAGGGAGGACCTTTGTCTCCCTTGCCCTGTGGTTCTTGTATCTTCTGCTCACACAACAGCCTCCTTGGGGGTCACTGTTAGGCAGAAACCTGTGCAGTTCCCTTAGGGAACACTGCAAAAGATTTAGGACTAAAGGTGTTAGCAGTAAACCCTCTTGGTAGCAGTCTGTACCACCCAGATTTACCTGGTAGCTGTGGCTGAGCAGTCAGACTTCTCTCAAGAAGAGTTAGACAGTATGCAAAGTATACACAATAGGCACTCAGACACACCAATACAAGCAAACACTGACCAGAGCTTTGGTATCAAAGTATATAATTATTTATTTAAAAACACACTGTTTGAAACACTCCAGCACTCTTGTTGTAAAATATTCTAAACACAGTTACTATTGTAATATATACAACCCTTTTTCCTTATCAGATAAGTCTCAGTAAAACACCACTTATTTTCATACAGAAGTGAGCGCTTAACTAGATGGCACTCCAATAAGTTTGTGAGAAAGGGAGGGAAAAAGACAGAATATGGAAAGGTACACCACTCTAAGATTCAGGAACACTGTTAGCAAGGCAGAAGAGCAAAAGTCACTGGTGAGCCAAAGTCCAAAGGCTGGGCCCACTCTTAGAGAGAGCAGAGCACAAATGCGCCCAAGATCACACAGTTACGCTAGGCTTAGAAAGTCTTGCAGAGAGTTCAAAAAGAGTTTAGAGAGGCTCAGGAAAGTTTAACCAGGATGTCCCAGGCCAACCCAGGTTCGAAGGCCGGGGGCTAAATCTACCCCGTACAGTCGGTGGCAAGGGAAGCCAGGCGGGACATGGTACCTTAAGTGGGAAGGAACCTGTAGCGGTGGCAGTTGTTCCTGGCAGTGGGTGCAAGTCACGTCATCGTCCAGGGGAAGAGAAGATCTCGACTTGGAGGAAAGAAGAAGGTCGTTGCCTTGCCAGGGATGAAACCAGCCACAGAGTTTTCCGGTTAAAGGTGGTACCTTTTTTTCGCGGCCGTGGTAAAACGTGGTATCCCGGTTGCCGGGGTGCATGGCACAGGCAAGGCGGCCACGAGGTACATCGGGAAGGCGAAAAGACAGTGAAACTGGTTATCCCCACCAGTCAAATAAAGAAGACTCTCCGGCGGGAGATCTCCTCTGTCGTTGGGAAAAGTGGTGAGACGGTCCAGCAGAGCTCCACCGGTGGTGTCGTCGTGGCAGATTGGCTCAGCTTCTCCCTCGTTGGATTCTTAGGTCCTGTGGCGACTTATGAAGTTCCAGTCCCCAAAGCCCTGCTTTTATGCAGAAAACCCCCATTCACTCAGCCTAGCTGTCACTCAAACATGCTAAGTGGTGAGCCGGCCGGCTCACCACTTGGGCCAATCAGGACGGAGTGCGACTTGTGTTGCCTAGGCAACTCAGTCCAGGGTGCCTAAATCCCCCTCCACCCCTCCTAAGTACCCCAGACAGACTGGAACCACTTTGGAGAGATTCTGGGGAGAATCCCGCCAAAAAGTGGAACAAAGGGCTCAACTTGGGTTGGAGTCACAGAAGAGAACACAAACGCCATTTTAGAATCAAGTTTTGGCAGAAAATACCAACCGGAGAATTAATATTAATTAAATAAACCGGAGGTATGTTCGAGGCTACCGTAAATAATTAAATAAAGATAGTAGCCTAAAACAATGGGAAAACCCATAGGAAAATATTTGCGGTTGAATATAAAAAGTAGTATCCACTGCCACCAGCCAAAACTCGATCAGGGGGGACGGAGACGTACCCCCTCGACTAACAGACCCCGGGGCAATTGAATTGCCCCAGCCAGTACGTCCACAATATGATGGTTTGTACTGGTTCTGTTCAGAATTTAAGACTAGTAAAGTCAATGGTGACTTTACATGCCCTGGGTGACAGTAGTCAGTCCCAGGGTATGGAATCTATACTGGGGGGTCACTATGACACCCCTGTGTTACTGCACTGAGGGTGCTGTGTAACACACATCACAAAAACACATGAGGCCCTATGGGGTAAAAGACCCCATAGCCCATTAAACACCTCTGGATTCAAAGAAACACACTCAAATCATGCCCAAGAGTGAGGGTAAAAGAGTCTCACTCTTGGCAGGAGAAAAAAAATAAACCCCAAAAATCCAGCAAAGCTGCTGGGGGACTCACTAAGTTAGGACATTCAACCTAAACAGAGAATTCTCCCTAACACTGCCCCCCCCCAGACTAAGGGACAGGAGGATTTAATCCACTCCTGGATGAACCTCATACCTCTAGTCGATGACATACATCCTAGAGAGTCCATCAGCATTTTGATGGTGACACCCTGACCTGTGCTCAATGGTGAAATCAAACCCTTGCAGGCAGATTGACCATCTCAATAGTTTTGGATTTTCTCCCTTCATTTGCATTAACCATCTGAAGGGTTGGTGGGCAGTCTGAATGACAAAAGTAGAACCATACAAGTATGGCCTAAACTTCTTCAGTGCCCACACAATAGCAAAGCATTCTCTTTCGATTGTTGCCCACCTTGTCTCAGGATCCTTCAGCTTATGGCTGATGAAGCAAATGGGGTGCTCCCTACCCTTCTCATCCAGTTGGCTTAGAACTGCACCTATACCTACATTGGAAGCATTAGTTTGTACAATGAAAGTTTGGTGGTAGTCAGGAGCTCTCAGTACTGGAGCTTGGCAAAGAGCTTTCTTCAGTTTTTCAAAGACCTGATTGCACTCCTCATTCCATTTGACCTTATTAGGGAATTTTGGAGAGGAGATTACATTCAGTGGAGAAGCTATGGTCCCATTGTCCTCAATGAAATTTCTGTAATACCCAGTGAGGCCTAGGAAGGCTCTCACTTGGGTTTGAGTAGTAGGTGTTGTCCAATTTTGCACAGCTTCAATCTTGCTGAGCAAAGGCCTTATTTCTCCACCTCCTACCTCATGCCCAAGGTAGACCACCTTACCTTGACCTATCTGGCATTTACTTGCCTTGATAGTCAAATTGGCCTGTCCAAGAGCCTGCAAAATATGTACTAGGTGGTTCACATGGTCCTCCCAGGAGTGGCTGAAGACTGCAATGTCATCCAAGTATGCCATGCAGAAGTCCTCCATCCCAGCTACAACTTGGTTCACCATCCTTTGGAATGTAGCAGGTGCATTTTTTAATCCAAAAGGCATGACCTTAAACTGGTACAAGCCAACTGGGGTGGAAAATGCAGTTTTCTCCTTGGCATGGTTTGTCAAGGCTATTTGCCAATAGCCTGACGTAAGGTCAAATGTGCTGAGGTACTTGGCTGCACCAAGTTTATCCATCAACTCATCTGTCCTTGGTAAAGGGTGGGCATCAGTCTTTGTGACTGCATTAAGAGCTCTATAGTCCACACAGAATCTCAAGTCTTTGGATCCTGCCTTTGGTACTAACACAACTGCGCTAGACCATGGACTAGTAGAGGGTTCTATTACCCCAAGATCAAGCATCTTCTTGACCTCCCCCTTGATATGGGTTCTCACATTTTCTGACATTCTGTATCCTCTGCTTTTGACTGGCAGACAGTCACCAATGAGTATCTCGTGCTGTCCCCAAGGGGTCAAGCCTGGTGAGAGTGAGAACAGGGAGGCAAACTGATTTAACATAGATTTGCACTCCTCTTGTTGCTCAGGTGTCAGATCTGAAGAGAGATTGACTCCTTCAATTTTCTCATCTAAAGGTACACCTCTGAGGAGGTTAGGGAGAGTCTCACTCTCTTCTTCCTCTGCTGCTGAAGCTAGAAGCAAGGCCCCTACTTCAGGTCTGGAGACGTACGCTTTCAGTCGGTTGGTGTGGAAGACTCTAGGAGCTTCCCTGGGTCTGCCCAGATCCACCAGATAGTTGACCTCTCCAAGTTTTCCCACAACTTTGAAGGGTCCCATCCATTTGTCTTGCAAGGCCCTCTGCCTTGTTGGGAGCATAACGAGAACTAGCTGGTCTTGAGTGAACTCAACCATGTTAGCCTTTTGATCATGCCAATGCTTGACCAAAGCTTGTCCAGCTTTCAGGTTATCACTAGCTTCTGCCATCATGTGTGACATTATCCTTCGGAGACCTATCACATAGTCAGTCACTCTGACTGGCTTGAGGGGAAGAGCACCTTCCAATCCCTCCTTAATCAGGGCCAACGGACCTCTGACTGGATGGCCATAGAGAAGTTCAAAGGGAGAATAACCTACTCCCTCCTGAGGGACTTCTCTATAAGCAAAGAGAAGACATGGCAGTAGAAGGTCCCACTTTCTTTTCAGAGGTTCCTCTAAAGCACCTATTATGCTCTTCATGGTTCTGTTAAACCTTTCTACCAACCCATTGGTCTGGGGTGGTATGCGGTTGAGAACTTGTAAGTAACTACACAGGTTTTCCACATGGCTTTCATGTAGTGGGACATAAAGTTTGACCCCCTGTCGGATATTACTTCCTTAGGAAATCCAACCCTGGTAGAAATACCAAGGAGGGCCTTAGCCACAGCCGGAGCTGTAACAGTCCTCATAGGAATTGCCTCAGGGTATCTAGTAGCATGGTCTACTACAAAAAGGATAAACCTGTTGCCTGAGGAGGTTGGGGGATCAAGGGGACCAACAATGTCAATCCCTACCCTCTCAAATGAGACTCCCACAACTGGGAGAGGAACTAAAGGTGCCACATTCTTGGAGCCAACCTTACCAGAAGTTTGGCAGGTATGGCAGCTCTTGCAAAACTTATCACTTCTGCCCCCATTTTTGGCCAATAGAAGTAGAGTGAGAGCCTTTCCTTGGTCTTCTTGAAACTCAAGTGACCAGCCAAAGGAATCTTGTGGGCTAAGTGAAAGAACTGTTGTCTGTTTTCTTGAGGTACTACAAGGCGTTTGTAGTCTCCAGGTTCAGACTCAGTTGGTTCACTGTAGAAGAGGCCATCTTCCCAGTGCAACCTATACTTCCCAGGCTCTTGCCCATCAGCCTGAGCAGCTGCCTGGTGGCGGAGACCCTCCAGAGTTGGACATTCTCTTTGTCCCTTACGGAAAACTGCCTTGCTGGGCACACCTTCTGCCAGTAAAGACTGCAGCTCAGGAAGGTCCTCAGGGTCTAGATCTCCAATAAGTTCTTGGCCTCCCACTAGCTCTTCTTCAGAGTCTAGTTCAACCACACAGGGTTGTACCTCCCTCTCAGCCTCAGCTGGAGGTGGAGTTACAGGTGTAACTGTTGGAAGCACTGGAGTGCTCACTGCTGACTTTTTCCTAGGAGTCTTGGGTTGCCCCTTTGCTCCTGATCTGGTAGTTACTGCAGTGAGTTGCTCCAGTGGTAAAGGAGTGTTCTCTGTCATCATCTCCTGAGATAACCCTAATAGGGTTTTCTTTCTTGCAGGTTTTGTGAGCTCCTGTAACCTTTTACTAGGTGGTCTGGGGGTATGTGACACAACTCCAAGAGCTTTCAGGTCATTACACAACAGAACCCTACCTGGTACTTCACATTGTATACTGACAGGTATCTTTACAGCCATATCATTACACTGGATGAGAACTGGTAATTGGGGACACATCTGCACAGGCCCTCCAGCTAACTTGGTGAGGAATTTGGGTGCCTTAGCAACATCCTCTGCCTTGAAAAAGGATTCATCCACCACAGTTATGCTGGCCCCAGTGTCTCTAATGGCAGGAGTCTCCTGACCATTCACCTGGACACTGTCTTCATAATACTCTTTAGTATTATCTGGGATAGAATTATACACATCTAAGTTCTGTTGTTCCCACAACCCCAGAGAGACTAAAGAAACACTGGCTGAGACACCAATGGGTTCATCGGCCAGCAGTAGAAAGTTTCCACTTGCCATTGGGATTTCCTCTTCTGGAGCGAAGGCTAAGGAGGCAAGTTGGATCCTTGAAGGTTTACCCTTGCATCTGGGATCTCCTTTCACATGGTCAGTAGAGCCACAAACAAAGCATTTACCAAATGCCTTCTGGAATGGGGGCTTGTTCTGACCTCCCTCTGGTTTGGCACCAGACGAGACACTATTCTGCTGTGGTTCCCCTGGTGGCTTACCCTTCTGGTTTTGTTGGGGGCCGTCTTTGGAATTTGCAGTATTAGAATTCTCTTTGGAGTCCTTTTTAGGCTGTTCCCCCTCATCCTTTTTCTGAGTTATCCCAGAATCCTTGTGAGTGGCCCTGTTGGCAACCCACAAGTCAGCAGCCTTTGCTAGTTTCCGGGAATCTAATTCCTTTGAATCAGCCAAGTGCTGTCTGAGCTCAGGAGAGCAGACGTCATAAATAGACTCCAACATAAAAGGATTCTTCATACCTTCATAAGAGTTCACCTTGTAACCCTTAATCCATCCCTCTAAGTTTTTCAACCCTTCACTCACCCAGGTAGCCAAAGGGGTACCATCATGCTTTTTGAGGGTCCTAAACCTCTTAAGATACTGGGAAGGGGTCTTCCCAAATCTAGCTATCAGAGCTAGTTGCACACATTCATACTCTTTCCTATCCTCCTCCCCCAACTCCATTACCACATCAGTTGCAACAGGGGGAAGCCTGGAGAACAACCAAGTGAGTAAGTCATTTCCTGTGATGTTCTGGAGCCCATTATTATATTCAAACAGAGACAACCAATCCAACACATCCAACTTAGGCTCATACATACCAACCAATTCTTTAGGCATCCGGGGTCTTTTAGGACTGGAACTTCTAGAGGAGCCAGAGAGAGAAGCATTTTCAACAGATAATTTCTTAATTTCTAGCTCATGCTCGAGCTCCATTTCCCTTAGCCTTAGTTCTTGATTCAGTTCCTGGTGTCTCTGTTCAGCCTGAGTATTCAGTCTCTTGAACTCTAGCTCAAGTTTCATTTTCTCTAATTCAAGATATTGAGGACTAAGTGTGGGACTTGGCAAAGGCCCAGTAGGTACAGCAGGTAGAGCAGACAGAGGCCTAGGGGGGACAATCACAGCAGCCTCACCCTCCTCTTCTGACTCTTCCTCATGATTGTCCATATTTTGATCAACATCAATCTCTATACTGTTATCTACATTTTCTGGCATGGTACGTTCCTCTGAACCATCATCCAGACTTTGGTTAGCTAACAACCTTTCTATAAATTCCATTTTCTTGCCTTTAGTCAGGAGATTCTTATGCTTACATAGAACTCTTAAACAATCAGCAGTTTTTGTAGCAAGGGACTCTTGGCTATAATTTTCCATAGTTGACATGTTAGAAAGATTACTTTTTCAGTGCTAAGCTTTGTGGTTAGTTGTACTAAGGTATCCTAAAGCACTCTAAAATGTATACTCAATACAAATCCCACCGCTGTACACCAGTGTTAGGCAGAAACCTGTGCAGTTCCCTTAGGGAACACTGCAAAAGATTTAGGACTACAGGTGTTAGCAGTAAACCCACTTGGTAGCAGTCTGTACCACCCAGATTTACCTGGTAGCTGTGGCTGAGCAGTCAGACTTCTCTCAAGAAGAGTTAGACAGTATGCAAAGTATACACAATAGGCACTGAGACACACCAATACAAGCAAACACTGACTAGAGCTTTGGTATCAAAGTATATAATTATTTATTTAAAAAACACACTGTTTGAAACACTCCAGCACTCTTGTTGTAAAATATTCTAAACACAGTTACTATTGTAATATATACACCCCTTTTTCCTTATCAGATAAGTCTCAGTAAAACACCACTTATTTAAATACAGAGGTGAGCGCTTAACTAGATGGCACTCCAATAAGTTTGTGAGAAAGGGAGGGAAAAAGACAGAATATGGAAAGGTACACCGCTCTAAGATTCAGGAACACTGTTAGCAAGGCAGAAGAGCAAAAGTCACTGGTGAGCCAAAGGCTGGGCCCACTCTTAGAGAGAGCAGAGCACAAATGCGCCCAAGATCACACAGTTACACTAGGCTTAGAAAGTCTTTCAGAGAGTTCAAAAAGAGCTTAGAGAGGCTCAGGAAAGTTTAGCCAGGGTGTCCCAGGCCAACCCAGGTTCGAAAGCCGGGGGCTAAATCTACCCCGTACAGTCAGTGGCAAGGGAAGCCAGGCGGGACATGGTACCTTAAGTGGGAATGATCTTCCAGCGCTGGCAGTTGTTCCTGGCAGTGGGTGCAAGTCACGTCGTCGTCCAGGGGAAGAGAAGATCTCGACTTGGAGGAAAGATGAAGGTCGTTGCACTGCCAGGGAAGAAACCAGCCGCAGAGTTTTCCGGTTAAAGGTGGTACCTTTTTTTCGCGTCGTGGTAAAACGTGGTATCCTGGTTGCCGGGGTGCTTGGCACAGGCAAGGCGGCCACGAGGTACGTCGGGAAGGCGAAAAGACGGTGAAACTGGTTATCCCCACCAGTCAAAGGAAGAACACTCTCCGTCGGGAGATCTCCTCTGTCGTTGGGAAAAGTGGTGAGGCGGTCCAGCAGGGCTCCACCGGTGGTGTCGTCGTGGCAGGTCGGTTCCGCTTCTCCCTCGTCGGATTCTTAGGTCCTGTGGCGACTTATGAAGTTCCAGTCCCCAAAGCCCTGCTTTTATGCAGAAAACCCCCATTCACTCAGCCTAGCTGTCACTCAAACATGCTAAGTGGTGAGCCGGCCGGCTCACCACTTGGGCCAATCAGGACGGAGTGCGACTTGAGTTGCCTAGGCAACTCAGTCCAGGGTGCCTAGATCCTCCTCCACCCCTCCTAAGTACCCCAGAGAGAGTGGAACCACTTTGGAGGGCTTCTCTGGAGAAGCCCGCCAAAAAGTGGAACAAAGGGCTCGACTTGGGTTGGAGTCACAGAAGAGAAAACAAACGCCATTTTCGAATCAAGTTTTGGCAGAAAATACCAACCGGAGAATTAATATTAATTAAATAAACCGGCGGTATGTTCGAGGCTACCGTAAAATAATTAAATAAAGATAGTAGCCTAAAACAATGGGAAAACCCATAGGAAAATATTCGCGGTTGAATATAAAAAGTAGTATCCACTGCCACCAGCCAAAACTCGATCAGGGGGGACGGAGACGTGCCCCCTCGACTAACAGACCCCGGGGCAATTGAATTGCCCCAGCCAGTACGTCCACAATATGTTGGTTTGTACTGGTTCTGTTCAGAATTTAAGACTAGTAAAGTCAATGGTGACTTTACATGCCCTGGGAGACAGTAGTCAGTCCCAGGGTATGGAGTCTATACTGGGGGGTCACTATGTGTTACTGCACTGAGGGTGCTGTGTAACACACATCACAAAAACACATGAGGCCTATGGGGTAAAAGACCCCATAGCCCATTAAACACATCTAGATTCAAAGAAACACACTCAAATCATGCCCAAGAGTGAGGGTAAAAGAGTCTCACTCTTGGCAGGAGAAAAAAAATAAACCCCAAAAATCCAGCAAAGCTGCTGGGGGACTCACTAGGTTAGGAAATTCAGCCTAAACAGAGAATTCTCCCTAACAGTCACTGGTTCATTAAAGACCATAGAGAGGACCTTTTTCTCCCTTGCCCTGTGGTTCTGGTACCATCCGCTCACAGAGCAGCCTCCTTGAGGGTCTTGGGTTCGTTAAAGCCCATAGGAAGCGTTTTTGTCTTCCTTGCTCTGTGATTCTGGTATCTTCTGCTCACACAGCAGCCTCCTTAAGTGTATTTGGTTCATTGAAGCCCATAGGAAGGGCCTTTGTCTTCCTTGCTCTGTGGTTCTGGTTTCTTCTGCTCACACAGCGGCCTCCTTGGGGGTCTCTGGTTCATTAAAGCCCACAGAAAGGGCTTTTGTCTTCCTTGCCCTGTTAATCTGGTATCTTCTGCTCACACAGCACCCTCCTTGGGGGTCCCTGGTTCATTAAAGCCCATAGAAAGGGCATTTGTCTTCCTTGCCCTGTGGTTCTGGTATCCTATGCTCACACAGCAGCCTCCTTGAGTGTCTCTGGTTCATTAAAGCCCACAGAAAGGGCCTTTGTCTTCCTTGCTCTGTGGTTCTCGTTTCTTCTGCTCAAACAGCAGCCTCCTTGAGGGTGTCTGGTTCATTATGACCATAGGAAGGGCTTGTGTATTCCTTGCCCTGTGGTTCTGGAAAGATCTTCCTCTCCAGCTGCGGGCCGTAAAGATGACAGTGGTATACCTGCACTCTATCAAACTAACATCACAACCTAAAAGTACAGGGACACACTTTTGAAACTACACCAACACCTACCTGGCCTCAGGCCTTACAGATCTATCTGAGATACTTACCTTTTCAAATTCATACGCATCTGTTTGACCTCACACCTACCTATATGACCCCAGTACACTTGTCTGATCCCAAGACCCACATGTGTGACAAGATGTTCACCTGTGTGATCACAGACCTCCCCTATAGACTTACTGACCTAGCTACCGTGCCACATGTCCATCGCTCTGAATGCAGACCCATCTGTATGACCACAGAGACACTTATCTGACCACAAGCCCACATTTGATTACAAATAGTACCTCTATCACCAGAGACTCGCGTACCTGACCAGAAACCCATACAACAGACCGCACTGTTTGCTTATATTCCTATTGTCTGACCACATATGACCACATACGCCCAATTCTGCCACATCACTTCCACAGCAGCCTATGCCACCGAGCTGATACGGGCCAATAGACCATTCTTGTCCTCAGATATTCATTTCATGGTCCCTCATGCCCTCGTGGGCTCTAAACTGGACTATTGTAATGGTTTTCTCTGCAGCACTTCTGAGAAACAAACGTAAATAGACTCCAAGTTACGTATAACAACGCCCTCTGCGCAGCATTGGACATGAACAAGTGAATGTCCATGAATAGATCGAATAAGAAATGTCAGAGGGAGAAAAAAACAAAATTGTTTTGACCGAAAATTACTTTTGGGTTTCCTTCCCCCTGATATTTCTGACAACCCCCTTACCCACCCCCTTACTTACCTCTTGGTGGCAAAACTCCTTGTGTGCCGCCATCTCTTGCATCCCTCTGCGACGCTGGTTACCTTCACTTATGTGAATGGGAGCCGGTGTCGCAGGGTCCTCATTTTTTTTAAAACTTAATTTAATCTGGAGCAGGGGACCCCCACAACCCTTGATGGCATTTAGTGAACAGCAGTATGGGGAGCAGCGCCCGCTGACGTTGTTCACTATCATGGCAACAAATGGGGGATTTATTTGAAATTTTCGGCTGTATGTAATTTTCATATAGCCGAATTTAGAATAAATCTCCCATTCCTTTGTTTTTTTTCAACATATATACGGATTTCGAACAAGCATGACCTCATCGCTGATGTCAGAAGATGCGTCCTTTGGCTCCAGTGCTCAGAGAAAGAATTAAGTTCAAAATCCTTTCATTTGCTCAGCGATGTCTGTCCAACAATGCTCCCACCTACCTAACCCAGAAACTCGCCATTCATACGTCGTCCAGATCAATGAGATCCTGCCATAGCCACTGCCTGGTGAGACCCAGCAGACGCAAAGGAGCCAAGGGGCTGAGCTTCCCAGCGGTGGCAGCCAACCTCTGGAACAACCTACCACTCCCCTGCGATGTGAACCATTCTATCATCTGTTCAGAAACAAACTCAAGACACACCTGTTTAACTATGAATGTACAAACCTACGTGCTGGAGACACCATGTCTGTAACTAGCGCCTCGATGCCCGCTCCTGCAAATGCTAAAATAAATAAATAAAGCTGACCACAAACTGACTTGTCTGAGCAGAGACCTACCTGTGCACCCGCAGACTCACTCCTGGCTGCAGGCCCAGCTGTGGGATGACAGGCTCACTCCTGGCTGCAGGCCCAGCTGTGGGATGACAGACACACTCCTGGCTGCAGGCCCAGCTCTGGGATGACAGGCTCACTCCTGGCTGCAGGCCCAGCTGTGGGATGACAGGCTCACTCCTGGCTGGCTCACTCCTGGCTGCAGGCCCAGCTGTGGGATGACAGACTCACTCCTGGCTGCAGGCCCAGCTGTGGGATGACAGACACACTCCTGGCTGCAGGCCCAGCTGTGGGATGACAGACTCACTCCTGGCTGCAGGCCCAGCTGTGGGATGACAGGCTCACTCCTGGCTGCAGGCCCAGCTGTGGGATGAGTCGATGACAGGCTCACTCCTGGCTGCAGGCCCAGCTGTGGGATGACAGACTCACTCCTGGCTGCAGGCCCAGCTGTGGGATGACAGACTCGCTCCTGGCTGCAGGCCCAGCTGTGGGATGACAGACTCACTCCTGGCAGCGTGGGATGAGGCTAAGCTGTCTAGCACAGGCCCAGCTGTGGGATGACAGACCACAGTCAGGCTGTGCTGCACCCAGATAGGCCAGCAGTGTGAAGGGCGGGCCTAAAATATCCAAGTAATATCACACAGTCCCAACTGGGTTCAGACAGACAGACACATATTAGATATGTGCATTATGAGCAACTCCCTCACAGTAGGTGGCCTCCTGAGGCATCATGAGGGGCTTTTCAAAATGGCGCTGAGCCCTTAGCATTATCATACCTGACGCACCTTTGACGACCTCAACACAACAATCCATCTCAAAGCTGCCTTTCGGTCCATGCCCTAAGAGGCAGTGTCTTCCATCCCTGGTTCTAGAGCTGAACGCACTTTGCATGCCGGGATCTGAAGTTCAACTTGTCAACTACAATTCTTTTCCATATTTCACTGAGCCTGACCCTCCCTGCTCACTCCCCTCCTTCTTTCTAGAGTCACTAAACGATGTCATTTGTGACTCTTAGGCCCTCTCCAGACTTCACTTCAAACACTTCCTGCACCTCTTGCCAACTCATGCAAATTGACATTGATGGAGTTCAGTTCAGCACTGGCTTCCCACATTATGTATGCATGGTCCATGCCCCCATCAGTGCTCCCCAGCCTTTCTGTGCATTCCTTCAGGGCCATTAACCAGGTGGCTCTCTTGCTTCCTTTCACCCATGCCCTCAGCCATGGATCTCTCTAGCCACCCAACAGCTGAGGACAACCATGCGCCTTAACCTGTGCCTCTTCTAGTAACCACACTATCCTTCTGTTCTTGCTTCTTACCTGGCACGGCCCTTGCTCTCACTACCACTTTCTTTCTACCCAGCAAAGTCCAACTATTATCTCCTCTCTGTCTTTTACGTCTTATATGCTATCCGTCACCGACTTTGCCAGCTACATCTTATCCAAAATATCTAATATAACCTGTCTGCCCTCTACCACTAATCTCTCTTTTTTTCTCTCTCTACATTTTTCTCGAGCTCGATGCTGTGGCTGCCATTCTGGATACCAGGATTGTGTAAGGAGAAATGTATCCACATTGAATTCAGAGAACATACGCACACAGCAACAAAGACACAAACGGGTTGGTACCAACTTCCTCGCCTGTGGAAAATAAAGCCCTTGATCCCAGAAACCAACTTCAGATCCGCTGTCCAAGCCCTGGTCCTCTCCGACCTGCACGGTGGTGGTGCCCTAACATCAGATCCACTGTCCAGGCCTTGCTCCTCTCCCACCTGGTTGATGGCAGTGCCCTAACTTCAGATCCACTGTCCAGACCTTGCTCCTCTCCCACCTGCATGTGCCCTAACCTCAGATCCGCTGTCCAGGCCCTGGTCCTCTCCCACATGAACGGTGGCAGTGCCCTAACTTCAGATCCGCTGTCCAGGCCTTGCTCCTCTCCCACCTGGTTGATGGCAGTGCCCTAACTTCAGATCCACTGTCCAGACCTTGCTCCTCTCCCACCTGCATGGTGGCAGAGCCCCTTCTACATATCTGCTGGCCAGGCCTTGCTCCTCTCCCACCTGGTTGATGGCAGTGCCCTAACTTCAGATCCACTGTCCAGACCTTGCTCCTCTCCCACCTGGTTGATGGCAGTGCCCTAACTTCAGATCCACTGTCCAGACCTTGCTCCTCTCCCACCTGCATGGTGGCAGAGCCCCTTCTACAGATCTGCTGGCCAGGCCTTGCTCCTCTCCCACCTGGTTGATGGCAGTGCCCTAACTTCAGATCCGCTGTCCAGGCCTTGCTCCTCTCCCACCTGGTTCATGGCAGTGCCCTAACTTCAGATCCACTGTCCAGACCTTGCTCCTCTCCCACCTGCATGGTGGCAGAGCCCCTTCAACAGATCTGCTGGCCAGGCCTTGCTCCTCTCCCACCTGGTTGATGGCAGTGCCCTAACTTCAGATCCACTGTCCAGACCTTGCTCCTCTCCCACCTGCATGGTGGCAGAGCCCCTTCTTCAGATCTGCTGGCCAGGCCTTGCTCCTCTCCCACCTGCACGGTGGCAGTGCCCTTACTTCAGATCCGCTGTCCAGGCCTTGCTCCTCTCCCACCTGGTTGATGGCAGTGCCCTAACTTCAGATCCACTGTCCAGACCTTGCTCCTCTCCCACCTGCATGGTGGCAGAGCCCCTTCTACAGATCTGCTGGCCAGGCCTTGCTCCTCTCCCACCTGGTTGATGGCAGTGCCCTAACTTCAGATCCACTGTCCAGACCTTGCTCCTCTCCCACCTGCACGGTGGCAGTGCCTCTTCTTCAGATCTGCTGGCCAGGCCTTGCTCCTCTCCCACCTGCACGGAGGTGGTACCCTAACTTCAGATCTGCTGGCCAGGCCTTGCTCCTCTCCCCCCTGCATGGTGGCAGTGCCCCTTCTTCAGATCCACTGTCCAGGCCTTGCTCCCCTCCCACCTGCACGGTGGCAATTCCCTAACTTCAGATCCTCTGTCCAAGCCCTGGTCCTCTCCCACCTGCACGGTGGCAGCGCCCTAACTTCAGATCCGCTATCCAGGCCCTGGTCATCTCCCACCTGCACGGTGGCAGTGCCCTAACTTCAGATCCGCTGTCCAGGCCTTGCTCCTCTCCCACCTACGCGGTGGCAGTGCCCTAACTTCAGATCTGCTGTCCAGACCCTGCTCCTCTCCCACCTGCATGGTGGCAGAGCCCCTTCTTCTGATCCGCTGCCCAGACCTTGCTCCTCTCCCACCTGCACGCTGGCAGTGCCCTAACTTCAGATCTGCTGTCCAGGACTTGCTCCTCTCCCACCTGCACAGTGGCAGTGCCCTAACTCAGATCTGCTGTCCAGGCCTTGCTCCTCTCCCACCTGCACGGTGGCAGGGCCCTAACTTCAGATCTGCTGTCCAGGCCTTGCCCCTCTCCCACCTGCACGGTGGCAGTGCCCTTACTTCAGATCTGCTGGCCAGGCCTTGCTCCTCTCCCGCCTGCACGGTGGCAGTGCCCCTTCTTCAGATCTGCTGTCCAGGCCTTGCTCCTCTCCCACCTGCACGGTGGCAGTGCCCTAACCTCAGATCCGCTGTCCAGGCCCTGGTCCTCTCCCACATGAACGGTGGCAGTGCCCTAACTTCAGATCCGCTGTCCAAGCCCTGGTCCTCTCCCACCTGCATGGTGGCAGTGCCCTAACTTCAGATCCACTGTCCAGGCCTTGCTCCTCTCCCACCTGCACGGTGGAAGTGCCCTAACTTCAGATCCGCTGTCCAGGCCCTGGTCCTCTCCCACCTGCACGGTGGCAGTGCCCTAACTTCAGATCCGCTGTCCAGACCCTGCTCCTCTCCCACCTGCATGGTGGCAGAGCCCCTTCTTCTGATCCGCTGCCCAGACCTTGCTCCTCTCCCACCTTCACGCTGGCAGTGCCCTAACTTCAGATCTGCTGTCCAGGCCTTGCTCCTCTCCCACCTGCACAGTGGCAGTGCCCTAACTCAGATCTGCTGTCCAGGCCTTGCTCCTCTCCCACCTGCACGGTGGCAGGGCCCTAACTTCAGATCTGCTGTCCAGGCCTTGCCCCTCTCCCACCTGCACGGTGGCAGTGCCCTTACTTCAGATCTGCTGGCCAGGCCTTGCTCCTCTCCCGCCTGCACGGTGGCAGTGCCCCTTCTTCAGATCTGCTGTCCAGGCCTTGCTCCTCTCCCACCTGCACGGTGGCAGTGCCCTAACCTCAGATCCGCTGTCCAGGCCCTGGTCCTCTCCCACATGCACGGTGGCAGTGCCCTAACTTCAGATCCGCTGTCCAAGCCCTGGTCCTCTCCCACCTGCATGGTGGCAGTGCCCTAACTTCAGATCCGCTGTCCAGGCCCTGGTCCTCTCCCACCTGCACGGTGGCAGTGCCCTAACTTCAGATCCGCTGTCCAAGTCCTGGTCCTCTTCCACCTGCACGGTGGCAGTGCCCTAACTTCAGATCCGCTGTCCAGGCCTTGCTCCTCTCCCACCTGTACGGTGGCAGTGCCCTAACTTCAGATCTGCTGGCCAGGCCTTGCTCCTCTACCACCTGCGCCGTGGCAGTGCCTTAACTTCAGATCTGCTGTCCAGGCCTTGCTTCTCTCCCACCTGGTTGATGGCAGTGCCCTAACTTCAGATCTGCTTGCCAGGCCTTGCTCCTCTCCCACCTGCACGGTGGCAGTGCCCCTTCTTCAGATCCGTTGTCCAGGCCTTGCTCCTCTCCCACCTGCATGGTGGCAGTGCCCTTACTTCAGATCCGCTGTCCAGGCCCTGGTCCTCTCCCACCTGCACGGTGGCAGTGCCCTAACTTCAGATCCGCTGTCCAAGTCCTGGTCCTCTCCCACCTGCACGGTGGCAGTGCCCTAACTTCAGATCCGCTGTCCAGGCCTTGCTCCTCTCCCACATGCGCGGTGGCAGTGCCCTAACTTCAGATCTGCTGTCCAGGCCTTGCTCCTCTCCCACCTGGTTGATGGCAGTGCCCTAACTTCAGATCCACTGTCCAGACCTTGCTCCTCTCCCACCTGCATGGTGGCAGAGCCCCTTCTTCAGATCTGCTGGCCAGGCCTTGCTCCTCTCCCACCTGAATGGTGGCAGTACCCTAACTTCAGATCTGCTGTCCATGCCTTGCTCCTCTCCCACCTGCATGGTGGCAGTGCCCCTTCTTCAGATCCGCTGCCCAGACCTTGCTCCTCTCCCACCTGCACGCTGGCAGTGCCATAACTTCAGATCTGCTGTCCAGGCCTTGCTCCTCTCCCACCTGCACGGTGGCAGTGCCCTAACTTCAGATCTGCTGTCCAGGCCTTGCTCCTCTCCCATCTGCATGGTGGCAGTGCCCTAACTTCAGATCTGCTGCCCAGGCCTTGCCCCTCTCCCACCTGCACGGTGGCAGTGCCCTAACTTCAGATCTGTTGGCCAGGTCTTGCTCTTCTCCCACCTGCATGGTGGCAGTGCCCCTTCTTCAGATCTGCTGTCCAGGCCTTGCTCCTCTCCCACCTGCATGGTGGCAGTGCCCTAACCTAAGATCCTCTGTCCAGGCCCTGGTCCTCTCCCACATGCACGGTGGCAATGCCCTAACTTCAGACCCGCTGTCCAAGCCCTGGTCCTCTCCCACCTGCATGGTGGCAGTGCCCTAACTTCAGATCCACTGTCCAGGCCTTGCTCCTCTCCCACCTGCACGGTGGCAGTGCCCTAACTTCAGATCCGCTGTCCAAGCCCTGGTCCTCTCCCATCTGCATGCTGGCAGTGCCCTAACTTCAGATCCGCTGTCCAGGCCCTGGTCCTCTCCCACATGCACGGTGGCAATGCCCTAACTTCAGATCCGCTGTCCAAGTCCTGGTACTCTCCCACCTGCACGGTGGCAGTGCCCTAACTTCAGATCCACTGTCCAGGCCTTGCTCCTCTCCCACCTGTACGGTGGCAGTGCCCTCACTTCAGATCTGCTGGCCAGGCCTTGCTCCTCTCCCACCTGCGCGGTGGCAGTGCCTTAACTTCAGATCTGCTGTCCAGGCCTTGCTCCTCTCCCACCTGGTTGATGGCAGTGCCCAAACTTCAGATCTGCTTGCCAGGCCTTGCTCCTCTCCCACCTGGTTGATGGCAATGCCCTAACATCAGATCCACTGTCCAGGCCTTGCTCCTCTCCCACCTGCACGGTGGCAGTACCCTAACTTCAGATCCGCTGCCCAGGCCTTGCTCCTCTCCCACCTGCACGCTGGCAGTGCCCCTTCTTCAGATACGCTGTCCAGGCCTTGCTCCGCTCCCACCTGCACGGTGGCAGTGCCCCTTCTTCTGATCCGTTGTCCAGGCCTTGCTCCTCTCCCACCTTCATGGTGGCAGTACCCTACCTTCAGATCTGCTGGCCAGGCCTTGCTCCTCTCCCACCTGGTTGATGGCAGTACCCTAACTTGAGATCTGCTTGCCAGGCCTTGCTCCTCTCCCACCTGGTTGATGGCAATGCCCTAACAT
This sequence comes from Ambystoma mexicanum, assembly GCF_040938575.1. Classification (NCBI taxonomy): domain Eukaryota; kingdom Metazoa; phylum Chordata; class Amphibia; order Caudata; family Ambystomatidae; genus Ambystoma; species Ambystoma mexicanum. The sequence goes on from NC_090922.1 coordinate 1,510,418,757, forward strand.
CAGATCCACTGTCCAGGCCTTGCTCCTCTCCCACCTGCACGGTGGCAGTACCCTAACTTCAGATCCGCTGCCCAGGCCTTGCTCCTCTCCCACCTGCACGCTGGCAGTGCCCCTTCTTCAGATCCGCTGTCCAGGCCTTGCTCCGCTCCCACCTGCACGGTGGCAGTGCCCCTTCTTCAGATCCGTTGTCCAGGCCTTGCTCCTCTCCCACCTTCATGGTGGCAGTGCCCTAACTTCAGATCCGCTGCCCAGGCCTTGCTCTTCTCCTACCTGCAGGGTGGCAGTGCCCCTTCTTCAGATCTGCTGGCCAGGCCTTGCTCCTCTCCCACCTGCACGGTGGTGGTACCCTAACTTCAGATCTGCTGGCCAGGCCTTGCTCCTCTCCCACCTGCATGGTGGCAGTGCCCTAACTTCAGATCCGCTGTCCAAGTCCTGGTCCTCTCCCACCTGCACGGTGGCAGTGCCCTAACTTCAGATCCGCTGTCCAGGCCTTGCTCCTCTCCCACCTGGTTGATGGCAGTGCCCTAACTTCAGATCTGCTTGCCAGGCCTGGCTCCTCTCCCACCTGGTTGATGGCAGTGCCCTAACATCAGATCCGCTGTCCAGGCCTTGCTCCTCTCCCACCTGCATGGTGGCAGTACCCTAACTTCAGATCCGCTGCCCAGGCCTTGCTCCTCTCCCACCTGCACGGTGGCAGTACCCCTTCTTCAGATCCGTTGTCCAGGCCTTGCTACTCTCCCACCGGCATGGTGGCAGTGCCCTAACTTCAGATCTGCTGGCCAGGCCTTGCTCCTCTCCCACCTGATTGATGGCAGTACCCTAACTTCAGATCCGCTGCCCAGGCCTTGCTCCTCTCCCACCTGCATGGTGGCAGTGCTCCTTCTTCAGATCTGCTGGCCAGGCCTTGCTCCTCTTCCACCTGCACGGTGGTGGTACCCTAACTTCACATCTGCTGGCCAAGCCTTGCTCCTCTCCCACCTGCATGGTGGCAGTGCCCCTTCTTCAGATCCACTGTCCAGGCCTTGCTCCTCTCCCACCTGCACGGTGGCAGGGCCCTAACTTCAGATCCGCTGTCCAAGCCCTGGTCCTCTCCCACCTGCACGGTGGCAGGGCCCTAACTTCAGATCTGCTGGCCAGGCCTTGCTCCTCTCCCACCTGCACAGTGGCAGTGCCCCTTCTTCAGATCCGCTGCCCAGGCCTTGCTCCTCTCCCATCTCATTTGATGTTGCTCTTGGGTATTTCTGTCACGCTACCTGACAGAGTTAACTGCACCTTAGCGCAGATGGACGGTGGCAATGCCATCTATGGAAAGCCTTTCCGCTACTAGCAGGTATCATCTATAACGTGTGCACCATCCTCTACAAGGCTGTCATCCTGAAATACCCAAGCGCCCTCACAGGGAAACTCAGCATCTCTGGAAGCCTGTGATACACCAGAATTACAGACATGTGCAGAATTGAGCTCTGACAGCACAGGAAGGAATGTACCAGAAGTGAGGACTTCTCTGTCTATGCACCAGACTCTGCAACCCCCCTCTACCCCCACCCCCCTGGTCAAAATCAGAGTCGCCCCCTCGCTGCAACACTACAGGTAGCAGCTCAAGACCCTCATCTTCAAGGAATGCCTCCTCCCCTGATTTCATTTCCCACCCTCCCCTGTTAGCTCCCTGCTCCCCTTTTCTCTGCTCCTCTCAACATTTTCTTCACCCTATGTTTGAAAAGTGCTCTGTTGCTTCCCAAAGATAGGTCTGCACTCAAATAATAGCCTAATAATAATAATACTAATAATAAATATAATAATAATAATAATTCGACGCAGTTGCCATTTTCAGATTTTCTAGACCAACCCCCAAGAAGCAATTCCATTAATTACAGACTAAGTGCTGCATGTTTATAACACAGGTAGATCCTTGCCATAGTGGTTTTGGGCTACTACTCTGAAGAGCATAACCCTGTTGGGGCCAGTACTACCGAGCACCCCTTTATCCATCTGGAACCTCAATCAGTGCAGTGAAGAGCTCGTCTCCATACTTCTGTTCCAGGCAGCACTGAGAACAATCAGGAACGAAGATGATGGTCTAGTTTATCACTCCTCGTGCAGCAGACGGATGCTAGATCACTTCTGACAGCTAGCGCAGTTACGTTGCTGTGCAGCACACGTTAATTGTTGCTATCACAAAAGTATACACACATGCACGTTTATCAACCTCAGACATAGGAAAGGCTGAGCCGGCCATGCTGGAATTTGGCACTGTGATCTGGCATATGAACACACATCTCTGCAACGAGTGCTTAGCAAACTCAGCTATCTTCTGAGCAATCCTGGCACAGAAATGTATCAATATGCATTTCTACTTTCGGTATGGCACATGATCTATATATGCCCCACAGAAGGGTAAGACTACTACAGGAATTGTGCAATCATGAACGGACAAACTGTGTGTACTACAGTGAACACAAAAGCATGATTGGATCAATTGATCCGAGCAAAATGCACAGGTCAGCAATAGCCAGGTGGCAGGTTTGGTGCCTCAACAGTGCACCATAAAACATGGCATGTGTTATTTATGATTTGTCAACCATCTACAAGCGTCGCCTACCTCCCGGGGCATCGTGTCAAGCGGAGGGATTATCCATGACAACTCATTCCCTGTTCTACACCCTTCTTCATTTGTTTAAATGCATTCATGAATTATCCTTTCCCCAGACTACCAACTTGGGCGAGACCCGCCCCCTCATAGTCTTCCAAGGTCTCCTCAACATCAGCATTCACCTATGTGTCTTCTGCTTTCACTCTTTCACCTTATTGCCTCTTCCCCCCCCCCACGGAACTTCACACCCCCATGTAATGAAAGATTAAATTATAAGAACATCCCAAAAGTTCCTGGATTCAACATTATTGTTAAAACCTTCATTCTAACGACATTCCAGTAGTGCCTGGCTTCAACGTTGCCCTTGCAAAGCACATTCTAAGGACATTCCAGTAGTGTCTGGCTTCAGCATTGCCCTTGCAAAGCACATTCTAAGGACATTCCAGTAGTGCCTGGCTTCAACGTTGCCCTTGCAAAGCACATTCTAAGGACATTCCAAAAGTGCCTGGATTCAACATTACCCTTGAGAACCACCTCCTAAGGACATCTCAGCAGTGCCTGGATGCAGCATTACCCTTGAGACCCACCTTCTAAGGACATCCCAGCAGTGCCTGGATGCAGCATTACCCTTGAGACACACCTTCTAAGGACATTCCAGCAGTGCCTGGATGCAGCATTACCCTTGAGACACACCTTCTAAGGACATCCCAGCAGTGCCTGGATGCAGCATTACCCTTGAGACCCACCTTCTAAGGACATTCCAAGAGTGCCTGGATGCAGCATTACCTTTGAGAACCACCTCCTAAGGACATTCCAGCAGTGCCTGGATGCAGCATTACCCTTGAGACCCACCTTCTAAGGACATTCCAGCAGTGCCTGGATGCAGCATTACCCTTGAGACCCACCTTCTAAGGACATTCCAGCAGTGCCTGGATGCAGCATTACCCTTGAGACCCACCTTCTAAGGACATTCCAGCAGTGCCTGGATGCAGGATTAGCTGTACGAATCGCCTTTTAAGGACATTACAGCAGTTCCTAGATTCAACATTACTGTTAAGAACCACATTATAAGGACATTTCAGAGGTTCCTCGATTCAACATTACATTTGGGAGCCACATTTTAAGGACATTCCATGAGCACCTGGATGCCGAATTACCTGTAAGAACCACCCTCTAGGGACATTCCTACAGTGCCTGGATTCAACATTACCCGTTAGAACCACCTTCTAAGGACATTACAGCATTGCCTGAATTCAACATTAGCCTGGAGAACCACCTTCCGAGGACATTAGAGCAGTGCACGCACTCAGCATGGAAGTGAGTCCCAGAGCCTGAGGGATTTATAAGCACCCCATCCCCACCGCCGCCCCAGTGACCCTCAGCCGCCATCAATGCGGCTGTGCATATCTGTTTATATCTGTAAATATTGAGGGCATATTTAAAGTCTGTCTTCTGCGGCCTCAATTTACTGTTTCCAGCTCCTTCACCGCCAGCACCCGGTATGTAATGTAATGCAATGTAAATGGCCCTGTATAGCGCCTGGCTGCCACTATTGGTGGCCTCACTGCGCTTGGCTCTGTAATAAAAGAGGGTGACTGGGAGTTCATTAGTGGGAGAGTTGGAAAGGCGGATGTGAAAACCTGTGGTGTTGATGGGTGCAGGTCGGACGTACCCAGATCTTAGTGCCAATAGTTCTATGGGTGTGGAGTGCTATTTGGTGGTATGTTATTCATAAGGAATAGCCCTGCATCTGATAGTGTATGCCGCTTTACCTTTGCATAGCGCTGATGTGGGAATGTGTGACAGGGCTAAAGAGGAGAGCCATCGTGAATGTACTACTGTTTCACGACTATGTAACACTCCCAGCAATGGGGACAGATTAAGCCATCACTATATCACACTCTTGTTGACTGCCTCTGCTGCATTGTCCATGATCTCCCTGAGGGTGCCATCAGGTGACAATTTAACAAAAGGTAGCACACAAAAGAAACAGCACAATGTGGGGACTGACTCTGATTGCACAGCTGTTAAAATTACAAAGCAGGATGCTTCAAAATTAAATAAGTAAAACAGAGTGAGATAGCACGCACTAAAATCTAAAGACACACCACAAGGATTATCAACATTGGCACAAAGGACACAAATGAACTCTGAGAATTGGTAGAGACTCAATACTGGGACATTTTCCCAGCTGGGGGCCTTCACCGCAGAATTAGACGCCGCAGAACCGAGCATCACTTCTCTGCCAGATGAACAGGCATTGTCAGGGGGGGCTGCACAGAGTAACCCTAGTCATAAAATATTCTTAGATCCCCCAAGACACACCAGTGACAAGAACAAAATAAAATAATATGTCACAATATCTGAAATTAGCCATAGCACCAGGGTCAGGAACGATGATTAATTAAGTAGCAAAATAAGTAATTTCAGATTGCGAGCAAAAGCTGTATGTGCAAACCGGTTTCATCTGGTACTTTGATCTGGTCACTTCCCCTGAACAAGGTGCTAGGCTTTTCATCCATGCACTCAACATTCACAGTTGCACTCCTTTTGGAGCTGAGGAATGCTCTTCAACATTGACATGACCCCACTCAACAATCTCATCAAAAGACATGGACTCACCTGCTTCAACTACACAGACGTCACACAACTACAAAATCAACACTACTGGAGAACCGAACCTAGCTCTCACAGAAATAACAGATTGGATGAGCAACAGCAACCTTAAACTCAATCCGGACAAAACAGAAATCATGATCACGCCCAACAGCCTGTCGAACCAACATCAAAATGGGAATCCCGCATGAACTCTCCAGCGTGGTTTCAAACCTTGGAATACCAAAGGACAATGACTTAACACTCAAACCACAAGTCACTGCAGTAGCAAAGAAGTGCTTCTTCCACCTACACACAATCAAGCGGGTACTACCTTTCCTCACCTTCCCACATAGAACACTCGCCGTCATCGCCCTCGTCATTTCAAGATTAGATTACGCCAACAGAATCTATATTAAAAAAGGCCTGAATATCTCACCAAAATACTACAGCAAATACTGAGAGCGGCAGCAAGACTACTCCTCAGACTCAATAATATAGAAAATATCGCTCCAGCACTCAGACCTCTACATAGGAAACCAGTAAAACAAGCATGTTTTCTTCAAAACACTCTGCATAACCCCCAGAGCAATCCACAGGCAAGGCGTGCTATTCATACAGGGACTGAATGCCCATCTACAATCCAAACCGAAACACTTAGGTCCAGCAATGACATTCGTCTCAAACAAAAAAATACCGAGGCATCAACATTCTCCTGCATCTCTGCAAAACTTTGGAACTCACGCCCAAAGGAAATGCGAACAACAGAAGATCAACTAAAATTCAAGGTAAGAGCCAACACAACAAAAAAGGAAAAACCTAATGAACTGAAATCTGTATACCCCAATGAAGAAAAGCTTCTCAATGCAAACCACTATGCAAGGATATTAACCCAGCCAAACCAACGAAACGCTTGCAGAGAAGGGCACAGACTACTCTCAACACTAAACGACTTTCCACTATCCTGCATTCTCATGCTCAAACACCAAATGAATCACACACTTACCTCCACCGCGGCAGAAACCTGAATCCACCGTAAACTGCACACACTCTGCAATACCCAACTAAACACACTGCGTAAAGGTTGACCACCCACATACCACCCTATACATACTCATACGTCAAAACACCAACACCTGCCAACTAAAAGCAAACACATCACACACCGTAAACTGCACACACTCTGCAATACCCAACTAAACACACTGCGTAAAGGTTGACCACCCACATACCACCCTATACATACTCATACGTCAAAACACCAACACCTGCCAACTAAAAGCAAACACATCACACAGTGACGGTTTTTTCCGAACTGAACACCCAATAACACAGTAAAGCTCTCTTGCGATTTCCGCCCTGATCCCACTGGCACGCCCCTAATCCTCCTTCCTTTTCAGATCTGGCATAAATATGCCAGCGGTGTGTGGTATAAAGCACAGTAACATAATGAGCTGGCGCAAGGATTGCTGGGCCTAGCGTTAGTCCAAGATGGCACCAGCCATGTTTTAAGTCACAGCCCTGCAAGCCTACGTGGCGAGTGCGTACATTCCGACACTCTCCATGAAGCAATGTATTAGGTATTTGTGAAGCACATGTTTACCTGGACACTATTTTGGGGCTGAATGAGGGATGTGTATTGTTATCCAACCCAATGGAAATTACATTATCGATCACAGAAGACAAAAGAAAGGGCTGAGTCGACCTGCCAGGAGTCAAACCTGTGAGCAGGAGGTCATACCCAACTCCCAGGAGCCCAGACTTCATTCCATGCCCTTGAGAGTTTGTGCTGCGTTGGTTGCAGTTTCCAGGTAAAAGGTGAGCTATGCAGGTTTGATGGGGTGTTGCTCTATGACATGAGCTACATAGCCCCTCCTCATCTTGCCCCAAGCTAGTGTATGGGGTTATCTGGGGTGGGGAGATGCATTCACCCAGAACTGTATCTTGGAAGAAGTAGAGGGGACTGTGTTGCTGAGAGAGGGGATTGCTGGAGGTGGAATTGAGTTAGTACTGCTATGTGCTGGGCGGACCTGGTAGGGACCTGACACATGCCTGTACATTTGGGGGCTTCATGTGGTGTGAGTTGATTGTAGGCTCACGTGTTGTAGCTACAGTGATTAAACTGGCCCCGCATCACATGTTGAATTTGGCATCTGCTGCAGACTTGCTTGTGATCAGCTATCCTGAGCGTAGCATGGTGTTGGTAGCAGAATCTTCCTGCTTAAGTGAGGATAGTTTAGGGGTAACTAAGTTCTGAGGTGCCTTGGCTTCTATGATGGTAAAGGATTTACAGTACGTTTTTTGTATATAAATCTGAATTTTATTTGATTATTTATATAGAATATAGATTGTGGCAACATTACTCCGTCTAGGAGGCACTTGCTATTGTTTCGACCCTACTTGTGCTTTATCAAGGCACATGGACATTTTATTACATCTGTATACGAGACATTCCTCTTATACAGGTTTGTGTAAAGTGTAAGCGCTGATTGTTTTTAGATAATGCCTCTTAGGGCCTGTTAATGGTAAGTACTCCAGTGACCCTGTTGCCAGTGTATGTATCAGATTCTAGCAGCTGTAGTGCTGATCATATAATTCCACTCGGCAAGTACTATAAGTACTGTTTGCTGTGCCGATCCTCTGTGCGTTTCAACTCTGGAAGTCGGAGCGTTTTCTACAGCTGCTGCATCACTCGTGGACTTGCCCTGCTCTCGGACGGAGGACGTCTTTCCATGTAACACCCGACCTGCCTGATTAAAAGAACAGCAACAACGGACTGTTACGCCCTCGACCACGCCCCCCGCCAAGCCTGCTTTGCTTGGCCCTTATTAGTCCATGTCATAGCGCACCCGCGCGCGCACTCGGCAAGTACTATAAGTACTGTTTGCTGTGCCGATCCTCTGTGCGTTTCAACTCTGGAAGTCGGAGCGTTTTCTACAGCTGCTGCATCACTCGTGGACTTGCCCTGCTCTCGGACGGAGGACGTCTTTCCATGTAACACCCGACCTGCCTGATTAAAAGAACAGCAACAAAGGTGACTGTGCTTGAAGCTCGTTGTGAAGCTCGTTGTGCACGTTGTGCACGTTGTGCACTTTTATCCAGCATTCACGTTGTGCACTTCTAATCAGCCCCCACGTTGTGTACTTTGTGTTGATGTGTCACTTCTAACCACCGTGGCTGGCCCCTAATATAGCTCTCCGTTTTCTTTCTCCTCTTTTTTCCTTAAAGGACTGTTACGCCCTCGACCACGCCCCCCGCCAAGCCTGCTTTGCTTGGCCCTTATTAGTCCATGTCATAGCGCACCCGCGCGCGCACTCGGCAAGTACTATAAGTACTGTTTGCTGTTCGCGGGTCGCGAGGTCCTGGTCAAAGGTATAATTATTTTTTTTCCCTTTCTTCATTACTTTTCTTGCTATTTTCTATTTATTTATATATTTTTCGTTTTCATCCTTTTATTGTGTGGCCAATTGCATGATTCCCTACACTTTAACCACCAGCATGCCGCCCATATCAGAGACCAGGACAAAATTGATGGAAATTGGGCGTGCAAGTGCTACGAAAAAAATTCTTCTCCAACCACGACTCACAAGCCTATTACCATATGTGGGACGTGCTACAACTCAACGTTCACACTCAGTCTCTGATAATATGCATCTATGCCCAACTGAGGGGCTCATATCTGAGATAGAGGGTCAGTCTGGCCCCCAGCCTCCAATAATTCAACCTGTTCTTATGGGGCCCAACACCCGTGATCAACCCTCTAGCCCCAGTACTCCTGACCCCATGCTCATAACTGCTATTGATATGCCACCTCGAGAAACCAGCTCATGTAATGCCCCCACTGATAACACAATAATAGCAGCCTGTGTTGCAGGTGATTTACGAACAACTCCAGTTCTCTTTCCGGGGGACACTATGCCCCAACCGGTTCAATGCTCACTTCTGGCCCAACACAAACTGAGACAAGCATACACTCATATGACTGTGATTGGGGAATTAGAGGAGGAGGATATTGATTTTATGAACCTCTCCAATCATCGGATTGAGGAGCGCTCTGAAGAAGTTTTTTATGTGTGTTCAAATACCGGTGACTTAATTCAGCTAGAACGGGATATTAATAACCATTTTGGTGCAAATGGTGATAACCCATCACCTGTTTTGCCTCATGATAACACGGCAATGGTTGAATCGACGGGCTCGCCTGTTATACACCCGTCTCGTCCTCCTGAATTAACAGAGGAAGCTGACTCCTATATAGCACCCACTCCGAGACAACCACGCTTTGATCAGGTTCCCCGAGTCTCTGACTTCTTTCTCAACCCTAATCTCAGAGAGAGATACTCTTTTCCAGAGGCTCCGGCCCTAAACAATACGTTGTCAGCAATGAATACAGCCCTGTTAGCTATTGCAAAACTGTACGAAAGTTTGGATGCAAATGTTTCTAAACAGACTTCCTGTCTTAAACAGTTACTCTCCCTGTACTCAAACATCGCACCACAAACCAATCTATTAAGTCAGAATCAAGAGCTCTTTAGCTCAAAAGTCACCTATGCAGCCCACACGCAGACGCATGATAATAATCTGCCCTCACAAATAGAAGGGGCGCCAATCCAATCCAATTTGTCTACGATGTCGACCACAGATTTATTTCCTACTATAATCGAAAATGTCAATTCCCTTGACAGTACCACTAAGACAACGGCAGGTTCTGTCATGATACCATCAACTGGCTGTACAAATGCTCTCACGCCCGTGCTTGCCTCTATACCAGAGCCAAATGTCTATGCGGACATTCATGCACCTGCCGTAAGTTCAAAGACAAACCAATCCACCTGTCCACTACTGCAAAAGAATATGTTTGAGGTTTTTGGCATAACTGCTGCCAAACCCACTACATTACGGTCCATCAAAAGAAGGAAAGTTCAATTCGTCAAGCCCAAGACTCCTGCCATAAAATCAACAGTGAGTAAAAAACGAAAAAATCAGGAGGATTTACCAATTGATCAGTCGACCGTTTCTATTTCTGATCTTGGCTTCTCGAACCCGGATGCGGCTCTTATAGCTGTGCCGGTTGTTCCGCATAAGCCATTGGACGATCTGGTGCAGATGGTCGAATGTAATAGCAAACAGCAAGACCCTCAGTTAAAAAGTCCTGATAGAATTCTCCCAATTTCCTCAATTGCTGCTGTCACAGCCCCAGTGGAGTCTGTGTCTCAATCGCCTGATCTCCAGAATGCTCCTATGTCGAAGAAGATTCAGTTGCAAGTACAGAAATCCATTGACTTATACTTGAAATCCCTGCCAAAAAAAAAGTCCTCCCAGTTTTTAACTCGGGAGTCCTGCGACGCCGTACCCTTTATATCTGTGGATGATCAGACCAAGATCCACCCCTTACAATCTGACATCAGACGGGCTCCACAGTCTAATGGCCAATCGGAACAGAGCCTAGATGCCCATAATGCCCTGCCAAGAGAAGAGAGCTTCCCGATAAACACGGAGGATCAAATCAGAGCCTCAGTGGAGGCATACTTGAAGCGTAATGCCAGTCTTAACCCTCAGATAAACGTTTTACATCAGCCTCAAGCCTCTATTCCCACTCCTGTCCCTATTTTCAATCAAACTTCAGTTTCTCGACAGGAGCTACGAGATGAGATCAAAGCCTCTATTGAAGCTTATATTCATCAATCAAATGAGATGAATTCATCTGAACTGGCAGAAAAAGGGTTTCCTTCGCTTAAACCCCTCATACAGGGACCAAAGGTGATTGTTGCCATCGACCAAGACAGAAGAGCCCGTTCTCCAGCCAGACCATCAATGCTGTCGAGAGATCGACCGGCGCAGACCAAACCGAAACAAGACCTAACTCATCATCGTTTTGTAATAAAATGTCGAGACGCCCCATTTAAACCCTATGATCTGAATCGGTCGAATATTCTTAACATCTGTGCAGAAATTCCAGCCCTCTCAGCTATCTTATCACTGGATATTGAACAGATCGAGTTTATAAATCATGAGGACCTGTCTGTTGCCCGCCTGTACATTCGATCTCTATTGGTAGCTGAGACCTTGTGGCAGGCCAGAATGGCATTATTTGACCTGGGGTTCATATTATCTCAAGAAACAATGCCTGGTCCTACAACACTACAGGGCCACATGTCACGTATATTCACATCATCCTCTAATGGCTCTTCGCAACAAGATGTGATGATTCGAACAAGACAAGCATAACTATGCCATGAAACGAAGCTTCTAACTTTAATCTTGTGGAATACACGAGGTCATAGCCATTTGAATTCTATACCAAGCAAGGACTTATGTGACAGTGATATTGTTGCCCTTCAGGAGACATGGCTTGTCCGGTCCCCGATTTGGGACTCGCATGCTATCCATTTTACCCCTGCAGAAAAAGGCGCCCACGGCAGACCTAAAGGAGGGCTCATATTAGCAGTAAAAAAAACCTGTGGACTAGAGGCAACCATGTGCAAGGTTCCCTCCGGCTCATTCCAGGTAATAAAGTTAAGTAATACCCGCCACAGAATAGCAATCGTCAATATCTATTGGTGTAGTAACACATTAACCTCTGATGAATTTTTCCAGCAACTTATAGAAATTTTAGATGGATTGGCAACTGGTAAGGCCTTAACACATATTCTTATACTGGGCGATCTCAATCTACATTTTATCTCAAAAGGGCTCTTGCCCTTCTCGGAAGATGAAATTAAATGGTCATCTATTATGGCCGAACGCAACTTCTTGAGGTTAAATGGAAATGTGAGGGGTGACTGCCCCGCCCAGCCAACCTGGCAAAGAGGTGCCCAATATGCTATAATTGATTACATCTATATTAATGCTAAACATTTTATTTCAGTTCAAAGTTGGAAGTTCTTAACACACATTTAAGTGATCATCATAAACTTAAACTGTCATTACAGATTGGCCATGCACAAACAACACAATGGCTTAACACATATGTAAGTGGGGCTGTCGTGAATAATGGGAGAAATAGATTGTCTTGGGACAAAGAAAAACTGAGAACTCTTAATTGCCACCTTGAGACCATGTACCGGAGTAATCTTGTAGTTAAGGATTACACAGCTGCTATGCAGATATTTACTCGAATTATTCCAAGCCATGGGCAGCATGAACAGCGGCACACTCATGCCCATGATTTGGAAATACGTTATCGTAAATCTGATCTAAGACGAGAAATCCGACATTTTCGGAACTTACAAAAAATAAATATGGCTGAAGAAATAAGAACAGCCAAACGAAAGTATAAAAAATGGCTACAAGTCAAAAGAGCCAAGTTGTACGAACTGGAGGGGAAAACAATGCTCAAACAATTAATTACAAAATCTACAGCCGGCATCTGGGCCCTACTCAATCGTACATCTGACATTTCCCTACATGCAGCCCAAATAAACTCAATCTCATCCGAGACATGGCTGTCGTACTTTCAGAAACTGTATCTTTCTCCCTTTCCTGACATCCAACTAAATCTCTGTTTGTCAGTGGCAACAAAAGAACTCACCTTTGATATTGACGACATCAAATCATGCATCTTGAAATTGAGCTCGTCTCGGGCAGTAGGCCCAGATGGGCTGCATAACATTATGTTAAAAAAGCACATTGACGAATGGGCAGGTATCCTTCATCGTATTTTCAATCATGTGTCGAATTCTGGTGTCATTCCTGAAACCTGGAAAAAATCTATCATTCTCCCAATTTACAAAAAGGGTAATCATGAGAATCCTAAATCATATAGGCCAATTGCATTACTAGATTGTCCTGGCAAATTATTTGCCAGATTATTCCTGAAACAATTTACCATATGGCTAGAGAATAGCAATTTACGAGATCCATTCCAAATGGGGTTTTTGCAAGGGATAGGCACTGGCATAAACATCATCACCTTATCAAGTCTTATCCAACGAGCCTACCAAAGAAAACAGCCTCTGTACCTTGCCTTTATCGACTTTCAAATGGCATTTGATGCTGTGCCAAGAGAGCTCTTGTACAAAAAATTGTTTGATGTTAACTGTCTATGGCACATTCTGAAATGGATAATCCAACTATATACCAACACCACAATTCAAGTGAAACTCACCAATGATGGCCTCTTAACACCACCAATTGTCACAGCTAGAGGCCTGAAGCAGGGCTGTTTACTAGCTTCAGCCCTGTTTAATTTCTTTGTCTTCGACATTCACCAAAATTTCAACAAAGTAATATCTGATTCTCCTAGACTCATGGGAGTTCAGATTCAATGGCTACTCTATGCTGATGATATGGTCCTAATGTCACATACCCCCAAAGGCTTACGTCAATTACTAGGTTCCCTTGACGTCTATACAAAAGCAAATGGCATAACAATTAACATTGCTAAGACAAATGTCGTCCAATTTGGCACCAAGAGGCAAAGCATATCTCAGCTATATTGGCCCCTTCAAAAAAGTAAGATCATTGTTACTAATGACTATGTGTATTTAGGTATGGTCATTTCCAATCTGTGTGCCCCTGATCAGTATAACAAAAAAGGGCTTCATAAACTGCAAATGTGCATCTCACAAGCCAAAGTCATTAAGGCGAGATACTGTAAATTCTCTCTTTTACCGATCCTCACGTACTTCAAACAAAAAGTGGTTCCAGTCATTTTATACGGCGCCGAGACCCGCTGCATTATGACATACACCTACTGGGCCATCAGGGAGGGCCGGTTTTGGAGACAAATTTTACAGTTACCAACCTCACAACCATTGCCACTTGTAAGATATGAGTTGGGGTTAATCTCACTATATGCAATCTATAAGTGGAATTTATGTGCCTTATACCGCAAATGCCTCCTAAATCAAGCCACAACAGGGATTACCAATATCATATCCATCTACCTACTAAGATCTATGGACACCTTTCCGAAAGCATGGCGGCAAAAAATCCAATCTATTCTAGAAAAAGCATAGATAGATCCAGCCTTATTACTAGAGAATCCAGACAAAGCGAAATTAAAAATCTGGGAGGCCGACTGGATTCACACACGTCTAGCCTGTACTAACTATAAAAACTTTGAGGTTTTTCCATTTGAACTTAAATGTTATAATACAGTGGCTGACTACCTGGTGAGGTCTCCTAACTCAAGTCACCGTAATGGTTTCTTGAGATTTAGGCTAAATTTATGGTTGACCAACGAAGTGTTGAATCGCAGGGACAATGTCAACAGCAACTTGCCCTGCCGATTTTGTGAACAACACCCAGAAACGCTTCAGCATCTATGCACTGAATGTGATAGACTAGTATCAACTCGCTGTACTCATTTTAAACCCCTATTTTTGGCCCAAGAGATCCTGACCCCAAAACACTTATGGGTCCTATTACTCCACACCAACAGAAAGGCCGTCAGATATGCTGTGGTAAATTACCTGTATCAGCTCAAAATACCAATGTATGCAAAGCCAAAAGTTCATGGCAATGTTTAAGCACATTGTATAATATTCCTGATCTCTTTTTTTATTTTTTCCTGTATATATATTGTATTTATGTAAATTGTTGTGAATTTGTACATACATGATTTATCACTTGCTTTTAAAGTTGAAAGGTCTCGATTGATCGCGACCAAATCAACTAATAAAAAAAATAAAAATAAAAAAATTCCATACAATGATTATCATATGTTTCCATACATTATGTGGTTTATACTATATACATATTTAGCATTGGCAGATTTCATACAGTGTCATACAATTTATCACAGCAGATTACTGGTAGTCAGAAAAATAGGCAGTAGTATTTGTGAGGGTGTGGGAGGAAAGTGGGAGGGACCTAGCTGAGGAATGGGAACCAAACCTGAATTAGAAGCTCAAAGAAGATGGTCGAACTGCTAACACAACACGCTGATAGGGAACACAAAAGAATCGAAACAGAAATGGAAAAAGCAGAGAAGGAAACATGAAATGAACGCACCTGAAGCCACCAAAACCAAAACATCAAAACAATGGACACCATCCTCACGCAACATCAGGACGAAGCGAAACTAAGGAAGACACGTAAAACCTCAAGGGATGACATGAACTACAGACATGATAGAGTGTACACTTTCTAACAAAAATATGATGAGAAGTATAAACCTTCACCACGCAACAGCCCGCCAGGAACCTCGCTGGCAAGTTCTGATGCAGATAGAGTAGGAGATGACCAACCTGACGACCAAAGACCCAGCAAGGGAGATTTTGTAGAACAAATCAAGAGATACCAATGGGAAGCAAGTGAGATTCCAAGACCTGCTAGAACAAGTGTACCTGAACAGCACGACCAGGTTACGCGGCTGTAGAGGAGGGACAAGGAGGAGTAAAAGAAGAAGCTGGAAGCAAACCAGGAATGAGAACCCGTTCAGAATACAGACGAGAAGAAAAGGAAAGGAGAGGAACCTGGTACTCATTCCCTCCAACAGAGTTTTAAGCGACATAGATATCCAGGCCCCCAACAAAGGTCTGTCGTTTGCACCTAACAAAGGCATGGACTACACTCCTCTCCAAATCTACACTTTTAAGTTTGGGAGAAAACTTGAGCGGAAGAAATTCTTTCACACCCAAGAAGAAGAAACCACTACACCGCCCAAGAGCGACCTGACCATTACTAATATTAAAGACACCTGATCGCTTCTGTCCTTGGAGAACAATCAAAAATATCCGAAAATGAACGGATCGATCACTTAGGAACACACTGCAATGCACTAAAGGAAACTGGGCTTAAACCCAACTATTAGCAGTGATTCTGTGAACGAAGAAACAAGGAACTGAAACCCTTGGTTTATACATGGCACAGCACACCTATGATCAATGACGATGAAAGGTTGTTGCTGAAAATCAGCAGACCGAAAATGCCAACGATATACTTCTTACCCAAAATTCACAAACAGTATACCAGCCTACCAGATGTAAGAGCAATTGTCAGTGGCCTAGGGTGGGCTACTGAGAACATGTCGAGATACAAACTGAACTCGTACACAAAGGGTGCTATGCGCGTGCTGGAGAACAGACGAGAAATAGAATGGAATGGCCAACGTCTGATGGCCACCATGGATGTGGAAGCCCCTCTATACATGCATTGGCCATGAACTGGATTCACAAGCAATAGATCCCACATTCAGGAAACCCTCACCATCCTACTACCAAATGTGGACTTGTTAAAGGACATGCTGAGGTTTGTACTTTAAAACAACAACTGGTTTCTTTCCCTAATCTCCTCTCTTTCACTTGCTGTCTCTTCCCCCTCACTTCTCACTTCCCTTTGTTTTTTAACTCTGCGGAGGATCTCTTTGCAACGCCCATCCCAAAGCAAAAACGATTGGCTTTGCCAATGCCTGTTTCATTTTTATGTAATACTTCTTAAGGTGGTCACTGTTTCATGAAGACCCATTGTTGATACTTAACTTTACTGAGGCACCGCGAGAGAGTGAGAGCGATATGCCCAGGATCACATAATGTTGGTGTTTAGTGAATCCAAACCACTAGGTTCCAAATGACAGAACTGTACCTACACCAATTTGGCACAATTATGAATTGTCAAAATACAAGCAAAACATACCATATCAATCAAATTTAGTAACATTCCCTCCGCCAAATATATAATATGCATTGGGTGGCGCTGATCTGCATGGCTCTGACTGCTTGACCCGGGGAATGCCACCTATGTATCAGATACCTGTAGTTTGTGTCCCTTTTATTTGATAGAACTGTGGTTTGCAAGTGAGCCTGAAAAATACAAGAAGTTGCTATAGAAAGGGTTTAAGTATTGAAGCACAAGGCAGCAGCCACATCTCCAAAAGGCAAGGCAATAAAATAGCTGGAATACAACAATTCAAATGGATCTGTGTTGTTCAACCACGTGACATGTCACATGCAAGAATTCTGCGAACCAAGTTTTGAGAAGTTGACAAACAATGAAACAATGAACACTTCCAGATTTTGAATGAGGTGTTTTGAACATCAACTAACAAATGGGAGGGGGTGAGAAGATCAGCAGCTCCCTGCGTCCCCAACAGAAAGGACGACCAGCACCGGGGCGATCAGGTTCTGAAAAGATTCGACAAAATGAATTGAAGAGGACAAAGGGATTTGCCACACCTTAGACTTTGCACCCTGCATGGCCTCCCAGGCCGCCCGTGATTAAGGCTAGCCCTACACTCTCTCCTGCTTCCTGTATATATGCCGCTCACCTCATATACTGACTGCACTGCCTTCGGCCCCACAATCCCCACCCGCGTGCTACATGTCAATGTGTCGCTGAAACTCCTTGACAGACCCCTCAGGTGTATCGACCCACGTTCAAGTTATTATGCTGCAACATTTTGTGCTGTGGGCTTACAAAATCCAAGATGGCCGAAAAGCCCACAATTGCACCAGAATCCAGTAAAGCCACTCATTTTTTGCGCACACCAAAATGGTCACCTGACCTGCCACCCACCAGTGCGAGCGTGATGGGCCAGAAGCGCCATGAGCGAAATCAGTGCAAAGGAATATGGTGCTGTTCAAAATCTGTTTTAATTAATGTCAAAAATCGCTAAAATCATGGGCACAAAACCACCGGACAAAAAATCCAACTTCTGGTTGGGTGTTCTACATTACTCTACTGCAGAATCCACATGAATACAATGTTAGCAAGGATCATATGCTATCAAGTAAAATCCCCTTTTTGAAATGTATTAATTCAAGACAGCTCCCAAAAATGGGTGCAGTACCGGCGCTTGACACTAACCGGCGCTAGCGATCTAAACTCTGACAGGAGACTGGTATTTCAGGAGCTGAGAAGGAACCTGAGTTAGCTGGAAACTTCAAAGCCTTGCTGGTCAATGGGAAGCCTTCACACCTCAGACCTCTTCACAAGAAGGCAGTCTGATTCAATTAAAAGTTCAAGAGGCCTCTGTCCATGGGAAGCCTAGACACCTACTCTTACCAGCAACAGCACAGGAGATCACATGGTCGTGTTAATCAGATGCAGAGTGGCACCCTGGTCTGCTGACCACAGTCAACACAGTAGACTCTTTCTACTGAATAGGATATGCTGATTTGAGGTGTAATTGTCAACAGTTGCTCTGGGGGAAGGAAAGACATTTGATCTCTGAGTCAAGCCAAGTTCCCGGGGGCGGGGACAAGCAAATGGGTGTACTGAATTGAGAGCAAATGTGTGTTTTATTAAATTGCTTATAAAATATTGTTTAAAGCTGACAGAAATGTACAATTTGGGGATTCTTAATATGAGAAATGTACCCACATTTTGAGACTAAGCTCAACGTTGTGGGATGTTCTGAGGCTGAACCCTGGGATTTATCAATATTGCAGACACAGGGTTTATGCTAGAAAAATGAAAACCTACTGTAATATGCGTAGAGGGGGGATGTACCTCCATGGAAGATTTGATGAAAAACCAACATGGCAAAACCCACTAAAAGCGCAAAATGTTTTCGTTTCTGAACCCAAGCTCGCAGGAACATGAGGCTTGAACAGGGACCGGTCCTAATTCATCATGATGTGTACATGTATTATAAACCACTTGTATATTTGGGAAACATGTTTGATTATGAAAAATTGGGTTCTAAGTAAAAGCAAAAGGGCGTTTCTTCATAGATTGTAAAAGGGTACCATCACTCTGACTCACAACTCAGTTATCCAGTTAAAGGACAAATAATCCTCTAGCCTATCAGGATCATCAGAGGGTTGGGCATAGAAAGTCAGCCTTCCCACCCACTTTCAAAAGACTTAAAAAGAGCCACTAAGACCCAGGTGAGATTCACTTTCCACTTTCTTGCAAAGCACTTTGACGGACACAACCAAATTCAGGCACTATCCAGAGACCAGAACTTAGAAAACCAGACTCCAGACTCCAGAACTTTGAATCAGAAGGCCTACTGCAAGCTAAAAGTATTCTCAGCTGGCCTTACAATTTTGCAAACTAATTTACCTCAGACTTCCAAGAGCACATCAGAATAAAACAGCCGGGCTGTGCTGTTTGATTCTAGCCAAGAACTTTTGCCAGAACCAGACCCAGAGAGCAGTGCTGTATCCAGAATCGCAGACCAGACCGCTGTGCAGTGCCAAGAACTTTTGCCAGAAACAGAGATCCAGACCAGCAGAGCAGAGAGAACCGCAGCTAAACCTGTTGACCAGATCTGTGACGAGGCCCATTCCTTCCAAAATTAGGAGTGAGTATCCAGCCAGAACTGTGCAAAACCAATCTCTTAGTTTAAAATAATCTAATAATCTAATTCAAACAAACCATTTCCACCTATTTAGAACTGCATAGAAATCGTGTGTCCATTCTGTGATTTCAAACCTATGAAAGTGTCATTTGTCATTTGAATCTTACTTTATTTCTGAGAATCTACCTCCACTAAAGCATCTGCATCTTTTAAACCACAACGATTTAACTTTCATTTTAAAGCTAATAACCCAAGCTTTCCAACAAGCCCAAAACCGACTTTCTACTCCTTATAGTTTTTCCATAATCGCGATCGGCGCACTCGGAAAAAGTGCTGCGAATTGCAATTTGACTCAACTTCTTCACCTGTCAAAAATAGCTGTCTTTCGCTTCCATTGCAGAAATTCGTTTTCAACCTGATAATCCCTCATGAATCATTGCTAGTGTTGACCTGAACTAATTCAAAGTAGCTGTCACTTACCCTGAATCTCCTAGAGGGAATTAAAATCATTTTTAGCATATTTTCACTTCATTGCAAATCACATTAAAAGTATTTCTGCATGTTTTAAAAGCATACCGATTGCTCTAAGCTTGCTAGGGGGGAACTAGAATTTGTATTGCATTTGATTGTATTCCTGAAAACTGTGTGCATCTCCTTGCATCTCCTTATATTGCATAGGGGGGCAGTGAATTGTCAAAAGAAAAAGTGATCATATTATCTCTTGTTGAAACCATATCAGTTTATTTCTGTGCTGCATTCTTTCCATCATTGCTTTTCCTTGAAACCATGAAAGTATTCTCTGCTATCTTATCCTTTCTATACTAACTCCTCACTGATTGAAAAGAGTGTGCAATTGTAACATTACCCATTGTTGATCAACATTATATTCATAAGTGTGCTATCAAATATTAATTTATTCATAAAAGTGTGATATATATATTGTTTAATTTTCAAATAAATCTTTTAATTTGCAAAACAAACCTACTTCTTGGCTCAGTGAGGTCAGGGGGATTCAAAGAGAGGGGCGTTATACAAGGGTTTATCATCCGGATCTATGAACTTGTCAGAAAAATATATAAATAAGGGCTTCCCTTGGGCATCCCAGACTAGGCATTGACTTAGTTGGAGTGCTGAATTGAAGTCACTTAACAACCTCTATGCTGTATACCCGCCCTAATCCCCTCCAGCACTATCTGAAATGTCGTCAGGCTTAGTACGGTAGTCACCTGTCTGTTTCCCATTTCCTTCCTACCTGTGTCTTAGCTCTTGCACTATCTGAAAAGTCGTCAGGGCGTGTACGATAGTCAATTTCACATTCTTGTTGTTCATGGCCTGTAAGAATGTCATTGTATTTTCCCTTGTTCCCTCCCTTGCTATTAAGCGCTTTGGATTAAGCATTAAACACATTGTGTATAGGCGCTACATAAATAAGCTATCATATCAGATACCAGGCTATAGATGATGGTGTCAAAGGATGTATTGGATTTCACTGAATTTACTTCACCTAAAGGTGAAAAATGCAATTATTATTTTCTTTGATTTTTTTTTTATTATTCATGGGAGACCCACCCGCCAACCACTTCCCCCACCTTATCCTATCCCCTTACCCCACCCCATCTATGTTTTAAAATGTACCCACTTACCCAACCAAATTCAAAGAAAGTTTTTTTTGAAGATTTCACATTAGGTGAAAACAGATTAGTGAAATGCACTGATATGGGTGTCAAATGTCTCAATCTCTTGGAGAAGGTGTCTTGGCAGAATAGTGTGAGGACATCGGCTTTGCCCTCAGTTGCTGCAGTATTTACTGGATGATGCGTTCACCGCAATGATTGGCAGACTGATGCGGCATGGAAGGCAGGGCCATGACTATCCACTTCTGGGGAATTAAGCTTGTTGGTGACCAGTTCAAAGAGTAGTTTCAGGTGTTCTTCGTTCAAAGGCAAACAGCATGTCCTGGAATACGTTCTGGCCCTTTTCTAAGCCTTCGGCAAGAACACGGTTGTTGGATCGACCAGAGCATTTGTGGTGCTTCCATCAACAGTACATTTGGGCCTCTTTTGATGTCATTGCTATATCATGCATCCACCCTCTGGAACTGGATCCCAGTGTTGGCTCGCAATGCCTCCACAATCCTCCAATTTGGCAAATCTCTCAGAACATGGCTCTTTCAACAACTCCTGACCAAGGACTAATTTCAATGGACGCACATACCAACACACATACTGGCTTCCTATCGAAGAGAGTCATCTTCAAAGCCCTCACTCTGACTCATAAATGTATTCAGCAAACTGCTCCTACCTACCTCTGTGAAAGAGTTCACCCCATCCCCGCGACCAGACCCACAAGAACTCCTTATGCGAACATGCTCTCAGTGCCCAAATTCCAGAGAGCTCGAGCTGGTGGCACCAGCTTCCCATGCCTAGCAGCCACACCATGGAACACCCAGAAAAGCTGTAAAAACACTACTTTTCACCTAACCACGGCTCACGCCACAACTACCTTGATGAACCCACAGCTGCCTTAAATGCACAATGATTTATTCTGTATCACCAATGTTCTTTGTGATATAATGTAAGACATTCAATGCATATCCGTCCCTTCTGTAACTAAGTGTAACTACAAGTAACAGTGCCGCGATGCCTAGGGTCTGATTTGTGCGCTATACAAATGCAAATAAATACAAATAAATACAACACTGTGCTACTGTTAATAGATGCTACCCAAATGTTGGCTACCCACACTCCGTACAGCACCCTGCTGCTCTCGAGGGAAGTCCACACTTTAAACAATAACATGAATGACATGAGTTGGACTCTGCGCCAGGACTACAGTGCTCTGAATCTGATCTCCATGCACGTGAGCTCTTGCAGTAGTGGCTGGACTTGAGGGCAACGATGACTTACGCCGGAAATGCTCGATCAGTGTCTGTGGGGGATCAGAAGCAGCCACGGAAGGGGATGGAGACAGAACCTGTATTCAGGAAGCCCCAGTGCTTCCTGCCACTGAAGACAAAGCAGGCAACTCTACGAAGGCACCCCTTTCTGGGACCACATGATGCACGAATAGGCAAGGGGAAAATAGTTTGGAGACCCTTGCAAATGTTGCCAGACAGTTGGGAGCGTGGCTGCAGTGCTGCCCGTGCCTCTTTCAGCGGTACACATAAAGGGTGCATAAAGGAACAGGCTGTGCCAGGTTCTAGTGCCAGAGGTCGTGTTACTCAGCCGAGGGGTGTTCAGTGGAATCCGGTGAGAGCTGGCATGGGAAACCTCTGAATTAATCATGCGGACAACTGTTTGGCTTTTTGCAAAGGAGTTTCCGCATCTAAAATGCATTAAAAAGATCATGTCAAAGACGTAAACAGTGGTAAGGGGGGCACTAGCTACGTGGGGCGAGGGCAGACATCATTCCATAGTTTTTGAAAAAGAGGTGCAGACTCCTAAAGTTAATTTTAAATTGCTTTTTTAACAGAAACTGATAGTGTAGCGCATTGGAGAGAAGGATAAAGGGGGCATCCGTGATGGGGAAGAAAGCAGGATGATAGGGAGATCCCCTGATAACAAGTAACAGAGAAAAAAGGAAGGTCTAAAAAGACACACAAAACAGCAGCAAATGAGGCCGGCCTTTGCCCAAAATGGCCTGAAAGAAACAGCCTTTAGGTCATGGCCACAATTACAAGTAATTAAGCGAAACCTTTAGAGGCCAACCTTCAAAACACTATCTTAAGAAAAAGCTAGCTTTTGAAAAGTGGTGTACTGTTAGAGACAATCTAGGCCTGATTCATGGATTATTTGCGGCAAAAAAAACGGGATTTGTGCGCCATTCTGCCCGCAAATCCCCATTAGTTAAACAGGGATTTGCGGGCAGAATGGCGCACAAATCCCGCTTTTTTTGGCGCAAATCCATGAATCAGGGGCAGAGAGTCAAATTGCCAAGAAGGGCAGTGAAGAATGGATAGCTCCTGGCATCCCAGAATCCCACGCTTGAAAGATGCAAATTCTGCCATCTGTGTTCCGGTAGGAGAGGTGAGAGGGAGGGGTTACTAGGCTTCATTTCTATGGCCTACAAATATCAACCTACTTGAGTGCTCCCTTTGAGTTCCTGTCCCTCCAAGTGTGGTATAACCAGAGTAATGGTAGGAGATGATATGATTTTTTCGGCGTCAAGACACGGGAGGGAAGTAGAGAGAGGACAAGACAAACAATCTTACTAGGCCTTGAGACAATCAGATCGCGCAAGTGAATTGAAGGCCGCTCTCCAGTAGATATGAGTCCGTTTAAAGGCACAGTGATTCATTTTGATTACTGCACAGTATGGAAAGGTCGACACAATATGCCTATAGAATATATTCTTAATGATCAAGTTGTCCATTGGAAACAACTACATAATAGACGGGTAAGTTACACAGTAAAATAACTTTCCGGAATATGATAAAAATGTGATTGCTGTCCTCACAGGGTTATGGAAAGTTTACACAAGTCCACAATGTCATCTGGATTTTAGCATAGGTTCACAGGGCCGTGAAACCCAATTACCCCCAAGTCCCAACGTTTAGTCTATGTGCCCCTAGGAATCAATGGGCCCATGTTTACCTATGGAGATAAGTTGGAAGACTGAATAAGGGCCAAGGCAGCAGTCCGGACCCAAAGAAGACCTCCAGAAAAATGAAAGAAAGCACCAGGGTGAGTCCTCTCAAAAGGTTTCACTCACCGTGACTGTGAGGAATTCGACCGTCCGCACGGTGGGTGTGTGCTCGCCTGGGCTTTTTTGACATTTTAAATGAAATTGAATGATGGTAGATCAACCTCTGCGTAATGTGTGGGGCTAATATGTATATATTTTCCTGTGCTTACCGTATAACATACACATATACCTGTGTACTCTTGTTGGACAAAGCCTACATGCACAGTCCCACCCTGTCATATTTAGTTGGGATATGACAGCCATGAGTACACCATGTCATCTTAGAACGGAGAGGGTCCACCCTTCCAACTGCCATGGAAATAACTAACAAAGACTCCATGGATCCGCCTTGTCCTTTTGTTGAACACTGTAGCTGGTGGCAACAAGTACATACTAATCGGAGTTCAATTCAAATAGGCCCACATGGGGCCTGGCTGCAGAGGCTGACAAAGGGGAAAAGAAACCTCAACACCTTTTCATATGCACTGTGTCAACCTGATGACAGATCCTGCTCTCAGAATCGATTGACAGTAAAATGGCGTGTCTGGGACTACGTGTTTACAGTAGTCATTCGTGCTGGGAATCCCCATTCAGAAGGTACAAATATGTGGATTGACAAAGCCAGAAAGTCTGGTCCCCCTGCAGCTTCAAGGTAGACCTGCTGCTTTAATCCGAAACCACAGACCGTTCCATTAACCAGAGGAACCCTTTGATCCACAACACACAGTAAGATTGATGGGGCTTAGTATTACATATTTTCTCCCATTTACCTTTTCTGTAGAAAAGCACTCTGGTTATGACTTCACGCATACAGGAGATTGTTGGTAGGGACCCCAGTATTCTTTCATTGAGGTAGACTTTCCCTAGACCAATCATTGTGGTCCATTTGGCTTTAAAAGAGGCTGAGCCCCTCTTTTGGGCAGATTATCTGAAAACTTCACAAGGAGTTCAGGGTCCAACTCATCATTGGACCCTGTCTGAAGGTACAGTCTGCCTTACATCTTCCACCAGTGAAGGAAGGCCAGGACCTCCAAGATGGAAACAAGATCCCTTCCCTAAACATCTCTCAGGGAACAGATGGAGATACTGAATCCAGAGGACCCTCCAGCAGCTCCAGAATGAGTAACCAGCCTGCACACACTGTGCCCTGATAGGCTCCGCAGCAAGCTTCCTAGGTGGGAAGTGCCAGAGAGTCTCTGAACCAAAGCAAGGGCAAGGCGGCTGCCTGCAACACTCTCCCCATCGTTGGCTCGTCTGCCTTAAACGACAACACAAGCCCAGTGAAGAAGGAAGGAGGATTGCATCGACAAGCATCTACTGATGTCCACCTTACAGTACCTTTTCAAGGCAGTCCAGCCACTCGAGTTGCAACTGACTGTACCGCTGGCTGTTGTTACACCGCAGTCGCTAAAGCTGTTGGAGACGACTCGACCAGTGCTTCAGAAACGCTGACCTTCACGGAGACGATTCCTGACCACAAGCCACCATTTTGCCAGCCTGCAGCCATCCATCCAGTTTCTCTTGCTGAACTGCCTGCCGCCTGATACCTGCAGATTTCTCCCATCTTGAACTCTGTCGCAGAAGCTGAAACCGACTCAACCCAGTCGAGCACCAAGAACTCCTACAGCACAAGGTACATTGTGGTTTCTGTCCTCCTGGTCCTTCTCCCTTTGTGAAACCAAGAGCCCTTGAACTAATGTGATTATTTACTATACTGACTACCCTCTTGTCAGTATCCAGAGTGCATCCCTTTCCATTCTTTGAAACTTTCTATCCTCTGCATTCCTTTACAGGGTGGGTTGCATTTTGTAGTATGCTAGAACTGTCTGTCATTGTAGAGAGGAAGATGTACACGTCATCTCTAGAGCCCGCCCCTTTACCTCCGTCATACTGGAAGAACAGTAAGAGAGCATTATGTGACACCAGGAATAGTCCCAATATTGCATCGATGATATGAAAGACATTATGCACTCAGACAACCGTATCAAATGTCCTTCGCACTGATGTGGTGGAAGGATGCCTGCATACCCCACTGAACATAGAGGAGCTGTAAGTGAAATCAAACTAGAGCAAAGTGACATCATGAAGAGAAGACGCTAGGACGCACTGAAACAGTATGTGGCTACTTCAAGAATGACAAGGTAACTGAAGTAACAAGAGAAACATGTATGCAGAGATGAAGAAAACATATGGACTAAGAAGATAAGTGAGAAGAGAATTGGCAAATGTCCATATGCAGAAACACAAGGTAGACAAGGCATATAGAAGTTTGCTGCAGGAGAACAAATAACAGGGGTAAAGTGGCCATGATGGAAAGATGGACGTCGGTTTTGTATAATAGTGAGCTAAGAAGCCTTGAATGGAGAGACTAGAGTTGCAGAGCTGGCAGGTGCTGGAAAACAGCTTAGTGCGAAGGACAAAGAACACTTGTTTGGCCTGGGATCAAGGATGCCACATCAAGAGGCAACTGCAAGGCACAGGGGGAGTTAATGACGAAAGCTACATATGCAGGACATATTTCTCTTAGATTAAGTGAAGGAGAAAACATTTGCAAGAGCCAAGTATTGGACAATTAAAAATGCAGAAAGTATGAAGCAACCAAGACTCCAGGGGCCACGAGGAGTAATCACACCCAGCTCAATTGAACTATACAGCACGAAATAAAAGGTTGAAATGGACAAAACCATGGTCTCCTCACATGTGGTGCAAGACTCGAAAACATGCCCTATTTATTAAAGATAGTGATGTACCTATACTCCCTTAAAGGTCCCAAGGAAGAGAGCAGTCAGCAAGGTCAACTACAGAGAAGAAGCCTTTGCTTAGGGCGAACCGAAGAGAGGTGGTGGGCTAATTGACCAATTAGCCACACACATGGTCTGAACCTACACGACAGAGCCTATTCATTTGAGCTAGACTGTTCCCATCAAACCTAAGGCATTGGGATACAAAGGTAATACAGATTCAAAGCCGAATGTTCTTTCTGAAGGCCTAGGAGATCGGAGATGGTAACTTATTGTGAACATGCAGCACCTTGAATAGTTGCACTTGGCCTGGTAACTGTCCACAACTCCAAGGCTGAGAAGACCCTTTCTATCCATTCCCTAACCATCTTCCTAGCTAAGCGTACACTATGTTGCATGGGCCAATCACCTTTCGCTAACCTGTGAATTTATATTTGCAATACATAGAGGTGGCCTCAGGAGGGGCCACCAGATATGGCTTACCCAGTAATCACACAAACCCCTTATAGAATGCATATGTGATTCCCCTCAGAAAACAATCCCTCCCCCTATTAGGTTTTTGGAGGTAACCTCATTTTCGTAATGTCACATGTTAGCAAAACTTGAGAATGGGCGCCTGGAGAGCGAGAGCGCTTGGAGAATGTTGCCTTGCACACGCTGAAACCCGTGTCAGCGATTTGTGACAGGAAACTTTGTCCTATGGATGGGTCTCCCATTCCTGGGGAAGGGGATTTCCAGGGCCCAGTCCCTCCTGCATGTAAACCCGGAGACTGATAATAGTTCCCTTGCCACTATTACAAATCGATATTCATCCCTGGACCTGCGGTGCCCCGGAAGTTAATTTGTCACAGTGACTCCCCAAGATGGGAGATTGCAGAGGTGAATAGTCACAGGACCAGCAGGGACGGTCTTGTTTCAATTCTGGGTAGTACATGTCTGCACAGAAGCCCCTCAGGGGAACGAATTAAGCTACTACAGATGGGTAAGGGCACCGCCAACAGTAGGTCCCTTCCAGGAAATGAAGACAGAGCCATTTCAGTGAAGAACCTGAAGAGCAGAGCCTTTGGAACCGCAGCAGGGAAGGGCATGTGGGAGAGGTCATCAAATGAAGACCTTGATCCGGAAGGAATTACCTCTTCAGATCATCTGAGGTAGGGGGACCCTTTGACGATGTGCTAATAATGGATCAAGTGATGTTGTGACTCAAGAGCAAGGATTCAACAATGGTGACCCATGTTGGGGGTCCCAGGTCATGGTTTAACAAAGTGCAGCAGGACAAACCATTGCAGCTCTCAATACAGGGAGAGCAGTACCAGGGTCCTGCTGTGCATTGGACGTGTGATCCAGTAGAGGAAACGGATTGACAGGAGTTCCGAGAGTTAGAGAGTTACAAAATCACATCCTCAAGAATCGATCCAGATGCCTCTCCCTGGATCAAGGGCAAGGATCGCCTGAGTTCCGCCTAGTCAGGGGAGAGGACAAGCTCCACCACCTCTGTGTCATGAGTCCAAACAATACTGGAACAGAGCGGCCATGGTCTTCCTCTCTCTAAAGGCTTCAGGATCAACTCCCAGCAGTTCACAAAGGTTTTCGTGTAGAGTTTTTTTCCAAAACCAGTGGGCAAGTGGTAACCCTAACCTACCCTGATTGCTTGCTACAAAGTTGCCCGCCCTCCCCTGTTTCTTCCCCGCACCCTTGGTTCTCTACTTCCCTCGCCATGTTCTTCCCGCTATAATTGTAAAGCTCTCCGTTGCTTTCCGGGGCTATGTCCACACTCAATAAATAGCCTAATAATAATACTATTAATAATAGCTACTAATCATACACCAATGCACTAGTCAAACATTTGTCAGCAAGCCAAGCTGTGCTGGCCAGCACACATTTACATTTGCAGGCATTCAGGCAATCTCATGAGATGTGGATCGCAGAGGAATCCCCTGCAATCCCTCCCAGGTAGCCCAACGCATTCCCTTGTTAGCTCTTGCCTGGAGTTCACACCAGAAGGATGCCCCTACACGGCCGTTCCCTGTCTCCACCCAAGCACACTCAAGGCCAACCAAGCGTGCGTGCCGCCATACTAGATTTCTCAAAGTCAGAGGCTCAATTTGAGAAGATTCCAGAAGGGTAAGGCTTCCTGAGAGCCAAATTTGCTCCAATTCCTGCAGCCACTGTATAACAGTACACTGCCTCCCGGGGGCACCAAGGGGCACCATGGCAGTAGCCCACACCATTGACAGCCATAAGGACCACAAACATTGGAATCATGCCCCCAGTAGGCTCTAGATTAGACTTAAAAAGTCAAGGCACCATAAAGCACAATCCAGAGGGTTCAGGGTGGCTCGCAAACTTGAGCAAAAGAGGTGCTCCCTCCTTACAAGAGCTAACCAGCAGTGGCATCTCTGGCTTTGCTTTCGTGGAAAGGAGTTGTTGGGGCTGCAGAAATGTCTTCTCGGGAAACTGAGGGGCCTCAACCCGGAAGTGCAGATGACCGTAAACATTGCTCGACGATTACAAGCATTGTAGGTCCAAAGTGTCAAGGACGAAACATTGCTCGACGATTACAAGCCCTGTAGGTCCAAAGTGCCAAGGACGAAACATTGCTCGACGATTACAAGCACTGTAGGTCCAAAGTGCCAAGGACGAAACATTGCTCGACGATTACAAGCCCTGTAGGTCCAAAGTGCCATGGACGAGTATACTCGTCCTTTCTGCAAAGACTTGCATAATAGCCTGGCAGTTAAGGGGTTAAGAGGTGGTGGGCCCACACCGTTTGCAAGCTGTCTCGTGCCCCTTTACCCACATCTGCAGTTTCTCCATGAAGGGGGTTCTCAAAGGTTGGAGGCATCTACCCTAAGATGAAAATGGACAGCCAGCAGGATCGAAAGAGAATCTTCGGGCAATCGCTTAAGCTTAGGTCATCGTAACTCAAGTACTTAAGTGCTCCTCTACCATGTACCATTTCCAACTCTAACATAAAGACTGGGGCCATGAAGTTTGTGTTTCTGGAGGCCACCGCTCCGTCTGTAGGATTGGTGAGCTGAAGGCCTCACTGCCTTTTCAGTGGTGAAGCCAGAGGAACTGGTATTATAAGCAGGTTCGCATTTTAATCCAAAGATGTGCTCCTCTTTTCACATGCTTCCTTTTTCCCATTCTATTTATAGCGCACACTTAGAACACAAGTGCTTTCTTGGCACTAGCCCTAAAGGAGATGAGGAAAGGCTCTAATCGTTTCAGGTCTGAGCCAAAAGCCTAGCCTTGAATTGATGTGGGATCTCAAAAGTGTGAGGAGTCGAGAGTGGTAGAGAATTCCAGAAGGAAGGAGCCAGAATAGAAAAAGCCCAACCTCCTTTCTGACCAAATGGGGATCCAAGGATCGTTAGAAGAGTGAAGGGAGGGTTGCTATTTGGTCTAGAAGGGAGCCTTGATAGACCACACAGGGGATCTTAGGGAAGCCTAGCTAAGTACACCATCATACGAGCAGGAGGACGAAGGCCAGATAGCCGACAGGGCGGAGTGTTATGGATCACCTTCAGGCATCTAGGATGGAAGGCCGGGAGTTGCAGGTAAAGAGGGATAGTGTGGTGGGGCGCGATTGAGTGAGTGCGTATGTCGTGGAAATGCGAGGAGATAAAGTGAGGAAAGACAAGAGTTGGCGGTGGTGGCAGAGAAAGAAATGACAAGAAGAGGCGACTCGATTGACCTGAGGGGTAAGTGTCAGATCATGGTCACATTTGACACCAGGATTATTTACTTTGGAGACCAGAGTGGGACAGGATCCCAAAGCAGTGTAAAGAGATGGTGGACCTACCGGATCGGAACCCGATTGCTATGGTACCCTGCTCCGCAGGGAAATGGATCCAGTCTGAGAAGACTTGTGTTGCCTTTGGCAGGTCTGGGTGAAGAAGGAAAGTCTCTCCTGTAGCTTTAAGCACAGGGCTCAATGCAACCATCACATTGGTGTGCTACTAAGTGCAAATTCTCTTTCCTCTAGAAGTTCTGGGATGCTCCAGGAGGCTTCCCATTGCTGGACACTTGCAGTCACCAGCAGCATGGCAGCGTCCTAGGAAGATGCTTAGGGATTCCCATTGTTGGACACTTGCGGTCACCAGCAGCATGGCAGCGTCCTGTCAAGACACTTAGGGATTCCCATTGCTGCACACTTGCGGTCACCAGCAGCATGGCAGCGTCCTGGGAAGATGCTTAGAGCTTCCCATTGTTGGACACTTGTGGTCACCAGCAGCATGGCGGCGTCCAGGGAAGACGCTTAGGGATTACCATTGTTGGACACTTGCGGTCACCAGCAGCATGGCAGCGTCCTGGGAAGATGCTTAGGGATTACCATTGTTGGACACTCACCGGGAGCATGGCAGCGTCCTGGGAAGACACTTAGGGTCACCAGCAGCATGGCGGCATCCAGGGAAGATGCTTAGGGATTCCCATTGCTGCACACCTGCGGTCACCAGGAGCATGGCAGCGTCCTGGGAAGACACTTAGGGATTCCCATTGCTGCACACTTGCGGTCACCAGCAGCATGGTAGCGTCCTGGGAAGATGCTTAGGGGTTCCCATTGTTGGACACTTGCAGTCACCAGGAGCATGGCAGCGTCCAGTGAAGACGCTTAGGGATTACCATTGTCGGATACTTGCGGTCCCCAGGAGCATGGCCGCATCCTGGGAAGACCCTTAGGGATTCCCATTTCTGCACACTTGCGGTCACCAGCAGCATGGCAGTGTCCTGGGAAGATGCTTAGAGATTCCCATTGTTGGACACTTGTGGTCACCAGCAGCATGGCGGCGCCAAGGGAAGACGCTTAGGGATTACCATTGTTGGACACTTGCGGTCACCAGCTGCATGGCGGCGCCAAGGGAAGACGCTTAGGGATTCCCATTGCTGCACACCTGCGGTCACCAGGAGCATGGCAGCGTCCTGGGAATATGCTTAGGGATTCCCATTGCTGCACACTTGCGGTCACCAGCAGCATGGCAGCGTCCTGGGAAGATGCTTAGGGGTTCCCATTGTTGGAAACTTGCGGTCACCAGGAGCATGGCAGGGTCCAGGGAAGACGCTTAGGGATTACCATTGTTGGATACTTGCGGTCACCGGGAGCATGGCAGCATCCTGGGAAGACACTTAGGAATTCCCATTGTTGGACACTTGCGGTCACCAAGAGCATGGCAGCGTCCAGGGAAGACGCTTAGGGTTTACCATTGTTGGATACTTGCGGTCACCGGGAGCATGGCAGCATCCTGGGAAGACACTTAGGAATTCCCATTTCTGCACACTTGCGGTCACCAGGAGCATGGTAGCGTCCTTGGAAGACGCTTAGGGATTCCCATTGCTGCACACTTGCGGTCACCAGGAGCATGGCAGCGTCCTGGGAAGACGCTTAGGGATTCTCATTGCTGTACACTTGCAGTCACCAGGAGCATGGCATCGTCCTGGGAAGATGCTTAGGGGTCCCATTGTTGGACACTTGCGGTCACCAGGAGCATGGCAGCATCCTGGGAAGACACTTAGGGATTCCCAATGTTGGACACTTGTGGTCACGAGGAGCGTGGCAGCATCCTGGGAAGACGCTTAGGAATTACCATTGTCAGATACTTGCGGTCACCGGGAGCATGGCAGCGTCCTGGGAAGACACTTAGGGATTCCCAATGTTGGACACTTGTGGTCACCGGGAGCATGGCAGCGTCCTGGGAAGACACTTAGGGATTCCCATTGCTGCACACTTGCAGTCACCAGGAGCATGGCAGCATCCTGGGAAGACACTTAGGGATTCCTATTGTTGAACACTTGCGGTCACCAGCAACATGGCAGCGTCCTGGGAAGATGCTTAGGGGTTCCCATTGTTGGACACTTGCAGTCACCAGGAGCATTTCAGCGTCCAGGGAAGACGCTTAGTGATTACCATTGTCGGATACTAGCGGTCACCGGGAGCATTGCAGCATCCTGGGAAGAAGACATTTAGGGATTCCCATTGTTGGACACTTGTGGTCACCAGGAGCATGGTAGTGTCCAGGGAAGATGCTTAGGGATTCCCAATTTTGTACACTTGCGGTCACCAGGAGCATGGTAGGGTCCTGGGAAGAAACTTAGGGTATCCCATTGGTTCACATTTGCGGTCACCAGCAGCATGGCAGCATCCTGGGAAGATGCTTAGAGATTCCCATTGTTGGACACTTGAGGTCACCAGCAGCATGGCGGCATCCAGGGAAGATGCTTAGGGATTCACATTGCTGCACACCTGCGGTCACCAGGAGCATGGCAGCGTCCTGGGAAGACGCTTAGGGATTCCCATTGCTGCACACTTGCGGTGACCAGCAGCATGGCAGTGTCCTGGGAAGATGCTTAGGGGTTCCCATTGTTGGACACTTGCGGTCACCAGGAGCATGGCAGCGTCCAGGGAAGATGCTTAGGGATTACCATTGTCGGATACTTGCGGTACTGGGAGCATGGCAGCATCCTGGGAAGACACTTAGGAATTCCCATTGTTGGACACTTGTGGTCACCAGGAGTATGGTAGCGTCCTGGGAGGACACTTAGGGTATTCCATTTCTGCACACTTGCAGTCACCAGGAGCATGGCAGTGTCCTGGGAAGACGCTTAGGGGTTCCCATTGTTGGACACTTGCGTCACCGGGAGCATGGCAGCGTCCTGGGAAGACACTTAGGGATTCCCAATGTTGGACACTTGTGGTCACCGGGAGCATGGCAGCGTCTTGGGAAGACACTTAGGGATTCCCATTGCTGCACACTTGCAGTCACCAGGAGCATGGCAGCATCCTGGGAAGACACTTAGGGATTCCTATTGTTGGACACTTGCGGTCACCAGCAACATGGCAGCGTCCTGGGAAGATGCTTAGGGGTTCCCATTGTTGGACACTTGCAGTCACCAGGAGCATTTCAGCGTCCAGGGAAGACGCTTAGTGATTACCATTGTCGGATACTTGCGGTCACCGGGAGCATTGCAGCATCCTGGGAAGAAGACACTTAGGGATTCCCATTGTTGGACCCTTGTGGTCACCAGGAGCATGGTAGTGTCCAGGGAAGATGCTTAGGGATTCCCAATTTTGTACATTTGCGGTCACCAGGAGCATGGCAGCATCCTGGGAAGATGCTTAGAGATTCCCATTGTTGGACACTTGAGGTCACCAGCAGCATGGCGGCATCCAGGGAAGACGCTTAGGGATTACCATTGTTGGACACTTGCGGTCACCAGCAGCATGGCGGCGTCCAGGGAAGATGCTTAGGGATTCACATTGCTGCACACCTGCGGTCACCAGGAGCATGGCAGCGTCCTGGGAATATGCTTAGGGATTCCCATTGCTGCACACTTGCGGTCACCAGCAGCATGGCAGCGTCCTGGGAAGATGCTTAGGGGTTCCCATTGTTGGAAACTTGCGGTCACCAGGAGCATGGCAGGGTCCAGGGAAGACGCTTAGGGATTACCATTGTTGGATACTTGCGGTCACCGGGAGCATGGCAGCATCCTGGGAAGACACTTAGGAATTCCCATTGTTGGACACTTGCGGTCACCAGGAGCATGGCAGCGTCCAGGGAAGACGCTTAGGGTTTACCATTGTTGGATACTTGCGGTCACCGGGAGCATGGCAGCATCCTGGGAAGACACTTAGGAATTCCCATTTCTGCACACTTGCGGTCACCAGGAGCATGGTAGCGTCCTTGGAAGACGCTTAGGGATTCCCATTGCTGCACACTTGCGGTCACCAGGAGCATGGCAGCGTCCTGGGAAGACGCTTAGGGATTCTCATTGCTGTACACTTGCAGTCACCAGGAGCATAGCATCGTCCTGGGAAGATGCTTAGGGGTCCCATTGTTGGACACTTGCGGTCACCAGGAGCATGGCAGCATCCTGGGAAGACACTTAGGGATTCCCAATGTTGGACACTTGTGGTCACGCAGCATCCTGGGAAGACGCTTAGGAATTACCATTGTCAGATACTTGCGGCCACCGGGAGCATGGCAGCGTCCTGGGAAGACACTTAGGGATTCCCAATGTTGGACACTTGTGGTCACCGGGAGCATGGCAGCGTCCTGGGAAGACACTTAGGGATTCCCATTGCTGCACACTTGCAGTCACAAGGAGCATGGCAGCATCCTGGGAAGACACTTAGGGATTCCTATTGTTGGACACTTGCAGTCACCAGCAACATGGCAGCGTCCTGGGAAGATGCTTAGGGGTTCCCGTTGTTGGACACTTGCAGTCACCAGGAGCATTTCAGCGTCCAGGGAAGACACTTAGTGATTACCATTGTCGGATACTTGCGGTCACCGGGAGCATTGCAGCATCCTGGGAAGAAGACACTTAGGGATTCCCATTGTTGGACACTTGTGGTCACCAGGAGCATGGTAGTGTCCAGGGAAGATGCTTAGGGATTCCCAATTTTGTACACTTGCGGTCACCAGGAGCATGGTAGCGTTCTGGGAAGACACTTAGGGTATCCCATTGCTTCACATTTGCGGTCACCAGCACCATGGCAGCATCCTGGGAAGATGCTTAGAGATTCCCATTGTTGGACACTTGAGGTCACCAGCAGCATGGCGGCATCCAGGGAAGATGCTTAGGGATTCACATTGCTGCACACCTGCGGTCACCAGGAGCATGGCAGCGTCCTGGGAAGACGCTTAGGAATTCCCATTGCTGCACACTTGCGGTGACCAGCAGCATGGCAGTGTCCTGGGAAGATGCTTAGGGGTTCCCATTGTTGGACACTTGGGGTCACCAGGAGCATGGCAGCGTCCAGGGAAGATGCTTAGGGATTACCATTGTCGGATACTTGCGGTACTGGGAGCATGGCAGCATCCTGGGAAGACACTTAGGAATTCCCATTGTTGGACACTTGTGGTCACCAGGAGCATGGTAGCGTCCAGGGAAGACGCTTAGGGATTCCCATTTTTGTACACTTGCGGTCACCAGGAGTATGGTAGCGTCCTGGGAAGACACTTAGGGTATCCCATTTCTGCACACTTGCAGTCACCAGGAACATGGCAGTGTCCTGGGAAGACGCTTAGGGGTTCCCATTGTTGGACACTTGCGGTCACCGGGAGCATGGCAGCGTCCTGGGAAGACACTTAGGGATTCCCAATGTTGGACACTTGTGGTCACCGGGAGCATGGCAGCGCCCTGGGAAGACACTTAGGGATTCCCATTGCTGCACACTTGCAGTCACCAGGAGCATGGCAGCATCCTGGGAAGACACTTAGGGATTCCTATTGTTGGACCCTTGCGGTCACCAGCAACATGGCAGCGTCCTGGGAAGATGCTTAGGGGTTCCCATTGTTGGACACTTGCAGTCACCAGGAGCATTTCAGCGTCCAGGGAAGACGCTTAGTGATTACCATTGTCGGATACTTGCGGTCACCGGGAGCATTGCAGCATCCTGGGAAGAAGACACTTAGGGATTCCCATTGTTGGACCCTTGTGGTCACCAGGAGCATGGTAGTGTCCAGGGAAGATGCTTAGGGATTCCCAATTTTGTACACTTGCGGTCACCAGGAGCATGGTAGCGTCCTGGGAAGACACTTAGGGTATCCCATTGCTTCACATTTGCGGTCACCAGCAGCATGGCAGCATCCTGGGAAGATGCTTAGAGATTCCCATTGTTGGACACTTGAGGTCACCAGCAGCATGGCGGCATCCAGGGAAGACGCTTAGGGATTACCATTGTTGGACACTTGCGGTCACCAGCAGCATGGCGGCATCCAGGGAAGATGCTTAGGGATTCACATTGCTGCACACCTGCGGTCACCAGGAGCATGGCAGCGTCCTGGGAAGACGCTTAGGGATTCCTATTGCTGCACACTTGCGGTCACCAGCAGCATGGCAGTGTCCTGGGAAGATGCTTAGGGGTTCCCATTGTTGGACACTTGCGGTCACCAGGAGCATGGCAGCGTCCAGGGAAGATGCTTAGGGATTACCATTGTCGGATACTTGCGGTACTGGGAGCATGGCAGCATCCTGGGAAGACACTTAGGAATTCCCATTGTTGGACACTTGTGGTCACCAGGAGAATGGTAGCGTCCAGGGAAGACGCTTAGGGATTCCCATTTTTGTACACTTGCGGTCATCAGGAGTATGGTAGCGTCCTGGGAAGACACTTAGGGTATCCCATTTCTGCACACTTGCAGTCACCAGGAGCATGGCAGTGTCCTGGGAAGACGCTTAGGGGTTCCCATTGTTGGACACTTGCGGTCACCAGGAGCATGGCAGCATCCTGGGAAGACACTTAGGGATTCCCAATGTTGGACACTTGCGGTCACCAGGAGCATGGCAGCAGCCTGGGAAGACGCTTAGGGATTACCATTGTCGGATACTTGCGGTCACCGGGAGCATGGCAGCGTCCTGGGAAGACACTTAGGGATTCCCAATGTTGGACACTTATGGTCACCGGGAGCATGGCAGCGTCCTGGGAAGACACTTAGGGATTCCCATTGCTGCACACTTGCGGTCACCAGGAGCATGGCAGCGTCCTGGGAAGACACTTAGGGATTCCCATTGTTGGACACTTGCGGTCACCAGGAACATGGTAGCGTCCAGGGAAGATGCTTAGGGATTCACATTGCTGCACACTTGCGGTCACCAGGCGCATGGCAGCGTCCTGGGAAGACACTTAGGGATTCCCATTGTTGGACACTTGCGCTCACCAGGAGCATGGTAGCGTCCTGGGAAGACGCTTATGGATTCCCATTGCTGCACACTTGCGGTCACCAGCAGCATGGCAACGTCCTGGGAAGATGCTTAGGGATTCCCATTGTTGGACACTTGCGGTCACCAGGAGCATGGCAGCGTCCTGGGAAGACGCTTAGGGATTCCCATTGTTGGACACTTGCGGTCACCAGGAGCATGGCAGCGTCCTGGGAAGATGCTTAGGGATTCCCATTGTTGGACACTTGCAGTGTAGAAACGTTGGCGTCCATCACACTTTTATGACAATCACCTTTTGGTTCCTCGGTAGAGATGTGAGGTATGTTGTTCTTTCGAGAGAGGGGCGCCTGCTACCTTTTTTGTATTTTTGAAAGGAACTTGGGGTTGGTCACCCTAGGTTACCTGGGGGCAACCAGACGTGGACTCCCTGCTCACTGTGCTTAGAGAGGCTCAGCTTCACCTCACTGATGATGCCCAACAAGGCTGAAACACGTGTATGGGGTTGCTGATGGTACTCTTGTTCAGAGAGGAATTGCCATAGCATTTCGGTGCTGGACTGCCCTTGTGGGCGGGACAAAGACTGATATGCAAATGGATATTTCCCATCTGTGAAGGTACAGTGAGCAAAACGCAATGGCTGCGAACTCTCAATGTGGTTAATAACCACTGAACAGGTTATCATGCCTTGTTCTTTCGAGAGAGAGGCGCCTGCTACCTTTTTTGTATTTTTGAAAGGAACTTGGGGTTGGTCACCCTAGGTTACCTGGGGGCAACCAGACGTGGACTTCCTGCTCACTGTGCTTAGAGAGGCTCAGCTTCACCTCACTGATGATGCCCAACAAGGCTAAAACACGTGTATGGGGTTGCTGATGGTACTCTTGTTCAGAGAGGAATTGCCATAGCATTTCGGTGCTGGACTGCCCTTGTGGGCGGGACAAAGACTGATATGCAAATGGATATTTCCCATCTGTGAAGGTACAGTGAGCAAAAAGCAATGGCTGCGAACTCTCAATGTGGTTAATAACCACTGAACAGGTTATCATGCCTTTTTCTTTCGAGAGAGGGGCGCCTGCTACCTTTTTTGTATGTGAGGTATGTTATCCACATGGTCTATTCAATATTCCTATCTAATATTAAAAACTATGAACATTGGACAGTGGGAAGGGCTCTAACCACCTGTTACTGTCCTTTCTCCATTTGTGTTGTGAGTTTTCATTTTAGTTGTCACCAAAGCCGCTCAACCTGGGTACTTCTAATAATGATTTGGGTGATCTGATACTGAGGCCTAGATTACTAACTGGTAATCACCATTCCTGTGACTCGGTGGGAACCACCTTAGTTGGACAGTCACCAGCAAGATCAGAAAAAGGATTGAGATTACTAGCGAGGAATCTGGGAATTACCCCCAGGCCCTCTTCCTTATGCCAGGTGCTAACTTCAATGTGATGTGACCTCATCTACTGAAACCTTTTCTGTTCTTGACGCCGCTCTCCTTACCATGGAAGGAGTATAACACTCATGGGGGGTTTGATGGGGCCCTGAATGCAGGAATGGAGATGTGAAGAGGGGGCATCTCCCCAGGGAATCCTCACTGCCTTGCTCCACCTCTGCTGCTTGACAATACAAAGGTGTCAAGGGATTCCCTCACAGCCTGACCACAAAATTAGAAACATGTTTATTTACAGAATGGAGTATTCATGGGAAAGCACTCCATTAGGAGGTAGCCTCATCAAGGACACCTCGCTGCCTTCATCCTTGGATGGCGAATCCTCCTTAGGAGAAGCGATAAGGAAGTCCCTGGATAAGGAGGACCTTTCTAAACGCCAGTCAAATGTCCTGAACTATGTCACGAAAGGATTGGCCACTCTTTGAAGCCAGTTCGGGAACCACCGGGTGAGCCACAAACTCGCCAGTCCCATCAGAGGTCTTGGCCTAGTTGTCCTTTGATCTCTTCAGTGAAAATTGACATTTTACTAGAGTAAAAGGTACCAGAGAAACTCCCATGCCCACATTATAAATGTTTTTTGAGCACCACAGAGCTGTTCCTGATGGCAGAGGAAGGGACCCGTCGAGATGCTGTGGACATCAAGGTTGCCCCTAAATGAAGGGATTTAGCTGGTACTTATGGACCACTTCTGCTTTTCATTTTCACATGTTACACAGCCGTGCCTCTATAGGTCTGTGAACAGTCCTTGACAATGGGGCAGAGTGTGCAGCAGTGCGGCAAAGCATTGTGGCTCAGGGGACGCACCTCCCCTGAAAGGGCCTGTTCCTCAGCTCTTGAAATGGGGATCTGCGTGGCAGCTCGCTGGTGCATACATTTGATAAATTGCACCATTGAGTGTTCAGTGAAAGTTCAACAATTACAATGCCCTTTTAGTTGATTGAATGCATTTGGCATCTGCTTCAGAGGCCGATTCACCAATTGTTTTAACAGAAGAAACACACTGGGGCACTGAGAAGCACGAAAAGCATTCTTAAGCAAAGTAGCCACATGTCCAGGGCATTATCAGGGGTTAACAGCCTGAGCGAAGCTTAGGGTCCTTATTATCTCACTCATTATTGCGCAAGGAGGGGGCATTATTGATATTAGAACATTCCACTCAACAAGGACAGAATGTTCTGTTTGAAACTAGAAGAGACAAAGGAGAAACATTGGAATGTTGGGACAAAGGACTTATACCAGCCATTATTGTCGGAACCACTTTATTAAGATTTAACAAGTTACAAAAACATATATTTTTTTTTATTGAAAAACTACAGTTTTAACAAAAAGAAAAAACTTTTGTTTCAGAAACATCAGCTCTTCATTCCTTTACTGCAGGCACAGTGGTTTACAGACATGTCTGCGGACTCGTGAGGTATCAGGATGAACTCCCCTTATGTTCAAGAGGAAGCTTCAGGAGTGCATTTAGGTAGTTTACAATAGCGCAAACATGTTTGATATTTTGTCCAGAGGAGATCAAATGCCACCATGCCGCCATATCCCCATCCAGAGGGGCGAATTTGCCTAGATAGGCAGAGTGGTGTTCGCAGATAGCTGAACACTTTAGAATTAAATGTTTCAACGTTCCGACTGAAGCAGTGCAAAAACGACAGAGATTGTTAGTTACAGTTGGATGTTTCCTTTGAAATAGAATTTCCTTCGAATTCAGGGTGTTTAAACGAAAACGAAGGAATTGTTCACGATAGAAACGGGAATAGCATTGAATCAAATATTGAGGTTGGCAATTAGTTTTTTTTGTGAGTTGCCTAGCCATTGGGATGACACAAGTTTTGTACGATTTTCAACATTAACGATCCATGACCAAGCTTCAAATTTTCTTTTGGCAAGTTGGGGGCAGGAGAATAGATCAAAGTTGTTGATTTCTGCAGCAACAATCCAATCTTGAACTCTTTTGTACCATTGATCTAGCAGGCAACTAGTTTTTGGGTCATCAATGGTGGTAAATATTTTATAGGCTGGCGCACCACCCGCCTCTTTCATCTTCCGCCACAGCAGGATAGACTTCCAAATCACATGAGTGTAGAGGGAGTTCAAGGATAGTTCATGGCGTATCAAAATGATTGAAACACAGACTGGAAGATTGAGAACACGTCTCCAGAAGAGGCCCTCCAGTTGATTCCATTTTTGCTCATTGATATTCCAGCCGGCTTCTGCGCCTAATGTTAGAATAGGAACTACCTTTTGGAGGTAGAACGTTAGAACTGGAATTAAGGAAAATTTTCCAAAGCTTTTATTGAGCTAAGCCGCTTGAAGCGCTAATCTTGCGGATTTCAGTTTTAGATCCTTTAGCCACTGCTCTTCACAGATTGAATTATTAAATTGAATTCCCAGGTAGCGGATCGAGTTGACTGAGATTAGTGTCTGGCCGCCAACAACCCACTTAAATGCACAATCTTTTCTACTGGTTATAGAGCCGATTGACAGAATTTTCGTTCTGTCTGTATTGATTACGAGTTCATTGATGTTTAAGTAATCAAAGAGACAATCTAGAAGGCGTTGTAGGCCAATCTGTGTTTTGTCGATCATAACCAGGTCATCGGCGTATGCAATGTATCGTACAAAGGACTTATTTAATCTTGGAGGAAAGCAGGGGCCTGTGCAAGATGAATCGGGAGATCTGCCAGAAATAATTTGAAGAGGTCGGCAGCAAGCAGACAGCCTTGCTTGACTCCCCTTGTAGTAGAAATGCTGTCAGATAAAGCGCCGTTCTCGTTGATGCGAACACGAAATGAAGTGTTCACGTGGAGAGCCATGATTGGGTTGAGGATGTCCCGTGGGCTGTTCCATTTGATTAATTTTGCCCAGAGCAAATCACGGTTAATGCCGTCAAACGCTTGCTTCATATCAATGAAGGCTAGGTGAAGTTTGGTTTTTCGTTTTAGGGCATCGAGTTTCAATGTTGTTAAGATTGAAAGGTTTACATCCACTCCTGTTCCCTTTGAAAACCCAGTTTGACGAACATCTAAAATTCCCGCTTTTGTCGCCCAAATGACCAACTTCAATCTTTGGTTGGAGCCGAACAGTTTGCCAATACAGTCCAAGAGGGCAATGGGGCGATAGTTTTCAGGTGCATCCCAACTGCCTTTCTTGTGAATCGGAATCACGATTGCAGTGAGCCAAGACTCAGGCAGTCTATTAGAACTAGCAATCTTTTGGAAGAGACACTCAATAAAAGGGGCCCAGATTTGTGGATTTTTTTTTAGCATCACGTTGCTAATCATGTCTGGACCAGCTGCACGAGAGTTTTTGAGCATCTTGATGGCATCCACAATTTCAATATGCGACATTTGTACATCCCAAGGCACTCGTTTAGCTTCAGGAACTGACTTGTGCGCCTTAGACTGACTATTAAACACTGCCGTGAAGTGCTTGCACCAAGTGTCGCCAGGGATCGTATTCTGCGTCGAGTTTTAGCTTGTTGACGGTCCCATATTCAAGATTTTCCAAGTGTCGCATGTATTCTTGGTGATCAGGAGCTTCATCATGAGTTCAGCCCGATCTTGAGCAACAATGAATTTATGTGATCTAATCCAATTTCGATAGATCACTCTTCTTATTTTGACTTCATCACGCACAATTGATCTGGAGACATTTTTTTGTTTTTTTATTCTGCGGACGTCACTTCTTAGTTCCTTCTTTTTGTTGTCCAGCACTTTGCTGAACCAATGATTATGGCCTTTATATTGCTGAGATGCATCACTGGTTGATATTCTGAAGGTTGATAGAAGTGGAGTATAATCTACGCCATTTGGCAGATTTATCAAATTTTCAGTTAGCGAGCATATCTTCTTAACGCTTAATCTTAAGCGATTTCCACTTGGATGTGCCTCTACTGGTGCCGAATATAGGAGCGCAGAGTCAGGCGCTGGCAATAGACACTCAAGTTTTAATAGCATGTGGTCACTCTTGGTCGATTTTAGAGAGTGTAGAGTGATAACCTTCTCCTCAAAATTCCTTGACACCCAGAAATAATCAATAATGCTGTGTATT
Source organism: Ambystoma mexicanum (assembly GCF_040938575.1). NCBI lineage: Eukaryota > Metazoa > Chordata > Amphibia > Caudata > Ambystomatidae > Ambystoma > Ambystoma mexicanum. The sequence continues at coordinate 1,510,461,719 of NC_090922.1, forward strand.
GACTTGCAATACCAAGTGGGTTGTGCCGGCGTGTCACCTCGCACCCCGCCATTCAACATCACACAGTTATGCGTCTCTATTACATTTGTCTAACGTTGCTCTTTCGCGCCCAGCTCCTCATAGGCAAGTTGACAAAAACAATTTGAATGTGGATCGAACTTGAACCATAAACCATTTAGGTCACCACAGCAGATGATTGTCAGGTTGTTGTATTTCAAGATTGCATCATCCATTAGCGAACTAATAGCGGTGGTGAAGACTGATTCATTTATTTTCGCTGGTTTCCAATAGCAGTTGATAAGCACCAAGGAAGAAAATACATTTGAATTAACAGACCGTGAGTGCATAATTGATCCTTGTACGTAAGGGTTTGGGTTTGAACAGATTGGAGTAGACCAGTTTTGGGACAGCCGGACCATGGTCAATAGCCCTGCACATGGGCACCCTTGTATGTTTTTAATGGCAGGATTAATCAATGTGACATAGCCGTCTCTCATTGGTGGATCAACCAACCAGGTCTCTTGCAGACAGATAGCAAAGACATCATCTAAGGGAACATCAAACCCATGGAACAGATGATGGAACCCTCTGGTGTTCCACGATAGAATGGAGGAGATGGAGTCCTGCTGGCACAATCATGGCTAATCCTGATTCTGGTTTCTCTGATAACTTACTTTTTTCTCATGTCGAGAACTTAAGTCGCCTGGTCTCACATCGGAAATCATGCTATGGTGTAAAGTTCTCACATCTGCTGGGTTTTTTCCGGCTGATCTATGAGCCGGCTGCTCGGAGTTGATGCTCCGAGGTTGCTTTTCGGGTTCAACAGAGATATCAAAGCCAAACATCAGTAGATCATCAGCTGCTTTAAGCAGAGTGTTACGTGCTCCAGCAGCATCGATGTGTAGCAACACGGCCTCAGAGCAAATTTCGTTTACAAATTCAACGATTTTAATGTCATCCGAGTTAATCATCCGCAGAGGTGGAATGTGTTTGAATAGATGCAATACATTTGCTCCATTGAGGTTCAGCTCGTTGTCGTCCCTGTGGATATTTTGTAGTCTTAATTTGCACTTGTGGTCATTTGGTCGATGTGAGTGCAGAGCTTTAGACCTCGGTGGAGAGCGGGTTTGGTGTTTGCGTTGATTAGTGGTGAATTTTGGATTTAGGCTAGATGTAGCGACCATGAGATTTGAGTCTTCCTTGTGTGAAGTGGTTGAGCGACTTCCTTGCACTACATGCCACTTCGAAGGAGATCGACTTTCCCTTAGGTGAGCAGCTCTCAAAGGTGGCTGCGACTCAGACAGGTTTTCTTCGCTGGTGGGATGCGACATTTCATTATCGCTTGAACTTCAATAGGTAGAAAGATCGCATAAGTCTGGCGAATCCGATTTCACCGAGATGACTGAAGGACTGTGTAGCAACACGGCCTCAGAGCAAATTTCGTTTACAAATTCAACGATTTTAATGTCATCCGAGTTAATCATCCGCAGAGGTGGAATGTGTTTGAATAGATGCAATACATTTGCTCCATTGAGGTTCAGCTCGTTGTCGTCCCTGTGGATATTTTGTAGTCTTAATTTGCACTTGTGGTCATTTGGTCGATGTGAGTGCAGAGCTTTAGACCTCGGTGGAGAGCGGGTTTGGTGTTTGCGTTGATTAGTGGTGAATTTTGGATTTAGGCTAGATGTAGCGACCATGAGATTTGAGTCTTCCTTGTGTGAAGTGGTTGAGCGACTTCCTTGCACTACATGCCACTTCGAAGGAGATCGACTTTCCCTTAGGTGAGCAGCTCTCAAAGGTGGCTGCGACTCAGACAGGTTTTCTTCGCTGGTGGGATGCGACATTTCATTATCGCTTGAACTTCAATAGGTAGAAAGATCGCATAAGTCTGGCGAATCCGATTTCACCGAGATGACTGAAGGACTGTCATCTGAGTTTAAGCGTCGCCGCTTGGCGCCATGTTTCCGGGGCGGCATCATTGCATTGTTTTGCGATGCTCTGGGACCATTCGCACCCTCATGATGGCGCTTGAAGAGACCTAACCGCGGAGGAGTGGTCAGGTTTCTTATAAAGCTTTTCGTGGATGAGTGAGTTGCCGGTTTTACTTTTTTGACCATTGTAGTCGGCTTCGCAGATTTGGCTTGAGCCGTGTGCTTTGCTTTTGTGCAGGCGGCAATTGATTTTGTAGAGCAGCCAACTGTTCCATTTTTTGCTGGACCTGTGAAAATTCCATATGTAAATGGAACACTTTCCTGATGATCGGCTTGTGTTGCGGCAGTTGTTGATTGTAATTCGACTTGAGTGGGCACTTCCGCAGCCGCTGTTGGCAACTTAGAATCCGACGAGGCTTCCAGGGGGACATCGTCGGAGGTATGTTATGAAATAGACTCAACTGAGGGATGAGCACTTTGACTTGCCATAGATTGTACAATAGTGCAGTCCTTTTGAAGCGCCACTAGGTCAGAAGAAGCTCCACTTTGCTTTGTTGCCTGCAGCCTGGAGAGAGAGTTAGACGGTAAAGCAAAACTATGCATGTCAACCTTAGGCTGTTTTGAGCTGTGGTCCGGATTTAGTAAGGGCACAATCTCAGTCAACACCTCCAAAAGACATTTTAACTGAAGATCATGTCTCTCCTGTTGTAAGGTAACAAGGTCATTGAGACGAGATTGCCAGTGTGAACTTGAGTCTTTGCCTGCTTGCACATCTTGCTGGATGAACTTAGTGAAGGAGTCAATTTGATCCAGTTTAGATGATAAGTTCAATAGCAGGGCCCCCTGATCTCGGATTGTTTCATTCAGAGACTCGTACAGCTTAACAAACGGGATCATGGCTTGCGATGAAGCCGCCAGCACATTGTTGTGCAGCTGTATTGCAGCGCCCACTGAAAGATACATTTTTGAATTTGGAGTTTTCTGACCATCTTTGACTGGAGTTTGACCATTTGGAGGCTCAGACAAAGGAGTAGAGGCTTTTGATGGAGTGGCTAGCAATGCTGATATATTTGATCTTTTTACGCAACTGCTGCCTTCTCGCTGTTTCGCTGTACACAGCGAGTGCGAGGCGATTCCTTTATCTTCAGGGCCGGGACACGGCATTGGTTGAATTGGCAAAGAAGATGTAGCCGTCAAAGTTGTAATCGAATGCTCCATATATTTCTGGATCATGGGCAGCACCCGATTGTTGGTAGTCGGACGGACATTGTTCAGGCCCTGCTGAAGTAAAGTATCATCAAGTGACCCATTTTGTGGCTGTAATTGAACATACCTATCAGCCTTAGAAAGGGGAAAGGCCAAAACTGCCATATCAGGCATGCCGCCAGGATTCTGAGAAACTGATGCTGAGACTGCGGCATGTTGATCAGAATAAGCCTTTTTGAAAGTGCTTGATTCGCAGAACTTCAACGATAGCATTTTTGAGGCTTTTGAAGCTGATAGCATATCCTTATTTAACACAGGGCCTATTAAAGACTGCGGTTGAATCATTGGATCAAGTAGACTGTTGCCTAGAGAGGGAGGTGTCCGATCTGCCATGACGTTACTACAGTCAGGCTGCACAGCAAGATCGGCACTAAAGTCAACCGCGGTAGTAGTGCGTTCAGGTTCAGCAATTGCGGGCAAGGCTGAGCGTACACAATCGCTGACACCCATCTGTTCAACTAAGGAGTTGGCTGGTACCACCGGGGTTTCGTCTTCATTGGTTTTTTCTTGTATAACCAACGTGGCGCTTATAATTTCTGCGTCCGTTAGGTCAAAGGGAGAAAAGTACTTTTCAGGCAAGGGGAGTTTCTTGAAAGAAGGAACGTCTGCCATCACACTATTCACTGGCAGTGTTGGTATCGGAGCAAGATCAGTGAGAGAAAGCAAAACAAGCAGTCTCAGTGAGGTTTGGGGTGCAGCCGTGCGTGATGGACTGGAGACAAGGATAGTGTCAGAATTGTCAGCTCGGCCAGGCATGACAATGGGATCAGTGGGATCATCTTGATGCACTTGGGCGATAGTCTGAGCAATAGGCATGGGCAAGGGCATCACTGACTTCGAGCATGCGGCAGGCTTACCTTGTGGCTGTCGGCTGGCAGCCGCAAAAGCGTTTGCCTGCAAGGTGGTCCACGGATTCAACATCTGACGCTGCTGCAGCGTCTTGTGGCGCGTCTGAGGCCCATTCAAAGAGGGGGCCTTCGGGGTGACAACCATCTTCAGCTCCAGCCCCCAGTCGCACCCGGGCGAACTGGGCAAACTGGGACTCAGCCGGACTCTGCGCCGCGCTCTGCGCGGCAAAAGTGTTTATGTAGAAATTCACTGAAAGTAGAAAGAGGACTCCACTTTGGTCGCTGCAGGTCCTCACAGCAACACACACACAGAGAGTCTCTGGACAAACTGGGACTCAGCCGGACTCCGCGCGGCAAAAGTGTTTATGTAGAAATTCACTGAAAGTAGAAAGAGGACTCCACTTTGGTCGCTGCAGCTCCTCACAGCAACACACACACACAGAGTCTCTGGGCAAACTGGGACTCAGCCGGATATCATGGATATCATGCCATAAACATGTTAAACTTAATATTATGAATCAATAAATTGGTGATAAATGAAAACTACGAAAAAGAGAAGAACGAAAGAAGAGAGCATTCCAACAGCCCATAAGTCCTAACGTTCCTCCCCATCCAATGACCACTTTCTGGAATACTCCAGTCGCGTTCATTTCCCCTCTCTTCTCTCTTTCCCTCTCTGTCGCTGTCCCGCTCCCATCTTCAAGTCCCCCTGTATAATGCTTTCCACCAGGTGTAACTCACTCCACGGGATTTTCCACATATTTACAGGCACAATTGTGCTCATTTTCAGCAAAAGAAGCTATTAAAAATAACATATGTTCTAATAACAATAGCAATGTAAACTGATTTTGTTTTGCGCTTTGCAATGTTGATTTCTAATGATCACTCCCAGTATACATCGTAGTTATAATAACAAAGTTATCTTACTAAGCAAAGTACATTATCTAAACACAGAATTACCGTATACATTATATTCTGATGAAAGTTTATAAAAATCATTTATTATTCGAGGATCGGACGTTCTAGAATGTTTTGAAATAACTTTGCAAGAATCGGGATGATGGAGAAATAGCACCAATGAGGTTTGCTGGCTGCTTTGGGTATGATTAAAGAATATTTTGGGAACCTAAGAACAACTGCAGATCTTTATAGTTTAGAAATATGTCTGTAATAATAATTTAGCATTTATATGCTAGGGCATAGAAGGGATTTCTTCTATGCACTTACTGTATCAGAATTGTCCCTGGACCTGGTATGATAGCAACCTCGTCTGTTGCTCCCCTTACCCTTACTGTTCCCCCACTCCCTTCAGCACTATCTGAAACGTTGTCAGGCCTAGTACCATACTTTTATTTTTCTCCTGTCTGTTTCCATCTCCTTCCCACTCTCCCCCTCCCTTCCGCATCTATGTTTTCACTCTTGCACTATATGAAATGTCATCAGGAGTATGATAGTTAATTTCACATCCTTACTGTTCATGGCCTTTAAGAATGTCTGTATTTTCCCTTGTTCCCTCCCCTTGAAGCGCTTTGAAACACAGTGTATAGGCGCTATATAAATAAACTATCATATCATATCAGATATAGTGCTACGAACCCTCAGAAGGGTGAAAGGCTGAGTTTGGCCCTTCGGGGATCCGAACCTGCGTCAGTAGACTCCGCACAGATGTCAAAGCAGCACTCTACTGGCTTTGCTATTGAACCGGCTTTAAGCACTATGCAATACACACTGGGCGTGGTGCGCTTTTCATGTTTCACAACACTTATCCTAACATTAAAGCATTTGTAACAAGGATACTCATTCAGACATCATTAGGGTTTGGATGTTAGTGTACAATGTACCCACTGCTCAAATGGTGTCTACTACAACGGAGCAAGGCCTCGGTTGTGCAAGAATTTTAGAATAGGTGGGGCTGAGTGGTGAAGTTGTGTATAGGGCTGGCGCCTGCCCAGTCCCCCAAGCACAGGCAGGCCGAGAGAAATATTTATTTAGGATTTTGGATTTCACACACCTGTTCTGCATCTCCAAAGTAAAGAGATGCGTTGGCAAGTCCTTACAGAATTCCAAGCTTCCATAAAAGAGACTTGGCCCCCTCTTTCGACACCTTCTGTAACGGAGAGAATACGGTAGCGCCTCGCTTTGTCTGCGCACGTGTAGACCTAGATTGTGCTTCTGTTTCCGTCCTTTGTCCAATTCTCTGTAGAGACGTCTGCAGAGGAATGCGCTGTTGTTGGGTTTTGCGCGACTGCGCATTTTGCACAATTCTTTCTTCTCCCATTCAGGGTCAGAGAGACCCCTGACACCTTTTTAATGACTTGAAGGGCAAGGCTCGCTTGCTTTGTGTGTCTGGCATGTGGGTGGGTGATGCGCGCGCGCGCGCAAGTGTGCTTTTCGTCTGAGTGATCACCATGTTTTGCTCTGGCTTGTAATTGCTCCTGACTCGCCCTAATCCGCATTAATTGAAATAAACGAGCCGGTGGCGGGCTCTCGCGGAGTGCCGCCGTCTGTGAGGCCAGGCTGTACCCTTCCGTGCCCTGCACCTGAATAACATCCCCTGCACATTGTGTTTTTATTACAAACCATACATTTCCAGTAATGCACAACACCGCAGAATCTCGTCTCCCGCTTCCAGTCTCGGTGTCTGGGGACATCACACCGTGACAGGTTGAGAGGTGCGTGCCAGCCCCATCCACGCCCCCCCCATACACAGGCCCCCTTCTGACTGCACCTAATGGGTGTTTTCTCCGCCATGGAGTTGGACCCTGTCTCGCGCCGCCACTCTCGCCGCCTCCAGGCTCCCCTCCCAGTCGACCCCCACCCCCCCACCCCAGGAGAGCACACACGCCCTATTGTTCACGGAAACCTGTTTTCTTAGATGGAGACAGGGCGGCGAGCAGAGACAGATGGGGCGAGACATGTCATCTCAGCAGAGCCACAGACATGAGGTCAGAGCCGGGGCGGCCGTCTGAGAGATGCCTGCGTGCCTGGGCATGGCACCAGGTGTCAGGTAGGCAGGTGAGCCTGGAGGCCCGGAGATGAAGGGAGGGGTAAGCTGACGGAAGCGTCAGCCACAAGTCACACAGCGCCTAGCCTCGGACCAAGCAGCTACCTTGATAATGCGATACACACGTGCTTGGGCTTGTTACCTGAAGTCATGGGGGGTGGGCCAGCCCTGGGTCAAAGGGATGGTGGGAGAAGGAGAGGGGCAAGGTAAGATGGCGGAAGAGTGAGCCACATGTCAGACAGCGCCTGACATCAGCCATGCTGCTACATGAAGAATAAACGATTGGTTAGGCCTGGCGCCAGGTGTCAGAGTGGGCAGATGAGCTTGGGGTGCAAGGGATTGTGGGAGAGGGGCTGGGCAACATGGCGGAAGAGTGAGCCACATGTCAGACAACGCCTGACATCAGCCATGCTGCTACATGAAGAATACATGATTGGTTGGACATGGCATCAGGTGTCAGAGTGGGCTTGGGGTGCAAGGGATTGTGGCAGAGGGGCTGGGTAACATGGCGGAAGAGTGAGCCACATGTCAGACAGCGCCTGACATCAGCCATGCTGCTACATGAAGAATACATGATTGGTTGGGCCTGGCGCCAGGTGTCAGAGTGGGCTTGGGGTGCAAGGGATTGTGGCAGAGGGGCTGGGTAACATGGCGGAAGAGTGGGCCACATGTCAGACAGCGCCTGACATCAGCCATGCTGCTACATGAAGAATACATGATTGGTTAGGCCTGGCGTCAGGTGTCAGAGTGGGCAGATGCGCTTGGGGTGCAAGGGATTGTGGGAGAGGGGCTGGGTAACATGGCGGAAGAGTGAGCCACATGTCAGACAGCGCCTGACATCAGGCCATGGTGCTACATGAAGAATACATGATTGGTTAGGCCTGGCGCCAGGTGTCAGAGTGGGCTTGGGGTGCAAGGGATTGTGGGAGAGGGGCTGGGTAACATGGCGGAAGAGTGAGCCACATGTCAGACAGCGCCTGACATCAGCCATGCTGCTACATGAAGAATACATGATTGGTTGGGCCTGGCGCCAGGTGTCAGAGTGGGCTTGGGGTGCAAGGGATTGTGGCAGAGGGGCTGGGTAACATGGCGGAAGAGTGGGCCACATGTCAGACAGCGCCTGACATCAGCCATGCTGCTACATGAAGAATACATGATTGGTTAGGCCTGGCGTCAGGTGTCAGAGTGGGCAGATGCGCTTGGGGTGCAAGGGATTGTGGCAGAGGGGCTGGGTAACATGGCGGAAGAGTGAGCCACATGTCAGACAGCGCCTGACATCAGCCATGCTGCTACATGAAGAATACATGATTGGTTGGGCCTGGCGCCAGGTGTCAGAGTGGGCTTGGGGTGCAAGGGATTGTGGCAGAGGGGCTGGGTAACATGGCGGAAGAGTGGGCCACATGTCAGACAGCGCCTGACATCAGCCATGCTGCTACATGAAGAATACATGATTGGTTAGGCCTGGCGTCAGGTGTCAGAGTGGGCAGATGCGCTTGGGGTGCAAGGGATTGTGGGAGAGGGGCTGGGTAACATGGCGGAAGAGTGAGCCACATGTCAGACAGCGCCTGACATCAGGCCATGCTGCTACATGAAGAATACATGATTGGTTAAGCCTGGCGCCAGGTGTCAGAGTGGGCTTGGGGTGCAAGGGATTGTGGGAGAGGGGCTGGGTAACATGGCGGAAGAGTGAGCCACATGTCAGACAGCGCCTGACATCAGCCATGCTGCTACATGAAGAATACATGATTGGTTGGGCCTGGCGCCAGGTGTCAGAGTGGGCTTGGGGTGCAAGGGATTGTGGCAGAGGGGCTGGGTAACATGGCGGAAGAGTGAGCCATATGTCAGACAGCACTTGACATCAGCCATGCTGCTACATGAAGAATAAACGATTGGTTAAGCCTGGCGCCAGGTGTCAGAGTGGGCTTGGGGTGCAAGGGATTGTGGGAGAGGGGCTGGGTAACATGGCAGAAGAGTGAGCCACATGTCAGACAGCGCCTGACATCAGCCATGCTGCTACATGAAGAATACATGATTGGTTAGGCCTGGCGTCAGGTGTCAGAGTGGGCAGATGCGCTTGGGGTGCAAGGGATTGTGGGAGAGGGGCTGGGTAACATGGCGGAAGAGTGAGCCACATGTGAGACAGCGCCTGACATCAGCCATGCTGCTACATGAAGAATACATGATTGGTTGGGCCTGGCGCCAGGTGTCAGAGTGGGCTTGGGGTGCAAGGGTTTGTGGGAGAGGGTCTGGGTAACATGGCGGGAGAGTGAGCCACATGTCAGACAGCGCCTGACATCAGCCATGCTGCTACATGAAGATTGGTTAAGCCTGGCACCAGGTGTCAGAGTGGGCTTGGGGTGCAAGGGATTGTGGGAGAGGGTCTGGGCAACATGGCGGGAGAGTGAGCCATATGTCAGACAGCACTTGACATCAGGCCATGCTGCTACATGAAGAATAATGATTGGTTAGGCCTGGCGCCAGGTGTCAGAGTGGGCTTGGGGTGCAAGGGATTGTGGGAGAGGGGCTGGGTAACATGGCGGAAGAGTGAGCCACATGTCAGACAGCGCCTGACATCAGCCATGCTGCTACATGAAGAATACATGATTGGTTGGGCCTAGCGCCAGGTGTCAGAGTGGGCTTGGGGTGCAAGGGATTGTGGGAGAGGGGCTGGGTAACATGGCGGAAGAGTGAGCCACATGTCAGACAGCGCCTGACATCAGGCCATGGTGCTACATGAAGAATACATGATTGGTTAGGCCTGGCGCCAGGTGTCAGAGGGGCTTGGGGTGCAAGGGATTGTGGGAGAGGGGCTGGGTAACATGGCGGAAGAGTGAGCCACATGTCAGACAGCGCCTGACATCAGCCATGCTGCTACATGAAGATTGGTTAAGCCTGGCGCCAGGTGTCAGAGTGGGCTTGGGATGCAAGGGATTGTGGGAGAGGGTCTGGGCAACATGGCGGGAGAGTGAGCCATATGTCAGACAGCGCCTGACATCAGGCCATGCTGCTACATGAAGAATAATGATTGGTTAAGCCTGGCGCCAGGTGTCAGAGTGGGCTTGGGGTGCAAGGGATTGTGGGAGAGGGGCTGGGTAACATGGCGGAAGAGTGAGCCACATGTCAGACAGCGCCTGACATCAGGCCATGCTGCTACATGAAGAATACATGATTGGTTAGGCCTGGCGCCAGGTGTCTGAGTGGCTTTGGGGTGCAAGGGATTGTGGGAGATGAAATCTGTGAAGGTGCAAAAGCCTTCTCGATTCTAAATGTTAGCAATACAAGAATGCGGGTAATGCTGTCTCTGAAAGAATGCTCTAGTTCCTAAGCGCTCCATGCTGAACAGCATAACGCTACCGTGTACCTTGCTGTGATAGTCGACTGACATCTCCCACAGTTGCCCTGCAGTGGCAATAGGCCAGGGTCAAAGGTAACAGGTGAATTCCAGAGCAGCTGCTGGAATATAAATTTCCAACATACAGAGTTTCTTTAAAATGATTGGCTACTTTGTTTAAAATATTCTCATGGCTGTGCCTTCCAGCAGCTTGGTGGCATGTTAAATATAGATGGATGCAATGTAGGGACGTGGTGGCTACTGAGGTTGCACAATTATAAGCCACAATCATTTGGTTGTCATATTATTGTCAGCTTGGTGTGGTAATACACAGATGACTGGGCTGGGGGTGTATTAGCTGTAAGGCCTGAGAATATGCATAACAAGCTGCTCAAGAAAGTACATTTTGATCCCCCCCGAGGAAGGTTGGCACCTTCCTCCACGAAACAGGAACCACACTTAAACCTGAAGAATACATGCCTTCTTATAAAACACGAGGAGTCAGGGTACTCAGGGGAGCCTAGGGGCCAAGAGATGATGAGAGCGGGGAAGGGCATGGAAATATGGGTGAAGAAAAGTCAGCCACATATTAGGCAGCAGCTGACATCTGGTTGAGATATTACCTGCAGAGTAAGTGTGTGCATGGGCATGGCACCAGGAGCCAGGGTAGGCATGTGAGCCTGGGGGCACAGAAAGGGGGAGGGGAGAGGCAAATGGCAAGATGAGAGCAGTGGAGTCAGCGACATGTTAGGCAGCACCTGATATCAGGCCTAGCGTCTATAAATACCTAGTTTGGCATGGCACCAGGAGTCAGGGTATACAGGTGAGGCGGGGGACCCACAAATGGGGGAGGGGAGTGGGACATGGCAAGATAGGAGAAGGGGGGGGGTCACCTGACATCAGGCCTGGCTTCTATAAATGCATGATTAGACATGAAGGAGCAATGCACGGCCAATTTCCAACAAGTGACCCAGATTGGAGTCCAGCTCCTATCACTAAATAGCCATAATGGATGTTTGAGTCAAGGCTTTTTTGCAAATTGTGACTTCATAAAATGGTTAAATTAAGCTCTATTTTAAGTGAGGCTCAAGTAGGTTTCAAAGAATTAGGTTTGACAATTCATCTTATGATCTTAAATCTTGAATGGGGGATAGCACAGGGGAAACGTGCTGGTCTTGGAAACAAGCCCACGCAGAGCAACAGAGGATCGAATCCTGGATCCGCGCTTAGAAACAAAACTATATAGGTATTAAGAGCATTATGAAAAAACTATTAAAACAAATAAATGCTTTAACTGCCGCTTAGATCAAAGGGGTGTCTTCTTTATAAGTATCAATATGAGTAGTACTTCTCAAAAGCTTTTGACATGGTATGCCGTGATTGTTTACTTATGAAATTACAGCGGATGTAGCTTCCAAAGCCGTGTTGTAAATGTACAGACAGTCTCCATACTGAAACATATGGTAGGATAGGATTATATGTTAGAGGCATGGTGACCAAGCATCTTTCTACATATGTTGGAGTTAAAACAAGGCTGAATGCTGTCGCTTCTGCTCTTTAATAACTACTTGGCCAACCTGGAAGATAGTCTTAAAGGTACCTACTCATTTCACCCCAAATTTGGGGATACCTATAAATCCCTACTATCATATACTTGAAGACGGAGGTTCAAGTATAGCCCTCATGACCCCCACACGACTCTCAGCCAGAAGACTGAGACACGACAGATGCACCTCACTCTTAGGCCCTTGACCGCCATCGTCGATGTGAGAAACGTTACTTTCTCAGACAGCCATTCAGGTCATTCCCAGTCGATGATCTGGAAGAGATTGAGATGCAATCAAACGAACAGGTCGACTGACAGCAAATTGAGAAATCAATGACATCATCACTGACATCACATTTAGCCACAATTAGACATGAAGTAAATAGTCATACATTCACGAAGTCACATGAACATGCATTAGATTATTGCATATAGATACAAAATACATGCTTATGACTCACGCAGGTAAATGACAGACACACATACATATCTCTATGCATAGTCACATTCTTCGTTAAAACAGATCCGTAAGACGCTAAAATATACTTATACTTAGATCGCATATGCTTGACTGCCACTAACATGGAAAGGCCATAAGGACAAATATGGAAGCTATAGCCCCACTTAAGTGAATGAGGAAGGGGAGACAAGCTTCGAGTACATGGAAGGGCTGACCCAATTGCTCCAGCCAGAGGCAAGCAGAACGATGCACCCAGCCAAGGACGAATGGAGACAGAAAGTTCCAGTTACCAACACGATTAGCCAACTTCAAGAAATTCAGGCTATAATCCTCATAATTATAGGAAAGAGAGCTCCATTTCGTGGTCTAACACACGTGACCCAGCAGAACAAAACAATGGCCATTCAATTGAGGTAGCCAGAAAAAAGCTGTTCCCACCAAATCAGAGGTGGAAAGATACAAGGGTTGCTTATGATCTTCCAACTGAATGTACTCTCCCAGGCTTAGGTGATCAGAGGTGGCACCATTAGGGAACACACAGCCCCTCCATGTTCATTCTCATCACCTTGAAAAGGTACACTCAGCCTGGCGACCACCCAGGGTCCCAGGGCTGGGAGTATCCATTCTGCCGAATCCAGAGCCACCTTTTACGTGGAGATATAATATGTTGCAGGAGCCAATGGTCTCCCTGCGACCCTGCAACATTGTAGATTGAAACATGCAGAGGTGGTTCCAGGAGGAGCCACCAGATATGGCTACCCAATAGTAGAATTAACCCCCAGAGGATATATCCTTAGTCGCCTAAACTGACCAATGTGAAAGCCCGATAGGTTTCTGGGACAGAGCTGGCTTTTGTGACTTCACACCTGGATAAAACCGGGTGACACATGTTCAGAGAACGAGAACCCTGGAGAACTCATGTTTTTGTAGTCTATTCCCTGTCGTTGGTTAGATAATAAAGACAGTAAACTTTTCCCCAAGGTTGGGACTTCCGTTTTTGCGGTGGGGAGTTTTTACTGGGCCAGAGTATATCTCTGCTGGTTACTGTGGTGACTGCTATAGAGCCCCACCACTCGCTAAAACAAGTGGTAGCAGAGGGATGGTCGCTGAGACCTTTTGGCAGTAAGCCGCCTCATCCCGCCATATGACTGAGGGGCTGTGGAGCGACCCGCGGATATTGATGCCTAAAAACACTCATGGGCAAAAAGAGAAGAAGTCGACAGGAACCACCTTTAGAGGAAATTCCTGCCTGCTTCCTGTGGGATGCCTAGCATCCCGGATGGCAGAGTGGCAGGTTGTGGGAGAGTCTGTGTCCGAGGGGCTTCAGCAAACCAAAGAGTGTAAGTATAGACTCAGCTATATGGCAAATGGTGGTGGGGGAAATGTTTTGCTTGATGTTTTGTGTTGTGGTTTTTGTTCTGTGCAAGGATTACCCATTCTTTAGGCGGTCAGTTTGGCCGGGCAGCTTAGACGGGCAGCTTAGCTTGCGGGTGAAAAACGTAAAAAAAAACAAACAAAAATGATTTCCCCATGAGTTAGGCAATTTAGCTTGGTTCATGGATGATTATATGTGGTTTAGCTAATTATAGGTGTTAGCGAGAGAAGCTAGCTAACATCATGGAAGGTGGTTTCATGATTTATCTCTCTGAGATGTATACCTAAATGGTTACGCTGTAGAAGAGGGACCACATGACTTAATGGTTTACCCTGTTAGTGAGGCAGGAAGACGGACATGTATATGTTACATCATGTTTGTCATTGTGGCTGGGTAATTAATAAGCTGACATGTATGTTGAAGGGTCAGGCATTGAGAATTGTTCCTCTAAGGATTTGGTGACATCACAGTCAATGTTGTTTAATAGGCCTTGAGGTGCACTGGAAGTGGTGTTGATTTTGTTCAAGAACTGGTGTTGAGCCATTGGGGCAGAACTTGAGAAGCATACAAGCTGAGTTTTTATTTGAGCCTTCGGGCCGAAGGGCCACAGTCGGGCTGTGCAGGGAGCATGGCCGCAGTGATGGTGGGGAGCTGAAGAGGCTAAGCTCTAATGGAGTTAACCCAGACACCTCAGATATAAGCATGATTATGGCATGAAAAATTCATGAGGATGAAGTCCCACTTCAATATATTCAAGAGATTCAAGAGTGATGGCGTCTCGAGATGAGGCCGTGGTCAGAAATTCAGCTAACCATAGTGCACTACTGTAGACTAATGCAAGAGAATGCAATAAAGATGTGCGAGGAAAGAAAACAGCAAGAAGCGAAGTTAGTGCAGAAGAAGTTCTCCAAGTACACAATGGATGGGGCAATGCTGATAAGTGGGGAAGGAGTAGTTGCCCAGCATGCGCAGAATAGACCACAAATAGCAGGGGGAGGATTTTCAGGGAGCGGGTTTGGGTATCAAATGCAACAGGGTGCAAAGATATTTCATGGGGACAGCAAAGATCAATGGGTGGATCTGGTACAATGTTGGGTGTGTTGGCAAGTGGGCCACATATCTCGAGCATGTAGGAACAGCAGTGGGATGCACCAGAATGGAGGAATGCAGCACCAACCAACACATCAGACAGAGCAGACTGAATATTATGCCCAGGATCACATGCAAGCGCAGATATACGCTCCGCAGCAAATGTACACACAGGACATGCATCGCAGATGCAGGGGCTCATGCAGGCACCAGCACAGCAGAACTTCATAACCACAACACATGCAGACTCCATGATGCCGACTCCCGTGCGAAAGCTGGGGGAGAGCGACTGTTGTAGGGGACAATCAATTCATAGGGACGGGAATGTAATTATACACACAATAGGAGAGTCCACAGGCCGACCTGATGTGTTCAATCCTATCCGTCACACCTGACCCGAACAAGTAACCACGTGTAGGTGGGACCATAGGTGACAAGACTTTCTCTTTTCTCTTGGAAATGAGGGTGACTCTGCCCTGTATTAGCTAAGGAAGATACCCAATGTCAGGCATTGCCATGAATGTGCAGGGATTCTCTGGGGGTACAGCACTCACCACCTGGTTGTTTAACTAACCTCTGCCTCACCCTCAATCTGTGCTTCACGCATGCGTACTCATGTCTCTGTAACGTTTTGAGTTGTCTGCACTGTATTTGCCTTGTCATTGACCAATGTAACTATTCTTATACCACGGTAACCATTTCACAACACTTGTTATATCTTTAACACTCTCTGTCTGTACCATTGTAACTAAGTAGCCTACTTACCTCTGTAACATCGCCACAAGGCCTACGGGCTGTTGTGCGCTATACAAATAGAAAAATAAAAATAAATAAATAGAGATTTGGCTCCTTATACTGAACTTTCACTTTTCATAGGAGAACACGACCTGACCATGCTACTGTTAGATTCCCGATGGACACCGGTAAACATAATGGGTAGAGACATGATGAGCCAACTTAACATGACCAATTTATTCACAGACAAGGGGATAGTGTGCTCGACACCAGGAATTCATTACTTGAACGCGAGCAAACTCATTCAGACATATTGCAGGCAGATGGTGCAGAGGGGGGTGGCAGTAGACATAGAGTTGTTTCAATATGGAGTGGAGGTATTGATAGAGTGACTCCCAGGGTTACAGGGTAGGCTGCTAACCCTACCCAACAAGTTCTTATTTAGACTGGAGATCCCCTTAGATGAGCAGGAAGGAAAGGTAATCCCAATGGAACTCGAGGCAGTTATAGTGAGAGACGAGAGAGTAGGGGTTGCAGTGGGGGAAGGATACAGGTTGACTGACGTGACAGACGTGGAACTGTTTTAGGACAATCGATCAGACCACGAGGTAGTGTTTGACATAAGCATTACATACTGGGTGAGAATACATTACAGGGAAGTGCCACAGAGAATGGCTGTGTTGCAAAAAGCACCACCACTATTTCTCGAGGAAGACTTGGGGCGAGTACCCAGTGTGTTACCAATGGTCCCTATGACGCAGGTCTACTAAAGGGGATAGGGACAGTCAAGATAAAACTTAAACCACCAGGGTCTATTTTACCAAGGGCGAGTGTGGGACCAGTATTCCCTATCAAAGGAAGCAGACAAATGTATTTATGAGTCGATCACTGCACTAGTGAAGCAAGGCATTCTGGTACCCTCAGAATTGCAGTATAACACTGCAGTGTACCCTGCAAAAAGGCCATTTTATTCAGGATTTGTGTCCCTTTAACCAAATTGTTGAAGCAGAGTTCACATTAGTTCCTAATCCAGTGACAATTCTGTTTAGCATCCCGACAGCCACTTCACGGTAATAGACCTGAAGAATGCCTTTTTCTCTATAACGCTCCATGAAAAGTCACAGGACTTGACCTTGTTTCTATATAGAAACCGGAAGTGTTAACACACAAGAGGGGTACTGTGAGTCACCTTCTATAGGGTCCTCGAGATGGATCTTGGCAACACACAGCTGGGGAGCACTGCCATAAAGTATGTGGATGACATTTTGACTTGTAGCAGGTCAGGGGCACAGTGTCGAAATTACTCAGACAGTACAGGCAGAAAAGGGTTACAAGGTGGACAAGGCAAAATTACAATATTGCCAGAAGGAAGTGCTATATGTAGGACAACTGATATTGCAGGAAGGGCAAAAAGTGACTCCAGAAAGGGTGGAGGTGATCTGCAGAACGCTGATTTCAAAGACAGTGAGAGAAATGTAGCAGTTCTTGGGCCTCTGTAATTATTGCAGAACCTGGGTGTTTGACTATAGTACATATTATGAGGCCTTTGTTAAGCAGACTCAAGGAGGCACAGAGAGGGGATGGCAAGTTGCTATGAACACATGAAAAGACCGAAGCATTCGAGTAGCTGAAGAAATCAATATGCACAGCTCCAGGGTTAGGGATCCCAGACTACCATAACAAATTCTATTTGTTCTCACACTCCAATGGAGTAGTGATTACTGTGGTACTTATGCAGAAGACTACGCTAGGGCACGAGCCCCTGACCTTTTATAGTGCACCTAGTGATGAGAGGACATTATCCATGCAAACAAGCTCTGACTGCTGCTGCATGTGCAGTAGAAAAGTCTGCGAATATTGCGATGGGATGCAGCACCATGCTTTAGGTGGAGCATGCTCTTTTTGCAATCCTCAAAAGACCCAAGAGTCCACTGCCCATGCAGAGAGCTTCTGGATATGAGGTAATTATTTCAAATCCAGCGATAAAGGTAGTAAGTTGCAGGACTGTAAACTCAGCAACGATTCTAGCTGAACCATTGGAGGAGGGAGACTATGTACATGACTGTACTACGTACATGGAACAGTATGACAACCTTCCCAAAGTAGGGGAGAAGCCACTTGAGGGGGGAGAAGTGCTTTATATTGATCGGTCTTCAACGATAGACCAGACACTGGGAGAAAGACATATAGCGACGGCAGTGGTGAGAATAAGGATGAATAGGACTGCCGAGCTAATAGCAAGCGCAAGGTTGCCTCCACATTTTTCCACGCAAGCAGCAGAATTAGTGGCTCTCATAATGGTATTAGAAGCACGCAGGGACTAGGAAGTTACAGTGTATTCTGATTGGGCCTATCTGACTTCTACAGTACACTCTGGGCTGTCACGATGGCAGAGGAAGGGCTTCCAACGTGCTGATGGCACATTGGTAAAGCACGCACCCCTGTTGGGCAGGCTCATAGATGTTCTGCAAATCCCATCAGCCATAGAGGATTTGAAGTGCCAAGCCCATACAAGGGGGAGGACCTAGTCTCCCGGGGCACCATAGCCACAGATGCGGAAGCAAGCGTGCAGTATATTTTTCTGAAATCACAGACTTTTATACCCCATCAAACACATGTATTTGTGTGCTCAATATGATTCTAAAAGAACGTTATAATACCTTGCCAGCCACGCAGATAATGGAATTTTAGGAAAGGACGCTGATAGATCCGGAAAAATTGTGGGTGTGAAGGGTATGTTCAATATCCCCTACGGATGCTTTGTAGTGACAGAAGAGCACAGGAAAGCTAGTGATTCCAGCAGCACTACTGCAGGTTGTGCTCATGCAATTGCACTGTCCTACTCATCTGGGTAAGGACACACTTGCCGCACACATTGGGGAAGAGGGGTTGTGTCCAAATATGGTGGGGTATATGGCCAAATTCATGGAAAACTGTGCCACCTGCAAAAAGTTACCTGCTGGGCATACTTTACATGTAGTGATAGGAGCCATAACCTGCACAATCGGGCCCTTCCAACACCTCTACATGGACTACATAGACTTGATCCAGGTATTCCTGGGCTACCGCTACATGATAGTGGTTGTGTGCCCGTTTTCCCGATGGATCAAAGCCGTTCCTTGCTCACACCCTGATGCAAAATTCCTTGTTAGGGAGATGTTTCCGTGATGGAGTTTGTGTGAGATCTTGCGGGTCTATGTAGCATATGCCCTATACTACAGACGTAGAGTTTAGCCTTACATACACTAACTTTGTAACTGCGCATTTTTCAGTCTTTTCAGGTGAGTTTTACAGACCCTTGGAGCAATGCAAGAAAATGCTCAGTAATAACAAAATGGGAAATATAATTGGAAGTGCTGTCAGAATGTTTTGTGCCTTCTGGTTTCTCTACCTCTTTACGCACATTGTCCCACGAAGACAGTTATTTTCACATGCACAAGCTTTAACCCTTACTAACGTAACCCCAATCGATGCCATCACAGACACCATATCTGGGCAGACCATAAGCACTACTGAGGAAGTAAAGAAGTTTAGGCGCAGTGCAGACATAGACGTCAGCCTGGAAAATTCTTATCTAACTGATTCGACCCATATTTTAAACAACATGTGGTATAATGGCTCGGATGGAGAGTAGAAGTACTTTAAAAAAAAGAAATGTGTACATGATGAAGGGGTTATCACTACAGATACCTTCTCGGCCTGATGCTTATATGGCAATCATTAGGACTGGTGCCATCTACTGCTCATTTTTGGCTACACAGATCATCTAAACTGACCAAAGTCGATTCATAACTTGTATTGTAAAAAACTATTGAATTGCTATTATGTACAAAGGAATTATAATATAATGTTCATGCATTTAATTGTCTCTATTGTACTTGTATTTTGTGGAACTTATGATCTATTTTGATCTTTGTATGAGGGTATAAGGATTCATTTTAACCATTAGACACTCAATGAAAACATAATTGGCCGCCACGCATGCGCCCGGCTCTGAAACTCACAGGCCCGGCCCTCTCCTGAGGCTCAGCCATATTTCTGAAAATTTCCCTGCCAGTGTCCGGCTTTAGTGGGCGTGAAATTGAAGGCGAGGGCTGAGTGGGCCCAGAGTTCATTTTTCAAAATGGGAGGCACAGCCAGGGACTCCCCCAAGGCAGATGAAATGGGGATCAATTCGAGTTGGGCACTGCGGGCCCGCAGGGCCAGCTGGTAAAGTGCGTCTGGCTCAAAGGAAAAGCTCTGTACCAGGGACAGAACGTGTCTGGAATTACAGGTGTGCAACAGGCCTACCTGCCTTACTATCGCCTGTACTTTCTAGGTGGATCCTATCTTGGGGTCCCACAAGAAGAATGATCTCAGGATGTGGTGCAGTCCAACCACCCACGTCTCTCTCTATCTTTACTTTTCATGCTCTTGTACTCCTTGCCTTAGTGTTCTTTGCTTCCCTCCCCTTCCTCCAACTCTCCTCCCTCTCTGCCTCTCTCTTTCCTTTTTCTGTTTCTCTGGTGTTCTTTTTTCTACTGCTTCTCTCCCGCTCCATCTGCAACTCTCCACATGCATCTCTACTGCTCTGCCCTAAATCCAATCTCCTTACTCCCCCCACTACTCTTTACTACACTGTCCTTACACTATTCTCTATGACATGCTCCTCGATCTACTCTCCAGTGCACTCTCCTGCTACTACTTTCTGGTCTACAGTAAACCTCTCCTTCTCTGACAGTCACCCTCCTTTCACTCTCTCCGTCACCTTTATCAATCACCCTCACTCCCACTACTTATACAATCAATGTTAGTCACTCTCTTCACTCACCATACACGCACTCACCATACACGCACTCACCATACACACACAAGTACCACTCACCAACCATTACGTCTCCTTGCACACAATCTCTGCAATTCTCCTGCACAGTCTCGGCACCATTCCTTCCTCTGTCTGATCTCTCGGTCCACCATCTCCTCCCTTGACTTCACCCGAACGACCCACAACACCCCTGTTCTTCTTGCCCATTTTCCCCCACTCTCCCCTCGGTTCTATTGACCTTCTGCCCCAGCTGGTTCCCCTGGCCAATCTCTGCCTGGCTCTCCCCTGGGAGACAGATTACAGAGATGGGAATCCACGAAGGGCTCCTTAAGCCCCAGCCCCTTTCTGAATGTGGGTCCACTGGCATTTTTTGCAATTGCAGCATTCTACGAACAACGTCCACTTCAGAGTGCATTGCACGATGGTCCGCGGGGCGATGCCACCTTTCTGACTGGTGAGCTGTGGGCTCTCTGCCATATGAATTTCTGTGGTCTGTGGTCTTGGAAGCCAAACTAGAAAACACTGCCCAACATGTTGTGCGGCAGGTATGGGACTACCAAAAGTGTCACTCTGCGTTTGTGGCTGTGCGCATGTAGAGGGGAAAGAGACTGGGGCCCTCCCAGCTCCTACACCCTGCTTCTGGAGCAGGACTGGTTCTGGCATAACACCTTGTAGGACTACTGCTCCGAACTGAGCAGGGGTCTCCATTCAAACTTGATAGGGCCAGGGCCCTGACTTTGCACAGTGGACATGGACAGTCCAAGGTAGGTGGATGCAAGGATGTACCTTGATTCCCATCCTATTCAATTCTTACTTAGCTTCCCTGGCTAAGAGGTGTTGATTGACACTGACAGCCGTCCCCTTGAGACAGGCCCGGCTCCAGGAATATTCATGTGGGTGGGCCAGGTTTGTGATAAGGGGGGCTCAAATTCCACAATGTGTGGGTGTAGGAGCACCCTAAAGAAAGTGTTGGCGTCAATCCAGGTTTCCCAGATCTGTGATTCAGCAAAAATCTCTTCCCAGATCTGGAAAAATACATTTGCACCCTTATGTAAAAGAAACAGTACAGTGCAAAAGGAGAAGCAAGGAACATAGTGTTGCAAAATCAATCTACCGATCTTCCCTACTCACCTGCTCTTCCCTTGCTAATATGTTCCATCTTCTTCCACCCCAGTCACCTTCCTTCAGCTCCCCTAATCACCATTCCCATGTACTTCCATTCCCACCTACTCCGACCAGCCCCCAGCATGGCTTTCTTAGCCCGGCCGGGGAACGTCGAGGCTGAGGCATCCTCCACCTCCTCTGAGAGGGCTGAGCAGTGAGGCCCCCAGTCTTTGTACCATCTCAGATGTTGTTCACCCAACAATGCCTTCCTGAACAATGTGGCTACTCCCAAGAGGCCCCAGAAGAGGTGCTTTTGGTACCTCCATCTTATGTGAAATATAGACCCCCCACCCCCCAGAATACTGAAGTAAGGATTATGAAATTTTGTTTCTTAGAAGATTATGTTGCATTTTTGCAGCACATTTTAATTGAGTTGAGGGTGTAAGGGAGTGCTAGCATGTAGGAGAGAGTGCTAGAGCTGGGAGAGCTGCATGAGGAGGCAGACTGTGCAGGCCGAAGGGTTTACAACCTCCTGGTATCACTCCTGGTGGGGTGTGGCAGGGAGGAGAGGGCCTTGCTCGCCTGCCATGCCCCTGTACATCATTGCTTGGTACATACTGGTTATAATATCCAATTGTCCATGATAACCTTTTGTTTGATGTGTTTACTTTGATTTGCTATTGAATAACACAATTTTGTTCAATAAATGCAGCCAGATATTTTCAAAGAAAGAAGTGTGTCTGTGTTCTTGGCGGGTTCCAAAGCTTGTGCTGCCCATCTATTAAACCATGAGTTTGGAATAGCTTATAATGCAAAATGAATCACTTCTAGGGGCACCTAATTTCAGTAGGTATGACATAGTGAAATTAAATAGTTTGTACAGGATCACACACTTTGGTTAAATGGTAAAGCCAGAATTTGAGCCTAGCCTGAAATTTAGATACTTGACCATGTATCTTCAAAGCTCAACTTGGTACAAATTTGTGTTGAAGTTTGGTTTTGAATATCTACAATAATACTTAATATTATACAGATTATTTTAAAAATGCACAAATCAAATGATAAATCAACCTGACAATGTATTCATCATTGTAGAAATTTGCTGATGAAAAGAGTAAGAAGGTCATTTTGTTTCCAATCCTAAATTGCACAGGAAGGCAATTCATACATTTTTGCTCTTTACATGTCCACTACGTGTCTGGGAAAGTGTAAATCACTTCCACAATTAACTATTGTGGGTGCCATTAACTATTGTGGGAGCCAACCACAATGGATTCCTTTGGGATATGCCTGCGTTTACCAGGTGTATATGTTAGATGGATCCCAGAGGAATCCATTGGTTTTCTGCCAACATACAAATTCATGCTGGTAGAAAAGCCATCTGATTTGGCAGCGGGACCTCTGGTCTCCAACCTCACAAGCCAAATCATACAAAATGCATTTATCACCACTTCTTGCACTCCGCTTCGATTGGAAAATGGACCCCTGTGATTGTAGCTTTGTATTCCCCATCCTGAATGGAAGCATATATGCTCCAGCATAGACATTAATGAGAATTTACAAAAAATCTCATATAGACACAACGTGAAATGAAATGCATGACAAGCTCATTGTTTCACACGCTTGCTCTGTACCCTAATCACCCACCAATCACACCAATCACACTTAAATAGATTGTTAAAACCCTATACAATTTAAAGAAAGCAATGGTCACTACCTGTTACCTATCCACATATCTAATTACTTTCTGTTAATCACTTCCTGTTGTAAATTAGTTGCCTCTGAGACACGTTAAAAAGATACCGCCTCAGTGGGAGGGCCCGTGCAGCCCTGGCTGTTTGCATTTGGGGGAGAGAGGCAGAGCAGGGGGGCATGAATATTTGTCCAAAGTCCAAATGCTAAATCCACCTCTGATTGGACTCTTTAGGAAATATTTAAATACTGCTTTTTAATTTTAAAATATGTACCCCTTCTTATACTTTGCACGCAACATTATAGGAAATGCTCTTCTCTCGTGGGTGCTCTTTAAGGGATTCCGGCGTTGCCTAAACACCCAGCACCCAGGATTTACATTATACTTTCCAGATGAGACCCAGAATGCACATGAAGTGTTCTGGTGGAATGCAAACTCTGTTAAGTTACTCAAAAAGTACAAGCTTATCAAGTCGGTATTTAGTTTGAATCATGAAACGTTCTGGCAGAATAGCCTAGGCTTATTCTATTTAGGTCAGAGCCCCACTGTTAGTATGCATGAGAATTCTGAAACTGGTCAGTACTTGCCATCCTAGCCTTATCATGTTCAGGTAGGACCTTGCTGGACCAACTCAGTGAGGTGCAGCTTGATTACCTAGGCGTAGCAAGCAAGGCACTCACATCTGGGCATATACATGATCATTACGGGCGACAAACCGAAACCAACTTGCATTGACAAAGCCAACAGCTTGGACTTTTGATTAGGCATGGATAGGCAGTTGCCAGGCACTGCCATAAGGAAACCACCTGGCCATAAGAAGGGAACAGCTGGAAAATGGTGCCAGTAACTGGGCATATGATGGCTTTGCCTGGCAAATGTCTAATACCTATAGGCAAGCAAGAACTGTTGGCTTTGCGATTGCTTGTTTAAGACAGTACTCAGGCAAAGGCATTGACAAAGATATTGCTTATACGATAAACTTGCTGAAGGCACACATTAAGAGGTTTTTTCTATCATACTAGGAGCACATTTACAGTAGCAATTAAGTAATTAAACACTAAAGAATGCTTAGATATAACACTGGCAGGTCCTACATAGGAACACGTTTGGTGGTACACGATGTGATAGAACTTTCTCAAAGAGTTCCAGAAATGTTACGTTTTTGCGGCTAGAAGCAGGTTGTTGGTGGTGATCCATGGGGTCGAACATAGCCATGGCTAGTCATTGGGTGGGAAAATGACCAAATACACCCATAGGATATGTGTTTCTCCTCACATTTTATCTCCATCCTATCTGTGTTCCACAGCATGAGTTCTGGCTTGAACACAATAGAAAAAAGTCTGAATCACGTATGACCACTGGCATTGCACTGGCCAGCCTTCTTTACCAGTGTTTGCAAATCAGCCTTGGCCCTTCCCAAACTGCCAGACTAGAAGGCCTAAAAATGCATATGGTTGCTGTGTTCCAGTGCAGAGGGGTCCTGGCCTAGCAATTGAGATTGGACTGCACCTTTTGATGACAGCACCAAAAGTAATTTGCTAATGGCTTGTCACCTTCTGTAATGGCACATACTACAGAATTATGGCATGGAATGTTGCACAAAGCAGCATCAGTGGTAATGTTTATTTCAAAGCATTGCATCTATCAGTTTTTATTTTACTACACCCCAAAATTACATTTGTGTTACTATCAACCTTATCTTTTCACTCATACTCAAGAAGTTAATGCAGCAGAATAAATACTTTGAATGTAATTTGTAATGGCCCCCAGTCAGATTATGCACCTTCTTCATAAATCTGTGTTCAAGCAACATCACCTGTCATTTATTGTTTGATACAGTAAACCATTTTATTAAGCTTGATGCAAAATACAGCTACATTGCCACATAAGATAAACATGCTTTAAATTACAGGAAGCAAAACTGTGATTTTAGGTTTGAGAAAATAGTTGTAGGCAGCCATCTTGAACAAGTGTGCTACCTCACTCATAGGTGTGAATGGCTCAATAACTCCCTGGTCATTTCATGGCTGTGGGGCATGCATTTCAGTTTCTATATATTTCTAGAGCGCCCACACCCAAAGGCATCCAGGCACTACATCATTATCTAGGGCATGAAAGCAAATCCTTGCCGACCTCCTGTAGTTCAGCATCTCAGAATGAAATCTCTGAGGTTGCTGCTGCATGTGTAGAGTGAAATCCACCCTCACACCCATATTCCCGCAAGTCCCACTGGCATGGCCTACTCTCTAGGGGGGCCAAAGGGTGGCCTTGGGGGGGCCTGGCCCCACTGGCCCCCATGCTAGAGCCGGGCCTGCCTTGAGATGATGGAAATCCTATATCCCGCACTTATAGATGCCGATGATATGACCTACAGACTCAGACACCAAAAGGTCTGAAAACACGTCTGAAGGTGCTGTACACACACTGAGCCACTGAATGAAGTTGCACAGGTTTTTACAAGCACTCAAATCAGCTTTAGCAGGCAATTATGCAAACATATATGATTATTTGTGCACACATTTTTTTTTTCTGCAAACACCATGAATCAGATTTCACTAACCGAAACCCATAAAACCAAAGAATTGGGTACAGAGGAAAATTCCCACAAAACATTATTTGCTGAAATGATTTCTCACAAACCAATTACTTCCAGGTCACAAAAGGATGATAGCGACAGAAATGGCATGCGCTGCAGGCTAATGGACCAGCTGTGTACTGCTTCCTGGTTTCCCTTTGTGGCTGCCCCGCGAGGGCGTCCTCGCGACTGGAAGAATCTCAATGGGTCCTTTGCTCATCTTTGTGATAATTTATTTCCTCTATAATGAAAGACTCATCATGTGCATTCGAACTGATGAGTTCGTAGTTGGTCAGCTTTGTTTATATTTTGCTTGCGAGGGATGGAAATGTGCAAATTAAAGCAAATGTGGTTGTGTGTGTTTTATTTTTGCTAAATGTACTTTAGCAGTAATACACTTAAAATGTGGCTATACGTGCTTAGACGCTAAATGTAACTTTCCCTGGTAATAAACTCAGCAAATGGTGTATTATTACCTATATCATAGTGACAATTTATACATATCACATTTTAGTACCCAGCGAGAGTCAAGCAGAATGCAACACGCATTCTGATTGGCTCTTGCCGGGTCGATACCCAGCCGAGAATCGCCCGATTCTTGGCCGAGATTCCAGCCTTCTTGTCCATGGCGGGGGGGCCATCCCCGCTCTGAGCCTCCCCACGGTTGAGGCTGCCTTCGCCCCCTGCCAGGGACTCAGGTAAGGTTTAATTTTTGTTTTCCCTCCCCTTTCCTCCCATTTCCTCCCTCCTCCCTGGCCTCCCCACCCCACTTACCTTCTTACTCTTTTGTCCCCGGTGGAGGACATCGGCAGCCTCCAGCTGTGTAGAGACTCGGAGCGGAGCCATCCCCTCTCTGCGCCTCCACATGGCTGGATGCTTCCATCGTCCCCCGCCGGGGACGCAGGTACGTTTTTTGTTGTTGTTTTTTTTCCCCTCCCTCCCTTCCGCCCTCCCAACCCCATTTACCTTCTTCTCCTTTTTTTCGTGAGCGAACGCGCTGGAAACAATTCTGTTTCCAGCACGTCCACTCCCGATGGCCACCATGGAAAGGGAAAACAGACTCCGTTTTCCCTTTCCCGGCAGCCATTTTCTTTGGTCTTTTTTCTTTTTTTTTCTGTCCTGAAACGTTTCGGGACAGAAAAAAATGCTTTTAGTGCCCCGGTCACGTAAATCTTGCAGGCCGGGGTATTAAAAGCAATATGACCCTCGCGGTGGGGGCATTACCGACTCAGGTAATACCCCAGGGCCTTTGTTAAGGCCCTTGCTTTGCGGGGGCCTATAAGTATGGGCCCCGGGGCATTAACTGAGTCGGTAATGCCCGCGCCTCTCGGGTCATATTGCTTAATTAGAACAGCACGGAGCAGTTTTGATGTTGTAAATATTTGTAATGTTAAATTTGCTTGTTTTTGCATCTGAAGCAAATTATTTTTTAACCTTGTGTACGATTAATAAAATCTTATATTGAATCAATTTTCCAGGGTAATTGTATCCTTTACCCTGACATATGAGTGAGTCGGTCTACATCACAAAATACTGACATAAAACATATCTGCCAAAAGTCTGTTGTTTTTTAAGTATGATTACCCGAGTGACTGTAATTTTCTAAACATTACGTACATGAACATTCATACACTTGAAACACTTGTGTATAGGTGCGCTATGAATAAAATATCATGTCATATATCATATCATGCATATGTAAATGTGAACAATGGTTTTTAGCCGGAAGGAGAATTGGTGGGAATTTTGATGCGCTAAAGGAATGGTGGGACCAAAACAAAATTCACAGTCGGCATAGTCAGAAAACCAAATCTGATTAGGCAGAATTTATTGGACCCCGGTGCGTATGTGTACTTTGGGAATGATGGATGATGATACGTGTTGGGGTTGTGGGAAGGAGAGGGGTAGTTTGCTTCCTATGTTGTGGAACGGTGAAAAGGTGGTACATTTTTGGAGGGTTGCGCTGGACAGAATCGACCAGGTTTGGAAAATTGCTTATCCAAGTAATCCCCTAGCAGTAATTCTTCAACTTCTTGGTGGTGGACATAATATTAATTGGGTAACATTGTGCTGGATTAGTAAAGTATTGTTGGTGGCGAATAAACAGATCTTAAAGGTCTGGAAGACAAGGAAGAAACCATCAATAGAGAATTGGATTTTAGATGTGCAAGTTCTGTCGAGATATGAGAAAAGTATGTTTTATAAACAGCACAAGGAAGAACTTTATGAGGATCTCTGGGGAAACTTCATTGATCTTTATGGATGATCCTGATTTGTACTATTAAAAATTTGGGATTACCTTGATGACTAATTGTGTTAGGGTGGGAGGGGGGCTTGTGTATGTTTACGTGTCTGTGTTGTAGTTCTACTTGTTGTGGTTGTCGGATTCTTACTCATGGTAATTTTTTTTAGGTTCTTACGCATTCAATTTGTTAATGATGAGATCAATGTTACAAGGTTATTGTTCATTGTATTCCTTAAGTTCTGTTATGTGAAGTGATTTTGTTTAATGCCATTGTGATCTAAAATGTAACATTTATTACATTTGATGTATTTTGTTTTTGTTTATGGATAATAAGAAATAAAGAGTTAAAAAAATAAAAAAAATAAATGAAAAACAAATCTGAACATCTGCAATTACACATAGTTGCAAAATCAGGACGTTCTCTGCTACACCGCAAAGGCAAAACATCTTCCCACACCACTAAATGAAAGTACTCTGGCGTACTTCCTTCCAGTAACAGTCGCTGGGTGTGACAGAATGTCTACTACTCCACAAGAGTGCAGTAAAGAGTAGTGGCTACTCGGCACCACACTTCTACAAAACCAGCAGCGATCCCAACCATACAAGTAAAACCAGCACATCCAAGAGCTGCACCACTGTTGTCTTTTGGTAACGTGGGCCGAGAGAAGTATACTCTTAGAAGGGGTGTGCATGTGATGACAGTAGCAAATAGGGCAAAGCCTGCAGTGGATAAGCTCCCCCAATCCAGATAGTGCTGATTTAGGGGCAGGCACGTGTCTGCACGCCCATACACACCTACCTCCAAAGCAGTGAATCGTGCAAGCCATCACAGCAACGTCACTGTTCAAAAGAAATGTCTTTTAAAAAAAAGGCAGAGATGAAGGCTTAAAAGTCATGATGGTCCCACAAGTGGAACAGGGCCTCTTCACAGCACATTATCCTTGTCTTTTGGGGCTCAACAGCATACAGCCAGGCTTCTAGGAGACTCCTGAGGCAGTGATTTTTAGATTGGGTTACTGGGCTGGTCGACTGCGTCCAATAGGTGGTGTCGCCCAAGCTGCAACAGCATGTGGCACAAAGAAACTTATGACAGGCGGGTGATGTCTGGGTTGGTGTAGCTAGCAAGCGGTTTAATGCAGGAATCAGGGCCCAGAGCTGCTCAATGACTCCTGGGGGTAGGGTTCTGCTGGGAGGCCCAGTCTATGGTCTCCATGGACAAAGTAAGTCCTTTGGTTGAATTTCCACCCCAGGGAGCTTGGCACACACCTACATGGGCTCCTTCACCTCTAGCGAACACTGTACTGCTTCCAGCAGTGAGGCCTTGGGCAAACAGCAGTTTCACCCTCACTGTTCTCCAGGGATTGTGAGGGGACAGGGCTCTACTCTGCTTTGGGTGCATACAGTCTACACCGCTATGGCAGGGGATTTTGGAATGGATTATACTCCTATCAGAGGTCCAAAAGTGTTTCCTTCATCTTCCCTTGATGGTCCAAAGATTAATCAAAGATGGAGTAGGAAGCATATTCTTTCTAGGGGTAAACAGGCACAGCGATTGCACATCAGCAAGCCAGATGTAAGGGATCTAATCCATGCTGCTGCAACCTTGGCCTTCTTCCATCAAACCCAAGTGCCTTTGTTCTGTAGGAAGTGGGGTGGACAGGAAGGAAAAACAGCCCCACAGAAAAGTAAAATGGCAACATCCTTCTCAGTATCCCTCTGGTGACTCTAACATTGCCCCCCTCCCAAGTCTGCAGCTTTAAAGGCGCTTTGACATGTAACATCCTGGTGTGAGGGTGGCCTTTGTTATGGGTGTTCCTCTTTGAAACAACCCATTTGCTCCGCACATTGCACTCTGGAAACATTATATAGACGACATTCTGCTCGTCTGGAATGAGACACAAGGAGATCTGATGCTGTTCCACCAATGGTTAAACCAGCAGAATCCCCATATCAATTTCATCATGCAATGGGATCACCGTAGTATTGATTTTCTGGATCTACATACTTACAGGACCGGGGCTTGCCTCAAGACAGAATTATAGTGGAAACCTACAGACTGAAACAGTCTCCTTAATTTTACCAGTTACCATCTGGACAGCCTAAAATACAATCTACCATATAGCCAGTTTCTGCGCATTAGGAGGAACTGCACTGACTCGGAAAAATGTTACAGCATGCCAAAGACTTACAACAGAGACTGACACCACGAGGGTATCCACGGTGGGCTATAAAAGATGCCAAGAAAAGAGCTGCCCACACTCCGAGAGAGGTCTGTCTTGAAACCAAAACCAAGAACAACCTAGACAGGCTGGTCTGTGTTACCACGTTCAGCCCTCTGAGTGACTTGATACAAAAAACCATCAAGAGTCACTGGCATCTGGTCAAACATCCAGGATCCCTTGAAAGAAAACCCTGTTTCGCATTCAAAAAGAATAAGAACTTGAAAGAATCACTGGTTCACACTTTTCAAGAGCCCAGCGCAACCATTAACACTCTGTGGGACTTGTCCCTTGTGCAGAGCCATTTTAAATGTGACCAATGCGTTGCTTGCTACCTGACCATACAGAAGCAAGTGTTCGAATACAAGAATGTCAAGTCGACCCTAAGAGATCACACTAACTGTAACACTAAATGTGTCATTTACATCATAGAGTGCCCATGCAGGCTAATCTATATTGGGAAAACCATTAGAGCAGTAAATATGAGAATTTCAGAGCATCGGTCTTGCATCAGGAACAAGGTTCCAGATAAACCTTTGGTAGACCATTTTGTGAAAAAACAACACAAGGACAAGACCTGTGCTGGTTCATGCTACAAAAACTCAAGCCCACCCTGAGAGGAGGGGACAACAATAGAACCCTTACCCAATTAGAGCAAAAATGGGTTCACAAACTGGATACAGTGAAGGAAGGATTGAACCCAGACCTTTAAGCCAAAATACCCGTTGTCCCATCCAGTCACCCAGTTAGTGGGTTCCCTGATTGGGTCCCATACCACTGTGCTCGATTCAAATCATACACTGACTCGATATGTCAATTTACATAGGACCAAATGCTCACAAAACTGTGAAAACTGCTGCATACAACTGCATAGACCGCTATATTTAATTTTACGACTATTCCGTTGGGATAGCAGGGAATCCCCTAAATTATCTGAATAAGCGATTGGGCCCACCATGTGCTCTCTAGTCCATATCTCATCTGCAGGCTATGTATGCAATTTTTTCCAAAATGGCCGCTGCTATATTAGGAACGCTGCCCATGGCAACGGTTCACGTTGTTGCAAGCAGCTAGCCAGGGACACAGCACTTCACGCTGTCCGCGACAGGCAAGCCGCATACACGCAGGCTGCCCTTGCAGCAGTATGATCATTTTTATCACGTCCTTAGGGCCAGAAACTAACCGGGCTCCTGTTCCATTTTCACAAACAGGATCGGCCTCAGATTTTGATCCATAAACACATTGATTGGTACGTTGTGCGTCCAACAGCGGGAATTCTTCAGCCGTCGGCAGAGCCATTACTTATTTTCCCGCTTCCGTCAGCACTCAGGTAATGACACTCATACCCACACATAGAGACAGGTTGTGGGTATAGGTCATGGAATAGCGTTTAATGGCAGCTATGGAAACGCTCCTCCTGACCCACAATCTCCTTACAGGTTATGAATTGGCTTTAACCTAGGATTCCAGATGGGGATTCGGCTGCAACTCCACAGGTAAACAGCTGTCCCTATCTCGCAAACCAACAATGCAGTAAACTGGCATTAGCTTTCTCTTATACATTAATACAAAGATGTCCTTTAAAGATTGATTCTGTCCTCGGTCCAGTGACCCGTGTGCCACCCCATTGATCGTGGGTGTCTCCTTTTGCCGTGTACCAGTCCTCCACAGACACGGTAAGCTCTGCCCTTTGATGAGCACCTTCACATTTATTGTTTTATTGAATTAGCAACTCTTTCATGCACCCTCACTCACTCAGGAATCCCCATCCTTTTGCCCCATTTCTTTTTCTCACCACACGCAGAACTTCCCGACACCACAGTCGTTCAGTCCTGATGAAGGCCCCATAAGAAAGGCTCACACCTGAACCCCACAAGGGCCGAAACACCTTGGTGTAGACTCTCTGAGTCCCAGTGTTGTACAGTACTCACGGTGTGCCTTGTTACTATGTATTGATGGAATTTGTTTTGTTGAAATAATGTAATCACCATAATAGCACTGTCACTGCATACAGGGACAGTAGGAAATGTATGTGTTATAATATTTGTACTGTAGCCCAGACCATGCATCCTGGGTTGCTATTTGATGTACTGTATTGTTTACTTGATCTATATATCGGGTTTCTCTGTGTTGCGTCTCTGTATGGGTATTTGTCCATAAGAATTGTTCCCAATCATAATGAAAATCTTTGAAGGAACAAAAGGGGTTTGTGTTTTATTTGATGTAAAACCGTTGTTTCCTACAAACCTAGGTCTGTGAGGGCCTGCATGAATTTCTCTACCCGACCCTTTCAATTGTGTCTATGACGACTGAATAGCAGACCAGCCTTTCTCCAACAACACATCTATACGCACTGCGATGGCGCATCATCTCTCCTTAGGTTCATTTCTAGGATTCACAAACCTCACTGAGGATGTTTCATCGCACCAAACCCATCCGACCGGAACCGGGCAACGGACCCTGCATTCTTGCGCCTAAAACAGAGCACGCATGTGCTGTTCAGCTGTCAGTCCTGCTAGAGCAACATGGATTCAGGTGGGTTCACCATGTTATTCCTGTTCGACACAATCCTTCCAATACTGGGTGTGAATGACGGGAACAAAGGGTTTTGGGATAATATAAAAGCAGGTGCTTCGGAAAGCCCCTCGTGGCCACACATCTCTGGACTGGGCTAAAGAAAAGGTGAGGTCTACCGTTAGGGCTCACAGCCTTTCTGATGTAAACAAAGTCATCGCAAAACCATTGTACTATTTATATGTGTCTTGATTGATTGATTGATTGATTGATTGATATTTTTTTCTATCACGCTCGTACACAAGTGTTTCAGAGCGCGACAAGGTAAGGGAGGGGAACAGGGGAGAACAAAACAGCCATCTTACTAGGCCCAGTGACATTGAGAACGCGCAAGTGCATGGGAGAGTGGTGAGGGGAAAAGTGCATGGAAGGGGGAGCGGTGGAAAGTGCGAAGCAGAGGAGAAACAGATAAATAACAATAAATGAATAATAAAGGCAACAAACAGTGGTAATGCAGCCAGCAATTTACAAGTGCTAGGTTTAAGGCAGCAGACAGGGTAGGTCTGATAAGTGCAGGAAGAAAAAGCAAACAGGCGTAGTTTTCTGCGTGTGTACTGGCAGGCACAACCTTCCGTGCAACCTTCCTCGTCACAGTGCTCACTAATCAAAGGCACTCTGCTTTCCCGGATATGTGAACCCAGCTAGCATTACCTCCTATCCCATCTTCCTCGTCACACTCTTCGCTAATCAAAAGCGCACTGCTTCTGTCCTCTGTCAGCATTACCTCTGACCCACCTTCCTTGTTGCAGTGCTTACTAATGAAAGGCACACTGCTTTCCCAGATATGAGGGCCCTGACAGCATTACGTTCATCCCCCATCATCTTCGTCACAGTCTTCACTAATTAATCAAAGAGACACTGCATTCCCAGAGATGTGCGCCCTACATCATTACATCCTTCCCACCTTCCTCGTCACAGCCTTAACTAATTAATAAAAGTGAAACTGCCTTTTCGGATATGTGTGTCATGCTAGAGATAGCACCCGTCCCACCTTCCTCATCACAGTGTTTACTAATCAAAGGAACTCTTCCTTCTCAGATATGTGTGGTCTGCCAGCATTACCTGCCATCCCACCTTTTTCGTGATAATATTTACTGATCAAAGGCGTATTGCCTTACCAGAAAGACACCTGCATAATTTTTATGAATTTTGAGCTGGTCTCTTAACAGGACTTAAGCGTGTCCCTGCTCATATCCTGTGCTTTGGAAACTTACGGCACCCCCCCTTTTTCTGTTGGTCTTAACTTTAGAAGTAATCAACATTGCCTTGTCTAGTTAGCTGCGGCTGTTCTTATGTTGTCAAATGTAGCCGTAGCCTCTGACTGCCAGCTGGATGATCATCTTCAACCGGCATGACGTTCAGACTGCTTGGCTACATTAAGGTAGTATTGACTGAATTATCAGTCGTGTTTTTAGAAAAGTACTGATTTTTTCAATTTTCTAATTAAATGGTGTTATTTAGGTAATGAGCTTGAAACATGATCTAATATGTATATTTTAAACATACAATGAAATACAAATAAAATATTCATGGTTTCTAATATTTCTGTTTCTGTTTTTGGTATGGTTTGATCCGTGGTTCCGAATTTGGGTGCCCCTCTCCCTGTTCTATAGACGGGTTCCTCCCTAATTTGTCTTTTTTCCGCGGGCACATTTTGCGTAGATTATAGTTGTTACTTCCTCCTTGTCAGCGAAGTAGAGGTCTACCCATTTCCTGTTTCGCTTGGAAACTTCACTGCCACTGAAGGGGAAGTGAAGCGTCTGTTGGGTTTTCTGTCGTGGTGTAGCTCCATGCACACTCTTTCTTTTTCTTAATGTGGCCTCCATTTCCATCAGTTGTCCCCTCACTCTAACTATGTTGTTGCACTTTTGCAGACGACTTGTCTGTTGCAGGAGAGGATTTGAGCAATAATGAGGTGCTTGTAGAAAAGGAGGGTGCACTGTGCTGTGGTCAGAATATACAGTAGCTCACTCAAATGAGCTCAACCTATACAAGAGTAATCCTCATTGACTGAAGACCAATAGCAAGCAGCACTTACATACTGGACGAGAGATTGCTTTGCTCAAAATGGCTATGCTTGAGCAAACCACTCCTTATCTCTCTCCACTAGGCCTTCTCCAGCCATAGAACAATTCTGATTGGGGAGGAACATACATGGTGGCGTGTGCTTTGCAAAGATTATCTTGCTGGCACCAACATAAGTAACAGAAGCCTTGGAGACAAAGCAAGCTCCAACCCCACCTCCCCCGCATCCTCCTGGAGTTCCGGCCCAGAAAACCTAAAGGCTGATGGGACACGGGTTGATGTGGCCTCTATCCTAAAATGGGGTTGGGAGGATCAGGAAAATGTTGTGTTCTCTGAAGATTTATCAAGAAGAAGTCTTGAATCTGGTCCTAAAACCAATACTGCAAGGCCTCGAGTTTCCAGCAAGAGCCCCCACTGACCCTAGCCAAGAACAAGCTCTTCAGACAATTCAAGGACCCACCCTCTCCACTTTCCCATTCCATGAGGACATGAAAAAGGTCCTCCTAAAAGAATGGGAAGACAGGGAAAATCCTGAATTCCTGAGATATCCATTGAAGCTCGATCCAGTGATTAGACCTGTATGCCTAATATTCTGGCACACATGATGCTAATGTAAATCCTATGCACCCCTCATTCTAAAACAGAGTGAGGGGTGCATAGGGAAAGAATATCACACCAATGAGAATCTAAAAAAAAAGAAGAAACAATGGGAGTGGCACTCATACATGCATCAGAATGTTCTAAAACTATTCTCCTGCGTGGGGGAAATTCTATGCATCTGAATCGATAACACTGCTTCCTTAAACAACTCTCGCAGAATTCTTAATCAAGTAACTGGAAATCGCACACGTGCCCCAACTATCCACAACGCCATATCTTCCCGGGAGAAGCGGCGCATGCACCAGTGCTCTGATTCCAGCAGCTGTGGGTGATATTGTGGAAAACAAAGTTCTTTGAATCATTTCTCTTGTGACTTTATGCGTATTTTAGAAATGTTTTGAGGTAAAGAGACTTTTAATACTCTGGTTAATAGGCAGCTTGATGGTCATAGTGATATTTACTAAGTCCCTCCATAGAGGTGGCTTTGTATTATTTAAGATTAGAACTGGTGAAAATAGTATTAAAACATAATGTTGTGACTGGCAGCGTGACCAGCCCTACTGGCGTAGTGGGAAATCGTACACTTCTAGATAATGGGGCATTGTTTTCTAGACACGATCTAACTCAGTCAACAAGGAGCTCCTTTTATGGTAGACATGGTGGGTCTTCATCGTGATGATGCTCTACAGACTTCAGGTCCTCCAAAAGCAGGTCTCCTCAGAAGACAACTCCCAGAGGACCTTGTATGCATTCTTCTAGGACTTCCTAGGCATGGCATGGGTTTGTCCATGAAGTGTAATACGGGAGGTACCTGTAGAAAGACTACTACGCCACATGCCGAGACGACTTGGAAGAATTTATTTAACATATCACTCGACTCCCTTTTATGGGTTTCAACTCAACATGGAAACTAAGTAGCACATGGCTGCCCCTTTTTCTGCACTGATCACAGGGCCGTGCAGTGCTTGTAGTCTGTGTGTCTACGCAGGCAATATCATTGCTACAGCATCGATTGTTTGTGTCCCTGGTCCATTAACCACATGGTACAAACAATGCAGTCTATATGGCTTCCCTTTGCTAGCAAAATAAACAGGGCAGTGTTTACCCTATCGATTCAGCTAATGTACACTTGAGCTATTTCTAGAAGCCTAGATAATCTGAGCGGTCTTTTGTTAAATTAAATTACCACATTTCCTTAAGTAAGGGCTTCTGAAGGTCCACACAACAAAAATAGTATCAGATATGCTCACAAAGACATAGCGGGTCATTACAAGGTTGGAGGTAAGTAACAGTCCTTACCGGCATGGAGCAAATACCGTGTCCATGTAGTAAAGAGCCCACTAATAGAGGGCAATTCCGGTTTCATGTGCGCGAGCTTTGCGCCATGCCGGTAATGACATAACCGGCATGCCGCTAAAGTCAAAAAAATGGCCCTTAGTGGCATCGTGGAAACCACAGACAGCACTACCGGCAACAATGGAAACAGCATTAGCTGGCACCGCTATCAGTGGTGACCGCTAATAACGGTGACCGCTAATAAGCAGAATCGGAAGTAGCATCATCGCACAGGAACGGGAAAGAGCGGCCATCTTGAAAAACACAACCCGTTGCGATCCTCACCACACAGGATCTGGATTCTTTTTCTGACTTCAGAAATCAACCCTCAGGACCAGCATCATGCCCAAGGCAGTAAAAAATGGCGCTTCCCGGCAGCGCAAAGAGCCCTTCAATGAGAATGAACAAACTATGCTGGCAGAGACACTTGCAGACAATGCAGAGGTTGTTTTTGCAAATAGCCTCAAGAGGGAGGCACAGATAAAGAAGAAAGAGATCTGGCAACCTGTTGCCCAAAAAGTCAGTGCCGTAGGCAACATCCCCCGCACGATCAAGGATGTCCGCAAGTGATGGGATGACCTGCGCCTAAGAGTCAGGAACCTCCTGTCCGCAAACCAGAGCCAGGCCATGGCTACTGTCGGTGTTCCTAGCTCACCCATCAAGCTGAGCCGGTGGGAGGAGATCTGCGCCAGTACGATTGGCATCGAGGCCATAGAAGGAGTCGGCGAGATGGAACGTGGCGCCACCTCATCGGCGAATGGAGGTGAGTGTCCTAAGAAAACACTGTAATGTAAAGTATAATGATAGTCCACCAATTTTCCCGTCCAAAGAGGCAATGCATGGCCCAATACATACACATTTGACACATCCCTGCATAGATGATGTCCGCAGCACAGACACATGCACATGCATGCAGCATGGCAATGCCATACCTGACACACACCACACAAATATGAAAATGGCATAAGTCACACTGCACGCAGTCCACAACAGAAATACGTGTCACAGAGCACATGCCAGCTCCAACATGAGTGACGCTGACGGATGCCTGCATGCTCCACCCATATAGCAAGCAACGTGATCACCAAAACTCCACTGCCTAATCCCCTCTAATGTGTAGCAGAGCAATAATACCAATGTAAGCATGACGCTTGTCAAACCATCACTCATGCTGTCCCTCTCTTGGTCCCCCAGAGGCTCGGATCCTGACAGCGAGGCCTGGGACTCGCCCCCACAAGCAACAACAACCTGGAAGAGGGCCAGGGAAGAAGGCAACAGGCCTTCCACATCAAAAGCCCCAGCCAAGCCACGACAGGCCATGAAGTTTCCAACAGCACAGGATGCCATGGCACTGGTGCCGCTAAGGCCCATTGCCACAGTCCCCACAACACCTGTGTCACCTGCACAGGAGACAGTGGGCGATGGGGCACATTCAGCAGAGAACAGCTCTGTTGGGGAGGCGGCAGCTACGGCACCCCAGACAGACGATGATGCGCAGGTGCGTGTTCCTATCGAGGACGACTCCTCAGACATCCCTGCAACACCCAGTCCCACACCATCCCCCCAGGTCACACCTGTGTACTCCTACTATGACACCACACCGGAGCAGTCTGGAGGGGAGGACGTACAAGGGAGCATGAGTCCCACAGAGGAGCCACATGGATTTGGGGATGTCACATATGCACCCTCCACCTCCACTGGTGTACAGGCGGGGGTGCAGCAGATAGGACATGCAGTGCAGCGCCAGGAGGAGCTCACTGCCCTAGTGAGGCAGTTTGTTGCAGACGGTGTCCAGGCAAGGCAGGAGGGGCGCGACAACACTGCTTCCCTGAGGCAGGATATTGAGGCAAGCACCACAAGAATATGCGAGGAGGTGTTTGCACTGAGGCAGGTCCTCTCCCGTTTAGAGGATTCCTTGGAGGCTGAGCATCCGGCCCCCAGACTGGAGCAAGCAGCCACCCCTTCCTCATCCAGCGCCACCCAAACCAGCCCCCTACGCAGGTCATCACGCACCTTGCGCAGATCGGACATGCCGCCACCAGGTGCAGGAAGTGGAAGGATGTAGATGGGGCAGCCTGATTAAGGTAATAGATGCGGACACATGAAGCATTTGCTTGAACGCCATGTGCGGGGGAGTTGTGGGGGGAGGAGAAGGGGGTGTATGGGGGATGTTGTCGGGGGAGTGGAAGGGGGAAGAGCGTGTGTGGGGGAGTTGTGGGGGGTGGAGAGGGGAGAGGGTGTGTGGGGGAGTTGTGGGGGGAGGGGGAGAGGGTGTGTGAGGTGCGGGCTTTGAGCACTTAATTCCATTGAACAGTTTAAAACCCACGTGTAAAAAAAAAATCTTGAGTGGACATTCCTTATTGCATATGTGTCATTTATTGATATACAGTGCATAATGTACATGTACTCCCACACCCAGTGCCCTCTGTCCCACATTCATGTCACCCTCTGCACCCATGTGTGTTAGAAATATTGTGTAATCACTGACTGACGCACAGCACGTCCCTCCTGTGCATCGGCATCGCGATGATGTGCACCCACATCTTCGTCATCCCCTTCATCATCACCAGGTGGTTGCAGTTCAATGTCAGGGGGCAGGGGCACGTTCCGTTTGATACACATGTTGTGCAGCATGACACATGCCTTGATGATCTTGGCCACCTTCTCATGGCTGTAGGGGAGTGCCCCACCCGACCGGCTAAGGCAGCGAAACCGTGCTGTCAACAAGCCAAAGGTCTGCTCGATGACCATACAGGTACGGGTATGGGAACGATTGTAGTCCTCCTCGTGCCTGTTCTGCGGGTTTCGGACAGGGATTAGGAGCCATGGCTTCAAGGGATAGCCACTATCACCTGCATGAGAGGAAATTAAAGGTATATGTTAGTCGATTCGTGATGGACAGCTGTACTAGTCACACATGCCTGCTGATAAGTGATGGTCACATGCACATGTCCCTGGTTGTATGCACACATTTCTCATGCCCTCAATGTGTTCTGTGCCATGGCCTTATGGTGTGGGTTGCATCTTCAAGATGATACACAGTGTACACTGCCTTGAAGTTGCTCATGCATTGTGGTCGCATACCAGTGTGTTTGTGTTGCATATGTAATGTGTGGTGTTCTGTATGATTTCCTGAGTGGCAGCATTGATAGTACTCTGCATTATTTACCATTCAGCGCTGATTATTCCCATGGTGACATGCTGCACTTCTGTGGTGGTGGCGGCCCTGTGACAAGCAGTGGATTCCCTTGGTGGTTTTGTTCAGTGCACTCCCATTGATGCCTGTCCTGTGTAGTGATTTGCTGCAGACATTTACATAGTGTATTTGCACAGCATGTTGCTGTATTGTGTTATGGAGGGTGAGGTATGATGATGGGTGGTGCACGTGTTGTGGGGTGTTTTTAAGTTTGGCATGTTGTGAAAGGTGTCCAGCTTACTTCATTGCTATGGGATTTGGTTGTCCTGTTCAGTTTATGATGCTTTGGGTCACAGTGTTTTGGGATGTGCACATCAACAATGACACCATGGTGGTGTGTGCATCTATCCCCCCATTTCACTGAAATTGTCCTGCATGTCGCTCCATGTAGCGTGGTAGCGTGGAGTTCCACAGGACCACTGAGTCATGAGTTGATCCGGGATATCGGGCACAACAATGTGTGATGATCTTGCTGGCGTCACATACCATCTGCACATTGATGGAGTGGTATTGCTTGCGATTGCGGTATGCCAACTCCATGGCATGCGGGACCACCAACACCACGTGGGTGCAGTCGAGGGCACCAATGCAATTTGGCATGCCTGCCAGTGCATGGAAGCCACCTTTCGTATCAAATATCTCCTGGGGAGTCCGTGGTAGGGATATGTAGTCCCTTGGGTGCTCCAGGAGGACATCCATCACTTGGTTCAGCATGCGAGAAAATATGGGTTTTGATATGCCATGCATGTGCCCCACTGTGTGCTGGTAGGCGCCTGTGGCAAGGAAGTGGAGCACCAACATGACCTTCAGTGGAGGGGGGATGGCGGCGCATATTTCAATGAGGCTGACAATGTCGTCCTGTAGCATGTCCACAATGGTGGTGATGGTCCCGGTCCAGATGGTACAGGGTGTGGATCTGTTTAGGGGTTAGGTTGAATGGACTGGCTCTGATGCAAAGGATTGGGGGCTGCCTGCGTGGTACCACTGGCTGCACTGGTGGGGCATGCTGGACCTGTCTCACCCTCCTTCTCCTCCTGCGTCTCCTCTGTGGTGCCTGCTGTTGTTGTTGTTGTTGCTGGTGTAGCAATGAAAGCATGTCCTCCAGCCCCAGTATTGATACTACTAGTGCAATGCTTCCCCCATGCCAGCCCTTTGTTAATTTATACCACACCAAATGATTGCTGTAGTAGTTGTGTGCAGTAGCACATGGAGCGTTCCGAGTACTGAATGGATTACCAAATAAATGTTCTCAGGCCCAAATAACCGGACAGACTCAAAGAATAAGGCAAAATACTACTTTATTATCAGTTCAAATAAATAGGTAACCCTGGCGAGCATACATATTGAAGCTCACACACTCTTAAAGCATTTCAATTATGCAAAAGGCTTTATACCCCGACGTACGTCAGCAATGACATCATCCTACGTGGCAAACAGTAAAATCCTATCAGGTGGAGACTTTGGTTAAGGGAACATATATACCTCTAGTTCATATAAGTGTTAGTACCATCATTGCCAAGCCATTCAGCGAAGGCAGTCTGCAAAGGCTGAGCTCCCTCTCTGCAGCTCCGCTGCGAGGGGAGGATCAGCTGTGCACTGGAGCATCTGCGAAGAGGCCAACAGCACCGAAGTGCTACAACAAAGGAAGGCCGCGCCATCCGCGCAACGAGACTCAGAGATCCACCAAGATGGCCACCGCCATCATTTCCACGGCAACAACCTATAACCATAGCCCTCACTGGCCCCTGCAGCCTGTCCGGATCTCCCCTCCTGCTTTAAATGGAGGGGAGGTGAACCGGCAGGCAAAGCCGTGCAGCGAAGGCAGTCTGCAAAGGCTGAGCTCCCTCTCTGCAGCTCCGCTGCGAGGGGAGGATCAGCTGTGCACTGGAGCACCCTTGAAGAGGCCAACAGCACCGGAGTGTTACAACAAAGGAAGGCCACGCCATCAGCGCAACGAGGATCGTAGATCCACCAAGATGGCCGCCGCCATCATTTCCACGGAAACAACCTACAACCATAGCCCTCATTGGCCCCTGCAGCCTGTCCGACCCTCCCCTCCCGCTTTAAATGGAGGTGAACCGCTGGCAGGCGAAGCCGTGCAGCAAAGGCAGTCTGCAAAGGCTGAACTCCCTCTCTGCAGCTCTCCGCTGCTCGGAGCTGCCGTCCAGAAAAAACCAACACAAGATGGAAGGTAAGGCACCCATTGCCTCTCTCACCCACCTAATCCCCAATGGGTGCACTCATGACGTCACTCGCCGTAACGCACTGCTCTTTTACCGCATCAAGATGCATAACATTTACTCCTCCCGCACCTACCCGCCCAGCCTTGCCGCACGGAATGCGTGCATTGGCATGAGAAATGCGCACTGGCGCCGCTTCATCCAAACGCGCCGGCTCATAAATTTACCATGCCTCTTCATGCCAAGGTCCTAAGAGCAAACATTGCCCTTTCACACAAAAGTACACAACGTTGCATGTTACCCATTGTTGCTGCCGACATTATGCTGGGCCCTGATGCCCCTGTTCCCACATATGCATTGCCCATTGATATTGAGACATGTATTATGCTGGGCCCTGATGCCCCTGTTGCCCCAATTGCATTGCCCATTGATATTGAGACATGTAATATGCTGGGCCCTCATGCCCCTGTTGCCCCAATTGCATTGCCCATTGATGTTGCTGCTGGTACTATGCTGGGCCCTGATGCCCCTGTTGCCCCATCTGCATTGCCCATTGATGTTGAGACATGTATTATGCTGGGCCCTGATGCCCCTGTTGCCCCAATTGCATTGCCCATTGATATTGAGACATGTAATATGCTGGGCCCTCATGCCCCTGTTTCCCCAATTGCATTGCCCATTGATGTTGCTGCTGGTACTATGCTGGGCCCTGATGCCCCTGTTGCCCCATCTGCATTGCCCATTGATGTTGAGACATGTATTATGCTGGGCCCTGATGCCCCTGTTGCCCCAATTGCATTGCCCATTGATATTGAGACATGTAATATGCTGGGCCCTCATGCCCCTGTTTCCCCAATTGCATTGCCCATTGATGTTGCTGCTGGTACTATGCTGGGCCCTGATGCCCCTAGTGCCCCATCTGCATTGTCCATTGATGTGGAGACATGTATTATGCTGGGCCCTGATGCCCCTCTTGCTCGAATAGCATTGCCCATTGATGTTGCTGCTGGTACTATGCTGGGCCCTGATGCCCCTGTTGCCCCATCTGCATTGCCCATTGATTTTGAGACATGTTTTATGCTGGGCCCTGATGCCCCTGTTGCCCCCAATTGCATTGCCCATTGATGTTTAGACATGTATTATGCTGGGCCCTGATGCCCCTGCTGCCCCAACTGCATTGCCCATTGATGTTGAGACATGTATTATGCTGGGCCCTGATACCCCTGCTGCCCCAACTGCACTGCCCATTGATGTTGAGACATGTATTATGCTGGGCCTTGAGACCCCTGTTACCCCAACTGCACTGCCCATTGATGTTGAGACATGTATTATGCTGGGACCTGATGCCCCTGTTGCCCCAACTGCACTGCCCATTGATGATGCTGACAATAGGTTAGGCCCTGCTTCCAATTCTAACACACGGCCCACCAGCCTCCCCTTTACTAGCCTTAACTGTGCACTAGTTAATGCACGCTCTATCCCTGCACACACGCTCGATGTGCATGACCTTATCACTAGGGACAAGCT
Source organism: Ambystoma mexicanum (assembly GCF_040938575.1). NCBI lineage: Eukaryota > Metazoa > Chordata > Amphibia > Caudata > Ambystomatidae > Ambystoma > Ambystoma mexicanum. Next base: position 1,510,505,381 of record NC_090922.1, read on the forward strand.
TGACCTGCTCTTTTTAATGCGAGACATGGGTACAAGACTCCTCTGGACCTGCCCGCTCACTGGCCCTCCCTGACGGCTATACCATCTACACACAGGATAGGACAGGACAGAGGGGCAGAGGTGTGGTCATTTTAGCCAAAGACTCTCTTGACATTAGAAGAACCCAGGCAGAAATAGGCCTCAACTTAGAATACCTACCAATCAAACTCAAAATCTCCCACAATATTACCATTGCTTTCCATCTAGTGTATCGCCCACCAGGACCCTCAAATGACTTCCAGGAAGCCCTCATCCACTCGATCTCAGACAATATGAAAAAAACATCCAAAGTAGTACTGCTGGGTGACATGAACCTGGGGCTCAACGACGCCAAGGACCGCAACGCCCAATCCCTACAAAAGGCGCTTGCTACTCTAGGATTTGACCAAGCTATCACCACGCCTACACACATCAAAGGACGCACCTTAGATTGGGTGTCACAACATAACTGCCCCATTCCCCTCCACGCCATATCTTCCATCCCCTGGTCTGACCCTTTCTGCATCAACTTTCACATCGACACCTGACCAGGACCCGCTAGACCCTCCATCCTTCTTCCAGCAGGGCTCTCAAGGAGTTCTAAAAAACTAACGAAGGACTCTCTCCTCCCGCATTTGCTCATCCCAGCATTGCAACCCCCATTCCCCAATGATCCCACCCTCCTAGCTAACACATTCAGCCAAGTGATAACCACAGCGGTAGACGCCATCGCACCCCTCTCCGCAAAAAAAACAAAGAAAACTAAGCATTCCAATGACTGGTTTTCACAAGAACTTGCTGATATCCGCACTAAAAAGAGAGAGCGACTGGCCACATGGAAAAAGTACCCCACCAAGTCCAACAAAATGGCCTTCAAGTCCATATCCAGAGACTATAAAATGGCCACCACACAGGCTAAGGCAGACTCCTACAACACCAGGATTAGCAACGCTAAATCAGATACTAAGGAAATCTTCGTTATATCCAGGGAACTGGAGTCACCTTCCGATCCACCTTCCACCCTTACTAAGGATGAGACCTGGTGCAACCAAATTCAAGCAGCCATGAATTCAATTATGCAAAAGATACCTTACACTCTAAAATGTTAGCCCACCAAAAAGCACTATCGGCTCTTCTAGATCGCACAGTGGCACCTCCAGCCCCACCGCCAGACGCTCCCAGTCAAATAGCAAAATTTGAATTCTCTAACATGATACTTGCCCTTCCCACATTATCAGAGAATGCGCTCCTGGCTTGGCTACCATCATTACGGCCTTCATGAACTCATCATTTCAATCGTCGCATGTACCGACGTCCCTAAAAGAAGCTTGCGTCAAACCTCTCCTAAAAGAAACGTCTCTCGACCCATCTATCCCTGCCTACTACCGCCCCATCACAACCGTCCCCTTTCTGTTAAAGATTCTGGACAAAGTAGCCTACCTGCAGGTTAAAAAATGTATTGAAGACAACCACCTCCTTGGGCTAAGCCAGTCTGGCTTCCGCCCTCGACATGGTACCGAGACGGCACTACTTGACCTAAAAAATCAAATAGATGACCTAAGAGACACAGGCAAACCAGCTCTCCTCCTGCTTCTAGACCTCTCGGCGGCCTTCCATTTGGTTGAGCATAAAACGCTATGCCACCTTCTCACAGCCTCAGCCCACTTCTCAACCAAAGCGTGTGACTGGATCTCCTCATTCCTTAAGGAGAGGTTAATGAAGGTCTTCTCAGATTCCGCTAACGCTACACCCAGCCCCATAAAATGCGCAGTCCCACAGGGCACTTGCATAGCCCCCACACTTTACAACCTCTTTACAAGACCTATCTTCAGGATACTTGATTCCCTGGGCATCTCATATGCAGATGATACACAGGTTCTCATCCCCCTGTCAGGTGATTACACTACGGACCTGGACACACTCAACAGCATCTACGCCACCGTTCAATCATGGATGGCTGAGAATTGGCTCTGTCTAAATAGTGATAAGACCGAACTCCTGCTTGTCGGCTCCCCATCAACATTGGGCAAACTTGAAATAAAGTACCAATCTTTCACCGTGGATAATATTCACATCAGAGTTTCTCAAACGATCAAAACACTGGGTATATATCTAGAACCCAGCCTCACCATGGACAGACAGGTCAATGCCATCGCTTCCTCCGCAGCATACCACTCCAAACTCATCAATGCTATCAGGCTCTTCCTGTCACGGCAAAACTGCATCTCAATAGCCGGAGCCATCATCGGTTCCAGACTGGACTATTGCAATGCCCTGTTCATTGGAACCTCCCAAAAAAACATCGCCAAACTCTAGATTGCCCAAATAATGCCTTAAGAGCTGCTACAGGCACCTCGTGCAAGGAACACATCTCGGGGATCAGGAGGCAGGTATATTGACTCCCCATCAAGGAAAGGGTGGTATTCAAACCTTTGGCCCTTACACATAATTGTCTTCATTATCAGGCCCCTCCCTATCTGACACAGAGGATCACCAAACAAACAGTCGCCAGACCTTCGAAGGCAGCCTATGCTAACCGCATCACTGTCCCGCACATGCGCAGCGTGCGTGCAGGAGGCACCAGCTTCCCCACTATGGCGGCAACCCTATGGAGCAACCTCCCAGCTCAGATTAGATCAATTGACTCGCACACAGCCTTCCGCAAGGCCTTAAAAACCTAGCTCTCCGTCTAAAGAGCTCTTCATACTAGGTCTGCACTACTATTGTATCACCATGTATATGATATTATCTGTTTTGCCATCTGCTACCTAGACAAGAGTATGAGTAATCGATTGTAACGATCACTGTGTATCATCTGGAACCAAGCAAATGTATCTAAGAGAATTTATTTAAGCATACCTTCTGGGGCCGCTTATTGTAACCCGCAAGCAAGCCTTCTTAAAATGTCCTTATAGCGCCTTGTTGCCTGTGGGCTGTAGTGCGCTCTACGAATACTAAATAAATAAAGGAATTGTCTGCCCCTTATCTGGTAGGCACGCCTTGGACTACCTCAAACTGCGTAAAATACTGATAATAGAATAACAACAGCAGTGGATAGGCTTCTGCAACAATGTATGGTCCACCATTACATAGGCCCTCATGACTGTTTGGCACTCTCCTCCAACCTTGGACGTTCGGCTCGTTAGCAGCATGTAAGCAGGGGAACAACGGCAGACAACTGCCTTTCTTAGCTAATTAGCCTACCCTCTCTCATCAGTTAGGCCCTAAGCCAAGGCTTCTTCTTTGTAGGTGAACTTGCTGACTGTTCTCTTACTTTGGACATTTAAGGGAATGAAGGTACGTTGCTATATTCGTCTGAAGCTTTGTGACTAGGTCTGGTCTTCTGGTCTTGTACCACTTGTGAGGAGACCATGATTTGTCCATCCTGTCCTTCTATTTAGTGCTATTTGATTCAATTATATTGAGTGCTATTACTCTCTTTGGCCTCTGGAGACTTGGTTGCTCTGTCTTGCATGTGCTTTCTGCATCTTCGATTGTTCAATACTTGGCACTCACAATTATTCAATCCTTTACTTAATCTAAGAGAAACATGTCCTCCGTACATGGTTTATCCTCTTGTGACTCCTTTCGTGCCTTGCAGTTGCTTCTTGCTGCGGCATCCTTGATCCTGAGCCAAGCAAATGTCCTTTGCTCTTTCACAAATCTGTATTCCAGCACCTGTCAGGTCTGCAGTCTTGGTTTCCCTTCTTGAGGCTTCTTGCTTACTATTACACGATGCTGACGTACGTTTTCTTAACTTGGCTGCTTTACTCGCGTTATATGTCCTACTCCAGAAAGATTCTACATTGTCTTATCTACCTTGCGTTTCTGTGTATATACATCTGCTGCATCTCGTGTTACTCATCTTCTAGGTGTACATGGTTTTCTTCATATTTGCATATATGTTTACTTCGTCACTTTAGTCATATCTTCATTCTCCGGATAGCCATACTTCTGGTGTAGTGCACCCACATATCTTCTCTTCAGAGAAGCTTTGAAACACAATTTACTTATTGTATAAGCGCCCAACAAATGCACAATAAATAAATAAGTTCTTTGTGACGTCACTTCACACCTGTCAGACTTTACTTATAGCTCTTCTATGTCCAGTGGTGTCTGCAGGCTCATGTCTACCACATCAGCTTGAGGGTACATTCAGTACGGTTGTGTGAGTGCATAACGTCTCTGAAACCTTCGATGTGGTATTGGGATGATACCAGGTGTCATGCTCAGTGTTCCCTTGCTGTTCTTCCAATATGGAGGAGGTGAGGGAGTGGGCTCTATCGATGACGTGTACATCTGCCTCTCCACAGCTTCGTAGCACCTGGGTTTGTTCATGAGGTAGCTTACTGAGCCTCTGTCAGGTGTAAGTAGGCCTTAGTCTGCTGGTGGAAAGAAAATGAGCGAGGGGAAGACAAGAGGAGAGGAAAGTGGGAAATAGATGTGACACACAGAGAGGAAGGGAGCCGTGGGGAAGAATGTTTTGTCACAGCATACACACTTGTTGGCCCCTTTAGGTGGACCATAGTTCTGCTAAAGAGATGAGGGGGAACAAGTGTTGTGATAATTAGGCTGTGTTTCCAAGGCAGATTTGGAGAATTGCAAGTTAGTACACAGTGTGCTGTTAGATGTATGATGGACTCGAACGCGTTTTCATGCAATGTTGGTGGTTTGGTGGCTCATTTGCCATCTTCATACATTGCCTACCCAGTCAAGCTCCAGAAGGGCAAATCTGTGGCTGCCAATCTGAGCCAAAAGTGACCCAGTCAAGAATGTACTGTTTGTAACCACCTGGAATGTTGCTGGCAACTGATAGTAAGGGAATGGAGTTGCCAAACGGATATTGTAAGAATGAAAAAGCTGGCACCTTCATGTCAAAGAGGTTATGCCACCAACATGATGGAGCAGTTTCCCCCTCTGATACGAAATGACAGGGTATTTATAATGCACTCAATACCCAGTGATTTCTAAGCGCAGACTCAGGGAATGAACCTGTGGTGCTCCGCTAGCACGTTGCCCCTGAGCTATCTTCCCGAGACAAGCCATGAGGCTATACTCCTCTGAACCAAGCCATGAGGCGTCCGATAGCCAATGACCAGTTCCTTCCCCTCCAAGCTTTGAGGGGGCCACAAGTGTCGGCTAGCAGATACTGGGGTCCACGTTTGAGTATTTGGGCAGTCAGGCCAGTTCCCACATCCGAAACGAAGGTCTGATAGCCACCTCGCTCTAAACCTATGAAATCCATGGAATGCAGAGTAACTGCTATTCAACAGATACTCTCAGAAGAGCTTTACTCAAAACATTTGTTTGTGGCCATACAAACTGCATATAGGAAACCTTGAGCTATTGCATTTGGCAGTGCCTACATTAAATGGCGTCTTCTTGCCAGCAGCTTCCAGTAGGCAGTCAGAGAAAGTCAATCTCCGGCTCCTTGGCCTAGCGAGTCCACAGTCGTTGACAATGGCGCCCAGGGTGAGCTGGAAGAAATGATGCAGACACCGCCTCCTCGGGAACGTGCTGGATACCGACTCAGGCCTGAGCTTCCTCTCTCTCAATTATCCGCCTTACTGATGTTCCATGCGTCGATGCCAGAGATGATAAAATGTCTCCTTGTTGCTTATTACAATCCCTGATCTTTTCCAAAAGCATCTAATACAGTGAGGCTCGTGAGCGGGTGGTTCCGGCTGCCTTTTAATGAGACAGCAGCTGTCATGCCCGCTGTGATGACCCTAGGTAACGAGTGAGCTGGCACTGGCAGCGGGCAGCCCTTGCTGGCCGCCTAAGAAGAGGGATATCCGGGTCTCTGGGACGCTCTGACCACCCTAGGTAACGAGTGAGCTTGCTCTGGCAGCGGGCAGCCCTTGCTGGCTGCCTGAGAGGAGGGATGTCAGGGTCTCTGGGACGCTCTGACCACCCTAGGTAACGAGTGAGCTTGCTCTGGCAGCGGGCAGCCCTTGCTGGCCGCCTAAGAGGAGGGATATCAGGGTCTCTGGGACGCTCTGACCACCCTAGGTAACGAGTGAGCTTGCTCTGGCAGCGGGCTGCCCCTTGCTGGCTGCCTGAGAGCAGGACTTTCAGGGTCTCTGGGATGCTCTGACCACCCTAGGTAATGAGTGAGCTTGCTCTGGCAGCGGGCAGCCCTTGCTGGCCGCCTGAGAGCAGGACTTTCAGGGTCTCTGGGATGCTCTGACCACCTTAGGTAAAGAGTGAGCTTGCTCTGGCAGCGGGCAGCCCTTGCTGGCCGCCTAAGAGGAGGGATATCAGGGTCTCTGGGATGCTCTGAACACCCTAGGTAATGAGTGAGCTTGCTCTGGCAGCGGGCAGCCCTTGCTGACCACCTAAGAGGAGGGATATCAGGGTCTCTGGGATGCTCTGACGACCCTAGGTAATGAGTGAGCTTGCTCTGGCAGCGGGCAGCCTTGCTGGCCGCCTGAGAGCAGGACTTTCAGGGTCTCTGGGATGCTCTGACCACCCTAGGTAATCAGTGAGCTTGCTCTGGCAGCGGGCAGCCCTTGCTGGCCGCCTAAGAGGAGGGATATCAGGGTCTCTGGGATGCTCTGACCACCCTAGGTAATGAGTGAGCTTGCTCAGGCAGCGGGCAGCCCCTTGCTGGCCGCCTAAGAGGAGGGATATCAGGGTCTCTGGGATGCTCTGACCCCCCTAGGTAATGAGTGAGCTTGCTCTGGCAGCGGGCAGCCCCTTGCTGGCCGCCTGAGAGCAGGACTTTCAGGGTCTCTGGGATGCTCTGACCACACTAGGTAATGAGTGAGCTTGCTCTGGCAGCGGGCAGCCCTTGCTGGCCGCCTGAGAGCAGGACTTTCAGGGTCTCTGGGATGCTCTGACCACCCTAGGTAATGAGTGAGCTTGCTCTGGCAGCGGGCAGCCCTTGCTGGCCGCCTGAGAGCAGGACTTTCAGGGTCTCTGGGATGCTCTTACCACCCTAGGTAATGAGTGAGCTTGCTCTGGCAGTGGGCAGCCCCTTGCTGGCCGCCTGAGAGCAGGACTTTCAGGGTCTCTGGGATGCTCTGACCACCCTAGGTAATGAGTGAGCTTGCACTGGCAGCGGGCAGCCCTTTCTGGCCGCCTAAGAGGAGGGATATCAGGGTCTCTGGGACGCTCTGACCCCCCTAGGTAACGAGTGAGCTTCCTCTGGCAGCGGGCAGCCCCTTGCTGGCCGCCTGAGAGCAGGACTTTCAGGGTGTCTGGGACGCTCTGACCACCCTAGGTAATGAGTGAGCTTGCTCTGGCAGCGGGCAGCACTTGCTGGCCACCTGAGAGCAGGACTTTCAGGGTCTCTGGGATGCTCTGACCACCCTAGGTAATGAGTGAGCTTGCTCTGGCAGCGGGCAGCCCTTGCTGGCCGCCTAAGAGGAGGGATATCAGGGTCTCCTGGATGCTCTGACCACCCTAGGTAATGAGTGAGCTTGCTCTGGCAGCCCTTGCTGGCCGCCTGAGAGCAGGACTTTCAGGGTCTCTGGGATGCTCTGACCACCCTAGGTAATGAGTGAGCTTGCTCAGGCAGCGGGCAGCCCTTGCTGGCCCCCTAAGAGGAGGGATATCAGGGTCTCTGGGATGCTCTGACCACCCTAGGTAATGAGTGAGCTTGCTCTGGCAGCGGGCAGCCCTTGCTGGCCACCTAAGAGTAGGGATATCAGGGTCTCAGGGATGCTCTGACCACCCTAGGTAACGAGTGAGCTTGCTCTGGCAGCGGGCAGTCCCTTGCAGGCCGCCTGAGAGCAGGACTTTCAGGGGTTCTGGGATGCTCTGACCACCCTAGGTAATGAGTGAGCTTGCTCTGGCAGCGGGCAGCCCTTGCTGGCCGCCTGAGAGCAGGACTTTCAGGGTCTCTGGGATGCTCTGACCACCCTAGGTAATGAGTGAGCTTGCTCTGGCAGCGGGCAGCCCCTTGCTGGCCGCCTGAGAGCAGTACTTTCAGGGTCTCTGGGATGCTCTGACCACCCTAGGTAATGAGTGAGCTTGCTCTGGCAGCGGGCAGCCCTTGCTGGCCGCCTAAGAGGAGGGATATCAGGGTCTCTGGGACGCTCTGACCACCCTAGGTAACGAGTGAGCTTGCTCTGGCAGCGGGCAGCCCCTTGCTGGCCGCCTGAGAGCAGGACTTTCGGGGTCTCTGGGATGCTCTGACCACCCTAGGTTATGAGTGAGCTTGCTCTGGCAGCGGGTAGCCCTCTGGTGGCAGCCTGAGATGAGGGATATCAGGGTCTCTGGGACTCTCTGACCACCCTAGGTAATGAGTGAGCTTGCTCTGGCTGCGGGTAGACCTTTGCTGGCTGCCTGAGAGGAGGGATATCAGGGTCTCTGGGACGCTCTGACCCCCCTAGGTTATGAGTGAGCTTGCTCTGGCAGCGGGTAGCCCTTTGGTGGCAGCCTGAGATGAGGGATATCAGGGTCTCTGGGACGCTCTGACCACCCTAGGTAATGAGTGAGCTTGCTCAGGCAGCGGGCAGCCCCTTGCTGGCTGCCTAAGAGGAGGGATATCAGGGTCTCTGGGATGCTCTGACCACCCTAGGTAATGAGTGAGCTTGCTCTGGCAGCGGGCAGCCCTTGCTGGCCGCCTGAGAGCAGGACTTTCAGGGTCTCTGGGATGCTCTGACCACCCTAGGTAATGAGCGAGCTTGCTCTGGCAGCGGGCAGCCCTTGCTGGCCGCCTGAGAGCAGGACTTTCAGGGTCTCTGGGATGCTCTGACCACCCTAGGTAATAAGTGAGCTTGCTCTGGCAGCGGGCAGCCCTTGCTGGCCGCCTGAGAGCAGGACTTTCAGGGTCTCTGGGATGCTCTGACCACCCTAGGAAATGAGTGAGCTTGCTCTGGCAGTGGGCAGCCCCTTGCTGGCCGCCTGAGAGCAGGACTTTCAGGGTCTCTGGGATGCTCTGACCACCCTAGGTAATGAGTGAGCTTGCACTGGCAGCGGGCAGCCCTTTCTGGCCGCCTAAGAGGAGGGATATCAGGGTCTCTGGGACGCTCTGACCTCCCTAGGTAACGAGTGAGCTTCCTCTGGCAGCGGGCAGCCCCTTGCTGGCCGCCTGAGAGCAGGACTTTCAGGGTGTCTGGGATGCTCTGACCACCCTAGGTAATGAGTGAGTTTGCTCTGGCAGCGGGCAGCCCTTGCTGGCCACCTGAGAGCAGGACTTTCAGGGTCTCTGGGATGCTCTGACCACCCTAGGTAATGAGTGAGCTTGCTCTGGCAGCGGGCAGCCCTTGCTGGCCGCCTAAGAGGAGGGATATCAGGGTCTCCTGGATGCTCTGACCACCCTAGGTAATGAGTGAGCTTGCTCTGGCAGCCCTTGCTGGCCGCCTGAGAGCAGGACTTTCAGGGTCTCTGGGATGCTCTGACCACCCTAGGTAATGAGTGAGCTTGCTCAGGCAGCGGGCAGCCCTTGCTGGCCCCCTAAGAGGAGGGATATCAGGGTCTCTGGGATGCTCTGACCACCCTAGGTAATGAGTGAGCTTGCTCTGGCAGCGGGCAGCCCTTGCTGGCCACCTAAGAGTAGGGATATCAGGGTCTCAGGGATGCTCTGACCACCCTAGGTAACGAGTGAGCTTGCTCTGGCAGCGGGCAGTCCCTTGCAGGCCGCCTGAGAGCAGGACTTTCAGGGGTTCTGGGATGCTCTGACCACCCTAGGTAATGAGTGAGCTTGCTCTGGCAGCGGGCAGCCCTTGCTGACCGCCTGAGATCAGGACTTTCAGGGTCTCTGGGATGCTCTGACCACCCTAGGTAATGAGTGAGCTTGCTCTGGCAGCGGGCAGCCCCTTGCTGGCCGCCTGAGAGCAGTACTTTCAAGGTCTCTGGGATGCTCTGACCACCCTAGGTAATGAGTGAGCTTGCTCTGGCAGCGGGCAGCCCTTGCTGGCCGCCTAAGAGGAGGGATATCAGGGTCTCTGGGACGCTCTGACCACCCTAGGTAACGAGTGAGCTTGCTCTGGCAGCGGGCAGCCCCTTGCTGGCCGCCTGAGAGCAGGACTTTCGGGGTCTCTGGGATGCTCTGACCACCCTAGGTTATGAGTGAGCTTGCTCTGGCAGCGGGTAGCCCTTTGGTGGCAGCCTGAGATGAGGGATATCAGGGTCTCTGGGACGCTGTGACCACCCTAGATAATGAGTGAGCTTGCTCTGGCAGCCTGCAGACCTTTGCTGGCTGCCTGAGAGGAGGGATATCAGGGTCTCTGGGACGCTCTGGCCACCCTAGGTAATGAGTGAGCTTGCTCTGGCAGCGGGCAGACCTTTGCTCGCCATCTGAGAGGAGGGCTATCAGGGTCTCTGGGAGGCTATGACCATCACCCTAGGTAACGAGTGAGCTTGCTCTGGCAGCCTGCAGACCTTTGCTGGCTGCCTGAGAGGAGGGAGTGAGCTTGCTCTGGAAGCCTGCAGACCTTTGTTGGCTGCCTGAGAGGAGGGATATCAGGGTCTCTGGGACGCTCTGGCCACCCTAGGTAATGAGTGAGCTTGCTCTGGCAGCGGGCAGCCCTTGCTGGCCGCCTGAGAGCAGGACTTTCAGGGTCTCTGGGACGCTCTGGCCACCCTAGGTAATGAGTGAGCTTGCTCTGGCAGCGGGCAGCCCTTGCTGGCCGCCTGAGAGCAGGACTTTCAGGGTCTCTGGGACGCTCTGGCCACCCTAGGTAATGAGTGAGCTTGCTCTGGCAGCGGGTAGACCTTTGCTGGCCGCCTGAGAGGAGGGCTATCAGGGTCTCTGGGATGCTCTGACCACCCTAGGTAATGAGTGAGCTTGCTCTGGCAGCGGGCAGTCCTTGCTGGCCGCCTAAGAGGAGGGATATTAGGGTCTCTGGGACGCTCTGACCACCCTAGGTAATGAGTGAGCTTGCTCTGGCAGCGGGCAGTCCTTGCCGGCCGCCTAAGAGGAGGGATATCAGGGTCTCTGGGACGCTCTGACCACCCTAGGTAATGAGTGAGCTTGCTCTGGCAGCGGGCAGTCCTTGCCGGCCGCCTAAGAGGAGGGATATCAGGGTCTCTGGGACGCTCTGACCACCCTAGGTAACGAGTGAGCTTGCTCTGGCAGCGGGCAGTCCTTGCTGGCCGCCTATGAGGAGGGATATCAGGGTCTCTGGGAGTCTATGACCACCCTAGGTAACGAGTGAGGTTGCACTGGCAGCCGACAGGCCTTTGCTGGCCGCCTGAGAGGAAGGATATCAGGGTCTCTGGGACGCTCTAACCACCACCCTAGGTAATGAGTGTGCTTGCTCTGGCAGCCTGCAGACCTTTGCTGGCCGCCTGAGAGGAGGGATATCAGGGTCTCTGGGATGCTCTGACCACCCTAGGTAACGAGTGAGCTTGCTCTGGCAGCAGGCAGTCCTTTGCTGACCGCCTGAGAGGAGGGATATCAGGGTCTCTGGGACGCTCTAACCACCACCCTAGGTAATGAGTGAGCTTGCTCTGGCAGCCTGCATACCTTTGCTGACCACCTGAGAGGAGGGACATCAGGGTCTCTGGGACGCTCTAACGACCACCCTAGGTAATGAGTAAACTTGCACTGGCAGCCTGCAGACCTTTGCTGGCTGCCTGAGAGGAGGGATATCAGGGTCTCTGGGACGCTCTAACCACCACCCTAGGTAACGAGTGAGCTTGCTCTGGCAGCCTGCAGACCTTTGCTGGCCGCCTGAGAGGAGGGCTAACAGGGTCTCTGGGACGGTATGACCACCCTAGGTAACGAGTGAGCTTGCTCTGGCAATCTTCAGACCTTTGCTGACCGCCTGAGAGAAGGACTGTGCACACACACACATACACACCCCACTCGGGCAAACACATGCGCACACACGCGTGCACACACACACCCCCCCCCCACACACACACACACACACACGTGCACACACACACATTCACACATGTGTACACACATGATCAAACACACGTGCACACGCACACACACATACACCCCACACGTGCACACACACATACACACCCCATTCGCACACACATGTGCAAACACATGCGCACACACACTCGTGCACAAACACACACACACCCCCCACACACACACACACACACAAAACATACCCAGGAATGAGCCAGTTGCTGGAGTTCATCCAGTGGTGTTAGCACCATAGCACCACGAAAGTATTAACCCCTTCGTAGAAACCTGGCTCCCTCTTTGGTGTGTGTAGCTCGGCTCTCACTGTGATGGTGTCCTGGAGCAGAAGGCCCAAAGGTCAGCGCTAGGTCTAACAGACATGTTCACTTTGTACTCACCTTGCGTCTTGTCTTTGAAAAGACTTACCATGCAAGAGGAGCACTATCAGGCAGAATTGTCATGTTTGTGCGGCACCGAGATTCCTGACAGGAAGAAAACTCAACCGCATCTGGTGCGGCGACCCCACGACTTGTAGGGGATTTTAAATGAAGCCTGAGGCAGAAGAGAAATTCCTCTGACGTTCCAAGCTTCCATGCGTCCTAGCTTATGTTCTCTTTTTTCTGTGAATAACACGACCCAACTTGAGCTGTCTGGACCCCTTCAAAGGGCCCTTATTGGTAAACGTTGAAGGGCCAACACCCAATGACCCAGGTTCGATATCGCGGTGAAATCGCTGGTAAAGCTTATGCCCCTTGTGCTCGAGGAAGGAAGGAACAAGGTGAGGTGCCTCAATCTATTACAATCTATCACAGAAACTGCATCTCTTTGGGATGCCTTGACTTTCATCTTGCCCTGATTCCTGCTAAAACGTACCTGCAGTAACAGATGATCCAACACCTCGAGTAGTGATGAGGTCTCCTCCCACGACTGGATCTAGTGTGGGACATCACCCATGAAAATCAGTCCTCAATTAGCAGCTTGCCCTCAGAAAGGCAACCAGTAGACGCCAGAGCTTCGTAAAAGCACCAGGGGGCTGTTACCAGGCGGCTCATGAGGGAGGAAAGTGGTGCATCAACCCATCCCTGTGAATTGAACAAAATGACTGTTGGGAGGTAATTTGCATACTGTAAGTGTGGAATCTTCTAGGCCCAGCCTCACCAGCTGGTCTCCTGGCCTCCATCTTGAAGTGACAATACACTATAAAGTTGTTGAGGTCCCAGTGGTTAATGATTGAACAAAAACCCTTCTGTCCTTGAAAACTCCCTGTGGTTGGAAGAGGAGCCTTCTACCGTCCCTTTCCTTAGCAACTCCTTCAGCTCTTGGATGAACATCTAGGGATTGCTTTTGGAAAACTGAATTGGTTGTCCCAGCAACAGGGTACACATCCATGTCCCACCAGGAGTAACCATTGGTCTTGAGAAACAATTAAACATTTTCAAAAATGTTTCTGATTCCTAGTCCCACCCAATGGAAAACCATGTTCCATATTTAGGAAAGAAAATACTTTTAGAAACATTTCTACGCCAGGGTTTCCTCTCTAATATCTGCATTTTAAAGGATTGGCCCCACTGAGGGAAGATGAGAGGTCTAGAGCAGTGGGAGTCCCATTGGAACTTGTGTTGAATCCTGAATCTTGCGGGAGAAGTCCAGCCTATAGGTCTCTTCCAGATTTTCACAAAGATGCTTGGGCTTTGTCAAATGAAGTGAACATATTGACATACTTTCTGTCATGATTCCCCGTCGCAGTCCTGGGCTAGCTGCTTAGTCTCTATGGAGATGCTGGCAAGGCTTTCTGCATTCTCGCGGAGTTCCGTGTCATCGAGCTTCGTGGCACATCACTCACCCGGAAAGCCGGAAGACGCTGCGTATCTATATCTGCTTGGTGCTCCCGGTAAGTTACGCATCGCAATAGCTTCCATACTGCTTACACGCTGCCCTCCTTGCTCCTTCCTGACTGTTCCTCCTCCTGTCTCTTTCCAATTCTGTTGTTCCTTGCCCACTCCTGTTGGCCACCTCTCCTGCACTATTACTTCAGAACCTAGGGTTGCTGCCTTCCATTATGCCGGAGTCTTCTGCCTGCTGTTACAGTTCCACTCTACTCCAGCACTTCAGCAATTACCGGCAAGTTGTTTTTTTTCCCCAACTTGGGGTTTTCCTTAATTCTCGCTCTGTGCCCCCTGGGCAGGGCTGAGAACAAGTGTTTACTCTCTGGGTCGCTGTGGCTGCTCAGGGGACCGGACGCCCAGATCAACACAAGACCACATCTTCTGGTACCAAGGTAAGACGTGATCGTGACAATTTTGCAAACCCTTTCCAAATATGTCCCCAAATAAGTGGTTCATTGGCCTCTGTCAGTCCCTCAACTTGGGGTCCTTGAACAGGATCACTTTTTATGTTCATGTGTTGCAGCCTCACTGGTCTCCGCAGGAAGACATACAAGCACATGTCCCCAGGTGCTCATCGCAACAGAATCTATGATATATCCCCAAAATGTTCCCTCTTCCGCCAAATCAAACATTGTATTCACTGGACCAGTGCTATACCGTACACTATGTTGACACATAAGCCAACCCATATCTTGCCTTTTAGGTCTCACCTGGAGACTATTACAGACATTTACATCCATGGTCAGTGTAGACGTGGACGTACTGGGAATAATAAGCTGAGGACATTAGGCTATTCTCATGCCCTTCCTGTGGGGTGCATTCAAAGGCCCCAAACAGAAGCCCCTTTCTCATAAACAGCAGGATTTGAAACTCTGAAACAAAAACGACTGGGACTTTGTTTTTTTTAAAAATAAAAATAAAGCACCATGTGGAAAGGGGCCTACCTGCCATTACCAATGGAAAAGCAGCATTTTAATTTACAAAAGAAGGAGGAATCAAAGATCCCTTTCACATGGAAAACAGGATTTTTAAACACTGAAACAAAAACGGCAGGCACAGGTGTGTGCAAATAAAAGCAGTTTAAATGTGAAATGTGTCACTGGGAAAAGACATGATGTGCAGGCAGATAAAAATCAATGTATATCAGGTTTTACGTACAAAACTCCAGTGACATTTGAAAAGCCACTTTGTGTTCATGAAAAAATGTCAGCCGAACACAACCCCTTTTGCTGGCTGTGGGAAACTTCACAAAGAAATCTCCTACTTCCAGTATGGATGTTACATCTCCCTTCTAATTACCAACTGCAATAAAGTGTCCTGCTAAAGGTGGCAAAATTCAGTGTTCTCCAGGCCTGCAGGATCTGAAGGCATTGACTGCAAGAGAAGTTCCCCTTGGCAGGAGCATGTCTAATATGTGTGAAAATGGGGGAAGCAACTTCAAAGAGAAAGCTCCCAACACAAAGAGACTGAGATAAAAAACACTCTGGGTACATGCTAATCCAGTGAAAACAAATGGTTGGACGGCAGGAGGAGGGCCATTTGTCCCACATGAAGATTCACAATTAATTTAAAAGGACTATTATCATTTAGGCCTTTATCTCAGCAACATGGTTGGATTTCTTGTATGTACCATTTATTTAGGTTATTTCCAGGCGATTTTGGAGAAATAAAATTCATCCACTTGCGACTCATGGAACTGTAATGGCTATCTAAGATGTGTTTCTGGCTGATCTGAACATGTTCCAAATGTGAGAGCTGGTGGGCAGGTGGAGAATAAATGAGGGATGTGGGTAATAACTTACATATTCATAACTGTTGTGCTCTTTATGGAAATGGCAGAAATGTGCCACATGGCCGTGCTACATGGTACAGGCCTGGTGGTCGGCTTATCTAATTTCCCATGAATAGCTGTATCAGAAAATATGTGTATAATAGCAGTTGCTAGTAAAATTATGAAGTTTTGATACATAACTAGTTTTTGCCAAACATTTGAATGGAGAACAAATGGCAATTACAAATGGGAATTGCCATATGTTGCTCCACACCCCCAAACCAATCCTGAATTGGAGACTGGGTTTGGGATGAGAGAGAAGGGTAACTGTCCAATCGTAGTTGCGGCAATTATTGCAGGGTACTTCGTCAAGATTGTAAATTGGTGGTGTCATTTCTGCTATATAAGGGGGACTGCAGTACAAGGAAAGAGACAGACACAGAGATAGAGAGGGATTCTGACACTTACCGTCTGACAGCTGTAAGGAAACACCAGAGGAGATTGCTGAGAGTGCATCTGGGTGGACCGGTCTATTTCTAGCAAGGCCTCAAAACTGACAAGGTCCTACGGTGGAGAGAAAGAGGCGATCTTTGAGAGTGGAGTGACCAGGCCCCTGCCCTCTCTAACCAGAGTGTCCTGAGATGCAGCTGGCTTTCCTGAACTTTAAACACAGGCTTTCTATGTAAGTAGAACTGAGCCTGGGGAAATCAAAAGGTGGGGAGCCTGCTTGCCTTGAATTCTTTCCCTTCATAGTGGGATGGGGGAGGGCAAAACTGTGTAGATCCTTAACCTATTCCAATAAAAATATTAATCAAATTAATTCCCCATTTAGCAGAACACTATGGTGTGAATTTTGTTAAAATTAGAAATTAACAAAGCTCACTTTCCAGTGTGCGCTGAAAACTATAGCCTATAATTTAATTGGGTGATTTTATTGTCCTGCTGACGCTGACTTTTTAAGGAAGAGTGTTATCCTTGTTCTTTAATCAGTCCAACCTTTTATCCAGCATCCCCAACACATGCCTTTCAGTGGGGGTGGGGGTTCTGAAATCCCCAAATTCCCCAAATCATTCCTATATTTTGTTCGACTTCCCCAACACAAGCTGTTCAGTGGAGGTGGGTCTGAAATCCAAAATTCCCCAAATCATTCCAATTTTTGTGTCCGACTTCCCCAACACAGACCAAAATAGGGGGGTCTGAAAAACAAACTGCTAAATCATCCTGTGTTTATTTTAAACCAACAATGTTGGCAAAATCATAATTGCCATATGTATTTGTACCAACCTTGAAATTCTACTGCTAGCCTTTTAAGCCTGCAGGAAAATCAAAATCACACAACATTACATGATAAGTTATGTTATGTTATGTTATGTTACTTGGCATTTATATAGCGCCTTATGTATCATTGCTATGATCTCAAAGCGCTGGTAGGTTGAACGCGCTCGGGAACCGTAGTTCAAGTCAGTAGAGAGAGGGTGCACCGGATATGTGTGCAGCCGGTGTGGCAGATACATGATAGCTGCTTCTTAGCCATAGGTGTAGTAGTGGGGAGGTCAGGTGTATGTGTTCATTCTGGAGGGTGGACACCCAGACTGATTTCTGGCTGCGTTAGGCCTGAGGAGATGCTTAAGCTAGCGGTGTGTGCTCAGCTAGCTGTGTTTAGTTAGGATGATGAGGAGTATGTGGCAGGTGTTAGTATGAGAACAGTTTACCAAATGTGCCATAGTATTGCTGTGTTCTAGTTGAGGGGTGGTGTAAAGGAGAGAGTAAGCGTGGTAGTGTGATATGGTGGTTATCAGTAAAGTGTTTGAGATTAAGCACTCCATCTGTACCATCTATTCAATCTGTTTCATTTACTCAGTCAGTTCATTCCACTTCGTCTGTTCATCCATTTTGTCTGTTACATCCATTTAATCTACTAGTCCTTCCATCCATTCCATCCACTCAACCCTTCTTCCACATGATCTACTCCATCCCATTCGTAGAACCATTTAATCCTTCCCATCCGTTTAATGCGTTCTATCCGTTCCATCCTTCCCATCCTTCCGATTCATTCGATCCACTCTGAGTGTTCCATCCACTCCATCTGTTCCATCCATTCAATGTGCTCCATCGACTCCATATGTTCTATCTACTCCTTATGTTCCATCTACTCCATCTGTTCCATCCTATCTGTTCCATCCACTCCATCTGTTCCATCTGCTCTATTCGTTCCATCTCCTCTATCCGTTTCATCCACTCCAGCTGTTCCATCCATTCAATGTGTTCTATCCGCTCCATCTGTTCCGTCCACTCCATCAGTTCCATCCACTCCATCAGTTCCATACACTCCATCTGTTCCATACACACCATCTGTTCCATCCACTCCATCTGTTTCATCAACTCCATCTGTTCCGTCTACTGTATCCATTTCATCCACTGCATACATTCCATCCATTCCATTTGTTCCATCTATTCCATCCTTTTCATCTGTTCTATTCATTAAATCTACTCATCTTTTCCATCTGTTCAATCTGCTCTTTCGTCTCATCCGTTCAATCTACTCCTCCATTCTATCCGTTCCATCTCTACCATCTAGTCCATCTGTTCTATCCACTCATCCGTTCCATCCATTCAATCCGTTCCATCCACTCCGTCTGTTCCATCCACTCTGTCCGTTCCATCCACACTGTCCGTTCGATCCACACTGTTTGTTCCATCCACTCCGCCCGTTCCATCCATTCCGTCCATTCCATCCACTCCATCTGTTCCATCTGGTCTATCTGTTCTATCCAGTCATTCATTACATCCACTTCGTCCATTCCATCCACTCCATACGTTCCATCTACACCGTCCATTCCATCCACTCCGTCTGTTCCATCTAGCCCATCTGTTGTATCCAGTCATCTGTTCCATCCACTCCGTCCGTTCCATCCACTCCATCTTTTCCATCCACTCCATCCGTTTCATCCATTCTATCCACTCCATCCGTTCCATCCACTCCATCCGTTCCATCCACACCATCCGTTCCTTCCACTCCGTCCATTCCATCCACTCCACCTGTACCATCCACTCCATCCATACCATCCACTTCATCCATTACATCCACTCCATCCGTTCCATCCACTTCATCCGTTCCATCCACTCTACGTGTTTCATCCAGTCCATCCATTTTATCTACTGCATTCGTTCCATCCACTGCATCCATTCCATCCATTTCATCCATTCTATCCAATCCATCCGTTCCATCCACTCCGTCTGTTCCGTCTAGTCCATCTGTTCTATCCAGTCTTCCGTTACATCCACTCCGTCCTTTCCATCCACTCCATCCGTTCCATCCACTCCATCCGTTTCATCCGTTCTATCCACTCCTCTGTTCTATCCGATCCATCTCTACCATCTACTACATCTGTTCCTTCCACTCCGTTTCTTCCATCCACTCCATTTTTTCCATCTAGTCCATCTGTTCTATCCACTCATCCGTTACATCCACACCGTCCATACCATCCACTCCGTCAGTTCCATCCACTCCATCCGTTCCATCCACACCGTCGTTCCATCCACACCGTTCGTTCCATCCACTCCGTCCGTTCCATCCATTCCGTTTGTTCCATCCAATCCATCTGTTCCATCTAGTCCATCTGTTCTATCCAGTCATCCGTTACATCGACTCTGTCCGTTCCATCCACTCCATCCGTTCCATCCACTCCATCCGTTTCATCCTTTCTATCCACTCCATCCACTCCATCGTTCCATCAACTCCATCCGTTCCATCCACACCGTCTGTTCCACCCACTACATCCATTCCATCCACTCCGTCTGTTCCATCCACTCCATTCATTCCATCCACTCCATCCGTACCATCCATTCCATCAATTACATCCACTCCATCCGTTCCATCCACTTCATCCGTTCCATCCACTCCATCCGTTCCATCCACTCCGTCTGTTCCATCCACTCCATCTGTTCCATCTAGTCCATCTCTTCTATCCAGTCATCCGTTCCATCCACTCTGTCCGTGCCATCCACTCCATCCGTTTCATCCATTCTATCCACTCTGTCCGTTCCATCCTCTCCATCCGTACTATGCACTCCATCCATTACATCCACTCCATCCGTTCCATCCTTTTCATCCGTTCCATCCACTCTACCTGTTTTATCCATTCCATCCATTTTATCTACTGCATTCGTTCCATCCACTGCATCCATTCTGTCCACTTCATCCGTTCTATCCACTTCATCCATTCTATCCACTTCATCCATTTCTTCCGTTTCCCTCTGCTCCATCTGTTCTACTTCCATTTGTTCCATCTTTTCCTTTTGTTCCATCTATTCCATCCTTTACATTCATTCCAACCAGTACGTCTACTCCGTTCCATCTGTTTCCTCTGCTCCATTTGCTCCATCGGTTCCATCTCTTCCGGTCAGTGCATCCACTCAAGCTAGCACTCCTTTCCATCCACTCCAGCCAGTATGTCCACTCTGATCCATCTGTTTCATCTGCTGCATCCACTCTGTCTGCTCCATCCACTCTATCCGTTCATTCTGAACAGTAGACTCAATCCAACCAGCACTCTGTTCCATCCGTTCCATTCACTCTATACGTTCCATTCACTCTATCCGTTCTATCCGTTTCATCCATTCCATCAGTTCTATCCACTCCATTCGTTCCATCCAATCCATATGTTCTATCTACTCCCTCTGCGCAATTCATTCACCCTTTCCATCCATTTCATTCCTTTATCCATTTTATCCATCCGTTCCATCCTTTCTACGCATTTGGTCTACTTTAATGTTTCGTCTACTTCATCCGTTCTTTACATTTCATCCGTTCGTTATATTTCATCTGTTCCTTACATTTCATCTGTTTGTTACATATCATCCATTCCTTCATTCCTGTTCATCCACTTCTACGATTCGATCCACTTCTTCCGTTCCATCCACTTCTTCCATTCCATCCACTTCATCCGTTCCATCCATTTCATCTGTTCATCCGCTTCATCTGTTCCATCCGCTTTGTCCGTACCATCCGCTTCATCTGTTCCATCCACTTCATCCGTTCCATCTGATTCATCCGTTCCATCCGTTCCATCCACTTCCTCAGTTTCATCTACTTCATCCATTTCATCCATTTCATCCATTTCATCCACTTCATCCATTTCATCCACTTCATTCGTTCTACTCAGTTTATCCGTTTTATTTACACTGGCCGTTTTAGTTTCTGTTTGTTCGATCGGGTCACTATGCTGGATTGTTATCTTTGTTCAACAAACTTGGGTTTCTGTTTATTGTGGTTGTTTATTGATTTTGTGCTAAGAGACGATTTTTAAGGGAAGAGCCATGTTTTCAGTAATTTATGGAAAGACATGAGTTCTTCGGTGAGTCGAATGTGGGGTGGAAGTGAGTTCCACAGAGTGGGGGCCAAGGCTGAGAATGATGACCCACCTAACCTGACAGAGTTGGTGTTTGGTATAATTAGGAGGCGGACAGAGCTTGATCTTAGAGTGCGTGGTGGATGGTAGGGTTTCAGCTTGTCCTGAAGGTATTGAGGTCCAGTTTTATGCATTACCCGGTGAGAGATGCATAAGGTTTTGAAGGTCACCCTTCGTCCAACCGGGAGCCAGTGGAGGGTTTTGAGAGCTGGGGAGGTGTGATCTCTTGGACCCAGTGCTAGTAGCAGTTTGGCTGCAGCATTTTGTGCTCTTTGTAGTTTAGTCAGGTGGTATGCTTGGACTCCGCGGTAGAGGGAGTTAGCATAGTCCAGTCTTGACATTACAATTGATTGGACATAGCGAGTCTGTTGGGAAAGGAGAGGTATGGAAAAATGCGCCTAAGAATTTTGAGGTGGTAGTGGCAGGACTTAGAGACGTTGTTGACTTGGTGCGAGAGGGTTAGGTCAGAGTCGAGAGTGCATCCAAGGTTTTTTACTGATGTCGAGGTTGTTGGTGGATTGCCCTTGGATGATGGTCAGGGTAGAGGGTGCGGAAGAAGTTTGGTGTTGCCACACACTATGATTTCAGTTTTGGTGGGGTTTAAAAGGAGGTGGGTTGTGGTCATCCAGTGATCAATTTCAAGGAGGCAGGCAGCGAGGCCGGGCTGGCAGCTGGGTTTTGAGTTAATGAGTTTTAGGATTAGTTGGGTGTCATCTGCGTAGTTATAGCACAGGATATTGTGCTAGCGGATTTTTCGTAGGAGGGTGGACATGTAGAGGGTGAACAGGAGGGCTGATAGGCACGCTCCTTGTGGAACTCCGGTATTGACTGGTAGGGCGGCAGAGGCAAATAAGGAGAGGTGGGTTATTTGGTTCCTATTTTTGAGGAAGGATGCTATCCACTGGAGGGCGTTTCCACGGATTCCTAGGGAGTGGAGGCCGGTGGAGGAGGATTGAGTGGTTGATTGTGTCAAAGGCAGCGGATAGGTCAAGAAGGATTAGTGCAGTGCATCCCGCAGAGTCTGCAGTGTTTTTAAGGTCATCCAAGACTGAGGTCAGGGTGCTTTTGGTTCTGTGTCGGGGTCTGAAACCTAATTGAGCGGGGTCTAGGAGATTTTTGGCTTCGACAAAGGCATTTAGTTGGGAGTAAGCGGTTCGATGAATGAGTTTAGCAAAAAACCTGGTGTTTGAGATGGGGTGGTAGTTTTTGGGATCGAGAGGGTCGAGGGAGTATTTTTTATTAGAAAAGGCTTGACATTAGCAGTTTTGAATGCGTTGGGAAAAATTCTGGAGAAGAGCGAGTCATTTATGATGGTTCTCGCGTATTCTCCTGTGCAGGTAGATGCGAATATTTCTTTGAGGGTTGAGACTGGGTAGGGATCTAGCGGGGAGCCGGATGGTTTTCGGGCGGAGATAAGTTTGAGAAATTGGTCAGTTGATATTGGTGTGAATGAGTCACCACTTTACCACCACTAGTAATCCTGTGGTAATGCCATGGGACCAAGGAGTAGTAATGGTAACTGAGGTTGGCAGTAATTTCACAGATTTACTGCCATATTACAGTGAAACTCATGAGGAGGCTCGATGTCTCGGAATGGAATGCCTTCAGGGACCCTGCTACTGCTATTCCTTGAAGACCATATTTCTGAAGCTCTGCAATATTTGCAGGCCCATAAATGAGGAAGGCATGAATCTACTGTATACACACCCCTTTTATTCTGAGGTACATCCACGGTCACAGAAGAGTCCATTAGCCCCAGGATGCTGTTATTACATCATCACCTCTCTTCTTGGGTATTTTCAGTGACTTCCAATTACCCCTAATGGTCCTGGGTAATGGGTTGCAAGGTCTGAATATAAGGGTTATGGGGGAGCCGTAGGAAGAAGACTTTTATCAAGAGTGGCGTTAACTGTGCTCTCAATCATCTTTTTCAGATCCTCCTCCTAACTGTACACAGAAGAAGGCTTTGGGTTTGATTGGAGAAAGCAAGCAATTCCTGCTTCAAGATCGCTGATGGGGCTTCCATTTCTTGTCTCTGTGCCTCTCTTAGGATCTAGAGTGTGAGCAAAACCTCCTGCTTTCTGAGTGACTCATCTCACCCCTGTGTTCTGTATTGCTTTACAAAAACAGTACATCTTCTTTTTTTTTTTTTTTAATTTTCAAAAATTTAAACAATAACAAGATACATAGAAAATTGCAAAACAATATGCATCAATCACATTAAGGAACAACAAACTATGTACAGTGAAAGATACCCCCCCTCTCCACTCACAGAGTCACAACATATCCAAAAGATCAAGTTCAGTACAATAAAAGAAATTTACTCCAAATCTTGTTGAATAAAGCACTTTTCTTCTCCCTATGATACAACACTCTCTCTATTTCCGCCAGATCATGCATTTCGGCCACCCACATCTCAATTGTAACAGGAGCAGACGGTTTCCAGTTTCTCAAAATCAGTTTTTTCCCCACCAATGCTCCCCGGAAAACCCATTTTCTCTGGGAAGTACTCAAGTCATCCAGTTCCTCATCACTACCCAGAACAACAGTCTTAAAATCCAAATTAATCCTCACATCAAGAACTTTCTCACAAATCCGGTCACATTCGAACCACATACCATCTTTAGCTCCAACACACTGATTGATTTAAAGCCCCCCACCCCTATCCTCTGGTCCGATCACTTCATTCTCTCGTTCACCATTCACTCACCCGACCGCCTTCCCGTACTCGAATCTGAACCTCCGAATCTACGTAAATACTGGAAAAAACGAATAATCGTCCCAGACCTAGCCGATGCACTCCTCCAGTCTCCACCACCTACCTGCCTACTGAACAAACAACTAACCCCCGACGCCTTTGACTCATGGCTCAATGCATCTCTGACGTGGCTCACACCCCCTTGCAAATCATCAACCCGCCGTGGCCTCTTCCCCAGATGGTTCACTCCTGTGTCGGGGGGAAATTCTGCCGGGGTCGGCCGGGCCGTCCGCAGACCTCCGGGCAGGGAGGCCCCAACTCCTCCCGTATATCCCAAAAGAGATAGAGTATGAGACACACGCAAGAAGCAAGGTGACTCTGCTGTTTATTAGACAAAACGGCAGGGATGGGTCAAGGAGCGTACGCGTCCGTCCTGACACACACACAATCGTGGGGCTCGCAGGGCCTTTTTACCTTAGTATGACGCGCTACTTGCGTCACTTGGAAAGTTTAGCAAAAAACCTATCTCCACTCTGGATTGGTTACTCGAGTGGTAGGGTTAGTATAGCATGCATATAGAGAACGGTATTAGTGGTTGAGGGTTAGTCAGGTGGTATACCTGGGCTGTCCCTTCAATTTGATACATGAAAATTGTTACATGAAGACCTCTGAGGATTGGTCAATGTTAATGGCGTCAGTGATAGGAGCCCCATGTTCTGATTGGTCCGCTCGCGAGCCTCCCAGTCTGGGACTATCGCTGTTCCCAGCTCGAGGTGCACCTGTAATTTGCAACAATGTTTTAATATGGGTAGGT
Organism: Ambystoma mexicanum; assembly: GCF_040938575.1. Classification (NCBI taxonomy): domain Eukaryota; kingdom Metazoa; phylum Chordata; class Amphibia; order Caudata; family Ambystomatidae; genus Ambystoma; species Ambystoma mexicanum. The sequence continues at coordinate 1,510,529,797 of NC_090922.1, forward strand.
GTAAACAATGTGAGGATTTATTCATATGTTGGGAGGTCGACTACTCCCACTGCTGCAGATGTCCAATGAGTCTTTTAATTGTATCTGCCTGTGTCTTGAAAAGTGGGATTCAGGCGTCTCCTTCCTCCTGGGCTTGGCATCTTGTCAGGTTTGGCTTTGTCACGTGAGGTGGGACCGTGTTTCAGGCAAAATTCAACACAATTAATATTGTTTTTCCTACTGTGTGCCTGGTTTATCTTGCAGGTGCGACCTTGGCGTTGGCTTGCAGCGTGCGAGATTGCAACATCGTGCCCTTGGCGGTGTGCTTTTGCCGGGCTCATTCTGCAGGGTCAGCAACCCAGTTCTTGCTCATTCAATGTTCATGGAAGCTTTTGCTTGCGGCCTACTTGGGCCTGGTGCATAGGTGGAACCGCTTGATGCAGAGCGCTTTAGGTTACGGTATCATATTGCTCTATCCTCGGTATCGTGTCTCCGTTATATTCTTCATTATGGTACATGGTTCTTAGAAGAAGCGCGAGCAAGCTTTTTTAGATAAGTTCATGATGCGTCTTGCGTTTCTGCATTTTGAGAGCCTATGTGGAAAATAATAAAGATGCACGTCCGTGAGTATGTCTGTCGCCTACGTCATAGCACTGAATATATTCTTCGTGTGGATTGGTGTGGGAGTGTCCGGTGTGCATGTTTGCACAGGTGTGCTGACCGCTGGCTAGGTCGTCATGGCATCTCTAATGACGTGTAGGTTTAGTCGAGTTGATCCGTGCCGCAGGTGTCGGCATGGACAGGGCAGGCTGCTGGGCAGGTAGATGGGCACATCCGTATGTTCCTGTACCAGGGTATTTGGTCGTCTGGTAGATAGGCAAACTCCTCTCGTGGCGGGTGTCTAGGCCGTGATCCTCTAAGCCAGGCGCGAGAGGGGAAGGGCGGGAGCCTGTTCTTCCATTCTCCCACTTCAGTCCCCCCTCTGTCGACCACAAACATATCCTTTTCTTTATCTCCTCTTACTCTCCATATTTTAGTTATTCCTCCCAAATGTCCATAGTGGTTAACATGGTCTTCAAATGACCAATACATATATTCACAGGTTCCTCCAGGAGTGCAGTATACCCATTTCCCTATGTAGCTCCTTGGGTTTCTTGGGTTTTCGAGCTTCACAGATGGTGGGTCCAGGTGGTTGGTGATGATCTGGTTGCGCAACTTCTCTCTCTCTTTTATGATTGTGCCTGTGTGTTGGCCGTCATCTGTTGGCATCAAGAGGTGTATACCAACCATTTCGATCATCTCGTCTGTGGTGCGTGCCTTCCGGGCCTTCCAAAATCTTATTATGATCAGTGCAGCTCCAGCCAAAATAGTACATCCAACTATAATCTTCAGTCCATCTGACAGCCAAGATGGCATCCATGACCATAATATTGAAAACCAGCTCTCATCCTTTTTCAAACCTTTACTTTCATCCATCATTTTTGAGTGCATCTGGGCCAATTGTGATACAGCTTCCGTGAGTGTACCATTGTCAGCATCGTTAGCAGGAATGAATGTGCAGCATGATTGTCCTATCTTTGCGCAAACTCCTCCTTCCATTGCTGTGAGGAGGTCCAGTACATATCCGTTCTGTAGTGCAACCATTCTTACTGCTCGCAATTCCTCTTTTATTGCGTTGAATCCATTTACTGTAGAGTTAATTGTCATCATTAGTTCCCACCTAGTTATCTGGAGCCATTTCGCGTTTGCGTAGGCCTGCAGTCCAGGATGTATTATTGAGGAGAAGGACATAGCTGCTCTGCTGAATAGTCTGTGTTCCGGCGGAATTGAGGTGAGTGCTGTTTCCGACCTTCCCCACAGGTAATTTCCTGTCAGAGGTTCTCCTTGTCTTTTCCTTCTGTTGAGGACAGTGTTGTTGCCGTTGCGTCGGTTCTCTGGCCCTTTCCGAGGCTGTGCAGATCTCCTCTTCCTTTTGTTCCCTTCATCCATCTTGGGGAAATTCGCCATATTCACATGCTTCTGGGGTACTACTAGTGATGGTACATTAACGTGTACTGTAGTGCATACACCATTCCACAAAGGGGGCAGTGTGTGGTACGCCTTGTCTCCACAGGCCCAGTAATGGTCCATTACTACTGCTGTTCCTGCTTCCCCCTCAGGTAACTCCATCACGCTTTCACAGTTGGTGTTGTATCCTACATCCACCTCTCCTTTATGTTGGTAGCATACCTTAGGCGCAGTCAGCGGCAGTATTGTTATTGGGTCTTCATCCTTCTACATCCACGTGAGCATGGGTACGTACTTGATCCAAGTCATCTAACATCTATGGTTATGTCCATCAATAGTTGAAATATTTTCTCTTGTTATCATGTTGCTGCCAACCACTCCTATGTCCCATTTGTTGTCCATGTACACCTTCCCTGTTATTATCATCAGTGGTCTTTCCCAACATCCGTTTTTACCAGGGACTTCAGTAGCGTACCAATCACATGGTAGGTATTGCAGTGTTACTTTCTTTGTTTCTCCTTTTTCAGGACCACTTGTTATGTATTTGAATCCTTCAGCATGTAAACTGCTCTTGTGGTAACTCAAATAAGTCTTGAGGAAGTTGTTTTCATATGGATATGTATCTCGTGTTTTCCACACCAGATGCACCACTGTCCCTTGAAATCTTCCTTTCGTCTGGAACAGTGCCAGGTATATTATACATCGTGCTATTTTTCCATCTATCTCCGTGGCAACAAATGTTCGAGAAGCGCTCATGGCGTATGGGATCAATGAGCAAACGTAGCAGCTGTCTTCTGTTGTCTGCTTACCTATGTGGGTCATGTGTTGATACCATATGTTGTTTGAGATGTGTGCTGAATCTTGTACATAGTTGTCAATGCCTTTATTATCTGAGTATGTGCTGCGTTTAACTCTATTTTCCTTGTGTGGGATTTTACTAGTACCACCTGACGTAACACCTGTTGCAGCTGGGGGTGGGGGTGTATTAGGTTTGGGTACAGCAATAATATTGATAGCATAGCTGTACTGCCATACAGAGGCAGCCAAGAACCCGGTGATCATTAAAATCCCTATCAAGTTTATTACAAATGCTAATTTCACCGGCATTTTGCTCTTACCTTGCTGCAGTCCGGCAGCTTATTCTTGCGACGTTACAGTTGCCTGCCTGAAAATTCTTAATATGCTTGTTATTGATGTTAGTTGTCGTTTTTTTTTAAGCTCTCCCTATCAAGTAGTCATTCAGTGCCCAGGCGAAGAGCTGTTCCCACGCCAATCTAAGCAATCTATCTCTTAGGGCAGGCAAGTATGGTTGGAGGTGGGGCATTGAGTGTTCTATGGCTAAGAGGAATGCTGTGTAGTAGACACGTACCCTCCTTCTTTTCAGGTACGTTGGCCTTTTTATTTCATATACAAATTGGTGTGACAATTCTTCTAGGTAATTATCGTCTGAGGGTACCATCTACTCCTGGGCAGTGAATTGGTTAGTTATCTACTTTCTTAACAGTACAATAATACGCTTTACCTGCATGTGCGAGAGAAAAGAAAGAGAACATTCAGGTGTTTACATGTGTATATGTGCAAAACAATGTCCTTCAGTTCCGTTATTACTACAGTGGGTATGGGGTCAATGGGCAGAGGGTTTGGGGCTCAACTGGCGGAAGTCTCTTTACCCTTTGATCGTGTAACCACGGGGTGGGTAGTGTGGGGATCACCCCTTTCTTTTCTCATAGTTGTCTCTGGGGAATCTCGGGGGTGGCAGGGTATGGGGACACTTAGGCCGTTAGTTGGGGTAGAAGTCTCTTCCTCCGTTGGTGACGCTGCTGTTGTTCTTTCAGTGGCCCTGTCGGTGGCGCTGGGGCGGGTCTGGAGTTTGTAGATCTTTACGTCATGTAGGTGGTTCCAGGCACGTTTGTCCTGTAGCTTTACTGCTCTCGTTGATACCTCCTCTACCAGATGGGGGCCAGTGAAGCGTGGACTGTTCCACTTCCTGTTGAAATTGCGAAGTAGTACATGGTCACCTTTAGCAACCTTGCACAGTCTTTCCTTTTCTAATTCTTTATCCGCGCCTTCTTGTTGATCGCTGTTAGACCCGCCCCGCGTGCGCTCGAGCTGTTGAGACACAAACGCTACACTAGTAATCAAAGAAGACACATATTGGTACATTTCATCACCAAGGACACTTGCAGTACTCTTGTGGTCGGTAAATGCTCTTGATGTTGGCGTTAGGGGAAGGCGCATTTGACGTCCGGTAACCACCTCGTGAGGGGTGAGGTGGTGGTCGGAACCTGGTCTATTCCTTAGCTCAAATAGGGCTAGTGGAAGGCAATACAACCAACTCTTCTTTGTTGTTTGCTGTATTTTTGCAATTGCCTCCTTTAATAGGCCATTCAGGCGTTCACATACACCGTTGGCCTGTGGGTGGTATGCACATGCAAATTTATGCTTGATGTTCAGCAAGGATGTGATGTGCTGGAACATTTCGTTTGCGAAATGTGGGCCATTGTCTGACCTCAGTACCTCGCACACTTCCCACCTGGGGAAGACCTCCCTCACAAGGAATTTAGCTGCTCTAAATGCATCTGGGTGTGAACAGGGCCCGGCTTCAATCCACCTCGAGAATGGGCATACTACTACAATCATATACCTATTTCCTTGACATACGTTGATCATATCAACATAGTCAATATGGAGATGTCGGAAGGGTCCCTCTGGCCGGGGTATAGTACCTCTTATCACCTTCAGAGTGTGACCGGCCGTAAACTGTTGACATGTGAGACAATTGCTGATAAAAATTGACACATGAGAATTTAACTCGGGGCAGAACCAGTCTTCCCTAATTCGTGCTGCAATTACTTCCTTGCCTGTGTGGGCTGGGTGATGTAGTTGGCTCAGGGCGGTGTTCAATAGTGCCAGTGGTATTACAATCTTTCCAGTGTCACCCTGGCGCCATAGTGCGTCGGTTGGTGACATTGTGCATCCTCTTTTTACCCATATTTCTTTTTCGGCCTTTGGTGCAGCCGCTTGTAGCTCCATAATCTGTGTGGCTGGGAGATGGGTGTACCCTTCTCTTATCAACATCTCCTTAGCCATTCCCCTCCCTCTCCCTCTCTGTGACTCTGGGGGGTTCCATATCTCACCAAAATATGCAGCATACTTCGCATGTGCGTCTGCTGCTGCATTCCCTTTTGAGATGTGGTCTTCACCATTGGTGTGTGCGGTGCATTTGACCAAAGCTAATTCTTGGGGGTCATTTATTGCTTCAATTAGTTCAGCCAATAGGAGGGCGTGTTGCACTGGAGTGCCATCAGCTCTCCTAAACCCTCTTCTTCTCCATTTCGACAGCCCTGAGTGAACAGTGGACGTAACATATGCGCTGTCGGAATATATGGTCACTCGTTTGTCAAAGCTTTCCCTCAACGACAAAATCAGTGCAATTAATTCTGCTGCTTGAGCGGAGTAATGCTGTGGTAATTGTACACATTTCATTGCCACACACACCGGTACCTCCATCATTTTTACCACTGCTGCCCCAGTCCTCCTTATACCATCCCTTTGGTCGATAGTTGATGACCCATCAATGAACAGGAGCTCACCTCCCTCTAGTGCGTTTTCTTCAACCTTTCTAGTACATGAGTACATTTCAGTTATTTGCGTACAATCGTGGGCATAATCTCCTTCCTCAAGTACTTCTGCTAGGAACCTTGCAGGGTTGACCGTGCTACATCTAACAATTGATAGTTCAGCTCTGGATAAGATGATCTCATAACCTGATGCCCTTTGCGTGGTTAGGGTGGACTTAGGTTTATTCAATATCGCAAATAGTGCATGTTCCACAAACAGTGTAGTTGGGCACCCCATGGTTATTGCTGATGCTTTTTCTACTGCAAAAGCAGCTGCGGCGAGACCTTGTTCGCAAGGGAAATGACCTAACATCACAGGATCTAAGTGGCCACTGTAAAATGCTACTGGTTTGTAGCCCATGCTTGTTTTTTGAGCCAACACTGCTTTCATTACTGCTGAGTCGCAATGTGAAAATATAAAGAATTGTCGCTCATAGTCTGGGGTTGCCAGTACCGGAGCAGTTGATATCGCCTCTTTCAGTTCATCAAAAGCCTCTTTCATTTCCATTGTCCACCCCAACTTTTTCTCCCCTTTATTAGCTTCCTTTAACGCCTCAAGCAGGGGTCCTATGTATGAGCTGTAATCAAATACCCATGCTCTACAGTAGTTGCACAGACCCAGGAACTGCTGCAGTTCCCTCACTGTTTGTGGGATTGGCGTTTTTGAAATGGCCTGTGCCCTTTGTGGTGCAATCTTTCTTCCATGTTGGGATATGAGCTGACCAATGTAAAGTACCTGTTCTTCACAGTACTGTAACTTTTCCATATCTACATTGTAACCTTTTTCAGCCAATATTGTCAACATCTTTAATGAGTCCTCGCTGCATGTCCTTTCGTTTGTACTGCAAATTATTATGTCGTCGACATACTGCAACACTGTGCTTTCCACTTCAATGTTACCCAAATCCATCTGTATTACTCTGTTGAATATTGAGGGTGATTCGCAGTACCCTTGTGGTAATCTGGTGTGTTTCCACTTTGTGTTTCTGTAAGTGAAGCTTGTCAGATCTTGTGAGTCTGGGTGCAATGGTATTGAGAAAAAAGCATTTTTAAGGTCGATCACCATAAATCGTGATGCTTCCGCTGGAATGCCACACAATATTGTGTCCGGGTTTGCGGCTATGGGATATTCTGCTTCTACTATGTTGTTCAAGGGCCTGAGATCCTGTATGAAGCGCCAATACCCCCCTTTAGCCTTGCGCACTGGGTATACAGCCGTGTTACATGGTGATTCTGAGGGGACCAATATGCCATTATCTATAAGGGCCGTTATGGTTTCATATATGCCCTCATCTGCCTCTTTTGATAGTGGGTATTGTTTCACTCTGGGGAGTATTGCACCTTTTTTCAATTTTATCCTTACTCCCCCTATACTTTTTATGCACCCCACGTCATAGGGGCTAGTAGTCCACAATGATGTGGGTACCTTTGTCATATCCTCCTTAAAGAAGGGAACTGGGGTGGATGCGGGTGCCTCAAGTGCCATTGCAATTTTCTGTGCTACTTGTTTGTACGCCACTCTTAGCCATATTTCTACACTCATCATAAACACCATTTCACCTTCCTCCTTTTCTTCTGAGAACAGCTCCTCATCTGACACCTGGGTGAGCCTACATCCTTCTGCTAGTGCTATCACTGCCCTCCATGCTCTTCCTTCTCTGTCTTGGGCATGTACAGCAACGTAATCAGCTGTTGCTATAATGCTCTCAATGTCCACTGGAACCACCTTTCCTTCTGGTTCATTGACTGGTGTTTCTGGTCTGAACAAATAGGCTGCTGGCCTCCTCCAGATCTTTCCCTCTATCCCTGGCATCCATGCAAATGCCATGTCTGTCCCGTACTGGAAGAGTTCGCCATCTACTGGCTCCGCCCTAATCGCTGTCTGTCCGCAGTATGCTTGCATAATCTGTCGTGCTGTGAGCATGTTAATCCCTGGAGTAGAGCAAATTATGCCGTCCTCAGTAGAGGAGATCGTCATATTCAACCTGTTCATTATGTCTCTCCCCAGTATATTTACTGGTGAGGCACTATAATATAAAAGTGGAACTGACATGTCATAATCTCCTATAGATAAGGGAATGTTATCAGTAAAAGGAACCAACCCTCTAGCCCCAGAGAATCCTTGGGTGTTCATGGCTTCGCCTAACATCTTAAATTTACCTTCCCTTATGCAAGACCGGGTCACCCCGGTGTCAACAAGGAATGATAATTTTTTGTCACCTATCGTTACTTATATGCGTGGTTCCTCCGCACTATTAGGTGTTACTGACAGGATGGGACACACCAAGGCCGTCTGTGGGCTGTCCTATTGAGGGTACAACGATTGACCATTTCCTGTGTAAGGGTTGTGTCCCAGGACCGTCACCCTACCCAGTTGTGTTTGCTGTGCTTGGGGTTGTTGTGTTATCGCTACCTGTTGTTGTGGCAGTGAATATGTCTGTGGCTGTTGTTATGTTATTAGTTGTTGCTGTTCATTTCCCTGTTGCAACGTCTGCTGTTGCTGTATGCCCTGCTGTTCCTGTGTGGGCCTTGATTGTCCCTGTTCACTCCATGATGGTGTTCCTGGTCTTACTCTACATGTGCGTGACATGTGCCCTAATAATCCACAAATCCAACACACCGGTGGTTCCCTACTCTGCCATGGAAAGCTCCCTGTGTTGTCCTGGTATACTGGTTGCCCTGTGGGGTAGGAATTTCTAAGTCCTCCCACCTGCTGTTGTGTGTTATATCCGTATCCTCTCCCTCTCATAATTCCTCCTCTTCCCCTGTTGTAATTATAATACCCAGCTCCTGGCATTGAGTATCCTCCTCCCATGATGGTCGTGTATGGTTGGAGTGGCGGCACCTGTTGTGTTATAGTCTGTGAGGGTGGTATTTGGGAGGGATCTTGTGCGGCCATTACTTGTGTGGGGCTTTGGGTCATTGTTGTAGGCGTAGTTATTAGTGCCCCTTCCATTGTGTATTTAGTAAGTTTTTTCTGTACTAATTTAGCCTCTTCCGTTTTCCTGTCTTCTTCCTTTTGTTTCATTTTTCCTTGCCATGTCCTGCAATGGTGCACTATTGTCAGTTTTATTTCCGGCCATGCTTTTGCTTCCATTCCCACAACTTTCTTCAGTTGTTTCTGAACTCCTTCTGGGAGCCCTTGTACTAGTATATGATAAAATATTGCTGGTGTTTTGTCCCATTGTTCTCTAGTTTCCATGCGCCACTTCTCTTGGATTTCCTGGATATAATCAACAGGATCTTCGTTCTCACGCATCTTGCGTGAGGTAATTGCTCCTATGTCTGATGTGTCTGGGTACTGTACCCTCAATGCCTGCCACAGTGCATGTCTGCAGTTTGCGAATGGTGCCCCATCATGCGATGTGTTTGCTATTGTTACCCCAGGGAATCCCGCTCTCTTCCAAATGTCATCCGCTCTATCCCCTAATATAGATATTAAAAGGCCCTTTACATCTCCCACTGCCAGTTTCTGTCCTGCGGTGTGTTTTTCCATTTCATATATCCACTTACCCGCACCTCCACTTAGTGATGGGAGCCTACATTTTATATTTTCTTTATCGGTATGCTTCCAAGGAACATACTGTGGTCTAACCCCACCTCTCTCCAAAAGTGGCATTCAATTATGTCTTGTTTCACCCTTTGTGTTCCATAAAATCGAGTCCTCACACCCTTCCTCTTCTTCCCTCTCTTCTACATCGTCAATTTCGTCCTTATTTCCCCTGCTCGTAACTCTTTCTTCTCCATCCTGTCCCCTTCTTCCATCATTTCCTGTATTTAATGTGGGCGTGTGTATTCGTCCTTACTGCCTGCGTCTAGGGAGGTCTCTAAGCCGATATGCATAGGGTGTCAGTTCGTCTGTGAAGGGCGCAAGTTTTATTGTACGTAATGAGCGTGAGGTGGTTGAGCATGTAGGGTGGGGTGGGAGAGGGCGTGATGTGGACGGTGCGGCCTCATGTGTCTGTCTTTCCGCTATTCCTTGCTCTTCCTCCTCACTTCTCTCCAGTTCATCCTTTCTCCTACGGATCCATGGTGAGTCTGTGTTGGTCCGGGTGATGTATAGTTTATCTAGGCTTTCCCTTTCACTGTTTCTTCCTTCCTTCTCCACTCCTTCTTCTTCCTCACTACAAAAGTCATTCATAAACGGCAGCCCCCACTCTGTCTTTTTTCCCTTGATTGTTACTGTTTTTAAGTCTATCAGGTCCGGTTCTCCCTTTTCTCCTTTACCAACCGCTCCCCTTTGCGCTGATGTTGTTGCTACTTCTGTGTCTCTATATACATCCCCCCTTACTTCACTCTCCCTTCTCCTATCTTCTCTTTCTCCTTCATTTCTCTCCTCCATCTCCCTACCATTTTCCTCCCTTTTCCTTTTTAATTCCTCCATTACTTCACTACTCACCTTTTCCAATATTCTTTCATCCTCTTTGTTCCTTTCCCATGTCACCCTTTCCCTTTCTAATAAACTCTCTATCACCCTCCCTTCTTTGTATTTCTTAGTCGTTTCTGATAGTAATCTCTTCTTCCACATTGCCATTTCTCTTTCTTTCTCTTCTTCTTCCCTTTTCCTCTCTCGCAGCACTGCTCTTGATACCCTTTCTGCTGCTGCTTTTACCCTTTCAGCTTCTCTCCTTTGCTCCTCAGTTCGTTCCCTTATTTTTTCCAATTCGTTCTTACCTTCTTTCCTTTCCCTCGCTCTCCCTCTTTCCTCCCTCTCGAGCTGTTTGATCAGTTCATTCTGCTCATCCCTTAACTCTGCTAGTCGTTCCTCCAAAATCTCTTCCTTTTGTCGTAACAGCTCTTCCCCTCTCATTCCACTCTCCCTGGTATTATCCTCGTCTGTTTTCCTTACTACCTCCTTCTCTTCTCCTGTTAATGAACCTCGTAATTTTAATAGTATCTGTGCAGCTACCCACTCATCATGTCCTATTTCCACAGTTTGTTCTTCTCCAGTCCTCCCCTCCCCTGCTGGCATCTTCCTATGAGCCACATATGGTGGAGGGCTGTATGCCGGGTTCGAGTACCCCTCAGCCGCCCTTAACTGTCCTCTTCCTATCTCTCCTAATTCTCTTAAAGGGTACAACCCCTCTCCCTCTGTTTTCACTACCTTTACGAGGGGTATATCGTTGCTCGGTTCCTTTTTTATTTCATTTGATTTATTATTCTTTTCTCCTCCCTCTTGTCCGTTCCCCATGTTCTTTGGGTCTTCCCTCCCCGTTTTCCCATCCTCTCCTTCCTCCTTAATCTCTTTTTCTTCCGGTATTTCCCCCACAGTGAACATTCCATTTGGTCCTGGTCGGGACCCCTGGAACATCCTCCATAAGTTAAACACCTCCACGTGGTTTGTCAACTTCTTCCCTTTGTATGTATTATGCAAATGGTTTAATAGTGAATGTTGGGTATATGGATCGAAGCTACCATTAGGCGGCCATGGTGTTATCATTTTGTTGTCCGTCCCCTGTGTCCATTCTATGCTATACTTGATCAGTTTCTCCCTATGGGGTGACAGTGTGGTACATATGTGTTGTAGTGGGGTAGTGAGGGTGTTCCCCCACCCTCCCGATCCTGTCCCGTGTGACATAGTAGCGCTCCACTTGTTACCCTTCCCCTATTTGGTAGCGGTTATCTCACTAGCAGTTTACAATATACAGCCTTATATCGTTACCTGGCCCGTAAGTTTGGGGACTTGCGATAGTCCGCTAAGGAAAATTATAAAAATATAGTATTTACATTTGTATATTTTCTTCTGTCTTTCTTCCTTTACACGACACCCTTACGCCCCCTGCGGCCGAGGCGCACGTAGCCCCCTGCGGCTGCGTACCCCTTATGACGTTCTTATACAGTCGTCCTATTTTCACTTGCTCCTCCTCCTTCTTCTACACTTGCCGTGGCCGGCGTTCTCCGTGCGCAGCCACGTCCCCCATTTCGCCTTTCCCCGATCAACTCATTACCGTTTATCTCCGTTTCCACTCCCTTACCACAGTTCTCTTCCCCACCACTCTCAGAAAGAAAGATGTCTTGTGCTCGGGATATCCGATGAAAGTCCTACTGGTGACGTCACCGATCTCTTCGAGCTACTGGTAAGTTCTTCATATATTCTTTAAGTTCAAAATACACTTGCAATCTACCCCCGTTAACCTCACAGCTGTCTTCCTGTCACTCCTGGAACAAGGTAATCAATAATATAATCGGACTGCGCACACTGCGTCGCCTCGCGTGTGATACGCCCCTCGACAGGAGGGCTTAACCAGCCAATTATCTTCCGTATTGGGCAACTAACTAGCTACAGCCTACAGGGAAACGTCATCTACCTATCGAGTTTCTTGCTCGAACAATAGGGATCCTCATCTACTCATTGATCAATAAATGCCAAATTGTAGGAAACCACACACACACACACCCTTACACATAGTCGCGACCTAGGCCAATCAGTGTCTACGAGCGGCCGCACGTGATGTTTTCGTGCTCCACCCCCCTCTCTCGCGCAACGTAGCCGACTGCTCTCGCACTTGTTCGGCTACCATTCATTTCATTGCCAACACTAAATTGCCAAACCTTCGCCGCGCACCTGTGCAACACCTCCCACCTCCCGTATTTAATTCCTCCCCCCTCCCTCACAATTTCACATTGCTTGTTGTGCGTGGCATGCTCACCAAGTTCTCTTGATGCGGGGCCGCTCGACTGCGTGCACCCCTCCAAGCGGCTCGCCACCTCCCCTCGTCTGGACCACGTCTGGACACTCGCCAACCGCGGGCGGGATACTTCTCAACCGGCTCCCGAAGGCCAATATCCGGATTGCGCTGTCCGGTCTTCTCGCAGTTCCGCGATGGTCCTGTAGTCCTCAGAAGGGGGCAACGGCAGAGGGGGCCGCGCCGCCGGACCTCCTCGCAACGGGATTACCTGGAAAAAAGTAAAAATAAAAAAGCAGATCTTAAACAGATCTCAGCAGTGCCTCCAACTTGTCGGGGGGAAATTCTGCCGGGGTCGGCCGGGCCGTCCGCAGACCTCCGGGCATGGAGGCCCCAACTCCTCCCGTATATCCCAAAAGAGATAGAGTATGAGACACACGCAAGAAGCAAGGTGACTCTGCTGTTTATTAGACAAAACGGCAGGGATGGGTCAAGGAGCGTACGCGTCCGTCCTGACACACACACAATCGTGGGGCTCGCAGGCCCTTTTTACCTTAGTATGACGCGCTACTTGCGTCACTTGGAAAGTTTAGCAAAAAACCTATCTCCACTCTGGATTGGTTACTCGAGTGGTAGGGTTAGTATAGCATGCATATAGAGAACGGTATTAGTGGTTGAGGGTTAGTCAGGTGGTATACCTGGGCTGTCCCTTCAATTTGATACATGAAAATTGTTACATGAAGACCTCTGAGGATTGGTCAATGTTAATGGCGTCAGTGATAGGAGCCCCATGTTCTGATTGGTCCGCTCGCGAGCCTCCCAGTCTGGGACTATCGCTGTTCCCAGCTCGCGGTGCACCTGTAATTTGCAACAATGTTTTAATATGGGTAGATGTAAACAATGTGAGGATTTATTCATATGTTGGGAGGTTGACTACTCCCACTGCTGCAGATGTCCAATGAGTCTTTTAATTGTATCTGCCTGTGTCTTGAAACGTGGGATTCAGGCGTCTCCTTCCTCCTGGGCTTGGCATCTTGTCAGGTTTGGCTTTGTCACGTGAGGTGGGACCGTGTTTGAGGCAAAATTCAACACAATTAATATTGTTTTTCCTACTGTGTGCCTGGTTTATCTTGCAGGTGCGACCTTGGCGTTGGCTTGCAGCGTGCGAGATTGCAACATCGTGCCCTTGGCGGTGTGCTTTCGCCGGGCTCATTCTGCAGGGTCAGCAACCCAGTTCTTGCTCATTCAATGTTCATGGAAGCTTTTGCTTGCGGCCTACTTGGGCCTGGTGCATAGGTGGAACCGCTTGATTCAGAGCGCTTTAGGTTACGGTATCATATTGCTCTATCCTCAGTATCGTGTCTCCGTTATATTCTTCATTATGGTACATGGTTCTTAGAAGAAGCGTGAGCAAGCTTTTTTAGATAAGTTCATGATGCGTCTTGCGTTTCTGCATTTTGAGAGCCTATGTGGAAAATAATAAAGATGCACGTCCGTGAGTATGTCTGTCGCCTACGTCATAGCACTGAATATATTCTTCGTGTGGATTGGTGTGGGAGTGTCCGGTGTGCATGTTTGCACAGGTGTGCTGACGGCTGGCTAGGTCGTCATGGCATCTCTAACGACGTGTAGGTTTAGTCGAGTTGATCCGTGCCGCAGGTGTCGGCATGGACAGGGAAGGCTGCTGGGCAGGTAGATGGGCCCATCCGTATGTTCCTGTACCAGGGTATTTGGTCGTCTGGTAGATAGGCAAACTCCTCTCGTGGCGGGTGTCTAGGCCGTGATCCTCTAAGCCAGGCGCGAGAGGGGAAGGGCGGGAGCCTGTTCTTCCATTCTCCCACTTCACCTGAGTTGAAGATCACTAAACAACTATATAAATACCTAGAACGCAAATGGCAGAAAGACAAAACCCAGGTGAATAGGGCCACCTTGACCCGACACCTTTATCAGTACAAGGCCGAAATCCGGAAAGCAAAAAAAGCCCACTACAACTCCTGAATCCAAAACTGCAAAAAACCCAAGCAAAGAACTCCACAAAATCATCTCCAAATTCACCCATCCGGCTTGCAACAGGACCGTCCCGACTCCCTCACAATCACTGTGTGACTCACTCTCCCTCCACTTCTTCACCACGGCTCTCGAAAGAACAAATACTCTAGCCACCAACCTAGCTCTCTTACATGCTCCAAGCAATTCTCCCCCCATACCGACCACCCCACCAGATGCAACCATTACGCAACCAACGTTTGAATCCTTTAGTCCAATATCACCAGAGCAATTTCACAAACTTCTACCTGCCTGCAAACCATCTGGCTCGCCACTGGACCCTTGCCCAGCCACAATCCTCAAAGAAATGTTCACTTCCACCTGCGCAGGTGAACACGCAAGATCCATCATAAATACCTCCCTTTCCTCTGGTATCTTTCCCGACGCATTCAAAATAGCTTATGTCAAACCTCTAATTAAAAAAAGCTGCGCTCAACCCTCTCGAGCCCAAAAACTACCGCCCCATCTGATTCTTGCCAAACTCAACTGCCTACTCCCAACTAAATGCCTTTGTCGAAGCCAACAATCTCATAGACACCACTCAATCAGGTTTCAGAGCCCGTCATGGAACTGAAACCACCCTAACCTCAATTTGGGATGACCTTAAAATTACTGCAGACTCCGCGGGATGCGCGGCACTAATCCTTCTTGACCTATCCGCCGCCTTCGACACAATCAATCACTCAATCCTCCTAGACCGTCTCCACTCCCTAGGAATTTGTGGAATACCGCTCTTAAATGGATAGCTTCATTCCTCAAGGATCGGTAACAAATAACGATACTCTCCAACAATACCTTCCAAGCCTGACCAGTCATCACGGGAGTCCCACAAGGTGCATGCCTATACGCCCTCCTGTTCAATCTCTACTTGATCACCCTCCCACCAATAATTTGTTCGCACAACATCCTGTGCTACAACTACGCCGACGACACTCAGCTAATTTTAAAACTCCTGAACTCAAGACCCAACTGCAGACCTGACCTGGCCTCCTGCCTCCTTGACATAGAACTCTGGATGACCCAAAGCCACCTCCTGTTAAACCCCTCCAAAACGGAAATCATAGTATGTGGCAACCTGGAACTTCTCCCACAACCACTACCCTGGCCATCCGCCATCGGCAAGTCTCCGACCCCCTCCAACTCAGTGAAAAATCTTGTATGCACACTTGACTCTGACCTAACACTCTCACGCCAAGTCAACAACGTCTCAAAGTCCTGCCACTTCCACCTCAAAACCCTTCGCGCATCTTTCCATATCTCTCCTTTCCCAACAGACTCTCTGCGGTCCAATCAATCGTTATATCAAGACTGGACTACGCAAACCCCCTATACCTCGGAGTCCACGCATATCAACTGAATAAACTCCAAAGGGCACAAAACGCGGCAGCCAAATTGCTTCTTGCGCTTGGCCCAAGAGACCACCTCTCCCCAGCCCTTAAGACGCTGCACTGGCTTCCAGCAGCCCGCAGGGTAACTTTCAAAACCTTGTGCATCTCCCATCGAGCACTGCATAAAACCGGACCTCAATATCTTCAAGACAAGCTAAAACCCTACAACCCCCCACACACCTTAAGATCAAGCTCAGCCGGCCTCCTAGTCATTTCGAAGACAAACTCAATTAGGTTAGGCGGATCATCATTCTCAGCCTTGGCCGCCACGCTATGGAACTCACTCCCACCCCACATCCGCCAGACTGAGGATTTAATGGCTTTCCGCAAACTGCTGAAAACCTGGCTCTTCCCCTAAAACCAACCCGTACCAAACTAACCCAAACAGACCAACAGCAACTCAATGACACCAATCCATCAAACCACCTGATGCGAGAAACTGACAGCTAACGACCCACAATGTAATCTAGAAGGGCAAACAGAATTAAATTAATAAAGTAGATCAAAGCAGTGAAATGGTTAATAAGAGTAAATCATACAGGAACAGGAAAGAGATTTAAACTCCCGAAATGGATAGAATGCATTCGGAGTGAACAAAGTGAATGGCGTAGATGAATTACTTAGAACAGATAACTATATAGTTTGAATGAATGTGGGAATCGAATGAATATGTAGACCGGATGAGTGTATGGAATGGATGAACATGTTGAGTGGATGAGTGTGTAGAGCGGCTGGATGTGTAGAATGGACAAGCGTGTAGAGCGGATGAGCGCTTAATACAGGGAAGCGAGTAGAATGCAGAAGTGCGTAAAACAGATGAATGTCCAGAACGGATGAGCGTATATGGGATAAGTGTGTAGAAAAGACGAGTATGTGAACCTGATGAGTATGTAGAGCACATCAATATGGACAATGCACGAATATGGAAGTGTGAAGAGTGTGTAGACCTAGCGAATGTACAAAGCGCAGGAGTGTATAGAGCGCAGGAGTGTATAGAGCGCATGAGTGGACAGAGTGGAAGAGAGGATTGATGAGAGAATGAGTGAATAGGGCGGATGAATGGATAGAGGGGATGAGCGAATAGAGTGGATAGAACGGACAAGTGGATAGAACGGTTGAGAGAATGAGTGGATAAGGCGGATGAGTGGATAGGGCAGATGAGTGAATAGAGTGGATGAGTGTATAAAGGCGAGGAGTAGATAGAGCGTATGAGTGGATAAGTGTACAGAGTGAATGAGTGTACAGAACGGATGAAGGTATAGAACAGATGAGTGTAGAGATGAACATATAAGACAGAATATCGCTGTTGGATGCGTGAAAGGCACGAGTCCTTAAAGCAGATGACTACGAGGAGCAAAAGAGTGCGGGGAGCAAATAAGCATGGGGAACAGATAAGTGCGTAGAAGGGATGAGTGCGTAGTGGGGATGAGGGCATAAAGGGGGTTGAATCGCGTAGAGGGATGGGTGCGTAGAGAGGAAGAATGCCTAGAGGTTGAGTGCGTAGAAGGGATGAGTGCGTAGAAGGGATGAGTGTGTAGAAGGGATGAGAGTGCGTAGAAGGGATGAGTGCGTAGAAGGGATGAGTGCATATAGAGCGTGAGGGCGTAGAAGGGGTGAGTACATAGAGGGAGTGAGTACGTAGAGGGGGGAGTGCATAGAGGGGTGAGTGCGGAGAGGGGTGAGTGCGTAGAGGGGGTGAGTGGGTCGTGGGGGTGAGTGTGTCGTTGGGGTGAGTGCATCGTGGGGGTGAGTGCATCGTGGGGGTGAGTGCTCCGAGGGGTTGAGTGCGTCGAGGGGTTGAGTGCGTCAAGGGGTTGAGTGCGTTGAAGTGTTGAGTGCGTCGAGGGGTTGAGTGCGTCGAAGGGGTGAGTGCGTCGAGGGGGTGAGTGCGCCGAGGGGGTGAATGGATAAAGCGGATGAGTGGATGAGAGGTAGAACGGACAAGTGGATAGAACGGATGAGAGAATGAGTGAATAGGGCAGATGAATGGATAGGGCGGATGAGGGAATGAGTGAATAGGGCAGATGAAGGGATAGGGCGGATGAGTGAATAGAGTGGATGAGAGAATAGAACGGATGAGAGAATGAGTGGATAGGGCGGATGAGTGGATAGGGAAGATGAGTGAATAGAGTGGATGAGTGGATAAAGCGGATGAGTGTTAGAGCGTATGAGTGGATAAGTGTACAGAATGGTTGAATGGATAAATCGGATGAGTAGATAGAGCATATGACTGGATAAGTGTACAGAGTGGATAAGTGTACAGAGTGGATAAGTGTACAGAGTGAGTGAGTGTAGGGAACGGGTTAAGGTATAGAACAGATATAGGACAGGATACTGATGTTGAATGCGTGAAAGACACGAGCGCTTAAAACAGATGAGTACGGGGAGCAGATGAGTGCAGGGAGCAAGTGAGTGCGGGGATCAGATAAGTGCGTAGAAGGGATGAATGCATAGAGGGATGAATGCGTAGAGGGATGAGTGCGTATGGGGGTTGAATTGCGTAGAGGGGTTGAGCGTGTAGAGAGGAAGTATGCATAGAGAGGAAGTGTCCGTAGAGAGGAAGAGTGCATAGAGAGGAAGAGTGTGTAGAGAGGAAGAGTGCATAGAGGGGAAGAGTGCGTAGAGGGGATGAGTGCGTAGAAGGGATGAGTGCGTAGAAGGGATGAGTACATAGAAGGGATGAGTGCGTAGAAGGGATGAGTGCGTAGAAGGGATGAGTGCGTAGAAGGGGTGAGTGCGTAGAGGGGTTGAGCGCATAGAGGGATTGAGCGCGTAGAGGGGTTGAGCACGTAGAGGGGTGAGAGGATAGAGGGGTGAGTGGGTAGAGGGGGTGAGTGGGTACATGCTTGAGGCAGATAAGAGTGCACATGTAGGGCAGACAAGAGTGGATAGGAGGGCATGGAACGGACTGAAGCGCATAGAATTGCGTAACGTATAAAGTATGGTTTGGAACGCAGAGAACGCTTAAAGAACATTTAACCCACAATGACTGGAGTACGCATGGCGAAATGGAGTGCACGGAGCGAACTCGATCGCACGCGGTAAGCCGGAATGCATGAATGCTTGACCGAAATATATGGAGCAGACTGGGATGCATGGAGTGGATAGGAGTGCATGGAACGGACTGGAGCACGCTACGTATATAGTATGATTTGGAATGCAGAGAATATCTGAAAGGGTATATAACCCATCTCATCCCACCACCACGCTTACTCTCTCCTTACATCACCACTCAACTAGAACACAGTGATACTATGACACCATTCGGTATAACTGTTCTCATACCCACACTCGCCGCTCACTCCACATCATTCTAAGTAATCACTGCTGGTAACACCCCCCCCCCCAGCCATGCGTTCTCCTCATGCCTAACACAGCCACTTCCGGTCTGGATAAAACCTGCCTGAACGAACACATACTCCTGACCTCTCAACCAGCACACCTTCCGCTAGAATGCAGCTATTACATGGATAACGCACGAGCTGCACACATACCCGGTGCCCACACGCACCCTTTTGACTCTCTACTCTCTCTACTGATATGAACTTCGGTTCCCAAGGGCGTTCAACCTACCAGCGCCTTCAGACCATACCAATGGTATATAAGGCACTATATAAATGCAAAATAACAATAACATTACCCCTCACCCTTGAACATTCCCACAACATATGTTCCATGGTCCCCATTTCATGCACACATGCCCCGCCTTCAGAGCTGTCACTCATCCCCCTCTTCATCATTCCCTCAGGCGTCCAGTAGGTTCTATGTAGAATCTTGATTTGACGTGATCTTTCACCTAGATTCAAAGAGCACAACTTCACATTCTCACAGATCCGTGACCAAACAGCACAATATCAATGACCTGCTCTTCTTGCTTCTTGCCTCGCATTCCTTTGCTGAGTTATAGGCTTCAGCGATACAGTTATTACTTCCTAAAATGCCTACCCTGCTTGACTTGATGTTTTGCTACAAAGCACTTACAGTCCTTCTGGAGGGCGTGTCGGCAGGCTCAGAAGAGTGACAAGTTAGTAGGACTGATTATGAACCATCAATGAGGGTAACTCATGAAGCACCACAGGATGGCAGCAGGGTCATCCTTTTAGGAAATTACCCCGTGCTGCTATTTTGACCCCTTTGTGATAGTGATATTTTTATGCTGTGGGAAGTTGATTGTGTTGTGCCACGGGTAAAGTGGTGTTTGACATTTTCGTGCTAATTTCTATTATTTTTAGTTTAAATAAATACCAATATATTTCCCGTACACCGGACTGGTTCTTGGCTCATTGTTAACTCAGTGGGAGGGAGCCAAGGGGCATGATATGGGTCTGAGATACTAATTAAAAGAATATGTTGAACAGTTTGTTTTGTCACATCTTAAGTGGGAAAGGAAATACATCCCTGTGTTGAGGGTGGCTTCTCAATAAACCATTACTTTCCATGAAGAGCCCAGCATCTGTCTCAAATAGAGTTAACTTTATCACCAAGTCTTTGCATTAGATACCATTCCTTCAAAGTGACTAGTGTAATAACCGTTGGATCAAACATCCAGCCTTCAAAACAGTCATGCAACCCTGACAGATGTTCCTCCAGCTCCACTACCGCCATCTTTGTCCTCACCATCAGCACCATCACTGTCATCTCTTTGCCTATCTATATTCTCATCTTTCATATCATCATCACCATCATGATCATCGTCATCATCAGCACCATCATCATCATCGTCATCACCATCGCCATCATCGTCAGCAGCACCACCACCATCATCATCGTCATCAGCACCACCACTACCATCATCATCTCTCAACATCGTTATTCTAATCTCTTTTAACATGATCTCCATCATTACCACCATCATGATCCTCATCATCATCAGCATCATCATCACCATCTTCATCATCGTCAGCACCACCACCACCATCATGATCACCATCATGATCATTGTCATCATCAGCACCATCATCGTCATCATCAGCACCATCATCATCATCACCATCGTCATCATTGTTAGCACCACCACTACCATCATCATCTCTTAACATCGTTATTCTAATCTCTTTTAACATGATCTCCATCATTACCACCATCATGATCCTCGTCATCATCAGCACCATCATCGTCATCATCATCGTCATCATCTTCATCACCATCTTCATCATCGTCAGCACTACCACCACCATCATCATCATCGTCATCATCAGCACCATCATCATCGTCATCACCATCGTCATCATCGTCAGTACCACCACTACCATCATCATCTCTCAACATCGTTATTCTAATCTCTTTTAACATGATCTCCATCATTACCACCATCATGATCCTCGTCATCATCAGCACCATCATCACCATTGTCATCATCATCATCACCATCTTCATCATCGTCAGCACCATCATCATCACCATCATGATCATCGTCATCATCAGCACCATCATCATCGTCATCACCATCGTCATCATCGTCAGCACCACCACTACCATCATCATCTCTCAACATCGTTATTCTAATCTCTTTTAACATGATCTCTATCATTACCACCATCATGATCCTCGTCATCATCAGCACCATCATCGTCATCATCATCGTCATCACCATCTTCATCATCGTCAGCACCACCACCACCATCATCATCACCATCATGATCATCGTCATCATCATCACCATCTTCATCATCGTCAGCACCACCACCACCATCATCATCACCCTCATGATCATCGTCATCATCAGCACCATCATCATCGTCATCACCATCGTCATCATCGTCAGTACCACCACTACCATCATCATCTCTCAACATCGTTATTCTAATCTCTTTTAACATGACCTCCATCATTACCACCATCATCATCGTCATCAGCACCACCACTACCATCATCATCTCTCAACATCGTTATTCTAATCTCTTTTAACACGACCTCCATCATTACCACCATCTTCATCATCGTCAGCACCACCACCACCATCATCATCACCCTCATGATCATTGTCATCATCAGCACCATCATCATCGTCATCACCATCGTCATCATCGTCAGTACCACCACTACCATCATCATCTCTCAACATCGTTATTCTAATCTCTTTTAACATGACCTCCATCATTACCACCATCATCATCGTCATCAGCACCACCACTACCATCATCATCTCTCAACATCGTTATTCTAATCTCTTTTAACATGATCTCCATCATTACCACCATCACCATCATCTCCCAGCATCGTTGTTCTTATCTCTATTAACACGACCTCCATCGTTACCATCACACCGCCCCATTCTCATTTGCCTTCAACATCCTGCTGTGCTGCACATCCCCTGCCATGCAATAATGTATACATATCGTGTCTGTGTGGGGGCAGTAAGAAAAGAGGAACAAGTGATTGGAAGATGGGAGCGTTCCTAGGAGAAGCAGACTTGCGATTGGATAAGGGAGGATGGACTATGTCTCACTGGGGGAGGGGAGGTAGCTTGATTTAGCAATGGTTGTTTCCCATTTTTCTACTGCTTCTGAAATAAATAGGCAAGGGGTGAGGTATACTAGGAAGGCCCTGTACCATGCTATAGGCATCAGGGAAGGGCTCCACCCTTCCCCATAAACCCCACCAGGCCAGAAACTGAGAAAGAAGGCTGACCTGGAGAGGGAAGAACCCCCTGCAAGTAGAAAAGGCGAGGTGCAGTGGGTTATGGAGGGTGGCAATATCTCAGCAGAGCCCCACCTTCTACCACTCATGGTACCCCTCCCACACCCTCGCAGACACACACACATACCAGACACGGGCCACTGCTAGCTGGAAGAGGGCAAAACTACACACACAGGCCTGATCAGCTGGAGGAGAGGGAGACCCCTGTAGTGCACAGAAACCGTGCATGCACTGATGTAACAATGACTTGACAAATACACACTGAACACAGCTATAGAGAAACCAGTTATGGGCACTGGCTGTGCATGACTCGTGCGGGCGCTCCCCTAAGTCAAAAAGCAGACTAGAAATAAAAAGTTCAAGGAACAGTGCTGGGATAGGTGCTGTTTAATTCGTGGGGGCGTTTCCCCGGGCTCAGCACTAATTGTCTCAGACTCACTTTAACTCTGAAGTGGGGAGAGTCAGTGAAACCATCAACCACAACGAACAGGAGCGAGCTGTAGTGTGACCCAAATATATTGACTTTTTGGGGAGCAGCTCTGGGTGGTGGCAGCAGTGGAGGGGAACGGCCCACCTGCAGTGTCACAGAAGCCCCAGAAAATATTTGGGCCCTGGCTCTTATTTTTTTTTTTACAAATGAAGCACTGGGCTTGTGGGATTCTCAGGAGGGTGTGACATTATTCCCAGCCTAGCTCAAAACTCCGCCAGTATAAACAGGGATTTAATCAACTCACAGGGTGTCTTATCAATGAAAAGGACAGACCTTATGCCAGCCGCGTGGCACTGAGGTGGGGGGGGGCAACGTCAAGAGAGTGAAAACACAAGATACCAGTAAATGGGAAGGATGAATATGAGAAGACATAAGTGCATACCAGAGGGGTTACTGAAGAAAAGGGGGGTCACTCTGAGCATAGGCAAAGAGTTAAAATTGAAAAGAAACTAGGAGCTGACATTCAGCGTAAAAGAAGGGTTACCCCTGAACATGAAGAGTCAGCTCTGAGCTCAGATGAAGGGTTACCCCTGAACACGAAGAGTCAGCTCTGAGCTCAGATGCCACTGAACACGAAGCATCAGCTCTGAGCTCAGATGAAGGATTAACCCTGAACAGGATGATTCAGCTCTCAGCTCAGATGAAGAGTTACCCCAGAAAAGGAAGAGTAAGCTCTGAGCTCGGATGAAGTGTTACCCCTGAACATGAAGAGTCAGCTCTGAGCTCAAATGAAGGGTTACTCCTGAAAACGTAGAGTCAGCTCTGAGCTCAGATGAAGGGTTACCCCTGAACATGAAGAGTCAGCTCTGAGCTCAGATGAAGGGTGACTCCTGAATATCAAGAGTCAGCTCTGAGCTCAGATGAAGGGTTACCCCTGAACATGAAGAGTCAGCTCTGAGCTCAGATGAAGGGTGACTCCTGAATATGAAGAGTCAGCTCTGAGCTCAGATGAAGGGTTACCCCCTGAACATGAAGAGTCAGCTTTCAGCTCAGAGGAAGGGTTACCCCTGAACACGAAGAGTCAGCTCTGATCTAAGATGAAGGGTTACCCCCTGAACATGAAGAGTCAGCTCTGAGCTCAGATGAAGGGTTACCCCTGAACATGGAGAGTCAGCTATGAGCTCAGATGAAGGGTTATTGCTGAACATGAAGAGTCAGCTCTGAGCTCAGATGAAGGGTTACCCCTGAACATGGAGAGTCAGCTATGAGCTCAGATGGAGGGTTATCGCTGAACATGAAGAGTCAGCTCTGAGCTCAAATGAAGGGTTACCCCTGAACATGAAGAGTCAGCTATGAGCTCAGATGAAGGGTTAACCCCTGAACATGAAGAGTCAGCTCTGAGCTCAGATGAAGGGTGACCCCTGAACATGAAGAGTCAGCTCTGAGCTCAGATGAAGGGTGACCCCTGAACATGAAGAGTCAGCTCTGAGCTCAGATGAAGGGTTACCCCCTGAACATGAAGAGTCCGCTTTCAGCTCAGAGGAAGGGTTACCCCTAAACAGGAAGAGTTAGCTCAGAGCTCACATGCAGGTTAACCCCTGAACATGAAGAGTCAGCTCTGAGCTCAGATGAAGGGTTACCCCTGAACATGAAGAGTAAGCTATGAGCTCAGATGAAGGGTTACCCCTGAACATGAGGAGTCAGCTCTGAGCTCAGATGAAGGGTTACCCCTGAACATGAAGAGTCACCTCTGAGCTCAGATGAAGGGTTACCCCTGAAAATGAACAGTCAGCTCTGAGCTCAGATGAAGGGTTTCCACCTGAACATGAAGAGTCAGCACTGAGCTCAGATGAAGGGTTACCCCTGAACAGGAAGAATCAGCTCTGAGCTCAGATGAAGGGTTACCCCCTGAACATGAAGAGTCAGCTTTCAGCTCAGAGGAAGGGTGACCCCTGAACATGAAGAGTCAGCTCTGAGCTCAGATGAAGGGTTACCCCTGAACAGGAAGAGTCAGCTCTGAGCTCAGATGAAGGGTTACCCCTGAACATGGAGAGTCAGCTATGAGCTCAGATGAAGGGTTATCGCTGAACATGAAGAGTCAGCTCTGAGCTCAAATGAAGGGTTACCCCTGAACATGAAGAGTCAGCTATGAGCTCAGATGAAGGGTTAACCCCTGAATATGAAGAGTCAGCTCTGAGCTCAGATGAAGGGTGACCCCTGAACATGAAGAGTCAGCTCTGAGCTCAGATGAAGGGTGACCCCTGAACATGAAGAGTCAGCTCTGAGCTCAGATGAAGGGTTACGCCCTGAACATGAAGAGTCTGCTTTCAGCTCAGAGGAAGGGTTACCCCTAAACAGGAAGAGTTAGCTCAGAGCTCACATGCAGGTTAACCCCTGAACATGAAGAGTCAGCTCTGAGCTCAGATGAAGGGTTACCCCTGAACATGAAGAGTCACCTCTGAGCTCAGATGAAGGGTTACCCCTGAAAATGAACAGTCAGCTCTGAGCTCAGATGAAGGGTTTCCCCCTGAACATGAAGAGTCAGCACTGAGCTCAGATGAAGGGTTACCCCTGAAAATGAACAGTCAGCTCTGAGCTCAGATGAAGGGTTACCCCTGAACAGGAAGAATCAGCTCTGAGCTCAGATGAAGGGTTACCCCTGAACAGGAAGAGTCACCTCTGAGCTCAGATGAAGAGTTACCCCTGAACAGGAAGAGTCAGCTCTGAGCTCAAATGAAGGGTTACCACTGAACATGAAGAGTCAGCTCTGAGCTCAGATGAAGGGTTACCCTTAACACGAAGAGTCAGCTCTGAGCTCAGATGAAGGGTTACCCCTGAACAGGAAGAGTCACCTCTGAGCTCAGAAGAAGGGTTAACCCTGAACATGAAGAGTCAGCACTGAGCTCAGATGAAGGGTTACCCCTGAACAGGAAGAATCAGCTCTGAGCTCAGATGAAGGATTACCCCTGAACAGGAAGAGTCACCTCTGAGCTCAGAAGAAGGGTTACCCCTGAACAGGAAGAGTCACCTCTGAGCTCAAATGAAGGGTTACCACTGAACATGAAGAGTCAGCTCTGAGCTCAGATGAAGGGTTACCCCTGAACACGAAGAGTCAGCTCTGAGCTCAAATGAAGGGTTACTCCTGAACAGGAGGAGTAAACTCTGAGCTCAGATGAAGGGTTAAGGATTACCGCTGAACATCGACAACGGGTTAACTCTGAAATTAGGAACATGTGCAGGAAGAGTAGTAACCCGATTTCATGAAAGGAATCAGAGGGTTATATGACTGCTATGCACATTTTTAGTAATCGTGTTCAAAAGGCACAAGTGCCCGAGGAATAGTGCAAGTATGTTTCACAAATCATGACATATCGTGAATGCTCCTCCCCGACACCACATCAGTCACAATTGAAGCCGCTGCCTAGGGACTGGACGCTGAAAGCAACTCGTTAGCGATTAATATTGTCGAGAATGTGTTGTTGGGATATAGGAGAACCCTACTCTTATCAGAACGCCTCTATCGAACGCCTCTATCGAGCTAGGATAGCGCTATCGTAACCCCTAGGGTCGAGTCTGCAATTTGCGGCTCTCCAGCTATTTTTGACTACTATTGTCATGATCCCTCACCATTGACAATGCCGGCTAGGGCTGATGGGAGCTGTAGTCCAAAACATCTGATAAACCAAAAGTTGCAGACACCTGCCTTATTGTGACTTAACCATGGGCAGCTGGGGCATTTTTTCATAGAAAGGGCGTACATGTTTTCTCACGAATATGCGGGAGCTTGAAACTACCCCGAGTGTTCGGGTCGGTGGGGACCTTCATGTGTGTGAG
This sequence comes from Ambystoma mexicanum, assembly GCF_040938575.1. Taxonomy (NCBI): domain Eukaryota; kingdom Metazoa; phylum Chordata; class Amphibia; order Caudata; family Ambystomatidae; genus Ambystoma; species Ambystoma mexicanum. The sequence goes on from NC_090922.1 coordinate 1,510,556,366, forward strand.
TGTATATCCCTTGAGAACATTTTAAAATTAACAGGTTAAAATAATGCATTTTACTGCACATTGTCAGTGAATAATTGGGTAAAAAGCCCAACATTTTGCAATCAGCTGTGAAAACTGAAATAAATCCAGTATATGCATGTCACGAACAGTGCACAGGAACATTTTCCAACTCACTTTCATGATGCCCTTGCCCACAATATATGGCAGTATAAAAAACATGTCTATGCTGGCTGTGCCAATATATGCAAGCATTGCCATATAAGAAGATACCCACGTTGCTTTTGCCAATTAAAATGCCATGCCACAGTAAGATACTATTTCCAGACTCGCTGCACCAATATAGGCCAGTAAGGGCTCTTAAGAACCATCATCATGTTTGCTTCACCTTTGATGCCCAGTAAAAATTGCCATGCAGCAGTAAGAAAATATCCAGAATTTCTGTCCAAAACAGGGCAGGTCTAGCTACTTAATAACAATTATCATGCTGGCTTTACCCTTGACACCATAAAAACATGTCATGACACAGACAGAAAATATGTCCACACTTTCTGAGGCTTCATAAATTGTGCTATCCAAATGCCAAATGCAAAATAAGAGGCACCTTCCCCACCACACATGCAAGTGTAAGCTTTCATACAGCATCTACACACATACACATTCGCTCGCAGCATTAGTACACTCTCATTTAACCGCACACCTTTGCAACATACACTTTCTCAGTTGCAAATCCACCCAAACAACAAACACTCATTTATTCACACACAGCCACACACTCATACATGCATACAGATACATACTCCTTTTTCTTACCAGCAGCCCCACCCAGAATCCGACCCACTGCATGTATGTCCCGGACCCCTGAAACGTGTGGGGAGGCACAGGAGTGTCCCGTGTGACATGGAGGCCTGCAGTACCGCTGCCTGCATTCCCAATGGACCAACCAACGTTGTGGAAGCAAAAAAGACCTTGCTCTTGCATGGCTTACATGTGCTGGGGCACTGCCAACTGCCAAAGGGTAACCCAGTATCCCTTTGACAGTTAAAGCTAGCCCAGGTGCACATTGTTTTCACTGGACTGGCTTGGCACGGCCATAATGTGTGGCAGGTTCGTGCCTCATCACCCATTATGGATAAGACACCCCAGGCTATGATGCAACATTATGGGGAACATTGTATATGGAGTGGTCTGCAATAGGTTATCTTAGCCAAGTTGGGATGGCAAGGGTAAGACTGCCTTGGCTTTGAAAGAGAGTACCGGTCCACGCATAGGGACCACCGCTTCTAGTGGATGGCGGTGATTGGGTGATCCAATCCACAAATGGATGAATAGAGCTCCACAGTACAGGTAATGCGGCCGTCATAGGAAACACAAAGAGTGGCCATAGGGCTAGGTGACAGACTCCTAGGAAGGCAAAAAGAGACTACAACAAATACAAGACTAATTTGCTAGAGAGCGGGAAGAAGAGCTAAATTACGTCAGTCATGTGCCTCCCCGCAGGGAACGCATATCTTAGGCAGCTCTCAAGGGTCGCTTAGGAAGGACGTCACCTCAGCAATTGGCTTGCCTCCTTGATTGGTGGCAGTGCTGAGATGGGCAATTGTGGAAGTACACTAAATAAAAGAACTTTAAAAAAATGTTTGACATTCTTAAAATTTACCAGGATGAGGTTAAATTGAGTAAATCAGGCAAATACATCAGAAATGATCGGGATTATCGAGACAATCAAGTCTATACTTTTCAATCCGAGTTTGATGAAAGTCATAGGCCAACATCAAGAGAAAGTACTCCTAACACCTCATCTGTTAGTTCTGATATTGAATCAGACAGGGAAGCCATAATTTATCGAATAGAAAACTAACCGTATCCCTACACAAATGTTTGACCTTCTTTAAATTTACCAGGATGAGGTGAAATTGAGTAAATCAGGCAAATACCTCAGAGATGATTGGGATTATCGAGCCGATCAAATCTATACTTTTCAATCTGAGCTTGATAAAAGTCATAGGCCAATATCAAGAGAAAGTACTCCTAATACGTCATCTGGTAGGTCTGATATTGAATCAGAGAGGGAAGCCGTGCAAACATCAGGTGCCCAATCCTCCACCATCATATCTAGCATCCCAGGACAAATTATGTGAGATCTGAAGATACAGACGAGGCATTCAAAGAACTTTCACTGAATATGCGAGATTCCAAGATCGGCCAGAACAAGGTATCTCAACAAGGAGAACACTAATAATTGCAAGAGGGGAGGTTGAGCAAGAAACAGACAAAGACCTAGACCCAACAAAAAGATTGACAAGATTGAGCACGAAGAGGCAGGTGGCAAAGAGAACAGGACACATCTAGTGATTAACTTATCGAATAGAAAACTAACCATATCTGAAAACTCGGTAATGAATAAAGGACTATCATTCGCCCCCACAGTAGGGTCCAATTTCATAGAATTTCTATTTGACATAAGGAAACTTAAGCTCAAAACATTGTTCTCAAACAAAGTGCAGATGTTTAAACTCCAGTAAGTTTTGAGACCCCTTAGTCAACCGACTATTCTAGACATTGAGAATGCCCACATACTCATGTCTCTTGAGCAGGAGACCAGTAACGATTATTCAACAATTATTAAATAATAATGACTTCAGTAATAATGTCATCAAATGGAGAAGATAATTAGATGACATTATTATTGTCTGGAATGGAACTCAACAACTATTTGAAGAATATGTTCCATTTCTTAATGCCAACACATTTGACATTGAAATGATTGGCCATATAGATGATACACCTGTTGATTCTTTACATCCATATATATACATTGCCAGCAGCAAGCTGGAAGCCAAAACCTTCTGTAAGGAGACGGGATTTAATTCTACTTTGTTTGATAACAGTAGTCATAGATATTCAACCATTGACAACATCCCTAAAGAGGAATTTTACAGAGCAAGGAGGAACTGCAGCGAAGATTGGATTTATTTTAGCAGTAATGTAATTTATTAATGCAGGGATTTAGAGAAAGGGGGTATTTACCTACAGGCAGATAGTGTGGCTATGAGAAACGAAAAAACATGGCCATCACTAATTTAGTAGAACCTGCACTTCACTCGAGAGGAGAGGCCTCAAATCAACATCCTCACAAAGTAATGTAGAGATACGCAAATCTTACATAGAATTGTACAAGGACATTGGCCCTCATTATAGGTTTGGTGGTAGCCTTGCTGCCGCTGGTAGCCTTGCTGCCACCAAACCTCTAAAAAATTGCGGCACCCGCGGGCGCCAGAATGGAATGCTCCCCATTCCTATTGGAGCCCCATAGGGCTCAATGGGAATGGCGAGGTCGGGTGCACTGGCATTCAGAATGGTGCCAGTGCATTTGACATGCTGTGCTCGCTGGTGCTGCTCTGTCCGCCAGGTCAGACTGGGCGGGCAGAAAGACACCTGCGAGCACAACCCGTAGTTCCCGGAACGGCAAACTTGTAATGAGGCCCACTGGCACCTTCTGCAGATGGATAATGATTTCGAAAAAATACATTGACAACAACCCAAAGTTCATCTATACTAGAGCGCCAACTATCAAGACAAGATTGAGTCCATAATTTTTTTTAACTATGAGGGAACCAGGGCCTAGTGGCAGTGATTGGTTAAGAACATTGAAAATTTCCACAAATGTGGTACCTGTATTATGTCTCAGAATGCACATCCTGTCAGTGTTACATTTTTGAGCAACATAGGTATCGAAACACATATAAAGGATTTAATTAATTGCAAAACCAAACATGTTGTTTGTGCAATCATGTCAGAAAATCTATATTGAGAGCATGATACGACAACTAACAATAGAGAGCAGAGAGCATTTATCGAGCGTACCAACCATCACCCAACACTACCTTAAGCCAACCACTGGCAGGAGCAACATCAGATGGATAATAAAGGTGGCTTAAGATTCATAGCCTTACAAAGAACCAAATGTGGTAATCGAGGAGGGGATCAGAGACTAATGCTCAGGCAAATGGAAGCAAGATGCATTCGAAGATTACAAAGCACGTTCACGGGTCTGAACATTGAACATGAGATGAATGTTACAGTGTGAAAATTCGGCTGGCAGCATTAAAGAGATATATATGATATTACAAGAATATGTATTTGGGGCAATGGTGGTGTCGGTACATCTAGGGGCACAGGCAGCGATAACTCACTTTAACACCTAAGACAAGTACATACTGATAACAGATGTTTTCGATATTAATGGCAATCTGACAATCTTAATTCACTTTAGTCTATTACCGGGTTCACAGATATGGACCAGTTTGACATCTTAAGATGATCTTTTAGACACGTAGCATGTTTTATAAACAATTAGAGGGAAAGATTAAATTTCTGCCCGTCGATTGGAATCAGAAGATTTGCTGAACAGCATGAACAATGTGTTTAATGGTAACACCAATAACTGTGGTATAATGGATGGACATATATTTACTGTGTAACCTGTTACTGCAAATCTGTAAAATAGAATGACTTGGCCAAAGTGACATAAAACAAGATATTATTGGTTGTTGTCAAGTTATAACTTGTAGACTAATGTAATAGTCCAAGGCCAACTGTATTATGGATAGACTCACAGTTCAGTGGGTATAAATATTAAAGGACATGGAACCTGAATCAAGGATGAGTAAATTCTCAAAAGAACTTGCAGTAGTAACCTAGGCATGAGTTAGGTTTTTAATCTGTGGTGAGAAGTGTATTATGTGTGAAAATTAAATTGTTAAATCTGCAAGGAGAAAAGCTGATTTCAATAGCACAACATGTGCATCAATACAATCACCATGTCCAATCATTACAAGAGATCGACTTTGAATTAGGACTAATGTTTTGTTTAATTAATTGGTTTTGGAATAAACAAGGGGGGGTCTGGGAATCTCTCTACCAGCACGAACACTGCCCAATGACCTGTTCTTGGGTGAATAACCCCTGGGAGAGACTCTACAAAGTCTTTAGCTCACTGTCCCTTTCACAGAGAAGAAATTTCCCCGCATATCAGCCTTTGTCCTGCCTAGGGGCAGTCCAGCGCCGAAATGCTAGGCAATTCTTCTCTGAACAAGAGTACCAACAGTAACCCCATACACGTGTTTCGGCCTTGTTGGGCATTATCAGTGAGGTGAAGTTGCGCCTCTCTAAGAACAGTGAGCAAGGGGTCCACGTCTGGAAAGGGACAGTGAGCTAAAGACTTGGTAGAGTCTCTCCCAGGGGTTATTCACCTAAGAACAGGTCATTGGGCTGTGTTCTGCTGGTAGAAAGACTCCCAGATCCCCCCTTGTTTTGGTTTTGGAATAACCATCAGCCCTGAACATGTAAATCAGGCTGAATGAAACACCCAAAATTCCTGACATTCTCATTTTACCAAGATCATGATCATGATAGAGCGAATATTCAAAACATATCGCACAACCACATTTTATAGGTTATGTAAATGGACATTATGGATTCATGTATGAGGTAACATTCATAATTTAATTTTCTCTTTGTCTGTTGTTTGTCTCTCCTATGCTTTCCTCTCTCTTGTTTCGCTTTTACTACATAATCAAACCAAAAAGAGAGTACAATCAAATGTTGACATTGTAAAATGGATGGCTATTTCTAATTACAATTGTTCTTTTATAATGCCCATAATACCGGAGACCAGTTTCTAAGCATGAAACCGGGATTCAAACCTGTGTTGCTATGCGTTGTCTTGCTTCCAAGACACACACGTTGCTCCTGAGCTATCCTTCTGGCCGAAGTAAGAAGGAAACCACGTTTGGGATTATCATGCATCTGATTGATTAAGGATATAGCTCAGCCTTGAGAAGGACCACCGGTCGAAACCCGTGTCGGCTGTCATATGATATATCTATTGTATTTTTATACATGCTGTGATTAAGCAATGATTAGTTGTAACCAATGTCAGGTTGGCATAAGACGTATTGATTGAATTTTTTTGATGCTTGTGACCAGAATGCAGCAAGATGCTGTCAACAATTATTAATTGGTAGACTGAGGTTTTTTGAAGTCTAAATGTGTGTTATTTTATTTTAAGGGTTATTTGTAATGTTTTGACAAAGTGTGATTAAAGAATGTAGAATCACATATGATGTTTGCAATTTGGACAATTTGAATGTTGATGTTTTTGGCAAATTATTGGCTAATAAAATCAATTTCCAACCAATATGAAGCTATTGAGTTTTCTTGAATAATTTTAGAGCAGAGTCGTAGTTATCTTGAAGAGAAGAGTTTTACATAAGGGCCTCGTGTAAGGCTTTACTTAACTATCACTGTGGCTTTCCTAACTCTACATCTAGTGTGAAAAACATAAGGGCCTTTACCTGCCTACTCCCCGGGGTTCTTTTGAACAGGTGGGCAGGGGCGGGCTATCACTTTTGGATACCAACCCTGGGAGGCGGACAACTGAGGGTAGATCACCTAGGTGGAGAGTCCTCAGGGATTGGGAAAGGGGGGCCCAAGGGTGAGATACAGTATTCCCATCTTTTCTAACCCTGACCTATCTTACCCTCCCTCTACTGTCATTGGGTATTGCCAGTTATGTCCTGCTGCATCCCAAAACCTTCTGACAAATATTCATCCTTGAAGAAAGGTAAGGGAATAAAAAATCTCAGGGGAGCAAACCCCTTTTCCTAACTACAACACTGACTTACTCCTGTTCCTCTAATATCATAAGCTACTGTGAGATCCAATCGTTCCCTTCCCTGTTAACCTCATCCACTGAGGGTACCAGACTGAAAGAACCAAAACCAATAATCTCTTGTTATCATTATCGTGATAAAATAAGAAGGAAACAATTTGACACATCCTACCCTAACATTGAAAATGAGAAGAGAAAGTTAACACCAGTACCACTTTCCTATCCTAAGGGGACCACTAGACCAGAAACATGGTATCCCCCTTTCCTTGATAATTACTTATCCATAGCCCCCCCACCCTTTATAGGATGTATTGAGATGCGAGCTGGGTCTCCTCTCTTTAAAGGCCCGAGTGCAATGACAAAGCCTGTATCTTTACCAAAAAATCATATCATCTAACACTGATAACTTGTACAAGGTCAAGAGTCCCACCCTTGAAAACTAAGAATGGAAAAATTGCATAACGCGGATACGTTTCTGGGAAAGCTAAGAGTCAATTGTGAATCGAGTGGAGTGTTGAGGGATAAGCCGGAGAAGGTCAAGAAAAGGCTGTATAAGTGGGATTGGACAAATACCATCTGTTTGTTCCAAGTCAGTAAGCGTCTGCAAAGAGGGTAGCTGTGTGCGGACACAAACAATGAGGAAAATAGAGATCCTAAAAAGGGGGAGCTGTGCGAGAAATGAAGTGGTAGCAAAATCCCCAAAACTGATAAGAAAGTGTTGACAACAAACAATATGTGTTGGAAAAGCATCGAGGTGGCCACCAGGTGGGAGATTGATCTACATTGGCGGCAGAGACCCCAGTATAAGAAGATAACTCTATTAAAGATAAGGCACCTGGTTGCACAACCTCTAATGGGTGGAACGTGTGGTCTGACAACTGGGCCACGACCAGGGGAGCCTAATTGAAAACAAGGAGCGGCATGATCTAATAAAGGAACGGCTAAAAGGACTTGGTGCAGAATGGAGAATGGAGTCCCGAAAGAAGCCAAGTGAACTGTGATGTTAAAAAGTGGAATTTTGTGTCAGGATTAGTCAGGCGAATACAAAGGCAGCGAATATGGCAAGGGAAATGTGCACACAAGAACAACGACTCATGTATGCTAGAACCCAGGAGTGCAAATAGAGTGTGACATCAAAACCAATATATGAAAAGGGATGTCGGGTAAGCACCTGACCGCGAGGAAAGTCGGCAAGCGCCTTACCCCCAATTGCTGTTACAGGTACTGACAGCGCTAAACCCACGTGGAGGGCAAGCAATGACAGGATCTGTGAACTAACACTCTTGATGGTATTAAATAAGGGAACTAAAGAACTGTACTCACGAGGACGAGATAAACCTCTTGAATGTCAGCTAGCCCACGAATCCTGTTGATGAAACTGGGACCCCGAAAGGCTAGAACAGCAATGGGAGGAAAACTAAATACCTAAGTTGGAATAGTGATTACAAATTAGTGTGGAAAACATAAGCATTCACACGGGAGCTAGCTACAACTGCACACCACACCTAATAATCAAATGGGAAATAAATGCAGAAGTGCTATGGAAAACATGGAATGGATCCCAATAGAAGTAAGGATCAGGAGCAGGGAAAAACGAAATAACCAATGCAAACTTCTCCCTACCCCTCCAAGGAAAAGACAGGAAGCTAATCTAAGAGGAAGGCTAAGGCATACGGGTTTACAGCAGCAAAGGACAGAGTCAAAGAAATATAGAACACAGACAAACTGGGCTGCATCTAAAAGGGGAAAGCACTGAGAAATGCTGCCTGCAAACAGAGAAAGACAAAAAGGGAATCAAGGGAGCAGAAATCAATTAGCGCATGAATCCGAGATTCAGGGCGGAGGAACAAGAAAACAGGAACTAGGAACTAGGTACAAAGGCAAGGAACAAGAAACAAGGGACTAGTCACAACAGGAACACTGCAAACGATGACCAGCGCTGGACTGAAGTAAGACTGAGGCTTTTAAAGCTGCTTAACGAGCACACGCCTCAGGTGTGCTGATTGCTGCACCTGCAGCCACAGATGTTGCCTATCCTCCACCCAACCTTGTCCTGCAAGGGTGGAGGTGGAGCAGTGGGCCGGGCATTCTGGGAAGCATAGTCATTTGGTTAAAGAAGCATGCTGGCTGCCAAAAACCTGGAATGGATCCGGAAGGGAAGTAGCTTGGAAAATAGGGATTTAGCGCTCCCAATTCATCACAGCACCGTAGCATAAGGTTCGGAGGAAAGGTCCAGTAGGGAATATACCCCAAATCATGCCCCCAAGTGGTGGGAACGGGAGCGAAGGGAGCGAGTCGTGACAGTATACCCCCTCCTACGGCCGTCTTCAGGTGCCCGCCACCCGCACGAGACATCTTCTTTCCATGATGGGAGTGCTTTTTCTTTGGAGGTGGCACTGATGGAAATGGTGGCCTGTGGGCAAAGGCAGATGGACTTCCATGATAGGAGTGCTTTGTCTTTGGAGGTGGTACTGATGGAAACGGTGGCTTCTGGTGAGGAAGAGACTCATGGTTCGAAGAAAGGCATGAAGGACTTGCAGGACCTGAAGCAGAGTTGGAAGGTCCAGGAAGCTCAGTCACTGGGAGTGGACCCTTATAAGTCTTTGAGGAGGGAGGCAGGCTGGTGCAACATGCCTTAGACCATGGTAGAAGCCCTGTTAGCCTTTCTGCCGAGAGTGGACATGCGGGAGGTGAGGAAATTGCTGGCTTCAGGAAAGGTTTATGTTCAGCCATTAGAGAAGGTGGCGGCTGAGGTAGAGGTTCAGATTTTCTTCTGTCATCCATCTGGGAAAAGGCTTGTGGTTGAAAGTGACTAAGGTTTGACTGCACATGTTCTAAGCCTTGGAGACCTGAAAGTCCAATGGGTTGTACAAGGCTGGTACTCCTGGTGACAGTCGTGTAACCACTTTGTTGCACGTGGGATACAACAGCAGGGACGTTTGGCATACTGATAGGAGTGATAGACGCAGTACTTGGTATTTCAGGCACACTCGCAGAAGGAGCAATAACAGACACATTTTGAACTGCAGCAGTCATTCCCTTCCTTTGGCTACTAGCACCCAACTGGTGCTTCTTGGCGGAATTCTGTTGCACAAGTCCTGTAGGTAATACGCCGGTCTGCACCACCCCCTGTGCACACCCAGGTGAGTGGTTCTGACTCACCTCTTGGTCCAGCTTGATGACTCTGAAGCGGGAGCTGGCAAAAGTCTCAAACTCTGATGCTGCATTTTAGGAGGCTCTGATGCTAAAGTGAAGCAGTTGGGAGAATCGTCTTGTGGAATAGGCAGGCATTCTGGTGCTCCTCCTGAAGCAAAAGAAAGGCAAGCTAGACGTTCATCGACAGTAAATGGTTGGGATTCAGGAGGAATCGCTGGAGCAGAAGAAAATACAGCAGGATCTGATGGTGTAGACAGGTATACCTCTGATATTGGCAGCGAGGCTAAGCAGGATACAGGCGTCTCATGAACTGAAGGCAAATACTCAGTATACTCCAGGACTGAAGACATGCACTTTTGATGGACTACCGGAGGCTCTAAAGCTGAAGGATGATCTGCAGGATGAGTCACTGTAGCTGAAGACAGGCAGGCCACGGGAAACCTTGAGGCTGAAGGCATGCAAGTTGAAGCAATCTCGGTTGCTGGATACAAACATGTCCAGGTTTTTGGGACTGGCTCTTGAGTAAATGGCAGACATGGCAGCGGTTCATTGGTTGAAGACACGTGTGCCAAAGATGACTGCAGGGCTGTGGATTGGATCATAGAAGAGTCAATGGTTGTAGGAGGACAGACAGAAGTCTCTGAAGTTGACAGACACATTGGTGGCTCAGGAATGGAGGGCACCTTTAGGGCAGTAGGCTCCTTGGCACCAGTAACCAAAGACTGAGCTGTACCCTTGCAGTCCCTTTCTTTAGTGGGTGACACAGAGTCTCTTTCTTTGTAGAAGTCAAAATAAACCAGTGGAATCACCATAGTAAAGTCTCTGTTAATCAGGATTTCGTCAATTGTCCATTCCTCTGTTTTAGCTTCTGAAAGAGGCAGATTATCAATCAACAGTTCAGGAATCGCCTGCCGGTTTTTTGGTTCTGTATACTGTGGAATGAGTCCATCAGAACATGAAATCTGTACTGTCTCTGACTGTTCGTATTGATCAGAATTGGCAGAAGGAAGAGTGAACCCAGAGGTAACATCGTTTTCCACATCAGCTTTAACATCTACTTCAGTCTCAGCAGCTGTATCAAGAGCAGGGCCTAAGCCTACTGTAGTGACTGAATCTGTGTATGCCACCATTGTGGATTGTGTTTGGTAATCAGAAGCTTGTATGTGTGCTAGCTCAGAATTATGACAAACTGCTACACAGGAAATTTTAGGTAAAGGAGTGGCTTGTAAATCTTCAGCTAACTGCAATCCCTGACAAACAGCAGAACAATTGTTAGAAACTGTGCCCAGATTAAGCGCTGTGCTAGACGAAAGACCTTCACTCCCAATAGATCTAACATAGTGACAAATATCATGGTTTACCAAAGTCTCTGCACTCAGGGGCTGAACAGAGTTTACTTCCTCAACATCAACAGATAAAGTCTGAGGTGTATTCAGTAAAGAGTGCAAGGTTTTATTCTCCTCTTGTAAAGAAATGAATTCTTGTCTTAACTCCTCAAGCTTAGCTCTTAGCATGCCCTGCATTAACTGTACATCACTATCAGTAGGCACAGGGGGAGGCATAGTGGCATCAGGGCTGGATCCTGCACTAGCAATCTGGATGTGCACCGATTGTACATTGTCCTCTACTGCTTGCAGGTTCTGTGATTTATAGTTTCTCTTACCAACTTGGTCTGTGTTTCCCTTAAGCAAACTATTGACATTAGACCTCTTGGCATTAGGGACTACAGTATGTACCTGTGCAAAGGAGTATGCTTTGGACTGAGGGTAGAAAACAGAAGTTATGCAAGGAACCCCTCCATTCTTTATGTTTGTATCATGAAACTGTTCTATCTGAGGTGAAGCACAACTGGAATCATGGGGTTCAACAACAGAGGTACTCTTGTATAATAAGTCTAACAGTGTGTTGTTTTCTGCGGCTAAGGCTTGCGCTGACATAGAATCGGGATCAAAACAAAAGATAGAACTAGGATCAGGCAATGTAGGATGTGCCATCCTATGGGAAAAATACTTTGCACGTAAATGCCCATTCGTGACAAGGAGTTCATTTAAGTCAGGACTAGTGATTTGATTGTCGCAGGTAAATGTAGGGGAAGCTTTCTGTACAAACTTGTTAGAGGCCTTGCTGCCTTTCTTTCTTAAACTTGCCATATTCAATGGGAATTTTGGGCTGGTCATTCTGTCAGGATTAGTCAGGCGAATACAAAGGCAGCGAATATGGCAAGGGAAATGTGCACACAAGAACAACGACTCATGTATGCTAGAACCCAGGAGTGCAAATAGAGTGTGACATCAAAACCAATATATGAAAAGGGATGTCGGGTAAGCACCTGACCGCGAGGAAAGTCGGCAAGCGCCTTACCCCCAATTGCTGTTACAGGTACTGACAGCGCTAAACCCACGTGGAGGGCAAGCAATGACAGGATCTGTGAACTAACACTCTTGATGGTATTAAATAAGGGAACTAAAGAACTGTACTCACGAGGACGAGATAAACCTCTTGAATGTCAGCTAGCCCACGAATCCTGTTGATGAAACTGGGACCCCGAAAGGCTAGAACAGCAATGGGAGGAAAACTAAATACCTAAGTTGGAATAGTGATTACAAATTAGTGTGGAAAACATAAGCATTCACACGGGAGCTAGCTACAACTGCACACCACACCTAATAATCAAATGGGAAATAAATGCAGAAGTGCTATGGAAAACATGGAATGGATCCCAATAGAAGTAAGGATCAGGAGCAGGGAAAAACGAAATAACCAATGCAAACTTCTCCCTACCCCTCCAAGGAAAAGACAGGAAGCTAATCTAAGAGGAAGGCTAAGGCATACGGGTTTACAGCAGCAAAGGACAGAGTCAAAGAAATATAGAACACAGACAAACTGGGCTGCATCTAAAAGGGGAAAGCACTGAGAAATGCTGCCTGCAAACAGAGAAAGACAAAAAGGGAATCAAGGGAGCAGAAATCAATTAGCGCATGAATCCGAGATTCAGGGCGGAGGAACAAGAAAACAGGAACTAGGAACTAGGTACAAAGGCAAGGAACAAGAAACAAGGGACTAGTCACAACAGGAACACTGCAAACGATGACCAGCGCTGGACTGAAGTAAGACTGAGGCTTTTAAAGCTGCTTAACGAGCACACGCCTCAGGTGTGCTGATTGCTGCACCTGCAGCCACAGCTGTTGCCTATCCTCCACCCAACCTTGTCCTGCAAGGGTGGAGGTGGAGCAGTGGGCCGGGCATTCTGGGAAGCATAGTCATTTGGTTAAAGAAGCATGCTGGCTGCCAAAAACCTGGAATGGATCCGGAAGGGAAGTAGCTTGGAAAATAGGGATTTAGCGCTCCCAATTCATCACAGCACCGTAGCATAAGGTTCGGAGGAAAGGTCCAGTAGGGAATATACCCCAAATCATGCCCCCAAGTGGTGGGAACGGGAGCGAAGGGAGCGAGTCGTGACATTTTGTTAATTGAGGAAGTATAACCTAGAGGGCTTCTGGGTTCATAGCAAGGAGACTCAGAGAGGGCTAAAGAACTCACCAGGAAAAGGTACAATGAACTTCTTTTGCCAAGTGAAACATTTGCCAGGTGAACATTTATTTGCCAAGTTAAACCTGAGAGACATGTGGAACTTTATAATCTTGAGTGCCTTAAACTTGGGGAAGGGAGCTGAACACTATAGAGTTGTCCAAATCCCATTCACCCTATTATTCTGTAGAAGAGATGGCAAGCATGGGTTTTGCCACAGATAGTATTTTGTTTTGGACTGACAGACTTAGACTTCCCCTAGTTTTCTTTCCGTTGAACATTCCCACCTTACAGTTAGGGAAAGTGAGGTATTATACCACCCTGACCATTGGAAATAAAGGTTTTCAAGCTGCGTTTCACTTGTCTGTGTCATCTCTTGATACAATGCTTATCTCACACTAGACAATACTCATTTCCATCCAAGCACTCTGGAGACCGATTTGCCCTAATTACTTTGCCTGCCTACATTTAGGTCTAGTTATTTTTCCTGAATTCAGGTGTGGAGATACATTTCAAAACTAACATCGGATCTGGAAATCTGCTAGTCAGGGCACAGCTTGTGAGCATTGATGAGTAAAGCAGAGATCTCTGGTGACACACCCAAGTCATCTGAATCTCCTCCAAGCAGCACTGCCCTGGCTGTTCCTTCTGTACCCTGTGTATCCTGAAGGACTGGATCCATGTTGAAGCTGGACTGGAAAATCCAAACAGATATCTCAGTGAACTGATAAGAACTTTCTGATTAATCATGTCAATCACAGCCAACAGAACTCACAACCACCTGATTAAGAAGTTCCTCTCAGATGTCCAAGAAAAACTCTCTGACAGCTATCCTTGAACTTCGATGTGTGCTTGAAATTGTGTGATCACAACAGAGCTGGGAAATAGAGCAAGAGTTATGAACTAAGGGGGGCTTTTGATTTCTTCTTCAGTAAGGGGGTCATATCTCCTGTTTTTCAACCTATGGGGTATGACCCATTGATTGATCGATAGGGAGGATACATGATGTAATTGTTTGAAAGACGGTTCCTCTGCATGGATCAAAGTGTAAGGAATACACAACCATCCCCTCTGTCACTGTGATTGGCGGGCTGGTCCCTCACAAGTCCAATAAGGTCCTAACCTTCTGCCCAATAACCACCAGCACCCCTGCTGCACTGCCCTCTGGGGCCCACACCCGCCTGTCTTGTGGGTTGCCTCTGCCCTGCACTTACATGTTTGGGTGGTAGACCTCCCTCTTCGCCTGGGAGCTCGCTGCCCTTGCACTTACCTGTTGCCTCCCCAACGGGCAGCTCTGGCACTTCTTCCTCTATTGGAGCCTAATAGCACTTACTCCCACCCCATCCCACCCATTTTTCCCTTTGTCTTTTTGCTGCACTTGCACGTTCCGAATGTCACAAGGCCTAATACGACCTCTGATCTCTGCATTTCATTAATTGTCATTGCCATTGCTTATTTGCTCCATTGTTCCCTTCCCTTGGGCCTTGTGGCGCTTTGAAGCACTGTCTTATTGTATGAGCGCCTTATAAATATCCAGTAAATAAATAAATAAACAGGTCAATGCAAAACTTTACGAAAAAGGGCTGGTGTAAAAAAGAGCAGCTACCGGACAGCGGGGCAACCCAAGGGCAACCCAGATTAAGAAATTAAAACTAGTGGATAAGGGCTAAAGGTTCAGGGGGCTTTCCAACACACTACATATTCAACCCTCCTAGCGGAAATCAGATGCACACTTTGAAAAGCTGCGGGTGAGTTAGTGGGTGAACTGAGTACATTGCTAAAACAGGACCTTTGTATCTCTAAAAACTCTTGTTTGCGTAATGTATTGTGTGCCCTAGAACCAGGGTAATCCACGGGTATTAAACTATTTTGCCACTGCCACTCTAGCACCCATTCCTGTGGCTAACAGGTTCAGTAATTTGGGATTCGCAGCCCTCCTCGCCGGTTGAATCCAGAAGCTTTATTGAACAGACATGTAATGCAAGCCGCGGGGGCAATCTCCAGAGCTGAGATGCAGATCTAGATGCATTGAGGAAGGACATGTGACTGGGAAAGGTTTATAAAAGGGATGAAGAGTGGCGGTGCCAAATATATTCAATAACAAGCTTTACGCAACCACACTGCCTAGCATGGAAGGCAAACTTTAGATGTGGCACGGGCCGGTGAATCAGGAAATGATCGGATCACTAGGGCCGATGACTAGTCATGTGCAAGGCTCAGCTGTGGATGAAAAACCATGGCCTTAAGAACTTCTAGGAAGCTCTGAGCTGCCTGATGGTCTCTATACTGTCATCATGACACTTAAGGAGCAAACAGACTTTGGGGACGTAAGAACCACTGTACAAAAAAGCTACAATTCCATTAAAGTATTAATATAAAAAAATGGGAGGAGGATAAATAATTATTTGTTGCAGAAGTAAAATCAAGCTATTTTTGAGCATTAACAATCCGAATGAATCCGCTTGATTTGAAACATCACACCCTCCTCCCCATACTTTACTGAGACGTCTTCACTGAAAGGAGAAGTTGATATGTAACAGAGCTTGCGGATCTTGGGCAGGTTCTTCAATTAGACATTCATCCAAGGTACCTAAGATGACAAGGCACTCACCTAGTATGTGATCACGTCCATCGTGACTGCGCTTAATGGCAGAGATTGTACTTAACATACTACAATCATGAATAATGGTAAGTGGAGAGGCAAAGTCAAGAGTTGAATTGGATTCAGGCAGTGATATAACCTACTGGTGACAGACCTTCAGGATGAAAATAGGAGCAAAAGGAGATACCCATGCAGAAAATGTGATATAAACTTTGACTCAAATGTCCCATTGAAGTACCCGGATTCACAGAACGTTCTGCCTTTAGGAGGAACACCCTCAGCTCGATACTCAAACGACACTCAATGAGGTGATAGAGCTTTTTTCGCATCCTCCTGCAGGTTGGACATGTGATTGTGTCCCTCACTGACTGCTGCGACGCAGGGCCAGCGAACACGCCTCACTCTGATACCACATTAGCAATGTTTACATCGAGATCAGGGAGGGAATTACCATAGAAGCAGATGTTGAAAGAACAATATTGTGACTCAGGACCCTCTAATCGTGCAGGCCATGTGTACTGAGAAAGAAACTGTAGAGGGATTTAGCTTGCTGTGACACCCTAAGGTGCTCCTCTAATGACTCAGGCTAGGCTTGATATCATAAATAATAAGTTGCATGGACTCTCACCCAAGAAACAAAATGGCACTTTAGGGCATTATATGATTGAATGTAATACTTTTCATTAAATATTGCCAGCTCAGAATATTATTTTACACCGTAATATCAAATGATTAATTTTGAACAGACTGTATCAATTGAACATTAAATTGTGTCTGTCATTCTTCTCTAAGGAACACATGCCAGGTTGGAAGCCTTCATTAAGGGAAATGTTTACTTTTAAAGGAGCCTCTTTATTTATTCTGTCATGAGAAAGGGAAAAATGGTGCAACTTGAATTTTAGTATTTTATAAAGCAATGATGGCGAGAACGTTTCTACAAATCAAATGAGAGATCAAGTTTATTTATGAACAGATCAATATATTATCAGATTGCCTAATACAAGTCAAAATGAAACACAGAACATTGTCATTTTAAATGTAACATAGACCTTGTCCATTTAATATTGGAACTCTGGAGATTTGCTTATGCACAAGTCAGTAGTTTTGTGAACCAGAAAAGGTCAGATCAACTTTTCCATCACTTTGATCAACACTTTGAAATGTAACCATCTACATGTGCATAAGACAAGACCCTGTGTCCAAATTCCAAACACTCTATCTAAATGCAAGATTTTTATTGGGGACTGAGGCCAAATATATGGCCTACATTTTTAAGCTAGTTGTAGATGCATGAGTGTGCAGAGGTAAAGGCTCCTTGAAGAACGCGACTGTTCAATATAGCTGCCTATTCAAAGGAAGCATTTGTTCAACAGAATATATTTCTCAGATGATGGGTTATAATCATAGAGCAGGGCAAGCCAGCGTGCATGCACACATGTGCACACACACCCACACACACACAAACATACAATTCAAGATAAATTGTAGCATAAAATGTGCACCAGAAAATATGCATTTAAAAAGTGACCTTTGGAAACATAGTAATTATATTTTAGTTGTAATAGCGTAACTCTTTGTCTGATTTGAAAATAAGAATATATGTAGGTTCAATTGAAAAACACTGATCACATGCATAGAAAATTATATATTAAATGTATATTAAATGTGCATATTTTATCAATTGTGTTATGCCTGAGATGACAGGAATGCAAATCGTATCTCTACATTTTGAATATTCTTAACACTGTGAATATACCAATCTTATTGGTGTCACATTCCCATACAGAGAATTACAAGTACAGATAATATCCCAGTCCAACTTGATTCCTCACTCCTGATAGTAGGGCCAGTTCACATATAACAGCTAAATAAAATGTGCTAATAGAAGCTATGAGGAGCACTAAAGAGGGTGTAGGAAACACATGGGAACATATCACAGGCTCTGTCGAATCTAAAAATGCTGCACAAGATGCCTGACAGAAATTTGCTGGGTATTTAAACTCAAACACATACAATGATGAGAACAATTTGACAAAGCAGAAAAGTGAGGGAGCTCTCCTTACAGGAGAAAAACAGACTGTAAGTAGGACTGGAAGTAGTTGGTTGGAAATGTCCTTATGAAGATCTTTTTTCCGATTGGATTAAGTGCACCAGCCTTAAATCCCACATCAGTGAGTTTGGGGGTAGGTGGAAAGACTGAATGGAAGAGCACCTCTGGAAGTGCTGCCTGAACTCAGTGGATGCTCCTACCAACCCCAGGGCCTTTGAAAGACAAATCAGAAGTCAGTATCATGTTCTCAAATTAATTAAACAAATATCCCAATAATTAATTAAACTGTATTTTGGGGGTCACTGTTTTTCAACACATGGCACTGAAAGGGGGTTTATTATAGGAAGTGTATGGGCTTTGTGATTAATACTTATAACTGAGAACATAGGTAGCTTCATAATTCAAAGGCTTTTCTCTTGATATTTGAGATCTCCGGTGGTCTCAGAAATCCTATATTGAAACATGGAATGACAATTAATTGCAATGGTATTCGCCATAGTCAACAAACAACATATTTTAACTATGTTGCTTAATTAACACATCAAACTACATGTTGTGAGGCTAAACCTGATTCCCTGAGAACAGTGAGTAAGTTAGATGCTATTGTTCAAGCATTCCAAAAGGAAACTGAATTCCTGAAGCCAAGCGTCTAAAATGATTTTCAACTAATTCACACTACCAAATTGAACCGATGCTCAAGGTAGGAAAAAATAGATTCTCACAGAGAGTGTCCAACATATTAGGTTTGAATTAGCCCAAGAAACAGAGAATCATGTCGTACAGCAAATTTGTTTCTCTGATGCCAATGCATGTGAAAGGTTTCAGAGAAAGGTATGTGAATTGTTGTTTTTCAAACTTTGTTCTGTGTACTATTTTATCTTTTTGAATGAAAAAAAACCATTAATAATTGGTATGTCTACATTATGGAGCGGTTTATGCTATTATCTAGAATAGTCATTCATATTTGTTGGTCTATGTATGCCTGTTTGTGCACATTAGAATGGAAGCTTTAGCAAGACAATTGCAGGCAGGATGCATTTCCCTTTCTTTAGACAAGCAGCCTTTATTCTTTTGAAATATTTTGTGTGACTTCCAAGCAATGAAATTTTGGGGAACACTATGAACACCTTGATTAACAAAATATTAATGTTAAATGCTGCCTGTTTCCTGTCCCAGATTGTAGATTGGAATTGTTGCATTTGGGGCACTACGAAATTAGTATCATTGTTTTGTAAAATGATTCAGTAGAACACTAAATATATTCCTTAGATATGTCTTGTTACTGCTCATCAATGGTTATTTAGTACAATTAAATGTTCCTAAGTGTCAGCAATGGATCCAGTACATTACTCCAACATGATTCCATCAAAAACCGTCTTCAGGACTGTACCTGATCAACCGTCTTCAGTACCATACCTGATCAACCTTCTTCAGGACTGTATCTGATCGATCTTCTTCAGTACTGTACCTGATCAACCGTCTTCAGGACTGTACCTGATCAACCTTATTTATTTATTAATTTATTTATTAATTACATTTATATAGCGCGCAGGCAGCCCAAGGGCATTGTGGCGCTGTTACTTGTAAGGGAACTTAGTTACAGGTACAGGTATAGGTTGTGCCTTGGGTTACAGTGAGGCAGGATCCTGTGTCAAGCGATAAGGAGAGTCATATAACAGGGTACATCATACATCATAGTATATCATACATGTTAGTCATTGAAGTTTAGACATGAGAGGTTGGTTAGGTGAACAGGGTAGTTTTCATGGCTTTGCGGAAATTAGTCACTGTGGGTTCCACTCGCAGAGAGGTGGGGAGGGTGTTCCAATGTAGTGCGGCAAGGTAGGGGAAGCTGGCGCCACCAGCTCTAGCTCTTTTTACCCTGGGCACGGAGAGCATATTGGCATAGGGTGTCCTGGTGGGTCTTGTGGACGCGACTGGGTGGATTCTCTGGGATAGGTACGCTGGGGCTGAGAGATGGACACATTTGTGGGTGATGCTTAGCGCCTTGAATATAATCCTTTCCTTAATGGGGAGCCAATGGGATGCTTTTCTAGCAGCGGTGATGTGCTCCCTCTTGGCAATGCCTTGTGCAGCGCGCAGGGCGCTATTCTGAATTACTTGCAACTTCTCGAGGTTTTTGTTGGATGTCCCTAGGAAGAGAACATTACAGTAGTCTAGCCGTGAACCAGTTATGGCTCTCGCTATGTTGGTGCAGATGTCTTTTGATAGAAAAGGCCTGATTGCGTTGAGGAGTTTTGCATGGTAAGCCGCAGAGGAGGCGATTGCGTTTACTTGTCTGGTCATAGATAAGTTGGAGGAATGAACCTTCTGAACCTTCTTCAGGACTGTATCTGATCGATCTTCCTCAGGACTGTACCTGATCCACCTTCTTCAGGGCTGCACCTGATTAACCTTCTTCAGGACTGTACCTGATCCGTTTAAAGATTCTATTCAGGTATAGTTTCCACTGGGTGGGTGCACTGTATCCGTATACCAAACCGCATAGAGGTGCCCACTGGTCCACAATAAAGGAAGTTACATGGTAGACTAAAGCTACTATAGAGCAGTGATTACTGGAGCTGTGGCTACAATGAATGGTGAATGGTGTTAAGCCAATATGGTTTCATTGAAAATGTGTTGAGTGTACGGGCTCTCGAAAGCATAATATCTCTACAGCATGACAACAAATAATGGCACTATACACGGAACTGATAGCACGTCTCTGACATCCTATTGTTTAATGAAGAATCTGTGCCATAATATGAAACATTTTCAGTAGTAACATCCTCTACTTGTCTTGTCATGTAAGACAGTCATGTTTCGACTGCTCCTGCGTTGGCTTATTCTATGGCCAAACCTGAATGTTCACTTCTTGACCAAAGAATGCTGATACTCCTATGGATTTAAAGAGAGAAAATTAAGCAATGTATACTTATAAAATAAATCAACCGAAACAAACTGTAGCGAGTTACAACATCGGAATGTTGGTAGGCGAATTGCAGACAAAGCAGTGGCAGGGGACATCCTGGCTGGTGTATGTAACACATCACTTGTTCTTCTATCTCTTTCTTTGTTTTAAACAGAACAATCTACTCTCAGTGTGTGTGGACTGCTCTTATAGCAGCAATGCCCCCTCCTTAGGTCATTACCCAGGTGGTAACGTCTCATGACCCTCGCTAAAGTCCTTTGTTTACCTGGCCCTATTAACCTGGCGGCAACAGTTCTCTGAATACAGCTTTATTGCATAATTAGTTAACAGAGTAAACACACAAATAATGATGGTTATTTATTAATGTCACAGAATGTACTCAAATAATCCAAAACAATAAATTTTCTTCTTTATAGGTTCAATGCTGAGTTCCTTTCCCACTCCTTCTTAGAAACACACATGTTAATTGGATGAGTCAATCTAGACTGACTTTCTTTCAATGTATTTATTTATTTGAAAATCTATAAAGCGCAAATATGGCCCAAGGACGTCTAGGCGCTGTTGTTGTCAGTAACGTGAGACACATCTCCTTCTCAAAACTAAAAATGGACAGTTAATACGTTAAAATATATGGGTTTCAAGTGCCCTACGAAAGGAGACGTACTGATCCATGACTTTTAGAGATAATGGAAGTGAATTTCACAGCCTGGGAGTTCATTCCAATCACCCAAATCACCCAGTTCTAAATAAGTAAACCCAACCTTTCTCCCCAACTCATGAAAATATCCCACTTGCGTTCAGAATGGCTCTAGAGCAGTCTCCTGGTAGGACCAAGTGGATGGAAGCTTATAGGATGTGAACTTTGGTTGAAGTCAGTGTTTTATCCTTCTGGATAATTTGTGTAAAATACCACATCATCCAGCGTTGATTGGAAGCTTGTTGATTCGTGGATGGTGCATACATATTCAGTTATCCTCTGCAGTTAATAGTCATTCTCATCAAAACCTCAAGGATATCATCAGTGCAACACACACACCATGTAACTTGATGTTTCTAATCTGTCAATAAAATAAAGTCTGAAATATTCTGTACCTGAAAATGTTTGCATATGTAGGTGTCCTTTCCGAAGCAGTAGAATCGCTATGCTTTTCGTGTTGTCGTGTGGTATCGTGGCCAACTCATGGAAAACGTATAGTGCCGTCAAATAGTGGAGTTTGCATGAATTCTTCATTCCAATACAGTAAGGCTTAGCCTGACAGAGGTTCCCAGGTTATTGTCACTGCAGTCTGTCTTTTAGTTTGAGTGGTCACTCTGTGCTGCTGCAGACACTCAGTGGTACTTTTAAGGCAAGGACCTTTGACACGGGATCCTGTTGTCATGATCCCAAGCACCAGCTGCCACGGGAGCCGTGTCTTTTGGGTTTTTGTGGGTCTGTGGTGGTGCCTCACTCTCCCAAGGGTTCAGGCTCCTGGGAAAGAGGAGATGGAAGAATGTTGCAGGGAACTAGTTCTCTCTCATGTTGCTCTCTGCGCCGTCTGCCGGGATCTCCAGGTTTATATAGTGCAGACTATATGTCCCAACCCACCTCCCGGCAGTTTCTTTTATTGGTTCAGTGGGTTGGTGCACTCTTTAGGATTGGCTACTGCTTTTTTTCTGCGAAGGTGCTGCTCTCTTTACAGGCCTGCCCTCTTTCTGGTTTGACTGAGTTATAACGGGAAGTCACCGTC
The DNA here is from genome assembly GCF_040938575.1 of Ambystoma mexicanum. NCBI lineage: Eukaryota > Metazoa > Chordata > Amphibia > Caudata > Ambystomatidae > Ambystoma > Ambystoma mexicanum. Next base: position 1,510,579,034 of record NC_090922.1, read on the forward strand.
TTCGATCGCTCTTGGCTTTGGCTTCCTGCAGCAATAGGAAGGTGGGGTGGGCAGGCCAGTGCATTTGTTGTGTAATTTTTTGGTGTAGTCTGTCTGGTGAGTTCGGGCTCCGTGGTGTTCTTCGGTGTCGTACCTTTCCCTGGAGTGCTGTTCACATTCTTGTGTGCTTTTGTTTGGATTGGGTGGTGGGATCCAGTGGGTTCCCTTTTGTTTCCGTTTTTGTTCAGCGCCCGTTACCCTCTACTTGATGGCCGCTCACATTCGTTCACTCCGCCCCAGCAAGCCGCACTGTGCATTACTTGTCAAGCAATAGGATAGGAGGCAACCGAACAAAAATGCACAGAACCTCGCTTTATGTGGGCGCATCCCCCCAACTGCTTCAACACGCTCTGCATGAGGAATCACCACGTGCATCAAGTGTAAGCAAGGTTAATTCATCACCGCTCCCTGATGCCTGCGTCCTATGGCGCCTTAGAAATAAACAAATAAATAAATAAACAAATCTGTAAATGTCCAAGGCATACCATTCTAGCAAAATATTCCATGGTGTAAGAATATAAGTACCTTCTACCAAGCGCTCAAGGAAATACTACTTGATCATGGCAGTCAAAGAGCGTCCATTCCGGCTACTATAACATGGTCCATGGGGCTAACTGGGTCCTTCGGAATGTGATGTATGGAAGAACTTTACCAGAAATTGATCAGATAACATGTTTTTGTGTGGATGTTGATGTTTCATGTTTCTTTTTTTCCCAAGTCTTGATTTACCATATATACATTTGTTACCGAGGGGCATAGCCACACCCACTAACCTTCTTGGTGACGTTGTGTGTCTCCAATGCTTGATCAGTTCCTGGCTACCCGGGAGGGTGCATTCATCATTTTGCAAGAGTTGGTCAAGACCTGGACCGTCTTTTGTCTAAGTTCCAGCCCAAAGCTAATTAAATATTTTGTCATGACCTGGAGTTTCTATCTTACCCTCCTGCACTAAAGTGAGAGGATTTCATCCTTGATGGCCAAGAACATCTCAGATTGACAGGAGCTCACTCTTGGGTTCCGCTTTGCAGCAGCAATCTGCACTGCAAGACAATCTCTCTCTTTCTCCTCACAGGCATTCAAAGGGCATCAATTATGCTTTAAATAATCTTGTTGATTCGCTTAAAATGGCCATTAGTTTGTGTATGATAAGAGGCAGAATGGTATTTGCCTTCATCAGATCCTACCCGCCCTGCCAACTACTGCCCTATTTCCATCACCCCCTTCCTGAGGAAAATGCTGGAGAGGTTGGTTTAGCCCAACTTAACTCACACACTGAACTTGTTGGTGATCTCCACGACCATCAATCCGGATTCTGAGCATTCAGAGGCACAGAAACTGCTCTTCTAAACACCTGTGAATACTGCTTACATCACTGGATTCCAACTCCCCAGCTGTCCTTATCCTTCTCAATCTTTCCTCTACCTTTCACACAGTCAACCGTTCTATCCTCATACAAAGGCTCTACGATACCCTTGGTATCTCGGAATGGGCACTGGACTGGCTGACATCCTTCCTTACTGACCGCTCTTTCCAAATCATCCTGGGCACTTCTCCTTTCCCACCTCCCTCTCCACCTGTGGTGTCCCCCAGGGTTCTATCCTCTCCCCCTGTCTCTTTAACATTTACCTTCCTCTGCTTGCAAGCCTCATCTCCTCCTTCTCTTCCATCTTCCAGTGTTAAGCAGCTGACACACAGCTCTTTTTCAAACTCCCTGCCGACCCTCCTGTACCCTCCATCATCCCTGACGGCCTATCTGCCATCCAGTCCTGATGCACCGCCAACGATCTCTGCCTAAACGCCTGTAAAACTGAGATCCTTCCCATTGGGACCCCTCCTTCTTCCTTCACTCTGGCCTTCCCCTTTGGGCTCCCCCTACCCCCTTTTCTGAAGTCAGAAAACTTGGAGTCATCTACGACTCCTCTCTTTGCGTCCCCCCCTCACACTCAGGACATTACCAAGAAGTACCACTTTCAGCTCTTCCTTCTCAAAGGAATTCTCCCTTTTCTCACTTTCGCCCAGAGGCTCAATGTGACCCAAGTCTTGGTTCGCTCTAGGCTTGACTATTGCAATAGCCTCCTTCTAAATCTACTATCTTCCACTTTGCGACCCCTCCAACTAATCCAGAATAGATCAGCAAGGCTTATCCTTGGCCTTAAGCCCAAGGACCACATCTCTCCTGCACTAAAAAGTCTTCACTGGCTCCCGGTTGCTGTACAGATTAAATTCAAATCCCTCTGTATCATCCATAAGGCGTTCTGGGCCAGGGGACCACACTATCTTCAACTTTATCATACTAAATACTCTCCCTCTAGACCACTGCACTCCCCTGGCTCCAACTCTGTGCGTAAAGCCGTTTGCGAAACAAGAGGACAGGGGGTTGTTTGCTGTCCTCAGCTGGCTCCCTCCTATGGAACAGTCTCCCCTTCCCTCTGCGACTTGAGCTGGATCTTCTTAAATTCCAGAAGCTCCTTAAAACTTTCCTCTTTACCTTCTTCTTCCCTTCTTCTCTCACTTGCAAATACCAAAGCTACTGCGATTGGTGTCAATGGCCCTTATGAATCCTCAGCGCCCTGACCTCCCGCACCCAATCAGCACAGCTCCTGTCTATCCTCTGTATTTGCACTTACACCCTCTGCCCTGGAGGCTCGCACTTACACCCCTCGCGGCTCCAGGCCATGTAGCACTCAACATTCAAAGCACTTAATCTGTGGCTCCCCCATGAGCTCAGACTCCCCAGCACTTACCCCCCTGCCCACTCCCTTGCTGCACTTGCACGTTCTGAATACTCACAAGGCATAGTAGGTTCGTCCTCTTTTCCGTTTCCCCCGCTGCTCTTAAATATTGTGTTTTTTATGTATTTTAATGTATTTCCCACTTGCCCTGTGTGCCCTTTGAAACCATATTTCTCATTGAATAAGTGCCTAACAAGCAAACAATAAGTAAATAAATAAATTAATTAATACATTTGCAACACTACCCTCATTTCCTTTAGTTTCCCTGGAAGCAAACATGAATTTGGAGCCCAAGATCAAAGCAACCTCACTGAGAAATCAAATTCAGCAACACATCTTAATCAAGCATCGCCCTGGTGTAGACATGCCTGTGAGCAGCACTGCTTCCGGGTGTCTTGTGATATGGTTGCTAGAAGTTGGTCATTGTGGAATTTGCTACTCCTGATTCCTAGAGCCTAGATGACAAGGGCAGCTGAGGGTGGAATAAGTTACCAAAATGTGCCTTGAGAGGTGAAAACGCCAAGCACAACAGAATGTTTTCTCTCGGGCGGTAGGTACGGATCCCTCACTAAACCCCTGTCTGAAGTCTCCTCCCAGGTGGCCTCGGGAAGGCAGATAATTCCTGATCCCAACCCTGGGGGTGGTGTTCTGCGGGAGGATCATATGGGAGGAGAATAATCCCCAGGGAAGTGAGAGGAAACCATGGAGCGAGACACATCATTTGATTTCCTCTAGGGGCGAGATATCACAAATGCCATAGTATATAATGGCTTGTTGCCACAATAACTTAGCCGTTTCACATGTTGAACACTTTAATGTGGGTGAAGTCAGCCAGAACTCCTTTGGGAAAAAAGGAATAACACCCTTTGTCAAATCCATAGAGCTAGAAACTTCCCTAACTCAAACGGGGGTAATACAAGGAAGTTTGTGAATAATAACTGGCAAAAGTCTAGACAGCCTTATTACTCTTTTCAAACAAAACTGATGAATAATTTGTGTGATACTCCTTCAATAAATATTGTGGAGAGCATACATCAAATCATCAAAGTAGAAAAGGTTTGAGAAACTGTCAAGCTGATTGGCCCGAGAGGACCGCGTACCTGTAGTCTTGGTGGTTGGTCTCGCAGAGGTCGCCAGTCTGGAGTCCAGGAACTGATGAGATAGCGGCACGAGGAATCAGCCTCTCCACCACCCAAATGAGGAACTGGGTGAAGGATGGACCAACCCCCAATGTCACAAAGGCACTCTCCCAGGTAAGCGTGACAAGAGGATGTAGGCTCAGATGGAGGGAACCATAGTCCAGGTAGAGCTTGTTGTCCAGACCATGAATCTTCCAAGAACCTCAGTGCAGCGACAGTTGATAGATAGACCAGTGTAGCAGAAAGGTATTCGTAGTAGGCAAAGGAGCTTGGCTGGTGCAGATAGTTCCAATGGTACACAGGATGAGATTCGGAGTCAGGCAAGACAGGAAAGAGTGAGGACAGTTGGAACTAGTTGTCTGGCCAATTAGAGAACTGTAGGAACGTGCCCAAGATGGAACAGGGGGAATGCAGGCTAGTGTGGGATAAGTCCCCTCTACACAATGATGACTCAGGACAGAACTCCGGAATGGGCTGAGGGAAGACTGACCCAGGGCAAAACCTAGGTAGTAGCTGGAGGCTGGCTGGCCCAGGGCCGAACCCAGGTGAGGATTGAAGGCAGGCAGGCCCAGGACAGGACCCGGATAAGAACTGGAGTCAGGCTGGCCCAGGGCAGGCCACAGGTAAGGACTGGAGGCAGGCAGGCCCAGGACAGGCCACAGGTAAGGCCGGAGGCAGGCAGGCCCAGGACAGGCCACAGGTAAGGCTGGAGGCAGGCAGGCCCAGGACAGGCCACAGGTAAGGCTGGAGGCAGGTAGGCCCAGGACAGGCCACAGGTAAGGCTGGAGGCAGGTAGGCCCAGGACAGGCCACAGGTAAGGCTGAAGGCAGGTAGGCCCAGGACAGGCCACAGGTAAGGCTGGAGGCAGGTAGGCCCAGGACAGGCCACAGGTAAGGCTGGAGGCAGGTAGGCCCAGGACAGGCCACAGGTAAGGCTGGAGGCAGGTAGGCCCAGGACAGGCCACAGGTAAGGCTGGGCAGGAACAACGAGGAAAGCGAAGCAAACCGCGTTGAGACGCGGGCAGCTTTGACTAGCGGCCTCTTTTATGGGCCGCCGGCGCCCGAGAGGCCTGGAACGCAAACCGTTCCGTTTCCGGGCGCCGGCGAACCCAGAACGAGGCTTGGAAGGCAAGCCCCCACGGCGCATGCGCGGAACCGAGAGAGAGGACCTCCGCGCATGCGCCGAAGGCCGCCGGCCCTGTAATCCGTTGCTCCCCTCCCGGCGAGTCCCCAGACGCGAACGCGCGGGTAGACTCGCCAGGAGGAAATGGGAGCGGCAGACCCCAGTCTCCCGCGTGACATGACACTATGCCCCCTCCCAGGAAGACCCGGGGCCCCAGGCTTCCAGGGAAACCGTACGTAGAACTCACGTATCAGCCGGGGAGCATGCACGTGCAGGCGCGGTTCCCAGGTACGATCACAGGCCGGGTACCCCTTCCAGTCAACCAAATAGTGGAGCACCCCTCTACGGTACCGGGCATCACAGATCTCGTGTACCTCAAACTCAGGGCCCCCCTGTACCAAAACAGAGGCCGGACGAGGAGAGGTGCGGCCATAATCATCGACCACATAGGGTTTTAACAGGGACACGTGAAAAACGGGATGTACACGCCAGGAAGAGGGTAGGTGAAGACGGAAGGCTACAGAGGACAACCGTTTGGTGATAACAAAGGGTCCCAAATATCGAGGGGCCAGTTTGACGGGCAGATTGCGGAGAGGCAGGTTCTTTGAGGACAACCACACCTTGTCGCCCTCCTGGAAATTAGGTTCTGCACTCCTCTTCCTGTCTGCCTGTCTCTTCATCCGATCCTTGGCTTCACTTAAGATCTTGTGTGCAAGTTCTTGCTGTTCCCGGATGTGTAAGACCAGACCATCAGCAGAGGGAACAGTACTAGACGGAACTGGTTGAAAAGGCATTAACCGAGGATGTAGACCAGTGGAACAGAAGAATGGGCTGACTCCAATGGAGGCATGAACAGTGTTGTTGTAGGATACTTCGGCCAGATCTAGCCCACCTTTCCAATTAGACTGTGTGGCATTGGCAAAACAGCGGAGGTACCCCTCCAAAGTCTGATTGGTCCTTTCGGTTAGCCCATTTGTCTGTGGGTGATAGCCTGAGCTTAGAGCTCTATGTATTCCCAGATGACCACACACCTGTCTCCAAAATGATGAAAGAAACTGGGTACCTCTATCCGATATGATTTTCTCCGGTAGGCCGTGCAACCGGTAGATGTCGTGCAGAAACGCTGAAGCCATTTGAGTAGCTGTAGGGATTTTCCGGAATGGGATGAAATGGGCCAGTTTGGTGAAGCTGTCCACAACCACCATTATACAGGTGTACCCTTCAGATGGAGGCAAATCCACAATGAAATCGGTGGCGATGGTATGCCATGGATAGGGAGCCACTTCGGTGGGCATTAACAAACCCAATGGTCGTCTTCTGGGAACCTTGCACTGGGCACATATTGGACAGCTGTCAATGTACTTCTGGACCTCGGTCGCCCAACCAGGCCACCAGAACTGTCGGGATATCAACTCTCGAGTGGCTCTGACCCCGCGATGTCCTCCTATGGGTGAATCATGGAATCCGTGTAGAATGCCCCTTCTAATGGCTCCTCTGGGTATGTAGAGTCTTCTTTGAAAAAACAACAGTCCGTCTCGTTCTGATACTAGTTGCCGACTAAGAAGGGACGTTCTTTCTGGATCCGACCGAGTGGCTTCCGCGATGGACTTAAGGTGAGAGGACAAGGCCAGCAGAAAATGGCGAGGAGAAATCAGTGGCTGTTCTGGACAGGGCGTCCCATCTACGTTTTCCAGGGACCTGGAAAGCGCATCCGCTTTCGTATTGGAGGTTCCCGGGATATAAGTAACATGGAACTCAAACGGAGAGAAGAAGAAGGCCCACCGGGCTTGACGAGGAGTCCGACATTGCAGAGAGCGAAGATATTGCAGATTGCGATGGTCTGTCCGCACCTCCACAGAAAAGCGTGCTCCGAGGAGAAAATGTCTCCATTCCTCGAATGCGGTCTTGATGGCTAACAGTTCCCTTTCAATCACCGCGTAGTTTCGTTCGCTGGGACTCAACTTGCGAGAATAATAGGCTACTGGATGTTCTACCAACGTGATAGGATCTTTCTGAAGAAGGACTGCCCCTACAGCAAAGCTGGAAGCATCGGCCTCCACTATGTAAGGCAACTCTTCCTGGGGATGGCGCAGGATCGGGGCAGCCATAAAGGCCGACTTCAATACGTCGAAAGCCCGGGAAGCCACGAGATCCCATTCGAACGTGATCTTGCTGCTGGTTAGCCTGGTGAGGGGCGCCGAGATCTGTGAGAACTGTGGGATAAAGCGCCTGTAAAAGTTTGCGAATCCCAGGAAGCGTTGGAGAGCCTTGATATCGTGTGGATGTCTCCATTCTTGTATGGCTCGCACCTTCTTGGGATCCATCCCAATGCCTTCTTGATTGATAACAAATCCCAAGAATTCAATGCTGGGTTGGTGAAAGCTACATTTCTCCGCTTTGGCGAACAGGTTATTGACGGACAGCCGATGAAGGACCTCACGAACATGTTCCACATGCTCGTCTAAGGATTTAGAGAATATCAATATGTCGTCCAGATAAACCCAAACGGATAACCCTAACAGGTCACCAAAGATGTAGTCCATGAATCGTTGAAAAACAGCGGGAGCATTACATAGGCCGAAAGGCATAACCCTGTATTCAAAATGCCCAAAAGATGTCTTGAAAGCTGTCTTCCACTCGTCCCCACTCCTGATGCGCACCAAATGATAAGCTCCGCGGAGGTCCAATTTGGAGAAGATTCGCGCAGTATGCAGGGTTTCAAGGATGCTGCGAATTAAGGGTAAAGGATACCGGTCCTTGGCTGTTATGTCATTCAACTGCCGGTAGTCGACACAGGGTCTCAATGTACCTTCTTTTTTCTTTACAAAAAACAGGGGGAATCCTGCAGGCGATTTCGATGGCACAATGTACCCCTTTTCTAGACTCTCCGACAAATACTCCTGAAGAACTAGCTTCTCGTCACGTGTCAAAGCATATAGTTTCCCATGGGGAATAACGTGGTCCGGTAGCAGGTCAATGGAGCAATCAAAAGAACGGTGTGGAGGAAGGGGTATGTTGCCAGGTTCAGAAAACACATGTTTGAATTCGGAATATTCCTGTGGGACCAGAGACGTGGAACATAGATGAACCCCATTGCTGTCCGTTATTAGAGAAGTCGAGACGGTCCTGGTGGGAACGGGTAGCTTGCATTCTTGAGCACACCGTTCGGATGAAAAGGTCAAGGTCTGGGTTCTCCAGTCTATCAAAGGATTGTGGTGTTGCAACCAAGGTAATCCCAAAACCATCTTGTAGTTCGGTGACTTGATAACATCAAAGGCTAGTTCCTCGTAATGATCAGCAATCAGAAGGGCCAGTCCAACTGTGAACTGACTAACGGGTCCAGAAGACAAGGGAGTACCATCAATAAGCTCCACCGACAGAGGCGTGTGTCTGGAAACGAGTGGTATCTTATGTCTGGTGACGAACGTTTCGTCGATGTAATTGCCGGAAGCCCCACAGTCCAGTAGACCGGATACTTCCAGGTTCTTGTCTGGTAGTTTAATTCGGACCTTCAGGGTCTGTAGTACCGCTGGTTGCATGGGCAGACGTATAGAACAAATAACAGAAGGGTCTGAGGAAGGAATGGGACCTGTCGTTGCCCTTCCTGTATACGACAGGTCTCCTAGTTTCCCGACTTCTTCTTCTGCGGACGCAAAGGACACGTACCCAAATAATGTCCAGCTGCTCCACAGTAAAGACACAAACGCAAAGACCTCCTTCGTTTCTTCTCTTCTTCCGTCAAAGGTCCCCTCATGGCTCCTACTTGCATGGGCTCAGGTCCGGACTCGGTCGACCCAAACGAACCAGCAGGTGTGTTGGTTGTCCGGGGACCGCTTCTGTCAAGCCGACGTCTCTCAGCCTTTCGTTCGGCTAGCCTTTGGTCAATACGGAGTACTTGATCGATCAAGAGTTGAAGGCTCTCTGGTTCAGGGATGTGAAGTAACTCATCCTTGTACTCCTCTCTCAGGCCTCGACGAAACAGTGTCTTCTGTGTAATTTCGGGCCACTGGGAGTCAGTAGCCAAAAGTCGGAAACGGCTGATGTAGGTGATGACGTCATTGCTTCCCTGTTTGTAGTCCATCAATTGATTCTGTGCAACGGAGGCCAGGTTCGGCGTCTGAAATACCTCAAGAAAGGCCTTTTCAAAGGCAGCAAAGTCATTCAAAATAGGACTGTTCGTAACCACAAACGGAGTTGCCCAAGCTAATGCGTTCCCAGTTAGGTTCCCCAAGATGTAACCAATCTTGGCCCTATCAGTGTTGAAGTAGGTAGACCTGAAGAGAAAGTGTATTCTGCAGTGGTTACAAAACTCCGCCACCCGTCTAGGGTCTCCGTCGAATTTGATGGGTGTTGTATGAGCCAATGATCCCTCTCCTTGAGAGGTACTAGGTGCTCCTTGCGTTATCATTTGTCGTAATGTTTGATTCTCCTGACGCAGGGCGGTCATCTCGGCCCTGAGCGCTAGCAACTCGTTCCTCATGTCCTGCGATTCATCCATCTCTGAATCAGGAGGAAGGCGTCTCAATCTGTCAAGCTGATTGGCCCGAGAGGACCGCGTACCTGTAGTCTTGGTGGTTGGTCTCGCAGAGGTCGCCAGTCTGGAGTCCAGGAACTGATGAGATAGCGGCACGAGGAATCAGCCTCTCCACCACCCAAATGAGGAACTGGGTGAAGGATGGACCAACCCCCAATGTCACAAAGGCACTCTCCCAGGTAAGCGTGACAAGAGGATGTAGGCTCAGATGGAGGGAACCATAGTCCAGGTAGAGCTTGTTGTCCAGACCATGAATCTTCCAAGAACCTCAGTGCAGCGACAGTTGATAGATAGACCAGTGTAGCAGAAAGGTATTCGTAGTAGGCAAAGGAGCTTGGCTGGTGCAGATAGTTCCAATGGTACACAGGATGAGATTCGGAGTCAGGCAAGACAGGAAAGAGTGAGGACAGTTGGAACTAGTTGTCTGGCCAATTAGAGAACTGTAGGAACGTGCCCAAGATGGAACAGGGGGAATGCAGGCTAGTGTGGGATAAGTCCCCTCTACACAATGATGACTCAGGACAGAACTCCGGAATGGGCTGAGGGAAGACTGACCCAGGGCAAAACCTAGGTAGTAGCTGGAGGCTGGCTGGCCCAGGGCCGAACCCAGGTGAGGATTGAAGGCAGGCAGGCCCAGGACAGGACCCGGATAAGAACTGGAGTCAGGCTGGCCCAGGGCAGGCCACAGGTAAGGACTGGAGGCAGGCAGGCCCAGGACAGGCCACAGGTAAGGCCGGAGGCAGGCAGGCCCAGGACAGGCCACAGGTAAGGCTGGAGGCAGGCAGGCCCAGGACAGGCCACAGGTAAGGCTGGAGGCAGGTAGGCCCAGGACAGGCCACAGGTAAGGCTGGAGGCAGGTAGGCCCAGGACAGGCCACAGGTAAGGCTGAAGGCAGGTAGGCCCAGGACAGGCCACAGGTAAGGCTGGAGGCAGGTAGGCCCAGGACAGGCCACAGGTAAGGCTGGAGGCAGGTAGGCCCAGGACAGGCCACAGGTAAGGCTGGAGGCAGGTAGGCCCAGGACAGGCCACAGGTAAGGCTGGGCAGGAACAACGAGGAAAGCGAAGCAAACCGCGTTGAGACGCGGGCAGCTTTGACTAGCGGCCTCTTTTATGGGCCGCCGGCGCCCGAGAGGCCTGGAACGCAAACCGTTCCGTTTCCGGGCGCCGGCGAACCCAGAACGAGGCTTGGAAGGCAAGCCCCCACGGCGCATGCGCGGAACCGAGAGAGAGGACCTCCGCGCATGCGCCGAAGGCCGCCGGCCCTGTAATCCGTTGCTCCCCTCCCGGCGAGTCCCCAGACGCGAACGCGCGGGTAGACTCGCCAGGAGGAAATGGGAGCGGCAGACCCCAGTCTCCCGCGTGACATGACAGAAACTAACCTTGTTGACAGGGACTTCAAGTCCCCTAATTCCCTCAGTACTGGGATGAGGAAGAGGGATGCAGAGGAACACTGCTGTAAGAGTGGTCAGCTAATTAGTGAAGATGACCTACACCTGAGGGAGTCTGGGAAGCTTAAAACGCCCCCTCAGGTGCAGATGTTAGAGCAGGAGGAGAGGAGAAAGCAGTGCAGGCTGTGTATGCAGATGGAGGTGTAGCTGGAGGCGATGGAAGGCGCCGGACCACTGAAAAGCCAAAAGCGGAGACTGGTCCTGATTAGGTCTTTGCCTCAAGCTATCCCTGCTGCAGAGGTTGCGCAGTGGGAAGCGTGAGAAAGGATGCTTGCCCATTGAAGGCTCGTTGTGCATTTGTTGCGCAGGAGAAGTAGGGAGGGAAGTGTGCCCTCTCTAGAGGTTTCAGGTGGCTGGGTTGCACATGACCTCTCCAGAGCAGAAGAAGCTCAATTTCCGAGTGGGGCAAGCAGAGGTGGACCAGAGGAGTCTGCAAAAGCCTATAAGCAATAGCCAAGCCAAGCATATTTGTCAACTCAGCAACACCGTACCACAAACATTGTTCAAGGCAAGAGGGGAACATTGGGAAACCGAAAGGTTGTAAGACTTGCTACTCATGTGTTGTGAAAAGCAGATCACCAGTTGACACATTGTCAAAGTCTAGACAGAAGCAGAGTAAGACCACATCCTGGTCACTATTTGGTTGTTGGTTCTGAGGGAAAAGAAAGGTGGCAACAAGGCTATCCTTCTGGAAGAAGATTATCAAGAGGGAGAGGAGCATAGTTGCCAGGGAGTCCTAAAGAGCACTAATGTGTTTCCTTGTTGCCCCAAAAATGTTTCAAAGTTTGATATCAAAGAAACCTTGTGAAGCTGTTGTTGCTCTAAGTTGGAAGTTTCCACTGAAGCACACATTGTTCTTTTGTGTAGCAGTGAGTGGGCAGGTGAGTATACCCACATAACAAGTTGTGGAAGGCCATGTATGGGAGTAAACCAGGTAGTAGTTGATAAAGTGATGTATTGTGGCTCTAACAAAGACACCTCAAGTTAATTGTGACTTTGAAAGAAGAATCATGTACACCTGCTGTGGAGGAGTTACAAGTCCTCAGAAATGAAGGATTGTGGCAAATAATCCTGACAAAGTCAATTGTTGTTTACTTGAAAAAGACAAATGAGAAACTAACTCGTGCTCTAGGAGGAGGTGAAGCATATTTTTTCTTTTGATAAATTATTGAGAGAACATAATATTTTGTTATCAAGTTTAAACCCTCAAGAACTGTGTTGGAACTTGGTGGTGAATCAGGATTGCTCAGACTTGGGGAAGGAGAATTCTCTCCAGGTTATGATAAGAGATAGTGGTCGCATTGTGAATATGATTCTATCTTATATAGATTTGTTGCATTTACTGCCATGCATTTCCTTGTTGCTTTATTGAATGTTTAAGTGTGAGGGACAGATATCCTTTTGAAAGTGTTTCCTTTAGTTCATTTTAGGCAGGGAAATCCTCGTCGCGTCGGGATAGTGAGGCGTTCATCAAAACCTTTTTATTTAAGAAAATAGCTAATTTTGTAAACCCTTTACAAAGTTGTCCGCTTCACATTTCTGACCCCTCACATAATCCATAACATAAGGCCACAGTCAGGATGTGGAATCAGGCGGCAAGTGAACTTAAGTTAGGCACTGGAGAAAAGATGGACCAAAATGCCAATAGAAAGTTTGCGGTTGCAAACAAGAGTCAGGAACAGAAAATGGGATAGAAATAGAGAACCGGGCAAATGGAAGGATGATGTACCACATAGTAGGATATCTGTTTTTTTTTCCGTAGACCAAGCTGGCAGACATTCTTTTATAGGAGAATACCCAGCCAATTTTCACCAGGATGGTGCCTCAAGGTGAATATTTGGTTACATGGGAGTGTAAGCTATACGTGTGCCTGTGAAAGCCTTGGTCATGAATGGGTGACCAACACTGCTGCAGTATAGGCTACATAGAGATGTGCAGCGTTACGCGCTGTGGAAATGGCAGCTAGTCAAGGCCTCGTCAGTTTCTAGAATCACTGCATCAGTGTATGTTCTGGTGTCGGGTGCGCGTGGAGCATATCCACTCTATCTTCCTAAGTTAGCTTCCATGAGCAGAGGGAGGGGGAGGGTCCGCTCCACGCATAACACTTTACCAAAAGGAAACGTCGGTAGGTTAGGCTCACACTAGGAATGAATATGGAGGAATCTGGAGGGAAGAGTAAGGATGACATGTCAGCATAGCCTCTAATCCACAGAGGAAACAAAAGTATCACCAACAGGGAAATGGGTAGGAAGCTAGTAGAACCCTGTAAAATATACCGCGCCATTACCAAGGCGAGGAACAATGCTTGCCTCAACCAGGTACACAAACCTCCAAATAGCTCAGAAGAAAGCTGCCATCACATCACACCCATCAACCAGACGGGCAAACCCCAATCACACCCATTAACCAGATGGACACACCACAATAGCAATCCTATTTAACAATCAGAGATGTGGGAAAAAGATCATTTAAAAAAGTAAAAAAATAGAAAATAACCCCAAAATTCAACTTTCCTTATACATTTCTCATACAGAATCCAACACAACCAATGTTCCGCACAGCAAACTGCACGTACTTTACCACAGCGCAACACAAACAACCCATAACTCGCACCAACAACACACATGGACCCACTTCGATCCATTAATCGCACCCAATCTCAGCGCACAGTGAAAACCAAACTGAAGTTGCCAACAAGACACCACTGCTCTCACTTTCCTATTCCCACTTCACCCTACTAACACCCCACACCCCTCTTTTTCAGATCTGCTAGAGCGCTTTGGGACCAATTCCATTGGTGCCGGTGCACAGTACAAATACCTATAACATAACATAACATAACATAACATAACATGACATAACATAACATTTATGTGAGTTCAGACCTACTGAAGCTACTGCTGGTCCCTGTCAGTTGCTTGGGCACATGGGTGTTTTGCCCTAGTTAGAACCAACAAGAGGCCTTGGCGACACGCGAGGTGAGGCATTCCAATGTTGCATTTTACCTACATGTACCTGCACACTGGACGTTGCCCTCCACACCACGAGATGAGGCTTTCCCAAATTGTGCACCCACTCTAATGTTGTTCTGCATTTCCAGCCTTGTGTTGGGTTTGAACCTGTTCACTTGCACTTAATGTACCATTCTCCTCCCTCCCTCCTTCAGTATTGCTACTTCCTCCCCGTCTTGCACGTCCCTTCCTCCCCCTCTCTCCTGCATTTCATGTTACAGCACTTGCACAGCCCTTAACCCAAAGAGAGGCTAGAAGGCAGGACCTGGGTGTGGCATGCAGAGGTTGGCCCACCCAAAGTGTGGGTCTGGGGGGGTTGAGCCAATTCTTATTCACATACCCGGCCTTTTTATGCTAGCCCAGGGAGGGGAGCACCAAAAGGTAAACCCCCCATCTCAGCTAACACACCTGAATCCACTTTCACTGGAGAGGCTGAATGGCAGTAGCAGAGCCGTATAAAAGCACACACCTTCGGTCTGTCAGGGGAGGTGTTTGGAGAAGGAGATGGAGACTGGAGACAAAAGTGGGGTTAGAAAAGGCCGGAGAGAGGTGCGAGAGAACTGTGAATAGGAGGAGGACCCAGTGCGTTCTAAGGAGTAGAAGCAACATGGTAAGAAGCAGGCGAGAGGAGACAAAGGTAGCAAAGATCAGGAATCGGAGAGAGGACATTGTTGACAAAGTGGGAGGCGGCTAGAAAGGAGCATCACTGGAGGTTGCAAGAGGACGGTGGTGAGCTTGCTAAGGCAGAGGAGGTTCGAGGTCGGGAAGTGGTTAGTGACTTTAAGTGAGTTGTTGGCATAGTGAGACAGAAAGTGGTTGGTGAACTTGAAAAAAGACAATTGGTGTAGTCTGATAGAATCAGGCTTATGAGTTTAAGGAGGAGGTTGGCGTAGTCAGACAGAAGGAGGTTGGTGAAGCTGATAAGGAGGAGGTTGGCGTAGTCAGACAGAAGGTGGTTGGTGAAATTAAGAAGGAGGTTAGTGCAGTGGGAGAGAAGAAAGTTGATGAAATGATCAGGAGGTGCTTGGTGAAGTTGTTCAGGAATTGGTTGATGAGGTTGTTTGGGAAGTGGTTGGTGAGGCTGATCTGGAGGAGGTAGGTGTAGCTAATCAGGAGGAGTGGGGAGGTGAACATCAGAATGGAGAGAAAGTCATGAATATCAGACAGAGAGGAAAGGTCAACATTGGGGGGGGACAGGAGAGGAATAGACAGATGCCCAAAGGAGTAACAAGGTGGAGGAGTCCTTACAGGTGACTGTGAAGTGCAGGTGCCAAGAGGGGTGAAGAAGTTGAATGGGTGAGAGATGGCTGTTAGCTGGAAGGTTGGTGATGTCCAGAGAGGTGATGAAGGTGATGAAATAGACAGGAAAGAGGTACTTTGGTGATGGAGGAGTGTCAAAAAGGGTGACGAAGATGGAATAGAGATGAAAGAGGAGGAGGACACAGTTGAAAGCGACCTACAATGGTTAAGGAAGGAGTGGGAGCTAGAAAGAAAGGACTTGGGGATTGTGAAAGAACTGATGTTAGAAGACCGAGACAAGTACAGGCCAAGCCGGGCAGGGGTATCAAACTAAGGGAAAGATAAGGAGGCATGGGTCCGAAAGTGGGAAATGTTCTTGTTACTCCTAATTTTGGGAAATATGTCCTCGCACATGGTCTACTCATTAGACTCCATTGGAGCTTTTCCTCATCTCTTGAACTAGCAACCTTGGTTCCAAGCCAGTGTACTCCTCTATTTTGAAAAGGAAAACAACTTCTTCATTATCTTTGCACTTTAAGATCATGGGCTCATATTGAGGTAGCTGGGTTGATTGACATAAGCCGTCCTCCATCTTCTTCTAATGGTCGTACTAAACGTTGAATATATACTTCTCATAAGCAAGCTACTATATGTTCTTTCTACCTTGCGTTTCATCGTATTCACAGTTATTGATCAATAAGTAACTTTATTCTCCTCTGTGTTCATAATTACTGTATCGTAGGGCACTTCTTTTTCTTAATGCTTCAGTTACATCGTGAATCTTAGGTATTTTCATATCGTTTCAACATAGGTTCTTCTGTCTTCTTTATGAACTTCCTTTGCTGTCGTCAGACTTTAGTTTAACGCTCATCCATTCTGTTCATGGCTGCATTTTGACAGCTCGGCAAAGTACATCCTTCTTGGTAACTTTCCTCCACTATGTCAGTTTGCGGGTACACTCTGAAGAGTTGTCTGAGTGCATATCGTCTCTCATATACGAGGTGCAGGAATATTGCAATGGATCCGGGGATGGTTTCCCCATCATGACCCCTCATCTGCTCATCTGCCATCCCAATATGATGGTGGCAAGGGGGCGGGGACTAGGGAGAAGACACGTACCTCCTTGTCTACAGATATAGGAGTACGTGGCTGAGTCTAGAAGCTGAGACATGATGGGGAAGGACTCTGGCTATAGTAGCTGATTTCATTCTCCACATACCTGAGACTCCCAGCCACTCTGCGATTTGCCATGGCAACCCCCAATTACCCCATTCCCTTGCTTTCTGAGTCCCAACGATCAGCCAAGAAACTTGCTGGAAGAGTAAAACCCAGGACGACTCATGATGGAACTAAAGTCCATAAGACTCAACAAACCAGATTTTGGGAATCCCCCTAATGACCCCACTACAGCGTGAGGGAGCAGGGACATGTTGGGCAATGCTCTTTGAAACCACAGCAACCTTGCTTAGCTAGGGATGTTCCACAACCTGGAAGGGCATCCCTAGTACTATTCATGGAGCATTTATGTTTCGCTGGCATATAATTTGGCCACCACCAGAGCATACTGAAACGTTGAGTGGCACTCTTTGCCTTCCCTGTTTGTGAATGTGGCCCCACACTCAAATAGACCACTTTCAATTTAACTTGCTGGGTTTGTTTGGTCTACTGATCACCATCATCTTAGTGCCAAGTTGTATTCATGATAAAGGTCAGAGCCTTTGTCTACATTGACCTCACTGACCATGCAGCACCTGACTTTCTCTTTTCTCTGAATGATTTCCATGGACCCACTATTAGCTACTATGGAGTATGGCAGAGAACCCTGATACAGTGGCATAGCCTTGGGTAGTTGACACCAGTGTTAAGTGGATGAGAGAGACAATTACAGAGAGTCTACTGTAGATTCCATGAGAAGGTGTTCAACCAGTTATTTTTCACTCATCTACTGTTCAAAGTAACAACACATCATCCATTGCCTCGATTGTTCTGCCTACACTGGTGAAGGCAGTGGCCAATTGGAGGAAATTGCTAGGCATCAGTGTTCTGTTGAATTTTGCAGACATCTCCCATGCTGGAAACATTAATAGTGTCGACTTATAGGAGTGTATTGAAATAGAACAACACTCCAAGTCACTTCATACTAAACTCACAAAACTGATTGTGGATCAATTCACAAGTGTTTGTTACATGAGTTGATTATACTGAAACGTGTTTCCATTTGTTTTTAAAATTGCACTATAGGATGAATAAACTTTTGTTTTTACCAGTGTGAGATAATGACCCGCTATATGAAGACAGACTAATTAATATGCCCGTCCTTCTTGAGGTGCACCACATCTACCTAACAGTGTAAAAGGCAGGGGTAGCCTGAATCTCAATTGTGTGCTTGTTCCATAATAAATAGTCCATATGGAGAGAGACAATTGTGAGTCTATGAGGTGCTCTTAGAGGGCAAATGCGTCCTCCTTAAGCTTCATCATAACAGAGCGCGCGAAACGCTTAATCAAGTGTCAAATAGAGTGTTCAGTCGAACATCTGCTTACTCCACGGAAGCAGAGCTGAAGGAACAGGTTCTTTTCACGCGGAGGTGGCTGGGCTGGCACAGACTACAGCATAGCACGTGGCTAAACTTTCACTTACGAAGTATAGTCTTGGCAGTGAATTATAAATAAATACGCACATAACCATTAATTCACAGAACAAGGCCACATATTATACTTAAGCACAATGATGGACAGAAGACACACAAAATAGTAAAGCTGTAGTTTCTCTTCAAAGAACGCAAAAACATCTAACACCTGTCTAGTAAAGCTGGAAAATAAAGGCCCTTCCATCAGTCCGGGTTCAGATGGAGAGGTTTAGACAGTGGGTCTCATTATGAGTTTGCTGGTCCAGGAACCACGGGTATCGCCAGGGTTGTAATAACCCAGTGAGAGTGCTTTGACACACCAAAGGTATACACCGTGCAAAGTCGCAGGGCCTGATTGATGGAATGTTTCGCACGGTGCAAAGTGACTTTGCACTTGTGCAAAGTCCCTTTGCATTGCTAACAAACACCCTGATTCACAGAGCGGTGCAAAGTGTATTTTTGCAGTGAAACGTGACTTTCCACTGACTGCACTGACTCTGCAGTGCTTCAAATTCACTTTGTACTCCAGAAATACACTTTGCACCACTCTGTGAATCAGGGTGTTTATTGGTAGTGCAAAGTCACTTTGCACCAGTGCAAAGTCACTTTGCGCCATGCTAAGAATTCCATGAATCAGGCCCACAGAGTCGCACAGTAACGGGAGGAATGCCAGGCTGTCACCTTTGCATTCCGAGGACCTTCGTGGGACTTCTGCAGCGCGTATTGCAGCTGTCATGTGGTTTCCTCATAGCTGTAACTGTCTCTGTGGCACACCGATAGCTCCTAATTCAACCTATGTGCTTTGTAGTGCCTCGGTCACTGTGAGGGTACACTGCAGAAGTTTGCCCTTGTAGCCTGATTCACCACACAATTGTCACATGCTAGATAGTGTCCAGGAAATAGGGCTTTTTATGACACACTTCAGGCAACATCCAGTGTGAGAGATCTGCTCACCCGCTACCAGGGCACAGCGGGCTGCCAACCTATATATAAGACTGGCTCTTTGTGTGGAAACCTTTCTGGCTCAGCACTCTGCTTGGGGCGACTTAAGGGTGGCACTTCAGTGGGGGCGGGGTGACAAGAGCAAAGCCTTAATGTACAGAGGGAGAGCACAGGGTAGCAGGCCCACGTGGGCCTTCCTTGGCAAGAGAGGAGTGGTCAGGAAAAAGGTACTTGAGCCGGATCCTCGTGAGTATACAGTCAGTATTGTCTCTTCCAAGATCCACTTACATCGTAGAGGAATCTCCATGTCGCCACCTCAGGATGCAGTTTTTCCAGCACTTGAGGATTGGCTCCTGGCAATTTGAGAACACAGCAGAGTCAGATAAATGTTATGCCAAGAGTGGGGATGTTATAGTGGTAGGGTTAGTGTCTTACAGACAAGCAAGTCAATTGATTGCTCTTCTCGACAGGACGCATTGCATCATACCAAGTCATTTCCCATGTAACAAAATCCCATGAAATGATGAACTAACCTTGCCCTTATCCCACACTCATCAGGTTTGGGACAAGGGCAAGGTAAATAGAAGACCTCAGGCCAGCCGGGGGATGATGGCCATTTGCCCCATGTTGGAGCCTGTGGACGAAATGGGATGCAGGGGCAAGAGTAAGATTACAATCAGCCCACTCTATTGAAGCTCTGAAGACAGAGGCCCCAGCGCGATCTGTAGCCCAGGAACGGTGACTGGCAAAGTTGGAGAGAAGCGCAGAGTTGAGCTGCAACTCTCACGAGTGCTTGTGTGCACTATGCCAGTAGCAGGTGTTCTGTATCAGCCCTTGCGTGGAGGGGAAGTGACGTGAGTGGCCCGTCATCCAACACCAGCACCCGGCCATCATACTGTCCCTCTATCTATCTAGAGGCTAGGCCGAGGTGGCTCCTGGTGCCCTCCCTTGAAGTGTGAGCTGGCCTGTCATCTCGCCAACCCAACACCCTAGCACAGTTTGCTTCCACCAGCTAAGAATTAGGTGGATGTGGCCCCTGGTGTCCCCAGGTGCCGCTTTGCTGGCCCTTGAACTCTGAACTGTCCTGAAAACATCCCAATGGAAGGAAGACTGATATCCTGCAGACCTGCAAGTGCGTAAAGGGGCCCCAGTAGTCGGACCCTCAAAGCTGGCAGCCTGCCGACCTTGGACATGCTGAAGATGGCCCAGCCCAAAATATTGTGTGAAGCTGTGCTCCTGCGTTTGTGGATTTTGGGAGTGAGGGGTGCCAGGTTCAGGCAATGGTGTTTGCTAGTTGTGCAAGATCCACTCACCCAGGTTAATAAAGGGTGTGTTTGCATGTGGAGTTTCCAACGTGTCATCAGTAACCCACCAACCCTGACTGCCACCCTGTGAGAAACCTGGATCCCTATGTATGTGGAGATTAGTTGCACTGATAGTCCTAGTATTGTTGTCTGTAGTGTGGTTTGACGTCTTGATCGTTATGAAAAAGGAGGAGTGTTGCATGTCCCCCCCCTCCTGGGAGCATGGTAGCTCCCAGGACTTGTGCAATAGGTCACAAGGTGTTAACCATGTGACCAACTCAATAAAAGGGATGAGCCAGTTCCGGCTTGTTAGTTGATCCCAAGCTGACTCCTGCGTCTTTTGTTCATGGGCACCATGCTGCTGCGGCGCAGCTTGCCGAGGCCCTGTCAGCGTGGCCCAGCATTTGGACAGTGCCCCTGCTGAGCAATGCTGCTGTGGCGCAGCTTGCCGAGGCCCTGTCAGCGTGGCCCAGCATTTGGACAGTGCCCCTGCTGAGCAACACCGTCCCCATGGAACACCTCTGCTGTGTGATCACAGCCTTGTGGGTGCAGCCCCGGCCTGGGTGCCCCAGAGCCGGGGCTGTGGTGTGCTCGGTGCCCCCATCAGGGTATGTGGCTCCGGTGCTTCGAAGGCTGCAGGGTGCCTCCTGTCATCTGCCACCAACGGTATCTTTGCTCCGGTGATCCGGATGCCGCAGAGTGCCCCCTATGGTCCGCCGTCTGCATGACTGCAGAGCAGGTGTCGGCCTGGTGGTCCAGGCACTCAGTGCGCCCTGCCCGGTAGACAATGGGCAGGCCGCCAACAGGCATGGTGTATGCACTGGGAGTGTGTGGCCTGGACCCAGCCATTAATCCTGCATTCTCTATTTGCTAAGAGAACTCTGTGGGGATCCGGAACCCTCACACTCCCAGGCAGGCACACCAGCGCTTAGGTCCCTAGGAGAGGCCACTGCCAGTCCACAGTCGCACCAGTCCCTGCATGAATCCGGAGCCTTGACGTGCACGGGCAATGCCTTTGCTGTGATGGCACGGGCATGCATGCACGCCTGGGATATGTGCTGTTTGCAATCTTCATTGTCTGCTGCTGTGTGCTGCGGGTGGGTGCCGTCGAGTTAGGTGACAGGGTTGCAGCGTAAGCTTTGCATAGAGCGCAGCCTCCCAGTGCGCAGTCTAATTTGTTTCTCTTGCAGCGCCCGTGCAGAGCTGACCTGCTTCTGTCAGACTCGCTGTGCAACGTTTCCCGGGCCTCAGCTGTCTCGCTCCCTGTCATTCCTCGATGCTGAGTGCATCTTGTGTGTGTGTGTGGTCTCCCGTTCTGCTGATCCTGGAGTGCACGTCCTCTGAGATGTTGTTAACCCGTTATTATAATAATAACAGCCTGCTTGCGCATTGGTGTTTGGGAAGGCAGTGCTTGGCGCTTCCTCGTTCTGCACATGGCAGCGATCACTGGGCGGGCGCCTTAGTCTGGCCGTGCAGGGAGTCAAACCCGTGATCAGCAGGTGGAGAGAGCTGTCCAGCTGGCCTAATTATGTTTTTTATTTTTTTTATTTAATGTGTTTCAGTTCACAAGTAAACTTTTCACATTACATAATTATAAAACAAATTCAATCATACATTTCATCAAGAATGAGAAAAAAATTAAGAATGATAAAATATAAAAATAACAAAAAACATAAATGTACAATTTGAACAATGTTTCAACTGATTAATCACACAATAAATCAATAACAGGTGTATATAATGATCTCATCCTAATCACTCTACAATGTGTTTACATAGCGCTCTAATTATTTCAACATTTTAGGAAAACTTTTTTCACGATTCCCCAGAATTCACAGACTCCTTGCTTTTATAATTTATAATATACACTTATATGTTCCTTGTATTAATGCACTGTTGCCAAAATGCCAAATCTTTTATCGAGTCTGGGTTATGTACATTCCTACCATACGATCTAAAACATCTCGATCAAATTAGGGCATTCAAATAATAAATGCTTAGCAGTTTCAATAATGTCCTAATTAAAGACACGATCCTCTGAAATGGGGCACCACATAACACAATAAGAATGATATTAATCGGGGCTCATTGTGAGTATTGCGTAAGTGTAAACAGATGTGGGGTTTCAAAGGCCTCCAGTTTTGCCAATACCATTAAACTTTGACTTGGCCTTTCAGGGTCTATTTACAGCGCGGATACCTCAGTGCGAGGGCGATGCGCACTTCCTGCGCCCCGCATGCCATAACTATCCCATGTGACCCCAGATAATAATTGGGAGGATAACATTGGCAATCTTTCACACTATTCAGTGTGTCGAAGGAGCCAAGAGAAAGCCAACCCCTCTGTAAGGTCCTCCAGGTCGAAGTGCGTTTGCACGATAAGTGTGCATATAATAGTGAGCAGGAGTGTGTGTGTATAATAGTGAGTGGGAGTGTGTGTGTATAATAGTGAGAAGGAGTGCACACAATGTGTGTGTGTAAAATAGTGAGCAGGAGTGTGTGTATAATAGTGAGCAGGAGTATGTGTGTGTGTATAATAGTGAACAGGAGTGTTCACATGTGCGTGCGTATAATAGTGAGCAGGAGTGTGAACAATGAGTGTGTGTATAATAGTGGGCAGGAGTGCACACAACGAGTGTGCTTGTAATAGTGAGCAGGAGTGCAAACAATGAGTGTGCATACAATAGTGAGCAGGACTGCAGAAAATGAGTGTTTGAATAACAGTGGGCAGGTGTACACACAAGAAGTGTGCGTATAATAGTGAGCAGGAGTGCACACAATAGTAACATTTGTGACAAAGTGGCCTCATTTAAAACTTAAAAAACTAAAATAATCTCTAAACTTTGGTTCACACGGGCCCTTCTTTTACGCAAGCACCTCAGAGAAATATAACAAAAGGGGGGGGGGGGGATTACACCTCTACTTATGCGGCTAGGGCAAAGTCGCCTCAAAAGGAATATAACAAAGCCAATATTTTGCGGGATTTGTTTCAGCAATTTCACTAGCGGTATGATGCATAATTTTGTAATTTCAGGAATTGAAAAATGGTACATTTGTGCATTTGTCCAATTATGCTAGCTGAATTTCAAGATTGCATGACCCTAATGAGAAGGTACTGCGCATGATGGAGATGCAGCCACAGCCCGCCTCTCCCCGCCACCCTGCCAGTCCGCTGTAGCTTCTTAAGCACACGCCAGGCCTATCATGGCAGTGCAAAGTCACTTTTCACTGCAAAAATACACTTTGCACTGCTCCGTGAATCGGGGTGTTTGTGTGCAATTCAACATGACTTTGCACCGTGCTATAAATTACATGAATTGGGGGGGGGGCGTTGCTTGACGCAGATGGGAGAGGACGCCTACATACTTTGCTTTTCACTTACTTTGGATGTGCTTTTATGTGCCCCAAAATGTTTTCCTTGAGTCAGTCACTTCTCATTGCCGCCTGGAGAGCTTGAGTGCTGCAGTATTCTTATGTCTCAGGACCTCCGGAGGCAGGCCTGAAGCCGCGTCATCACGCGGAGTGAATAGCTGACGTTCCAGTCAGCTGGTTGACAGCCGCGACGTGGGTTGCTCGCCTCTCGGTGGGAAGCAGCTTTCTTTACAACAAAGGTATTTTCTACCTTTTCTTTACTTTTAAAGCCTAAATAACATTATTTGACTATGCTTATTTTTATCACTTACTTTAATGACTGCCTATATTTCTGGATGCTTCTGAAGAAAAATGCCAAGAATATATACTTTTCTCTCCCCTTCCCTGGTGTTTCACATATAGGTACTGCCTCTCCTCTATAATATTATTTTCAAAGTAACCCATTATAGGGTCAAATCTCATTAGTGACACTCTGTGAACCTGATTCTCTTTCCCTTGCCAGTTCTGTGCGTAAGAAGAGGAAAGGACTGGAGGAGTTCATTATTACAGGGAAACGAGGGTGCAAGATTCCTACTGATATATACTGTTTTTACATTCTTCCATATATACACTATGGCCGCAAAACAGGTCAGATAAAAGAGACCTCCACCTCATCCCCTACCACCTTAAAAGGTCAGAAAAGCGAATCTCCAACACCCAAAGAAGATAGTATGGACCCTGTCATGGACCCTGTCATGCAGACCATTTTATAAGGAATAAGAGCTCTTAAGCCCTTTATGCAAAACACCAATTCTAAACTGCAGCAACTAGACAACAGGTGGCCGGCTTTTGAATCTGGAATATGTGAGGTGGAAAGGAGAGTTAGTGACGCAGAGGATGTTTCTAATAAAGTCATACATTTAAAAACCACAATAGCCTCCTTGCAACAACAAGCTGAGGATCTCGAAAACAGGAATAGAGGGAACAACCTTTGTATTGTTGGCCTTCCTGAAGGAATTGAAACAGACAACCTAATGCATTCTTATATTTGTTTCTTCCTCAGATTCTCAACCTGCCAGAATGTCTACAGCTCAACATTCAAAGAGCACACCAAATGATTCCTAAGAAACCATCTCTAAGTACTGCTCATTATGGAGAAAGTCGGGCATATAAAACACCTAACATGGGAAGCAGCAGCATTTTCATCACACAAGATGTCGCCAGGATAACAGCTGGCGAGAAGAAATGAACGTTTGGCATTTAGACGTGCGAGGCAGCTAAATGCTAGATATGGCATTATTCATCCTGCTACTTTAAAAGTTACCTTGAATGGGCCGTCCTCCACTTTGCAAAATGCCGTAGATCTAAGACATTATTTCCAATCTCATGAAAAGGAATGACATGGATACTTCTAATCCCATTACTTGAACATATTTAGTACATTGCATTTTCTGTATGACATGTTTTGATCTTCGCTGGAGTGGGGATTGGCGGACCCTCTTTCTTTCGGCTCCCCTCACCCCAGTACATTACTTTTTGACATGAATTGGTGTGGCTGGTTGCTGTTAGCCACTGTTCTTTGGGCTCTTTTTGAATATTTTTCTCTTTTACCATTTTTCATGTCTTTACTGTTTGTGATACCCTCTCCCTTTTGTTTCGCTCCCTACATGTGTCCTCCTGTTCTGCTGGGTACTTCCTCATTTTCTATGTTAACAGATTTTATTGTCTTAATGAAAGTACAATTTCTGATTCGTGGTTTATATCTCTGCCTAAGAACCCACTCTCTAGATCGATGCATCTTAATATCATTTCTTGGAATGTTAAAGGTTTACATAATCCTGTTAAAAGGCACAAGGTTCTCTGGCATTTTAACAGATTGAAGCCCTCGATTGCATGTATACAAGGGTCACATCTCTCTAATGAAGAAGCAGCGTCACTGGGTGGGTCAGGATTTTTCTAGTCCTGCCAATGGAAAATAAATGGTGTCACTACACTCATTAACAAAGCCCTTAAATAGAAAGTACTATCTACAGAATCTGACAAGTTAGGAAGATGGGTTATTCTCAAGATATTAGTTAATTCGACAATGTATACAATTCTCAACATATATGTCCCAACTTCTACTGTTCTCTCCTTTTGGAGACAACTTAGAGATCATGTGCTTATATGTAATTCCCAAAATGTAATTGCATGTGGAGACTGTAATCAGGTCCTAGACCCCTTTATGGATAGGAAATCTGATGTGCGGTACACAGACACTACATCTCATATAATATTTTAGATTTTTATATCTGAAGTTGGCCTTACCGATGCATGGCGTATTCTCCACCCCACAGATTCCGAATTTACCTTCTACTCCACGACCCACAACTCCTCCACGCGACTTGGCTATATTTTTATTCCTAACTCTATGGTTAATCTCCTCCATGATTCTCAGATAGAATCCATTATGATATCTGACCACGCACCAGTTCACATTCAAATTGCTTCCCCAATGAACTCTCACTACTCCAATAGATGGAGATTTAATACTAGCCACTTCCATTACCAATAATTGGGACTGCTATAAAGCAGTTCTAAGAGGTCACATTATTTCTTATGTTGCAAAGAAAAAGAAAACACTTAAATCAGAATCTGAGTCCATTCTTAGACATCTTAAACCCCTAGAAACCCAATTCACCCATACTAACTCTACAGCCGCCCTAAAGGAGATCCTAAAACTTAGATTTCAGTATAACAAAATCATCATGAAATATTCAGGTACCAACCTAATGAAATATAAAGCAAAGATATACCAATTCTCCAATAAAACTAGTAAATCATTGGCCACTAACCTCAAAAATAAGAAGGAAAAAAACAAAACTGTTGCTTAGAAAAGATAATTTAGGTAATAGGAAATTCTCGGATAAAGAGATAGTTCAAGCATTTAACATTTTTATTCCAATCTATATACCTCTGAAGCCCCGCTTAATAATCCCGCTGTCAATGACTTTCTACACAATTTACCCTGTAATTCCTATCCTCAGTCCAATCTCCTATCACTTAATGTACCTATTGTCGGGGTGATTTTCCCGGGGCCGGCAGAGACGTCCACAGGCCTCCGGGCTGGAGAGGCCCCAACTCCTCCCGTGTCCCCAAAAGGAGTATGAGACACACACAAGGAGCAAGGTGGTTCTGCTGTTTATTATAACAACGGCAGGGATGGGTCTCGGATCGTACGTGTCCGATCAGACTCTCACTCTTAGTGGGGCTCGCAGGCCCTTTTTACAGCAGTATGACGCGCTATCCGCGTCACCTGGGAAAGTTAGCAAAAAACCTATCGCCACTCTGGATTGGTTCCCCGAGTGGTAGGGCTAGTATAGGTAGCATATGGAGAAGGATATTCGTGGGTAAGGATGGGTCAGGTGTTACACTCGTGAGCTTGGCACCTTGTCAGTTCGGCTTGGTCACGTGTGGAGAGACAGTAGCTGGAGCAGAATTATGAGCATTAGATTTGTATTTCGCTTCTGTGGGCTTGGCGCTTACAGGTGTAACCTTGGCGCTGGGCTCGCGGCATGTGAGTTGCAACAGCGTGGCCTTGGCTGTGAGCCCTTGCTGGGGGCTCATTCTGCATGGTCAGCACTTGTACTCTTGTTCTGAGAAGATTTTCATGGCGAGGCTCTTGCCTGGGTGACTCTTGTTTGCGGCCTACCCGGGCCTAGTACATGGGTGGCGGTAAGTAATGCATGGTATGGGGGTCTCGGGTTGACAGGGCGTCACAAGCAGTATTAGATATACATGATGGTGTCGTCATATGAGTGGGTGGCGGGAGAAGCGTCAGCAAGCATATACACGAGCTCTTCATGCCTCTTGCGTTTCTGCGGTATTGTGAAAAGGCCTATGTGAAAAATAACAACGATGCACGTCAGTGGGTGTGTCAGTCACCTACGTCATAGCACTGTGTATGTTCTTCGTGTAGGTTGGTGTGTGAGTAACCAGTGTGTATGGTGGCACGTGTGTTCTTGGCAGTTGGCTATGTCGTTATGGCATCTCTAACGATGTGGATACTTATGGCTGTTGTTCTTAGTCGAGCTCATCCATGTCGCAGGCGTCGGCTTGAGCCGGGCGGGCTGGTGCGTGGCGTGCTGGTGGGCATACTCCTCTTATGTGTAAGTTTCTGAACCAGGGTATTTTGTCATCTGGTAAAAAGACGAACTCGTCTCGTGGGGGGTGTCTGGGTCGTGATCCTCTTGGCCATGGTCTGGATGAGATTGGAGGGAGGGTGTTGTCCCATTCTCCCACTTCACTATAACTCCCCCTGAAATACATTTAGCCATTAAGACTCTGAAAAAAGGAAAAGCCCCTGGACAGATGGTTTCCCTATAGATTTTGTTGCTCATTTTTCTGATCTATTAGTCCCTAAGCTTAATAAACTCTACTCTTATTTCATTTCAAATAACACAGCCCAAGGCTAATTTCTGAAACCTCTAATAATTGCATTTCCCAAACCTAATAAAGATCCCAAACTCCCCCAAAACTATGATCCTATTTCCCTTATCAATACATACTGCAAGATTTATGCCAAGATTTTAGTCAATAGTATCCTCCCATTTCTACCTAATCTTCTTAAACCTATTAAAGGGTTGGATATGTAAAAGGTAGAGTCTCTTCCTCCAATATTAGACCTTTTCTGGACATTATTGACATATTGCACAACTCATATGACCCGCCCAATCTGCAATCACTCTTGAAGCAGAAAAAGCTAAAATAGAGTCGAGTGGGATTTTATGATTGAGGCATGGTTTTGGTCCCCGGTTTCTCTCTATGATTAATGTCCTATATTCCAATCCCAAAACTGAAATTTCTGTTAATAGTCAAATGTCCCCTTTCTGTCCCCTATCTAGAGGCACTCGTCAGGGCTGCCCTTTATCCCAGATTCTCTTCATTCTAGCATTAGAACCCTTCATAGAAGTTGTAAGACAAGATGATAACATTCAGGGCATTTCATTTGATCCTCTACATAACAAAATGGCCCCTTACGCCGATGATGTACTGTTATTCTTAAAAAAACAACAGTAGAGTGCCTAATATCTACTTTCTATTGTCGCTAAGTTTTTGAAAGCCTCAGGCTACAAACTTAACCTAGATAAGTCGGAAATTCTTCCCCTAATCATACATTGCACACACAATCATACCCGTTCGCTAGGTATGAAAGGGTGCCCCAAGGGACTCAAATTCTTGGGTGTCCACATTTCCAGTTTGCAAGGTGGTATTGGTTTCACTGACTTCAAGAAATGTCACATAACTTTTGTTATTCAACAAACCCAGTGGTGGTTTACTCAAGATTAATCATTCCGTATACCTAGATGGGTCTGCCTGGAAAGAGCTATGGCGTCTCCAATATCCCTTGCTGACCTTTACCTTATTAAAGGAAAGAATACATTTACTAAATACTCTTGCATACGTCAATCCACCCTATTTCTTAGGCTATATATTTTCCCATATATAGCCAAACAATCCACACTCATCTCTCATTTTATTTGGCTTAATCCCCTGATTAAAATCAATGGTAAATATACTTTTTTGGGAGCCATGGATCTCTAAAGGTATCACATTTTGTAATCAACTTTTTTGCATGGTACCCCCATTAGATTTGATGAATTTATTGCCAAGTTTGCATGCCTATTTTTTCCCTGAAGCAATATCTTGCCATTATCACCACAATAGTAGAACATTTTGAGTTATTGATGCATAGTTCCAATATCCCTGATGCACAGAGATTACTTCATATGTTGAACTTAGACACCACAGCCTCGATTTATTATACAACATTACAGCTGACTTTGCCTATTCTAAGAATTGACTGTCTTCACAATGATTGGAAAGATGACTGCCCACTGTTGAATAATCAATTTTGTTGGCCCCCTCTATGGCAATATATCTACAAAATGACAGCATCCGCTAGCCTAATCCAAACCCTATTCTTTTTCATCACTGAGCCTTCATCACCCCAGTCTCTCTTTGTAAATGTGGCTTATCAGCTAATGATAATTGTTGGAGCTGTTTACATTCTCAAGGTTCTTTCAAGCATATGTTCATAGAATGTCAATATGTCATACAATTTTGAAACTCGGTGTGGAATACCATGAAATGTATTTGTAATCTTCATAAACATTTCTGTTTTGATTTTCTTATTATAGGTAGTTCCATGTTGCATAATATTTCCAGCAACAAACATGCATACTATTTGTTTGACTTATGCGAGATGGTTGCAATTCAAACTATCACTACAAATTGGAAAAACCTAGGTCATATTCATTATATATTTTGGTGGAACTCCATCAGGTTAGAAAGTTGTAACGCCTCCTCCCCTGATCTACTCTGTAAATATCAATTGAAATGACAATCCTGATTGATTCCGATCTGTTGTCACCCCACATTAATGGCTTGCATATTATTATCCAGCATATGGTACATACTATATCAGTACCCACAACATAGTCCTCCCTCTTCCCTCCCGCCCTCCTTCTCTACATGTCTAGTCTTGTCTTGTTTTCTTGTTCGTCTTGTCTTCTCAACCATTTCTAAAAAGTTATTAAGTCTGCATTGTGTAATAGGATATTATGATACTGGCTTACAGATGTATTAATTACCTATAACTTCTCTTATGCTATCTATATTTGCACAATTATTGACACCTGTTGAGTATATTAATTGCCTTGTGTACTGAACTTCTATTAATAAAAATCTTTTAAACATGAATAAAATCCATGAATCCGGCCCATTGTGCGTAATGTCTGGAAGAAAACGAAGTGCTTCAAAAGATTTAAAAGAAATGTAATTTCTAAATACAGAAATAAATCATGCAGTTTTAAGAGCAAGAGGTCTAACCCTGTGATTCAATTTCATGTTAAGATTAGATGGCTCACCGGGGCAATCTATGGTTTCTGAGGCCAGAACTTTTGCAGTGCCAATTACCCAAACATTCCCACTTACTGTGATGACTTTTCACATCCAGTAGTTACTGCAATGATCCATTCTGCACTCATTGGTGTGTTTCTTCAGGAGACTGACACCCCCATAATAGCCAAATGTCAGATGGGAGTATCTGGCATGGCAGAAGTGAGGTGGCAAACAATATTAAAATGACGTGTTTTTGATGGGAGTTCCGGGAATCCCTCTGTCGAACTAGTCTAACAGCTCCTGAACTGTTTACCGGAGACATGTCTGTAGTCAAGTGGCTATGTGGTGCAAGCAGTGAATGTCTAGATGCTTCACAAAACTTAAAATAACACATGCTAATATTACGCAACCAAGGGCTTGATTTACAGAATTGTTTGCGCACTGAAAAGTGAGTTTGCGCACAAATCTCCTTTCGTCGATTCTTCCCTTGATTGCGGGCCGACACCCCAAAGTATTCATGGGTTGCACGATGGCAGGGATGCCAACTGTGCAAAGGTTGGTATGTATGGATAGATATGCTTTGCGTGGGGGTGTGTCATGGGTCTTCCAGCCACTACCTGCGGCTGGGGTTACTTTGCGGTTCAAAATCCATGAATATGCGTATCACCCATAACTCACTATTATACACACACACTCCTGCTCACTATTATACACACATACTCCTGATCACTATTATACACACACACTCCTGCTCACTATTATACACATGCGCCCCTGCTCACTACTATACACACACTCTTTGTGTACACTCCTGCTCAATATTATACACACACACTCCTGATCACTATTATACATGCACACTCCTGCTCACTACTATATGCACACTCATTGTGCGCACACCTATCGACCTGGAGGATCTTAGGGGTTGGCTTTTTCTTGGTGCCTTCGACACACTGAATAGTATGAAAGATTGCCAATGTTATCCTCCTAATTATTATCTGGGGTTACATGGGATAGTTATGGCATGGGGGCACAGGAAGTGCGCATCGCCCTCGCACTGAGGTATCCGCGCTGTAAATAGACCCTGAAAGGCCAAGTCAAAGTTAGGTGGTATTGGAAAAACTGGAGGCCTTTGAAACCCTGCATCTGTTTACACTTACGCAATACTCACAATGAGCCCCGATTAACATCATTCTTATTGTGTTATGTGGTGCCCCATTTCAGAGGAATCGAGTCTTTAATTAGGCCAGCTGGGTAGCTCACTCCACTTGCAGATCACGGGTTTGACTCCCTGCACGGCCAGACTAAGGCGCCCACCCAGTGATCTCTGCCATGTGCAGAACTAGGAAGCGCCAACCACTGCCTTCCCAAACACCATGGCGAAAGCAAGCTGTTATTATTACGGGCCGAAAGGCAGAGGGGCCAATCCGACCCAGTCTGTGACCCCTCCAGCCAGAGGCACAGCCACGATTTTCTAGCACATGGGGCCTAAAGCTAATATAGTTGGGCCCACTGCACTGACAAAAATATCTGTAAAAGCCCACACAGTGCTGCTGAGTGGGCATTTACAGACTTTGAGTGGGCCTTGCCCCTCAGGCCCTACCCTGTCTACTCCTCTGCCTCCAGCTAATCCAGAATAGGGCAGCAAGACTTATCCTTGGCCTCAAGACCAGGGACTGCATCTCTCCTGCCCTTCAAAGGCTTCATTAGCTCACGATCGCAGCACAGATTAAATTCAAATCCCTCTACATCATCCACAAGGCTGTCTAAGGCCGGAGACCACTCTATCTGCAACTCTTTTTGACCAATTACTCCCCCTTTAGACACCTGCGCTACTCTGGCACCAACTCCTTGTGTGTGAAGCGGTTTGCTAAACAGAGAGAAGGTGGTCGATCACTTTCCTCGGCATGCTCCCTTCTTTGGAACAGCCTCCCCCAACCTCTTCGTCTTGAGCAGGCCCTCCTTTAGTTCCGGAAGAGCCTCAAGACGTTCCTCTTTCCTCCCTCTCTCCCCTACTAATCCCACAGTAGCATGACTTGTGTGCAAGGCTCTTATGCATCCTTATCATCTGATCATCCCAGCTACTGTCTATCCTATCACTGGCCTCGGCTCACCCTCCACCACTGGAGGGTGCACTTACCTTCTTCATAGCACTTCACCTGCTGCTCTTCATGAGCAGCACAGCACCTATCGCGTACCCTCTGCACTTGCACGTTCTGAACACTCACAAGGCATAGTAGCTTCATCTTCCCCTCCCTATCGTCTCTTCTTCTTTTTTTGAATTTAATTAGTTAACATTGTTGTAATTACTTTGGCTAACATCACCTGTCCCATCCCCGCTGCCCTGTGAGCGCTTTGAAACAGCGCTTGCTTCCTGTATAAGAGCCTAACAAGTGAACGACAAATAAATAAATAAACAGGAACAAAAATGAAGGTGGTGAGAAGGAGGCAGGAATCTATTGCACCCACTCATACACAAAGGTTAAAACATCTAAACCAGGAAGTCAAAGAAGAGCTATATTGGCAAGTGTGGCAAATGCTCAAATCGTCATTTTATTACACAACCAAATGTTTTGGGTATGTAACTTGGTGTGCAAAGTCAAAAGTGTGTGTTCTAGAAGTAATACATGCTGAAGACTTTGGGTATCTAATATACGAGTGTGGTAAATTGATGTTAGTGTGTCTGAATGTGCGTTTCAAGAATGCTACCACAGTGAAAGCTGACTTTAGAGTACGTGTGTGTGTGTGTTCAGACAATTGCCTGCACAGGGAAGCATTTGTCTTGAATTAGATGTTTCGTGTAATGCTTCCAGGGACGTCATTTCACCAAAATGCCAGAGGTAGTGGAACACACATCACACAACCCTTCACCCCCTGATGACATCCCAGGAAGTGATGTAATATAACCCCACGCCCCAAGTGACATCACAGGAAGTTGAGGCACAGAAGGAGGCATGATTTGTCCACGATCACACATTTGGGGAACATCATTTTCCTGTTTGACGTGGGGTCTATATGTAAAGCATGCATAATGCAGTATTTGTAACAGGGCAACCGAAATCTCTAATGCAGGCTACAGCTAGTGTATGAAACATCTATAGATCAATGGACACAGAAGTATCGCGTTACCTGAGGCGTTGCTGTGTTAAACAATCCGAAAAACAAGCCAAAAAAGTACTGATCTGGAGAGGCGTGTGCAGCTGTTTCCCCAGGAGAAAAATGCTGCATGCAGAAGGCCTGAAAATTAAATCATTGACCAGGATTTAGTATCAACAACATTCCCCGGTTATAAATGTATCTTTGAGTCAGCTACCACTACGATAGAAGAAAGGGGAGTGCACCTGAAAATGTTATCTTCGCTGGAGTATAATACCTGGGAAAGGTTCTTTCAATATACCCAAGACCTCAAATAGTTTTTATTATTTTAGCATAATACTGCGTGCCAGAGGACTAAAAAAACAATTTCATATAATATCATTGCTGCACACATACATTAATGGCATCAAATAGTTATTTTAAATTGAGAACACCAACGGGTTGCTTCTAACCCGGGGACTCACTGGCAGACTTCAAGGCGCGCACTGCACACTACCCCTTTGTCAGACCCAGTGGTGCCCAATGTTTTAATGTACAATTTGAAGGCTATCCTGTGAGCCATGCTGTGGGCCCCGCCCCAAGCTCAGGGTACGCCACACCACAGGCTGTTGCGGACCACCATGTGTGCGCAATGTCTATGATGATTATGACGCTGCAGGGGCATGCACTACTGCAAGTGAAAGAAGAAAATATGTTTTTTAATCACGGCTTAAATGTTTAATGTAAGATAGAGAGAAGGGGGTGGTGCCTGGAACACAAATTTAACAGCCACTAGTGGTGGCTGGTGAGTTATTTTTTTGCAGGGTGTAAATATTTGCCACACGTATGTGATTGTGACGAAACATAGCAAGGGAGCCCGTACTAACAAAAATACATTTGGGGGGCTCCGGGGGATTCATCTCCCTCCCCTCCCTTGAGAACATGTTTTGAACAATGGGCTAAAATGGTGCATTACAGAGCACACTTTCTGTGAAAATGTGGGTAAAAGACCAACAATCGGTTTTGTAGGGTGTAGGGTAAATCATGCAAAAAAAGTACAATATTTGCAAGTCCCAAAAGTGCGCAGGACATTTCCCAATACATGATCATGCCGGACCCAGCAATATTTGCCAGTATAAAAAACATTTTCATGCTGGCTATGCCCATACATTAGTAAGAAGAGAAGAGTCATAGGCTACCCCTGTTCTAACCGTATGTAGAAGGTAGGCTTGAGAGAAACAGGTTGCCAGTGTATAGATACTGGCAAAGGAGGGTCAGGGGAGAGAAATTTTCAGAAACAAGTAGATCTATTCAAAACATTATTGCACACTATAAAAACAGTAAGTATATAGAAACAGAACCTATTCAAGTGTTTACTTGAGCCAAACCTCAACACAAAATTAGAACTGTTTAAACATCACAGTTTAAAGTGGAGGTTAGTAACATATTGTGTGAAAAGGGATTACAGTACTACTTTTAAACAGATAGTAGTAATGGTTGTCGTCACAAAAATATGTTTCCAGTCCGGGGTGGAGTAAGCCTTCACTTGAGCGTAGTGGTGTTGTAAAATGAAGGGTCCGGACTTTCATCAGGACGTGGTTCAAGGGGGAAGTTTTCTAAAAGAAGATAGCAAAATTTAGAATAGTGTTTGAAAAGAAGGGGGGACCACAAACACTGCAGAGTCAAGGCCTACCTTTAAATATCAGCGGTTAGACTGGAAGATTTGTTTTAAATAAAGGGAGCTGCGCTGTTTGCTAGGCGAAGCACTGTAGCCTGGGTCTACAGGGATGAAATGGATAACAGTAAGTTATCGTATATGTAAAATAAATTACAGCAAGTTGATAATTTTCAAAAGGAGGGGTACCTTTTTCCAGGTGTAAGGCTGGAAAACCAAGGTGGTTGTAGGCAGTACCCGGAGAGTCGAAGGCACTGAAAGAATGAAAATCAATGAAGAAGGGTTTGGCAATTAAAACGGCAAGGTGCTGTAGATAGTGCTTGTATTTAAAAGTGAAAGAGAAATGAAGTGCCTATTTGTGCTCGGCCAGAGTTGCTGTCTGAAGCGGCCAAAAGAGAGTGCTCACAACGTTGTGAACTACGGTGGTTGAGTGGAGGAGTGACCACAACATAATATTTATGGTGACTAGCACAGAGTGGAAGGGCTTTAAAACGGCCATCAGTGAGGCACGGTAGCCAAATGACATAGTATACCGGCAGAGTGACTCGTGCGGCGAGCGTAATACGGGAGAACCGCTTGAGGTTTTTATCAGGGTTCTAAAAAGAAAAAGAATCACCGAAAGCAAGGCTTACCTGGTGGCGTTATGAATACGGCAGTGCTGGTTGGTGCGCGGAAAAGAGCTGTGGATCTCTTCGAGTGGGACAACAAAAGTATTCATTGCGGCGCATGCGTGCAGTGGGGCCGTAGGAAGGCTACCAACACACATGTGCGATGTAGGAATACTATTTGATGGAGCATGCGCGATGAGTGCTGTGGCAGCTGCAAAAATGCTCATATATTGGGAAGGTTGTCTGAGAGGGGGAGGGGAGGGGGGGACTAACATAAACGTCTGTGCCAGATGTACATTATTTTGCATGGTAGTCATTCGGAAAGGGAAAAAGGGCAAATAGTAATAACACAGCACTAGATGTGGTCTAAAAACATTATGCCATTCTGTTGTGATTTAACAGTAAAGCGAAGTCAATAGGAAAAATATGCATTAGTCACATTACCACTAGGTATTTACATGGCATAATGTGAGCACAGGTGATAGCATGTTTGAACCAATAGAAAACCAACAAAGGCATATACATATTGCGAGATAGAAATGACGTAAATGTCCAGGTAAATACAACGGAAAATGTTCATTATTTTCAGGCATAGTATTTAGAGGGTACATTTAGAAAATAATATAGGCACAAGACATGACATGGTTTGAAAAATGTTGGCTTGCGACAATTGGATTACTGAAAGAGGATGGATAATCAACTAGATGCCAATCATGTTGTGTATGGAAGAGAAGAGACTTAATTAAAGGGAGGTGGAGAGGGGTAGTTACTTGAAGAAAAGGCTCCATTAAATGGCGACATTGAGGACTTGTTTCACTGAATTTAGGCGATATATCCATTGTTGCTCCAATTTTCGTAGGGCCAGATCTCTATCACCTCCTCTGAAAGGGTTCTTGGCTGTTTGCAAGATGAACCAGAAAATGTCATTATGAGTGTGTTTCTTTTCTTGGAAATGCGCTACCATTGGTTTGTCTTGGATGCCATTCTTGATACATGAGCGATGCTCACAAATGCGTTGCCGTATCTCGCGTTTGCTTTTGCCAATGTAGAGTAGCTTACAGGGGCATTGTATGGCATAGACCGTCCATTTACTTTTGCAGTTGGTGAAAGTGTTGAAAGTCCAAAGTTTGCCATTGAGTTTGACAGTTTTCATGTCTTTTGTTAGGCAGCAGACGGAGCAAGATCCGCATCTGAAATGGCCTTTCACCGGTGGTAGGTTCCATAAGGTATTTTGGCTTTCAATGGGTTTGGTGGATTCGGTATAGGTGTTGACCAGTCTATCCTTTAGATTTCTGCTTCTTTTGAAGGCGAAGCGAGGTTTGAGAGGTTTGAAGGTTTCCATGTGTAAAATGCTCCAATGGCGTAAGATGCTTTTCTTAATTTGGTTGCTTAAAGGAGTAAAAGTGGTGACACAGGTTATTTTTTCCATACATTTGTCCAGTGGTGTCAGTGTGAGACAAGATTCTCTACTCCTGTTTTTCGCTTTTTTCCTTGCCTGGCGAATGATATGGCTTGGGTATCCTCTTTCTTTTAGGCGCAGTGAGAGGTCTTCACTGGTTATGTTGTAGTCTTCCCGGGTTGTGCAGTTACGCCTAAGGCGTAGGAATTGGCCCAGAGGTAGATTGTCTTTAGGTGCTGCAGGATGGAAACTCTTGAATTCCAAAAGAGTGTTTTTTGTGGAAGGTTTACGATAAAGAGTGGTAGCTAGAGTGTTGGTAGTTGTTTTGTATACCGTAAGATCTAAGAAAGGGATGGAAATTTTATCTGACAGTATGGTGAATTTAATACACGGGTCTTTGCTGTTGAGCCAGATGTAGAATTCTTGCAAGTCTGTTTCGTTGCCCTTCCACGTCATAAGTACATCATCAATGTAGCGAACCCAGAAACCTATCTGGTCTTTGAATGGATTATTGATGTTATAGATTGATTTGTCTTCAAAAGAGTCCATAAACAGGTTCACTACATCAGGTGCAAAGGTTGCTCCCATTGAGGTGCCGTGGCACTGTTGGTAAAAAGTTTTTTCGTAGATAAAGTAGTTTTCTGTGAGGGCAAGCCGGATACATTCAAGTAGGAAAGCAGTTGGAGGCTCCATGTTAGTTCTACGGTTGAGGTATGCATTCGCGTTGCGGGATACTAGTACATAAAGATTCAACATCCACAGTGACCAGAAGATCATTGTGTCCAACAGATATGGTGTCCAATTTCTTTATGGTTGATGTGGTGTCTTGTACATAGGAGCGCATTTGTCCAATGAATGGTCGTACGAAATAGTCAATATAGATAGATAGTAGTTCTAAAATTGATCCTATTCCAGCTACTATTGGTCGGCCTGGAGGATTGCTGGCATCTTTGTGGGTTTTGGGTAACAAATAGAAGGCAGGTAGAATCGGATTACGGTTTATCAAGAAAAGTCTTTCATCATCGTCGATCCAGCCTTCTTGCCAGGCGTGGCACATCAGACTCTCGATTTCGGTGAGAAGTCTAGTTGTTGGATCGGTGGGTATCTGTCTGTAGAATTTGGTGTTGTTGAGGTGTTTCTGAACTTCTGTATTGTACAATGTTTTTGCCCAGAGGACTATGCCTCCACCTTTGTCGGCGGGTTTGATGAGGAATTCAAGGTTATTCTCAAGGTTATTGAGTGCCAACCGTTCTTTTTTATCTAGGTT
This sequence comes from Ambystoma mexicanum, assembly GCF_040938575.1. NCBI lineage: Eukaryota > Metazoa > Chordata > Amphibia > Caudata > Ambystomatidae > Ambystoma > Ambystoma mexicanum. Next base: position 1,510,617,429 of record NC_090922.1, read on the forward strand.
GTCAGGATATCTGATGTTTTTGTCAAAAAGTTGGCTTACTTCCAAAAGGATGCGGTTTTCGTATGCCAGAATTTCAGGACAGACCATGTGGATAATGGCGTGAAAGAGGAGGGAGGTCTTAGACTCGTAGAGGTAGGATGGTCTTGGTCTGGTTTATTCATAAAAAAGTATTTTAGCCTGATGGTGCGGAAGAATTTTCGTAATTCAACTTCCGTTTGGAATCTATTTGCTGGCTTTGTAGGGATGAAACTTAGGACTTTGCTGAGAACACTGATTTCTTCATGGGAGAGTATGTGTTGGCTCAAATTGAAAATGGGTATTACCAAGATTGGTTCCCTGGTGGCATCCATTGGCGTGTTCTCATTGGGTGTTGTTGGTATTGTCTGGGTCGTCCTCTCTGTCCACGTCCTTGAAAACCCTGTTGTTGATTAGGGGTCGATGTTCCTGAGGCGGCTGAGCTTGTGTCACTACTTGATTCACTGCTATTCGAGCTATTTGAAAAGCTGACAAATTTCTTTTGTGGTCTGCGTGGGCTGCGTTTGTTCTGCTGGATGTTCTGGTTTGCTTGATTGTAGAAACCTGGTACAAGGTATGGATACGTTCTTTCTTCCTTGTAATTTTTAACGTCGTTCTGCAGTTTCCATATTTTTTTATCAATTGTAAATTTTTCAAATTTCTTGATTTCTTCCTCAATTTTTTCCAAATGGGTTTTGATATCTGGAATAACGTTTTCAGTTTTGATTTTATCTTCGAGGACTCGAAGTTCTTCTTTTTGGCTCTTGGTTTCTTCCTCCGCAGTTTCTATGACTAGGATCACCCAATCACGGGAGCATTTATTGCCTACTCCACTGAACTTTTTCATAAATCTGGGGTTGTCTAGGAAAACACGTGGGATATTTCTGACTTGGAGACCTTCAGGGATTACTCCTGCTTTGAGATACTCAAGCATCAGGTGTCCGTGAGATTCTGTCCTCACAAGTTTTTTCTTTTTTGCAAATAAAATATCAAGATCATTGGTGGATGAGTTTTGAACTGGGATGTCTGCCGGGGTTTTGTTTCCCAACAGCAAGGACGTGATTAATAGTTTTTTGTATGTATCATCCGTAAAGACGGTGATATTAACATCATCCATTTAATGGAAGGAAAGGGTTGTTTAAGCCCAACATCCAATGGGTTGTCTGAGGATAGGTAGAAACAGGGGAGGCTTGGAGCCTTCTTTTTTGTTGAAGGGGGACCTGACTCAGAAAGGCATATATAGTAAGAAGAGAAGAGTCATAGGCTACCCCTGTTGTAACCGTATGTAGAAGGTAGGCTTGAGAGAAACAGGTTGCCAGTGTATAGATTCTGGCAAAGGAACCTGTGCCCATACATTTCCAAGCTGGCTCAACCAACATATGCTAGTATAGGACGAATTGACCAAATTTAAAAGTCCGAACCCACCAAAATACCAAAAACATACACCACAAAATGTTCAGACTACAAAAAGTGAGAACTTTTCATGATGTGAATTTAGATGTTTTGGTGGGGTTGGACTTGGGGCTAGGGATTGTCCCCCGCAACCGCTGCTCACTGTCGTGAGCGGGGTATTGTGGGGGACAACCCTGCCAAATGAAAAAAAAAAGCCGGGGATTGCGGGTATGTCCCTCGCAATACCCCGCTCACTATACTTTACAGTATATGGACCCTGTAGCTTCCGAAAAAAAAGTTAAAAAGAAAAGGACACTGCGGCGCCGGTTCCGATCATGGAAGTGAAAGGAAAGGTAAATAGTGTGTGGGTATGTTGGGGGTGTGGGTGGGGGTGTGTTAAGAGTGTGGGTGGGTGTATGTCGTGTGTGTGTTGTGGGTGTGAGTGGGGGTGTAGGTTTATAGGGGTTTTAAATGCATTTTCACATGGGAAATGTACAAACCTTTTGTGGTTCACACATTTCTCATGCAAACATTTCCGTCGCAAACTTTTCCGTGACAGAAAGATTGCGCAGATCCCATATGCTAACATTCCCATACAAGTCCATACTCATGTTCGCTTTAAGATGTTATTTTTATCATTACAGGCACTGGCCACAAAACTGGCTTTGCCAATATATGCCAGTACTTCTATGTAAGAACATACTCCTGTTGATTTGGCCATTGAAAATGACATTTAACAATATGAAAAGCTGTACAAACTGGTTCCAAGGTAAGCCGGTCTAGACCCATAAGAACACTTATCACGCTTGATTCATCACAGATGCTCAGTTAATAAAATGTCATGCTACAGTAAAAAAAATATACAGACCGCTACACCAAAACATCAGTCTAGTGAGGTAACACTACTTACTATGCATGCTTTTTTAAAGATGCCGAGTAATAAATGTCATGATACAGTAAGCAATGGCTAGACTGACTGCACCAAAATGCCAGACAATGACACACATGAACTTGGCTCTGCCCGAAATACCAGTAAAATATGCAAAGTCAATAAAGGATGTGGCAAAATGTGCCAGTGATCCCCAGTCTCCCAGGGCCTTACACATACATGCATTCCATTTCAATCACCGGTCACTACCCATACATCCACTCTCACGTTTGCTCATACTGGATTCACCACACAGGCACACACCAAACCCACCCAGAACATTCAAACAATCACTACCACAATCATACTCAATCACCCACCAGTCACTCACACCTTCTCACATGTTCTCTTACACCCACTCATTGCATTTTCTACACAGACACACAACCACCCAGAACATTCAAAAACATGCCATCACATCACTTCTTATTCACCCACCAGTCACTCAAATCTTCTCCAACATCCATTCTCTACAATGGCACACACCCAGCCACCCAGAAAATTCATAAACACACACACATCACATCACATCACTTCTCATTCACCTACCAGTCATCCACACCTCCTCTTACATCCACTCATTGCATTCTCCACACAGGCACACAACCACCCACCCACCCAGAACATTCAAAAACACACCTCACATCACTTCTCATTCAGCTACTAGCCACTAACACCTTCGCTTACATCCACTCATTGTATTCTCTACACATGCACACATACTAACTGCAGAATTATTGTTAGACATATTTGTTATTACCTCTACTGTTAAATGTATTATATGCCATTGTCTCAGAATTTCAAGGACTCTGAACGACTGTTGTTTTTTCCCCTTGTTCCTCCTCCTGTGAGAACTTTGAAACAATTGCTTTGTGTATAGGTGCTATACAAATAAACAGTACTGAAGTGGGAAAATCGAAAAACAGACTCCCCTCTTTCCCCTCTTGCGCCTGGCCTAAAGGTTCACGGTCCAAGCACCCGCCACGAGAAGAGTTTGCCCATCTACCAGACGACCAGATACCCTGGTACAGGAACATACGGATGTGTCCATCTGCCTGCCCAGCAGCCCGCCCTGCCCATGCCGATGCCTGCAGCATGGATCAACTGGACTAAAACTATACGTCGTAGAGATGCCATGACGACCTAGCCAACAGATAGCACACCTGTGCCAACATACACACTGGACACTCCCGCACCAATCTACATGAAGAATATACTCAGTGCTATGACGTAGGTGACAGACATACTCACGGACGTGCATCTTTATTATTTTCCATATAGGCTTTCAGAAATGCAGAAACGCAAGACGCATCATGAACTCATCTAAAGAGCTTGCTTACGCTTCTCCTACACTTAGGTGCCGTAATGAGAATTATAACAAAGACACGATACTGGTCATAAGACAATATGAGACTATAACCTAAAGCGCCTGTGCACCAGACGGTTCCACCTATATACTAGGCCTGAGTATGCCGCAAGCAAGAGCTCTCTTGGACGATTAACAGAACAAGAGTCAGGTTGCTGATCCTGCAGAATGAGCCTGGGGTAAGCAGACAGCCAAGGTCGTAATGTTGCAAACCCACAATCCAAAAGCAGACCATCAAGGGCACGATGTTGCAACCTCGCACGCCGAGCACCAACATCAAAGTCGCACCTGCAATTAAACCAGGCACACAGTGGAAAAACAATATTAATTGTGCAGAATTCTGCCTCAAACACGGTCCTATCCCACGTGACCAAGCCGAACCTGACGAGATGCCAAACCCAGGAGGAAGGAGGCGTCTGGATCCCTCGTTACAAGACACAGGCAGATACACTTGAAAGGATCAATGGACATCTGCAACGGTGGGAGTAGTCGGCCGTCCAGCTCATGAATAAGTCTTCACATTGTCAGCATGTACCAATAGTGAAACATTGTTGCAAATTGCAGGTACACCGAGAGCTGGGAACAGCGATGGTCCCAGGCTGGGAAGCTCACGGGTGCACCAATCAGAATATGGGGCTCTTATCACTGACGCCATTAACATCAACCAACCATTAGGAGTCTTCATGTAACAATTCTCATGTATCTAATTGTAGGGACAACCCAGATATATCACCTGACTAACCTTCGGCCACTCATATTATTCTCTATACGTATGCTATACTAACCCTACCACTCGAGCAACCAATTAAGAGTGGCGATAGGTTTTTTTGTTAATTTTCTAAAGTGACGCAGGTAGTTCGTCATACTACAGTAAAAAGGGCCTGCGAGCCCCACGATTGTGTGTGTGTCAGGTCAGACGCGTATGATCCTTGACCCATCCCTGCCGTTTGTGTTTAATAAACAGCAGAGTCACATTGCTTCTTTTGTGTGTCTCATACTCTATCTCCTTTGGGATATACAGGAGGAGTTGGGGCCTCCCTGTCCGGAGGTCTGCGGACGGCCCGGCCGACCCCGGCAGAATATCCCCCGACAAGCTGGAGGCACCGCTGAGATCTGTTTAAGATCGGCATTTTTACTTTTACTTTTTCCAGGCACTCCAGTTGCGAGAAGGCCCGGCGGCTCGGCCCCCTCTGCCGTCGCCCCCTTCTGAGGACTACAGGACCGTCGCGGAACTGCGAGAAGACCGGACAGCGCAATCCGAATATTGGCCCTCGGGAGCCGGTTGAGAAGTATCCCGCCCGCGGTTGGCGAGTGTCCAGACGTGGTCCAGACGAGGGGAGGTGGCGAGCCGCTTGGAGGTGTGCACGCAGTCGAGCGGCCCCGCATAAGGAGAACTTGGTGAGCATGCCACGCACAACAAACAATGTGAAATTGTGAGGGAGGGGGGAAGAATTAAATACGGGAGGCGGGAGGTGTTGCACAGGTGAACGGCGAAGGTTTGATAGTTTAGTGTTAGAAATAGAATGAATGATATTTGAACAAGCGCGAGAGCAGTTGGCAACGTAACGCGAGAGAAGGGGGCAGAGCACGAAAACATCACGTGCGGCCGCTCGTAGAAACTGATTGGCCTAGGCCGCGACTACGTGTAAGGGTGTGTGTGTGTGTGGTTTCCTACGATTTGGCATTTATTGATCAATGAGTAGATGAGGATCCCTATTGTTCGAGCAAGACACTCGATAGGTAGATGACTTTTCCCTGTAGGCGGTAGCTAGTTAAGTTGCCTAAATACAGAAGATAATTGGCTGGTTAAGCCCTCCTGTCGAGGGGCGTATCACACGCGAGGCGACGCAGTGTGCGCAGTCCGATTATAGTGTTGATTTGATTACCTTGTTCCAGGAGTGACAGGAAGACAGCTGTGGGGTTAACGGGGGTAGATTGCAGGTGTATTCTGGATTTAAAGAGTATATGAAGAACTTACCAGTAGCTCTACGTGATCGGTGACGTCACCAATAGGGTTTTCATAGGATATCGCAAACACGAGGCACCCTCGTTGTGAGAGTGTTGAGGAAGAGAACGGTGGTAAGGGAGTAGAAACGGAGATAAACGGTAAAACGAGTTGATCGAGAAAAGGCGAAACGGGGAACGTGGCTGCGCACGGAGAACGCCGGCCACGGCAAGTGTAGAAGGGGGAGGAGCACGTGAAAACAGGACGACTGTATAAGCACGTAATAAGGGGTACGCAGCCGCAGGGGGCTACGTGCGCCTCGGCCGCAGGGGGCCATAAGGGTGTTGTATAAAGGAAGAAGGGCAGAGGAAAATGTACAAATGTAACATACTATATTTTTATAATTTCCCTTAAGCAGACTATCGTAAGTCCCCAAACTTACGGGGCCAGGTAACGATATAAGGCTGTATATTGTAAACTACTAGTGGGATAAACTGACACCAGATTAAGGGAGGGTAGCGAGTGGAGCGCTACTATGTCATACGGAATAGGATCGGGAGGGTGGGGGAACACCCTCACCACGCCACTACAATACATATGCACAACACTGCCACCCCATAGGGAGAAACTGATTAAGTATAGCATAGAATGGACCCAGGGGACGGATAACAAAATGCTAACACCGTGGCCGCCTAACGGCACCTTCGATCCATATGCCCAACATTCACTATTAAATCATCTGCACAATACATATAAAGGGAAGAAGTTGGCAAACCACATGGAGGTGTTTAACTTATGGAGGATGTTCCAGGGGTCCCGACCAGGACCAAATGGAATATTCACTATGGGGGAAATACCAGAAGAAACAGAGATTAAGGAGGAAGAAGAGAATGGGAAACAGGGGTATGAGGACCCAAAGAACACGGGGAACAGAGGTGAGGGAGGAGAAAAGAATAATAAAACAGATGAAATAAAAAAGGAACCGAGCAATGATATACCCATAGTAGCGGGAGTAAAAACAGAGGGAGGGTGGTTGTACCCTTTAAGAGAATTGGGAGAAATAGAAAGAGGACAGTTAAGGGCGGCTGAGGGATACTCGAACCCGGCATACAGCCCTCCACCATATGTAGCTCATAGGAAAATGCCAGCAGGGGAAGGGAGGACTGGAGAAGACCAGACTGTGGAGATAGGAAATGATGAATGGGTAGCTGCACAGATATTATTAAAATTACGAGGTTCATTAACGGGAGAAGAGAGGAAGGTAGTGAAGAAAACAGATGAGGATAATACCAGGGAGAGTGAATTGAGGGGGGAAGAGCTGTTAAGACAAAAGGAAGAGATTTTGGAGGAACGATTAGCAAAACTAAGGGATGAAAAGAATGAATTGACCAAGCAGCTTGAGAGGGAAGAGAGAGAGAGAGCGAGGAAAAGGAAAGAAGGTAAGAATGAATTGGAAAAAATAAGGGAACGAACTGAGGAGCAAAGGAGAGAAGCTGACAGGGTAAAAGCAGCAGCAGAAAGGGTATCAAGAGTAGTACTGCGGGAAAAGAAAAGGGAAGAAGAAGAAAAAGAAAAAGAAATGTCAATATGGAGGAGGAGGTTACTATCAGAATCAACTAAGAAATACGAAGAAGAGAGGGTGATGGAGAGTATAGTAGAAAAAGAAAGGGCGAAATGGGAGAGGGAGAAAGAGGATGAGAGAATATTAGAACAGATGAGAAGTGAAGTGATGGAGGAATTGAAAAGGAAGAGGGAGGAAAATAATAAGGAGATGGAGGAAAGGTATGAAGGAGAAAGAGGAGATAGGGGAAGAGAGAGTGGAAGATGGAGGAATATATATCATGACACAGAAGTAGCAACAACATCAGCACAAAGGGGAGCGGTTGACAAAAGAGAAAGAGGAGAACTGGACCTAATAGATTTACAAACAGTAACGATCAGGGGGAAAAAGACCGAGTGGGGGGTGCCGTTTATAAATAGCTTTTGTAGTGAGGAAGAGAGAGTGGAAAGTGAAGGGAGGAAGAGTGAAAGGGAAAGCTTAGATAAACTATACATAACCCGGACCAATATGGACTCACCATGGATCAGTAGGAGAAAGGATGAGATGGAGAGAAGTGAGGGGGGAAAGACAGGAGCAGAGGAAAGACGGGCAAATGAGGACGCAACATCCCTATCCCCATCATCCCCATCACGCCCTCCCCTACCGCACCCTACAGGCTCAACCACCTCACGTTCGTTACGCAAAATAAAACTAGCTCCCTTCACAGATGAACTGACACCCTATACATGGCAGCTTAGAGACCTCCCTAGTCGCAGGCAGGAAAGAGGTGTACACATGCCCACATTAAATACAGAGGAAGATGGAAAAAGGGGTAGGAGCAGGGGAAATACAAACGAAAGTGAAAATGCGGAAGGAAGAGAAGAGGAGGAAGGGTGTGAGGACTCAATATTATGGAACACAAAGGGTGAAACGGAACATAATTTAATGCCACTGTTGGAGAGAGGTGGGGTTAGACCACAGTATGTTCCTTGGAAGCATACCGATAAAGAAAATATCAAATGTAGGCTCCCATCATTAAGTGGAGGTGCGGGTAAATGGATATATGAAATGGAAAAACACACCGCAGGACAGAAGCTAGCAGTAGCAGATGTAAAGGGCCTTTTAATATCAATATTAGGGGATAGAGCGGATGACATATGGAAAAGAGCGGGATTTCATGGGGTAACAATAACAAATACATCGCACGATGGGGCACCGTTCGCAAACTGCAGACATGCACTATGGCAGGCATTGAGGGTACAGTACCCAGACACCTCAGATATAGGAGCAATTACATCTCGCAAAATGCATGAGAACGAAGATCCTGTTGATTATATTCAGGAAATCCAAGAGAAGTGGCGCATGGAAACTAGAGAACAATGGGATAAAACACCAGCAATATTTAACCATATACTGGTACAAGGGCTCCCGGAAGGAGTTCAGAAACAACTAAAGAAAGTAGTGGGAATGGAAGCAAAACCATGGCCCGAAATACAACTGACTATAGTGCATCATTGTAGGACATGGCAAGGAAAAATGAAACAAAAGGAAGAGGACAGGAAAACAGAAGAGGCTAAACTAGTACAGAAAAAGCTTATTAAGTACACAATGGAAGGGGCACTAATAACTACACCTCCAACAATGACCCAAAGCCCCACACAAGTAGTGGCTGCACAAGATTCACCACAAATACCACCTTCACAGATTACAACCATACACGCCCAACATGGGAGGAGGATACCCAATGCAAGGAGCTGGATATTACAATTATAACAGGGGGAGAGGAGGACTTATGAGGGGGAGAGGGTACGGGTATGGTACCCAACCGCAGGTGGGAGGATTTAGAAATTCCTATCCCACAGGGCAACCAGTATACCAGGACAACAAAGGGAGCTTTCCATGGCAGAATAGGGAACCACCGGTGTGTTGGAGCTGTGGACTATTGGGGCACAGGTCACGCACGTGTAGAGTTAGACCTGGAACACCATCATGGAGTAATCAGGGACAACCACGGCCCGCACAAGTACAGCAAGGCATACCACAACAGCAAATGTTGCCACAAGGAAATGAACAACAACAACAATTAACACAACAGCCCCAAACATTGCCACAACAACAGGTAGCGATCACACAACAACCACAAATACCACAAACGCAATTGGGTAGGGTGACGGTTTTGGGACACAACCCTTATACCGGGAATGGCCAGTCGTTGTACCCCCAATAGGACAGCCCACAGACGGCCTTGGTGTGTCCCATCCTGTCAGTAACACCTAATAGTGCGGAGGAACCACGCATAGAGGTAACGATAGGTGACAAAAAATTATCATTCCTTGTTGACACCGGGGCGACCCGGTCTTGCATAAGGGAAGGTAAATTTAAGATGTCAGGTGAGACCATGAACACCCAAGGATTCTCTGGGGCTAGAGGGTTGGTTCCCTTTACTGATAACATTCCCTTATCTATTGGAGATTACGATCTGTCAGTTCCACTTTTATATTATAGTGCTTCACCAGTAAATATACTGGGGAGAGATATAATGAACAGGTTGAATATGACGATCTCCTTTACTGAGGACGGCATAATTTGCTCTACTCCAGGGATTAACATGCTCACAGCACGGCAAATTATGCAGGCATACTGTGGACAGACAGCGATTAGGGCGGAGCCAGTAGATGGTGAACTGTTCCAGTATGGAAGCGACATGGCAATTGCATGGATGCCAGGGATAGAAGGGAAAATATGGAGAAGGCCAGCAGCCTATCTGTTCAGACCAGAAACACCTGTTAATGAACCAGAAGGGAAGGTGGTTTCAATGGATATTGAGAGCATTATTGCAACAGCTGATTATATTGCTGTACATGCCCAAGACAAAGAAGGAAAAGCATGGAGGGCAGTGATAGCATTAGCAGAAGGATGTAGGCTCACCCAGGTGTCAGATGAAGAGCTGTTTTCAGATGAAAAGGAGGAAGGTGAAATGGTGTTTATGATGAGTGTGGAAATATGGCTAAGAGTGGCCTACAAACAAGTAGCACAGAAAATTGCAATGGCACTTGAGGCACCCACATGCACCCCAGTCCCTTTCTTTAAGGACGATATGTCAAAGGTACCCAAATCATTGTGGACTACTGGCCCCTATGACGTGGGCTGCATAAAAAGTATAGGGGGAGTAAAAATAAAATTGAAAAAAGGTGCAATACTCCCCAGAGTAAAACAGTACCCACTATCAAAAGAGGCAGATGAGGGCATATATGAAACCATAACGGCCCTTATAAATGATGGTATATTGGTCCCCTCAGAATCACCATGTAATACGGCTGTGTACCCAGTGCGCAAGGCTAAAGGAGGGTCTTGGCGCTTTATACAGGACCTCAGGCCCTTGAACAACATAGTAGAAGCGGAATATCCCGTAGCTGCAAACCCGGCCACAATATTGTGTGGCATTCCAGCAGAAGCATCACGATTTACAGTGATCGATCTTAAAAATGCTTTTTTCTCAATACCATTACACCCAGACTCACAAGATCTGACGAGCTTCACTTACAGAAACGCTAAGTGGAAGCACACCAGATTACCACAAGGGTATTGTGAATCACCTTCAATTTTCAACAGAGTGATACAGATGGATTTGGGTAACATTGAAGTAGAAAGCACGGTGTTGCAGTACGTGGATAACATAATAATTTGCAGTAAAAACGAAAAAACATGCAGAGAGGACTCATTAAAGATGTTGACAATATTGGCTGACAAAGGTTACAAGGTAGACATGGAAAAGATACAGTACTGTCAGGAACAGGTACTTTACATTGGTCAGTTTATATCCCAAAATGGAAGAAAGATTGCACCACAAAGAGCACAAGCTATTTCGGCCACTCCAATGCCACAAACTGTAAGGGAACTGCAGCAGTTCCTGGGGCTCTGCAACTACTGTAGAGCTTGGGTATTTGATTACAGTTCATATATAGGGCCCCTGCTTGAGGCGTTACGGGAAGCTAATAAAGGGGAGAACAAATTGGGGTGGACGAGGGAAATGAAAGAAGCTTTTGATAAATTAAAAGATGCGATATCAACTGCTCCGGTGCTGGCATCCCCAGACTATGAGCGGCGATTTTTTATATTTTCACATTGCGACTCAGCAGTAATGAAAGCCGTGTTGGCTCAAAAAACAAGCATGGGCTACAAACCAGTAGCATTTTACAGTGGCCACTTAGATCCTGTAATGTTAGGCCACTTCCCCTGCGAACAAGGTTTCGCCGCAGCCGCTTTTGCGGTGGAGAAAGCATCAACAATAACCATGGGGTGCCCGACTACACTATTTGTGGAACATGCACTTTTTGCGATATTGAATAAACCTAAATCCATCCTAACCACGCAAAGGGCATCAGGTTATGAGATAATTCTATCCAGAGCTGAACTATCAATTGTTAGATGTAGCACGGTCAACCCTGCAAGGTTCCTAGCAGAAGTAATTGAGGAGGGAGACTATGCCCATGACTGTACTGAAACAACTGAAATGTACTCATGTACTAGAAAAGTTGAGGAAAACGCACTAGAGGGGGGTGAGCTGTTATTTATTGATGGGTCATCAACCATCGATCAGGGGGATGGTGTGAGGAGGACTGGGGCAGCAGTGGTGAAAATGATGGAGGTACCGGTGTGTGTGGCGGTGAAATGTGTACAATTACCACAGCATTACTCCGCTCAAGCAGCTGAACTGGTCGCACTGATCTTGGCGTTGAAGGAAAGCTTTGACAAATATATATATTCCGACAGCGCATATGTTACATCAACTGTCCACTCAGGGTTGTCGAAATGGAGAAGAAGAGGGTTTAGGAGAGCTGATGGCACCCCAGTGCTCTCTTATTGGCTGAACTGATTGAAGTAATAAATGACCCCCAGGAACTAGCTTTAGTAAAATGCACCACACACACCAATGGTGAAGATCACATCTCAAAAGGGAATGCAGCAGCAGACGCACGTGCGAAGTATGCTGCATACTTTGGTGAGATATGGAACCCCCCAGAGTCACAGAGAGGGAGAGGGAGGGGAATAGCAAAAGAGATGTTGTTAAGAGAAGGGTACACCCATCTCCCAGCCACACAGATTATGGAGCTACAAGCGGCTGCACCAATGGCCGAAAAGGAAATATGGGTAAAACGAGGATGTACAATGTCCCCAACTGACACACTATGGCGCCAGGGTGGCACTGGAAAGGTAGTAATACCATTGCCACTTTTGAACACTGCCCTGAGCCAACTACATCATCCAGCCCACACAGGCAAGGAAGTAATTGCAGCACGAATTAGGGAAGACTGGTTCTGCCCCGAGTTAAATGCGCATGTGTTGAATTTTATCAGTAACTGTATCACATGTCAACAGTTTACGGCCGGCCACACTCTAAAGGTGATAAGAGGTACTATACCCCGGCCAGAGGGACCTTTCCGGCATCTCCACATTTACTATGTTGATATGATCAATATATGTCAAGGAAATAGGTATATGATTGTAGTAGTATGCCCATTCTCTAGGTGGATTGAGGCAGGGCCCTGTTCACACCCAGATGCATTTAGAGCAGCCAAGTTCTTAGTGAAGGAGGTCTTCCCTAGGTGGGGAGGGTGCGAGGTGTTAAGGTCAGACAACGGCCCACATTTTGCAAACGAGATGTTTCAGCACATCACATCGCTGCTGAACATTAAACATAAATTTGCATGTGCATACCACCCACAGGCCAACGGTGTATGTGAACGCCTGAATGGCCTATTAAAGGAGGCAATTGCAAAGATACAGCAAACAACAAAGAAGAGTTGGTTATATTGTCTTCCATTAGCATTATTTGAGCTGAGGAATAGGCCAGGGTCCGACCACCACCTCACTCCCCATGAGGTGGTTACCGGACGTCAAATGCGCCTTCCCCTAACGCCAACGTCAAGAGCATTTACCGACCATGAAAGTACTGCAAGTGTTCTGGGTGATGAAATGTACCAATATGTGTCTTCTTTGATTACTAGTGTAGTGTTTGTGTCTCAACAGCTCGAGCGCACACGGGGCGGGTCCAATAGAAGCCAACAAGAAGACGCGGATAAAGAACTGGAAAAGGAAGGACTGTGTAAGGTTGCTAAAGGTGACCACGTACTACTTTGCAACTTCAATAGGAGATGGAATGACCCACGCTTTACTGGTCCCCATCTGGTAGAGGAGGTATCAACAAGAGCAGTAAAGTTACAGGACAAGCGTGCCTGGAACCACATACACGACGTAAAGATCTACGGACAACAGACCCGCCCCAGCGCCACCGACAGGTCCATTGAGAGAACAGCAACAACATCGACAACAGAAGAAGGAAGTTCTACCACAGCCAGCGGCCCAAGTATTCCCATACCCTGTCACTCCCCAGACTCCCCAGAGACAATAACTGAAGAAGAAAGGGGTGATCCCCATCCAGCCCACCCCATGATCACACGCTCAAAGTGTAAAACAACGCCCACCGGTTGAACCCAAACACCCCCTGCCCACCATCCACTGACCCCTGTACCCATTACAGTAGTAACTGTACTAAAGGACATTGCCTCGCACAAATACACATGTAAACACGTGAATGCTCTCTTTTCTTTTCTCTCGCACATGCAGGAACCGCGTATTATTGTATTGCTAAGAAGTAGATAACTAACACATTCACTGCCCAGGAGTAGATGGTACCCTCAGACGATAATTACCCAGAAGAATTGTCACACCAATTTGTATATGAAATAAAAAGGCCAACGTACCTGAAAAGGAAAAGGGTACGAGTTTACTACACAGCGTTCCTTTTGGCCATAGAATATTCGATGCCCCACCTACACCCATACTTACCTGCCCTAAGAGATAGATCGCTCAGAATAGCGTGGGAACAGCTCTTCGCCTGGGCACTGAATGACTATTTGATAGGGAGAGCTTAACAACTAACATTAACCAGCATATTAAGAATTTTCAGGCGGGCAACTCTAACATCGCAAGTATTCGCTGCCGGACTGCAGCAAGGTAAGAGCAAAATGCCGGTGAAATTAGCATATGTAATAAAAGTAATAGGGATTACCGGGTTCGTAGCTGCCTCTGTATGGCAGTAGAGCTATGCTACCAATATTATTGCTGTACCCAAACCTAACACACCCCCATCCCCAGCTGCAACAGGTGTTACGTCAGGTGATATTAGCAAAATTGCGCACAAGCAGAATAGAGTACAACGCAGCACATACTCAGATAATAAAGGTATTGACAATTATATACAAGATTCAGCACACGTCTCATACCAACATATGGTATCAACACATGACCCGCATTGGTAAGCAGACAACAGAAGACAGCTGCTACGTTTGCTCGTTAATACCATACGCCATGAGCGCTTCTCGAACATTTGTTGCCACAGAAATAGACGAAAAAACGGCACGGTGCGTAATATACTTGGCACTGTTCCAAACGAAAGGAAGATTTCAAGGAACAGTGGTGCATATGACGTCGAAAACACGAGACTCATACCCATACGAAAACAACTTCCTCAAGACTTATTTGAGTTACCACAAGAGCAGTTTACATGCTGAAGCATTTAGATACATAACAAGTGGTCCTGCAAAAGGAGAAACAAAGAAAGTAACACTGCAGTACTTATCATGTGATTGGTACGCCACTGAAGTTCCTGGTAAACTAGGATGCTGGGAGATGCCACTGGTGACGATAACGGGGAAAGTATATTTGGACAACAAATGGGAGATAGGAGTGGTTGGCAGCAACATGGTAACAAAAGAAACTATTTCAACTATCGATGCACACAACCACAGATGTTGGACGACTTGGATCAAATACGTGCCTATGCTCACATGGATAGAAACGGATGAAGACCCGATAACAATACTGCCGTTGACTGCGCCTAAAGTATGCTACCAACATAAGGGAGAGGTGGACGTAGGATATAACACCAATTGTGGAAGCGTGATGGAGTTACCTGAGGGGGGAGCAGGAACAGCAGTGATAATGGACCATTACTGGGCCTGTGGAGAAAAGGCATATCACACGCTGCCCCCTCTGTGGAATGGTGTATGCACGATGGTGCACGTCAATGTACCATCGCTAGTGGTACCCCAGAAGCATGTGAATGTGGCAAACTTTCCCAAAAGGGATGAAGGGGACAAGAGAAGTAAGAGATCTGCACCGCCTCAGGGGGAGCCAGGGAACAGGACCAACGGCAATGATACTGTCCTAAACAGACGGAAAAGACAAGGGGAACCTCTGACAGGAAATTACCTATGGGGAAGGTCGGAAACGGCACTCACTTCGATTCCGCCAGAACACAGACTATTCAGCAGAGCAGCAATGTTCTTCTCCTCAATAATACATCCAGGATTGCAGGCTTACGCGAACGCAAAATGGCTCCAGATAACTAGATGGGAACTCATGATGACCATCAATTCTACAGTAAACGGATTCAACGCAATAAAAGAAGAGCTGCGAGCAATAAGGATGGTAGCACTACAGAACAGATATGTATTGGACCTCCTCACTGCCATGGAAGGAGGAGTTTGCGCAAAGATAGGACAATCATGCTGCACATTCATTCCTGCCAATGATGCTGACAATGGTACATTGACAGAAGCAGTTTCACAACTGGCCCAGTTACACTCCAAAATGGTGGATGAAAGTAAGGGTGTGAAAAAGGATGAGAGCTGGTTTTCGCTATTATGGTCATGGATGCCATCTTGGCTGTCAGATGGACTGAAAATTATAGTTGGCTGTATTATTTTGGCTGGAGCTACCCTGATCATAATAAGATTTTGGAAAGCCCGGAAGGCACGCACCACTGACGAGTTGCTTGAAATGGTCGGTATGCACCCACTGATGCCAGCAGATGACGGCCAACACACAGGCATAATAATACAAGAGAGAGAGAAATTGCGCAACCAGATCATCACCAACCATCTGGACCCACCATCGGTGAAGGTCGAGAACCCAAGAAACCCCAGGAGTTACATAGGGAAATGGGTATACTGTACTCCTGGAGGAGCCTGTGAGTATATGTATTGGTCATTTGAAGATCATGTTAACCATTATGGACATTTAGGAGGAATAACTAAAGTGTGGAGAGTAAGAGGAGATAACGAAAAGGATATGTTTGTGGTCGACAAGTCGACCAGAGGGGGGACTGAAGTGGGAAAATGGAAAAACAGACTCCCCTCTTTCCCCTCTCGCGCCTCGCCTAAAGGTTCACGGCCCAAGCACCCGCCACGAGAAGAGTTTGCACATCTACCAGACGACCAGATACCCTGGTACAGGAACATACGGATGTGTCCATCTGCCTGCCCAGCACCCCGCCCTGCCCATGCCGATGCCTGCAGCATGGATCAACTGGACTAAAACTATACGTCGTTAGAGATGCCATGACGACCTAGCCAACGGATAGCACACCTGTGCCAACATACACACTGGACACTCCCGCACCAATCTACATGAAGAATATACTCAGTGCTATGACGTAGGCGACAGACATACTCACGGACGTGCATCTTTATTATTTTCCATATAGGCTTTCAGAAATGCAGAAACGCAAGACGCATCATGAACTCATCTAAAGAGCTTGCTTACGCTTCTCCTACACTTAGGTGCCGTAATGAGAATTATAACAAAGACACGATACTGGTCATAAGACAATATGAGACTATAACCTAAAGCGCCTGTGCACCAGACGGTTCCACCTATATACTAGGCCTGAGTAGGCCGCAAGCAAGAGCTCTCGTGGACGATTAACAGAACAAGAATCAGGTTGCTGATCCTGCAGAATGAGCCTGGGGAAAGCAGACAGCCAAGGTCGTAATGTTGCAAACCCACAATCCAAAAGCAGACCATCAAGGGAACGATGTTGCAACCTCGCACGCCGAGCACCAACATCAAAGTCGCACCTGCAATTAAACCAGGCACACAGTGGAAAAACAATATTAATTGTGCAGAATTCTGCCTCAAACACGGTCCCATCCCACGTGACCAAGCCGAACCTGACGAGATGCCAAACCCAGGAGGAAGGAGGCGTCTGTATCCCTTGTTACAAGACACAGGCAGATACACTTGAAAGGATCAATGGACATCTGCAACGGTGGGAGTAGTCGGCCGTCCAGCTCATGAATAAGTCTTCACATTGTCAGCATGTACCAATAGTGAAACATTGTTGCAAATTGCAGGTACACCGAGAGCTGGGAACAGCGATGGTCCCAGGCTGGGAAGCTCAGGGCGCACCAATCAGAACATGGGGCTCTTATCACTGACGCCATTAACATCAACCAACCATTAGGAGTCTTCATGTAACAATTCTCATGTATCTAATTGTAGGGACAACCCAGATATATCACCTGACTAACCCTCGGCCACTCATATTATTCTCTATACGTATGCTATACTAACCCTACCACTCGAGCAACCAATTAAGAGTGGCGATAGGTTTTTTTGTTTATTTTCTAAAGTGACGCAGGTAGCGCGTCATACTACAGTAAAAAGGGCCTGCGAGCCCCACGATTGTGTGTGTGTCAGGTCAGACGCGTATGATCCTTGACCCATCCCTGCCGTTTGTGTTTAATAAACAGCAGAGTCAAATTGCTTCTTGTGTGTGTCTCATCCTCTATCTCCTTTGGGATATACGGGAGGAGTTGGGGCCTCCCTGCCCGGAGGTCTGCGGACGGCCCGGCCGACCCCGGCAGAATTTCCCCCGACAGTACCATTACCATTACCACACACCCACCCACAACATTCAAAAACACACATCGTGGGGGGCGCTATTGAGCAGCCTGCAAGATGGCTGCCTAGCTTTCAAGCTCTGTGCCCGACTGCTATATATCCGCCTATATCAGTGGTTCCCTGTACCATCCGTCGCTGGGAGTGAGCTCATCGTCTTGGCTGCCCTCGGAGCGATATATTGATCCAAGTCGTGGTGAAAAAAGTGACTTTTTTGCTGAGCAGGACCCCTTTTCCTCCTGACCCGGCTCCCCGCTCACTGAGGCCTACCGCGCCACGTGACACTGCGGCGGGCTCGGCCCAAGCGTGCTGCTGTGACTTCCTAAGCCTGGCGGAGCGGCTGCCTACCTCTGGTGCCCTGCGGAGCCGCGCAACATCATCAGGGGGGAGGCCCCCCGGGGGCTGCGGGAGCGGCGGACTATATTTTTTCCTGGCCTTGCCACCTGCGTTCTTGACCCTCTACGAACCGCCCGGGCGGTGCCTTCCTCCCGAGCTTCTCCTTCTGGGCTGACCGGTGTCTGAAAGGGTTCCTATCCTGTACGCCTCCTGGTTGCTTGCTGTCCCGCGGCTGAGCGATCTGAGCTCCGCCCCTGTGGGTGAGGAGGTTGGGGGCTCCAGTTGTGGCACTGCGCCCCTCTGGCTCTGGGGCCCCTATACTCATTGACTGCTGTGGAGCTGTAGCCCTGGGGCGATAAACTGAACTGCTGGGGACCCAGCCCTACCACCGCTGACCCGCCGCCCCAGGGGCCTACCCCGATTACATTGAGTCACCCACATGAGGTGCCGGAGTTGTGGCCTACATCTGAGCCTCCGTCTGAGCCTTCTCTGCCGCTGCAACTACCGCGACCTGTGATCCTGCTCTGGAACGGAGTCGCCCGGTGAGCAGTTCAGCACTACCCGTACCCCGAATTTAGACTCCTGCTGGCGGAGGGGTGGGACTCCCCTGCCTGTCCCGATACTACTGCACCCAAGGGACCCAAAGATTACGGTCCTAACAATTGGCAGGAGCTGCCCCGTGGTGCTTCATTGCACTCCCGTAGCATGCCAAGTAAATCAAGCGGAACAGACAAGGCGGGAGCAATGGACAAATACGCTAAGTCGCTCCCCAGACAGGAGCGGGGGGGGTCACCTCTGAGCCGGGACGCTCTGATCCCCGTAGCCTGACCTCACCACCCTGATGGAAACTATGGCGAAAAACTTCGCCTCGTTTCACGAAAAATTGGACGACATAAATGCAAGTGTTGCTTCTATGCGAGCCAAATTGGACCAGCACGGCACCAGACTGGCGGAGGCCGAGACACGTATTGGGGCCACCGAGGATGGTGTGCACACTCTTCAAAACACTGTTTCTGAACTGGTGCGGGATGTGAGGCAAGTCAAGGAAAAGTGCGACGACTTGGAATCCAGGTCCCGCCGCAATAATCTCCGTATCGTGGGGGTCCCGGAGTCCGCACTAAAGGGTAAGATGAAGCAGGCAGTTGAGAATCTACTGAGAGAACTCCTGGGCAACCCCCAACTCTCCCCGTTCTTCATGATTGAACGCGCCCATCAGGCGCTTGCCCCACGTCCCAAACCGGGAGACTTCCCCAGGCCGATCATTGCCAAGGTTCTGAGCTTTCGGGATAGAGACCACATACTACGTTTGGCCCGGGAGAAAGGGGAACTGAAATTTGAATCCCAAACCATTAGAGTTTTCCCAGACTTTTCCATGGGTGTGCATATAGAGCGTAGGCAGTTCAACGGCGTGAAAAAACTGCTCAGAGAGAGGAAAATCGAGTGTGCCATGCTATTTCCGGCACGCCTGAAGCTTACTCATCGCAACAAGTTGTACTTCTTCACGGTACCCGAGGAGGCAGTGAAATTCATCGAAGCCCACATTCCTCTTCCCGACCCGCTCGAGGAGCCAGTAGCGGGTGACTGAAGAGGTGAACATTGACCCATACACGTGGGCCGCCATGGGCGCTACTTAAGCGCGCCGTTTACCCTTTCTTTGTGGCACTTATGAATCTCGCATCATCTATATCCTTTGCTAAGTGTAACCTATTGTTAATGCTCCCTGTAATGTACTAATTGTTACCGCTGCACCAATCTCACATTCAAGTTGGGTTTACGGCAACAGCGACCCCCGTTGAAGCTGCAATGCCGAGTTTGGCATGTTACGGCTGTTGTATGCACCCCAGTTGGGCGCGCATCCGGGTGCGCCCTCGTTCCGCAGGGCGTGCCCCCGCTGGTATTGAGGTGGGGTCTTATACACTGCTTGGTTGGGGAGGGCAGTGAGGGTGGGGTGTGGTAATGTTGAGAGATGTTATTGTGAAAATGGCAAGGAGCGTGTGGCTTGGAGGGTGGAAGATGGTGGCCCTGCATCGAAGATTACTACATGGTCAACAATCAATGCTCCGCGATGCTGGGATGTTCCTTAAGCTTGTAACATGGCTATTAGGCTAATGTCATAGAATGTGCGGGGGCTCAGTAATTTCACCAAGGCTCATAGGATAACTGCATACGCCCAGAGACATGGGGTCAATATTCTTCTGTTGCAGGAAACCCATGCACTTGCGCACCTTTCCGCCTCCCTGGCGCCGGCATGGGGAGCCAATAAATTCTACACAGTGTACTCCTCTCAATCCAGGGGAGTGGTAACCTTAATTCACAAATCAGTGGAGTTTTCCTTATGTACTAGCCACATAGATCGAGAGGGTAGATATGTGACTGTTGGCTAGCACGGAATGCCTACTGGTCAACACTTATGCCCCGAGTACAGACACCCCGACTTCTTCGATGCTATCAATACCCTACTTTCGAGATACATAGGGATCCCGGTTATCTGGGGTGGGGGACATGAACCTCATACTGAACACTGAGCTAGACAGATCGGGCACTGCACACAGGACACTGTCTAGAGCCGCTCGTCGGCTCCAGGCACACATGGGCCCAGCTGGCCTAATAGATGTCTGGCGAGCACTCAACCCAATAGCTAGGGAATACACGTTTTATTCCTCTGCACACGACAGCCATTCCAGAATTGATCTCTTTCTCCTGTCAACTGGCTGATGGGGAGGAATCTCAGCATGCAGATTTTACCGCACACACTCTCAGATCACTCCCCAGTGACACTCGATATTACCCTACAACACACACTACCGCGCCACTCTGGCTGGCGCTTCAAATCTGAGGCACTACATGACATTGTTTTCAAGGCCGACATCCTTGCGGACATCAACACCTTTTTTGACACCAATAAACGTCATGACACAACAGACGGGGTCCGGTGGGAGGCTTTCAAGGTGTACATCAGAGGGATGTGTATTTGTAGGGAAGCAGGGGTCCTGAAAGACATCAGGAACTCTCTACAAAGATCCGAATCGAAACTCAAGGAACTAGAGCGTGAATATGCCTCTGCTCCCTCCCCGCCCAAGTTGGCACAGATACGGGCGGAATTGGAGAGCTTCGAGGCGCATGCCCTCAGGGAAATAAGATATTACACACGACCCATTGCGGCTCGCAAATATGGCGAGGGTGAAAGACACGGTCGAACTCTGGCCAGGCTGGCCCGGATGGAGGGGGGCAGAACCCGTATTGATAGCATTAGGGGCGAGGACGGCATACGTCACTGGACTGACCAACCCATTCTGGAGGCCTTTTCTGACTTTTATGCAACCCTTTACGCCCCACAGAGTGAGCACAGTCCTCAGGATCTGGATCGTCTTCTCGATAATATCCCCATGTCCTATATATCTCCCGCCACCAAAGAGCAGCTTGACGCTCCCATCTCCCTAGATGAAATCACTGAGGCTATCTCAGCCCTCCCAAAAGGCAATGCCCCCAGACCGAACGGCCTACCGCTGAATTTTATCAAGAGCATGTCGCTCTACTGGCCCTGCGCTTGCATGAAGTATGGGACGAGTCCCTTCGCCTTGCCACTCTCCCCCAGTCCCTGCGCAAGGCTATAATCACTGTACTCCCAAAGCCAGGCAAGCCCCCGGAGAAATGTGGCTCCTACAGACTTCTTTCCTTTATGAACACAGACATGAACATTTTCGCCAAGATAATTGCGAACAGATTCCTTCCCATCATGTCGTACCTTATTCACCCGGACCAGAGTGGCTTTGTCCCTGCCCGCACTACCTCCTTAAATATCCGACACCTTTTCAACGTCATGTCTAGAATTGACCCTAACGCTAATGCGGTCGTGGTGACACTGGATGCCGAAAAGGCATTTGACATGGTGTCATTGCAATACCTGTGGGCCGTGCTGGAAAAGATGGGAATTGGCCCACGCATGGTCTCCTATATCAAGCTACTGTACACGATCACAATGGCCAGAGTCCTGGTTAATTCCCATATCTCGGCTCCCTTTGCCCTATCGAGCCAATTGCGGACAGTGTCAGAGACAAACACACTCGTAAGGGGATTCGTCTTCGTGACACACATGAAATTATATCTTTGTATGCGGATGATGTGCTTCTGTATGTCAGGGTCCCCTTGGTCCACTTAGACCCAATCATCCGCGAGATCATCAAAATTGACACATTTTCGGGCTTCACTATAAACTACACCAAATCAGACATCTTCCCTCTCACACCGGCAACCCCCCAACCATCATGCGAATTCCCACTCAGGTGGGCCCCAGAAGGCATCAAATATCTCGGGGTCCAGGTCTCACTGGCTAGGGCTTCCCTCTTGGCAGACAACTACAGTGCCGCAGCGCAGTACGCGGCGGCAAAAATGGAGAGGTGGCGTAATCTCCCCCTGTCCTTAGCGGGAACTCTGTCGCTAATCAAATTGATTATAGTTCCAAAGCTCCTATAAATATTCACCAATGTCCCACTCTGGCCCGGGAAGCACTATTTCACAAACTTGCACGCAGGGTTTGCCCGGTTCCTGTGGCACGCTGGGGCCGTTCGCAGGAAGTGGCAGCATATCACCTTACCATACGAGAAAGGGGGCCTCAATGTGCCAGACATAGCACAATACTGGATAGCCGCACAGGCCCAACACGCGACTCATTGGTACAAACACCAAGACCCACCTCTGCATGTCAAACTCGAGATCCTGGCAACTGAGGAGATAAATGTTATGTCATTGATCCTTTTCCACTCGTACCAGTCTGACGCCCCGGCGGATCCAGTGTCCACCACTATCAGGGCATGGAGACATATGCTGCAACCCCATTCTAACCTACGTCCGTACTATAAATGGCTTCCCATATGGTCATTCCCAGGCCTTGCCCCCACGCAGGATAGGCTCCTCATGCAACACTGGCAGGACTTGGGGTATCGGGCACTCTCTAACCTGTTCCCCGAGGGGAAATTCATCACCCCGCAGACATGGAGGCCAGGACACTCAGGCTCACCACTGGAGTTGCTGCAATACTTTAGGCTCTGAGCGGCTGTGCAGGACATGTGGCCCTCATACCCGGACGAACCCCCAGAGTCCACCGAAATTTGCTACATTGCTAATTCAGCGGGGTTAGGGGCATGATATCCACACTTTATAAAATGTTAGCTGAGCGCTCTGCAGAACCATCTTGCAAGGTTTGCGACGCTTGGAGCCAGGAACTGGGGTTGGTAATCACTGACGAGATGTGGGTGAAGATGTGTGCGCACACGCGTAAGGTTTCCCTCAACTCCAGATTTAGATGCATACAATTGAAACTCCTTAATCGTCTGTACTACACTCTTCAAGCGGTCGGGAGGTTCGCACGGGATCAATTCCATGTTTGTCAGAGATGCAAATCCAGCGAGGTGGATCACGCACACATGTTTTGGGCCTGCAGGGCATTGGCCCCGTTCTGGGAAGCTGTGCTAGAGGCCCTCTCGGAGATGGTGGGATTCCGGATAGATCCTGACCCCTTGGCGGTGTTGTTTGGGAGGTGGGAGGGTGAGGGGGCTAGACGGGTTGTAAAATTCTTGAACATAAGAGCCATAGTGGCCAAGAGATGCATACTGCAGTGCTGGAAGCGGCGATCCCCCCCTACACTAGAAATGTGGCTTAAGGCTCTCACTTGGACACAGGTGTGTGAGGAGGACTGTATCAGCACATTGCCTGTGAATGCTCGCCCTAAAAACATATGGACTGAGTTTTGTAGTTTCCTGAATGCTAAAGCTGATCTGGAACTTTTATCCTCGCCTCCAATGCCGGATCGGGCAGAGGTGGAGGCTGTACTGTGACTCTTCCCACAAGACTCGATCTGCTTCCTTTGAATGTGCCTGCTCTGTCGCTAATGTATTGATTGTCTGTCCATACCCTTGTTTATGCAATATGCTTTTATTGATGTAATATGTGACCCACTTGCTACTGCATCTTGCCAATAAAGAGAAGTTTAAAAAAAAAAAACACACATCATATCACTTCCCTTTCACCCATCATTCCCATACATACATATGACATGCACTTCACACATGCAAAATACACATCATAATTCCTTTTTAAAAAGCCTTCTTACCCTTTTCTTGCAGCTTCAGTCCCTCCTTCCAGGCCCCCTCGGCACCTCTGTGCTGCTCACAAACAGGAACCAGGAAGCTGCAAGAGCTTCCTGGTTCCAGTATATGTGCTGCGAGGAAGGTGAGGGAGAAGGGGTTGGAGCAGAACGTGGCATGTGACATGTGCCACAAGTCACAGTCAACTCCAACCCCTACTGGATGAGGACTGTAAGCGATATTCAATCAACACTACAGCCAAGTCAATGCCTAGTCTGGGATGCTGAGGAAAACCCTTATTAATGTATTTTTATGTCTAGTTCAGTACTCTGGATGACTACCCTTGTATAACACCCCCCTCTTAGAATCCCCCTGACCCCACTGAGCCAAGAAGTAGGTTTGTTTTGCAAATTAAAAGGTTTATTTGAGAATTTAAACAATATATATATATATCACACCTTATAATAAATTAATATCTGATAGTACACTTAGACCTATGATGTTGATCAACAATGGGTAATCTGGCACTAGCACACTTCTTGACAATCAATGAGGAGTTAGTATAGGATGGATAAAGTAGCAAAAATACTTTTATGATTTCAAGGGAAAAGCAATGAGGAATAAAATGCAGTACAGAAATACTTGATATGATTTTAGCAAAAGATAAGATAATCACTTTTTCTCTGGCAATTCACCCCTCCCCTATGCAATGTAAGAAATGGAAGGAGATGGAAAGAGGAGCACACAGTTCTCAGGAATGCAATCAAATACAATACGAAATTCAGTTCCCCCCCATCAAGCTTAGAGGAAACAGGTAGGAGTTTGAAACACAGGCCCAAAATGCTTTTTTAAATGTGATGGCAATGGATGGGAAAATGTGCCAATGATTTTAATTCCCTCTAGAGATTCAGGGTGAGTGGGAGATGCGTGTTGGTATTAGTTCAGGCTCACTTTAGCAATGCTCTATGAGTTATTACCAAGTTGCAAACGGATTTTAACAAAGGAAAGAATGGAGCTGCTATTTTGACAAGTGGTGAAATTGAGCCAAAATCGCAAATCGCGGTAAATTCGCGAGTGCGTGAATCGTGATTGCGGCAAAGGTATATAGATCCTAAGCTTTCAGGGGAAAGTTAAATCTCGTTCCTAGCCCAAACGGTTCCAGAGATACGGACGATTAAATAAAGGTAGTTTTTTCAGATTTAAAGTAAAACTCAAAATGACAGGTGACAGCTTGCAGCTTCAGAATTGACAGGTGACAGTTGTGCAGCTTTACAAATGACAGATGACACAATTTCTAGGAGGCTGTTCTACTTAGGTTAAAATAGTTTGGATTAGATTATTTTAACTAAGAGATTGGTTCTGCACAGTTCTGCTAGGTACTCACAATATAAATTTGAACTAGGCCTCGTCACGGATCTGGTCAACACGTCCGGCTGCGGTTCTGTCTGCTCGGCGGGTCAATCAGGCACCGGTTCTGCTCACAGCGATCTGGGTCAGGTCTGCTCTGCTGGTCTAGCCTCTCTGGATTCAGCGGCCTCTGGTTCTGGATACTGCTCTGCTTTCCGGTCCGGATCAAGTGGATTCTGGATGTAACACTGCTTTCTAGGTACTGGCAAGAGTTCTTGGCAAAAGAATTCAGACAGCTCGCCCGGCTGTGGAATAGTTTGCAAATGATTTTGAGGCCTGCTGACAAATACTTTTGCTTGCAGTGGGCCTTCTTGGTTTAAAGTTCTGTAGTCTCTGTTTAGCTTGGAAGTCTAAGTGTTGGATCTCTGGATGTGAAGTCGTCGGTCAGCATGCTCCGCAGCAAATGGAATTGAATGTCTCTACCTGTCCCAGCAGTCTCTTTTTATGTGTTTTGAAAATGGGTGTGTGTCTGAGCCTAGCTAAGCCTGCCCCTCTCTACTTGTCATTGGCCCAATTCTCCCCTCTCCCATGATTGGGGGAAGGAAATGGATTGTCATCATGATGAGGTCTGTTTATGGGTCAGAGGATCCTCCCCTGGTCAGTTTGCCCACAAATCTATATTTGATTCAAATACATCTTTCCCAGATATACAATTTGTTGAAATTACATGTGCACATTATATATTCCTTATGGTCCATGCTTGTCCGCCTCTGATCTTCCTGGGGGCTTGCATTCAAAAATGACAACATTTTGCGCTTTTTAACTGGTTTTGCAATATCGGACATTTACCCAAAATTACACACATGTGCGCAAGGAGTATGGACATTAATTGATGAAGTGTCAGATTTTTAACATGCAGACATTTGGAGTGAGACCCCATTTTCCGCTAGCAACCCCGCAGAATACACCACAGGGTCCTAACACCTCTCAAAATGTTCACAGAAAAATCACAAAAATAATGATATTACTTATACAATTCTGACAAGTCCGCACTATGAGTTATCTATCTTTTTAAAATTATGCCCTGGCCAAAAAGGGGTGTGGCTTCCCACATCACAGGGTGGAATAACTGGTTTATCCACTTTCCCCAAGCTCAGCTGCTAGCAGAGGCACTGCCCCTCCCAGTTTCCCCTAAGAGGAAGCCACTTTACGACGCCCCCAATATAACATTTGCCTGAGTCAAGGGAGTTGCATTGTTCTGTTCCTTCCAGTTCCCAGGTGCTCCACCCAAAATCTAATCAGAGAGGTGACAACTCCTTTTGGCCAGGGGCAGCAGGATGCAGCTAGGCCTGGGAAGAGTGGCTGAACAGGTTTCTCCTGTCGGGGGTAGTTGTCAGGCAGAATCCAGTTTCACTAAGCCAGGTTTCAGCTAAATGTCACTTTTTGTTCCCAGTTTTCTACATTCAAATCAAACTGACAATTTGTACCTATACATTAAATAATTACTTCCTTCAAGTCATTTCAGAATATGGTTTTACATTCTTCCACCTCTTAGCAAGTCTTTCCTTGGTCTGGTTTTGTTTCATTTGTGCAGTTTTACACAAAAGTCTGGTGGTTTTAAAACGCCGGCTTTCTGATAGTGGTGAGTACTGGTAATGCAACCATTTTTGGGATTAAGAAAATGAATTCCCCACAGTTCTGAGTTGCTTTTTTTTTTGCAATCAGCATTGCCATTCCCAATGGTTTCAGGCTACTGTGTGTAGCCCAATGGTGGTTTTAGGCAGTGCCCTTCTGTGCCCACAACATAGGCAAAAATGGGTGGCAGCCTATTCTTCATGCATTTCCCTGTGCATTTTCTGTGAAGTTCTGGCCATCATGATGTTTTCAATGCCAGTAAGGCACAGTTTTTGTGGTAGGGCTCAGATGCATGGGTAAAAACATCCCACAGGACTGGGCCGAGTACCCACCAGCCCTGGTGTGGTGGGCCCCCTAGGTGGGCCCCCCTGCACCGCAGGGGCCCCTGCTATACCAGGAACGTCCTTTTTTGTGCCCCAAAACATTTTTTTTAAAGTGGGGTCGCAAGGGAGTCCCCAGGGATGGCAACTGTGGCCCCAGGGGTCGCCATTGCGATGCCTGGTGACTCCGAAATAACATCCCTGAGTGCTTCTTGTGTTGCAGGGATGTTAAACCAGTAGTCTTCCGTGAGAATTGAGTCATGGTAGACTCCTGACCTCATCTAAAGTGGCCGATTGCCCTAGAGGTTACTCTGCCTAGAGTTTGATGGACTTGCTATTTATGTAATTTATTTATTTATTTACATGCAGGGGGAAAAAAAGAACACACAATAGATAAGAAATCAGATTTGACGGGAAGCAGTGATCTTCTGACAATGGGATGGGTTTCGTAGACATTCGGACCAGGTTGTGGAGTGGAGTATGGAACAGTCCCTGGGGACAATAGATACGTGGACATACATAGATTAAGAACCATCAACATTAGATATTTTTAAGTGCAGGTAGGCGGTACGGCTAGCTGTGCTCGGGATGTGACCATGATGGGTGAAGTGTTAGAGTGGAGGCAGAGGATGTGGGGAACAGCGGCAGGTTATAGGCGAGGGAAATATGTTAGCTAGCAGGCAGATGAGAGGTAGGTTAAGACGGTGACTCGGAGGCGAGGAGGTGGGCTTTTCATTTGGTTTTGAACACATCCGTGCGGAGGAGAAGAGAATCCCCTGCAGGTGGCGCAAGAAGAGAGAAGGAATAACATCATGTAAAGTGGATCCTGGTGCCATTCTGCCATGTGTGTGGCCTTGCTGCATGTTACATGTGTGTAGATTATATTTCTGATTTTCTTTTCGCTCGCTGAGAGTAGAGCTGCAACTCCCGAATTAGGCTAACGGAAGATGGACCATGTGCTATGGAGCACTTGAGAAATCCACACTCCTTCTTTCATCTTTCATTCTTTCTGCTCCTGATTTCATAAACCTCCATGTGAAAAAAAACACACACACACGCACGCACGCACGCACACACGCGCGCTCACGCACGCACGCACACACACACACTGATGCAGGCAAAACAAACTCTCATGTGGATAAAAGGCTATGCACTTTTTTTTAAATACCTAACACCACTTTTTCATGTACACTCTTCTTTCTAAAAAAGCATTCCAAAGAGGGCTCCGGGTCTGGTGGGACATTGGGGAGATGTTTACCTCCTCTGCTGTCTGCTCTTCACATGTCAGTGTGTTTACCTGCATCGGTTCCCTCAGAACTCATGCCCTCCCCTTGGGCTCGGCAGAAGAGAGGCCTGGCCTGGCCTCTGTCTGCACCAGTGGGGAAGGGGCCACATACACAGCAGGCACCCTGACACACTTTCTTTTCTGTACTGTACTCAGTAAATATCCAAGGACAACAGCAGCCAAGGCAGAGGCTCTGGAACATTCTCACTGCTGTCAGAGCTGAGATCAGTACATTAGCATCAGAACGCCACTTCCCATTAACTCCCAGCTGCTCTATCAAACTGCCAGCAGAATCTCTTTGAAAAACCTAGAAAACCCTCTTCGATAAATGTCCCAAACCTGTTGGGCACACGTCCCCCGACGTCCGTTTCAGCACTGGTAGAAATGATCGTTTTAATCGCATCATCAGCATATGGCTGTAGGTGTCATTGATTAATGAAAATAAATTAGGTTTCTTCATGAGGAAGTGCCATGTGAAGTGGCCTTCAAATCTACACTCATAAGCCATCTCATGAGAGATCTCATGGCATGTCAAATGTGCCATGTAAGGTGAGAGCTGGTCTGCCATTCATGGCGTATAGACTTCTATCACTTTGCTATCTTTCACCATGGAAGAGTCCAGAGAGATCTCATGGCATGCCATGATGTGCCATGTCAAGTGAGAGCTGGTCCGCCAGTACTGGCCTGTAGACTTCTATCCCTTTGCTTACTCTCACCACGGCAGAGTCTAGAGAGATCTCATGGCATGCCATGATGTGCCGTGTCAAGTGAGAGCTGGTCCGCTAGTCCTGGCCTGCATATTTCTATCCCTTTTCCTTCTCTCATCATGGCAGAGTCCAGAGAGATCTCATGGCATGCCATGATGTGCCGTGTCAGGTAAGAGCTGGTCCGCTAGTCCTGGCCTGTAGACTTATATCACTTTGCTTTCTCTTACCAGGGCAGAGTCCAGAGAGATCTCATGGCATGCCATGATGTGCCATGCCAGGTGAGAGCTGGTCCGCTAGTCCTGCCTGCATACTTCTATCCCTTTGCTTTCTCTCACCATGGCAGAGTCCAGAGAGATCTCATGGCATGCCATGATGTGCCGTGTCAGGTGAGAGCTGGTCCTGGCATGTAGACTTCTATCACTTTGCTTTCTCTCACCAGGGCAGAGTCCAGAGAGATCTCATGATATGCCATGATGTGCCATGTCAGGTGAGAGCTGGTCCGCTAGTGCTGGCCTGCATACTTCTATCCCTTTGCTTTCTCTCACCAGGGCAAGTCCAGAGAGATTTCAAGACATGCCATGATGTGCCATGTCAGGTGTGAGCAAGTCCTCTCGTCCTGTCCTGTAGACTTCTATCACTTTCTCTCACCAGTGCAGAGTCCAGAGAGATCTCATGGAATGCCATGATGTGCCGTGTCAGCTGAGAGCTGGTCCGCTAGTGCTGGCCTGCATACTTCTATCCCTTTGCTTTCTCTCACCAGGGCAAAGTCCAGAGAGATTTCAAGACATGCCATGATGTGCCATGTCAGGTGTGAGCAGATCCTCTCGTCCTGTCCTGTAGACTTCTATCACTTTCTCTCACCAGGGCAGAGTCCAGAGAGATCTCATGGAATGCCATGATGTGCTGTGTCAGCTGAGAGCTGGTCCGCTAGTGCTGGCCTGCATACTTCTTTCCCTTTGCTTTCTCTCACCAGGGCAAAGTCCAGAGAGATCTCAAGACTTGCCATGATGTGCCATGTCAGGTGAGAGCTGGTCTTCTATCTCTTTGATTTCTCTCACCAGGGCAAAGTCCAGAGAGATTTCAAGACATGCCATGATGTGCCATGTCAGGTGTGAGCAGGTCCTCTCGTCCTGTAGACTTCTATCACTTTCTCTCACCAGGGCAGAGTCCAGAGAGATCTCATGGAATGCCATGATGTGCCGTGTCAGCTTTGAGCTGGTCCGCTAGTGCTGGGCAGCATACTTCTATCCCTTTGCTTTCTCTCACCAGGGCAGAGTCCAGAGAGATCTCAAGACTTGCCATGATGTGCCATGTCAGGTGAGAGCTGGTCTTCTATCTCTTTGCTTTCTCTCACCAGGGCAGAGTCCAGAGATATCTCAAGACTTGCCATGATGTGCCATGTCAGGTGAGAGCTGGTCTTCTATCTCTTTGCTTTCTCTCACCAGTGCAGAGTCCAGAGAGATCTCATGGCATGCAATGATGTGCCATGTCAAGTGAGAGCTGGTTTGCCATTCTTGGACTTCTATCACTTTGCTTTCGCTCACCGGGGCAGAGTCCAGAGAGATCTCATGACATGCCATGATGTACCATGTCAGGTGAGAGCTGGTCTGCCAGTCCTAGCCTGTAGACTTCTATCACTTTGCTTTCTCTCACCAGGGCAGAGTCCAGAGAGATCTCATGTCATGCCATGATGTACCATGTCAGGTAAGAACAGGTCTTCTATCTCTTTCCTTTCTCTCACCAGTGCAGATACCAGAGAGATCGCATGACATGCCATGATATGCCATGTCAGTGGAGAGCTAGTCCACCAGTCCTGGCCTGTAGACTTCTATTACTTTGCTGTCTCTCACCAGGGAAGATTCCAGAGAACTCTCATGGCATGCCATGATGTGCCGTGTCAGGTGAGAGCTGGTCCGCTAGTCCGGGCCTGTAGGCTTCTATCACTTTGCTTTCTCTCACCAGGGAAGAGTCCAGAGAGATCTCATGGCATGCTATGATGTACCATGTCAGGTGACAGCTGGTCTTCTATCTCTTTACTTTCTCTCACCGGGGCAGAGTCCAGAGAGATCTCATAACATGCCATGATGTGCCATGTCAGGTGAGAGCTTATTTGCCAGTCATGGCCTGTAGACTTCTATCACTTTGCTTTCTCTCACCAGGGTAGTGTCCAGATAGATCTCATGGCATGCCATGATGTGCCATGTCAGGTGAGAGCTGGTCCGCCAGTAATGGCCTGTAAACTTCTATCACTTTGATTTCTCTCACCAGGGAAGAGTCCAAAGAGATCTCATGACATGCCATGATGTGCCATGTCAGGTGAGAGCTGGTCCGCCAGTCCTGGCATGTATACCTCTATAACTTTGCTTCCTCACACCAGAGCAGACTCCAGAGAGATCACATGGCATGGCATGATGTGCCATGTCAGGTGAGAGCTGATCCCCCAGTCCTGGCCTGTAGACTTCTATCACTTTGCTTCCTCACACCAGAGCACACTCCAGAGAGATCTCAAGGCATGCCATGATGTGCCAGGTCAGGTGAGAGCTGGTCTGCCAGTTCTGGCTTGTAGACTTCTATCACTTTGCTTTATCTTACCAGGGAAAAGTCCAGAGAGATCTCATGGCATGCCATGATGTGCCATGTCTGGTGAGATCTGGTCCACCAGTCCTGGCCTGTAGACATCTATCACTTTGCTTTCTCTCACCAGGGAAGAGTGCAGAGAGATCTTATGGCATGCCATGATGTGCCATGTCAGGTGAGAGCTGATTTGCCAGTCATGGCCTGTAGACTTCTATCGCTTTGCTTTCTCTCACCAGGGTAGTGTCCAGATAGATCTCATGGCATGCCATGATGTGCCATGTCAGGTGAGAGCTGGTCCGCCAGTACTGGCCTGTAGACTTCTATCACTTTGATTTCTCTCACCAGGGAAGAGTCCAAAGAGATCTTATGCCATGCCATGATGTGCCATGTCAGGTGAGAGCTGGTCCACCAGCCCTGGCATGTATACTTCTATCACTTTGCTTTCTCTCACCACAGCAGAGTCCAGAGAGATCTCATAACATGCCAGGATGTGCCATGTCAGGTGAGAGCTGATTTGCCAGTACTGGACATCTATCACTTTGATTTCTCTCACCAGGGCAGAGTCCAGAGAGATCTCATGATCTCATGACATGCCATGATGTGCCATGTCAGGTGAGAGCTGGTCCACTGTCCTGGCCTGTAGACTTCTATCACTTTGCTTTCTCTCACCAGGGCAGAGTCCAGAGAGATCTCATGGCATGGCATGATGTTCCATGTCAGGGGAGAGCTGATCCCCCAGTCCTGGCCTGTAGACTTCTATCACTTTGCTTCCTCACACCAGAGCAGACTCCAGAGAGATCTCAAGGCATGCCATGATGTGCCATTTCAGGTGAGAGCTGGTATGCCAGTTCTGGCCTGTAGACTTCTATCACTTTGCTTTATCTTACCAGGGAATTGTCGAGAGAGATCTCATGGCATGACATGATGTGCCATGTCAGGTGAGAGCTGATTTGCCAGTCCTGGACTTCTATCCCTTTGCTTTCTCTCACCAGGGCAGAGTCCAGAGAGATCTCAAGACACGCAATGATGTGCCATGTCAGGTGAGAGCTGATCTGTCAGTACTGGCCTGTAGACTTCTATCACTTTGCTTTCTCTCATCAGGGCAAAGTCCAGAGAATCTCATGGCATGCCATGATGTGCCATGTCAGGTGAGAGCTGATCTGCCAGCCATGGCCTGTAGACTTCTATCACTTTGCTTTCTTTCACCAGGGAAGTGTCCAGAGAGATCTCATGGCATGCTACGATGTGCCATGTCAGGTGAGAGCTGGTCTGCCAGTCATGGCCTGTAGACTTCTATCACTTTGCTTTCTTACACCAGGGAAGAGTCCTAGAAATCTCATGGCATTCTATGATGTGCCATATCAGGTGAGAGCTGGTCTGCCAGTCATGGCCTGTAGACTTCTATGACTTTGCTTTCTCTCACCAGGGCAAAGTCCAGAGAGATCTCATGTGTCATGGGCGCTACTCCCGAGGGGCCAGGACTGGCCCAGCGCCCTCGGAAGCAGACCCGTCTTCCACTACTCAGGACCCAGCAGACCGCTACAGGGGCCCTTTGGACCGTGTCCTGGCGCCTTTGGCACCAGGCTCATGAAGGTTTTCAGTCCCGGCGCCATAGGCGCCGGGCTCATATTGATAAACAATGTAATAATGCTTGGGTGGACTTACCTGAGGCAGACCATGCTGCATATTTACCCAGAACAACCCAGTCTGGTTGAAGTCCCCAGCCATCAGGGCTGGGAGGAACTATTCCCTCCATTCAGGAACTCTTTTCTTACCTGGGTGGAATCGGTGGAAGAACACACACTGGAAGCACTTCTCTGCTATTTAAACCACACCCGATGGAAAACACGTGCTTCGCGTTATTCTGCAGCAGCAGCAGGACGCTCACCGAGTTGGCTCCTGCATTCCAGGTCCAGAGTCATCTTCAGCTTCCGCGCAGTAACCTGTGGATGAAGAAAGACACACAACAATACTTACCAGAACCCGGAATCCAGTCACCGGCAAAACCTGCAAAGAATAAACATAAGGTTAGAAAAGTGCAACTCGCTCGCAGCCGCGCCCGCTTACTTGATCCATCCGTGATTGCAACGGAGCTAACCGCGGCCTTCTCTTCGGCAGCTTCTCTGCACCTGAAAGGCAAAGGACATAATTAAAAAGGGGTTCGGGTGAAGGCAGTTGCATTCATCTTAACTTACCAGTTTTTGCACGCGCAGAACCGGCCGCATCAACCGCAGCATCCCGGCAACCTAAAACTTAGAAAAATGACATTATTAGAGGTGCCATTAAAAGAAGCCAATGATCATTATACTTACGTGCATCGGCACATGCAGCGGCAACGGAAAACTACGCCCACAGCATCCCGAGGCCTGAAACAAAGGAAAGGGGACATTATTGAGGTGCCCATCTTTTAAAGCCTAAAGACTACAGTATACTTACAGGCATCCGCTCGTGCAGTAACGGCGGCATCGCTCTTCGGCATCCCAGCACCAGTGCCACAACTAAGGCCGCAAAAGACGTGAGCCTCAACACTGAACTCATCCAGTGACGTAACTGGAATCCACGCACCCCTGCACCAGACGCAGGATGGAGAGCTCAGCATTCATACGCCTAAGGTGACAGCTCGCCGAGACAAGTAGAAAGCTAGGCTGTGGGAGAAACTCGCGATTGGTGGGAGAAGGAATCCCATCAAACGGTGATTAACCCTTTTTCTTCCACCTGCAGAAAACTTACCCTGCAAGTCAGACATTCGATACGAGGAAGCCCAGTCCTGAGAGTCGTCCGAGCTCTACGCTTCTCCATTGAAGAAATGATAGCAGCCCAGCCGGGATAAGCGCCTCCGTGGGAATCAGGTGAGAGTTACAACATGGCATGCCATGATGTGCCATGTCAGGTGAGAGCTGATTTGCCAGTCCTGGACTTCTATCACTTTGCTTTCTCTCACCAGGGCAGAGTCCAGAGAGATCTCATGATCTTATGACATGCCATGGTGTGCCATGTCTGGTGAGATCTGGTCCACCAGTCCTGGCCTGTAGACATCTATCACATTGCTTTCTCTCACCAGGGAAGAGTCCAGAGAGATCTATGGCATGCCATGATATGCCATGTCAGGTGAGAGCTGATCCGCCAGTCCTGGCCTGTAGACTTCTATCAATTTGCTTTCTCTCACCAGAGCAGACTCCAGAGAGATCTGATGGCATGCCATGATGTGCCATGTCAGGTGAGAGCTGGTCTGCCAGTCATGGCCTGTATACTTCTATCACTTTGCTTTCTTTCAGCAGGGAAGAGTCCAGAGAGATCTCATGGCATGCTATGATGTGCCATGTCAGGTGAGAGCTGATTTGCCAGTCCTGGACTTCTATCCCTTTGCTTTCTCTCACCAGGGCAGAGTCCAGCGAGATCTCAAGACATGCAATGATGTGCCATGTCAGGTGAGAGCTCATCTGCCAGTACTGGCCTGTAGACTTCTATCACTGTCCTTTCTCTCATCAGGGAAAAGTCCAGAGAATCCCATGGCATGCCATGATGTGCCATGTCAGGTGAGAGCTGGTCTGCCAGTTCTGGCCTGTAGACATCTATCACTTTGCTTTCTCTTACCAGGGAAAGGTCCAGAGAGATCTCATGGCATGCCATGATGTGCCATGTCAGGTGAGAGCTGATTTGCCAGTCCTGGACTTCTATCCCTTTGCTTTCTCTCACCAGGGCAGAGTCCAGAGAGATCTCATGGCATGCTATGATGTGCCATGTCAGGTGAGAGCTGATTTGCCAGCCCTGGACTTCTATCCCTTTGCTTTCTCTCACCAGGGCAGAGTCCAGAGAGATCTCAAGACATGCAATGATGTGCCATGTCAGGTGAGAGCTGGTCTGCCAGTTCTGGCCTGTAGACTTCTATCACTTTGCTTTCTCTTACCAGGGAAAAGTCCAGAGAGATCTCATGGCATGCCATGATGTGCCATGTCAGGTGAGAGCTGATTTGCCAGTCCTGGACTTCTATCCCTTTGCTTTCTCTCACCAGGGCAGAGTCCAGAGAGATCTCAAGACATGTAATGATGTGCCATGTCAGGTGAGAGCTGATCTGCCAATACTGGCCTGTAGACTTCTATCACTTTGCTTTCTCTCATCAGGACAAAGTCCAGAGAATCTCATGGCATGCCATCATGTTCCATGTCAGGTGAGAGCTGATCTGCCAGTCATGGCCTGTAGACTTCTATCACATTGATTTCTTTCACCAGGGAAGTGTCCAGAGAGATCTCATGGCATGCTACGATGTGCCATGTCAGGTGAGAGCTGGTCTGCCAGGCATGGCCTGTAGACTTCTATCACTTTGCTTTCTTACACCAGGGAAGAGTCCTAGAGATCTCATGGCATGCTATGATGTGCCATATCAGGTGAGAGCTGGTCTGCCAGTCATGGCATGTAGACTTCTATCACTTTGCTTTCTCTCACCAGGGCAGAGTCCAGAGAGATCTCATGGGATGCCATGATATGCCATGTCAGGTGAGAGCTGATCCGCCAGTCCTGGCCTGTAGACTTCTATCACTTTGCTTTCTCTCACCAGAGCAGACTCCAGAGAGATCTCATGACATGCCATGATGTGCCATGTCAAATGAGAGCTGGTCCACCAGTCCTGCCCTGTAGACTTCTATCAATTTGCTTTCTCTCACCAGGGCAGAGTCCAGAGTGATCTGATGGCATGCCATGATGTGCCATGTCAGGTGAGAGCTGGTCTGCCAGTTATGGCCTGTAGACTTCTATCACTTTGCTTTCTTTCACCAGGGAAGAGTCCAGAGAGATCTCATGGCATGTCATGATGTACCATGTTAGGTGAGAGCTGGTCTTCCATCGCATTGCTTTCTCCCACCAGTGCAGAGTCCAGAGAGATCTCATGACATGCCATGATATGCCATGTCAGGAGAGAGCTAGTCCACTAGTCCCGGCCTGTAGACTTCTATCACTTTGCTGTCTCTCACCAGAGCAGAGTTCAGAGCGATCTCATGGCATGCCATGATGTGCCATGTCAGGTGAGAGCTCGTCCGCAGTCCTAGCCTGTAAACATCTATCACTTTGCTTTCTGGTGCATGGAGGTGTGAGTGATGCCTCAAGAATGACAAAAGTAAGGTTCGACCCAGCTCTCCTGCTGATCTGACTGAGAAAGACAGACACCTAGAAGGCAAGACACCTGCGAGTCTGGCAGTCAAAATCTCTGTAGGTACAGACACCTAGAAGGCAAGACACCTGCAAGTCTGATAGTCACAGTCTCTGTAGGTACAGACACCTAGAAGGCAAGACACCGGCAAGTCTGGTATCGCAGGATCTGTAGGTACAGACACCTATAAGGCAAGGCACCTACAAGTCTGGCAGTCACAGGCTCTGTAGGCGCAGACGGTTGAAGGCAAGACACCTAAACCTCTAGCAATCACAGTCTCTGTAGGTACAGACACCTAGAAGGCAAGACACCTGCACGTCTGGCAGTCACAGTCTCTGTAGGTACAGACACCTAGAAGGTAAGATACCGGCATGTCTGGCAGTCACAGGCTCTGTAAGTGCAGACACTTGAAGGCAAGACACCTAAACCTCTAGCAATCACAGTCTCTGTAGGTACAGACACCTAGAAGGCAAGACACCTGCAAGTCTGGCAGTCACAGGCTCTGTAGGTACAGACACCTAGAAGTCAAGACACCTGCACGTCTGACAGTTGCAGTCTCTGGAGGTACAGATACCTAGATGGCAAGGCACCTGCAGGTCTGGCAATCACAGTCTCTGTAGGTGCAGATGCTTGAAGGCAAGACAATTGCAACACTAGCAGTCGCAGTCTCTGTAGGTACAGACACTTAGAAGTCTACCTGCAAGTCTACCAGTCACAGTTTCTCTAGGTACAGACTGTTGAAGGCAAGACACCTAGACCTCTAGTAATCACGGTCTCTGTAGGTACAGACACCTAGAAGGTAAGACACCTGCAGGTCTGGCAGATTCAGTCTTTGTAGGTACAGACACCTAGAAGTCAAGACACCGAACGTCTGGCGGTCGCAGTCTCGGTAGGTGCAGACGCTTGAAGGCAAGACACCTGCAACTCTAGCAGTTGCAGTCTCTGTAGGTACAGACACCTAGAAGTCAAGACACCTGCAAGTCTGCCAGTTGCAGTCTCTGCAGGTACAGACACCTAGATGGAAAGGCATCTGCAAGTCTGGCAGTCACAATCTCTGTAGGTACAGACACCTAGAATGCAAGACACCTGTAAGTCTGGTAGTCACAGGCTCTGTAGGTACAGACACCTAGAAGTCAAGACACCTGCAAGTCTGCCAGTTGCAGTCTCTGCAGGTACAGACACCTATATGGCAAGGCACCTGCAAGTCTGGCAGTCACAGTCTCTGTAGGTGCAGACGCTTGAAGGCAAGACACCTGCAACACTAGCAGTCACAGTCTCTGTAGGTACAGAAACCTAGAAGTCAAGAAACCTGCAAGTCTGCCAGTTGCAGTCTCTGTAGGTACAGACACCTAGATGGCAAGGCGCCTGCAAGTCTGGCAGTCACAGTCTAGGTACAGACACCTAGATGGCAAGGCACCTGCAAGTCTGGCAGTCACAGTCTAGGTACAGACACCTAGAAGGCAAGACACCTACACGTCTGGCAGTGCAGGTCTCTGCAGGCACAGATACCTAGAAGGCAAGGGACTTCAGGAGTGGTGTGCCGCCAATGTTCTCTGCTTTAATGCCAGTAAGTCCGAGATCCGCCTCATTGGGACACACACTGCCTCCTTCCCTCTCTCTATCTAGCCATCCACTCTGGGTCCTCCTCCTGCTCCTTCCTGTGACTTCGACTCCACCCTCTTCTTCTCTCGTCACATCTCTGACGTGTCTAAGAAGTAAAACTATCAGCTGAACCTCCTCAGAGGTATTCCTCCTTTTCACACTTTCCCCCAGAAGTTCACTGTCTCCAGAGCTCTAGTCCTATCTAGGCCCATTGCAACAGCTTCTTTCGAAATCTTCCTGCCTGTACACTCCAACCTTTACAACTTATCCAGAACAGGACTTCAATACTTATCCTTGGCCTGCAGCTCAGGTATCGTATCCCTCCAGCTCTGAAATCTCTTCTCTGGCTTCCCGTGGATGAAAAGAACAAGTTCAAGACCCTCGGCATCGCCCACGAGGCTTTCTGGGCCTGGGACCGCGTACCTCCTTTCTCTTCCAAAACATCTTCCTTCTCGAGCTCCCTGCTCATCCACCTCAAACTCTCTGAGCTTACAATATTCAGCTGCTCAAGCGTGTGAGGACTGCAGAGTCCAGTACCTCCCCACTACGACTGAGTCAAGGTGTCGCAGGTCCCTAAAACATGCAAGGGCTGAGTCGGGGTCCTTGCTACCCAGCCAGGATGCTGATGCTGACTCTGAACAGCTGCTGGCCTAACTCCCACACCCTGAGCAGAAGAGTACCAGTAGCTGTTAGGGTAGAATTCCATTTCGGGGTTCTGGCTGCCGAACTTTCCCGGTTCCCTATACTGTTTGCTGGCTTCCCTGATATTTCAACCTTTCCTTGGTGGCCAGGGAGACATATACTGAAGTCCCTCTTCCCATCAACCCTTTTTCTGATGCACTTTCCTTAGTAATCTCTATGGCTACCAGGACATGCGTGCTTATTGAGCACCCAGTTTTGCTCCCAGCATGGGTCTATCACCCCGAAAGTTGTGTTTTGGAGCAGGATGGTGATATCTTCTAGTTCCTTTTTGGTGTTGCCGCTATGTAGGTATTTTTACTGCATTCTTTTCCCAAGGCACTAATGTGGTAGCCAATGGGGTGGCCATTTTGTTTTGTAGGCCCTGATCCTGGCCACTTTGTTTTGGGACACCTGTTTGTCCATATAGACCATGGGGCATGGCCACCAATGTCTGTTTTGGTGATGCATGTTCATTGTGATCTACACAAAGGCCCCCACAATTTGAACTTTAAACTATTGTAGACTGACGTAAAGTCTATTAGACTTTCCAGTCTACATCGTGTGCGCGTGAGCCAGTAGTGGCAGCCCAAACAATTGTGTACTGTGCTGTGGTGGGATGATAGGGTTGGCTTAGGACAGCTCCTGAGAGAATGTGTTATCTGTGGGAAAGTCCATGCATTCCTCGGATCTGTATGGGATTTTGTGGAAAGTACTACTGAAGATGGGCAGCTGCTGCTGATGAGGGGGTGTGGCCATAGTGGCTAAACCCTGACTTCAGATTGGTGCATCGGGATACCCTGCTCACAGTTTTTTTTTATCTGCTGGAACACCATCCTGGGATCTGTCGCAGAGTCCTCCCAGGTGCACTTGCTTTTTGGATGGATGGTTTCTTTACAGGACAGTTTCCTGAACTTTGCTGTGTTGTCCCTCTTTGTAATCGTTCTGGATCAAGCGCCTTGAGGTTGAAGTGTTCTTGACCGGGACATTCTGTTCGGCTACTGCCATTTCCCCCATTGTGGGACTATTTCTTGTCGCCTGACTGCTTCTTCCAGACCCTTTGAACCTTGTTTTTGCTTATAAAGCCTTCTGCCTCCTTCGCTTTGGCTTGGGGGTCTCCATCATTGGTATCCTGTTTATTGCTGTTTGGCATTATCAGGATATTTTCTGGGTCGTGGGTTTGAGTTGCTTCAAGTCTGGGGCCCCGGACTGTTCTCAAAGCATTGTGGGTCTGAATCACCGTCAGCCGGTGATGTAAGTAATTGTCCCCAAGTCCTAGGGTCCTGATATGTTCATCTTCCTCAGTGGTCCCATAGGTCTCTGATCAGTGGGGTTTAGAGGTCCACCCTCTACCGAGTTTCCGATGGATTTGAACACTCTCTGTAACCTGCTCTACTTGGTCTGCTGTCTCTCGACTCCAGGACTGGGTCTCTTCTTGGGATCTCCTCTGGTGTCCTTTCCTGCTGCACATCTGGGGTAAAAGAACATATCACCTAGTTTCCCCCCTAACAGCTGGATCTTGTAAGTCTGCAAGAGAGACAAACGCTACCTGCCTGGCCCATGACATGTTTCCTTGTCACTCCCAGTGTTTCCTGAGCACCTTGGTAGGATTGGGAGACACACGTGATATGGTTTCCATTTTAGAATAATACATCATTGCATCTACCTCTTTGCATTGAATACATTTGGCTATTCCATCACTTGTCAAAACCAGACCCTGGGACATGGGGTGGGGGGTGTTGCAAATATTGCAAAGAAATATCTCAAACTCTTTCAGTCTCCCAGTTTTTGTCAAAATTGCAAGATCCTACATCTTAAATGACTCCAATGCCATGTTGCTGTGTGAAATGTATTGTCCTCCTATCATTATACCTAATTTCAATTCAGAACTCCTTGCTTTTTTAAGAGAGTTGAATGGCCCTAATCGCTCTACTTTACTGGCCGGTGATTTCAATCGATGGCTAAACAATACCTCAGGTAAAGAAGCCTCTACATTAGTCTCGGCCTTGATCCCACGGCCTCCCATGGCAATACTCTTGATTGGGTGGTGGTTAGGAATCTTGATGTTCATATTAAGAACACAACCCCCTGCATAGGGTCAGACCATTACGCCACTCACTACCAAATTGTGCTGCAAGACCCGCCCACAAAACTAAAATGGTACCAGTCACAATGTCAACAAAATCGTCTTAACGGAACAGCAGACCGGTATGGACCAGGTTACAGCAGACCGGTATGGACCAGGTTACAGCAGACCGGTATGGACCAGGTTACAGCAGACCGGTATGGACCAGGTTACAGCAGGTTACAGCAGACCGGTATGGACCAGGTTACAGCAGACCGGTATGGACCAGGTTACAGCAGACCGGTATGGACCAGGTTACAGCAGACCGGTATGGACCAGGTTATGCTTTACTTTACTTTAATAATGTATTCCACGCTATCCATGGACCCGGAGGCTTAAGGGTGCCAAAAAAGACATACACAGAAAAAACATAAAGAGGAGACATCAAGTGTGACAGGGGCAGCTGAAAAAAAAAGTGTTAAGAATTAGTTATGGTTTAGTTATGCTCTCCTCCAATCACTTGGATTCCCCCACCTCCCTAGTTTCAAGCTTCAACACATATGCTTAATAAAGTGGCCCCCCTTAAGCCTAAACTTATTAGAGAGAATATAAGTCAACGCAGATGGCTCACACAAGACCCGAGCCTCTTGAAAAAAGATAAAATGAAAGGCTTAGGCCCGGTGGCGGAAAGACGCTTCCGATACTAACAAGAGCATGTGGAAGGCTTGTGGTAAATGCTAGCGGGCAGCCATTATTGCAACAAAGAAAAACCTCTTAAATAAGCAGATAGATGAGGCAAAAAATAGCACTAAAATACTTTTTGAGATACTCAATCTCTTTGGAATAACAAAATGCCCAATAAACAGCTGTCTCTTCCACTGTTCATGAGTCCAGCTTGCTTTTGAGGTGAAGAATCTCAAAAGCTTGTGACAAGGTTAAGGACGCCATGTCTAAACAGAAATCCAACTCCATCTTGATTATGAAATCTTCAGTGGTTGCGCAGCAGCGCCTTGATTTCCACAGCATTCCCATCCCTGATATGATTGTACACGTATCTAAGATGCACCCCTCGTCTTATCCGGAAAATACAATTCCCCCCAAACTTATTCTTGACATCAAGGAGACGATTGCTCCATTTCTTGTCAGATGAATGAACTCCTCACTTCACCACAAGTCAGTACTGGAGGCCATTAAGCGGTTACTGTCATCCTCCTTCTACAGAAATCAGGTCTCGATCCTATAGATGCTGGTAATCTGAGACCCAGCACCAACTTTAATTTCCTATTGAAGGTCTTGAATAAAGTTGCTACATTTCAACTCCAGG
Organism: Ambystoma mexicanum; assembly: GCF_040938575.1. NCBI lineage: Eukaryota > Metazoa > Chordata > Amphibia > Caudata > Ambystomatidae > Ambystoma > Ambystoma mexicanum. The sequence goes on from NC_090922.1 coordinate 1,510,660,463, forward strand.
TTTTTGTTGAAACAACAGCTATCTTACACTCCAGACAGTCGGGCTTTCGACCCTTACAAATTACTGAGACCGCCCTTCTAGACAGTCAATCCTACATGTTGGGTAAAGATAGGGGTCATGCTGGCATCCTGATCCTTTTGGATCTGTCAGCGGCATTCAATTTATTGGACCACAAACGTCTGCTCCATACTCTTAATAATGTGGGGTTCTGCAATCAGAACTCAATTGATTGGATGCAATCGCTCGTATCTTATTGGTTGTCCAGAATTTGCTGGGGAGAAGCCTCCTCTTCCCAAGCTCCCATCATCTGCGGCATTCCAGAGGGAACCTGTATGTCACCCTTACTATTTAACTTGTACATCAGGCCACTGTGTAGCATCTTGGAAGACCAGGGCTATTATTTACCAACTACGATGACGACACCCAACTGGAGTTGGAACTATCAGACGACTATAACCTTGACTCGAACAAAATCCTGGATGAATACTAATTTGATGTGCCTTAATGGCAGCAAAACTAAGATGTCGATATTTGGTCCATCCCAAACAAAGACCAAATTAGTTTGATCGTTTCTCCTGGATCATTGTAAAAGCCTACTTGGCGATAGAGTCAAAACTCTTGGTACCTACTTCGACTCTTCGCTTTCCATGGATGAACATACTAATTGGTAGATAAAAATTGCTCTCTCTATCTTCGTTTGTTAAGATAAATCCAGCCATTCCTATCTGAAAAGAACTGTGTCCCGGGCTTTAGTATTGTCGTGTTTTGACTATTGTAACACACTCCAGATTGTAGCTACGAATACATCCCTGTCGAAACTACAAACTATCCAGAATGATGCAGTGTGCATTGTAATGTGTAAGACAAGGCGTGAACACATCTCTGAGAGCAGACAGGACCTTCATTGGCTCCTGGTAGCTTCCCATATCTCTTTTAAAGCAGTAATGCTATTGCACAACTGTATTTTTGGCTCTGCTTGCCTGAAAGCCATGATCACTCTCTATATTCCGTCCATATCACTTCGTTCTGCCGACAAAGGTCACATCAAACCACTGCGCTTTAAACGGTCAAAGGGCTAAGGTAAATCCTTCCCAGTCATCTTGGCTAAAGTCTGGAACTCACTTCCCCTCGACCTGAGGCTGGAAAGCAACACTGCCAGATTCTGCCGCAGGTTGAAAACTGTTCTGTTTGAATAAATCCGACTGTTTCCTTCCAGATGCTTTCTTGTCCCATCCTTGCTGTTTTGTGTGTATTGTGTACATGTTCAGTGCGTCCTGATGCCTGCAGGTTATCGGGGTCTTACAAATGAATACATAAATACAATTGGTTATTTAGTATCTATTGGTTCTATTTTCTATTGTGTTACACTTGTTTCATGTGGGCTTTTGAGGGGCCTGTATTGACCCCGGGACTGGTTTGCTTACGTTTCGATGCAATTCTGAAAGTGGCTATATATGTTCTGTCCACGTGTTTTAACCCCACCCACTCCCTAAATGTATTACTCTGCACTTATTACTCCTACGTTAGAATTATCTATGCTGCAATGTATTATAGTTCTTGACACTAAGGAACCCCCCTTTGTCCCCTTCACCCCACTCCTTAGCAATGTAAGGAAGAGGATTCTGCGACCAGGTAGGTACCCTGATACTGACTCTAGGGGTAGGAGTGGTCTTGTCCGAGTCTGTTACTATTTCATATTGTACTTCCTAGCTTTTGTATATTGTGTACTAGTGGTTGTATGATATGATATGATATGGCATTTATAACGCGCCTATACACACGTGTTTCAAGGCGTGACGAGGCAAGGGAGGGGGAACAGAGTGAAGACAGAGACTATGATCTTACTAGGCCAGGTGACATTCAGATCACGCAAGTGCAGGGGAAGGGGGAATACTTCCTACTAAAAAAAAAAAGATAAACAAAGGTATATTTTAATTTTATACTTTTTAATTTTTCTACACCAGGCAGATTTCAGGTTTGTAGCATGTTGGGAAGTATGCTGAACATTTCAAACAGACGCACACACATATGCACCTATTTCATTGTATATATAGAGAGAGATTTGAACTTCATATTACATGTATGTGCTAATGATTTAATAAAAAGTCCATATATGTTTCAGGCTATTTGTGCAGTGCTAGAATGTAAAAGGATAAAAGCTGAAACACCCGGCACATTGTGGAAGCTGTTTTGCAGGACTGTCTTTTAGATGTGAGTCTGGGAAAGGTGGGCAGTGCTTTGCACTGTGACTAGCTTTCACAGTTCCCTTCATAGAGGTTGATAACCCCTACTCCTTTGATTGGTTCAACGTTTGATGAGGGTAAGGTAATGAATCTACTGCAGCACATTTCGGTTGCAAATTATGGGCTCCAATTCAGCTCTGATGAGAGCTGCTTTTGGTGCAGACAGCTCATTAGGAACACTTACTAGGTGACGGTGGCAGCTGGTGCATTCTTTAATTGCAGGGGCGTAAACATTTCCCAGGAATGGGCGCCACCAAGCATAGCAAAGGAACCCCAAACAGTCACTAATGGGCATTTAGGGATTCTTCCATCGAGAATTTCTTTTAAAATAATGGGTTGAAAAGATTGATTTTACACACACTTTCTGTGAAGAATTGCAGATAAAAACATACCGTTTACAATTGGTTCAATAGATCCACAGGACATGAAAAGATCCAATGGACACTAGCACTCCGGCACACAGTGTAAAAACATATTCATGCGTGCTGCGGCTTTGCCCAAACCTATCCATACTGGCTACACCAATACAGGGAAATTTCCCTACTAAAGTACACCTATCATGGTGGCTTTGCCCATAATGCCAGTAGAAATGCCAAACCATTGTAAGAAAACATGTCATTATTTGCAGCACAAATGCAGGCCGGTATCGGCACATAACAACACTTTATCACTATGGCTTTGCCCATAATGCCAATAGAAATGTCATACCATTGTAAGAAAACATGTCTATATTGGCTGCGCAAATGCAGGTCGTTATCTCTACATAATACTTCATCATAATGGCTTTGTCTGTAATGCCAGTAAAAATTTCATGGCACAATAAAAAAAAAAACATGCTCATAATGGCAGCAACAATATAAGCCAGTATCCCATGTAAAATAAACACTCAATTGGTGTTGCCCATAATGCCAGTAAAAATACAATTAACTGTATGTGAACATGTCCATTCATGTAGGCCAGTATCCCACATAACAGCACTCATCAAATTGGCTTTGCCTATAATGCCAGTACAAAATGCTATGCAGTGTACAAAGGTTTTGTACATTGGCTACACCAATGTAGTCCAGTATGCCCATGTGGTACCACTTAACATGTTGGCTTGCAAAAATTCCAGTTTACATGCTATGCCCATGCTGGCAGCACCAATGTAGGCCAGTATTCCCACATAGAACACTCATTCTGTTGCCTTTGCCCAAAATGGCAGTAACAATTTAATTTAATTTGGGGATCTAGAGACTATACCTATGGCTCCACAAATCAAAGGCTCTCTTTCCCACCCAAGCACAAACACATTTTATGCCCATTCACTTGCAGACCCATAACCTACAACTTCACACTGCACTACCATTCTCCAATTCACAATCACACCCATACATCGCAACATATACATTGCACTCTCATTCTCTGATTTCACTTGCACCTATATGCCACAACATACACATTGCACTCTCATTCTCTCAGTAACACATGCACTCATACACCATAACATACACACTGCACTTGCTATAATATACACACTGCACTCTCATTCACACACACAAACACACACACACACACAGACACGTACACACACTCACACACGCACACACACACACAGACATACTTCTCACAGCACTTGCTTACACATGCACAAACATTCATACACACTTATACAGACACCCCCGTCTATGTCCGCATACATTCAAACATTCACAAGGTTTTTTTTCCTTACCTGCACCATGGCTGAGTTTCAGCTCTGGACTCCCACTGCAACTGGCATACAGCACCAGATGTGCCTCTGACTCCTACTTAACCTGCTGACAGGAACCAGGAGGCCAGAGATCAAACACCACTCTCTACCTGGTTATTGACATGCACAATTTTTATTAAATATAATAGCAACTGTACTGGCATGTCTTTACAAATATGACATGCCCAAGTTCCTTTAAAAGAGATCATTATAACACCACCTCTTTGGCTAATGCTCATGCAGGTCAAGTTACATCTGCAAGGAACTGCTGTGAGGGAAAGCCAAGAGACCGTGTGAACGGCGGCATTTAATATTGTAGCCACAAGAACTTGCATGGATATGATGAGATGGGAAAGAAGGAACAACTGCATGTGCAAAATGATAGAAGGTGGAGAAAAGGAAGAGAATCTTTGAGGAGATGAATGGATTGAAGTGGTAATGTATGGTAATGTATGAACGTCGAAGGAGTATCTTTGCAATAAATATAATGTGAGTGGAAGTCATAGAAAGGGGATTTATTGTATGATGGGGCAAAGACAGGAATAGAAGTAAAGAATGCTCTAGAGCGAAACATACATATCTATAGTTGGAGAGTAAAAGGATTATGTGAGAAAGAATTGTATGACTGACCTAATAAATATTTGACTGTGCAAAGCATGCAAGAAAGTTAGAGATCTAATTGAAAATGGAGTGTAAACCAGGGGTAATAACTAAAGCTGTACAGATAAATAGAACCAAAAACTAAAGCAAACTGATGCCAGAAAACTGAAAACCACACTGCTTCTTGTAAGCGAGAGGAAAATGGCTCGGTGTAGAGAGATTCAAAGAACAATGGAGGCTGCTTCAATTTTAAGTGAGAGCAGTACCAGAAAAATGTATCATTTTAGTTGTTTTGCCTCTTACTCGCAACCCTGATAAGAGTTAACCTGTGGGATGCAGCTAATCGCCTGGAATGTCATGGAACACTGATTTATGCTGCAGTGCAAAGTGTATTTTAGCAGTGCAAAGTGACTTTGCACTGCAACAATACACTTTGCACCGCTTCATGATTCAGGGTGTTTGTTGGCAGTGCAAAGTCTTAGGCCCCCACATTTTCTGATCATGAGTATAGAAATTATAATCCTCAAATAAATATTGTGCGTGTGTAATCAATAGCAATGTGTATATTGATATGGGCCAATGGATGAACTTGGCCAATCACATAATGTAACATAATTATGACATCTTGTGGGAATTCTGGACTCTTTAAAAACAGGGTGAGCACATAGAGAACTCTGGCTCTAGAAATGCTGCAGGGAATACAAACACCTGCCCGCATTAAATGAGTGCTGGATCTGCATACCATCTGAAAAATGTACCTTTGCCTATGAGGGATACTAAAGCAACTTAATCTGGAACAGACTTTCTTTTCAAGAGGAATGAGACCATGACTAGGAGTTCATTCAGAAACTCATGAGAGTTCGCTTTGACTTAGCACCGTAAAATAAAGATTTAAAAAATCCTCAAATTTAATTGATAGGTCCCCTAGAAATATTGTCCTAACTCCCTGCGGTGAAAGAGAATTGGGCTGGTGGTGGCAATAAGGGGTACTCATTCCATATAAAAAATTGCGGTATTATCAGAGAAATGAAACACTGTTTGACAACATATTTAAAGGCTAGAGATTTGACTGCATGTCGAACATATGGCACTTCTGCACACAGAGCCATGGGCTAATAAAAGGTATTGACAAGAAAGAGAATATGATAATGGTAGTGCTTGTGAGATAAATACAGATATTTCATTGCATTTGAAGATGAGGGGGATAACATGTAATCAAATGCGAAAATACATTTCCTGCGTTGGAAGTGCTGTGCAAAAAAGAGAACATTTCCCAGCACTGACAGTCTAGCATTTTATTTCTGTATTCAAGTGTGTATGGACAGGCCCCACTCTACCTTGCCCAAATAATTCTATTATACTATCCATCACAATCTATTCAATCCTCATAGGCACACCTACCCATTGTCCTTTCAATTTGCTGTTCTAACAGAGGCAACATATGTTTTTCAGTTGTTGGCTCAAAGCTGTGGAACAACATCCATCTCTTTCTCTCTGTGATGTGCACTCACTAGACATCTTCTGTAAATATTTTAAAATGTTACACCTTTACGAATCTGAAATCATTTACCATTAAAATAACTCAGAGCTTGGACCAGCATTTTATAACAATGCTGTCACCATAATTAATCGGTGCCCAGATGCAGAGTGCTATGTCTGGTACAATTTGTTATGCACCATACTATTTAAAAAGTACAGAAAGTGTTTTTACAGATGTAGTCGACATTAAACCATGGTTCAAAAGTGTGCAGTACCATGGCCTATATAGCAGATAAAAAGCATGAGATGAGAGTTGAAATGCAGAAGGAACGCAAATAAATGAGTCTGAAGAATTAATAGAAAGCAAGAATAAGAATATAAGGAGACAAGAGAAGGAAAACTTATTTATACTCAGTGTCACAATGATACGTCTTCAATATGTTGTCTGTTCTGTAAAAAAACATATCAGAGCTTGGCAGTGTATGTACTTCTTCTATGTCTATACTCTTGACTTTGCCAACATATGGTCCTTCTTTTACATCTATCGTCTGTTCCCAAATTCTGGTTGTGAATATTTGGTCACCCTAGCCGGTTTGATTTTTTAGAGGCACCAGCATATCTGGTGAATGGTCCATAGGGAATGGCTGGTGTATTGGGGAGAGGCTTTTGGAGGATGGGGCCAGTGGGTCTTCTCTTGTCGGCTGCTGCTGCTCCTGTATTTGCAAGGATAATTATATTCAGGCTCTCTTGTAATGTTCCTACAGCAGCTCTGATTTGCTATGATGGAGGTACATGGGAGATAGACGGCCATGTTGGATTGGGGTCAGGCAAGCTAGTGCTCGATGGAATTATCCTGCTTGATGGAAGTGCAGCTTTATCACAGCATGTTTTGTGTCCTTTTTCAAACATATGTTGGATCCCAAGTATTCTCTCAAACTCTGCCTACTGATAAATGGAAGATGCTGGCAACATCTCTCTGCACAATCACTGATGAAGGCAAACATTCCTAGAAATTTGGACGCTGAAATAGTTGGACATATAATCAAAGAAAGACACTACAATGTTTCAAAACCCCTTTATTATTAACATTAGAAAGTGGAATAAATAGGTGGGAACTCCCCGCCCCTCTTAGCAGACTTACACCTGCCACAAGTATAGTCGACACCCCAATGCTTCTTAACATTTCTAGGGTGAACCCCATTCCTACATACACCCAGCATCCTCTGGCCAGGCTTAACTCAGACTAAGCCTCTTTGCATTATAAGATGGCTGCAGTTCAGTATAGGTGCACATGTGGCACAGTAGGAGCTCACCCGACATCGGTTGGTTCTGTCCTGCTTGATGGGCAGACCATGGTGATGCCACAATGACTGTTTACAGTCCCCGGCAATAAGGTTACTTGACCTTTTGGTTCCGGTAGCTCAGTGTACCTACCCTGCCAAGGTCTCAAATAAGAGCCTTCCAACTCCTGGAGAAGTTGCTGTTACCACATCTCCCAACTGGTACCACTCCCAAGCCACTGCACCTTCCGTGGCTGGCCAGCTCGCCCCCAACCACCTGGGAAATCCTCACTGCTCGCCCCTATATGCTGTGAGTAGTAGTAACAGGACATGCATGCTTCATCATTCCACTCTGTGAGCTTCCCTCTCTGCCTGCCTCTGGTCACAAGGGGGCAGTCTTATTCGAGCACTTTCCCAAAGAATCCCTCGGAAAGGGGATAACAATTCTCTCCCAAACATGTCTTGGCCCGTAATGGTCACCATTGATCTCAGCTACCACCAGCATCCCTTTAAACCTTTCCCTGCATCGGGTGAATAACCCCTACCTCCAAACCTCTTGAACAGCAGTGGAGTGCAGCTGCACCAAGGCGACAGTTGAGTTATTTGGGTACTGAAAGAGGAATTCCTTTGGTGTTTTGGCCATTGGAGGGTGAATGTGATACATATAGCAGACTCAGTGCCAACATCCTACCTTCTTTGTGTTTTCACCCACCCACCCGAGAACTTCTGCCCCAATTCTGAACAAGTGCATTCCAAATTTAGCCGGAGGCAACCGGAAGGCACCCAGTCCACCTTTGAGCAGTGTGCGTGGAGCTGATTGGCAGTTAGCACAGTCCCATGTGCCTGCACCAGCTGGCAACACCCACCTGGCAGATGAACCGGCAGGTAATCTCTTATCAACAGCAATGTCCAGTACTGTCCTTGCATTGGCTTTCAGTGAGAGCCAAGGGCCCTTACCGCTCGGGTCTGTTTTTGAAATTGGAATCTTGGAAACCATCCTATTCATAGGGACCTTGAAACCACCACTTTGTGTGAGCTATATCCCTACCCTCGTAATCGGGAGACCTACAGGTCTGTAAGGTTCGGTCCAGCAGGTAAGTAGAGGGGGTGGGGAGTGAAAAAGTATTATATGTTTTTGGAAGTAAGGAGGAGGGTTGGGGTGTCGGGAGGCAACAGAGAGTGGCTTCCTGTTTCCTCCCCACATCAAGATGGCACCACCTGAGGAAGGGCCTCACATGTGGCAGGAAATAGCGGGCGGTACACTGTGTATTCTCGTCCATTTTTCCAGCCACTTCATTGGCTGAGCATCCTTTCCTCGGGTGTGGATGTTACTTTGTTCCCCCTTTAAATGATGAGTGTCCAGCTGTTGGTACTTTGTTTGACTTTAGATAGGGGGGGCACGTGGGGCAATGCTGTTCTTGGATTTGGGGTGATCTCTGATGCTCTGTCTGCACTTGTGCACTAATCTACAATTTTGCAATGTACATTCACCCGAATAAAAACTGCGTTTTTCCTGCCCTATCTGACCTACTCTTCTAGCTTCCCCTCCTGCCAGAGCAGCAGGTCTTCAAGAGCTGGTCGACAGCCTGACGCTTGGATAAAATATATGGGGGGTAATTCACAGAATTTAGCGCACAAGTGGCGCACGCGGCTGGAGCACAGAGTGCGCATGTGGCCGTCTGCGCAAGCCGCGTGCGCCAAAACCCATTTCGGCGCACAGCGTATTCATGGATTTATGATTTATTGTGCCAGTTACACCCCCAACCCTGCCCTGTGCACCAAAAACATTGCACAAATCCAGTACATGGCTCAAAGGCCAGTGGACCAGCATACAGCCCCCCAACCACAAAATTGCATGTATAAATCCACGCGCACACCTCGGACTACACGTACCTCGCTCGCACCAGCGAAATCGCGTATAAAAATGCCCCTCGTAATACACGAACCCCACTCGCGCCAGTGTAAACACGTGTAAAAAGTCCCCCCTGTGGAGTGGGCTTCCTACGGAACACGCCCAGGGGTGATGGGCTGCCTGCAGGGCATGGGGAGGGTGGATGGGCTGCCTGCAGGGCATGGGGAGGGTGGATGGGCTGCCTGTGCATATTCCGGGGGTGCATGCAGATTTTTACACGCGATTTTGCTGGCGCGAGTGGGGTACGTGTATTCCCGAGGGGTGCGTGTGGATTTTTACACGTGATTTTGCTGGTGCGAGTGGGGTACGTGTATTCCGAGGGGTGCGTGTGGATTTTTACATGCGATTTCGCTGGCGCGAGCAGGGTACGTGTATTCCAAGGGGTGCATGTGGATTTATACACACGATTTTGCTGGCACAAGCAGGTTACGTGTATTCCGGTGGTGCGTGTGGATTTTTACATGCAATTTTGCAGTGTGTGTCCTCCCGGGTGTGTCCCCCTCTCCCCATGCCCCGCAGGCAGCCCACACCACAGGGGACCACCCCACGCCCCTGGGCATGCCCCATAGGCAGCCCATCACCCCCGGGCATGCTCCACAGTCCCCCACCCAAGACTTCATCACAATGCAGACCCATGGCTCTTATGGCCACTAAATTCCCACCCCACGCCACCCTAGTCCAACACCCAACCAAGCATTCCATTCACTACACATTGAAAACCCCATGTCATGACAGATCCCAAACAACCAGTATGGCCAATGAATCCATGTCCGTCAGACCCACACAATGGCGACACATGACTGAGAAAACCCACATTGTGACATGCACAAAACCATTGAGACCAATGAGGGAAGACCACACAAATGAATTAAAAAATGAAAAATGTATTCTATACAAAACAGAACAATGAAATGAAATCACACAAGTAAAAAATAAATAAACAAAAGTCTGAATGTCCAAAATAAAGGCAAAAAATGAATGTATAAATCAATGAAATCCAAAGTAAAATGGCCAGCAAAGCACCCATCCATAAACCAAAATCCAAAGTTCGGAAAAAAGAAAACCATTCCTCCATGGAAAAAATAATACAGTAAAATCAGGTCCATAACTATGTACAAATATAAGGGTCCATGAGCCCGACAATCCAAATAAAACCTAACAAAAAACCTACCTAACAAACAACTATTTACAAAAAGGTGGGGCATAGTCCATGCGCCCCAAAGAAAAATAAGAAAGAAAGGAAACCTACACCTACTAAACTATTTACAAAGGCGGCGGCCCAGTCCCACTGCTCATTTAGTGATGTTCCGGGCCAGGGCATCATCGAACTCCATGTCGATGTTCCGGAGGCGGTCCTGTTCCCTGGCCTCGAGGTCTAGCAGAGATGCAGCCATGGAATCCCTCAACTCCCTGCGAGTTCCCTCGAGGCTCGAGGCCCTCAGCCCGCCTCAAAGCCTGGTGCATGGAGTTCTCCGCCCTGACCATCCTGAGCCGTGCCCTTTCCGCCCGCCGCCTCTCCGGATCTATTTGCCGGCCCAACCGCTGCTACACGGAAGACACTCCCACTCCGGGGTCCTCCTGCTGCTCGGCCGATGCCTGATACCTGGGTGTTGATGGCCCCGAGCCATGATGCCTCTCACGCTGAGCCTGCTGCTGCCTCCGACACAACTGCCTCTGCCACCATGACAGCATCCGGGCTGATGGAATCCACCGGCGCTGTCATGCATGTGCCCTGCCCGATGATGCTGGCACATCCTCCATCTGCTGGGGTACAGTTGGTGGGGTGGCCACCCCTGCTGGACCTCTGACTCCCGACTGTGGCAGGGATGGGATCTCCACCAGGCTGGCTGAGTTGGTTGGGGCAGATCCACAGAGGGCCCTGGTGGCATCTGGTCCAGAAGACAGCAAGGAGAACGACTGGCATATAGTGTGCACAGAGGAGGAGAAGGATGCAATACTGGCCGACACATGGAGGAAAACCCCAAACATGGTTCCTCGAACTGGGCCACGTTGGTACAATGCTCTTCATGTTGATGTGCGTGGTCCCCCCAGGAAGCACGCACGTCATCACGAATGTCAAGTGTGAGGAACGTGATACCAATCAGGATGGACTCAATCCGGTCACAGGTGCCCTCGTCAGCAGGAACAGGAGTGCCAGATGACGTGGACCTCCTCCCTACCTGTGGACGGGCCTCGGATGGGGCATCCCTGCTGGTGCATGGTGGTGCAGTCACAGTATCAGAGACAGAGACATGCACAGGCACCTCTGCGGCGACCTGTGCTGCCTCCTTCCCCTGGACTGCACCACTTGCACCAGTGTTACCACCACCACCAGGCCCCATGTGCGGCTCTGTAGTGGCCTCCTCCTCCTCTTAACACACCAGAAACCTGGATGGCTCTGCACCGTCTTCCGCCGTTGCAAGCCCCTCTGGGGGCTCATCTGCCCCTTCTGCTGCAGCCGTAGTGGCAGAGCCGGCACCAGTCCCCTCACTCCAGGATGATGGAATTTCCTGGGAGGGTGACTGGTGTTAGGCGGAAACCTGTGCAGTTCCCTCTGGGACCACTGCAAAAGATTTAGGACTACAGGCGTTTGGCAGTGAACCCACTTGGTAGCAGTCTGCACCACACAGATTCACTTGGTAGCTGTGGCTGAGCAGTCAGACTTCCCTCAAGAAAAGTTGAGCAGTATGTGGAGTATACAAAATAGGGCAATTCTTCACAGCAAGACAAGCAAACACGCAACGAGGCATAGTGTAATGATATTAAGGTATTTATTTATAACAAAACATCTATGGAAAACACTATGGCACTATCATGGCAAACAAATCAAACACAATTACTCTACGAAGAAGAAAACGATCAATCCCCTTAGCAATATTTCGACAACTCTAGGTTCTACCGGTACCACTTATTTTCAGACAGAGGTGTATACCTCAACCTAGATGACACTCTAATATTAGTTAGGACGGGAGAGAAAAATAAGCAGGTTATGAAATCAACACAGTTCAATACTTCACAGATAAAATGCAAGGCAGGAAGGCAAGAATCACAATAGCTCATCAAGTTCAGAGGCCAGGGCCACTCGGAGAGAGGCAAGGCGCGATGCCCCAAAAAGTCTCTAGTGGAGATGCATTCAAGTCTTTGTAGCAAATTGTTATCGGCAGTTTGAACCAGTTCAGCACAATAAACGAGAAAAGCTTTGAAGGCGACCCAACGGAAAGGAGAGGATTAAGACACCTCACTCGAACTGATCGAAAGGGAAGCCAGGCGGACACGGTACCTTGTTGTGGAGGGCAGCTCCGGCGGGGGCAGTTGTTCCTGGTGGTGGATGCACGTCGGGTCTTTGCCAAGAGTAGAGATGATCTTGTCGTCAAAGAAAAGTGAAGTCCGGTGCACCACCAGGGAAGAGACCAGCCGCGGAGTGCTCCGTCACAAGGCACGACCTTTTGGTCGCGGTACAGGGGTAGTGGCTATCCGGTTGCCGAGGTGCTCTGCACAGGCAATTCGACCACTGCGTCCTGAGGCGAATAAAAAGCAAAGGGGACTGGTTGTTCCCACCAGCCAGGGGAAGAGACTCTCCGGCAGGGAGATCTCCTCTGTCGTCGGGAAGTGGTGAGTCGGTTCCGCAGGGCTCCACCGGAGGTGTCGTCGTGTAGGTTGGCTCAGCGTTACCCTCGTCAGATTCTTAGGTCCTGTGGCGACTTCTGAAGATCCAGTCCCAAAAGCCCTGCTTTTATGCAGAAAACCCCCATTCATTCAGCCTAGCTGTCAATCAACACATGCTAAGTGGTGAGCGGGAAGGCTCACCACTTGGGACAATCACTCCAGAGTGCGACCGGAGTTGGCAAGGCAACTCGGTCCAGGTTGCCTAAACCCCCTCCCATACCCCTGTGGTAACCCAGGCAGAATGGCACCACTTTGGAGGGTCTCTGTCCAGAGGCCCGCCAAAAGTGGAACAAAGGGCTCAACCTTTGGTTAAGGAGTCACAGAGACGAACACAGACGCCATTTTGAAAACCGAGTTCTGGCAGAAAATACCATCCGATAAACTTATTTAAGATAAGGAGACCGGTGGTACGTTAGAGATTAACGAGAAAAAGGGTCAATTTCCAACAATGGGACGAATCCCATAGGGTTATGTTCGGGGTCGAACATAACAAATAGTTTCCACTGCCACCAGCCAAAACTCGACGAGGGGAGACGGGACAGTGACCCCTCGAGTAACAGATCTAGGAGTAATCGAATTACCCCTACTAGTACGTCCACAATAAGATGGTTTATACTAGTTCCGTTAGTAAATTTAGGTCTAGTAAAGCCAATGGTGACTTTACATTCCCGGGGAGACAGTAGTCAGTCCCCGGGTATGGAGTCTATGGTGGGGGTCTGCTAGGACGCCCCAGCGTTACGGCACGCAGGGTGCGGTGTAACACACATAGAAAAACATATGAGTCCCTATGGAGTAAAAGACCCCATAGCCCATCGAACACATTGACATTTCAAAGGAATTACACACATACATATCCAAGAGTGGGAGAAAAGAGTCTCACTCTTGGCAGGATGGAAAAAAACAAACTCCATAAATCCAGCAAAGCTGCTGGGGGACTCACTAGGTTAGGAAATTCAGCCTAAACAGAGAATTCTCCCTAACAACTGGGCCTTGCGTCGCTGGCCGGTGGAGGCATCCTGGCCACTTTCCTCTACAGTGGCGTCTCCGCCCTCTTCTTCACTCGCCGCTGTGTAAAGGTAGACATTGAACACAAGCATCAGGGTACTGAACTATAGTCCCCTAGATACAAAGCAACAGCACATGAGTGGCACTGTCAAACATCACTTCCATCATGTCCCTCCACAACACATGGGTCAGTAAAGGCAACACACATGCAGGAACAGGCATGGCACATGCAACATACATTGGCATCCATGTCCAAGGCACCGTAGATTCATCCAATGGTGGGCTGATACTCACATGCATCATGGGACATGCTGGTCAGATGCACACACATCACCGGAGGGTCATGCATCTGGCACGGTATACCCCCAGACACAGTGAATACAAGGATGACTAGGCTGTATCAGTGAATCAACACATCGTCACAGATATGTGTCATGCATCTATGGTGCACACACTACTCAGACACACGGACATGTACATCATGCATGTCCATGACAGCAGCACACATCTCTCATACCCCAAACATGTCAAAGTACAGACAAAGGCATGCATACATGTGTGCGTTCCGCATGCTGGTCCGCATGATGCATTGTAACACATACACCATCCGTGTGGGTCACTCCTGACTGGACTCACATGCAGCACCATCATGTCCCTGCACACACACACATCCAAAAATGGCCCATGTCACACATGCAGCCAAGTAGCTAACTACCAGCACACTGCAAAATGCCCTTTTGTAAACGTGAATGCATGGCCACTTACCGCTCGACTCCAGACGGGCCTGCATCCTGAGGATCTGGTGGTGAAGCACTGGGTGAATGCGCTCCAGGACCCTAATCTGCTGGGTGGTAAGCTGGACCCGGCACCCCACACATCCGCTGCTTCCAAGAGGCGCCGGACCTTCTTGAGGTTCCTGCACTTGTAGTCCTCCCCGCGCTGCTGGACGTGTTTGATGTCGCGGGGTGCCACCCGCTCCACGTTGATGGCACCCACTATGTCCTTCCAGATCCTCTTCCGTCCTTCCTTGTCAGCACGCGATTGTGTGTAGAGGGCATCATAATGGCCCAGAACTTGCTCCACCTGTATACCAACTTCCTTTTCACTGAAGCTGGTAGCCCTCTGCCTCTCTGCTGGGGGGTTGCCACTTGTGCCGGAAGGTGTTGTGTCGGACATGGCAACCCCTGAGGGAGGTGTGGGTGGGCAACTGGGTCCTGGGGCTGGGCTGTGGAGTGATGGAACACCAGTCGGGAATCTTCTGTTCCAGCAGGGGTGGTCACAGCAACTGGACCCCTGCAGATGGCAGATGTGCAGGCACCAAATGGCAGGGCACGGTGGCCGCCGGCAGGCATCAGCAGATGGCTCATGGGAGGCTGCTTGGGGACCTGGGGGGCAATAATTCGGCCTTCTGGGCAGGAGTGTGGTCTTCCGTGTGTTGTCGCATGGCCAGCTTGATATGGAGTGATTTGCCACGTGAAAAACAGCATGTTTGGGTGAATTCCGAGGAAAGGACCTTAGCACGTAAGTGCGTAGGTGACGTAACGTGCATGCGGGTGTTACCTCGGCACAGGTTGAAGGTCCCACGTGGGTTTCCATCACTCTGTACGTGCTTTTCATGGAAAGGGTTGCGTTGTTTCCCAGGCGTTGGGGCTCACACGCGATGACTTCACAGCGGCTACAGTGCGTACTTCTTCTTTTGGCGTGGGTGTGGCTATGCATTCTTCTTCTACACGCAAGGCAGACGGTGAGTTGCACACGCTATTTTTCCTACTGCGGTTGTCCCTGTTAGTCGGGTACCCCTTTTTTTCAGGCATACTAGCCTGCGTGTTGATCACGTACGCATTTTTTGAGTTCCTGGCTGCCACAGCATACTGCATGTGTTTTTTGACACGCATGTGCGCTACAGGGTCGCATATCTCTTTTTCTTGCTTTTTTGGGATGCCTGAGCATTGTGTGACACTTCATTTCTCCTAAGGGGCCACAGAATGGGACATTCATCATAGCTGTATATACGTGCTTTGTTGTTTGTGTGCCCTTTTATACTGCGCGGGAACGCTTCTGCCTGCCTTTGGGTGGCAAGCGTGTTTAGGCCTGTGCGTGTCTTTTGGCGTGAGCATGTTTCCCTTATTCGATTCCATGAATACGTGTAGTTCGCGTGCGTGTTCTGTGTATTTCACAGCAGTACTTCCCCAGTAACGTCCTTATTTTCACTCATTATTCCCCATTCCGCGTGTTACGCCCTGTGTTCCTCCCCCTTTTTGGTGTGTGTGCTAACGTTGTGCGTTTTCGCTGTGCGCGTTGCGCACGGCATTCGGGATGTTGCAGTGACGTGTGCACCATGCGCAGATTTGGCGCACATCCCGGGGAAAACACGCGCAGGGCCTTCCATGAATCGCACGCGTGCACTTGCTTTTTCAGGCTTGCGCCAGCTTGCGCAACAGATTTCGGCACACATTTGTTCCATGAATCGGCCCCATAACCATTGTCCACTTTGCCCAACTGATACCTGGGCTCCTTTGTGTGACCTACACACCATCCTCCCTCTGCATACGTTCCGTGCTAGTCCTGAATCAGGCCTGGGGATTCACTTATGCTCTGTGATAGTTAAGGCTTCTCTACTTCAAAGATCATTTTCATGGTACTCAAACCCGTAGTAACATTAGTTTATAGTGCGCTACACACGCCACCTAGGTGCTTTCTTCCCTGGATCTATTCATTCAACCCCATAACTGTGAATACTAAGACGCAGAAGTACGTTAAACCCTCCCCCTTATGCCATAACTCTCCATAAACGTTGGCTGCATAATTAACACGGTATTTAATTGGCTCCATCCATGGAGGCCGCCATCTTGAAGTATAAGGCTGCCATCTTGAAGTATAAGGCCCCTGGTTACAGGATGCCCAGCCCTGGTGGATCATTCTTTTTCTGCCTATATGATTGTTCTCCTAAGGACTTGGTGCTGAACCTAGGGGTGTCATTTCACCAAAGTGCCAGCGGTAGAGGAAGTGACAGCACACAATCCTTGGCCTCTGTAGACATCACAGGAAGTGATGTCATTTGACCCCGCCTGCAAGTGCCAATCCCAGAAAGTGCAGACACATGACCTTTCACCACTTGACAAACAGGAAGTGGCATCACATAGCATTGTTTCCGTAGTACACTAAGAAAAATATGGTTTTCGATATCACTTTAACATGAAATACATTTGGAGACAGGGATTAATCAAGTGATGGCCTCCCAACTGTTCTCGCTCTCCCCCACTAATCACCTCCAATATCCCCTTAGTAACCTCACCTTATGTTCGTAAAAGATGAGCTCTCCATAATGCGTGTCTTGCCGGGGCGCGTAGATACGAGTTACTTCACTGGTTTGAAGGCTTTGAGAGAGTTTCGGTAAGTATTGACTCTGAAGTCCCTGGCGGGATTGGTAAGTATCAAGTTCAAAGAGGTCAATGTGCCCGATGTTCACTCTTGTCCCCTTCCTTCCTTAAGTTGCAACTGAGTTCGTGAGAAGAAGTTCTCGTCGCTGCTGCTGGCGTTCAGGTAAGAGTCTGTGTTACCCAACGCTGTCCGGTAACTATTGCATGCGTTAACGTGTTGTTTTTCTCCCTCTTTACAGATGCGGCTTATGAAAATCTGGAGAGTTATGGAATAATACCGCGGTGCTAAGTCTATGGTGGTAAGCGGTTGTATTTGTTGATTCCCTTGGCTCACCTTGTTTTTTCTTGTGTCCCCTAGGTGCCGGATTACGGCGAAGAAATGATGGAGACAGTGCTGGATCGAAAGATGCTGTGAGAACTGGTGAGTATGGCGCCGTGCTGGAGCTGGCGAAGCGACGCGTGCAGGACTGATGTACTTTCCAGGTCCGGAGATGAAATGGTTCCGGAATTAGGTGAGGAATTTGAAATAAGTTTGTTTTCTAACCTTGTCCTTTTCTTCTTCTTTATTCTAGGAGCTCCGGATTCGAGGCGGGCGTGGCAGAAGACTGGATGCTGGCTGCTGGCACGCAGGCGTGGCAGAAGACTGGATGCTGGCTGCAGGCACGGTGAGCGTCATGCTGCTGGATGCAGAATAACGCGAAGCATGTGCTGCTGTTCGGGTGTGGTTTAAATAGCCTGCTAAGTAGTTCCAGATAAGAAGTTCCCTAGAGCCACGCCCAAGTAAAATATAGTCCCTGTAACATAATAGTCCCATCCAGGCCTCATGCAGGCTTGGACTCTTTTGCAGCATGGTCTGCATCAGGTATGTAAAGTCTATGAGCCTGGTGCCTACGGCACCAGGACTGATTTCTATGATGAGCCTGGTGCCTAAGGCGCCAGGACTGAATCCAGACAGCCCCTAGCCGGGGCTGCTGAGGTTTAAACAAATGTCTGGATGCCTGCTCCCGGAGCTGAGGGCCTTGGTCCTGATGCCCGTGGGTAGGCATCATGACAGCACTCCACCCCAAGGACCCTCCTAAAGTTGTTCTTCCCCCTGGCCCCGGTTTGTCTGGGAAGTTCCGATGGAATCTTTTCACCAACCGAGGTGCATGAACGTGGTCGCTAGGCTCCCATGATCTTTCTTGTGGTCCGTAGCCCTTCCAATCGATCAAATAAAAAAGTTTTGATTTAATCATCTTGGAGTCCAGGATATTTTTTATCTCGAATTCAGGTTCTCCATCTATCAAGATGGGGTCAGGTGCTTTGGTTAATCTTGTCCCTGGTTGAACTGGTTTTAGAAGTGAAACATGAAAGACAGGATGAATGTGCATATTAGAGGGTAATTCCAATTTGACGGCCTCCGGGTTGATAATGGACTTAATGGTGTAAGGTCCCAAATATCTAGGATTAAAAGTCCGAATTCCCTTCAGAGGTATATGTTTTGTAGCCAGCCAAACTTGATCCCCAATCTGGTATTGTGGAGTTTCACTTCTATGTTGATCAGCATTTTTCTTGTATTTCTCTTTTGCTTGCTTCAAATGTTCTGTGGCTTCCTTAAAGGCTTGTGTAATAGTAGAGTGCAAATGACTAACTGCGGGCATTTCTAAGTGCTGAGGCGAATCGAGTTCTGAGGTTCGAGGGTGATGTCCATATATGGTATAAAAAGGGCTTTGTCTGGTTCCTGAATGTACAGAGTTATTGTATATGTACTCGGAAATCCATAAAATATCTTTCCAATTGCTTTCGGTCTGGTGTAGCATGCAGCGTAGGTACTGTTCAAGGGTCTGGTTGGTCCTTTTCGTCTGACCATCGGGCTGGGGATGGTGACTTGTTGATAGCCTCACGTCGATTTGTGCCAGTTGACAACATTTCTTCCAAAAATGCGAGATAAATTGACTACCTCGGTCAGAAACCAATACGGAAGGGAATCAGTGGAATCGAACAATATTTTCGAGGAACTTCTTGGCCAGAATCGAAGCAGAAGGTAACCTCTTTAAAGGAATAAAGTGGGCCATCTTGGAAAAAAGATCGACAATAACTAGGATGGTGTAAAATCCATTGCATGGAGGTAGATCTGTAATGAAGTCTAAAGACAAGGTGTGCCATGGTGTAGGTGGAATATCAAAAGGTTGTAAAAGGCTAGCAGGTTTTTTCTTCTGGCTTTTGTTTTGGGCGCAAATACCACAAGACATCACAAATGACTTTACATCTTTTTGCCAAGTGGGCCAACAGAACTGTCTCTTAATTTTCTCTTCAGTTTTTGCGATACCTGGCTGCCCTTCCATCAGGGTGTCATGGTAATTGGAGATGACTAGTTCTTGTATTTCCTTGTGTGGTAGAAATAGTCGTCCTTGATAGTAAGGTAGGTCATTGACGACTGAGTAGTCTGGGCCTTTCTTTACCCAGTCCTGCAGGGTTGCTGGATCGAAGAGTTGTTGGACTTTTGAATGAATATCTTCTAGTGTCTGTAGAGTAGTTATGGCAAGAATTCTTTGCTCGGGAATTATTGGCACCGGTTCCGGGTTTGCATATGCTTCTCCCATCCCTATTCGGGATAAGGCATCTGCTTTGCCATTTTTGCATCCTGGTCGATTAGTGATCACGAAATCGAATTCGGCAAAGAACAATGCCCATCGAAGTTGTCGAGATGATTGGGCTTTGGCTGTTTTTAAATACTGCAGATTCCGGTGATTACGGTAATAGTATGCCTGGCACCAAGAAGATATTGCCGCCAAGCCTTAAAGGCGGATTTGATGGCTAATAGCTCTTTATTGGTAACCACATAGTTTAACTCAGGTGCTGAGAACTTTCTGGACCAAAATGCTACTGGGTGAAGTTGACCGGTTTCAGGATCCTTCTGGGACAGGACAGCTCCCATGGCTAAACTGGATGCATCAGTTTCTACTATGTATGGAAGCTCAGGGCGTGGATGCTTTAAGACAGGTGCTGATGTGAATTTCGCTTTCAGCTCTTGGAAGGCCTTTTCAGCCTCTTCTGTCCACAATAAGCGTTTGTTTTTTCGCAAAAGTCCTGTGATGGGGTGTACAACATGGGAGAAGTCCGGAATGAATCTGCGGTAGAAATTAGCAAATCCGAGCATGCTTTGTACCCCTTTGACTGAACTGGGTGATGGCCACTTGAGAATTGCGTCCAACTTTCGAGAGTCCATTTGGACTCCTTTTGGAGTCAGGATAAATCCAAGAAATTCAACTTCCGTAGCATGAAAAACACATTTTTCCAATCTTGCATATAACTTGTGCTGGCGTAGTTTCTCAAGGACTGCACGCACGTGCTTAACATGGTCTGATTCTGAGGAGGAGTACACTAGAATATCATCTATGTATACGACGACACAGACGTCAATGAGTTCACGAAGGACATTGTTCATAAAATACTGGAAGGCTGCTGGTGCATTGCACAACCCGAAGGGCATCACCTGATATTCGAATAATCTGTACTTGGTGCGAAAGGCAGTCTTCCATTTGTCGCTTTTCTTTACACGTACCAGATGATATGCCCCTCGGAGATCTAACTTAGTTTAGATACAAGCATCCTTTACTTGGTCTAGTAATTCGGGGATCAGAGGCAATTGGTTTCGTTTTTTTACCGTAATCTGATTTAATGCGTGGTAATCTATGCACATTCTAAGGTCACCTTCCTTTTTTGGCACGAAGAATAAAGCTGAGGATGCAGGAGACTTGGAAGTACTAATAAAGCCATTAGCAAGGTATTGGTCCAAGTATTGCCGTAGGTGACGATTTTCAGGTTCCGTGAGGGCGTAGATTCTACTGCATGGGGGTTGTGCACCGGGTAGGAGGTCGATTTGACAATCGTATGATCTGTGAGGAGGTAATGTATTGGCCTGTTCTTTTTGAAAAACATCCTGAAATTCTTGGTATTCCTGAGTTAACTGCACGATTGGGTTAACGACAGTAGCCAGGCCTTTGTTCAAAGTTTTCTCCGGGTAACAGGTGTGTGCACAATCCGGGAAGGTTATTCTCTTCTCTCGCCAATCTATACAAGGATTATGTGTTTCCAACCATGGCATCCCCAGTATTATCTGGAACTGTGGGGCTTTGATTAGATCAAACACAATAGTCTCTCGATGCCCATCTTGACTCAACAGTGTCATTTCTGTAGTGGAATGAGTTACAGGCCCCGAGGCAATCTCAGTTCCATCAACTGTGGGGATGACATCCGAAGTGGTCTTTTTGCAAAGAGGTAGATTCATCCTTGACACCAATTTGTGGTCCATATAGTTTCCTACGGCCCGCTATCTATGTATGCCCTTACTGTGTGTATACGTGATGGCTGCCTGGGATCAAGTAGGACCATTGGGATGATCAGATGCAGGGTCTGAGTGTCCTTCTTTAAGCTTGGCAAGCGGACATCTACGCTTGTCGGGCATGGTCATTTCCCAAATCAGGCTCTATGTGGCTTTTATCAGCAACTCCTACCACCTTCTTGGGTGGTTTTGTAGGGCAATCCTGTAGAAAAGGTCCTGAGGTTCTACAGTACAGACACAACTGCATCTGTCGTCTTCTTTCTCTTTCCTTTTGAGTTAAGGGTCCTTTAACCCCCCCGAACTGCATAGGTTCAGATGCATCTGTTCTTTTGGGGGCAACGTTGGGTTTAACCAATACCCGGTTCTCGAACTTAGCTCGATCAGTCTTTCGGTTCTGAAGTCGGTGGTCTAGCTGGACCACTAAGTCCATAAATTCTGTGCAATCCTGAGGTGGGTTCACAACTTGAGCCAAGACATCTTTGAGATCTCCCCGAAGTCCACAATGAAACAATGTAATTCGTTTTTCCTCCGGCCATCCGGTTTCCATCACCAACCTATTGAAGGTTGCAATATAGGTTAGCAGATCCTGGTTACCTTGTCGTAAGGATAAAAGTTTGTTGTCCAGGGCTTGACCCTGTAAGTGTCTGGCAAATAGTTTTTCCATGCTCCTTTGAAAACCCTGAAAATCCCGGAGAAGAGGATCATTCTGGTTGACTAATGGAATGGACCAATCCGCTGCGCTGCCACTAAAATATGACAATACAAAGGCTACTTTGGCTTGGTCATTTGGAAATGCTCCCGGTCTGCATAAAAAGTGCAAGCGGCATTGGTTCATAAACACGGCAAACCTTTTGGGGTCCCCAGCAAAGCGTTCGGGTGGAGCTAACGGAATATTTCCTGGTAAAACCACTTGCACTGGATTGCTTGATGAAACGGGGGTTGGGTTTCCCCCATATCCAGGTAGGGGCATTTGCCAAGCTTGGTTTTGCAGTAGTTGCCTAGCCAGATCATCCGTACGCTCCTTTGAGACAATCAGTTCTCTCCTGAGGGCATTAGTCTCTTGGCGAGCGGCATGTACTTCTGCCCTAAGTTCTCCCAATAATTGGACCAGTTGGTCGGTTTCCGAGGTTTCCATAACACCAGGGTGGGTATTTGTAGAGAGGCTTCGCGTTCTGTTACGCTCACCTGGACCCCACAGGGGTGTCGATCGGACCCGGACAGCTGCGGTCTCCTTCAACGTGATGCGTAGTGCAGAGATGACTGTCTGGACTGGCCCGCCTAGTCTTGTCTGCTGGACCCGAAGAAGTATTTTCCTGCAAGTGGAGACAGGGATTAAACACCTGTGGGTTTTAGTGATGGCCTCCCAACTGTTCTCGCTCTCCCCCACTAATCACCTCCAATATCCCCTTAGTAACCTCACTTTATGTTCATAAAAGATGAGCTCTCCATCCTGCGTGTCTTGCAAGGGCGCGTAGATACCAGTTACTTCACTGGTTTGAAGGAGTTGGGAGAGTTCCGGTAAGTATTGACTCTGAAGTCCCTGGCGGGATTGGTAAGTATCAAGTTCAGAGTTCAATGTTCCCGATGTTCACTCTTGTCCCCTTCCTATCTTAAGTTGCAACTGAGTTTGTGAGAAGAAGGTCTATGGTGGTATGAGGTTGTATTTGTTGATTCCCTTGGCTCACCTTGTTTTTTCTTGTGTCCCCTAGTTGCCGGATTACGGTGAAGAAATGATGGAGACAGTGCCGGATCGAAAGATGCTATGAGAACTGGTGAGTATGGCTCCGTGCTGGAGCTGGTGAAGCGATGCGTGCAGGACTGATGTACTTTACAGGTACGGAGATGAAATGGTTCCGGAATTAGGTGAGTGTTATGTACAAAGGGAGGCTTTCACATAACCAGTAGTTTAAAGGTAAAGAACCTTTTATTTGCAAGTTGATGACATAAGACGACCCCCAGCAGGAGGAGTACAATCTCCCCACTAAGGCCCTGCTTCTTCACTGGCTCTCCTTGGAACCCTGCTACATAAGATGCAGTTCTATGTTCTATAGTATCTAAGTGACAATAGACATAGTGAAGGAAATATTATACACTCATGGTTTAACAGGTAAACATTGGAAACACTGCACATCCTAACACCTCTCCTCCTTAAACATAACAAGTAACTGTGTGGGTGAGGACCCACTAAAATTGAAACCTGTAAAACACATATTGAACAACTGAAATTGAAACCTGTAAGATAAATATTATACACTCGTGGTTTAACAGGTAAAACATTGGATGCGCTGCAAGTCCTGGCACAAATCAAGAGCATAGATATATGACATCTATTGGTTGATTAGGTAGAGTCACAAGAAAGTCCCTGTCTCCAACTAACTGAAGACAAATTAACATTGAAACGGAAAAGCCACCCTTTCCTTATTCCAAATAGCTCCTCCTTTGACCAACACTGACGAACCCAAGTCTTTCACAACTTGCTTGGGTTCAGAAAACAACAAGGCTCCTTTACGAACTTTGGTGGGGAGCTTGACTTTAATCCAATCACCCTCTTTGACCTTGAGTTCCCTACAACAATTCTTCTGATCATACCTCTCCTTGGATCTAACTCCAGCTTCAAAAATTCTCCTTTTTACACTCTCTAGATCCACATCCACCATTTTTGATTTGCCCATCCAACCTGGACATAAATGAGTATTTGGTTTTCTTCCTCTCAAGATCTCAAATGGACTCACGCCTGTGACACTATGGGTAGTTAGCCTATACTGGAACGTGCGTTCCATCACTGTTCTCACCCAATCTCCTCCAGTAGCCACCGCTATCCTAATAGCCTCCATCAGAGTCCTATTAAATCGTTCCACACACCCATTACTCTGGGGATGATATAAAGAAGTATTCACCTGCTCAATCCCATGATTCTCTAAGAATTCTTTAAACTCTCTGGAAACAAGTTGGGTCCCATTGTCAGACAAACACTTTCTTGGAAACCCTTCTCTCCAAAACAGTTGTTCCAAAAATCTGATTATACTACTACTGGATATGTCCTTGAGTACACATACCTCCGGCCATTTTGATAATAAATCTATGACTACTAATAGGTAGCTATCTCTGCCACCACCAATATTAAATGGACCGAGGAGATCCAACGCAATTTCGTCCCAAGGGACACGCGGGGACTCCCTCACTACCATGGGAACTTTTTGCACTTTCAAGCCTTTGTTTCCCTCAATACATTCCACACAGTCTTTGACTTGTTCCTCTATGTCCTTGTCGATACCAGGCCACCAAAATTCAGACCTCACAAGTCCCTTCGTCCTGGCCAGACCTAAATGCCCAACATGGGCCAACTCCAAGACAGACTTCCTCATACAGACTGGCACAACCATCTGGTGACCCTTGTATAAATAACCATCCTGAATCCATAGCTCCTCCCTCACTTTGGCAAAACCATTCATCTCGCCCCTGTGGCTCTTAATTTTACCTTCTGCAACCAGAGCAAGTACTCCTTGATATACAACATCCTCCGTGCAAGACACATCCCACTCACTTTTCTTTAATGTTTCATGCACCTGGAATATTTCTGCACTCTCCTCCGAACTTGTAAAGTCACTATCGTCAGAAATTTCCCTCTGGACAGATCTAGACAAGGCGTCTGCAACCACATTAACCTCCCCCTTTACGTGGAGCATGGTATACTGTAACCCTTGCAATGCCGTGACCCATTTCATAATGCGTCTTGACACTCCCTCCAAACCACCTTTTGTAAAAATTCCAACCAAGGGTTTATGGTCAGTGCAAATGGTGAAACTCCTCCCCCACAAGAATCTTTTAAATTTCTCGACACCCCAAACGCATGCTAGAGCCTCCTTCTCAATAACTGAATATCTAGATTCTGGGCCCTTCAAAGACCTGGACGCAAAAGCCACAGTCTGTAAACCTGTCTGATCCTCCTGCATCAGAACAGCCCCAACACCATAATCACTGGCATCAACAAAAAGCAATGTGGGTTTACTTTCCTCAAATATTTTCAAAATGGGAGCATTGACAATAGCCTCTTTTATCATCAAAAATTCTTTCTTGCACCGGTCACACCATTTAAAAACGACTCCCTTGCGAGTGAGAAATCTCATATTCCTCGACATTTCTGCTAACCCCTTGACAAATTTGCCGTAAAACTCCACCAGTCCCAAAAATGATAGTATGTCCCCTTTAGACTTAGGCTCCTCCATTCTTTTTATGGCCTCAATAGCCTCCTCCTTGGGTCTAACCCCTTCCCCAGTGATCTCATGACCCAGGTACACCACTTTGTTGGCTTTAAAAGTACATTTTTCCAAGGCAACGGTGAGGCCTGCCTCCTTCAAAATATCCAAAACTCTTTTCAAACGAACATCATGCTCCTTCTCATCGCTCCCACATACAAGAACATCATCCTGATAACACATCACCCCTTTTTCACCCCCAAGTAATTTATGCATAATACTCTGAAACACACTTGCGGCTGAGACCAAACCAAATGGCATGCGAACACACCTGAACAATCCAATCGGGGTGATGAAGGCGGTGAGATCCCTGGAATTAGGGTGCAATTCAACCTGATGGTAGGCCGATTTAAGATCTAGTATGGAGAACACTTTTGACCCAGCTACTCCCACCATCAGATCATCTATTCGGGGAAGGGGAAACCTGTCTGCCACAACCATGCTGTTTAGATGTCTAAGATCTATACAGAGCCTCAAAGACCCATTGCCTTTTCTGACTACAACTATAGGACTGACCCATTCAGATGCTTCTATCTTTTCAATGACACCATCTCTTTCCATTCTCTTGAGTTCTTCCTCTACATCTCCTCTAAGAGCAAGAGGAATAGTTCGCAGTTTTGCAATCTTAGGGACAGCTCCTTTCTTTAGGCGAATTACATGTACAAAGCCCTTGAGACACCCCAATTTCCCAGATAACGTGGTTTGTATCTCTGTGGGCTCTCCTCCCGCAACAGACATTACCTGCTCGGGATGACTTGCCTCAAGCCTTGTCTTCAATTCAGCTTGATCACTCCATGACAACAATTCACCCCCTCTGTTGGTAACATACACACAACCTTTGGCCTTCCTGTCCTTAAACTGTAATTCAGCATCAAAGCAACCTATAATATCTATGGGAACATCTCCATAAGCATTTGCTTTAACAGTATTTTCCCACAGAGTACAACTATCGAATTTGTTCCTCCACACTTCCGCACTTATCAAGGTGTAGTCAGCACCACTATCCATTAGCATGCGTACGGGTACACCTCGAATTACAACCTCAGCATAAGGTTTCTGCATTTTCACTCTGCCATTGACAGCATTCACTGTAAATACCACTTCTCTGCCATCCTCACAATATGACTCATCTTCATAACTTGCACTTATTTCATGCACTTGATTTGACCCAGCATTAAAATTTCTACAACATCGGGCAATGTGCCCTCTCACACCACACTCATTGCATATGATATGAATA
The DNA here is from genome assembly GCF_040938575.1 of Ambystoma mexicanum. Classification (NCBI taxonomy): domain Eukaryota; kingdom Metazoa; phylum Chordata; class Amphibia; order Caudata; family Ambystomatidae; genus Ambystoma; species Ambystoma mexicanum. The sequence goes on from NC_090922.1 coordinate 1,510,687,577, forward strand.
GCAAAGCAATCCTTATCAGAGGCTATATGCGACAAGCTTCCACATCTAAAGCATCTTCTCCCTGGAAAACCTCTGGATTGTCCTGAATCCCTAACCATCTTGAAAGAATTCATGTCTTTGGGAATCCCTCTGCTATCTTTTGCAGGAACCCATTGACGCCATCCTCTGCCAGTTGCCGGTCTGTTCTCTTCGCTCCTTTTAGCATTCTGCGAGGCGCGTCTTGGATTCCACGTACTCTGCCTCTGAACAACCTTTGACACCTTCAGCACTGAACCCTGACTCTCATCCAACTTGGGTTTACCATTGTTCACAGTATCCGATTGAAGAACTTCAATGCACTTATCTGTGTGTTCCACCATTTTCGCTATCTCAATTGCTCGATCCAAAGTGGGGTTCCTCTCTTTCCATAGTTCTTTCCTAATACTGTCATTGGAACATTTAATCATTAGCTGGTCTCTCAAGTGCTCATCCTGACAGTGAGTGAATTTGCATTTCACTGCTAAGCCCCTTAAAGCCGTGACAAAATCCTCGATACTTTCCCCATTCTTCTGCTCTCTCGTGGCAAATTTATATCTTTCCAATATAATGTTCTCCTCCACTCTAAAATGTCTGTCCAGTTTGGCTAATGTCCTTTCATATGGACCAGCATCCAAAATGTCAGAAGGCTCCGGCAATCTCTTTAAGACCTCTTGGCCTGCAGTTCCCAAACAGTGAAATAGCAATGCCTCCTTGCGCTCATTGGAGTAGTTGGCACCAAACACCGCTAAGGCATATTTGCTGAATCCTTCCTTCCAGTCTTCCCATCTAACCCTGGGTTCATCTGGCACTGCCAGAAAAAACACAGGAGCAGGCACATTTGCCATGTCTCAAAGTTGCAGAATAGAATAACAAGCTTGCAATTCTGGTTTAACCAATAGAGCTCCCACCCAATCAGGTAGGTGACACTAATTAAAGGATAGCTGCTTGGTTATGTACTCACCCTGGAGCGCCTCACCAGGGTCATCGGCGGCGACTCCTTTCTCAACCTTGCTCAGTGTGGGGCCAGGGTGTCCAATGGCCGCTCAGAAAACGCACAACCCAAAATCCAATTATAAAAGTGCCAAAGCCGTGTCTTTGCCAGCCCAGTCTCCACAAGTTCAACAAAATTGCAGGGGTCCAATTCCAGCTCCCACAGACCACGGAGCCTCCAGGGGTTTTCCTCTGGCGCTAGCAATGTCCCTCCGGTGGATGCCACACACTGGATGTCAGGCCGTCAATAATCCACTGAAAAAGGCCCTCCCTCAGGCAAGTCAGGCTGGCTCCGCTCCACAGCCAGCACACTAGATCTGTAGAAAAGGCGCTGGGGGTCGTCCTCCGGGTCCCAATCCCATCCTCGTCGCCAAATGTTATGTACAAAGGGAGGCTTTCACATAACCAGTAGTTTAAAGGTAAAGAACCTTTTATTTGCAAGTTGATGACATAAGACGACCCCCAGCAGGAGGAGTACAATCTCCCCACTAAGGCCCTGCTTCTTCACTGGCTCTCCTTGGAACCCTGCTACATAAGATGCAGTTCTATGTTCTATAGTATCTAAGTGACAATAGACATAGTGAAGGAAATATTATACACTCATGGTTTAACAGGTAAACATTGGAAACACTGCACATCCTAACAGTGAGGAATTTGAAATAAGTTTGTTTTCTAACCTTGTCCTTTTCTTCTTCTTTATTCTAGGAGCTCCGGATTCGAGAAGGGCGTGGCAGAAGACTGGATGCTGGCTGCAGGCATGGCGGCGTGGCAGAAGACTGGATGCTGGCTGCAGGCACGGTAAGCGCCACGCTGCTGGATGCAGAATAACGTGAAGCATGTGCTGCTGTTCGGGTGTGGTTTAAATAGCCTCCAAAGTAGTTCCAGGTAAGTAGTTCCCTAGAGCCACGCCCGAGTAAAAAATAGTCCCTGTAACAAAATAGTCCCATCCAGTCCTCATGTAGGCTTGGACTCTTTTGCAGCATGGTCTGCATCAGGTAAGTAAAGTCTATTAGCCTGGTGCCTATGGCGCCAAGACTGATTTCTATGATGAGCCTAAGGCGCCAGGACTGAACCCAGACAGCCCCTAGCCGGGGATGCTGAGGTTTAAACAAATGTCTGGATGCCTGCTCCCGGAACTGAGGGCCTTGGTCCTGATGCCCGGGAGTAGGCATCATGACAATTATAGACACTGACTACATAGTGAACAGACTGTATATAGGAACCTGGACATTGGTGTCATGAATTCTAGTAAGCTCGGACCCATGGAGAGAAAGGCCAAGGTTTGTGTCGCAGCAAGAATTAGTTGAGGATCGTGGACAAGAACGGCAAGGTTGTCTGTCCTGGTATCAAAGCTGAGGCAGTCAAGGTTTGTTATCTATTCTCAAAGGCAGTGAACGTGAGAAGCTGAATCCTCCCTTGTTAAAGTGAAGAGAAGGAACACCAAGCATGGCAAGTTGCATTCAGTTAAAACATTTACATGATGTAAAATGTATCAAACAGTGGTCTCCAGTCACAAGAGCTGAGGATCAAAATAGAGCTGAGCTTGGTGTTCTAGAACAACGATAGTGCGTGCTGATAATCACTTATATTCCCAGAGAGAAGAATACACTTCAAGGCCAAGTTCAACATTCAAAGACAATCTTCATGGCAGAAGGCCTGGCTGATTAGAGACAATGGGCTAATTGGGTGGGAAGGTAAAGTCAAGTCCACCTCTCAGCACCTGGGTCTGAGCTTATGTGCTGCTAGTGAACCAAATGTTCCAGGCATGGCACAAGCGTGCCAACCAATTGTAGAGGGCCATATAACAAAGAGCCGTATAGTTTGAGAGCCAATGGTATAGCGTGTACTTAATGAAGGTTAAGGATTGCATATTTTAGAGGTAGGCATGAGATGTCCACCTGGCAGTAGAGATCCTATCACAACCCCACCCCTTATATATTAGGTATACTTAGATATTCCCCTCAAGCCTATTATAAATCTTCATACGTTTTTCTTACATGCCAAGTACTATGGCATTACTTATGAGGAATATTTAGTATAAAAATACTGTTTATGTGTTTTGAGCCGAGCGCTCGAACAAACGTCCGTTGATGTCCGTTGTAACCTCCCTGTTTTAGTTAATTGTTAATAAAACAGCAATACTTTGCCATCTTCCTGAGCTGGTTCGATTATTTGGTGTCAGAGTTTTTCTGCGAACCCATCCATTGCATGCACAATACCCAAAGGACTCTAAAGTTCAGAGATTTAAAAAAACATTTTAAAATATAAACAGCAGCTCCTTGACATCACCCCTAGAAAAGGCCCATTTGATTATTTACTTTGGTCCTCTACGTCATGCGTGCTTGTGATGCAGGCCTGGCAGACCTGGCTCTGGTCACACTGTGCCCAGGCAGGATTGGTGGCAGAAGCCACTGGGGCACAGCCCTCCCATCAGAGGCCCAGAAGCTCACTGAATGTGCAAAGCAGACAATGAGAAACACTGATGAGATTTGGATGTGCGGTCATACTGCGCTGTCACTGATTACTGCGGGCCACTCTTAGCCATTCACAGCTAGCTAGACCTAGCCCCCCTGCCCATCCTGTTCCTACAGTACTGGCTATGAGCTGCACAGACAGCCATGCCTCTGAGCCCCACCATTCAGGCATGCTTCACTAATGGACTGCCAACCTGTTAGTGATGGCGGCTTCAGGGTTAGTCCTGCATCCCTGTGATTTCTCCAGCTAACGAGATTAGATTCTAGGTATAAAAAGCTCAGACACATTTAGCTGCATTTACAACCAACTTTTTCAGGTACAACACAGACATTTGCTCTTGGCACTGCCTCTTTGTCTAGGAGCCCGGGGGACGTAAGGAGAGGTCTAGGGGTAGCAGAAGGAGAACCAGGGGTAGTAGATGCTACCCTTGGCAACCCCCAAATGTCCCTTGCTGAGACCTTCCCATCATTTCCTTTAACATGTGGTTAACTTGGAGCCCCGCATCCCCACCCTTCGCCCCTTACCTTGTTCCGCATCTTCTCTGCTGCCTCGCTAATGTCTGTGCCCTTAGCCCCCTTATCGCTACCTTTTCCTCGGTCTTCTTCTTTCTATACCTCTCACTACCTGTCCTCTCCCCCTACCTCTCGCTATAAGTCCTTGTTTGCGTTCCACTAACCTTTCGCTGGCAGTCTTTTTGCTCTCCTTAACTTTTTTCCATTTTCTAGTTTTCTGCACTGGTTCCATCTCCCTCCTGTCCTTCAGTGATATACCTGCAGGAGGCACATAGAAGGGCCTGCACCAACCTGTGACAGCTGCACCCATTTCCCCTCCATCATGTCGTCACCGTTCACTTTCTTTCTAGTCCTTGCTCGTGGTCACTTTTTCCCCTCATCCCTGTCCCGTCTTTCTTTTCTGCGCACCTGCCTCTGCTTCCTCCTCTCTCAATTTCCTCTCTGTGCGCCCCCCGCCAGAAAGACCTCAGCGATGCACAGCAGGAATCTCAGTCCGTCGCAGTTGATGACGCCATTGCAGCGAGCTCCACCTCATGTGCCCTTGTCTACTGTCCCAATGCATGAGGACCAATGGCTTTAGTGGAAAATTCTTGGCAAATGAGGTATACATTTGCGCGGGACCCGTAGTGGACAGCATCAGTAAGTTGGCCAACACTGGTCCACAGCGGCAACGCTAGGGGGTTTAGGGTGGGGGGCTAAGGCCCCAGGACTTTAGGTTGTAGGCCCGGCTAGAAGTTTATGGGCTACAGCCAAAAGGCAATCTAGCCCCAGGTCCGACAGCATAGTACCGACAGCATAGCCTCAGATATTTTTCATAACTAGCAACACCCCGGCTGGTCCGCAAACCAGACCACACCGGTCTATGGGATCAGTCTTGTAGGCACTGCTCAATACCCCAATCTTGGGCTGGGATTGGGAAGGTGGCTCGTAGCTCAGGTTATGTTCAATTTGCACAAAACCAACATACTTCTAGTTTGACCCACCCAGCAGTGGCGGAGCCAGGGCGAGATAGGGGGGCCGGCCGCCCCATTGTACCCCCCCCCGCTGATTCCCAGTGCGCACCATTAGAAATACAGTCATTATACAATTACATTATGTAACAGACAATTTCAGTATGTTCCCAGTTTGCTCCCAGTTTGCGCCCAGTTTGTGCAATGGCACTATATTGCCAGCTTGCACACTTCCAATTTGGCAGCTACCGCACGCATCCAAAATTCGATCCAATGGGCGCAGGTGCTGGCGAATAAGGGCTACTTGTGCAGGTCAAACTGAAAAGCAACAATGGAGAAGATAATGGGCCTTATAACAAGTTTGGCGGTATCTCGGTGGAAAATCTGCAGAGATACTATCAAAAGGAATTACTGTTACCGCCACTTGGTCTGACAGTATTACTGCTGGATTACAAGTTACAGTAGGCAGTGTTAGTCACCATTAATTGCAGTCTGTGTGGGGGATTTTGGCGTTATTACCACTGGCAGTAATACTGATGAAATGGGCTTATTTTGGCGCTAAGGCAACATCATTATATCTAGCATTTTACTGGCGGGTGTTCTCCACCTCACAGCCATACCAGTAGTTGGGCGGTGTGGTAATATGATGGTAAAACTATCACTGCCACATTTTTACCACACTGCCCAACTTATAATGAGGCCGAAAGGCAGCCAGGAGGCTGAGGCTTGACACCATCATACTAAGGACGGGTGGGAAAGGGGGGGTGCAGAGTGGACTGCATTGTGAGTGGCCGGCCAACAAGGTGTAGTTTTTAACAGGTGTTGGTTGAGAGATAGGGGTCTATTACCGCAGCATGTTTTTTATTGGTCCCTGCATGACGTGCAATCTGGGGAGATGGAGGGTGAGCAGGGAAGTGAGTGAGGCTGGGGGCTTGGTAACGGCAGTCTACGGCATTAGTGCAGTGATGACCTCCAACACTGCTGCAAGAGTGGTCATGATGACCACTGGACACCACTGTGACAATCCCCGTGGTGGTCCCTGCACTGCAAAGTAGTTGGGCATTATTGCCAATGGTGCTCTACCACTGCACTGCAGCCAGGGTGAGTTACCTCGGGAGGATAGCTCAGGGGCAGCGCGCTCGCCTTGGAAGCAAGACCTCACAGAGCAACACAGGTTCGATCCCCGGGTCCGCGCTTAGAAACCTCTGTGTATTAGGAATGCTATAAATAACCTATCATATAACTCTTCAACACTAGTAGAAGGGTGAGCATGCATGAATAAATGAACAACCCAGTGATGAATGAAGGTTTGTTTAAAGATTTTATTTTAATTCTTTATGGTTTAAAAGAAACCTTTGTAATAAAAAACGACAAAAGAAAATTCCAACACAAATAAGATACATTTCACCATTAAAAATGTCCCAGTACAACAATGCAAATGTGTCAGAAATTATTAAAACTCAATTCCTGCCTATAAAAGTTCACAAGCCTTTAGAAAACTCACCACCACAAGAGATAAAGCCAAAGAAAGTCCCACCCAACACATCCCACCAAAGCATGGCCAAAACCATGCCCACATTTGTTCAAATGCATTATACTTAGTGGCAAGAAGGTTGGACAATTCAAGAGTAGGTAATAGAAGTTTTCATGTATATACAGGTTTTGACTCCATCTACAACAGGCAACATCCGAGCAAGGCCCTTCTGAATACACACCAGTTCATTCATTGGGAGCACGTTAAAGCAGTAAAATGAGGTGTTGGCCAATTTGACCGAACTTAGGCTGTACGAAATGATCGTATAACCAAACATTCGGTCAAATGGGCCATACGGTTCCATTATAGCGAACAAGGGGAACGGGGGTTCTGGGGATGTCCCCCACTTACAGGACATTGGAAGCGGGGGACTTTAAAAAAAACAAAAGGGACCCCGCAATGACATTTCCGACCCTCGTTGCAGGAACGGAACTGATGCCACAGGGTCAGATGTAAATCGGACGGTGAGAGGTAAGTGGAGGGAGCGAGGTGGGGAGGTATTGGGCGGGAAGTGGGGGGAGGTGGCAATGTATTGGGGGAGGAAAGGAGGGAGGGGCGATGTATTGGTATGATTTTCCCTGCAGCAAAATTGGGTTTGCAGCGAAATTGACTAGGGTCAAATACACCGTGAACAATTATGCCACGGTCACATCATACCTATCCTAAAATGATTTCTCCACTCTGTCTGTGGGGTTTCAGCAAATCCCACCCGCTTGCGGCTGAGACAAAGATGCACTTATCAAGTGTAACTCCCCAGAGCCGGTCCAATCCCTTTAAAGAATCCTTGTTTTACCTTTCACCGGGTTCTCTATCACTAGTTCCTTAGATGAATCCAACATGGCCACCTGGGTCAGGCAATGATCCATAAACTCATGCAAAGGCGTGCCAGATCTCGCAGGCTCCGTACCAGCCAAGTCTGAATGCAGGGCTGATGCAAGAGAGCACAAACCTTTTCCAAAGAGGGCAACTGTTTCCAGAGCCCCCTATCCCAAAGGGACTGCAACCCTAACTCCTGGTGGACTGCTACCAGTGGAATGAATGCAGGGATGGGAAAGAGCGCTCTTCTCCATAACAAACCTTCAAAATAATACTATTCCTGAAATATCCACCTAGGGAGGACGTCTAACCCATACATCAAGTTGGGTAAAACTTTACACTGTAACATTTCAGCACTGGTGACATGGAGAAACTACCATACCTGGCATTAATCTTGGCCACCTGGGGAGACAGCGTCTCAACTTTCTTTTAAAGTATTTCTCTATGATAAGACTTAATAGGATGGGCAGAAGTCGGAAAGCCCAGATACCTTATGTTATCAGTAATGGCAATCTGCTGGTACTAAGATGCCAAGCAAATTTCCATTTCTTTTCCTCTCTGCACAATCTTCACACATGAGATTTATTGTAATTCATTCTCAATCTGTCAGCCTCCATATAATGAGCACAGGTGGTAATTAACCGCTGCAGCCCAATTGGCGTGCTGTCAAATGAAAAACAAACATCAGCGTTGGCCATCCAAAAGAGTCGTAGCTCCCTAATCTTAGGGGGTAAAAAGACTGCCCTTTCTGTACATGGGGATCACAGACAAATTATTCCATGAATCTGGAGTCTGCTGCTTACAAATGATTTCCCTAACTAGAGTATATAATATACTTTTAAATACCATATTCGACAGAAAGTCCCGCCCACCGGCTCTTAACCCACTAGATCGCCAAATATTAATCTCGATGTCCTCAATACACCGCCCGCAAAACAGGTTTGCCCAGGGTCCTCATAGCATGGTGAAAAGTGTAGCACCCACCGCTCCTCTGAAATTGGGTTGGATTCAATCTCCCTCTGATTTCTTTCCACTGCATTAATTAAAGACAAAACGTTCACCTCAACGCGTCTGGTCATAATCGCCAGCATTGACTCATTGATGAGGCGTCTTGTAACGGACAGCGTCAGAATGGGACTCGCCATCGCCTTATTGTTGGAGAAAGGAAGACGCGGCTGTTGGAAACAACGCATTTCTGATGTAGAAATCAGTCGTGTACCAAAGTCATCGATTGAGACTTTGAGCCTCATTACGAGGAAGGCGGTAGAGGGTTAAAGGCGCCAGTAGAGCTGCCGGCACCGTTAACCCTCTACAGCTCATTACGAGGTCTGCTAACGGGTCACGCTAAGGACGTCTGGTAAAACCAGGCGTCCTTAGCGGGACGCGCTAGAAGACCAGGATGCTAACAATGGGCACGTCATTAACAGCCCCGTTGTTAGCATCCTCCCCACCCCCATTAAGCCCTATGGGGGCTCAAATGGGAATGGGGATGTACCAGGTCTGGGTTCCTGCAATGGGGAAATACCAGGCCCTCCAAGGTCGGAATGGCCTGGTATTTCCCCATTCCAGGAATCCAGACCGGTACCTGGTATGGGGGTAGCCATGCCACTGAAAGCGGCATGGCTACCTCCATACTTGTAATGAGGCCCATTGAAATTCAAAATGGCGTCCCCTTTGTGATTCGTAATAAACTATACATTGTGATGGAGGGAAAGCTTTGAATTAATCATAACACCATGGGCCTCATAACGAGTTTGGCGGTAACCCTTAAATCCAGCAGTAGCGCTGTTACCACCGGATTTAAGGGTCCGCCAAATCAGGGCTTCGGCGGATTTCTCCCCAGCTCTGAGCTGGGGGGAATTCCGCCGGAGATTCGTGCTCATACCGCTGGCAGGAAATCCGCCGGCGGTATGAGCGCAAAATTTCCCCATTGAGTCCAATGGGGAATGGGGCATTCCCGAATGGGCTCAATGGGGAATGGGTATTTCCAAATCCGCCAAACCCGTGATCTGGCGCTAATAGCGCCGGTGGGTTTGGTGGTAGGGCAGATAGCGCCAGTGCTATTAGCACCGGCGTTACCGCCCAACTCGTGATGAGGCCCCATGTATAGAACTGAGCAGATTCCATTCAACACCATTGAAGAAGGAAACTACTCCTGCATATATAAATTATGGTCCTGCCACCAATGGCGGTCGGCCATTTGGCACCCTCCCTTCTGCAGGGGAATGCAAGCACCTACAGGGATGGACGTGCAGCGCGTTCTGGCAGGGCTATTGGTTGTCAGAGAGAAGGGGGCCTGTAAGGCCACTATCATTGGGCCACTAGAGGTTTACCCAATTTGACCGATAAAACCTGCAGGAATTGGAGATTTGATTGAAAATTTGATCGAATACGAACATTACGATCAAACTCCCATTCAAACTGCATTATAGTGAACAAGGAGAGCCAAGGGTGCGGGGGTGTCCCCCGCACTCTTGTTCACTATAATGTCATCAGAGGTTGCCGGGGTGTCCCCCGCACCCGACCGCTTAAAGATTTTTAAAAAAAGAAAAAAGTAAAAACCAAAGAAAAAGGGATCCAGAGGCGTCAGATCCGACCACGTTAGAGGGATGGATCGGATGCTGCAGGGGTGCAGTAGAAGCAGCGGCAGGGGCCAAGAAGCTAAGTAGGGGAAGGGGTTGGAGGTTTGGTGTATGGGAACATTTGATTTGTTTGGCCGAACTAAAAACTGATACGCAGCAAAATTGACTACGGTCAATTTAGCCGCAAATCTCTTTTCAAAGAACCCAAATCGGCCACTAGGGGGTATTCAGGGGCTTATGGAAAGTGCCAGAAGCAGAATCAAGCAGGGAAGGAAGTTGGGGGAATTAAACCCCAAGTACAGGTATTAAACACAGAGAGTAAAGCAGGGAGACAGCTTTTACAGCGATAAGTGATCAGAGGAAGTTCAAGGTTCACTCAATAAAAATCTAAAAAACTAAAGGAAGACAATGTGTAGGAACAGAAAACAGATGAATTAGCCAACATAATAGTTCCATGAAATGTTTTCAAACATACAAGTGAGTTTTCACCCACTTCTTCATGTTGGATTCCATTTGCTTTAAGCAGAGCTGCCAGTTGTTGGGTTGTTTCACTCCTCCCCCATGATCAGTCAAAAGATGTATGTCTGTATCACACAAAGGCAAAAAAAAGGTGATGTTATCACACATGTATTTAAAATACATCACAAGTTGGCCCATGAGAGATGCTCCGTGAGACCTGGCTTTTAGGCTCCCGTCTCATTGCTCCTAGTACTTGCAGCCCTGGATTATATACCATCAAAATAAAAGAACAAACACCTACAAAAGTGGAAAATGGTGTGAGCGAAAAGCCAGAACTTACCAAACACCTTGACACTTTATCCAAGACAATGAAATGTGCAGCAGGAGTGTAAGCAGAACACATGGGCTTACAACCAGGCTTCCATGCACGACCAATCTGTGTGATCCTGAGCACATACCCCCACCTTAACAGGCCGCATTTGCTTTATCTTCCAACATTGGGATCAACTGGAGCTGGTTCTATTAAGTCTGCCTACCATGTTGGTTATTTAATCTCCAGGGTCTGCTCCACATTTGATAATTATAATGATCATTTATATAGTGTACATGAGAGACCGACTTGACCTTAGATTGCTCAATGCTCATGGCACTGTCACTTGGGAGTCATGGTTCCCTTGGAGGAGAAAAGGGAAAGCAGTGAATAGCTGAAATGTTTGGGGGTTTATGGGGGATTTTCTGGGCCATGACTGTCTTAGGAGTCTGCCAGCACCATATCCACTACTCGTGTCTCCCTACCCCCCTCCCCAGGCCTGTGGCACAGTATGGGAGGTAGGCAGGGTTTGGCAGACTGCTTTTGGCCATGGTGGAGGTATTCCCAAATCTGGGGGTTGCCACCTGCACGCATTGCTTTAGTGTTGCCCCCCTCTCTCCCACCATCCAGGACACGTGGATGCCACATGCCTCTTCTTCGGCTAACGCGTGCTGGGCCGTGGGGAAAGCGTCCCTGGGGTTTAAGCCTTCTAGCAGCTATGATATATTATTCAAAAGGCCCATTCTGTAGGTTTGCCAAAATGGTGGGGCAAGAGGTGTCTCTCTAGCGACACAGAGTTCAAGGGGTCCAGATGTGTCCCTTGCTCTCTGTGCCTAGAGAGGCACAGCTCCTCTTCACTGATGAAGACCAACAAGGCCGAAACATGTGCCTGGGGTTGCTGATGGTACTCTTGTTCAGAGGAGAACTGGGTGGCATTTCGGTGCTTGACCGCCCTTGTGTGCTGAGCCAGACTGACAAGCAAATGGGTGTCATGTCTAGTCGGCTAAAGAGGGATTGTAGACACACCTGAGTGGGCATATTACAGCAGAAAGTGCCATTACACCTTGAACTGTGCTCTTCCTCGGTAGAGGGAGTCCCACTGTTTAATCTTTTCTGTGGGCTTTCCTGCTCCTGGATAGGTGAATACAAAATGGGATGGCTCATGAAAATGAATTGGAATTCGAGAGGGGAAGGCCGAGTAAAGTCAAAAGTAGTGGAATGGTATGTAACTAGGTCCGACTCTTCTTTGTGCTTTGAAAGTGATGGATGCATGGCTTTGAATTTATCATAACCACTGTCATTGCTCGGTGCTGCCTCCCATCCCATAATTGTTTAGTCTGCATGCGCCACCCCAAAAGGGGATCCTACATATCCAAATCATGCAGGGTCCTGCCACCACAATGAGCAGCCCACTCTTAACTTCTAGGGCGCGTCCTCTCTGCACAGACACAATTGTTTCAACAAAGTGGTCTAGCAGTGGGGTCTGTTTCGGCACACAGTTGGCAAGATGGACACAGATTTGCAAACCCTGGAAAGGAAGGATGTCCACAGCAATGCCAGTGGTTATGATGAACACAAAACCTGCTATCCCTCAATCTTTACTCTTAGTTTTTACCCGGAGCTAGAAAGTGTATGGCCAGATGTGGGTCACTAGCTTGCTGTGCCTAGGAAATCAAGCTTCGTCTCACTCATTAGGTGCAGCTAGGCTAGACTAGTACATGTCTCGGGTTACCTGTTTATTTGGATTTATTGTGACTTACAAAACAAACCTGCACAATTTTTTAAACATTTTTTCTTGTTTTTTTATAACGCGCTTTATACCCGAGTTCAGTTTCTAAGCGCGGATCTGGGATTCTTGCTTTCAAGACCAGCACGTTCCACCGAGACGGTACAAACACATGTGTGTAACATGAACAATGGAAGTTAGTCCAGGGCTGGGAATTCAGTTTCACAGCATACAGAGAAGATGACATTCAAGGCGAGACAGGGAACGGTGAAAGGAAGGGGGAGACCCGGTGAAAGGACAGAGGAAGAGAGTTCCAGTGTTTGGATCCAAGAAAAGAGAAAGACAGGAAGCGAGAAGAGGCACAGCGATGAGGCGGGACAGCAACAGGAATTGAGACTGTGCGCGAAGTGCACGCAGGGGACTATACAATGAGATAAGAGAAGAAAGATCGAGAGTAGTGAGACCATGGATGCATTTAAAGGGAATAATGAAAAAGTGAAAGGAGAGATGAGGCTCAAAAGAAAGAAAAGAGAGAGAAGCCATGTGACAATCGAAGTACAGGGTGAGAGAGAAACGAGAAGACGAACACCATAGCTGTAAGTAGAACACAGAACATTGAGCTAGGAAGCAGGCACTCTAATGAACAAGGCCAAGAAACAGGCACTAAAGGAGAAGATGAGAGAAACGATGAGGAGTTGAGTAGCAGAGAAAGACAGAAAGGTACAAGCGTGAGAAATATTACAGCGGCGCAGTATTAGATATTTGGGAAGAAATGGATACAGATGGCGGAAAGATAACACCACGAGGAAGAGGTCGAGTAGTAGCAGGAAAGAAGGGTAGGTCAATGGTGGAAGTCTTGGGGTGAAGAAAGTGGGACGCCACCCAGGATTGGATGCAAGAGCGTCAATTAGAGTCATCCGCATGAAGGAAATCGGAAAAAAGAGGAGAATGAGGAGAAGATGTGTATGTCGTCAGCGTCAAAACGACGTGATAGATGGTAGGAGGAGACGAGCTCCGACCAAACGATGGTGTAATGGAGAAGAAGAGAACCTTAGGGGACTCCTTGAGGCAGGCTCTGGGGAGAAGAAATAGAACCAGAACAAGAGACTGACTAGGAACGGCCCGCCAGGTAGGATTGAAACCACTTGAGGTCTGAACCGGAAGAGCCAAGAGAAGCGAGTGATGATAGAAGGAGAGAGTGGTTAACAGTGTCAAAGACCACAGACAAGCCGAGCAGAATAAGGACAGAAGATGGCTTGGCATGACGAGCAGAGAGAAGAGAGTTATAGGCAATAAGAAGGAACGTCCCAGTAGAATGAGTGGAACAAAAGGTAGATTATGAGTGAAGATTTAAGTAAGATGCAATCTGAGAATAGACTGTGCCCCCGGAAAACCCCGCCCATGGGGAAATGTAAAAGTGGGCACTTCTGCCAACAAAAGCAACAACAATAGTTGCTATTAATACACAAATGTTCGTGGGCAGCCATTAAGATGAGGATTAGGCACAGGCTGAATTTACAAATTGGCGGGCTATAAAATGTTGTTACAAATTTTCTGCACAGGTACTTTGAAAGAAGTTTGAAGTTTGTGCCACCAAGTGGCTTCATTTGCCCAATTTGGTGCAAAATTGTGAGGCCACTCAGGTGTGGTTCCTCTAGAAATGACTCAACATCATTTTAAAAGAGCAATTCTTGGTGTTCCTAGTTGCACCCTGATATGAGCAATTAGTGTTAGGTGTCCTTCCACTGGCTTCAGCTTTTGCTGTATCCCCCTCTCAGAGATTTGGTTAAAACATTTATTTAAGAATTTTAAAACAGGAATTTTAAGAATGCCATTTCCAATGTAAGTAAAGGAGTGTTTCCGAGTCAATCCCCGTGCTGGTCTCAGATATCGAACCTCTGTGCTAGGTGGGAATCCAGCACACCTGCTAAGTGAGGAACTGGCAGAGCGACGCTCAGACCATAGGACTATGGCAAACAAGCTCTACTATCGGAAACTGTGGAAGCACAAGCCCCTGGAATAGCTGAAGCAGGGATGCTGACTAACCCGGGCACCTAAATGTCCTCAGAAGAGGGAACAAACCCTCTCAACCAGCAACCAATATGATTGTGAAATTGCGGAAAAGGATACGTGATTACACATTTGGCTGTCGTGCACACAAGCTCAAGGAACCCTTTTGCAAGACTGCACCTTCTAAGATTAGGCATCAATCTGAGGAATGTCGCTTTGGATGTAATTATGAGTGTTTATGATACACCGCTGAATTAGGACGCATCGGGCTGTATTAATTAAGCAATGCTATTGAAATACCAGCAATAATTGAACACGTGCATTAAGATGTCCTGACCTAGATGTCTTGGTGTGCACCCTAACGCCTGCGGATTGTAGTTGGGTTAGAAATAAGTAAACAAATAATAGATCATATTTGCTCAAACGTTGTATTGCTGAGTCAACAGGATCTACTGTAATTGTGTTGTTGGAGCATTACTAAAAGGTGTGAATACTGGGGCTACAACTTCAAACAGGCAACCGACTTCAAAGAGAAAAGTGCAAACACGGAGCATTAAAAAAGAATAATAAAATCTTTAGTTACTGACAAGCATAATGAGACTATATGGCCTGGAGGAAGGAGAATTGCCATTTATCCCACATAAAGATTTATAATTATAATTAAAACAAAGGACTATTACCAGATAGGTCTTTTTTCCAGCAATGATAAGGCAGATTTTCTTCATTTATGCACCATTTTCTAGGTATTTCCAGGCAATTTTGGATATATAAAATTCATATACCTACGTATTTGGTCAGTGTAATGGCTGGTTAAACTAGGTTTCTGCCTGATCTGAAAATGTTTCAAATGTGAGAGTTGGTGAACATGTGGAGGATAAAAGTAGGAATATAGTTAATAAATTATATATGCATAACTGGTATACTTTTTATGGAAACAGCAGAACATTGCCACATGGCCATGCAACATGGTGTAGAACTGGCTGTCATCTTATTTATTTCCCCATGATTAGCTGGCAGTCATTAGTAAAATTATGAAGTATTGCCACATAACTAGTTGTTGCCAGAAATTTGACATGAGAACACATGGGGCTAGTAAATTAAGCTGCCATATGTCTGCACCAAACTCTTAAACAAATCCATAGAGAGGGGTTGGAGTGGGGAGGAGAGAGAAGGGTAACTGTCCAAATCTGGTTGAGAGAACTCTGGCAGTGTACTTCCCCCAAGGTTGTAAAATTGGTGGTGTCATCACTGTTATATAAGGGTGACTGCACTAGGAGGAAGAGACAGAGCTGCTGAAAATTTACCATCAAAAGAATGCTACTGCAACTTACAATTTGACAGCTGCAAGGAAACACCAGTGGAGATTGCTGAGAGTGCATCTGGGTATAGCTGTCTATTGCTAGGAATGCCTAAACACTGACTGGGTCCTATGGTGGAGGGTGGGATGCCACCCTTGAGAGTAGAGTGACCAGAACCCTTCCCTATCTTTCTAAAGGTTTCTGGCATGCAGCTGGCTGTCCTGAAATTTAAACAGAGGTGTTCTATGTAAGTAGAACTGAGCCCCAGGAAACCAAAAGGTGGGGGAGTCTGCTGGTCTTGAATCCCTTCCTTTTGTAATGGGTTAAGGGGGCAGAACTGTCTAGTTCCTTAGCCTACTCAACTAAAAAGATTAATTTATTTAATTCCCCATTTGATGAAACACTAAGGGATGATTTTTGCTAAAATTCAAAATTAACAAAGCTCACTTCCCAGTGTGCGCTTAAAAAACTATGGCCTATAATTTAATTGGGAAAACCTTTTTGTCCCATTGAGCCCACCTTCTTTAAGGAAGAAGGGTGTCTGTGTTCTTAAATCAGTCCAATCTTTTGGTCCATCTTTCCCGTAACACAGGCCTTTATGTGGGAGTGAGGGGCTGAAAATCCTAAATTCTCAAATTTTCCCAATTTTTACCATCCAGCTTTCCCAACACAGGCCTTTCAGTGGGGGGCGGGGGGCCTGAAATCTGAAAATTCCCCAAATCATTCCAGGTTTTCTGTCCGACACCTCCAACACAGACCAAAGTAGGGGGGTCTGAAAAACAAACCGCTAAATCACCTTGTGTTTATCTTAAACCAAAATATTGGGTGAAATTATAATTGCCATATGCACTTGTATCAACCTTGAACTCCTACTGCTAGCCTGTTAAACTCACAGGAAAATCAAAAAATTGCACAGCACTACATTTATACATGTTTTGGTTATTGATCATTTTAATTATTTCTTGAAGGGGAATTTGTAGTGAGTGAATAATTGTGATTTGTGGGTTTTTTTTAAACTAATATGTGTAATTCATTTGTGTAACAAGTAGTTAATGGTGAGCCAGAAAGAAGGTGACGCGTGTAGTTCAGTGCAATTTCTATTACTTTTAATTTAAATAAATACACATATATTTCCTGTACACTGGCCTGGTTCTTGGCTCATTGGTAGTTCACGGGGAGGAATCCAGGGGCATGATATTTGTCTGAAGTAGGGCTGAATAAAATAATCAATTAAACAGGTTGTTGCATAACACCTTGAGTGGGGTAAATACCGGTACGGTCCCTGCAAAACTGGGACTTTTGGTCACCCTATCCATGAGACAATTGATATAGCTTAGAACTCTGCCTCTACCTCTCTGCGTCTACTTAGTGCTGGGGAGGATGGCCAAAAGAATGGAAGCTTCATGGACAGAGGCCCAGGAGGTATGAAATGATGACATTTGTAGGGCAGAAACAAGGGTGTGCTCCTAAACATTCACTAAGCGCTACCCTCATAGACAAAGGGCAGGAACATTTGGCAGAGGTGTGTTAAGTGCAGGCTTGCACTGGGGTAGAGTGTATCATATCAGAGGGTAAATAAACCGATGACGAGTGAGGGTCGCACCACATACATTTGGTGCAGATCATTATTTCTTGAGCCTCTTCATCAGATTGGGTGTGACTCATTAGAAAGTACTGGGACGAGGAAGAGGCCGTGGAGTTCATGCTCAAATTACAGCTAGTGCTACTTTTCTTCATCACCACATTTACGATCAAAGCTTATGGTTTTATGGTACTTATTTTTCTTACATTTCATCTGTAGTTATCCAAATGTATTTCTTGTCATTTTGTCTGTATTCATCACCATTTATGCTTCGCTCTGTTGGAAATTAGTTGTAACTTGGCGCTCTACTCCTTGCGATTAAGGCAACTACCACGATGCAAATAGGATACTTTGAAACACATGGGACAAACATTGAACCGGACATCTGTAATTCGGGGCTAGTTTCATTCACACTTTTCCTACAAATGTCACTACTTGCAGAGACCATTTGCTTTATTTTTCTTGCAATCTGGGGCCAACATGGAGGTGCACTGTAACAGATTAAATGAATCTACACACGCGCACACACACACAAACACACACACATGCACAGACCCACATAAGCATTCCCACAAACACACAACATTTGCACACACACTCACACGCACATGCACTGAATAGTATGCAGTAATTATATCGAAAGGAAAATTAAACATTGTTTGGGAAACTACATTTTATTTACTATCGCTACCCAGCACTTTCTTCACATATTCTGGGAAGGACAATGGGGATAGAACCATACTGTACCTTGTGCTGTATGTCTTCATGGTGCTCGACAGGGTCGAGTCGGCTTCAGTATGCTTTGCAGGCTTCTGTGACAGAGTTAAAGATGGGAGTCAGCTGCGGGTAACAGGCGGCAAGACGTTTCAACGAGCAAAGCTGAAAGGACAAACGGCTGAAGGCTGGTGTACATGGAGGCTTGGGGTCCGGAATTGTTGTCTCAGTGCTGGTCGGTGGTTCTGAATCACTGGTCAAGATGTCTCAGATATCTTTAAGTGACTGCGGCATAACAGTGGTCAGAATTACAGTCGGTTGCAGCTAGAGGAACCCGAAAATGTCCTTTAAGGCGGGTGTCGGTAGATGCTCGTCGAGGTAATTCTCCCAGATTCCTCACGGGCTTGTGTAATCTTTTAAGGCAGACGGCCCAAAACTGAGGAGAGTGTTGTAGGCACCAGACTTGTTCTTGGTTTGGTGCAGAGACTCTCTGGCACTTCCCACCTAGGAAGCTTGCTGAGCATATCAGGGCATGCTGTGTGCTGGCTGGGAACCGGTTCTGAAACTGCTAGAGGGTCCTCTGGATTCAGTATCTCTCGCTGTTCTCTGGGAGATGTTTAGGGAAGGAGAGCTTGCTTCCATCTTTGGAGGTCCTGGCCTTCCATCACTGGCGGAAGAGGTAAGGAACACTGTACTTTCAGCCAAGGTCCAATGATGAGTTCTTCTTGCTACTCCTTGAAAAGACTTCAAATAATCTGTCAAAAGAGTGGCTCATCCTCTTTTAAAGCCAAATGGACCACAGGTAATGGTGTAGGCTCAGCCTACCTTAATCAACCAATGCTGGGTTCCCACCAACTATCACCTGTATGCATCAGGTCATAACCAGAGTGCTTTGCAACAGAAAAGGTAAATGGGTGAAAACATGTAATACTAAGTCCCACCCATCTTCCTGTCTGTTGTGGATCAAAGGGTCTCTCTGGTTAATGGAGCTCTCTGTGGTTCCTAATTAAAGCGGCAATTCTCCCTTGAAGCTGCGGCGAGACCAGACTCTCTAGCTCTTGCAAACCACATTCTTATGAATGGAGTCCCCCTGCAGTGTGGATTTACTGTAAACATGCAGTCCCAGAAATGGCAGTTCACTGCCATCGATGCTAAGGATGGAAGCTCACTTCACGTTGACACAGTTGCATATGAACGGTCGGGGCTTTCTGACTCCTTTGTTAAGCTCTGCAGCCAGGCATCATGTGGGCCTGTTTGAAGTACCTTTTAATTGGAATGCTAATCACTGCCACCAGCTGAAAGGCTCAATAAAAGAGCAGGGTGGATCCATGGAGACTTTGTTAGTTAATCAGGCTGGCCATGAAAGTGGGAGCATTTAGTCCACCCCCTTCGGAAGATGCATTGTGTACTCCTGGGTGTCATATCTGAACTAAATATGACAGGGCGGACCATGCCTGTAGGCTGTGTCCACCCAGAGATTACACAGGTCTATCTGTTTGTCGTGCTGCTAGGTAAATGTGTGTGGATTAGCCACACACATTTTTCAGAGGTTGATCTACCTTCATTTCATTTAATTAAACATTTCAAACCTACCGAGCTGATGGTCTGATTCTTCACAATCATATAATTATATCAGCCGGAGAATATGTTGAGATTGTTCATAAGCAGGAGACATTAATACTTGTTGGTCGTTTTCTGGGGATGTAATGAGTCAGAACAACACTGAACTTGCACATCAAGTCAGCATGTTCACCTTAAAATAAGTGGATTCTCCTATGAAAATAAAGAAATGATTGTGTGCTCACTACTGACCTGTGCCACGTCACCCAGCCTTGGAGTGAAAGAGAACATGGCCTACTTACCTAACATTCTGCATTTTGTCAGGTTGCAAGTCCACTGACCTCCAATATACGACTGACAGCAGTGGGAACCTGCATGCGTTTCCATTTCTGCCGTGTTTACACATAAATACTGACAGGAAGTAGATTCATTTCTGTCTGTATTTATGTGTAAAAACAAAACACAGGGGACCCTGCTGATGATCCACGTCACCACCCTACAAACGGATGAAATTGACCAATAAACGGATTTTAAATAAACGTGTTCCTGGCATGCAGGTACCGCATAAGAAAGTACTGTGACGAGGAAGAGTAGAACTAGAAGTAATGAGGATTACTGGTAAATAATCCCGAGATTATACAGTGTCACTCACATACATCCTCCACTGGGGACGGTGTCATTCCCACAGCGTCACAGTTTCGGATGCAGCCTAGATTAAGACTTAACTCACAGTGGTGACCAGGGAAGTGAGTGGCGGGCTGGGCCCCCAGCCAGAGCCCTCCATCTCCTCATTATTACCTTCAGGCCTTTTCATTTGCAAGGCTGTTGCTGACTCATCACCGAGCCACTGTTTATTTCTGGACCACCCGGACTGTGGCTGCTTCCGAGGGATGTTATCTTGGATGCAGACGCCTTCCCCTCCTCCCAAGCTGCATCTGCTACTGTAGCGCCGCTCTCCATAAAATCACTTACAAGTGCCAGCTGCAGAGCGCAGTCTGAGCAGGCAGGGGATGGGTCGCCATGGAAACCGGCTCTCCTTCATACACCTGCCACATCTTTCTGGAATTCCTCCAGAGCCCCAGGATTTACCTGCTGTCTATTTTCTTGGGATATTTGGATGATCACACTGCAGGAATTTCTTGGAAATGTGTCATTGGGTAATTTCAGCATCTTTGGGGCTCTCAGTGCAATTGGGTATTACACAATGGTCCGCAGCAGGGTGCAACTGCAAAGGTGTGATCGCCATTAAGCCCCACCATAGAAAGATGAGCCAGTCCAACTGGGGGACCCTGGGGGAGGGTGCGGGGTAGGGGGTCCTGTGGGGTAGCAGCTATACAGCGCTCCGTCGGGGAGAAGGGAGAAGATTGGCGCAGCCGCAGTATCCTTACAGAAGTCAACAAGGGAATTGGTTACAATAAAAACATTTTGAATCTTTTACATTTCATAGATCAATACTATATGTATAAAAAAAGAACAAAAAGAATACATGTTTACAGAATATTGTAACTTGTTCACAAGCAATTACTTGAACGGTCAGAGTTGCCCGAGACTCCCCTTCATTTGACCTGCCAGTTCTTGTAGCATCTTGTAGCATCTCGGGGCGCTCAGAGTCCATTTTTGCTCTATGCATTTCAGGGCAACATGGACCTTCATCAGAATGACTCAGGATCAGAGCCCGACAGAGAGCGCTAGTGAGAATTGTTTTTCTTTCTAGGGCACCTGCAGTGGACAAGCTACACATGACGTCTCTTATTCTGATCTAGAAATTTCTCACTCTGCCCTTCTCTATCTCTGCACCTATTTCTCGCTCTTTGTGCCTCACTGCGAGTATGCCGGTAAACCGACGGTGCTACCGGCGGGTTACCGGCAGACTCACCTTACCATTACTGGCTCCTGATATCCTGCTGTTACTGGAATATTGCAGATGCCGGCAACAGCAGTCCTTTCCCATTTCCCACTGTTATTAATGGTGCTGGTGCTTCAGTGATTACGCTGCCAGTAGGTATTCAACTCCTGGAAGGGGCCTCAAATCCCGGCAAGTCGGGCCTGCCGGTAGTTCAATGCTGCTACAGGCAGCCTTGGAGTGAGCTGGTCCGGTAACAATGCCAGAGCCCAGTTGTACCAGCATTCTTTCCGGTGGTGTTAGCAGACCCATGTCTCCCTCCCTCTCGATGGGTGAGGTGTGTATTTGCTGGGATAGCCATCCATTGCCTGTCTACATTTTATGGTTCAAAGTAGAATGGGATTAGCAGTGACTGAGGTATTCATCCGAGGGGTAGCAAGGCCTGTTATTTGGAAATTTACAATGGCATTGCCTGTGCCATTCATGAATGTTGCCACTACACTGAGAGTGCATTGTCTGTAGAGGTGGATCTAAGGGTGATGTGGGCAGTCTCTGCTGAGGGCACAGGGGTTCCGTGTCAGACCTTGTAAGAGACCAGAGGACCAGGCCGCATTTGTTTATGCATGCTGCAGCCAATGGGTGGCTTAAACATCACTGCCATCCAATGAGTGGCCAGCGTGAAAAAGTCACTGTTGCATTTATGCTCACAGCAGGAACAGATCCCTGGCTTCCATCTGTGGGTGAAACTTTCCAAAAAAGTCAATTTATTGAGAGATAAATCAGTAGCAATTTTGGGGAAATGCTGCTATAAAATATCTAGTTTTAATTGTACTAACATTGTACTCTGTCACTTTTTTAAAGATTTATAGCTTTCATTCCCAATGATCGCTTTTAGTGTAGATTGCAGTAATAAAATGAATATTATCTTGTCTTATTGAACCAAGCATATTATGAAAACCTAGACTACTCATACACATAGTGGCCCGGGCAATCGCCCGCCATCGAATTCAAGTAGAGGCCCCTTAAGAAACATCTGCGTCTTGAGAGAAGTTCTAATACCACAAACAGGGCCTTTACATATGACCTCACACTCCTTCGCTTCAAATGTGTGGCAGCAGGTGCGAAAGCCAGAGTTAATGGCCCTCCATTGCACAGCTCGTGGCTATTGGTCTGCTTTCAGCCAATGGAGCTAATTAAATGGAGGAAAGGTTAACTTAAGAGGTTTTCCCAGGCCAGTGAGCTGTGTATTTACTCCAGAGCTCTGGTTCTCTCTAAGCTGGACTATTGCAACAACCTCTTTCTAAATCTACCTGCTTCTACTCTCCGCCCTCTGCAACTGATCCAGAAAAAGACTGCGAGATTTGTCCTTGGCCTCAAGCCCAGGGATCGTATTTCTCCAGGACTAAAATCTCTGCACTGGCTCCCAGTGGCTGCGAGGATTAAGTTCAAAACCCTCTGCATCGTCCATAAGGACTGCTGGGTGCTGGGGCCTCAATACCTTCAACTCTCTCTTCCTAGATATCTTCCTTCTGGAGCTCTTCGTTCATCCACCTCCAACTCCCTCAGAGTCACTTGTTTCTCCAAGCAACAAGTTGGTGGTAGATCTTTTTCTTCGGCTGGTGCCTCCCTGTGGAACAGCCTCCCTGCCTCCCTTAAACTCGAGGAGAACCATCTCCAGTACCGGAAGCATCTCAAAACCTTTCTCTTTTCTTCTGCTTTTTTGCCTCCTCTCCTCTGCTGACCTCCTGGCTGTAACCGGAACTGCACTGGCTTCCTGAACACCCTCTGATCTCAGGCCCAGGTCCATCCTTTGCCAGCGTCACACACCTGCACTGCCCGCCTGGCAATCCCTGCACTTGGGGACTGTTCTGTATCCCTACCCTCCACTACCAGCCCTTGACACCTGTTGTGACACCTGATGTCTGTACTTACCCATGCACTTGCCATGACACCTGATGTCTGCACTTACCCTTGCACTTGCCACTTGCTGGCCCATACTTACTTATTGTTAAATATTCCCATGTGCTGCACTGTCCTTTGTCCCCCTCCCACGCACTTGTGCGATCTGAATGACACCTGGCCTAGTAGGATTGTTGTCTGTCCTCCCTTTGTTCCCCTCCCTTGCCTCGTCGCACCTTGAAACACTTGTGTATAGGTGCGTTATAAATGCCATATCATATCATATCATATCTTTGGAGGAGGCTCAGTCCAAGCCCGGATTTTCCAAGTGGGGGCTGCAAACCACCAGTTCCCACCTCCCAAGCGCCACCGATGGATAGATATAGCCTGATTCTCTGGGGCACGCTTTCTATATCTCATCAACCTTTCTCTCCTCCATTCCAAACCTCTCACCTCATCTCAAGCCATAGTATGAGACCCCGGGAAAGATGCCAACTAGAGCTGGTAGCAACATCATCATTAAAGGCAGCGTGCACAAATGCCCACTGTGCACTGAATCACGGGGCAAATCATTTACATAGCGCCCAGACCCGGAGGTATCACAGCGCTTTTAATACAGTGAGAAGCATTGAAGAAAGAAAAAACGTTGTCATCAAGAGTCATCTACATTGTCATCATCAAGAGTCAGTTAACCATATTTGTCAAAAAGCCAGGTTTTTGAGAGTTTTTTGAATTTCAAAAGCGAGAGTTCATTTCTGATGTTGTCGGGGAGAGTGTTCCAGAGGGTGGGGGCAGTAACACAGAAACTGCCACCCCGTGCATGTTTGAGGTTGAATCTGGCTGTGAAAAGCGATTGACTGGATGATGACTGGAGGAATCGGGTCACTGGTTTGGGTATGATGCGGGTGGTGAGATAGGAAGGGGCGTGTTGGTGGAGACATCTGTGGTCTAGGACAAGTGTTTTGAAGACAATTCTAGCTTTTATGAGATGCTAGGGAGCATCCCTTCTTGCTGCTGTGAAGTGGTCGGAAGGATTAAGTCCTAGTGCAGCTCTAAGTGCCTTGTTTTGGTGGAGTTGAAGAGGTGCCGAAGTACAAGACGATACAGTAGCCATGCTTGCTACCGATGAAGGCCCGAGCTAGGGTCAGGCAGTTGGAGGGAGATATGAATTTCCTGCTCAGTGTGATGAGTTTAGCCCTGTAGGCTGTGGAGGAGGCTAATGAATTTATGTGGTGTGACATTTTGTGTTCTGCATCGAGGTAAACACCCAGTGTCTTGACATGTTCGGATATCTGAATGGTGGTACCATCAAGGCAAAAGGATGAGTATAAAGGGTCGAAGGAGTTTAGACATTGAGGTGAGCCTACAATGAGAAGCTCAGCTTTTTTGTCTTTTAAGCATAGATTGTGGGTTGCCATCCAGTTCTAAATTACACTGTATGTTTGGATAATCAGATCAACATCATAGGTGTAGTTCCCTGTGATTGGCAGGAGGACTTAAGTGTCATCCGCATGGTTAGTGTATGGGATCCCCGGGGCATCGAGGTGATCAATGAGGGCTTTGGGGTAAGTATTATACAGAGCGGAGAGATGCAAGAGCCTTCTGGGATGCCGCATGGGACAGGGATGGGGTCGGCAGAGTAGTCACCTTTCAAGACTTTGGATGTGCGTTCACTCAGGAAGGATTTGATCCGGTGAACTACATCATTGGAGAATTTGAAGTTTGTAAGCAGATGTTGGTAAAGGACATTGTGGTTCACAAGGTCGAATGCCGCTGACAGGTCTTGGAGGAGGATAATGGTGAGGTTGCCTAAATCTCGGGGGAGGTCAAGTTGGATTTGTAGGTCCAGGAGGACTGTTTCAGTGCTGTGGTTGGGCTTGGAACCGGATTGCCTGGAGCCAAGACGTTGGTGTTGTTCAAGGTAGTTTTGAATGTAGGAGTATGTTGCACGGTCCAGGATTTTGAGAAGGAAGGGGACGGTGGTGATGGGGTGGTAGTTGAACGGGAGGGTGGGGTCGAGATAGGGTTGTTTGGTGTGGGGGGAGACCCATGCTGTTTTGAGGCAGGGTGGAGCATGATTGGGGGTGTAGGAAGCATTGAGTAAGTCTGCTATAGTCGGGCAAGAGTGGCTGCCCAGAGCTTGATGATGTGTGCTGGGCAGGCGTCACCTTTGCAGTTGGAGGGTTTGAGTTGTTGGACTGTGGTAGTGATGTCCAGCGTGGAAATGGCTGAGAAGTGGAATGGACGAGGTAGTGTTTTCAGGGGGGGTTGGGCTAGCTGTGTGGTGTTGGAGGGTTTTGAGAGAAGAGATTCTTGTTTAAATCGGATTTTGTCTTGTAGTTTGTCAATTGTATTGGAAAGTGCTGCTTGAAAGGTGGAGCGCCAAGCTTTGTCAGCTTGGACAAGAGAGGTGATGTGGGCTGGGTGCTCGAGATGGTTTTTGCTGAGATGAGGTTGCTTTTGAAAGTTTTGGCTTCAATACGGAATGACTCAAGGTTGTGACGATTGGGGTCTTTTCTCCAGCAGTGTTCATGTGGCGCATGAGACGGCGTAAGGAAGTGAGGTTATCTGTAAACAAGATGTTGGCTTTTCTGCTAGGTTTGGGTATTCTAGGTTTGAGTGGTGCATGTTTGTCGATGCTGAGTGAGAGGGCCCAGAGGATATTCAAAGCCAGGTCTTGTGATTGTCCAAAGAGAGGTGTCCCTCTAGTGTAGGGGCTAGACAGGCTTCTGTGAGTTTACAGGTGTTCCGGGCTGTGGGGGGGCTAGAGTCTCGTCTCTGTTTTGCGTGGGGTGAGAGAGTGGGTGAGGCAGAAATCAATGACTGAGTGGTCAGACCAGGACACTGGGAGTATGGAGGAGATGGAGACGATAGTGTTCAGCAAGAGAACCTAGTCTAAAGTTTGACCTTTAGAGCGGGTAGGAGATTGGACAATTGGGTGAAGTTCAATTCAGTGAGTGATTTCATTAGGTCGTTAGCTTTGATGTCGGAGATGTCATTGAATCCCAGGTTGACATTCCCCAGTACAAGGAATTTGGTTGCTGGTTTGATGAGTGGTGACAGAAGTAGGGGAATGTCAAATTCAGGGCATATCTGGTGATTAGGTTTGCTGATAAGGGCAACGCCACCTCCTAGTTTGTCTCTCCTGTCGGTTCTTAGGATGGAATAGTTGGGCGGAAGGGCTAGGGAGAGGGTAGGACCTGCTGCACTGTGCAGCCAGCTTTCCATTACTGCCAGGAAGTCAAGTTGGTGCTCCTCGATGAGGTTATGGATATTGGTCGCATGGACACAGAGGGAGCGTGCATTAATCAGGGCTCCATTGAGGGATGGATTGCTGGCCAGTGGTGCTTTGCTCTGTTGGGGTTTGAGTTGGAGTGGGATGATCTGAGAGTCTTGCCGAAGGCTTGGATATATAGTGGGAGCGGAGAAACGTCTAGTACTGTCTGACTCTCAGGAAACGTCATAGTAGGAGCTTGCGAGGGTCTCTGGAATAGCATTCTGGATCTATGTCTTGGAAGTTCTGTGAGCATTGGGACAGGGTATAGAGTGCAGAGCTGGAGTGGTGGGCTGCAGCTTGGGGTGAGTGAAGGCATGAGGGTGCTGGTGAGTGGATTGGGTGGGTGATGTTGCAAAAGTGGAAACGCAGTGAATGCAATCGGATCTTTGTGTCAGGGGAGATTTCCATTGGGGTGTGACTGGTGGCTCAGGATAGGATTTAGCAATACTTTGTGCCAATGGGGGATGTGAGAGCGATGGGCATAGTTGCAAGTATGCAATGGGGGTTAGGCTTCTGGGGGAGCGTATACAGGGTGTGTGGGTTTCAGGTGATTTTTGGAGAGCTCATGGCTCACGCTAGGTATGCCGCTGTTGGGGGGAACATGAAGGGGGATGACGGTGGTAGGTGGGACAGGGCAAGCATACTATGTGGGGAGTACGAAGAGATATCACTCTTCTTGCCTTTTTGTTTGAAATGGTTTTTCTGGGTGGATCTGCAGTGCATTTGGCTTCGGAATGGCAGAGGAGCATGGAAAGGGTCCTTGTTTGTACTTCCATGCACAGACAGGCACAGACAGGCTCTGTCCTTACTTGTGGTCCTTTGTTGTGGTCTGCTGGCCCAACCTGTGACACCTTCCACGCAGCTGTGCACAGTTAAATTATGCAGCGGCATTTAAGCACAGCGCGCCACCACACACTGCCACGCACCTCCTCATAAGGACCCACTGCTTTAATGCTTGACTTTTTATGGGAGTGGGAAGGGGTGTCCGATGGCCATATGTGGTTGGGTACAGGTAGGGCTGGCTGAAGATACGTGCCGACTATTGAAAAATTATGCCTAGGTTCCCCCTTGCCTTCAGCGAGAATACCCCACCTCTGTATGTAAATGAAAAACTGTCTCAATGGTTTATTAGGAAGTGTGCCTGTGGTCGAGATGTGCTTGGAATATCCAAACATAGGTTACAATTCCTGCCCTACAACTTTCTCATGTTGCCAAAATGAGTCCCTTTGAATTCAGTAAAAGTGAGAGATGTTAGTAAAGAACGTGGCTATATTTTATTTTAGTTAACCAAAAATTCCCCAGTCAGTGGCGGCAGAAATATTCCTGCCAACATTGGAGAGATACAAAAGAAGGACATGTGTGTAATAATGATAAGGAGATACAAGTTGACAATTTAGGACCAAATGGAAACAAATAAATAAAATAAACCTGCACATGCCAATTAAAGATATTGAAATCAGCATTGCCCCTTCCCTATAGGGTCAACCAAGAACCATAGATGACTTTGAATTCCCTATATGTTATGTTATGTTATTTGGCATTTATATAGCTCTCTATATATCATTGGCATGACCTCAAAGCCCTGGTAGGTTGAACGCCCGTGGGGACCGTAGTGCAGGTCAGTTGAGAAAGGAAGGTGTAGTAGGGTGCATGGGTGCTTATGACATCAGTTGAATGTGTGCAGTCTAGTGGGTGGACATCCAGACTAGTTCTGGCTGCGTTAGGCCTGAAGGATGCTTATTCGGGCAGCTAGGCCGGTTTGTGATGGGGTATAGCTGCGTTTTATTAGAGTGATGAGTTGTCAATGGGGTAGTGTCTGTATATGACCAGTTAGGCCGAATTGATCGAGGGGTATAGCTGCATTCTAATTGTGTGATGCTGCAGAGCAGAGAGTAAGCATAGTGATATGGGGAGGGGAGTGTTTGGTGGAGTTAGAGTCTATGGACATCGATATTCCAGATTCCTGGAGTGGGTCGCTTGTAGGGAGTCACTAGGCATATTCAGTAGTGGCATTACTCGCGATCGTGTCGAGGCAATAAGTTGTTGGATGCTAGCTAAGTCGCTACAGAATGATTGTGGTTGGTATGGAAAGAGCCACGTCTGTAGAGTATTGCAGCACGTCATATAATCTTGGGTGCGTCGAATATGAGGGGGAAGCAAGTTCCACAGAGTTGGGGCCAAGGTTGAGAAGGTGGACCATCCGATCCTGACAGAGTTAGTGGCTAGAATTACTAGAAGGAGGGCGGTGCTTGATCATAGGGTGCACAATGGGAGGTAAGGCTTTAACTTCTCTTGTAGGTATAATGGGTCAGACCCGTGCACTGCTCCATGAGTGATGCATGGGGTCTTGAAGGTGGCCCTTCGTCTGACTGGGAGCCAGTGTAGGGTTCGGATAGCTGGAGAGATGTGGTCTCTTTGACCCAGGGCAAGGCGCAGTTTTGTGGCAGCGTTTTGGGGTTTTTGGAGTTTCTTGAGTTGGTATGCCGGGGCTCCTAGGTATAGGAAGTTGGCATAGTCCAGTCTCGACATCACAATAGTCATGACTGCGGAAAGTCTGTTCTGGAAAGATAGGTAAGAAAATATGCGTTTGAGGAGGTAGTGACAGCATTTTGACACGTTGTTCATCTGACGGGAGAGGGTTAGGCCTGAGTCCATAGTGCAGCCTATGTATTTCACTGTGTCAGAGGGGACGTGGGGGCCGAGGGATGTGGGAAATGGGAGCGGATGAGGTCGGAGGTTAGTGTTGCCGCACACCATGATTTCAGTTTTAGTAGGGTTTAAGAGGAGGTGGTTTATTGTCATCCATCGATCAATATCTCGAAGACAGGCTTCGAGGTCAGGGTGGGGGTTGGTGCCTGATTTGGAGATTCCTCGGATGATTTGGGTATCATCAGCGTAGTTGTATCACGAGATGTTGTGCATGCAAATGATTCCATGGAGGGTGGTCTTATAGAGGTTGAACAGGAGAGCAGATAGGCACGTGCCTTGCGGCACTCCAGTGTTCACTGAGCGAGAAGTTGAGACAGAAGGGGAGAGGACAGTTATTTGTCTCCTGTTGCTGAGGAAGGAGGGGATCCACTTGAGAGCAGTGCCATGGATTCCAAGGGAGTGGTGGCGGAAAAGGAGATTGAGTGGTTAACCGTGTCAAAGGCTGCAGAGAGATCGAGGAGGGTTAGTGCAGCACATCCTTTTGAGTCCATAGTGACCTTAAGATCATCCCAGATCGAGGTCAGAGTGGTTTCAGTTCCATGTCGTGGTCTGAAGCCTGATTGTGCGGGGCGAGGAGGCCGTTCGATACTACAAAGGCGTTGAGCTGGGAGTATGATGTTCGGTCGATGAGCTTTGCAAGGAATATGGTGTTGGAGATTGGTCTGTAGCTTTTGGGGTCAAGGGGGTGGATAGATGCCTTTTTAAGATGAGGCTTGATATGCGCTATTTTGAAGGCATCTGGGAAGATCCCAGAGATAAGGAGTCATTTAGTATGGTTCTTGCGTGTTCCCCTGCGCAGGTAGATGAGAATATTTATTTCAGGACAGATGCGGGGTAGGGGTCGAGGCGTGACCCGGACGGTTTGCTGGCAGATAGTAGGTCAGGAACTAGTCTCTGGAGATAGGTTTGAAGGAGTCAAAGGTAGGGGAGTTGGGTGTTGGGGCAGATTGGAGAGGGTGGGTCCATGGAGTGAGGGGGGAGAGGAGGACAGGTTGGAGTTAAGGGAGGTCATCCTGTCCAGAGCGGTGGTGAAGAAGTGTAGGGAGTGGAATTGCAGAGTGTTTGAGGTGGGGTGGATAGGGTAGAGGTGGGAGTGGGTTTGACAAATTCTGATATGATCCTGTGGAGTTCTTTGCTGCGGCTGCCACAGTTGAGAATTCATTTGTTGTAATAGTTTTTTTTGGCCTTTCGAATTTCAGCTTTGGGTTACTATGGTGCAAGGTGAACATGGATCTGATGAGATCAGTTTTAGATGCTCGCCATTTGCATTCCAGAGAGTTATTTTGTTTTTTGGCGTTCCTCATGTGGGACGTGAACCATTTGGGGCTGGTCCGTTGTATGAGGAAGCAGGGGGCGAGGGGGTGAGAGGAATTGGTGAGTCATTGAGCCAAGAGTTGAAAGAGTTGACGGTTAAGCCTCTGTCTGGGGGGGGAGCTATGTAGGGGAACTAAGAAGTGGGGCTTCGGCAAGATCAGGAAAGATCTTCATTTTGTTCCAGCATTTGACATCTCGGGCGTGGGCCAGGGGGGCTGTAAGGGGAGGGGCAGGGGTGTAGATAGAGAAAGCGGTGGAATAGTGGTCGGACCGGATGAGTGATAAGGGGTGGGATATATAAACCAGGTCATGGGAGCTAAAAAGTGCATGAAGGGAGTGCCCCCTAGAGTGGGTTGGACCAGTCGTATGATGGGAGAGGTTGAGTGCATCAAGATGGTCAACTAGCAGATGGGTCATGGGATTGTTGGGAATATCCAACCAGATATTGAAGTCTCCTAGGAGAGTGAGAGATGGGTGATTTACGTGAATGGTAGCTACACAGTCACTGAGGTTGCTGGCGAAATGATTGTCTTAACCAGGGGTCTGTAGATGAGTAGGAAGCTTTGGGAGAAAGTCGATGGTAGCGAGAGTTTAACTAGAAGGGATTCACAAGAGGGAATGCATGTCTGAGATTCTACGAGTGAGACAGAGAAATGAGACTTGAAGAGGACTGCCACTCCGCCTCCTCTGGAGGGTCTGTTTAGGGGGGTGAGCGTTTAGCCGCGGGGAAGCCTTCATGTGCAATAGGGGCAAAGCTGTTGGAGAACCAGGTTTCAGTGATAAAGATGTGGTCGGGCTTGTCAGGGGACAGTCTGTCAACGATGCTGTGTTTCTTTATTGCTACGGAGCTGGCATTAAAAATGATGCAGTTCACTTTGTGAGTTGGTGAGGTCTTAGTGGAGGACAACAGAGTCGAAGCCTGAGGAGCTTGAAGGGGAGGTGAGTGAGGGTGGAATATTCTGGGTCGCTGAGACAGGTTGAGGTGGGTTGAGGGGGGCAGGGTGCCTATGGATTTTGAGAAATGGGAGAAGGGGATATTTCGATGGGGGCTGGCAAGAGTAGGCAGGCAGAGGTGGATATGTGAGAGGTGTGTGGAGGGTCGAGGGAGAGAGGATCAGTAGGTGTGAGGAGGTTTGGGTGACTAGATTTTGAAGTGAGTCTGGAAGGTGATGGGGTTCTGAAGTACAGGGTGAGAATTCTAGAGAGATGGGGTGGAAGGGAGTTTGAGGGGATAGGGAAGGGAGAGTTTGGGAGGATGGGTTGAGGCAAAAGTGGTGAGGAGAAGAGAGTCGAGGAAGCGGACCAGTCACGTTTTCTGAATTTCGTGCGTTTTGGGGTGTGAAAAATGGTGGGTGGGTCGGAGGGGGATGGAGATGAGGCTACCATTCTAGCGAGGGCGCGACGTGCTACTTTCAGAGAGTGCAAGGGATATGAAAGAGGTCATTTGTTGGCGGTGGTTGAGAAGGTGTTATGGGGGTAATGGGTGGCAAGGGAGGAAGGACGAGAGGGTGGTGAGTTCTCGGGTGGTCTAAGGGGGAGGGGGAGGGCGGCAGTGGGGATCGGAAGGGATGGAGGGGTGTTCCTTGAAGGGTGCATGGGGACGGTGGGAGAAGATGTGTATTCATGCTGTTTGGAGTGCCAGAGGGCTCCTCTGGCTTGGGAGTACGATAGGGGGCGTGGTGTCTGGGCCAGGGGTATCAGGGTGTTCTCAATAGGTATCAGAGGGAGGGTGGTTTTTGAAGTGTTAGGGTGGGAAGGGGGATGGGGAATAGGCGTTTGAAGAGGGAGGTGTTTGGCGCGCCAGAGTGCACCTCGGATTTTAGAGTTGGATGCGGTGTGGTGGTAGAAGAGTGGGCCGGCGGCGTCAGGGTGTATTGAAGTACGAGCGGAGGTGTCTTGGGTTGTGATCAGTAGAGGAAAAGGATGGGTCATGAAAGTGGCTGCTAGAGCGCGTGCCATGGGCCACGAAGAGTGAGCGAAGTGGGGGGGTGGGATGGGGGAGGTTGGGGTGTATTGTGATCAGGGGGGATAAAGAGGTGGGTCATGAAAGTGGGTGCTAGAGTGTGTGCCATGGACCGCGAGGGGTGAGCGATGAGAGGTGAGTGGGAATGGGGAGGATGGGGATCAGGACGGGTTGGAGGGGAGGATACATGTGAGCTGGGGGCCAGGATGTACAATCAGCGACTGTGACTGGATTCTGGACACAGGCCAAGGGGCCAAGGAAGAAGCGATATGGAGTTCTCGGTGGGCGGAAAAGGCAACTAAATCACAGATACACCACAGAGGGCAGATCTCTGGAAGTGCATCAAGCACAGTGGCAGGTTCTTGGTGTGGCCCAAGTTCAACAGGAGCAGTTCTAAGTGTGCGGTGCATGCAAAACACTATAGCATTATTGGGAGACCCACAGTGAATACAGTATTATCTCAGGGGAACCCTCAGGTTGCGAATCAGGCCAGAGGAGCAAT
Source organism: Ambystoma mexicanum (assembly GCF_040938575.1). NCBI lineage: Eukaryota > Metazoa > Chordata > Amphibia > Caudata > Ambystomatidae > Ambystoma > Ambystoma mexicanum. Next base: position 1,510,720,620 of record NC_090922.1, read on the forward strand.
TACCAAGTGAGCGGGAGAGGCAGAATAAAATCACAGTATTATCTCAGGCAGAATAAAATCACAGTATTATCTCAGGCAGGATAAAACACAGTATTATCTCAGGCAGAATAAAATCACAGTATTATCTCAGGCAGGATAAAACACAGTAATATCTCAAGCCGAATGAAACACAGTAATGTCTCAGGCAGAATAAAATCACAGTATTATCTCAGGCAGAATAAAATCACAGTATTATCTCAGGCAGAATAAAATCACAGTATTATCTCAGGCAGGATAAAACACAGTAATATATCAGGCAGAATAAAATCACAGTATTATCTCAGGCAGAATAAAATCACAGTATTATCTCAGGCAGGATAAAATCACAGTATTATCTCAGGCAGGATAAAACACAGTAATATCTCAGGCAGGATAAAATCACAGTATTATCTCAGGCAGAATAAAATCACAGTATTATCTCAGGCAGGATAAAACACAGTAATGTCTCAGATTGAATAGGACACAGTAATATCTTAGGCAGAGGTAAACACAGTAATGCCTCAGGCAGAGTAAGACACAGTAATATCTCAGGGGCACTTTCTATATGGGAATCAGGCTACAGGGAGCAATTTCTAGGGGAATGGGATAGGTAGGATAAACACAGTAATTTCTCAGTCAGATTAAGACACAGTAATGCCTCAGGCAGATTATAACACAGCAATGTCTTAGTCAGAGTAAGACACAGTAATATCCCTGGGCACTTTTGTATATGTAAATCAGGCCATCAGGAGAGGGACAAGCAGAATACAGTCACCGTATTATCTAAGGCAGGATAAGACACAGTAATATCTCTGGGGGTACCTTCTAGATGTGAATCTTGCCAATGGGAGCAATTTCTAGGTGTGTGCGACATGCAGAAATAAAACACAGTAATGTCTCAGTTAGAATAAGACACGGTAATATCTTAGGCAGATTAAATACAGTAATGTCTCAGGGTTTACTTTCTAGATATGAAACTGGGTGGACGGGAGCAATTCTTGGTGTGTGGAACAGGCAGAAATAAAACACAGTAATGTCTCAGTCAGAAAAGACACAGTAACATCTCAGGGACACTTTCTATATGCAAATCAAGCCAAAGGGATCAATTTCTAGGCAAGTGGGACCGGTAGCAGATCACTGTAGTATCACAGTCGACATCTACAGAGGCGAAACAGTGCAGCAAGGCCAATTTTCTAAGAGAGTGGCTCTAATGACGATAGTCTTAAGTGAGCGTACAATTTCTAAGTGTGTGGGACAGGCAGAGAAAATTCTCAGTGCAAATATCGGTGGGCACCCTCAGGATGCGAGATAGTGCAGCAAGAATAAGAACAACTAGGAGTCTGGTACTAATGAATTAAGTCTTATCTCAGCATACAAGTTCTAGGAGTGAGGGACCTGCAGAGTAAAATTCACGCTAGAAATCTCAGTGGGCACCCTCTAGATGCCAAATACACACTTTTTTGGATTTTTTAGGGTCTCGTACCTGACAATTCCCCTAGTATTGTATCACACAATGAGACATCAGGCCACTACTTGAAATTACTTTTCTTTTTAACGTTACCAATAGTGTAACGCTAAGATAGCTTGCCCTCCAACAGATCTAACTACAGCCTTGTGTGATGGCTATCCTCAGGTAGCGCTAATGAGCCGCTTATCTAGGGTCATGGGACAGATGAAATGAAATCTGTTGTACTTTATTCTTTTCCTTTGCTTTAGTGTCTAAAAACAAGAATCAACACATAAAAACATAAAAACATTATTGTCAAAAGAAGCTCTCATAGGTTGGTGGACCGTACTCAAGTGGTGTGCCAACTTGACATTACCAGAGGTATTGTACTCTAAATCTTCTATCATATTTTTAGAAGAGCACAATTATCCTCTACGAAAGACCCTTGGACAACCCAGTGGTCTCTTGGTTAAAAACAAAGGTCAAGCCAGGTCTACCGGTTTCAGTGGTATATTCAATGGACCACTTTCTTCAGTTATAACAATTATATATTTTTTATATGTTGATTCTTGGTTTTAGACGCTAAAGCAAAGAATAAAGTACAACAGATTTAATATGATCTATCCCCTCTGGCTAGAAAAGCGGCTCCTCAGTGCTACCTGGGGATAGCCACCACACGAGGCAGTAGTTAGATCTGTTGGAGGGCAAGCTATGCTAATTGTGAGGTGCTAATAAATCACAGTCTTTTCTGAGCGTGCAATTTCTGAGTGTTTGGGACAGGCAGAATAAGTTACAATACGATCAGGAGGGAGATTTCTAGATGAGAGTTAATGCAACAGGAGTGGATTCTGGGGAGTGGCTCAGACACGTTAGTCACACTACTATCTTAGTTGCCAGTTTTAGATGTGATTCAAGAGAAACTGAACAGTTCACTAAGGTGTGTGAGGGGCAGGCACATATTCACAGTGCTAGGATAGTGTTTTTAGTGACACAGCATCTGGGTAGAGTTGATGTTCTACTTCCACCCCAGCCACAGCTACCTTTGTTGTTGCAGCTGGTTGACAGCTGGTAATTGGCTTCCCCTGCTAACACCTGCAGACACAGAGAGGAGCTGCCTCAGTGGAGCCACCCTTTGTCTTGGGCCCTTAGACGCAAGGGCTGCACGGGCAGAGGTCTGCCCTGAGTGGGTCAAATATGACTGGAAAAAACTACCAATCAGGCGATGTGGGCGGGCAGGGAGGTGGGAGGGAAGGAACAAGGAAGTGGGGAGAGGGGTCGGGGATCGGACATGAAGGGACTGGGCTCCAACAAAAAAAAACAGTATGAAAGGTTTGGCAGAGGTCCAAGAGGGGCTAGATTTCAGGTCCACTCACCTTGCACCGACAAAATGAAGATATATCTCATCTGGTAACGCTTACCATGCTCAAAAACACCACAAACAAACATCACCAGAAAAAGAAGGTTTGTATTCCAATAGCACTTCAGCAGTCAGCAGGGACCTAGTCATGTAATCACCCCTTTTGTGTTTCAGTACCTTGCAGGAGCCAGAAGGACACATACCAGCAGGCCCCAAAGGAGCATTTGAAAATACAAGCAGAGGCAACCAGGTCTCCCCTCACAGTGACTGCATACATGCACACTATACTGTTGGACTAGTCCCTGCCGAATATGCGACACATATGAATGCACAAAAATACAAACTGTGCTCTTATTGAACAGTTTAGTGCCCGATAATGTATTCCTTTCATGCTTTAACAATCATCTTCCGTAGACAACAAAGAGAAGAAATGCAATGAAGAATGTATTTACATATGTTCAAGTGTGTGTTTAATTTACCAAGTGCTATATATGTCTCCATGACTTTATTTTTTTTAAAGGCAACTATCGGGCTCCGTATTCGGCTCCGTATTCGGCTCCATCCGAATACTTATCCAACTTTTTGGTATTCGGCCGAATACTTACATCTACGATTATGTACACCCCTAATTTCAACCAGAAATCTCGGGCTCACAGCCAGGCCCCCACACTCAACCAACCGATGTGATCTTGGCCAAATCACTCTCCCAAAATGGATGTTAGTTTCTTTGGCTGGCAACCTTGGAATCCCCCCCGACGTGATTCTGTGAAGTGTGAACTGCACACAAAGCCTCACCCATACTTAGTTCAGAAGGCTATGGTGCTTCCTATGTGCGATATATGTTTTGGCTGCACTACCATTGTTTGTTGCCTTTATACTTATTAATTTATTATTATTTATCTGTTTTCTCTGTTGCTTCGCACTTTCCACTTCTCCCCCCTTCCATGCACTTTTCCCCTCCCCCTCTCCCATGCACTTGCGAGTTCTCATTATCACTGGGCCTAGTAAGATCGTTCTTTTGTTCGGCCCTGTTTCCCTTCCCTTGCCTTGTCGCGCTCTGAAACACTTGTGTACGAGCGCGATAGAAATAAAATATCAATTCAATTCAATTATTTCTACGGTGCTCATCACATTCTGAACTGCCCCTTGGCTTGACCCTTACTTATGGCACCTACCATTGTGAGCCATGGTGCCAGCCTAACAAAAAAGTAAAATATATCAAGTGGCATTGGCAACTGGTGGTGATTGGGCAGTGAAGAAGAACCCCGGTGTGGTCATGGGTGCAGCTTGCCTCATCTTGAAGCTTGCTGTCTTCCACGTCCTGCTTTAGTATTTCTATCCACCTGCTGCACCTACTTTTGCTTTCTGGGGGACTGGCGAGGAAGGCCTCTCTAGGGCTTAGGTCCACTTGCAGCTGTGTTGTTGCTTTCTCGTCCCTTCCTAGGACAGAAGGCCAAAAGCCAGCTCAGTGTTACCGTATCCGTCTCAGGATTAGACAGTGTGACGGCACGTACAGGATACACCTTGTGAACCTGCAGTTTGCACTAATCAGCACTGCATCAGGTGCATCAACTAACTGAGGTACCTCAGACATTATATTCAGATGATCTATCTCGTGGGTTTAGCTTCTCAAGAATAGGTGAAAATGATAGCTGATATATGCGATCCAATGCATCACCCACGGAAGCGTACCTGTGATGTCACGTCCTGTGATGTCACTTCCGATGCGTCAAAGGTTATGCCCTAAGGTTTCTAACCCCCCTACCCTGGAAATGTGAAAGTTGGCAGAGTATTAATTTGCACTGGTGTTACCTGACACCAGTGCAGTAGCCGGATGTTGCAATCAGTGAGGTTAAGGCACCTGCTGCAGAAATCTGTGGAGCCACTTCCGATATTTACAACGTTACGAAGCAGCAAACCGGTGGTGGCATATGCCTCATAAAATACAGGTTGATATTAATGGGCAGAAGTAGATTGTTCTAGCAGGGGCGTTCCAGCCATTGTATCAGCTACCAGAGAGATGTGAATTAAGGAAGCGCCCGCTCCAGCTTCCCCTTCAGTGCCGCCAGTTTGGTTACGCATAAGCAAGAGGACCAGAAACCAGAGTGGTTTCCCACCCGCTGTCCTTTCTAATTCACATTATCTCTGCTCTCTGAGTTGCTGCTAAATCGTTCCCGTCGCGTGTGCTGGTCTTTTTTGCTTGACGGGCAGCGTTCACTCACTCCTTCCCAGCGTAAACGAGTGTAACGCAGCGTGCGGGCCCCAAAAACCAATAACATCCCTGCTGTGGGTTCAGGGTCGGACTGGGCCATGAAATGGTCTCGGGCACCAATGAAAAAGAGGCCTGCAGTTGCAAATGGCTATTCATAGCTTTTGTGACAATGTTTGAATAGGGGGAGGTTTTTCATTCAATATGATACAAATTGTACATTTTAAAGAATATTTATTCACCAACACTGGTCAAAACTATTAGCTGCATAGTGAAGTAACTCATCAAACTGGCCCACATTGGCCAAAAAAGTGTCCCACTTTGACCCAAAAACGTTTTTGGTTTGGCCATGGCCCAATTGCCATACAGGCCAGTCCGAGCCTGCGTGGGTTCAGTCCCAGCCACCACCTGCTGGGAGATCCGGAGGGGCAGGGGGGCAGAAGTGGCAGCCATACATTTAAATGGGCCAAAATGGGCCAAAAGTGAGCACACCAGAAGGTAAGGTGAAAATATGGGTGTCACATGGGTGCACGGTGAGCCAGGGTGGGCTTAGGACAGCATCACACATGTATGGTGAAGTGTTGCATACACTAAATATTTGAATTCTGTTTCTCTTTCTACAAAGGAAACCTGTGGTTGACCCTACATTCCAGAAAGATGTCCTGGTACATCCAAGCCACCACCGAGGAGGACAAGGTCACATATGCAACGTTTCTTACTTAAATGAAGCACCCCAGCTATATTTAAATATCACAGACATCCACCCTCTAAGCATAGACCATGTGTGATTGACACACTGTTCAAAAGGCACTTATATTGATATATTTTCTTCTGAGGTTGTGTGTCTGATTTTATTTAGTGTTCGCCTTTGACCAGTAAAGTTGGATTTTATGGAAACGCATCTCCACTGAATGACCAACAGTGTTACTTTCACGTCCTTTTGTTATGTCCCGTGGAAAATAGCTGATAAAGTTTCGGTTGGATTGAATGCACTGTGAACCAGGAAGTGAACATGGGCACTCAGGGAGTTGAAAGCCTTTATTGCTTATTGCTAGTAGACAGTTTCACTAGGCTGGTTCAAGCCCTTCATATGGTGAACACTGATTGGTTCCCTTCACTTCCAGACATTGGATTGGCGGTAGTCTAGCCCAGGGCAGGTGCAGGCACTAGGCAAACTAGGCGGCTGCTTAGTGTGCTGGCCAACAGGGTGCGCCAAAGAGCAGGGGTTTCCCTCTGCTTTCACGAATCACAAAATAAATGTAAACTAATAGGACTGAAAGTAGAGGCAGAATGTCCTCCTGCAACAGGCGGTGCTCAGCATTCTAAGAGCATCTAACCTGGCAGTGGAAGTAGGACTATTGCCTTTCGACGCATGTTTTTGAGCAGCACCACATGGCCTGGCTCAAATGAAAGCACAGAGGCCTAGCAGGAGAAAACCTTGATAAAACAACATGGTCAGCAGCAGAGCACTCACACCAGGTAAGTCAAGAGTCATGGCAGAACCCTCCTGGAACTTCCAGCATCAGAGCCTGAGCCAAGCGAGGTACACCTCACAGGCAAGACCAGGAGGGGGATGGGAGTGAGGTACACCTCACAGGCAAGAGCAGGAGGCGGGTGGAAGCGAAACACACCTTCCAGGAAGAGTAGGAGGGGGATGGGAGTGAAACACACCTCACAGGCAAGAGCAGGAGGGGGGTGGGAGTGAAATACTCCTCCCAGGAAGAGCAGGAGCGGGATGGGAGCGGAGTGTGGGATGCGTCCACTGGCCGCACCCATGCAGCATCTGATGGAGCTTTAAGAAGCCTTGCAGTAGCCCAGTCTATGCTGCACCTGTTTGCAGTAAGGACCTATTGGTCGTGCATGCACCTGTTCTGTTGCCGAGGGAAGCCTGTGCTGGTCCTATGCATATAGTAACTGCATCTGCTGTATTGCGCTGAAATCTTGTACCTTTGGAAACTTTGCAGCACAGCGGCCTGGCCTATGACTTACTGGTGCATGTGAGGGAATTTGGATCTGCTGCTTCCCACGCTGCACCTATTTGGTGTGTGATAGTATCTTGGTGTGTTTCTGACCATGGTCTATCTGTCCAGTGTGTGATGGAAGCTTTCAATTCTGCTCCCTATGCAGCGTCTGTTCTTTGTGTGAGGGTCACTTGCTCTGATACCTATAGTGCACCTTTCCTGTCTGTATGTCCTGATACCCATAGTGCACCTTTACTGTATGTCCTGATACCTATAGTGCACTTTTCCTGATACCTATAGTGCACCTTTCCTGTATGTCCTGATACCCATAGTGCACCTTTCCTGTATGTCCTGATACCCATAGTGAACCTTTCCTGTATGTCCTGATACCCATAGTGCACCTTTCCTGTATGTACTGATACCCATAGTGCACCTTTCCTGCATGTCCTGATACCCATAGTGCACCTTTCCTGCATGTCCTGATACCCATAGTGCACTTTTCCTGCATGTCCTGATACCCATAGTGCACCTTTCCTGTATGTACTGATACCCATAGTGCACCTTTCCTGTATGTCCTGATACCCATAGTGCACCTTTCCTGCATGTCCTGATACCCATAGTGCACTTTTCCTGCATGTCCTGATACCCATAGTGCACCTTTCCTGCATGTCCTGATACCCATAGTGCACCTTTCCTTTATGTCCTGATACCCATAGTGCACCTTTCCTGTAGTGCACCTTTCTTGTATGTTAGGGACATTTATACCTCGGCTGCATGTGTTTTATTTTCTGTGCGTGAGTAGAGTTTGCACTGTTTGTGTCATTGTGTCAGAACTGTACCTGTTTAGTGAGTTAAGGAAGCAGTGTGGCACACGCTCATGAAACACAATTAACGACTTTACAAAGCAAACTGACTAGTACCCGTTGGTACATTTTGGGGAAAATGTGAGAAACGGGAAACTTAAAGAAGCAGGTGACTGTAGAATTGGTTAACACCACCAGCTGCACAGGACACTAAAGCTTTCACAACATCTCCACTCCACCTTATGGTGGCCTGGTTGTAAGGCAGAGCCGCTGCCCCATTTTCATATCTGGCCCTCCGTTCTGTGATAGGCTGTGCTGCAGTGCCGGGTGGCTTTCGAGAGGTTGGTTGAGCATGCTTTCTTGGGCTGCTGCCAGTCGGGTGCAGCCACCTCCCAGCTGGGAGATGGCCATGGCTTGGACAACTGTTTTGAAACTCGGGGCAAGGCATGAAAGGCCTGACTTTGTGGAGGAGTGACCACTGGAACTTTGCTGCTTCTTGGCTCTGTGTGTTGGGAATGAAAGGTTGCACATGTTGGTAAAGCTGTAATATTTGCACTGGGTGAGAGATGAGGCATGAGTCCATCAAGGTGTATGGCTGTCCGCTAATTCTGAACTTTAGCATGATTGGTGGGGTGTCATCGGGGTGTAAATTCATACTCTGCTAAATTAGGCGCTTGACATCCTGAAGTGGATGAGGGACAGGCACGCCTGGACGTAAACGCAGTGTGTGGCTGTGTGATGGACTTGAGATGTGCCCAAGTGGACCCTTGAAGCAATGTGTCTTTTACTGCTCCGGAATATGCTGAAACATTCCCACAAAACAAGCTCCAGCATAGTATTTCTGGAACTACACGCCTAGTGACCGAGTGTTCACGAATCAAGAACAGACTGCGTGCAAGACAAGTGTGGACCGAGACAAACGGTCAAGCACCGAGGGACGGGTCAGATGTCTGTCCTTCTGTTTGCTGAGACTTCAGATGTCTGTCCTTCTGTATGCTGGGACTTCAGATGTCTGTCCTTCTGTATGCAGGGACTTCAATAGGCTGTCCTTCTGTATGCAGGGACTTCAGATGTCTGTCCCTCTGTATGCAGGGACTTCAGATGTCTGCCCTTCTGTATGCTGGGACATCAGATGTCTGTCCTTCTGTATGCAGGGACTTCACAGGTCTGTCCTTCTGTTTGCTGGGACTTCAGATGTCTGTCCTTCTGTATGCAGGGACTTCACATGTCTGTCCTTCTGTATGCTGGGACATCAGTTGTCTGTCCTTCTGTATGCAGGGACTTCAGATGTCTGTCCTTCTGTATGCTGGGACATCAGTTGTCTGTCCTTCTGTATGCAGGGACTTCAGATGTATGTCCTTCTGTATGCTGGGACATCAGTTGTCTGTCCTTCTGTATGCAGGGACTTCAGATGTCTGTCCTTCTGTATGCAGGGACTTCAGATGTCTGTCCTTCTGTCCTTCTGTATGCAGGGACTTCAGATGTCTGTCCTTCTGTATGCAGGGACTTCAGATGTCTGTCCTTCTGTATGCAGGGACTTCAGATGTATGTCCTTCTGTATGCTGGGACATCAGTTGTCTGTCCTTCTGTATGCAGGGACTTCAGATGTCTGTCCTTCTGTATGCAGGGACTTCAGATGTCTGTCCTTCTGTCCTTCTGTATGCAGGGACTTCAGATGTCTGTCCTTCTGTATGCAGGGGCATTCTGGCATCCTTGAAATGTTCCACTGATGTAAGTATGTCTTTGGCTTAGGGATGGCTATAGGTTGGGGTCGTACAAAAGATCAGGGTGTCACTGTTAGCCCAGGTCTGTCAGAATAGTGCAAATGGGAACGGGAGAGCTAACGCCCTTCTGCTAACTCCCTAGGGCCCAAGCGGCCACAGCCAGACAGATCGGAAATCAGGGAGGAACGACAAGCACTTTTAAATGAGGGTTGCTTTTGAACTGTGGCTCCTCTGGGAGTCAAGCCCTGGACGTTCATGTGGCAGATTGGAATTTTATGGACATAGTTATAGTGATTTGGGAGTCAGGGAGCCTCTTGAGTAGATGCTTGGCTCTTCTGGGACTTAATCTGCATAATCCTTAATTAACCACCTTTCCTACATGGCCTGCAGTTACCCTGCCATGTGAATAGTGGGCAGCAGACACATCACGTGTCCAGCAGGGCTGAAGAGCCTTCTTATCAGCTTCCAATTGCAGGTCTACTTTGCAGTGTATGGCCCTAGGAACTGAATATCCCTTACGTGTATTCCTGATTGGTTGCATGTATTGTGGAGTGATGCCTGTCACTTTCTGGCTGTTTCTCTACTTAGTACAAAGCAACATGACACGAGCGGATTGATGAATAATAACGCAGGAAGCCTCAGTTCAATTTCTGAAATGTTCTTCATCTGAAAGGGAATCGGTTGATAATCGATTAAAGGTGAAGAAACTATTAGGCCTGAATGGGTGGATAGAAACAAGGGCTTTGTGTATGAATATGAAATGTTTCTAGATTCTTCTACCACCGGACAAACCTCTGGGCTACTTACCTCTTTACATTAGAAAGTTCCCTAACCAATACTGGCGGTCACATTTGCTAAGATTCCGTATGCATTTATACGTCACTCGGGACTTGCTTAGAACAAGAAATAAGGGGTCATTGATTGATGGTGTGTGTAATGTATGTGATCTTAATGTTGAACAACATGTGAAACATCTGTTGATGGTGTTTCCTGGCACGAACCTACAAGGGATCGCTCATTTCTCCCATAATATTGACTGGCTCTTTACAGAGGAAGTTTGGAATCGTCTGTCAGACGGGAAAGAGACATTTGTGACTTTGGAAGTGTTCAGCTTCTTGAAGGACATCGAATCGATATTAACGCCGCGAGGGAGCCCTTTTATGTTTGGGTAAACATGAATTTGAATTTATGATTTTAACTTTGCAGAGAAATGTAGCACGTGTGATTTATGTTCATTTACCTCTCTTTTCCATCCTGTCTCTGTTATGTTAAGTTAGTCTTGTCTTTTTTCTTGTATTCATTATGGATTTTTATTTTCTATCTTTTTGTTTTCCTTTTGCTTTGTGTGTCTGTTGATATTTTCATATGAACTTTGTATTACTTTCTTTCGTTTTGTGAAAAGTCAAATATTAACTGATCCACAAATAACACAAAAAGAATGAATGTGCAGCGACATGGCAAAACATGCATTATATGACTTGACATAACATTACATAACTAGCAAGAATGGCACAACTGGTGTTGGGATGGAAATGAGTCTGTCCCGCCCCTTTAGGCGTTTATAGAGTGAGACGAATCCCATAAACAGCTGCGCGATGTTCTAGAGGGGAAAGGGCCGTGTTTAAGAAACTCAGCACAGCTGCTATATCACTGATATTGTAGATGCATAGACTTGGTGCACGGATATAAAGAAACGCCATTTTATAGTTATGGAAGACACATGCAGCCCTGCATGGCTGCGCGGTAAATGTAGGCCCGACAGAGAAACATGAACAGGCCCAAACGCTGAGGACAGATGAGCCTGCGCTGCTAATTCCCACAGAAACGTTCACTTGTTCCCGGACTGTTGCAATGATTTAGTATCGCAGAGAGAAATGCGCCCTGAAAGGCTATGAGACAGCAACAGGCTCCTCACAATACCCATTCATCTCAACCAGGCCAACAGCAGACCTCTAACCGCCACACAGCCCACCAGGAATGATAGCACCCACCACTGCCCCAGTCCAAGAACCCCTGGATTCCACAATAGTGAGTGACCCCAGTCCACCAGCGATAAAACCAATGGTTATTATATGATCTGAACATGCATGAACATTTCACCTCTTCCATAAATGCACCCTTGGTAGTAAGAGATACAGGGAGGGATAATTTATAGATCAAAACGAAGGTGGAAGGCTTGTATGTGAGGGGTGCGCAATGACAGAGCACAGAATGTGTGGGTCAGCATGATTTTGTTCCTTCCTTCCCCCCTCGTGCCAGTCCCCGAACCTCCCAGGTGCATGCCATAATGATCCCCCCGCCCCCTGGTGCCAGTCCATGAGACTCCAAGGTGCATGCCACAATGATCCCCCGCCCCCTGGTGCCAGCCCCCGAACCTCCCAGGTGCATGCCATAATGATCCCCCCGCCCCCTGGTGCCAGTCCATGAGACTCCAAGGTGCATGCCACAATGATCCCCCGCCCCCTGGTGCCAGCCCCCGAGCCTCCCAGGTGTATGCCATAATGATCCCCCGCCCCCTGGTGCCAGTCCATGAGACTCCAAGGTGCATGCCATAATGATCCCCCGCCCCCTGGTGCCAGTCCATGAGACTCCAAGGTGCATGCCATAATGATCCCCCGCCCCCTGGTGCCAGTCCATGAGACTCCAAGGTGCATGCCACAATGATCCCCCGCCCCCTGGTGCCAGCCCCCGAGCCTCCCAGGTGCATGCCATAATGATCCCCCGCCCCCTGGTGCCAGTCCATGAGCTTCCTAGGTGTATGCCATAATGATCCCCCGCCCCCTGGTGCCAGCCCCCGAGCCTCCCAGGTGCATGCCATAATGATGCAGTAGTGGCATTAGCTCACAATAGTAGCCTAGGAACAGTAACATGTGAAGCTCCTGACCTTCTCTCCCTGGAGAGATGAGCCCAACTGACCCACGTGGAAACAGACAGACGGTGGAGACCAAAACCAATCATAGCCAGGCAGCCCCTATGGAGCAGGACCTTGTGTATGGTCTCACCAATCAGCTGTGTGGGTTAAGACCTTATGAATGACGTCCTTAGTGATGCTGTAGACTCTTATAATGTACTGTTCTTGATGGTTCAGGCAGAACGTTCTTGAACAGCAAAGTCCACTGCTGACACCCTTGTCTTTTCTACAATTAAACCTTGTTACCCTTACAAGCAATCTCTTGGCCATTTTCCATAGAGGGTTGTATTCTTTCTGGCGTGAGTGTAACTGGGACTTGCCCTCATTTGTTGACCCTGCCAATGTAATCCCTCCCCCGGTATATGCAACGGTATCCAGGGAACCTCTCCGGAATGGCCGCGCCCACCTACAGCAACTGGACCCAAAACGTGCACTCCCCAGTGGCCCTGCAGGAGCCGTGTTTACAGAATCCTGTCTGCTCTTTGGAGTGGGGTGCGGCCCCAAGGGGAGTTGAAGGCCGGTGTTTGAAGTCCGTGACCAGAGGATTTCGGGTGAACACACGCATGTGAGTATAGCCTACAAGGGATAACAAAGTAGGGTTGGATGTATGGAACAGTGTGAACAGAGTGAACTCAGAATGACTGAATAAGGGAAAGGAAAACGGAAGAGTGGGGACCTCCTCGATTGAGGGGAGAAGGTGGCACCACAATTATTGTTTAAACAATAAGGGAAAAGAGGAAAATACACAGGAGCTCAGTATAAGTAGAGAGCTCGGGAATAGTAGTGGTTGTTGTTTTAGTTTGTGAAATGAAGCAGATTAACGCACCAGATAAGACATGATATGCATTTATTTACTACGATGTTCAGCAGGACACCCCCAGCACATCCACCATGCACCTTGATCACCAACTGTTCAACCTGAATCAAAACATTATATTTCTGTGCTTGTGCTGCCACATTCCATCTCACTGTTCCACATTCCCCCGAAGGAGCACATTACAACACATCTCCCTCCCTCAACACATTATATCTACAGCAGGAGAATTTAAACATAACCTAGACACTAGAACTATGTACATGACGAACAATGTGCGCTTTACTTTTCTTTTGAAAAGCATCTCTTAAAACATACAGAAATACTTAAACCATCTGAAAGTAGGGCTCAAAAGCACTCTGCTTATTTCATTGGTTTGGCCCGCGCCACTCTTGCTAGGTTCCACACTTGGCCTCCCCGCACCATAACTGCCCCTCTCAGAACCGACATCACTTGAACTGGATTAGAATACAGCCTATACCCTTTTTACTTTACAACACGTTTCTTAACTTGCACCCAATCGGCGGCAGCAGCTTCCAGACTTCTCCTCCCTGACTTCTCATTCGTCCTCCTCACCCATTCACCTTTCCTTTTGTCCATTTTCTCTCTCAATTCTTCCACAACATTATCTGATTCCCATGCTCTACCAAGCCAGGGGGTTGAAACTTTGGTCCTGGGTTTCCTCCCCCTCATTAGTTCAAACTGACTCACTCCCATGGCTGCATGTGGGGCTAATTGCAATGCATACAATCAATCCCTCACTGCCACTTTCTTGTCCTCCCACATGCTCCCGCCATTCGCACTGCCTCCATTACACATCGATTTACCCTTTCCACCATCTGATTGGTTTGTTGCTGATAAACTGCAGTCCTGTTGTGTTTCACCCCACAACACTTAAGATACTCTTGGAAGCACCCTCCAACAAACTGCCTCCCATAATCAGTCAGAATAGAGTTAGGTAAACCTTCCCTCTCAAACACATTCTGTAGAAACTCAACCATCACTTGAGCCGAGATATCTCCCACAACTTGGAATTCCATCCACTGTGAAAATAAATCAACCAACACAACAATGAACTTCCCCCAACCATTCCCCATATCCACAGGACCTAAGATATCCAGTGCTATCTCACTCCACACCTTCTCTGGTGTTCCTACCTTCACAATGTGTTGTTGACGCGTCACTACACTCTCGCCCGAGATATCACACTCAATAGACCTCCCCACTATCCTCTCCACATCTCGATCAAAACCAGGCCACCAATATTCACTTCTCAAAACTGCCTTAGTTTTTGAAACCCCAATGGGACCCTTGTGTGCAATATCAACCAACCTCCTCCTCAGGGCCTGGGAAAAAAATGCCCTGTCCCATCTTTACAAGATATCACTCTTGACGCAGAACTCCGACCTCACTTCCCATAGTCTCCTCTCCTCCACATTTAGTAACCATTTTTCCGGCTAACCAACTGCTACAAAACGCATAACTCTCTCTAAAACCTCTTCCTCCATTAATATGCTTGACCAATCTTTACGAGTAACAACTCCATCATGCGTAACATATACAGTGTTGGTGATCACATCCTCCACATTACAATCACCAACTTCACTTCCACTCTCTCTGAGTCTTGAGACATGGTCTGCTAATACATTTTCCCTACCAGGAATTACTTCCATCACAAACCTGTGTCCTTACTACCGAGCCACCCAGCAAGCCTCTCTCCTCGATACTTATTCTAGCCCCTTCTTTCCAAAAATGACCTTCAATGGCCTATGGTCAGTCCTGATGATAAATTCTCACCCCACAAAATGTTGCCACGCCCCAGTGGTGTAAAGCTAGAGCCTCCTTCTCGAACACAGAGTAATTTATTTCTGCTCCTCTCAACATCCTTGATGCAAAAGTCACAATCAATTCTCGACTGTCCTCCTCAATCTGCGTCAAAATGGCCCCTATAACTGAGTCGCTGTCATCTACGGAAATAACACTCCTCCACCTAGTGTCAAACATAGCCAATGGCCTTGTCATGTCAAGTTCCCCGTTTATCATTTGAAACTCCCTCTCACTATCTGCATCCCACAAAAACTCAACACCCTTCTTGAGTAAACTCATAATTTTCACAATCTTGTCTGAAAAGTTGCACACCCATTTATCCATTTTTGATAAAATTCAATCATTCCTAGAAAAGATCTGAGATCTCCTTTCCCTTCAGGAAACTGTATCTTCTTGAACCCATCCACCAAATCTTTCTTGGGCTTCAACCCTTCACTTGATTTTTCATGCCCTAGCTACTCCACCACCTCCTTACCAAATGTACACTTTTACACTCTCAGCGTTATACCCTTCTGTTCCAGGATTCCCACAACTTTATTTACATTCTCCTCATATTTTTCCCAACTGTCTCCACATACCAGGATAAAATCCTGGAAACAATGCATATCAGGAAGCACCTTCAGCAACATATCCATCACTTTTTGAAAAACCGGTGAGGCTGAGATAAGTTCGAAAGGCATCCTGCAGAACTAAAATATGCCCTCATGCGTGATAAAAGCTGTTAGTTCCTTAGATCGGTCATCCAACCTTATCTGGTGATAGGCGGGTGACATATCCAACTTCGAGAATAATGTTCCCTTATGTAAGTGATTTCAATCCGGCACTTCACCTAAGTCAATGCCTAGCGTGTAATGCACAACTGAAATCCTTATTTATTTATTTGTGTCTAAAAGTTCTTTTATTCTAAACGATGTACCACTTATATCATGACCCTCTCCTGGAACCCCCCCGGTCACACTGAACCAGGAAGCAGGCTGGCTTGCAAAGTTAAAGTATTTATTTATATATTCACAATATAATCACACTATTTTAATGGGGATACAATAGTAACCAATGGGGTGATGTCACACTAAGCAATCTCTTTAATCACAGGGAGTAATGATGAGCAAAAACAATGCAGCACAGAAATAATACTTTTGTCTGGGTTCAGATCAATAGCAGTGAGGTTACTATTTCCCCCTGCACACCCCTCAACCCCCAAATATGCCACATAAAGAGATAGAAGGTGACAGAACAGGTTTCAGGAATGCAGAATTCAAATACAAGGTCAATCCCACTTTCCCCCCAGCAAACACAAGAGTGAAACAGAGTTGATTGGCAAACTGTCAAACTGGTTTTTAAAGTTGTCTGAGAATGGATAGGGTAAAATACTAAATATGGCTTAAATCACTGAAATTGTTTAAATTCTAATGGGAGCCGCTTTATTTGGTTGCAGACAAACACTAGCAATGATTTAGCAATGATTTAACACCAATAAGCAATGTGCAAACTGAAATTTGATGTCGGGTGCAATGAAAAGCTATTTTATACGTGTAATATTTTGCCAAAATGAAAATTTGCGGCAAACTTTTCCACGTGCGGTAATCGCATTCGCGGGAGTACTAGATGGATTTGAGATGCAGTATTTGGTTCTATGGAAAGCTGTGGATGTTAGCTACAAGCAGATGTTTCTAGGATAACATTTGAAGAAGTTATGGACGTTTTCGTGGAGGTCGTTTGTCTGAGATAGGTACAGAGAAACAATGAGAAACAGGGATGCGCTTTTAAAAGACAAACAGGATTTCTTTACACTAGGGTCAGACTATGAAGAAGCAAATACTATACGGGAGCACAGCCACTAAACAAGGACGCCTCTGGATCAAGTTTTTGCCTGCCGAGGAGCTTGCCTTCTTCAGATGAAATATATCAGCGCATAGATATGTTTAACAATACTATTACAGAAGGAAGATAATAGGGAAGAGATAGAGAGTTCAGGCAATTCAAAATAATTCTAACAATGCAGTTCTGGATATAAGAGAGGATGGATTTGAGATAGGGATTGACTATGGACAGTACATAGGCTAGTGACAGTCCTATACTATGGATACTCACTATATATGTTTGAACAGAACTGTAAGGAAATCTGGTCAGTCAAGATCTTAGGACAGGAATTCTGCTAGGTACACTGGACTGGCACAAGCTGCTGGGTACACCGCACAACAGGACTGGGTCTGCAATCAGCACGGTGCTCTGGACACCGCACAACAGGACTGGACAGGATTGGCACAGCACGGCACAGCATGGCACAGGATTGGGTTTAATCTGCCCTTCTCGGTTCTGAAGATAATTATTTAGCAGGAAAGCAGTTACAGCACTGCCCGGCTGCTTCTTTGGTTTCCCCTTTAAGTTTGTGGGATTCAGGGTCTAGAAGTTTAAGGCCTAGCTGAGAATGGTTCAGCTATAGAGTGGGCCTTTCTGCTTTGCCAAGTTTCTGGAGTCTGGAGCAAGGAATATGGATGGATCTCCTTCAGGGGGCTTCGCCAGGATCAGGATAGTGGGTGGATCTGTGTGCCCTTCTAAGTCCTCAGCTTTCTCTATTTATGCATTTGAAAAAGGGGTGTGTATGCTGGATTATCCTAAGCGCGCCCCCTTGGTTGGCTATAGGTTAGAATCTCCCCTCTCCCTTGATTGGAGGAGAAAACAGGGTGTCACCATGATGATGTGGTTTTATGAGTCAGAGAATCCTCCCCTTGGCTTTTGAACATGAAATCTAATTTTAATATAATACATATTTACAATTTTACAAACTTTATAACAATAACGTATCTAGATCACATATTTTGTGGAGCAAATGCTCTTCCAAGCCCCGTGATTGTAGGATCTTGTGTCAGCTTTTGACAGAATTCTGCCCTTTTGGGCCGGAACACAATATCTAGTTTATCTAAAATTTTGTACAACTGTGCGCATTGTATCTGGACATGAGCGTGTGAAGTGTCATACTTTTGACATAATTACATTTGGTATAAAACCACAATTTCTACAGTTACTTCCCAGAACATAGCACAGAGTTCTGGCTCCTCTTCAAATGTGCAGCCAAAAATTAGGTTCAGAAGTCTTGGGTTTACATATTTTTTACAATTGTACAAAGTGAATTATCAGTCTTTTTAGAAATATGCTTTTTGTCCATTGTGAATCAACAAAAGGATGTCTGTCCCCGCCTCCTTCTCCTTCTTGCAGCTCAGGAGCAATCTCCGCCCCTTTCCTTCTCTCAGAGGTCATTTATGATCCTTCCTGATTACCATCTCCTTGCCTGGGAGGACATCCATTGTGCTCTTCCCAGAGTAGCCCAAGTGCCCCTCCCCTCTTAATTATCACTTGGATGTGAGTTCCTGTTCTAGAGAGCAGAAGGGAGGTGCCTGGCCCTGTGGGGGAAGTTGTTTGCGGTTTGTCTTGAAGTCAGGCTTACTTTAAATGTCATTTTGTTACAAATTTTTCTTTGTTTAAATAAACTTGCAATTTTCAAACAAGCAGCTAGAACACTGATTCCAGACTCTAAACCATGACGTTTAAATAGTTACAATTTAGGTTACTCTTGATAACAGGTCACTTAGATTTCAGACATTAGATCTTAATGGTACTCGTTTACAGTTTTACTGCAAGCTTTTGAAAACAGTCATTCATGCTGCCGCTGGTACTGCGCCCAGATTTTGACAGATCCCACAGGCAGGCCCCTTTTGCTGTGGGTGTTTAGATGATCAATTCAGCTTTCCAGGATATTGCAATTTCACAATGATTTCTTGAATTCAGTAAAATGTGACACCCAGCAAGAAGATTGGATGTTTGTGGGTGTTTTGGACCAGCATTCTGTAATTTCAGCAACCAAGAAAAGTTTTAAAAACAAGATTCAGGATTTCTTTCAGCAAGCACTGCTTTTCATGCAGGCTCCATTTTTCCTTGTTGTGAAGCCCAGTAACATGTTTCAGGAGTGCGGTCTCCGTTCCACCACTGACAACATGCATGGTAGATTTGTCAGCCATCTTTTTGTGCTTTGTAGAGCGCAATTTTCATAGGTTTTGGCACGCATAGGGGTTTTGCAGCCATTTTGATGATTCTGGCACCATCAGCACACAGTGATGCCGCAGGGCAGAGCATAAGTGGGTTAATTCATCCCACATTTACCAATCATTGCCAACATTTCCTTCATATTTGGGAGAGGGTCCCTTTCTGCTAAAACACATTTATTCAGCTCTTTTAACTCAACACATAGTCTAAATTCGCCACTGGCTTTTTTTCCCTCCATGAGGGGAGTCACCCATTCAACACTCCCAACAGGTATTGATATGCTATCGCACTTTAATTTCCTCAGCATATACTTTACCCCATCCCTCAACACCATTGGTAATGGACGTAGCTTCGCCCCTACAAGTATACTCCCCTCCTTCTATACAATCTTATGCACCATGCCTCTCACACATCCAATGTTCTTTGAAAACACCTTGGCATACCTCTTGACCCTGCTACCATTTTCACTCACATGTAATACCTGCTCATCAGTGTTCGGGTCCAATCTTGTTTAGGCCTTTTGCTCTCTCCATCCCACTAACATTTTGCCACTCTTGGTGACGTATACCTTACACTTAGGTTCTATCCCCTTGAACTGTAGATGGGCCATGCAACATCTTATGACACCAATTTTACCTAGGTTGTACCCGCCAGGCATCTTATCCAACGGCAATAGCTCACACACTTTTCCGCCCACCACATTTTCATATACCTAATTTGACATTAATGATAGTTTTGCTCCAGAATCCGTTATAAACTGTACAAATGTTCCATTTACACAGAGTCAGCAAAGGGACTGTCACAATCGTCAACCTCATTACACATGACCATGGAGAGGAGCAGCTACTTGCCTCTGTGGGAAGTCCCTCCCCCCTACTACCTATATGTTGGGAGCCTGAAATTATGCCACGTTTGACACCAGCAGTGAATATTCGAGAAAAGTTATCCATTGAAAAAGCCACATCAAATGTATTCCCGAAGAGAAGACAATCTAATGTAGGAGCTCCCTGAAGGAATATGAAAATGAGAGAAAGAGAAGCTGGTGATGTCACAAGAGATGAGCGTGATGCCCTGAAGAATGGCTGAGGAAAAAAAATGTATGGATCACATAGAACCCGATGATGAAAATAAGAGTCAAGTAGCTTTCACTTACAAATGAAGATTGCACGTGTGAGAAGCACTGCAGAAAATGCAAACCGTTGAATAAATGTACAGATGCAGCAATGCATGTAGATCAAGGAATCTTGGCAGCTGGCCATAAGTAGTGAATAGACTGCAGGTGGAGCTGCCATTGTATAGAAGGTGGGCATCAGTGTCAGAAATATAGTAAGTTCAAAAGTAGAAAGGGAGATTAAAAGATGGAAAGGAAGGAGAGAAGGCTAAAGCTGACGAGGTAGCGCTTGTCCAGAATTAATGGATGGGTGGACTAATATTTCTCAAATTAGATGGGAAAAGTATCATGGAAGTTAGGCAAAGGAAAGATAAGGAAGCGCAAAATAGAAGGGACAAGGAACAGAAGAGATGGAAAGAAGACGAGCATAAAAGAAAGGGGTAGGGAGCGACGAGAGAAGATGTATCAGGAAAGAAGAAAGAGCAGAGGAGCAAAGAAAATATGACAATAGACCGAAAGCAATTGAAGATAGGGATAGAACAGAAAGGAAAAGAGAAGTGGAAGAAGATCAGAAACTAAGGGATAAAAGGATACATAGACGGAAGGAAGGTAAGGAAAGAAGGGAAGGAGTGAGAAGGGAAGAACAAAGACAATCAGAAAATAGAATTAGATGGGAGGTGAGAAAGCAAAAAGAATTAGATGAAGAAATAGCAGGAGGCAGCGGTGTCTTGATACCAGTGTCATTTGTAAAGAACAAGTAGGGCCAAGCCCAGAAATACGATGGGACAGAATAGAAGAGTTCCTACTGATAAAGGGAGCGACGTCATGGGATTCTAGAGTAGTACAGGAAACAGAAAGATTTGATGCAGAGAGCGTCAAGGAAAGGTGTGATGAGGCTTATCAACAGTTGAGGCGAAATAACGAGTGTGAAACTTGAGGGAGCGATGATTGATCCCTAATGCCTCAAGCGCAAAGGGAGGAGGGAAGCCTGCTCAGTCACAAGCATAGAGCATTGTCCATAAGCAAACTGACCCTGGAAAAGGGTGAAGGGGATGACAGTCACACTTCTTTGGGACAAGAAATGTCAGATGAGGAAAGAGAATCCTTCCTTGGGGGAGAAGGAGGGAGTGTGTGTGTGTCACGCCTCAGGGAACCTGGCGGCTTTGGAAGAAGTGGAAGCTACGCCCGCCATAGCGGGTTCCATCACGTTTTTTGGGAAGCGCGCTGTGCAGGTCTAGTTGTCGTAGCGACGTGCCTGACACCGGTATTTAATCCTTTCACTTCCGGGGTCAGGTGCGTTGCAACGTACAGTGTTTTCGTCCTGTTTCCAGCGCTGCTGTTTTTTTCGTGGAGTTTCCCTTTTTCCCACTGTTGTTCCTTCTTTCCCTTTTTTTTCCGTTCCTTGCGCTCCGTACCTTTATCCAGTATTTCACTTCGCTTTCTTGACTCCTCCTCCCTTGTCTGTTCCATTCCCGTCTCTTATCCTTCCTCCCTCCCGTCTTGTGCCTTTCTCTCTATACTTATTCTGTTTATTCTTGCTTCCTTCCTGTATTTTACTTACCTCTCTTGGTCCTCTTCGTTTGCCCTCCTCTGTTCCTATCTGCTTACATCTTGTGTACCGACCATTGCCTGTCTTGTGGATTGCCGCGCCCAGCCCTCTTCTGCTTATCCAGTATCGGAACTACTTCCTGTTGATATCCCGGTGTACTGACCTCAGCCTGTCTTGTGGATTGCCTCGCCAAGCCCTCTACTGTCTATCTGTACTGGAACTTTTCCATTTATCTGGTCTCATACCCGATTCTCATTGGAATCTCTTCCATTTCTGGACCGTGTTCATCAGATTACTCTCCCTCTGTTGCTGCCTCCGGAGTGTGTTTCCTACTACCTCTCTGCGTTTGAAGATCCAAATCTTCCGGGGTTTTTGTGCCACTGGCTTTTTCCCCATTGACCAGCGACCAAGGAGGGTTGCCACAGATCACCCAAAGGGTGTCACTGTGGCGTCCTACCTTGGTCGTCCCTATCTTCAAAAAAAACAAGGAGTGAAGACTCGAACAAAGGACAATCCTAAGCTGACTCAACGCCGGAGACTTCAAGGTGAGGAGGAAGGGGAGGAAAGGGAGTCTGGAGCATCTCAGGAGGAAGAGGAGATTACAGACATTCCTGACAGTGTGCTCCTGACGGAAGCCTGCAATTGGATAAAGAAGTAAGATGGTCCGATCTAGAACAACCTAAGCCTGGGACGCCATATCCTATGCCATATCAAGAGCGTCCTCGAGGATGATTGTATAGTGAGAACGGAGAATCGCCACCATATGTTAGCAGGTTAAGATAGCTACCAGCAGGGAGATGGTCAGGAACAATTGTCCTGGCTATGGATAGGTTAACAATGGGAGCCGACTGCGGGTTGGGGTTTACACAGTTTCCCTTATTAGAAAAAGGTGGAGCAAGACCACAGTATAAACCATGGACGCAGATAATAGGATAATTTAGAGTGCAAGCTCCCAAGCTTGACTTCGGGCACTGGGAAATGGATATCACAGGAGGAAACACATTGGCCATAAGGGATATTAAGGGTCTCTTGGCAGCTATTCTTGGGGAAAGAGTTGATGACATATGGAGGAGAGCAGGGAATTCAAGTGTGACAACTCAAAACACAGCGCATGACGGGGCACTGTTTAATAAATGCAGAGCAGATGTTTGGAGGGTTTTCAGGGTCCTGACACATCCAATATGGGTGCAATTATGACACATAAGATGAAGGAAGATGAAGACCCTATTGCTTACATTCAGGATATTCAAGAGCGATAACAGCTTGAAACGCATTAGCCCTGGGAAAACATGGTGGCATTATTTTACCACATTTTATGACAGCGGTTGCCTGAGCCAGTACAGAGGCAGATGACAAAAGAAGTGGTAATGGAAGCAAAGCCTTGGGCTGAGATACAGCTGACAATAGTTCATCACTGTTGCCTATTATAGGAGCAAAATTAAAAAAAGATGAGGCTAGGAAAATTGAGTAAGCCAAATTAGTTCAGAAGAAATTGTCAAAGTTTTCCATGGAAGGGGCGTTATTGACGAGTGGAGATGGATTGGGAATGCAGGAAGCAATGGGTGCATTGCAGGCAAATAATCAGTGCCCGATGGACCAAGGTGGATATGGCTTCATGCCACAAGGCAGAGGTATGGGCTGTGGGATGTATTGACCCACCAGGCTCTGCCCTGCAACATCACTGTGCGCTGCTTTCACCAGAACCAACAAAATGGCCGAAAAAGCCCTATGCATGCTAAACCCCTAAGAATTTTGGAGTGAAACCGGAAAAACTGGATGCCAATCTACTTTGCCTGTGTCAGTGGTAGAACAGGAGACCACACTGCCAAAACCTGTCATTGGGCTGCCCATAGAGTGAAATGGAGCTACCTGAAAAGGCAGTGCTTCATTGCCAGGAAAAACCCAGAAGTGCTCTAAAATCCGTTTTTCCTTGGCTGTTGAAATTGCAAAATAATCGTTCCCAAACATCAGAAAAGATCCAACATCCTTAATGGGTGTTAACCATCACCTTATTTAAAGAATCCCCATAAGCACACAATGTCAGGAGAAGCAGATTTCATCAGAAGAATATCCACATTAATAAAAGGTGTTTGCCTTGGAAAATCTGTCAGATATGGGCGCAGTACCGCCGCTTGCCTGCATCAAAGCTTTCAGTTAAGTGCATTAGGAGTTTAAACATGTGCATTAAAATCAAATTGTTGAAAAGAAGAGACTTGCAATCCAAAGCAATAAAGGGTTGCCACTATTTAATTTCTATGTTGAAAAAGACTGGAATTAGAGACCTGTGTGTCTATTTTTGAAAATGTAAAGTTTATTTTAGCAAAGACAATTTTAAACAAAGTGTGTTAAATTGACTTCTGATGCAAGCCACAGAACTTCAAAGGCAAATTCCACAGTGTGCCCCAATCAAAAGGTGCCTTCTTTCTGCTCTCTGCCCCAGGAACTCTCAGTCAGATGTTAATGAAGGGGGGGGGGGATTTTGCTCTGTTGCTCTGGGGAGAGACAAAAGGCTTCCTGGACTGAAAGGGTATGCAAATTCAAGTGTCAACAGAAACTACTGCCAGCAGGAAGCGAGGCCTGCATTGCTCTTGGCCCAGAAAAACTTTGGGGGCGGGACAGGCAGATATGTGTATCCTTAAACCACAAGAAAGCAGCTTTTTGAAAAAGACTCACAGAGAATTGTGCAAAATTGTAAAAATCTGTAAAATATAGTGTTGTTAAAATGAAAATGCTGGTCACATTTTGAAACTACTCAGAACTCTGTGCTATGTTCAGGGACATGACTACAGAAATTGTGATTTTGTAGCAATTGGGATGATGGTAGAAATATGAAACTTCACAGGATTATTCCCATATGTATAAAAATGTGGACAAATCTGACATTGGGTACCCAACCAAAAGCGCAAAAAACTGTCAAATCTGAACTAAAGCTCTCACGGAGATGGAACTTGGACGGATACTTGCTCCACTAAATCTGTGATATAAATATGTTATTGTTAGCAAGTTGGGAATATTGTAATTATGCTTTATATGAAAAGCAGATTTACTGTGCAGAAACAAAAGGGAGGTTCTCCCTGGATTGTAAAATACAGCATCATCATGAAACCATGTGTTCCTTCTCAAATCAGGATCCAAAAGGATTCCTAGAGGGTGTGTCTAGTATAATTCAGCCTACTCACCCCTTTGGGAAAAACATAAATAGAGACAGTTTAGGACCTAGATAGACACACATTCAACCATCAACTGATTGTTGGTGGAGCACTTTCAAGTCCAAGACTCCAGAACTTTGAAAGCGGAAAGACCCAATTCCAAAGCTGAACCCTTCTCAGCTTGGCCTTTAAAATCCTGAAACCAGATTTTACCCAGACCTCCAAGGGGAAACAAACCAAAAAGAACAGCCTGGCTGTCTGTTTCTGATTTCTTGCAGAGAATTCTTGCTAGAAACCAGAGATCCAAACCAGTAGAGCAGAGCTGTAACCAGATAGCTGTGAACCAGAACCAACCCGTCAGACCCAGTCCAGAGTGCTGTGAAGTGTCCAGAGTGCCGTGCTGAGTGCAGAACCCGAGCGCCCTGAATTCCGTCCGGTGGGCTAGCAGAATTCCAGTCCAGAAATCTTTGACCAGATCCCTGATGGGCCCATTCCAAACAGGATTAGTGAGTGTCTATAGCACTGAGTTGTCCCTAGCCAATATCTTATCCATAAGTAAACCTATCCAAACCCATTCTAGTACATCAAGAACTGCATAGTAGAACATTTTTTGTCTTTCCTGTATCTTTCTCTCATCCCTATAGTCCTTTGATAATAGTAGTGTTACAATCATCTTGGCGCTAATATATTTGCTGAAGAAAGAGAAGGGTCTCAGCAGGTAGAAACCATCCTGAGACGTCGCTGTAATGGTGGCTGTGCTGTCGTGTAGCTTGTGGCTTCAGAGACTCCCTAGTGTAGAGAAAATCCTATTTGTAATGTTCGAAAGCGCATATTTCTTTTGCAAATTTTGACTCTTTCTGTAAAAAAATGACCTCTACAAAAACCTCTGTAACTTCCGTACCGTGCATGCTAGAAACAAATTCCAATGTGGACAATACAGCAGTGGTTAATGTTGTGAACAGACAGTCTGTTAAGGACCACAAGGTGTCCAGACATTTGAGGGAGTTTGTGTTGCGCTGCCTGAGATGGAATATTGTGCTGGGAAAGGATGACAGCATCCCTGATGCATCATCAATTTTCAATGCCAGAGATTCCGTGAGTTGGCACCAGACACGGAGGTGGAAGGCCACCGGATCCGGGAAGAACTATGGCAGCTAGGAGAGTGGGAGCGGTGCAGTCAGTATGGGTTCATTGGCCACAAGTTTGCGGGTGGCATACAGGAGAGCTTGGCTGCAATTTTAGAAAGGGGGAGCACAGAGTTGGACAAGGGGAGGTGATGTGGAAGAGAAGAGGCGAGAGTATGTGGCAAATTTCATAATGGATTGCAATGGGAAAGGGTGTTCTTGGGTGACGATAATAGTGAAGCTGGGCGGTATTGCTTTCTATGGCCAGTGGTTCTGGGTTTCTCAGCTTAGTGGTGGGGTGATTGCGAATAAGATGCTAAAAGGCTGGCCAAGGGAGAAGGGAAATCTAAAGGACAGCAGACGGCCAGTGTCAGCAGAATTGTTCGGTCCATTGTGTAATGTGGTTGGGGGAATATGCTAGTCTTTCTGGAAGAAGGACATGCTTAGTGCATGCTCTACCTGGTTGTTTTTTGGGGTTCCCAAGCGTCAGCATTGCTGTTGAGGGCGGGGGCCAAAGGGGACTAAGATGGGTGGGGGGCGTCTTTATGTCAGAAAACAATGTAGATATTAAGATCAGTAAATGAAAGATGGATCACGTGGGAAAAGGTTGTTGGGTTAATTTGGACAGGGGAGGTAAGGTGTTGTATCCAGCGAAGGCTGGGTTAGAGTATAGGAGGAGATGTTCAGGGAGGGAAGGTTTGGTTTTCCAACATGAGAATTGGGAAGGGGGTGACAACGTGGCTGGTTTTGGGGTGATGAGGAAGGGTTTGGCAGCATTAGGTGAGCGGGATGAGAATTCGGTACTCATTCTTTTAGGATTGGAGCGGCATCAGAGGGGAGCATGTTGTGTTTTCTGAGAGGGATCAGAACGGTTTAGGGTGTTGGAAATAATGAAAGTATAAGGTGTACATCAGCGAGCTGAGTGAGGGGAGCGGTTAGGTGAGGGTGGGATTTCAGCGGGGAAACTCATTTTCGTTTCTCTAGCAGATGCGGTACGAAGGAGAAGTGAGGTTCCCCAGATCTGGATCAGCGGCCACTCAGTGGTGAAATAGGTGGGGAGAGTTGCGGGTAAGGGAAACTTTGGTACCCAGTTGTGGTGTAGTTATAAAGTTGGATTGTTGAGATGGTCATTGGTAGGAGAGCTTATGTCGGACCAGCTGCTTCTCATGTTAGCTGGTTTCAGGGAGCAGCATAGAGAGCCAGCGGTGCTTTTTTTGCAGGGCAGAATTACTTGGTGAGGGAGAGAGGGGTTGCTCTGATAAAGAAAGTGAAGAGAGATTTGAGCTGGATACGGGAAATTTGCCAGGCGGTTTCCTTGTACTGGACAGAGTTGATGCCAAGGAGAGTATGGAGGGGAGCTATCAAGGAAGGGGCAGTTGAGCCGACAAGGAAAAAGATGAACAGAGAAATGTTGAAATTCTGCAAGCGCTGGGGGGAGCAGACATTGGCACTTCAGGACATTAAGTAGGTAGAGTCTGACCTACTATTTCGAGAGGACGACGTGCACGTGTCGGTGCACGTGTCGGTGCTGAGCAATCAATAATATTTGCTGAATTTGAGGACAGCGCTGAAGGAATTTATAAAAGGGTGGAGTTGAATGGAGAGAGGGGGTAGGGCAAGGGAGGGTTTTTCTGGGTGCCCGGGACATGGCTCTTTGAAGGATGTTTGGGGAAGCTAGAAGGGGTATTAGCACGGTAAAGGACGAGGGTAGCACTGTTTGCGTGGACAGGGTCTGGAGGGAAAGAAGGGTGATGAAGTATGGAAGAAGGAGGGCCATGGCCTCTAGGAGATGATGGGGGAACAAGGGGGGAAGAAGGGTGAGTGGAATTGAGGGGGAAGGGAGAGAACAAGGGACAGTAATTAATGAAGGTTTTAATTAATTGATTGTTTTGGTTAATTGTTAATGATCAGTAGTCTGTAAGGCCAAGGAGCTTGGTTAGCATTTTATTTGTAAACTGTGGCCTGTCACATTAAAGCAACCTTTTCCCATTATAAACGAGTCCTGGGTTTTTGTGCAGTTTAGCCCAAACTCGTATTTGTCAATAGCAAGGATTTCCCCAGTACCGCCAAAGGGATAACGAGGCCCTAAATCTCCTTTGGAATTGGCTGGACCAACATTTCAATAGCAGCCGGGCACACACAGTGCCTTCTAAAGAGCTCATTTCACTTCTGATGTAAGAAGCTGCATAAACCAGAGCAGTTTTATGAAAAGGGGTTCAATTTCATTGATGTCGAAAATTCCTCGCAATTACACCAAACTGAATGAAGCAACTGTCACGACCCTTGGTGATTATGCAGCGTTCTTGTACATTTTGAAACGTTCAAATTATTTAAATGAATTCCCTCCACCCATCCCTCTGGGAGGGCGATCTCAGATTACCATAAGAAACATTTACGATTTAATGGTATTCAGAGATAGGCGAGGAGCTGTAAAATGTGAAATTGGTAAATGAGTTAAGCGCTCGTCGCTACCTTCTCTGCAGTCACAGGGCCTCTTCACAAGTTGGGCGGTATCCCGGCTATAATACTGCCAAACTGTAATAGATTTAGAACCCGCCGGTCCAGCGGTATCACCGCCGGATGCCAGTTGGGCGTTAATGGTAAATCCCCATTGGACACAATGGGGCACTTTTGATGCTAATACCATGCGCTAATACAGCCGGTGGTAATACAGGGCGCTGAATGGGATTTTTATCCCCAGAAACAATCTGGAGGTAAAACAGCCCATTAAGCGTCCATCTCGTGATAGGGCCAGCCTTTAAGTCCGGCGGTAATACTGTTACTGCCACATTTAAGGGCCACAGGCCAACTCGTGATGAGGCCCACAGAGTCGAATCCCAGGAGGATTGACTCAGCTCTCCACCCTCCAACGTTGATTAATTAAATATCATTAAATTGTGCAACAGTAATTATTACAGCGCTTAGAAGCAGAGAAGACTCCAGCATGAAGTGCTGAGTACAAAAACCTGCTATTTAATCATAATGAAGAAGGCTAGCGGGTATAGTTATTACTGGCGGTCAAAGGTGCTGGCAAGGGAAATGGGTGCAGACTATGTAATTATGTTAGAGCCTTGGTGTTTGACTACAGTACATACCCGAGACCCCTTTTGCAGGCTTTCAAGAATGCACAGGTGAACAAAGTAACAATAGAATGGACTGAGGAAATGGAGGAAGTGTTTGAAAAGTTGAAAAAAGCTATTTGTACAGCTCTTGTTTTAGGAATTCCCAACTATGCAGAGGAATTTTCCTTATTTTCGCACATGAATGTGACAGTCATGACAGCAGTGCTTACACAGAGGACTACATTGGGGTAAAAGCCTCTAGATTACTACAGTGGGATTTCAGACCCAGTTATGAAAGAACACTTTCCTTGCAAACAGTCATTGGCAGCTGCCGCATTCACAATTGAGAAGTCTACAAGTATTGTCATGGGCTGCTCTATGACTCTTTTCGTGTGGCATGATCTGTTTGCCATTTTAAAGAAGCCCAACGGTACATTGACATCACAGAGAGCTTCTGCATATGAAGTAATGATGTTGAACCCAGCGATTAAAATTGTCAGAAGTAAAATAGTGAATCCTGCCACCTTTGTAGCTGAGCCAGTAGCAGAAGGCGATCAAGTGCATGACTGTGCTAATTATGTTGAGTTTTATGATGATATTCCCTGTGTGAAAGAAAATGCTTTTTCAGGAGTGGAAATTCCCTTTATTGATGGTTCTTCAAAAATGTATCGATGAGTGGGGAAAGGCATTCTGGTGCAGCTGTAGTGAGGCATGGATTGAATGGGGAATTTGAAGTAGTAGCAAGTGCAGGGCAGCAACTGTCTCACTTTTCAGCACAAGCAGCAGAATTGGTAGCACTGATTGTCGCACTCAAGAAACATGAAAGGCAGGAAGCGACGGTGTACAGTGACTCCGGCTATGTGATGTCAACCGTACATGCAGGGCTAGCACATTGGAAAAGGAGGGGCTACCTCTAAGCAGATGCCACTCCAGTGCAGCACGCAGCATTATTGGACAGGCTTATTAAAGCACTACAACTCCCAGTAGCCATTACAATAGTTAAATGTGCAGCACATACGTAGAGAATTGACTTTATTTCTCGTGGGAATGAGGCCACATATGTAGAGGCCAAAAGGGTTGCATATTCACCAGATATTTATAGTTTTGATACTCCAGATGTAAAAGAGAAAGTAGTCACGATTATGATAGTAAATTAAGGGTTTAATCATTTATCGACAACACAGATGATGGAAGTTCAAGGCTGTGCACCACAGGAAGAGCAGGATTTGTGGAAACAGAGAGGGTGCTCCTTATCCCCCTCAGAAGCATTTTGCTGACAAGACAGCACTGGAAAGCCAGTGATGCCAGTAGCATTAATAAGGGTAGCGCTTGAACAGCTGCACTACCCCATGCATGAAACTAGGGAAAGCCTTGTAGCAGCTATTGCAGAGGACTGATTTGTACTGAACCTGTTACAACATGTTGCATTTTATGTAGTAAATTGCATCGTATGTCAAAAGTTTACAATTGGGCATAAATTGCGAACTATCAGAGGAGTGATTCCTCGACTTAATGGTCCTTTTCAGCATTTACATATTGACTATGTTGATATGCTGCAAGTAAGTATTGGATACAGGTATATAATAGTGTTGGTGTGTCCCTTTTCGAGATGGAATGAAGCTGGTCCTTGTACGCACCCTGGTGCCACTTGTGCAGTGAGGTTTTTAGTATAAGGACTCTCTCCAAGATGGACAGTATGTGAGGTTCTGCGATCCAATTGTGGCCCCCATTGAGTTAATGAAGTATTTGAACAAATTAATATAGTATTGAACATTAAGCACACATTTTCTTCTGCTTATCACCTGCAAGAGAACGGTATATGTGAGAGGCTCAAAAGTCTTCTTAAAGACAGGATTGCAAAACTCAAATTGTCACTGAAGAAGGGATGACTCTATTGCCTGCCCCTAGCAGTATATACATTAAGGAATCAGCCTGGGTCGGACCACCACCTCATGCCCCACAGGTTAGTGACGGGGAGGCGAATGAGAACACCCTTGTCTCTCTCCATTGAGGAGCAGAAGTGATGCCCAGAAGACTGCAGAAATGTTAAGAAATTAGTTATGTGCTTACTTGACATGTATGACCACTAGTATCTCTGGCATTTCAGATCAACTCAAGCACCAGGGGCTTGGTCTCAGAACACAGATGAAGACCATTCAGCAACAAGAACTACATAAATACTACCTGTACCTAGGCTTTTCCTTGTAGTTCTAATATAGAATTTCACCAGAAAGTGGCATTAGCCACAATTCCTAGGACCATACATAGTGAAGAATATTACTCCATCAGCAGTAAAAGTCCAAGGGAGATGCACATGACTACATCTTAATGACATGAATCCCTATACTGGCGAGGCTGCAGCACCCCTGGCTATCGATTTGGAAGCAAGACAAGGAGAAGAAGTTCAGCACGTCTAGACTCGATCAATGACTAGGAAGAAGGACACTATGGTTGCTAATTAAATAAATGCAAGTGTGCATTTGGACTGTGGCTCACATCGGACTCTTCATAGATATAATAGCAGGTGTGCAAACACAGTTCTTGAGTCACAGGAATCTTTTGAGTTGGACTTTAGAAAGTGTTGATGTACTATAAATATGCCAAACCTGGAGTTCAAATTTGATGACTGGAAACACAAGCAGTTTCCAGACTCGTTCATCACTGAGTTTCTGTTTAGTTAAATCAATGGTCCTATCAGATTTCGATGTCCATAGGCTACTTCTCGCTGTTTTCGTTTTCATTATTCAAGCTTATCCTGCTCTTGTTGGGCGCAGTATTAATATACGCATTTTTTTGCACAATCCTATAAATGGCCCTGAAATCAGGAAGCTGATTGTACAGATCCTGCAGTTACCTGACCATCTGAAAGAGTTGCCTGATTAAAAATATTTTTTTCCTTCCTTAAAGTAGTATACAGGTACAATGAGGAACTTTGAGAATAGTACTTTTTTTTAAAGTGAGCAAACCCAACGACGTTCAGAGAATCATAAATGGTAAGGGGTAATGTATTAGTGTATAATAAATGCACGCACAGCATTTATGGTTGTTTTTCGGTTTCTTTTGGTCCACACAGTTTACTTTATTTGTATAAGCCCCTTTGATTCTTCCCACTTTAGTGACTCATGCAGAATTATCTGTTACCAAAAGACCAAGGCCATTTGTGATTTTCCCCACACCCACCAGTAGCTCGTGTGAGGTTGCCTATTTCTATGACAAGTGTTCCTATTATTTCCTTTGTAGGAAGTACCATTTCTGATTTACTTCTTCAGTATTATGCAAACACTCAGTTTATGAAAGGGAGACACAGGAGAAGCACAAGGGAAGATGATTATGAATTAAATAATTATTTAGACAGTACAACACATTTGGGGAATAATATGTGGTATCAGCACATTAAAAAGGTGGGAGAGAGAATGTCCAAAGAGAGTTGCTATATCTGTGCTCTCATACCTTAGGCAATGGGGACTTCAAAGATATTCCTAGCTATAGAAGTAGCTCTCCAGAAAGCCCATTGCCTGCCGCACCTTGCACTCTCCCAGACAAGAGGACAGTTCCAGGGTCGAACAGCATCCTTGGTATGGGTGACTGAAAAGACATCTCAGAGAGAAGATAATTATGTGCAAGATTTAAAGACAAGAGAGAAGTCACGAACAATGAATCTAGTGATAAGATATGAGCAGCCTGGGATGAACAGAGCAGGAACCAGAAGAGAAGAAAAGAAAATGCTAAATTGTCAATGAAAGAACCATGAAGACATACAAAGATGTAAGGAAAGAGGTCAGCTGCAAATCAAGTGAACAGTGCTGACTCCAGAAGGATGGGTTGAAGGCCTGGTCATATGTAAAGCATTAGCACTAACAGGATAGTATGAGCCAGTCATAGATACTGCAGAGAATGAGTGCAAACATCATTGGCCACAAATTGTGATGCTGCTGACATGGATCGATGATGGAGCAGAACTGTTGCAGATAGTACCTCTAGCTAGTGCAGAGCTGTGTTTCGAAACAATGGCAAGATAAAGTATTAATCGACCACTACTGGGCCTGTGGATTCAGAGCTTATTTGAAGTTACCCAGCGATTGGGGAGGGCTGAGTTCCATAGTACTTATTCATGTTCCAGCATTAGTGATTCCAAAGAGTGACCTGAACATTGGAGAGTTTCTGAAAGCAGATGCCCATCTGAATAAGATGAGATCACTTCAGTTTCTCAATCGGACAAAGAGGGAGAATTACTTTTCAGCCAAATCAATAGAAGCCTTCGTATCTATTCCATATAAACACAGGTTGTTCAGTCAGACTTCGGCAATATTCACCACTATTTTCATGCCAGGGATCCAGACAATGGCGGATATGAAGTGGTTGCAAATCACTCGCTGTGAGCTCCTGCAGATGATCAACACTACTATAAAGGAATTCAACGCTATCAAGGAAGAGTTGAGAGCCATAAAACAGATGACTATTCAGAATAGGTATGTCCTCTCATACCCTATGCCTTGAATGTAGTACAAACTTTCATCTCTAGAGAAGTTGCAGAACACGATGCCAGGTGTCTCGTTCATCTTGCAGCATGTATGACCAGAGGACAATTGCAGGGAAACTGGGCCACTCTGCGATGGAGATCGCAATGGTTGTTTCTATTCCAGGATGATTATATAAAGACTATAAAAAGGAACCTGCATGGAAAAGCAAGATGCTTACGTATCCTGCAACAGGACCGGAAGAGGTACTTATTAAAGAGATGAAGAGAATGGACTGCCTGGATAAAACAGAAATAGCTGGATCGCCTGGATGTTGGCACAAACTTAAGTCTTAGTCTATGGAAGAGTGAAAACCGAGAAGGGATGGGAAGAGGAACTGATGTCCTATGCTGCTCATATATTGAAGCTAAAATATGTACAAGCGGTCCAGAGAGTGAACGATGGGTGTTTGAAGTCATGAGCCAAACATGCCATGCTGCTGACATGGGTAGAAGATGAATCGGCTTCTATGGTTGTGATCCCATTGTCAAATGCAACATTATGCTTTGGGAGACATGGAAAGAAGCATGTGGGAGATAACATAGGCTGCAAAACGACAGATGACGTTACTAGAATGGGATCATGAACAGCCGTTCTGATGGATCGATATTGGGCTTGTGGGCTTAGGGCCTACATGAAGCTGCCCAAGTATTGGGGAGGGACGTGTTCCTTGGTATTGATCCATGTTCCAGCATTAGTGATTGCTCAGCGTGACCTGCACATTGGAGAATTACCAAAAGTAGATGGCCATTTCAGAAGGAGAAGATTGCTCGACTTTCTCAATCAAACCAAAAGGGAGAACTACTTCTCAGCTAATTCAATAGACCCATATGAGGCTATTCCAAATGAGCATAGGCTGTTCAGCAAGACTGCCTCAATCTTCAC
Source organism: Ambystoma mexicanum (assembly GCF_040938575.1). Lineage (NCBI taxonomy): Eukaryota > Metazoa > Chordata > Amphibia > Caudata > Ambystomatidae > Ambystoma > Ambystoma mexicanum. The sequence goes on from NC_090922.1 coordinate 1,510,755,129, forward strand.
GACTATCATCATGCCTGTGATCCAGATGATGGCCAATGCAAAATATTTTGCAAATTACCAGATGGGAACTTCTGCAGACAATCAACACCATCATAAAGGCATTCAAAGCTATAGGAGAAAAATTAAGGGCCAAAAGAATGATGACCATGCAGAGCAAAAAATTGGGCCATCATGTTGGACATTCATACCTTCTCACAATGATGAGAATGGAACCTTGACAGAGGCCACAACATTGCTGATGAACCTGCACAACAAGATGGAAGATTATATAGAGGACATTGCAGATGACAGTTGGTTCACATCTATATTCTCATGGGTTCCACAGTGGATGGTGAACATTTTCAAGTTTCTTGGAGCAGTAATAGTTATGGTGAAGTTTGGATTCTGTGTGATAAGGATAATAATTATACAGGGCAAGAAGACAGCAAATAAGGCATTAGGAATGACAATCATGATCAATGTCAAGTCAGGGTTAGGACCCAAGGAGTTGACAGATGAAGATATCTCTCCTTGATTTCGAAAATCAGATTGATGACCTCAGAGACGCAGGCAAACCCACGCTCCTCCTGCTCTTGGACCTGTCAACGGCCTTTTATCTGGTCGACCACAAAACCTTATGGCAGTACCTCTCGTCAGTAGCCAACTTCTCTGACAGTGCCTGCAAATGGATAGACTCCTTTCTAATGCACAGAGCAATGAAGGTCTTCTCTGACTCCTCATACCGGGCCATCTCATGTACAAACTATGCTGATGACACCCAGGTACTCATCCTGCTCACAGAAGACTACCTGTCCGACCAGAACACTCTGGACCCCATATACACAACAATCCAATTATGGATGGCAGAAAACTGGTTATGCCTCAACAGAGAGAAAATCAAGCTCCTGCTGGTTGCCTCCCACTCCACCTTGAACAATCTGGACAACCAATACTCCTCCTTCACCATTGACAATATCGCCATCACTGTGTGACCATCCATCAAAACCTTAGGTGTCTATCTGGAACCTGACTTGACCATGAACAGGCAGTTTAACACCATAGCCTCTACCTCTGCCTACCACTCTAAACTCATCAAATCAGTTAGACCTTTCCTGTCCCAACTAATCCGTCTCACCATCACCAGGGCCATAATCGGCTCCAGGCTTGATTACTGTAACGCTCTCTTCGTAGGCACATCAGCCAGGAATGTTGCCAAGTTTCAAATTGTACAAAACAATGCACTCAGAGCCGCCAATGGTCATTCGCGTAGAGAACACATCTCAGAGCTCAGAAGACAGGTCTACTGGCTTCCAGTCAAGGAAAGGATCATCTTTAAAGCTCTCATCCTCACTCACAAGTGTCTCCATGACTTGCCCCACGCCCCCTTATCTGGCACAAAGGATCACCAAAGCCACCACTCATAGACCCTCCAGATCTCCCTATTCCAACCTGTTATCCGTTCCTAGAACCCGTAAAGCCTGTGCAGACGGCTCCAGTTTCCCAACGGTAGCCCCACACTCTGGAACTCCTTACCACCTAATTTCAGGCTTATTAAATCCCACTCTGCCTTCCGCAAGGCCATCAAAACAAACCTTTTTGTCTGATTGTATAACTTGTATTCTGTAATGCTATTGACTCTGCACTTGTGGCCCCCATTGAGTTAATGAAGTATTTGAACAAATTAATATAGTATTGAACAAATATAACTTATTTGAAGTTACTCAGCGATTGGGGAGGGCTGAGTTCCATAGTACTTATTCATGTTCCAGCATTAGTGATTCCAAAGAGTGACCTGAACATTGGAGAGTTTCCGAAAGCAGATGCCCATCTGAATAAGATGAGATCACTTCAGTTTCTCAATCGGACAAAGAGGGAGAATTACTTTTCAGCCAAATCAATAGAAGCCTTCGTATCTATTCCATATAAACACAGGTTGTTCAGTCAGACTTCGGCAATATTCACCACTATTTTCATGCCAGGGATCCAGACAATGGCGGATATGAAGTGGTTGCAAATCACTCGCTGTGAGCTCCTGCAGATGATCAACACTACTATAAAGGAATTCAACGCTATCAAGGAAGAGTTGAGAGCCATAAAACAGATGACTATCCAGAATAGGTATGTCCTCTCATACCCTATGCCTTGAATGTAGTACAAACTTTCATCTCTAGAGAAGTTGCAGAACACGATGCCAGGTGTCTCGTTCATCTTGCAGCATGTATGACCAGAGGACAATTGCAGGGAAACTGGGCCACTCTGCGATGGAGATCGCAATGGTTGTTTCTATTCCAGGATGATTATATAAAGACTATAAAAAGGAACCTGCATGGAAAAGCAAGATGCTTACGTATCCGGCAACAGGACCGGAAGAGGTACTTATTAAAGAGATGAAGAAAATGGACTGCCTGGATAAAACAGAAATAGCTGGATCGCCTGGATGTTGGCACAAACTTAAGTCTTAGTCTATGGAAGAGTGAAAACCGAGAAGGGATGGGAAGAGGAACTGATGTCCTATGCAGCTCATATATTGAAGCTAAAATATGTACAAGCGGTCCAGAGAGTCAACGATGGGTGTTTTAAGTCATGAGCCAAACATGCCATGCTGCTGACATGGGTAGAAGATGAATCGGCTTCTATGGTTGTGATCCCATTGTCAAATGCAACATTATGCTTCGGGAGACATGGAAAGAAGCATGTGGGAGATAACATAGGCTGCAAAACGACAGATGATGTTACTAGAATGGGATCATGAACAGCCGTTCTGATGGATCGATATTGGGCTTGTGGGCTTAGGGCCTACATGAAGCTGCCCAAGTATTGGGGAGGGACGTGTTCCTTGGTGTTGATCCATGTTCCAGCATTAGTGATTGCTCAGCGTGACCTGCACATTGGAGAATTTCCAAAAGTAGATGGCCATTTCAGAAGGAGAAGATTGCTCGACTTTCTCAATCAAACCAAAAGGGAGAACTACTTCTCAGCTAAATCAATAGACCCATATGAGGCTATTCCAAATGAGCATAGGCTGTTCAGCCAGACTGCCTCAATCTTCACGACTATCATCATTCCTGTGATCCAGATGATGGCCAATGCTAAATGGTTGCAAATTACCAGATGGGAACTTCTGCAGACAATCAACACCATCATAAAGGGATTCAAAGCTATAGCAGAAAAATTAAGGGCCAAAAGATTGATGACCATGCAGAACAAAAAATTGGGCCATCATGTTGGACATTCATACCTTCTCACAATGATGAGAATGGAACCTTGACAGAGGCCACAACATTGCTGATGAACCTGCACAACAAGATGGAAGATTATATAGAGGACATTGCAGATGACAGTTGGTTCACATCTATATTCTCATGGGTTCCACAGTGGATGGTGAACATTTTCAAGTTTCTTGGAGCAGTAATAGTTATGGTGAAGTTTGGATTCTGTGTGATAAGGATAATAATTATACAGGGCAAGAAGACAGCAAATAAGGCAGTAGGAATGACAATCATGATCAATTTCAAGTCAGGGTTAGGACCCAAGGAGTTGACAGATGAAGATATCTCTCCTTGATCTCGAAAATCAGATTGGTGACCTCAGAGACGCAGGCAAACCCGCGCTCCTCCTGCTCTTGGACCTGTCAACGGCCTTTTATCTGGTCGACCACAAAACCTTATGCCAGTACCTCTCGTCAGTAGCCAACTTCTCTGACAGTGCCTGCAAATGGATAGACTCCTTTCTAATGCACAGAGCAATGAAGGTCTTCTCTGACTCCTCGTACCGGGCCATCTCATCTACAAACTATGCTGATGACACCGAGGTACTCATCCTGCTCACAGAAGACTACCTGTCCGACCAGAACACTCTGGATCCCATATACACAACAATCCAATTATGGATGGCAGAAAACTGGTTATGCCTCAACAGAGAGAAAATCAAGCTCCTGCTGGTTGCCTCCCACTCCACCTTGAGCAATCTGGACAACCAATACTCCTCCTTCACCATTGACAATATCGCCATTACTGTGTCACCATCCATCAAAACCTTAGGTGTCTATCTGGAACCTGACTTGACCATGAACAGGCAGTTTAACACCATAGCCTCTACCTCTGCCTACCACTCTAAACTCATCAAATCAGTTAGACCTTTCCTGTCCCAACTAATCTGTCTCACCATCACCAGGGCCATAATCGGCTCCAGGCTTGATTACTGTAACGCTCTCTTCGTAGGCACATCAGCCAAGAATGTTGCCAAGCTTCAAATTGTACAAAACAATGCACTCAGAGCCGCCAATGGTCCTTCGCGTAGAGAACACATCTCAGAGCTCAGAAGACAGGTCTACTGGCTTCCAGTCAAGGAAAGGATCATCTTTAAAGCTCTCATCCTCACTCACAAGTGTCTCCATGACTTGCCCCACGCCCCCTTATCTGGCACAAAGGATCACCAAAGCCACCACTCATAGACCCTCCAGATCTCCCTATTCCAACCTGTTATCCGTTCCTAGAACCCGTAAAGCCCGTGCAGACGGCTCCAGTTTCCCAACGTTAGCCCCACACTCTGGAACTCCTTACCACCTAATTTCAGGCTTATTAAATCCCACTCTGCCTTCCGCAAGGCCATCAAAACAAACCTTTTTGTCTGATTGTATAACTTGTATTCTGTAATACTATTGACTCTGCACTGTAAACAATTCTTTCATTGGGCGACTTATTTGTAACCCTTAATCAAGCTTTATTAAGCTCTGAAACAGCACCTCAATGCCTGCGGGCTGTTGTGCGCTCTAAAAATCCAAAATAAATAAATAAATATCAGAAAATACATAGAGGCCAGCATCGTAGCACCTGAGGGGATGAAGTTCCTGCATCCAAGAAATCACAGGAAGTAAATAGGACAATGGGTTTATTGTCATCTGAATGGACAGTGCAGTTACATGATCTGGAGTGTGGATGAACATGTCAAATCAGCTGGTTCCCTGAAGGGAGTAATGACGATCTGGACTCCAAAGAAGCACTTCCTTTAGAGGCGGTATCAAATTGTAGAGACCGGTGAAGGTGTGGTTGATGACTCGACCAGAGTGGGGAGTGTAGAGGAGCAGTAAATTGCCTCTACAGGAAGTTCAACCCCACAACAATCTGTATGCTGGACGCCTGATATTGTGCCATGCCTGATGCCAGCAGTTGCAACCATTCCACTGCGAATATTCAAGAAAAGGTATACATTAAGAAAACCCTATCTAACATATCCCCAAAGAGATGATAATCTAAAGGAGGAGCTCCCCAAAGGAAAATGAAAACGAATGAAAGAAAAGCTGGTGACATCACCGGAGATGAGCGTGGTGCACTGAGAAGGTTGGCTGAAGAAGAGAATGTATAGACCTTATAGAAATTGATGACAAAGTAAAGAACTGAGTAAACTTTCTTAAGTGAAAAGAGGATTTCACGTGTGAAGAGCACTGCAGAAAATACAAGTCGTTCAATATGTACATATCCTGCAACTCAAGTAGATTAAGTACTCTCAGAAGCTGGCAGTAGCAGTGAATAGAATGCAGGCGGGGCCACCATTATATAGAAATTAGACATTGAAGTCACATATTTATTAAGCACAAACTCACGGAGAGAAGAGCTGAGACCTGTGTCATGGCAAGTAATTAGCTGAGATTGTGGATGAATCGGGAAGCGCTGTCTGGCCTGGTGTCAATGCTGAAGACGCCAATACTGGTTATCTACACTTGAAGGCAGTAGCCATGAGATGCTGAATCATCCCTTGATAAGGTACAAAGAAAGAACACCATGAATGCAAAGTTATATTCATTCAAGACAATGAAATGTTGAATTATGGACCAAATCGTGGTCTCCTGTCACTTGAGCCAAGGATGGAAATAGAGTTTGGCCAGGAAGACCAGGTGGGTGCTCGTACTCCCTTATATTCTCAGAGGTTTATAGACATTCTTTCAAAAAAAAGTTTCGAAACATCAAACCTTCGAAAATAAAAGTTCCGAAAGAAAAAGCTTTCACAGGCTATATTTAACATGCAAAAGTACATTTCTATCGAAACCAATCCGTCGACAATAGACATGGACTGGTTTCAATTGAAATGCACTTTCACATGTTAAAAGTAGCATTTCAATGCTTTTTTTTGTAACTTTAAACGTTACATGGAGCTGTCCAGTGTTGTAATTTCAGCACTGGACAGCTCCATGTAACGTTTCAAAGTTTTTGTGTATATTGGGGGACCCCAGGCCCCCATTCCCATGCCACCCTCCCGCCCCCCAACCCTAACCTTGCCCTGCACTAATACTTACCATCACATGTCAACTGCACTTTAAAAAAAATGTTCAACAAAATTGTCATTCGAAAGAATGGCATTTCGACAAAAAAAATGCGAAAGATTGCCATTCGAAACTTTTTCATTCATAAGAATGACCGGATACCATTCTCAGAGGCAAGGTACTTTGCAAGGCCAAGTTCAAAGACAATCTTCATGGCAGAAGGCATGGGTGATGAGAGATGTTGGGCTAATTGGGTGGGGAGGTACAGACAAGTCCACCTCCTGGCACATGCGGTATGAGCTTGCGTTCTGCTAGTGCGCTGAATGTTCCAGAAGGGCACAAGCATGCCAACCAATTGTAGAGGGCCATATAACGAAGGGCTGTATAGTTTGAAAGCCAATAATATATTGTGTACTTAATAAGCGTTGAAGATGACTTTCACTAGGGGTGGGCATGAGTTGTCCCACTGGCAGTAGAGATACAATCACAACCCAAACCCTTATAGAAAGTTTATTTAGATTTTCCCCTTCAACGTATCACAATCCCCCATAGGTTTCTCTTATTTGCCACGTAGTATGATGTCTCGTATCACAATACATACATTTTTTGTATGATGCGCCGAGAGCTTATGCATCGTCTGTTGATGTCCGTTGTAACACCCTGTTTTAGAAAATTGATAATAAAACAGCAAAACTTTGCCATCTGAGTTGGTTCCATTATTTGGTGTCAGAGTTACTCTGCTTCCCATCCACTGCATGACACGTTACGCAAAGGGCTTTCAGTTCAGCCTCCTCCTAACTGGTGCTTCCTTGATCTTCCAAAACCATTAAGGGAAACATCTCCTCTCACACCCGGCTCTTGCTGACTTTTGTAACCACTCCTTAACCTCTGGCTCTTTCCTTCTATCCATCAAGCACTCCCGTGTGCACCTTCTCTTAAAAAAGCAGTCTGCTGACCCCTCATATCTGGCTAATTATCCCCCTATCTCCACTGCTCCCTTCCAGGGGATAATCTTGGAAATGTTGGTCCTCCCCCAACTGACACTTCAGACTGATCTTGTTGGTTGCCTTCATGAAGACCAAACTGGATTCCAAGTATCCAGAGGCACGGTAACTGCTCTACTGAACACCTGTGAAACCATGCTCGTAAATCTCGACTTCAACTCGCCTGCTGTTCTCATTCTCCTCTGCCTTTGACATGGTCAACCATTCCATCCTCATAAAACAACTCTGTACACCCTCGGCATAATTGACTAGGGTAACTGATTGGCTGACCTCTTTCCTCATTAACCACCGCTCCCTGCTGCAATTAGGTGATTTCTCCTCCACCACCACCGACTCTACCTGTGGTATTCCCTAGGACTCTATACTATTGCCATGGCTCTTTAATATCTATCTTGCTGTGCTTGCTTACCTGATCTCCTCCTTCTTTCCTCATTTCCAATGCTATGCCAATGACACACAGCTTTCCTTCAAACTTTTCTCTACTTCCCCTCTTCCTCCTTTCTCATCCCCAACTGTCTGTCTGCCATTCAGACATGGTCTGCAGTGAATGATCTCTGTCTCAATGCCAATAGGACAGAGATCTTCCTCATCGGAACACGTGTGTTCTCTTTTCTTCCTACCATCTGGCCAGCCTCTTTGGGCCCTCTACCCCCCACCATCTTGTGAGGCCAAAAACCTCTGGGTCATTCGACTCTGCTCTCTCCTTCAGCCCTCACATCATGATCCTTATCTAAAAGTCCCACTTCCAGCTCCACCTCCTTAAAGTCATCCTTCCTTTTCTCACTTTCCCCAGAAGCTCAATGTGACTAGAACCCTGGTCCCCACCAGGCTGGACTATTGCAACAGCCTCTTTATCAATCTGCCTCTCTCCTCCCTTCACCCCCTCCAGCTATTCCGTAATAGGGCATCAAGGCTTGTTATTATTATTTATTTTTAAATTAAAATGGTTTGTTTGATTTAACAAACTTTTCATTTATATTTACATCAATTTATACACCGATTTAGAAAAATATATTCGTTTTGTTCATCTCATTCCAAAATGTCATCACCGTGAATATAAGACGTTGATTTTTTCCTTCAAGAAGTTCTGTCCATCTTTCCTCAGTTGTTAACTGTTTGTCAGAAATTTTGAAAAAGTCTCTAAACAGTTCTCTTTTTGGTTTCAGGGCTGAGCAAACCATAATCAAATGAAATAGAGTTTCCACAATATCTTGATCTTTGCAGAATCGACAGACCGAGCATCTGATGTTTGTTTTGTCAATCAAAGCTAGATAATCTCGAGTGGGCAGTATATTTAATCGGAATCGTAGAAATAGATCACGAATGTGGCAACACGGAAACTGTGACAAGTATGATGGTAATTCATTCAGTGCTCTTACTTCAGTTTCAGCATGCAGATGTCGTTTATACTTTTTCTGTTCTTCTACAGTTCTTATCCAATCATTCATTTCAATTTTCCGTTTTGCATATTGTGGTCTATGGACCAAGATCTCTTCCGTGATCTCTTCTCTTTTCATTTTCAATTTGATCTCAGTGGACCATTTCAAGAGAGCTGATGCCTGAAATGTTTCTTTCTTTTGCTTTAAAATTTCTAGTGCTAGTATTTTTTCCTCTGAAATTATTTTTCTTAGCAGATCCATTTGTTTCCACAGTACTATGGATTGTACTGATTGTAACGCTAATTCAAACCGTATTCTCTGGTCAGGAAATGCTTTGGGCAATGCAAGGGTTTTCCTCCAAAATATTGCTTCGTAGTAGGGCCATCTCATTAGTTGTTGGTTAATGAGCGACTCACTGGCATATGTCAATATTGGAATTACTTTTTGTTTGTAGAGCAATATTGTGGCTTTTGCTGAGTATGTCCCGTATTTTAGGTGAAAGAAGCATCCTTGTTTTGCTAGAGATCTCACTTTCTCCTCAATATGTTGTTTCCATTCAATTTCATTCGCTGACGGATTGATTAGAGCACCTAGATATTTTATTGTCCTGGTTGACATAAACACTTTATTTTCTAGTTGAATCTTCATATCCTCTTCAGACTTATTTTTTTTTGTAATAAGTTTCATTGTTCTCGTTTTGTCGATGTTTATTTGTAGATTATTCTCTGTCATATAGACATAGGCTTTGTTCACTGTTTGTTGAAGGCCTTTCACAGTTTTGTCTAGGATTATAATGTCGTCAGCATAAATTAATGTTTGAATGGCTTCACTGTTGAGTTTTGGCGGATTGGCCATGTTATTTTGAATTTTGTCACCAAAATCATAGGTAAAGAGATTGTAGAGGCACGCGGCCAAGGGACACCCTTGTTTTAGCCCGTTACCAGTAGGAATGGATTCAGTCACTCTTCCGTCCTTCGTAAATTGGTCTCGTATCGAGGTGTTCGAGTATAACTGTTTTATTGGATTTAGAATGCTTAAAGGACACCCCCAAGATCTTAGCTTAGTCCAATGTAATTGTCTGTTGACTGAGTCGAACGCAGCCCTTAGATCTATAAAGATTGCATATACTTGGTATGATTTGGCTATTGCTTCATGTTTTATCATATTCAGCAACAAAAGGTTGACATTTGTCCCAATTCTATTTACAAAGCCCGTTTGTCTTTTAGCTTTTTTGTCGTGATCCGTTGCCCATGCATTAAATTTCTTCTGTAGGTAGCCAGAAAATAATTTACCCAACGGATCTAAAAAGGCTATCGGCCTGTAATTTGCTGGGATTTTTCTGTCTCCTGCCTTATAGATCGGAATCAGAACAACTGTTGTCCACGTCTGAGGAATCTCTTTCAGCCTTTGTATTAAACTCAAGAGGAAAACAAAGAATTTAGCCCACTCTTCTGGCGCCGCTTTTAGATTACTATTTGCTAAGCCATTGGGGCCTGGAGCTCGCGAAGAGTTAAGAGACTTGATAGTACTAATAATCGCTTCTGTGTCCCAATTTAGATCCCATGGTTCATCCTCTTTTTCTCTCTCCTTTGTATCTGGTTGTACAGTCTTTTGGTGTAAGGTTGAAAAGTGATTCACCCAACAATATTCTTCTACTTCTTGAATCATATACTGTGATGTGGCAGATCCATTCAGTAAGGACCATAGCTGCCACGAGTTTTTTTGATTAAGCGCTTTTAAAATTGCTTCTGCGTCATTCTGCTTTATCAAGGCTTTAATTGATTTTATGGCATTGGAATACTTTTGTTTTTCTTTTTTAAATTCAGATTCAAAATGTATTTCCCTCTTTTTTCTCAATTTTCTCAAACATTTATGATGTTGTTTTTTAACGCTTGAATTTCCATGTTGAAGTAATGGGAATGGATTTGTTTCTGTCTCTGGTTTGCTCCCACTGTAGATATTTTTCTAAGATCCATCCATAATTCAATTTCTGTTTGTCTTGGATTGGTGCATCTTCAAAAGTTGCGACTATTTCCGATATTTGGTGTTGTTTTATTCGGAGTCTATTCAGCCCGTTAGTCAGTTCCAATTCAGGTACATTTATTCGTTGGTCATTTGTTGGATGGATTGTCCATTCGATCTGTATCAAATGGTGATCGCTGTCCGGCTGAATCAAGTTGGCAGTCGACGTTATTACTTTTCGAATCCCTTCGGATATATAAATATAGTCGATGGTTGAATTGGACTTTTCTCTTGACCACGTCGGTAGAGGTTTACCTTTACTATTTGCCGGTTGTTCACTCAGAAAGATGTTTCGCAAATGTATTGCTTTAGTCCATTTTTTAGCTCTAGTTGACATCTCGCTGAGGGCTAAACTGTCACCTTCTTTATTGAAGAGATGGAAATTGAAGTCCCCTGCTATAATAAATTCAATCCCATTGTTGGAGAGGGCCAGGTTGTCAATTCCTTCACAAATTGAATCTATGAACCTTGTCTCTGACATTGCGTTTGGATTCCAATACATATTAAAGATGGCTATCAGCTCACCAGCCTTTGTTGCATTCGCTTCGGTATTGTCTTCTGTTGACATTCTAATAATTTAAAATTGTGCCCACGGGTGTACGTTTATGCTTGCAATTATTCTACATGCCGTCAGTAGCTTTATTAATATCAGCATTCCAGATGCTGGTCGTCCCTGTTGTGAGGTTATTGCTGGGTTCATTAAGATACTATACCCATCACATACTACCTCTTCTCACAGCCAAGTTTCTTGGAGACAAATGATATCCAGCTCATCCAATATTAAAGAGTGTTTTTCCAGTAGATGTTTATATCCTCTCGTATTCCACGAGCCTAAAGTTGTTTTACTTTTTTGAAAATCAGTAGCATTTCGTTGTTATAGGTAGGTTTTCCTTCCACTTTGGTCTACAATCCAATTTATTTTCTGCTGTGGGGACTCACGATAATCACGTCATAGAATTTGGGTATTTCTTTGGACTTGTACTTGTGACTTTGTTCGTGAATCATTTGCATTTAATGCAGATCTTCTTTCCTTGCTGTTTTCCATTTCCTTGTTAAATGCCTGTTGCTTAAAGAGTGCCAGATTCTTTGCTTTTTTTATCAGCCATCATTCTTGAAACAAAGATTTCTTCTATTTCAAAACCCAATGTTGAGAGCTGATGTTTAGTTGCTAGGACACGTTGCATTGTTTCTTGTTTGTAAAAGTAAATATGCGCTTCTTCCATATAACGTTTATTGGGAAATAGTACTGCTTCCAGGTCATCAGAATTAATTTTAGCCAGTTGAGGAATCGCTTTGAATAAGCGTAAAATGTTAAATCTGTTCATTATTAGCGACTCTTCTGTATTTGATGTAGTCGGAAACACTGCTATTCTATGGGCACAGGAAGCTTTCAGCGGGTTTTTAAAAATTGGTCTGTCTAGCAAGGGACTAGGTTGGAACGTAGAATTTTTGTTGTCAGTTTCATCAGTTTGCATATCTGCTGGTAACCACGATTCATCGTTGGATACTGATATGAATATTCAAACGAGAAATTAATGGAGTCAACTTCTTTATCGGGTTCGCTTTGTGATTGTTCGAACACCGAATCTTGGCATTCGTCAACGATGATCAAGGTGGCATCTTGTGAGTTTGATGTGATTGAATTACACTCACTTACCTCATCGGGCGTTGATAAATCTATCTTTGGTATAGAGTTTCCCGGATCGGAGGGCGTTTCTTGGTTCATTGCCTCTAACAGTGCATCCAAAGGTTCCTTCACTGATTGTTTGTCCACAATAGCAACAGTTTTTTGTGTATTTGGCATTTTTATTTTTTGAGTTCTCTGTTGCGTATTTAGTTTTTTTTTATTCTTTAGTTGGTCATTGTTGTTTTTTGCCCCTTCCGATAACGATTTCTGAACTGACTGCATTTTCCTGAGAAATGCACAAGAACCGTTTTGTGGATTTTTAGTGAGTTTCCTGTTTTTCTGCCTGCTTGTTGATTCTTGACCCACTATCCCATGTTTTGAAAGATCAAATATATCAAACGGCGTGCAAGAAGGTGGTTCATCATTAACCTGTGATATCGGTATTGTCAAAATGCTTGGTACGGCCACAAATGACTGAATTTCATATTGTGTGCTTTGATCTGATTTCATAGCGTCTGTCTTATTTAAGATCTCCGTTTGTGTTTGATTTGTTATGTATTGTTTTTGATCTGTCGTTTGTAGTTGTTTTTTTGCTTTGTCATCAATCAGTTTGTTGGTAATTGATGCGACAGTTTCCAAGAGATTCTGTTTATCTACCCGATCCACTCTTGCTAGTTCCACTAATCGCATTTGCCACATCCTAGATGTTTCAGCTTCATGTTTTAGACGTTCCTGTATGGTGTTTATAAAGGTTTCCAGGTAGGTTTGTTTAGTCATTATCATTGCTAGCAAAGTCGCTCGATCTTTAGTGGAATCAACCATGTATTCTTGAATCTTTAGAAAAGGGATCATTGCAGTAGATAATACTGCCACTAATGTGTTTTGTAAGTCAAGCATAGTCATGGACAGTCTTTGTTGGGTTTCCACAGAATCATTATGCTCTTCTGTTGTTATGGTTGAGGAAAATGAATCAATTTTTTCCGTTTTAAATTTGGGTTGCAGTCCATTCATAGGGATAGTACTTTCTTTCATCAGAGAATCTTGTTTGTACCAGTGGTGTTGATGTCTCGATATTTCTTAGTGGATTCAGCGTAAAGCCTCCACTGAATACTTCATTCCTTTTTTCTTGGGAATTCATCATGGCATCTATCTCCGTAATATCAAGAGATAGGCCAGCAATTCTGAGTGCTACGGGTTTGTTATGATCATTATTACGTGAGACATTTGGTAAATGTGTTGACTGTCAGTGTAGTTTTGCTGCTTTAGCTCGTTCTTGTAAAGTTGGCGTATAACAACTGTCAACTTCTGTTGTTTTTAGAAGTATTTTGGCTGTTGCTTGATCTGGGATCAGCGTCTCGTGTTCAGTAGGGTCAGTATCTATTGCAGTGCCTTCTTCGGGTGTCATATTAATAATAGGGATTCTGCTCATTTGGGCTGTGGATTCCTCTAACTTCCCTTGCAGCCTAGTTCTGGGTTTAGACGGTTCCATGGATATTATTATAATAGGTGCCAGAAAACGAGTTTTTGTTGGTTTACAGGAATCACCTTGAAATTAAGAAATCAATCACTTACCACCAACCGCCACAATCAGCCGCAAACAGCAGAGCGTGAGGGGTAGGTCTCTCTTCTCGGCTTGGTTGAGCCGGACCTCCTTAAGTTCCCAAAACTTTTCAAAACTCTGCTCTTCTCTATCTCTTTGCCTCTTTCCCTTGCCTGCTAATCACCCCACTGGACACTGGGACCAGTGGCCTAATCCTCGTGAACCACACAGGATCTCAGGCCCTTCCTCCCAGTCAATACCAGCACCCCTCCCTCCCACTGCCTAGCCTAGCGGGCCCCTACATAGAGGCTCCACATACCACTTTTGACAGTCGCCTGTACTAACACAGCCTGAAGCGCTCCTCCTGGCTCCCTCTTAGCACTTCCCTCCCGGAAACTCCTCCAGAACTTGTCCACTCCTCTGCTTCCCCTTCCATCCCCTGCCCTTCCCTTCAATGCACTTACACAGCCGAATGCCAGAGGGCCTAGTCGTTTTTTTTACCACTAATTATTTCCCCTGTTCCCTTCCCATATATTCTTGTGGCGCTTTGAAACACAATTCTGTTCTTTAAAGTGCCTTACAAATGCTCAAATAAATTCATTAAAACAGTATTACTGCAGACAGTAATGCCGCATTTACCCAATGGAGCCCAATTGGACCCCCATAATTGGGAGTAACTGAAGGTTTCACATGGCTCTAAATACTGCCAACTCTTTTAAAGCGTTACGTCCCATTTAAGTGAAGTAGCACATTATTAGATGGATGAGGTGCTGAATGTACTCTTACACCAAATAACAAGACCGACTCAGGAAGATGCCAAAATGTAACTGTTTTAATTTCAATTGTCTAAAACAGGGAGTACAACGGACATCAACAGACATCTCAGAGCATAATCGCACAACATATTTTATAAAAAACAATTCTTTTATAGCAAAAACTTGTCATCATTGACATCATACTACGTGGCAAACTAAGAAATCTTACTTGGGATTGTGGTGGGTCTACGGGGAACATCTTGGTATACTTTCTATTTGGGTTGGGATTGTGATTGGTTCTCTACAGTCAAGTGGACAACTATGCCCACCCCGAGTGCCAGTCATCTTGATTGTCATCAAATACACGTTTCATTGGTTCGCAAAATATAGGGCTCTTTGCTGCGTGGCCCTTTATACTTGGTTGGCTCCTTGTACGCTTCTGGAATATTCCACTTGCTAGCTGCACGCAAGCTGGTACCCCAGGTGCTGGTGGGTGGACTTGACCATGCCTTCCCATCCAATTAGCCCATTATCCATCATCACTCATGCCATCTGCCATTCAAATTGTCTTTGAACTCAGCCTTGCAACGTATCACTGCTCCTGTGAATAGAAGGGAGTGTGAACACGTTCTTATCTTCAAGTCTTGGTGCTGCCTGCCCATTTTCTATTTTCATCCAGACTATGTGAGAGGAGATCGTCTTTGAGCTCCTTTTTCTCTATTTAATGGTATTAAATGAATAACTTGCCACTCATGGCATCTTTCCTTTGCACCTTAACAGTGGCTCCACTCGCTTCTCACGTCCTTTCTATCTTTCCATGAAAGATACCCAGATCTCGGCTGCCCCAACCCTTGACACTGGGCCAGACAGTCTTCTCGATTCTTCTACGATCATCAGCTGTTTTCCATCTGATGCACCACACTTCCAGCCCTTCTGTTCATGGGGTTCTGGTTTGCTAAAAAGCGACGCGGAACATCCAGATTCTATATAATGGCGGCACCGCCTGAAGTCTATTCACTGCGTATAACCAGCCTTCATGATTACTTGGTCTACTTGCATTGCAGCATCTGTACTTTTTTTTTGAACGGCTTATATTGTCTTAAGTGTTCTTCGCACATGCAATCCTCATTCCGCATGTAAAGGTTATTCAATCCTTTACTTCGTCATCAGATTCTATAAGGTCCATTTGCATTCTCTCTTGGCATCTCTTCTTGGTGCGTCGTCTTTGCTTCATGTGACGGCACCAATCTTCTCTTTCACTCATCTTTACACATCTTCAGGATCTCTCCTAAGATGCCGTCAGCTCTCCGAGGATACATGAAGAAAGCTTTTCTCAATGGACCCCTTGTCTCAAAGGCTTTTTGTGTTATAGGTGTGATTACTGGCCTTGTGCTTGTCACAATTTCCGGTTCCCAACGTATAGGCAAGACAGGGGCGGCACTTCTGGTAGAGGCGTTTGGCTCCTCCTCTACACATTCATGACCACATGCTTGCCACATGCAACAACAATAAATGAGAATGACGGTATTTCTGGAGGTAGTGCTGTCAAATCTGTAATGAAACATTTAGCCAGATATGGACAGTGATTCAATATGTGAAAATATTTGCTTTAACAGGAAGATCAGTTTTAATAAGGCATTTTTAGTGTGAGGCATTTGAGCATGGGGTGTTTTGGGTTTCCTTTTAGCTGCCCTCCAGAAAAGCTTATAGCAAACTAAGTCTAAAAGTAAGTATATTGAAAGCAAAGCAGATGTCAACGTGGTTCAATCACTTTCTTGGCTGTAATTTATTTTTTAGCTCTAAAATGACATAGTTAATTTCATTTGGTTCGCCAACCAGTGCTGGATGAAAAGCATTTTTTTTTAAATTCACCACATGTTCTTTCTGCTGGGATTATGCTAGAGATGGCCTCTTCTGGGTGATGTCATTTTATGCATCATTGAGCAGGAAAGGGGTCCAACTGGAGTGGGGAAAATAGCAGTGAAAAGAAATGTGCTTCCAGGAGACACAATTATGTATGGACGAGAAAGGGTAAATCAAACTTCCCCAATAAATCACAAAGGACAGTAAATTCGTGCATAGTTTCATAAATGAACAGAATTTGGTTGAATGCTGTGTTTAGGATAAAGTAATGGGGCTAGTTTACAGTTTTGACGAGAAATTCAACGACAACAACAAAAGATGATTTTACACAGCTGGAGCAGATAAAACACGTTGGACAACATACAAAAACAATACATGAGTTACTATGTCACATTATACATAAAACTGGATGACATGTTTCTGCACCATGACAACATCGCTCAATAAGCTTTCATCAGGCTGCACCTGCAAATTAGAACCTCAGTCTAAGATGAGAGGATCTAAGCTTTGAGATATCATCAACAAATGAGAAGAGTGTTGGAGACCAGGATACGTGAAGCCCTCTAATTATTTAGTCTTCAGCGAAAATCGGGGGGTTGTTGGATATGACATAAGGGGCAGCAATTTGTGACCTTGTAGACCTAAATCCTGTGAGCATTGTGTGGGCTGGTACCAGGCATAATAAGTGTACTAACTGAGGTAGTAACTAATGTACTCATCGGAACAACATTCTTCCACTAATTTCGGATAATGATGTTGCATAGTCCCAGCTCCCTTTTTACTGCAGCACCCCAAGTCCTCCATAGTCCCACCTCACTTTCTACTGCAGCACCCCAAGTGCTCCATAGTTCCATCTCACTTTCTACTGCAGCATCCCAAGTCCTCCATAGTCCCATCTTCCTTTCTATTGCAGCACCCCAAGTCCACCATAGTCCCATCTCCCTTTCTACCACAGCACCCACCTCTTCCATAGTCCCATCTCCCTTTCTACTACCCTTAAGACATTGTTTTTTTTTTTAAACACCTTTGATCTTTTGTCACTAGCCTGTGTTCCCTCTCGACACTTCTTCCTCTGGCCTTTCTTCCCCGGATATGGTTTCAAGCTCTGTGTCCCTTGGTCTCTGCAGGTTTACCATGGACTCTGAACTTACTATTTTTTTGGTGGCCATGGAAGCTTCTTGCAGTTGTCATTAATGATATTACCTGGACTTAACCCTTGCCCTTCCTTTACCCTTACGTGATGCAAACGTGTGATTGTTCGAAGGCTTTGAAGATCAGTTTTGACCCATCCCCTTAGTGTTTGGACGTGGGGCACTTCAAATTGAACGGATCGCAGATGGCACCTTATAAAAGACAAATAAATAAATAAAGCTCTTGGGTCAGATCGAAAAACCTTTCAACCATGACAAAGCATGAGGTGGTGAGACCACCACTTAAGAGCCAACCCCCATCTCAGGCGAGAGCTGTGGTCAGTTGAATGCATTGCCACAGCTTAACTCGACGCCACAGACCTTAGACATTCACTCCTCAAGGGCTTAGTAGGTTCCAGCCTCCTGAAACCAGACAGCTACCTGCCTATCTCAAACTATCCACATCCAAGAGAGATCCACCAGCGAACTTCAGAGAGTACGGCCACACCTGAGAGCAGGTGTAATTCAAACACAGAGGGAAGATGCGACAAGAAACACATGTGCAAGAAAAGGAAAAAGAGGCCAACAGAACCTGGCCCAGTAGATCTGAGCAAAGAATCCCACCAACTGGCAGCCTCCCTTCTCAAACACCTCACCCAACACACACTCACAGACTCGCTGACACCCAATAGCTTGGCCTCAGAACTCTACACCAATCCAACCAACTACTAAAACCCACAGACAATGCACAGAGACCCTGCCCTCTCAGCTCTCCCCTCTGGAAACACAGACCTCTGGGAAAACACCTCAGACCACCTTCAGCAGGCACACACACATAAACCAGATGCTCCTGGCTCTACTGACACCAACATCGGCACACATCTGGTCTTTTCCCTTCTAGCAACCAAACTATTCCTTCCTTTTTCTTTCTCTTTCAGGTCCAAGATAGCGCCTGGAGTCCATGGAAATAGCAGTGGTGTGCTGTATACATCCCAATGGCATAACAAACAAAAGATAACATAACTTCTATCGGTAGTATCCCAGCCTCACCAGCCTTCAACTGTCCACACTTGCCCAGTACCAGCCCAACATGAACACCAATCACCCCAGTAGCAATCCTACATCACCAGTCCACCAAATTACTAGTCCATTACCAGCCTACATCAAAAACAATCTATCATACTACCTGTTAAGCATTATCAGCCCCCATCAATCCCACATATCCCAGTGCCAGCCCGGCATCAACACCATTCACCCCAGTAGAAATCCTACATCAACGCCAACCTGCCGCAGTACTAATACAACACTTCCATTCTTCATCAATCCACACTTACCCCAATACTAATTCATCAGCTGCCCCTGTCAATCCACACTTACCCCAGTACTAGTCTAAACTACCAGCCTGTGTCGGTCCCTAGATATCCTAGTACAAGCCCCATCTTTAACAGCATCAGTGGAACTTCAAACACTCCTGGTATTCCAGTCTTCCATTATTAACTTCATCCAGCCCCCTATATGCCCAGTACCCATCCTCCAATTCCAACATCACTGGATGCCCCACCTCTCCAAAAGCTCCCAGTACCGACTCTTCGTGCCAGCTTATATCCCTTTCCCTCACTTCCACCCAACATGCATCCGCGCCACTCCTTGGCAGCCCCTTTTACCCCCCTTTGATGGATACTCTGCACTCCCATTACCATCCTGACTGAGTGGATAGCCTAAGGGTTAAGTGCTCGCCTCTGACGTGGGACGCGGCTCTAACGCACACCTTTGAATGCAGCAGGGCTGACTACGTCCTTCATCCATCTGAGGTCGATAGCTTGAGTACCATTTAATTGGGTACTTAAAACAGGACCACGCATGAAGCACTTGATGCAAAGCACATCATGCTGTTGGTATGATCTCTCTGCGCCGCCTGCATCACCACCCCACATCGCCCCGATCTTAGTCATCAACCTTTGCGGACTTCTGTAGCAGACGAAGGGCGTCGTCAGATCTGCTTTTCTCGCCTGATCTCGAAGATGTGTCTAGGTGTCAAAGTACGTGGGGTTGCGACTGTTATTCTCTGCAAGGTGGCCTATTTCCAGATGTTTCCGCCATGTTCTTTCATGGTCTGAATAGTCAATCACGCCCGTCTGCTCACGATTGAGACAAGGCGTGTGGAGGGGCAGTTGTCTCAATCCTCGTGCTTTGAAGGGGGCCTCCCATCAGGGTGAAATGTGCGGGCATTTTTCGTTTCTTTTGATGGCCGTGTGTCCCGAATCTGACAGGACGCCTGGAGCTGCAGTATTCTCCCCCCACGTCCCCCCCCCCTCCTCCTCAGGTTCATTTGGTCATTTCTTTTAATACTTTCCAAGGCATGTGTCAGGCCCTCCTGCGGGCCCTTCTCTCCTCTGAACATTCATTCCAAGTCCTATTCACAGCACGAGTCCTTCCTTGCTTTTCACTTTCCACTTTGTAGAATAACACAGATGCATTCCTGATCTTTTCACCCTCCGATGTGTGCATTCCCTGTTGTAGTTATTTCTCCTCTAAAAGTGAACCCTGCTCCTTTTGCCTAACGTGTTCCTATAACCTTATCTATTTCAGATTCAATTATCAGCCCTGGTCGTTTCCCAGAAAAGGGGCTCAGGCGTTCGGCTTCGCTGTTCTGTGGCTGGTCTCCCTGGAAGATGATTCTCCGAAAGACGCCGCAAACGATGCGGGGTATGTTGCGTCCTGCCCCCAGGTTCCACGTTCAAAGTGATGCCAAGTACCTCTACCCACTGCACAATAAACATGTGTGTGGGATTCTGGGTACGTTCATATGTAGTTTGGGTGGATCGTGCATTTCTGTCAAACTGTTGATGGCACACGTATAATTTCCAAACAGGAAAGCTTGTTTCCCTGCAAAATGGTGTGATCCCGGGTAAATCACCTTTCCTTCCGTTCTGTGCTTCGGTCCCCTGATGGTTCAAAATTAAGGTGGAGCAAACAGCTAGTGCCATCCTCAAGTGCTATAGAAAACTAAGCAAGCATTGGAAAAGGAACTAGATTTTTGTATGCAGTTATTTATTTATTTATTTATTTATTGGATATCTATAAGGCTCTTATATAGCAAGACCGTGTTTCAAAGCGCCACAAGACAGAAGGGAAGGGAACAAGGGAGCAAATGAACAGTGTAAATGAAAATGAATAAATAGAAACAAACAGCGGTCCTACTAGACCTTGTGACATTCAGATTGTGCACATGCATTGAAAAGAAAAAGGAAACAAGGGGCTGGGGTGAGGGTAAGTGCAATAAGGTTCCCCCACGGGAGCAAGTAGCAGAGGTGCCCATTGGGGAGGCAACAGGTAAGTGCGTGAGCGGAGATGTTCCAGGTAAAGAGGAAAGTCTACCGCCCAACAGGTAAGTGCACGGTGGAGGCCAAAAACACGACAGCCGGTCCCAGAGGGCAGCGCCGGGGGGGTAGCGGTGGTGCGATAGTAGACATTGTCATAAGGGCAGGACCCTATTAGGCATTTGTGGGACCAGGCCACCAACCTCAGTGACAGAGGGGATGGATACCATGGGAGGGGGAAGGAGGAGGAGGAGAGAAAGATCTAAAGTTCTTTGCGGAACCTGAGGTGGTCTGGTTCAAGACAGAGAGAGAGAGGGAGACTGCTCCACAGAAGGGAGCCAGCTGAGGAGAGAGATCTGACCCCCAACCCTCTGGTTGGAGAAACATTGATCAGCAGAGAGTTAGAGCAAGAAGATTGAAGGGATCTGGAAGGTGAGTATTTAGTAACAGGGAGTTGCAGGTAGTGTGGTCCCAGGCCCCAGACAGCCTTCTGGAAGATGCAAAGGGTCTTGAATTTGATCCTTGCAACAACTGGGAGCCATTGGAGAGATTCTTAGAGCTG
This sequence comes from Ambystoma mexicanum, assembly GCF_040938575.1. NCBI lineage: Eukaryota > Metazoa > Chordata > Amphibia > Caudata > Ambystomatidae > Ambystoma > Ambystoma mexicanum. The sequence goes on from NC_090922.1 coordinate 1,510,776,569, forward strand.
GAGAGATACAATCCCAGGGCTGGAGGTCAAGGATACGTCTCACAGCCCTATTCTGGATTAGTTGAAGAAGACGGAGTGTAGAAAGTGGCAGGTTGAGGAAGAGGTTGTTGCAGTAATCCAGCCTGGAGAGGACCTGAGCTCTAGAGACGTTGAGCTTCTGGGGGAAGGTGAGGAAAGGGAGAATGCCTCTAAGGATGTGAAGTTGAAAGTTAGCCTTCTTGGTGAGGTCCAAGATGTGAGGAGTATAGGAGAGAGAGGAGTCAAAGATGACCCCAAGGTTTCTGGCCTCAATGGAAAGAGAGGGCAGTGAGCCCATAGCGGGTGGCAAGAGTGCAGGAGGGAAATGGAGAACAGGTGTCCCTATAGGAAGAAACTCAGTCTTACTGGCATTAAGACAGAGATCATTGGAGGTGCACCAAGACTGAATAGCAAACAGGCAGTCAGGGATGATAGAGGAGGAGGAGAAGAGGAAGAGGGGAACTTGAAGAAGACTTGTGTGTCATCTGCTTAGAACTGGAAATATGGAGAGAAGGCAGAGATCAGGTGAGCAAGAGGTGCAAGGTAGATGTTGAAAAGCCAAGACGAGAGGATAGGGCCCTGGGGAACACCACATGTAGAGAAAGAATGTTGGTGGAGGAGAAGGAGCCCAGGGGCACCTGGGAAGGGCAATCAGTGAAGAAGAAGGTCAACCAATCCAGTGCCCGGTCTGAGATACCGAGAGTATCTTGGAGCTGCTTTATGGGGATAGAATGGTTGACTGTGCCAAAGGCAGAAGATAGGTCAAGGAGAATGGGAAAAAAACAGGAGAGGTAGAGTCAAGATTTGCGAGCAGTTCTTCAAAGGTGTTCAGAAGAGCAGTTTCCATGACTTTGGATGCTCAGAATCCAGATTCATGGTTGTGTAAACAACGAGCAAGCTCAGTGTGTTGGGTCACTTGGGGGCCAGGAGTTTCCTAAGGAAGGGTGTAGTGAAGATAGGGAGGTAATTGGCCAGACACGAGGGGTTGGCTGAAGGCTTTTCGAGGAGGAGTGCACAAAGGAGTGCTTGAGTGTAGGGAGGAAAGAGCCTGATGTTAGGGAGTGGTTCCAGAAGTCAGCAGGAACCACAGCAAGGGACGGGATGTTGTCTTTAATGGTTCTGGGAGAACAGGGGGAAACCTGTTTGGATGAGACCTTCATAGAGCAGACTACTCTAGAGATCTCATACATTGTGATAGGTGAGAAGGAGAGAGTGGGTTAGGGTTGTGAGAGGCCAAGGGAGGCAGGTTCACAGGGGGAGGATTGGAGGAAGGGGAAGAAGAGAAAGAGGTCGGAATGTCCTGAGTTTTAGATGTGAAATGGGTGGCAAGCACAGTACAGAGGCCCTGAGAGGAAAGAAGAGAGGTAGAGACTGCAGATGGATTGGCTAGTTCGTTGAATAGTTCAGCCGTGTTGTTAGAGGCTCCAGAGATACAGGCCTGAATGTGGGCCCTCTTTTTGGAACAGATAAAGAGATGGTATTGCTTTTGGAGTAGGTGACAGGCCAGTTTGTCAGAGGATCAGCCCAAGGTCTGCCACTTCCGTTTAGCATCTCTGCACTTGCGCTTTAGAGCGGCTCGTTCTGACTCATACCAGCTGTTATGCTACTCCTATCGCTCCTCCTATTGCTCCTCTTCCCCCGGTTATTGTTCTTCCTCCTATCGTTGCTTCTCCATCTATACCTCTGCCTTTGCCTACTGTTACGGGTCTGGTAGATTTGTCTTGTACACCAGTGATAGCACCTCTGTTACCGATTGTACAGGATTTGTCTACTCTTTCTCTTCCTAGTGGTTCTGTTCCGCTTATAATAGATAAGGGAGCAGAATCGAAAATTGTAACTTGTAATACAGTTTCTAAAGAGAGATTTGAATGCTTGGGCTAGGCAGTGCATGGAGAAGGGTGAACAATCTGATGTTTTTGCTACACTCTCTAATCTAGAAGGTTTTCCTGAGAAAAATGTCTTTATTGAAGGGCCCGGAATTCATTTATCCATAATGTGGAACAGACAGAATGATGTAGATCTCCCAAAGGGTTGAGGGATCTGAATGTTTTAGCATATTCAAGAGATACTGCGGAGAAACTATATGCACACGTCGAGAGGGTTTTTGAGTATAGAAGGGAGTTAGAAAGGTTGCGGAATGAACAAATTGATGGTGACAGTTCGGATCCTATTTTTGTACAGAAACGGTTTCTTCCTCTTTGTAAGTCGATGAGTGAGGAAACACAAATTTGCACAAAAGATGCAATTAGATGGATTTCACATATGGCGATAGCTCCCATAGAATTATATGACACGTATAATCAGTATACGCCAGAAATGCAGAGGAAAGTGATACAGGTTATGGTAGAATACCTGCAGGATGAATGTATGAAAAGAAAGATTTGTTGTCCCGCAGAATTATTGAATATCTATGAGAGAGCTTTTTCGTCTGACACTCCTTCAGCTGCTTTAGCGCTCAACTTAGCTCTGTTGCTCAGGAAGCGTTCGGAATTTCCTACTTCTCAGTTGCCTATGAAAGAGGTTCCTCTGACATTTGTCCCAAAAGTTGAGGTTCCAGCTGATGCCGCAGCAGGTACAGCTGCCTATGACATTCCTGCACATTATGTATCACAGTTTGTTCACATCCCGTTCTCAAGACAGGAAGTGAACACCATTAGACAAGCCATCCCAGATATTAGAAAGAATCCAACAGGATTCCATAAAGAGATAGAATCTTTCTTACAATCGTCAGTATTCACTCTGAGTGAAGATTTGTTATTTCCCGTGCTCATACCCATTCATTTGTGGAAACAGATTAGGACTGTAGACGATGTACCAGGGTTAGGGGCCACATGAGATAATATGGTTAGACAAGATAGAGATAGACCAGCTGGCGAGAGACCACCACAGGTAATACTGACTTTGCCTGATAGAATAGTGACAAAACTGAAAGCTTTAATTCCTTAAAGAAGGATTGTTTGGGACAAACCTATTGCTTGTATCCAAGGAAAGTCTGAGGGTGCTACCGAATTCTTTAATCAGTTTGAACAAGTGGTTTCAGATTTCAGTGGACAGTACTTCAGCACAGAGCCTGGAAAAAGATTAATTGCAGACAAATTTGTGCGTGGATTGTTACCTGACATCCAGTCACAAATTATGACATCTGAGAGCGCTTGGCAAGCTAAGTCTCATTCTGAAGTGTTGCATATGGCTCAGTATTATGAAAACTGAGTCAATAATGAGAAAGAAAGGATAGAAAAGAAAAAGGGAGACTTGAAAACTAAGGTTGTATTGCAACAGATTGTTAGAGGTCCTAGAGGGGGTAGTACACAGTTTAGGGGACAGTATGTTCCACAAGGTAATGTGCTATTGGGTCCTGTACACACAAACCAATGTGCTTATTGCAGACAAGAGGGTCATTGGCGAACACAATGCCCAATATTCCAGCAGAGGTCGAATAACACATTTGGCATCATGGGTAGATGATCCAGAGGCCGCCCACGGGTAGGGGGTCCTGGTAGAATCCAGTTTTCTCAGAATTTACAGCCTTTTTCGCAAGACAATCAGTCACCGAGTGTGGATAATAGAAACATTTTTGATCATCCTTCTACTGCATATCTCTCTGAAGACCTTCCATTTGACGATTTATTGTTTCGCTAGGATTGCCCGAAGCAGGGTTTGGAACCGACACCTATTACCGTCAGAAAGGTCCCTACATTGAAATGATAGTGGGAAATAGGAAACATCTATTCCTAATAGATACAGGAGCACAGAAGTGTTCCATTTACTATTCACGGGTTCTATACATTCCACTCTCAGGGCAAACCAATGTTTCTGTAGGGTTTTCTGGTACGCCAGTGGTTAGTCTGGTTTCTTCGCCGGTACCGATTACACTGGGTCCATTCACCGATCATTGTCCGTTTCTTTTTACAACGAACTGTGGAGAGAATTTGTTGGGGTTGAATCTGTTGAAGGAATTAAATGCGGTAATTCATTGTTCTTCGGATGGAGTGCGTTTGACAATTTCACCACAGCAACTTTCTGCCTCACAATTCCTGACTAGACCTTTGCCACCGGAATTTAGTGACGTTCCGGAGTGTTTATGGGCAATTGATGACAACGATGTTGGTGTCTTACAGATTGAGTCTGTTTAAATAATTTTGAAACAAAGAGTAAAGTTGCCATGTATTCCTCAGTATAAGATTTCGGTTGATGGTGAGCAAGCTTTAAAGTGTATAGTTTCTGATTTTGTGCACCGTGGGGTAATTAAAGAAATTGCAGGTAGTTTGTGTAATAGTCTGATTTTGCCCGTGTACAAGAAAGGATATAATGCAATTCCATTTCATTTTATTATTGATTTACGTGCTATCAACAAGATTGTTGCTCCACAATTTCCTATTGTGCCTGATGTGAGGACAATATTAACCATGATTCCTGCTTCTGCTACTCACTTTAGTGTTGTATATCTTAAGAATGCTTTCTTTAGCATTCCTATACACAAGGATAGTAGATATCTGTTCACGTTCACCTTAGGCGGACGCTCGTTTACATTCACCCGTGCTCCACAAGGGTACACGGAAAGTCCGAGCATCTACAGTAGGGCTTTGAAAGAACAGCTTGACATAATCGAGTTGCCCATCACTTGTACATTGCTTCAGTACATGGATGATTTTCTTTTAGCTGCTGATTCAGAAACTGCCTGTAAGGAAGGCACTGTGTTGTTGCTTATTCACCTAGCAAAACATGGACACAAAGCTTCACTGAAAAAGTGTCAATATTGTCAACAGGAAGTCGCCAATTTAGGCTCATGTCAAAGGAGGGAAGAAGGTTGACGTCTGACCGGATTAAAATCATTTCTAGCATGTCTGTCCCAAATACACAGAAGGAAGTCAGAGCCTTGATAGGAATGGCTTCTTTCTGTAGGCAGTGGATCCCCAATTTCTCACTAGTGATCAAACCAATGTTGGCTCTGACAAAGAAGGGCATTTATTTCCCATTGCCATGGAACTTGGAACACCAGAAAGCTTTTGATCTGCTCAAGACTGTACTGTGTTCAGCATCAATTTTGGGCACACCAAATTATGAAAAGGCCTTCGAGTTGTATGTGCATGAACGAGATGGATCTTCTTTGGCTGTGTTAACGCAGGAACATGGAGGGAGGAATAGGCCGTGCAGTTACTTTTCCTCCGCCCTTGATCCTGTTGCATGCGCTTTGCTGAGATGTCTGAGAGCTGTCGCTGCTGCGTCTGTAAAACAGAGTGAGGGTATGGTCCTAGGCCATGCTTTAACCTTGTTAGTACCTCACTCTGTAGATGTTCTATTAAATAGAACGCAAACACAACACCTCACCTCTGCACGATTAACGAGTATGAATTGATCTTGTTTGCACCGCATATACAAATCAAGAGGTGTTGTGTATTGAATCCGGCTGAACTATTACCTTTCCCGTAAGGTACTGCTTGCAGTGACGAAATATCACATGACTCCCTTTACACCACAAAGCAAGAAACTAAAGGCATGATTGATCTGAAAGATACGACCCACATGGGGAGCTGTTTTGCGATGGCTCCTGTTTCAAACTTCCGGATGGTACATCCACGGCTGCTTATGCCATCACTACATTAAGCACGATTGTAGAAACCAAAAGAATTTCACATAACTCTGTGCAGGCCGCAGAGATTATTGTATTGACTCGAGCTTGTGAACTTTCCGAAGGGTTTAGACTAACAAGTATATACTGATAGTCAGTATGCTTTTGGCATAGTTCACAACTTCGGTAGATTTTGGGCAGAACAAGGTTTCTTGACCTCACATGGAACAAAGATTCAATATGGCACCTTGATAGTGCGGTTACTTTCAGCACTTTCACTTCCCACTCAGCGATCATGAAATGCGCAGCGCATCAGAAAATCATAAATGATGTAGGAAAAGGGAACGCTTTTGCTGACCAGATAGCCAAACAAACTGCTACTGATCTCTATTCAGATATGTACACTACAAGGGAAGCCACAAATGTCTGTACCTTAGATGAATGAATTGAATCTGTAACGAATATCCAAGCTGATGCCACTTTAGAAGAAACTAAGCAATGGGCTGAGGGTTTGGCGAGGTTGGATGATGATGGGTGTTGGGTGGATAAGTTAGAGGGAAAATGGATGCTGGCAGATGCGTACATTACTATGATGGTCGCAATGGCTCATGGGCCCACCCACATCTGCGCAAGGAAAATTTGCAAAATGTTAGAAAATGTCTGGGTAAACGCTAATATCTTGAAAATTGCTGAGCGTTTTGTCCAGAGTTGCATGATCTGTCTTCAGCACAATATGGGGAAGGGCACATCGACACCAAGGGGTAGTTTTGGTCCACCTTCTGTCCCCTTTGAAGTGATCCACTTTGACTTTATTGAAATGGAGCGTTGTAATCATTTCAAATTCATCTTGGTTGTTATTTGCGCCTTTAGTAAATGGGTTGAAGCCTTTCCTGTAAAAGATGCCACAGCAATGATAACGGCGAAAACCATACTTAAGGAATATTTTCCTAGGTTTGGTTTGTCAAAGGTCATCTGGTCAAACAATGGTCCACATTTTATCGGTGATGTAATTCTGCAGATATGCGCGGGATTACAGACCGACAAACGGTTCCATGCGGCCAGATATGCTCAGAGTGCTGGATTAGTAGAGAGACACAATGGAATTTTGAAAAACAAGCGCACTAAGGCGTGTGCTGGCACCAAATTGAAATGGCCAGATGCCTTACCGACAGTGTTACTGTCAATGTGCACCACCCCACAGACTAAGACTGGGCTGTCCCCATATGTGGTGGTAATGGGTAGGCCAGCTAACATTTGGAACCTCCCAAAACCCAGGGCTCTGAGGGACATTGAGGATGTACTTCTTTCCAATTATTTTGACCTTTTAACTAAAAATCTGTATTTGATTTACCAACAGCAGCGAGAAGCCCTCCCAGCAAAATACGAGGGGCCAGGTCATAGCATCCAACCTGGGCAGTGGGTGCTCGTTAAGGCATTTCAAAGAGCATCCTCTATCGCACCGCGGTCGAGAGAGCCCCACCAGGTCCTGCTGGCCACACAGACGGCGATTCGGGTGGAAGGAAAAAAGCACTGGATACATGCTTCGCATGTCAGGAGGATACCCTTCTCTCTGCCACATGACAAAGAAGATACAGATAAACTTACTTACTCTGCTCCCAACGATCATTCAGCATTGAGCACTACTGAGAGTGCTTCGGAGACACTCTCTGAGCCCGCGTGGCCTGGGGAAACAGCTGCTTCATCTCCACACTCTCTTGCAAATCCTTTTGCACCGCTGTTGGTTCTGCTGCAAATTCATCACTTCCATCAGAAAGCAACAACACACTGTTCACAGATCACACTGTACCAGGAGTCACCAGGTACAATCTGCATCCACGGAGCTAGACTTACTGCACAGTTCGGCTGTGCCAACAGGAGAATAATCGCAGGGCTTGTACTTTGCCCCATCTTTTGCATACGAAGGAAAGTTGTTGGCTGGGGATAGGGAAAGACTAAGAAAACGTGTGATCTGGAGATCACCAGCAAACAGACTATGGAGCTTTTGTTTCAAAGGAACAATGCCTATTGTTGCCTCTACCCGTATGGAACAAATAAGTGACTGTGTGGCCAGCAAAGACAATGGACGATCGAATACATGGTCTTTTAAAACGTATTGTTTTCTTGTAATCATATTAACTGGTTTCACAATAGTAATTGCTTAGGATTTTGGTACATGGAAGAAATACGTCAGCTCGAAACATTTTTGCCTACTGAAAATGTACCCACTGTATCTACACCTTTCGTGCATCTGCACACTCTATCTCATAGACACAGAAAGAGTTACCACAATAACACACTACTGCTTATAATGAATGCAACACGCGCCATTTTGAACAGGTCCAACTGTTGGGTCTGCTCTCATTTACCGGAGACAAAGGGTTGGGCTGGAATATTCATCCTTTGCCTCTTACTACTGCATGTTATGCTTCTCTTAGGGCTCTATTCTTTGGCCGATGGAATGATAGCATCTCAGGGAACTTTGATGGGACAAATCTGAATAACTTTGAAAGGCGAGTCCTAACGCCTCTTGAATGTTCACTCTTTGTGAATAGGAGCAAGCAAGCTTAATGTTGCTTCTATTAGGCCTTCTGATAGACTGTCTCGACCTTTTCAATCTTTGATCTCTTTCAAGATGGCTCATATAGGCAATAGGGATGCCACACCACCTTCCTACACTGTTAACCATAGCCACAACTCAGTTTATTTCTGCATACAGAGGAATGGTACTCAGACAATGGGTGATTTCAAGGGTTGCACCAATGTTGCGAACTTGGCCAGTGAGGACAGACCTTTGCATCTAGGCGAACATGTCTATTTCGTTTGCGGTAATGAAGCCTTCCCATGGCTGCCTAGGGAGTGGCAGGGAACCTGTTATTTAGGAATTCTGTTACCAGGGGTATTTATAGCTAGTACCACAGAAATCTCGAGGGCTCATCCAAGGTGTAACGAGAATGGTGATACTCCTCCACAAATCCTGGGCGATGTAGCAAAATCCTTTGTACCATATTGGGGTCAGATTATGAATTCTGAGGATATCAGAAGACTAGTGAGAGTACTGGAGAAAACCATCAACCGGACCACTGACATACTCTATAACATGACTCTTGAACAGAAAGCAATCAGGTTAGTGGCCCTACAGACCGGACGGCATTAGACATCATCCTGGCTGAGCGTGGTGGAGTAAGCAAATTAGTGGAGTCCGCTTGCTGCATTTTCCTCCGGATTCCTCCCCAACCATCTTTAAGGCTATACAAAATCTGCACGTCCTTAGTTCGGAAGTGCACGTTCCTGAGGGAAATTGGGATCTTAGCGCTTGGTTCTGGGACTTCTTACGATCTTGGGGATGGAAGCTATTTTCCGTCTTGTTGATTATTCTGGCTATTCTGTTGTTCTGCTGATGATGTATACAATGTCTTCCTGCCATATGTTCAATGTTAGCAGGATGTTGTGCACAGACAATGGGAACGTTAGGACAAAAGGTACACGCACCAGAAAGAACGACCACAAATTTGTGTTGAAGGAAATTTCTGTTACAGACCTTATGGCGATTGATACCTCTGATGATTGTGATTCAGGTTGTATGGACATTGAGACGTGGAGTTACTCGTAAAGTGACTAGTTGTAGTTTAGCGCTTGGCTTAGGCCAAAAGGAGGGTTTGTTAAATGGGAAATCATATCGTGCCTCCTTTTGATTTATATTGGCCTAAGCCTAGTCACTCTGCGAAGAAAACCATGTTGGAAAGTTCCAATTTTAGATCGATTTCTCTGCCATTTTAGGTTCATTCACCATTTTGATTTCTGTTCACATGTTTCTCTGTTCTAAAATGGTGGACTGTGTTTGTAACTTGCAACCAAATCTTCCCGACCTTTGAGTTCTGTTAATGGTTAGACTGTCCGAGGGCCGACTGATTAGACTAAGTAATAAGACCTTGCCCCGAGCATGACTTGTGGTCCTAGGATTGTCTGCACTAACAAGCCTCATCCACGAATACACATCGAGGACAATGTTATGTAAATGTCGAGTGTGGACACTGGTAGAACTACATTGTGAAGGGATATGTATTAAGGCTTACTGCTAAATCCAGGAATACACTTCGCCATTGTAACTTGTTGGACACACAAACCTATGTAATCCGTGTGCATATTATTGTATGAGCTATATGTGAACTCGGCACAAACTCTAGACCGCAGATTATTAACATGCAGAGGGGCTGGACAATATTGTTGGAAACGTATATAAACCCAAATGTTTAGATGTCCAGCACTGTCCCTCCTCACTCTGACGGGCTGGTACTCATTGCGGGGTGTCGAGAGCCAGATAGCTATCTGCATCAGATCCGTGTTTCTTTGTAACTGGCAGTATTAAAGATCTGTAAATCTTTATAGCCTGTGTTTGGTTTATTTCCTTTTGTGGTACTCAGCCTAGATATTTCCTTGCTTTTACAGCATTAAAAGTCTGTCTGGCAGACGGGGTAGGGCTGGAAGGGATAATAGTGAGGGAGCGAGAGGTACAGAGATCATGGAAGAGTCAAGCGGCAGGAACAGTGGCGTCAAGGTGGATGTTGAAATCTCCAAGGACGAGGAATTTATAGGTAGAAGTCAGAAGAGAGAAGGTTAAGTCAGCTCATTCTGAAAGGAAGACAGAGGACCAGGGGGCCTGTAGATTGTGGCATGGGTGAAAGAAAGAGGCAGAGAGTCACCAAGCTTGCAGACACGACTTTCAAAGCAGGAGTAGTGCTGGATAGGTATGAGAGAGGTAGGGACCCACTCAGGGAAGTTTAGGACTACTCCCCCACAAGGACAGTTGGGAGGAGGCTTGGAGAGGATCTTGTAGCCGTCAGGGAGGAAGGAATCAAAAACAGTGACATAGCTGGCATTGAACCACGTCTTGGTGAGAGCAAGGATGTCGAGAGCAATGTCTTCAAGAAGGAGGCACGGCAGATCGAGCATTTAAATTGGCTAGGTTTAGCCGGTCACCACCATTGAATCTTTTCAGAGGAGGGGTACACCCATCCGAGGTGGTGAATGAGGTGCAGAGAGAGAAGGATGACTAGCAGGACAAGTTGGAAGTTGATATGGCCCGCAGGCTCTGGTCAAAGAGAAAAAGAATGGGTTGAGGACCCTGGGCCATGACAGTGCCATTGTGATAGACGTTAATGATGCACCTAGAGGATGAGAAGTGTGTCAAGAGTACTTCCCATCTAGTGCCACCATTATTGGGTGAAGAGGAGAAAGGGGAGAGGGTCGAGATCAGATGGGAGGTCCATAGTCAGGGACAAGGATATCAGTGATTGTCTGGAAATAGCACTAACATAGGTGTCAGCAAAAAGTAGGTGAGGATTAGAGGCCAGAAGATATTTTTTTAACAAAACGTTTTCCTTGCAGACCTCATGAGGGAGGATGGGAAGTTGATAAAGTAGCAGTTAGAATAGATAGGAGTGATAGAGAGTGCCATTGAGGTGGAGGAAAGGAGGGACAGATTGGAGAGGCTGCACAATGCACGGGCAAACTCACCAGGGAGGAGGATGCACAGATGTAGGCACACCGAAATTCGAATTTTCCCAAAAGCACAAACAATCACACAAAATGAAGGATGCACAGATGTAGATGCAAGGAATTTGACCATCCGCACAGGGAGTGTGTGGTAACATGGCCATTTTTGATTTTTTTGATCAATTAAAATGAATGATGGGAGATCAACCGCCAAAAATGTGTGAGGCCATTCCACACACATTTTGTATGCTCGCTGAACGAAACTCATAGTCACGTGTACTCAAGGAGGACACAGCCTACAAGAGCCATCCTCCCCTGTCATGCCCAGCTGGAATGTGACAGCGATGGATACATCAAAGCATCTCAAGCATCTCAAGAAGGGGGAAGGCACACCTTCCTCCACCCATGGGCTGACTAATTAAAATATCAATGGCTCTGTGGTTTTGCTTTTCCATTGTCTAAACTGGCTGGTGGCAGTGCATACTAATGAGAGATAATTGAGGTAAGCCTTGAAGTGGCTTGGTTGCCAGAACAGACAACAGAAAAGTGGGGCTAACATCTCTTTGGTATGCAATGTGTCAATTTGAAGCTAGTTCCCACCACTCTGTGTGAAAGGCAATGAAATGCGTGTCTGGGTCCACTATTTACACTTTAATCAAGAGTCGCAGAGGGCTCAGTTAACCAGAGAGACACTTTGATCTACAACAGACAGGAAGATGGGTGCGCGTTTAGATGCCATCTTGGAGTGGGATCCTTTTTTTCCTATGTTTCCATAGGGTCACCTGACTGAATGGGCTCCAAGGTCGAGGACAGCCGGTGGGATGCATAACAGATACCCACAGCTGTCTCCTGTCGCAAACACTATCTTAGGAGCTGCCGAGCACCCTGGAACCACCTCAACGCCGTCGAGCATCAAGAACTTGTTAAGAACCAGGTACATTGTGGTTCTGCTCCCTTGGTCCTTCTCCGAAGGCCCCTAGAGCCAATTACGACCCTTTGCCCCTGAGAGCTGAAACCAAATAACCTTGAACAGTAAGACTGATTACTTAACCAACTACCTTCCTGTCAGGATCCAGCGTGCATCCCTTTCTTTCGTGAAACTGCCTGTCCTTCTGTGTCCGTTACAGGGCAGGTTGTATTTTGTAGTGTGCTAAAACTGTCTGTTGTAGTAATAATAAAGTAGATAAAATTGGGTAATAATTGTATTTTCGTTGTCTTTATTCAGCAACGCTGGTCAAAACGATTTGCTGCATACTGAAGTAACTCATCAAACAGGCCCACGATGGTCAAAAAAGTGCACCAGTTTGACCCAAAAAACTGGCCCACACAAGCATTTTGCGTTTTTGGTTCGGCCCTGAGCCTATTGCCCTATAAGCTAGTCCGAGCCTGCTTGCAGTTGGCCGTCACCAGCAATTGTCCAGGGACCACTGGCTGAGAGAATTTCAGATATTTGTGGACCATATGGATTTTTACTCTCCCTCACTTCCACAACATCGTTAGTGCCTCTCACTCATAACCGCACCCCCTCCGCACATGCCTGCTAAGTGTCACACCTCTAGTGTGACACTCACACATTTTAATGCAGACTGCCACATTCTGGAAAGCCAGGGAAAATGTCACACATGGGGGAAGAGCTGGCGCAAGGTCAATACAATACGGGGATGTATTTTCTTTTCATATCTGAAACTTTGACATTTTTATATTGGCTTCCCACCCCTGTTCTCATTTTTTGGTTGGGGCATCACCTTTTTTTTGTCTTGCTAATTTGTGTTTGATGCTTGACTCTCACATTTGCTGTGCTATGGATCATTATTTAATTTCTCTGCATGGATTCCTTTGTTTTTTTTCTCTCTGTTGTATTCCATTATTAATGACCACCATTTCAAGTAGTGTACCATCTCATTAACTTTGTAAAGCGTCTTGGTGTAAGGCACTATGGAAACAAATAAACAATACAATAAAAAGAATTGCTTGTGCTCGAGGCCCTGCTGCTCACAAGAAAACCTTAATTCTCCACGAGGCTCTTCCATAGACCATATCTCCAGCGTGCTAGTCTGGCTGCAAGCTCCTCCCACTCATACACCCAGGACACTGCCTGCTCTCTGCTTCAAGCGCGTTGTGTCCACTTTCACCCCAAGCCCTTCAAAGGGTCACTGAAAGTGTCAAGCAAAGGACATGGACATGTCCCACATAAGCACAATGTGCAGCATATTTCAGAAGACTTCCAATCATATACATTATGTCAGAGAGCACCGCCCTTGAGGAAAAACAGTGGTACTGCGTTGCAGGGATTCTGAGATACACAGGTAAAAGCTCAGACAGGTGCAGCTGGAGGCACTTGAATTAGTGGAAAGCCAAAGCTCCCTGAGACAGAGAATTCAATTTATATGTTTACACTGCAATGTTTGTTTGTCGATAAAGCAACGAATTAGGAAAAGGCCTGATGGAAAAAGTAAAGAACCGGCGCAATGATCTTGCTCCCCGACAAAAACTTCTCACACAGCAATAGAGGGGTATCGAGTAAGGGAGGGGGGCATTCAGCAAATGTGCTTCCCAAACATGTTGTGGGAAATCGTGTGAAATTCAACTATTTGGCCCAATTCTGCCATTTCTTAAAATGTGCATTTCCGGGGCGAAAAGTTCAATTATTCCAATGCAAAATTTCCCGCAAGAAGGATGACATTGTATGTGTCACGCAGGCGTAAGTGCTTTCCAAAATAAGTTTATTCAATGAAACAGCAAAAGCGAAATACAACGTGAAATTCTAAAATGGCGTGTGGCTCTGCAAATGTTGCACTCCCCTAGTGGAGTATGCCAACTGTTCATCCTGCAAACCACTTCTATAAACCAGTCACTGAGTGCAGCTCCCTGCACCCTGTTGTATCCTGTCTCCCTTCCTGCATGGATGGTGTGTGGTCACGAGAGACTGGTCTGTGAGCGCTTGGAATGTTTGCACTTGAGTGAGTGTTCCACTCCCGGCAGTTGGAACTGTGTAGCCTGGGTGGTGGGACCCGGTAGGCACTTCACCCTGTCCTAGTTACTAATCCTAATGAACTTACACCTGATGACATCAGATTCACGAGGATGTTATGTTATGCCGGAGGATATTTATAATATATGATGTGATAGGTTACTTATAACGCGCTTAATATCCAAAGGTTTCTAAGCGCGGACTTGGGGATTTCACCTGTGTTGCTCCGTGTTGTCTTGCTTCCAAGGCAAGCACGTTGCCCCTGCGCTATCCTCCCGAGACCGGGTGCACTGTCTCCACCCGAGTGAGCCCCTAGAGCTCTGGTGGATCTGAAGGTTTAGAGGATAGGATCGGTTAGTAGGGTGTAGCGGGGTAAAGGTAGAGCGAGATATGTCATGTTCTGTGGGCAGTTGGCAGAGACCAGGGGTCTTGTTGGTGTTGTGGAGTGGTCTAAGGGTATCTTTTACGCTGTTGAGGTTTATTATAGTTTTTGGATAATGTTCGTGTTGTGAGTGCGCTCTGCATGGGTGCTGTTATAAACTGATGTTAGTGGTGATGTGCTTGTTGTGCTCTCTGTTGAGCTGGGATTGTGCCCGGGGGTGGCAGTCTTGGTGCCCTAGGGTGCAGACTAGGGCGGAAGGTTGTTTCGAGCACAGAAAGTTTGGGGATTAGTGTATTGTATTTTTAGGGAATGCTGGAGCGTGGCAGGCTCTAGGTTTCAAGGGGCAGCTTGAAACAGGTGGAGTGCGTAGTTTAATATTTTTGTTTCTCGGGTGGATTTCCAGTTCAAGTTTTTTTTGGGAGGAGTCAGCACTTATTCTAATTCGGTGGGTTCCTCATTGTTGGTGTTTTGTGGGGAAGGAGTGGAGTTGGAAGTATTCTTCGGTGTAGTTAGAGTTGGAAGTATTCTTCGGTGTAGTTAGAGTTGGAAGTATTCTTCGGTCTAGTTAGAGCTGGAAGTATTCTTCGGTCTAGTTAGAGCTGGAAGTATTCTTCGGTCTAGTTAGAGCTGGAAGCATTCTTCGGTCTAGTTAGCCAAATGTATGCATTTTCTGGCATGGTTATGGTTCTTTGTTGTCAATTTAAACACAGTTAGGGTGTGTATTCTTGGGGTGCCATGTAGGTTATGCTTGTCCCGGGGTTTTAGTGCGCAGTTTTGAGGGACAGTTTCCGTTAGTATGGTCTCGGTTTGGTTGGCATCCTGTCATTTAATATGTGTGTTGGGGTCATGAGCGAGGTCCAGGTGGTCAGCTTTTGTGGCACCCATTTGGGGTCTGGTTCGTTGGTGCATTTACATGCTGGCCACACATACTTGTGGGGGTTTATTTTGGGTGAATGTTTTAGTTGAAATATCCTTCTTGTTCAAGAAATGTAAGGTGGGAGAAATGTTGTAGTGTGTCTCTGGGTGTGGTTGACATCACTGATGGTGGAATGTGGTGAGGTCAGTGAGTGTGGCGTGCTGAGGTGTTATGTTCTGAATGTACTGTTCTAACAGTTACAGTTGGAGATCTAAGCTGGCATGAAGGGACGTGCCGGTGTCTTCCTGGCATATACTTACCAATAAACCTAAAGTTATTTCAAATGACCTGCTGCCTCCAAGGAGTTTCACTTTTCTTCGCACCCCAGCTGTGGCCTGATGCCATTTTTTTTTTACTTTCTTTTATTGAAATATTTGTACAGTGCTACCCATTCCCGGAGAGTCTTGAACCTCCTTACACATTTGAAAAGGGAGGAGGTAAAAAAAGAAGGGACAGGTCGGGCATTATTCCTGCCTCTGCCCCCCCTCTCTGATGGAGTGAGTCAGTCCAAAAGGAAGTCATAACCTCTTGGAGAGAAAGCATCTGGGTAACCGGTGCAACGAGACTTCACGCTAACAGGAAACTGAGAAGGTTCAGGCTTAAAAGGAAGAGGCAGGTCCCTGGGTCTTCAGGGCCCAACACTGTGGAACACTTCTACCACCAGGCCTGGGAGCAGAACCAATGGGCCTGCTCCTTTGAAGACTCCTGGAAACTGAACGTTTCCAAAAACTCGGACTTACTGTTGAATGAGTAGGATGTACCAGCAGAGGAACAGGTTAGTCATGGAATACAAGGACTACATTGGCCTGACCATGTCTCATAAGCCACCTTCAACCCACGACAGCACTATTCCGAAGACACATTTGCACATACCCTGTAATTGATTGTCAGGAGGGGGACAGCATCACCGTTCTGTAAAAATGCAATGCTCAATGTGCCATGTGGGGTACAAACTAAACCCATAGCTTGCTAACCTTATAAGCTCTGACAAGGTCACACATGTTTATTTATTCAGCAATTTGTATAGTGCATCCAACCCAGAGGCATCTGGGCACATCAGAGCACATATTCATATGCTTAATGGTTTTAATATAAATAAAAAGACAACAAGTGGCGCTTTGGATAAGAGATAAAGACACACCACTGCTTCTAGAATTGAACGTTTCATATGACATTGAATGTTCCGTGTGTTGGTTGTGTGTGATGGGCAGCTTCAAAGCCTTCAGCAGTCAGAGACGCTTGGCTGGATCATTAGGGGTGCGGGCGATGCCCCAGGCCGACCAAGCAGTGAAGCATCTTTGCCCATTGCAGGCCGGGCACAGCGGCAGCCGAGAGGAGCGCGCCAGCGCCCGCGGGGCTGCGGGCGAAGTCCTTCCCACTCAGAAGGTCGCGCGGCATCTGTTTGCTGCACGAAGCTGCCCGGCAGGCTTTTCTGAACTGATGGAGACCCGGGGGTGCGGCACGGTGGTGAGGGTGCATGCCTCTGCATTTGAGGAGAGCGGAGGAGAGATGGAGCCTCGGGCCTGGCGAGGCCGGCTGGCAGGGGCATTGCTCAATCTGGAAAGCTTTGCAGAGTTAGTATATAGCCAGAGTAATTCGTTTTATAAATACAAATTTGAGGAATCAGAGAAGAGTGGAAAAGAGTGGATAAGTCCATTTAACACTTGCCTTTTCTGCTGGTGGCAAGTGCCCCCCCCTCTTGCCCCCGCGTGGTATCTGGCCTTTCTTTTTCAGGTTATGCCCCGCCCCTTCAATGCCACTCTAAGGCAGAAAACATTTTTATAAATACCCCTTTTTGCTTCATATTAGCAGAAGCAGATCGGATTCTCTCATGACCTAAATTTGCAATTATCCATTTTGCTTCGCCAGTCAGCATTTGTTCTTGTGCACTTGCATAGCGCTTGAAAAAAAAGGCGCGAAAGCACATTGTTACTAATGGAAGAACTCCTGCAATAAATACTACAGGCTCGTTTTGGAAAAGAGTGGTCGTAAGTGTTTTTGGGAAATTCCACAGATAAGATGATGATGGAAGGTATTTTGGTATAGAGTTCCAGATCGAGGCCCCCGGAACAGCAGAAGCCCCACTCCCCCCAGAAGCTTTGAAGTTAGATCTTGGTGGAGCAGCTAGTCTTGCAGAAGGAGCATGCAGGGCTTTGCATGCACTTGCATTAGGCAGCCACACTGGCCCTGAACAGGGATTACTAGGGGAACACGTGCTATTCATTTAGAAATAGTATCTTTCAAGCCTCATGCTGTGACTGGGCGAGCATCAGAGGCTCAAGAGGCTCACCGGAAGGCAGTGGGGGTGGGGGCGGGGTGGGTACTAGGAAACATTAATGGCAGAACAGAATGACGCCTTTGAGCCAGACTCTGGAGACAACGGGTGATCAGTGGTGGTTTCAATCTCATTAGAGAAAGCTAATGGTTGATCTTGAACTTGTTACCATTGTGTAACCCCTTCGGACCTAGCATAGGACGAATGTGTCAACCTCGGACGGCAATTGGTCCCTTTGCTTTGTGCCCAAGTCTGAGAAGCTTGAAACATGAGGCAGGTGCATTACAAGGCTGTTGCAGACGTTTGCGTCTAACTAATGTGGTTTTAATGGGAGAAATAGAATTGTAATGTCCAAGAGTAGATGATTAAATACATTCACTTTCGAGCTTGTATTATTTACACGCTTTATGTTTTTGAACAGCATTTTTGAGTAAGGGTTGCAGGGGCGTCATTTCATCAAAATACCAGGGGTAGCAGAAGTGACATCCCATGACCCTTGACCTCTGATGACATCACAGGAAGTGATGACATGTGACTGGACTCCGAAGTGACATTATGGGAAGCGATGAAACACGACCTTTCAACCATTGACAAAACAGGAAGTGGCATCACATAGCATTGTTCCTAAGCACACTACAAAAAATATGGTTACAATATCACTGTAATGTGATATACATTTCATACAAGAATGGATCGCCATATGTATCGTTAAGATCAGTGTGTGTAGGCCATATTACCAAATTACTGTAAACGCAAGCAGACGTCCAAGGCCAAATAATAATGATGTGTTATTATATAGCACCTTATATAGAACAAATATACATTCAATATCACCCACCCTGTGTAGGTACTCATTTATCAACCTCAGAAGGATGAAAGGCTGAGTTGGCATACTTTTTACAGCCATGCTCCTACAACACGCGCTTCTATGCCACATGCTCTCATAACATGGGATCTAACAACACACACCCATTACACACTGTAATGACGTATGCTCCTATAAAACACACTCCTATAACACACGTTCCTACAACAGATGCCCCTATGAAACACATGACACACAGGGCCTCATCATGAGTTGGGTAGTATTCCAGCGGTATTACTGCCAGGATACCGCCCAGGCTAATAGCTTTACCGCCACCCGGTCTGGCGCTATTAGTGCCGGATCAAGGGTTGGGTGGTGATGGGTATTCCCATTGCCCAGACCCAATAGGGCATTTTCGGCACAATTAGCGCTCCCTTCTAGCGCCACACTAATTACACCCGAAAATGGCTATTAAGTTGGCACATTTAACCCCAGCTTAATGCTGCCAGACTCGTGATTGGACGGACCCTTAAATGCAGTGGTAATAACATTACCGCCGCATTTAATGGCAACCGCCAACTCGTGATGAGGCCCACAGTCTTATGGCACACACTCTGACAACACAAAAATGTACATCACAAGAATTTACAACACATACGTGCTGTTATGCAACATGCTCCTATAACAGACACTGTGAAAAACCTGAGGGTCTTTTCCCCCCTACTCACAAGCTGAGTGGAAAGTTTGGGGAAGAATGCCAAAAGAGGAGAACACCATTAGGCGAGACAGGGTTTTCCCCCTCCTCTATTCTAATGTCCTTGCCCGATGTCCCCTCAGCTTTTGTAGGATGCTGTCGTTCTACCTCAACCTCATTCCAACCATATTCTTCTATGAAATGTACAACAATCCCTACCAGACCTCCTGACAAAAATCTACCTGACGTCTACCCTTTGAAATTAACATCCACTGGAAGTAAGGGAGGACAATCAAGGCAAGGGAGAAAAACACAAAACCAACCCCTCTATTTCGCAAAAACCTTCCCTTGTTTCTCTGATTCAACTACTTTTCTACCTACTCATGAATACCATAACACCCACCGTCCCAGGGATTGTTCTCCCCGTCCCTCTGACTATTATTTTCCAAACTCCTAGTCTGCTTTTATAAAACACTACAGATCCCACAATCCCCCCTATTCATTCCACGACCCAGATACAAAACCCTGAGACAAAGGAAAAAGAAATACCTTTGACTTTTTCCTGCAAGCCTGTCCCGCTAATGAGATCAGCCAGAGTCAGGCACCACACCTTGACAACACACACCTGACCTCCATTTTTTCTTCCCAATAGGGATAAAAAGCTGAGCACTAAAGAACACTCTAAGCAAGGCGAGCCAGTCGAGAAAGGCGAGAAAGGCCAACAGAACCGTATGCAGATCGCAGGAGAACTGATCCTGTGGAACTAAAGGGAGCCTGGAAGCAGAGCAGGAGGGGCCAGGAGGCGAGGGGAAGGCTGTGGTCCTACCAGCTGCAGAGCGAAGGTCGCTGCAGACTTCGAAAGGGAAACCTCCTCGCTAATGCACAAGGTTAAGGCGGCACCTCTTTCAGGTTAAACGACAGAGTTGGAAGGATGCGATTTTTCGCATGCCAATGGCCTTGAATTCAAGGGAACTCTTGATAAACCACATTGAACGCTACCTGTGAGTGAACCGTGAAACCGGTCTGCCTTAACGACGGAAAGAAACAATAGTGTTTGAAAGGCTTGCTGGGTTTTGTGAAGCCACGAGAGAAAATACATTGTAATCAAAGTGAGAAATGCAGAGGCTGCGCGTGTGACGAGAAGCTGCGAGAGAAGCCTGAAAAATTGTAATAGCAGAGCGGTCCTTTAATTGGGAATTACCTTATCAAAAGACTCCGGACTCATAATCAAATTGCTAAAATTGGAAGTAAGATATTGAAATAACTACAAATCCCAGAAGACCTTAGGAGTCTTTGACAAGTAGCAAATCCAGTGAACAACTGCGAAGTAAAACTAAGTGAACTATCTTGTATAGGCAAATGAGAGCCCGACGGGTGAAAACTAAGGTGAACAAATCCCCATTGTAATAAAGCTGATAGGCAAGTGTAAACCCAACAGAGGGATGCCAAGAGAAAGCTAAGGGGAGCCAACCCCCACTTTATGATAAAACTAATGAAAATCTTATGCTGAGAAAGCTGGTGAGAATCTTAACAAGAGCGAGTGAGAGATATTGATCCGAAAAGGCCCTACCATGTTCAAAGAGAATGCATTCTAGTGACTAAAGAATCAAGTGTGCTCCAAGCCTTACCTGTATTCCGCCTTGTCCCGTGATGTATTGTGGGGAAGGGAACACTCCAGTTCAGCAGTTCTGAACTACCAGAACCCTTTGGACATTACATTTTGCTAGACACCATTTTGTTATCCATGTCATTTTCCTACACCATTTTGTTATTTCGAAGTAGGGATTGGCAATAGGTTTATTAGTATAGGCCATCTTTATTTCGACACGACACGAGTAGGGCATCATTTTCTTGATGTTGATGGTTGTGGCTTGCTCCCATCGTTAGAAGGTAGGCTAGATAGGCGTTTATCCAACCCATGCAAATTTCAATAAACACCCTTGAACTGTGGTCACTTGTGTCTGTCTTACTGTTGATGCCATGCCTTCCTTACAACACACACCTAAACACACGCTCTTGCATCACACGCTAGAATTACGAAAAACACTCAGAATCAATAATCACGTAACCAGAATTATTAGCATTTTTTTTTTAAAAAAAAAGTTTTTTCTGATATTTGTTGACTTTACATTTTTGTTGGTTTAGCCTTTACTCTATTGTAAAAAAAATTCAAAAAATATAGATACATGCATATACGAATAGATATAAAAGTATCAAAGTATATCATTTAAAATATATAATTGTTTTAAAATAGCCATGGAAAAAGGTTTTCCTAGCAACGGAAAAAGGTAATCCTTCATATTTTTTTCCTTGTTTATGTACATTTAGGACATTTGTCAAATTACACACAGATCTATTATTATGTACGCAAAGATTTTTGTTTTCAGCCCTGAACGCACGGCATACGAAAAACACGAGACTCGTTTTCTGAACCTATAGCGATGATGTCAATCAAACAGCAATGTGCAGATCACGTTTAGTGTTCGGTTTTCATCGTCTTCTTATCAAAAGCACAACTGGAAAATGTCCACTTGCATTTTCGAGTTGGAAGGGGGGCATGCTTGAAAGTTGTAGAAAGGTGCTTTTACGCTTTCATTTTGCACCCCACCCAGTAGAAAATGATCCCCTATGTGTCTGTCTCCCGCTCTGTGGGTAAGAGATGTGTTGTCAGGAATATGTTTGCTGCTGCCACCCAAGCCCTTGTTGACCCGATCTCCGGAAAGCCCTGGGTGGCGGCAGGCCTGGTATGTGGAGACATGCAATGTCATCATGTGTGTCCTGCAGGAATATGTATTTACGCTGAGGGTGCAGTGCCCATATGGGGCAAGTTTAAGGGAGCATGGCAGGGTATGTGTAGGGGTCTGGGGTTCTTACAGACCTTGTAAGGGACCAGAAGACCCAGCTGAAGGAGCTTCAACTGTGTTGGTTATTTATTTTTAAACTATTTGTGTTTGTAAATCAGTGGCAAGCACACACACATACATATTGCCTTAGTACTCACAGAATAAACCTGTCAGTGGTTTCAATCTGAGTATCTCCCTTTCCTAGAAGGATGGACCGTGTGTGCTCTCAGCCAAAGAAGCCATTAAAAATGAAATCATTTAGTTGTACTAACATTGTAAACTGTCTACTTTTAAGACAGCACAATGTTCATTTCTAGTGATCACTTCCAGTGTATATTGTAGTCATAGACATCTCTTACTGTGCAAAGCTCATGATGAAAACCTAGATTAACCATAGACATTATTTGCTGATAGAAGGCTATCATTCCAAGATAGGCAACCTGGTACACTCCTTGCACCTTTTCAAAATACACGTATGGGAATGGGAAAGAAGATAAACAGCATCCATGTGGGATCCTGGCTGCTTTGCATAAAATCAAAGAGCATTTTGGGAGCATAAGAATGACTACAGATCTTAATATTTGAAACATATGCCTGTGATACGGGTCCTAGCCTTGAATCCTGAGTACATTACGCACACAGAACTATGAGTGCACATCTGATTTTTCACAACACTTCCCCTAACTATAACGTGTTTGTAACCTTGAACCAAAGAGACTCATTCAGAAGGCCTCAGAATTTGGGTGTGAGAAGAAATGGGTGTTACATCCATTCTTGCTTGAGGGACTGATGGCCTGATTGTGACTGAATTTTAGAAAAGTACTGGCAGAGATGGGAAGATGGGCTGTGCTCATGCCCACTCTCCAATGTGGTGAACCAGAAGAAGGACTCAGACTACAGTGGGTCATGTTTTCATAAAGTAAGAATAAAATGCCTATCTGACCCTAGCACTATGATGGAAGTTCTCTTCCTTCTGAAACAAAAACTAAGGATGCGTGTCGAAAATAAAGAGTTCTGAGTCCAAATCCTAGTTAATTAACTGGCCCTTCATCTTTCGAATGTCTAACTAAAGGCAAAAGGGAAGCTTGCACAATAGCCTCGGAATGAGCTTCTCTTTGGCCCTGCTCGTAGATGACCAACTCTCAGTCTCAAAGTTCTCTTGCAGTAGATTAACAAAGTTCACAGTCGTCTTATAGTTTGTTGGTTAAAAATACAAGCATCCTCTGAATTGTTTTCTCTTCCCCCTCTTCGGAAAATAATTCTTATATTATTTTTCTCAGATTTTACCAGTGGTAAATTCCTACAGAATAACTTTAAACACACTTCTCTGTATTCCACCTTTGTGGCACTGGGATTCGCCTCTGTCCTGTGGCTCTTTTGCAGGGTTATTGGTTCCCAGTCAAATATATAAATGTAGGGCTTCTGCTCGCTCGTGTGTTGCAGGTTCCATTATCTATTTGGCTTGGCAAGCCTTGTTGCAGAGTGTTCAAACTCTGCCCCATCTCTGTTCCACGTAGAACATATGTCCGTCAGACTTTATCAGTTCCTCATATCTTTGTCGGCTTGCCCAGCATTGACATAAATTAAGCACACGTATCCCTTTCACTTCTTATTACAAAGGTTGTGTTTCCTGTTTGATTATCTAAGGCTCTCATACAGTGGGCGGCTTCTCCAGGCTTTATATACAGTGAATGTGTTTCTTTCACTCTGTTTTACCTGGGTTGTGTGCCCATTCTGTTTTCTCAGACTCTCGTACCTTTGTCAGTTTCGGCAAGCTTGGAAACCAAAGTTCATAGCCCTTACTGAATGGCGTTTTTGCTTTGGGAGCGTTTGCTTCCCTGTGGGTACTCATCTTGTTGGAAAAGGCACTTCCATGTGAAGCTCCGGGACCCAGGCTCCTTTCATTCCTCTTGTTTCGGTGTCAGTTGCTGGGCACCAGGCACACCACTGTTCTTCAGTGGTCGTGCCAACAGGGAAGACAGTTTTATGTTTGTCTCTGTCTCTCTCCTGCCTGGACCTCATGCCCAATCAGAGAGCCCTCCTCTCAGCCGCCAGCTAGAGGGTCTCGCTTCTCCCATTCCACCGCTGGCTCCACGGCTGGGTGTTGCTCTACCCCTCCAACACATCATCTCTACAGTGGCTCGTCTCTGCATTGCAATGACTCTCCTCCCTCAATGGGAGTCTCTCCTCTATTCGCAGTCCATAAAAAAGTCATCAGAACAAAATGCATTGTGTCCATCTTCTTTGATTATGGCCTTCAGACAATGTTCAGCATTGCCTGAAGCCAATACAGTGAAGGAAGGGTCTTTGTTGGTTATAGTCATAATGGGAGATACCAAAATCTTTCCAACGTCCACATAGGTGGAAAGTGAGTTGCTTATTGGAA
Source organism: Ambystoma mexicanum (assembly GCF_040938575.1). Taxonomy (NCBI): domain Eukaryota; kingdom Metazoa; phylum Chordata; class Amphibia; order Caudata; family Ambystomatidae; genus Ambystoma; species Ambystoma mexicanum. The sequence goes on from NC_090922.1 coordinate 1,510,800,921, forward strand.
TGGGAGGCCTTGTCCCCAATACTAGAGTCACTCACCGTGATGCCCCATTTTCCCAGACCCTCAGTGGGGTGTCTTGCTTAGCAGGTTCAAAGGGGGTGGCTCCCCTCTCAGGAGAAGGAATGAATTGTTAGGAATTGATCACAACAGACATTCTTAGAAAGTATTTATTTTGGATAGGATTCTGAATTGTTATTCACTGAAAAGTAACATATATCATTAGTTCACCCTATTAAAGATATGCGCGTGATGAGCCTGAATTCAAACATATACTAATTCACCCGCTATACAATTTTCTTCAAACAAAAAATTATTTTAAATTGCTTTGTTTTTCATGTCATCTGTATCTTGTATCTTATATCACATATAGGTTATAAGCTGCCTAATTTACCAATAAGTTCCTAAAATCAAAGTGTTTGTCCCCATAAAGAAATGTGAGAGACTTTTCAGAATAACCAAGTTCATTGATACCTTCACTTTGAATTACCACACACAGCTGACTTCTTTTCATCCATAGTTGGATTTCCCAAATATATTAATCATATGTATCATTCTATTAATTGTTTGTGCTTCTTGAATATATCTTTTTGTTTGGTTCAAATTATGTCATATCAAAGGTACTCTGTGCCAGGTTATCTCACTTTGTAGGTTCATGTAGGCCATGACATTTGGGTTGTCTTCAGAACTGTTATATGAGCCAAAGTGCCCTCTGGCACTTCAGGCATCACAGATGTCAATGGGTTGAATTGCTCTGTCAAAAACAAGGTAGAAAGCCTTCCAATGGCTGCAATCCAAGAGACCTGATGTTGCCCAGTTAGAAAAGGCACATTTAACATTCAGACTCAAATTACAGAATGGCCTCACCAGGGAACTGGTACACTGCATCCGATCCACAAGTAGTACCTTTGGAGTAATGGTACTAATCAACCACTATTTTACTTGAACATGGACAAAGATGTGGACAGTAGGGGGGGTTCGAGTGGCAATGGCCAAACTGAGATTGTAGGTTTGTTCATTAGTGTTGGGCTCTGTTTGACAGAAAGTAGAATGTGGAGAATTTGGCAACAGGACAATAAAGTAGAACTACAGTCACGGCCTATCCATTACATTAGCTGCTTGCTCCTTTCAAGTCTCATCAAGTCTTGAGAGATCATCTAGGGCCCTGCAAACTCAGCCCACTCCTGAAACTGGACTTATATGTCCCCTGCCTGTTTCTGCTCAGTGGGCCCTGCTGTCTTGCATAGCTGGTTTATTAAGGATTAGGACCTCCCCTTCAGCTCATTTGGTCCACCCATGTTTCCCTGTTAGCCAATCCATTCCTAACAAGTGGATTTCATTTAATCAGTTGCACTTATTTTCATGTTTGTTACTTTGGGGGGGTGCCAATATTACATTGTTATTTGCACATATATCATTTAGCGGTCGGTCCAGAAAACGAATTATGCCTGTGTTCCGTCTTGTAAACCTAAAACCAGTGCTGCCCAGCTCAGTCTTTTATTGACTATCCTTCATAATTTGAACAGAATGGCAGCTCTCAAAAACCATTTCTGGCTGACTCATCTCCCTTTGAACTGTCTGCACTGTTCAGTTTATTTTGTCATTCACTATCATGTTTACAGCCTATGTTTACATAAACAACTTAAGATCAGAACATGTCCAATCCCTAATTATGAATGCAGCCTATTAGAATCTTATTTATTTGACTGCATGAGCATTTCGATTTGCATGAAATCACAATATGGTGGATTTCTCATATTTTGTGAAACAGACATCTGTTAAAGTGAGAATGAAAGAGCCATTTCTCAACTTACAAAGCCATGCTATTTGCAAGAATTTATAAAGCCCTTTCTTACTGTGTGCACTGCACATTTCCAAAATAGTTTTTTATGTTTAAGAAATAGCTGTGTTGTTTTGAATTGTCCCATTCTCTGTTATGTGTTCTGTGTTTACATAATATAGTAAGAGAAATAACAGATAATTCATTACACACGTTTGAAGCAAATCTTTCACTAAATTAATTATAGTCATTACACAACAGAAATTAGCCCTTTTCGTCATTTCTGCCTCTGCTTTCTGCATAGAAAATATTTGTTTTGATGGCATGTAGCTCTTCTAACTTTTAATCAGCCCCTTCTTAGTTCTCTTAATGTGAATGTTTCTTTTAACCATCTCATGCAATTGAAAAAAGTTAAATAACAGTCTATGTATTTTCATTTGTGATTGACACGAAAATTCGGTTACAACCTATAGTTCTGAAAGCGCAAATGTGAACATGCCTGTCTACATATGTTTACCAAACCCTGTCAAAGAGAATAGAAAGGTTCCAGGCATACATGGCCTGCCTTGGATTAAGAGGCGTTCAAATCACAGATATATTTATGCAATTAAGGGCAATTTGGCCAGTGTGTTAAGTCTATATGGGATGCATGGTGTTACAACAAAATGTTGTCTTTCAAAACACTCCAACAACAATATCTCCTGTATCAGAATCTAGTAAGGCAATATAGTCAGCAGAAGATATGTTTTAGAAGCCCGCGAAGAAAAAGAGTTATAGTAGTACTGCATAACCAATAGCTGCATTGTTTGGTATAAGGGGAAAGCAGGATATATTGTTTCAGCCTTTTACATAGATAACATGGATCCCAATAATGTGTTTGCAATACTGAGAACAGTGCCATACACACAGAAACCCTTAGGCTGAGAGCAGGATTCCCCTTTGGGCCCCTTTTAAAACTCAAGGAGCCTGACAGTTTTATAGAAAGTAAACATTATCTTAGCTGCGGCCCTTGGCCCCAGTGGGATTACTAATGGCTGACCCATTTTATCCTCAGATCCAAACCCTGAGGCATCCGGAATGAATATAATTGGTTAATGATTATTTACACTTAGGTTGAGTGCTATGAGAAATTAAATGAGAACAACGTTCTGCGTACATTATTATGTATTTAGTGATTCAAGCTTACAACACTTTCATTTGTCAAATATTTTTATTGTTTTCACATTTATACATTTTTATTTTATTTGTACAAACTTTGTCAAATATAATAATCTGTTGTCTTTCTAATTTTCCAGAAATTCTGCTTGCGTTTATGAAAAGCAGCCAGGGACACTCATTGGTACTATTTTCCCCTTTCCCCTTCGTAATAGGGGTAGTACAAAAAAATGCAATCAGAAATAATGTATATGCTGAATGCTCATTAACTTAGTTGCCATAAACTGATCTAACTCTCTCGCTCTCTGTGCTTTCTTTTGCTTTCTCTAACTCTCTCTGTAGCTCGCTCGCTGTGGGAGACAGTTAGATTGTCAAGGGCTTGTTTGCTAGAGTCAACCCAGCCTTTGTCATTAGAAGCAGAGTGAGAGCAGGAGTGACAGTGGCATCCCCAGAGGTGGCGAATGGCCTGGTATTTGGAGATGTGCATTGTCATTGTGTATGTCCTGCGGTAATGTTGCACTCCCACTGCAGTAGCACATTGTCTACTGTGGCGTGGGGCGGGGGGAGTCTTTATGGGAGTGGGAGCTCGGGTTCTGATGGAGAATCAGGCCGCAGGATCTACATTTTCTATTTACTAATTTTAGTTACTTATTAGTCAGTTTGCATACCATAACATTGGCTTGGTATTCCCAGGAGAAAACCGTCATCGGTTTTATTCCTAGCGCCACCCTTTCCAGGAGCAGGACATTTTAAGAGAAGCATCTTGTGTACTCAAAAGAAGGTGTTAGAAAATAAAGAAAATGATTTGATTGGACTAACATTGTAAACTGTCTCTTTTTAAAATTGTACAATATTTTTCTTATGATCACTTGCAACGTATGGTTTAGTCTTAATATGACCATTACACTTGTGTTGCTGAACAGAGCACATACTAAGTAAGAAAAAGGTCATGACATTACTAACTAGATACCATCCTGTCTCCGGACACACCGCAGTGGGCCACTGAAGTGTAGTCCTATTTTTGTGTTGACTGATACTGTCAAATTGTTGTCCTACTTGTGTGTCGTTTGCTTGAAACTCTGGTCACCCTACACATACAGCGCTGGCTCCCCCCACTCACAGAGTCTTTAATGGACAGCGACAGTCCCACTCCTCTGATCGGCCACTTATTCCGTCGGGTCCAAGGATGACTCCATGGAGACAGAGAGCTATGCAACTAAAGCACAGACAGAAAAGGAGAGGATGAGATCAGGATATATATGAGCGTGAAAGATACAGAGACAGTGCCAGTGAGAGAGGGAAAAGAGGCAGAGAGAGAGAGGGAGAGAGGGAGAGAGACAGTGGGAGAGCGAAAGAGAGAGATGCAGGGAACGAAAGAGAGAGGGAGAGAGAAAGAGAGAGAAGCAGGGACGGAGGCAGGGAGAGAGCAGAGAAAGACAGAGAGCTAGGGGAGAGGGAGAGAGCAGAGAAAGACAGAAAGCTAGGGGAGAGAGGGAGAGCAGAGAAAGACAGAGAGAGCTAGGGAGAGAGAAAGAGAGAGAGAGAGAGATTCAGCGTGAGATTGATGGAGATGATGACATCCGAGGGAGGGATGTAGGGTGAGAGATACAGGGAAGGAGAGAGAGGGTGACAGTGTAAGGCTCTCGATGCAAGCACATCATGAGAGTAAAAGAGAGGAGAGAGGGAGGGAGGCAGAGCACGGGCAAATAGTCAAAGGAGGAGTGAGTGCGCAGGAGAGGGAGAGGAAGAAGGAGAAATAAGAGATTGAGTTAGAGGCGGAAGGAGGGAAGAGAGGAAGAGTGCAGGGAAAGAGGGACACATTTAGAGATACACACAGAGGGAGGGATTGTGGAAGAGATCGAGGGAGAGAGATGGGAATGAGATATAGAGGCAGCGAGCTCGAGATCAGCATATGGTGCAAACACCAGGTGCAGAGAGTGTCTAATAATACAAATAACCAGTGCCGGGAGTAGGCCGGATATTCCCGGTTTCGGAATCCAGCTAAACATGCCTGCCCGGATCCAGAATCTGGTAATACGCACAGCCCGTGCACTTGCGTAATACGCAGCATCTGCAAAGATCAGCGGGAGCTCCAAAGAGCTCTGCTCGCGCATGTCTTCTTCTGGCTTGTTCTGTTAACTTCCGCGCGCGCAGGCGCAACAGCATTGGCTAACCAGGGGCCAGATTACAGAAAATGTGCATCGGTGCAAGTGCAAAATTGCACGGTATTAGCACCAGGGCAAAGTTGGCCCCATTTCTAAAAACATGATGAAATATTAGAAAACCATTGCCCCATGACAAGTGCATTTTGCCATGTTATAAACATTAGAGAAACAATTGCCCTACGCAAACATGATACATTTTCACTGTAGTTTTGCACCAGGGCAAAGTTCGCCCTAGTGCTAATTCAGAATGGTATTAGCACTAGGGCAAACTTTGCCCCAGAAAACTGCATCTTTTTTGGACGAGGGCAATTTTTGCCTTGGTGCTTGTAGCATGCCACACTGCACTTGCCATGGTGCAATGGTTTTCTAATATGTCCCAGTGTTTTAGCAAATTTTGCCCTAGTGCTAATACCGTGCAAAGTTTGCACTTGCCCCGGTGCAACGCTTCTATAATGTGGCCCCTGGAGTGACTATTGTCTCTTCACAGGTGCACAGGTGGTTGAGGAAAAATTGGAGTTTTGCATAAAGATCAATGCTGTGTGACACCTCGACGAAAACCTTTGCTTTTTTTGCGATGCGTCCGGAGTTGGTTCCGAGGCTCACATTACTCTGCATGATATGATAGTTATTTATAACACGCTGAATACCCAGAGGTTTCTGGGCACGGACCCACAAACCGAAACTGTGGTGCTCTGTGTCATCTTGCTTCCAAAGCGAGCTCGTTGCCCCTGAGCTATCCTCCCGAGACAAGGGATGCTGGTGATTGCAGGCTTTCATTCAAGATGTGAACGGTATGTGAGGTTGGTTTATATATTAATGCTGCACATTTGGAGTCACCTCTCTCACGTTAGTCTTGTGTCTTCACACATTTAAATGCATGTCACTTGTCTGTCATGACTCCAGCCCTATCCTCGCCTGCTCTGCCTATTCCCCCTCCTGGGATCCCAGAGTAATGCATTGCCATTTCCAGCCCTGCACATTTCGACATTACTGGGGCGATGTCTTGACCTCACAGTTACATCAATGATCCTTCTGGTCTGGAATTCTGCCCTACATCTTGGAACTGATATATGAAATAAATATTTCAATAAAAAAGAAATGCTAAAATAATTTTTAAAAGTATGGTCTGCCATTTCTTTCAACATAGAACATTTTTTCATGACTTTAATCACATTTCGCAAAACTTTGTAGTTTGTAATTGTTCACATTATAAGGAGTTTGATCCTGGGGTGCTGGGGGGGGGGCTGCAGACTTGTTTTCCGACGAGATGCACTTTCGAAAAATGTGCGTCTCTCTTAATTTCTGAAGTTAGAGTTTGCAAATGTTGCTATTTCTCTTGTGCAGAGGCGGACAGAACGTCACAGTTGTGTTGTGTCTTGTGGGATGTATTTATCCACGCATCCAAGCCCTACCTCAAAACTGTGCAGTACTGACATGGAAAACATCATGATGGACAGAGCTTCCCAGAAAATGCACAGGGAAATGCATGAAGAATAGGCTGCCACTCATTTTTGCCGATGTTATGGGCACAGAAGGACTCTGCCTAAAACCACCAGTGGACTACCCACACAGTAGTCTGAAACCATTGGGAATGGCAATGCTGATTGCCAAAAGCAAACCCATAACTGTTGGGAATTCATTTTCTTAAATCCCAAAAAGGGGTGCAGTACCAGTACTCACCACTATCCAAAAGCCGGCGTTTTAAAACCACCAGATTTTGTAGAAAACTGAATAAATGAACCCAAAGCAAGCCAAAGAAAGACTTACTGAGAGGTGGATCCAATGTAAAGTTATATTATGAAGTGACTTGAAGGTTTATAACAAGACTGGCTGAGCTGTGGATTTCAGCAGTTTAAGTAAATTTCGACTGAAAGACACTAAAAAATCTAAATGTTTAAAAGAAAAGAGTGACCTACTTTGAGTGTCACATAGGTTGCAATTGTTTAAATGTCATAGTTTTAAACTTAGAATCAGCATTCTAGCTGCATATGTAAAAATGTTTAGTTTTATTTGAATGCAGAAAACTGGGGAACAGAAGTGACATTTTATCTGAACCCTGGCTTAAGGAACTGAATTCTGCCTGGCAACTACCCCCATCAGGAGTGAAACTTGAGTCACAGCTGTGTTCCCAGGCCGATCTGCCTTTTGCTGGCCACACTAAGGATATGCCATCTCTCTGATAATTGAATTAAGGGGAGCCCCACAGAATACAGGAGCTCTGAACAAAGCCCTGTCCTGACCCAGGCAGATGGTTTATTGCAGACGTCGTAAATGTAGCTTCCTCTTGGCAGAAGCTGGGAGGGGCAGGGTCTCTGAGCTTGGCAGAAACTGGAAAGACTGGTTTCTGTACCATGTGACATGAAAAGACACACCTCTATAGCCAGAATATGGTTTTAGAAAAAGATGAATAACTCATAGTACGGACATGTGAAAATTATTTAAATGACACCATAATTCTTGTGATTTTTCTGCCCACATTTTAAGAGGTTTTTAGAACCGGTGGCATGTTCAGGGGGGGTTTAGCGGAAAAGAGGATATTACTCAAAATGTGTGCATGTGAAAAATCTGACACTTCATCAACTAATGTCCATACTCCTTGCGCACATGTGTGTAAATTTGGGGTAATGTCCGGTATTGCAAACCAGTTAAAAAGTGCAAAATATTGCCATTTCTGAATGCAAGCCCCCAGGAAGAGCAGAGTTTGAACAGGGTATACCTCCTGTGATATGTGATGGGTGCATGTAATTTCAAACCACTGTGTAGCTATGAAATATGTATTTGGTTCAAATCTAGATTTGTGTGCAAGTTGACAGGAGGAGTGGACTTTCTGCAGGCTGTAAAATGACATCACTCTGACACAACCTAGCTCCCCCAATCAGGGGAGAAATGAAAGCTTGGCCAATGATAAGTGGAGAGGGGCTGGCTAGTGATGCTGCTCACACACACCCATTTTAAAAACACATAAAAGCAGAGAGACAGGACAGATAGGGACCTTCAAATCCATTTGCAGCTGGAAGCTCTGCCGGGAAAATCCATACTTTACCTCCATCAATCTCCAGAGAAAGCTGTGCAGAAAGATCCAGACTTTAAATCCCTCAATCTCCAGAATCCAGAGAGAGAGCAGACCCAGACCAGACCAGCAGAGTAGAGCTGACCTGTTAGCAGAACCAGAGAGAGCTGACCCAGATCACTGTGAAGTGCAGAGACCAGAGTGCAGTCTAAAACCTGACCAGATCCGTGGCGTGGCCCATTTCACTCAAGAATATAGTGTGAGTACCTAGAAAACTGTGCAGAACCAATCTCTTAGTTAAAATAATATAATTCAATTCTATTTTAATCTAAGTAGAACTGTCTCCTAACTGTCACCTGTCATTTGTAAAGCTGTCACTTGTCATTTTCCAGTTGCAAGCTGCACTTGTCTTTTTGAACTTTAAAATTTCAAATCTGAAAAACGACCTTTATTTAATCGCTCATATCTCCGTGACCGTTTGTGCTAGAGACTTGCAGTAACTTTCATCTGGAAGCTGAGATTCTAGGCTTTCCTAGGACCCCAAAACGATAGTGATAGTCCCTGTAGTTCCTATGTAATCGCGCTCGGCGCATTCGCAAATTTAGCCGCGATTTGCAAATTTCTCCACGTGTGAAAACAGAAGCTGCTTGCCTTTCACTTGCCAAAAATTCGTTTAACCTGCTAGTTACACCCTAGGTCCTTGCTAAAGTGATCCTGAACTTATTCAAAGCATATACCACTCACCCTGAACCTCCTAGAGGGAATTAAAAGCATTTTAGCATATTTTTTCCTTCATTGCCAGCACATTTAAAAGCATTTGGGCCTGTGTTTTCAACTTCTGTAGTCTAAGTTGCTGGGGTTAACTGAATCACATTTGATTGCATTTCTGAGAACTGTGTGCTTCCCTCCATTTCCTTGCATTGCATAAAAGGGGGGGGTGAATTGTCCAAGAAAGTGATTACATTGTCTTTTGCTGAAATCCTATCAAGTTATTTTCTGTATTGCATTTTCATTCCACATTGCATCCATTTGAAACCATAAAAGTATTGTTGCTATCTTATCCATCCTATAACCACTCATCATTGATTATAAAGAAACCATAGAAGTATTGTTGCTATCTTATCCATTTCATGTCAACTCCTTAGTGATTATCAAGAAGTGTGCTAGTGCCAGATTCTCCGTTGTTAATCTTTATCATACCAGATTAAGTGTGATATCCAATTATTAAGTTATTATAAAGCGTGATATAATATATATTGTTTAAGTTATCAAATAAACCTTTAAACTTGCAAAACAGAACTACTTCTTGGCTCAGTGGGGTCAGGAGGATTCCAAGGGAGGGGTGTTATATAGGGGTAGTCATCCAGAACGCATGAACTGGACATAAAGATATATCAATAAGGGTTTTCATTCAGTATTCTAGACTAGGCGTTGACTTGGCTGTAGTGCTGAATTGAATCCTCTTACAGTCTTCTTGCAGAGTTGTGTTGTGTCTTCTTGCTGAGCTCTGTTGTGCCTGGCTGGTCATCTATTCTACGAATGCTGGAAGAGTGTTGCTGCATGTGTGTGGCTGTCCGCTCAGAAGGATGTTGAGGAGGGCTTGTAGTGCCAGTTGAGGGAGTGAGCTGGAGTGCATGCAGAGCTGGCCTTAGGGCGGGGGGGGGGCTCAAGCCGGGAGACCACCCGGGGCGCCATTCCCCCACCAGGGTACCATTAGACCCTGCCACGCCAGCTCAGGTGAGTCTTTCAAGGGCTCCCCCGAGCTGGCATTGTGGGAAAAGGCGCGGCAGGCTCCTTTTGCTATTGAAGGCGCCAGCTGTTGTCAGCACCCTATTGTTATTAAATGCGCCCCTCTGCCGCGGGTGCATTTAATAGCAAAACGGTACTATTAGCCCCCCACCATGCCAGCTCGTGGGACTCTTTCAAGGGCTCCCCCGAGCTGGAGTAGTGGTACAAGGTGCGGCAGGTACCCCTTTGTTATTAAATGTGCGAGCGGCGGCGCAGCGGCGGCGGCGCGCATTTGATAACAATAGGGTGCTGATGCGCCCTATTCACAACATTCTCCTGGTTAAAAAAAAATAAGTGGCACATCCTGGCCCCGCATCCCCTCCGCCACACCCTTCCCTCTGATGGCCATGGGCGCGCGGGGAGGGGTGGAGGGCGCCAATTCTCCAAGGGGGCTGCTGCCTCTAAGGCCAGCCCTGAGTGCATGAGGGTGGCAGGGGGCTGGTGGTCTAATTATGTATGTAGCTTAAGGGTCACTGGAACCTGTAATCTACTGCATAAAACGTCCTAACCCAGAAGCTGCCAGCTGGTCAGTGTATGGACTACCACTTATCCACATTTGGTTTACAGCAGGTGGCGTCCACCCTGGTCCCACCGCCATGCTCCAGCGTGCCACGTGAATGTTATCTCGCGCTCTGGTGCACGTGACGTTCTAGGCATCGCGTTCGAGGGCGGGGAGCGTGAACCCGCAGCAGGCGTGAAGCTACCACACTGAGAGGGAGCGCTGAGCGGAAAGGCTGCAACCAGCAGACATCAGGGGAGCCAAGGGAGGGTGTAGATGACACCGTCACTGTTCAAACTGTGCTTTGGGGAAGGGTCTGCCTTAGAAAAGATTTCTGGAGGGGCAGAGGGGGTGGAGATGCCACCCTCACACTGCACAGAAAAGCCCAGTGCAGAAAAAAACGTATGAGTGTATAAAGCATTGAACGTGTTGTGTGTGTGTGTGAGTCAATGTGTACGTGTGTGCATGCTTCAGTGAGCGTGTTCATGAGCGCACTGTGCAACACATGCATGTGTGCATGTGTGTGGTTGATGCTACTAGAGGAAAGGACATTCTGGCATTATTAACATGCAAATGGGCAAATGCGTTGAAGTGCTTCCTAGAGCAGGCGAGGGTTCGGGCACAGCAGCAGCTCCACTGGTGGTAGTAACACTGGGGCCCGGGTGGCGCGCACCAGGGGCAACAGCACCACTGACAACAGCAGCATCATCAGTGGGGGGAGCCTTCCATCTTTCAAATACCACCACAAAACAGATGCTGTGCCGTGGTGAGCAGCACACAGACCCACACCATCATCGGCACCACTTGTGCTAGCGTGTTCAGCACACTGGCAAGGAAGCACCAGCAACCGTGCTCTTTGCCCCCCACGTGGTGCTGATGAATGAGGTGCTGGTGGGTGGGACCCTTATGCAATCCTGACGCTGTAAGAATCTCCTTAGACAGGAGTGATGGTGGGGGTGTGAGTCCTCTCCATCCCTCCAGAGAGTGACAGCCGGTCCCCCCACTACCTGTGCAAGTGACCCCTAGAATCAGTTGGCACCCATTGAGGCAGGTGACTCTTAGCTTCTAGATGATTGTAGTGATGTAACCAAGAGAAGTGGCAGCTTCGACTCAGTGTTCGGGTGAGCCCTGGGTATGATTGGAGTTGCAAGCAATGGCAAAGCAGCAAGGGTGGGCTTTCTGCAACGTCAGCGGCGTGTGCCTAAGAGAAAGCAGCACACTCACACAACCTCCTGGGCTTGGAGCAGGTTGTGCTAGTGCTTGCTCGCTGGGCGAACAGAGTCTTGCACCCAGGTTGTGGCCCCCAGGGAATAAAACGGTGCAGCCCACTTTTGAAGACCTACACTTTCGCCTAATGCAATTTTGCAGACTTTTAAACTATTTTTCATGAATAGGGGCGGGAATTGGAGTGTAATGGGGGCCCTGTGCCCGCATTTTGCAACCCCCACAAAGAGGTAAAAGCGGTAAATAAAACCGGTGAACGTGTAAATCGGGAGAAAAGAAATATGGCAATTGGCCATATAACAGCTTAAAACTCCTTGACATCAGCGCGGTTGCTTGCCAGCTGTGCACAGCCACTATAACACCTGGAGTGTTATTACAGAAACTCAATTAGGACTCGGGATACACTTGCTGCTTTGCAAAAACATCTGTTCACTGCGTTTTCGAACTAATGATTTTCAAATTTCAAATCATTTCCGCTTGTACAAAAATGCATTGAAGGGCAATGCCTACCCTCCCCGGCTAGGCCTTCCCTGATTGGTTGTCCAGATCACGTGGTCCCATTGCTGCTCTTGATTGGATGTCAGGACATGCATGCGCCAGCATACCGGAAATGGCACCATGGCCTTGGACCATGTGAACATGTTTGTTTGTTTATTTATTTGTGAATGGGCACTGCCACTCGGACGTCTATTCCCCCTGTCTTCTTGGCATAGTTAGTAGGCCCAGTCTACAATAATGGCATAGCACTCAACCATTTGTGTCGCAAAGGCGGGTGAAATCACCCGATTTTGTTTTGGGCGGGTGAGACGCCCATTAGAATGAATGGGCGTGCTGGAGGCTTGGCGGGTGAGTCAGCCCTTTACGAGGCGGGTGACACCCGCCAAAAGCGTGTGAGTTGAGAGCTATGGGCACGTCATCTGTGCAGGCAAGCTACTTATAATCATGGTGTCTTTTCGCTTGTATTCTGAGAATGCGCAGAGCTGCACCCGTTCCGCAGGTTGTTTTGCTCCAACGCCCTCATTTAATGCATTTAATTCATTTGCTGGCCCGTTTATATTAATTTTCTGATTACATTTGCTTGGGCCTTAAATGTTGTTTTATATAATGGATATGAATGCCTCAGCATGTCACGTGACTGATTTATTCCGCGCACCGCTGCCATTTGAATAGTCTCTGGGCTCTGGCGGATGGGAAACAGAGTGGGGGTGGGGATAGAGGGGAAGTGCAGCAGAGCTTTGCTAATGTTTGGGTGCCTGTGGCTCAGAAGTACACAGTTCTGTTTCTAGATAGTCTTTGTCGAGGCCGGAGAACAGTAATGCGAGATCCCCCCACCTCCCTCAGATTCTCCACCATAGACTCTGCTGGCTAGAGCAAGTATCCAAGCATGAGGGGGTGGGGGGCTGCAGCTGCCCACCACTGGCAAAGAGGCATTTGCCTCCATATGAGAGCCTTGAGCACCCAGGGTGCTAAGGTGCACTGGCCGGGGCCGAGGCAAGTAAGTTGGATCTAGAGGTGAACATTTACGCTGTTTGTTGTCTATAGAGGCGGCTTTGTAATTGCTGTGTGTAAGTGGCATACTTAGGACGGCTGCGGCAAGTGGTATGGAAGTTGGTTGTAGAGGTGCAGTGTTCTGTTGTTTGATCTTTGTATGGAGGGCTTTTTCATTTCTGAGTGCGAGTGGTATAGTTGGACTACTTATAGTGTGATTGGGGGAAAGAAAGTATTGGTGTTGGGGAAAATAATTAATCGAGGATGTAAAGATGCAAATCCATTAAATTAAGCTCTCTGCTCCGTGTAAGCATTCTAGTCATGTGTGAGATTGCATAGGGTCCTAGCTTCTTCTGACGAGCTCAGCAACTGCCGCCCCATCATCCATCTTCCCTTCCTAGGAAAGATTCTTGAGAAAGAAGTAGCCTTGCAACTCCTCCAACACATCATAGCCAACATCGTACTTTTGCCCTTCCAATGCGGCTGCAGTCCCAGACGCAGCATAGCAATGGTGATCGATGATGTCCTTAAAATCCTTGCTCCTTGCTCTCCATGACCTCTCAGCAGCATTCAACACAATAGACCCCCAGACACTCTCCGACACTCTACAGTACCCTATGGGGAGCAGCAAGATCGGCCTCAGCTGGTTCAAATCCTACCTTGCTAGCCACCTCTAGTTCATATAAATGAATTCTTCCAGATCACCAACTCTAGCCACCACCTGTGGAGTCCCACAAGAAGCCATCCTCTCCTGCATGATCTTCAATGTTTACATGGAGCTGCTGGAAATGCGCGTGGCTCCACACACCATCCACATCCACCAATACTCAGATGCCACACAGTTCTACCTCAAGATATCCTCCATCGAAGGCATCCACAGACTCATTGAACCAGTCCTGGATGTCCAGTACTTACCTGAAGCTCAACTTCCCCAAGACTGAAAAACCTCAAGCGCTTCACACCCCAGATGGCATCCTGCACTAATCCCTTGAGTATGACATCAACAGACATCTCTCCTTCAAACAGACGCAGAAAGAATAACACAGACGGCTTGCTACCAGCTTTCTCTCCCGTGATAAATCTTGTTCTTCATCCCACAAAACAACTTTAGATCTGCTGTCGAATCCTTGCTCCTCTCCGATCTTAATGTGGCAATGCCTTTTTGGAAGGTCTTCTGAGGACTACCCTGGAACCCCTTAGATATGTCCTACATGCTGCATCATGACTCATTAAGGGTATCTGCAAATACACCCACATTCTGTGACCCTCTTCGAACTGCACTGGCTCCCGCTGCAAGCACATGTCATCGTTATATCCTGTGACATCATCCATAAGGCTGTCAACCTGAAGTTCCCAACTTACCTCACTGATAAACTCATCTTCTCCAGAGGCCTGCGATCCACCAGAATTAAGGGCATGTGACAGCTTAAACTCGGCCAGTGAATGAAGGAAAGATCCAGAGGACAGGCCTTCTCAGTCTTCACCCCAAGACTCTGGAATCTCCTGCTTTTCAACACCAGACTCACCCCTCACTTTTAGATTTTGGAAAGGAGAACAAGACCCTACTCTTCAATTAATGGATCCCCCCTAACTTCTAGGTCCATATGCCTTCCACTGCCCACCATCCCTGAGACTAAGAGACCTGCCCAGGGTGCTTGTAGATCCCTTGCTACCAAATGCCCCACACTCCCCCTCCTTCGTTATTAGCTCCCAGCTCCCTTGTGTCTTGGCTTCCCTCACCGTGCCCTTCCCTGTATGCTTTGTAAAGTTCTCCATCGTCCTGAAGCTAGGTCCATGAACATAAAACCCCTAATCATAAAGAAATATTAACAATCTATCCATGACTGTCACCTTCTTTGAATTTCCAGTTGCATGCTGGTCACATGGGGTACAGAAAATCAACTCCAGAGCTGTAAATAAACACAGAAAGTGCTTTTGGCAGTGTGTGTTGTTGGTCTCCTCTTATTCATAGGGAGGCGGTGCTGTTACTCCCCTCTCATTCACAGGGAGGCAGTGCTGTTACTCTCCTCTCAATCATGCAGAGGCAGTTCTGTTACTCTCCTCTCGTTCACAGGGAGGTGGTACTGTTACTCCCCTCTCGTTCATATGGAGTCAGTGCTGTTACTCCTCTCTCATTAATAGGGAGGCAGTGCTGTTACTCCTCTCCCATTAATAGGGAGGCAGTGATGTTAATCCTCTCT
The DNA here is from genome assembly GCF_040938575.1 of Ambystoma mexicanum. Lineage (NCBI taxonomy): Eukaryota > Metazoa > Chordata > Amphibia > Caudata > Ambystomatidae > Ambystoma > Ambystoma mexicanum. The sequence goes on from NC_090922.1 coordinate 1,510,816,225, forward strand.
CATTCATAGGCAGGGAGTGCTGTTTCTCCCATATCCTTCATAGGGAGGCAGTGCTGTTACTCTTCTCTCATTCACAGGGAGGCAGTGCTGTTACTCGCCTCTCAATCATAGGGAGGCCGTTCTGTTACTCTCCTCTTATTCATAGGGAGGTGGTGCTGTTACTCCACTCTCCTTCATAGGGAGGCAGTGCTGTTACTCCCCTCTCGTTCATAGGGAGTCAGTACTGTTACTCCTCTCTCATTAATAGGGAGGCAGTGTTGTTAATCCTCTCTCATTCATAGGCAGGCAGTGCTGTTTCTCCCCTATCCTTCATAGGGAGGCAGTGCTGTTACTCCCCTCTCCTTCAAAGCGAGGGAGTGCTGTTAATCCCCTCTCTTTCATAGGGAGGCAGTGCTGTTACTTCTCGATATGTCAAAGGGAGGAGGTGTTGTACTCCCCTCTCATTCATAGGGAGGCAGTTCTGTTACAACCCTCTCGCTCATGCAGAACTGATGCTGTTACTCCCATCTCCTTCATAGGGAGGCAGTGCTGTTACTCCCCTCTCATTCATAGGGAGGTGGCGCTGTTGATCCACTCTCATTCATAGGGAGGCAGTTCTGTTACTCCCCTCTCCTTCATAGGGAGACAATGCTGTTACTCCTCTCTCATTAATAGGGAGGCAGCACTCTGTTAATCCTCTCTCCTTCATAGGGAGGCAGTGCTGTTACTCTCCTCTCCTTCACAGCGAGGCAGTGCTGTTACTCCCCTCTCGTTCATAGGGAGGCAGTACTGTTACTTCTCGATACGTCAAAGGGAGGAGGTGTTGTACTCCCCCCTCTTTCATAGGGAGGTAGTGCTGTTACTCCCCTCTCATTCATAGGGAGGCAGTTCTGTTACACCCCTCTCGCTCATGCAGAACTGATGCTGTTACTCCCCTCTCATTCATAGGGAGGTGGCACTGTTGATCCACTGTCATTCATAGGGAGGCAGTTCTGTTACTCCCCTCTCCTTCATAGGGAGACAATGCTGTTACTCCTCTCTCATTAATAGGGAGGCAGCACTCTGTTAATCCTCTCTCCTTCATAGGGAGGCAGCGCTGTTTCTCCTCGATACTTCAGAGAGAGGAGGTGTTGGTACTCCCCTCTCCTTCATATGGAGGCAGTGCTGTTACTCCCCTCTCATTCATAGGGAGGCAGTGCTGTTACTCCCCTCTCATTCATAGGGAGGCAGTGCTGTTTCTCCTCGATGCTTCAGAAGAAGGAGGTGTTGTACTCCCTCCTCCTTCATAGGGAGGTAGTGCTGTTACTCTCCTCTCATTCATAGGGAGGCAGTTCTGTTACTCCCCTCTCGTTCCTGCAGAACTGATGCTGTTACTCCCCTCTCCTTCATAGGGAGGCAGTGCTGTTACTCCTCTCCCATTAATAGGGAGGCAGTGCTGTTAATCATCTCTCAATCAAAGGCAGGCGGTGTTGTATTTCCCCTATCCTTCATATGGAGGCAGTGCTGTTACTCCCCTCTCATTCATAGGGAGGCAGTGCTGTTGCTCCTCGATGCTTCAGAGGGAGGCGGTTTTTTACTCCCCCCTCCTTCTTAGGGAGGTGGTGCTGTTACTTCCCTCTCATTCATAGGGAGGAGGTTCTGTTACTCCCCTCTCGTTCATGCAGAACTGAGGCTGTTACTCCCATCTCCTTCTTAGGGAGGCAGTGCTGTTAGTCGCCTCTACTTCTTAGGGAGGCAGTGCTGTTAGCCACCTCTCCTTCACAGGGAAGCAGTGCTATTACTCCTCTATTGTACATAGGGAACTGGTGTTGTTACCCCCCTCTCATTCATAGGGAGGCAGTTCTGTTACTCCCCTCTCGTTCATGCAGTACTGATTCTGTTACTCCCATCTCCTTCTTAGGGAGGTGGTGCTGTTACTCCCCTCTCATTCATAGGGAGGCATTTCTGTTACTCCCCTCTCATTCATGCAGAACTGAGGCTGTTACTCCAATCTCCTTCATAGGGAGGCAGTGCTGTTACTCCCCTCTCGTTCATGCAGAACTGAGGCTGTTACTCCCATCTCCTTCTTAGGGGGGCAGTGCTGTTAGTCGCCTCTACTTCATAGGGAGGCAGTGCTGTTAGCCACCTCTCCTTCACAGGGAAGCAGTGCTATTACTCCTCTCTCGTACATAGGGAACTGGTGTTGTTACTCCCCTCTCATCCATAGGGCGGCAGTGTTGTTACTTCTCTCCCCTTCATAGGGAGGCAGTGCTGTTACTCCCATCTCATTCATAGGGAGGCAGTGCTGTTGCTCCTCGATGCCTCATGGGGAGGAGGTGTTGTACTCCCCCCTCCGTCATAGGGAGGTGGTGCTGTTACTCCCCTCTCATTCATAGGGAGGCAGGTCTGTTACTCACCTCTCGTTCCTGCTGAACTGATCCTGTTCCTCCCATCTCCTTCATAGGGTGGCAGTGCTGTTACTCCCCTCTCCTTCATAGGGAGGCAGTGCTGTTACTCCCATCTCGTTCATAGGGAACTGGTGCTGTTACTCCTCTCTCCTTCATAGGGAGGCAGTGCTGTTACTCCCATCTCGTTCATAGGGAACTGGTGCTGTTATCCACTCTCTTAGGGTGGAAGTGCTGTTACTCCTCTCTATTTCATAGGGAGGCAGTGCTGTTACTCCCATCTCGTTCATAGGGAACTGGTGCTGTTACTCCTCTCTCCTTCATATGGAGGCAGTGCTGTTACTCCCATCTTGTTCATAGGGAACTGGTGCTGTCACTCCACTCTCTTAGGGTGGAAGTGCTGTTACTCCTCTCTCCTTCATAGGGAGGCAGTGCTGTTACTCCCATCTCGTTCATAGGGAACTGGTGCTGTTACTCCTCTCTCCTTCATATGGAGGCAGTGCTGTTACTCCCATCTTGTTCATAGGGAACTGGTGCTGTTACTCCTCTCTCCTTCATAGGGAGGCAGTGCTGTTACTCCCATCTTGTTCATAGGGAACTGGTGCTGTCACCCCACTCTCTTAGGGTGGAAGTGCTGTTACTCCTCTCCTTCATAGGGAGGCAGTGTTGTTACTCCCATCTCGTTCTTAGGGAACTGGTGCTGTTACTCCTCTCTCCTTCATATGGAGGCAGGGTTGTTACTCCCATCTTGTTCATAGGGAACTGGTGCTGTTACTCCATTCTCTTAGGGTGGAAGTGCTGTTACTCCTCTCTCCTTCATAGGGAGGCAGTGCTGTTACTCCCATCTCGTTCATAGGGAACTGGTGCTGTTACTTCTCTCTCCTTCATAGGGAGGCAGTGCTGTTACTCCCATCTCGTTCATAGGGAACTGGTGCTGTTACTCCTCTCTCCTTCATATGGAGGCAGTGCTGTTACTCCCATCTTGTTCATAGGGAACTGGTGCTGTTACTCCATTCTCTTAGTGTGGAAGTGCTGTTAGTCCTCTCTCCTTCATAGGGAGGCAGTGCTGTTACTCCCATCTCGTTCATAGGGAACTGGTGCTGTTACTCCTCTCTCCTTCATATGGAGGCAGTGCTGTTACTCCCATCTTGTTCATAGGGAACTGGTGCTGTCACTCCACTCTCTTAGGGTGGAAGTGCCGTTACTCCTCTCTCCTTCATAGGGAGGCAGTGCTGTTACTCCCATCTCGTTCATAGGGAACTGTTGCTGTTACTCCTCTCTCCTTCATATGGAGGCAGTGCTGTTACTCCCATGTTGTTCATAGGGAACTGGTGCTGTTACTCCTCTCTCCTTCATAGGGAGGCAGTGCTGTTACTCCCACCTCGTTCATAGGGAACTGATGCTGTTACTCCTCTCTCCTTCATAGGGAGACAGTGTTGTTACTCCCATCTCGTACATAGGGAACTGGTGCTGTTACTCCTCTCTCCTTCATATGGAGGCAGTGCTGTTACTCCCATCTTGTCCATAGGGAACTGGTGCTGTTACTCCATTCTCTTAGGGTGGAAGTGCTGTTACTCCTCTCTCCTTCATAGGGAGGCAGTGCTGTTACTCCCATCTCGTTCATAGGGAACTGGTGCTGTTACGCCTCTCTCCTTCATATGGAGGCAGTGCTGTTACTCCTCTCTCCTTCAGAGGGAGGCAGTGCTGTTACTCCAATCTCGTTCATAGGGAACTGGTGCTGTTACTCCTCTCTCCTTCATATGGAGGCAGTGCTGTTACTCCCATCTTGTTCATAGGGAACTGGTGCTGTTACTTCATTCTCTTAGGGTGGAAGTGCTGTTACTCCTCTCTCCTTCATAGGGAGGCAGTGCTGTTACTCCCATCTCGTTCATAGGGAACTGGTGCTGTTACTCCTCTCTCCTTCATAGGGAGGCAGTGCTGTTACTCCCATCTTGTTCATAGGGAACTGTTGCTGCCACTCCACTCTCTTAGGGTGGAAGTGCTGTTACTCCTCTCTCCTTCATAGGGAGACAGTGTTGTTACTCCCATCTCATTCATAGGGAACTGATGCTGTTACTCCTCTCTCCTTCATAGGGAGACAGTGTTGTTATGCCCATCTCGTTCATAGGGAACTGGTGCTGTTACTCCTCTCTCCTTCATAGGGAGGCAATGCTGTTACTTCTCTCCCCTTCAGGGAACTGGTGCTGTTACTCCTCTCTCCTTCATAGGGAGGCAATGCTGTTACTCCTCTCCCCTTCATAGGGAACTGGTACTATTACTCCTCTCTCCTTCATAGGGAGGCAGTGCTGTAACTCCTCTCCCCTTCATAGGGAACTGGTGCTGTTACTCCTCTCTCCTTCATAGGGAGGCACTGCTGTTACGCCTCTCCCCTTCATAGGGAACTGATGCTGTTACTCCTCTCTCCTTCATAGGGAGGCAGTGCTGTTCCTCCCATCTCGTTCATAGGGAACTGGTGCTGTTACTCCTCTCTCCTTCATAGGGAGGCAGTGCTGTTACGCCCATCTCGTTCATAGGGAACTGGTGCTGTTACTCCTCTCTCCTTCATAGGGAGGCAGTGCTGTTCCTCCCATCTCGTTCATAGGGAACTGGTGCTGTTACTCATCTCTCCTTCATAGGGAGGCAGTGCTGTTACTCCCATCTCGTTCATATCGTTCATAGGGAACTGGTGCTGTTACTCCTCTCTCCTTCATAGGGAGGCAGTGCTGTTACTCCCATCTCGTTCATAGGGAACTGGTGCTGTTACTCCTCTCTCCTTCATAGGGAGTCAGTGCTGTTACTCCCATCTCATTCATAGGGAACTGGTGCTGTTACTCCTCTCTCCTTCATAGGGAACTGGTGCTGTTACTCCTCTCCCCTTCATAGTGAGGCAGTGCTGTTACTCCTCTCTCCTTCATAGGGAGGCAGTGCTGTTACTCCCATCTCGTTCATAGGGAACTGATGCTGTTACTCCTCTCTCCTTCATATGGAGGCAGTGCTGTTACTCCCATCTTGTTCATAGGGAACTGGTGCTGTCACTCCATTCTCTTAGGGTGGAAGTGCTGTTACTCCTCTCTCCTTCATAGGGAGGCAGTGCTGTTACTCCCATCTCGTTCATAGGGAACTGGTGCTGTTACTCCTCTCTCCTTCATATGGAGGCAGTGCTGTTACTCCCATCTTGTTCATAGGGAACTGGTGCTGTTACTCCTCTCTTCTTCATAGGGAGGCAGTACTGTTACTCCCATCTCGTTCATAGGGAAATGATGCTGTTACTCCTCTCTCCTTCATAGGGAGACAGTGTTTTTACTCCCATCTCGTTCATAGGGAACTGGTGCTGTTACTCCTCTCTCCTTCATAGGGAGGCAGTGCTGTTACTCCCATCTCGTTCATAGGGTACTGGTGCTGTTACTCCTCTCTCCTTCATATGGAGGCAGTGCTGTTACTCCCATCTTGTTCATAGGGAACTGGTGCTGTTACTCCTCTCTCCTTCATAGGGAGGCAGTGCTGTTACTCCCATATCGTTCATAGGGAAATGATGCTGTTACTCCTCTCTCCTTCATATGGAGGCTGTGCTGTTACTCCCATCTTGTTCATAGGGAACTGGTGCTGTTACTCCATTCTCTTAGGGTGGAAGTGCTGTTACTCCTCTCTCCTTCATAGGGAGGCAGTGCTGTTACTCCCATCACGTTCATAGGGAACTGGTGCTGTTACTCCTCTCTCCTTCATAGGGAGGCAGTGCTGTTACTCCCATCTCGTTCATAGGGAACTGGTGCTGTTACTCCTATCTCCTTCATATGGAGGCAGTGCTGTTACTCCCATCTTGTTCATAGGGAACTGGTGCTGTCACTCCACTCTCTTAGGGTGGAAGTGCTGTTACTCCTCTCTCCTTCATAGCGAGGCAGTGCTGTTACTCCCATCTCGTTCATAGGGAACTGGTGCTGTTACTCCTCTCTCCTTCATATGGAGGCAGTGCTGTTACTCCCATCTTGTTCATGGGGAACTGGTGCTGTTACTAATCTCTCTCTCATAGGGAGGCAGTGCTGTTACTCCCATCTCGTTCATAGGGAACTCATGCTGTTACTCCTCTCTCCTTCATAGGGAGACAGTGTTGTTACTCCCATCTCATTCATAGGGAACTGGTGCTGTTACTCCTCTCTCCTTCATAGGGAGGCAGTGCTGTTACTCCCATCTCGTTCATAGGGAACTGGTGCTGCTTCTCCTCTCTCCTTCATATGGAGGCAGTGCTGATACTCCCATCTTGTTCATAGGGAACTGGTGCTGTCACTCCACTCTCTTAGGGTGGAAGTGATGTTACTCCTCTCTCCTTCATAGGGAGGCAGTGCTGTTACTCCCATCTCGTTCATAGGGAACTGGTGCTGTTACTCCTCTCTCCTTCATATGGAGGCAGTGCTGTTACTCCCATGTTGTTCATAGGGAACTGGTGATGTTACTCCTCTCTCCTTCATAGGGAGGCAGTGCTGTTACTCCCATCTCGTTCATAGGGAACTGATGCTGTTACTCCTCTCTCCTTCATAGGGAGACAGTGTTGTTACTCCCATCTCGTTCATAGGGAACTGGTGCTCTTACTGCTCTCTCCTTCATAGGGAGGCAGTGTTGTTACTCCCATCTCGTTCATAGGGAACTGGTGCTGTTACTCCTCTCTCCTTCATATGGAGGCAGTGCTGTTACTCCCATCTTGTTCATAGGGAACTGGTGCTGTTACTCCTCTCTCCTTCATATGGAGGCAGTGTTGTTACTCCCATCTTGTTCATAGGGAACTGGTGCTGTTACTCCTCTCTCCTACATAGGGAGACAGTGTTGTTACTCCCAGCTCGTTCATAGGGAACTGGTGCTGTTACTCCTCTCTCCTTCATAGGGAGGCAGTGCTGTTACTCCCATCTCGTTCATAGGGAACTGGTGCTGTTACTCCTCTCTCCTTCATATGGAGGCAGTGCTGTTACTCCCATCTTGTTCATAGGGAACTGGTGCTGTTACTCCATTCTCTTAGGGTGGAAGTGCTGTTACTCCTCTCTCCTTCATAGGGAGGCAGTGCTGTTACTCCCATCTCATTCATAGGGAACTGGTGCTGTTACTCCTCTCTCCTTCATAGGGAGGCAGTGCTGTTACTCCCATATCGTTCATAGGGAACTGGTGCTGTTACTCCATTCTCTTAGGGTGGAAGTGCTGTTACTCCTCTCTCCTTCATAGGGAGGCAGTGCTGTTACTCCCATCTCGTTCATAGGGAACTGGTCCTGTTACTCCTCTCTCCTTCATAGGGAGGCAGTGCTGTTACTCCCATCTCGTTCATAGGGAACTGATGCTGTTACTCCTCTCTCCTTCATAGGGTGACAGTGTTGTTACTCCCATCTCGTTCATAGGGAACTGGTGCTGTTACTCCTCTATCCTTCATAGGGAGGCAATGCTGTTACTCCCATCTCGTTCATAGGGAACTGGTGCTGTTACTCCTCTCTCCTTCATATGGAGGCAGTGCTGTTACTCCCATCTGGTTCATAGGGAACTGGTGCTGTTACTCCATTCTCTTAGGGTGGAAGTGCTGTTACTCCTCTCTCCTTCATAGGGAAGCAGTGCTGTTACTCCCATCTCGTTCATAGGGAACTGGTGCTGTTACTCCTCTCTCCTTCATATGGAGGCAGTGCTGTTACTCCTCTCTCCTTCATAGGGAGACAGTGTTGTTACTCCCATCTCGTTCATAGGGAACTGGTGCTCTTACTGCTCTCTCCTTCATAGGGAGGCAGTGTTGTTACTCCCATCTCGTTCATAGGGAACTGGTGCTGTTACTCCTCTCTCCTTCATATGGAGGCAGTGCTGTTACTCCCATCTTGTTCATAGGGAACTGGTGCTGTTACTCCTCTCTCCTTCATATGGAGGCAGTGTTGTTACTCCCATCTTGTTCATAGGGAACTGGTGCTGTTACTCCTCTCTCCTACATAGGGAGACAGTGTTGTTACTCCCAGCTCGTTCATAGGGAACTGGTGCTGTTACTCCTCTCTCCTTCATAGGGAGGCAGTGCTGTTACTCCCATCTCGTTCATAGGGAACTGGTGCTGTTACTCCTCTCTCCTTCATATGGAGGCAGTGCTGTTACTCCCATCTTGTTCATAGGGAACTGGTGCTGTTACTCCATTCTCTTAGGGTGGAAGTGCTGTTACTCCTCTCTCCTTCATAGGGAGGCAGTGCTGTTACTCCCATCTCGTTCATAGGGAACTGGTGCTGTTACTCCTCTCTCCTTCATAGGGAGGCAGTGCTGTTACTCCCATCTCGTTCATAGGGAACTGGTGCTGTTACTCCATTCTCTTAGGGTGGAAGTACTGTTACTCCTCTCTCCTTCATAGGGAGGCAGTGCTGTTACTCCCATCTCGTTCATAGGGAACTGGTCCTGTTACTCCTCTCTCCTTCATAGGGAGGCAGTGCTGTTACTCCCATCTCGTTCATAGGGAACTGATGCTGTTACTCCTCTCTCCTTCATAGGGAGACAGTGTTGTTACTCCCATCTCGTTCATAGGGAACTGGTGCTGTTACTCCTCTATCCTTCATAGGGAGGCAGTGCTGTTACTCCCATCTCGTTCATAGGGAACTGGTGCTGTCACTCCACTCTCTTAGGGTGGAAGTGCTGTTACTCCTCTCTCCTTCATAGCGAGGCAGTGCTGTTACTCCCATCTCGTTCATAGGGAACTGGTGCTGTTACTCCTCTCTCCTTCATATGGAGGCAGTGCTGTTACTCCCATCTTGTTCATGGGGAACTGGTGCTGTTACTAATCTCTCTCTCATAGGGAGGAAGTGCTGTTACTCCCATCTCGTTCATAGGGAACTCATGCTGTTACTCCTCTCTCCTTCATAGGGAGACAGTGTTGTTACTCCCATCTCATTCATAGGGAACTGGTGCTGTTACTCCTCTCTCCTTCATAGGGAGGCAGTGCTGTTACTCCCATCTCGTTCATAGGGAACTGGTGCTGCTTCTCCTCTCTCCTTCATATGGAGGCAGTGCTGATACTCCCATCTTGTTCATAGGGAACTGGTGCTGTCACTCCACTCTCTTAGGGTGGAAGTGATGTTACTCCTCTCTCCTTCATAGGGAGGCAGTGCTGTTACTCCCATCTCGTTCATAGGGAACTGGTGCTGTTACTCCTCTCTCCTTCATATGGAGGCAGTGCTGTTACTCCCATGTTGTTCATAGGGAACTGGTGATGTTACTCCTCTCTCCTTCATAGGGAGGCAGTGCTGTTACTCCCATCTCGTTCATAGGGAACTGATGCTGTTACTCCTCTCTCCTTCATAGGGAGACAGTGTTGTTACTCCCATCTCGTTCATAGGGAACTGGTGCTCTTACTGCTCTCTCCCTCATAGGGAGGCAGTGTTGTTACTCCCATCTCGTTCATAGGGAACTGGTGCTGTTACTCCTCTCTCCTTCATATGGAGGCAGTGCTGTTACTCCCATCTTGTTCATAGGGAACTGGTGCTGTTACTCCTCTCTCCTTCATATGGAGGCAGTGTTGTTACTCCCATCTTGTTCATAGGGAACTGGTGCTGTTACTCCTCTCTCCTACATAGGGAGACAGTGTTGTTACTCCCAGCTCGTTCATAGGGAACTGGTGCTGTTACTCCTCTCTCCTTCATAGGGAGGCAGTGCTGTTACTCCCATCTCGTTCATAGGGAACTGGTGCTGTTACTCCTCTCTCCTTCATATGGAGGCAGTGCTGTTACTCCCATCTTGTTCATAGGGAACTGGTGCTGTTACTCCATTCTCTTAGGGTGGAAGTGCTGTTACTCCTCTCTCCTTCATAGGGAGGCAGTGCTGTTACTCCCATCTCGTTCATAGGGAACTGGTGCTGTTACTCCTCTCTCCTTCATAGGGAGGCAGTGCTGTTACTCCCATCTCGTTCATAGGGAACTGGTGCTGTTACTCCATTCTCTTAGGGTGGAAGTGCTGTTACTCCTCTCTCCTTCATAGGGAGGCAGTGCTGTTACTCCCATCTCGTTCATAGGGAACTGGTCCTGTTACTCCTCTCTCCTTCATAGGGAGGCAGTGCTGTTACTCCCATCTCGTTCATAGGGAACTGATGCTGTTACTCCTCTCTCCTTCATAGGGAGACAGTGTTGTTACTCCCATCTCGTTCATAGGGAACTGGTGCTGTTACTCCTCTATCCTTCATAGGGAGGCAGTGCTGTTACTCCCATCTCGTTCATAGGGAACTGGTGCTGTTACTCCTCTCTCCTTCATATGGAGGCAGTGCTGTTACTCCCATCTGGTTCATAGGGAACTGGTGCTGTTACTCCATTCTCTTAGGGTGGAAGTGCTGTTACTCCTCTCTCCTTCATAGGGAAGCAGTGCTGTTACTCCCATCTCGTTCATAGGGTACTGGTGCTGTTACTCCTCTCTCCTTCATATGGAGGCAGTGCTGTTACTCCTCTCTCCTTCATAGGGAGGCAGTGCTGTTACTCCCATCTCGTTCATAGGGAACTGGTGCTGTTACTCCTCTCTCCTTCATATGTAGGCAGTGCTGTTACTCCCATCTTGTTCACAGGGAACTGGTGCTGTTGCCCATTCTCTTAGGGTGGAAGTGCTGTTACTCATCTCTCCTTCATAGGGAGACAGTGCTGTTACTCCCATCTCGTTCATAGGGAACTGATGCTGTTACTCCTCTCTCCTTCATAGGGAGACAGTATTGTTACGCCCATCTCGTTCATAGGGAACTGGTGCTGTTACTCCTCTCTCCTTCATAGGGAGGCAGTGCTGTTACTCCTCTCCACTTCATAGGGAACTGGTGCTATTACTCCTCTCTCCTTCATCAGGAGGCAATGCTGTTACTCCTCTCCCCTTCATAGGGAACTGGTGCTGTTACTCCTCTCTCCTTCATAGGGAGGCAGTGCTGTAATTCCTCTCCCCTTCATAGGGAACTGGTGCTGTTACTCCTCTCTCCTTCATAGGGAGGCAGTGCTGTTACACCTCTCCCCTTCATAGGGAACTGATGCTGTTACTCCTCTCTCCTTCATAGGGAGGCAGTGCTGTTACACCCATCTCGTTCATAGGCAACTGGTGCTGTTACTCCTCTCTCCTTCATAGGGAGGCAGTGCTGTTCCTCCCATCTCGTTCATAGGGAACTGGTGCTGTTACTCCTCTCTCCTTCATAGGGAGGCAGTGCTGTTACTCCCATCTCGTTCATAGGGAACTGGTGCTGTTACTCTTCTCTCCTTCATAGGGAGGCAGTGCCGTTACTCCCATCTCGTTCATAGGGAACTGTTGCTGTTACTCCTCTCTCCTTCATAGGGAACTGGTGCTGTTACTCCTCTCTCCTTCATAGGGAGACAGTGTTGTTACTCCCATCTCGTTTTTAGGGAACTGGTGCTGTTACTCCTCTCTCCTTCATATGGAGGCAGTGCTGTTACTCCCATCTTGTCCATAGGGAACTGGTGCTGTTACTCCATTCTCTTAGGGTGGAAGTGCTGTTACTCCTCTCTCCTTCATAGGGAGGCAGTGCTGTTACTCCCATATCGTTCATAGGGAACTGGTGCTGTTACGCCTCTCTCCTTCATATGGAGGCAGTGCTGTTACTCCTCTCTCCTTCAGAGGGAGGCAGTGCCGTTACTCCCATCTCGTTCATAGGGAACTGTTGCTGTTACTCCTCTCTCCTTCATAGGGAACTGGTGCTGTTACTCCTCTCTCCTTCATAGGGAGACAGTGTTGTTACTCCCATCTCGTTCATAGGGAACTGGTGCTGTTACTCCTCTCTCCTTCATAGGGAGGCAGTGCTGTTACTCCCATCTTGTTCATAGGGAACTGTTGCTGCCACTCCACTCTCTTAGGGTGGAAGTGCTGTTACTCCTCTCTCCTTCATAGGGAGACAGTGTTGTTACTCCCATCTCATTCATAGGGAACTGATGCTGTTACTCCTCTCTCCTTCATAGGGAGACAGTGTTGTTATGCCCATCTCGTTCATAGGGAACTGGTGCTGTTACTCCTCTCTCCTTCATAGGGAGGCAGTGCTGTTACTTCTCTCCCCTTCAGGGAACTGGTGCTGTTACTCCTCTCTCCTTCATAGGGAGGCAATGCTGTTACTCCTCTCCCCTTCATAGGGAACTGGTACTATTACTCCTCTCTCCTTCATAGGGAGGCAGTGCTGTAACTCCTCTCCCCTTCATAGGGAACTGGTGCTGTTACTCCTCTCTCCTTCACAGGGAGGCAGTGCTGTTACGCCCATCTCGTTCATAGGGAACTGGTGCTGTTACTCCTCTCTCCTTCATAGGGAGGCAGTGCTGTTCCTCCCATCTCGTTCATAGGGAACTGGTGCTGTTACTCATCTCTCCTTCATAGGGAGGCAGTGCTGTTACTCCCATCTCGTTCATATCGTTCATAGGGAACTGGTGCTGTTACTCCTCTCTCCTTCATAGGGAGGCAGTGCTGTTACTCCCATCTCGTTCATAAGGAACTGGTGCTGTTACTCCTCTCTCCTTCATAGGGAGGCAGTGCTGTTACTCCCATCTCGTTCATAGGGAACTGGTGCTGTTACTCCTCTCTCCTTCATAGGGAACTGGTGCTGTTACTCCTCTCCCCTTCATAGTGAGGCAGTGCTGTTACTCCTCTCTCCTTCATAGGAAGGCAGTGCTGTTACTCCCATCTCGTTCATAGGGAACTGATGCTGTTACTCCTCTCTCCTTCATATGGAGGCAGTGCTGTTACTCCCATCTTGTTCATAGGGAACTGGTGCTGTCACTCCACTCTCTTAGGGTGGAAGTGCTGTTACTCCTCTCTCCTTCATAGGGCGGCAGTGCTGTTACTCCCATCTCGTTCATAGGGAACTGGTGCTGTTACTCCTCTCTCCTTCATATGGAGGCAGTGCTGTTACTCCCATCTTGTTCATAGGGAACTGGTGCTGTTACTCCTCTCTCCTTCATAGGGAGGCAGTGCTGTTACTCCCATCTCGTTCATAGGGAAATGATGCTGTTACTCCTCTCTCCTTCATAGGGAGACAGTGTTTTTACTCCCATCTCGTTCATAGGGAACTGGTGCTGTTACTCCTCTCTCCTTCATAGGGAGGCAGTGCTGTTACTCCCATCTCGTTCATAGGGAACTGGTGCTGTTACTCCTCTCTCCTTCATATGGAGGCAGTGCTGTTACTCCCATCTTGTTCATAGGGAACTGGTGCTGTTACTCCTCTCTCCTTCATAGGGAGGCAGTGCTGTTACTCCCATCTCGTTCATAGGGAAATGATGCTGTTACTCCTCTCTCCTTCATATGGAGGCTGTGCTGTTACTCCCATCTTGTTCATAGGGAACTGGTGCTGTTACTCCATTCTCTTAGGGTGGAAGTGCTGTTACTCCTCTCTCCTTCATAGGGAGGCAGTGCTGTTACTCCCATCTCGTTCATAGGGAACTGGTGCTGTTACTCCTCTCTCCTTCATAGGGAGGCAGTGCTGTTACTCCCATCTCGTTCATAGGGAACTGGTGCTGTTACTCCATTCTCTTAGGGTGGAAGTGCTGTTACTCCTCTCTCCTTCATAGGGAGGCAGTGCTGTTACTCCCATCTCGTTCATAGGGAACTGGTCCTGTTACTCCTCTCTCCTTCATAGGGAGGCAGTGCTGTTACTCCCATCTCGTTCATAGGGAACTGATGCTGTTACTCCTCTCTCCTTCATAGGGAGACAGTGTTGTTACTCCCATCTCGTTCATAGGGAACTGGTGCTGTTACTCCTCTATCCTTCATAGGGAGGCAGTGCTGTTACTCCCATCTCGTTCATAGGGAACTGGTGCTGTTACTCCTCTCTCCTTCATATGGAGGCAGTGCTGTTACTCCCATCTGGTTCATAGGGAACTGGTGCTGTTACTCCATTCTCTTAGGGTGGAAGTGCTGTTACTCCTCTCTCCTTCATAGGGAAGCAGTGCTGTTACTCCCATCTCGTTCATAGGGAACTGGTGCTGTTACTCCTCTCTCCTTCATATGGAGGCAGTGCTGTTACTCCTCTCTCCTTCATAGGGAGGCAGTGCTGTTACTCCCATCTCGTTCATAGGGAACTGGTGCTGTTACTCCTCTCTCCTTCATATGTAGGCAGTGCTGTTACTCCCATCTTGTTCACAGGGAACTGGTGCTGTTGCCCATTCTCTTAGGGTGGAAGTGCTGTTACTCCTCTCTCCTTCATAGGGAGACAGTGCTGTTACTCCCATCTCGTTCATAGGGAACTGATGCTGTTACTCCTCTCTCCTTCATAGGGAGACAGTGTTGTTACGCCCATCTCGTTCATAGGGAACTGGTGCTGTTACTCCTCTCTCCTTCATAGGGAGGCAGTGCTGTTACTCCTCTCCACTTCATAGGGAACTGGTGCTATTACTCCTCTCTCCTTCATCAGGAGGCAATGCTGTTACTCCTCTCCCCTTCATAGGGAACTGGTGCTGTTACTCCTCTCTCCTTCATAGGGAGGCAGTGCTGTAATTCCTCTCCCCTTCATAGGGAACTGGTGCTGTTACTCCTCTCTCCTTCATAGGGAGGCAGTGTTGTTACACCTCTCCCCTTCATAGGGAACTGATGCTGTTACTCCTCTCTCCTTCATAGGGAGGCAGTGCTGTTACACCCATCTCGTTCATAGGCAACTGGTGCTGTTACTCCTCTCTCCTTCATAGGGTGGCAGTGCTGTTCCTCCCATCTCGTTCATAGGGAACTGGTGCTGTTACTCCTCTCTCCTTCATAGGGTGGCAGTGCTGTTACACCCATCTCGTTCATAGGCAACTGGTGCTGTTACTCCTCTCTCCTTCATAGGGTGGCAGTGCTGTTCCTCCCATCTCGTTCATAGGGAACTGGTGCTGTTACTCCTCTCTCCTTCATATGGAGGCAGTGCTGTTACTCCCATCTTGTCCATAGGGAACTGGTGCTGTTACTCCATTCTCTTAGGGTGGAAGTGCTGTTACTCCTCTCTCCTTCATAGGGAGGCAGTGCTGTTACTCCCATATCGTTCATAGGGAACTGGTGCTGTTACGCCTCTCTCCTTCATATGGAGGCAGTGCTGTTACTCCTCTCTCCTTCAGAGGGAGGCAGTGCCGTTACTCCCATCTCGTTCATAGGGAACTGTTGCTGTTACTCCTCTCTCCTTCATAGGGAACTGGTGCTGTTACTCCTCTCTCCTTCATAGGGAGACAGTGTTGTTACTCCCATCTCGTTCATAGGGAACTGGTGCTGTTACTCCTCTCTCCTTCATAGGGAGGCAGTGCTGTTACTCCCATCTTGTTCATAGGGAACTGTTGCTGCCACTCCACTCTCTTAGGGTGGAAGTGCTGTTACTCCTCTCTCCTTCATAGGGAGACAGTGTTGTTACTCCCATCTCATTCATAGGGAACTGATGCTGTTACTCCTCTCTCCTTCATAGGGAGACAGTGTTGTTATGCCCATCTCGTTCATAGGGAACTGGTGCTGTTACTCCTCTCTCCTTCATAGGGAGGCAGTGCTGTTACTTCTCTCCCCTTCAGGGAACTGGTGCTGTTACTCCTCTCTCCTTCATAGGGAGGCAATGCTGTTACTCCTCTCCCCTTCATAGGGAACTGGTACTATTACTCCTCTCTCCTTCATAGGGAGGCAGTGCTGTAACTCCTCTCCCCTTCATAGGGAACTGGTGCTGTTACTCCTCTCTCCTTCATAGGGAGGCAGTGCTGTTACGCCTCCCCCTTCATAGGGAACTGATGCTGTTACTCCTCTCTCCTTCATAGGGAGGCAGTGCTGTTACGCCCATCTCGTTCATAGGGAACTGGTGCTGTTACTCCTCTCTCCTTCATAGGGAGGCAGTGCTGTTCCTCCCATCTCGTTCATAGGGAACTGGTGCTGTTACTCATCTCTCCTTCATAGGGAGGCAGTGCTGTTACTCCCATCTCGTTCATATCGTTCATAGGGAACTGGTGCTGTTACTCCTCTCTCCTTCATAGCTAGGCAGTGCTGTTACTCCCATCTCGTTCATAAGGAACTGGTGCTGTTACTCCTCTCTCCTTCATAGGGAGGCAGTGCTGTTACTCCCATCTCGTTCATAGGGAACTGGTGCTGTTACTCCTCTCTCCTTCATAGGGAACTGGTGCTGTTACTCCTCTCCCCTTCATAGTGAGGCAGTGCTGTTACTCCTCTCTCCTTCATAGGAAGGCAGTGCTGTTACTCCCATCTCGTTCATAGGGAACTGATGCTGTTACTCCTCTCTCCTTCATATGGAGGCAGTGCTGTTACTCCCATCTTGTTCATAGGGAACTGGTGCTGTCACTCCACTCTCTTAGGGTGGAAGTGCTGTTACTCCTCTCTCCTTCATAGGGCGGCAGTGCTGTTACTCCCATCTCGTTCATAGGGAACTGGTGCTGTTACTCCTCTCTCCTTCATATGGAGGCAGTGCTGTTACTCCCATCTTGTTCATAGGGAACTGGTGCTGTTACTCCTCTCTCCTTCATAGGGAGGCAGTGCTGTTACTCCCATCTCGTTCATAGGGAAATGATGCTGTTACTCCTCTCTCCTTCATAGGGAGACAGTGTTTTTACTCCCATCTCGTTCATAGGGAACTGGTGCTGTTACTCCTCTCTCCTTCATAGGGAGGCAGTGCTGTTACTCCCATCTCGTTCATAGGGAACTGGTGCTGTTACTCCTCTCTCCTTCATATGGAGGCAGTGCTGTTACTCCCATCTTGTTCATAGGGAACTGGTGCTGTTACTCCTCTCTCCTTCATAGGGAGGCAGTGCTGTTACTCCCATCTCGTTCATAGGGAAATGATGCTGTTACTCCTCTCTCCTTCATATGGAGGCTGTGCTGTTACTCCCATCTTGTTCATAGGGAACTGGTGCTGTTACTCCATTCTCTTAGGGTGGAAGTGCTGTTACTCTTCTCTCCTTCATAGGGAGGCAGTGCTGTTACTCCCATCTCGTTCATAGGGAACTGGTGCTGTTACTCCTCTCTCCTTCATAGGGAGGCAGTGCTGTTATTCCCATCTCGTTCATAGGGAACTGGTGCTGTTACTCCTCTCTCCTTCATATGGAGGCAGTGCTGTTACTCCCATCTTGTTCATAGGGAACTGGTGCTGTCACTCCACTCTCTTAGGGTGGAAGTGCTGTTACTCCTCTCTCCTTCATAGCGAGGCAGTGCTGTTACTCCCATCTCGTTCATAGGGAACTGGTGCTGTTACTCCTCTCTCCTTCATATGGAGGCAGTGCTGTTACTCCCATCTTGTTCATGGGGAACTGGTGCTGTTACTAATCTCTCTCTCATAGGGAGGCAGTGCTGTTACTCCCATCTCGTTCATAGGGAACTCATGCTGTTACTCCTCTCTCCTTCATAGTGAGACAGTGTTGTTACTCCCATCTCGTTCATAGGGAACTGGTGCTGTTACTCCTCTCTCCTTCATAGGGAGGCAGTGCTGTTACTCCCATCTCGTTCATAGGGAACTGGTGCTGCTTCTCCTCTCTCCTTCATATGGAGGCAGTGCTGATACTCCCATCTTGTTCATAGGGAACTGGTGCTGTCACTCCACTCTCTTAGGGTGGAAGTGATGTTACTCCTCTCTCCTTCATAGGGAGGCAGTGCTGTTACTCCCATCTCGTTCATAGGGAACTGGTGCTGTTACTCCTCTCTCCTTCATATGGAGGCAGTGCTGTTACTCCCATGTTGTTCATAGGGAACTGGTGATGTTACTCCTCTCTCCTTCATAGGGAGGCAGTGCTGTTACTCCCATCTCGTTCATAGGGAACTGATGCTGTTACTCCTCTCTCCTTCATAGGGAGACAGTGTTGTTACTCCCATCTCGTTCATAGGGAACTGGTGCTCTTACTGCTCTCTCCTTCATAGGGAGGCAGTGTTGTTACTCCCATCTCGTTCATAGGGAACTGGTGCTGTTACTCCTCTCTCCTTCATATGGAGGCAGTGCTGTTACTCCCATCTTGTTCATAGGGAACTGGTGCTGTTACTCCTCTCTCCTTCATATGGAGGCAGTGTTGTTACTCCCATCTTGTTCATAGGGAACTGGTGCTGTTACTCCTCTCTCCTACATAGGGAGACAGTGTTGTTACTCCCAGCTCGTTCATAGGGAACTGGTGCTGTTACTCCTCTCTCCTTCATAGGGAGGCAGTGCTGTTACTCCCATCTCGTTCATAGGGAACTGGTGCTGTTACTCCTCTCTCCTTCATATGGAGGCAGTGCTGTTACTCCCATCTTGTTCATAGGGACCTGGTGCTGTTACTCCATTCTCTTAGGGTGGAAGTGCTGTTACTCCTCTCTCCTTCATAGGGAGGCAGTGCTGTTACTCCCATCTCATTCATAGGGAACTGGTGCTGTTACTCCTCTCTCCTTCATAGGGAGGCAGTGCTGTTACTCCCATCTCGTTCACAGGGAACTGGTGCTGTTACTCCATTCTCTTAGGGTGGAAGTGCTGTTACTCCTCTCTCCTTCATAGGGAGGCAGTGCTGTTACTCCCATCTCGTTCATAGGGAACTGATGCTGTTACTCCTCTCTCCTTCATAGGGAGACAGTGTTGTTACTCCCATCTCGTTCATAGGGAACTGGTGCTGTTACTCCTCTATCCTTCATATGGAGGCAGTGCTGTTACTCCCATCTCGTTCATAGGGAACTGGTGCTGTTACTCCTCTCTCCTTCATATGGAGGCAGTGCTGTTACTCCCATCTGGTTCATAGGGAACTGGTGCTGTTACTCCATTCTCTTAGGGTGGAAGTGCTGTTACTCCTCTCTCCTTCATAGGGAAGCAGTGCTGTTACTCCCATCTCGTTCATAGGGAACTGGTGCTGTTACTCCTCTCTCCTTCATATGGAGGCAGTGCTGTTACTCCTCTCTCCTTCATAGGGAGGCAGTGCTGTTACTCCCATCTCGTTCATAGGGAACTGGTGCTGTTACTCCTCTCTCCTTCATATGTAGGCAGTGCTGTTACTCCCATCTTGTTCACAGGGAACTGGTGCTGTTGCCCATTCTCTTAGGGTGGAAGTGCTGTTACTCCTCTCTCCTTCATAGGGAGGCAGTGCTGTTACTCCCATCTCGTTCATAGGGAACTGGTGCTGCCACTCCACTCTCTTAGGGTGGAAGTGCTGTTACTCCTCTCTCCTTCATAGGGAGACAGTGTTGTTACTCCCATCTCGTTCATAGGGAACTGATGCTGTTACTCCTCTCTCCTTCATAGGGAGACAGTGTTGTTACGCCCATCTCGTTCATAGGGAACTGGTGCTGTTACTCCTCTCTCCTTCATAGGGAGGCAGTGCTGTTACTCCTCTCCACTTCATAGGGAACTGGTGCTATTACTCCTCTCTCCTTCATAGGGAGGCAATGCTGTTACTCCTCTCCCCTTCATAGGGAACTGGTGCTGTTACTCCTCTATCCTTCATAGGGAGGCAGTGCTGTAACTCCTCTCCCCTTCATAGGGAACTGGTGCTGTTACTCCTCTCTCCTTCATAGGGAGGCAGTGCTGTTACACCTCTCCCCTTCATAGGGAACTGATGCTGTTACTCCTCTCTCCTTCATAGGGAGGCAGTGCTGTTCCTCCCATCTCGTTCATAGGGAACTGGTGCTGTTACTCCTCTCTCCTTCATAGGGAGGCAGTGCTGTTACTCCCATCTTGTTCATAGGGAACTGGTGCTGTTACTCCTCTCTCCTTCATAGGAAGGCAGTGCTGTTACTCCCATCTCGTTCATAGGGAACTGTTGCTGTTACTCCTCTCTCCTTCATACGGAACTGGTGCTGTTACTCCTCTCCCCTTCATATGGAGGCAGTGCTGTTACTCCTCTCTACTTCATAGGGAGGCAGTGCTGTTACTCCCATCTCGTTCATAGGGAACTGGTGCTGTTACTCCTCTCTCCTTCATATGGAGGCAGTGCTGTTACTCCCATCTTGTTCATAGGGAACTGGTGCTGTTACTCCTCTCTCCTTCATAGGGAGGCAGTGCTGTTACTCCCATCTCGTTCATAGGGAACTGATGCTGTTACTCCTCTCTCCTTCATAGGGAGGCAGTGCTGTTACTCCCATCTCGTTCATAGGGAACTGGTTCTGTTACTCCTCTCTCCTTCATAGGGAGGCAGTGCTGTTACTCCCATCTTGTTCATAGGGAACTGGTGCTGTTACTCCATTCTCTTAGGGCGGAAGTGCTGTTACTCCTCTCTCCTTCATAGGGAGGCAGTGCTGTTACTCCCATCTCGTTCATAGGGAACTGGTGCTGTTACTCCTCTCTCCTTCATAGGGAGGCAGTGCTGTTACTCCCATCTCGTTCATAGGGAACTGGTGCTGTTACTCCTCTCTCCTTCATATGGAGGCAGTGCTGTTACTCCCATCTTGTTCATAGGGAACTGGTGCTGTTACTCCATTCTCTTAGGGTGGAAGTGCTGTTACTCCTCTCTCCTTCATAGGGAGCAGTGCTGTTACTCCCATCTCGTTCATAGGGAACTGGTGCTGTTACTCCTCTCTCCTTCTTATGGAGGCAGTGCTGTTACTCCCATCTTGTTCATAGGGAACTGGTGCTGTTACTCCATTCTCTTAGGGTGGAAGTGCTGTTACTCCTCTCTCCTTCATAGGGAGGCAGTGCTGTTACTCCCATCTCATTCATAGGGAACTGGTGCTGTTACTCCTCTCTCCTTCATAGGGAGGCAGTGCTTTTACTCCCATCTCGTTCATAGGGAACTGGTGCTGTTACTCCATTCTCTTAGGGTGGAAGTGCTGTTACTCCTCTCTCCTTCATAGGGAGGCAGTGCTGTTACTCCCATCTCGTTCATAGGGAACTGGTGCTGTTACTCCTCTCTCCTTCATAGGGAGGCAGTGCTGTTACTCCCATCTCGTTCATAGGGAACTGATGCTGTTACTCCTCTCTCCTTCATAGGGAGACAGTGTTGTTACTCCCATCTCGTTCATAGGGAACTGGTGCTGTTACTCCTCTATCCTTCATAGGGAGGCAGTGCTGTTACTCCCATCTCGTTCATAGGGAACTGGTGCTGTTACTCCTCTCTCCTTCATATGGAGGCAGTGCTGTTACTCCCATCTGGTTCATAGGGAACTGGTGCTGTTACTCCATTCTCTTAGGGTGGAAGTGCTGTTACTCCTCTCTCCTTCATAGGGAAGCAGTGCTGTTACTCCCATCTCGTTCATAGGGAACTGGTGCTGTTACTCCTCTCTCCTTCATATGGAGGCAGTGCTGTTACTCCTCTCTCCTTCATAGGGAGGCAGTGCTGTTACTCCCATCTCGTTCATAGGGAACTGGTGCTGTTACTCCTCTCTCCTTCATATGTAGGCAGTGCTGTTACTCCCATCTTGTTCACAGGGAACTGGTGCTGTTGCCCATTCTCTTAGGGTGGAAGTGCTGTTACTCCTCTCTCCTTCATAGGGAGGCAGTGCTGTTACTCCCATCTCGTTCATAGGGAACTGGTGCTGCCACTCAACTCTCTTAGGGTGGAAGTGCTGTTACTCCTCTCTCCTTCATAGGGAGACAGTGTTGTTACTCCCATCTCGTTCATAGGGAACTGATGCTGTTACTCCTCTCTCCTTCATAGGGAGACAGTGTTGTTACGCCCATCTCGTTCATAGGGAACTGGTGCTGTTACTCCTCTCTCCTTCATAGGGAAGCAGTGCTGTTACTCCTCTCCACTTCATAGGGAACTGGTGCTATTACTCCTCTCTCCTTCATAGGGAGGCAATGCTGTTACTCCTCTCCCCTTCATAGGGAACTGGTGCTGTTACTCCTCTCTCCTTCATAGGGAGGCAGTGCTGTAACTCCTCTCCCCTTCATAGTGAACTGGTGCTGTTACTCCTCTCTCCTTCATAGGGAGGCAGTGCTGTTACACCTCTCCCCTTCATAGGGAACTGATGCTGTTACTCCTCTCTCCTTCATAGGGAGGCAGTGCTGTTCCTCTCATCTCGTTCATAGGGAACTGGTGCTGTTACTCCTCTCTCCTTCATAGGGAGGCAGTGCTGTTACTCCCATCTCGTTCATAGGGAACTGGTGCTGTTACTCCTCTCTCCTTCATAGGGAGGCAGTGCTGTTACTCCCATCTCGTTCATAGGAAACTGTTGCTGTTACTCCTCTCTCCTTCATAGGGAACTGGTGCTGTTACTCCTCTCCCCTTCATAGGGAGGCAGTGCTGTTACTCCTCTCTCCTTCATAGGGAGGCAGTGCTGTTACTCCCATCTCGTTCATAGGGAACTGGTGTTGTTACTCCTCTCTCCTTCATATGGAGGCAGTGCTGTTACTCCCATCTTGTTCATAGGGAACTGGTGCTGTTACTCCTCTCTCCTTCATAGGGAGGCAGTGCTGTTACTCCCATCTCGTTCATAGGGAACTGATGCTGTTACTCCTCTCTCCTTCATAGGGAGGCAGTGCCGTTACTCCCATCTCGTTCATAGGGAACTGGTTCTGTTACTCCTCTCTCCTTCATAGGGAGGCAGTGCTGTTACTCCCATCTTGTTCATAGGGAACTGGTGCTGGTACTCCATTCTCTTAGGGTGGAAGTGCTGTTACTCCTCTCTCCTTCATAGGGAGCAGTGCTGTTACTCCCATCTCGTTCATAGGGAACTGGTGCTGTTACTCCTCTCTCCTTCTTATGGAGGCAGTGCTGTTACTCCCATCTTGTTCATAGGGAACTGGTGCTGTCACTCCACTCTCTTAGGGTGGAAGTGCTGTTACTCCTCTCTCCTTCATATGGAGGCAGTGCTGTTACTCCCATCTCGTTCATAGGGAACTGGTGCTGTTACTCCTCTCTCCTTCATATGGAGGCAGTGCTGTTACTCCCATCTTGTTCATGGGGAACTGGTGCTGTTACTCCTCTCTCCTTCATAGGGAGGCAGTGCTGTTACTCCCATCTCGTTCATAGGGAATTGGTGCTGTTACTCCTCTCTCCTTCATAGGGAGGCAGTGCTGTTACTCCCATCTCGTTCATAGGGAACTGGTGCTGTTACTCCTCTCTCCTTCATATGGAGGCAGTGCTGTTACTCCCATCTTGTTCATAGGGAACTGGTGCTGTTACTCCATTCTCTTAGGGTGGAAGTGCTGTTACTCCTCTTTCCTTCATAGGGAGGCATTGCTGTTAATCCCATCTCGTTCATAGGGAACTGATGCTGTTACTCCTCTCTCCTTCATAGGGAGACAGTGTTGTTACTCCCATCTGGTTCATAGGGAACTGGTGCTGTTACTACTCTCTCCTTCATATGGAGGCAGTGCTGTTACTCCCATCTTGTTCATGGGGAACTGGTGCTGTTACTCCTCTCTCCTTCATAGGGAGGCAGTGCTGTTACTCCCATCTCGTTCATAGGGAACTGATGCTGTTACTCCTCTCTCCTTCATAGGGAGACAGTGTTGTTACTCCCATCTCGTTCATAGGGAATTGGTGCTGTTACTCCTCTCTCCTTCATAGGGAGGCAGTGCTGTTACTCCCATCTCGTTCATAGGGAACTGGTGCTGTTACTCCTCTCTCCTTCATATGGAGGCAGTGCTGTTACTCCCATGTTGTTCATAGGGAACTGGTGATGTTACTCCTCTCTCCTTCATAGGGCGGTAGTGCTGTTACTCCCATCTCGTTCAAAGGGAACTGATGCTGTTACTCCTCTCTCCTTCATAGGGAGACAGTGTTGTTACTCCCATCTCGTTCATAGGGAACTGGTGCTGTTACTCCTCTATCCTTCATAGGGAGGCAGTGCTGTTACTCCCATCTCGTTCATAGGGAACTGGTGCTGTTACTCCTCTCTCCTTCATATGGAGGCAGTGCTGTTACTCCCATCTGGTTCATAGGGAACTGGTGCTGTTACTCCATTCTCTTAGGGTGGAAGTGCTGTTACTCCTCTCTCCTTCATAGGGAAGCAGTGCTGTTACTCCCATCTCGTTCATAGGGAACTGGTGCTGTTACTCCTCTCTCCTTCATATGGAGGCAGTGCTGGTACTCCTCTCTCCTTCATAGGGAGGCAGTGCTGTTACTCCCATCTCGTTCATAGGGAACTGGTGCTGTTACTCCTCTCTCCTTCATATGGAGGCAGTGCTGTTACTCCCATCTTGTTCATAGGGAACTGGTGCTGTTACTCCATTCTCTTAGGGTGGAAGTGCTGTTACTCCTCTTTCCTTCATAGGGAGGCATTGCTGTTACTCCCATCTCGTTCATAGGGAACTGGTGCTGTTACTCCTCTCTCCTTCATATGGAGGCAGTGCTGTTAATCCCATCTCGTTCATAGGGAACTGGTGCTGTTACTCCTCTCTCCTTCATATGGAGGCAGTGCTGGTACTCCTCTCTCCTTCATAGGGAGGCAGTGCTGTTACTCCCATCTCGTTCATAGGGAACTGGTGCTGTTACTCCTCTCTCCTTCATATGGAGGCAGTGCTGTTACTCCCATCTTGTTCATAGGGAACTGGTGCTGTTACTCCATTCTCTTAGGGTGGAAGTGCTGTTACTCCTCTTTCCTTCATAGGGAGGCATTGCTGTTACTCCCATCTCGTTCATAGGGAACTGGTGCTGTTACTCCTCTCTCCTTCATATGGAGGCAGTGCTGTTAATCCCATCTCGTTCATAGGGAACTGGTGCTGTTACTCCTCTCTCCTTCATAGGGAACTGGTGCTGTTACTCCTCTCTCCTTCATAGGGAACTGGTGCTGTTACTCCTCTCCCCTTCATAGGGAACTGGTGCTGTTACTCCTCTCTCCTTCATAGGGAACTGGTGCTGTTACTCCTCGCTCCTTCATAGGGAGGCAGTGCTGTTACTCCTCTCTCCTTCATAGGGAAGCAGTGCTGTTACTCCTCTCTCCTTCATAGGGAACTGGTGCTGTTACTCCACTCTCTTAGGCTGGAAGTGCTGTTACTCCTCTCTCCTTCATAGCGAGGCAGTGCTGTTACTCCCATCTTGTTCATGGGGAACTGGTGCTGTTACTAATCTCTCTCTCATAGGGAGGCAGTGCTGTTACTCCCATCTCGTTCATAGGGAACTCATGCTGTTACTCCTCTCTCCTTCATAGGGAGACAGTGTTGTTACCCCCATCTCGTTCATAGGGAACTGGTGCTGTTACTCCTCTCTCCTTCATAGGAAGGAAGTGCTGTTACTCCCATCTCGTTCATAGGGAACTGGTGCTGCTTCTCCTCTCTCCTTCATATGGAGGCAGTGCTGATACTCCCATCTTGTTCATAGGGAACTGGTGCTGTCACTCCAATCTCTTAGGGTGGAAGTGATCTTACTCCTCTCTCCTTCATAGGGAGGCAGTGCTGTTACTCCCATCTCGTTCATAGGGAACTGGTGCTGTTACTCCTCTCTCCTTCATATGGAGGCAGTGCTGTTACTCCCATGTTGTTCATAGGGAACTGGTGATGTTACTCCTCTCTCCTTCATAGGGAGGCAGTGCTGTTACTCCCATCTCGTTCATAGGGAACTGATGCTGTTACTCCTCTCTCCTTCATAGGGAGACAGTGTTGGTACTCCCATCTCGTTCATAGGGAACTGGTGCTGTTACTCCTCTATCCTTCATAGGGAGGCAGTGCTGTTACTCCCATCTCGTTCATAGGGAACTGGTGCTGTTACTCCTCTCTCCTTCATATGGAGGCAGTGCTGTTACTCTCATCTGGTTCATAGGGAACTGGTGCTGTTACTCCATTCTCTTAGGGTGGAAGTGCTGTTACTCCTCTCTCCTTCATAGGGAAGCAGTGCTGTTACTCCCATCTCGTTCATAGGGAACTGGTGCTGTTACTCCTCTCTCCTTCATATGGAGGCAGTGCTGTTACTCCTCTCTCCTTCATAGGGAGGCAGTGCTGTTACTCCCATCTCGTTCATAGGGAACTGGTGCTGTTACTCCTCTCTCCTTCATATGGAGGCAGTGCTGTTACTCCCATCTTGTTCATAGGGAACTGGTGCTGTTACTCCATTCTCTTAGGGTGGAAGTGCTGTTACTCCTCTTTCCTTCATAGGGAAGCAGTGCTGTTACTCCCATCTCGTTCATAGGGAACTGGTGCTGTTACTCCTCTCTCCTTCATATGGAGGCAGTGCTGTTACTCCTCTCTCCTTCATAGGGAGGCAGTGCTGTTACTCCCATCTCGTTCATAGGGAACTGGTGCTGTTACTCCTCTCTCCTTCATATGGAGGCAGTGCTGTTACTCCCATCTTGTTCATAGGGAACTGGTGCTGTTACTCCATTCTCTTAGGGTGGAAGTGCTGTTACTCCTCTTTCCTTCATAGGGAGGCATTGCTGTTACTCCCATCTCGTTCATAGGGGACTGGTGCTGTTACTCCTCTCTCCTTCATATGGAGGCAGTGCTGTTAATCCCATCTCGTTCATAGGGAACTGGTGCTGTTACTCCTCTCCCCTTCATATGGAGGCAGTGCTGTTACTCCCATCTCGTTCAGAGGGAACTGGTGCTGTTACTCCTCTCTCCTTCACAGGGAGGCAGTGCTGTTACTCCTCTCCCCATCATAGGGAACTGGTGCTGTTACTCCTCTCTCCTTCATAGGGAGGCAGTGCTGTTACACCCATCTCGTTCATAGGCAACTGGTGCTGTTACTCCTCTCTCCTTCATAGGGAGGCAGTGCTGTTCCTCCCATCTCGTTCATAGGGAACTGGTGCTGTTACTCCTCTCTCCTTCATAGGGAGGCAGTGCTGTTACTCCCATCTCGTTCATAGGGAACTGGTGCTGTTACTCCTCTCTCCTTCATAGGGAGGCAGTGCTGTTACTCCCATCTCGTTCATAGGGAACTGTTGCTGTTACTCCTCTCTCCTTCATAGGGAACTTGTGCTGTTACTCCTCTCCCCTTCATAGGGAGGCAGTGCTGTTACTCCTCTCTCCTTCATAGGGAGGCAGTGCTGTTAATCCCATCTCGTTCATAGGGAACTGGTGCTGTTACTCCTCTCCCCTTCATATGGAGGCAGTGCTGTTACTCCCATCTCGTTCAGAGGGAACTGGTGCTGTTACTCCTCTCTCCTTCACAGGGAGGCAGTGCTGTTACTCCTCTCCCCATCATAGGGAACTGGTGCTGTTACTCCTCTCTCATTCATAGGGAGGCAGTGTTGTTACTCCTCTCTCCTTCAAAGGGAGGCAGTGCTGTTACGCCCATCTCATTCAGAGGGAACTGGTGCTGTTACTCCACTCTCTTAGGGTGGAAGTGCTGTTACTCCTCTCTCCTTCATAGG
The DNA here is from genome assembly GCF_040938575.1 of Ambystoma mexicanum. NCBI lineage: Eukaryota > Metazoa > Chordata > Amphibia > Caudata > Ambystomatidae > Ambystoma > Ambystoma mexicanum. The sequence continues at coordinate 1,510,843,677 of NC_090922.1, forward strand.
GAGGCAGTGCTGTTACTCCCATCTCGTTCATAGGGAACTGGTGCTGTTACTCCTCTCTCCTTCATAGGGAACTGGTGCTGTTACTCCTCTCCCCTTCATAGGGAACTGGTGCTGTTACTCCTCTCTCCTTCATATGGTAGCAGTGCTGTTACTCCTCTCCCCTTTATAGGGACCTGGTGCTGTTACTCCTCTCTCCTTCATAGGGTGGCAGTGCTGTTACTCCTCTCTTCTTCATAGGGAAGCAGTGCTGTTACTCCTCTCTCCTTCATAGGGAACTGGTGCTGTTACTCCTCTCCCCTTCATAGGGAACTGGTGCTGTTACTCCTCTCTCCTTCATAGGGAGGCCGTGCTGTTACTCCTCTCCCCTTCATAGGGAACTGGTGCTGTTACTCCACTCTCTTAGGGTGGAAGTGCTGTTACTCCTCTCTCCTTCATAGGGAGGCAGTGTTGTTACTCCCATCTCGTTCATAGGGAACTGGTGCTGTTACTCCTCTCTCCTTCATAGGGAACTGGTGCTGTTACTCCTCTCTCCTTCATAGGGAACTGGTGCTGTTACTCCTCTCCCCTTCATAGGGAACTGGTGCTGTTACTCCTCTCTCCTTCATAGGGAACTGGTGCTGTTACTCCTCGCTCCTTCATAGGGAGGCAGTGCTGTTACTCCTCTCTCCTTCATAGGGAAGCAGTGCTGTTACTCCTCTCTCCTTCATAGGGAACTGGTGCTGTTACTCCACTCTCTTAGGCTGGAAGTGCTGTTACTCCTCTCTCCTTCATAGCGAGGCAGTGCTGTTACTCCCATCTTGTTCATGGGGAACTGGTGCTGTTACTAATCTCTCTCTCATAGGGAGGCAGTGCTGTTACTCCCATCTCGTTCATAGGGAACTCATGCTGTTACTTCTCTCTCCTTCATAGGGAGACAGTGTTGTTACTCCCATCTCGTTCATAGGGAACTGGTGCTGTTACTCCTCTCTCCTTCATAGGAAGGAAGTGCTGTTACTCCCATCTCGTTCATAGGGAACTGGTGCTGCTTCTCCTCTCTCCTTCATATGGAGGCAGTGCTGATACTCCCATCTTGTTCATAGGGAACTGGTGCTGTCACTCCAATATCTTAGGGTGGAAGTGATGTTACTCCTCTCTCCTTCATAGGGAGGCAGTGCTGTTACTCCCATCTCGTTCATAGGGAACTGGTGCTGTTACTCCTCTCTCCTTCATATGGAGGCAGTGCTGTTACTCCCATGTTGTTCATAGGGAACTGGTGATGTTACTCCTCTCTCCTTCATAGGGAGGCAGTGCTGTTACTCCCATCTCGTTCATAGGGAACTGATGCTGTTACTCCTCTCTCCTTCATAGGGAGACAGTGTTGTTACTCCCATCTCGTTCATAGGGAACTGGTGCTGTTACTCCTCTATCCTTCATAGGGAGGCAGTGCTGTTACTCCCATCTCGTTCATAGGGAACTGGTGCTGTTACTCCTCTCTCCTTCATATGGAGGCAGTGCTGTTACTCCCATCTGGTTCATAGGGAACTGGTGCTGTTACTCCATTCTCTTAGGGTGGAAGTGCTGTTACTCCTCTCTCCTTCATAGGGAAGCAGTGCTGTTACTCCCATCTCGTTCATAGGGAACTGGTGCTGTTACTCCTCTCTCCTTCATATGGAGGCAGTGCTGTTAGTCCTCTCTCCTTCATAGGGAGGCAGTGCTGTTACTCCCATCTCGTTCATAGGGAACTGGTGCTGTTACTCCTCTCTCCTTCATATGTAGGCAGTGCTGTAACTCCCATCTTGTTCACAGGGAACTGGTGCTGTTGCCCATTCTCTTAGGGTGGAAGCGCTGTTACTCCTCTCTCCTTCATAGGGAGGCAGTGCTGTTACTCCCATCTCGTTCATAGGGAACTGGTGCTGTCACTCCACTCTCTTAGGGTGGAAGTGCTGTTACTCCTCTCTCCTTCATAGGGAGACAGTGTTGTTACTCCCATCTCGTTCATAGGGAACTGATGCTGTTACTCCTCTCTCCTTCATAGGGAGACAGTGTTGTTACTCCCATCTCGTTCATAGGGAACTGGTGCTGTTACTCCTCTCTCCTTCATATGGAGGCAGTGCTGTTACTCCCATCTCGTTCATAGGGAACTGGTGCTGTTACTCCTCTCTCCTTCATATGGAGGCAGTGCTGTTACTCCCATCTGGTTCATAGGGAACTGGTGCTGTTACTCCATTCTCTTAGGGTGGAAGTGCTGTTACTCCTCTCTCCTTCATAGGGAAGCAGTGCTGTTACTCCCATCTCGTTCATAGGGAACTGGTGCTGTTACTCCTCTCTCCTTCATATGGAGGCAGTGCTGTTACTCCTCTCTCCTTCATAGGGAGGCAGTGCTGTTACTCCCATCTCGTTCATAGGGAACTGGTGCTGTTACTCCTCTCTCCTTCATATGTAGGCAGTGCTGTTACTCCCATCTTGTTCACAGGGAACTGGTGCTGTTGCCCATTCTCTTAGGGTGGAAGTGCTGTTACTCCTCTCTCCTTCATAGGGAGGCAGTGCTGTTACTCCCATCTCGTTCATAGGGAACTGGTGCTGCCACTCAACTCTCTTAGGGTGGAAGTGCTGTTACTCCTCTCTCCTTCATAGGGAGACAGTGTTGTTACTCCCATCTCGTTCATAGGGAACTGATGCTGTTACTCCTCTCTCCTTCATAGGGAGACAGTGTTGTTACGCCCATCTCGTTCATAGGGAACTGGTGCTGTTACTCCTCTCTCCTTCATAGGGAGGCAGTGCTGTTACTCCTCTCCACTTCATAGGGAACTGGTGCTATTAATCCTCTCTCCTTCATAGGGAGGCAATGCTGTTACTCCTCTCCCCTTCATATGGAACTGGTGCTGTTACTCCTCTCTCCTTCATAGGGAGGCAGTGCTGTAACTCCTCTCCCCTTCATAGGGAACTGGTGCTGTTACTCCTCTCTCCTTCATAGGGAGGCAGTGCTGTAACTCCTCTCCCCTTCATAGGGAACTGGTGCTGTTACTCCTCTCTCCTTCATAGGGAGGCAGTGCTGTTACACCTCTCCCCTTCATAGGGAACTGATGCTGTTACTCCTCTCTCCTTCATAGGGAGGCAGTGCTGTTCCTCCCATCTCGTTCATAGGGAACTGGTGCTGTTACTCCTCTCTCCTTCATAGGGAGGCAGTGCTGTTACTCCCATCTCGTTCATAGGGAACTGGTGCTGTTACTCCTCTCTCCTTCATAGGGAGGCAGTGCTGTTACTCCCATCTCGTTCATAGGGAACTGTTGCTGTTACTCCTCTCTCCTTCATAGGGAACTGGTGCTGTTACTCCTCTCCCCTTCATAGGGAGGCAGTGCTGTTACTCCTCTCTCCTTCATAGGGAGGCAGTGCTGTTACTCCCATCTCGTTCATAGGGAACTGGTGTTGTTACTCCTCTCTCCTTCATATGGAGGCAGTGCTGTTACTCCCATCTTGTTCATAGGGAACTGGTGCTGTTACTCCTCTCTCCTTCATAGGGAGGCAGTGCTGTTACTCCCATCTCGTTCATAGGGAACTGATGCTGTTACTCCTCTCTCCTCCATAGGGAGGCAGTGCCGTTACTCCCATCTCGTTCATAGGGAACTGGTTCTGTTACTCCTCTCTCCTTCATAGGGAGGCAGTGCTGTTACTCCCATCTTGTTCATAGGGAACTGGTGCTGGTACTCCATTCTCTTAGGGCGGAAGTGCTGTTACTCCTCTCTCCTTCATAGGGAGGCAGTGCTGTTACTCCCATCTCGTTCATAGGGAACTGGTGCTGTTACTCCTCTCTCCTTCATAGGGAGGCAGTGCTGTTACTCCCATCTCGTTCATAGGGAACTGGTGCTGTTACTCCTCTCTCCTTCATATGGAGGCAGTGCTGTTACTCCCATCTGGTTCATAGGGAACTGGTGCTGTTACTACTCTCTCCTTCATATGGAGGCAGTGCTGTTACTCCCATCTTGTTCATGGGGAACTGGTGCTGTTACTCCTCTCTCCTTCATAGGGAGGCAGTGCTGTTACTCCCATCTCGTTCATAGGGAACTGATGCTGTTACTCCTCTCTCCTTCATAGGGAGACAGTGTTGTTACTCCCATCTCGTTCATAGGGAATTGGTGCTGTTACTCCTCTCTCCTTCATAGGGAGACAGTGTTGTTACTCCCATCTCGTTCATAGGGAACTGGTGCTGTTACTCCTCTCTCCTTCATATGGAGGCAGTGCTGTTACTCCCATCTCGTTCATAGGGAACTGGTGCTGTTACTCCACTCTCTTAGGGTGGAAGTGCTGTTACTCCTCTCTCCTTCATAGGGAGACAGTGTTGTTACTCCCATCTCGTTCATAGGGAACTGATGCTGTTACTCCTCTCTCCTTCATAGGGAGACAGTGTTGTTACTCCCATGTTGTTCATAGGGAACTGGTGATGTTACTCCTCTCTCCTTCATAGGGAGGCAGTGCTGTTACTCCCATCTCGTTCATAGGGAACTGATGCTGTTACTCCTCTCTCCTTCATAGGGAGACAGTGTTGTTACTCCCATCTCGTTCATAGGGAACTGGTGCTGTTACTCCTCTATCCTTCATAGGGAGGCAGTGCTGTTACTCCCATCTCGTTCATAGGGAACTGGTGCTGTTACTCCTCTCTCCTTCATATGGAGGCAGTGCTGTTACTCCCATCTGGTTCATAGGGAACTGGTACTGTTACTCCATTCTCTTAGGGTGGAAGTGCTGTTACTCCTCTCTCCTTCATAGGGAAGCAGTGCTGTTACTCCCATCTCGTTCATAGGGAACTGGTGCTGTTACTCCTCTCTCCTTCATATGGAGGCAGTGCTGTTACTCCTCTCTCCTTCATAGGGAGGCAGTGCTGTTACTCCCATCTCGTTCATAGGGAACTGGTGCTGTTACTCCTCTCTCCTTCATATGTAGGCAGTGCTGTAACTCCCATCTTGTTCACAGGGAACTGGTGCTGTTGCCCATTCTCTTAGGGTGGAAGCGCTGTTACTCCTCTCTCCTTCATAGGGAGGCAGTGCTGTTACTCCCATCTCGTTCATAGGGAACTGGTGCTGTCACTCCACTCTCTTAGGGTGGAAGTGCTGTTACTCCTCTCTCCTTCATAGGGAGACAGTGTTGTTACTCCCATCTCGTTCATAGGGAACTGATGCTGTTACTCCTCTCTCCTTCATAGGGAGACAGTGTTGTTACTCCCATCTCGTTCATAGGGAACTGGTGCTGTTACTCCTCTCTCCTTCATATGGAGGCAGTGCTGTTACTCCCATCTCGTTCATAGGGAACTGGTGCTGTTACTCCTCTCTCCTTCATATGGAGGCAGTGCTGTTACTCCCATCTGGTTCATAGGGAACTGGTGCTGTTACTCCATTCTCTTAGGGTGGAAGTGCTGTTACTCCTCTCTCCTTCATAGGGAAGCAGTGCTGTTACTCCCATCTCGTTCATAGGGAACTGGTGCTGTTACTCCTCTCTCCTTCATATGGAGGCAGTGCTGTTACTCCTCTCTCCTTCATAGGGAGGCAGTGCTGTTACTCCCATCTCGTTCATAGGGAACTGGTGCTGTTACTCCTCTCTCCTTCATATGTAGGCAGTGCTGTTACTCCCATCTTGTTCACAGGGAACTGGTGCTGTTGCCCATTCTCTTAGGGTGGAAGTGCTGTTACTCCTCTCTCCTTCATAGGGAGGCAGTGCTGTTACTCCCATCTCGTTCATAGGGAACTGGTGCTGCCACTCAACTCTCTTAGGGTGGAAGTGCTGTTACTCCTCTCTCCTTCATAGGGAGGCAGTGTTGTTACTCCCATCTCGTTCATAGGGAACTGATGCTGTTACTCCTCTCTCCTTCATAGGGAGACAGTGTTGTTACGCCCATCTCGTTCATAGGGAACTGGTGCTGTTACTCCTCTCTCCTTCATAGGGAGGCAGTGCTGTTACTCCTCTCCACTTCATAGGGAACTGGTGCTATTAATCCTCTCTCCTTCATAGGGAGGCAATGCTGTTACTCCTCTCCCCTTCATAGGGAACTGGTGCTGTTACTCCTCTCTCCTTCATAGGGAGGCAGTGCTGTAACTCCTCTCCCCTTCATAGGGAACTGGTGCTGTTACTCCTCTCTCCTTCATAGGGAGGCAGTGCTGTAACTCCTCTCCCCTTCATAGGGAACTGGTGCTGTTACTCCTCTCTCCTTCATAGGGAGGCAGTGCTGTTACACCTCTCCCCTTCATAGGGAACTGATGCTGTTACTCCTCTCTCCTTCATAGGGAGGCAGTGCTGTTCCTCCCATCTCGTTCATAGGGAACTGGTGCTGTTACTCCTCTCTCCTTCATAGGGAGGCAGTGCTGTTACTCCCATCTCGTTCATAGGGAACTGGTGCTGTTACTCCTCTCTCCTTCATAGGGAGGCAGTGCTGTTACTCCCATCTCGTTCATAGGGAACTGTTGCTGTTACTCCTCTCTCCTTCATAGGGAACTGGTGCTGTTACTCCTCTCCCCTTCATAGGGAGGCAGTGCTGTTACTCCTCTCTCCTTCATAGGGAGGCAGTGCTGTTACTCCCATCTCGTTCATAGGGAACTGGTGTTGTTACTCCTCTCTCCTTCATATGGAGGCAGTGCTGTTACTCCCATCTTGTTCATAGGGAACTGGTGCTGTTACTCCTCTCTCCTTCATAGGGAGGCAGTGCTGTTACTCCCATCTCGTTCATAGGGAACTGATGCTGTTACTCCTCTCTCCTCCATAGGGAGGCAGTGCCGTTACTCCCATCTCGTTCATAGGGAACTGGTTCTGTTACTCCTCTCTCCTTCATAGGGAGGCAGTGCTGTTACTCCCATCTTGTTCATAGGGAACTGGTGCTGGTACTCCATTCTCTTAGGGCGGAAGTGCTGTTACTCCTCTCTCCTTCATAGGGAGGCAGTGCTGTTACTCCCATCTCGTTCATAGGGAACTGGTGCTGTTACTCCTCTCTCCTTCATAGGGAGGCAGTGCTGTTACTCCCATCTCGTTCATAGGGAACTGGTGCTGTTACTCCTCTCTCCTTCATATGGAGGCAGTGCTGTTACTCCCATCTGGTTCATAGGGAACTGGTGCTGTTACTACTCTCTCCTTCATATGGAGGCAGTGCTGTTACTCCCATCTTGTTCATGGGGAACTGGTGCTGTTACTCCTCTCTCCTTCATAGGGAGGCAGTGCTGTTACTCCCATCTCGTTCATAGGGAACTGATGCTGTTACTCCTCTCTCCTTCATAGGGAGACAGTGTTGTTACTCCCATCTCGTTCATAGGGAATTGGTGCTGTTACTCCTCTCTCCTTCATAGGGAGGCAGTGCTGTTACTCCCATCTCGTTCATAGGGAACTGGTGCTGTTACTCCTCTCTCCTTCATATGGAGGCAGTGCTGTTACTCCCATGTTGTTCATAGGGAACTGGTGATGTTACTCCTCTCTCCTTCATAGGGAGGTAGTGCTGTTACTCCCATCTCGTTCATAGGGAACTGATGCTGTTACTCCTCTCTCCTTCATAGGGAGACAGTGTTGTTACTCCCATCTCGTTCATAGGGAACTGGTGCTGTTACTCCTCTATCCTTCATAGGGAGGCAGTGCTGTTACTCCCATCTCGTTCATAGGGAACTGGTGCTGTTACTCCTCTCTCCTTCATATGGAGGCAGTGCTGTTACTCCCATCTGGTTCATAGGGAACTGGTGCTGTTACTCCATTCTCTTAGGGTGGAAGTGCTGTTACTCCTCTCTCCTTCATAGGGAAGCAGTGCTGTTACTCCCATCTCGTTCATAGGGAACTGGTGCTGTTACTCCTCTCTCCTTCATATGGAGGCAGTGCTGGTACTCCTCTCTCCTTCATAGGGAGGCAGTGCTGTTACTCCCATCTCGTTCATAGGGAACTGGTGCTGTTACTCCTCTCTCCTTCATATGGAGGCAGTGCTGTTACTCCCATCTTGTTCATAGGGAACTGGTGCTGTTACTCCATTCTCTTAGGGTGGAAGTGCTGTTACTCCTCTTTCCTTCATAGGGAGGCATTGCTGTTACTCCCATCTCGTTCATAGGGAACTGGTGCTGTTACTCCTCTCTCCTTCATATGGAGGCAGTGCTGTTAATCCCATCTCGTTCATAGGGAACTGGTGCTGTTACTCCTCTCTCCTTCATATGGAGGCAGTGCTGGTACTCCTCTCTCCTTCATAGGGAGGCAGTGCTGTTACTCCCATCTCGTTCATAGGGAACTGGTGCTGTTACTCCTCTCTCCTTCATATGGAGGCAGTGCTGTTACTCCCATCTTGTTCATAGGGAACTGGTGCTGTTACTCCATTCTCTTAGGGTGGAAGTGCTGTTACTCCTCTTTCCTTCATAGGGAGGCATTGCTGTTACTCCCATCTCGTTCATAGGGAACTGGTGCTGTTACTCCTCTCTCCTTCATATGGAGGCAGTGCTGTTAATCCCCTCTCGTTCATAGGGAACTGGTGCTGTTACTCCTCTCTCCTTCATAGGGAACTGGTGCTGTTACTCCTCTCTCCTTCATAGGGAACTGGTGCTGTTACTCCTCTCCCCTTCATAGGGAACTGGTGCTGTTACTCCTCTCTCCTTCATAGGGAACTGGTGCTGTTACTCCTCGCTCCTTCATAGGGAGGCAGTGCTGTTACTCCTCTCTCCTTCATAGGGAAGCAGTGCTGTTACTCCTCTCTCCTTCATAGGGAACTGGTGCTGTTACTCCACTCTCTTAGGCTGGAAGTGCTGTTACTCCTCTCTCCTTCATAGCGAGGCAGTGCTGTTACTCCCATCTTGTTCATGGGGAACTGGTGCTGTTACTAATCTCTCTCTCATAGGGAGGCAGTGCTGTTACTCCCATCTCGTTCATAGGGAACTCATGCTGTTACTCCTCTCTCCTTCATAGGAAGACAGTGTTGTTACTCCCATCTCGTTCATAGGGAACTGGTGCTGTTACTCCTCTCTCCTTCATAGGAAGGAAGTGCTGTTACTCCCATCTCGTTCATAGGGAACTGGTGCTGCTTCTCCTCTCTCCTTCATATGGAGGCAGTGCTGATACTCCCATCTTGTTCATAGGGAACTGGTGCTGTCACTCCAATCTCTTAGGGTGGAAGTGATCTTACTCCTCTCTCCTTCATAGGGAGGCAGTGCTGTTACTCCCATCTCGTTCATAGGGAACTGGTGCTGTTACTCCTCTCTCCTTCATATGGAGGCAGTGCTGTTACTCCCATGTTGTTCATAGGGAACTGGTGATGTTACTCCTCTCTCCTTCATAGGGAGGCAGTGCTGTTACTCCCATCTCGTTCATAGGGAACTGATGCTGTTACTCCTCTCTCCTTCATAGGGAGACAGTGTTGTTACTCCCATCTCGTTCATAGGGAACTGGTGCTGTTACTCCTCTATCCTTCATAGGGAGGCAGTGCTGTTACTCCCATCTCGTTCATAGGGAACTGGTGCTGTTACTCCTCTCTCCTTCATATGGAGGCAGTGCTGTTACTCTCATCTGGTTCATAGGGAACTGGTGCTGTTACTCCATTCTCTTAGGGTGGAAGTGCTGTTACTCCTCTCTCCTTCATAGGGAAGCAGTGCTGTTACTCCCATCTCGTTCATAGGGAACTGGTGCTGTTACTCCTCTCTCCTTCATATGGAGGCAGTGCTGTTACTCCTCTCTCCTTCATAGGGAGGCAGTGCTGTTACTCCCATCTCGTTCATAGGGAACTGGTGCTGTTACTCCTCTCTCCTTCATATGGAGGCAGTGCTGTTACTCCCATTTTGTTCATAGGGAACTGGTGCTGTTACTCCATTCTCTTAGGGTGGAAGTGCTGTTACTCCTCTTTCCTTCATAGGGAGGCATTGCTGTTACTCCCATCTCGTTCATAGGGGACTGGTGCTGTTACTCCTCTCTCCTTCATATGGAGGCAGTGCTGTTAATCCCATCTCGTTCATAGGGAACTGGTGCTGTTACTCCTCTCCCCTTCATATGGAGGCAGTGCTGTTACTCCCATCTCGTTCAGAGGGAACTGGTGCTGTTACTCCTCTCTCCTTCACAGGGAGGCAGTGCTGTTACTCCTCTCCCCATCATAGGGAACTGGTGCTGTTACTCCTCTCTCATTCATAGGGAGGCAGTGTTGTTACTCCTCTCTCCTTCAAAGGGAGGCAGTGCTGTTACGCCCATCTCATTCAGAGGGAACTGGTGCTGTTACTCCACTCTCTTAGGGTGGAAGTGCTGTTACTCCTCTCTCCTTCATAGGGAGGCAGTGCTGTTACTCCCATCTCGTTCATAGGGAACTGGTGCTGTTACTCCTCTCTCCTTCATAGGGAACTGGTGCTGTTACTCCTCTCCCCTTCATAGGGAACTGGTGCTGTTACTCCTCTCTCCTTCATATGGTAGCAGTGCTGTTACTCCTCTCCCCTTCATAGGGACCTGGTGCTGTTACTCCTCTCTCCTTCATAGGGTGGCAGTGCTGTTACTCCTCTCTTCTTCATAGGGAAGCAGTGCTGTTACTCCTCTCTCCTTCATAGGGAACTGGTGCTGTTACTCCTCTCCCCTTCATAGGGAACTGGTGCTGTTACTCCTCTCTCCTTCATAGGGAGGCCGTGCTGTTACTCCTCTCCCCTTCATAGGGAACTGGTGCTGTTACTCCACTCTCTTAGGGTGGAAGTGCTGTTACTCCTCTCTCCTTCATAGGGAGGCAGTGTTGTTACTCCCATCTCGTTCATAGGGAACTGGTGCTGTTACTCCTCTCTCCTTCATAGGGAACTGGTGCTGTTACTCCTCTCTCCTTCATAGGGAACTGGTGCTGTTACTCCTCTCCCCTTCATAGGGAACTGGTGCTGTTACTCCTCTCTCCTTCATAGGGAACTGGTGCTGTTACTCCTCGCTCCTTCATAGGGAGGCAGTGCTGTTACTCCTCTCTCCTTCATAGGGAAGCAGTGCTGTTACTCCTCTCTCCTTCATAGGGAACTGGTGCTGTTACTCCACTCTCTTAGGCTGGAAGTGCTGTTACTCCTCTCTCCTTCATAGCGAGGCAGTGCTGTTACTCCCATCTTGTTCATGGGGAACTGGTGCTGTTACTAATCTCTCTCTCATAGGGAGGCAGTGCTGTTACTCCCATCTCGTTCATAGGGAACTCATGCTGTTACTTCTCTCTCCTTCATAGGGAGACAGTGTTGTTACTCCCATCTCGTTCATAGGGAACTGGTGCTGTTACTCCTCTCTCCTTCATAGGAAGGAAGTGCTGTTACTCACATCTCGTTCATAGGGAACTGGTGCTGCTTCTCCTCTCTCCTTCATATGGAGGCAGTGCTGATACTCCTATCTTGTTCATAGGGAACTGGTGCTGTCACTCCAATCTCTTAGGGTGGAAGTGATGTTACTCCTCTCTCCTTCATAGGGAGGCAGTGCTGTTACTCCCATCTCGTTCATAGGGAACTGGTGCTGTTACTCCTCTCTCCTTCATATGGAGGCAGTGCTGTTACTCCCATGTTGTTCATAGGGAACTGGTGATGTTACTCCTCTCTCCTTCATAGGGAGGCAGTGCTGTTACTCCCATCTCGTTCATAGGGATCTGATGCTGTTACTCCTCTCTCCTTCATAGGGAGACAGTGTTGTTACTCCCATCTCGTTCATAGGGAACTGGTGCTGTTACTCCTCTATCCTTCATAGGGAGGCAGTGCTGTTACTCCCATCTCGTTCATAGGGAACTGGTGCTGTTACTCCTCTCTCCTTCATATGGAGGCAGTGCTGTTACTCCCATCTGGTTCATAGGGAACTGGTGCTGTTACTCCATTCTCTTAGGGTGGAAGTGCTGTTACTCCTCTCTCCTTCATAGGGAAGCAGTGCTGTTACTCCCATCTCGTTCATAGGGAACTGGTGCTGTTACTCCTCTCTCCTTCATATGGAGGCAGTGCTGTTACTCCTCTCTCCTTCATAGGGAGGCAGTGCTGTTACTCCCATCTCGTTCATAGGGAACTGGTGCTGTTACTCCTCTCTCCTTCATATGTAGGCAGTGCTGTAACTCCCATCTTGTTCACAGGGAACTGGTGCTGTTGCCCATTCTCTTAGGGTGGAAGTGCTGTTACTCCTCTCTCCTTCATAGGGAGGCAGTGCTGTTACTCCCATCTCGTTCATAGGGAACTGGTGCTGTCACTCCACTCTCTTAGGGTGGAAGTGCTGTTACTCCTCTCTCCTTCATAGGGAGACAGTGTTGTTACTCCCATCTCGTTCATAGGGAACTGATGCTGTTACTCCTCTCTCCTTCATAGGGAGACAGTGTTGTTACTCCCATCTCGTTCATAGGGAACTGGTGCTGTTACTCCTCTCTCCTTCATATGGAGGCAGTGCTGTTACTCCCATCTCGTTCATAGGGAACTGGTGCTGTTACTCCTCTCTCCTTCATATGGAGGCAGTGCTGTTACTCCCATCTGGTTCATAGGGAACTGGTGCTGTTACTCCATTCTCTTAGGGTGGAAGTGCTGTTACTCCTCTCTCCTTCATAGGGAAGCAGTGCTGTTACTCCCAGCTCGTTCATAGGGAACTGGTGCTGTTACTCCTCTCTCCTTCATATGGAGGCAGTGCTGTTACTCCTCTCTCCTTCATAGGGAGGCAGTGCTGTTACTCCCATCTCGTTCATAGGGAACTGGTGCTGTTACTCCTCTCTCCTTCATATGTAGGCAGTGCTGTTACTCCCATCTTGTTCACAGGGAACTGGTGCTGTTGCCCATTCTCTTAGGGTGGAAGTGCTGTTACTCCTCTCTCCTTCATAGGGAGGCAGTGCTGTTACTCCCATCTCGTTCATAGGGAACTGGTGCTGCCACTCAACTCTCTTAGGGTGGAAGTGCTGTTACTCCTCTCTCCTTCATAGGGAGACAGTGTTGTTACTCCCATCTCGTTCATAGGGAACTGATGCTGTTACTCCTCTCTCCTTCATAGGGAGACAGTGTTGTTACGCCCATCTCGTTCATAGGGAACTGGTGCTGTTACTCCTCTCTCCTTCATAGGGAGGCAGTGCTGTTACTCCTCTCCACTTCATAGGGAACTGGTGCTATTAATCCTCTCTCCTTCATAGGGAGGCAATGCTGTTACTCCTCTCCCCTTCATAGGGAACTGGTGCTGTTACTCCTCTCTCCTTCATAGGGAGGCAGTGCTGTAACTCCTCTCCCCTTCATAGGGAACTGGTGCTGTTACTCCTCTCTCCTTCATAGGGAGGCAGTGCTGTAACTCCTCTCCCCTTCATAGGGAACTGGTGCTGTTACTCCTCTCTCCTTCATAGGGAGGCAGTGCTGTTACACCTCTCCCCTTCATAGGGAACTGATGCTGTTACTCCTCTCTCCTTCATAGGGAGGCAGTGCTGTTCCTCCCATCTCATTCATAGGGAACTGGTGCTGTTACTCCTCTCTCCTTCATAGGGAGGCAGTGCTGTTACTCCCATCTCGTTCATAGGGAACTGGTGCTGTTACTCCTCTCTCCTTCATAGCGAGGCAGTGCTGTTACTCCCATCTTGTTCATGGGGAACTGGTGCTGTTACTAATCTCTCTCTCATAGGGAGGCAGTGCTGTTACTCCCATCTCGTTCATAGGGAACTCATGCTGTTACTTCTCTCTCCTTCATAGGGAGACAGTGTTGTTACTCCCATCTCGTTCATAGGGAACTGGTGCTGTTACTCCTCTCTCCTTCATAGGAAGGAAGTGCTGTTACTCCCATCTCGTTCATAGGGAACTGGTGCTGCTTCTCCTCTCTCCTTCATATGGAGGCAGTGCTGATACTCCCATCTTGTTCATAGGGAACTGGTGCTGTCACTCCAATATCTTAGGGTGGAAGTGATGTTACTCCTCTCTCCTTCATAGGGAGGCAGTGCTGTTACTCCCATCTCGTTCATAGGGAACTGGTGCTGTTACTCCTCTCTCCTTCATATGGAGGCAGTGCTGTTACTCCCATGTTGTTCATAGGGAACTGGTGATGTTACTCCTCTCTCCTTCATAGGGAGGCAGTGCTGTTACTCCCATCTCGTTCATAGGGAACTGATGCTGTTACTCCTCTCTCCTTCATAGGGAGACAGTGTTGTTACTCCCATCTCGTTCATAGGGAACTGGTGCTGTTACTCCTCTATCCTTCATAGGGAGGCAGTGCTGTTACTCCCATCTCGTTCATAGGGAACTGGTGCTGTTACTCCTCTCTCCTTCATATGGAGGCAGTGCTGTTACTCCCATCTGGTTCATAGGGAACTGGTGCTGTTACTCCATTCTCTTAGGGTGGAAGTGCTGTTACTCCTCTCTCCTTCATAGGGAAGCAGTGCTGTTACTCCCATCTCGTTCATAGGGAACTGGTGCTGTTACTCCTCTCTCCTTCATATGGAGGCAGTGCTGTTAGTCCTCTCTCCTTCATAGGGAGGCAGTGCTGTTACTCCCATCTCGTTCATAGGGAACTGGTGCTGTTACTCCTCTCTCCTTCATATGTAGGCAGTGCTGTAACTCCCATCTTGTTCACAGGGAACTGGTGCTGTTGCCCATTCTCTTAGGGTGGAAGCGCTGTTACTCCTCTCTCCTTCATAGGGAGGCAGTGCTGTTACTCCCATCTCGTTCATAGGGAACTGGTGCTGTCACTCCACTCTCTTAGGGTGGAAGTGCTGTTACTCCTCTCTCCTTCATAGGGAGACAGTGTTGTTACTCCCATCTCGTTCATAGGGAACTGATGCTGTTACTCCTCTCTCCTTCATAGGGAGACAGTGTTGTTACTCCCATCTCGTTCATAGGGAACTGGTGCTGTTACTCCTCTCTCCTTCATATGGAGGCAGTGCTGTTACTCCCATCTCGTTCATAGGGAACTGGTGCTGTTACTCCTCTCTCCTTCATATGGAGGCAGTGCTGTTACTCCCATCTGGTTCATAGGGAACTGGTGCTGTTACTCCATTCTCTTAGGGTGGAAGTGCTGTTACTCCTCTCTCCTTCATAGGGAAGCAGTGCTGTTACTCCCATCTCGTTCATAGGGAACTGGTGCTGTTACTCCTCTCTCCTTCATATGGAGGCAGTGCTGTTACTCCTCTCTCCTTCATAGGGAGGCAGTGCTGTTACTCCCATCTCGTTCATAGGGAACTGGGGCTGTTACTCCTCTCTCCTTCATATGTAGGCAGTGCTGTTACTCCCATCTTGTTCACAGGGAACTGGTGCTGTTGCCCATTCTCTTAGAGTGGAAGTGCTGTTACTCCTCTCTCCTTCATAGGGAGGCAGTGCTGTTACTCCCATCTCGTTCATAGGGAACTGGTGCTGCCACTCAACTCTCTTAGGGTGGAAGTGCTGTTACTCCTCTCTCCTTCATAGGGAGACAGTGTTGTTACTCCCATCTCGTTCATAGGGAACTGATGCTGTTACTCCTCTCTCCTTCATAGGGAGACAGTGTTGTTACGCCCATCTCGTTCATAGGGAACTGGTGCTGTTACTCCTCTCTCCTTCATAGGGAGGCAGTGCTGTTACTCCTCTCCACTTCATAGGGAACTGGTGCTATTAATCCTCTCTCCTTCATAGGGAGGCAATGCTGTTACTCCTCTCCCCTTCATATGGAACTGGTGCTGTTACTCCTCTCTCCTTCATAGGGAGGCAGTGCTGTAACTCCTCTCCCCTTCATAGGGAACTGGTGCTGTTACTCCTCTCTCCTTCATAGGGAGGCAGTGCTGTAACTCCTCTCCCCTTCATAGGGAACTGGTGCTGTTACTCCTCTCTCCTTCATAGGGAGGCAGTGCTGTTACACCTCTCCCCTTCATAGGGAACTGATGCTGTTACTCCTCTCTCCTTCATAGGGAGGCAGTGCTGTTCCTCCCATCTCGTTCATAGGGAACTGGTGCTGTTACTCCTCTCTCCTTCATAGGGAGGCAGTGCTGTTACTCCCATCTCGTTCATAGGGAACTGGTGCTGTTACTCCTCTCTCCTTCATAGGGAGGCAGTGCTGTTACTCCCATCTCGTTCATAGGGAACTGTTGCTGTTACTCCTCTCTCCTTCATAGGGAACTGGTGCTGTTACTCCTCTCCCCTTCATAGGGAGGCAGTGCTGTTACTCCTCTCTCCTTCATAGGGAGGCAGTGCTGTTACTCCCATCTCGTTCATAGGGAACTGGTGTTGTTACTCCTCTCTCCTTCATATGGAGGCAGTGCTGTTACTCCCATCTTGTTCATAGGGAACTGGTGCTGTTACTCCTCTCTCCTTCATAGGGAGGCAGTGCTGTTACTCCCATCTCGTTCATAGGGAACTGATGCTGTTACTCCTCTCTCCTCCATAGGGAGGCAGTGCCGTTACTCCCATCTCGTTCATAGGGAACTGGTTCTGTTACTCCTCTCTCCTTCATAGGGAGGCAGTGCTGTTACTCCCATCTTGTTCATAGGGAACTGGTGCTGGTACTCCATTCTCTTAGGGCGGAAGTGCTGTTACTCCTCTCTCCTTCATAGGGAGGCAGTGCTGTTACTCCCATCTCGTTCATAGGGAACTGGTGCTGTTACTCCTCTCTCCTTCATAGGGAGGCAGTGCTGTTACTCCCATCTCGTTCATAGGGAACTGGTGCTGTTACTCCTCTCTCCTTCATATGGAGGCAGTGCTGTTACTCCCATCTGGTTCATAGGGAACTGGTGCTGTTACTACTCTCTCCTTCATATGGAGGCAGTGCTGTTACTCCCATCTTGTTCATGGGGAACTGGTGCTGTTACTCCTCTCTCCTTCATAGGGAGGCAGTGCTGTTACTCCCATCTCGTTCATAGGGAACTGATGCTGTTACTCCTCTCTCCTTCATAGGGAGACAGTGTTGTTACTCCCATCTCGTTCATAGGGAATTGGTGCTGTTACTCCTCTCTCCTTCATAGGGAGACAGTGTTGTTACTCCCATCTCGTTCATAGGGAACTGGTGCTGTTACTCCTCTCTCCTTCATATGGAGGCAGTGCTGTTACTCCCATCTCGTTCATAGGGAACTGGTGCTGTTACTCCACTCTCTTAGGGTGGAAGTGCTGTTACTCCTCTCTCCTTCATAGGGAGACAGTGTTGTTACTCCCATCTCGTTCATAGGGAACTGATGCTGTTACTCCTCTCTCCTTCATAGGGAGACAGTGTTGTTACTCCCATGTTGTTCATAGGGAACTGGTGATGTTACTCCTCTCTCCTTCATAGGGAGGCAGTGCTGTTACTCCCATCTCGTTCATAGGGAACTGATGCTGTTACTCCTCTCTCCTTCATAGGGAGACAGTGTTGTTACTCCCATCTCGTTCATAGGGAACTGGTGCTGTTACTCCTCTATCCTTCATAGGGAGGCAGTGCTGTTACTCCCATCTCGTTCATAGGGAACTGGTGCTGTTACTCCTCTCTCCTTCATATGGAGGCAGTGCTGTTACTCCCATCTGGTTCATAGGGAACTGGTACTGTTACTCCATTCTCTTAGGGTGGAAGTGCTGTTACTCCTCTCTCCTTCATAGGGAAGCAGTGCTGTTACTCCCATCTCGTTCATAGGGAACTGGTGCTGTTACTCCTCTCTCCTTCATATGGAGGCAGTGCTGTTACTCCTCTCTCCTTCATAGGGAGGCAGTGCTGTTACTCCCATCTCGTTCATAGGGAACTGGTGCTGTTACTCCTCTCTCCTTCATATGTAGGCAGTGCTGTAACTCCCATCTTGTTCACAGGGAACTGGTGCTGTTGCCCATTCTCTTAGGGTGGAAGCGCTGTTACTCCTCTCTCCTTCATAGGGAGGCAGTGCTGTTACTCCCATCTCGTTCATAGGGAACTGGTGCTGTCACTCCACTCTCTTAGGGTGGAAGTGCTGTTACTCCTCTCTCCTTCATAGGGAGACAGTGTTGTTACTCCCATCTCGTTCATAGGGAACTGATGCTGTTACTCCTCTCTCCTTCATAGGGAGACAGTGTTGTTACTCCCATCTCGTTCATAGGGAACTGGTGCTGTTACTCCTCTCTCCTTCATATGGAGGCAGTGCTGTTACTCCCATCTCGTTCATAGGGAACTGGTGCTGTTACTCCTCTCTCCTTCATATGGAGGCAGTGCTGTTACTCCCATCTGGTTCATAGGGAACTGGTGCTGTTACTCCATTCTCTTAGGGTGGAAGTGCTGTTACTCCTCTCTCCTTCATAGGGAAGCAGTGCTGTTACTCCCATCTCGTTCATAGGGAACTGGTGCTGTTACTCCTCTCTCCTTCATATGGAGGCAGTGCTGTTACTCCTCTCTCCTTCATAGGGAGGCAGTGCTGTTACTCCCATCTCGTTCATAGGGAACTGGTGCTGTTACTCCTCTCTCCTTCATATGTAGGCAGTGCTGTTACTCCCATCTTGTTCACAGGGAACTGGTGCTGTTGCCCATTCTCTTAGGGTGGAAGTGCTGTTACTCCTCTCTCCTTCATAGGGAGGCAGTGCTGTTACTCCCATCTCGTTCATAGGGAACTGGTGCTGCCACTCAACTCTCTTAGGGTGGAAGTGCTGTTACTCCTCTCTCCTTCATAACGAGACAGTGTTGTTACTCCCATCTCGTTCATAGGGAACTGATGCTGTTACTCCTCTCTCCTTCATAGGGAGACAGTGTTGTTACGCCCATCTCGTTCATAGGGAACTGGTGCTGTTACTCCTCTCTCCTTCATAGGGAGGCAGTGCTGTTACTCCTCTCCACTTCATAGGGAACTGGTGCTATTAATCCTCTCTCCTTCATAGGGAGGCAATGCTGTTACTCCTCTCCCCTTCATAGGGAACTGGTGCTGTTACTCCTCTCTCCTTCATAGGGAGGCAGTGCTGTAACTCCTCTCCCCTTCATAGGGAACTGGTGCTGTTACTCCTCTCTCCTTCATAGGGAGGCAGTGCTGTAACTCCTCTCCCCTTCATAGGGAACTGGTGCTGTTACTCCTCTCTCCTTCATAGGGAGGCAGTGCTGTTACACCTCTCCCCTTCATAGGGAACTGATGCTGTTACTCCTCTCTCCTTCATAGGGAGGCAGTGCTGTTCCTCCCATCTCGTTCATAGGGAACTGGTGCTGTTACTCCTCTCTCCTTCATAGGGAGGCAGTGCTGTTACTCCCATCTCGTTCATAGGGAACTGGTGCTGTTACTCCTCTCTCCTTCATAGGGAGGCAGTGCTGTTACTCCCATCTCGTTCATAGGGAACTGTTGCTGTTACTCCTCTCTCCTTCATAGGGAACTGGTGCTGTTACTCCTCTCCCCTTCATAGGGAGGCAGTGCTGTTACTCCTCTCTCCTTCATAGGGAGGCAGTGCTGTTACTCCCATCTCGTTCATAGGGAACTGGTGTTGTTACTCCTCTCTCCTTCATATGGAGGCAGTGCTGTTACTCCCATCTTGTTCATAGGGAACTGGTGCTGTTACTCCTCTCTCCTTCATAGGGAGGCAGTGCTGTTACTCCCATCTCGTTCATAGGGAACTGATGCTGTTACTCCTCTCTCCTCCATAGGGAGGCAGTGCCGTTACTCCCATCTCGTTCATAGGGAACTGGTTCTGTTACTCCTCTCTCCTTCATAGGGAGGCAGTGCTGTTACTCCCATCTTGTTCATAGGGAACTGGTGCTGGTACTCCATTCTCTTAGGGCGGAAGTGCTGTTACTCCTCTCTCCTTCATAGGGAGGCAGTGCTGTTACTCCCATCTCGTTCATAGGGAACTGGTGCTGTTACTCCTCTCTCCTTCATAGGGAGGCAGTGCTGTTACTCCCATCTCGTTCATAGGGAACTGGTGCTGTTACTCCTCTCTCCTTCATATGGAGGCAGTGCTGTTACTCCCATCTGGTTCATAGGGAACTGGTGCTGTTACTACTCTCTCCTTCATATGGAGGCAGTGCTGTTACTCCCATCTTGTTCATGGGGAACTGGTGCTGTTACTCCTCTCTCCTTCATAGGGAGGCAGTGCTGTTACTCCCATCTCGTTCATAGGGAACTGATGCTGTTACTCCTCTCTCCTTCATAGGGAGACAGTGTTGTTACTCCCATCTCGTTCATAGGGAATTGGTGCTGTTACTCCTCTCTCCTTCATAGGGAGGCAGTGCTGTTACTCCCATCTCGTTCATAGGGAACTGGTGCTGTTACTCCTCTCTCCTTCATATGGAGGCAGTGCTGTTACTCCCATGTTGTTCATAGGGAACTGGTGATGTTACTCCTCTCTCCTTCATAGGGAGGTAGTGCTGTTACTCCCATCTCGTTCATAGGGAACTGATGCTGTTACTCCTCTCTCCTTCATAGGGAGACAGTGTTGTTACTCCCATCTCGTTCATAGGGAACTGGTGCTGTTACTCCTCTATCCTTCATAGGGAGGCAGTGCTGTTACTCCCATCTCGTTCATAGGGAACTGGTGCTGTTACTCCTCTCTCCTTCATATGGAGGCAGTGCTGTTACTCCCATCTGGTTCATAGGGAACTGGTGCTGTTACTCCATTCTCTTAGGGTGGAAGTGCTGTTACTCCTCTCTCCTTCATAGGGAAGCAGTGCTGTTACTCCCATCTCGTTCATAGGGAACTGGTGCTGTTACTCCTCTCTCCTTCATATGGAGGCAGTGCTGGTACTCCTCTCTCCTTCATAGGGAGGCAGTGCTGTTACTCCCATCTCGTTCATAGGGAACTGGTGCTGTTACTCCTCTCTCCTTCATATGGAGGCAGTGCTGTTACTCCCATCTTGTTCATAGGGAACTGGTGCTGTTACTCCATTCTCTTAGGGTGGAAGTGCTGTTACTCCTCTTTCCTTCATAGGGAGGCATTGCTGTTACTCCCATCTCGTTCATAGGGAACTGGTGCTGTTACTCCTCTCTCCATCATATGGAGGCAGTGCTGTTAATCCCATCTCGTTCATAGGGAACTGGTGCTGTTACTCCTCTCTCCTTCATATGGAGGCAGTGCTGGTACTCCTCTCTCCTTCATAGGGAGGCAGTGCTGTTACTCCCATCTCGTTCATAGGGAACTGGTGCTGTTACTCCTCTCTCCTTCATATGGAGGCAGTGCTGTTACTCCCATCTTGTTCATAGGGAACTGGTGCTGTTACTCCATTCTCTTAGGGTGGAAGTGCTGTTACTCCTCTTTCCTTCATAGGGAGGCATTGCTGTTACTCCCATCTCGTTCATAGGGAACTGGTGCTGTTACTCCTCTCTCCTTCATATGGAGGCAGTGCTGTTAATCCCCTCTCGTTCATAGGGAACTGGTGCTGTTACTCCTCTCTCCTTCATAGGGAACTGGTGCTGTTACTCCTCTCTCCTTCATAGGGAACTGGTGCTGTTACTCCTCTCCCCTTCATAGGGAACTGGTGCTGTTACTCCTCTCTCCTTCATAGGGAACTGGTGCTGTTACTCCTCGCTCCTTCATAGGGAGGCAGTGCTGTTACTCCTCTCTCCTTCATAGGGAAGCAGTGCTGTTACTCCTCTCTCCTTCATAGGGAACTGGTGCTGTTACTCCACTCTCTTAGGCTGGAAGTGCTGTTACTCCTCTCTCCTTCATAGCGAGGCAGTGCTGTTACTCCCATCTTGTTCATGGGGAACTGGTGCTGTTACTAATCTCTCTCTCATAGGGAGGCAGTGCTGTTACTCCCATCTCGTTCATAGGGAACTCATGCTGTTACTCCTCTCTCCTTCATAGGAAGACAGTGTTGTTACTCCCATCTCGTTCATAGGGAACTGGTGCTGTTACTCCTCTCTCCTTCATAGGAAGGAAGTGCTGTTACTCCCATCTCGTTCATAGGGAACTGGTGCTGCTTCTCCTCTCTCCTTCATATGGAGGCAGTGCTGATACTCCCATCTTGTTCATAGGGAACTGGTGCTGTCACTCCAATCTCTTAGGGTGGAAGTGATCTTACTCCTCTCTCCTTCATAGGGAGGCAGTGCTGTTACTCCCATCTCGTTCATAGGGAACTGGTGCTGTTACTCCTCTCTCCTTCATATGGAGGCAGTGCTGTTACTCCCATGTTGTTCATAGGGAACTGGTGATGTTACTCCTCTCTCCTTCATAGGGAGGCAGTGCTGTTACTCCCATCTCGTTCATAGGGAACTGATGCTGTTACTCCTCTCTCCTTCATAGGGAGACAGTGTTGTTACTCCCATCTCGTTCATAGGGAACTGGTGCTGTTACTCCTCTATCCTTCATAGGGAGGCAGTGCTGTTACTCCCATCTCGTTCATAGGGAACTGGTGCTGTTACTCCTCTCTCCTTCATATGGAGGCAGTGCTGTTACTCTCATCTGGTTCATAGGGAACTGGTGCTGTTACTCCATTCTCTTACGGTGGAAGTGCTGTTACTCCTCTCTCCTTCATAGGGAAGCAGTGCTGTTACTCCCATCTCGTTCATAGGGAACTGGTGCTGTTACTCCTCTCTCCTTCATATGGAGGCAGTGCTGTTACTCCTCTCTCCTTCATAGGGAGGCAGTGCTGTTACTCCCATCTCGTTCATAGGGAACTGGTGCTGTTACTCCTCTCTCCTTCATATGGAGGCAGTGCTGTTACTCCCATTTTGTTCATAGGGAACTGGTGCTGTTACTCCATTCTCTTAGGGTGGAAGTGCTGTTACTCCTCTTTCCTTCATAGGGAGGCATTGCTGTTACTCCCATCTCGTTCATAGGGGACTGGTGCTGTTACTCCTCTCTCCTTCATATGGAGGCAGTGCTGTTAATCCCATCTCGTTCATAGGGAACTGGTGCTGTTACTCCTCTCCCCTTCATATGGAGGCAGTGCTGTTACTCCCATCTCGTTCAGAGGGAACTGGTGCTGTTACTCCTCTCTCCTTCACAGGGAGGCAGTGCTGTTACCCCTCTCCCCATCATAGGGAACTGGTGCTGTTACTCCTCTCTCATTCATAGGGAGGCAGTGTTGTTACTCCTCTCTCCTTCAAAGGGAGGCAGTGCTGTTACGCCCATCTCATTCAGAGGGAACTGGTGCTGTTACTCCACTCTCTTAGGGTGGAAGTGCTGTTACTCCTCTCTCCTTCATAGGGAGGCAGTGCTGTTACTCCCATCTCGTTCATAGGGAACTGGTGCTGTTACTCCTCTCTCCTTCATAGGGAACTGGTGCTGTTACTCCTCTCCCCTTCATAGGGAACTGGTGCTGTTACTCCTCTCTCCTTCATATGGTAGCAGTGCTGTTACTCCTCTCCCCTTCATAGGGACCTGGTGCTGTTACTCCTCTCTCCTTCATAGGGTGGCAGTGCTGTTACTCCTCTCTTCTTCATAGGGAAGCAGTGCTGTTACTCCTCTCTCCTTCATAGGGAACTGGTGCTGTTACTCCTCTCCCCTTCATAGGGAACTGGTGCTGTTACTCCTCTCTCCTTCATAGGGAGGCCGTGCTGTTACTCCTCTCCCCTTCATAGGGAACTGGTGCTGTTACTCCACTCTCTTAGGGTGGAAGTGCTGTTACTCCTCTCTCCTTCATAGGGAGGCAGTGTTGTTACTCCCATCTCGTTCATAGGGAACTGGTGCTGTTACTCCTCTCTCCTTCATAGGGAACTGGTGCTGTTACTCCTCTCTCCTTCATAGGGAACTGGTGCTGTTACTCCTCTCCCCTTCATAGGGAACTGGTGCTGTTACTCCTCTCTCCTTCATAGGGAACTGGTGCTGTTACTCCTCGCTCCTTCATAGGGAGGCAGTGCTGTTACTCCTCTCTCCTTCATAGGGAAGCAGTGCTGTTACTCCTCTCTCCTTCATAGGGAACTGGTGCTGTTACTCCACTCTCTTAGGCTGGAAGTGCTGTTACTCCTCTCTCCTTCATAGCGAGGCAGTGCTGTTACTCCCATCTTGTTCATGGGGAACTGGTGCTGTTACTAATCTCTCTCTCATAGGGAGGCAGTGCTGTTACTCCCATCTCGTTCATAGGGAACTCATGCTGTTACTTCTCTCTCCTTCATAGGGAGACAGTGTTGTTACTCCCATCTCGTTCATAGGGAACTGGTGCTGTTACTCCTCTCTCCTTCATAGGAAGGAAGTGCTGTTACTCACATCTCGTTCATAGGGAACTGGTGCTGCTTCTCCTCTCTCCTTCATATGGAGGCAGTGCTGATACTCCTATCTTGTTCATAGGGAACTGGTGCTGTCACTCCAATCTCTTAGGGTGGAAGTGATGTTACTCCTCTCTCCTTCATAGGGAGGCAGTGCTGTTACTCCCATCTCGTTCATAGGGAACTGGTGCTGTTACTCCTCTCTCCTTCATATGGAGGCAGTGCTGTTACTCCCATGTTGTTCATAGGGAACTGGTGATGTTACTCCTCTCTCCTTCATAGGGAGGCAGTGCTGTTACTCCCATCTCGTTCATAGGGAACTGATGCTGTTACTCCTCTCTCCTTCATAGGGAGACAGTGTTGTTACTCCCATCTCGTTCATAGGGAACTGGTGCTGTTACTCCTCTATCCTTCATAGGGAGGCAGTGCTGTTACTCCCATCTCGTTCATAGGGAACTGGTGCTGTTACTCCTCTCTCCTTCATATGGAGGCAGTGCTGTTACTCCCATCTGGTTCATAGGGAACTGGTGCTGTTACTCCATTCTCTTAGGGTGGAAGTGCTGTTACTCCTCTCTCCTTCATAGGGAAGCAGTGCTGTTACTCCCATCTCGTTCATAGGGAACTGGTGCTGTTACTCCTCTCTCCTTCATATGGAGGCAGTGCTGTTACTCCTCTCTCCTTCATAGGGAGGCAGTGCTGTTACTCCCATCTCGTTCATAGGGAACTGGTGCTGTTACTCCTCTCTCCTTCATATGTAGGCAGTGCTGTAACTCCCATCTTGTTCACAGGGAACTGGTGCTGTTGCCCATTCTCTTAGGGTGGAAGTGCTGTTACTCCTCTCTCCTTCATAGGGAGGCAGTGCTGTTACTCCCATCTCGTTCATAGGGAACTGGTGCTGTCACTCCACTCTCTTAGGGTGGAAGTGCTGTTACTCCTCTCTCCTTCATAGGGAGACAGTGTTGTTACTCCCATCTCGTTCATAGGGAACTGATGCTGTTACTCCTCTCTCCTTCATAGGGAGACAGTGTTGTTACTCCCATCTCGTTCATAGGGAACTGGTGCTGTTACTCCTCTCTCCTTCATATGGAGGCAGTGCTGTTACTCCCATCTCGTTCATAGGGAACTGGTGCTGTTACTCCTCTCTCCTTCATATGGAGGCAGTGCTGTTACTCCCATCTGGTTCATAGGGAACTGGTGCTGTTACTCCATTCTCTTAGGGTGGAAGTGCTGTTACTCCTCTCTCCTTCATAGGGAAGCAGTGCTGTTACTCCCAGCTCGTTCATAGGGAACTGGTGCTGTTACTCCTCTCTCCTTCATATGGAGGCAGTGCTGTTACTCCTCTCTCCTTCATAGGGAGGCAGTGCTGTTACTCCCATCTCGTTCATAGGGAACTGGTGCTGTTACTCCTCTCTCCTTCATATGTAGGCAGTGCTGTTACTCCCATCTTGTTCACAGGGAACTGGTGCTGTTGCCCATTCTCTTAGGGTGGAAGTGCTGTTACTCCTCTCTCCTTCATAGGGAGGCAGTGCTGTTACTCCCATCTCGTTCATAGGGAACTGGTGCTGCCACTCAACTCTCTTAGGGTGGAAGTGCTGTTACTCCTCTCTCCTTCATAGGGAGACAGTGTTGTTACTCCCATCTCGTTCATAGGGAACTGATGCTGTTACTCCTCTCTCCTTCATAGGGAGACAGTGTTGTTACGCCCATCTCGTTCATAGGGAACTGGTGCTGTTACTCCTCTCTCCTTCATAGGGAGGCAGTGCTGTTACTCCTCTCCACTTCATAGGGAACTGGTGCTATTAATCCTCTCTCCTTCATAGGGAGGCAATGCTGTTACTCCTCTCCCCTTCATAGGGAACTGGTGCTGTTACTCCTCTCTCCTTCATAGGGAGGCAGTGCTGTAACTCCTCTCCCCTTCATAGGGAACTGGTGCTGTTACTCCTCTCTCCTTCATAGGGAGGCAGTGCTGTAACTCCTCTCCCCTTCATAGGGAACTGGTGCTGTTACTCCTCTCTCCTTCATAGGGAGGCAGTGCTGTTACACCTCTCCCCTTCATAGGGAACTGATGCTGTTACTCCTCTCTCCTTCATAGGGAGGCAGTGCTGTTCCTCCCATCTCATTCATAGGGAACTGGTGCTGTTACTCCTCTCTCCTTCATAGGGAGGCAGTGCTGTTACTCCCATCTCGTTCATAGGGAACTGGTGCTGTTACTCCTCTCTCCTTCATAGGGAGGCAGTGCTGTTACTCCCATCTCGTTCATAGGGAACTGTTGCTGTTACTCCTCTCTCCTTCATAGGGAACTGGTGCTGTTACTCCTCTCCCCTTCATAGGGAGGCAGTGCTGTTACTCCTCTCTCCTTCATAGGGAGGCAGTGCTGTTACTCCCATCTCGTTCATAGGGAACTGGTGTTGTTACTCCTCTCTCCTTCATATGGAGGCAGTGCTGTTACTCCCATCTTGTTCATAGGGAACTGGTGCTGTTACTCCTCTCTCCTTCATAGGGAGGCAGTGCTGTTACTCCCATCTCGTTCATAGGGAACTGATGCTGTTACTCCTCTCTCCTCCATAGGGAGGCAGTGCCGTTACTCCCATCTCGTTCATAGGGAACTGGTTCTGTTACTCCTCTCTCCTTCATAGGGAGGCAGTGCTGTTACTCCCATCTTGTTCATAGGGAACTGGTGCTGGTACTCCATTCTCTTAGGGCGGAAGTGCTGTTACTCCTCTCTCCTTCATAGGGAGGCAGTGCTGTTACTCCCATCTCGTTCATAGGGAACTGGTGCTGTTACTCCTCTCTCCTTCATAGGGAGGCAGTGCTGTTACTCCCATCTCGTTCATAGGGAACTGGTGCTGTTACTCCTCTCTCCTTCATATGGAGGCAGTGCTGTTACTCCCATCTTGTTCATAGGGAACTGGTGCTGTTACTCCATTCTCTTAGGGTGGAAGTGCTGTTACTCCTCTCTCCTTCATAGGGAGCAGTGCTGTTACTCCCATCTCGTTCATAGGGAACTGGTGCTGTTACTCCTCTCTCCTTCTTATGGAGGCAGTGCTGTTACTCCCATCTTGTTCATAGGGAACTGGTGCTGTCACTCCACTCTCTTAGGGTGGAAGTGCTGTTACTCCTCTCTCCTTCATATGGAGGCAGTGCTGTTACTCCCATCTCGTTCATAGGGAACTGGTGCTGTTACTCCTCTCTCCTTCATATGGAGGCAGTGCTGTTACTCCCATCTTGTTCATGGGGAACTGGTGCTGTTACTCCTCTCTCCTTCATAGGGAGGCAGTGCTGTTACTCCCATCTCGTTCATAGGGAATTGGTGCTGTTACTCCTCTCTCCTTCATAGGGAGGCAGTGCTGTTACTCCCATCTCGTTCATAGGGAACTGGTGCTGTTACTCCTCTCTCCTTCATATGGAGGCAGTGCTGTTACTCCCATCTGGTTCATAGGGAACTGGGGCTGTTACTCCATTCTCTTAGGGTGGAAGTGCTGTTACTCCTCTCTCATTCATAGGGAAGCAGTGCTGTTACTCCCATCTCGTTCATAGGGAACTGGTGCTGTTACTCCTCTCTCCTTCATATGGAGGCAGTGCTGGTACTCCTCTCTCCTTCATAGGGAGGCAGTGCTGTTACTCCCATCTCGTTCATAGGGAACTGGTGCTGTTACTCCTCTCTCCTTCATATGGAGGCAGTGCTGTTACTCCCATCTTGTTCATAGGGAACTGGTGCTGTTACTCCATTCTCTTAGGGTGGAAGTGCTGTTACTCCTCTTTCCTTCATAGGGAGGCATTGCTGTTACTCCCATCTCGTTCATAGGGAACTGGTGCTGTTACTCCTCTCTCCTTCATATGGAGGCAGTGCTGTTAATCCCATCTCGTTCATAGGGAACTGGTGCTGTTACTCCTCTCTCCTTCATAGGGAACTGGTGCTGTTACTCCTCTCTCCTTCATAGGGAACTGGTGCTGTTACTCCTCTCCCCTTCATAGGGAACTGGTGCTGTTACTCCTCTCTCCTTCATAGGGAACTGGTGCTGTTACTCCTCGCTCCTTCATAGGGAGGCAGTGCTGTTACTCCTCTCTCCTTCATAGGGAAGCAGTGCTGTTACTCCTCTCTCCTTCATAGGGAACTGGTGCTGTTACTCCACTCTCTTAGGCTGGAAGTGCTGTTACTCCTCTCTCCTTCATAGCGAGGCAGTGCTGTTACTCCCATCTTGTTCATGGGGAACTGGTGCTGTTACTAATCTCTCTCTCATAGGGAGGCAGTGCTGTTACTCCCATCTCGTTCATAGGGAACTCATGCTGTTACTCCTCTCTCCTTCATAGGGAGACAGTGTTGTTACTCCCATCTCGTTCATAGGGAACTGGTGCTGTTACTCCTCTCTCCTTCATAGGAAGGAAGTGCTGTTACTCCCATCTCGTTCATAGGGAACTGGTGCTGCTTCTCCTCTCTCCTTCATATGGAGGCAGTGCTGATACTCCCATCTTGTTCATAGGGAACTGGTGCTGTCACTCCAATCTCTTAGGGTGGAAGTGATCTTACTCCTCTCTCCTTCATAGGGAGGCAGTGCTGTTACTCCCATCTCGTTCATAGGGAACTGGTGCTGTTACTCCTCTCTCCTTCATATGGAGGCAGTGCTGTTACTCCCATGTTGTTCATAGGGAACTGGTGATGTTACTCCTCTCTCCTTCATAGGGAGGCAGTGCTGTTACTCCCATCTCGTTCATAGGGAACTGATGCTGTTACTCCTCTCTCCTTCATAGGGAGACAGTGTTGTTACTCCCATCTCGTTCATAGGGAACTGGTGCTGTTACTCCTCTATCCTTCATAGGGAGGCAGTGCTGTTACTCCCATCTCGTTCATAGGGAACTGGTGCTGTTACTCCTCTCTCCTTCATATGGAGGCAGTGCTGTTACTCTCATCTGGTTCATAGGGAACTGGTGCTGTTACTCCATTCTCTTAGGGTGGAAGTGCTGTTACTCCTCTCTCCTTCATAGGGAAGCAGTGCTGTTACTCCCATCTCGTTCATAGGGAACTGGTGCTGTTACTCCTCTCTCCTTCATATGGAGGCAGTGCTGTTACTCCTCTCTCCTTCATAGGGAGGCAGTGCTGTTACTCCCATCTCGTTCATAGGGAACTGGTTCTGTTACTCCTCTCTCCTTCATATGGAGGCAGTGCTGTTACTCCCATCTTGTTCATAGGGAACTGGTGCTGTTACTCCATTCTCTTAGGGTGGAAGTGCTGTTACTCCTCTTTCCTTCATAGGGAGGCATTGCTGTTACTCCCATCTCGTTCATAGGGGACTGGTGCTGTTACTCCTCTCTCCTTCATATGGAGGCAGTGCTGTTAATCCCATCTCGTTCATAGGGAACTGGTGCTGTTACTCCTCTCCCCTTCATATGGAGGCAGTGCTGTTACTCCCATCTCGTTCAGAGGGAACTGGTGCTGTTACTCCTCTCTCCTTCACAGGGAGGCAGTGCTGTTACTCCTCTCCCCATCATAGGGAACTGGTGCTGTTACTCCTCTCTCATTCATAGGGAGGCAGTGCTGTTACTCCTCTCTCCTTCAAAGGGAGGCAGTGCTGTTACGCCCATCTCATTCAGAGGGAACTGGTGCTGTTACTCCACTCTCTTAGGGTGGAAGTGCTGTTACTCCTCTCTCCTTCATAGGGAGGCAGTGCTGTTACTCCCATCTCGTTCATAGGGAACTGGTGCTGTTACTCCTCTCTCCTTCATAGGGAACTGGTGCTGTTACTCCTCTCCCCTTCATAGGGAACGGGTGCTGTTACTCCTCTCTCCTTCATATGGTAGCAGTGCTGTTACTCCTCTCCCCTTTATAGGGACCTGGTGCTGTTACTCCTCTCTCCTTCATAGGGTGGCAGTGCTGTTACTCCTCTCTTCTTCATAGGGAAGCAGTGCTGTTACTCCTCTCTCCTTCATAGGGAACTGGTGCTGTTACTCCTCTCCCCTTCATAGGGAACTGGTGCTGTTACTCCTCTCTCCTTCATAGGGAGGCCGTGCTGTTACTCCTCTCCCCTTCATAGGGAACTGGTGCTGTTACTCCACTCTCTTAGGGTGGAAGTGCTGTTACTCCTCTCTCCTTCATAGGGAGGCAGTGTTGTTACTCCCATCTCGTTCATAGGGAACTGGTGCTGTTACTCCTCTCTCCTTCATAGGGAACTGGTGCTGTTACTCCTCTCTCCTTCATAGGGAACTGGTGCTGTTACTCCTCTCCCCTTCATAGGGAACTGGTGCTGTTACTCCTCTCTCCTTCATAGGGAACTGGTGCTGTTACTCCTCGCTCCTTCATAGGGAGGCAGTGCTGTTACTCCTCTCTCCTTCATAGGGAAGCAGTGCTGTTACTCCTCTCTCCTTCATAGGGAACTGGTGCTGTTACTCCACTCTCTTAGGCTGGAAGTGCTGTTACTCCTCTCTCCTTCATAGCGAGGCAGTGCTGTTACTCCCATCTTGTTCATGGGGAACTGGTGCTGTTACTAATCTCTCTCTCATAGGGAGGCAGTGCTGTTACTCCCATCTCGTTCATAGGGAACTCATGCTGTTACTTCTCTCTCCTTCATAGGGAGACAGTGCTGTTACTCCCATCTCGTTCATAGGGAACTGGTGCTGCTTCTCCTCTCTCCTTCATATGGAGGCAGTGCTGATACTCCCATCTTGTTCATAGGGAACTGGTGCTGTCACTCCAATCTCTTAGGGTGGAAGTGATGTTACTCCTCTCTCCTTCATAGGGAGGCAGTGCTGTTACTCCCATCTCGTTCATAGGGAACTGGTGCTGTTACTCCTCTCTCCTTCATATGGAGGCAGTGCTGTTACTCCCATGTTGTTCATAGGGAACTGGTGATGTTACTCCTCTCTCCTTCATAGGGAGGCAGTGCTGTTACTCCCATCTCGTTCATAGGGAACTGATGCTGTTACTCCTCTCTCCTTCATAGGGAGACAGTGTTGTTACTCCCATCTCGTTCATAGGGAACTGGTGCTGTTACTCCTCTATCCTTCATAGGGAGGCAGTGCTGTTACTCCCATCTCGTTCATAGGGAACTGGTGCTGTTACTCCTCTCTCTTTCATATGGAGGCAGTGCTGTTACTCCCATCTGGTTCATAGGGAACTGGTGCTGTTACTCCATTCTCTTAGGGTGGAAGTGCTGTTACTCCTCTCTCCTTCATAGGGAAGCAGTGCTGTTACTCCCATCTCGTTCATAGGGAACTGGTGCTGTTACTCCTCTCTCCTTCATATGGAGGCAGTGCAGTTACTCCTCTCTCCTTCATAGGGAGGCAGTGCTGTTACTCCCATCTCGTTCATAGGGAACTGGTGCTGTTACTCCTCTCTCCTTCATATGTAGGCAGTGCTGTAACTCCCATCTTGTTCACAGGGAACTGGTGCTGTTGCCCATTCTCTTAGGGTGGAAGTGCTGTTACTCCTCTCTCCTTCATAGGGAGGCATTGCTGTTACTCCCATCTCGTTCATAGGGAACTGGTGCTGTCACTCCACTCTCTTAGGGTGGAAGTGCTGTTACTCCTCTCTCCTTCATAGGGAGACAGTGTTGTTACTCCCATCTCGTTCATAGGGAACTGATGCTGTTACTCCTCTCTCCTTCATAGGGAGACAGTGTTGTTACGCCCATCTCGTTCATAGGCAACTGGTGCTGTTACTCCTCTCTCCTTCATAGGGAGGCAGTGCTGGTACTCCTCGCCACTTCATAGGGAACTGGTGCTATTACTCCTCTCTCGTTCATAGGGAGGCAATGCTGTTACTCCTCTCCCCTTCATAGGGAACTGGTGCTGTTACTCCTCTCTCCTTCATAGGGAGGCAGTGCTGTAACTCCTCTCCCCTTCATAGGGAACTGGTGCTGTTACTCCTCTCTCCTTCATAGGGAGGCAGTGCTGTTACACCTCTCCCCTTCATAGGGAACTGATGCTGTTACTCCTCTCTCCTTCATAGGGAGGCAGTGCTGTTACACCCATCTCGTTCATAGGCAACTGGTGCTGTTACTCCTCTCTCCTTCATAGGGAGGCAGTGCTGTTCCTCCCATCTCGTTCATAGGGAACTGGTGCTGTTACTCCTCTCTCCTTCATAGGGAGGCAGTGCTGTTACTCCCATCTCGTTCATAGGGAACTGGTGCTGTTACTCCTCTCTCCTTCATAGGGAGGCAGTGCTGTTACTCCCATCTCGTTCATAGGGAACTGTTGCTGTTACTCCTCTCTCCTTCATAGGGAACTGGTGCTGTTACTCCTCTCCCCTTCATAGGGAGGCAGTGCTGTTACTCCTCTCTCCTTCATAGGGAGGCAGTGCTGTTACTCCCATCTCGTTCATAGGGAACTGGTGCTGTTACTCCTCTCTCCTTCATATGGAGGCAGTGCTGTTACTCCCATCTTGTTCATAGGGAACTGGTGCTGTTACTCCTCTCTCCTTCATAGGGAGGCAGTGCTGTTACTCCCATCTCGTTCATAGGGAACTGATGCTGTTACTCCTCTCTCCTTCATAGGGAGGCAGTGCTGTTACTCCCATCTCGTTCATAGGGAACTGGTTCTGTTACTCCTCTCTCCTTCATAGGGAGGCAGTGCTGTTACTCCCATCTTGTTCATAGGGAACTGGTGCTGTTACTCCATTCTCTTAGGGCGGAAGTGCTGTTACTCCTCTCTCCTTCATAGGGAGGCAGTGCTGTTACTCCCATCTCGTTCATAGGGAACTGGTGCTGTTACTCCTCTCTCCTTCATAGGGAGGCAGTGCTGTTACTCCCATCTCGTTCATAGGGAACTGGTGCTGTTACTCCTCTCTCCTTCATATGGAGGCAGTGCTGTTACTCCCATCTTGTTCATAGGTAACTGGTGCTGTTACTCCATTCTCTTAGGGTGGAAGTGCTGTTACTCCTCTCTCCTTCATAGGGAGCAGTGCTGTTACTCCCATCTCGTTCATAGGGAACTGGTGCTGTTACTCCTCTCTCCTTCTTATGGAGGCAGTGCTGTTACTCCCATCTTGTTCATAGGGAACTGGTGCTGTCACTCCTCTCTCCTTCATATGGAGGCAGTGCTGTTACTCCCATCTCGTTCATGGGGAACTGGTGCTGTTACTCCTCTCTCCTTCATAGGGAGGCAGTGCTGTTACTCCCATCTCGTTCATAGGGAACTGGTGCTGTTACTCCTCTCTCCTTCATATGGAGGCAGTGCTGTTACTCCCATCTCGTTCATGGGGAACTGGTGCTGTTACTCCTCTCTCCTTCATAGGGAGGCAGTGCTGTTACTCCCATCTCGTTCATAGGGAACTGATGCTGTTACTCCTCTCTCCTTCATAGGGAGACAGTGTTGTTACTCCCATCTCGTTCATAGGGAATTGGTGCTGTTACTCCTCTCTCCTTCATAGGGAGGCAGTGCTGTTACTCCCATCTCGTTCATAGGGAACTGGTGCTGTTACTCCTCTCTCCTTCATATGGAGGCAGTGCTGTTACTCCCATCTTGTTCATAGGGAACTGGTGCTGTTACTCCATTCTCTTAGGGTGGAAGTGCTGTTACTCCTCTTTCCTTCACAGGGAGGCATTGCTGTTACTCCCATCTCGTTCATAGGGAACTGGTGCTGTTACTCCTCTCTCCTTCATATGGAGGCAGTGCTGTTACTCCCATCTCGTTCATAGGGAACTGGTGCTGTTACTCCTCTCCCCTTCATATGGAGGCAGTGCTGTTACTCCCATCTTGTTCATAGGGAACTGGTGCTGTTGCTCCTCTCCCCTTCATATGGAGGCAGTGCTGTTACTCCGATCTTGTTCATAGGGAACTGGTGCTGTTACTCCTCTCCCCTTCATAGGGAGACAGTGTTGTTACTACCATCTCGTTCAGAGGGAACTGGTGCTGTTACTCCTCTCTCCTTCACAGGGAGGCAGTGCTGTTACTCCTCTCCCCATCATAGGGAACTGGTGCTGTTACTCCTCTCTCATTCATAGGGAGGCAGTGCTGTTACTCCTCTCTCCTTCAAAGGGAGGCAGTGCTGTTACGCCCATCTCGTTCAGAGGGAACTGGTGCTGTTACTCCACTCTCTTAGGGTGGAAGTGCTGTTACTCCTCTCTCCTTCATAGGGAGGCAGTGCTGTTACTCCCATCTCGTTCATAGGGAACTGGTGCTGTTACTCCTCTCTCCTTCATAGGGAACTGGTGCTGTTACTCCTCTCCCCTTCATAGGGAACTGGTGCTGTTACTCCTCTCTCCTTCATATGGTAGCAGTGCTGTTACTCCTCTCCCCTTCATAGGGACCTGATGCTGTTACTCCTCTCTCCTTCATAGGGTGGCAGTGCTGTTACTCCTCTCTCCTTCATAGGGAAGCAGTGCTGTTATTCCTCTCTCCTTCATAGGGAACTGGTGCTGTTACTCCTCTCCCCTTCATAGGGAACTGGTGCTGTTACTCCTCTCTCCTTCATAGGGAGGCAGTGCTGTTACTCCTCTCCCCTTCATAGGGAACTGGTGCTGTTACTCCACTCTCTTAGGGTGGAAGTGCTGTTACTCCTCTCTCCTTCATAGGGAGGCAGTGTTGTTACTCCCATCTCGTTCATAGGGAACTGGTGCTGTTACTCCTCTCTCCTTCATAGGGAACTGGTGCTGTTACTCCTCTCTCCTTCATAGGGAACTGGTGCTGTTACTCCTCTCCCCTTCATAGGGAACTGGTGCTGTTACTCCTCTCTCCTTCATAGGGAACTGGTGCTGTTACTCCTCGCTCCTTCATAGGGAGGCAGTGCTGTTACTCCTCTCTCCTTCATAGGGAAGCAGTGCTGTTACTCCTCTCTCCTTCATAGGGAACTGGTGCTGTTACTCCACTCTCTTAGGCTGCAAGTGCTGTTACTCCTCTCTCCTTCATAGCGAGGCAGTGCTGTTACTCCCATCTTGTTCATGGGGAACTGGTGCTGTTACTAATCTCTCTCTCATAGGGAGGCAGTGCTGTTACTCCCATCTCGTTCATAGGGAACTCATGCTGTTACTCCTCTCTCCTTCATAGGGAGACAGTGTTGTTACTCCCATCTCGTTCATAGGGAACTGGTGCTGTTACTCCTCTCTCCTTCATAGGAAGGAAGTGCTGTTACTCCCATCTCGTTCATAGGGAACTGGTGCTGCTTCTCCTCTCTCCTTCATATGGAGGCAGTGCTGATACTCCCATCTTGTTCATAGGGAACTGGTGCTGTCACTCCAATCTCTTAGGGTGGAAGTGATGTTACTCCTCTCTCCTTCATAGGGAGGCAGTGCTGTTACTCCCATCTCGTTCATAGGGAACTGGTGCTGTTACTCCTCTCTCCTTCATATGGAGGCAGTGCTGTTACTCCCATGTTGTTCATAGGGAACTGGTGATGTTACTCCTCTCTCCTTCATAGGGAGGCAGTGCTGTTACTCCCATCTCGTTCATAGGGAACTGATGCTGTTACTCCTCTCTCCTTCATAGGGAGACAGTGTTGTTACTCCCATCTCGTTCATAGGGAACTGGTGCTCTTACTGCTCTCTCCTTCATAGGGAGGCAGTGCTGTTACTCCCATCTCGTTCATAGGGAACTGGTGCTGTTATTCCTCTCTCCTTCATAGGGAGGCAGTGCTGTTACTCCCATCTCGTTCATAGGGAACTGGTGCTGTTACTCCTCTCTCCTTCATATGGAGGCAGTGCTGTTACTCCCATCTTGTTCATAGGGAACTGGTGCTGTCACTCCACTCTCTTAGGGTGGAAGTGCTGTTACTCCTCTCTCCTTCATAGCGAGGCAGTGCTGTTACTCCCATCTCGTTCATAGGGAACTGGTGCTGTTACTCCTCTCTCCTTCATATGGAGGCAGTGCTGTTACTCCCATCTTGTTCATGGGGAACTGGTGCTGTTACTAATCTCTCTCTCATAGGGAGGCAGTGCTGATACTCCCATCTTGTTCATAGGGAACTGGTGCTGTCACTCCACTCTCTTAGGGTGGAAGTGATGTTACTCCTCTCTCCTTCATAGGGAGGCAGTGCTGTTACTCCCATCTTGTTCATAGGGAACTGGTGCTGTTACTCCTCTCTCCTTCATATGGAGGCAGTGCTGTTACTCCCATGTTGTTCATAGGGAACTGGTGATGTTACTCCTCTCTCCTTCATAGGGAGGCAGTGCTGTTACTCCCATCTCGTTCATAGGGAACTGATGCTGTTACTCCTCTCTCCTTCATAGGGAGACAGTGTTGTTACTCCCATCTCGTTCATAGGGAACTGGTGCTCTTACTGCTCTCTCCTTCATAGGGAGGCAGTGTTGTTACTCCCATCTCGTTCATAGGGAACTGGTGCTGTTACTCCTCTCTCCTTCATATGGAGGCAGTGCTGTTACTCCCATCTTGTTCATAGGGAACTGGTGCTGTTACTCCATTCTCTTAGGGTGGAAGTGCTGTTACTCCTCTTTCCTTCACAGGGAGGCATTGCTGTTACTCCCATCTCGTTCATAGGGAACTGGTGCTGTTACTCCTCTCTCCTTCATATGGAGGCAGTGCTGTTACTCCCATCTCGTTCATAGGGAACTGGTGCTGTTACTCCTCTCCCCTTCATATGGAGGCAGTGCTGTTACTCCCATCTTGTTCATAGGGAACTGGTGCTGTTGCTCCTCTCCCCTTCATATGGAGGCAGTGCTGTTACTCCGATCTTGTTCATAGGGAACTGGTGCTGTTACTCCTCTCCCCTTCATAGGGAGACAGTGTTGTTACTCCCATCTCGTTCAGAGGGAACTGGTGCTGTTACTCCTCTCTCCTTCACAGGGAGGCAGTGCTGTTACTCCTCTCCCCATCATAGGGAACTGGTGCTGTTACTCCTCTCTCATTCATAGGGAGGCAGTGCTGTTACTCCTCTCTCCTTCAAAGGGAGGCAGTGCTGTTACGCCCATCTCGTTCAGAGGGAACTGGTGCTGTTACTCCACTCTCTTAGGGTGGAAGTGCTGTTACTCCTCTCTCCTTCATAGGGAGGCAGTGCTGTTACTCCCACCTCGTTCATAGGGAACTGGTGCTGTTACTCCTCTCTCCTTCATAGGGAACTGGTGCTGTTACTCCTCTCCCCTTCATAGGGAACTGGTGCTGTTACTCCTCTCTCCTTCATATGGTAGCAGTGCTGTTACTCCTCTCCCCTTCATAGGGACCTGATGCTGTTACTCCTCTCTCCTTCATAGGGTGGCAGTGCTGTTACTCCTCTCTCCTTCATAGGGAAGCAGTGCTGTTATTCCTCTCTCCTTCATAGGGAACTGGTGCTGTTACTCCTCTCCCCTTCATAGGGAACTGGTGCTGTTACTCCTCTCTCCTTCATAGGGAGGCAGTGCTGTTACTCCTCTCCCCTTCATAGGGAACTGGTGCTGTTACTCCACTCTCTTAGGGTGGAAGTGCTGTTACTCCTCTCTCCTTCATAGGGAGGCAGTGTTGTTACTCCCATCTCGTTCATAGGGAACTGGTGCTGTTACTCCTCTCTCCTTCATAGGGAACTGGTGCTGTTACTCCTCTCTCCTTCATAGGGAACTGGTGCTGTTACTCCTCTCCCCTTCATAGGGAACTGGTGCTGTTACTCCTCTCTCCTTCATAGGGAACTGGTGCTGTTACTCCTCGCTCCTTCATAGGGAGTCAGTGCTGTTACTCCTCTCTCCTTCATAGGGAAGCAGTGCTGTTACTCCTCTCTCCTTCATAGGGAACTGGTGCTGTTACTCCACTCTCTTAGGCTGGAAGTGCTGTTACTCCTCTCTCCTTCATAGCGAGGCAGTGCTGTTACTCCCATCTTGTTCATGGGGAACTGGTGCTGTTACTAATCTCTCTCTCATAGGGAGGCAGTGCTGTTACTCCCATCTCGTTCATAGGGAACTCATGCTGTTACTCCTCTCTCCTTCATAGGGAGACAGTGTTGTTACTCCCATCTCGTTCATAGGGAACTGGTGCTGTTACTCCTCTCTCCTTCATAGGAAGGAAGTGCTGTTACTCCCATCTCGTTCATAGGGAACTGGTGCTGCTTCTCCTCTCTCCTTCATATGGAGGCAGTGCTGATACTCCCATCTTGTTCATAGGGAACTGGTGCTGTCACTCCAATCTCTTAGGGTGGAAGTGATGTTACTCCTCTCTCCTTCATAGGGAGGCAGTGCTGTTACTCCCATCTCGTTCATAGGGAACTGGTGCTGTTACTCCTCTCTCCTTCATATGGAGGCAGTGCTGTTACTCCCATGTTGTTCATAGGGAACTGATGCTGTTACTCCTCTCTCCTTCATAGGGAGACAGTGTTGTTACTCCCATCTCGTTCATAGGGAACTGGTGCTCTTACTGCTCTCTCCTTCATAGGGAGGCAGTGCTGTTACTCCCATCTCGTTCATAGGGAACTGGTGCTGTTATTCCTCTCTCCTTCATAGGGAGGCAGTGCTGTTACTCCCATCTCGTTCATAGGGAACTGGTGCTGTTACTCCTCTCTCCTTCATATGGAGGCAGTGCTGTTACTCCCATCTTGTTCATAGGGAACTGGTGCTGTCACTCCACTCTCTTAGGGTGGAAGTGCTGTTACTCCTCTCTCCTTCATAGCGAGGCAGTGCTGTTACTCCCATCTCGTTCATAGGGAACTGGTGCTGTTACTCCTCTCTCCTTCATATGGAGGCAGTGCTGTTACTCCCATCTTGTTCATGGGGAACTGGTGCTGTTACTAATCTCTCTCTCATAGGGAGGCAGTGCTGATACTCCCATCTTGTTCATAGGGAACTGGTGCTGTCACTCCACTCTCTTAGGGTGGAAGTGATGTTACTCCTCTCTCCTTCATAGGGAGGCAGTGCTGTTACTCCCATCTCGTTCATAGGGAACTGGTGCTGTTACTCCGCTCTTCTTCATATGGAGGCAGTGCTGTTACTCCCATGTTGTTCATAGGGAACTGGTGATGTTACTCCTCTCTCCTTCATAGGGAGGCAGTGCTGTTACTCCCATCTCGTTCATAGGGAACTGATGCTGTTACTCCTCTCTCCTTCATAGGGAGACAGTGTTGTTACTCCCATCTCGTTCATAGGGAACTGGTGCTCTTACTGCTCTCTCCTTCATAGGGAGGCAGTGATGTTACTCCCATCTCGTTCATAGGGAACTGGTGCTGTTACTCCTCTCTCCTACATAGGGAGACAGTGTTGTTACTCCCAGCTCGTTCATAGGGAACTGGTGCTGTTACTCCTCTCTCCTTCATAGGGAGGCAGTGCTGTTACTCCCATCCCGTTCATAGGGAACTGGTGCTGTTACTCCTCTCTCCTTCATATGGAGGCCGTGCTGTTACTCCCATCTTGTTCATAGGGAACTGGTGCTGTTACTCCATTCTTTTAGGGTGGAAGTGCTGTTACTCCTCTCTCCTTCATAGGGAGGCAGTGCTGTTACTCCCATCTCGTTCATAGGGAACTGGTGCTGTTACTCCTCTCTCCTTCATAGGGAGGCAGTGCTGTTACTCCCATCTCGTTCATAGGGAACTGGTGCTGTTACTCCATTCTCTTAGGGTGGAAGTGCTGTTACTCCTCTCTCCTTCATAGGGAGGCAGTGCTGTTACTCCCATCTCGTTCATAGGGAACTGGTGCTGTTACTTCTCTCTCCTTCATAGGGAGGCAGTGCTGTTACTCCCATCTCGTTCATAGGGAACTGATGCTGTTACTCCTCTCTCCTTCATAGGGAGTCAGTGTTGTTACTCCCATCTCGTTCATAGGGAACTGGTGCTGTTACTCCTCTATCCTTCATAGGGAGGCAGTGCTGTTACTCCCATCTCGTTCATAGGGAACTGGTGCTGTTACTCCTCTCTCCTTCATATGGAGGTCGTGCTGTTACTCCCATCTGGTTCATAGGGAACTGGTGCTGTTACTCCATTCTCTTAGGGTGGAAGTGCTGTTACTCCTCTCTCCTTCATAGGGAAGCAGTGCTGTTACTCCCATCTCGTTCATAGGGAACTGGTGCTGTTACTCCTCTCTCCTTCATATGGAGGCAGTGCTGGTACTCCTCTCTCCTTCATAGGGAGGCAGTGCTGTTACTCCCATCTCGTTCATAGGGAACTGGTGCTGTTACTCCTCTCTCCTTCATATGTAGGCAGTGCTGTTACTCCCATCTTGTTCACAGGGAACTGGTGCTGTTGCCCATTCTCTTAGGGTGGAAGTGCTGTTACTCCTCTCTCCTTCATAGGGAGGCAGTGCTGTTACTCCCATCTCGTTCATAGGGAACTGGTGCTGCCACTCCACTCTCTTAGGGTGGAAGTGCTGTTACTCCTCTCTCCTTCATAGGGAGACAGTGTTGTTACTCCCATCTCGTTCATAGGGAACTGATGCTGTTACTCCTCTCTCCTTCATAGGGAGACAGTGTTGTTACGCCCATCTCGTTCATAGGGAACTGGTGCTGTTACTCCTCTCTCATTCATAGGGAGGCAGTGCTGTTACTCCTCTCCACTTCATAGGGAACTGGTGCTATTACTCCTCTCTCCTTCATAGGGAGGCAATGCTGTTACTCCTCTCCCCTTCATAGGGAACTGGTGCTGTTACTCCTCTCTCCTTCATAGGGAGGCAGTGCTGTAACTCCTCCCCCCTTCATAGGGAACTGGTGCTGTTACTCCTCTCTCCTTCATAGGGAGGCAGTGCTGTTACACCTCTCCCCTTCATAGGGAACTGATGCTGTTACTCCTCTCTCCTTCATAGGGAGGCAGTGCTGTTACACCCATCTCGTTCATAGGCAACTGGTGCTGTTACTCCTCTCTCCTTCATAGGGAGGCAGTGCTGTTCCTCCCATCTCGTTCATAGGGAACTGGTGCTGTTACTCCTCTCTCCTTCATAGGGAGGCAGTGCTGTTACTCCCATCTCGTTCATAGGGAACTGTTGCTGTTACTCCTCTCTCCTTCATAGGGAACTGGTGCTGTTACTCCTCTCCCCTTCATAGGGAGGCAGTGCTGTTACTCCTCTCTCCTTCATAGGGAGGCAGTGCTGTTACTCCCATCTCGTTCATAGGGAACTGGTGCTGTTACTCCTCTCTCCTTCATATGGAGGCAGTGCTGTTACTCCCATCTTGTTCATAGGGAACTGGTGCTGTTACTCCTCTCTCCTTCATAGGGAGGCAGTGCTGTTACTCCCATCTCGTTCATAGGGAACTGATGCTGTTACTCCTCTCTCCTTCATAGGGAGGCAGTGCTGTTACTCCCATCTCGTTCATAGGGAACTGGTTCTGTTACTCCTCTCTCCTTCATAGGGAGGCAGTGCTGTTACTCCCATCTTGTTCATAGGGAACTGGTGCTGTTACTCCATTCTCTTAGGGCGGAAGTGCTGTTACTCCTCTCTCCTTCATAGGGAGGCAGTGCTGTTACTCACATCTCGTTCATAGGGAACTGGTGCTGTTACTCCTCTCTCCTTCATAGGGAGGCAGTGCTGTTACTCCCATCTCGTTCATAGGGAACTGGTGCTGTTACTCCTCTCTCCTTCTTATGGAGGCAGTGCTGTTACTCCCATCTTGTTCATAGGGAACTGGTGCTGTCACTCCACTCTCTTAGGGTGGAAGTGCTGTTACTCCTCTCTCCTTCATATGGAGGCAGTGCTGTTACTCCCATCTCGTTCATAGGGAACTGGTGCTGTTACTCCTCTCTCTTAGGGTGGAAGTGCTGTTACTCCTCTCTCCTTCAAATGGAGGCAGTGCTGTTACTCCCATCTCGTTCATAGGGAACTGGTGCTGTTACTCCTCTCTCCTTCATATGGAGGCAGTGCTGTTACTCCCATCTCGTTCATAGGGAACTGGTGCTGTTACTCCTCTCTCCTTCATATGGAGGCAGTGCTGTTACTCCCATCTCGTTCATGGGGAACTGGTGCTGTTACTCCTCTCTCCTTCATAGGGAGGCAGTGCTGTTACTCCCATCTCGTTCATAGGGAACTGATGCTGTTACTCCTCTCTCCTTCATAGGGAGACAGTGTTGTTACTCCCATCTCGTTCATAGGGAATTGGTGCTGTTACTCCTCTCTCCTTCATAGGGAGGCAGTGCTGTTACTCCCATCTCGTTCATAGGGAACTGGTGCTGTTACTCCTCTCTCCTTCATATGGAGGCAGTGCTGTTACTCCCATCTTGTTCATAGGGAACTGGTGCTGTTACTCCATTCTCTTAGGGTGGAAGTGCTGTTACTCCTCTTTCCTTCATAGGGAGGCATTGCTGTTACTCCCATCTCGTTCATAGGGAACTGGTGCTGTTACTCCTCTCTCCTTCATATGGAGGCAGTGCTGTTACTCCTCTCTTCTTCATAGGGAGGTAGTGCTGTTACTCCCATCTCGTTCATAGGGAACTGGTGCTGTTACTCCTCTCTCCTCCA
The DNA here is from genome assembly GCF_040938575.1 of Ambystoma mexicanum. Classification (NCBI taxonomy): domain Eukaryota; kingdom Metazoa; phylum Chordata; class Amphibia; order Caudata; family Ambystomatidae; genus Ambystoma; species Ambystoma mexicanum. The sequence continues at coordinate 1,510,885,857 of NC_090922.1, forward strand.
TATGGAGGCAGTGCTGTTACTCCCATCTCGTTGATAGGGAACTGGTGCTGTTACTCCTCTCTCCTTCATAGGGAGGCAGTGCTGTTACTCCTCTCCCCTTCATAGGGAACTGGTGCTGTTCTCCACTCTCTTAGGGTGGAAGTGCTGTTACTCCTCTCTCCTTCATAGGGAGGCAGTGTTGTTACTCCCATCTCGTTCATAGGGAACTGGTGCTGTTACTCCTCTCTCCTTCATAGGGAACTGGTGCTGTTACTCCTCTCTCCTTCATAGGGAACTGGTGCTGTTACTCCTCTCCCCTTCATAGGGAACTGGTGCTGTTACTCCTCTCTCCTTCATAGGGAACTGGTGCTGTTACTCCTCGCTCCTTCATAGGGAGGCAGTGCTGTTACTCCTCTCTCCTTCATAGGGAAGCAGTGCTGTTACTCCTCTCTCCTTCATAGGGAACTGGTGCTGTTACTCCACTCTCTTAGGCTGGAAGTGCTGTTACTCCTCTCTCCTTCATAGCGAGGCAGTGCTGTTACTCCCATCTTGTTCATGGGGAACTGGTGCTGTTACTAATCTCTCTCTCATAGGGAGGCAGTGCTGTTACTCCCATCTCGTTCATAGGGAACTCATGCTGTTACTCCTCTCTCCTTCATAGGGAGACAGTGTTGTTACTCCCATCTCGTTCATAGGGAACTGGTGCTGTTACTCCTCTCTCCTTCATAGGAAGGAAGTGCTGTTACTCCCATCTCGTTCATAGGGAACTGGTGCTGCTTCTCCTCTCTCCTTCATATGGAGGCAGTGCTGATACTCCCATCTTGTTCATAGGGAACTGGTGCTGTCACTCCAATCTCTTAGGGTGGAAGTGATGTTACTCCTCTCTCCTTCATAGGGAGGCAGTGCTGTTACTCCCATCTCGTTCATAGGGAACTGGTGCTGTTACTCCTCTCTCCTTCATATGGAGGCAGTGCTGTTACTCCCATGTTGTTCATAGGGAACTGGTGATGTTACTCCTCTCTCCTTCATAGGGAGGCAGTGCTGTTGCTCCCATCTCGTTCATAGGGAACTGATGCTGTTACTCCTCTCTCCTTCATAGGGAGACAGTGTTGTTACTCCCATCTCGTTCATAGGGAACTGGTGCTCTTACTGCTCTCTCCTTCATAGGGAGGCAGTGCTGTTACTCCCATCTCGTTCATAGGGAACTGGTGCTGTTATTCCTCTCTCCTTCATAGGGAGGCAGTGCTGTTACTCCCATCTCGTTCATAGGGAACTGGTGCTGTTACTCCTCTCTCCTTCATATGGAGGTCGTGCTGTTACTCCCATCTGGTTCATAGGGAACTGGTGCTGTTACTCCATTCTCTTAGGGTGGAAGTGCTGTTACTCCTCTCTCCTTCATAGGGAAGCAGTGCTGTTACTCCCATCTCGTTCATAGGGAACTGGTGCTGTTACTCCTCTCTCCTTCATATGGAGGCAGTGCTGGTACTCCTCTCTCCTTCATAGGGAGGCAGTGCTGTTACTCCCATCTCGTTCATAGGGAACTGGTGCTGTTACTCCTCTCTCCTTCATATGTAGGCAGTGCTGTTACTCCCATCTTGTTCACAGGGAACTGGTGCTGTTGCCCATTCTCTTAGGGTGGAAGTGCTGTTACTCCTCTCTCCTTCATAGGGAGGCAGTGCTGTTACTCCCATCTCGTTCATAGGGAACTGGTGCTGCCACTCCACTCTCTTAGGGTGGAAGTGCTGTTACTCCTCTCTCCTTCATAGGGAGACAGTGTTGTTACTCCCATCTCGTTCATAGGGAACTGATGCTGTTACTCCTCTCTCCTTCATAGGGAGACAGTGTTGTTACGCCCATCTCGTTCATAGGGAACTGGTGCTGTTACTCCTCTCTCATTCATAGGGAGGCAGTGCTGTTACTCCTCTCCACTTCATAGGGAACTGGTGCTATTACTCCTCTCTCCTTCATAGGGAGGCAATGCTGTTACTCCTCTCCCCTTCATAGGGAACTGGTGCTGTTACTCCTCTCTCCTTCATAGGGAGGCAGTGCTGTAACTCCTCCCCCCTTCATAGGGAACTGGTGCTGTTACTCCTCTCTCCTTCATAGGGAGGCAGTGCTGTTACACCTCTCCCCTTCATAGGGAACTGATGCTGTTACTCCTCTCTCCTTCATAGGGAGGCAGTGCTGTTACACCCATCTCGTTCATAGGCAACTGGTGCTGTTACTCCTCTCTCCTTCATAGGGAGGCAGTGCTGTTCCTCCCATCTCGTTCATAGGGAACTGGTGCTGTTACTCCTCTCTCCTTCATAGGGAGGCAGTGCTGTTACTCCCATCTCGTTCATAGGGAACTGTTGCTGTTACTCCTCTCTCCTTCATAGGGAACTGGTGCTGTTACTCCTCTCCCCTTCATAGGGAGGCAGTGCTGTTACTCCTCTCTCCTTCATAGGGAGGCAGTGCTGTTACTCCCATCTCGTTCATAGGGAACTGGTGCTGTTACTCCTCTCTCCTTCATATGGAGGCAGTGCTGTTACTCCCATCTTGTTCATAGGGAACTGGTGCTGTTACTCCTCTCTCCTTCATAGGGAGGCAGTGCTGTTACTCCCATCTCGTTCATAGGGAACTGATGCTGTTACTCCTCTCTCCTTCATAGGGAGGCAGTGCTGTTACTCCCATCTCGTTCATAGGGAACTGGTTCTGTTACTCCTCTCTCCTTCATAGGGAGGCAGTGCTGTTACTCCCATCTTGTTCATAGGGAACTGGTGCTGTTACTCCATTCTCTTAGGGCGGAAGTGCTGTTACTCCTCTCTCCTTCATAGGGAGGCAGTGCTGTTACTCACATCTCGTTCATAGGGAACTGGTGCTGTTACTCCTCTCTCCTTCATAGGGAGGCAGTGCTGTTACTCCCATCTCGTTCATAGGGAACTGGTGCTGTTACTCCTCTCTCCTTCTTATGGAGGCAGTGCTGTTACTCCCATCTTGTTCATAGGGAACTGGTGCTGTCACTCCACTCTCTTAGGGTGGAAGTGCTGTTACTCCTCTCTCCTTCATATGGAGGCAGTGCTGTTACTCCCATCTCGTTCATAGGGAACTGGTGCTGTTACTCCTCTCTCTTAGGGTGGAAGTGCTGTTACTCCTCTCTCCTTCATATGGAGGCAGTGCTGTTACTCCCATCTCGTTCATAGGGAACTGGTGCTGTTACTCCTCTCTCCTTCATATGGAGGCAGTGCTGTTACTCCCATCTCGTTCATAGGGAACTGGTGCTGTTACTCCTCTCTCCTTCATATGGAGGCAGTGCTGTTACTCCCATCTTGTTCATGGGGAACTGGTGCTGTTACTCCTCTCTCCTTCATAGGGAGGCAGTGCTGTTACTCCCATCTCGTTCATAGGGAACTGATGCTGTTACTCCTCTCTCCTTCATAGGGAGACAGTGTTGTTACTCCCATCTCGTTCATAGGGAATTGGTGCTGTTACTCCTCTCTCCTTCATAGGGAGGCAGTGCTGTTACTCCCATCTCGTTCATAGGGAACTGGTGCTGTTACTCCTCTCTCCTTCATATGGAGGCAGTGCTGTTACTCCCATCTTGTTCATAGGGAACTGGTGCTGTTACTCCATTCTCTTAGGGTGGAAGTGCTGTTACTCCTCTTTCCTTCATAGGGAGGCATTGCTGTTACTCCCATCTCGTTCATAGGGAACTGGTGCTGTTACTCCTCTCTCCTTCATATGGAGGCAGTGCTGTTACTCCTCTCTTCTTCATAGGGAGGTAGTGCTGTTACTCCCATCTCGTTCATAGGGAACTGGTGCTGTTACTCCTCTCTCCTCCATATGGAGGCAGTGCTGTTACTCCCATCTCGTTGATAGGGAACTGGTGCTGTTACTCCTCTCTCCTTCATAGGGAGGCAGTGCTGTTACTCCTCTCCCCTTCATAGGGAACTGGTGCTGTTCTCCACTCTCTTAGGGTGGAAGTGCTGTTACTCCTCTCTCCTTCATAGGGAGGCAGTGTTGTTACTCCCATCTCGTTCATAGGGAACTGGTGCTGTTACTCCTCTCTCCTTCATAGGGAACTGGTGCTGTTACTCCTCTCTCCTTCATAGGGAACTGGTGCTGTTACTCCTCTCCCCTTCATAGGGAACTGGTGCTGTTACTCCTCTCTCCTTCATAGGGAACTGGTGCTGTTACTCCTCGCTCCTTCATAGGGAGGCAGTGCTGTTACTCCTCTCTCCTTCATAGGGAAGCAGTGCTGTTACTCCTCTCTCCTTCATAGGGAACTGGTGCTGTTACTCCACTCTCTTAGGCTGGAAGTGCTGTTACTCCTCTCTCCTTCATAGCGAGGCAGTGCTGTTACTCCCATCTTGTTCATGGGGAACTGGTGCTGTTACTAATCTCTCTCTCATAGGGAGGCAGTGCTGTTACTCCCATCTCGTTCATAGGGAACTCATGCTGTTACTCCTCTCTCCTTCATAGGGAGACAGTGTTGTTACTCCCATCTCGTTCATAGGGAACTGGTGCTGTTACTCCTCTCTCCTTCATAGGAAGGAAGTGCTGTTACTCCCATCTCGTTCATAGGGAACTGGTGCTGCTTCTCCTCTCTCCTTCATATGGAGGCAGTGCTGATACTCCCATCTTGTTCATAGGGAACTGGTGCTGTCACTCCAATCTCTTAGGGTGGAAGTGATGTTACTCCTCTCTCCTTCATAGGGAGGCAGTGCTGTTACTCCCATCTCGTTCATAGGGAACTGGTGCTGTTACTCCTCTCTCCTTCATATGGAGGCAGTGCTGTTACTCCCATGTTGTTCATAGGGAACTGGTGATGTTACTCCTCTCTCCTTCATAGGGAGGCAGTGCTGTTGCTCCCATCTCGTTCATAGGGAACTGATGCTGTTACTCCTCTCTCCTTCATAGGGAGACAGTGTTGTTACTCCCATCTCGTTCATAGGGAACTGGTGCTCTTACTGCTCTCTCCTTCATAGGGAGGCAGTGCTGTTACTCCCATCTCGTTCATAGGGAACTGGTGCTGTTATTCCTCTCTCCTTCATAGGGAGGCAGTGCTGTTACTCCCATCTCGTTCATAGGGAACTGGTGCTGTTACTCCTCTCTCCTTCATATGGAGGCAGTGCTGTTACTCCCATCTTGTTCATAGGGAACTGGTGCTGTCACTCCACTCTCTTAGGGTGGAAGTGCTGTTACTCCTCTCTCCTTCATAGGGAGGCAGTGCTGTTACTCCCATCTCGTTCATAGGGAACTGGTGCTGTTACTCCTCTCTCCTTCATATGGAGGCAGTGCTGTTACTCCCATCTTGTTCATGGGGAACTGGTGCTGTTACTAATCTCTCTCTCATAGGGAGGCAGTGCTGATACTCCCATCTTGTTCATAGGGAACTGGTGCTGTCACTCCACTCTCTTAGGGTGGAAGTGATGTTACTCCTCTCTCCTTCATAGGGAGGCAGTGCTGTTACTCCCATCTCGTTCATAGGGAACTGGTGCTGTTACTCCTCTCTCCTTCATATGGAGGCAGTGCTGTTACTCCCATGTTGTTCATAGGGAACTGGTGATGTTACTCCTCTCTCCTTCATAGGGAGGCAGTGCTGTTACTCCCATCTCGTTCATAGGGAACTGATGCTGTTACTCCTCTCTCCTTCATAGGGAGACAGTGTTGTTACTCCCATCTCGTTCATAGGGAACTGGTGCTCTTACTGCTCTCTCCTTCATAGGGAGGCAGTGTTGTTACTCCCATCTCGTTCATAGGGAACTGGTGCTGTTACTCCTCTCTCCTTCATATGGAGGCAGTGCTGTTACTCCCATCTTGTTCATAGGGAACTCGTGCTGTTACTCCTCTCTCCTTCATATGGAGGCAGTGTTGTTACTCCCATCTTGTTCATAGGGAACTGGTGCTGTTACTCCTCTCTCCTACATAGGGAGACAGTGTTGTTACTCCCAGCTCGTTCATAGGGAACTGGTGCTGTTACTCCTCTCTCCTTCATAGGGAGGCAGTGCTGTTACTCCCATCCCGTTCATAGGGAACTGGTGCTGTTACTCCTCTCTCCTTCATATGGAGGCAGTGCTGTTACTCCCATCTTGTTCATAGGGAACTGGTGCTGTTACTCCATTCTTTTAGGGTGGAAGTGCTGTTACTCCTCTCTCCTTCATAGGGAGGCAGTGCTGTTACTCCCATCTCGTTCATAGGGAACTGGTGCTGTTACTCCTCTCTCCTTCATAGGGAGGCAGTGCTGTTACTCCCATCTCGTTCATAGGGAACTGGTGCTGTTACTCCATTCTCTTAGGGTGGAAGTGCTGTTACTCCTCTCTCCTTCATAGGGAGGCAGTGCTGTTACTCCCATCTCGTTCATAGGGAACTGGTGCTGTTACTCCTCTCTCCTTCATAGGGAGGCAGTGCTGTTACTCCCATCTCGTTCATAGGGAACTGATGCTGTTACTCCTCTCTCCTTCATAGGGAGTCAGTGTTGTTACTCCCATCTCGTTCATAGGGAACTGGTGCTGTTACTCCTCTATCCTTCATAGGGAGGCAGTGCTGTTACTCCCATCTCGTTCATAGGGAACTGGTGCTGTTACTCCTCTCTCCTTCATATGGAGGTCGTGCTGTTACTCCCATCTGGTTCATAGGGAACTGGTGCTGTTACTCCATTCTTTTAGGGTGGAAGTGCTGTTACTCCTCTCTCCTTCATAGGGAAGCAGTGCTGTTACTCCCATCTCGTTCATAGGGAACTGGTGCTGTTACTCCTCTCTCCTTCATATGGAGGCAGTGCTGGTACTCCTCTCTCCTTCATAGGGAGGCAGTGCTGTTACTCCCATCTCGTTCATAGGGAACTGGTGCTGTTACTCCTCTCTCCTTCATAGGGAGGCAGTGCTGTTACTCCCATCTTGTTCACAGGGAACTGGTGCTGTTGCCCATTCTCTTAGGGTGGAAGTGCTGTTACTCCTCTCTCCTTCATAGGGAGGCAGTGCTGTTACTCCCATCTCGTTCATAGGGAACTGGTGCTGCCACTCCACTCTCTTAGGGTGGAAGTGCTGTTACTCCTCTCTCCTTCATAGGGAGACAGTGTTGTTACTCCCATCTCGTTCATAGGGAACTGATGCTGTTACTCCTCTCTCCTTCATAGGGAGACAGTGTTGTTACGCCCATCTCGTTCATAGGGAACTGGTGCTGTTACTCCTCTCTCCTTCATAGGGATGCAGTGCTGTTACTCCTCTCCACTTCATAGGGAACTGGAGCTATTACTCCTCTCTCCTTCATAGGGAGGCAATGCTGTTACTCCTCTCCCCTTCATAGGGAACTGGTGCTGTTACTCCTCTCTCCTTCATAGGGAGGCAGTGCTGTAACTCCTCCCCCCTTCATAGGGAACTGGTGCTGTTACTCCTCTCTCCTTCATAGGGAGGCAGTGCTGTTACACCTCTCGCCTTCATAGGGAACTGATGCTGTTACTCCTCTCTCCTTCATAGGGAGGCAGTGCTGTTACACCCATCTCGTTCATAGGCAACTGGTGCTGTTACTCCTCTCTCCTTTATAGGGAGGCAGTGCTGTTCCTCCCATCTCGTTCATAGGGAACTGGTGCTGTTACTCCTCTCTCCTTCATAGGGAGGCAGTGCTGTTACTCCCATCTCGTTCATAGGGAACTGGTGCTGTTACTCCTCTCTCCTTCATAGGGAGGCAGTGCTGTTACTCCCATCTCGTTCATAGGGAACTGTTGCTGTTACTCCTCTCTCCTTCATAGGGAACTTGTGCTGTTACTCCTCTCCCCTTCATAGGGAGGCAGTGCTGTTACTCCTCTCTCCTTCATAGGGAGGCAGTGCTGTTACTCCCATCTCGTTCATAGGGAACTGGTGCTGTTACTCCTCTCTCCTTCATATGGAGGCAGTGCTGTTACTCCCATCTCGTTCATAGGGAACTGATGCTGTTACTCCTCTCTCCTTCATAGGGAGGCAGTGCTGTTACTCCCATCTCGTTCATAGGGAACTGGTTCTGTTACTCCTCTCTCCTTCATAGGGAGGCAGTGCTGTTACTCCCATCTTGTTCATAGGGAACTGGTGCTGTTACTCCATTCTCTTAGGGCGGAAGTGCTGTTACTCCTCTCTCCTTCATAGGGAGGCAGTGCTGTTACTCCCATCTCGTTCATAGGGAACTGGTGCTGTTACTCCTCTCTCCTTCATAGGGAGGCAGTGCTGTTACTCCCATCTCGTTCATAGGGAACTGGTGCATTTACTCCTCTCTCCTTCTTATGGAGGCAGTGCTGTTACTCCCATCTTGTTCATAGGGAACTGGTGCTGTCACTCCACTCTCTTAGGGTGGAAGTGCTGTTACTCCTCTCTCCTTCATATGGAGGCAGTGCTGTTACTCCCATCTCGTTCATAGGGAACTGGTGCTGTTACTCCTCTCTCTTAGGGTGGAAGTGCTGTTACTCCTCTCTCCTTCATATGGAGGCAGTGCTGTTACTCCCATCTCGTTCATAGGGAACTGGTGCTGTTACTCCTCTCTCCTTCATATGGAGGCAGTGCTGTTACTCCCATCTCGTTCATAGGGAACTGGTGCTGTTACTCCTCTCTCCTTCATATGGAGGCAGTGCTGTTACTCCCATCTTGTTCATGGGGAACTGGTGCTGTTACTCCTCTCTCCTTCATAGGGAGGCAGTGCTGTTACTCCCATCTCGTTCATAGGGAACTGATGCTGTTACTCCTCTCTTCTTCATAGGGAGACAGTGTTGTTACTCCCATCTCGTTCATAGGGAATTGGTGCTGTTACTCCTCTCTCCTTCATAGGGAGGCAGTGCTGTTACTCCCATCTCGTTCATAGGGAACTGGTGCTGTTACTCCTCTCTCCTTCATATGGAGGCAGTGCTGTTACTCCCATCTTGTTCATAGGGAACTGGTGCTGTTACTCCATTCTCTTAGGGTGGAAGTGCTGTTACTCCTCTTTCCTTCATAGGGAGGCATTGCTGTTACTCCCATCTCGTTCATAGGGAACTGGTGCTGTTACTCCTCTCTCCTTCATATGGAGGCAGTGCTGTTACTCCTCTCTCCTTCATAGGGAGGTAGTGCTGTTACTCCCATCTCGTTCATAGGGAACTGGTGCTGTTACTCCTCTCTCCTCCATATGGAGGCAGTGCTGTTACTCCCATCTCGTTGATAGGGAACTGGTGCTGTTACTCCTCTCCCCTTCATATGGAGGCAGTGCTGTTACTCCCATCTTGTTCATAGGGAACTGGTGCTGTTACTCCTCTCCCCTTCATATGGAGGCAGTGCTGTTACTCCCATCTTGTTCATAGGGAACTGGTGCTGTTACTCCTCTCCCCTTCATATGGAGGCAGTGCTGTTACTCCCATCTCGTTCATAGGGAACTGGTGCTGTTACTCCTCTCTCCTTCATAGGAAGGAAGTGCTGTTACTCCCATCTCGTTCATAGGGAACTGGTGCTGCTTCTCCTCTCTCCTTCATATGGAGGCAGTGCTGATACTCCCATCTTGTTCATAGGGAACTGGTGCTGTCACTCCAATCTCTTAGGGTGGAAGTGATGTTACTCCTCTCTCCTTCATAGGGAGGCAGTGCTGTTACTCCCATCTCGTTCATAGGGAACTGGTGCTGTTACTCCTCTCTCCTTCATATGGAGGCAGTGCTGTTACTCCCATGTTGTTCATAGGGAACTGGTGATGTTACTCCTCTCTCCTTCATAGGGAGGCAGTGCTGTTACTCCCATCTCGTTCATAGGGAACTGATGCTGTTACTCCTCTCTCCTTCATAGGGAGACAGTGTTGTTACTCCCATCTCGTTCATAGGGAACTGGTGCTCTTACTGCTCTCTCCTTCATAGGGAGGCAGTGCTGTTACTCCCATCTCGTTCATAGGGAACTGGTGCTGTTATTCCTCTCTCCTTCATAGGGAGGCAGTGCTGTTACTCCCATCTCGTTCATAGGGAACTGGTGCTGTTACTCCTCTCTCCTTCATATGGAGGCAGTGCTGTTACTCCCATCTTGTTCATAGGGAACTGGTGCTGTCACTCCACTCTCTTAGGGTGGAAGTGCTGTTACTCCTCTCTCCTTCATAGCGAGGCAGTGCTGTTACTCCCATCTCGTTCATAGGGAACTGGTGCTGTTACTCCTCTCTCCTTCATATGGAGGCAGTGCTGTTAGTCCCATCTTGTTCATGGGGAACTGGTGCTGTTACTAATCTCTCTCTCATAGGGAGGCAGTGCTGATACTCCCATCTTGTTCATAGGGAACTGGTGCTGTCACTCCACTCTCTTAGGGTGGAAGTGATGTTACTCCTCTCTCCTTCATAGGGAGGCAGTGCTGTTACTCCCATCTCGTTCATAGGGAACTGGTGCTGTTACTCCTCTCTCCTTCATATGGAGGCAGTGCTGTTACTCCCATGTTGTTCATAGGGAACTGGTGATGTTACTCCTCTCTCCTTCATAGGGAGGCAGTGCTGTTACTCCCATCTCGTTCATAGGGAACTGATGCTGTTACTCCTCTCTCCTTCATAGGGAGACAGTGTTGTTACTCCCATCTCGTTCATAGGGAACTGGTGCTCTTACTGCTCTCTCCTTCATAGGGAGGCAGTGTTGTTACTCCCATCTCGTTCATAGGGAACTGGTGCTGTTACTCCTCTCTCCTTCATATGGAGGCAGTGCTGTTACTCCCATCTTGTTCATAGGGAACTGGTGCTGTTACTCCTCTCTCCTTCATATGGAGGCAGTGTTGTTACTCCCATCTTGTTCATAGGGAACTGGTGCTGTTACTCCATTCTCTTAGGGTGGAAGTGCTGTTACTCCTCTCTCCTTCTTATGGAGGCAGTGCTGTTACTCCCATCTTGTTCATAGGGAACTGGTGCTGTCACTCCACTCTCTTAGGGTGGAAGTGCTGTTACTCCTCTCTCCTTCATATGGAGGCAGTGCTGTTACTCCCATCTCGTTCATAGGGAACTGGTGCTGTTACTCCTCTCTCTTAGGGTGGAAGTGCTGTTACTCCTCTCTCCTTCATATGGAGGCAGTGCTGTTACTCCCATCTCGTTCATAGGGAACTGGTGCTGTTACTCCTCTCTCCTTCATATGGAGGCAGTGCTGTTACTCCCATCTCGTTCATAGGGAACTGGTGCTGTTACTCCTCTCTCCTTCATATGGAGGCAGTGCTGTTACTCCCATCTTGTTCATGGGGAACTGGTGCTGTTACTCCTCTCTCCTTCATAGGGAGGCAGTGCTGTTACTCCCATCTCGTTCATAGGGAACTGATGCTGTTACTCTTCTCTCCTTCATAGGGAGACAGTGTTGTTACTCCCATCTCGTTCATAGGGAATTGGTGCTGTTACTCCTCTCTCCTTCATAGGGAGGCAGTGCTGTTACTCCCATCTCGTTCATAGGGAACTGGTGCTGTTACTCCTCTCTCCTTCATATGGAGGCAGTGCTGTTACTCCCATCTTGTTCATAGGGAACTGGTGCTGTTACTCCATTCTCTTAGGGTGGAAGTGCTGTTACTCCTCTTTCCTTCATAGGGAGGCATTGCTGTTACTCCCATCTCGTTCATAGGGAACTGGTGCTGTTACTCCTCTCTCCTTCATATGGAGGCAGTGCTGTTACTCCTCTCTCCTTCATAGGGAGGTAGTGCTGTTACTCCCATCTCGTTCATAGGGAACTGGTGCTGTTACTCCTCTCTCCTCCATATGGAGGCAGTGCTGTTACTCCCATCTCGTTGATAGGGAACTGGTGCTGTTACTCCTCTCCCCTTCATATGGAGGCAGTGCTGTTACTCCCATCTTGTTCATAGGGAACTGGTGCTGTTACTCCTCTCCCCTTCATATGGAGGCAGTGCTGTTACTCCCATCTTGTTCATAGGGAACTGGTGCTGTTACTCCTCTCCCCTTCATATGGAGGCAGTGCTGTTACTCCCATCTCGTTCATAGGGAACTGGTGCTGTTACTCCTCTCTCCTTCATAGGAAGGAAGTGCTGTTACTCCCATCTCGTTCATAGGGAACTGGTGCTGCTTCTCCTCTCTCCTTCATATGGAGGCAGTGCTGATACTCCCATCTTGTTCATAGGGAACTGGTGCTGTCACTCCAATCTCTTAGGGTGGAAGTGATGTTACTCCTCTCTCCTTCATAGGGAGGCAGTGCTGTTACTCCCATCTCGTTCATAGGGAACTGGTGCTGTTACTCCTCTCTCCTTCATATGGAGGCAGTGCTGTTACTCCCATGTTGTTCATAGGGAACTGGTGATGTTACTCCTCTCTCCTTCATAGGGAGGCAGTGCTGTTACTCCCATCTCGTTCATAGGGAACTGATGCTGTTACTCCTCTCTCCTTCATAGGGAGACAGTGTTGTTACTCCCATCTCGTTCATAGGGAACTGGTGCTCTTACTGCTCTCTCCTTCATAGGGAGGCAGTGCTGTTACTCCCATCTCGTTCATAGGGAACTGGTGCTGTTATTCCTCTCTCCTTCATAGGGAGGCAGTGCTGTTACTCCCATCTCGTTCATAGGGAACTGGTGCTGTTACTCCTCTCTCCTTCATATGGAGGCAGTGCTGTTACTCCCATCTTGTTCATAGGGAACTGGTGCTGTCACTCCACTCTCTTAGGGTGGAAGTGCTGTTACTCCTCTCTCCTTCATAGCGAGGCAGTGCTGTTACTCCCATCTCGTTCATAGGGAACTGGTGCTGTTACTCCTCTCTCCTTCATATGGAGGCAGTGCTGTTAGTCCCATCTTGTTCATGGGGAACTGGTGCTGTTACTAATCTCTCTCTCATAGGGAGGCAGTGCTGATACTCCCATCTTGTTCATAGGGAACTGGTGCTGTCACTCCACTCTCTTAGGGTGGAAGTGATGTTACTCCTCTCTCCTTCATAGGGAGGCAGTGCTGTTACTCCCATCTCGTTCATAGGGAACTGGTGCTGTTACTCCTCTCTCCTTCATATGGAGGCAGTGCTGTTACTCCCATGTTGTTCATAGGGAACTGGTGATGTTACTCCTCTCTCCTTCATAGGGAGGCAGTGCTGTTACTCCCATCTCGTTCATAGGGAACTGATGCTGTTACTCCTCTCTCCTTCATAGGGAGACAGTGTTGTTACTCCCATCTCGTTCATAGGGAACTGGTGCTCTTACTGCTCTCTCCTTCATAGGGAGGCAGTGTTGTTACTCCCATCTCGTTCATAGGGAACTGGTGCTGTTACTCCTCTCTCCTTCATATGGAGGCAGTGCTGTTACTCCCATCTTGTTCATAGGGAACTGGTGCTGTTACTCCTCTCTCCTTCATATGGAGGCAGTGTTGTTACTCCCATCTTGTTCATAGGGAACTGGTGCTGTTACTCCTCTCTCCTACATAGGGAGACAGTGTTGTTACTCCCAGCTCGTTCATAGGGAACTGGTGCTGTTACTCCTCTCTCCTTCATAGGGAGGCAGTGCTGTTACTCCCATCCCGTTCATAGGGAACTGGTGCTTTTACTCCTCTCTCCTTCATATGGAGGCAGTGCTGTTACTCCCATCTTGTTCATAGGGAACTGGTGCTGTTACTCCATTCTCTTAGGGTGGAAGTGCTGTTACTCCTCTCTCCTTCATAGGGAGGCAGTGCTGTTACTCCCATCTCGTTCATAGGGAACTGGTGCTGTTACTCCTCTCTCCTTCAAAGGGAGGCAGTGCTGTTACTCCCATCTCCTTCATAGGGAACTGGTGCTGTTACTCCATTCTCTTAGGGTGGAAGTGCTGTTACTCCTCTCTCCTTCATAGGGAGGCAGTGCTGTTACTCCCATCTCGTTCATAGGGAACTGGTGCTGTTACTCCTCTCTCCTTCATAGGGAGGCAGTGCTGTTACTCCCATCTCGTTCATAGGGAACTGATGCTGTTACTCCTCTCTCCTTCATAGGGAGACAGTGTTGTTACTCCCATCTCGTTCATAGGGAACTGGTGCTGTTACTCCTCTATCCTTCATAGGGAGGCAGTGCTGTTACTCCCATCTCGTTCATAGGGAACTGGTGCTGTTACTCCTCTCTCCTTCATATGGAGGCCGTGCTGTTACTCCCATCTGGTTCATAGGGAACTGGTGCTGTTACTCCATTCTCTTAGGGTGGAAGTGCTGTTACTCCTCTCTCCTTCATAGGGAAGCAGTGCTGTTACTCCCATCTCGTTCATAGGGAACTGGTGCTGTTACTCCTCTCTCCTTCATATGGAGGCAGTGCTGGTACTCCTCTCTCCTTCATAGGGAGGCAGTGCTGTTACTCCCATCTCGTTCATAGGGAACTGGTGCTGTTACTCCTCTCTCCTTCATATGTAGGCAGTGCTGTTACTCCCATCTTGTTCACAGGGAACTGGTGCTGTTGCCCATTCTCTTAGGGTGGAAGTGCTGTTACTCCTCTCTCCTTCATAGGGAGGCAGTGCTGTTACTCCCATCTCGTTCATAGGGAACTGGTGCTGACACTCCACTCTCTTAGGGTGGAAGTGCTGTTACTCCTCTCTCCTTCATAGGGAGACAGTGTTGTTACTCCCATCTCGTTCATAGGGAACTGATGCTGTTACTCCTCTCTCCTTCATAGGGAGACAGTGTTGTTACGCTGATCTCGTTCATAGGGAACTGGTGCTGTTACTCCTCTCTCCTTCATAGGGAGGCAGTGCTGTTACTCCTCTCCACTTCATAGGGAACTGGTGCTATTACTCCTCTCTCCTTCATGGGGAGGCAATGCTGTTACTCCTCTCCCCTTCATAGGGAACTGGTGCTGTTACTCCTCTCTCCTTCATAGGGAGGCAGTGCTGTAACTCCTCCCCCCTTCATAGGGAACTGGTGCTGTTACTCCTTTCTCCTTCATAGGGAGGCAGTGCTGTTACACCTCTCCCCTTCATAGGGAACTGATGCTGTTACTCCTCTCTCCTTCATAGGGAGGCAGTGCTGTTACAACCATCTCGTTCATAGGCAACTGGTGCTGTTACTCCTCTCTCCTTCATAGGGAGGCAGTGCTGTTACTCCCATCTCGTTCATAGGGAACTGGTGCTGTTACTCCTCTCTCCTTCATAGGGAGGCAGTGCTGTTACTCCCATCTCGTTCATAGGGATCTGGTGCTGTTACTCCTCTCTCCTTCATAGGGAGGCAGTGCTG
Organism: Ambystoma mexicanum; assembly: GCF_040938575.1. Taxonomy (NCBI): domain Eukaryota; kingdom Metazoa; phylum Chordata; class Amphibia; order Caudata; family Ambystomatidae; genus Ambystoma; species Ambystoma mexicanum. The sequence goes on from NC_090922.1 coordinate 1,510,900,910, forward strand.
TTACTCCCATCTCGTTCATAGGGAACTGTTGCTGTTACTCCTCTCTCCTTCATAGGGAACTGGTGCTGCTACTCCTCTCCCCTTCATAGGGAGGCAGTGCTGTTACTCCTTTCTCCTTCATAGGGAGGCAGTGCTGTTACTCCCATCTCGTTCATAGGGAACTGGTGCTGTTACTCCTCTCTCCTTCATATGGAGGCAGTGCTGTTACTCCCATCTTGTTCATAGGGAACTGGTGCTGTTACTCCTCTCTCCTTCATAGGGAGGCAGTGCTGTTACTCCCATCTCGTTCATAGGGAACTGATGCTGTTACTCCTCTCTCCTTCATAGGGAGGCAGTGCTGTTACTCCCATCTCGTTCATAGGGAACTGGTTCTGTTACTCCTCTCTCCTTCATAGGGAGGCAGTGCTGTTACTCCCATCTTGTTCATAGGGAACTGGTGCTGTTACTCCATTCTCTTAGGGCGGAAGTGCTGTTACTCCTCTCTCCTTCATAGGGAGGCAGTGCTGTTACTCCCATCTCGTTCATAGGGAACTGGTGCTGTTACTCCTCTCTCCTTCATAGGGAGGCAGTGCTGTTACTCCCATCTCGTTCATAGGGAACTGGTGCTGTTACTCCTCTCTCCTTCATATGGAGGCAGTGCTGTTACTCCCATCTTGTTCATAGGGAACTGGTGCTGTTACTCCATTCTCTTAGGGTGGAAGTGCTGTTACTCCTCTCTCCTTCATAGGGAGCAGTGCTGTTACTCCCATCTCGTTCATAGGGAACTGGTGCTGTTACTCCTCTCTCCTTCTTATGGAGGCAGTGCTGTTACTCCCATCTTGTTCATAGGGAACTGGTGCTGTCACTCCACTCTCTTAGGGTGGAAGTGCTGTTACTCCTCTCTCCTTCATATGGAGGCAGTGCTGTTACTCCCATCTCATTCATAGGGAACTGGTGCTGTTACTCCTCTCTCCTTCATATGGAGGCAGTGCTGTTACTCCCATCTTGTTCATGGGGAACTGGTGCTGTTAATCCTCTCTCCTTCATAGGGAGGCAGTGCTGTTACTCCCATCTCGTTCATAGGGAACTGATGCTGTTACTCCTCTCTCCTTCATAGGGAGACAGTGTTGTTACTCCCATCTCGTTCATAGGGAATTGGTGCTGTTACTCCTCTCTCCTTCATAGGGAGGTAGTGCTGTTACTCCCATCTCGTTCATAGGGAACTGGTGCTGTTACTCCTCTCTCCTTCATATGGAGGCAGTGCTGTTACTCCCATCTTGTTCATAGGGAACTGGTGCTGTTACTCCATTCTCTTAGGGTGGAAGTGCTGTTACTCCTCTTTCCTTCATAGGGAGGCATTGCTGTTACTCCCATCTCGTTCATAGGGAACTGGTGCTGTTACTCCTCTCTCCTTCATATGGAGGCAGTGCTGTTACTCCTCTCTCCTTCATAGGGAGGTAGTGCTGTTACTCCCATCTCGTTCATAGGGAACTGGTGCTGTTACTCCTCTCTCCTCCATATGGAGGCAGTGCTGTTACTCCCATCTCGTTCATAGGGAACTGGTGCTGTTACTCCTCTCCCCTTCATATGGAGGCAGTGCTGTTACTCCCATCTTGTTCATAGGGAACTGGTGCTGTTACTCCTCTCCCCTTCATATGGAGGCAGTGCTGTTACTCCCATCTTGTTCATAGGGAACTGGTGCTGTTACTCCTCTCTCCTTCATATGGAGGCAGTGCTGTTACTCCCATGTTGTTCATAGAGAACTGGTGATGTTACTCCTCTCTCCTTCATAGGGAGGCAGTGCTGTTACTCCCATCTCGTTCATAGGGAACTGATGCTGTTACTCCTCTCTCCTTCATAGGGAGACAGCGTTGTTACTCCCATCTCGTTCATAGGGAACTGGTGCTCTTACTGCTCTCTCCTTCATAGGGAGGCAGTGTTGTTACTCCCATCTCGTTCACAGGGAACTGGTGCTGTTACTCCTCTCTCCTTCATATGGAGGCAGTGCTGTTACTCCCATCTTGTTCATAGGCAACTGGTGCTGTTACTCCTCTCTCCTTCATATGGAGGCAGTGTTGTTACTCCCATCTTGTTCATAGGGAACTGGTGCTGTTACTCCTCTCTCCTACATAGGGAGACAGTGTTGTTACTCCCAGCTCGTTCATAGGGAACTGGTGCTGTTACTCCTCTCTCCTTCATAGGGAGGCAGTGCTGTTACTCCCATCTCGTTCATAGGGAACTGGTGCTGTTACTCCTCTCTCCTTCATATGGAGGCAGTGCTGTTACTCCCATCTTGTTCATAGGGAACTGGTGCTGTTACTCCATTCTCTTAGGGTGGAAGTGCTGTTACTCCTCTCTCCTTCATAGGGAGGCAGTGCTGTTACTCCCATCTCGTTCATAGGGAACTGGTGCTGTTACTCCTCTCTCCTTCATAGGGAGGCAGTGCTGTTACTCCCATCTCGTTCATAGGGAACTGGTGGTGTTTCTCCATTCTCTTAGGGTGGAAGTGCTGTTACTCCTCTCTCCTTCATAGGGAGGCAGTGCTGTTACTCCCATCTCGTTCATAGGGAACTGGTGCTGTTACTCCTCTCTCCTTCATAGGGAGGCAGTGCTGTTACTCCCATCTCGTTCATAGGGAACTGATGCTGTTACTCCTCTCTCCTTCATAGGGAGACAGTGTTGTTACTCCCATCTCGTTCATAGGGAACTGGTGCTGTTACTCCTCTATCCTTCATAGGGAGGCAGTGCTGTTACTCCCATCTCGTTCATAGGGAACTGGTGCTGTTACTCCTCTCTCCTTCATATGGAGGCAGTGCTGTTACTCCCATCTGGTTCATAGGGAACTGGTCCTGTTACTCCATTCTCTTAGGGTGGAAGTGCTGTTACTCCTCTCTCCTTCATAGGGAAGCAGTGCTGTTACTCCCATCTCGTTCATAGGGAACTGGTGCTGTTACTCCTCTCTCCTTCATATGGAGGCAGTGCTGTTACTCCTCTCTCCTTCATAGGGAGGCAGTGCTGTTACTCCCATCTCGTTCATAGGGAACTGGTGCTGTTACTCCTCTCTCCTTCATATGTAGGCAGTGCTGTTACTCCCATCTTGTTCACAGGGAACTGGTGCTGTTGCCCATTCTCTTAGGGTGGAAGTGCTGTTACTCCTCTCTCCTTCATAGGGAGGCAGTGCTGTTACTCCCATCTCGTTCATAGGGAACTGGTGCTGCCACTCCACTCTCTTAGGGTGGAAGTGCTGTTACTCCTCTCTCCTTCATAGGGAGACAGTGTTGTTACTCCCATCTCGTTCATAGGGAACTGATGCTGTTACTCCTCTCTCCTTCATAGGGAGACAGTGTTGTTACGCCCATCTCGTTCATAGGGAACTGGTGCTGTTGCTCCTCTCTCCTTCATAGGGAGGCAGTGCTGTTACTCCTCTCCACTTCATAGGGAACTGGTGCTATTACTCCTCTCTCCTTCATAGGGAGGCAGTGCTGTAACTCCTCTCCCGTTCATAGGGAACTGGTGCTGTTACTCCTCTCTCCTTCATAGGGAGGCAGTGCTTTTACACCTCTCCCCTTCATAGGGAACTGATGCTGTTACTCCTCTCTCCTTCATAGGGAGGCAGTGCTGTTACACCCATCTCGTTCATAGGCAACTGTTGCTGTTACTCCTCTCTCCTTCATATGGAGGCAGTGCTGTTACTCCCATCTTGTTCATAGGCAACTGGTGCTGTTACTCCTCTCTCCTTCATATGGAGGCAGTGTTGTTACTCCCATCTTGTTCATAGGGAACTGGTGCTGTTACTCCTCTCTCCTACATAGGGAGACAGTGTTGTTACTCCCAGCTCGTTCATAGGGAACTGGTGCTGTTACTCCTCTCTCCTCCATATGGAGGCAGTGCTGTTACTCCCATCTCGTTCATAGGGAACTGGTGCTGTTACTCCTCTCCCCTTCATATGGAGGCAGTGCTGTTACTCCCATCTTGTTCATAGGGAACTGGTGCTGTTACTCCTCTCCCCTTCATATGGAGGCAGTGCTGTTACTCCCATCTTGTTCATAGGGAACTGGTGCTGTTACTCCTCTCTCCTTCATATGGAGGCAGTGCTGTTACTCCCATGTTGTCCATAGAGAACTGGTGATGTTACTCCTCTCTCCTTCATAGGGAGGCAGTGCTGTTACTCCCATCTCGTTCATAGGGAACTGATGCTGTTACTCCTCTCTCCTTCATAGGGAGACAGCGTTGTTACTCCCATCTCGTTCATAGGGAACTGGTGCTCTTACTGCTCTCTCCTTCATAGGGAGGCAGTGTTGTTACTCCCATCTTGTTCATAGGGAACTGGTGCTGTTACTCCTCTCTCCTTCATATGGAGGCAGTGCTGTTACTCCCATCTTGTTCATAGGCAACTGGTGCTGTTACTCCTCTCTCCTTCATATGGAGGCAGTGTTGTTACTCCCATCTTGTTCATAGGGAACTGGTGCTGAAACTCCTCTCTCCTACATAGGGAGACAGTGTTGTTACTCCCAGCTCGTTCATAGGGAACTGGTGCTGTTACTCCTCTCTCCTTCATAGGGAGGCAGTGCTGTTACTCCCATCTCGTTCATAGGGAACTGGTGCTGTTACTCCTCTCTCCTTCATATGGAGGCAGTGCTGTTACTCCCATCTTGTTCATAGGGAACTGGTGCTGTTACTCCATTCTCTTAGGGTGGAAGTGCTGTTACTCCCCTCTCCTTCATAGGGAGGCAGTGCTGTTACTCCCATCTCGTTCATAGGGAACTGGTGCTGTTACTCCTCTCTCCTTCATAGGGAGGCAGTGCTGTTACTCCCATCTCGTTCATAGGGAACTGGTGCTGTTTCTCCATTCTCTTAGGGTGGAAGTGCTGTTACTCCTCTCTCCTTCATAGGGAGGCAGTGCTGTTACTCCCATCTCGTTCATAGGGAACTGGTGCTGTTACTCCTCTCTCCTTCATAGGGAGGCAGTGCTGTTACTCCCATCTCGTTCATAGGGAACTGATGCTGTTACTCCTCTCTCCTTCATAGGGAGACAGTGTTGTTACTCCCATCTCGTTCATAGGGAACTGGTGCTGTTACTCCTCTATCCTTCATAGGGAGGCAGTGCTGTTACTCCCATCTCGTTCATAGGGAACTGGTGCTGTTACTCCTCTCTCCTTCATATGGAGGCAGTGCTGTTACTCCCATCTGGTTCATAGGGAACTGGTGCTGTTACTCCATTCTCTTAGGGTGGAAGTGCTGTTACTCCTCTCTCCTTCATAGGGAAGCAGTGCTGTTACTCCCATCTCGTTCATAGGGAACTGGTGCTGTTACTCCTCTCTCCTTCATATGGAGGCAGTGCTGTTACTCCTCTCTCCTTCATAGGGAGGCAGTGCTGTTACTCCCATCTCGTTCATAGGGAACTGGTGCTGTTACTCCTCTCTCCTTCATATGTAGGCAGTGCTGTTACTCCCATCTTGTTCACAGGGAACTGGTGCTGTTGCCCATTCTCTTAGGGTGGAAGTGCTGTTACTCCTCTCTCCTTCATAGGGAGGCAGTGCTGTTACTCCCATCTCGTTCATAGGGAACTGGTGCTGCCACTCCACTCTCTTAGGGTGGAAGTGCTGTTACTCCTCTCTCCTTCATAGGGAGACAGTGTTGTTACTCCCATCTCGTTCATAGGGAACTGATGCTGTTACTCCTCTCTCCTTCATAGGGAGACAGTGTTGTTACGCCCATCTCGTTCATAGGGAACTGGTGCTGTTGCTCCTCTCTCCTTCATAGGGAGGCAGTGCTGTTACTCCTCTCCACTTCATAGGGAACTGGTGCTATTACTCCTCTCTCCTTCATAGGGAGGCAATGCTGTTACTCCTCTCCCCTTCATAGGGAACTGGTGCTGTTACTCCTCTCTCCTTCATAGGGAGGCAGTGCTGTAACTCCTCTCCCCTTCATAGGGAACTGGTGCTGTTACTCCTCTCTCCTTCATAGGGAGGCAGTGCTTTTACACCTCTCCCCTTCATAGGGAACTGATGCTGTTACTCCTCTCTCCTTCATAGGGAGGCAGTGCTGTTACACCCATCTCGTTCATAGGCAACTGGTGCTGTTACTCCTCTCTCCTTCATAGGGAGGCAGTGCTGTTGCTCCCATCTCGTTCATAGGGAACTGGTGCTGTTACTCCTCTCTCCTTCATAGGGAGGCAGTGCTGTTACTCCCATCTCGTTCATAGGGAACTGGTGCTGTTACTCCTCTCTCCTTCATAGGGAGGCAGTGCTGTTACTCCCATCTCGTTCATAGGGAACTGTTGCTGTTACTCCTCTCTCCTTCATAGGGAACTGGTGCTGTTACTCCTCGCCCCTTCATAGGGAGGCAGTGCTGTTACTCCTCTCTCCTTCATAGGGAGGCAGTGCTGTTACTCCCATCTCGTTCATAGGGAACTGGTGCTGTTACTCCTCTCTCCTTCATATGGAGGCAGTGCTGTTACTCCCATCTTGTTCATAGGGAACTGGTGCTGTTACTCCTCTCTCCTTCATAGGGAGGCAGTGCTGTTACTCCCATCTCGTTCATAGGGAACTGATGCTGTTACTCCTCTCTCCTTCATAGGGAGGCAGTGCTGTTACTCCCATCTTGTTCATAGGGAACTGGTTCTGTTACTCCTCTCTCCTTCATAGGGAGGCAGTGCTGTTACTCCCATCTTGTTCATAGGGAACTGGTGCTGTTACTCCATTCTCTTAGGGCGGAAGTGCTGTTACTCCTCTCTCCTTCATAGGGAGGCAGTGCTGTTACTCCCATCTCGTTCATAGGGAACTGGTGCTGTTACTCCTCTCTCCTTCATAGGGAGGCAGTGCTGTTACTCCTATCTCGTTCATAGGGAACTGGTGATGTTACTCCTCTCTCCTTATTATGGAGGCAGTGCTGTTACTCCCATCTTGTTCATAGGGAACTGGTGCTGTCACTCCACTCTCTTAGGGTGGAAGTGCTGTTACTCCTCTCTCCTTCATATGGAGGCAGTGCTGTTACTCCCATCTCGTTTATAGGGAACTGGTGCTGTTACTCCTCTCTCCTTCATATGGAGGCAGTGCTGTTACTCCCATCCTGTTCATGGGGAACTGGTGCTGTTACTCCTCTCTCCTTCATAGGGAGGCAGTGCTGTTACTCCCATCTCGTTCATAGGGAACTGATGTTGTTACTCCTCTCTCCTTCATAGGGAGACAGTGTTGTTACTCCCATCTCGTTCATAGGGAATTGGTGCTGTTACTCCTCTCTCCTTCATAGGGAGGCAGTGCTGTTACTCCCATCTCGTTCATAGGGAACTGGTGCTGTTACTCCTCTCTCCTTCATATGGAGGCAGTGCTGTTACTCCCATCTTGTTCATAGGGAACTGGTGCTGTTACTCCATTCTCTTAGGGTGGAAGTGCTGTTACTCCTCTTTCCTTCATAGGGAGGCATTGATGTTACTCCCATCTCGTTCATAGGGAACTGGTGCTGTTACTCCTCTCTCCTTCATATGGAGGCAGTGCTGTTACTCCTCTCTCCTTCATAGGGAGGTAGTGCTGTTACTCCCATCTCGTTCATAGGGAACTGGTGCTGTTACTCCTCTCTCCTCCATATGGAGGCAGTGCTGTTACTCCCATCTCGTTCATAGGGAACTGGTGCTGTTACTCCTCTCCCCTTCATATGGAGGCAGTGCTGTTACTCCCATCTTGTTCATAGGGAACTGGTGCTGTTGCTCCTCTCCCCTTCATATGGAGGCAGTGCTGTTACTCCCATCTTGTTCATAGGGAACTGGTGCTGTTACTCCTCTCCCCTTCATAGGGAGACAGTGTTGTTACTCCCATCTCGTTCAGAGGGAACTGGTGCTGTTACTCCTCTCTCCTTCATAGGGAGGCAGTGCTGTTACTCCTCTCCCCATCATAGGGAACTGGTGCTGTTACTCCTCTCTCATTCATAGGGAGGCAGTGCTTTTACTCCTCTCTCCTTCATAGGGAGGCAGTGCTGTTACGCCCATCTCGTTCAGAGGGAACTGGTGCTGTTACTCCACTCTCTTAGGGTGGAAGTGCTGTTACTCCTCTCTCCTTCATAGGGAGGCAGTGCTGTTACTCCCATCTCGTTCATAGGGAACTGGTGCTGTTATTCCTCTCTCCTTCATAGGGAACTGGTGCTGTTACTCCTCTCCCCTTCATAGGGAACTGGTGCTGTTACTCCTCTCTCCTTCATATGGTAGCAGTGCTGTTACTCCTCTCCCCTTCATAGGGACCTGGTGCTGTTACTCCTCTCTCCTTCATAGGGTGGCAGTGCTGTTACTCCTCTCTCCTTCATAGGGAAGCAGTGCTGTTACTCCTCTCTCCTTCATAGGGAACTGGTGCTGTTACTCCTCTCCCCTTCATAGGGAACTGGTGCTGTTACTCCTCTCTCCTTCATAGGGAGGCAGTGTTGTTACTCCTCTCCCCTTCATAGGGAACTGGTGCTATTACTCCACTCTCTTAGGGTGGAAGTGCTGTTACTCCTCTCTCCTTCATAGGGAGGCAGTGTTGTTACTCCCATCTCGTTCATAGGGAACTGGTGCTGTTACTCCTCTCTCCTTCATAGGGAACTGGTGCTGTTACTCCTCTCCCCTTCATAGGGAACTGGTGCTGTTACTCCTCTCTCCTTCATAGGGAACTGGCGCTGTTACTCCTCGCTCCTTCATAGGGGGGCAGTGCTGTTACTCCTCTCTCCTTCATAGGGAAGCAGTGCTGTTACTCCTCTCTCCTTCATAGGGAACTGGTGCTGTTACTCCACTCTCTTAGGGTGGAAGTGCTGTTACTCCTCTCTCCTTCATAGGGAACTGGTGCTGTTACTCCTCTCTCCTTCATAGGGAACTGGTGCTGTTACTCCTCTCTCCTTCATATGGTGGCAGTGCTGTTACTCCTCTCCCTTTCATAGGGAACTGGTGCTGTTACTCCTCTCTCCTTCATAGGGTGGCAGTGCTGTTACTCCTCTCCCCTTCATAGGGAACTGGTGCTGTTACTCCTCTCCCCTTCATGGGGAACTGGTGCTGTTACTCCTCTCTCCTTCATAGGGAACTGGTGCTGTTACTCCTCTCCCCTTCATAGGGACTGGTGCTGTTACTCCTCTCCCCTTCATAGGGAACTGGTGCTGTTACTCCTCTCTCCTTCATAGGGAACTGGTGCAGTTACTCCTCTCTCCTTCATAGGGAGGCATGTCCCAACATGAAAGTCAGTCATACAAAGTTGTTGCTTTTTTGTGTGCTTGGGATGGCGTGGATAACCTTGATGTGTGTCAAACGCTTGGGAACACCCCTCGAAGTACTGGCTCCACCCACCTCTTTCAGTCTTTACTGAATTGCCACAGAGCTGCAGGGACAGCATGCGTTCCACCCAGTTCCACCAGCATGGTGGCTGCGGCTGGGGCCAGCCTGATTCACCTGCACCCTGCCAGGCGGTTTAGTTTTGAGCTGATTGCAGGAAGACACTGTCGTCCACACGTGGGTGACTGAATACAATAGACCCAGGCCAGGAGTGTGTGTCTAAACAACACATCGTGTCTTCGCCGAATTCAAGTGGACATCAAAGAACTTCCTCGGGTGACGTCCTCCGGGCAGCTTTTCCTCTCTGCTGGAATCGGGTGCCCCGGACAGCACTCACAGCCACGGCGAGAGCAGGAGCTTGGAGGCCTCGCAGGCTATCTGGGATGGGAGCTTAACAAAGAAGTCATGCTACTTTGCTTTGTAAAGTGCTCCGTTGCTTTTCAAAACTAGGATGACGCTAAATAAATCTCTATATAGGAAAGTGAAACTGTGTGTGTTTGTGGCTTTGGCTATGTTCCCTATACAACTCCACACCATTTCACCAATCTGCACCAACATTTGCTCAGTCTCCTGTTAGGACCCCGTGGACAGTACTGGCTAAATGACATCTGTAAACCCCACCCCTTTGCCCCGATTTAGCAAAAGTGCAAATTTGGCTGTGGGTTTGTAGCTTTGCAAAATTGCCCTATAACATTCCACACTGTTTCACCAATCTGCACCAAACTTTGCACAGTCACCTGGTAGGACCTTCTGGAAATTACTGGCTACGTGACAACTGGTTACCGCACCCATTTCCCCGGATTTCAGCAAAATTCTCTGGGTTTGTGGCTTCACCTATGTTCCCTATACAATTCTTCACCATTTCACCAATCTGCACCAAATTTTACACAGTCACCTGTTAAGATCCTGTGGGCTTTACTGGCTATATGAGATCTGGATACCCCACTCCTTTCCCTGGATTACAACAACATTCTCTGGGTTTGTGGCTTTGCGTATGTTCCCTATACAATTCCACACTGTTTCACCAATCTACAGGAAAGTTTGCAGAGTCACCTGTTCAGACACTCTGGACATTACTGGCTACATGACATCTAGACACCCCACCCCTTTCCCAGGATTTCAGCAAAAGTGCAAATTTAGGGTGGATGTGTGGCTTTGCATATTTTCCCAATACCATTCCACATAGTTTCACCAATCTGCACCGCATTATGGACAATCACCTGTTAGGACCCCTCGGTCATTACTGGCTACATGACATTTGGACAACCCACCCCTTTCACCAGATTTCAGCAAAAGTCAAAATGTGTGGGTTTGTGGGTTTGTGGCTTGGCAAAGCGCTGCTCCTTATACAATTCCACACTGTTTCACCAATCTGCATCAAATTTTGCACAGTTATCTGTACCTATGAGGGATTGAAAGCCCGGGCAATATCCGCGAGTTCCAAATAATAATTATTATAATAGTCAAGCCGGAGTGGAAGTACGAGTACGTTGGTGGCAATTCGTTTTGGCAGACCCCCTGCAGTAGGCAGAGGGATGGAGCTGAAACCGGGCAGCCCAGTTCATCGTGTTATCAGACCATGTGGTGAATTCCCACAGACAGATGACAACATTCTGCCAGGGTGTCTTGCTCCACAGTCGACCAGTCCATCTTCAGAGGCCGACAACCACACACATTATGTTTCCCTGGCTATAGAAGCATCCCAAAGAAAGCCCTTCTGTTTTCAGTAAGAGCCAGTCCAAATATGATTTCTTGTTCTCCAGCCAATCAGAGATATGCCAAGGAACACGTGTCCTTTGATGCTCTTCAGCAATCAGGCGTTTATTTGCATAATAGCCAAAGTCCTGATCTTACTGGTGCAAACTGTCTACCTCTTAGAAGTTGGCTGAAGCCAGAGCCAACCAGCTTTCAGCTCACTCTATCTGAAGTAGTTTTTATGAATCAGGCGAAACTTACATGTCTTAAAACTCTTTGCTGTGGGTTTCACTTTGCTGTTTTCACCAAAGGAATGTAATCTGATGAGGCCCACAGGCGTTGTCTCATTTCACGTAATTGTCTGGTTTTAGCCCAATATTGGACCCCTGAGCAAACGATGCAGACACGTCTATCAAGGCCAGGGATGTAATGGCATGGAAAGCTGACCAGTGGAAATTCCAGTAGTCATGGTGTGTTGTCTCCATCCTTTCTCAAAGATTTCTCTCTCTCCATTACATCTATCTATTCTTAAAGCTCTGCCAACAATACTGGAGCTTCTAACCTTTGCTAAATATTCAATTTTCCTTTATAGCCCCTGTGTCTGTTGCCCCTGTACTGTTTCTTTTCTTCTCGTGAACGCATTCATTTTTATTTTTGAATGTATGCATGTTCACATTTGATCACGTTTTTAAATGTATAAACCTTCTACCAACCTTTTGCTCTTATCCCAATGGCAGATGCACTGCCCTCGTCATTCTGAGACATCCCAGCTTCCGGACTGCCTAAACAGAAGACTAAACTTAAACATGATCACAGGAGCCTTCCTTCACATGACTATCCGAACACACGTGTATCCAAGTCTGAGGTCCAGAAATGTATTATAAACACAACCTGTGGGTGTGCGAAACAGATCGCAGGTTGATACTGTGAAACATTATGGCTCAAGAAGCAATGTATACATGAATAATGTATCTAAAAATCAACCTTCAGTATTTAATAAGGAAAATAAATGTTCATCATTCTATTGTGGGAGTCTGGGAGACCCACGAGAGCCGTAATGCTGACCTGGTCCTATCCCTGGACACATGACGAAAAGCTTGTGTCCCTTTAATAACACATTGTGTACCACTGACTGAATCTGTACTCAGAAACAGATAAGAATTTTAGAAAGTGCAATAAAGTGCTGAGTTGACACCAAGACTCCGACTCTTATATATTCAACAACCGTTCGCCAATGCGAATGTAACCATTGTGACCCGGTAAAACATATGTGATGCTGTGGATTGGCCAGGGGACATTTGAGGTTCTACAGACCAACAACCAGGGACGTCATTTGGGGGTCACCAGGGATGGCAGGGCTGGCTGGCTTTCTTCAACAGGCCTCTTTAAAAAAAAAAAACAGAGGGTTCCATAAGTGTAACACTTGAGCAGTGAGTGACCCTAAATCAGAAAGAATAGGAATAAGAAATCGTGTTTCTGGACTTCTATAAAATAATTGCTAAGCTCATTAATGGTTTATTGTAGGCACATGTCAGGGTGTGAGTCACTGATTTAGTCGGATTGTGTCTGTTCTTCAACACCTCAAATTCACACTGCAGACAAATACCTTATGTGTTTTGCTTTTTGCAAGACTCAGTTGTAGCATGTTTTTTTTTCTGCCGTTGTCTCTTTTACAATCATCACAAGACATTCCATCTCCGTGTCCTCAGTCACTTGACAAACTCCTTGTGCCTAAAAGCTTGTGTACAATGTAGAAATGTTTGACCATAGCACATAAAGTGGTCATTGATTTCATGGTGCCACAATTAATGCTTTGTTGTAATGTGTCTATATTTCCTATCTCCCTGGCATGCTGTTCAGGGTGTTTGTTTGCATGTATGAGGTAATGAGTGCCCAGAGTATGGGGTGCTGCATGAGTGCGCTGCTTTCCCTGCACTACTCTAAATTATTTAATCCACAGTAATTAACCCCCACACTGGTCTGTATGTTGCCAACCTCTGAAGCCTGAAAAGTAGATCCATGCAGGCTTGACATGTGGGCAACTTTGCACCAGACCTGCAGATGAACTGGCTGCTGTTAAATCCCAGTTGCCAGTGTAATGGTATCCACTACAGATGGTAATTTACTTTCTGACTTTGAGAACATTCAGACATATAATTGCTCATTTTACTATAGCTGGTAAAATAGCTCCGTGGGTTGAGCGGTCACTGCTGCAATGTGTGTGTGATCTGCATATTGCAGGGGCGAATCCCAGCAAGGCCAACTCAGCCTTTCATCCTTCTGAGGTCTATCAATGAGTACCAACACAGGTTGGGTGATATTGTATGTATATTTGTTCTATATAAAGCACTTAAGCGTAAGTGCTATATAATAACACATCATTATACCATTGGACGTCTGCTTGTATTCTAATTTGGTAATATGGGCCTGTACACACTGATATTAATGATACATATGGTGATTCATTCTTGTATGAAATGGATATTATTTTACAGTGATATCATAACCGTATTTATCATAGTGTACTTAGGAACAATGCTATGTGATGCCGCTTCCTGTTTTGTCAATTGGTGAAAGATTGTGTTTCATCGCTTCCCATTATGTCCCTTTGGGATGGGGTCAAATGACATCACTTCATGTGATGTCATCAGAGGTCAAGGGTCATGTGATGTCACTTCCGCTACCCCAGGCATTTTGGTCAAATGACGTCCCTGCCAACAACGGGAGAGTCCATTAGGTAGAATTGGTTAAAACTCTGTCAAAATGTTGATGGCTTCTGTGGGCAGTTCACTCATAGGAACCTAAACCGAACCACAACTATGGGTCAAACACGGTTTACAGGTAAAACATGTTAAATCCCTGTTGAAAGGATTCTTCTCGTCCTTCCTTGGTTCTTTGCTGGATCAACAGATCCTGGAAACAGACATATGAGCCACATCGCAGGTTATACGGGAAAATGTGTCAAAGCTCAGTACCTCCCTAAACTCAGTGGATCACCAGCACAGGGAAGATTAAAAGGCTAACCAAGCAAATATACATCATGGTCTCTTCAAATGGACCTCCCATTAAAAAATTCCATTAAAACATTAAAATATACATTGACAAAATGAATAAAATGGCTCATTTCATCCCCCTAAATATTGAAACAGACAAGAAATATGAATTAGGAAAAATTAGCAATGTGACAATTTTTAGCCCCATGAGCAGTTCAATGTCGCTGAGTGAAGCCACCTGAAACCTTCTTGCTGCTTGTTTCCAAACCAGTTCAGTTCTATCAATAATTGAAGCAAGCATTAAAGATCAAAATATTGAAAAATGGTCTCTCGTAATGGTCCTCCCATTAAAACATAAAAATATATGTTGACAAAATGAATAAAATGGCTCATTTCATTCCCTTAAATATTGAAACAGACAAAAATATGAATTAAGAAAAATTAGCAATGTAACAATTTTTAGCCCCATGGGCAGTTCAATGTTGCGGGGTAACGCCACCTGAAAGCTTCTTGCTGCTTGTTTCCAAACCAGTTCAGCTGTGCCAATAATTGAAGCAAACAATAAAAATACAAATGTAGAAAAACTGGCAATGTGCCAATTTGTAGGACCAACGATTAGAATGACAGTCACAGGGCCTCATTACGACCCAGGCGGTAAGTTACCGCCTGGGCCGTAACTTTACCACCATGGCGTAAACTACGTTTACGCCATGGTGGTTGGCGGACTTACCGCCCCATTCCGACCTTGGCGGGGCGGTAAGTCCCCAATCCCCATTTACCCTTCCCCATTCCCATTTTTGCCCCATAGGGCATAATGGGAGTGGGGAAGGCGTTAATTACGCCACCGTAAATTACGGTGGCGTAATTAACTCCATGGTCCCTTAGCGCCATGGATTTTAACACCCGCTAAAATCGGGTGTTAAAACCTCCATGGCGCTAGGGGAACTCGTAATTGGCGGTAAGGGGTCGGCGCAGCTAACGCTGGCGTTAACCCCTTACCGCCAGGGTCGTAATGAGGCCCACAGTCTTGATGAGTACCCAAAGTTTCTGCAAGTTTTCATCCCAAGCAGGTGAAGATGTTGGGGGCAACTCGTGTCCTCAAGGCAGAGCCCATTCAGGACTGCGTTAGTCCCATTTCCCTGTTAGCTAATGAAATTAGAGCATATAGAGACTCCATTCATGTAATCAGTAGAAATAGCAAAATAGAATAGCTTGTTTGTTTGCATTTCAAATGTAGATAATCTTTTTGTTATCGGTTGCTTAAGAGGCCAAAACATGTTTGGGGATGCATGAGGTCTTGTGCAGAAGGGATGTGACCAAGCAGTTTGGTCTGGACTGCCCCTTTTGGGGTGGGACCAAGTCTAATTTGCATGCAGTCTTTCCTCTTTTGTAATGGCATGACAAGCGAAGAACAGTGGTCTGGAGGGTTGTGCAGAGCAATGCTAGAGGTTAAGATGAATTCTAATCCTTCCAACCATCACCCCTTTTGTTTTGCTTACTTAGGAGCTAGCATTTCTGAAGAAGATGGACGTTTTCCAACTGATAAAGTCTTCAGTGCATTATCCATGACGTTTTCTGCTATCAGTGGAGCTCATTATGATTTTAATAAGGGCATGGCTACCTCCAAACCCGGGTCCGGGTTCCCTGAATGGGGAAATACCGGGCCATTCCGACCTTGGCGGGCTTGGTATTTCCCCATTCACGGAACCCGGACCCGGTCCATCCCCATTTGAGCCCCCGTAGGGCTCTATGGGAATGGGGAGCATGCTAACAACGGGCCTGTTAATGACGGGCCCGTTGTTAGCATGCTGGGCCGCTCGTGGGACCTGCTAAGGACGTCTGGTAAAACCAAGCATCCTTAGTGGGTCCTGCGAGCAGACCATGTAATGAGGCGGTAGGGGCTTATGGCGCCAGCAGCTCTACCGGCGCCATTAACCCCCTAATGCCGGGGTCCTAATGAGGCCCAGTGTGTCCTTTTATTTATTACAACCTGGGCATGCATCTTTTTGTTTACATAAGCATCACATACGTTTGCAAGTTACAATTCAATATTTTCAAAATAATTATCTTGTTTAACAAAATATCTGTGCATGTTTGGAATTGTTGCACTCCTGCTTTGTTTGTATAAATAGTGTGATCATATTGCTGTGCGCTAAGATAGATCATTGGTTTGGAAAACAATTTGCAAACGGGACATGGGTAGAACATAAGTAACAACACCTCGTATCTAGTTCTTTCTGCATATAAACAAATTCATCTTTAATGCACTCATTCTTTTTTTACTTCCAGCGAAAATGTTAAACCCCACATTGCATTCTGAAAGATTCAATAATGTTCTGTATATTTTCAATTGTTATCGAAAGGGGTAGACAGTCAAAGTCAATAGTTGGAATGCACATTTGGGAATTGTATCGCTGTTAAAGTTAACATCTTTTTAGTGGCACTACAACAGGCTACGTCTACTTATTTGCAATCTCGTATTCAATTACAGGCCAATTCTTGGAGACTGCCTTTCTCTACTTTCACCAGAATTTTTGCACCACCGCCCCCCCCCCCGACCCCTCTTCTACTTCAAATCTCGCTGCTGATGATTTTGCTAAATTCTATATTTCAAAAATTGCGACAGTTCAAATTTCTTTGAGTAATAATGTCCCATTGGTTCACCCACCCCTGAGCCTTTTAGTAGTGGACCCCTCCACTTCTTCTGCTTCCTTTTCTTCCTTGGCCCCGGGTTTCTGAGGGGTGGGTTATTTCCCTTTCTACTGCTGCTCCCTCTGACCCAGTAGCAGCTTCTTTGATTAAGGCTGTTTTTCCATAATTATCTTCCATTTTAACTAATTTTAAACCATCTTTCCAGGATATTTCCTTCTATGTTTAAAATTGCTTTGGTTATTCCTTGACTAACAACTCTCACTTGCGATTCTTCTATCATGGCGAATGTTCATCGTATTGCTCGCTTGCCCGATCTGTCGTCACTTCTTGAAAGGCTAGTTCACTCCCAACCATTGCTCTAGCCCAATTCTCAGAATCTTGTTCCTTCTCAGCAGTTTGCATTTTGCTCATGTTTCTCGGCCGAAACTGCTCTTTCATCCGTCTCCACTTCCATTCTCCATGCTTCCCGTCCTAAAGTGTCTTCTATTCGGAGGCTTTTAGATTTCAGTGCTGCCTTCGATGCAGCCCATCACTTCATTTTAATCAACACTCTCTCTTCTTCAGGCTTTTCTGTACAGTCCTTCATTGATTTAACTCCTGACTTTCTAATTGTTCTTTTTCTGTTTCTTGGAAGGGTTCCTCTTCTTGTTCCTTCTCATCTCCTCATGGTGTTCCCCGCGATACCCTTCTTGGGTTTCTTCTTTTCACTCTCTATACTTCTTCTTTACCTTCTTTAATTTCTGATTATGCATTTCAAATCCACCTTTATGCAGATGACACCCAGATTCTTATACTGTTTCCTGTGCTTACTGTCTATTCATCAACGTCTGTCTGCTTGTCTGTCATGCCCTGGGGGAGATGGCGTGTTTGGAACTGCTGGAAAGGGGTCAGCCATTAACTGTTCCATTACGTTTCCCCCTACGGCGCTTGCAGCTCTAGTTCTTTTTTGCCTCACGCCCATCAACGGTAGTATATCTGCATCTACTTCCGGCGAACGGACGTGTTGCAACGTATCTAGGTTTTCCTCCTGTGTTGTCATCGCTCCGTAGTATTCTCCTTGCGTTTAACACCCGCTTTCCTGTTTTCCTCTGCTACTGTATTTCTGGTACTCTCCCTCTCCTTCTCGTTTTCGCTCCAGCCCCTCTCTCTCTCCCGTTCCTCCCGCTTCCTGTTTTCTCACCCTGTTTCTGCTTGTCCTTGCTCTTGCTTGCTTCGTGCAGCTTTCCCTCGAAGCTCTGTCCTCATTTCTTCGATATCGTGTACCGGATCCCCTCGCCTGTCTACGGATTGCCTTTGCCTTTTGTTTTTGTGCCTTAAGTACCTGCTTGTGTACCGGATCCCCTAGCCTGCCTACAGACTGCCTTAGCCTTTCGTTTTTGTGCCTTAACTACCTGCCCGCGTACCAGATCCTGCCTGCCTACTATTTCTCTATTTCTCTCTATTTCTATAGTTCCTACTCCGTGTGTACTGAATTGTTTCCTTCGACTCCCGGAACCCTCTGCATCTTTCTGCTGACGTTCCTCTTTGATACCCCTGGCTCCCCTTTTCCAGACCTCAGAAGACTTCTTTGGGTTTTTTTGTGCCACTGGCTTTTTCCCCATTTTGGCAGCCACAGAGGATTGACCACAGCCCACCTATACGGTTGCGCTGTGGCGTCCTTCCGTGGACGACCTTATCTCCACAAAAAAATGGAGAAACCCGGAGTAAAGGGAGAAAGAAACCGGATCCGAAGTGGAAGAATAAAGGTGAGGAGGAAGGGGAGGGATGGGAGACGGAGTCCTCTTTCGAGGAAGAGTATATTTCAGACCCTGTGACATTATCTATCCATCAACGTCTATCTGCTTTCCCCTTTGTTCACAGTCTATTCATCAATGTCTGTCTGCTTGTCCCTTTGTTTACAGTCTATTCATCAACGTCTCTCTGCTTGTCCATTTGTTTACAGTCTAATCATCAACGTCTCTCTGCTTGTCCCTTTGTTTACAGCTTATTCATCAACATCTGTCTGCTTGTGTATTTGCTATAAAGTCTTGGATGTTGTCTCGTTTTCTTTATTTAAATCCTAATAATATGGAAATCCTTTTCTTTCCTGCTTCTCCCAAAATGTCTTATCCTCCATTTATATTCTCTGCTCCAATAAAAGTCACCTTCTCAAGCTATGCTTGCAACTTAGGTATTATGTTTTACTCTTCATTTTCTTTGCAGGCTCAGAGCACTATGGTTGTCAAATTCTGTTTTTTACAGTTAGACAACATTCGGAACATGTGTCATCTACTCACTTTCTTTGCGACAAAAAATCTGCTTCAGAGTATGGTTCTTTCTCATTTACTTTATTGTTGCTCTCATTACGTCAGACTTCCTAAATTTGCTCTTTTTCCTTTACGCTACATCGTTCATTCTGCAGTTAGAATTCTTTTTCATCTTCCTATGTCTGCTCATGTTACTTCTTTTTATTATTATGATTAGGATATTAATTGAACATGGACCTAGTTTCAGGAAGCAATGGAGTGCTTTAGACTCATAGAGGGAAGAACAAAGTTAGGGAGTAGAGAAACAAGGGAGTGGGGATCTAACAACAGGGGAGAGAGGGTAATTATCAGAAATTGGGTGGTCTACATGTAACTAGGGGAGGAAACAGTTTGGATCAGCTCACCCAGTCTCAGGTATGGTGGGGAGTGTTAGGTGTATGGACCTAGGTGTTAGGGAGGAGCAACTCATTGAAGAGGAGGGCCTGGAGCTCCTTCCTGAACTATAGAATCGAGAGGGTGATTTGGATGTTGATGGGGAGGAGGTGCCAGAGTCTAGGGTTGTAGACAGAGAAGGCCTGGCTTCTGGTTTTCTCCTTCCTGAACCGGCAGAGTTCAAGTCTGCACGTGCCCTTCCTACTGGTGGCTCTTAGGTCTCAGAAGACGCTGAGTTTCTCAGTGATGTAGCTTGGAGACTTCAGCGTGACAGCCTTGTAGATGATGCAGCAGGATTTGAAGATGACACTGGCATGCAGCGGGAGCCAGTGCAGTACAATGAGTGTCAGGGTGATGTGGTTGTATTTGCAAAGTCCTTTGATAAGGCAGCATGCAGTGCACATCTCGTGGAGCCAGGGTAGTCAGATCGGGAGTTGTGAGACGTCACAAGGCTGCTTACATGTCTCGGTTACATTGGTGTCCAAGCCAGTATCGTTTCGAATTTCAGTTTCTTTGTCTTGTATTTAAATGTAATCACGCTTTAGTCCCTTCTTATCTTTGTTCTCTTGTATCATTATATAAGTCATCTCATAATCTCTGTTCTGCTACATTCTTTTCTCTAACTGTCCCTGGTCCTCCATGTGTCTCTTCACATCTTCGATCGTTCCAAATTCTTGGGCCTAAACTTTGGAACGCTCTTCCACTCAACTCATCCGTTTCTGTTCGTCTTTTTCTCAATATATAAAAACACTTTAAAATCTTCTTCATTTTGCTTTCCCGGACTATTGATGTTTTTGTATCGTTATCTTTATCTGACGTGTTTTGATTAAAAGCTCTATATTAGCAGCAATACATAAACACACTGTAATGTTTTCTTTGTGGCTGTTGGCTATATGGCCTGGTTTGGAGTTTAGATATGTTATTACCACAGGCATATAATACAATGTATCACACCCTCACAACCTAGCAATACCCACAATCAAATCGGATGCCGACTGGGCCTTATATATGGGTGCATCATTTAGGAGATTAGTGGGCTCTTAGTGACAGAACAAATTTGACCTATCGCCTGCAAGGGCTCTGATTAGCTACACAGACCCTACAACTAAAGCTCTTGTTTGTCACAAGGCCCGCGGCTCCTGGATGTGCGGCCAGGCATCGCCAGAGAACCTGAAGCTGGAACTCGTGAGTTCCTAAAGCAGATCTCATTCTCATGGTAGGGATGAGGTGTCACGAAAACAATCGTCGGGCACCGCCCGCCAATGTTTGGGAGATTCATTCAGGCTACTCCTGACCGGAGGCGTAGCCAGGATTGTCTAACAAGTGGGGCCTGAAGCTAATGTAGATCGCCCACCTCAGTGACATTGAGGTCTGTAAATGCCTGCACAGCTCTACTGAGTGGGTATTTACAGATGTTGGGTGGGCCTTGCCCGCTTAGGCCCTACCGTGTCTATGCCTCTTCTCCTGACTGAACATTCTCTGGGTATTGTCCCGTTCCACTGTTCCCTGCCACACCTCCCTCTAGCCTCTCTCCCCTGCCTTTTATTCCTCTTCCCTTGCTTTTTCCAACACTCTCCCTCTTTTCCTTGCTCTGCTCTACCTTTCTTAACCCTCCTGCATGCTGGTCTTTATTATGTTTCATTGTTTTGTGTCTCTCATTACCCATGTCCTCCCTTGTTCCCTACTCCTTGTCCCCATCTTCCTGCCTCACCCCCTCCTATTCCCTCTCTGTTCTGCCTCTTTCCCCCACTCCCCCCTACAGTCCCCTCCCTTGTTCCCTACTCCTTGTCCCCATCTTCCTGCCTCACCCCCTCCTATTCCCTCTCTGTCCTGCCTCTTCCCCCCACTCCTCCCTAGAGTTCCCTCCCTTGTTCCCTACTCCTTGTCCCATTCTTCCTGCCTCACCCCCTCTTATTCACTCTCTGTCCTGACTCTTCCCCCCACTCCTCCCTACAGTTCCCTCCCTTGTTCCCTAGTCCTTGTCCCCATCTTCCTGTCACCCCCTCCTATTCCCTCTCTGTCCTGCCTCTTCCCCCCCTCCTCCCTACGGTTCCCTCCCTTGTTCCCTACTCCGTGTCCGCATCTTCCTGCCTCACCTCCTCCTATTCACTCTCTCTCCTGCCTCTTCACCCCACTCCTCCCTACAGTTCCCTCCCTTGTTCCCTACTCCTTGTCTCCATCTTCTTGCCTCACCCCCTCCTATTCCCTCTCTGTCCTGCCTCTTTCCCCCACTCCTCCCTACAGTTCCCTCCCTTGTTCCCTACTCCTTGTCCCCATCTTCTTGCCTCACTCCCTCCTATTCACTCTCTGTCCTGCCTCTTCCCCCCACTCCTCCCTACAGTTCCCCCCCTTGTTCCCTACTCCTTGTCCCCATCTTCTTGCCTCACCCCTCCTATTCCCTCTCTGTCCTGCCTCTTCACCCCACTCCTCCCTACAGTTCCCTCCCTTGTTCCCTTCTCCTTGTCCCAATCTTCTTGCCTCACCCCCTCCTATTCCCTCTCTGTCCTGCCTCTTCCCCCACTCCTCCCTACAGTTCCCCCCCTTGTTCCCTAGTCCTTGTCCCCATCTTCCTGTCACCCCCTCCTATTCCCTCTCTGTCTTGCCTCTTCCCCCCACTTCTCCCGACAGTTCCCTCCCTTGTTCCCTACTCCTTGTCCCCATCTTCCTGCCTCACCCCCCCTATTCCCTCTCTGTCCTGCCTCTTCCCCCCACTCCTCCCTACAGTTCCCTCCCGTGTTCCCTACTCCTTGTCCCCATCTTCCTTCCTCACCCCCTCCTATTCACTCTCTGTCCTGCCTCTTCCCCCCACTCCTCCCTACAGTTCCCTCTCTTGTTCCCTACTCCTTGTCCCCATCTTCCTGCCTATCCCCCTCCTATTCCCTCTCTGTCCTGCCTCTTTCCCCCACTCCTCCCTACAGTTCCCTCTCTTGTTCCCTACTCCTTGTCCCCATCTTCCTGCCTCACCCCCTACTATTCCCTCTCTGTCCTGCCTCTTTCCCCCACTCCTCCCTACAGTTCCCTCTCTTGTTCCCTACTCCTTGTCCCCATCTTCCTGCCTCACCCCCTCCTATTCCCTCTCTGTCCTGCCTCTTTCCCCCACTCCTCTCTGCTTTTCCTATTCATGCCTCATCGCGTGCCTTCTCTTTGCGCCTTCCAGTCTCTCCAGGCTCTATGAACCTCTCTCCGTTCTTTTCTGTTCTTTGCTGCATGTTTTGTTTCTTCTCAATACCTTTGTTGCCTCTTTCCGCCTCTGTGCTCTCTTTCCACCTATCCAGCTCTCTCACCTCTTCCCCCCTTATGTGCCTTGTCCTCTCTCATCCTTCCCCTATATCACACCTCTTGATTACCCTCTGGCCATCTATGTCCATAATCTTCCCCTTTAACATCTCTTGAATTCTCTTTTGCCGCTCCCTTCCCCCCTGCCTATTAGCCTAGCCCTTGCCTCTCTCCTCTCTCTCTTGCACCCGTACTCATCCCTCTTTCCATCCTTCCGGCTCTTTCCATCCTCATCCTTTTTCCCTTTCACCTGCTCCCCTGCTTCTCCACTCTGCTTCTCTCCCCTTCCTCTACCTTGTTTCCTACCCCAAGTTTCCCCGTCCCTCCCTTTGTCCCCGCTATCCTGTCTTGATTTCCACCACCCGTCTCTTACACGCCCCCCCACTCCTGCTTCTCTTCCCATCTCGCACGTCCACCTGCACCTCTGCCCTCTCTGCTGACCCCCCTCTCTCTGCCCAGTTCATCTCTTTGCCCTGCCTCTCCTTTTTAGTCTCGCTGGCCCCTCGTTCCCTCTCCTATTCTAGCTGTCATTCCCCAGCCCCCTCCTCACTCACCCGTCTCTCTTCCCCCTACCTTGCTCTCTGCCAGGCCTGGGTGGCCATCTAGCTCAGGGCTGCTTTTGTGTCCCTGGTTCACCTGCGCAGACGGCGCCCGTATAGCTACACCCTGGTGGGCTTGTAAGGCACGCCTATAGGTGCAGAGGCCTTCCATGTTTTGCTGTAGGCTCCAGCACAGGCCACCCGGGCATGGCGTAATATGCAATGCCCACCGTCCTTTGCCAGGGTCCACCTTGCCGTGCTGACCCTGGAGAAAAGACACGAGACCCCCTGGCCTAGGCCCATGTCTAATAATAATAATAATATAGCATTTATATAGCGCTACGAACCCTCAGGTATCTGAGCGCTGCTTATTATTACCCTACGGTGTGCGGTGCTCATTTATCGACCTCAGAAGGATGAAAGGCTGAGTTTGCCCCTGCTGGGATTCAAATCTGCAGTCAGCAGGCCCTGCACAGATGTCAAAGCGAGCGCTCTACTCGCTCTACTCGCTCTACTCGCTGTGCTATTGGGCTACAAGTGCAGGCCCACCCGATCAAGACATTTTTGCGACACCACAATGTTCAAAGCTTCTATTTGGCAGAAGAAATAGCTCCGCACTGCTACATAAAATACATTTCAAATTGTTCTTTTCTGCACACCTTCTATTGGCGCGCACAGTGTAGTGGTGCTATTACTCAGATACACTCCACTTACAGGGCACGAGATGTGTGAGTGGGTGATGCACATAAATGGCAGGAACACTCTCAATTATCTCCACATCAGAACTATTACTTGCAAGGGTGTGAGCCGTGCTTGCACAGTGGGATGTGTGCAATCATTAAGACGGGGATGCTTAATATCTGCTGGAAAATGACTCTCCCCGGCAGATCACTCACTCACGATGCCGCTGTGTGCGTCCACGTCGGCGAGTAGGTGGGCGTGTGTATGAGTAGTGTGCTACTTGTGGTGTGTGTGGCTGCAGGGTGTATCTGTTGTGTACATTTGTGTTTGGATGTGTGTGTGTGTTTGTGTGTGTGTGTGTGTGCTTGTGTAAAGTAGTGTGTTATTTATCATATGTGTATGTTTTCAGGATGTATTTGGTTTGTTGTTTTGTGTTTTTTTTTTAGTGTCTGTGTGTGTTTGTATGATGGTTGTGTGTGTGCAATGTGAATCAACTGTACATTTGTGTGCTCCTATTTGTATGAGAGCTTGCCGGATCGTATGTGTGTGCCGGTGTGAGTACGTGTGTTTGTGTGTGGGGTCTGTGTGTGTGAGGTAAGTAGTATGTTATTTATGGTCTGAGTGTGTGTGTCTGCAGAGTGTATTTGGTGTGTATATATTTGTGTTTGTTTTCGTTGTGTGTTTGTATGGTGTGTGCAATGCGTGTGCAGTGTGTTTCACGTGTGCATATCTGTGTGCGTGTCTGTTCGTACGAAAGCTGTCAGGACTTGTGTGCGTATGTGTGGAGTGTGCCAGTGTGTGTGTGTGCTTGCGTGTGTCTTTGTGTAACTTTGTTAAGCAATCTGTGTCTAGGTCTGTACCCAGGCCCATCAGAGGTTGAAACTTGAGAATACAGATATATTTATAATGTATATTGTATTGTCAGAAAGTGTTGAACTAATAGGCAAGAAACTATTCTACATATAAATTAATTAACTCATCTATAGTACCCACAAGCTGGTTTGCGTCTCTCATTAGCCCCTGACCTTGAATGTGCATATCATTATTGCTATTTCCTCTTTCTGTGGGCCTTGCAGACTGATTTAGACTCTATTTTCCAAGCATCTCTACTGACGGGCCCTGCAGCCTGATTTACTGGGCAGGCCCTGCAGCCTGACTTACTGGGCAGGCATCTCTACTGACGGGCCCTGCAGCCTGATTTACTGGGCAGGCATCTCTACTGACAGGACCTGCAGCCTGACTTACTGGCCAGGCATCTCTCCTGACAGGCCATGCAGCCTGACTTACTGGGCAGGCATCTCTACTGACAGGACCTGCAGCCTGACTTACTGGCCAGGCATCTCTCCTGACAGGCCCTGCAGCCTGACTTACTGGACAGGCATCTCTACTGACAGGCCCTGCAGCCTGACTTACTGGCCAGGCATCACTTACTGGCCAGGCATCTCTACTGACAGGCCCTGCAGCCTGACTTACTGGGCAGGCATCTCTACTGACGGGCCCTGCAGCCTGATTTACTGGGCAGGCATCTCTACTGACGGGCCCTGCAGCCTGACTTACTGGCCAGGCATCTCTACTGACAGGCCCTGCAGCCTGACTTACTGGCCAGGCATCTCTACTGACGGGTCCTGCAGCCTGACATACTGGGCAAGCCCTGCAGCCTGACTTACTGGGCTGGCATCTCTACTGACGGGCCCTGCAGCCTGACTTACTGGGCAGGCATCTCTACTGATGGGCCCTGCAGCCTGACTTACTGGGCAGGCATCACTACTGATGGGCCCTGCAGCCTGACTTACTTGCCATGCATCTCTACTGAGAGGCCCTGCAGCCTGACTTACTTGCCAGGCATCTCTAGTGACGGGCCCTGCAGCCTGACCTACTGGCCAGGCGTCTCCACTGACGGGCCCTGCAGCCTGACTTACTGGCCAGGCATCTCTACTGACAGGCCCTGCAGCCTGACTTACTTGCCAGGAATCTCTACTGACAGGCCCTGCAGCCTGACGTACTTGCCAGGCATCTCTACTGTTAGGCCCTGCAGCCTGACTTACTTGCCAGGCATCTCTACTGAGAGGCCCTGCAGCCTGACTTACTGGCCAGGCATCTCTACTGTCTGGCCCTGCAGCCTGACCTACTGGCCAGGCATCTCTACTGACAGGCCCTGCAGCCTGACTTACTGGCCAGGCATCTCTACTGATGGGCCATGCAGCCTGACTTACTGGGCAGGCATCTCTACTGATGGGCCCTGCAGCCTGACTTGCTGGACCGGCATCTCTACTGACGGGCCCCACAGCCTGACTTACTGGGCAGGCATCTCTACTGATGGGCCCTGCAGCCTGACATACTGGCCAGGCATCTCTACTGATGGGCCCTGCAGCCTGACTTACTTGTCAGGCATCTCTACTGAGAGGCGCTGCAGCCTGACTTACTGGGCAGGCATCTCTACTGATGGGCCCT
Organism: Ambystoma mexicanum; assembly: GCF_040938575.1. Classification (NCBI taxonomy): domain Eukaryota; kingdom Metazoa; phylum Chordata; class Amphibia; order Caudata; family Ambystomatidae; genus Ambystoma; species Ambystoma mexicanum. Next base: position 1,510,927,140 of record NC_090922.1, read on the forward strand.
GCAGCCTGACTTACTGGCCAGGCATCTCTATTGAGAGGCTCTGCAGCCTGACTTACTGGACAGGCATCTCTACTGATGGGCCCTGCAGCATGACTTACTGGCCAGGTATCTCTACTGACGGGTCCTGCAGCCTGATTTACTGGCCAGGCATCTCTACGGACAGGCCCTGCAGCCTGACTTACTGGACAGGTATCTCTGCTGACAGGCCCTGCAGCCTGACTTACTGGCCAGGCATCTCTACTGACAGGCCCTGCAGCCTGACTTACTTGCCAGGAATCTCTACTGACAGGCCCTGCACCCTGACTTACTTGCTAGGCATCTCTATTGACGGGCCCTGAAGCCTGACTTACTGGTCAGGCATCTCTACTGAGGCCCTGCAGCCTGACTTACTGGCCAGGCATCTCTACTGACGGGCCCTGCAGCCTGACTTACTGGTCAGGCATCTCTACTGACAGACCCTGCAGCCTGACTTACTGGCCAGGCATCTCTACTGATGGGCCCTGCAGCCTGACTTACTGGGCAGGCATCTCTACTGACGGGCCCTGCAGCCTGACTTACTGGGCAGGCATCTCTACTGACGGGCCCTGCAGCCTGACTTACTGGGCAGGCATCTCTACTGATGAGCCATGCAGCCTGACTTACTGGCCAGGCATCTCTACTGACGGGCCCTGCAGCCTGACTGACTTGCCAGGCATCTCTACTGAGAGGCCCTGCAGCCTGATTTACTGGCCAGGCATCTCTACTGACGGGCTCTGCAGCCTGACTTCCTGGGCAGGCATCTCTACTGACGGACCCTGCAGCCTGACTTACTGGCCAGGCATCTCTATTGAGAGGCCATGCAGCCTGACTTACTGGGCAGGCATCTCTACTGACGGGCCCTGCAGCCTGACTTACTGGCTAGGCATCTCTACTGATGGGCCCTGGAGCCTGACTTACTGGCCAGGCACATCTCTACTGACAGGCCTTGCAGCCTGACTTACTGGCCAGGCATCTCTACTGACAGGCCCCTCAGCCTGACCTACTGGCCAGGCATCTCTACTGACAGGCCCTGCAGCCTGACTTACTTGCCAGGCATCTCTAGTGTTAGGCCCTGCAGCCTGACTTACTTGCCAGGCATCTCTACTGAGAGGCCCTGCAGCCTGACTTACTGGCCAGGCATCTCTACTGTCTGGCCCTGCAGCCTAACTTACTGGCCAGGCATCTCTACTAACAGGCCCTGCAGCCTGACTTACTGGCGAGGCATCTCTACTATCTGGCCCTGCAGCCTGACCTACTGGCCAGGCATCTCTACTGACAGGCCCTGCAGCCTGACTTAGTATCCAGGCATCTCTACTGTGAAGTTCTGCTGTCTGACTTACTTTCTATGCATCTCTACTATCTGGCTCTGCAGCATGACCTGGCCAGGCGTCCCTACTGTCTGGCTCTGCAGCCTGACTTGGCCAGGCATCTCTACTCTCTGGCTCTGCAGCCTGACTTGGCCAGGCATCTCTACTGCCTGGCTCTGCAGCCTGACTTACTGGCCAGGCATCTCAACTGACAATCCCTGCAGCCTGACTTACTGGGCAGGCATCTCTACTGACTGGCCCTGCAGCCTGACTTACTGGCCAGGCATCTCTACTGACAGGCCCTGCAGCCTGACTTACTTGCCAGGAATCTCTACTGACAGGCCCTGCAGCCTGACGTACTTGCCAGGCATCTCTACTGTTATGCCCTGCAGCCTGACTTACTTGCCAGGCATCTCTACTGAGAGGCCCTGCAGCCTGACTTACTGGCCAGGCATCTCTACTGTCTGGCCCTGCAGCCTGACCTACTGGCCAGGCATCTCTACTGACAGGCCCTGCAGCCTGACTTACTGGCCAGGCATCTCTACTGATGGGCCATGCAGCCTGACTTACTGGGCAGGCATCTCTACTGATGGGCCCTGCAGCCTGACTTGCTGGACCGGCATCTCTACTGACGGGCCCCACAGCTTGACTTACTGAGCAGGCATCTCTACTGATGGGCCCTGCAGCCTGACATACTGGCCAGGCATCTCTACTGATGGGCCCTGCAGCCTGACTTACTTGTCAGGCATCTCTACTGAGAGGCGCTGCAGCCTGACTTACTGGGCAGGCATCTCTACTGATGGGCCCTGCAGCCTGACTTACTGGCCAGGCATCCCTATTGAGAGGCTCTGCAGCCTGACTTACTGGACAGGCATCTCTACTGATGGGCCCTGCAGCCTGACTTACTGGCCAGGTATCTCTACTGACGGGTCCTGCAGCCTGATTTACTGGCCAGGCATCTCTACGGACAGGCCCTGCAGCCTGACTTACTGGACAGGTATCTCTGCTGACAGGCCCTGCAGCCTGACTTACTGGCCAGGCATCTCTACTGACAGGCCCTGCAGCCTGACTTACTTGCCAGGAATCTCTACTGACAGGCCCTGCACCCTGACTTACTTGCTAGGCATCTCTATTGACGGGCCCTGAAGCCTGACTTACTGGTCAGGCATCTCTACTGAGGCCCTGCAGCCTGACTTACTGGCCAGGCATCTCTACTGACGGGCCCTGCAGCCTGACTTACTGGTCAGGCATCTCTACTGACAGACCCTGCAGCCTGACTTACTGGCCAGGCATCTCTACTGATGGGCCCTGCAGCCTGACTTACTGGGCAGGCATCTCTACTGACGGGCCCTGCAGCCTGACTTACTGGGCAGGCATCTCTACTGACGGGCCCTGCAGCCTGACTTACTGGGCAGGCATCTCTACTGATGAGCCATGCAGCCTGACTTACTGGCCAGGCATCTCTACTGACGGGCCCTGCAGCCTGACTGACTTGCCAGGCATCTCTACTGAGAGGCCCTGCAGCCTGATTTACTGGCCAGGCATCTCTACTGACGGGCTCTGCAGCCTGACTTCCTGGGCAGGCATCTCTACTGACGGACCCTGCAGCCTGACTTACTGGCCAGGCATCTCTATTGAGAGGCCATGCAGCCTGACTTACTGGGCAGGCATCTCTACTGACGGGCCCTGCAGCCTGACTTACTTGCCAGGCATCTCTAGTGTTAGGCCCTGCAGCCTGACTTACTTGCCAGGCATCTCTACTGAGAGGCCCTGCAGCCTGACTTACTGGCCAGGCATCTCTACTGTCTGGCCCTGCAGCCTAACTTACTGGCGAGGCATCTCTACTGTCTGGCCCTGCAGCCTGACCTACTGGCCAGGCATCTCTACTGACAGGCCCTGCAGCCTGACTTAGTATCCAGGCATCTCTACTGTGAAGTTCTGCTGTCTGACTTACTTTCTATGCATCTCTACTGTCTGGCTCTGCAGCATGACCTGGCCAGGCGTCCCTACTGTCTGGCTCTGCAGCCTGACTTGGCCAGGCATCTCTACTCTCTGGCTCTGCAGCCTGACTTGGCCAGGCATCTCTACTGCCTGGCTCTGCAGCCTGACTTACTGGCCAGGCATCTCAACTGACAATCCCTGCAGCCTGACTTACTGGGCAGGCATCTCTACTGACTGGCCCTGCAGCCTGACTTACTGGCCAGGCATCTCTACTGACGGGCCCAGCAGCCTGATTTACTGGCCAGGCATCTCTACTGACAGGCCCTGCAGCCTGATTTACTGGCCAGGCATCCCTACTGACAGGCCCTGCAGCCTAACTTACTGGCCAAGCATCTCTACTGACAGGCCCTGCAGCCTGACTTACTTGCCAGGAATCACTACTGACAGGCCCTGCAGCCTGACCTACTTGCCAGGCATCTTTACTGTTAGGCCCTGCAGCCTGACTTACTTGCCAGGCATCTCTACTGTCTGGCCCTGCAGCCTGACTTACTGGCCAGTTATCTCTACTGTCTGGCCCTGCAGCCTGACATAGTGTCCAGGCATCTCTACTGTGAAGTTCTGCTGCCCGACTTACTTTCTATGCATCTCTACTGTCTGGCTCTGCAGCCTGACTTGGCCAGACATCTCTACTGTCTGGCTCTGCAGCCTGATTTACTGGCCAGGCATCTCTACTGACAGGCCCTGCAGTCTGACTTACTGGCCAGGCATCTCTACTGACAGGCCCTGCAGCCTGACCTACTTGCCAGGCATCTCTACTGTTAGGCCCTGCAGCCTGACTTGGCCAGGCATCTCTATTGTCTGGCTCTGCAGCCTGACTTGGACAGGCAACTCTACTGTCAGGCCCTGTCCAGCCTCAGGTACTGTCCAGGCATGTGTTGTGCCAGGCCCTGGAGCCTGACCTAGTGTCCAGACATCGCTACTGTGAAGTTCTGCTGCCTGACTTACATTTAAGGATCACTCTCATTAGGACTTGGATGACTGACCTACTGTCCAGACATCTCTACTGTGAGGCCCTGCAGTCTGACTTACTGCCCTAGAGTAGAGTCTGACTTACTGTCTAGACATTTGTATCGCGCACATGACGACCAAACCATATAGCGGCGCAGGTGGAACACGTTCATGTAAAGCAAAACCAAGCCCAAAAAGGAGGCATCAAAAGAAGAGGAGTAAAAAGTGAAGCTACCTGAACAACAATATCTTCAGGGCCCTAGGAAACTGATATAGCAATTTGATGGTCCTGGTTTCAATTCGGAGCGAATTCCAAAATTTTGGACCAAAAACAGAAAATCTTCTGTCTCCTCTTGTTGTTCTGTACACTGAGTTGGGGATCGACAGGAGATGACAGTCTCTGGATGGCAGATTTCTTGTAGGTTGGTATGGTTGAATCAATTCACTGAAATATGCCAGGGCAAACCCATTCACACATTTAAAGATAAGACAAGCTACCTTAAAACTGATACCATCTTCCACCTCTAGCCAGTGTAAAGCACAGCGAGACGGAGGAACATGGCAGTTTTGCCCAGATTAAAAATCATCCGAAATGCCACATTTTGAAGTCTCTGGGCTTGTTTATTTATTAGCATTTTTAAAGCGCTCACACAGCCCACTGGCATCAAGGCGCTGTTACAGGAATGGTTGCATAATTGTTATATTTTTTTTGTCTTAGTCGAGTATGTATAACACGCTTAAAGACCCAGAGGTTTCTAAGCACGGCCCCGGGGATGGAACCTGTGTTGTTTTGTGTTGTCTTGCTTCCAAGGCGAGCACGTTGCCACTGAGCTATCCTCCTGGATGGAATGCCAGTCAACTGGCTGTTGCAGTATTCTAGGTGTGCATTAGTCAGGGTACCAACCCCCGAAGCATGATCCTCCATAGGAATATAGGGGAGTGCCTGTCGCAAGAGTCTCAAACCATAATGCACTGCCTGGACCTTTGCTCTAACCTGGTATTCACTGCCCAGTTCATCCTGCCAGACACAGCCCAAGTTCTAAACCTTGGAAACATCTCTAGTGCCAAGCCCTACAGTATGAGTTACTGTCCAGGCATCTCTACTGTTGGGGCCTGCAGCCTGACTTACTTCCCAGACATCTCTTTTGTCAGGCAGTAGCCAGCCTGCATTACTGTCCAGACATCGCTTCTGTCAGGCCATGCAGCCTGACTCACTGCCGAGGAATCTCTACAGTCAGGCCTTCTAGCCTGACTTACTGTCCCAAAGTATCTACTGTCGGGCCTTGCAGCTTGACCTATTGCACAGTCATCTCTAGTGCCACGCCGTGCAGCATGTGTTATGTCCAGGCATCTCTACTGTAAGGGCCTGGAGCCTGACTTACCTCCCAGACATCGCTACAGTCAGGCAGTGGCCAGTCTGGCATGCTGTCCAGACATCTCTACTGTCAGGCAGTAGCCATCCTGAATTACTGTCAAGACATCTCTACTGTCAGGCAGTAGCCAGCCTAAATTACTGTCCAGATCTCTACTGTCAGGCAATGCAGCCTGACTCACTGCCCAGGAACCTCTACTGTCAGGCCCTGCAACCTGACTTAATGCACAGGAATCTCTACAGTGAGGCCCTCCAGCCTGACTTATGTCCCGGAGTATCTACTATCGGGCCCATCAGCCTGACCTATTTCACAACCATCTCTAGTGTCAGGCACTGCAGCCATCCAGACTTACTTATCAGGATGTTCTATTGTCAGGCCCTGCAACCTGACTTATTGACCAGGCATCTCTACTGTCAGGCAATGGCCTGCCTGATTTACTGTCCAGGCATCCCTAGCTCCAGGCCCTGGCCAACCTGTCTGGGTATCTCTACTGTCAGGCCTGCAACCTGAACTACTGTCCGGAAATATCTACATTCAAGCCCTGCACTCCGACTTACTTTCCAAGTATCTCTACCATTAGGCCCAGCAGCCTGACTTACTGTCCATGTATCTCTATTGTGAGGCCCTGCACTCCGACTTACTTTCCATGTATCTCTATTGTGAGGCCCTGCACTCTGACTTACTTTCCATGTATCTCTATTGTGAGGCCCTGCACTCCGACTTACTTTCTATGTATCTCTATTGTGAGGCCCTGCAGTCTGACTTACTTTCCAAGTATCTCTACCATTAGGCCCAGAAGCCTGACTTACTGTCCAGACATCTGTAGTAGCAGGCCTTGCAGCCTGAATGCCAGGGCCGAAAACAAAAGCCCAGCAAAATGGAGGAGGCACCCCCGATAACCCAGGCAGTGTCCTCCTGGTGGATCCCTCGCCCTCCCCCCTCCCTTTGGGCAAAGGACGGGGAGGCGCAGGGACAAGGCGACAAAACGGGCAGAAGCCCGCGAAAAGGAGAGCGCCAAAAGCGGGAAAAAGCCTGCGAACCAGAAAGCGTGGCAGTTACAGGGAAAGCACGCGAAAGGGAAAACAAAAGAAAGGGGAGGGGTTTCCCCTTTATAGAGAGCGGGGGCTCACACAGAAGGCAGCATCCAGCTGCACCCGTGGACCCCCGCTCGTGGGCATCAGGAGAAGGTTTTCGTTGGACGTGTCGCTTTGGCTGAGGAGATCGCTGAGAGGAAGACTGCAAGCCCGGGGACCGTGTCGCTGTGGCTGCCGAGTCCCGCTTTATCAACGGCTGCTGTACACGCTCCGCTTTAGGACCAGCGGCGGTCCGTCTGCGAGGAGAGACAGAACTGAAGGGGATCACCTCGAGCTGGTCGGCGCAACCGAGGGAGCAGCTGGTGGACCGTTGCAGCCCATCTGAAAGGCCACAGCTGGGTTGCGGTTCCGCCTACCTGCAGTGGATCTCACCGGTGAGCGAGAAGGAGAGCGGCAGGGTGCGTGGCTCTCGGTCGAGGGCGGCTTCTGCATCACCGCGCTTCGGAAGGAAGCTGCTGGTCCACGGGAGCAGCGCCACTTCCGCCGGTGGGTAAGAGCAGCTGCCTGGCCATCGTAGGAGGAAAGCACGGAGGGAGGCCCGATCAACAGCACGGATCCAGCAAAGAGATCAGCTGGTGCTCGGGGGCTGCAGCACCTTTAAGGGGGATCAGCTGGTTCACGCGAGCGTGTGTGCGTGCCGTAAACGGGATACTGAAGGTGCTGCCGGGGCCTACCGGGCACTGCTCGGAGGAACGCAGCTGGAGGGTGAGCACGATCGAACTGGAAGCTCACAAGCAGCAGCCCATTGCAAACTGTTGCCGGTAGCTCACGGATCAGCAGCAGAGCAGCAAACGCGGTAGTAAGAGCGAGCCGACTATAGAGACAAGGAGGACCCATAGGAATCATGGACATGGAGGCCTTTATGGCGATGGCAAAATTGGTGGTTGCAAAACATGGCAGCAACTAGATGGAGTCACTGGTCAATCAGCCAAGTGGAAGTCAGGCTTGCACCAATTCTCCTTTAATGTTTCAGGAAGATGAGGATTTAAGGGACCAAGAAGAGGAAGAACTGGTCGGAGAAGAGGAAGAACCATCGGGAAAGAGGAAAAGGGTGATGACGCAGAAGGCAAAAGCAAGCAAAGAGCAAGCGGCGAGCAGCAGGAAAGGGAGGACTGTGCCCGCTAGGACCAAAGGACGGGCACACGAGATTGTAGCCATACCGGCACCTGCACCTGTGGCAGCACCCATGAACCAGGGGGCACCCAGCACGCCTGAAACCAGACCGGTGGCGGTGAGGGGGAATGGACCACCTTCCATGGAGGTGGTGAAAGGTATGGTGCTACAATGTATGCAAGTCTTGGGGAGTGGGGGCAATGGGCCACTCTTGAGTGGAAATGTTAATGCATTTAACCAAATGGGGAATGGGGCTACTGTAATACAACAGAAGGATGTGACACCTGTCTCGGCGGGGGGGGCACAGTGAGTGGTCAAATGTTTGCAAACCCTCCGGGTTGTGTGGTGTCGGGGTCAGGAGTCCAATGGTCAGGGGGGTGGCCCAACACACCGATATTGAATGGGGGGAATCAACAGGCAATGGGGCAAGGTACGGACATGGCAGGTAATGGGGTCACGGGGAATCTCAATGCAATGCAGGCCCCATTAAATCAGCCTCCCTTACCTATTAACGCCGGGATTCCGTTGGCCGGGGCTGGCCCAGGGAATCAGGGGGATTCAGCGATAGGTGCACAGCCAGCCGCTTGGTGGGGTCAAGGGGTTGCTAACATGGGAGTACCTCAGATCAGCATCGCTGGACTAGGGGGAACAGAGGGTGTTATGACGCGATATGGGAGATCTATGCCTGGGTTTGCTCCAGTTAGGGTGTTGGTTAACTCTCTGTCATGGCACATACCAATGTCAGTCAAGGAACGGGTATGGAGGAAGGAATTTATTGAGATCTTGGAGTTTGTGGGGATGGAGCCCTTGGGTAATGGGTTGAAGGAGTTATCTGAGAAAGAGAAAGAGAAAAGGGAGAAGGAGACTCCTAAGACTGAGGCATCCATCCACAATTGGATAAAATCCTTTTTGATTTATACCTCTATAATGATTGAAAAACACCCACAGGATGCTGCTGCAATGTTAGCATATTGTCACTACATCCAAGATATTTATTTGAAAAAGGGAGGTGAAGGCTGGCTTAAGTATGATCGGGCATTTCGGTTAAAGATGCAAGTGTGGCCGGCTTTGGCTTGGGAAGAAATGGATGTGGGGGGTGTAGTAGATAAACTAGTACGCACAAATGAAGGGGTTGAAAAACCAGCAGTTGAAAAAACTCAGGTATGGAGGGGCAGAAGTGGTTACAACAGGCGAGGAAGGGCGTCTTTTCGCGGGCACTCCTCCTGGAACAACAGGTCCAGCTACCAGGGGGAGCAGGCTGAATGCTGGAGGGTCAACTCAGAAGAAGGGTGTCCATTTGGCAAAACTTGCTGATTCAAACCTCCAAAGGGAGGTAACAGCAAAGATCACAGCTCCGCAAGTGGCGAGGGGTGGCGCAAAGGCAGCCCTAAGGGTAAAAGCAAGGTTAATAAAGAATGAAGTCAATGTCTTACTAACGCGAGTTGCCCCTCATGGATTGTGTAATGTTTGATTAAAGGCGGGTTGCCTACCCCAGTGAATTTACAAGCTATGACTCCATGGTTGAATGCCTATCATAACGTTGAGCATGCTAGACTGTTGTGGGAGGGCTTCAGGTGGGGTTTCAAGATCCCAAGTGTAGTAAGGACGGGTGGTACCAAAGCTCGGAACTTAAAATCAGCCTTAGCAATGCCTGAAGTAGTGTTGCGGAAAGTAGCCAAGGAGGTTGATCTGGGCCGGGTGGCGGGACCTTTCAGGCAGCCACCCCTGCCCAATCTTGTAATATCACCACTGGGGCTGGTACCTAAAAAGGAGAAAGGTCAGTATCGCCTAATACATCATTTGTCATTCCCGGAGGGTGAGTCAGTAAATGACGGGATAGGGAGGATAAATGCAGGGTGCACTATGCTTCCTTTAAAGATGCTGTGGAATTGGTAAGGACAGCGGGGAAAGGTGCTCTTATGGGGAAGTCAGACATCGAATCAGCATTCAGGTTGTTACGCATACACCAGGAAAGCCAGCATTTGTTGGGCTTTAAGGTTCAAGGGCTGTATTATTTTGACAAATGTTTACCAATGGGGTGTGCCATTTCATGTGCGTACTTTGAAGCGTTCAGCTCCTTCTTGGAGTTCACGGTAAAGCAGGAGTGCAAGTCAGGGGCAGTACTGCACTACCTGGATGATTTCTTATTCATAGGGAAAGAAGGTACGGCGGAATGCCAGGAGATCATGCGGGTATTCCAAAACTTGATGGGAGCGATGGGGGTACCACTGGCCGAAGGGAAAACTGTGGGCCCGGTGACTTGCCTCACCTTCCTGAGGATTGAGATTGACTTTGTGGAGGGTGTGTGTAGGCTGACTCAGGACAAAGTAGCGAAACTGAAGGCATGCATCAAGGAATTAAGGTCCAAGAGGAAGGTTACTCTGAAAGAGCTACAAGTCATGGCGGGTAATCTTAATTTTGCGGCCAAAGTCATCCCGATGGGTAAAACCTTTGCGAGAAGTATTGAGCTGAAAATGGTGGGCCTAAAGCATGCAGGGCAACATATCAGGTTGGGGCTGAAGTGAGGGATGACCTGGCTATGTGGGATGATTTCCTGGACAGTTTTAACGGGGTTCGTGTGTGGAGAACCATGAGCAACAGCGAGAAGAGGCGCAAGTTATTTACAGATGCATCCGGGGCTCTAGGGTTTGGGGCAATTTTGAATAACCAGTGGTGCGGCGCAGCATGGCCAGATGAGTGGCATGGCGTAGGGATCACCAAGGATATAACACTGTTAGAGCTCTTCCCCATTGTGGTTGCATTTAAGCTATGGGGGGAACAGTTGAAGGACAGAAAAGTCATGTTATGGTCGGACAACATAGCAGTGGTCCAAATAATCAATCAGGGATCCGCCAGAAGCTCTAGGGTTCTGCTGTTACTGAGAGAGCTCAACAAATGCATGCTAAAGTGGAACATTGAAGTGAGAGCCAGGCATATTCCAGGGGTGCAGAACACAGCAGCTGATGCTCTCTCTCGTTTACAGTGGGAGAAATTTCGAGAGTGTTGCCCAGGAGCAGAAAAAGGGATGACGCCATTAAATCCAAAGTGGTGGGACATGATTAGGACAATCTGAGTTCCCTGATTCAGACGGCGCTTTCACCAAGCAAAACAAAAGGTATCTGGCTTGCTGGGAAAGGTACCAAAAATTCAGACAGGAGATGGGGGTATACAGTCAAGATAGGCCAGTAAGGGCCTTTGTGGGCTGGGGATGGCAAGGAGGAAAAACCAGGTCATGGATGGCACATCACTTGGCAGCCATCGCTCATTTCTCTAAGTTGCAAGGGTTGGCCGATCCCACAAAAGAACACTGTATGTGGCCATGAAAGGTTGTGCCAGGCAGGCAAAACCCAAAGCAGACGTGAGGCGACCCATTGATTATGTCAAATTACAGAGGGTCGTAACCAGTTTGGATGAAATCTGTCATGGGGGTTTTGAAGTTGCGCTGTTCAGAGCAGCGTTTTCATTAGCATTTTTTGGAGCATTCAGGGTAAGCGAACTGATCCCTGAGAATAAAAAGGCGAAAGGCACAGGATATTTGCAGATTCAGGACGTACAATGTTCGGAAGGACAGGTAACACTATGGTTAAAGAGGTCAAAAACAGACCAGAAGGGGAAAGGATGTACAGTCTCCTTGCAACCCATTGCAGGGAGTGCGGTCTGCCCAGTCACGGCTGTAGCAGGGTTCCTCAGGGTAAGACCTGCATCGGGGAACGAGGCGCCTTTTCTTATTCATGAAGATGGTTCCTCGTTAAGTCGCTTCCAATTCAGGAGGGTGATGGAAGTGGCACTAGAAAGAATTGGGGAAATTGAAGGGGTTTTTGGGACACATTCATTCAGGATCGGGGCCGCGACATCTGCAGCGGCCATGGCTATGGGGGATATCGCAATCAAGCAGATTGGCAGATGGAAATCTGGTTGCTTTAAGAGATACATTAGGCCTGAAAAAATGTAAGGGTGACATGCCTTCCTCTTTTCCTCCCTTAGCACCAGCCCGGAAGAAGAAGATATCGGTTTGGGTAGTAGGACACTCCTTTGTGTCTAGGGCTGGGGCGTGCTGGACAGCGGAGCAAGAAAAACAGACGGCAGGCGATTTCAGAATTGGGTGGTACGGGGTGCCTGGCATGAAATGGGCACAGCTGCAGGGGCAGGTGCGCAAACTCCTAACCAACACAAGTAAGCCTGAGATACTGATCATTCACCTGGGGGGCAACGATTTAACTAGCTTAGGGAGAGGGGCTCTCATGCGGGAGATGATGTTCTCATTGCAGGAGCTGGCGGGACAGTTAGGGGACACAGAGGTTGTTTGGTCTGAAATCATTCCTAGGTTGGAATGGAGGGGTGCGGATAACCACGCGGCGGTGGAGAAATCCAGGCGCAAGCTTAATTGTGCAATGGTGAAATTCTGCAGGGGCAGGGGTTTTGGACAGGTCAGGCATGGCCTAATTACTTTGAAATCGCCAGAATATTTTTTGATGGATGGGGTACACTTATCACCGTTAGGCATGGACTTGTTTTTATGGAATATCTGTACAAAAATCTTGGAAATGTAAGGAGAGGAGCAAAGGGGGGAGCCACGGTGGGCGGAAAACCCACTCGTGGCGTGGCGGTGTTTGGCCAGACAAACACAGGAGACAGACTCCTAAGGAGCCAGGAGAAAGCAGGAAGGGTCTTCACCCTTCTTGGACCCAGCGCCCCTTGGGAGCCTAAGCGGCAGGAGTGTCGGGGGGGAACAATTACGGCTCAGCTTCCTCAAAAGGAAACGGCACTCTCCCCGCCCAGGGGCACCTGCAGGGGCAGGTGAGGCTCGGACAACAAGGTGGGGAGAGTCGGGCCTACTTATGGACTCTAAGGAAAGAAAGGGGAAGCAGGTTCTGGGAACACGGAGCAGTCGCCGCTTCTTGCGAACCATTTTTTCCACAAATGTGTGCAGTGTGATTTTTGTTATAGTGGAATAAATTCTGCGGCCTTTTTATGCCAACAAACTACCAGGTCTCATTCTACACTTTTCTGGGGGAAAGGGTTAATGAGTTATGGGTATGTATTGGCTACGGTTATGAATGGACAGATGCCGGGGTTATGCAAGGGCCGATGACAAAAGCCCAGCAAAATGGAGGAAGCACCCCCGATAACCCGGCCAGTGTCCTCCTGGTGGATTCCTCGCCCTCCCCCCTCCCTTTGGGCGAAGGAGGGGGAGGCGCAGGGACAATGCGGCAAAACGGGCAGAAGCCTGTGAAAAGGAGAGCGCCAAAAGCGGGAAAAAGACCGTGAACCAGAAAGTGCGGCAGCTGCAGGAAAAGCCAGCGAAAGGGCAAACAAAAGAAAGGGGAGTGGCTTCCCCCTTTATAGAGAGTGGGGGCTCAGACAGAAGGCAGCATCCAGCTGCACCCGTGGACCCCCGCTCGTGGGCATCAGGAGAAGGTTTTCGTTTTCCCACCCACCAACCCTACGAACAGAACAAGCAAGGCACCTGGCCGTCAGCGTCGCAGGACGACTAGGCGGCGTGGCCGTGTTTGGCCAGACAAACACAGGCGACAGACTCCGGAGGAGCCAGGAGAAAGCAGGATGGGTCTTCGCCCTTCTTGAACCCAGCGCCCCTTGGGAGCCTAAGCGGCAGAGGCGTCGGGGAGGAACAATCACGGCTCAGCTTCCCCCAAAGGAAACGGCACTCTCCCTGCCCAGGGGCACCTGCAGGGGCAGGTGAGGCTCGGACAACAATGTGGGGAGAGTTGGGCCTACTTATGGACTCTCAGGAAAGAAAGGGGGAAGCATGTTCTGGGAACACGGAGCAGTCGCCGCATCTTGCGAACCATTTTTTCCACAAATGTGTGCAGTGTGGTTTTTGTTATTGTGGAATAAATTCTGCGGCCTTTTTATGCCAACAAACTACCAGGTCTCATTCTACACTTTTCTGGGGGAAAGGGGGAATGAGTTATGGGTATCTATTGGCTACAGTTATGAATGGACAGATGCCGGGGTTATTACTGTCCAGATATTACCACTGCAAAGTACCCGGAAGTACTCGCTTGGCCGCTCATGCTGCACGGCTTGTCTTGGAGCCTGGACTGTTACTGCCTGTGATTAACAGTGCCTTATAGAGCGTATTCGCTCTTTAAACACCCGAGCTCTTACTCTCTGCCGTTCTTTCCATAAAAGGCAGCGGCCGTGCGCACCCAATAGAAATACCCGTAAGTACCCGCTTGGCTGCTTTGCCGTGCTTGCAGCGGGGCAGCGGACCGGTGGTCTCTTCTGTAGCGGTATCTTCGCTTGGCACTACCGCAGTTTGGGTCCTTCGATAGCTCTTGGTCTCTCCTGTTTTTATAGGTGAGTGTCTGAGGCACGTTTTGTTGTAATTTTTGTTTGGACCTCATTCATGCACCAAGGCGTCTTTACTTTATGCACTGGGATGCCTCCTCATGCCCTCATACTCGAAAATGCTCATTTAGCGACGTCCATTGCTCTTTGGAAACAGAAGTGCACGCCGCAGTCTTGTTCCACACCGTGGTTCTGCTCTGCCAAAAAAGTGACACTTTCCATGGGTAAAGCCACAGCCAACGAGGACATTCGGTCTTTGTATAAGGATGCGGCTACCTGCATAACACCCTCAACCTCCTCCAACAGTACTGCTTCTCCTCAGCTGATAAGCCTTCCTGCAGCCATGGTCGTCCTTCCTATAGACTTTACAGGCAACAAAACTGTTTCAACCTGCTGCTCTTTGTCACCATCTGATAGGCATCCGCAGTTTACGCCTCCTCCGGTGCTTGCTGCTGCTCACCCTGACAGTCTCAGCAAATCTATTACTGATAGCACTTTATTAAATAACATACCTACTGCTCCAATCATAATAGGCGATACCAACCATGATTCCCGGGGCATATCGACATGCCGGTGACTGACCTGGATCTGAATGAGTCATGATTCTCTGTTCATGACTCTTTTCACAATCTATCTAGGTCCCAGGATCTATTTCTTAACTCTTCTCACATAATCTCGGCTTTGGCGGTCTCGTATGTTGCCCCGACTCCGCGAAAACCGTCTGAACCTTCCTTCCATCATAATTTGTCAAAACAATTTGAGCCCTCCTCACCATTTCTAGAAATCACTGTCACTGCAATGAATTTGGCTATTCAATCAATGACAAAACGTTTGGACACTTCAGATGAAAAATGTATTTCCCAAGCCGCCCAATCGGATTGAATCTTACTCTGGCAAAAAAAATCTGTTTACTCCCTCAATCAGACCCATGTGATCCATCTGCTGCTCCCTGTTCAATCACCGGCATGACCTTGGTTGCCTGTCAAACTTCTATGTGTGTGCCTGGTGTAACATGTGACTTTCCTTTCACAGATTCCCAACCGTTACCAAGCGTAATATCGACTTTGCCTAATTTTGCTGATATCGTTCATGACAGTCCACACCCCATGCCCACTTTGGATATTGTCCCTATACCTTCCAACAATTTGGACATCCCTTCCCCTGCCGTCCCTAGTCTAATCAACAAACCCGCTTATACCATATTTCAAGCAAATAAATCTCTCTTGGATGCTGTGAAACCTCCTCCCTTTCAGCAAACCAAATCCAAAAACTTGAAAGGTGCAAACTTTTCCACAACTAAAACCAAACAATTTTTAAAAACTATTACGCACCCCAAAATGGCCCTTTCCACCGCCCTACAAGTTGTTACTCAGAAATATTCCAGATTATCCCATGATAAAAAGATGCAAATCACTGGCAAATCCAATCTGTTTATTCCTTCTTACCCACCACTAGATCAATTTGTGGCTGCTGCAACCTTAGCATCCTCGGGTGGCAAGGATGTTCAACCAATTCTAGGTGTCGAACCAACTGCCTCCAATCCAATGCCAGTCACTATTGACAAAGTTTCTCAAACGACCCTCACATCGCCCTTGAAGTTTCCCCA
Organism: Ambystoma mexicanum; assembly: GCF_040938575.1. Classification (NCBI taxonomy): domain Eukaryota; kingdom Metazoa; phylum Chordata; class Amphibia; order Caudata; family Ambystomatidae; genus Ambystoma; species Ambystoma mexicanum. Next base: position 1,510,942,912 of record NC_090922.1, read on the forward strand.
CGGAACAAAATCGCAAATGATCTGCTCCGACAAGAAATACGCAAAGCAGTTGACACATACATGGGTCCCAATCAGCTCAACAACAGATTGTACCCCCAGTGATTTCAAATGAGACTGATGTGGCCCCAGTAGTGTGAGTCCACAATCCGCGCGTGAGCTTTGATACCACGCCTGTGACTACCCACTGTAACACTCCCTGTCCTTCCATCAAGCGTGTTCAAGTTCCGATTCACTCGGTTCTAACCAAAATAAATCTGCTCATATAGCTAGTAGCTTCTCACCTTCTGTCCCTCTCCGCAACATAGCCTGTAGTTCTGACTTGGTTACGCCACTCCAAGAAAATTTGGTAACCCTATCTGCCCTCACCCCTGAGATAATACGTTTGATCGACTCTGCTCTCAGAAAACAATTGAGATATTCAAAATCCTTCCCAGGTCAAATCCATGCCAAAAATCTCCCTCGATTACTCACTCTAACAATCGTCTGTCTGTTGCGTTTTTGCAGACCTTTGCCATTCACACAGTACGATCTGACCGGAAATCCAACATGGAACTTTTTTCCGATGTCCCTGCACTTGAAGACATTGCCTCTTCTGACATCGAGTTAGTTGAATTCACGCAACAAAATAAGCTATCCTCTGTTGAGATCTGGATGAATCCAGATTAGTACAGAATACCATATGGCTCGCCAAAACTTTTCTTCATGGGTTTCATCCTTTTGGCTGACAACACGCCTTCTTCCCCTACAAATCATGTTTCAATTAACTCTCAAACCACATCTGTGTAAACTGTAGCACCAAGCCCAGGTCTAACCTCTGTACACAGGTTGCCTCCCAACGCGCGTGCAAGTGCGCTGGTGCACAGCGATAACTAGATGATGATCAGTCACATACTTCTTTTTCGTTACTCAGCTGGAATTCGAGGTTTCAAGCATTTGCTAAACAATCCCATTTTGGATTTCAATCGCCATGATGTGATCCTTCTTCAGGAGACGTAGCTCACTTCCATTCCTATTTGGGATAACCATGATGCATGTCTGAATTCAGCACTTAAAGGCCCGTGAGGCCGTCCATCTTCAGGCCTATTCATTGCAGTTAAAAAACTGTCCTACATTTTGACCGAGCCTTGGGCTTCCCCAAATGCATTCATGCAGATGATCAAACTTCATATAACTGAGACAATATATGCTTTGATCAACGTTTATTGGAACCCAATGGGGATTTCTGACAAATGTTTCTTCAAAGATTTAAATGCTATGATGGATCTCATATATTTAGATCCAAAAGTCTCAAAAACAATAATCGCGGGAGATCTGAACCTGCATTGTTTGAAACCAAATCCCTCCCCTTGGGTGGGAAGACTAGCCAAATGGCGTCATTTTGTTGAAACACGAAGTCTCCAGATGCTCAATGGCTCCTTCAAAGCCGATATACCACTGCGTTGCACTTGGCACAGGCGAAGGAGCTCAGCAATCATTGATTATATTTATACTGACTCCTGTCTACCACACAGGTCATCAACTTTCGGGTTCTGTCAACACAATTGAGTGACCACAACATGTTACAAATGACCTGGTTCATCGAAAATGGTTTTACATCAAGAACTCTCATTCTGTTAACCCTTGCTGTAACTGATTTCGTTGGTCCTCTTTGCTCCTTTTCAGTAATCATCTAGTGACTGCAACTGCTGAAGCAAGCAGGGGTGAATTTAAGTATGAAGTTCCATATTGTGACCTAATCCAGCTTTTCCAATCAAATCTGCATCATCAATCAAAATCTACTCCAAAATTGCATATTTATAATCAAGATCTTAGAGAAAGGAAAACATTATACCATCGTCAAAAACGTGAAGCCTTGAATTTGACTGACGGATCTCGGGGCGCCATCTTGACCCAGCTGAAAACTAGTTATAAAAATTGGCTTCACAGCCGCAAGTCCATCTTATATCAATGGATGGAGCCAAAATGCTGAGCGCTTTGTCAACTAAAAACTCTGCTGAAATCTGGTCGGTTATTAACAGCGCGCTGACCGGACCTCAGGTCGCATTTCAATCTCAGGGAGTTACAGAACAGGAATGGATTTCTTAATATTCTAATTTACATGCTCTTCCTGTCGCGCGTAAGCTCCCCTCCGACAGCCTAGCAGTACCTCATTTTCAGCTACAGTTTGATAAGGATGATGTCCTATTTTTCATTCATAAGGCGAGTCGGTCCAGTGCTCCAGGACCGGATTATCTGTCTAACCATCATTTTAAACAATATCCAGAATTGTGGCCCATTGTGCTGTATAACATCTTTTGTCATGTCATCTATTCTCAGTGTGTACTCAAACATGGAAGCACTCAATAGTTCTCCCAATCTACAAAAAAGGTGATCGATGTAAACCAGCTAGCTACCGTCCAATAGCCTTATTGGACGCTCCGGGAATGATTTATTCTCGTCTTATCTTACGAGACCTCAATAAATGGTCCCTAACTGCGAATATGAGAGATCCATGTCAATCTGGATTCGTAGCTGGTCTCGGCACCTCACCTAACCTGATTGCTTTGAACATGATCAAATTGTTTTACGCCACTCGTAAACAGCCACTATATTTAGCCTTTGTGGACTTCCGAGTGGCCTTCGACTCCATCGATCGCTCTTTATTGTTTGGGAAACATTCACACTACAAATGTCCCAGTTCGCTGCTAACTCTAATTAAATTGCTACACACAAACACGACTATGCAGGTGAGACTCTACGTAGAGGGCCTACATTTTGTTTAAGTTGTTTATTCTTGACATGGCCAACACATTTACCACCATCTTGTCTAATGCCCCCAGACTGGGTCTGCAACATATCATATGGCTCCTGTACGTGGACAAACTCGTCTTACTTTCCCAGACCCCCAAAGGACTTCAGAATCTTCTTGACGGTCTGGCCAGGTATGCACACGAGAACAACGTGATCATCAACACCGATAAGACCCAAATAGTCATTTGTAATGGCCCTCCGTCAAGATCTACCTGTACTAGCTTCAAGTGGAAGTTACAATCTGCCGAACTCAAGTTTGTTTCCCAATACAGGTATCTGGCAGTACCCTTTACGAATCTGCTGTCATATGCTTTCCTTAACCATTCTTTGGAATTGAACCTGGTAACGTTGATTTCGCAGGCCAAGATTCTAATGTACAAATTCGGCAAATTCTTTTTCAAACATGTGATGATCTTTTTCCAACAGAACGTTGTGCCAATCCTATTATATGGAATTGAAGCGAGTATCCCGCGAGAGCAAATGTTTTGGGATCGCTTAGAGGGGCATTTTTGGAGGCAAGTTCTAAGACTTCCAAACTGCTCACCTCTTCCTATCGTATGTCATAAATTGGGTTCTCTTTCTTTATATGTACATGTCCTATGAAAAATGTCCACATTTTTACGCAAATGTCTCCTAGGACTTAACTCAAACAATATTCTTGTGTTGTTGCCCACTATCTTCTGGAGTCTGACCATCATTTTCCTATTAGGTGGCGGAATCGCGTCTTGGTTGCTTTATCTGATGCCTCCATATCTTTGGACCTTTTATTACAAAATCCCCCGTGGGCAAAAAATAAATTGTTGAATTTGATTGGATCAGTAATCGTGTTAAATGTACATCTCTTCATGAGTTTAACAGGGCTCCTTTTGGCCATAAGCAATTCCGTCATAAGGCAGATTATTTAGTCAAGTGCCCTGCTGTGCACCTTCGTTATAAATTTCTACGTTTCAGGCTAAATTTATGGCCAACCTCTGCAGTACTGGCAAAAAGGGGTCGGATTCCAAGTAATCAGAACTTCTATCGGTTCTGTGTTGATAATCTTCAACAAGAATCTCTCCAACATCTAATTGTAGTGTCCAGCTTTGGCGAAGGTGCGCAACCTACTCTTTAAAAATGTGATCTGCGTTTTTTGCTCTTTAGATTCCAACTCCATATGGCAGATCTTTTTTTCAAATCCCAGGATAGCAGTTAAAATTGGTATATTACACTTTCTTGATGCAATTTTTCCATCGCAGTCAAGTACTTGAATGCCAAGAAATCGAACACAGAGTAATTGGCCTTGATTTGCCTCCAAGAGAGCTATTTTAGCCTTGGCACTTTGTTGTTTGCAGGAATTGAGCACTGTTGGTGTCCAATCTGAATTGCTAACCGTTTAATCATGTTCTGTGAGATCTTACCTAACACTTGAGACACTTACTAACAGATTAATGTTTCTGTGAGGCTTACTATTATTTGTCATCATAATGTTGTTCTCATTTTCCAGCCGCTAAAGAGAATGTTTGTTTTCTGCTCTGTTTATTCAAAATTGTTCAAATTTGTTTAACATTTTGCTTGTTTATAATTTTGTATTGTAATATGAATCACACTTACTTTTGTTCTTGTTTTTGAAAGGTTGATTTTTTCCAGCCAACCAAAATAAAAAATACAAAAATTAAAAAAAATCACTGTGAGGCACTGCAGCCTGACTTACTTTCCATGCATCTCTATTGTTAGGCCCTGCATCTCGAACTGCTGTCTGCGAATATCTACAGTCAGGCCCTGCAGTCTGACTTACTTTCCATGCATCTCTATTGTTAGGCCCTGCATCTCGAACTGCTGGCCGCGAATATCTACAGTCAGGCCCTGCAGTCTGACTTACTTTCCATGCATCTCTATTGTTAGGCCCTGCATCTCGAACTGCTGTCTGCGAATATCTACAGTCAGGCGCTGCAGTCTGACCTACTTTCCATGCATCTCTATTGTTAGGCCCTGCATCTCGAACTGCTGGCCGCGAATATCTACAGTCAGGCCCTGCAGTCTGACTTACTTTCCATGCATCTCTATTGTTAGGCCCTGCATCTCGAACTGCTGGCCGCGAATATCTACAGTCAGGCCCTGCAGTCTGACTTACTTTCCATGCATCTCTATTGTTAGGCCCTGCATCTCGAACTGCTGTCCGGGAATATCTACAGTCAGGCCCTGCAGTCTGATTTACTGCCCATGCATCTCTACTTTCAGGCCCTCCAGCCTGACACACTGCCCATGCATCTCTACTTTCAGGCCCTCCAGCCTGACACACTGCCCATGCATCTCTACTTTCAGGCCCTCCAGCCTGACACACTGCCCATGCATCTCTACAGTCAGGCCATGCAGCCTGACTTACTTTCCAGATATCTGTACTATTAGGCCCTCCAGCCTGACATACTACAGCGGCAACTGAGAAGCGCCCAGAGCAGGTGAAAGCATATGGACAACCAATGGCCAGAGGAGTAGCTGGGATGTGTCAGATGTTCTGATTGGACCTGCCCATCTATTGTCTTCTTTTTTAAGTCATTAGCCTTCAATCCCAACGCATATCCTCAATACACAACATGTACTATCAACGCAGAATTTCGCAGAAAAGTGTCGCAAGTGGCTGGCGCAGAGTGTCCGCGTGCGATTGTCTGCGCCAGGCGCGTGCGCTAAAACCGATTTCCGCGCACAGCGTATTCATGGATTTTAGGCTCCCAAACCAGCCGTGGCGCAGAGTATCGCAGCGACCCTGCAGCAGCGCCAGTAACGCCCCCAAGAACGCCCTCGCGCAAGGAAAAGCCATCAAAATCGCTAAATCATCGCAAAGGGCTGCGCTAACCCTGGACCAGTTTACAGGGCTGCCAAACAAGGAACGCAAAGCGGGTAACGTTTATATCAGGGGTACGCGGGAAGTTTTACACGCGATTAGCCAGGGTACGTGTATTGCAGGGGTACGCGGGAAGTTTTACACGCGATTGGCCAGGGTACGTGTAATACAGGGGTACGCGTGAAGTTTTACACGCGATTAACCAGGGTACGTGTATTACAGGGGTACGCGGGAATTATCACACGCGATTTGGCTGGGTACGTGTATTACAGGGGTACGCGGGAAGTTTTACATGCGATTAGCCAGGGTACGTGTATTACAGGGGTACGCGGGAATTATCACACGCGATTTGGCTGGGTACGTGTATTACAGGGGTGCGCGGGAAATATCACACGCGATTTGGCCGGGTACGTGTATTACAGGGGTGCGCGGGAATTATCACACGCGATTTGGCTGGGTACGTGTATTACAGGGGTGCGCGGGAAGTTACACACGCGATTAGGCTGGGTGGGTCCTCACAGGTGTTCCCTGTACACCTTCCACGGCCCCTGCAGGCAGCCCACAAAACAGGGGACTACCCTGCACACCTGCTCATGTCCCCCAGCACCCCCACCCCCCAGCACTGTGGGCCACCCTGCACCAGGCCCCCACTAATGTCTCCCACCCCCCATCCCCCCCAGCACTGAGGGGCACCCTCCACCAGGCCCCCACTCATGTCTCCCACCCACCCCACCCCCCAGCAGTCATGGGGCACCCTCCACCAGGCCCCCACTCATGTCCCCTATCACCCCCACCCCCCAGCCACCAGGGGCAGCCTCCACCAGGCCCCCACTCATGTCCCCTATCACCCCCACCCCCCAGCCACCATGGGCAGCCTCCACCAGGCTCCCACCCATGTCTACCACCACCCCCACCCCCCAACAGTGCAGGGGCAGCCTCCACCTGGCCCCCACTCATGTCTCCCACCCCCCACCCCCCCCCAGCACTGAGGGGCACCCTCCACCAGGCCCCCACTCATGTCTCCGACCCCCCCCCCCCCAGCTCTGAGGGGCACCCTCCACCAGGCCCCCACTCATGTCTCCGACCCCCCACCCCCCCCAGCACTGAGGGGCACCCTCCACCAGGCCCCCACTCATGTCTCCCACCCACCCCACCCCCCAGCACTGTGGGGCACCCTCCACCAGGCCCCCACCCATGTCTACCACCACCCCCACCCCCCAGCAGTGCAGGGGCAGCCTCCACCAGGCCCCCACTCATGTCTCCCACCCCCCACCCCCCCAGCACTGAGGGGCAGCCTCCACCAGGCCCCCACTCATGTCTACCACCACCCCCCAGCAGTGCAGGGGCAGCCTCCACCAGGCCCCCACTCATGTCTCCCACCCCCCACCCCCCCAGCACTGAGGGGCAGCCTCCACCAGGCCCCCACTCATGTCTCCCACCCCCCACCCCCCCCCAGCACTGAGGGGCACCCTCCACCAGGCCCCCACTCATGTCTCCCACCCCCCACCCCCCCAGCACTGAGGGGCACCCTCCACCAGGCCCCCACTCATGTCTCCCACCCACCCCACCCCCCAGTAGTCATGGGGCACCCTCCACCAGGCCCCCACTCATGTCCCCTATCACCCCCACCCCCCAGCCACCAGGGGCAGCCTCCACCAGGCCCCCACTCATGTCCCCTATCACCCTCACCCCCCAGCCACCATGGGCAGCCTCCACCAGGCTCCCACCCATGTCTACCACCACCCCCACCCCCCAGCAGTGCAGGGGCAGCCTCCACCAGGCCCCCACTCATGTCTCCCACCCCCCACCCCCCCAGCACTGAGGGGCACCATCCACCAGGCCCCCACTCATGTCTCCCACCCCCCACCCCCGCAGCACTGATGGGCACCCTCCACCAGGTCCCCACTCATGTCTCCCACCCACCCCACCCCCCAGCAGTCATGGGGCACCCTCCACCAGGCCCCCACTCATGTCCCCTATCACCCCCACCCCCCAGCCACCATGGGCAGCCTCCACCAGGCTCCCACCCATGTCTACCACCACCCCCACCCCCCAGCAGTGCAGGGGCAGCCTCCACCAGGCCCCCACTCATGTCTCCCACCCCCACCCCCCAGCACTGAGGGGAACCCTCCACCAGGCCCCCACTCATGTCCAACCCATGTCTCCCACCACCCCCACCCCCCAGCCACCATGGGCATCCCCCACCAGGCCCCCACTCATGTCCCCTATCACCCCCACCCCCCAGCAGTGCAGGGGCAGCCTCCACCAGGCCCCCCAATCATGTCCCCTATCACCCCCAGCCCCCAGCCACCATGGGCAGCCTCCACCAGGCCCCCACTCATGTCTCCCACCACCCCCACCCCCCAGCAGTGCAGGGGCAGCCTCCACCAGGCCCCCACTCATGTCCCCTATCACCCCCACCCCCCAGCCACCATGGGCAGCCTCCACCAGGCCCCCACTCATGTCTCCCACCACCCCCACCCCCCATCAGTGCAGGGGCAGCCTCCACCAGGCCCCCACTCATGTCCCATATCACCCCACCCCCCAGCCACCAGTGGCAGCCTCCACCAGGCCCCCACTCATGTCCCCTATCACCCCCAACCCCCAGCCACCAGGGGCAGCCTCCACCAGGCCCCCACTCATGTCCAACTCATGTCTCCCACAACCCACACCCCCCCAGCCACCATGGGCAGCCTCCACCAGGCCCCCTCTCATGTCTCCCACCACCCCCACCCCCCAGCAGTGCAGGGGCAGCCTCCACCAGGCCCCCACTCATGTCCCCTATCACCCCACCCCGCAGCCACCATGGGCAGCCTCCACCAGGCTCCCACTCATGTCTCCCACCACCCCCACCCCCCAGCAGTGCAGGGGCAGCCTCCACCAGGCCCCCATTCATGTCCCCTATCACCCCCACCCCCCAGCCACCAGGGCAGCCTCCACCAGGCCCCCACTCAGGTCCAACTCATGTCTCCCACCACCCCCACCCCCCAGCCACCATGGGCATCCCCCACCAGGCCCCCACTCATGTCTCCCACCCCCCACCCCCCCAGCTCTGAGGGGCACCCTCCACCAGGCCACCACTCATGTCTCCCACCCCCCACCCCCCCAGCACTGAGGGGCACCCTCCACCAGGCCCCCACTCATGTCTCCCACCCACCCCACCCCCCAGCAGTCATGGGGCACCCTCCACCAGGCCCCCACTCATGTCCCCTATCACCCCCACCCCCCAGCCACCAGGGGCAGCCTCCACCAGGCCCCCACTCATGTCCAACTCATGTCTCCCACCACCTCCACCCCCCAGCCACCATGGGCATCCCCCACCAGGCCCCCACTCATGTCCCCTATCACCCCCACCCCCCAGCCACCATGGGCATCCCCCACCAGGCTCCCACCCATGCCCCCCTGCCCACAGGCCCTGACAATCCTCAAGCATGGGCCTCATGGCCAGCCACCACAGCCCAAAGACACAACCAAGTATTACATGCACCCATGATACTACTCCAATGGAAACAATGTAAGTCAACACATGTGTCTCACACACACACAATGGTTGCAAGTGAACCTGAAAACCCATATCATGACATGCATGAAAACAATGAGATGAAACCACACATTGAAGAATGAAAAAATCCAAATAATGTATTAATAAACATAGTTATGTCAATCAAAATGAAACAAAATACACAAGTAAACAAAATAACAAAATCAAGCTGGCTGTCCCTTTTTAAATTAAAATCAATAAATGATAATCCTAAAACATTTCTTCCAAAGTTCAAGTCCATAAAAAGGAAATGAAGGGAAAAAAGAAAATGAAAACCATTGCTCCATGGCAAAAAATATCCATAGTAAAAAAAATATCCAAATCCAAAGTCCAACTATGTACAAAGTATTCAGGGTCCATCATCCCAACAGAAGAAATGAAACCTACCAAAAAACCTATCTAAAATGGAAATATATACAAAAGGTGGAGCAGTGTCCGTCGACTCCAAATAAAAATAAACTATAAAGGAAACCTATCACTAAATAACTATATACAATGACGGCGGGCCAGTCCAGCGGCTCACTTAGTGGTGTTCCGGGCCAGGACATCATCGAACTCCTCGTCTATGTCCCGGAGGGGGCCTGTTCCATGGCCCCGAGGGTCCGCAGGGAGGCCGTCATGTTCACCTCCAACTCCCTGCGGATTGCCTCGAGGCACTCGGCCCGCCTCAGGGCCCTCCGCATGGAGTTCTCCGCCCTGACCATCGTGAGCCGCGCCTCTTCCGCCCGCCGCCACTCCGCACCTATCTGCTGGCCCAACCGCTGCCACACGGAAGATACTTCCCGTCCAGGGTCCTCCTGCCCTCCGGCCGAAGCCTACCCCTCCGATGTTGAAGGCCCCGAGCTATCGTGGCTCCCACCTACAGCCTCCTGCTGCTGCAGCTGCTGCTGTCCATGTGCCCTGTCCGATGGTGCCTGCACATCCACCTCCAGTTGGGGTGCAGTCGTTGATGTGGCCACCCCTGCTGGACGTCCGACTCCCGACTGTGGCAGGGATCTGTTGTCCACCAGCCTGGCCGCATGGTCGGAGGCAGCTCCACAGGGCACCCAGGTGACACATAGGTGGGAAGATGGCATGGAGGACGACTGGGGCATAGGGGGTTCCGTGGAGGAGGGGGTCGGAACAAGGTCCAGGAAACGGAGGAATCCAGCCCTGGTGAGCTGTCCCAGTGGGTCAACGCAGTCAACGCGCCATGCAAGAAGACGTGCAGACTCATCATGAAAAGACTGCAGGTCAGCTCGCATGGCCTGTTGACGCAACGCCACCCCACCCTGGACAGGCTCAACCTGGTGCAGGATAGCCACATCCGCAGGGAGAGGAAGGCCAGGTGTTGTAAGCCAATCCCCTCCCTGAGAACGGATCTGGAGGTAGGCATCCCCGCTGGTGCAAGATGATGCAGGGACAGGAGCAGGGACAGGATTGCACACAGGCACCTCCGCGGCGGCCTGTGCTGCCTCCTGTCCCTGGTCCTGCACTGCACCACTAGCCCCAGTGGAATCCCCACCTCCAGACCCCGCCACTGTCGCTTGCACGGCCTCCTCCTCCACCAAACCCCCCACCAACCTGGATGATTCCGTGCCATCTTCCTCCGTTGGGCCCTGGGGTCCCAGCTGCCCCTTCTGCTGCCGAGGAGTCCAACTCCAACCTCCACCTCTTGGACCTCCCCTTGGCAGCTGCGGCCTGGGACACGGCACCGGACTCCTCACTCCCCGACGAGATCAGAACCTGGGAGGGGATCCGGGCCTTGCGTCTCCGGCTGGTGGTGCGATCCCTGCCGCTGTGCTCCACAGCACCTTCTCCGCCCTCTTCATCAGTTGACGCTGCAGACAGGGAGAAAGAAAACACAGGCATCAGGGCACTGTCCAATGGACTCATACACACATGACAGTCATACATGAGTGGCATTGGTAAACCTCAGACATGGCATCACAATCCCCAACACACATGTCATTTCAACTTGCACACATGAGCCATACCACAGGCATATTGCAACAGCCAGCACCATCCATTCACATACAACAGCATGAGCAGCCAAAGGTCATCCACACATCACATGCAACATAGGGAGTACACTACACATGCACACACAACACCAAACTTGCATGCATGTGTACACCTCCGCCAACTGTCACAGTGTTCCGATCGACATCCATGTCACACCTGACAATCATTCCTCCACATCCTGTGCCATGCAAGCCCACACACACAAGCACCATCCATGTGTCACACATGAGACCCCTCGCATGTGTCACCCTCATGGCCCTGTATACCCCCCCTACTTGCCCACATAAAAATACATGTTCAACCTGCACCCTCCTGGCACACCACACGCACAGCTTACAATCAGTATGCATGTACACTTACCGCTCGACTCCAGACGGGTCTGCCTCTCAAGGACCTGGACGTGGAGCGCTGGGGACATGCATTCCAGGACCCTCATCTGATCTTTCGACAAGTGGCTCCGGCGCCCCTTAGCATCCGCTGCCCTCAGGAGGCGCCGGGCCTTGTTGAGGGTCCTGGACCTGAAGTCCTCCCAGCGCTTCCTGACACGCTCGTAGTCGCGGACTGCCACCTCCTCCGCGTTGATGGCAGTCAGGATGTCCATCCAAATCCGAGTCCGTCATTCCTTGTCGGCGCGCAACCTTCCGAAGAGGGCTTCATACTGCCCCAGGACATGCTCCACCAGGACACCAACTTCGGTGGCAGTGAAGCTGGTGCCCCTCTGCCTCCTTGGCCGGGGGTTGCCACTGGTGCTAGATGTTGCAGTGCCGGACATGGCAACCCCAGAGGCAGGAGTGGGTGGGCAACTGGGTCTTGGGGCTGGGCTGTGGGGCGATGGAAAATCAGTCGGGAGTCTTTGGTTCCAGCAGGGGTGGTCACAGCAACAGCACCCCTGGCTGATGTGCAGGCAGCAAATGGCAGGGCACGTGGGCAGCAGGCAGTCAGGCAGCAGCAGATGGCAGGTGGGAGCGTGCTCAGGGGGACAGTAATTCGGCCTTCTGGGCAGGAGCGTGGTCTTCCATGTGTGAACGCGTGGCTAGCTTGATACGGAGTGATTTTGCACGTGAAAATCCTGCACGTCTGCGTGTAATTCGAGGAAAGGCCCTTAGCGCGTAAGCGCGTCAGCACACGTCTGTACATTCATTGGCCCAAAGGCCACCAGCGTATGCGGGTCTATAAAGTCACGTGCACGTTGAATATGGCACACGTTTGAAATGTTGCGTGTTAAAAAAATGAAAGACACGTCCCAGTGTCAAAGCGTGTAATTGGTGGAAATAGCGCGTACACGCGGAAGTGACAAAGCGTGTAAATGGTGGAAAAAGTGCATACACGCGGAAGTGACAAAGCGTGTAATTGGTGGAAACAGCACGTACCCGCGGAAGTGACAAAGCGTGTAATTGGTGGAAACAGCGCGTACCCGCGGAAGTGACAAAGCATGTAATTGGTGGAAACAGCGCGTACCCGCGGAAGTGACAAAGCGTGTAATTGGTGGATACAGCGGTTACACGCAGAAGTGACAAAGCTGTAATTGGTGGAAATGGCCCTAGCGTGTACACGCGGAAGTGACGCTGGACGTGTGGGCCTGCATAAAAGGTACGTGTAGAACACCATTTCTTTGTACGTGCTTTTCGTGGAGAGCGAGTGGGTGAATTCTGTACTTCTTGTCGTTTCACATGCGATTTACTTCACGGCGTTTCAAGTTCGTACTCCCTGTTACCTCTGACAGCTTTTTCTCTTTTTTCTCTTTTTCTGGTTTTCCTGGGCCTGTTCCCTCAAACAGTGTTCCCTTCTACTGTTGTCCTGTCTCCTCAGACAGCGTACAAATCTTCTTTTGGCGGGGGTGTTGCCAACCAAACGCGCTTGTTTTTCACGCTCTTTTTCCTGGCAGACGGTGAGTCACGCACGTATCTAACATCTGTGCTTGCCCCGTGTGTAGCCTACCCCTTCAGAGGTCATTCTAGGCTGCGTGTGACACGCATACGTTCATTCTTGTGTTACTGGGTGCCACAGCGTAGTGCAGGGTTTTTTTTCCGCACACGTGGTCTAGGAGGGGTTGCGTGCACGTCATCTCCCTTTTTTGGGCTTTCTGTGCGTTGCGTGACCCGTCATCTTTCCCCAGAGGTCACATTCAGCCTTGCTAGAGCACTAGGGTACAATTACCATCTGGTACCCAACCCCTTTGACCCCCAATTGCCCAGGACAATAGTTTACAGCCACTCCCATATGCACATTAACATCAGTGCCATGGTTGGGAGGCGAGGATTCCGTAAGGGTGGCAAAGGTGGATGAGCCACAAGTGGTGGCCGTTGTGGATCCGGTAAGGGACGTGGTCGTTACTTGCAGGGTGACCCTGTCCCCCCATGTGTGGAGGACCAGTCAAGGGCACCCATAATCCCCCCCTGGTTGAGGCTGATGTGGTTGACACCATCCATGCTCAGCCCTTGTTGGACCAGCCCATTGTGGCACCAGACCTGGCTGACTCCATGGCTGACTTCCAGGTCAGCAAGCCTATGACACGTGCGCTGCTGCACGTTGATGTCATCAGGCCACGTGGATCAGGGGCAGCAAGGTCATCTGCTGCCCCAAGTAGGCAGGGGGGAGAGGCTGCAGAGGCAGCTGCGGCTCCATCCACCCCAGCTCTCACACACCCAGCCAGGACAGTGTCGGTCCTAGTCCATCCTGCTGACATTCCCCCTGACACCATTACACTTGAGCCAATGCCTGCACCAACTCCCATGCTGAGTGTGCAATCCCACACTCCTGATACAGAGTCCACCAGGGCTCCTGCCCCTAGTGTCCAGAGCGGCGCAGGACACTCAGGATCACCACCACCTTCCAAGCAGAAGAGGAAGAGTGCTCGTCCGGCACAGGCTGATGCCCCAGACACGGCTACACAGTCCGGCCCGTCGAGGATGCCCAGCTTCACGGATGCTGAACTGAATGCACTTGCCGAGTATGTGTCCGCACATGATAACGAGATGGTCATTGTTGCAGGATCCAAGACCACACCTGCACAACGCCAGGCACACTGGCAGACCGTTGTGGACATCGTAAGTGCCCTTGGAATCGTGAGGCGCACAGCCAATGATTGCTATAAGCGCTGGAATGACCTAAAGCGCAGGGAAAAGAATAAGCTGGCCTCAAGTCATGCCACAACTCTAGTGACTGGAGGTGGGTCTCCAGTAGAAGACATGGAACTCACTCCACATGAGTCAGTCGCTGGGGCCTACGTCACGGAGGAACAGATCCAAGGCGTGGGAGATCTGCCTGATTATGAGGCATTGTCCTGTGAGTGCACATGCATGTGTGTGTCATCCATGTGCCTGGTGTGTGTATGAGGGCTTCTGTTTGTGTGCCAGGTGAGGGTGTGTGCGCCTGAGTCGTTTGGGTCACCCATGTGCTTCATGCAATACATTCTGCGCAGCAGCATTTGGCCATAGCAGTATCCCTTCTGCCAACAGTAGACATCTAGCCCAACAGCACGCCAGTTGCCCTTGAAGTGTCACCTTGCCACAACATTGTTGCTTATTTTTCTCTGTTCATTCAGGCAGATTGTTTGCATTCCACCACTTTTACTAGGCATTCCTCAGTCCTCTAGTCACATGTCTGACATGGCTATGGTAAAGTGGAGTGACTTTTTTACCTGGATATCATTTGTTCACACATGTCCCTGTGCAATCGGACCATTTTGGACTGGCAGCTCCAGGTGAAAAATCAGACCTGTTTGAATTAGAAAAGCTATTACATGCGGGAACTGGACTGAATGAATAAGTGCTGCCCTCCTCTCCATCTTCACTCAATAGCAATGGTACATGCCATCTGTGTGATGGCATGTGTATTTCACCTGGCAATCACAGGCCAATGTGTGATGCACCTGCCAGGCAGCATGCAGAAAATGTGTTCATCTTCCATCTTGGAGTCATCAGTGTGTGCCATTTGCCTGCCCTTCATACGCAGTGAGGGTGCATGCATGGGAGGGTTTTAGTCATGTGGGACATGTGTCAATCAAGTACTGGTTCTGTTGCTTCTCAGGCCTCATTGTGTGCCATGGTGCTAATGCCTGTTTCCATTTGTTTGCTTTTATGTCTTTGCAGGGGAAGACACACCTGATACTGCTGGGGTTGTGGAGATGGTGCAGACCCAGGAGGGGTCCGAGGGCCGACCGACCACCAGTGAGGGACGTGGTGTGGTGGTGGGTGAGAACCCACAAGTGCTGCAGGTCGTGCTCTCAAGGGGTGTCTCTGGCTGCACCTCCCCCGAGCTGTACTCAGGTGTTGATTCGGATGATGAGACCTACGTGCCATCGCAGGTGAGTGTTCCTGGGAGGGATTCTGTTCTGTCCCACCCACCTGCACCAGGGTCAAAACCCTCAATGGGGATGTCAGTGTTGGCAGCTATGCCTTTGGTGGTTACGGATGCAGGGTCACACTCCGCGACATCTGATCTTGTTCCTGGGCCAGCAGATCAGAGGGGGAATGCAGTCCTGCAGCCTCAGGCAGTGCCGGCACAGCAAGGCGCAGTTCGCCTTGCCCTAGACAGGTGTGGTGCCCGCCGACGTGGTGGCCGTGCGCCACCTGGCAATACCGCATGGGAGCAATCCATTTACGGTATGGCAACCCAACAGGCAGCATCATCAGAGATGATGGCTCAGGCCATGGATAGGGTGGCCACTTCCATTGTCCCCCCCGAAAGGCTGATGGAGTGACTACAGCAGGCAACCGACTCCATCTGCCAGTCACACAGGGAGGATATGTTGGCGTCCAACAGGGACAGGCGGGCGGCACTGGCGACTCTGCAGGAAGCCATCTCCATAGAGTCCCAGGGCCACAGGGAAGCCCTGAGGCTGGAGCTCCTTCACCTCAGGACGACTCTTGTTGAGCTTGAGGCTTCAACAAACCGAAGGACAGAACAGCAGCTGGAGCGTCTCACCCGTACGCTCTCAGCTGAGATGCAGGCAACTAGGGCGGAGGTCCGGGCATCCCGTGAGTTGTTGCATGGGGACCTCTGCACACTCATCCTCCAGAACGAGACCTACCACACCCGCATGCTTGCAGCCATGGAGGAACAGACTAGGGCCTTGCGTGGGCTGCCTCCCATAGTGTAACCACCTCCAGATGCAGCTGCACAGGGTGATAATAGCGACAGCAGTGATACTCCCACAATAGGGTAGCCGTGTGGGCCATGAGCCCATGGAGGTGTTTTTTTTTCGCAAGATCCACACAGGTGGGTTTTGGTGTGCACCCTGTCCTCGGACCTCCTGGGTGGCCTCCCCAACCCCCCCGGGCCCATTAATGGCCATTTTTGATTTTTTTTTTTTTTCTTGAAATTCTTTTTTTTGGGACAATGTGTTGCCTTCTGTGGCTCCTGTGGGCATACGCTGCATTGTGGCTGGGCACATGCAGGCTTGTCATGTATTTGGTTCAGATGCTTGGGTTTTTGTCACACACACCCCTCCTGCTTTCCGTTTCCATGGGCTTGCAAAGGGTGTGCCCAAGTGACATTGACATACATGGTGACATTGGACTCCCACTACATGTGTGGGTAGTCTAGTCAATGCTGTGTATACATTCCTAGTGCATATTGCTGTTGTGTTGTACACTGCATGTTGCATTGATGTGTAACTCATCATCCATGTCTACCTCCTAATTTGCAGGTCCTTTCCTCATGTCTACACAAGGCCCTGTACTTTGGAGATGGGGTCCATGTTGGCAGCAGTGGACCTACAACTCTACATGGCAGCAACACTGTACAGTTGGAAGTGGTGGGAGTGCAGGCATTTCGAGGTGGTGAGACTACTAATTCCTTACATTCGTAATGTCATGTTAATGGTAGTTTAGAGGGTCAGTGGCTAAGTATTATTGCTAAATACCTGCTCAAGTGTGTTGTTGGTCCTGCATTACTGTGAGAATTTCAGGTGTCGCGAGTTTCAATTAGGGACACTGTACATTGTGACACTTGTGTCATGTTGTGGGGATTACTTTGTTTACCTGCACATAGCATGACATGGCACGGTGTGTCGTGTGGCGGTTCTGGGGATGGGTTGGGTGACATGGCACTTTCCTCATGTTGCATTTTGCAAGTGGGTATTCATTTTAGCTGCATGAATGTGTTTTTTCACGAAACTGCAACGGTGGTGTCTGTGTAGGTAGGGATGCACACATTGTAACACTTCCAGGTGAACAAACTCAGGCTGATATGGTTTGGACGGTTGATTCTCCAGACATTCAGGATCAGTGTCAGGTTGAGTCATCATTGATTGTCAGATGGTATGTGCCAGGGCAGTGTGCACTCCACAGGGGTGTGATTTCTATGTGAAGTAATTAGCCACTAGCTGTGTACGGGCTGCCTCCCCCGTGCCCTTTCCCCTCTCATGCGCAGCAGCCGTGCATGTGGTTGGGGATGTGGGGCCACCACCTTGTCCATGGCCAAGCCCCGGCGTGTTGCAACGTTGTGCAGGACACATGCTGCCACTATGATCCTGCACACTACTGGGGGAGCGTATAACAGCTGCCCGCCAGAACAGTCAAGGGAGCGAAAGCGTGACTTAAGCACTCCGAATGTGCGCTCCACTATGCCCCGGGTTCCAATGTGGGCTGTGTTATATCTGACCTCGGGTGGCGTGGTTGGGTTCCGAATTGGCGTCATCATGTGGGGGCTGTGAGGGTAGGCACTGTCCCCTGTGGAGGTGGTGATGGGTATCATTGGTGGGGTTGTGACCTTGCTCAGTATCTGACATGCATGCATGTGCAGTGGCATTCATACTCACTAAGCAGCCATGTATCGCCATGCCGCCCAGCTTCTAGGTCCCGGCTTAGGGTGGACATTCGGTAAATGAAGCTGACGTGGGTGGACCCGGGATAGTTGGCATATACTGAGGTGATGATTCCCTTGCCATTACATACTACCTGCACGTTGATGGAATGCCAGTACTTGCGGTTCCTATAGATGTGCTCAGATGCCCTGGGGGGATGTAGAGCCACATGGGTGCAGTCGATGGCACCTAGCACTTTGAGGAATCGTTCCACACCGTAAAAATCCAGGGCGGCAGCATGCCTTTCTGCAGGTGTTCTGGGCAGGTATATGTGCCTGCGGACTGATGGGTGTGCAGTGACGATGTTCAAGACCTGGTGTAGGCAGTGTGACTGCGTGGCCTGTGACACCCCACCCACTATGGCACTTGTCCGCTGAAATGATCCAGTGGCTAAGAAGTGCAGTACATTGAGGACCTTCTCCAGGGGGCTGAGTGCTTGGGAGCACAGGGTGGGTGATGTGAGGTCATCCTCCCACTCACTCACCAGGTCCAGTATTATGTGTGGTGGAAACCTGTACTCCCCATAAACCTGGTCATCAGGCATCCCGAAAAGGCTGGTTCTGGGTGTGAATATTCTGGCCCTGACTATCCTCCTCCTCCTCCTTTGGTAGCCCACGGCCACTGCTGCTAGGAACGGTATATTCATCCTGGCGTCTGAGCTTGTAATTTTA
Organism: Ambystoma mexicanum; assembly: GCF_040938575.1. Classification (NCBI taxonomy): domain Eukaryota; kingdom Metazoa; phylum Chordata; class Amphibia; order Caudata; family Ambystomatidae; genus Ambystoma; species Ambystoma mexicanum. Next base: position 1,510,961,544 of record NC_090922.1, read on the forward strand.
TTTGCGCGCAAATTTATGCGTCGCGGGTCGACGTATGCCTGCTTCCTACTGGCGTACGTGTTTCTTTGCGCGTGTTGTAGGCAAGCGTGTGAAACTTCCCGCGCAACCCTGAAATCCAGTACCCAGGCCAATAGCGTGTGGAAATTCCTGCGCACCCCTGAAATCCAGTACCCAGGCCAATACCGTGTGAAACTTCCCGTGCACCCCTGAAATCCAGTAACCAGGCCAATAGCGTGTGGAAATTCCCGCGCACCCCGGTATACATGTGCGCTGATGTACTCGTGTGTGAAACTTCCTGTGCTCCCCTGAAATCTAGTACCCAGGCCAATAGCGTGTGAAACTTCCCGCGCACCCCTGAAATCCAGTACCCAGGCCAATGGCGTGTGGAAATTCCCGCACACCCCGGTATACACGTGCGCTGATGTACTCACGTGTGTAAGTGCCCGTGCACCCCTGAAATACACGTACATAGGCCAATCGCGTGTACGCGCACTTTTGTCCAATTACACGCGCTGACACTCTGACGTGCAGTCTTTCCACGTGTGCTCCGTCATCACGTGCTATGAGGGAAACACCCGTGCGGGTCACGTCACAGACGCGCTTACGCGCTGAGGGCCTTTGGTCCAATAGAATCGCGTATGCGTGCTGACGCGCTTACGCGCTAACGGCCTTTCCTCGAATTTCACGCTGACGTGCAGGATTTTCACGTGCCAAATCACTCCGTATCAAGCTGGCCACGCGAAAACACACAGAAGACCACGCTCCTGCCCAGAAGGCCGAATTACTGCCCCCCAGTGCCCCGAGCAGCCTCCCACGTGCCATCTGCTGCTGCTGTCTGCCTGCCTGCCTGCCTGCCTGCTGCCACCGTGCCCTGCCATTTGGTGCCTGCACATCAGCCATCTGCAGGGGTTCAGTTGCTGTGTCCACCCCTGCTGGAAAAGAAGACTCCCGACTGGGATTACATCGTTCCACAACCCAGCCCCAGGACCCAGTTGCCCATCCACTCCTGCCTCTGGGGTTGCCATGTCGGGCACTTCCACATCTGGCACCAGTGGCAACCCCAGGCCAGAGGGGCAGAGGGGCACCAGCTTCACTGCCACCGAAGTTGGTGTCCTGGTGGAGCATGTCCTGGGGCAGTATGATGCCCTCTTTGGATCGTCCCGCGCCAGCAAGGAAGGACGGGAGAGGATCTGGGCCTACTGCGTGGTTGCCATCAACGCGGAGGGGGTGGCAACCCGCGACGTCCAGAAGATCAAGAAGCGCTGGGAGGACTTGAGGTCCAGGACCCTCGTGAAGGCCCGGCGCCTCGAGGAGGGGGGCCGGGGCCGCATGAGTTCTATCCAGATGAGGGTCCTGGAACGTGTACGCCCAGCGCTCCACGCCCAGATCCTTGAGAGGGAGACCCGTCTGGAGTTGAGCGGTAAGTGTCCAAGCATTGCTGTGTGAGACAGGGCATGTTGCGGTGTGCTGGTTGTCTGATACTTGCCTGTATGTGTGACAAATGCCATGTATGCCTGTATGTGTGCAGGGACATCATGGTAATGCATGTGCGAACAGTGATGTGTGAACCACATGGTTGTTGCATGTGTTTAAATGCGAAATGGGGAGCCCTATGCAGATTTTACACATGAGAGCATGCAAGTCTCTGTTCCTGGACATGGGTGGGGGTGAGGGATGTGTGCTGATGCCGGGTACATATATGGTAGCCATGTCTGTGTGCCTGACCTGCGTGTCTGTGACTTGTGAATGCCATGGATGCATGACACTTGTGTGTGACAATGCACAGATTCACTGATGCAGCCTAGTTACCCTTGTATCCGCTGTGTTTGGGGTGTATGAGGCCAGATGGATGTGACTGAGGTGAAGTGTGTGCATGTGATAGGCATGACCCATGATGCATGCGAGTTCCATATCATTGTATGTTTCAAGAGTCCATTGGACATGTAGGGAAATGTCCATGGCATGCACCATGCCTGTTACTGTGTGTGTTTTGCCTGGACTGACCCATGTGTTGTGGAGGGACATGATGGAAGTGTACTTTGACAGACAGTGGTACTCATCTGCTATTGCTTCCTGTCTAGGGGACCATTGAAGAGTACCCTGATGCTTGTGTTCTATGTCTCCCTCTACGCAGTGGCTAGTGAAGAAGAGGGCGGAGACGGCGCTGTGGAGCAAGGCGGCGGGGATGCCCCCACGGCTGCAGCGGAAGGGGTGGGTGAGCCCCCATAGGGGCCTGCTACGGCGGAAGACGGTGAGGAGCCATCCAGGTTGGTTGTTTCCACAGAGGAGGAGGAGGCCGCCACTGAGGCACACATGGGGCCTGGTGGGGGCATCCCTGCTGGTGCAAGTGGTGCAGTCCAGGGGCAGGGGCAGGAGGCAGCACAGGTCACCGTGGAGGGGCCTGTGCATGTCGCTGTCCCTGACCCTGTGAGTGTACCACCATGCACCAGCAGGGATGCCCCGTCCCAGGCCCGTCCGCAGGTAGAGGGGATGTCCATGTCACCTGACTCCCCTCCACCTGCGGACGAGGGGACCCGTGTCCGTATGGAGAAGGTCCTGATTGGGGTCGCGATGCGCGCGGGTGCAATTCGTGATGACGTGCGTGCTTCCCGGGAGGAGCACGCACATCATCACGAAGAGCACCATGCCGACGTGGCCCAATTGGGATCTTCCATGTTCGGGGGTTTCCTGCATGTGTCGGCCAATCTGGCGGCCCTCTCCTCCTCTGTGGAGGCTATACGCCGGTCGTTCTCCTTGCCGTCTTCTGGCCCAGATGCCACCAGGGCAACCTGTGGACCTGCCCTGACCAATGCATCCAGGTCGGTGGGGATCCCATCCCTGCCACAGTCGGGAGTCGGAGGTCCAGCAGGGGTGGACACCACAGCAACTGTACCCCAGCAGATGGAGGATGTGCCGTCATCATCAGGCAGGGCACGTGCACGACGGCGTCGGTGGATTCCATCAGCCTAGATGCCGTCGTGCTGGCAGAGGCAGTTGCGTCGGAGGCAGCAGCAGAGTCAACGTGGGAGGCATCATGGCTCAGGGCCATCAACATCGGGGGGCAGGCATCGGCCGGAGGGCAGGAGGACCCAGGACAGGAAGTGTCTTCCGTGTGGCTGCGGTTGGGCCAGCAGATAGGTGCGGAGCGGCGGCGGGCGGAAGAGGGGCGGCTCACGATGGTCAGGGCGGAGAACTCCATGCGGAGGGCCCTGAGGCGGGCCGAGTGCCTCGAGGCAATCCGCAGGGGGTTGGAGGAGCAGATGGCGTCATCCCTGCGGACCCTCGGGGCCATGAAACAGGACCGCCTCCGGGACATAGACGAGGAGTTTGATGATGCCCTGGCCCGGAACACCACGGAGTGAGCCGCTGGACTTGCCCGCCGCCTTTGTATATAGTGCTTTAGTTTTAGGTTTCCTTTGTTTCTTCTTATGATTTGGAGTCGACGGACACAGCTCCACTTTTTGTATATAGTTGCATTTTAGTTAGGGTTTTTTGTAGGTTTCCTTTGTTCAGTTGTGCTCATGGACCCTTGGATGTTTTGTACATAGTTCTTCATTGGATTGTTTTATTTTTTATTTTTAATTTATTCTCCATGGAGCAATGGTCTTTGCATTTATTTTTCTCTCTCGGATTGATTTTATTTTTAATGTGACTTTGAACAACATTTTTTTGGATTTGGATTTGTAGTTTTGATTTTTTTGGACGGACATGCAGCTTATCTTTTTTTCATTGCCATTGTAGTTTGTTTCATTTCATTTGCATTCAATTTTTTTTAATACAATTTTGTTTTCATACTTCACTGTGTGGTATCATCTCATTGGTTTCATGCATGTCATGTTGGGTGTTTTCCCATTCAATTGTAACCATTGTGTGTGACGGACATGGGTTCATTTGCTTTATGAACATTGGGGGTGTAACATGTAATTTCCATTTCCATGTGGGTGAATGGGTTACTTGGTAGGGCCTTTTGGCTGTGGAGGCTGGCCATCACGCACATGATTGGGGATTGTGAGGACCTTGGTGCAGGGGGACATGAGTGGGGGCCTGGTGGGGGATGCCCATGGTGGCTGGGGGGTGGGGGTGGTGGGAGACATGAGTGGGGGCCTGGTGGAGGGTGCCCCTGGATGCTGGGTGGTGGGGATGCAGGGGGACATGAGTGGGGGCCTGGTGGGGGATGGCCATGGTGGCTGGGGGATGGGGTGGTGGGAGACATGAGTGGGGGCCTGGTGGAGGGTGCCCATGGTGGCTGGGGGGTGGGGGTGGTGGGAGACATGAGTTGGACATGAGTGGGGGCCTGGTGGTGTTGCCCCTGCACTGCTGGGGGGTGGGGGTGGTGGGAGACATGAGTGGGGGCCTGGTGGGGGATGCCCATGGGGGCTGGGGGGGGTGGGGGTGGTGGGAGACATGAGTTGGACATGAGTGGGGGCCTGGTGGTGCTGCCCCTGCACTGCTGGGGGGTGGGGGTGGTGGGAGACATGAGTGGGGGCTGCCCATGGTGGCTGGGGGGGTGGGGGTGGTGGGAGACATGGGTGGTGGCCTGGTGGAGGGTGCCCCACACTGCTGGGGGGTGGGGGTGGTGGGAGACATGAGTGGGGGCCTGGTGGGGGCTGCCCATGGTGGCTGGGGGGTGGGGGTGGGTGGGAGACATGAGTGGGGGCCTGGTGGGGGATGCCCATGGTGGCTGGGGGGTGGGGGTGGTGGTAGACATGGGTGGGGGCCTGGTGGAGGCTACCCCTGCACTGCTGGGGGGTGGGGTGATAGGGGCCATGAGTGGGGGCCTGGTGGAGGCTGCCCCTGCACTGCTGGGGGGTGGGGGTGCTGGGTGACATGAGCAGGTGTGCAGGGTAGTCCCCTGTGGTGTCGGCTGCCTGCAGGTGCCGTGGAGGGTGTACAGGGAATACCTGGGAGCACACAGCCAAATCGCGTGTAGAATTTCCCACGTACCCCTGAAATACACGTACCCAGCCAAATCGTGTGTGAGGCTTCCCGCGCACCCCTGTGATCCACGTACCCAGCCAAATCGCGTGTGTAAATTCCTGCGCACGTACCCAGCCAAATCGCGTGTGTAACTTCCCGCGCACCCCTGAAATCCATGTACCCTGCCAAATCGCGTGTGGGACTTCCCGCGCACCCCTGAGATCCACGTACCCAGCCAAGTCGTGTTTGTGAATTCCCGTGAACGTACCCTGCCAAATCGCGTGTGAGACTTCCCGCGCACCCCTGAGATCCACGTACCCAGCCAAATCGCGTGTGTAAATTCCCGCGCACGTACCCGGCCAAATCGCGTGTGGAACTTCCCGCGCACGTACCCGGCCAAATCATGTGTGGAACTTCCTGCGCACCCCTGAAATCCACGTACCCTGCCAAATCGCGTGTGAGACTTCCCGCGCACCCCTGAGATCCACGTACCCAGCCAAGTCGCGTGTGTGAATTCCTGCGCACGTACCCGGCCAAATCGCGTGTGGAACTTCTCGCGCACCCCTGAAATCCACATACCCTGCCAAATCGCGTGTGGGACTTCCTGCGCACCCCTGAGATCCACGTACCCAGCAAAATCGCGTGTGAGAGTTCCCGCGCACCCCGGAATACACGCACACGTTATTTTTCAGTCAGCGGGTGTCCGTGTTTGTGGGTACCCCTTTGCATGTCATTTGTCCTGGAGGGCCACAGTATAGGACACTCATCATGGCTGTATATAGGTGCTATTTGTTGGCGCACCTTTTGGCGCACATTTATTACAGGCGCTGAGACGCTACCGCCTGCTTTCTAGTGGCGGTCGTGTTTGTGCCTGTGCGCTGGTTTGACCGTGCGCTTTTTTGCCCTCTTCGATTCCATGAATACGTGTTGTAAGCGAGCGTGTGGGCGTTCCGCGCACTTGCACCCTGTACATCCCCCGTGACGCCCACATTTTGGCAAGTTGTTCCCCATTCCGAGTGTTACGCCCCGTGTTCCGCCTACTTTTGTTGTGTGCGCCGCGCTATTTGCGATTTTCGCTGTGGCCTGTGCGATTTTCGCTGTGACCTGGCGCACGCTGTTAGATGGCCTGTGCGCCAACGTGTGTTGCGCACTTTTTTAGCGCACATCCGATGGTTTTCTCGCGCACGGCCTTCCATGAATCGATGTGCGCTGCTTTTCGTGCGATTTTCGCACTTGCACTGCGATTTTCGCTATTCCACTGCGATTCGCACATTTTTGGCCACTTGCGCCGCGCTAATTATTCCATGAATCGGCCTTGTTCTTAGTGCAGACAGACCGACAGTAGTCAGTTTGGCCACAGCATCCCTAGTCTATACAAACATACAACAAAGGCCAACAAACTTATTGAACAAGCTTTCTAGCTACTATAGATTGCTGACAGGAAAGCCAGACTGCATGTATAGTGTGCTGTATGTCATTGGCTGTCATTCATGGTGGGTCATATGTTGGGGAGGGTGTTACGTGCCTTTAAAAAAAATATTGAGTCAGCCTTGATGTTTTCACCACTGGTGACTGGATTTTACATGTTTTGCCGGGCAGAGTAGGAGAGTGGGGCATACTTTATATATTCGCCTCTTTATATATGCGCCTCTTTATATATGCGCCTCTTTGCCAAGTCTGCACGACAAATCCGACAGGTTTACAGTCAGTCGCAGATACTAATGCTCAAAGGATCCCAGTGGAAGTCACTGTTTTTTCCACCTGGTAAAGGTAGGCGCGTCATCTTTATTGGGATGTGTAAACGAAAGGTGTAAGGGCCATTCTGACAGCTTTTTTATTTCTTCCTTTTCTATTTACCAATCCACATGTTAGGATCTGCATGGTTCACACATTGTTGCACCTAAGTGCATCCTTAGGCAGTCCCCTCCATGGGATTTACATTTGTTGAAGGCAGAGTTTGAAGAATAATTTGCCTTTACAATAACCATCAATTTATATATGGACATCAAACCATGGCAAAGGCAAATAGACAATGTTCTGGTCATTTGGGTGGGCTACAGAGAGAACATCTTGACCCCTTCTTCCATTGGCTAAACCAACTGGACATGAATGTGACATTCACTCTGAGCCAGCATCACAAATTCTTACAAGATAACCTTCCGTTTGGGCAATTCCCACATATTAGCGGGACCTGCACACGTGAAGTGGACTACTTCAAATAGATTGGGTCAGTGCAAAAGTGAGTGACACAAAATGATAACCCACCTAGACTGGTCAAAATAGTAGACTGGCAAAAATAACTTTAAGGGGGGCCTGGTGTTATACCAATATAAGCCTGCTGAATCCAAAAACCTCCAAGAAGATTAGTGACAAACACAACATTTTCAAAACACTGTAAATACGTCAAAGATATGAAATATATCAGCAGGGCCTTCTTTCACCACAGCCCCCCTCCTCAGAGACTGCAACCTGAGGGATACTTGCATCCACCCAATGAAGAACACGGAATAGGGAGTTTCCCAGTAACTACCAGGAACTGAGGGTCTTGCTAAAGAGGCAGAGAACATCCATGTGTGAGCAGCCACTTAGGAAAGCAGAATACCGACTACTTCCTATATGAAAACTTGGGCTGAAGAACACGCAAACTAACACACTAAGTATGCTGTGCACTTTATCAAGTGCCTTTGTGGTAAACATACTTGGGAAAAATCCCAAACTCAGTGGCAACCAGAATAATTGAACACAGTTCGAGGATCGGACAGGAAACATCCAATCTCCTTTAGTGACACATTTCCGAGCAGAGTGTCACATGCATGATGAGATAGAGTGTCACATGCATGATGAGATAGAGTGTCACATGCATGATGAGATAGAGTGTCACATGCATGATGAGATAGAGTGGCACATAATTTAAACTGTACATTTCACATTCACTGTAAGAGTGTTACATATAGACTTAACCCTTGACAAATTAGAACAGAGGTGGATACGGGGTTGATAACTCACTATAGAAGCTTAAATGAACAAGTAGAATGGTCTGTTCTAATGGCCAACATTCTATTAGCTTTTAATTGCCCAGTGAGAGACTGTAATCTTTCAGCTCTTAAGAGAATTACACATATCCCTCTCTTTAAAAAAACAAATGTGTACAGACAATCAATGAGTAGTGACTGGCTACCACATACCTTTTTCCTTCTAGTGAAATATTCTTAGTATTCTGAGGTCTAAAAGGAAAGGCACCTAGACAACAAAGACAGAGTGGAGCAAAGCTGACCCCACTGTAAATCTAACGGCGGAGCGCAGAGAGTTTCTCATCCATGACTTTCCTAAAATCTCCTCCCGTCCTGCCCGGCAAGTCTGGGGACGCAGTCTATCATGGACAGAAAAAGTTTAGAAAAGAGCGAGATTAATGAAAACCTGCCTAGCGCTGTGTATCATTTACACCTTGGATACAATGCATTGCTATTACATGTATCTGATGTTAAATATGTAACAATTTAAGGAGACTAATATCTCATATCGCAGGATACTGATGTCTTCAAAATATGACATAAACTGGGTCCTTTACCTACATTTAGCTGTTTAAATATAACAATACATTCATATTTAGTAACACAATAAAGTTTCCCAAATAAAGCAGAATGTAATAAGAATGAATGGAAGCATTAAAAACTCATAGCACTCAAATTTGCAGGTCCATACATGGAACTGAAAATGACCCTAAAGAAGACTGGAGACAAGAAAAAGACACCACTTGTCGAAACATGTTAGTTAATTTTGTATATGTTAATATTTAATCTGCTTTAAGAATGGTTGACTGTGTATATTTTAATATTTTGTTTGCATTTGTTGTGGCAAGCAACTCTCATAAGTGTAGTCGTGTGTAGATATTGTCTATTTGTCTAGGTGCACCAATAGACATAGGATTTAGAATTTGGAGCTCAGGTTAAACATATGTGTTGTATTAGGGTCACATCCTACATGAAATAACAACATGTCCCATTGACGTCATTTTAGACTTAATGGTGATATTAATTTCAGTAATACAATATCCACATAATTAGAACCTACATTGTTCCAGTTCACACACAACCCGGTTGCACATTTCTAAAGGAGATTTTACACTGTGCATTTGTTGAGAAGTATACATTTTACGTTGGTGTGTTTTCACCCAGTAGGGATTATGTTTTGTTATAAAGATTGTTCATCCTGGTACCCGTAAGGTGATGGGGGTTTAAGCTGTTTACGAAGCCACATCGCTTGGCTTCTAACGCAGTGCGGGAAGCAATTACACCAATTAGCTCCATCGCGCCCTGCTGGCATCTTAAGTGCAGCTGCAGGCAAATGACTCTAAAACAGTGATTACAGAGTCTCTACCTGTGGCACCAGGAGGAGGAAAGGACTTCCTTCCTTCACTATTATCAACTTCCAGTTAAAGGGTCACAGGCACACACGCGCACAAGCACAAAATACACACAGATAACCAACACACACCACAAGCAGCCCCCACACACACCCACACGCACACAGCCAAACAGAATCAACACACACACCAACAGAACAAACACATGCGCACACACACACAGGCTCACATCCACGCGCAAAGCACAACCAAGCCAGGGAGTAGGCTGGAGCAATAGTCTAGGTGACAGAATTTAAGTTGGATGAAGGAGTAGCAAGAGAAGCCAATGAGGTGGCTGGAGAGATAGTGAAGTTGGCACCGTGTGAGGGGAATGAAGGAGTAGCAAGGAAGGCCAAGGAGTAGGCTACAGCAATAGTCAAGGTGGCAGAGTATGAGTGGGATGAAGGAGTAGTGGGGGAAGCCAAGGAGTAGGCTACAGCAATAGTCAAGGTGACAGAGTATGAGTGGGATGAAGGAGTAGTGAGAGAAGCCAAGGAGTAGGCTACAGCAATAGTCAAGGTGACAGAGTATGAGTGGGATGAAGGAGTAGTGAGGGAAGCCAAGGAGTAGGCTACAGCAATAGTCAAGGTGACAGAGTATGAGTGGGATGAAGGAGTAGTGAGGGAAGCCAAGGAGTAGGCTACAGCAATAGTCAAGGTGACAGAGTATGAGTGGGATGAAGGAGTAGTGAGGGAAGCCAAGGAGTAGGCTACAGCAATAGTCAAGGTGACAGAGTATGAGTGGGATGAAGGAGTAGTGAGGGAAGCCAAGGAGTAGGCTACAGCAATAGTCAAGGTGACAGAGTATGAGTGGGATGAAGGAGTAGTGAGGGAAGCCAAGGAGTAGGCTACAGCAATAGTCAAGGTGACAGAGTATGAGTGGGATGAAGGAGTAGGGAGGGAAGCCAAGGAGTAGGCTACAGCAATAGTCAAGGTGACAGAGTATGAGTGGGATGAAGGAGTAGTGAGAGAAGCCAAGGAGTAGGCTACAGCAATAGTCAAGGGGACAGAGTATGAGCGGGATGAAGGAGTAGTGGGGGAAGCCAAGGAGTAGGCTACAGCAATAGTTGAGGTGGCAGAGTTTTAGTGGAATGAAGGAGTAGCAAGAAAGCCAAGGAGTAGGCTGCAGCAATAGTTGAGGTGGTAGAGTACGAGTGGGATGAAGGAGTAGCAAGAAAGCTCTTGAGACAGAGTAAGTGGCAGGAGACAGATGCGGGTACCAGGAGGCAGGCAGTTCGGCAAGCGAGGCTGGACAGATGTCTGCAGGCTTTCTGGCGCAGCGGTGCAGGGCCAAGAATCATAGTCTCTGTGCTGGTTGGTGGATCTGGAATGCTGGTCGAGGCATCTCGGACGGCTCTGGTGACTACAGCGTAAAAACAGTTAGCGGTGCAGCCGGATGCGGTTCGAGGACTCGACTGTCTCATACAATGTCCTTAAAGGATGGACGCTGGATGATGCTAGTGTGGCAATCCACCTAGCTACTTTTCAGGGCTTGTGTCCTTTCAAGGTGGATGGGCCAAAGTTCTGGAGAGTCTTTGCAAACAACAGCCTTGTCCTTAGTTCAGATACTCTCCAGCACTTCCCACCTAGGAAGCTTGCTGGCAGAACCTAGCAGTGCACGCTGTGTGCTGGTTGCGTACCAGTTCTCGGGCTGCTGGATGGGTCCTCTGAATCTGGTATCTCCCTCTATTCCCTGGGAGATGTTTAGGGGAGGGATCTTACTTCCATCTTGGATCTCCTGGCCTTCCTTCACTGCTGTAATATGTAATGTAGATTGTACCTTCAGCTCGGCTCCAAATGAATCCTTATTCTTACTCCTTCCAAAGTCTTCAGATGATCTGCTAAGTGAGGGGTTCAGCCCTCTTTCAATGCCAAATGGGCCCCAGTGATTGGTGCAGGCTAATCCTAGCTTAATGGACCAATCCTGGGTCCCCACCAACAATCTTCTGTTATGTATGAGGTCCGGAACAGAGTGCTCTGCAACAGGTCAAACAAGGGGGTGACAACATATACCTATGTCCCACCCATCTCCCTGTCTGTTGTAGATCGAAGTGTCTCTTTGGTTAGTTGAGTACTTCTGTGACTCTTGATTAAAGCACAGGGTTCCCTTGAAGTTTGTGCTGGGATCAGAATTCCTGTCTCCCCAAACCACATACTTCTCCCCTCTGAAAGGGGTCAGCTCTGCAGGGGTTTGACTATGGTAAATAGTTGACCCAGACAGGCATTTCACTGCCTTTCATACAGAGGTTGGGAACTAGTTGGCACATTGCATACCAAGGGGGTGTTAGCCCGCCTTTTCTGTTGTCTATTCCGGCAACCAAGCCCCTTCAGGCTTGCTTCAATTATCTCTCATGTGTTGGCACTGTCACCAGCCAGAGGACAAAAGGAAAGCAGATCCATGGGGCCTTTCATATTTGAATTAGGCTGCTCATGCTGGAGGAAGGGTATCTATGTGATCACTGCGCCGCCCATAACTGCGACGGCCGAAATGCCGATGCCAGTTATGACACGGCGCAGTGATCATATAGATCACTGTACCCGCTTCCCCAGCCTGCTTTTCCCTTCCTAATCCCCACCCCCAACCCCCAATTTACCTTTCACGGTGGCACACTTCTGTGTGTGCCGCCTGCACCCTGCTATCCCTACGGTATGAGCTCATCCCACTAACGTGGGTTAGAGCTGACGCCGCAGGGTGCTTTTCTTTTTTTTTTCTTTCCTGTCCCTTGCTTACCAAAATGGTAAGCGTAGGATACCCTCATAACCCCCGACTCCCGTTATGGCGCCCAAGCAGAGCCGGGGACACCCCTGCAACCCCCCCTATGCTTGGGCGCAGTAAATGTTGCCCTCATTTTGTGCGCCCCCAAAGTCGCAGTAACTGTGAGGGCGCACAAATGAGTGTGAGATTTTTGTACGATTCAGAGGAAGGTGTGCCTTTCCCCTCCTTGACATGCTTTGATATCCCCGGGGCTGTCACATTTCAGCTGAATATGACAGGGGAAGACGGCGCCTGTAGGCTGTGTCTTCCTGGAGTACATGTGACTATACGTTTTGTGTGAGAAGCAGATGTACTGTGTGTGGAATGGCCTTGCACAGTCCTTGGAGTTTGGTCTCCTATCATTCCTTTTCATTATTAACAAATCAAAAGAGCCCTGGCAAGAGCACTTTCCCCATGTGAATGGTGGAATTCCTCACATGAACCTTGGTCTCAGTATGCGAACAACCACCCTACTGAGGTTCTGGTTCATCATCAAGGCAAAAGTACTGGCTGAGGCCACCTGCATTTCCATGCGGGGAGCCTGGCTTGTGCTGGATGTCTATATCTAATCCTTGCAGGGATATGGCCCACCACAAAAGCTTAGGGTCTCCCCTTGCATGGCCATTAACCATTGCAGAGGCCTGTGGTCCATCTGGAGCATAATGTGAGACCCTTACTGTCTCCTGTGTCCACTTCATGGGTGCACCAAATTGTGCGACCAGGAGTCAGTGAAAACAGACCGGCAAACTGTCCAAGTAACTGGCGACAGTCTGTCAGTTGCTGTTCTGACAGGTCTGTTGCAAGGTTGCCACCTTCAACTGATCCATCAGTGGCTTCAGTGTGCACGAGGTCTGGGAGGTGATCGGTCTCCTCCTCAGTCTCTCTGCCATTCACTAACACCATGACTAAGTCATCCCAGCTAATGGGGTTTTAGCCGGATGACGTGAAAGACAATACACATCTGTTTAGGTCCATTCACGTCAATGAGATAAGTCACCTCACTGACCTTTTCCAGTACACAGAATGGCCCTGTCCACATGTCCTGATGGGCCATGGGTTTGGCAGGCTCCATAATCCACACCCACTGGCCTGGAGAATAGACTGTCACTGTGGCCTTTTGGTCGTGCCAGTGCTTCATCAGCTCCTGACTGGCATTTACATTCTTTGTTGACTGTTCCATGTACGTTGCCATTCTAGATCTAAGGCCGAGTACATAGTCCACCACATCTCGTGACGGGGATGAGGGCTTGCTTTCCCATCCCTCCTTCACTAGATTGAGGGGACCGTGTATAGGGTGTCCAAACAGAAGCTCAAAGGGGCTAAACCCACTCCATTCTGTGGCTCCTCCCCATAGGCGAACAGAAGGCATGGCAGGAGAATATCCAATTTTCTCCTCAGGTGCTCTTCCAAGTTTATTTATATTGCGCACCCTGCCCGGAGGCATCTGGGCGCATTACTTACAAGGTTACAAGTTAAGTTACAGGTTGACATCCAGAATTTGCAGTTACTTGAAGTGAAGGTACATGAGCGAAGGCAGAGGTAGTAGATGTGGGTATAAGCATATATTACAATAGCAAATTGAAAACATGGTATACGCTTAAAGTAAGTGTACGTGAGTAAGTACGCTTGTGAGTACATGTGATTATTTATAGTCATTTAGGCTGTCCGCCTAGACAGATCTAGTCGGTGTAGGTAGTAACATAGTGTGACAGAAATGTACAATCAAACTCTAGTGGTGGCTAGGTCTAGCTCTGTGAGTCAGAATTTAGCTTTGTTCTTAAAGGCATGGTAGCTGGCTTCATTTCTGAGCGTATTTGGGAGTATGTTCTAGAGTTTGGAAGCAAGAACTTGGAAGCTGGACCCCCCTGAGTTTAGTCTAAATCTGGGTATAGCTAGTGAATGAGCTTGTGCAGATCTAAGTGGTTGGGTGGCTGTGTGTGCAGAGAGATGGTTGGCCAGGTATTTCTGGTGCTTGCTTAGTTAGGCACTTGTGTGTAAGTGCAAGGGTTTTAAGAGATATTCTATATGCCACCGGGAGCCAATGAAGGTTCTGTCTAGTGTCAGAGATGTGCACTTTTCTAGGGATATTGAGGGCTGCTCTGATAGTATTATTCCCCCCAAAAAGGGCATTGAAATGTTCAATTTTGGCCATCACAAGAGTTCTTGCCAATATGATGCAGTTAGAGGTGGTGATGAAGGGTCTGCAAGCTGTCACTAGTTTACACGTGTATTCTGATGCTGAAACCACCAAATTGATTTTTTTTTTAAGGGTGGAGTGAGGGTGGAAGCCTAGAGTTTTAGTATTGTTCAGCACCTTAATGGTATTACCATCATTGTCAAAAGCTTTGAAAGCCGGGTCCAATTTGTTGAGTCGATGTTGTCGATGTTGGGATCCGAGGATATGCCTTATCATTGTTTAAGCATAGGCCATGGGATGCCACCCAAGCTTGGATGACTGAGTAGATTTCATTAACAGCCAATAAGTGAGTTGTGTAGTTACCAGTGCTGGGAATGAGTATCTGGGTGTCATCCTCTTAGTTAGTATAGGTGACACCCGGATAGTCGAGAATATCAAATAATGGTTTGGTAAACACATTCTATAATGTGGGGGATACACAGGAACCTTGAGGGACCTTGCATGTGTCGGCTAATGGCCCAGATGAGGCGGATGGTGAGAAAACACGCATGGTTCTGTTAGCAAGGAATGATCTGATCCAATTGGATGCCTCATCAGAGAAATGGGCAGCCGTTTTTAGGTGATGGCAGAGTATTTGATGATCGACTAGGTCGAACGCTGCTGAGAGGTCGAATAGTAGTAGTAGAGCTAGCCTGCCTTTGTCTTTGATGTCTTCAATTTGTGTTGTTAAGTCAATGAGTGCTGTCTCGGTGCCATGTTTTGGGCAGAAGCCTGATTGTCTGAGACTGAGGAGTCTATTAGACTCGAGGTATTCCGGAATTTTTAAGTAGGCTGCTCGGTCTAATATTTTCAGGAGGAAAGGCACTGTGGTAATTGATCTATAATTTGACGGGTTGCTAGGGTCTAGAGTGGGTTTTTTGCTGAGGGGGGATGATCCAAGCATCCTTAAGGTTATCTGGAACTGTACCTGCTTTGAATGAGACATTAATAAAAGTGGTGATGAATGAGGCTAAGTCGTGGGCAGCTTCCTTGATAATGGGAGCTGGACAAGAGTTGCTATCACAGTTAGATGGTTTAAGTTTTTTAATTATATTTTCCACCTCCCAGTTTGATAAAGGAGTGGAGCTAACGGGTTTGCAAGGGTGCCTCGGAACAGAGGGGTTGCCACCCGGAGCTGTGGAGGGAGGGTCAGTCAGTAAGCTACATTTTATATTGTTAATTTGAATCTTCAGTGTAGCTATTTTGTCCATGAGTGCATTTTGTATATTAGTGCACCAATCAGCATTGGTGATGCACTTGTCTCTAAGAGTTATGGGAGATTCGAGTTCTTTGAGTATCTTGAAGAGCTCTTTTGTATTGGATTCTGCCTGAAGAATCCGTTTGTTATGGGTGTCCTTTTTTGCTGAGGTGATTGCTGCCTTATAGTTAACTGATGTAGTGATCAGTGTGTTTTTGTTAGCGTCAGTTGGATGATTTTTCCAGTGTGACTCTGCGTTTCTTTTGGATTTGCGTAGGTCTGTCAGCTGTGGAGTAAACCACGAGTTGAGGTGCGTATGCTGTTTTAGTTTGCACAGTTTTAATGGGGCTATGGAATTTAGAGCTTTTAATATGGTTTGGTTGTAAGTATCTACTAGGACCGTAGGGTCTGTGCATGATACTGAGGCTTTATTGGGAATGGGGAGGATGATTGGTAGTAGGCTCTCCTTAGTAGTGTCCTTCTTGTTATGTGTGTGAACGGATGGAGCAATACTGGGTTTAGGACTAAGTGGGGATGCTTTGATAGAGAAAGTTATTTTATGATGGTCAGACCAAATACAAGGAATGACTGATATCAAGTTGATACTACAGTTTAGTTCAGCAAGCCAATCTAGGGTTCTTCCTTTGATATGTGTAGGCTTGTGAATATGATGATTGAATCCTAGGTTGGTCAGCGAACTGGCCAGATCCTGGCCTTTGGTGTCATTAGGATCTTGGAATCCGAGATTGAGGTCACCATGTAGTATGTTTTTTGTGTTACTCTTAGTATTCACTGTGAGAAGGGTAGAGATATCCTCAGCGAAGAAAGAGATAGGTCCTGGTGGCCAGTAGATGAGGTGCGTTGTGGCTGTTTGGTTTGGGGATAATTCCAGCTTAACCGATAGTAACTCATCGGATGGAATCTGGTTCTTGGGGATTAGTCTAAGCTCAAGTGCAGTTTTTAAGATGAAGGCTACTCCTCCTCCTTTTGATTGGTTAGAGTGTCTGTCATTTCTAATAATGGTATAGTTGTCTGGTATTGCTAATGCTAGAGAGGTTTCAGAGGCTGCGTGTAGCCATGTTTCAGTGACTGCTAAAAAGTTGAGGTCCTCAGTAATGTCAAGAGAATGTGCTGGGAGAGATCTGGCATTAATTAATGCTCCTTTGAGCAGGTTAGTTTTTTTGGAGTCAAGTGTTTACGCTGAGTAATTGGCAGATTTTTGGGTGTTGTTTGGGTGTTGGCCTTTCAGGGTCTTGTTGAACCACTAAACAAGCCCATTGGTTTGTAGAGGAAAGAAGGTGGAGAACCAGTAGGTGACTCCACACTCTTCCCACATAGCCTTTATATATGCTGATATGAAGTTTGATCCCCTGTCAGAAACAACTTCCTTGGGGAATCCAGCATGTGAGAATATCCCAATCAGAGCCTTCACAACCACAAGGGCTTTGATGCTCTTCGGAGGGACAGCCTTAGGGTACCTTGTGGCATAGTCCACCATCACCAAGATATATTGGTTCCCTGAGCTGGTTTGAGGACCCAAAGTACCCACAATATCTATGCCTATTCTCCCGAAAGGCCGCCCAACCACGGGGAGTGGAATAAAGGGGGCCTGTGTGGCACCACCTGATTTATCAGAAGCTTGACAAGTCGTGCAGGACCGGACAAATGCCCTAACTTTTACGCCAAACAGTGGTTAGTAAAAGTGCACAGACAACCGGTCTGATATCTTAGTGACTCCCAAGTGACCCTCTAAAGGAATCTGGTGAGACAAATCCAAAAGGAACTTTCTGTGGCATTGGGGAGGTGGGGTGTCATTGCCCTCAGAATCTTTTGGCTCACTGTACAAAAGTCCATCCTCCCAGTACACTTTGAACAGTCCAGGGGCCTCGCCCTTAGCCTGCTTCTCTCCCTGCTTCCACAGACCCGCCAGAGTGGGACACTCTTTCTGGGCTGTGGCGAAGGCAGTCTGGTCTGGGCCCCCACCGGATGCAAACTCATATAGCTTGGGCAGTGCCGTCAGATCTGCACCCACCTGTTCCTCTACCTCAGGTTCCTGCACTGTGCCGGGCATCTCTGAAGTCACGGAGTCCCCTGCTACCTGTAAGTGACTCGAATCAAGCAATCCCACTAAGTCAGTGCCTCGTCTGGGATGCCCAAGGGAAGCCCTTATTTATGTATTTTTATGGCAAGTCATAATCTGGATGATGAACCCTTGTATAACGCCCCTCTCTTGGAATCCCCCTTGATCCCACTGAGCCAAGAAGTAGGCTTGTTTTGCAAATGTAAAAGGTTTATTTGAAAAATTAAACTATATATATATATATATATATATATATATATATATATATATATATATATATATATATATATATATATATATATATATCACACTTCTATAAATAAATTGATAAAGATAGTACACTTGTGAATATGAGCAGTAATCAGCAAGAGGTAACTTATGAATAGGAACAGAAGAATAAGGTGGGAAAGAATGCTTTATATGGTTCAAGGAAACGCAATGATGAATGAAATATGAAATGCAGTACAGAAAATAACTTTATATGGCTTCAACAAAAGACAATGTAATCACTTTTCCTTGACAATTCACTCCCCCCCTTTATGCAATATAAGGAGATGGAAAGAAGACACACAGTTCTCAGGAATGCAATCAAATATAATTCAGTTCCCCCCTAGCAAGCTTAGAGGAAAACAGGTATGAGTTTTAACACAGGCAAGATACTTTGATGTGGTTGCAATTAAGTGAAAGATATGCTAAACAGGCTTTAATTCCCTATAGGGGGTTCAGGGTGGGTGATATCTAGTTTATATTAGTTCAGGCTCACTTTAGCAATGCTCTATGAGTAACTAGCAGGTTAAAACGAATTTAAGCAAAGGAAAGCAAGGAGCTGCTGATTTTTGCACGTGGCTGAAATTGTGCAAAATGTCAAATCGCAGCAAATTTAATTGCGTGCGCCGAGCGTAATTACGGAGGCCCTATAAGAAGTAGCAAGTCGTTTCTAGGTTTGTTGGAAAGCCTAGAATCTTAGATTTAAGATGACAGTTAAAACTCGCTCCTAGCACAAACGGTTCCGGAGATACCTACGATTTTGTGAAGGTCGTTTTTCGGATTTAAAATTTAAAAGTTCAAAATGACAGGTGACAGTTTTCAACTTTAAAAATGACAGAATGACACGATTCTAGGAGGCATTTCTAATAGGCTAAAATAGTTTTAATTAGATTATTTTAAACTAAGACATTAGTCTGGCACAGTCCTAGAGTACTCACACTATCTTTTGGACAGGAATGGGCCTCGTCACGGATCGGGTCAGGATTGGCTGGACTTCTGCTAGCGGTTCTTCACAGTGATCTGGTCTCTGGTTCTGCTCAAAGCACTGCACAGTTCTGGTCTCTCTGGATCTCAGGTCTCTCTGGATCTCTGGTCTCTCTGGATCTCTGGTCTCTGGAGGTTGATGGATTTGAAGTCTGGAGTCTCCCGGCAAAGCGTCCTGCAAGAAAGTGGAAAGTGAATGTCTCTACCTGGGTTTCAATGTTCCTTTTTATGTCTTTAGAAAATGGGTGTGTGCCTGGGCCTAGCTAAGCCTGCCCCTCTCACTTATCATTGGCCAAGCTTTCCTCTCTCCCTTGATTGGGGGAAAGAAATGGAGTGTCAGAGTGATGCTGTGGTTTTATGGTCAGAGGAACCTCCCCTTGTCAAATTGCACACAAATCTATATTTAATCCAAACACACATTTATCTATGTACCATTTTTCTAATAGTATAGGTCCAGTTAACATATTTTCTGTAGTACCAAACCATCCGATCCCTGTCTTTGTACGATGTCGCATCCACTTTTGACAGAATTCTGCCCCTTTTCATCCAGATAACGACCTTTACACCTTTCCAGATTTGATACAACTGTACACCCCCCTTCTACAGACATTCCAGTAAATTTTCATTTGTCTAGCTTAAACACATTGTCTGCAATATCAATAAATAGCGGGGTTCTGCCTCAGGACATGGTACAGAGTCCTAACGCCTTTTAAAATGTGCACGGAAAAATCCCAAGAATAATGATATTATTTATATAATTTTGACCAGTCCGCACTATGAGTTATCTAGATTATGCCCTGGTCAAAAAGGGATGTGGCTTCCCACATCACATGGTGGAATAACTGGTTTATCTACTTCCCCCAAGCTCAGCTGGCTCTCACAGGCACTGCCCCTCCCAGTTTCTCCCAAGAGGAAGCCATTTTACGAGCCCCCCCAATATAACATTTGCTTGAGCCCAGGACAGGGCTTTGTTCAACTTCCTGCAGTCTGCAGGTACCCCTCCCTTAATTCAATCAGAGAGCTGTGATCTCCTTTTGGTGGGGGCAGCAGGATGCAGCCAGGCCTGGGAAGAGTTGTTGAGCCAGTTCAACTCCTGTCGGGGGTAGTTGTCAGGCAGAATTCAATTTCTTTAAGCCAAGCTTCAGCTAAATGTCCTGTTTGTTCCCAGTTTAAATCAACTTACAATTTTTACACATGCAGCTAGAATGATGATTCTAAGTTCAAAACCATGCCATTTAACAGTTGCAAACTATGTGACACTCAAAAGTAGGTCACTCATTTAATTTAAACATTTTGATTTTAGTGGTTTTAGTCCAATTTCACTTAAGCTGCTGACATCCACAGCTCAGCCGGTTTTGTTATAAACATTGTTTTGGGCTCTTCATCTTCCCAGATTTTGTATGCACACAAGAATACATTCTGCCAAATGTCTGCTGGTGTTCATTGAGATTTTTGAATTTCTTGTGATGTTTAAAATAGGCATTTTGAGCTTGCATTCAGGGAAACAAAGGTGACTTTAAGGCGCTTTTGGTCTAACAACACTGTTATTTTTCCTTTGACACCACCTTTCACCCCTGGCGCTTCCGGTCCATCATGCTGGCACTGGTGGGTGGCAGGTTAGACAACCATTTTGGTGTGCGCACAACCGCGCGGTTTTCCTGGTTCTGGGATGGAATGATGGGCGGCGACAACTCATCCACCCAGTCTATTGATTTATTTTTGTTCTGGGATAGAATGATGGACGGCGACAGCTCATCCTCGCATGAACCCCGTCTAATAATTCAACATGGGTCAAAACCCTTGACAAACCCCCCGCCCGACTGCCCTTTGAATTTGAGTCGAGGGGGAGTCGGGTGCAAAGAATGTTTTGATCCACACGCTGGTATGTCCGCATCATCTTCTCACAAGTCTGTAGATGGCACAGTTCTGCATCTTTTCCTCCATCCGGTTGGATTGATCGGTTCTCCTCGCCGGTCCTGATGGGAATATTGGGCGGTACCCCGGACCCCTCAGATCTTTGCTTCAGGTCCCCAGGTCGCCTTCCGTGGTCAGTCTCCATGGTTTCATCTCTCCTAGGATGATAAAGCAAAGCGGCAATACACATTCCTAGACATTTTTCCACCACTATTAATGGTGTGGTGAACATATACATTTTATAAATCAGAAGATATGAACATGTACAATTTTTTTAAATTTAAGACAAGAACATATATATTCAAGAATCACAGAATTGTATATGCTATATGTGGAATATTTTAGGGTTGGAACTGAATTACTCTGGAGCGGCCCCCTCTGGGATTCCAGTGGATTCCTCCAGTTGTTGCAGAGTGTGCCTGGGATGGCAACACTTCAGATGATTAATATGGACCCACTTATCTTCCTCTTCTGCCAAATTACCTTTGGGGATGTGGATTTTATAAGCAACAGGGGAGATCTTGTCTATAATTTCAAAGGGTCCCTTCCATGTAGGCAAAAATGTTCGCTGTTTGGCCTGGTTCCTTTGGAAATTGTATAGATAGACCAGATCTCCCACATCATATTCCTTCCTGGTGGTTTTCAAATCATAGTGCGTTTTCATACTCTCAGCTGATCTTTATAGATTCCGCTAAGCATAGGCAAAATCATGTTGGAGTTGTTTCCTTAAATTCTCCACATACTCATGAGTTGTGGAGGCATTTATCAGTATCTGCTCTTGGGTCCTGTAGAGCAAATGCTGGGGAAGCACCATCTTGCGCCCGGTCATCAACTCAAATGGTGACATTTTAGTTGCAGAAGAAGTGGTAGATCTGATGGCCATTAGGACCAGAGGTAGTCGGATATCCCAACTTGGCCCAGAATCTGCCACAAACTTTTTTAAGATGCTCACAATGGTTCGGTTGTATCTCTCCACTGCTACAGAAGAAGTTGCCTGTAAGCAATATGTAGCTTCCTTTTGACCCCCAGTACCTCCCACATCTTTGTCATTACTTCACTGGTGAAGTGGCTACCCCTGTCTGACTCAATCCTTTGAGGTAGACCAAAACGGGAAAAGATGTGGTTAATCATCAGGGCAGCTGCTGTTTCTGCCTTGCAGTTTGGGGCCGGGAGACATTCCACCCACTTGGTAAACTAGCATGTAACGGTCAACATGTACTTGTTTCCTCTAGACGAGCGAATTACAGGGCCTACAAAGTCGATTTGCAAATCTGACCATGGCAGTGTCATCCCCCTCTTTTGGAGAGGCGCACGGTGTGCGAGGGATGATGGCTGAAATTGTGCACACACAAGACACCCCTTCAAGTATTGGTCGAGGTCCTGCCCCATGTGTGGCCAGTATGCAACCTCTCTTAAGGTTTCCAGTGTTGTGTGAAACCCCCTATGACCGGCTGTGGCCGCATCATGGGCGTGACTTAACATCAGGCTTCGGAATGAGGTAGTAACCACCCACTGATCGTGGCCAGCTTTGGATTTCCTTACCAGCAAACCGTCTTGGATTCGGAACATCTTTGGACATTTCATCAACACTCTAAGGTCCTCCTTCCCAATGTAATCGGTATCCGTCAGGGGAAAGTTCTCAGGGTCCTCAATGTGTTGGTAAAACGTACCAATTATTGGATCCCCCTTCTGAGCTGTAATCAAATGAGCATCAGGGGTCTCCTTACTCCATTGTGCAGTTGAAAGATCATTGTGAGCATTTGACTGGGACCTAGTGATAGCAGTGACCTGGATTTCCCCCAAATGGGACTCTATTTCTATTAGATCCCCTTGGATGGCCCGAGTTTTGGCCAGCTGATCAGCTAAGTCATTTCCAGTTTTGTCTGGTCCCTCTACTTTGGAATGACCATTGATCTTTTTCCAGTAGATGGTCATCCCATTCGATGTGACCAGATCATCAATATTTTGGATTAACTTCCCATGTTTCAGGGGTTTGTTATTAGCACATAACATGCCTCTGGTTTTCCAATTAACCAGGTGCTCCACGAACCCGTTCCGTACATAATCCGAATCTGTGATTATGACCAGTTTGTGGAGTTGATTTTGGACAGCAGTGAGGATGGCCTGATGCACAGCCATCAACTCTGCCACCTGACTACTTCGGGGACCAATTTTGTATCCAGCGGAGGGTTCTGGAAACTCCTTCACCCATGCATTCCCTACGCCGGCCACCAGTTCTTTCTCCCCGTTGTTGTCAACATGGTACGAGCATCCATCCACATAGACAGTGGGCATTCCCTCACACTTGTCTTCGTCAAAGACTTTGTGTGGGGAATTAAGGTATGCTTCCATGTTGTCCTTGATTTTTAGACTTTCGTCCTGGAGACAGTTTTCTCTGGCACAATCATGCAAGTCAGCCAGACCTTGCGCAAGGGGCTCTTCTTGTTTTCGCCATATCTGACCTCCACAGAAAAGCCTTGCATTGACAGAATCCAGGATGTAATTCGGGAATTACTCACATTTCCGCCCGGATTCTGTCACTTTGGAGGTATTGCAGAGGCTGGTGTGGAGTCTCCACTATGATGTGTTCCCCCTGGATAAACGGGCGGTAATTCTTCAATGCCCACACCATTGCCAGGAGTGCCTTCTCACAATCGTTGAATTTTTCCTCCACAGAGGATAAGGTTTTGCTTGCATAGGAGATTATTTTATTGACCTTGTCATGCTTTTGGTATAATACTGCCGTCAAGCATGTATTAGAGAACCCTGTCTCCAGGAAGAACTCCTTGTTTATGACAGGGTAAACTAGGCAAGGCGCTTGTGAGAGGCTTCTCTTGAGTTGTCTTACTGCCTCAGATTGTTCTGGACCCCATTCCCATTTGACCCCCCCCTTCAAGAGAGGAATCAGAGGTCTAGTTATCTCTGCGTAGCCTTCAATGAACTTTCTGCTGTAATTAGTCAGTCCAAGGAGGCTCCTTAGTTCCCACAGAGTTGTGGGATCCTTCAGTTTCTGGAGTGCTTCTACTTTCTTTTCTTGGGGACAGAGACCCTGAGGAGTAATCTCATGCCCCAAGAAATTAACACGGGGTCTACACTACTGTGCTTTCTGAAAGGAAAGTTTTGCTCCGGCGGCCCTCAACTGTGTCAGAACATAACGGATCTCTGCTATGTGTTCTTCCACAGATAAACTTTTGATGAGGACATCATCTACATAAGCCAGGTTACCCCTCGCACCCAGGTCGGGCATGGCCTTATGTATTAAAATGTTGAATTCATTGCCGGAGTTGAGGTATCTGAAGGGAGTCCGGGTCTATGTGTACTGCTGGCCCCAAAGGTAAAAGCCAGTTTGTATTGGTCCTCCCTTCTGACAGGCACGGTCCAGTATCCATTGGTCAGGTCTATTGCAGTGAATACCTGTGAGCCCTGGATCTGGGCCAGCCCTTGGTCAATGTAGGGCAGAGGCCATCGGGAAGTATGGACCCGTTTGATGAGCTCCCTAAGGTCGGCACAGAGTCTCCATTGGCCGTTTGGCTTCAATATTCCTAGCACCGGATTATTGAAGGTGCTGTGTACTGGACGTATTATTCCCCGGGACTCAAGGTTCTTAATTATTTCAGTAAGGGACTCCATGGATGTGAGAGGCAAACGATATTGCTTCACAAACACTGGAGTCATTCCAGGGTCTGCGGGAATTGTTGTTGTGTGGATGTTGGTGCGACCATAGTCATATGAGTCTACCGCAAAGAGATCTTGGAAATCCAAGAAAACTTATTTCAACTTTTGCTTCTGTTCCAGAGTCACACAGGCATCAGCTAGGTTGACTCTCTCTTCCACCATCTGCCTTAAGCCTAGAAAGACTTCTGGTTTGGCTATCTCAGCAGCCTCCTCCAGCTGGGTGGAGAAGTCCCTGGTCAGAGTGCTGATTTGGACTGGAGGCTTCAGGTGGGAAAGGCAGCCCTCATGGACCTGGAAAATCACCTCATCCTTCCTGAAGTCACAAGTCACATCTTCCTTACCATAAGGGCAAGAAGTGTACACCAGGAAGTTCCACCCCTGCCGGGTGAAAATCCTGTCTGGTGTTGTATTGTCCTCACTGTCACTGTCAAAACAGTCCTTGGGGATAGGTCCTGACAGTTCATTTCCTACCCTATGGAAATATAATATACTATGGACACTGTAGAAAATGCATTATAAGGTTTTGCAAAATTACAGAAGGCCACAGGCCCCTCAGCAAGAGATGAGCTGAGCTGAAATTCAGGCTGCACAGAGAGCAAAACGTGTGAGACAGGACCCGCTGCCAAGGCCAAGAGATACAGAGGACATTCAAATCCACAAACAACAAGGGGACCAGCAGCGGAAACAGATATTAAATCCTCACAACTCAAAGCTGCACAGCTCAAATTCATGGCCTTTGAACACGTGATGCAGCCGAAGCAGACAATGGACAGCGAGCCGCGGTGGCAATGGAGCACTGATACTAGGCCGCTAGACACAGACAGCGACAAGTATGCAACAATATGATACAAGTGTTTCGCCGATCAGGAGCACACTCAGATAAGCTAAGGTGGTGCACACAAGTTACAATGAAGACACATTGGGCATCATCACGAGTTTGGCAGCAACCCTTAAATGCGGTGCTGCCACAATGTTGCCGATTTTTGGTGCTAATACCGCCGGAGGGAAATCCGCAGGTGGTAATAGCGCAAAAATTCCCCATTGGGCCCAATGGGAATGGGAAATTCCTGAATGGGCACAATGAGGAATGGGCACTAACCTTTCTACCAAACCCATGATCCAGTGTTAATAGCGCTGGGGGGGTTTGGCGGTAGGGCTAATGGTGCCGGCCTTACCGCCCAACTCGTGATGAGGCCCATAGTCTTTCTTGTTACCTTGAGTAGGTACACAGAGAGCTGAGAACCATTATGAGTCCCAGACCTGGGGTACATCAGCTCTAGCCAATCACAGTTTAGGACCCTAGGGGTGGGTAGCAATGGGCAATACCCAATGGTAAGTCCACTACACTGTAACATTGTTATAGCTAGTGACTTGTGGATGGGACGAGGTCAGCCACCTGACATGTGAGAGCCAGTAGAATAACATCTATATAGTCCACTATAGGTGTTTGCAGGGGTTTCCGGACTCCCTTCCCCTTATGAATAGAGTCACTGTGCAAGCCTGGCCTCCACGTAACCTTGGGCTTCATTTCTGGTGTGGATAATAGTAACTATAAAACAGCAGACACTCAGAGGGGAAGTCCAGCTATAACGCTACTCAGCCAACCATCAACAAAGTTTGGTAGGCATATCGGACTAAGAGGCACTCAGAAGCTATTTGTGCAGTTCATGAGTTTAACACATACAATAAAAATGTTTCACACCTGCTTTTCCAACATAGAGTTTACACTTATCCCAGCAGCGGCAGGCACATATACCAACTTGTGTTAGTACAAAGTCATGCGGTAGCGAAGAAAGCTTACTGTCGTGGTTGACTTGTTTCGGCGCGATCAGAGGGAGCACATCAGCTTCCACGGCGGACGGCCCACTGCTCACAACAATCACAGTAAATGGGCCGGGAGGAACTGCTAGAGGACTGTACGAGCAGAGCCCCAGCATCCGCAGCCACAGTGCTCAACAGGGTCAGTGGGCGATCCAGCCCCAGCTCTGATGTTCTACGGCAACACAGAAACACACACTGCAGAACAGCACTAGTCTACACTAGGAGCAAGGAATATGTGTGTGTAAAGTCGCCACCCACAGTGAGTGCCACTGTAAAGAAACTCAGCCAACAGTCAGGAGACAGGAAACACACACTGAAACACACTGCTACTCTATGCCAGGAGCAAGGAATTTGAGTATAAAGTCGCTACTCACAGCGCGCCACTGTAAACAGACTAAGCCTACAGTCAGGAGTCAGGAAACAGACACTGCAGCACACCGCTGTGCTCGACCAGAAGCAAGGAATATGTGTGTAAAGTCGCCACCCACAGTGAGTGCCATTGTAAACAGACTCAGCCTAGAGTCAGGAGTCAGGAAACACACAATGCAGCACACCGCTGCACTACGCCAGGAGCAAGGAATATGTGTGTAAAGTCGCCACCCACAGCGAGTGCCACTGTAAACAGACTCAGCCTAGAGTCAGGAGTCAGGAAACACACACTGCAGCACACTGCTGCGCTATGCCAGGAGCAAGGAATATGTGTGTAAAGCCGCAACCCACAGTAAGCACCATTGTAAACAGACTCAGCCTAGAGTCAGGAGTCAGGCAACAATCACTGCAGCACACCGCTGTGCTCCACCAGAAGCAAGGAATATGTGTGCAAAGTCACCACCCACAGCGAGCGCCACTGTAAACAGACTCAGCCTAGAGTCAGGAGTCAGGAAACACTCACAGCAGCACACTGTTGCGCTATGCCAGGAGCAATGAATATGTGTCTACATTCGCCACCAACAGCGAGCACTGCTGTAAACAGACTCAGCGTAGAGTCAAGAGTCAGGAAACACACACTGCAGCACACCGCTGTTCTCCGCCAGAAGCAAGGAATATGTGTAATGTCGCTACCCACACTGAGGGCCACTGTAAACAGACTAAGCCTACAGTCAGGAGTCAGGATACACACACTGCAGCACAATGCTGCGCCAGGAGCAAGGAATATGTGTAAAGGCGGCACCTTCAGCGAGCGCCACTGTAAACAGACTCAGCCTCGAGTCAGGAGTCAAGAAGCACACACTGCAGCACACTGCTGCGCTACCCCAGGAGCATGTGTGTAAAGTCACCACCCACAGTGAGCGCCACTGTAAACAGACTCAGCCTAGAGTCAGGAGTTAGGAAACAAACACGGCAGCACACTGCTGTGCTCCGCCAGAAGCAATGAATATGTGTGTAAAATTACCTCCCACAGCGAGCGCCACGGTAAACAGACTCAGCCTAGAGTCAGGAGTCCAGAAACACACACTGCAGCACACTGCTGCGCTACGCCAGGAGCAAGGAATATGTGTTTAAAGTCACCACCCACAGAAAGCACCACGGTAAACAGACTCAGCCTAGAGTCAGGAGTCCAGAAACACACACTGCAGCACACTGCTGTGCTACGCCAGGAGCAAGGAATATATGTGTAAAGTCACCACCCACAGCGAGCACCACTGTAAACAGACTCAGCCTAGAGTCAGGAGTCAGGAAACAAACATGGCAGCACACTGCTGTGCTCCGCCAGAAGCAATGAATATGTGTGTAAAGTTACCTCCCACAGCGAGCGCCACGGTAAACAGACTCAGCCTAGAGTCAGGAGTCCAGAAACACACACTGCAGCACACTGCTGCGCTACGCCAGGAGCAAGGAATATGTGTGTAAAGTCACCACCCACAGAAAGCACCACTGTAAACAGACTCAGCCTAGAGTGAGGAGTCAGGAAACACACACTGCAGCACACCACTCTGCTCCGCCAGAAGAAAGGAATGTGTGTGTAAAGTTGCCACACACAGCGAGCGCCACTGTAAACAGACTCAGGCTAGAGTCAGGAGTCAGGAGACACACACTGCAGCACACCGCTGTGCAACACCAGGAGCAAGGAATATGTGTGTAAAGTTACCTCCCACAGCGAGCGCCACGGTAAACAGACTCAGCCTAGAGTCAGGAGTCCAGAAACACACACTGCAGCACACTGCTGCGCTACGCCAGGAGCAAGGAATATGTGTGTAAAGTCACCACCCACAGCGAGCACCACTGTAAACAGACTCAGCCTAGAGTGAGGAGTCAGGAAACACACACTGCAGCACACCACTCTGCTCCGCCAGAAGAAAGGAATGTGTGTGTAAAGTTGCCACCCACAGCGAGCGCCACTGTAAACAGACTCAGGCTAGAGTCAGGAGTCAAGAAGCACACACTGCAGCACACAGCTGCGGTAAACCAGGAGCAAGGAATATGTGTGTAAAGTTGCCACCCTCAGCAAGTGCCACTGTAAACAGACTCAGCCGAGAGTCAGGAGTCAGGATACACACACTGCAGCACACCGCTGCGCTACGCCAGGAGGAAGGAATATGTGTAAAGTCGGCACCCACAACGAGCACCACTGTAAAGAGACTCAGCCGAGAGTTAGGAGTCAGGATACACACACTGCAGCACAATGCTGCGCCAGGAGCAAGGAATATGTGTAAAGGCGGCACCTTCAGCGAGCGCCACTGTAAACAGACTCAGCCTCGAGTCAGGAGTCAAGAAGCACACACTGCAGCACACTGCTGCGCTACCCCAGGAGCATGTGTGTAAAGTCACCACCCACAGCGAGCGCCACTGTAAACAGACTCAGCCTAGAGTCAGGAGTCAGGAAACAAACACAGCAGCACACTGCTGTGCTCCGCCAGAAGCAATGAATATGTGTGTAAAGTTACCTCCCACAGCGAGTGCCACGGTAAACAGACTCAGCCTAGAGTCAGGAGTCCATAAACACACACTGCTGCGCTACACCAGGAGCAAGGAATATGTGTGTAAAGTCACCACCCACAGCGAGCACCACTGTAAACAGACCCAGCCTATAGTCAGGAGTCAGGAAACAAACACGGCAGCACACTGCTGTGCTCTGCCAGAAGCAATGAATATGTGTGTAAAGTTACCTCTCACAGCAAGCGCCACGGTAAACAGACTCAGCCTAGAGTCAGGAGTCCAGAAACACACACTGCAGCACACTGCTGCGCTACGCCAGGAGCAAGGAATATGTGTGTAAAGTCACCACCCACAGAAAGCACCACTGTAAACAGACTCAGCCTAGAGTGAGGAGTCAGGAAACACATACTGCAGCACACCACTCTGCTCCGCCAGAAGAAAGGAATGTGTGTGTAAAGTTGCCACCCACAGCGAGCGCCACTGTAAACAGACTCAGGCTAGAGTCAGGAGTCAGGAGACACACACTGCAGCACACCGCTCTGCAACACCAGGAGCAAGGAATATGTGTGTAAAGTAGCCACCCACAACGAGCGCCACTGTAAACAGACTCACCCTACAGTCAGGAGTCAGAATACACACACTGCAGTACACCGCTGCTCTATGCCAGGAGCCAGGCATATGTGTGTGAAGTCACAACCCACAGCGAGCGCCACTATAAACAGACTCAGCCGAGAGTCAGGAGTCAGGATACATACACTGCAGCACACCGCTGCGCTATGCCAATAGCAAGGAATATGTGTGTAAAGTTGCCACCCTCAGCAAGCGCCACTATAAACAGACTCAGCCGAGAGTCAGGAGTCAAGATACACACACTGCAGCAGACCGCTGCGCTAAACCAGGAGGAAGGAATATGTGTAAAGTCGGAACCCACAGTGAGCACCACTGTAAACAGACTCAGCCTAGAGTCAGGAGTTAGGAAACACACACTGCAGCACACCGCTGCGCTATGCCAGGAGCAAGGAAGTCGCCACCCACAGCAAGGGCCACTGTAAACAGACTCAGCCGAGAGTCAGGAGTCAGGATACACACACTACAGCACAATGCTGCGCTGCGCCAGGCCAGGAGCAAAGAATATGTGTAAAGTCGGCACCCTCAGCGAGCACCATTGTAAACAGACTAAGCCTCGAGTCAGGAGTCAAGAAGCACACACTGCAGCACACTGCTGCGGTAAACCAGGAGCAAGGAATATGTGTGTAAAGTTGCCACCCTCAGCAAGTTCCACTGTAAACAGACTCAGCCGAGAGTCAGGAGTCAGGATACACACACTGCAGCACACCGCTGCGCTACGCCAGGAGGAAGGAATATGTGTAAAGTCGGCACCCACAGCGAGCACCACTGTAAAGAGACTCAGCCTAGAGTCAACAGTCAGGAAACAAACACTGCAGCACACCGCTGCTCTATGCCAGGAGCAAGGAAGTCGCCACCCACAGCAAGCGACACTGTAAACAGACTCAGCCGAGAGTTAGGAGTCAGGATACACACACTGCAGCACAATGCTGCGCCAGGATCAAGGAATATGTGTAAAGGTGGCACCTTCAGCGAGCGCCACTGTAAACAGACTCAGCCTCGAGTCAGGAGTCAAGAAGCACACACTGCAGCACACTGCTGCGCTACCCCAGAAGCATGTGTGTAAAGTCACCATCCACAGCGAGCGCCACTGTAAACAGACTCAGCCTAGAGTCAGGAGTCAGGTAAGACACACTGCAGCACACCGCTGTGCTATGCCAGGAACAAGGAATATGTGTGTAAATTTGTCACCCACAGCAAGCGCCACTGTAAACAGACTCAGTCTAGAGTCAGGAGTCAGGAAACACACACTGCAGCACACCGCTGCACTATGCCTGGAGCAAGGAATATGTGTAAAGTCAGCACCCACAGCGAGTGCCACTGTAAACAGAATCAGCCTAGAGACAGGAGTCAGGAAACACACACTGCAGCACACCGCTGTGCTCCGCCAGAAGCAAGGAATATGTATGTAAAGTCACCACCCACAGCGAGCGCCAATGTAAACAGACTCAGCCTAGAGTCAGGAGTCAGGAAACACACACTGCAGAACACAGCTGCGCTGCGCCAGAAGCAAGAAATATGTGTGTGAAGTCACCACCCACAGCAAGCACCACTGTAAACAGACTCAACCTAGAGTTAGGAAACACACACTGCATCACAACACTGTACTCTGCCAGAAGCAAGGAATATTTGTAAAGTTGCTACCCACATTGAGGGCAACTGTAAACAGACTCAGTCTACAGTCAGGGGTCAGGAAGAACACAGTGCAGCACACCGCTGTGCTACGCCAAGAGCAAGGAATATGTGTGTAAAGTCGCCACCCACAGCGAGCACCACTGTAAACAGACTCAGCCTAGAGACAGGAGTCAGGAAACAAACACTACAGCACACCGCTGTGCTCCTCCAGAAGCAAGAAATATGTGTGTAAAGTCACCACCAACAGCGAGCACCACTGTAAACAGACTCAGCCTAGAGTCAGGAAACACACACTGCAGCACACCACTGTACTCCGCCAGAAGCAAGGAATATGTGAAAAGTCGCTACCCACACGCAGGGCCACTGTAAAAAGACTCAGTCTACAGTTAGGGGTCAGGAAAAACACAGTGCAGCATACCACTGTGAAACGCCAGGAGCAAGGAATATGTGTGTAAAGTCGCCACCCACAGCGAGTGCCACTGTAAACAGACTCAGCCTAGAGTCAGGAGTCAGGAAACACACACTGTAGCACACCGCTGTGCTCTGCCAGAAGCAAGGAATATCTGTGTAAAGTCGTCACCCACAGGGAGCGCCACTGTAAACAGACTCAGGCTAGAGTCAGGAGTCAGGAAACACACACTGCGGAACACGTCTGTGCTACGCCAGGAGCAAGGTATATGTGTGTAAAGTTGACACCCACAGCGAGCGCCACTGTAAACAGACTCACCCTAGAGTCAGGAATCAGGAAACACACACTGCAGCACACTGGTATGCTACGCCAAGAGCAAGGAATATGTGTACAGTCGGCACCCACAGCGAGTGCCACTGTAAACAGAAGCAGCCTAGAGACAGGAGTCAGGAAACACACATTGCAGCACACCGCTGTGCTCCGCCAGAAGCAAGGAATATGTGTGTAAAATCACCACCCACAGCGAGCGCCAATGTAAACAGACTCAGCCTAGAATCAGGAGTCAGGAAACACACACTGCAGTACACAGCTGCGCTGCACCAGGAGCAAGGAATATGTGTCTAAATTCACCACCCACAGCGAACACCACTGTGAACAGACTCAGCTGAGAGTCAGGAGTCAGGAAACAAACACTGCAGCACACCGCTGTGCTCCTCCAGAAGCAAGAAATATGTGTGTGAAGTCACCACCCACAGCGATCGTCCCCGTAAACAGACTCAGCCTCAGAGTCAGGAGCCAGGAAACACACACTGCAGCACACTGCTGCGCTATGCCAGAAGCAAGGAATATGTGTGTAAAGTCACCACCCACAGCAAGCACCTAGACTCAACAGACTCAACCTAGAGTTAGGAAACACACACTGCATCACAACACTCTACACTGCCAGAAGCAAGGAATATTTGTAAAGTTGCTACCCACATTGAGGGCCACTGTAAACAGACTCAGTCTACAGTCAGGGGTCAGGAAGAACACAGTGCAGCACACCGCTGCGCTACGCCAAGAGCAAGGAATATGTGTGTAAAGTCGCCACCCACAGCGAGCACCACTGTAAACATACTCAGCCTAGAGACAGGAGTCAGGAAACGCACACTGCAGCACTCTGCTGCGCTACGCTAGAAGCAAGGAATATGTGTGTAAAGCCGCCACCCACAACAAGCACCACTGTAAACAGACTCAGCCTAGAGTCAGGAAACACACACTGCAGCACACCACTGTACTCCGCCAGAAGCAAGGAATATGTGAAAAGTCGCTACCCACACACAGGGCCACTGTAAAAAGACTCAGTCTACAGTTAGGGGTCAGGAAAAACACAGTGCAGCACACCGCTGCGAAACGCCAGGAGCAAGGAATATGTGTGTAAAGTCGCCACCCACAGTGAGTGCCACTGTAAACAGACTCAGCCTAGAGTCAGGAGTCAGGAAACACACACTGTAGTACACCGCTGTGCTCTGCCAGAAGCAAGGAATATGTGTGTAAAGTCGTCACCCACAGCGAGCGACACTGTAAACAGACTCAGGCTAGAGTCAGGAGTCAGGAGACACACACTGCAGCACACCGCTCTGCAACATCAGGAGCAAGGAATATGTGTGTAAAGTAGCCACCCACAACGAGCGCCACTGTAAACAGACTCACCCTACAGTCAGGAGTCAGAATACACACACTGCAGTACACCGCTGCTCTATGCCAGGAGCCAGGCATATGTGTGTGAAGTCACAACCCACAGCGAGCGCCACTATAAACAGACTCAGCCGAGAGTCAGGAGTCAGGATACATACACTGCAGCACACCGCTGCGCTATGCCAATAGCAAGGAATATGTGTGTAAAGTTGCCACCCTCAGCAAGCGCCACTATAAACAGACTCAGCCGAGAGTCAGGAGTCAAGATACACACACTGCAGCAGACCGCTGCGCTAAACCAGGAGGAAGGAATATGTGTAAAGTCGGAACCCACAGTGAGCACCACTGTAAACAGACTCAGCCTAGAGTCAGGAGTTAGGAAACACACACTGCAGCACACCGCTGCGCTATGCCAGGAGCAAGGAAGTCGCCACCCACAGCAAGGGCCACTGTAAACAGACTCAGCCGAGAGTCAGGAGTCAGGATACACACACTACAGCACAATGCTGCGCTGCGCCAGGCCAGGAGCAAAGAATATGTGTAAAGTCGGCACCCTCAGCGAGCACCATTGTAAACAGACTAAGCCTCGAGTCAGGAGTCAAGAAGCACACACTGCAGCACACTGCTGCGGTAAACCAGGAGCAAGGAATATGTGTGTAAAGTTGCCACCCTCAGCAAGTTCCACTGTAAACAGACTCAGCCGAGAGTCAGGAG
Organism: Ambystoma mexicanum; assembly: GCF_040938575.1. Taxonomy (NCBI): domain Eukaryota; kingdom Metazoa; phylum Chordata; class Amphibia; order Caudata; family Ambystomatidae; genus Ambystoma; species Ambystoma mexicanum. The sequence continues at coordinate 1,510,995,671 of NC_090922.1, forward strand.
TCAGGATACACACACTGCAGCACACCGCTGCGCTACGCCAGGAGGAAGGAATATGTGTAAAGTCGGCACCCACAGCGAGCACCACTGTAAAGAGACTCAGCCTAGAGTCAACAGTCAGGAAACAAACACTGCAGCACACTGCTGCTCTATGCCAGGAGCAAGGAAGTCGCCACCCACAGCAAGCGACACTGTAAACAGACTCAGCCGAGAGTTAGGAGTCAGGATACACACACTGCAGCACAATGCTGCGCCAGGATCAAGGAATATGTGTAAAGGTGGCACCTTCAGCGAGCGCCACTGTAAACAGACTCAGCCTCGAGTCAGGAGTCAAGAAGCACACACTGCAGCACACTGCTGCGCTACCCCAGAAGCATGTGTGTAAAGTCACCATCCACAGCGAGCGCCACTGTAAACAGACTCAGCCTAGAGTCAGGAGTCAGGTAAGACACACTGCAGCACACCGCTGTGCTATGCCAGGAACAAGGAATATGTGTGTAAATTTGTCACCCACAGCAAGCGCCACTGTAAACAGACTCAGTCTAGAGTCAGGAGTCAGGAAACACACACTGCAGCACACCGCTGCACTATGCCTGGAGCAAGGAATATGTGTAAAGTCAGCACCCACAGCGAGTGCCACTGTAAACAGAATCAGCCTAGAGACAGGAGTCAGGAAACACACACTGCAGCACACCGCTGTGCTCCGCCAGAAGCAAGGAATATGTATGTAAAGTCACCACCCACAGCGAGCGCCAATGTAAACAGACTCAGCCTAGAGTCAGGAGTCAGGAAACACACACTGCAGAACACAGCTGCGCTGCGCCAGGAGCAAGGAATATGTGTGTAAAGTCACCACCCACAGCGAACACCACTGTGAACAGACTCAGCTGAGAGTCAGGAGTCAGGAAACAAACACTGCAGCACACCGCTGTGCTCCGCCAGAAGCAAGGAATATGTATGTAAAGTCACCACCCACAGCGAGCGCCAATGTAAACAGACTCAGCCTAGAGTCAGGAGTCAGGAAACACACACTGCAGAACACAGCTGCGCTGCGCCAGAAGCAAGAAATATGTGTGTGAAGTCACCACCCACAGCAAGCACCACTGTAAACAGACTCAACCTAGAGTTAGGAAACACACACTGCATCACAACACTGTACTCTGCCAGAAGCAAGGAATATTTGTAAAGTTGCTACCCACATTGAGGGCCACTGTAAACAGACTCAGTCTACAGTCAGGGGTCAGGAAGAACACAGTGCAGCACACCGCTGCGCTACGCCAAGAGCAAGGAATATGTGTGTAAAGTCGCCACCCACAGCGAGCACCACTGTAAACAGACTCAGCCTAGAGACAGGAGTCAGGAAACAAACACTACAGCACACCGCTGTGCTCCTCCAGAAGCAAGAAATATGTGTGTAAAGTCACCACCAACAGCGAGCACCACTGTAAACAGACTCAGCCTAGAGTCAGGAAACACACACTGCAGCACACCACTGTACTCCGCCAGAAGCAAGGAATATGTGAAAAGTCGCTACCCACACGCAGGGCCACTGTAAAAAGACTCAGTCTACAGTTAGGGGTCAGGAAAAACACAGTGCAGCATACCGCTGTGAAACGCCAGGAGCAAGGAATATGTGTGTAAAGTCGCCACCCACAGCGAGTGCCACTGTAAACAGACTCAGCCTAGAGTCAGGAGTCAGGAAACACACACTGTAGCACACCGCTGTGCTCTGCCAGAAGCAAGGAATATGTGTGTAAAGTCGTCACCCACAGGGAGCGCCACTGTAAACAGACTCAGGCTAGAGTCAGGAGTCAGGAAACACACACTGCGGAACACGTCTGTGCTACGCCAGGAGCAAGGTATATGTGTGTAAAGTTGACACCCACAGCGAGCGCCACTGTAAACAGACTCACCCTAGAGTCAGGAATCAGGAAACACACACTGCAGCACACTGGTATGCTACGCCAAGAGCAAGGAATATGTGTACAGTCGGCACCCACAGCGAGTGCCACTGTAAACAGAAGCAGCCTAGAGACAGGAGTCAGGAAACACACATTGCAGCACACCGCTGTGCTCCGCCAGAAGCAAGGAATATGTGTGTAAAATCACCACCCACAGCGAGCGCCAATGTAAACAGACTCAGCCTAGAATCAGGAGTCAGGAAACACACACTGCAGTACACAGCTGCGCTGCACCAGGAGCAAGGAATATGTGTCTAAATTCACCACCCACAGCGAACACCACTGTGAACAGACTCAGCTGAGAGTCAGGAGTCAGGAAACAAACACTGCAGCACACCGCTGTGCTCCTCCAGAAGCAAGAAATATGTGTGTGAAGTCACCACCCACAGCGAGCGTCCCTGTAAACAGACTCAGCCTCAGAGTCAGGAGCCAGGAAACACACACTGCAGCACACTGCTGCGCTATGCCAGAAGCAAGGAATATGTGTGTAAAGTCACCACCCACAGCAAGCACCTAGACTCAACAGACTCAACCTAGAGTTAGGAAACACACACTGCATCACAACACTGTACACTGCCAGAAGCAAGGAATATTTGTAAAGTTGCTACCCACATTGAGGGCCACTGTAAACAGACTCAGTCTACAGTCAGGGGTCAGGAAGAACACAGTGCAGCACACCGCTGCGCTACGCCAAGAGCAAGGAATATGTGTGTAAAGTCGCCACCCACAGCGAGCACCACTGTAAACAGACTCAGCCTAGAGACAGGAGTCAGGAAACGCACACTGCAGCACTCTGCTGCGCTACGCTAGAAGCAAGGAATATGTGTGTAAAGCCGCCACCCACAACAAGCACCACTGTAAACAGACTCAGCCTAGAGTCAGGAAACACACACTGCAGCACACCACTGTACTCCGCCAGAAGCAAGGAATATGTGAAAAGTCGCTACCCACACACAGGGCCACTGTAAAAAGACTCAGTCTACAGTTAGGGGTCAGGAAAAACACAGGGCAGCACACCGCTGCGAAACGCCAGGAGCAAGGAATATGTGTGTAAAGTCGCCACCCACAGTGAGTGCCACTGTAAACAGACTCAGCCTAGAGTCAGGAGTCAGGAAACACACACTGTAGTACACCGCTGTGCTCTGCCAGAAGCAAGGAATATGTGTGTAAAGTCGTCACCCACAGCGAGCGCCACTGTAAACAGACTCAGGCTAGAGTCAGGAGTCAGGAAACACACACTGCGGAACATGTCTGTGCTACGCCAGGAGCAAGGTATATGTGTGTAAAGTTGACACCCACAGCGAGCGCCACTGTAAACAGACTCACCCTAGAGTCAGGAATCAGGAAACACACACTGCAGCACACTGGTATGCTACGCCAAGAGCAAGGAATATGTGTACAGTCGGCACCCACAGCGAGTGCCACTGTAAACAGAATCAGCCTAGAGACAGGAGTCAGGAAACACACACTGCAGCACACCGCTGTGCTCCGCCAGAAGCAAGGAATATGTGTGTAAAGTCACCACCCACAGCGAGCGCCAATGTAAACAGACTCAGCCTAGAATCAGGAGTCAGGAAACACACACTGCAGTACACAGCTGTGCTGCGCCAGGAGCAAGGAATATGTGTGTAAAGTCACCACCCACAGCGAACACCACTGTGAACAGACTCAGCTGAGAGTCAGGAGTCAGGAAACAAACACTGCAGCACACCGCTGTGCTCCTCCAGAAGCAAGAAATATATGTGTGAAGTCACCACCCACAGCGAGCGTCCCTGTAAACAGACTAAGCCTCAGAGTCAGGAGCCAGGAAACACACACTGCAGCACACTGCTGCGCTATGCCAGAAGCAAGGAATATGTGTGTAAAGTCACCACCCACAGCAAGCACCTAGACTCAACAGACTCAACCTAGAGTTAGGAAACACACACTGCATCACAACACTGTACTCTGCCAGAAGCAAGGAATATTTGTAAAGTTGCTACCCACATTGAGGGCCACCGTAAACAGACTCAGTCTACAGTCAGGGGTCAGGAAGAACACAGTGCAGCACACCGCTGCGCTACGCCAAGAGCAAGGAATATGTGTGTAAAGTCGCCACCCACAGCGAGCACCACTGTAAACAGACTCAGCCTAGAGACAGGAGTCAGGAAACAAACACTACAGCACACCGCTGTGCTCCTCCAGAAGCAAGAAATATGTGTGTAAAGTCACCACCAACAGCGAGCGCCACTGTAAACAGACTCAGCCTAGAGTCAGGAGTCAGGAAAAGCACACTGCAGCACACCGCTGTGCTCTGCCAGAAGCAAGGAATATGTGAAAAGTCGCTACCCACACGCAGGGCCACTGTAAAAAGACTCAGTCTACAGTCAGGGGTCACGAAAAACACAGTGCAGCACAGCGCTGCGCAACGCCAGGAGCAAGGAATATGTGTGTAAAGTCGCCGCCCACAGCGAGTGCCACTGTAAACAGACTCAGCCTAGAGTCAGGAGTCAGGAAAAACACACTGTAGCACACCGCTGTGCTCTGCCAGAAGCAAGGAATATGTGTGTAAAGTCGTCACCCACAGCGAGCGCCACTGTAAACAGACTCAGGCTAGAGTCAGGAGTCAGGAAACACACACTGCGGAACACGTCTGTGCTACGCCAGGACAAGGTATATGTGTGTAAAGTTGACACCCACAGCGAGCGCCACTGTAAACAGACTCACCCTAGAGTCAGGAATCAGGAAACACACAATGCAGCACACTGGTAGGCTACGCCAAGAGCAAGGAATATGTGTACAGTCGGCACCCAAAGCGAGCGCCACTGTAAACAGACTCAGCTTAGAGTCAGGAGTCAGGAAACACACAATGCAGCACACCACTGTGCTCCGCCAGAAGAAAGGAATATGTGTGTAAAGTCGCCACCCACAGCGAACGCCACTGTAAACAGAATCAGCCTAGGGTCAGGAGTCACGAAACACACACTGCAGCACACCGCTGTGCTCTGCCAGAAGCAGGGAATATGTGTGTAAAGTTGCGACCCACAGCGAGTGCCACTGTAAACAGACTCAGCCTAGAGTCAGGAGTCAGGAAACACACACTGTTGCACACCACTGTGCTCCGCCAGAAGAAAGGAATATGTGTGTAAAGTCGCCACCCACAGCGAACGCCACTGTAAACAGAATCAGCCTAGGGTCAGGAGTCACGAAACACACACTGCAGCACACTGCTGTGCTCTGCCAGAAGCAAGGAATATGTGTGTAAAATCGCCACCCACAGCGAGCGCCACTGTAAACAGACTCAGCCTAGAGTCAGGAAACACACACTGCAGCACACCACTGTGCTCCGCCAGAAGCAGGGAACATGTGTAAAGTCACTGCCCACACTGAGGGCCACTGTAAACAGACTCAGTCTACAGTCAGGAGCCAGGAAAAACACAGTGCAGCACACTGCTGTGCTACGCCAGGAGCAAGGTATATGTGTGTAAAGTCGCCACCCACAGCGAACGCCACTGTAAACAGAATCAGCCTAGGGTCAGGAGTCACGAAACACACACTGCAGCACACCGCTGTGCTCTGCCAGAAGCAGGGAATATGTATGTAAAGTTGCGACCCACAGCGAGCGCCACTGTAAACAGACTCATCCTAGAGTCAGGAGTCAGGAAACACACACTGTTGCACACAGCTGTGTTCTGCCAGAAGCAAGGAATATGTGTGTAAAATCGCCACCCACAGCGAGCGCCACTGTAAACAGACTCAGCCTAGAGTCAGGAAACACACACTGCAGCACACCACTGTGCTCCGCCAGAAGCAGGGAATATGTGTAAAGTCGCTGCCCACACTGAGGGCCACTGTAAACAGACTCAGTCTACAGTCAGGAGCCAGGAAAAACACAGTGCAGCACACTGCTGTGCTACGCCAGGAGCAAGGAATATGTGTGTAAAGTTGCCATCCACAGCGAGTGCCACTGTAAACAGACTCAGCCTAGAGTCAGGAGTCAGGAAACACACACTGTAGCACACCACTGTGCTCTTCCAGAAGCAAGGAATATGTGGGTAAAGTCGTCACCCACAGCGAGCGTCAGTGTAAACAGACTCAGCCTAGAGTCAGGAGTCAGGAAACACACACTGTAGCACACCGCTGTGCTCTTCCAGAAGCAAGGAATATGTGTGTAAAGTCACCACCCACAGCGAACACCAATGTGAACAGACTCAGCACAAGTCAGGAGTCAGGAAACAAACACTGCAGCACACTGCTGCGCTATGCCAGAAGGCAGGAATATGTGTGTAAAGTCATCACCCACAGCAAGCACCACTGTAAACAGACTCAGCCTAAAATCAGGAAAAACACACTGCAGCACACCACTGTACTCCGCCAGAAGCAAGGAATATGTGTTAAATCGTTACCCACACTGAGGGCCACTTTAAACAGACTCATCTACAGTCCTGGGTCAGGAAAAACAAAGTGCAGAACACCGCTGCGCTACGCCAGGAGCAAGGAATATGTGTGTAAAGTCGCCACCCACAGCGAGCACCACTGTAAACAGATTCAGCCTAGAGTCAGGAGTCAGGAAACACACACTGCGGAACACGTCTGTGCTACGCCAGGAGCAAGGTATATGTGTGTAAAGTTGCCATCCACAGCGAGTGCCACTGTAAACAGACTCAGCCTAGAGTCAGCAGTCAGGAAACACACACTGTTGCACACCACTGTGCTCCGCCAGAAGAAAGGAATATGTGTGTAAAGTCGCCACCCACAGCGAACGCCACTGTAAACGGAATCAGCCTAGGGTCAGGAGTCACGAAACACACACTGCAGCACACAGCTGTGCTCTGCCAGAAGCAAGGAATATGTGTGTAAAATCGCCACCCACAGCGAGCGCCACTGTAAACAGACTCAGCCTAGAGTCAGGAAACACACACTGCAGCACACCACTGTGCTCCGCCAGAAGCAGGGAACATGTGTAAAGTCGCTGCCCACACTGAGGGCCACTGTAAACAGACTCAGTCTACAGTCAGGAGCCAGGAAAAACACAGTGCAGCACACTGCTGTGCTACGCCAGGAGCAAGGAATATGTGTGTAAAGTTGCCATCCACAGCGAGCGCCACTGTAAACAGACTCAGCCTAGAGTCAGGAGTCCAGAAACACACACTGCAGCACACTGCTGTGCTCCGCCAGAAGCAATGAATATGTGTGTAAAGTTACCTCCCACAGCGAGCGCCACGGTAAACAGACTCAGCCTAGAGTCAGGAGTCCAGAAACACACACTGCAGCACACTGCTGCGCTACGCCAGGAGTAAGGAATATGTGTGTAAAGTCACCACCCACAGCGAGCACCACTGTAAACAGACTCAGCCTATAGTCAGGAGTCAGGAAACAAACACGGCAGCACACTGCTGTGCTCTGCCAGAAGCAATGAATATGTGTGTAAAGTTACCTCTCACAGCGAGCGCCACGGTAAACAGACTCAGCCTAGAGTCAGGAGTCCAGAAACACACACTGCAGCACACTGCTGCGCTACGCCAGGAGAAAGGAATATGTGTGTAAAGTCACCACCCACAGAAAGCACCACTGTAAACAGACTCAGCCTAGAGTGAGGAGTCAGGAAACACATACTGCAGCACACCACTCTGCTCCGCCAGAAGAAAGGAATATGTGTGTAAAGTTGCCACCCACAGCAAGCGCCACTGTAAACAGACTCAGGCTAGAGTCAGGAGTCAGGAGACACACACTGCAGCACACCGCTCTGCAACACCAGGAGCAAGGAATATGTGTGTAAAGTAGCCACCCACAACGAGCGCCACTGTAAACAGACTCACCCTACAGTCAGGAGTCAGAATACACACACTGCAGTACACCGCTGCTCTATGCCAGGAGCCAGGCATATGTGTGTGAAGTCACAACCCACAGCGAGCGCCACTATAAACAGACTGAGCCGAGAGTCAGGAGTCAGGATACACACACTGCAGCACACCGCTGCGCTATGCCAATAGCAAGGAATATGTGTGTAAAGTTGCCACCCTCAGCAAGCGCCACTATAAACAGACTCAGCCGAGAGTCAGGAGTCAAGATACACACACTGCAGCAGACCGCTGCGCTAAACCAGGAGGAAGGAATATGTGTAAAGTCGGAACCCACAGTGAGCACCACTGTAAACAGACTCAGCCTAGAGTCAGGAGTTAGGAAACACACACTGCAGCACACCGCTGCGCTATGCCAGGAGCAAGGAAGTCGCCACCCACAGCAAGGGCCACTGTAAACAGACTCAGCCGAGAGTCAGGAGTCAGGATACACACACTACAGCTCAATGCTGCGCTGCGCCAGGCCAGGAGCAAAGAATATGTGTAAAGTCGGCATCCTCAGCGAGCACCATTGTAAACAGACTAAGCCTCGAGTCAGGAGTCAAGAAGCACACACTGCAGCACACTGCTGCGGTAAACCAGGAGCAAGGAATATGTGTGTAAAGTTGCCACCCTCAGCAAGTTCCACTGTAAACAGACTCAGCCGAGAGTCAGGAGTCAGGATACACACACTGCAGCACACCGCTGCGCTACGCCAGGAGGAAGGAATATGTGTAAAGTCGGCACCCACAGCGAGCACCACTGTAAAGAGACTCAGCCTAGAGTCAACAGTCAGGAAACAAACACTGCAGCACACCGCTGCTCTATGCCAGGAGCAAGGAGGTCGCCACCCACAGCAAGCGACACTGTAAACAGACTCAGCCGAGAGTTAGGAGTCAGGATACACACACTGCAGCACAATGCTGCGCCAGGATCAAGGAATATGTGTAAAGGTGGCACCTTCAGCGAGCGCCACTGTAAACAGACTCAGCCTCGAGTCAGGAGTCAAGAAGCACACACTGCAGCACACTGCTGCGCTACCCCAGGAGCATGTGTGTAAAGTCACCACCCACAGCGAGCGCCACTGTAAACAGACTCAGCCTAGAGTCAGGAGTCAGGTAAGACACACTGCAGCACACCGCTGTGCTATGCCAGGAACAAGGAATATGTGTGTAAATTTGCCACCCACAGCAAGCGCCACTGTAAACAGACTCAGTCTAGAGTCAGGAGTCAGGAAACACACACTGCAGCACACCACTGCACTATGCCTGGAGCAAGGAATATGTGTAAAGTCGGCACCCACAGCGAGTGCCACTGTAAACAGAATCAGCCTAGAGACAGGAGTCAGGAAACACACACTGCAGCACACTGCTGTGCTCCGCTAGAAGCAAGGAATATGTATGTAAAGTCACCACCCACAGCGAGCGCCAATGTAAACAGACTCAGCCTAGAGTCAGGAGTCAGGAAACACACACTGCAGAACACAGCTGCGCTGCGCCAGGAGCAAGGAATATGTGTGTAAAGTCACCACCCATAGCGAACATCACTGTGAACAGACTCAGCTGAGAGTCAGGAGTCAGGAAACAAACACTGCAGCACACCGCTGTGCTCCTCCAGAAGCAAGAAATATGTGTGTGAAGTCACCACCCACAGCAAGCACCACTGTAAACAGACTCAACCTAGAGTTAGGAAACACACACTGCATCACAACACTGTACTCTGCCAGAAGCAAGGAATATTTGTAAAGTTGCTACCCACATTGAGGGCCACTGTAAACAGACTCAGTCTACAGTCAGGGGTCAGGAAAAACACAGTGCAGCATACCGCTGTGAAACGCCAGGAGCAAGGAATATGTGTGTAAAGTCGCCACCCACAGCGAGTGCCACTGTAAACAGACTCAGCCTAGAGTCAGGAGTCAGGAAACACACACTGTAGCACACCGCTGTGCTCTGCCAGAAGCAAGGAATATGTGTGTAAAGTCGTCACCCACAGCGAGCGCCACTGTAAACAGACTCAGGCTAGAGTCAGGAGTCAGGAAACACACACTGCGGAACACGTCTGTGCTACGCCAGGAGCAAGGTATATGTGTGTAAAGTTGACACCCACAGCGAGCGCCACTGTAAACAGACTCACCCTAGAGTCAGGAATCAGGAAACACACACTGCAGCACACTGGTATGCTACGCCAAGAGCAAGGAATATGTGTACAGTCGGCACCCACAGCGAGTGCCACTGTAAACAGAAGCAGCCTAGAGACAGGAGTCAGGAAACACACACTGCAGCACACCGCTGTGCTCCGCCAGAAGCAAGGAATATGTGTTTAAAGTCACCACCCACAGCGAGCGCCAATGTAAACAGACTCAGCCTAGAATCAGGAGTCAGGAAACACACACTGCAGTACACAGCTGCGCTGCGCCAGGAGCAAGGAATATGTGTCTAAAGTCACCACCCACAGCGAACACCACTGTGAACAGACTCAGCTGAGAGTCAGGAGTCAGGAAACAAACACTGCAGCACACCGCTGTGCTCCTCCAGAAGCAAGAAATATATGTGTGAAGTCACCACCCACAGCGAGCGTCCCTGTAAACAGACTCAGCCTCAGAGTCAGGAGCCAGGAAACACACACTGCAGCACACTGCTGCGCTATGCCAGAAGCAAGGAATATGTGTGTAAAGTCACCACCCACAGCAAGCACCTAGACTCAACAGACTCAACCTAGAGTTAGGAAACACACACTGCATCACAACACTGTACTCTGCCAGAAGCAAGGAATATTTGTAAAGTTGCTACCCACATTGAGGGCCACTGTAAACAGACTCAGTCTACAGTCAGGGGTCAGGAAGAACACAGTGCAGCACACCGCTGCGCTACGCCAAGAGCAAGGAATATGTGTGTAAAGTTGCCACCCACAGCGAGCACCACTGTAAACAGACTCAGCCTAGAGACAGGAGTCAGGAAACGCACACTGCAGCACTCTGCTGCGCTACGCTAGAAGCAAGGAATATGTGTGTAAAGCCGCCACCCACAACAAGCACCTCTGTAAACAGACTCAACCTAGAGTCAGGAAACACACACTGCAGCACACCACTGTACTCCGCCAGAAGCAAGGAATATGTGAAAAGTCGCTACCCACACACAGGGCCACTGTAAAAAGACTCAGTCTACAGTTAGGGGTCAGGAAAAACACAGTGCAGCACACTGCTGCGAAACGCCAGGAGCAAGGAATATGTGTGTAAAGTCGCCACCCACAGTGAGTGCCACTGTAAACAGACTCAGCCTAGAGTCAGGAGTCAGGAAACACACACTGTAGCACACCGCTGTGCTCTGCCAGAAGCAAGGAATATGTGTGTAAAGTCGACACCCACAGCGAGCGCCACTGTAAACAGACTCAGGCTAGAGTCAGGAGTCAGGAAACACACACTGCGGAACACGTCTGTGCTACGCCAGGAGCAAGGTATATGTGTGTAAAGTTGACACCCACAGCGAGCGCCACTGTAAACAGACTCACCCTAGAGTCAGGAATCAGGAAACACACACTGCAGCACACTGGTATGCTACGCCAAGAGCAAGGAATATGTGTACAGTCGGCACCCACAGCGAGTGCCACTGTAAACAGAATCAGCCTAGAGACAGGAGTCAGGAAACACACACTCCAGCACACCGCTGTGCTCTGCCAGAAGCAAGGAATATGTGTGTAAAGTCACCACCCACAGCGAGCGCCAATGTAAACAGACTCAGCCTAGAATCAGGAGTCAGGAAACACACACTGCAGTACACAGCTGTGCTGCGCCAGGAGCAAGGAATATGTGTGTAAAGTCACCACCCACAGCGAACACCACTGTGAACAGACTCAGCTGAGAGTCAGGAGTCAGGAAACAAACACTGCAGCACACCGCTGTGCCCCTCCAGAAGCAAGAAATATATGTGTGAAGTCACCACCCACAGCGAGCGTCCCTGTAAACAGACTCAGCCTCAGAGTCAGGAGCCAGGAAACACACACTGCAGCACACTGCTGCGCTATGCCAGAAGCAAGGAATATGTGTGTAAAGTCACCACCCACAGCAAGCACCTAGACTCAACAGACTCAACCTAGAGTTAGGAAACACACACTGCATCACAACACTGTACTCTGCCAGAAGCAAGGAATATTTGTAAAGTTGCTACCCACATTGAGGGCCACCGTAAACAGACTCAGTCTACAGTCAGGGGTCAGGAAGAACACAGTGCAGCACACCGCTGCGCTACGCCAAGAGCAAGGAATATGTGTGTAAAGTCGCCACCCACAGCGAGCACCACTGTAAACAGACTCAGCCTAGAGGCAGGAGTCAGGAAACAAACACTACAGCACACCGCTGTGCTCCTCCAGAAGCAAGAAATATGTGTGTAAAGTCACCACCAACAGCGAGCGCCACTGTAAACAGACTCAGCCTAGAGTCAGGAGTCAGGAAAAGCACACTGCAGCACACCGCTGTGCTCTGCCAGAAGCAAGGAATATGTGAAAAGTCGCTACCCACACGCAGGGCCACTGTAAAAAGACTCAGTCTACAGTCAGGGGTCACGAAAAACACAGTGCAGCACACCGCTGCGCAACGCCAGGAGCAAGGAATATGTGTGTAAAGTCGCCACCCACAGCGAGTGCCACTGTAAACAGACTCAGCCTAGAGTCAGGAGTCAGGAAACACACACTGTAGCACACCGCTGTGCTCTGCCAGAAGCAAGGAATATGTGTGTAAAGTCGTCACCCACAGCGAGCGCCACTGTAAACAGACTCAGGCTAGAGTCAGGAGTCAGGAAACACACACTGCGGAACACGTCTGTGCTACGCCAGGAGCAAGGTATATGTGTGTAAAGTTGACACCCACAGCGAGCGCCACTGTAAACAGACTCACCCTAGAGCCAGGAATCAGGAAACACACACTGCAGCACACTGGTATGCTACGCCAAGAGCAAGGAATATGTGTACAGTCGGCACCCACAGCGAGCGCCACTGTAAACAGACTCAGCTTAGAGTCAGGAGTCAGGAAACACACAATGCAGCACACCACTGTGCTCCGCCAGAAGAAAGGAATATGTGTGTAAAGTCGCCACCCACAGCGAACGCCACTGTAAACAGAATCAGCCTAGGGTCAGGAGTCACGAAACACACACTGCAGCACACCGCTGTGCTCTGCCAGAAGCAGGGAATATGTGTGTAAAGTTGCGACCCACAGCGAGCGCCACTGTAAACAGACTCAGCCTAGAGTCAGGAGTCAGGAAACACACACTGTTGCACACCACTGTGCTCCGCCAGAAGAAAGGAATATGTGTGTAAAGTCGCCACCCACAGCGAACGCCACTGTAAACAGAATCAGCCTAGGGTCAGGAGTCACGAAACACACACTGCAGCACACCGCTGTGCTCTGCCAGAAGCAAGGAATATGTGTGTAAAATCGCCACCCACAGCGAGCGCCACTGTAAACAGACTCAGCCTAGAGTCAGGAAACACACACTGCAGCACACCACTGTGCTCCGCCAGAAGCAGGGAAAATGTGTAAAGTCGCTGCCCACACTGAGGGCCACTGTAAACAGACTCAGTCTACAGTCAGGAGCCAGGAAAAACACAGTGCAGCACACTGCTGTGCTACGCCAGGAGCAAGGTATATGTGTGTAAAGTCGCCACCCACAGCGAACGCCACTGTAAACAGAATCAGCCTAGGGTCAGGAGTCACGAAACACACACTGCAGCACACCGCTGTGCTCTGCCAGAAGCAGGGAATATGTGTGTAAAGTTGCGACCCACAGCGAGCGCCACTGTAAACAGACTCAGCCTAGAGTCAGGAGTCAGGAAACACACACTGTTGCACACAGCTGTGTTCTGCCAGAAGCAAGGAATATGTGTGTAAAATCGCCACCCACAGCAAGCGCCACTGTAAACAGACTCAGCCTAGAGTCAGGAAACACACACTGCAGCACACCACTGTGCTCCGCCAGAAGCAGGGAATATGTGTAAAGTCGCTGCCCACACTGAGGGCCACTGTAAACAGACTCAGTCTACAGTCAGGAGCCAGGAAAAACACAGTGCAGCACACTGCTGTGCTACACCAGGAGCAAGGAATATGTGTGTAAAGTTGCCATCCACAGCGAGTGCCACTGTAAACAGACTCAGCCTAGAGTCAGGAGTCAGGAAACACACACTGTAGCACACCACTGTGCTCTTCCAGAAGCAAGGAATATGTGGGTAAAGTCGTCACTCACAGCGAGCGTCAGTGTAAACAGACTCAGCCTAGAGTCAGGAGTCAGGAAACACACACTGTAGCACACCGCTGTGCTCTTCCAGAAGCAAGGAATATGTGTGTAAAGTCACCACCCACAGCGAACACCACTGTGAACAGACTCAGCACAAGTCAGGAGTCAGGAAACAAACACTGCAGCACACTGCTGTCCTCCTCCAGAAGCAGGAAATATGTGTGTAAAGTCACCACCCACAGTGAGTGTCACTGTAAACAGACTCAGCCTAGAGTCAGGAGTCAGGAAACACACACTGCAGCACACTGCTGCGCTATGCCAGAAGGCAGGAATATGTGTGTAAAGTCATCACCCACAGCAAGCACCACTGTAAACAGACTGAGCCTAAAATCAGGAAAAACACACTGCAGCACACCACTGTACTCCGCCAGAAGCAAGGAATATGTGTTAAATCGTTACCCACACTGAGGGCCACTTTAAACAGACTCATCTACAGTCCTGGGTCAGGAAAAACAAAGTGCAGAACACCGCTGCGCTACGCCAGGAGCAAGGAATATGTGTGTAAAGTCGCTACCCACAGCGAGCACCACTGTAAACAGATTCAGCCTAGAGTCAGGAGTCAGGAAACACACACTGCGGAACACGTCTGTGCTACGCCAGGAGCAAGGTATATGTGTGTAAAGTTGCCATCCACAGCGAGTGCCACTGTAAACAGACTCAGCCTAGAGTCAGGAGTCAGGAAACACACACTGTTGCACACCACTGTGCTCCGCCAGAAGAAAGGAATATGTGTGTAAAGTCGCCACCCACAGCGAACGCCACTGTAAACGGAATCAGCCTAGGGTCAGGAGTCACGAAACATACACTGCAGCACACCGCTGTGCTCTGCCAGAAGCAAGGAATATGTGTGTAAAATCGCCACCCACAGCGAGCGCCACTGTAAACAGACTCAGCCTAGAGTCAGGAAACACACACTGCAGCACACCACTGTGCTCCGCCAGAAGCAGGGAACATGTGTAAAGTCGCTGCCCACACTGAGGGCCACTGTAAACAGACTCAGTCTACAGTCAGGAGCCAGGAAAAACACAGTGCAGCACACTGCTGTGCTACGCCAGGAGCAAGGAATATGTGTGTAAAGTTGCCATCCACAGCGAGCGCCACTGTAAACAACTCAGCCTAGAGTCAGGAGTCAGGAAACACACACTGTAGCACACCACTGTGCTCTTCCAGAAGCAAGGAATATGTGGGTAAAGTCGTCACCCACAGCGAGCGTCACTGTACACAGACTCAGCCTAGAGTTAGGAGTCAGGAAACACACACTGTAGCACACCGCTGTGCTCTTCCAGAAGCAAGGAATATGTGTGTAAAGTCACCACCCACAGCGAACACCACTGTGAACAGACTCAGCACAAGTCAGGAGTCAGGAAACAAACACTGCAGCACACTGCTGTCCTCCTCCAGAAACAGGAAATATGTGTGTAACGTCACCACCCACAGTGAGTGTCACTGTAAACAGACTCAGCCTAGAGTCAGGAGTCAGGAAACACACACTGCAGCACACTGCTGCGCTATGCCAGAAGGCAGGAATATGTGTGTAAAGTCATCACCCACAGCAAGCACCACTGTAAACAGACTCAGCCTAAAATCAGGAAAAACACACTGCAGCACACCACTGTACTCCGCCAGAAGCAAGGAATATGTGTTAAATCGTTACCCACACTGAGGGCCACTTTAAACAGACTCATCTACTGTCCTGGGTCAGGAAAAACAAAGTGCAGAACACCGCTGCGCTACGCCAGGAGCAAGGAATATGTGTGTAAAGTCGCCACCCACAGCGAGCACCACTGTAAACAGATTCAGCCTAGAGTCAGGAGTCAGGAAACACACACTGTGGAACACGTCTGTGCTACGCCAGGAGCAAGGTATATGTGTGTAAAGTTGACACCCACAGCGAGCGCCACTGTAAACAGACTCACCCTAGAGTCAGGAATCAGGAAACACACACTGCAGCACACTGGTATGCTACACCAAGAGCAAGGAATATGTGTACAGTCGGCACCCACAGCGAGCGCCACTGTAAACAGACTCAGCTTAGAGTCAGGAGTCAGGAAACACACAATGCCGCACACCACTGTGCTCCGCCAGAAGAAAGGAATATGTGTGTAAAGTCGCCACCCACAGCGAACGCCACTGTAAACAGAATCAGCCTAGGGTCAGGAGTCACGAAACACACACTGCAGCACACCGCTGTGCTCTGCCAGAAGCAGGGAATATGTGTGTAAAGTTGCGACCCACAGCGAGCGCCACTGTAAACAGACTCAGCCTAGAGTCAGGAGTCAGGAAACACACACTGTTGCACACAGCTGTGTTCTGCCAGAAGCAAGGAATATGTGTGTAAAATCGCCACCCACAGCGAGCGCCACTGTAAACAGATTCAGCCTAGAGTCAGGTAACACACACTGCAGCACACCACTGTGCTCCGCCAGAAGCAGGGAATATGTGTAAAGTCGCTGCCCACACTGAGGGCCACTGTAAACAGACTCAGTCTACAGTCAGGAGCCAGGAAAAACACAGTGCAGCACACTGCTGTGCTACGCCAGGAGCAAGGAATATGTGTGTAAAGTTGCCATCCACAGCGAGTGCCACTGTAAACAGACTCAGCCTAGAGTCAGGAGTCAGGAAACACACACTGTAGCACACCACTGTGCTCTTCCAGAAGCAAGGAATATGTGGGTAAAGTCGTCACCCACAGCTAGCGTCACTGTAAACAGACTCAGGCTAGAGTCAGGAGTCAGGAAACTCAAACTGCAGTACACAGCTGTGCTACGCCGGAAGCAAGGAATATGTGTGTAAAGTCACCACCCACAGCGAGCGCCACTGTATACAGACTCAGGCTAGAGTCAGGAGTCAGGAAACTCACACTGCAGTACACAGCTGCGCTACGCCGGGAGCAAGGAATATGTGTGTAAAGTCACCACCCACAGCAAGCGCCACTGTATACAGACTCAGCCTAGAGTCAGGAGTCATGAAACACATGCTGCAGCACACCACTGTGCTCCTCCAGAAGCAAGAAATATGTATGTAAAGTCACCACCCACAGCGAGAGCCTCTGTAAACAGACTCAGCCTAGAGTCAGGAAACACACACTGCAGCACACCACTGTACTCCGCCAGAAGCAAGGAATATGTCTAAAGTCACTACCCACACGGAGGGCCACTGTAAACAGACTCAGTCTACTGTCAGGGGTCAGGAAAAACACAGTGCAGCACACCGCTTTGCTACACCAACAGCAAGGAATATGTGTGTAAAGTCGCCACCCACAGCGAGCCCCATTGTAAACAGACTCAGCCTAGAGTCAGGAGTCAGGAAACACACACTCTAGCTCACCGCTGTGCTCTACCAGAAGCAAGGAATATGTGTGTAAAGTCGTCACCCACAGCGAGCGCCAATGTAAACAGACTCAGGCTAGAGTCAGGAATCAGGAAACACACACTGCAGCACACCAGTATGCTACGCCAGGAGCAAGGAATATGTGTAAAGTCAGCACCCACAGCGAGCGCCACTGTAAACAGACTTAGTCTACAGTCAGGAGTCAGGAAACACACACTGCAGCACACCACTGTGCTCCACCAGAAGAAAGGAATATGTGTGAAAAGTCGCCACCCACAGCGAGCACCACTGTAAACAGACTCAGCCTAGGTTCAGGAGTCACGAAACACACACTGCAGCACAGCGCTGTGCTCTACCAGAAGCAAGGAATATGTGTGTAAAGTCGTCACCCACAGCGAGCGCCACTGTAAACAGACTCAGGCTAGAGTCAGGAGTCAGGAAACACACACTGCAGAACACCTCTGTGCTACGCCAGGAGCAAGGTATATGTGTGTAAAGTTGACACCCACAGCGAGCGCCACTGTAAACAGACTCACACTAGAGTCAGGAATCAGGAAACACACACTGCAGCACACCGGTATGCTATGCCAGAAGCAAGGAATATGTGTGTAAAGTCACCCCCCACAGCGAGCGCCACTGTAAACAGACTCAGCCTAGAGTCAGGAGTCAGGAAACACACACTGCAGCACACCGCTGCCCTACGCCAGGAGCACGGAATATGTGTGTAAAGTTGCCACCCACAGCGAGCACCACTGTAAACAGACTCAGCCTAGATTCAGGAGTCAGGAAATAAACACTGAGGCACACAGCTGTGCTCCGCCAGAAGCAAGAAATATGTGTGTAAAGTCACCACCCACAGCCAGCGCCACTGTAAACAGACTCAGCCTAGAGTCAGGAGTCAGGAAACACACACTGCAGCACACTGCTGCGCTTCGCCAGGTGCAAGAAATGTGTGTGTAAAGTCGCCACCCACAGCGAGCACCACTGTAAACAGACTCAGCCTAGAGTCAGGAAACACACACTGCAGCACACCACTGTGCTCCCCCAAAAGCAGGGAATATGTATAAAGTCGCTACCCACACTGAGGGCCACTGTAAACAGACTCAGTCTACAGTCAGGAGTCAGGAAATAAACAGTGCAGCACACCGCTGCGCTTCGCCAGGAGCAAGGAACATGTGTGTAAAGTCGCCACCCAAAGCAAGCACCACTGTAAACAGACTCAGCGTAGAGTCAGGAGTCAGGAAACACACACTATAGCACACCGCTGTGCTCTTCCCGAAGCAAGGAATATGTGGGTAAAGTCGCCACCCACAGGGAGCGCCACTGTAAACAGACATAGCCTAGAGTCAGGAGTCCAGAAACACAAACTTCAGCACACCGCTGTGCTCCGCCAGAATTAAGGAACATATGTGTAAAGTCGCCACCCACAGCAAGCACCACTGTAAAAAGACTCAGCCTAGAGTCAATAGTCAGGAAACAAACACTGCAGCACACCGCTGTGCTCCGCCAGAAGCAAGGAATATGTGTGTAAAGTCACCACCCACTGCGAGCACCACTGTAAACAGACTCAGCCAAGAGTCAGGAGTCAGGAAACACACACTGCAGCACACTGCTGTGCTCCGCCAGAAGCAAGGAATATGTGTGTAAAGTTACCACCCACAGCAAGCGCCACTGTAAAGAGACTCAGGCTAGAGTCAGGAGTCAGGAAACTCACACTGCAGTACACAGCTGTGCTACGCCGGAAGCAAGGAATATGTGTGTAAAGTCACCACCCACAGCGAGCGCCACTGTATACAGACTCAGGCTAGAGTCAGGAGTCAGGAAACTCACACTGCAGTACACAGCTGCTATACGCCGGGAGCAAGGAATATGTGTGTAAAGTCACCACCCACAGCAAGCGCCACTGTATACAGACTCAGCCTAGAGTCAGGAGTCAGGAAACACACGCTGCAGCACACCACTGTGCTCCTCCAGAAGCAAGAAATATGTATGTAAAGTCACCACACACAGCGAGCGCCACTATAAACAGACTCAGCCTAGAGTCAGGAAACACACACTGCAGCACACCACTGTACTCCGCCAGAAGCAAGGAATATGTCTAAAGTCACTACCCACACGGAGGGCCACTGTAAACAGACTCAGTCTACTGTCAGGGGTCAGGAAACACACACTGTAGCTCGACGCTGTGCTCTACCAGAAGCAAGGAATATGTGTGTAAAGTCGTCACCCACAGCGAGCGCCAATGTAAACAGACTCAGGCTAGAGTCAGGAATCAGGAAACACACACTGCAGCACACCAGTATGCTACGCCAGGAGCAAGGAATATGTGTAAAGTCGGCACCCACAGCGAGCGCCACTGTAAACAGACTTAGTCTACAGTCAGGAGTCAGGAGACACACACTGCAGCACACCACTGTGCTCCACCAGAAGAAAGGAATATGTGTGAAAAGTCACCACCCACAGCGAGCACCACTGTAAACAGACTCAGCCTAGGTTCAGGAGTCACGAAACACACACTGCAGCACAGCGCTGTGCTCTACCAGAAGCAAGGAATATGTGTGTAAAGTCGTCACCCACAGCGAGCGCCACTGTAAACAGACTCAGGCTAGAGTCAGGAGTCAGGAAACACACACTGCAGAACACCTCTGTGCTACGCCAGGAGCAAGGTATATGTGTGTAAAGTTGACACCCACAGCGAGCGCCACTGTAAACAGACTCACCCTAGAGTCAGGAATCAGGAAACACACACTGCAGCAGGCCGGTATGCTATGCCAGAAGCAAGGAATATGTGTGTAAAGTCACCATCCACAGCGAGCGCCACTGTAAACAGACTCAGCCAAGAGTCAGGAGTCAGGAAACACACACTGCAGCACACCGCTGCCCTACGCCAGGAGCACGGAAAATGTGTGTAAAGTTGCCACCCACAGCGAGCACCACTGTAAACAGACTCAGCCTAGATTCAGGAGTCAGGAAATAAACACTGAGGCACACAGCTGTGCTCCGCCAGAAGCAAGAAATATGTGTGTAAAGTCACCACCCACAGCCAGCGCCACTGTAAACAGACTCAGCCTAGAGTCAGGAGTCAGGAAACACACACTGCAGCACACTGTTGCGCTTCGCCAGGTGCAAGGAATGTGTGTGTAAAGTCGCCACCCACAGCGAGCACCACTGTAAACAGACTCAGCCTAGAGTCAGGAAACACACACTGCAGCACACCACTGTGCTCCCCCAAAAGCAGGGAATATGTGTAAAGTCGCTACCCACACTGAGGGCCACTGTAAACAGACTCAGTCTACAGTCAGGAGTCAGGAAATAAACACTGCAGCACACCGCTGCGCTTCGCCAGGAGCAAGGAACATGTGTGTAAAGTCGCCACCCAAAGCGAGCACCACTGTAAACAGACTCAGCGTAGAGTCAGGAGTCAGGAAACACACACTATAGCACACCTCTGTGCTCTTCCCGAAGCAAGGAATATGTGTGTAAAGTCGCCACCTACAGCGAGCACCACTGTAAACAGACTCAGCCTAGAGTCAGGAAACACACACTGCAGCACACCACTGTGCTCCCCCAAAAGCAGGGAATATGTGTAAAGTCGCTACCCACACTGAGGGCCACTGTAAACAGACTCAGTCTACAGTCAGGAGTCAGGAAATAAACAGTGCAGCACACCGCTGCGCTTCGCCAGGAGTAAGGAACATGTGTGTAAAGTCGCCACCCAAAGCGAGCACCACTGTAAACAGACTCAGCGTAGAGTCAGGAGTCAGGAAACACACACTATAGCACAGCGCTGTGCTCTTCCCGAAGCCAGGAATATGTGGGTAAAGTCGCCACCCACAGCGAGCGCCACTGTAAACAGACACAGCCTAGATTCAGGAGTCCAGAAACACAAACTTCAGCACACCGCTGTGCTCCGCCAGAATTAAGGAACATATGTGTAAAGTCGCCACCCACAGCAAGCACCACTGTAAAAAGACTCAGCCTAGAGTCAATAGTCAGGAAACAAACACTGCAGCACACCGATGTGCTCCGCCAGAAGCAAGGAATATGTGTGTAAAGTCACCACCCACTGCAAGCACCACTGTAAACAGACTCAGCCTAGAGTCAGGAGTCAGGAAACACAAACTGCATCACACCGCTGTGCTCCACCAGAAGAAAGCAATATGTGTGTAAAATTGCCACCCACAGGGAGTGCCACTGTAAACAGACTCAGTCTAAAGTCAGGAGTCAGGAAAAACACACTGCAGCACACTGCTGCGCTACACCGGGAGCAAGAAAAATGTGTGTAAAGTCGCCACCCACAGCAAGCACCACTGTAACAGACTCAGCTAAAGTCAGGAGTCCAGAAACAAACACTGCACCACACTGCTGTGCTCCGCCAGAAGCAAGGAATATGTGTGTAAAGTCACCACCCACTGCAAGCACCACTGTAAACAGACTCAGCCTAGAGTCAGGAGTCAGGAAACACAAACTGCATCACACCGCTGTGCTCCACCAGAAGAAAGCAATATGTGTGTAAAGTTGCCACCCACAGGGAGTGCCACTGTAAACAGACTCAGCTTACAGTCAGGAGTCAGGATACACACGCTGCAGCACAACGCTGCGCTATGCCAGGGGCAAGGAATATGTGTGTAAAGTCGCCACCCACAGCCAGTGCCACTGTAAACAGAGTGAGCCTACAGTCAGGAGTCAGGATACACACACTGCAGCACACTGCTGCGCTATGCCAGGATCAAGGAATATGTGTGTGAAGTCACAACCCACAGCGAGCGCCACTGTAAACAGACTCAGCCGAGAGTCAGGAGTCCGGATACACACACTGCAGCACACCACTGTGCTATGCCAGGAGCAAGGAATATGTGTGTAAAGTTGCCACCCACAGCAAGCGCCACTGTAAACTGATTCAGCCGAGAGTCAGGAGTCAGGATACACACAATGCAGCACACCGCTGCACTACGCCAGGCGCAAGGAATATGTGTAAAGTCGGCACCCACAGTGAACACCACTGTAAACAGACTCAGCCTAGATTCAAGAGTCAGGAAAAACACACTGCAGCACACTACTGTGCTCCACCAGAAGCAAAGGAATATGTGTGTAAAGTTGCCACCCACAGCGAGCACCACTGTAAACAGACTCAGCCTAAGGTCAGGAGTCAGGAAACACACACTGCAGTACACTGCTGCGCTACACCAGTGGTAAGGTATATGTGTGTAAATTCGCCACCCACAGAGAGTGCCACTGTAAACATATTCAGCCTACAGTCAGGAGTCAGGAAAAACACACTGTAGCACACTGCTGCAATATGCCACAAGCAAGGAATATATGCAAAGTCGGCACCCACAGCGAGCGCCACTGTAAACAGACTCAGCCTAGCGTCAGGAGTCAGGACACACTCATTGCAGCACACCGCTGCGCTATGCCAGGAGCAAAGAATTTGCCAACCACAGCAAGCGCCACTGTAAAAATACTCAGTCTACAGTCAGTGGTCAGGAAACACAGTGCAGCACACCGCTACGCTGCGCCCGGAGCAAGGAATATTTGTGTAAAGTCGCCACCCACAGCGAGCGCCACTGTAAACAGACTCAGCCTAGAGTCAGGAAACACACACTGCAGCACACCACTGTGCTCCGCAGGAAGCAGGGAATATGTGTAAAGTCGCTACCCAGACTGAGGGCCACTGTAAACAGACTTAGTCTACAGTCAGGAGTCAGGAAAAACACAGTACAGCACACTGCTGCGCTATGCTAGGAGCAAGGAATTCGTGTATAAAGTCGCCACCCACAGCGAGCGCCACTGTAAACAGACTCAGCCTAGAGTCAGGAGTCAGGAAACACACACTGTAGCACACCGCTGTGCTCTGCCAGAAGCAAGGAATATGTGTTTAAAATCGCCACCCACAGCAAGCGCCACTGTAAACAGACTCAGCCTAGAGTCACTAGTCAGGAAACAAACACTGCAGCACACCGCTGCCCTACGCCAGGAGCACGGAATATGTGTGTAAAGTTGCCACCCACAGCGAGCACCACTGTAAACAGACTCAGCCTAGATTCAGGAGTCAGGAAATAAACACTGAGGCACACAGCTGTGCTCCGCCAGAAGCAAGAAATATGTGTGTAAAGTCACCACCCACAGCCAGCGCCACTGTAAACAGACTCAGCCTAGAATCAGGAGTCAGGAAACACACACTGCAGCACACTGTTGCGCTTCGCCAGGTGCAAGGAATGTGTGTGTAAAGTCGCCACCCACAGCGAGCACCACTGTAAACAGACTCAGCCTAGAGTCAGGAAACACACACTGCAGCACACCACTGTGCTCCCCCAAAAGCAGGGAATATGTGTAAAGTCGCTACCCACACTGAGGGCCACTGTAAACAGACTCAGTCTAAAGTCAGGAGTCAGGAAAAAAACAGTGCAGCACACCGCTGCGCTTCGCCAGGAGCAAGGAACATGTGTGTAAAGTCGCCACCCAAAGCAAGCACCACTGTAAACAGACTCAGCGTAGAGTCAGGAGTCAGGAAACACACACTATAGCACACCGCTGTGCTCTTCCCGAAGCAAGGAATATGTGGGTAAAGTCGCCACCCGCAGGGAGCGCCACTGTAAACAGACACAGCCTAGAGTCAGGAGTCCAGAAACACAAACTTCAGCACACCGCTGTGCTCCGCCAGAATTAAGGAACATATGTGTAAAGTCGCCACCCACAGCAAGCACCACTGTAAAAAGACTCAGCCTAGAGTCAATAGTCAGGAAACAAACACTGCAGCACACCGCTGTGCTCCGCCAGAAGCAAGGAATATGTGTGTAAAGTCACCACCCACTGCGAGCACCACTGTAAACAGACTCAGCCAAGAGTCAGGAGTCAGGAAACACACACTGCAGCACACCGCTGTGCTCCGCCAGAAGCAAGGAATATTTGTGTAAAGTTACCACCCACAGCAAGCGCCACTGTAAAGAGACTCAGGCTAGAGTCAGGAGTCAGAAACTCACACTGCAGTACACAGCTGTGCTACGCCGGAAGCAAGAAATATGTGTGTAAAGTCACCACCCACAGCGAGCGCCACTGTATACAGACTCAGGCTAGAGTCAGGAGTCAGGAAACTCACACTGCAGTACACAGCTGCTATACGCCGGGAGCAAGGAATATGTGTGTAAAGTCACCACCCACAGCAAGCGCCACTGTATACAGACTCAGCCTAGAGTCAGGAGTCAGGAAACACACGCTGCAGCACACCACTGTGCTCCTCCAGAAGCAAGAAATATGTATGTAAAGTCACCACCCACAGCGAGCGCCACTGTAAACAGACTCAGCCTAGAGTCAGGAAACACACACTGCAGCACACCACTGTACTCCGCCAGAAGCAAGGAATATGTCTAAAGTCACTACCCACTCGGAGGGCCACTGTAAACAGACTCAGTCTACTGTCAGGGGTCAGGAAACATACACTGCAGCACACCGCTGTGCTCTGCCAGAAGCAAGGAATATGTGTGTAAAATCGCCACCCACAGCGAGCGCCACTGTAAACAGACTCAGCCTAGAGTCAGGAAACACACACTGCAGCACACCACTGTGCTCCGCCAGAAGCAGGGAACATGTGTAAAGTCGCTGCCCACACTGAGGGCCACTGTAAACAGACTCAGTCTACAGTCAGGAGCCAGGAAAAACACAGTGCAGCACACTGCTGTGCTACGCCAGGAGCAAGGAATATGTGTGTAAAGTTGCCATCCACAGCGAGCGCCACTGTAAACAACTCAGCCTAGAGTCAGGAGTCAGGAAACACACACTGTAGCACACCACTGTGCTCTTCCAGAAGCAAGGAATATGTGGGTAAAGTCGTCACCCACAGCGAGCGTCACTGTACACAGACTCAGCCTAGAGTCAGGAGTCAGGAAACACACACTGTAGCACACCGCTGTGCTCTTCCAGAAGCAAGGAATATGTGTGTAAAGTCACCACCCACAGCGAACACCACTGTGAACAGACTCAGCACAAGTCAGGAGTCAGGAAACAAACACTGCAGCACACTGCTGTCCTCCTCCAGAAACAGGAAATATGTGTGTAACGTCACCACCCACAGTGAGTGTCACTGTAAACAGACTCAGCCTAGAGTCAGGAGTCAGGAAACACACACTGCAGCACACTGCTGCGCTATGCCAGAAGGCAGGAATATGTGTGTAAAGTCATCACCCACAGCAAGCACCACTGTAAACAGACTCAGCCTAAAATCAGGAAAAACACACTGCAGCACACCACTGTACTCCGCCAGAAGCAAGGAATATGTGTTAAATCGTTACCCACACTGAGGGCCACTTTAAACAGACTCATCTACTGTCCTGGGTCAGGAAAAACAAAGTGCAGAACACCGCTGCGCTACGCCAGGAGCAAGGAATATGTGTGTAAAGTCGCCACCCACAGCGAGCACCACTGTAAACAGATTCAGCCTAGAGTCAGGAGTCAGGAAACACACACTGTGGAACACGTCTGTGCTACGCCAGGAGCAAGGTATATGTGTGTAAAGTTGACACCCACAGCGAGCGCCACTGTAAACAGACTCACCCTAGAGTCAGGAATCAGGAAACACACACTGCAGCACACTGGTATGCTACACCAAGAGCAAGGAATATGTGTACAGTCGGCACCCACAGCGAGCGCCACTGTAAACAGACTCAGCTTAGAGTCAGGAGTCAGGAAACACACAATGCCGCACACCACTGTGCTCCGCCAGAAGAAAGGAATATGTGTGTAAAGTCGCCACCCACAGCGAACGCCACTGTAAACAGAATCAGCCTAGGGTCAGGAGTCACGAAACACACACTGCAGCACACCGCTGTGCTCTGCCAGAAGCAGGGAATATGTGTGTAAAGTTGCGACCCACAGCGAGCGCCACTGTAAACAGACTCAGCCTAGAGTCAGGAGTCAGGAAACACACACTGTTGCACACAGCTGTGTTCTGCCAGAAGCAAGGAATATGTGTGTAAAATCGCCACCCACAGCGAGCGCCACTGTAAACAGATTCAGCCTAGAGTCAGGTAACACACACTGCAGCACACCACTGTGCTCCGCCAGAAGCAGGGAATATGTGTAAAGTCGCTGCCCACACTGAGGGCCACTGTAAACAGACTCAGTCTACAGTCAGGAGCCAGGAAAAACACAGTGCAGCACACTGCTGTGCTACGCCAGGAGCAAGGAATATGTGTGTAAAGTTGCCATCCACAGCGAGTGCCACTGTAAACAGACTCAGCCTAGAGTCAGGAGTCAGGAAACACACACTGTAGCACACCACTGTGCTCTTCCAGAAGCAAGGAATATGTGGGTAAAGTCGTCACCCACAGCTAGCGTCACTGTAAACAGACTCAGGCTAGAGTCAGGAGTCAGGAAACTCAAACTGCAGTACACAGCTGTGCTACGCCGGAAGCAAGGAATATGTGTGTAAAGTCACCACCCACAGCGAGCGCCACTGTATACAGACTCAGGCTAGAGTCAGGAGTCAGGAAACTCACACTGCAGTACACAGCTGCGCTACGCCGGGAGCAAGGAATATGTGTGTAAAGTCACCACCCACAGCAAGCGCCACTGTATACAGACTCAGCCTAGAGTCAGGAGTCATGAAACACATGCTGCAGCACACCACTGTGCTCCTCCAGAAGCAAGAAATATGTATGTAAAGTCACCACCCACAGCGAGAGCCACTGTAAACAGACTCAGCCTAGAGTCAGGAAACACACACTGCAGCACACCACTGTACTCCGCCAGAAGCAAGGAATATGTCTAAAGTCACTACCCACACGGAGGGCCACTGTAAACAGACTCAGTCTACTGTCAGGGGTCAGGAAAAACACAGTGCAGCACACCGCTTTGCTACACCAACAGCAAGGAATATGTGTGTAAAGTCGCCACCCACAGCGAGCCCCATTGTAAACAGACTCAGCCTAGAGTCAGGAGTCAGGAAACACACACTCTAGCTCACCGCTGTGCTCTACCAGAAGCAAGGAATATGTGTGTAAAGTCGTCACCCATAGCGAACGCCAATGTAAACAGACTCAGGCTAGAGTCAGGAATCAGGAAACACACACTGCAGCACACCAGTATGCTACGCCAGGAGCAAGGAATATGTGTAAAGTCAGCACCCACAGCGAGCGCCACTGTAAACAGACTTAGTCTACAGTCAGGAGTCAGGAAACACACACTGCAGCACACCACTGTGCTCCACCAGAAGAAAGGAATATGTGTGAAAAGTCGCCACCCACAGCGAGCACCACTGTAAACAGACTCAGCCTAGGTTCAGGAGTCACGAAACACACACTGCAGCACAGCGCTGTGCTCTACCAGAAGCAAGGAATATGTGTGTAAAGTCGTCACCCACAGCGAGCGCCACTGTAAACAGACTCAGGCTAGAGTCAGGAGTCAGGAAACACACACTGCAGAACACCTCTGTGCTACGCCAGGAGCAAGGTATATGTGTGTAAAGTTGACACCCACAGCGAGCGCCACTGTAAACAGACTCACACTAGAGTCAGGAATCAGGAAACACACACTGCAGCACACCGGTATGCTATGCCAGAAGCAAGGAATATGTGTGTAAAGTCACCCCCCACAGCGAGCGCCACTGTAAACAGACTCAGCCTAGAGTCAGGAGTCAGGAAACACACACTGCAGCACACCGCTGCCCTACGCCAGGAGCACGGAATATGTGTGTAAAGTTGCCACCCACAGCGAGCACCACTGTAAACAGACTCAGCCTAGATTCAGGAGTCAGGAAATAAACACTGAGGCACACAGCTGTGCTCCGCCAGAAGCAAGAAATATGTGTGTAAAGTCACCACCCACAGCCAGCGCCACTGTAAACAGACTCAGCCTAGAGTCAGGAGTCAGGAAACACACACTGCAGCACACTGCTGCGCTTCGCCAGGTGCAAGAAATGTGTGTGTAAAGTCGCCACCCACAGCGAGCACCACTGTAAACAGACTCAGCCTAGAGTCAGGAAACACACACTGCAGCACACCACTGTGCTCCCCCAAAAGCAGGGAATATGTATAAAGTCGCTACCCACACTGAGGGCCACTGTAAACAGACTCAGTCTACAGTCAGGAGTCAGGAAATAAACAGTGCAGCACACCGCTGCGCTTCGCCAGGAGCAAGGAACATGTGTGTAAAGTCGCCACCCAAAGCAAGCACCACTGTAAACAGACTCAGCGTAGAGTCAGGAGTCAGGAAACACACACTATAGCACACCGCTGTGCTCTTCCCGAAGCAAGGAATATGTGGGTAAAGTCGCCACCCACAGGGAGCGCCACTGTAAACAGACATAGCCTAGAGTCAGGAGTCCAGAAACACAAACTTCAGCACACCGCTGTGCTCCGCCAGAATTAAGGAACATATGTGTAAAGTCGCCACCCACAGCAAGCACCACTGTAAAAAGACTCAGCCTAGAGTCAATAGTCAGGAAACAAACACTGCAGCACACCGCTGTGCTCCGCCAGAAGCAAGGAATATGTGTGTAAAGTCACCACCCACTGCGAGCACCACTGTAAACAGACTCAGCCAAGAGTCAGGAGTCAGGAAACACACACTGCAGCACACTGCTGTGCTCCGCCAGAAGCAAGGAATATGTGTGTAAAGTTACCACCCACAGCAAGCGCCACTGTAAAGAGACTCAGGCTAGAGTCAGGAGTCAGGAAACTCACACTGCAGTACACAGCTGTGCTACGCCGGAAGCAAGGAAAATGTGTGTAAAGTCACCACCCACAGCGAGCGCCACTGTATACAGACTCAGGCTAGAGTCAGGAGTCAGGAAACTCACACTGCAGTACACAGCTGCTATACGCCGGGAGCAAGGAATATGTGTGTAAAGTCACCACCCACAGCAAGCGCCACTGTATACAGACTCAGCCTAGAGTCAGGAGTCAGGAAACACACGCTGCAGCACACCACTGTGCTCCTCCAGAAGCAAGAAATATGTATGTAAAGTCACCACCCACAGCGAGCGCCACTATAAACAGACTCAGCCTAGAGTCAGGAAACACACACTGCAGCACACCACTGTACTCCGCCAGAAGCAAGGAATATGTCTAAAGTCACTACCCACACGGAGGGCCACTGTAAACAGACTCAGTCTACTGTCAGGGGTCAGGAAACACACACTGTAGCTCGACGCTGTGCTCTACCAGAAGCAAGGAATATGTGTGTAAAGTCGTCACCCACAGCGAGCGCCAATGTAAACAGACTCAGGCTAGAGTCAGGAATCAGGAAACACACACTGCAGCACACCAGTATGCTACGCCAGGAGCAAGGAATATGTGTAAAGTCGGCACCCACAGCGAGCGCCACTGTAAACAGACTTAGTCTACAGTCAGGAGTCAGGAGACACACACTGCAGCACACCACTGTGCTCCACCAGAAGAAAGGAATATGTGTGAAAAGTCACCACCCACAGCGAGCACCACTGTAAACAGACTCAGCCTAGGTTCAGGAGTCACGAAACACACACTGCAGCACAGCGCTGTGCTCTACCAGAAGCAAGGAATATGTGTGTAAAGTCGTCACCCACAGCGAGCGCCACTGTAAACAGACTCAGGCTAGAGTCAGGAGTCAGGAAACACACACTGCAGAACACCTCTGTGCTACGCCAGGAGCAAGGTATATGTGTGTAAAGTTGACACCCACAGCGAGCGCCACTGTAAACAGACTCACCCTAGAGTCAGGAATCAGGAAA
The DNA here is from genome assembly GCF_040938575.1 of Ambystoma mexicanum. Taxonomy (NCBI): domain Eukaryota; kingdom Metazoa; phylum Chordata; class Amphibia; order Caudata; family Ambystomatidae; genus Ambystoma; species Ambystoma mexicanum. The sequence continues at coordinate 1,511,025,768 of NC_090922.1, forward strand.
CACACACTGCAGCAGGCCGGTATGCTATGCCAGAAGCAAGGAATATGTGTGTAAAGTCACCATCCACAGCGAGCGCCACTGTAAACAGACTCAGCCAAGAGTCAGGAGTCAGGAAACACACACTGCAGCACACCGCTGCCCTACGCCAGGAGCACGGAAAATGTGTGTAAAGTTGCCACCCACAGCGAGCACCACTGTAAACAGACTCAGCCTAGATTCAGGAGTCAGGAAATAAACACTGAGGCACACAGCTGTGCTCCGCCAGAAGCAAGAAATATGTGTGTAAAGTCACCACCCACAGCCAGCGCCACTGTAAACAGACTCAGCCTAGAGTCAGGAGTCAGGAAACACACACTGCAGCACACTGTTGCGCTTCGCCAGGTGCAAGGAATGTGTGTGTAAAGTCGCCACCCACAGCCAGCACCACTGTAAACAGACTCAGCCTAGAGTCAGGAAACACACACTGCAGCACACCACTGTGCTCCCCCAAAAGCAGGGAATATGTGTAAAGTCGCTACCCACACTGAGGGCCACTGTAAACAGACTCAGTCTACAGTCAGGAGTCAGGAAATAAACAGTGCAGCACACCGCTGCGCTTCGCCAGGAGCAAGGAACATGTGTGTAAAGTCGCCACCCAAAGCGAGCACCACTGTAAACAGACTCAGCGTAGAGTCAGGAGTCAGGAAACACACACTATAGCACGCCTCTGTGCTCTTCCCGAAGCAAGGAATATGTGTGTAAAGTCGCCACCCACAGCGAGCACCACTGTAAACAGACTCAGCCTAGAGTCAGGAAACACACACTGCAGCACACCACTGTGCTCCCCCAAAAGCAGGGAATATGTGTAAAGTCGCTACCCACACTGAGGGCCACTGTAAACAGACTCAGTCTACAGTCAGGAGTCAGGAAATAAACAGTGCAGCACACCGCTGCGCTTCGCCAGGAGCAAGGAACATGTGTGTAAAGTCGCCACCCAAAGCGAGCACCACTGTAAACAGACTCAGCGTAGAGTCAGGAGTCAGGAAACACACACTATAGCACACCGCTGTGCTCTTCCCGAAGCAAGGAATATGTGGGTAAAGTCGCCACCCACAGCGAGCGCCACTGTAAACAGACACAGCCTAGATTCAGGAGTCCAGAAACACAAACTTCAGCACACCGCTGTGCTCCGCCAGAATTAAGGAACATATGTGTAAAGTCGCCACCCACAGCAAGCACCACTGTAAAAAGACTCAGCCTAGAGTCAATAGTCAGGAAACAAACACTGCAGCACACCGATGTGCTCCGCCAGAAGCAAGGAATATGTGTGTAAAGTCACCACCCACTGCAAGCACCACTGTAAACAGACTCAGCCTAGAGTCAGGAGTCAGGAAACACAAACTGCATCACACCGCTGTGCTCCACCAGAAGAAAGCAATATGTGTGTAAAATTGCCACCCACAGGGAGTGCCACTGTAAACAGACTCAGTCTAAAGTCAGGAGTCAGGAAAAACACACTGCAGCACACTGCTGCGCTACACCGGGAGCAAGAAAAATGTGTGTAAAGTCGCCACCCACAGCAAGCACCACTGTAACAGACTCAGCTAAAGTCAGGAGTCCAGAAACAAACACTGCACCACACTGCTGTGCTCCGCCAGAAGCAAGGAATATGTGTGTAAAGTCACCACCCACTGCAAGCACCACTGTAAACAGACTCAGCCTAGAGTCAGGAGTCAGGAAACACAAACTGCATCACACCGCTGTGCTCCACCAGAAGAAAGCAATATGTGTGTAAAGTTGCCACCCACAGGGAGTGCCACTGTAAACAGACTCAGCTTACAGTCAGGAGTCAGGATACACACGCTGCAGCACAACGCTGCGCTATGCCAGGGGCAAGGAATATGTGTGTAAAGTCGCCACCCACAGCCAGTGCCACTGTAAACAGAGTGAGCCTACAGTCAGGAGTCAGGATACACACACTGCAGCACACTGCTGCGCTATGCCAGGATCAAGGAATATGTGTGTGAAGTCACAACCCACAGCGAGCGCCACTGTAAACAGACTCAGCCGAGAGTCAGGAGTCAGGATACACACACTGCAGCACACCACTGTGCTATGCCAGGAGCAAGGAATATGTGTGTAAAGTTGCCACCCACAGCAAACGCCACTGTAAACTGATTCAGCCGAGAGTCAGGAGTCAGGATACACACAATGCAGCACACCGCTGCACTACGCCAGGCGCAAGGAATATGTGTAAAGTCGGCACCCACAGTGAACACCACTGTAAACAGACTCAGCCTAGATTCAAGAGTCAGGAAAAACACACTGCAGCACACTACTGTGCTCCACCAGAAGCAAAGGAATATGTGTGTAAAGTTGCCACCCACAGCGAGCACCACTGTAAACAGACTCAGCCTAAGGTCAGGAGTCAGGAAACACACACTGCAGTACACTGCTGCGCTACACCAGTGGTAAGGTATATGTGTGTAAATTCGCCACCCACAGAGAGTGCCACTGTAAACAGATTCAGCCTACAGTCAGGAGTCAGGAAAAACACACTGTAGCACACTGCTGCAATATGCCACAAGCAAGGAATATATGCAAAGTCGGCACCCACAGCGAGCGCCACTGTAAACAGACTCAGCCTAGCGTCAGGAGTCAGGAAACACTCATTGCAGCACACCGCTGCGCTATGCCAGGAGCAAAGAATTTGCCAACCACAGCAAGCGCCACTGTAAAAATACTCAGTCTACAGTCAGTGGTCAGGAAACACAGTGCAGCACACCGCTACGCTGCGCCCGGAGCAAGGAATATTTGTGTAAAGTCGCCACCCACAGCGAGCGCCACTGTAAACAGACTCAGCCTAGAGTCAGGAAACACACACTGCAGCACACCACTGTGCTCCACAGGAAGCAGGGAATATGTGTAAAGTCGCTACCCAGACTGAGGGCCACTGTAAACAGACTTAGTCTACAGTCAGGAGTCAGGAAAAACACAGTACAGCACACTGCTGCGCTATGCTAGGAGCAAGGAATTCGTGTATAAAGTCGCCACCCACAGCGAGCGCCACTGTAAACAGACTCAGCCTAGAGTCAGGAGTCAGGAAACACACACTGTAGCACACCGCTGTGCTCTGCCAGAAGCAAGGAATATGTGTTTAAAATCGCCACCCACAGCAAGCGCCACTGTAAACAGACTCAGCCTAGAGTCACTAGTCAGGAAACAAACACTGCAGCACACCGCTGCCCTACGCCAGGAGCACGGAATATGTGTGTAAAGTTGCCACCCACAGCGAGCACCACTGTAAACAGACTCAGCCTAGATTCAGGAGTCAGGAAATAAACACTGAGGCACACAGCTGTGCTCCGCCAGAAGCAAGAAATATGTGTGTAAAGTCACCACCCACAGCCAGCGCCACTGTAAACAGACTCAGCCTAGAGTCAGGAGTCAGGAAACACACACTGCAGCACACTGTTGCGCTTCGCCAGGTGCAAGGAATGTGTGTGTAAAGTCGCCACCCACAGCGAGCACCACTGTAAACAGACTCAGCCTAGAGTCAGGAAACACACACTGCAGCACACCACTGTGCTCCCCCAAAAGCAGGGAATATGTGTAAAGTCGCTACCCACACTGAGGGCCACTGTAAACAGACTCAGTCTAAAGTCAGGAGTCAGGAAAAAAACAGTGCAGCACACCGCTGCGCTTCGCCAGGAGCAAGGAACATGTGTGTAAAGTCGCCACCCAAAGCAAGCACCACTGTAAACAGACTCAGCGTAGAGTCAGGAGTCAGGAAACACACACTATAGCACACCGCTGTGCTCTTCCCGAAGCAAGGAATATGTGGGTAAAGTCGCCACCCGCAGGGAGCGCCACTGTAAACAGACACAGCCTAGAGTCAGGAGTCCAGAAACACAAACTTCAGCACACCGCTGTGCTCCGCCAGAATTAAGGAACATATGTGTAAAGTCGCCACCCACAGCAAGCACCACTGTAAAAAGACTCAGCCTAGAGTCAATAGTCAGGAAACAAACACTGCAGCACACCGCTGTGCTCCGCCAGAAGCAAGGAATATGTGTGTAAAGTCACCACCCACTGCGAGCACCACTGTAAACAGACTCAGCCAAGAGTCAGGAGTCAGGAAACACACACTGCAGCACACCGCTGTGCTCCGCCAGAAGCAAGGAATATTTGTGTAAAGTTACCACCCACAGCAAGCGCCACTGTAAAGAGACTCAGGCTAGAGTCAGGAGTCAGGAAACTCACACTGCAGTACACAGCTGTGCTACGCCGGAAGCAAGAAATATGTGTGTAAAGTCACCACCCACAGCGAGCGCCACTGTATACAGACTCAGGCTAGAGTCAGGAGTCAGGAAACTCACACTGCAGTACACAGCTGCTATACGCCGGGAGCAAGGAATATGTGTGTAAAGTCACCACCCACAGCAAGCGCCACTGTATACAGACTCAGCCTAGAGTCAGGAGTCAGGAAACACACGCTGCAGCACACCACTGTGCTCCTCCAGAAGCAAGAAATATGTATGTAAAGTCACCACCCACAGCGAGCGCCACTGTAAACAGACTCAGCCTAGAGTCAGGAAACACACACTGCAGCACACCACTGTACTCCGCCAGAAGCAAGGAATATGTCTAAAGTCACTACCCACTCGGAGGGCCACTGTAAACAGACTCAGTCTACTGTCAGGGGTCAGGAAACACACACTGTAGCTCACCGCTGTGCTCTACCAGAAGCAAGGAATATGTGTGTAAAGTCGTCACCCACAGCGAGCGCCAATGTAAACAGACTCAGGCTAGAGTCAGGAATCAGGAAACACACACTGCAGCACACCAGTATGCTACGCCAGGAGCAAGGAATATGTGTAAAGTCGGCACCCACAGCGAACACCACTGTGAACAGACTCAGCTGAGAGTCAGGAGCCAGGAAACAAACACTGCAGCACACCGCTGTGCTCCTCCAGAAGCAAGAAATATGTGTGTGAAGTCACCACCCACAGCGAGCGTCCCTGTAAACAGACTCAGCCTCAGAGTCAGGAGCCAGGAAACACACACTGCAGCACACTGCTGCGCTATGCCAGAAACAAGGAATATGTGTGTAAAGTCACCACCCACAGCAAGCACCTAGACTCAACAGACTCAACCTAGAGTTAGGAAACACACACTGCATCACAACACTGTACTCTGCCAGAAGCAAGGAATATTTGTAAAGTTGCTACCCACATTGAGGGCCACTGTAAACAGACTCAGTCTACAGTCAGGGGTCAGGAAGAACACAGTGCAGCACACCGCTGCGCTACGCCAAGAGCAAGGAATATGTGTGTAAAGTCGCCACCCACAGCGAGCACCACTGTAAACAGACTCAGCCTAGAGACAGGAGTCAGGAAACGCACACTGCAGCACTCTGCTGCGCTACGCTAGAAGCAAGGAATATGTGTGTAAAGCCACCACCCACAACAAGCACCACTGTAAACAGACTCAGCCTAGAGTCAGGAAACACACACTGCAGCACACCACTGTACTCCGCCAGAAGCAAGGAATATGTGAAAAGTCGCTACCCACACACAGGGACACTGTAAAAAGACTCAGTCTACAGTTAGGGGTCAGGAAAAACACAGTGCAGCACACCGCTGCGAAACGCCAGGAGCAAGGAATATGTGTGTAAAGTCGCACACCCACAGTGAGTGCCACTGTAAACAGACTCAGCCTAGAGTCAGGAGTCAGGAAACACACACTGTAGCACACCGCTGTGCTCTGCCAGAAGCAAGGAATATGTGTGTAAAGTCGTCACCCACAGCGAGCGCCACTGTAAACAGACTCACCCTAGAGTCAGGAATCAGGAAACACACACTGCAGCACACTGGTATGCTAAGCCAAGAGCAAGGAATATGTGTACAGTCGGCACCCACAGCGAGTACCACTGTAAACAGAATCAGCCTAGAGACAGGAGTCAGGAAACACACACTGCAGCACACCGCTGTGCTCCGCCAGAAGCAAGGAATATGTGTGTAAAGTCACCACCCACAGCGAGCGCCAATGTAAACAGACTCAGCCTAGAATCAGGAGTCAGGAAACACACACTGCAGTACACAGCTGTGCTGCGCCAGGAGCAAGGAATATGTGTGTAAAGTCACCACCCACAGCGAACACCACTGTGAACAGACTCAGCTGAGAGTCAGGAGTCAGGAAACAAACACTGCAGCACACCGCTGTGCTCCTCTAGAAGCAAGAAATATATGTGTGAAGTCACCACCCACAGCGAGCGTCCCTGTAAACAGACTCAGCCTCAGAGTCAGGAGCCAGGAAACACACACTGCAGCACACTGCTGCGCTATGCCAGAAGCAAGGAATATGTGTGTAAAGTCACCACCCACAGCAAGCACCTAGACTCAACAGACTCAACCTAGAGTTAGGAAACACAAACTGCATCACAACACTGTACTCTGCCAGAAGCAAGGAATATTTGTAAAGTTGCTACCCACATTGAGGGCCACCGTAAACAGACTCAGTCTACAGTCAGGAGTCAGGAAGAACACAGTGCAGCACACCGCTGCGCTACGCCAAGAGCAAGGAATATGTGTGTAAAGTCGCCACCCACAGCGAGCACCACTGTAAACAGACTCAGCCTAGAGACAGGAGTCAGGAAACAAACACTACAGCACACCGCTGTGCTCCTCCAGAAGCAAGAAATATGTGTGTAAAGTCACCACCAACAGCGAGCGCCACTGTAAACAGACTCAGCCTAGAGTCAGGAGTCAGGAAAAGCACACTGCAGCACACCGCTGTGCTCTGCCAGAAGCAAGGAATATGTGAAAAGTCGCTACCCACACGCAGGGCCACTGTAAACAGACTTAGCCTAGAGTCAGGAGTCAGGAAACACACACTGTAGCACACTGCTGTGCTCTGCCAGAAGCAAGGAATATGTGTGTAAAGTCGTCACCCACAGCGAGCGCCACTGTAAACAGACTCAGGCTAGAGTCAGGAGTCAGGAAACACACACTGCGGAACACGTCTGTGCTACGCCAGGAGCAAGGTATATGTGTGTAAAGTTGACACCCACAGCGAGCGCCACTGTAAACAGACTCACCCTAGAGTCAGGAATCAGGAAACACACAATGCAGCACACTGGTATGCTACGCCAAGAGCAAGGAATATGTGTACAGTCGGCACCCACAGCGAGCGCCACTGTAAACAGACTCAGCTTAGAGTCAGGAGTCAGGAAACACACAATGCAGCACACCACTGTGCTCCGCCAGAAGAAAGGAATATGTGTGTAAAGTCGCCACCCACAGCGAACGCCACTGTAAACAGAATCAGCATAGGGTCAGGAGTCACGAAACACACACTGCAGCACACCGCTGTGCTCTGCCAGAAGCAGGGAATATGTGTGTAAAGTTGCGACCCACAGCGAGTGCCACTGTAAACAGACTCAGCCTAGAGTCAGGAGTCAGGAAACACACACTGTTGCACACCACTGTGCTCCGCCAGAAGAAAGGAATATGTGTGTAAAGTCGCCACCCACAGCGAACACCACTGTAAACAGAATCAGCCTAGGGTCAGGAGTCACGAAACACACACTGCAGCACACCGCTGTGCTCTGCCAGAAGCAAGGAATATGTGTGTAAAATCGCCACCCACAGCGAGCGCCACTGTAAACAGACTCAGCCTAGAGTCAGGAAACACACACTGCAGCACACCACTGTGCTCCGCCAGAAGCAGGGAAAATGTGTAAAGTCGCTGCCCACACTGAGGGCCACTGTAAACAGACTCAGTCTACAGTCAGGAGCCAGGAAAAACACAGTGCAGCACACTGCTGTGCTACGCCAGGAGCAAGGTATATGTGTGTAAAGTCGACACCCACAGCGAACGCCACTGTAAACAGAATCAGCCTAGGGTCAGGAGTCACGAGACATACACTGCAGCACACCGCTGTGCTCTGCCAGAAGCAGGGAATATGTGTGTAAAGTTGCGACCCACAGCGAGCGCCACTGTAAACAGACTCAGCCTAGAGTCAGGAGTCAGGAAACACACACTGTTGCACACAGCTGTGTTCTGCCAGAAGCAAGGAATATGTGTGTAAAATCGCCACCCACAGCGAGCGCCACTGTAAACAGACTCAGCCTAGATTCAGGAAACACACACTGCAGCACACCACTGTACTCCGCCAGAAGCAAGGAATATGTGTTAAATCGTTACCCACACTGAGGGCCACTTTAAACAGACTCATCTACAGTCCTGGGTCAGGAAAAACAAAGTGCAGAACACCACTGCGCTACGCCAGGAGCAAGGAATATGTGTGTAAAGTCGCCACCCACAGCGAGCACCACTGTAAACAGATTCAGCCTAGAGTCAGGAGTCAGGAAACACACACTGCGGAACACGTCTGTGCTACGCCAGGAGCAAGGTATATGTGTGTAAAGTTGCCATCCACAGCGAGTGCTACTGTAAACAGACTCAGCCTAGAGTCAGGAGTCAGGATACACACACTGTTGCACACCACTGTGCTCCGCCAGAAGAAAGGAATATGTGTGTAAAGTCGCCACCCACAGCGAACGCCACTGTAAACGGAATCAGCCTAGGGTCAGGAGTCACGAAACACACACTGCAGCACACTGCTGTGCTCTGCCAGAAGCAAGGAATATGTGTGTAAAATCGCCACCCACAGCGAGCGCCACTGTAAACAGACTCAGCCTAGAGTCAGGAAACACACACTGCAGCACACCACTGTGCTCCGCCAGAAGCAGGGAACATGTGTAAAGTCGCTGCCCACACTGAGGGCCACTGTAAACAGACTCAGTCTACAGTCAGGAGCCAGGAAAAACACAGTGCAGCACACTGCTGTGCTACGCCAGGAGCAAGGAATATGTGTGTAAAGTTGCCATCCACAGCGAGCGCCACTGTAAACAGACTCAGCCTAGAGTCAGGAGTCAGGAAACACACACTGTAGCACAGCACTGTGCTCTTCCAGAAGCAAGGAATATGTGGGTAAAGTCGTCACCCACAGCGAGCGTCACTGTAAACAGACTCAGCCTAGAGTCAGGAGTCAGGAAACACACACTGTAGCACACCGCTGTGCTCTTCCAGAAGCAAGGAATATGTGTGTAAAGTCACCACCCACAGCGAACACCACTGTGAACAGACTCAGCACAAGTCAGGAGTCAGGAAACAAACAATGCAGCACACTGCTGTCCTCCTCCAGAAACAGGAAATATGTGTGTAAAGTCACCACCCACAGTGAGTGTCACTGTAAACAGACTCAGCCTAGAGTCAGGAGTCAGGAAACACACACTGCAGCACACTGCTGCGCTATGCCAGAAGGCAGGAATATGTGTGTAAAGTCATCACCCACAGCAAGCACCACTGTAAACAGACTCAGCCTAAAATCAGGAAAAACACACTGCAGCACACCACTGTACTCCGCCAGAAGCAAGGAATATGTGTTAAATCGTTACCCACACTGAGGGCCACTTTAAACAGACTCATCTACAGTCCTGGGTCAGGAAAAACAAAGTGCAGAACACCGCTGCGCTACGCCAGGAGCAAGGAATATGTGTGTAAAGTCGCCACCCACAGCGAGCACCACTGTAAACAGATTCAGCCTAGAGTCAGGAGTCAGGAAACACACACTGTGGAACACGTCTGTGCTACGCCAGGAGCAAGGTATATGTGTGTAAAGTTGACACCCACAGCGAGCGCCACTGTAAACAGACTCACCCTAGAGTCAGGAATCAGGAAACACACACTGCAGCACACTGGTATGCTACACCAAGAGCAAGGAATATGTGTACAGTCGGCACCCACAGCGGTAAACAGACTCAGCTTAGAGTCAGGAGTCAGGAAACACACAATGCCGCACACCACTGTGCTCCGCCAGAAGAAAGGAATATGTGTGTAAAGTCGCCACCCACTGCGAACGCCACTGTAAACAGAATCAGCCTAGGGTCAGGAGTCACGAAACACACACTGCAGCACACCGCTGTGCTCTGCCAGAAGCAGGGAATATGTGTGTAAAGTTGCGACCCACAGCGAGCGCCACTGTAAACAGACTCAGCCTAGAGTCAGGAGTCAGGAACCACACACTGTTGCACACAGCTGTGTTCTGCCAGAAGCAAGGAATATGTGTGTAAAATCGCCACCCACAGCGAGCGCCACTGTAAACAGATTCAGCCTAGAGTCAGGAAACACACACTGCAGCACACCACTGTGCTCCGCCAGAAGCAGGGAATATGTGTAAAGTCGCTGCCCACACTGAGGGCCACTGTAAACAGACTCAGTCTACAGTCAGGAGCCAGGAAAAACACAGTGCAGCACACTGCTGTGCTACGCCAGGAGCAAGGAATATGTGTGTAAAGTTGCCATCCACAGCGAGTGCCACTGTAAACAGACTCAGCCTAGAGTCAGGAGTCAGGAAACACACACTGTAGCACACCACTGTGCTCTTCCAGAAGCAAGGAATATGTGGGTAAAGTCGTCACCCACAGCGAGCGTCACTGTAAACAGACTCAGCCTAGAGTCAGGAGTCAGGAAACACACACTGTAGCACACCGCTGTGCTCTTCCAGAAGCAAGGAATATGTGTGTAAAGTCACCACCCACAGCGAACACCACTGTGAACAGACTCAGCACAAGTCAGGAGTCAGGAAACAAACACTGCAGCACACTGCTGTCCTCCTCCAGAAGCAGGAAATATGTGTGTAAAGTCACCACCCACAGTGAGTGCACTGTAAACAGACTCAGCCTAGAGTCAGGAGTCAGGAAACACACACTGCAGCACACTGCTGCGCTATGCCAGAAGGCAGGAATATGTGTGTAAAGTCATCACCCACAGCAAGCACCACTGTAAACAGACTCAGTCTAAAATCAGGAAAAACACACTGCAGCACACCACTGTACTCCGCCAGAAGCAAGGAATATGTGTTAAATCGTTACCCACACTGAGGGCCACTTTAAACAGACTCATCTACAATCCTGGGTCAGGAAAAACAAAGTGCAGCACACCGCTGCGCTACGCCAGGAGCAAGGAATATGTGTGTAAAGTCGCCACCCACAGCGAGCACCACTGTAAACAGATTCAGCCTAGAGTCAGGAGTCAGGAAACACACACTGCAGCACACCGGTATGCTACGCCAGGAGCAAGGAATATGTGTAAAGTCTGCACCCACAGCGAGCGCAACTGTAAACAGACTCAGCCTAGAGTCAGGAATCAGGAAAATCACACTGCAGCACACCACTGTGCTCCAGCAGAAGAAAGTATTATGTGTGTAAAGTCGCCACCCACAGCGAGCGCCACTGTAAACAGACTCAGCCTAGGGTCAGGAGTCACGAAACACACACTGCAGCACACCACTGTGCTCCACCAGAAGAAAGGAATATGTGTGAAAAGTCGCCACCCACAGCGAGCACCACTGTAAACAGACTCAGCCTAGGTTCAGGAGTCACGAAACACACACTGCAGCACAGCGCTGTGCTCTACCAGAAGCAAGGAATATGTGTGTAAAGTCGTCACCCACAGCGAGCGCCACTGTAAACAGACTCAGGCTAGAGTCAGGAGTCAGGAAACACACACTGCAGAACACCTCTGTGCTACACCAGGAGCAAGGTATATGTGTGTAAAGTTGACACCCACAGCGAGCGCCACTGTAAACAGACTCACCCTAGAGTCAGGAATCAGGAAACACACACTGCAGCACACCGGTATGCTATGCCAGAAGCAAGGAATATGTGTGTAAAGTCACCACCCACAGCGAGCGCCACTGTAAACAGACTCAGCCTAGAGTCAGGAGTCAGGAAACACACACTGCAGCACACCGCTGCCCTACGCCAGGAGCACGGAATATGTGTGTAAAGTTGCCACCCACAGCGAGCACCACTGTAAACAGACTCAGCCTAGATTCAGGAGTCAGGAAATAAACACTGAGGCACACAGCTGTGCTCCGCCAGAAGCAAGAAATATGTGTGTAAAGTCACCACCCACAGCCAGCGCCACTGTAAACAGACTCAGCCTAGAGTCAGGAGTCAGGAAACACACACTGCAGCACACTGCTGCGCTTCGCCAGGTGCAAGGAATGTGTGTGTAAAGTCGCCACCCACAGCGAGCACCACTGTAAACAGACTCAGCCTAGAGTCAGGAAACACACACTGCAGCACACCACTGTGCTCCCCCAAAAGCAGGGAATATGTGTAAAGTCGCTACCCACACTGAGGGCCACTGTAAAGAGACTCAGTCTACAGTCAGGAGTCAGGAAATAAACAGTGCAGCACACCGCTGCGCTTCGCCAGGAGCAAGGAACATGTGTGTAAAGTCGCCACCCAAAGCAAGCACCACTGTAAACAGACTCAGCGTAGAGTCAGGAGTCAGGAAACACACACTATAGCACACCGCTGTGCTCTTCCCGAAGCAAGGAATATGTGGGTAAAGTCGCCACCCACAGGGAGCGCCACTGTAAACAGACACAGCCTAGAGTCAGGAGTCCAGAAACGCAAACTTCAGCACACCGCTGTGCTCCGCCAGAATTAAGGAACATATGTGTAAAGTCGCCACCCACAGCAAGCACCACTGTAAAAAGACTCAGCCTAGAGTCAATAGTCAGGAAACAAACACTGCAGCACACCGCTGTGCTCCGCCAGAAGCAAGGAATATGTGTGTAAAGTCACCACCCACTGCGAGCACCACTGTAAACAGACTCAGCCAAGAGTCAGGAGTCAGGAAACACACACTGCAGCACACTGCTGTGCTCCGCCAGAAGCAAGGAATATGTGTGTAAAGTTACCACCCACAGCAAGCGCCACTGTAAAGAGACTCAGGCTAGAGTCAGGAGTCAGGAAACTCACACTGCAGTACACAGCTGTGCTACGCCGGAAGCAAGGAATATGTGTGTAAAGTCACCACCCACAGCGAGCGCCACTGTATACAGACTCAGGCTAGAGTCAGGAGTCAGGAAACTCACACTGCAGTACACAGCTGCTATACGCCGGGAGCAAGGAATATGTGTGTAAAGTCACCACCCACGGCAAGCACCACTGTATACAGACTCAGCCTAGAGTCAGGAGTCAGGAAACACACGCTGCAGCACACCACTGTGCTCCTCCAGAAGCAAGAAATATGTATGTAAAGTCACCACCCACAGCGAGCGCCACTGTAAACAGATTCAGCCTAGAGTCAGGAAACACACACTGCAGCACACCACTGTACTCCGCCAGAAGCAAGGAATATGTCTAAAGTCACTACCCACACGGAGGGCCACTGTAAACAGACTCAGTCTACTGTCAGGGGTCAGGAAACACACACTGTAGCTCACCGCTGTGCTCTACCAGAAGCAAGGAATATGTGTGTAAAGTCGTCACCCACAGCGAGCGCCAATGTAAACAGACTCAGGCTAGAGTCAGGAATCAGGAAACACACACTGCAGCACATCAGTATGCTACGCCAGGAGCAAGGAATATGTGTAAAGTCGGCACCCACAGCGAGCGCCACTGTAAACAGACTTAGTCTACAGTCAGGAGTCAGGAAACACACACTGCAGCACACCACTGTGCTCCACCAGAAGAAAGGAATATGTGTGAAAAGTCGCCACCCACAGCGAGCACCACTGTAAACAGACTCAGCCTAGGTTCAGGAGTCACGAAACACACACTGCAGCACAGCGCTGTGCTCTACCAGAAGCAAGGAATATGTGTGTAAAGTCGTCACCCACAGCGAGCGCCACTGTAAACAGACTCAGGCTAGAGTCAGGAGTCAGGAAACACACACTGCAGAACACCTCTGTGCTACGCCAGGAGCAAGGTATATGTGTGTAAAGTTGACACCTACAGCGAGCGCCACTGTAAACAGACTCACCCTAGAGTCAGGAATCAGGAAACACACACTGCAGCAGGCCGGTATGCTATGCCAGAAGCAAGGAATATGTGTGTAAAGTCACCACCCACAGCGAGCGCCACTGTAAACAGACTCAGCCTAGAGTCAGGAGTCAGGAAACACACACTGCAGCACACCGCTGCCCTACGCCAGGAGCACGGAATATGTGTGTAAAGTTGCCACCCACAGCGAGCACCACTGTAAACAGACTCAGCCTAGATTCAGGAGTCAGGGAATAAACACTGAGGCACACAGCTGTGCTCCGCCAGAAGCAAGAAATATGTGTGTAAAGTCACCACCCACAGCCAGCGCCACTGTAAACAGACTCAGCCTAGAGTCAGGAGTCAGGAAACACACACTGCAGCACACTGTTGCGCTTCGCCAGGTGCAAGGAATGTGTGTGTAAAGTCGCCACCCACAGCGAGCACCACTGTAAACAGACTCAGCCTAGAGTCAGGAAACACACACTGCAGCACACCACTGTGCTCCCCCAAAAGCAGGGAATATGTGTAAAGTCGCTACCCACACTGAGGGCCACTGTAAACAGACTCAGTCTACAGTCAGGAGTCAGGAAATAAACAGTGCAGCACACCGCTGCGCTTCGCCAGGAGCAAGGAACATGTGTGTAAAGTCGCCACCCAAAGCAAGCACCACTGTAAACAGACTCAGCGTAGAGTCAGGAGTCAGGAAACACACACTATAGCACACAGCTGTGCTCTTCCCGAAGCAAGGAATATGTGGGTAAAGTCGCCACCCACAGGGAGCGCCACTGTAAACAGACACAGCCTAGAGTCAGGAGTCCAGAAACACAAACTTCAGCACACCGCTGTGCTCCGCCAGAATTAAGGAACATATGTGTAAAGTCGCCACCCACAGCAAGCACCACTGTAAAAAGACTCAGCCTAGAGTCAATAGTCAGGAAACAAACACTGCAGCACACTGCTGTGCTCCGCCAGAAGCAAGGAATATGTGTGTAAAGTCACCACCCACTGCGAGCACCACTGTAAACAGACTCAGCCAAGAGTCAGGAGTCAGGAAACACACACTGCAGCACACCGCTGTGCTACGCCGGAAGCAAGGAATATGTGTGTAAAGTCACCACCCACAGCGAGCGCCACTGTATACAGACTCAGGCTAGAGTCAGGAGTCAGGAAACTCACACAGCAGTACACAGCTGCTATACGCCGGGAGCAAGGAATATGTGTGTAAAGTCACCACCCACAGCAAGCGCCACTGTATACAGACTCAGCCTAGAGTCAGGAGTCAGGAAACACACGCTGCAGCACACCACTGTGCTCCTCCAGAAGCAAGAAATATGTATGCAAAGTCACCACCCACAGCGAGCGCCACTGTAAACAGACTCAGCCTAGAGTCAGGAAACACACACTGCAGCACACCACTGTACTCCGCCAGAAGCAAGGAATATGTCTAAAGTCACTACCCACACGGAGGGCCACTGTAAACAGACTCAGTCTACTGTCAGGGGTCAGGAAACACACACTGTAGCTCACCGCTGTGCTCTACCAGAAGCAAGGAATATGTGTGTAAAGTCGTCACCCACAGCGAGCGCCACTGTAAACAGACTCAGCCTAGGTTCAGGAGTCACGAAACACACACTGCAGCACAGCGCGGTGCTCTACCAGAAGCAAGGAATATGTGTGTAAAGTCGTCACCCACAGCGAGCGCCACTGTAAACAGACTCAGGCTAGAGTCAGGAGTCAGGAAACACACACTGCAGAACACCTCTGTGCTACGCCAGGAGCAAGGTATATGTGTGTAAAGTTGACACCCACAGCGAGCGCCACTGTAAACAGACTCACCCTAGAGTCAGGAATCAGGAAACACACACTGCAGCACACCGGTATGCTATGCCAGAAGCAAGGAATATGTGTGTAAAGTCACCACCCACAGCGAGCGCCACTGTAAACAGACTCAGCCTAGAGTCAGGAGTCAGGAAACACACACTGCAGCACACCGCTGCCCTACGCCAGGAGCACGGAATATGTGTGTAAAGTTGCCACCCACAGCGAGCACCACTGTAAACAGACTCAGCCTAGATTCAGGAGTCAGGAAATAAACACTGAAGCACACAGCTGTGCTCCGCCAGAAGCAAGAAATATGTGTGTAAAGTCACCACCCACAGCCAGCGCCACTGTAAACAGACTCAGTCTAGAGTCAGGAGTCAGGAAACACACACTGCAGCACACTGTTGCGCTTCGCCAGGTGCAAGGAATGTGTGTGTAAAGTCGCCACCCACAGCGAGCACCACTGTAAACAGACTCAGCCTAGAGTCAGGAAACACACACTGCAGCACACCACTGTGCTCCCCCAAAAGCAGGGAATATGTGTAAAGTCGCTACCCACACTGAGGGCCAGTGTAAACAGACTCAGTCTACAGTCAGGAGTCAGGAAATAAACAGTGCAGCACACCGCTGCGCTTCGCCAGGAGCAAGGAACATGTGTGTAAAGTCGCCACCCAAAGCGAGCACCACTGTAAACAGACTCAGCGTAGAGTCAGGAGTCAGGAAACACACACTATAGCACACCGCTCTGCTCTTCCTGAAGCAAGGAATATGTGGGTAAAGTCGCCACCCACAGCGAGCGCCACTGTAAACAGACACAGCCTAGATTCAGGAATCCAGAAACACAAACTTCAGCACACCGCTGTGCTCCGCCAGAATTAAGGAACATATGTGTAAAGTCGCCACCCACAGCAAGCACCACTGTAAAAAGACTCAGCCTAGAGTCAATAGTCAGGAAACAAACACTGCAGCACACCGCTGTTCTCCGCCAGAAGCAAGGAATATGTGTGTAAAGTCACCACCCACTGCAAGCACCACTGTAAACAGACTCAGCCTAGAGTCAGGAGTCAGGAAACACAAACTGCATCACACCGCTGTGCTCCACCAGAAGAAAGCAATATGTGTGTAAAGTTGCCACCCACAGGGAGTGCCACTGTAAACAGACTCAGTCTAGAGTCAGGAGTCAGGAAAAACACACTGCAGCACAGTGCTGCGCTACACCGGGAGCAAGAAAAATGTGTGTAAAGTCGCCACCCACAGCAAGCACCACTGTAAACAGACTCAGCTAAAGTCAGGAGTCCAGAAACAAACACTGCACCACACTGCTGTGCTCCGCCAGAAGCAATGAATATGTGCGTAAAGTCACCACCCACAGCCAGCGCCACTGTAAACAGACTCAGCCTAGAGTCAGGAGTCAGGAAACACACACTGCAGCACACTGTTGCGCTTCGCCAGGTGCAAGGAATGTGTGTGTAAAGTCGCCACCCACAGCGAGCACCACTGTAAACAGACTCAGCCTAGAGTCAGGAAACACACACTGCAGCACACCACTGTGCTCCCCCAAAAGCAGGGAATATGTGTAAAGTCGCTACCCACACTGAGGGCCACTGTAAACAGACTCAGTCTACAGTCAGGAGTCAGGAAATAAACAGTGCAGCACACCGCTGCGCTTCGCCAGGAGCAAGGAACATGTGTGTAAAGTCGCCACCCAAAGCGAGCACCACTGTAAACAGACTCAGCGTAGAGTCAGGAGTCAGGAAACACACACTATAGCACACCGCTGTGCTCTTCGCGAAGCAAGGAAAATGTGGGTAAAGTCGCCACCCACAGCGAGCGCCACTGTAAACAGACACAGCCTAGATTCAGGAGTCCAGAAACACAAACTTCAGCACACCGCTGTGCTCCGCCAGAATTAAGGAACATATGTGTAAAGTCGCCACCCACAGCAAGCACCACTGTAAAAAGACTCAGCCTAGAGTCAATAGTCAGGAAACAAACACTGCAGCACACCGCTGTGCTCCGCCAGAAGTAAGGAATATGTGAGTAAAGTCACGACCCACTGCAAGCACCACTGTAAACAGACTCAGCCTAGAGTCAGGAGTCAGGAAACACAAACTGCATCACACCGCTGTGCTCCACCAGAAGAAAGCAATATGTGTGTAAAGTTGCCACCCACAGGGAGTGCCACTGTAAACAGACTCAGTCTAGAGTCAGGAGTCAGGAAAAACAAACTGCAGCACACTGCTGCGCTACACCGGGAGCAAGAAAAATGTGTGTAAAGTCGCCACCCACAGCAAGCACCACTGTAAACAGACTCAGCTAAAGTCAGGAGTCCAGAAACAAACACTGCACCACACTGCTGTGCTCCGCCAGAAGCAATGAATATGTGCGTAAAGTCACCACCCACTGCAAGCACCACTGTAAACAGACTCAGCCTAGAGTCAGGAGTCAGGAAACACAAACTGCATCACACCACTGTGCTCCACCAGAAGAAAGCAATATGTGTGTAAAGTTGCCACCCACAGGGAGTGTCACTGTAAACAGACTCAGCTTACAGTCAGGAGTCAGGATACACACGCTGCAGCACAACGCTGCGCTATGCCAGGGGCAAGGAATATGTGTGTAAAGTCGCCACCCACAGCCAGTGCCACTGTAAACAGAGTGAGCCTACAGTCAGGAGTCAGGATACACACACTGCAGCACACTGCTGCGCTATGCCAGGATCAAGGAATATGTGTGTGAAGTCACAACCCACAGCGAGCGCCACTGTAAACAGACTCAGCCGAGAGTCAGGAGTCAGGATACACACACTGCAGCACACCACTGTGCTATGCCAGGAGCAAGGAATATGTGTGTAAAGTTGCCACCCACAGCAAGCGCCACTGTAAACTGATTCAGCCGAGAGTCAGGAGTCAGGATACACACAATGCAGCACACCGCTGCACTACGCCAGGCGCAAGGAATATGTGTAAAGTCGGCACCCACAGTGAACACCACTGTAAACAGACTCAGCCTAGATTCAAGAGTCAGGAAAAACACACTGCAGCACACTACTGTGCTCCACCAGAAGCAAAGGAATATGTGTGTAAAGTTGCCACCCACAGCGAGCGCCACTGTAAACAGACACAGCCTAGATTCAGGAGTCCAGAAACACAAACTTCAGCACACCGCTGTGCTCCGCCAGAATTAAGGAACATATGTGTAAAGTCGCCACCCGCAGCAAGCACCACTGTAAAAAGACTCAGCCTAGAGTCAATAGTCAGGAAACAAACACTGCAGCACACCGCTGTGCTCCGCCAGAAGCAAGGAATATGTGAGTAAAGTCACGACCCACTGCAAGCACCACTGTAAACAGACTCAGCCTAGAGTCAGGAGTCAGGAAACACACACTATAGCACACCGCTGTGCTCTTCCTGAAGCAAGGAATATGTGGGTAAAGTCGCCACCCACAGCGAGCGCCACTGTAAACAGACACAGCCTAGATTCAGGAGTCCAGAAACACAAACTTCAGCACACCGCTGTGCTCCGCCAGAATTAAGGAACATATGTGTAAAGTCGCCACCCACAGCAAGCACCACTGTAAAAAGACTCAGCCTAGAGTCAATAGTCAGGAAACAAACACTGCAGCACACCGCTGTGCTCCGCCAGAAGCAAGGAATATGTGTGTAAAGTCACCACCCACTGCAAGCACCACTGTAAACAGACTCAGCCTAGAGTCAGGAGTCAGGAAACACAAACTGCATCACACCGCTGTGCTCCACCAGAAGAAAGCAATATGTGTGTAAAGTTGCCACCCACAGGGAGTGCCACTGTAAACAGACTCAGTCTAGAGTCAGGAGTCAGGAAAAACAAACTGCAGCACACTGCTGCGCTACACCGGGAGCAAGAAAAATGTGTGTAAAGTCACCACCCACAGCAAGCACCACTGTAAACAGACTCAGCTAAAGTCAGGAGTCCAGAAACAAACACTGCACCACACTGCTGTGCTCCGCCAGAAGCAATGAATATGTGCGTAAAGTCACCACCCACTGCAAGCACCACTGTAAACAGACTCAGCCTAGAGTCAGGAGTCAGGAAACACAAACTGCATCACACCACTGTGCTCCACCAGAAGAAAGCAATATGTGTGTAAAGTTGCCACCCACAGGGAGTGTCACTGTAAACAGACTCAGCTTACAGTCAGGAGTCAGGATACACACGCTGCAGCACAACGCTGCGCTATGCCAGGGGCAAGGAATATGTGTGTAAAGTCGCCACCCACAGCCAGTGCCACTGTAAACAGAGTGAGCCTACAGTCAGGAGTCAGGATACACACACTGCAGCACACTGCTGCGCTATGCCAGGATCAAGGAATATGTGTGTGAAGTCACAACCCACAGCGAGCGCCACTGTAAACAGACTCAGCCGAGAGTCAGGAGTCAGGATACACACACTGCAGCACACCACTGTGCTATGCCAGGAGCAAGGAATATGTGTGTAAAGTTGCCACCCACAGCAAGCGCCACTGTAAACTGATTCAGCCGAGAGTCAGGAGTCAGGATACACACAATGCAGCACACCGCTGCACTACGCCAGGCGCAAGGAATATGTGTAAAGTCGGCACCCACAGTGAACACCACTGTAAACAGACTCAGCCTAGATTCAAGAGTCAGGAAAAACACACTGCAGCACACTACTGTGCTCCACCAGAAGCAAAGGAATATGTGTGTGAAGTTGCCACCCACAGCGAGCACCACTGTAAACAGACTCAGCCTAGAGTCAATAGTCAGGAAACATACACTGCAGTACACTGCTGCGCTACACCAGTGGTAAGGTATATGTGTGTAAATTCGCCACCCACAGCGAGTGCCACTGTAAACAGACTCAGCCTACAGTCAGGAGTCAGGAAAAACACACTGTAGCACACTGCTGCAATATGCCACAAGCAAGGAATATATGCAAAGTCGGCACCCACAGCGAGCGCCACTGTAAACAGACTCAGCCTAGCGTCAGGAGTCAGGAAACACTCATTGCAGCACACCGCTGCGCTATGCCAGGAGCAAAGAATTTGCCAACCACAGCAAGCGCCACTGTAAAAAGACTCAGTGTACAGTCAGTGGTCAGGAAACACAGTGCAGCACACCGCTACGCTGCGCCAGGAGCAAGGAATATTTGTGTAAAGTCGCCACCCACAGCGAGCGCCACTGTAAACAGACTCAGCCTAGAGTCAGGAAACACACACTGCAGCACACCACTGTGCTCCGCACGAAGCAGGGAATATGTGTAAAGTCGCTACCCACACTGAGGGCCACTGTAAACAGACTTAGTCTACAGTCAGGAGTCAGGAAAAACACAGTACAGCACACTGCTGCGCTATGCTAGGAGCAAGGAATTTGTGTATAAAGTCGCCACCCACAGCGAGTGCCACTGTAAACAGACTCAGCCTAGAGTCAGGAGTCAGGAAACACACACTGTAGCACACCGCTGTGCTCTGCCAGAAGCAAGGAATATGTGTTTAAAATCGCCACCCACAGCAAGCGCCACTGTAAACAGACTCAGCCTAGAGTCAGGAGTCAGGAAACAAACACTGCAGCACACCGCTGCCCTACGCCAGGAGCACGGAATATGTGTGTAAAGTTGCCACCCACAGCGAGCACCACTGTAAACAGACTCAGCCTAGATTCAGGAGTCAGGAAATAAACACTGAGGCACACAGCTGTGCTCCGCCAGAAGCAAGAAATATGTGTGTAAAGTCACCACCCACAGCCAGCGCCACTGTAAACAGACTCAGCCTAGAGTCAGGAAACACACACTGCAGCACACTGTTGCGCTTCGCCAGGTGCAAGGAATGTGTGTGTAAAGTCGCCACCCACAGCGAGCACCACTGTAAACAGACTCAGCCTAGAGTCAGGAAACACACACTGCAGCACACCACTGTGCTCCCCCAAAAGCAGGGAATATGTGTAAAGTCGCTACCCACACTGAGGGCCACTGTAAACAGACTCAGTCTACAGTCAGGAGTCAGGAAATAAACAGTGCAGCACACCGCTGCGCTTCGCCAGGAGCAAGGAACATGTGTGTAAAGTCGCCACCCAAAGCGAGCACCACTGTAAACAGACTCAGCGTAGAGTCAGGAGTCAGGAAACACACACTATAGCACACCGCTGTGCTCTTCGCGAAGCAAGGTATATGTGGGTAAAGTCGCCACCCACAGCGAGCGCCACTGTAAACAGACACAGCCTAGATTCAGGAGTCCAGAAACACAAACTTCAGCACACCGCTGTGCTCCGCCAGAATTAAGGAACATATGTGTAAAGTCGCCACCCACAGCAAGCACCACTGTAAAAAGACTCAGCCTAGAGTCAATAGTCAGGAAACAAACACTGCAGCACACCGCTGTGCACCGCCAGAAGCAAGGAATATGTGAGTAAAGTCACGACCCACTGCAAGCACCACTGTAAACAGACTCAGCCTAGAGTCAGGAGTCAGGAAACACAAACTGCATCACACCGCTGTGCTCCACCAGAAGAAAGCAATATGTGTGTAAAGTTGCCACCCACAGGGAGTGCCACTGTAAACAGACTCAGTCTAGAGTCAGGAGTCAGGAAAAACACACTGCAGCACACTGCTGCGCTACACCGGGAGCAAGAAAAATGTGTGCAAAGTCGCCACCCACAGCAAGCACCACTGTAAACCGACTCAGCTAAAGTCAGGAGTCCAGAAACAAACACTGCACCACACTGCTGTGCTCCGCCAGAAGCAAGGAATATGTGTGTAAAGTCACCACCCACTGCAAGCACCACTGTAAACAGACTCAGCCTAGAGTCAGGAGTCAGGAAACACAAACTGCATCACACCGCTGTGCTCCACCAGAAGAAAGCAATATGTGTGTAAAGTTGCCACCCACAGGGAGTGCCACTGTAAACAGACTCAGCTTACAGTTAGGAGTCAGGATACACACGCTGCAGCACAACGCTGCGCTATGCCAGGGGCAAGGAATATGTGTGTAAAGTCGCCACCCACAGCCAGTGCCACTGTAAACAGAGTGAGCCTACAGTCAGGAGTCAGGATACACACACTGCAGCACACTGCTGCGCTATGCCAGGATCAAGGAATATGTGTGTGAAGTCACAACCCACAGCGAGCGCCACTGTAAACAGACTCAGCCGAGAGTCAGGAGTCAGGATACACACACTGCAGCACACCACTGTGCTATGCCAGGAGCAAGGAATATGTGTGTAAAGTTGCCACCCACAGCAAGCGCCACAGTAAACTGATTCAGCCGAGAGTCAGGAGTCAGGATACACACAATGCAGCACACCGCTGCACTACGCCAGGCGCAAGGAATATGTGTAAAGTCGGCACCCACAGTGAACACCACTGTAAACAGACTCAGCCTAGATTCAAGAGTCAGGAAAAACACACTGCAGCACACTACTGTGCTCCACCAGAAGCAAAGGAATATGTGTGTAAAGTTGCCACCCACAGCGAGCACCACTGTAAACAGACTCAGCCTAGAGTCAGGAGTCAGGAAACACACACTGCAGTACACTGCTGCGCTACACGAGTGGTAAGGTATATGTGTATAAATTCGCCACCCACAGCGAGTGCCACTGTAAACAGACTCAGCCTACAGTCAGGAGTCAGGAAAAACACACTGTAGCACACTGCTGCAATATGCCACAAGCAAGGAATATATGCAAAGTCGGCACCCACAGCGAGCGCCACTGTAAACAGACTCAGCCTAGCGTCAGGAGTCAGGAAACACTCATTGCAGCACACCGCTGCGCTATGCCAGGAGCAAAGAATTTGCCAACCACAGCAAGCGCCACTGTAAAAAGACTCAGTCTACAGTCAGTGTTCAGGAAACACAGTGCAGCACACTACTACACTGCGCCAGGAGCAAGGAATATTTGTGTAAAGTCGCCACCCACAGCGAGCGCCACTGTAAACAGACTCAGCCTAGAGTCAGGAAACACACACTGCAGCACACCACTGTGCTCCGCAGGAAGCAGGGAATATGTGTAAAGTCGCTACCCACACTGAGGGCCACTGTAAACAGACTTAGTCTACAGTCAGGAGTCAGGAAAAACACAGTACAGCACACTGCTGCGCTATGCTAGGAGCAAGGAATTCGTGTATAAAGTCGCCACCCACAGCGAGCGCCACTGTAAACAGACTCAGCCTAGAGTCAGGAGTCAGGAAACACACACTGTAGCACACCGCTGTGCTCTGCCAGAAGCAAGGAATATGTGTTTAAAATCGCCACCCACAGCGAGCGCCACTTTAAACAGACTCAGCCTAGAGTCAGGAGTCAGGAAACAAACACTGCAGCACAATGCTGTGCTCCGCCAGAATTTAGGAATATATGTGTAAAGTCGCCATCCACAGCGAGCGCCACTGTAAACAGACTCAGCCTAGAGTCAGGAGTTAGGAAACACACACTGCAGCACACCGCTGCGCTACGCCAGGAGCAAGGAATATGTGTGTAAAGACGCCACCCACAGCAAGCACCACTGTAAACAGACTCAGCCTAGAGTCAAGAGTCCGAAAACAAACACTGCAGCACTCTGATGTGCTCCGCCAGAAGCAATGAATATGTGTGGAAAGTCACCACCCACTGCGAGCACCACTGTAAACAGATTCAGCCTAGAGTCAGGAGTCAGAAAACACACCCTGCAGCACACTGCTGCACTACGCCGGGAGCAAGGAATATTTGTGTAAAGTCGCCACCGACAGCGAGCACCACTGTAAACAGACTCAGCCTAGAGTCTCAGCAGTCAGGAAACAAACACTGCATCACACCACTGTGCTCCACCAGAAGAAAGTAATATGTGTGTAAAGTCACCACCCACAGCGAGCGCCACTGTAAACAGACTCAGCCTACAGTCAGGAGTCAGGATACACACACTGCAGCACACCGCTGCTCTATGCCAGGATCAAGGAATATGTGTGTGAAGTCACAACACACAGCGAGCGCCACTGTAAACAGACTCAGCCGAGAGTCAGGAGTCAGGATACACACACTGCAGCACACTGCTGTTGTATGCCAGGAGCAAGGAATATGTGTGTAAAGTTGCCACCCACAGCAAAGCCACTGTAAACAGATTCAGCCAAGAGTCAGGAGTCAAGATCCACACACTGCAACACACCGCTGCACTATGCCAGGAGCAAGGAATATCTGTTAAGTCGGCACCCACAGTGAGCACCACTGTAAAGAGACTCAGCCTAGAGTCCAGAGTCAGGAAAAACACACTGCAGCACACCACTGTGCTCCGCCAGAAGCAAGGAATATGTGTGTAAAGTTGCCACCCACAGCGATTGCCACTGTAAACAGACTCATCCTACAGTCAGGCATCAGGAAAAACACACTGCAGCACACTGCTGCACCACGCCATGAGCACAGTATATGTGTAAAGTCGGCACCCACAGCGAGCGCCACTGTAAACAGACTCAGCCTAGAGTCAGGAGTCAGGAAACACACACTGCAGCGCACTGCTGCGCTATGCCAGGAGCAAGGAAGTAACCAACCACAGCATGCGCCACTGTAAGCAGACTCAGCCGAGAGCCAGGAGTCAGGATACACACACTGCAGCACACTGCTGCGCTACACCAGGAGCAAGGAATATGTGTAAAGTCGGCACCCACAGCGGGCGCCACTGTAAACAGACTCAGCCTAGAGCAAGGAATCAGGAAACACACACTGCAGCACATCGCTGTGCTACGGCAGGAGCAAGGAATATGTAT
The DNA here is from genome assembly GCF_040938575.1 of Ambystoma mexicanum. NCBI lineage: Eukaryota > Metazoa > Chordata > Amphibia > Caudata > Ambystomatidae > Ambystoma > Ambystoma mexicanum. Next base: position 1,511,051,141 of record NC_090922.1, read on the forward strand.
GTAAAGTTGCCACCCACAGCATGCGCCACTGTAAATAGCCTCAGCCTAGAGTCAGGGGTCAGGAAACACACACTGCAGCACACCACTGCGCTACACCAGGAGCAAGGAATATGTGTAAAGTCAGCACCAACAGCATGAGCCACTAGAAACAGACTTAGCCTAGAGTCAGGAGTCAGGAAATACACACTGCAGCACACCACTGTGCTCCGCCAGAAGAAAAGAATATGTGTGTAAAGTCGCCACCCACAGCGAGCGCCACTGTAAACAGACTCAGCCTACAGTCAGGAATCAGTATACACACACTGCAGCACACCGCTGCGCTATGCCAGGATCAAGGAATATGTGGGTAAAGTCACCACCCATAGCGAGCGCCACCGTGAACAGACTCAGCCTAGAGTCAGGAGTCAGGAAACACACACTGCAGCGCACTGCTGCGCTATCCCAGGAGCAAGGAAGTCACCAACCACAGCAAGCGCCACTGTAAGCAGACTCAACCAAGAGTCAGGAGTCAGGATACACACACTGCAGCACACTGCTGCGCTACACCAGGAGCAAAGAATATGTGTAAAGTCGGCACCCACAGTGAGCGCCACTGTAAACAGACTCAGCCTAGAGAAAGGAATCAGGAAACACACACTGCAGCACACCGCTGTGCTACGGCAGGAGCATGGAATATGTATGTAAAGTTGCCACCCACAGCAAGCGCCACTGTAAATAGCCTCAGCCTAGAGTCAGGGGTCAGGAAACACACTGCAGCACACCACTGCGCTACGCCAGGAGCAAGGAATATGTGTAAAGTCAGCACCAACAGCATGCGCCACTGGAAACAGACTCAGCCTAGAGTCAGGAGTCAGGAAATACCCACTACAGCACACCACTGTGCTCCGTCAGAAGAAAAGAATATGTGTGTAAAGTCACCACCCACAGCGAGCGCCACTGTATACAGACTCAGCCTACAGTCAGGAGTTAGGAAGCACACACTGCAGCACACCGCTGCGCTACACCAGGAGCAAGGAATATGTGTGTAAAGTCACCATCCATAGCGAGCGCCACTGTAAACAGACTCAGCCTAGAGTAAGGAGTCAGGAAACACACACTGCAGCACATCACTGTGCTCCGCCAGAAGAAAGGAATATGTGTGAAAAGTCGCCACCCACAGCGAGCGCCACTGTAAACAGACTCAGCCTAGGTTCAGGAGTCACGAAACACACACTGCAGCACACCGCTGTGCTCTACCAGAAGCAAGGAATATGTGTGTAAAGTCGTCACCCACAGCGAGCGCCACTGTAAACAGACTCAGGCTAGAGTCAGGAGTCAGGAAACACACACTGCAGAACACCTCTGTGCTACGCCAGGAGCAAGGTATATGTGGTTAAAGTTGACACCCACAGCGAGCGCCACTGTAAACAGACTCACCCTAGAGTCAGGAATCAGGAAACACACACTGCAGCACACCGGTATGCTATGCCAGAAGCGTGTGTGTAAAGTCACCACCCACAGCGAGCGCCACTGTAAACAGACTCAGCCTAGAATCAGGAGTCAGGAAACACACTGCAGCACACCGCTGCCCTACGCCAGGAGCACGGAATATGTGTGTAAAGTCGCCACCCACAGCGAGCACCACTGTAAACAGACTCAGCCTAGATTCAGGAGTCAGGAAATAAACACTGAGGCAGACAGCTGTGCTCCGCCAGAAGCAAGAAATATGTGTGTAAAGTCACCACCCACAGTGAGCGCCACTGTAAACAGACTCAGCCTAGAGTCGGAGTCAGGAAACACACACTGCAGCACAATGCAGAGCTGCGCCAGAAGCAAGGAATATGTGTAAATGCGGCACCCTCAGCGAGCGTCACTGTAAACAGACTCAGCCTCGAGTCAGCAGTCAAGAAGCACACACTGCAGCACACTGCTGCGCTACCCCAGGAGCAAGGAATATGTGTGTAAAGTCACCACCCACAGCGAGTGCCACTGTAAACAGACTCAGCCTAGAGTCAGGAATCAGGAAACACACACTGCAGCACACCGGTATGCTATGCCAGAAGCGTGTGTGTAAAGTCACCACCCACAGCGAGCGCCACTGTAAACAGACTCAGCCTAGAATCAGGAGTCAGGAAACACACTGCAGCACACCGCTGCCCTACGCCAGGAGCACGGAATATGTGTGTAAAGTCGCCACCCACAGCGAGCACCACTGTAAACAGACTCAGCCTAGATTCAGGAGTCAGGAAATAAACACTGAGGCACACAGCTGTGCTCCGCCAGAAGCAAGAAATATGTGTGTAAAGTCACCACCCACAGCGAGCGCCACTGTAAACAGACTCAGCCTAGAGTCGGAGTCAGGAAACACACACTGCAGCACAATGCAGAGCTGCGCCAGAAGCAAGGAATATGTGTAAAGGCGGCACCCTCAGTGAGCGTCACTGTAAACAGACTCAGCCTCGAGTCAGCAGTCAAGAAGCACACACTGCAGCACACTGCTGCGCTACCCCAGGAGCAAGGAATATGTGTGTAAAATCACCACCCACAGCGAGTGCCACTGTAAACAGACTCAGCCTAGAGTCAGGAGTCAGGTAACACACACTGCAGTACACCACTGTGCTACACCTGGAACAAGGAATATGTGTGTAAAGTTGCCACCCACAGCGAGAGTCACTTTAAACAGACTCAGCTTAGAGTCAGGAAACACACACTTCAGCACACCGCTGCGCTTCGCCTGGAGCAAGGAATATGTGTAAAGTCGGCACCCACAGCGAGCGCCACTGTAAACAGAATCAGCCTAAAGTCAGGAGTCAGGAAACACACGCTGCAGCACACTGCTGTGCTCCGCCAGAAGCAAGGAATATGTGTGTAAAGTCACCACCCACAGCGAGCGCCACTGTAAACAGACTCAGCCTAGAGTCAGGAGTCAGGAAACACACACTGCAGTACACAGCTGCGCTGCGTCAGGAGCAAGGAATATGTGTGTAAAGTCGCCACCCACAGCGAGCGCCACTGAAAACAGACTCAGCCTAGAGTCAGGAGTCAGGTAACACACACTGCAGCACACCACTGTGCTACACCTGGAACAAGGAATATGTGTGTAAAGTTGCCACCCACAGCGAGTGTCACTTTAAACAGACTCAGCTTAGAGTCAGGAAACACACACTTCAGCACACCGCTGCGCTTCGCCTGGAGCAAGGAATATGTGTAAAGTCGGCACCCACAGCGAGCGCCACTGTAAACAGAATCAGCCTAAAGTCAGGAGTCAGGAAACACACGCTGCAGCACACTGCTGTGCTCCGCCAGAAGCAAGGAATATGTGTGTAAAGTCACCACCCACAGCGAGCGCCACTGTAAACAGACTCAGCCTAGAGTCAGGAGTCAGGAAACACACACTGCAGTACACAGCTGCGCTGCGTCAGGAGCAAGGAATATGTGTGTAAAGTCGCCACCCACAGCGAGCGCCACTGAAAACAGACTCAGCCTAGAGTTAGCAGTCAGGAAACACACACTGCAGCAGACCACTGCGCTACTCCAGGAGCAAGGAATATGTGTGTAAAGTCACCACCCACAGCGAACACCACTGTGAACAGACTCAGCACAAGTCAGGAGTCAGGAAACAAACACTGCAGCACACTGCTGTGCTCCTCCAGAAGCAGGAAATATGTGTGTAAAGTCACCACCCACAGCGAGTGTCACTGTAAACAGACTCAGCCTAGAGTCAGGAGTCAGGAAACACACACTGCAGCACACTGCTGCGCTATGCCAGAAGGCAGGAATATGTGTGTAAAGTCATCACCCACAGCAAGCACCACTGTAAACAGACTCAGCCTAAAGTTAGGAAAAACACACTGCAGCACACCACTGTACTCCGCCAGAAGCAAGGAATATGTGTTAAATCGCTACCCACACTGAGGGCCACTTTAAACAGACTCAGTCTACAGTCATGGGTCAGTAAAAACAAAGTGCAGCACACCGCTGCACTACGCCAGGAGCAAGGAATATGTGTGTAAAGTCGCCACCCACAGCGAGCACCACTGTAAACAGACTCAGCCTAGAGTCAGGAGTCAGGAAACACACACTGCAGAACACCGGTATGCTACGCCAGGAGCAAGGAATATGTGTGAAGTCTGCACCCACAGCGAGCGCAACTGTAAACAGACTCAGCCTAGAGTCAGGAGTCAGGAAAATCACACTGCAGCACACCACTGTGCTCCAGCAGAAGAAAGTAATATGTGTGTAAAGTCGCCACCCACAGCGAGCACCACTGTAAACAGACTCAGCCTAGGGTCAGGAGTCACGAAACACACACTGCAGCACACCGCTGTGCTCTGCCAGAAGCATGGAATATGTGTGTAAAGTCACCACCCACAGCGAGCGCCACTGTAAATAGATTCAGCCAAGAGTCAGGAGTCAGGAAACACACACTGCAGCACACCGCTGTGCTCCCCCAGAAGCAAGGAATATGTGTGTAAAGTCACCACCCACAGCGAGCGCCACTGTATACAGACTCAGGCTAGAGTCAGGAGTCAGGAAACTCACACTGCAGTAGACAGCTGCGCTACGCCGGGAGCAAGGAATATGTGTGTAAAGTCACCACCCACAGCAAGCACCACTGTATACAGACTCAGCCTAGAGTCAGGAGTCAGGAAGCACACGCTGCAGCACACCACTGTGCTCCTCCAGAAGCAAGAAATATGTATGTAAAGTCACCACCCACAGCGAGCGCCACTGTAAACAGACTCAGCCTAGAGTCAGGAAACACACACTGCAGCACACCACTTTACTCCGCCAGAAACAAGGAATATGTCTAGTCACTACCCACATGGAGGGCCACTGTGAACAGACTCAGTCTACTGTCAGGGGTCAGGAAAAACACAGTGCAGCACACTGTTGTGCTACACCAGCAGCAAGGAATATGTGTGTAAAGTCGCCACCCACAGCGAGCCCCACTATAAACAGACTCAGCATAGAGTCAGGAGTCAGGAAACACACATTGTAGCTCACTGCTGTGCTCTACCAGAAGCAAGGAATATGTGTGTAAAGTCGTCACCCACAGCGAGCGCCAATGTAAACAGACTCAGGCTAGAATCAGGAATCAGGAAACACACACTGCAGCACACCGGTATGCTACACCAGGAGCAAGGAATATGTGTAAAGTAGGCACCCACAGCGAGCGCCACTGTAAACAGACTCAGCCTACAGTCAGGAGTCAGGAAGCACACGCTGCAGCACACCACTGTGCTCCTCCAGAAGCAAGAAATATGTATGTAAAGTCACCACCCACAGCGAGCGCCACTGTAAACAGACTCAGCCTAGAGTCAGGAAACACACACTGCAGCACACCACTTTACTCCGCCAGAAACAAGGAATATGTCTAGTCACTACCCACATGGAGGGCCACTGTGAACAGACTCAGTCTACTGTCAGGGGTCAGGAAAAACACAGTGCAGCACACTGTTGTGCTACACCAGCAGCAAGGAATATGTGTGTAAAGTCGCCACCCACAGCGAGCCCCACTATAAACAGACTCAGCATAGAGTCAGGAGTCAGGAAACACACATTGTAGCTCACTGCTGTGCTCTACCAGAAGCAAGGAATATGTGTGTAAAGTCGTCACCCACAGCGAGCGCCAATGTAAACAGACTCAGGCTAGAATCAGGAATCAGGAAACACACACTGCAGCACACCGGTATGCTACACCAGGAGCAAGGAATATGTGTAAAGTCGGCACCCACAGCGAGCGCCACTGTAAACAGACTCAGCCTACAGTCAGGAGTCAGGAAACACACACTGCAGCACACCACTGTGCTCCACCAGAAGAAAGGAATATGTGTGAAAAGTCGCCACCTACAGCGAGCACCACTGTAAACAGACTCAGCCTAGGTTCAGGAGTCACGAAACACACACTGCAGAACAGCGCTTTTCTCTACAAGAAGCAAGGAATATGTGTGTAAAGTCGTCACCCACAGCGAGCGCCACTGTAAACATACTCAGGCTAGAGTCAGGAGTCAGGAAACACACACTGCAGAACACCTCTGTGCTACGCCAGGAGCAAGGTATATGTTTGTAAAGTTGACACCCACAGCGAGCACCACTGTAAACAGACTCACCCTAGAGTCAGGAATCAGGAAACACACACTGCAGCACACCGGTATGCTATGCCAGAAGAAAGGAATATGTGTGTATAGTCACCACCCACAGCGAGCGCCACTGTAAACAGACTCAGCCTAGAGTCAGGAGTCAGGAAACACACACTGCAGCACACCGCTGCCCTACGCCAGGAGCACGGAATATGTGTGTAAAGTCGCCACCCACAGCGAGCACCACTGTAAACAGACTCAGCCTAGATTCAGGAGTCAGGAAATAAACACTGAGGCACACAGCTGTGCTCCGCCAGAAACAAGAAATATGTGTGTAAAGTCACCACCCACTGAGAGCGCCACTGTAAACAGACTCAGCCTAGAGTCAGGAGTCAGGAAACACACACTGCAGCACACTGTTGCGATTCGCCAGGAGCAATATGTGTGTAAAGTCGCCACCCACAGCGAACACCACTGTAAACAGACTCAGCCTAGAGTCAGGAAACACAAACTGATGCACACCACTGTGCTCCCCCAAAAGCAGGGAATATGTGTAAAGTCACTACCCACACTGAGGGCCACTGTAAACAGACTCAGTCTACAGTCAGGAGTCAGGAAATAAACAGTGCAGCACAATGCTGTGCTCCGCCAGAATTTAGGAATATATGTGTAAAGTCGCCATCCACAGCGAGCGCCACTGTAAACAGACTCAGCCTAGAGTCAGGAGTTAGGAAACACACACTGCAGCACACCGCTGCGCTACGCCAGGAGCAAGGAATATGTGTGTAAAGACGCCACCCACAGCAAGCACCACTGTAAACAGACTCAGCCTAGAGTCAAGAGTCCGAAAACAAACACTGCAGCACTCTGATGTGCTCCGCCAGAAGCAATGAATATGTGTGGAAAGTCACCACCCACTGCGAGCACCACTGTAAACAGACTCAGCCTAGAGTCAGGAGTCAGAAAACACACACTGCAGCACTCTGATGTGCTCCGCCAGAAGCAATGAATATGTGTGTAAAGTCGCCACCGACAGCGAGCACCACTGTAAACAGACTCAGCCTAGAGTCTCAGCAGTCAGGAAACACACACTGCATCACACCACTGTGCTCCACCAGAAGAAAGTAATATGTGTGTAAAGTCACCACCCACAGCGAGCGCCACTGTAAACAGACTCACCCTACAGTCAGGAGTCAGGATACACACACTGCAGCACACCGCTGCTCTATGCCAGGATCAAGGAATATGTGTGTGAAGTCACAACACACAGCGAGCGCCACTGTAAACAGACTCAGCCGAGAGTCAGGAGTCAGGATACACACACTGCAGCACACTGCTGTGGTATGCCAGGAGCAAGGAATATGTGTGTAAAGTTGCCACCCACAGCAAAGCCACTGTAAACAGATTCAGCCGAGAGTCAGGAGTCAGGATCCACACACTGCAGCACACCGCTGCACTATGCCAGGAGCAAGGAATATGTGTTAAGTCGGCACCCACAGTGAGCACCACTGTAAAGAGACTCAGCCTAGAGTCCAGAGTCAGGAAAAACACATTGCAGCACACCACTGTGCTCCGCCAGAAGCAAGGAATATGTGTGTAAAGTTGCCACCCACAGCGATTGCCACTGTAAACAGACTCAGCCTACAGTCAGGCATCAGGAAAAACACACTGCAGCACACTGCTGCACTACGCCATGAGCACAGTATATGTGTAAAGTCGGCACCCACAGCGAGCGCCACTGTAAACAGACTCAGCCTAGAGTCAGGAGTCAGGAAACACACACTGCAGCGCACTGCTGCGCTATGCCAGGAGCAAGGAAGTCACCAACCACAGCATGCGCCACTGTAAGCAGACTCAGCCGAGAGCCAGGAGTCAGGATACACACACTGCAGCACACTGCTGCGCTACACCAGGAGCAAGGAATATGTGTAAAGTCGGCACCCACAGCGGGCGCCACTGTAAACAGACTCAGCCTAGAGCAAGGAATCAGGAAACACACACTGCAGCACATCGCTGTGCTACGGCAGGAGCAAGGAATATGTGTGTAAAGTTGCCACCCACAGCAAGCGCCACTGTAAATAGCCTCAGCCTAGAGTCAGGGGTCAGGAAACACACACTGCAGCACACCACTGCGCTACTCCAGGAGCAAGGAATATGTGTAAAGTCAGCACCAACAGCATGAGCCACTAGAAACAGACTCAGCCTAGAGTCAGGAGTCAGGAAATACACACTGCAGCACACCACTGTGCTCCGCCAGAAGAAAAGAATATGTGTGTAAAGTCGCCACCCACAGCGAGCGCCACTGTAAACACACTCAGCATACAGTCAGGAGTCAGGAAACACACCCTGCACCACAATGCTGCGCTATGCCAGGGGCAAGGAAAATGTGTGTAAAGTCACCACCCACAGCGAGCGCCACTGTAAACAGACTCAGCCTACAGTCAGGAATCAGTATACACACACTGCAGCACACTGCTGCGCTATGCCAGGATCAAGGAATATGTGTGTAAAGTCACCACCCATAGCGAGCGCCACCATGAACAGACTCAGCCTAGAGTCAGGAGTCAGGAAACACACACTGCAGCGCATTGCTGCGCTATGCCAGGAGCAAGGAAGTCACCAACCACAGCAAGAGCCACTGTAAGCAGACTCAACCAAGAGTCAGGAGTCAGGATACACACACTGCAGCACACTGCTGCGCTACACCAGGAGCAAAGAATATGTGTAAAGTCGGCACCCACAGCGAGCGCCACTGTAAACAGACTCAGCCTAGAGAAAGGAATCAGGAAACACACACTGCAGCACACCGCTGTGCTACGGCAGGAGCATGGAATATGTATGTAAAGTTGCCACCCACAGCAAGCGCCACTGTAAATAGCCTCAGCCTAGAGTCAGGGGTCAGGAAACACACACTGCAGCACACCACTGCGCTACGCCAGGAGCAAGGAATATGTGTAAAGTCAGCACCAACAGCATGCGCCACTGGAAACAGACTCAGCCTAGAGTCAGGAGTCAGGAAATACCCACTGCAGCACACCACTGTGCTCCGTCAGAAGAAAAGAATATGTGTGTAAAGTCACCACCCACAGCGAGCGCCACTGTATACAGACTCAGCCTACAGTCAGGAGTTAGGAAGCACACACTGCAGCACACCGCTGCGCTACACCAGGAGCAAGGAATATGTGTGTAAAGTCACCATCCATAGCGAGCGCCACTGTAAACAGACTCAGCCTAGAGTAAGGAGTCAGGAAACACACACTGCAGCTCATCACTGTGCTCCGCCAGAAGAAAGGAATATGTGTGAAAAGTCGCCACCCACAGCGAGCGCCACTGTAAACAGACTCAGCCTAGGTTCAGGAGTCATGAAACATACACTGCAGCACACCGCTGTGCTCTACCAGAAGCAAGGAATATGTGTGTAAAGTCGTCACCCACAGTGAGCGCCACTGTAAACAGACTCAGGCTAGAGTCAGGAGTCAGGAAACACACACTGCAGAACACCTCTGTGCTACGCCAGGAGCAAGGTATATGTGTTTAAAGTTGACACCCACAGCGAGCGCCACTGTAAACAGACTCACCCTAGAGTCAGGAATCAGGAAACACACACTGCAGCACAATGCAGAGCTGCGCCAGAAGCAAGGAATATGTGTAAAGGCGGCACCCTCAGCGAGCGTCACTGTAAACAGACTCAGCCTAGAATCAGGAGTCAGGAAACATACTGCAGCACACCGCTGCCCTACGCCAGGAGCACGGAATATGTGTGTAAAGTCGCCACCCACAGCGAGCACCACTGTAAACAGACTCAGCCTAGATTCAGGAGTCAGGAAATAAACACTGAGGCACACAGCTGTGCTCCGCCAGAAGCAAGAAATTTGTGTGTAAAGTCACCACCCACAGCGAGCACCACTCTAAACAGACTCAGCCTAGAGTCAGAGTCAGGAAACACACACTGCAGCACAATGCAGAGCTGCGCCAGAAGCAAGGAATATGTGTAAAGGCGGCACCCTCAGCGAGCGTCACTGTAAACAGACTCAGCCTCGAGTCAGCAGTCAAGAAGCACACACTGCAGCACACTGCTGCGCTACCCCCAGGCGCAAGGAATATGTGTGTAAAGTCACCACCCACAGCGAGTGCCACTGTAAACAGACTCAGCCTATAGTCAGGAGTCAGGTAACACACACTGCAGCACACCACTGTGCTACACCTGGAACAAGGAATATGTGTGTAAAGTTGCCACCCACAGCGAGCGTCACTTTAAACAGACTCAGCTTAGAGTCAGGAAACACACACCAGCACACCGCAGCGCTTCGCCTGGAGCAAGGAATATGTGTAAAGTCGGCACCCACAGCGAGCGCCACTGTAAACAGAATCAGCCTAGAGTCAGGAGTCAGGAAACACACGCTGCAGCACACTGCTGTGCTCCGCCAGAAGCAAGGAATATGTGTGTAAAGTCACCACCCACAGCGAGCGCCACTGTAAACAGACTCAGTCTAGAGTCAGGAGTCAGGAAACACACACTGCAGTACACAGCTGCGCTGCGTCAGGAGCAAGGAATATGTGTGTAAAGTCGCCACCCACAGCGAGCGCCACTGAAAACAGACTCAGCCTAGAGTTAGCAGTCAGGAAACACACACTGCAGCAGACCACTGCGCTACGCCAGGAGCAAGGAATATGTGTGCAAAGTCACCACCCACAGCGAACACCACTGTGAACAGACTCAGCACAAGTCAGGAGTCAGGAAACAAACACTGCAGCACACTGCTGTGCTCCTCCAGAAGCAGGAAATATGTGTGTAAAGTCACCACCCACAGCGAGTGTCACTGTAAACAGACTCAGCCTAGAGTCAGGAGTCAGGAAACACACACTGCAGCACACTGCTGCGCTATGCCAGAAGGCAGGAATATGTGTGTAAAGTCATCACCCACAGCAAGCACCACTGTAAACAGACTCAGCCTAAAGTCAGGAAAAACACACTGCAGCACACCACTGTACTCCGCCAGAAGCAAGGAATATATGTTAAATCGCTACCCACACTGAGGGCCACTTTAAAAAGACTCAGTCTACAGTCACGGGTCAGGAAAAACAAAGTGCAGCACAACGCTGCACTACGCCAGGAGCAAGGAATATGTGTGTAAAGTCGCCACCCACAGCGAGCACCACTGTAACCAGACTCAGCCTAGAGTCAGGAGTCAGGAAACACACACTGCAGAACACCGGTATGCTACGCCAGGAGCAAGGAATATGTGTGAAGTCTGCACCCACAGCGAGCGCAACTGTAAACAGACTCAGCGTAGAGTCAGGTGTCTTGAAAATCACACTGCAGCACACCACTGTGCTCCAGCAGAAGAAAGTAATATGTGTATAAAGTCGCCACCCACAGCGAGCACCACTGTAAACAGACTCAGCCTAGGGTCAGGAGTCACGAAACACACACTGCAGCACACCGCTGTGCTCTGCCAGAAGCAAGGAATATGTGTGTAAAGTCGCCACCCACAGCGAGCGCCACTGTGAATAGATTCAGCCAAGAGTCAGGAGTCAGGAAACACACACTGCAGCACACCGCTGTGCTCCCCCAGAAGCAAGGAATATGTGTGTAAAGTCACCACCCACAGCGAGCGCCACTGTAAAGAGACTCAGGCTAGAGTCAGGAGTCAGGAAACTCACACTGCAGTACACCACTGTGCTACGCCGGAAGCAAGGAATATGTGTGTAAAGTCACCACCCACAGCGAGCGCCACTGTATACAGACTCAGGCTAGAGTCAGGAGTCAGGAAACTCACACTGCAGTACACAGCTGCGCTACGCTGGGAGCAAGGAATATGTGTGTAACGTCACCACCCACAGCAAGCGCCGCTGTATACAGACTCAGCCTAGAGTCAGGAGTCAGGAAGCACACGCTGCAGCACACCACTGTGCTCCTCCAGAAGCAAGAAATATGTATGTAAAGTCACCACCCACAGCGAGCGCCACTGTAAACAGACTCAGCCTAGAGTCAGGAAACACACACTGCAGCACACCACTTTACTCCGCCAGAAACAAGGAATATGTCTGAAGTCACTACCCACATGGAGGGCCACTGTGAACAGACTCAGTCTACTGTCAGGGGTCAGGAAAAACACAGTGCAGCACACCGCTGTGCTACACCAGCAGCAAGGAATATGTGTGTAAAGTCGCCACCCACAGCGAGCCCCACTATAAACAGACTCAGCATAGAGTCAGGAGTCAGGAAACACACATTGTAGCTCACTGCTGTGCTCTACCAGAAGCAAGGAATATGTGTGTAAAGTCGTCACCCACAGCGAGCGCCAATGTAAACAGACTCAGGCTAGAATCAGGAATCAGGAAACACACACTGCAGCACACCGATATGCTACACCAGGAGCAAGAAATATGTGTAAAGTCGGCACCCACAGCGAGCACCACTGTAAACAGACTCAGCCTACAGTCAGGAGTCAGGAAACACGCACTGCAGCACACCACTGTGCTCCACCAGAAGAAAGGAATATGTGTGAAAAGTCGCCACCTACAGCGAGCACCACTGTAAACAGACTCAGCCTAGGTTCAGGAGTCACGAAACACACACTGCAGAACAGCGCTTTTCTCTACAAGAAGCAAGGAATATGTGTGTAAACTCGTCACCCACAGCGAGCGCCACTGTAAACAGACTCAGGCTAGAGTCAGGAGTCAGGAAACACACACTGCAGAACACCTCTGTGCTACGCCAGGAGCAAGGTATATGTGTGTAAAGTTGACACCCACAGCGAGCGCCACTGTAAACAGACTCACCCTAGAGTCAGGAATCAGGAAACAAACACTTCAGCACACCGGTATGCTATGCGAGAAGCAAGAAATATGTGTGTAAAGTCACCACCCACAGCGAGCGCCACTGTAAACAGACTCAGCCTAGAGTCAGGAGTCAGGAAACACACACTGCAGCACACCGCTGCCCTACGCCAGGAGCACGGAATATGTGTGTAAAGTCGCCACCCACAGCGAGCACCACTGTAAACAGACTCAGCCTAGATTCAGGAGTCAGGAAATAAACACTGAGGCACACAGCTGTGCTCCGCCAGAAGCAAGAAATATGTGTGTAAAGTCACCACCCACTGCGAGCGCCACTGTAAACAGACTCAGCCTAGAGTCAGGAGTCAGGAAACACACACTGCAGCACACTGTTGCGATTCGCCAGGAGCAAGGAATATGTGTGTAAAGTCGCCACCCACAGCGAGCACCACTGTAAACAGACTCAGCCTAGAGTCAGGAAACACAAACTGCTGCACACCACTGTGCTCCCCCAAAAGCAGGGAATATGTGTAAAGTCGCTACCCACACTGAGGGCCACTGTAAACAGACTCAGTCTACAGTCAGGAGTCAGGAAATAAACAGTGCAGCACACCGCTGCGCTTCGCCAGGAGCAAGGAACATGTTTGTAAAGTCGCCACCCAAAGCGAGCGCCACTGTAAACAGACTCAGCGTAGGGTCAGGAGTCCAGAAACACACACTGCAGCACACCGCTGTGCTCCGCCAGAATTAAGGAACATAAGTGTAAAGTCGCCACCCACAGCAAGCACCACTGTAAAACGACTCAGCCTAGAGTCAGGAGTCAGGAATCAAACACTGCAGCACACCGCTGTGCTCCGCCAGAAGCAAGGAATATGTGTGTAAAGTCACCACCCACAGCGAGCGCCACTGTAAACAGACTCAGCCTAGAGTCAGGAGTCAGGAAACACAAACTGCATCACACCGCTGTGCTCCACCAGAAGAACCAATATGTGTGTAAAGTTGCCACCCACAGGGAGTGCCACTGTAAACAGACTCAGTCTAGAGTCAGGAGTCAGGAAAAACACACTGCAGCACACTGCTGCGCTACGCCGGGAGCAAGGAAAATGTGTGTAAAGACGCCACCCATAGCAAGCACAACTGTAAACAGACGCAGCCTAAAGTCAGGAGTCCAGAAACAAACACTGCAGCACACTGCTGTGCTCCGCCAGAAGCAAGGAATATGTGTGTAAAGTCACCACCCACTGCAAGCACCACTGTAAACAGACTCAGCCTAGAGTCAGGAGTCAGGAAACACAAACTGCATCACACCACTGTGCTCCACCAGAAGAAAGCAATATGTGTGTAAAGTTGCCACCCACAGGGAGTGCCACTGTAAACTTGCCACCCACAGCGAGTGCCACTGTAAACAGCCTACAGTCAGGAGTCAGGAAAAACACACTGTAGCACACTGCTGCAAGACGCCACAAGCAAGGAATATGTGCAAAGTCGGCACCCACAGCGAGCGCCACTGTAAACAGACTCAGCCTAGCGTCAGGAGTCAGGGTACACACACTGCAGCACACCACTGTGCTATGCCAGGAGCATGGAATATGTGTGTAAAGTTGCCATCCACAGCAAGCGCCACTGTAAACTGATTCAGCCGAGAGTCAGGAGTCAGGAAACACACAATGCAGCACACCGCTGCACAACGCCAGGCGCAAGGAATATGTGTAAAGTCGGCACCCACAGTGAACACCACTGTAAACAGACTCAGCCTAGAGTCAAGAGTCAGGAAAAACACAGTGCAGCACACTACTGTGCTCCACCAGAAGCAAAGGAATATGTGTGTAAAGTTGCCACCCACAGCGAGCACCACTGTAAACAGACTCAGCCTAGAGTCAGGAGTCAGGAAAAACACACTGCAGCACACCGCTGCGCTACGCCAGTGGTAAGGTATATGTGTGTAAATTCGCCACCCACAGCGAGTGCCACTGTAAACAGACTCAGCCTACAGTCAGGAGTCAGGAAAAACACACTGTAGCACACTGCTGCAAGATGCCACAAGCAAGGAATATGTGCAAAGTCGGCACCCACAGCGAGCGCCACTGTAAACAGACTCAGCCTAGTGTCAGGAGTCAGGCAACACACACTGCAGCACACCGCTGCGCTATGCCAGGAGCAAAGAATTCGCCAACCACAGCAAGTGCCACAGTAAACAGACTCAGTCTACAGTCAGTGGTCAGGAAACACAGTGCAGCACACCGCTACGCTACGCCAGAAGAACCAATATGTGTGTAAAGTTGCCACCCACAGGGAGTGCCACTGTAAACAGACTCAGTCTAGAGTCAGGAGTCAGGAAAAACACACTGCAGCACACTGCTGCGCTACGCCGGGAGCAAGGAAAATGTGTGTAAAGACGCCACCCATAGCAAGCACCACTGTAAACAGACGCAGCCTAAAGTCAGGAGTCCAGAAACAAACACTGCAGCACACTGCTGTGCTCCGCCAGAAGCAAGGAATATGTGTGTAAAGTCACCACCCACTGCAAGCACCACTGTAAACAGACTCAGCCTAGAGTCAGGAGTCAGGAAACACAAACTGCATCACACCACTGTGCTCCACCAGAAGAAAGCAATATGTGTGTAAAGTTGCCACCCACAGGGAGTGCCACTGTAAACAGACTCAGCCTACAGTCAGGAGTCAGGATACACACGCTGCAGCACAACGCTGCGCTACGCCAGGGGCAAGGAATATGTGTGTAAAGTCGCCACCCACAGCCAGTGCCACTGTAAACAGACTGAGCCTACAGTCAGGAGTCAGGATACACACACTGCAGCACACTGCTGCGCTATGCCAGGATCAAGGAATATGTGTGTGAAGTCACAACCCACAGCGAGCGCCACTGTAAACAGACTCAGCCGAGAGTCAGGAGTCGGGTTACACACACTGCAGCACACCACTGTGCTATACCAGGAGCAAGGAATATGTGTGTAAAGTTGCCACCCACAGCAAGCGCCACTGTAAACTGATTCAGCCGAGAGTCAGGAGTCAGGAAACACACAATGCAGCACACCGCTGCACTACTCCAGGCGCAAGGAATATGTGTAAAGTCGGCACCCACAGTGAACACCACTGTAAACAGACTCAGCCTAGAGTCAAGAGTCAGGAAAAACACAGTGCAGCACACTACTGTGCTCCACCAGAAGCAAAGGAATATGTGTGTAAAGTTGCCACCCACAGCAAGCACCACTGTAAACAGACTCAGCCTAGAGTCAGGAGTCAGGAAAAACACACTGCAGCACACCGCTGCGCTACGCCAGTGGTAAGGTATATGTGTGTAAATTCGCCACCCACAGCGAGTGCCACTGTAAACAGACTCAGCCTACAGTCAGGAGTCAGGAAAAACACACTGTAGCACACTGCTGCAAGACGCCACAAGCAAGGAATATGTGCAAAGTCGGCATCCACAGCGAGCGCCACTGTAAACAGACTCAGCCTAGCGTCAGGAGTCAGGCAACACACACTGCAGCACACCGCTGCGCTATGCCAGGAGCAAAGAATTCGCCAACCACAGCAAGTGCCACAGTAAACAGACTCAGTCTACAGTCAGTGGTCAGGAAACACAGTGCAGCACACCGCTACGCTACGCCAGGAGCAAGGAATATTTGCGTAAAGTCGCCACCCACAGCGAGCGCCACTGTAAACAGACTCAGCCTAGAGTCAGGAAACACACACTGCAGCACACCACTGTGCTCCGCAGGAAGCAGGGAATATGTGTTAAGTCGCTACCCACACTGAGGGCCACTGTAAACAGACTTAGTCTACAGTCAAGGGTCAGGAAAAACACAGTACAGCACACCGCTGCGCTGTGCTAGGAGCAAGGAATTTATGTATAAAGTCGCCACCCACAGCGAGCGCCACTGTAAACAGACTCAGCCTAGAGTCAGGAGTCAGGAAACACACACTGTAGCACACCGCTGTGCTCTGCCAGAAGCAAGGAATATGTGTTTAAAATCGCCACCCACATCGAGCGCCACTGTAAACAGACTCAGCCTAGAGTCAGGAGTCAGGAAAAAAACACTGCATCACAATGCTGTGCTCCGCCAGAATTAAGGAATATATATGTAAAGACGCCACCCACAGCGAGCGCCACTGTAAACAGACTCAGCCTAGAGTCAGGAGTTAGGAAACACACACTGCAGCACACCGCTGCGCTACGCCAGGAGCAAAGAATATGTGTGTAAAGACGCCACCCACAGCAAGCACTACTGTAAACAGACTCAGCCTAGAGTCAAGAGTCCGGAATCAAACACTGCAGCACTCTGCTGTGCTCTGCCAGAAGCAATGAATATGTGTGGAAAGTCACCACCCACTGCGAGCACCACTGTTAACAGACTCAGCCTAGAGTCAGGAGTCAGAAAACACACCCTGCAGCACACTGCTGCACTACGCCGGGAGCAAGGAATATTTGTGTAAAGTCGCCACCGACAGCGAGCACCACTGTAAACAGACTCAGCCTAGAGTCTCAGGAGTCAGGAAACACACACTGCATCACACCACTGTGCTCCACCAGATGAAAGTAATATGTGTGTAAAGTCACCACCCACAGCGAGCGCCACTGTAAACAGACTCAGCCTACAGTCAGGAGTCAGGATACACACACTGCAGCACACCTCTGCTCTATGCCAGGATCAAGGAATATGTGTGTGAAGTCACAACCCACAGCGAGCGCCACTGTAAACAGACTCAGCCGAGAGTCAGGAGTCAGGATACACACACTGCAGCACACTGCTGTGGTATGCCAGGAGCAAGGAATATGTGTGTAAAGTTGCCACCCACAGCAAAGCCACTTTAAACAGATTCAGCCGAGAGTCAGGAGTCAGTATCCTCACACTGCAGCACACCGCTGCACTATGCCAGGAGCAAGGAATATGTGTTAAGTCGGCACCCACAGTGAGCACCACCGTAAAGAGACTCAGCCTAGAGTCCGGAGTCAGGAAAAACACACTGCAGCACACCACTGTGCTCCGCCAGAAGCAAGGAATATGTGTGTAAAGTTGCCACCCACAGCGATTGCCACTGTAAACAGACTCAGCCTACAGTCAGGCATCAGGAAAAACACACTGCAGCACACTGCTGCACTACGCCATGAACACGGTATATGTGTAAAGTCGGCACCCACAGCGAGCGCCACTGTAAAAAGACTCAGCCTAGAGTCAGGAGTCAGGAAACAGACACTGCAGCGCACTGCTGCGCTATGCCAGGAGCAAGGAAGTCACCAACCACAGCAAGCGCCACTGTAAGCAGACTCAGCCGAAAGTCAGGAGTCAGGATACACACACTGCAGCACACTGCTGCGCTACACCAGGAGCAAGGAATATGTGTAAAGTCGGCACCCACATCTGGCGCCACTGTAAACAGACTCATCCTAGAGCAAGGAATCAGGAAACACACACTGCAGCACACCGCTGTGATACGGCAGGAGCAAGGAATATGTGTGTACAGTTGCCACCCACAGCAAGCGCCACTGTAAATAGCCTCAACCTAGAGTCAGGGGTCAGGAAACACACACTGCAGCATACCACTGCGCCTCGCCAGGAGCAAGGAATATGTGTAAAGTCAGCCCCAACAGCATGAGCCACTGGAAACAGACTCAGCCTAGAGTCAGGAGTCAGGAAATACACACTGCAGCACACCACTGTGCTCCGCCAGATGAAAAGAATATGTGTGTAAAGTCGCCACCCACAGCGAGCGCAACTGTAAACAGACTCAGCATACAGTCAGGAGTCAGTATACACACACTGCAGCACACCGCTGCGCTATGCCAGGATCAAGGAATATGGGTGTAAAGTCACCACCCATAGCGAGCGCCACCGTGAACAGACTCAGCCTACAGTCAGGAATCAGTATACACACACTGCAGCACACCGCTGCGCTATGCCAGGATCAAGGAATATGGGTGTAAAGTCACCACCCATAGCGAGCGCCACCGTGAACAGACTCAGCCTAGAGTCAGGAGTCAGGAAACACACACTGAAGCGCACTGCTGCGCTATGCCAGGAGCAAGGAAGTAACCAACCACAGCAAGCGCCACTGTAAGCAGACTCAACCAAGAGTCAGGAGTCAGGATACACACACTGCAGCACACTGCTGTGCTACACCAGGATCAAAGAATATGTGTAAAGTCGGCACCCACAGCGAGCGCCACTGTAAACAGACTCAGCCTAGAGAAAAGAATCAGGAAACACACACTGCAGCAAACCGCTGTTCTACGGCAGGAGCAAGGAATATGTATGTAAAGTTGCCACCCACAGCAAGCGCCACTGTAAATAGCCTCAGCCTAGAGTCAGGGGTCAGGAAACACACACTGCAGCACACCACTGCGCTACGCCAGGAGCAAGGAATATGTGTAAAGTCAGCACGAACAGCATGCGCCACTGGAAACAGACTCAGCCTAGAGTCAGGAGTCAGGAAACACAAACTGCATCACACCGCTGTGCTCCACCAGAAGAACCAATATGTGTGTAAAGTTGCCACCCACAGGGAGTGCCACTGTAAACAGACTCAGTCTAGAGTCAGGAGTCAGGAAAAACACACTGCAGCACACTGCTGCGCTACGCCGGGAGCAAGGAAAATGTGTGTAAAGACGCCACCCATAGCAAGCACAACTGTAAACAGACGCAGCCTAAAGTCAGGAGTCCAGAAACAAACACTGCAGCACACTGCTGTGCTCCGCCAGAAGCAAGGAATATGTGTGTAAAGTCACCACCCACTGCAAGCACCACTGTAAACAGACTCAGCCTAGAGTCAGGAGTCAGGAAACACAAACTGCATCACACCACTGTGCTCCACCAGAAGAAAGCAATATGTGTGTAAAGTTGCCACCCACAAGGAGTGCCACTGTAAACTTGCCACCCACAGCGAGTGCCACTGTAAACAGCCTACAGTCAGGAGTCAGGAAAAACACACTGTAGCACACTGCTGCAAGACGCCACAAGCAAGGAATATGTGCAAAGTCGGCACCCACAGCGAGCGCCACTGTAAACAGACTCAGCCTAGCGTCAGGAGTCAGTGTACACACACTGCAGCACACCACTGTGCTATGCCAGGAGCATGGAATATGTGTGTAAAGTTGCCATCCACAGCAAGCGCCACTGTAAACTGATTCAGCCGAGAGTCAGGAGTCAGGAAACACACAATGCAGCACACCGCTGCACAACGCCAGGCGCAAGGAATATGTGTAAAGTCGGCACCCACAGTGAACACCACTGTAAACAGACTCAGCCTAGAGTCAAGAGTCAGGAAAAACACAGTGCAGCACACTACTGTGCTCCACCAGAAGCAAAGGAATATGTGTGTAAAGTTGCCACCCACAGCGAGCACCACTGTAAACAGACTCAGCCTAGAGTCAGGAGTCAGGAAAAACACACTGCAGCACACCGCTGCGCTACGCCAGTGGTAAGGTATATGTGTGTAAATTCGCCACCCACAGCGAGTGCCACTGTAAACAGACTCAGCCTACAGTCAGGAGTCAGGAAAAACACACTGTAGCACACTGCTGCAAGATGCCACAAGCAAGGAATATGTGCAAAGTCGGCACCCACAGCGAGCGCCACTGTAAACAGACTCAGCCTAGTGTCAGGAGTCAGGCAACACACACTGCAGCACACCGCTGCGCTATGCCAGGAGCAAAGAATTCGCCAACCACAGCAAGTGCCACAGTAAACAGACTCAGTCTACAGTCAGTGGTCAGGAAACACAGTGCAGCACACCGCTACGCTACGCCAGAAGAACCAATATGTGTGTAAAGTTGCCACCCACAGGGAGTGCCACTGTAAACAGACTCAGTCTAGAGTCAGGAGTCAGGAAAAACACACTGCAGCACACTGCTGCGCTACGCCGGGAGCAAGGAAAATGTGTGTAAAGACGCCACCCATAGCAAGCACCACTGTAAACAGACGCAGCCTAAAGTCAGGAGTCCAGAAACAAACACTGCAGCACACTGCTGTGCTCCGCCAGAAGCAAGGAATATGTGTGTAAAGTCACCACCCACTGCAAGCACCACTGTAAACAGACTCAGCCTAGAGTCAGGAGTCAGGAAACACAAACTGCATCACACCACTGTGCTCCACCAGAAGAAAGCAATATGTGTGTAAAGTTGCCACCCACAGGGAGTGCCACTGTAAACAGACTCAGCCTACAGTCAGGAGTCAGGATACACACGCTGCAGCACAACGCTGCGCTACGCCAGGGGCAAGGAATATGTGTGTAAAGTCGCCACCCACAGCCAGTGCCACTGTAAACAGACTGAGCCTACAGTCAGGAGTCAGGATACACACACTGCAGCACACTGCTGTGCTATGCCAGGATCAAGGAATATGTGTGTGAAGTCACAACCCACAGCGAGCGCCACTGTAAACAGACTCAGCCAAGAGTCAGGAGTCGGGTTACACACACTGCAGCACACCACTGTGCTATACCAGGAGCAAGGAATATGTGTGTAAAGTTGCCACCCACAGCAAGCGCCACTGTAAACTGATTCAGCCGAGAGTCAGGAGTCAGGAAACACACAATGCAGCACACCGCTGCACTACTCCAGGCGCAAGGAATATGTGTAAAGTCGGCACCCACAGTGAACACCACTGTAAACAGACTCAGCCTAGAGTCAAGAGTCAGGAAAAACACAGTGCAGCACACTACTGTGCTCCACCAGAAGCAAAGGAATATGTGTGTAAAGTTGCCACCCACAGCAAGCACCACTGTAAACAGACTCAGCCTAGAGTCAGGAGTCAGGAAAAACACACTGCAGCACACCGCTGCGCTACGCCAGTGGTAAGGTATATGTGTGTAAATTCGCCACCCACAGCGAGTGCCACTGTAAACAGACTCAGCCTACAGTCAGGAGTCAGGAAAAACACACTGTAGCACACTGCTGCAAGACGCCACAAGCAAGGAATATGTGCAAAGTCGGCATCCACAGCGAGCGCCACTGTAAACAGACTCTGCCTAGCGTCAGGAGTCAGGCAACACACACTGCAGCACACCGCTGCGCTATGCCAGGAGCAAAGAATTCGCCAACCACAGCAAGTGCCACAGTAAACAGACTCAGTCTACAGTCAGTGGTCAGGAAACACAGTGCAGCACACCGCTACGCTACGCCAGGAGCAAGGAATATTTGCGTAAAGTCGCCACCCACAGCGAGCGCCACTGTAAACAGACTCAGCCTAGAGTCAGGAAACACACACTGCAGCACACCACTGTGCTCCGCAGGAAGCAGGGAATATGTGTTAAGTCGCTACCCACACTGAGGGCCACTGTAAACAGACTTAGTCTACAGTCAAGGGTCAGGAAAAACACAGTACAGCACACCGCTGCGCTGTGCTAGGAGCAAGGAATTTATGTATAAAGTCGCCACCCACAGCGAGCGCCACTGTAAACAGACTCAGCCTAGAGTCAGGAGTCAGGAAACACACACTGTAGCACACCGCTGTGCTCTGCCAGAAGCAAGGAATATGTGTTTAAAATCGCCACCCACATCGAGCGCCACTGTAAACAGACTCAGCCTAGAGTCAGGAGTCAGGAAAAAAACACTGCATCACAATGCTGTGCTCCGCCAGAATTAAGGAATATATATGTAAAGACGCCACCCACAGCGAGCGCCACTGTAAACAGACTCAGCCTAGAGTCAGGAGTTAGGAAACACACACTGCAGCACACCGCTGCGCTACGCCAGGAGCAAAGAATATGTGTGTAAAGACGCCACCCACAGCAAGCACTACTGTAAACAGACTCAGCCTAGAGTCAAGAGTCCGGAATCAAACACTGCAGCACTCTGCTGTGCTCTGCCAGAAGCAATGAATATGTGTGGAAAGTCACCACCCACTGCGAGCACCACTGTTAACAGACACAGCCTAGAGTCAGGAGTCAGAAAACACACCCTGCAGCACACTGCTGCACTACGCCGGGAGCAAGGAATATTTGTGTAAAGTCGCCACCGACAGCGAGCACCACTGTAAACAGACTCAGCCTAGAGTCTCAGGAGTCAGGAAACACACACTGCATCACACCACTGTGCTCCACCAGATGAAAGTAATATGTGTGTAAAGTCACCACCCACAGCGAGCGCCACTGTAAACAGACTCAGCCTACAGTCAGGAGTCAGGATACACACACTGCAGCACACCTCTGCTCTATGCCAGGATCAAGGAATATGTGTGTGAAGTCACAACCCACAGTGAGCGCCACCGTAAAGAGACTCAGCCTAGAGTCCGGAGTCAGGAAAAACACACTGCAGCACACCACTGTGCTCCGCCAGAAGCAAGGAATATGTGTGTAAAGTTGCCACCCACAGCGATTGCCACTGTAAACAGACTCAGCCTACAGTCAGGCATCAGGAAAAACACACTGCAGCACACTGCTGCACTACGCCATGAACACGGTATATGTGTAAAGTCGGCACCCACAGCGAGCGCCACTGTAAAAAGACTCAGCCTAGAGTCAGGAGTCAGGAAACAGACACTGCAGCGCACTGCTGCGCTATGCCAGGAGCAAGGAAGTCACCAACCACAGCAAGCGCCACTGTAAGCAGACTCAGCCGAAAGTCAGGAGTCAGGATACACACACTGCAGCACACTGCTGCGCTACACCAGGAGCAAGGAATATGTGTAAAGTCGGCACCCACATCTGGCGCCACTGTAAACAGACTCATCCTAGAGCAAGGAATCAGGAAACACACACTGCAGCACACCGCTGTGATACGGCAGGAGCAAGGAATATGTGTGTACAGTTGCCACCCACAGCAAGCGCCACTGTAAATAGCCTCAGCCTAGAGTCAGGGGTCAGGAAACACACACTGCAGCATACCACTGCGCCTCGCCAGGAGCAAGGAATATGTGTAAAGTCAGCCCCAACAGCATGAGCCACTGGAAACAGACTCAGCCTAGAGTCAGGAGTCAGGAAATACACACTGCAGCACACCACTGTGCTCCGCCAGATGAAAAGAATATGTGTGTAAAGTCGCCACCCACAGCGAGCGCAACTGTAAACAGACTCAGCATACAGTCAGGAGTCAGTATACACACACTGCAGCACACCGCTGCGCTATGCCAGGATCAAGGAATATGGGTGTAAAGTCACCACCCATAGCGAGCGCCACCGTGAACAGACTCAGCCTACAGTCAGGAATCAGTATACACACACTGCAGCACACCGCTGCGCTATGCCAGGATCAAGGAATATGGGTGTAAAGTCACCACCCATAGCGAGCGCCACCGTGAACAGACTCAGCCTAGAGTCAGGAGTCAGGAAACACACACTGAAGCGCACTGCTGCGCTATGCCAGGAGCAAGGAAGTAACCAACCACAGCAAGCGCCACTGTAAGCAGACTCAACCAAGAGTCAGGAGTCAGGATACACACACTGCAGCACACTGCTGTGCTACACCAGGATCAAAGAATATGTGTAAAGTCGGCACCCACAGCGAGCGCCACTGTAAACAGACTCAGCCTAGAGAAAAGAATCAGGAAACACACACTGCAGCAAACCGCTGTTCTACGGCAGGAGCAAGGAATATGTATGTAAAGTTGCCACCCACAGCAAGCGCCACTGTAAATAGCCTCAGCCTAGAGTCAGGGGTCAGGAAACACACACTGCAGCACACCACTGCGCTACGCCAGGAGCAAGGAATATGTGTAAAGTCAGCACGAACAGCATGCGCCACTGGAAACAGACTCAGCCTAGAGTCAGGAGTCAGGAAATACCCACTGCAGCACACCACTGTGCTCCGTCAGAAGAAAAGAATATGTGTGTAAAGTCACCATCCATAGCGAGCGCCACTGTAAACAGACTCAGCCTACAGTCAGGAGTCAGGAAGCACACACTGCAGCACACCGCTGCGCTACACCAGGAGCAAGGAATATGTGTGTAAAGTCACCATCCACAGCGAGCACACTGTAAACAGACTCAGCCTAGAGTAAGCAGTCAGGAAACACACACTGCAGCCCATCACTGTGCTCCGCCAGAAGAAAGGAATATGTGTGAAAAGTCGCCACCCACAGCGAGCGCCACTCTAAACAGACTCAGCCTAGGTTCAGGAGTCAAGAAACACACACTGCAGCACACCGCTGTGCTCTACCAGAAGCAAGGAATATGTGTGTAAAGTCGTCACCCACAGCGAGCGCCACTGTAAACAGACTCAGGCTAGAGTCAGGAGTCAGGAAACACACACTGCAGAACACCTCTGTGCTACGCCAGGAGCAAGGTATATGTGTGTAAAGTTGACACCCACAGCGAGCGCCACTGTAAACAGACTCACCCTAGAGTCAGGAATCAGGAAACACACACTGCAGCACACCGGTATGCTATGCCAGAAGCAAGGAATATGTGTGTAAAGTCACCACCCACAGCGAGCGCCACTGTAAACAGACTCAGCCTAGAGTCAGGAGTCAGGAAACACACACTGCAGCACACCGCTGCCCTACGCCAGGAGCACAGAATATGTGTGTAAAGTCGCCACCCACAGCGAGCACCACTGTAAACAGACTCAGCCTAGATTAAGGAGTCAGGAAATAAACACTGAGGCACACAGCTGTGCTCTGCCAGAAGCAAGAAATATGTGTGTAAAGTCACCACCCACAGCGAGCGCCACTGTAAACAGACTCAGCCTAGAGTCAGGAGTCAGGAAACACACACTGCAGCACACTGTTGCGCTTCGCCAGGAGCAAGGAATATGTGTGTAAAGTCGCCACCCACAGCGAGCACCACTGTAAACAGACTCAGCCAAGAGTCAGGAAACACACACTGCAGCACACCACTGTGCTCTCCCAAAAGCAGGGAATATGTGTAAAGTCGCTACCCACACTGAGGGCCACTGTAAACAGACTCAGTCTACAGTCAGGAGTCAGGAAATAAACAGTGCAGCACACCGCTGCGCTTCGCCAGGAGCAAGGAACATGTTTGTAAAGTCGCCACCCAAAGCGAGCACCACTGTAAACAGACTCAGCGTAGAGTCAGGAGTCAGGAAACACACACTATAGCACACCGCTGTGCTCTTCCCGAAGCAAGGAATATGTGGGTAAAGTCGCCACCCACAGCGAGCGCCACTGTAAACAGACAAAGCCTAGAGTCAGGAGTCCAGAAACACACACTGCAGCACACCGTTGTGCTCCGCCAGAATTAAGGAACATATGTGTAAAGTCGCCACCCACAGCAAGCACCACTGTAAAAAGACTCAGCCTAGAGTCAGGAGTCAGGAAACAAACACTGCAGCACACCGCTGTGCTCCGCCAGAAGCAAGGAATATGTGTGTAAAGTCACCACCCACTGCGAGCACCACTGTAAACAGACTCAGCCTAGAGTCAGGAGTCAGGAAACACAAACTGCATCACACCGCTGTGCTCCACCAGAAGAAAGCAATATGTGTGTAAAGTTGCCACCCACAGGGAGTGCCACTGTAAACAGACTCAGTCTAGAGTCAGGAGTCAGGAAAAACACACTGCAGCACACTGCTGCGCTACGCCGGGAGCAAGGAAAATGTGTGTAAAGTCGCCACCCACAGCAAGCACCATGGTAAACAGACTCAGCCTAAAGTCAGGAGTCCAGAAACAAACACTGCTGCACACTGCTGTGCTCTGCCAGAAGCAAGGAATATGTGTGTAAAGTCACCACCCACTGCAAGCACCACTGTAAACAGACTCAGCCTAGAGTCAGGAAACACAAACTGCATCACACCGCTGTGCTCCACCAGAAGAAAGCAATATGTGTGTAAAGTTGCCACCCACAGGGAGTGCCACTGTAAACAGACTCAGCCTACAGTCAGGAGTCAGGATACACACACTGCAGCACAACGCTGCGCTACGCCAGGGGCAAGGAATATGTGTGTAAAGTCGCCACCCACAGCCAGTGCCACTGTAAACAGACTGAGCCTACAGTCAGGAGTCAGGATACACACACTGCAGCACACTGCTGCGCTATGCCAGGATCAAGGAATATGTGTGTGAAGTCACAACCCACAGCGAGCGCCGCTGTAAACATACTCAGCCGAGAGTCAGGATTCAGGATACACACACTGCAGCACACCACTGTGCTATGCCAGGAGCAAGGAATATGTGTGTAAAGTTGCCACCCACAGCAAGCGCCATTGTAAACTGATTCAGCCGAGAGTCAGGAGTCAGGATACACACAATGCAGCACACCGCTGCCCTACGCCAGGTGCAAGGAATATGTGTAAAGTCGGCACCCACAGTGAACACCACTGTAAACAGACTCAGCCTAGAGTCAAGAGTCAGGAAAAACACACTGTAGCACACTACTGTGCTCCGCCAGAAGCAAAGGAATATGTGTGTAAAGTTGCCACCCACAGCGAGCACCACTGTAAACAGACTCAGCCTAGAGTCAGGAAACACACACTGCAGCACACCGCTGCGCTACGCCAGTGGTAAGGTAAATGTGTGTAAATTCGCCACCCACAGCGAGTGCCACTGTAAACAGACTCAGCCTACAGTCAGGAGTCAGGAAAAACACACTGTAGCACACTGCCGCAATACGCCACAAGCAAAGAATATGTGCAAAGTCGGCACCCACAGCGAGCGTCACTGTAAACAGACTCAGCCTAGCGTCAGGAGTCAGGAAACACACACTGCAGCACAATGCTGCGCTATGCCAGGAGCAAAGAATTCGCCAACCACAGCAAGCGCCACTGTAAACAGACTCAGTCTACAGTCAGTGGTCAGGAAACACAGTGCAGCACACCGCTACGCTACGCCAGGAGCAAGGAATATTTGTGTAAAGTCGCCACCCACAGCGAGCGCCACTGTAAACAGACTCAGCCTAGAGTCAGGAAACACACACTGCAGCACTCCACTGTGCTCCGCAGGAAGCAGGGAATATGTGTAAAGTCGCTACCCAGACTGAGGGCCACTGTAAACAGACTTAGTCTACAGTCAGGAGTCAGGAAAAAGACAGTACAGCACACCGCTGCGCTATGCTAGGAGCAAGGAATTTGTGTAAAAAGTCGCCACCTACAGGGAGCGCCACTGTAAACAGACTCAGCTTAGAGTCAGGAGTCAGGAAACACACACTGTAGCACACTGCTGTGCTCTGCCAGAAGCAAGGAATATGTGTTTAAAATTGCCACCCACAGCGAGCACCACTGTAAACAGACTCAGCCTAGAGTCAGGAGTCAGGAAACAAACACTGCAGCTTAATGCTGTGCTCCGCCAGAATTAAGGAATATATGTGTAAAGTCGCCACCCACAGCGAGCACCACTGTAAACAGACTCAGCCTAGAGTCAGGAGTTAGGAAACTGTTGGGTGTCTTGACCCACGTGCAAGTAATCATGCTGCAACATTTGGTGCTGTGGGCTTAGAAAATTCAAGATGGCGGAAAACCCACATGTGCGCCGAAATCCAGGAAAGCTGCGCAGTTTGTGCGCCCACCAAAATGGTTGCCTCACTTGCCACCCACCAGTGCGAGAATGAAAGGCCGGGTTGCCATGAGGGAAATGGGTTCCAAAGGAAAAACAGTAGCGCCGGTTAGCTTCAAAGCGCTTTAAAACCACCATTGGATTACCCGCACAGTAGTCTGAAACCATTGGGAATGGCAATGCTGATTGCCAAATGCAACTTAGAATTGTGGGGAATTCATTTGTTAAATCCCAAAAATGGGTGCAGTACCAGTACTCACCACTATCCAAAAGCCAGCGTTTTAAAACCACCCTGTGTTTCTCTGAAGGCAGGCTCAAAATGCCTATTTTCAAACATTACAATATGTGCAAAATATTCACTGAACACCAGCAGACATTTGGCAGAATGGAGTTTTGTGTGCCTACAAAATCTGGGAAATGAAGAGCCCAGAACAATGCTTATAACAAAACTGGCTGAGCTATGGAGTCAGCAGTTTAAGTTGCACTGGATTTAAAGACACTAAAATCGAAAATGTTTAGATTAAATGAGTGACCTATGTTTGGTGTCACATGCCTTTGTAACTGTTGAAATGTCATAGTTTTGCACTTAGAATCAGCATTCTAGCTGCATGTGTAAAATTGCAAGTTAATTCAAAAAGCAACAAAAAACATGACAGCTGAAAGTCTGGCTTAAGGAACTTGATTTTGCTTGACAGCTACCCCCATCAGGAGTGAAACTTGAGTCACAACTGTGTTCCCAGGCCTATCTGCCTTTTTGCTGGCCACACTAAGAATATACCATCTATCTGATAATTGAATTACCTGTGCTCTTCAGGAGAGTGAACAATGCAACTCCCTTCACCCAGGCAGAGGGTTTATTGAGAGGATCGTAAATGGCTTCCTCTTGAACAATGAGCCTTTCAGGACCCAAGCAAATCTTATATTGCAGGGGTCGTAAAAGTGGCTTACTCTTGGCAGAAACTGGGAGGGGGAGAAACTGGAGACAGAAGCTGGCTTGGCAGAACTGGATAAACCAGTATTTCTACCTTGTGCTGAGAGGAAACCACACCCCTTTGGAGCCAGAACATAACTTTAAAAAGATGGATCATTCATAGAGCGGACATGTGAACATTTTATAAATGATACCATAATTCTTGTGATTTTTCTGCCCACAGTTTAAGAGGTTTTTAGAACCGGTGGTATGTTCAGGGGGGTGACAGCGGAAAAGTGGATATTACTCTAAATGTATGCATGTTAAAAATCTGAAACTTCATCAGTTAATGTCCATACTCCCTGCGCACATGTATGTAAAGTTGGGTCAATGTCAGAAATTGAAAAATCAGTTAAAAAGTCAATTATGTGCCATTTCTGAATGCAAGCTCTTAGAAACAACAGATTTGGACAGAGACATGGCTAAATTCAGCCACACCATGTATATGTAAGTTCAAGCAACTGTGTAACTGTGAAATATGTCTTTTGTTATCAAATATAGAATGTGTGCAATCTGACAGAGGAGTGTCCTATCTGCAAGCCATAAAATGACATCACTCTGACACAACTTAGCTTTGCCAATCAAGTGAGGAATGGAAATTTGACCAATGACAAGTGAGAGGGGCAAGTTTAGTTATGACCAACATACCCACCCACTCTCAAACCACATAAAAGCAGACAGACAGGACAGATAGGGACCTTCAATTCCATTTGCTGCAACGCGCTCTGCCGGACCATACAACATCCAGAGATCCAGACTTCAAATTCATCAACCTCCAGAAAGCCAAACTAGAGGCTTCAATCTATCCAGAACTAAGAGACCAGACCAGAGAGCGAGCAGTTCCAGAGACCAGACGCTGTGCCCAGAGAGAGACCAGAGCCCAGTCTAAAACCAGATCCGTGATGAGGCCCATTTAATTCAAGAATATAGTGTGAGTACCCAGCAGAACTGTGTAGAACCAATCTCTTTGTTTAAATTCATCTAATTCAATCTATTTAACCTAAGTAGAACTGCCTGATAGCTCCAAATCTGTCACCTGTCATTCTAGCTGCAAAATCTGTCACTTGTCATTTTGAGCTTTTAAAATTTCAAATCTGAAAAACGACCTTCACAAAATCGCTCATATCTCCGCGACCGTTTGTCTTAGAGACTTGCAGTAACTTTCATTTGGAAGCTGAGATCCTACGCTTTCCTAGGACCCCAAAACGATAGAGATAGTCCCTGTGGTTCCTCTGTAATAGCGCTCGGCGCATCCGCGAATTTTGCCGCGATTTGCAAATTTCTTCACGTGTAAAAAGACAGCAGTTTTGCTTTTCCTTGCCAAAAACTTCGTTTACCTGCT
This sequence comes from Ambystoma mexicanum, assembly GCF_040938575.1. Lineage (NCBI taxonomy): Eukaryota > Metazoa > Chordata > Amphibia > Caudata > Ambystomatidae > Ambystoma > Ambystoma mexicanum. Next base: position 1,511,081,699 of record NC_090922.1, read on the forward strand.
AGTTACTACTAAAGCATTGTTAAGGTGATCCTGAATTCATAGAGAGTAGATATCACTCACCCTGAACCTCTGAAAGGGAATTAAAAGCATTTTTAGCATATTTTTTAATTCATTGCCAGCACATATCAAAGCATTTTGCCTGTGTTTTCAAAACTCCTATCTGTTTTCTGTAGTGTAAGCTTGCTGGGGTGAACTGAATTACAGTTGATTGCATTTCTGAGAACTGTGTGCTTCCTTCCATTTCCTTGCATTGCATCAAGGGGGGGAGGGGATTGCCAGAGAAAAGTGATTACATTGTTTTGTTGAAATCATATTGAGTATTTTCTATACTGCATTTCATTCATTCAACATTCCATCCATTTGAACTCTATAAAGCATTCTCTATCACATTATTCTTCTTTTGTTCCTATTTACCAGTGTGCTATCTCATCCATTTCATGTCAACTCATTAGTGATTATAAAGAAGTGTGCTAGTGCCAGATTCTCCGTTGTTAATCATTATCATATCAGATTAAGGGTGATATTCAATTATTAATTTATTATAAAGTGTGATATATATATATTTTAAATTATCAAATAAACCTTTTAACTTGCAAAACAGAACTACTTCTTGGCTCAGTGGGGTCAGGGGGATTCCAAGAGAGGGGTGTTATATAGGGGTAGTCATCCAGAACGCATGAACTGGACATAAAGATATATCAATAAGGGTTTCCATTCAGTATCCCAGACTAGGCATTGACTTAGCTGTAGTGTTGAATTGAATCCTCTTACAAAGTGGGGGCTCGTATCCGGGATTCTGGGTTAGAATACCACTTGTGCAGATTAATACAGTGTGCCAGCTGACCAGATACGCATATCCGGTCTGATCACCACGCTGTGTTACGCTGTAAAGCATTCCTCAAAAGGGACACTCCAAGAAAAGTTCTGTTCTGCAAAAATAAAATACTAACTTCTGTAAGTCAGGAGAGAGACCAATCTCTAGAATGATGACCTTGGTAGATATGAAAATAGCCAGAGAGCACCTCTTGCATAAGCTATTTGTGAGAGGTGAATGGACCGAACAGGGCCAGGATGCCTGGTTGCAGGCCATCACGCGACAGGTCACTGAAACAGGGTCAGACTATGGAGAGATCAGGGTCCATTACATGTGGCCCTGAGTGAACTATATATGGCTCCTAAGGCCAAAGATGAACACGACAAGATTGTTAGGATAGCGGCATACCTGTACCTATATATGGGAGACATGCAGGATAGATGTGCTGAAAGCCAAAATCTGGCAAATAGGCAACAGATGGCGTTAGAGAAGGTCCAATCTGACCTGGTCTCTTCTGAGCAGAGGCTGCAGAGGAGCCAGGAGTCAGAAGATGATAGTAGGCAGCACATCATTAAAATAAAGAAGGATATGGATGTGCTGCAACAGGAAAAGGTAGAACAGGATACCAGATTTCTGGCCTTGCAGAAGGAATACCAAGAAGGTTTGGACTCCCTACTGCAAAACCAGAAAAAGCTGGAGCAACAACTGGACTTCAACAGGGTATGTGCAGAGCAGGTAGTCACCCTGCAAGGCCACCTAGATAGAGTGAAGGCAGAGAGCAACAAACTAATTCTGAAAGACCTGGATACCCAGGCAGAGTTTGATCAGGAGCGCCAGAATGCTGGTGCCTTCCAAAGGCAAAGGGACGACCTGACGGTACAGATGCAGACTCTTAGTCAGGAAAGGGACACCTTAGGCCAGGAAGTCTGCCACTTAAAAAGAAAAATGGAAGAAAATCACCTGGCCCACCAGGGACTGGGTGACCTCCAAAAAGAACACCAGAACTTGCTAGAGCACACCAGGAGGGTGGAGGATGCTCTAGCAAGAAAGGAGCAGGCCAATAGGGACACAGCTCAGGAGGTAACCCTCCTGCAGCAAAGACTGGCCCAGTTCTCCAGGACCAACCAGGAAGCACGGAGGGAAAATGAGGCTCTCTGCCAGCACAATGAGAGGCTCCAGCAACAGGTAGCGATGCAGGAGAAACTGATAGAGTCGAGTAAGGCCTTAACAGAGGAACTGAAAGCACAAATGCAGGCTCTTGCATTGCAACAGGGAGCAGGGGCGGATAGAGATGAGGTCCGCTGGGAAAGAGAGATTCCTGACCATAACCGCAGGAGCCCTAACACCAGGGGCCTTCATCTCCCCCAGTCCCTGGATTCTACCACCCCCATGTCCCCTGGCGCACATGAGCACAGGGCCACAGGGATGGCAGATTACTATCCAGCTAAGAGTATGGGGCTCACAGGCCAGTACCACTCAGGAATGGAGGGGTGGGCATCCGGGTATGGGCACCCAAGTACAGTACAGTTCAATGGGGAACCCCAGGAGAGTAGGCCCATTAAGGGCATCCTGAAAACCTCTGCCCAGTTAGGTCAGTGGAGGGGGTACCCATCAAATCCTGGCAGCAAGGAGGAATCTGAAGACTCCTCTGAACTGCGCAGGACACAGGAGACCAGGTCCCCACATTCTGCCAGCCATTCCCAGGCTCGCAGAATCCGGGAAAACCTGGAAGAACAGACGGGAACCTCTGGGAGCAGTGCCTCTGAGTCCGAGGACGAATGGACAAGGGTTACCCGAACCAAAAAGGCCAATAAGGCAAAAAGGGCCTTGCTGAAGGACCCCTTAAAGCAGATTAAGGCGATCAGGAGCGTCATCACGCCTTACCATAAGAACGCTAAGTATTCTGTTTGGGAGCACTTAGAGTTGTTTGAACAAATGATGGAGACTTTCCATTTGAAGGACAGCCAAAGCTGTATTCAATATGTAAAGTGGACCTTCTCCCCGGAATACTCCAGTTTCTTTGCGGGGCTGGAGGACCAAAATCATTTAAGATGGTCCACCTAGGAGGCCACCAGGGGGCGCACAGGCAATGGCTGCCTGATCGCATCGCTCCCGCCGGATCCGGTCTGCCAGAGGGAATTGAGCCCCCCCCTGAGACCCCCCCGGGGCCCCACCCGCTTTTTTTGGCCGATTGACCCCCCCGGGCACCCCCGCAGCGAAAGAACGGAGTCTGTGGACCCCGGGAAGCCCGGGATCGAGACCCGCGGGAGCCGCGGGAAAGCAAGATACGCGGCCCGCCCCGCCGCAGAACCAGCAAAGCAGGGCAGCCTTCCGGCGTTTCCCCCAGACGACACGCAGCAAAGGCGGGCGGAGCGCAAGCCAGAGACCAGCGCCGGAAGCGGGGAGCGGAGACGGGACGACGTGGTCTCAGAGCAAACCCCCGTCGGGGTTCGCCGGAGCCCCTCCTGCGCCTTCGGGCCCGGCCACTGCAGAGGACGGGCCCCTCCTCCCCCGCCGAAGCTGAAGATCCACGGGCGGTGGGAGCGGGCCTCCATGGGGAGGCAGTGGATTCGTGCCGGGGATCGGAGGTGAGGGGGCGCGCTCGAGCGCCGGCCCCCCCTCCTGCCACCAGCAGCTACCCGGGTGAGTGGCCCCCGCCGAGGGACGGTGGGGCGAGTGCCCGCCTGGAAGGATCTCCCCCCACTGTGGGGATCAATCCTACGTGCAAGGGGGACAGGGGGACAGGAGCAGCAACCCCCCCCGCCGAGGGTCCCAGGGGTGAAGGAAGGGGGGGGAAAGGAAAAAAAAAAAAAAAAAAAAAAAAAGAGAGAGAGAGGACGGGCCCCGGCCGGCCACAGTGACCCCGAGTGCCCGCCCTCAGTGAGGTGAAGCTTGCTCCCCTTCCCACGGAAGCGCCTGCGGCCCGTGCCGGGGAGGCCTCCCCTCCCCCCCCCCGAGGGGGGCGCAAAAGGCGAACCCCCCGCCCTTGGGACATACACCGGATGAGCTGGAGAGAGACTTTGCAGGGGTTCCGCTTTCAAGAAGCCAAGAGGGGCAACAACGGTTTGGGCCCCAAAAGAACCATGGCCCAATCGGAGGATGCGGCTCCCCCCCCGTCAGCTATGGAGAGGGGCTTCGCCTCGATCCTACAAGAAATCAGGGACATGCGCTCTGACATAGCCCAAAAACTCGAGAAAATGGACCAGAGGGTGGAAAAGGTCGAAGATAGATTACTCCAGGTTGAGACCAACCAATCCTCATCAGTGACCCAAGACATACAATTTAAGGTGAGGCTGGAGGCCCTGGAAAAGAGAGAAGAGGAGAGAGCCCGACAGATGGACGATTTTGAGAATAGGGAGAGAAGGAATAACCTCAGATTCTTCGGGGTGCCGGAGTTGGAAGGAGAGACAGAGAGGGACGTCATCAGAGCAGTGCGGGACATCATCACCCTCCTATTCGCCGATGAGATGACCACAGAACCTACGTTCGACAGGGTGCACAGGGCGGGGGGCAGACCGGGGGGCCCCCGGTCGATACTGGTCAGGTTCCACTACTACTCGGAGAAAATTAAGGTGCTGGAGGAAGCCAGAAAGGCCAGAAATATCACCTACAACAATGCTCAGGTCTCAATATTCCAAGACCTTTCCGCCTACACGCTTGCCAAGCGGAGAATGTGTCGCCCGCTCACGCAGTTACTCAAGGAGAAGGGAGTGCGATACAGATGGGGCTACCCCTTCTCCCTGACTTTCGAATACATGGGCCAAAGAACTACCCTGGTTACTGAAGAGGACATCCGGGGTGCCCTGCTGGAATATGCAACGGACACGAGTGACCGGAGGGGCCCGTCGGGGCCGGAGAGGGCAGGACCTAGTGGACCCGGCCCGTCGGGGGAAAGGAGGAGGCGAACCGGCGCACGAAAGTTCAGGAAAATGAATACGCCATCGCCAGCTAAAGACGGGGAGAGGAGAGACCCGGATGACTAGGAAAGGGATCGCTGCACACAGGTTGGGACAGCTCAATCAGGAGCAAGTGGGTGTACCGATTCCTACGCCCCGATGAACAGCAAGTATACGGGATGTATTGAAGGGGTGGGGCCCTGGGGGGCCCGGGGGGCTCAGGAGGAACAGCTTCCAAAACGATCGGCCCGGCCAGGGGAGCGGGCTGGTGGTTCAGCCAAAAGCCAGATATGGCGGGACAACTTGGCTGGACGCCGGGGAGGGGGGAGGGGGTCAACGCGGGAGTTTGGGGGTTTCAGTTTGGGGGGGGTCCGGGGGGCAGTTGGGGAATAGTTATAGGCCCTCCGGAAGGGGTGGGGAGGGGGGGGGTGCATAGGATCCAACCATGGGAGTATCCAAACAAAGGTGGTGTAGGTGAGCCGACACGGAGAAAGGAACCGCTAGATGACGGCTGAGGGTCTGCCAGCCCTGGGGGTGGGCACTCTCAATGTACGGGGCCTGAACACCCCCACGAAGAGGTCCCTGGTCACTAGAGAATTCAGAAGGGCCGGCCTTGATATCCTCTTCCTGCAAGAGACTCACTGGGCAAGAGGAAAGGAACCCACGATGAGGGGGGGAGGTATAGGAGAGGTGTTCTGCGCGTCCCACAGGTCCAAGAAGAGGGGGGTGGCCATCCTTCTGGGGAGAAACGTGGGCTTTGTAAAAGAGGAAATAGTAAAAGACCCGGAAGGCCGATACCTGCTGGTGCGAGGATCCCTACAGGGCTCACCGCTCACCCTGGCGGGGATTTACGGTCCCAATGAGGGCCAGGCCCAGTTTTGGGAGCGAGTGGCGGAGAAACTCAAGCTCTTTGTCCGGGGGGGGTTGGTAGTGGGAGGTGACTTCAACATGGTAATCGACCCCGACTTAGACAGAAGGCGTGTTGGGCCTCAGCTCCCCAGGCCCACGGACGTCCACATGGCCCGGTCCTTCCGGAAGGTTAACGCAGAGTTGGGCTTGGTGGACACACTCCCCTCCCCCGGAACGGGTACTCCTTCCTACACATATTATTCGTCCACCCACTTGTCCTTTTCTAGAATTGACTACATCCTGGTGGACGAGTCCCTGCACTCGTATGTCTCAGGCCACAAAGTTGACCCCGTCCCCTGGTCGGACCACGACTTGGTTCGAACCACCATAGCAAGGGGCTGGCTAAACGACCGCAGAGGGAGATGGAGATGTAATGATTCCCTGCTGAAAGATGAGGTCCGTGCACAGGAGGTGCTTGAGGCTATTACGGAATTCTTTGAATTTAATGACAATGGCGAGGTGGGCCCACACACCCTATGGGACGCCTTCAAGGCCACAATAAGGGGCTTTCTCATCAAAATGAGCGCGCAGGCCAAAAGAGTGAGGGAAGCCCAGGAGAAAGCCCTGAGGGGGAAAATTGCCCAACTGCAACCGGTGGGGCCCCGAACGGCCCCCTTGGACCACGGTCGGCTCGAATCACTAGCCGACTATCGGCTCCAGCTGCGAGACCTCCTCTTACACAAAACGGAGCGAAGCCTCCAACTGGTCAAGCAGAAGTATTACGAAAAGGGGGACAAAGCGGATAGAATCCTAGCCTGGAAACTGAGGGAGGTCCAGAGGGAAAGAATGGTAAAGGCAGTGAGGAGTGAGGAGGGGACCATGGGCCATGACACTCCCCACATAGGAGAGGCCTTCCGGAGATATTTTGAAAAACTCTATACCTCGGAATGTGACGGGCGGGACGAGGAGATAGAGGGGTTTCTCAACTCGGTTCGGATACCGGCCCTGTCCGGGGAGATGGCCGAGGGTCTGGAGGGGCTGGTGACAGAGGAGGAGGTGGGCAATGCTATTAGCGGGATGAAGGTGGGGACCTCCCCCGGGGAAGATGGCTTCACAGTGTCCTTCTATAAACGGTACCGCTCTATTCTGGCCCCAAACTTAGCAAAGGTTTTCAATGCAGTATTAGAGGGGGGGACCCTCCCGGACTCCATGATGGAGGCCATAATTGTTGTCCTTCCCAAGGAAGGTAAGGACCCCACTGATTGTTCCTCATATCGCCCTATATCTCTACTAAACATTGATGTCAAGGTCCTTGCCAAAATCATTGGGAAACGGATGGAGAAGATCCTGCCGACACTGATCCATGGAGACCAGGTGGGGTTTGTAAGGGGTAGGCAGGGCTCAGACAACATCCGTAAAACCATAAACTTGATCCACCACGCCCAGAACTCCGATCTTGACGCGAGCCTCCTCTCTCTGGACTCGGAGAAAGCGTTCGACCGGGTCGAATGGCGATATATGGAGCTACTCCTGCAGAGAATGGGATTTGGTGCACACATCAGGGGTTGGGTAATGGCTCTTTACAGAGCCCCGAAGGCCAGGGTACAAGTGAACGGCAGGCTGTCGAGCCCCTTCTTCCTTTCACGGGGCACGAGACAGGGGTGTCCACTGTCCCCCCTGTTGTATATTCTAACGATGGAACCCTTGGCCATAGCGGTGAGGTCGCTCCCGGAGATCAGAGGGATAATGAGAGGGGAGGTGGAATTTAAGCTTTCCCTGTTCGCCGATGACATCCTGGCGTATCTGGTGGACCCCGGGGCCTCCCCCCCTCTCCCTCCTGTCCCTGGTGAATACATTTGGGCACTTCTCGGGGCTGAAGGTTAACGCTTCCAAATCGGTCCTTCTCCCCATGCGGGTAAACGACCCAGCTCTGGACCACGTGGGAACCTTTCACGGCATCACAGTGGGCAGGGTTTCTATTCGCTACCTGGGAGTCCTCCTCACCAGAGACCTATCCCAACTATCCCCCGCTAACTATGACCCAGCCCTGGCTAGCATTACCAGGGACCTCAGGAGGTGGAGCTCCATGATCTTGTCCTGGTACGGCCGCATGACGGCAGTAAAGATGAACGTGCTGCCGCGCCTGTTGTATCTCTTTACCTCCCTCCCATCCAACATTCCCGACCACCTCATGAGGACACTACAGAATGCGGTCCGAGAGTTTATCTGGCAGGGTAGGACCCCGAGGACTGCGAGGGCGGTCTTGACCCTGCCGAGGGAGGAGGGAGGGTTCGGCTTGCCTGACTTCCAGCTCTATTTCCGAGCCGCCCAGTTGCGAGTCCTCCTGGAGCACATGAGGGAGGGGATGGGCACCTACTGGTCTTACCTGGAGGACATGGACGCTCACCCCCTCAAGGTACGCGATCTTCTCTGGGCTCCACACAAGTTTATCCCGAACAGACTGAAATCCCATCCCACCTTGGGTGTCCTTTGGGCAGTCTGGAGGGAAGGCCCCCAGACGGCGCACCTAACGACGTGGCCATCCCCAATGTCCTCTCTTTGGGGACACCCGTTCAGATTAGGTAACAGGGGTTTTTCCAAGGCACAGGCATGGTCTGACGCGGGTCTGGAGTGGGTGGGACAGCTGTTCCGGGAGGGGGAATTCCTGCCCTATGAGGACCTAAGGGACGCCATTGGGCGGGGGTCTCTTTCTGTGTTTGAGTATCTACGCTTGAAGGGAATCCTCGGCGACCAATCATGGGGAGAGAATTTAAGGAGGCAGTTGACCCCCTTTGAGAAGTTCCTTGATATGGCGACCTCTAGAAAGGGAGCCGTCTCCGGAATGTATAGAATCCTCAATACTGTGAAATTGGTAGAACGGAGGGGCTTTCGCTCATATTGGAACGATCTCGCAGGGGAGGTGATTTCGGAAGACGCTTGGGCAAGGATCTTCAAAATTGCTTTTCACGGTAATTTGTACACGGCAGATATGGAACATAACTTTAAGATTCTGCAGGGATGGCACAGGGACCCTGTGAAACTATCTAAAATGTTTACGGCAGTGTCCCCCGACTGCCCGAGGGGCTGCGGCCAGAGGGGCTCACAAGGCCACATGTGGTGGCACTGTCCGAAAGTGCAGGCATACTGGGCAGAGGTGAGGGGCTGGATGGCTGAGGTCACGGAGGAACTGCTTCCCCAGGCCCCCCTGACGGTGCTGTTGGGCCTCCCGCCAGAGACCTCGGACCTCTACAGGTACCCCAGAATGTGGGAAACGATGCTATGGGCGGGGAGAGTGGCATTGGCACAGAAATGGAAGAGCCCGGAGACCCCATCCAAGGCTGACTGGCTAAAGAAATTGAAAAACTTGTTTCTAATGGACAAACTAACGGCCATGGTGAATAACGACTCTGGGTCATTCCTTGAAAATTGGCAGGGGGTAAGGAGGGCCTGGGGATGGGATGTGCACTGAGGCCAGGGGGGGGAGCCGGGCGGGGCTCGGGGGGACTAAGCCGAAAGACTGGACCATAAAGTACCAGGGACCCCATGGGCGGAAGGGGCGCCCACGGCCCGGGGACATTCGGTCGGCCGTCGGCCATCAGAGAACACCGACGCTCACATTCACTACCAAAGTAATGGACGCAAAAGAAAAGTCCTAATCTCCCTATGTCATGGATCATGTTGGTAAAACGAGGGGTGGGGGGAGGGGGGGTTCGAAGAGGGGGGCGGTTGGGTGGGTGGGGGGGGAGTTTGCTGGGCAAGTGCACCGTGAACAACTGATGATTACAAATATTGCCTGCTTGTTATACTCTTTAAAATGCCAATAAAACCAAAGTTTAAAAAAAAAAGATGGTCCACCTATAAGGCGGCCATCTTGAAACATTTTTCTGTTCACAGAAATCCTCAAGAGGCTCGCAAGGCGGCCTACAATTTGCAATGTGGGGAGGATCAGGCCCCACAAGAATTTGTGCAGGAGTTAAAGCGTGCTTTTGCGCAAACCACCAGAAGGGTGCGCACAGATAGTAGAGAGTTCATTAATACGTTTTTCCATGCCTTGCCCAAATATATCATGACCCAGCTCGTGAGGGATTTTCACGAGAAAAGATCTTTAGACTGGGTCATTGAACAGGCTACCCGGATCTATGAGGTGCAGAAACCGGTAGATAGCAAAAGTAATGCCCAGAAAAACCCCAAAGCCAACAGCACCCCTGCTGCTGCCAAGGTGGCAGAGGTAAAGGTTACCCCCGTTTTGGATTTGGAGATGGGGGGGCCTAAAAACCTACCTGCACCTAATAATGCTAGGCCCAGAAGGTCCTCGGGTCAGTCACAGACAGGGAGCCAAGGAGGCAGCCCCACAAATGGGGTCCCTCGCTCTCCTGATTATGTAAGTCCCCGTTACAAGGGAAATCGACCCATCCTGGGTTATGTGTGGACTCCTCCAGCCCAAGGGGGGGGATCCAGCCAAGCACCTAACCCAGGGAACTTCCCTCCAAACTTCCCACAGGAGGGCAGAAATTCTCTAAACCCTGGGCAGAACTTTTTCCCCAGATATCCAACCGACTTTCAGCCCCAAAACCATCCATCCTTCTTTCCCCAATTCCCTGATCCCAGACAACCTAATCCGGGAGAGGGGAGGCCAAGGGTGGAGGGGTACCCAAATCTTCCCAACCCGGGGTATTACCAGAGGAGGGACAGCTACCCTTCCCGGGATCAGCCCAGTGGAGAAAACAGGGCCCCGTATCAGCCTGAGCGGGTTTCCCAGTTAGAGCGCCAGGTTCAAAACATGGCGCGGGATCTGGATCACATACTGAGGGCTCAGCAGAACCCTCAGACCGGCATGCCGGCGCAGAACACACCCAACTCTGGACCTGGTGCCCCAGAACAATGACGGGGGCAGCACCCCGATAACTCACCGGTTCCCAGGGAGGAGGCACAAAGGGAAGGGGGGTGTAAAGCCTTGGAGGAAGCTTCCTTCCTCACTTGTAAACAGCCCCTGGAAACCCAGGAACCGGAAACAAAATCTCTTGCCCCTGAAAGTCTGCCTCCTAAGGAGCAGAGGGGGGGTAGGAGAAACAAAAGACCCAAACAGACTCAGTTTGAGGAGGAGGTACAGATCTTCCAATTTGAGGGAGAGGGATCCTCAGAGGATCCTGGGAAAAGGATCTTCCCCTTCAGAGAGGTGGGAACTCCTCCTAAAGAAAAATGGGTCCCTAGGGATGCAAATCCTGACTGGGGAGATGTGGAGACTGAGCTACCGCCGCCCACCATCTCATCCCACAACCAACAGCAAGAAAATCCCCTGGTTCAAACCCATCCTGGTGACTGCCTCCAAAAAGGGGGGGGCGGCCCAGAACCAGAGCCAGGGGAACCCACAATGGCTCTGATCTCCAGTTGCCAACTTTTTCTTTCAGATTCCCAAGGCTCTCCACAGAATTCTGCCCAAATCTCTTCGCTAGCGATGTCCAAAACCAGAAAGTTAGCCCACCAGTTGTCCAAAAATGTGCATTATCTGTGCCCCCTTGAGGAGAAGGAGGGAAGATACTATGCCCCGGTACAAGTACAGGGGCAGGGTACAATCTCGGCACTGGTGGACACTGGATCTCAAGCTACCCTTCTGTCCAGAAGGGCCTTTGACGAACTGAATGCAGGAAGGGGAGGGAATTACCAAATTCCTCTCACCTCACTTCCTGGACAACTCCAGAACTTTGACGGGAAGGAAATTCCCGTCGAGGGGACGGCAGATTTGGACATTAAAATTGGGCGACACAAGTTGAAACACCCGGTCATAGTTGTGACCCCAGAGGGCACCCCTTGTTTACTAGGGAATGACCTCCTGAGAAGGTTGTCACCCCTAATAGATTGTGTAAACAAGGTCCTCTGGACCCAGACTAGCCGACCAATAAAATTAAAACGGAGTGTCAACCATGTTAGTTTAAACAGCACCTGCCACATGGTTGAACAAAAATCTGAACAAGTAGAATTTCACTTCCAGAATAGCCAAATCCCAGACGTGACAGTAATAGCAGTAGGACAACAGACTGGTGATGCAGGGTCCTCTCTATTTCTGAAAATCAACCTTCCTTCCAGTCTAAAGTGGTACTCCACGCTGGAAGGAAACACTCTGAGATTCTATACTAATCCACAATCAGAAACTCCCACTCCTATAGTCCAGAAAGATGTGAAATCAGCTCAGAGCCTGGCTGATATTCAGCAAATTGGAGAGCAGTTGTTCATCCCTGTTCAGTTAAATGATGGGAAGGACTCTGTTCTCGCTCGAGTGTGTGTGAGCAACGGTAAGAGCTTCATCAGCGAAGCCATGTTCCGCCAACTCCCAAAAGATCCAGCCATTCCCACCTTCAAACTGATAGACAAATGGGAAATGGACCTGGACGCACCTAATTCCAAACATCTCCTGCCAAGCAGGTATATGCTCAAAATCTCCATTGGCAACAAGAGCATTGTCCACAATTGTTGGGTCGTGCGAGACGTCCCTGCCGCCTTTTACTTAGGCAGTGACATTCTCAATCGCTTTGCCATTAGTTTGGACCTAATAAACTTCAAAGCTTGGTCCCGATTAGCGGATAATCCCATGGGCTTTGATGATCCAGAAAAAGCATTTAGGTCAGCCCAATTGCTACCTTATGCAGTTGAAATTCAGATTAAAGAGGAAGTCACCATCCCAGAAAGGACCCGACAATTCTCCCTGGAAGTGAAAGTTAAAAGAGGACAAGAGTTGAAAAACCCTGATGCTTACATACATCTAAATGCTTCTCTCCAACAGCAAGGGTTGGGGGTAAACCCAACACCATTAGTCAACATAGAACATGACACCATTCCAATAGAGGTGGATAACAGCGACTTAAAGAGTATTACTCTAGCCGCAGCCACCATTATTGGAATGGCGGTTGATGACCGACATTTCTCCATTGATCTTAGAAATGAACTGTTAGGACCAATCCCTAAGGACTGTTTTGACAGTGACAGTGAGGACAATACAACACCAGACAGGATTTTTACCCGGCATGGGGGGAACTTCCTGGTGTACACTTCTTGCCCTTATGGTAAGGAAGATGTGACTTGTGACTTCAGGAGGGATGAGGTGATTTTCCAGGTCCATGAGGGCTGCCTTTCCCACCTGAAGCCTCCGGTCCAAATCAGCACTCTGACCAGGGACTTCTCCACCCAGCTGGAGGAGGCCGCGGAGATAGCCAAAAGAGAAGTCTTCCCAGGCTTCAGGCAGATGGTGGAAGAGAGAGTCAACCTAGCTGATGCCTGTGTGACTCTGGAACAAAAGCAAAAGTTGAAACAAGTTTTCTTGGATTTCCAAGATCTCTTTGCGGTAGACTCATATGACTGTGGTCGCACTGACATCCACACAACAACAATCCCCACGGACCCTGGCATGACTCCTGTGTTTGTGAAGCAATATCGCTTGCCTCTCGCATCAATGGAGTCCCTTACGGAAATAATTAAGAACCTTGAGTCCCGGGGAATAATCCGTCCAGTCCACAGCACCTTCAATAATCTGGTGCTGGGGATATTAAAGCCAAACGGCCAGTGGAGACTCTGCGCCGACCTTAGGGAGCTCAACAAACGGGTCCATACTTCCCGATGGCCTCTGCCCTACATTGACCAAGGGCTGGCCCAGATCCAGGGGTCACAGGTATTCACTGCAATAGACCTGACCAATGGATACTGGACCGTGCCTGTCAGCAGGGAGGACCAATGCAAACTGGCTTTTACCTTTGGGGGCCAGCAGTACACATGGACCCGGACTACCTTCGGATACCTCAACTCCGGCAATGAATTCAACATTTTCCTACATAAGGCCATGCCCGACCTGGGTGCGAGGGGTAACCTGGCTTATGTAGATGATGTCCTCATCAAAAGTTCATCTGTGGAGGAACACATAGCGGAGATCCATTATGTTCTGACACAGTTGAGGGCCGCCGGAGCAAAACTTTCCTTTCAGAAAGCACAGTGGTGTAGAACCCGTGTTAATTTCTTGGGGCATGAGATTACTCCTCAGGGTCTCTGTCCCCAGGAAAAGAAAGTGGAAGCACTTCAGAAACTGAAAGACCCCACAACTCTGCGGGAACTAAGGAGCCTCCTTGGACTGACTAATTACAGCAGAAAGTTCATTGAGGGCTAAGCAGAGATCACCAGACCCCTGATTCATCTCCTGAACGGGGGGGTCAAGTGGGAATGGGGTCCAGAACAAGCCGAGGCAGTAAAACAACTCAAAAGAAGCCTCTCACAAGCGCCTTGCCTAGCTTACCCTGTCAGAAACAAGGAGTTCTTCCTGGAGACAGGGTTCTCTAATATGTGCTTGACGGCCGTATTATACCAAAAGCATGACAAGGTCAATAAAGTAATCTCCTATGCGAGCAAAACTTTATCCTCTGTGGAGGAAAAATTCAACGATTGTGAGAAGGCACTCCTGGCAACGGTGTGGGCATTGAAGAATTACCGCCCGTTTATCCAGGGGGAACACATCATAGTGGAGACTCCACACCAGCCTCTGCAATATCTCCAAAGTGACAGAATCCGGGCCGGAAATGTGAGTAACTCCCGAATTACTTCCTGGATTCTGTCAATGCAAGGCTTTCCTGTGGAGGTCCGATATGGCCAAAACAAGAAGAGTCCCCTCGCGCAAGGTCTGGCTGACTTGCATGATTGTGCCAGAGAAAACTGTCTCGAGGACGAAAGTCTAAAAATAAAGGACAACATGGAGGCATACCTTAATTCCCCCCACAAAGTCTTTGAAGAGGACATGTGTGAGGGAATGCCCACTGTCCATGTGGATGGATGCTCTTACCATGTTGACAACGACGGGGAGAAAGAACTGGTGGCCGGCGTAGGGAATGCATGGGTGAATGAGTCCCCGGAACCCTCCGCTGGATACAAAATTGGTCCCCGAAGTAGTCAGGTGGCAGAATTGATGGCTGTGCATCAGGCCATCCTCACTGCTGTCCAGCATCAACTCCACGAACTGGTCATAATCACAGATTCGGATTATGTACGGAACGGGTTCGTGGAGCACCTGGTTAATTGCAAAACCAGAGGCATGTTATGTGCTAACAACAAACCCTTGAAACATGGGAAGTTGATCCAAAACATTGATGATCTGGTCACCTCGAATGAGATGACCATCTATTGGAAAAAGATCAAGGGTCATTCCAAAGTAGAGGGACCAGACAAAACTGGAAATGACTTAGCTGATCAGCTGGCCAAAACCGGGGCCATCCAAGGGGATCTAATTGAGATTGAGTCCCTGTTGGGGGAAATCCAGGTCACTGCCATCACTAGGTCCCAGACAAATGCTCACAACGACCTTTCAATTGCACAATGGAGTAAGGAGACCCCTGATGCTGATTTGATTACCGCTCAGAAGGGGGATCCAATAATTGGTAAATTTTACCAGCACCTTGAGGATCCTGAGAAAGTTGATGAAATTGGGAAAGAGGACCTAAGAGTGTTGATGAAATGTCCAAAAATGTTCCGAATCCAAGACGGTTTGTTGGTAAGGAAATCCAAAGCTGGCCACGATCAGTGGGTGGTTCCTACCTCATTCCGAAGCCTGATGTTAAGTCACGCCCATGATGCGGCCACCGCCGGTCATAGGGGGTTTCACACAACATTGGAAATCTTAAGAGAGGTTGCATACTGGCAACACATGGGGCAGGACCTCGACCAATACTTGAAGGGGTGTCTTGTGTGTGCACAAATTCAGCCATCATCCCTTACGCACCGGGCGCCTTTACAATAGAGGGGAATGACACTGCCATGGTCAGATTTACAAATCGACTTTGTAGGCCCTGTGATTCGCTCGGCTAGGGGGAATAAGTACATGTTGACTGTGACATGCTTGTTTACCAAGTGGGTGGAATGTCTCCCAGCCCCAAATTGCAAGGCAGAAACTGCAGCTGCCTTGATGATTAACCACATCTTTTCCCGTTTTGGTCTACCTCAAAGGATTGAGTCAGACAGAGGTAGCCACTTCACCAGTGAAGTAATGACAAAGATGTGGGAGATACTGGGGGTCAAGAGAAAGCTGCATATTGCTTATAGACCAGCTTCTTCTGGGGCAGTAGAGAGATATAACCGGACAATTGTGAGCATATTAAAGAAGTTTGTGGCAGATTCTGGGCCAAGTTGGGATATCCGATTACCTCTGGTCCTAATGGCTATCAGATCTACCCCTTCATCTGTAACCAAAATGTCACCATTTGAGTTGATGACTGGGCGCAAGATGGTGCTTCCTCAGCATTTGCTCTATAGGACCCAAGAGCAGACACTGATAAATGCCTCCACTACTCATGAGTATGTAGAGAATTTAAGGAAACACCTCCAACATGCTTTTGCTTATGCTCAGCGGAATCTAGAAAGATCAGCTGATAGCATGAAGACCCATTATGACCTGAAAACTTCCAGGAAGGAATATCAGGTGGGAGACCGGGTCTATCTATACAACTTCCAAAGGAACCAGGCCAAGCAGCGCAAATTTTTGCCTACATGGAAGGGACCAGTCGAGATCATAGACAAAATCTCCCCTGTGGCCTACAAAATCCACATCCCCAAAGGTCCTTTGGCAGCGGGGGAAGACAAGTGGGTCCACATAAACCAGTTGAAATGTTGCCATCCCAGGCACGCTCTGCAGCAACTGGAGGAATCCTCTGGAATCCTAGCGGGTACTGTCTCAGACTAATTCAGTTCCAATCATAAAACATACCACATCTAGTCTCTAAAATATTGTGATTTGCATGAAACTGTCTCTTAGTTATACTGTTTTTTTTTCAAAATAAGAATGTAATGTTTCGTTATGATGAAATGCATATGCTGCCCCACTATCTCAACAGTGGTGGAAAAACGTCTATGAGTAGGTATTGCCGCTCTTCCTTTGTCGTCCTAGGAGAAAGAAAACCTGAAGACGGGCCAAGGAGGGCGATCCGGAGACCAGGAATGAAGATCCAATGGGCCCAGTGGACCGCCCAATACTCCCATCAGGACTGGCGAGGAGAACCGATCGATCTGACCGGATGGAGGAAAAGATGCTGAACTGTGCCATCTACCGGAAGAAGATTATGCGGACAGACCGGTGCGTGGGTCAAAACCCTTGTGCACCCGACTCCCCATCGACTCAAATTCAAAGTGCAGTCGCGTGGGGGGGCTTGTTGGGTGTCTTGACCCACGTGCAAGTAATCATGCTGCAACATTTGGTGCTGTGGGCTTAGAAAATTCAAGATGGCGGAAAACCCACATGTGCGCCGAAATCCAGGAAAGCTGCGCAGTTTGTGCGCCCACCAAAATGGTTGCCTCACTTGCCACCCACCAGTGCGAGAATGAAAGGCCGGGTTGCCATGAGGGAAATGGGTTGCCAAAGGAAAAACAGTAGCGCCGGTTAGCTTCAAAGCGCTTTAAAACCACCATTGGACTACCCGCACAGTAGTCTGAAACCATTGGGAATGGCAATGCTGATTGCCAAATGCAACTTAGAATTGTGGGGAATTCATTTGTTAAATCCCAAAAATGGGTGCAGTACCAGTACTCACCACTATCCAAAAGCCGGCGTTTTAAAACCACCCTGTGTTTCTCTGAAGGCAGGCTCAAAATGCCTATTTTCAAACATTACAATATGTGCAAAATATTCACTGAACACCAGCAGACATTTGGCAGAATGGAGTTTTGTGTGCCTACAAAATCTGGGAAATGAAGAGCCCAGAACAATGCTTATAACAAAACTGGCTGAGCTATGGAGTCAGCAGTTTAAGTTGCACTGGATTTAAAGACACTAAAATCGAAAATGTTTAGATTAAATGAGTGACCTATGTTTGGTGTCACATGCCTTTGTAACTGTTGAAATGTCATAGTTTTGCACTTAGAATCAGCATTCTAGCTGCATGTGTAAAATTGCAAGTTAATTCAAAAAGCAACAAAAAACATGACAGTTAGCTGAAAGTCTGGCTTAAGGAACTTGATTTTGCTTGACAGCTACCCCCATCAGGAGTGAAACTTGAGTCACAACTGTGTTCCCAGGCCTATCTGCCTTTTTGCTGGCCACACTAAGAATATACCATCTATCTGATAATTGAATTACCTGTGCTCTGCAGGAGAGTGAACAATGCAACTCCCTTCACCCAGGCAGAGGGTTTATTGAGAGGATCATAAATGGCTTCCTCTTGAACAATGAGCCTTTCAGGACCCAAGCAAATCTTATATTGCAGGGGTCGTAAAAGTGGCTTACTCTTGGCAGAAACTGGGAGGGGGAGAAACTGGAGACAGAAGCTGGCTTGGCAGAACTGGATAAACCAGTATTTCTACCTTGTGCTGAGAGGAAACCACACCCCTTTGGAGCCAGAACATAACTTTAAAAAGATGGATCATTCATAGAGCGGACATGTGAACATTTTATAAATGATACCATAATTCTTGTGATTTTTCTGCCCACAGTTTAAGAGGTTTTTAGAACCGGTGGTATGTTCAGGGGGGTGTCAGCGGAAAAGTGGATATTACTCTAAATGTATGCATGTTAAAAATCTGAAACTTCATCAGTTAATGTCCATACTCCCTGCGCACATGTATGTAAAGTTGGGTCAATGTCAGAAATTGAAAAATCAGTTAAAAAGTCAATTATGTGCCATTTCTGAATGCAAGCTCTTAGAAACAACAGATTTGGACAGAGACATGGCTAAATTCAGCCACACCATGTATATGTAAGTTCAAGCAACTGTGTAACTGTGAAATATGTCTTTTGTTATCAAATATAGAATGTGTGCAATCTGACAGAGGAGTGTCCTATCTGCAAGCCATAAAATGACATCACTCTGACACAACTTAGCTTCGCCAATCAAGTGAGGAATGGAAATTTGACCAATGACAAGTGAGAGGGGCAAGTTTAGTTATGACCAACATACCCACCCACTCTCAAACCACATAAAAGCAGACAGACAGGACAGATAGGGACCTTCAATTCCATTTGCTGCAACGCGCTCTGCCGGACCATACAACATCCAGAGATCCAGACTTCAAATTCATCAACCTCCAGAAAGCCAAACTAGAGGCTTCAATCTATCCAGAACTAAGAGACCAGACCAGAGCGAGCAGTTCCAGAGACCAGACGCTGTGCCCAGAGAGAGACCAGAGCCCAGTCTAAAACCCTGACCAGATCCGTGATGAGGCCCATTTAATTCAAGAATATAGTGTGAGTACCCAGCAGAACTGTGTAGAACCAATCTCTTTGTTTAAATTCATCTAATTCAATCTATTTAACCTAAGTAGAACTGCCTGATAGCTCCAAATCTGTCACCTGTCATTCTAGCTGCAAAATCTGTCACTTGTCATTTTGAGCTTTTAAAATTTCAAATCTGAAAAACGACCTTCACAAAATCGCTCATATCTCCGCGACCGTTTGTCTTAGAGACTTGCAGTAACTTTCATTTGGAAGCTGAGATCCTACGCTTTCCTAGGACCCCAAAACGATAGAGATAGTCCCTGTGGTTCCTCTGTAATAGCGCTCGGCGCATCCGCGAATTTTGCCGCGATTTGCAAATTTCTTCACGTGTAAAAAGACAGCAGTTTTGCTTTTCCTTGCCAAAAACTTCGTTTACCTGCTAGTTACTACTAAAGCATTGTTAAGGTGATCCTGAATTCATAGAGAGTAGATATCACTCACCCTGAACCTCTGAAAGGGAATTAAAAGCATTTTTAGCATATTTTTTAATTCATTGCCAGCACATATCAAAGCATTTTGCCTGTGTTTTCAAAACTCCTATCTGTTTTCTGTAGTGTAAGCTTGCTGGGGTGAACTGAATTACAGTTGATTGCATTTCTGAGAACTGTGTGCTTCCTTCCATTTCCTTGCATTGCATCAAGGGGGGGAGGGGATTGCCAGAGAAAAGTGATTACATTGTTTTGTTGAAATCATATTGAGTATTTTCTATACTGCATTTCATTCATTCAACATTCCATCCATTTGAACTCTATAAAGCATTCTCTATCACATTATTCTTCTTTTGTTCCTATTTACCAGTGTGCTATCTCATCCATTTCATGTCAACTCATTAGTGATTATAAAGAAGTGTGCTAGTGCCAGATTCTCCGTTGTTAATCATTATCATATCAGATTAAGGGTGATATTCAATTATTAATTTATTATAAAGTGTGATATATATATATTTTAAATTATCAAATAAACCTTTTAACTTGCAAAACAGAACTACTTCTTGGCTCAGTGGGGTCAGGGGGATTCCAAGAGAGGGGTGTTATATAGGGGTAGTCATCCAGAACGCATGAACTGGACATAAAGATATATCAATAAGGGTTTCCATTCAGTATCCCAGACTAGGCATTGACTTAGCTGTAGTGTTGAATTGAATCCTCTTACAAAACACACACTGCAGCACACCGCTGTGCTACGCCAGGAGCAAGGAATATGTGTGTAAAGACGCCACCCACAGCAAGCACCACTGTAAACAGACTCAGCCTAGAGTCAAGAGTCTGGAAACAAACACTGCAGCACTCTGCTGTGCTCCGCCAGAAGCAATGAATATGTGTGGAAAGTCACCACCCACTGCGAGCACCACTGTAAACAGACTCAGCCTAGAGTCAGGAGTCAGAAAACACACCCTGCAGCACACTGCTGCACTACGCCGGGAGCAAGGAATATTTGTGTAAAGTCGCCACCGACAGCAAGCACCACTGTAAACAGACTCAGCCTAGAGTCTCAGGAGTCAGGAAACACACACTGCATCACACCACTGTGCTCCACCAGAAGAAAGTAATATGTGTGTAAAGTCACCACCCACAGCGAGCACCACTGTAAACAGACTCAGCCTACAGTCAGGCGTCAGGATACACACACTGCAGCACACTGCTGCTCTATGCCAGGATCAAGGAATATGTGTGTGAAGTCACAACCCACAGCGAGCGCCACTGTAAACAGACTCAGCTGAGTGTCAGGAGTCAGGATACACACACTGCAGCACACTGCTGTGGTATGCCAGGAGCAAGGAATATGTGTGTAAAGTTGCCACCCACAGCAAAGCCACTGTAAACAGATTCAGCCGAGAGTCAGGAGTCAGGATCCACACACTGCAGCACACCGCTGCACTATGCCAGGAGCAAGGAATATGTGTTAAGTCGGCACCCACAGTGAGCACCACTGTAAAGAGACTCAGCCTAGAGTCCGGAGTCAGGAGAAACACACTGCAGCACACCACTGTGCTCCGCCAGAAGCAAGGAATATGTGTGTAAAGTTGCCCCCCACAGCGATTGCCACTGTAAACAGACTCAGCCTACAGTCAGGCATCAGGAAAAACACACTGCAGCACACTGCTGCACTACGCCATGAGCACGGTATATGTGTAAAGTCGGCACCCACAGCGAGCGCCACTGTAAACAGACTCAGCCTAGAGTCAGGAGTCAGGAAACACACACTGCAGCGCACTGCTGCGCTATGCCAGGAGCAAGGAAGTCACCAACCACAGCAAGCGCCACTGTAAGCAGACTCAGCCGAGAGTCAGGAGTCAGGATACACACACTGCAGCACACTGCTGCGCTACACCAGGAGCAAGGAATATGTGTAAAGTCGGCACCCACAGCGGGCGCCACTGTAAACAGACTCGGCCTAGAGCAAGGAATCAGGAAACACACACTGCAGCACACTGCTGTGCTACGGCAGGAGCAAGGAATATGTGTGTAAAGTTGCCACCCACAGCAAGCGCCACTGTCAATAGCCTCAGCCTAGAGTCAGGGGTCAGGAAACACACACTGCAGCACACCACTGCACTACGCCAGGAGCAAGGCATATGTGTAAAGTCAGCACCAACAGCATGAGCCACTGGAAACAGACTCAGCCTAGAGTCAGGAGTCAGGAAATACACACTGCAGCACACCACTGTGCTCCGCCAGAAGAAAAGAATATGTGTGTAAAGTCGCCACCCACAGCGAGCGCCACTGTAAACAGACTCAGCCTACAGTCAGGAATCAGTATACACACACTGCAGCATACCGCTGCGCTATGCCAGGATCAAGGAATATGTGTGTAAAGTCACCACCGATAGCGAGCGCCACCGTGAACAGACTCAGCCTAGAGTCAGTAGTCAGGAAACACACACTGCAGCGCACTGCTGCGCTATGCCAGGAGCAAGGAAGTCACCAACCACAGCAAGCGCCACTGTAAGTAGACTCAACCAAGAGTCAGGAGTCAGGATACACACACTGCAGCACACTGCTGCGCTACACCAGGAGCAAAGAATATGTGTAAAGTCGGCACCCACAGCGAGCGCCACTGTAAACAGACTCAGCCTACAGTCAGGAGTCAGGAAGCACACACTGCAGCACACCGCTGCGCTACACCAGGAGCAAGGAATATGTGTGTAAAGTCGCCACCCACAGCGGGCGCCACTGTAAACAGACTCAGCCGAGAGTCAGGATCCGGCTGTGAAAAACATTTGAGGACTACACAACACAACCAGATATCCTAAAATAAACTTTGCGTTATACAACCCACACATAAGACAATTCACTACAATTGGTACTTCAAAACAGCCAAACTAGCGAGGACGCCCTCATTAATGTTTCTAGGCTCCACCATATTCCCTACACATAGTAAAGTGTGCAGGCAAGATCGGCTAGTGCATAACACTGACATGTTAGCAGCGCGAATGAGTAAGTTTGGCAAATTCACCTCGGAGCCCGTGAGTCAATATTTTGAAGAAAACGTTGAGCCAAAGTTTACTTAAGATATAGTTGACTCCATTTTCTATGCTTGATTATGCCAGATTATGGCACCGGGTACTAAAGCTGTGGAATTGCATACTGGAGGCCTAATTGTGCTCTGAAACACTTGTGTCCGAACGTGATATAAATAAAATATCATGTCATATATCATGTGCTGTGATTTAGGAATGAAATCCCTCCTGGCACGGGATAGACGCAGGATGCTGTGTTTTCAGAGAAATTACGTGTTCCTGCAGAAGACTCCTTCTTCCTAACCCTGAATGTGGCCGTTCTTAATGTGAGGGGGCCGGGGTTGTTACTTTGCACTCCACTCAGAGTCATTCCTAAAAAGCATAAGTTTACCTCGCAGGTGCAATTGACACATTATCCATTGCCCTTTTCCCACCTCACACACATCAGCTGTGCCCAGTCCCATCACCCATCCACGCATGCACAACAAACACACGCGTGCTTGGACACACACACATGAATGCATACATGTATTCACAATGCACACACCCACAAACACACCCATGCACGTAGGAACTCCGAAGACATACAAACACGCATTCACGCCCACACACACAATGCACATGCATGCAAAAAAAAACACACAGATGCACACATCAATGCACATCAATACATGCATACACAATGAACACGCACACTCACAACAAGCAAGCATGAACAAACGTGCGCGTGCATTAAATCAAGACTTTGTTCGACAGATGAAAATGGAGCTCAGGAGGGTGTTGGTGAGGCATGACTCCCATCGGAATAAATAAAAGCATTTGTGAGAATATCCACCTGGGAGCAGGGAAGACAGTCACATGAAAGCTCAAACATTCAGATAGCCGTGAAATGACAGGAACGCACCACTATTTATCGCCTAGCAGGTGTTGAGAGTGCAGCGGGAGCTCTTTCTGGTTGTATTTATTTTACGTGGGAATGTATGGAGTGCAGACCTAGATTTGGGGAGCACTGGAGCGTTGTACATCACTATGGGCTCCATGAACAGATTAGATTGCCATGAGGAGAACCCTCTTTCTAACATATGTTATGTTAGCGGTATTTGTCCCCAGGCGCTCTGACGGACCTGCAAACAGGAAGTGTGGGTAGGCTTAGTTGGGAAGAGGGGGAGAAGGAGAGTGGGAGAGGTGATGTGCTGTTGGCAGCTTCAGCTCAGTATACACCGTTTGCTGGGCTTTGGTGCTCATATCGGATCGGGCGAAGGCCTCAAGTGCTGTGGGTGAAGTTTATGTGTTGTTGATGCGATGTGGTAAAGTACGAGCGGATTGCTGGGAGAGAGGCGGTTGTGTGGTTTGTGTGGGTTTAAGTATGTGGAAGATTGAGGGTTGGGTTAGTGGGGTCTGTATCCTGATTCAGGTGCTTATGGTTCTGTTACAGTTGTATACCTGTGGATTGGGATGTTGCTGTTTCCATGTGGGCCGACTTGCTTTGGTAATGTTGCGCTGATCCAACTGTATCCTATTGAGTATAGTTTGGATTGGTGGGTGCGTCTGAACCTAATCTTTCGGTGTGGGAGTGGGTGGGTAATAGCTATTCTCAGGTTATCTAGTGTGACCCTGGTCGGTTAAGGCTTTGAGTGGTTCAGGGTCGGAGTCGTGTTGGTGTGTTGTACTGGTGGATCCGTATTGGTGAGCCTGTGTATTCAGACGTTCGTATCCTTCTATCCTAACTGGTTCTTTGGTTTCCGTGGGATGAACATCCTTGGGACTATTGTTAAGTTGTAGTTTTATGTGGTGGGGCATTGTGCTTCCTGATTGTGTATTGGTGGGCAGTGTGTAGTGACGAAACATTCGGTTTTTCACCCATTGCATTGGGGCCCGTGGTGCAGTGCTTCCTTACCCCCTCTGTATTTTGTCCTTAGGGCTGATGGGGAGGGTAATAGTTAAGGTCATGGGCCTCTTGATGATGTGTTCTAGTCTTTCTGTCTTTGTTAACTTTCTTTGGTCGTATTGCGGCTGTCTCCCGTTTGGACCTTTAGTATGTCGTGGGATGTTTACCTTGGCTTTTCCCAGTGATTGATTGGTGTGTATCACGGTCGCTCTACGTTCATTGATGTTTTTTGTTATGTCGATGCCCCTGTGGCCAGTCTTCCTAGTTATGACGTAAAGAGCCAGGTTTTGAGTAATTTCCTGAATAATAGGTGGTTTCTTGTGTTACGTATGTACTTTGGGAGGTCGTTCCAGGTTTTTGGGGCTTGGTGAGAGAAGGAGGATCCTCCAAGTTATCTTTTTTTGTAGGGCTTTGGTTCTAGACCGATGTCCATGCTTGATCTGAGCATTCTTGTTGGTTGGTGTAGGCGCAGTTTGTCTCTTAGGAACTCAGCGCTTTCGTTGGGTACTGCTCTGTGTGTAATGCATATTGTTTTGAATTTTATTTGTTGTTTTATTGGTAGCCAATGTAGTGTTTTCAGCGCAGGTGCAGTGTGTTCTCTTCGGGGTAGTTTCAGAAGTAGTCTGGCTGCTGCATTTTGAATGCATTGTAGTTTTTTTAGGAGTCATTCAGGCATCCCTAGATATAGGCTCATGGCGTAGTCTACCTTGGACATGACGAGTGCGATGATGGTGGTTATTTTGTTGGTGGACGATAGGAACAGAAAGATTCTCTTTGCTGCTCACAGGAGGAAGAAGCATTTCTTGACGAGGGTGTTTACTTGTGGGTCTAGCATGAGATTATTGTCCATCAAAACCCCCAGGTTTTTTAACATCGGCGATGGTGCTGGGGTT
Source organism: Ambystoma mexicanum (assembly GCF_040938575.1). Taxonomy (NCBI): domain Eukaryota; kingdom Metazoa; phylum Chordata; class Amphibia; order Caudata; family Ambystomatidae; genus Ambystoma; species Ambystoma mexicanum. The sequence continues at coordinate 1,511,106,727 of NC_090922.1, forward strand.
GTCCCGAGTTCCCTTGGCAAAGGGATGAATTGGGTTTCTCCTCCATTTTTTGTGACAATCTTTATTTCAGTTTTGCCTGGGTTGATTTTGAGGGAGTTGGAGTTCATCCAGAAGAATACATCGCTGAGGCAGTTTTCTAGCGTTGAGTTTCTCTCCGGGTTGTCTTGTATTTTGAAGATTATTTGTGTATCGTCAGCATAGTTGTAGCAGGTGAGTCTGTGGCTTTTGATGATTCTTATAAGTACATACAGGTAGATGTTGAATAGTAGAGGGGAGAAGGGTGATCCTTGTGGTACTCCACAGGTGGAATCTCTTGGGCTGGATTTGAAGGGTTTCATCCATACGGTTTCCGTTCTGTTTGTTAGGAAAGATTTGATCCATAGTAGGGCGGTGTCTGTTATTCCAAGTCCTTCTAATCTTGTTATGAGGGTGTCATGGGCGACTGTGTCAAATGCTGCCGATAGATCTAGGAGTATCAAGGCAGTGCTGTTGTCCGAGTATGCGTTGAATTGTAGATCGTCCCATATTGAGAGTAGAGCTGATTCTGTTCCTCTCATTGGTCTGAAGCCAACTTGTGCCTGGTCTAGAAGGCCGTGCTCTTCTATAAACATTTGGGTTGTTTTGTATACGTACATTTCGAGCAGCTTCGATGTATACGGTATGTTGGAGATGGGTCTGTAGTTGGAAAGGTCCTCTACATTTCCTGCTGTATCTTTGATTAGTGGCCTGATGTATGCGGTTTTGAAGGCTTGTGGCACTTTCCCAGTTGTGATGGAATGGTTGAGGACGTTCCTGTGATATTCCATGGGTGTTCCTTGTTTAAGGATCGATTTGTATATGTCTGGTGGGCAGGGGTCTTCGGGGGACCCTGAGTTATTGCTTTCATTCACCAGTTTGACGAATGTCTCCACTGATATTTCTGGAAAGCTTCGTAGTTTGTTTGGGTGCTCCTCTCCCGTGTAGGTTGGGGTTGTGGCCAGATCAGACGGTCTGACTGTATTGTTTGTTGGATGTTGGTGATTTTGTTTTTGAAGTGGTCTGCAAGGTCGTTGCAGAGTTTCGTGGACAGAGTTGGTGTGTTGTTGCATCCCGGAGGGTCCTCTTTACTTTTTGTATTTCCTTTTTGTAAGCCCGGTAGTGTTGCAGGAATTTCAGTTTGTTCGCCGCATCATTTTGTTTTCTCCAATCAAGTTCTAGTCTTCGTTTTTTTCTTTTCATGGTTCTAAGTAGTGGGGTGAACCATTTTGCCATTGACTGTTTATTAGAAGAAGCGAAGGGTTTTTCTTTGGAGATGTTATCTATAGTAGTTATAATCCAGGAAGGCAGCAGGGTTACCTTTTTGTCCAGGTCATCTTCTTCCATGAATGTTGGGTCTGGTTTGTTTAGCTCCAGCAGTTCGTTCAGGTTGGAGTTTTTGATGGTTCTCCAATTTCGTATCATGGTTTTCGTTGTTTTGTCCGGTTGATTGTTTGTTAGCCTGGTCATTTTGATTACGAAGGGGATGATGAGGTGGTCGCTCCAGGGTATTTGGATTGGGGGTGCCGTGGTGAGGAGTAGTTTGTTTGCGAAGATTGTGTCAAGTGTATGCCTTGCCGAGTGGGTTGCTCCTTTGACTAGTTGTTGTAGGTTCGTTGCTGCTAGTTGGCTGGTTAGCGATTTTTGTATGGTTGTGCTTTCTCCTTCAAACCAGATTTTGAAATCTCCCAGGACTATCAGGTGATTGTGTTTGATGGCTAGGACGGTGATTGCTTCTGTGAAGGAGTCTACGAAGGTTGCATCGTAGGTTGGTGGTCTATATATTAGTACGAATTTCAAGTTTGTTTTGGGTGTAGCTCCTAGACGTATGATTAGGGATTCACATTTATCGATGATTAGTGGGTCTTCCAGTTTGATATCCAGGTGTTCCTTGTGAATGATTGCCAGCCCTCCCCTTCCTTTGGTTTTTCTGCTTGATTGGATGCATTTGAAGTATTCAGGCAGGCAGTTGTTGAGGGTGATCTTGTAATTGTCATCTATCCCTGTTTCTGTTACAAATAAGATGTCAATCCCTCCGTCACAGAGCAGATCGTATATCTCGGTGGCATGTTTGGACGTAGCATGTATTACTTTCAGTATGGGCTCCATGCACAGATTAGATTGCCACGGGGAGAACACTCCTTCTAACATAGCACGTATTACTTGCAGCATGGGCCCCATGCCCAGATTAGATTGCCACGGGGAGAACACTCCTTTTAACATAGCATGTATTACTTGCAGTATGGGCTCTATGCACAGTTTAGATGACCACAGGGAAACACTCCTTTTAACATAGCATGTATTACTTGCAGTACAGGCTCCATGCACAGATTAGATGTCCACGGGGAAAACACTCCTTTTCACATAACATGTATTACTAGCAGAATGGGCTCCATGCATAGATTAGATGACCACAGGGAAACACTCCTTTTAACATAGCATGTATTGCTTGCAGTATGGGCTTCATTCACAGATTGGATGATCACAGGGAAAACACTCCTTTTAGCATAGCATGTATTACTTGCAGTATGAGCCCCATGCACAGATTGGATGAGCACGGGGAAAACACTCCTTTTAACATTGCATGTATTACTTGCAGTATGGGCTCCATGCACAGATTAGATGACCACAGGGAAAAAACTCCTTTAACATATCATGTATTACTTGCAGTATGGGCTCCATGCACAGATTAGATGGCCACGGGGAAAACACTCATGTCAACATAGCATGTATTCCTTGCAGTATGGGCTCCATGCACAGATTAGATGACCAAGGGGGAAACACTGCTTTTAACACAGCATGTATTACTTGCAGTACAGGCTCCATGCACAGATTAGATGACCACAGGGAAAAAAACTCCTTTAACATATCATGTATTACTTGCAGTATGGGCTCCATGCACAGATTAGATGGCCACGGGGAAAACACTCATGTCAACATAGCATGTATTCCTTGCAGTATGGGCTCCATGCACAGATTGGATGAGCAAGGGGGAAACACTGCTTTTAACACAGCATGTATTACTTGCATGCCAGTCTGGACTGAGGGGAATAGTCAACATTTACAGTTAGTAGGCACGTGTAAATGTGATGAAATGAAGTGTGGGGTAGAAGATGGGGTAATGAGGAGGGATACTGTGCAGCATGTGTCAGTGTGTGCCCCTTGAAGAGGCGGGTTGGGGCTGGGCTGAATCTGATGTTGATGGGCATGAGATTCCAGAAACTGGGGGTTTGTACAAAGAGTGCTTGTTTCCTGGTTCTTTCGTGTTTGCATTTCTGCTGCCTAAACCTCGCCAGGTACTTATAGCTGGTGATGTGCTGACTGCCAGAGATGGAGATTCTGTCTAGCAAGTAGGGCGGAGCATGCATGGTGACAGCTTTGTATGTCATGGTGCTGGGTTGGCAAGTAGGACGGACATGCATGGCGACAGCTTTGCATGTCAAGGTGCTGGGTTGAGAAGTAGGATGGAGCATGCATGGTGACGGCTTTGCATGTCATGGTGCTGGGTTGGAGGGTGATGTGTCCTTGGCAAGTAGGATGAGCATGCATGGTGACAGCTTTGCATGCCATGGTGCTGGGCTGGGAGGTGATGTGCTCTTGTAAGGTTAGAAAAAGGGAACTTCGATAGCAGTGGGAATTACAGGTTGCATTTGCAGGACGGAAGCATGTGTGGCACTTCTTATGGGTGTAAGGGTGGTGTTGGGTAGGCTGGCCGGTGATCGTTGCCTTTCCTCACTACAGGTAAGATGTGACCAGGGCCTGTACAGTGAACCTGGAGCCAGGGTTTTTAGAAAGGGATTGCTTTTCAGCAGCTGTGGTACTTCGGAGCCTGTGTCTACAGAATGGTTTGTTTTTCAGCAACTGCAGCAGTTGGGAGCCGGTGTCTGCAGAAAGGGATTGCTTTTCAGCAAGTGCAGTAGTTGGGAGTCAGTGTCTGTAGAAAGGGATTGCTTTTCATCAGGTGCAGTAGTTGGGAGTTGGAGTCTGTAGAAAGGGATTGCTTTTCAGCAGGTGCAGTAGTTGGGAGCTAGTGTTTGTAGAAAGGGATTGCTTTTCAGCAGGTGCAGTAGTTGGGAGCCGGTGTCTGTATAAAAGGATAGATTTTCAACAGTTGCACTAGTTGGGAGCTGGTATCTGCAGAAAGGGATTGCTTTTCAGCAGGTGCAGTAGTTGGGAGTCGGTTTCTGAAGAAAGGGATTGCTTTTTAGCAGGTGCAGTAGTTGGGAGCTGTTATCTGTAGAAAGGTATTGCTTTTCAGCAGGTGCAGTAGTTGGGAGTTGGTGTCTGTAGAAAGGGATTGCTTTTCAGCAGGTGCAGTAGTTGGGAGCCGGTGTCTGTAGAAAGGGATAGATTTTCAACAGTTGCACTAGTTGGGAGCTGGTGTCTGCAGAAAGGGATTGCTTTTCAGCAGGTGCAGTAGTTGGGAGTCGGTGTCTGTAGAAAGGGATTGCTTTTCAGCAGGTGCAGTAGTTGGGAGCTGTTATCTGTAGAAAGGGATTGCTTTTCAGCAGGTGCAGTAGTTGGGAGTTGGTGTCTGTAGAAAGAGATTGCTTTTCAGCATGTGCAGTAGTTGGGAGCCGGTGTCTGTAGAAAGGGATTGCTTTTCAGCAGGTGCAGTAGTTGGGAGCCAGTGTCTGTAGAAAGGGATAGATTTTCAACAGTTGCACTAGTTGGGAGCTGGTGTCTGCAGAAAGGGATTGCTTTTCAGCAGGTACAGTAGTTGGGAGTCAGTGTCTGTAGAAAGGGATTGCTTTTCAGCAGGTGCAGTAGGTGCGAGCTGATGTCTGTAGAAAGGAATTGCTTTTCAGTAGGTGCAGTAGCTGGGAGCCGTTGTCTGTAGAAAGGGATTGCTTTTCAGCAGGTGCAGTAATTGGGAGCTGGTTTCTGAAGAAAGGGATTGCTTTTCAGCAGGTGTTGTAGTTAGGTAGCCAGTGTTTGAAGAAAGAAATTGCTTTTCAGCAGGTGCAGTAGCTGGGAGCCGTTGTCTGTAGAAAGGGATTGCTTTTCAGCAGGTGCAATACTTGGGAGCCGGTGTCTGCAGAAAGGGATTGCTTTTCAGTAGGTGCAGTACTTGGGCGATGGTGTCTGAAGAAAGGGATTGCTTTTCAGCAGGTGCTGTATTTGGTAGCCAGTGTTTGTAGAAAGGGATTGCTTTTCAGCAGGTGCAGTAGTTGGGAGTCCGTGTCTGCAGAAAGGGATTGGTTTTCATCAGGTGCAGTACTTGGGCGATGGTGTCTGAAGAAAGGGATGGCTTTTCAGCAGGTGTTGTAGTTAGGTAGCCAGTGTTTGAAGAAAGAAATTGCTTTTCAGCAGGTGCAGTAGCTGGGAGCCGTTGTCTGTAGAAAGGGATTGCATTTCAGCAGGTGCTGTATTTGGTAGCTAGTGTTTGTAGAAAGAAATTGCTTTTCAGGAGGTGCAGTAGTTGGGAGCTGGTGTTTTTAGAAAGGGATTACTTTTCAGCAGGTGCAATACTTGGGAGCCGGTGTCTGCAGAAAGAGATTGCTTTTCAGTAGGTGCAGTAGTTGGGAGCTGGTGTTTTTAGAAAGGGATGGCTTTTCAGCAGGTGCAATACTTGGGAGCCGGTGTCTGCAGAAAGGGATTGCTTTTCAGCAGGTGCAATACTTGGGAACTGGTGTCTGTAGAAAGGGATTGCTTTTCATCAGGTGCAGTACTTGGGCGATGGTGTCTGAAGAAAGGGATTGCTTTTCAGCAGGTGCTGTATTTGGTAGCCAGTGTTTGTAGAAAGGGATTGCTTTTCGGCAGGTGCAGTAGTTGGGAACTGGTGTCTGTAGAAATGGATTGGTTTTCATCAGGTGCAGTACTTGGGCGATGGTGTCTGTAGAAAGGGATTGCTTTTCAGCAGGTCAGCCGGGGGAGTCGTTGGGACCATGCTCTCTGAGTTTTCTTCGCAATGGGCTTTTTGAAGCAGAAATACGTTCCCATGTGGAATCTCTGAAACCTTGTGCAGGATGTCTGCTGGGGGGTGGAGGACTCAGATGTGCAAGTGTTCACTGTTGTTGGTGAGGAACAGGAATTACATCTTGGTGGAGTCAATTATTAGTTAGGTACTGGATACCCATGCTGGATTAGGTTAAGGCAGACCTTGTGTTGGTGGATTTACCAAGACATTTAGACATTTTGAGGTACAGTTGTGTATCATATGCATATTGTTGGATATTGACATGGTGGCTGGCAAGGAGGGTGCCCAGGGGATCCATGTATAGGTTGAGGTCGGTGAAAAGACAGATTCCTGTGGGACCCCATAGATGAAAGGCAGAGGTGATGATCTGGAGCACTGGTGGCGTCTTCTAGTTTGACGGTGAAGCAGTAAATCATTTTTGAGCTGCATCTGTTTCAGAAGACTACTTGAGAGGGCCGTATCATGAATTTAGCATCAATGTATGGTTGAAGTTGAGTGTCTGATAAGTTGTCAAGCATTTTGATGAGGAAATAAAGGTTTCTGAAGGGCAGTAGATTCTGTGGTGACCATGGTCCAGAGATGGTTCTTTGGTCAATGTGAGAATTTGCCCAGTTTGGATGGTGCTAGGGTAGGTGCTCCGAGTGAGGGATGTATTGGTGATCGACAGGATGTGGTGGATGACTTCCATAGCAAGTATCTTGTGTATAACAGTGCCAAGATGCCATCTGAGTAGACGTTGTTGATGGCAGTGGATTACTCAAGGACGTCTGGCGCATGTGGGGTTCAGATGCCACTTTTGACTGTCTTTAAGAGAACTTACTTTAGTTGTTGTGCTTGTACATGATGGGATGGTACTGTTGCTGGTCAGCATTTGTGTGTGAGAAGTCCACATTTCTTTTAGCAGGGTAATCGCTGATGGGTCTTTGTGCATGTTTTCTCTTACTTCCAGGAGTCTAGTTGCTATTGTTGTGGTCTTGTGTTTACAAGCGAGGAGACGGCTTGATTCTGATTGTTATTGTTCTGGGTCCTGTGTGATGTTCACATTCAGGCTGTTGAGTGCATCTAATAGAATGTGCCTGTCCCTGTTGTGGGGTTCTGACAGGGTGGTGGCAAGGCTGATCAGGTCTTCTTTAAGAGGTTCTAATGGAAAATCTTTTTAAGGATCGGGATGTCGCTTGATATGCTTTGATTTGGTGTCATTGTGCAAGGAGAAGTGGAGGATGGTTAAGGGAGTGGCAAGGACACTGTGATGATAGAGTCCAGACAGTTGTATTTGATATGAGGTGTGCTGGGTAAGTGATGGGTGAGATTGTGTCCAGAATGTTGAGTAGTGACCCCATCATCGTCTTTGTGACGACGTTGCCTGGGGGGTTGAAGTCCCTGAGAACAATCATGTCGGCATGTTTGAGGGACTTGTGGTGGCCTGGGCAAGGATATTATCGGTGAAGGGCATGCTGGGCCAAAGTGGTCTGTAGAGATGGGTGATGGTGATGCTTTGTCTAGGAAGTGGCTTTGCGTAGGGAGGGAAAGTGTGCTTCACTGAGTTGATGTTGGATATCTTTAGTCTTGTAGAGAAGCAGATGTACCCATCACCCATGGCCCCACCCCCTCACTTCCGTCATATTGGAAGAGCAGCAAGAAAGCACTGTATATGACACCTGGTATCATCCCAATACTGCATCGAAGATATGAACAACGTTATTTATTTGTATTTATAAAGCACACTGGCAGCCCAGGTGCATCGAAGCAAGACAAGACAAGACAAGAAAGTGACTTCATTACAGGTTACAACCTTGCTTACTGGTTATATGATGCATAGCAATGTTGGAGCAGGTTACATGGGTGGCATAAACACATGACAAAAAACACAAGGTAGTAAACACATGGCAAAGTTGCTTGGAGAAACAGTAATACATAACGGACAGTTCAGTGCCATTAGAGCAGTGAGGTGTAGGTACTGGGGGAATTCAAATGAACAGTCGTGTGTAAAATTCCTTGTGGAAAGCAAAGTGGGATGAGATACCTCTGAGGTTCGGTGGCAGGGAGTACCACTGGGTTGCAGCGATGAATGGGAACCTGGAGCTTCCTGCCCGCGCTCTTTTGACCTTAGGCAATGAGAGTTGGTTGGTGAATGGGGTTCTAGTGGGTCTTTCTGTGAGTTGTCGGGTGAATCTCTGAGAAAGGTATTGAGGTGCTGCGTGGTGGATGCATTTGTGGGTGAGGGACAATGTTTTGAATAGGACGCATTCTTTCACGGGTAGCCAGTGACCTTGTTTCCTGGCAGCTGAGATGTGTTCCCTTCAAGGATGTTATCTACTGAATGTACCCTAAACTGATGTGGTAAAAGAAAGTCTGCAGACACCACTGGACATAGAAGAGCTATAAGTGAAGTATTACAGGTGCAACATGATGTTATGAAGAAAAGAGACAAGGATGCATTGAAACGATATAAGAATATTCAAAGAATGAAGATGTGATTGAAGTAACAAAGTAACTGAACATGCGAAGACATCATGTAGACAATGAAGATAAGTGAGAAGAGATGCAGTAGCTGTATATACGCAGAAAGGTAAGGTAGATGAGTTATATAGAAGCTTGCTGCAGTAGAAAATATAACACAGGTAAAGCAGGCATGATTAGAAAATTGACGTTGACTCTGTATAAACAGCAAGTGAATAGCCTGTAGGAAAAAGACCAAACCTGCAGACCTGACAGGCACAGAACTAGAGTTTTGTGTAAGAACAAATAATATTTGTTTGGCCAAGGATCAAGGATGCCGCAGCAAGACGCAACTGCAAGGTACAAAAGGAGTCAAAGAGGATAAGCATGTACGCAAGAAATATTTCCTTTAAATTAGGTAAAGGAGCAAACATTTGCGAGTGCCAAGTAGTGGACAATCAAAGATTCAGAAAGCATATGCAAGACGGTGCAACCAAGTCTCCATAGGCCAAGAGGAGTAATCACACCCAGTAGAATGGAATCAAATAGCACTAAATAGAACAACAAGATGGACAAAATCATGGTCTCCTCACACTTGGTGCAAGACCAGAAAATAAGGCCTATTCATTAAAGGAATGGTGCGGTCAGAAATCATATTGTCCCTATGGTTCAGCCATGTGTTTTTAACCATAAGTTGATCGATCGTACAAACCTTTCCTATGCACCTTACCGGATTTTTCATCTTTTGAACACAAGCGAAATCAGGCAGCAGGGCGCGGCCATTTTGTGATATTCTTATCCGTTGCTGCATCGCCCTGGGTGAACTGCCTTTGCGGCACAAAATCATATTCCCCGCCCCTCAGCCAGTCATCACTAGACGCGTACCGCCCATTTCACAATGCCAAAGCACGTCTCATGTCAACATTCCCTGCATTTCAACTAATGAAGTGTCACCATGGAAATGGCAGGACGCCTCTTTCCTCAATAAGTATAAACAGACAGTTTCACAACATATAACAGCAGATTTTCTATTCTATTACTCTCACTGTATTTCTTTGAGTATTCTGTGACTCGTTTCTGTGCTCTGATTAGCTACCTTCGTTGCTTGTAGCCTGTGCGAACAGATACCAGTATCATCGCTATGAATTATTTTTGTTTGTTTACCCCACAATGGCAACAATAATGCCCTACCAGTACAAGCCCAATTATTTCTAGGAGGAATTACTGGAAAGAGAAAGATGCAGAAACAATGGGGCTTCGGACGACAGTTGGGAGGATGATTCAACAGATCAAGAGCCTGAGCCTAGTCGCATTGATGGCGTCTCCACCTGGTGTACCTGTAATCAGTGCACACTAATGCCAACCGAGGTGGAGAACTGCTGCTGCCGGGAAAACTCTGGATGCTTGTCCTACATATTGCAAGGCGAGCCACGGCCGCAATGCGTTCCGAGCTGCCAGACTTCAGGGCAGCCTGCCTTGTCAAACAGGAAATTATATCGTGCCTCCTATTGCAATAAATATATGTATATTGGCCTACGCCAAGCTTCTCGTAGGCGACTTGCAAAGAAATCCGTGTTGCAAGGACCTGATCTTAGAATCGATGTAAGCCACCATTTTAGGTCACCATTTTAGGCTCGGGCGGACTGGCTCTAGTGCTGGGAACGGAGTGGACTCGGGAGTACGGAGGAGTACGGAGGACGGTTATTTGAGGCTATTGGAGCACACGCCGTAAGGAGATCCGCCAGGGGTGACAGGTTGTGCACACCCGGTCCGTCGCCCGCCGCCCGATAGCGCAGCCCTACACGGAACTCAGAGGGCGCACTGGGTGCACTGTGATCCGGCGCCGGCGACGAGTCGAGCGAGATCTCCCCCCCAAGAGGTAACTGGCCTTACGGCAAGAGGTACGGGGAGGGGTGTTGGCGCCTGCGGGTGTTGCGCTGACCTGTGGGGCGGCTCGATTACAGCCTGGTGCCCGTTGCATCTTGGGGCGCTGTGCGTTATGGAGGTATACAATGGAGCCCATTGTAGTTGACAAGATCTCCGGGGATTACCGATGACCGAAACCCACATAAGGGTTTAGGTCCTACTGGTAAACGGAGGTCACTACTAAGGAGTGACCTGTATATCTGGATATTTTTTTGTATGCGAGAATAACTGCTGGGCGCACTTGCACAGGCCTGACTAGGTCATTGGCTGAACAAGGTGCCCCCTCAAACTGCGCATCGAGGCTATCTCCCTATTGTAAGATTTTGTGAGTGGGGTGACAGTTCCTCTACAGTGATAACCCTGAGCACGTGGATACTTTCCCTGGCGCGATTATCATTGTATCTGCGTTCCTCTGTTGATAAAGATTAGAGGCATCAGAAGCTGAGCCTGGTAGAATTCCAACTTAACAGGAGACTGTGGGGATCTTCCCTTTGATCCTGTAATTGGCCAATTCTACCTACTGGTGCCAGGTAGCCTACTTATCCCAGAGTGGATGGCTCCCCATAAAAAACCTGCACCTTCCAAATATAATCTAAGGAAAAAGACACATGAACCAGACTTGGGTCCTATAATGGAAGAGCCTAAAGGCAGGAGAAATAAAGCCAAGAAGGGAACCCCCGTAGATCAAGGCAAGATAACGGGTTTTTTCCCCATAAACATACCGGCTGAAAATAATTCTACAACCCTTGAGACGCCTATGAATCAAGTGACCAATACCTCCAATTTGGGCAGCTCACTAAATTTTGAGGATATTGACAACAACTCCTTATTGGATTTATGCCTGTCTATACAGAGAGGCATGACACCTCAGATAGTGGTGCACTCGGAGGATATGGAGTCTTTCACACCGGAGAACCAGAGTGAAAATCATGGCAAACGACTCTCTCAAGCTGTAACAATGGAGAGGCTATCTACATCACCTAACCTAGTTATTGATACTTCATCTGATAATGGAAGAGAGACAGTCAGTAATATTCATCCGGTAGCCCAGGAAATTGCCGAATTACAAGCTTCTGTGGCTTCCTTACAGTTTGCATTAAAAATACTGCTGAAGATGTCGGGTTGCATATTGGCAAACACAAACACATTGATGAGTGACACTGAGCAAAGACGGAAGGCGGCCGAGGACGCGGAAGACAACCTATCTGAAGCTATTATAATAGCAAACGAGATGCACGAACAACAACTCCCTGGCCCCCATACTGACATAACAGCTCAACCAGATATACCAATGACCCGTAAGCAGCGGAGGTTGGCCAAGTCAGCGCTAGATAGGGCCAGAGTGAATACTCAAGAGCTCTTACCTTTTGAACTAGAGAAGCCTATTCCTCGCTCAAAAAAAGGGAAAAAAAGAGCAGCTCGAGCAAAGAAGCGAAGGGCTGCAGGAGATGGTTGTCTAACTAGTTGGTTGATCGCGGAGACCACTGAAGCCCCAGATGGGGCCGAGGAACTCGAAAACTCAACAATTGAATCTATACTTGAAGATGATGGCACTCTAGAAAGGCCCCCGAAGACAGCGCATGAGCTTGATTGTCTCCATAATACAGCTCATAACTCTACAGATTTGGTAAAAGAGTGTGACTTGAAGTGGGGGAATCGCACCTGTATTATTAGAAATTTATATCAATCTGGCACAAGCGCTTGGCTTTCTCGCTCCGAATTTTTAAAGAGATTATTTTCGGTACCTCAACTGAGAGTTTTGCAATCGGAAGACTTTCAATTTCTTGAGCCCTTGTCAGGATCCCATCCCAAGGTATCAGCCCTGCATTGCAAATTTATATCGACTGCCCAACTATTAAGGACCTATAAAACAGAGCTGAAAACTGTTGACATTGAGATAGATGCTGAAGTGAACTATAATGAGCCTAGCAGCTCTGAAACCGAAAATGCTATAGATGGGCCCGTGGACGCTTGCCCTATTTTGCCATCAGGAACCAAGATGGACAAAAATGATGTACAATCCGTCCTGAAATGGTTGACGGAGGCATTGTCTAAGGTGGTAGAGAATCATTGAAAATTATCGTTGGCTTCTTGGAATTGTAGGGGTTTTGCCCACCTTTTAAACAAGACAGGCCCTATAGCTCAATTATCTCATTACAACTGTATCTGCTTGCAAGAAACCTTTGCAATGAATCCCCTATTTTTAGATGGATATAAGGGTCACCAGGTATTTGCCAAACGAGGCGAAAGAGGTAGACCCTTTGGGGGGTTATGGATTGGGGTATCCAATAGACTAAGTTCAAGGAGGATTCTCGGGAGCCAAAATGACCAACTATTGGCTGTTGAAATAATATACAATATTAAGAAGACCACCGAGAAAGTCTTGGTGGTGTGCTTATATAATCCTCCGGGCGCTATGTGTAGAGAATCAATACAAGAAGGGTTACATGAGCTATTGGCCAGTTGGTTAACCATTGAAGGAAATATTAATGTTTGTGTGGCTGGAGATTTTAATACCCATATGCTTGGGGGAGAGAGGAGCTTTGCTAATCCTAAGCTCCGTCCCAGATGTGTTATGGAGCATGATAAATTAGAGGATGAAGGACTTGATTGGGTACACTTCTTTTGTAAGTGGGAATTTGAGATGTTAAATGGACGCACCAAAAGTGATCATCCAGGTAAACATACTTGGAACAATGGAACTGTGATCAGTACCCTAGATTATATTTTCGTGTCTCCAAGTCTGTTGCTACTGATTGATGATATGATGGTAATATCAAACATATGGAGTGATCATGCTATTTTGGCGTGCTCATTTGACATCCTGGAAACTCATGATCGAGTGTGCACTATGGGAGATCTGAAAATCAACCATGCAGGGACATGTATCCGCTGGTCGGATAAGAATATCTCTCGCGCTGAGGAAGCCCTACATAAGTATGGCTATCTCAGTGTCGAAGACTTTAAGAAAATGACCATAGATGGAGTCGAGGACTGGATATACCTGTTCTCTGAACAATATGCCGCAACCTCGGTTGGGACTATGCTCGGTGAGCAGGAGAAATGTCCTACCTATGACAGATTTATTCGAGATACTAAAAGAACTCTGAGGGCGGAACTTAGAAGAGCAAAGAAAACGAGTACGACTTGGGATATATATAACACTGTGTCCAAGGAAATAAAGATGAGATATAGGAGGGTGATTAAAGCAAAAAGAAGCTCTGATAGAAATAGAGCTTGGCAAAAGCTAATACAGACTATTTGCTCCCGTAAAACTAGCAGTATATGGGCTCTCCTTAATGAAGCAAGAGGGAATAGGACACGGCAATTAGTCAATCCTATTTCCAGTGTGGAATGGACTGCGTTTCTGGAAAAACGCAACATAGCGATCAGAGTCGAGGAGATAATCCCTTTGGGTAATATACCAACGGACCCTGATATTGACATTTCCCATGACTCCATCCTCTCTATGATTAAACTGTTGAAGTCATCTAGGGCACCTGGTCCCGATGGGCTCCCTAATATTGTAATAAAAAGTAGTCCAATTTTTTGGGCCACCCTAATGAATGTACTGTTCTCCAAGATTTTGAGGGCAGGGGTACTCCCGAGCTCATGGCAATCAGCCATACTAATACCAATATTTAAAAAAGGTAATCGATTAGACCCTAATAACTATAGATTACTTTCCATGTTAGACAGTACAAGCAAAATATTTGCGTCACTCCTGCTGAAAAAACTACAGATATGGGTTGACCGGGCTAAAATCTTAAGTAAATTTCAATGTGGCTTTAGGCAAGACTACTCAACTAGCCATAACATTTTTGTTATGGACTATTTACGAACTAGAGCCTTGCAAAGCGGACAACCACCCCTCTATGCACTTTACATAGATTTTAAAGCGGCCTTTGATTCTATCCCCCGAGAAAAACTATGGCTGAAGTTACAAAAGCTTGGCTGTCCAGCTGATCTACTATACTACCTAAGATTACTACATCAGAATACCAAGGTTAAATTGAAATTAGATCGAGCAGGTCATATGACGGAGGAAGTCATACAAAATAGAGGAGTTAAACAAGGTTGTGTGACCGCTCCCCTAGTATACAATCTGTATGTGCATGACATACCGTCATCTTTAGCCTTGGCAAAAAACTGTCCTCCCAATATTGGTAAAACTCCATGTTTGGTACTTGCATATGCAGATGACTTAGTGATCTTCGACCACACAATCAGTGGTATACGTCGTTCAGCCATAGCTCTCTGGGGATATTCTGAACAAAATGGGTTTACAATTAATGTTGAAAAAACACATGTGATGAGATACACATGTAAAAGGTCCGCTCGTGTCTCTTTATGCATTGATAGAGTTGTAATTTCTTATGTCCCTGAATATAAATACCTCGGGATTGAATTTGAACCCAGAGGTGACTACACGAATTGTAAACGCAATCGGAAAATAAGAGCTGCCCAAATTACTGCCCTATTTAAAAGCTTTACAATTAAACAGGGTGGTTACACATTATGGGGATCTAGACACCTCTATATAAAGGTTCTAGCGCCCATGATGGTGTATGGATTGGAATCACTAATTAAGATGGATCTAAATTGGCTACAAATTATTGAGGGAAAATACTGGAGGAAGATACTAGGACTCCCGGTATGCATCCCTATGGCTCTCCTTAGACTCGAGTTGGGTCTGATATCATTAAAAGCACAGATATTAAAGAAAAGAGCCGGATTCTACTTAAAAATGGTGAATGGCGCGGGTAATGCTCTGCTAACGACATTTGCCCTGAATAATAATAATGAAAACACCCTCAGTGAATTCAAAAAACAAATGGAACAATTGCTCAAAGACATTTGCTGGAATCATCGTGTAGGGACTTATACGGAGGCTATGCAATCCTGTATGGGGAGACGAGTTGAGTTATGGGATTGGCTAGAGAATTACGAACATCTGCGCAAATTAAAAAGGTATAGGTTCATGGAAACTAGATTATATACTTTCAAGAAACCACAGAAATACCTGATGCTATGCCCGTCCCCAAGATTAAGGAGGTTCATACTTCTATTAAGAATGGAATATCTTCCCATTAAGATGACCACTGGTATTATGGAAAAGATACCCAGAGAACAACGCTATTGTCGCCTGTGTAAGAATCAGGAAGCTCTAGAGACAGCTAAACATGTACTAACCGAATGCCAGGGTATGATGGTTGACATAAAATTACACTTAAGTATGTTTGTGCATAATTGGGAGACTACTGGAGACATGTTGTTCTGGAATCATTGTGTAAACACCAACAGTATGTGTCTGTTAACTGCACTCTATTCCATTTGGTTAAGAGTGGAAGATGAGATGGGTATATCCATATGAGGAGAGCTAGCCATCGTACTGGATAGAACTATGGGATAATACAGACCAGTATATGTATTTTAACTGCCGACATGATAAGAAATAATCAAAACTATGCCCATGTGTAACTATGGTGTGCTATTTCACAAAGAATTTTCATTTAATTTTAATTTTATGTTTATGGTGTTTTGAATTTTGTACTGAAAGTAATTAAGATGTATATGTGTAAAGTTTGAATTTTTAAACTATATCACATTAAAGATATTATTATTATTTTAGGTCAATCCGCTGTTATTCCTGCTCTTCCTGCTGTTGTTCCTGCTTTTCTTGCTCCTCCTAATGTTCCTCTTCCTCCAGTTGTTATGCCTCCACCTGTTTCTCCACCTCTTCCTATTGCTCCAGTAACAGTGCCTCCATTGAATTTGTCTGCTCCCCCTCTTCCAAGTGGTCTTGCAGCACTTGTAGTCGATCAGGGTGCGGGGTCCAGAGTTGTTACTCCCAATACTGTACCTCCAGAGAAGAAACATGATTTGATTGCATGGGCTAAGCATTGTATGGAAAGAGATGATCAAGCTAATGTTTTTGCCACACTTTCTAATAGGGATAATTTTCCTGAGAAAAATTTTTTATTGAAGGGTTAGGGATTCATTTATGTGTAATGTGGGGCAGATTAAATAATGCAGATCTCCCACAAGGGTTGAGAGATCTGAACACTTTAGCGTTTTTAAGAGATACTGTGGAGAAGAAAGTCCATGAGCATGTTGAGAGGATATTTGAGTATAGAAAGGAGTTGGAAAGGTTACAGAATGAGGATGACGATGAGGGTAGTATGTATGTACCGAAACGGTTCCTTCCTTGTCGTAAATCGATATCTGAGGAAGCACGAATTTGTACAAAAGATGCGATTAGATGGATCTCAGATATGTTGATAACTCCAGTTGAGGTATATGACACATACAGTCAGTATACGCCAGAAATGCAGAGGAAAGTGATACAGGAAATGATAGAGTACCTGCAGGATGATTGTGTGAAAAGAAAAATTAGTTGTCCCACAGAATTATTGAGTATTTATAAGGGAGATTTTTCACTTGACACTTCTTCGACTGCTTTAGCGCTCAACTTGTCTCTGTTGCTTAGTAAGCGTTCGGAGTTGCCCACTTCTCAGTTGCCTATGAGAGAGGTTCCTCTGACATTTGTCCTGAAGGTTGAGATTGCGGCTGATGCTGCAGCGGGTACGGCTGCTGTGAACATTCCTGCACATTATGTATCACCGTTTGTTCACGTCCCGTTCTCAAGACAGGAAGTGAACACGATTAGACAATCTATTCCTGATATTAGGAAAAATCTGACAGGATTCTATAAAGAAATAGAGTCTGTCTTACAGTCCTCAGTATTCACCTTGGGTGATATTGATTTGTTATTTCCTGTACTCCTGCCCGTAGATTTGTGGAAACAGGTTAGGACTATAGATGACTTACCAGGGTTGGGAGATACATGGACTAACATAATAAGACTTGATGGAGAAAGGCCAGCCGGTGAGACACCGCCTCAGGTGATACTAACTTTGCCTGATAGGATCAAAAACCATAATTCCCGAAAGAATAATTATTTCGGACAAGCTTACGGCCTGTGGCCAAGGAAAGTCTGAGGGTGCTACCGAGTACTTTAAACGGTTCAAACAGGTATTCTCGGATTTCAGTGGCCGAGACTTAGGCACAGAGTCTGGGAAAAGATTATTTGTGGACAAATTTGTGCGTGGATTGCTGCCTGACATCCAGTCACAAATTATGTCTTCTGAGAGCGCTTGGCAGGTGAAGTCCCAATCAGAAGTACTGAGCATGGCTCAGTACTACGAGAATCGTGTCAATAATGAAAAGGAAAGAGTAGAGAAGAGAAAAGGTGATTTGAAGACTAAAGTATTATTACAGCAAATTGTTAGAGGCCCTAGAGGGGTTAGTTCGCAGGTTAGAGGTCAGTATGTTCCACAAGGGAATGTGCCCTTGGGTCCTGTGAACATTAAACAGTGTGCCTATTGTCGGCAAGAGGGTCATTGACGTGCACAATGCCCCGTCCTTCGACAAAGATCGAATAACACATTCGGAAATATGGGTAGACGATCCAGAGGTCGCCCGGGTGCAGGGGGCCCAGGTAGAGGTCAGATTACACAAGATCCACAGCAACCTTTTTCACAGGATAATCAGGTACCAAGTGTGGATACTAGGAACATATTTGATTATCCTTCTGCTGCTTACCTCTCTGAAGAGCTTCCTTTTGACGATAATCTGTTTCATTAGGATTGCCCGAAGCAGGGTTTGGAACCTTCGCCTATTCCCGTTATTCAGAAAGGTCCCTATGTTTGAAATGGTAGTGGGAAATAGGAAACATCTATTCTTGGTAGATACAGGGGCACAGAAGTGTTCCATTGATCATTCTCGGGTTCCAAACATTCCACTGTCAGGGCAAACCATGTTTCTGTAGGATTTTCTGGCACACCAGTAGTTTGCCCAGTTTCTTCGCTGCTAACTATTTCTTTGGGTCCCTTTACGGACCACTGTCCATTCCTTTTGACTTCGAATTGTGGAGAGAATTTGCTGGAGTTGAATCTGTTGAAGTAATTAAATGCAGTAATTCATTGTTCTTCTGATGGAGTGCGTTTGATGATTTCACCACAGCAACTTTCTGTCTCTCAATTCTTAACCAGACCTTTGCCACCAGAATTCAGTGATGTACCAGAGAGTTTATGGGCAATTGACGACAATGATGTAAGTGTTTTACAGATCAAGCCTGTTAAAATAGTCTTGAAACATGGAATAAAGCTGCCACGTATTCCACAATGTAAGATTTCAGTTGAGGACGAGTGCGCTTTGAAATGCATTGTTTCCGATTTTGTGCATCGAGGGGTGATTGAGGAAATTGCAGGAAGTTTGTGCAATAGTCCAATTTTACCTGTGTACAAGAAAGGCGATAATGCGATTCCTTTTCGTTTCATAATTGATCTACGTGCCATCAACAAGGTCGTCGCTCAGCAATTTCCAATTTTGTCTGATGTGACGACAATATTAACTATGATTCCGGCTTCAGCTACTTACTTTAGTGTTGTGGATCTGAAGAATGCTTTCTTTAGTATTCCTATACACAAGGACAGTAGATATTTGTTTGCGTTCACCTTAAGGGGACGCTCGTTCACCTTTACCCGTGCACCGCAAGGTTACACGGAAAGTCCTAGCATTTATAGTAGGGCTTTGAAAGAACAGCTTGATACTCTTGAATTGCCCTCTAATTGTACATTGCTTCAGTATGTTGATGACCTGATTTTAGCTGCTGACTCTGAGAGCGCCTGTAAGGAGGGCACTGTGTTACTGCTTATTCATCTGGCTAAACATGGTCACAAAGCTTTGCTTAAAAAGTTTCAAAATTGTTGCCAGGAGATCGCCTATTTAGGCTATCTCCTGTCAAAGGAGGGAAGAAGATTGACACCTGAATGTAGAAAACACATTTCTGGCATGTCTGTCCCAAATATGCAGAAGGAAGTTAGAGCCTTGATAGGTATGGCTTCTTACTGTAGGTTGTGGATCCCAAACTTCTCACTAGTGATTAAACCGATGATGGCCTTGACGAAGAAGGACATTTCTTCGCCATTGCCGTGGAACGCGGAACACCAGCAATCATTTGATCTGCTCAAGACTGCATTGTGCTCGGCACTGGTTTTGGGAACACCAAACTATGAAAAGGCCTTTGTGCTGTTTGTGCATGAATGTGATGGATATGCTTTGGCTGTATTAATGCAGGAACATGGAGGGAAGAATAGGTCATGCAGTTACTTTTCTTCCGCCCTTGATCCTGTAGCTTGCGCTTTGCCAAGATGTTTGCGAGCTGTCCCTGCTGCTGCTGCGTCTGTAAAACAGAGTGAGGGAATGGTCCTAGGCCATGATCTAACCCTGATGGTGCCTCACTCTATAGATGTTCTACTGAACCGAACCCAAACACAACACCTCACTTCCACACGGTTGACGAGATATGAATTGATCTTGTTTGCTCCTCACATACAAATTCAGAGGTGTTGTGTTCTTAATCCGGCTGAACTTTTACCTTTCCCGCAAGATGCTGCTTGCAGTGACAAAGAGTCACATGACTGTCTGTATACTACCGAACAAGAGACAAAGGGTAGAATTGATCTAAAAGACACTCCTTTGAACAATCCACAAGGGGAGCTGTTTTTTGATGGCTCCTGCTTCAAACTTCCGGATGGTACATCCACAGCTGTTTATGCAATCACCACATTGAGCACAGTCATGGAAACCAAGAGAATCACGCACAACTCTGCGCAGGCCGCAGAGATTCTAGCATTGACCCGAGCTTGTGAACTTTCCGAAGGGCTTACAGTAAACATATATACTGATAGTCAGTATGCCTTTGGGGTGGTTCACAACTTTGGGAGACTTTGGTCAGAGAGAGGGTTCTTAACTTCACATGGTACCAAGATCCAGCATGGCTCCCTAATAGTACAACTGCTCTTAGCGCTTGCGCTCCCTACTCAGTTAGCTGTCGAGAAATGTGCAGCACATCGAAAGGTTACACATGACATAGGGAAAGGGAATGCTTTCGCTGATCAGATAGCTAAACAGACTGCCTCTCTATATGGAGATGCATGTTTCAAGGGAGACTGTAAATGCCTATGCAATGGATAAGGGCGTTGGGTCTGTAAGGGATATCCAAGCTGATGCCACACTAGAAGTATCCAAGGGCTGTGGGCTTGGGGAAGCTTGTTGATGATGGGTGTTGGGTGGACATAGCTTAAGGAAATGGCTACTTCCTGACGCTTACGTGATGATGATGGTTGTTATGGCCCATGACCCTACACATATATGTGTCCAGAAGGTTACGAAAATGTTTGACAAAGTTTGGGCAAATGACAAAATTTCGAAAATTGCTCAGCGCTATGTTCAGGGTTGCATGATCTGCCTACAGCACAATGGGGGAAAGGGGACATCAACTCCAAGAGGAACTTTTGGCCCACCTTCTGTCCCCTTCGAAGTCATCCACTTGATTTTATTGAAATGGAACGGTGTAACAATATGAAATATGTATTAGTTGTCATCTGTGCTTTCAATAAATGGGTCGAGGCTTTCCCTGTCAAAGTTGCTACAGCCATGAAAACCATGTTAAAAGAATATTTTCCATGGTTCGGGCTACCAAGAGTCATCTGGTCGGACAATGGTCCACATTTTGTTGCTGCTGTAATTCTGCAGATATGTGCAGGATTACAGATCGACAAGCGGTTCCATTCGGCCAGACACGCTCAGAGCGCCGGACTAGTAGAAAGACACAATGGTATCATCAAGAACAAGCTCGCTAAAACGTGTGCCGGCACCAAACTAAAATGGCTGGACGCCTTACCGATCATGTTACTAGCCATGCGTACAACCCCTCAAACTAAGACTGGGCTCTCTCCATTCGAGGTAGTAATGGGGAGACCTGCCAATATCTGGAATCTACCGAAATGTCGATCTTTAAAAAATGTCGAAAATATACTTCTTTCAGATTACTGTAACCAGTTGACTAAAAACCTGTATTTGATTTATCACCAGGTACGAGAGGCTTTACCTGTGTGATACGAGGGCCCAGGCCACAGCATTCGGCCTGGGGACTGGGTGCTTACCAAGGCATTTAAGCATTCTTCCTGCCTTGCACCTCATTGACGGGGCCCATTCCAGATCCTGCTGGTCACACAAACTGCGGTGCGTGTCGCAGACAGAAAACATTGGATCCATGTGTCGCAACTCATGAAACTTCCTCACCCAGTGCCACACGATACAGAAGAATCAGAACCCCTCGCTAACGCTGCAACCAACGATCCCGAAGCAGTAAATAGCGTTGAAAGTGCATCAGAGAATCTCTCTGAGCCCGTGAGGCTTGGGGAACCCGTCATTTTGTCTCCACACTCTCCAAAAGTTTCGCTACCGGGAACTGTCATTTCGGATTCTGCATCTTCACTTGCTCTTGATACGTTGCTTCCAACGGGAAGTGCCGACAGATCGTTTCCGGATCAATCAGTACCAGGAACAGCAAGGTACAATCTGCGTCCAAAGAAATAGACTTACGGCATGGTTTTGCTGTGCATTCGATAGACTTACGGCACGGTTCGGCTGTGCATTCGAAGAGGAAAGGAAATTCGTCAAGGGCTTGCTTTTGCCCAAATAAATGTTTGAGGAAAGGGGATTCTGTTGGCTAGGGTTGTGGAAGGACTAAGAAGTCGCGCGGCCGGGAGGTCGCCAGCTATTGACACTGATGTTTTTCGTTTGAAGACTGTAATGCCTGCCACTGCTACCAATCGTACTGGACTGATAAATGATCGTGTGACCAGCCGGGATAATGGACAAATCTCTTGGGCCCCGAAAACGTATTGCTGTCTTTTTATAATGTCGATTGGTTTTATAATAGTAACTGTGCCAAGTCTCTGGTACCTGGAAGAAGTGCATCCATTCAAAACCTTGTTGCCAACTGAAAATGTACCCACTGTCCCTACTCCTTTTGTGCATGTGCATACTTTGTCTCCTAGAGACTCTCAACATAGACAAAGATATCATAACAACACATTGTTACTCATCATGAATGCCACGCATGCCATTTTTAATAGGTCCAGCTGTTGGGTCTGTTCGCATTTACCGCAACATGGGGATAAGAGGCTAGGTTGGTATATTCATCCTTTACCTTTAACAACTGCTTGTTATGCTTCTCTTAGAGCACTGATCTTTGGCCGTTGGAACGATAGCATCTCGGGGAACTTTGATGGTATTAATTTGAATAGTTTTGCGATACGTGTTCTGACTCCCCTGGGATGCTCGCTTTTCGCAAATAGAAGCAAGCATAACGTTGCTTCTATTAGGCCCTCTGATAAACTGTCTCATCCCTTTCAATCTTTGATTTCTTTCAAGATGGCTCCGATAGGCAATAAGGATTTCCATGCCTCCTTCCTACACTGTTAACCATAGCCCTGTTTCAGCTTCTTTCTGCATACAGAGGAATGGTACTCAGTCAATGGGAGATTTTAAAGGTTGTGCCAACGTTGCAAATTTGACCAGGGAAGACAGACCTTTGGATGTAGGCAAACCTGTCTACTATATTTGTGGTAATGTAGTGTTTCCATCGTTACCCAGGGATTGTTATTTAGGGATCCTGTTACCCGAGGTATTCATAGCTAGTACCATAGAGGTTTCAAAGGCTTGTCCATGGCGGGACGAGAATGGTGACACACCAGCACAGGTCATGGGAGATGTAGCAAAATCATTCGTGCCATTTTGGGGTCAGATAGCGAATTCCGAGGACATCAGAAGACTAGCGAGAGTACTGGAGAGAACCATCAACCTGACCACGGACATACTCTACAATATGACATTAGAACAGAAGACAATAAGATTAGTAGCACTTCAGAACCGGATGGCATTAGATGTCATTCTGGCTGAACGTGGTGGAGTGTGTAAATTGGTGGGGTCCACTTGCTGTGTTTTCCTGCCAGATTCCTCCCCAACTATCTTCAAGGCAATACAGAATCTGCACGTCCTTAGTTCAGAAGTGCATGTTCCCGAGGGAAACTGGGATCTTAGCGCTTGGTTCTGGGACTTCTTGCGATCTTTGGGTTGGAAGGTGTTGTCTGTCTTACTGATCATTTTGGGAATTCTGTTATTTCTTTGCTGTTGTATCCAGTGTTTACCTAGTATATGTTCGATGCTAAGGGGATGTTGCGCACAGGCGATAGGTACAATAGGACATAAGGTACATGCCCCAGATAAAAACTCCAAAGAATATGTGTTAAAGAAGATTTTCGCAACTGATCTAATGGCAATAGATATTTCCGACAGTGATTCAGGGTGCATGGAGGATGATACATGGAGTTGTTTGCAAGTAGATCAGAAGTAGTTTAGCACTTGGCATAGGACAAAAGGAGGGTTTGTCAAATGGGAAATTATATCATGGCTCCTATTGCAATAAATATATGTATATTGGCCTATGCCAAGCTGCTTGTAAGCGACTTGCGAAGAAATCCGTGTTGCAAGGTCCTGACCTTAGAATCGATGTAAGACCCCATTTTAGGTCAATCCGCCATTTTAGGTTCTCGCTGCAAAGTCACCCTGTGAGCTAAAATGGTGGACAGTGTCATTGCGAATGTAACATGGCCATCTTGACCTCTGTGTTTAAACTCATGTATAACTTGCCTGCAGGCTACATGTTGGTTTCGTGAACTGAGACCTTGTCCTTCGTTGACCTGTGTGTAAAGGATTACTTGTGCCAATGAAACTAATCCGTGAGCATATGATAAGAACAATGTATCCAAATACTGAACTGAGAACATTTGTTTGAACTACATTGTATAGATGTTTGGGAAGGTCTATATAAGAAATCCTAAAGCATACTGTAGCCATTGAGGCTTGTTGGTGAATACATTAAAAGTAAACCCTAAACGTACAGATTTGTGAACTCGGCATGAACCCTAGATCTGTAATGTATTAACGGAATATTAACCCACAGTGGGGCTGGACGTCATGTTTCAAACATATATAAAGTGGGACTATTCTAATGTACAGTCCCACTCACTGAGCATACCGAACCACGCTGGAGTTCGCTGTGTTGTACTGAGGGCCGATAGCTATCTGTTGCTTTGTCCTTTGAAACTGTTCATTCAGAATAAAATAAAAGATCTCTGTATGTTCTTTTTTAACCCGGGTTCAGTGTATTTCCTTTTGGGGTACTCAGCCTCGATATTTTCTGATTGTTTTCACAGCCTGACATGGTCAGTGTTGAGGATTTTGATGGTGCTTATGCACGAATTTCGCGCAACAGTTCGCCCTTGTAATCCGAGTAATGAATAAGTATACTCTGGTTGTGTTGTCAGTTAGGTCTCCTATATTGTCGTAACTTCAATATATCATGGTCATACCAATTAAGTCTTTCAATTCTCTAGTAATAGTCGTATAAAAGTCGTCCAATATTGTGCAGTGTCTAGGAAGCATTTGTCCTGGCAAAAATGCCATTGGATACAAGAATTGTCATTGACAACTAAGGTTTAATACACTTATCTTGGTCATTTAAAAACTGTTTGTATCTTTCCCTTTCACATGTGGTACCGGCTGGTAGCCTATCGTTCGTTTACATGGTGGCTTCATGGGAGGCTTGGACACCGCGTTGGACGAGTAATACCCGCCTGTGTCATTGGTGCCATTAGAGAAACTTTCCCCAGTGACAGCGGTCAGTACAGGGGATTTTCCCTCACTGTGCTGCAACCAGACCTTTACAATGTGTAGTAGTTTTGTTCCATCAAAATAAGAAACAAAATAAAACACAACATATTTTTTTATCAATGATTGTTTCAGTTTTTCAGTAAATCAAGAGTGTCTCCATTCAACAGTGTTCCGGTGCTTTGTCTGCATGCCCAGGCCCATCCATCCCCACTCCACTATCAAAGGCAGTTGGCACCAGTGGATGTGCACTGCCAAGGGGTGCTGTCAGGGGCGCGAACGGCCATGGTGCCAAACACCATGTACACTTCAAAGCTATCTTTCGTGCCGGGGTCATTGTTCACATACCCTCCTCAGACCCTGTGTCTCTAGGCAGGCTCCCCTTGAAGCAGGCCGCACCCAGCAATCCAAGTAACATCACGACATATACACGTCATTCATTCACACGCACACCCCTTTTTGTAATTCTTTATAAACCACTTGATATTTATCATGAGAACATCTTTGAGCACTGCAAGTCAACTTATGAATGTGTTACTTGAGAACCCCTGTAACTGGTGCTAATCTGCTCGTTGTCGTGCTATCTGTGAATTTCTGTGACCGCTGCAAGTCAACTCGTCAGTGTGCTACCTGTGAACATCTCCCTGTTCTCCTGCCACTAACTACTCTGCTTGCTGAATCTAACTGTTTGTTGGTCAAGGTAAGGGCATGTTTCCTAATCATATCTCCTTCATCTGTAAATTTCTATCTATTTCGAACTAACGTACTCAGTAGTGCTATGTTCATTCGTCTAATTGCTATTGACTTGAGGTTCATTTGTTATGTTATCAATATATCAATTTTCATCAGTGTCAAATGTCATCGAATTGCATCCTTCGCGGACCGTGTCTATAATATAAGCCTGTTTCCTTTTCATGCACAATAGTACATTCAAGGGACGAGTAACATGTTCTGATTTTTGTCACATCAATGAATTGTTTATGAAAGATATCCTATAATACAGCCGCCCACGCTGCACTGGTTTTGCTGTGGTGACCAAAACAAAGCTTGCATTGAAGAATGTATGGTCTAATTCCTTCTTTCTCACATTTTTATGCAAAGTAAATTTCGAATAATGTTGACATTTTTTTTGCAGAATTTACAACAATATCTGCATGTTCGATTTTCGGTTGCCCTTCGAAGACCCATGACAAATTTGAAGGCACTACAATGCATGTATTCCCTAAGACTGTAGATCGAATTAGAGAATGGGTCAGATATTGCAGATATGCACCGGCAGAGATTAAAAGTCGAGTAAAAAATGTCTTGGAGGACAAGAGGGGTGATCGATCCCGCATCTGCAGCCTGCACTTTACCCTGAATATTTATGACAGATCCTTGCACACAAAGAAGAATCAACTGAGAATGACTCGAAAATTGCTCCCAAACGCTATTCCGACATTATTCGTTCACATGCCACCTCAGGTGAGTCACGGTTCCGGATTTAGCTTTAGGCCTTGCGGTAGTGTGCAGGTAACCAAATGGATTGATTGTTATTTTAGGTGTAAATGTCACTAATAACTATGCTATAGTGTCCTTTGAAATAAGCATAATGTTTTCGTAATCTGACTCCTTATATGCCAATTTTTAAGATTAGCATTTCTAAATCAAATAATGTTGTCCCTTTACAACTTGATGACTATGCTCTGAATATGAAGGAGCAAGATTCAGCATCCATGTCTTGCCTGGAGTCAACAACCACTTCAAGTGTGTATCAGGTAGACTTACTTAGCTATTCAGTTCCGGAATTGTTTTATGCATGGAATTTGAGATAATCTGATCATATTTACGTACCGTGTCATTCTTTTACACAATGTTTCATTTGTGGTTTACTATTGATATGTACCTTTGTCCGCGTCCCAATGTGTGTGTTCAATTTCCAATATTTTCATCCTTACTAATGCAAGTACTGTGTTTCAGGGAGTTGCTGGAGCTTCCTCTACAATTAAATAATCCCTTGTAGTCGATCTTGAGCCAGAGGTATGCGTACTGACAGTACCCTCTAAAGAAAGAAAGTCAGTCCAATTTTATTTGTAATACAAATTACTTATTTTAAATAGATACTCTTTTCTATCGATGTATACAAGATCCGTACATTGTACGGGAGGCACGTGGATCCGAGTCGGTGCACCAACTTGCTGTCGGTGATGTTAGAGTAAAGAAGGTTTCAACGAAAAGAAAGAAAAATAAGGTTATTTGTAAACAGTTTCTATTTTTAGCAATTGTTTTGTGCTGAGGCCTTCATTATATGCTTTTTTTAATGTAAATTGTACGATACTGTGTGTTGGATTCACATTGAGCATCCTTTTTCCTATCTATCCTGTAGTTCCCCGATGGAGTACGGACTATGCAGACACAGACAGCGACACAAATGAGAGATACTGCTTGCCAAACTGTTTTCACCATGGAGGAACTATTAATTGAGGCGTGGCATATTGAGACTCGAGATGCCTTTGTCCAATGGCCAGAAAATGAATTTAATGTGACCGGTGAATCCAGCGAAGTGTTTTTTTTTGGACCATTGCTACAATGCGACTGCTCCACCAGATGAAGATTAAACTGAATGTATAGAAGATACTTTTACATTAGTCACAGAGCACTTGACACAATCGACACCCGCCAAAAAAATGCCCCCCAAAAAGCAGTCGACATTGATGTTTTCTCCTATTCATGGTCATGTAACAGATGTTGAAATGACAGAGACTGAAGCATCAACACAAGTGACCGATGAACTAGACAAAGATCTCAACTATAGTATTTCCAGTTTGGCTGATATGTCCACAACGGTTCAGTCCGAAACAACATTAATGCAGAATGACAGTCTAATAAAGGAGTCAAAATGCATAGTATTCGACAGCAGCTTGATGGAGATTATAAAGCTGTTGAAATGTGTGCATTCAGTTAGAGGGGAAGTATGTGGGAAGCCATTGGTGAATGTGACTCGTGTAACACATGGCAGTAACCTCAAAATACATGCCACCTGTGAAATGCTACATAAAACTTTTTCATGGTCCACTCAACCGATGCTGGGGAAACTGACTGCTGGCAATCTACTGTGTGCAGCAGCTTTACTTTTCAGTGGCTCTAGTTTCAGGAAGTTATCCAGTTTCTGTCAGTTTGTGGGACTCCATTTCATTTCTAAAACGCAGTACTACAAATATCAACGTGATTTTCTGTTCCCTGCCATTAGTGAAGCATGGAAAATTGAACAATTGTCTATTCAAATTTCATTCTCCGACAACCGGTTCAGGCTAGCCAGCGAAGGACAGTGTGACAGCCCCGGATGTTCTGCTAAGTACTGCACATACCACTTTCAGGACATGGAAAGTAAGAAAATTGTGAGTTTGGTGGTTGTGCCGGTGTCCGAATGTACATCTTCAGTGGCCATGGAGAAACTTGGTTTTATAAAATCACTGGAAGATCTACAATCGAGGGGAATGCAAATTGACCTCATAGCCATGGACAGACACGTTTCAATAGCCAAGTCAATGAGAGAGCAGTTTCCAAATATTAAACATCAATTTGATGTATGGCATGTTGCCAAATCAATCAATAAAAAAATCTCGGCTGCAGGGAAAAAAAAAGGTTTGGAAAGTATTTCACAGTGGTCACAGTCTTTAAGCAACCATCTTTGGTGGAGCTGTGGAAATTCCACTGGAAAAACGTCAGTCACTAATGCACCACTGTTCCAACGTTCACCAGTGGGCAGAAAACCAACATTTCCATCAATGCGAACATGGCCCTTTGTCCCTGGAGCAGGCACAGAAGAAGAAGTGGTTGATTCCATCTTCACCTCCACACAAAGCACTTGAGAAGATTGTGTTTGATAAAACTCTATCAAGAGATCTGAGGGGACTCACAGAATTCTGTCACACAGGAGATTTGGAGGTGTTACACAATATGTGCCTAAAGTACAGGCCAAAGAGATTGCATTTCGGTATCAGAGGGATGCAATATAGGACATTACTAGCGATATTAGTGCAAAACGAGAATGTAGGACGTGAACAATCTAGGACTGCAAGAAACTTAGGGATGCTTCGCTACGCTATGACCGTTACGAAAAGAAGCAAAAAATAGGTGGTCAAAACAGTATATGAGGAAATGGAATTCGATTTTGTTAAATATCTTATTACTAATGTCGTAGAGATGCATGCTCATGGAATTGCATGCAAATCTGTTCAGAGCACACATACATTCCCACAAAACATTGCCAACGTGCCATGTCCACCCAAAGAAGAGCTCGTTGAACAGGTCAAATCCTGGTACAAATGATTACCATCTGTTTTTATTTTTGCCAAAAATGTTTTTATAAAGTGTCCAAATAAAGTATGCAGTTTCTCTTTTGAAATCTATCCTCTTTGTCTTTTTTTTTTTTAAATAGTACAATTGTTACAATTGACATACAATGTAACACTGCTTTCACATTTCACAGTTTCGAGGAGCTACTGTGGGACCTTCATTTATCATATTAGTGTCTGATGGATAAAAGTGTGTAAGAAACTTTGGGTTTCGGCAGTTGCATTGACATACAGTTCCCCAAACAGCTGAATATCTGCTCGTCACACAAAAGGGATGGGACCTAGGCTACATAAGATACTAGGCGCGCAAGAAGTACTGACTGTGAAAACATGCCATGGGGTAGGAGGCTGTGAGATAAGCAGAGGCGGGGCTATTACTAGACACACTTTGACTCTGTTTTTGTGTTTCCTCGACTACAATTTTGGAGTAGGGCGCATTCTGTCATTGGCAAGTTTCCCCTACCCCTCAGCAGTGCCACGAACAGCGAGCAGTGACGGCCCCCAATTTTTTCCTCCAGGGCTCCTGCTTCAAAATTCCAGTTCTCATGGATGCGTTGACACGAGATGTTGCAAACTAAGAATGTATGTTCATTGTGAGTGAAGGTCACCAGCTTGGGAGCTGGGAGACCCACGCGTCACACACACAGTATAAGGTTCTATTGTTTTTTGACTATGAGAGACAGGTACCATTCCGACAGAGATTGAATTGAAGGAGGGGTGTAATAATGTAGGATATGATAAGGTTGTCCATTCCAAAACTGGACTTAGTTACATGTAATTTCAGTTTATGAAAAATTGTTTTCACGAACGGAGTCTGCGTTTCAGTCTGCATTACGCCAAGAGAATGGAAATGCCGAATATTATGTAAGTTTCTCTTTAGACAATTTTATACCAGAACTAGTCCAAATATCAATAGCTTACCATTATTGCTGGGTTACATTGTACTTGTTCGTTCTGTGTGGCATATTGCAATGAAGCGCAAGTACACCACCAGTCGTTTCCCCCTGGTTCAACGCTAATAAATCATTACATTGTGCACCTCGAATTGTTGCCTCAGTTTACCCATTACGTTTAGAGCTGAACATCCTCCATTGCACTATCCTCGGAAGCAAATATCAGAGTACTTTTCACGTTGTGTTCTCTTGGTTCACATTGTGTCACATCTGTGCTAATAAGTAAAATGATTAATTGTAATAAAGATCACCTACTGAGACACATTTCTATTTTTATGTTTTGCAAACAGGTACATCCTGCCATTCTGCGATTGTCATCTATTCCAGACCCCAACTGATGGATTCTTCAACCGCCAGCTACTGCTACATATCAATCACTGGATATATTTGACTCTTTTTTGGGTCGATCGTCAAAGGCCGATATGCCCTTACGCTGTACCATCGATTCGTAGCAACATAACAACCTTTACGGTGGTCTAGTGCCAAGTTGATGCACCAGCCTTGCAATTCACTGTGCGACCAAAGTGCTTCATTTACCCAAAATGAACACCGTGTTTACCCAAAAGGAACAGCGCGTGACTCACGATAAACATTTGCGGATCTAGAGCAAAGAAAATAAGTTCCATTTTGATTGAATATGTCAATCGCCGAATGTTACCAATTGTACAGTCTTGCTGTTTCCTTTTAAAGTACAGTTTCATATTCCGAATTGTGACGCGCTGTGTTGTGAGATGATGTGTGTTGTTTTCTGGGTTATGCGGTAAGTCGCGTAGGTGACGAATGGCCGCATTTGGCTACCCTGCTCAGTAACTTCACGGAGAGAGGCAGAGAATATCAATGATTTGGTGATGTCAGGCTCAGGGGCGGGGTAGATGATTTAGTGCCACAAAGGCAGTTCACCGAGGGCAATGCGGCAACTGATAAGATTATCACAAGATGGTCGCTCCCTGCTGCCTGATTTCGCTTGTGTTCAAAAGACGAAATCTCCTGTAAGGTGCATATGAAATGTTTGTATGATGGATCAATTTATGGTTTAAAAAACATGGCCGAACCATAGGGACAATAATATTTCTGACCGAACCATTCCTTTAAACTCCAGACTAAGACAGCAATATACCTGTCATCACCTTAAAGTTCTGAGAAAGAGAACAGTCATCAAGGTCAACTACAAAGAAGAAGCCTTGACTTAGGGCCTAACTGACGAGAGATGGTAGGTGAATTGGCCAAGTGGCCAGTTGTCTAACGTTGTTCTCTGCACCTGGGTTTCATTTTGCTTACATGCTGCTAACGAGCTGAATGCCCAAGGCTGGGAGAGAATGCCAACCAATCATAAGCGCCTATGCAATGATGAACATTACATTGTTGCAGAAGCCAATCCGCTGCTGTTATTATGCTGTTATCTATATTTTATGTAGTTTGAGGTAGTTCAAGATGGGCTTACCAGATAAGGGGCCGCCAATTATGTCACTACACCTAAATAAGCTATAGGTAAATATGTTCCTCTAACCAATTCCTCTGTCCGATACGTTTTCACTGTTTGCCACAGGGGATGATGTCATAGCTGACGTACATTGAGGTATAAATCTTTTTTGTAACCAAAATCTATTCGAGAGTGTGTGAGCTGCAATCTGTTTGTTCACCAGGTTTCCCTATTTGATTGAGCTGATAAGAAAGTAGCATTTTGCCATATTCCTTGAGTCTGTCCGGTTATTTGGGCCTGGGATCATTTATTGGTAATCCCATCAGGCACTTGGAACACTCCAGGAGGAACAATCCAAGTCTGACGCATGATTAGGATGTCTGATTGAAATGCCATATCATATCTTTCGGAAGAGGAGGGATAGCCACTGGCCATGTGAGGCCTGTCTTTGAGTTCAGTGTCAGCTAGGGTTCCGTGTTGGATCATGTCAGAACATGGGTGGTGGTGATGTCTGTGATGTCTCCCGCTGAGCAACCATGATTAACGCCAAGAACAATAAATCACCACTGCAGCCCTAGCTGTGCTTAGCTCTTAGAACACACAGCTCTTCTTTCTAGAGAGGCAACCCTGCTTTCCGTGTGAATCACTCCCTTTCTCATAGAACTGCAGCTGATTCCCCGATTCAGCAAACTATTAAAGAAGGATTCTGCTGACAGAAGCTTTATTGACTGTGACACATGGAGCACTGTTGGCGCAACCACCCAGGAACAGACCCTAATCCACTCTACTACTGTGTGTATCTCCAGGTACAGACCTTCAGCTATCAAACTTCCATTTCTGTCCACTATATACTACCAACTGGGCGCTAGCAGCCCACATTGAACAGTTTATGGTCACTGCAGTAACACATTGTTGGTTGCTACAGGACTAGTATTACACTAGAAAGGGTCATTAATAAACTATTGTTACATTTTCAAAGGTTATTAGTGCCTACTGTCCTGCATTTCTGATTACTACTGGTCTAGAATTAAATCCCTTACCATGACTACTGTCTACTGTCCTGCATTGCTGGTCAGTACTGGCCTAGTATTAAATTCCTTACAGTGACTACTGTCTACTGAAAAGAAGATAGCTCAGGGGCAACAAGCTGATCTTGTAAGCAAGACCACGCAGAGCAGCAGCAGTTCGAATCCCAGACCTGCGCTTTGAAACCAAACTCAGGTATTAAGCGCGTTATAAAAAAACAATACAAATAAATTAAAATACTGTGCTGCATTGTTGGTTGCTACTGGCCTAGTATTAAATCCCTTACCATGACTACTGACTATTGTCCTAAATTGCAGGTTGCTACTGGCCTATATTACCACCACTACTGCCCACTGTACTGCATTGCTGGTCGCTACTGGCCTAGTGTTAAATCCCTTACCATAACTGCTACCTACTGCACTGCAATGCTGTTTATTACTAGCCTAGTATTCCTTACCGTGACCACTGCCTATTGCCTGTACTGCTGGTTGCTACTGTCCTAGTATTAAATCCCATAACATGACCACTGTCTAATGTACTGCATTGATGGTCGCTACTGGCCTTGTATTAAATCCCTTACCATGACTACTATCTACTGCACTGCAATGCTATTCGCTTCTGGCATAGTATTGAATTGCTAATCATCATTACTGCCTACTGTACTGCATTGCTGGTTGCTAGTGTCCGAGTATTAAATCCCTTACAGTCTCTACTGCCTCTGTACTGCATTGCTGGTCGCTACTGGCTTAGTAGTAAATACCTCAACATCACTACTTTCGATTGTACTGTATAGCTGGTCGCTACTGGCCTACTATTAAATCCCTTACCATCACTACTGCTGATCGTACTGCATTGTTGGTCTCTACTAACCTGGTATTTAATTATTATTTATAGTCACTACTGCTTAATGCACTACATTATTGCATAATACAGGCCTAGGATTTAATTTGTTATGGTCACCCATGTGGGGTGCATATAAAGGCCCCAAACATAAGCAAGAATAGCAAGATCTTAAACACTGAAACAAAAACAGCCTGGCATTTATATTGATTTTCAGATAAAGTTAAAGAGCCATGTGGAAAGGGGCCTACCTGTCATTACCAATGGATAAGCAGCATTTTAATTTACAAAAGAAGGAGGAATCCCATATCCCTGTCACATAGTAAACAGGATTTTTAAACATTGAAAACAAAAACGGCCTGAGCATGTGTTGCAAAAATAAAAAACGGCTTTCAAAAGCAAAAGTGAAAAATGATATCACTGCTCACAGAACAATGTCAGGAAAATAAAACATGATGTGTGGGTTCAAAAAAGCAATGTATATTATGTTTCACCTACAAAACTCCAATGACATTTGAAGAGACACTTTCTCTCCATGGAAAATGTCAGCCCAAGGCAGACCCTGTTTCTGGCTGTGGTCAAAACTTCACAAAGGAAATCTCCCACTTCCAGCCTACATGTCACATCTCCCATCTAATGACCACCCGCAATAAAAATGTCCTGCTGAAAGTGTCGAAAGCCCAGTGTTCCCCAGACTTACTGACTCTGAAGGAAGTTATTACAGGGACTTCAAGGACATTTTCCCTTGGCTGGAGTATATGTGTGAAATATGGGGGCTGCAACTTCAAAGAGCAAACTACCAACTTCGGAGAGACTCATAAAAAAACTCTACTCACAGGCTGACCCAGTGAAAACAACTGACTGGAAGCAGAAACTGCCATTAGTCCCTCATGGACATTCACAATTCATTTAAAAGGACTATTATAATTTAGGACATTTTCTCAGCAACCATAATGTCGATCAATTTCACTTTTGTACCATTTTTCATGTAATTTCCAGGCGGTTTTGGGAATATAAAATGCATCTAGCTTTGACTCTGGGAACTGTAATGGCCACTTAGACTAGGTTTCTGGCTGATATGAACATGTTACAAATGTGAGAGTTGGTGAGTGTGTGGAAAATGAAATTAGGGATATGCTTAATAACTTACATCTTCATAATTGTTGTGCTTTTCATGTAAATGACAGAAAGGTGCCACGTGGCCGTGCTACATCATACGGATTTGGTGGTCGGTTTATCTAATTCTCCATGATTAGCCAAATCAGAACATATGTTTAGTATGGCAGTTGCCAGTAAAATTATGAAGTTGTGATATATAACTAGTTTTTGCCACAAAGTTGAAAGGAGAACAAAAGGATTATGACAAATGGGAATAGACATATGTTGCTCCAGACCCCTAAACCAATCCTAACTTGGAGGCGTGGCTTGGAGGAGAGAGTGGGTAACTGTCCAATAATAGTGGCAGGGATTATTGCAGGGTACTTCCCCAAGGTTGTAACATTGGTGATGTTGTTACTGCTATATAAGGGGACTGCACTAGGACAGAGGACACATAACAACTGGGGAGACAGACAAAGGAGAAAGTTAGGGGGGGCAGAGAGGAGTGATACCATCAGGAAGGCTGCTGAAACTAACCATCTGGCAGCTGTAAGGAGACACTAGAGGAGATTGGTGAGAGTGCATCTGGGTAGAGCTGTTTATTTCTAGGAAGGCCTCAAAGCTGACTCGGTCCTATGGTGGAGATCGGGAGGACATCTTTGCAAGTGGAGTGACCAGACCCCTGCGCTATCTTTCCAGAGTATCCTGAGATGCAGCTGGCTTTCCTGAACCTTAAACTGAGCCCTGGGACACCAAAAGGTGGGGGAGTCTGCTTGCCGTGATTCCTTTCCCTATATAGTGTGTGGACAGGGGAATCTATGAAGATCCTTAGCCTATGTAACCAAAAATATTAATTTAATTAATTCCCCATTTGGCAGAACATTCCAGGGTGAATTTTGTTAAAATTCGAAATTAACAAAGCTCACTTCCCAGTGTGCACTGAAAACTATAGCCTATAATTTAATTGGGTAATCCTTGTTGTCCAGCTGACCCTGACTTGTTCTTAAATCAGTCCAACCCTTTTATCCAGCATCCCGAACTCAGTTCTTTCAGTAAGGGGGGTCTGAAATCCCAAATTCCCCAAAGCATTCAAATTTGTCTGTCTGACTTCCCAACATAGACCAAAGCAAGGGGGGTTCTGAAAAAACAAAGCAATAAATCACCCTGTGTTTATTTAAACCCAAAGGTTTGGGAGAAAGTATATTATTGATCAGTGTAATTATTCAGCGAAGTGAAATTGGCACACAGTGTATGGTATGATATGATTGTTTATTTCTATAGTGCCTATACACAAATTGTTTCAAAGCACTTGACGGCAAGGGAGAAAACAAGGGGAAATACAATAACATTCTTACAGGTGAACAACAAGAATTTGAAATTAACTATCGTACCCAGCATGACGACTTTTCAGATAGTTCAAGAGCTAAAACACAGATAGGAAGGAAATGGGAAAGACACAGGCGACTACCGTACTAGGCCTGACAACATTTCTGGTAGAGCCAGAGATTAACAAAAGGTGAGGGAGGGGGAGGAGAAAAGATGGAGAGGAACAAAACAAGCGATTATTGTACTAGGCCTGACAACATTTCAGATAGTGCTCGAGTGGGGGTCGGGGTTACAACTGTGATTGTGTTCTTTTGTTATTTATTTAGGCTGAGAGAAGTTGATTGTGTTGATTGTGTTGTGTTACAGATAAAGTGGTGTGTTCGATATTTCTGTGTTAATTTCTATTACTGTAAATTTAAATACCAATATATTTCCCGTACACCGGCCTGGTTCTTGGCTCATTGTTAGCTCAGAGGCGGGGTTTCAAGGAGCATGATATGTGTCTCGAAAAGGGCTAAACAGTTTGTTGAATAACCACGGTAGTGGGGAGGGAAGGAACTCCCCATGTTGAGGGTAGCTTCTCAATAAACCGTTACTCCTCTGCTTACTGTACTGTGGTGATACCAGCTAACTGTTTCATTTTTAATGCTGACTGTTGGCTACTGTACTGCATTATTAGTCTCTACCAGCAGTCCCTTGTCAGGGTAAATCACATCCTACTCCTTCTGGCACCCTCTCCTTGCCGCCCATCTGAGAACTACCCCTTCTTGCCCTCTCACGTTGCCCACCCACTCTTTATCTTTGCCTCCTCTTCTAAGAACAGTCCACTAGAGGAGCAGATGGGACATCTTATCCCTAGCTCCTGCCCCCTCAACTCTGTCATACTGGAACAGCAGGAGAGAAGCCTTATACCGCATTGAGTGTATGGGAGACGATATGCACTCAGACAACTGTATCGAATGTGCCGCCACACTGAAAGGGTGGAAGGATGTCCGCACACACCACTGAACATCAAAAAGCTAGAAATTATATCTGATATATTATATCAGAGTGACGTCATGAGGGAAAGACACAAAGACACACTGAAATGATATGGAAATACTTAAAGGATAAGATGCAACTGGAAGTGATAAGAAAAACATGTAATCGAAAATGAAGAAAACATGTGCACCAAAGAAATATGTGAGGCGAGATGAAGTGAATGTACATACGCAGAAAAGCAATGTAGCTGAGACATGTAGAAGCTTGCTGCAGAAGAAAATATAACGTTTCTCAGGCGGCCATGATGGAAAGATGTATGTCAGACTTGTGTTGAAACCAATCAAGCTACCTCAGAGACAGACCAGGGCTGCAGAGTCAGGAGACACTGCAAAAACAGCTTTGTGTGACGAATAAAGAGGAGTCCATTGGCCTGGGATCAAGGATGCCACTTCAAGGAATAATAGCAAGGCACAAAGGCAGTCATGAGGATAAGCCATGTATTTAAGACATGTTTCTCTCAGATTAAGTGAAGAAGAAAACATCTGCCAGTGCCAAGTATTGGACAATTAAAGATGTGAAAGGCCTATGCAAGGTCGAGTGAGCAAGTCTCCAGAGGCCAAGAGGAGTAATGACACCCAGCTTAATTAAATCAAATAGCAATACATAAAAGGACGAAATTAACAAATTCGTGGGCTCCTCACATGTGACTCAGTGGTCGAAAACAAGGGCTATATATTAAGCTCCAGATTAAGATAAGGGTGTGCCTACACTTCCTTAAAAATCTCAGAACAGAGAACAGGCTTCAAGGTCAACTATAAAGAAGAAGCCATGGCTTGGGGACTGACGAATGAGGGATGATGGACTAATTGGGCAAGTGGGTAGTAGTCTGATGTTGAACTCTGCCCCTGAGTTTCGATTAGCTTACGTCCTGCTAACGAGCTGAAAGTCCACATTTGTGAGAGAATGCCAACCAACCATAGGGACTATGTAGCAACACGCTATACAATGATGCACAGACCAATCCGCTGCTGTTATTCTGCTATAATCTGTATTATACATATTTAGAGGTGGTTCAAGGTGGGTCTACAAGATAAACGGCATCCAGTGATATTGCTAATACTTATATTATATATAGGTATATATGCTCCCTTAACCAATCCCTCCCTTCAATAGGTTTTACAGTTTGCCAGTAGGGTGGCGTCATAGCTTGTGTACATTGAGGTATAAAACCTTTGTGCAATCAAAATTGAAGTGGGAGTATGTGGACTACAGTTTGTTGTTGGCCAGATTGCCCTTCTTTATTCAAGCTGACAATTTTGCCATATTCTTTGAGTCTGTCCATTTATTTGGGTCTGAGATCATCATTGGTAATTCCATGTAGCACATGAGATGCTTCAAGGTGCTAGAGCACATGCCAACTCCCTGTATCTTGCATCAACACCTGTTCCACCCCCCTCAACCCTTACTCCTCTCCTGCTGATCTCACCCTGGAACTCTGAAATGTCCCAACATTTGGCAAAAACACCTCCTTCTTTCCAACCCCTTTGATTTCCACCTAACCCAAATCCCATTGAAGTTCATATAACATGGATGGCCACACGTGGCCCAATCATGCCAGTGGCACCACGCGCCACTTTCAAACCCTTCACCCATAAGAAAAGGTTAGTGGGGTGCTAACACATCTTCCACACTGCCGGCCTGCCCCCCATCCAAGCCCGAAGCACAGGGCTGGACTGCCCCACCGGGACACCAGGACATCCCCCGGGAGGCCTCTGGCCGCATACGGCCTCTTTTGTGCGGGAGGATACACGTGGCGTGAATCTGCCTGGGTCGTTTCTTTTGAATTGGATGCTGCAGGCATGGCACATTTTTTTTGTTTCTTCATTGCAGAAGGCTTGCGGATGCGCTGGAGGGCCTGGGCACCTGGGAACCGCACATGCTCTGCACACACATTGCGCAGGTCAGGTGCAGGGTCAGGTTGCAGGCTGTAGCCGTCCCTACGGACGTGAGGCCTTCAGCTGGAGACTCGAAGGTAAGCAGACACTTTTAATGAAATCAGTGCAGTGGGCCACGAAATACACAGGTCCCATGGGCTACCACGGAGGGGTGCAATGTTACCCTGAATTTGCGAGTCAGTTTTATTTGTATTTGTATTAATTTTATTTGTATAGCGCACCAGGCCCAGGGGCAACCGGGCGCATCACTTAGTTACAACATAAGAAAAACAGACAGAACCATAATTACAAAGTTTACAAGTATAATATAGAATTTACAGGTATAATAATAGCAATGAGAGGACAAGCAGATTATATATACATGTACAAATTAAGCGGAGAACCCAGAGCTAAATGTCCTGGGTGGCAAGCCAGGTTTTTGTAAGGTGTTTGAATCTCGGGAATGAGGGTTCTGCTCTAAGCTCATTAGGAAGCGTGTTCCAGAGTTTAGCTGCCAGGATAGGGAAGCTAATTCCATCTGATCTTTGGAGATTGAAACGTGGAACGTCAAGGCAGTTTAAATGAGCCATTCTGCGGGGTCTAATGGAGTTGTGGAGGGCAAATCGGTTGGCCAGGTAACAGGGAGCTTGGTTATGAAGGCATTTGTGGGTAAGAGCCAGGGTTTTCAGGGAGATACGGTGTGGGATTGAGAGCCAGCGAATATTGCGTCTGGTGTCGGATATATGTTGGTGCCTCGGAATGTTGAGGGCAGCTCTAATCGCATTGTTTTGGACAATTTGTAACTTGTTTAGGTTGCAGCAATTGGTGCCTAGGTACAGTGCATTGCAGTGATCAATCTTGGATAAAACAAGAGTCCTAGCCAGGGTGACACAATTGGTTGCGGAGAGGAAAGGGCGACAGGCTGTAATAAGCTTGCAGGTATATGCCGCTGCGGAAGAGACTGAGTTTGTTTGTCTGGTCAGGGATAGAGTCGAGTTAATGTAGATCCCTACGGGTTTTGTGTCCTTATTGGTTGGGATAGTATTCCCATCGATGATGAAGGACTTAAACACAGGGTCGAGTTTGGTAAGTTTTTGTGGCGAACCAAGAATAAGGAGCTCAGTCTTTTCATCGTTAAGACAGAGTCCGTGTTGAGCCATCCACGCCTGGATGACCTGGTAGATGACATTGATAGCGAGGGAGTCAGCCGTGTAGTCACCTGAGATAGGGATTAGTATCTGGGTGTCGTCGGCGTAGTTGGTGTAAGTGACACCCAGATAGTCCAAGATATCGAAGAGAAGTTTGGTGAACATGTTATACAACAACGTGGGTGAAACACAAGATCCTTGTGGCACGCCACAAGAGACAGGTGCAGGTAGGCGTCTGCTAGTGGAGAGAACACACGCATTGATCTATTGTCTAAAAAGGAGCTAATCCAGATTGTAGCTTTATCGGAGAAGTGTGCAGCTGATTTAAGGTGGTGGCAGAGAATTTCATGATTGACGAGATCAAAGGTCGCCGAGAGGTCCAAGAGGAGTAAGAGAGCATGTTTGCCTTTGTCTTTTAGATCTTCAATCTGTCCTTTTAAATCTATGAGGGCAGTTTCAGTGCCGTGACGTGGCCGAAACCCAGATTGCCTAAATCCCAAAGGTTTGTTAGATTCAAGGTAATCTTGAATTTGGAGATAAGCTGCACGATCAAGGATTTTTTAGCAAAAACGGGACCGTGGTGATTGGCCTGTAGTTTGTGGGTATAGTAGCGTCCAGGGTAGGTTTTTTCAATAGGGGGATGACCCACACGTCCTTTAGATAGTCAGGTACGATCCCAGAGCTAAAGGAAGAGTTGATGAGCATAGTAATGAATGGCGCTAGGTCATGAGCTGCTTCCTTGATTATAGGTGCCGGGCAGAGGTCGCCTTGGCAATTGGTCGGTTTAAGGCTGGTGATGATCTTTTCCACTTCGGAAATGGAGAGTGGAGAGAAGCTAAAAGGAGTCAGAGAGTCTGGGATGGGGTGGTTTAGGGTGGGGCTAGGGTTGGGTTGTTGGTTGGATTGTACGCTTGATTGTTTGTTATTGATTTTAATTTGGAGGGTGGCAATTTTGCCGAGGAGAGCCTCTTGGATTTTGGTACACCAAGCGCTATCTTTGATGCAAGTGTCTGTTGCAGTGACAGGGGTTTCAAGTTCTTTTTGGATTCTAAACAATTCTTTGGTGTTGGATTTGGCTTGTTCGATACGTTTATTGTAAGTGTCTTTTTTAGCCTGGAATATGGCTTCCTTGTAGTTAAGTGTGGCCAGGAGGAGGCACGATTTGTTGGCTGCGGACTGGTTGCTTTTCCAATGTGATTCCGCAATTCGTTTTTCTTTGCGCAGGGTTCTGAGCTGGGGTGTGAACCAAGAGTTCAGGTGGGCTCGCGGTTTGGGTTTTCTCAGTTTGGATGGGGCGATGATATCTAAGGCTTTTTGCAGAGCGAGGTTAAAGGTGTCAACCATAGCCGTGGGGTCGGAGCATGAGCGAACCTGGTCATTGAGAGCCAGGAGGAGGAGGGGGAGGAGTCTGTCATACGTGATGTCACATTTATTGCGGGTGGCAGGAGCCGGTGTAATGGTAGGAGAGAGGCTGGCAGGTTTGAACTGAATGTTAAACGTAATTAAGTTGTGGTCGGTCCATGCATACTGTTGGTTTATAGATATGTTAAACTCAATTCACTTTTCACAGTGAATCACAGCACTGATTTTCTTTTCACTTAGTGGCTGGGGTTGGGGAAGCGTCCGACGAAGCCGTGGCAGAATAGCTGAGCACGATGAAAGAACACGTGGTGATTTGCTGCACAGGGTGCCAGGGAATGATATGGTGCTTTTGGCTGCATTGGTAAATACGCAGGTGTCAGTGAAGGGTGGTGTGCCAGTTTAGGGAGTATTGGCCCACACTTGTGTACATGTAGATGACCGATTGCTCCACACACTGGCTCTTTTCAGGTCATTGGCATATTCCCAGCATAGCCTGTCACCCACCACGGGATGCAGGAACCGACCTCAGCAGCCCCCACCCCCAGAGTTCCTCGATATAAGATGTCATGTCATGTGCGTCCTTGGGTATAGTGGGACCCCGAGGAATTTGAAGGATGGCCAGAGGGAGGACATGCTAGAGGTGTCCCCTACGAAGCAGGCTTGGTGGGGTTTGGGGAGCCCACCTCCCACAGATACGTTGCAGTGCCCATCATTAACCCCATGCCG
This sequence comes from Ambystoma mexicanum, assembly GCF_040938575.1. Taxonomy (NCBI): domain Eukaryota; kingdom Metazoa; phylum Chordata; class Amphibia; order Caudata; family Ambystomatidae; genus Ambystoma; species Ambystoma mexicanum. Next base: position 1,511,148,764 of record NC_090922.1, read on the forward strand.
CCACGTGCTCCAAACAGAAAAGAACCACATACAGTAAATTCACAAAACATCTGATTGCCATTTTCCATGTAGGCGAAATGCCTCTCGGCGTGCATTTGTTTTGTATTTTCGGTGGTACTGTTCATTTTAAAAATATGCGTGAGGTCCACAGCGTGTTGCACTGCAGCACTTCAGTCTGCCCTGAAAGCCAGTGCCTGAGACAGCAGCGAAACAGGGACACGGATTTCAGGCAGGCAGGGGTTGGGGGTGATATCCAACCAGGAAGACATTTTTTTAGATGCAGAACAGAAATAATATAGAGATTGCGAAATGTGAAGGGTTTCAGCCAGGGAAAGGCTCGTGGTGGGATGGTCTAGCGAAGAGCAGAGTCGCGCCCTTTTAAGGGAGTCTATCTGTTGAACTGGTGGTCACTGGGTAATCCTGCAGTCAGAAGTGGAAGCGCTGTGAGCAGAAATGGTCCCAGTACAGCAACAAAGGGTGAACAATGAAGTGGCAGAATCCTTTACAGTTATTTTTAACAAACCCTGACATACTTTGAAGGTAATGTGTTCATGCCCTTAATTTACGGATTTTGAACACTGGAATCCCTATTCATGTGTGCACAAATCTCTAGACACGAATGCAAAATACACTCACACAAACACATGCGCCCACACGCAAAACACACACGAGATTATCAGTGAGCATGATTTTGTGTGGAGAGTTCATGTACTTTTCTCCGCAGGCACCAACGTTATGTGTCTCAAACAATTCTCTGGTTAATTAAAACTGCACACGTGCTATCACCATCTCTGTAATATTACAGTGTTATGGTTGCATGACACTTTACATAGGAAAATAAGAAAACAAACACTCATGTCAAGATGGTCCATGGACACTTTCATGTGAAAAATGAATGTGTCCATTTTTATTTTCTAGAATTTTAACATACAGCTGTCCCTTTCCTAGAACTGGTGCACACCAAAGTCATTTAAACAACATTGCCAATGCCAACAGTTTTGGCTTTTGTGTAGGTATGGGAAGACACTCAACAGGCACAGCCGTAGTGATATATTATCTACCCATTGTTGGTAGCAGGTGCAAAAGGTGTGAATACCTGAGCATCTAATGGCAGTGCCTGACAAAAGCATAAAAGGTATGCACTAACCAAAGATGTTGGCTTTTTCAATGCTTATTTTGAACAGGACTTCAGTAGCTTTGCCAATGCCTGTTTTCAACAGGACTTCAGTGACGGACATGCAGAGTGCTTATAAGTCGAGTTCTGCAGGCAGGCCTGGTAAATCATTTTGACTACACCAGTGGAGTGTTTACAGCTCCAATGAAGTCATTAACTCTCTGATGACTGCTTTGAACAAACACTGGCAGGCACTTTGAATGTAAAGTCTGATGGAATTGAATGTAAAATCTGATGGAAGGGCTTGATGAAAGCGAGCTCAAAGAGTTGCCACAAGGAGGTGTTTTGGGCCGGCAGAGGCAGGAATGGGTGGGAATATCCATAGGGATTAAATGGCCACGGGCAGGCAATGGGCGGGCACATAACGAAAAACAACACCTACGGATTATCAACCTGATTCATGGAATTATTTGCATGTAAAACGGGGATTTGCGTGCCATTCTGCCCGCAAATACAGGATTGATGAATGGGGATTTGCGGGCAGAATGGCACGCACATCACCAGGGGTGGACTGGCTGCTGAAAAAATGTGTAATATGGGCCCACGTTGAAAATGATTTCCAGGGCCTCTTTTGGTTCCCGGCCCACCCCTGCCGAAGCGGCATTCTGCTGTCTATGGTATTCATGGTGTGTAGTAATCCATGAAGTCTTACTTGTGAATTCTACGACTTGCTATTATTACCTGTTACATGTGTGTTCATGAATGCTGCCTGAAGTTTCTCCAAAGTAACATGTGTCTGTGTCTCCCTGCTCTGCCACCCCCTCTGACTCTGAGCCCTCTTCTTCTGCCTAGAATACATTTCAGGTTCTTGTTCCAAACTCTGTATGTGGAGGGTTACTAGTAGGCCACAGGGGTAGCACATGAACTTGGAATAGGGAAATGGGGTCCGGATGTTAAGGTTTCCAGCGACCCTCGGCGTGATGGCAGGGATGCCTGCCTTGTTCACGTGCTGTGCACACAGTTATATCTGCTCAGCTGTTTCCAATGTGCTTCCACTTATTGGTTAATGCAGGATGGCGCGCGTTCACGCAGCTGCTGCAAGAGGGGGCTTGGGCCTGAATTGTAAATAATCACTTGTCAATACCAGTTTTGCCAATTAAAAAAAAAAACAAAAAAAAACGATGTTTGTTGTGGCGATGTAATGACTTTTCCTTCCAGGAGTATAGAATTGCCATTTCGCTTTGTGGGAGATAGCAGCTGACAAACTGCGCGCGTCGAAAAGGCGACACAAATCTCCTGGTTCGATACATTTGATTTCCTGTAATTTGTAAGAATGTCACGGCGAAGTAAATCCGTGGCGCGAGATCGCGGCTGTGCGAGTGGGCCGGAGTGAGATGTCGCTGCGGGATCTTAGAGTGGGGGACGCTCATGGGGCATTGCGTAGTCTGATAGTGGGGCCACACTAAAATAAATCAGGATACATTCTATCGCCCCGCATACCAGCAGATGGATACATGTGCCCATGTTACGGGGTGCTGCTGTGCTTCTTCAGGGCTCCACACAGGGCAGCCCAGCAGGCCTCTGTTTGATGCCACCTTCCTGCCTGAGTACAAACGGTTTGTGTTCAGTTTCACGACCCTTCCCTTTGGAATCATTACCCACTCCCATCCTGCTCGAATGAAGTTCAGAAGACTAGAGGTGCTCCCCTAGATGACTCTACGAGGTACCCTACTGACTAAAACCACCCACATCCCATCCTCAGTTCCTCCATCTTCGAAACTCGACCAGCGGCAGGTCCGCTTTAAAATAACTCAGAGCAGAAAACAAATGTGTGCTGTTTTGGTTGATGTTAAAAAGTATTTTGCGGTATATACTGATGTATGATATGTTGTTATGCTATGGTGCAGACTATGCAATATAATTATTAGGGTCTTTATTGAGAAAGCAATGCAGCACTTTACAATCATAATGGAAGAGGGGTGTGGTAACAGGCGAGGGCTCGGGAGGGCATTTGGCAACTGCGGGGGAGACAGCGGAAAGCAGATCATAGAGTCTCAGGTAGGGTGGAGAGTGCAGGGTGTTTGGACCTAGGTGTCAGGAAGGAGCCACTCCTTGAAGAGGAATGTTTTGATATTATACGTTATATTGTGGTGGTCAGGCTCTATAGTTAAGGTGAGTAGGGTGAGCCACAGGGAGGCTAGAGTTGGGGAGGGGGGAAGAGTACATGGTGTGAAGTTGAGGAGTTGGGGGTGATCTCGGGAGAAAGATACAGTTCAGACGTTTTCGCTTTATCAGGGGAATACTGGGGGAATCTCGCGAGATTACCGCATTAATAACGCAAGACGCACACTGGAATGAAAATGTGTCACACAAAGCAAAGAGAAAGGGAGTAATGGGAGGTGTCCAGAGAGGTACAAATCAACTGAGGAGGGTGGGGGGGGGTACTCGGGGAGCACCTGTGACTATTTATGTAATTTTCTAGCGTTATTGCACTAAGTAGCCGAATATTCCGCAGGTATTATGGGGGGAATGGAAACTGGGGGAAAATAATTAAATGGGGCACAACTATTGTGATCACATCTACTAGGCACACAGAAGTGAATAAACTATGGTATAGCAAAACCCTTGAAATTAATTGAAAAAAACTTCAGTTAAGGGGCGGTTAAGATGATCTGATTTAAAGTAACAAAACCCTTGAAATTCAGCGGATGTGGGAAGTGATGACCAGTTTAGCTCGGCAAATTGAACATTTAAATGTGAACATTGTCTATTTTGATAACACTAACTATTGAACTTTGTTCTACTTCTATCTATTCTCATTTTTTCTACTACATATTCTTATTATATTATGTTCAAAATAACTGAAATAAACTTACCAGAATCAGGTACTTTCCCTGCAGTAAAGTATTGCAATTGTTTACCAATACATGCAATTCAAACTATTAGTATAAGGTTGCATATATTTAAAGTGTATAAGTTGATAAGTATTACAAATAAACATATAATACATATGTATCAGTGTATTGTTCCATGGTTTGTTGTTATTATTAAGTGTAATGCTTCAAAAGAGGGGACCTAAGATATTCTAAATCATATAATCAATAATAATAGTTATATGTGATATTATTGATCTCATCAGTGATGTCTTGAATGATGTCACTAGTAACAACATCAGTGATGTCATGTGTGATGAAATTAGTGATTTCACCAGTGATGTCATCTGTGATGTCATCATTGTGGTCATACGCTGCTCAACAGGGGGCACACAAATAAATTGCACTTGCTTGTAATGCGAGTGGGGGGTTTCAAGAGTTTTGTTGCGTTAAAGCCAATCACCTTTACTCTCTAATATCTAATGTTTTTTAACAGCATTTCAAGGGTTTTGTTACACTATAGTTTCCTTGGGGCCCACTAGCCATGGCATTCAGCCATGGCCACTGTACATGTTGTACCAATAGTGTCTTTTGGACCCACTAGCTATGGCCTTCAGCCATGGCCAGTGGCCATGGACAGTGTCCACGGCCGAACATGTTGCATAGGTTTTTGAGGTCTCACTAAACATGGCCTTTGGCCGTGGCCAGTGTACATGTTACACCAATATCTTTCTTTCGGGCCCACTAGCCGTGGCCTTTGACCATGGGCAGTGGCCAGTGGCCATGGCCTCTTGACTTGTTGCATAGTTTGTTGAGGTTACACTAGCTATGGGATTCGGCCATGGCTTCTGTACATGTTACACCAATATCTTTCTTTCGGGCCCACTAGCCGTGGCCTTTGACCATGGGCAGTGGCCAGTGGCCATGGCCTCTTTACTTGTTGCATAGTTTGTTGAGGTCTCACTAGCTATGGGATTCAGCCATGGCTTCTGTACATGTTACACCAATATCTTTCTTTCGGGCCCACTAGCCGTGGCCTTTGACCATGGGCAGTGGCCAGTGACCATGGCCTCTGGACTTGTTGCATAGTTTGTTGAGGTCTCACTAGCTATGGGATTTGGCCATGGCTTCTGTACATGTTTCACCAATACCTTTCTTTTGGGCCCAATTAATTTGTTACCAAACACCCATTGCTCCCTTCCCAGTAGATGTATGCATTGCAGAGGTTAAACTCTTTTTTAAACTCCTTATTTGCGCGATAATTTCACAGTATTCGTTTCCAATAACAGAAATTGCTGTGTAGAGTGTTTCGGTTCGCCAATTATGTAACTCCCAGAATGTAAAGTTAAAACCTGAACTGGGCTACTGTTTCCTGACTGGAATGGGTCATGTTGCATATATCATTTGTGGGATGCATTGACCCACTAGGCTCTGCCCTGTGACATCACTGTGCTGGTTGCACCGGAACCAACAAAATGGCAGCAAAAAGCCCTATGCACGCTAAACCTCTGAGAATTGCACAGTGAAACCAGAAAGTTGTCTGCCAATCTACTTTGCCTGTGTCAGTAGTGGAACAGGAGACCACACTGCTAGAATCTGTCATTGGGCTGCCCACAGAGTGAAATGGAAACTACATGAAAGGCAGTGCTTCATTGCAAGGAAACCCAGAAGTGCTCTGAAATACGTGTTTTCCTTGGTTGCTGAAATTACAAAATAATGGTTCCCAAACATCAGAAAAGATCTTACATCCTTGCTGAGTGTTATTCGTTACTTTATTTAAAGAATCCACATAAGCACACAATGTCAGGAGAAGCAGATTTCATCACACAAATATAAAAAGGTGCTTGCCTGTGAAAACCTGTAAAAATATGGGCACAGTACCGTCGGCCGCCTGTATGAAAGCTGTCATTTAATTACACTGGAAGCTTAAACTCGTACAGTAAAATCAAATGGTTGAAATTAAGTGACTTGCTATCAAACGCAATATAGGTTGCCACTATTTAATTTCTATATTTAAAAAGACTGGAATAGAGATGTGTTTGCCTGTTTTAAAAACTGTAACTTTTTAAGAAGAAAGAAGAAGAAATGCTCACTAGGATCACATCCTTTCAGATAATTCGGTCTGACGCCAGCGACCACAACATCCTCCAAATTGGGTGGCCTTCAGAGAGCTGTCCGAGGGTCCACTTGTCTGAAGAACCGGAGCCAACTGCCCAAGAGAATCGCCTAAGATTAACATGTGAAAGGATTAAAGAACTCACCAAAAACTACGCCCGACAACAGTATAGGGAAGGACGAGAACTTTTTCACTCTACGGATTACCAACCTCTCCTAGTTCCTTACTACTCAAATTCAAAGAAGAAAAGTAGTGACAAACCACACCCACTACACGGGTACAACATGGAGTTGGCTCAGAAAAGACGTTACCTGAGAAAACTGAAGAGGCAAGCTGCCAAATCAACCACTAACTGTGCAAAAACAGTTTTCTTGGAAGAAGCAAAGATATACAAGTTGTGGCTAAAATTTCACAGATACTCCCTGTACCAGCAAGATTCTGAGGAAATGCTGCCAAAGCTGGCTGCCAAAAACTCTGGAGTCTTCTGGCAATTGATAAGGAATTCTGGGAATCTATCGACACAGGCAACATCGAACAGTGTTTCGGAAGACAGCTGGCACTCGCACTTCTCGCAGATCTTTCAGCTTCCTCCGTCAAAGCATTGCAAAAAAGAAGTCGTACTGGAGGGTGCCACATGGGAAGACTTCTCAGACAAAGTCAACATCGAGACAGCTATAAAAAGACTAAAACCCTTAAGAGCCCCAGGCCCAGATGGAATTACAAACATTGACCTAAAAAACCACTCGGCAGAATGGGCCATTTTTATTAGCCAAGTCTTCAAAAACTGCAGCCTTTAAAGATCAATCCCCCGCTCTTGGACCTCTTCAGTCATTGCACCAATCTACAAGAAAGGAGACAGGGCGGCACCTGGCAACTACTGCCCAATTGCACTCCTAGATACGATTGGTAAGATCTACGACTCTTTCCTTCAACAGAGTTTTCAAACATGGGCAAAAACTGCCCAGTGCAACAACCCCTTTCAAGCTGGCTTCATGAAGAATTGTGGAACAACAGTAAAAATCATGATCCTCAGTATCATAAAAAACAAACTCTTGGACGGATCAGGAAAGGTTTTCCTAGCATTCATGGACCTCACCCAGGCATTCAACCAAATTGACAGAGAGAAGCTGTGGTCCAAATTGGTTCACTGAGACTGCCCAAACTCCATACTTGAACCAATCAAAGCTCTTCACACCGGAACCACGATGAGAGTCAAACTGAATCAAAAAGGCCTACTCTCTGAAGAAATCCCAACGCTCCGAGGAGTTAAGCAGGGCTGTCCCCTTGCTCCGGCCCTGTTTATTGCATTTCTAGGCGACTTCAAAGAAAGCACCAACCAAATCAGATCCTTTCCACCCAAAATTGGCCAAACAGCCGTGGGCCGCCTCTTATATGCAGACGACATCATTCTCCTTGACCAGACAGAAATCGGCCTGACAGCTGGATAACCTGGCCACATACATCTCAGATAACAATCTGAAGATAAACAAGGAGAAGTCGAAAATCATGAGTCTAGAAAAACTATCGAAAACGAAAGCAAAAAAAATGAATTGGTTTATTGAAAACTCTCCGGTCGAGGTAATAACTGCCTTTAAATACCTGGGCGTGATGGTCGACAGCTCCAAAACTGAAGTAACAATGCAAGTCCATTTGTGGACAAAAACACGGAAGCTAACTACACAGGCTCGAGTAATAGACAGAAAGTACAGTCGGTTCTCCCTGCTGCCAGTGCTAAGATTCTACAAAGGCAAAGTCGTACCGAGCTTGGTGTATGGAGGGGATGGAATGCCCGCTATTCCAGCAACAATCTGGCAAAACTGGAGGGTTACTTTTGGCGGAAAGTCCTTCAATTTCCAAACTCAACATCAATCGCTGCCATCAGAAGAGAACAGGGCCTGCTCTCCCTCAAAGCAGCAAAAGACGCAGGTGAAATGGCTCTCTTTAGAAAAGTGATCATGTCTGATTCCCCTCCACTGTACAACCTGAAAAAAATGGAATTAAATCACAACAGTTGCAAGGCCTTGACAGCCTGGGCGGCTAAGCAGAGAGCGAGTTTGGATATCATTGCATGCACGGACGAGGACTTGATCAAGAACCCCACAAAAGTAAAAAGGAAAATGGACCAGGAAGACTGGATAGCAACACAAACCCTTGCTGAAAAAAAACAAACCACTATCCCACTTACCTTTCAACGCCCAAAAACTGCACTCCACGACTGCAATCGTAGAAAGGTTTCCGGACAGAGCTCTTCGTCTAAATTTTCTAAGGGCAAGGCTGAATTTATTGCAAACTAATGAAATAAGGGCCATCAGGGGGCAATCAACCACAAACCACTGCCGACTCTGAAAAATCGTATCAGAAAGAGAGACTGTGAAACACCTTCTGCTAAGATGCCATAAGACAATCAAATGGAGACGAGTGTTCCTCGGCCCCTTACTCAAATCAATCAGCCTATACGAAGAGGAAGTGTGGTGGAGTCATCTGATGAGCAGTTCAAAGACTTCATGGTCCATAGCCACGGCAAAAATCTTAAAGGCTGCCTTGGACGAATGTGCTAAACAAATAACAGCTTAACTAACCTACAATCAGAATGGTCCTCTAGACAAGTGAAACTGAAAGTCGCCGGACAACAAACCAAGAAGAAACTAACAAATCTAACAAACAAAAAAAACAAAAGAAAAAAAGAAACTACGAAAGGAAAGATGAATAAACTGCAAAGCTTAAAAAGAGACCCACAAAAATTTGCAAAATCATTGAATTGATAAACGGAAAAAAAAAACAAGAAAAAAATAATTGTAACTTTCATTTAACAAAGGACAATGTAACAATTGACTTTAAAGTAACCTGATTCAGCAAAACTTCAAAGAAGCTTCCCCCACTGGGAAAGACACCACCCTTCTGCTTCTCATCAAAGGCCAGGAACTTCCATTCAGGTGTTAATGAAGAGGGGAAGAGATTTTGCTATGCTGCTCTGGGGAGAGACAAAAGACCCTTGATTGAAAAGATATGCATATGCAACTGTCAACAGAAACTCCTGCCAGGGGAAAGAGGCAGGGATTGCTCTTGAACCACCAAAACTTTGGAGGCGGGACAGACAGTTATGTGTATTCTTAAAGCATAAGGAAGTATATTTTTTAAAAGGACTGACAGAGGACTGTGCAAAATTGTAAAAATGTGTAAAAGAACAGTATTGTTAATGTGAAAATTCTGGTCACGGTTTAAAACTACTCAGAACTCTGTGCTATGTTCAGGGACAAGACTACAGAATTTGTGGTTTTGTAGCAATTGTGGTTATGCCAGAAACATGAAACTTCACATGATTATGCCCAGATGTCATGCGCACATGTGTGTAAAAATGTGGACAAATCTGACATTGGGTACCAGACCAAAACTGCGAAAAATTGAAAAATTGCCAAATCTAGACCCAATCTCTCACCGTGACAGGGCTCAGATAAATACTTGCTCCAACAAATATCTGATATAAATATGCTATTGGTATTAAGGTTGCAAAATTGTAAGTATGCCTTGTATGAAAAATAGATTTCATGTGCAGAAGCAAAGGGGAGGTTCTCCCTGGATCGTAAAATACAGCGTCATCATGACACCATGTTTTATTCTCAAATCAGGGGAGAGGAAAGACCCTAACCAATAGAATACCAGGGGGTGTGCCTAGTAGAAGTCAGCATATCCACCCATTTAAAAAGTACGTAAATAGAGACAGCTTAGGACCTAGAAGGGCACACACATTCACTCAGCATCCGATTGCTTGCGAAGCACTTTAAAAGAGAAATCCATATTCCAGACTCCAGAACTTTGAAAGCAGAAAGGCCCATTTCCAAAGCTGAACCCTTCTCAGCTTTGCCTTTTAAAATCCTGAAACCAGATTCTACCCCAGACCTCCAAGGGGAACAACAAAAAGAACAGCCTGGCTGAGCTGTGCTGCTTTCTTGCTAAGAATTTTTGCCAGAATCCAGAAATCCGACCTAGTAGAGCAGAGCTGTAACCAGATAGCAGTGAACCAGAACTAACCCATCAGATCCAGTCCAATTCCGCTGTGCAGTGTCCAGAGTGCCGTTCTGAGTGCAGAACCAGAGCGCCTTGAGTCCAGTCTGGTGTGCTAGCAGAATTCCAGTCCAGAAATCTTTGGCCAGATCCCTGACGGGTCCATTCCAAACAGTGGTAGTGAGTATTTATAGCATAGGATTGTCTCTAGCATATGTATTATCCATAAGTCATCCCTATCCAAACCCACTCTCTTATATCCAGAACTGCACTTTGCGTTCATATATTTTCTGAAGAAAGACAAGCGTCTCGGCAGGCAAAAACCAGCCAGAGGCGTCGCTGGACTGGTGGCTTTACTGTTGTGTAGTTTGTGGCTTCATAGTCTCCCTAGTATAAGAAACCTTGTTTGTAATTTTAAAAAGCGTAATCTTTTACAAATTTTGACTCGTTCTGAAAAAAACAACCTCTACAAAAACCTTCATAACTTCCTCACCGTGTATGCTCACAAGTGTCTGCTCACAAGTGTCTACTTGAAGCTAACACCCTCAGTTTTCCAACGAATCCAAAACTGCATTCGAACTCCTTATAGTGTTTCCGCAATCGCACCTACCGCACACGGAAAAGTTTGTCGCAAATTTTTAGTTTGGCTCAAATCTATCACGTCTGAAACAGCTGTACATTCCATCCAACCTCAGAATTCAGTTTTCAATCTGCTAGTTACTCAATAATCATTGCTAGTGTTTATCTGAAACTATAAAAAGCGACTCACACTAGTATTGAATCTATTTTAGTAAATGAAATCAATTTTCAGTGTTTGTACCGTTGCATTCATATATATAGTGCAAATACCTAAAATAAATATTTTTAACTTTACAAAACAGCCTGCTTCCTGGTTCAGTGTGACCAGGGGGGATTCAAAGAGAGGAGCGTGATAGAAGAGTATATCATTCAGAAATAAAAGAACTTATAGACATAAATAAATCATTATGGGTTTCAATTGTGCATCCCACGCTAGGCATTGGCTTAGGTGAAGTGCTGGTTTGAAATCACTTACAAGATTGGGGGCTCGTCACGATATTTCTGAATTAGACATACCACTTGTGACAGTCTAATACAGTGTGCTAACTAACGGGGTACATAATCCCTATTGGGCTACCATGCTGTGTTACACTGTGAAAAGCACCCCTCAATAGGAACACTCTAAGGAATTGGTCTGTTTTGCAAAAATTAAATAAACTCCTGTAAGTCAGAAAGGAAATCAATATTTCCACAATGGCGACATTGGTAGAAATCAATATGGCTAAAGAACACCTAATGCCTAAATTATTCGTAAGAGGTGAATGGACAGAGCAGGATCAGAATGTGTGGTTGCAGGCAATCACAGAACAGATCACTGCAACAGGATTAGACTTATGGCAAGATCAGGGTCCATTACATGTGGCCCTGAGTGAACTGTATATGGCCCCTAAGGCAAAGGAAGAGCAACGCAAGATTGCCAAAATAGCGGCATATCTGTACCTCCATATTGGAGCAATACAGGACAAATATGCCGAGGGCCAAGATCTGGCAAACAAGCAACTGCAGGCATTAGAAGAAAAAAAAGCCCAAACTGATCTGGACTCTGTAGAGCAGAGGCTGCAGAGAAGCCATGAATCAGAAAATGAAATTAGGCAGTATCTAACCAAAAGAAAAGAAGATATGGGTATCCTGCAGCAGAAGAAGGTAGAACAGGATACCAGAATGCTAGCTTTGCAGAAGGAGTACCAAGAAAGTTTGGAGTCTCTACTGGAGAGCCAGAAAAAGCTGGAAGAGTAAATACATTTTAACAGGGCATGCACAGAGCAGGTAGTCACCCTGCAAAGCTGCCTAGACAAAGAAAAGGAAGAGAATAATAAACTAATTCTGAAAGACCTGGACACCCAGGCAGAATCTGATGAAGAGCGCCAGAAAGCTGGTGCGCTCCAAAGGCAGAGGGACGACCTGGCTTCACAGAGGCATACTCTTGCTCAGGAAAGGGACACCTTAGGCCAGGAAGTCTGTTATTTAAAAGAGAAGATAGAAGAAAATCACCTGGCCCTTCAGGGACTGGATGACCTCCAAAAAGACCATGGAAAATTGTTAGAGCACACCAGGAGGGTGGAAGAGGCTCTAGCAAGGAAGGACCAGGCCAGTATGGACAGGACTCAGGAGGTAACCCTCCTGCAGCAAAAACTGGCCCAGTACTCTAAAACGACACAGGAAGCACAGAGAGACAATGGGGCTCTCTGTGAGAAAAATGACAGGCTCCACAGACAGGTAGCTATGCAAGAGCAATTGATAGAACCTAGCAAGGCCTTGATAGAGGAACAGAAAGCTCAGGTTCTTGCATGGCAACAGAGAGCAGGGGCTGAGACAGATGAGGTCAGATGGGAGAGGGACACGCCTGAGCATAACCTCAGGAACCCTAGTACCAGAGGCCTTCATTTCTCCCAATCCCTGGACTCTGCCACCCCCATGTCCACTGGCACACATGAGCCAAGGGCCACGGGGATGGCAGACTTCAATCCAATGAGGAATATGGGGCTCATAGACCAGCACCTCCCAGGAATGGATGGGTGGGCTTCTGGGTATGGGTTCCCAAGTACTGTCAAATTTAGTGGGGAACTCCATGAGAGTAGGCCCACTAAGGGCATCCTGAAAACCTCTGCCCAGCTAGAACAGTGGGGGGGGGGGTACTCATCAAATCCTGTCAGCAAGGAGGAATCAGAAGACTCCTCTGAGCGCCACAGAACACAGGAAACTAGGCCCGCATTCTGCCAGCCATTTCCAGGCTCGCAGAATCCGAGGGAGCCTAGAAGACCAGATGGGCTCCTCTGGGAGCAGTGCTTCTGAGTCAGAGGAGGAGTGGACCAGGGTTACCCCAACCAAAAAGGCTGATAAGGTTAAAAAGTGCCTTGCTCAAGGATCCCCTAAAGCTAATCAAAGCGATAAGGAGCGTCATCACGCCCTATCATAAGAACGCAAAGTATTCAGTTTGGGAGCACTTAGAGCTCTTTGAACAGATGATGGAAACTTTCCATTTGAAGGACAGCAAAAGCTGTATTCAATATGTGAAATGGACCTTCTCTCCAGAATACTCCAGCTTCTTTGCAGGGCTGGAGGACCAAAATCACTCTAGATGGGCCACCTATAGGGCGGCCATCTTGAAGCATTTTTCTGTGCATAGAAATCCTCAGGAGGCTCACAAGGCAGCCTACAACTTGCAATGTGGGGAAGATCAGGCCCCACAAGAATTTGTTCAGGAATTAAAACGTGCCTTTGCTCAGACCACCAGAAGGGTGCGCACTGACAGAAAAGAGTTTGTGAATACATTCTTCCATGCTCTCCCCAAGATCACCAGACTGGGTCATTGAACAGGCCACATGACTTTATGAGGTGCAAAAGCCCATAGAAAACAAAAATACTCCAAAAAGCCCCAAACCAAACAACCCCTGCTGTGCTAAGGTGGCAGAGGTGAAGGTTGCCCCCATTTTAGATTTGGAGACGGGGGGCCTAAAAAGCTGCCTGCACAGAATCAGAGCAATCCCAAGCCCAGAAGGCCCTCGGGCCAATCACAAACAGGGAGCCAGGGAGGCAATCCCAAAAATGGGACCCCTAACTCTCCTGACTACATCAGCCCCCGCTACAAGGGGAACAGACCCATCCTGGGTTATGTGTGGACTCCCCCAGCCCCAGGGGGGGGATCCAACCAGACAGCAGCTAACTCAGGCAACTTCCCTCCTCACTTCCCACAGGAGGGCAGTAATCCCCCAAATACTGGACAGAATTTCTTCCCCAGGTACCCACAAAACCTTCAACCCCAAAAAAATCCATCCTTCTTTCCCCACTATCCTGAGCCCAGAAAACCCAATTCGGGAGAGGGGAGGCCAAGGGTGGAGGGGTACCCAAACTTCACTAACCCGGGGTATTTTGGGAGAAGGGATAGTTACCCTTCCCGGGATCAGCCCAGGGGAGAAATGAGAACCCTGTATCAGCCTGAGCGGGTGTCACAGCTAGAGCGCCAGGTCCAAAATATGAGCATGGCAGCAGAATGCCTCACACTCAGGACCTGGTGCTCCAGAGCAATGACGGGGGAAGAACCCCGAAAACCCACTGGTTCCCAGGGAGGAGGCACAAGGGGAAGGGGGGTGGAAAGCCTTGGAGGAAGCTTCCTTCCCCACTTGTAAAAAGCCCCTGGAAACCCAGGAACTGGAACCAAAATCTCCTGCCCCTGAAAGTCTGCCACCCAAGGAGCGGAGAGGGGGTAGGAGAAATCAAGAACCCAAAAAGACCCATTTTGAGGAGGAAGTACAAATCTTCCAGTTTGAAGGAGAGGGGTCTTCAGAGGATTCTGGGGAAAGGATGGTCTCCTTCAGAGATGGGTGAACGCCTCCCAAAGAAAAATGGGTCCCAAAAGATTCAAATGCAGACTGGGTAGATGTGGGGACTGAGCTAGTGCTGCCCATCATCCAACCCCAGAATCAACAGCAGGAAAATCCCCTGGTTCAAAACCATCGGGTGATTGCCTCTAAAAAGCGGGGGGGGGCAGCCCAGAATCAGAACCAGGGGAACCCAAAACGTCTCCCATATCTAGCTGTCACCTTTTCTTTTCAGATTCCCAAGACTCCAAACGGAATCCTGCCCAAACCTCTTCTCTATCAGTGTCCAAAACCAAGAAATTAACCCACCAGTTGTCCAAAAATGTACATTATCTGTGCCCCCTTGAGGAGAAGGAGGGAAGATTTTATGCCCCGGTCCAGATACAAGGGCAGTGTACATTTTTGGCACTGGTGGACACTGGATCCCAAGCTACCCTTCTGTCAAAAAGGGCCTTTGATAAACTGAATTCGGGAAAGGGGGAGAATTACCAAATTCCTCTCACCGCTCTTCCTGGACAACTTCAGAACTTTGACGGGAAGGAATTTCCCATCGAGGACACTGCAGATTTGGACATTAAAATTGGGCGACACAAGGTGAAGCACCCAGTCATAGTTGTAACTCCAGGGGGCACCCCTTGTTTACTAGGGAATGACCTCCCGCGAAGGTTGTCACGCATAATAGATTGTGTCAACCATGTTAGTTTAAACGGTACATGCCACATGGTTGACCAAAAATCTGACTAAGTAGAATTTCACTTCCAGAACAACCAAATTCCTGACGTGACAGTAATAGCAGTAGGACAACACACTGGTGATGGGGGGTCCTCTCTATTTCTGAAAATCAACCTTCCTTCCAGCCTAAGGTGGCATTCCACACTGCAAGGAAACACTCTGAAATTCTTTACAACTTCACAATCAGAAAATCCCACTCCTATAGTCCAGAAAGATGAGAAATCGGCTCAGAGCCTGGCTGATGTTCAGAAAATTGGAGAGCAGTTGTTCATCCCTGTTCAGTTAAAGGAAGGGAAGGACTCTGTTCTTGCCCGAGTGTGTGTGAACAACGGTAAGAGCTTCATCAGCAAGGCCATGTTCCGCAAACTCCCAAAAGATCCAGCCATTCCCACATTTAAACTGATAGACCAATGGGAAATGGACCTAGAAACACCCAATTCCAAACATCTCCTGCCAAGCAGGTGTATGCTTAGAATCTCCATAGGCAACAAGAGCAAAGTCAATAATTGGTGAGTCGTGCGAGAAGTCACTGCTGCCTTTTACTTAGGCAGTGGCATTCTCAATCGCTTTGCCATTAGTTTTGACCTAATAAACTTCAAAGTTTGGTCCCAATTAGCAGATAATCCCATGGGCTTTGATGACCAAGAGAAAGCATTTAGGTCAGCCAATTGCTCCCTTATGCAGTTGAAATTCAAATTGGAGAGGAAGTCACCATCCCAGAAAGGACCCGACCATTCTCCCTGGAAGTGAAAGTTAAAAGAGGACAGAAATTGAAAAACCCTAACGCCTATGTTCATCTAAATGCTTCTCTCCAACAGCAAGGGTTGGGGGTAAACCCAACTCCATTAGTCAATATAGAACATGACACCATTCCAATAGAGGTGGATAACAGCGACTTAAAGAGTATTACTCTAGCCGCAGGCACCATTATTGGAATGGCGGTTGATGACTGACATTTTTCCATAGATTTAGGAAATGAACTGTTAGGACCAATCCCCAAGGACTGTTTTGACAGTGATAGTGATGACTCAACACCAGACAGGATCTTTACCCGGCATGGGGGGAACTTCCTGGTGTACACTTCCTGCCCTTATGGTAAGGAAGATGTGACCTGTGACTTCAGGAGGGATGAGGTGATTTTCCAAGTCCGCGAGGACTGCCTTCCCCACCTGAAGCCACCAGTCCAAATCAGCACTTTGACCAAGGACTTTTCCACCCAGCTGGAGGAGGCCGCTGAGATAGCAAAACCGGAAGTCTTTCCAGGCTTCAGGCAGATGGTTGAAGAGAGAGTCAACTTAGCTGATGCCTGTGAGACTCTGGAGCAGAAGCAAACATTTAAACAAGGTTTCTTAGAATTTCAAGATCTCTTTGCGGTGGACTCATATGACTCTAGACGCACCGACATCCACACAACAACTATTCCCATGGACCCTGGCATGACTCCAGTGATTGTGAAGCAATATCGCTTGCCTCTCGCATCAATGGAGTCCCTTACTGAATTAATTAAGAACCTTGAGTCCCGTGGGATAATCTGTCCAGTCCACAGCACGTTCAATAATCCGGTGCTGGGGATTTTGAAGCCAAACGGCCAGTGGAGACTCTGTGCTGACCTTAGGGAGCTCAACAAATGGGTCCATACTTCCCTATTGTCTCTTCCGTAGGACCAAGGGCTGGCCCAGATCCAGGGGTCACAGGTATTCACTGCAATAGAGCTGGCCAAAGGGTACTGGACTGTACCTGTCAGTAGGGAGGACCAATACAAGCTGGCTTTCACCTTCGTGGGGAAGCAGTACACACGGACACGGACTCCCTTCGGATACATCAACTCTGGCAATGAATTCAACATTTTTCTACATAAGGCCATGCCCGACCTGGGTGAAAGGGGTAACCTGGCTTATGTAGATGACGTTCTAGTCAAAAGCTCAAATGTGGAGGAACAAATAGCGGAGATCCATCATGTTCTAACACAGTTGAGGGCTGCCGGAGCAAAATCCTTTCAAAAGGCACAGTGGTGTAGAACCCGTGTACATTTCTTGGGGCATGAGATTACTCCTCAGGGTCTCTGTCCCCAAGAAAAGAAAGTGGAAGCACTCCAGAAATTAAAAGACCCCACAACTCTGCGGTAACTAAGGAGCCTCCTTAGACTGACTAATTACAGCAGAAAGTTAATTGAGGACTACGCAGAGATCACAAGACCACTGATCCATCTTTTGAAGGGGGGGTCGAGTGGGACTGGGGTCCAGACTAAGCCGAGGCAGTAAGACAACTCAAAATAAGCCTCTCACAAGCGCCCTGCCTAGCTAACCCTGTCAAAAACAAGGAGTTCTTCTTGGAGACAGGGTTCTCAAATACATGCTTGACTGCAGTATTATACCAAAAGCATGACAAGGTCAATAAAGTAATCTCCTATGTGAGTAAAACTTTATCCTCTGTGGAGGAAAAATTCAACGATTGTGAGGAGGCACTCCTGGCAACGGTGTGGGCATTGAAGAATTACCACCCATTTATCCAGGGGGAACACATCATAGTGGAGACTCCACATCAGCCTCTGCAATACCTCCAAAGTGACAGAATCCGGGCCCGAAATGTGAGTAATTCCCGAATTACTTCCTGGATTCTGTCAATGCAAGGCTTTCCTGTAGATGTCAGATATGACCAAAACAAGAAGAGTCCCCTCGCGCAAGGTCTGGCTGACTTGCATGATTGTGCCAAAGAAAACTGTCTCGAGGACAAAAGTCTAAAAATCAAGGACAACATGGAGGCATACCGTAATTCCCCACACAAAGTCTTTGAAGAAGACCAGTGTGAGGGAATTCCCACTGTCTATGTGGATGGATGCGCCTACCATGTTGACAACAACGGGGAAAAAGATCTTGTGGCCAGCGTAGGGAATGCATGGGTGAATGACGCCCCAGAGCCCTCCGCTGGGTACGAGATTGGTCCCCGAAGTAGTCAAGTGGCAGAGTTGATGGCTGTGCATCAAGCCATCCTCACTGCTGTCCAACATCAACTCCACGAACTGGTCATAATCACAGATTCGGATTATGTACGGAACGGGTTCGTGGAGCACCTGGTTAACTGGAAAACCAGAGGCATGTTATGTGCTTATAACAAACCATTGAAACATGGGAAATTAATTCAAAATATTGATGATCTGGTCACCTGGAATGGGATGACCATCTACTGGAAAAAGATCAATGGTCATTCTAAAGTAGAGGGACCAGACAAAACTGTAAATGACCTAGCTGATCAGCTGGCCAAAACCGGAGCCATCCAAAGGGATCTACTTGAGATCAAGTCCCTTTTGGGGAAAATCCAGGTCGCTGCTATCACTAGGTCCCAGACAAATGCTCACAATGAACTTTCAACTGCACAATGGAGTAATGAGACCCCAGATGCTGATTTGATTACGGCTCAAAAAGCGGATCCAATAATTGGTAAGTTTCATCAACACATTGAGGACCCTGAGAACTTTCCCCTGACAGATACCGATTACATTCGGAAAGAGGACCTCAGAGTGTTGATGAAATGTCCAAAAATGTTCTGAATCGAAGACGGTTTGTTGGTAAGGAGATCCTTAGCTGGCCATGATCAGTGGGTGGTACCTACCTCATTCCGAAGCCTGATGTTAAGTCACGCCCATGATGTGTCCACAGCCAGTCATAGGGGGTTTCATATAACACTTGAAATCTTAAGAGAGGTTGCATACTGGCCACACATGGGGCAGGACCTCGACCAATACTTGAAGGGGTGTCTTGTGTGTGCACAATTTCAGCCAACATCCCTCACACACTGTGTGCCTCTCCAAAAGAGGGGGATGACACTGCCATGGTCTGAGTTACAAGTCGATTTTATCAGGCCCATGATTCGCTCCTCTAGGGGGAACAAATACATGTTGAAGTGACATGCTTGTTTACTAAATGGGTGGAATGTCTCCCGGCCCCAAATTGCAAGGCAGAAACAGCAGCTGCCCTGATGATCAACCATACCTCATACCTCAAAAATTAAACAGATCATTAATAAATACTGGCACATAGCTCGTCTGAACTTACCTGAGGACCCTGCGCCCAGATTTGCCTACAAACGAGGCAGAAACCTAAGAGAACATCTTGTCCATTAACTGTTCCAACCACTTCCAAATGTCACTCGCACTCTACGACCTCTATATGGCCATCACCCTTGCGGCAATTGTGTGGCCTGCCAATTTACTAAGAAAATGAGCTTCTTCCTAATTGGCACACGCAAATGGACTCTTTGGGACCTGACCAATTGCAAAAGTCAAAATGTAATTTACTGCATAGAGTGCCCCTGCTGTTTTAGATATATTGGTCAAACCACACAAGCAATCAACACCAGAATATCTGAACACAGGTCCAAAATCCACTGTAAAAACCTATCAGCGCCATTGGTCAAACATTTCTTGTCAGCCAACCACACTCCTAACAGCATTCTGTGGTGGGTGATCGAGAAAGTTAAGGGAGGACCAGACATCCACCACAGCCTCCTCAAGAAAGAGGCACGATGGATCCATAGGCTGGACACATATCATGGTGGCCTTAATGAGATTTTCCAACCTTTGTTATAAAGGTTTATAATGCTGGCTCCATAGACTCTCTCCCTACCATTTGCTCATTACAACAACCTCTAAATTGAAGGTTGGGATTTAGCTAGTTAACTTACATTACCATCTTTCTCACCCCACACTCGGGGGCCATAGTCAGAGCACGCTGCCCTGCCCTTCCCAATTACTGACATGTTCCATTCCGGACAACCAAGTTGACAAATAGTTAATTCAAACACCTAATTGGTGTTCGGTTCACCATTCTTATTTCACTTTATTCTGCCCATAGTGGCAGCCAGACATCATTGAATATTAAACACCTAACCAGTCACTCGTGTCTGGCGCACCATTCCCAACTGACTTCACTCCGTGTACAGTGTTTTACAGATGTCTCTGTATGCTGCACACCAAATCGACACTTGCATCTTCCTTCCACCGAATACATGACATACTTGCCAACAACTGGCAGGGAGCATGCGTGGCTACCACGCCAACGAGTACACACAAACTACTCAAGCGAACGCGCATGCTCGGTTTCCCCAGAAACCAGCATAACGCTAGCACTACGCGGCGCGCTGCCCTAAACCTCCGCATTCCCGGAGGCGCGTCTGTGCGATTCAGTCGGACTCAGGCTGAGAAGATTAGAGTGGTTGCCGTCTCTCGTGTCCTGCTGAAATAACTAGGTGAGCCTTGGGCCGTCTGTTCGTGGGTGCAAACATGTTACTCTGGTCCACTCTGACCAGACCACGTGTGCATGCCGGGCAGCGCTCCCCTCCTTTCTAAACTGAAATTCTGTCCCCCTGCTGGCACCCAACCTCCGCTCGCATGTAGCACTACGTTTACTAGCACACAGGCAAGTCCCTGAGCTGTAATTCATACTTTACCAAATGTGAGCCTGCTCCCCCAGCCTTAACATGCAGTTAACTTAATTCTAGTACCTGGTACTGGCAGTCTCCACCACTGAACACTGTGACATTCATGTGCACGGGCTTTACTCACTGTTTTTGCCTACCACCATTCCATGCACCAGCTCATAGTGGAGTAATTATAATCTTCACCCACATGTATAAATTATTCTTTTTAAAGTGTACGATCTCCTCCTGGACTGTTTTCCCTTTCTTAACCTATTTCTCTTATGCACTTACCACCGTGTGTACCCATATGTGGCTGGGTTTCCTGTGCACTTTTTACTCTATGAATTTGCTGCCATGATTGCCACAATGGCCTACAACCACCAATGGCTGCCTTTTATGATTTATCCCTTCGCAGCCTCGAGAATACCTGTGAAACTCTTGCATTTACTGTGAAGCCTTTTCGCTCGGCCCGGCACCTGCACAACTGGTCCTGGTGTCTGGTGTCCTTCTCCTATCCAATGCGTGGGCGCACCTAGGTGCTTGAGATGATGCGCACCGGCAAGTAAGTCTCCTAACCGGTTGCCATGAGAACTAACTTAGTATTAGCATATGCCCTATTAATTAGGGCTTCCGCGGCTCACAACCCACTCATACCACACTAATGTTATCTTATACAGGGTCCCTGATTTGGAGCCCTGATGAAGGCGGCCTGTTCATTCACTTCTGACGGCCGAAACGTGACGATTACAGGGAACATTGGTCTACCTGTTCTCAAGCCAGTTGGAATCTCCGTTACCAACTAGCATTCAACCACGTTGGCAATTGATCAGATATCTTGCATCGAAGACCCTGCATAACTCATTGACTTTCTCAGCAAAAAATGTGAGCCCCACAAATAAGGAACTACTGTACGAAATTAGGGGGACGCATGATGCAATGAACTTTTCACTAATTTGCACATGCATGTACATTATGTTTTTGTTATTGAACTGAATTTGATGCACTATTCGTTTGTAGCTGCTTAAATTTGAAGCATTATTCGTTTTGAGTTGCTTTATTTTGTTTTGAACAGATGAAACTTGTTTGCACTATTTGTTTATTACTTGTTCCAAAATATTTTGTAATTACTTTTTATAAAACACATTTTCTTATCAACTTTTTGTTTGTATAATTGTATGTTTTTGTCGAATTGTTCAGAATTAACCTCCTGAGTGGGCAGTATAGACCAATTGAGCGGTTTGATTCACCTAGGGATTGCTTAAATCTAGCAACTCACCTCTTTTCAAACATTTGATCTGTTCTTCTTGAACTTCTGTGGTTACAGCTTTAACAGTAAGGGTACCTTTCTAGTTTTACTGATGATCAACCACATCTTCTCGCGTTTTGGAATACCCCAAAGGATCGAGTCAGACCGAGGTAGGCACTTCACTAGCAAAGTAATGACACAGATGTGGGAGATACTTGGGGTCAAAAGGAAATTACACATTGCCTACCGGCCAGCCTCTAGTGGTGCACTAGAGATACAACAAGACAATTGTGAGCATATTAAAAAAGTTTGTGGCAGATTCTGGGCCAAGTTTAGATATTCGATTACCTCTTGTCCTGATGGCCATCAGATCTACCCCTTCATCTGCAACAAAACTGTCACTGTTTGAGCTGATGACTGGGCGAAGGATGGTGCTTCCCCAGCATCTGCTCTACAGAACCCAAGAGCAGACATTGATCAATGCCTCCACAACTCATGAGTATGTTGAAAATCTGAGAAAACACCTTCAAGATGCTTTGCCTATGCTCAGCGAAATCTAGAGAGATCTGCAGACAGATTATGACTTAAAGACTACTAGAAAAGAATACCATGTAGGAGACCGGGTCTACTTATACAATTTCCAATGGAACCAGGCCAAACAGCACACATGTTTGCCTAGCTGGAGGGGTCCTTTTGAAATTGTAGACAAAATCTCACCAGTCGCCTACAAAATCTGCATCCCCAAAGGCAGTTTGGCAAAGGGGGAAGATAAGTGGGTCCATATCAACCAACTGAAGTGTTGCCATCCTAGGCACACTCTGCAGCAACTGGAGGATTCTCCTGGAACCCCAGATGGGGTCACTCCAGCTCCCTAGAATTCCAACTAGAAAAAAATTATTCCATATATATAATCAGTAAATTGCTGATAGAAAAAAAAATGTTATGATTTGTCAAAATGTATGTGTCCGGCCCACTACATAAATAGTGGTGGGGAAATGTCTACAAATATGATTTTGTTTTGTCATCCTAAAATTGGAAACCATGGAGACTAAAACCAAGGAGGACCAACAAGGGACCCGATGCAAAGATCCAAGGGGCCCGGGGCATTGCTCAATATTCTCATCAGGAATCGGCGAGGAGAACCGAACCGATACATCTAGCAAAAACTATTTTACAGCATATCATTTAAAATAAAGGTTTTCATTGCAAGAAATATTTGTTGCAGCCTAAGAACTGGAACAGCCCTGACCCGATGTGTAAGTGATTACGACCCAGCACTTCACCTAAGCCAATGCCTAGCGTGGGATGCGCAATTGAAACCCTTAATTATTTATTTATGTCTATAAATTCTTTTATTTCTAAATGATATACCTTTATTTCACGCTCCTCTCTTTGAATCCTCCCGGTCACGCTGAACCAGGAAGCAGGCTGTTTTGCAAAGTTAAAAATATTTATTTTAGGTATTTGCACAATATATCTATGACACTATTTAATAGTTTATACAATGATCACCAATGGGTTGATGTCACAATAAATCTCTTTAATCACATGGAGTAATAATAAGGAAAATAATGCAGCATAGAATAATACTTTGTGTGGGTTCAATCAAAAAGGCAATGTGATCACTCTCTCCCCCTGCACACTACTCAATCCCCCCAATATGCAATAGAAAGAGATGGAAGAAGAGAAAACAGGTTTCAGGAATACACTCTCAACAGATACAGTATCAATCCCCATTTCCCCCAGCAAACACAGACAAAAACAGGAATGATTGCAGTTTGTCAAAATGGTTTTAAATATGGCTTTGAATGGAACGGTACAAAGACTGAAAATTGATTTAATTCACTAAAATGGATTCAATACTAGTGGGAGCCGCTTGGTATAGTTTCAGATAAACAATAGCAATGATTATTGAGTAACTACCAATATGAAAACTGAATTCTGAGGTCGGATGCAATGTACAGCTGTTTCACACATGATAGATTGAGCCAAACGAAAAATTTGCGTCAAACATTTCCGCGTGCGGTAAGCGCAATTGCGGAAAAACTATAAGACACTTAAATCTCGTTTCTAGCATACACGGTTAGGAAGTTATGAAGGTTTTTGTAGAGGTCGTTTTTTTCAGAACGAGTCAAAATTTGTAAAACAAGATTGCCCTTTTTAAAATTACAAACAAGGTTTCTTATACTAGGGAGACTATGAAGCCACAAACTACACAACAGCACAGCCACCAGTCCAGCGACGCCTCTGGCTGGTTTTTGCCTGCCGAGACGCTTGTCTTTCTTCAGCAAATATATTAACGTAAAGTGCAGTTCTGGATATAAGAGAGTGGGTTTGGATAGGGATGACTTATGGATAATACATATGCTAGAGACAATCCTATGCTATGGATACTCACTACCACTGTTTGGAATGGACCCGTCAGGGATCTGGTCAAAGATTTCTGGACTGGAATTCTGCTAGCACACCAGACTGGACTCAAGGCGCTCTGGTTCTGCACTCAGTACGGCACTCTGGACACTGCACGGCGGAATTGGACTGGATCTGACAAAGCAGCACAGGTCAGCCAGGCTGTTCTTTTTGTTGTTCCCCTTGGAGGTCTGGGGTAGGATCTGGTTTCAGGATTTTAAAAGGCCAGGCTGAGAAGGGTACAGCTTTGGAAATGGGCCTTTCTGCTTTCAAAGTTCTGGAGTCTGGAATATGGATTTCTCTTGCAAAGTGCTTCGCCAGCAATCGGATGGTGAGTGAATGTGTGTGCCCTTCTAGGTCCTAAGCTGTCTCTATTTATATATTTTCTAAATGGGTGGGTATGCTGACTTCTACTAGGCACACCCCCTGGTATTCTATTGGTTAGGGTCTTTCCTCTCCCCTGATTTGAGAAGAAAACATGGTGTCATGATGATGCTGTATTTTACGATCCAGGGAGAACCTCCCCTTTGTTTCTGCACATGAAATCTATTTTTCGCACAAGACATGTTTACAATTTTGCAACCTTAATACCAATAGCATATTTATATCAGATATTTGTTGGAGCAAGTATTCATCCGAGCCCTGTCAAGGTGAGAGCTTCGGTGTAGATTTGACAATTTTTCACACTTTTGGGCTGGTACCCAATGTCAGATTTGTCCACATTTTTACACATATGTGTGCATGACATCTGGGCATAATCATGTGAAGTTTCATGTTTCTGGCATCACCACAATTGCTACAAAACTACAAATTCTGTAGTCTTGTCCCTGAACATAGCACAGAGTTCTGAGTAGTTTTAAACCGGGTCCAGAATGTTCATATTAACATTACTGTTCTTTTACACATTTTCACAATTTTGCATAGTCCTCTGTCAGTCCCTTTCAAAAATATACTTTCTTGTGCTTTAAGAATACACATAACTGTCTGTCCCGCCTTCAAAGTTTTGGTGGTTCAAGAGCAATCCCTGCCTCTTTCCCCTGGCAGGAGTTTCTGTTGACAGTTGCATCTGCATATCTTTTCAATCAAGGGAGTCTTTTGTCTCTCCCCAGAGCAGCATAGCAAAATCTCCTCCCCTCTTCATTAACACCTGAATGGAAGTTCCTGGCCTTTGATGAGAAGCAGAAGGATGGGGTGTTTCCCAATGGGGGAAGCTTCTTTGAAGTTTTGCTGAATCAGGTTACTTTAAAGTAAATTGTTACATTGTTCTTTGTTGAAATTAAAGTTACAATTTTTAAAACAGGCAAACAAATCTCTAATTCCAGTTTTTTTAAACATAGATATTAAATAGTGGCAACCTATATTGCTTTTGATAGCAAGTCACTTAATTTCAACCATTTGATTTTACTGTACAAGTTTAAGCTTCCAGTGTAATTAGATGACTGCTTTCATACAGGCGGCCGACAGTACTGCGCCCATATTTTACAGATTTTCACAGGCAAGCACCTTTTTTAATGTGGACAGTCTTGTGATGAAATCTGCTTCTCCTGACATTGTGTGCTTATATGGATTCTTTAAATACAGTGATGGGTAAAACCAGCAAGGATGTTGGATCTTTTCTGATGTTTGGGAACAATTATTTTGTAAGTTTAGCAACCAAGGATAAAAAACAGATTTCAGAGCACTTCTGGGTTTCCTTGCAATGAAGCACTGTCTTTCATGTAGTTTCCATTTTCACTCTGTGGGCAGCCCAATGACAGATTTTAGCAGTGTGGTCTCCTGTTCCCCTACTGACACAGGCAAAAAAGATTGGCAGCCAACTTTCTGGTTTCACTGCACAATTCTCAGAGGTTTACCGTGCATAGGGCTTTTTGCAGCATTTTGTTAGTTCCGGTGCCACCAGCACAAAGTGTTGTCGCAGAGCAGAGCTGTGAGAGACGGGCCTCAACGACCGGTGCGGGGTGGACCAGGGACTGGTTGAGGGTTCAATAACACCCAGATCCAACATCTTGGCGACCTCAGCCTGGATGTGGTTCTTGACGGTATCTGACATATGGTAGCACCTGCTTTTGACAGGTACACTGTCACCAGTGTCAATTTCGTGCTTACACCACGGTGTAAGGCCTGGTGTCAGTGAAAACAGAGAGGCGTACTGTTGGAGCAAAGCCCTGCAAGCCCTCTGCTGCTCTGTTGTCAAATTGGGAGAGAGTTGTACTCCCTCCACTGAGGCATCCTGAGGGTTGCTATGCAGCAAATCAGGAAGGGGCTCACTCTCATCCTCTTCTTGCCCTGAAGCTAGCAAGAGACATGAGACCTCTGCTCGCCTGTGGAAAGGCTTGAGCCTGTTGACATGGAATACCTGAGGGGCTACCCCAGAGGCACCCATGTCAACCAGATAATTGACTTCGCCCATCTTGGAGATTATCCTGAAGGGTCCAGTCCATTTGTCGGCCAAAGCTCTAGGCTTTGTAGGCCCCATCACAAGGATTTCCTGTCCCGTAGTCCAATCCACTTGCGAAGCTTTAAGGTCATGCCAGTACTTATTCAACTCCTGGCTGGCCTTGAGATTTGCTGTTGCCTGACCCATCATTTGTGTCATCCTCCGCCTGAGGCCTAACACATAGTCCCCCACCTGCTTGGCGGGACCTGGAGGAGTGGCTTCCCAGCCTTCTCGGATCAAGGCGAGGGGTCCCCTCACGGGATGTCCAAAGAGTAACTCAAAGGGGCTGAAACCAACACCCTCCTGAGGTACCTCTCTGTAAGCAAACAGCAGGCATGGCAGGAGGAGATCCCATTTCCTCCTTAGGGGCTCTTCCAAAGCACCTAGCATGCCCTTGAGAGTTTTGTTAAATCTCTCAACCAGACCATTGGTCTGGGGGTGGTAAGAGGTGGAGAACTTGTAGGTTACCCCGCACTCTTTCCACATGGTTTTCATGTAACTCGACATGAAGTTGGATCCTCTGTCAGAGACAACCTCCTTGGGGAATCCAACACGGGTGAAAATGCCCAGGAGAGCCCTGGCAACCACCTTGGCCGTAACCGTCCGAAGGGGTATCGCCTCAGGGTACCTGGTGGCATGATCTACCAAGACCAGGATGAACCGATGTCCACCTGAAGTGGGAGGGTCAAGGGGACCGACGATGTCGATGCCCACCCTATCAAATGGGGTGCCAACCACTGGCAACGGCTGCAGTGGGGCAATGACACTGCCTCCAGTCTTGCCAGACAACTGACAAGTTGGGCAGGTCCTGCAGTGGGACTCCACTTCTACTCCCATCCGTGGCAAGTAGAAATGGGCAGAGAGCCTCTGCTTAGTCTTCTTGGTCCCAAGATGACCAGCCAAGGGCACCTCATGCGCCAACTGCAGTAGGAAGGGCCTGTAAACCTGGGGTACCACCAACCTCTTGCGGGCACCAGGTTCAGGCTTAGTGGGCTCACTAACAAGGAGCTCACCCTCCCAATAAATCCGGAAATTCCTAGGCACCTCTCCTTGTGCCTGGGCCAGGGCCTGTTTCCTCAGTCCCTCGAGAGAGTGGCACTCTCTCTGTCCCTTACAGAAGTCCGCCCGGGAGGGTCCCCCTTCAGCTAACAAGCATTGAAGGTCGGGATGATCCTCCGGGTTGAGCACCTCTCCCACAGGAGAGTCTTCTGCCTCTTCTCCCAAAGGAGTTGAGTTTGAGTTTTCCACTGGACCCAGCCCGTCCGGAGCATGGATCCCAATGGGTGCTGTCGGAACAGCAGGAAGAGAAGGTGCTCCCTCCACAGTTGTGGCCTTCTTGGTCTTCCTTCTTCTTGCCTTAGGCCTCGCCTTTGGCTCAGGTACCTGACCCACAGCCAGACCCGGTGTCACCTGTGACCTAGTGACTGCAGCAGCAGTCATGGGAAGACCATCCGAGATCAACCCTAACTCTACTAGATCATTCCCTAACAAAATGTTAGCAGGGACATTGTCCTGAACCAGGACAGGAAGCTTCGCTGTCTTGTCGCCAATCATGAGTGTGACTAAGGCTACAGGTGATAATTTGGGAGGCCCACCAGCTAACCTGGTGGTTTGCAGAGGAGCACCTTCATAGTCCTCTGGCCTGAGCAGGGTCCTGTCCACCACTGTCATGCTTGCCCCAGTGTCTCTCAGACCAGTAGAAGGCTGGCCATTCAAGAGGACACTTCTCAAAAAACCTACGGGTGTTCTGTGGGATAGTCGCCAGTACTTCCGCATACTGGTACCAGGCCCCAAGGGACACTAAGGAAATCTCCACCGGAGCACCAAATGTGATCCCGGCAGAGGAGGGGAGGACAGTGGGCTCCACCTCAGACACGGGGTAAGGGTAGGTCAGGCTGACAGCCTGTACTCCAAGTGCCTTACCTTTACACTTGGGGTCACCCCTTCTGTGATCCAGAGCCCCACAGTCCCAACAAGCGCCAGGAGTGCGGGGTACGGTACTGGAACCACTGGGAGCCTGCTTTGCAGCAGGTGGACCACTACTCTTATTCCCACCCCCAGATGACGTATCCCCACTAGATTTTTGGGTCTTAGGAGAGGAAGGTTTTGGTTTACCCGACTGTGACTGCTTGGGGGACTCCTCAGCTTTCTGAGAGGCCCCCTTCTCTTTGTCCTTGTCCTTCCCACTGGAGTCCTTAGGGGACACCCGGTGGGAGACCCACTTGTCAGCCAACCTAGCCAGCTTAAAGGGGTCCAAAATGTTCTGGTCAGCCACATACTGACGCAGCTCTGGTGAACAGGCTTCAGAGAAATGCTAAAAAAACAAGAGGTGGGACAATTCAACAAAAGTCTTAACCTTGTATCCATCGATCCACCCCATCATGTTCATGTGCACAGCACTCACCCAGTCAACCCAAGACATATTCTCCTTTTTCTTAAAATCCCTGAACCTTCTAAGGTATTGGGTAGGTGTCTTGCCGAACTTGGCAATCAAAGCAGACTTCATACACTCGTACTGACCCCTTTCTTCCACACTCAGCTTCAGAATACAGTCATACCCGGTTTGAGGCACTCTGCTTAACAAACACTTCGCCCAATCTCTTTTATCCACATCATGAATCTCACAAGCCATTTCAAACGCTTCAATCCATTGGAGGATATCCGAACCCTCCACAAATACACCAACCAAATCTTTCATAAACTTGGTGGCGGGGGACCTGACACTCTCAATGGTTCTAGCTGAAGTCTCCACTCTAGCTTTCTCTAGCTGGATCCTCTGACATTCAGTGTCCTGGCTCTTGAGTTCAAGGTCCTTATTTTTGAGTTCAAGATCCCTATTCTTGAGCTCCACTTGTTGAGCCAACTCCTCTTTCTTAAGCTCAGCATCTATTTCCAACTTGCGGTATTCAAAGGCCAATTTCATCCTTAATAACTCAAGCTCTAAGGAATTGCTGGAGTTTGGAATAGAGGCAGCAGGAATTGCGGCATTCCCAGAAACAGATTCAGCAGAAACCCCAGGGGCAGAGTCCTCATTGGTTGCATTCCCCCCCTCATCAAGAGTTTCACTATCAGTCTGGTAGTCCACCAGGGCAGCTATCAGCTCAGCCCTAGACTTCTCCACAAAGTCTAACTCCCTAGCTTCCAAGCACTCTGGAGAGCCTCCAAGCTCATCCGAGTTAATTTGCCATTCGCAATAGACTCCATTGTTTGTAATGCAGTTACCTTGTACACAACTAAACCTTAATTTAATAAAGGGCCAATATCGTTTGTAAGTGGCACGGTTATACACTGATTCTTAAAACCATAAGCATCCCACCGCTCCCACCAGTGTGAGAGACAGGCCTCAACGACCGGTGGGGGGTGTCTGTACTCCCAGTCCCTATATGGTGGAGGAGAGGCACAGGAGACCCCAGCCAAGATTCTCTATTCGGTAGCAATGGTCGAGCAATCAAGGCCTAGCTTCTCAGGAGGTGATGCAGGCTGGTTCTTAAGTACAGTGTATCCCCAAGCCCCCACAAAGGAATATCCACACTCTATTGGTTAGAACACAGTCTTTATATAATCAATAGTTAAGGTTATGTACATTTATCATAGTAACTCACTTTGTACTCTGGCAAAATCTACAATAGCAAATATTTACAATCCTAAAGTGGTACCACCCTAGATCTCATTGAAGTGCATGAACAATACTGTACAATGTCACACAGACCAATAGAGGGAAACCAGCAATAGAGAGAGGAGAGAAAATAAGATGGTTGAGCAATAGGCAGAATACTGACCCCTACCACTAGGCACAGTTCTGTGTGGAGATCCCCCCACCTGGGCAACCTGTAAAGAAAGATATAACACAAGCCCAGTCCATATATTGCTCTGTAAGTCTTATTCTCCCCTATAATGTTTTTACCCCCCCAATGTACCTGGTGGAGTCGAGTTCCTCGAAAAGGCGTTGACAAACGTCGAGGGACTCGCTGTTCGGCGACGGGGAATCGACGGCCCTTCTTGAATGCCTTCCCTTTCAAGCGGGAGGCACGGGGCGTCGAACGTCCGTCGACAAATGAGGTAGAACGATGTCGAAGAGGTGGCAGCTTCGTCCGAGCGGTGCTCGTCGGCGTCGGGGCATCGGCGTCCTGCAAGGCGGAGGTGTGCGGGGCACCTCGATGTCAATAGTTCTGGACCGCAAAGATTGTAGAGACGGGAGCCCAGCAAGGGCGTCGAGTCGTCCGAGTCTTTGAGGTCGTCGGGTGGCGGGAAACCCACCGGCAGGTTTCTCCTCGGCGCGTTGGTCGTCCTCGACTTCTCCGGCAGGATAAGCGGTCGACGAAGCGGTCGAGAGAGTCCTTCGATTGAATGTTCTTAGGCAAAGGAGCGGACGGCTCCGGTCGTCGGCGGCACAGCGTCAAGTGGTTCCCACGGCTGGGCAACACAACTTCGACGGGCCTCCAGCGGTTACACAAACCTGCGAACCCTGGTCGACGGCAATGGACTTCGACAGC
This sequence comes from Ambystoma mexicanum, assembly GCF_040938575.1. Lineage (NCBI taxonomy): Eukaryota > Metazoa > Chordata > Amphibia > Caudata > Ambystomatidae > Ambystoma > Ambystoma mexicanum. The sequence continues at coordinate 1,511,179,998 of NC_090922.1, forward strand.
GTCGATGTCCGGGTGCTTCACTTCGATCTCCTCGGCGGTCCCGTCTCGGGTCGGCAGCCTTTCGAGGGTCTGACTTCCAGGGCGCTTCGGCAAAGATTCAGCGGTGCTTGATGGTCCCTCTGAGCACGGGAAGAGGGTGCCTTACCAGGTCCTCTCTCGGATCAGTCCTCGACGAATTTGGCAACCTTCAGATCTGTCGAAGCAAATGCAGCAGCAAGTCTTCTTCTTCCAGCTGGACATCGAGGATCAGCAGTTCCAGTTACTCTTGAGTGGAGACTCAGCTTCTGAACGCTTCTGAACAATTTCCAGTGGTGAGAGGTCCCCAGATATACTATCCTGTCTCTCATCCACACTGCTGGCACACACACAGCAGCCAATCACACAGAAGGGCATTCATGCAGTCAGTCAGCCAATCAGGCACACAGTGCATTCAGGCCACACTCCTCCCTTTCAGACACTCACAACAAGGAATGTGGATTGGGACAAGTACCCAGCCATTCAACACTACACACTGCATTCAGGCCAGTTTCGGGCAGGGCTGTCTCAGTCTTTGTCTCACATGCCAGAAACCAGACAACCACAACAAGGAGTGCATATTGGTCACCCACTCCATTCACCCAGGTCCCACCCACAGGAGGTACCCACAACATACAGTCAATGGGAAGGCTCCAGTCAGTCTAGCTGGGCCTTCACAACAACACCATATATGGAACTTCCACCCAACAGCCAGTCAGGGGGAAGGGACAGAGTCAGGGCTTCCCAGGACTTTGGGAAAAACAAGACAACAGGCAATAGAAAGCAAGAGGCCACAGGGGCCATCTTGTTTCTATCAGGAATCAACTGATCCCAATGGCAGGGCCTGGGTATCCCAAAATGGAGGACACCCAGAGCACCTGTCAAGTTCAGCATGGAGCTGCCACCAGCCAATACCCTGCTCTGTGGGCCACCCACAGGTGCCCAAAAACATACACTAGGGGCACAGGGTTGTACCCCTACCCATGGGTGCCATAAGGGTATCCCATGGGTCTGTTCACCAAACCAAAAGAGAGCTGCACTGCCAGGAGTCCCACGTGGACTCCTGGGCAGAAAACATGACAGAACACACGATAAAAACAGTAATAGGACAAGGATTCAGAGGCCCTGTCCCTCAGATGCATTTCCAGCATCACAAGAGCCTAGTGGGTCAATGCATCCCAAAAGCCCCCCTCGCGATTTGGCTTTGAATGGCCATCAATGGGAAGTCGCGAGATTGGGATGATCAGTTTCTTTTCTTTCTGGTCCAAATGTCAAAATTCATCAGCTTCTCCCATTAGTGGTGGGTCAACCACCAAGGAACAAATGTTACCTTGCTTTGATGATTTATTTGCATGCAAGATGTGTGCATGATAAATTTTGATGCATGCATCATTCACATGCTGCTGCAGCATGCATCATTCACATGCTGCTGCAGCATGCAAAGTTGAGGGCCTGAGTCAGCCGCCGGGCCGGCGGCTATCACCATGCAGCAACTCCAGGCGGTACAGTGCCCCCTGAAGTTGCTGTGCTGTTGTATTAGTGATAAATAGGTATTAGTGATATTAGTGATAAACAACCAATTTTAGAGTAGAATAAGCATCCATTTCAGACTATGTATTTTGCCTTTCGCAAGTTGCAGTAATAGCTTGTTTTTTTTCTGCCGTTGTTTCTGTTACGATCATCACAAGACATTCCATCTCAGTGTCCTCGGTCACTTGACAAAATCCTTGTCCCAAAAGCTTCTCTACAGTGTACACATACTTGACCATAGCACATTAAGTGGCCATTGACTTCATTGTGCCACAATGAATGCTTTGTCGTAATGTTTCTATCTTTCCCATCTGACTGGCATGCTGTTCAGGATGTTTGTTTGCATGTATGAGGTAATGAGTGCTCAGAGTATGGGATGTCCTGTGAGCGTGCTGATTTCCCTATTTTGCCAACCTCTGAAGCCTGAAAGTAGATGCATGCAGTCTTGACATGCGGCCAACCTTGCACCCGACCTACAGATGAACTTAACTGGTCTGCTGTTAAATCTCATTTACCTGTTTGGTTTACAGAATAATTGCTCATTTTGTTATAGCCAATATGATAGCTCAGTGGGTTGAACGCTTGCGGCTGCGATGTGTTTGTGATCTGCAGGTTCAAATCCCAACAAGACCATCTAAGCCTTTCATCCTTCTTAGGTCGATAAAGGAGTACCAACACAGGTTGGGTGATATTATATGCATATTTGTTCTATAAAAAAAGCTTAAGCGTAAGTGCTATACAATAACATATTATCATCTAGCCTTGGATTTCTGCTTGCATTCACAGTAATTTGACAATATGGATCTAAACACACAGATAGTAATGATACATAAGGTGATCCATTCTTGTATGAAATGTACATCACATTAGTGAAATCATAACCATATTTTTCGCAGTGTACTTAGGAACAATGCTATTTGATGCCACTTCCTGTTTTGTCAAGGAGTGAAAGGTCATGTTTCATCGCTTCCTTGGATGTCACTTTGGGATGGGGTCAAATGACATCACTTCCGGTGATGTCATCAGAGGTCAAAGGTCATGAGACGCGGGGTGTCTCACTTTTTTGAGGCGAGGGGTGGGCCACTTTTATTTGGGTGTTGGGGCCTATTTCAAGTGAAAGGAATGCAAGCACTACTAAGCTGGTCTCACCAGGCTAGATTGAAGATTAAGTTGGATGCGACTACAGAGGAATCCGTTTATGCAGTGGATCAGGCACTAGTAGCAGCTGTCATGGCCACTGGTCAAGGGCCACTACCTTTACCATTCAAAGGGTCCAAATGGACCCAGTCCTGGTGCCTTTGGCACCAGGCACATAAGAAAGTGTGCTCTGCACACTTGTTGTATAGGGCACGTGCATCCAGGCCGGGTGTGGCCATTAGGAATCATTGGATGGCACATGCAGAAGTCTCTTAGAGGAGCAAGGTGGAGCCACTAGGCGGGGCTAATGGGAGTGGCTGGGGCCAGGCTATTTAAGTCAGCCCCACCCACATGCATGTGCTTCACGATAGTCTGCTTTCTGCAGCGTAACGCTTACCGCCGCCTGAAGAGCTCTTACCTGTTTCCAGCTTGTCATCGCTGCACGCATCTCATCAGGTTCCAGAACATCTTCTTCAGCGCGCACCTACCTGAATCCAGCCACACCATCGCTTGAAGCGCCGCTTACCTGATTCCAACACAGCATCTTCAGCGCGCATCTTACCTGCTTTCAGCAACATCATTGTTCGACGTGCAGCTCAACTGACTCCAGCAACACCATCGGCAGACGCGCATCTTACCTGCCTCTGCCTCTGCAATCCCATCGCCTGCAGCGCATCGCAGCTTACCTGATTCCATTGTCATCGTAGTTGGGCCGCATACTCACCCGTTCTGGACGTCTAACTACGTTGGAGTCTTATTCTCCTCCAGCATCCTCTCGGATCCTTCCATCCAGCGATCGCCAGCAGATCTCCGGATAAGCCGCTCTCTATCTAACTCCACCAGGCCATCCCTGCAAGAGAAAAGGAACACACAAGGTTAGAGATTGCATTAAATATTTTACGCTTGGTCGCGCAACACATAAGCCTTGTGTTCAACCTTGGAATTCCACTTACCTGCTGTGGGAACCTTGCAATCCTCTCCGGCACTCTCCTACAACATCGCAACTCCACGTGGCCATCTTCACACCTATTGGGGAGAGAAAAGACATTACAGGGGTTACGGACAATAATCATTGGAAAGCCATTGCAAGGGTTTCGGACAATAATCATTGGCAAAAGGATGCATACAATAATCATTGTTACGAACACTTACCTTCAAAGTGGTTCAGTCACAGCCGGTCTGGGCCGCCACGGACACAGGCCAGTGAAGCAACTAGGTCCATCAACGGTGCTCCTGCTAATGAAAAGCAGGACGGAGAGCTCATCCCTACAAGAAAACAGGTGAGACTTTACGGGTAAACGCATGCTTACCTTGTTCTGGAACGAAGGGTTCGAGGGGAATCACGATCCAACCACAGCATTCTCACTGCCTCTCGTATTTTCTCAAGGGCAATGTCAGCAACCAGAGCAGTCCACACTACGGCAGTAGGGGAAAAAGGCTGATCCAGGGAAGCCAAGTCCAGGGAGGGCTCCAACTGTGCCTCAAAGCCCCCGCATAGACCAGGTGAGAGCAACAGAACGCCTCTTTGAACCTCTGTCTGGGCGTTATAGACATGTTGGAAACTGAACAGTTGGCCCAATTGCTGGGGGAACAGCGGGCCAAAGTACATGCCTCCAGACAAGAGACTAATGCCCTGAGAAGAGACCTTATTGTCGCCCAAGAACGAATGGATGATCTGGCGAGACAGATGCTTCGGACTCATGCAGGGCAGATTACATTACCCGGAATCGCACCAAACCCTTTGCCGCAGCCATCACCACCAGTCCAAGTGGTGCTCCCGGGGGCTGTGCCATTGGCCCCGCCTGAACATTTCACCAGCGATCCTAAAAAATATGCCATATTAGTGTACAGTGTCGTCTTCACTTCTTATGTCGCCCTGGGGCCTTCCCTAACGATAGTGCACAAGTTGCCTTTGTACTTTCCGACTTGGGAGGCAGCGCAGCGGATTGGTCCATACCATTAGTAAATTTTTGAGAATTCCAACCGGAATTGGAAAAGTTGTTTGCTAGGCACACCCTAGGACAAGCCCTAGATGATGAACTATTTTCCCTCAGACAGGGAAACCATGATCTGTTGACTTATATTGTCTCGTAGCACAAACCAATTGGCCCGAAGAAAAAAGGACCACACTGTTTTATCGATGATTGCGTGGGGAACTAAAGGATTTGTTAGCCCAAGTGGTCAACCCTCCACCCCAAGTGTTGTGCGAAGTACATTAATTTGACGGTACAATTGGACCATAGATTACAGGACCGAAAAATGGACCGCACAAGAACTGAAGTGAGGTTGGTTTATATGCGACCCCGGGTCAACCAAGTTGAAACTCATGAGCCAACAGAACCCATGCAGATTGGTGGATTACGGGCTCCTATCTCTAAGGCCGAGAGGGAAAAAAGGAGACAACAACAACTCTGTTTATACTGCGGCAAAGCAGGACATTTCCTCCGGGATTGCCCAATAAAACCTCCCAAGAAAAAAGTAGGGTCAACGGACAATGGCAACGATGAGAAAGAACAAATCCCGGAAAACTTCAACGCCCGACAAGTGTAGGGATCCACTTGTCGAGCGAAATGAAGAAACTTGTACAGACCTCACACCTGGCCATTCCGGTACTCCTGGTCCACCACCAACAACCATCAAAGGTACATTCCTTGGAAGCGTATATTGATAGTGGAGCAGTGGGAAATTATATCGATCAGGACCTGGCCGCACGGTTATGCTTTCCCTTCCGGCAGAAACTACAATGAGAAAACGTAACTGCAGTGGATGCCTCTCAGTTGTCATCCAGACCAGTGACGCAACATACCGACAAAGTTATGCTGATGTGTCAAGACGGTCATCGAGAAGACATTTCTTTCGACCTTATTGGAGCCCCCCAGTTCCAGATGATACTAGGAATGACGTGGCTAGAAACCCATAACCCCAGGATTGACAGGCAAACGTGAGTGCTGACCTTTCCTCAAGAATGCACCAAAAGTTGTTACCACAAAGGCGTGAAGAGCCTGTAACTCAGGATGAAACCTATCCTCGGACTCTCTGGTTCCCTACCCCCGGAATATCTGGACTATCGGGATGTGTTCCAAAAGGAGCAAGCAAACACCCTGCCTCCACATAGAACTTACAACTGCCAAATCGATCTGGTCCCTGGAGCACACATTTCTTGCAGCCTAATTTACGCTCTAACTGAGCAAGAAAATCAACACCTGAGGACATACCTAGATCAGTACCTAGCTAACGGATTCATCCGCCCGTCTAAGTCTCCTGCCTTCTCGGCTCTCTCCTTCGTACCCAAGAAGTAGGGTGACCTCAGAACATGTATAGATTATAAGACACTGAATCAAATCACAGTAAAAAACAGATACCCTCTGCTACTCATCCCCGAGTTGCTTGGTCAGGTGAAGAATGCTCGAATCTACACAAAACTAGACCTACGAGGAGCCTGTCACCTTATGAGAGTTAAAAGGGGCGAGGAGTGGAAGACAGCATTCCAAACCAAATAAGGACTTTTCGAGTATTAGGTTATGCCCTTTGGGTTATGCAATGCACCGGCTGCACTCCAGTTCTTCATGAATGATGTGCTTTGCAAATGGTTGGATGTCTGCGTCCTTGTTTACATCAACGACATTCTTATTTACTCAATGTCCAAGGAAGACCATGTTGGCCATGTAAGAGCAGTTCTGGAGAAGCTTCGTCAGCATCGGCTGTTTGCCAAATTGGAAATATGCTTCTTCCATGTCACAGAAGTGGAATTTTTGGGCTTCATGCTTACTACACGAGGAGTTCACATGGACACAAGCAAGGTGAATGCTATTCTTCAGTGGCCATCCCCAACAAGGATCAAAGGAGTGCAAAGTGTGCTAGGATTCGCCAATTTCTCTAATCGGTTTATCCCAAGATTTTCACAGATCGTCCACCCAATCACGTCTCTACTGAGGAAGAATAAGAAATTCTTCTTGTCTTCCGAGGCGGAAAACGCTTTCCAGGAATTGAAGCAGGCCTTCACCTCAGCACCTGTTCTTCGGCATCCTCGACCTGACCTGCCTTATGTGGTTGGACAGACACCCCCAGTGTGGTTATGGGGGCAGTATTATCACAAAAGGACCCGGAGACGGGGCAGCTACATCCCATAGCAATTGGGTCCCGTACATTTTCTGCACCAGATATGAACTATGCAATCACAGACAAGGAACTACTAGCCATTAAAGGAGCCCTCAAAACCTGGAGACACTACCTTCTAGGGGCGAGACACACGGTTACCGTTATCACAGATCACCGTAATCTGCAATACTTGAAAACTACTAAGGCCCAATCTTCGCGTCAACTTCGGTGGGCTCTTTTCTTTGCCGAATACGATTAAATTATTACTTACAGACCAGGAGTGCGTAACAGAAAAGCAGACGCCCTATCATGCATGGGAGAAGACAAAGACGCCTTCACACCATCTGAACCAGTGGCCATTATTCCCGAAGAACAGATTCAAAACCAGATCGCTGCCACCACCTGCTGGGAAGACTTGAAGACCGAACTCCAATCTATAATGGATCAGGCAGCCCAAAAGGAATGGTTGACTAAAGGAGACCAGTACTCCATCAAGGATAACTTACCCTATTTTTAGTGAAGACTATATATCCGGGACAAAGAAGTACAAAACAAAATAATAGAAATTATCACGAGTCGTTAGTGGAAGGACACCCTGGAATTGCTAAGACTCGAGCCAAAATTCAAAAGAATTATTGGCGGCCTACTTGACGAAAAGACGTTGCCCAGTTTATTGCAACCTGCGGTATTTGCATGCAACACAAATCCCAGAAGTCAAGCCACGCAGGCTTGTTACATCCATTAGCGGTACCACCTGCACCACGGCATACACTGTCTATCGACTTTATTACCGATCTACTGCCCTGTGACGGATTTAATACTATCCTTTGTCATGGTAGACCTATCCTCCAAAATGGCACTTATTATTCCGCTAAAGGGGCTTCCCACTGCCGCTGCTCTGGCCACAGTATTTTTGGAGCAAATTCTCAAATTACATGGTTTGCCGTCTGTATTGATGAACTCAATATCGTCTCAGCTCTCTGGAGGAGGTGTTGTAAGATAGCCCAAATCGACCTTTGTTTGTCCACGAGTCACCATCCCCAAACCGATGATCAAACATAAGGGACCATTCAAACTCTGGAGCAATACCTGAGGTGTATGTTACAGCAGTCAGAAGCGTCCTGGAAAAGCATTCTCTGGTTAACCAAATTTGCCTACAATAATTCTATTCACACTCGCACCGGAGAGACCCCATTCTACACAATTAACGGTCGGCATCCTTGGACATTCTCCTTTGATCCGCTTGACGAATCGGAAATGCCAGCAATTACCTCTTTAAATAAGACCATTTCTCAATCCCTTAAAGAAGCTACCGATAACTTGATCAAAGCCAAGGAACAACAGAAACAATGCGCAGACAGACATAGAAGAGAGGCCCCGCATTACCAAGTCAGAGATAAAGTATGGTTGGCATCCAAGAATATCCCATTGAAGGGATCTTGGGCCTTCCGTCCAAGATACCTCAGACCCTTTCCCATCAAAGCCATCATTAACCCTGCTGCCATGAAATTGGATTTACCAGCCAATATGCGAATCCATCCAGTGTTCGATGTTTCCCTCCTAAAACCAATGAAACCCGATACTTGCGTGCCAACACCACCTGAGCCCGAGGTCATTGAAGGAGAACCAGAATATGAAATCAAAGGCATTCTGAATTCCAAGAAAGTGCGATCAAAACTGTACTATTTAATTGACTGAAAGGGTTACGGACCTCAAGATCGCACATGGGATCCAGATGAGTTTGTCCATGCTCAACGACTAATTAGACAGTTCCATCGTGATAATCTAACCAAACCAGGAACAAGGAGAGGAACGCCCGTGAGAGGGGCCTTGAGGGGGAGTGCTGTCATGGCCACTGGTCAAGAGCCACTACCTTTACCATCCAAAGGGTCCAAATGGACACAGTACTGGCGCCTTTGGTGCCAGACTCATAAGAAAGTGTGCTCTGTACACTTGCAGGGTAATTCATAGAAAATCGCACAAAAGTGGCGGATGCGACTGTCGCACAGCATGCCCGTGCGAATGTCTGCGCCAGCCGCGTGCGCTAAAATCGATTTCCGCGCACAGCGTATTCATGGATTTTCGCATCCAAAACCAGCCGTGGCGCAGTGTGGCGCAGCGACCCTGCAGCAGCGACAGTTACGCCCCCAAGAACGCCCTTGCGCAAGGAAAAGCCTTCAAAATCCCCAAATAATCGCAAAGGGCTGTGCTAACCCTGGACCAGTTCACAGGGCTGGCAAACAGCAAAAGCCAAGCGGGGAACGTGTATTACAGGGGTCCGTGGGAAGTATCACACGCGATTCCAGCAGGGTACGTGTATTTCAGGGGTGCGCGGGAAGTTCCACACGCAATTTCAGCAGGGTATGTGTATTTCAGGGGTGCGCGGGAAGTTCCACACGCGATTGGCCCCGTGCGAGCAGGGTACGTGTATTCCAGGGGTGCGCGGGAAGTTCCACACGCGATTGGCCCCGTGCGAGCAGGGTACGTGTATTCCAGGGGTGCACGGGAAGTTCCACACGCGATTTCAGCAGGGTACGTGTATTTCAGGGGTGCGAGGGAAGTTCCACACGCGATTGGCCCCGTGCGAGCAGGGTACGTGTACTTCAGGGGTGCGCGGGAAGTTTCACACGCGATTGGCCCCGTGCGAGCAGGGTACGTGTATTTCAGGGGTGCGCAGGAAGTTCCACACGCGATTTCAGCAGGGTACATGTATTTCAGGTGTTCTGGGGAGTACTACACGTGAATTGGCCGTGTGGGTCCTCCCAGGTGTTCGCTCTACAACCTCCACGGCCCCTGCAGGCAGCCCACACCACGGGGGACTACCCTGCACCCCTGCTCATGTCCCGCACGTAGCCCATCCACCATGGGCATGCCCCCCAGCCAACCCACATGTCACCTTGCACTACTGATCAACAATGCATGTCTCCCACCACCCCCACCCCCCAGCAGTGCAGGGGCAGCCTCCAACAGGCCCCCACTCATGTCTCCCACCACCCCCAGCAGTGCAGGGGCAGCCACCACCAGGCCCCCACCCATGTCTACCACCACCCCCACCCCCAGCCACCAGGGGCAGCCTCCACCAGGCCCCCACCCATGTCTACCACCACCCCCAGCCACCAGGGGCAGATTCCACCAGGCCCCCACTCATGTCTACCACCACCCCCACCCCCCAGCCACCAGGGGCAGATTCCACCAGGCCCCCACTCATGTCTACCACCACCCTCAAACCCCAGCCACCAGGGGCAGCCTCCACCAGGCCCCCACCCATGTCTACCACCACCCCCACCCCCCAGCCACCAGGGGCAGATTCCACCAGGCCCCCACTCATGTCTACCACCACCCCCACCCCCCAGCCACCAGGGGCAGATTCCACCAGGCCCCCACTCATGTCTACCACCACCCCCACCCCCAGCCACCAGGGGCAGCCTCCACCAGGCCCCCACTCATGTCTCCCACCACCCCCAACCCCCAGCCACCAGGGGCACCCTCCACCAGGCCCCCACTCATGTCTCCCACCACCCCACCCCCCAGCAGTCAGGGGCAGCCTCCACCAGGCCCCAACTCATGTCCCCTATTACCCCCACCCCCCGCAGTGCAGGGGCACCCTCCACCAGGCCCCCACTCATGTCTCCCACCACCACCACCGCCCAGCCACCAGGGGCAGCCTCCACCAGGCCCCCACTCATGTCCCCTATTACCCCCACCCCCCCGCAGTGCAGGGGCACCCTCCACCAGGCCCCCACTCATCTCTCCCACCACCCCCCACCCCCCAGCCATCAGGGGCACCCTCCACCAGGCCCCCACTCATGTCTCCCACCACCCCCACCCCCCAGCAGTCAGGGGCAGCCTCCACCAGGCCCCCACTCATGTCCCCTATTACCCCCACCTCCCCGCAGTGCAGGGGCACCCTCCACCAGTCCCCCACTCATGTCTCCCACCACCTCCCACCCCCCAGCCACCAGGGGCAGATTCCACCAAGCCCCCACTCATGTCTACCACCACCCCCACCCCCCAGTCACCAGGGGCAGATTCCACCAGGCCCCCACTCATGTCTACCACCACCCCCACCCCCCAGCAGTGCAGGGGCAGCCTCCACCAGGCCCCCACTCATGTCTCCCACCACCCCCACCCCCCAGCAGTGCAGGGGCAGCCACCACCAGGCCCCCACTCATGTCTCCCACCCCCCCCCACCCCCCAGCAGTGCAGGGGCAGCCTCCACCAGGCCCCCACCCATGTCTACCACCACCCCACCCCCCAGCCACCAGGGGCAGATTCCACCAGGCCCCCACTCATGTCTACCACCACCCCCACCCCCCAGCCACCAGGGGCAGCCTCCACCAGGCCCCCACCCATGTCTACCACCACCCCCACCCCCCAGCCACCAGGGGCAGATTCCACCAGGCCCCCACTCATGTCTACCACCACCCCCACCCCCCAGCCACCAGGGGCAGCCTCCACCAGGCCCCCACTAATGTCTCCCACCACCCCCACCCCCAGCCGCCAGGGGTAGATACCACCAAGCCCCCACTCATGTCTACCACCACCCCCACCCCCCAGCCACCAGTGCCAGATTCCACCAGGCCCCCACTCATGTCTACCACCACCCCCACCCCCCAGCAGTGCAGGGGCAGCCTCCACCAGGCCCCCACTCATGTCTCCCACCACCCCCACCCCCCAGCAGTGCAGGGGCAGCCACCACCAGGCCCCCACCGATGTCCACCACCACCCCCACCCACCAGCCACCAGGGGCAGCCTCCACCAGGCCCCCACCCATGTCTACCACCACCCCCACCCCCCAGCCACCAGGGGCAGATTCCACCAGGCCCCCACTCATGTCTACCACCACCCCCACCCCCAGCCACCAGGAGCAGCCTCCACCAGGCCCCCACCCATGTCTACCACCACCCCCACCCCCCAGCCACCAGGGGCAGATTCCACCAGGCCCCCACTCATGTCTACCACCACCCCCACCCCCCAGCCACCAGGGGCAGATTTCACCAGGCCCCCACTCATGTCTACCACCACCCCCACCCCCCAGCCACCAGGGGCAGCCTCCACCAGGCCCCCACTCATGTCTCCCATCACCCCCACCCCCCAGCAGTGCAGGGGAAGCCTCCACCAGGCCCCCACTCATGTCTCCCACCACCCCCACCCCCCAGCCACCAGGGGCAGCCTCCACCAGGCCTCCACCCATGTCTACCACCACCCCCACCCCCCAGCCACCAGGGGCAGATTCCACCAGGCCCCCACTCATGTCTACCACCACCCCCACCCCCCAGCAGTCAGGGGCAGCCTCCACCAGGCCCCCACTCATGTCCCCTATTACCCCAACCCCACCGCAGTGCAGGGGCACCCTCCACCAGGTCCCCACTCATGTCTACCACCACCCCCACCCCCCAGCCACCAGGGGCAGATTCCACCAGGCCCCCACTCATGTCTACCACCACCCCCACCCCCCAGCCACCAGGGGCAGATTCCACCAGGCCCCCACTCATGTCTACCACCACCCCCACCCCCCAGCAGTGCAGGGGCAGCCTCCACCAGGCCCCCACTCATGTCTCCCACCACCCCCACCCCTCAGCAGTGCAGGGGCAGCCACCACCAGGCCCCCACTCATATCTCCCACCACCCCCACCCCCCAGCAGTGCAGGGGCAGCCTCCACCAGGCCCCCACCCATGTCCACCACCACCCCCACCCCCCAGCCACCAGGGGCAGATTCCACCAGGCCCCCACTCATGTCTACCACCACCCCCACCCCCCAGCCACCATCGGCAGCCTCCACCAGGCCGCCACCCATGTCTACCACCACCCCCACCCCCCAGGGGCAGATTCCACCAGGCCCCCACTCATGTCTACCACCACCCCCACCCCCCAGCCACCAGGGGCAGCCTCCACCAGGCCCCCACTCATGTCTCCCACCACCCCACCCCCCAACCACCAGGGGCAGATACCACCAGGCCCCCACTCATGTCTACCACCACCCCCACCCCCCAGCCACCAGGGGCAGATTCCACCAGGCCCCCACTCATGTCTACAACCACCCCCACCCCCCAGCAGTGCAGGGGCAGCCTCCACCAGGCCCCCACTCATGTCTCCCACCACCCCCACCCCCCAGCAATGCTTGGCCACTTACCGCTCAACTCCAGACGGGTCTGCCTCTCAAGGATCTGGTCGTGGAGCGCTGGGCCTACGCGTTCCAGGACCCTCATCTGGATGGTACTCATGCGGCCCCGGCCCCCCTCCACGAGGCGCCGGGCCTTCAACAGGGTCCTGGATCTGCAGTCATCCCAGCGCTTCTTGACATTTTGGGTGTCGCGGACTGCCACCCCCTCCACGTGGATGGCAGTCACGATGTCCGTCCAGATCCGAGTCCGTCCTTCCTTGTTGGCGCGCTTACTTCCGAAGAGGGCATCATACTGCCCCAGGACTTGCTCCACCAGGACACCAACTTCGGTGGCACTGAAGCTGGTGCCCCTCTGCCTCTCTGGCCGGGGGTTGCCAGTGTTGCCAGATGTTGCAGTGCCCGACATGGCAACCCCAGAGGCAGGAGTGGGTGGGCAACTGGGTCCTGGGGTTGGGCTGTGGAGCGATGGTATCCCAGTCGGGAGTCTTCTGTTCCAGCAGTGGTGGACACAGCAAATGGACCCCTGCAGATGGCTGATGTGCAGGCACCAAATGGCAGGGCACGGTGGCAGCAGGCAGGCAGGCAGGCAGGCAGCAGCAGATGGCTCGTGGGAGGCTGCTCGTGGCTCTGGGGGGCAGTAATTCGGCCTTTTGGGCAGGAGCGTGGTCTTCTGTGTGCTTACGCGTGGCCAGCTTGATACGGAGTGATTTGGCACGTGAAAATCCTGCACGTCTGCGTGTAAATCGAGGAAAGGCCCTTAGCGCGTATGCACGTCAGCACGCATATGCGATTTCATTGGACCAAAGGCCCTTTGCGCGTGAGTGCGTCTGTGACGTGAGACGCGCGGGTGTTTCCCTCATTACACGTGATGACAGAGCACACGTGGATTTCCACCAACCCCAGAAATACACGTACCCAGGCCAATCGCGTGTACGCTCACTTCCCTCCGATTACACGCGATGACACTCGGACGTGCAGTTTCATTTCATTGGCCCAAAGGCCACCATGCGCAGCTGTGACTTCACGCGCATGGCCGTAGAGAATGGCGCGTGTAAAAATGAAGAGATACACGTCCGAGTGTCAAAGCGCGTAATTGGTGGAAATGGCCTCATTGCGTATGCGCGTCTGTGACGTGTGTATAAAAGGTACGTGTAGGACGCCATTTCCTTGTACGTGCTTTTCGTGGAGAGCGAGTGGGTGAAATCTGTACTTCTTGTCGGTTCACACGCGATTTACTTCACAGCGTTTCCAGTTCGTACTCCCTGTTACCTCTGACAGTTTTTTCTCTTTTCCTCTTTTTCCTGGGCCTGTTTCCTCAAACAGCTTCCCTACTACTGTTGTCCTGTCTCCTCAGACAGCGTACAATTCTTCTTTTGGCGGGGGTGTTGCCAACGCGCACACGCGCATATTTTCCACGCTTTTGTTCCTGGCAGACGGTGAGTCGCGCACGTATCTAACATCTGTGCTTGTCCCGTGTGTCGCGTACCCCTTCAGAGGTCATTCTAGGCTGCGTGTGACACGCATACGTTCATTCTTGTGTTCCTGGGTGCCACAGTGTAGTGCAGGTTTTTTTTTCAACGCACGTGGTCTAGGAGGGGTTGCGTGCACCTTACTTCCCTTTTTTGGGCTGCCTGTGCGTTGCGTGACCCGTCATCTTTCCCCAGGGGTGACATACAGCCTTGCTAGAGCACTAGGGTACGATTACCATCTGGTACCCAAGCCCTTTGACCCCCAATTGCCCAGGACAATAGTTCACATCAACTCCCATACGCACAATAACATCAGTGCCATGGCTGGGAGGCAAACAAGCCGTAAGGGTGGCAAAGGTGGCCGAGCCCCAAGTGGTGGCCGTGGTGGATCCGGTAGGGGACGTGGCTGTGACTTGCAGGGTGCCCCTAGCCCCCCATGTCTGGAGGAGCAGTCAGGGACACCCATGCCCCCCCCTCTGGTTGAGGTTACCGTGGCTGACACCATCCATGCTCGGCCCTTGTTGGACCAGCCCACTGTGGAACCAGACCTGGCACAGGGTGACTCCATGGCTGACTTCCAGGTCAGCAGGTCTAGGCCACGCCCGCCGGTGAATGTTGGTGTCATCAGGCCACGTGGATCAGGGGCAGCTAGGTCATCTGCTGCCCCGCGTAGGCAGGCTGGGGAGGCTGCAGGGGCAGCTGCGGCTCCATCCACCCCACCTCTCACACACCCAGCCAGGACAGTGTCGGTCCAAGTCCATCATGCTGACATTCCCCCTGACACCATCACACTTGAGATAATGCCTGCACCAACTCCCATGCTGAGTGTGCAATCCCACGCTCCTGCCCCTAGTGTCCAGAGCGGCGCAGGACACTCTGGATCCCCACCACCTTCCAAGCGGAAGAGGAAGAGTGCTCGTCCAGTAGAGGCTGATGCCCCAGACACGGCTACACAGTCCGGCCCGTCAAGGAAGCCCAGCTTCAATGAGGCCGAACTGAATGCACTTGTAGAGTATGTGTCATCACATGACCGCGAAATGGTGATTGTTGCAGGATCCAAGACCACACCTGCACAACGTCAGGCACACTGGCAGACCATTGCGGACATCATAAGTGCCCTTGGAATTGTGAGGTGCACAGCTAATGATTGCTACAAGCGCTGGAATGACCGGCAAAGAATAAGCTGGCCTCAAGTCATGCCGCAACTCTAGTGACTGGAGGTGGGTCTCCAGCAGACGACATAGAACTCACTCCACATGAGCAGGTTGCTGGGACCTACGTCACGGAGGAACAGATCCAAGGCGTGGGAGTAGTGTCAGATTACGAGGCATTGTCCGGTGAGTGCACATGCATGTGTGTGTCATCCATGTGCATGTTGTGTGTGGGAGGGCTTCTTTTTGTGTGCCAGGGGAGGGTGTGTGTGCCTGAGTGGTTCGGCTCACCCATGTGCCTCTTCCTAAACATTCTTGGCACCAGCATTTGGGTATAGCAGCATCCCTTCGGCCAACATTAGACATCCAGCCCAACACCACGCCAGTTGCCCTTGGAGTGTCATCTTGCCACTACACTGTTGCTTATTTACCTCTGCTTATTCAGGCAGATTGTTTGAATACCACCACTTTTACTCGGGATTTCTCAGTCCTATTGTCACATGTCTGACATGGCTATGGTACAGTGGACTGGCTCAGTTTCGTGGACATGATTAGTTTGGACATGTCCCTGTGCTATAGTACCATTTTTGACTGGCAGCTGCATGTTAAACATTAGAACCATTACAATGAAAATAAACAATCATATGAACAAACTGGACTGAATGAACAATTGGTGACCTCCTCTCCCTCTTCACTTCATGGCTAGGGTACATGCCATCTGTGTGATGGCATGTGTATTTGACCTGCCAATCACAGGCCAATGTGTGATGCAACTGCCAGGCAGCATGCAGAAAATGTGTTCATCTTCCATCTTGGTGTCATCAGTGTGTGCCATTTGCCTGCCCTTCATACGCAGTGAGGGTGCATGCATGGGAGGGTTTTAGTCATGTGGGACATGTGTCAATCAAGTACTGGTTCTGTTGCTTCTCAGGCCTCATTGTGTGCCATGGTGCTAATGCCTGTTTCCATTTGTTTGCTTTTATGTCTTTGCAGGGGATGACGCACTTGATACTGCTGGGGTTGTGGAGATGGTGCAGACCCAGGAGGGGTCTGAGGGCTGACCGACCACCAGTGAGGGACGTGGTGTGGTGGTGGGTGAGAACCCACAACTGCTGCAGGTCGTGCTCTCAAGGGGTGTCTCTGGCTGCACCTCCCCCGAGCTGTACTCAGGTGTTGATTCAGATGATGAGACCTACGTGCCGTCGCAGGTGAGTGTTACTGGGAGGGATTCTGTTCTGTCCGACCCACCTGCACCAGGGTTAGAACCCTCAATGGGGATGTCAGTGTTGGCAGGTACGCCTTTGGTGGTTACGGATGCAGGGTCACACTCCGCGACATCTGATCCTGTTCCTGGGCCAGCAGATCAGAGGGGGAATGCAGTCCTGCAGCCTCAGGCAGTGCCGGCACAGCAAGGCGCAGTTCGCCTTGCCCCAGACAGGTGTGGTGCCCGCCGACGTGGTGGCCGTATGCCACCTGGCAATACCACATGGGAGCAATCCATTTACGGTATGGCAACCCAACAGGCAGCATCATCAGAGATGATGGCTCAGGCCATGGATAGGGTGGCAACTTCCATTGTCCCCCCCGAAAGGCTGATGGAGCGACTACAGCAGGCAACCGACTCCATCTGCCAGTCACACAGGGAGGACATGTTGGCGTCCAACAGGGACAGGCGGGCGGCACTGGCGACTCTGCAGGAAGCCATCTCTATAGATTCCCAGGGCCACAGGGAAGCCCTGAGGCTGGAACTCCTTCACCTCAGGACAACTCTTGTTGAGCTTGAGGCTTCAACAGACCGAAGGACAGAACAGCAGCTGGAGCGTCTCACCCGTACGCTCTCAGCTGAGATGCAGGCAACTAGGGCGGAGGTCCGGGCATCCCATGAGTTGTTGCATGGGGACCTCCGCACATTCATCCTCCAGAACGAGACCTACCACACCCGCATGCTTGCAGCCATGGAGGAGCAGATTAGGGCCTTGCGTGGGCTGCCTCCCATAGTGCCACCACCTCCGGATGCAGCTGCACAGGGTGAGAATAGCGACTGCAGTGATACTCCCACAATAGGGTAGCCGTGTGGGCCATGAGCCCATGGTGTTTTTTTTTTCCGCAAGATCCACACAGGTGGGTTTTGGTGTGCACCCTGTCCTCAGACCTCCTGGGTGGCCTCCCCAACCCCCCCGGGCCCATTAATGGCCATTTTTGATTTTTTTTTTTTTTTTTGGGACAGTGTGTTGCCTTGTGTGGCTCCCGTGGGCATACGCTGCATTGTTGCTGGGCACATGCAGGCTTGTCATGGATTTGGTTCAGATGCTTGGGTTTTTGTCACACACACCCCTCCTGCTTCCCGTTTCCATGGGCTTGCAAAGGGTGTGCCCAAGTGACATTGACGTACATGGTGACATTGGACTCCCATGAGCTGTGTGGGCAGTCTGTAGTCAATACTATGTATACATTCATAGTGCATATTGTTGTTGTATTTTACACTGCGTGGTGTATTTATATGTGCCTCTGCATCCATCTCATCCTCCATATTTGCAGGTCCATTCCTTATGTCTTCACAATGCTGTCCACCTTGGAACTGGAGTCCATGTTGTAAGCAGTGCACCTACACTCTTGCGTGGCGCTAACACTGTATATTTGCAAGTGTTCGGAGGGCTGTCATCATCAGGTGGTGAGGCTAGCTAATTTTTAGTTCTGTAATGTCATGTTTAAGGTGGGTTGGAGGTTGTGTAGGTGATTGGTATTATTGGTAAGTATTTGGTAATGTGGGCTGTAGGTCCTGCATTACTGTGAGCATTTCATGTGTGGAAAGGTTTCCATTAGGGACACTGTGGCTGCTGACACTTGGGGCATGTTGTGGGGATTAATTTCTTTCCTCTCACATTGCATGACATGCCATGGTGTGTTGTGTGGCCGTGCCGTGGAGGGGGTGGGTGACATGGCACTGTTTTCATGTAGTATTTTGCAAGTGGGTATTTATTTCTGCAGCATGGAAGTATCCTTTCATGACACTGCATTGGTGGTGTTTGTGTAGGTAGGAATGCACATATTGTGACACTTCCACATGAACAATCTCAGGCTGCTATGGTTCTGACAGTTGATAGTCCCTTTGTTCGTCTTAATTGTCAGGTCGGGTCATCATTGCTTATCAGATGGTATGTGCCAGGCCTGTGTGCACTCCACTGGGGTGTGATTTCTATGTGAAGTAATTAGCCACCAGCTGCGTACGGGCTGCCTCACCCCGTGCCCTCTCCCCTCCCATGCTCAGTGGGCGTGCATGTGGTTGGGGATGTGGGGGCACCGCCATGTCCACGGCCAGGCCCCGGCATGTTGCAACATTGTGCAGGACACATGCTGCCACTATGATCCTGCACACTACTGGGGGCGCATATAACAGCTGCCCGCCAGACCGGTCAAGGGAGCGAAAGCGTGACTTGAGCACTCCGAATGTGCACTCCACTATGCCCCGGGTTGCAATATGGGCTGTGTTGTATTTTACCTCTGGAGGCATGATGGGGTTCCGAATTGGCGTCATCATGTGGGTGCTCAGAGGGTAGGCACTGTCCCCTGGTGAAGAGGTGATGGGTATCATTAGTGGGGTAGTGACATAACTCTGCATCTGACATGCATGCATGTGCAGTGGCATTCATACTCATCAAGCAGCCATGTGTCACCATGCCGCCCAGCTTCGAGGTCCCGGCTTAGGGTAGACATTCGGTAAATGAAGCTGTCGTGGGTGGACCCTGGATAGTTGGCATATACTGAGGTGATGATTCCCTTAGCATTACATACTACCTGCACGTTGATGGAATGCCAGTGCTTGCGGTTCCTATAGATGTGCTCAGATGCCCTGGGGGGACGTAGTGCCACATGGGTGCAGTCAATGGCACCTAGCACTTTTGGAAATTGTGCCACACCGTAGAAATCGAGGGTGGCAGCGTGCCTTTCTGCAGGTGTCCTGGGCAGGTATATGAGCCTACGGACTGATGGGCGTGCAGTGATGATGTTCAAGACCTGGTGTAGGCAGCGTGACTGCGTGGCCTGTGACACCCCACCCACTATGGCACTTGTCCGCTGAAATGATCCTGTGGCCAAGAAGTGCAGTACATTGAGGACCTTCTCCAGGGGGCTGAGTGCTTGGGAGCATAGGGTGGGTGATGTGAGGTCATCCTCCCACTCACTGACCAGGTCCAGTATTATGTGTGGGGGAAACCTGTACCTCCCATACACCTGGTCATCAGGCATCCAAAAAAGGCTTGTTCTGGGAGTGAAAATTCGGGCCCTCACTATCCTCCTCCTCCTCCTTTGGTAACCCACGGCCACTGCTGCTAGGAATGGTATATTCATCCTGGCGTATGAGCTTGTTTGTGGTTTTCGCGCACTTTTATGCTGCGCAGGTCGACGTACGCCTGCTTCATGCTGGCGTACGTGTGTCAGGATTGGACCCTTTTTCGGCTCGTCGTAGGCGAACGTGTGAATCTTCCCGCCCACACCAGGAATACACGTAGCACGCTCTCACAGGCACAGTCGCGGGTAAATATTCCCGCCCACCCCTGGAATACATGTGAGCCACTCTCACAGGCCCAATCGCGTGTGGAAGTTCACGCGCACCCCGAAGTACACGTACCCAGGCAAATCGCGTGTGGAAGTTCACGCGCACCCCCAGTAATACACGTACCCAGGCAAATCGCATGTGGAAGTTCACACGCACCCCGAAGTACACGTACCCAGGCAAATCGCGTGTGGAAGTTCACGCGCACCCCCAGTAATACACGTACCCAGGCAAATCGCGTGTGGAAGTTCACGCGCACCCCAAAGTACACATACCCAGGCAAATTGCACGGCTGGGGGGTGGGGATGGTGGGAGACATGGGTGGGGGCGGGTGCCCCTGCAATGCGGGGGTGTGGGGGTAATAGGGGACATGAGTGGGGGCCTGGTGGAGGCTGCCCCTGGTGGCTGGGGGGTGGAGGTGGTGGGAGACATGAGTGGGGGCCTGGTGGAGGGTGCCCCTGCACTGCGGGGGGGTGGGGGTAATAGGGGACATGAGTGGGGGCCTGGTGGAGGCTGCCCCTGACTGCTGGGGGTTGGGGGTGGTGGGAGACATGAGTGGGGGCCTGGTGGAGGCTGCCCCTGCACTGCGGGGGGGTGGGGGTGGTGGGAGACATGGGTGGGGGCCTGGTGGAGGGTGCCCCTGGTGGCTGGGGGGTGGGGGGTGGTGGGAGACATGAGTGGGGGCTGGTGGAGGCTGCCCCTGACTGCTGGGGGGTGGGGGTGGTGGGAGACATGTGTGGGGGCCTGGTGGAGGGTGCCCCTGCACTGCGGGGGGGTGGGGGTAATAGGGGACATGAGTGGGGGCCTGGTGGAGGCTGCCCCTGGTGGCTGGGGGGTGGGGGTGGTGGGAGACATGAGTGGGGGCCTGGTGGAGGGTGCCCCTGCACTGCGGGGGGTGGGGGTAATAGGGGACATGAGTGGGGGCCTGGTGGAGGCTGCCCCTGGTGGAGGGGGGGTGGGGGTAATAGGGGACATGAGTGGGTGCCTGGTGGAGGGTGCCCCTGCACTGCAGTGGGCTGGGTTAATAGGGGACATGAGTGGGGGCCTGGTGGAGGCTGCCCCTCACTGCTGGGGGGTGGGGGTGGTGGGAGACATGAGTGGGGGCCTGGTGGAGGATGCCCCTGGTGGCTGGGGGGTGGGGGGTGGTGGGAGACATGAGTGGGGGCCTGGTGGAGGCTGCCCCTGGTGGCTGAGGGGTGTGGGTGGTGGGAGACATGAGTGGGGGCCTGGTGGAGGGTGCCCCTGCACTGCGGGGGGTGGGGGTAATAGGGGACATGAGTGGGGGCCTGGTGGAGGCTGCCCCTGGTGGCTGGGGGGTGGGGGGTGGTGGGAGACATGAGTGGGGGCCTGGTGGAGGCTGCCCCTGGTGGCTGGGGGGTGGTGGGAGACATGAGTGGGGGCCTGGTGGAGGCTGCCCCTGACCGCTGGGGGGTGGGGGTGGTGGGAGACATGAGTGGGGGCCTGGTGGAGGGTGCCCCTGCACTGCGGGGAGGTGGGGGTGGTGGGAGAAATGGGTGGGGGCCTGGTGGAGGCTGCCCCTGGTGGCTGGGGGGTGGGGGTGGTGGGAGACATGAGTGGGGGCCTGGTGGAGGGTGCCCCTGCACTGCGGTGGGCTGGGTTAATAGGGGACATGAGTGGGGGCCTGGTGGAGGCTGCCCCTGACTGCTGGGGGGTAGGGGGTGGTGGGAGACATGGGTGGGGGCCTGGTGGAGGGTGCCCCTGACTGCTGGGGGGTAGGGGGTAATAGGGGACATGAGTGGGGGCCTGGTGGAGGGTGCCCCTGCACTGCTGGGGGGTGGGGGTGGTGGGAGACATGGATGGGGGCCTGGTGGAGGGTGCCCCTGGTGGCTGGGGGGTGGGGGTGGTGGGAGACATGAGTGGGGGCCTGGTGGAGGCTGCCCCTGACCGCTGGGGGGTGGGGGTGGTGGGAGACATGAGTGGGGGCCTGGTGGAGGGTGCCCCTGGTAGTGGGGGGGTGGGGGTAATAGGGGACATGAGTGGGGGCCTGGTGGAGGCTGCCCCTGGGGGTGGGGGTGGTGGGAGACATGAGTGGGGGCCTGGTGGAGGCTGCCCCTGGTGGCTGGGGGGTGGGGGTGGTGGGAGACATGAGTGGGGGCCTGGTGGAGGCTGCCCCTGGTGGCTGGGGGGTGGGGGTGGTGGGAGACATGTGTTGGTGATCAGTGGTGCAAGGTGACATGTGGGTTGGCTGGTGGGCATGGCCATGGTGGATGGGTTGCCTGTGGGACATGAGCAGGGGTGCAGGGTAGTACCCTGTGGTGTGGGCTGCCTGCAGGGGCCGTGGAGGGTGTAGAGGGAACACCTGGGGGGACCCACATGGCCATATCACGTGTAGCATTCCCCCGCAACACCGAAATACACGTACCCAGCCAAATTGCGTGTGAACCTTCCCGCGCACCCCTGGAATCCACGTAACCAGCCAAATCGTGTGTGAAACTTCGCGCGCACCCCTGAAATCCACGTACCCAGCCAAATCGCGTGTTGAACTTCCCGCGCACCCCTGAAATCCACGTACCCAGCCAAATCGCGTGTGGAACTTCCCGCGCACCCCTGAAATCCACGTACCCAGCCAAATCGCGTGTTGAACTTCCCGCGCACCCCTGAAATCCACGTACCCGGCCAAATCGCGTGTTGAACTTCCCGCGCACCCCTGAAATACACGTACCCGGCCAAATCGCGTGTGAAACTTCACGCGCACCCCTGAAATCCACGTACCCAGCCAAATCGCGTGTTGAACTTCCCGCGCACCCCTGAAATCCACGTACCCGGCCAAATCGCGTGTGGAACTTCCCGCGCACCCCTGAAATCCACGTACCCAGCCAAATCGCGTGTTGAACTTCCCGCGCACCCCTGAAATCCACGTACCTGGCCAAATCGCGTGTTGAACTTCCCGCGCACCCCTGAAATCCACGTACCCGGCCAAATCGCGTGTGGGCCTTCCCGCGCACCCCTGAAATCCACGTACCCAGCCAAATCGCGTGTGGAACTTCCCGCGCACCCCTGAAATCCACGTACCCAGCCAAATCGCGTGTGGAACTTCCCGCGCACCCCTGGAATCCACGTACCCAGCCAATTCGCGTGTGAAACTTCCCGCGCACACCGAAATACATGCACACGTTATTTTTCAGTCAGCGGGTGTCCGTGTTTTTGGGTACCCCTTTGCACGTCATTTGTCCTGGAGGGCCACAGTATATGACATTCATCATAGCTGTATATAGGTGCTATTTGTTGGTGCACCTTTTGGCGCACATTTTTTACAGGCGCAGGGACGCTACCGCCTGCTTTCTTGTGGCGGTCGTGTTTGTGCCTGTGCGCTGGTTTGACCGTGCGCTGTTTTGCCCTATTCGATTCCATGAATACGTTTTGTAGGCAAGCGTGTGGGCGTTCCGCGCACTTGCACCCTGTACTTCCCCCGTGACGCCCACATTTTGGCAAGTTATTCCCCATTCCGAGTGTTACTCCCCGTGTTCCGCCTACTTTTGTTGCGTGCGCCGCGCTATGTGCGATTTTCGCTGTGGCCTGTGCGATTTTCGCTGTGCCCTGGCGCACGCCGTTAGATGGCCTGTGCGCCAACGTGCGCCGCGCACTTTTTTAGCGCACATCAGATGGTTTTTTCGCGCACGCTCTTCCATGAATCGATGTGCGCTGCTTTTCATGCAATTTTCGCACTTGCACTGCGATTTTCGCAATTCCACTGCGATTCGCACGTTTTTGCCCACTTGCGCCGCGCTAATTATTCCATGAATCGGCCTGTTGGTGTCTAGGGCACATGCATCCAGGCTGGGTGTGGCCATTAGGAATCATTGGAGTGCACATGCAGAAGTCTCTGGGAGGAGCAAGGTGGAACCACTAGGCGTGGCTAATGGGAGTGGCTGGGGCCAGGCTATTTAAACTAGCCCCACCCGCATGCATGTGCTTCGCGTTAGTCTGCTTTCTGCAGCGTAATGCTTACCCCTGCCTGAAGAGCTCTTACCTGTTTCCAGCTTGTCATCGCTGCACGCATCTCAGCAGGTTCCAGCACATCTTCTTCAGTGCGCACCTACCTGAATCCAGCCACACCATCGCTTGAAGCACCACTTACCTAATTCCGACACAGCATCTTCAGCGCACATTTTACCTGCTTTCAGCAACATCATTGCTCGATGCACAGCTCACCTGACTCCAGCAACTCCATCGCCGGACGCGTATTTTACCTGCCTCTGCAATCCCATTGCCTGCAGTGCATCACAGCTTACCTAATTCCATTATCATCGGATTCGGGCCGCATACTCAACCGTTGTGGACGTCTAGGTACGCGGGAGTCTTCTTCTCGTACAGCATCCACTCAGACCCTTCCATCCAGCGATTGCTGGCAGGTCTCCGGATAAGCTGCTCTCCATCTAACTCCACCAGGCCATCCCTGCAAGAGAAAAGGAACACACATAGGTTATAGACTGAATTAAATATTTTACGCTTGGTTGCGCAACACATAAACCTTGCGTACAACCTTGGAATTCCACTTACCTGCTAAGTGGGAACCTCGCAATCCTCTCCGGCACCATTAGGACTCGCCTACAACATCGCGACTCCGCGTGGCCGTCTTCACACCTATTGGGGAGAGAAAAGACGTTACAAGGGATACGGACAATAATCATTGTTACGAACACTTACCTTCAAAGTGGTTCAGTCGCAGCTGGTCTGGGCCGCCATGCACTCGGACCAGTGAAGTAATGAGGTCCATCATCGGTGCCCCTGCTGATGAGAAGCAGGACGGAGAGCTCATCCCTACAAGAAATCAGGTAAGACTTTATGGGTAAACGCATGCTCATCTTGTTCTGGAATGAAGGGTTCGAGGGGAATCACAATCCAACCACTGCATTCTCACTGCCTCTCGTATTCTCTCAGGGGCAGTACCAGCAACCAGAGCAGTCCACACTACGGCAGCTGGGGAAAAAGGCTGATCCAGGGGAGCCAAGTGCAGGGAGGGCTTCAACCGTGCCCCAACGCCCCTGCAGAGACCAGGTGAGCGTAACAGCAGCACATTTAGCATAGATGCAACTACATCCAGTGGATAAAGAACAACTACCACTAATAGCATCCATCCATCCTTACCACTGTAAAGTATGTAAATATATATACCTGCAAATATATATACTTGTAAATCTGTAAACTCTTGCCTTTATCGTTCCCACCTTCCATTGAACTCTTGTAATTGTTGTACTGCATTGTAACCTGTAACTAAGCTGTGAATAACCTTGCTGCTCATGCGCCCTCATACCTTTGGGTCTGGGGCGCAATGCACATGAATAAACTAAACTAAACATTTGAAGACTTTTGATGATCACATAGTTTTTAGAGAACAACTGGGTGTGTTAAAAGTTTTTTCTCACAAAATTAGATTGAAGCATGATGCTATACCTCTAGTCCAAACATTGAGTCCTGTTCCATTGAATGTAGAGCCAGCTGTAAAGGATGAATTTGAAAGATTGCTTAGTGATGTTGTGATTGAGAGAATAGACTCTTCAGAATGAGTGTCCTCTTTGGCGATAGTGTACAAACCGAATGGAAAATTGAGATTGTGCATAGACCTTAGATGTGTCAATAAATGTGTGATTTCTGATAGGCGCCCGTTACCAAATATAGCTGAAATGTTAGGTACCACTGGAAATGCTAAGATTAGGAGTACGTTAGATCTAAGGTCCGCTTACCATCAAATAATGTTACATCCTATGTCAATAGATATTACGGCATTCATTACCAGTGAAGGTTTGTTTTGGTGCAAAATTATGTCTTTTGGTCTTGTATCTACAGCATCGGTGTTCCAAGGTGTGATGTATCATCTTTTTAATCAACTGCAAGGAATTTTGAGTTTTCAGGATGATGTCCTGATTTATGGTACAAATCAAATGGTCTGATCCCATTTAAACAGTTAAAAGATTTCATGGTGCCATAAAGGTATCAGATGGGAGAGTTTGGAATCTCAATAGAGTATGTAAATGCTCAAAACAAGAGAATGTTGGGAAAAGACAAGTTAAGGTTAGAAAGGAAGTGGAACAAAACAGAGACATTCAAGTTTGTAAGAATGATCGCAATAAAACATTTGTATCTGAAAGATTATGTAAATTGAAATTGTATCTCATGTTATTCTGTACATCTCCGTCAGGTACTGCATTGTATATCCAAGTTACTTTCAACTTGGTAAGTAATCTGAATACTTCAACATCAAGTGTATATTTTGCTGTACATATGTTAAATGTATTGTTGTGAGTCACTGTAAAGAAGGGAGGTGTGTAGTATTTTATTGTGTAAGTCATTAGTAATTCAATGGTGTTCTGTTTTACATTGTTATTCGTATGTGCATATGGGCTATAGGTATGGAATGTAGAATGGACTGTGAAGCCAGGATACTAGAATGTTAGAATGTATTGGTTGTAGGAATGATGCACAGGAAAGCATCAGTTATGGAGCTGTTTATGATGTGACCGGTGGGTTATTAATCATATACTTAAATAAACATATAAAACTACAAAAGTGGTGTGAGAAGATATTTCAATTGGCTGATTATAACTATATGTTATATGACCACAGTATCCATTCTCTCATAGCTGAAGTCATAAAACATACACAAGGCAATAAAAAAACAAAAAACAATCAGGGAATTGGTTAAATAGACCCCTAGAAATACCAAATCAAATTATTTCTAAATAAAAAACACAATTCATGTGTTAATTAATTTGTTTTAAAATGTTAAACATTTACACCGACAGCCACATGGAGTCTGGGAGATGAGGGAGACAGCCGGACACCCCTTCTTTGTAAGATTTTATAGAACATACATGTACAGTGCTCTCAGGTTTCTCCAGCCCATGCATTAAACATTGGCGGAGCTGTATGTGGGCTTGCAAGTGGTCAGTCTGTGGTTGGGGGTCTTTTTTTCAGTTCTATTGTTGGAGGCGGAGCGACTTTCCTGGAGAGCAAGACCTTTGTTATTAAAGCTCATGCAGTCCTGTTTTTATGATAGTTTTTGTGACTTCCGGGTCCCCCTTTTACAATCATAAGTACAAGTCTCAGTGTGCAAAGCAAATTCTGGAGCTGGATGACCTAGTCGTGCAAGGCCTGCGGAGGCTCAAAGACTTGCATACATAATCGTTTGATCACGAGACCCCCTAGAGCAGCAAATGCACAATTTAAAGACACATTTAATTTAATTTTGAATGATGAGTTAACTGAAGGTGATGGCGAAACGCCTGTAATCTGTTGCTTCAAATATTTTTAAATAATCCCACTAAAACATTATATCTTACATCATGCTATGTTATAGTAATGAGCCTTTGCACCAAGACTTGAGTACACACCTAATATAACAATCGAATAAACAAATAGGATGTATAACACAATGAAACAAACCAATCAAACATTACCTATCATCACGCGGGCAAAGTGCAATGACACGGGGGAAGAGTCATTTATTTTGTGGGCTAGTTTCCAAGTCGATTCTTGCAACAATCAAAGATGGCAAACCTAACAGCACCCCCTCACTGCTTCTCTGCTATATACAAGGCACATTTCACCAGTACAGGAAGGAAAGAACAGATGTTCTCTGTCTACTCCCCTAGACTCTGGAACCTCCTACCCATCAACACCAGGCTTGCCTTCTCCCTTCTACATTTCAGGAAGGAGCTCAAGAACCTCCTCTTCAACAAACATTCCTCCCTAAAACCCAGGATCGCCCAACCTTCAACCCCTACCTATCCTGAGACCGGGTGATCTGCTGCCACAGTTTCATCGCCTGGTTGCTTCTTGATCATTTGCTACCAAATTGCTGAACCTGCTCCTCATTGGAGGCTTCCCACTCCCTGTATTCTTCCCTTGTGATCAGCTTCCCTCAATTTGGGCTCCCCCCTCTGATCCGTAAAGGGTTCCGCTGCTTCCTGAAGTTAGGTCCGCACTAGGTAAATCAATAAAGGCCCTAATAAAAATAATATTAATAAAAATAATATTAATAATAATAATAATAATAACAACACTGTAAGGTCAACTGACTCCACGCAGAGAAAGGACCCAGAAGGTGATCCACGGGTATGGGTGTCCCTATACCCAGCGGTGCAATCGATTCCTTTTACTAGAGGGATTTCATACATTCAAAAATTGGGGGTTCACCCGAAACAGAACTTCAGGCCCCAAACAGGAACGTTATGTGTCAAAGCAGACAGCATTGGGGACACAGAGCTATCTTTGGATCCCTCAGTCAGAGGGTTAGTAATAAAGTCTACAATTAGAAGACTCTGAAGACTCTACCGGTCATCAAGCTGTGAGACTTTAGATCTGTTGGTCTTATTGTGCGGTGGATCCAGGAGACTTGAGTTCTAATTCACAGCCCCCACCTTATTCAGTGGTGTGATCCTGGGCATTATTTTATTTGCTCTTTGTTTTTCTAAGCTTTGACGTGGGGAATGCTTAGAACATGTCCTTTTCGGGGAGACTATAATAATATTTTCTGGCCACTATAGAGAGAAGCTTATTAGACTCAGATAGTAATATTGTAGGATGTCTCTAATTAGACACCCAACACACTCTTTCTCCTTAAAGTTAGGTTACTGGTGGGTGACCTCGCATCACATTGCATCTCTTTACATGCTGCTCCTGACCTTGAGGTCCACAACCATTGCCTTGCAGACTTGAATCCCAGATGCATACAGCCTTGAAAAGGACCATGGGGTTCCTCATGCTGTTTCCCAAGGGAGCAGAATTCCTGGTGCCAGGTGTTGCCCACTCCTGCCTACTGCTCATTCAAGAACTTCCCCATGGAAACTGGAAGAAACCACATCAGCTTGGCATCCACGTCCAATCACACAAAAAATGTCAGCTCGCAGCTCACCACACCATAAATGAGACGACCAACACCCATGAACCACTGAAACTTTGACTCAGCCAACACAAGCCCTTCTCATCTTGGTACATACAGGAACTCATGTTGTCAAACACACACTGGATAACCTCTGGAGAAAACCCTCCCAACTTGAAGTCGCCATTACCTTGAAAACACTCTCTTCTGAAGGTAGGACACTCATCACCACAGTCGACCCAAAATACAACACAGCAATCATCACGATAACATCAAGCAAGAATAGAGTGATCTTCCAAGCTGCAAAATACTGCATTAGCCCAGTGCTGGACAATGCAATAGCACAGTCCACTGACAAACACCACCATCACAACATCTTCAGGAACAATACAAGGAAAACATTCAAAGCTTCTAATACTCCCCCCATACCAGTCCACGGCATCATATAAAGATGGACAAATTTAGAAGATGACCTGACCAGCACTCTCACAGTCCTGAAACCCATGACCTACAGAGACATGTTCTCCATCTCCATTGTGACGGTCATCACAGGTGAAACACTTGCACCACTTATCAACATCAACAGCACTTCGTCACACACGCGGTAGCTTCCCAGATGGTCTGAAAATGGGACAGATCCAGCACCGACACCAGATGCGGGTGA
This sequence comes from Ambystoma mexicanum, assembly GCF_040938575.1. Lineage (NCBI taxonomy): Eukaryota > Metazoa > Chordata > Amphibia > Caudata > Ambystomatidae > Ambystoma > Ambystoma mexicanum. The sequence continues at coordinate 1,511,209,581 of NC_090922.1, forward strand.
CGTGGCCAACCATTACTCCAAGACGTTGCTACTCTTGCTCTGCAAAGTGATTGTGCAGAGCACCGCAATCTTGTTGCATAAAGGGATCATTCAACACAATCTCTAGAAGAACTACCAGTCCAGTTTCTGATCACTGTGCATCGGAGAGACCACCGCCATCAAAGGTATTCATGATGCTCTAGACATCCTGGACAAAGAGGACTCCTGATTACTCACCCTACATAACCTCTATGCCACCTTTGGTACTGTTGGCCATAAAGCTCTCCTCAACATCCTTATCACTTGCACAGGCTTCAAAGGAACAGTCCTGCAGTGTGGTTGACTTTCAAACTCTCCAGCAGAGACCTCAACAGATCCCAGCACCACTCAGTAATCTGCAGAGTTCCATCATCATGTCCCCTGTTGTCTTCAGCCTCTACATGGAACCTCTGGGGGAACCGCTCACCAAAACAGATGTCAAGATACACCAGTATATAGATGACACTCCCTTTTACCTATAAATCAGTTATCTGAACCACATCCCTCAACTCATGCACTGGCTGTCCCTTATCTAAACGGGGAGTTGAACTTCAACCCTACAAACACCAAATTACTTCCACAAGTAAACTCCTTCAAGCCCATGTGCAGAATGGGCTGACTTCCATGAAGATTGATGGAGGTGCACCTTAACTTTCCCCCAGTGCCGAATCTCTCATCTTCACCAAGTTTCACCTCTCATTCAAAACACACTTTGGCAAGAAGACCCATGCAGCATGGTGTTTCTCTGCAAAGTCAAGCCTTTCATCCCTGACCCAGGTTTCAGAACAGTTGTCCAACATCTGGTAATTTTGCACGTGGATGGTGTCAACTCGCCGGAGACCCAAATACCACCACGGCCGATCTGTAAACTGTCCAGAATGCTGCACCATGCCTCTCCACCACATTAAGAAGATTCAACTTGATCACAGCTATCCTGAAAGAGCGGTATTGCCTTCAAGTCGTCCTAACCCAACCTGGCAGAGACATTCCCCCTTACTGGAGGCCAGCACACCACCAGAAGCCTTGGCATACCCAGTGAGGGAAAGGAGAAGTGTAAGCGGGAAATAAAACAGGAAGCAGGACTTATTCCGGCTATGCCGATGTCACCGGCAAAAGTTACCAAAGAAGATTAAGCTGGCAATCTCCACCCTATACTTCAGGATAGACTTGATGACGCCACTCTTCAAAGAGCGTCCCACCAATAGCTGAGTTCTCCACCCAACCCTATTTCTTCCCTCTGGATCTCCCCTGCACTGCTGCTCCCCACACACATCCAGCCCCCTCTGCTCCTCAGCACCCTACTCTTAGCCCCCTGGGTGCCGCCCCTATGCACACCGCTCCACTGTTCCCCTGCTAGGCTTTAATTTATAATTTCCTGTTTTAACGTCTGCGTATCATTTCTCGAAACCAGAGGTTTTACGGGTGGGCTACAGATGTTTAATTTTTAATGCAAGTAAAGTGATACATCAAAAGAATTTTATTTCCTCATGGAAACTGCAAATTAAAAAGCCAGACTGGTTGAAAAAGTAATTTAAGATCGGAGGAACCAGGCTGTCAGAATAACGCAGTGCCAACCGACACTTAATCTATATCAGGGCCGGGCTATTAAATAACCATGCGCCTCGGAGATGACAGAGAAACGCTGCACTCTCCTTCCCGTGACATGTGAGATATTAAAGTGCATAGCTAATGTTAACAACCAATCACAAAACAGCATGTAATTAATACGCAGGATGCTTGTTTTAAAACAAAGGGGCATTCATCACAGCAGGCAATATTATCGTATTTCACATTTTTAATGCGACTTTTGCTTGAAGAAGTATAATTCTATGTACTTTTCTGTTAATGGATAGTGCTGAGCGGGCCAGTTATTAAATCAGAATTAAATCGATGACGGGTATTCATATGCAGTCCGTTGATTGGCGGGGCCAGTTGCATTGGACTAGAGGATGCTGTGTGAGAAGGCTTTTAGATGCAAACATTAAAAATAATATCAGCAGCAGTGGTTGCCTATCCTCATGGATTGCAGGGGGTTTCCCCAGTAGGATGCTGGGGGAGGGGACTGGTTTGGCCCGTTCTCAGCGCCATGAGGCTGAGATGGGGGAGGCCCCCCATGGCCTCTAATATAATGACCACAGGGGAGGGTAAAGGCGCAGGGAAGGTGGTGGGGCAGGTGAGCAGCCTTCAGATCGCTTGGAACGTAGGCTTGGATCGTGGGATTCAGTTTGCGATGTGAGCACCCTGATTGCCTGTCCCCCCCACTTGAGGCGCTAATGGTCTATAGAGGAATGAAAGAAAGCACACTAAGCGATGAAGCGGGCTCAATGGGACTGCTGCAGGATCTCAATTAAATGATGTTCCATGTGACTGATGTATAGACTGATTGCAGCTGTGTAGTGCATCAATACCCCAAGGGTTCTCCAGGCGCTATCCACCTAATTGCCTAGCGACTTCAGCTCGGTGCTCAGAGCCTGCTTTTTTGCTTTACAGGGTAGAGCATTTCATGCGGTTGTGGGTTGAACCACGAACAGAGGAGCCTCTTTTGAGGAAGGTTTGAAGGGTAGCAAGCGCTGGAGGATTTGTTGGGAACTTCCGGGGGGCCATTAAGAATGTAGCAGGCAGGTCTGTCCATTGAGTATGAGGGTGGTCAATTGCTCAGGCATTTAGATGCAAGACAGGGCAATGTGCAATTTAGCCTGGTCCTCGACCCTCAACCAGTAGAGGTCGGATCTATTACCCGGCTACCCTCCAAATCCTGTATTATTTTCTATTTTCTGTGCATTGTTTTTAAGTGCACCTATTACTTGCCCTAATCACTTATTTAGCCTCCCTGGTTTCTTTTTATGTCCCCACTGGCTCTCTCCGTGCTAAAACTCTTTTTTCTTCATTACACCCAAAGCCCTTGTGCGCCATCTCTTCCTACTTGCTCTTACTTGCTCCTAAGATCTGTAATTCTTCACTTCTCGCAGTCTGTTCCTCTCCTTCACTAGCCCTACTTCGCTCTTCCCTTAAATCCCACCTCCTTTCTTCATCATTTTATTTGTTGATCCATACTAGTGTCATTGTATGAATTAATTTTATTGGGCCACATGTTGGCAAAAAGTGCTATATAAATTCAATAAATACAAATACAAATTTACCAGTACTGGTAATGTGTTCTGCTCCAGGGATACCTCAGAAGAGGGATGCTGCTGTGTCCCGGATCCTCTAAAGCGTGTTTACTGAGCAAGAGCAAGAGGCACTGAGCAAGAGGGGAGGCACACATACAAAGCACTTGAGTAGTTGAGTCTACTGCCCCTACAATGAAAACCCGGCGTTTGAAATACAAAAAAGAGACTAGAGGTTTCAGGCTTTTAAGTTAAAGAAAAGCAGCAGCTGCCCTGCACTCCAATACCAAGGTTGAGATGGGGCAAAAGGCCTAACACACACACACACACACAAATGTACGGCACAAACACACACACACACACACACACACACACACATATACACACACATACATATATGCAGTTATTGTGCCCCAGCGCACATGTCCAATGGACCAAGCAAGGTTGTTTTGCTTGGACAGCCATGCATGGCCCATTGGGTATACAGTCTGGGGAACTGCAGGTCTGAATGTGTGAGTTGGCACTCCTGTGCCCACCTGCACATTCAGACTCAACAAGGTGCTAGCAAAGTGGCGCTTTGTCTCCTATACACATGTTCAGAAACCAGGAATTCCTCAGGAGGAGGCCCTAGGCTGAATGCATGCTCAATCAGCAGGTTTCATCACACAGAGTTCCTAAGATTTTTTTTATTACATTACTTCGGGTGGCCATCTGCTATAAAGTTTTTATGTTCAGCAGAAAAGCGCGTATTACAGATCAGGGGCACAGCAATGGGTGCAAATTTCCTCCAAGCATTGCCAACTTATTCACTGATTCTTTTGCCGGCAAAAACATGTTTTCAAATCGCCAATATACACGTGACATAACTAGTTGGAAACACGACTTTGAGGATATCTTTTTCATACTGAATGTTGATATCCATCTCTTACAATATGAATTTGTCACATGGTAAAATAGTGTCAATTCCAATTTACAATTCACCATGAACTGTGGCTCCAGGGAAACCCCCTTCTTGAATCTTATTGTGTGACATACAGCTGCGAGACACTATACTACTTTATACGAGAAACCTACAGATAGAAGCACACTCTTACACTTCAATAGACAAGAACTTTTAAAACTTGAGAGACATCCTTCCCTACAGCCATTTCTAGAGGTTGCGCCATAACTGTACTCTGAAATCTGATTATTCCTACCAAGCCAATTACTTGATTTCCACAGTTGTCTTCGCAGAGAAACAGTGAAAGAAGTTGGATATACAGACAAAGAGCTATTATTGACTCACACAATAATTGCAAGAATGAAACCATCAGTGCATGTGTAACAGTGTTTTCAAGATTTACCCCCAAACTAAAACAAATTATCAGAAAATGTTGGACTACATCAGCGTTACCCGGTTTCACTGGCACTAAAGCACTTTTTGCCATCAAAAGTGACCAAAATATTAAAGGTAAATTGATTGATGCATCTTAGATGACACCTTTATGTGCCCTTACTATAGAACAAGGGTACCACACATCTGGACACACAGTGCATTTCCCCTTTAGCCATTGCTCAGTGTGCACATTTCCCACCATACGGACTGATTTCACTCACAACAATTTCACTTGGCAATTATTACATTTTACCACTTGCCCAAACTAAAAGGTGATCTATGCCATTATATTTCCATGTGATCTGTGGCAGGTGGGGATGACAACACCTTCAGTGTTGGTACACAGAAAAGAACACTGATCCAAAGTTTCAAATCCCAGCACTTTGGCACTTCGAGTCAAACACTATCAAGATCAACAGCAGGATGACAATGAACTAATGCGGTTCATTACAGAATGTCTGTTCCGAGACCTTAATATTTATTTGATCATGAAACGCCTTAAGTTATTGGAGCAACACCGGATGCATAACAAACATAACATTGGACTCAATGAATGATTACATTGGGCTACTGAACTCCCACGAGAATTAGGGTAGAAACTCTCGGGAGATAGCTGAGGGGCAACAAGCTCACCACAGAAGCAAGACAATGCTGAATAACACCGGTTCAATCCCCGGGTCCTCATTTAGAAACCTCTGGGTATCAAGTGCGTAATAAATAACCAATTGAAATAAAATTAAAGACACTGACACAAGTGCTACTTCCTCTTCATTCAAAAGGCTAGTGCCACAGGGAGTCAATACTTTTTAAGGTTCACTTCAACATTGGGATTTCCACCAATTTCCCCTTCAACACATTGCACTTTGCTAAAACACACTTTTCATTTTGTTCCTAGAAATCTTTATTTGTCCATATACTGTTCAAGATTGACACATAACACATCTTGATTTGCTTTGCTTTCCCTCACATTCTGAAACAAACAACATTGTGTTGCTCCTTCCGACATGTTGCTTGCTTGGGCGACCATGCAATCTTTTGCTGCAGACTAGAAGATACACCCATGACAATCTGTGTGTTTAGAGTTGGTTCTGCGTGAAAGTATACAACCTGAGACATCTACGTCTGTAGTGCTTAGTTTAGAATTGACCATAGACCATAGACCGATGCCACTCCTAAAGACATATCTGTGATACGAGGCCTACGGGCATGTGGCGTGGTATAAAAATTAAAATCGATAAATACATAAATAAAATTTGGAGAACGGAATGGCCAATAAAGATGTATCTGTGGAGCGCAGCAAACATGTCGTCTCATAGCGCTTAAGTTTGTCTGAAATGTATCTGGGCGCTAGATTATGTACACCCTTAAATACCAAGCACAGGATCTTAAAATCTATCCTTTCCTTGATAGGATGCCAGGGCAATGCTATCCGCAAGGTAGATCGATAACAATTTGGAGGCCTTAAAAATGAGTCGAACAGCCGCATTCTGGGCCCTCTGGAGAAGGTCCTGTTGTCTATCACGTATACCAGCTAAGGGGATGTTAATGTAATTTAGTCGAAAATTGATCAGCACACCAACCACAATTGCGTGGTCTTTCTGGGGAGTGCATGGAAGTGCTCGGCATAGAAGGCGAAGGGAGTAGAAGAGTGACCCCCACCTTAGCTCCAACCTGAAGCTCGCTCCAAGGTTAACCTTGCAGGTGCAACTCAGATTCTTGATCTTGCATGGAAACGCCAGCCTGGAGGCCAGAAATCAGGGTCCCCGGGGGCACATGACTTGTTCTAATAGATGTCTGTTTTATAGAGTACACTTGGAGCTGAATCAGGGACATCCATTTCCCAACTTCCTCTAAGCGTAGTACTACCTTGTGTAGTGACTCCAGCGATGTATTGAGTCTATGGTAAATCTGAGTATCGTCTGCCTATGAGTGGTAATAAAGGTCACATTACCATTGTTGGTTGTAAATAAAGGTTAAACAAAAGAGAGGACAGCAGTGATCCTTGAGATATCCCCTAATTACGTTGTAATGTAGCTGAGAGGTGACTTATTAATTTCACCCGTTAACGGCAGTTGAAGAGAAAGGAACTGAACCGACACAGCGCATTATTCGATACACCTCCCGCCGCCACTAAACGGGACAGTAACATTGCATAGTTTGCTGTATCGAAGTCCGCCGGGAGATGCAGCAAAAACCGTCATCGGCAGAGTTTAGAATGTCTCAGTTCCGTGAGAAGGACGGAAACCGGACTGGCAGGTATCAAGCTCTGAGGCCCTGATTCGTGGAATTATTTGCATGTAAAACAGAGATTTGCGTACTATTCGGCCCGCAAATCCCCATTCGTCAAACAGGGATTTGCGGGCACAATGGAACGCAAATCCCCATTTTACATGCAAATAATGCCACGAAACAGGGCATACGTGTTTTTCCAAATGTTCTTGTAGCTGGTTGATAACCACTTTTACATGAATTTTGGTTGGCCAAGGAAGGCCAGCAACCGGACGGTAATTCTGCAAATCATTTGTGTAAAGTGTGGGTTTTTGTAACAGTGGAGAGACTGTTGAAAGTTTCAGCTCAGGACGGATTCAGCCTTGATCTTGGGAATAGTTAGTAAAGGTTCTAATAAACTGTGCAAGGCCTACAGCATGTATTTATGCTCCTCAGGCTGGTAAAACATAGAGGGCGCCATTAATAGCTTTCAAATTTTTCAGAGCCATGGTAATGTACTCCTGGAAGACCAGACTGAAATCAAATTGTGCAACCTCCTGTGAGGTGGCAGTTAATATAGGGATGGGTTTAACCACTGACTGGTCAATTTTATTCTGAAAATCTCATTCAAAGCATTAGCTTGGGCTAAAGAAGGTGCGATCTAAGCAGAATTGCTGCAGAGATGAAGAACATCAAAGATGGTCCATTTCAGGATCAAACTTTAGCAAAATCGGGGTAAAGACTGGATTATTTCTGTTCTTTTTCACCTTATCATTGATTAAGAATAAAGTGGCGGTAACATTTTGGTGCTTATTTTTTGTTCTATTTTGTCCGACACACATTCTGTCTGATTTTCACACTGCCCTTAATAGACACAATATCTCTCTAATACCATCCGTTTCCTGTAGATTTCGGCCAGTGAAACGGCTTCTAAAATGAATACATTCTGAAATAGCTACGAAAGTCTCAGTGCGATACAATTTAAACTCTGCAACCTTCTATAAGGTAATGTATAGGTCCCAAAACATTGGAATAAATCACATTCTTAACTGATGGACCCAACATAATAGAATTGACTGACTGTTTCACCTCTTCTCTATTGCACAAGGAGATTACCAATCATTTAAGATGGTCTCAGTGCTGTTCCTAGTACAAGAACCCCTTGCCCTGATGAAGCCGCTTCATTTTTGAAGACACATTAAGTCGAAACTTATGTTCCTTGGGTCGAGATTCCAATTGAAGGAATTCAATCACCTCTTTAAGATGTTTTGACATGACTTGTATTTCCTAATTAATTTAGAATATTTTTGTAAAGTTCCTTTATTTCATCTAGTTGAGCAAACTATTACATTAATGGACGTTACAAATGTTATTTACAACATTCATTAATCATCATGTTTTCTATATTTATGTGTATTAGGTCTTAATTTGTGTATATAACAGTAAAATAATATTAACAAAGCTGGGCATTGCTTTTTGGAAAGTTCTTTTAATTTCATTAACTTTTGTATTTATAATAAATTCTTGATGTATTATCTCTGTGAGAGTTTACCTTCTTTCCAGTGGATGTAGATATTGAACAGTAATCGGGATAAAGGTGATGCTTGAAGGACTCTGCAGTCTAAGCTAATGGATTACAAGATAAATGCGCCGATCAGTTAAGAAGCTCTCAAAGCAGGAGAGTGTCAGCTCGTTCCTCAACGCGAGGGCGTTTAGACAGTCGGTAGGGTATGGAGCAATTAATTCCGCAGGAGAGTATGTTCCAGAAAGGGGTGACTAACACAAGTCTTTGGTCCAAAGATAACACACTTGAGTAAAGAAGGCCAAATTGGTAGCAAGGCCGCCCAAACAAACTAAGCCGGAAATTAGGGCAAGATAAGAGAAGTGGTAGCAGGCACTTGAGCAAGGAAGATGATGGAGGCCAGCAAACAAGCTGCTCTTTAAGGAACAGGAGAGGGATCCAGCATGGTCAAGAGAAATGCAGACAAGATTGAAGCAAGAAGCCTCAGGAAGCAGCTTAAGTTGAAACCCATTAAGAAAAAAAACACGCAGTGGAGTAGGTGTGGTGTGCTATGACCTGAAAACAATGCGTGGCAATGGGAAGTCCATCAGTTTGGAGGAAAATGGAAGCGATGCGCTGGAACGGGCATGGAGATGGGACGAGGAAACGGGACAGGACGAAGGTTCAAGATGCAGGCAATGAAGCAAGCCAGGCACAGTCCAAGCGCTGACTGGAATCATTGAGGAGTGTGATCTTATGGTCACCCGGAAGTACAAACAAAGCAGGTACATGTGCATACCGCATGCCTGGGGGCAATTGCAGTATGCTCCAAGCTCGCAGCGTAATGCTTGTTCATTGCTGAAGCCTGATTTTATACCGTGTGCGTTGAATAGTGTATGGAGCACACATGTTAAACACACATCTTCTGTTCCGGGCCTTGAATCCGCACCATGGTCCAGTAACTACACTGCATGTCCTCAGGCCATGTCTAGTGGGTGCAGAGGGTAGGAGTTTTGTGTCTGGGGCAGGGAAGGAGTCCGCACACAAGATGCTGCACCCACAGAACACAGCCACAGTACCTGGCCACTCGGTAACGTATCTAGGGGCAACGCTTCTTGCCAGGCCTGAGCTGTGGTTCTCCTCATGGTTTGGTTGCAGAGGAAAGCTTGGGAGGATTGCGGGTGTCACCACCGTCCCAGGCATCGTCTCGGGTTATGCCCCAGGTACTGTGGCCATTCTCTTGGACAATGTCAACTTCTTTAAGGACCTTGGTTGGTGCATCTAGACATTAGGAACCTTGGTTTGAGCAGCACTCAAGGAGTAACGTTGACTCTCCAGATTGCAGTAAACGCATCCGCAAGGACAGTGCGCTCTCGTAAAGGCGATCTGATGGCGGCAATATTGAGAATCCATGCCATAGGGACTCTGGTAGAGCCTTCAATCCATTCATCCCAAAATGAAGTGCTCCCTTCTTGCAGTGTTTCCTGCCTGGAGAGTACATCCGGGAGCTGAGGGCAGACCGACACTAGTATTACGCAAGACCGCCATTTCAATGGTATGACCCATGACTACCAGTTTGGTCATGGCTTCTATCAAGGACTACCGTGTAACCTCAGCATGTGTGAAAGAGATAGTCACCTATGTCTGAAGTTCAGGCCAGGGGGGAACTGGAAACCAAAAGAGGTCCTGGAAATCATTTTGAAAGTGGGCCCATATTGCATAGTTTGAGAAAACCCCAAAAGTTTCCAATGAGAGAATGTGAAAATAAAATAATTAACAACATAAAAAAGGCCCAGGGTGCAGGGGCCCAGAGGGAAATCTCCAGAGTTTGCTGTATGCTAATCTAGGATTCTATGTGATATTACTGCATTTTAAAGACTGAACACAAAAAATACCTTTTTGGCTTTAAAATGAGGCAATTTGACATGCTCACACTCTCCAAACTCCCATTGTGATCCCTTCCCCACCCCACAGTCACCCACCGGTTGTTATGTAAAATGGAAGGTTAAACCCCTAACCCTCCCTTTCTCCACCCACCAAACCCTTCCAAGCACAGCACACACCCAAGACCACACACATCCATACACGCAAGCACTCACGCAGTCCTCACACATCCATACACGCAAGCACTCACGCAGTCCACTCACATTCATACCCTCAAGCACTCACGCAGACACTCACATTCACACTCACCTGCCAGCCCCTGTGCGTACTTGTATGCAGCTGGGGCTGACAGTTTGATTTAGAATGACGGCTCTGTGCGGTCGCAGAGAGGTCATTCTAAATCGATCTTTTTAGTTTTCGGTCAAGTGAACACCAAGTTTTTACTTAGTACCCAATCTAGCCCTGCTTCAGCCACATGACAAGTAGCACAAGATGAGGCATTATCAGGCACTGCACTAAACCACTGCCAAACAGTGCCGTGTGGGGTTGCGCAGCCATTCGGAACCCTTACTTTTGATGTAGATGCCAGATTTTCAATGTTATCCTTATAATTTCCCTCAGAGTCCTGGCCAGTTCCTGAATGTTTCGAAATGGCCCTATAAATGGATGCCTCAGGTGCCATGGTTTGTTTACTTATCTTTGTATTGGATATGATATGATAGGTTATTTAAAATGTGCTTAATGCCCAGAGGTTTCTAAGCGCGGACTCGTTGCCCCTGAACTATCCTCCTGAGACATTGGAGAGGTTATATCTCCTAGGAACTGTTACAGGTTCATCTTTTGGAAACATGCGGTGGACGTCTGGAGCCAGTCATCACCGCCGGCCTTTCTTGTATTAATCATCTTTCCAGGTGTCTTCATGGTTCCTATCTTTCAGCCCTGAAATGTAACAGCCGGGCCTCATCCTGTCTCTCCATAGCAAACTGCAGCTCTCCGGATGTTCTGGACTGTGACTCCCATTGACTATGCCATCTGGGAATTATGGGAATTGTAGTCTAAAACATCTGGAGCGCTGGAAGGGGGACACAACCCTACACAATAGTATTGCCATCTTTTTGAGGAATTGCCAACTGGCAAGAAGGCAGAAGACTGGGTGCTGATCCCCTTTCATAAAGCTCCATGTCAGAGGCATAGTGTCTGCCTGTTATGATATTTTATTTAGAGCGCGTTATACACACGTGTCTGCCTGTGCTGTGGCTGCATCAGTATCCTGACCTGCAGCACCTGCTCTACCAATGGCCCAGAGCATGTTTCAGAGGCACAAGTGCCCATGCGACAGCTGCAGTGACAGCCCAGTCTCGGCAGTGCTGGCGCGCCATTTAAAAAATGCACCCCTGTGCCAAAACCCTATAGTTATGGGTCTACACTCCTGGTGAAGGAGAAATCTTTAAATATAAGCCATAGTTGAGTTAAGGCATGGTGGATGGTATTCTCATAATTATTACAGCCACAGCAATTTGGTATCATTCATGTCTCAGCAAACTGAGCCCAGCTCAGCTGTGAAGGGATTATGTGTATTCTCCACCGACAGGTTGTACCTTGCCAGTGCTGGTGAAGAGTTAGCCTTGGGGAATTTCCTTTCTTTGTTCCTTTCTGAGAGCAGCTAACTCCTCTCCAGAGCGACAGCCCCTCCACAGGAAGCTGTCCTGAGAACAGGAATCAAAGAACTGGCCTCAGACCTGGCTGCATATCTAAAGGCCTTTCATTCTATTTAGGAGGAAAGGGCGATGTTAGAGTAGACAGAAGGGGCTCTTTACGACTGGAGGTAGGTTCCACTACCTTGTTTCTCTCTACCTTTAATTATTTATTTATTTACAAAGTACACTAAACCTAGAGGCATCAAGGAGCTGTTACAGTCTTGGAACATGTGGCAGTTCATTACCAGTGAGTGTGGTTCAGGCACATAGCCACCTTTTTAGGGACCTCCTGAAGGCCCACAAGGAGGTTGCAGCTTCCAAAGCTTGGGGGAGCAGGTTCCATTGTTTGGCTGCCAAGGTTGGGAAGCTTGCCTCTCCGGCTTTAGATCTGTTGTAGGTTGGTTGTAGTAGTTTGTTGCTGTGTGCCGCTCTTCGGGGTCTGTTGGATTGGTCTCTGATGGTCTTCTGTGATAAATGGTCTGGGGCAGAGATGGAAAGGCATCTGTGCGCTCTTGAAGATGAAGCGCTCTCTGATTGGGAGCCAATGAACGCTTTTCCTGGTGGCAGAGCTATGATCTCGTCTAGGGATGTTGAGTGCCGCTCGTTCTGAATTACCTGCAGTTGTGCAATGTTGCAGGAGGAGGTGCCTGCAAATAAGGCATTGCAGTAGTCCAATCTTGATCCTATAATGGCTCACGCAATCGTGAGCAGCTGTCTTTGGAGAGGAAGGATCTAGCAGAGTTGGTTAGTTTGGTGGTGTGGGCCATGGATGAGGGGATGGAATTCACTTGGCGTGTGAGAGTGTAGTGCCAATGTTGACACCAAGTGTTTTTACTGAAGCCGATACTGGAATTTGGGGACCATCAATGCAGATGGAGGTGTACTGTGGGTCTAACGTTTTTGTTCCCGACGGTGGCTCCACTTGAAGGATGTGGGTGCCCCCTCCACTGGGGATGATGTGAGAAGAACAGGGATTGGATTTCTTAAGATTTAATCCAATCGCCTGGGGGCTGCTGCCTTTAAAAGTAGGGATCTCCCACCACTTCTTGATTCACTTTTGGACTCACATTTAAGGCGAATTTCATTGGACATCTGTTGGAAGAGTGGATCTTCTCGCGGATGCTTGTGGTCTGGTGCAGAAGGGATGTGGCCTAGCAGTTTGGGTTGGACTGCCCCTTTTGGGGTGGGACCAAGCCTGGTTTGCATATAGTCGTTTCTGTTTCTGTAATGGCTTGGCAGGTGAATAACGATGGTCTGGAGGGTTGCCCTGAGTGGTGCCAGAGATTACAATGAATTCCAAAACTTCCAGCCATCACCTCTTTTGTTGCCCTGTGTGTGCGGAGGTTTGTGCCGATTGCCCTGCACCCATGGTGGCCTTGTGAGTGCTGCTCGCACAATTACACCTCCTTTTCCCACTCTTGTCCTCGCTCTCTCTCTCTCCCCACACTTCTTGCCCCCTCTCTCACGCTCTTTCCCCTCCCCTGCTCCCTTTCTCCGTCTCCCACTCATGATCATTTGCTTTTCACATCCCTGTCAAGTCCGCCATGCGCTGCTCGTCAACATGAAACAACATTGATGGCGCGCGTTGCACTCACGGCTGTTCCTTGCTGTTTGCCGCGCATTAGCTGTCGCTTTAGCTGTCATGTCTGATGTGGTGACAGGTGTTAACATATTTCACGGCAATTCTTCATGTTTGATGCATGCCCCCATGGGTGAAGAGGGGCTCTCGCGCATGCGCCTCACCTTGGTTCCACAAGCAGGGCCCCCTTGGCTGCAATCAGAGGGCATAGTAGCCAGGTGTGCTGTGGTCCGTGGAAGTATCATTTGGAAGCAAGACACGCTTCCGTTTCTTCTTGTTTTTTCCGGCCGTGAGATCTCTCTCCCCTCCCTGAGGTATCATTGTATGTGTCTATGTGTTATCCTCTCACTCGTACGGTGGCTCAATGCTTTCATTGTCAGTTATCGTAGAAGATCAACGGGACTCATATGCAGTTTTGGTGGCGTAGTAAAATAGTGGCGCTAATTCCCTTATCACCAATTTTGTTGAGTGGTAGCTGAATTACTGCCAGTAGTGAAGGATTAACCTCTGGCACGAGGCTGGAGGTAAGTCATCCACTTTAAGGCTATGCTTTTGCTGCTTGTGGCAAATCTGTCAAACATCCTGATGGGGTCCATCCTACCACCACTCGTAATCCCGTAGCGGCACAGGACTGAGTGGCGGTAACGCTAACTGAGTGTGGCGGTAAATCAACATATTTGCGGACGATTTACCACCAAACTCGTTTAGTCTCCCACTAGCCAGCACTTTTCGCTTATTCTAGGACTGAAGTTTGTTTATAAAATTACATCAGTCCAGGCATATATTGGAAAGATGGTTTAGTGGGAAACAAACATGGTCAACTGGGGCAAAGGGCTGGTACAAAACAGTGAGGGGGATAAAGACAGGAGGTGTAAATGCCATCTTCTGAGTTTCCTAGGCACGGCCGAACTCTGCGTTAGACTAAGAGTGTGACAAAGTGTGACAAAGGTGAGAGCAAATCCCACCCCACACACGGCGGCCTTTCCACTTGCTAGACTATATTTGAGCATTTCCATGTCATTTCAATTAAATATATTACTTTGTGGTCATTTACTTTGTGGAAATCACTTCTGATTTTTACTTCTATTTTTTTTTTATAAAGGGGTTACCCCCAAACCTCCCTCCCCCCTCACTACCACCCTTACCACAAAATCCTCCCATCCCCTTTTTACCCATTAACCCACAAATAGACATATACATTTGAAGTCATTTGAAGTCATTTCCACAGAGTAAATGACCATGTTAAAACAACGCGAGATTATTTGGGTTTGTTGGGCTGTTAAGAGGAATATTTTATGAATGTAAATACACTGTGGAGAATGACTTGGGCTTGACCTTCACGCGGGCCCTTTGCTTCTTTTCAAAAGCTCAAGGGACAACATACATTGGGGCCACACTCCAGCATGTTTGTGCTGGTCCCTGTTAGCTCACAGGTTCAATAATGCCAACAGGCCCCAGGTAATCTGGCTATTAATTATTACAAAAATTATACATTCAGATCATATCTGTTGCAGAACCGATACATAATTGATACACATGTCGCTTTTTTCTGACTCTCAAATCAGAAATTAATTTGGTGGGATCTTGCCCCTAAACTGGGCCCTTGCAGAAGTTTGAGTGTTTGGCCTAAATTAAGCAATATTCAATAAGCAGCCCTCTGGGACTTGCTGAATAGGAAGTGTTGCTCTGGTGAGGTCTTATTTGGGAAGCCTAAGTCTTTATTTTCAGATGTGGTCCTTAAAGGCTCTTAAAGGCCCTCTGCATTATGCTCAGGGCTACCATTGGTCCACAACTAAATCTCTCAAGATATGATCAAGCAACACAGTGGTTGGAGGGCGCTAAGGTAAGCAAAGGGACAGTTTAGAGATGCTGAGATTGTGACCAGTGTCAGGGCTCGATTGTTGCACGCATGTAAAGAGAGGGCTGCAAACTGCTGCATCATGGCAGTCACATGCATGTACACAAGTTGTCACAGGAGTGTTTAGAGGAACCACAATATAAGGTGATAGCTAGGAGTGTTTTCGGTATAGTGTTCAGATTGTTGACACTACAATGTATGTTTGTTCGTTCGTAAAAATAGACTTCAAACTATGCACACTTGTAGGCAAGAAATCAGGGCATACAATGAAGAGAAAGCCTGGAAAAGAAGTAAATGACGACCCAAGACAGTAAAAGATCGATATAGAAAAAGAAAACACATACCAATAAATAATATATTTGGTTTTGATATTGAGCTCCAAGAATTATTATTAATTTATTGTAACATACATAAAGAGAAATTGCATAAAAACTAAATAAAAATGTGTTGGGCAGAACAGCACAGGGAGAGCCTCACACAAACCTAAAACCTTGCCAGGCGTAACCCCTTCGCCCGTCCCGATGAGATTGGGAGGATTAGCGAGCGCCACACTCAGACAGAGTTCTGATTGTTAGCATGTTAAAATTCATATAACCCACTAACAAAAAACTCAGCATCTCTGCAGACTTATCTCACTCAAAGATCTCACTCAACCATCTCTCGCACAACAACCTGCACGCACTTCACAACACCGCAACAACACATAAGCCGCACCAACAGCACACGAGGACTGACATCGATCCGATACCCGCACCAAAGCTCAGCACCCGGTGTATACTGAGTTGAAGCTGCCAAAAGAACACCACTCGTCGCACTATCCTACTCCCGCTTCACCTACTAACCCATCCCACCTTCTCATTTACAGATCCGCCAGAGCGGCTGGGGACTAATTCCGTTGGTAACGGTGCACGGTACAAATACCTTTAACTTTTAACATTTAACATACTAGTGTAAAATATATTGGTCCTTAACCAGTTTACCCAACAAAAGGGTCTCCCCTTACGTAAAGGTGATAGAACCAGGCAAGACTTGTGCACAGCAACTACTTACTCTCATATGTTTAATGTACAGCAAAGCTGACTTTGCACTTTTCGATGTACTTCCTGAGTTTTACATACCAGCAGAATTGTCACCTTTTGCTGTTCCATTGCTTCTACTGCAGCCTAGACCGACACTGTGTGAGCCTGCACGCAGATTAAAAAATGCATGCCCTGTGTATTCAAGGAATTTGCTCTGCAAAGTAACTGTATACGCAAGTCGTGACCAGAACTCCCCGACATGCCCCCACGCAAAGCAAAAACATCTAGAACAGCTACCTTTGCGTGTTTTCCCAGACGCGATTGCACGCACCCTTCTATGGACAGTCCTATGGACTGCCTGCGGCGCGTCCCTCTCAATGGACACTTTTTCCCTTGTTCTTCCTCATTTTCCGAGTTCTGCCCTCTACTCTGCCCTCTGTGCAGGCCTCGCCCACGCTCTGCGTGGTATCTCAGGCAAGGCACTCGACCACTCGCAGAGACATGTCGAACCTGCGCAAAGTCCATTCAAGTTACAAAAAAGTGCACTGCAGTCGATTTAATGAATCAACATACAGGGTGTCGCACACAGTTTGGCGTGCAAATCCGTGATTTTCCACGCAAATAATTCCATGTATCAGTGTGTTAATAGTCATATCATTTTTTACAATATATAACCCTCCCCATTTTTAGGAACGGGAGATAATTTGCTTGACCACTGGGGCTGGAATTAAACTGTTTTACAGTTTTGGATCAGGGACCCAATGGTTTGTCCACCAGGTGCTTCTATTTTGCATCTGTTGTTCTTTTGGTGACCTCCAGCTCTTTTCTAGCCCAACATAGACCTTACAGCGGCTGATTCTGAGCCATCCAACCTTCTCTTTCCTCTTACCCACCTCCCCTCCCTCTCTCTCGGTCTGCACACTTTCTTCATTGTCTCCACTTGCCTATTTCTTCTACCCTGGGATATAGAGTTTGCTCCTTTATTCCAGAAGGTGCCTGGAATGGGGAACTTTTTTCTGGCTGCTGCCGGAACCGAGTGAAGGGTTTTTAGTGCTGGTCTAAAATTATCCGATTTTTCCAGTTCAGGCCTTAACTGCTGCTTGGTTTTGTACTCTCTGAAGTCTTGAAGTTTAGCAGTTATTTTGGAAGACTGGTGCACAGCAAAAGAGAGCCTGTGACATTTACACAGAGGAATAATGACTTCTATGACTCACCTGTGTTTTACCTTCGTGGGTGAGGTAGGTGAGTCCTGCCAGGTGGCCCTTGCTTTGGCAGACCTGGGGGACAGAGAGATTCGTGGCCCAGGCCAAGAGGCTGTCTGGGTTACAAATTCCCCCCAACTAGAGGTGCTTCAGTTTTGAGGTCAGTGGTTGATCTTCCCAGCTTGGAATTTCTGCACAATGTGTGTCCTGCTTTCCTTGTGGTTTGGCGAAACTCTCTCTGAATTTGTCTGTCTTGTCTGGATCATTGATAGAGTGAGAAAGTGAATGGGAGATAGAGAACGAGAGGATGAAGAAAGGAAAGGAAAGGAAAGGAAAGGAAGGAAGGAAGGAAGGAAGGAAGGAAGGAAGGAAGGAAGGAAGGAAGGAAGGAAGGAAGGAAGGAAGGAAGGAAGGAAGGAAGGAAGGAAGGAGGGAGGGAGGGAGGGAGGGAGGGAGGGAGGGAGGGACTTAGGAAGGAAGGAAGGAAGGAAGGAAGGAAGGAAGGAAGGAAGGAAGGAAGGAAGGAAGGAAGGAAGGAAGGAAGGAAGGAAGGAAGGAAGGAAGGAAGGAAGGAAGGAAGGAAGGAAGGAAGGAAGGAAGGGAAGAACGTGAAAGAAAGACAATGAAAGAAAAAAGAAAGAGAGAAAGACAATGAAAGAAAACATGGAAATATAAAAAAGAAAAGAAACGAAGAAAGAAACAGAGAAAGAAAAAAGAGAAAGAAGGAAGGAATGAAGAAAGAAAGAAAGAAAGAAAGAAAGAAAGAAAAAAAGAAAGAAAGAAAGAAAGAAAGAAAGAAAGAAAGAAAGAAAGAAAGAAAGAAAGAAAGAAAGAAAGAAAGAAAGAAAGAAGGAGAGAAAGAAAGAAGAAAAGAAAGAAAGAACACAAATATGTGGACCACACCACGTGGTTTCTAATGGACACTTGGATGTGTGGGGTCTTTATTTTGTATTAACCTTGGGGGTACATTGTAGACACATCCTTGGGAATCTTCTTCCATCAGATGGACTCTATTTAGTCAACTTATTAAAAGGCAGCAATTGGCTGCAAGACTCATTGTCATTATGACATCGGTTTGAATGGGAATCGCTTTACAGTTTATATTTGGAGAGCAGGGAGGAACTGTGATAGCATATTCAGTATTCATTCGAATACTGATTAGTTCCTCGAGCTGTCAGCTAGAGCTGAATATAAAGCTAAATAGGCTGTTTCACTTAATAAAACCTAAAACATCAATACATGCACTACGTTAAATATATGTTCCCATGTTTCATTTATTGTCTTTTATTTCAACCAGCATCTGACGCTTATTTAATGCACCCAAACCAGAGCACACTAGATTAGCAACGAAGCAGAGAACGTGTGCGGCGGGATGTTGCATGTGCAAAACCAGCGCTTCTCCAAGTGGGATGTGATATGATATGATATGATATATGATATGGCATTTAGAACGCGCCTATACACAAGTGTTTCAAGGCGCGACGAGGCAGGGAGAGGGAACAGAGGGAAGACAGAACAACGATCCTACTAGGCCAGGTGTCATTCAGATCGCGCAAATGCAGGGGAAGGGGGAAGGGGAAAAGTGCGTGGGGGAAGGGAGAGGGGAAAGTGCAGTATAGGGATAGTCGAATAAAGAAGATAAAATAAAGCGCCCACTGATGGCAAGTGCAAGGTAAGTGCAGAGATAAGTGCTGGTAGGGGGACTGTAGGGATACAGAAAACAGTCGCCGGTGCAGGGGTTGTCACGGAGGCTGTGCAGGTGGGCAACTTGCGGGGCCTGGGCCCGAGAATCAGAAACGGTGGCCAGGTAACCAGTGCAGTTACTGCCAGGAATTCAGCAGGGTAAAGGGGGGCAGTGGAAGATAACGCAGAGGCAAAGAGGAAGGTCTTGAGGTGGTTCTGGAACCGGAGAAGGTTCTCCTCAAGTTTCAGGGAGGCAGGAAGGCTGTTCCAGGGGGAGGCCCCTGCCGGAGAGAGAGATCTACCACCAACTTGTTGCTTGGAGAAGCGACTGACCCTGAGGGAGTTGGAGGCAGAGGAGCAGAGAGCTCAAGATGGAAGATATTTAGGAAGAGAGAGTTCAAGGTATCACGGCCACAGGCCACAGAAGGCCTTGTGCACAATGCAGAGGGTTTTGAACTTAATCCTCGCAGCCACTGGGAGACAGTGCAGGGATTTCACTCCTGGAGAGATACGATCCCTGGGCTTGAGGCCGAGGGCAAGTCTCGCAGTCCTGTTCTGGGAGGCTTCACAAATACAAACTGCTGTGTTGCAATGAACAAACAGACTATTGCAATTTGCAAATCACACCCAGTGCAATCACGTGTGCGTTGCATGGTAGCTTACGTGGAAAGAAAGTGGATTTTGAACCGTCCTTGCAAATCACACAGGAATCAATAAATGGTGGCAGTCTGCTGAAGCCGAGAGTACATGCGAGGTAGGTGATCTCCTTGAGAGGCAGATCGGTGTGGAGTAGGGCTAATCACATGTTGGGAAGTTTGACATGTGACCGAGCCTGGGAAGTGTCGGCCGCATCATACGATGCCTGCATGCAAATGTCTCGCTCCCAGCCCTAATTTGATATAGAATAGACAGCCCTTCTGTTGGGAAGTCTCTGATTTCCAAACATCCTCCTCTCCTTCCAACTACACCCAGCAGAGCATAGCTCTCTGACTAGGTGCCATACAAGCAGAGTCTCGCACCGATATCTCTATGCCCACTCCGGAAGACAGGCCCACAAGGGAACAAGAGATATCTCCCAACATGAGGTTTCTCAGAGGCCGCTGTGAGGGCATGCCACTCTGCCAGACATATAACTGAGTCCCTCTGCAACACTGGCCTCCACTACCTGTTATGAATTCAAGTTTTTCCAAACACATCGCCCGTCGGAATAAACCATTCGCACTTCTCACACATCCGCACCACTCGTCTCCATTACACACATTTATCCCTTAGTCTCATTCTCATTAGGAATGACTTTCAGACAACATTTCATTCCATTCTGTGTTGCAATCTACACACCTTGTCTGTCTTTCTGGCTTGTTATATTGCAATAAAACAAGAAGACAAAGTATTCAGCTGGAGCCGAATAGCAAGAATCTATTCAGCCAGAGCCCAAATAGCCATATTTCAGCTGGAATTCGGCCGAATACTAACTCAAAGCTGAACTTCAGTGCACCCCTAATTTTAAGTCATTTTCCTTATTGCCACCCAGCATAACCGTCAGAGCGCATTTTGATCGGGAGAGGTAAATGAAAAGTGTGGAGTGTAAAGATTAGGAAAAATTAATAAAACAAGAAAAAGATTTCAGATTCATCAGAATAAAAGTGAATAAAACAAATATATCAAATTTAAATAAGCTTCTCATAAATTAATCCTGTGGACAGATGAGTGAGGGTGATTTTGTATGCTTTTAAATCAAATAGTTAACCATGCCTTAGAACCTACGAGTCTGGTGAGAACCCCTTCCCTCCACTATAGACCCCTGGTCGATCGATCACATGGCTACAACGCCTCCATCTTCCTTCCTGTAAGGATTGTACAGTCCTAATAACTGCCCCCACTTTCTCTGGTGAACCCTAGGCAGGCGAGTGGGAGACCAGGAACCACAGGGAGTGCGGACTCACAGGTGAGCGCGGTCCGTTGGGGAATGTTAAGTCGACAACAAGTGATGGACAAGCAAGGGGTTAACTAGTGTTTGTCTCCTCCTCTTGCGGAACCATGAAACCGCTGTCACGCTTTGATTTTTTCTCTCCTTGTAAAGCATGTCATAGTTATAGCATTGTATCCTTATTCAGTGTGCACACAAACATCACCGTGCTTTAGTCTGTCAGTTCCCTCGCTGACTCCTTGCGCCATTTGCTGCTGCTAACCCGCCTTACAGAGCACCTGTCATCTCAGGAATGAGGGAACGGAGTAACATCTATATTTACAGCTCCTCAGAGAAGATGAGGTGGCGTTATAAGGGCTCAGGTGACATGCTGAAGTGGGGGGCAGTTTACTCTTTTTGGTTGAAGGTGATTTTTAGGGAGGAACGAAGAAATTCCAATTTGCAATAGGGATAGTTTTTACAGGAGTAAAACATTTTTTAAATCTAAAACAGAAATTGGTTGGCAAGCCACGATTCTTCTCTATGAAGTAAAAATCAATAAAAGAGAGAATTTCAATGTTACATTGTGGGAAAAGCTTCAAGGCCACGGGCGTTGTTCTTGTCTTGGGGATACTATTATCTTTTAATTTAGAGTTTGCCTCCTATGCCCCCTCATGTCCATGTGTTGCCTCTAAGTGGAGCCATTTTGAACCCTATTTGTTGATTAATCGATCTCACAGTGGATGGGGCTGTCGGCCATTACTAAACAATTATTTGAGTATACCACTCTCAGTGTCTGTTCCAGTAATATACTGGATATAGCTTTAAACTAGGTACCCTCAAATGTGACAATCTCTGACAATGTAAGTCATCAATAACCCTCTTGTACAATAAGCTGAGTTTAGTAAACAGTACTTGGTAACCATTCCACCGGCAATGCCTCACGGCGGCAGCCATTTTGAAGCAGGTCATCTCAATAAGATTGACATATGAAAGTGAATCAGCAATTGGTGTGTGGCAGCCATTTTAAATCACAGAAGACATCAGTCAATGCAGCCAATGCTCACGATGCAATGAATATATTTAAATGACAAAGACAACAGAATTCACTCTAACTGCGTGTGGGGCTCTACAGGTAACAGTAAATCCGTAGTCACAGCCGGATTCAGATTATGTACATGTTGCCCTACTGGGAAACAAAGTGAAGCAAATTAAAGTAACCTCAGTTTTGCTGCCTGTATCATAAGGAACAGAGCAGACTGGTTTTTGCCACAATCCTTATTACCTGTGCACATGAACACACATGAAACAGACTGTTATGTTGTGCAATCTTTACTGCTCAACATAAGAAACGCGGTAAACAGGTTTCCTTTCAGTTATGCAGCAGAAATACTAACTACCAGTGTGATCCATGTTTGCCTCGTGCACTTGCTTTTGAGATGGGACAAGGCCTGTGCGCACCATGCTGTCTCACCAAACTGCTCATGAGCGCATTTGCTAGATTTGAACTAGCAGTGCAAAGGTTCGAAACCTGGCCCTGGGTCTTCTAGTTTTGCTTGCAATGGGTCCTTGATCATTTTAAAGGTGAGACTTTTCTTTGGTGGTCGTGATGTGCGCAACCAGAAGGTCCAGCTGCCATCTCTGTCTTCCGCAACAACCTCAAGGCCACTTTCCTCAACTAGCAAGTGGAGGACTGCCTCCTCCTCTTCCGCCGTCTATATTGTAATATGACACACATGTAATATAACTATATTGTAACCTGTACATATACTGCTAATGACTATATAACTATATTGTACCCTGTATATATATTGCTAATGACGATGTAACAAAGTTTTGTACTGCAGCAAGTGCCACAATGTCCTCGGACTGTTGTGCGCTATATGAATACGAATAAAACAGACTGGCACAGAGGATTGGAAGAGAGGGAAATATGGAGGGGTAGGAAGGAAAGAGAGTGAGGACGGTTGGTGAAGACATTGTGAAAAATAGTAAGGGAGTGTGCTAAAGTGTAGGAGAGATGGTGTTGGTAACTGTACCTGGGAAGGGGTGAGGTGAGCAACGAAGCAAGAATGATGGACGCATCGTGGATTAATGTGTAGAGAGGGAAAAGGAGAAATGGAGACTGAGGGAGTGTGAATTGGAAAGATGAAAGGAGCAAAAGAAAACAAAATGAAGCATTTGAGGAATGGAGAGTGGGAGGGACAAATGTGAAAAGATAGAGGGAGAGTTGCTGAAGGGTAGGCGGTGTGGGGAAGGAGGGAGAATGGAAGGGGTGAGTCTCTGTGTAGATAAGTGAATGCCCTTCATAATGGTACAGATGCTATACCCCCAAACATTTACACACAGAAACAAACCCCGAGCAACAAAAGGTATGAAACTGAAAATAATCCATACCTCTGCAGAGGCCGCAAGGATATGATATGATAAAGCATTTATAACGTGCCTTTACACAAGTGTTTCTTGGATCCAGGAAGGGATTTGCCTCCCGCCAACCGGCGCAGCAGGAACACAGGCCCTTTGAAACGCAAGACCCTCCTTGAGGCCGGCCTTGTAACACGCTGAGAAAATGCCAACCAATGATTGTGTTATTCACCCAAGCTACCAACTGACGGCCAGAGATTCGTGTCAGTCTTTCAGAGACAACGTCAGTGTCTTTCCATCTTTTCAGTTGAAAGGGGTCCTAGGCCTCGGGAGGCCTCCGGAGATGCTGCCCCATGATGGCAGTCTTATGGCACAGCAGAACGCTCCTTTAATTGGGGAAATTAAACCTGTGCTTTGCAGTGCAAACGTTGCACGCTGCCTTTGCTGGTGCTTTCAGGCTATCACCTCCCTCCGGCCTCTTGCAGTATCCAGCAATCTTCTTATAATCTTCTTTCAATTTGACTCCAAAAAAAATTAGCACCTGGTTGTCAAAGAGTGATTAATAGCTATTCAATTGACATCTAGTATTTCACTTACCGCTATCGCTCCAGTATAATCTGCAGCTATTAACCCCCTCACTGCAATCTTTTGACTCCATTATAATTTAAGCATCCCACCAGTGATTTTGACTGTTTTTCCAAGCTGAAGACAAGGGGGCCCCAAAACATAATTTTGAAATGGGCACACACCAGCCTTGACACATTTCTAGACAGCCCGTCAATTTCCTGCTGCTTTGTATTCGCTTTTCCTAACCTTCCAGCCCGTACACCCCATAGTTGCTGATTTTACTCCTATTTATGCAGTTAAAACTCAGGAACGGTTCCATGTGTGACAGAAGTCTCCATTCTGAGCAGGTGCTCCTGTGCTTTCTATCAAATCACAGAGCATTGGTACAGACTGGAACCTTATTGCTTGCTGTCTCCGCTGTGAGGCTGTGACCTGAATGGGCATGATCTATGGCCACCCTCACTGCCCGCTTTTTGGGCAGATTCTTCTGGGTCACTCACATGTGTTGATGTGAAATTGTCATTCTGATACACTGCAACTTTTGGACATGGAAACCATTAAGAATGAGTTTATCAGATGGCAACTGTACATGAGAACAATGTGCATAGAACCATTGGCTGCAAGGGTGGCATTTTCAGTAAACTGGGCTCCACATTCAGAATGCTTTGTGTGTACTCGTCTCCTGAAAGACACGCATAGCATTGTGCTGTGCTTCTTTAGATACCCTACAACAGAATCCCATGTTTTAACCAACCACTTTAAGGTTTTTACAACTTATCGGTGCAAATCGGGCTAACCCTTGCACCATTGGGGTTAAGGATTTGGTAAGTGCAATATTAAAATAATCTCGCCCCCGTACTGAAAATTAAAAGTCGGCACCCAGGCATCAGCCGTTCTGAATTTTGATGTGTTTGAAATGAAGAGTCGCCGGATTTTGGGAGTCTCGTAGGATTTCGGGAAATCTGCATAGCTAGTGCCTCCCTCACCGGTAGGGTCACCACGTCTGGCTAGCAGGTGTCGCAATAATCGTCCCCATTGGCCGCCTAGCAATCTGTGCTGCACTACAGGCAGGGACGTCCTTTAGGGGTCCCCAGAGGTCGCAACTGCGACCTCTGAGGTCTCCCTTGCGACCTCTGTGTGTGGTCTCCCTTGTGACCTCCAAAATAAAAACCCTAAACCCCCCCTTTTTTTTATTTTTTATTGCAAGCTCCTGCAATGTGGCCAGCACCATGTGGCTTTTTGGTTCTGGAGTGTCTGACTTTCTTGTTCAGGCCCCTAAAAAAAAAAAAAAAAAAGAAGACAAATAAGAATCTGAGGGCCACAAGTCTAACACTTTCAGCACTGACCCTAAATCAGAAAGAATAGGAAAACCAAAAAATGTGTCTTTCTGGAATTCTATACAATAATTACAAGACTCATTAAAGGTTTATTTCAGGCACACTCCAGGGGGTGAGTCACTGATTTAGTCTGTTCTCAAACGCCTCAACTCAGACTTTCATCCTTCGGAGGTCGATAAATGGGTACCAACACAGGTTGGGTAATATTGGGTGTATATTTTTCTATATAAAGCGCTTAAGCTTAAGTGCTATATAATAACACATCATTATCATTTGGTCATGGACGCCTGCTTGCATTCACAGTAATTTGGTAATATGCGCCTACACACACTGATCTTAACGATACATATGGAGATCCATTCTTGTATGAAATGTACATGACATTATAGTGATATCGTAACCATATTTTTCGTAGTGTACAATGCTATGTGATGCCACTTCCTGTTTTGTCAATGGTTGAAAGGTCGTGTTTCATCGCTTCCTGCAATATCACTTCGGGTTGGGGTCAAATGACATCACTTCCTGTGATGTCATCAGGTGTCAAGGGTCATGTGATGTCACTTCCGCTACGCCTGGCATTTTGGTGAAATGACGTCCCCGGCTACAGGGGTGGGAGCTAACACTCCTGTTCTGCTGTGCACGTGGCTGAATAAACCCACAGAGTCCTTCCAGGGGTCCCTGACGTGAAACTCCTTGAGTGACCCCTATCGGGGACGCGCCCTAGTCAGGAGGGAAGCCCTGCCAGAGGCGCTGCCGCGCGGCTCAGAGTAGAGCCGCCTGCAGTGCTGAGGGCTTCTGGAGTACCACAGCACCCGTTGCCATGTATCTGCCTGCTCCTCAGCATTCACCTATCATCTGCCCGTTGCTAAATACTTGATATTTACTTAATTAGTACTACCATAATAATTTCCCCATGTTCATAATTATCCCATTTTTAATTGGTTAATGAGTATCGTCTAATTTTGATTATTCATTTCTTCCCATAACGGATACATTAAAGTGTATTTAGAGCAATCACCCCCCCCCCCACCCAGTGAGAATTTAGTACAGCAAACAGTAAAAGGATAAACTGCTTTTGTAGATCTGAGGATGACGCAGTCTCCAGTGTGCTCTGCCTTCATGCTTCTGAAGGGGGTGAGGGCAAGTGCTACATCATAATACATTCTAAGCGAGACAAATGCAGCCGCGTGGTGGGAGCAAGGAGGCAGCATGCGGTCACTCCGGTCGGGGTCCGTGCCGCATGACCTTCATACATACATAAGAGAAAATACATTGCATCTCCGTTGGGCCACGCCTCAGCCACGAGGGGCGTCGCTGGGGGGTGGGGGGTTTAGCCCCGGGTCTTTTGGTTGTAACCTCGGATAGAAGCTCAGGGGCTGGAACCAAAAGGCTAGCTAGCCCCCAGTCCCCATTAGCGTAGCCCCGGATGCACCCATGTGTGAAAACCACTGGGGAGGAAGGAGGACGGGGATCGAACCTTTGGTGATCCGTGTCGTCTTGCTTCCAAGGCGAGCACGTTGCCCCTGAGCTATCCTCCCGAGACAGAAGTAACACTGAAGTAATCTCAGTTTTGGTCTTGGAACATTTGAGAGAAACTATGGTCAGTGGAAACACGAAAGCACTTACACTAATAGTCCTATTGTGGTATTGGACACCATTGATCAGAGAATTTTAATCCACAGACTGCATATGCTCGGTTTTGCTGTTACCATTCTTGAACGGATCCGGTCTTTTTTATCCAACTGATCCCAAGTTACCCATGTTCCTTTTCTTTCTCAACCGTGTCCTAAGTGCAAGCATAGACTTGCATAATAGCCTGGCACTTAACGGGTTAACATGTGGCACCCGCAGGGATCAGCTCTGTCTTCTGTTAACCCCTCTCTCTCTGTCCTTTAATGGAGATCTCGCCACATGACTCGTTTTTAAGTTATGCAGATGATACCCAGACTGTGGTAGACTTGCAAGCGGGAGACGTCACTACATCTGGAAGAATAAAAACAAAAGGCCTATTGTCCAAGAAAGAATGGATGGATGGAAACTCATTGAAGAAAATCCCAATGAAACAGAAACCCTGCTGATAAATGAAAAACCCAACAGCTGGACCTCCCTTTTCTGGCCAAATGCGTGTCCTGTTCCTAAAACTGAAGTCAACAATGTAAGTATCAGATTGGACCATGAGCTCACTCTAAAGAGCCAAATCCCTCCGTAATTAAAACTTGTTTTATGATGATAAGAAAAAGCAAATACGTCCCTTTCTCCTCAGGCTTTGCTTATACACTCCCTCATTTCCTCTCGCCTGGACTATGGAAACAGTTGCTATCGAGGACTCCCAAAATACGCCCTCATTCTCCTCCAGAGAGTGCAAACCACAGTGGCCAGGATGAACAATCCTGACCACTTCCTGCCCTGGCTCCCTGTGTAGAAGCCGGCGCTCCGCTCCCTGTACTGGCTCCATGTGGAGAAGCCAGCGCTCCGCTCCCTGCACTGCCTCCCTGTGGAGAAGCCGGCGCTCCGCTCCCTACACTGGCTCCATGTGGAGAAGCCGGCGCTCACTCCCTGCACTGGCTCCCCGTGGATAAGCCAGCGCTCCGCTCCCTGCACTGGCTCCCTGTGGAGAAGCCGGCGCTCCGCTCCCTGCACTGGCTCCATGTGGAGAAGCCAGCGCTCTGCTCCCTGCACTGCCTCCCTGTGGAGAAGCTGGAGCTCTGCTCCCTGCACTTGCTCCCTGTGGAGAAGCCAGCGCTCTGCTCCCTGCACTGGCTCCATGTGGAGAAGCCGGAGAAGCCGGCGCTCACTCCCTGCACTGGCTCCCCGTGGATAAGCCAGCGCTCCGCTTCCTGCACTGGCTCCCTGTGGAGAAGCTGGCACTCCGCTCCCTGCACTGGCTCCATGTGGAGAAGCCAGCGTTCCGCTCCCTGCACTGGCTTCCCATGAAGAAGCTGGCTCTCCACTCCCTGCACTGGCTCCCTGTGGAGAAGGCGTGTTCAGTCCCCTGCACTGGCTACCAGTGGTGAAGTCGGCGCTTTGCACCCTGAACTGGCTTCCCATGGAGAAGCCAGCGCACCGCTCCCCACACTGGCTCCCCGTGGAGAAGCCGGAGCTCTGCTCCATGCACTGGCCCCACGTGGAGAAGCTGGCGCTCCGCTCCCTTCACTGGTTTCCCGTGGAGAAGCTGGCACTCCACTCCCTGCACTGCCTCCCTGTGGAGAAGATGGAGCTCTGCTCCCTGCACTTGCTCCCTGTGGAGAAGCTGGCGCTCCGCTCCCTGCACTGCTTCCAGTGGAGAAGTCGGCGCTCCGCTCCCTGCACTGGCTCCGAGTGGATAATCTGGCGCTCCGCTGCCTCCACTGGCTCCCCATGGAGAAGCCGGAACTCTGCTCCCTGCACTTGCTCCTCGCGGAGAAGCTGGCGTTCCTTTCCCTGCACTGGCTCCCTGTGGAGAAGCCGGCGCTCCGCTCCCTTCACTGGCTCCATGTGGAGAAGCCGGCGCTCCGCTCCCTGCACTGGCCCCATGTGGAGAAGCTGGCGCTCCACTCCCTGTACTGGCTCCCCGTGGAAAAGCCGGCGTTCCGCTCCCTACACTGGCTACCTATGTATAATCCGGTGCTGCACTCCCTGTACTGGTTTCCCATGCAGAAGCTGGAGCTCCGTCCCCTGCACTGGCTGCCATTGGAGAAGCCAGCGCTCCGTCCCCTGCACTGGCTGCCATAGGAGAAGTCGGCGCTCCGCTTCCTGCACTGGCTCCTTGTGGGGAAGCCAGCCATTTATTACAGTGCTTGTCTTTCCCATAAAACACTCGACCTGTACTTTCCCAGCATCTAAATGTACCTGCTATTTTCCTCATCGCCCTCTGAGGTCCAGTCTTGACAGGAAACTCGTTTATTTAGTTAGTTAGTTTTTGCATTTATAATAGCACACAAAGCCTGGGGGCCTCTATCTGCTGCAACATACAGTAGAGAAGTTGTTCCCAGCTATCGGAAAGAAAGGCAAGTTGGACGTTCCTTTCTGGTCCAAGCATCCAGAATATGGGCCCGATTCATGGAATTGTTTGCACGGTGCAAAGTGACTTTGCACTGCTGAGGAGTGACTTTGCACTGCCGCCACATTCGTCTCAACTTAGTGGACACTGTCAACTTCTATAGCAGCAAGACACCTTACGGTAGTAATTAGTTGCACTTTATAAAACCTTCCTAACATAAAATCACATAACATAACATGGGCAAGTTGAGTTCTTAACCATGCACTGAGCTACGCAGGGAATTAAAATATAAAACAATTGAGCGATCAAGCATCAAGGTATAGACAACAATAAAATACATAAATATATCAATAAATACATAAATACGATAGGGACATGTATTATTTTAAAGCCATTCGAGAGCTGAAGAGCACTGTATCAGAAGAAATACACCAAGGGCGTGGGGGGTGGGGGCATAACGCCAGGATAGTGACCAACTCACAGTTTATGGACTGAGGCAAAGCCAAGGGCCATACATTGGGGCGGATCACAATGCCAATCACCCCTCCAGGGCATTTCTTTCAGGCATCGGCCAAGTCAGAGTATTTAGAACAAGCTCCATGTAGGCTGAGAGGAGGGCTCTAATGAAGCTTTGCCCATTGTGATAGGCTGAGAGGAGGGCTCTAATGAAGCTCTGCCCATTGTGATAGGCTGAGAGGAGGGATCTAATGAAGCTCTGTCCATTGTGATAATTGTGATAGGCTGAAAGGAGGGCTCTAATGATGCTCTGCCCATTGTGATAGGCTGAGAGGAGTGCTCTAATAAAGCTCTGCCCATTGTGATAGGAGGAGGGTTCTAATGAAGCTCTGTCCATTGTGATAATTGTAATAGGCTGAGAGGAGGGCTCTTATGAAGCTCTGCCCATTGTGCTAGGCTGAGAGGAGTGTTCTAATGAAGCTCTCTCCATTGTGATAGGAGGAGGGTTCTAATGAAGCTCTGTCCATTGTGATAATTGTGATAGGCTGAGAGGAGGGCTCTAATGAAGCTCTGCCCATTGTGATAGGCTGAGAGGAGGGCTCTAATGAAGCTCTGCCCATTGTGATAGGCTGAGAGGAGGACTCTAATGAAGCTCTGCCCATTGTGATAGGCTGAGAGGAGGGCTCTAATGAAGCTCTGCCCATTGTGATAGGCTGAGAGAAGGGCTCTAATAAAGCTCTGCCCATTGTGATAGTGTCATGCCTGCTGGACATATCTCTGGACCAGGAACGACCTCTCCATACAAAATGAGTTACGCCCATAGAACCACTAGACCATTCTACTCAAAATGGAGGTTGTTCGATGCATTGCCCGGAAAACGACGTCTGCATTTTTCACGTCGCTAAATTTCACATGACTTAGTTCCGTCACGTGTATCACGGCAGTGCGTACATAAGCAGCGTGGAAACTCAGATCGCTGCTTCTGATTAAGTCAATTTTGGTGTTTTGTAGCTGAACTCCGGACCTGCGTTCTCGCATTCCCTTCAGCAACTTCTTTGGCCTATTTAGAGCGTGTTTTCCTCCACACTCTAATTCCTGAGCTGCGTGTATCCTGTTCGCGTGCCAAGTCTCCACGCGGATGCTGTTTGCAAGCGCGGCTGTCCTGAGCTGCGTGTATCCTGTTCGCGTGTCAAATCTCCACGCGGATGCTGTCTGCAAGCGCGGCTGTCCTGAGCTGCATGAATCCTGTTCGCGTGTCAAATCTCCACGCGGACGCTGTCTGCAAGCGCGGCTGTCCTGAGCTGCGTGTATCCTGTTTGCGTGTCAAATCTCCACGCGGATGCTGTCTGCAAGCGCGGCTGTCCTGAGCTGCGTGAATCCTGTTCGCGTGTCAAATCTCCACGCGGACGCTGTCTGCAAGCGCGGCTGTCCTGAGCTGCGTGAATCCTGTTCGCGTGTCAAATCTCCACGCGGACGCTGTCTGCAAGCGCGGCTGTCCTGAGCTGCGTGAATCCTGTTCGCGTGTCAAATCTCCACGCGTACGCTGTCTGCAAGCGCGGCTGTCCTGAGCTGCGTGAATCCTGTTCGCGTGCCAAATCTCCACGCGGACGCTGTCTGCAAGCGCGGCTGTCCTGAGCTGTGTGAATCCTGTTCGCGTGCCTAATCTCCACGCAGACACTGTCTGCAAGCGTGGCTGTCCTGAGCTGCGTGTATCCTGTCCGCGTGCTAAATCTCTACACGTGGACGCTGTTTTCAAGCGCGGCTGTCCTGGGCTGCGTGTATCCAGTTCGCGTGCTAAATCTTCACGCGGAAACGCTGTCTCCAAGCGCGGCTGGCCTGGCTGCATGTATGCTATCGCGTGCAATCCTGCACGTGGTTTTCTGAACTACTTTGAACCTTTGGTACCTGTGACAGTTAACAGGTGAAATTCTAATTTTTGTTCTTCGTGGGAAAGGAAGTATTTCATGAACTATTGGAAGGTGATTGTGCACAGTACATTGGACGCTATCCTGTGGTGCACCAACCCGGTATCTAGCGAGAGCCTCGTGCCGTTCGGGATAAGTCTCCCTTACTAATCTTCCCTTCCTTTGTCGTTTGTTCAACTCCTGGTTTTCTTCAAGAAACTTTCGTGGATTACTTCAGTTTTGCCATAAGGTCAGTGTCTGAATTAATACTAATACTGTGTTATCTTAGTAATTCGATTGGGACAGTTTCTTATGATACTTTATCTATCCTAGGCATACTTCCTACACAATTCCCACGCCCTTTCCAGTGATCCATCTCTCTGCCTGAGTCATCCAGTCAGAGAGTTGTATCATTTGGAAGGTCTAATTTAACCTACCTACAATCAAGTCGTGTGAAAATAGGACCTGGAAGAGCCCTACCAAATTGTATCCTTTTTTGGTTACCGTATCCTTTTCAGTTGATACATTAGTGATTTATGACAGATAGGATGAGGGTTCTAATGAAGCTTTGTCCATTGTGATAATTGTGATAGGCTGAGAGGAGGGCTCTAATGAAGCTCGGCCCATTGTGATAGACTGAGAGGAGGGCTCTAATGAAGCTCTGCCCATTGTAATAGGCTGAGAGGAGGGCTCTAATGAAGCTCTGCCCATTGTGATAGGCTAAGAGGAGGGATCTAATGAAGCTCTGTCCATTGTGATAATTGTGATAGGCTGAGAGGATGGCTCTAATGATGCTCTGCCCATTGTGATAGGCTGAGAGGAGTGCTCTAATAAAGCTCTGCCCATTGTGATAGGAGGAGGGTTCTAATGAAGCTCTGTCCATTGTGATAATTGTGATAGGCTGAGAGGAGGGCTCTCATGAAGCTCTGCCCATTGTGCTAGGCTGAGAGGAGGGTTCTAATGAAGCTCTGCCCATTGTGATAGGCTGAGAGGAGGGCTCTAATGAAGCTCTGCCCATTGTGATAGGCTGAGAGGAGGGCTCTAATAAAGCTCTGCCCAATGTGATAGGAGGAGGGTTCTAATGAAGCTCTGTCCATTGTGATAATTGTGATAGGCTGAGAGGAGGGCTCTAATGAAGCTCTGCCCATTGTGATAGGCTGAGAGGAGGGCTCTAATGATGCTCTGCCCATTGTGATAGGCTGAGAGGAGGACTCTAATGATGCTCTGCCCATTGTGATAGGCTGAGAGGAGGGCTCTAATGAAGCTCTGTCCATTGTGATAATTGTGATAGGCTGAGAGGAGGGCTCTAATGAAGCTCTGCCCATTGTGATAGGCTGAGAGAAGGGCTCTAATAAAGCTCTGCCCATTGTGATAGGAGGAGGGTTCTAATGAAGCTTTGTCCATTGTGATAATTGTGATAGGCTGAGAGGAGGCTGAGAGGAGGGCTCTAATGAAGCTCTGCCCATTGTAATAGGCTGAGAGGAGGGCTCTAATGAAGCTCTGCCCATTGTGATAGGCTGAGAGAAGGGCTCTAATAAAGCTCTGCCCATTGTGATAGGAGGAGGGTTCTAATGAAGCTTTGTCCATTGTGATAATTGTGATAGGCTGAGAGGAGGCTGAGAGGAGGGCTCTAATGAAGCTCTGCCCATTGTAATAGGCTGAGAGGAGGGCTCTAATGAAGCTCTGCCCATTGTGATAGGCTGAGAGAAGGGCTCTAATAAAGCTCTGCCCATTGTGATAGGAGGAGGGTTCTAATGAAGCTTTGTCCATTGTGATAATTGTGATAGGCTGAGAGGAGGCTGAGAGGAGGGCTCTAATGAAGCTCTGCCCATTGTGATAGGAGGAGGGTTCTAATGAAGCTTTGTCCATTGTGATAATTGTGATAGGCTGAGAGGAGGGCTCTAATGAAGCTCTGGCCATTGTGATAGGCTGAGAGGAGGGCTCTAATGAAGCTCTGCCCATTGTAATAGGCTGAGAGGAGGGCTCTAATGAAGCTCTGCCCATTGTGGTAGGCTGAGAGGAGGGCTATAATGGAAACCATGGGCTGATAATAGATATAGTGGTGTGCTAATAAAAGCCAATTTGATCATCACCAGAATGCTTTTGAACAGAGACCCACACCGCCGAAGGCGACACAAGGTGAAATCCGCAGCTCCTCCGGCTGAAGTCCTTGATGCTCGAAGCAGGCTCCATAGCTTTGCAGACCTCTCTTTATCTGTGACTCACCAGACATTTGAGACTACAGCTCCAATCAGTCCCAGCCAGTAATGTCAACGGTGAAGGATCATGGGAGTTGTTGTCCAAAGCATCTGTAGAGCCGCAAGATGCAAACCCATGCCTTAGTGAAACATACCTGAGGTCATGAAAATAGAGTCGCGAGGAAAGACATGTATACTCTTAAGAGATCCACTCAGAAGTATCCGGCATCCTGTAAGAAACACATGAATACATACATGATTGGGAGATTCCGCTGCAGAACATGGGGTCGTTGGATCAGGGGTACCCTACTAGGCCACAGACTGCATACAGAGAATCAGCGACCTTGGATGGGCTGAGTGGTTGCTGTGATGAAGGACTTGGGTTCAGATGAAAAGGCAGCAAGCAGGAAAAGGCCCTAGAAACTGGGCCACCAGGTTTAGGTGGTTTCCTTTCCTGGACAGGTCCCTGTGTGTCAGGGCTTCGAGGCACTTGATGTACAGGCGTCGCTCAATGGCAAACAGAACCTCCCTGCACAGCGCGGACCTAGCAACAGAGCACTTTACAGAAGTATACGACAATACAGATACATAATGGAGCACTTCACCACATAATGGCGACAAGGGTGTGACACGGACCACGCACATGGCAATAGCATTTTCTCTGCCCAGGGAAAACATGCACATTTTTGGAGATGCGCTGTGTTGTGCAGCGTTTAAATGATGAAGACCCACAAGCAGGAACATTGATCCACTCAGCTACAGTGAGACCCACAGGCACCAGCCACATGCTGCTACTCACACCTGGAACCTTGCACTGTGAACAGCTACACATCAGACGAGATGGAGTGGCCCCAAGCAGTACAATATCGTACCACATTAGGGAAGTGGCACCAAAGGAACAATGGCCACGGGCATGTCAACATCCAGACCAAGAACCCCATCAAGAATGGCAGCATTGCTAACCTCACCTGCCCCAGCACCACAAAATCATGGCGGTGCCACAGCAGCACTGGGGACATTTGATCCCTACATCGACCCATCATCAGTAGGACCCAGATGCATGATCTGGATACAGAAATTCGAAATCGCAATGGACTGCAAAGATGTGACGACATCGAGGAAAATGAGGACTCATCTACTACTCAATGTTGGAGATGATACGCTACACATTTTCCACTCCCTCGCCATAAGGGATGGCACTGTTGTGTATTAGTACTCCAAGGACGTGCTACAGCACATTTCATGCCACAACTGAACCCTCACTATGAGACATGCAATTTCTGCACCACAGTCCAGACTGAGGAAGAAACCCTTGGCGCCTACCACACCCGACTCCAGCAATTGCTGTTGTCTTGTGAATTCGATGAGACAGAAAAGGAGACCAAGTGCTAAATAATCAATGGCATGAACTCTGAAAAACTGCGACGGATCGTGCTGAGTAAGAAGGGGATTTCCCTAGCAAAATCATGAATATGGACACCAGAGGGAATTATCGAACGCCAGTGCTGCTCAGATGAGCACCACACTGCAGAAACTACAGCTTGCCCCACCAACCACAGTGTCACAAATCACGAATCGCCCATCGGCCAGAGACAAGAACAATGATCCCCATGCAGGCCCATGCTGGCAGCCAAGGAAACCGGGACCAACTGAATGTGGATGGTTTGGGTGTGCACGTCACAGGAAGAGAAACTGCCCAGCCCAAGGCACCACGTGCGGCGCATGCAGTCATCAAAATTACTATGCATGAGTATGTTGTGCTTCTGGCCCACCTCAGAGTGCTCAGTCTCAACCACCGAAAACACACCCCAAGATGAAGAAACAAGCAGTCTCTCGATTGGTAGTCACAGGAGACAACTCCTCCACGGACGAATCCGGGGATGAACATGGGGGGGCGGCAGCAGTCGAGTCAGGATGTACAAGGAAGAAAGGAAAAATCCACCTCGTCTTGGCCCTGGAACAAAGCAGTAAAACATTGAAAAAAAAGAGCAGACCAAGTGCCTCATGCACATACAAGGCCAGGAAACCGTGATGATGGTCGACACCGGAGCATCTGTAAACGTGATGCTGCTCGAAACATTTAAGAGGATGCAACCTCAGCCGGAACTAAAACGCACAGACACCCTGCTGTTTGCAATGGCTGCAAAATGCCCCTACCGGTGGTAGGACAATTCCGAACAATTCTGAGCAGCGGAGACAGAGAGGTCTGATCGAAGGTATACATTGTGATGCAGATATTGAGTGTCTACCCAGTTGGGAGCCAGTGGAAGAATTGGGACTGATCAAATTAATCTGCAATGTCTCCGACTCCACAGACATAAGCGATATACTCACGAAACACCCCAGCCTCCTCCAGGGCATGGGATGCCTAAAAGGGAAACTGGGAAACTGTTCAAGTTACACATTGACCCTAGATGCCAAGGAATTACGCCACCTGAAGAAATCTGACATCATTGAACCAGTGTCGGGCCCGACACCATGGGTGTCCACTGTGGTTGTCACTAAGAAACCGAAGCAGCCAGGGGCAAGTGCAAATATGTATTGACATGCGCCTGCCAAAAGCAGCCATAAGAATAGAACGGCACATTACCCCGACTCTGGATGAAATTGTAACAGACCTCACAGGAAGTCATCCAAGGAATTCCCAGAGTACTAAACGTCAGTGATGGCATCCTTGTGCATGCCAGCAACAAAGAGGAGTGAGCACCTGCGCAGACTAGAAATGGTTCTTGACAGACTGGAGATGGCCGGACTCCAAAGAGAAAAGTGTGAATACCTGAAGGAAGAAATTGTCTTTTTTGGATATGTGTTCAACAGCAATGGCGTGTCTGCTGACCCCCTCAAGGTGGCAGAAATCAAAGGTGCCGCCCCACCCACCAACCCAATGGAGGCGCACAGCTTCTTAGGCATGGCAACCTACTGTGGCAGATTTATCCCGAACTTGGCAACTATCTCGGAACCACTGAGGGAGCTGGCCAAGGCCAACACCAGCCTATAGGACCGGAATATCTTGCTGGTGCACAAAGGTCAGCAGGGGATAGTGAGAACCAAAGCCAGAATACGGCACAGAGCCTGCTTTCCACAGATTGACGCGAAGATTGAAAGCACCATCGCATCATGCCACCCTTACCAAGTGACCGGGGCACCCCTGAGGCCGGAACCTATACAGTCTGCAAAAGGAGGCTCATCACGGTGGGAAGCGATTGCTGCATGGTACAGGAAGGAACCTACCCGTTGGTGGCCATTGACGATTACGCACAAGAGTCTGAGGTGGAAATCATATCATCAACAGCAGCAGACACAGTGATCCCGGCCCTGGAAAAGAAGTTTGCCACGCATGGCCTACCAAATCACATCAAGAGCGACAATGGGCAGACCTTCCAGGGGGAATAAATAATCAAATACATGGATGACTTACACATCCACCACCACCACATCACCCCAAGGTGGCCGCAAGCCAACGGGGACTTGGAGGAACTTTTTATGAGGCCCATAAGCAAGGTGCTACGCATATCCAAAGCCGAGAACAACCCATGGCGAGTTGACCTGTACGAATTCCTGAGAAATTACCGAGTGACCCCACACAGTTCGATGGACGACAGATCTGATCTATGGGACACAACTAAATTCATCAATACCGCACCACCACAGCAGGGCAGTAAAGGACTTACACACAGAACAAACTCACACCAAGCGAGTTGCAGCCAATGAACACATGAGCTCAAAGCGACGTGCAAAGGAATCGAGTCACACGGTGTGTGACCAAGTGCTGCTACTGAGAAACGCAACAAAGTCAAAGCTGTCAGCCCACTACGACCCCATACCGTGGAGGGTGGCCCGGAGGGAGGAACTATGATAACAGTTACTGGCGACAGGAGACCATCACAAGGAATTCGTCATGGTTCAAGCAATTCTCAAAGGACCTATGGACAGAAGATCAGAACCAGCCCCAAGGGTTGAGCGATGATGCACCACCGACCCTGAGACAAGTTCACAATGACAATGGCGAGCGAGGCCCTGACCGCGTTGGTCGGTCGGACGACGATGAGACGTTCTCCAGTCCAGAGGGTGAGCCAGAAGAGGAGTAGGCCATAGTGGCTGTACCCCGCCAACACAGTAGTGGGTATGACCTGCGGGTGGCCCCTGAGGGCCCCGGGTAAGCTGAGAGACTATGACTTTGAAGTGGCCACTTTGTCTGTTGGGACTAGAGTATAAGTTTAACACGTTTGGTTTATAGTTAGCACATGCTTTGTCATTTGGAGAAAAGGAGGAATGTTATGTACGCATCACGTCACCATGTACGGTGGGACGTAACACAAGGAATAAAGACCCCGGATTGCTGGAAAACTGGCAGTTCTGAGCCGGAGCCGCAACTGGTGTGACACGTCTTTTATTATCAGCGCTGCGCAGCAAGGCCTGAGCCCTACACCATGACGCACCACAGGGCAGAGCACAACAGGGGGACCCTGCAGCCAAATATCCCCCCCAGTACAGCCCTAGGGGTAAACGGGCACATGCTGTTATGTTCAGCTGTCCTTAATCTTTACAAGAATAGCAGTTCTTCTCTTCCCCACTAGATGGCGATCTCTAGGTAAGAGGGCAGGTCTCACCCTCTTAGATTGGGCGGTGCGTCGCCACTGTACTTGAATATTGAGGTGTCGGACATCTTGGATTGGAGTGCTCTCCACTAAACAGGGTTGACTCTGTCGCTATCTTCGGTTAAGGTCAAACTCAAATGTACATGTTTTGTGATGCGACCGAAAGAAAAGAACAATAACACTTTATGAGAGTGTTTGGTTTTCATAATGTGACAGTAATTATTTCTACTCTGAGACCTGCTCTGCCTTATTTCTGCTTTGATTATTTGTGTAGGCACTCCGCGGAAACAACTTGGAGATGGCATTTAAGCTCTTCCGGTAAGCTTAAGCCACGCCATTGCAGTACAACATGGCGTGGGATGCCATGTGTGGATGGGCACACAGATTGTGGGTTTTGTTTATTTAAACACCCAATGACTGCCCAAAGATATGCTAACCCTGTGGTCATTCTCACCCACTATACCTGCCCCTAGCCCAAAGCACATTATCCTTGTGTCTCGTTGAGATAGATTTATCAAGTAGAAACATCAACATTTGGCCTGCCAGTGTTGTTTCTAAATAGTCTAATGGTTCAGCTGCAGCTCTTAATGGGCTACTGATGTTGTTATGTTATGTGGCATTTGTATAGCGCATACTGCCATTGGTATGGCCTCAAAGCGCTGTGGGACGAACGCCCTTTCAAGGACCAATGTGCGAGGTGTGAGAAGTGAAGGATGATTCAAAATGCGTGCGTGCATCAAATTTATGTAATAGAAATGTCTTAAACAAGTGTGCTTTCCACTACCTGATATACAAGAAGTATATCTGTCCTTATATTTCTTCCTTAAACTGTAGATCTGTTAAAAGCAAGCACTGACAGAGCCTATGGTCTTGACTTTTGAATAGGTGCTTGGCATGTGTCAGGCAGACATCATATGCCCACACAATCATAACATGTTTCGGCTGTTACCATTTTATGACCTGGTGGTAGTCAGAGAATCGGGGCTGGCAAAGGGTTTTATGACACCCAGAGCCGAAATGTTCGTTGAGGTCCGCTTACTATGTTTTGCACTGGCCAAGAGGAAGCACAGCGCCACCAACAGGAGACATAAGAACTCTCTGTTAAATGTATAGAGGAGGGACCTGAATGTCGTTTATTATTGTGACTTCAAATGAAAGCAAACAATGCTAGGGCCAAGCCGATATTTAAGGGGTTCACTGATAGATGCATAGAAATGTTCATTATTTAAACACCGGTAAACAGCAGCAAGCGGTTGCTTGGCACTTCATGGCAGTGCAGATGATATCTAAACCCCACACAACACTGCATGGATTCAGTAAAAAAAAAAACATGTCTAACTGGTCGGCTTGAATTTCCACAAAGTTGAAACGTGGACCAGTCTCTGAAATCGAGGTTCACTTGGGAGCCATGATGAGTATGTCACTATCAGGTGGGAAGCATATGCCATGACCGGGGCCGTCTATAACCAGTGCCATGCCCACTTGCCACGCCTTCTCTACGCCTTTGCCAGTCACGTGCCCATTTCCACCTGCTAAGGCTGCTGCCTTCGAGGGAACCACTACTCCAATGCTTGCTCGAGAAACCCCATTTTTTAAATCATATGTTCAATGAAGCAGCTATGTTTTCGGCAATTGTTTTGCCACTATATAAAACTGTGATTTATCAGAATTAAAAGGTACTGACCTTGGACAGTAAGCATGGCAAAGGATTGGTCGCCAAATATTACTCTAAGATGGCTGCCACGGCGTTCCATATTTCTGTCGTACTAGTGGCCAGGGTTGGTATCTTCGGACATCACAAGGACAGCCATATTCCAAAATGACTGATAGGCGGAGCCTAGAGCGACACTGCCTGAATTCTCAGGTCCTCCACCAGCCGAGCGGGCGAGTCCCAGACATTGGTCAGCGCCGCCCAGTAGCAAGCCTCGGGGTCTTATGCATTACCTTAGACACCGTCCTAGAATGTATGAGACCCCGTGCAGCACAAGAAGAGGAGCCCCTTTGAACCAACATTTCCGTCGGGGGATGGGCTAACCAGTGAGTGGATGTGCTACTTCAGCAACTGGGCGGGGCACATTTGGATGCTCCACCCCCTCTGTTCTACCCCAAGGGATGTCTGGCGTGGGCTCCAAGTATCAGATGGTAGCAGCCCAGCATTACCTATAAGATCACACACTTACAGATTCTCTCACTCATTTAAACATCCCATTCACCATACACTGGCTCCTTTATATGTGCACGCAGTCCCCATACATCATACACTCATTCATTCACACATGCATTACAAACACACCCCCTGCACACATGCATACTCACATAATGAGCTAACATGCGCCACCTTTAACAGTGCTACTTTCAGAAAAGGCTGCCATTGCATCTCTGCCTGACATACAGCAAGTGTGCACATCAGCCCCTTCCCCTCAGATGTGAAAGAACATATCATGTTATATGTTTGTTCGCATTGCTGATGAGGGACTGGTGTGTGCATTTGATTTTAGTAAGGCGGTGCGGAGATGGTGGCCTTTCTTCCAACTAGTGAAATCCCTCCACTGGCTCTCCGTGACTACAAGGATTAAGTTCAAGACCCTTTGCATTGTCCACAAGGCTTTTTGGGGCTTGGACCCACTCTATCTGCAACGTCCTCTTCCTAAATACTCACCTTCCGAGACCTCTGCTCGTTTTCCTCCAAATCTCTGTGGCTGAGCTGCTTCTCCGAGCAGAGACTTGGGGGGAGATCTATAGCCACTGCAGGTGCCTCCTTCTGGAGCTGCCTGCCTGCCGCTCTCCATCCTGACTCCTCAAGACTTTCCTCTCGCCTCCTCCTTCTCTCCCTCTCCCCTGCTAACCACCTCTTTCTTCACTCTCGCTCTCTCTCCTCTACTTCCGCTCAGTTTCACTGACTGCTGCCTGGTGTACCTTGAGAGCCTCAAAGGTCCCAAGCTCTCTGCGCCAGTCTCCTGCACTTGCCCACGGGCCTTGCACTTGCCGCAGCTCTGCACTTTACCAATGTTCTGATAGTACTGGACGCACTTGATCCCAATTACCCCCCCACGCACTTCCTTTTCTGTTCACCTGCACAATCTGAATATACCACGCATAGTAAGAACGTTTGTCTTGTCTTCCCTATGCCCCCCCGCATGGTTGCGCTTTGTAACGCTTCTATATAAGCGCATAATAAATTAACAATCAATCAAACTGGCAGCTTTAAAGTTGTGCAGCACAGATGCATCACTAGGGGGCGACTCAGGGGGCTAAAGCCCCGGATCCTTTGGTTGTAGCCCCGGATAGAAGCTCAGGGGCTACACAACCAAAATGCTAGCTAGCCCCGAGTCCCGACATAGCCACAGATCTTTTCCAGACCTAACCACAACCCTGGGGCTCCGTTTGTGCGAATGAATGTTTCTGCACCAACACAGTAACACTTTAAAGAAACAGGTTTCAGGAAAAGCTTTTCTCCCACCTCTAACAGAAAGCTACGTGCAGAAGCCCCACCCCTCATCTCACATTTCAGGGTCAGTGGGGGACAGGGTAGAGGGACTGAAGCCTGGTTAGCTCAATGGCGTTGCACACCTACTTCTGTCTCCAGAGCATAAAGGGACCCATCCCTGAGCTCATGACTCACGAGTAAAGCACTGTTACCTGACAGTGCGTCGTCTACCCTCTTACCTGACGCAGCGCCGTCTGCCCTGTTATGCAGCTCCTTCTGCACTGATACCTGATGCAGCGCCGTCTGCACTGTTACCCGATGCAGCGCCGTCTGCACTGTACCTGATGCAGCGCCGTCTGCACTGTTACCTACGCAGCGCCGTCTGCACTGTACCTGACGCAGCGCCGTCTGACCTGTTATGTGTTATGCAGCACCTTCTGCACTGATACCTGATGCAGCGCCGTCTGCACTGTTACCCGACGCAGCGCTGTCTGCCCTGTTACCTGACCCAGCGCCGTCTGCACTGTACCTGATGCAGCGCCGTCTGCCCTGTTATGCAGCACCATCTGCCCTGTTACCTGACGCAGTGCTGTCTGCTCTGTTGGCTGATGCAGTGCCATCTGCCCTGTTACCTACGCAGTGCCGTCTGCACTGTACCTGATGCAGCGCCGTCTGCCCTGTTATGCAGCACCATCTGCCCTGTTACCTGACGCAGTGCCGTCTGCACTGTTACCTGACGCAGCGCCGTCTGCACTGTTACCTGACCCAGCGCCATCTCCACCGTTACCTGACCCAGCGACGTCTGCACTGTTACCTGACACAGTCCCGCCTGCACTGATACCTGACGCAGCGCCGTCTGCACTGTTACCTAACGCAGCACTGTCTGCCCTGTTACCTGACGCAGCGCCGTCAGCACCGTTACCTGACCCAGCGACGTATGCACTGTTACCTGACCCAGCAAGGTCTGCACTGTTACCTGACGCAGTCGCGCCTGCACTGATACCTGACGAAGCGGCGTCTGCACTGTTACCTGATGAAGCTCTGTCTGCCCTGTTACCTGACGCAGCGCCGTCTGCACTGATACCTGACGCAAGGCCGTCTCCACCGTTACCTGACCCAGCAACGTCGGCACTGTTACCTGACGCAATCTTGCCTGCAGTGATACCTGACGCAGCGCCGTCTGCACTGTTAACTGACGCAGCACTGTCTGCCCTGTTACCTGATGCAGCGCTGTCTGCACCGTTACCTGACCCAGCGACGTATGCACAGTTACCTGACCCTGCGCCGTCTGCACTGTT
This sequence comes from Ambystoma mexicanum, assembly GCF_040938575.1. Classification (NCBI taxonomy): domain Eukaryota; kingdom Metazoa; phylum Chordata; class Amphibia; order Caudata; family Ambystomatidae; genus Ambystoma; species Ambystoma mexicanum. Next base: position 1,511,252,746 of record NC_090922.1, read on the forward strand.
ACCTGACGCAGCATTGTCTGCCCTGTTACCTGACGCAGCGCCGTCTGTACTGTTACCTGACGCAGCACTGTCTGCTCTGTTACCTGACGCAGCGCCGTCTGCATGGATACCTGATGCAGCGCCGTCTGCACCATTACCTGACCCAGCGACGTATGCACTGTTACCTGCCCTAGCGCCGTCTGCACTTTTACCTGACGCAGCACTGTCTGCCCTGTTACCGGACGCAGCACCATCTGCACTGTTACCTGACGCAGTACTGTCTGCCCTGTTACCGGACGCAGCGCCGTCTGTATGGATACCTGACGCAGCGCCGTCTGCACCGTTACCTGACCCAGCGCCGTATGCACTTTTACCTGCCCTAGCGCCGTCTGTACTTTTACCTGACGCAGCGCCGTCTGCACTGTTACCTGACCCAGCGACGTCTCCACCGTTACATGATACAGCGCCGTCTGCACCGTTACCTGACCCAGCGACGTCTCCACCGTTCCCTGACGCAGTACTGTCTGCCCTGTTACCTGACGCAGCGCCGTCTGCACCGTTACCTGACCCAGGGATGTATGCACTGTTACCTGCCGTAGAGCCGTCTGTACTTTTACCTGACGCAGTACTGTCTGCCCTGTTACCTGCCGCAGCGCCGTCTGCACCGTTACCTGACCCAGCGACGTCTGCACCGTACCTGCCCTAGCGCCGTCTGCACCGTTACCTGACCCAGCGCCGTCTGCACCGTTACCTGCCCTAGCGCCGTCTGCACCGTTACCTGCCCTAGCGCCGTCGGCACCATTACCAGACCCAGTGCCGTCTGCACCGTTATCTGCCCTAGCGCCGTCTGCACCGTTACCTGACCCAGCGCCGTCTGCACCGTTACCTGACCCGCGCCGTCTGCACCGTTACCTGACCCAGCGCCGTCTGCATCGTTACCTGACCTAGCGCCGTCTGCACCGTTACCAGCCCTAGCGCCGTCTGCACCGTTACCTGCCCTAGCGCCGTCTGCACCGTTACCTGACCCAGCGCCGTCTGCACCGTTACCTGACCCAGCGCCGTCTGCACCGTTACCTGCCCTAGCGCCGTCTGCACCGTTACCTGACCCAGCGCCGTCTGCACCGTTACCTGACCCAGCACCGTCTGCACCGTTACCTGCCCTAGCGCCGTCTGCACCGTTACCTGACCCAGCGCCGTCTGCACCGTTACCTGCCCTAGCGCCGTCTGCACCGTTACCTGACCCAGCGCCGTCTGCACCGTTACCTGACCCAGCGCCGTCTGCACCGTTACCTGACTCAGCGCCGTCTGCACCGTTACCTGACCCAGCGCCGTCTGCACTGTTACCTGCCCTAGCGCCGTCTGCACTGTTACCTGCCCTAGCACCGTCTGCACCGTTACCTGACCCAGCGCCGTCTGCACTGTTACCTGCCCTTGCGCCGTCTCCACTGTTACAGTTCAGCACCATGGACCACACGAGCTTATAATGTCTCCCAGAGGTCGAAGTGCTATTCCATGTACTAATAATAACACCTGGTATTACAGCGCTTAGAAGCAGGAGAGGCACGGCACCGCACCGCACGCTGTATAGGAGCACCAATTATTATTACAGTAACAAGGGACAGCTGTAAAATGGGCAGCCACCCATTGCAAGATAATGCAGTTGAAGACTACATGTTGTGCCATGATCTGCAAATGATGTTGATGCGCGAGACGTGTCCACATTGCACCGTTATCTCCAATGCATGACCACTAAGCTGCGCGAGACCCTCACAGTGTTGAGGGTCGATAGCCTCACAGGTGTGCCTGGTAAGATCTCTGGGAGCTGACCCCCGCAGGCGCACCATGAAGCGTGTCCTGGACCAGCCTTTCAACCTTTAGCGGTGGACACAGTGCGAATGAATCCAGCCTCTGCGGCAGTGACATCCATTATACAAGCTCTTAGAAGCATCCTGTTTATGGAGTACATCGCAAAAGGACCCCTCCCATAAATATTATCTGTAGCCCGCCCCTTTCGTCAGGATCACACAGTTTGGGGTACTGGTGGAGCTGGGATTTCAGTCTGCACTGTTATGTAAACACATACCTTCCCAGCTCTTCTTACAAACACTGCCTCTGTTTTGATGTCCAAGAGCTAAAGGCTATACTTGCACCTTGTTAAAACGCATGCATTTAAGAGCATTTGAATTTCCAGAATCCCTTTTTTGCATGTCAAAGTAGCAGATATCACCGACATAAAGTAGACATTTCAAAGAGGGCGTTTCATTGTGTGACTCATTTCAACACTTTCGAATGAGGCATCAATTTGGTTGATAATTGGTGCTATCTGGGTGCGTTCAGATGGAAATGCGCCCATCAAAGTTACATCTCTTAAACATTCGCACACATTAGGTATGCTCAACATAGACATTGGTGGCACTGGTTCATTACAATGACCTGTGCCCTGCTGACTGTTTTGTCTACGGCCATCCACAATAAATAGATTCGAACTGTGCGTGCGATTTGAATAACGTTCACTGCTGGAACCAAACAGAACTGTTAAACAACGTATGTGCCAGGCTTGTGTTGGGATTCTGGGAAGCAATGTCTTGCACAGTCTTTATCGAGGTCTTTAGCACTGCTATGCCTGGCCTCGGGACAGCTCTGCAGGGGGGCCCAGGGAGGCATGGGGCTCTGGGCAACCTTCCACTGTGTAGCAGCCCTTCTGTTCTGCGTCTTACAGCATGGGGCCTGGCATATGCACGTGTGCCATGGTTCTGCCAGCAGGGGGAGCAGAGCCGCTCACACTGCGAGGCCCCATCCTGGCCCTCAGAGAACACAAGCAGTTACAGACGTGTTTCGGCCTCGTTGGCTCTCATCAGTCACAGGCGGCCTGATTCCTCAGATAAAGGGATGAAGGATTCTTATCTGGGCATACCCGCTCTCACATGGCAAGACATTCTAAAGCCCAAAAATGCAGAATGGAAGGTTTTCAATTAACCACAACTGCTGGCATTGCTCTTTGTAGCCTTCCATAATAACATCAATGGTGCGTCTATGGAACACACATTGGCCTGATTTACAAAACAAGTGCTAAGTCCATCTAAAGTGGTTAGCTCGAGAAACAAAATTGCACAGGCGAAAAGAATAGCACTAGAATCAAAAGCACACAGAGACCTGCAGCGCAAAGAATAACGAGTAGTGCCCAGAATGCCCCCAACATAGCAGCGTCAAACAACCTCTGCACCAGACCCAGGGGGAAAAAGTAATCAAAGATTACTTACCAACAATCACCATCACCTTTTCTCCTTATTTTGGATTCCCAAAATTAGGTGGGCCCTCCCACCTTCTCAAACCGGCGCATTCTGAATACTCTTATCCAGAGTGTCGCCGCCTGTCCTATTGCCAGTAAGATTCTCCTCATCGGCACACCCGCTCCCTCATTTCCTGTAGCTCTCTGGCCGGCCTCTCTTGGCCCTCTTCCTGCGCCCACCTGCAAGGCTAAAATCCTCAGGGTCATCTTCGACTCCACACTCTCCTTCTCTACTCACATCTCTGATGTGTCTAAGAAGTCACACTACCAGCTGCACCTCCTCAGAGGTATTCTTCCTTTCCTCTCCTTCCCCCATAAGCTCACTATCTCCAGAGCTCTGGTTCTCTCCAGGCTGGACTATTGCAACAACCTCTTTCCAAATCTGCCTGCCTCTACTCTTCGCCCTCTGCAACTTATCCAGAACAGGACTGCGAGCCTTGTCCTTGGCCTCTCAAGCCCAGGGATCGTATCTCTTCAGGACTGAAATCTCTGCACTGGCTCCTAGTGGCTGTGAAGATTAAGTTCAAAACCCTCTGCATTGTCCACAAGGTCTTCTTGGGTCTGGGACCCCAATACCTTCAATTCTCTCTTCCTAAATACCTTCCATCTCGAGCTCTTCGCTCATCTGCCTCCAATTCCCTCAGGGTCAGTCGCTTCTCCAAGCAACAAGTTGGTTGTAGATCTCTTTCTTCGGCTGGGGCCTCCCTCTGGAACAGCCTCCCTACCTCCCCAAAACCTGAGGAGAATCATCTTCGGTTCTGTAAACACCTCAAAACCTTTCTCTTTGCGTCTGCTTTTTCTCCTCCTCTCCCTTGCTGATTTCCTGGCTGACACTGAAACTGCACTGGTTACCTGGCCACCCTCTAATCTCGGGCCCAAGTCCACTCCCCCACCAGTTCCACTCCTGCACTGCCCTCCTTGCAACCCACGCACTTGGTGACTGTTTTCTGTATCCCTACGGTCCCACTTCCAGCACTTGACACCGGACGTCTGCACTTACCCTCTCACTTGCCACCTGCTGGCCGTACTTTTACTTATTGTTATTTGTCTAATCCCATGAACTGCACTGTCCTCTCCCTCTTACCCACGCATTTCTCCTCCTACCCCTTCCCATGCACTTGCGCAATGTGAATGACACCTGCCCTAGTAGGATCGCTGTCTGTCTTCCCTCTCTTCCCCCTCGCTTGCCTCACAAGCCTTGAAACACTTGTGTATAGGCACATTTTAAATGCCATATTATATCATATCATATCATATCTTTACTCCCACTCCACTCCTGCGACCAACAAGTCCTCGTCCCAGCACTCCCACTTAACTGCACCTCTGCCACCTAACTTAAGGCAGTACCCACGTATCCGGACTAAACTGTGCCTTTTTGCCCTAACTTAATGCAGCACCCACAAACCCTCACTAAACCACTCCTCGGCCCCCTAATTTAAGGCTGCACCCACATACCTCCAATAAACTTCACCTGGGCCCCCTAACCCAAGGCAGCACCCACAGGCACACCCTCGTCTCAGTACCCCCACAGATCTGTGCACCAACCCCCAACCTAAAACAGCACCCACAAGTCCACCCTCATCCCAGTACCCACACTGATTTGTCACCCAACCTAAGGCAGCACCCACAAATCCGACCTTGTCCCAGTACCCTAATAGACCCAGCACCCCCACTCATTGGTTCCCCAACCTAAGGCAGCACCCACAAGTTCACCCTCGTCCCACTCCAATGTTGAGCACTAACCTACATCATATACTGTAACCTGTGCCCACCATGAAGTACACCAGCCCACCGCCTCCTTCGACATGAACACCTGGGAGCAGTGCCGTTGAATCCAGGACCATAACATCTTCCATGGCTCCCTGTTGGATCAAACTCAGCCTCACATCAACAGCCAACTGTGGAGAAGGAGCCAAGTACCTCTACAAGAAGCTCCACCGCCATGTTGCCTATATGCTGGGAACCGGAAGTTACAGCATGTGCCGTGCCAGTAAGGGTGCCTATACTGCAAAGAATCCTTGAGACAAGGTACCCATTGAGAAAACCTTAAATACACGCACGAAGAAATAATGGTCTTCTGGAAGAAGTCCCAGAAGAAGTGCGATAATGAACAAAAAAGAAGACTGGTGACGTCATGCGAAGTAGAACTGACGCACCTAAAAAGCTGTCAATGAAGACAGAATATACACATCGAATTTAAAGATGAAGTATCAAAGTAAAGCCACATATCAGGATTGAAATAAAGAGTGCCCCTGTGAAGAAACACTGAAAGAAATGCACGGTCATTTTACAATTGTACAGATGCAGTAACGCAAGCAGACAAAGTGATCTGTAGGCTGGCTACGTAGTAAATAGATTGCGGCGATGCGGCAATGTATATTCATAGGAATGTATAGAATCTGGATGTTCCACAATGCACTTCAGCAAACCTGGACCCCATGAACGGAAGGGGCTATGACTGTGGTGCAGTTGAATAAAGTAGCTGATGGAGTCATGGAAGGAGAATTCAAGAAAGGCTTGGCTGGCCCAGCATCAAGAGTCAGGGCCGCCGTGAGCCTGGTTGTCTGTCAAAAGGCAGCATGAACCTGAGAAAGAAAGAAACTTCTGTTTAAAACACTGAAGGTGCCAAGAGTTCATCATTTAATAGTACTTTATACAGCAAAAAGCTCAAAATGGTGGTCTCCAGTCACATGGTCAGATGGAAATAGACTGTGGGTCGAGCTACACCAAAATCAGAAGCTAAGCCATGCCACACTCCCTCTTATTCCCAGACATAGTGAGCTTCTACAAGGCTGAGTTCAACACTTTAATTGAATGGCCGACCGCAGGAGTGAAGATAGATGTTGGGCTAATTGGGTGGCGAGGCATGACCAGGCCAACTCTCCCAGCACCTGGGGTACCAGCCTGCGTGCTGCTAGCAAGTGGAATATTCCAGAAGTGCCAACCAATTGTAGAGGGCCACATACCTAAGAACCCTATAGTTTGTGTAACCAATAGGGTGTCGAATGTTAGTATGACATGGAAGATGACTTGCACTTGGGATAGGCTTAATTGCCCATCTGATCTTAGAGACCCAATCACAACCCCCGTCAGTATGGAACGTATACTTAAATGTTCCCATTAAACCCATCACTTTCCCTAGAAAGTTTTCTTAGATTGCCACATAGGATGACTTCAGTAGTTATACATTTTTAGAATGAGAAGGTTGTTTTTTATGCGACTTTTGAGAGAGAAAGAAATCGAGCGAACGTCTGTTGATGTTTGTTGTAACTCCCTGTTTTTGATAATTGTTAATAAAACAGTACTGATTCATACCAACTTCCTGAGTCGTTTTGATTATTGATGTTTGAGTACATTCTGCGTCCCCATCCACCTCCAGGGTATTGCTACCTTACCTTAAAGGGCCCCAAGTTCCGGGGGTTCACAAGCATACTGCTTCCCTAATACTTCCAGTGCTGCCCAGGGAAATCATTGTGCTACAACTGAAGGGACCGTGCTGGGCTCCTATATCACTTCCAGAAGAACGGACGCTCTTTAAGATGGCCGCCGCCGTGACCACCAGGCCGCATGTACCTTCACTCTTTCCTCAGCCCTCCTCCGCAGGCAGCAGATTGGCCAAGGCTGTAACATCCACTCTGAGGCCCAGGAGCCTGCAGGCAATGCCGGCCCCCTCAGAAGTCCACCTTTAAGGGTTGACGTCCAACCATGTCTGTGCCTGTCCAGGTGCGGGCGTCGGTGTAGAACCCCCACCCTTGTCGCCCTTCATGCACATGTGCAGCCTCTACCCCTCCTTTACTTCATGTTGTGCCCGCTCTACCCGTGGTGCTGTACCTGTTCCTGTTCTCCGCCTAAGGTAAGGAGGCCTTCCCCTATGTTCCCTGTATGCACTCCCTTGCTTGCGCTTACCTGCCTTCCTACTTTCTCTCCCTGCTGCTGCACTTGGCTTGATGCCCCCATGTCAACCTTATTTCAGTCTCCCTAACCTCCTCTTCCCCCCCTTCAGACATTCCCCTTGACCAGCTCGCCGCCCCAACCCTCCTTGGGTTTCCCTACCTCTCTTCTGACTCCACTGCCTCCAGGGGCCTCATCGCCCCTCTCTGGGTTTCCCTACCTCTCTCCTGACTTCACTGCCTCTGGGTGCCTTTTTTGCCACTCTCTGGGTCTCCCTACCTCTCTTCTGACTTCACTGCCTCGGGGTGCCTCATCGCCCCTCTCTGGGTTACCCTATCTCTCTTCTGACTTCACTGACTCTGGGTGCCTCCTCGCCCCTCTCTGGGTTTCCCTACCTCTCTTCTGACTTCACTGACTCCAGGTGCCTCCGTGCCCCTTTCGGATTTACCTACATCTCTCCTGACTTCACTGCCTCGGGGTGCCTCTTCGCCCCTCTCTGAGTTCCCTACCTCTCTTCTGACTTCACTTCCACCGGGTGCCTCCTCGCCCCTCTCTGGGTTTCCCTACATCTCTTCTGTCTTCACTGCCTCCGGGTGCCTCTTTGCCCCTCTCTGGGTTACCCTACCTCTCTTCTGACTTCACTGCCTCTGGGTGCCCCTCTCTGGGTTACCCTATCTCTCTTCTGACTTCACTGCCTCTGGGTGCCCCTCTCTGGGTTACCCTACCTCTCTTCTGACTTCACTGCCTCTGGGTGCCTTTTTGCCCCTCTCTGGGTTTCCCTACCTCTCTTCTGACTTCACTGCCTCCAGGTGCCTCCTCGCCCCTCTCTGGGTTACCCTACCTCTCTTCTGACTTCACTGCCTCCAGGTGCCTCCGTGCCCCGTTCGGATTGATCTACATCTCTCCTGACTTCTCTGCCTCTGGGTGCCTCTTCGCCCTTCTCTGAGGTTCCCTACCTCTCTTCTGACTTCACTGCCTCTGGGTGCCTCCTCGCTCCTCTCTGGGTTTCCCTACCTCTCTTCTGACTTCACTGCCTCTGGGTGCCTCTTTGCCTTTCTCTGGGTTACCCTACCTCTCTTCTGACTTCACTGCCTTTGGGAGCCTTTTTGCCCATCTCTGGGTTTCCCTACCTCTCTTCAGACTTCACTGCCTCTGGGTGCCTCCTCGACGCTCTCTGGGTTTTCCTACCTCTCTTCTGACTTCACTGCCTCCAGGTGGCTCTTCGCCCCTTTCTGGGTTTCCCTACCTCTCTTCTGAATTCACTGCTTCCAGGTGCCTCCTCGCCCCTTTCGAGGTTTCTCTACCTCTCTTCTGACTTCACTGCCTCCGGGCTGCCTCTTCAAACCTCTCTGGGTTTCCCTACTTCTCTTCTGACTTCACTGCATCTGGGTGCCTCTTCGCCCCTCTCTGGGTGCCCTGCCTCTTTTCTGACTTCCCTGCCTCCAGGTGCCTCCTTGGCCCTATCCGGATTTCCCTACCTATCTTCTGACTTCACTGCCCTCGGGTGCCTCTTCGCCCCTCTCTGGGTTTCCCTACCTCTCTTCAGACTTCACTGCCTCTGGGTGCCTTTTTGCCCCTCTTTGGTTTTCCCTACCTCTCTTCTAAGTTCCCTGCCTCCAGGTGCCTCCTCGCCCCTTTCGGGGTTTCCCTACCTCTCTTCTGACTTCACAGCCTTCAGGTGCCTCCTCGCCCCTTTCGGGGTTTCCCTACCTCTCGTCTGACTTCAGTGCCTCCAGGTGCCTCATCGCCCCTCTCTGGGTTACCCTACCTCTCTCCTGACTTCACTGCCTCGGGCTGCCTCTTCGCCCCTCTCTGGGTTTCCCTACCTCTCTTCTGACTTCACTGCCTCCAGGTGCCTCCTCGCCCCTCTCTGGGTTACCCTGCCTCTCTTCTGACTTCACTGCCTCTGGGCTGCCTCCTCACCCCTCTCTGGGCTACCCTACCTCTCTTCTGACTTCACTGCCTCTGGGCTGCCTCCTCACCCTACTCTGGGTTTCCCTACCTCTCTTCTGACTTCACTCCCTCCGGGTGCCTCCTCGTCCCTCTCTGGGTTTCACTACCTCTCTTCTGACTTCACTGCCTACGGGTGCCTCTTCGCCCCTCTCTCGGTTTCCCTACCCCTCTTCTGAGTTCACTGCCTCCAGGTGCATCCTCGCCCCTCTCTGGGTTTGCCTACCTCTCTTCCTTTTTGCCCCTCTCTAGGTTACTCTACCTCTCTTCTGACTTCACTGTCTCCAGGTGCATCCTCGCCCCTCTCTGGGTTACCCTACCTCTCTTCTGACTTCACTGCCTCCGGATACCTCGTCACCCCTCTCTGGGATTCCCTACCTCTCTTTTGACTTCACTGCCTCCGGGTGCCTCCTCGCCCCTCTCTGGGTTACCCTACCTCTCTTCTGACTTCACTGCCTCCAGGTGCCTCCTCGCCCCTCTCTGGGGTTCCCTACCTCTCTTTTGACTTCACTGCCTCCGGGTGCCTCCTCGCCCCTCTCTGGGTTACCCTACCTCTCTTCTGACTTCACTGCCTCCGGGTGACTCCTTGCCCCTCTCTGGGTTTCCCTACCTCTCTTCACACATCTTCAGCTGGCCGGGGGTTTCCTGCAGGTTGTTTGTGGGTGTGTTTGTGTGTGTATGTGCTGTTTTTATTAGTATGCCTTCAGTACTCCAGCAGTCGATGGAGCAAGCACCCCTACTCTCCTGTTACTGCCTGTCCCTGGACTCCTATTTATGTGACACTAATCCCTCACTGCACCTCCCTGCAAATTTCGTTTTGCACATGCAGAGAGCATGTTTTATGTTTTACTTGTAAGGGGATAAAATACAAGTGTCTGCACACTAGTAAATGCCAGCCTGTAATATAGGGGCGCTGCCAGGATTTGAGCTGTTGTATATTCCGGGCTGGCCATCCCGCCGAACGAGGCTCTGCAGCTGTTTTTCGACTTGTAAGGTTTTCAATTTATATATCTCTTCTAAATGGAGCTTATAAAATGTGCTGGACTGACAGCCCAGAAATACTGAGTTCGCCATAAATACAAAAGGATTTAAAAAAAAAGTGCAGACGACGGCGGTGCCAGAATGGGAGAATAGCTGAAGGCCAGCCGCGCGCTGAGCCGTACACGACCGGGCTTTCTCCCAAACTGGGGGACCAAGAACACCCACAGCTGCAGTTCCGAAGGCAATTTCAGGGAAATCATGTTACGTCTAAAGAGTTCACACACAGGAGCTCATTTTAAGGGCCAAACATACATGTAATGTGTAAAAGTCATGCGTTATGCTTTGAATTTACGTTCCTTCTCATTTTCAATCATTTGTGTGGTGGCGAGGAGGCGCAGGTTGCGACTGACTCTCCAGCATTTGGTCAGCCTGGTATTTTCATTCTGTGTCAATCCCTATGGAATCCGCTGATTTTTTACACCAGCAAAATGCAGGCGGAATCCATAGGAATCCATAGGAATCCATTGTAAACGCTGCCTCCCATGCAGACACGGCAGGTGCCAATAGTTAATTTTGCACAGTGGAGTGAAAAAGGGTGGCGTAAAGGCGAACATGTCACCGTTTTACAATCCGAATTTCTACTACTTCATGAAAATGTTGAAAATCACTTGAATGGGACCTCTTTAGGCAAAGTGCAAGCATTAAGCGCCTGCAGTTCGAAAATGCACCCCGAGATTTTCACACAGCGCCATATTTTAATAGAAGGGGCAGGGAATGGTATATGCGTTTCGGCCTTTCCCTTCCTCTCGGCCAGGAAAACGCTGTGGATTGCTGTGGAATCTGCCTGCATTTTACACCAGCAAAAAGCGGGCGCCTTCCATTAGGATCCTTTGTAAAGACAACTTCGCATGCACTCTAAGGCAGCGGCATTTACTCCTTGTGCACATCATGCACCCTCAGGATCTGTGATCGAGTCTTCTATTAACATGCTGCCTGAAACCCGGGTGAAAACATTCTCACTGGGCCAAGAGGTGGAATCGCGTCTCATTTTTCTTACCCAGAATTGTGCCTATCATTCTGATTTCTCTGAGCCACCATGATCAGGGGTGCATTGAGGCTACTTGTGACAGTTAGTCACAGTGAGCTCTGACACCTTTGATGTCTCAGGGGACCAAACAGGAGAACCATTCTTGAAAGGAGTCTCATCCGTTGCACAGGGCTGTCCTTTCACTAAAATGCCTGGGGTAGTGGAAGAGACATGACTCTTGACCTCTGATGACATCACAGGAAGTGATGTCATTTGACTCCACCCCGAAGAGACATCACGGAAAGCGATGATACACAACCGTTCACCACTTGACAAAACAGCAAGTGGCACCACATTGTATTGTTTCTAAGTACACTATGAAAAATATGGTTACAATATCATTGTATCGTGATATACATTTCATACAAGAATGGATCACCATATGTTTCAGCAGAAAAAACAAAAAAAACATGCTATAACTGCATCTTGTGAAAAGCACAATACATAGTCCGAAATGGATGCTTATTCTACTCTAAAAACATTTTGGAGGATTTTGTCTGTATAGTGAATATGAGGTGTCTAAGAACAGACTAAACCAGTGACTCACCCCCTGGAGTGTGCCTGAAATAAACCTTTAATGAGTCTAGCAATTATTGTATAGAATTCCAGAAAGACAAATGATGTGTTATTCCTATTCTTCCTTATTTAGGGTCAATGCTCAAAGTGTTACAATTGCAGAACCCCCTGTTTTTTCAAAGAAGCCTGAACAAGAAAGCTGTAACACTCCAGAAACAAAGAGCCACATTGCATTGGTCACAGCCCAGGAGCTTCACATTTTTAGGATTTTAGGGGTAGCAAGGGAGACCACAGGGGTAGCAAGGGAGACCTCAGCGGGTCACAAGTGTGACCCCTGGAGACCCCTAAGTGACAACCCTGCCGTTGCATGGATGCAGTTCTCCACACGGTGTGGTTCCCTGAGGTCTCACCCAGATGTGGAGAACACATCAGCTTTCTGGGCAAAGTGCTCCTGCAACCAGTGGAGAGTCACCAAAGTATATTTTGCTTGTGTCAAATTCTAGGAGAGCTCTGTGCCTGGACTGAGGCCACCGGGTGGAACTAGCTGCTGATATTGAAACCTGGGATATGGATGGCCTGGGGTGGGACAATTAATAATAATAATAAATAAATAAATAATTGATTTGCCTTTGCAGCTGTTGTGGACCTCCCTCACTAGTCCTTCAGGCGGAGGCCTGGATTGCATGCCTATGCCTCTTCACACAGGGTAAGGATGCTAGTCAGGTGGGTGAGTCAGTGACACCAGGACATGCGCCGGCACAAGGCTGGTAAAGAAGGCATTTCACATTGAGGCGTTGGCACCTATGATCACGGATGGCTTTGATTGGGAGGCAGCGCCAGACTGATCTGTGGGTTGGCCGGGGCAATCACCTGGCACAGTCCAGCTGAGTCTTAGATGGGGTTTCTATGGAAGGTGGTGCGGGAAATAAGGTTCAGAGATATAAGGCACCAGAGACCCTGTGCCAAGCAAAGCTCGAGTTGCCCTACCCTCAATGGTCATGGGCACTGTCGTGGGCCGCCCAACCAGTCCTTCAGAGATCAACTAGAGTCAGAAAACTCCCACACGCTATCTGGGTACTTGTATTCTATTTTTTATTACATATCTACAACCCCTAAAATGTTTCATTATTGTTAAATTGATTGTTCGTTTTGAACTCTGGGGATCTTCCCACCATGTAACACGAGGTCTGACACACCAAGACGCTTCATTACCTCATTTCTCTGATGTAACTCCACATACCCAGATTACTGACTGTGTTCAAATGGTGCCATGAATGCAATCCCACAACCGTGGCTGTGCCTAAGAAAACAACTCTCTTTATCAACCAACAACCAAGAGAATCACGCAATATTAAGCTGTCTTTTCATTGAAAATCAGAACGTAAAACCAGCATTGCGAAACACATTGAGAAAGAAAAAAAGGCAAGCACTTTTCTGTGTCCTCCAGGGCGATCCTACTGGAGAGTTGAATTTTATCTACACCCTGTGACTCAGTGCCACTGCACGTTTAATATAATGTGTGGTTTCAAACGTGCAGCACAACAAGACCATTTTCCGTTGACCATACATGACCTACCATGTCATGATAAATACACAGTGGTAAAAAAATAGCAAAGCTCCTGACGTCTCTAATATCCCCCCAGTGGTCGCCGTGACTTAAAATATCAAACCTTCTTTCTTAAAATACAGCACATTGGTCACTTTGATATAAGCCCCGAATGAAATACACATAGATGTGTTTATCATGTTCTATCCGCCCTATACATGGCCACCTTCACTAGGGTAGAAACACAGCAGTAGGAAGTTCTCTCCCATACCCACCCCCCCCTCCAACACCCACCCCACTTCTCCTCGGATTCCTTCTTTGCAGTGCAATGGGAGCGAGCACGTTCTCTTGTGAGGCTTGTCCTCTGTTTTACTTGCAAACATTCAGAAACAGGAGCAGGCTTGCATTTTCAGAGTGCAAGTCTTGGGCCTCTCTTTCCAGCCAGGATATGCCAGCCCTCCCTATCCAACTCAGCTTCCAGGGAGAAACACAATGAAACGACCATCTCTAAGATGCAGTCCACTTGCTGGTGGTACTCTTGTTCAGAAGGTAATTGCTTAGCATTTTGGTGCTGGACTGCCTATGTGTGCGGGACAAAGACTGATATGCAAATGGCTATTTCTCCTCTGTGAAGGGTGCAGTGATCTAAAACGTGGTGGTGCTGGACTGCCTATGTGGGCGGGACAAAGACTGATATGCAAATGGATATTTCTCCTCTGTGAAGGGTGCAGTGATCTAAAACGTGGTGGTGCTGGACTGCCTATGTGGGCGGGACAAAGACTGACATGCAAATGGCTATTTCTCCTCTGTGAAGGGTGCAGGGCGGTAAAACGTGGTTGTAGACCCTCCTGAGTGGAGGAAAGTTCCTAGAAGATGGTATTTGTCCCATGTGTCACCTTAAGTAACCCTGGGTAATCCAGATGTGGACCCCTTGATCACTGTGCCATAGACCTCACCTCATTGAGGAGGCCCAACAAGGCCGAAACACCTCTCTGGAGTTGCTGATGGTAATCTTGGTCAGAGGAGACCTAGCATTTAGATGCTGGACTGCCCTTTGGGGGGGGACGTGGCACATTGATATGGAAATCGACATTTCTCCTCTGTGAAGGGTGCAGCGAGCTGAATGTGGTTGTAGACCCTCCTGGGTGGTGGAAATTCCATAGAACAGGGTATTTGTCCCATGTTAGTCTCAATAGAGGGGCTCCCACACTCCTTTTCACTTTTTACAATTCCTTAGCATTATATGTACATTTTCAAAAGACCTCTTTATGTCCGTCCAATCGGAGCCTCATTCCATCCCTAAAATGGTCATTCAATTCTAATGTGACATGTCTGCCTTTCACCCAAGGCGTCACTAGGAAGTAAGGTTGCGAATAGTGCCCCGTCCTGCACACAGTCGCCCTTAGCCACACCAAAGACATCACAATCTAAATGGACCTTATTTCCAGAACCTTTGCCCCAATCTTCCCACAATGAAAACCCGCCTCATCATTTCTTTTCAAAATGTGAGTTGTCGCATAATCTGTCCTCGGACATGTTTACTGCCCCACATGGCTTAACAGTGTCTTTGTTTAAACTGACCAACATGTTTGTGTTTGTACTTGCTACAAAGTGCTGGTCAAATCCTGCGTTTAATTTCTCATTTAATTTCTTGCTTCCAGGGGTGTTGCTAGGTCTGGAAAAGATCCGGGCTCTGCTAATGTCGGGACTGGTGGGACTCGGGGCTAGCTAGCCTTTTGATTGAAGACCCTGAGCTTCTATCCGGGGCTACAACCAAAAGACCCGGGCCTATACCCCCCCACCTCCCCTACCCTAGCAATGCCTCTGTGTGCTTCATTCAAATATAACCCTCCCTGGCTGTGTAGCAGCGCCCTTCTTCAGGGGTGACATTTTAGCAATATGAAATTCTGACTTTCACAGTATTTAGAAACATGTATGTTGTAGGCAGTGTAACCTCTCCCATGATAGCAGAGTGGGTGTTAATGCTGCAGTAGGACGCGACTGCGTCAATGCATGTTCTAGTGTTTATGTTTCCATTTATAGATCAGATTATTCATGTCACTAAATGTCATGCCTTCATTTCAACGCAGCTCCATTACGTGTCCATTATCCCTGCATCCTTTATCTGTACTGCTAACAACGCTGGGCAGAGTGTGAGTGTGTGTACGTGGCTCCCATGGGCGGTGGGTGAGGGGGCAAGCTGGGCAATTAGATGAGCTTACTCTGTCTACAGGATCCAACCTTTGGCATAAGTGCCCCTCTCAGGTAGAGTCTATTTACCGGTTTCTGAATACGTGAGCCTGGGGATTTATTGCAATTAGTATTATTAGTATGCTATTTACTGAGCGCGGACCTGGCTTCGAGGAGCAATGGAGCCCTTTACAGAGGTATACAACAGTACAGATGCATAACGTAGCACTTCATAGAGGTATACAACAGTCCAGATGCATAACGGAGCACTTCATAAAGGTATACAACAGTACAGATGCATAACGTAGCGCTTCATAGAGGTATACAACAGTACAGATGCATAAAAGAACGCTTTACAGAGGTATACAACAGTACAGATGCATAACAGAGCGCCTTACAGAGGTATACAACAGTACAGATGCATAACATAGCACTTCATAGAGGTATACAACAGTACAGATGCATAACGAAGCGCTTTACAGAGGTATACAACAGTCCAGATGCATAACGGAGCACTTCATAGAGGTATACAACAGTACAGATGCATAACAGAGTGCTTTATAGAGGTGTACAACAGTACAAATTCATTATAGAGCACATTATAGAGGTATACAACAGTCCAGATGCATAATGGAGCACTTCATAGAGGTATACAACGGTACAGATGCATAACAGAGCGCTTTACAGAGGTATACAACAGTACATATGAATAACAGGGCGCTTTACAGAGGTATACAACAATACAGATGCATAACGGGGCGCGTTACATAGGTATACAATAGTACAGATGCATAACGGAGCACTTCATAGAGGAATACAGCAGTCCAGATGCATAACGGAGCACTTCATAGAGGTATACAACTTTACAGATGCATAACGTAGCGCTTCATAGAGGTATACAACAGTACAGATGCATAAAGGAGCGCTTTACAGAGGTATACAACAGTACAGATGCATAACAGAGCGCCTTACAGAGGTATACAACAGTACAGATGCATAACATAGCGCTTCATAGAGGTATACAACAGTACAGATGCATAACGAAGCGCTTTACAGAGGTATACAACAGTCCAGATGCATAACGGAGCACTTCATAGTGGTATACAACAGTACAGCTGCATAACAGAGTGCTTTATAGAGGTGTACAACAGTACAAATTAATTATAGAGCACATTATAGAGGTATACAACAGTCCAGATGCATAATGGAGCACTTCATAGAGGTATACAACGGTACAGATGCATAACAGAGCGCTTTACAGAGGTATACAACAGTACATATGAATAACAGGGCGCTTTACAGAGGTATACAACAATACAGATGCATAACGGGGCGCGTTACATAGGTATACAACAGTACAGATGCATAACGGAGCACTTCATAGAGGTATACAGCAGTACAGATGCATAACAGAGCGCTTTACAGAGGTATACAACAGTACAGATGCATAACGGGGCGCGTTACATAGGTATACAACAGTACAGATGCATAACGGAGCACTTCATAGAGGTATACAACAGTACAGATGCATAACAGAGCGCTTTACAGAGGTATACAACAGTCCAGATGCATAACGGGGCGCTTTACAGAGGTATACAACAGTACAGATCCATAACGGGGTGCTTTACAGAGGTGTACAACAGTACAGATGCAAAACAGAGCGCTTTACAGAGGTATACAACAGTACAGATGCATAACGGAGCACTTCATAGAGGTATACAACAGTACAGATGCATAACAGAGCGCTTTACAGAGGTATACAACAGTACAGATGCATAACAGAGCGCTTTACAGAGGTATACAGCAGTACAGATGCATAATGGAGCACTTCATAGAGGTATACAACAGTACAGATGCATAACAGAGCACTTCATAGAGGTATACAACAGTACAGATGCATAACAGAGCGCTTTACAGAGGTATACAACAGTACAGATGCATAACGGAGCACTTCATAGAGGTATACAACAGTACAGATGCATAATAGAGCGCTTTACAGAGGTATACAACAGTACAGATGCATAACGGGGCGCTTTACAGAGGTATGCAACAGTACAGATGTATAACAGAGCACTTTTCAGATGTAACAACACAACAGATATACAGTAGGGGTGGGATACAGAGGGGCACAGAGGAGGGATACAGCTGTAATGGGTGGCAGGGAGGAGAGGGTCAGGTGGCGGGAGGGGAGAAGTGATGGCCTAGGGATTGAGGCGGAGATAGTGAGAGTTTCTGTTTTGTTCCTTTATGAGGCCTTCTCCGCCAGATTGGTCACATAAAGGGCTGGCATGGTCAGGCTTTCTGCTGGCATAGTCTGGTCCATCACCCGGGGGGCAGTGGTGAATAAGGACACATATTCCTGGGGTCGCACAGCTGTCCCAGTCATGATAATGACAGGTGCGTGTAGGGGACCAACGTGTTTTTCATGCAATGGTGGATTGGCGCTGAAGGTGACAGTGGGGGCTGCAGTGGAAAGGTGTTTAGTAGACAAGACTTGGGCAGACCCCAGGGTGGAAAATGTAACTGTTTGGGCAAAGTCTCTACCTCTCCTGGAGCGCTTGAAGGCGGCAGCTGGAACCGTCGCTCTCTGGGGTACCCTGGCTATGGTAACCGTTTTAGGAGGTACTGATGACAGAGCAGGAAGTACAGGAGCCTCAGTGTTGAACTGGTAGACCCGGGGGCACAGACTGGGTAAGAGACACAGGCTTACTGGTGCAGCTGGAGTTTACTGGGATACTGGTGGCCCATGATACACCACGGGTGGACGTGTCCTGGCAGACTCTTGGCAGAAGGCTTGGGGGCAGCAAGCCTTTCAGCTACTTCTGCCAAGTTATCATGGCCATTGCAAGTCCAAAAAGAGTGCCATTCCCTGCACCAGTGGCAACCTTCCAAAGGTTTAAGGGGACCACGCCCATGATTAATGGCACGCTGGTAATTCTGGATCACCCTTCCCTGGATGGCAAAAGCAGGCTTCTTGCAGTGCAGGCTTAGTTTCTAGGGAGGGTCCCGCTTGGAGTTTGCTGATGGCAGGCTTAGTTGCTAGGGAGGGTCCCGCTTGGAGTTTGCCGATGGCAGGTTTAGTTGCTAGGGAGGGTCCCACTTGGAGTTTGCTGATGGCAGGTTTAGTGGCCAGGGAGGGTCCTGCTTGGAGTTTGCTGATGGCAGGTTTAGTGGCCAGGGAGGATCCCGCTTGGAGTTTGCTGATGGCAGGATTAGTGGCCAGGGAGTGTCCCGCTTGGAGTTTGCTGATGGCAGGTTTAGTGGCCAGCGAGGGTCCCGCTTGGAGTTTGCTGATGGCAGGTTTAGTTGTTAGGGAGGGTCCCGCTTGGAGTTTGCTGATGGCAGGTTTAGTGGCCAGGGAGGGTCCCGCTTGGAGTTTGCTGATGGCAGGTTTAGTGGCCAGGGAGGGTCCCGCTTGGAGTTTGCTGATGGCAGGATTAGTGGCCAGGGAGTATCCCGCTTGGAGTTTGCTGATGGCAGGTTTAGTGGCCAGCGAGGGTCCCGCTTGGAGTTTGCTGATGGCAGGTTTAGTTGCTAGGGAGGGTCCCTCTTGGAGTTTGCTGATGGCAGGTTTAGTGGCCAGGGAGGGTCCCGCTTGGAGTTTGCTGATGGCAGGTTTAGTGGCCAGGGAGGGTCCCGCTTGGAGTTTGCTGATGGCAGGATTAGTGGCCAGGGAGGGTCCCGCTTGGAGTTTGCTGATGGCAGGTTTAGTTTCTAGGGAGGGCCCGCTTGGAGTTTGCTGATGGCAGGTTTAGTTGCTAGGGAGGGTCCCTCTTGGAGTTTGCTGATGGCAGGTTTAGTTCCTAGGGAGGGTTGCGCTTGGAGTTTGCTGATAGCAGGTTTAGTTGCTACGGAGGGTCCCGCTTGGAGTTTGCCGATGGCAGGTTTAGTTCCTAGGGAGGGTTGCGATTGGAGTTTGCTGATGGCAGGTTTAGTTGCTACGGAGGGTTCCGCTTGGAGTTTGCCGATGGCAGGTTTAGTTCCTAGGTCGGGTCCTGCTTGGAGTTTGCTGATGGCAGTTTTAGTTGCTAGGGAGGGTTGCGCTTGGAGTTTGCTGATGGCAGGTTTAGTTGCTAGGGAGGGTTGCGCTTGGAGTTTTCTGATGGCAGGTTTAGTTGCTAGGGAGGGTCCCGCTTGGAGTTTGCTGATGGAGGGTTTAGTTGCTAGGGAGGGTTGCGCTTTGAGTTTTCTGATGGCAGGTTTAGTTGCTAGGGAGGGTTGCGCTTGGAGTTTGCTGATGGCAGGTTTAGTTGCTAGGGACGGTCCCGCTTGGAGTTTGCTGATGGCAGGTTTAGTTGCTAGGGAGGGTTGCGCTTGGAGTTTGCTGATGGCAGGTTTAGTTGCTAGGGAGGGTTGCGCTTGGAGTTTGCTGATGACAGGTTTAGTTGCTAGGGAGGGTCCCGCTTGGAGTTTTCTGATGGCAGGTTTAGTTGCTAGGGAGGGTCCCGCTTGGAGTTTGCTGATGGCAGGTTTAGTGGCCTGGGAGGGTCCCGCTTGGAGTTTGCTGATGGCAGGATTAGTGGCCAGGGAGGGTCCCGCTTGGAGTTTGCTGATGGCAGGTTTAGTTTCTAGGGAGGGCCCGCTTGGAGTTTGCTGATGGCAGGTTTAGTTGCTAGGGAGGGTCCCTCTTGGAGTTTGCTGATGGCAGGTTTAGTTCCTAGGGAGGGTTGCGCTTGGAGTTTGCTGATAGCAGGTTTAGTTGCTACGGAGGGTCCCGCTTGGAGTTTGCCGATGGCAGGTTTAGTTCCTAGGGAGGGTTGCGATTGGAGTTTGCTGATGGCAGGTTTAGTTGCTACGGAGGGTTCCGCTTGGAGTTTGCCGATGGCAGGTTTAGTTCCTAGGTCGGGTCCTGCTTGGAGTTTGCTGATGGCAGTTTTAGTTCCTAGGGAGGGTTGCGCTTGGAGTTTGCTGATGGCAGGTTTAGTTGCTACAGAGGGTCCCGCTTGGAGTTTTCTGATGGCAGGTTTAGTTGCTAGGGAGGGTTGCGCTTGGAGTTTGCTGATGGCAGGTTTAGTTGCTAGGGAGGGTTGCGCTTGGAGTTTTCTGATGGCAGGTTTAGTTGCTAGGGAGGGTCCCGCTTGGAGTTTGCTGATGGAGGGTTTAGTTGCTAGGGAGGGTTGCGCTTTGAGTTTTCTGATGGCAGGTTTAGTTGCTAGGGAGGGTTGCGCTTGGAGTTTGCTGATGGCAGGTTTAGTTGCTAGGGACGGTCCCGCTTGGAGTTTGCTGATGGCAGGTTTAGTTGCTAGGGAGGGTTGCGCTTGGAGTTTGCTGATGGCAGGTTTAGTTGCTAGGGAGGGTTGCGCTTGGAGTTTGCTGATGACAGGTTTAGTTGCTAGGGAGGGTCCCGCTTGGAGTTTTCTGATGGCAGGTTTAGTTGCTAGGGAGGGTCCCGCTTGGAGTTTGCTGATGGCAGGTTTAGTTGCTAGGGACGGTCCCGTTTGGAGTTTGCTGATGGCAGGTTTAGTTGCTAGGGAGGGTCCTGCTTGGAGTTTGCTGATGGCAGGTTTAGTTGCTAGGGAGGGTCCCACTTGGAGTTTGCTGATGGCAGGTTTAGTTGCTAGGGAGGGTCCTGCTTGGAGTTTGCTGATGGCAGGTTTAGTTGCTAGGGAGGGTCCCGCTTGGAGTTTGCTGATGGCAGGTTTAGTTGCTTGGGAGGGATGCGCTTGGAGTTTTCTGATGGCAGGTTTAGTTGCTAAGGAGGGTCCCGCTTGGAGTTTGCTGATGGCAGGTTTAGTTGCTAGGGACGGTCCCGCTTGGAGTTTGCTGATGGCAGGTTTAGTTGCTAGGGAGGGTCCTTCTTGGAGTTTGCTGATGGCAGGTTTAGTTGCTTGGGAGGGATGCGCTTGGAATTTTCTGATGGCAGGTTTGGTTGCTTGGGAGGGATGCGCTTGGAGTTTGCTGATGGCAGGTTTAGTTGCTAGGGAGGGTCCTGCTTGGAGTTTGCAGATGGCAGGTTTAGTTGCTAGGGACGGTCCCGCTTGGAGTTTGCTGATGGCAGGTTGAGTTGCTAGGGAGGGTCCTGCTTGTAGTTTTCTGATGGCAGGTTTAGTTGCTAGGGAGGGTCCCGCTTGGAGTTTGCTGATGGCAGGTTTAGTTGCTTGGGAGGGATGCGCTTGGAGTTTTCTGATGGCAGGTTTGGTTGCTAGGGAGGGTCCCGCTTGGAGTTTGCTGATGGTGTGGCAAAGCTCTTCCATCTATTCTGTCAGATGCGACTAAGACTGAGGGGAAGGCTTGGCAACTTCCAATGATGGTTAGAGAGCACATGGTACAGTGAGGAGTGGTCGCCAGTGCTCCCACGAGGGTGCATACCTCTCGAATCAGCACTTATGTGGTTGGCAGCAAAAGGTGTCTACTACTGAGGCTCAGTGGCAGGAGCATGAGTGGCACAGACCCCCTCAGCACTTTACTGATTCGGGCAATAACCACAGGCAGCCCTAATGCCCTTTGTTTTAAAGTCAGCTGTAACAGATGTCCAAGTGTGACCATGTAATCAGAGATCCTGCCATCAAGGGCCAGGTGGGTGTGGCAATACTCGACCATCAGATCGGCTCCTGATGCAGCTGTGCTAAAAGCCCCTTCGAGGGCGTGCAGGACCTCCATTGGAGACGGCTCGGGCTGTGCTGCTCCTAAGAACTGGGTGCCATTAAGGGCATGCCCGTCCCGCAACATCAGCGGCGTGTGATTGGTCCTGCAACATCAGCGACGTGTGATTGGTCCGAGCCCTTAAGTAATCTCACCCAGGTTCACTGGCATCTCCACAGTCTGCAAGCAAGTGTACCACCCACAAACAGATGCTGTGCTCATTGCCCCTTTTGTGGTCGCCCTGAAAGCAACCACAGCGGTGTTGGCCAGCAACTGGGCATCTTATTGGCCACGGCCAGGCAGTGATGGAGCATGGTGCCTGAGGAATAGTTGGGCTGTCCCTGGCGTGGGTGCTGGAAAAAAGGTATGATAAAATAAGCCCAGCTGGCTGGCACAGGGCACCGTCACTTGAATGAGTGATGATGGAGCAAGCATGGCCAGTTGGGTGCCTCCTTTGGCAGGCAGTGATGGAGAGAGCTGAGCCAAAGCTAGAGCAGATGGCACCACAGGTGGTGTGCCTGCCCCAGGCCACTCCAAGTGTGCCTATACCAGAAGGTTCTTTACACTCTGGCTTCCACCAGACATGTCTGATGTCTGTGAGCAATTCTTGGGGGTTCATATCTAGTGGGAGGTAATACAGCAGTGAACTGTCGGCTCTGGTGCCAAGGAGCTTCTCCAAGAAGCTCACTCTGCCTTGGTGATCATTAAGGGTGTTCTGTATATCCCATGGAACCCCTCCACCCCCACAAAACAGGGCTGCGGCTCAACTCCTCACTCCCTACCCAGCGGATAGCTTGCAATGTGTCCATGCTGATGGCTGCGGACAAGGCCTTCGACAATACAATTCAGACAATTACTGTATAAGAAGCAACACAAATGCTGCCTGCAGTGTGCAGTGGAAGCACCAGAAATGTGTGTACTGCACAAGAGATATACGAAAGAGCAGAGACATGAGAGCAAATGCACCATTCATTCACAGTCTGAGTGTGAGAAAGTGGCCCCCAGGCACTATCGTTACTGCAAAAGAAGAGGCATGACTTTCGTGCAGGGAATCCTGGGTCCTGCAGTCTTCCTGCTTGTTTGCAGCAACACACTGCTGTAGTGCTAAACACAATATGCAAATAACAAGGTGGCAACAGGATAATGCTGGGGAGACTAAAGCACACTAGGAGAAAAGGGGCAGCACATTTTGTGGGGAATAAAAAGAGGGAGTCAAACATTCAGGCTTCCTATAAACAGCTGTGAGGGTTACCGAGCTAAAAGATATTAACCTCGTCTCCGGTGTAATAGAAGTTTATATAAACGTTGCAGATTACTCAAGGGGTACTCACTGGGTGAGGGCCTCGACCAACCAGAGTTCTTACTAGCGAGCGCCTACACAAAAATAGACTGAATGAAAAATGGGCAACCGTTTAAATGTTCCTGAGTTCAACTCAACAGCGTGGATAGAATGGCTATAGGTGCACACCCCGCCACTGCCTACACCTGGAGGGGGAACATTGGACTGCAGGCCTTGGTGCACAACCACTACTAATATAATGAGGCGGAAAGCCCCGAGGCCGTGGGCCGAGCCGGTCAGTAATGGACCGCCACACAAGTTAATGGCCCAAGGGAAGTGAGGGTCCCTTAACGAGTGAGGAAATGCTGTCACCGACAGGGATGGCCAACCGCTGAAGAGCATATTACCATTAGCACCCATGCAGTTTCCTACACAGGTGAAAATGGTGTGTTTTTAAAAAAGAAAATACAAGAAACATACCTTTGCTGCACGGCCCTAAGCGCCGTGGTTCCTAAGTCTGTTTTCAATGTTGATGACGATGATGTCATCAACTTTGAGAACGGACTTCTGGAATGCACTGCGTGGCTTGGTGCCATGCAGAAAAGGTATGTTGCTTTATTTTAAAAATATGCACACTCTTAGCACCCGTGAAGGAAACTACATAGGTGATAAGAGGTGAGGGGTTAGGGGAGCGGGGAAGTGTAGTGGGGCACTGGCTATCATCCCCCAGGCTGTTCTGAACGTGGGCTTGAACCATGCAATACAGCCTGTGTTCCGAGTATCCTGATTGGCCAGCATCCCCTTCCAGGGTGCTAACAGGAAATAAAGACTCTTTAGAAAAAAATCACTGTAGAAAATGCAACGCCTTCCCAAAGAAACATGGTAATGGGAGACTTAATGCACGCACACAAGTGACTGCCGATCCACGCCAATATTACCGGATAACAGGGATACTGCTCAGAACTTAATTTTACTAAAAATTAATTTTCTGAACACAGTGCAACGTAAATGCAAATAATAAACAGCAGGGAATAATAACAAGAAAGGTTAGTGTAAATGTTGCACAGCAGAGCAGCATAGCATTGCAGGTGAGTACACATAACATACAACCGGGCAGAATAATTGTACTGTATTGTATGGTATGTATATTTATAGAGCGCAAACAAGACCGAAAGGCATCAAGGCACTAGGAGAGGGCGTGGGAGGAAGCGTCAAGGCCAACAGAACTAAAGCAGAAGGTTACCCGAGCAAAGGTGTCTACTGGGATTGTAAGGCACAAGCCTAGAACGTAAAAACTCAGCCCCCATGTTATGGGTGGCACGGTGAACAAGGCAAAGGATTTTGAACTTAACTCGACTCCTATTATGGAGCCAGTGAAGGCGATGGAGTGAGTCTTGGAAATGTGTGAGTCTGGGAGCTCCCAAAGCGAGGCGAGAATCTGAAGAATCTGAAGACGTTGTAAGAGAGCCTTGGGTTGGCCTAGATAGATACCATACAGTAATCAAGTGATCCCATGATGGAGGCAGTTACAATCTTCGTCCTAGCTTCAGATGGAAGAAAGGGTAAACATTTTGTATCCAAGTTGGCAAACTGCTGAGATGTGGGCCTCTCTAGAGCTTCGGGACATGACTTTAATCCCAAGGCTCTTAACTACACGGCTAGGTTCCGGGCAAGGGCCGAAGGAGACAGGCCAGTAATCACAAGACCAAGGTCGTCCTTTATTGTGAGACCTAACCAATAAGACCTGAGCATTGTCTCCATTTAGCTTGAGCCAGTTGGTGGCCGTCCAATCTCCAACCGCGGATAAACAGTCTCTCCATAAGAACCGGTAGCAGAGATGTGGAGCAGAAGTTCCCAGCAAGTGCTGGGTCATGGTGTGCATTTTTCAGCAGAGGAGAAATAGTAGCATGACTAAGGGGGTCAGCAAGATCTCCAGCAGAAAAGGAGTACTGAGATAGTGTCGTGGGAGATAGATTTTAGGATGGGAAGAGGGATAGGATCCGTGGGGTGCGCAGATTGGAGTCTGAATCATCTTTCTTTGGTAAAGTCACACCCGATGAGTCAAGATTTCCCACACAACATGACTGTTAGAAAGAGCGCACTGCATGTCTTCCCAAATGATCACTAGCAGTCACTGTTAAATATAACCTGCTTTATATATTTCACACGAGGAAAAGACAGCTTCAAAATATATGCACCCAAGAGGATCTGATCGACTTCATAGACATTTTCCAAAATGAACAGGAAACAAGTGGTTCCCTCTTATTATTCACCTACAACATGAATATCGATGCTCAGCGTCTGGGAATTATTTGAAATAACCTCCCCATTTACACTGTCTTTTAGAGGCGGTTCTACGCTACTACAACAAAGTAAATTACTTCGAGTTTATAAATTATTTAACTTTTTATTTGGTGTGGTCTCACCCAGACCCTCCTTTCCCGTCACTATCACCCCTACTCCAAGCCTCTACGCCCCCTCTTTTACCCTTTAACTCTTAAATGCATGTAGAAAATTCAAGTAATTCAAAGTGTTTGCAACAAAGTAAGTTACCACAAAGTATCTTACTTCTCTGAAACAATGGAATACCTGGGAGACATATGAGAATGTTCTGACTAGTATTTAAGTCAGATAAATGGCCAGGTCAGTGGCTAATGTACTCAAGGAAAGTTTAACCAGGGGGTGAATTAGGAGGTGCAAGAGAAGAGGAAACAGAGCTTTAATGCAGGGCCTTCCAGCAGAGTGAGGAAGGAACTTACCGGGCCATCAGAAATTGAGAGACTTTCTTTTTCCGGATTCTGTAGTGTAATAGCAACCTTCCTAACGCTTACAATGACCAGGGTTGAAGGGCTCCAATTCACAGGACAGGCAGCAGCAGCAATGCTATCGCAGATCTTCTCCCTTCTTTTTGGTTCTTGGGCTTTGGAGCTGGAGCAGCTCTCTGACAGTCTGAGTTTGGCTACAGCTCAGCAGAGGGAATAGCCACCTCAGCTGAGTCCTCACAACAGCAGTCAAGTCTGGGTACAGGCTAGGGCAGTACACGGGGCAACACATCCATCATTAAGGCCTCAGGACAAGGCCTTAAGGCTCAGAGCACTACTGCATGCAGGGTCAGCCTGCCTGGAAGATTGTCTGGAAGGCGCAGAGAGAGGCAGCAACAGGCTTCAATGGAAGGGGCTGGTTAGGCGTGCCAACCCAGGGTATGGCTCGCTTTTCAAAGGCCTTGGAACGTACCATGGACAGGTGCAGGGGGTTTTCATGAAGGTTATACCAAGTACCAAACACAGGTTGAGGGTGCAATAACTATACATTTCCAACACACTGTGAGACTTAAAGTGATGTACATACACACATGGGTCACAGAGTTACACAATGATTTGTGATAAAATGTACTTAACTAATTAAGTCATTCACACATGCAAGGGGCACCTCTATTGAAGTGTGAGCTCAGAGGATCGGGCATCCTCCTCCTCTTCCAGGTGCCACATAGTCTGAAAAGCATCTCTATATTACATACAGGAGAAGAGCAGGTGCCAAGAAGAATTGTTTGCAACAAGAGAGTTCCATCTGAGCTGACAAACAAGCAAACATAGGGCAATGTAGGAACCAAGGAGATGTGATGGCCTGGAGCCTACAGAGTTCTGAACTAAGGACATGTCCTACTCTGCTGAGTCATTGTCCATTCCAAGACATGGCTGTCCATATAGTTTAGTGTACATTGAAGCATCCTATTACTCAGCATTTTACTAACGTGAAAACACAACACAGCTACTACTGTCCACATACATGGTTCCTTTGTTTCAGGCTGTCCGTACTGGCATCCCGCGGTATGACAAGCCTGTCAGGTTCTGGTGGCCCACAGACAACTGATTCTGTGTTTCATGAGTACTGTTTGTACCACCTGTATTTCGCAGGTTGCTGCACTTACCTGGGGGTCTGAACTCGTTTTTCTACCCAGAATTCGCGGACTCATCCTGCCAGTACCTGAATCCCATTGATATTGATATTTTATTTGTATTGCGCTCGTACACAAGTGTTTCAGAGCGCGACAAGGCAAGGGAGAGAAACAAGGGAGAACAAAACAGCGATCTTACTAGGCCCAGTAACATTGAGAATGCGCAGGTGCCTAGGAGAGGGAAAGGGGAAAAGTGAAAGAAAATGGGGGAGAAGTGGAAAGGGTAATCGCATGTGAACATCATAGCCTCACCCAATTCCTTGTGCGAGCACCAATTTGCACATAGGCTACCACCGATGCACCAAAATCCATAGGTTGCGCTCATGGGTTTTCGAGTCATTCGTCCAGTGTTAGTCTGAAATCCCTGTTAGGCATTGTTACTAGAAGAAGACAGTAATACGGCAGCTCACGGGTATTTCAGTGGACAAACAGGACAGCAGCACCCTGTAGCATTCTGCTGTGCCTTAAAATGGGAGGGAATAATAAATGCCTGCGATTTTGTATAGCAGTGTTTCAAATTTGAAATACACAGTGACGCAAATGTCTATGCCTGTGTATGAATTGCTTTACTTTTGGAGACCCGAAGGCCCTGATTCATGGAATCGTCTGCGTGGCACTATTTCATACTTTGCACAGACTTTGTGCAGGATCGGCACGGCTCTGCGATTGGCCGAGTGCCTTGCGCGAGACACCATTCAGGAGGTCGGTGTGGCCTGCGCAGTGACCGGAGTAGGTGGCGCAACAGGCAAAATGAGGAAGAACAAGGGAAAAAGTGGGCGTTTTGAGGGACAGGTTGCAGGCAGTCCATTGCACGCCCGCAAATGCACATGACAAAGTGTTTTTTTGGATGTGACTGCACAACATCTCACCTGCGAAATGCCCACACAAAGCCTTTGATATTTCACCCACCCGAAGGCAGGTGTACAGACACTCGCGCACATGATTCGCAGCACGGAGGTGAGTTTGTATGTCGGATTCAGGGGTATGTGCATGCAGGCGGGGTTCCAATCAGACTTAGGGGTGCGTGTATGCAGATTAGCGGGATGCAGGGACGGTTTACAGGGATTTTCACCCAGTTTGCCAAAATATGACATGAGATACGGGAAACGGTACGCATGATCTCGTGTGCTGGTTGCAGTTACGGGGGACCTCGCACATGTGTCACTGAGGTGCTGGCTTGGTTGTGGGGGACCCCACGCAGTTTTCATGGATTGCGTGTGTTTGTGCCCGGGGAGCCTGCAAAGGTAGGTGAATGTAGCTGTTTCAGCTTTGTGTGGGGGCGTGTCGGGGGCGTTCCAGCCGTAACTTGCAGATAGGCCTACTTTGCAGGAGCAATTCCATAAATATGCAAAGCATGCAGATTTCCTTCTGGGTGCAGGCTTGCGCAGTGTCGTTCCCGGGGCACACTTTTCCATGAATCGGGGCCTATATATTTTCCTGCAGTTGAAGTGAAAACCTTTTTCCTTGCATCGACACACAAGTGCAAAGCGAGGACTTGTTTGTTACTTTACTATGCATGTGAGTACCAAAGTAGGTCCTTGCTGAGATGTGGACACACAGAACGTGTTTGGCTGTGTTGCGGTCTGTATTGTTATTTTCTACTTTTCAGTATGCAGACTCGGTGGAAATATGCTGTAGAGGAGCAGCTGAATTCCTGTGCAGGAAGTCCCGCCCCCATTTTGCCTATATGTTGGAAGCCGAAAATCGCGGCATGCATGACACAAATGATTTTGCCAATACCACGGAGAGTCTTTGAGAAAAGTTATCCATTGAGAAGACCCTATATGATGTACCCTCGTAAAGATGACAATCTCTTGGAGGAGGTCCCTGAAGGAATATGAACATAAGAGGAAAAGGGGCAGGTGATGTCACAAGAAATGAGCGTGATGCACGGAGAAGAATGGTCAAAGAAGAAGATGCATAGACCTTATAGAATCTGATGACGAAGCAAATAATCGGGTAACATTTCATATGCGGAATGAAGGCTGCACGTGTGAAGAGCACTGCAGAAACTACAAGATCTGCTAGATCATACAAGACTCTGAGAGGCCCTCGAAAACTCAGGAAACTGCTCACCAGAGGCAACTGAGTGGATAGCTTTGTTTCTACATGATAGGCAATCCAGGATTGTCTGGGGAAATAAAGCCTCAAACACCAAACCTGTGGATTGTGGAGTTCCACAGGGAGCTAGCTTCTCCCCATTGCTATTCAACCTGTATATGCGCTGCCTTTGCACCATGCTGTCCCAAATGGGTATATTTTTTACCAACTTTGCCGACGATACCCAGCTGGTCTTCGAGCTCAGCAGGGATTACAAAAAGGATAGCGACAAACTTTTAACCTTATACAACATCATCGAGAGTTGGATGAGGACAACTGGATGTGTCTCAACGGCACTAAGACCGAGTTTATGATCTTCGGATCCACACAGGCCAGAAAGAAACTGAGTTCCCTTTACTCTTCATTTTGCATCAAAAACAACCAAATCCCAATATCTGAAAAAGTGAAGACTCTGGGAGTCTATGTACAAGCCTCCCTAGGAGCAGAGGCACACACAGCCTCCTTAATGAAAAATTGCCAGTGCCATCAAATACTCTTGAAAAAAAATAGACCTTTGCTCGATCAAAAGAACAGCACCATTATTGCCAGAGCAACAATATTATCCAGACTGGACTATGGAAACTTCTTGCTCCTAGGAGTTAACAGCAAATGTCTGAAACAATGTCAGGTGATCCAAAATAACTCCATCAGGACAATCACGGGCAGGTCAAGGAGGTCACATATCACAGGAGACAGAAAAGATCTTCATTGGTTGGCCATGGAAGAGAGAATTATTTTCAAGTCACTCACCATGGTCCATCGATGCCTATATGGCAAAGCTCCGGCTTACCTAAAGAAACAGTTTAAGTGGCATGCACCATCTAGGTGCCTCAGATCATCCAATATAGGTTTACTGCAAACTACCGCAACGACAAAGCAAAATGACCTAGGCAAGGCCTTCCCGACCAGAAGTACCCAAAAATGGAATGAACTACCAACTTCACTGAGGCTTGAATCCAAGTATATTCAGTTCAGGAAGAAATTGAAAACACTGTTATTCAAATAAATCTAGGAATTAAGTCAATCCTTTAACGATGAAATAACAGCCCGGTTCACATCTTTGATCTTTACTGTCTTGTCTTTTTGAAATGTGCTCTGACGCCTGCGGGCTTTAGTGCTATATAAATAAATAAATAAATAAATAAATAAATAAATAGATACATAGATAAATAAATAAATAAGCAAGCCATTCAATAACTGTACAGATGCAGCAACGCAAGTAGATTAGGTAATCTTAAAGGCTAGCTATGCTTAGTGAATAGACTGCAGACGGTGTCGCCATTATATAGAATTCTGGACATCGTGAGCTCAGATCCATAAAGAAAGAAGGATTTAGTGAGCTCAGATCCATAAAGAAAGAAGGATCAGAGGGATGTGTCTCAGAAAGAAAACAGTTGAAGATTGAGGAAAGGCCTGGAATAGCTGTCTGGCCTGGTGTCAAAGGATGGAGGCCAAGAACCGTTATGTATCCTTGAAGAAGAGTGAACGTGATAAGCAAAACCGTTCCTTGTTAAGGTGCGAGAACGAACATCATGAGTGCAATTATATTAATTCAAGACAATTAAATGCTGCAAAACAGGCCAAAATACGGTCGCCTGTCACATGAGCCAAGGATAGAAATAGGAGTTGGGGCGTACAGACCAGAATTGCGATAAGAGTGTGCCTACACTGCCAATTATTCTCAGGAGCAGTGATACTTTGCAAGGACAAGTTCAAAGACAATCTGAATGGCAGAAGGCATGAGGGATAAGAGATGTTGGGGTAATTGGGTGGGGAGACACAGTCAAGTCCACCCACTGGCACCTGGGGTACCATCTTACGCGCTGTAAGTGAATCGAATGTTCCAGAAGGGTAAAAGTGTGCCAACCAATTGTAGAAAGCATATCACTGACCTTATAGTTTGATAGCCAATGGTCTTTTGTGTATCTAATAAGTGATGAAGATGACTTGCACAAGGGGTGGGCATAAATTGTCCATCTGACTGTCGAGACCCAACCACAACCCCATCCCTTAAAGAAAGTATACTTAGATGTCCCCCTTGAGCCGATCACCATCTCTCATGAGTTTTCTTAGTTTCCCACATATTATGACGTCATGTATGACAAGTTTTTGATATATAAATGTGTTTTTTATGCAAAATGATTGAGAGCACGATCAAATATCTGTTGATGTCCATTGTAACTCCTTGTTTTAGACAATTGAAAATAAAACAGTAGGAGGAGACATTTTGCCTACTTCCTGAGTCTTGTCTTATTATTTGGTGTAAGAGTTATTCTGCATCCCCATCCGTGGGTTCAATGCATTAAAATCTATGCACACAGCTGTTGCCGAAACCTATAGAAAACAAACCCCGGGAGCACGCATAAAGCCGTGGAAGAACACTGCTCCAAAGGAACTGGGCAAACACGGTTAATCAAATCAAAAATTCTGTTTGGGAGCAGAGAATGACAGCGCAGCAAGGGACGCTTCATTCAGGTGGGGAACTCTGGGGAATTGCTGCCTCTCTTCGCTTACCTGGACAGAATTCTCCTAGTCATTATATCGCTCCCCTGCAGCGTGCGCTATTGTGGGACTGTCTCCACACCACCCTCGTCCCGCCTCCCAAGAACATGGCACCAGGCAGACTTGATAGAATAATCTAATGCCAAGCCAGCTATCAAGGACTTGGTTTTCCCATTTCTTTTAAGGATTTCATTAAAAAAATTCAAATTTAAAAAATAGCTACACATATTTCCAGGGCTGGAGACATTTCCCTGCACAGCAAATGACAATATATTTGACCTGGACGTCCACTTCCCAGGCAGTGGTTGAATGTGAAACCAGCAGAAGCGTTTGATGCCCACTGCTCGCAGTTTCAAGCAATATAGAGAATGGTGGCACTTTGGAGGTGGCATCATGGCGGGGTGCGACGGGGTATCACTGGTGACGAGCGCACAGATATAGGTTATGCTTTTGACATGAAAGGAAGGCAGCAAAAGAACTCAAAAGTGCTCTTTGTAATTATATAAAGTCTTGGGGCTCAACGCATGCAGCCCCTGTAATGGGGTTGGTTGGAGATGCACCAGGCTGTGTCAAGGAAGAAGGCCAAAATGCCCATGGCACAGCCTGACATGCCTCAGCACCCATTACAAGCGTCATGGCATTCATATAGCAGAGGCAAAGGCCATGCCATCTCTTGATATACCCCCCTCAGGCCAGATCAATGAAGCCGCTGTGCCCACATCAGATGGTCACAGAGAAAGCCCCTATGGAATCTGTCATCTTACAGCAGGGGGCTAAACTGCCTGGCCTCTGTGTCCCTGCCACCCCTGACCTCTTATAAAACAAGCTTTGGGTAAAGTTGGCATGTTAAGTGAATGCAGTGGTCTGAGGACCCACCACCATGAAGCAGGGTGTGAGGACCCACCACCATGAAGCAGTGGCGTGAGGACCCACCACCGTGAAATCTACTATGAGTCAGGACTGGATGGCTTTCCTGGGATGCGTTGGTGGGAGCAAAGGTACACACTGTTTGTTTCTGCAAGTGTGTATAACTCAAGAAGTGTGACAGCATGGGGGTGGGGGGCTCAGGTGGTTGTAACATTAACCAGAATCTGCAAAAGAACCCCATATCTACTTGGTTGCTTCTTCTATCAGGCCGGCTCCACCAGGTGTTTGCTAAAGTGGATCTTAGAGGCCTTCAAAGATTGGGGCATGGATAAACAAATCCTGCATCTGTGCAATGCCAGCCTGCTGCCACCCGTGTGAGCCGGGTGAACAACCAGAAGGTTCGGTCATGTATGGACCAGGAGAAGAATCTTACATCTGAGGGGCAACTCTCTTTGGATACTTTGTGGATTTCCAAATCCACTTTGACAAGGGAGATGTTAGGTGGAGTGGGACCATGGTGGGAATTGGTGGCAATAGGAGTTGGTGGTGGGTGATGGGGTTTTGTGAATGTTTACTACAGCTGTGGGACCGATTTATATAGGCAGTACCAAAACCCTTTACAATCATGAATGGGTTGATGCAAGAATGTCCCGATGCAGTTTGACTTTTATTCAGAAGGCCAAACGGCCTAAATGCATTGCTTCTCCCCATTGATGTGGGTTTTTCCTGTTCCATTTGATCATGTCCCAGGTACAAGCTGGCGGCACAAACTACTAGGATCCTTTCAATCTTACTGTGAGGTCAACCATGCCTCCATCAACACCAAGATCTGGTCAACTGCATACACATGTAATCCAGTGAATGCATATAAACATTTAGGCCTTAAACATTCTATTGCAAAAGAAGAACAAATAGTGAATGGCCTTCTTACGGCCAAATGACTTCTGCTCTGCAGGAGTATAAGGATGAAGAGTAGTGGCTAAACCACCTGCTCAGCCCTCACACTTCTACAAATCGACAGTGATCCCAATCATAAAGGTGAAACATGCACAGTTAAGATATACCTCTTTCGACTTTTGTGGTAGTGCAGGCCGAGTGAAGGGCATACTGTCAGAAGGGGTGTATATGTGATCCAGCAGTGAACCACGCAGCAAAGTATAAGTGTCCAAAATAAAGGAATGTTCAATCAAGGTTTTATTAAAAATATATAAACTGTAATTAAACACACCAATGTACAAATAACTATTCAAACACTAACAAAAACTCACCTCTTTAAGAGAGGACACAGAATGTGCAACGGTGCAGCACTCTGGGTAATAAAAACAAGGGTAAGAAGGCAATAAGCAACCAACACGTTCAAAAGGATATGTCGTTCAGTGGACAAATGGTTCAAAAGTGACCTGACAAGTTTCTACGGCCCAAAGATAGACTAGGGGCATTTATGTGGCAAGAACACCTTCAACGACAGGATCGCAAAAGCCAGCTCTAATACTAAAGAGCTCTTCTCCATCCTCTGCGAATTGGAATCCCCTATTCAACTAATAGACAATGCCCCTAAAAACAAGTTTGGTGCACAAACATTCCAAACGCCCTTTCTAACAAAATGTCCTCGCTTCAATTTAAAATTGCTAAAAAAAAGGCCACACTGTTACCACTGGACCAACAAATACCCCAATCTCAGGAGAATAAGACCACTGCACCGTTTAGATTGAAGACTATCTCCATAATTGACACAGAAAAAATAATACTCTCCCTCAAACCTTCAATTTGTAAGGGCGACTCCTGCCCAGCACAATTAATAAAGAACGCAGCTAGGGACCTAGCTCCCTTCATTTCCAAGCTTATAAACTCTTCCTTTAAATCCAAAACGGTACCCACCAACCTCAAAGAATCATGGGTCCTCCCATTACTGAACAAAACAAACTCTGGACCCCACCATCCCCACCAACTACAGACCAATCACCACTGTGGCATTTCTACTTAAAATCCTAGACAGAGCTGCCTACATGCACATACATTACCTGGAAGCTAACCACCTGCTTGGCTCACAGAAATCTGACTTCCGCCCACTCCATGGTACGGAAACAGCTTTTTTAGACCACAAGACACAAATTGAGGAACTAAAGGATAACGGGAAAACAGCCTTGCTCCTCTTACTGGATTTGTCGGCTGCTTTTGACTTGGTGGACCATGCAGGCTTATGCAACCGGCTCGAATCTGCCGCCAACTTCACCGGAGATGCCATAGCCTGGGTCCAATCCTTCTTAGCTAATCGCACCTTGCGAGTCTTCTCCACATCTGACTCTGCTGACCCTATCAAAACCACCTGTGGTGTCCCACACGGATCCTGTGTCTCCCCCACCATGTACAACATCTTCACCAAGCCTTTGTTTGACAAGTTGGACAGACTGGGTGTCATCTACACAAACTACGCAGATGACACCCAGATCCACATAACCCTTTTGGGCGACCACGAGACAGACTCAGCCTTGGTGAACAAGATATACACCCTCATTCAGGCATGGATGGCCCCACATGGCCTCTGCCTGAATGACGATAAAACCGAGATACTAATCCTAGGCTCCGAAGCTAATATCCAAAAACTAGGCCCAAACTACACATCCTTCAGCATTGATAACAATCCTATCAAAGTGATGCCTGTGGTTAAAACCCTTGGATTCTATCTGGACTCCTCCCTCACTCTCAAGAAGCAGGTCAACTCCCTCGCCTCCTCTACCACCTACACCTGCAAACTCATCCGCGCATCCAGACCATACCTTTCCAGTGCCAGTTGCATCACCCTAGCTAACGCTCTTATCATGTCTAGGTTAGACTACTGCAACGCCCTGTACTCTGGAGCCAATAAATACATCACAGACAAACTTCAAAGACTGCAGAATAATGTCCTGAGAGCAGCACTAAACATCCCTCACAGAGAGCACATCACCAAATGCAGGAAAGAGGTTAATTGGCTAAAAATAACAGATAGAATCCTACTTAAAACAACATCCCTCACCTCTAAATGTCTAAACAACCTAGCCCCCCGTACCTTATGGAAGAAATCACTAGGAAAACTTCCACGCGACCCACGAGATCTGCCAACACCTTCAAACTAGAGACTCCTAGGTTTAAACGTTCCACCGCGGGAGGAACTAGCTTTCCTGGCAAAGCTGCTCACTGCTGGAACAAGTTACAGCTTGACCTCAGAACTGAACAACCGTACCCTAAATTCAGGCACAAGATAATCAAATGGCTGCACGCTAATGACACATAACTTGATTAACACCTAGCCTACTCCCACCTTAGCCCTTACCTACCTTTGCTTACCCGTATTTCTCCACTCTTAAAATAGCCGAGCATGCATCCCTCCTACATACCTAGCGTATATATGACACCTGATGTATAGTCTGACCTATAAACGTGATCATATAGCCCTCTGTTTAGATAGTCTCGCTAGAGTGCCTGGACATCCCAAGACATGCCCCGTTCCTGGACATATGTTTGTATATATTTGCTGTTGTGTTTTATATTCTCATGCCAAATACTGTAACAAGCTTAAGTTTTCCTGTACACTGTTGCGCCCGGCTACCCAAGG
This sequence comes from Ambystoma mexicanum, assembly GCF_040938575.1. Taxonomy (NCBI): domain Eukaryota; kingdom Metazoa; phylum Chordata; class Amphibia; order Caudata; family Ambystomatidae; genus Ambystoma; species Ambystoma mexicanum. The sequence continues at coordinate 1,511,289,055 of NC_090922.1, forward strand.
GTTAGGCGTGCATTACCAAATAAACAAACAAACAAACATGACCCTTATACAGCTGAGCTGGGATCACAGTGCTGACACAGTATGATATCAAATATATGTGGTTATAATAGGTCTGAGCAATGCTAGCCACTGTGCCCTAAATCAGATATGGCTTATTTTTAAAATGTACAACTGCCACCAGGATAGTAACTCTCATGGGAACAGAGGTGCATATCTTAATTGCAACCCATGTGCCGAAGTGACTTGGCTGTCACTGCAGGTGTCAGGAGTGCACCTGTGACCCCTGGAACCGCTCTGTGCCACTAGTGAGCAGGTGCTGCAGATCAAGAAAATGATTCAACAGGACACTGGTGTACACTATGCTTTTGGCATGGAGCTTATGAAAAGAGAGATCTGGTTAGCAGATCACCCTTTCTGAGACTGAATTACCTCCTTTATTTTTGTTAACGAAAACACATTTTTAAAAAGACAGGATTTCTACTCTATTACCATGTGGCAGTTCCTCACACTTCTGAATCTGATTGCCCTATGTGGGACATTTCTGTTTAAACACCCACTTATGACATATCTACACAAAGGGGTTTCTCTTCTCTGATACGCGTCCACTCTGTGCAGGTGGCGTGGCCAGATGCTCCCTGTTCCAGGGCTTCGAGATATCTTTGGGAGATGTGTTTTAGTGGCATCTGAGTCTACTGCGATTCAAGACCCGCACTTCAAAATCAATATTCGCCCTGTATATCTCTAAGGAAAAACATGGCAGCTTGAGGTCAATACAGAGAAACCAAATGCTGCGTAATCAGGTAGTTGTGCATATTTCTAGAGTAAACATCTACAGTTTGAAGCACTTGTCTACCCCTGCCCACCTCAGGTTAGTTATTTTTGTTAATGTTATTTCTGTAAGTCCCCTGTTTCGTATAATTTGTTTTGTTAGTCCCTGGTCTATGGCCCATTTTGTCCAGACACTCATAAAATGGCGACCGCTTGTTCTCATCCTTGGTCTACTCTACAGGCACCATTGGTGGGAGCACTTTCACTGCATGTAAATGTGATATTGTAAGTCACTTCTGTTTGCAACTGACCTCCCTGTTCTTCAAATTAACACAAATGCAAATGGTACGGAAATTATCACGTGGGTATCCAAAGACTTAATCACTGGCTAGACATGATGGGCATTTTGGTTACATTGCATTAAAGATATCAAGACTGATACTTTTAAAACTTCAAATTTGTGAACATCTGACACAATATATCCCCTTTTAAGGGAGAGGGCAGTACTCTTTTTTCTCAAGCCTCACATGCTTCTGTGAAATGACCCACCTTCCTCATAGTTGCAACAGTGAAGACCCATCCGGGATGGACAGTAGGGCGCATGGAGGGTCGTTGTTGCCTCCTGTGCTGGTCTGGCCATGATACCCCGCCTGGACTATCCCCCTACACTCCAGATTCGCTGTTGTTCTCGTTAACTCTCTGCTCACACTGCTGTCACATTTGCTGACACCTTTACTAACTTGAATGCACTTACGTTCATGTTCGTGTCCTTGTGCTTCCACTACAGGCTCCCCTTTTTCCTCCCGGCTTAGTTTCTTTGTGTCAACATGGAAGTATTTATCCTTGGTAGCCATTCTCTTGACCTCATCTATGTTACCCTCTTATCTGGGCTGTACCTCCTTTCTTGTCATTCTCTTGACCTCATCTTTGATACCCTCTTATATCGGCCCCGCCTCTTTTCTGGTCATTCTCTTGACCTCATCTTTGATACCCTCTAATCTCTGCTGCACCTCGTTTCTGGTCATTCTCTTGACCTCATCTTTGATACCCTCTAATCTCTGCTGCACCTCGTTTCTGGTCATTCTCTTGACCTCATCTTTGATACCCTATAATCATTGCTGCACCTCCTTTCCAGTCATTCTCTTGACCTCTTTATTTCCCTCTTATCTCTACTCCACCTCCTTTCTGGTCATTCTCTTGACCTCTTTGTTATTGCCCTCTAATCTCTGCCGCACCTCCTTTCCGGTCATTCTCTTGACCTCCTTGTTATTGGCCTCTTATCTCGCTCCACCTCTTTTCTGGTCATTCTCTTGACCTCATCTTTGATACCCTATAATCATTGCTGCACCTCCTTTCCAGTCATTCTCTTGACCTCTTTATTTCCCTCTTATCTCTACTCCACCTCCTTTCTGGTCATTCTCTTGACCTCTTTGTTATTGCCCTCTAATCTCTGCCGCACCTCCTTTCCTGTCATTCTCTTGACCTCCTTGTTATTGGCCACTTATCTCGCTCCACCTCTTTTCTGGTCATTCTCCTGATCTCATCTTTGAAACCCTCTGTTAGGAAAGATTTCATAATTGTATCTAATTTTCCCTCCATGCGTACACCCCCAAACTTGTTGCTGCTGTTTGGAGACCATAGACTGACTTTGCCAGAAAAGCACAGCCCTCAGCTGCACTCCTCTGGGCTTTTGCTCACTTTTTATGGGGAAACTGACATGCCCTTAAGACAGTCAGTACTGGGAGACTTTGTTTCCTTAGTCCTTTTCTAATGTTGGAACTTTACAGCAACATCTAACAAGTGCACAATGTACCTTACAGTACTGTGTACTTGGGTCTCATAGTCAATTGCAAAGGCCCTAGATACTCTTGATGGACTTTTTGTGAGATGTGCAGATGTGTCATGGACAGTGCTGGTGACAGCTTATCTTTTCATAATATTTTAACCCTTTCCTGCCATGTAAACCGCGTTACCCGCGTTTGGCACTAATAGGTGTCCTGGCTCCAAAATGGCCATGCTACGAGGTTCTTTGTCCAGTCCATTGGCCATCTTGCCCCTTTTTTGGTAATTCATTTTGCCGCAAAACACGATGCTTTTGCATGCTTCTGAATGCCTTGTGTGTGTGCCTCCAGGATGTGGGCTGGAACGTCTGAGTCCAATACACATCCTGGGTGCCAGAGAGTCTGGAGTGCCATAAATGACTGGGACCACATTGGTCCGTGATTGGTCCACGTATGGAGTGTGTGTTTCTGAGCAGATCTCCCATTGGGTCCTCTTTGTTTTGGCTCAAAGGAACTTTGGATAAGAGGAGGTCAAAACACCCATACCATGTCGATCTCTGGAGTTCTCACTGAATGAAAGATATGATCCAAGTATCCTGAAACTAAGAAGCTGAGTCGAGGAACTGCTGGTAAACCACTGGAAGGTTTGGCACCCTGAGTCCGCTGTCGTCCCATGGGACCCCTCTGCATCTGGTCGTCCTAGAAGGTCTGCGAAGACGATTCGACCCATTAGAATAGTGGGACCAACTATTCCCGGAACATTCATCAAACCCTGCAAGCAAGCCTTCTCGGAAGTGTCACTGGACCAACCAGTGGGCGGACCAGCTTACGCAGGGCCTTTGCTCTCTCTCCGCCAACGTTTTGAGGAGGCCCGCGAAACCTGGTATACTGCTAGCCCTGAGTCCGCAGCACCCTCATACCAAATTTTGTACACTTGGCATTCCCAGGTCAGACGTGAGACGAGTGCGCCAGGACCAGCGCATACGCGGTTACCGTGCTGCCCTGCCGCGACAAAGACCTTTGTAGGTGTGCTGCATTTATGACCTCTTGTCCCTGAAGCCTGCTGCAGTGAAACTGGGATGATTCATCTGGCTGGAGTGGAGAAATCGCCACTGTCCCATTTGGGAATCATCGCTGTATCCCAGTAACTGAAACACGCAGAGCTGTCATATTGCCGCAGTAGAACCCGCAACCAAAGTGGACTCAACTTGCAAAGTTTGTTCCAGAGTGTGCCTGGGGCCGGTGAGTAACCCTAACCTTAACCCGTGGCCCCTAGAGCCTCCATCCATTATTAAGCACGAGTGGACCCTCGGGGTACCTCTCCTTTCCACTGCTAGTGCGAACTAGCGACTCCATCCCGTGCTCTGGAACTGCTTCTGCCTTCAAGTGGAGGTCATCCCTGAATAGTAGGAACTTATTCTTCATCGCCTCATCCACCGTCCTGAGCTGCTAGAGACCCCTGAAGAGACCCCGTTTTGCCCATTGAAACAACCGAGTGCACTTGCATTGCATGTACCATTGAGCATCAGGCTCCTCTCTTCTTAGGGCTTGGACTGTGTCAGGGGCAGACCTGGGGTGGCACGCAAAAAGCATGCAGCGAAACCTAAGGTGAAGAAGCTGGTGGGTGCCCTGCACTATGGGCCACGTGTTGTGGATGTGTGTAGTGTTCAGGTAGGATGGGGAAGGGTGCTGCCATACAGGAGACTGCTTTGTCCTCCCTGTAGGCTGCAGGCACTGCAAGTGCATCGAGACTACACTTCCCAGCATGCCTCGCGCACAGACAGCCAATCAGGGATCGGATCGGGTGTGGTACGCCCCAACGCGCATGCGCGAAAACGTCAGCATGGGGCTTGTGCTCGAGATTGCCGGGAAGAAGGACGTGAGACACCGAGTTCCGCAGGAAAACTCGTGCGAGGGGCCCCGCCCCGCCTGATTGAGAATCCGGCCCATCGCCTATACTCAGATAAGTTGGGGACGCATACCCAGGGGATCGAAGCCGCGCAATACTCAGTCCTGAGAAAGCCCGTAGAGGGAGTTTTGGGAAGCGCAGGGGGCACAGTCTCCCAGTCCATATCGCTCGCCCCTGCGCCGGCATACGAGATAAGTACTAGCCCTGGGATAAAAAGTGTTTAGCAGCGCGAGTCATGCAGATATGAGGAACGCAACTTTGGCGTTGTAAAACGGAGAATACCCGCGCCCCAAGCCACGCGCGGTGAAGCTCGCGCTGGCATTTTTACTGACGACTTGTTTGCTAAAAAGACAAGCACGGCGAGCGGCATAGTCCGTGGGGAGCCGTATCATTAAACCTGGGAAGAAAGTATAAATGCGGCATGGAGTGAATGCCCATGTGTATGTGTGACCAAGAATAACACATATTCTTTCTTTGTAGCGGAAGACGTGACCAGTCTACACCGTTTTAGAGACGCAGCACAGACTGACAGCTTATCAAGGACCGAGCACTTGGCCCGGACAATGAACCCAAGCTAAGTGTTGCATGCTAGTCTAACTGTGACAGTGGTTGCCCACTGCCAATTGAACTGCTCAAAGGGGTGAAATGTTTGTTTATGTGATTCATAATTCAGAAAGCGTACTGTTTGGCCCAGCCTGTAGGCACTGTAGGCATTATCATGTGGTGTGTTATGAAGATGACGATGAAGGTGTGCAGCAGTTGAGCCTCCCCCAATCTCCTTCTACCTACCCATTACCTCGCCCTACTCCTTTTCCCGGTTTTCCCACAACCCCCCAACCTATCCAATCAACGAGACCCTAACCCTCTTTCCCGGCACTGGTCACGAAGGCCTGCGTAAGCTTCGTCTTGCAGGTATCAAGACCAGTGTGGGGGTAGTTAGTACATCCACTCCTGCGCCAGGTACTGGTGTGCAACCCTGACAGAAGCACAAGCCCACAAATAATTACGGCGCCTGAGTGGGTTTGATACCCTCCCCCGTTTCTCGCAATATGGAGGAGATTGCTAAAGTCCTGCAGGATCTGCAAAACGAATTGGCAGCATCTCGACAGGAATACGCTACCTTATTGGTTCAAGTCCGAAGTCTGGCAGCGCAGACCTCGCCCTTAACTGGTTCAGCTCCGGTCCCCGTCCAAGTGCAAGTGTCACCAGAACCCACAGTTCCTCTTGCACCCCGAGAGCATTATGCTGGAGACCCTCAGAAGTTTACTACTTTCATCACTCAGTGCCGCCTCCAGTTTCTTACTAAACCCACGGCCTTCCAGTCCACCCAGTCTAGGACGGCCTTCGTCATTTCTTATCTCACGGGGGATGCTGCTGCATGGGCCAATCCTTTGGTGCATAAGGACGACCCACTACTCTATGACTGGGATAGGTTTCTGGGTGAGTTTGAGAAGGTATTCAATCGACGGGCAGCCACCCTGTATAAGGATAGAGAGCTTTTGACGCTCAGGCAGGGCAACAAGGAACTGGTAACTTACGTTACACACTTCAACCGCTTAGTAGCGGAAGCTGAGTGGCCTGCCGACAAGCGAATATCTCTATTCTATAAAGGTCTGCGGGACGATCTGAAAGATCTAATTGCCCAGGTTGATCCACAGCCGGTGGAATGCTCCGACATGATCGATCTTGCCTTACGGTTGGATCATCGCCAGGCTGAGAGACGGGGCGATAAAAGAAAAGGTGAACCTCGCCCGATGGTCCGGTTAGACCAGTCTCGTGGACCTCGTGGGCCGGTAGAAAGGTCTGGTGGGGATGAACCCATGCAAATAGGTTCTGTCCGAGGACCCTTATCCAAGGAAGAGAAGGAGCGACGGAGGAAAGAAGGTGTTTGCCTTTATTGTGGTTTAGCCGGGCATTTCGTGCGAGACTGCCCCACGAAGCCTAAGAGTCAGGGAAACGTATTCGCTCGGCGGTAGTGGGGGTCACCCGACCGAGCTTTCCGGAGAGGGCCCCAGTCACGGACAATCCCAATTATGCTCCCCATATTAAGATATCGGGTCAATTGAGCTATTCAGGGCACCAGAGGATGGTATCCATGCCGGTGGACTCGGGAGCAACGGGAAATTTTATTGATACCAAGTGTGTTGTAGCATTAGGGATCTCTGTTTACCCGAAAGAAACACCAGAGCCAGTTCAGGCGGTTGATGGCACCCCTCTCAGTTCAGGTCCTATTACTCATTGTACCCAAAAATTGACCCTACAATGTGGGGAATCACATTGGGAAGAGATCATCTTTGACGTGATTGCCGCCCCACAGTTCGGGATTATTCTTGGACTACCTTGGTTACGTAAACATGATCCAGATATTCAGTGGCTTACTGGTCGGGTCGCATTGAACTCCACTTATTGCCAAACACATTGTAGACCAAAACCCCTCATAGCTTCGTGCACCATTGGTACTGTAGAGGACCAGCCGGCCAAGACATATTTCACAGTTCTACCCAAAGAATACTCCGACTTTGCGGATGTGTTCAATAAAAAGGCTGCAGAGACTCTGCCTCCGCACAGATCTTTCGACTGCAGAATAGATCTTGAACCGGGAGCTGTTCTCCCATGCAGTCGCATCTACGCACTGACAGAGGCAGAAAATGAGCATCTTCGCGAGTATATCGCTACAAACTTGCAGAGAGGTTTTATTCGCCATTCCAACTCGCCAGTCTCTTCCCCCTTATTCTTTATTTCCAAGAAGTCCGGGGAGCTCCGGACTTGTATCGATTACCGCGGGGTAAACCGGATTACCATCAAAAACCGTTACCCCCTTCCTCTCATACCAGTTCTGTTAGACCAGGTACGAGATGCGGTCATCTACACTAAGGTGGACCTTAGAGGCGCTTACCATCTAGTGCGGGTGCGTGAGGTGGACGAATGGAAAACCGCCTTCCGTACAAAATTCGGATTGTATGAATACCAGGTTATGCCATTCGGCCTCTGTAATGCACCCGCAGCCTTCCAACACTTCTTGGACGAAGTCCTCCGAGAGTTTCTAGACATCTTTGCAGTTGACTATATAGATGACATTTTAATTTACTCTCGTAGTCCTCAGGAACACGTCCAGCACGTTCGCGCCGTATTATCTAAATTGCGGGAACATCAACTCTACGCTAAGTTAGAGAAGTGCGAGTTTCATCGTACCACCGTTGAATTTTTGGGGTATTTCCTGACACCCACCGGGGTACAAATGGACCAGAAAAAGGTGCAAGCGATACTAAGTTGGCCATCCCCTACTAACGTGAAAGAGGTACAATCCTTCCTGGGATTTGCCAACTTCTATCGGCGCTTCGTAAAGAATTTTTCGGAATTGGTAACCCAATCACCAAATTACTACGTAAAGGATGTACCTTTGTGTGGGATCAAGCCGCTGAACAAGGTTTTCAACTACTTAAGAGCGCTTTTACTAATGCACCTGTCCTGAGGCACCCTGACCTAGCTCAACCATTTATAGTGGAGACCGACGCCTCCAGCTATGCACCAGGGGCCATATTGTCTCAAAGGAATCCAGAATCAGGCCTACTCCATCCAGTGGCCTATTATTCGCGAAGACTGTTACCAGCTGAGGCAAACTACACCATTGCGGACCGTGAATTACTTGCCATCAAAGCCGCCTTTGATGAGTGGCGACATTATCTGATGGGGGCTCGGCACACAGTGACTGTAATAACTGATCACCGGAACTTGCAATTTATCCGGACTGCTAAAAACTTGAGTCCGCGGCAATTGCGTTGGGCCCTGTTCTTCGCGGAATTTGATTTTATAATCACATATAGGCCGGGCACTAATAACCGAAAGGCCGACATTTTGTCACGGTATCCTGATCCTGTCAGTAAGACAGAAAGTGTTCCACAGACCATAGTTCCACTGGCACGCATAGTCGGTGCTACGACTGGACTATTTGAGATGATTCAGCAAGAATTATCCATGCAGGATTTGCACAAGTGATGTGCAGAAGACCTGCAACATCAGGTAGTTGCTGGACTCCCGTATCACGGCCAGCAACTCTTCTTACCCGCTACCAAACTCCAGAAAAAAGCCATGTCTTGGTGCCACGATTCCCCTCTAGCGGGCCATCCAGGTAGGACAAAGACCCAACAACTGGTATCACGGTATTTCTGGTGGCCTAATTGGCGGCGAGACGTACAACAGTATGTGAGTGACTGCGATACGTGTGCACGTAATAAATCCAACCACGGTAAACCACCAGGGTTGTTGTGCCCATTACCAACACCTTCTGCACCCTGGCGCTCCATCACTATGGATCTCATAGTAGATCTACCTGCAGTCCAGGGGTTTACCTCCATCATGGTGGTGGTTGATACGTTTTCTAAAATGGCACACTTTATCCCTTGTATGAGAGTACCAACCGCAGGTCAAGTCGCATAGCTATTTCTTCAGCATATAGTACGCCTCCATGGACTGCCCTCCCACATAATAACGGATAGGGGACCACAATTCACCTCTCGCTTCTGGCGTGAATTCTGCAAAATCATAGGAATGGATGTGGGCCTGACATCGGGCTATCATCCGGAAACAGACGGCCAAACAGAGAGAGTCAATCAGGGGCTAGAACAGTACCTATGCTGTTTTATTGCCAGTCGGGAAGCAACTTGGTTGCAACATGTGTGGTTGGCGGAGCTAGCGTATAACAACGCAAACCATACTTCCACAAAGCAATCACCCTTTTACTGCCTTTATGGCTACCATCCCATGGTACTCCCTGTTGCATTGGCAGAATCCAAGCCGACCCTTCCAACCATAATAGGACGGAGGAAGTGCATGGAACAAGTGTGGAAAGAGGCGCAGGATAATCTTGTACAATCCAAGACCATATACAAAAAGTATGCTGACAAACATCGTCGAGCCTGCCCTCAATATCAAGTGGGGGACATGGTTTGGCTCTCCACTCGAAATATAACTTTACATGGACCACGTAAATTACAACCACGATATCTGGGCCCATTCCCCATAGAACGAATCATCAATCCAGTAGCCGTGCATTTGAAATTGCCCCCTCAAATGAGAATACATCCAACGTTCCATACCTCATTATTGAAGCCAGCCCCCAAGACCACCAAGACCCAAAAACCACCACCCGTCCTAGTACAAGGAGAACCTGAATATGAGGTCCAAGCAATCCTAAATTCTAAACGGGATAGGGCAGGAAGGGTTTTGTATCTGGTAGATTGGGTCGGGTATGGGCCTGAAGACCGCTCTTGGGAGCCATCCGCTCATATACATGCCCCAAGACTGCTGCGCACTTTCCATCGCAACTTCCCAGATAAACCCCGGCCTCCACCGGCCTTCCGTGGGGGGGGGAGTGATGTCAGGCGCAGACCTGGGGTGGCACGCAAAAAGCATGCAGCGAAACCTAAGGTGAAGAAGCTGGTGGGTGCCCTGCACTATGGGCCACGTGTTGTGGATGTGTGTAGTGTTCAGGTAGGATGGGGAAGGGTGCTGCCATACAGGAGACTGCTTTGTCCTCCCTGTAGGCTGCAGGCACTGCAAGTGCATCAAGACTACACTTCCCAGCATGCCTCGCGCACAGACAGCCAATCAGGGATCGGATCGGGCGTGGTACGCCCCAAAGCGCATGCGCGAAAACGTCAGCACGGGGCTTGTGCTCGAGATCGCCGGGAAGAAGGACGTGAGACACCGAGCTCCGCAGGAAAACTCGTGCGAGGGGCCCCGCCCCGCCTGATTGAGAATCCGGCCCCTCGCCTATACTCAGATAAGTTGGGGACGCATACCCAGGGGATCGAAGCCACGCAATACTCAGTCCTGAGAAAGCCCGTAGAGGGAGTTTTGGGAAGCGCAGGGGGCACAGTCTCCCAGTCCATATTGCTCGCCCCTGCGCCGGCATACGTGATAAGTACTAGCCCTGGGATAAAAAGTGTTTAGCAGCGCGAGTCATGCAGATATGAGGAACGCAACTTTGGCGTTGTAAAACGGAGAATACCAGCGCCCCAAGCCACGCGCGGCGAAGCTCGCGCTGGCATTTTTACTGACGACTTGTTTGCTAAAAAGACAAACACGGCGAGCGGCATAGTCCGTGGGGAGCCGTATCATTAAACCTGGGAAGAAAGTATAAATGCGGCATGGAGTGAATGACCATGTATATGTGTGACCAAGAATAACACATATTCTTTCTTTGTAGCGGTAGACGTGACCAGTCTACACCGTTTTAGAGACGCAGCACAGACTGACAGCTTATCAAGGACCGAGCACTTGGACCGGACAATGAACCCAAGCTAAGTGTTGCATGCTAGTCTAACTGTGACAGTGGTTGCCCACTGCCAATTGAACTGCTGAAAGGGGTCAAATGTTTGTTTATGTGATTCATAATTCAGAAAGCGTACTGTTTGGCCCAGTCTGTAGGCACTGTAGGCATTATCATGTGGTGTGTTATGAAGATGACGATGAAGGTGTGCAGCAGTTGAGCCTCCCCCAATCTCCCTCTACCTACCCATTACCTCGCCCTACTCCTTTTCCCGGTTTTCCCACAACCCCCCAACCTATCCAATCAACGAGACCCTAACCCTCTTTCCCTGCCCTGGTCACGAAGGCCTGCGTAAGCTTTGTCTTGCAGGTATCAAGACCAGTGTGGGGGTAGTTGGTACATCCACTCCTGCGCCAGGTACCGGTGTGCAACCCTGCCTCTTAGTTAGGTGTATTGTCGATGTCGAAGGGGCCTAAAGACTATATGCACTGCCTGTTTTCTCCCCATCTAGGTTGTGGGCATATTTCGTGCATTTAACCCTTTAGACCCCAATTGTCTTGTAGATATCTTGTATGTATTGTGTTGTGTTGGTTTACTTAGTATTGCTGTGATTCTTTTTCTATGGTCTAAGTTACAAAGGCCTTTTCGTAAATGTATCAAAAAACGAATGAGCAAGGTCAGATCGATATCTTCTGAAGAGTAACCACTGCTACACCCTGTGTGGATGGTCACAGAATTCTCATGATACTGTTCTTCTGCACAAAGGGTTTTATTGTGAAGTGCAGTGGTGTAGTAATACACTGGTATTTTTCAAAAAAACATAGGACATTCACATTTGAGGACATACAAAGTGTCGTACCTAAGTACGAATGATCAAGTAGTCAATATTTGAGACATCTACTTACACAGTTTGTTCATTCTCTATAGGTTCCTTGGGAAGGAGGTTTAGAGAATTCAGTGGAATCATAGACTGGTAGGGGGCCCATAGAGTGTGGGCACAATCAAGAGTTGAACAACAACATATAATACATGTCTTGACAATGTGAATGTCCTATGTTTTTTGACCTGACCTTGCTCATTCGTTTTTTGATATTATTGTACCAACCTGGGCAGAGCAAGGCAGTAACCAGGTACCCTTCAGAATACTACTTGTCATAAATGTGTCTATATTTTTGATATAACACCTGTCTGGGAGAAATTTGTAAGTGTCCTTGCTTTGTGTGCTCATTGAAGTCTTTTAGTCACCCTCACCCCTCCTGAGACTTAGTCTTGACCGCCTGTCATAGCTACCCTGATTGGTCTGGCTTGTCCAGAGGTTACCCTGTTCCAGGAAACTAGGCTAGCCTTCTGAACATCTGCCCACCAGGTCAGAGTTCAGAAATCCCTCTTAACACCCTCTTATCTCTGCTCCACCTCATTTCTGCTCATTCTCTTGACCACATCTTTTCTACAAACGTATTCCTGCTGTGTCTCTTTTGTTGTCAGATCATAATGGCCGCCTCTCACTTGACCTCAACATTGCTACCCTATTATCTTCTGCTGGACCTCTTCCCTGCTCTGACCCTACTAGTGGCCATGTTCTTGACTTCATCTTTGCTCCCCCTTTATCCCTCTTACCTCACCTTTGATTTTGTGTTATCCTGGTTGCTCCTCTTTTGTTTTCTGATCATATTGCTGGCCATGTTCTTAACCTCATATTTGCTACCCTGTTATCCCTGCTGCACCTCTTGCCTGGACAGACTACATTGGTGGCCATGTTCTTGACCTAATCTTTACTCTGCCTCATTCCTGCTCCCGTCTTTTATGTATTCTCTTCACATTGTTGTGCCCTCATCTTTTCGTTCCCACACACTCTCTAGGTATCCCAGGAGTCTTGTCTGCCCAGGGAAGTGTCACTGTTTAGCAGTAGGACTAGGGACTTGCCTCCACCTTACACCCTTTACAGCAGATCAGAACCTTCGCATGTACCTACATCATCACCTCGGGTCCCACATTCCTGTCAAATGTTCTTGGCCCCCCAGTCAACACTTCCAGACCTTAGTTTCCATTGCATGGAACGCTGCCAAATAGCCCTATCAATGAGTAGCAGTGGTGAGGTGTTGGGGGAAGGGCCATATTGTGCACAATCAATAGAAAGAAGAACCCGTCAGATTCGCTGCTTCTTCCGTATTGAGGTAGCAGTTTTCGCTTTTGTTAATAATTAAGTTGCCATTATGTGAAAGGGCATTGACACATACCCGTCTCGGGATGATAGCTCAGGGGCAACATGCTTGCCTTGAAGCAAGACAACACGGAGCAACACAGGTTCGACCCCCGACTGCGCTTAGAAAGCTCTGGGTATTAAGCATGTTATAAATAACCTATCATATCTACCCCACAGCCTCAATTGTTTGCTCTGTTCTCTCTCATACCCGTCTCATTTGATCGAGTCTCTCCCCTCCCTCTCAATTCCATACTCCCGTCTATTTAGAGAAGCTTAATCGGGCAGCCTCTGTCTTGTGAATTCCTCAAACATCCCCACTCTATTAACTGCCCCATCTGCTTACTCTTCTTAACTCCTTTCTTGCCAATGGGGTTGTCCCTGTCCTCTTCAAGAGTGCTATTTTTACTCTTTTTCTTTAAAAGCCCCATTCAATGGTATTGAGCATTCCAGTTTTCGTCCTCTTTCTCTTTTGGTCTCCCCACCTTAACTTCTGGATCATCTGCCTCCTCTTACTTCCAGCCCCATGATGAAGACCACATCCTTCACCCGCCCCAAGCAGGCGTTCAGCACTGATGTACCACTGAATCCATACCAGGGGCATGGTGCCATCCAAAGGGAGATCAATATTGAGGGTGACTCTGCTCTGATTATGCTAATTCTCGCCGCACTTGAGCGTATGGCTCTGCCTCACGGCCTAGCACTTGCCTGTCTTGTGTCCTTACTTTACAGACTCTGACAACTATCTCTTTTTGATTTTATTAGAAGGATTGTATAAGACACTAATGAGATCTTACAAAAATCCAACTCAAAATGTACACATTTTTTAAAGAATTCAATTACATGTAATGGTGTCATGTAAGTTCTTTTAAGGTTCTAAGTATAGTACCTAAAATCCCACTAGTTTCTTTCAAATTCTTAAAAGCTATATGCAATGATCTTATACAGCATTTGTACTAGAGGCCGCTCTCAGGGTGATGTTCTGGCACAGTACTCATTTCAGGGTCTTTATGGTGTCACGCAGGGTTCATCACTTTTCCCCTTCTCTTTAATCTGTGTGTACCCTTCTTGCTTACCTCATGCATCCCTCCATCTGTTTTTTTACTGCTATGCAGAAGAAACCATCTCCTCCTTGCACTTGGAGAAGGCGTGAGGGCCTCAACCACACAGGTTTGGTCTTAGATATGTTTGACTGCTGCTTAGATGGGCTCTAAAGTGTTGTGTATTACAAACAAACTGAGATCACAGTGTCGGGCAGTGAAGGTCTGTTGGACTCTCATTTTCCTACCCCCTTCCTGGGTGTTTAGTCCATCCTCTGTCCTCTGTATTTTCTTGAAGTTTGATACGGAACTCTCTCTTCTCCTCCTGGTCAAAATGATGTTCTCTCATGTTTCTCCCACCTCGAGGTCTCTACATGGATTCTCGCTCTGAGTCGTCTCCCCCCTCTACTGTCATGGATATTGCCTGTGTCCAGCTTGATTATGGAAACAGCCTCTTGTTATGACCTTAATTGAGGTCAACAGGTAAGAGGATATGCTGGATGCCAGGAAATCATCATTAGCTGACTTTATTCAGGTTACATCTGGAGATTCATTTACAGGGTCAATGATCACAGGATCAGAGGGGAGCCCACTGGCTCCCACAACCCAGGCTACATCATACCAACTGTCCTGGGATGAATCTCAGCTCACAGCATTCCACACAGCCACACCTCAAACAGTCCAGTCATGACCTCATACATCCAGCAGCCAGCATACATGCAGGCAGGCACCTACACAGCCTAATAGGAAAGAGGATATCAATCATAACACCTCTCCTCTTTACTTCAGACAACAATCCCAACACCTCTCTTCCTTATATCAGACAACAACCCTAACACCTCTACATTGTCGTTCCTACTTTGAGCCTTTGCCATCCATAGCTGACCCAGAATGCAGCTGTGAGGCTGGTTTCCAAACCTCGTCCAGTCAGGATCACCATTGGCTGCCACCCTCTATACAGTGAATTCAGTTCAAAGTGTTATTATCTGTTCACTGCTCCTTTTGCAAGAATTATCCTGCTTTTCTTGCTTTCAAGCACTAGCTTCCCTTTCAGATAAGGGCCGCCAGACCCTCTTATAATCTTCTCCTTGATACTGCCTGTTTCCAGTGTTCATTTCTCTCTTGGTGAATTTCACAGGTTGCCTTAGTTCTAAGATGCTACTTAAGAAGTCTATACTGTGCTCTTTACATAATCTAGAAGAAGAGGTAGAGCTCATTTGATTATATATCTGCTAATTTAACATGTACTTGGGTGGATTTAAATAAAGTGAGGTAAACCTCTGGTATTGAAGGCAGAATGTAATACTGGATGACCCAGTGTCAGATGGTTCAATCAAAATGGGCTCCTTCTTTATCTAAGGAAGAAATCTGAGAGGCTAGTCTCTACTCGGACAATGTGTTACTCTGCCTATCGCATTTGGAAGAACTCCATGTGAGGTGAGGTTCTCACAGAAAGCATCTAAGCAAAGTAAGATAATGGGACAACAGCTATCCAGTGATCAATTTACCTCTCATCTTGAAGAAAGTATGAAACTCCAAGTAACAAATCCACCTAAACTTAATACAGTACATTTGCCATGTATGATGTATGATGTACCCGGACGACGTTGTGATATTTGACAAAACCCCCAAGAGGTCTCCAGTTATGCCTGAACCAGCTAGAAAGATATATGACTCAGAATGAACTGAAGATCAATCCAGAAAAAAACGAAAATCATGTCTCTAACCAGAATTTTGGGAAGCAAGGTATATTTTCTGCATGGTACTTACAAAATAAAAAATGGACACAGGTTGCTACAATAAGTACTTGGGTATGTGGATTAATCAATCAAAAACGGACTCAGAGTGGGTGATTGAACTTAAATCAAAGGCACACTCCTTAGCTAGACAAGGAACCGTCATTCACCGCAAATTTGGAAAATTCTCCATGAAACCAGTCTTTCTCTTCTATAGACAAAGGTCAGCAGCAATCCTGTCTTATTGAGGTGAGACAATAGCAAAATTTGATTCCGCAGTTTGCCAACGGCTAGAAGCCATTGTTTGGAGAAAGGTCCCTTCACTTCCTCCCTCTTTCCCTATGCCACTTATATGGTACAAAATTGCGATCTAATAACTCCAGTCCATCGTAACCTGGAAGCAACTCGACCTATACACAAAAATATTGAGCAAAGAAAAGATCGCAGCTATTTAGATCTTGCGACTAAAATCATCGATTTGTAACACTGCAGCGTTAATTGAATGGAAAAGTGCCATGGAAGAAAAACCTTGTATGTCAGACATTAAATCGAAATGTTGACAATGTGCCCACAGCAGGCCAAAAAAAGGATTTTGAGAAAATACTGGATAGATACACTACAGCTGAAAGGCTAGTATCAGATGGATTTAAAGCATGATTATGAGATAAGATCAATAAACAATCTACCAAAATAGCCTGAACTTTTTCTGGACCATAATATTTGTGACTTCTTTATGAGGGTACACTTAAATGTATTACCTATGCAAGAACTGCTGACGAAAACAGAACAAATCCCGAGCAGTTCAGCATATTGTCGATTCTGTAATCAAATGGAAATCACAGAGACACTTTACCACATAATTATGGAATGCACTGCGTTGACCAAGAAGCGCAATTTGTTCAGAGAGCTCTTTATGTCATCCAATACTCAGATGGAACCGGAAGAATGCTGGATACACATATTGCTGGGTAATGATAGGAATCTAGTTTATACTATTATTTACTTCTGGAACAGCATAATGGAAAAATAAATCTAAGACTGAATGTGTAACACTAATGCATTTTATCATGCGATTAATAGAGTGTATTCAAATGAAAAGATTAGAATTAAACTATATCATTTTAAATAAAAAAAATAATAACTACCCTTAAACTTAGGCTAACCTGGAAACGGGCAGTGGGCACCCGGTTTCTGGAAATTGATCATGGAAAGGGAAGACAGACACACTGTCAACAAGCCATCCAAAGGGAGTGCAGGGAAGGGGATGACAGTTGGGAGAGGAACGCATATCTTGCACCCTTGCCTCATCTTGTGAACCCTGTCCAGTCTGCTGATTGGTCCGTGGTCCCAGAAGAGATGAGGTTGTGTTGCCTACAGGGAGCAATCTCATCCTCTACCATATCGTGCCATGCTATATAATAAGAGGCCAGATGTATGTTTGCCCGCAGCCGTCCTAGCTGCTTCACCGTTTATCACTGCTAGAGGGAGCGGTTGCCTTATGCATGCAACAATAAGACTTTAAGTGGATTATCCATGCAAACAAAATGTGTATTTCAACAATTATAACATACAATTAGCTGCGGAAAAAGCCCAAGACAGGGATACCATTTTAAGAGCATATTTCAAGTTGTATACACTAAGAAATGATATAAACAGAAATTCATTTGATTAAGCACTATATGTCTAACAAAATAAATGACTTTGTTTCAATGTACTTATTTATTATGCACGTATTCATTGTAATGTGTCTTATGTATTATTTTATCAATACTATTCTTCATGTATGTTTTAAACTTTATTTGACTTTGATTTAATTTACTTTATGACCTTGTGTCTATTTTGAATCATACTGCACGTGAATCGATTGGCTGTACGTACTATGCTGAACTTGCAACAGATTCTGTGAAACTGTATTTGAGGTTCCTACTCCTCCACGTCAAAGGAGCAAAATCTGTTTTTTTCTTCTATTAACATACTTTACGTTAAAATTTACCACATAATATATTTACACTCTGAAAATGTCACCCTTTATGCACATTAGCCCGTGTACATGAGCATTTACACTAAAATATTTCCTTGACTGCAGCATTCCATTGGGGTGTACCATGGTCTTGTTGAACTGGTATCCAGGACTGGGTAGGATAACAGTAGAATTCATTCTCTATAGTGTAACCGTTTATTGAGAGGCCTCCCCAATCATGGTGTCACTGAATAAACTGTTTAATGGATTCTTTGTTCATCCCTATTTCAGACTCTTATGGTGCCCCTTGGGTGCCTCCCCCTGTGCCACCGATGAGCCACGAACCAGGCCGGTGTACAGGAAATAGATGTACATTTATTTGAAATATAGGTAATGGAGATCGCACCAAAACTACACGCAACACTGTCTCTGTGGCTCACAATTAATCTTCTTTTTTCATTAATAAATCACACAAATTGATAGGGAAAACACAAATCACAATACTTTACATTGCACAAATTGCAATTCAAGAAATAATCAACACTGGTCAATGAACAAAATCAATTTACACATGCAGTGCTGTGTAACTTCAATTTTCCTGCAGGCTTAAAAAGCCTAGCAGTTTGGTTTACAGTGTTGGATACATGAGTTGTCACTTTTTCAAAGCCCTTCTCCCCCGAGCCCCAAAAACGCAAGCATCAATTACATGCAGCACCCTTCTATTCAAAAGCCAGGTCTAGGGAGTGGGGAAACTTTAGAGGTTTGTTTTTCAGACTGCCCTCACGTAAAGGCCTGTGTTGGGGAAGTTAGACAGAAAACTGGGGATGATTTGGGAATGTTGGATTTTCAGATCCCCCTGCGCTTAAAAGCCTTTGTTGGGGAAGTTGGACTGTAAAATGGGGATGATTTAGGAATTTTGAATTTGTAGACCCCACTCCACTTAAAGGTCTGTGTTGGGGAAGTTGGCAGTTTAGGGATATTTTTAGTTTAGGGACAAGGACACTCCTCTTCATTAAAGAAGTCGGGTCAAGGGGAAACCCAATTAGAAGATTACCCAATTACATTAAAGGCTATAGTTTTCAGCGTACACTGGGAGTGAGCTTTGTTAATTTCAATTGTTAACAAAAATCACCCCGGTGTGTTTTGCTAAATGGAAATTAATTCAATTTATATTCAGTCGAATAGGCTAAGGATCTACACAGTTTGTCCCCCCACCCACTAATGGAAATCAACCCACCATTGAAAGGGAATCGGTTAATTAAACAGATCCCCACACTGACCTTTTGTTGGACAATTTACTTACTTTTGGACATCTCTGCGGCTTGGCACTCAGGGACTGAGCTGCTTCGCTTGTGGTGAAAAACAGGATCCTAGCCAGCACTTCAGTCAATTGGATACCACAGCACTTCTTTCTCTCTGGCTCCAATGAAGAGTCACAGCTTATGCTTGTCTAGTCTCTCCAGCAACATTTCCACCCAGATGAAATGTCAACAAATCTCCTTTGGCAATTTTTGGGCAGCTGTCTACCCTGGTAATCCTTTTGCTGCTTTTTCTGCTGGTGATTTTTATCAGCTCTCCCCTTCTCTCATAGTGCATCCACTGTATATACCAGTGATGACACAATCAAGATTTCAATATTGGCCCATTGCCCTGTAAGAATTATTGCACCTTTGTTTGGTCCATCCTATTTCTCTCCAACCCCCAAACCCATCCGCTGCCTAAGGATTGGTTCAGGAGTCTACAACAGAAATAATGCATTTCCCATTTAAAATGTCCCTTTTTTATGTCATCTTTAGCCAGAAAGTAGCTTCATGGAAAAACTTTGCAATTTAGTAGTAACTGCCATTATTACACGGCCTGCAGTAGCGGCCGTGTACTTATGGTTAAGTTGCTCATCTCATAGGAAGAACACTTTTGGAGCAGCTCATATCTTTGGTTCCCCAAGATGAATGTTTACCAAACTTTTCAAAAAAGGAATATGGCCCACTCTGAATTTATTTACTAAGTTTGGTATGGTTTCGTCAAGGGGGGGGGGGGGGAATTACAGGGATGTCCCACATTTTTTTTCCATAGACTGAATGGGAAAAAGCTTTGCTCATGCCACAGCTCAAACCGCTGGATGGACTTTCACCAAGTTTGGGACATGAGCAGTGGCGTGGTCCTGAAAGCGTGCTTTAGTAAATTTGGTGAAAGTCCGTTAAGTAGTTATTTTTAAACAGGTAAAATGTAGGTCCCCATAAATTTGTGATATCTATGTCTGCTCCGCTGACCCATTTCCATGTTCCCTCCGCGGACCAGACTCTGATTGGCCTGGGGGTAACTTGAAGTCTGTGGACATACAACATGCCCACTGATTGGCTGGAGGGAAGCGTGATGTGTGTCACATTAACCTGAAGCACCCACTATGGTGGATCTGCAGATATGCGCAGATCGCGCAGCGGCGAACCGGGCTGAAAACCAATTGTGTTCCATCTGCTGGGGGGAAGCGGGGCTGGAAAGTGTGGGGGAGTGAAAGATGGGTCATATTATGTATTTGTTTAGGTGGAAGAAGATCGTGCTGTGGTCGCGGTGTCCATGGATGCCGCTGCAGTTCGTAGAGAGATCCTCGGGCCAGCAGCTTTTGTGGTGACTGCAGGTAGGATTCATTAGGGTGGGGGAGTGGAATGTAGATGATAT
The DNA here is from genome assembly GCF_040938575.1 of Ambystoma mexicanum. Lineage (NCBI taxonomy): Eukaryota > Metazoa > Chordata > Amphibia > Caudata > Ambystomatidae > Ambystoma > Ambystoma mexicanum. The sequence goes on from NC_090922.1 coordinate 1,511,309,396, forward strand.
GAGGAAGTGTATAGGAGTGGACAGGGCTTCAGGTTGCTGGATTATGTGTGTGGGGTGGGGCCAGTGTATAGATTGTTGGGTGCAAGGGTGTGTTATGCTGTGTTCATTGTGACCAGCTATTACAGTCTTGGGTGCATGGCTGGAGGTGATGCACTGAAGAGTCCAGTATTGTAGCCACTTATTAAAGTACTGTAATGGCATGTGTAGAAAAGTGGGGAGGGCCTCAATCTGCTGGCTTATTGGACTGAAGAGTGCTCTGACTATTTGCACGCACTGAAATGGTGTGTGTACTGTAGTAGACATGGCTTCAAGTGGATGTCTTATGTCTTTGGGGTGTGGCCAATGGGCAGATTCTTGGGTATTTTACTATATTATGATGTATTGGTTGCGGGTAGTTAGTAGAGTATTGGGTGGAGAGTCCATGCATTCAAGAGTTTGGCCATTGGCTGCAAGTACTGTAATAGTATGCCAAGTGAAGTGGATAGGGCCTGAGGTGGTTCTGTTATGTTTGTGGATTGTGGTGAGCGGGCAGATGTTTGCATGTATGGCTGTATTATGCTGCCGTGGCTATGGCGATGGCCTAGAGTCTTGGGTGCATGGCCGGGTACAGCCATGGATGCAAACATTTTGACAGTGCCATGTGGACTGCATAGGAGGCCATGTACCCAAGAGTCTGTCCATTGGCTGCAAGTAGTGTAATAGTATGTGTACAAAGGTGGAGAGGGTGTGTGGCTGGTGGTTTGTTGGACTGTCTTGAGATTGTTGAGTGCATGATATTCTATGCAGTGGGAGGTAATTGTGGCCAGTTAATATAGCGTTTGGTGTATGCACCCAAGAGTCGTAGAGTCCGGCCACTGATTAAAGTATTGTAATATTATGTTTATACAAGTGAACAGGGTCTTAGGTGGCTGGTTTATTGGATGCAGGAGTTTGTTGAGTGCTTTTATGTCCTTGAATACTATGTGTACAGAAGTGGACAGGGCCTCTGGTGGTTGGCCTATGTGTGTGGTTTCTGGCATTGTATAGATTGTTGTGTGCATGGCTGTCTTATGCTGTTGTGATTGTAACCAGATACTAGACTCTTGGGTGTCTGGGTGAAGGGCATGCACCCAAGAGTCTGTACACTGGTTGTAAGTATTGTAATAGTATGTGTATAAAAGTGGACAGGGTGTGTGTCAGGTGGTTTGTTGGAGTGTCTCAAGATTCTTGGGTGTATGATATAGTATGTAGTGGGGGACAATTGTGGCCAGCTACTCTAGTCTTGGGTGCATGGCTGGAGGCAATGCACTCAAGAGTTCAAGAGTGTGCCCACTGGTTGAAGTACTGTAATGGTATGTGTCGAAGAGTGGAGAGGACCTCGGGTGGCTTGCTTACTGCACCCAATAGTGTGGTGATTGGTTACATGTATTGTAATACTAAGTGTATAGAAGTGGATAGAGCCTCAGGCAGTTGCCTTATGTTTGTGGGGTGTGCCAGTGCACGGATTGTTTGGTACATGGTTGTACTATGGTGTGATGATTGTGTCAGATACTAGATTCTCATGCAGCCAAGAGTCTTTTTAGTGGCTGTAAGTAGTGTAATAGTATGCATCCAGAAGTGGACACGGTGTGTGGCAGGTGGCTTGTTGGAGTGCCCTGCGTTGCTTAGGTCTATCATAGTCAGTGCAGTGGGTCTGAGTAATGTTATAGAATGTGAAGTGAAGTGGACAGTGGTTTAGGTGGATGAGTTATGTGTTTGAGTTGCAGCTGCTGGGCAGATTCTTGGGTACTTCACTGTATTATGCTGTATTAGTTATGGGAAGTTAGTAGAGTCTTGGGTGTGCAGCCAAGAGTCTGTCTACTGACTGGAAGTATTGTAACATTGAGTGAACTGAAGTGGATAGGGTTTCAGGTGGATGTGTTATGTGTGTGAGTTGTGGACAGTGGGTAGACATTTGCATGCATGACTGTATTATTCTGCAGTGGTTGTGGCTAGGCCCTGGATTATTGGGTGCATGGCCGGATGCCATAGGCCGTAGGCCTTACACCCAAGAGTGTAGGGCCTGGCTACAACTACCACAGTATAATACAGGTATGCACTGAACATTGTGATACTGGTATATGGTGTATGTGTACAGAATGCAATGTGTACATTACAAAGAAGTATGACACCAATCATTGTATACTTACTGTTTGTATTGTTCAGGCTCTATGCAGTTATTTGCATGGTAAGTGGAAATGCAGCAGAAATTGTTCTTTCATTCTCTGTAATAAAAGAAAGCATAACACGTTAGGGTGGGTACTTTGTAATGTCGCATTGCACTGCATTGCATTGCAGACATTTGTATACTTTGTGGACCCTCATAATTAGTACTTCACAAGTACTATGCTTCAAACCAGTGTAATGTGCAATGTGCTCAGTTACTGTGTTTTTTCGCATAATAATTGGGTCTCTGGGAAAACAAAATGCATGCACGATTAAAAAATCCTTCCTACGTTTATTGGTTGTTATGTGACACAGTCTGTTTCAGTGACGTGTGCACTAATGATAGCAATGTTTAAGGTGGTCTATTGTAGTAGGAGGAATTGAAATGGTGTATGATTTTCATTTTGGAAGTGGTGGTACTATGGTTGCAGTTAGATACCAGTTGGTGTACTCTAACTGTTTATTTCTTTCTGCCTTTTAGCAGTATTTCTTTATGCGTTTGGTTGTTGTTGATGTTTTCTAAGAACTGTGGTATTGCACAGTAATGTTGCAGAATTGCGGGGGCAGTTAGATACCTGTTGGCATATTCTAACTGTTGATAGTTTCTAAGTTGTTAAGGGTATGTTTATATGTAAAAAGTGTTGAAGGGTTTCTTCAGAAGAACTTTCATTTTTGCTGGTGGATTTCACATTGTGTAGTAATGGGAAGTTATATTGTAGTATGATGGTTGCAGTCAGATACCAGCTGGCGTATTATAGCTGTTAACAGTTTCTCAGTTTTGCAGGGTATGTCTTCAAGCACCTTCATTCTTGTTGGTGGATGTACATTTTTTACTCTTGTGAAGTGCTTTTGCAACAGTATGGGTGTAGTTACAGTACATGTGTGCTTCAAAGTACACCTATTTAGGTGTACAAATAAATAATCATCCGACTGACCTACCTTTCGAGGAAGCCAAGAATGTTAAACTTCATAATGCCATTTCATAAGCGAGAATCATTAGGGCAAAGTTCTGTAAATTTTCGATATCTCCAATCACAATGTATTACAAACAGAACACATCACCTATACTATTATATGGAACAGAAACCAAACATTGGCGTCCATATACTTATTGGGCTAAGATGGAAGGCGCATTTTGGAGGAAAATGTTGCATCTCCCAAGCTCGGAACCTCTACCCTTAATTCGATACGAATTGGGACTAATATCACTTCATGCCAGATATAAATGGCTATGGTGTTCCTTGTATCGTAAATTCATAATGGGTAATTTAGAAAATGGTCTAATTCAAATCATGGCTTTGTATGCTACACTGGAAACACATGATGTATTCATAAGAGCCTGGAGACAAAGAGTGTTGAAATTGCTTGATGATGCTAACATATCCATCCAATTGTTAATTGATAACCCTTGTAAGGCTAAAGAAAACATGTTGCGATATGATTGGATTCTCACTAATGCCCAATGTGCACAATATAAAAAATTCCAGGAGAACCCGTTTGAGCCAAAAAAAGTTGGCCAAACTGCCCGGTATCTACTGGTCTCCCCAAGTCCTCAGCATTGCCAGGCGTTCATGCGCTTTAGACTAGGATTGTGCTCTACAGCTGACCTTCTCTATAAACGCAAAATTCTATCGAAGGATGAAAACAAATGTAGGTTTTGTCATCACATGCTGGAGACTGTGTGCCATTTATTGGTTGATTGTGACCATTGGACAGAACTAAGAGATAAATTGTTCAAACCGTTTTTTGAAGGGCATGTTAATGTAACCTATGACCAACTATGGTCCACACTGTTCCACACGAACAAGAAAACGATACAGTATGCCATTTTCAATTTTCTGAAAATTATGAAGATTTGAATATGTCGAGAGATACCTAAAATGGAAAGGGGCAAATGTATTATGTGTTCTCTACTTTTACTGAAAAATAGACTGTTTATAGTGGTTTTTAACTTAATTTCTAATTTAAACCTGATTTGTAGGTAACAAAGATTTGTATAAAATGTTAAAAGGTTGGAAAAATTAATTTTTTTCTTTGCCAAAACAACAATAAAAAAATAAATTAAAAAAAAGTAGATGTGTATTTCTTTCATTGGTATGGGCCTTGTTAGATAGATGTTGCCTTATTCTACGAGTTGGTAGTTTCAAAGGTTATTGAGGACAGTTTGTAGACGCTCATACTCAGATCAGTGAGTACATTTTGTATTCTAACTGTTGATAGTTTCTAAGTTGATGAGGGTATGTTTATACGTAATAAGTGTTGAAGGGTTTCTTCAGAAGAACTTTCATTTTCGGTGGTGGATTTCACATTGTGTAGTAATGGAAAGTTATATTGTAGTATGATGGTTTCAGTCAGATACCAGTTGGCGTATTATGACTGTTAACAGTTTCTCAGTTTTGCAGGGTATGTCCTCAAGCACCTTCATTCTTGTTGGTGGATGTACATTTTCACTCTTGTAATAACAAAACAAAACAAAACATTTTTTACTCTTGTGAAGTGCTTTTGCAGCAGTATGGGTGTAGTTACAGTAGATCTGTATTTCTTTCGTTGGTATGGCTCTTGTTAGATAGATGTTGCCTTATTCTACCAGTTGATATTTTCAAAGGTTATTGAGGACAGTTTGTAGATGCTCATACTCAGATCAGTGAGTACATTTTGGTTTCAAGAATATTAATTAGTCATTTGCAAGATGTGCTGGTAATCTCTGCTTTGGAGTAATGGAAGTATCATTGCATTCAAACCACCCACATTTCTTTTTAATCTATGCAGTATAGTGACCTGAGCTGGTTGTGGCACACATGTGGTAGCTTATGCCTACTGTTGTGAAGGTTTTCTTGCCAAGTGATACTTGTCCATGTGTGAAGGCAGTAGGCCTGCAGTTGTTTTTGGTATCATCTGCATTGTATCATAAAAGCATTACTATCACATATTGGCTATGTGATTGTATCTGTAAGGTGGAGCGCTTATCGGAATTGCAAGTAGTACATAATATGCCATGGCGTGCATTGTGTATGAGCTGCTGAAATGGAATGGATTGGTAGCTAGGCATAGATACATACACAAAGCATTTGTTAGGGATTTGGTCATGCATGACATGGCTGCACAGAGTGCATGTATGTCTCCACATGCATAAAATCTGGGAGATTTCATTCATAGGTATGTTTCTGTTTTCCATTACTTGTACTAAGTACGTTCGAAATTCTTGTGGATCTTCTTGTGTGTTTATAATGAATCTCACCATTCCTGCACAGTAGTTCAATTCCTGCCTTATTCCAGAAACACTAAGTGTTGGCAGGATTGTTTTTTTCATTTCTGTGAAGGAGCAGCATTTGTAAACACAATTGGTCTGCACCGTTTAAGCGAATGTTTTCAACAATTGGAATAGAACAGTGATTGCTACATTTGCATAGCAATTTACACCAGTTGTATTGGAAAATTTGAATAGACCAGACAGTTCTGTGTCTGACCCATTTGATGGAAGTGCAAGTAGTTTCTTTGAAGAGGTAGTTGTCTTTGTTCGTGCAGTTGGGTATGCATTTGTCTTTTCAGTACATCCTTCTTTGGTTGTGGTAATTGATGAAGTACCAGCTGCTGTCAATGTATTTGGTGGTATTATTTTGAGATCATGTATAAGTTGAGTTTGTACTAGTTTTCTTTTACAAAGTTTGCCGATTTGAGGAACAGGGTACATTTTGAGATGGGGTGTGTAGAGTGAACATCGTCTATCATACTCTACGATGCAAGGAATGTCAGCAGTGACTTTACTTGCATCAGAATTGACTAGAAATAGTCCTTCAAGTGTGCATAGGTGTGACAGTGCTACGTAACTCATGCCTTCTTTAAAGACTGTGCTGCCAATATCAATCAATGCTTGATCTAGGGTTAGACCTTGTGATTTATGGATGGTGACTGCGTATGCTATAGACAGAGAAAATTGTTCTCTGCATTCATGAATGTCTTTGAAAAGAAGGAATCAGGCTGTTGAGCATCCTATCCTTTTAACTTCTGAAAGTTTGTCAAAGTGAATATTGATAAACTGAATGCTGTTGTCACGTGGGCATGTCTGGAAGCCAACAACTGTATCAAGTCCTCCATTAACCAAACCTTGTTCCACGTCAAGGTTATGCTTTAGCATAACTCTATAGTTTAAACACAATGTTAACATTTTCTCCAAACCAGCTGTGTTAGAGATAGAGTTCTTTAAGGTATGTAGTGGTGCTGTGGCTTGTTGACACATAGGTACTGTCATACTGTGCACTTGTAGTTTGTCTGTGGAGTAAATGTACACTAGTGGTTGCATTTCTTTTTTCAACATTATTTCATTTAATTGAGCACAGCTTGCTAGAGTTGGCATTAAGGACATACAGTTCACATTTGTGTGTGCTAATTGTTCCATGACATCAGTAACACATGTGTTATGCCCGTATAGCTCATGGATGTGTCTGCTATTTAAGATAGACTTTGCTTCCCTAGAAAGTACACCAATCTGAATGCTTTTCAAAATGTTGTCATAGGTGAGAAACGAGATTGGGCCCTTGGATCAGAACCACCCTTGCTAAGCTCTGTCTATTTTTGTGTGATGCCCTTATTATTGGTGCAAGGTCATAGGATGATTTTGGAGGTGAAGCCCATTCCTCCTTTTTGGTTCGATATGGGGGATTTTCCTGGATACCTCGCAATTTTTGTGGTTGTTGAAAAATTAGATTTTCCATGCTTTTTGCGTTTAGTGGTAAGTGCAAGTTTTATTAATAAATTATGGTGTGGACCAACAGACTGAGGACGCATCAGCTAAACGCTACATTGAATTCAGGGCCAATGAGGAGCCCAGCTGGGATACACAGGACTTACCTAGATCTGATACAAGACCCCACCCGGGGCAAGAGCCTACTACCAATAGCCTTGATAAAGACCCACAAGGTCGAAACACATGTCAGCTGACCACAATGTGGACCATGAGCCCACACCATATAGATGAATAAAACCTGCACTTACTGCTAAACGCAAACAGCATAGAAAATCTACTTTTTCAACAACAACAAAAATTGCAAGGTATCCAGGAAAATCCCCCTTATCATCATAGGTGAGGTCTGCAGACTGACAAATCTTTTCAGTTAGTTCTCTGCATTGAAATGTTGCCAGAAATTTACATTTCCTATGATACCAAGCATTCTACGGCACAATTTCTGTCCTAAGGTTTTAAAAATAGGTTCACCTTTTACTGGTGTTAATTGAAGAAGATCTACGAAAACAATAACATGTTTTTCTTTAAAGAGTTCTTCATAGTCTGTTTTAAGGACTTCTTGCAATTTCAGGAGAATCAACGCCAACATTAGGTTGGAGACCATGCTCACCTCATCTATTAGGAGAATTTTCATTTGTTTCAAAACTCTGCGGAAAAAGTAGAGGAAAGGCTCGTGCTGCTACACTTTTTTCCTCAAATGCTGATCCTTTCGCTTGCCGCATTTTATATGTTTCTAGTGCATCGTCTATTGTGTCTTTGGAGTGCAGTGGGTGAATTGTATAGTGGTCAAAAATATTGAAGGCTGTAGTAGGATCTAGAATTTCAAATTGGTCAGTTGCTGAGGAGTCCTGAATTACTTTGGTGGTTTCCCTCAGGTTTGCTTCAATGTTTATTTCTTTGTAGTATTCATTGTTGTCTTCAAGATATTGCAGGGCTTCTCTAACTTTATGTAAATCCACTGTTGCTGCCAAATTCTTTTGTCTTTTGTAGGTACACCATTCACTAGGATAATCAAAGATTGATCTATTGGCCGTTGTACTCCTAGAGTGTCTACATTTTCTTTGAGATCTAATGCCAAATAAACTACTTTTCTACGAATTCAGTAATTCAGAGGGAGGCAGTTTTGCTGTTTTTGGTTGAGGGCATATTATTGCTTGAAATGGGTACACTGTTTGGATTATAATGCTCTCATACAAGTTAAGTTGTTGGAGTGGTTTTGGCAGTGGGAATAGTTATTAGTTATAGCCCGTGAAGGCATTTGGTTATTCTCAAGTTTTGCAGTGCAGTATGTTCACAGTATTGAGGGGTTAGTAATTTCGTATTTGTTTTCTGCTATAAGATAGGGTGCTAATTGTTATCACTGGGATTCCTCATTGTCTTCTATTTTGTACATTATGTGTCCAGCTTTGGTGCTCTTTTTATAAAAAGTTCTGCAGCAACACAAACATACTTGGTTTGGTACCTCAGCAGATGTGCTTTTAAACTTTAGTATTTCTTTTCTGTATATGTGTAATAGCAGGTTGGCATCTGCATATTATTGCTTGAAATGGGTACACTGTTTGGATTGTAATGCTCTCATACAAGTTAAGTTGTTGGAGCGGCTTTGGCAGTGGGAATATTTCCAAGTTATTAGTTATAGCCCGTGAAGGCATTTGGTTATTCTCAAGTTTTGCAGTGCAGTATGTTCACAGTATTGAGGGGTTAGTAATTTCGTATTTGTTTTCTGCTATAAGATAGGGTGCTAATTGTTACCACTGGGATTCCTCATTGTCTTCTATTTTGTACATTATGTGTACAGTTTTGGTGCTCTTTTTATAAAAATTTCTGCAGCAACACAAACATATTTGGTTTGGTACCTCAGCAGATGTGCTTTTAAACTTTAGTATTTCTTTTCTGTATATGTGTAATAGCAGGTTGGCATCTGCAAGGTTGTTGCTACTCTTTTCTAAAGTTACTGGATTTTCTAAGTGCTCCTCAGTTCCAAAATATTTTCTTTGGATGTGGTCTATTTCTTTGAGCAGTACTTTGGCTGTACCATGTAGGAGAATGTCATTGAAATGGTCCAATGCTAAAGCAGGACTATTTTGCATAGTACAGTTTCTGAATGGGATTTCGTACAGTCAAATGGTGTGTTCCTAACATGTTGATATGGTGGAAGGTGCTTTTGCAAGCAAGCCCAGAAATGCAGGCTAATAAATGTCCTCGTAGTCATGTATATTTGCGCACTGGACAGGATTCCATAGTTTGTAATATTTTAATTTGTCTTTGCCTTTCACATACTGATTAAGGAACTGTTGTAAAGATGCAAAAGATTGGTTTCACACGTTACACATTGATGTGCACAGCCATTTGTAGACTGGATGTATTGGTTCGGTGGAATGGAGAGTTAATTGTAAGTTTCGGGGGATATTCTTGTGAGCAGCGTTTCTTCTTCCATAATGGTATTTTCAACCTTTTCATAACCTTGGTCACTGCTATGTAAGGCAATTTGGGTTGTTTGCTTTTGTTTGTATGCATCTTCATTGAAATATGGCTCTGTGCTGGTGGTGTGACTCCACTCACCTGAACAAACGTTTATAAATGTTGATATTATGTCTGTTGTGAAGTACTTGTTGTAGTTTTGTCATTCATTTTGTTAGTGGTTTCATTCTGTTTAAAACTAATATAAATAATTTCCTTTTGAGAAGGATTGCACTCTCGATGAGAGCTTCCACAATGAGTTTTCTGCTTTAAGTTTTAAGGGTTGAGCGTGATTTCTCCCCGTTTTTATAAGGTTCTGGTGGAACATTTTTTGTAAAATTAATTTTTTGGAATGCTTACTTGTGGCTACATTAACATTTGTAGGTGCAGTGTTAGCACTAGTCGTAGTTGCCATATTCTTAATACATTTCTTTTTATTTTTACATTTTAAAAGAGGAGTCACAGTTTCTTTCCTGCTCGCTGCTTCAGTTTTGCTTAGTGACTGTATTAGCTGTTTTGTTTGTACTTTTTTTAACAAATTCTGCTAGAGGCGGATGGTTATTTTGTACACTTTTAGTTTGATCTGCTCTATGTTTGCATTGCTTTCTATGGAGTTGCTTTTTGGTAGGCATTCTTTAGTTTCTGTTGGAGAAGAAAGGAAAGAGTTGGTTGGGAGGTTTGCAATGTATATGTGTGCACTGTGCATGAGCGTCTGAATATGAGGGTAGGCATACATATAGAGGTGTGTGATTGTGGAATGGGCCGTTACTTTCAAGTTGGGTTGGCTGTACTGGTATCTGTGTTTTACTATACTGGTGTGAAGATGACAATACAAAGCGTGCACCTGCAGAGGTGCAATGAGTAAGAGTGAAGCAAATGCTGTTGGGTTGATACAATTGTGTAGCCTACAATACAAGAACACTGAACTGCGAGAGTAATAGGCAGAAGAGCACGGCAGTATTGCACTTACTTTGTTGGATGGGAAGAATAGGCTTCTTCTAGGTTCTATTTTTTTCCACTTTGACGACACTGGCTTTCAGGTGAATGGTCTTTACTGTAATTGCGACATAAGGATGTTAGTACATATGTGTGTTAATGGCACAGTAATTGCACTTGGAGAACACACTATTTAAAGTTGTAGAAGGATTTATTGGCAGGAAGAGTTAGTGTGTGTGTGAAATTGCATAGCTTTGTATATGAATGGGGACCTGGGAGAATCAGCATTGTTGCTATGGGGGCAGTGTTATATTTATAAGTGTGTCCTATGAGGTGCACTATTGCAAGTGTGTGCATTGCTGTTGCACTATTTAGTTTGGAAATGGATTAGTGCAAGTTGTAGTAGGGTTAGAAAAAAAGGCTCAAAAAGATGTACAGATATGAAAGGATTATGTTTCTGTGTGTGGATTTCCATTAACTCTCCCATATATAGATGCTTGCTAAATGAGTGCAGAAATCCTTTCTGTTGTTTGATTTATTTATCCACATTTTCAAATGGCACTGTTCCCAATGTACACATGCATTGTCAAGCAATGGTGCTTTCTGTCAATTGTGCAAAGTATGCACTTGCCATGCTTTGCAAACATACATGCAGTTTCCCTTTTCTGTGTGCATTCTGGCCATTTCACATAGGACCTGTCTTTTCAACTTGCTGTAAAAGTGTTTTCAATGTGGTGTTCTTTTTTTCATTTACAAATACGTCAGAGAGAGTGGTGATAAAATGGAAATATGAAGTGTGAAACAGTTAAGCCGTGGTCATTAAAAGAAACGTTTGTAAGCACACAACATTTTAAGTAAGTGCCATTTGATGTTAGGAGATGGGACAAATGACAGTATGATTATTTAGTAGGTAAAGAGGGAAAATGGGAGAATCCCTTCCCCCGATTCTCATCCAGACCATGGCCCAGGACGTCACGACCCAAACACCCCCTGCGAGAGGAATTCGACCCGTCACTGCCGCACCAGGCATCAAGATCCACTGTGGCCTCGCCCCACATGCCCAGGAGTCTGCCCGTTAATGAAACCACTTGCGGGAACCTCAGGTGGAACTGACATTTACCATATGGATCAACCCGATTAGACAGTAACCATAAAATACTACAATCGTTAGAGATGCCATGATGACATAGCAAACAGACAAGAACACACCTGCCACCATGCACATTGGTCATCCACACACCAACCCACATGAAGAACATACTCAGTGCTATGACATAGAGGATCACTTACACCCACACATGCATCGTTGTTATGTTTCACATAGGCCACCTACAACACCGCAGAAACGCAAGATGCCAGAAGAGCTCGTGTACATGCTTGCAGAAGCTTCCTCGCCGCTAAAACCATGTAGATGTTCCCTTACATATTTACTAATACATATGACACTCTGTCGCCCTTGCGACCCCCATTTTATGGACCATGTACCGCCACCAGGCCAAGGTAGGCTGCAAAGCAAGAATCCCCAGGCCGAAGCCTCTCAGGCAAAACTGCAAGGCACTGATCACGCAGAATGAGCCCCAACGAGAGCCCACAGCCAAGGCCGCGATTTTGCAATCTACTTACCGCGCTGCCCACGCCAAGGTTACACCTGCCACTACTAGACACTCCTCAGAGCCAAAATACAAATCAAATGCTCATATTTCTGCTCCAGCCACGGTCTCACAACACGTGACCGAGCCTACCTGATACAATGTCAAGCCCTGTGGGACATAGAAGCGCTGGGGTCTCACGTCTGGGACACAGTCTGCAACAATGAAGTGACAAATTGGACACCTACAGCGATGGGATAGACATGCACACCAGCAAATGGGCAGATCTGTCCATTGTCCGCCACTGACACATAGTCATACTTTGTTGTCAGCACCAGGTACACCATGAGCTGGGAACAGCGATGGTCCCAGGCTTGGGGGCTCGCGGATGAACCAATCAGAATACAAGGGGCTCACAATGATGCCACTATAGTCTAGCCAATCACTAATTGTCCCCTTGTAACGACATTCATGTAACAATTGTTAGGGACAGCCCAAGTGTACCACCTGACCCTCTCTCCTCCACTAACCATCTCTTCTATATGTATCTATACTGACCCTAGCCAACCCAAGATGGCATTAGGTTTTGGGGCCAGTCTTCCTAGGAGACGCACGTAGCCATGTCATACAGCTAGAAAAAGGGCCTGCAAGCCCACCTTGAGCGAGAGGTCTCTCGGATGCCTATGACCTGTGAGCCTGTCCCTGCTTGTTTCATGTAATAAACAGCAGCAACTCTTTGCTCTTGTGTGTGCCTCATACTCTGTTGGAACGCGGGAGGAGTTGGGGCCTCCCCAACCCCAGAGGTCCGCGGACGGCCCTGCCAGCCCTCTGGGAAATTATCCCGACATAGGTTATGCAAGGTAAGTGGCAGGAACCATGTTCATTTGCATGCAATCTATGTACTTGCTATGCTTTGGTAAGATACATGCAGTTTTCCTTTTCTCTGTGCATTGTAGGCATTTTATAGCAGGTGTGTTAGTGGGGGAAGTGGTTGTAAAAATGGCAGAAGGAATTAAGACAATAACAGTTTACCCATTACAATGGCTGATAGGGGTAACATAAAGTATTGAAATCACACAGTATTGTAAGTGCCACTTGATGGTAGGAGATGGGACAAATTACAGTATAATTATTGAGCAGGTTATGAAGGGTAAGTGGGAGGTACCCTGTCCAATATGCATACCTGTAGTTTGTGTTGATGGATGCAGATGTGGATACATCTGGAAGCAGATATGTTGGAGAGTTGTACAGTACTTTGTTCTGGAGGTGCTTTGCAATCACAGCAGACTTGTAGCCAGAGTGTTCAACGGTAGATATAAAGCACTGAACTGTGATCACAGAGGTAGATGTAGATGTCTTGGATGCGATTGGTGGATGGTTGTGTGACTGCTTATCTGTAGCCAATAAGGGAGTGGTGTAGAGAGTGATGTGGAAAGAGAAGAAGGGCTGCCTATGTAGTAAAGGGTCCACAGACACTGCGGCCGTCAGCGGACAGGGAGTACCACATCCGTGGCTTCTCAGCATGCCTGGCATGGAAACTGGACTGTGGGGATAAGCCAATCAGATGTTATGGTTGTGATAGATAGGTAGAGAGGGTAATACATTTGTTCATTGCTCTGTGCAGTGAAGATGGCAGAAGTGCAGAGAGTTAGGGTGTTGATGGTTGTTGATTTATTTGTGACTGTTTGGAGAGGTATGCCAATTCAAAAAGTGTTGCTGACAATTTTGGTTTTGAAGGAGTGGAGGTTTTCTGGTGCAGTGTGCCTGGTTGCAATTTGCAAGCAGTGCTTGCAGTTTGTAAATATGTGACCACTTTCAACACTCCTGATATAGTAGTGCTGCATTGTGGTGCACTGCATTTGGGATATATCAATGCTCCCGGTTTGCTGAGTGCACATAAGGAGTTGGTGAAGGCACTGATGCTGTTTTGTCCCAGTGCAAAGGTGGTTTGCTCATATATACCACCTGGAGCAGTATGGAACAACCCCAATGTACTCTGTCCCCAGCAAGATGCGGAAGGTGTCTTGTAAACAGAGGCATGTCTACATTTTTGTGCAGTGCTGGGATGCCCTTCTGTGACAACAAGAACGTTCATTCTCTTCATTCAAACTTTTTCACTGCAGATGGCATTTCCTTGTCCACCATTGGAAATGCCATTTTGTTCTACAAACTAAGAGATGCTTTGAAGAGGTTCATGTAAGATTGTAAGGGGGAGAAGAAGAAAATACCCCCCCCAAAAAATTCAAAACAAAAGGTGTTTGTTTACAAGCACCTCAAAAAAAAATAAACACTGCTCATTTCAGAACCACCACCAAAGAGGAAATGTGCTATCTTGGTTGCAATTTCTGTCCACACCCCCATGAATTTGTTTGCAAGGGCATATTGAGGAATTATGAGGGATGGCATGTTTAACAAAAGGAGGAATGGTTAGTTAGGGTAGGGTGTTTAAATGTCAGACAGTGTGTGCAGTAGCACCTATGAGCATTCTTATTGTAACGCTCACCCGGCTCCCACGGAGGCGCTGGTCTAGTCTGGGTTGCTGTGGCCTCTTCAAGCGTGATGCACAGAACTCGGACCACCGATTGAACAGGACCCCCAAATCTTGCTTGTCTGGCCCGTAGGAATATCCTTCTGCAGATGAGAAAGGGGATTAACTGTCTGCAGAATAGTGTGCTTGCTCCCCCCTTTCCCCCTTTGTTCTTCTCTGGCTTCCTCCAAAACCCCCGGTTTAAGCTCACCTTATGGTTTGGAAGGATGAACTCTCCATCCTGCTTCTGGTGCAGGGGCGCACGTTCGTCCAGTTACTTCACTGGTTTTCAGAATTGCGCTGGCAAAATCCACTTGACTTTTCTGAGAGATACGCCGTAAGTATGAAGGTTCAAAAGTTCAAGTGTGAGCCTCTTTTTATGTTGTCTTCCTAACCTGTGATCTGTCCTTTATTTCAGGTGCAGAACGAAGACGATGCGTTGAGGGGTTAAATTGCCGATGGTAAAATCAGGTGAGTTAGTGATGAGGGTGACCCCTCTAAATGTCTTTATAATTCCCCAGTAATGTCTTTTGTCCTTTCCCCATAGGGGCCGGGGTGCGGTACCTGCCAACGAAGCGGCGCCGACCCGAAATGTGGAATGGTTCACCAAGAAAAGCCGGTAAGTATTATGGCTGAAAATTCGGCTTTCCTCCTGTGTTCCCTCCGCTCACCTTTAGTCTCTTCTTCTCTCTCCTAGGTGCACAGATGTGGCGACCAGTGCTGACAGCCGCAATGGAGCCGGGAGATGTCTCGAGGACAGGTGAGTGAAGCGCGGCGCTGCAGCGAGCAACGCAATGCTTTTAAATGGAAGGCTTTCTTCAAGAATGCTGGCGTGAAGATTCCGGATGCAGGTAAGAAGTTTGAATAAGTTCTTGGTTTTCACCTTTCTCTTCTCTTCTTTCCTTACAGGTGTTCCAGGTTCGAGGCGGGCGTGGCTGGAGTCCAGGTGCAGGAGCAGACACCATGAGCGTTCAGCTGCTGGGATGCAGAACAACGCGAAGCACGTGTGGCTGTCCGGGCGTGGCTTAAATAGCCTTGGAAGAAGTCCTAGGTAAGTATTCTTCCACAGCCCCACCCAAGTAAAAAAATAGTCCCTTCAGTAAAATAGTCCCTCCTAAGCCTCATTTGGCTTGGGTCTTCATGCAGCATGGTCTGCATCAGGTGAGTATGCAGCATGGTCTGCATCAGGTAAGTGCACCAAACACTTTCCTTTATGAGCCTGGCGCCTATGGCGCCAGGACTGATGTCCAACATGAGCCTGGCGCCAAAGAGGCCAGGACAGAGTCCAAAGAGCCCCTATAAGGGGCCGCTGGGCTTTTACCCGGGGACATGATGCCTGCTCCCGGGGGTGCTGGGCCTGGCCTGGTGCTCCGGGGGTAGGCATCATGACACTTACGCACAGAATAGAATTACCATAATACATGATCTAAGACCCAAATAACAAGACAGACTCAAAGAACATGGCAAAATACTACTTTATTATCAGTTCACTAAAGTAGGGCAACCCGGCGAACAACAAATCGTAGTCCTCACGCTCTCAACTACATTTAGTTACACAAAGGCGTTATACATTGCTGTGCATCAGCTATGACATCATCCTACGTGGCAAATAATAAAACATATCGGATGGAGGGATTGGTTAGGGGAACATGTCTACTTACAGTCTCTATAACTGTTAGTAACATCATTGACTGCCACTCATGTGGTAGGGATATCTTGAACATCCATCTATCTATGTATAATTGAGTTTGAAGCAGTATAACAACAGCAGATCGGGCCCTGCAACAGTGTATGCTCACCATTGCGCAGGCCCTTACGATTGGTTGGCATATTCTCCCAACCATGGACATTCAGCTCATTAGTAGCACATACGCAATATGAAACCCAGGTGCAGAGAACAACTTCAGACTACTGTCCACTTGCCCAATTAGTCTACCATCTCTCATCAGCCAAGCCTTCAGCCAAGGCTTCTCCTTTGTACTTGCCCTTGCTAGATGTTCTCTTCTCTGGGGCTTTAAGAGGAGGTAAGGTACACAGTTATCTTCGTCTGGAGCTTATGAAAAGGCCTTGTTTTCTATTATTGCACTACGTGTGAAGTGACCATGATGTTGTTCATCTCGCTTTCTATTTAGTGCTATTTGATTCACTGATGTCCGGTGTCATTACCCTCTCCGGCCTCTGGAGACTTGGTTGCTCCATCTCAAATATGCTTTCTACTTCTTTAATTGTCAATACTTGGTATTCACAAATGTTCGCTCATTTACTTAATCTAAGAGAAATATTTCCTGCGTATATTGCTTTTCCTCATACCATGCAGTAGCTTCTCGCTGTGGCATCCTTGATCTGTGGTCAACAGCTATTCTTTGTCCGTGCATGAATTTGAATTTCCAACGTCTGTCAGCTCTGCAGACCTATTCTCTCTCATTCAAGCTTTTCGCTATTATTCAGAGCCGATGTCCATCTTTTCAACATGGCCGCTTTACTCGTGTTATATTTTCTACTCTATGTGACTCATCTACCTTGCGTTTCTCCATATATACATTCACTACCCATCTGGTTACTTATCTTCTTTGTATACACGCTTCCTTCTCACTTGTATGTAGGCTTAGTGTTGTTCCTTCAGCTATATCTTCATTCTTTAAGTATTCTCATAGTGTTTCCATGCATCATCCTGTCTTCTCCTTATGACATCACTTTGCACCTGTCAGATTTTCTTTGCAGATCTTCACTATTCAGTGGTATCTGCAGATCTCCTGCTACCACTTCAGTATGAAGGTACATTTGGTACGGTTGTGTGAGTGCATAACATCTCTCATACACCTGATGCGGTATTGGAACGATACCTGGTGTCATGCACAGTGTCTTTTTACTCTTCATCCAATATGTCAGAGGTAAGGGGGCGGGTTCTATTAATGACGGACACGTCTGCTTCCCTACATTGGCCTAGAGGTTCAGAGTTGGGGTAGGTTGGGGAGGGACTTGATGCTGGGGACACTAGGTATTATTGGTTTGGGGGCATATCTTGTTTTCTACGCATTATGCACAGGTTGTGTACATGTAAGAGGTGTGCTCGCATTGCAAAGCTGTAGCTTTTTAAATGACATGTCCGTGAATCGGTCCACACTGTCTCCTACATGACATGTTACCTTCAGTAAATAGAAGCTTTCAGCAGGGTTTGTAACCAAATAAATCTTGCAATAGATTGGTGGAACCAAACACATTCTGCGTAACATTTGCAAGGTAAACTCACATCGAAAGGAAAGTCTTGGCAAGCCCCAGGTCTGCTCTGGTGGAGCCCCGACACGAGGCTCTGTGCCCATTCTATATGTGCCCCTCCGTGAAAGCTTTTCCACTAGGAGCACAAGAGGACTCCTGTCTCTGCGTCCATTCTATTATTGTCCATCAGTGAGACGCTCACTAGGAGTGAGAGGAGTGAGAAAGAAGAAATCCCATTTCCTGGGCATTTCATTTTCTTTGTGCACTGTGCACCGTCCTCCTCGTGTCTTTTTGGCCTTCAAAGATGGCCGGATTATTTTGCTCAGCTTCTTTGTTGTGGGACCTGGCCCTGACTCCCCCTCCCATTGGTTGGCCTGCTATGATAGGCCAATCAGCCGAAACGGGAGGCGGGAGCCGGCACCAGACCACAAAGGCCCACACAAAGGCCCCTGTCAGCTCCCTGTCCACTACAGGTTCGCTACCCACCTCCGTGGTCTCCCTTCTCATGTCATGTCCTCTCCCATCCTCCTCTCCCTGCCTGATAGTACCCTTTTTTGAACTTTTGCATTTGTGTGCTGCTGCCGCCCTGCAACATGTGGTCAGGCTCAATGGATATGACCACCATGTACATCTCTTCGGCACTTTGAGTATGTTGTTTTCTTTGCACGTTCTACAATGTTGTAACTCACTTCCTACGCTTCCTTTCCTGTAACCTGAAGCACTGAAACTAATCTCTCAAGCGTAAGTGCCGAGATACCGTAGGGTTGTGCGTGCTATACAAATAAACAAATAAATAAATAAAGGGGTCCGCCCTATGTCCCTATTCTATTCTAATACCTCTCAAGAAGCATATCTAGGAGTGAGATGGGGTTCAGTCTCTGCGCCCAGTCCATTATTGTCTCTCTTTGTGTGGTTACCATCTGTGAGTGGATTGGGAGTTTTCTCTCTATGCTCATTATCCTCACAGAGAATGATCACTAATAGGAGTGAGATGGGAGCTCAGTCTTTGTGCCCTGACTCTTCTTATATGGTTGTCCTCAAGGAGTGAGACTGGACTTCAGTCCTTGTGCTCATATTATTATTGTTTATCTGGGGGAAGTTCTCTTCTAGGAGTGAGAGTGTTACTCATTCTCTTTGCCCGTTCTATTCTAGTACCTCTGTGGGAGGGTCTCTTCTAGGAGTGAGAGTGGAACTCAGTCTCTTTGCCCCTTTTATTCTAGTACCTCTGTTGGAGGATCTCTTCTAGGAGTGACAATGGGACTCAGTCGCTGTGCCCCTTCGATTATAGTGCCTCTGTGGGAGGGTCTCTTCTAGGAGTGACAGTGGAACTCAGTCTGTGTGTTTCTTCTATCCTAGTACCTCTTTGGGAGGGTCTCTTCTAGGAATGAGAGTGGAACTCAGTCGCTGTGTCCCTTCTATGCTAGTACCTCTGTGGGAGGGTCTCTTCTAGGAGTGAGAGTGTTACTCAGTCTCTTTGCCCGTTCTATTCTAGTACGTCTGTGGGAGGGTCTCTTCTAGGAGTGAGAGTGGAACTCAGTCGTTGTACCCCTTCTATCCTAGTACCTCTGTGGGAGGGGCTCTTCAAGGAGTGAGAGTGTTACTCAGTCTCTTTGCCCTTTGTATTCTAGTACCTCTGTGCGAGGGTCTCTTCTAGGAGTGAGAGTGGAACTCAGTCTGTGTGTTTCTTCTATCCATGCATTCTCTGCTAGGACTGAGAGTGTTACTCGTTTTCTTTCCCTGTTGTATTCTAGTTCCTCTGTGGGAGGGTCTCTTCTAGGAGTGACAGTGGAACTCAGTCGTTGTGTCCCTTCTATTCTAGTACCTCTGTGGGAGGGTCTCTTCTAGGAGTGAGAGTGTTACTCAGTCTCTTTGCCCGTTCTATTCTAGTACGTCTGTGGGAGGGTCTCTTCTAGGAGTGAGAGTGGAACTCAGTTGTTGTGCCCCTTCTATCCTAGTACCTCTGTGGGAGGGTCTCTTCTAGGAGTGAGAGTGTTACTCAGTCTCTTTGCCCGTTGTATTCTAGTACCTCTGTGGGAGGGTCTCTTCTAGGAGTGACAGTGGAACTCAGTCGTTGTGTCCCTTCTATCCTAGTACCTCTGTGGGAGGGTCTCTTCTAGGAGTGAGAGTGTTACTCAGTCTCTTTGCCCGTTCTATTTTAGTACGTCTGTGGGAGGGTCTCTTCTAGGAGTGAGAGTGGAACTCAGTCGTTGTGCCCCTACTATCCTAGTACCTCTGTGGGAGGGTCTCTTCTAGGAGTGAGAGTGTTACTCAGTCTCTTTGCCCGTTGTATTCTAGTACCTCTGTGGGAGGGTCTCTTCTAGGAGTGAGAGTGGAACTCAGTCTGTGTGTTTCTTCTATCCATGCATTCTCTGCTAGGACTGAGAGTGTTACTCGTTTTCTTTCCCTGTTGTATTCTAGTTCCTCTGTGGGAGGGTCTCTTCTAGGAGTGACAGTGGAACTCAGTCGTTGTGTCCCTTCTATTCTAGTACCTCTGTGGGAGGGTCTCTTCTAGGAGTGAGAGTGTTACTCAGTCTCTTTGCCCGTTCTATTCTAGTACGTCTGTGGGAGGGTCTCTTCTAGGAGTGAGAGTGGAACTCAGTTGTTGTGCCCCTTCTATCCTAGTACCTCTGTGGGAGGGTCTCTTCTAGGAGTGAGAGTGTTACTCAGTCTCTTTGCCCGTTGTATTCTAGTACCTCTGTGGGAGGGCCTCTTCTAGGAGTGACAGTGGAACTCAGTCGTTGTGTCCCTTCTATCCTAGTACCTCTGTGGAAGGGTCTCTTCTAGGAGTGAGAGTGTTACTCAGTCTCTTTGCCCGTTCTATTCTAGTACGTCTGTGGGAGGGTCTCTTCTAGGAGTGAGAGTGGAACTCAGTCGTTGTGCCCCTACTATCCTAGTACCTCTGTGGGAGGGTCTCTTCTAGGAGTGAGAGTGTTACTCAGTCTCTTTGCCCGTTGTATTCTAGTACCTCTGTGGGAGGGTCTCTTCTAGGAGTGAGAGTGGAACTCAGTCTGTGTGTTTCTTCTATCCATGCATTCTCTGCTAGGACTGAGAGTGTTACTCGTTTTCTTTCCCTGTTGTATTCTAGTTCCTTTGTGGGAGGGTCTCGTCTAGGAGTGAAAGTGGAACTCAGTCGTTGTGCCCCTTCTATCCTAGTACCTCTGTGGGAGGGTCTCTTCTAGGAGTGAGAGTGTTACTCAGTCTCTTTGCCCGTTGTATTCTAGTACCTCTTTGGGAGGGTCTCTTCTAGGAGTGAGAGTGGAACTCAGTTGTTGTGTCCCTTCTATCCTAGTACCTCTGTGGGAGGGTCTCTTCTAGGAGTGAGAGTGTTACTCAGTCTCTTTGCCCGTTCTATTCTAGTACCTCTGTGGGAGGGTCTCTTCTAGGAGTGAGAGTGGAACTCAGTCTGTGTGTTTCTTCTATCCATGCATTCTCTGCTAGGACTGAGAGTGTTACTCGTTTTCTTTCCCTGTTGTATTCTAGTTCCTCTGTGGGAGGGTCTCGTCTAGGAGTGAAAGTGGAACTCAGTCGCTGTGCCCCTTCTATTCTAGTACGTCTGTGGGAGGGTCTCTTCTAGGAGTGAGAGTGGAACTCAGTCGTTGTGCCCCTTCTATCCTAGTACTTCTGTGGGAGGGTCTCTTCTAGGAGTGAGAGTGTTACTCAGTCTCTTTGCCCGTTGTATTCTAGTACCTCTGTGTGAGGGTCTCTTCTAGGAGTGAGAGTGGAACTCAGTCTGTGTGTTTCTTCTATCCATGCATTCTCTGCTAGGACTGAGAGTGTTACTCGTTTTCTTTCCCTGTTGTATTCTAGTTCCTCTGTGGGAGGGTCTCGTCTAGGAGTGAGAGTGGAACTCAGTCGCTGTGCCCCTTCTATTCTAGTTCCTCTGTGGGAGGGTCTCTTCTAGGAGTGAGAGTGGAACAGTCTGTGTGTTTCTTCTATCCATGCATTCTCTGCTAGGACTGAGAGTGTTACTCGTTTTCTTTCCCTGTTGTATTCTAGTTCCTCTGTGGGAGGGTCTCGTCTGTGCCCCTTCTATTCTAGTTCCTCTATGGGAGGGTCTCTTCTAGGAGTGAAAGTGGAACTCAGTCGCTGTGCCCCTTCTATTCTAGTTCCTCTGTGGGAGGGTCTCTTCTAGGAGTGAGAGTGGAACAGTCTGTGTGTTTCTTCTATCCATGCATTCTCTGCTAGGACTGAGAGTGTTACTCGTTTTCTTTCCCTGTTGTATTCTAGTTCCTCTGTGGGAGGGTCTCGTCTAGGAGTGAAAGTGGAACTCAGTCGCTGTGCCCCTTCTATGCTAGTACCTCTGGGGGAGGGTCTCTTCTAGGAGTGAGAGTGTTACTCAGTCTCTTTGCCCGTTCTATTCTAGTACCTCTGTGGGAGGGTCTCTTCTAGGAGTGAGAGTGTTACTCAGTCTCTTTGCCCGTTGTATTCTAGTTCCTTTGTGGGAGGGTCTCGTCTAGGAGTGAGAGTGGAACTCAGTCGTTGTGTCCCTTCTATGCTAGTACCTCTGTGGGAGGGTCTCTTCTAGGAGTGAGAGTGTTACTCAGTCTCTTTGCCCGTTCTATTCTAGTACGTCTGTGGGAGGGTCTCTTCTAGGAGTGAGAGTGGAACTCAGTCGTTGTGCCCTTTCTATCCTAGTACCTCTGTGGGAGGGTCTCTTCAAGGAGTGAGAGTGTTACGCAGTCTCTTTGCCCGTTGTATTCTAGTACCTCTGTGCGAGGGTCTCTTCTAGGAGTCTGTGTGTTTCTTCTATCCATGCATTCTCTGCTAGGACTGAGAGTGTTACTCGTTTTCTTTCCCTGTTGTATTCTAGTTCCTCTGTGGGAGGGTCTCTTCTAGGAGTGACAGTGGAACTCAGTCGTTGTGTCCCTTCTATTCTAGTACCTCTGTGGGAGGGTCTCTTCTAGGAGTGAGAGTGTTACTCAGTCTCTTTGCCCGTTCTATTCTAGTACGTCTGTGGGAGGGTCTCTTCTAGGAGTGAGAGTGGAACTCAGTCGTTGTGCCCCTTCTATCCTAGTACCTCTGTGGGAGGGTCTCTTCTAGGAGTGAGAGTGTTACTCAGTCTCTTTGCCCGTTGTATTCTAGTACCTCTGTGGGAGGGTCTCTTCTAGGAGTGACAGTGGAACTCAGTCGTTGTGTCCCTTCTATCCTAGTACCTCTGTGGGAGGGTCTCTTCTAGGAGTGAGAGTGTTACTCAGTCTCTTTGCCCGTTCTATTCTAGTACGTCTGTGGGAGGGTCTCTTCTAGGAGTGAGAGTGGAACTCAGTCGTTGTGCCCCTACTATCCTAGTACCTCTGTGGGAGGGTCTCTTCTAGGAGTGAGAGTGTTACTCAGTCTCTTTGCCCCTTGTATTCTAGTACCTCTGTGGGAGGGTCTCTTCTAGGACTGAGAGTGTTACTCGTTTTCTTTCCCTGTTGTATTCTAGTTCCTTTGTGGGAGGGTCTCGTCTAGGAGTGAAAGTGGAACTCAGTCGTTGTGCCCCTTCTATCCTAGTACCTCTGTGGGAGGGTCTCTTCTAGGAGTGAGAGTGTTACTCAGTCTCTTTGCCCGTTGTATTCTAGTACCTCTTTGGGAGGGTCTCTTCTAGGAGTGAGAGTGGAACTCAGTTGTTGTGTCCCTTCTATCCTAGTACCTCTGTGGGAGGGTCTCTTCTAGGAGTGAGAGTGTTACTCAGTCTCTTTGCCCGTTCTATTCTAGTACGTCTGTGGGAGGGTCTCTTCTAGGAGTGAGAGTGGAACTCAGTCGTTGTGCCCTTTCTATCCTAGTACCTCTGTGGGAGGGTCTCTTCAAGGAGTGAGAGTGTTACTCAGTCTCTTTGCCCATTGTATTCTAGTACCTCTGTGCGAGGGTCTCTTCTAGGAGTCTGTGTGTTTCTTCTATCCATGCATTCTCTGCTAGGACTGAGAGTGTTACTCGTTTTCTTTCCCTGTTGTATTCTAGTTCCTCTGTGGGAGGGTCTCTTCTAGGAGTGACAGTGGAACTCAGTCGTTGTGTCCCTTCTATTCTAGTACCTCTGTGGGAGGGTCTCTTCTAGGAGTGAGAGTGTTACTCAGTCTCTTTGCCCGTTCTATTCTAGTACGTCTGTGGGAGGGTCACTTCTAGGAGTGAGAGTGGAACTCAGTCGTTGTGCCCCTTCTATCCTAGTACCTCTGTGGGAGGGTCTCTTCTAGGAGTGAGAGTGTTACTCAGTCTCTTTGCCCGTTGTATTCTAGTACCTCTGTGGGAGGGTCTCTTCTAGGAGTGACAGTGGAACTCAGTCGTTGTGTCCCTTCTATCCTAGTACCTCTGTGGGAGGGTCTCTTCTAGGAGTGAGAGTGTTACTCAGTCTCTTTGCCCGTTCTATTCTAGTACGTCTGTGGGAGGGTCTCTTCTAGGAGTGAGAGTGGAACTCAGTCGTTGTGCCCCTACTATCCTAGTACCTCTGTGGGAGGGTCTCTTCTAGGAGTGAGAGTGTTACTCAGTCTCTTTGCCCGTTGTATTCTAGTACCTCTGTGGGAGGGTCTCTTCTAGGAGTGAGAGTGGAACTCAGTCTGTGTGTTTCTTCTATCCATGCATTCTCTGCTAGGACTGAGAGTGTTACTCGTTTTCTTTCCCTGTTGTATTCTAGTTCCTTTGTGGGAGGGTCTCGTCTAGGAGTGAAAGTGGAACTCAGTCGTTGTGCCCCTTCTATCCTAGTACCTCTGTGGGAGGGTCTCTTCTAGGAGTGAGAGTGTTACTCAGTCTCTTTGCCCGTTGTATTCTAGTACCTCTTTGGGAGGGTCTCTTCTAGGAGTGAGAGTGGAACTCAGTTGTTGTGTCCCTTCTATCCTAGTACCTCTGTGGGAGGGTCTCTTCTAGGAGTGAGAGTGTTACTCAGTCTCTTTGCCCGTTCTATTCTAGTACGTCTGTGGGAGGGTCTCTTCTAGGAGTGAGAGTAGAACTCAGTCGTTGTGCCCCTTCTATCCTAGTACCTCTGTGGGAGGGTCTCTTCTAGGAGTGAGAGTGTTACTCAGTCTCTTTGCCCGTTGTAGTCTAGTACCTCTGTGGGAGGGTCTCTTCTAGGAGTGAGAGTGGAACTCAGTCTGTGTGTTTCTTCTATCCATGCATTCTCTGCTAGGACTGAGAGTGTTACTCGTTTTCTTTCCCTGTTGTATTCTAGTTCCTTTGTGGGAGGGTCTCGTCTAGGAGTGAAAGTGGAACTCAGTCGTTGTGCCCCTTCTATCCTAGTACCTCTGTGGGAGGGTCTCTTCTAGGAGTGAGAGTGTTACTCAGTCTCTTTGCCCGTTGTATTCTAGTACCTCTTTGGGAGGGTCTCTTCTAGGAGTGAGAGTGGAACTCAGTTGTTGTGTCCCTTCTATCCTGGTACCTCTGTGGGAGGGTCTCTTCTAGGAGTGAGAGTGTTACTCAGTCTCTTTGCCCGTTCTATTCTAGTACGTCTGTGGGAGGGTCTCTTCTAGGAGTGAGAGTAGAACTCAGTCGTTGTGCCCCTTCTATCCTAGTACCTCTGTGGGAGGGTCTCTTCTAGGAGTGAGAGTGTTACTCAGTCTCTTTGCCCGTTGTAGTCTAGTACCTCTGTGGGAGGGTCTCTTCTAGGAGTGAGAGTGGAACTCAGTCTGTGTGTTTCTTCTATCCATGCATTCTCTGCTAGGACTGAGAGTGTTACTCGTTTTCTTTCCCTGTTGTATTCTAGTTCCTCTGTGGGAGGGTCTCGTCTAGGAGTGAAAGTGGAACTCAGTCGCTGTGCCCCTTCTATTCTAGTACGTCTGTGGGAGGGTCTCTTCTAGGAGTGAGAGTGGAACTCAGTCGTTGTGCCCCTTCTATCCTAGTACTTCTGTGGGAGGGTCTCTTCTAGGAGTGAGAGTGTTACTCAGTCTCTTTGCCCGTTGTATTCTAGTACCTCTGTGGGAGGGTCTCTTCTAGGAGTGAGAGTGGAACTCAGTCTGTGTGTTTCTTCTATCCATGCATTCTCTGCTAGGACTGAGAGTGTTACTCGTTTTCTTTCCCTGTTGTATTCTAGTTCCTCTGTGGGAGGGTCTCGTCTAGGAGTGAGAGTGGAACTCAGTCGCTGTGCCCCTTCTATTCTAGTTCCTCTGCGGGAGGGTCTCTTCTAGGAGTGAGAGTGGAACAGTCTGTGTGTTTCTTCTATCCATGCATTCTCTGCTAGGACTGAGAGTGTTACTCGTTTTCTTTCCCTGTTGTATTCTAGTTCCTCTGTGGGAGGGTCTCTTCTAGGAGTGACAGTGGAACTCAGTCGTTGTGTCCCTTCTATTCTAGTACCTCTGTGGGAGGGTCTCTTCTAGGAGTGAGAGTGTTACTCAGTCTCTTTGCCCGTTCTATTCTAGTACGTCTGTGGGAGGGTCTCTTCTAGGAGTGAGAGTAGAACTCAGTCGTTGTGCCCCTTCTATCCTAGTACCTCTGTGGGAGGGTCTCTTCTAGGAGTGAGAGTGTTACTCAGTCTCTTTTCCCGTTGTAGTCTAGTACCTCTGTGGGAGGGTCTCTTCTAGGAGTGAGAGTGGAACTCAGTCTGTGTGTTTCTTCTATCCATGCATTCTCTGCTAGGACTGAGAGTGTTACTCGTTTTCTTTCCCTGTTGTATTCTAGTTCCTCTGTGGGAGGGTCTCGTCTAGGAGTGAAAGTGGAACTCAGTCGCTGTGCCCCTTCTATTCTAGTACGTCTGTGGGAGGGTCTCTTCTAGGAGTGAGAGTGGAACTCAGTCGTTGTGCCCCTTCTATCCTAGTACTTCTGTGGGAGGGTCTCTTCTAGGAGTGAGAGTGTTACTCAGTCTCTTTGCCCGTTGTATTCTAGTACCTCTGTGGGAGGGTCTCTTCTAGGAGTGAGAGTGGAACTCAGTCTGTGTGTTTCTTCTATCCATGCATTCTCTGCTAGGACTGAGAGTGTTACTCGTTTTCTTTCCCTGTTGTATTCTAGTTCCTCTGTGGGAGGGTCTCGTCTAGGAGTGAAAGTGGAACTCAGTCGCTGTGCCCCTTCTATTCTAGTTCCTCTGTGGGAGGGTCTCTTCTAGGAGTGAGAGTGGAACAGTCTGTGTGTTTCTTCTATCCATGCATTCTCTGCTAGGACTGAGTGTTTTCCTCAGCTTCTGTGCTCTTTCATTCCTGATTTTTCCTGCTGACTCCCACAGCTTCGGGGCTGCCAGCATCTGTGAACTGCCTGGGATTCCCAAATTAGCCGACATTGTTCCCAAAGTGACAGCAGATGAGAAGGACCGCCTGTCAGGCTGCTCTTCCCTGGGAGGACTCCCAGATGCAAGGGCTAGGAGGCTGATTTCAAGCTATTTCTAGGAAACCGAGTGTGGCAATAACACTTTCTCAGATTACGATAATTATGAAGCGCTGAAATAATATTAATTGCAAATGAATTATTCTTTGTTGCTGTTATTTGGCGGTTACTGTTGCAATAACATAGCGATTATTAACCATTGAATGTCCCTCCTCACAGGACTAGAGCAGGGAAAGGCTGCAGGGAGATATCAAGGCGGGCCTGTGCCTACATAAGGCCGGAAGAGTCAGCTACACCTTAGGCCAGTCCATCGAAGAGGCTGCTACTCGCGTTCCAGATTGCAGGCGAAAGGCCAGCGGGGATGGGGCAGAGTCACGGACGTCCCAGGCCTAAGATCAGTAGGGCGCAGGATTTGTCTGTCACCTGTCAGGCTCGACCCTGAGAGGCTGGTACGGCTGGAAAGAGAACATCACATAGTATTACTGTTATTATTAGTAGTGTTAGGTTTTTGATTTGGCGTGGCCCTGGCTTCAGGAAGCAACAGAGGGCTTTACATTCTTAGGGGGTAGACACAGTGAGGGAGGCAGGTTGAAAGAAAGCAACACAAGGGAGTGGGGAGATAGCGACAGGGGAGGGGAGGATGGGACATTTAGCAGCAATGGACGTGGAAGCAACCAGGGGTGGAAACGAAGGGGAGCAGATCCACCAGTCTCGGGGTGGGAGTGGCGAGGGCTTCACATGAGCCTACCCAAGCAGCAAAGGACACCACCAAATGTATCTATTTCTTCAGTTGATTTGTGTTTTTTCTAAAGACCTGTATTTATACATGAAA
This sequence comes from Ambystoma mexicanum, assembly GCF_040938575.1. Lineage (NCBI taxonomy): Eukaryota > Metazoa > Chordata > Amphibia > Caudata > Ambystomatidae > Ambystoma > Ambystoma mexicanum. The sequence goes on from NC_090922.1 coordinate 1,511,337,094, forward strand.
CTCCAACGCACATGAGAAACAATCATTGGCAAAGGCAACAGTCTGGACTTGTGTGTAGACATGAGATAGCCATTTGCTAAGCATTTGACACTAATCAACTTCCGGGGCACCAGTGGTCCAGGGATGAATATCGGTTTCTGAACCATCAATCAGCCCCACACCTCTAGTACACCAGAAGGGTTTCGAACAGATTGCAAACACAAGCAAATTATAAAGCTTGTCCTATTTTGGTAACGTTTACCGGACGGCAGGCTTATCTCTGCAAGGTCGTGGACCGTTGGTTAGTTGCAACACAGTAAAAATACAATTATTACCAAATGATAAAGGGACGGTCCAGTCAAGGTTGTATTCAAATATCTATTTTATTATTATCACAACAGACAGTTCTAGCACACTACAAAATACAACCCACCCTGTAAAGGAATGCAGAGGAAAGACAGTTTCAAAGAAGGAAAAGGGATGCACTCTGCATACTGACAGGAGGGTAGTTGGTATAGTAATTAATCACAATAGTTCAAGGATACTTGGTTTCAACACAAAGAGAGCAGTGGGTCATAACATGTTTCTTGGGGTCTTCGGAGAAGGACCGGGGGGACAGAACAACGATTTACCTTGTTCTGTAGAAGTTCTTCATGCTCCACAGTGCAGAGTCGGTTTCAGGGTGCTTTGCAACTTCTGCAACAGAGTTCAAGATGGGAGACTGCTGTGGGTATCAGGCGGCAGGCACTTCAGCAAGCGCAGCTGGACGGAGGCTTCAGACTGCCCTACATGGCGGTGCAGGGTCAGGAATCGTTCTCTCAGTGCTGTTCAGTGGTTCTGAAGCACTGGTCCAGGCGTCTCGGACGGCTTTATCGACTGTGGCATAACAACAGTCAGCGGTGCAGTCATTGCGGCTCGAGAAGCTCGACTGGCTTGAAAATGTCCTTTAAGGCAGACGTAGGTAGATGCTTGTCAACACACTCCTCGTAGCTTCTTCGCTTGTTTTGTTGTCCTGGGGATGGCCCAAAGCTGACGAGAGTGTTCCAGGCAGCTGCCCTGTACTTGGTTTGGTTCAGAAACTCTCTGGCACTTCCCACCTAGGAAGCTTGCTGTAGAGCCTACCAGCAGATGCTGTGTGCTGGCTGGGTACCGGTTCTGGAGCTGCCAAATGTACTCTGGATTCTGTTTCCTGGGAGATATGATAGGTTATTTATTACGCGTTTAATACCCAGAGGTTTGTAAGTGCGGACCCGGGGATCGAACCTGTGTTGCTCTGTATTGTCTTGTTGATGCTGAGATATCCTCCTGAGACTCGGGAGGGATCCTGCTTGTCTCTTGAAGGTCCTGGCCTTTAGTCACTGGTGAAAGATGTAAGGCAGACTGTACCTTCAGCCAGGGTCTAATGCTGAGTTCTTCTTTGCTACCTTAATTAACAAATCCTGGGTCCCCACCAACAATCTACTGTATGCATGAGATCATAACCAGAGTGCTTTCCAACAGAAAAGGTAAAGGGATGAAAACATGAAATACTAATCACCAACTCTTCCGGTCTGTTATGGATCAAAGTGTCTCTCTGGTTAATGGAGCTCTCTGTGGTTCCTGATTAAAGCGGCAGGTCTCCCTTGAAGCTGCGGCGGAACCATCCTTTCTGGTGCTGTCAATCCACATACTTGAACCTTCTGAATGGGGGTCCTCCTGCAGGGATGACTACTGTAATATACTCAGCCCCAGACCTGACCTTTCACTGTCCATTGATACTAAGGGCTGGAGCTTGCTTCAGGTTGACACAGTGCATATCAAAGGTTGTTGGGGCTACCTGTCTCCTTTGTTAACCTCTGCAACCAGGCACCACTGTTTGAAGTACACTCTACTTGTATGTTAATTGCTGCCACAATCTGCAGGGATATACAAAAGGACAGGATGGATCCATGGAGCCTTTGCAAGTTAATGAGTCTGTCCATGGCAGGAGGAAGGTTTGGCCCTCCCACTTCTGAGATGCCTGGTTGTCATATCCCAACTAAATATAACTGGGGGATGGCGGCTGTAGACAGTGTTCACCCAGAGTACATGGGTCTATGTGTATGCCGTGTGGTGAGCATAGGAAAAGGTGTGGGGATTAGTACAATACATTTTCTGGAGGTTGATCTACCATCATTCAATTTCTTATAAAATTTTAAAAAATCCAAGGTGAGCGCGCACCCACCGTGCAGATGGTTGAATTCCTCACAGAATTGCCATAATGGTACCAGCCGCCATAAGATTCTAACAGCTGTAACATGGTGTGAGTAGCTGGGCATATGATAGCAGTGCCTGGCAAATTCCTTATACATTTACACAAGCCCACACTCTTGCCTTTGCCAATGCTTGTTTTCACAGGAGTTCAGTGCAAGGGCACATGTAGACCCTATAAACCTTGTGGCAGAAGGCCACCTGGTTAAGACATGTTTCTTACACTGGTACCATATTTATAGCTACAATTAAGCTAATAACTCTCAGAAGACTCATTTAAAAAATAACACTGGCTGATTTTTACAACATAAAGATTGATGTTACTGCCTGATAATGCTAATTCAAAGATATCCTAGGAGGTTGTGTTTTGGCAAGGAGATGACGGTGGTAGGTAGGAACCGTCATAGGGATTATCCTGGACATGGGCAGTCAATGGGTAGGCAAATATCCAAATAACACCCACAAATACCACCCACAAGCTAGGTGTCCCTCCTTAGATCCCATCTTCTTCCTAGAGGTTCTCCAATGCCATTGTTTTAGCCTATAGGTAGTAGGCAAAACTGAAAGGTGAACCAGGAGTGAGGTCAATAGGGAGGGGATGAAGATAATGGGTTCAGAGATTACAAGTGCTCACAAGTTAACAACTCCCAGCTTACTTACTTTCTTTAATCTTTATTTAGCAGAATCCATTCCATAGAAGTACAAAATACAGACATACATCCCATAACATTAAAATAATCACATAGGTATAAATTAAGTCAAAGCCAATAAAAACGTTCCAAAGTGAATAGGTTCATATGTATAAACTAGCAATAGACCGCATTTTGGAAATAAAAGCTCAAAGAGGGTGCCGACCCACTACTCCCACTCGTTGCCTCCATCATCAACTTGTCCTTCTTTACCTGCACCGTCCCTCCTGCCCTGAAAAAATCCTGGGTATCCCTGCTGCTGAAAAAACCCTCCCTCGACTCGGCCATCCCTACCAACTATCGCCACAACAGTCCCATTCCTTCTGAGAATCATGGACAGAGTGGCTCATGCTCAAATCCAGTCCTTACTAGAACTCCATCACATTCTGGGGGCCCCTGAATTGGCTTTCGTATCAAGCACGGGACTGAAACAGCCCTCTTGTACTTAAAAAAACAGGTTGATCTCGCAAACAACCAGGGCACCCTCTCTTTGCTCCTACAAGTTGGCCTCTCAGCAGCATTCGACCTCGTTGACAACTAGATCCTCTGTCGTACCCTCACATCCTCAGCTCACTTCTCCATGGAAGCGGACAACTGGGTTGCCTCATTCTTGATTGAAAGATCCTCATGAGTATTCGCTGGAGACGCTACGGCCACACCAACACCCACATTCTGCGGGGTACACCATGGCTCCTGTGTCTCGCCTACCCTCTACAAGGTGTACACTAAGCCCCTGTTTGACCACCTCGACACCCTGGGGATCTCTTACAAAAACTACGTGGACGATACCCAAATTTTCATCCATCTTAACGGGGACCACCCTAAAGATGCACTCAAAATAAATGATGTCTACAAAACTCTCCAATCACACAGCCTCTGCCTCAATGATGACACAACACAACTTCTCTTCATCGGGCCGTCCCGCCCGTTTGGCAAAACTACCTCATGACTTACATTTTTCATCATTGACAGCCACAGTATTGCTGTCGCCTCCTCTGTCAAAACCCTTGGGATCAACCTCGACTCTTCCGTGACTATGTTCCGCCTTGTCAAACACATTGCGTCATCAGCTGCTTATGCCACCAAACTTATCAACGCCAACAAACCGTTCATCTTCACCACCAACCGTATGCAAGTTGCTATGGCAATCATAGGATTGAAACTGGACTTTTGCAAGTCCCTACTCTGTGGCGCCTCTGAAAAGAACCTACACAAACTTCAAACAATACAAAACAATGTTTTCAGGGCTGCACTTAAAATGGGTAAAGGTGACCACTTCTCTGAGGCCAGAGAAACTGCCCACTGACTACCAGTCAAGGACAGAATCAACTTCAAAATTCTGTCCCTCACACACTGCTGCCTGTCGAATGACGCACTGCGTAACCTTGTGGAAAAAATAAACAGAAGCTCATTCACAAGACCTACTAGATCTTATTGCAATCATTGCCTTATCAGACTTATGTTTAAGCGGTCTAGAGTAGGTGGGGCCAGTTTGCTGGTCCGTGCAACGTCACTGTGGAACAAGCTACTTACCCACCTACGAGACGAACCGTCCTACAACAAATTCAGAAAACAGCTCAAGACCTACCTGGTCAACTGACACTTCCCCCCGCCCCCTGCACCTCCCCACCTCCTTTGCCATCATGCTGGTCTAAGTGCCTAAAGTGCCTAGAGGCCCGCGGGATGTGTGCGCTCTTACAAATGTACAAAATAAATAGGTACATAGATGAGTACTGCATATTTATAAAGTGTTAGTAGTCGACATTTTATTTTTAATGTGAAGTGCAAGTTTGATGTAGCGATACAACATACTGGCTGATTATTCTTCCGATGGTGTGAAAATGAAACTCATGGCCAGATCGACCCACTAATCCCCACATTTCTGGAGAAAGGAAATGGATACGCTCTTCTTACTGCTACATTAAAAGGGCAAAATAATGGAAAAATTGATTAAATCTTCCTACGACACATTGTTGCAAAGACATTTACCAATACACGGAGACCTGTGATCCAGCCGGCTGCTAGATATGGCTGGAGGGAGTGCAATCGTTCTTAGTTACATACAGAGGGCCATGTACCTTAGAGTAGTCAGCCAGACCAATGAGTAATTACAATGAGTGAGGGACATGATCACTGTGGGATTAACAGTGTGCCCCTCCTCTCGCTCCTTCCCTGGCAAGCACAATTTGATTCTGTATCCGCCCTGGTTTTACCACATGCCTTAAGTGCAGGAGAATCCTATTATAACAGTTCCCTTTCAATATAGACCAGTCAGGAAAAGCTTGAGCAAGTGCCAGGAGAGATCAACTCTCCTACGAGCTGTTCTGCTCATTTTAGATGTGTATTTCTCGGCTATATATGCTAGGTACACATCTGCATGTTCAATACCTTCAACTCTCTCTTCCTAAATATCTCCCCTCTCAAGCTCTTCGCTCATCCACCTCCAACTCGCACAGGGTCAGTCGTTTCTCCAAGCAACGAGTTGGTGGTAGATCACTTTCTTCGGCCGGGGCCTCCCTCTGGATCAGCCTCCCCGACCACCTGAAACTTGAGGAGAGCCATCTCCAGTTCCGGAAGCACCTCAAAACCTTTCTCTTTGCTTCTGCTTTTTCTCCTCCTCTCCCCTGCTGAGCTCCTGGCTAATACTGAAACTGCACTGGCTTACCTGGCCACCCTCTGATCTCGGGCCCAGCCCCCCCCCCCTCTGCCAGTCGCACACCTGCACTGCCCTCCTGGATACCCCAGCACTTGGGGACTGTTCTCTGTATCCCTACAGTCCTACCACCAGCACTTGAGACATGATGCTTGCACTTACCCCTCCCCCTTGCACTTGCCACCTGATTCCTGCACTTTCCCTTCCCCCTTGCACTTGAGACATGATGCCTGCACTTACCCCTCCCCCTTGCACTTGCCACCTGATGCCTGCACTTACCCCTCCCCCTTGCACTTGCCACCTGATGCCTGCACTTACCCCTCCCCCTTGCACTTGAGACATGATGCCTGCACTTACCCCTCCCCCTTGCACTTGCCACCTGTTGGCAATTCTTTACTTTCTTATTTATTCTTTATCCCATGTATTGCACTGTCCCCTTCCCCCTGCCCCCCTGCACTTCCCCTTTCCCCCGCCCATGCACTTACGCGATCTGAATGACACTTCGCCTAGTAGGATCATTGTCTGTCTTCCCTCTGTCCCCCCTCCCTTGCCTCGTCACGCCTTGAAACACTTGTGTATAGGCGTGATATAAATTCCATATCATATCATATGATATCATATCATATCATACCAGCAACTGCTTAACTTCTCATCCCAAATGTTTTTAGTTGGCAAGTACCTAGGCAGATTCTTTTGGAAGCAATGGGGTGAAGCGGTGTGCGGGGTGCACGCTGAGTAATCCGGTTAGAGAGCTATGATTGCTTTTCTTTTTAGGCTTGGGTAAAGTCCTGGTTTTATTGGGACCGTCATGGAATTTTTAATTTAAAATCCTGCATTCCGGTTTTAGGAAAAGGGAGTGTGACCGTTGGCACAATCCCAGGTGTGATTGTGTAAATCGTTTATTGAACAATTATTAACCAAATCATCATTATGATAGTTTGGCCATTTTAAATTAAGCCGTTCAAGGGCTGGCGCGAACCCCCAGTCTTTCTGTTAACAGCAATTATGACTGACTGTGCCACAGAGACACTGGCGCACTGATTTAATAGCAGGCCCTGAAATAGCAACAGGAGCAAAAGATTTTGGGGCCGATTCATGGAACAAATGTGCGCTGAAATTTGTGGCGCAAGCGTGAAAATCTGTGGGTGGCGCACACTGGCGCACAGGCGCACACGTCACTTCAACATCCTGAATGCCGTGCGCGACGCGCACAGTGAAAGCGCACAACGTGTAGCGCACACACAAAAAAAGGGGGCAGAACACGCAGAATGGGGAACAACACGTGAAAATGAAGGTGTAACTGGGGAAGTACTGCTGGGAAATAGACAGAACGCCCACATGCGCGCAAACAACACGTATTCATGGATTCGAATACAGGAAAACCGTGCACGCCAAAAGACACACACAGGCGTAAACACGTCTGCCACAAGAAGGCAGGCGGAAGCGTCCCCGCGCAGTATAAAAGTGCGCGCAAACAGCAAACCCGTATATTCAGCTACGATGAATGTCCCATTTCTTGCAGCACTGACCGCGGGACGCCGCAGAAGGAGGAGAATAGTCAGGCCCCGCATTTTTTTGCCCAGGATCAGCCTTTTTGGGATACCTGATGACGAAGTCTATTTCAACCTCATATCATCCTAGACCTGGTCACTGAGTCGGAGGATGACCTCACATCACCCACCTTGTGCTCCCAAGCACTGAGCCCTTTGGAAAAGGTGCTCGATGTCCTGCATTTTTTGGCCACTGGGTCATTTTAGTGGACAAATGCCATAGTTGGGGGTGTCTCACAGGCCACGCAGTCACACTGCCTACATCAGGTATTGGCAATCATGACTGCACGCCCCTCAGTCCGCAGGCATATATACATGCCCAGAACACCTGCAGAAAGGCAGGCCGTAGACCAGGACTTTTACAGGGTGGCATACTACCCCAAAGTGTTCGGTGCTATAGATGGCACCCATGTGGCCTTACGTCCACCTAGGGCCACTGAGCACATCTATCGAAAGCGCAAGCACTGACATTCCATCAACGTGCAGGTAGTATGTGATGCCAAGGGAATAATCACCTCTGTCTATGCAACCAGGGGCATAGTGGAGCGCACATTCAGAGTGCTCAAGTCACACTTCCGCTCCCTTGACCGCTCTGGCGGGCAGCTACTATATGCACCCCCAGTAGTGTGCAGGATCATTGTGGCAGCATGTGTCCTTCACAATGTTGCAACACGGCGGGGCGTACCGGTGGACATGGTGGAGCCCCCACATCCCGAACCACAGGCACAGGCGCTGCCCATGGAAGGGGAAAGGGAACGTGGCGAGGCAGCCCGGACCCAGCTTGTGGCCACATTTTTCACCTAAACTCCCACCACTGCGGAGTGCACACAGGCCTGGCACATACCAGGTGACAATCGATGATGACAAAGAAACAGTCAACTGTCACAACCTTACCACGCTGAGAATATTGCCACAGAAGTGCTACATTGTGTGCATCCCTAGCTACTTAAACATAATACATGCAAGGTGTATATCACACCACCCCCCTGCAAAACAGGCCATGACAATCACTGGTATGTCACCCAAACCCTCCCAACCCACATCACCATTGTCTGCCACACCAGGACATGGCATGCAACAGCAAATAGAGAAAACCAAAGAACAACACATGACCAATTAGATACAAAGTGACACGTGATAAATGGAAAGAAGCCTCACACAATCACACCTGACATGGAATCAGATGAAATGACTGACCAAAAATCTCCCACACATATAAAGTCATACACAAATGCATGCCACTAGCGGTACCATCAACAAAAGACAGAATGCCTGTTGGCATGCACATTGGCCAATCCAAATCTGCAAATCTCAAACCTGTGTGCTGTGTGTGTCTCCTGCAACACACCGCTCAGCACACAGTACAGTGAGCAGCCATTGTGTTGGGGATACACCTTGAGCATCATATAAAAAGGACAAGCAACAAAAATAACCTATTGACGCATGTCCACAATACCCAAATGGTAAGTGATCATGCGCTGCAGGGACACAGCATGCCAGAGACGGCAATCTGTGTGCACGTGTCAGCATGGAAGGGTGGTTGTATGTGTGGTGGAGCATTGTGTATGTGTGTGTGTGTCAGTAGGGACATGCACTCAATACATGCATGTGAAATCAAGTGACCCTCAGTGTCTTGTACACATCACATGTGAACATTGGCCATGTGTACACCCCAGCATGTCAAACCACACCAATCCCCTGACACCTGAAAAGTAAACACAACACAGGAACAGCCATTGACCAGCAGAACACATCATGTACACAGTACCCCACAATGACAATGTCAGAGAGTTCCCAAACACTGTAGCCCAAGGGTACTGTCTGACAACAAAAGGCCCTCCCTCATTTACTCATCACCATGACCATCAGAAGAACTGTGTATGGGGTCAGTTGGCTTCTTCCTTCTAGTCTACCTGGTTTCAGGATCCCCCTACCCCTTGGCTTCCTTGTTCCACCTTTCGTGTAAATAGGGTCCAGCCCCCTCAGAGGCCTCCTTGACTGGTAAAAATACCAAATCGCAGAGAACTCCAAGGAGCCAAACCCCCAAACATGGGAAAAAGCCTCTAGCCACAAAAAAAGCCTGGAAGAGTCTCCAGTAGATGACTTGAAGTTGCTGAATATGGCCAAGCACATGTCCAAGCAGAATGATAGAATAACTACCAAGGTAGCACAGTTGAACAAATGTTCAACAGGATGGGGAGCCATTTCAGTACACAACAATCAATGAGGATTCAACAACTGATGGGTAGTGTCACAGCTCCGGTCTCCAGGTGCAGGAGTGGCATGAACCAACCACCCCCTCAATGGTCTGGGTGCCTGCAAGGTAAAACTTACACAGCCCTCCGAGACCCCAGCGGGGAAAGAGAGTTAGGGATCCATTGGTTGGATAGGCATTGGTATTCAGGATAACCGGAAACAGGGTCCAGAGAGGGGAGGTGGATGGGCAAGGGAAAGTAGTGAAAATACAAAATACAACTATTGACAATTACACATACTCAATCAGAGAAACCATGTACTTCATGCACATTGTACAAAATGGCTCAAAGGTGAGCCAAAGAGAGACTTATCTCTGGTGTGAGTGCTGGCCTCCTGCCTGCGCACTCTCAGGTCCGGTAGCAGGAGCAGTTCAATGCTGCAAAGAGAGCGTGAGTTACTATTCTGTGTGTGTTTTCCCCACACACACATAACACCATTCATGCCTCAAACTTTGTGACTCCTCCCCAAACAAGCACTCTTGTCTGCTGCTTTCTTCATACACTTTTGCCTGTCTCCGTGATAGTTCATACACTGTGAATGCGGTAAGGCAGCCGCACGTGGCCCCATGGTAAATGGAAGACCATGGGCCTCATTACGACCCAGGCGGTAAGTTACCGCCTGGGTCGTACCTTTACCGCCATGGCGTAAACTACGTTTACGCCATGGTGGTTGGCGGATTTACCGCCCCATTCCAAGGTGAGTGGGGCGGTAAATCCCCATTTCCCATTTTACCCTTCCCCATTCCCATTTTTGCCCCATAGGGCATAATGGGAGTGGGGAAGGTGCTAATTACGCCACCGTAAATTACCGTGGCGTAATTAGCACCATGGTCCCTTAGCGCCATGGATTTTAACGCCTGCAAAAAGCAGGCGTTAAACTCACCATGGCGCTAAGGGACCTCGGAATCAGGCGTTAAGGGTCGGCGCCGTTTACGGCGCCGTTAACCCCTTAACACCTGACTCGTAATGAGGCCCCATGTGTTAAGAAACACACATGATAGAATGGGCCTTGGGTGAGCTGCTAGACGCGAATGGCGAGGTGCGACTTCAGTACAAGTCGCGTTCTGCCAGCCGCAGATTCCTATACATAGCGCACGTGGCAATTTGCATATGCTAACGATATGCACTGCACTCGAGTTTGTGCCTCGTTGGGTGCCCCCCATTGCGCTGTATCAGTTTGTGGCTAGGAACGCTAATGCACTAATAACTTAGCTTCTATGGAGCTGGGTGGACTCCAGGATATGGGCGATGCCCCCTGCATGTGCCCCTGACAATTTGGAAAGCTTCTTGGCCTTTGCTCCTCAGCGCGGCTTAGCTTTACGGTGCGCATCTTCCCCAACACCTGGATAAGCTCCTCTGCACTGGCGCTACTTAGCTTGCATGTGTGAGGGGCCTGGAGGAATGTCGGCTGGGGCGTGGCCCCTCATGCTGCTCACCTTGCTCAGAGCTCCTGGAAACGCGTCTGCTTCTGTTGGAAGTCTGAGCACAAGCCCCATGCTTCAGCTGGAGCACGCATGCGCACGTGTGCCCCACCCAACGTGGCAAGGGTTTTGCAGTTCTTGGCACAGTGTCTGCTGGGAAAGGTAGTATGGAGTTTCCTTTTCCTGCAGAAAGGGCATAAAAGCCTTTAATAAGGTAGGAAAGTTTTCTGTGTGTGTTTCTTCATGCTGCTTCTTACTGGGCCATGTCTGAGACCTACATCTGACCTCCTCCCACACACCCCCAGGTGCTGTACCCTGACAGGTAGAGCTGGAACTTGAGTAGTAAATAACCAAAGAGGCTGGCACAACTGGATGGTTGAGCAGAAACACAATCAATCCTTGATAGCGTGAACAAAGAAAGGCAGAGACACCACAAGTCCAGAAAGGCACAGAGAATGCGAGATAGCCGGAAACAGCTGACAAGTTAAGAGCCACAACAGTTGAATAGCATTGGTAAAAGCAAACAGTCAACATAAAAGCATGGTTGTAATAGATGAAAGACAGGAGGAGCGACAGAGAGATGCAGTTGAACAGAAGTGTACTGAGGCAAACCGAGGCAGTGTAAGAGTACATGGAAATAACTGCCCGAGAGACGGGCGGACAGATCTGCAAAAAGGCCAGTAGCATGAAGAAGAACAGGGACTAAAGGCACCAGAGTGTGGAAAACAAATAAAAGAGCCATAGTCCAGTAGTAAAACTGTGCCGTCAGGCAGCATCAAAGTCGTAGCGGGAAAACAGACACAACGTGCCATCCAAACAGAACGGAGTGTGATATGATATGATATGATATATGATATGGCATTTATAACGCGCCTATACACAAGTGTTTCAAAGCGCGACGAGGCGGGGGGGACAAGGGGAGACAGACAACGATCCTACTAGGCCAGGTGTCATTCAGATCGCGCAAGTGCAAGGGTAGAGGGGAGGGGAACAGTGCAAGGGGGAAAGGGAGAGGGGAAGTGCAGTATATGGTTAGTAGAATAGCAAAAAATAAATAATAAGGGCCAGCTGGTGGCAAGTACAAGGTAAGTGCAGACAAGTGCTGGGAAGGGGGGCTGTAGGGATACAGAGACAGTCCCACAGTGCAGGGGTTGCCAGGGAGGCAGTGCAGGGGAGAGTGGCTGGGCCAAGGACCGAGTTCGGTGGGTGGCCCAGTAGCAGATTCAGTGCAGTTTCAGTAATTTTAGCAGGGAAGAGGGGGAGAGAAAGCGGAGGCAAAGAGGAAGGTTTTGAGGTGCTTCCAGAACCGGAGAGGGTTCTCCTCAAGTTTCGGGGAGGCAGGAAGGCTGTTCCAGAGGGAGGCCCCTGCTGCGGAGAGAGATCTACCCCCAACTCGTTGCTTGGAGAAGCGGCTGACCCTGAGGGAGTTGGAGGCAGATGAGCGGAGAGCTCGAGAAGGAAGATAGTTTGGAAGAGAGAGTTGAAGGTATTTTGGCCCAAGGCCCCAGAAGGCCTTGTGAACAATGCAGAGGGTTTTGAACTTAATCCTCACAGCCACTGGGAGCCAGTGTAGCGATTTCAGTACTGGAGAGATACGGTCCCTGGGCTTGAGGCCAAGGACAAGTCTCGCAGTCCTGTTCTGGATGAGTTGTAAAGGGCGGAGAGTAGAGGCAGGCAGATTTAGATAGAGGCTGTTACAGTAGTCCAGCTTCGAAAGAATCAGGGCTCTAGAGACAGTGAGCTTCTGGGGGAAGGAGAGGAAAGGAAGGATACCTCTGAGGAGGTGTAGCTGGTAGTGTGACTTCTTAGAGACGTCAGATATGTGAGGAGAGAAGGAGAGTGTGGAGTTGAAGATGACCCTGAGGTTTTTTGCCTTGCAGGCAGGAGCAGGAAGAGGGCCAAGAGAGGCCAGCCAGAGAGCTGCAGGGAAGGAGGGAGTGGGTGTGCTGATGAGTAGAATCTCAGTCTTACTGGCATTAAGGCAGAGGTCATTGGCGAAGTGTAGTAGTAGTATAGGCGGATATCTCAGGTGAGGACTGGACCGTGAGTTGTGCCTCTTGGGTCACATTCCTAATGCATCCTCCTTTGCTACAATCCCCATGGGCCTGTACTGAACACATACCAACTTCACATCGTCACCACCCGGCCCCCTCCCACAATCAGGGTGACTTTGACAGCTAAAGGGTGCAGGCTACCATCTACAGCATGAAGTGCATCAAGCATGTATACAGGCAAGAAATGAACATACATCGCAATCAACATCAATAAATGGACAGTTCAATAATGTACTCACCAAAATTGATTGCAGACATGCCATGGAGAAAACATCCATAATCCCCACTAGGGTTGTTAACACAAGTAATACAGCAGCAGACAGGCCACAGATATGATGAAAGTCCAATGCTCTTGTGTAAATGGTTGTCACACCGAACCATCCTTGCAAGACCATGGATAGGGGAAGCAGGAGTGGCATACATGAGTCAGGACCCCAAGCTGCAAACACATACATGAGACAAGCTTGAATGGGCCCAGCTGGAACAGACAGTGGATGCTTTAAAAAGCCACAAAGCACCACACCGTCACATGAATGCACAATAGACAATTTTAAACTATATTAACTAAACTAACTATAAAAAAAAAAATGGCCACAAACTACCCGAGGGGGGAGGTACTCAGGAAGGGGGAGGTACAGGGTGCACTTCAACACCCACATGTGATGAGGTTGAGATAAAAAAAAACTCAATTTTTGTATTTGTATTTGTTTATTATTTGTATAAACGCCTGGATGGCCCAACCTGTGTGGGAGATAAATCCTCGTCCGAGTCACCCTCTGGATGGAAAGCAGAAGGTGGACGTGTGCAAAGTACCCTGACCACGCCTATGCGCAGCTTGCTCCTTGTTGACAGCAAGTCTGTGGGACTGGTAAGCCTGGTCCTGTGCGGCGATGACACGTAGGTCAGCATGCAGCACCTCACGTGATACGTCTGCTTCTTCTTGCAAGGTAGCATGTGTAACACTGAGTTCTTCCTACACGTTTATGTTTATGTTTATGTTTATTTTTATTATTTCTATTGCGCACCAGGTACCCAAGGGCTTAAGGGTGCATACAAACAAAAAGCAAACAATACAAACAACTCTTCGAACAGGAACAAGACTAAGCAAAAGGGAAATATATCCTAAACATATTACAAAAACAAGCAACAGAAAGATATAACATAGAGAACCGACTAAAACCGCAAAAATGATCAAATAATCAAGTTACAACCAGTGGATCCCCTAGGCATATATTTGCATAGTTTTAGGAAGGCCGGTAGGGAGCTGGACCCACACCCCACCAAGACACAATCTTTATTATCCTCTGTATTCCAGTCTCTCAAGTCCAACCTACGGAGGATTTTAAGATCTGATAGCCTGACTACACCCGGCCCTGTTCTTTGTCTGAGCCAGGCTAAAACTTTAAGACGTAAGGCTTCTTTGGGTTAATGCCCCTCAACCTTGCTAATATTGGTGATGATCAAGTTTCTCGGGTCTGAAACAAAAACCTGAATGTTCGTGTCTTCTATCCTAGGCATCCAGCATTTTCTAATACGCAGGTTCTGGGAGGAGCCCATAATCGGAGGAGCATTCGGTTGATTGTGGGCTTCTTGACCCAATTTCTGTGCCACTGCTGAAAAAGCAGCAGCTGGCTCCACAAGCGGAGAGATGATGATGGACTTTGTAGTAGCGCTACTTTTATTTATCGGAGCACTAAGTGGTGTCTGAACTACCTTAACACAATGGTCCGATTGTGAGGCCTTATCTGATAGCTTTTTTTGAGGATTGAATTGACAGGCCTTATCCAGCTAATATGTCCCAGTTCCAGCATGTAGGCAAAAAGAATCATTAGTTTGTGAAGCCATGTTCTTGCTCAAAGAGCTTGGACCCCCCACAAGTTTACTAAGAGAGTTCACTAGGAGTCCCAAATCAAAGGGGCTTGTACATAGCAACAGCTCTTTGGTGATACTGGCCATGAAGTCCGGCCAATGATCGAGAATAGATTGTTCAAGAGATAGGGAGGGTGCAGGGCCAGCCTGCTCCAATTCCATATCGGACTGATTAGAGGGACTTTACGTACTACAAATAGGGGAAGAAAGGAGCTACTCCTGGCTCCTTAGAATTGGATGATGGAAGCCCCCCTGATATACGCATGATTAAGAGGCGATATTCCTTCCACAGGTATGGAAGCACTAGCAGCGTAAGTGGCCAGCAGCGTAAGTGGCCCACTCAGCATGTGCACAGCCCCTCTCTCCAGGGAGAACTCCACACGTGTGAGTGTGACTCCTCTTATTCTGCCTCGTGCCTCCCGCACTGTGCTGACAGCAGGCAGAATACGGCGCTCAGTGCCCTTTCCCCCAGGGGCCTGAGTAACAAACCTAGCATATCTCTCTCACCGGCCGCTGGGTTGCATCCAACGCTGGAACGGGTCTGCCCGATCCGCCAGCCAGGCACACAACCGCCAGGCACCCGCACCGATCTTGACCCCCGGACACCGACTCTCGGTGGTGGCCGCTCCTGGCTCACCCGGCCACAGTCGCGTCCTCCCCGCGAGCCACAGGGGAGCCACACGCAACAGCAGCTGAACGCGAACGCTGAGCTGCACTGGTTAGAGGAAGGGACCTGGAAATCCACAATGCATGTCAAGCCGCACGGCAGTGCCGTCGCTTCCGACATGAGTGCTATGATGTCCTGCTATGATGTCCTGGCATGACATCTGGAGCACCTCCCAGCAAGCACGTAGCTCAGCCGAGATGGTATGCTCAAGCTGCTCCAACCTATCCTCTGTCTGCTGCCTGTGGGACATGTTGAGCACACCCAGAGTAGATCTGAGGGATTTATGGTCATCCCTCAGGCCTCCCTGTGTGCCTCTGTGTGAGCTGCAATTGCTTGATGCAGAGACACCATTTCAGCCCAGCGTGCCCTGTCTGAGGCCGCCTTGCCCAGCCTGAGCGAGCGGGCCGTGGACTGTGCTGCCCGCTGCTGGAGATCCACCTGCCTAGCAGGGGGAACACAGATTGGGCCACATGTTCTATGCTCTGCGAGATCTTATCAATTGCTGCAGCCTGTTGTTCGGAATTGGCAACCAGGGCTTACTCCCACTCAGTATACCCCGGTGGTGCACGGCCACTGTGTTTCTAGGCTTGACACCCGTGGGGCCCAAGGAGCCGCAATCCTCGTTGAGTTGGCACCGCCCGCGGCTGCAGGACTACATCCCTCCGTTGACGTGATGCCCCAGGCACATCAGCAACTGGTGTGGAGTGTGACTGTGCGTACCTATCCACTACAGGCGGAGGTTCCAACACCATCTGGCCCCTCAGTGCAGGTGTCGCGGACATAGGATCATCCACATCAGAATCACTCACTGTCGACGAATGGACATGACGTTCATCCAACTCAACATTGTTGTCACAGTGATCATCCGAGCTAGACCCATTGCCAGCCCTGGACATTATGGTCTGCAGCACAAGTGGGTTCTCGTGGCCTACCACCCCACGACCCCCACTTGTGCCGGGTTGCCGATGCAATAGCAACTCTGTGTCAGGATTGACATCACCATCCTCTGGCTCCATTGCGTCATCATCTGTAATGTTGAAAAAACAAACATGAGTACACATGTCAGATGCACATAACGCACACACACATAGACATCACAGCGACAGCCAACACATGAGGCAGACATGTCACACACAAAGGAAATTCTGGCATGCATCCAGTGGCATTGATATGCAAACACATCCCAAAAGCAGAAATGGATGCGTGTTAAAATGTAGTATATCACCTCCATCACACACCACCTCTGTCAGACACATGTCACAGGCAGAAATTACAGATGGCAACAAAGAGATGGCACATACCATAAGCATGTCTGAACTGCCAAATGGCCACAGCTGCAAGTGAATACAAACTCACCATGACTCACGTAATATGCATGTACACATGCATCACTAAACCATCATCACCAAAATAGCTTCATCCATCTGCAGCTCGGCCCGTACCGGCCGTCATGGGCCATGTAGACATAGTGAATGTCCAGAGTAAAGCGAGGGCCTGCAACCAGGCATGAGGGACCATAACGCCCAGTACGGTACGAGCTGCCGGGCCACAAAGCCTCCAGAAAACCCCTCAGGGCCTCTTTGAGCACATTGTGCTATGAATGTGCCCTAAACCATTATACAGTGTGTCAAATCATCACGGCCAGGCCCCACCAGATTCGCTAAGTGGGCCCGGGCATAAACATAGTGCACAACAGTGCACCTTCAGGATTGTGCCAGTTGAACATAACGGGCGCCAAGCTGAAATCTCACCAGCATTAACATCAATCAACTACATATTAGTCAGTGAACAAAAAAGCTGCAGAAGATACATGTGTGAATGAACACTTCCACACACACACATAAGTGAGTAGCCGCAATGTTGCACTACACAAGTTTGAAGCTGCTTGCATATGTACATGTGAAAGTGTTCAAAAACACCTGTTTCCCTATACACCCGTATTGTGAACATGAACAGCAACCAATTCAGCAAAGCAAGCAGCTACAATGCTGCTTTCTTTGATGTATGTGAAAGTGTACACATACACACCTGTAGGCAGCTCCACAGTCATTACAACCCGATTGTCAGGCTACAATCAATCTGCGGCCTACACCGGTTAGTATAGGCCGCAGATTGACCTATCAACTTTGCTAAACACCCACTAGGGTGTTCCAATACTGAGTACATGTGTCACAGGATGCACCTGTGCCTGTGCCTTTCATGACAGTGAAGGGATGACAATCTGATCATACATGCCAGGGCACTTTGACATTGCATCAGTGGGTAGGCATGTAGAATGGTGTAACATAGCTCAGAAGTGGGTTGGTGCAGTGCAGAGCATGTGCATGTTACCTACTATCTACATCAACAAGTACATTATGATGTCTAACAATAAACAACAAGGCTGTGTAAGTGCAAGGTCAGGCATCACGTGCAATGTGCATGCAATGGGTTGCATGGATACAGGCACCACCCACCTCCTTTAGTGAAAAGGGAGGCATTGCATGCCAGTGAAAGGTTGACCTGATAAATGTGTATTGGCAGACATTGGGCCTCATTACGACCCAGGCGGTAAGTTACCGCCTGGGTCGTACCCTTACCACCATGGCGTAAACTACGTTTACGCCATGGTGGTTGGTGGATTTACTGCCCCATTCCAAGGTGAGTGGGGCGGTAAATCCCCATTTCCCATTTTACCCTTCCCCATTCCCATTTTTGCCCCAAAGGGCAAAATGGGAATGGGGAAAGGCGATAATTACGGCAACGTAAATTACGGTGCCGTAATTATCTCCAAGGTCCCTTTGCGGCATGGCTTTTAACGGCTGCAAAAAGCAGCCGTTAAAAGCCATCCCGCAAAGGGAAGCTTGTAATCAGGCGTTAAGGGTCGGCGCCGTTTACGGCGCTGTAAACCCCTTAACGCCTGAGTCGGAATGAGGGCCATTGTTGAGAAGCGTCAATTGCATCATCTGAGTCAACTGACAACACAGCAGATGAGAATGGAACAGTAAGCAGGTCACATGATGAACCCTCTGTAGTACACCCATTTGTGCAGTAGGCACTACACCGGTTTGACAGTCAGGGGGCCTGAGACAGGGGAGGCCTGTGTCCCACACAGACCATGACACCCTAAACATGTGCGTGATGCAGGACTGAGCCTGAGTGGGCATGGAATGGATGATGAACTGCCATTAAATGTATGTCATCCTGGACACGAACTACAATGATCATCCTGCAAAGGACCCATAGGGGCATGCATGGAATGCACATGGAGCATGAATGGGCAATCATGTCCCTGTGGAGCATCTGCTATCTGCACAGTCCGAGTGAGACACCCTGCATCAAGGACATAGGATGTACCCCACAGTATGTGTCTGGTAGGTTGGCAGGGGGAAGTGTGCATGTACACAGGAGCCTTGAACAGGCCATTACAGTAGGCCAACATGTTACCCACCAGTGCAATGGTGTAATAGTGGTGCAGGGGGGTGGAGGGACAAGGGAGCATGCCTACGTGGAGTACCAGCATGCAGGCAGAAGACACATGCATGTCAGTCATGTGATGTCATAGTCCGAGTGCTGAGTGGAAAGACACCCCAGGCTACATGCAGAAGGGCCAGTGAGCTGGAACTTGGACCGGAGGGGCAGCCGGGTGACTAGCATGTGAGTAAGGTGCAAGTGTGGTGATGAGGACAGTCCCCGTCTCCTCTACATGTCCAGCATGCTGCACAGCAGGCATGCATCAGTGAACCATTGCATGACTTGCACATGAGAACCATGTACACATAGCATGTATTGGCAGTCAAGAACAACACATTGCACAAGCAAACCACACATGGCCAGGACAAACACGTAAAAACACTCACTGGATGGGGCGTGAAAATCCAGCATCTCTCCCACTCCTTCGACCAATTCTGCCGGTATGAACACTGCAGTGATCAACTCGTGAGGAGTGAGTCTTCCTCTCGAGGTGATGGCCCACCAGCGGTCACCACAGTCATGGCATAATTGGAGGCACGCTTTAGCTTAGCACAGCATCGGAGGTCATCCCAACGCTTTTTGCACTCCTGAGCTGTGTGCACCCCTTGTCCGAATGCACTGACACCCTCCGCAACACGCTGGGCAGCCGTAGTGTGACAATTCGGGCCCACTAGCATATCATGGTCGTGTCCCGACACGTAGTCCACAAAGAAGTCCAGTTCCTGCTTGCAGAAAGGCTTCTTCCTCGATGTGCCAGAGGCCGGAGCTGTGTCTGGGGTCCCAGCCTCTTGTGCAGGTGCAACCTTCCTCCTCTTGGGCAGTGATCAGCCACTGACTGGCAAATGCCGCCCTGATCAGTATGGGCAGTGGCGCTGGTGGATTGACCCGAGGGAGTGGCAGGTGGAACTAGGATGGAAGCCCTGACTTGCGTCAGTGTCTGCTGGGTGCCCTTGACTGGACCCTGAGCAGCAACATCTGCTGTGCCAAGGTCATTGACCGGGACTATCCTGGATGGTAGACTCACAGCCGGGGGGGTGGTGTCGGCTGCATCTGCCCATGCACTTGCCAACACCCGGCTGCTCGGGGCAGCAGATGACACTACTGCCCCAGGACCAGTGCCTCGGTCAGGGCAGGCCTGCATGCACTTACCATGTGCCTCCTGACCTCCTGGAAATCATCCTGGGACTCTTCAGGTGCCAACGCAACATGCGCTGGCTGACCCTTAGGCTGGGTGGTGGTGCACACAGCTGCACATGCAGCTACCACTACCCTTGGGCCCGTGGCAGTTGATGAAACGGACTGCCGGGTCACATGGGCGCTAGTGCCAGATGCAAGAGCTGCATCTCCCGGAACCACAGGGGGTGGTGGTATGACTGCACCAACACATGGCAGAACATCCTGCCGAAGTGGCGCACCTCTGCTTCTTCCTCCTCTGCAGCCACCCTAGACACCCTGGAGTCCCCCTACTCCCTGGTCACGCCGGCCACATCCCTGACCATGCCTTCCACGTGGAGGATGCCCAGCTGAGGCGCCCCTCACTTTTCGTGGCCTCCCAACCATGGCACAAATGTAGTAGTGCCAGCACAGAGGTAGTAGTAGTGCCAATGGGAGGTATACACGACAATTGTCCTGGGCAATTGGGGTGAAGGGGGTGGGGTACTAGATGATAACAGCACCCCTGTGCACTTGCAAGGCTGTATGTGACTCCGGTGATGAAGTAAATGGTCACGCAACGCTCAGGCACCCCAAAACTGCAGTAAAACCGTGCACGCAGCCCCCAGTAGCCCATGTGTGCGGAATTAACCTCCCGCAGTACACGGTGGCACCCAGGGACACAAAAAACACGTATGACCTCGAAAACGGGTACACGATACACAGGGGAACCTGGAGTGGGAAAAATAACATGCGCGACTCACCGTCTGACTAGCGGGGTAATGAAAAACATGCGTAGCCAATACCCCCGCCAAAAGAAGAGATACATCCTTGATCCGCTGCGAAGTAGTGATAGCGTGTGAAACAACCAGAAGTAGAAACACACGCGTCGGTCTCCACGAAAAGCACGTACAGCGAACTGCTGGCCCCGCTCACCTTTAACCTGTGCCGAGGGAAACGCGCGCGTGCGTCACGTCACTTATGCGCTTAGGCCCTTTCCTCGAATTACACGCATTAACAGGCGGATGTGCAGTTTTTTCACGTGCTGAATCACTCGGCACCCGTGGGAGGGAAACGCCCATATGCATTACGTTACATACGTGTTAAGGGCCTTTCCTTGAATTACACGCTGACATGTTGTTTTTTCACGTGCCAAATCACTCCGTATCAAGCTGGCCACTCGACATCACACGGAAGACCACGCTCCTGCCCAGAAGGCCATTTTCCTGCCCCCCAGAGCCCTGAGCCGACTTCCTCCAGCCAACTGCTGCTGCCTGCCTGCAAGCTGGCCACGTGTCCTGCTATTTGGTGCCTGCACGTCAACCATCTGCAGGGGTCCAGTTGCTGTGAACACCCCTGCTGGAACAGAAGACTCCCGACTGCAGTTCCATCGCTCCACAGCCCAGCACCAGGACCCAGTTTCCCACCCACACCTGCCTCGGGGGTTGCCATGTCGGGGGAAACAACATCTGAGACCACTGGCAACCCCCAGCCAGAGAGGCAGAGGGCTGCCGGCTTCTCAGCAGGAGAGGTTGGCATCCTGGTGTAGCAAGTCCTGGTGCATCATGATGCCCTCTTCGGAAGAACATGCGCTGACAAGGATGGACGGAGAAGGATCTGGACGGACATCATGGTTGCCATCAACGCGGAGGGGGTGGCAACCCGCGACATACCACAAATCCCTAAGTGCTGGGAGGACTTCAGGTCCAGGACCCTCAGGTATGTCCGGTGCCTCTTGGCGCAGCGGATGCAGAGGGGTGCTGGGTCCGCCTTACCGGTGACCAGATAAGGGTCCTGGAACGCATATACCCAGCGCTTCACCTCCAGGTCCTTGAGAGGCAGACCCGTCTGGAGTCGAGCGATAAGTGTCCATGTGTAGTGATTGGACGCAGTGCATGTTGAGGTGTGCCAGGAGTGTGCAGCATGGACATATTTCTGGAAAGGCCCATGCATGGATGTGTATTTGCAGGGACATGAGCCTGCCGCATGTGAGTCCAGTCATGTGTGATGCAGAACAATGGTGTATGTGTTCAAAAGCATGATGTACAAATGCACATGGAGACGCACACATGTTAGCATTTCTGTGTATGTACTATGCCATGGTTGGGGTGTGACACATGGATGCTGGTTCCACCTTCATGCACTTGCGCGGTGTACATGTGTGTGTGTGTGTTTGACATGTGTGCCACTGTGATACGCCATGGATGCATGTGACACAGATATGTAGTGAGCCGATTGGCAGATGTGACATAGTTGCCAGTGATTGCACTGTGACAGGTGGTGGAGATGTACAGATGCATGTCTGTCTGGTGGTGTGTGTGCATGTGTTTGGCACTCCCGTGTTGTTTGTGACATCTGGCTGACCTATGGATGTTCATGCTGTTGTGAGTGTATGGATGCTGCTGCCTGGTGCACCATTCCTGTTAATTTGTGCATGTGTGTGGGTTCAAATGATATGGGTGTTGGGGAGTGTGATGCCATCTGTGAAGTTTGACACTGCCACTCATGTGCAACTGTCATGTGTGTAGACGAACATTGTACAGTGCCCTGATGCCTGTGTTCTGTCTCTCTCTGTCTGCAGCGTCAACTGATGAAGAGGGCGGCGACAGTGCTGTGGAGCAGAGCGGCAGGGATCACACCGCCAGCCAGAGACGCAGGGACCAGCTCCCCTCCCGGGTTGTCATCTCTTCAGGGAGTGAGGAGTCTGGTGCTGCGTCCGTGGACGCAGCTGCCGAGCGTACGTCCAAGAGGTGGCGTTTGGAGGTGGACTCCTTGCCAGCAGTAGGGGCAGCTGAGCCCCAAAGGGGCCTATGGAGGAAGATGGCATGGAGTCATCCAGGTTGGTGGTGGGTTTTGTTGAGGAGGAAGCCGCGGAAGGCCCATGCACGGGGCCTGGAGGGGGAATAGTGCTGGTGCTAGTGGTGCAGTCCAGCGGTCCAGGGGCAGGGACAGGAGGCAGCACAGGTCACCGCGAGGTGCCTGTGTGTAATCATGTCCCCGATCCTGTGACTGCATCATCCGGCACCAGCAGGGATGCCACCGTCCAGACCCGTTTTCAGGGAGGGGATGCGCCTACAACAACTGGTCTTCCTCTCCCTGCGGACATTGCAATCCGTGACTGTATTGAGCCTGTCCTAGTTGGGTTGGCATTGCGCCAATGTGGGATTCGGGATGACGTGCAGGGTTCTTGACAATGCACGTCATTTCTGATCCCTCATTGGCCACCTCGACATACTAGGACAGGTCGTCGGCACTGGGTTCATCCGTGTGCTGGAACTCCTTGCGACCCCCTCCTCAACTGAACACCCTATGCACTAGTCATCCTCTGCGCCATCTTCCCGCCCAAGTATCACCTGGGCCCCCTGTGGAGCTGCACCTGAGCCAGCGGCCAGGCTGGTGGAGGACACATCCCAGCCACAGTCGGGAGTCGGAGGTCCAGCAGAGTTGTGCACCCCACCAACTGGACTCCAGCAGATGGAGGACGTACAGGCATCATTGAGCAGGGCACGTGCATGGTGGCCCCAGAGGATTCCATCAGCCTGGAGGCCATCGTGGTGCCAGAGGCATTTGCATTGGCGGCAACAGCAGGCTCAGGGTGGGTGCGATGATGGCTCGGGGCCATCAACATCCCAGGGGCAGGCATCGGCCGGAGGGCAGGAGGACCCTGGATTGGGAGTGTCTTCCGTGTGGCAGCGGTTCGGCCAGCAGATAGATGTGGAGCGGCGGCGGGCGGAGGAGGCACAGCTCACTATGGTCAGGGCGGAGAACTCCATGCACAGGGCATTGAGGCGGGCTGAGTGCCTCGAGGCAACTCGCAGGGAGTTGGAAGAGGCCATGGCTGCATCCCTGCGAGACCTCAAGGCCAGGGAAGAGGCCCGCCTCCGGAACATCGACGTGGAGTTCGATGATGCTCTGGCCCGGAACATCAAAAAGTGAGCCGTATGACTTGCCCGCCACCTTTGTACATAGTTCTTTAGGCTTAGGTTTCCTTTGTTTTATATATTTTTTGGGATTTCATGGACTTTGCTCCACTTTATGTATATAGTTTTTTATTCATAGGACTTTTTTGTAGGTTTCCTTTTGTTTTGGGATCATGGACCCTTTGGACTTGCATTGTATATAGTTCAAGACTTGTACATACTTTCATTTTTTATAATTCCCATGGATCAATGGTTTTATTCTTTTGAATATTTAATTAATATTGACATTGGCGATGGACCACTTTTCTTTTTTCATGTTGTGGATTTTTGTTTTTCATTGGATTTCACTTTTTGTTTTTGGAATTGCTTTCATTATTTCTTAATTTGCAAGTTTGATTTTCATTATGTTATTTCATTATGTTTTTTAATACATTTCATATTACTTCATGATTGGTGTTGTCGCAGCCTGACAGCTGTCCCTCCTTCACTCCTTCTGGTTATGTGGAGTGAGGGCAGCCTATGCTCTTCAGGAGGGATGTGACCTGGCACAGATGCAGCACAAACAGCTCTAGTGTGGTGGACCCAAAACAATCGACTGGCCAACCAAGGTTCTATAAAAATAGGATATTTAATTAAACTAACAGAAATGCACACAACGAATAAAAACACCCCAGCAAGGAAAAGCACACACCCCACAAGAAAGAGCCACTCTGGGTTTGTCGATGGGTGCTCAAGCAAAGATTTCAGCAGCAAAATGTCAACGTGAATGAGTATCACTCTCAAAATGTAGAGTGGGGGGGGTGCTTAAAAGTCACTGGGGCCCTTTCAAGATGGTGCAGAGGGACAAGGCCTCTTCAAGTAGTGTAGTCATTGGTTTTTGGTGATTGACAATGTGGAGCCTGGCTTTTTGGCATCGAGCCAGGAGTCTTGGCACTTTTGGCACCATGCCTGGCTCAAGTCAATAAGGTTTGCAAAGCTCGTCTGTGGTGGCAATGGCTTGTGGCTCACGCATGCCATAGACTGCAGGCGAGGTCGAGTCAGTGCGGCAGGAAGACTTGGGTGTGGAGAAGTGGGGACTGGCCTTTGCAGCGAGCGGGTTCAGCTAGCCCAACCTGATCTCGGGGTATGGTAGCAACGAATGCTGAACTTTGAGGAAGCTGGTATCCAGGCAGACAGTGTTGAGTTGAAGATGCTAGAAGGCTTGGTGAGTCTCACATGTGGAGACCCCAAAGCTCTAGCATTCGCATTGAGGAAACCTGCCAGCTGCAGAGGTGGTCAAGATTGAAAAGGACTCCAGCGGTTCCTATGCAGCAGCTTGGACAGTGTTCAATGTGTCCACACAAGCATTGAGGTGGTCCTGAAATGCAGGGAGAGCCTGGGGTTGCTTCCTTAGTTCTGTGGCTGCTGGGATGCTGAAGGCCGACTCCCCAGGATCAAGGTGAGTCATGAAGTCCTGATCTCCACTAAAGGAAGATTGTCTGGCGCCTGCAGCGGTCCTTCAAAATTTTGTTTCCAGTGCACAGGCAGCAGAGCGACCTTGGTCGACAGCAGAGTCTCCCAAAATATGCCGTTGAGGCGAGTAGGAAGAAGAGATTTCCTCTGCCTTGAAGATGTGTCTTCCCCTCTATCATACAGCACTTTGGAATAGACTATATCCCCAGTGGAGTTACAGGTTAATCCTTATTGTGTTGAAGTCCAATGATTAATCATTTAAGGGCAGGGTTTCCCGTCCTTAAAAAGTCAAAATACTACAGGGCATTGGTCCAAAGTAATCCTGTTGTCAGGGAGCGAGTACGGGGTGCTGAAACAAGTGTCCTTTGCCTTCTGAGGTCATACCCAGAGTGCTTTGTCTGCAATAAGTGGGGGTAAGCAGAAGCATTAGGGAGCCCTAGAAGAATCCAAGATGGTGGAATCTCTCTTCTCATGGCCTACACCACTCTTCTGGGCTACTCTAAATCCACCTAGTCTCGGGAGGATAGCTCAGGGGCAACATGCTCCCCTTTGAAGCTAGACGACACCAAGCAACACAGGTTCGATCTCTGTTTCTGCGTTTAGAAACCTCTGGGTATTAAGCACGTTATAAATGACCTATCATATCATATCACCCCATTTCCATATTACTGGAGTCCTACTTCAATAGGACTCCAGTAATCCCCTCCACCTGGTGTGAAAGGGTCATGAAACAGCGATTCCCAGGGTAACTCCCAGGGAGGGTTTCGGTGCCCTATAGAAAGGTGGCAGCCTTGCTCAGGACAATTATAGGGACAGCTTCCTGGGCAGGGTCAAACATGGTTACTGGGGGTACACCAGGTCAAACAGATAATACTCACCAGCCCTGCCATCAATGATCCACCTCTCTAAGCTGAAACTAAGATATCATCTAAATGTACAAGCTTTATGGTTGTAATATATCAGTAGTGATCATATCCTAATCACACCTAGCTTACATTTACAGATCAACGTGTCACCAGGCTTACTAGGTCAAAGAGTTATTGTATTTTAAAGAGAGTCAGAGAAGATTACACATGCACCCCTGTCTACACGTTTTACCGTTGAAGCTACCCCGCTACCACTGCAGGGGGCTATGGGAGATGTCGGTCGACTGTCCCAGACAGGCATGTGGTTGCATTATGCTTTAAGGCATGGAGCATTATGGAAGTGGGATCTGAATAGCAGATCTCCCTTTCATAAAAGCAGGTAACCATTTCATGTTATTACTAAAAATCAAAATAAAGAAGTTTGGGCAATTCCAGCTTCTCCAGATGACAGTCTGTCAGTGCCTTAGCTAGAGATAATCTGCTTTTTTCAGTAAGAAATCTTTGACCCCCAAATGATCTCTGACCTCCACCAACAGAACTCTTTACTGCATTTTCCATGGATGTGTCGCAAACATGGAATGTGGGACTGGATGATGTTAACGGCCCCATTACTTATGCAGCATTGATCTTCATTTTGCTAAAGCCAGGTCTTCCCCGTTGTGATGCTGGAAATGCATCGGAGGGACAGGGCCTCTGTATCCTTTTCCTTTACTTCTTTTTATCGTTTGTTCTGTCGTGCTTTCCGCGCAGGAGTTCATGTAGGACTCCTGGTGCTGCAGCTCTCTCGTTTGGATTTGGTGAACAGACCAATGGGATACCCTTATGGCACCCCCCCTGGGTGGGGGGGTACAACCCTGTGCCACTAGTGTATTTTTTTGGGCACCTGTGTGTGGCCCACAGAGCAGGGTACGGGCTGGTGGCAGCTCTGTGCTGAATTGACTGGTGCCCTGATCGTCTTCGATTTTGGGATGCCCACGCCCTGTCATTGGAATCGGTAGATTCTTGATGGAGACAAGATGGCCCCCGTGGCCTCTTGTCTTCCATCGCCTGTTACCTTGATCTTCCCAAAGTCCTGGGAAGCCCTGACTCTGTCCCTTCCCCCTGACTGGCTGTTGGGTGGAAGTTCCATATATGTTAGTGTGGGGAAGTGCCGACCATACTGGCTAGAGCCTTCCCAATGACCGTATGTTGTGGGTATCCCTGTGGGTGGGACCTGGGTGAATGGAGTGTGTGACGAATATGCACTTCTTGTTGTGGATGTCTAGTTTGTGGTGTTTCACACAATGACTGAGACAGCCCTGCCCGAAACTGGTATGAATGCAGGGTGGAGTGTTGAATGGCTGGGTACTTGTCCCAATACACATAACTTGTTGTGAGTGGCTGGAGAGAAGTGAATGGCCTGAATGCACTATGCACCTGATTGGCTGCCTGCCTGCATGAATGCCCATCTACCTGATTGGTTGCCTGAGTGTGACCTAGCAGAATGAATGGAAGATCAACTAGTATATCTGAGGACCTCTCACTGCTAGGAATGGTGTTCAGAAGCTGAAGTCCACTATGACGAGTAACTGGATTAACTGACGCTTGACCTTGAAGCCCTGCTGGATGAGAAGAATTGCTGCTGCTCTTCTTCAACAATCTGTATGCTGCTTCGTCTCCAAGGACTGACCCAGAGAGGACCTGGTAAGGCGCCCTCTTCCCGAGCTACAAGGGACCATCGTGCACCAGAAGATCTTTGCCAAAGATCCCTGGTAGACAGACCTACGACAGCTGCCAACCAGAGACGGGAACTGCCGCTGAATTCCAAAGAGAAGCACCCAGACTTTTGTCCACCACCCTCAACGACCGCCATCGCCGACTGGAGCCACCATGCTCCCGTTGCCTAAGAACCTTCGATTCACGGACGCGCTCGTCCGCACCGCCGCCCGCCTTATCCCACCAGAGAAGACCAGGCCGTCAACGCACCGAGGAGCATCTGCCGGTGGGTTTACCGCCACCCAAAGACCACAGAGACGCTGACGACTCAACGCCCTTACTGGGCCACAGTTCTTCAAACTCTTTGCCGTCCTGAACTGTCGACACCGAGGTGCCCCGCATGCCTCTTCCTTGCAGGACGTTTACGCTTCCCTGTCGACGAGCACTGCTAGGAAATAAGCTGCCACTTCACCATTGTAGTTCACCCTGTTCTCCATCAGACGTTTGACGACCCGTCACTCCTGCCTTAAAGGGAGGGCACTCAAGAATGGCCGTCGATTCCCCAACGAGGAACGCTATAACGCCAGGTAGTTTGGGGTGGTTGAACTATTGGAAAGTCTTTTGTGAACAATATATGGACTGGGCTTGTGGAAAATCTTTATTCTACAGGTTGCCCAGGTGGGGTGATCTCCACACATAACTGTGTCTAGGTATCGGGGCCAGTATTCTGCCACTTGTTCTAACCAACTGCTTTCGTCTTATATCTATTGTTGATTTCCGTTACAAACTTATTTCTGTGCCATTTAACCATACAGTTGATGCACTTTAAAGAGATCTAATAGTAATTGTGGTACCACGTAGAACTGTATATTTGCCATTATGGATAACCGAGTACAAAGTGAGTTATCATGATTTTGTACATTACCTTGAATATTAAGTATATAAAGACTGTGTTTTAACTAATACAGTGTGCAGACATTCCTTTGTGGGAGCTTGGGGACTACACTGTACTTAAGAACCAGCTTGCATCACCTCCTGAGAAGCTAGTCCTTGATTGCTCGTCCATTGCTACCACAATAGAGAATCTTGGCTGGGCTCCTCTGTGCCTCTCGTCTACCATATAAAGAGCAGAAGTACAGAACCCCCCTCCAGTCTTTACACCCGTCACAGTCCTTGGCATAGCACAAGGACTGTGGAAAGGGAGACGGACGAGTAGGTAATGGCCAGATTACTAACTGGTTATCTTCATTACTCCAAGCCCAGGTCTTCCTCGTCACAGTCCTTGACATAGCGTAAGGATTGTAACTAGAAAGACAGACGAGGAGGTAGTGGCCAGCTCACTTACTGGTCTTCTTAATCACTATCCTTACTCTTTGTCAAAGACAGTGACGCAGCAGATGGACAGTGATGTAATGCAATTTCTTCCTTTCATCTTCTCCCTACTATTTCTCTCTCTTTTTATTGCTTTCCCCTCTCCCTCCTTTCTTCGCCTTAAATCCCTCTCTTCAATCGCATTTCATTTCCCCTCGTATGCATCCATCTTCCTTCAATTCGCTCAACAGTCATTCCCTCTTTTCCATTAAATCTCTCCATCTCCTCCCTACTTTCCATCCCATGCTTGTGCATGATGTTTCTCTTATTCCTGTTTTATCTTTACTGGTGAGGTAACTCGGTGAGGTAAAGTCTTGCTGCTGTGATTTCTCTGCTATCACTCTCTCTACTTATGGTGTCCCCCAGGGATGTAATCTATCCTCCTGGTTTTTCAACGTGTACATGACCTCTTTGGCCCACATGATCTCTTCCTTCACCTACAACTTTCAGTGTTATGCGGATGACACACAGTTCTCCTTCAGGCTACCCAGGGCGTCTTCTTCCTCCTCTTTCACTCCAGACTGCCAGTCCGTAATTCTGTCCTGGTGTGCTGCTAATGATCTGTGCCTTAATGCCAGCAAGACAGAGATCCTACTCATTGGGACCCCTGCCTCTCTTTCCCACCCTCTCTCTGGCCGGCCTCCCCTGGTCCTGCGCCCCCACCCACTGGTGAGGCAAAAAATCTGGGGATCATCTTCGACTCTACTCTCTCCTTCTTCCTGGATCTCTCCAGACTGGATTACTGAAACAGTCTCTTTCTCAATCTGCCTTCTTCCTCTCTCCGACCCCTTCAACTTATCCAGAACATAACCGCAAGACTTCTCCTTGGCCTCAAGCCCAGGGATCAAATCTCTCTGGCACTGAAATCACTCCACTGGCTCCCTCTGGCTGCAAGGATCAAATTCAAGTCCTTCTCCATAGTCCCCAAGGCTTTCTGGGGCCAGGGCACTCACTATCTACAGCAGTCTCTTCCCAAATAGTCTTCTTCTAGAGCCGTCCGATTGGCCTACTCCAACTCTCGGCGGGTGAGCTGCTTTTCCAAACAGAGATTTGGGGGTAGACCCTCATCCTCCACAGGTGCCTCCCTTTGGAACAGCCTTCCTGCCTCTCTCCGTCTTGAGGCGGACCTCCTTAAGTTCCAGAAACTCCCTCAAGGCCTTCCTTTTCTTTTCCTCTTTCTCTCCCTACTCCCTTCTAACCTTCTCTCTCCTGGCTTCTTTCCCTCCTTCTTTCTCCACCTGCTCAGCTCTCTGACTGGTCGCCTAGTGCACCTCCAAAGCCCTACAGGTCCCAGCCTCCCTCGCCAGTCATGCACTTGCCTCCGGGCCTCTGTACTTTTCTTGGCACTACTGCATTTGCTCCACGAGAGGGGCAACCACTCTGCCTTTAACCCTAGCCCCTGTTGGACTGGGCGCAAATGTTCCTCTCCCTCACGCTTCCTGTCTTTTCGCACTTGCACAGCCTTGTATGTACTGGCCTAGCAAGTCTGTCTGTCCGGTCCTCCCTTTGTCTCCCTTCCCTATCTTGATGATGCCTGAAATGCTCACGTATATGCACATTGGATGATCCAAGCACCAAGCAGTACTGTAGTTTATTGTACTGTACGCCCCCTCTCCTCCCCTCACTCTTTGTCACACACTTACACTAGTAGATATACCTCTGGCCTAGTATGCTAGTTATTGTTGTTAGATCATTCAGAATATTCAAGGCCTAAGAATGACAACTGTAATCCCTTGTTCCCTTCCCGCCTTGTAGCGCTTTGAAGCACTTCACTTGTATACACTAGCTTTACAAATAAATAATTACAATTACAATTACAATTTGCATTCAACCCACACGTCACAGGTGTGAATCCTTGTACATATCATGCAATACTTCATGCTTTTGAGGTTAAAATATTCAAAGTTATTTTCAGCCTTATAACAGGAGCGGAACTGTGTACTAAGTGCTATATGAAAGGCACGTTGGTATTCCTATTCACGTTTTCTATCTCTCCTGTTTGCATATATTTTAATTTAAAGAGACGGTGTTACTGGCAACCTCAGACTACACAGTTCAAACAATTGATTATATAGTTTAACTCAAACCACAAAAGTGCAATATTTAACGTACATAGTTCTAATTTTCAGAACATTCCATTATTTCAAATAATTAAATGGCATGAACCCGGTTCAACGCAATGCCAGCGCCACTTTATCGCCCACTTAACAAGATATCAGACAGGGTGCCTCCAATTAGTGCATTCCTAACAAGAGTGCCAGGACATAATTAGGCTAATTACTACTGGGCGCTAACATATTGCCACAGGGTGTATGTGCTGTTCACAGAAGCAGTTCATGGATGAGAGGAAAACTGCACTTCTAATGTACAGAAGTGGGTTTAATTTAGAATCGAGCATCAACGAGTGTTTACCAGTTACTCCAGGTGCGTGGCCACGCAAATATTTGGACTACATGTACTAGTGCGCATACCAAAACTACACAGTTTGCTGCTAGAAGACATTGCGTGCAGCCGACCTTGAGTAGAAGCAGATGCAGAAAGGGAGAGAGATTGTTTATGTATTTATTTGTTAGGCACCGAAATCCCACAGGCATGGGGGCACCGTGACATTCACACGAAAGAACAACCATCAAAGACAAGACGGGGGCAGCAGGGATACGAGCTAAGGAGATCACTCGAAGAGGCATGTTTTCAAGGTTTTCTGAAAACCGTCAGGGCTGCCTCAAATCTCAGTCTAGAGGGAAGGGAGCTCCGGAAGGATCTTCCCCGTCCATTGGTGCGCTTATACTCAGGGCAGGTACTCTGCCTTTTATTGGAGCAACGGAGGGTTTTGGTGGGGCAGTATTGTGGACTAGACGCTTTTAAGTAAGTAGGGGCTTGTCCAAAGATACACTTGCACACCAAGGTTCCCTTCTTGAACAAGATCCTATCCTTGACAGGGAGCCAATGAAGATTGTGTCGATGTTCTGTGATATGTGCACGTTTGAGACATCTCTAACGATGCATAATGCATCGTTTTGTAAAACCTGACATTTTTTTAGGCTATAGCTTGGAGCTCCATTCAACTGGGCATTACACTAGTGTAGCCTAGAGATGCGAGAAACAGGGCGAATTTTTCTCACGAGACGGTAATTACATCTTTGACTAAACTGATTAACATGTGCCTCAGAGTTCAGGTTGGCCTCCGCCTGGACCCCCAGAGTTTTTGCCTTGGTTTGAACCGGTAAAATGTTATCACCAATTGTAAAACTCTTAATGGACGTCCTCAGTTTAGCCCAGGCCTGTCTGGAGCCAAAAATAAGAATATCTGTTTTATTGCCATTTAGACAAAGCCAATTGGACGATATCCAGAGTTTTATCTGCTGGTAAATATTAGTAAGGGATTTGTTGTCAATCAAATGATCCCCAGTACACTCTAAAACCAGCTGGTTGTCATCAGCATAATTGGTGAAAAATACACCCAAGTCATCCAGAATAGAACGAAGTGACCTTGTATAAAGGTTAAATAAGATAGGAGATAGACCAGCCCCTTGGGTCACTCTGCACTAGATAGGATCCGATGCTGAATCTACTGGACCCACTGGATTTTGGATTTGCATCCAGATAGAAAAGAGTGGAACCAGTCAACTGCCCCCTCGGAACATAGTCCCAGATGACTTAAAGAGTGTAAGAAGCATTTGTGGTCCAACAGATCGAGTGCCACAGAAAGATACAAAAGGACCAGCAGACCCGCTTTGTCCTTATCGGTTATTCCTAGCATGTGCGATTGCAGACCTAGTAGGGCTGTCTCGGTACTATGCTGAGGTCGAAAGCTGGATTGTCTATTATTGATGATATTGCTATTCTCCACAAAAGCTTGAAATTGCACACAGGCAAGTTTATCTAAGAACTTAAGTAGAAACTGGCAATTTGTTATGGGTCTGAGATTGCCTTGGACCTTTGGGTCTAAGTTGGGTTTCGTTAGCAGCGGTTTGACCAGGTGACCACAACGGCTTTGATTGACTTGGTGATCCTGCCATCTCTAAAAGAGGCATTGGCAAATCTATTCAGAAAGGGGGCAGACAGATTTCTATGTTCTAGGATTAACTTTGGCGAGGGATTTTTTCTGAACATGAAGTGGGGTGCATGGAGGAGAGAACCTTCTGCATATCAGGAACAGCTATAGATGAGAAGGCCAAAGGTTTGGGACATCCTCCTCTATGTCCCAAGCATGGTTTCTGAATAGTGGTAGCAGCATTGGGCAGAGCCTCTTCAATTTATTTCCTAGCCTTCGTTGTTTTAGCCCCGAAAGCTGTTTGTACAGCTATCATGTCCTGTGTGGTAGGGATGAATGGGGTAAGGCGAGCCTTTGGATTCACCTGGAGTCTTAGAATTTCAAACTATGTTTTGGGGTGCTTAGAAGCCTGATTTATCTCAATGTTGTAGTACTACCTTTTTAGTTTTAATAATTATATGTATGTAGGTTTTGACATAATCCTTCCAAGCTATTTTATTTTCTGCCGTTTGAAATTTTAACCACTGGGATTCCAGTTTACGTTTCTCCTTTTTCAACATTTTAAGTTGGGGAGTGAACCCTTTTTTATAGCTGAGGTTATCTCTCACAGTTTTGGACTGAAGGGGGGGTTTCTTTGAGCAACTTCAAGAAAGTGTCAGAAAAAGAAGAAAATAGACAATAGAGTCCCCACTCTCATTTCCACTCATTACAGCTGTTATACATATGGAAATGTCCTTCGTGTTCATTATGTTGAAGTTACGGATGATTATGGGTTAGTAGGTTTAACCGCAGCCTCCAGTAGTTAGAAATGAAAGCTAACAATGTAGTGGTCTGACCAAATACAGGGAGAGGTTTGGTCAATGAAAGTGGCATTGTTTTTAGTGACCACCCAACCTAACATGTGGTTGGTTCTTGGCTGTGATAGGATCGGTATTTATAACTTGAAAGTTCAAGTTATTTAGAGTTGGCTCCAATTCAATAGCAACTTTGTCATTCTCATCCCCCATAAAGTAGTTCAAATCCCCTAAGAGAACAGAGGTTCTATTCTGTCCCTCAAAGGGCCTAGGATCTGTGAGATTTCCTCAATGAAGTCTGGCAAATATATAAGGATGAAATTCACGCATAATTTGGGAGTTGGAGTAATTTTCATGTGAAGAATCTCATAGCCTTGACAAGCTATGGGAGAAGCAGAGAGTCCTAATTCAAATTTAGCTATGATTGCCTATGCTCCCCCATAGCCTCGCTCTCTGTTTTTACAAAACATAGAGAAGCCGGGTAGGACAGCCAGATTGATAGATGGTCCACTTATGTCTCTAATCAAGGTCTCAGTGAGAAACGAAAGGTTGAGTTGACTGTCCAGGATTAAATCATGAATGTCTTGAGCATGACTAACTAACACCTGACTTGCTCCCATGAAGCACCCCCTACCTTGAGTTGAAGTGGATGGAGACAGAGACTATAGCAGCCTGGCCTGCTCCTAAGAGGCATCATATAGTCAACCTTGAGTAATAGCGGATGGAGGCACAGAGTTTAATGGCATGGCCCGCTCCGAAGAGGCATCACCTAGTCAACCATGAGAAAAAGGGATTTGAGACAGAGAGTTTAACGGTATGTCCTGCTCCCAAGAGTAATTGCATAGTCAACCTTGATTCGAAGTGGTTGGAGACAGAGAGTGAAACAGCCTGGCCATACTCCAAAGAGGCATCAGTCAACCATGAGAATAAGAGTATGGAGACATAGAGTTTAAAGGCATGGCTCACTCCCAAGATGCATCACACAGTCAACATTGAGAAGGAGCGGATGGAGACAGAGACTTTAACAGTTGTGCCCAGCCTTGTGCCCAGCCCCAAGAGGCACCACATTGTCAACATTGAGTAGAAACGGATGGGCATAAAGAGGACAACAGTCTGGCCCACTCCTAAGCGGCATCACATGGTCATCCTTGAGAAGAAGCAGAAGGAGACAGGGAGTATAACAGTCTGGCCCACTCCTAAGCGGCATCACATGGTCATCCTTGAGAAGGAGCAGAAGGAGACAGGGAGCATAACAGTCTGGCATGTGAAAAGTAGTCTTTGTGGGTGGGTGCCTATGTTGTTCGTGATCATTGCTACTTGTTGCATTTTAATGGATAGCATACCTGTTCTTCTTATATATGTCACGTGTTGCATTTTAATGTATTGAATATCACTTGGTGCATTTTAATACGTGACTGCACTGGCCCAGGCACAGGGGATTGTTGCATTTCAATCACACTGTCGTTTTCATCTTGTAAACTTGTTCCCACCTCAGGTGACAGCTAACAGCTGCCAGTTTTACAGCCAGTGTAAACTCTTCAGCCTGGGAGATGGCCCTGCCCCCTTCTTGTAATAAGCGCCCTTGAGTCCTGGGAACAGCTGCTCTCCTCCCAAGGGGGGGCTGCCTATGTTTCCTCACCTGCCCCTTATTTCCTGTCACCAGCCCCTCTGCACCCTGGGGCAGATGGGTGGGAACTATAGTGTTCATCCTGGAATGTTTACCCACCATTCATGTCCCTGCCCCCATCTTCCTTGGTCCATTCGTCCCCCTTCCTGGGATAGTTGTGGAGGAGGGGGGCTGTGCCTGCATGTGTCAGCATAGCATCCAACAGTGGGGGTCATTACGAGATTGGAGGTAGTCATGGTGCTAATTGCACCATGACTGCCTCCAATAACGGCACTGAGTCCGGTGTGGTGCAATGGGGACTTACTGGTCTAGTCCGACCCGGGCGGGACAGGTAAGTTCACATTGCACCAACCATTCCCCATTCCCATTTGAGCACCGATAGGGCTCAATGGGAATGGGGAAGGTGCTATTTATGGGCCTGCTAATGACAGTCCCGTAATTAGTGGCCTGGTCCCCTAACGGGACCCGTAAGGGATGTGTGGTCCGACCACACGCCCCTTGCGGTTCCTGTTAGGGGACCTTGGAATCGGGCGGTAGGAGATTACCGGCACCGGTCTCCTTACCGGTGCCCGGTATCCCCTACCGCCCGACTCGTAATGACCCCCATTGTGTCTGTCCTGAAATGTTTGCCCACCTGTCATGCCCCTGCACCCTTCCACCTTGTGCCAATCATCCCCTTCCTTGGAAAGCTGTGGCGGAGGGGGGGCTGCATCGGCATGTGTCAACCTACCACCCCCACTGTGAATCTCCACCCTTTTATTTATCTCACTTGGACCCTGGGAACTATTTTGTCCTCTTGCCCGCTTCTTTCATGGACCCTTGGGTGTGTCTTGCATGGGTGGGGCAACATCCTTATAAGTGGACAGAGAACCAGGGTTGGGGCTATTTATTTGACTGGACGCGTGGGTTGGGGAAGCAGAGTTACAGAGACAGAAGCAGGTACACTTCTCCCTTTCTATCTACATGATGCCCCTTTCTCCCCAGCCATACTGTCCTCTGACTCTTCTTCTGCCCCTCTGCCTCTATCACTGTCTGTCTCTGTTTCTCTCTGTCTATCTCCCACATTCTATGTGCCCCTCACACTCTCTCTGTATCCGTCACTCTGCCACTCTCTGTGCCACTACCACTTGTAAGCGATATTCAATCAACACTACAGCTAAGTCAATGCCTAGTCTGGGATGCTGAGGAAAACCCTTATTGATGTATTTTTATATCCAGTTCAGTACTCTGGATGACAACCCTTGTATAACACCCCCCTCTTAGAATCCCCCTGACCCCACTGAGTCAAGAAGTAGGTTTGTTTTGCAAATTAAAAGGTTTATTTGAAAATGTAAACAATATATATATATATATATATATCACACCTCTATAAATAAATTGATAATGGATATTACACTTGTGAATATGAGCAGTAGTCAGCAAGAGGTAACTTATGAATAGGAACAGAAGAATAAGGTGGGAAAGAATGCTTTATATGGTTCAAGGAAACGCAAGGTGGAATGCAGTACAGAAATAGCTTGTTATGATTTTAGCAAAAGGTAATGTGATCACTTTTTCTTTTGATAATTCACTCCCCCCCTATGCAATACAAGAAATGGAAGGAGAGCACACAGTCTTCAAGAATCCCAACAAATCACACTTTATAATGCAATACACAGTTCCAGTTCTCCGAGCAAGCTTAGGGAAAACAGGGATGAGTTTTAAACACAGGCAAATTACTTTAATGTGGTTTGCAAGGAAGTGAAAAGGTGCTAAAATTGCTTTTAATTCCCTCTAGAGGTTCAGGGTAGGTGATGGCTACTTTATATTAGTTTAGGCTCACTTTAACAATACTCTATGAATGATTAGCAGATTGCAAACGAATTTTAGCAAAGAGAAGCAAAAAGCTGCTGATTTCTACAGATGAAGAAATCGGGCCAAATCTCAAATCGCTGTAAATTTCGCGAGTGCGTGTCTCGCGATTACGGAAAAAGTATAGGGAGTAGGAAGTCGGTTCTAGGTTCGTTGGAAAGCCTAGATTCTAAGCTTCCGGAGATATGGATGATTTAATAAAGGTAGATTTTTGGATTTAAAGTAAAAGTCAAAATGACAGGTGACAGCTTGCAGCTTCAGAATTGACAGGTGACAGTTGTGCAGCTTTACATATGACAGATGACACGATTTCTAGGAGGCTGTTCTAATTAGGTTAAAATAGCTTGAATTAGATTATTTTAACTAAGAGATTGGGTTCTGCACAGTTCTGGCGGTACTCACAATATATTTTGGAATGAATGGGCCTCGTCATGGATCTGGTCAACTGGACTGGACTTCGGTTCTCTCTGCTCGGCGGGTCAATCAGGCACCAGTTCTGCTCACAGCGATCTGGGTCTCTCTGGATCTCTGGTCTGGTCTCTGGCAATTGTTCTTGGCAAATAATTCAAACAGCTCGCCCGGCTGTGGAATAGTTTGCAAATGATTTTAAGGATGCTGAGGCCTGCTGAGAAGAGTTCTCAGTTTATGGGTTTAGGCCCTTGCTTTAAGTTCTGAAGTAAAGCTCTGGTCTTTGGAGATTGGTGGATGTGAAGTCTGGAGTCTCCCGGCAGAGCGTCCCGCAGAAAATGGAATTGAATGTTCCTACCTGTCCCAGCAGTCTCTTTTTATGTGTTTTGAAAATGGGTGTGTGCCCTGGGCCTAGCTAAGCCTGCCCCTCGCTACTTGTCATTGGCCAGTTCCTCCTCTCTCCTTTGATTGGGGGAAAGAAATGGAGTGTCAGAGTGATGCTGTAGGTTTTATGGTCAGAGGAACCTCCCCTTGTCAAATTGCACACAAATCTATTTCTGATCCAAATACATATTTATCTATGTACCATTTCTCTCATATTATAGGTCCAGTTAACATATTTTCTGTAGCACCAAACCATCCGATCCCTGTCTTTGTACGATGTCGTGTCCACTGATGACAGAATTCTCCCCTTTTCATCCAGATAACGACCTCTAAACCTTTCCAGATTTTACACAAATGTGCACCAGGGATATGGGTTTCAGATGATAAAGTGTCAGATTTTTAACATGCAGACATTTGGAGTAAGACCCTATTTTCCGCTAGCAACCCCCCAGAATACACCACAGGGTCCTATCACCTCTTAAAACGTGCACAGAAAAATCACAAGAATAATGATATTACTTATATAATTTTGACCAGTCCGCACTATGCGTTATCTATCTTTTTAAAATTATGTTCTGGTCAAAAAGGGGTGTGGCTTCCCACATCACATGGTGGAATAACTGGTTTATCCACTTCCGCCAAGCTCAGCTGCTAGCAGAGGCACTGCCCCTCCCAGTTTCCCCCAAGAGGAAGCCACTTTACGGCCCCCCCAATATAACATTTGCCTGAGCCAAAGAAGGCCCATTGTCCAGTTTCCTGCAGTCCCCAGGTAATTCAATCGGAGATGTGTTTAATTCCTTTTGGTGGGGAAGCAGGATGCAGCCAGGCCTGGGAA
This sequence comes from Ambystoma mexicanum, assembly GCF_040938575.1. Taxonomy (NCBI): domain Eukaryota; kingdom Metazoa; phylum Chordata; class Amphibia; order Caudata; family Ambystomatidae; genus Ambystoma; species Ambystoma mexicanum. The sequence continues at coordinate 1,511,376,262 of NC_090922.1, forward strand.
CACAGCTGTTGATCCAGTTTCAACTCCTGTTGGGGGTGGTTTTCAGGCAGAATCCAGTTTCATTTAGCCAGGTTTCAGCTAAATGTCACTTTTTGTTCCCAGTTTTCTACATTCAAATCAAACTGACAATTTTTACACATGCAGCTAGAGTTCTGATTCTAAGTTCAAAACTATGACATTTCAACAGTTACAAACTATGTGATACTCAAAAGTAGGTCCCTCATTTAATTTAAACATTTCGATTTTAGTGGTTTTCAGTTCAGTTTAACTTAAGCTGCTGACCTCCACAGTTCAGCCAGTTTTGTCATGAACATTGTTTTGGGCTCTTTTTCTTTCCAGATTTTGTATGCACACAAAACTTCATTCTGCCAAATGTCTGCTGGTGTTCAGTGAGATTTCTGAATATCCTGCAATGTTTGACATAGGCATTTTTAGCTTGCCTTCAGAGAAATCAAGGTGATTTCAAAGGGCTTTTTAAGCTAACAGGCACTGCTGTTTTTCCTTTGGCACACATTCCACTCATGGCACCCCTGGTCCATCACGCTCGCACTGGTGGGTGGAAGGTTAGGCGACCATTTTGGTGTGCGCACAAACTGGATGGTTCTCCTGGATTCTGGTGCACATGTGAGCTTTTTGGCCATCTTGGATTTTCTAAGCCGACAGCACCAAATGTTGCAGCTTAATAACTCAAACGTGGGTCAATACACCTGACAAAGCCCCCCCACCTGACTGAACTTTGAATTTGAGTCGAGGGGGAGTCGGGTGCGAAGAATGTTTTGACCCACGCACTGGTATGTCCTCATCATCTTCTTCCAATTCCGCAAATGGCACAGTTCAGCATCTTTTCCTCCATCCGGTTGGATCAATCGGTTCTCCTCGCCGGTCCTGATGGGAATATTGGCTGGTACCCCGGGCCCTTCGGATCTTCGATCCCGGTCCCCAGGTCGCCTTCCGTGGTCAGTCTCCAGGTTTTCTTTCTTCTAGGACGACAAAGGAAAGCGGCGATACCTATTCATAGACATTTCTTCCCCACCATTGATATAGTGGGGTGGCATATACATTTTATAGTCAAAACATTTGCGTTCTTATTTTAACAAAAGATGCAATCATAAGACATTTTTTTTCCCAAATCATAATATTTTAGAGACTATATGTGGGATATTTTAGGGTTGGAATTGAATTACTCTGGGGCGGTCCCCTCTGGTATTGCAGATGATTCCTCCAGTTGTTGCAGAGTGTGCCTGGGATGGCAACACTTTAGCTGATTTATATGGACCCCCTTATATTCCCCCTCTGCCAAACTGCCTTTGGGGATGCAGATCTTATAGGCAACAGGGGAGATCTTGTCTATAATTTCAAACGGTCCCTTCCATGTAGGCAAGAATTTTCGCTGTTTGGCCTGGTTCCTTTGGAAATTGTATAGATAGACCCGATCACCTACCTTATATTCCTTTCGGGTAGTTTTCAAATCATAATGGGTCTTCATGCTCTCGGCTGATCTTTCTAGATTCCGCTGAGCATAGGCAAAAGCATGTTGAAGGTGTTTCCTTAAATTCTCCACATACTCATGAGTTGTGGAGGCATTTTATCAGTGTCTGCTCTTGGGTCCTGTAGAGCAAATGCTGGGGAAGCACCATCTTGCGCCCCGTCATCAACTCAAAAGGTGACATTTTGGTTGCAGATGAAGGGGTAGATCTGATGGCCATTAGGACCAGAGGTAATCGGATATCCCAACTTGGCCCAGAATCCGCCACAAACTTTTATAATATGCTCACAATGGTTCGGTTGTATCTCTCCACTGCTCCAGAAGAAGCTGGCCTGTAAGCAATATGTAGCTTCCTTTTGACCCCCAGTATCTCCCACATCTTTGTCATTACTTCACTGGTGAAGTGGCTACCTCTGTCTGACTCAATCCTTTGAGGTAGACCAAAACGGGAAAAGATGTGGTTAATCATCAGGGCAGCTGCTGTTTCTGCCTTGCAGTTTCGGGGCCGGGAGACATTCCACCCACTTGGTAAACAAGCATGTAACGGTCAACATGTACTTGTTTCCTCTAGATGAGCGAATTACAGGGCCTACAAAGTCGATTTGCAAATCTGACCATGGCAGTGTCATCCCCCTCTTTTGGAGAGGCGCACAGTGTGTGAGGGATGATGGTTGAAATTGTGCACACACAAGACACCCCTTCAAGTATTGGTCGAGGTCCTGCCCCATGTGTGGCCAGTAGGCAACCTCTCTTAAGATTTCCAGTGTTGGTGAAACCCCCTATGACCGGCGGTGGCCGCATCATGGGCGTGACTTAACATCAGGCTTTGGAATGAGGTAGGAACCACCCACTGATCATGGCCAGCTTGGGATTTCCTTACCAACAAACCGTCTTGGATTCGGAACATTTTTGGACATTTCATCAACACTCTTAGGTCCTCTTTCCCAATGTAATCGGTATCCGTCAGGGGAAAGTTCTCAGGGTCCTCAATGTGTTGGTAAAACTTACCAATAATTGGATCCCCCTTCTGAGCTGTAATCAAATCAGCATCAGGGGTCTCCTTACTCCATTGTGCAGTTGAAAGATCATTGTGAGCATTGGTCTGGGACCTAGTGATGGCAGTGATCTGGATTTACCCCAACAGGGACTCTATTTCTATTAGATCCCCTTGGACGGCCCCGGTTTTGGCCAGCTGATCAGCTAAGTCATTTCCAGTTTTGTCTGGTCACTCTACTTTGGAATGACCCTTGATATTTTTCCAGTAGATGGTCATCCCCTTCGATGTGACCAGATCATCTATGTTTTGGATTAACTTCCCATGTTTCAGGGGTTTGTTATTAGCACATAACATGCCTCTGGTTTTCCAATTAACCAGGTGCTCCACGAACCCGTTCCGTACATAATCCGAATCTGTGATTATGACCAGTTCGTGGAGTTGATGTTGGACAGCAGTGAGGATGGCCTGATGCACAGCCATCAATTCTGCCACCTGACTATTTCGGGGACCAATTTTGTATCCAGTGGAGGGTTCTGGAAACTCTCTCACCCATGCATTCCCTACGCCGGCCACCAGTTCTTTCTCCCCGTTGTTGTCAACATGGTAAGAGCATCCATCCACATAGACAGAGGGCATTCCCTCACACTTGTCTTCTTCAAACACTTTGTGTGGGGAATTAAGGTATGCCTCCATGTTGTCCTTGGTTTTTAGACTTTCGTCCTCCAGACAGTTTTCTCTTGCACAATCATGCAAGTCAGCCAGACCTTGCGCGAGGGGACTCTTCTTGTTTTGGCCATATCTGACCTCCACAGGAAAGCCTTGCATTGACAGAATCCAGGAAGTAATTTGGGAATTATTCACATTTCCGGCCCAGATTCTGTCACTTTGGAGATATTGCAGAGGCTGGTGTGGAGTCTCCACTATGATGTGTTCCCCCTGGATAAACGGGCGGTAATTCTTCAATGCCCACACCGTTGCCAGGAGTGCCTTCTCACAATCGTTGAATTTTTCCTCCACAGAGGATAAAGTTTTGCTCGCATAGGAGAATACTTTATTGACCTTGTCATGCTTTTGGTATGATACTGCCGTCAAGCACGTATTAGAGAACCCTGTCTCCCGGAAGAACTCCTTGTTTCTGACAGGGTAAGCTAGGCAAGGTGCTTGTGAGAGGCTTCTCTTGAGTTGTCTTACTGCCTCGGATTGTTCTGGACCCCATTCCCACTTGACCCCCCCCTTCAAGAGATGAATCAGGGGTCTAATGATCTCTGTGTAGCCTTCAATGAACTTTCTGCTGTAATTAGTCAGTCCAAGGAGGCTCCTTAGTTCCTGCAGAGTTGTGGGGTCTTTCAGTTTCTGGAGTGCTTCCACTTTCTTTTCTTGGGGACAGAGACCCTGAGGAGTAATCTCATGCCCTAAGAAATTAACACGGGTTCTACACCACTGTGCTTTCTGAAAGGAAAGTTTTGCTCCGGCGGCCCTCAACTGTGTCAGAACATAACGGATCTCCGCTATGTGTTCTACCACAGATGAATATTTGATGAGGACATCATCTACAGAAGCCAGGTTACCCCTCGCACACAGGTCGGGCATGGCCTTATGTAGGAAAATGTTGAATTCATTGCCGGAGTTGAGGTATCCGAAGGGAGTCCGGGTCCATGTGTACTGCTGGCCCCCAAAGGTAAAAGCCAGTTTGTATTGGTCCTCCCTACTGACAGGCACGGTCCAGTATCCATTGGTCAGGTCTATTGCAGTGAATACTTGTGACCCCTGGATCTGGGCCAGCCCTTGGTCAATGTAGTGAAGAGGCCATCGGGAAGTATGGACCCGTTTGTTGAGCTCCCTAAGGTCTGCGCAGAGTCTCCACTGGCCGTTTGGCTTCAATATTCCCAGCACCGGATTATTGAAGGTGCTGTGTACTGGACAGATTATTCCCCGGGACTCAAGGTTCTTAATTATTTCAGTAAGGGACTGCATGGATGCGAGAGGCAAGCGATATTGTTTCACAAACACTATAGTCATGCCAGGGTCCGTGGGAATTGTTGTCATGTGGATGTCGGTGCGACCACAGTCATATGAGTCTACTGCAAAGAGATCTTGCAAATCCAAGAACACTTGTTTCAACTTTTGCTTTTGTTCCAGAGTCACACAGGCATCAGCTAGGTTGACTCTCTCTTCCACCATCTGCCTGAAGCCTGGAAAGACTTCTGGTTTGGCTATCTCAGCGGCCTCCTCCAGCTGGGTGGAGAAGTCCCTGGTCAGAGTGCTGATTTAGACTGGAGGCCTCACGTGGGAAAGGCATCCTTCATGGACCTGGAAAATCACCTCATCCCTCCTGAAGTCACAAGTCACATCTTCCTTACCATAAGGGCAAGAAGTGTACACCAGGAAGTTCCCCCCATGCCGGGTGAAAATCCTGTCTGGTGTTGTATGGTCATCACTGTCACTGTCAAAACAGTCCTTGGGGAGTGGTCCTAACAGTTCATTTCCTAAATCAATGGAGAAATGTTGGTCATCAACCGCCATTCCAATAATGGTGCCTGCGGCTAGAGTAATACTCTGTAAGTCGCTGTTATCCACCTCTATTGGAATGGTGTCATGTTCTATGTTGACTAATGGAGTTGGGTTTACCCCCAACCCTTGCTGTTGGAGAGAAGCATTTAGATGTATGTAAGCATCAGGGTTTTTCAATTTTTGTCCTCTTTTAACCTTCACTTCCAGGGAGAATTGTCGGGTCCTTTCTGGGATGGTGACTTCCTCTCCAATTTGAATTTCAACTGCATAAGGCAGCAATTGGCTGACCTAAATGCTTTCTCTTGGTCATCAAAGCCCATGGGATTATCTGCTAATTGGGACCAAACTTTGAAGTTTATTAGGTCAAAACTAATGGCAAAGCGATTGAGAATGCCACTGCCTAAGTAAAAGGCGGCAGTGACTTCTCGCACGACTCAACAATTATGGACTTTGCTCTTGTTGCCAATGGAGATTTTGAGCATACACCTGCTTGGCAGGAGATGTTTGGAATTAGGTGCTTCCAGGTCCATTTCCCATTTGTCTATCAGTTTGAATGTGGGAATGGCTGGATCTTTTGGGAGTTGGCGGAACATGGCTTTGCTGATGAAGCTCTTACCGTTGTTCACGCACACTCGGGCGAGAACAGAGTCCTTCCCCTCATTTAACTGAACAGGGATGAACAACTGCTCTCCAATTTGCTGAATATCAGCCAGGCTCTGAGTTGATTTCACATTTTTCTGGACTATAGGAGTGGGAGTTTCTGATTGTGGATTAGTAAAGAATTTCAGGGTGTTTCCTTCCAGTGTGGAATACCACCTTAAACTGGAAGGAAGGTTGATTTTCAGAAATAGGGAGGACCCCCATCACCATTCTGTTGTCCTACTGCTATTACTGTCACGTCTGGAATTTGGTTGTTCTGGAAGTGAAATTCTACTTGGTCAGATTTTTGTTCAACCATGTGGCAGGTGCCATTTAAACTAACATGGTTGACACTCTGTTTGAATTTTATTGGTCGGCTAGTCTGGGTCCAGAGGACCTTGTTTACGCAATCTATTAGGGGTGACAACCTTCTCAGGAGGTAATTCCCTAGTAAACAAGGGGTGCCCTCTGGAGTCACTACTATGACCGGGTGTTTCACCTTGTGTCGCCCAATTTTGATTTCCAAATCTGCAGTCCCCTCGACAGGAATTTCCTTCCCGTCAAAGTTCTGCAGTTGTCCAGGAAGAGAGGTGAGAGGAATACGGTAATTCTCCCCCCTTCCTGCATTTAGTTCCTCAAAGGCCCTTTTGGACAGAAGGGTAGCTTGGGATCCAGTGTCCACCAGTGCCAAAATTGTACCCTGCCCCTGTACTTGTACCAGGGCATAGTATCTTCCCTCCTTCTCCTCAAGGGGGCACAGATAATGCACATTTTTGGACAACTGGTGGGCTAACTTTCTGGTTTTGGACATTGCTATCGAAGAGATTTGGGCAGAATTCTGTGGAGAGCCTTGGGAATCTGAAAGAAAAAGGTGGCAACTGGAGATCAGAACCATTGTGGGTTCCCCTGGTTCCGGTTCTGGGCCGCCCCCCCTTTTTGGAGGCAGTCACCAGGATGGGTTTGAACCAGGGGATTTTGGTATTGTCGGTTTTGGGATGAGATGATGGGCGGCGGTAGCTCAGTCTCCACATCTCCCCAGTCTGAATTGACATCCCTTGGAACCCATTTTTCCTTGGCAGGAGTTCCCCCATCTCTGAAGGAGAAGATCCTTTTCCCAGGATCTTCTGAGGATCCCTCTCCCTCAAATTGGAAGACCTGTACCTCCTCCACAAAGTGGGTCTGTTTGGGTCCTTTGTTTCTCCTACCCCCCCTCTGCTCCTTGGGAGGCAGGCTTTCAGGGGCAGGAGATTTTGTTTCCGGTTCCTGGTTTTCCAGGGGCTTTTTAAAAGTTGGGAAGGAGGTTTCCTCCAAGGCTTTACTGTGCCTCCTCCCTGGGAACCGGTGGGTTATCGGGGTGCTGCCCCCGTCATTGTTCTGGCGCACCAGGTCCAGAGTTTGGGGCATTCTGCGGTGGCATGCTCATCTGAGGGTTCTGTTGAGCCCTCAGAATGTGACCAAGATCCCGTGCCATATTTTGGACTTGGCGCTCAAGTTGTGAAACCCGCTCAGGCTGATAGGGGGCTCTATTTTCTCCCCTGGGCTGATCCCGGGAAGAGTAGCTATCCCTTCTCTGGTAATACCCCGGATTGGGAAGATTTGGGTACCCCTCCACCCTTGGCCTCCCCTCTCCCGGATTAGGTTGTCTGGGCTCAGGGAATTGGGGAAAGAAGAATGGATGATTTTGGGGCTGGAAGTTGGGTGGATACCGGGGGAAAAAGTTCCGCCCAGGATTTGGTGGATTTCTGCCCTCCAAGGGGAAGTTAGGAGGGAAGTTCCCCGGGTCAGGTGCTTGGCTGGATCCCTCCCTTGGGCTGGAGGAGACCACACATAACCCAGGATTGGTCGGTTTCCCTTGTAGCAGGGACTTACATAGTCAGGGGAGCGGGGGACCCCATTTGTGGGACTACCTCCTCGACTCCCTGTCTGTGACTGGCCCGAGGGCCTTCTGGGCTGTGAATTATTTGGTGCAGGCAGGTTTTTAGGCCCCCCCCATCTCCAAATCTAAAACGGGGGCAACCTTTACCGTGCCACCTTGGCAGCAGTAGTGGTGCTGTTGGTTTTGGGGTTTTTCGACGCGTTATTTTTATTTTCGATGGGCTTCTGCACCTCATAGATCCGGGTAGCCTGTTCAATGACCCAGTCTAAAGATCTTTTCTCATGAAAATCTCTCACGTGCTGGGTCATTATGTATTTGGGTAAGGCATGGAAAAACGTATTGATAAATTCTCTGCTATCCGTGCGCCCCCTTCTGGTGGTCTGCGCAAAAGCACACTTTAATTCTTGCACAAACTCTTGTGTGGCCTGATCCTCCCCACATTGCATTTTGTATGCTGCCTTGCGAGCCTCTTGCGGATTTCTGTGCTCAGAAAAATGTTTCAAGATGGCCGCCCTGTATGTGGACCACCTTGAATGGTTTTGATCCTCCAGCCCCGCAAAGAAACTGGAGTATTCTGGTGAGAAGGTCCACTTTATGTACTGGATGCAGCTACTGCTGTCCTTCAAATGGAAAGTCTCCATCATTTGCTCATAGAGCTCCAAGTGTTCCCAAACAGAATACTTGGCGTTCTTATGATAAGGCGTGATGACACTCCTTATTGCCTTTATTTGTTTCAATGGGTCCTTAAGCAAGGCCCTTTTTGCCTTATTGGCCTTTTTGGTTCGGGTAACCATGGTCCATTCATCCTCTGACTCAGAAGCACTGCTCCCAGAGGTGCCCGTCTGATCTTCCAGGTTTTCCCGAGCCTGGGAATGGCTGGCAGAATGTGGGGACCTGGTCTCCTGTGTCCTGTAATGCTCAGAGTAGTCTTCAGATCCCTCCTTGCTGCCAGGATTTGATGGGTACCCCCCCCCCACTGACCTAACCGGGCAGAGGTTTTCAGGATGCCCTTAATGGGCCTACTCTCCTGGGGTTCCCCACTAAATTGCACTGTGCTTGGGTGCCCATACCCGGATGCCCGCCCATCCATTCCTGGGAGGTACTGGCCTATGAGCCCCAAACTTCTAGCTGGATAGTAATCTGCCATCCCCGTGGCCCTGGGCTCATGTGCGCAAGGGGACATGGGGGTGGCAGAGTCCAGGGACTGGGAGAGATGAAGGCCTCTGGTACTAGGGCTCCTGAGGTTATGCTCAGGAGTTTCTCTTTTCCAGCGAACCTCATCTCTATCCGCCCCTGCTTCCTGTTGCAGTGCAAGAGCCTGCGCTTTCAGTTCCTCAGTTAAGGCCTTACTAGACTCTATCAGTCTCTCCTGCATGGCTACCTGTTGCTGGAGCCTATCATTGTACTGACAGAGAGCCTCATTTTCTCGCTGTGCCTCCTGATTGGTCCTGGAGTACTGGGCCAGTCTCTGCTGCAGGAGGGTTACCTCCTCAGTCCCATCCCTACTGGCCTGCTCCTTCTTGCCAGAGCCTCCTCCACCCTCCTGGTGTGATCTAGCAAGCCCTGATGCTCTTTTTGGAGGTCACCCAGCCCCTGGAGAGCCACATGATTTTCTTCAATTTTTCTTTTTAAATGGCAGACTTCCTGGCCTAAGGTATCCCTTTCCTGACCAAGAGCCTGCATTTGTGACGCCAGGTCGTCCCTCTGCCTTTGAAAGGCACCAGCTTTCTGGCGTTCTTCATCAAACTCTGCCTGGGTATCCAGGTCTTTCAAAATCAATGTATTGCTTTCCTCTTTCTCTCTGTCTAGTTGGATTTGCAGGGTGGCTACCTGCTCTGTGCAGGCCCTGTTGAAATTGATCTGTTGCTCCAGCTTTTTCTGGCTCTGCAGTAAGGAGTCCAAACTGTCTTTGTGCTCCTTCTGCAAAGCCAGAATTCTGGTATCCTGGTCTGTCTTTTCCTGTTGCAGTATATCCATGTCCTCTTTTATTTTAATGATATACTGCCTACTATCATTTTCTGACTCCTGGCTCCTCTGCAGCCTCTGCTCAGAAGAGACCAGGTCAGATTGGGCCTTTTCTAACGCCATCTGTTGCCTATTTTCCAGGTCTTGGCCTTAAGCACATTTGTCCTGCATGGCTCCCATATATAGATACAAATATGCTGCTATCCTGGCAATCTTATTGTGTTCATCTTTGGCCTTAGAAGCCATATATAATTCACTCAGGGCCACATGTAATGGACCCTGATCCCTCCATATATCTGACCCTGTTTCAGTGACCTGTTGCGCGATTGCCTGCAACCAGACCGTTTGGTCCTGATGAGTCCACTCACCTCTCACAAATAGCTTATGTAAGAAGTGCTTTCTGGCTATTTTCATATCTACCAAGGTCGTCATTCTGGAATTTGAGTTCCTTCCTGACTTACAGAAGTTTGTATTTTATTTTGCAAAACAGACCGTTTCCTTAGAGCGTTCCTTTGAGGGATGCTTTCACAGTGTAAAACAGCGTGGTGATCTGACCGGATATGTGTATCTGGTCAGTTGGCACACTGTATTAATCTGCACAAGTGGTAAATCTAACCCAGAATTTCCCGGCTCCGAGCCCCCACTTTTGTAAGCGATATTCAATCCACACTACAGCTAAGTCAACGCCTAGTCTGGGATGCTGAGGAAAACCCTTATTGATGTATTTTTATATCCAGTTCAGTACTCTGGATGACAACCCTTGTATAACACCCCCCTCTTAGAATCCCCCTGACCCCACTGAGCCAAGAAGTAGGTTTGTTTTGCAAATTAAAAAGTTTATTTGAAAATGTAAACAATATATATATCACACTTCTATGAATAAATTGATAATGCATATTAAACTTGTGAATATGAGCAGTAGTCAGCAAGAGGTAACCTATGAATAGGAAGAGAAGAATAAGGTGGGAAAGAATGGTTTATATGGTTCAAGGAAACGCAAGGTGGAATAAAATGCAGTACAGAAATAACTTGTTATGATTTGAGCAAAAGGTAATATGATCACTTTTTCTTTTGACAATTCACTCCCCCCTCTATGCAATACAAGAAATGGAAGGAGAGCACACAGTCTTCAAGAATCCCAACAAATCACACTTTATAATACAATACACAGTTCCAGTTCTCCCAGCAAGCTTAGGGAAAACAGGGATGAGTTTTAAACACAGGCGAATTACTTTAATGTGGTTTGCAAGGAAGTGAAAAGGTGCTAAAATTGCTTTTAATTCCCTCTAGAGGTTCAGGGTAGGTGATGGCTACTTTATATTAGTTCAGGCTCACTTTAACAATACTCTATGAATGATTAGCAGATTGCAAACGAATTTTAGCAAAGAGAAGCAAAAAGCTGCTGATTTCTACAGATGAAGAAATCGGGCCAAATCTCAAATCGCGGTAAATTCCGCGAGTGCGTGTCTCGCGATTAAGGAAAAAGTATAGGGAGTAGGAAGTCAGTTCTAGGTTCGTTGGAAAGCCTAGATTCTAAGCTTCCGGAGATACGGATGATTTAATAAAGGTAGATTTTCGGATTTAAAGTAAAACTCAAAATGACAGGTGACAGCTTGCAGCTTCAGAATTGACAGGTGACAGTTGTGCAGCTTTACATATGACAGATGACACGATTTCTAGGAGGCTGTTCTAATTAGGTTAAAATAGCTTGAATTAGATTATTTTAACTAAGAGATTGGGTTCTGCACAGTTCTGGCGGTACTCACAATATATTTTGGAATGAATGGGCCTTGTCACGGATCTGGTCTACTGGACTGGACTTCGGTTCTCTCTGCTCGGCAGGTCAATCAGGCACCGGTTCTGCTCACAGCGGTCTGGGTCTCTCTGGATCTCTGGTCTGGTCTCTGGTAATTGTTCTTGGCAAAGAATTCAAACAGCTCGCCCGGCTGTGGAATAGTTTGCAAATGATTTTAAGGATGCTGAGGCCTGCTGAGAAGAGTTCTCAGTTTGTGGGTTTAAGCCCTTGCTTTAAGTTCTGAAGTAAAGTTCTGGTCTTTGGAGATTGATGGATGTGAAGTCTGGAGTCTCCCGGCAGAGCGTCCCGCAAAAAATGGAATTGAATGCCCCTACCTGTCCCAGCAGTCTCTTTTTATGTGTTTTGAAAATGGGTGTGTGCCTGGGCCTAGCTAAGCCTGCCCCTCTCTACTTGTCATTGGCCAGTTCCTCCTCTTTCCTTTGATTGGGGGAAAGAAATGGAGTGTCAGAGTAATGCTGTAGGTTTTATGGTCAGAGGAACCTCCCCTTGTCAAATTGCACACAAATCTATTTCTGATCCAAATACATATTTATCTATGTACCATTTTTCTCATATTATAGGTCCAGTTAACATATTTTCTGTAGCACCAAACCATCTGATTCCTGTCTTTGTACGATGTCGTGTCCACTGATGACAGAATTCTCCCCTTTTCATCCAGATAACGACCTCTAAACCTTTCCAGATTTTACACAAAAGTGCACCAGGGATATGGGTTTCAGATGATTAAGTGTCAGATTTTTAACATGCAGACATTTGGAGTAAGACCCTATTTTCCGCTAGCAACCCCCCAGAATACACCACAGGGTCCTAACACCTCTTAAAACATGCACAGAAAAATCACAAGAATAATGATATTACTTATATAATTTTTACCAGTCCGCACTATGCGTTATCTATCTTTTTAAAATTATGCTCTGGTCAAAAAGGGGTGTGGCTTCCCACATCACATGGTGGAATAACTGGTTTATCCACTTGCCCCAAGCTCAGCTGCTAGCAGAGGCACTGCCCCTCCAGTTTCCCCCAAGAGGAAGCCACTTTACGGCCCCCCCAATATAACATTTGCCTGAGCCAAAGAAGGCCCATTGTCCAGTTTCCTGCAGTCCCCAGGTAATTCAATCAGAGAGGTGTTTAATTCCTTTTGGTGGGGAAGCAGGATGCAGCCAGGCCTGGGAACACAGCTGTTGATCCAGTTTCAACTCCTGTCGGGGATAGTTGTCAGGCAGAATCCAGTTTCATTAAGCCAGGTTTCAGCTAAATGTCACTTTTTGTTCCCAGTTTTCTACATTCAAATCAAACTGACAATTTGTACACATGCAGCTAGAGTGCTGATTCTAAGTTCAAAACTATGACATTTCAACAGTTACAAACTATGTGATACTCAAAAGTAGGTCCCTCATTTAATTTAAACATTTCGATTTTAGTGGTTTTCAGTTCAGTTTAACTTAAGCTGCTGACCTCCACAGCTCGGCCAGTTTTGTTATGAACATTGTTTTGGGCTCTTTTTCTTTCCCGATTTTGTATGCACACAAAACTTCATTCTGCCAAATGTCTGCTGGTGTTCAGTGAGATTTTTGAATATCCTGCAATGTTTGACATAGGCATTTTTAGCTTGCATTCAGAGAAACCAAGGTGATTTCAAAGGTCTTTTTAAGCTAACAGGCACTGCTGTTTTTCCTTTGGCACACATTCCACTCATGGCACCCCTGGCCCATCACGCTTGCACTGGTGGGTGAAAGGTTAGGCGACCATTTTGGTGTGCGCACAAACTGCGCGGTTCTCCTGGATTCTGGCGCACATGTGGGCTTTTTGGCCATCTTGGATTTTCTAAGCCCACAGCACCAAATGTTGCAGCTTAATGACTCAAACGTGGGTCAATACACCTGACACACTCTCTGTGCCCCTCACTCTCAGTCACTCTCCCCGTGCCCCTCACTCTGTCACTCTATGTTACCCTCATTCTATCAATTTCTGTGCCACTCACTCCTCTTCCCTGTTCGTCTGGGTGTACATAGCCAGTATTCCTCTCATAAAAGCCCCTCCTTGTGCCCGCAGCCCACTACTGACAATTATCCATGTATAGTATGCCTAACCTACTCTGCTAGCAATGAGCCTACTTCACTGTCTGGAATAAATGTATTTCCTGATTTCTGCAAAGACGTTGGTGGCTTCTGTTGTTTTCTCACTTTCTTGGGTGGCCCGCCTGTTACTACCAGAGGGGAGACCCACTTGGCATACACAACACACACCTCATTGTGGTCTGTTAATTCCCTGACCCAGAACTGAGGCTCTGCCTGGGGTCTCCCCACACAGTCTTCCCTATTTTGGCCTACCTTCCACTTCCACAGTTTCCCTCCTAAGAGGCATCACATGGTCAGCCTTGATTGGAAGCGGATGGAGATAGAGACTATGACAGCTTGGCCTGCTCCCAAGAGGCATCACATAGTCAACATTGAGAAGAAGTGAATGGAGACCGAGAGTTTAAAATCCTGGCCCTCTCCTAAGATGCATCACACAGTCGAACTTGAGTAGAAGCAGATGGAGAGAGAGTTTAATGGCATGGCCCAATCCCAAGAGGCATCACATGGTCAACCTTGAGAATAAGTGGTTCGAGACAGAGAGTGTAACGGCCTGGCCCGCTCCAAATAGGCATCACATAATCAACCTTGAGAAGAGGCGGATGGAAACAGAGAGCATAATGCCCTGGCCCGTTCCCAAGAGGCATTGCATAGTTGACCTTAAGTAGAAGCAGATGGAGATAGAGGGGGTTATTACGACCCTGGCGCTGAGGGGTTAATGGCGCCGTAAAAGGCTGCGGCGCCGTTAACCTGGACCAGCTGTTAAAGAAGGGACCCGCAAAGGGACCTTCAAGGTAATTACGGTACCACAATTTGCAGTACCGTAATGACCACCTTCCCCATTCCCATTGAGCCCTATGGGGCAAAAATGGGAATGGGGAAGGGCCAATGGTGCAATGGGGAATTACCGCCCCGCCAACTTTGGAATGGGGTGGTAATTCCCCATTGTACCATGGCAGACTCGTTACAATACCGGCAGCAACCATGGTGCTAATAGCGCCATTGGTTACTGCCGGTGTTGTAATGAGGGCCAGAGAGTTTAACATCTGGCCAGCTAACAAGAGGCATAACATGGTCAGCCTTTAGTAGAAGCAGATGGAGAGAGTATTACAGTCTGGCCTGCTACCAAGAGGTACCATGGTGAACCTTGATAAGAAGCGGGTGAAGACAGAGAATTTAACATTCTGGCCCAATCTTAAGAGTCATCACATGTTCCACCTTGAGAAGAAGTGAATTGATACAGAGGGTTTAACGGCCTGGCCCGCTACCAAGAGGCTTCACATAATCAAACTTTGAGAAGAGGCGGAGGGATAAGAGAGAACAACGGCATGGCTCGCTTCCAAGGGGCATCACATAGTAAACCATGAGAAGAAGGGGATGGACACAGAAAGTTCAATGGCCTGGCCTGAACCAAAGAGGCATCACATAGTCGACCTTGAGTAGAAACGGATGGAGAAAGACAGTTTAACAGCATGGTCTGATCCCAAGAGGCATCACATAGTCAAACTTGCCCGATTCGTCATTGCCCAATCACGTGAGCTAGAAGGCGAATGCCAGCCGGTACTAAGGCCCACACTAGTCACATGGCAAGCCTCTCTCTCCATTCAGCCTGCTGCCAGCCACTAGGAAACAACAGCTGCCTCTCACATCAGCACGAGGCTGCAGGAGCAGCAATCATATCTTCCTTCATGAGGTAAGCCATGATGGGCACTGTATGCCTGCAAGTGCTTCCCCATTGATTCTGTGCAGCGAGCGCTCTCCATTATTGAAAATTGCCTGTTCCACCTAGTTTCAAAAGTGGCAGCGCTACATTGCAGAAATTGACTGACTGGCCGTGTTATACCCAAAAACCTCAGTTGGTACATTTGTTTTTGGGTGAGCTCTTATCATCAACCATGGCTGCTGCCTGAGGCAAGAATGGAGTGTCTGTACTACTTCACCATTGACTGCAGCATTTGGGCATTATTTCATTCATCAATGCCCAATCACGGGAGCTGGCAGGCGAATGCCAGCCCCCACCAAGGCCCACACTAAGGCCCCTGTCTGCCCCTGAGCTGGAGGGGGGCCCTCACCATGCCGCTACTCTATCATCCTGCCTCTATGCAATGTTCCAAAAGCCCAAACCAACAGTGTCCCCTCCATGTTCTGACAATGAAAAACCTGCTTTTTCCTTTGCACCCGTAGGCAACATGGATCACATTCATCTGGGCTGCATACTGCCCATCAACACTCTTCTTGTTTGTTTCCTGCATCCTTTCCCTACTTGCCTAACTGCAAACTCTAACCACTGCAGCAACTGAAATATGCATCTTGCTGTTCCTCATACAGAATGCTTTCTTCTGTTTCTTAAATCCTTGGTTAATAAAGAAAGACACATTCATTCTTAGGTCTGCTTTACATCTGTGCATCCTCCATTTTGTGCCGAATTTTAGTGCTTTCTGGCAAATTCGAATTTAGATGTGCTTTACATCTGTGCATCCTCCATTTTGTGCTGCATTTTACTGCTTTTTGGCAAATTCGAATTTAGGTGTGCTTTAAATTTCTGCATCCTGCATTTTGTGCTGCATTTTAGTTCTTTCTGGCAAATTCAAATTTAGGCGTGCTTTACAGCATGCATCCCCCAGTTTGTGCTGCATTTTTGTGCTTTTTGGTAAATTCGAATGTAGGTGTGCTTTACATCTGTACATCTTGCATTCTGTGCTGCCTTTTAGTGCTTTCTGGCAAATTCAATCTTAGCTGTGCTTTACATCTGTGTAACATCCGGCATCCCTTAAATGCTAGGTCACCTGGTGAGTTTGCCCATGCATTTTGCGGCCTCTCCAACTTTCCCTTTTTTCCTTCACCTCAATGGCCATCTCCATCTCCCAAATCAATTCTAACTGTTACTCCATCACCTATCCCTCCTCTCTCAAGAAGTCTGGAACAAAAAGCTTAAAATAGATCTCTTAGACTTTAATCCTGGCCTAACTATTGCTGACACCTACCTTAGTGCTACTTCCAGATAGGCTATCACTGATATCGTCTTCCATATCCCCTCTCCAGACCTATAGACCTACGAGCTGATCTCTACCCTTGCCCCTTTTTCCTCTTAACCCATTAATGGCAACACTAGTCTGGGGGGGATAGCTCAGGGGCAACACGCTTGCCTTGGAAGCAAGCTGATGCAGAGTAACAAAGGTTTGATCCCCTGGTCCGTGCTTAGAAACCTTTGGGTATTAAGCACATTATAAATAACTAATAATAATTATAATTATTATAGATAGATGGGAAGTACTCTTGGCACACTTCTCATCCTCTAGGTGCACCATTCATGTCTATCACAATGGCACCGTCATGACCCAGGGTCCTCAATGCAATCTTTTTCACTTTGACCGGTGCCTGCTGGCTCTCATCGACTTCCTACCTTCAACTGCTGCGCCTCCTTTCTCTCCCTCTGCACCTCCTTCACTACCTCCAACGGGTATACCATCTCCCAGTACCCCTCATCAGACAACCTTCAAAGGTGGTGAACAGCTACACTTAGCCACTCTGAATGCTCGATCTGCTGTCAAACATTCTTCTGACATCTGCCTCCTTCTTGAATGTTTGATCTCAACGTCCTGGCTCTCATGATGTGTGCTTCAATGCCAGCTCATTTACTGCTTTTAACTTCCTTTTCCTTGACGACTTCAAGATCCTCTCCAAGCCTTAGCCCAACTGACCTGGTGGTGGCGTAACCGTGACCTTCCCTGCGTGGGTCCCGACCTCTCACATACCCAAACAGCCCTATTGCTCCTTTGAAAGTCTTGTTTGCATGCTTGGTGTCTCTCCGACTCTCTCTCTCACCCATGCCACTATCTGGACACCCCCTGGCCCTGTGTCTTCATTTCCTTCGGAATGGGCTGACTTAACCTTATCTCTTAAGACCTCTACCTCCAAACTCAACCTCCTAGGAGACTTCACCATCCACCTTTATTCCACAGTTCCTGCTTCTTCACTCTTCTGTGATCTCTGTACCCCTCTCTCCTTCACTATTCTCCCCTCCGGCCCTACCCACTCTGCCGGACAAACTCTGATGCCTTTATCCCCACTGATCTCCCATTCTCGAACCATATCACCAAGCCTCTGTCCTGGTCTGACCACTCTTTCCTCTCTTTCCATCTGGGACCTTTCAGCCCCCTGACCAAGACTCCACCAGCACTGCCAGCTTCTTTTGCGGTCATCCAACCGATGAAATGAGTGTCAGCTGCTGTTTGCCTCCACCTTCAACCCTCCTCCTTTCCCTCCTCTTGACTCTCCCACTGATTCTGTATTTGCCAATCTTCATCTTAATATCACCAACACTCTTGACATACTTACCCCTGTAATGAGGATACGCCTGAAACCTGTCTCCAAGCATAAGAGCTAGTATGACTCTGAACTAGCCGCTCTGAAACGCAAGTGTTCAACGGAAGTGGCAGACCTCTGGCTCATCCTCTGACAAACTGGCCTGTCGCCTACTCCAAATGCAATATCATCTCTCTATCTGCTCCAAGAAGAGGACCAGGATCCAGGCCCGTATCACTGGAGCCTCTAAAAACAGGGCTCTCAGGCCCTTTGTATTGCACTGGCCTCCCACTTCACCTCTAAACTCAGGACATTCTGACCTCTCACTTTTTTGCCCTTCCTCCATTCCTCCCCTTTCCCCTGCCTCCATTGATCTCTCGCCCACCCCTACCCACTCTCTCTTCCTTCTCACCTATCGCAACAAATGGGATCTCTAGAGTCGTCTTATCTATGAAGGTCTTATCCAAACAGGTGTCTCCCTGTTCTTCCAGAACCATTAAGGACAACACCCCCCCCACTCCAGCTTGATGACCACTTGCATAATGAAGTGCTTTGCTTGGTAGATTCATTTAAAAGAAGCGTTATTTCAAAACCGATCAATTTTGGGAGAACCTTTTAAATGGTCATAAATAGTTGTTAATGGTTCAATTTGCCAGAGTGTTTCAATCACTGTTTAAGTGAATAAAGAATTAAACTCCTCATAAGGGATGTGCGTGTGAGCATATATGGCACATGCCAATCTTCACTTTTGCCTCCATGACAGAGGAGTGTCACAGTTCGAAAGGTCACCAATAGTACCAATTTCAAAGCTGACTTTCTTCTTGGTGCCTAAGGACACCTACCCCGTTGAAGGCAGTCGTACAACGTATGAGATATACTTTTGTCCAAAACCAATTCAATTTCCACAGTGAGCAAAGATGCGGGGGTCTCAAAGAAAAGATGGCACCATTTAAGAGAAAGCATCAGAATATTAAAATCTAGAAAGAAACTGCTGTTATTTGCCAAGGACTGCAAAGAGACTGGAGGTGGGCACCAGTAATGCAGATCCTCACACTTTTAATAGAACATTTTTTAGTCGACCCCAGATCGAGGCAGCTTTGACAAGTTTAGGAGGTGGGAAAAGGATATCAGAACAACTTGAACATAAGTGTCCTCATAATGAGCATTGCTAGTGTGAAGGTCCTCTTTACTCACCACTTCACAAGGATGAATGCGGTCTCTCTCTGTAAAGAAACCTCACATCTTTCTATGATGAAGAGTGAGATATTCAGGGAGTGATAGGACCGGCCATTTTAGGCCCACCTGCAGAAAGTGTTTGTTGGCGGATAGTGAGGTTTTGCTGCAGCAGAATTGATCGAGGGAAAATTTGTTGAATATCTTCGGACGAATGTCAATGCAAATGTATTTGGGGATGGGTAATAAAAAAAGGTGGGGTGGGTGGTGCGGGGTTGTCTCCCCCACTTAGATTTGCATTGTAATGTCTCAAAGAAACAAAATCTCCCTCGACCAATTGTTTTCGAGGAAATCCCCACAGTTAGTGTGAACTTTCAGAAGACGATATCAACTAAGATTTTTTGACTTTTCCAGAAACATCGGCTCATGGTGAAAGTAGGTATATGTGGGTGGATGTAGCGGCAGACGCTCACCCATACATTCCTGCACATGGCTCTGCACCACTCATATGACTGTCTCTGCCAGAGAGTAAGAGTAGAAGTCGGGAAGGAAGTGGCAGAGGCGCCACCTGCAGAAGTTGGAGGTAAGTAGAAGCAGGTTGCTTCATAGATGCCCCAGATGCCATGTGGGCACCCAACGCAGTCAACCCTTCGGCGCTCACATGGACAGACTAAGTGATATAATCGGGTTTCTGCAGAAATAATCGAATGCGAAAATACCGACTGCACAATGACCGTTGCACATTGGCCACAGGACAGACTATGGTTAAGGCAAGAAGACATCTGCTTTCGGAACCAGGCAGCATCCAGGGTATAACTGACTTCACTCCAGAGTAACATCTCCAAGCACACATCATTCCAGAATGGCACAGTTGGCATAAATCCATTCTGGAATTACAGATGATGTGCTTGGCATAAACACAGCTGAAAACCATAGCAACAAGAAAGCATACAAAGGTTTAGCTTTATACAACACATCCCCCTCCCTTATGAAATACATTTCTTTATTGTGGGATATGTACCCACTGAACAGATATATACTTACATCATTTTACTTTCGCGATTCTGGACAAAGACCAGACTTGACCACTTTCTACACACACAGCGTTTTTTAAGACTCGTGTAGCCCTAACAGGCTCTGTGTATAACGGTTCCCTTTTCTTGGTAACAACAGCCTTCCTTATCCGTACCCAATCTCCAGCTTTGACCACGGTTATTCTCCTTGGGTGCTTCTTATTGACTCTTTCCACCCACTTGTTTTTTCAGGCTTCCATCCTTTTCTTTACATCATCCACAACCGCATCTGACGCTCTCGCCCTGCCCAACCAAGCTGGCGCAACACAGGTATTTTCCTTTCGCCCTCTCATAAGTTTAAATGAGCTAATCCCTGTTTCTACTCGCGGAGCCATCCTCAAAGCATGCAGCCTGTCTCTTACTGCAACCTTTTTGTCAAGACCACATGCATTAGCTCCACGAATAGCATCCATAATACTTCGATTTACTCTCTCAACCATACCGTTTGCTTGGGGACAATACAAATGAGTATTTTTGTATTTGATTCCTCATTTGTACAGATACTTAAAAAATAGTTTTCCCATGAATTGTGGACCATTATCCATGAGAATGCTCCTGGGCAAACCCTCCCTTTCAAACACATCCTCCATGAATTCAATTATGCGTTGACACGTGACTTCCCTCAGGATCTTAAACTCTGTCCATCTCGAAAAGGTATCAACCATCACCAAAATGAACCTACCTCTACCTGCAACCATGTCTACGGGACCTAGAACATTCATGGACAAATCTTGCCACACACCATCAGGAATGGTAGTTTTACCCATTGGTTGGGACACAGCTATCACGTTCTTCCCTGATTTGGTACAGTCACTGCACGCACCAACCACTTTCTCAATTTCGCGATCAATTCCTGGCCACCAGTAATCGGCTTTTATTACTTCTTTCGTTTTACAAATGCCAATATGCCCCTGATGGGCATAATCAATCAATTTCCTCCGCAGACTGCCTGGAACCACCAACTTGTCCCATCTGTACAACAGCTCTCCTTTTACGGATAGTTCATTCCTTACTTCCCACATAGCCCTCTCTTCACCTGATAGTAGCCTTTTCTCTGGCCACCCATCCGCCACAAATACCATAATCCGCTTCCACATTTCATTGACCCTTAACACTTGAATCCACTCTTGTTTCTGAATTATACCCTTCACAGTTGCAAAAACCATTTCATGTTCACCATATCCTTTTTCACTAGCATCATTCTCCAACTTCACTCTCGAAGCGTGATCAGCTTGCACATTCTCTTTACCAGCAACTACTTCTATTTCAAATTTATGACACTGTAGCCTGGTTACCCAGCCTGCCACTCTCCCTGAAACCTTGTTGAGGCCTTTACTTTCAAAAATCTCCTTAAGGGGTTTGTGATCTGTTCTCAAGGTAAACTCTTGACCCCAGACCAAATTTTTCATCTTTTCAATGCCCCAATGGCACGCCAGGGCTTCTTTTTCCAACACGGAATAGTTCATTTCTGCACCTCTTAACATGCGGGATGCATGCATTACAATCATCTCCGTACCATCAACATCTGGCTGCAACATCACCACACCTATACCTGTCTCACTGCATCCACGGCCAGAATGGTTTTCTTCCTAGTATCAAACATCGATAGGGGTTTTGCCATATCAATTTCTCTTTTCATTGCTTCAAATTCTTTTTCACATTCCTTGCTCCATTCAAACTCAGCACCCTTCCTTAATAATGCCCTCAATTTAGTTATGGAATCGGCATAGTTCCCAACAAACCTATGATAGAACTCAATAGTACCTAGAAATTATCTCAACTCAGCCTTATTCTTTGGTGGCTGTGTTTTCAAAATGGACTCAACTAAATTCCTTTTTGGTTTGAGTCACTGCTGAGAAATTTCATGACCTAGATAATCAACCGCTTGAGTCAGAAATACACATGTTTCGCCACGCAAAGTTATTGCTCTTGCTTTAAAGATCTTGAGAACTAGATCCAGTCTTGTTTTTAACTCACTCTCGTCCTTCCCACATATCAGGACATCATCCTGAAAGCACCATACACCGCCGACATCCTTCAATAATTTGTCCATAACCTTTTGGAATATGGAAGACGCTGACACCAGCCCAGATGGCATGCGCTTGAATTGATATATTCCCTCATAAGTGATGGAAGCAGTCAATTTGCGTGACTCATCATCTAAACTTGTCTGATGATATGCACTCGCCATGTCAAGCTTTGAAAAATATTTTGCACTCCCTATCCTACTTAATAACTCCCCTATATTGGGAAGAGGATGGCGATCTGCTACCACACACCGATTAAGCTCCCTCAAATCAATGCATACCCTCAAATCCCCATTGCTTTTCTTTACCACCACCACAGGAGATATCCACTCCACAGCCCTAGCTGGCTCAATAATTCCTTCTCTTTCCAATTTCATGAATTCCTCACGCACAGCATTCCACATAGACAGGGGCAGCGGTCTGAGCTTGGACGCAACAGGATTGCTTCCTTCTTTCACCTCAATCTTGTGCACCATCCCTTTGAGACACCCCACTCTGTTAGAAAATACCTCAGGATATCTAGTCACCATTTCACATTTTGTTTTGTCACTATTAACCTCAGAAGAATTAACCACATTGAGGACTTGCTCTTCACTATTAGGATCCAACTTGATTCCCAAACCGCTTTGTTCCTTCCAACCTAATAAGGTTTCACCTCTTTTGGTAACATATATTTTCCCACGTGTGATCCTCCCTTTGAATTTGAATTCTGTCTCATTGCACCCCAGAATTTCTATTTTGTCTCTGTTATATCAGGCAGGCATTTTATCTGAACGTATCAAACATCTGACGTCACCTCCAATTACATTCTCAAAAACAGTTTTAGACATTAATGTGATTTTGGAGCAGGAGTCAGCAAGCATTTTAACCATATGACCATTTACCTCTATCCATGCTGATGGATGCACGCACTCATCAGAACCTGAACACTTTACCATATGAACGGTAACTATTTCATTCTCAGAAACATCAGCTTCTTCAGAAGATACACCGTCATATTCTTCAATCAGGAAGGGTCCCCTTCCACCTCCAATTCGATAGTTTTTACAACAATTCTCGAAGTGCCCCCACTTCTTACATAAAACACAATTCACTCGCCTCCCAGGGAAAATGGGAGATGTAGACAAATGTGAGCTCCCACAGCGAAAACATAACCTATCTTCCTTTTTCACATTAAATTGAGCGGCGTCCTTTTGAAACCGCCTATTTTTCTGCTCACCACCCCCGCCTTTGGCTTGGGTATTCTCATAATGTTTATTGGGCTTGGTTCTATGTTTTTTTCTTTTCCTTTGGGCACCCTCCCTTCTTATCTCCAACTCTTAGTACCTCAACACTTGGTTCTGATTTATTTTCCTTGAGGGACAGCTTCGCTACACACTGTAATGTGTGCTCAATTCTCTTCGCTATACTAATGACCTCCTCTAAGTTTGGATCGTCCTTTAACCAAATTTGCTCACGTATTTTATCATTAGAGCAGTGAATCATAAATTGATCTCTTATGTGTTCCTCTAATCCACCACCAAACTTACAATTGAGGGATAAATGTCTCAAAGCAGTTATATAGTCTTCAACAGTTTCTCCTTCATGTTGACATCGCATGCCAAAATGATATCGCTCCAATACCGTGCTAGTTTTTGACTCAAAATGCCTATCAAGTTTGGTCAATGCCAGGTCAAAATCATTTGTTCCCTCTTCTGAATCCAATTCGGAAATATCAGGAAGTGTGTCATATATCCTCTGACCTTCATACCCCAGAAAATGCATTAACATCGCTATTTTAGGTTCTACAGACATTCCATTCCCACACGTAGCTTTAACATAATGTAGGAATCCCCTTCTTCCACGGGGCCCACTTAATTTTTGGCGGACCTGGTGTGAGCATAAATACTTGCGGACCGGGGACTCCAGACAGGGCCATATTTATAACCTCTAAATGCTACATAACACAATGCGTAAAATAACAGGTTAATATGCGTTCAAAGTATATGACACAACAAAAACAATTTTGCTTTCAAGATGTCAAATGGTGATTCTTAGAATATCGTCAAATGTTGCCATACATAGCCACTCTATTTTGGCTATGCTGGTCCAGTCACCACCACAAAAATATCTCCTTCTTTGGGGGGCCAGAGAAAGCACCTTCTCTAAGCTGTGGTGTCCTTTGTCATACACCCCTAATTCGCCTTCCCACAGGGGGCCCTGGGCGAGGTTTCAGTATCCTTTCTCAATTCAGCGCCACATCCGCATTCAGCTGGGCTTGATTCAGCGCCACATCCACTTTCAGGCAGCTTCCAGCTTCCAGCTTCCTGCTGATAGCTCCTGCCAATTCCTCCTGGATGGTGGCTGCTCCTGCTGACAGCTCCTGGATGGTGGTTGTTCCTTGACATAAACTACGCCTCCTTCACCAATCATGAACACTAGAAGGTAAGTAGTTTACATGTAGGGTTTATTCTCTTAGTTAGTAAGTAGAGAAAGCACTGGGACATCCATGTGGTCCAGTATCATAGGTCCAACTGCATCAGTAGAACGTTGCAATCAAACCTACACCAACATTCCACCCAGTGACATCCCCACACCAACATTCCACCTAGAATGTTAGTGACATCACCGCCCTTCACCACAACACTCATATCCATAATCAATCCCACACAGATTATGACATATGTCCTTCTCTTCAACCAATACAACACACCTAGCAATAACCCTTCCCACACAGATTATGACATATATGTCCCTCTCTAAACCAACCCAATACTAATAGCTATAATAGGGCCCAGAACAGGTCATGACATATGTCTCCCTCCCTTGGACTGACACATCACCCCATGACATCACCCACCATGAGGATGGATGAACACCGCCAATAAATGTTCCGAACTAAATGGCTCATAACATCTCCGAACAGCTCCCAGCTGAGCCCTTGTACCACACCACACTTCTCACCCATAATCTGTAAATTTTGACAACACACAGCTGGAACTCAAAAATAAACTTATGGCCAAACATCATCTGGCTGCCCCTTAACCTAGAAACAGGCTCTGGCAGCCCCTTGAATGACCAGACAGCACCTAACTGCCCTTACCCAAAACATAGATATCATCTAAAAACCCCTTAGTACCGCCATAACAACACTAACTATTCCTAACCAGGCCCTATACAGCACCTAAATAAACCTTAAATCAACAACAGCACCTCACTGCTCAACCGACAACCAACAGCACCTGACTGTCCCTAAAAGCACCAAACAGCGCCTAACTGCCTAATGGACAGCACCTAACTGCCCTCTCTACACCCAGGCAGCACCTCACTGCCCCTAAAATAACCCACAACACCTCACTATCCCCAAAATACCAACAGCTCCTCACTGCCCCCAAAATTGACCAGACATCACCTTACTGCCCCTAACACCACCAGACAGCACCTCACTGTCCCCAGAAATGACCCAGACAGCACCTCACTGTCCCAAACACACCAACTGCACCCCACAGTCCCTTAAAACACCAGACTGCACCTCAATAACCTAAAGCCAACACAACACCTCGCTACCCCACCTACCAGCATGTGGCCAGCATCCAGAAAACACCTCACTATCCCTATTACAAACACTAGACAGCACCTCACTGCCCCTAAAACAACCAGACTGCATCTCACAGTCCCAACAACACCAGACAGCTCCCAACTGCCCCTACAACAACCAGACAGCACCTCACTGCCCCTAAAACAACCAAACAGCACCTGACTGTCCCTAACACACCAGAACACAACCAGACCGCACCTCACGGTCCCAACAAACACCACCTCAGTGCCCTAAAACCCCCAAAACACACCAGAAACCAACCAGACAGCACCACACTGCCCCCAAAAATGACACGGACAGCACCTAACTGCCCGCTAAACAGCACCCTTCTGTCCCCGAAACAACCAGAAAGCACTGTCCCCAAAAACAACAGCACCTAACTAAACTCTAAAACACCCAGGGCGCACTCAAATGTGCCCCTCAAACAACCAAACACCACTGCACTGTCCCTAAATACACCAGAAAACAACCAAACAACACCTCACTATCCCTACAAACACCAGACAGCCCTTACTGCCCCAAAAACAACAGACATCACCTAACTGCACCTCACAGTCCCTACCAACAACCAGACAGCACCTCACTGTCCCCCAAAAACGACCCAGACAGCACCTCACTGCCCCAAAAACAACCAGACTGCACCGCACAGTCCCTAACGACATCAGACAGCTCCCAACTGCCCCTACAAACAACCAGACAGCACCTCACTGCCCCTAAAACACCAAACAGCGCCTAACTGCCTAATGGACAGCACCTAATTGCCCCCAAAAATGACCCAGACAGCACCTCACTGTCCCTAACTACACCAAGCAGCACCTCACTGTCCCTACAAACACCACCTCACTACCCTAAAACACCCAAAACACACAGAACACAACCAGACAGCACCTCACTGAACTGTCACTGAATACACCATAAACAACCAGACAGCACCACACTGTCCCTAAAAGAACACCAAACAGCACCTAACTGCCTGATGGACGGCACCTAACTGCCCCCAGAAATTACCCAGACAGCAGGCCACATACATAAACACAACATAATAAATTACAGGCCATAACTGCTAAAAATAACCTAGACAGCACCACCTGTCCCTTAAAACATGACCAGACAGCACCTCACTGCCCACTAGACAGCACCTCACTGCCCCCAAAAATGACCCAGACAGCACCTCACTGTCCCAAACACACCAACTGCACCTCACAGTCCCTTAAAACACCAGACTGCACCTCAATAACCTAAAGCCAACACAACACCTCGCTACCCCACCTACCAGCATGTGGACAGCACCTAACTGCCCCTAAAATAACCAAACAACACCTGACTGCCCCTAAACAACCAAACAGCACCTGACTGTCCCTAACACACCAGAACACAACCAGACCGCACCTCACAGTCCCAACAACACCAGACAGCTCCCAACTGCCCCTACAACAACCAGACAGCACCTCACTGCCCCTAAAACAACCAAACAGCACCTGACTGTCCCTAACTCACCAGAACACAACCAGACCGCACCTCACTGTCCCCGAGGTGACCTAGGTGACACCTGACTGCCCGCTAAGTGGCACCTGACTGCCCACTAGGCAGCACCTCACTGCCCCCCCTAAAATAGCCAGACAGCACGCCACTGCCGCACAAGAGTGACAGCCCTCACTGCCCGCTGGACAGCACCACACTGCCCCCAAAATTGACATGGACAGTACCTCACTGCCCGCTAAACAGCACCCCACTGTCCCCAAAAACAACCAGACAGCACCTCACTGCCCGCTAAACAGCACCCCACTGTCCCCAAAAACAACCAGAC
Organism: Ambystoma mexicanum; assembly: GCF_040938575.1. Taxonomy (NCBI): domain Eukaryota; kingdom Metazoa; phylum Chordata; class Amphibia; order Caudata; family Ambystomatidae; genus Ambystoma; species Ambystoma mexicanum. The sequence continues at coordinate 1,511,403,589 of NC_090922.1, forward strand.
AGCACTGCCCCCAAAAACAACCAAACAGCACCTCACTGCCCGCTAAAAATAACCTAGACAGCACCACCTGTCCCCTAAAACATGACCAGACAGCACCTCGCTGCACCCATAAACACAGGGATCATGCATACATAACCAGGGGACATGCCCCTACGAACATGATAAACAAAACACTGCAGGACAACATGTAAACCCCACAGTAAGCGATAACCATATCAAAAGCATGGCGCTAAAGTCCCTGCGCCCAACCCCAACATATCCCTGAAATGCAAAACACCAAATGCATGACAAGCAATTGTAAATGCAAAAGTAAAATTGATGGAAGTGACATGGCGCTAAAGTCCCAGCGCCATACCCCCACCCACATGTCCACTTCAACCAACCTGCAAAGCAAACATTGCATAAACAAACATTACAATGTCCCATGGACCCCACACCCACAAGTCCATACTGAAAACCCAAGGATATGTCTTGACAGCAGGCCACATACATAAACACGACATAATGAATTACAGGCCATAACTACTAACATTAACCCAGGACCAAACCATAGTTGTACTAAACCCAGAGGCCACAACATAAACACAACAGCATTATAATTACACGGGCCTCCCCCACACCTACCACATAAAAAGGTCTGGACCTGACAGATCCTCCACGCCATGCGAGCCCCAGAGGTCTGGATCCAGCGCTCGCCACTTTGCCATGCTTGATGTCAAAACACCCACTTGTTGCTTCCTCCGTTTTACAGCATAAACATTCTAAACTCCCGTTAGAGCAAACACGATCCACGCATTTCTCACCAGCTCCATTGACAACCGTCTTCCTGCAGGCATAACCACAGCGCCCTCCATTTGTGCGAGACAATCATGAACACCAGGACAATCCAGACAAGGCATGTGTCCATCCATGGCATGTGTCCCAATATTATTCGTGTGCACCTCGGAACAATATCTTCCTAATCCAGCGCCGGCAAGACACTCACAAACAACGTCGCGTTCCAAGGGGACGTTGCGTTCCAACAGGTAGTTGCGCTCCAGCTGGGCCTGCTGTAATGCCAGTCCTCCGCCCACTGATGCTGGCCCAGCCCTTGCCGACGTCACCCGATCGGCACCCGACATCCTGAGAAAAAAAAAAAAATATTCTCTAAAGCATTTCCAGGTGCTCTCCGTCCCCTGATGGCCGCGCACCACAGCGCCACCTAGCGTTTGCAGGGGAAGTTAACACCCTGCACCCTGACGAAACCAATTCCAAAAACAGACGACCTCCGGCTCCGGACCAAGGACCCTGCCACCCCGTCTGACAGCAAAATCCTCGGACCCAGGGGCTTGCACACCCCCGCTTCAACAACGACAGTCCAGCAGTCCAACGGCTGCAACCTCTGGCCCCCTCGATCTGGGCCTCCTGCCAGCAGGCTCCACAGCACCCTTCAGGCTAAATTAAAAGCCAATACAGCTGGACATACACAGAGGTATAACAGCGCCACCAGCTGCACCTCCTCCACTGGCACAGCTGTTACGGGCCACCCGAATCCTTCAATGCCCCAGCACTTGCACAACTCCAGCCTGCAGGACACCTCTGCTTCAGCTGGACCCCGACCTGGACCTCCACTGCACCGCCCGGCCTGCAGCTCCTCGTTACTGGATGGATGTCAACCTGGAAGGCAGCACTTCTCCCCAGCTGCCCCTTCCCAGCAGCACCGGATCCCATCCTCGTCGCCAGTGACATAAACTACGCCTCCTTCACCAATCATGAACACTAGAAGGTAAGTAGTTTACATGTAGGGTTTATTCTCTTAGTAAGTAGAGAAAGCACTGGGACATCCATGTGGTCCAGTATCATAGGTCCAACTGCATCAGTAGAACGTTGCAATCAAACCTACACCAACATTCCACCCAGTGACATCCCCACACCAACATTCCACCTAGAATGTTAGTGACATCACCGCCCTTCACCACAACACTCATATCCATAATCAATCCCACACAGATTATGACACTCCTGCTGATAGCTCCTGCTAATTCCTCCTGGATGGTGGCTGCTCCTGCTGACAGCTCCTGGATGGTGGTTGCTCCTGCTGATAGCTCCTGCCAATTCCTCCTGGATGGTGGCTGCTCCTGCTGACAGCTCCTGGATGGTGGTTGCTCCTGCTGATAGCTCCTGCCAATTCCTCCTGGATGGTGGCTGCTCCTGCTGACAGCTCCTGCCAAACTCCACTTCCAGTCACTGTTGGGGGTCTTGGCTTCTGCAGGGATCACCACAGACATCCCATCCTCGTCGCCATTGTAAAGAAGCCACAAACTTGGTAAGTGAAAGCCAGTTTATTTGAACAGCTTCAGTAACTCACTTAAGACCCCCAACACAGGCAGCATCCAGGGTATAACTGACTTCACTCCAGAGTAAACATCTCCAAGCACACATCATTCCAGAATGGCACAGTAGGCATAAATCCATTCTGGAATTACAGATGATGTGCTTGGCATAAACACAGCTGAAAACCATAGCAACAAAAAAGCATTCAAAGGTTTAGCTTTATACAACAAAGCATACAAAGGTTTAGCTTTATACAACACCCTGCATTTAGGAAAACATTTTAAGCCGGTGGGTAAAAACAGAAAGTCAGTATTACCGAATACCGAATCTCACCTCAGTGTGGAGAGTAAGACGGGTGGGGGAGAAGTGAGGGGCAGAGTGGGGGATGGATTGACCCTGCTTAGGGCTAAAAGGGACATTGGGGGAGGGGGAGGGCAAAACGAAAAAGAAAACGAGTTCAATTCATGAAAAATGGTTTGAATAAAAGACAATGCTTCAAGTTAGAAGCGCCACACTGCCCGTCTCATTAAACATGGCCAAAAAAAACAAGGGGATGCGTGCAACCTACTTGCCTTCAGCAAGGTGGACAGGCGTGCCATCCACACTGGCAGCCCATCCTCCAGTACCAGCCAATCTTCCCTCAGTCCCAGGTGCAGGACCTGCGTGCCCAGGTGCATCATGGGCCCTGAGTCCCAAACCAAGCGTTGCTCTCAGCCACACAATGAGCCACATTCGTGTGTGTCAGGGACGGATCCTCGCCGTGACAGGTGTCTGTTCTCTGAAACTAGAATGCAAGAAAGCTCCCGCGTACGAGGGATAATTAGACCGGTCTTTTCAAGATCCAACAATGGCCGCAGCGTGTCTGAATGCAAGCTATTGCCATTCCTGGCGAGAAGAATAGCTGTCCATGGGGCAGGAAAGCTGTTTCACCGGGACAGCCCTGTCACGCTAAGAAGCTGTTGACAAGTTGATTTTGTGCCATGATGTCTTCACTGGCGCTCACTTGCTGTTTCACTATTATCCATGGCTGGCAGGACTTTAACTTCGTCTCATCATCCTTTGCATCGTTTTATTGCCACATTGTGAACTATAAATGACACAATGACCATGTGCTTCACCAGGTGCAGACAGGAGTTCGCCCCCGGTCACTCACAGAGACTTCAGTCGCCTTGTTCCAAATCTTGTGTCTGTGCTTTGCCCTGAGGTTTACTTCTGACTTTTGAGACTATGGGATTGGCACTAGCAGACAAGACATCAGTGGCTGGGTAAGGCCACGTGCTCAGCAACAACTAAGGAAATGACAATATGTGGAATGAATACCTGTGACAACAAGCGCAATATGACACATTCCCTTTCAAAATGGCATCAGGTCGCCTACTCAATCTATGCTCATTAAATAAAGCTAATAACCATTGGTACCCAGCGAGGGGTTTGTGCTGGCCTCCCAGTCAATGAGGAGGCTCGGAATGGGGTCTTTACCACACTGGGAAATGACCCTGCTCCTAGCCCCCCTCCGAGACAGAGGCTGCCAGGTTCTCTTGCCGGAATTGGCGGTAAGAGCGACTCCTCACCACATTCCCTCACCCCATACCGAATTTCCACATCTCGTTTCCCCCTCCTTGTCCCCACCCCACTTACCTGTGTTGCTCTGTCCTTCCCTGCGCGTTCCCGGCGCAGCACCGATCCGGCAATGGCAGCCATGGAAAGGGTGTAGGGAGTCCATGTAGTTGCCTTCTCCCCGATTCAGGTCAGCCATTTTCTTTGATAGTTGTTCTCGAGTTCAGTAGCGGTTTACACAGCGTTTCCCAATTTGAGAAAAATAAACTATTAGTACCCCAGTTCAACGTGCCAGGATACTAGTAGCTGTAGAACCATCAGAGGGGCTCAGGTTAAGGGCCTCGCTTGCTTGGACATTTAACTGATGCCCCAAGGGCATTACCAAACTGGTAATACATGCCTCCCCTCCTCTGGTTCTATTGCTTTAAGAATGATAACATTGCATGTAGCACCATTGGTGAAGAACCTATGCTGGGTAAGCATACTTAATCCAATGTTGAACTAGGAATGTTTTTATAGCTATGAAAGACCACTTGACAAGGCAGAGAAGCCCTATATTTTTTTATTTGCATACAGAATACAATTATGCAGATAATCCATCTCTAGACGGGTGGCATGCTAACCAGACCCCCTTACGTCAAATTCCATGCCTAGAGCATAGTGTACACGCATGTCTTGTGATCTGCAGCTTCTGCTCTCCCATGGCATAGAGCAGGTTCAGAGGTCACAGATGCCCTGCTTGACAACTGCGGTGACAGCAAAGTCACTGCAGTGCAGAGGATGCATTTAAATCCACACATCTGTTCCAAAGCCACAACATTATGCTAAACTTTGAACCTGGTGGGAAGATAATCTGGTCAGAAAAGGTAGGAAAGGCAACGTGGTTTCAAGGCACCTGGCTGTTTGTATTCCAGTGAATGGGACAATATGGACCGGAAGCCTGGCTCTGTTGACATCATCGGAAGTTGGGTAACTCTTCCCCAACAGGCCAAGTAATTCTCAACAGGAGATCTCCAGGCACCCCGGCAACAATAAAGCCATTCCATAACAGAGGTCTAGCTCACAATAGGGACTTGGGTACAATGGGGCCTTTGCAATGCAGGGCTAGAGCAGGAGTGGCCTTAGGCAGACAGCCAAAGCAGAGCACAAGGGACACAAGGTTTCTCCATCTTGATTTTCTGTGGCCTGCTCTTTCCTTCCAGTCTCCTACACCTCGGACACAGCACTGCATTGATGCAACAAGGCACACGTCACGTGTTATCTTAACAAGGATTGGACCTCTTAAAGAAGGCTTATTAATCAATCCCTGTGACTTGCTCCTTTATGAGGAAATGGCCGCCCCCTCTTTCTTTGACTCATTTTGGCTATTATCGACTGCAAGAGGAATTCAGTTTAACCTCTTTTAGCAGAGTTGAATCCTAGATTGTTTGTACATTCAGGCATCATGTCTGAGAGATTGACAAGGCAACACTCGACTCATGCAAACTGTGTTTTTCAGCTTTTTTCATGGCTGGTGCTGATGACGTAAATGGCAAAAAAAAAGAAAAGCACGCACGTAGAACGAAAGTGACACTTATCTACCCAAAATGTCACATGGATCAGGGTCACTTTCGGTGCCAAATCCCAGACACACACCGCTGACAATAGAGTTTCAACCGCAGTGAGGCACCCCACAATATGCCAAAAGTGCAACAGCACCCCGCAGAACAGTTATCCCAGAAGATTCCATGCATAACACAATGCTCGCCTTACAGCAGGGGCCACAGTTGTTCACATATTATAACAGAAGGTGGGTTAAATGGTTGAATGGATGCCTGATCCCGGCTGGTATTCATTTGCCTCAATGGCCTTCATTAGGACCCTGGCGGAGAGGGTTTTACGCCGGCGTAGTGCATGGCGTACCTCTCCGCCAGACTACGAGTTCCCGTAGCGCCATGGATGATTTTTACGCCTGCTTTTTGCAGGCAGAGAAATCCATGGCGCTACGGGACTTGTTGTTAATTACGCCACCGTAATTTACGGTGGCGTAATTAACGCCTTCCCCACTCCCATTATACCCTATGGGGCAAGAATGGGAATGGGGAAGGGTAAAATGGGGATTGGGGACTTACCGCCCCGCCAAGGTCGGCATGGGGCGGTAAGTCCGCCAACCACCTTGACGGAGTTGGCAGCTTAGCGCCATGGACCATGGTGCAAATTGCACCATGGTCCTCCGCCAGGGTCCTAATGAGGGCCAATATATCTATCGATGTTTGTAACACAATGGGCCTCATTACAACCCAGGCGTTAAGGGTTTAACGGCGCCGTCGGCGCCGTTAACCCTTAACGCCTGATTACCATTTTAACGCCTGCTTTTAGCAAGCATTAAAATGCAAGGCGCTAACCCGCCTTGGTGCTAATTACGGCACCGTAATTTACGGTGCCGTAATTAGCGCCTTCCCCACTCCCATTATGCCCTATGGGGCAAAAATGGGAATGGGGTAGGGTAAATGGGGCATGGGGATTTACCGCCCCACTCACCTTGGAATGGGGCGGTAAATCCGCCATCCACCATGGTGTAAACAGAGTTTACACCATGGTGGTAAAGTAGGGAACTTACCGCCTGGGTTGTAATGAGGCCCAATGTATTGATTCTTAATGGGAGTTAATTGTACCCTCTCTGCATAATATTTCCGGCCAGTATAAATTTCCAAAATGAAGACACACAGGGAAGTAGCCCCACTTCTTCCCTAGATGCGGGGTGCTTGGCAGGATGAAGCTCACTTGCGGGGGGAGCCTCACTGTGAGTGACTGACACCCCCTCGTTAAAGCCAGGGCCAGCAGTACACGTGCCCGATCTCCTTGCAAGCTGTGACCTTTTGCGATGGATAAAACTCTAGGCTTGAAGTCCAGAGCTGCAGGCAGAATTCACAAACAGGAGCCAGGCGGAGGCGATGCAGAGGCCTGCAGGCAGCACAGTGATAAGCAATGCCGTGCCCGTCTTAAATTACACGACATGTCCGGCAATTCCATTGTACCATATCTAAGTACAAACAAAACTAACAATCAACATTCTGAACACCGCAATTGCAAATACTGCCATCTTGTATTGTGAATATAGTGAAAGCGCAACAATACAGGATTCTAACTATCATGGTTCTTTATACATAGTACAATTAATGTGCAGCTGACACAATGTATACAGGTACATTTACGGCCCCTAATCACTTTTATAGGTGCAGTGAGTTACAATTCAACAGTGTATGTTGGCATACTCTGTGTGCAATGGCCGCGCATACGCGGTTGGCAAGGCCATCTTACGCACGTTAGTGCCTTTGGGGGAAGGAGAGTTTTTGGCATCTCCTTCAATGAAAGGAAACAAATTCCTTTACAACTTCTTGAAAGATTGTACATGCTTTCTAATGTACGAAGCATAGTGACCTGACCTGGTTGTGTCGCTGTGTGGTACATTACGGCTATTCGTGTGAACGTTTTTTTGCCAAATGACACCTGCCCGTGTGTGAAGGTAGCCATTTTGCAGTTACTTTTTTTCCAAATCTTCATTGTACGTTGAAAGCATTCATATTATGTATTGCCTATGGGACTGTATATGTAAGGTGGAACGATTATCGGAATTGGAAGGCCAACACAATATGCTATGGTTTGCATTTTGTACCACCTGCTGGAATGGAATCACAGGTATAGATAAATAGAGATAGTGATCATTAGGGACTTCTTCCTGAATGACATGATTGCAGAGAGTTCATGGATGTTTCCACATGTAGGAAATCGGAAAGATTTCATTTATGGGAATGTTTTTGCTTTCCAATACCTGCAGTAAGTACATTATCACTTCCTGTGGATTTACTTGTCTATTTAACGTGCATTTACCATTCAAGCACAGTAGTCCAATTCCTGCCTTATTCCTCAGCCCCTGTAACTGTTTCCTGGATTGTGTGCAGCATTTCTGTGCAGGCCTATTATTTCTAAACACAACTGGTGTGAGCTGTTTTAATAAATGTTTTAAACAAATAGTACCATTTACAATACACCATTGCTTGCTACATTTGCATACTAATGTAAACCACTTGTGTAGGAACATTTGAATGGACCAGGCAGTTTTGTGTCTGTGTACTTTTTGGTCACTACACTTTGTAAACACGATTTCTTACAGTACAGTCCTCGTTCTCCTGGGCATTTGTGCACTAGACAGGAGTTCACAGTTTGTAGTATTTTTTCTTTTTCCGTTGTTGCTGACTTTTACATGGTGCTTGAGGAACTGATGCAACAACTTCATAGAGTTGTTGCGACCATTACAATTTGATGTACAAGGTGATTTGTAGATACATTACATTGGTTCGGTACCATAGACAGTGGTATGTAAGTTTGCTGGGGATATTTGTGAAAGCAGTGTTTCTTCTTCCATTACGCTATTGTGTACATTTTCATACCCTTATACAGTGCTATGTATGGCAATTTGGTTTCTTTGCTCTTGTTTGCATGATTTCTCATTGAAGTGTGCCTCTGTGCTGGTGGTGTGCCTCCACTCACCTGTATTGATGTTTTGAAGGTATGTATGCTGATATTGCTTTTGTTTCTAAGTAGTTTACAGAGTAATGTTGTTAGTGGCTTCATTCTCATTAAATGTAATTGAAAGAATTTTGTTTTAGAGCATTGCACTGTCTACCACCGTTTCCAGGATTACTTTTGTGCGGTAAGGTTTAAGGGTTGAGTGTGATTTCTCCCCTCTACTTATAAGGTTCTGAAGGACTCTGTGGTGGAACACTTTTTTGTAAAAAATACTTTTTTGGAATGCTTCCTTGTTGTGTCCTTAGCATTTGCACATACTCCATTACCAGTAGTCACAGTTGCACTCTTTTCAGTACCTTTCACTTCCTTTATTTTTATTTCTACATTTTGATAGAGACATTACATTCTCCTTACTGGTAGCTGCTTTTGTTTTCCTTTGTGACTATATTAGCTGTTCTCTTTCAACTTTCTGTACAAAATGTACTAGGGGTGCATGGCTAATTTCTATGCTTTTAGGTAGAGCTGGGCTATTTCTGCATTGTTTTCTACGAGGTTCCTTTTTGCTAGGCAGTGTAGGTCTGCACATTTTGTAATGTGTATGTTTGCATCTGTGCATGAATGGATGACTATGAGGGTAGGAATACAGATAGAGGTGTGTGATTGTGTAATGGTGTGTTAGTTTACAGTCGGAACGCTATATTGCTAGTTGGGAGTTACTATAAGGCTGGCAACATGACAACACAAAGTAAGCAACTGCTGAGGTGTACTTAGTAAGCATGACGCAAATACCAGTGGGTTGATACAATTGTGTACCTTAATATACAAGAACACTGCACTGCCTTAGTAAGAGGTGCACCTCCACAATACCATTGCACATACTTTGTTGGCTGGCAAGAGTAGGCTTCCTCGGGGTTGCATTTTGAAGTTGGCACACCACTGACTTTTAGGACAGAAGTGGTTACTGCCACTGTTAATGAACCCCGTAAGACAATTTGTTTGTTAATGGCATACTGACTGCATTTGGAGAATGCATTACATAAAAGTGCAGGGGATGTGTTGGCAGGAAGACTTAGTGTGTGTCTTTATGGGATGGCTTTGTGTATGATTTGGGAGTGTCAGCATTGTTGATAAGGGGGTACGTGGTTCATTTGTAAATTTACCACATGACGTGCCGTTTAGCAAGTGTGTGCATTGGATTAGGACTATTTGCTTTGCAAATGGATTAGTCCTAGTTGTGAAAAGGTGAAAAAAGGTTGGGAAAGGTGTACAGCTTAGAAAGGTAAATATGTTTGTGTGTGAAATTCCATTAACGTTTCTGCATATATATATATATATATATATATATATATATATATATATATATATATATATATATATATATATATATATATGCTTCCTACATGAGAACAGCAATTATTACACTTCTTGGATTTATGTATCCATATTTATGATTGGTACTGTTGTCAATGCACAGATATATTTCTTTGCCTTTCTAACATCCTGTAAAGTGTGCAAGGTAAGTGGCACTCACCCTGTTTTTATGCAGGCAATGTATGTACTTGGTTTAGGTTGGTAGTTTACAAGTTCTGCTTTTGTGCGATAATTTTACAAATTGTGTAGGAGATGCGTTAGTACAGAAAAAAATGTGTCGCATTGTCGGAAGGAAAGAAGAGAGTTCCTGGTTGGATATTACAATGGCTGATGTGGGTAAATGAAAACTTTCAAAGCACATACTATTGAAGTGGCACTTCATGGTAGGTGATGGGAGAAATGACAGTATGCTTTTTGAGTATGTTAAGGAGGTTCAGTGGCAGATACCCTGCTCAGAGGGACTTACAAAAGAGTTGTAAAAATACTGTAGAAAAAATATTTATGCCTGTACTTGGTGGTGATGGGTGTCGATGTGGATAAATCTGGATCCATAAATCTTGGATAGTTTCACAGAACTTTCTACTGGAGGTGCTTTCGAATGACACGAGACTTGCACTCTGAATGTTTAACGGTACATATGGAGTGTTGTACAGAACTGATAGTATTAGATGCAGAGGTCTTGGATGTGATTGGTGGATGCGTGTGTGACTATTTTACAGTACCCAATGAGGGAGTGCTGGAAAAATATAGTGGAAAGGGAAGAAGGAGTGCTCCTGCTTTACTGGGGCGTGGCCCTCGTAGTAGTTGGAGAATCCGCACGTGCCACATCCTCCTCTTCCCAGCATGCTGAGCATGGGAATGAGATTGTGGGGATTATCCAATCAGGTGCTGAGGGTGTGCTTCACATGAAGGGGTGGTAATACGTTTTTTCATTACTCTTTGTAGTGAGGCTGGCAGAGATGGAGAGATGCACAGTGTTGATTGTGAGGGATGCCTTTATGCTAGATTTGCACAGGTATTCCCTGGAAAGAGACTTTGATGGCAATTTCGATTTGGAAGGAGTGGAGGCCTTGTGGTGCAGTGTCGATGTGTGCAGTTTCGTTGTTGTGCTTGCACTTTGCAAACAAGTGGGCCCTTTTGCTACTGTCCATGTTGTCGTGGTGCATTATGGAGCCCTGCATTTGGGTTACATGGCTTCTTCACATTTGTTCTGTCAACTAAAGAAGTTGATGAAAGCAGTAAAGGGGATTTGTTCCACTGCCAAGGTGGTTTTCTCATCCATACCATTCAGAAGAGTATGGGACTATCCCAATGTACTTTGTCCCCAGACAGAGGTCGGAAGGTGTCTTATCAACAGAAGCATGTGTGGCTTTTTGTACGCTGCTGGGATGTTCTCCTGTGACAATGACTCTCATTGATTCTCGAAGTCTGAACCTATTCAATGAAAATGGCATTTCTTTGTCCACCATTGGAAATGGTATTTTGTTTTACAATATACAGGATGTGTTGAAGTGGTTATTGAAAGAATATGAGGAGGAGAAGAAAACAAAAACCCCTATAAAAACCGAAAAAAGGTGTTTGTTTAGAAGCACCTACAAAATAAAAAAGGCTCTTTTCAGAGCCACCACCAAAGACGAAATCCCCTCGCTTGGTTGAAATGTATTCCCCACTCCCAAACACAGCACGATAAGTCTACAGACACCGCGGTAGTTCCTGTATTACACCTGACACATCCGGGGCTTTTGAGAATGGCGGGCATGGAAATCGGACTGTCAAGGCTGAGGGATTGCTCAATAAGGTATGTGGGTGTGTTGTGTACACAGAGACTGTGGTAGAAAGTGTATTTGTAGAGAGGAATGGAGAAACCTATGGTCATGGTTGTGTGTTTCAGGATGCAGAATGTATGGATTTTGGGGGCGTCCTAGATACATTGGTTGACATTGAATGCAAAACTCTGTGCTGTGGCTGCTCCTTTTGGATTCTATCATGTGGATGTGCACTGGTATGAAGTACCTGCAATGAAGTGGCTGATTCTGGTTCCTCTTTGTGCCACTTTGTTGACATGTGAAAATCCAGACATTATTATTCTTCATTGTGGAGGGAAAAGTTTAGGACATGTTACTGGAATTTGTCTGTAGAGTTTGCGATGAAGGAGGCACTTGGCCAGGTCATGTGTATGTTTCCAAATTCCGGCATACTTTTTTGTCGCATAACGCAGACACAGATGTGGCTGCGTTCTTCTTGATTTGGTCCACAAATGGAGAAAGTGAGGCACACTGTCAAGAAGGCTATTTGTGCCTTTTTCCAACATGTGGGCATGTCCTACTTCAACATTGGAACTATTATGTTTAACAGCACAAAGATTTTTCCCACAATTGGCGTTCATCTTATTGATCCTGGCAATCAGGTTTTCTGTGACCTCTCTAAAATGCATTGCTGCCCTTTTTGGAAGTACAGCAAGCATTTTTCACGTAGGTGTTAGGCACTTCAACCCTTTGAATGCAAACAAACACGGTAAAAAGCTCCTTTTTACAGCCAGTCCTTTCTACTCGACCCGACTGCAATGTTTTTCACAGAGCCATGCCCTCACTATTTACCGCTCAATCTTTGGAGCATATAGGCAGCGCGGCAGCCTGCATCTTTTCATTGGCAATTCCATTTTTGACCTCTGAAAGGAGCCTTTCTTTTTACTTTCTTCCTTTAACCATTGTTTTGTATCATTCTTGGTCTTGTAACACACGACACAGAGGGAAAGGAAATGAATGGAGGGCAAGGGAGGGGCACCACCCACAGGGATAAGATAGGGCAAGTGTAGAGAGAGGAAGATATTGGGTGGCACTCACTTAAGTAGGCAGCAGTCATTGTCATGCTCCCGGACCGACCCTTCGCAAGCACTTTGAAGTTTCTCCCCCCTGCAGAGTACCGCATCACAGTACATGCACAATACAATTACCTTTGACAGGTAAGGGTCTGCTGTGCAGTAAAACAAAGGCTCCACCGTAATGGAGAGCAAGTTCTTGGAAATCTCAAAAGTTTGTTTTAAGTATTTCAGTGTTCACTGAAAATTTGATGTGAGCCAAAACAAAATTCTAGTAGCCTACAAGAAATTATATTTGGATTTATTCAATTGGTTACAAAAAGAAAAAAAACATATATCAACAGTATATGTACAAATTAATACTCACAACGAAAAAAAGAAATATATTATAACATAATTCAACCAACACACACTAAATGTGTTGTTGAAGAAAATAAAGGAATGGAATATTGGAAGTAAATAATATCCCAAAATGAATGAAGTTAGGGACAGGAAAAAGTGTGAGGAAAATATTTGGTAAGGAGAAAGGGAATTTTTGAGAAGAAGAGTATAGGGACAGGAAAGAGTGTATTCTTTCTTCTTTCTATACTCGTTATTTCATAGGTTGATTGTCCTTCTTCACTCTTTATTCATAATTCTCTGTGCAGCATATGGTCTGCAAGGATGCTTTAAGGATCCGCTGCCCTACAGGAGTGTCCCTGTTTTTGGCAGGAGCAGATACAGAGAATGCTGTAAAAGTAAGTAAACTACTGCATTGTTCGAAGGGCAGTACCCTCCGCAGTGCTGCCCTGTGTTATGATTTGAGGTGTCATCTCAGGGAGGTGGTGCCATAGCTGTACAAGCCAGGTTTTCTGTGCATGTGCAAGTGCATCTCACCTGGTTAGCACAACATTTTGACACGTTTCCTACACTTGTAAAAAGTTTCCACAACCAGCAGTCATCCTCATTCTCCTCTTATCTATTTATTTGCATTTTTAAAGCGCTCACACAGCCCACCGGCATCGAGGCACTGTTACAGGAATTGTTTGTTCTTGAGTTGCGTATTTTTGCTTTTTTGTCTTAGTTGCATATTTATAATGCGCTTAAATACCCAGAGGTTTCTTAGCGCGGACCCAGGGATCAAACCTGTGTTGCTTCGTGTCGTCTTGCTTCCAAGGCGAACACGTTCCCGCTGAGCTATCCTCCCGGGACTCTTGATCCCTATCTACATCAGCATGCCTGATCCCTTGTCTAAGCCCTTTAGAAGTGGGTGGTGGTGGTGAGGGTGAGAGTGTGGGTGCTGCTGGCATAGAGGCAGCAGCCATGGTTGCCATTAGTTGCAAAGGTAATATAGCACAGCAGCATTGCTCCAAAAGCAATTCCAGCACAAAGCAATGTCACCCGCTACTCTGCTCTGCAAAGCCAAAAACAGAATGCAGAGCAGCTCTGGGGTGTGGCCTTTTGTAGGTCTGCTGTGGAGACCCTGCAACTGGAAAAGAGGCCTAAACCGTTCAAACAAATACTTTCATGTGCAATGGCACACTGTGGGATGTTTGTAAGCGTGTACTTTCACAAAAACACTCTGTACATTGCAGAACACAGTACTTTTCCGATTTCTGAGGGGCCGGATCGTGTCCAGAAAATAAGAGCCCAGGCAAAGCATGGATGCGGTCACATAGTGACCTTGCGGATGCTCTAAAATGGGACGGATGTCTGCAGGACACATATTGGGCGGAATACTTTGTGCGCTTGTGCATAGGTTTTCTACAAATAGGATTGGCCTCCTCGGACTCATTAAAAGTGCGACACATGTCCGGCAATCATTTTCGCACATGCTGGGTGTTTGTTTGTAGGCTACAGCAAGTGCAACGTTTGTTTGCACAGCTGTCCGTAGGATGTGGGTGGACGCCTCGACCTACAGAAAGTATGTTACATCTTTTTCCCATCATGCTGGACACATACATGCCAACATTCTGTGACCAAAAATGTGTAGGAATCTCAAAGTTTCAAAAATAGTACTTAGCATAATGAAGAGATCCCAGGAAATGATGTCACATCAGTTTGACCCAATGAAATGACAGGAGATGACATCACAGGAAATGATCTCACGAGAACTTTGAACTTACAAAATCACAAGAAATGACATATGGCCTTGAAGAGATCGCAGGAAAGGACGGCCTGTCCTCTGACCCAACATGAGAAAGAAATGTACCAAATGTGTGAGCTGTGAGCACTGCGACCAGCTTTGTCTTCATTAAGACATATTTTCCTCTTCAAACATACAATGAGGTGATAACACATCTGTATAACCAAAGTTAAGTGACGGCCACACGGGCAAATGCAGATTGTAGTAGATAGTAATATAGAGTAATATAGAGAGAAATATATTGTTGTTTTATTAGACTGCTGACTTGTAACATGAGGTAGTTGCTGAGGACCTCCATGCGCCTCATGGTCACATTCCACTGAAAAGGTGGAAAGGCCCTGATGCCGTCCCCACTTTTGACCCATGAATTGCCAAATACTTTTTTAAAAGTATGGCAGAGTGACAAGACAATGAGGTGATAACACTTCTGTATAGGCAAAGGGAAGTGACAGCCACAAAAGGCTCCAGCAAATGCAGCTTGTAAAACGAGCGCTGCAAAGCGCACATTTAAAGGCCCACAACAAAAGTAATATAGAGAGAAATATATTGCTGTGTTAGGAGACTGCTGGCTGAGAACATGGGACAGTTGCTGTGCCTTACCCCCCTCATGCTCAGGGCTTTTTTCGACTGAAAGAGGCGAAAGTCCCTGATTCTGTAGTGAGACAGAGCACTGGCTCGGAGTTATGAACAAACAGTATGCATGGAAGAGCTCAGACAGGCAGCTCTGAGATGCACAGGATGTTTGTGGCCGAAGCTGCTACTGGAGTCTTCAAATTTTGTATCTCCAGATGTTTTGGACTACAAATTCCAATATCCCTCTGCATTTAGAGGGATAGCTAGGGCATGTGGGAGCTGTAGTCCAAAACATCTGGAGCGCCAAATGTTGCAGACTTCTACGCTATTGTATTCTATATGAAACTATTTTAAGAGATTGGTTCAAAAAACAGAATCTTTGTTACCGTTCCCTGGAGCTGGGAGCCATTGCATTAGAAAATTGCTTAACAACACATAGTAAAGCGTGCTTTTCTGGTTTGTCATTGTCATTTTACTTTTCTGGTCTTTGTTTTTTTTAAAGGGAAAAAACAGATGTGCACTGTCATGTCCACCTCATGTAAAAACCCTTAGCTGCTGAGCTACTGAAAAGTGTCAGAGAAAGCTTCACAATAGTGAGAGTGACATTGAACAAACACCACAATACAGCAAGGACCCGATTAATGGAATATTTGCACAGTACAAAGTCGGTGCATGTGGTTATTTTTGCAGTACTAAATTACTTTGCATTGAGTTTACACTGCAAAAAAACACTTTGCACAGTTCCATGAATCATGGTTTGTGTCGGCAGTACAAATTAATTTTTAAGCAGTGCAAAGTCACTTTGAACCGTGATAAATGTCAACGAATTGTGCTCCAAGTTCTGATTAAAAGTAACAGGAGTCTAAAAGAAAAATACTGTCTGACTTTACGTAACCAGGTATCTGTAATATTTGATGACTTGTTAAAAAATGAGTCCATGTGGTAATAGTGTTCTATCGCTTTCAACGTCTCAAGCCAAATCTACTTTTCAAATGCATTTTAGACCGCTCCTTGCTCCTTGCATTGCTACTTCACTTTTCCATTTTTGGGGGGATGTAAACTTTGTCAAAAATGCAACATTATAGCAGTGAATATATTCTTCTTAGCAGGTAATTACAATAGCTATTACAAAGCGTGGGCAGGGATTTGGACAGACATTGGGAATGAAAGCCCATGAGATTAACTTGCCCCAATACCCTCTCTGTTGCCTCCTTCTTTCCTGTTATGTTATGATCATTTATTTCATAAAGCGCATTCTCGCCGAGGCCTCTTGGTGCTGTCAGAGTCCAGAGAAAAGAACTATCAACAATGAGAGAGAAGGTAAAGTTAGAACAGGTACGTTTTCAGCAGCTGACAGAAAGCCAAATGATTATCAGTGTATCTCAGGTGAACAGGCAGGTGCCTGTCAACAAAGTGATCGACAACAGGTTGCTATAAAAAAGTACAATACTAAATCAAATGTATAGATCCAACGTCTGATGCACTAATCACAAAGAACTTGTGCAGTGGCACTGCCATATCTCTAAATCTGTCAACACAGGCAACAGGTTCTGGCAGATATTGAACTGCAGCATAATGTATGATATCTGCACACCAAAAAACGGGTAATTGTAAGTCTTCAAATATAGCAATATGTGGATCGAAGGCAAAGTCTGGTCACTTGATGGCACGGGATTAGCCATAGCACCAGCGTTCATGGAGTTGAGTAAATTCTGAAATACAAGAATGCTTTCACAAGGAGAAATGCAGCTTCATTACATTGAGCAAGAAGATAATTATTCAGGCATCCCCACATGGCCACAGTACCTTTGAAACCACCACTGATATTCTTTGAGGTCCTTAGATTTAGTTGTATGGGAGTTACCAAGCAGCAACAGCTATACCATTTTCCAGACTGACTACAGACTGTCACATTTGCAGTGAAATCCTGTCTCCAACTCTAAAAACTGCAGGGGAGAACTTGAAACTTTACCTCACCGTGCTCAGTGCAGATACGGTGTGTCTGTTCCACGGGTCATGCAAGGGCAAGCAGCACATCATTCAAATTAATGGGCCATTTAACACACCCACCGTATGCTGGAGGATGCTGTTCCTTGCTCCCACTGGGGCTCAGGCAAACAGGCCTCTGGCACCTATAAATCGATAGGTTTGGACAGCAAAATCTGTAGTTGGTAGGACTGCTTGAAATGCGGTAGCCCACTGCATGAATCGGTAGAGTTGGTGAAAGGGGCGGTGTTACCAGGACACAGAGATGACATACACATGCGCATAGCTGTGCAACAGACAGACGTGCGCTCACATAACGAATTCAAAGTGCATTAGAAGATGAGGACATGTGGTCACTACTGGAGTCCTATGGATACCTGCATTATGATTTCAGATACGCTGGGCAGGTACAGTCTCCCTAGGAACCATCAATTTTGCTTACACACAGCCATCTCAGACAGTACTGTGCGCCAAGACTCACCATGCAATTTTAACACAAAAGGAAAAGCCACTCACACACTCACCAACACTTTACATGTACACATTTAATTTCTAAGATACATGGACACTATTAGGAAAGGGAAGGGGTAGCACAAATGGATACATACACAGGGGAATTTGGGATTTCAACAATTTCGTCATGAGGGGAGCCAAGGATTGAGGTCTCATCGTAACATCTCTGCTCACAGGGATTTTGTTGGGGATGGTGGGCTGGGAAATGGGGAATGGGTAAACGTGAAGGTGGGGCAGTGGTATTTCATGTTTCTAATAATATGTCCTTGTACAAAATCTTTTAAGGTGGCTAAATTGTTTAGTAATTGTTCCATTTTGATGTCCAGGCTGCTTAGGTTGCTTTTTACAGCGCTTCCTTCATTTCCTGTGGCCATATGCTGTTGTGGAAGAGGTGCCGCGTGTGATGCATTCCTTTAATTTACAGTATGTCCTGTTAAAATGGTGTTATGATGCATTTGTGATGTCATCTTTGAAGTCATTCATGTTAGACTTAGAAGAGCACAGTGGTGACATGAGTTATGGTTGCTTAGCTTACCATAACTGGTGAATTTCAGGGGTTTTTCGGTTTTACGTGTAACTCTGAGGTCGATGTAAATCTGTTGAGCAAAAACTGTGATTATCATTGTCATCTCCTGAGAAATATTCATCCTTACATCTCCGAAGAGAATAGTGCCACCATAGATCAAGCTACCATCATTGCTCTGCTCAACTATTGCAATGCCCTGTTGATTGCTGCATGTTACCGCCAGTATCAAAACATTACAGATTCTGGAAAATGACGCAGTGCACATTGTTAAAAATGTTTCCAGGCGTACCCATATCTGTAAACACACTGTCAGAATCTTCAATGACTCCCATCTCAAGGAGAGAATCCTATTCAAAACGGGAACCTTGATGAACAAATACTATTATGGTCAACCCCCACCTACTTGAAGACCCCTATTCCACAGTACTGTTCTACTGGAACCCTTTGCTCCTCTAACAAAAGGCATATTATCTGCCGGGGGTATAAACACGCAAACAGACTGGGAAGATCTTTCCCTGTTAAGGCAGTGACATTTTGGAACTCACTTCCTATCGCCCTGTGGTCTGAAGCCGCCCTTGAATTCCTCCAGCCTAATCTAGTAGCCCGTGTGTCCTATTTTCTTGATGGTTGTCCTTCTGTGTTTATGTTATGGCGCCCCAATGCCTGTGAGCTTTCTATGCCAAATAAATAAATAAATGAATACATAAATAAAATAATGAACAATGGCAGTGCTAGGGGGCCACCGGTAAGTGATGCAAGTCCTCACGGACCCTCAACACAGTCTGGGCCAAACTTTGCCAGTCTAGTCCATTTTGCTTGTTGGTTAACCCCTGCAGTGGCACATCGCTCCAGCTCTAAGCGGGTGCGGACGGGACGATTGTCTGTGGCAGGACAGTTGACGTCTCAGCTTTCGGTGGAGAAAAGTGGACAGTTCCAGTGCAGCACGTCTCAGGGCACAGGGGGGCAGGCAGGCAGGACTCCTACAATGACTGTCACCACAGCAGAGCGACACAGGGACCACAAATGCTTGTGGTGAGGCACACTCTCTTACATTACGTCCCAGAGGAGCTCGGACTACAGGTTTTGGCGGAAGTGGTCCGAGGACCACAGGTTAGTGATTCCCAAAGTCTTCAGTGTCAACTTGGGATAGCAGTGCTCCTATACGATACCCCGGGTTAGAGCTGGTCAGTTCACTGGATGGCCCAGGAACACTTACAAAGAAGCTCTTTTCAAAGGTAAGCAGTAGGTACCGAGCGTAGTTGGTCCCACTACTCCAAAGGGTTGAAGCGCCCTTGCAGGCCTTCTGTGATCGATCCAAAAGCAGGGGTCTGATGGGACAACAGTGGGGTCAGGGTGCCAAACCTTCCAGCATGTCTCTGGCAGTTCCACGGGTCTGCTCTTTCATTTCAGGATACTTAGCTCCTTCTGTACTTTGGTGTGAACTTCAGTTAATCGGCCAGGAATGGATGCAGAGCCCCTTCTCTTATCCAAGATTTTTTTCGTGCTCAAATCTGGGATAGCCAATGGAAGATCTTCTCTCTTGCATTCATGCCATGCATGGGCCAATCATGGCCCACAGTGCTTCCAGTCATTCAAGCATACCAGACATACTGGCACCAGCAGTGTGGATTGGGGCCAGGCAGTCCAACCCTCTTCCTGGGCACTAGCACATGTGACATTCAGGAGCCCGCGAAAGATGCAGTTTTCATGGGGGGGCTGCATGCCCAAATAAGGAATACCCAGGTCTCTAGACCTGGGGAAGGTAAAGGGACAAAATGGCCAAAGGACAGAACAAAAGACTTTGTGGCACGCCATTTTCAGCACTGGCCACAGTCTTGAGCCAAATGCAGCAAACACGTTTTGGTTCATTAAAAAAAATTACACATTGTTTACAAGTAAACTGCTGCCACTAGTTCATCCTAGGCACACTTGTACAAACACCAAAATAAAACCTTAGAGGGCGGCTAGGGTCATAAAACAAAAGCACCTCTATGCGCGGTACTGTAAGGTACTTGGCACATAGATAAAAAGTTACCAAGAAATGGCAACACAGTCGAAGACTAAGGGAAACATATTTTCCCAGTACTAACAACCTGAAAGACGTGTCAGCTTCCCCATAACATATGAGCAAAAGCCCAGCGGAGTGCAGCTGAATGCTGTGCTTCACTGGAAAAAGTCAGGTTAGGTAAGCCAAACAAAAGGCAAAATGTGTATGGGGTTCACAAATGGAGGGAAAATTGCACCTAAGGAAAGTCTTTCCTAACAAGCGGTGACTCTTATTTTGAATGTCCTGTTTGATCCATATCCGTTTTTGTAATAAACAACAGTTCTAACTTGCCCTTGGCTGAGTTCTCAGTTTGTTACTTGCGGAGGGTTGGTGGGCCCTGGGTGCGGAATGGGTGAGCTTGTGGTAAACCCCAGACCTCTGGAAAAGTAAACCAACAAGTTGGTAGCGGAGAGATGGTTTATTACGCCTGTTTGGCATAAGCCGCCTCTTTGCTGCTGCATCTGGAGTGCTGCGGGACACCTTGCGGAAGTCTAGCCCGGTGGGGAGTGCATGCCAACACAAAGGCCATCGGGAGCCATCTTGAAAAGATACTGCCCGTGGTCCATGAGGAGATCAGAAGACCATTATTACAGATGATTTCTTTATTGCAAAGGACGCTGCAGCTAATGCTTGCTCACATGGAAAATGTCTTCTGATAACTGGACCTAGGATCCTCTGTAATATCACAAGGACTTGTGTCCCATTGATGTTTTGTTCATGAGTACCGCCGTCATCACGTACCAATTTGAATATGAAAATAAATAAAACTATTCTTTGTAATACAGGATCCCTAGCACAGGGGCTGTCATTATTGCCTCTTTCAGTGCCTCAAATACATTGATCATCTTGCCTGTCTACAATATGGCAGGCTGCTCTTTCTGTGCTTCCTTCGAGCCTTTTAAAAGGGGTCAAACATATGTGCTGTAGTCAATGACCCACACACAGCAATAGTTATATAACCCCACAAATTGCTGTACTTGCTTTACTGTTTCTGGACGGGGCATTCTTACAATTGCTTCTGCTCTATCAGGCATCACCCTTCTCCCTTGCATTGATATGATCGGGCCCAGATATAATACTCCTCCTTACAATCCTGCAATTTTAATTGTTCTACCTTATATCCATTCTCAACCAACACTATTAACAATATCAATGAATATTTTCTGCACTGCCCCTCCATGGTGCTACACACTAACAAATCATCAACATACTGTTTAATCTCACTAGGTGCTTATATGTTTCCCAGGTCCATCAGTAACACCCTATTGAAAAGTCTGGGGGACTCACAAAACCACTGTGGTAATCTTCTGTGTTGGAGCCTAAATTCATGATATGTAAACACTATAAGATTTTGAGAATCTTTGTGCAATGGAATGGAAAAGAATGCATTCTTTATGTCAACCACTGTAAAATTTGCAGCGGTGGGTGGTATTTTACACAAAATTGCAGCTGAGTTGGATAAAACTGTACATTTTGCCTGTACAATATTGTTTAAAGGGCGTACATCTTGAATCCAACAACCTCCTTTCACTTTTTTCACTGTGTACACTGCCGTGTTACATGGAGATTCAGATGACACAATGATACCCTGTCTCATCAGGGCAGACATTATTTAATAAATGCCTTCATCTGCCTCTCTTCACATGGAATACTGTTTAACTTGAGGTAAGATTCCTCCCTCCTTCAATGTTATTTGTACTGCTCCAATCCCTTTCAGCAGACATACATCATACGGGCTGCTAGTCTATAGTACACTTGGTACCAAATCTTGTTGCATAAAAGGTGGTACATTTTTAACCAACAATATATTCTGGAGGGGGTTCTCTGTGTTGTATTTGCAATTGGTATGGAATGGATATCTCAAAGAATACTTCATCATCTGTATCATCGTCTTTAAATAACACATCGTCCGTCATGTCAGTCAACCGCTGAGTTGAGTCCAGTGCAATGGCAATGTGCCAATTTATACTTTCTCCGTCAGTCCTGTGTAACACTGCTCTGTCCTCGCATACCACTGCTGCTTCTAAATGTTTAGTCATTATGTCACTTCTGACATCTCAGTGGGTACTTCTGCTCTGAACAGAAACTATGCTGGTAATCGTATCAATTTATCCTGTATCCATGGAAGCCATCCTAACAGCAGATGTACTCCATAAAGGAATAATTATGAATTTACCGACATTCCTTGTGGCACTTTCTGAATGTTCGTAGAATCTCCCTTGCACTTGCGCAATGCATGCCTGATGTTCAACATACTATCCCTTCCTCAGTAAATGAAATAGTCATGTTTTACATGGTCATTAGGTATCTTCCCAATATGTTAACTGGTGTCTTTTGAGAATACAACAATGGCAAAGCCATTTCATCTTTTCCCACTGTTATAGGTAACTCTTCTGTGAGTGGAACCTTTGTCACAGCCCCAGAGAACCCTTGTGCAGCTATTGTTAATTGTCACAGTGGAATCCTTACTTCTCTTACACAATTTCTTGTTTCCCCATTGTCAGCCAAGAACGGAAATGTCCTATTCCCTATTGCCACTCCCACCCGGGTTCATCTTCTATATCGGGAGTTATTGATAGCACTGGACACATCAAGTTTCTCTGTGAGCTGTCTGTTGGGAAGTATATGCTCATCCCTGTTCCTGTAAAGGGGGTTCCTCCCACCACTGTCACACACCCTTTTTTATATATTCCTGTCCTACTGTCCAGACTGCTGTGTTTGCAATTGTAATGTATTCAGGGGTTGCTGTTGTACTTGTGGCTGCTGTAACTGCTGTATGTTGGGTGTCTGTTGGTGCAATATTTGGTGCATCTGCGGTTGAATCTGTAGTTGCGCATTATGTTTTGGAACTTGTTGCTTTTGCGGGTATTGAAATGTGCCCTGCTCTTGCTGTGTTTGTGTAGTATATTGTGGAGTAACACAGGCCCCACTCTTGGGCCAAGTTGCTGCAATCCTTTGTTCATCCCCACTCTACTGCTACAGGCTCACATATAATGCCCTGTTCTTCCACACATCCAATACTGCGCTCCGAAACCTCCAAATCCTCCAAACAGTGGTCCAGTTTTGCCATAACTTCCTTTGTATTGTCGCGTTCCCTAGCACCTTATCTGCTGCATGGCATCTTTACTCCATCACAGACAGTTGGCAGATGTATCCATGTTGGCAGCTGCTCTCCATGTTCCATGAAGGTCGTGGGAGGCACTGCGACCCTCTTGGACGTCCACTGGTCCTGACAGGCAACGCGCCTATGTCATGGCACTGTCTTGTGATCACGGATCATGTGGCTTGAAGGCTGGCAGTCTCCCGGGCAACGTACAATGCCAGAATCAATTAGGCTCCACTATATAAGGCCGGCAGACATGAGGAACTGTGAATCTTAAAGCTCCTGTTTTGTGGCGTGCCTTATTGCTCTATTTCTTTTTCCTTGACTTGCTCAGTCTCTGTGATGGTCCGCTTGGTCCTTGTCTCTCTTTTGCTCCTCCTTCCCTTTCTCCTGCCCTTTCCTTCCTCCCCCTGCCTTGCCAGTCTGCCTTATTCCTCGGGGGAAGCTCCCTGTGGATAACATCATTCTAAGATCACCACCTCCCAGTTCAGTGGTTTCCACTGCCCTTACACCTTGTCAATCCCAGGAGGTGGGCCCGCAGTGTGGGGGAACCAATCCCCAACCCTACCTGGGGTTACCACCTCTCGGAGGGAAAGGCTACTGGGTCTCCTGCCTGCACTGATCACAGCATCCTGGACGTCCCATGAGCCGGTGTCTCCAAGAAGACAGACAAGTCATCCCGACCCTCGAACCAGCATTCTGGTAAGTAGAAATGAAGTGATCAGGCCCTTGACACATATCCACCTCCAAACCCATATTATCTTCCTCTTAGTACATACCCTCTCCTCCTAGGATAATAGTTATTATCTTCTCTACCTCCTAAATACCCACTCACCCCCTGCTGTTGATACTCCTGCTCATAACATTCTCCCCCAACGTTTGTTATCATTGCTCCTGCTACGGTTCCTTTTGACAACTTCTTCTGCACACATTTAGCTTTCTCTCTTGGTCTTTGTTCTACTTGTCATGTCTCATTCGACAATAATGGACAATAATCAACTGTATCTTTGGCCATTGTTTCATTAAATCTCTAATATTTGTTTAGCTGTTTATGCACTTCTTCAGGTAGTCCCTGGCATAAAATGTGATAAGATACAGGTATATCTATGTCTCAAATCTCCCTTGTTTCTAAACACCACTTCTCTTGTTTTTCAATATATGCTGCTGGATCCTCATCTATTGTCATTTTGCGTGTTATAATTGCACTCATGTCTGAAGTGTCTGCGCATTGTACCCTCAGTCCCCTCCAAATGTCCATCCTACAGTTGTTAAATGGTTAACCACCATTAATTTGTGCTGTCACATTAGGATAGCCTTCCCTATACTATACATAATCTGATTGTTCTCCTAGTATTGCAGCATGTCAACTCTTCACATCCCCTACTGCCAAAGTAATTCCTGCTGTCCTTATTTTTAACTTTAAAATCCACTTGCCTGCCCCTTCTATCAACGATGATAAATTGGTCTCAAGTTGTTTTGTCTTTTTGTGGCCATGGTATATACTGAGTCAGTCTCCTTCCTTTTTGGAGAAATGGTAACTGCATTATACCTGCCTTGTGCACAGACACAGCAGCGCCCTTTGTTCCTTTTGACAAATCCTCCATGCGGCTTGTTCGACGGTGTGAGGAATTCAGCCATCCACAAAGTGGGTGTGTGCTCAACTTGGCCTTTAAAAAATATTTTATATGAAATTGAATGAGGGTAGGTCAACCTCTGCAAAATATGTAGGGTTAATCTGCTTACATTTTCATAGGCTCACTGCATGACATACATGTAGACCTGTGCATTCTGGGTTGACACAGCCTACAAGTGCAGTCCTCCCTGTCACATTTTGTTAGAATGTGACACCCAGGAGTACATCAAGGTATCTCAAAAGGGGGAGGGAAAAACCTTCCCCATGCCATGGCCAGCCTAATTAAATAACAAAGGCTCCATGTACCCGTCCTTTCCTTGTTGGCCCTGCAGGAAGTTGGCAGCAATTAAACATAATTAGCATACTAATAGAGTATACTTCAGAGGCTAACAAAAGATAAGAAAACCCCCAACAACCTTTGATATGCAGTGTGTCAACCTAATGCCAGTTCCCGCCGATCAGTATCAAGGGCAGTGAAGTGTCATGCCTAGTACATGTGTTTACATCAGGCAACGCAACAGGGGGACCCCATTCAGAGGATAGGAGTATGTGATTGGGTGGAGACAGAAAGTCTGTTCTCGCCACAACTTCAAGGGAGATCTGCCTGTAATCCGGAAGCACAGAAAGCTCAATTAACCAGAGGGACCCTTTGAGCCACAACAGACAAGAAGATGGGTGGGATTTAGTAGTACATGTTTTCACCCCTGTTGCAAAACACTCTGGTCATGAACACACGCATAACAGAAGATTGCTGATGGGGACACAGGATTGGTTCATTAAGGTAGGCTTAGCCTACACCAATCACTGGGGCGCATTTAACTTTAAAGGAGGGTTGAGCCCCTCTTTTAGGAGATCATGTGAAGACTATGCAAAGAGTAACAAGAAGAACTCATTTGGACCCTGGCTGAAGGTACAATCTGCCTTAGAGCTTCTGCCAGTGAAGGATGGCCAGGATTTCCAAAGTGGCAAGTACATCTCACATGGAACAGAGGGAGATTCTGAATACAGTGGACCCTCCCGCAGCTCCGGAACTGGTACCCAGCTAGCGCACAGTGTGCCCTGCTAGGCTCTGACAGCAAGCTTCCTAGGTCAGAAGTGGCAGAGAGTCTCTGAACCAAACCAAGGGCAAGGACGTTGCCTGCACCACTCTTCTCAGCTTTTACCTGTTCACCTTTCAGGATGACACAAGTCCAGTGAAGAAGCTAGGAGGAGTACATTGACAAGTATCAGTCAGCGCCTGCCTTAAAAGACATTTTTGAGCCAGTCGAACCCCTCGGGCTGCAATCGACTACACCACTGACTGCTGTCACATCACAGCCGCTAACATCATTCAAGATGCCTCGTCTAGTGCTTCAGACCCGGCAACCAGCACTGAGAAAAATATTCCTAAGCCGCTGTGTAGGCCAGCCTGCAGCCATCCACCCAGCTGTCTCACGTCTTGAACTCTGTGCCCTGATACCAACTCTACACCGTCAACCACCAAGAACTTCTACAAGCACAAGGTACATTGTGGTTTTGTCAACCTGATACTTCCCTGAAGGCCTCTAGTGACATTTTAGGACCATATGCTCCCTTTCAGCTGAAACCAAGTACCCTTGAAATATTTTGATTAATTACTTTACCAACTACCCTCCTTTCAATACCCAGAGTGAATCCCCTTCTTTCCTTCTTGAAACTGTCTTGCCTCTGCATTCTTTTACAGGGTGGGTTCTGTTTTGTTGTGTGCTAGAACTGTCTGTTGTGATAATAATAAAGTAGATATTTGTATACAACGTTGACTGGACAGTCCCTTTTATCATTGGGTAATAATTGTATTTCCGCTGTCTTGCAACTAACCAATGATCCACGACATTGTGGAGATAAGCCTGCCATTCCGTCCAAGTTACCAAAATTGGACAAGGAGGTTTATAATTGGCTTGTGTTTCGAAACTGTTCGGATCCATTCTGGCGTACTAGGGGTGTGGGGCTGATTGATGTTTTAGAAACCGATATTCATCCCGGGACCACTCGTGCCCCCTAAGTTTATTCGTCGCTGACGGCATGGCAAATTTACTAATCTGTTCATATATGGTGTTTTCTTTCTTGTATTTATTGAGAGAAGATCTGGGAGCAATGGGCACCCTTTAAATCATCCCTCAAATCTATTAGTGTATACTTCATTCTTTCAGGCACTCTCGGTTTAGGCGCTTGAATCACCTCCTCTTCCTCTTCTTCACCTTCATCTTTCCATTCACCTGTCTCTCGCTCTACAAATTCCAGCACCTTGTTACTGACACCTCCCAGACCTTCCCTCATGTACACTCCTCTGTCGGCACCTTCCCTCATTCACCCTTCTCTTTCCTCCATCACCCTTCTACTGATGCTAGCATTAACCTCACTCCTGTACTCTACTCTCCTTCTTTACTGTCCATCCTCTCTTCCCAATGCCTTTACAGTGTCATTGGCACTTTTATGTCTGCCTATTTTAAATGGTATATGTCCTTCCGACCATTTGTCGGGTGTTACTGCTGTTTCATGTTCATCCCCCTCTTTATGCTCTTCAACATTTTTAAATCGTCTTTTGCTTTCTTTAGCTGCCCCTCCAAACTGCACTGTTGATTGTTTTCTACGTGGGTTGCTAACAACATTGTGGGCTGCACACGTTCTTCGTTGTCTCTTCTACCCATATACTCTTTTTTAATCTGCTCCTCCTCCTCAAACATCTTTCAAAAGTCGAGTATGCTTTGTCATGTATTTCCCCTGTGTTTGTGTTTGGCGTGTAACTATGTATGCATATGTTGCAGCACAAGCTTTCAGTTTGTCCATTCTTGAAGCCATGGCTGGACCATTTTGCCAGCCGTGTCTTTGACCCATTGTATATGATATTTAAGCATCTTATACTGGGGAGGAAACTTACACAAATGAACAACGGGGGTGTCTGCCATTATATCGCTATAAACACTAAATTTACCAATAAAATTCAACTATCGATGTTTCAACATGTTCATCATTCGTTCCCTTTTTTCAACCCCCTCACTCACAAATCCCTACAGTAACAGTTTCTGGGGCCCGAGAACAGGCAGCCTTGCCACCCCCCAAAACACATGCCTTCCTCACACCCCAGCCCGAAACCCATCTCACCCCGGCTCTCGAAACCCATGCTCCCTCCCAATCCACAAAATGAAAGGATTAAATACCTCGAGTCAAATTCAGAAGAAACCTGTCTAGGCTTAAAAGGGATGATCTAGTTGTTAACAAAATATAAACATTACACATCGCTGTGACCTGATTCCCCAAGAGGGGGATATTTTGAAGACATTTTCACTTTGTTTTTCGAATGATATAATAATTTGGAAATAAAATTAAAGAACACTATTTTTAAGCTATTATTTATTTAATAAAATGATTACCTAACAGTTGAACCTGACCAATTTTTTTCTGTATGAATTTGTTCAAAGTACATGCCCGCGGAAATTCATTAAATGACTAGGTAGTACAGAAAACAAAAAGGCACGTAACAAACATCAAAATTTATTTCGCCTTTAAATCCATGCCCACAGAGGAGACAAATTCAAGTAATCAAATAAAGAATTAAATGAGAAGTACCCAGTGAGTATATGCTTTCTACTGCCCATGGCTGATATTCATGAAACAGTGCCAAGATTAAACTCTACATTTCCATCTAGGTTTGCATATTGCAAAATCATTAATTATGTCAGAAAATTATATCTTTTGGACCATTCCAGACCCAATGCTTAACAGAGCCAAATAATCCAATCTGGCTACAGTCATAAAGGTAAAACAGGGACAGTCAAGAGATATACCTCCTTCCGTTTTGTGGTAATATGGGCCGAAGGAATGCTACACTATTAAGACGAGTGTGAAGGTAAACCAGTAGTGATCCAAACAATACAGGTTCGCAGTCCATAATAAAGGGAATTTCCAATGAAGGGTCTATAAAAATATATATACTTTGATTAAATACACCACCTTTAATAGAACAAATAGAAAATACTGTACAAATCCTCACCCAGAAGGAAGAACAGAGAAGATGTACGAAGAAACTAGTACTCTGAACGTGGTTACAGGGACGGTAGATGGATTACTATCCACAAAAAGGATATGTTGATGTTGAAAACAGGTGCAATTGTGACCCAATTAGTCTCTAGAGCCCAAGTGGACCGAGGGGGCAGTTCAGGGTCAACAGTACCTGGATTCAGTTCTTGGTGGGTGTGGAGTAGGGTAGAATGTGGTTTCTCTGTGCAGAAGAAGGGGTGATCAAAGGTTGGAGTGGTCCCAGGATTGTTTCACAGTTGAGCCAGGCTGAGTCCGGCATCTGGAAAGCAATAGTCCGACTTGGTGGAAGAGCACAAAGGTCAGTGCCAGCACCTTCCCTCTTGGTCGTGGTGCAATAAACACGGAGCGACCGGTACGGTAGAACAGAGGGCTTGGGCTGGTCTGGCTCTCCACCTGCTGTGAAGCCCACTCAGGGGACTCAAGAACAGGATGGTTCCAGTCAGGGTCTCTGCAGAGTAATAGGTCCTGGTCAACAGGAAACTTCACTCCAGATATGCCCTGAGAGTGGGAAGAGGGCAGACCTTCCTTCCGGCTTAGATGGCTCATTCTTCACCTCAGGCTGAGGGCTTGGGAACGCAAAACTTGCCCAAAGGATGTCCAGTGTGTTCTTCTCAGATTAATCTTCATGTCTTGTGAGCATCTGAGAGAATCTAAAGAAAGGGCTGGAGACCCCTTCTTTTACAGGCAAATGTCCCAAGGTGATTGGACTAAAGCTAGCCTGACTTAGTTCCAATCCCTGCTCTTGAATGGAGTAGACTTTTCCTGTCTGATGTCATACCCAAAATGCTTTGCCCCAGAGGAAGTGTTGGGGGCAGGAAAGAGAAAGAGAGACAGAGAGAAACAAGATGGTGGAAGTCTCCTTCCATTGTCCAGGGCCTCCTGCTTACTCTAGTCCTCCCCATTCCATTTCCATCAATAACAAAGGCCCTTAGAGATGCAGCACCCTGGAGTGAGGCTGCTCCTTTTGAATGGGTGTGCTACTCTGATGCAAATGCCCAGGACAGCTGCCTCTGGTGGAGGGTGTCACTTGACCACACAAAGAGATCAAAGAATAAGTCCGGTCCTCCAGGTTCCTATCCTGCCATTTGTTGGTCTCCACCCGGCTAGCCAGAATACACATCACTTTCCACAGCAAAGCTGACTCATAGGAGCTGAGACATGTGTGATATCAATTGGTATGTGGTGGACATGGTCATGAGCACTACCATGCACCATGCCTAATCTTAGACAGAGCTTTATTTAGAGTTTACCCTGACATCAGCATGGGGTACTCATTATCATCATAGTTTTGATACTGGTGGACATATCTCAAATGCCGTCCGTGCGTGGCAGAAGTTTGTCTGTCACTACTGTCGGGGGGAAATTCTGCCGGGGTCGGCCGGGCCGTCCGCAGACCTCCAGGCAGGGAGGTCCCAACTCCTCCCGTGTATATCCCAGGTGAGATAGAGTATGAGACACACACAAGGAGCAAGGTGACTCTGCTGTTTATTAGACAAAACGGCAGGGATGGGTCAAGGAGCGTACGCGTCCATCCTGACACACACACAATCGTGGGGCTCGCAGGCCCTTTTTACTGTATTATGACGCGCTACTTGCGTCACTTCAGAAAGTTAACAAAAAACCTATTGCCACTCTTAATTGGTTGCTCGAGTGGTAGGGTTAGTATAGCACACATATAGAGAACAATGTTAGTGGACAAAGGGTAGTCAGGTGATATATCTGGGTTGTCCCTACAATTAGATACATGAGAATTGTTACATGAAGACTCCTGAGGATTGGTTAATGTTACTTGCGTCAGTGATAAGAGCCCCATGTTCTGATTGGTGCGCCCATGAGCTTCCCAGCCTGGGACCACCGCTGTTCCCAGCTCTCGGTGTACCTGCAATTTGCAACAATGTTTCACTATGGGTACGTGCAGACAATGTGAGGATTTATTCATAGCTGGAAGGCTGACCGCTCCCACTGTCGCAGATGTCCATTGAGCCTTTCAAGTGTATCTGCCTGTGTCTCGTAGCGAGGGATCCAGACGCCTCTTCTCTCCTGGGTTTGGCATCTCGTCAAGTTCGGCTTGGTCACGTGGGGAGGGACCGTGTTTGAGGCAGAATTCTGCACAATTAATATTGCTTTTCCACTGTGCGTCTGGTTTAATTTGCAGGTGTCACCTTAACGTTGGTGCGCTGAGTGCGAGGTTGCAACATCGTGCCTTTCATGCTTTGTTCTTGGAATGTGGGTTTGCAACATTGCGACCTTGGCTGGTTGTTCCACCGGGCTCATTCTGCAGGATCAGCAACCTGACTCTTGCTTTGTTAATGTCCACGGGAGCTCTTGTTTGAGGCCTACTTGGGCCTGGTGCATAAGTGGTCCGTTTGGTGCATAGGTGCTTTAGGTTATAGTATCATATTGTCTTATGGCCAGTATCGTGTCTTCATTATACCTCTCATGGTGGTAACTGGTTTCAAGAGAAGCGTGAGCAAGCTTTGTAGATGAGTTCATGACGCGTCTTGCGTTTCTGCATTCTGAAAGCCTATGTAAAAATAATAAAGATGCACGTCCGTGAATATGCCTGTCGCCTACGTCATAGCACTGAGTATATTCTTCGTGTAGATCGGTGTGGGAATGTCCAGTGTGTATATTTGTACAGATGTGCTTCCCGTTGTCTAGGTCGTCATGGCATCTCTAACGACGTGTAGATTTTAGTCTAGTTGGTCCGTGCCGCAGGTGTCGGCATGGCCAGTGCGGGCTGCTGGGCAGGCAGATGGACACATCCGTATGTTCCTGTACCAGGGTATCTGGTCGTCTGGTAAATGGACAAACTCTTCTCGTGGCGGGTGTCTGGGTCGTGACCCTTTAGGCCAAGCACGAGAGGTGAAGGACGGGAGCCTGGTCTTCCATTCTCCCACTTCAGTCCCCCCTCTGGTCGACTTGTCGACCACAAACATATCCTTCTCGTTATCTCCTCTTACTCGCCATATCTTAGTTATTCCTCCTAGATGTCCATAATGGTTCACATGATCTTCAAATGACCAATACATATATTCACAGGTTCCTCCAGGAGTACAGTATACCCATTTTCCTATGTAGCTCCTGGGGTTTCTTGGGTTCTCGATCTTCACTGATGGTGGGTCTAGATGGTTGGTGATGATTTGGGTGCGCAACTTCTCCCTCTCCTGTATTATCACACCTGTATGTTGGCCGTCATCTGCTGGCATCAAGGGGTGCATTCCCACCATTTCGAGCAACTCGTCAGTGGTACGTGCCTTCCGGGCCTTCCAAAATCTAATTATGATCAACGTAGCTCCAGCCAAAATAGTACAACCCACTATTATTTTCAGTCCATCTGACAGC
Source organism: Ambystoma mexicanum (assembly GCF_040938575.1). Lineage (NCBI taxonomy): Eukaryota > Metazoa > Chordata > Amphibia > Caudata > Ambystomatidae > Ambystoma > Ambystoma mexicanum. Next base: position 1,511,436,064 of record NC_090922.1, read on the forward strand.
CAGGATGGCATCCATGACCATAATAGTGAGAACCAGCTCTTATCCTTGTTTACACCGTTACTTTCATCCATCATTTTGGAGTGCATCTGGGCCAATTGTGAAACTGCTTCTGTCAGTGTACCATTGTCAGCATCGTTGGCAGGTATGAACGTGCAGCATGATTGTCCTATTTTTGCACAAACTCCTCCTTCCATTGCTGTGAGAAGGTCCAATACATATCTGTTCTGGAGTGCTACCATCCTTATAGCTCGCAGCTCCTCTTTTATTGCGTTAAACCCATTTACTGTAGAATTGATGGTCATCATTAGTTCCCATCTAGTTATTTGGAGCCATTTTGCGTTTGCGTAAGCCTGCAGTCCCGGGTGTATTATTGAAGAGAAGAACAATGCTGCTCTGCTGAATAGTCTGTGTTCTGGCGGTATTGAGGTTAGTGCCGTTTCCGACCTTCCCCATAGGTAATTTCCTGTCAGTGGCTCTCCTTGTCTTTTTCTTCTATTTAGGACAGTATCATTGCTGTTGGTCCTGTTCCCTTGCTCCTCCTGAAGTGGTGCAGATCTCTTTTTTCTCTTGTCCCCTTCATCCATTTTGGGAAAGTTCGCCACATTGACATGCTTCTTAGGTACCACTAGTGATGGTACATTGACGTGCACCATTGTGCACACACCATTCCACAGGGGAGGCAGTGTATGATATGCCTTTTCTCCACAGGCCCAATAATGGTCCATTATTACTGCTGTTCCTGCTCCCCCCTCAGGTAACTCCATCACACTTGCACAATTGGTGTTATATCCTACGTCCACCTCCCCTTTATGCTGGTAGCATACCTTGGGCGCAGTCAGCGGTAGTATTGTTATTGGGTCTTCATCTGTTTCTACCCACGTGAGCATTGGTACATACTTGATCCACGTCGTCCAACATCAGTGATTGTGTGCCTCGATAGTTGAGATAGTTTCTTTTGTTACCATGTTGCTGCCAATCACTCCTATCTCCCAGCTGTTGTCCAGATACACCTTTCCTGTTATCGTCACCAGCGGCCTCTCCCAGCATCCTTGTTTACCCGGAACTTCAGTGGCGTACCAATCACATGGTAGATACTGCAGTGTTACTTTCTTTGTTTCTCTTTTTGCGGGGCCACTTGTTATGTATCTGAATGCTTCAGCATGTAAACTGTTCTTGTGGTAACTCAAATAGGTCTTGAGGAAGTTGTTTTCATATGGGTATGAGTCTCGTGTTTTCCATGTCATGTGCACTACTGTTCCTTGAAATCTTCCTTTCGTTTGGAACAGTGCCAAGTATATTATGCACTGTGCTGTCTTTTCATCTATTTCTGTGGCAACAAATGTTCGTGAAGCACTCATGGCGTATGGTATTAATGAGCAAACGTAGCAGCTGTCCTCAGTTGTCTGCTTACCAATGCGGGTCATGTGTTGGTACCATATGTTGTTTGTGACGTGTGCTGAATCTTGTATATAATTATCAATACCTTTATTGTCTGAGTATGTGCTGCGTTTAACTCTATTTTGCTTGGGTGCAATGTTACTACTATCACCTGACGTAACACCTGTTGCAGCAGGGGATGGGGGTATATTAGGTTTGGGTGCAGCAATAAAATTAATAGCATAGCTGTATTGCCATACAGAGGCAGCCAAGAACCCGGTGATCATCAAAATCCCTATTACTTTTATTACATATGCTAATCTCACCGGCATTTTGCTCTTACCTTGCTGCAGTCCTGGCAGCGTATTCTTGCGACGTTAAAGTTGCCCGCCTAAAAATTCTCAAAATGCTTGTTATTAAATGTTAGTTGTTTGTTTCCTTTAAGCTCTCCCTATCAGATAGTCATTCAGTGCCCAGGCGAAGAGCTGTTCCCACGCTACTCTAAGTGATCTGTCTCTTAGGACCGGCAAGTATTGGCGGAGGTGGGGCATGGAATATTCTATGGCCAAGAGGAATGCTGTGTAGTAGACACGTACCCTTCTCTTTTTTAGGTATGTTGGCCTTTTTATTTCGTATACAAATTGGTGTGACAATTCTTCTGGGTAGTCATCGTCTGGGAGTACCATCTACGCCCGGGCAGTGAACTTGTTAGTTAGATATTTTCTTAACAATACAATAATACGCAGTTCCTGTATGTGCGAGAGAAAAAAGAGAACATTCACGTGTTTACATGTGTATTTGTGCAGGCAATGTCTTTCAGTTCAGTTATAACTATACTTGGGGGTCAATGGGCGGGGGGTTTGGGCTCAGATGGCGGAAGTATTTTTACTCTTTGAGCGTGTGACCATGGGGTGGGCAGTATGGGGATCACCCCTTTCTTCGTCAGTTATTGTCTCCGGGGTAGCTGGGTAGTGACACGGTAAGGGAACAATTGGGTTGTTGTCTGTGGTAGAACTTCCTTCCGCTGTCGGGGATGTTGTTGCTGTTCTTCCAATGGACCTGTCGTTGGCGCTGGGGCGGGTCTGCAGTTTGTAGATCTTTACATCATGTCGATGGTTCCAGGCACGCTTGTCCTTTAGTTTTACTGCTCTTGTTGATACGTCCTCTACCAGATGGGGGCCAGTGAACCTCTTATCGTTCCACTTCCTATTGAAATTGCGAAGTAGCACGTGGTCACCTTTGGCAAGTTTGCACAAGTTCTCCTTTTCCAATTCTGTACTGGCGCCTTCTTCTTGATTGCTGGTAGACCCGCCCCGTGTGCGCTCGAGCTGTTGAGACACAAACACAACACTAGTAATCAAAGAAGACACATATTGATACATTTCATCACCTAACACACTCGCTGAACTTTCGTGGTCAGTGAATGCCCTTGACGTTGGCGTTAGGGGAAGGCGCATTTGACGTCCAGTAACCACCTCGTGAGGGGTGAGCTGGTGGTCGGACCCTGGCCTATTCCTCAATTCAAATAGGGCTAATGGAAGGCAATACAACCAGCTTTTCTTTGTTGTTTGTTGTATTTTTGCAATTGCCTCCTTTAATAGGCCATTCAGGCGTTCACATACACCGTTAGCCTGTGGGTGGTATGCACATGCAAATTTGTGTTTTATGCTCAGCAAGGATGTGATATGCTGGAACATTTCGTTTGCGAAATGCGGGCCATTGTCTGACCTTAACACCTCGCACACTCCCCACCTGGGGAAGACCTCCCTTACTAGGAATTTGGCTGCTCTAAATGCATCTGGGTATGAACAGGGCCCTGCTTCAATCCACCTAGAGAATGGGCATACTACTACAATCATATACCTATTACCTTGACATATGTTGATCATATCAACATAGTCAATGTGAAGGTGCCGAAAAGGTCCCTCTGGCCGGGGTATGGTACCTCTTATCACTTTTAGGGTATGACCGGCCGTAAACTGTTGACATGTGAGACAATTGCTGATAAAATTCGACACATGAGAATTTAACTCGGGACAGAACCAATCTTCTCTAATTCGTGTTTCAATTATTTCCTTGCCTGTATGGGCTGGGTGATGTAATTGGCTCAGGGCGGTGTTTAAAAGTGCCAACGGTATTACAACTTTTCCAGTGCCACCCTGGCGCCATAGTGCGTCGGTTGGTGACATTGTACATCCTCTTTTTACCCATATTTCTTTTTCGGCCATTGGTGCAGCCGCTTGTAGCTCCATAATCTGTGTGGCTGGGAGATGGGTGTACCCTTCTCTTATCAACATCTCCCTAGCTATTCCCCTCCCTCTCCCTCTCTGTGAGTCTGTGGGGTTCCATATCTCACCAAAGTATGCAGCATATTTCGCATGTGCGTCTGCTGCTGCATTCCCTTTTGAGACGTGGTCTTCACCATTGGTGTGTGCGGTGCATTTTACTAGGGCTAGTTCTTGGGGGTCGTTTATTACTTCAATTAGTTCAGCCAATAAGAGGGCATGTTGCACTGGAGTGCCATCATCTCTTCTAAACCCTCTTCTTCTCCATTTTGATAGCCCTGAGTGGACAGTGGATGTAACATATGCACTGTCAGAATATATGGTTACTCGTTTGTCAAAACTTTCCTTCAATGCCAATATTAGCGCAACCAGTTCCGCGGCTTGAGCAGAGTAATGCTGTCGTAATTGTACACATTTCACAGCCAAACACACCAGCGCCTCCATCATTTTTACCACTGCTGCCCCAGTCCTCCGTATCCCATCTCCTTGATCAATAGTTGATGACCCATCAATAAACAAAAGCTCACCTCCCTCCAGTGCGTTTTCTTCAACTTTTCTAGTACATGAGTACATTTCAGTTATTTGGGTGCAGTCATGGGCGTAATCTCCCTCCTCAATTACTTCTGCTAGGAACCTTGCAGGGTTAACCGTGCTACATCTGACAATTGCTAGTTCAGCTCTAGACAAAATGATCTCATAACCTGATGCCCTTTGCGTTGTTAGTGTGGACTTAGGTTTATTCAATATTGCAAATAGTGCATGTTCCATAAACAGTGTAGTTGGACACCCCATGGTTATTGCTGATGCTTTTTCCACTGCAAAAGCAGTTGCAGCGAGACCTAGTTCGCAAGAGAAGTGACCTAACATCACAGGGTCTAAGTGACCGCTGTAAAATGCTACTGGTTTATAGCCCATGCTCGTTTTTTGGGCCAATACTGCTTTCATCACTGCTGAGTCGCAATGTGAAAATATAAAAAATCGTTGCTCATAGTCTGGGGATGCCAGTACTGGAGCAGTTGATATCGCGTCTTTTAATTCATCAAAGGCCTCCCTCATTTCCATAGTCCACCCCAACTTTTTCTCCCCTTTATTTGCTTCCCTCAAACCCTCAAGCAGGGGTCCTATGTATGAACTGTAATCAAATACCCATGCTCTACAGTAGTTGCACAGCCCCAGAAATTGCTGTAGTTCTCTCACAGTCTGTGGCATTGGAGTGCTTGAAATGGCCTGTGCTCTTTGTGGTGCAATCTTTCTTCCATGTTGGGATATCAGTTGGCCAATGTAAAGTACCTGTTCTTGACAGTATTGTATCTTTTCCATATCTACCTTGTACCCATTTTCAGCCAATATCGTCAACATTTTTAAGGAGTCCTCTCTGCATTTAATTTCGTTTGTACTGCAAATTATTATGTCATCCACATACTGTAACACTGTGCTTTCCACTTCAACGTTACCCAAATCCATCTGTATTACTCTATTGAAAATTGAGGGTGATTCACAATACCCCTGTGGCAATCTGGTATGTTTCCACTTTGTATTTCGGTAAGTGAAGCTTGTCAGATCTTGTGAGTCTGGGTGTAATGGTATTGAGAAAAAAGCATTTTTAAGGTCAATTACTGTAAATCGTGATGCTTCTGCTGGAATGCCACACAATATTGTGGCCGGGTTTGCTGTTACTGGATACTCTGCTTCTACTATGTTGTTCAAGGGCCTGAGGTCCTGTATGAAGCGCCAAGACCTCCCTTTAGCCTTGCGCACTGGGTACACAGCCGTGTTACATGGTGACTCTGAGGGGACCAATATGCCATTGTTTATAAGGGCCGTTATGGTTTCATATATGCCCTCATCTGCCTGTTTTGACAGTGGGTACTGTTTCACTCTTGGTAGTATGGCACCTTTTTTCAATTTTATCCTTACACCCCCTATGCTTTTTATGCATCCCATGTCATAAGGGCTAATAGTCCATAATGATTTGGGCACCTTTGACATATCCTCCTTAAAGAAGGGGACTGGGGTGCATGCGGGTGCCTCAAGTGCCATTGCAATTTTCTGTGCTACTTGTTTGTGAGCCACCCTTAGCCATATTTCTACACTCATCATGAACACCATTTCACCTTCCTCCTTTTCTTCTGAGAACAGCTCCTCATCTGACACCTGGGTCAGCCTACATCCTTCTGCTAGTGCTATCACTGCCCTCCATGCTCTCCCTTCTTTATCTTGGGCGTGCACAGCAATATAATCAGCTGTTGCAATAATGCTCTCAATGTCCATTACAAACACCTTTCCTTCTGGTTCATTAACAGGTGTTTCTGGTCGGAACAGATAGGCTGCTGGCCTCCTCCATATTTTCCCTTCTATCCCTGGCATCCATGCAAATGCCATGTCTGTTCCATACTGGAATAGCTCGCCATCTACTGGCTCCGCCCTAATCGCTGTCTGTCCACAGTATGCTTGCATAATCTGTCGTGCTGCGAGCATGTTAATCCCTGGAGTAGAGCAAATTATGCCATCCTCTGTAAAGGAGATCGTCATATTCAACCTGTTCATTATGTCCCTCCCCAATATATTTACTGGTGAGGCACTATAATATAAAAGCGGAACCGACAGATCATAATCTCCAATAGATAAGGGAACGTTATCAGTAAAGGGAACCAACCCTTTAGCCCCAGAAAATCCTTGGGTGTTCATGGCTTCGCCTGACATCTTACATTTACCTTCCCTTATGCAAGACCGGGTTGCCCCGGTGTCAACAAGGAATGATAATTTTTTGTCACCTATCGTTACCTCTATGCGTGGCTCCTCCGCACTATTAGGTGTTACTGACAGGATGGGACACACCAAGGCCGTCTGTGGGCTGTCCTATTGGGGGTACAATGATTGGCCATTCCCTGTGTAAGGGTTGTGTCCCAAGACCGTCACCCTACCCAATTGCGTTTGTTGAGTTTGGGGTTGTTGTGTTAGCGCTACTTGTTGTTGTGGCAGTGAATATGTTTGTGGCTGTTGTTGTGTTATTTGTTGTTGTGGGTCACTTCCTTGTTGTAACGTCTGCTGTTGTTGTATGCCCTGCTGTTCTTGTGAGGTCCTAGGTTGTGCCTGTTCATTCCATGCTGGTGTTCCTGGCCTGACCCTACACGTACGTGACATGTGTCCTAATAATCCACAACTCCAACACACGGGTGGTTCCCTGCTTTGCCATGGGAAGCTCCCTGTGTTGTCCTGGTATACTGGTTGCCCTGTGGGGTAGGGGTTTCTAAGTCCTCCCACCTGCTGTTGTGTATTATATCCGTATCCTCTCCCTCTCATGAATCCTCCTCTCCCCCTGTTATAACTATAATATCCAGCTCCTTGCATTGGGTACCCTCCTCCCATGTTTGGTGCATGTAATTGCAGTGGCGGGACTTGTGTTATAGTCTGTGGAGGTGCTATTTGAGCGGGATCTTGTGCAGCCACTACTTGTGTGGGGCTTTGGGCCATTGGTGTGGGCGTAGTTATTAGTGCCCCTTCCATTGTGTATTTAGTAAGTTTTTTCTGTACTAGTTTAGCCTCTTCTGTTTTCCTGTCTTCTTCCTTTTGTTTCATTTTTCCTTGCCATGTCCTGCAGTGATGTACTATAGTCAGTTGTATTTCTGGCCATGGTTTTGCTTCCATTCCCACTACTTTCTTTAGTTGTTTCTGAACTCCTTCTGGGAGCCCTTGTACTAGTATATGATAAAATATGGCTGGTGTTTTGTCCCATTGTTCTCTAGTTTCCATGCGCCACTTCTCTTGGATATCCTGGATATAATCAACAGGATCCTCATTCTCACGCATCTTACGGGAAGTAATTGCTCCTATGTCTGATGTGTCTGGGTACTGTACTCTCAGTGCCTGCCATAGCGCATGCCTGCAGTTTGCAAATGGTGCCCCATCATGCGATGTGTTTGTTATTGTTACCCCATGGAATCCCGCTCTCTTCCAAATGTCATCCGCTCTATCCCCTAATATTGATATTAACAGGCCCTTTACATCTCCTACTGCTAGTTTCTGTCCTGCGGTGTGTTTTTCCATTTCATATATCCACTTACCCGCACCTCCACTTAGTGATGGGAGCCTACATTTTATATTTTCTTTATCCGTATGCTTCCAAGGGACATACTGTGGTCTAACCCCTCCTCTCTCAAACAGTGGCATTAAGTTGTGTCTTGTGTCACCCTTTATGTTCCATAATATCGAGTCCTCACACCCCTCCTCTTCTTCCGGTTCCTTTACCTCTTCAATTTCGTCCTTATTACTCCTGCTCCTAACTCCTTCTCCATCCTTTCCCCTCTTTTCGTCATTTCCTGTGTTTAATGTGGGCGTGTTTATTTGTCTGTCTTGCCTGCGACTAGGGAGGTCTCTAAGCCGACATGCATAGGGTGTCAGTTCGTCCATGAAGGGCGTGAGCTTTATTCTGCGCAGCGAGCGTGCGGTGGTTGAGCATGTAGGGTGTGATGGGGGAGGGTGTGATGGAGATGGGGATGGTGTGGTTTTATGGGTTTGTCTTTCCACTAGTCCTTTCACTCCCTCCTCACTTCTCTCCAGTTCCTCCCTTCTCCTACTGATCCATGGCGAGTCTATGTTTGTTCGAGTGAGGTATAGCTTATCTAAGCTTTCCCTTTCACTCTTCCTTCCTTCCCTCTCCACTCCTTCTTCGTCCTCACTGCAAAAATCATTCATAAATGGTACCCCCCACTCTGCCTTTTTCCCTTTTATTGTTACTGTTTCTAAATCTATTAGGTCTATTTCTCCTTTTCCTTTGTTACCGACTGCTCCCCCTAGTGCTGATGTTGTTGCTACTTCTCTACTTCTATATACATCCCCCCATTTTTCACTCTCCCTACTCCTCCCTTCTCTTTCCCCTTCACTTCTCTCCTCCATCTCCCTACTATTTTCCTCGCTTTTCCTTTTCAATTCCTCCATCACTTCGTTGCTCATCTGTTCCAATATTCTTTCATCCTCTTTCTTCCTTTCCCATTTCACCCTTTCTCTTTCTACTATACCTTCTATTACTTTCCCCTCTTCATATTTCTTAGCTGTCTCTGATATTACCCTCCTCTTCCATATTGCCATTTCCTTTTCTTTTTCTTCTTCTTCCTTCTTCTTTTCTCTCAGCACTACTCTTGATACCCTGTCTGCTGCTGCTTTTACCCTTTCAGCTTCTCTCCTTTGCTCCTCATTTCGTTCTTACCTTCTTTCCTTTTCCTCACTCTCTCTCTTTCCTCCCTCTCAAGCTGTTTGATCAATTCATTCTGCTCATCCCTTAGCTTTGCTAATCTTTCCTCCAAAATCTCTTCCTTTTGCCGTAATAGCTCCTCCCCCCTCATTTCACTCTCTCTTGCACTATCCTCGTCTGTTCTCTTTACTACCTCCCTCTCTTCTCCAGTTAGTGAACATCGTAATTTTAATAATATCTGTGCAGCTACCCACTCATCATTTCCTATCTCTACAGTCTGCTCTTCTCCAATCCTCCCCTCCCCCACTGGCATCTTCCTATGAGCCACATATGGTGGAGGGCTGTATGCCGGGTTCAAGTATCCTTCAGCCGCCCTTAACTGTCCTTCTATTTCTCCTAATTCTCTTAAGGGGTACAACCCTCCTCCCTCTGTTTTCACTCCCGGTGTTATGGGTATCTCGTTGCTCGGTTCCTTTTTTATGTTGTCTGATTTATCAATCTTTTCTCCTCCCTCTCCTCCGTTCCCCATATTCTTTGTGCTTTCACGCCCCTTTTCCCCATCCTCTCCTTCTTTCTTAATCTCCTTTTCTTCCGGTGTTTCCCCCATAGTGAACATTCCATTTGGTCCTGGTCGGGACCCCTGGAACATCCTCCATAAGTTAAACACCTCCACATGGTTTGCCAACTTCTTCCCCTTGTATGTATTGTGCAGATGGTTTAGCAGTGAATGTTGGGCATATGGATCGAAACTACCATTAGGTGGCCATGGTGTTAACATTTTGTTATCCGTCCCCTGAGTCCACTCTATCACTCTATGCTGTACTTAATTAATTTCTCCCTATGGGGTGGCAGTGTGGTGCATATGTGTTGTAGTGGGGTAGTGAGGGTGTTCCCCCACCCTCCCGACCCTGTCCCGTATGACATAGTGGCGCTCCACTTGTTACCCTTCCCTTCACTAGCAGTTTACAATATACAACCTTATATTGTTTACCTGGCCCCGCAAGGGTGGGGACTTACGATAATCCTTTGACAAATTACGCAATAAAACTGTTAAAAAATAACAAGGAAAAAATATATATATATATGTATGGTTTTACATTTGTATATTCCCTCCCTTACGGCCCCCTGCGGCCGAAGCGCACGCAGCCCCCTGCGGCTGCGTACCCTTTACGACGCTCTTATACAGTCGCCTTGCTTCCCCGTTCTCCTCCCCCTTCTACATTTGCCGTGGCCGGCGTTCTCCGTGCGCAGCCACGCCCCTCTCCCCTTCTCCTTTTCTCGATCCACTCGTTTATCGTTTATCTCCGTGTCCGCTCCCTTATCATATTTCTCTTCCCCACCACTCTCAAAACCAAAGTTCCTTGTGCTCGCAATATCCTATTAAATCCCTACTGGTGACGTCACCGATCTCTTCGAGCTACTGGTACATTCTTATTATGTTCTTTAAGTTCAAAATACACTTGCAATCTATCCCTGCTAACCCTACAGCTGTCTCCTGTCACTCCTGGAACAAGGTAATCAAATCAATAATATAATCGGACTGCGCACGCTGCGTCGCCTCGCGTGTGATACGCCCCTCAACAGGAGGGCTTAACCAGCCAATTATCTTCCGTATTGGGCAACTAGGCAACTAGCTACCGCCTACAGGGAAACGTCATCTACCTATCGAGTTTCTTGCTCGAACAATAGGGATCCTCGTCTACTCATTGATCAATAAATGCCAAATCGTAGGAAACCACACACACCCACCCTCACACGTAGTCGCGACTTAGGCCAATCAGTGTCTTACGAGCGGCCGCACGTGATGTTTTCGTGCTCCGCCCCCCTCTTTCGCGTGACGTAGCCGACTGCTTTCGCACTCATTTCGCTACCATTCATTCCATAAGCAACACTAAGTTGTTAGACCTTCGCCGTGCATCTGTACACCTCCCTCCTCCCTTATTTACTTCCTCCCCCTCCCTCACAATTTTGCATTGCTTGTTGTGCGTGTCATGCTCACCAAGTTCTCTCGATGCAGGGCCGCTCGACTGCGTGCACCCCTCCAAGCGGCTCGCCACCTCCCCTCGTCTGGACCACGTCTGGACACTCGCCAACCGCGGGCGGGATACTTCTCAACCGGCTCCCGAGGGCCAATATCCGGATTGCGCTGTCCGGTCTTCTCGCAGCTCCGCGATGGTCCTGTAGTCCTCAGAAGGGGGCAACGGCAGAGGGGGCCGTGCCGCCGGGCCTCCTCGCAACGGGAGTGCCTGGAAAAAGTAAAAAATAAAAAGTCGATCTTAAACAGATCTCAGCAGTGCCTCCAACTTGTCGGGGGGAAATTCTGCCGGGGTCGGCCGGGCCGTCCGCCGACCTCCAGGCAGGGAGGCCCCAACTCCTCCCGTGTATATCCCAGGTGAGATAGAGTATGAGACACACACAAGGAGCAAGGTGACTCTGCTGTTTATTAGACAAAACGGCAGGGATGGGTCAAGGAGCGTACGCGTCCGTCCTGACACACACACAATCGTGGGGCTCGCAGGCCCTTTTTACTGTATTATGACGCGCTACTTGCGTCACTTCAGAAAGTTAACAAAAAACCTATCGCCACTCTTAATTGGTTGCTCGAGTGGTAGGGTTAGTATAGCACACATATAGAGAACAATGTTAGTGGACAAAGGGTAGTCAGGTGATATATCTGGGTTGTCCCTACAATTAGATACATGAGAATTGTTACATGAAGACTCCTGAGGATTGGTTAATGTTACTTGCGTCAGTGATAAGAGCCCCATGTTCTGATTGGTGCGCCCGTGAGCTTCCCAGCCTGGGACCACCGCTGTTCCCAGCTCTCGGTGTACCTGCAATTTGCAACAATGTTTCACTATGGGTACGTGCAGACAATGTGAGGATTTATTCATAGCTGGAAGGCTGACCGCTCCCACTGTCGCAGATGTCCATTGAGCCTTTCAAGTGTATCTGCCTGTGTCTCGTAGCGAGGGATCCAGACGCCTCTTCTCTCCTGGGTTTGGCATCTCGTCAAGTTCGGCTTGGTCACGTGGGGAAGGACCGTGTTTGAGGCAGAATTCTGCACAATTAATATTGCTTTTCCACTGTGCGTCTGGTTTAATTTGCAGGTGTCACCTTAACGTTGGTGTGCGGAGTGCGAGGTTGCAACATCGTGCCTTTCATGTTTTGTTCTTGAAATGTGGGTTTGCAACATTGCGACCTTGGCTGGTTGTTCCACCGGGCTCATTCTGCAGGATCAGCAACCTGACTCTTGCTTTGTTAATGTCCACGGGAGCTCTTGTTTGAGGCCTACTTGGGCCTGGTGCATAAGTGGTCCGTTTGGTGCATAGGTGCTTTAGGTTATAGTATCATATTGTCTTATGGCCAGTATCGTGTCTTCATTATACCTCTCATGGTGGTAACTGGTTTCAAGAGAAGCGTGAGCAAGCTTTGTAGATGAGTTCATGACGCGTCTTGCGTTTCTGCATTCTGAAAGCCTTTGTAAAAATAATAAAGATGCACGTCCGTGAATATGCCTGTCGCCTACGTCATAGCACTGAATATATTCTTCGTGTAGATCGGTGTGGGAATGTCCAGTGTGTATATTTGTACAGATGTGCTTCCCGTTGTCTAGGTCGTCATGGCATCTCTAACGACGTGTAGATTTTAGTCTAGTTGGTCCGTGCCGCAGGTGTCGGCATGGCCAGTGCGGGCTGCTGGGCAGGCAGATGGACACATCCGTATGTTCCTGTACCAGGGTATCTGGTCGTCTGGTAAATGGACAAACTCTTCTCGTGGCGGGTGTCTGGGTCGTGACCCTTTAGGCCAAGCGCGAGAGGTGAAGGACGGGAGCCTGGTCTTCCATTCTCCCACTTCACTACGGCTGTCAAGTGGGCATGCGGTACAGCCTCTTGATGCAGCAGAGCACAAGTTTTCTATGATTATGGCATGGAGTTGACTAAAAGGAGAATCTGTTTGGCAGATTCCCCTTTTGGAGATGGAGTACCTGCATAATTTTCTATATCAACAAAAATCAAAAAAGCCAAGGCGTTGTACTTTTACCAGGTGGCAATTCTTCACACTGAGTACATTAGAACATGTGACATACATCATGTTCAGGAAGTGATTTAAATAAACAGGAAATTGATCAAACAGGACCCATGATGTGAAAGATATGTTTCAAAGAAACACACATTAAATAAAGTAACAAAGAGATGAAGGGCAATTACAAGGGGGGTTTGAGAAATGCCTTCATCACTTTCCATTGCACTTTTAGCATAAACAGGTAGATGGGTGACACTGAGGAATGTAGCAGCTATCATTTATCTTGCACTGCTGTTCTTTCTATAAAACAATATGTGTGTGTTTATACAAGATACACACCCCAGCACAAGATCTCTGAAACAATTCTTAACTCACTTAGCTATCGACTTCACCATGGTGGAACTCGAACCTATCAATATTCATTCAAACTTTCTTTAATCCATTCCCCAAAGAAAGATGGGATTGCCAAAGGTGGCGCTGTAGTGAATGCCCAATGGGGAATTTAGAGGTTCACATGATCTGATTTGAACATGGTTGCAATACCTCATCAGCACACTATGCATTATAATGATGCATTTACGACTTATAACCACTTATTTTCCGGCTAGCCAGGTGGAGGCCCCTCCCACAGTGCAACATCACAGTGTATGCAGACAAATAGATCACACTTGTCCTTCTTGTTATCACTCTCCTTTTGTTGTCAGCCATCACCGTAGCTAGGTGATGATTGAGATTTGCAATGTTCTAATGGCTAGGGTTGCCTGCCCTGCACTAAAGATTAACTGCAACAGGTGTGCCGCAAAGCTCACACTCGCAGAAAAGTTAGCATGGCAGTGTTTTTTGTTTTTCAAAATGGTTGCCAACATTGAGCGCTAGGGGCTCGGGCAGGATTGCAACCTATGTCTGTGTGTTCTAATATGTACACCTTCCCGTTCAACAGTTCCGCCTGCTCATCATAATTGCCAGAGAAAATAATGTCTTCAGGTAAGCCTTCGTAGACCAAAACATATTTTGGGTAAACATAATTTCCATTGCTATTACTTTCTTGTTACATCAGGGGACGTGACCTCTCTGTCACCTGCTTTTGTTTTGTTTTGGAGACACAAGCGCAAGGGAGGTCTCCCAACAACTTCAAATCAAATGGGCCATGGCTTAGGAGTGGGCCAATATCTGACTGAGATAGTAATGTTCCCGTGCTATGTCTGATGCAAAGCAGTATGCAAGCAATTGGAAGGCAAAGACATGATTCAGCTCTTATAGCATGCTGTGCAAAAACTGATTCCAGAATTGTTTCCCTTTTGTGCTGTACATCCCTGCTTTCTGAAACCATACACTTCTTTATGGACCCCATGGATGCAGGAGCCCTCTCACGCTGTGCCTTGCAGAATCAAGGCCTCAGCGGGGGCTACCACACCACAAATACTTTCCACTAACATGAGGACCTGCCAATGCCCATCTCAGGATCCCTCCACCAATGTGATGACAGCATTTCATCCTCAAATAACAATTTATTAAAATGTATGAGTCTATGCTATGTGGGTCACATTAAACTAACCTGGTGCTTAAGTAATACAGGGTTTCAATGCCCAGCTAAAGGGGTACTCATTTCATCCATCTCTGAAAGGAGGAAAGGCTGAGTTGGGCCATGATGGGGTTCTGAAATGGCGTCCTGCAGGTTGCAGAGAACAACACCCAATTTCCTTTTCCTTTAAACTTTGTTTACATTTTTTGTACTCTAAGCAGGTTATTCAAATTCCAATATATTATTAAAGGTGAACTTTGACTTCCATCTCCCGTATCCTGTTGGATAAAAGCTGTTATTTGAGATAGATGGCGGCAGGGCCCCCTCAACCATGTACTACTGAACGCATCACAATCTGGCCATGGGGCTGTGGGGGCCCAATTAGAGAATCCTACACATGAGGTACGAAAATATTTTAAATGTTTACTAAGATAAAATCCATCAAACATAGATACACATAAAATACAAAATGACAGAGATGCAAGCACAATACATTCCAATACTCGTCCACAAGTTAAAATATATGATATATTACTGAATCAACAAATGGTCAGGCAAGTTCGAGGGTGTGTCCAGACAGTGTATCCTTGCACTCCAGACTTTCTTCAAGCATGATAAATGTGCCCATGCAAGAGGTGAATCTGCAAGGAAGAGAAAAACCAGTGCTGTCCAGCGTTGAACACAATGGGCCTCATTACGGGAATGGAGGTAGCCATGGAGCTTTTAGCTGTTAGCTCCATGGCTGCCTCCGTTCTGAGTTCCATTACCGGGTTCCTGCAATGGGGACTTAGCGGGTTACTCGGACATAGGAGGACCGGTAATTCCTCCTTGCAGGAACCCATCCCCATTCCCATTTGAGCCCCCATAGGGCTCAATGGGAATGGGGAGGGAGGTAATAACGGGCAGATTACATCAGGCCCGTTATTGCCTCCCTCTTCCCCTTGCGGGACCCGGAAAGCACGCCTGGTTTTACCAGGTGTGCGATCCGGGTACCGCAATGGGAAGCTTGTAATCGGCGCTCCCGGAATGAAGGGGGCTGGTCCCGTACCGGCCTCCTTCATTACAGGAGCCCCAGCCTTATAATGAGTCCCAATGTGTCTGTCTACGTAGAGGTAAGCTTTTGCTTTCTCCAAAGAGAATAATGTGGGCACAGTGATATAAAATGCAAAAGCTCTTCCACTGCTTATTTGCAGCAATGACAGATGGGATCCTGTGCGTAGCCCTTCCCGCCAGCTGTATTAGCTCTTAACAACAGAGAGTTCAAGCAGGCTCTCATTACAACTCATCGATCCACAATATTGCTGCTATAGGTCAGACAGGGTTGCATGGAATCTGGAATGGCCAGAATGGCATCTTTCCTGTTTGAATCTAACAGAATCTGCTCTACATGTGCAGCAAATGAAGGCGCTGAGATTCGCAAGCCAAGCAGTTTTTTAAAACATGCGTTTGTTTCTGAGTCGCAAATCCGGTGCCCGTGGCTCCATAGTTGCTCCCATAGTTGGTTGTGGCCCTTTTCTATACGTTCAGTTGGAGTGGTTGTCCCTGACACATGCATAAAACGAGTCACTGGCGCATTTTGGTTATTGTTTATTTATTTATATGGGCATCACCCTTCCATGCTGCCGAAAAGCGAGCTCCCCGATAATCATACTCGTATACCCTCTCTATTACGGACCCATTACTCAGCAGCTGCACCATTGGGATTTTTTCTTGCGACCCGGCAAACAAGCCTTGACTGCTGACTTTAATATATTGATTTTCAAATCGAGATCCACCAGGAAATCTGTATATACATTAATCAGCCTCTGGAAGCCCGTGGAGGAGCGGGCAATGCGGATGGTATCATTGGCGTAGGCAAGCAGAGGGAAACACTTATTGCCCACACACATAAAGTCTGCATTTGATTCAACGAAAGCTTTAAAGGGACCATATTAGCACATGGCAGCACAGCAGCCGGCGGCTACATATTAGCACATGGCAGCACAGCAGCCGGCGGCTACATATTAGCACATGGCAGCACAGCAGCCGGCGGCTACATATTAGCACATGGCAGCACAGCAGCCGGCGGCTACATATTAGCACATGGCAGCACAGCAGCCGGCGGCTACATATTAGCACATGGCAGCAAAGCAGCCGGCGGCTACAGTTTCACATCACATTCCACATAATTGCACTTTTGCACACGGGGAGATGCAGTGATTGGTCCAGAATAACACTGTGCTGATCTGGTACTGAAGCTCGGATTTAAATCCAAGTGTCTGCGTGCAAAGCTCAGTAATGTGGACACTAGGCCACGCATCCCAATTCGTTGTCAGTGGGACTTAGCCGCAGATGCCAGATGTGCTTTGCAAATAATCACCTAGAACACAACACACAATGAACCCTCACACCACGACGCTGCCCTGTCCTGTGTGGTCCAGGGCGGTTTGCCACTCTGAATAGCACCCCACTTGTGACGGCCTACATGGGTGATGAATGTATGTACCTTCCTCAATTTGATGACCATTCGTCTCTCTCGCCGAAAGCTTCGAGGTGAAGTGACTTGTGTAGAAGCTCCTCAGGCTGTTGGCAGGCTGTCCGTCTGTGGCAGCCAGGCTGTAGGCAGCAAAGTGAATTGTGGGGGGCAGACAAACAGTAACTGTGGTGGTGAATGGCTACACCACGCACAGTGTGAGGGCAGAGGCAGAGCAGCTGCTGCACTGTGCCACCCACACAGGAGGAGTGGAAGCTTGCCATCCAAGGCAGGCAGGAATCAGGATAGAAGACTGGGCCTGTTGCCTCTCAAAGCGTGTGCCCTCCTGCTGCTAGGCTCTGAGGCTCACGCAGTTGGGCTCACACGCTTTCGCACCCCTGCCCACACCCAGCAGTCATGGAAGGCAGAGAGAACAGTGAGCAGTGCAAAGTCAGTGCAAAGTCATTTTCTACTGACTTTGCACTGCAAAAATACACTGTGGGAAGTCACTTTTCAGCAGTGCAAATACTTTGAACCATGCAAGACAATCCATGAATAATCGGGCCCTATGTGTACCCTTCACTGAAGGCCTGTTAAAAACAATCATTGACAAAGCCAACAGTTTTGTCTTGTGTATAAGTATTACACATTTGCAGGCACTGCTATTAGATGCCCAGGTACACGCACCATTTTGCAGCTGCTACCATCAATGGCCAGTTAATGCCACTGTGTCAGTGCCTGCAAGTGCCTTTACAATGCCTACACAAAGGACCAAACTGTTGGCATTGCCAGTGCTTCTTCTTGTGTGACTCAAATGTGTCAAACGGCAGTCACGCATGAAGCTTATGTTCTTTTCAGTGTCTAAATGATGATGTCAATGAGGGAAAGAAATAAAGGATGCTAAATGTTTTCAAGCCTCATGTCTTAGCCACACAGATTGAAATGCCACCCCCCAAGCAGTACAACTCGTAACCACCCCCCCAAGTTGGGCAGCAGATGACCCCCCCCACACCAAGGGTGGCTGCCCAGGGCACGTGTGCTGTTTGACCACCCAGAAGAACGTTTCTGGGTAGGCTGTGTCCTAGACGACATTGTGGATCTACATCAATGCAGAGCCTGGAAGAGCGAACCATTTAAGTCGGCTAGGGCGGATGGATCCACATCAATGCAGAGCCTGGAAGAGCGAACCATTTAAGTCGGCTAGGGCGGATGGATCCACATCAATGCAGAGCCTGGAAGAGCGAACCATTTAAGTCGGCTAGGGCGGATGGATCCACATCAATGCAGAGCCTGGAAGAGCGAACCATTTAAGTCGGCTAGGATGGATGGATCCACATCAATGCAGAGCCTGGAAGAGCGAACCATTTAAGTCGGCTAGGGCGGATGGATCCACATCAATGCAGAGCCTGGAAGAGCGAACCATTTAAGTCGGCTAGGGCGGATGGATCCACATCAATGCAGAGCCTGGAAGAGCGAACCATTTAAGTCGGCTAGGATGGATGGATCCACATCAATGCAGAGCCTGGAAGAGCGAACCATTTAAGTCGGCTGGGGCGGATGGATCCACATCAATGCAGAGCCTGGAAGAGCGAACCATTTAAGTCGGCTAGGATGGATGGATCCACATCAATGCAGAGCCTGGAATAGCGAACCATTTAAGTCGGCTAGGGCGGATGGATCCACATCAATGCAGAGCCTGGAAGAGCGAACCATTTAAGTCGGCTAGGGCGGATGGATCCACATCAATGCAGAGCCTGGAATAGCGAACCATTTAAGTCGGCTAGGGCGGATGGATCCACATCAATGCGGAGCCTGGAATAGCGAACCATTTAAGTCGGCTAGGGCGGATGGATCCACATCAATGCGGAACATGGAATAGCGAACCATTTAAGTCGGCTAGGGCGGATGGATCCACATCAATGCAGAGCCTGGAATAGCGAACCATTTAAGTTGGCTAGGGCGGATGGATCCACATCAAAGCGGAACATGGAATAGCGAACCATTTAAGTCGGCTAGGGCGGATGGATCCACATCAAAGCGGAACATGGAATAGCGAACCATTTAAGTCGGCTAGGGCGGATGGATCCACATCAATGCAGAGCCTGGAATAGCGAACCATTTAAGTCGGCTAGGGCGGATGGATCCACATCAATGCAGAGCCTGGAATAGCGAACCATTTAAGTCGGCTAGAGCGAATGGATCCACATCAGACCGCAGCCTGGACTATCGAAACATTTAAGTCGGCTAGGATGGATGGATCTACATCAAAGCGGAACATGGAAGTGTGAATCATTTAAGTTGGCTAGGGCGAATGGATCCACATCAATGCAGAGCCTGGAATAGCGAACCATTTAAGTCGGCTAGGGCGGATGGATCCACATCAATGCAGAGCCTGTAAGAGCGAACCATTTAAGTCGGCTAGGGCGGATGGATCCACATCAATGCAGAGCCTGGAAGAGCGAACCATTTAAGTCGGCTAGGGCGGATGGATCCACATCAAAGCGGAACATGGAAGTGTGAACCATTTAAGTTGGCTAGAGCGAATGGATCCACATCAGACCGCAGCGTGGACTATCGAAACATTTAAGTCGGCTAGGATGGATGGATCTACATCAAAGCGCAACATGGAAGTGTGAATCATTTAAGTCGGCTAGGGCGGTTGGATCCACATCAAAGCAAAGCATGGAAAAATGAACCATTTAATTCGGCTAGGGTGAATGGATCCACATCAAAGTGGAGCCTGGAAGCACAAATCGTTTAAGTCAGCTAGGGCAGATGGATCCATATCAAAGCAGAGCCTGGAAGAGTGAATCATTTAAGTTTGCTAGGACACATGGTTACTCATCAAAGAAGTGCCTGGAATATCGAACCATTTAAGTCGGCTAGGGTGAATGGATCCACATCAAAGTGGAGCCCGGAAGTGTGAATCATTTAAGTCGGCTAGTGCAGATGGATCTACATCAAAGCAAAGCCCGGAAGTGTGAATCATTTAAGTCGGCTAGGGCGGATGGATCCACAACAAAGCAGCACATGGAAAAATTAATTATTTAAGTCAGCTAGGGCGAATGGATCCACATCAAAGTGGAGCATAGAAGTTTGAATCATTCAAGTCAGCTAGGGCACATGGATCTACATCAAAGCAGAGCCTGGAAGAGCTAATCATTTAAGTTTGCTAGGACACATGGTTTCACATCAAAGAAGTGCCTGGAATATCGAACCATTTAAATCGGCTAGGGTGAATGGATCCACATCAAAGTGGAGCCCGGAAGTGTGAATCATTTAAGTCGGCTAGTGCAGATGGATCTACATCAAAGCGGAGGCTGGAATAGTGAATCATTTAGGTCGGCTAGGGTGGATGGGCCCATATCAAAGCAGAGCCCGGAAGTGTGAATCATTTAAGTTGGCTAGGGCGAATGGATCCACATCAACGTTGAACCTGGAAGTGCCAATCATTTAAGTTGACTAGGGCAAATGGATATACATCAAAGCAGAGCCTGGAAGAGTGAATCGTTTAAGCTGGCTAGGGTGAATGGATCCACATCAAAGCAGAGCCTGGAAGAGTGAATCATTTAAGTCAGCTAGAGCACATGGATCCACATCAAAGCGGGGTCTGGAATAGCAAACTAATCAAGTCAGCTAGGGTGAATGGATCCACATCAAAGCAGAGTCTTGAATCTCATTGAATTTGAATGTGCTATGTTTAAAACTAAACAATACTGCTGAACTCTTTACTGAAATAGATAGGGTTCCCCTATTTTGGGTGAACCTTCTGATAAATCCTATTGAAAACCCTTGGGATTCTCATCCCCTTAGGAGTGCATGATCGGGCCACCATGTGCAATGCACGGTTTTGCTTTCTGTTGTTCTTTTCTGTCCCAAGTGGCCTTGTGAAATTAGCCATTTGGACCTGAAATGCTTTCCAACTATGCCTATAAACCATATGTTTTTTTATCTCGCTTGTTTACTGTAAAAACATACTCTCCTTGAGACCTTCGAAAGAAGACCTCTGAAAGGAGACCTAGTACAAGTCTGTGCACCGCTTTTTCCTTTTCGTTCTTAAAAGTTGTCCCTTCTTTTGTTTCCTCAGCCCATCGCCCTGTTCTGAAAACGAAAGAGTGCCCTACTAACCAGGCTGATTTTAGAGGTGACCCCTGATCTATTTGTGAGGAGAAAACGTTTATATTAGTTCCAGTCTTATGTATTTCTTGAAGCAATCCGATTTCCAGCCTCGTATGTTTTTTACCTGCTGCGAACCCAGGCCCCCCTGCCATGCAGTTGTCGCTGCGCCATTTCTAAATGCGTGGGTCCCAAACTCTTTTGGGTCCCATCCTGCTCTGCCAATGGCTTTCAACGGTATACCCTTGAACTGGTAATGACTGAGGGCAGAGGTGTCCCTGTGTATCAAACGTCTCTCCCCTACCAGGGGGCGCTGTGAGCAGTTAGATTGGTGATGCAAACTGGGCAGTTGTTTACATTGTCAATACAATAGATATTTACTTCCCTTTCGGCTCCTGTTTTAGACTTTGGAACATCAATGGTGATTCTGTCCACTCTCACCCTTGTGTCCATCATTCATAAGCCATTGTTGGCTTTGGTACTGGACGCTATGAGCTCGCTCACCCTGAAGGCTGTAAAATATGCTAGCGAAAAGGCTGTTCTGAACAGCAGGGTTTCATATGGGTGTGAACATATGCCCTCTAGTAAGCCTGTTATTTTAATTAACTTTTGGATGTCTAGCGGGCATGTTTTGTCTATTTGCGGCCCCTCTACTTTTCCCCAGCCTTTCAATGAATATGAAATTAGTGAACTCCGCGTGGGGTCGGAATCTCCCTGCAGTTCTGAAAAATATGATACTTCTGTGAGGTATATCCTTGCCCATTCTTTCTTGAATTCCTGACTGAATGCCCACCTCAAAAATGCATTGATATCCTTTGTTGTCAGCAACTCTACATGGTTTAGCTCAGGCACATTTAGTACCATTTGCAGACACTTACTATTTTCAGATGTTGTGTTGTCCGCCAAGAGTCTCTTGGCCAGCTCTAAACGTATCCATGTGTCAGGGTCTGTATTTTACGTGGGCAGAAATGTACTGCATTCAGCCGTATTTGAGGTGTTTGTAGGATCTGGTTGTGCATCCCGGCCCCGGCAGTTCAGCGTTGGTGTTGATGCTGAATTTGTTATTTTTCTAGAATCTCCCAGTAGTCCTTTGGGATCTCTGTCATCTCCTTCCGGGCATTGGGTGCCATTTGGCAAAATTTTGTCCACTGAAAACGAGATAAAGCCTCAGCAATGTATTGTCTGCTCCTGCAATGTATTTAGCTCTGACCACGATATTTTCAAAGTGGTTCTTGTGATGGCTCTTAGAACTTTTAGCAACCGATGGCATTTGGTCGTTCTTCTGTTGATAATTCCCACCACCGCCATATTGTCAGACCATGCAGTAAGCTCAGGGTTTGCTAGGCTCCTGCCCGAGAGGCGCAACGCCAGCCTAATAGGTATAATCTCTAAAAGCGTAATGTTTTGGTCCAGCCTGCTGGGTGCCATGATTCTGGCCATTCTCTGGCAACCAGGTCTGATTCTAGGATGGCCCCAAAATCTTTACTTCCTGCTGCATCAGTGAAGAGCACCCTTCTGTCACCTGAATTCAATGGCGTGCGCCAAAGTGTTGTCATGTTGAAGTATGCGAGAAAGTCTTCCCATATTCTTAGGTCTTTCTTCACGTTTTCCCCAGTCTAATGTGTTCTTGATGTTTGCTGCATGCTTTTGTCCTTAGTTCTAAACTTCTTGCGAAAAACCTTTCCTTGTGGTATTATCCTGGCTGCAAAATTCAAACTTCGAGCCAGCGATTGATTCTCCCTGAATGAGCTTTTTTCTCTTTTCCCCATTTTCTTGATTTTATCTTACAGCTCTCCTAGCTTTATGCTTCGGATCTTGCAAATCCCTGCTTCGGTATCTATTTCAGTCCCTAAGAAATTGATGCTGGTTTGGTTGTCTTGTCGGCTGCCAGGGGCATGCCCCACTGTGCTGCCATCTTTATCATTTCAGGCAGTGCCCTTTGGCAATTCCCTGTAGCTGGTGGTCCTACCAACATGAAGTCATCATGTAATGCACGACCTGTGACCCTAGTACCTGTTTTTGAAAGGCCCACTGAAAAAACAACTGAGCCGTTCAAATAGTGCAGATGATACTGCACAACCCATGGGCAGGCATCTATCCACATAGAACTGATTGTCAAAAGCGAAACCAAGCCATTGTTGAGAGGTTGGGTGGACTGGTAGCAGTCTAAAAGCTGACTCTGTCGAGTTTTGCCATCAGTGCCCTCTTGCCACAGTTCCGGACTACTCTCAGAGCTTCTTGGAAGTGTGCGTAGGTCAGGGCTGATTCAGCTTCTGGGATTCCGTCATTGAGTGACTGACCCCTGGGGTGTGATGATTTCTGTATCATCCTCATGTTTCCTTGCTCCTTTTTGGGGAATAAACCTAAAGGGGATACTATATACTGTTTGAAGGGCATTTGATCCGAAGGCCACCCTATTCTGCCCAGTTCTAGCTCTTTATGAATGTTTGCCCTCATTATTTCTGGGTTGTCTCTTGCTGAGATTAGGTTTTTGGTGATTTTTGTGATCCCTCTCCCTGGAATGGAATGAGGAAACCTTCTCTAAAACCTGTTTCTATTGCTGTGCTGATGTTTCTGGCTGGGTAAGCAGCCAGCGCTCTTCTGAAACCTTCAATGTTGATGAGGGTCCTGCCTGGCACCATCCTAATTTTAAGCCCTGTAATATTGATCCTCTTTTTTGCATTTTTAACTGGCAGCCGGTTACAGTTGCTGTTGGGGTGGTCTCCCCCAGAATTTGAACAAGTGTGTCTGTACCTGCACTGCTTGCCCCATGCGGATTGGCCATGCACAGGTGGGAGTTTTGCTGGTGTGTTGCACTTTACACTGGCTGTGGGTATTACACTTTGCCCCCCATGGCTGTTTTTTCCAAAAGGGCTGTTCCTCCTTCTTGTGTTTTTCATTCTCTGACAATCTCTTGCCCCCCTGGCTATTGCCATTTGTTTTGCTACGGGCCTGTATTTTTCTCCCTCAGAACAAGGCTTCCCTTTCATCAGATATAAATCATTTTGGATTTCATCCCATTCTATTGTTGGTCTTTCGGACATGTTCCTACTGAAGCTTTCATCATATGCTAACCATGCAACCCCCTCATAGGCAATTTTGTCTTTTGTGTCTATGGGCCTCATTACGAGTCTGGCGGTAACCCTTTAATGCGGCGGTAGCGCTATAACCGGCACATTTAGGGGTCCGCCAGATCATGGCTTTGACGGATTTCCTCCCAGCTTCCAGCTGGGGGGAAATCCACGGCAAATTTGCAGATTTTCGGCGCGATTACCGCCGGCGGGAAATCCGCTAGCAGTGATAGCGCACATTTTCCCCATTGGGCCCAATGGGGGATGAGGAATTCCCGAATGGGCCCAATGGGGAATGGGCAATAACCCTTCCGCCAAACCCATGATACGGCGCTAATAGCGCCGGGGGTTTGGCAGTAGGGCTATTAGCGCCGGCGCTTACCACCCAACTCGTGATGAGGCCCTATGTATGCTAACATTTTGAAACCGTCCCGTTTTTTTTCCAAGAATACATAATGAAACCCTTTAACCAACTGTCCCAATTGCGTTCTACATGTGCGTTTCTTGCTAATGCTTTTGCTTCAATTTTGTTGGGGTCTCTGAAGGCGTCCAAGCCTTTTCGCTGCGCTTCAATAAGTGAACATTCTTCTATGTAGTCCTTTTTCCATATTGCTTCCTTTACTGTTTGATCAATGTTCCAAGCCAGAAATTGTTTATATCTATTTAATATCTCAGTTTCTAAGGCTTTTCACTTTTCTTCTAGCTGTACACTGGTCATCATTACTCCCTCTGTTTGTGGTGTGGTTGCTGTTGGGTCTGTCTGCCCTACTTTGCCTAAAGGTTGCTGCCCCTGCTATTGAGCCTGCTATTGCTGTGGTGGTGTGCCCAGGGCCTATTGTTACTGCTTTTACTTGCGTAGAAGTGGGAGCAGTCCATGCTTTAAGCGGCTTGACTCTGTGTTATTCTTTGGTCTGCCCCGTGTTCAGGGTACTGTCTTTGTGGCTGCAGGCTTGACTCTGTGTTATTCTTTGCTCTGCCCCGTGTTCAGGGTACTGTCTTTGTGGCTGCAGGCTTGACTCTGTGTTATTCTTTGCTCTGCCCCGTGTTCAGGGTACTGTCTTTGTGGCTGCAGGCTTGACTCTGTGTTATTCTTTGCTGTGCCCCGTGTTCAGGGTACTGACTTTGCGGCTGCAGGCTTGACTCTGTGTTATTCTTTGCTGTGCCCCGTGTTCAGGGTACTGTCTTTGCGGCTGCAGGCTTGACTCTGTGTTATTCTTTGCTCTGCCCCGTGTTCAGGGTACTGTCTTTGCGGCTGCAGGCTTGACTCTGTGTTATTCTTTGCTCTGCCCCGTGTTCAGGGTACTGTCTTTGCGGCTGCAGGCTTGACTCTGTGTTATTCTTTGCTCTGCCCCGTGTTCAGGGTACTGTCTTTGCGGCTGCAGGCTTGACTCTGTGTTATTCTTTGCTCTGCCCCGTGTTCAGGGTACTGTCTTTGCGGCTGCAGGCTTGACTCTGTGTTAGTCTTTGCTGTGCCCCGTGTTCAGGGTACTGACTTTGCGGCTGCAGGCTTGACTCTGTGTTATTCTTTGCTGTGCCCCGTGTTCAGGGTACTGTCTTTGCGGCTGCAGGCTTGACTCTGTGTTATTCTTTGCTGTGCCCCGTGTTCAGGGTACTGTCTTTGCGGCTGCAGGCTTGACTCTGTGTTATTCTTTGCTCTGCCCAGTGTTCAGGGTACTGTCTTTGCGGCTGCAGGCTTGACTCTGTGTTATTCTTTGCTGTGCCCCGTGTTCAGGGTACTGACTTTGCGGCTGCAGGCTTGACTCTGTGTTATTCTTTGCTCTGCCCCGTGTTCAGGGTACTGTCTTTGCGGCTGCAGGCTTGACTCTGTGTTATTTTTTGCTGTGCCCCATGTTCAGGGTACTGTCTTTGTGGCTGCAGGCTTGACTCTGTGTTATTCTTTGCTGTGCCCAGTGTTCAGGGTACTGTCTTTGCGGCTGCAGGCTTGACTCTGTGTTATTCTTTGCTATGCCCCGTGTTCAGGTTACTGTCTTTGCGGCTGCAGGCTTGACTCTGTGTTATTCTTTGCTCTGCCCCGTGTTCAGGGTACTGTCTTTGCGGCTGCAGGCTTGACTCTGTGTTATTCTTTGCTGTGCCCAGTGTTCAGGATACTGTCTTTGCGGCTGCAGGCTTGTCTCTGTGTTATTCTTTGCTGTGCCCAGTGTTCAGGGTACTGTCTTTGCGGCTGCAGGCTTGACTCTGTGTTATTCTTTGCTGTGCCCAGTGTTCAGGGTACTGTCTTTGCGGCTGCAGGCTTGACTATGTGTTATTCTTTGCTGTGCCCCGTGTTCAGGTTACTGTCTTTGCGGCTGCAGGCTTGACTCTGTGTTATTCTTTGCTCTGCCCCGTGTTCAGGGTACTGTCTTTGCGGCTGCAGGCTTGACTCTGTGTTATTCTTTGCTGTGCCCAGTGTTCAGGGTACTGTCTTTGCGGCTGCGGGCTTGACTCTGTGTTATTCTTTGCTGTGCCCAGTGTTCAGGGTACTGTCTTTGTGGCTGCGGGCTTGACTCTGTGTTATTCTTTGCTCTGCCCCGTGTTCAGGGTACTTTCTTTGTGGCTGCAGGCTTGACTCTGTGTTATTCTTTGCTCTGCCCCGTGTTCAGGGTACTGTCTTTGCGGCTGCAGGCTTGACTCTGTGTTATTCTTTGCTCTGCCCCGTGTTCAGGGTACTGTCTTTGCGGCTGCAGGCTTGACTCTGTGTTATTCTTTGCTCTGCCCCGTGTTCAGGGTACTGTCTTTGTGGCTGCAGGCTTGACTCTGTGTTATTCTTTGCTGTGCCCGTGTTCAGGGTACTGTCTTTGCGGCTGCAGGCTTGACTCTGTGTTATTCTTTGCTGTGCCCAGTGTTCAGGGTACTGTCTTTGCGGCTGCAGGCTTGACTCTGTGTTATTCTTTGCTGTGCCCCGTGTTCAGGGTACTGTCTTTGTGGCTGCAGGCTTGACTCTGTGTTATTCTTTGCTGTGCCCGTGTTCAGGGTACTGTCTTTGTGGCTGCAGGCTTGACTCTGTGTTATTCTTTGCTCTGCCCCGTGTTCAGGGTACTGTCTTTGTGGCTGCAGGCTTGACTCTGTGTTATTCTTTGCTCTGCCGCGTGTTCAGGGTACTGTCTTTGTGACTACCGGCTTCACTCTGTCTGTAGCGTTGTGCTTGTTTCCAAGAAAACTAGCACAGGCTCTAAGTTGTGCAAAAATCCTGCTCCACGTCGTCCTGCTTCCAAGCACAGCTGTTCATTCCTGGCTCGTCATCCTGCTTCAAAAGCGCCCAGCTTTTGTGGTGCCCCATAATCAAAACAAGTTTCTGAACGTTTTCTGCCTTGCCGCTCGCTGCCTGACAACCCCAGCCGGGGCTTTTTGCAACAATGTCCGTAGCTAGACTTTTAGCCTGCAAGCTCTGCCTGCGTTTCAACTCACCGCCGAGCTAGTTCGTGCTGCCGCTTGTCAACGGTGCTCCCTTGTCCCAGCTTTCCCGTGCTCAGCACCTACTAGGTTAGTAAGGCTGTGGTTCTGTTTCTATGCTGCTGCGAGCTGCCTTCTTCGGTTTCTTGAGTGTTGGTGAGCTGCTTCTTGGACTTTGCAGAGCTTTCTGCTCTGTTTGTACATTGCAGCGCACTGTCTTCTGTGGTTTCTGGAGCGGTGGCAAACTGCGTCTTGGACCGCGAAGAGTTTTCCTATCACGTTGCCCTTCATTCTTCCTGCTTGGTCTGGCGTCATTGTGGCAGCCCCCAGGGGGGACATGAAAGAGTGACTGGGGAGAGGGGGAGCAGCCTTGTGCAGTGTTCCTGTGCTCAGGCTGTCCCTGCTCTCTCCCCGACCTGTCGGCCATGGGGCAGAGGTTACCTACCTCCACCTGGTACCTTTGCGGCGCTGGCTACCCTTCCTTGTGCACGTAGCGGTTGTACGGGCCCAGCAGTGGAGTGCATGCATCCTGCTGTGGGTGACAGCCACTTCCTTGGGCAGACAGGGGTTGCACGGACCAGGCAGGAAAGTACATCCATCCTGCTGTGAGTGCCAGGCCGCTCCTATGGGCCACACAGGGGTTGCACGGACCCGGCAAGAGAGTGCATGCGTTCTGCTGCAGGTGCAGCCATTCCCTGGGCAACACAGGGGTTGCACAGGCCTGGCCAAAGAGTGCATGCATTCTGCTGTGGCTGACAGGCACTTCCTTGGGCAGACAGGGGTTGCACGGACCAGGCAGGAAAGTGCATCCATCCTGCTGTGAGTGCCAGGCCCCACCCTGGGCCACACAGGGGTTGCACAGACCCAGCAGCAGAGTGCATGCATTCTGCCGTGGGTGCCAGGCCCTTCCTTGGGCCACACAGGGGTTGCACGGACCCGGCATGAGAGTGCATGCATTCTTCTGTGAGTGCAAGGCCCCACCCTGAGCCACACAGGGGTTGCACGGACCCGGCAAGAGAGTGCATGCGTTCTGCTGCAGGTGCAGCCCTTCCCTGGGCCACACAGGGGTTGCGCAGGCCCGGCCAGAGAGTGCATGCATTCTGCTGTGGGTGACAGGCACTTCCTTGGGCAGACAGGGGTTGCACAGACCAGGCAGGAAAGTGCATCCATCCTGCTGTGAGTGCCAGGCCCCACCCTGGGCCACACAGGGGTTGCACAGACCCAGCAGCAGAGTGCATGCATTCTGTCGTGGGTGCCAGGTCCTTCCTTGGGCCACACAGGAGTTGCACGGACCCGGCTGGAGAGTGTATGCATTCTTCTGTGAGTGCAAGTCCCCACCCTGGGCCCCACAGGGGTTGCACGGACCCTGCAGGAGAGTGCGTGCCTTCTGCTGTGAGTGTCAGGCCCTAATTGGGCGCACAGGGGTTGCACAGACCTGGCAGGAGAGTGCAAACATTCTGCTGTGAGTGCCACCCCGCCCTTGGGCACACAGGGGTTGTATGGGCCTGGCAGGACAGTGTATGCATTCTGCTAGGGGTGCCAGACCCTTCCATGGGTGCACAGGGTTGCACGAAGCCAGCAGTTGAGTGCATGCATTCTGCTGTGGGTGCCAGGGCCTTCCTTGGGTCACACAGGGTTTGCATGGACCAGGCAGGAGAGTGCATGCATTCTGCTGCAGTTGCCAGCCTTTCCTTGGGCCACACAGGGGTTGCATGGACCCGGCAGTGCATACATTCTACTGCAGGTGCCAGCCTTTCCTTGGGCCACACAAGTCTTTTTGCACAGTCTGGGCCAGAGAGTGCATGCATTATGGGGCTCATACCAGCCTTGCATTGGGCCACGCAGGGGGTGCACGGCCCGGCAAGAGAGTGCATGCATTCTGGCGCTCATGTCAGCCCTTCCTTGGGCACCGAGGGTTTGCACGGACCCAGCAGGAGAGTTCATGCATTCTGCTGTGGGTGCGAGGCCCTTCCTTGGGCACACAGGTGGTGCACGAACCCGGCAGAACAGTGCATGCATTCTGCTGCGGGAGCCAGACCCTTCCTTGGGCTCACAGGGGTTGCACGGGCCCGGCAGGAAAGTGCATGCATTCTGGCGCTCATGTCAGCCCTGCCTTGGGCACAGAGGGTTTGCACGGACCCGGCAGAACAGTGCATGCATTCTGCTGCGGGAGCCAGACCCTTCCTTGGGCTCACAGTGGTTACACGGGCCCGGCAGGAGAGTGCATGCATTCTGCTGCGGGTTCCAGGCCCTTCCTTGGGCTCACAGGGGTTGCACGGGCCCGGCAGGAGAGTGCATGCATTCTGCTGCGGGTGCCAGGCCCTTCCTTGGCACACATGGGCTGCACAGGGCGGCAGGAGAGTGCACGCATTCCGCTGCAGGTGCCAGGTCCTTCCTTGGCACACATGGGCTGCTCTGGGCGGCAGGAGAGTGCATGCATTGTGCTGTGGGTGCCAGGCCCTTCCTTGGGCTCACAGGGGTTGCACGGGCCCGGCAGGAGAGTGCATGCATTCTGCTGCGGGTGCCAGGCCCTTCCTTCGCATACATGGGCTGCACAGGGCGGCAGGAGAGTGCACGCATTCCGCTGCAGGTGCCAGGCCCTTCCTTGGCACACATGGGCTGCTCTGGGCGGCAGGAGAGTGCATGCATTGTGCTGCGGGTGCCAGGCCCTTCCTTGGGCTCACAGGAGTTGCACGGGCCCGGCAGGAGAGTGCATGCATTCTGCTGCAGGTGCCAGGCCCTTCCTTGGCACACCTGGGCTGCTCTGGGCGGCAGGAGAGTGCATGCATTGTGCTGCGGGTGCCAGGCCCTTCCTTGGGCTCACAGGGGATGCACGGGCCCAGCCAGAGAGTGCACGCATTCCGCTGCGGGTGCCAGACCCTTCCTTGGCACACATGGGCTGCTCTGGGCGGCAGGAGAGTGCATGCATTGTGCTGCGGGTGCCAGGCCCTTCCTTGGGCACAGAGGGGCTGCACTGGGC
The DNA here is from genome assembly GCF_040938575.1 of Ambystoma mexicanum. Lineage (NCBI taxonomy): Eukaryota > Metazoa > Chordata > Amphibia > Caudata > Ambystomatidae > Ambystoma > Ambystoma mexicanum. The sequence continues at coordinate 1,511,466,474 of NC_090922.1, forward strand.
GGCAGGACAGTCTATGCATTCTGCTGCGGGTGCCAGGCCCTTCCTTGGCACACAGGGGCTGCACAGCCCGGCAGGAGAGTGCATGTGTGCTGCTGTGGGTGCCAGGCCCTTCCTTGGCACAGAGAGGCTGCACTGGGCGGCCGGACAGTGCATACATTCTGCTGTGGGTGCCAGGCCCTTCCTTGGCACAAAGGGGGTGCACTGGCCCGGCAGGAGAGTGCATGCGTTCTGCTGCGGGTGCCAGGACCTTCCTTGGCACACAGGAGCTGTAATGGGCGTCAGCACAGTGCATGCATTCTACAGTGAGTGCCAGGCCCTTCCTTGGCACAGAGGGGCTGCACTGGGCGGCAGGACAGTGCATGCATTCTGCTGGGGTGCCAGGCCCTTCCTCGGGCACACAGGGGTTGAACGGGCGGCAGGGCAGTGCATGCATTCTGCAGTGAGTGCCAAGCCCTTCCTTGGCAGAGAGGGGCTGCACTGGGCGGCAGGACAGTGCATGCGTTCTGCTGGGGTGCCAGGCCCTTCCTTGGGCACACAGGGGTTGAACGGGGCGGCTGGACAGTGCATGCATTCTCCTGTGGGTGCCAGGACCTTCCTTGGCACACAGGAGCTGTAATGGGCGGCAGGACAGTGCATGCATTCTGCAGTGAGTGCCAGGCCCTTCCTTGGCACAGAGGGGCTGCACTGGGCGGCAGGACAGTGCAGGCATTCTGCTGCGGGTGCCAGGCCCTTCCTTGGCACACAGGGGCTCCACTGTGATGCAGGACAGTGCATGCATTCTGCTGGGGGTGCCAGGCCCTTCTTCGGGCACACAGGGGTTGCATGGGGCGGAAGGACAGTGCATGCATTCTGCTGCGGGTGCCAGGCCCTTCCTCGGGCACACAGGGGTTGCACGGGGCGGCAGGACAGTGCATGCATTCTGCTGTGGGTGCCAGGCCCTTCCTTGGCACACAGGGGCTCCACTGGGATGTAGGACAGTGCATGTATTCTGCTGGGGGTGCAAGGCCCTTCCTCGGGCACACAGGGGTTGCACGGAGCAGCAGGACAGTGCATGCATTCTGCTGCGGGTTCCACGCCCTTCCTTGGGCCACACAAGGGTCGCACGGGCCCGGCAGGAGAGTGCATGAATTCTGCTGCGGGTGCCAGGCCCTTCCTTGGCACACATGGGCTGCACAGGGCGGCAGGAGAGTGCACGCATTCCGCTGCAGGTGCCAGGTCCTTCCTTGGCACACATGGGCTGCTCTGGGCGGCAGGAGAGTGCATGCATTGTGCTGCGGGTGCCAGGCCCTTCCTTGGGCTCACAGGGGTTGCACGGGCCTGGCAGGAGAGTGCATGCATTCTGCTGCGGGTGCCAGTCCCATCCTTGGCATACATGGGCAGCACAGGGCAGCAGGAGAGTGCACGCATTCCGCTGCAGGTGCCAGGCCCTTCCTTGGCACCCATGGGCTGCTCTGGGCGGCAGGAGAGTGCATGCATTGTGCTGCGGGTGCCAGGCCCTTCCTTGGGCTCACAGGGGTTGCACGGGCCCGGCAGGGGAGTGCATGTGTGCTGCTGTGGGTGCCAGGCCCTTCCTTGGCACAGAGAGGCTGCACTGGGAGGCCGGACAGTGCATGCATTCTGCTGTGGGTGCCAGGCCCTTCCTTGGCACAAAGGGGGTGCACTGGCCCGGCAGGAGAGTGCATGCGTTCTGCTGCGGGTGCCAGGACCTTCCTTGGCACACAGGAGCTGTAATGGGCGGCAGGACAGTGCATGCATTCTGCTGTGAGTGCCAGGCCCTTCCTTGGCACAGAGGGGCTGTACTGGGCGGCAGGACAGTGCATGCGTTCTGCTGGGGTGCCAGGCCATTCCTCGGGCACACAGGGGTTGCACGGGGCGGCAGGACAGTGCATGCATTCTGCAGTGAGTGCCAGGCCCTTCCTTGGCACAGAGGGGCTGCACTGGGCGGCAGGACAGTGCATGCGTTCTTCTTAGGTGCCAGGCCCTTTCTTGGGCACACAGGGGTTGCACGGGGCGGCAGGACAGTGCATGCATTCTCCTGTGGGTGCCAGGACTTTTCTTGGCACACAGGAGCTGTAATGGGCGGCAGGACAGTGCATGCATTCTGCAGTGAGTGCCAGGCCCTTCCTTGGCACAGAGGGGCTGCACTGGGCGGCAGGACAGTGCAGGCATTCTGCTGCGGGTGCCAGGCCCTTCCTTGGCACACAGGGGCTCCACTGGGATGCAGGACAGTGCATGCATTCTGCTGGGGGTGCCAGGCCCTTCTTCGGGCACACAGGGGTTGCACGGGACGGCAGGACAGTGCATGCATTCTGCTGCGGGTGTCAGGCCCTTCTTCGGGCACACAGGGGTTGCACGGGGCGGCAGGACAGTGCATGCATTCTGCTGTGGGTGCCAGGCCCTTCCTTGGCACACAGGGGCTCCACTGGGATGTAGGACAGTGCATGCATTCTGCTGGGGGTGCAAGGCCCTTCCTCGGGCACACAGGGGTTGCACGGAGCGGCAGGACAGTGCATGCATTCTGCTGCGGGTTCCAGGCCTTTCCTTGGGCCACACAGGCGTTGCACTGGCCCGGCAGGAGAGTGCATGAATTCTGCTGTGGGTGCCAGGCCCTTCCTTGGGCACACAGGGTTTGCACGGGCCCGGCAGGAGAGTGCATGCATTCTGCTGCGGGTGCCAGGCCCTTCCTTGGAATACATGGGTAGCACAGGGCGGCAGGAGAGTGCACGCATTCCGCTGCAGGTGCCAGGCCCTTCCTTGGCACACATGGGCTGCTCTGGGCGGCAGGAGTGTGCATGCATTGTGCTGCGGGTGCCAGGCCCTTCCTTGGGCTCACAGGGGTTGCACGGGCCCGGCAGGAGAGTGCATGCGTTCTACTGCAGGGGCCAGGCCCTTCCTTGGCACACATGGGCGCTCTGGACAGCAGGAGAGTGCATGCATTGTGCTGCGGGTGCCAGGCCCTTCCTTGGGCTTACAGGGGTTGCACGGGCCCAGCCAGAGAGTGCACGCATTCCGCTGCGGGTGCCAGGCCCTTCCTAGGGCACAGAGGGGCTGCACTGGGCGGCAGGACAGTCTATGCATTCTGCTGCGGGTGCCAGGCCCTTCCTTGGCACACAGGGGCTGCACGGCCCGGCAGGAGAGTGCATGTGTGCTGCTGTGGGTGCCAGGCCCTTCCTTGGCACAGAGAGGCGGCACTGGGCGGCCGGACAGTGCATGCATTCTGCTGTGGGTGCCAGGCCCTTCCTTGGCACAAAGGGGGTGCACTGGCCCGGCAGGAGAGTGCATGCGTTCTGCTGCGGGTGCCAGGACCTTCCTTGGCACACAGGAGCTGTAATGGGCGGCAGGACAGTGCATGCATTCTGCAGTGAGTGCCAGGCCCTTCCTTGGCACAGAGGGGTTGTACTGGGCGGCAGGACAGTGCATGCGTTCTGCTGGGGTGCCAGGCCCTTCCTTGGGCACACAGGGGTTGAACGGGGCGGCTGGACAGTGCATGCATTCTCCTGTGGGTGCCAGGACCTTCCTTGGCACACAGGAGCTGTAATGGGCGGCAGGACAGTGCATGCATTCTGCAGTGAGTGCCAGGCCCTTCCTTGGCACAGAGGGGCTGCACTGGGCGGCAGGACAGTGCAGGCATTCTGCTGCGGGTGCCAGGCCCTTCCTTGGCACACAGGGGCTCCACTGTGATGCAGGACAGTGCATGCATTCTGCTGGGGGTGCCAGGCCCTTCTTCGGGCACACAGGGGTTGCACGGGGCGGAAGGACAGTGCATGCATTCTGCTGCGGGTGCCAGGCCCTTCCTCGGGCACACAGGGGTTGCACGGGGCGGCAGGACAGTGCATGCATTCTGCTGTGGGTGCCAGGCCCTTCCTTGGCACACAGGGGCTCCACTGGGATGTAGGACAGTGCATGTATTCTGCTGGGGGTGCAAGGCCCTTCCTCGGGCACACAGGGGTTGCACGGAGCAGCAGGACAGTGCATGCATTCTGCTGCGGGTTCCACGCCCTTCCTTGGGCCACACAAGGGTCGCACGGGCCCGGCAGGAGAGTGCATGATTTCTGCTGCGGGTGCCAGGCCCTTCCTTGGCACACATGGGCTGCACAGGGCGGCAGGAGAGTGCACGCATTCCGCTGCAGGTGCCAGGTCCTTCCTTGGCACACATGGGCTGCTCTGGGCGGCAGGAGAGTGCATGCATTGTGCTGCGGGTGCCAGGCCCTTCCTTGGGCTCACAGGGGTTGCACGGGCCTGGCAGGAGAGTGCATGCATTCTGCTGCGGGTGCCAGTCCCTTCCTTGGCATACATGGGCAGCACAGGGCAGCAGGAGCGTGCACGCATTCCGCTGCAGGTGCCAGGCCCTTCCTTGGCACACATGGGCTGCTCTGGGCGGCAGGAGAGTGCATGCATTGTGCTGCGGGTGCCAGGCCCTTCCTTGGGCTCACAGGGGTTGCACGGGCCCGGCAGGGGAGTGCATGTGTGCTGCTGTGGGTGCCAGGCCCTTCCTTGGCACAGAGAGGCTGCACTGGGAGGCCGGACAGTGCATGCATTCTGCTGTGGGTGCCAGGCCCTTCCTTGGCACAAAGGGGGTGCACTGGCCCGGCAGGAGAGTGCATGCGTTCTGCTGCGGGTGCCAGGACCTTCCTTGGCACACAGGAGCTGTAATGGGCGGCAGGACAGTGCATGCATTCTGCAGTGAGTGCCAGGCCCTTCCTTGGCACAGAGGGGCTGTACTGGGCGGCAGGACAGTGCATGCGTTCTGCTGGGGTGCCAGGCCCTTTCTTGGGCACACAGGGGTTGCACGGGGCGGCAGGACAGTGCATGCATTCTCCTGTGGGTGCCAGGACTTTTCTTGGCACACAGGAGCTGTAATGGGCGGCAGGACAGTGCATGCATTCTGCAGTGAGTGCCAGGCCCTTCCTTGGCACAGAGGGGCTGCACTGGGCGGCAGGACAGTGCAGGCATTCTGCTGCGGGTGCCAGGCCCTTCCTTGGCACACAGGGGCTCCACTGGGATGCAGGACAGTGCATGCATTCTGCTGGGGGTGCCAGGCCCTTCTTCGGGCACACAGGGGTTGCACGGGGCGGCAGGACAGTGCATGCATTCTGCTGCGGGTGTCAGGCCCTTCTTCGGGCACACAGGGGTTGCACGGGGCGGCAGGACAGTGCATGCATTCTGCTGTGGGTGCCAGGCCCTTCCTTGGCACACAGGGGCTCCACTGGGATGTAGGACAGTGCATGCATTCTGCTGGGGGTGCAAGGCCCTTCTTCGGGCACACAGGGGTTGCACGGAGCGGCAGGACAGTGCATGCATTCTGCTGCGGGTTCCAGGCCTTTCCTTGGGCCACACAGGCGTTGCACGGGCCCGGCAGGAGAGTGCATGAATTCTGCTGCGGGTGCCAGGCCCTTCCTTGGCACACATGGGCTGCACAGGGCGGCAGGAGAGTGCACGCATTCCGCTGCAGGTGCCAGGTCCTTCCTTGGCACACATGGGCTGCTCTGGGCGGCAGGAGAGTGCATGCATTGTGCTGCGGGTGCCAGGCCCTTCCTTGGGCTCACAGGGTTTGCACGGGCCCGGCAGGAGAGTGCATGCATTCTGCTGCGGGTGCCAGGCCCTTCCTTGGCATACATGGGTAGCACAGGGCGGCAGGAGAGTGCACGCATTCCGCTGCAGGTGCCAGGCCCTTCCTTGGCACACATGGGCTGCTCTGGGCGGCAGGAGTGTGCATGCATTGTGCTGCGGGTGCCAGGCCCTTCCTTGGGCTCACAGGGGTTGCACGGGCCCGGCAGGAGAGTGCATGCATTCTACTGCAGGTGCCAGGCCCTTCCTTGGCACACATGGGCGCTCTGGACAGCAGGAGAGTGCATGCATTGTGCTGCGGGTGCCAGGCCCTTCCTTGGGCTCACAGGGGTTGCACGGGCCCAGCCAGAGAGTGCACGCATTCCGCTGCGGGTGCCAGGCCCTTCCTTGGGCACAGAGGGGCTGCACTGGGCGGCAGGACTATGCATTCTGCTGCGGGTGCCAGGCCCTTCCTTGGCACACAGGGCTGCACGGCCCGGCAGGAGAGTGCATGTGTGCTGCTGTGGGTGCCAGGCCCTTCCTTGGCACAGAGAGGCGGCACTGGGCGGCCGGACAGTGCATGCATTCTGCTGTGGGTGCCAGGCCCTTCCTTGGCACAAAGGGGGTGCACTGGCCCGGCAGGAGAGTGCATGCGTTCTGCTGCGGGTGCCAGGACCTTCCTTGGCACACAGGAGCTGTAATGGGCGGCAGGACAGTGCATGCATTCTGCAGTGAGTGCCAGGCCCTTCCTTGGCACAGAGGGGTTGTACTGGGCGGCAGGACAGTGCATGCGTTCTGCTGGGGTGCCAGGCTCTTCCTCGGGCACACAGGGGTTGCACGGCCCTGCAGGAGAGTGCATGCATTCTGCTGTGGGTGCCAGACCCTTCCTTGGCACATAGGGGCTCCACTGGGATGTAGGACAGTGCATGCATTGTGCTGCGGGTGCCAGGCCCTTCCTTGGGCACACAGGGGTTGCACGGGGCGGCAGGACAGTGCATGCATTCTGCTACGGGTGCCAGGCCCTTCCTTGGGAACACAGGGGTTGCACGGGGCGGCAGGACAGTGCATGCATTCTGCTACGGGTGCCAGGCCCTTCCATGGGCACACAGGGGTTGCAGGTGTCCGGCTGTGGAGCGCTCGCCCTCGGAGTCCCGCGGGCCCTTCTTCTGCCATTAAACATTTAGAGGCCGCAGCTAATCCGGCTATTGACAGCGCTGGCGGGCGCTGGGCCTCTTATTTCCAGGTTGTATTTGCTTTAAACGGTGCATTTCCCTGAACGGGGAGAGGCCGCGGGCAGTAAGGAGGGGAGACGGCGCTCTCCTTAGCTCCGTTCTGGGTTATCGATCCGTCTGCCACTGGTAATGGGTCTCCCGTCTTCAGAGAGTTCCCCCCGTCCCGGTGTATGGCTGCGCTTCCGCCAGAGCCGTGAAATGCGGCGCTGGGCCCCCGGCGGGGGTGCCCCTTCCCAGGGAGGGGCCGCGTGCTGACGGGATTCCTGCATCTAGAGAGGGAGCACTAGCACTGTGCCCCTATTCCGAGAGGGACAGGGGGACAAGGCACCCATTCGTGCACCAAGGGGGGCCCGGTGGGGTGCAGTAGTTGCCCTATTGAGAGTATTGAGAGGGGTATGGCAGAGGCAGCAGGGGGCAGTGCAGTCATGATTTTTCTTCAGTCATGGTCAGATGAGAGCACCTCCCCCGCCCCCTCTAAGCACACACACAGGACCCTCTATGTGTCTGTGGTGAGCCAGGCTTGGCCCTTGGCACGCCTGTGATGGGCCTGGGTGATTGTTCAAACTTCCATCACAGGAGGGTGTGCCGGGGGGACTGTGCCAGGTGCAGGGCAACATGGACATTATCACCCACGGGGTCTCCACCCAGTGGTGTTTCCATTTCTAAGGACACAAGTGATGCTTCCATGTTTCTATAAAGGTGAAGTCTCATGAGACAGCCAGCAGTCTGTCACGGCCAGTCGCGTGTCCAGACTCTTCAGACTGCGGTGGCCCAGGTGGGGCACTGACTCGTGCAGGGGTGGCATGAAGTGCGAGTGCACACACACACACATAAACATGATGATCACAGTTTAGGATAATGGGGCGGCACCTGGGGTGGCCAATCAGATTCCAGGCATAGAGCGCTACCCCAGGCCACTCCCTGGACGGACCACGAGAAGACAGGGCTGACCCCCTTACGGGGACACCCGCAGTCTGATATCAGGGCTGTGGGGGACACCAGGCCGGTTTCAGCGGATGCGGGTTCGTGCGTTCGGTGCGGACAGTTCGGTGGGACGAGGAAGTGCAGTGGACGTGGTCTCTTTGTCCAACAGTGTTGTCTGTTCAGTGACTTCAGAACAAAAGAATTCTGCCAAGTGGGTTACACAGGTGGGCAGCCCCTGCTGAAGATGGGCTCATGTATATGACCACCACCCCCTGCCCCCCCACAACTGAAAAAACCTGTCTGAGGCAACGTTGGGGTGCATAGATACTACTAGATAAAGGAATGCATAGACTGGGTTAATAGCTGCAGATTCTCATGGAACAGGCAGCCATTGGGGATCTGAAACACTAAGGCCCCAATTCATGGAATGTTAGGAACGGTCCAAAGTGACTTTGCACTGCTGAAAAGTGACTTTGCACTGCCGACACAAATCCTGATTCATGGAACTATGCTAAGAGTATTTTTGCAGTGCAAAGTCACTACAAAGTCATATTTGCAGTACAAAATGACTTTGTACTGCAGAAATACACTTTGCAAAGTTCCATGAATAAGGGTTTGTGTCGGCAGCGCAAACTCACTTTTCAGCAGTGCAAAGTCACTCTGAACCGTAAAAAAAATCCCACGAATCTGGCCCTAACTGATTGAAGAACTATTTGGTTTTGTTTAAAAAAAACTGCCAACAAGGGGGCCTCTCATCTATCGGCCCTCCTTAGGTTCGAGGCGAATTTCAAAAGAAATAGCTGAAAAGCCCTGGCGCCGTTCCTGCAGATGAGTGAGTGCCTGTGGCTGTGGATGCCTTCTGTGAGGGCGCCATCGGTGCACACACACAGCACTAGTGCTCTACCATTCAGCATCGTGAGCTCGTAGCTTCAAAGTAGGACTTCCTATATCAGAAATGCTTCCCGCATTCATAAAGACACCTGCGGTCTTTTCTCAGTCTGGAGCGCAAAATGCTGCATTCTTCTCCCCCCCCCCCCACCACCCCTCTCTCACCACCACCCCTCTCCCACCCTCCCTGAGAAAAGGGTTTGCAATGACTGCACTCTCTGTCCCATACAAGAAGAGTCGCCGTCCTTACAGCCGGTATAAGCCATGCAGAGCGACTCCAAGGGCAAAGGCAGAGTTTCCCTGCACGGAGGGGACAGCACATGTATTCCCCCAGCCACAGAAAAGTGCAGGGCCATACCACCTAAAAGTATACAAATTAAGTGATTTCCTGCTCGGAGGGGGAAAAACATATCATGTCATATAGGGTAACGGCAAAGCCAATAGTTTTGGCGTATTCTGCTGCTCATTGCATTTTGCATTTATAGGCAGCAGGGGGCAAGGGAGAGAGTGCAAGGGGGAGAGTGCAAGGAGGAGAGTGCAAGGAGGAGAGTGCAAAGTTTAAAAGGAGGATGCGACAAGGGGCGCAGGTGTGCTGGAGAATGAGAAGGACGGAGAATGGAGTGACGGAGGAAACTTTTGAGAGAGGGGGCCATCGATGAGGAGCTAGAGGAAACATGAGTGAGAAAGGTTGAGAGTGAGACAGTAAGACAAAAGGGAGAGTGTTAGAGGAAGGAAGAGGGCAGTAGAGAATGGGGGTGATTTTGTATAGAGAGTTTGGTAGGTGGGGATAGAGAGAGGTGTGTCGGGCTTGAGAGAGTGGGGGAAGTTAGATGAGGGTAGAGGTAGTGGGGGGTGGGTCGGGGTAGAGCGAGTGGGGATAGGGTGGCAGGGGAGAGGTAGTGCAGCTAGAGTGTGTGGGTTTGGGGAGAGAGGGGGGAGAGACAGGTGGTAAGGTGGGTGGGGCTAGAGAGAGAAGGGGGTTGGGTAGTCAAGTAGAGAGAATGGGGGTAGGGTGAGTGGGGTTAGAGGGCAAGAGAGGGTAGGGTGGGGTGGGGTAGAGGGAGTGGGGGTAGAGTGGGTGTTTGGGTGCAGAGAGATTGAAGGTTTGGTGGGAGGGGTAGGGAGAGTGGAGGTATGTGTAGAGAGAGTGAGGCTAGGGTAGTTTGGAGTAGAGAGAGTGAGGGTAGTGTGGGTGGAGCAGAGGGAGTCGGGATAGAGGGAGTCGTGGTAGGGTGAGAGTAGAGAGTGTGTGGGTGGGACGGGTGGGTGGAGGGAGTAGGTGTTGGGTGGGTGGTGGTAGAGAGAGTGGGGGTAGGGTGGGTGGGATTACAGAGCAAGAGAGGGTAGGGTGGGGTATACAGAGTGGGGGTAGAGTGGATTTTGGGTGCTGAGAGATTTAAGGTTTGGTGGGTGGGGTAGGGAGAGTGGAGGTATGTGTAGAGAGAGTGAGGCTAGGGTAGTTTGGGGTAGAGAGAGTGAGGGTAGTGTGGGTGGGGCAGAGGGAGTCAGGATAGAGGGAGTCGTGGTAGGGTGGGAGTAGAGATGTGTGGGTGGGACGGATGGGTGGAGGGAGTAGGTGTAGGGTGGGTGGTGGTAGAGAGAGTGGGGGTAGGGTGGGTGGGATTAGAAAGCAAGAGAGGGTAGGGTGGGGTGGGGTATAAAGAGTGGGGGTAGGGTGGGTGGGATTAGAGAGCAAGAGAGGGTAGGGTGGGGTGGGGTATAGAGAGTGGGGGTAGGCTGGGCTTTTGGGTGTACAGAGATTTAAGGTTTGGTGAGTGGGGTGGACAGAGTGGAGGTAGGTGTGGAGAGAGTGAGGCTAGGGTAGTTTGGGGTAGAGAGAGTGAGGGTAGTGTGGGTGAGGTAGTGGAAGTCGGGGTAGAGGGAGACATGGTAGGGTGGGAGGGTGGCAGTAGAGAGTGTGTGGGTGGGAAGGGTGTAAAGGAGTCCCCAGACATGTCCTGCACCCCTGCCCCTCATTTCGAGTTACCAAGAGGGTACTCACCAAGGCATGTGACGTATGAAGAGCAAATGAACCTACAAAGAGCGGCACTGGGACTCTGTCCAGTATACATCAGAAGATCCATACCGGTTGAAGCACCCATAACCAGACAACCCTGGGCAGCACTGTACCATATTAGACAGCCATACCAGCCTCTGATACGAAATGAGGAGTACCTACACACGGTCCACGAAAAGACCCCAAAAGCCTTAATGGAAGGCCAGTGGAAATGACACAAGGGCCTGAACAGATCCATGAATGAACAAAGCAGCTATCGAAGATAACACGCCAGTGTGAGTAACTATGAAATTGAATGGAATAGGCACAGAGAGGAGACAATGTTACAATGTGAGGAAACAGTGTTACGAGACAAGATGGAAGCAACTGTCCTGTTAAAAGTGTGTAAATTGGCTTGAAACACAAGATGCTAAGAAATCGATACTGCTTGCAATGCTTAGGAGAAGATAGAGCGGCAAGCGCCAACCATATATCTACCTCAATAAGGCACATTATACAAGTGTGACTCCATTTTGTAAAAGCAGAAAGGTACCCAGCCGGCCATAGGCCTGACAGTAGGGCTGACTGGAGTAAGCATGGCAGACTGGAGCGCGTAGAACGGACTTGAACGCGCGCGCGAGCTCGAATGCATGAATGCGTGGAGCAGACCGGAGTTTATGTAGCTAACTGGGATGCATGGAGTGGATAGGAGTGCATGGAACGGACTGGAGCGCATAGAATTACGTGACGTATATAGTAGGGTTTGGAATGGAGAGAACGTCTGAAAGTGCACATAACCCATCATATCTCACCACCACGCTCACTCTCTCCTTTACATCACCACTCAACTAGAACACAGAGATACTATGACACCATTCGATATAACTGTTCTCATACCAACATTCGCCGCTCACTCCACATCATTCTAAGTAAACACTGCTGGTTACTCACCCACGAGCCAGGCGTTCTCCTCAGGCCTAACGCAGCCACATCCGATCTGGATAATTCCTGCCAGAGCAAACACATACTCCTGATCTCTCAACCACCACACCTACCGATAAGAAGCAGCTGTTACATGGATACTGCACGAGCTGCACACATACCCGGTGCTCACACGCACCTTTTGACTCTCTCTACTCTTTCGACTGATCTGAACTTCGGTTCCCAAGGGCGTTCAACCTACTAGCGACTTCAGACCATACCAATGGTATATAAGGCGCTATATAAATGCAAAATAACAACAATAACAGGCTAAGTTTCGAAACCCAGCCAAAGGCAGGAGAAGGAGCAGAATCGAAACTCAGCAAAGAGCGGCTCATGCTTAGGAAATCGAGGTCAACCAGAGAAGGGGAGGAGAGCATGAGCTCACAAGACTCAAACTACAGAGCATACCAGCCCGTCCATGAAGGTCAAGATAAGAGAGGCCCATGCAGGTGGCTAGGCTGACACAGAATTAAATGCACAAAAGGCTAGAAAACGAAGCAAATTCACGGTGAACCAACACGTGACCAGCCAGGCGCGAAGAGGTACCACCACCTGATGTCATCCAGAACCCGAGGATGCCATAACTTTTCCTGATAAGAGACTACAGTTCCGAGGCCATACCCAGCCAACTAATTGACACAAAGCCATAATACTTTTACCCACTGATTGATGGAAAGGAGGAAGGGTGAATCTTGGGGGACTAGGCACATGGGTGTCTATTCTGCATGTTGCTAATTAAAAGTGGAAATTTATGTCTAGGGCTGTAACCTGCCCAATCCCAATGGACCAAGTTATCTGGAGTCCTATAGATATTGTAACCAATAGGACGTCCTAGTTGTAGTGACGTCTATCACGTGTGATGTAGAGGGATGGGCGTAGACGCCCAGCCGATAAGAGTTATCCAATCCACATGCTTTATTTCTATATACAGATAAAGCACCTATACTTAAGTTACCTTTCCTAACCAATTATATTGCATGATGATTTTTTATAGAAATTAGATGTCAGTGATGACGATTTTAGGTTATAAGAATTGCTGTTCTACCAAAGTTCGTGGAAGTCGGAGCGAGACCGGTGATCGCACTACAGCTGTTTCCCATTTGTTTCCCTGTTTAATGTATGTATCATTAAACAGACTTCCCTTTGCCAAACTACTGAGTCCTCGTTATTGTGTCGTGTCAGAGTAGGTGAATCCTGCACCCCCTTTCCTCACATGGTGCAGCTATCATGTCTTACAAGTTCTAGAGGGTGAGTGCTGACCAATGGGCCCGTCAGCGAATTCCTCTCCTCATGAACACTTGGTAGCGTGAGGATGGTTTCGGCCATCGATTATAGATTATCGATTGATATAGAGTACGACACCCTTAGACCGAAGGCACTAAGTAACTCTGGGCCTTCGGTAAGATCACAAGTCTTTTCGCCATTCTGGCTGAGTAGAGTGAGAAGCTTCACATGGACAATGATAGAGTAAAACATTTCAAAAAATCTGCAGTGGGGCTAAAGGAACCCGCCTTTCCAAACATAACCCTTCCCATTCCCATGGGCAGCGGATCGGACGAAAACCTTAAAAGCAGGAAGAGGAAAGTTCTAGAGAGGAAACAATGCGATCGGTGAGTAATGCAATAAGACTTGTTTCTTTGGAAAATGTCGTGTAGGCATTAGAGCCAGTAAGGGAAAGGTAACGGAGGGTGGTGAAGAAACAATACAATAGTTAGAAGTAGAGAAGACTATATACATATAGGGGGTAATGACTCGAGCATAAGAAATAAAAATCGTAAAGAATAACAGGGGGGAACCTGAAGTAAAAACGTAAAGGATATCAGGGGGCACCTGAAGTAAAAACGTAAAGGATACCAGGGGGGCACCTGAGCAAAAACATAAAGATTCACGTTGTTCCTGCGCTTTAAAGAGTGGTCAGAAGGAACGTGAACCCAGATCCCACAGAGGGGGGACATTTAGGCTACGATAACGTTTAAAAGACGTAATTAAGGGGGTTCGTTCAAATCCCATGGTGGGGTAGTGATTAGAAGGCAGGTATATGTATGACCAGCTGGCGTCCATCTAGTCTGTCAATTCTGTCGTATATGTCCTGTGTATGTCAAATGTGAAATTACTGTACTGTTGATTGATTGCAATGTATTTTGCTTTACATGATTTCGTAACTAAGAGGGAATCGCCTTTGAATTGATGAGTTTTGAGTAAATTGTTGATACAAAATTTGGCGGGAAAAGGTTGGATTGGAGCTTGCGTATGTGGTGCTCGCTCATACTAGTGGAAAACTTAAAGAACTGTGTGAATATTGTTGGTGACAAAATAAAAAATGGAGGAAGTTACCCCACTTGCGCATTTATGTAAACAGCTGCCCAAGCATGCAGTAAAATTGAGAAAATACAGCCAGGTGTGGGTTAAGGGAACCGCCAATAATATGTTCATGCCTTGGCCCCAGAACGGGTCACTGTCTAAGGCTGTTTTATAGCACATGACAACATTTCTACACGGCACATATACTGGAAAGAAGCTTGAGAAATGCCTTGCTGTTCTCGAACTTTGGAAAATGTTCGAGCAAGCGAAGGAAGAAGAACCACCCGCAGACTGGATATTGAGGGAAACAAGTCAAAGGGCCTTTACCCGTTGAGAGAGCTCAAGGCAGCCACACGGTATAGCAACCCCGCATATGAGTCACCTACATGCAGTAGTGATGAGACGAAAGAGAAGGAACAGGAAATTGATTTGGCCCCAACAGTACCGAGGGACAAGAAGAGGCGCGGCGATGAAAGAAAGGATCAGGCACCGACTAGTGCACCTCTCGATAGAGAGAGAGAGGGAAAGAAGCGGAAAGGAAGAGATGAGTTAGCATTCGCAAAAGACGAATGGATAAAAGGACAGATATTATTGAAATTAGATGAAAAAAGGAAGTGATGACGTAAGACCGAGTGAACGGTCTGATGAGGCGCAAAGAAAGGAAAAGGAGAAAGAATAGGACATGAGAGATGAGAGGATAAGAAAGAAGTATCCAGAATATATCAAGTATAGGTTGAGGCGAGAACAACTATATCGCGAAGAGCAGGGAATACCACTCAGTCGCACACAATACGCTGCCCATGAAAAGTACAGGCAGAACATGTTAAAGTTGGAGGAAGAAAAGAGAGTGCATGAAAAGAAAGTGAAAAAGTGAGAAGATGAGGAGATTAGAAGGGCAAAGGAATGTAAAAACGAATGAATAAGAGAAGTAGATATGGCTAGAGAAGAAGCAAAGAAGCGAAAAGAAATAAATGAGGAAGCAGAACGCAAGCGTAGACAGAGGGCACGAGATCTTGAGTATTTGGAGCAGGAAGTCACTAAACCCAATCCTGTTGTAGACTGGGAAGACATAGAAGAGTTATTTCCTACAAGCGATGCGGTACCACGTACAAGCGGGACAAATATTGACGATGACTTCGACACGAGAAGCATTGGGGAAACGATTGATAAAATATATGATGAGATGGGGCTGGAACTAATTTCCCAAGAGGGAAGGGAGGATGAGCACTTAGAGAGCACTCAGCTATATGACACTGAGGATGTCACCCGAAGTAGCGGGAGCAGGGGACTGTCCTTAGATAGGCTATAAATTGGGCATAACGAAGATGATGCAAGAAGTTGTGTAAACTGGGAGTATTCAGAGTCTGACTCCGGTGGGGAAACGGAGGAAGTGGCACATGACGAAGGGAGACGGTGCGAAAAACGGCTCCCAAGGGACCGAGAGGTATGATGGTCAGATGCTAGTGGGTCCACAAGTAGGATGCTGAAGTCCGCTGGACAGTCCAGCCGACATAAAGAAGCACCCCACGGTCAGAGGGGGATGTCAGCACCTGCCTATGTGGACAGGTTGTGGGCATTGCCAGATAGACGGCAAGGCGGGGACGCCACCCCGGCGAAAGACCGGAGAGGTACGGGGAAGGAGAGGGAGGATTGGGCATTCCAATCCCCACTGCTAGAAAAGGGGGTAGCAAGACCACAATATATCCCATGGCCGCATATGGACAGAGAAAACCTGAAAAACAAGCTTCCAATGCTGACATCGGGAGCTGGGAAGTGGATACACGAGTTAGAGTAAATGACGGGGGGTGTCACCCTAGCCATAGGGGACATTAAGGGGCTACTAATTGCTATACTTGGTGAAAGAGCAGACGACGTGTGGAATAGGGTGGGATACCCTAGAGTAACCATAACTGACACCTCCCATGATGGAGCGCCATTTAATAACTGTAGAGCAGCAGTGTGGAAAGCGCTGCATACATTATATCCAGACATGTCTGATATGGGAGCTATAATGACTCGAAAAATGAAGGAGTCAGAGGATCTGTTGCTTTAAATCCAGAATTTTCAAGGTGCATGGGTGCTCGAAACGCATGAATCTTGGGGAAATCCATCCCTGTGTTCTACCATATATTGTGCCAAGTGTTATCAGAACAGGTGCAAAAACAACTCAAGAAATTTGTAGGAATAGAAGCTAAACCATGGGCCAAAATCCAGTTGACAATTGCACATTACTGTAGATTGTTGCAAGAAAAGAATCGAAAGAAGGAGGCAATGCATAAGGGGGAGGAGGCGAAGCTGATGCAAAGGAAGCTCTTTAAGTATGCTCTCGAATGAGCCATGCTCACCAGCCCAGCCAAGCTAAGTGCACAAAACGTGACTAAGTCATCACAGAATAATCAGGGTAACACAGGATTTTACCCAAGAGGAAGGGGTTTTGGAGGAAGAGGATGGCAGAGTAATCAGGGAGGGTTTCGGAATAACCAAGGAGGGTTTCAGAATGTTCAAGGTGGTGTCCAGAACGCACAGATGGGCAGTCCAGCTACATTAAATGGACAAATGGCCCGACCACCTCCAGTTTGTTGGCTGTGTGGAGTGACAGGACATGTGGCGCGCATGTGCAGAAGCCAAAGCATATGGCAAAACAGCCAACGGATGGGGGCAGGCATGGTGAATCAACCTGCTATCCCGCAACAGGGCAATGCACACAATTATACCGTGCAGCAGCAGGCTTGCAGCCAGGTGCACAGCAAGTGGTGAAACCACCGAACATGGGGAATTTGCCACAGGGACAACCCCAGCAGGCACCACCACAAATGGCTCAGGGCACTAATTCTGGTGGGGGAATTAACCCTGGAAATGGGGGAAACCCACAAGTGTACAGTGGACCGAACCTATATATAAAATAGGACAGCTCACGGGAGACTCTGATGTGTTCTATTCTATCAGTGACACCAGACCCTAACAGGGAACCTAGGGTAAATGTCACCATAGAGGGGAAAGAATATTCCTTCTTAGTTGACATGGGTGCAACACGTTCGTGCATACGAGAAGGCAAATCTTCCTTGTCCGGCGAGGCCATAGATACCCAGAGTTTTACTGGAGCTCATAGTAGAGTTCCCTTTACTGATGCACTCCCAGTCTCTGTAGGAGAGCGAGAATGAAGGTACCTCTATTATATTCATGTCAGTCCCCAGTGAATATCATGGGTCGGTACTTGATGACAAAGTTGAATATGACCATCTCTTTTACTGAGGATGGTGTAGGGTGCTCCACCCCAGGAATGCATTATTCAAACGTGTGCGAAATTATCAGAGCATACTCTGGACGTGCACCCATGAGAGCTATACCGATGGAGCCAGAAGTTTTCCCAGATGGCGTGCGAGTGCTTATGGTGGGATTGCCAGACCTCACAGACAAAACTATGAGAACCCCTGATGAGTTTCTATTCAGCCCAAGAATACCCATGCACAAAGAGGAGGGACAAGTATTTCCCTTAATGATAAAATCTGCCGCAGTACAAGGAAAAGTGGTATTGGTTGAAGGACATGACGATGAAGGCAGACAATGGTGTGCGATTATTGCCATTGAAGAAGGGTATCGAGTGACTAACGTCACCGATGACGATCTGTTCGAAGAACAGCCTGACCTAGAAGAGACAAGAGTGGAAGTGAGTCTCATATTTCGGGTCAAAATGATCAGAAGGGAGGTACCACAGAGAATGATGTTGGCACTAATATGTCCAGAATACTTTTATAATGACATTGTCCAAGTGCCTGCCATAGTATGGACTACAGGACTACAGGGCCCTATGATGTAGGTCTCCTGAAAGGGGCAGGTGAAGTGAAAATCAAATTGAAACCAGGAGCAATTTTACCACAAGCACAACAATATCCCATGTCCAGAGAGGCAGATGAAGGAATCGCAAAGACAATCTAGCCATGATGGAGCAAGCCATCCTAGTGACGTCAGAATCACCTTGCAATACAGTGATTTACCCTGTCAAAAAATCAAAGGGAGGGTCTTGGCGTTTAATCCAAGATTTACGAGCATTAAACGATATTGTTGAAGCTGAGTTCCCTCTAGTCCCGAACCCCTCCACAATTCTGTGAAACATACCCACCGAGACAAAATATTTCACGGTGATCGATTTGAAAAATGCGTTCTTCTCAATCCCGTTGCACCGTGACTCGCAAGACTTGACATCATTTACTTTCAGACAAATGCGCCTGAAAAGTACGAGGTTGCCACAGGGGTATTGTGAGTCCCCATCTATTTTCAATAGAGTCCTGCAAATGGACATAAGCAATCTTACGGTGGACAGTGTTGTTTTGCAGTATGTAGATGACATCCTGATCTGCAGCACCACTGAAGAGCAATGCAGGCGCGATTCTGTCCAACTATTGACTATACTGGCTGAGAAGGGTTGCAAGGTTGACAAGGAAAAGTTGCAGTACTGTCAACAGGAGGTGTTGTACATAGGGCAACTGATCTCACATGAGGGAAAGAAGGTAACCCCAGAGAGGGCTGAAGCCATCATGAACACGGCCAAGCCGCGCACAATAAAATAAATGCAAAGCTTCTTAGGCCTGTGCAATTATGTCCGAGCATGGGTCTTTGACTACAGCTCGTATACCAAGCACTTGCTGCAGGCCCTTAAAAAGGCCCAGGAAACAAGAAAAGAAATTGAATGGAATGGAATGAAGCAATGGAGAAGGGGTTTACAGAACTCACGGGGGCAATTTGTAAGGCCTCAGTTCTTGGGATTCCTAACTATGCAGAGGAATTCTCTCATAATGATGGTAATTTTATGACGGCAGTGCTCGCACAACAAACCTCGCTGGGGTACAAGCCCCTAGCATATTACGGTGGGAGTCCGGACCCGGTCATGAAGGGCCACTTCCCATGCGAACAAAATCTAGCTGCTGCAGCATTCGCTATCGAGAAGGCGTCACCCATTGTGATGGGGTGCTCCATGACATTATATGTTGAGCACTCACTATTCGCCATGCTAGAGAAGCCAAAGGGCGCATTGATGTCACAGAGACATCCGCCTATGAGGTGATTATCTCCAACCCATCGATTAAAATAGTGCGATGCAAAACTGTGAACCCTGCTACTTTCATAACTGAGACAGTCACTGAGGGAAAACCTGCGCACGACTGTGCGAACTATGAGGAATTCTATGATGAGATCCCCAGGGTAAAGGAAAATGCCCTGGCAAGTAGAGAGATTGTCTTTATTGACGGGTCTTCGAGAATTGACTAAGAAGACGGACAAAGGTATACAGGCGTGTCCGTGGTAAAACACATAGCGAATGGAGAGTTTCAAGTACTCGTTAGTGCACAAATACAATCTCACTATTCAGCACAAGCTGCAGAACTATTGGCATTGATACTCGCCATTGAGAATCATGCAGACCAGGAAGTAACAGTGTACAGTGACTCTGCCTATGTGACGACTACAGTTTACGCAGGACTAGCGTGCTGGAAAAGGAGGGGCTACCTCCGAGCAGACGGCACGCCAGTGCAACACGCAGCCTTATTGGACAGGCAGATAAAAGCACTACAGCTCCCAGTGGGCATAGCGGTCGTGAAATTCGCCGCTCATACCAAGGGGACAGATTTCGTGTCATGCGGAAACCATGAAGCGGACACGGAAGCCAAACACATGGCATCCAAGAATGAAACAATCATGGACGTGGAGGTGGCACGTACCCATGAAAGAATTATGGTAGCACGAGCCACTCCAGAGGCCTATAGCAATATGGGGCAGACTCAGCTAATGGTGCTCCAAGGGGAGGCACCTCGGGAGAAGAATTTGTGGAAGCCTTGAGGCTGTTCTTTAAACCCCTCTGACGGACTGTGGAGGCAAGACAGCACTGGTAAACCACTAATGCCTGTCACCCTTCTAAAGGTAGTGTTAGAACAGCTCCACTACCCCATACACATGTCAAAGGAAAATCTTGCTGCAACGCTCGCAGAAGACTGGTTCACACCGAATTTAGCAGAGCATGTTGCATTTTTTATGGTAAACTGCATTATCTGCCAGCGATTCACCTCTGGGCACACATTAAAAGTAGTGAGAGGAATCATCCCCAGACCAAATGGACCATTCCAGCACCTGCATATCGATTATGTCGATATCCAGGTGTGTAATGGGTACAGGTATTTAATTGTGGTGGTGTGTCCCTTTTCAAGATGGGTGGAAGCAGGTCCCTGTACACACCCCGATGCAACCTGTGCTGCAAAGTTCCTGGTGAGGGAAGTGTTCCCTAGATGGGGGTGTGCGAGGTAATGAGATCAGATAATGGGACCCATTTTGTAAATTCAGGTTTCGAACAGATCAGTTTGTTGCTTGGTATAAAGCACAAGTTCTCGTCGGCGTGTCATCCTGAGGGGAATGGGATATGTGAATGAATCAACGGCTTGCTTAAGGAAAGAATAGCCAAGTCGAAGCTCACATTAAGGAAGGGATGGTTGCACTGTCTACCACTGGCATTGTATGCTCTTCGGAACCAGCCAGGTTCCGACCATCATCTCACGCCGCACAAAATAGTTACTGGTAGAAGGATGAGGACCCCACTTACCCCCCGAGACAGAGCTAGATGAGATGCCCAGCCAACTAGGGAGGTACTAGGAGAAGAGATGAAAGCCTATCTGGACTGTTTGACATCCAGCAGCTTTGTTATTTCAGGCCAGCTGCAGCAACTGCGGAAAGGGGACAGCACAGCACAAACCACAACAGATAGTGCTGATGCAAGCACAGCTCACAGCCTTTTTTGCGCCTCTCATCTTCCCTGGAGACAGCGGCCTCGTAAGAAACTTTACCTGAAAAAGGTGGGACGAGCCAAGGTTTAATGGCCCCTTTATCGTAGAGGACTGCACCTTGTCCGCCGTTAAGCTCAAGGGCAGGAGAGCCTGCATCTTCCTAAATGACATTAAGCCTTTTGTAGGAGCGATCCCTCCTGCTGCACCTAACTCCGAAGAATCTACAGACAAAGGAGAAGAACCTCAGCACGTGCAGACAAGGTCCATGACGAGGAAGAAGGGCGCATGAGCAGCAAAATAAAGGCAAAAGAACGCTGGGTGAATTGTGGCTTTTAAAACAAGACATGTCTCCCGCGGATACACAGCTTGCACACAATGTTATGCTCAGACTAGTCATGGACTATCCAGAAATGGTGGGAAGGCCTGCTGATGTTTAAGTTGTCACCTTCCTAAGAGATCCAGTCAGTTTCCTAGACATGAGGACCCTTCTCCATGGTATCATGCTCCAAGTGGAGCTGTCCAATCTCCAGCGAGAATTCCTAAGGAGTTTCCAGTGAGACTGTTCGCTGAGAGACAGATCAAGGAAAGTGCAAGACAGTTCACGCTGCAAGAAAAGCCTGTGATCCAGAGGCTAGAGAATCAGAGCAAATGTCATTAACACCAGAAGACAGCCAATACGCATATCGTGTTTTCTTTCACCTCATTGAAAAATTTCCAGAACTAGTGGGCAGACCCAACAACATTGATGTGCCCACTTTTCTCAGTGATCCAGCAAAAAACGCACAACTAAACAGGCTCCTGAGGGCTATTGCAGCGCAACTAAGAAGCAACTATGGACATCCACTGCTGGGGAGAGCCTTAGGAGGAGGAAATCCAAAATAGAACTTTGTCGTCATTGTTTCACCGTGGAGCAGATAGAGAAAAGAGACACTGTTCCTCAACTTGTCGCCGAGAGACCAGACGAAAGGAGCAGACACAAGAACTTTGCCATTGTATTTTTCCTGTTCTGCATCCTTCTCATTTTTTCTATTTTTTCATATATTGACTTCTGCTTTTATTTTTGTTCCTGTTGGTACAACATCTTATTTTAGCGATTTTGACTCATTTGCTATTTTTCCATATTTTTATTTTTGTTCCTATTTTTACAACTTTATTTTTGTAAGATTAGCGCATTCTTTCCTATTTCAGCCACATGTTCATTTTTATTTGTATTTTTAAATTTTTTTTTCTTTTTTTATTTCTTTATTTTTTTAATCCTCATGTTCGCTTTTGTTTTTATTTTTACTTTTATGTTTACAACATTTTACTTTTGTGTGATTTTTAGCAGTTCCATCTTTTCATTCCTTCGCATTGAACAGGTTCCAGCATGTCCTCAGGACCAAGGCAAATCCGAGGCATGCACTGGGACATCACCTACTTTAGATATGCATAAATAAATGTGATGTATCAGAACTGCTAGCCTAACCCTTTTCATTAGTCTAGCACAGGAACTGTACTGAGGACCCAGAGACTACCGTCGTCACTCACGTGAGGGGGGACATTGGAGAAGCACTCGTCCCTCTAATAGTAACAAACTCTCGAAATATGAGACCAGAGCAAAAAGAAGGAATAAATAACTGACTATGAACTCATTCGAAATGGGGGCCCAGAACGGTAACTTGGTTTTACCCACAACAGAAAGGCGCCCCCGCTTGGGAGAAAATGCTGCCAGATGTCTTACAAATCTATCATGTGTATATGTTTGGTGATCATTATTGTCTTTCTGTCATTAACAATCAGAACTGCTTTCTTTATTATCAGCATGCCCACAGGATAATGAAAAGTCAGAATCCCACACAAGCACCCAGATCCTACATAGTGATTCCAGTTCCGAGAAAAGCTAATGATGGACCAAATGATTTAAAATTGAATGTAATTTGCAATGATATGTATACATGTGAGGTAACGAATGGAGAGAAAAGCTGGAGACAGGGTCAGCACGGAATGAATGATAATGTAGGACTGGCCACGGCACGCACCCACACACAGAATGCACACAAACAAGGGCAAGTGTCAGTGGCTACAAGGCCTCCAACGAAGGCAGCAAAGAAGGAGAAACTGCCTGCCGAACAGCCAATTCTAGAGAATAGTGGAGATAACCAGGAAAAGTCAAATGAAATGCCAAAGAAGGAGGAAATAGCAAAGTCCCTCGAAAAAACAGAAGTGGCCACGAAAGAACTCACAGAGAAGGCACACATGCTAATAGAGTATTTGTTCCCATTTATAGTCCAAGCAAAGAAACTAAACGAGGAGCTGAAAAACAGAACTACAGAAACTATAACTGCAAGCACACCTGCTCCAACGCAAGGAACAAGCCGCAGGCCTACAACACAGCCAAAGTTGGGAGGTTGATGAACCAATGGTGGTTACGGGAAGTTTATGGCAGACTGCAAAAGGGAAGGAAAGGAAGCACAAAACTGTCCCCTACCACAGAGATGCAGTTGAGGCAGCCTGCACCATCGAGATACCCGAAGTGGAAAAGCAGCACAGATGCATTCAGAG
The DNA here is from genome assembly GCF_040938575.1 of Ambystoma mexicanum. Lineage (NCBI taxonomy): Eukaryota > Metazoa > Chordata > Amphibia > Caudata > Ambystomatidae > Ambystoma > Ambystoma mexicanum. The sequence continues at coordinate 1,511,489,654 of NC_090922.1, forward strand.
ACGTAGTCATAGCAAACTACAGAAGAACGCTAAGAATCAAGAGAAGCCCGCATGAAGATAACAATGAACGTAATGACTACCTGGACAGCACAGCCCATCTCGGAAACAACATATGGTACCAACACATGAAGGAAGTAGGACAAAGGCAGTCAGAAGGAGAATGCTTCGTCTGTGCACTCCTACCATATAGCATGGGAAAGTCCAAGATCTTCGTGGCTGTAGAAATTGATGTCCCTACAGCACACTGTATGTCGCATGCAGCAATGTGCAACACCAGAGGACAATTTATGGGAAGAGACACCTCGTTGATATGGGCCAATGAAAAGGATTACCCGGATGAAGATGGCTACGTCCAGGACATTAAAACAAGAAACTGAGCACACACCAGAAATCATGTGATCAGGTACGAGAACCCTGGCGTCAAACGATCAGGGATAAGATGGGAAGTTAACCCGAGACTGAACGTTCGAGAGAAGACTGCAGAAGAGGCTCAAATCTGGAAGACAGAGGCCAAATGCAGATCTGGGGGTCAGTGGTCTCCACAGATGGATAGGAAGATGGAGTAGTAATCTGCCGAGCGTTGATGGTCCTTGGAACCTGAAAGGAAGCAATAGAGAAGTCACAGAGGTTATGCAAACCTCTGTGGCCAAAGCTAGTAAAGTTACTAACATGGGTCGAAGATAGAGGGGGACCCCTGCAGATAGTGCCACTGGAGAGCCTGAAACTATGCTTTAAAAACAATGGCACAAGGAAGATGGGAGAGAATCAAAACTGTGCACAAATCTTTGAAGATCCAGGAATGACCCAAGGAACCGCAGTTATTATGAACCATTACTGGGCGTATGGATCCAAGGCATACATAAGGCTGCCGAAAAACTATGGAGGCATATGCACACTAGTGAACGTCCACGTTCCCGCAGTAGTGATCCCTAAGAATGACCTAAATTTGGACAGTTTCCCGAAAGCAGATGCTCATCTAAGAAGAAGAAGATCTGTGGAACTGGTATCCAGGATGAAGAGGGAAAATTACTTTTCTCCCAGATCAGAAGAAGCATTCCATGCAATGCCGTACGAACATAGGCTGTTCAGCCTCACCTCAACAGTATTCACAACACTACTCCTGCCCCACATCCAAGTTGGAGTGAATGCTAAATGGTTGCAGATAACCAGATGGGAGTTATTGCAGACCATCAATACCACTATAAAAGGATTCAACGCGATCAAAGAAGAACTGAGAGCAATCAGACTGATGACCCTCCAAAACAGATATGTACTTGACATGATCACAGCAATGGATGGAGGTGTTTGTGCAAAAATCGGAGAATCAAGTTGCACATTTGCACCATCACACGATGAAGAAAACAGAAGCCTAACGGAGGCCATATGCATGTTGACAACTCTAAAAAAACAGATGACCGATGAAACGGATGAGATGGACGATGACAGCTGGTTTGAGAACCTAGTCTCATGGGTCCCGCAATGGATGGCTGATATATTCAAGTTCCTGGGAGCCCTACTAGCCATGGTACTGCTAGGATTCTGCGTTATCAAGATAATCATCACACAATGCCAGAAAACTGCAAAGAAAGTCATTGGGATGAAAATTATTGTCAATGTCGAGCCAGGCTGGAAGCCAATAGACCTGACAGATGAAGAAATCATGGACTTTGTGAAGGCCAGCGAATTTGCACCAGAAGGAACGAAGTTCACATATCCTAAAAAGCGAAGAAGGTATGAAGGAAAGTGGATCTACTGCAGTCCAAATGGACAGTGCCATCTTATGACCTGGAACAAAGATGAACACGTCAAAACAGCAGGAAGTTTGAAAGGCGTGATAAAAATATGGACTCCAAATACGCACATGTTCACACCTTCATGTACCAATCTTGAAGATGATGAACAAAACCCTGAAGAATCAAAAGAAATAGAGGAGAAGAATGAAGCAGAAGTGGTCGATGAACTGACCAGAGGGGGGAGTGTAAAAGAAGCCCCAGACATGTCCTGCACCCCTGCCCCTCATTTCGAGTTACCAAGAGGGTAGTCCCCAAGGCACGTGATGTATGAAGAGCAAATGAACCTACACAGAGCGGCACTGGGACTCTGCCCAGTATACATCAAAAGATCCATACCGGTTGAAGCACCCATAACCATACAACCCTGGGCAGCACGGTACCCTATTAGACAGCCATACCAGCCTCTGATTTGAAATGAGGAGTTCCTACACACGGTCCACGAAGAGACCCCAAAAGCCATAATGGAAGGCCAGCCTGAACAGATCCATGAATGAACAAAAGCAGCTATCGAAGATAACACGTCAGTGCGAGTAACTCTGAAATTGAATGGAATAGGCACAGAGAGGAGACAATGTTACAACGTGAGGAAACAGTGTTACGAGACAAGATGGAAGCAACTGCCCTATTAAACGTGGTTAAATAGGCTTGAAACGCACAATGCTAAGAAATTGATACTGCTTGCAATGCTTAGTAGAAGATAGAGTGGCAAGCGCCAACCGTATATATACCTCAATAAGGCACATTATACAAGTGTGACTCCATTTAGTAAAAGAAGAAAGGTACCCAGGTGGCCAGAGGCCTGACAGGCTAAGTTTCAAAACCCAGCCAAAGGCAGGAGAAGGAGCGGAATTGAAACTCAGCAAAGAGCGGCTCATGCTTAGGAAATCGAGGTCAACCAGAGAAGGGGAGGAGAGCATGAGCTGACAAGACTCCAACTACAGAGCATACCAGCCCGTCCGTGAAGGTCAAGATAAGAGAGGCCTATGCAGGTGGCTAGGCTGACACAGAATTAAATGCACAAAAGGCTAGAAACCGAAGCAGATGCACGGTGAACCAACACGTGACCAGCCAGGCGCGAAGAGGTACCACCGCCTGATGTCATCCAGAACCTGAGGATGCCATAACTTTTCTTGATAAGAGACTACATACCCAGCCTACTAATTGACACATAGCCCTAAAACACTGATTGATGGAAAGGAGGAAGGGTGAATCTTGGGGCACTAGGCACCAGGGTGTCTATTCTGCATGCTGCTAAATAAAAGTGGAGATTTAGGTTTAGCGGTGTAACCTGCCCAATCCCAATGGACCAAGTTATATGGAGTCCTATAGATATTGTAACCAATAGGACGTCGTAGTTGTAGTGACGTCTATCACGTCTAATGTAGAGGGATGGGAGTAGACGCCCACCCGATAAGAGTTATCCAATCCGCATGCCCTATTATCATATACAGATATAACACCTATATTTAAGTTACCTTTCCTAACCAATTATATTGCATGATGATTTTTTATAGAAATTAGACGTCAGTGATGACGATTTTCGCCTATAAGAATTGCTGTTTGACTAAAGTTCGAGGAAGTCGGAACGAGACAGGTGATTGCAATGCTGCTGATTTCCATTTGTTTCTCTGTTTGATGTAATTATCATTAAATGGAATTCCCTTTGCCAAGTCCTCATTATTGAGTCGTGTTGGAGTAAGTGAATCCTGCACCCCCTGTCCTCACATGGTGCAGCTATCTTGTCTTACAGGTTGTTGAGGGTGAGTGCTGACCTATGGCCCCGTCAGCGAATTCCTCTTCTCGTGAACAAGGCTGTTTGGAGGGAGTCGGTGTAGGGTGGGTGGTGGTAGAGAGAATGGGGGTAGGATGGGTGCGTGGGCACAGAGATACTGAATGTTGGGTTGGTGGGGGCAGATAGAGTGGGGGTATGTTTAAAGAGAGTGGGGGTTGAGTGGTTGTGGGTAGAGATTGTGGGGTTAGGGTAGTTTGTGGTAGAGAAAGTGGGGTAGGATAGGTGGGTTAGAGAGAGAGAGGTAGGGAGGGTGGGGTTAGAGGGAGTTGGGGTAGGTTTGGTGGGGTAGATAGTGTTGATATGGTGGGTGATGTAGTTTGGGTGTGTGGGCGTAGGGTGGCTGGGTGGGGGTAGAGCAAGGGGAGGTACAGTGGGAGTTTGGGTGTAGAGAGGGGAGGTTTGGTGGGAGTAGGGATGGGTGGAGGTAGAGAGTGGGGGTTGGTTGGGTGGGTAGGCGGAGAGGTTATGGACAGAGAGTGGGGGTGGGTGGTCTCCAGAGTCGGGGTATTCGTGGGATTTGGTTGGGTGGGGTTGAGAATGTGGGGGTTTGGGGTGGTGGGGGTAGAGAGGGCAGGGCAAGGTGGAGAGTGCAAAGTATCAAAGGATGATGTGGCAAGGTTCCGAGGATGTGCAAGAGGGTGAGAAGGAGGGCAAATAGAGCAACGGAGGAAACGATTGAGAGAGGGGGCCATCGATGAGGAGCAAGGGGAAACATGAGCCAGAAAGGTTGAGAGTGAGTGAGTATGAAATAGAGCAACAGTTTGAGAGGAAGGATGAGGGGGTAGACAGTGGGGGTGTTAATGTATTTAATTTATTTATTGAGCACTGCACAGCAAAAAGTGTTTGGTAGAGAGAGTTGGGTGGGTGGGGTTAGATATAGGTGTGTGGGGATAGAGAGAGTGGGGAAGGTTGGGTTGGAGTAGAGAGAGCAGTGTAGGGTGGTAGTGTAGGTTGATGAGCGTAGAGAGAGCGGGGGTGGGTGGGGGTAGAGTGAGTGTGGAAGGTTGGGTTTGGGTGGAGAGAGTAGTGTAGGGTGGTAGTGTGGGTGGATGAGAGTAGAGAGAGTGGAGGTGGGGTGGGTGGGTGGCGGTGAATGGGGTTGTGAAAGAGAGAGAGTGTGTGGGGTGGCTGGTGGTAGAGAGAGTGGAGGTGTGGGATGGAGGGCGTGTCCATTGAGTGGGTGGGTGTTTGTAGAAAGGCAGCTTCAGGAGGACACAAAACAGATCAGCCGTCAAAAGTAGCCCCCAAATAGCCCAATTGAAAAAAAAAATACTAACTGTGCAGCTGGGAAATGGAAAGCCAGGCCAGGCACCCTACTTGCTTCTTTCAAAGCTGCTGATTAGTGCAAATAAGGTCAGGTAAGGTCAGGTAACTTCTCATTGGCAGAAGAGTTTGGGAAAAAAGATGTTAGTGATTTGCCAGTTTCATGCCATGGCATTGCCAGTTGCTATGGCAACCAGATATTCTCAATTCAGAACCCCCATTTCCTCTCTCTCTTCTGTAACAATGGAGTCGGCAATTCTGTGGAACGGGTGCCACAAAAATTCCCCAAAACCAAACATGCAGTCATTCCCTTCCTGGAGAGGGGGTGGGGGTGGGGACAAGTGCATGAATCGTCCCACCCTAGAAACATGTAGGTATTTCCCACCCACAGAGAATACAGCGCATTATGCCATAAAATGAAATGCAGCTATCTGCATATTCCTGGAGAGAAATACAGCTGCGCCCCCACCTAGAAGAATGTGTGCGGCTATTCCTCTGTGCCGCGTGTGATGTCGTTCTATACCCTCTCCAGAGCAGAGGATGGAGCGGCCTGACTCTGCCCCCACCCTGAAATAAAATACAATCAGTCTGACATCCCAGTGAGACCGCATGTGATGTCATCAGAAATGCATTCTCTGGCGTCATCAGTGTGCTCTAGTTTCCAGTCATGTCACTCGTGAAATCATAGCTGTGTCACCTGTGATGGCATCCGTTTGGTCACAAGATGCAAAATGGAGGCTTGGAGTTAAAATGGCGTAGCTTCTAATAGGCCCTGAATTTCTGGGGCTTTGTGGTGTTAAAGAGGCACCTTAACGGCACTTGAACTAGAGTTGCTCACTGAATTTCAAGGGTTTTGTTTTGTTGAACTGATTCTATTTAATTGCCTTTCAACGAATTCCTTTTTTTTACAGGATTGTGAGTGTTTTGTTATTCTATACCTCACACCACTTCTGCCACTACAGTATTAGCGTGCTTTCCTCACACATTTGTTTTCCTTCTGTGATGAAATCATTGCACTCTTAGGCTGCCCAGGCAACAGGGGCTTTGGGTTTTCCACAATTGGGGGGGGGGGGCTTTGGCGTTTCTCATCTTTTGCTTATCCTCCAATTTTCTGGGATTTGTTCTCATCCAACTCCAACTGGAAGAGCGATAAGTTAAGAGGCTTTGCCATAAACCCGCCCCACAGCGGGGTGCGAGAGTGGGCTCTTGTGAGCACACAGCACTCCAGTGGGCAGTCTGAGTAGAGACACACTGCAGAGACTCCTGCGCGTGCCGAACCGTGCACTGTTCATTGTCGTGCTTGTCAGTAACAACCACCTCCACCAGCAAGAAAAAAAAAACTAGACAGAATTTTTGTTTTTTTTGTTTATTCTTTTTTTGGGTGGTTATGTCTGTGAGGCCATGCTCACTGTTCGTGTACTTGGTAGATCCCACTTGACACAGAAACAAGTCCCCTTCTCTTGGGATTCACCAGGAACAGAACACAGGCCCCTTCACTTGGGGTTACGCAGAATATACTCAGGATCGATCTAGCAGATCACCAGTGAATGCGAACAACAGCCGCAATCCCCCATCCACAACTTCAGCCTCCCGCACTCAAGCTGGGATTACAGTCGCGTGGCACCACGCCTGGCACACAGAACCTGCTGTGATCCCGCCACACAAAAGGATCTCTTGCTACCACCAACTACTCCAGGCTACCAGGTACCCCGGGGGTTACAGGCAAACCTGTCATAATCATATGCTGGTCAATCGAGAACATTACGTATTAATACCAGACTCCTAGAAAACATGCTATGCTTCTTCACAAAAGGTAACCACATAGTGCCGCAGCCTGGGGACACCCATGTAGTCATAGTATTAGCTGGGATATTCCCCTTCTCTTGCCTGAATGATGAGCTGGACGTGAGCACAGACCTTTGCATCCGGACCTGTCTGCTAGGCCTCTCATGTACATAATTATCACCGGACAATAAAAAAAGAAAAGAATCAGTCATGTCAAGTTACATTATTTTGCCCCAATCCCACATCCAACACTGCATCCTCCCACAGTCATTGTGGCTTTCCTCATGATGTCTCTCTCCTCAATATATGATAAAATGACACAGTACAATATTTAATGACACTGGCTAGACCCTTATGCATGCTAGCATGGCCATGAAACACGTCCTTGTCTCTTCCAATCATGTTCATGATACCGGCACTCTAAATATGTTTACATTCACACTTTAAAACACCTTTTGGATCATCCTTCTCTCACTCTATTTCATGGAGCTGGTGTTCTATTGCATGCATGCTAGCAGTTCCACTATACAACACCTTTTTGATGATGGTGTCACAAATATATGGCATCCTTGTCGCATTAAATCATGCCAGACACCCCAATGTATGCCAGTATTACCTATTTAAATTACGTTTTAGATGTTGGTGTTGCTAATATACATTCTCCCCATCACTCTCAATCATGTTCATGACAGTGGTGCCATCCTCTCATATATGATAACATTTCCAATTTAAAACGTTTTTATGACCCTAACTCCCTCAACATTTCTCATTAAATCCTATTCAAGATTTTGGTTCCTCGGAAATAAATCTGCATTGTCACTTTGTTTCACCTATATGATGATATCACCCCAATATATGTCATCCTTAAGACTCTCAATCTCAAGTTTGCCCCAAATACATGCCAGCATTGCTACTTTTAATCACTTGTAAGACCATGATGCGGGAGCGGTCGGGAGTGGTTCTCCCCTACTTCCTTTTAATTTAGTTTTACTGTTCCTATACTTTATTTTTAAAAAGAAACTGTTCCGTAATCGTTTTGTTTTAAAATAAAAGTTTAGGACGAACTTGCAGAAGCATGTATTTCGGGGTTTGTATTGTGCGTGGGAGGGTGCGTGGCGATGGGTTTTATGGGGGGCGGTGCAGAGCAGTAGGGAACATAATTCCACTACTTCTTTTCATACACTTCGACCACTGAATACATATTATCCTTGTTACTCTCAGGCATGCTGGTGCCCCGAATAAATGGAAGCATTCCAACTTGTAATCCCTTCCATTATGCTGCTCCCACCAATATGGACATCCTTTTCACTTTAACCATGACTGGGCCCCCCGCCCCATTGTTTAGTCAGCAGTGCTACTTTGAATCAAGCTTCTTCCCTCAATATATGTAATTCCTGTCACTTTAATCATACTGATGCCCCAATGTATGCCAGTATTTCCACTTTAAATTACTTTTCTCATGCTTCTGTCATCCATTATATGTCATCCTTTATACGTTAATTGATGCTGATCCCCCAATATATGTCATGCCCATCTCTTTAAATCAAACTGGTCTCACAATATATATTAGCATCCTCATTATTCCAAAGTACATTCGACTCTCTAATACATGCCAACCTTGACAGACACAATCACAATAGTGACACCAATAAATGACAGCATTGTCACTTAAATCATGCTGTTACTGTAATGTATGTCTTCCCTGTCTGGAATTGTCACTTTGAATATATGTTGTACTTGTCATGTTACATCTCTATGGTACTGCAAAGATATGTCATTCTTGTTACTCTCAAATATACTGGTGTGCCCAATACATGCCATCATTGGCACATTAAATCATTATTAAGATGGGGGTGCCACAATATATATAATTGTTTCACTCTCAATCGCCCAGTTGTTATGTTACGTTACTCAGATTTAGAATGCACACGTACACCCGAAGGCATGTTGGAGCGAGGATAGTCACAGCAGTACAACATCAATCTAGGTGACTAATGAAAGAGCTGAGTTTTCATCAATCCACAGAAGAGCAGGTTGTTCATGGTCAGCCTCAAAGTTAAAGGGAGACCATTCCATAACTTACTAGTGGCCACAGAAAAGGTTTGGCTGTGTCGGGTAAAAAGACAGCCCCAGAGTGACAGAGATGAAGAGGCCATGCTCGGCCCCTATTGTGAGAGTGAAGCTGGCTAATGTGGAGTCCCATTGAAATATAAAAGCCAGTACAAAACAGTGATTTCTGACATAAGGCCTAGTGAATGAACGAGAATGGGCCTCTTGCAACTTCAGTAAAATACAAAGATACAGAGCTGAAGGACAGTTTGCCTTCGAACTGTGATTGTAACTGTGTCCAATGGAGGCAAACAAAAGACACAGGGGCTGCAGGTGCCGACTTCGTGTAAACTGCAAAAAAAGGTACCTTTTTGCAGATTAAAAAGTGCCACAGTACACATGTGCAAATATACTTTGAAAGGATAGGCATGTGAAAAACACCAAGGAGGAATGATGACTGACATTTAAGAAATAAAGTCAAGTGACGGATTGTGTTTGTCAGGAATAAGGAGACTTATTTTCCTCATATACAATGACAGCTTGTAATGAGAAAGGTCTACTTCGTTTTGTAAAAGTGAACACTAGTTTCCTATGTTAACTGTGGCCTGTCTGTGTGCATAAGATTAATAATGACTCTACCTCTTTTCTAATATAGTAGAAAAGAAAGATTGTATTTATGAACAGCAGGTCTAGATATAATGCTGAAATGTTACATGTAAGCACATCTTGTCGATTTAAATTTTTATTTTCTGAAGTATCAATGCATCTGGTGTTTTCCTCACTGAACTGAAAGGCCTGTGCCTTTGAAAACCTAAGCTCAAGACCTTTGTCTGAGGACCCCTAGTAGAAGGAGGACTGAATTTCAGTTTACATTTTAAGATATACAGAGAAGTAGATCAAAATTATGAAATTTACAGATAAAACAGCCAGCAGAAATGACCTTTTAAGGTAAGGATCCCCATTAACTTTGCATTAGTGGCCAACAGAAATGACCTTTTCAGGGCTGGTTCGATCTCAAGAAATGGCTCGGATGATCAAGCATTGTATATGAATCAGACCTTGCTGATAAGCAGATGTTTCTGATCAGGTCACAGAAGATGAAATTAATCCTAAGAACTGGTGGGGGCTAGATATGGAGTTACCTCACATGTAATGTATTGCCATATGTTCAACATTGAACACATTTTCTTAAATGAAAAGACTATTGTGTTTGTTTGTTTGTTTGTTTATTTATTTGTATTGCGCGCCAGACCCAAGGGTAACCGGGCGCAGTGAACAGAATATACGAAGCTTACAATGTTGCATGGAGATTACAGTGTTATAGCAATTTGCAATGTTGCATAGTTAAAATTTACAATAGTGATAAATCTTGAAGGTACATATATACATACAGATAAGTAACATAACACAGATTAGAGTCTTACAAATCTTACATATTATTGTCATTGAGGTGTTTGATAAGATTCGTTCTAAAGTGGAGGAAAGGTTGGTTTGATCTCAGGTTGTGAGGTAGGGCATTCCACCATTTAGCAGCTAGCACAGGGAAGCTTGAACCGCCAATTTTGGCAAGTTTAAATCTAGGAATTTCCAGACAGTTGGAGTTGGGGGTTCTTGTAGGTCTGCTGGAAATTTTTCTTTTTATTTTGTCCATCAGGTAAATGGGGGCAGCGTTATTGAGGGCTTTGTGTGTCAGGGAGAGCATTTTTGTGTGTTTCCCCGAGCTCATACCAAACTAATTTAAAAGGGGAAAACAAGTCAAATGTGGCCATGTAAAAATGAATTTTGTGTGATGGATAAAACTTAGTTATGATAAAAAAATATGATTCCGGCCTTCCCAAGGGAATAGAACATTGTTGTGATGATAGGTTATGATAGTAAGGTTGGAATCAGGAAGGGGCAGATTTGTGACTATTTTGGCTCAGGAGAAAATTGTTAAAAACTATAGCTCCGGCAAAGAAGGGCGTGCCAACATAAATTCATTTTTTCAGACTCGCCATAAAACGTAGAATCAAAAAATATATAGGTTCATGCAGTTATCTAAAAAAATCAGGGTAGCTGCCATTTTGTGCGATTTTTCAACAGAAAAAGGTAAAACCCACCTGTCATTTCTGCATGATGTGTTTTTCCTCCTCCGTCAGCTTTCATAACCCACACCTCCCAACTTATGGTCCAATCACCAGCCAGTGAGCGTCTTGGTGGGAAGTGAAGTGAGAAAACTGGCCAATCCATACTGAGGGAAATATGATAATAATGGAGTGTCACCGGGCCTATAAGAGCTCAGTTTTCTATCTGAGTGGACTGACTTGCTGATCTTTCTTTGACTCTTCAACTCTTGGGACCCTTCTTTGGATTTTTGATTTTTGCCTTGACTTCATCACTCAATTGCTGGAGGTAGTCTGCTTCTGGGCTCTTGTAAAGAACTAGCAGAGGGACAGGAAGAGCTAAAAGTGCCTTATACATTACGTGAGAGACAGAGACTGTGAAATCTAATAGCTAGCTGGGACTGCCAATTGAGGAGCCAGAGGAAGCCTGGGTGCTTGGCACTACCCTTGACCAAAGCCTTTGACCAGATCTGTGTTGTCCTCAGAGGAGCCCTGCTTTTTACCTGGATGCCCCATAACTAAGGCCTCCCACATAAGTAACTATGTATAATATATTTATAATATATACTATAATATATAATATAATATATATAATGTATAATATATTTACCAATCCCCTATTTGACAAATTGGACAGATTTGGTGTCACCTACATGAATTACGCAGATGACAACCAGATACTCATTCCCCTTTCAGGCAATGTCGTCTCTGATACGGTATTGGTATATGAAATATACCTCCTCATTCAGGCATGGATGGCAACTCATGGCCTCTGCCTGAATGACGACAAAAAAGAGATCCTCATTCTTGGCTCTGCTATTGAACTAAAAAAAAACTCGACACCAACTACTCTGCTTTCAACATCGATGGCAATAAGACCACAGTAGCCAAAGAAGTGAAAACGTTAGGATATTACCTTGACTCCACCCCAACCTTGTGAAAACAGGTAAACTCTCCGGCATCATCCACCGTCTATACCTGCAAACTTATTAGATCATGCAGACCATTCCTAACACAAACTAGTTGCATTATCCTAGCCAATGCTCTAATACTATCAAAACTTGATTATTGCAACACCCTATATTTGGGAGCCAATAAATACATCACTAGCAAAATCCAGACACTGAAAATAATGCCCTTAGAATGGCCCTGAAATTACCTACCAGAGATCATGTATCAAACATGAGAATAGGTCACCACTGGCTAAAAATAAGTGACAGGATCCTTCTCAAAACAGTCTTGTTAACTTTGAAGTGCCTTCATAACGCAGTCCCACCCTACCTTATGAAAATAATATTCAGAAGAACATCGAACAGCCCCTCCAGAGCGGCTAATTCCCACTGCCTACAGATACCTAGATTTAGGTTAAAAATACAGGAGGAAATAGCTTTACGGTAAAAGCTGCCCAGTATTGGAATGCACTCCCACTTGATCTTAGAATAGACCAGTCCTACTATAGCTTCAGATGAAACACTATTAACTGGCTACAATCCAATGACCAGCACAACTAACCTACTTGTATTTGCCTCTGAACCTTCTCCTGCACTTGTTTTTACCCCTGTACCTGGCTTCCTACTGTATTTTATCTTGACTCTTGCACTCATGTATGTATGAACCTCATTTCTCCCTGTGATTATGCAATGCATGTATGTACCCTACACTACCCTCCACACTATGTAACTAAGCTTTAAGTATCCTTGTACACTGTTGCACCCAGCTACCTAAGGGTTTGGTGCGCCCTACAAATCAATAAACAAACAAACAAGTAGATTAATCTGAAGGCCACAACACAAGTGTGGGGGGGATCTGCCAGCCTTAATCTCCATCTTGCATAGTGGGTAGGGGGTTGGAACTGGGGAGACCTGTGGCAAATTAACTCCACTATAGAAAATTACCCTGTCCATTTAAATTGAAATTTGTTGGGAACTGTCTGCCTTAATCCTTTCCATTAAATTGTGGGGATGGGCGAAGCTGTATAGATACTTAGCACATTGAATTGAAGTTAAATCAATGAATTCCCATATTGAAAATCACGGAATGAGTGTTGTTACAGTTGAAAGCTAACAAAGTTCATGCCCAGTGTGTTAGTGCTGGTATAGACAATGACGTACTTGGCTGACTCTACCTTTCTGAAACCCTGGTCTTCTGTACCGAAGGGGGGTGTCCGTAATTCAAAAATAAATAACCCTGAAACATTCTATTCAAGTGAATGTAGAGGGTGTACAACGAAATGTCGCATTTATTTACTTGCATCCCAAAACGATTTCCCCAAAACCCTTTATTTCTTGCAAAGAAAAAGCCCAAAACGATTTTCTAATTGAGTTCCTTTCTTGCTATTGACTTAAAAAAAAAAAAAAAAACGATTTTGCTACTGTATTCCAACTCAAAGTGGTCATATCTAGTTGATGCCTGGAGGGTGGGGGTTGCTGAAAGAAAGGAATATTGTGCTGAACTAAGCAATCACGGTGTGTTTTGTATGTTTCCTATTGGTTAATTTGCAAGAAATCAGATGTAAATTGTGACTGCCAACTTCAACATTTTACCTGTGTGTTGTAGTATCTGTAAATTCATTAGAAAAATGAGTCAGTCAATTGGTGCAAGAACTTTGAATGTGTGATATTGTGTAGTGCCACAGCATTGGTGGCTGAAGTTTTGGTTGCTATTAAATGTTGTCAAACATTAAACAAATATATATTTGTTCTTCCTCCTGGCCCCCACTGTTGACCGGAGGAAGACCACTCCATCCGGCCGTGCCATCTCAGCTTAGCACATGGGATAAGGCTAAGCCAGCTTGCCTCAACAACGCCGCTTCACACAGATCCCTTACTGCCACTTTGCCACCAGTGATCCTAAGGGTGTCCTGCATGTCGCTGAACACCATTTTCATTAATATTGATGTTCCCTGCTGCATGCAACACGATTTAACCATATAACACACATGTGTTCCATTTCCTGTAATTGCAGCCGTTCCTGTTGTTGTCTGGTTGCCTAGCTACTTAATCAGAGAAGCAGCGCTCTGATTGGGCCTTACTTGTTTCTTCAACGCCTGGGAAGCACCGGAAGGCATAAACCGGCCTGATCTAAGAAGGCCGGATTCAAAAGGCTACCTGCCTTTCTGTGCCCTCATTCTACTACATTTTGAGGAGGAGGGCTGAAGCCCGTCCTGGCCCCCACCGCTGACCGGAGGAAGACCGCTCAATCCGGCCGTGCCATCTCAGCCGAGCGCATGGGGTTAGGCTAAGCCAGCTTACCTCAACAACGCCGCTTCACACAGAGCCCTTACTGGCACTTTTCCACCAGTGATCCTGAGGACGTCTTGCAAAGTACGCCGAAGACAATTTTCATTAATATTGATGTTCCCTGCTGCACGCGACACAATTTAACCGTGTAATGCAAAGGTGTTCCATTTCCTGTAATGGCCGCCGTGCCTGTTGTTATCTGGTTGCCTAGCAACTTAATCAGAGATGCCGCACTCTGATTGGGCCTTACTGGTTTCTTCAACACCCCGGAAGCACCAGAAGGTGTAAGCCATCCTGATCTCAGAAAGCCATATTCAAAAGGCTACCCGCCTGTCTGTGCCTCTCCATGACGGTACGGGCCGTCGGCCGGTCACGCAGCCGCCCTGCCCATACCAGTCACACAACCGTGAGTACTTTGACAGCTGTCCATTCTTCTTATCACCCGTGCAACGTTGCTATTAGATGCACCCATTTACCCTCAACCTGTCTACGGGCCATGGTCATGAGCATGTCACGAATAGACAAGATTCTCTGACGCCTTCCCAGCCACTGAAATACCTCAGCCGGAACTATTTAACATTGCCATATCGTTCTGTCGTTCCTCCCAATGAGGTTGAATCGATTGTTATCGCCCAGCTAATCCCTTCTGGATTACTGCCCCATATCTCTTCCATCAATGACGTCCTCATTTGTGCAACATAGTTCACGGCACTGGGTATGGACCGACTCGCACCCTCCCTGCCGCGGCGTAAGCAGTGTGCCACGCTGTCTGCAATATGTCGCACTGTCATCTCATTCTCCACAGTTGGTACAACCACTCAGCCAATTGCTTTCATGACAGGACGCACTGTCTGACCATATGTACTCGCTGTATGCACAACTGCCATTAACTAATGAAGAACCTCATGACTCTTTGTACTATTGTTGACCTATCAACTGTGCAGCTTGACCAGTAATAATGTTATAATCTATTATGGAATGCTTTGATTAAGTTTAACTCTTTTTCCAATGTGTTTTGCAGTGTTTACACTCTTTCTATACCGTACCAGGGAATGCATAATGCTAATATAACATCCCTTATCGAGGTGTTTTATCTTTACCCAGCATAGGCGCAACACACTTACTACCTCACTCTTTTATTTATTTATATTTTATTTGGATTTTTAAAGCGCCCTGTGGCCGGTAGGTATCGTGGCGCTGTTACAGAATGTTCACTTAATAACACAGTATACAAGTGATAGCCTTTCATGTGCAATAGTAAGGGTTAACATGGCATAGCTGATGGTGTTCCAAGGTTACAAGGGAATAAACGGTTGCAAGCAATACATTAGCGACTAGTCTAGTTAAAAAGCTTTGTTTTGAGCACTTTTCTGAATATTGTAAGGGATTCTTCATTTCTTAGGCTGGGTGGGAGCGCGTTCCAAGCTTTTGGGGCTAGGACTTGAAAGCTGGTGCCGCCAGCTTTCGCTCTGTTGAAGGCTAGGACTGAGAGTAAGTGAGCGTATTGGTCACGTTTTGGTCTGTCGGCTGGGGCTTGGTGAACTCCGTCTGTAAGGTATGCCGGGGCTGCCTGGGAAAGGCATTTGTGCGTGATAGTGAGGGCCTTGAATGTTATGCGTTCTTTGATAGGGAGCCAGTGGGCATCTTTTCTTGCCTGGGAGATGTGCTCTCTCCTCGGGATGCTCAGAGCGGTTCTAAGGGCGTTGTTCTGTGCAATTTGTAATCTGTTTATGTTATTTGCAAATGTGCCTAAGAGTAGGATGTTGCAGTAGTCAAGTTTTGCGCCAATTGTGGCTCTAGCAATGTAAGGGCAGTTTGTTGGTGATAGGTGGGGTTTTACTTCATTTATGATTTTAGTAGTGAGTGCAGCTGATGATGAGATGGCACTAACTTTTCTGTCCATTGATAGGGTAGAATCCAAGTATACACCAAGAGTTTTCACTGCTGTGGAGGCTGTGATAGTTGAATTCTCGATATTGAAAGAGTTGTATTTGTTGTCTAGTTTTTTTAGTGATTCTTTTGGGCCTACTAGTAGGATTTCTGTCTTTTCCCTGTTTAAACAGAGACCATTTGCTGTCATCCAAGCCTGGATGTGTGCATATGTCTTCTGTAGGGTATTGAGGTCTTCGCCATCAGCTATTTTCAACTGTGCCAGCCTTCAATTTCTTTGAGGAGGCAAGGCCTAATTTGCACGCTAGTTTTAGCTATTATTGCCATACCGCCACCCTTTGCATTGTATCTATCCATCCTGAGAATGATTAAATCTGAAGGGATGGCACGAGCTTGCAGAGGGCCAGATGCTTGGTACAACCAGGTTTCTATTACCACTAGTAGGCCCAGTTGTTGGTCAATGATGAGATCATGGATCTCGATAGCCTGGGCTCCGAGTGAACGGGCATTAATGAGAGCACCTTTGAGATTAATTAGAGGCCCCATTATCTAACTGTAATGGGGACATCTTCTCAGCCCATTTAGTCAAGCACTGTGCCCCCATACTCATCCCCATTATTATAACCTTTTTTAATGCTTCGTTTAATGCGAATACGGTCCCAGCCAGCATTAAAAAAAAGCATGGGTGACCCCATTTCTGAAAAAAAACTATCCCTGGACTCAACAGTTCCCACAAAATACCGACCTATAACTACGGTCCAGTTCTTGCTTAAGATCATAGATAAAATAGCGTACACCCAAATTCAAGCCCATCCTGACCAAAATCAGCTCTTGGGAGTTATACAATCTGGATTTCGCCCCAACTATAGCACAGGGACAGCACCCCTAGACTTGAAAAACGAGATGGACACCATTAAGGACACTGGCAAACTCTGCATATTACTGCTTTTAGATCTATCTGCAGCATTCGACTTAGTGGATTGTGATGAACTCTGTGCTACACTAGCAAATTACTTTTCTTCTCTAAGGAAGCCACCCTCTGGGTGAAATCCTTTCTAGCTGAGCGCACGTCTAGAGTATCCATTGGGAAAGAGGCTGCAGACCCCATCCCAGTTCCCATAGGGGTACCCCATGGGTCATGTCTATTGCCCACCCTCCACAATGCATATACCAAGCTCCTATTTGCGGCTCTGGATGCTATGGGTGTCATCCATACCAATTTCACTGATGACACCCAGATCCTCATTCCGCTCTCAGGGAACTAGGACTATGACACCCTACCCATCAACAAAATATAGGCAATAATACAAAACTGGATGGCTTTGAACAGCTCATGCCTTAACGATGAGAAAACAGAGATTCTCATTGTGTGCTCCCCATCTAAAATCAATATGTTACCCTCGGACTACAAATCAATCAACATCAAATCTACTCTGAACCAGTATAAAAACAGGCAAAAACGTTAGGTGTGTACTTAGATGCTAATCTAACTATGACTAACATCCACCTCCTACACTTCCAAATTAATTGCCCTAAGTTGACAGTTCCTCATGCCCAAAAACTGTACCACATTAGCCAGAGCATTGATACTGTTTAAGCTAGATTACTGTAATGTACTCCTATCAGGTACCGCCAACGCTAATTTAGACAAACTACAACTAATGCAAAATAAAACTCTATGAGCAGCCATAGGACTAAAAAAATCCGACCACATCTCCAACATCAGGAGGGAAAACCATTGCCTACCCATCAAGGCTAGAATTATTTGTGTCACCCACAAATGTCTTGCACCCATGTACATTAATAACTCAATAAGAAAAAAGAACCCAGTAGGACACTTAGATCTGATAAAGAGTGGCTCCTGGTGGTCCCGCGCTTCATAAGTTCCAGAGCTGGGGGGAGGCAGCTTCCCAGTCATGGCCCCCAAACACCGGAATTCCCTTCCCTTAAACTTAAAAAATGAAGACTCCTTCCTTCAAAAATCTACTCAAAACCTGGCTATTTAACCAATTCTAGCCAGCTGACACCCAGTTACACTAGGCAGCCAATCTCCTCCCTAGTTAAAAGAGACTGGCTATCTGAATATGTAAATAGGTAATTATGACCTATGTAACTATAAATAATGTACTTTTATATGCAATCGCTTGTACTATTCTATTATATATGTATGTAGTTCTAATTCTATCATACTATAAATAAGCTGTCTGTAACTATGCCGTGATACCTCAGGGTTTGGGCATACAATAAATGCAATAAATAAATAAATAAAACAAATAAAATAAACAAATACATATTCTTATTACAGCGCCTGTTTCCTAGCTCATTGGTGGTAGATAGGGTATTTGTTGGGGTGTTGTGAGATGGGTGGGAGGCCTCACTAAAGTTGAATCTGTATTACCTTGCTTGTGGGGGAAAGAAACTCCCTGAGTTGAAAGTGACTGCCTGATTAATTGTGACAAAGCTGGGGGCTCATGGCTGGGATTTGGTTGAGAGTCTTCACTTGTGACAATGCAGTAGCAGGAGACTACTTATTTTGGTGTAACTGCATTGAAGTGGATGGAAACTTGTGTTGCATTGTGAAGTGCCATTCAGACCTGTACCCTGGATTCCAGAGCGGTGTAGAGCGGTGTATAGATATAACAGTGTTGATTTTGAGTTGTCATTGTGATTGGAAACTGAGCAGGAACATGGTTGAAAGTTTTTCCCTTGCAAAGCGCATATATAAGGTACAGAATACATTTCAGAATGCGCACCGTAGAAATCAATATGGCCAGGAAGCACCTCCTATTAAAGAGGAATGGGTAAAACAAGAACATGATATGTGGCAAGCCAGAATGATGCAGGACAGGAGGTAACATCTGCAAATGTTGACAAGTGGCAGGATAATGGGCTGTTAAATCAGGCCCTGACAAACCTTTACATGACACAGACCAGCAGAGCTGAGCAAATTAAAATGGCAAAGGCCACAGCATACATGTATTTCCATATGCTGATCATGGAAGAAAGACACCAGGATAGTGTGGCCTCTGTACAAAACCAGGCTTAGCTTTTGAATCAAGCCCAGAAAGAGCTGAAACATTTAAAAGTGAAAGTGCAACAGAGCCAAAACTTAGAAAATATTATTGAACAGCGTAAAGAGGAGTCGAAAACACAGCAGCAAGAAAAAGTTCTGCACTGCAAGGGGAGTATAAATAATGTGTTGAAAATCTGGGCACAAGTCAACCCACATTAAATTAGCAGATTGTTCATAATGGAGCCTGCTTAGAGGGCATTTTTACATTTCAATCACTGCTAAAGCAACTGAAAGCTGAAAACAGGCAGTTAATTATTTAGGGAGTTGATTCTCAAGGTGGGTTTGATTAGGTGCACCAAGATCAAAACCCCTTGAAACAGCAGAGAGAGCATTAGAGGGAAGAAAATAACAAATTAAGTCAAGAGAATAGTGCCCTGTTTCAGGAAGTGTGTCAGTTAATGATGGATGATAGAATGATAGAAATTCCATGGAGTTTGTCAAATGGACAACCTCCCAGGAATACTGCAACTTCTTGGCAGGACTGGACGACAAAGTTCACCAAAAATGGACCACCTACAAGGCGGCCATTCCAAACACTTCTCCATTCATAGAAATCCACAGGAGGCCCACAAGGAGGCATAGAACCTGCAGTGAGGGGAAGACCAAGCACCTATAGATTCATGCAGGAGCTGCAACTAGCATTTGCACATACTTCTAGGCAAATAGCCGGGAGCTCATCAGCACCTATATTCACATGCTCCCAAAATACATAATGACCCAATTAGTAAGGGATTTCCATGAGCGTAGGATCCTGATTGGGTGATGGTACAGGCCACATGAATTTATGAGGTACAATAGCCATCTGAAAACAAAAACAAATCTAAAAACCCCAAACCATCAAACACTCCTGCCGCTGCAAAGGTAGCAGAGGTGAAAAATATTCCACCATTGGGTTTGGAGATGGGGGGGGCTATAAATACTCCTCCTACCAATAAGAGGAACGTGAGGCAGTTGAGACACTCAGATCCAACCCAATCTTGTGGTAGCTAGGCAGGATGCCAGACTAGCACTCCATCTGACCCTGCCACCTACATCAGTCAAAGATACAAGTGTAATAGACCCATCCTGGGTTATGTCTAAACTCCCCTGGCACAGAAAGGGGGTCCTAATCAGGTAGGTACCACCCTCAAAACATCCCTCAGGATACTCCACCCCCAACCTAAGATTCTTCCCAGATACCCTTCAAACCCAAATTTACAGAATAATCCTCCTCTCTAACCCCACGATAAGGAAAATACATTCCAAAATTCGGGAGAAGGGAGACCTGGAATGGAAGGTTGGGCTCTTGGGGATCCCGTGGCATGGGAGGCCCCAACACCTCCCATTTTGCTCAAGAAGGACATGCAGCAGAGTCCAAGAAAGAAGCAAGATGTTCCAACCTGTTTTATTTCTATGAAGCAAAAAAAAACAGACAGGGCTTCGTGCACAGAGAGAAATCCAGGCACCGTCTCCCTCGAGGCTGGCTTGCAAGCAAGCTCTGTAACACACTGCAGGCTGACATCACAAAATTACACCAGCTCTCAGAAACCTATCCCATCCTGAGATTGGCAAGTGATAGGTAACCTATAGTGCCCTTATAGGAAGCCTGATCATTGGACATTTGGACCTTTGTGTCAGTGGGCTGGCTTGGCTTCTCCTACGCCATTACCTAATTCTAAATTTGTTGCATTGTGAATTTGTTCTCATTAGTTTTAGCTGAGCAGGCTTTTTGCCCCTGGACCCCCAACGTTCATTGGTCAGTGCTGAGCCATTCTTGTCACAATTATGTTTCAAATGAAGTCTGGATCTTGCGAAAAAGTCTTTCGTTCCCAGAAAAAAACCACTGGGCCCTGGGTGTTCTGCTCTGAATTACTCGTATTTATGAAGAATTAAAAATGCTTGTCTGCCAGAGTTCACTGTTGTTCAAAGAAAATAATCTTATCTTTCTGCAAGGCCTCAAGCTGCTCCTGGGTGTGCGAGGCGCATTGCTGCAGTCAGCACGAATCCCCACTGCGGCTGGTGTTCTGTGAGTACTTGGCTGTAATTTTCCTGAATCATGGCTTTACACTGTGCCATTTGATAATGCATGAATTGATCAGTTATAGTGCTGTTAGGTTAATTCATGTGAGCATCTGCAAGCGTTTAAACAGGAATTCTTGTGTTTTGTAAATTCTGGATGGCGGTACTGCTACATTTGAGGCATGTAATTTGCACTGTCGGTGAAGTGGGTGTCTTTCAGCATATTTGTCACCCATGGGCGCACTGGGGCCTGGTGCAAAATGATGAGTGCGCTCATTATTCTTCCTGCTGTTCTTTCTGTTGATGGGCCTGGGGTGGGGGGGCAGGAGTTTGATCTCGGTTTTCACACTTCAGTCCCCCCTCTGGTCGACTTGTCAACCACACCACCAAGCAACATTCATCTTCTTCCAGTCGGCATATCTTTGCCAATTCTCTGAGGTGTCCATAATTGTTCACATGATTGTCGATGACCAGTACATGTAGGATTATTCTCCTACTGCGTTCCACCACACTCACTTCCCTTCGTACTTCCTCGGATCACAGGGAGTATCCACCTTTATTACTGCTGGAACCAGGTTGAACATCGCTATCTTCTCCCTTAGTCCAACTCTTCCTTTCACCATGTCTTTTAGTGCTCCTCCTATGCTCACATCCATCAGTATTTGTATTACAATCGCTTCTTCTGCTGTTCTCTTGCATCTTGCAATGGATCCTGATCTTGCACAATGATGCTGCCCTCAGTACTAGTGTTTCAGTTATCATCTTCAATCCACCAGCCAGTCATGATGGCATCCATGACCGTGGAAACGCTAGCCAGTTCTTGTCTTTCTCTGTTCACATGTGTTTTCTGCTGAACAGTCTTTTGTTTGCTGGTACTTCATCCAATGTTGCTTCTGTCTCGCATGAGAAGTAGTTCCCCCCCTTTTCACTCCTCTGTCTGTTTCTCTTCTTCTGTTGTTTGGGCTTTTGGTGCTTTGTTCAGTCATCTCTTCTTCCTTCGGTTGTTTTCCATCTTGGGGAAGTCGTCAGGCCTCACGTCTTCCTTGGGCACCACCAACAAGGGCATGCTGATGTGCACCAACGAACAGTCTCCTCCCCAATTCGGTGGCAGTTTCTCTTGAGCTTTAGATCCATATGCTCAATAGAGGTCCCTAAGCACTGCTGTTCCTGCTCTCATGTCCCTACTGATCTCAACCTTCTTGCATCCAACATTTACGTCCACTTCTTTTCACTGTTGTGCTGGTAACATAAGGGCAGTGCTTTCAGAGTGTTTATTGGCATAGGTCCTTCTTCATTCTTCACCCAAGTCACCATCTTCGCACTCTTGTCCCACACCGTTAGGCACTTATTTATTTATTTATTGTTCATTTTATTCATTTATTTATTTTTCTTGCAGCTTGCTCACTGGTGCATTTGCTAGTTGTTTCTTCTCTCTCTGGCCCCTTTGCTACATACAGTTGTTCTTCAATGAGCTGCCAGTAGTTGGTCATCATGGGTAGTGTCTTGATGTAATCTTCTTTCATAGGGGATTGCCTCTTTTTACATCAATCTCAATGTTGCTGTCTTCCCTTGCAATCGTCTTCACGTTTGGAACACTTTGAGATACATGGGCGTCATGCTTTGCTGTAGGTATTTCTGTTGCAATTAATTCTCTCAAGGCACTCAAGGCATAGGTGATTAAAGAGCAAACAGGACAGCTCTCCCCAGTGGTGTCCCTACCAATTGTGTGCATGTGTGCATGTTGTTGGTTACTTTTGCTATGTGTGTGAGGTGTATGTTTTACTCCCTTTGTGTCTGCATTTACACTGCACTTACCTCTCCTTACTTTGGCAGCAGTCTTTTCCTCATCTTCTGACACTGTAGGTCTTCCTGCTTGGGTTAGGGAATGTTAGTAGTGGGTACAGCGGTAATGCTCCCTATTACATGTGATTTTTCAAAGGACCCCCCCATTATTCTGTTTACCATTAGCAGTCCCATCATGATGATGAGTCATTATTGGCTTGTCCATAACCACTTACGCTGCTAGGTCCTTGCAGCTGATTAGATGATAAAGTTGCCCTCATGAAAATCGCAAGAAAGGTATTAATACGTTAATACTTGTTAGTAACCTCAAGCTCCGCGAACTAAAAAATCACTGAGGGCAAAAATGAAATCTTCCCCAGGACATTTCTTGTTGAGGGTTTCTCAATGTGGGTCGGAAAGTATATGCACTGTATTCAAGTTGGGGAAAAGATTGGGCTAGGTATTCAATGGAAGCAAGTAAATATACTTCAGGGAAACATGCTCTAAGGGGTCTGGCTTTACTGATAGAGTGGGCAAATTGATTGGGAAAGGCTTCAGAATGGTTGAATGAGTAGACCTCATGGTGATGAATGGGAGGTAACATCTAGGAAATTTCCTACACAATTCCAACAGCATACATACGCAAAAACCTGCATGTGTGAGGAAAAGAGAGAGAACAAAACAGTGTTACAGCTGTCGGGTGCACAAAATATCATTTGAAGCCTATTTCAGCAAACTATGCACACAGTTTGTCAGTCCCTATTCTAGCTGCTTGTGTGCATTGGACCATAGGATGGCCAGGTTTCCCTAACTCGAGAGTGTTCATGTTGTCTTGTAGTTCATGAAAGTCTGTTGCGTTGGCCCTGTTGATTGTTGCTCCCTCGTTGCAAGGGTGGCCACCGCTTTGTAGGGATTGACACCTTACAAATCTAACAAAGTCTGTCAGGAGGGCAAAATGTCGCACTCTAGTCCCTAGCCACTGGAATGTAGTTGTCCGTTGTCTTCAGGCCTGCCCTGGGTCCTTTGTATCTGGCGAGAAATGAAAAAGAAGCGCCTAAGACCTGAGAATTGACATATGCTTTAGTTTCTTGATGTAACTTCTCTGCACTACTCACACTATTCTGTGTCCTAGTGGGAGGAGCCAAGGGTAAATGTATGCACCGTCCTGTCACCACCTGGTGGGCGTTGAATGGCAGTCAGACCCTAACTTGTTGCATAATTCAAAATGTACCTGGAAAATGGGTCGACAACCACTATCCTGTAGCTGTATCCTTAACACATCTGGATCATCTGAATTTAATTTAGGTAAAAATATTCATGACACACTTGGATCATATACACACAATTTAGGTGGTGGTGTACAAATGGGCTTTTGAGTCTTTGTATTTACTGTACTTTACTTTAAGCTATTTATAGTGTGCGCCTTTGTCCCGTGGGCATTTGCCGCTGACAAGCTAAACAGAGAAACATCAGGGTGGTAAATCTGTCATATAGGGTGGTTGTGTATCTAAATTAAGAGGATCATGTTCCTTAATTAAGAGAATCACAGGGTTTTTAGATCTTTCTTCTATGGCTCCTCTCACAACTTCTCAGAGCGTGCCCCGCAGTGAACTGCAGGCACTTTAAGCTGGTACTAATGACATTTGCTATCAAGTATTCGCTACCTGCCCCCCCTCTTATTATCTCTTTTTTTCTTTTTGTTTTTGCTCTCTATCAATCCCAACCATCACAATTTACTCCCATGCCCTGCATCCCACTCCATGTCCACTTGTTAAACCCTACTCTGTTAATTACTCATTTAAGTCTAGCATTGTATTACTCCACTACTTTCATTAATGTTGCAGTTGGACAATATATTTCTCCCCTCATGATCTACCCCCAAATTTTAATACAACCATTATTCTCCAATTTGTGCAGCAATTACCTCTTTCCCTATGTGTGTTTGCTAATGCATGTGGCCAGTGCTGTGTTCAAAAGCGCTAGTGGCATTACTACCTGCACTGTATTATTTTGTCGCCAAAGGGTGTCTGTTGGGAACATGGATCATCCAACCCTACCCAGAGTTTTCTCCTCCCGGGATGCGGCTCCCCGCAATTCCATGATGTGTGTCTCTGGTGTATTGTTGTACCCCACTCACATCACCATGTTCCTCACTCCTCTCATGGCAATGTGTCTCTCCTTCAGTTTTCTGCGCTGTGTTCTAGTGGCAGTGTGAGAGCCACTAATTTAGCTGTGTGTGTTCAATAATTAGTTGGCAATCATGCTCCCCTAACCTTCTCACTTGTCCTGCCTTCACTAGGTCCCACTACAGCATTTCCTAACCTCTGTACCCCATCAGTCTGACCGATAGTTAGTGAACCGTCAATGAAAGGCACGCCTCCCCCCCTCAAGTGCACCTTTCTCCTCCTTGTGTGTCTCATTGAATTACTCTGTGTTATTTGTGTATGTATGAGCCCAGTCTTCTTGCTGAAAGATGTGCGCTCAGAATGTAGCTATCTTTATGCACCCCCCTTTGTAGCGTGCACCCCAACTAAGCCTAAACAATCTTCCTTACTTTCAGCATGTGTATGCTTGGTGTTAAACAAGTTATGGCTTTGTCTGTGAATAAAGTGGTCATATCCAGTCTGCTCATGATGTCACAAATGTCCCTTCCCTAATGCATAGCCTAGTCGCCCCACTGTCACTCAGAAAGGAAAATGTTGTGTTACCTATCACCACCTCTATGTAATTGTCCTCAGCAGGATTGAGTGTGTATGTGAGACACATCGAGTTTGTCTGGGGGCTGTCCTATTAAGAGCATAATGTCAATCCATTTCCTTTGAAAGGGTTGTTCCCCACCAAGATGACCCCTCCCAGTCTTCTAACCAGTACTGTTGCTATTGTGTCTCTTTTCTGTATGTGTGCTCACTGCTGTGCAGTGCCCCTGGGTGTGATGCTTGTAAGTCCTGGGGTAGTGGTGCTGTCATTTGTTGTGTCTGTGTCTGTACAAGTAGTGGTGACAGTGCCTGTGTTGGTGCTTGTGGTGTCTGCTGAAATGATCCCTGTATCTGTCCTTGCTGCTGCTGGCACTGGGGATAATAATTTCCCTCTGCCCCTGCATACTATTGTTGTTCCTGATTCCCCCCCATTTTGCTTTGCTCCCCTAAAATGGCAGGTTCTTGAAACATGTCCTAAATGCCCACAGATCCAGCACTGTAGTGACTCTCTCCCCTGTCCTGAAACACCCCCTGGAATGTTTCCTGCATTCTGTGGTCCCTGTTGTCCATAGCCCCGAAATCCTCCCTGATTGTGGTGCATCTGTGGTCTAAACCCGCGCCCTCCTTGGAGTCCCCCCTTCTTTGAACCCTTGCTAGAGCCCGCACTGCCCCATGTATCCCCCCCACATGGGCGGTGCGTATTGTAGTGGTTGTTGACACTGATGTTGTGTAGTTGGTGCGTGTGAGTTGGGGCTGATTTTAACTGCCCCTCCCATTGCATACTTTAAGAATTTATTTTGTACCAACTTGGCCTCATCTGCTTTTCTCTGCCTCTGCCGTTTGTTTAACCGTCTTCTCTTGCCACAATCTACAATACACACAGTCAATTACTACCAGGCTATACTTGCTGCCTCCCTTCCATAAACCCATGCATGCTGCACCACCCCCTACCAAACCTCTATCATGTTTGGCTGTGCTGTCTTGTTCAGTCCTTCTCTCCTCCTCCCATCACTTCCTTTCCCATTCCCGTGCAACCCACTCACTGACCGCTTTTATGGCCCGCTCATCCTCCTGCTTTTGTGCCCATTCCCTTCCCATCTATCCCTTCTCCACGCTCCTTTCCCTTGAGCTCCCTCTCATCCTTCCTCCTCCATTCCCTTTCTCCGCTGTCAAGTTCCTCTGCTCCCTTCCTGTCTCTCATCTTACTCTGCACCTGCATTACCCGGTCTCTCTCCCTTCTCTCTTCTCCCTCCATTTGCTCTGCCCAGTCAAGCTTTGGACGCTCCTTCTCCCCACTCTCTATTGCTGTGGTCACTCCTTCCACCTCCCCCATTGTCTTCCCTTTAATTTTGAAAAAAAAAATACTTGTCCTGCTATTTGTTTCTCTGTGCCTTCACCTCTGCTTTCATGCACTGCAGAGCCCCCCCACCCCCCTTGCTCGCTCCTGTGCTGCTAGTGGGTTGTTCTGCACCTTCCTGTTTGTTCTCTTGAGTGTATTGTGATTGTTTGTATGTGGTGTATAAATGTTCTTCTGCTGCGTTCAGTTCTCTCATGGAATGCATTCCTTGCTTATCATTGGTGTCATCAAATATTACACTCCGGAGGTGCAGAAGGGTGAGACCCCTCTTCCCTCTGCTAATGCCTCACAACTTTCATTTCCTTCGTGCGCCACAGTTGAACTGTAGCCAGGCGCTTTTTTAGCCTCTTTCCCGTGTAAGTGCTGTGTATGTGTGTCAGTAGCAATTGCTGCACGGCTCTGGAGAAGCCTCCTATGGGCGGCCATGGTTTTATATATTTGCCTTCAGTACTTTTGAACCATTGTACACTATGTTTTACTAACTTATCTTAACATGAGGCTGTGTCCTACATAACATTTGAAGGGGAACCATTTCTCTGCTACCCCGAAATACATTATGCTTTTACCTCACCTCAAGTTGAGAATTTCAATAATCCGCTGTTCAGGGAGCAAAAGTTAGAAAATAATGTAACATTTCTCTTTTTGTTTTTTGTTTTTTCCTTCTCCTTTTTTTTTCTTACATTTCTGAGCCTTCTTGGCTGTGCACCTTAGCCAGTGCACTCCACGTGCAGCCC
Source organism: Ambystoma mexicanum (assembly GCF_040938575.1). NCBI lineage: Eukaryota > Metazoa > Chordata > Amphibia > Caudata > Ambystomatidae > Ambystoma > Ambystoma mexicanum. The sequence goes on from NC_090922.1 coordinate 1,511,517,207, forward strand.
ATCTTCACCAAACCATTGCCTTCTCCAGCACCCCCCACAATCTTGCGCATGTGCCTTCCACACACCGCCTCTGGGTCACCTCTCCTTCCTCTCCAAATCCACACCACTAGCTCCTCACCATCAAAAATATGTATCCTATGCAATCAATCTAAAGGTGACTTCACCAAACTAAAAACACAGTACAAATGAACAGACAAATGCGCATACACATAACAGCAACCCATTGCTTCCAACCCCACACAAAACCTCACAAAGATTCCAAAATAAAACCCCACAATCCCACAGCTGTCTTCCCACTCACCAGGGTGGAGTATTCTCTTTATTCCCTTGTGTTTGCTTTAAACTGCACCCGTGGCATCGCCTCACGAATGATACGCCTCTATCCAGGAGACTTAACAAGTCAAACACCTTCCGCAATCAAGGATAGCTCCAGCTAACCAATCACTGCAGAAATACATCATCCATGCTCTAGACTACAACGCCTGACTCACAGGTATACCTCTATTTACATACTTCTGCAGTGCAAGCCTGTCAAGTTTATAGTCCTGGTTGTTCACCAGAACCTTTTACCTCGAAGACCGAACGCTCCCTACACACAAAAGCTTCAGTCCCTATCGAGACAATACACTTAACAGTTCTACAACATACTGAATTAACAATACTTCGTAATACTTAAACATTTGCCCATTGTTACCCCAAACAATCACACCCTCCCCTCAAAGCCCATGTTGCTGGTTGCTTGAACTTGTACTTACATTTCCTATGCTGCACTGGCACTTGCTCTGCTACTGGACACCCCCCATCAAGGCGCTTCACTAGACCCCTTCTTCTGCAGGTCTTTCACCTGCCCTTAAGCAGGGTATTTCCAAGTGGCCCTGATGCCTTTACCCGGATACGTGTTTTCCGGTGGTCTTCAGGTGCAAGCGAGGGTCCCTCAGCTTCTTTGGGTCGGCGGCAGGAGGGCGGGCAGTTCAATGCAGGCGCAGGCAGTGCCCATCCACCAAGGGCCGTACAATGAGCAATGAGCCTCACAGAGGACACCAACTTGTGGGGAGAAGTTGGTCCCCCACCAGGGCTCCTGGGGGTCCCGGGTATGGGAGACCCCAACACCTCCCATTTTGCCCAAGAAGGAAATGCCACAGAGTCCAAGAAAGAAGCAGCATGTTCCAAACTATTTTATTTCTGGGATGCAAAAAGAAAACACACAGGGCTTTGTGCACAGAGAGAAATCCAGGCACCCTCTCCCTCGAGGCTGGCTTGCAAGCCAGCTTTGTAACACACTGCAGGCTGACATCACAAAATTAGACCAGCTCCCAGAAACCTATCTCATCCTGAGATTGGCTGCTCAATGGCAGGTGACCTATAGTGCCCTTATAGGAAGCCTGAACATTGGACATTTGGGCCTTCGTGTCAGTGGGCTGCTTGGCGCTCCTCCCTCATTACCTAATTCTAAAATTGTTGCATTGTGAATTTGTTCTCATTAGTTTTAGCTGTGCAGGCTTTTCAGCCCAGGTCCCTCAGCATTCATTGGCCAGAGCTGAGCCATTCTTCTTACAATTATGTTTCAAATGATGTCTGGATCTTGCGAAAATGTCTTTCGTTCCCAGAGAAAAACCACTGGGCCCTGGGTGTTCTGCTCTGAATTACTCGTATTTATGAAGAATTAAAAATGCATGTCTGCCAGAGTTCACTGTCGTTCAAAGAAAAGAATCTCATCTTACTACACAGCCTTGAGCTGCTCCTGGGTTTGCAAGGCACATTGCTGAAGTCAGCACAAATCCCCACTGTGGCTGGTATTCTGTGAGACAAGTGTACTTGGCTGTAATTTTCCTGAAGCATGGCTTTACACTGTGCCATTTGATAATACATCAATTGATGAGTTATAGTGCTGTTAGGTTAGTCATGTGAGCATCTGCAAGCCCTTAAACAGGAATTCTTGTGTTTTGTAAATTCTGCATGGCGGTACTGCTGCATTTGAGGCATGTAGGTTGCAGTGTTGGTGAAGTGGGTGTCTTTCAGCATATTTGTCACCCATGGGCGCACTGGGCCTGGTGCAAAATGATGAGTGCGCTCATTATTATCCCTGCTGTTCTTTCTGTTGATGGGCCTGGGGTGATGGGGCAGGAGTTTGATCTCGATTTTCCCTCTTCAAGAAGGTTACCGGGGAAACTCCCAATACCCAATCTACTCTGGGAGAAGGGACAGCTACCCTTTCTGGGAGCAGAAAATGTATGAATCAAGATCTCCCTAACTACCAGAGAAAATGTCACAACTGGAGCAACAAGTCCAACAACCAACAACTAACTTAAGACCTGGGTCGCATGTTGCAGGCTCAGCAGGACCCTCAACTGGAAATTGCTTCTCAGAATAACTTGACACCTGGGAGAGGTGCCCCCGAGCAATGACAGGAGGAAATCTCCAACAATCAACAGGTTCCAGAGGAGGGGGCCTGCCTGGGTGGAAGGGAGATACTAAGCCCTAGAGGAAGCTTTATTTCCAACCAAAACAAACCCCTGGAACCTCGAAAAGCTGGAACTTAAAGAACAGAGGTTAAGTAGGAGCAATCGAAAGCCAAAGACAACCCACTTTGTCGAGGAAGTCTGCATCATCCCTTTCAAAGGAGAAGATTCCCAGGAAATCTTATCTTTCTGAGATGGAGGGATCCCTCCCTAGGAAAAATGGGTCCCAAACAACCCTGATTTAGACTGGGTAAGTATGGAAACCGACCCAGAGCAAGATGCTCTTAAACCCATACAATGTTGCCCAGATGACCCTGAAAGCAATGAGATATCCCTCCAAAAAGGTTTGGGTAACTGTCTCCAGGAAAAGGGAGACAGCAAAGAATTGTGGCAAAAAGGGACTTCCCAATCCACATGTTTCTGGGTGCAAAATCTTCTTTACAGATTTCCGGATTTCAACAGAAAAAACTGTGTAAGATCACAAAGTGTCGGAGTTCAATATAAAAAAGTGAACTGCCAAGCTGGTGCAAAAAATGCAAATTTGCTTTTCCCTCTTGAGGAGAGAGAAGGGAGATTATATGCTTCCATCAAGGTACAGGATCAGTGTGCATTATCAACGCTGGTAGACACTGGATCCCTAGCCACCCTCCTGTCCTAAAAAGCATTCAACCAACCAAATTCCCCTTAGACCGCTTCCCGGACAACTTGAAAACTTCAATGGGAATGGTATTTCCAACAAAGGGACTGGCTATCTGGAAATCGAAAGTGGGTGACATAGGGTGAAACACCCAGTGATAGTCTTCACTCCAGAGGGCACACCTTCTCTATTGGGGAATGAACTCTTCGGAGGTTATCACACCTGATAGACTTTGTGAACAAGGTCCTCTGGACCCAGAATAACTGAACAATTAAATTAAAACAAAGCACAAATTATGTGAGTTTGAATGGCACATGCCACATGATTGAACAGCGCTCCGACGAAAAATAATTCCATTTTAGGAACAAAGAAGTCCCAGACATCACTGTCATCTCTGTCGGAGAAGAAACTGGTGATGGGACCCTTCTCCATTTTTGAAAATCAACCTCCCTCTCAGTTTTAAGTGGCATTCCACACGGGCGGGAAATACTCTGAAGTTGTATACCAACCCCAAATCCCATGACAAAAGATGATGAAAAACGAGCTCAAAGTTTGTCCGATATCCGGATAAAGGGTGAACAGCTGTTTTTCCCCATTCCGTTAAATGAGAAGGTGGGCCTGTTCTCGCCAAAGTATGCCTGAATAACAGAAGAAGCTTCATCAGTTAAGCATTATTCAGGAAACTCCAAAAAGTTCAGACCATTCCCACATTTAAATTGATGGATAAGTGGGAAATGGGCCTGGAAACTCCATCTTCCAAACAACTCCTACCTAGCAAGTGTATGCTAAAAATGTCCATTTGCGACAAAAGCATATTACATAATTGTTGGGTTGTGAGAGATGTCCCTCCACCTGTTACTTAGGCAGTGACATTCTCAATCGATTTCACAATTAATTTTGACCTAATTAATAACAAAGCCGGGTTCCGACTTGGAGGTACCCCCATGGGCTTTGACAACACTGAAAAAGCATTTGGGTCAGCTCAATTGCTGCCATATGTGGTTCAAGTTCTATTGAGAAAAGAGGTTACCATCCCAGGACAGGTGCGACAATTTATAATTCCCCCAAAAATTAAGTGGAGATAGAACCTCAAAAACCAGGAGGTCTATATAAATTTGAATGATCATCCCCATCCGACATCTCTAGTTGAACTGGAATACAACACCATTCGAATATTGGTGGATAACAGCGACCCTCGAAGTATCACTTGGGGCGCAGGCACCTTCATTGGAATGGCGGTTGATGCCCAACATTATTCTACTGATTTATGTAATGAGATAATTGGACCAATTCCAAATGACTGCCTACTCGGAAAAGATGTTCACCAGGCAAGGGGGGTATTTCGTGGAGTACTTTTGCTGCACTCATGGTGTGGAGGAGGTGACATGTGACATTAGAAAGGATGAGGTGGTATTCTGAGTCAACAGTGACTACCTCCCATCCTTGGAACCTCACACCCAGGCCAACACCATAACAATAGATCTCTCCACCCAACTGGAGGATACCACTGAAATTGCCAAGCCCAAGTTATTTCCAGGATTTAAGCAGATGGTCGAAAAATTAATAAATCTTGCTGATGCCTGTGAGACCGAGGAGCAAAAACACAGGCTGAAACAGGTTTTTCTGCATTTTCAGAATATCTTTGCAGTGCATTCATATGATTGTGGACGCACAGAGATATATTCAACCACCATACCCAAGGACCCCGAGAAGGCTCCAGTATTTATGAAGCAATACCGGCTACCTCTCACATCTATAGAGTCACTCCATGATATTATTCAAAAAACTTAGAATCCCGTGGGATGATTCATCCAATCCACAGTACCTTTAACAACCCGGTACTGAGGTTACTCAAACCCAATGGCCAATGGTGACTTTGTGCAGAGCTAAGGGAGTTAAATAACCAGGTCCACATGTCAAGATGGCCCCTTCCCAACATCAATCAAGGACTGGTTCAGATCTAAGCATCAAAGGTGTACACTGCCATTGACCAGACCGACGGTTACTAGACCGTACCCATGAGTAGGAAAGACAAGTACAAGCTTGCCTTTACCGTCTGGGGCCAGCAAAACATGTGGCCCAGCACCCCTTTGGATACATAAATTCCCGCATCAAATGTAACATCTTCCTTCATAAGGTAATACCGATTTGGGCAAGAGGGAAAACCGGGTCTATGTAGATGATGTCTTAATCAAGAGCTCAACTGTTGAGGAACATATAGCGGAAATACGATCTGTTCTGACACAATTGCAGAAAGCTAGAGCAAAACTGTAAAAGTGGTGGAAGACCTGTGTCAAGGTCTTAGGCCATGAAATCACCCCTGAGGGTCTTAGTCCCCAGGCGAAAAAGGTTGATAGTCCCCAGACGAAAAAGGTGGAAGCATTATTGTAATTTAAAGACCCTTCTACTCTGCGATAACTAACAAGGCTTCTTGGACTAACTAATTACAGTAGGAGGTTCATTGAAGACTACATAGAGGTCACAACCCTTGGTCTATTTATTAAAGACTGGGGTCAAGTGGGAGTGGGGTCAGGAACAATCTGAGGTAGTAAAACAAGTAAAGCCTTTCCCAAGCCCCTTGTTTGGCCTACCCCATGAAGAACAAGGAGTTCTTCTTGGAGTCAGGGTTCTCAGATTCTTGCTTAACGGCGGTATTGTAGCATGACATGTTCAACAAAGTAATCTCATCCGCACGTAAAGCTTTTTCTTCTGTGAAGGAAAAATGTAATGATTGCGAAAAAGGCAGTCCTGACAACTAGTGGCAGCCCGCGTTCCAAGCTACCTGTTTTTTTCCCTCTCCCTCCCCCATTCCACTTACCCATTCCATTCCACTTACCTGATTGCGGCGGCGGGGACCGACCACCGCAGCTCCTGTCAGCTCTTGGACCAGTGTAGCCACCATGGAAAGGGAAGAAGGGCTCCTGCCTTCCAGTTCTATGGCGGCTATGTTGGTGTAGTATTTTCTCCACCTGAACAGGATGCCGTGAGGCATCTGCTGACAGAGAGAAAATACTTCCCATTTGTTCCATTTTTTAAAGACTTAAAAAAAAAATCCTTTAGCACCTGTGTAGCATACGACACAGGTGCTAATGGCGATATGCTCCTTGGTGGCTGGGCTCACCCTGTGCGTTACGGCCCACCCTGCTCATTAAGGGACCCTCACTTCGCTCGGCCACCTCAACTTGGATGGTGGGCCGTTACCCACAGGGTGAGCCTGCCACCTCAGTGCATATCCCCACACTAGCACCCTGCGGGACGGCACCCGCCAATCAGTAATCTCAGAACGCAGTCTGTACTGTATGGTACAAGCCCGAGTTCTGAGATACCTGTGCAGCCGGCGCCCTGTTTTCCTTCCCTGCTCCCCCTCCCACCTCATCTCTTAGCACCTGTGTAGTTACTTAGGTGGGAGCTAAGAGAGTTTTTTTTAAAAAAATTTTATTAAAAAGAAAACTTACCTTAGAAGGCTGCCCAACGCTGTGCAGCCGAGTTTGACAGGAATCCTGTTTTCAATTTTGATGACGTACAATGTGATCAATATAGAAAACGTACTACCTGTCAAACACGACTGCACAGCGTTGGGACGTGCATCTAAGGCAAGTTCGTTTACACATATACCATTAGCATCCGTGTAGATGAGATGTTCATCTATGGGATGGCAAGTCCCAGAGATGGTTGCATTAACCAAGAAAGCTCTTTCTCCCGTTCCAACTTGGTGAACACTCACTATTACTTGGTGAACACTCACTATTACTTGGTGAACACTTACTTGTACCCTTTGTGCAGGTTCCACAGCTCCAGCTTGTACCCAGACAATTCCAGGGCCGTTCTGATTACAATGGCGGTGAGAGTCTCTGACTTGCAAGGGCATGGATTGCTGAAGAGGTAGGTACCTGTGTGCCAGATGGCAATGCCTGGTAGGAGTGCCTGCCATACAACATGAGTATCTGGATATATGGTGGCAGCACATGGTGGCACCACCAGGCCATCAGGTGTGTGCCGAAACGGTGTGAGTACCTAACGCATGATGTCCTTCACGAGTAAATGCTTGTCTAATTCCTGCCCCATTCATACATCATGGCTGATCACAAGCAGAGCAGACATAGCAGTGTGGCCTTCAACACTTTGCATGCAGTAAATCAGCAGGATGGATGGCTCGGCGTGTCAAATACCCGTAATTAATGGGCTTGTGAGAAATAACAGCATATTGATAGTGTGCATTACTGTAGCATTCCAAAAAGGGTGCATTAGACATATTGGAAAAATGGCTGCACGTGTTTACAAATGGTGAGAAAATAGTCCCCTGTGTCTGGAGGTTAAAATGCTGAAGTCATTATTTAAGGTGATGGATATTAGATGCGTGGCAGAGCGGATATGTCCTGCTTGCCAGCAGTGAATATAAATTATATGCGATAAGTGAAAACCAGCATCCCAGCCCTTGAGTCATGAGGGGTGCGTGGGAAACAAGATCAGGGGGGGTCAAGCGAAGGGCACCACTACGTCAGTCCATGCTGTGTGGCTCGCACGGGGGCAGTCCATACCCAGCCAGGAGATGGATGGTTTCTCCTCCTGTAGCCTCCCAAAGAGATGGCTATTAAATATGACCAGGCAAAGACTTAACACACCTCATCCAGTCTTCAACAACCATTGACAAAGCCAATAGGTCTGAATTAAAAAAGTCAGATATAGCACTGACAAAGACAAAACATTGCTTTTTCTCTGTATCCTCTAGGCTTGGCATCAAAGAGAATTTAAAATGAGGGCATGCATGTTTAATTCATAATGTCTCCTAGCTGGCCAGTATTGCTGTTTTCACTGCCGTCTAATATTCTTCTTTCAATTTCTCTGACCAGCGCCTATCTTGTCGCTCCATAAATAACCCAGGTCCCATTCACACAACCCCCATTCACACAAACAGAAGCACCTGTTGTCTTGATTAGATACTGCAATGTCCTCCCTGATACAGAAAACAAAAGTGATACAAATGCAGTCTATTCCCCAGAGCAATACAATTACACTATTGTGCAATAAACCCTTTCCTGTAAATGAATATGTTCTCCCGAAAGGAATGCAGGCCTGCACCCTGGGTACATTATATGCTGCAGCTCAAAGTTGTCACATGCAAGAAAAAGCCACATTGTACAACACATAATCAGAGAGGTGATACACCTCTCCAAAGAATAACATTGTCACGTATGCCCTGCCATTCCAAGATGGCGTCCATGAAAACACAGTGGCCCTCATTACGACCCTGGCGGAAATCGAAAAACGATGGCGGAAATGCAATACCGCCATCGAATACCGCTCGGTGCGATTATGACCCGTCACCGTAAAGTACGATGCCATTAGCGACACGGTAGTGAACGCCAACGCTAACTGCACCAAGTACGCGCGCGCCATGCCAAACCGTAAATACCACCATGGCGCAACGGTACGCGAATTCCGACCCTAGCGGACATGTACCTAATGCCATCAAGCACGGCGGAAAGTACCATTCCGCCATGGTGAGAAGTACGGCATCGCGAATCAACCGTAAACGGCCCCACTGAGTGCCTGTACACCGCTCCCTGGCCACATTGTACAACTCCCCGTAGATGCAATGAAGTCACAATGCAACCAGTGAAATGTACAAGTCACCCATGCATGCCAACGAACAAAAGAATCTCAAGAGGGGCCAATGGGAGCTGCAGGGCACAGATGGCACGAATACAGAAGCCATTCCAATGGACATGACCTCAGTCTCCCACCAAGAAACGCACGCAAACACAGGCACCTGTGACCAGCAATATTCCGAAAATCACATCATTCCACCAGTCCACCTGGCTGACCGGCATCTGTTACACAAAACCTAATCCCCCGCCCCTGAGCATGACATCATTCAAACAGTCATATTGGCAGCCCTCATCCCTGACCTCACTGGGCTTCGTAGGCAAACGCGCCCAGCACAGTACCACGCAACTATACTCCGAAGCTGGAACACAATGCAGATCTCCTCACAATACATCGCTCCCCAAATAGGAATATGCCACATCACTTGCAGAGAAGAACGCTACACGGCCCATATCAGAATAGAAATTTAATGCACAACAAATTCACCAAGCCCATACAGCCATTAGGCCATGAACTCCAAAACACATTTCACCATTGTGGGCTGCATCCGCAAGAAATGACCAGCTACTTCTTGTGTGACGCCCTGTTCCTTCATGGTACACAGGGCCACATTCTCGTACGAAAAGGCAACATGGAAGCGCACAGAACCGCAGGGCCGTCCCAATGGGGAGGCACTAGTCCAGCTGAAAGGCCGAAATGTTGCTCCGAGCCACTAGTACTGCGTAAGGGCATGTGGCCCATTGGCGATCGTCCCATAAGATCGTAATGCTGCTCCACTGATTAACACGAAGCAGCAGGTGTCGGGAGTAAAAGCCATCTGCAGGAGTGGCATACAGATGGCAGTGGCAAAAGGGGAGGAGATACCTGTCAACCAAAAGAAAAGAAAAAGAATAGAATGGCCATCAGAACTACATTCGAACAACTCACTTCAATGATCACACTAAATCCACAGCCATATGCATGCTAGCCCACTCCAAAGGATCATCACCACCCAAAAACCACTTGCGACTCATAACTATCTATATCGAGGTGAAAACACCATCACAAATGAGTGTACCTGTGCATGCGTCTGTGAAAACAGAATCCATCAGATGGGATTGGTAACGTGCATGGACACAAGTGTCTGAAGGCGCGTCGAGACAGGGAGGGCTCAACAAGGCCAGATAGACGATGGTCCCACTATGGCAGCCCTGCATCACATAGCGCAGGGGAGGCGGACAGATTCCAAGAAGCCCTGTACATGGCAAACACTGTATCAAATCATCTGTCCATGCAGCCATTCATCATTCCCTCATCCCGTAATGATAACGCCTGTTTCCATACTCACATAACATGTGAGAATTCCATTGAGTCTGTGCGTTATGCAGCCTGCAAAATCCACTGTGCCCCAGCCCGTAATTCCAGTGTTGTGAAGTAACATGTATTTGGGAACGTCCGGCCTCATCGTCCACTTCGCTATTGCGCATCCCAAACTATTCATAGCAATAATTGCATCCTCGCCATGGCCCCTGTCCCAAGGACATTGAACAATAGAACGTTATATTTGCAGTCAGACCTGTGGGCATCTCCTCGCCGCTAGCTGATAACCGAAAGCGCCGCCCTTCGAATTCCTCATTTGCAACATCACGTCGAAAAGGCATCTGTGGCCGCTTGAAATCACAAATTAATCCATCGAGTGCGGCTGTGTGTGAAAATGGCAACTGCCTTCACTCACAAATGGGACGCCCCGCCCGTCGTTGCAACTCGGTACAGTGATGCATGAGGGTCCACCGTTACTCGAGTACTACGTTCCACTGACCCTTCACAAGTCTGTTCGCGACTGCTAAGATAGTATGTGAAACAATGGGACCATAGCCGAATGAACATATCAACCAATTTTACACGGCCATCGGGTACAAATACATGATTGTAATAGCAAGATGCCATTCCTCGAATTGCAGCGTTGCGTGCGGGACGTGCTCGGCCAAAGGGGAGAGCAGCTTGCACAGGTGGAATGAATCACCACAGGTGGAGGCCATACAGCCTGAAAACACATAAATTGCACACCCAGTCTCCTCCCACAACCACACCCACTCCGAAATGCTACCGGCAGGACTAGCTATGTTGGCCCTGGGGGACCTGATAGCACTGCAAGTACTCCAACTTCAAGAAGAAGACGAACACCAACTACAACCGGCCGCACGGAGGAGACGCAGGAGGAGGAGGAGGGCAAGGCAGGGCCAGCAAGGGCCGCCAGCACAGCCACTACCACCACGCAGGCAGCCCGCAATCCCACGCCTCCGAGCACATCAGTTCAACCTCACTGATGAGCAGATCCACACCCTCTACCGTTTGGACCGGGACACCATAGCCGTCATTGTGGACATGACACAGGCTGACCTTGTCAGCATGATAGATAGCCCAACCGCCATCCAACCCCTACTGAAGGTGGTGTCTGTACTCCACTTCCTGGCCACAGGCACCTACCAGCACACAGTCGGACAGTTGCATGGCATTTCTCAGCCACTGTTCTCACAGACACTATTGCAAGTGCTCAATGCCCTCCTGCAGCACGCAGACGACTACATCTCTCTACCACACTCAGAGCAGGAAATTACCAACACAAAAGTGGGATTGCATGCACTTGGCGGCATACCGGGTTGCCTTGGTGCCATCGACTGCACCCATGTGGAATTGGTCGTCCCACATGCCATGGAGGCCCAGTACCGCAACCGAAAACAATTTCATTCTCTGAATGTACAAATGGTGTGTGACTCCAACAGGATCATTACAGATTGTTGTGCCCGATTCCCTGGATCAACCCATGATTCTATGGTCTTGAGGAACTCAACAATACCACGCTACATGGAGCGACACGCAGGGTACAGATCCTGGCTACTCGGTGAGTCTCATTTCATGCATGATGATGTGGGGTATATGTGATGCGGCAATGACCTGGCAGGAAGGGGGGGGGGGTGCGTACGTAGCAATGGCATTCCACATAATTCGTTTATCGTCCACATACAGGTGATGCCGGATATCCACTGAAGAGATGGCTCCTCACACCAGTCCGGAACCCACGGGACCAGCATGAGGAGGACTACAACCATGCCCACTCACGTACCCGTGTAGTCATTGAACAGGCATTCGGCCTACTGAAGACTCGTTTCCGGTGCCTCAGCAGGTCTGGCGGGGCACTCCTGTACCGCCATGAGAAGGTTGCAAAGATGGTGATGGCATGTGTCATGCTACACAACATGTGCGTACGTAGAAATGTGCCCATGCCCCCTGACGCAGAACTGCAAGCACCTGAAGATGGTCATGATGAGGGTGGGGATGTGGCAGCACCTCTAGGAGTCCGCGAGGCACAGGAGGGCCGTGACATTCGTCAGCATCTCATTGATGCATGCTTCTAGCACTCACGCCTGGTGGCTGATACATGGACACGGGACTCGTGGCACTGTGTGTGTCTGGTACATGCACAATATGGACTGTACGCCTATGATGGCCTAGTACACAAAGATCATTGTCCACACATCTCATTGGTTGATCGTGCATTGTTTATGGCATATGTGATATCATGTTGAACACCCTATCGACCCGCCACCCAAGTGAGCCCAACACACCCCCTCCACCCTCCTACCTCCCCCCCGAACACCAGTGTCCAAAGATGCACATTGTCAGTGGGCAGTCGATATTGCAAGCCCCCTCTGCGGGTATCAGGGGCACCCCTGCCTGTGGAGCGCAGGTTCCTCCCAGATCTACGTTGGGGGCTGCCCTGGACGGAACTTGCAACGGATGATGTCTCTGCCTGCTCACGTCCATGCATGTCCCTAAGGGTTTGTGAGAGCTCAGTGAGCACACGGCGCACTGCGGCAAGTTCGGCACATACGTCTTTGGACGTTGCATGCAGTTCCCCCCTCAGGCTCTCGGTGCTTCTCTCCATTTGGACTCTCAGGCTCTCGGTGCTACTCTCCATTTGGACTCTCAGGCTCTCGGTGCTACTCTCCATTTGTGCCCTTAGTGTCTCTGTACTTCTCTCCATTTCTGCCCTGAGTGTCTCAGTTGATGTTTCTATGTCTGCCTTAGTGCCCCCACATTCATGGGCATGGTCCTTGAGGAGCGTGGCCAGTTGCTGCTGTTGCACGATTAACTGGTCGAGGGACTGTTGCCTCTGCTGGGCCATGGCCATTTGCGGTGGTGTCACAGAGTGGCTGGTCGCCTCATGTTGCCCTGCCACAGGGCTTGTGGGGGATGGCCAGTCGTCGTCTTGTGGGTGCCCCTGCGTGGTATCCTCATGGTGTACGGGATGGAACAGACAGGGGGATTGGGACAGGTCATGGATGGATCTGACTTCGACATCCCCGTCTTCTGTGTCGGAGCATGCTGCCATTAATGGGGTGTCACCTATGGTGCTGCTGCCACCAGAGGCAGTGCCTTCTGTGGCATCCATTGGGGGGACCTGTGGTGCTGCTGTTGTGGGCATGCTGGCTGCTGGGGTGCATGTTGATGTTCCCTCCTCTGTGCTGCCACTTGATTTGTGCTGCTGCCGTGTCTTGATGCGTGCAGCTGAGGTGGAGGGTCTTTGGCCGTTGGTCTTGGCCCTCTTTGCAGGTGTGCTGGTAGGGGTGTCCTGAAGCTCGTCGTTTGGATCAGACCCTGTGGTGGAGTAAAGGAGGGCGAGCGTTATTAATGGGTCTGTGGGAATTGGAATGGCAATGTATCACATGCATTGGGGTGGTACCTGAGGGTGATTTGGGTCAGGGCCTTGGAGGTGCTTTCATTTGTGTGTGGAGTGAGGGTGCAGTTGTTTGGCAGCCTGCAGTTAGGGTGTGCCTGCTGCACGTGTAGTGGGTGTTTTAGGGGTTTTTAATTATTTATGTATTTATTGTGAGTTTTAAAGTGCGCTATCAGGCCAATGTGTGTGGACGTTCTCCTGGCCATGTGTTACTGTAAGCACGGTGAGTTCCTCACGGGAGAAGTGGACCTGCCGCTTGCGGTCGCACGCTTTCTTCGCTACTTTTCCCATTTTTCTTGGTTTCACTAGGGTGGATGACGGGTTGGGATGTGTCTCAGGGTAGTGTTTTTAGTGGTTGTGTGGATTTTGTGGTTTTATAGGTGTACGGCGTGTTGTTTCCCGTTCCGGGCCCATGTTTTTACTTCCGTTTCCGTATATTTACGGTCACCGTACTTTCCGGTTGGCCCTCACTGCGGTGTCCGCTAAGATGGGTGGCGGTATTGCACCTTGGGCGCCGTACGGCGGCGGTGTGGGCCGTTTTGGGGTCATTTCCGCCATTGCGGACTTTGCACTTCCGCCATGCCGTGGTGCTCGTGCCCGATGGGTCGGAATAGGCCGCACTTTGCTCCATCGTGCAATGGCGGAAACGCTATTTACGCTGTGGCGGTCCGGTCAGTCACTTTCCGCCAGGGTCGTAATGAGGGCCAGTGTCAGTTCAAGTTAAACGGGCCAATAAAAAGCTCTATCAGGATTATTAAGCTGCTGATCGTTATGCATCAGGTGCCTCATTATTATATTGCTCAATAATAGCAACAGGCCAGACACAGACACATAGAAGGCAAGTTAAAAAACAGATAACAAATTCAGTTTCCAGATAAATATGTATCAGAAATATGTATGCATTTTAGTTTTAATTTGCTTTTAATTCCTGATATTCCAGGTGCACGCTGTACAATACCTTGACATTTTTGTAATTGTTGATATTGACACTGAAACCTTTCCTTGTTGGTTGTGATAAGATGGATTAATGACACTATTTTATATTTTAACTCACGTGTGTATGATGTCATGAATTCTTGAACAGATGGTTTCTCGTGTCTGTTGATTAAAGGTAGACACATTTCTTTGATGACATTGGTTGCAGGTGATGGTAAAAGATTAGTTATTCTGTACAGTGTTTAATTCTGCACAGAATGAGTGCACTATTTTATCAGGTACTCCTGCAGCCCCAGGATTGCTGGGGGAACCAGGGCAAGGGGGGAACCCTGATGCTGGCCAGCCATCGTGGGTGTTTCAGGGGCTCGTGTTTTGCCAGTAGACCCTGACTATCACCACTATTCCTTTTACATTGTAGAGAAGCAGACGTACACGTCATTAATTGAACCCACCCCCTCACCTCCGTCATACTGGATGAAGAACCCGGAGGCACTATGCTCGATACTAGGTATAATTCCAATACTGCATCGAGTGTATGATAGAAGTGTTGCACTCAGACAACCATACTAAATGTACACTCAAACTGAAGTTGTAGCAGGAGATCTACAGGTACCATTGAATATCGAAGAGCTGTAAAGAAAATGTGCAGGAATTATCTGGGGCCACACGTTTATTGACCGTTACAGACAAACTAACACTTTCTATAGGTGAACATGATGTGTCGAGGCTGTTATTATATTCTCGGCAGACACCAATTACTATATTAGGACGTGACTTGATGACACAACTTAATATGACAATATCCTTTACTGACAAAGAGATAGTGTGTTCGACTCCAGGGATAGATTAAATGAGTGTAAGATAATGTATATTTGCCTTTACAGGCCAGAAAGCAGGTCTTTTTGTATGGAGTAAATATTTTGTTGACATGTCTTCCTGGACTGACAGGGAACATATTAAGAATACCTGATGAATTTTTGTTTAGACCAGAAATACCTATGGATCATGAGGAAGGACAGGTCTTTCCCAACGAGTTGGAGGCAGCAGCGGTAAATCAAGAAAGGGTGCTTGTCAATAGGAAAGATGATGAGGGAAGAACATGGAGAACAATAATAACCCTTAAGGAAGGATACAATTGAACCGATTTGACAGACAAAGTCTTGTTCAGAGATGAATATTCATATGATTAATTTGTATTTTTCATAAGTCTCACTTATTGGATGAAAATTGAGAACAGAGAAATAGCACAGAGGATGGCATTGGTAAAAAAGAAACAATCATTTTTTCAGGAAGATTTAGAAAAGGTGGCAAGCATTTTATGGACTAATAGTCCTCATGACGTGGGTCTATTGAGTGAAGCAGGAGCAATTAAAATCAAGCTTTCACCATGAGCAATTTTGCCATGCGCAAACAGTATCCCATGTCCCGAGAAGCAGATGAAGGTATATTTGAGACCATTTCCGCTTTAGTAAACAGGGAATATTGGTGCCATCAGTGTTCCCATGTAACACGGCTGTATACCTAGTGAAGAAATCAACAGGATGGTCGTGGAGATTTATTCAAGATCTCTGCCTATTGTGGAAGCAGATTTTCCTCTGGTTCCTAAACCTGCCACAATATTATGTAATATCCCAGCTAGCTTAATATTTTACAGTCATAGATTTGTACAGTGCCTTCTTTTCAATTCGCCTTCATGAAGACTCACAGGATTTGACTTCCTTTTCGTATAGAAATCAGTGACTAAAGCACACAAGATAAGCCCTGGAGTCCCCATCAATCTTTAATAGAGTCCTTCAGAAGGACTTGGGCAACATATAACTTGAGAGCGTAATAGTTCAGTATGTAGATGATATATTCTTGTGCAGTGACACAGAGGAAAGTTGCAGGGAAGACACAGTTCGACTGTAAACAATACTAGCAGAAAAAGGATATAAAGTAGACAAAGACAAATTACCGTATTGTCAAGACAAGGTTCTGTACATAGGACATCTCATCTCTCAAGACGGGAGAGAAGTGACACCTGAGAGAGCAGAACAAATCATGAAGACTCAAACACCTGCGACAGTGAGGAAAATGCAACAGTTTCTAGGCCTATGTAATTATTGTAGGGCTTGGGTTTTTGACTCCAGTAGATATATTTTACCACTTTTAAAACGACTCAAGGAAGCATGGCTAGGCCAAAGTAAATTCGTATGGGAAGACAACATGACTGAATGATTTAAATAATTAAAAAGGGCCTTTTGCTCAGTCCCTGTGTTAGGAATACCAGATTGCAATGAAGAGTTTTACTTGTTCTCGCATTCAGCTGGAGAAGTCATGACAGCAGTACTTACACAAAAAAGGACATTAGAACATGGACACAAACCATAAACCTATTATTGTGGGATTCTAGATCCAGTAATGAAAGGACATTATCCTTGAAAACAAGCTTTAGTAGCCGCTGCTTTCCTGATCAAAAATTGCTGCCACTAATATAATGGGGTGCTCAATAACATTATTTGTCAAGCACTCCCTATTTGCCATTTTGGAAAAACCAAAAAGTACCTTGACTACACAGAGAGTGTCTGGATACAAAGTGATTATTTCGAATCCGGCAGTCAAAATTGTTAGATGTTGAATAGTGAATTCAGAGACATTCATAGCAAAACCAGTACAAAAGGATAACTGTGTACATGATCGTGCAACGTATACTGAGTTCTATGATGATATTCCCCATGTTGGAGAAAAAGCTCTCGGAGGGGGGAAGTTATCTTTATTAATGGTTCTTCAAAAATTGCTCAAACAACTGATGAAAAGCATACTGGGATCGAAGAAGTGAAATTAAAAAAGAGTGATGAAATTGAAGTAGTGATGAGTCCAAGACTGTACAGCAGAGGCTGCAGATTTAGTGGTGTTTATCGCCGCGCTTCAGAGATTTGAAGATGAGGAAGTGATGGTGTATTCCGACTGTGCTTACATGGCGATAACCGTACATTAAAGGCTGTCACGTTTTAAAAGGAGGGGTTTCCTCCGTGCAGATGGCTCTCTAGTACAACATGTGCTGCTATTGGGCAAGCTTATTAAAGTACTAAAGCTCCCATTGGATATCACTTTGGTGCAATGCACTGCCCATACTAAAGGGGCAGAACTAATTTCTCGCAGAAATGAAGCTGCATATGTAGAGGCAAAAAGAGCAGCATATTTTCCAAACATTTCTGATTTTGAATTAGTGAATGTTAAGCAAGGATCAGAGCGATGTCTGCTGATGCAGCATCAATTTATTTTTATCCATTGTACAGTTAATTAAGCTGCAAGGTCGAGTTCCATAGGAAGAGCAGGATTTATGGGGGAAACAGGGGTGTTGTTTATCCCCCACCGAGGCTTTATGGAGACAGGACAGCACTGGAAATTCAGTTATGCCTCTAGCATCTTGAGGGTGGCACTGAAGCAGCTACACTACCCCGCGCACACCACCAGGGAGCCATGCTGCAATGATCACAGAAGACTGGTTCACACCAAATTTATTGGAACACGTGGGGCACAGTTTATTGTAAATTGCATTGTGTGCCAGAAATGTACAATAGGGCACACCTTGCAAACAGTGATAAGAGCAATCCCTCGGCTCAATAGTCCTTTTCAGCATCTACATATAGATTATGTGAATATGTTACAAGTATGTAATGGTTATGCTCCTAGTAGTATGTCCCTTTTCCAGATGTATCAAGGCAAGTCCATGCATACACCCTGATGCCACAAGCGCTGCCAAGTTCCTTGTCCATGAGGTGTTTCCTAGATAGGGTGTGTGAAAAGTCTTGTGATCTGATAAATATCCTGCATTTTATAAATGAGCTGATTGAACACATAGTTCTTCTATTAGGCATACAACACAAATTTTCGTCTGTGTATCACCCACAGCCCAATGGTGTCTGTGAGAGATTAAACAGACTCCTTAAAGAAAGGATTGCAAAAATAAAGATTATTTTGAAGAAAGGATGGCTATATTGCCGACCCCTTGCTTTGTTTGCCGATAGAAATTAGCCTGGTTCAGATTACCACCTAACTCCTCATGAGTTGGAGACTGGAAGTTTCATCAGAATACCCCTTGCTCCTCCCACTAGAGTAAAAACCAATGCCCACAGTGCAGCAAAGACATTAGGTTACGCAGGATGTTTATACAAGTATGACTGCTAGTGTTTCTTTTATTTTCCAACAGATGAACAATCGGAGGGAAGGGTCAAAGAAGATTGAGGAAGACACCTAACCAACTGATTTTATTGACTTGCTCAAGCAGCCTATTTTGTATCCAGGCAACATGGTGCTTGTGAAGAGCTTTTCTAGAACGTGGAACAAGCCTTGTTTCGAGGAACACAATTTAGTTGAGGTGGTGACCCCTACTGCTGTTAAAATCCAAGGAAGAAGAGCCTGGCTGCACCTGAATGACATGAAGCTCTACAAAGGAGAAACCCCAAACCCTATGGCACCCACTGACAGTGCATGCTGACCAGATCGGCCACTAAGGCAACAACATAGACTTAATGGATTGACAAACAGTCTGGAAACAATGACACTTCCTAAATCTAATAGGAATTGAATGGACTTCCAGAAACTCTTTTAGTGGAATTAAAAAAGAGACCATATAGTAAAAATAGGAGACTGAGATTGCACAGCACACCTTTATATTTCCTGAAACGTTGCACACATTCTGCATGCTGCATTCGTATACATTCTTAGAACAAATACTGCTCTAGTGCCACGGAAGGTGGATGTCGTTACCTTTTTGGAAACCCTAAACACAGTCCTATCATTTATAGAGTTAATATAGCTATTACCATTCAGTTCCTGTTAAAATAAAATTGCAAAGTTGAAAAATAACTAAAGCTGGATACAGTAAATTAAAAATGGGAAATGTCCATTATATAAAATACACGCTGACAAGCAGACCAGCAACTCCAAAAGAGATCATGTGGCATTTGAATACTATGGCAATACTTCTTACAACTACATTTTTCCTCATATGTTCTTTTTTTATTCTTTGTATGCTCACTGTGACCACTCATCTTTCTGTTGAGTCCCCCCCCCAGGCCTGCCAGGTTACTGAACAAGAGCCCTTACTCGAGAGCTCACACCCACAACAACATTACCACGTATAACACACATGCCGTGAAAAAGACCCTGTCGGGTCGAAACACGTGTTGCATTTAAGAGTGTAATAAATTACTGTTATTCCCTAGAAACAAGTGATAAGACTCTTCATGTATTGCTTGACAATTTAAGTCAAGTCACAACCAATATTACCAGTATTCCAGCACCCAGGTGAATGGGGTACTTACCAAAAACCCATGTATTTTTCTTTGCTCTTTACATTTTGCAGGATACTGTTTTATAATTCAAATGAAATGCTTGACAATGAGACATCTCTTTCCATTCCTGATAAAGGCATGAGTGATATATTTTCTGATATCATTAACCACATTTCTTGACTTCAAAGTAATGTTGTGGAAAATCATGAAAGTATAAATTCATATCTTGATAATTCGGCCCATTTAAAGAATAACATGTGGTATCAACACATGAGTGAAGTGGGGAGGAGAACATCAGATGGAAGTTGTTATGTATGCTCTCTCATCCTTTATGCCATGAACGCAGTCAGAACATTAATTACAAGAGAAATACCTGTCCACAATGGGAAGTTCCTCAGCTATTTAGCAACGCGCATAACGAGAGGACAATTTGAGGGAAAATGGGCAACCCTAAAATGGCGGCCGAAGAAAACATTTCTCTATGAAGATGCTTACAAAACAACAAAGAGGATGGAGAAAGACATAGGTTGGATGAGCAGAATGCTTATATGCTCATCCCTGACTGGAGAACAAATAAGGATTGGTGAACAAATGAGGCTGAACTGTGCAAAAATGGGAAGCACCAGGACAGCCAGGAAGCTGGGAGAGACCTCAACTATTGTTGTACGGGTGAGTTGCTACTAGTATATGTTAGGGACAATTCTCATAAATGGCTGATTTCCCTTACCTAATGAGGCCCTCAGCAGCTTTGCTGGATTTCCAGGATTTATTTTTTTCACCTGGTAAGAGTGGGAGCCTTTTTTCCAACTCTTACATGTGTTTTGCTGTGTGTGCTTTTACTTTTTGTGTGATCTTGGGCACTGGAGCCTCATCTACTCCATGGCCTCATATTTTTCATCTGTGTTACACAGCACCTTCAGTGTAGTGATGCAGGGTTGTCTTTTAGACTTCCCATTGACTCCATTTTTCTGGGGCTGACTACTGTCCCGCAGAAAAGGATAAAGTTGCCATTAACTTTAATTTAGTCACTTTAAACCACAGACCCAGTACACCCCAACTTACATGGAGTATTGGAAAGGGTTAACTCTTGTCCCTTTTTGTCTGTGCCTTTTGGAGCATTGTTTCGCTCCCTTTACATTAAGACTTGGCTGGTGGCAGTGGTATCTACCCTAACTTTTCTACCGCGATTATCTTAAATAAACGTGGTAATGTTTTAGGCTATTATATTAGCCTCGAACATAAACCCGCTTGACCAAATACATTTATTTTGGTTCTGGGTGGGTTTATTCACCATTTCTTTTTGTTAAAGTCTTCTCGTGTTTTTCTCTGTGCGCCAAACCGGTGATGATTCCTTTGTTTGTTGTCTTTTCACGGGCTTCTGCACAGAAGCCCTCCTTAAGGTGCCTGAAAGTCTAGGTAGGCAGGGTGTGAGGGAGAGGTCTTTGGACCCCTGCTATGGGTTCCTTTGGTAACCCAAGTCGCACTCCTGTTTGATTGGCTAAGGGGGCTGTCCCCAACGACAGAGAAGATCCTCCAGGAAACTTTTTCCCTTGAGCTGGTGGGACCAACCAGTTCACCCAAACTACAAGCCAGGACCCCTCCTGTACAGAGATACAGTGGGCCGGATAGTCAGGAAGGTCAGACCCTGCTTGGGTTTTAAGGAGCGCATATTTTATTTGTTGTTTTGCTCTGCTGCTGGTTTCTTCCCTGAGTGGCGCAGGACCCTCCAGTCTTCCTACTTCATGTCAGTCTGACAGTCGCTTCAGGGACCGTGAGCCTGCAGGAACCACCAGTAACGTCCCCCTCAGCTACAGCTCCCTCTCCGTTTCAAGGTACTGTGCAAATACGGTTGACCATTTTGTTCAACCGCTGCAAAAGTGTTTTAAATCTTTTGCCAATCCGAGGGATTGTCCTTCTCTTCTCCTTGAGCTAACTTTTTTACCACCAACCTCGTCTGGAATCTGTGCCACGAACTTTACCGCAAACTAACCTGAACTGTATGATCTTGAGAAAAAGACTTTTGACCTATTGACTTTGGCCCTACGCCTTTTCTATCTGATCTCCTCACTGAAGTTCCTCTTGTGAAATTGCCCTGAGTACTTACCTGTTGGTTTTCCTAATTTCTAGTACCTTTGTCTTTCCCTCCCTTTAAATTGCTGGAGTGCCATTTTGCTCCCAATTCATTTTTTGTGAACTTAACATGTCTGGAATTTAAGGGCAGTGGTGTGGTGTATTTATGATTATGATTCTTTAACTTGCTCATAATAGTGAAAACTTTGAGTCAGTGTTTGCCTGAATCATAGTAATTGCTGTCCTTTGTGTAACTATTTGATACTGCTCACTTACTCTTGAGATAAGTCTGGCTGCTCCGCTACTGCTACCACTATAACTGTGTAGTACGGGCTTGTACCAAAGGTGAAATTGTACTGTCACTTGTAGTCTTAATTGTGTGTGGTGTTCCCAAAGGGTACTGCATATAATTCTGCCTCACAGTATAGGAATGTAAGAAGTAATATTAGTATGCCGTGCACACTTATTGCTGAAAGAACCAGTAGTGATAGTGCACATTCTGAGTGAAAAGATGTCTTGTGTCAAGTATTCCAAATACCTTACTTGTTTTGAAAATGATGCAGGACCCGTATCTGTATTGCTAATGAAGAATGCAACAATATGCTTTAGGAGCAAAGGCTTAATTCTGGCTAGAAAAATGAAGGATGCAAGCAGACAGTTTAATGCATGGAGGAACATCCCTGCTAATGGATCACTATTGGACCTGTGGATCCAAGGCCTATATGCAGCTACCTTAGAATTGGGGAGGAACGTGTTCTTTGGTGATCATACATGTTCCTACATTGGTGATTTCCGAAATCAATCTCCATATTGACAGTTTTTCAAGAATTGATGCACATCTGTGGAAAAAGACATCACTTAGCCTCACATGACGAAAGAGGGAGAACAATTGTCTGACAAAATCATAGAAGCCTACGATGACATTCCAGATGAACATAAGCTGTACGTTAAGATGGCAGTAATATGTCCGGCTATATTCTTGCCAGGAATTCAAGCTGCAGCAAACTTCAAGTGGTTACAAATCACTAGGTGGGAACTACTGCAGACAATAACATGACAATAAAAGGATTCAATGTGATCAAAGAAAAATTGGGGGATATTAGGTTAATGACCCTTCACAACAGGTATGGCCTGGACTTAATTACAGCAATGGAAGGAGGTGTGTGCACCAAGACCAGGCCTTCTTGTTGTTAATTCCTACCTGCCCACGATAAAGAAAATGAAACCCTGACAGAGGCAATAAATATTCTGTCAACTCTGATCTACGTGATCCGACCGCGGCTGATTTTCCCGCAGTTAGAAAGTTTGCATGAGAAATGTGCGAACCACGAAAGGTTCGCACTTTTCCCATGCAAACACACGTACACAACCCCTACATACCCATACCCCCACTAACAACAATAACACATGCATGACACCCCCCCACCCACACCATCAATACACCCCCACCCACACCCCTAACAGAAACATACCCTACATACCTTCTTCTTCACGCTGACTCTGTGCGCAAGTTCCCTTTCACTTCTGTGATTATTTTTTTCCGGGGGTTGCAGGGGTTTCCCCCGCAACCCCCGCTCACTATACTTTAGAGTATAGTGAGCGGGGTGTTGCGTGGGACACCCCCACAGTACCGTTTTTTTTTTTGGGAGTGCTGCGGGGGTGTCCCATGCAACACCCTGCTCACTATACTCTAAAGTATAATGAGCAGGGTGTTGCGGGGGACACCCCCGCAGCCCCTGTTTTTTTTTAAATTTTTTATCGTGAGCTGTGGGTTTGTCCCCCACAACCTACGCAGTCTTCTTTTTTTGTTGCTGTTAATGCTTACCTACAATACTACCACCAAAGGTTCAAACCTTTGGTGTTCGTACCTTTGGTGGTAGCATTTTTAGAACTTTTTGTACATACAACCTTTTGGATATGGTCAAATCGCACAATACAGTTAACGAGGTTGAGGAAGATGACTGGTTTATGTCCCTGTTTTCATGGTTTCCCACCTGGTTCGAAAATGCCTTGAAACTACTGGGAGCAATAGTAGTGTTAGTGTTGCTGGGATTCTGCCTTATAAGAATATTGATAGGACAGTGCAAGAAGATAGCAAAGAAAGCTATTTAAATGAAGATAATGATCAACGTGAATGCTGGAACTGATGAGCACATGCAGACTGAAAACACCACCGTGAGCACCTGAATGACAGTCCCCTGAAACCCTCAGAACCAAAGTTCTATTACCCTAAGGATCATAAGAACTATGTAGGATTTTGGGTGTTCGGTCAACCAACTGGGGAGTGCTGCCATATGACCTGGAGTGTGGATGAACACGCCAAGAATGCAGCCAACAAGAGGGGGGCACTAAGATATGGATGCAAAAGAAGTCATTCTGTAGAAAAATGAAGATAATTGAGGAAGAGGGGGAGGTTGAGGACTCGCCCAGAAACAGAATGTAGAGATGCAGATGTACACATCATTAATAGTACCCGCCTCTCACCTCCATCATATTGGATGACGCACCTGAGGCACTATGCACGACACCAAGTATAATTCCAATACCACATAGAGGGCCTCATTACACGGAAGGCGGTGAGCCATGGCGCTATTAGCGCCATGGTTCATGCCGGTAAAATACCGGCACCGCCTTGGCGGAAAGGGGATTTACCGCCCCATTCCAAGGTTGGTGGGGCGGTAAATCCCCCTTCCGCCATTGCCCTTCCCCATTCGAATTTCTGCCCCATAGGGCTCTATGGGAATGGGGAAGGCGCTAATTACGGCACCGCAATTTTGCCGTGCCGTAATTAGCTCCGAGGTCCCTTAGCGGGTTGGTTTTTAACGCCTGCAAAAAGCAGGCGTTAAAGCACCAACCCGCTAAGGGACCTCGTAGTAAGGCGGTAATGGTTAACGGTCACCGTTACCATTAACGGTGGCCGTTAACCATTACCGCCTTCCGTGTAATGAGGCCCAGAGTGTATGAGAGACGTTATGCACTCAGACAACTGTAAAGAATATACCCTCGATCTGAAGTGGTAGAAGGAGATCTGCAGGTTCCACTGAATATCGAGGAGTTGTAAAGAAAACCTGACAAGTGTAAAGTGATGTCATAATAAGAGAAAATGCCACATTGAAAAGATATTAGAAAAACGTAAAGAATGAATATGTAACTGAAGAAACAAAGTAAGCATATATATGAGTAAGAAGAAATTCTATATACAAAGAAGATAAGTGTCAAGATGTGTAGTGAATGTATATACGCAGAAACACAACATAGTTGAGTTACATAGAAGCTTGCTGCTGCAGAAAATATTACATGGGTAAAGTGGCCATGTTAAAAAGATGTACGTCGGCTATGAATAATAGTAAGCAAACGGCTTTCAGTAGAAAGGCCAGGACTGCAGAGTTAACAGAGGCTGGAAGTACAGAATCATGCACGAAAAAGGAATAGCTGTTGGCCAGAGATCAAGGATGCCACAGCAAGAAGCTACTGCAGGGTACAGGGAGAGTCAACGAGGATAAGCAATGTACACAGGACATATTTCTCTCAGATTAAGTAATGAGCGAACATTTGTGGATGCCAATTATTGACAATAAAAAATGCAGAACAGCATATGTGAGACGCAGCAACAAAGTCTCCAGAGGCTGAAGAAAGCAATGACAACGAGGATGATTGAATCAAATAGCGCTACATAAAAGACAATATGGAAAAGATTATGGTCTCCCCACATGTGGTCCAAGACTAGAAAACACAACCTATTCATAAGCCACAGGCGAAGATAATGATGCACATTAAATATGTTTGAAGTTCTGGAGAAGAGAACATACAGCAATGTGAAGTAAAAGGGGAAGCCTTGGCTCAAGACTTGGCAGATGATAGATGGTAGACTAATTGGGCAAGTGGCCAGTAGCCTGATCTTGTTCTCTGCACCCAGGTTTCATTTTGCTTACGTGCGGCTAACAAGCTGAGTGTCCAAGGTTGGGAGAGAATGCCAACCAATTAGATGACCTATGCAATAGTGAGCGTACATTGTTACAACGGGCAATCCGCTGCAGTTATGCTGCTATAATCTGTATTATACGTAGTTTGAGGGATGGTCACGGCATGCCAACTAGATGTGAGGCAGCCAATTGTGATATCGAAACTAGAAACTAGATATTTTCCCGCCCAATATCCCTGTCCAATAGGTTGTATTATTTGGCACATAAGATGACATCATAGATTACATATATTGAGGTATGGAACCTTTCAGTAACCATTTTGCATTGTGAGTGTGTGGGCTACAATTTGTTGTTCGCCAGATTTCCCTACTTTATTAAACTGATAATAATGTAGTATTTTGCCATATTCTTATATTCTTAGAGTCATCCGGTTCTTTGAGTCCAAGATTATTTGTTATGGTAATTCCATTCTGCGCATAAGAAACGTTCCAGGTGCTACATCACAACGTGGTTTGGGACTCTTTCTAAGACTATGCAGGCTTGCTTCTATGAAAAAGAGAACTAAGAGCACATGCCATGCACAACGATGTTGAGGTTGTCCATGAAAACACCAGATCTGAGAGAGACACCCCAAAGCAGCAGCAAGTCAATTTCAGAAGAATAAAACAAAGGTTTGCATGCATGCATGTTAGAATGTATTGAAAGCTTTATCTGCAAGGTTTTCTGAATATTTTTCTGTGTGTGAGAGACATTTGTGGTGGTGGAGAGCAAGGTAAATTAATCATGAAAGTTATTCAGAGCGAAAATTCAAATTTTAGAAATCTAATATAAACTGTGGTAACTGCTATCTGAAAATGGTTTAGAGAGACCATAATGGCAGAGTTTGAGAGAGTTGTCCAGTCCCATTTTACTTGGAATTCTGGAACTCGTATTTGTGTCTTTTCCATTTTAGATGTAGAACTACAAATCTCAGAATTGTAAGACTTTAATGGTACCGTCTGTCCTGCTTAAGCAGGGAACTGAGGAACTTGAGAGTTCTAGAGGTAGTTTACACATCTTCACGGAAAGGAATTCCAGTCACCATTATGACATATTTTGTGTTTGCAGCTTCAAGAAAGTGATTTAAAGTTCCCATGCTGGCAAATATTGTGGATGCGGTTTCATGAAAGTGATATACAAGGACCATATTGGCATAGAGTCTGTTTGCAGCTACATGGATAATATTTACAGTGAGCATATTGGCTTAGTGTCTTGCTGCAGCTACATGAGAATGATATACATTTTGATCACACTGGCATATAGTCTGGCAGCTCTTCATTAAAGTAATTTACAGTGACTATACTCCTGCAGTAGATTTTGGTCAGAACTACATATGTTACCAGCAAACTACAGATTTTCTGGAGAACTTCCCACATTGAATGCAAATGACTCCTCTATTGACCACCCCTTACCACAAGCAAGACATCATCTTAGGCTCAACGTAGATGATATTCAAGTAGTAGATTCAGCAAACTTCCAGCTGCACTACAGATCTATAGGGGTTGGACTATGAAATGATTTATCACCAATGAGGGGTTTACCAATTTAGCCATTTTTTAAAATATGTTTTGTACTTTTTTAAACAGGGCACAGGGGGTTTACTTAAATCTGAAATTAACCCCCACTTATTTTGCCCTGTCACCGGCATAAACCGCGTTAACACCTGTTCCATATGTGTTTACATTTTTGGACGAGTTTTTATCATTGATAAATGCAATTTTTTTACCCTAAATTGTAAAACCAAAACCATTGAAAATACATACTTCCCTTTATAAAGAACATGTGAACCTGCACGTTTCACCGGCCGAGGACGTTGGGGTCTTCTAGTCTCCAGGTGCTCATCGTAAGCTCCCATTATCCAACTGCTGAGGACTTGTGTTAGCACTTTTGTGCTATTTTAGTGCTTTTGTGCAAATTCAAATCTCAGTGTGCTTTTATAGTGTCACAACCTCCACTTTTGTGCTATTTCAGTGCCTTTTTGCAAAGTTAAACCTAGGCGTGCTTTTAAATTGTTGCAACCTCCACTATTGTGACCTTTCAGTGTTATTGTGCAAAATCATATCCTGTTGTCCTTTTTAACTACACACTACCCCCGGCTGCTAGGCCGCCTCGTGAGCTGTGTCATGCCTGTTCAGTATCGACTTCTTTCTCACTCCTCTCTCTACTTCACTCAATGGCTCTCTCCATCTCTCCTATCTACTCTAACTGCTATGCTTTCACCTATCCCACCTCTCTCATCAAAACTCGAAGGAAAACATTCAAAAAAGTTATCCTTTCTTGTAATCCTGGATTACCTATCGCAGACACCTACATCAGTGCCACGTCCGGAAAATTGCCAATAAAATCCTCATTTCTGTCCCCTCTCCTGATCTATGGACTCCATATACGATTTTCACACTGTGCCCTTCCTCTTCCTCACCCATTAATGGTGGCACTAGATGGGAAGTTCTCGTGGCTGGCTACTCATCCTCGAGGTGCATCATTAATGTCTATTACAATGGCACTATGATGGTTCATGGTGCTTATCCCAAAATATTCCTCTTTGATCAGCATCTGCTGTCTCTCATCAACTTCCTTCTTGCTTCTGCTACTCCTCCTTCCTCTGTCTCAGTACCACCTTCACTACCTCTAACAGGTGTACCACCCCTGTACCCCTCATCGGAAAACCTGTAAGGGTGGTGACCGGCTTCACTTAGCCACACTTAATGCTCAATCTGCTATCAAACATTCTTCTGACATCTGACTTTTCCTTGAAGACTTTGATCTCAAGACGTGGTTCAATGCCAGCTCAGTCACTGCTTTTGACTCCCTTCTCCCTGACGGTTACAGGACCATCTCAAAGCCTCGTCCCAACTGCACAGGCAGTGGTGTAGCCTTGATCTTCCCTGAGTGGGTCCCTTCTTCCCTCACATCCACCGAGCCTTGCCCCTCCTTTGAAAGCCTGGTCTGCAAACTTGCCATCTCTCCCACTCCCCTTTGACTATTGCTATTTTCTACGGCTCCAAGGGCCCTATCTCCTCTTTTCTTTCAGAGTGGACAGATTTCTCCTACTCTCTCCTGACCAACACCTGCAATCTCCTTCTCCGAGGTGATCCTCCACTCTCATCCATGACCTCTGCACCATTCTCTCCATCTATATTCTCCCCTCCGCCCTACCCACTTGGCTAGACACACTCTCGATGCCTTCATCCGTTCTGATTTCTTACTCTCTACCCAATCACCACCCCGCTATCCAGGTCTGACCACACTCTCCTTCCCTCCCACCTGGGGCCTCTCAGCCCTCTCGGCCCTCTGACGGAACCTCCCCCAGATTTTCCCGCCTTGTTTGCAGACATCCAACCAATGAAGTGAATTTCAGTTGCTGGTTTCAATTCGACCTTCACCCCCTCCTCTAACTTCCAATGCAACTATTGAATCTGCTCTCAACAATCTAGCTCTCGCTATCACTCACACCCTCGACTTTCTTTTCTGTGTCATGAGGATCTGCATGAAACCTGTCTCCAAGCATAATGCTTGGTTTGACTCTGATCTATCAGCCCTGAAAGGCAGGGGGAAAGCTGCTCAATGGACATTTCAGACCTCAAGCTCATCCTCTGATAAACTGGTCTGCCGCCTTCTCCAAAGGCAATATCGTCTCTCCATTAGCTCCAAGAAGAGGGCTCACATCCAGGCCTGTGTCTCTGGAGCTTCTAACAACATGGCTGAACTCTGTAAAGTCTGCAAGGAACTAGCCATTCCATCTGCAGTCTCTAACTCATCTCTTCCTTCCCAGGCTCTCTGCACTGCACTGGCCACCAACTTCCCACTGGCGCCTTTGGGCGCTCTTTTCCCTCATTCACTCTTTTCTCCTTTTCTCCCGTCACACCAGATGAGGTCACTAGAGTTGTCGGCTCTATGAAGATTTCTTCCAAACAGGTCTTCCCCTGTTCTTCCAGAACTATCAAGGACAATATCGGCTCCCTTTCCCCTGCACTCGCTGACTTCTGCAACCACTCTCTTGTTACTGAGTCTTTCCCCTCTTCCCTCAAGCACTCTCTTATGTGCCCCCCTCCTGAAAATGCATTTGGCCAACTCCTCATGTTCGGCTAACTACTGCCCCATCTTTCTCACTCCCTTCCTTGGAAACTCCTGGAGAAGTTGGACTTCCCCCAACTGACCCAGCCTACTGAGCTTCTTGGTTGCCTGTATGACAATCAATCTGGATTACGAGCATCCAGAGGCACGGAAACTACTCTCTTGAACACCTGTGAATAATTGCTTGCATCTCTTGACTCAAACTCACTTGCTGTTCTCATTCTACCCAATCTCTCTTCTGCTTTTATTTATTTTAATTTTTATAAGGCACCACATGCCTGTGGGCCTCATAGTGCACATAGAGGACGAACTAAGGTCAGGCAGTGGGGGGGATCAGTGGAAGTGAGAGGATGCTAGGTTCAGCCTGGGTTGAGGTGAGGTTGAACAGGTCTGTTTTTATTTTCTTCATGAATAGTGCCAAGTTATCAGGCATGTGTATATGCCCAGGGAGGGAGTCCCTCCAAAGCGTGCCAGCTTCTGTCTGGGCTGAACAAATGTGAGGTTGGTTAGATATATTGGTCAGGCATTGGTATGGCATTTATTTAAATGACAGCATCAAAATCGTTTGCGTGACACAGTGATCTACTCCATTTTCATAAAACGGCTCCATGATACTCTTGATATATCTGAGAGCACTGGGCTATCTACCGCCTTCCTGACTGACCGACACTCCAAGGTTAAACTGGGTTCTTTCTCCTCTCCCATTTCTATTTCCACCTCTGGCGTTCCCCGGGGCTCTTCCAGTGTTATGCAGACAACACCCAACTCTTCTTGAGACCCAACTCTTCTTGAGACTACCCTCTGCATCTCTTCTGACCTCCTCTGTCATTCCAGGCTGCCTATCCGCGATCCAGTCGTGATGTACCTCCAATGACTGCTGTCTCAATGGCAGCAAGTCTGAGATTCTTCATATCAGGACTCCTGTTCCCTCCATTCTCCCCTCCCTCTGGCACCCAAATGGGCTCTCCCCCATCTCCTACCTCTGAGAGCAGACACCTGGTATGTATCTTCCACTCTGCTCTCTCCTTCATTCAGCACAACTTGGACCTTGTCAAGAAGGCTCATTTTCAACTCTACCTCCTCAGGGGAATCGTAACGTTCCTCAATTTCCCCCAGGGGCTCAATGTCACCCGAGCTCTGGTTCTCTTCAGGCTGGACTACTGCAACAGCCTCATCCTTAATCTATCTTCTTCTTCTATCCGCCTCATCCAGCTAATCCAGAACAGGGCTGCCAGACTTATCCGTGGCCTTAAGCCCAGTGACGGTGCCTTTCCAGCCCTAAAATCTCTCCACTGACTCCTGGTTGCTGCAAGGATCACGTTTAAATCCCTCTGCTTAATCCGGGGCCCACCCTATTGCCTTTCGCTCTCACCAAATACTTTCCTTCCAGATTCTCCAAACTCCCGTCTCCAACTCTCTGCTTCTAAGTGCTCCTTCAAGCAGAGAGTGGGTGACCATTCCCTCTCCTCGGCGGCCCTTCTTATCTGGAACAGCATCACCCTTTATTTCTATCTTGACCCAGATCTCCTCAAGTTTTTCAAGCTCCTCCAGACTTTCGTCTTTTCCCCCTCCTTCCCTCTCTCCCTCCCCTGCTAAACCCACAGTGGCTGTGATTGGTTGCCTGCACCCTAATGTGTCCTTTCAGGGTCTTGGCCTTCCGTCCGATCGCCTCTTCCATCCAGAGGTCACCGCCTGGCAATTACCTTAGCAACTAGCTCTTGCACTTACCTGTGATGTTGCAACTACCTCACTGGCACTTTGCTCCTCTGTAGATCCTTTAGCACTTCCCCCCTTCCCCTCCCTGTCCCGTCTCTCTCTCTCTCTCTCTCTCTGCACTTGCACGATCCAAATGTTCACAAGGCCTAGTAGGGACGCCTCTCTGTATTTGTCATATTCCATTATCTTGTTTCCTTCCCTTTGCGCTGTGGGCGCTTTGAAACATTTTCTGGGAACTTTCTGAAGGGCAGCCGCCAATCCAAACCTTAAGCCCTTCCAACTATAGATATACTGGTGAAAACGTCAATGGCCTCTCACTCCCTCACCAACCTCTGAATCCTCACCTCTGCAGTTCTGGTGCTTCAAGTCTCCACAGCCGTCTCACGCAGGCAGCTCGCGCGAAGTGCGTTATATTTACGTCAAGTGCTCTTTCCAAAGTAGCGCAATGGTACTTGTATATTGTGTCTTGACATATATTTAGTTGCACGTGGTGTTGCCCCGAGCACATGCTCGTTACATTACACACATTCTTAGGAGGGATGTTTGCAGAACGTAGTCCCTGGAGCGGCGCCATAGCTCGTGACCAATTGGCAAAGCTATCTAAAGTCATTTTTCTGGAACCTTCTTAGACTGGCAAAATGCAGGATGACATCTCTGCACGGTGCTGCTGCGGGGGGGGCGGGGGGCAGAGGACAGTGAGTATTGCACCTCTTTAGAAACCGCTGCGGTGACACCTTTTCCCAGGCTCCTTAAGAGGAAATGTGTGTTTCATCCAGAAGAACAGAAAGGTCTCGGGACGCTACTATATAACATTTCATCAGAGAAGCACTTAAGGCGCCCTGACCATCCAACCAGTGATTCACACATTTCATAACTTAAGCCGACATTGCCGTAAAACTTTCATGAGCGCTCTTTTCTGATTGCCTGAAACATTTACCTGGGGGCTTCGGCACTTAATTGAGAAGCCTTTAATAAAAGTGCTTTTAGCGTCTTGTATTTAAGTCAGGACGTTCTCGAACTCTCAAAGCCAGCCTAAAGATCCTGGCGGGATCCTGGGGATTCAGCCAGATTCCGTTCCATAAACAGCCAGAATGCCCCCCAGCCCCAGAACAATCTGTAATTCGGGATACTTCTCTTTCTCGTTTTGAAGCATGTTGTGATTCAGTGTCATGTTGTAGGAGGGTTTGCTGGGTATTGTGTTGACTACCGTAGACTCTAGGTGGCCTTCCTGGCGCATCATGGGATTATGGGAAGATTGCCAGGTGTAAGTGGGTACCACTTGAGATTCTTATGCATTCTGTCACACTCTAGATGACCTTCCTGGCACATCATGGGATTGTGGGAAGATTGCCAGGTGTAAGTGGGCACCACTGTAGATTCTGGTGGATTCTTTCACACTCTAGGTGGCCTTCCTGGCACATCATGGAATTGTGGGAAGATTGCCAGGTGTAAGCGTGCACCACTGTAGAATCTGATGCATTCTGTCACACTCTAGGTGGCCTTCTGGCAAATCATGGGATTGTGGGAAGATTGCCAGGTGTAAGTGGGTACCACTTGAGATTCTTATGCATTCTGTCACACTCTAGGTGGCCTTCTGGCACATCATGGGGTTGTGGGAAGATTGCCAGGTGTAAGTGGGCACCACTGTAGATTCTTGTGGATTCTTTCACACTCTAGGTGGCCTTCCTGGCACATCATGGAATTGTGGGAAGATTGCCAGGTTTAAGTGGGCACCACTGTAGATTCTGATGCATTCTGTCACTCTCTAGGTGGCCTTCTGGCACATCATGGGGTTGTGGGAAGATTGCCAGGTGTAAGTGGGCACCACTGTAGATTCTGGTGGATTCTGTCACACTCTAGGTGGCCTTCCTGGCATATCATGACATTGTGGGAAGATTTCCAGGTGTAAGGGGGCACCACTGTAGATTCTGATGCATTCTGTCACTCTCTAGGTGGCCTTCCGGCACATCATGGGATTGTGGGAAGATTGCCAGGTGTAAGTGGGTACCACTTCAGATTCTTATGCAATCTGTCACACTCTAGATGACCTTCCTGGCACATCATGGGATTGTGGGAAGATTGGCAGGTGTAAGTGGGCACCACTGGAGAATTCTGATTCATTCTGTCACACTCCAGGTTGCATTCTTA
Source organism: Ambystoma mexicanum (assembly GCF_040938575.1). NCBI lineage: Eukaryota > Metazoa > Chordata > Amphibia > Caudata > Ambystomatidae > Ambystoma > Ambystoma mexicanum. Next base: position 1,511,550,812 of record NC_090922.1, read on the forward strand.
ACTCACACAAAGGCATTGTGGGAAGATTTCTAGGTGTACGTGGGCACCACTGTAGAATCTGATGCATTCTGTCACTCTCTAGGTGGCCTTCCTAGCACATCATGGGATTGTGGGAAGATTGCCAGGTGTAAGTGGGCACCACGGTATATTCTGATGCATTCTGTCACTCTCTAGAGGCATTCCTGGCACATCATGGGATTGTGGGAAGATTGCCAGGTGTAGGTGGGTACCACTTGAGATTCATATGCATTTTGTCACACTCTAGATGACCTTCCTGCCTCATCATGGGATTGTGGGAAGATTGGCAGGTGTAAGTGGGCACCACTGGAGAATTCTGATGCATTCTGTCACACTCCATGTTGCATTCCTGACTCACGCAAAGGCATTGAAGGAAGATTGCCAGGTGTAAGTGGGCACCACTGTAGATTCCGGTGGATTCTGTCACACTCTAGGTGGCCTTCCTGGCACATCATGGGATTGTGGGAAGATTGCCAGGTGGAGGTGGGCACCGCTGTAGATTCTGGTGGATTCTGTCACACTCTAGGTGGCCTTCCTGGCACATCATGGGATTGTGGGAAGATTGCCAGGTGGAAGTGGGCACCACTGTAGATTCTGGTGGATTCTGTCACACTCTAGGTGGCCTTCCTGGCACATCATGGAATTGTGGGAAGAATGCCAGGTGTAAGTGGGTACCACTTAAGATTCTTATGCATTCTGTCACACTCTAGATGAAATTCCTGGCACATCATGGGATTGTGGGAAGATTGGCAGGTGTATGTGGGCACCACTGTAGATTCTGATGCATTCTGTCACACTCTAGGTGGCCTTCCTGGCACATCATGGAATTGTGGGAAGATTGCCAGGTGTAAGTGGGCACCACTGTAGATTCTGGTGGATTCTGTCACACTCTAGGTGGCCTTCCTGGCACATCATGGAATTGTGGGAAGATTGCCAGGTGTAAGTGGGTACCACTTAAGATTCTTATGCATTCTGTCACACTCTAGATGAAATTCCTGGCACATCATGGGATTGTGGGAAGATTGGCAGGTGTAAGTGGACACCACTGTAGATTCTGGTGGATTCTGTCACACTCTAGGTGGCCTTCCTGGCACATCATGGAATTGTGGGAAGATTGCCAGGTGTAAGTGGGTACCACTTAAGATTCTTATGCATTCTGTCACACTCTAGATGAAATTCCTGGCACATCATGGGATTGTGGGAAGATTGGCAGGTGTAAGTGGGCACCACTGTAGATTCTGATGCATTCTGTCACACTCTATGTGGCCTTCCTGGCACATCATGGAATTGTGGGAAGATTGCCAGGTGTAAGTGGGCACCACTGTAGATTCTGGTGGATTCTGTCACACTCTAGGTGGCCTTCCTGGTACATCATAGGATTGTGGGAAGATTGCAAGTGTAAGTGGGCACCACTGTAGATTCTGTTGCATTCTGTCACTCTCTGGAAGGTATTCCTGGCACATCATGGGATTGTGGGAAGATTGGCAGGTGTAAGTGGGCACCACTGGAGAATTCTGATGCATTCTGTCACACTCCAGGTTGCATTCTTGACTCATACAAATGCATTGAAGGAAGATTGCCAGGTGTAAGTGGGCACCACTGTAGATTCTGGTGGATTATGTCACACTCTAGGTGGCCTTCCTGGCACATCATGGGATTGTGGGAAGATTGCAAGGTGTAAGTGGGCACCACTGTAGATTCCGGTGGATTCTGTCACACACTAGGTGGCCTTCCTGGCACATCATGGAATTGTGGGAAGATTGCCAGCTGTAAGTGGGTACCACTTAAGATTCTTATGCATTCTGTCACACTCTAGGTGGCCTTCTGGCACATCATGGGGTTGTGGGAAGATTGCCAGGTGTAAGTGGGCACCACTGTAGATTCTTGTGGATTCTTTCACACTCTAGGTGGCCTTCCTGGCACATCATGGAATTGTGGGAAGATTGCCAGGTGTAAGTGGGCACCACTGTAGATTCTGGTGGATTCTGTCACACTCTAGGTGGCCTTCCTGGCACATCATAGGATTGTGGGAAGATTGCCAGGTGTAAGTGGGCACCACTGTAGATTCTGTTGCATTCTGTCACTCTCTGGAAGGTATTCCTGGCACATCATGGGATTGTGGGAAGATTGCCAGGTGTAAGTGGGTACCACCTGAGATTCTTATGCATTCTGTCACACTCTAGATGACCTTCCTGGCACATCATGGGATTGTGGGACGATTGGCAGGTGTAAGTGGGCACCACTGGAGAATTCTGATGCATTCTGTCACACTCCAGGTTGCATTCTTGACTCATACAAAGGCATTGAAGGAAGATTGCCAGGTGTAAGTGGGCACCACTGTAGATTCTGGTGGATTATGTCACACTCTAGGTGGCCTTCCTGGCGCATCATGGGATTATGGGAAGATTGCAAGGTGTAAGTGGGCACCACTGTAGATTCTGGTGGATTTTGTCACACTGTAAGTGGCCTTCCTGGCACATCATAGGATTGTGGGAAGATTGCCAGGTGTAAGTGGGCACCACTGTAGATTCTGGTGGATTCTGTCACACTTTAGGTGGCATTCCTGACATATCATGGTATTGTGGGAAGATTGTCAGGTGGAGGGCAGATGCCAATCCCTAGATAACGCTTAACTTCTTACCCAAATAGAAACCCTAAAGACCTCTCAGAATCCTAGTTCAATGTTCACTATACCCTCATAATGTGAACAATGGCAGTGCTCATGGCTTGAAGCTATGGCCAGTTCCCACAATGCATGGGGCATGGCCTTTGGCAATGCCACATTCCCCAATAGGCAAATCAGATTAGACGTTTGTCCTTGCGGAGGGCCAGACCCACAGCCAAGGTAGCACAGTTTTATCACAAATGTTTGCACTTACTTGTTGACACTTTCAAAAAAGTAAAACACAGGGCAGATTTGAAAAATCATGCTTTCGGATCCTTGCAGATGCTCCTCACGCACTTTTGCTGCAATACCGTCCTGCACTTAGATATGCAGGCACAAGCAGACTTTTTTTCCTATTTAAATCTAGGGCTTCGACTGTGCTGCATGCCCCAATGAGTTTGTCCAGCACTTCCGGCTCTAGCCACGAGCAGTATTATTTACCCAGGCAAACCTATACCGATTTCGAAAAACTTTAACCCCATTGCCGGTCCCTTGTGCTCATGGATAGCAGCCAGATTATCAGAGTCATAACCTCTAGCTATACCCGGACTGGCCACTGGCCATGGCCATAGGATCACCAAAGGTATATCACTATTTTTTGTACCTACATTATGACACTTTTCAAAAAATAAAACATGCACACATTTGCAAAACCTGCTTTCAGGTCCTGCCGATTCGCCGTGCATGAGTTTGCTGGAAATCCGTCCATGTTTTATTTTTTGAAAAGTGTCAAAATATACATAGATACAATAGTTATATAACTGAGCCTACACGTGAGAAAATCCATTCAGACTTTGCACATACATTCAAGGTTCTGTCTATAATCTTTCTTCATACTTTTGTACACATTCGTAAAAATGGCAAGAAAGTTATAAGCCATCTAAAAATGTTGAGACCCCCCTCTAATTTTGACCCCTCTTGGCAAAATATCACCAAACTTTTAACATCCATTCAATTCCAGGTCTAAAATCTTTTTGCAAACTGTTGTGCAGATTCATCAAAAATGGCACCAAATTTATAAGCCTTTCAAACATTTAGGGACCCCCCCTGTAATTTTGTTCCCTCTTTACAAGACAGCACCATACTTTGCAGAATGTATTCGGGTGCCGGTGTAGAATGATATTGAAAACGTTTATGCCGTTTCAGTGAGTGGCGCCAATTTTATAAGCCATCCAAAAGCTGCTTTTCACCAGTCCTGTTATTCAGAAAAAGGCATGGGTGTTCCTGAACATCTGAGATGTTTGTGAACATCACAGGACTGAACCCGAACATCGGTACTGTTTACGGACTTCAGAGATAAAAGGACACCTGTTTTTTGGCTTCTTATGGCCATATCCCACCCCATCCTCATCACCCTTCACCTCTCCAAAGATTATTTCATTAGTTTGAAAAGTGCGATGTTGTGTTTTTTAATATGTTTTTTACCACAAAGTTCATGGATAATGGGTGCTGTTAGCGAATCGAACATGGTGGGCGTTTCCCAAAAATATGAGGCACCTTCCCATTTCACCTTCCAATCAAAGGGAGTGTCTGTTGTCTGTGGACCTTACTTCATCCACTGGGCCAATTGGAGGCCTGTCTGAGGACGGAACAGGGAAGTGAGTCTGCGGACCAAACCCAGATATCACTAAATGATTTTGACCTACTTTTTGGCAGTTTACAAAAATCCTGCTGGGCGGATTTACACCAACGTTACAAAAGCACGCTTTCGGGGAACAAGCCGCCACTCCTGCCGCAAATCTGGTGAAAATCCATCTAGCGGTTTGGGCTCTAGGCGTTAGCAACATTTATTTTCTATTGCGTCTATGCGAAAAACTACACATTTGGGACCCCCCTATAACTTTGCCCTCCCCCCCCCCAGACGAACCCTCACCAAACATCACAGAATCAATCTGACAGGGCTATATACGTTTTCTGCAAAGTTCTGTGGGGATTTGTCCAAGGAGGGCAAAGTTATAAGCCATCCAAAAAGTGCTCTTCCTATGGGTTGAGATACTTAAGTATAACTACACAGCCGCTACCGCAGGCCGTTTAACGTATATTACAGGGTCTGTGATAGTGACCCTGTATTTATGATTATTTCGGCATTCTCATACGAAGAGCAGTTTTTGTGTGGTTTATAACTTGCCGTTCCACAAATCCTCACAACAAGTTGGAAGGAAAATATGTACCCGAATGAATTGTTTTGCATGTTCACAAACTTGACAAATGTTTGAGGAAATTTGACGATATAAAGTCATGGTTCGGATGCATTCTAAAAAGAAAGAGCACGTTTTGGGTGGCTAATAACTGGCACCATTTGCAGAATCTGGACAAAACCATTCAAAGTTTGGTGTCACTCCGTCCAGTGCTTTATTTTTTCAAAAGTGCCAAAATGTAGGTACAACAACTAGTGAAAAATAGTGATATAAGTTTGGTGCTGAGGAATGGCCTGAGGCTTAGGTGGGCACACGGCCTGACCTGCAGTAATGCACAATGCCTACTTGGAGGAGGGACCTTACTTACGCCTGTAAAATGGTTGAAACCCATGCCCCTGGGATTGTGGCCAAGGGCCCCTTATGGGGGTATATTGCCCATTGGGCCAGCTACATCCCGTGGTCAATGTTTATTGTTGGGGCAGGCAACAAGACTGAATCTCAGGGACCAGGGAGTATGGCCAGTGGACATGGACGCAGGCCACGGACAGTGGCCCAATGTCCCATGATTCGGGTACAGTGGCTGCTGGCCCATACTGCAGGCCGGGTCCACTATCTACTTTTGCGTGGCCTGCAACATCTCTGAAGCCAGAGCCGTCGAGGTGTAGCCACAGTCCATGTTCACAAGCCGTGGACAGTGGCAGACGGTCCCATTATGATATAGTTGGAACTGCACCAGGCTGCAGGCTATGTCCGATGGCTATTGGGGGTTGTTAGTGGGCCTGGAGCCTGGCTGAACCTCATGTACCAGGCACTTCAGCCATAACTTACATCCCTGGCAAGTGTTGTTCAAAGTGACCCACGTTGAATTTGTACTGCAACATAGATTTTAACGTTCTTTTATAGATGTTTCATATATTTGAAAGAGGAATTTTGAATAACTTACATACAGTGCTGTAACAGAAGAAACATCATCAGTTATAAAATGAGCTGACATTGACTGAAATAACTTTTTTAAAGACTCTGCATAGTTAAGTTGCTCTGCCCAAATTGTACGGCCAGTTGGTGGGTGGGCTTGCAATATGGCTGAAGCCCGTGACACAGAGATCGCCACCACTGGCCTTGGCTTCAACCCAAGGACAGCGGCCCCCAATGCCATTATGGGAGAAGAGTGGACACTGGATCTGGCTGCAGGATAGGGCCACTTGATATTGAGGGTGGTTTGGTGGGCCTGAGGTTATGGTTCATTCTCATACAGTAGCCAATTCACCCATGACAGCGCATCCCCAACATGGGCTGCTCAAAGCCACACATCAGCAAACATATATGTGTTAAATGAGCCTTATAGTTCGTTCATACTATAAAAGTGAAATGAATAAATGACGGACAGTGCTGGAACATCTTGAAACATTTTCAGTTATTCAAACCTTTGCAATTCAGTGGAAACACATTTATAAAGGGACGGTATGGTTGAGTTGCTCCAATAAAACCCTTTGCAATTCAATGAAAAACTTTGTTAAAAGGATTTTATGGTGAAGTCAATCTAAGAAAAACCTTGAAATTCTGAGAAACAATACTGATAAAAGGGATGATGTGGTTGCAGCTCAGAATCAAAAAACCAAACAAAGTCGCCAGTTATGGAAAGCTGAAAATAAATCCAGGACAGTTGTACAAATGTGTCAGCCACCCAGCTTGCAACAGCAGAACAGGATCGACCTTTGACTGCATTAGCATATGGGCTGTTTCATGCATAATTACATTGAAAACACCTGTGTTTTTTTCTTAACCATGATGAATAAACACTGACTGCGAAGCAGTTCAAATACTCATGCCTGTTATGGCTTCCTGTAGTTAAAATAATATAAAGAAGTGCATTCTTCAGTGTTAATTGAGGCACTGGGGCGACCCTTTAAGCAAGTACTAAATACATCGCAATACATACAATACAGCACAATGCTACATTATGCCAACCTCTCATGTTTAAACTTTAATGACTAACATGTATGATGTACTATGATGTATGATGTACCCTGTTGTATGATTCTCCTTATCGCTTGACACAGGATCCTGCCTCACTGTAACCCAAGGCACAACCTATACCTGTACCTGTAACTAAGTTCCCTTACAAGTAACAGCGCCACAATGCCCTTGGGCTGCCTGCAAGCTATATAAATGTAATAAATAAATAAATAAATAAATAATACAAAACACTGCAGTAGAATACTAGGAGAGCAACACAATGCAGTGCAATTCAGCACAATGCTAAACAAAGCACAGTGCAACATTTTACTTTACAATAAAGTACATTTAAGCACTGGAGCAATATTTTATCGTATTTGTTGCAAACACAAAGGCCCCGATTCATGGAAAAGGGAGTATTATTCCTATAAAGCCTGCGTGCTGAGAACGATACTGCGCGAGAATGCGCACAGAGATTTTTCTGCGTGCTTCGCGTCTTCAACAGCCAGAAACAGCTACCTTTGCATGCTTCCTAGTCATGCATACAGGCAACCTGTAAACAGTGCCTGGGTTGCCCACAAGCAGGCCTGCACCCTGACAATATCGTAACTCGGGTGAAACTCTTAAAATCTGCATTCGAACTCCGTAATCTGTTCCTGCACCCCACTACACTCCTACACTCCGTTCGCTCACCCCTAAGGTAGATCGGTACCCCAGCTGCATACACGCACACCCAAATTCAACATGCGATTACACCTCTGTGCAGTGATTCCTATGCACAAGTGCCTCTAGGCCTGCCTCTGGGTGGCGGATGCTATGAAGGCTTTGCATGGCCAATTCTCTGCCAAGAGGCTGAGAATGTGGGTCCATTAATACGTCTCATTAGGTCAAGTGTGGGCGTGTGATGTACTGCCTGCGGCCGTCCCTCCCAATGCTCACTGTTTTGCATGATCTTTCACCTTTTCTGTGTTCTGCCCCTTCCCCTCCCTCTGTGCACGCTCTGTGTGGACTCTCGTGCAAGGCACTCGGCCGCTCGCAAAAACCCAAAAACTATGCAAGTCCCAGAAATATATTGCACAGTCGATTCCGTGAATCGACTAACAGGAGTATACACAAAGTTTGGCATGCAAGTTCCACGCAAATAATTCCATGAATCGGGCCTACAATGTTTGACCAGAAACACATACAAACACATTAGAGGGATCCGTGCAGACCCACAGAAAGTGGCCTTATGGCCATGTGGGAATGTACCAGGTAAGGTGAAAGCGGACAATTGGATGATACAGAAGGACAGGGGGGCAGAGAAAAAATAGACAGTGGTACCCAATAAATACAGAGTCGATATAAGGGGGTCAATGCATACAAGGGTCGATATAAGGGGGTCAATGTAAGGAGCACACAAACTATGTATAACACCTTATGTGTGCTGATGAGGTGCTTGTGAACGATCGAGGAAGGGTTCAAAGAAGTGCATTGCTGCCTTACCTTTCACTCTGTACGGAATGTAATGTTATCTTTTCTAGCGCCGTGATACTTCTGGGTTTGAATGCTATCAATAAATGAAATAAATAAATAAATACTGTGACGAAGCATACCGTTATCCTTTCAAGGGCTAGTATATGAAAGTTGAGGGCGTACTTGTACGCAAGGATGATGGAAATGCTTTTTGCTTTCTGGGGGTACGGAATGCCAGTGGTGTCAAACACAGAGGGCAAAGGAGGCGTTGCGAGATGGTGCAAAGGGGGGGTAAAGGACAGAAAGAAGGAAGAGGTTTCTATAGGCAGTAGCCAAGGAGACAAAATCTTTGCAGTACCTTCGGCTCCCAGGACAGTTTGTTTGTGTGTCACAAAAGGTTCTTGGAGACGAAAGCGCCAGATAAAAGATCAATTTCAGATAAGGATGGATGAGAGTTGGTTGTATTGGGCAGTAGAGAGAACTTTGAATATTTGGAGCATTGTCTTTTCTGTGGAGCGGCTGCCAGCCAGAGAATCCATACTGGGAGGTAGTGTTGCTGAGCGTGTTGTCTGCATGCAGCACTTCTGTTGAAGACCACTCTACGGGATGGTGAAACTGGTGAGGAAGAACAGGGACGGAGCAATAGTGTACTGACCTCTTAGGACCATGATATGATAGGTTATTTTTAACACGCTTAATACCCAGAGGTTTCTGAGTGCGGACCCGGGGATTGAACCTGTGTTGCTCCGAGGTCTTTGTGACTATGAGTGCAAAGCATTCTAAAGCAGGGTCCCAGTTTGGTGGAAACAGTGAAAAAGGAAGAGAGATGGGACCTGGTTAAGGGTGCAAGGTCTTTGATGGTTGTGGAGCAAACGGTTCCATACGGTCACGGGATGCGTTGTCTCTCAGAGAATTGGAGCCAAACCGGTAGGGTGCATTGGCGAGAAAGATGCAATGGCGATTGAGGGAGTGGTGAGAGGGCGAGTGGGAGAGGACGAGGACAGCAGTGTGGATGTCGCAACTCTTTGAAATCCTGAAGTGTAATACAATACAGTAACACTTTATTCGAATGCCTTATGCATCTGCAAGTGTTGCCAACGCCTAATTGATCCACAGCCACTGTCGCCATGGCTTGTGACATTTTCATTTATAACCGTGCATAAAATCCTTTCACTTTTCCAAAAAGCAAACTTTTTTTGTGTCAAACAAGCAGACCTTAAAATATGCTTGCCTGAGGCCTGCAACATCTGGTCCGCTCTCTTCTATCTACCAACCCTTCCACCCAAATGACCTACACAAGAAGAACGATCAAGTAATGGGTTAAACGATACCAGCAGCATGCAAGAAGGCAAACCTCATAGAAAACCGCACAGGAATGTAAGATATATTGGATGATTTGACCAGGATCACTGTATCCGCCTGCTGGCAAATCCAGGATACAAACATGAACGCTGTTGTTCCATAGTCGTGGATTTGGAGACTTATTCACCGCTTGGATTAACAGTTTATGCCTTAGTTGGAGAAGATTGGCTGGGTTTTACGACACCCCATCTGAACAAACCCATTTCTAGACCTTCACCATACGGATGATATGTTAGTTGTTATGGCCACCTCTATCTGGTGCAGATACATTGCTGATAATAGCAGATGTTGTTCTGCAAAACCAAGTACATATGCAGGCAGGTTTATAAACTTCAGACATAGGAAAGGCTCAGCCAGCCTTGCTGGAATGTGATATTCTAGTCGTGCACATGAACACATATCTCTGCAATGGGTGCTTCACACACTGAGCTAACTGCTGAACCATTTTGGCACTCAATTTATCAATATGCATTTCACCGTTGCCTATTGCACATGATCAACATAATTCTCACAGGAAGGAACGAATGCTACAGAGTGGTGCCGTAAGGAGCACACAAACTATGTATAACACAGTGAACACAGAAAGCAATACATGATGAATTGATCAAGGCAGAATGCACTTGCCAAAAGAGAAAGACAATGGGTTTCAAGTCTCAGCAGCACCCCGTAAAATATCCTGACGTGTGCTATTTAAGACTGGTGAAATAACTCCTTTAGATCAGCTAGCCTTGTGTGCCCCCTCCAAGGGCCCTGGGCAAGTGTCCCGTTTGCCCTGCAATACAAACGTCTCCGGGGCCCACTATTGCAGCTGCACGAGGCTCACATCGTGAGCATGGCCCCAGAATGACGTGAACACTGCACAGCGGATGTCCTTGAATCCAGATGCGCGCTGCATGTCAGGGGCATGTCCGTCTCGTGTCACGCCAGTGTGAAAGCACGTGCTTCTCAGCTTCCATGTTGTCATCCTGGACTCCAGAACACATTAGCAACAATCAGTCGGAACATAACATAATTCACATAACTGTCCACTTAATTCTGAAATGAAACCCCGAGTTATCACAGCGCCGGCTGTCGCGAGACCTTGGCTGGAGCAATTGGCCCATTCCAATGCTAATGGCTGTTTTAGCGCCGTGTCCATTATCATCATTGCTTTTAAAATACAACCCTGGCAAGACTTCAACAATTCAGCAGTTCGCTGGCCATGGGGCAGGGCTAGCGTGCGGACTATCAAATGCCACATTTGAAACACTAAACGATTGATTTTGCAGGTAGTAATGCACTGTGTTTGCAAAGCAGCAACCTGTGTTAAGTGGCGTTGCCAAACATCACACACCTCCCTAGCTGAAAACACACCGTGCATCTTCCAGATCCAGCCCCTTTCTGCCCCCAAACATCCAACAGCTTTTACCTATTCATGGATGAGTACCCTTTTCCAAATGGAGAGGCGTGGGCGTTCCAGCAAATTCGTGCATTTCCCCTGATGAAGCAGGACCTGGCCATTATTTGTGGTTATATGTAAACATTTCAAGCGTGCTTATACCCCCGTAACACCACCGATCCTGTACCCTCTCCCCCTCCTACACCTTCATTTTATCCTGACCCCCATCTCAAAAGAGTAAGAGCAGGCGGCCCTGCCTTCCGCGTCTCAGGTCCCATCAAGAGTGCAGCATAGGGCTACCAGCTGGCAACGGGCTTCCGCGTCTCAGGTCCCACACTCTGGAACTCTCTGCCAGCTCAGATTCCCAACATGCCTTCTGTCCTGCCTTCCAAAAATGGGCTGAAACGTGGCTATTCGATATGTGTGAATAACAACGCTCTGAATTGTCATCTCTGACCAGTCAATTATATGTCATTCACATGTCTCGTATCCCATGGTAACATGTTTCCAACAAGGTAAAACGCTGAGATACCCTTGGGTGATTGGGCGTTGTCACAAATGAAAAATAAATAATAATAAAATCAATCAATATCCAGTTGTTTGCATTTTACCAAGTGGTGTCCCCACAAAAGCTCTGTACCCCACAGCTGATGAATGTTATGTTATGTTACCCGGTAGTTATGGAGAACACAATTGCCTCCAGGAAGCCCTCTGTTTCTAAAACATTCTGGGGAAATGGCCCAAAATGTCACCTTCACTATTGTGACGCCGAAATGCCTGATGTTTTTTTTTTTAAACACTCCATTTACACCACATATATATGTGAGGGGGGTATGCGATATTATAGTAATATGGAGGGGCTTCTGGGGTCTCCCCCGCATATCTATGTGGTGTAAAGGGGGGTTTAACTGTTTTTTTTTTAAAGTCTGCATTTTCGGCCGTCGCAATTATGTGTGGTCGCAGTGATCACATAGATCCCATCCTGGTGGCTCGGCAAGAGAGGTTTTGATGTAAGGCTATCTGGACGCTGGCAGGTGGCTTGTACTACTGAAGGGCACAGGGTACCTGGTACAGCCGTAGAGCACCGGCTCACTGGTACCAACATAGGGTGCAGGCTGGCCGGCACTGCTGTGGGACACTGGTGGTCTAGTGGCAGTCTAGTGGCAACAATCAATTGGTGAAAACAAATTTTCATTTTGGTAATTTATATTTTGAGCAAAGTGTGGTACTAATATCAGCATTTTCGAGTACATGAATAACATTAAGTAGTTTGTTTGTTCATAAGCCAAATTATTGGAAGTTAGCAGCCCTGAGGTGACCATGGTGTATTTATCTTTGCCCATAGGTTCCCTCCCAGACTGATCTAGTCCAATGGCACGTACGATAAGGTGGTAAAGTATAAACCTACCTATCTTTCCTTGTTTCGCCAATCTGGTTAGTACTTTATTGATGTTACCAGTTGTAAGAAACGGAAGACTGTCCTGAAGAAAGTGGCTCGATTTAAACCCATGCCACTGAAACCGGTCGACGGTGGTTGCTACACTCAAGAGGCATAAGTTTGGCCTACTTTGTAGTTTGAGCAAACCTTTTTACCCATCCCCACTCACTGCCAGCTTATTACACCCACAGAAGGAGAGCGGCGATTGTAGTGTCTTCTTGTTGTTGGATACTTGTGTTTTATTCTTTTTTAACCTGTGTTCCCCAGGGTCAGCTAGACAGTCTGTAGGTTATTAAAGGAGCCATTATCCTACTAGATGTCTGCTGTTGTGATCCCTTTATTTTTCTCTTCCAATACATACACATAGTGGAAGAGTGTGGTAAAGGACCACCAACAAGGCTGAATGTATTACAACAGATAGAAGTTGTTAGTTTATCTCTTTTTCTATCTCTGTTAGATAAGCGGCACACCATCGCTACCTAGCAGAGGTCCTTGGACGAAGTAGGGATAGTTAGTAACTCACTCTATCCTTGCTGTCCTTCATCACAGCCTTGTTTCTTTTCATTACTCGTCCTTACCACAGAGGTTTTTTACCTGGATCTAGACTGGCTGTAACACAATTATGAGACAGAGGTGTCTTGCCCGGTTGTTTGTGTTATAATGTTACTGTCATAGGCCGCCTACCTGCTGCTAAACAGCATGACACGGGCTTGCGGATACTGCCCTAAGACACAGGCTAGCTGTCACCCCCACAGGGTACGAGCTGACGGGTACTGCCATAGGGTGTGCCCTGCTTGGCGGGGACCGGTTGGCAACACGTGAATTTTTGTGATTCGGAAACCTGGTCCAACTCGATTAATTGCCCCTAACAGCTCTATGATGCCCAACCAATAGCCCCTTAGAGCTGCATGATGCCCAACTAATTGCCCCTAACAGCTTCATGATGCCCATGTGTGTATCTGGGCAAGTGTAGGTGATCAACGTGTGACACTAAACATGTGTAGGTTGCGTTGTGGATTGTCCTTGGTCTACGTGCCGCAATTCTCTACCTCCTCCGCAGAAGCTTCGGTAGATATTTTGGCACCGCTTGATGGCTGCCATGTTGATACTTCAGGCATGGCTAATGTCAAAATACCATGGACTCTGCAAGAGAAAGGTAGCCATGGGGAGATATGTCTCAGTCTTCTCACGCTGAGGAACAGTTTCTTCGCCATTGCCGGGACCCAGGAGGATAAAACCATGTCTCCATCCACCTTGGTTTTGGGATTGGGGCATGCACCCACTTGATTAGGTCCGGAGTGTTGAGAAAGAACAACAGGGGGGAGATCCCAAACATCCACTGTATGTGGAGTCCTACCTTGAATTTGGGAAAATTGAAGGACTTGCAATATAAGAAAGGTAGGGACAGAGGGATTATCAACAGTCACCTCTTCTCTTAATGATTAGATCGCATTTAAGAAAAATATAAAACGACTTTAATAGTGATGGTTTTTAAATTCAACATCGTACATATATTAATACAATAAAAATACATTTATAATTTCAATTTTAGACACTCTAAAATGCATGCATGATCAAGACAGTAAACAAAGACTAATTGAGACTCATCAATCTAAAAAAGATTTAGGGGCATATGGTGGTATAGCCATTTGTTTTTAACCTTGATTGTAAATCCTATAATTTTCGTAAGGTATTAGATCTTATTAGATCTCTAGGTAAATTAATACAATCTAAGTAGACTCGTAGATTGCCGACTCAACATGTTTCAGTCCTCTGTAACGGGTGTTGGGACTTTCTTCAGGAGTAGTCTTTAACATCCATATAGAGTAGTCAGGCGAGTGATATAGAGTCTTCTATTAGGTGAAGAGTCTTTAATTCAAAAGCGAGGTAACTGTTGACAAAACCAAACAACCAGAATCAGTATTATGTAGTATTCTGGTAACACGATTGGGGTGTTATACAACGGAGTAAGATAGATAAATTACCTTTCCGTTTTCGTGTAGAGACTCCCTTAGATGGTAGAGAGGTGTCCACGTTAGTTGGATAGATTCTCTTTTAGGGCTATGGGTATAATTCCTTGAGTGCCTAAAAGGGATTAGATATGGGAGTCAGAAAAATCTGTTTTTCCTATCAGGGTCGGGATTTACAAAGACGTTTGCATCAGTATAAGGATTAAGTATATATTGCCTAACTTGCCTACCTTCTCAATCGTAGGCGGGAAACTACGTATGGGTATGTATCGCTTGAGAGTAATCTCGTAGTTGGTAAAAGGGCTCATCTAATTTTCACAGCTTGTGCACGGTACCTATAAAATCAATAGGAGCTGTTAATATTGCCGAGGTGTTTAGTATAGTAATGCAAAAGCCTGTTAATGTGAAGCAACTGTTTACCTTAGTTTCAAGATGATGGTGCTCGTAAATGCCTTATTGTGCGCGAAGTGCAGTCTGCTACGCGGTCTTGTTAGTGGGTCGCGGAACGTATATTGATGTCGAAGGTAAACCTGAGTCAGCTGCCATTTTGGGTGTATAAATGTGTATATGCTTAATTCTCTGTTAGTCCTTCTTTTTTGTTTTTTGGTGTTGAACCGTTCCTAAGAGGCGGCGTTATTCACCAGTCGATTATTCCGCTAGTATTTTATTTGAGTGCGTTGTCATGAGAAATTTTGAATGTTCTGCAAAAGTGTATGTTTAATCATATTTCTACAATAGCAGATAAAGTTTTTTTCAAAAAAACTTTTTTAGATTTTTAGCCATTCAATGGACTCATTAAGCCCTTTCTTGTCACTTTGTGTCAGGAAAATAAGTTTTTGTTCTTTTTTGAAAAGGATTCTGCTCTTAGTAAGGTGGTCATTCCCTTTAATCTTTAGCAGTATGGTCCATTTGAAATCTTCATATCCATGTTTAGCTTCTAGAAAATGTTTTACTAGAGGGGCATTTATTGTTTTGTTTTTCAGGCAGCTTTTATGTTCTTGCATTCTAACCTTTGCTTTTCTATTTGTTTTTCCTATGTAGTGCTTGTTGCAAGGACAAGTGATCATATATAGGACATATTCCGAATTACAGTTAGTAAACTCTTTTTGTTGCCACATTTCTGGTAGTCCAATATCCACTTCTTTGGTTTTTTGTGTTTGTTTACACATCATACATTTACCGCATGGAAAGTGGCCCACTATTGGATTGTGGCCCCAGATTTGTGTGAGGCTTGGCGTTAAGGGTCTATTCATCTTTAGTTTGCTACTACTAACTCTATCGCCTATAGTGGTTGATTTTTTATATGCAAACATTGGTATTGGTATGGGTGAGTCACCCTTTTCAAAGATTTTCCATTGTTTCTTCACTATTTGGTTAATTTTTAGACTCAAATTAGTAAAAGTATTCACACATACAAGGCGGTCTTGGATAGGTTGTTTACACTTATCTTCTAGCAGGGCATCACGGTTGTTATTAAATGCTCTCTTTGCAGATTTCTTTACTAATTTTTTCGGGTATCCCCTTTGTCTCAGTTTGGTTGTTAGGTTCTCAGCTTCTTTTTCAAATGCTGATCTTTGGCTGCTGTTTCTTTTCAGGCGTAGAAATTGACCATAGGGTAGATTGTCTCTTAGGTGTTTAACATGATGGCTTTCGTAATGTAACAAAGAGTTTTTCTCTGTGGGTTTATGGAAAGGTTTAACAAGTAGACGACCTTCTTCGTGAAAAATGGTGAGGTCTAGGAAATCAATCGAGTATTTTTGAATATTGATGGTAAACTGCAGATGATGGTTGCAGTTATTTAGCCAGATAAGAAATTCTCCGGCTTTTTCTGCTGTTCCTGTCCAGACCATAAGAATATCATCTATGTATCTTGCCCAGGATTGGATGTTGTTTTCAAAAGGGTTTGTCATATAGATAAATTGTTTTTCAAAAAATTCAACAAAGAGATTAGCTAGACTGGGGGCCATGGTGGCTCCCATTGCTGTGCCCTCTATCTGTTGAAAAAAGGTTTCTTGAAATTCGAAATAGTTTTGTGTAAGTGCAAGTTCTATGCACCATAAAATGAAAGAACTGGGTACCGGATCATTATCTAGTCTGTTAAGCAAAATTTCGCTTATTGTTTCTAGTGTAGCTTGTTGTGGGATATTAGTATATAAAGAAACAATGTCTAGTCCTATCAAGTAGGAATTCTCTGGATTGTATGGTAGATTTTCATATTTAGTTATCACATCTTTAGTGTCTTTAAGATAAGATTTCATTTTTACTACATAGCTTTTAAGATAGTGATCCGCAAATTTAGAGAGGGGTTCCAGGATGGAATTAATACCAGAGACTATTGGTCTACCTGGTGGATTCGTTAGTACCATCTAAGGGAGTCTCTACACGAAAACGGAAAGGTAATTTATCTATCTTACTCCGTTGTATAACACCCCAATCGTGTTACCAGAATACTACATAATACTGATTCTGGTTGTTTGGTTTTGTCAACAGTTACCTCGCTTTTGAATTAAAGACTCTTCACCTAATAGAAGACTCTATATCACTCGCCTGACTACTCTATATGGATGTTAAAGACTACTCCTGAAGAAAGTCCCAACACCCGTTACAGAGGACTGAAACATGTTGAGTCGGCAATCTACGAGTCTACTTAGATTGTATTAATTTACCTAGAGATCTAATAAGATCTAATACCTTACGAAAATTATAGGATTTACAATCAAGGTTAAAAACAACTATTTCGAATTTCAAGAAACCTTTTTTCAACAGATAGAGGGCACAGCAATGGGAGCCACCATGGCCCCCAGTCTAGCTAATCTCTTTGTTGAATTTTTTGAAAAACAATTTATCTATATGACAAACCCTTTTGAAAACAACATCCAATCCTGGGCAAGATACATAGATGATATTCTTATGGTCTGGACAGGAACAGCAGAAAAAGCCGGAGAATTTCTTATCTGGCTAAATAACTGCAACCATCATCTGCAGTTTACCATCAATATTCAAAAATACTCGATTGATTTCCTAGACCTCACCATTTTTCACGAAGAAGGTCGTCTACTTGTTAAACCTTTCCATAAACCCACAGAGAAAAACTCTTTGTTACATTACGAAAGCCATCATGTTAAACACCTAAGAGACAATCTACCCTATGGTCAATTTCTACGCCTGAAAAGAAACAGCAGCCAAAGATCAGCATTTGAAAAAGAAGCTGAGAACCTAACAACCAAACTGAGACAAAGGGGATACCCGAAAAAATTAGTAAAGAAATCTGCAAAGAGAGCATTTAATAACAACCGTGATGCCCTGCTAGAAGATAAGTGTAAACAACCTATCCAAGACCGCCTTGTATGTGTGAATACTTTTACTAATTTGAGTCTAAAAATTAACCAAATAGTGAAGAAACAATGGAAAATCTTTGAAAAGGGTGACTCACCCATACCAATACCAATGTTTGCATATAAAAAATCAACCACTATAGGCGATAGAGTTAGTAGTAGCAAACTAAAGATGAATAGACCCTTAACGCCAAGCCTCACACAAATCTGGGGCCACAATCCAATAGTGGGCCACTTTCCATGCGGTAAATGTATGATGTGTAAACAAACACAAAAAACCAAAGAAGTGGATATTGGACTACCAGAAATGTGGCAACAAAAAGAGTTTACTAACTGTAATTCGGAATATGTCCTATATATGATCACTTGTCCTTGCAACAAGCACTACATAGGAAAAACAAATAGAAAAGCAAAGGTTAGAATGCAAGAACATAAAAGCTGCCTGAAAAACAAAACAATAAATGCCCCTCTAGTAAAACATTTTCTAGAAGCTAAACATGGATATGAAGATTTCAAATGGACCATACTGCTAAAGATTAAAGGGAATGACCACCTTACTAAGAGCAGAATCCTTTTCAAAAAAGAACAAAAACTTATTTTCCTGACACAAAGTGACAAGAAAGGGCTTAATGAGTCCATTGAATGGCTAAAAATCTAAAAAAGTTTTTTTGAAAAAAACTTTATCTGCTATTGTAGAAATATGATTAAACATACACTTTTGCAGAACATTCAAAATTTCTCATGACAACGCACTCAAATAAAATACTAGCGGAATAATCGACTGGTGAATAACGCCGCCTCTTAGGAACGGTTCAACACCAAAAAACAAAAAAGAAGGACTAACAGAGAATTAAGCATATACACATTTATACACCCAAAATGGCAGCTGACTCAGGTTTACCTTCGACATCAATATACGTTCCGCGACCCACTAACAAGACCGCGTAGCAGACTGCACTTCGCGCACAATAAGGCATTTACGAGCACCATCATCTTGAAACTAAGGTAAACAGTTGCTTCACATTAACAGGCTTTTGCATTACTATACTAAACACCACGGCAATATTAACAGCTCCTATTGATTTTATAGGTACCGTGCACAAGCTGTGAAAATTAGATGAGCCCTTTTACCAACTACGAGATTACTCTCAAGCGATACATACCCATACGTAGTTTCCCGCCTACGATTGAGAAGGTAGGCAAGTTAGGCAATATATACTTAATCCTTATACTGATGCAAACGTCTTTGTAAATCCCGACCCTGATAGGAAAAACAGATTTTTCTGACTCCCATATCTAATCCCTTTTAGGCACTCAAGGAATTATACCCATAGCCCTAAAAGAGAATCTATCCAACTAACGTGGACACCTCTCTACCATCTAAGGGAGTCTCTACACGAAAACGGAAAGGTAATTTATCTATCTTACTCCGTTGTATAACACCCCAATCGTGTTACCAGAATACTACATAATACTGATTCTGGTTGTTTGGTTTTGTCAACAGTTACCTCGCTTTTGAATTAAAGACTCTTCACCTAATAGAAGACTCTATATCACTCGCCTGACTACTCTATATGGATGTTAAAGACTACTCCTGAAGAAAGTCCCAACACCCGTTACAGAGGACTGAAACATGTTGAGTCGGCAATCTACGAGTCTACTTAGATTGTATTAATTTACCTAGAGATCTAATAAGATCTAATACCTTACGAAAATTATAGGATTTACAATCAAGGTTAAAAACAAATGGCTATACCACCATATGCCCCTAAATCTTTTTTAGATTGATGAGTCTCAATTAGTCTTTGTTTACTGTCTTGATCATGCATGCATTTTAGAGTGTCTAAAATTGAAATTATAAATGTATTTTTATTGTATTAATATATGTACGATGTTGAATTTAAAAACCATCACTATTAAAGTCGTTTTATATTTTTCTTAAATGCGATCTAATCATTAAGAGAAGAGGTGACTGTTGAAAATCCCTCTGTCCCTACCTTTCTTATATTGCAAGTCCGGAGTGTTGAGGCCAAGTGTGGGATGTGGGAACTTACCAGTAGCATTGCTGTCTCAGAAGGGTTCAGTTGTAGCCGGTTGCCGCCCGTCCATGCTTTGATGAGGAGTAAGTGGCCAGCAAAGTTAGGGATAATTCTTGTGCATTCTGTGGGATTCTGAAACTTCATTGGTTCTCATCAGGGTGGCTGTCTAGCCGGACCCCCAGTTTCTGTGGGGTGAATTGCAGACTGTAACCTGTTAAGGAGCAAGAGTGGAGACCTGTGGATGGCCACACTCTATGCCAGGAGCCATGGCATGAAAGGGAGAGAAGAACAGTTTTTGGTGTCAATCGAAGAGAAAAGATTCAATAAGATCCATGACTTAGTCGCATATCTGTAGACTGTGTAGGTGCGCAAGCCGTATATGATGGCTGTCTATATCAAATGCTGCCAATAAGTAGAGGAGAAGCGCAGTCCCGCCTCACTTAGCATCCACCACCCACCCAAGGTGATCGACCAGAGCTGCAGTTACTGCTTTGGTGCTCTGTAGTAGATGATAGCATGCCGGTACTGGCACTTGTCCTTGACTTTCCTCAATGAAAACCTGCTTCTGGTCTGGGGACTAATCCCTCTTACAAGGGGCTTAACCAGAAAGATGATATTGGGAATCGGCCTACAATTGGAATAATCGTCCGGGTCGGCTTCTGTTTTTTTTTTAGGAATGGTAATGTCATTGCCAACCACAGGGAACCTCTCCATGAGACACATCCTATATTTTATTTTTCAGCATTGGACTGTATTCTTGCCAATTCGCTGTAGATATCAGGGGAGTTTGGTGGTGTGGATACCGATTACTTACCATTCTTGGTTTATCATTTGGGCATCATCCGGGCGTTGGGCTGAGTGCAGAAGAAGGCCTGGGGGTATTTCTGACTCAGAGCCAGCTGTTATTTCTGGTTCCAGGTGGTTGGTACTTCTGGCACTTGTGAGTTCATCTCACCTGTGAAATAGTCCGAAAGGCATTCACCGGTGGCTTGCGCGGAGGTGAACTGCTTGTCGCGGCTTTAAGAGTTGCAAACCCCCTTAATGATTTCCTAGATCCCTTTCTGTGCCATAGCGGCTGGACTGGATCACTAATGAGTACATGTCTTTACATCCTACCTTCACAGTTCAGAATTGTGTGTCTGAAATGTATAGGGTCACATACTGCATTTACACATTTCAAAGAACTCTCTTTAGGTATGGCTATCATGTGGTGCTCTTTGCACTTCCTATAGCCCAAATGGTTGCCATGGGAAGTGAGGATGGAAAAGAGATGAGATTTGAGGAGGGACACAGCTAGTGGGTGATGTTGTTTTTTGTTTTTGTTTTACTCACCCATTCTAGTCCCTCTGGCTATTACCAGACAGTGCCTACACATCCCGACCAAAACACATCCCTCTGGGATCTCTTTGAGTCTGACTGTGCTCTTTCCAAGGAACTTTATCAAAGTAATGGCTTCATTGCAGCTATAAAAATGCTAAACCAGCTCCACCACTAATTAAACTGTCATATCCAGGTGTGCCTTCGACCACTTGATTAATAAAGACCTAGAGTTCTCACGCGTTTCCTTCACACACAATGCCACTTCCACCAACACTGCCTTCTCCAGCGTCCAATCCCTGCTATATGACTCATTCTCCTCTGTCTTTCCACTGCTTACCTTCACCCCTAAGTCTCAGCATCCTTGGCCAGGGGTCACCCCATTCATATGCTCTGTCTGCACAGACATGCGTTGGCTGCTGAGCAAACGGAGGCGTCCCCACTCGCATGAGGACCTGTAGCTCTACCTCTCTGCCCTGAACTCTCTCAAGTCCATTCATAATAGAGCGAAAAGGAAATTCTACCTAACGCTCATTGACTCTCACTCCAACCATCCTCGCTGGCTACAGGGCGCCCTAAACTCAATTATCACTTCTCGTAAGTCTACGAGTATTAACTCCACTCTCACAGCAAATGACTTAGCCGAACACTTCCCTACAAAGATTTCTCTCCTGACCTTCCTCACACCCTCCTCCTACGTTTTACACTCTGCCTACTCTACCATCAACCTCTGCCTCTATCTCCCACTTTATTCTCCTAATACTGACCAAGTGCTATCTCTACGGATGAAGGCTAACCCTTCTTGTGCCCCATCAGACCCTCTTACTCCTCAGCTAGTCAAGCCCATTGCCCCTTTAGTGGTCTCTCTCTGAGCTGTACTCTTCAACCTATCCTTCGGCTCCACTTGCTTTCTCTCCGTTTTCAAAACAGCCACAGTCATCCCAATCTTAAATAGCAAGGAGCTGACACAAACCTACTGGCTAACTTTCACACTATGTCTCTCCTTCGTCAATACTCCAAAGTGCTCGAAAGGGTTGTGCTCAACCGTTTTACCAATTTCTTATGCTATGATATGATATGGCATTCATAACGCGCCTATACACAAGTGATTCAAGGTGCGACATGGCAAGGGAGGGGGAACAGAGGCAAGACAGAGGCAGCGATCCTACTAGGACAAGTGTCATTCAGACCGTGCAAGTGCAGGGGAAGGGGGAAGGGTAAAAGTGCGGGATGGGGAGGGTGTGGGGACAGTACAGTACAAGGGATAAATAGAATAAATAAAAATATAAGAGAAGTACGGCCAGCTGGTGGCAAGTGCAGGGGTAAGTGCAAACATCAGTTGTCATGTGCTGGTGTGGAACTGTAGGAATACAGCAAACAGTCCCCGAGTGTAGGGGTTGCAAGCCAGGCAGTGCTGGTGTGCAACTGGTGGGAGAGGGTACCTGGGCCCGAGATCAGAGGGTAGCCAGGTAACCATTGCAGTTTCTGCCAGGAGTACAACAGGGGAGAGGAGGAGAGAAAGCAGAAGCAAAGAGGAAGGTTTTGAGGTGCTCCGGAACCGGAGATGGTTCTTCTCTAGTTTCAGTGAGACAGGGAGGCTGTTCCAGAGGGTGGCCCCAGCCGAAGATAGAGATCTACCACCAACTTGTTGCTTGGAGAAGCGACTGACCCTGAGGGAGTTGGAGGCGGATGAGCGAAGAGCTCGAGAAGGAAGATATTTAGGAAGAGAGAGTTGAAGGTATTGAGGCCCCAGGCCCCAGAAGGCCTTGTGGACAATGCAGAGGGTTTTGAACCTAATCCTCGCAGCCACTTGGAGCCAGTGCAGAGATTTCAGTCCTGGAGAGATACGATCCCTGGGCTTGAGGCCAAGGACACGTCTTGCAGTCCTGTTTTGGATGAGTTGCAGAGGGTGGAGGTAGAAGCATGCAGATTTAGAAAGAGGCTGTTGCAGAAGTCCAGCCTAGAGAGAACCAGAGCTCTGGAGACAGTGAGCTTCTGGGCAAAGGATAGGAAAGGAAGAATACCTCTGAGGAGGTGCAAACACTTTTGAGACCCCCTACCAACTGGTTTCTGCTCCTGTCATTCCATGAATACTGCTCTTGTGAATTTCTCCAACTTGTCCCTTCTAAGCACTTCAACCTATCCTCTAGTCTAATTTTCCTTGACCTGTCTGCTGGCTTTGACACTGTCGATCATTCTGATCTCTTTAATACACTCTTTCTACTTGGGATCCATGATCAAGCCTTTGCCTTGGTTGAATCCTACCTTGCACCTCACCAAGTCTTTGTCTCCTTGAGCAACAACACCTTTCAACTCACTACTCTAACTCTAACTGTTGTTCTTGCACAAGGCTCTGTCTTGGGTCCACCGCTTTTTACACTATACACTTCTGCTCTTGGGGCACAAAACTCCTTCTTTGGGTTCTCATACTGACTCTTCAGGGATGACCCCAAAATCTTCATCTCTTTTCCTGAACTTGCCTCTGATCTCTCTATCACCATTTCAATCTGGCATTAAATATTGAATGGTTGTGCACTCTCTAATCTTAAACTCTACCAAAACCGAGGTGCTCTTCATCCCTCCCAAAAGCTCTCGCTCATCTTTTCCTCTGCCTATCCAGTTCCCACCAGACGCTCTCCCCTACTCTTCTTCAGCTAGAAACAGTAGCTTCATCTATGACCCTTCTCACGCCTTCTCTACTTTCATCTCCAAAACGGATGAAGCAGCTCGCCTCAACCTCATAAACATTAGGAAAATCAGGCACTTCCTTTCTTTCAGAACTGCCAACCATTTCTTAACCACTCTTGTCTTCTCTAAACTGGACTACTGTGCCAGCATGCTCTTTGGTCTCCTCAACTATGCTTTATGTCCTCTCGACAAGATCATCAACTTTGCTACCAGGAATCCCTTTTTGAACTCCCTCACTTCACACCTATATCTTCGTACCGTCACCAGGCTGGATGGCTGACAATGCAAAGCAGGGCCAGATTTAAATGTATCCTTCCGGTTCACAAATCTATTTGAGGTAGGGCACCACTGTATATAACCTCCTCTATCCAACTCTACAAACCTTTTTTCATAATCTCTGCCCTCGCTCCTCGACTACACTTGTGGCTCCTCGTCCTACCTGTGCTTTCTCTCGCTTCCGTTTCTTCTCTCTACCTGCTCGACTTGCATGGAATTCTCTTCCACCGGACATCCGAGAAACAGTCCACACAGATTTTTTCAAAACCAAGCTAAAAGCTTACCTCCTCACCTCTGAGTCACCCTCTTAACCTACTTCTCATCTGTCTTCTAACTAACATATTCCCCTCGCCTCTACCCTGCCTCTGTCCATCACTTCCTCTGCCTCCACTCTAGCACTTCACCCAGTGCCGTGAGGCAGATGATTGTGCCATTCATAGCGTCAGCTCCTCTCCCACCTCTATATCATAGGAACAAAAGGAGTGCACAATTTATGCCGTCTGTCCCATCTCTGCCACCATAGCGCAAGTACAAGAGATGCAATTCACTAAGACAACACTACCGACCTTACATCAGAGCAACCACACAAGGGATGAATTTGCAAGCCCTAACAGAAATAAATATGCAATAACCAAAGATGATGAGAACAAGCGACATCACTGCTGAAACTGCCACACATAGATGCATTAGATGTAAAGCAGAAAGGAACTTACCATGAAGAAACATGGACACTAGGTCAAACCTGCATTTATACATGAAGAATGTGACCTGAAACCAATAGACAGTAGACAACATATCCACACAAATGTATACACTGAAATGCAAGGCAAATAAGGTAAAAGCAGAGCTTGCTTCGTGTAGAAATCCCACAGTAACGAGTGGCCATGTTGGATAAAATGGATGGCGCAGCCACGGTCGAGTGAATGGGAAACATCAAAGAAACCTCAAAGCTGCAGGAAGAGTAGACTCGATGAAACAGCTTGTGAGGAATTCGACCATCCGCATGGTGGGTGTGAGCTCACCTGGGTTTTCTTGAATTCTTTTAATGAAATTGAATGATGGTAGATTAACCTCCAGAAAATGTGTGTAGCTAATCCACACATATTTTCCGATGCTCACAGAATGACATACGCATAGACCTGTGTACTCTGGGAGGACACAGATTACAGGCTCATTCCCTCCTGTCATATTTATTTGTGATATGACAGGAAGAGTACATGATGAATCACCGGAAGGTGGATGGCCAGACCTTGCCTCTTCTAAGGCCAGCCTTATTAACTAACAAAGGCTCCATGGATCAGCTGTGTCTTTTTCTTGGATTGTGCAGCTGGTGGCAGCAATAAACAAACACATAGAATGTACTAATGTACTTCAAACAGGGCCTGGCTGCAGAGGTTAACACAGGAGACAATAAATCTCAACAATATTTCATATGCAACTGTGTCAACCTGAAGCCAGCTCATTCCCTCAACATCAATTGACAGTGAGCTGTCATGTCTAGGACTCCCTGTTTACAGTGGGTGAACTCATTCATAAGGTATGCAGATGTGGCTTGTACAAGCCAGAGAGTGTGGTCTCATAGCAGCTTCAGGAGAGACCAGTCACTTTATTCATGAACCACAGAGAGCTCCATTAACCTGACAGACCCTTTGAGCCACAACAGACAGGAAGATGGGTGAGACTTAGTGTCATATGTTTTCACCTACACACCTTTTCTGTTGCAAAGCACTCTGGTTATGACGTCACATATATAGGAGATTGTTGGTGTGGACCCAGGATTGATTCATTGATGTAGGCTTAGCTTGCACCAATCATTGTGGCCCATTTGCCTTTAAAAGAGGGCCCAGTCCCTCTTTTGCCATATCATCTGAAGACTTTGCAAGGAGCAGCAAGAATAGCTCATCATTGGACCCTGGCTGAAGGTATAGTCTGCTTTACAGCTTCCACCAGTGAAGGAAGGCCAGAAGTTCCAAGAGGGAAGCAATATTCCTCCCCTAAACATCTTCCATGGAACAGAGGGAGATATGAATTCAGAGGACCCATCCATCAGCTCCAGAACCGGTAACAAGCCAGCACACAGCGTGCCCTGCTGGGCTCTACAGCAAGCTTCCTAGGTGGGAAACGCAAGAGGGTCTCTGAACTGAAAGGACAAGGGCATTGTCTGCGACACTCTCCTTAGCTTTGTGACGTCCGCCTTAAAGGATGACACAATCCCAGAAAAGAAGCTAGGAGGAGTGCATCGACAAACAATAACTAGGGTCCACCTGAAAGGACATTTTTTGAGATAGTTGAGCCACTCAAACTGCAACGGACTGCCCCACTGACTGTTGTCACGCCGCAGTCGATAACATCGCAGAGACGCCTCAACCAGTGTTTCAGTCCCCCAACCAGCACTGAGACAACGACTCCTGGTCCTGAGCCGCTGTGCAGGGCAGCCTGCAGCTGTCCGCCCAGCTTCGCCCACCAAACTGCCTGCCACCTGATACCTGCAGCTGTCTCCCGTCTTGAACTCTGTCATTGGTGCTGCAAAGTGGCCTGGAACGGACTCGACCCTGTCAAACACCAAGAACTTCTACGAGCTCAAGGTACAGTGTGGTTATGTCCTCTTGGTCCTTCTCTGAAGGCCCCTAGTGACATTTTACAGCCCTTGCTCCCTTTATGTTGAGACCAAGTATCCTTTAACATTAAGAACGTTTACTTTACTGAAGACCCGCCTGTCAGTATCCAGAGTGCATCCCCTTTCCTTCTTGAATCTGTCTGTTCTCTGCATTCCTTTCCAGTGTGGATTGTGTTTTGTAGTGTGCTAGAACTGTATGCTGTGATAATAATAAAGTAGATATGTTTATACAACCTTGACTGGATAGCCACATTTAACATTGGGTAATCATTTTATTTTCGCTCTGTTTCAACTAACCAACGATCAATAACCTTGCAGAGATAAGCCTGCCATTCTGTCCACGTTACCAATATTGGAAAAGGAGGTTTATAATTTACTTGTGTTTCCCAACTGTTAGGATCCCTTTTGGTGTACTACAGGTGTGGGGCTGATGATGATTTAGAAATCAATATTCATCCCTGGAACACTGGAACCCAGAAGTTGATTGATCACAGGCAGCAATTATGATTATTAAGGGTAGGTGTGAATTTAAGGGACCTAAATTCCAGACCACTGGGATTTGCCTGCCTCAAGTAGTCCACATCCCTAAAACTAGCGTACACGCAAGTGTTCGCAGTAGCCGCCCTCTCCGGGTAGTTTGCCCGCAATGCAAAATGGCTCCCATAGTCTGGACCTCAATTGACAAGTCTACTTTTCAGAGGAGACTCTGGAAATGCCTGGCTGCCATGGTAACTCAAGGATGCACAACAACCAGCATGCGGTCAGACGCAAGCTGGCACAAACCAGGCAATGAAAGTAACGGGAGTGCTGTGCACACCCTACCAGGGTGCAGGGGAGGCTGCAGCACTATTCTCATCGTTTGCAGGATTTTCATTTTATTTATTCAGCATTTGTAAGGTGCCTATACAGCAGAACGTGTTTCAAGGCGCCACAATACTAAGGGCTGGGCAGGGAACAGAGGAGGATAAACAACACTAAACGGTCCTATTAGGTCTTATGACATTCGGATCGTGCAAGTGCAGCAAACAGTAAGTGCAGGGGGAGGGCCAGGACAGGGAGAGAGGGGCGGTAAGGAGATGGAGGATGAGGAAGGGAGAGGGCCCAAGAGGCTGGGTAAGTGCTAAGGGAAGCCCGTAGGCCAAGTGCACTTGGGGACGGGGTAATGGCCAAGAAGTGCAAAGAGGGGAGGACCAGGATACGTAGTCTAGTCAATGTAGGTGCCCGCGGGCAAGTGCTGGTAAATTGCTGGGGCAGACTGATCGGGGGAGAAGGGACCAGGTAGCCAGTCACAGCGGCCGGGGGGAGTTAGCAAGGAAGGGGAGGTAGAGGAGGAGAAGAAAAGGATGGTGGACCAGTCTGAATATTTCTAACCTCAGCCATAAACTGCCACATCTCCACGCTAGCAGAGGGGGGCAGCACTAAAGAGAAGGAAGTCAGAGCATTGACATCAGTATTAAGACACGTGACAGCTACAGACCAGCACTTACTAGCCCCCAACTCAAGGGAAGCCCAATCCCACCGACTCCCCGACTCCAAGTCATGCCATGGTATATTGCTCTCCTGTCAGTTGGTGCTGGGGGGGACATTGTGCCCTGCGGTGTAAATGCCATCTGTCCAGGGCACAAGACTGTGGACTTGAGATCTTGGAGGGGAGGAGAGGACAGTAGAACATGTGAAGCTCCCTTGGCCCCAGAATGCCCAGGTCTGGCCCAGATGGCATTTGCCAGGGTATGCTTCATTTTCAGACAGTGTCTGTCTTCTCAGCGAGAGTGTGGCAATGGCGGATTTGCTAAGGGTCCAGTATGGTACCAGTACAGCCCATGAGTGCCATAGCTTTGACTCTGGGTATTTTCTGGATATTCGGGGTATCTCTCTACGTCTGCTTACCCACCTCAGAGTCTTCTCCTCAGACGGGTCACTTTTGCTGCTGACATCTACTCCAGCTGACTTGTGCCACCGTATCTTGCCTACGCATTGACTGCATACACTGCCTTGCCACCCACTCTTTGTCCCTGCCCTGCATCTTCTATTTCTGTCTTCACCTGCCTTCCAGACTTGTATCTTCCCATTGGTGCCACCAGTGCAGTGGCGGCAAGATCATGTGACCTCTGATCTGCCCCTCAGCCAATCACGTACTGCCGTTGCCTGTATATACCGCCTCTTTCTTAACTCCATGCTCACATGTCATGTCTCGCCCAGGTGCACTAAGCACATTCCAAGGAAGGGAAGCTCCTTTTGCGTGCCTGAAATTATCTGGGAAAGACAAGGACCCTTGCCTTGCACACCACAGATAAGCCTTATGCCCTGTGACTTAACCCACTCACTCTGCAGCACATCAACAGCACCACCTGACATTGAAAATGACAAACCACTGCACCCACCCCATGCACATCACACACAAACCAACCCAGGCAGTATCGCTGACAAGAACCTGGAAACTGAGGCCCATGGGCGCCTGCCCCACCACCCCACACACTGCCAGTATCAGAGGCATTATGAATACTGAAGACCTGGATGCGCTGCCACTGGCCGCCACATTGGTCCTGGATGGGCCCCCCCACTGGCTGCAGCATTCAACTCTTACACAGAGATGACCCATCACCCAAAGGTGCCAATCCCGCTGCAGACAGGACGTGCCCACCATGAACTCCTGATAAGTACTCTTGTGTCATATGCCCTCCTCGCCCACCACATCACCATATCTACCATGCCCCAGCACCCAACCAACCCAACTTAAAACAATGCCAACATCCTTGACTTTATCCTTCCAGCTTTGCCAATCCTTCATACTACAAGGCCGTTTCCTCAGCCATCCTCCACATCACACACGACCAATCACACCCACGCCGAGACTGTCAAGCGGATATCATGGTTTATGAAAGCCTTCCCCTTAGACCCACTCACAACAGACCTGATCAGCCCCACCACGTCCCTATCAAGACCCTATTGCACAGACTGCAATGCCTTACTGGAAGCAATCAAAAACACCCTGCAATCACACATCAATCCACGTGGCCTCCCAAAAACAATGAACCCTCAAACAAGGAAAAGAAACCCCTGTGCAGGCGGAAACCCCATCTGAGTTAATCCAATTTACAGAACTCTGAACTTTCTGCAGAAATGTGATTGCAAGAGCCTACACCTAGCACTGCCAGAACACAATAGCCAACGCCAACGCCAAAAGCCAGTCTCTTTTTGCAGCAGTCCCCAAACCTGCCATACCACACTCCATCGGGATAGTCACTACCATCAACAGAACAAACAATGCACCAGTCTAACACCAAGGCAGACAATGCACATCTCACCGTGCACAAGAATAGCATACATGATGGTGAAAATGCACTCCATGGCAGAACTGAGACACAACCTAGCATCCCTCAAAGCAACCGAATACTCACAATATACGCGCTCAATCCCATCTCATCGATTATCGTTCAGGTCACCATCCCTAACCCCCTCAAAACCAGATAAATGCCAGCCCATGTTCATAAAGACACCACCAGACCCCGCAACTATGGGACCATCACACGGTCTACTTTATTCACCTCGAAGCCAACAACCTCCCACAAATCTATCAATCGGATTTCAGGCCCAGAAGCAGAAGGGAGACGGGTGCTACCCAAGTGCTAAAAGTGAGCTCCTAAAATAGGACCATTGCCTCCGATTACTCCTGAATCTCTGCACAGCTGTTGACACAGTACTCCATCAGGACCCCTGGACATGTGTAGCAAGCGACAACATCCTCCATTGGTTCACCTCCTACCTCGAAGACCGGGCATCTCCAGATTAGCACCTCTGACCATCACTAGTGTAGTCCTGCAGGCCACCATCCTCTCACGGATTACCTTCAACCGATACATGATGGCTATCGCCATCTGCAGCACCCGCATCAGTCAACATGTAGATGACACACATCTCCACCTGGCAATTTCATCCATCGGAGATGTTCACTGAATAAAGGGCTGCCTCACCTTGATTCACTCCTGCAGGTTCAACGACCACCAAAACTGAAACCCACGAAGGTGGGATTGCAGCTCTCCACCAACAACACAAATTCCAGGGTACCAGTGGTCCAGGGGTGAATATCGGTTCTAAACCATCAATCAGCCCCACACCGCTAATACACCAGAATGGATCTGAACAGTCTGGATTAAACAAGCATGCAATAAAAATTCTAAAACCCCTTGTCCAAGCGTGGGCCCAACGGCATGCTTATATCCTTTAAAGGTCGTGGTTCGATGGTTAATTGCCAATCAGCGAAAATACAATTATTAGCCAAAGATAAAAGGAGTGCGCAGTCAAGGTTGCATAAAAATATCTACTTTATTATTATCACAACAGATAATCTAATAACACTGTTACTACAACCCACCCTGTAAAGGAATGCAGAGAACAGAGCGTTTCTATGAAGGATAAAGGGATGCACTCTGGATACCGACAGGAGGGTGGTTGGTATGGTTAATAACCACAACAGGTTGTTATGGCTTCTTGGCTTTAGCAGAATGGACAAAAGGGGTCTTACAATGTCTCTGTGTACCGTCTGGGAAGGACCAGGGGGACCAAACCACAATATACCTTTTGCTATTGATGTTCTTGGTGCTTGATTGGGTCGAGTCGGCTTCAGGGTTCTTTGCAGGCTTCTGTGACAGAGTTTGATACAGGAGACAGCTGCGGGTATCAGGTGGCACACAGTTTCGCGAGCGAAGCTTGACAAACAGCCTCGGACCCGCCTGCACAGCATCTTGTGGCCAGGAACCATTGTCTCAGTGCTGATTGGTGGTTCTGAAGCACTGGTTGAGGTGTCTCAGGGCTGTTTCAGTGACTGAGGCTTGACAGTGGTCAGCCTTGTAGTCATTTGTGGATCAGGGAACTCGACTGGCTCAAAAATGTCCTTTTAGGTGGATGGCAGTAGATGCTTGTCTATGCAATCCTCCTTCCTTCTTCACTGGGCTTTTGTAGTCCTTTGAGGCGGACAGCCCAAAGTTCGGGAGTGTGCTGCAGTCAGCTGCCTTGTCCTTGGTTTCGGGTTCAGAGACCTTCTGACACTTCCTATCCAAGAAGCTCACTGCAGAGCCTAGCAAGGCATGCTGTGTTCTGACTGGGTACTGGTTTGGAGTGGCTGGAGGCTCCTCTGAGTTATTTTCTCCCTCTGTTCCCTGGGAGATGTTTAGGGGAGGGATCTTGCTTCCCTCTTTGGATATCCAGGCCTTCCTTCACTAGCGGAAGATATAAGTCAGACTGTATCTTCAGACAGAGCCCAACGTTAAGTCTTCTTTCTTACTTCTTCTGAAGTCTTCAGATGATCTGTTTAAAGAGGGGCTCCAGCCCTATTTTAAAGCCAAGTGCACCACTGTGATTGGTGTAGGCTAAGCCTACCTTAGTGAACCAATCTGGGTTACCACCAACAATTTTCTAAATGCTTGAGGTGGGGGTCATAATCAGAGTGCTTTGCAACAGGAAAGGGTAAAGGGGTGGAGCAGGAGCCAGGGGTGCCCCAGAACTAAGATGGTGGAAACCTCCCCTCAACAGAAATTGCTCTGAGCTCACTTCCTTGTGCTACGAAGTCCCACTCATCTTCCTGTCTGTTGTGGATCAAAGAGTGTCTCTGGTTATTGGATCTACCTGTGGTTGCTGATCAAAATGGCAGTGCTCCCTTGCAGATGCTGAGACAGCACACTCTTTGACTCCCGCAAACACATTCTAGTATCTTATGAATGGGGTCTCCCTAGCGGGTGGCCTACTGCAACAAGTGACCCTGACATGGCAATTCACTTGTCATTGAAACTTAGGGCAGGAGCTGGCTTTTGGTTGACACAGTTGCATGAGAAATGCTGTTGGGGTTTTTTGTCTCCTTTGTTAACCTATGCAGCCAGGCCCCCTGGGGGGCCTGCTTGAGGCACCCTCTGTTGGTACATTAATCACTGCCACCAGCTTGCAGGGCCTAACAAAAGTGAAGGGTGTTTCCATGGAGTCTTTGTCAGTTAATCAGGCTGTCCATGGCAGGGGAAGATTGGGCTCACCCTTCCCGGGATGACATTGTGCCCTCCTCTGCTGTCCCATTCCAACTAAATATAACAGGGGTGGACTGTGCTTGTAGGCGATGTCCTGCCCGCAGTAACACTGGTCTATGCTTTTGTTGTGGTGTGAGCATACGACAATGTGTTTGGATTAGCCCCACACATTTTTCTGAGGTTGTTCTACCATTCTTTAATTTATTTAAACATTTCAAAAAAGCCTTGTGAGTGCACATCCACCAGGCAGATGGTTGAATCCCTCACAAACACTCAACACCCCCTCATCCTGCCATGGGTGTGGGCCATGAGCCTCGGGTCATGACATTGTAGGTGACACCTTGAGTCAAGTATCTGGTCTTTCACATAAACAGCCACCTCACCTCTCCTGTAATGGACATACAATGAAGGCAACTCAGTCAGAACAATACCAGCTATTGCCCCTGCGGAAAATCAACCTCCTTTTGGAAGACACCAGCATCGCATCTGCCATGCAGGGGCCTGCTGTTACCCCACTGGAGGGCAGAAATGCCCTTCCCACCGGGGAACCTCGAAGGGCTCTCCATGCCACTGCCTGTGTCCTGTGCAAATATGACCGCCGAATGCCAACAATCGCCAAACATTCCTGGCTACTGCTCTAAATGAACGCATCTCCCTCGGAGCAAGTGGCATCATGTACACAGCTGGTGCTATGCACACAACTCCCTGTCTGGCTGCAAAGTCATTATATCTGGCAGTCCATGGGTCACCAGAAGTCACCACCTGACCAGACTAGAGCTGCAGAGAAGGCAACAAGCACTTCGAAGATTGCCCCCGACCGCACAACCTCCGACCCATCAACACCACCCTCACACCATTCAGAATTGAAATCAATGCCCACTTGTGAAGATCATGAATGGAGGGGACCCGAAAGCACAGTATCGAATGGAAGAAGATCCTGATCCTTGTAAATGTGAATGAGAGAAAACTGTCTAGGCACAGGTGGACGCCACAGGGAGTAGTGATGCAGAGGAAGTGCCAAGCATCATCCACACTCAAGCCGCCCCCTTCGAAGTACCAGGTACGTTCACGCCAAAATACGTGATGTATGGAGAACAGATAAACCAACAGAGAGCCGCAGTTGGGCTCTGCCCACTGCCATTCAGAGTAACAGCACCTATTGAAAACCTGGACAGTAAGGTACCCATTGAGAAAACCATATCTACAGGCAAGAAAAAAGGATGTTTGTCAGAATGTAATACCCGAAGAAGCCATGTAGATATTAAAGTAAGACGAATGGTGACATCATAAGGAATCGGATTGACGCACATATAGAAGATATAATGACGTGAGAATACTGACAAAGAGACAAAATACCATGGATAAGTGACATCTTGAGCCTAAGGTGAAACGGCTGATTTCAAAGTGAAGAAACGTATGCCATATGCATGATGAAGATAGTCTGTTAGTTTAAACTTATACAGATGCTGAAAACCGCAAGAAGCCAAGAAATTGTGAAGCTTGCTTATGCTTAGTAGTAAAATAGATTGCGGCAAGCACCAACTATACAGATATATACCTCAAAAAGCACTTTATAGATGAGTGAAAATCAACTATGCACATGAGCAGAATTGAACAGAGGTTACTAAAGGTCTCAAGGGGAGAGTGTTATCGCAAACAAATCGAGAATTAAGATGGAGAGGAACCCATCTGAAGGTGACCATGCCAAGAAGCCAAAATCATATCGGGCTGGAAAAGACCAACAGTGGATACAATTAAAGAGAAAAAGAACATGTACGCAGCTGGTGCTATGCCCACTCCTCCCTGCCTGGCTGCAAAGTCATTAAATCTGGCAGTCCATGGGTCACCAGAAGTCACCACCTGACCAGACTAGAGCTGCAGAGAAGCCAACTAGCACTTCCTAGATTGCCCCGACCGCGCAACCTCCGACCCATCAACGCCACCCTCACACCATTCAGAATGGAAATCAATGCCCACCCGTGACCATAATGCATGGAGGGGACCCGGTAGCACAGTATCGAAAGCAAGAGGACCGTGATCCTTGTTAATTTGAATGAGAGAAAGTCGCCTAGGCACAGAGGGACGCCACAGGGAGTGACGAGTAGACAAAACAGTGCCTGGTGGGGAGATGAGATGGCTAGTGGACAGAACAGTGCCTGGTGGGGAGATGAGATGGCTAGTGGACAAAGCAGTGCCTGGTGGGGAGATGAGATGGCTAGTGGACAGAACAGTGCCTGGTGGGGAGATGAGATGGCTAGTGGACAGAACAGTGCCTGGTGGGGAGATGAGATGGCTAGTGGACAGAACAGTGCCTGGTTGGGAGATGAGATGGCTAGTGGACAGAACAGTACCACTGATGGGGAGATGAAATGGCTAGTGGACAGAACAGTGCCTGGTGGGGAGATAAGATGGCTAGTGGACAGTACAGTGCCTGGTGGGGAGATGAGATAGCTAGTGGACAGAACAGTGCCACTGATGGGGAGATGAGATGGCTAGTGGACGGAACAGTGCCTGGTGGGGAGATGAGATGGCTAGTGGACAGTACAGTGCCTGATGGGGAGATGAAATGGCTAGTGGACAGAACAGTGCCTGGTGGGGAGATGAGATGGCTAGTGGACAGAACAGTGCCTGATGGGGAGATGAGATGGCTAGTGGACAGTACAGTGCCTGATGGGGAGATGAGATGGCTAGTGGACAGAACAGTGCCTGGTGGGGAGATGAGATGGCTAGTGGACAGAACAGTGCCTGGTGGGGAGATGAGATGGCTAGTGGACAGAACAGTGCCTGGTGGGGAGATGAGATGGCTAGTGGACAGTACAGTGCCTGGTGGGGAGATGAAATGGCTAGTGGACAGAACAGTGCCTGGTGGGGAGATGAGATGACTAGTGGACAGAACAGTGCCTGGTGGGGAGATGAGATGGCTAGTGGACAGAACAGTGCCTGGTGGGGAGATGAGATGACTAGTGGACAGAACAGTGCCTGGTGGGGAGATGAGATGGCTAGTGGACAGTACAGTGCCTGATGGGGAGATGAAATGGCTAGTGGACAGAACAGTGCCTGGTGGGGAGATGAGATGGCTAGTGGACAGAACAGTGCCTGGTGGGGAGATGAGATGACTAGTGGACAGAACAGTGCCTGGTGGGGAGATGAGATGGCTAGTGGACAGAACAGTGCCTGGTGGGGAGATGAGATGGCTAGTGGACAGAACAGTGCCTGGTGGGGAGATGAGATGGCTAGTGGACAGAACAGTGCCTGGTGGGGAGATGAGATGGCTAGTGGACAGAACAGTGCCTGGTGGGGAGATGAGATGGCTAGTGGACAGAACAGTGCCTGGTGGGGAGATGAGATGGCTAGTGGACAGTACAGTGCCTGGTGGGGAGATGAGATGGCTAGTGGACAGAACAGTGCCTGGTGGGGAGATGAGATGGCTAGTGGACAGAACAGTGCCTGGTGGGGAGATGAGATGGCGAGTGCATCGCTATGCCCACAGATGAGGACGGTTCAGATCCCACGGTGGGTGTGCATTTGTGCAGGCATTTTGCGACAAAAGGAGATCATCCCCCCTCTTGCCCCCAATTTGCATATTTATTGACATCACTGGAAGTGACATACCGCCTTTCATACTTGAGGGCATCAGATACATATGACAGGAAGAAGAACTATAGCAACGGCCACCAATAGAAAGCTTTATACACGTAAAACAACTGTGCATTTTAAGAGTAAATATTGTTAAACCGACAACTGATGTTTAATAACAAAACGTGTGCCCATTGCTCCACTATGTGCTATGTTTGCCTCTGATCAGCAAATGCACCCCCAGTGCACTCAGGCTATGTATATGGCATGCATGTATTGACATTCACAAAGCACTAGCACCTCAGCACTGTGCACAGTTTAACACAAAGGGAACAGAACATTGAATAGAATAGGATGCAACCAACATGAATAAAAAATATTACAATTAAGAGGTACCAAAAAGCTACAGAGTATAGGTTCTCTGTGAGGTTGGCACAGACCTGGAGGTGTGTTTAAGTCCTGCCTGAACCGGCCTTCTTTACTCCATCGTTGACTATGTGAGATATCCTTGTGCAGCGAATTACACATTATATTCAAGGCCTTAGAGATAATTATGTGTATATGGTCTCAGTGAGGTTGGCACAGACCTGGTGGTGTGTTTAAATCCTGACTGGACCGGCCTTTTATTACTCCATCATTGACTACTGGAGATATCCTTGTTTTACGAATAACACCTTATACTCAAGCCCTTAGAGATAATTATGTGTATAAATTCTCAGTGAGGCTGGCACAGACCTGAAGGTGTGTTTACATCCTGACTGGACTGGCCTTTTATTACTCCATCATTGACTACTGGAGATATCCTTGTTTTACAAATAACACCTTATACTCAAGCCCTTAGAGATAATTATGTGTATATGGTCTCAGTGAGGTTGGCACAGACCTGAAGGTGTGTTTAAATCCTGACTGGACCCGCCTTTTATTACTCCATCATTGACTACGTGAGATATCCCTGTGTAGTGAATAACACCTTATATTCAAGCACTTAGAAATAATTCGGTGATTTGCCTTGCAAGATCACCCCCATGCAGAGTACTCCTGATCTCTCCTGAACACCCTTCGGGGTCCAGGGACACCTTCCTTGGTACCCCTGGGCCTCTCGTGTGACATCGATAGAGAGGAGGCCCTGCAGCTCACAACCAAAAAGAGTACTCTGTTCCTACCCCATTAATAGGTCGTGACTCTCCCTCACATCTAGCTGTAATCTTTGTTAGGGGAGCAGAAGAGGAACAAGCAAAGAAAAGAGGCTTTGAAGCAAAAAGGCGGGATACCCAAGGATATCAAATATGTGTTTTTTTGTACGTGTGCATACATCTAAACCAAAAATAGCACTAAAACGCATGATATATCATTTATTGAAGTATTCAGGAGGGGCTTGTGGTTTTTAATTGGGATTGTCACCAGTGCGCCAAGGGGCAAGTAGCTTTGAGTTGTACAATTTGAGAATGATTAATGTTGCTGACAGCACAAGCAATAACACCAATCGCAAGTCATCAGCAATGACGTCACGGATCACATGACAGAGCACTGGCTAAAGTTGTAGTTCTGTAGTTTCACTTAAGACACCAGTGCACATAGGTACTGAACAGCTCCTAACGGCAACAGTTGTCCCAGATCCACACATCACACTAGGGAACGAAAAGCAGCCATGTCCAAGAACTGGGACTTCAGAATAAGGGGGGGAGGTGGGGAGCATTACAATCAGCCACCTATGGAACATGGAATGTGAATCGGAGGGACATGGACTATGACTTCAACAGGCACATTACAGTACAGACTCATAATGAGGGCTCATGGATAACAGGGCAGTCTGTGGAGGCCGCACTAGTACCGGGAGTGTGAACATAGCCTGCGAGCCGGTAGAGGAGACCTCAGGAGTGAAGGGAAAGGGCAAAGGGACATCAGAAGTATTGCGGTGCTGCTGGGTACACAGGCAAGGATTGGTACTCGACAGTGCTCTGAAGTGGAAAATGGGAGAACATTGGGGCAACACACGAGCCAATGATGTAGTGCGAGAATCTGACAGAAGCGACTGGGAGAGGGATGAAGCACGGGCCAGATTCCAGGGGGGGGAATAAAGGGTTCGGAATGGCTCAGAATGAGAGAAACCAAAGTCATTCAACGCTGCATTCTGGGAAAGTGGTTCATGAAGGAGGAAGAGACGGATCAGTGAGAGAGTTAAGCTAACTTCCCATTCTGGAAATTGTACAAAAAATGTCAAACCGGTGAACGTGAAGACAGACTCGCCTGTGGGGCACCGACCTGCTCAAAATGACTTATGTGATGAAGGGACTTAATGACATGTTCCTGGCACTGTGATTTCAACACACAACATGTCCCTAGAGTTTCAGTCTAGATTGTTCGTAACCCGCTACCCACAGGTGAGCCAAGAACCAATGCTTCTCTTATCATCTGGTGAGAGGTGAAAATAAGCTCTACTAACACAACCCTTCAACCTCAAGTTCTGCATATACTTCTGAAACACAAACACAACCACCTCTCTGCACAGCAATCCACATGCACTTCACTACACTGCAACAAACCACACACTGCAACAACTGCATAACAGCACATGATGAATCTACCGAGCCGTAATCCGCACCCAAGCTCGGCGAACGGTGCAAACTGAACTGAAGGTGTCAACAGGATATCATAACTCTCGCTCCACCTTTTCCCTCTATACCCCCACACTCTTATGTTTCAGATCCCGCAGGGGGCCAGGGGACGACCACAGTGGTGATAGTTTTATGATTAGTTATATATCTCCAATTGCAACAGCCAAGAACAGCCTTCAATTTGCAATTGTGAGTGCCAAAGTAATTGTTTCCACACTTATCAAGGTTTTATCAATAATATTCTTTTATATTCAATTTTGCACAGGGCATGTGATTCTTCAAATTTGTGGTCTCTCTACACGTGTTTCACCCTTTTTACACCATTCAAAAGGGATCATCAGGAGAGTTTTTCAATTCAATTTTTCTGACTCTGCAATTGTAGTGTTACTCCTATTTGTTTAGTGGTTCCCAATGCATCAATTGAAGGCGCCAGAGGGACAGGCCTACCCCCTCAACACTGCTCCTGCTCTCAGGAACTTGAAGAGCAAAGGTCAATACAAAAATATTGAAATTGGGATCCTAATTTTGAAACCACTAAATAAATAGGAGTAACACTATACAATTGCAGAGTCAGAAAAATTGAACTGATAAACTCTCAAGATGATCCCTTTTGAATGATGTAAAAAGGGTGAAACACATGTAGAGAGATCACAAATTTGAAAAGTCAAATGCCCTGTGCAAAATTGAAAATAAAAGAATATTATTGAGCAAACCTTGATAAGTGTGGAAACTGTTACTTTGGCACTCACAATTGCAAATCGAAGGCTGTTCTTGGCTGTCACAAGTGGAGATGTATAACTAATCATACATCTGTATAATCTATCTCTGGCAATCACGATAAAGATACAACACCACAGCTGACAACCACCACAAAAACTAAAAGCTAAAAAATTAGAATTCGCCCAAAGAATAAGGTCCTGTTTAGATTGCCAATTTTGTGTTTTCACAGTGGTGATAGTGCATGGTGCCAATCATCTTTAACATTAACATTAACATCTGTGTCACTTCTTCATGGGGGGGGTGAGTTAATAATTGTGCCACTACCAGCAACCTCCTTGAGGGTGCAGGTTTCACACCATTTGCCACACATTAATGAACAATACTGGCACTGCGTATTAACCTGTGCTGTGCCTCTGCATTCAGTGACATGTGATACTTTATCAAATTTAAAAAATAAAACCTTGCTGTGTCTGCTCTGATATCTAGAGGCCAATTAGTTATTAGGCCATATGTGCTAGTTCTTGGACCAAACATGAACTGCATTTATCCAGACGTGCCCAGTATATGACTATGTATGCAAGCATGCAAGCAAGAATGGTATTTATAAAGCACACTACTATATGGGAAGAAGCAGAGGCCTGCAGCTACGGGCACCCCAATGCCATCCATGGGCTGGGTCTCAAGAGAAAAGCAAACACGTCTGAATCCATATAACTTCTACCTCCTTCCCCCATGCAACCTCCCTCTCCAAGTATCCCTCCTTCCTTCGGCCCATGTGTCTCCAGCTCCTCGATTCACCAGTGTTGCACCCCACCACTTCCCACTATCTCCCCTCACCCTAATATGTATCAGGCATGGCGAGTCCTTCATGGTTGCCCCCTCTGCCTCTTCCCACCCCTCTCCCTCTCTTGCTGCCGCACACCCTGGAGATGTCTCAGACAAGACAAACCCTTCTCTGTCCGCCCCTGTGCTCTAACCCTCCCCCGCACACCCTGAAGGTGTTTCAGACATGGTGAACTATGCCCCCAGTGCCTCTAAACCTCCCCTACACACCCTGAAGGTATCTCAGACATGACATGATAACCGCTTCTCTTTTCCCCCCTGTGCCTCTAACCCTCCCCCGCACACCCAGAAGGTGTCTCAGACATGATGAACCCTTCTCTGTTTCTCCCCTGTGCCTCTCACCCTCCCCCGCACACCCTGGATATGTCTCAGACATGGTGAACCATTCTCAGTTGTCACAATATATTATGCAGCACCAGCAAATCAGGGATCTCTTCCCTTGCAAATGAAGGTGACACACCATAAAACACTTTTTTTTATTATTACACAGAATTCTTTTTGAGGAGGCCTCCAACCTATCCTGCACCGAACCTCCACCAGCACCCCTTTTCACAATGGACCAGGAACCAGTCCGGTGGATTGTCAATGAATAATTTGTTAATGTATTATTTTGATATTCAACCAGAACAATGCACAGACTTCTAGGAAGTAACCAGGGTAAGGGATACTGTGATTCCACTCTTATTCTGTTTTATGAAAAGCAATACCAAACAATTCCACTCAAATGATTACAGGAAGGTTAAGCACTCCCGCCCCCAGCGACAATGGGCAAATGGGTTTTCAATGATATAATACTACTACCATGTGACAACACACA
This sequence comes from Ambystoma mexicanum, assembly GCF_040938575.1. NCBI lineage: Eukaryota > Metazoa > Chordata > Amphibia > Caudata > Ambystomatidae > Ambystoma > Ambystoma mexicanum. The sequence goes on from NC_090922.1 coordinate 1,511,592,046, forward strand.
AGGGTACTTCAGGCTGCTTGCACTAGAAGACAAATAGGGCTTCAAAACAGACTAGCAGCACACATTGGACATTCAATTTTAACACAGGCAACACATGAAGAAGAAACATCAAAAATAAATAAAAGGGAATGCAATTCAAAATCAGTTATCATAATACAGGAGGGGATGGGGAATAATTTAAGAAAAATGCCTTTTTACGGATAAATAGACATTTTTAGAAACATGAAAATGGGAATCACACTAAGTTTGTTGGGGCTGTGAAGGGCTGGCAAGCTCTGAGAAATGAAAAATGAACGAAATGCAATTCAAAATCTGCACTCAGAATATGATAGGGGAAGGAGGATAAAGTAAGAAAAACATGTTTCCAAAGGTAAAAAGAAATTTTTAGAAAAACAAAACAGGAAATTACACTAATTTAGCTGGGGCTGAAAATGACACACAAGCTTTCAACAATGAGAAGGGACAAAGGAACCCCGGTTTTCAGCCATTAATGAACTGACATTTTGGGGAACAATTTATATATATATATAATGATTTGCAAGACACAGGAAGGGTGCGGTTGTTTCGAATGCTACCCTTCCCTATTCCGTGAAGTAATGTGGGAATTAATTGATTTAATATGCCAAATATGCAAGGGATCCACACCAACAAGGGAAATTCTTAAATGGGAAGTGACAAAAATACATGGACATACAACGGATTCTTCCACAGGAAAAAAAAAACTTAACTATACAGGTAAACAAAGGACTTTTCAGCTGGAAAAGCACTATAATGAACAGGCAAACTAGGGTTGCTTTTCTTTCATAGGAAACATGACTTAAATGCACAGGTGAACAGAGGATTTGTCAATGGGAGAGTTACCACAATGCACAAATACAATATTTTTCAATAGAAGAATAACTGAATTTGACAAACAGATAAGATAGGGGATTTTTCCCATGGGGAATCTCAAGGGCAGTACATAAGAAAATAGGACTTGTTTAATCTATGGCTGGGGAGTTTTATACTTACAAGAGAAAAGGGCTTTATGGTCTTCAAGGGATGCCAGGGCTTCACTGCAGGGACCATCAAGGGGTCATTGAAGGCCTCTCTTTATCCTCCAAATCAGCTAATCCAGCACTCTGCTTCATTGCCAGAGTAGGCCCAATTGCAAGGATAGCTCCAGATTTTAGTCATCTGCACCCCCAGATTTTGTAGAGTGAAATCCTCAGTTGAGGTGGAGTAACCTATTTGTAAGTCAAATGGCATCACAGATGTGTCATCCTTCTCGCACAACTGATAGGGCAGTGGTCAAGGGTTCCCTTTCCCTCTGCAAGCCGGTAGACCCAGAGAATGGAGGATGATTTGAGAAACCAGGGGAGGATACCCCATAAATCATATGACAGAGACAGGGGGTTGGATCGGGCTTCTGTGTCTGATAATCTCACATTTTTATAAACGTCCTTTCTCGTCAGATTATACCACATATGCCAGCCTATTCAGAGACTACATTTTCTTGTGAATCAAATGAACTGACCTGGAAGTTGATAGGTTAATCTATGGCAGCATCACAGTCTTTCCTCGTTTACAGCCATACTACATTACTGAAAAATCTGGCATTCGCTGGGCGGAATACCTATCGCCTGTTACACATTTTCTCACATTTTTATGATTTCATATTTATTCAGAGGACACAATTAATTTCTTTCTTATAACTTCTGATAGCTTGGTGTCACCCAAATCATTTTTGGTCCACCAAAAGCAGCTCACTGACAGATTTTTCATAAATCCAAACATGAATATTGTACGATTAATATTTCCCAAGTTATCCCTAAAATAGCATATCTCCTGTTGTGTGCAATGGGTGTGAAGCTCCACCTTCCCTCTCCCCCCTCTCATGGCAGAGATCTAGTTTTTAGCTCTGACGTCAAGAGGGACCCTTTTGTTTAGGTTAGCCTACAACTTCAAAGGCTAATGGGCAGGTTTATGACGGCCTGAGTGCTTTTGGTCATAAAACTAGGGGATCCAGAGAATTTGTCAGCTCATTCCCTTGGCAACAGAGCTTTGAAATACAGTTTCACTTGTGGGGGATTCACAGTCATGGATTGAAACTCACTGGCAATGAATTCCCCTTACTTTCCTCAGCTGAAATGGCCATTTTAGCTTGCATTTTAATTTGACATAAACTCTGGAAATGCAACCCATTGATATGTTGAAATTTTACTGCAACGTTGTTCCCTGCATATAGACGTTGCATGTGGGCAACATAATTACACTTTTCAAGACTTTGATGCACATCTGCTTTTACAAATGTTACTTAAGGCAAAATCAAAAATGTCTTTTGTAGTCCCAGCTGTGGAACAGGCCTTCTTTTAATGCAGCTTTTTAACCCAGTTCAGGCTCCCAACATGACAGGAACCAAACTCTTATGTTAACAGTTTATGTTGACAGTTTTGCACACATTTTGAAGAGCATGGCTTTAACTGAAAAGGAAAATGGCTTTTGAAGGCAGTGATTTTGGTGAAAGTACAAAACTCCATTCTGCAGTGCAAGTTTGCACACAAATGTACACGCTGAATGCCACTGTTTCTGGCAACATGATGACATCTTTTCCAAACCTTTTTCAAATGTTTTCTGCGGTCTTCCCCTCACGTGTGACAAGGAACATTTTCTGTCATCTACAGAAAGAAGTTCAGTTCCTAAAAAAGTGCCAATCACACATGGGTATCCTGTCTGACAGTTAAATAATACGGTAATACTCAAAAATACAAATTTTATTAATAATACGAAGTAGATCTTCAAAGTAGATTTCTAATAATAAAAATCTTAAAAATGATTTTATCACATAAAACAAATTACAAACCTTAAAACAACACAGATGAATCAACATAAGTGGGTTCTAATCATAGGTTTAGTCGTGGGTCAACAAGTGTAACTCAATCACACTGAGATCCATTTTCCTTAGGTGTTTCAGTTATTTTATAGTCTAAATTGTAGTTTATAGATTCCCAACTTGTACAGGTTTCTGTCCCTTAAACACAACAATGCAGGACATTCTTCAGGGGTGTGAAGTATCTTGTGTCGATTCTATTCAAGATGAATCTGTATTTCTATACAACAGTCTTCTTACAAAGATGATGTACCCTCTCTAGCTCGAGAGTTTAGTATCCTGGAGTCTCTTGCAACCTTGATTGGTTATTTTATCAGCAGATTTCAATTACTTTGGAAATTCTTGCCTTGTTTCCTCTATCTTCTGTCCATATAATTTCTGGCACATGGACTATCACATCAGTGTGAATATGGCCCAAAGATTCACCCAATGGGTCACTCCATTATAGTATGGTATGTTCCAAACTTCCCAAGGAGGCTCACTATTCCTTGTGTGACAGTCTCTGGTCTCTGGTATTGAATAAACCCAATCTCTGAGGCTGGTTTCCAAATGATCCTTACAACAGGCACTTCAAACCCAAAGATTTCCTCTTCTCTTCGGATAGTGGATCAACGTGAAAAATCCAGATTGTCCAGCCCGGGGTACATTTTCTGGCATCTCCCAGTTTAGATGCCTAAGTGTGCTCCTTTTTGTTTGGCAAGGGCCTAATTCAGGTATTCAGGGTTATTTCACCCCACACTGTTCACCCCTGTGCCTCTTCCCACCCCTCTCCCTATCTTGCCGCTGCACACCCTTGAGATGTCTCAGACATGGTGACCCTATTCTCTGTTCTCCATGTGCCTCTTACCCTCCCTGCACACCCTGGAGGTGTCTCAGACATGGTGACCCATTCTCTGTTCTCCCTGTGCCTCTTACCCTCCCTGCACACCCTCGAGAGGTCTCAGGCATGGTGAACCCTTCTCTGTTCACCCCAGAGCCTCTTCCCACCCCTCTCCCTCTCTTGATGCCGCACACCCTGGAGATATCTCAGACATGGTGAACACTTCTCTGTGCCCCCTGTGCCTCTCACCCTCTCCCGCACACCCTGGAGATGTCTCAGCCATGGTGACCCATTCTCTGTTCCCCCCTGTGCCTCTACCCACCCCTCTCCCTCTCTTGCCGCTGCACATCCTAGAGATGTTTCAGACATGGAGGCCCATTCTCTGTGCCCCCTGTGCCTCTCACCCTCCCCTGCACACCTGCTGGAGATGTCTCAGTCATGATAAACCCTTCTGGGATCACGCCAGAGCCTCTTCCCACCCCCCTCCCTCTCTTGCTGCTGCACACCCTGGAGATGTCTCCGAAATGGCGACCCTTCTCTGTTGCCCCTGTGCCTCTTCCCATCCCTGTCGCTCTGTTGCCGCTGCACACCCTGGAGATGTCTCAGACATGGTGAACCCTTCTCTGTTCCACCCTGTGTCTCCCCACCTCCCTCTCTCGCACACCTTGGAGATGTGTGGTGAGCCCTTCGCTAGTTCTCCCTGCACCTCCCCATCTCCCTCTCCCACACACCCCAGAGATGCGCGGTGAGCCCTTTCCTAGTCCCCACTGCTCCTCCCCTCCTCACTCTCCCGCACACCCTGAGATGCACGGTGAGCCCTTCCCTAGTCCCCCCTGCGCCTCCCCACCTCCCTCTCCCGCACGCCCCGGATATTCCTGGTGAGCCCTTCCCCAGTCCCCATGGTTCCCCCACCTCCCTCTCCCGCACGCCCCGGATATTCCTGGTGAGCCCTTCCCCAGTCCCCATGGTTCCCCCTCCTCCCTCTCCCGCACGCCCCGGATATTCCTGGTGAGCCCTTCCCTAGTCCCCATGGGTCCCCCACCTCCCTCTCCCGCACACCCGGAGATGCACGGTGAGCCCTTCCCTAGTCCCCCTGCGCCTCCCCACCTCCCTCTCCCGCACGCCCCGGATATTCCTGGTGAGCCCTTCCCTAGTCCCCATGGGTCCCCCACCTCCCTCTCCCGCACACCCGGAGATGTCTGGCGAGCCCTTCCTTAGTCCTCCTCGGTCTCCCGGGGTGAGCAATGTGGCGGCCTGTTCCCGTGCATGAATTAGTGGGAGCCCGCCTTGTTGCTTTTGATTTAGCATTTGTAGCATAAATTCAAAGTTACAGCTTCAGGAGCATCTGCATTTTAATGAGCAATTATGCAACACATTGAAGCAGCTCTGACACCGGCGCATCTGTTGCGGGGCCCTCTGAGGGCCGTCTCTGCTTCCGCATCCCGCCTTCCCAATCTAACACCTCACAGGCCCAGGCCAGGCTGTCAGGCCCAGTAGGTGGCCTGCACAGAGCCTGCGTGGGTGGCGCAGGCGCTCCCGCCAACGCATTGCAGACACATCCACTGAGCCAGGTGCTGCCACCAACACATCACAGCTGCTTCCGCCGATTCATATCCGACCACCAACCCATCAGAGCCACGCGCACAGAGCTAGGTGCTGCCACCAACTCATTACAGCTGCCTGCGCCAGTTCATATCTGACCAACAACCCATCACAGACACGTGCAAAGAGACAGGTGCTGCCACCAACCCATTACAGCTGCCTGCGCCAGTTCATATCTGACCACCAACCCATCACAGACACGCGCAAAGAGACAGGTGCTGCCACCAACACATCACACCTGCCTCCACCAATTCATATCCAACCACCAACCCATCACAGCCATGCGCACAGAGCCAGGTGCTGCCACAACACATCACAGCTGCCTCCGCCGATTCATATGCTGGCACAACCCATCATAGCCATGTTCAGGAAACCAGGTGCTGCCACCAACCCATCACAGCCACGCGCACAGAGGCAGGTGCTGCCACCATCCCATCGCAGCCACGCGCACAGAGCCAGGTGATGCTACCAACCCATCACAACCACGCGAACAGAGCAAGGTGCTACCACCAAGCCATCACAGCCACGCGCACAGAGCCAGGTGCTGCCACAACCCATCACAGTCATGTGCACAGAGCCAGGTGCTGCCACCAAGCCATCACAGCCACGCGCACAGAGCCAGGTGCTGAAACAACCCATCACAGCCACGCAAACAGAGCCAGGTGCTGCCACCAAGCCACCACAGCCACGCGCCCAGTGCCAGGTGCTGCCACCACCCATCACAGCCATGTGCACAGAGCCAGGTGCTGCCACCAAGCCATGTGCACAGAGCCAGGTGCTGCCACAACCCATCACAGCCACGCGAACAGAGCCAGGTGCTGCCACCAAGCCATCACAGCCACGCGCACAGAGCCAGGTGCTGCCACCAACACATCACAGCTGCCTCCACCGATTCATATCCCACCACCAACCCATCACAGAGCCAGGTGATGCTACCAGCACATCACAGCTGCCTTCACCCATTCAAAACCAGGTGCTGCCACCGAGGAAGGTGTTGCCACCTACCCATCACAGATGCCTCTGTTGATTAATGTGCTGCGTCAAGCCATCATAGCCTTTTCATAGAGCCGGGAGCTGCCACCAACTCATCACAGCTGCCTCCAACGATTCAAAACCAGGTGCTGCCACCAACCCATCACAACCAAACCCACCACACCAGATGCCGCAAACCAATCCACATCCACTGATCCACCTGCTGCCACCAACCAATCACAACCATATTCACAAAGCCATGCCCTGCCACGAAACTGTCACACCCACATCCAGCACACCAGATGCTGCAAAGTTATCACAAGCACATCCACCGAGGAAGGTGCTGCCACCTACCCATCACAGATGCCTCTGTTGATTAATGTGCTGCGTCAAGCCATCATAGCCTTTTCATAGAGCCAGGAGCTGCCACCAACCGGCCAGCGCCAGTTCATATCTGACCACCAACCCATCACAGACACGCGCAAAGAGACAGGTGCTGCCACCAACACATCACACCTGCCTCCACCAATTCATATCCAACCACCAACCCATCACAGCCATGCGCACAGAGCCAGGTGCTGCCACAACACATCACAGCTGCCTCCAACGATTCATGTGCTGCCACCAGCCCATCACAGCCATGTTCACTGCGCCATGCAATAACACAACCCATCACAGCCAGATGCTGCAAAACCAATACCACAGCCACCTCTGGTGAACCAGATGCTGCCATCAACCCATCACAGATGCCTCCACAGGTTGACATGCTTCCATCAGCAATTCATCAGCTTCCACCAGCCTGTCAGAGCCATGTTCACAAAACCATGTGCTGCCACCAAACCGCCACAACTACATCCGCCACTCCAGGTGTTGCAAATCAATCACAACGACATCCACTGGGCCAGATGCCGTGGGACAGATGCCGTCAATCCATTGTAGCCATGTTCACAGAACCAGGAGCTGCCAGCAACCCATCACAACCACATCCACAATGCCAGGTGTTGCAAGCCCTTCACAATGACATCCACTAAGCTACGTGCTGACACCAACCAATCACAGCTGCCTCCACTAATCCATGTGCTGCCACCAACTCATCACAGCAATGTTCACAAAGCCATGCACTGAAACCAACCCATCACACCAGGTCCACCACACCAAATGCTGCAACCCCATCACAACCCCATCTACTGAGCCAGGTGCTGCCACCAACATATCACAAATCCCTCCACCAATCACATCAAAGTTCACAAAGACATGCGCTGTTACCAAACTGTCACAGCCACATACACCACACCAGATGCCGCAAACCCATCACAACCACATCCACTCAGCGAGGTGATGCCACAAACCCATCACAGCTGGCTACACCGAATCATGGCTGCCACCAACGTAACACTGCCACGTTCACAAGCGATGCACTGCCACCAAACTGTCACAACCACATCCACAACACCAGATGCTGCAAACCCATTGCAACCACATCCACTGTACCAGGTGCTGCCCCACAACCATCACAGATGCATCTGCCAATTCATGTGCTGTCCCAAGCCATCACATCCATGCTCACAAATCCATCACCGCTACCTCCAGTGAATCATGAGCCGCTATCAACCCATCATAAATATGTTCACAAAGCCATACACTTCCACCAAACTGCCACAACCATATCCACTGAGCCAGGAGCTGCCACCAACCCATCACAGCCATGCTCACAAGCCATGCGCTGCCACAATCACAGCTGTCTACAGCCATTCAATTCCTGCCACCAAACCGTAACAAACATATCCAGCACTCCAGATGTTTCAATCCCAACGACATCCACCGGACCAGGTGCTGCCACCAACCCATCAAAACCACATCCACAATGCCAGGTGCTAAAAACCCACCACAATAACATCTACAGAACTAGGTGTTGCCACCAACCCAACACAGCCACGTTCACAAAGCCATGCACTGCCACGAAACTGTCAAAACGACACCAGATGTTGCAAACCCATCACAACCACATCCACTGAGTTAGGTGTTGCCACCATCCCATTAAGACACATCTGCGGAGCCAGGTGCTGCAAGGGCATCGCAGCCGCATCCACCAAGCCAGGTGCTGCGACCAATCCACCACAGACACGTTCACAGAGCCAGGAGCTTCGAACAATCCGTCACAATTGCATTCATCACTCCAGGTGCTGCAAACCCACCCATCACCACCAGCGACCCCCGAGCCAGGTGCTGCACTTCTCTGTGCTGCCACGAACCCCAGAGCCACTTCTCCTATCCTGGCAGCTCCCAGAGAGATAACTCAGGTGTTGCATCCGCAATGCGTGTTCTACTGGAGTGTCGGGGTGGGGCACGAGGAACGTTATGGCACAGCAGCTACAGCGTGTGCGTGTGTGGGGACTGCACTGTGGACTGTGAAGGGAGCATGCGTCTGTGGCTATTCATAGGGGGTCCTTGCAGGTGTGTAGTGCCTCGAAGTGGCCGGACAAAAGAGCCACGAAGACCTTGGCATGTGGTAAAGAAGGATTGTATTGTTATTTGCATATCGTGTGCACTTGCACTGTGCATGCGTCTGCTCCACATGAGACTCTCAGCGCCCCCTAGTGGGGGAGGGTCTCCTGCGCGTCACATATAGCTCCAGAACAAAATGACGTATGTTCTCCCTCCCGCATCCCCGGTGCCGCCACCATCCTCCAAGGCCCTGTCAATATGCGCCACAGCCACCAAACCCACTACAACTGCAGCCTGGTTCTCAAGCACGGACATCAAGCTGCACAGTTCCATCCATGTACTCCAGCTAGGTCTAGGCCTCTCGGGCTGCCCCAGCAGCTACGGCCTCTGGTGCCCTAACTTCTCAGGGATTGCCAGCAACTCCCATGGACCATTAGGTGGGCAGGTCAATGAAGATCGAGCCAGGCTCGAGCCAAATCTCCGCCTATGGATCAGTTTTGATCACAGGCCGGTATCGAGCCAAGCATCGGCAGCCCGACCCGCGTTATCCACTGTGTATGATGTCTTCTGATAAGAACCAGAGCAGGGGAAGCTCCGCCCCTAGGTTTGCAGGGATTCGAACTGATACCCAGAGAGGTAAAGCTATTAGCCCAGGGTTACAGTTCTTTCAAGTGGAAATAGCAGGTGTGGAAGTCTGGACTCCTGGCTGCTCAGCCAGTAGGCCCTATCGCCTTCCTGTTAACTTATCCCCAGTCCAACCAACCACACTACTCCAAAAGCAGGCATTTACTGGGCCTATACGCCTGATGTGCCCCACTCACAGCATATCTCACTCCTGCCACCCACGTGTTTCCACACCGCCCACTGCTTACATTTACAGATTAAAATATAATACATATTTGGAAAACAGGCATCTCATTACCTCCACTGTGACTTCTTCGTCCAGGCCTCAACCTCTCTGCCACTGCTCCTCTAAGTTAATGCCACCATGGAAATGGAAGAGATACTCTAGCTGGAGCTAAAATGCCCTTTTAAGGGTAACCATCTTTAATGCAATTATTTTAGAACAACAACAGGTCTTGAACTCCCAGCGGCCTGATTGGTGTTCCCTAGGTTTCTCCCTAGCACCCTGGAAATGAGTCTGGTGCCCTAATGGTGAGATACCCATAGTGAGAGGCTTTAATGGACAGACACCATGGCAGCAGAGGGTGTGTTGTCCTATTGATTATTTAGACAACACACTGTGAATTGCCTTTCCCTGACAAGAGCAGTAATCCAGAAAGTGGCTGTGATGACTGCTTTGGCAGAGTGAAAGGTCTGTTGGGGGGTTGGAATTTACAGATGTTCAGGAGGGGAAACCTGGTAATGGCATTGATGCAGTGCTGACTGTTCAGGTCATTGTCAATGGCAACCCTTAGATTGCAATGTGGCCCAATGGGGCCCGGCTAGTAGTAGCTATGTGCTTGTCCTCTTAGGAAACACACAGAAATAAAGACGTAGTGTAATAAAAGTATGTTTATTGAATGTGTAGTTTGTTTTATGTGTGTGTTTGGATCACACCATCAAGCCAACATGGGGCTGCATGGAATGTTTAATGGAAAGAAAAGAGCAATAGACCGGAACTCCCCTGACCATGAATAGGTGGGGCAGGGGAGAACAGAATCCAAAGAGGATTTCAAAGAAATAGACAGTTAAGAAAGACAGTTGAAAAAGAGACCAGAAAAGAGAAAAGCAGAGAAAGAAATGAAAAGACGTATCTTGGGGGGTCACTGCTTCAATTCACCCCCCCAGGGATTATATCCAGAAATGAAGCTAGGAGGTGGGTGGGGGAGCCTTTCCATAGAGTGATCCAGGGCCAAGCTGCTGATGCTGGGGGTAGCTTGGCTCACCCTGGGGTCATGGCACGATTTAGGCGAGTGTGAAGGGTGCTGCCCCAGCTGAAAAGATCAGCCCAGCCCGGGACACTTGTGGGGTGTGGCTCAGACCAGGCTGCCTGGCTTTGCCTTCTGTTAGCCTGCCTCGTGGCCAGTGAGGTGAGCCCTTCATAAAAGTCCTCCCATTGAGCTGAATAGCTGGGAAATCTTAGAAGTGTACACCTTCTGCAAACATACCTTTCGGTTTTGTTTAAATTAATCTTTGCTTGCCTTTGAATCTGCTCAGGATAGGAGGATATGTTTCATATTAACATGCTACAATCATACTTACATTTAATTTGTTATAGTTTATCAGACACTGTGTGCTGTGTGCAGCAAGATTCTATATGTTCTACACTAAATGAGATCTCAGTTGGGTTTGAATATAATGAGAAAGCAAGTTGTATTTCAAACTGTAATTGTATTTAGAGTCAGTCCCTGTGAATTGCTTCCTCTCCCATATCCACTCCCATGACCACTGATTTCAGGGACTTGGCAGAGAAATGATTCCTAAGGAAATTGATGTCATTGCATTGGTGCTCTTGATATGCAGTTTTGGAAAATGTATTTAAGACACAGAACAAGCATGGACCCCCACTGCCCCCAGTTAATCTCCCTAGTCAGCAAGCCCCTTCCTTCTCTACTCAATACACCTCTCTGCCTCAGATCAAATCTTCTTTGGTTTCTTCTTGGACAAGTCTAATGGTCGCTTCCATCTCAGGATTTTATCCCACCTCTGTACTTATCCAGTTGGATAGAGGTTCCATTTTCTGCTGCCTTCAAAATCCAAGCATCTCCCACCACTTCATGTGGGTTTCTAATTAAATAGGCGTTCCTTTTGTCATACTAAGTCATATTTACATCACCATTTCAGATTGGTGAAATCTTTCCATTGGCCTGCTTAAGAGGTTGACACTGCTTAAGAAAACAGACCTTAATTATATAGGTTGATCATATTCAGAACATGTGACACATCACACATTTACTCCATATCTTCCCATGAATGAAATTTGTTTTTTTAAATTTATTTTATTAATTATAAAACTTTTAGCACTTCAAATACATAAAAAAGATATAGATAATCAATCAAATTTCATCAATGTCATCACAGAAGATAAAAAATATAAAACATACAGATTATTTACATCACATAAAATGTACTATCAAGTTTATAAAATGTTTAAAAAGAAAAGACGATCCATTGATTTGGCTGCACAAAATAATCAAATCTCCTCAGGGCTTCTTTTCCAAAATGAAAAAGCTGCAGTTAAGACTATAGATTCTGCCAAAAATATTAAAATGTTTGTCACATATCCCGATAGCCTGTCACATAACAAGTTGCCAGCTCAGGGCAAGCTGTTAATACATGTCGGCTAGTTCTACTTCTTTGTGGCAGAGCCGGCATAAACAAACAGCTAATGAGGTAGTTTACCACATACCAAAAGCTCTTCAGTAGGGAGTACATTTAAATGTAAGTACAAAATGAAGCGTTATGACTCAAATGCACAGAATTTGAACAAATACCTGCAAGTTGTGTGTACAAAGGAAAACTTTGGTATGGATATTCCTTATATATTTTCCTAATATGTAGCTTGTCTATATTTTTAACTATGTCCCACAGATTTGATTTTTTGTTTATATTAATTTCGAAGCTGGGCACAGAGTCATACATTTCAGAGACTATGTCACATGCTGCTAATTGTGCCATGGGCGTCAATCTTAGGTCCATTACAAAACTATTCTTTCCATCATCGTCTAATGCCCAGTAGTTGTAACAAGCTGCTTGCATTTTGATGTGTTTACAGGAGTTTAGCATATACCAGTGTTCTCCGTACACACCACGTGGACATTAATGAAGGCAAGCCAAAATCAAGCCTTAGTATGAGGAATTCGACCATCCGCAAAGGGAGAGTGCACCCACATGGGCTTTTTGATTTCTGTTTATTTAAAAGGAATGAATGATGGGAGATCAACCTCTGGAAAATATGTGGGGCCATTTCCGCACATGTTTCCACGCTCACTGCACAGCAGAAAAATAGTTATGTACTCTGGGAGGACAGAGCTTAAGAGTGCCACCCTCCCCTGTCATATGTAGCTGGCACCTGACAGCTGTGGGTACATCAAAATCCTCTGGCCATGGGCAGCCTGATTAGCATTTGAAGGCCCCATGGATTTGCATCTCTCTTGTTGCACCTCGCTGGTGGCAACGAATACTGATGAATTCTAATTAGCAGACCTCACAGAGGCCTGGGTGCAGGAAGTGAGAATGGAGACCAGAGACCAACACCTCTTTGTAATGCAACATGTCAACTTGGTACTAACAACCCTCCTTGGTATGAAAAGGCAGTGAATGTCCTGTCTGGAACCACTCCTTTCAGAGAAGGAAAGTATGTGAATTGTAGGAGACAAAGGTCTGACAAAGGAGGCCCATGTTGTGACCAAGCGCCAGATAGGGCTCCGTTAATAAGGGAGACACTTTGATGTACAACAGACAGGAATATGTGTGGGACTTAGAAGTATGTGTTGTCATCCTTCGCCTGTCCGTTGCGATGCACTCTGCTTCTGACCTGAAGCATCACTGAAGATTGTTGCCAGGATTGGTCCATTAAGGTGGGTTTAGCCTACATCAATCGCTGGGGGCAATTTGGCTTTAAAAATGGGCTACACCTCCACTGATCAGATCATCTGAAGACTTTGCAAGGAGTAAGAAGAAGGACTCATTTGCACCCGAGCTGAAGGTACAGTCTACCTTACATCCTCCACCAGTGAAGGAAGGCCAGGAGTTCCAAGAGGGAAGCAAAAGCCCTGCCCTAAACATCTACCAGGGAACAGAGGGAGATACCGGACTCAGAGGACCCGTCAGCAGCTCCAGAACCGGTACACAACCAGCACACAGTGTGCACTGCTAGGGTCTGACAGCAAGCTTCCTATGTGTGAAGCTTTGCAGAGTTTCCGGACAAAGGACAAGGCTGTTGCCTGCTACCATCCTCCTGAGCTTTGGGCCATCCGCCTTGAAAGGACACAAGTCCTGCGAAGAAGCTAGGAGTGCCACACAAGCATCATCCAGCGTCCATCTTTTTAAGGACAATTTTGAGACAGTTGAGTTCGCGAACTGCATCCGGCTGCACCGCTGACTGTTGTCATGCCGCAGTCACAGAGCCATCCGAGCCACCCAGACCAGCATTCGGGATCCGCCAACCAGCACAGAGTCAACGATTCTTGGTCCCGAGCTGCTGCGCCGGACAGCCTGCAGTCATCCGTTCAGCCTCGCTTGCAGAACTGCCTGCCGCGTAGTTCCCACAGCTGTCCCCCACCACTCATTTTGTCTCATGGGCTGTGAAGCACCCTAGAACCGCCTCGATGCTGTCGAGCACCAAGAACTTCTTTAGCTCCAGGTACATTGTGTTTCTGCCCCCCACTGGTCCTTCTCTAAAGGCCCCTAGAGACTGTTATGACCCTTTGCTCCTTTGGTGTTGAAACCAAATAATCTTGAACTATAAGACTCATTACTTTACCAACTACCCTCCTGTCAGTATCCAGAGTGCATCCCTTTCCTTTGTGAAACTGCCTGCCCTCTGTGTTCCTTTACAGTGTGGTTTGTAATTGTAGTGTGCTAGAACTCTCTGTTGTAGTAGTAATAAAGTAGATATTGTCATAAAACTTGACTGGACAGTCCCCTTTATAATTATATTTTATCTGTGTTGCAACTAACCAATGATCCACACCCTTGTGGAAATAAGCCTGACGTTCCATCCACGTTACCAAAATTGGACAAGGAGGAATTATAATTTACTTGTATTCCAATCTCTTTAGATCCCTTATGGTGTGCTAGAGGTTTGGGGTTGATTGATGGTTTAGAAACCAATATTCATCCCTAGACCACTGGTGCCCGAAAGTTGATTCATCACACTTAGTGCCTCAACCGGCACCAAATTGGGCAAGTTCATAACTGTACGGAGCAGCGTGCCTTCAAGTCTGTGTAACCAGAGCACGAGTGTGCTAGGTAACGCTTCCAGTGCATATACTATTGTAGGTACAATGCTAATGTGATAGACCTTTAAAAGGCCTTCACTATTGTATCCTCAATGATGTACAATGAAATTCTTCAAAATCAGCAATTTTTTCCAGATTTCTGCTGTAATCATTTCTGCATTGTACATTAGTGGGGGGTTTATGATCACTGGAAAACCTAAGTAGAAGTTTTATTATCATTGGAAAACCTAAGTACTGCATGTTTATGGATATGGAATCACCAGCTGAAACAGATACCCTTGTTCTTTCGAGGGCAGAATTCTGCAGTTTCCTTACACAAGGTCTTTTCTCTGAGATACTTTTACTCAAAATGACAGGCTTTGTCTTTGATGTATTAATAACCATGTGGTTCATTACGGCATATTCAACTAGGCCAGCAGGGGTCTGCAACCTTTGGCTCCCAGATGTGTTTGGACTACCATTCCCATCCGGCCTGTACAGCATAGTCAATGTCAGGAGATCATGGGAGTTGTAGTCCTAAACATCTGGAGAGTCACAGGTTACAGACCCCTGAACTAGGGCATCTATTGTGCGCTGAAGTCCAATCAGGGTCAGATCGAACAATATTATATCAGCATACGAGAGGCACAGTATTTGTACTTCGTTTACCTTTGAGAGAAAGTTATAAACTAGTAGCAGTTTGTGTTCTCGGTCGGCTGAGTAAAGATTATATAATATTGGGCCCAGGATGCAGAGTTGCTTTAATCCATGATAAGTTTGATAATAATTAGTATGAAGGCCTCCTAGATTAAGACGAATTGTAACTGAGGTATGCGAATTTAGTTGTTGTATATAATGTAAGCACATTGATTCAACATCCGAGGTGTTGAGTTTTTCCCAGATTTGAGCCCACACAATTAGATCGATAACTTTACTAAAGTCAATATAGCATCAATACAAGTGAGTGCCATTGTACAGACGTTGGTTATGGAACTATAGCCTTTTCTAAATCCTGTTTGATATCTACTTATTATATTAGTCCTTTCAGCCCAGGTGCTAAATTCTCTTGGTAAAGGCTACCAAATATCTTCTGACTAGTGTCCATCATAGCCAAAAGGCGATAGTAGAAAGGTTGCAATCTATCACCTTCTTTGAAAATTGGGACAAGCACATATTTACGCCAGCTGTTGGGATAGAGCCAGTCAATTCAATATGAGAATATAATAATTTCAATATTTTTGGCCAAAGTTCTGGTGGACCTTTGAAAACTATTATTTGGGATACCATCTGGGTCAGGGGCCCGTGAGCTCTTAAGTTTTATAGTGGTATTGACCAATATATCTTCTTGTATATCCAATTTAATTTGATATTTGAATGTTTTGTTTTCAGATCCCTCTTTTAGGTTAATGAGTATGGGTTCATTATATAAATCATTGATATCTTTAAACCATGTATCTTGCGGTATATGGTTAAGTTCAAAAGGAGACAAGGGCTTTCTGAATTCGTTATAGCTGGACCAAAATGTGTGTGCATCATATGCTTTTAGCCATCCAAATAACCATAACCAATTTGAGTTATTTGTTGAGTATTTATGTTGTTTCAGCCAGTTTTTATATTGTCTGACCAATTCTGTAATACATTTTGTTCCTCGTCTTTGTTAGGTTGCCCCTGACTGCTGCTCGATCCTTACGATAGGTCTCCTTTTTTGCCTCTGTTATTGGATCAAATGGTCGGTATTCTTAATGTTACCATAGTTTTTCCCATGGTGACTATTCTCTCGAGTGTTTTCCACTTTAGTGCTAATCATAGGTTCCAGATCCCAGTCACCCAAAATCAGGGCGTTCTCAATTGCTTTTTGGTCGAGCCCTAAGATTTAATTAATTTCCTTTATATTTTCATCGGACCAGTGTAGTCAGTTCCCTTGTATGTTGGAAGTGATATTCAGATTTCTTGTCATGTTTGTAAATATAATGCTTAAATCAACTGTCCATCTTAAGATAGCATGATCACTATGGTTAGTAAATTTGCTTTTACCAGAACCACAGCTTTCTTTCAAAATTGCATCTGTTAATACTTAGTCAATATGTGACTAAGTCAAGGTATAACTATCAACATATGACATTGGTGGATTAATCGTAGGCATGTCAATTCCAAAGAAATGTATGATATGATAGGTTATTTATAATGCACTTAATACCCAGAGGGCTCTAAGCGCCGACCAGGGGATCGAACCTTTGGTGCTCTTTGTCGTCTTGCTTCCAAGGCGAGCATGTTGCCCTTAAGCTATCCTCCCGAGAATGAGTCGTGACCAGTAACAATCAGTGGCCAACTAAATCACCTGCTATCGCATTTGAATCTGTAGGAAATGTCTCATATCACTGTGAACATATTTCAACAATTGTGCAATATGTATGTTTAGTGTAAAATCCCCCCTGGAGGGTCATATAAGTTTATTATCAAAATGCAGGATAGTATATTCATTGTCAACTGCAAAATTGCGGATAAGAATTAGGGGGGAAAGAATGTCTTT
Organism: Ambystoma mexicanum; assembly: GCF_040938575.1. Taxonomy (NCBI): domain Eukaryota; kingdom Metazoa; phylum Chordata; class Amphibia; order Caudata; family Ambystomatidae; genus Ambystoma; species Ambystoma mexicanum. The sequence goes on from NC_090922.1 coordinate 1,511,609,169, forward strand.
TGGGAATTGTTTCAGGGTAAGGTTAGTCTTTGCATCAATGGCGAGGCCGCCACTGGCGAGTCCCCTTTTAGAAGGAACTGCATGATTGAAGATGATCTTATATCCGTCTATGTCGAACATTTTAGTGCACCATGTTTCCTGTAAAATGAATACAGCGCTTGACTCAATAGTCTCTACTCCAACCGGGTGGACAAGAAATGGGCGATATCCGCGTGTGTTCTGGCAGATGGGTTCAGGTTTCCAATTTTCTATTTCTTGGACGTTGGTCATTGCTGAATCACTGTTCGCTTGGAGAGTACGCAAAGTCGCTCTTTACGATTCTTGAGCATCTTTTAAGTAAGAGCCATTTTTTCATTGCTTGTGGAGCTGCTTCTAAGCAACTTAATTTCTTCACCTTGCAGCATATAATAAGAGATAGGCCCAATTGAGTAAAAATGCTGCTTGTGTTTTTAGTAAGGTCACCATCAGGGATGAATAAAATTCCACAAGGGCCCAATTTGTAGGACGACCAACCCCCAGAAGTTCAATTCTAATAATGTCAGACGGGGATATCAGATAGAAATATGGTAACTGCTTGAACATAGATTGTAGGCGAGTCCTATTCAAATAAGGGCTATGCTTGGTGGGGTTCATTTGCTCCAAGATAATCTTTTTTTCCAGATCTTTCATTGTGCTGCTTGTAATGATAGGTTTATCAGTTATCGGAGTGGTAAACCTTATGCCAGCGCCGTTTTCAGTCGGAAAACGTTGTCGCCAATAATTAGACGATTCTGAGTGGGGACACACTGCTTCAGTTTCGCCATCAGGATCTCTAGTCTTCTGTGCTCTTGTATCGAGTATGTCCGTAGAGTGATGGGCAAATAGACAGCAGAGCTAGACTTGCCGGACCGTTCCATCTGATAAAGTTTCTTCTGTGATTTTTGTGCTTTTTTAAACTTTTATTTAAGAGGTTTTTATTGTTACATTCCTTTCATCAGAATTAGTTGGTAAGGGGCTCTTATGGTTATTTTCAAATTTGGCAATTACTTTTATTTTTTCCGATGCCATCATTTTTTTTATTGAATTCTTTTGTTCTAAGACTGGTGGGTTGTGTCCTCATAGTCCCAGTTCTCAATTGGGGCTTCAGCCGAATGGATAAATGGATAAAAGGTGCCACTGTTGGTGAACCAAGTTTTCCATCTGCTCGTGCCAGCGGGGTACTGGATGGTTTTGTTTTCATGGAGCTTGTTTCTCTTTTTCGAAAAGTCGGGTCAAGCGATACTTTTTTTGCAATCGCTGTTATAATATCCATCACCTTTATTCATGTTAGTTTAACGTCCAATGGGCCCTCTGCTATAGTGCCTATTAAAATTGAAAGTGCATCCACTTTCTATGTAATAGTGTTTATACCATTTGCAATAGACGTGGCGTTTGTCCAGTCGTCCTCGTTTGTTGATATGTTAGTTTCCTGCTTTCACAGTTTGTTTCAAAGACGTCTGAGGAGCCTGGAGACGATGCCAAGGCAGCCAGATAAGGTACCACCTCCAAGAGATGCACACTGCAAGCCGACAACCATTTTCAAGAGTGAGTTGTTATTGTCTATAGTATGAGAGAGTGTATGACCTAACGTTTCTGTCGATGATACAGAGGAATATTTGATGTTGTTGTCAATGCTCGTGTAAAATAAACCCTGTGGTAGCTGATTGAGAAAGGCTTGATTGCTTTGACATTTGCTTTTTACTTTCAGTGCTCTTTGGTTTTACGGCTATGCCTTTTTTTTAGCGACATGTAAGGTGCGAGCAGTAGCACTATGCAGTGTGGATTTGCGGGATGAATATTGTTTCATATTTGGGTTTGTAATCTCTTCTGCAAATGTTCTTACCTGGTATGCTGACAGGTCAGGCCCAGGCGACACAGGACACTCAGCCACACTCAAGCACCAATGACGTCTGTTCTTATGAACTTGCCTTCGGGCACAGTCAGAGCTCAAAGTGTCCATCACCTGCAGACACAAGCAGTCAAGCCCCGTTTCGCAGATCCAGCATGTGGTGGCTCACATGGAATTCCAATGTTAGAAAGCGTCCAAATGCCCCAGTAACACAGGGCACTCAGCAACCCTCAAGCTCACACGATGTGCACACTGTCGTGCACGTCTCTTGGCACCGGGCCTAATTCACAAAGCGGAGCAAAGTGACTTTGCACTGCAGAAATGCACTTTGCACCAGCCCTAATACACAGAGCGCAGGAAAATGACTTTGCAATCCAAAAATGCACTTTGCACCAGGCCTAATTCACAAAGTGGAGCAAAGTGGCTTTGCACTGCAAAAATACACTTTGCACCGGTCCTAATTCCCAAAGTGGAGCAACGTGATTTTGGAGCAAAGTGATTGTGCACTGCAAAAGTACACTTGCTCTGTGCTAAACGTTCTGTGAATTAGGCCTGTTATTGTTTAGTTCATTGCAGCCATACATGTTTTATTTACAATCCCGACAGTTCTTGGACCCTATAAAACCATTCAGGGATAACTATTCAAACAACACACGAGCATTTGCAATGTATCAATGCCACATTGCAAGCCGCAGTGATATTGTGATGTTTACATTGTCATTCTCAAGAGGAGAGGAGAGAAAGCAGAGGGCAACTATCCACAATGTGGAAGGAGTACATACTCTGTGCTGCATCGGCAGATTCATGGATGCATGGAGTGGTCCCCATGATCGCTGCCTACACCCTTGCAATGGGTTTGGCAATAAAGCTGCTTTGTGAAAGCAAATGCCGGCTGCAAAGCATGCTGTCCCTTGCCAGTCTCCGTCCGTGCATGCACTACTCTGCACAATGTGGCGAGCATGCTTAAGCAACCTCATAAATATTCACAAAAGCACCTGCGTGTGTGCGACACTGTGAACAGCCACTTTCCACCATCCGGTTGCTACATCAAGGTCAGGATAAAGATATGACTGATGCTGTTTAAGAATTCATCACGATCATCATCTGACATTAGGGTGCCCACATTTTAAACATAAAAATAATTGGCACAGGCCAGTAACATAAAAATAGGACTTCCGATGTTTCTGTTTCAATAAGTACATTTTGTGATACATGGAGTAGTTCATGAGAGGCCTCAGATCACCCTTCATATGTTGCTAGCAACATTGTAAACAGGACACCCTTTAGGGACTTTCCATCCATTAGCCTTAGCAGTGCACAGCGGTTGCGCGTGACATGGCTTTAAAAAAACCTCTACGGTTTGTTAGAAGAGGTCAATATGATTTGCATAGGAATTTCATTTCATGAATCACCCCAATACAATGATGTGTTCTTATTGAACTGTTTAGCACTCACTAGCTAGTCAACTTATGTAATGTGTTGTTTTAACAGATGGCAGTCTACAGTGAAGAAACATCTATCTTTCCGTTGAATAGTTGAACAGTCAGCATTCTTATGGTGAGCCAACAGTAGGAGACTAATGCTCCTTGCTGTCTTGGTTTTTCTGCAAAATAATAGTACTGCATGACTGATGGCTGTATTTTTGTGTTGTTCTTTCTAGTGGTCGAGAAGATCATCTGTTCTTTAATTGCTTGGAAAGAAAAGAATATACTCAAGCCATGTAACCTGCTTTGTCGAGTTCCCTTGATGAAGTTCTCACAAAATTCATATTTATGAGGATAGAACGAAACATGTTGGGTCTTTTTAGTGCTGCAATGTAAAACAGTGTTGTATACTAAAGCACTTATGAAATTTAGAACCTAGTTGGTGATGTCAATAGGATTTGCTCAACAAGATCAATATAAGAATTTAGCGAGCTACCTTCAAGATTAGGAGTTCCCCTGTTTATACCCGACAGCAGTGTATGATGCTGTTTACGGTTAACTCTTGTTAGAAATATCAAATGAGTGCATGATCTGTTTTAATTGGTTTAAATGAAAGTCTGATTTGCACTTTATAAGGCACTTGTTGCACCTTTGACAACTAATGAAATGATGCCTTTTCTGTCTTTCAAAAAGATTTGATGTGATCTTAAATAATTTGTTTTGATGAAATAAAATTGTGATATTTTAAAGTTGTTCATTTGGGGTGTTTACGCAGCCCCACATTTGTTAGTGGACTGCGCTATGAGATCTTGTCTATCCACAGAAACTACAACACGAAGGCCAAGAGATTCCTTTAGTTTGGAAGCAGAACTCAGGTAATTATGGGGATGCATCCCGTGGCCAATAGGCTAACCCCATTGTCTTTCCTTTGGTTGTGTTATGCTACTTAGCTTACCGTAGCTGTCTCATTTCTTTGGATTTTCATTTTACCTTACAACCGTACTGTCCCTTTAACAAAGTTTTTTTTTCCAATCAATTTTATAGGTTTTTATTAGTGTAATTTAAACATAATGTCCATTTAACAAAGAATTTCAGTGAATTTGATAGGTTTTATTAGTGCAACTTAACCCTAAAATCCTACAGTGAATATATATATATATATATTACATTGCCACGGAGTGGCCAAGTAGTTATGGTTAAGTTGCTGTTTCCATAGGAAGAGCACTTTTTGGGCGGCTTATAACTTCGCTCCCCCTGCCCTGGACGAATCCTCACCAAACTTTGCAAAAAAAGTATATGGCTCACTCTGAGTTTTGCAAAGTTTGGTGAGGTTTGGTCCAGGGGGGGCAAAGTTATAGGGGGGTCCCAAAACTTTTTTTTTTCCCATAGACATAATGGCAAAAAACTTTGCTCATGCCTACAGCCCAAACCGCTGGATGGATTTACACCAAATAAGCAGCCGGAGCGGCGGCTTGGTCCCGAAAGCGTGCTATTTTTCATTTGGTGTAAATCCAACCAGTAGTTTTTTTTTAAAAATGACAAAAATGTAAGTGAAAAAAATTAGTGATATCTGTGTCCGCTTCGCGGACAGGACGGGGATTAGGAAGCGCTTGCATGATGTCCGCGGACATCTGACGTGCTTTCCTATTGGCTGCCGTGAAGCGTGCAGTGCGTCATATTGAGAGAGATTCCCGCCATCTTTGTTCATCGGTTCATCAGAGCGTTGCACAGTAAGCTCCGTGTGTTCCTCCCCTTCCCCCAATCACGCTCATGCCCCGTGTCTCTCTCCCGTTCCCCCCACCCCCCGCTCATGGCCAGTGTCTCTCTCCCGTTCCCCCCACCCCTGCTCATGCTCCGTGCCTCTCTCCCGTTCCCCCACCTCCCGCTCATGCCCCATGTCTCTCTCCCGTTCCCCCCACCCCCCACACATGCCCAGTGTCCCCCCTGTTCCCCACCACCCCCCGCTCATGGCCCGTGTCTCCCTCCCGTTCTCCCCATGCTCCGCTCATGGCCCGTGTCTCCCCTGTTTCCCCCCACCCCTGCTCATGCCCTGTGTCTCCCCTGTTGTTCCCCCCACCCCCTGCTCATGCCCCATGTCTCCCTCCTTTTCCCCCACCCCCGCTCATGCCCCGTGTCTCCCTCCTTTTCCCTCCACCCCCCGCTCATGCCCCATTTCTTCTTCCTGCTACCCCCCACCCCCCGCTCATGTCCTGTGTCTCCCTCCTTCCCCCCCACACCCTGCTTGTGCCCCGTGTCTCCCCTATTCCCCCCCACCCCCCGCTCATGCCCCGTTTCTCCCTCCCATTCACCCCCACCCCCTGCTCATGCCCCATGTTTCCCCTTTTCCTCCACCCCCCGCTCATGCCCTGTGTCTCCCCTGTTCCCCCCATCCCCCGCTCATGCCCTGTGTCTCCCCTGTTCCACCCCACCCCCGCTCATGCCCCGTGTCTCCCTCGTGTTCCCCCACCCCCTTCTCATGCCCCGTGTCTCCCCTGTTCCCACCCACCCCCCGCTCATGCCCCGTGTCTCCCTCGTGTTCCCCCCACCCCCGCTCATGCCCTGTGTCTCCCTCGTGTTTCCCCCACCCCCACTCATGCCCCGTGTCTCCCTCGTGTGCTCCCCACACCCCGCTCATGCCCCGTGTCTTTCTCGTGTAGCCCCCCACACCCCGCTCATGCCCCGTGTGTCTCCTGTTGCCCCCCACCCCCCGCTCATGCCCCGTGTCTCCCTCGTGTTTCCCCCCATCCTGCTCATGCCCCATGTTTCCCTTGTGTTACCCCCCACCCCCGTATCTCCCTCCTGTTTCCCCCACCCCCCGCTCATGCCCTGTGTCTCCCTCCTGTACCCCCCACGCCCCGCTCATGCCCAGTATCTGCCTTGTTCCCCCACCCCCCGCTCATGCCCCGTGTCATCCTTGTGTTACCCCCATCCCCAACACATGCCCTGTGTCTACCCTGTTCCCCCCACCCCCTGCTCATGCCCTGTGTCTCCACTGTTATCCCACATCCCCCGCGCTCATGCTCCATGTCTCCACTGTTCCCCCTACCCCCCGCTCATGCCCCGTGTCTCCCTACTGTTCCCCCCACCCCCCGCTCATGGTCCGAGTCTCTCTCTTGTTCCCCCCACCCCCTGCTCATGCCCCGTGGTCTCCCTCCTGTACCCCCCACCCCCCTCTCATGCCCTGTGTCTGCCCTATTCCCCCCACCCCCCGCTCATGCCCTGTGTCTCCCTCGTGTTTCCCCCACCCCCGCTCATGCCCCGTGTCTCCCCTGTTCTCCCCCACCCCTGCTCATGCCTCGTGTCTCCCTTCTGTTCCCCCCAACCCCTGCTTATACCCGTGTGTCCCTCCTGTACCCCCACCCCCCGCACATACCCCATGTCTCCCCTGTTCCCTCCCACCCCCGCTCATGCCCCATGTCTCCCTCCTTTACCCCCCAACCCCCCGCTCATGCTCCGTGTCTCCCTGTTGCCCCCACCCCCTGCTCATGTGCTGTGTGTGCCCTGTTCCCCCCACCCCCGCTCATGCCCTGTGTGTGCCCTGTTCCCTCCCGCTCATGCCCCGTGTCTCCCTCCCGTTCCCCCCCACCCCCCGCTCCTGCCCCGTGTTTTCCCTGTTCCCCCCACCCCCCACTCATGCCCCATGTTTTCCCTGTTCCCCCCACCCCCGCTCATGCCCTGTGTCTCCCCTGTTGCCCCCACCCCCCGCTCATGCCCCGTGTTTCCTTCCTTTTCCCCCACACCCCTCTCATATCCCGTGTCTACCTCCGTTCTCCCCCACCCCCGCTCATGCCCCGTGTCTCCCTCCTGTTCCCCCCACCCCCCGCTCATGCCCCGTGTGTCCCTCCTTTTCCCCTCCAACCCCCGCTCATGCCCACGTTTCTCCCCTGTTCCCCCCCACCCCCGCTCATGCCCATGTGTCTCCCCTGTTACCCCCCGCTCATGCCCCGTGTCTCCCTCGTGTTTCCCCCACCCCCTGCTCATGCCCCATGTCTCCCTCGTGTTCTCCCCACACCCGGCTCATGCCCCGTGTCTTTCTCGTGTACCCCCCACACCCCGCTCATGCCCCGTGTGTCTCCTGTTGCCCCCCACCCCCACTCATGCCCTGTGTCTCCCTCGTGTTTCCTCCCACACCCCGCTATTGCCCAGTGTCTCCCTACTGTTCCCCCCACCCCCGCTCATGCCCCGTGTCTCCCTCCTTTCCCCCCACCCCCGCTGATGCCCTGTTGTGTACTCTTTATACACCCCGCCTTCCCTTTCCATGGTGGCCATCTTGGTAAAAGATTTTCCTTCCTACACGGCATCCCGGTTTGGGAAGAAAAATCATTTTTTTACCACCCGGGGTTCCCACTTTGAGGACCTAAGATGCTAGTGGTCTTCATCTATTGAAAAGGATGTTATGGTGACGTTTCACTAATAAAAACCTATGAAATTCAGTAAATTAAAAATGTGTTACAGGGACGTTATGGTTAAGTTGCACTAATAAAAACCTATGAAATTCAATGAAAAAACTTTGTTAAAGGGACGTTATGGTTAAGTTGCGCTGCTAAAAACCTATGAAATTCAGTGAAAAATCTTTGTTAAAGGGACGTTATGGCAAAGTTGCGCTACTAAAAATCTATGAAATTCAGTGGAAAAACTTTGTTGAAGGGACGTTATGGTTCCAAGTAAAACCGAAAAACCCTTGAAATTCAGCAGTTATGGTAAAATAAGCAACCATAACTCGCGCCACCGTGCACTGCTAAGACTAACACCCACGACATCAAAGATGACATCACAAATGTCATTGATGACATCACTGATGACATAAAATGTCTGGCTCACTCTTTTTTCTTTTGCTGACATATCTAGGCCACATGGTTTTCTTCAGTAACAGTCAGAAACTAAAAAATGTATTTTATTTGTAGACACATCCTTCAAGTAGGTTCTTACAGTGATTCCCTTAGAGTCCAGTCACATCATATGAAACATATACATACGGGAAGACACAAGCTTGAAAGACAGCAATCCTTTTTGTGCATAAAGATAATCACTAGACTTATGAGCACTTTCTGATAGTTCTGTTGCTTTTTTATGGCTGTACTTTCCCTGTATATGGTCATATTTGTATACATTGTACTCACACTACTTTCCTTAGGGTCCAATCACATCAAGTGATACATATAGATAGGGTAAATAGCAGCTTTGAAACAGAGCAATCATTTATTTGCATGAAAATAATCAGTTAAGTTATGAATTGTTTCTGCTACTACTTGTGCTTTTTTGCTAACTTCACTTGACCTGTATATACCCATATTGGTATGTGTTCTTGTGTCTTTGTGTTTTGTCTATAGTAATGCAATTATGTAATACATGGGTTTTATTAGCTACTTATTACATATTTCACAGTACACAAACATCTATTAAGAAAATAATTATAATTTCATTTTTCAACATATTAACATTACAAATATTATACCTTCATCTTGTATGCTGTACACAATGCTATGTTTCTGCATTAGTAGCTTGGTATACTAGATAGAACTCCATAATAGAATGCTATTTATATTAATGCATCGTTCAATGCACTAATTAGGGTATGATATTTATTGCAATGATCCTTGACACTTTTTTCGCAACATTATAATAAGAATCCCTTGTACACATATTTCATGAAAAGTACATACACATGTGATGTCATCAGTGATGTCATCAATGACATTTGTGATGTCATCTTTGATGTCCTGGGTGTTAGTCTTAGCAGTGCACGGCGCAAGTTATGGTTGCTTAGCTTACCATAATTGCCGAATTTCAAGGGTTTTACAGTTTTACTTGGAGCCATAACGTCCCTTTGACAAAGTTTTTTCACTGAATTTCATAGGTTTTTAGTAGCGCAACTTAACCATAACGTCCCTTTAACAAAGTTTTTTCACTGATATATATCTATAGATATATTCATAAATTACATAAATATATCATTCTCCTGCCCCTCTCTCTCTCCCCCCAGTTCCCTCTCTCTCTTTCTACATATCTCGCTGTGGGGGAGAATCATGTAGCCTAGTGTGCCTTTACTAGAGACACCACAGCTGTTGCTGACAGCAGCACTATCAGAGAAAAAAAAACTAAGATATTTTAAAGGGGGTAGTGTGCTTGTGATGTGTTTTTATGGTTAAAAGTAGAATCCGAGAGGTAGCAACAGAGGTCTCCCAAGAGGCGGGAACTGGCCAGGCGTTTGGAGACATACATGGACATTGCATGTGCCTGTGGATCGGGTATGTTGTTGGTGCTCTGGTTCTAGTATGCCTTTCAAGGTACCAGAGGACCAGGCTGCAGTGCAGAGAACACCATCTGTTATTTTCTATTTTGTGTTAATTGTGAGGGTTTGTGCATACTGTAACAGCCAGTGAGATAGGCAACACTATTAATGAATATGTGGCCAGCACACACAATTGCATTTTGTCTTTCTACTCACAGAAGAAGTCGGTCAATAACATTAAGAAGAAAGGACCTTGTCAGAGACAATGTGATGTGTATTCTCAACAAAAGATACTAGTACAAATAATGTTATATACAGTCCTATTAACTGGGATGTTTTCCAATTTTCCAATGTTCATCTCTAATAGTCACATCCAGATTATACCATTATAAGAATGTTATACTTGCTTTACTGAGGAAAGCACCTGATCAAAATCTAAAATAACCATACAAGTAATAATTTAAAAATCGACAGTCTGGTACACACGTTTTGTTTGTGTTGGTGTTCTTTCACAAATAACTCTATGCGAAAGGGGAAGGAGACAAATAGCACCAATGAGTGTTCCGAGCTGCTTTATGTCAACTCAAATAACATTTGGGAATGTACAAATGTCAATGGCCCTCATTACAACTCAGGCGTTAAGGGTTAACGCCACCGTTAACCCTTAACGCCTGATTCCCACCTTAACGCCTGCTTTTTGCAGGCGTTAAGTTCCATGGTGCTAAGGCACCTTGGTGCTAATTACGGCACCGTAATTTACGGTGCCGTAATTAGCGCCTTCCCCACTCCCATTATGCCCTATGGGGCAAAAATGGGAATGGGGAAGGGAAAATGGGAAATGGGGATTTACCGCCCCACTCACCTTGTAATGGGGCGGTAAATCCGCCATCCACCATGGTGTAAACGTAGTTTACACCATGGTGGTAAAGTTGGTGCACTTAGCACCTCAGTTGTAATGAGGGCCAATGTATCTATATATATATGACAAATAGATCTGTGATAGGAGATCCTTCAATCTGTAAGTATATAATGGACAATGGGATGGGTGCTCATTCAATTTTTCCTATCACTCATCCAAACGCTAAAGTGTTTACATTATGAACCATATGTGGTCATTCAGACAGCCTTGGTATGTTTCGTTAGTTTATCTGTTATGTTAAATGTCACTTGTGTAGCACCTACTGCCAATGGTGTGGCCTTGAAGCACTGTGGGTTTGAACACCTTTCGGAAGGCCATAGTCAGATGTAAAAGGAAACCAAAGTATTTTTAAAATGTGTGAGTGCATGCTTAGCCAGCACAAATGTGGGTATGGAGTGGCTAAGTCCCGAGAAGTAACGCACAGCTATCATGTGAGAGAATGGGTGCCGTGACAAACTGTCAGGGGAGTGGAAGAGTCAGAAGGATCAGATAAGGTGAACGGCTCGTCTGAAGTGTGTGTGGGTCCCTGTTGTATTCTATTGGGAGGAGGTGGTGCATGTTATGGGTGTGTGTAATTGACTAGTTTATTGAGAAGTGTGCGGGTGAGGGGCCGTGACTGTGCAGGATATGGTTATGTTTCGTGGTGGTGGCGTGCTTGACTTTCCATTGAAGAGAGACTGGCATCTGATTGGAAAGGTTCTTGCACAGCATCTCATAAAGGCTTGACTGGCAGGCACTCAGTGGGGGTGGTGATATGTCTCCCCTTGATGATAGGAGCGGAATACAGTTGGGAAACCCACAGCGTGGACCTCAAGGGAAGGAAAGCAAGTATGGCTGTGGAAATTACAAGCAAAATACAGATGGGAGCCCACACGCTGGACCTTAATGGAAGGAAAGCAAGTATGGCTGTGGAAAATAGTAGCAAAATACAGTTGGGAAACCCACACCATGGACCCTAAGTGAGGAAAGGACCTATGGCTGTGGAAAAAAAGTAGCAACATACAGCTGCAACACCCACACCCTGGAACCTAAGTGAGGAAAGGACCTATGGCTGTGGAAAAACAGTAGCAAAATACAGCTGGAACACCTCCACCCTGGAACCTAAGTGAGGAAAGGACCTATGGCTGTGGAAAAACAGTAGCAAAATACAGCTGCAACACCCACACCCTGGAACCTAAGTGAGGAAAGGACCTATGGCTGTGGAAAAACAATAGCAACATACAGCTGCAACACCCACACCCTGGAACCTAAGTGAGGAAAGGACCTATGGCTGTGGAAAAACAGTAGCAAAATACAGCTGGAACACCTCCACCCTGGAACCTAAGTGAGGAAAGGACCTATGGCTGTGGAAAATAGTAGCAAAATACAGTTGGGAAACCCACACCATGGACCCTAAGTGAGGAAAGGACCTATGGCTGTGGAAAAACAGTAGCAACATACAGCTGCAACACCCACACCCTGGAACCTAAGTGAGGAAAGGACCTATGGCTGTGGAAAAACAGTAGCAAAATACAGCTGGAACACCTCCACCCTGGAACCTAAGTGAGGAAAGGACCTATGGCTGTGGAAAAACAGTAGCAAAATACAGCTGCAACACCCACACCCTGGAACCTAAGTGAGGAAAGGACCTATGGCTGTGGAAAAACAGTAGCAACATACAGCTGCAACACCCACACCCTGGAACCTAAGTGAGGAAAGGACCTATGGCTGTGGAAAAACAGTAGCAAAATACAGCTGGAACACCTCCACCCTGGAACCTAAGTGAGGAAAGGACCTATGGCTGTGGAAAAACAGTAGCAACATACAGCTGCAACACCCACACCCTGGAACCTAAGTGAGGAAAGGACCTATGGCTGTGGAAAAACAGTAGCAAAATACAGCTGGAACTCCCACACCTTGTAACCTAAGTGAGGAAAGGACCCATGACTGGAAAAACAGTAGCAAAATACAGCTGGAACACCCACACCCTGGAACCTAAGTGAGGAAAGGACCTATGGCTGTGGAAAAACAGTAGCAACATACAGCTGGAACACCCACACCCTGGAACCTAAGTGAGGAAAGGACCTATGGCTGTGGAAAAACAGTAGCAACATACAGCTGGAACACCCACACCCTGGAACCTAAGTGAGAAAAGGACCTATGGCTGTGGAAAAACAGTAGCAAAATACAGCTGGAACCCCCACACCCTGGAACGTAGGGTGGAAAAGCAAGTGTGGGAGTAGAGTGCACAGCAGAGCAATTGGCGGAGAGTAGGAGAGGAGTAAGGTCACAGGAATACTTGTGCATGGGCACAGTCTAAATACACAATACATAATGAGAGACTGGGTGTGTGCAGTTACATGTTTAACACTACTGAATTATTGCTTGTTTCCAGCGAATTGTAGTTTGTTTATATAAATACACGAAACTGTGCTGTCAGAGTTCAAAAATCAAAGAAATGAAAGAAAAGCGAGTGCTCACCTCTGGGTCTTTCATAGAATCACAGCTGCCCACAGGAAATGACTATCGTGGAGCTGCCCTGGGGGACACTGGCACAGTGGGAATTCTAATTGAACAATTACGAACCAGAAAACATAGTACAGGACCCCTAGTTTTAGCATCAAATAAGGCACCTTTCCACCCCGAGGCAGTACATCAGGCCCTCTCGAGCTGTGCAGCTTGGATGAAAGCTCTCTCAGCGCATACACCGTACTTATACTCGCATAAGAACATAGACACTCCAGCGAGGTTCCGCAGCAATAGTCGCAAGAGAAGAAAGCCACAACATGCCCCCCCCGCCCCCGCCCCCCCGCGCCCCCAGCCCAGAGGAAAGCACAACTCCTCCATCACTCACACTAGAGAGCCACAAAGAACCCGTGGCAGTGTGACTGTCACCAGGATGAACATGAAGCAGGGACTCTCAACAGCATTGAACAATCGGAGACACGCAACATGTTTCTAAACCTAGACTCTAAAACATGCTCCAACTAATGACATTGATTGCAAGTTTGGAACAATACAACCTGCTTATCTTCTGATATTGAAAGCATATGGCGGGCGCAATAGGCGTTCACGTCCATCTCTTATTCTGCACAGAATCTTGTTTCCATTACTGTCTCCTAACCTTGGTACCCAGTGACTCTGTGGCACTACAAAAACACCTTGATTCAATGATCCTTGAACCCCCACCTGGCTTCTTCTCAGTCTCTGTGGGTATGAAGAGCAAACCTCCGGGCCGAGATGATAGCTCAGTGGCAACGCTATCATCTTGGAAGCAAGACGAGGCAGGAAAAGCAACACAGCTTCTATACTGGGGTCTGCGCTTAGAAACCTCTGGTTATTAAGCACGCTATAAATAACCAATAAAGTCAATAAAAAAAACTTTACTGCGCTTCTTACGTCTGGCAGGGTACCCTTCTTTAATGGTTCAATCCTATTGACCAAAGATACTAGACTGAGACGACGGACTGCAAAATACTCAACTCATAATTCATGACACCACTGTGGTCTCCTTATCGTGATCAACAGGACTCTGCTAAGCTTTTGGAACCGTTATATCTCAACTCCTCAAAGGCAATGTTTCTATGGTAAAAGTGTCTATGCCAGCGTCTCTGCACGGGTTCAATGGAGTAGTCCAGAGAGTCCAATAAGTAGAGTTTCTCTAACAAATGTATTTTATTTCACACCTTTGCACATGGCATTGGGGAATGTGAGTCACTCCTCCCACAAAGCAATTCTTCTCTTATTCCGTTGAATGCATCAGCGATGTGAGTGGGAGTGTGTACCTGTATTTCGTTGAAGAACATGAGTGTGAATTTCAAACAGAAAGACTTCCAATAACATATTTAAGATGGTGGAGGCATTTCCCGTAAGGGTACCTGGGCAATAGCGCAAAGAGGAGGAGTGTTGAGCTAGTTTATGATTGTGTGAACAAAGTGTGGCATACAACAGTGACAAAACAAATACAAAACAAAATGTGACTCGCAGGTGAATTATAAAGATAACATTAACCTATGGAGACAAGTGTTTCAAACTAACGAGGCGTACTGTACAAGCACAGCAATGTATATGAGTACCTTGTTACATGGCACTGGAGTGAGTGGTGGGGTCAGCTTGAGAGGATGTAGGATGAGGGCAGGTGGAGGTCACTCTTTAGCAAGTAGGTGCAGTTTAGGCTGTGCTTTGAAGACCTCTACAGTCAGGCGGGCTTTAATTGTGATGGGCAGCGGGTTCCGATGGATTGTGACGAGAATGAAGAAAGAGGATGAGTTGAGGCATGGGGTGGCATAGCACAGTGAGGTTGAGTGCACAGGGAGAGGGAAGGGAGCAAGACAGAGAGTCGACAGAGATAGGTACTGAGGAGCAGAATCATTGATAGATCTGTAGAATAGGAAAAGGAAACTTTGAAAAACCTGAAGTGGGAAGGGTTGGGCATGGAGAACCGACCGGCATGGTGTCACTAGGTAGCAGTTGGGCAGGAACTGGCCAGAGAATATTCTATAAAATGAGGAAGGAGCAGAGGACAACGTCAAGGAGTAGCCGTGCGCAGTGGTCCAGCGCGCTGAGCCTGAGGGTGGAGAGTAGAGAATTCCTGGAGAGATGAGTTAGAAATTGATGCATTTTCTGACTGCTTAGTACGAGCAGCAGAGGTGGTTGAAGAGATGATTTGTTGCAGCTGGAGGTTGCTATCAAAGAGGCCCCTAGGTTTGTGAGCATTGGGCATGGGAGCAATAAGGACAGTCATGAAGAAGATGGGAGAAGGCAGTACAGTGATGGTGCTTGAAGCCAGTGGAAATATGACTTCAGTTTTTTAAGAGTTCAGCATGAGGCACTGGAGAGCCATTCAGTGACGCAGTTTGTTATCCATTTCGAGGGGCCTGGAGTGAAGAAAGCAAAGGAGAAGAATACGTGGGTGTCATCAGCAAAACGGTGATAGTGAAAGTCAAAGAACAAGAAGTCTTTCTATGGCAGAGGTATATGGAGGTCCTAAACTTGTTTTTGGGGGATGCCAACACAGAGAGGAGGTAGTTTCAGAGATTTGTGAGATCCAGAATATTTTAAAGTAGTGATCTTGCAGGTAGAAGGATGTACACACGAGAGCAGATTTACAAAACCCAAGGTTCTGGAAAGTGGTCATGAGAGTGGGGTGCTGGACAGCTGCAGAGATGTTCAATAAGATGCGTATAGCAGAGAGTTGAGTGTGGGATGTTTTTACCCATGCATCCAAGCCCTACCATAAAACTGTGCAGTACTGGCATGGAAAACATCATGATGGCCAGAACTCCCCAGAGAGTGCACAGGGAAAACATGAAGAATAGGCTGCCACCCATGTGTGCCCATGTTGTGAGCACAGGAGGGCACTGCCTAAAACCACCATTGGGCTACACACACAGTAGCCTGAAACCATTGGGAATGGCAATGCTGATGGCCAAAAAGCAACTCAGAACTGTGGGGAATTCATTTTCTTAATCCCAAAAATGGTTGCAATACCGGTACTCACCACTATCAGAAAGCCGGCGTTTTAAAACCACCAGACTTTTGTGTAAAACTGAACAGAGGAACCCAAACTAGACCAAGGAAAGACTTGCTAAGAGGTGGATACAATGTAAAACTATATTCTGAAATGACCTGAAGGAAGTACTTATTTAATGTATATGTGAAAATTGTCAGTTTGATTTGAATGTAGAAAACTGGGAACAAAAAGTGACATTTAGCTGAAACCTGGCTTAATGAAACTGGATTCTGCCTGACAACTACCCCCAACAGGAGTTGAAACTGGATCAACAGCTGTGTTCCCAGGCCTGGCTGCATTCTGCTGCCCCACAAAAGGAGTTGACACCTCTCTGATTAGATTAGGGGAGGGGCACTGCAGGAAACTGAACAATGCAACTTCCTTGACTCAGGCAAATGTTATATTGGGGGCGTCGTAAAATAGCTTCCTCTTGGGAGAAACTGGGGGGCAGCTGTGCCTCTGTGAACAAGCTGGCTTGGGGGAAGTGGATAAACCAGTTATTCCACCATGTGATGTGGGAAGCCACACCCCTTTTTGACCAGGGCATACTTTTAAAAAGATGGATAATTCATAGTACGGACCTGTCAAAATTATATAAATAATATCATTATTCTTGTGATTTTTCTGTGCACATTTTAAGAGGTGTTAGGACCCTGTGGTATGTTCCTGGGGATAGTAGCGGAAAAAAGGTTGTTACTCCAAATGTATGCATGTTAAAAATCTGACACTTTATTATCTGTAACCCATATCCCTGATGCACATTTGTGTAAAATCTGGAAAGGTTTAGAGGTCGTTATCTGGATGAAAAGGGGAGAATTCTGTCATCAGTGGACACGACATCGTACAAGGACAGGGATCGAATGGTTTGGTGCTACAGAACATATGTTAACTGGACCTATAATATTAGAAAAATGGTACATAGATGAATATGTATTTGGGTCAGAAAACGATTTGTGTGCAAATTGACCAGGGGAGGATCCTCTGACCCATAAACAGACCTCATCATGATGACAATCCATTTCCTTCCCCCAATCATGGGAGAGGGGAGAATTGGGCCAATGACAAGTAGAGAGGAGCAGGCTTAGGTAGGCCCAGGCACACACCCATTTTCAAAACACATAAAAAGAGACTGCTGGCACAGGTAGAGAGATTCAATTCCATTTGCTGAGGAGCATGCTGACCGGTGTCCCGGTCCAACCTGACCAGACCGTGACGAGGCCTATTTCAAATTGATATTGTGAGTACCTAGCAGAACTGTGCAGAACCAATCTCTTAGTTAAAATAATCTAATCCAAACTATTTTAACCTAAGTAGAACAGCCTCCTAGAAATCGTGTCATCTGTCATTTTTAAAGCTGCACAACTGTCACCTGTCAATTCTGCAGCTGCAAGCTGTCACCTGTCATTTTGAGTTTTACTTTAAATCCGAAAATCTACCTTAATTAAATCATCCGTATCTCCGGAACCGTTTGTGCTAGCTTAGAATCTAGGCTTTCCAACGAACCTAGAACCGACTTCCTACTCCCTATACTTTTTCCGTAATCGCGAGACACGCACTCGCGAAATTTACCGCGATTTGCGATTTGGCCCGATTTCTTCATCTGTAGAAATCAGCAGCTTTCTGCTTCTCTTTGCTAAAATTCGTTTGCAATCTGCTAATCATTCATAGAGTATTGTTAAAGTGAGCTTGAACTAATATAAAGTAGCCATCACCACCCTGAATCTCTAGAGGGAATTAAAATCAGTTGGCACATTTTCCCATCCATTGCCATCACATTTAAAAAGCATTTTGGGCCTGTGTTTCAAACTCCTACCTGTTTCCTCTAAGCTTGCTGGGGGGGGGAACTGAATTTCGTATTGTATTTGATTGCATTCCTGAGAACTGTGAGCTCCTCTTTCCATCTCCTTCCATTTCTTACATTGCATAGGGGAGGGGGGTGAATTGCCAGAGAAAAAGTGATGATCTTATCTTTTGCTAAAATCATATCAAGTATTTCTGTACTGCATTTTGTTCCTCATTGCTTTTCCCTTGAAACCATAAAAGTATTTTTGCTACTTTATCCATCCTATACTAACTCCTCATTGATTGTAAAGAAGTGTCCTAGTGCCAGATTACCCGTTGTTGATCAACATCATATGTCTAAGTGTGCTATCAGATATTAATTTATTATAAAGTGTGATATATATATATATTGTTTAATTTTTCAAATAAACCTTTTAATTTGCAAAACAAACCTACTTCTTGGCTCAGTGGGGTCAGGGGGATTCTAAGAGGGGGATGTTATACAAGGGTTGTCATCCAGAGTACTGAACTGGACATAAAAATACATCAATAAGGGTTTTCCTCAGCATCCCAGACTAGGCATTGACTTAGCTGTAGTGTTGATTGAATATCGCTTACAAATGTGGGGGCTCGGAGCCGGGATATTCTGGGTTAGATTTACCACTTGTGCAGATTAATACAGTGTGCCAACTGACCAGATACACATATCCGGTTAGATCACCACGCTGTTTTAAACTGTGAAAGCATCCCTCAAAGGAACGCTCTAAGGAAACGGTCTGTTTTGTAAAATAAAATACAAACTTCTGTAAGTCAGGAAGGAACTCAAATTCCAGAATGACGACCTTGGTTGATATGAAAATAGCCAGAGAGCACTTCTTACATAAGCTATTTGTGAGAGGTGAGTGGACTCATCAGGACCAAACGGTCTGGTTGCAGGAAATCGCGCAACAGGTCACTGAAACAGGGTCAGAAAAATGGAGAGATCAGGGTCCATTACATGTGGCCCTGAGTGAATTATAGATGGCTCCTAAAGTTAAAGATGAACACGACAAGATGGTTAGGATGGCGGCATCTTTGTATCTATATATGGGAGCCATGCAGGACAAATGTGCTGAAGGCCAAGATCTTTCAAGTAGGCAACAGATGGCGTTAGAAAAGGCCCAATCTGACCAGGTCTCTTCTGAGCAGAGGCTGCAGAGGAGTCAGAAAATGATATTAGGCAGTATATCATTAAAATAAAAGAGGGCATGGATATACTGCAACAGGAAAAGACAGACCAGGATACCAGAATTCTGGCTTTGCAGAAGGAGCACCAAGACAGTCTGGACTCCTTACTGCAGAGCCAGAAAAAGCTGGAGCAACAGATCAATTTCAACAGGGCATGCACAGAGCAGGTAGCCACCCTGCAAATCCAACTAGACAGAGAGAAAGAGGAAAGCAATTAATTGATTTTGAAAGACCTGGATACCCAGGCAGAGTTTGATGAAGAACGCCAGAAAGCTGGTGCCTTTCAAAGGCAGAGGGACGACCTGGCGTCACAAATGCAGGCTCTTGGTCAGGAAAGGGATACCTTAGGCCAAGAAGTCTGCCATTTAAAAAGAAAAATTGAAGAAAATCACGTGGCCCTCCAGGGGCTGGGTGACCTCCAAAAAGAGCATCAGGGCTTGCTAGATCACACCAGAATGGTGGAGGAGGCTCTGGCAAGAAAGGAGCAGGCCAGTAGGGATGGGACTGAGGGGGTAACCCTCCTGCAGCAGAGACTGGCCCAGTACTCCAGGACCAATCAGGAGGCACAGAGAGAAATTGAGGCTCTCTGTCAGCACAATGATAGGCTCCAGCAACAGGTAGCGATGCAGGAGAGACAGATAGAGTCTAGTAAGGCCTTAACTGAGGAACTGAAAGTGCAGGCTCTTGCATTGCAACAGGGAGCAGGGGCTGATAGAGACGAGGTTCGCTGGGAAAGAGAAACTCCTGAGCATAACCTCAGGAGCCCTAGTACCAGAGGCCTTCATCTCTCCCAGTCCCTGGACTCTGCCACCCCCATGTCCCCTCGCGCACATGAGCCCAGGGCCACGGGGATGGCAGATTACTATCCAGCTAGAAGTATGGGGCTCATAGGCCAGTACCTCCCAGGAATGGATGGGCGGGCATCTGGGTATGGGCACCCAAGCACAGTGCAATTTAGTGGGGAACCCCAGGAGAGTAGGCCCATTAAGGGCTTCCTGAAAACCTCTGCCCAGTTAGGTCAGTGGGGGGGGATATCCAGCAAATCCTGGCAGCAAGGAGGGATCTGAAGACTCCTCTGAGCATTACAGGACACAGGAGACCAGGTCCCCACATTCTGCCAGCCATTCCCAGGCTCACAGAATCCGGGAAAACCTGTAAGATCAGACGGGCACCTCTGGGAGCAGCGCTTCTGAGTCGGAGGATGAATGGACCAGGGTTACCCGAACCAAAAAGGCCAATAAGGCAAAAAGGGCCTTGCTTAAGGACCCATTTAAACAAATAAAGGCAATAAGGAGTGTCATCACTCCTTATCATAAGAACGCCAAGTATTCTGCTTGGGAACACTTGGAGCTCTATGAGCAAATGATGGAGACTTTCCATTTGAAGAACAGCCAAAGCTGTACTCAATATGTAAAGTGGATCTTCTCACCAGAATACTCCAGTTTCTTTGCGGGGCTGAAGGATCAAAACCATTCAAGGTGGTCCACATACAGGGCGGCCATCTTGAAACATTTTTCTGTGCACAGAAATCCTCAAGAGGCTCGCAAGGCAGCCTACAATTTGCAATGTGGGGAGGATCAGGCCCCACGAGAATTTGTGCAAGAATTAAAGTGTGCTTTTGCGCAGACCACCAGAAGGGTGCGCACGGATAGCAGAGAATTTATCAATACGTTTTTCCATGCCTTACCCAAATACATAATGACCCAGCTCGTGAGAGATTTTCATGAGAAAAGATCTTTAGACTGGGTCATTGAACAGGCTACCCGGATCTATGAGGTGCAGAAGCCCGTCGAAAATAAAAATAATGCACTGAAAAACCCTGAAACCAACTGCACCCCTGCTGCTGCCAAGGTGGCAGAGGTAAAGGTTGCCCCCGTTTTAGACTTGAAGATGGGGGGCCTAAAAACCTGTCTGCACCAAATAATTCACAGCCCAGAAGGCCCTCGGGCCAGTCACAGACAGGGAGTCGAGGAGGTAGTCCCACAAATGGGGTCCCCCGCTCCCCTGACTATGTAAGTCCCCGCTACAAGGGAAACCGACCAATCCTGGGTTATGTGTGGACTCCTCCAGCCCAAGGGGGTGGATCCAGCCAAGCACCTAACCCAGGGAACTTCCCTCCCAACTTCCCTCAGGAGGGCAGAAATTCTCCAATTCCTGGGCAGAACTTTTTCCCCAGGTATCCGCCCAACTTCCAGCCCCAAAATCAACCATCCTTCTTTCCCAATTCCCTGAGCCCAGACAACCTAATCCGGGAGAGGGGAGACCAAGGGTGGAGGGGTACCAAAATCTTCCCAACCAGGGGTACTACCAGAGAAGGGATAGCTACCCTTCCCGGGATCTGCCTAGGGGAGAAAATAGAGCCACGTATCAGCCTGAGCGGGTTTCACAACTTGAGCGCCAGGTCCAAAATATGGCACGGGATCCGGGTCACATACTGAGGGCTCAACAGAACCCTCAGATGAGCATGCCACCGCAGAATGCCCCAAACTCTGGACCTGGAGCAATGATGGGGGCAGCACCCTGATAACCCCCCGGTTCCCAGGGAGGAGGCACAAGGGGAAGTGGGGTGTAAAGCCTTGGAGGAAGCTTCCTTCCCAACTTGTAAACAGCCCCTGGAAAACCAGGAACCGGAAACAAAATCTCCTGCCCCTGAAAGCCTGCCTCCCAAGGAGCAGAGGGGGGGTAGGAGAAACAAAGGACCCAAACAGACCCACTTTGTGGAGGAGGTACAGGTCTTCCAATTTGAGGGAGAGGGATCCTCAGTAGATCCTGGGAAAAGGATCTTCTCCTTCAGAGATGGGGGAACTCCTCCGAAGGAAAAATGGGTCCCCACGGATGCCAATTCAGACTGGGGAGATGTGGAGACTGAGCTACCGCCGCCCATCATCTCATCCCAGAACCGACAATACCAAAATCCCAAGGGTCAAGCCCATCCTGATGACTGCCTCCAAAAAGGGGGGGGCGGCCCAGAACCCGAAACCATTTTCAGTTGCCAACTTTTTCTTTCAGATTCCCCAGGCTCTCCACAGAATTCTGCCCAAATCTCTTCGCTAGCAATGTCCAAAACCTGAAAGTTAGCCCACCAGTTGTCCAAAAATGTGCATTATCTGTGCCCCCTTGAGGAGAAGGAGGGAAGATATTATGCCCCGGTACAAGTACAGGGGCAAGGTACAATTGCGGCACTGGTGGACACTGGATCTCAAGCTACCCTTCTGTCCAGAAGGGCCTTTGATGAACTGAATGCAGGAAGGGGAGAGAATTACCGTATTCCTCTCACCTCTCTTCCTGGACAACTGCAGAACTTTGACGGGAAGGAAATTCCTGTCGAGGGGACTGCAGATTTGGACATCAAAATTGTGCGACACAAGGTGAAACACCCGGTCATAGTAGTGACTCCAGAGGGCACCCCTTGTTTACTAGGGAATGACCTCCTGAGAAGGTTGTCACCCCTAATAGATTGCGTAAACAAGGTCCTCTGGACCCAAACTAGCCGAACAATAAAATTAAAACAGAGTTTCAGCCATGTTAGTTTAAACGGCACCTGCCACATGGTTGAACAAAAATCTGACCAAGTAGAATTTCACTTCCAGAACAACCAAATTCCAGACGTGACAGTAATAGCAGTAGGACAACAGACTGGTGATGGGGGGTCCTCTCTATTTCTGAAAATCAACCTTCCTTCCAGTTTAAGGTGGTATTCCACACTGGAAGGAAACACCCTGAAATTCTTTCCTAATCCACAATCAGAAACTCCCACTCTGATAGTCCAGAAAGATGTGAAATCAGCTCAGAGCCTGGCTGATATTCAGCAAATTGGAGAGCAGTTGTTCATCCCTGTTCAGTTAAATGATGGAAAGGGCTCTGTTCTTGCCCGAGTGTGTGTGAACAACGGTAAGAGCTTCATCATCGAAGCCATGTTCAGCCAACTCCCAAAAGATCCAGCCATTCCCACATTCAAACTGATAGACAAATGGGAAATGGATCTGGAAACACCCAATTCCAAACATCTCCTGCCAAGCAGGTGTATTCTCAAAATCTCCATTGGCAACAAGAGCATAGTCCATAATTGTTGGGTCGTGCGAGACGTCACTGCCGCCTTTTACTTAGGCAGTGACATTCTCAATCGCTTCGCCATTAGTTTGAACCTAATAAACTTCAAAGCTTGGTCCCGATTAGCGGATAATCTAATGGGCTTTGATGATCCAGAAAAAGCATTTAGGTCAGCTCAATTGCTACCTTATGCTGTTGAAATTCATATTAAAGAGGAAGTCACCATACCAGAAAGGACCCGACAATTCTCCCTGGAAGTGAAAGTTAAAAGAGGACAAAAATTGAAAAACCCTGATGCTTATATTCATCTAAATGCTTCTCTCCAACAGCAAGGGTTAGGGGTAAACCCAACACCATTAGTCAACATAGAACATGACACCATTCCAATAGAGGTGGATAACAGTGACTTAAAGAGTATTACTCTAGCCGCAGCCACCATTATTGGAATGGCGGTTGATGACCGACATTTCTCAGTTGATTTAGGAAATGAACTGTTAGGACCGATCCCCAAGGACTGTTTTGACAGTGACTGTGAGGACAATACAACACCAGACAGGATTTTCACCCGGCATGGGGGGAACTTCCTAGTGTACACTTCTTGCCCTTATGATAAGGAAGATGTGACTTGTGACTTCAGGAGGGAGGAGGTGATTTTCCAGGTCCATGAGGGCTGCCTTTCCCACCTGAAGCCTCCAGTCCAAATCAGCACTCTGACCAGGGACTTCTCCACCCAGCTGGAGGAGGCCGCTGAGATAGCCAAACCAGAAGTCTTTCCAGGCTTAAGGCAGATGGTGGAAGAGAGAGTCAACCTAGCTGATACCTGTGTGACTCTGGAACAGAAGCAAAAGTTGAAACAAGTTTTCTTGGATTTCCAAGATCTCTTTGCAGTAGACTCATATGACTGTGGTCGCACCGACATCCACACGACAACAATCCCCACGGACCCTGGCATGACTCCAGTGTTTGTGAAGCAATATCGCTTGCCTCTCGCTTCCATGGAGTCCCTTACTGAAATAATTAAGAACCTTGAGTCCCGGGGAATAATCCGTCCAATCCACAGCACCTTCAATAATCCGGTGCTGGGAATATTAAAGCCAAACGGCCAGTGGAGACTCTGCGCCGACCTTAGGGAGCTCAACAAACGGGTCCATACTTCCCGATGGCCTCTGCCCTACATTGACCAAGGGCTGGCCCAGATTCAGGGGTCACAGGTATTCACTGCAATAGACCTGACCAATGGATACTGGACCATGCCTGTCAGTAGGGAGGACCAATACAAACTGGCTTTTACCTTTGGGGGCCAGCAGTACACATAGACCCGGACTCCCTTCGGATACCTCAACTCCGGCAATGAATTCAACATGTTCTTACATAAGGCCATGCCCGACCTGGGTGCGAGGGGTAACCTGGCTTATGTAGATGATGTCCTCATCAAAAGTTCATCTGTGGATGAACACATAGCGGAGATCCGTTATGTTCTGATGCAGTTGAGGGCCGCCGGAGCAAAACTTTCCTTTCAGAAAGCACAGTGGTGTAGAACCCGTGTTAATTTCTTGAGGCATGAGATGCCTCAGGGTCTCTGTCCCCAAGGAAAGAAAGTGGAAGCACTCCAGAAACTGAAGGAGCCCACAACTCTGCGGGAACTATGGAGCCTCCTTGGACTGACTAATTTCAGCAGAAAGTTCATTGAGGTCTACGCAGAGATCAATAGACCCCTGATTCATCTCCTGAAGGGGGGGGTCAAGTGGGAATGGGGTCCAGAACAAGCCGAGGCAGTAAGACAACTCAAAAGAAGACTCTCACAAGCGCCTTGCCTAGCTTACCTGTCAGAAACAAGGAGTTCTTCCTGGAGACAGGGTTCTCTAATACGTGCTTGACGGCAGTATTATACCAAAAGCATGACAAGGTCAATAAAGTAATCTCCTATGCGAGCAAAACTTTATCCTCTGTGGAGGAAAAATTTAACGATTGTGAGAAGGCACTCCTGGCAACGGTGTGGGGATTGAAGAATTACCGCCCGTTTATCCAGGGGGAACACATCATAGTGGAGACTCCACACCAGCCTCTGCAATATCTCCAAAGTGACAGAATCCGGGCCGGAAATGTGAGTAATTCCCGAATTACTTCCTGGATTCTGTCAATGCAAGGCTTTCCTGTGGAGGTCAGATATGGCCAAAACAAGAAGAGTCCCCTCTCGCAAGGTCTGGCTGACTTGCTTGATTGTGCCAGAGAAAACTGTCTCGAGGACAAAAGTCTAAAAATCAAGGACAACATGGAGGCATACCTTAATTCCCAACACAAAGTCTTTGAAGAAGACAAGTGTGAGGGAGTGCCCAATGTCTATGTGGATGGATGCTCGTACCATGTGGACAACAACGGGGAGAAAGAACTGGTGGCCGGCGTAGGGAATGCCTGTGTGAAGGATTTTCCAGAACCCTCCGCTGGATACAAAATTGGTCCCCTAAATAGTCAGGTGGCAGAATGGATGGTTGTGCATCAGGCCATCCTCACTGCTGTCCAACATCAACTCCACGAACTGGTCTTAATCACAGATTCGGATTATGTACGGAACAGGTTCGTGGAGCACCTGGTAAATTGGAAAACCAGAGGCATGTTATGTCCTAATAACAAACCCCTGAAACATGGGAAGCTAATCCAAAATATTGATGATCTGGTCACATCGAATGGGATGACCATCTACTGGAAAAAGATCAAGGGTCATTCCAAAGTAGAGGGACCAGACAAAACTGGAAATGACTTAGCTGATCAGCTGGCCAAAACCGGGGCCATCCAAGGGGATCTAATAGAGATAGAGTCCCTCTTGGGGGAAATCCAGGTCACTGCCATCACTAGGTCCCAGACCAATGCTCACAATGATCTTTCAACTGCACAATGGAGTAAGGAGACCCCTGATGCTGATTTAATTACAGCTCAGAAGGGGGATCCAATTATTGGTAAGTTTTACCAACACCTTGAGGACCCTGAGAACTTTCCCCTGACGGATACCGATTACATTGGGAAAGAGGACCTAAGAGTGTTGATGAAATGTCCAAAAAGGTTCCGAATCCAAGACGGTTTGTTGGTAAGGAAATCCCAAGCTGGCCATGATCAGTGGGTGGTCCCTACCTCATTCCGAAGCCTGATGTTAAGTCACGCCCATGATGCGGCCACGGCCGGTCATAGGGGGTTTCACACAACACTGGAAATCTTAGGAGAGGTTGCATACTGGCCACACATGGGGCAGGACCTCGAACAATACTTGAAGGAGTGCCTTGTGTGTGCACAATTTCAGCCATCATCCCTCACACACCGTGCGCCTCTCCAAAGGAGGGGGATGACACTGCCATGGTCAGATTTGCAAATCGACTTTGTAGGCCCTGTAATTCGCTTGTCTAGAGGAAACAAGTACATGTTGACCGTTACATGCTTGTTTACCAAGTGGGTGGAATGTCTCCCAGCCCCAAACTGCAAGGCAGAAACAGCAGCTGCCCTGATGATTAACCACATCTTTTCCCGTTTTGGTCTACCTCAAAGGATTGAGTCAGACAGAGGTAGCCACTTCACCAGTGAAGTAATGACAAAGATATGGGAGATACTGGGGGTTAAAATGAAGCTACACATTGCTTACAGGCCAGCTTCTTCTGGAGCAGTAGAGAGATACAACCGAACCATTGTGAGCATATTAAAAAAGTTTGTGGCAGATTCTGGGCCAAGTTGGGATATCCGATTACCTCTGGTCCTAATGGCCATCAGATCTACCCCTTCATCTGCAACTAAAATGTCACCATTTGAGTTGATGACTGGATGCAAGATGGTGCTTCCCCAGCATTTGCTCTACAGGACTCAAGAGCAGACACTGATAAATGCCTCCACAACTCATGAGTATGTGGAGAATTTAAGGAACCACCTACAGCATGCTTTTGCCTATGCTCAGCGGAATCTAGAAAGATCAGCTGATAGCATGAAAACCCACTACGACCTGAAGACCACCAGGAAGGAATATACTGTGGGGGACCAGGTCTATCTATACAATTTCCAAAGGAACCAGGCCAAACAGCGAACATTTTTGCCTACATGGAAGGGACCGTTTGAAATTATAGACAAAATCTCCCCTTTGGCCTACAAGATCCGCATCCCCAAAGGCGTTTTTTGGCAGAGGGGGAAGACAAGTGGGTCCATATAAATCAGCTAAAGTGTTGCCATCCCAGACACACTCTGCAACAACTGGAGGAGTCCTCTGCAATACCAGAGGGGACCGCTCCAGAGTAATTCAATTCCAAACCTAAAATATCCCACATATAGGGCCTCATTACACGGATGGCGGAGAACCATGGCGCTATTAGCGCCATGGTTCATGCCGGTAAAATACCGGCACCGCCTTGGCGGAAAGGGGAATTACTGCCCCATTCCAAGGTTGGCGGGGCAGCAATTCCCCCTTCCACCATTGCCCTTGCCCATTCCCATTTTTGCCCCATAGAGCTCAATGGGAATGGGGAAGGCACTAATTACGGTACCGCAAATTGCGGTACCGTAATTAGCTCCCTGGGTCCCTTTGCGGGTTGATTTTTAACTCCTGCAAAAAGCAGGCGTTAAATCCCCCAACCCGCAAAGGGACCTCGTAGTAAGGCGGTAAGGATATACCGGTACCAGTATTTTACCGGTACCGGTAAATCCTTACCGCCATCCATGTAATGAGGCCCATAGTCTCTAAAATATTATGATTTGGAAAAAAAATGTCTTATAATTGTATCTTGTTTTGGTTAAAAAAAGAACACAAATGTTTTGACTATAAAATGTATATGCCACCCCACCATATCAATGGTGGGGAAGAAATGTCTAGGAATGTGTATTGCCGCTTTACTTTCTCATCCTAGGAGCGATGAAACTATGGAGACTGACCAAGGAGGACGACCGGGGACCGGGAGCAGAGACCCGAGGGGCCCGGGGTACCGCCCAGTCCTCCCATCAGGACCAGCAAGGAGAACTGATTGATCGACTGGAGGGAGGAAAAGATGCTGAACTGTGCCATCTATGGAATTGGAGGAAGAAGAGGCGAACATCCCAGATCTTGCGAGTTCCATCAGTGAAAGGACAGAATGGCCATCTCAAGAGGGGGGCTTGTGGGATGTTTTTACTCATGCATCCAAGCCCTACCATAAAACTGTGCAGTACTGGCATGGAAAACATCATGCTGGCCAGAGCTCCCCAGAGAGTGCACAGGGAAAACATGAAGAATAGGCTGCCACCTATTTTTGCCCATGTTGTGAGCACAGGAGGGCACTGCCTAAAACCACCATTGGGCTACACACACAGTAGCCTGAAACCATTGGGAATGGCAATGCTGATTGCCAAAAAGCAACTCAGAACTGTGGGGAATTCATTTTCTTAATCCCAAAAATGGTTGCAATACCGGTACTCACCACTATCAGAAAGCCTGCGTTTTAAAACCACCAGACTTTTGTGTAAAACTGAACAGAGGAACCCAAACCAGACCAAGGAAAGACTTGCTAAGAGGTGGATACAATGTAAAACTATATTCTGAAATGACTTGAAGGAAGTAATTATTTAATGTATATGTAAAAATTGTCAGTTTGATTTGAATGTAGAAAACTGGGAAGAAAAAATTGACATTTAGCTGAAACCTGGCTTAATGAAACTGGATTCTGCCTGACAACTACCCCCGACAGGAGTTGAAACTGGATCAACAGCTGTGTTCCCAGGCCTGGCTGCATTCTGCTGCCCCACAAAAGGAGTTGACACCTCTCTGATTAGATTAGGGGAGTGGCACTGCAGGAAACTGAACAATGCAACTTCCTTGACTCAGGCAAATGTTATATTGGGGGCGTCGTAAAATAGCTTCCTCTTGGGTTAAACTGGGGGGCAGCTGTGCCTCTGTGAAAAAGCTGGCTTGGGGGAAGTGGATAAACCAGTTATTCCACCATGTGATGTGGGAAGCCACACCCCTTTTTGACCAGGGCATACTTTTAAAAAGATGGATAATTCATAGTACGGACCTGTCAAAATTATATAAATAATATCATTATTCTTGTGATTTTTCTGTGCACATTTTAAGAGGTGTTAGGACCCTGTGGTATGTTCCTGGGGATAGTAGCGGAAAAAAGGTTGTTACTCCAAATGTATGCATGTTAAAAATCTGACACGTTATCATCTGTAACCCATATACCTGGTGCACATTTGTGTAAAATCTGGAAAGGTTTAGAGGTCGTTATCTGGATGAAAAGGGGAGAATTCTGTCATCAGTGGACACGAAATCATACAAAGACAGGGATCGGATGGTTTGGTGCTACAGAAAATATGTTAAACGGACCTATAATATTAGAAAAATGGTACATAGATGAATATGTATTTGGGTCAGAAATAGATTTGTGTGCAAATTGACCAGCGGATGATCCTCTGACCCAAAAACAGACCTCATCATGATGACAATCCATTTCCTTCCCCCAATCATGGGAGAGGGGAGAATTGGGCCAATGACAAGTAGATAGGGGCAGGCTTAGCTAGGCCCAGGTACACACCCATTTTTAAAACACATAAAAAGAGACTGCTGGTACAGGCAGAGAGATTCAATTCCATTTGCTGCAGAGCATGCTGACCGACGACTTCACATCCAGAGATCCAGACTTCAAATCCATCAATCTCCAGAACCTGTAGCAGAAATTAACTCCAGAATTTGTAGCAGAGAGGCCTGAATCCACCAGCTGAATCCTCTTCAGCAGGCCTCAAAACCAACCAAACTATTCAACAGCCGGGCGAGCTGTTTGAATTTTTGCCAAGAATTTTTGCAAGAACCTGTAGCAGTATCCAGAAAGCAGTGCTGTATCCGGAACCCGAGAGAACCACAAACCAGACCGTTGTGAGCAGATCCGGTGCTTGACAGACCCAGAGAGCAGAGCTGACCCCGATAGCCGGGACTTTAGAACCACCCGCCGGAAGTCCCGTCCAACCTGACCAGACCGTGACGAGGCCTATTTCAAATTGATATTGTGAGTACCTAGCAGAACTGTGCAGAACCAATCTCTTAGTTAAAATAATCTAATCCAAACTATTTTAACCTAAGTAGAACAGCCTCCTAGAAATCGTGTCATCTGTCATTTTTAAAGCTGCACAACTGTCACCTGTCAATTCTGCAGCTGCAAGCTGTCACCTGTCATTTTGAGTTTTACTTTAAATCCGAAAATCTACCTTTATTAAATCATCCGTATCCCCGGAACTATGTGTCCTAGGAACGAGTTTAACTTTCATCTGAAAGCTTAGAATCTAGGCTTTCCAACGAACCTAGAACCGACTTCCTACTCCCTATACTTTTTCCGTAATCGTGAGACACGCACTCGCGAAATTTACTGCGATTTGCGGTTTGGCCCGATTTCTTCATCTGTAGAAATCAGCAGCTTTCTGCTTCTCTTTGCTAAAATTTGTTTGCAATCTGCTAATCATTCATAGAGTATTGTTAAAGTGAGCTTGGACTAATATAAAGTAGCCATCACCACCCTGAATCTCTAGAGGGAATTAAAGTCAGTTGGCACATTTTCCCATCCATTGCCATCACATTTAAAAAACATTTTGGGCCTGTGTTTCAAACTCCTACCTGTTTCCTCTAAGCTTGCTGAGGGGGAACTGAATTTCGTATTGTATTTGATTGCATTCCTGAGAACTGTGTGCTCCTCTTTCCATCTCCTTCCATTTCTTACATTGCATAGGGGAGAGGGGTGAATTGCCAGAGAAAAAGTGATTATCTTATCTTTTTCTAAAATCATATCAAGTATTTCTGTACTGCATTTTATTCCTCATTGCTTTTCCCTTGAAACCATATAACTATTTTTGCTACTTTATCCATCCTATACTAACTCCTCATTGATTGTAAAGAAGTGTGCTAGTGCCAGATTACCCATTGTTGATCAACATCATATGTCTAAGTGTGCTATCAGATATTAATTTATTATAAAGTGTGATATATATATTGTTTAATTTTTCAAATAAACCTTTTAATTTGCAAAACAAACCTACTTCTTGGCTCATTGGGGTCAGGGGGATTCTAAGAGGGGGGTGTTATACAAGGGTTGTCATCCAGAGTACTGAACTGGACATAAAAATACTTCAATAAGGGTTTTCCTCAGCATCCCAGATTAGGCATTGACTTAGCTGTAGTGTTGATTGAATATCGCTTACATGAGCATGACTGAGAAAGTGAGAGACATGCACGAGAACAGTCTCTATGGAGCATTGTATTCTGGACGCCAGTGAGAGACATGCACGAGTACAGTCTCTGTGGAGCATTGTATTCTGGGTGCTGTGCAGTCTCTGCGGAGGATTGTATTCTGGATGCCAGTGAGAGACATTCACGAGTACAGTCTCCGTGGAGGATTGTATTCTGAACGCCAGTGAGAGACATGCACGTGTACAATCTCCATGGATGATTCTTTTCTGGACATCAGTGAGAGCCATGCACAAGTACAGTCTCCGTGGAGGATTGTATTCTGGACGCCAGTGAGAGACATGCACGCGTAAAGTCTCTGTGGATGATTGCATTCTGGATGCCAGTGAGAGCCATGCATGAGTACAGTCTCTGTGGAGGATTGTATTCTGGACGTCAGTGAGAGCCATGCACGAGTACCGTCTCCGTGGAGGATTGTATTCTTGACGTTATTGAGAGACACGCACGAGTACAGTCTCTGTGAGCATTGTATTGTGGACGTCAGGGAGAAACACGCACAAGTACAGTCTTTGTGGAGCATTGTATTGTGGATGCCAGATTGAAGTGGGTCCTCAAGTTATTATCCTCAAGGATAAAAAAGGTACTTAGTGATCTGGATATAGACCACCCACTGAAAATATTTGAAATAATCGGAAAGGAGAGAAACTGGGCAATGGTTTGCTGGGACATTTCTGTCAGCAGAGGGATTCTTTAAAAGAAGTAGGACAGTTCGAAGGAGGAAGGGAAGAGACCTGTGGAGTGAGCGAGGGCAACAAGCTCAGAAAGATAAGGGCAGGTGATTGAGAATGAGAGGAAATAGGTTTATAGGAGTGAATCATAGGTTAGCTCTGTGAAGGGTGGTATTGTGGTAGGAGGGGTAAGGGCGAATGAATTGGGAGTAGAAGGGGTAGTGTGAGTGTGTAGACAGAAGAGGGATGGGGAGAGAAAGAGGAAGGCTATGTGAGTGTCAGGAACGTCAACGATTTAAGAGAAAGATAATGAGTAAAGCCATTAGCAGAGACAGAGGAGGTGGTGGCTCTTGGTTGTGAGGTCTGACCAATGTTTGGAGGCTAGATGGATAGTTTCAGGGGGATTGTGAAGGGAGGTGATTAGGTTTGTGAAGCAGGTGGATTTAGCAGAGTACTATAGATGTAAGGCTAGCAAAGGCATTCTTGTAGGCTAGTAGTTGGTCTGGGGTCTGTGATGCAGCGTTGTAGGTCATGGCACATCTTTGTTTTGAGGGTCTGAATGTCACAGGTGATGCAAAGCTGAGGGCAGGAACAAGCAGGTGTGCCTGTGGTACCAGTATACTGATAGTGAAAGGGAGTCATAAGTGCATTGTGAAAGGCAACACAAGCATGGTCAAGAGAAGAAGCATAGCAGAGAGAAAGGAAAGAGGTCCTCACATGATCAATCGAAGGGGCAAGAGAATCATGCTTGAATTATCTCTTGGTCATTGAAAAGGGTAGAAAGATGAAAAAGTGGATTTTTAAAATGAACATTGATGTGAGGGGTCAATGGAGAGGTCAGAAGCGGTGAGTGGGGTAGAGAGAAATGCAAGATCACGAGAGTTCCCACCAGAGTGGGTAGGCTGGTTGTTCAGGAAGGAGAGAGAGTGGTCGGATGGGACATAATTAAATTCAATGCCTGTGACTTCAGAGGGCCTGGGGGGGGGCTAAAGTCCCCTGGCATAACAACAGGGATGACTCAAGGACATGGGTCAGATCAGAGAAGAAGAGAATACATAGAGAGGACCATGGCATTGATAAAGAGCCAGAAAAATGAGAGGAGTCGGAGGGATGAGTTGAATAGTGGCATATTGAAAAGAGGATGAGGTGATGCCAGAAGGCGCAGTGCTGAGGGCCCTATTCATAAGGAATTCCTCACAGCCGTCCTTCCAAAAAGCTTGTGGAGAGCTGCCAGTATAGCAGGATCAGTGTGGAGAGCTGCCAATATAGCAGGGTCAGCGTGGAGAGCTGCCAGTATAGCAGGGTCAGTATGGAGAGCTGCCAGCATAGCAGAGTGATGTGGGTGATCCAGATTTCTGTGATAGAAAGAAGTGAAGTTGAGGTCAAAGTGGTCATTAATGTAGGGAGATTTGTTGTAGAGCGATTGAGCATTCCAAAGGCCAAGTGAATGAGTAATAGAAGGTGGGGAGGGGAGCAGGTGCTGTGCAGTAGGCAAGTGAGATAGATGAGGTTGGACATGCTGGGGACCAAGAGTGTTGGGTTTGAGGTATGCAGGTGCACGGGTAGATGAGGTAGATGGGGAGGGGGAAGAGTAAGGTATAATTTAGGCACCCTATGAGAGAAGGGGAGGAGAACAGTGAGCACAAGGAGGAATGGGGCACCATCAATGTGCTTGATGGTGGGGGGTAGAAGAAATAGGCAAGTACAGACAGTGAAGGAATGGTGCAGTCCAAGAGGGCGAGTGTAGGTGTGTGAGCGGTCAGTGATGGGGTAGAAGGTTTTTGCGAAGCAGCAGGTATGTGTTCTGAAATGTGCTAGAACGGGGCTATAGTTAACAAAAACTCAGATGTTTCTTGGATTGTAGCAGACTTTTGCAGCAGGGATCTTGGAAGAAGCCAATCAGTGGCCTTGCAATGATTTGCAGATTTGCATTATGGATCATGATTCAACTACTTTCAAGGCTCGCAAACTTTCCACCCTCTCTCCACTCTTCCCATCTCTACCCGACCAATTATTGAGGGATGTTTTGACTGCTCAGCTTTTAGATGTCAGAAGCTCCCGGGGAATGACATCTCTCCTACCTCCACCACCATCTCTCACTGATATATATACACACCCCTCTCCATCTCTCCGTCCCACCGCTCCATGCTGGGTCTTACTACCGGCTTATTTGCAAGCTCATTCTCACCTCTCTGCTGCTCTTGATTTGGATAGTGTTTCTGAAACATGTTGTAGACTGGGATTTTGCATTGATTGGTAACTCTGCAGGCTGGGAGTTGGCATTGATTGGTAACTCTGCAGGCTGGGAGTTGAGACTGATTGGTACCTCTGCAGGCTGGGGGTTGGCATTGATTGGTAACTCTGCAGGCAGGGAGTTGGCATGAATTGGTAACTCTGCAGGCCGGGAGTTGGCATTGATTGCTAACTCCGCAGGCTGGGAGTTGGCATTGATTGGTAAGTCTGCAGACTGGGAGTTGGCATTGATGGTAACTCTGCAGGCTGGTATTTAGCATTGATTTGTAACTCTGCAGGCTGTTCCCACAGCATTCAATCCTTTCAGTGAACCCTCTGCATCTCTGCATCTCTGCACTGCTCCTACCTCAGGTGTGACAGTTTCTGGCACATCAGTGTGTTTCCTCGCTCTCTAGCGTGCTCCACACCTTTTCTATTTTTCTTCTTTTTTTACTGACCCATGGCTCCACAGGCCTGGCCAGCTGGGTAAAAAACGAAAAGAAAGACTTTGGAATTGGACGAGCTTGGGTCCTGGAAAAAGTTGAGATAAACACTGACCTCACTGTACATACTGAACCACAGAACGAGAGTGGCCAACTGTCCCATGTGTTGTGGGACTGTTCCCTGTTCTGCACACACCCTCTCTGGGACGTGGGAAAGATGTTACTTTGCTTCATGCCTGATCAATGTTTTTCCAGCCCAGGGTCACTCTTTTTTTGTGAAAGTTGGCTCTCAGGTTGTACTCCACAGACCCCCGGCCAGCCCATAGAGCCGAGGTTTGCTCTGAAGTATTTAAAGACGAGATAGCTGCACCTTTTAGATGGATGGGGGTGCAGATTTATTACTCCAACACCAATCAATAAGGACAACTCATTGGTTTGGCAAAGGGAGTCCGTTTAATAACAAGTACAAAAAACAGGGAGTTATGGAAATCAGCAGTGATGTGATCGTCCTTCTCGCATGAACTCCAACAAACTTCATACAATTTGTAACAATTATACTCAAAACTCATCATAATTGAGGTGCAACACTCAAAAGTTAACATGCAATTCTATTGGTTAGGAAAAGGTAACTTTAATATAGGTACTATATCTGTATATGCTAACGGAGTGAGGGGATTGGGTAAACACTGTCAGGTGGGCATCTGAGCCCTACCTTCAAAAATGACTACTGAAAACGTCACTAAAAATACAATGTCTCATTGGTTCTGCTAACTATAGGACCCTAGATTATTTGGTCCATTGTGTATAAATGTCCACTTTGCTTAGCAGCATGCAGAACAGTCAGCCAAGTGCAAGGTGCCCCTCAGTTACCCGGCCTTCCTCCAATTAAGGTTACAATCAATCATCGCTTCAGCAACTATGTGTCAATGATTTCACTACGGTTGGCCTCGAAACTGCATCTTCTGTCTGGAAAAGTTATGATATCTCTGCTTGGGACGCTGCCAAGCGCAGGTGTGAACCCATGCTTCTTCTCGCTCGGCTGGTCATGTGCTTCCCACACTGTGAATTTGTCTGGTTTCTCTTAATTTGTGTATTTGATTCTAATTTAGCTTGCCACCTGTAATAATTCGGTGTACAATAATATTTTTAAGGTGTGAGATCTTGGAATCACTCATTAAACATGCATTCACTGACCTGGTCTGACGTTTCAGCTCTGTTGAATGTGAGATGTTCCCTGGTAAGCCCTTTCCGTCCCAAGAATACACTGTTGGGAAGGAATGAACTCCCCAGGGAAACCCTCTGGGGAATAAAACCGTGAGCTCTCAGAAGGTGTTGATTTCCTATGCAGCGCCGAATGGAGTGGAACACCAGTGCAATTCCGAACAGATGAAGACGCTAGCACAAAGAGATATAAACAAAGAAGAGATTATAAGCTTCCACTTGAAAAGACAGATAAAGTAGGAGTGGTAAGTAATATCGCAGATAATTACTCTTTAGAAGTCAAAGGGGTTATGAGACATCAATCTGATTTGGTGCAGGGGTTTGGTCCGTGGTCTATTATAAACAACACATGCACTATAGATTAGAACAAGTTGATGTGAAGAGGGAAAACGGCACAGAAGTTAATGTGGACTCGGTGTACCTGTAACATGAGTTCCAGAAATGAAGCAAATAGAAACTGCTTCCTTTGTTTACACCCGGAGACTACGATCGGCTGTGAGGAGAGAGTAAAATGAGGGAATGGGGTATTGTTTGTATATATCACACGATGCAATGTAAGTGAGGGGAAAAGTACCTGGTGTGCGGAATCTGACCGCAGAAGCTGAGGGGTGTGCTCTTGGTGAACGTTACTGACGAATCGGATGGGGAGAGAGTTCGGGAACACTCCTTTATTATAGTGTAAGTGCGTGCCTGGTGCAGGGAAACCAAACGAGAGATCAGGAATAATGGGTTCCTAAAAGACATAGGGCCTCATTACACGGACGGCGGTGGACCAAGGTGCTATTAGCACCTTGGTCCATGCCGTAAAATACTGGCACCGCCTTGGTGGAAAAGGGAATTACCGCTCTATTCCAAGGTTGGTGGGGCGGTAATTCCCCCTTCCCCCATTGCCCTTCCCCATTCCCATTTTTGCCCCATAGGGCATAATGGGAATGGGGAAGGTGCTAATTACGGCACTGCAAATTGCGGAACCGTAATTAGCTCCCTGGCCCTTTGCAGGTTGGTTTTTAACGCCTGCAAAAAGCAGGCGTTAAATTCTCCAACCCGCAAAGGGACCTCATAGTAAGGCGGTAAGGGTTTACCGGTACCGGTAAAATAACGGTACCGGTAAACCCTTACCGCCTACCGTGTAATGAGGCCCATAGACAGGGTAAGCCAAATGCACCAAAGAAATCTGAAGATTAGATAAATGATGTAGTGGCGGAGTCACGGAGCGCTGGCTGACAAAAGTAGCAACGCACTCCAGCGTTGTGTTGGAGGACAGATATCCGGCTCCTTGCAGTGGGGACGGAGCCTCCAAAACAACCAAACACTGCAAGGCTGATAAAATACACACTTTAGGCACTGCCATCTTGGTAGGAAAAATGGAGGCAACTCGAGGATGGGACCAGCGGTGCCATATCGACCATCTTCTTCTGGGGGACATGACACCACCTGCCTTCGCTTCCTTATCTTGACCTTTCAGAGACAGGATATTCTGTTCTTAAGTTTCAATTATATGTAGCTACTGTTCGTTCCTTCTCTTGGTATGACGTTGGCTCTCCTGGCGCGAGTTGCATCTGCCGAGTTTCGTTTCAGCCGTCTCTTCTCGTGTTGCTAGAATATTAATATTTTCTTGTTTGGCCTCTAGTAACCTGAGTTGATTCTGCTTTTCGTACAAAGTGGAATGGCACTTATAATACTGTGCTTTGTTTTGAGGTAGATTATGTATAATGGTGCTTGCCGTGTTATTCTTCTACTTAGCATAGCAAGCCGCACCGTTTTCGTAGCTTTCTTGCGGTTCCAAGCATATTTACAGGTGTAAACTGGTTGAATATCTTCATCTTGCTTACAGCTTGAACTTCTTTTCAACATCGTTCTTCCACTTTAGGTTCACAATCTCTTTATTCCTGGAATTTCTTCTCAGTGTGTCATTCTTGGGGCATCATTTCTTCTATCTTTGAGCCTGTCCGGGTCCTTGTGACATCACCATTTGTCTTCCATTACGACTTTTTTTGTTTCTTCCGGGACAGTACTTAGGCGATCTTCATTTCGTCTCATTTGCTGGTAGGCTTTTCTCAATGGGTACCTTACTGTCCATGGTTTTCTGGATATTGGGACTTCAAAAGGCATTCCTCTTCTGATAGGTACTGGGCAGAGCCCTACTGCGGCTCCCTGATGGTGTATTTGCTCATCATACGTCATATATCTCAGTGTAAGCGTTCCTGGTACTTCAAAAGGGGTGACTGGAGTGCAGGCTTTATTTGGGACCTCCTCTACAAAGTCATCAGAGCAGCTTTCAAATAGTTGTAACACTTTTCTCTGTCTGTGTCCATAGATCATTATAATGAAAGCAGTTATACATTAATGAGTGGGAGGTGGCTATTATCAGAGACACTTGTCACTTAAGAAATGTGAATTATGGGTGATGAGAAAGGGGAAGGATGCAGAATGCTGCATGCTAATTGAAATGATGACTATGGGTTTAAATGAGATCCATTACATAGATGCGTGTGATGTTTCAGACGCAGCCGCAGAAGCAACAAAAAGTACAGATCTTGAGCTAAAGAGCACCGTCTGGCATTGTACCAGCACAATTCTGAGGAAATTTTGATGTTGGTAAGTGGACATAATGCAAGAGAATTTTGGTCCCTTATAAGAAATGCAACAACTACCATGGACGAAGCACTCCTGAACAGCCTTGGAGAAGCCACCTGGGTGAAACCCTTTAACACCTTATTTCACTCTTCAGCAAACAGCAATCAGGAAAGACAACGTGCGACAAATAAAGTTTGGGCAACGATAGACGGCAAAGAAAGCATCAGCATCATAGAGGTAATCCTCAAGATGAAGTCATCGGCCCTCATTAGGACCCTGGTGTTAACCAATGGCACTATTAGTGCCATGGTTATCGCCAGTAATTTACTGGATCCGCCATGGTGAGATGGGGAATTACCGCCCCATTCCAAGGTTGGTGGGTTGGTAATTCCCCATTTACCATTGGCCCTTCCCCATTCTCATTTTTGCCCCATAGGGATCAATGGGAATGGGGAAGGCGGTAATTACGGTAAAGCAAAATGCGGTATCATAATCACCTTCAAGGTCCCTTTGCAGGTCCTTACCTTAACGGCTGGTACAGACCAGCTTTTAAGGTTGGGACCTGCAAAGGGACCTCGTAATCAGGCGTTAAGGGATTACCGGTACCGGTACCCTTACCGTTACCGGTAATCCCTTACCGCCAGGGTCGTAATAAGGGATATCGATAGCACCGGGCCCGGACAGGATAAGGAACATCGACCTGAAGAAACATTCAGAGGAATGAGCCACTTTTATTGGTGCAATATTTAAAAGATGTGCAGAATCCAACTCAATTCCACCATCCTGGATATCTGCAACAGTGGTCCCGACTTTCTAAAAGGGTAGTAAAACCGATCTGAGACGTAACCGCCCGATTGCATTACTCAATGTAATCAGGAAGGTGTTTGGCTCCCTATTACTAAAGAGATTTCAAGCATGAGCAACAGAAGCTCCTTGTGTGCACCCGTTTCAGACAGGCTTTATGGAAAACATTGGGACCACAGCGAACAACATGCTGTTGAGAATTCTTAAGGGTAAGATCATGGAAGGGAGTCCGAGGGTCTTTATAGTGTTTGTCGATCTAACGCAAGCTTTCAATCAGTTGGATAGAGATCAACTTTGGAGCAAATTGTCATCTTGGAAATGCCCAGAAAAATCTCAAACCCTATAAAATCCCTCCACACAAACACTAGAATGAGAGTCCATCTTAGTCACCAGGGCTTGTTATCAGCAGATATACCTATGCTGAGGGAGGTAAAGCAAGGTTGTCGGCTTGCTCCAGCACTTTTGCTGGCATACCTGGGAGACTTCAAGAATACAGAAGATATTGTAAGATCATTCCCACCAACATTGGGACAAATAAAAATAACCCGCCTTTTGTATGCTGATGACATGATCTTACTTGATCATACAGCGATTGGTCTACAGAGACAACTAGACAATCTTCAAAAATACGTTGTTGCTTACAATCTTGAAATCAACAAAGAAAAGACCAAAGTCATGTCACTCGAAACATCCCACAAAAGAGCGGAAACACTAAAATGGAATTTGGAAGGCTGCCAAATAGAAAAGTGAAGGAATTCAAGTACTTAGGAGTTCACCTTGAAAGCTCAAAGTCAGAAACGTCAATGCAACGTGTTTTATTAGAAAAAACAAGGAAACTAACATCTCAAGCAAAAGCTATTGACAAACAATTTGGCCGATTCTCATTGATCCCAGTGATTAACGTTTATAGAGTTAAGGTCGTTCCATCCTTGTCCTAAGGTGCTGAAGCGCTGCCATTCATACAAAAACAAATATGGCTAAAACTGGAAGGCTACTTCTGGAGGATGGTCTTAAGCCACCCGAAATCAACTCCTATGGCCTCGATTAGGTGTGAACTGAGCTTCCTGTGACTACACTACAAGGAACGATTGAGTGTAACAGCATGATGATTTATAGAAAAAGCCTATTACAGAACTGTCCACCCATATACAGCCTGATAAACGAATACATTGTAGGGGGCGCTGTAAAATGCTTAATAAATGGTTTCAGGACATCAAAGAAAAACTGAAGGTGATTCAAAGTTCCAAAGAAGAACCGATCGGGAACCCTCCAAAAGTAAAAAAGAAAGTGGAAGAACTTGACTGGATACAGACGCTAGCTATAGCTGCCAAGAACAAACTCACAACCCACCTGCCGATAACACTAAAAAACTAAACCAGACTTAAGACTTTCTAAAGAAGTTCCCGAACAGATCTTTAAGAAACATCTTCTTGCAAGCTTCTCTCAACCTTTTGGAAACTAATGAAATGTTGGCAGTAAGAGGTCTATCATCTTCAAAGAAATGTCGCTTTTGCGAAGAGAAAAAACAAAATATAGACAATAAGACATCTCCTGCTGTCATGTGTTGGCACGCGATCAGTTAGAATGACATATCTAAGCTGACTTTTTTCTGCATCACTGGTCCTGGAAGAAGAGGCCTAGTGGCCGTGGCTGATTGGTGGAGAAAAATCCTCCTGGGTGATTGCGACGTCGAAAATTATACAACACATACTGAAAACGTGGAAAAACAGAAGATCTGAAACGCTTCTCAAGTACTAAGAAGCAGACTGGATGCTACATTAGAGAATGGACTGATGTTCTTCATTAAGGGAACTGCCAAGAACATCTCTGTACACTTCCTTTTCGTAAAAGTTGCTTATGCGATTCAAAGAAATAAAGAAAAAAAATGTCAATAGGTTTAAATGAGATGCATTACATACATGCATGTGAAATGTCAGCCATGTTATCCTCACATCCACACAGTGAAACAGTCGAAATCAGTATATGTGGTTCAGTTAAAGTTAGGATGAGTGCTGTGGAAAATTTCATGAGCAACGAGCTTTGTGCTTCAAGCATAGGCACCCTTGTATCCCACACCTCTCTCTCAAGGATTAGTAAGTGTGGCTGGTCATAAGTTGCCAAAATGCTTGTTGAATTTATGGAAAAAAAAGGCTGAAACTCTCACTGGTGTTATTTGGCCCTCTTCCCCCCAGTTATAGAGGTATTTTGAAACAGTACACTATGGGGTGCATCACACTCTCGATCTTGGAATGACCAACTTAGATCAGAAATAGGTTACATAGTTATTTTATACTTTGATAATGGGCCTCATTACACGGTAGGCAAAGTACCAACCCGCAAAGGGACCTCGTAGTAAGGCAGTAACGGTTTACCGGTACCGGTGCCCTTACCGGTACCGGTAAACCCTTACCGCCGTCCGTGTTTTGCTCAGTAAGACAAGTGCACACCTCCTATTATGACAAAAATGTATTTTAAGGAACAGTTCCTTTAAAATACAAACATTTTTTTTTTGCTCCTTTTTTCAGTAGCTGATTTGCCAAACTCCCCAAGGTATTTCCAGATGGCCTCAAGAACACAGCAGTTCTCAAAGACAGTTCATTGCTTTTTATTAAATAATTTGTGAGGGGCTATCTAGCGACACTGTTCTCTATAGCTCTGTCCTCTAGCCTGGCTGTCCTCTCACCAGTCCAGGCATCCCTTTAACACAGAATGGTTTCCACATGATAGCCCCTTCTGTCTAATCACTGACAGACTTAACGGGATGTCCTAAGGAGAATACCCCTTCTCTTTGTCTCTCCCTGAGAACAATGTAGGTGGAATCCTAACAGAGGTCCAGTACATGCCTGCAATAGTAGTACAAGAATAGATGTCTTCCAGACTCTCAGGTCTGACCGGGTCCTTTCCTTTCATGCCCTTGTACTGCTCGTCCTGATGTTTTATCTTTCCTCTCCCTTGCTTCTACTCTCCCCCTTTCTTCCTCCAGCTCTCTGCTGTCTCTCCCTCTCTCACTCTTTCTCTCTGGGGACATCCTTCTTAAGCCTACCCTCCTCCTACCCCTACTTCTACTCCCCCTCTCCCCATTAGTACTCTCACCTCTCAACACTACTACTCTTCCATCTCCACATTACTAATTTCCCCTCTCCCCTCTCCGCTACTACTCTAGTCTCCTAGGACACCTTTGCACTCAGTCGCCCTCCTTTCACTCTCTCATTCACCCTTCCAGTCACTCGCAGTCACCCCTTATTCTCCCTCTGTTAGTGTCACTCACCTACCTCGCACACACACCTACATCCAAGAAATACATTTGCCCACCAACCAATGCCTCACCTTGCACACTCCTGTAGCAATCCTTCTCCACACTCCTCTGCATGGTTCTTCCTCCTTTTGGTCTATTGGGCCTCCTCCTTCTTAACCTCATCTGAATATCCAGCACATTCTGATTCCCATGTGCCCCTTTTTAGCCTCCCACATTTCCTCCCCATTGGTTCTCTCCATGAACTGATTTCCTTGGTAAATGATGGCTTTTATTCTCCATGGAAAGTCTTACTAGTAAGAATCACATAAAATGGGATTCAAGGCCTTCTTGTATGTGGGCCCTTCTGCAATTGGAGATGGTGACCCACATGAACAATAATAAATATCCCAGTTTGTTTTTGAACTATTTGAAACATCTGGTCTGCTGTTTTGACTTAGGGGCTGCATCACAGCCCTGCTGCAGGTAAGTTAAATGTTTCCATGCGTATAATCTAGAGCCATGAGATTGCCAGTTTGTTCTGTGTACTGCTCAGTGGTTTTGTCAAAGGTGTGACTAATTATCCTGCAAATGTCTGTGTCATGTGGAGTGTTTGGACCCCTGGTTTGTTTTGCAGGTTACTATGCAGTCGGGTTGTTCCTTGCTGACTGAAGTTGTAAATTACTTGGATGTTGTGGCCTCCATGTAGTCCAGTGTGGTCACTATAAATCCCTTTCATGAAGTTGTGGCCGCAATGCATGTCAGTATGTTCACTGTAAATCCCTTTCATGAAGTTGTGGCCACAATGCATGTCAGTATGTTCACTGTAAATCCCTTTCATGAAGTTGTGGCCACAATGTATGTCAGTATGGTTACTGTAAATCCCTTTTTTGAAGTTGTGGCCATAATGTATGTCAGTATGGCCCCTGTAAATCCCTTTCATGAAGTTGTGGCCACAATGTATGTCAGTATGGTCACTGGAAATCCCTTTCATGAAGTTGTGGCCACAATATATGTTAGTATGGTCACTGTAAATCCATTTCATGAAGTTGTGATCACAATGTATGTCAGTCTGGCCCTTGTAAATCGTTTCATGAACAGGGGTCACCATCGAGACCAGAATTCCCAATATAGCACTTTACATGACGTGGTACAAACAAAATATTTCAGCATTGTCACTGAATGCCACAATAAATATCTTGAATTATGCAACACCCATGACAAAAACACTCATTAATCACTTTTGCACAGACACAAATGCACAGCCATTCTCTCTATAACACACCTGCACACGCACAAGTGGCACATCTTGTACACTCATATTGCAATACATTAAAACATACACTGAAACATGACTCTATTTAATCTTATCTTCAAGTTCACACACTGCAGCTTCTGTGGCCTGCTCTTGGTCCGGGCGTGGCAACGCCAGCGATGGAGAAACAGT
This sequence comes from Ambystoma mexicanum, assembly GCF_040938575.1. Lineage (NCBI taxonomy): Eukaryota > Metazoa > Chordata > Amphibia > Caudata > Ambystomatidae > Ambystoma > Ambystoma mexicanum. Next base: position 1,511,653,018 of record NC_090922.1, read on the forward strand.
TGGGTTACCTAGCATCGAGTGGACAGCAGTATGTGCAGCGTGAATGCCATTGGACTATCTTGACATTCATGTCATGGCTTTGCACCTTTAAAAAAATAAAACTGTGCTTTGCTGACTGGCAACGCCAGCGATGGAGAAACAGTTGGGTTACCTAGCATCGAGTGGACAGCAGTATGTGCAGCGTGAATGCCATTGGACTATCTTGACATTCATGTCATGGCTTTGCACCTTTAAAAAAATAAAACTGTGCTTTGCTGTCTGGCAATGCCAGCGATGGAGAAACAGTTGGGTTACCTAGCATCGAGTGGACAGCAGTATGTGCAGCGTGAATGCCATTGGACTATCTTGACATACATGTCATGGCTTTGCACCTTTAAAAAAAATAAAACTGTGCTTTGCTGGCAGGCTAATTCTGTTGGAGGAAGACAGGGGGTTACAGCGGTCATGGCAGAGGTGCCACCCCATCCACCCTTCCCGGATCTCTGCTACTGACACATGCACCCTTGATAATGGTCAGTGGTTTACTACATCAAAGGTGGGTTCCCTAGGAAGAGGGCAGACCTAAGGAGTGATGGGTGTTGCCTAAACACCCCAACCCTGCACACTTGTATTTTGGGAGACTTGGCATAGCCACAGGTGGTCTGACTTACACCAGGCCTGCATATTTTAAAATAACATTTCTGGTTGAGTTTGTAAATACTTTGCTGTCTGTAAATAAAACACTCACTCAGTATACACACATTTTAATGGATGAAGGATGAAGACACAGAACACCTAGCTGATCTACATACAATCAAAGGGCATTTTCTAAGCATACACATGACCACATATTTGTATAGTCTACAAATATGGATGTAATAGTGATTTGAGCATTCGAACCTTCTGAGCAGGTAATGCACACTGCCTTGCTTCTCCTGATCTTTGGCACAAATCTCGCCCAAGCAGTAAAATGTCGTCAGGCCACAAATACCAAGCTGGACAGTCTTGGCTTCTGAACGCGAGACTGGGGCGCGGGCTGCACAGTTCAGCTTCCTCTGGATGCTGCTGTTGCTAGGCAACGTTAACACACAGCTCTCATAGGCTCGGAAACTCGGAGTAAACATAGGGTCCCAGTCTGATTACTAGTTCAAATGCTAATATCCTTTGCAGAGTAAATATGTTTATTCAAAACGCAGCGCTATGGCACCCAATTCTATGAATATGGACACAATGGCATCTCCACTGTCAGGGAATGAATGGGCAGGACGCAGTGCTCCATTTATCTGCACCCGTGATGTTCCATCTTCCGCAAATATGGTGCTGAAAGTGTGATAACCTCTGGATGATGTTTCTGAAAGTGATAAAACAAAGCATAGGTGACGTTTCCCACCATCCCGAGCATGGCTTTCAAGCTTTATTTATTAGACAGTTGTAAGGCGCCTACACTCAAGTGTTTCAAGGCACCACACGACAAAGGTGGTGGGGAGGCAGAGGAGCAATAAAGAGTCCTACTAGGCCTTGTGACATTCGAACCTTGCAAGTGCAGTGACAATAAGTGAGGGGGGGAGAGGGCAGGTCAGGGATGAAGGGCTGGGATAAGGGAAGTGGGGATGGGAGAAGTGCAGGAAGGATGGGGCCCAAGGGGCTGGGCAAGTGCTGAAAGAAGCCCAGCAGGGAAAGTGCCAGGGGAACCAGGGGGCGGGGGGTTAAGGATCAGCTAGTGTGAGGACGGGGGGGTGGGCGGGGACCAGGTTCAGGCTAGTCAGGAAGGGCGGTGCCTAAGGGCAAGTGCTGGTTAAGGTCTGCTGGGGAACACTGAACGAGGAGTGCCTGGCCCCTGTAAGGCACATAAGGGAACAGGTGCCAGTCACAGCAGCAGGGGGACCTTAGGAAGGGAGGGGGAGAGGGAAGGAGGAAGAGAAAAGGAAAGTCTTCAGAAATATCTGGAACTTAAGGAGGTCTGGCTCCAGTCTGAAAGGGGCAGGAAGGCTATTCCAAAGGGAGGCTCCTGACGAAGAAAGAGATATACCCTCCACTGTCTGCTTGGAGAAACATCTGATCTGCAGAGAGTATTATATAGCGCTTAAAATCCAAAGCGCTTTACATGAGAACAGAAAAATACATAACAAGCTTAAGCAAACAATGAAACAAGTATCAGAAAACAGTACTTACAGCAATTTACTTGAACAGTAAGGTATTACATGACTGGAACGGGAGGTGGGGGAGGTAGTGAAAATGTAGGAAGTGGGGTAGGACCAACGTGAAAGAGATAGCTCAGGTATTATGATGGCGATTGGAGGAGGTAAGACTTGTGAGAAGTGCGGAAGGAGGAGTAGGAGGAGATGGAGCGTATGGGGAGGGGAATACGGTTCTAGTGGAAAGGGGCAAGAAGTTGAAAAGATCTGAAGCGGGATGGGGCACAGGGCAGGGGAGAAGAGGTGAGAAGGAAGAGATCAGCGGAACGAAGTGGACGGGGGGGAGAGTGGAAGGTGAGCAGAGAGGAAAGGTAAGGTGGAGCGAGACCATAGAGGGATTTAAAGACAAGGCAGAGGAAGTTGAATTTGAGAAGGGAGTGGAAGGACAGCCAGCTTAGGGAGGCGATAGAAGATGAGATGTGATTATGAGGAGAGAGAAGAATGAGCACACGGATAGCAGAGTGGTAGATAGATTTGAGAGGGGAGAGATTGGACGACGGGAGACCGAAGAGTAGAGAGGAGCAGTAGAAGAGATTAGAGAAGATGAGGGAGGAAATGAGGAGTTTAGTAGCATGAAAGGTGAGGAAGGGATGGACTTCATGAATGTTATAGAGTTGGAAGCAGCAAGAGCGGGAGGTGAGGGAGATGTGGTGGGAGAGGGAGAGGTTGGAGTGGATGTGAAGGCCAAGATTGAGGGCATGGGGGGAAAAGGGGAGTTGGGAAGAGGAAAATAGAATGTGTGGGGAAGGAGAGGGGTGGGGAGAGTGTTAGCTGGGAAGAAAGGACTTCAGTTTTATCTGCATTGAGCGTCAGAAAGTGGGAGGACATCCAGGATTTGACAGCATAAAGACAGTAGGAGAGTTAGAGATGGATGTCGGGGGAGAAGGAAGAAAAGGAGAGGAATAGCTGGGTATCATCAGCGTAGAAATGGTGAGATATACCGAAAAGGAGATGATCAGAGCAAGGAAGGAAGTGTAGAGTGAGAAGAGAAAGGGGCTGAGAACAGAACCTTGGGGGACACTGTGGTTGAGAGGATAGGTAGGAGAGGTGCAACCTCCCCAGGAGACTGAAAAGGTATGGTTGGATAGGTAGGAGACGCGCCAATTGAGGACAGAGTCTTTGAAGCCAAAGGAAGAGAGGGTGTTAAGAGAATAGGAGCTAGAGGACCGAAGGACTCTAGCAGGGAGGTATATGGGAGAGAAGATTGAATGTAGCATTGGTAGAAAGATTTGTGGATGTGCAGGGGGCCTTGAATTTGATCCGTGCAACCACTGGGAGCAAGTGGAGAGATTTTATAGCTGGAGAGATACGGTCCCTCAGCTTGAAGGCCAAGGATAAGTCTTGCTACCCTATTCTGCATTATTTGAAAAGAGCAAAGGGAGAAAAGATGCAGAATGAGGAAGAGGCTATTGCAGTTGTCCAGCCTAAAGAGAACCACAGCTGTGGAGACATTAAGCATCTGGAGAAAAGTGAGGAAAGGGAGAATTCCGCAGAAGAGTTGGAGCAGAAAGTGGGACTTCTTGGCAATGTCTGTGATTTGAGGGGTGGTGGAGAGAAAGTAGTTGAAGATGACCCCAAGGTTTCTTGCCTCACAAGAGGGTGATGGGAGGGGACCCAGGGAGGGCAGCCAGAGAGTGGGAGGGAAGCAGGGAGCAGGCATCTCAATGAGAAGGATCTCAGTCTTACTGGCATTAAGGCAGTTATCATTAGCAGTGTACCATGCCTGAATAGCAGTCAGACAATCAGGTGTGAGAGAGATAGAAGAGGAGATAGAGGGAAGTTTAAAGGAGCGCTGTCTGTCATCAGCATAACACTGGAAATGAGGAGAGACAGTGGCGATCGAGTGAGCCAGAGGGACAAGGTAGATATTAAAAAGACACTGTGATAGAATAGAGCCCTCAGGGAAAACGCAGATAGAGAGTGAGATGGAGTAAAGGAAAGGGCCCAGTTGCACTTGGGAGGTTCGGTTAGAAAGGAAGGAAGTCAGCCAACCAGTGCCTAGTCCGTGAAGCCTAGGGTATCACAGAAATTATGTATAAGGATGGCATGATTGACTATGTCAAGGGCAGAGGAAAGATAAAGAATGACCAGGACGGAGGGAGATTTGGAATCAAAATTTGAGAGCAGGTCTTCACGGGTGTTCAGTAGAGCAGTTTCCATGCCTCTGGATACTCTAAAGCCAGACTGGTGGTCGTGGACATAGCCAGTAGATTCAGTGTGGTGGGTCAGTTGGGGGATGACCAACCTCTCCAGGAGCCCAGGAAAGCAGTGATGGTGATAGTGAGCCTGGCAGGAAGCAGCAGCAGAGGGTGCACAAGGGAGTGCTTAAGGGGTCCTCGAAATGAGCCATTTGCAAAGGAATGGTTACAGAAGTCACTCACCCTATGCTTCCTCGCTGTTCAAGTCTTTCAGCATCCTTGCACCTTATCATTGCCATCTCCCCTGTTTCCTGTTATTAAAAACATCACACATATACACTACTTCAAAGAAACACTTCAACACATTTTTGGATTAGATTATGATTAAAGTACACTTAGTTGCAGGATTCAGGTTAGCAGCATCCCATACATACAGAGCTCAGGCATGAAGACTAGGGTGACCAGACAACCCAGGGTTTCCTTGGACTATCCCTGAATTTGTTTCGTTGTCCGAAGACTTTTTTAAATTGAAAAAACCTGTCTCGGGATTTGAGGGACAGGTGACTACCAACCCCGTTTTAGCATTGACTCAAATAAAAATCCCAATTTTAAGTCAGCTACGCTCTCCCCCACACTTTTCCCCCGCTATATCTTCAGCCTTCCTCCATGGCATCTCTCTTCCAATCAGAGTTCTGTGCCTCCAATACAAACCCCTATTTTGCACCGAGACATACCAGCGACATAGAAGTAGGGCTACAGTTTCGATAAAGCTGTGCTCGTGTTTTCAGTTCTTCTTTAGTGTTCATGGCCTCTGAAACTGTAACGCTACTTCCATGTTGATGGCCTGTCTCTTTGTTTAGTTTCAAAATATATTCACCCTAATGAAGACTGGAGACAGATAGGAAGCCACTAGGAAGGTAAACATACTATAAAATGCCATGGAGGATATGTACCATACCATACCATAGAGAATTATAAGCTGCAAGGAAGGTGCTAACTTCTGGACATAGATAAAGATTAGACAAGGTCCATGGTTTTCAACTGGTGCTGCTAGCTCTTCACCCCTCACTGATGATGCCCAATGAGGCTGAAACATGTTTGGGAATGGTTGTAGTCTCGTGCAGAAGGGATGTGACCAAGAAGTTTGGGCTGGACTGACGCTTTTGGGGTGGGACCAAGCCTGATTTGCATGTGGTCTTTCCCCTTTTGTAATGTTTTGGCAGGTGAAGAACATTGGTCTGGAGGCTTGCCCCAAGCAATGCCGGAGGTTAAGATTAATTCTGAACCTTCCAGCCATCACCTATTTTGTTTTACTTTAGCTCATTACTTGCACTAAAAATGTTTGGAGAACCTGCCCCATCTGTTACATTTCAAACTCCCCTAACCCGTAGCCAATATGCATTCCTCAGTCACTGGACCGTCATCTCTGAACATAAGATGGATCTTTGTGCGTCAACTGAATCATGTCTGCACAATGCTGCAGGGCCTGCAATTTCCCTTGCAGTACCAACAGGATATAATATCTTGAGAGCAGATTGGCCTAATTCCAAAGGTGGGGGGCAGGGGTTGCACTGATCTACGACAATTCACTGCAGATTCGTGCGATTCAGAATATTTTGTTACCCGAATGTGAAGTTATATTTGCGAAATTGGCACTTGAGTCTAACACCACCATTAATATTATTCTTATTTACTGACCACCACAAAGTATGCCAGACTACCTATTGCATCTGGGGGACCTGATTTCTTCTTACCTCAAGCCATTATCTAGACCCCCGATTGTAGGTGACTTTAATCTCGGTTTCTCAGATGGGACTGAGGCTATAGCAACCTTGGTTTGTACTACTCTACTGAATTTGGTCTTCCTTCAGCATGCAAACTTACCTACCCATAATAAAGGATGGATCCTAGATTAGGTACTTACCCAAAACATCAGTAATGCAGAGGTAGAAATTAGCCCTTAAGGCCAGGCCATCACGCTCTGCAACCGACAGGGCTCCACACTCCGCCCCACCATCACCAGAGATCACAACACACCAGCACACGTGCAAAGTAAGGAACTTGTCAATTGTTACAAACTCTACCAGTGATAACTAGGAGTAATACGACTTGCCCACAAACACACTCCTGTTCTCCTACTTCCCATCCCATCGGAGAACTGATCTTGGCAGTCCCATCTCTACCACATCTTCAATACAATGCTCTGCTCCATGTTGCTCTGTGAAGTACACAACAATTTAATTGACTGTTGCATCCTGCCCATTATTTGATTGTTGCATCCTGCCCATTAATTGATTGTTGCATCTGCCTGTTATTTTATTGTTGCTTCTAGCACATGTACTGCCCTTTAAGTGATTGTTGCATCCTGCCCGTTATTTGATTGTTGCATCCTGCCCATTAATTGACTGTTGAAAATGCCCATGAATTGATTGTTGCATCAGCCCATTATTTTACTGTTGCATCCTGCCCATTATTTGATTGTTGCATTCTGCCCATTAATTGATTGCTGCTTCTAGCACATGTACTGCCCTTTAAGTGATTGTTGCATCCTGCCCATTATTTGATTGTTGCATCCTGCCCATTAATTGATTGTTGCATCCTGCCCATTATTTGATTGTTGCATCCTGCCCATTAATTGATTGTTGCATCTGCCCATTATTTGATTGTTGCATTCTGCCCATTAATTGATCGCTGCTTCTAGCACATGTACTGCCCTTTAAGTGATTGTTGCATCCTGCCCATTATTTGATTGTTGCACCCTGCCCATTAATTGATTGTTGCATCTGCCCATTAATTGACTGTTGCATCCTGCCCATTTATTGATTGTTGCATCTGCCCATTATTTGATTGTTGCATCTGCCCATTAATTGATTGTTGCATCCTGCCCATTAATTGATTGTTGCATCTGCCCATTAATTGATTGTTGCTTCTAGCACATGTACTGCCCTTTAAGCGAGTGTTGCATCTGCCCATTAATTGATTGTTGCTTCTAGCACATGCACTGCCATTTAAGTGATGGTTGCTTCTAGCACATGTACTGCCTAGTAATTGAGTAATACGTCTAGCCACCATAGTAACCTGAAATTTGATTGCGGCATATCTGTACATCGATCACGCCTGCAAACTTAACTGAATGTTGTCCCAAGTGCCTCCTGCCACTTTATTGATTAGTGCTTCTATCCTGGCCCCTACCCTTGACACAACCACTGTGCTCACCCCCGCAGTCCACCTCCCCACAGCTGCGTACTCCCACTCAACCCAATGTATCCAATTGCTCCAAGCAAAGCACCATACAGGCCATCATGCCAAAACACACCTCTCCCACTTTCCCCTACAACTCATTATACTAGCTGTCATACACTGGCAACTCCCTCGCATTCAACCACACCATGCTGTCCACTCCACTCACACCACCCCTCTCACTGACAACGACTTCTAAGAACTCCACCACCTCTTACCTCTCGCTCACTCCAGCCCACACAACCCATGCAGAAATCAGGAACTTAAGACTTAGAACACACACTTGCCCTCTGTCCCTCCCCAGCCTCCCTAAATCTATCCATAATACAAAACTCTCGCTAGGCCACCGCACCAAAGCCGCCTACTCCTCTCCAACTATACCTGCCTCGTGTAATCCAGCAACCACATCCCTGACGTCGCATCAGCGCCCAGTCACACTACCTGCGCGGTCCCTCAAACCTGCGCTCATCAATCACAAAAACACAACCACTCCCACATTCACATCACTCCATACCTCTACCCACACCCACTCACCCTCTCACTACAAGACTAAAGCCACTGATGCACTTAAATGTGCACTCATCAATGGCCGATCCATCGCAGCTCATGCTCGCGAAATCAACAATCTTATCATCACTTCTGATCTAGACCTACTGGCCATTACAGAAACCTGGCTGTATGAGTCCTCCGGCCCAACAATCCTGCTTACCCTCCCACAAGGCTACTCCATCCCTCGTCAGGATTGAAAACACTCCATAGGAGGGGGTGTTGCCCTCATACACAGAAATTAACTCCCCATCAGACTGTGCAATCACACCTGGGAAGGAAACACCGACCTCCTCTCAGTCAAACTCCCCACATCAGCCACTGACACCTTAAACATACACATTATCTACAGACCGCCTGGAACTCTCTCTGACTTCCAAGGGCACCTCCTCCAAACCTTAAGCAACAACCTGAAAAACTCCACTAAAACCCTTCTACTCGGCGACCTCAACCTAGGTCTCACCAACCCCAAAGAAAGAGCTGCCTCAGCCCTTGCTAAAGACCCTAAAGACCTAGGCTTCTCACAAAAAGTCACTGACCCCACTCATTCCAAAGGCTGCACCCTTGACTTGGTGGCAGACCACAACTGCTCCTCCACCATAACATCCAACATTGCCTACCCATGGACAGATTACAACTGCATCCAATTCTCCATCCCCACCAAAACCACCAAAAAAACACTCCCTTATACACCCCCTGCCATGGTCAGAAGCTCAGAGAAACTCACAGCAAACAACCTGTGTCCCCTCCTAGACATCAAGGAACATAAACCTCCATTCTCCAATGACCCAAAGGTCTTGGCTGACATCTACTCTCACACCCTCACGAAAGCCATCAACGCCATTGCCCTCATCAAAGCCAAAAAAAGAAAAAATCCATGAACAACAATTCCTGGTTCACTGAGGACTTACTGGCCCTCCACGACAACAAACGAACTTCCCTTTCCAATTGGCAAGCCAACCCCTGTGATGCCACCAGAGATGATTTTAAAAGTACCTCAACAGCATACAAAAAAGCGATATTCATTGCCAAATCCAATAACATCAAGATCTCACCTCCCCACCTGCTAGCCCGGATGAGATAATCAAAGAACAAGCGTGGTGCAACAGTATACAAGATGAACTCCTAAATAAAATCACACTCCTCCAGGGTAAATAAAATACTAACACAGCACACTCTCTTATCCAAATCAATCCCCTCGCACACACCACCCCCCCTAATGAAAAGCCTGCCCCTCCCCTCTTCACATTCAGAGACGTCTCTGTAACCAAAGTCATTGCGCTCATACAACCTATCAAACCCTCCACATGTTAAGGCGGCATCTGCCCACCTAATATCATTAAATACAATGCTGACTCCGTAGTCCCACTTATCATAGCTTTCATTGATGCACCATTCTCCTCAGGCATCGTCCAAACCAACCTCAAAGAAGCCTGCTTCTGTCCCCTCCTCAATAAACCATCCTTAGACCCTTCATCCCCCAACAATTACTGTCCCATCACGACCGTCCCTTTCCTCCTTAAAATCCTGGACAAGGCCGCCCACAATCAAATCCAGCACTTCCATGAAACCCACTCTATCCTAGGCAAAAGGCAATCAGGATTCCGCAAAGGTCATGGCACGGAAACTGCCGTCCTGGACTTGAAGAACCAAATCACTAAAATAATAGACACAGGGAAACCAGCCCTCTTACTACTACTGGACCTATCAGCCGCATTTGACCTCAGAGATCACCAAACTCTCACCTCCCACCTCACTAGCACGGCTCACTTTTCAACCCATGCCACCTCCTGGATCACCTCCTTCTCAGAAGAGAGAGAAATGAAAGTTTTCTCAGACATAGCTAACGCCGCTCCCACCAACATCCACTGCGGTGTGCCACAGGGAACATGCATTGCACCTACACTCTATAACCTGTTTACCAAGCTCCTTTTTGACAAACTTGACTCCTTCGGCATAGCTTGCACAAACTATGCCGATGACACTCAAGTCCTCACACTCACAAGCTCCTACGACCATGACTCGGTAGCCCTTCTACAAATTTACTCAACCATCCAGGCTTGGATGGCCACCAACGGTTTATGTCTCAATGGAAACAAAACCTGAGATCATTATCATAGGCCCAAAAGTAACTCTAAGTAAAATGAACCCCAAATATGACAATTTCATCATTGAAAATACCACCATCCCAGTCTTCACATCTGTTAAGACCCTAGGTGCATACCTAAACGCCACCTTATCCATGGACAAACAAGTCAGTGCCATTGCCTCTGCTCACGCCACTAAACGTATAAATACCTTCTAACCATTCCTTATGAACCAAAACTGCTCACCATCGCTAGAGCCACTATTGGTGCCAAGATAGACTATTGTAACACCCTCCTATCAGGCACCACTGTAAAAAACCTAAATCGGCTTCAGACAGTACAATATAATGCGCTCAGAGTGGCCCTAAACATCCCCAAGAGAAATCACATCACCCAAGCCAGGAGAGATGCCCACTGGCTACCGGTTAAGGAAAGAATAACTTTCAAAACTCTTACCTTAACCCACAAATGCCTCAGCCTTTCTGCCCCCTCTTACCTCTTTGAAACCATTAACCAAGATACCTCCACACGCCCCAGAAGGACACATCACACCAACGAACTACGCATACCTTCAATCAAAAGGGCCCAAGCAGGAGGTATAGGCTTCCCCTATGTAGCTCCCAAACTGTGGAATGCCTTGCCCAACAACCTGTGAGCAGAAACCTTCCTTGCCGCATTCCACAAAGGCCTCAAAACCACTTTGTTCAACTGACCCACCCCATCTCCAAATCTCCAACTGTATTCCCCTGATACTGACAATTGTAACTAACGGTAGCCAGTCATATGTCGAATGCAAAAAGTCGAATCCAAAAATGTCGAAAAAAATAAAATGTCAAAAAAACCCTTGAATGTGTTTTTTTTATTTGTATGTTTTTTTGGCTTTAGCTAGTACCAATAAATGAGGGGCTGGGGAAACACCCCCATTTAAAAAAAAAACACATTTGAAAAAAAATAATTCTGACATTTTTGCATTCTACTTTTTTGAATTCGACTTATTCACTATAAACCGTAACTAACTTTGCATAAATAGTTGTTATTGTACTGCAATTCTTTACTCATGCTTGTAACAGCTCCTTTGCTCCACTGTAACCAGATCTGATTCTCTTCCTGTTACATGTAACAGATTCTTTCTTCTAACAGTGCCACAATGCCTTAGGGCTGCTGTGCGCTTTAAAAATGTTAACAAATACATAAATAAACAAACCCTTGCCCCTGGTCTGATCATTCCTTTGTTGCATTGAACATGACCAGTCCAGCCCGTATAAAAAACAGAGCCTTCAAACAATGGATCTCCTTCAGGAATCATCGTAAAGTCACACCAGCATGAACCCCTATATTTCTTCTGTCATCGATAACATATCCAACCTTAATTCGACCAAAGAATTGGCCAAAGCATACCAAAACATGCTTAAGAATGCCGTTTATAACCTGGCCCCATTAAAATCTAATTTACTAAAAGCACAGCCGAACCAATCCGGGTATTCGGTTTATATTCGTAATCTCAAGAAAATTAAGACCAAAACACTGAAACCGTGGATTAAAACCAAATCCCCTGAGGACAATACCAGTTATTGTTTCGCAGCCAAAGCACACAAACTTGCCATTTGTGATGCTAAAAAAATCACACTATGACCAAAGAATCTTAGGTGCAGCTTCCAACTCTAAGGAGCTTTTTAGAATCCTTAAAGAGCTGGAGAATCCATGTCCCGGTCCACCTCAGCTTTTGAATGCCTTGTCTGCCGTCTCTCTCTCTCTCTCCTAGCCATTCCCTTACCGTGGCTACTATCTATCGGCCACCTCGTCAAATCTCCTCCTTCCTCTCTGAGTGGGCTGACCTCTCCTCCTCACTCCTGTCCTCAACCACTCAACCCCTCCTTCTTGGTGACTTCAACATCCACTTGGATGTCTCCTGTCCCCCCACGGGACTCTTTCGTGACCTCTGCGACTCTCTCTCACTCTCTATTCTCCTGTCTGGGCCTACTCATTCTGCAGGGCACACTCTTGATGCTCTGATCTCTTCTGACCTTCCCCTCTCCGTCCCTCTCTCCACTCCTCTCTCCTGGAGTGATCACTTTCTCCTATCCTCCCACATCACCCTCCCTACCCCACTGACAAAGCCACCCTCATCACTGCCACCCACCTTCTCGGTCATCCGACCCATGAAGCGCGTGTCAGTTGAGGCTTTCGCTGCCACCTTTGTACCCCCTTCCCCCTTCGGCTGACTCCCACCCTGATACTGCCCTCTCCATGCTCCACTCTGCTATATCTGATACTCTTGATATCCTTGCCCCTGTCATGAGAATCCGCCTGAAGCCCAAAGCCAAATGTAACACCTGGTATGACTCGGAGCTCGTCACCCTTAAACGCAAGTGCAAGGTGGCAGAGAGGAAATGGCGTGCTTCATGTTCATCCTCTGACAAACTGGCCTGCCGCCTGCTCCAAAGGCAATACCGTCTATCCGTTCTCTCCGTTCTCTCCAAGAAGAGAGCCCTTATCCAAGCCCGCATCTCTGCTGCATCTAACAACTCGGCCGAACTCTTTAAAATCTGCAAGGAGCTTGCCAACCCTGCTGCAGTCTCTACCTCTCCTGTCCCCTTCCAGGCCCTCTGCACTGCACTTGCCTCTCACTTCATCTCTAAAACCAGGACATCCTGTCCTCACTCTAATCCTATCACCTCCCTCACTCTCTTCCTGGCTCTTCCTCTGGCCCTTCTACAGCCACCCCTCCTTCCTCCTTCTCTGCTTTTCCCCTTTTTTCTGCTGATGAGGTTTCCAGACAAGTCCGATCTATGAAGGTCTCGTCTAAACAGGTTCACCCCTGTTCCTCCAAAACTATCAAGGACCACATCGACGCCCTGGCTCCTGCCCTGGCTGACTTTTGCAATCACTCCTTCGCCTCTGGAGTCTTCCCATCCCCCCTTAAGCACTCCCTTGTGAACCCTCTTCTTAAGAAACCCTCTTCTGACCCCTCCTGCCCGGCTAACTATCGCCCAATCTCCATCACTCCCTTCCTGGGCAAGCTCCTGGAGAAACTGGCCATCTCCCAGTTTAACCTCCATGCTGAATCTGTTGGCAGTCTTCAGGACCATCAACCTGGCTTCAGAGCTGCCAGAAGCACGGAAACTGCTCTCCTGAACATCCGTGAGGACCTACTCTTGAACCTTGACTTCAACACTCCGTGTGTTCTCATTCTGCTCGATCTCTCTTCTGCCTTTGACACTGTCAACCATGCCATCCTGCTCAACCGTCTCCATGATAACCTGGGTATCACTGGTCAGGCTCTGGCATGGCTGACCTCTTTCCTCTCCAATCGACCCTCCCAGGTCCAACTGGGGTCCTTCCTCTCTGACATCTTTTTCTCCACCCGTGGTGTCCCCCAAGGATCCAATCTCTCTCCCTGGCTGTTTAACCAGTACCTGGCACTCCTTGCCCACCGCATCGCCGCTCTCTGCCCCAACTTTCAGTGCTATGCGGACGATACCCAGTTCATTTTCAGGCTACCCTCGGCCTCCTCCTCTCCTTCCCTCATCTCTGACTGTCTGTCTGCTATCCAGGATTGGTGTGCCACCAATGACCTCTGCCGTAATGCCAGTAAGACTGAGATTCTACTCATCGGCACACCCACTCCCTCCTTCCCTGCAGCTCTCTGGCCGGCCTCTCTTGGCCCTCTTCCTGCTCCTACCTGCACGGCAAAAAACCTTGGGGTTATCTTCGACTCCACACTCTCCTTCTCTCCTCATATATCTGACGTCTCTAAGAGTCACACTACCAGCTGCACCTCCTCAGAGGTATTCTTCCCTTCCTCTCCTTCCCCCAGAAGCTCACTGTCTCACGAGCCCTGGTTCTCTCGAAGCTGGACTACTGTAACAGCCTCTATCTTAATCTGCCTGCCTCCACTCTCCGCCCTCTGCAACTCATCTAGAACAGAACTGCGAGTCTTGTCCTTGGCCTCAAGCCCAGGGATCGCATCTCTCCAGGACTGAAGTCTCTACACTGGCTCCCAGTGGCTGCGAGGATAAAGTTCAAAACCCTCTGCATTGTCCACAAGGCCTTCTGGGGCCTGGGGTCTAAATACCTTCAACTCTCTCTTCCTAAATATCTTCCTTCCCGAGCCCTTCGCTCATCCGTCTCCAACTCCCTCAGGGTCAGCCGCTTCTCAAAGCAACGAGCTGGGGGTAGATCTCTCTCCGCGGCAGTGGCCTCCCTCTGGAACAGCCTTCCTGCCTCCCTGAAACTTGAGGAGAACCATCTACGGTTCCGGAAGCACCTCAAAACCTTCCTCTTTGCTTCTGCTTTCTCTCTCCCTCTCCCCTGCTAATTCTTTGCTGAATCTGCACCGAATCTGCAACTGGGCCACTCTCACCGACCTCGGTCCTGGGCCCAGCCACTCTCCACTTGCACTGCCTCCGTGGCAACCCCTGCACTGCGGGTCTGTCTCTGTATCCCTACAGCCCCCGTTCCCAGCACTTGTCTGCACTTACCTTGCACTTGCCACCAGCTGGCCCTATTTATTTTATTTATATATACTTACCTTGTACTGCACTTCCCCCCTCCTCTCCCCTTGCACTTTCTCCCTTCCCCCTACCCCTGCACTTGCGCGTTCTGAATGACACCTGGCCTAGAAGGATAGTTGTCTGTCTTCTCCCGTTCCCCCCTCCCTGCCTCGTCGCGCCTTGAAACACTTGAAACCCTTGTGTATAGGCGCGTTACAAATGCCATATCATATCATCATAGCTCACCAACGATTCCAATTGGTGCACAGTCATCCAGACCAGCTGAAGAATATTCAGGCAGACATCGCAGGTAAGCATGCCGTACAAGACAACGATAATGTGAAACTAGCCGCCCT
The DNA here is from genome assembly GCF_040938575.1 of Ambystoma mexicanum. Classification (NCBI taxonomy): domain Eukaryota; kingdom Metazoa; phylum Chordata; class Amphibia; order Caudata; family Ambystomatidae; genus Ambystoma; species Ambystoma mexicanum. The sequence continues at coordinate 1,511,668,052 of NC_090922.1, forward strand.
TGAGGACTATGACAACACCCTTTAAATTTGAATTTCAGTCAGCTAGTGAGGACCAAGTGACAGAAATCCTGAAGAACCTTAAGCCCACTAACTGCAAAGAGGACATTTGCCCGGCACTTACTGTGAAGGCTTGTGATTTGCAGTTGGTACCACTAATCACTAAATTCATTAATGTCTCCTTCAAAGAAAATGATGTATTGTCAAACTGGATATTAAATTATGCCTCCTATTGTAACGATTGTATGTATATTGGCCTACGCCAAGTTGCTTAAAACTGTACGCGAATAACTCTCTACGGCAAGATCTTGACCTTAGAAATTGATGTAAGCCGCCATCTTGAATCAAGCCGCCATTTTAGTTTCTCTTGCTGTGTAAAAGTCACAGTGTACATCAAAATGGTGGACGATGCCATTCCGAACAGAATCTGGTCGTCATGACCTCCGTACAGCTAATGTATAACTTGCTTGAACTGAGACCTTGTCCTCCTGTTGACCTGTGTGTAAATGGATTACCTGTATCAACGGAACTGATCTATGCGCAAATTGATGCATATATTAAAAGTTGACCTGGCAGAGACCCTAGACCGGTTATACATTCATGGAATAGTTAACTCGTGAAGGGGTTGGACAACAGACTGGAGAAATGTATAAAAGCCTGAATGTCCCAATGTACAGTCTCTCACTGAATACATCGAACCCCGTTGAAGTTCGTTGTGTTGCACTGAGGGCCGAAAGCTATCTGACCTGTCATTTGACTTTGTCATTGCTTGACCTTAAAGTAAAGTACTTTGAATGTTCCTTTGTAACCGGTGTTTGGTGTGTTTCCTTTGGGTTTCCCGGCCTCATATTATTTTTCTCTTTTCACAGTATCAGCATGCATTAAAAAGGCGTGGATCTCTCCCCCTTATTACACCTCCCCTCAAGGATCCTGAGGTGCCAGGTAATTACCAACCCATTACAAATGTTCCCTATCCTGTAAAAATTCTTGATAAGGTGGCTCGCATACAAATCGAGGAGTATAAAATCCCAGAAGAGAAACAATCTGGTGTCATGTGGGCACACATCACTGAGCCTACTCTGTTAGACTTAAAAGCCAACATCTTTAAATCTTTTCAGAAGGGGAACATGGCACCTCTTGTGCTATTGGATCTTCCCCACATGGCATTCCATCTTGTAGATCATACCAATTTGGCTGATAGACTACATAATACGGCCTCCTTTACACCATCAGCGACCAAATGGTTACAATCATTTCTCTTGGATCGCAAGGCCAAGGTCATCTTTAAAGATGCAATGGGCCAGGATTTCTCAATAATGTGTGGGGTACCACAGGAGTCATTTGTGTCGCCTAAACGTTTTAACATCCTCATCCTTCCATTGTTCAACAAGTAGATGCTGAAGGCAGTGCGTATGCTAACCAGATGATACACAATGCCTTATCCCCCTGTCGGGCAATCATGGCACCAATTTGCTTGCCGTCAGCTCCATCTACGGTCGGGTTCAGACCTTAATGCGCATTAATGGCCATGCTGTTAATGACTGCAAAACAGAGCTCATGGTCGTGGCTAATTCTGCACAGCTTCGTAGGTTATGCCCATTATTCCAGCGCTTTGAAATCGCTGAATGCACCATTAGCACCCAAACCAAAGTCAAGATACTGGGAAATACTCTTGACCCAGAGCTAAATATGAAGGCCCGTGTAAATAGTCTGATCGCAGGAACATCCCATCATTTTAAATTGCTCGCCCAACTCCGACCCTTGCAAAAACCCACAAACTGTGCCACCATTGCGCGTGCCATAATAGGAGCTGAACATGATTACTGCTCCAGCCTTCTGATGGGCATTGATAAAGGTAAATTAAGGTTATCCCGAACAATGCTGTGCGCATTGTCAAGGGTCTTCATGGATCAAACCATGCCTCGCATTACACTGGCTTCCGATCCGATCAGCAGTAGTATCTCTTTCAGAGTTCAATATTTTATACATAACTTCCTGTTTGGAGAGAGCCCCAAGTATCTGTCGAGCAGCATTGCATGGCTACCTGCTCGTAGAGTTCTTAGATCTAACAATACTTGTCTCCTTGACACACCTCGAGCTAGACTGTCCTTCGTGGCCCAAGGGCCCTTCCCGTATGGAGGCCCTAGGATCTGGAATGCGCTGGCTCCTGATCTAAGAGCCTGCTCCTTACTGGCCACCTTTAAACGAGGACTGAAAACCACTCTTTCCAACTAGACTATCCCTTTCCTCTTTTGCCTTCTGGTTCTTAGGCGTTCGCCCTTGATATGTATTTTGTGTTCTGGATCTGTTCTGTTTTGTCCAGGCTCCTCTTTTCCTCAGTCTCTTTTTCTGCACCATACAAATACAATAAATAAAAAAATACATAAAGGTTTAACCAGTTTCAGCCATAGAATGCTATGGCTCAAACTGGGTCATAGCAATTCAAGCCAATTCAAGCATTTACCGACTCACCTCGGATTGACTCACAAGCCATCTCCATGGAGGCTCCAATGGCTGAACCCAATTCAAACCTTTTCTTCATTGGTTTGAACCAGCATTCGAGTCGAGCATCATACGTCTTGACCGTCCCTAGTTACAATAGCTTGGTGTGTTGCAATTTTTCTCTAATATGTGGTAACCTCTGATTTAACACCCACTTCTATACAATCCGAACTAACAATTCTGGGAAAGGAAACAGGCTGTATTAGGAATCATTATTTTGTTTTATTAAAGTTAAAATCAGTTCAAAGGTGGACCTCTAACCTGTTGTTGGGGAAGTCACAATAACCTTTACACACATAGGCATCTGGTTAATTGAAAGATATGTTTGCCTGCTTGTAGAGAGTTCAATAAAATGCTACACACAAACACACTGAGACAAAATCATTCCACCATAAATCAAATGATTACATTCCTATAGATTTCTAAACATCTATTTCTCAATAGCACAATGCAATTCATACTTCCATATATGGCGCTTATCTTTCAGTCTGTTTAAATACTTCCTACAGCATGCACATCCAATTAACTTTCTTTACATAAATGCAGATTTTAAGACATACTTTATTTTTCCAATACCAATATCAAGTATTTCCCAAGGTTCAAGTGACAGGAAAAGTGTGGAGATTCACAGGGCGGTGGGCTGACCTGGCACATGCAGGCACAGTCCCTCTCCTCCACAGCTGAACTGCCCCAGGAAGGAGATGGAGGGACCAAGAAGAAAGGGGGCATGGACATGACAGGTTGGCAAACATCTAGGAACAACAGCAAAGGAAGGGGATGGAAGGGCTCACCTCACCCACCCCTGTGGTGATTACAGCTGTTCTCATGAGTCCAAGGAGGAAGGGTTGGCAACCACAGGGTGTAGCATAGACAGGCTCCCTTGGGGGAGCAGGGAACGTTTTCCAAGACTTCAAGGAATCTTAGTACAGGGAGGGGCGGGGCCAGCTCCTATGGTGAAGATTTTTTACTGACTGTAAAACTGGTGGCTGTTAGCTGTGCCTGGTGGGAACAATTTGCATGTAATACATTGAAACACAACAATCCCCTGTGCCTGAGCAGTGCAGTCACATACAGTGAAATACATTTGTGGAAATGAAAAAAAAATCATATATTAAAATGCACCAGGTGGCATGCAACACATTCAAATACAGCAAGTGGCTTATATGAGAAACACAGGCATCCATCCATGGAGGCTCATTTTCACAGCCCCCCATGGTTCCGAAAGGGACCACATACTGGACGAAGACCAGCATTACTCCTCAATCCGGGCCATTCTGTAACGTTCTTTGTTTAAGGAGTCCTATTTCCAAGATGTGAGGGGGATATGAGCCATGGTAAAGTAACCCTTTTATATGAGGCACCAGAGCAGTTTGCAGACCCACCACAACAGCACACAGGGTATATAAAAGCATGTTTCCCCCAGAAGGAGCTGAAACAGTCTCTTATGCCATCCAGAAAGTCTTCAGATACTTTGGGGTGGGCCCAAGGGAGGTGATGTGAGCAGCGCTGTCAATGATTTTATCTGAGTAGTCTGGAACAAATACACACACTGCTCGGTGTACTCACTCCGCCACGGGGAAGCCAATATCAGGTTGTAGTTTTTGAGACAGTTTTTTCAACTCCCTCTTCTCTGCGGCGAAAGTAACAGTGCAATAGCAACCTCATTTGCCACTGCTTCCAGAATGTACAGCCCGACCCACTCGCATGACACCCATCTGGGGTGGTGCCATACATCTGTGCATCTATCAGAGGAGTGTAGGTGTTCATGGGCTTGTTGTAGGTCATGGGCATTTGATGGTGGGCACCACATGACCCAGGGCAAAGCTTCCACTCCAGAGTTTGGCAGCGGCTTGTGGTTTCTTGCTCCCTCAGTTCCAGAAGAGGTCTTCAGGTACCAATCAGGTGTCTCTTGGCTGGCACTAAGGTAAGGGTAGCTTCAATACCTTGCAGGTAATGTAAGGTACAATGTGGGACTGCACAATTCCATTTACTTCATAACGAGAGGTGCTGGTGGTGGTGCCTATATCTTCTGCCCCTTCTTCTCTTTTCCCCTTGAAGTGTATAGGGAAGGTGACCTTGTACCACACAATTCAAGCTGCTTCTTTTTCCAGGTAGGCGCAGGGCTTCCTGGAATGGCGGGGGAGACACTGGCAGATATGGCCTGTAGTGTGCCCTTAAGGTGGTGGTATATGGGCAAAGACCCAGCAGTTGGTTTGATTGAGTGCACAGGCTGGCAAATGGCAGATCTGGAGGAAAGAGTTATCTTGGTAGTATGTCAATGCAGGAGGACGGAGCAGCAGAAATAGATTAAGTCGCTTCCCCTCCTCCTTTCTCCTCCTTTCTCCTTTTCCCCCCCACAATATTTCTAGACAAGTCCGATCTATGAAAGTCTTGTCAAACAGGTTCTCCCCTGCTCATCCAGAACCATCAAGGACCACATTGACACCCTGGCTCCTGCCCTGGCTGATTTCTGCAATCACAGCTTGGCCACTGGAACCATCCCCTCCCCACTTAAGCACTCCCTTGAGCACCCCATTCTTAAGAAACCATCTGCCGATCCTTCCTCTCTGGCTAACTATCGCCTTGTCTCCATCACTCCTTTCCAGGGCAAAATCCTGGAAAAGCTGGCCATCTCCCAGCTTAATCTGCATACTTACGACCACCAGTCTGGCTTCAGACCGGCCAGAAGCACGGAAACTGCTCTCCTGAACACCCATGAAGACTTGTGTTTTTTTTCTTGACTCTAATCTCCCTTCTTTCCTCATTCCCCTCCATCTATTCTCTGTTTTTGACATGGTAAACCATACCTTCCTGCTCAATCACCTCCATGAGAACCTGGGTATCTCTGGTCGGACCGTGGCCTGGTTGACCTCCATTCTCACTCAATGGTCCAACTAGGGTTTTTCCTCTTTTCTATTTCTCTCTCTGCTTGTGTTGTTCACCAGGGGTCTAACCTTTCTCCCTGGCTTTTCAACCACTACCTGGCACCTCTTGCCCACCACATCGCTACATTCTACTCTAACTTTCAGTGTTCTGCAGATGAAACCCAGCTCTCCTTCAGGATCCGCTCAGCTACCTTTGCTCCTTCTCTCATACCAGACTGTCTGGTTGCAATTCAGGAATAGTGTGCTGCCAATGATTTCTGCCTTAATGCCAGTAAGACCAATATCCTCATTGGGACACCTGCTCCCTCCTTACCTCTCTCTGGCCACCCAACCTGGGCCCCCTTCCTGCTCTTTTCTGTGAGACTAAGAACTGTGGTGTCATCTTCCACTCCACCCTCTCCTTCTCTCCTCATATCTCCGAGGTCTCTAAGAAGTCACACTATCAGCTGCTAACACAAAGAAGGGGCAAACACATGTGCACATAAGTGCTAAGCAGCCAGTTTCACACTCATCCAGTGGTAGTGGAGGAAAAGGACTTGGAGTACACACACTAAAAGAGACACAAGATTGCATGATTTCTAACTAATGTTTTCTATTGTAGTGCAAATTCTAGATTACGCTGGTGTGCCTCTTATCTAAAAGTAGGTAGAATAAGAAAAGAATAACGATGTGCTGTCTTCTGTATACTTCTAACGTTATACATTCTTACACAATTCCTCTCTTCAACCACTCTCTTTCATTCGTGCTCAAAAAGAGAACAACTATGACATAGTTCAGCTGTCTATTGCAGGTACAAACCAATTTAATAACCTATAGACGTACTGAACGTTTCCCTAGAATCTCTAAATTATAAAATAGTGTTCACTGTAACCTTAGCTTTGTTTTGCTATAATGAAGACACTGGCTCTGGGCTCTCTCTGCGTCCTTGTGACTTGTGATCCGTAAGGAGATCAGAGCGAGAACTGTTTATTTGAATCAGAATACTAACACCCCTTTTGCAATCTCTACTGTCTACCAGTTTCAGTGGTGGGTGTTTTTTTAGAACCACTTTCTTCAGGACAGTCTTCATAAAAAGCAGTGAGTGATATACTCACTGGCATCTGGAGAAATGGACAAGTGTTGAATTTCTTACCACACCATCCTCAATTGCCATGCATGAAAACCTCAAGTCGGAACCCTGAGAGACATCTGTTTGTTAAGCAACTAAGTAAGTTGCAAATACAAAGTCCAGCATGACTTGAGCGCTGAGTGGAAAGTTGGTCTCCGGCCCAATCGGCCTCTCTTATGAAAAAGTCTCCTGAGTTATTCTGCGGTCACCATATACATATAACGCCTATCTCTAACTTTTCCTCTAACTTTCATTGTTATGAGGATGACATGCAGCTCTCTTTCCGGCTACCCTCGGCCACCTCCTACTCCTCACTCCGCCCTGACTGTCTTTCCGCTATTCAGGCATGTTGTGCCTCTAATGATCGCTGCATTAATACCAGTAGACAGAGATCTTTCTCATTGGGTCCTCTGTTCTCGCTTTTCCCCTTTCACTCTGGCCAGCATCCCTTGGCCCTGTGTCCTCACACTCGTGTGAGGCAAAAAACCTTGGGGTCATCTTTGACTCCACTATCTCCTTCTCACCAAACATCACTGACATCTCTAAAATGTCCAATTTCCAACTGCACCTCCACAGAGGTATTCTGCCTTTTCTCACTTTCCCTTGGAAGCTCACTGTCCCCAGAGCCCTGGTCCTCACTAGGCTGGACTATTGCAACAGTCGCTTTCTAAATCTGCCTGTCTCTACTCTTTGACCGCTACAATTTACCCAGAACAGGAATGCAAGACTTCTCCTTGGCCTCAAGGCCACGGATCATATCTCTCCAGCTCTGATATCTCTTCACTGGTGACCTGTGGCTGCAAGAATCCAGTTGAAGTCTCTTTGTATCGTCCACAAGGCTTTCTGGGATATTGGGAGATTTGCCTGAATTTCAGCTGTTTGAAAATTCCGCCATACCCTTGTACACTCTATTGTGAGTGTTGGTTGCGGGGGTGGAAAGGAACCTGTGGCGCTAGTTCCCGATCACAGAAGTGAAAGGGAACAGGCATTGCAGGGACACAGCGAGTCGGCGGAAAACAGCAAAGCATAGGTAAGTAGGTAAGTGGGTGGGGTAGGGGCAAGGGCAAAGGCTGAAATGTTCAGAGGAGAGAAGATTGAATGTTATTTTTGGAAAAATATCTTTCGGTCTTTTCTCCCTCAAACATTTCAGCCACGGGCTTCTAACCCCTATCCAAACTGCAATACCTCCAACTTTCTCCTCCTAAACATCTTCCTTCTCGTGCTCTCTGCTAATCCACCCCCAACTCTCTGAGGGTCAGACGCTTCTCCAAGCAGAGAGTGGGGGGAAGATCGCTTTCCTTGGCTGGGGCTTCCCCCTGGAGCAGCCTCCCTGCCTCTCTCTGTCACGATCTGCTGTCCCTGGAAACTATGGCGGAAATGGAAGAAGGGCTACTGAGTGGAAACTAATGCAGCGCTCTAGTTGTTTACGGCGTGTCAGGTACAAATACGCGTCATGACTAAGCAACGGTACGTTGCAACCCTCCTTCTTTGGGTATACTTTTTTGTTCTCCGTCCACCGTTCTGGTGGTTCACACTGCCTTCCTGCCTTCCTTGCTTTGCCTTCTTCGTACCTCCTACCTCACTTTCTCCTAGCGGTTCGTTCTGTTCTACTGACCGCCATTCTACCCCTCCTCTGTGCTCCGTTTTTCTTCAGATTATCTTCCACTCCGAGCCTTCTCGGAATTCTCTCCCGCACTCTCACCTTGTATTCTTACAACTCTTCAGTTAACATGCATTCGCGTTTCATCTACAATACCTCTTGGAAAGACTGGATACGCCAATTTCGTCTCACGAACTAGACTGCATTCAAGAACCGCAGTTTAACATCGTCCCAGGGTTTTTCAGCTTTGCTTTTCCCTGGTCGTGGGGCGGTCCCCCTGGAAGCCCCCACTGCCGGGTTGGCTGCTAGTAGGCAGGGTGGCCTCCGGCGGGGCTCTTCCTAAAACTCATCCAAAAAAGCCAGAGCACATCTGGAGAAGCCGGAGGAAGATATCTTCAGATGACTCGTCCGAGGAATCACGGACAGGTGAGAAGGAAGGGGAATCTGGGTCAGAAGAATTGTTTTTGGATAGTTTACCCCACATTCCTGAGACTCTCAAACTTGAGGAGAACCAGCTTCAGCTCCAGAGGCAACTCAAGACGTTCCTTTTCACTTCCGCGTTCTCTCTTCCTCTGCCCTGCTAATGTCCCTGACTGCTCCGCACACTGGTCACATGGCCACCCACTGAACTCGGGCCAAGGCTCCTGCATGTCCCTTGCACTGTCTCCGGGCTCCCCCAGCACTTAAGGGTCTTTGTCTGCAACCCTACAGTACCTTCCCTCTGCACTTATGAGCCACCCTCCGGTAGCACTCATTGAGCAACCTGCACTTCTCACCCCTTCCCCTGGCACTTATCCCATCTCTTTTCTCCGCACTTGCGCAGTCTGAATGACACACAGGTGTTTGTTTTGTCCTCTGCCTTCCCTTCCTTGTCTTTTCGCGCCTCGAAACACTTGTGTACAGACACGTTATAAATTACTTATATCATATATCATGAATGTGGCTGGGCCCACATGACTACTGGGGAACCCCTTCTGTGTCAGGTTGGGCAGCAATGTCAGTAAGAGAGGGTCAAATTAACCTGTGCACCCCGAAAGAGTCGGCACAGTATGTCCTTGCATCATACATGGCAAACTAACCCATCCTATTCAGGAGAAGCTAGTCCAGTCGTTGTTTCACCTCTGCATCCTGTGACTTGTAGTCCTGGTCTCATTATGGGGTAATCCAGCACTGTAAGACCCAGAAAGGACTGTATTGGCATCTCCCGAATGGAACGAATAATGCTGGCATGTTTCACGCCAGCCAGCCTCGGGGCACTCCTGGTGCTATGTGGCTCATTCATATTTGGCATCTACCGCTCTGGGCCAGGTGTACGACGCTCCCTGTCTGGGGTACCCATTTCCAGTGACCCAGGCACAGTGCTTCTGAGCAGACATTGCATGCCCGAGGCAGGTGGCGGGCACCACAGGTGTGAGCGTTTTGGAAGTAGAAATGTCTCAGACACACATTTACCGCCCACAGTTGCAATCATTAAAGCCCGCTTCAGCGAGAGCATTTTCATGCCGTTCAATGACCATAAACACGATGAGTTTAAAACCCCAGGGAGCGTAAAACACTCACCCGGCATCTAAATCCACCGACCTGTGGTGAGATAAACAAACACACACATTCAGTGCAGATGAGGCCGCCAGTTGCTTCTCCCACACCTCCACCAACCTAATGCGCGGCCTCCTTAATCTCTGTGGGCCCATAACCACAGGTCTGCACTAGTGTACTCCTCTGCACCTGCCCCAGGCATGGCTGAATTCTGGGAAGAGACACGCTGCCTCATTGCATTTAAATTGCCTTCTTTGGTGAACAATTCTATATAATAGGAAGACACTAGCCATGGTTAAGGTGAAACATCCCATCATAGGAAAAGCAAAGACTCTATGGGTGATAAAGTTTGAGCCGTAAAACAGGTTTGACATTGTTATATTACGGCTCGAGATCACCCCCTCCCCCCACCACCAGAACTGGAATGCTTCATGCAAATCCGTGTTACGGTTCAAAAGATATAAAGCGTAAAATAAGGATGTGTTTATCACATTGCCATTCATTGTGCCATAGGGAAAATGTCCCATTTCTGTTCCTGTGCACAGTCCAAACCTCTGGATGGATTTTCACCAAACAAGAAGCAAGTCGGGCACGAAATGCTCGAAGAAAATCATTTTTGGTTTTCTTGCAAATCCATCCAGTAGTTTTCTTTTATATTTGACGCAGGGCGTAACCAACACGTTAGTCATATCCCCCATGATGCATTGTTGCTGTCAAGGGTTTTCAGTTCTGAAAGTCTGCCGTTATACGATCGAGAATCAAGTTCCCTAAAATGCAAAAGCATCCGAAAATGATATAAAGGGAGTGAATTATGGAGTTTGGGAGTCAGGCATCAAAAGGGCATGACTGGAAAAGGTTTGGGGATAGCACAGGTTGTTTTAGCATTTTACAGAGAGCGAGAACCAGCGTAAACGGCAAAAGAAAACAGTAAATGCACAAAAACTATGATACATTGAGATGTTGCAATCAATGTGGTTGCTAGTTAGTTAGTTTTTTTAAGTTCATTTAAGAAGCATTTTTTTCAAAGGATATATATATAAATAAATAAATGCTTTCTAGATGATAATGTCCATGTTAATATTGAGATTGAGAACTGTTTGATTTAACTTTGTTTTGTGAATACAAAGTGAGTTCATGTCCGAGTCATAGTTACATTTTGGTTAGTTTTGATAGGATGAGGTTTTCTCAGGAGCTGAAGGAAAGCTTCTAGATTCAGTGTTCTTTTCCAGACAGTTCTCTTGTTTCCTATATGATTTTGATTCACTCTTCCTTCACACTCTCCAGCGCACTGAGCACATGCTTCCCTCACGCTCCTCGCTGCCTCCCTTTCCCCAAGCCCACCCCCCTTCCTGCCCTCCGGCAGATGATTTGTGTTTTGCAGCACCTGGATCACTGCATTAGCAACACTCCCAGGGCAACCCTCCTGCCCGTGCAGCCCCCCTGTGGCTAAGGACCCCAAGGCAAAGGACAGCTCCTGCAGGGGTAGCTGCAGATGGTGTCTGCCGGTGTCATCCAGGAAAGCAAGAAGTCTGCAGTCGCCAACCTGCCACTACTGCTAAAGTAAGTGTGGTGGGTCAGGGAGGCAGCAATCATTGCACCCCACTAAACTGACCCACCCCTCTAAAAACTCTTTTTCTCATCACACCACTTTTTGCATTGCTGTGTTGAAACTAGGCCTTTTTCCCTCTTTTTAGGAAAGTTGAATCTAGGTGTCCTGCATTGTCCTCCTTGTCTTCCATCCATGCTGCTCCATCATTACCCTGTGGCGTGTTGCCTGCTTGTCTCCTCCTGTGTTCCTGTCACCCCGAGATTACTGCGATGTCTATGGACACCACCGTCCCCAAGCACCGGTCAGGTAGAAATCAAAGAATGCTCCCTAACCAGTTATTGAGACCACAGGTGCACAAGAGGCAGGAGCGCGTGTGCCAGGTAGCTGCAAGGGATGCAGGTTAGGAAATCGTGAATACAAGGTCAATAATCAAAAAGGGCAATAGTAGGAAGGGAGTAAGAACAGCACCTACCAATGTTGCAGTGTGAGGAGGGAGCGGGCAGTCCCCAGGTGGTGGAGGATAGTAGAGCTCCCAGAGGAGGACGGGTAGCCTGGTTCCTCTTGATGGAAGCACCTGATGTAGCGCACAGCGTTCAAAGGACAGAGTTCACAAAAGCAGAACGGTATCCAGAGGCAGTCCTAAGTCCGTGAGCCAAAGATCCAAAGATCCAAAATCTTGAGGAGCAAAAGTTCCAAAACACCAAATCCGAGGTACAAGCGAAGGCAGTCCGGTAATACGAAGCACAAGGTCAAAATCCAGGAAAACAGAGTTCTAAGCAACAAATCCAAGGGAAAAAACGAAAGCAGTCCAATTCCAGAAACTCGAGGTCTAATAGCCAGAAGAACGGGATCCAAGCAAAACGAAACACCACTCGAACACTATTGAACAGCTGAGAAGCGGTGTAGTCCGTGATCAGTGTTCCTTTATGCCGGAGACCGGATCATGAGACCGCATCTCCATCAGGTCACATGGGCGGCATGGCGTGTCACGTGATACAGAGGAGCAGGAAGCGGCAACGGGATTCGTTGGGTGTAATCTCGTAGTATCACGTGACCGGTATCGGATGGCACGGTATCAGGCGGGGTGGTCTGTGTTGTACGTGTGGGTGTCATGACAGAACCCCCGCAAGGGCCCACGACCGCGTGGGCAAGAAGGATGATCCCGATGAAACCTAGCAACTAGGAGGGGGGCATGTACATTAGAGGCGGGTTCCAAAGATCGTTCCTCAGGGCCAAAACCAAGCCAACCCACCAGGTAATACAAAACCCCTTTTCGGAGGCGTGAGCCCAGGATTTTCTTGACTTCATATTCAGTAGAGGAACCCCGCACGAGTGGAGAAGGTGGCAGAAGCGGTCTAGTATGAGGAAGACAGGGCTTCAACAGGGAGGTGTGGAATACCGGGTGGATGTGCCATGAAGGGGGCAAAGACAAATGGAAGGCCACCTGATTGATGACCCTGGTGACACGATAAGGGCCTACAAAACGGGGAAGGAGTTTACGACAACCTGGTATCCATAAATGTCTAGAGGACAACCAGACCTTGTCACCAACCGAATACCTAGGGGCATCTGCACGCTTCTTATTGGCAGCGGAGGACATGGTGGCCTGTGCTTCCCTCAGGTGAGTGAGGGTCTGTGCATGCACGTCTTCCAAATCCCTGAGACAAGAGGCCGTGGCCAGAGCAAGAACCATGGAAAAATCAGGTATGGGTTTAACCCGGGGATGTTGGCCATACATGGAGTAAAACGGGGAGAACCCAGTGGCAGTATGAGGTGCGTTATTGTATGCAAACTCCGCTAAGTGTAATACTTGGTACCAGGTGTATTGATGCTGCAAAGAGAGACAGCAGAGATACTGCTCCAATGTTTGATTAATGCGCTCTGTTTGGCCATCAGTTTCAGGATGATAAGAGGATGAGTACCTGGCATCTATGCCCAAAAGGCTGGTGAGGGTGTGCCAGAATCGGGAGGTGCAGTGCGAACCTCTATCGGACACAATAACAGAGGGCAACCCAAAAAGACAGAAAATGGATCGAAAAAACCACCTGGCTAGTGTCGGGGGGGTAGGGATACCGGTGCAAGGAATGAACCGTGCCATCTTGGTGAATGTGTCTACCACCACCCATATCGTATCATGGCCTTGGATTTTCGGTAAGTCAGTGATGAAATCCATGGTAACCATATGCCAGGGGCGCGGAGGAATGGGTAAAGGTTGTAGCAGTCCTAAGGGGCGTCCCGTCCTGTTTTTACATTGAGCACAGATGGAACAGTTCGAGACATAGGTGGTTACATCTCTGCGCATGGTAGGCCACAAACACCATCTGTGCACCAATACAAGAGTTCTTTCTGCCCAGGATGTCCGTTAATTGGAGCATCGTGTGACCACTCAAACGCCTGAATACGGGTGTCCTGGGTGGGTAGGTACAACCTGTTCTGCATGAAAGGTAATCCTTCATGGAACGTTAAGTCCCATTCGTTAGTGTCATGGTCATGAAGGAGTACCCACTGGCGGATGGATTCAAGAAGGTCGACAGGAGGGGTACAAAGACAGATCACATGTTTGTCAAGCAGAGTCTTGGGAAAAACAGGAAGGGATACACCACCCGGCAGACGCGACAAGGCATCCGCCTTGCCGTGACCTGTACCAGAACGGTGCCGTATAATGAAATTGAAGGAAGAGAAGAACAAATGCCAGCAGACTTTCCGACTGTTCACACATTTAAGGGTTGCCAAATCCTGTAAATTACGATGATCAGAATACACTGTGATCTGGTGTTTGGCCCCTAATAAATGGTGTCTCCATACCTGGAATGCATCTTTGACTGCTAAAAGCTCCTTTTCGGTGACAGTATAGTGTTGTTCCATAGCAGTGAATTTACCTGAGTGATAAGCAACAGGGTGCAGCAATCCCGTGGCAGGACAATTCTGGGACAGGACTGCTCCCAAAGCGAAAGAGAAAGCGCCTGCTTCCGCCACAAAAGGTAGGTCAGGGTTCGGATGTTGCAAGATAGGGGCAGACGTAAAGGCAGCTTTCAGTGTCTTGAATGCCTGTCTTGTAATTGAGTCCATATGTAAGGTTCCCACGGACTAGTAAGGCTAGTCAGGGGGGCTGCGATGAAGGAAAATCCTGCAATGAATCTCCTATAAAAGTTTGCAAACACAAGAAATGATTGTAAGGCTTTGACTGTTGTAGGTACTGGCAACTTCAGAACACCATCGACTTTAGCTGAAGTCATGGAGAGACCCTTGGAAGTAATGTGGAACCCTAAGAATTCCACCTCTGTGACATGAAACATACATTTCTCGGGTTTGGCAAACAGGGCATTGGTTCTTAGCCTGTGGAGTACTTCTTTGACATGGGATACATGAGTTGTGGGGGATGAAGAATAGATTAGGATGTCATCTAGATATACTATGACATATGCATCCATAATATCATGAAAAATGTCATTCATGAATCTCTGAAACGTCGCAGGGGCATTACAGAGACCAAAGGGCATGACGGTGTATTCAAACAATCTATGTCTGGTACAAAAGGCCGTTTTCCATTCATCCCCTTGTTTTATTCGTACCAGATTGTAGGCACCCCTGAGGTCAAGCTTGGAAAAAATGACTGCATGAGTTAGGTTGTCCAGGAGTGGAGTAATAAGAGGAATCGGGTACCGATTATTTATAGTGATTTGGTTAAGGCGACGATAGTCCACACACGGGCGTAAATCGCCTTCCCTTTTGGGCACAAAAAAGATGGGACTTGCAGTGGGAGACTGGGATGGGGGAATGTGCCCGATCCTCCGGGCGGTGTGAAGGTATTGTTTCAGGGCCTGGTCTTCCGTAGGGGATAAGGAATATATTCGACCACAAGGTATGACAGCATCTGGAATGAGGTCGATGGGGCAGTCATACGACCGGTGTGGTGGGAGATGTGCAGCTCGTTTTTTATCAAAGACGTCAAGATAATCCTGGTACTCTATAGGAATACCAGAAACAGTGGCCCCCACGACGTGGCCTTGAGGTTCGTAATCCATGGCTTGCTCGTCATTAAGCTGGAGATGGGCCAATGCACCTAATACCTGTGAAGGAGAGTTCACCGGATCAGTGGTCACGAGGCAGTGATTTTGGCAATAGTTGGACTCAAAAAACAATTTACCATGTGGCCAGTCAATGACAGGATTATGAGTTCTTAGCCATGGGAGACCCAGTATAAGCCTGAATTGTGGGGTAGTAATTAGGTCAAATGAAAGGGTTTCTCTATGTGTTTCCTGAATGACTAGAGTCAAAGGTGCGGTTTGTTGTTTTATTGGACCTGATATGAGTGAAGACCCATCAACAGCTTGCACAGGTTCCGGTTGCCACTTGTTTAATAGAGGAAGTTTGAGAGAAGCGGCCAATGTTATGTCTACATAGTTACCCGTAGCCCCAGAGTCGATGACTAAGCGTACTTGGTGATGAGTGCTGTCTACGGAAATCAGAAGGGCCTGAACATGCAAGGGACCGACGAGTCCTGAGACTGTTTCTGAGGAGGGGAGAGAAGGTGAACCCGTCTGATCCCCCTCATTTAGGGACGGGCTCTCTGAAAAACCGATGACTTAGGTTTGGGGCATCAGGGGCATTCTCTGACATAGTGGCCATTCAGGCTTCAGTATAAACATGCATTGGAGGACCTACGTCTCTCTCTTTCTGAGGCTGTAATAGGACTGCGAATACCACCTATCTGCATATGTTCGCCCTGAGTATTGTTGGTTGGCAGGCTGGCTGAGAAGGGCACAGACTTCCCGGTTTCGTGTCTTCTCTCGGCCCTTCGGGCATCCACTTGTAGGGATAAATCCACAAGTTCGGGATATTGGTCTGGTAAGGATGGTATTACCGCTAATGCATCTTTCATAGCATCATTGAGACCACGATAAAACACCACAGCCTTTTTGTTTTCTGGCCATGATGTCTCTACCGACAGCTGGTTGAAACGGGTAATATAGTCGACCAGTGTTGTCTTACCCTGGCTCAATTCAAGGAGTTCTAAGTCCCGAGCCTGTGCTTTATGCCTGGTATCAAAAACCCTGGTCATTTCCGTGATCAATAGGTCGAAATCATATAGCACAGGACTATTGGTCTCGAGTAATGGGTTGGCCCAGGCGGCAGCTATTCCCCCCAAGTGTGAAAGTGGAAATGCTGCCTTCGTAGTGGAGTCTGGGAAGGCCTGTGGGCGTCACAGGAAGTGGAGCTTACACTGATTTATGAAGGTTCGGAACTTGCGGGGATCACCCTGAAACTTCTCAGGAGGGGCCAAGGGAAAAAGAGTTGGGACATAAACAGGCGTAGGGTTTGGAGCAGGAACAGGTGGGGCCCCCTGGGGGGGCATCCCCAAACTCAGGGTCAGGGGGAAGCGCATGACGTTCGCTCTGTATCGTGTCCAGCCGCTGATGGATGGCGGCTGTAGCGGCTGACATGTCTACTCTAAGGACTGTGATTGCTTGGACCAAAGCAGCCACCTGGTCCCCGGCGGCGGTATCCATAGCCAAGGCAGAAAGGCTTCTCAGTCTGTCACGCCGAGATTACTGCGATGTCTATGGACACCTCCGTCCCCAAGCACTGGTCAGGGAGAAATCAAAGAATGCTCCCTAACCAGTTATTGAGACCACAGGTGCACAAGAGGCAGGAGCGCGGGTACCAGGTAGCTGCAAGGGAAGCAGGTTAGGAAATCGTGAATACAAGGTCAATAATCACAAAGGGCAATAGTAGGAAGGGAGTAAGAACAGCACCTACCAATGTTGCAGTGTGAGGAGGGAGCGGGCAGTCCCCAGGTGGTGGAGGATAGTAGAACTCCCAGAGGAGGACAGGTAGCCTGGTTCCCCTTGATGGAAGCACCTGATGTAGCGCACAGCGTTCAAAGGACAGAGTCCACAAAAGCAGAACGGTATCCAGAGGCAGTCCTAAATCCGTGAGCCAAAGATCCAAAATCTTGAGGAGCAAAAGTTCCAAAACACCAAATCCGAGGTACAAGCGAAGGCAGTCCGGTAATAAAAAGCACAAGGTCAAAATCCAGGAAAACAGCGTTCTAAGCAACAAATCCAAGGGAAAAAACGAAAGCAGTCCAATTCCAGAAACTCGAGGTCTAATAGCCAGAAGAACGGGATCCAAGCAAAACGAAACGCCACTCGAACACTGTTGAACAGCTGAGAAGCGGTGTAGTCCGTGATCAGTGTTCCTTTATGCCGGAGACCGGATCATGTGACCGCATCTCCATCAGGTCACATGGTCGGCATGGCGTGTCACGTGATACAGAGGAGCAGGAAGCGGCAATGGGATTCGTTGGGTGAAATCTCGTAGTATCACGTGACCGGTATCGGATGGCACGTGACCAGAAATTAGTGCCGGCGTTTCCTGATGCACCCCATCGCCATCGGGGCCCCAATCGCCAGGTGCCTGATTGATGTTTTCTCAGCGCGGAACTCTGCGTGTGGTGGATTCTGGAGATGCAAACCCGCGTGGAACGTCTGGAGCAGGTATCAGGCGGGGTGGTCTGGGTTGTACGTGTGGGTGTCATGACAGATCCACCTTCTGTGTGAACCCTCTCCCTCTGGTGCTTGCTGTGGTGTTCAGCTGTGGGCTGTGCTTCTTTCTCCCTTCTTTCCCCCTCGCACCCTCTGTGGTGCTCTCAATCCCTCTCATCTTCTCAAACTGCTACTCTATCTCCAATCCTATCCCTATCATGGGATGGAAAGGTTCAAGAGGGATGTCTGGGTCACCAACCCAGGCTTTCCTATTTCTGATACCTACATCAGCACTTCCTCCAGACAGACTCTCACCGACATCCTCTTTGTCATTCCCTCTCCTACGGACCCCTCATATGGTCTCTGTTCTCTCTCCTCTCTCCTCCTCTCCCATTAATGGTGGCACCAGGTGGGAGGTCCTCTTGTCCTTCTTCCATTCCTCCAAAACCATCATCAATGTCTATATTGCCTCGAAACACTAGTGTATAGGCGTGTGTTAAATGCCTTATCATATCATATCTAAATGGTACCATCTTGTTCAGGGCTCTCAGTTAAATTTCCTCCTTTTCGATAGGTGTTTCCCATGGTTTAGCAACTTTCTCCCTTTTCCTGCTGCTCTCTCTTTCCTGCTTCTCTGACTTCTCTGTCTCCTACTTCCTCTGCTTCCTCTCTGGCACAATATATCAAAAGGGGCTCCTGGCTAGGCCCTGATATGCCCAGGTGGGTATACAGTATTATCACACAAAAAATCATGGTGCGAGATCACATATGACGTCCTCAGATGTGTTACTACACACTCACAACATATACTGACTCTTCGTAGTATGTCAACACAGGTCTTTGATCCTAATTTGTTTATTCAACAAATCAATTTCTTATCTATATTTTGACCCAACAAGGCAGACATATTATAAAATTAGAACAATGGCAGTAGCGTTAGACACCATCCAATTCATTTTACTGTTATATTTAGTCAATTCTTTACTGTGTCTAGTCTGTGGACCCATAGTTGCTCCAGTCTAGTCAGGGATAGATTGATGTCCCCTCCCCTTTTCTGTGGGGTAGAGTGGAAACACTTTGGAATTAATTAGTACAGAGCAAACTCCGGTGCAGAGGATGTTGCTATAAAAAAGAACAGTCCTGAGAATTCCTTTCGGACGAAACACCGACTGGTGGGTGATCCAGTTGATTTACGACATTTGGTTACATTCATAGTTTTTGGTGCACAATTGGGCAGTTCATCTATACTCATTATAATACATATACGTTGACGTCACATCTGGAACAGTATTTGTAATATCTTGCATCTATAGTCAATGTCATCATCTCAAACACAATACACCATTGTCTGCTCTCCACAACGAGGTGACAATCAATAATTAATTTGTTGGCCTTTGATCTTGTAACTGATAACTTTTGAATAGATCCAAAACAGCTGTAACGACAATCAAATGTCGACATGACACTGTTCATTTTCAGTGCATGATGATGGGAAATGTTTGGTCATTCTTTTTCCTTATAGCAGTGAAAAACCATACATTATGGGGTCCTTCATTTTGCAATCGGGCTTCTGACCGGACCAGAAACAACATTTATGGGACCAATATGTCATTTATTCTCAACAGACGATTATGTAAATAATGATTATGGTAAAGATGTGGCTTTGGTTCTGTTTTTCCATATGGCAGTGAAAAATAATAATTGACTTGTTCTTAATCTTGCAATCGTTTTCCTGCTCAAACCTGAAATAACGTTCAATGTCTCCTCTATGGTATTTATTCTCAATAGATGACCATGTAAACAAGCAAGTACGAAGAAATGTGGGAATGCATTGAAATTGTGTGGATATATATTAGTTCCACGTTTACAGAAAACCAGCTGAAACTGTAGTAAAAGCAGTGACATCACATGAACACTTTATGTAAAATGATGTACAGATAGTACGGATCCGTTCTACCCATGATCCATCATTTAGAGAACAACCTACTCCTCATCCTCCTAGGCAGATACAATGTTCACACTCGATTATTTCTCTCAATCATACAGAGAAGCGCATTAACGCACAACACCATTCCACACAGCGAGTGGGCGCTGTTTCGAGTTGGGGGATCACCTTGTACGTAGTGACCAGCAGTCTACCAATAGGAACTTGCCTCTCAGGCAGTATACTTGTTTATGACGGATTGGTTGTTGCCACTGTAGGCTGGGCCTCTACGTAACAAGCTAGTTCAGTATTTTTTATATCACCCTGGCAACGCACACCCAGCGTCCACAGCACACAGGGAAACACGTCCACGTTCCGAGGAGTCAGTGAGCAGCGAGGCACATTTCACGCGCAGCAGCTTTGTGACAAGGAAGTCGACGTACTATCAGCGCCCTTCCTGACCATAACGGATGTGTGCAACTTGGTTTGAGCATTTTACTCTAACACAACCCACGGAACGGGGGAGTGGCGAATGTATCAAACATCGCCTTTATCCACTGTTGAGTTTTGGTTCTTATTAACTTTAGAAAAGGTCAGACTTACTTTAAGTTAACACAGTGCAACTCAATGACATTATGATGTAACCAGATTCTAACTGGAATGAATTGATGTGCTTATTCTAATGAGAATGCTTGTGTAAGTTTTCTTTTGTATGTAAAAGCAGTTGGAGGCTGCCTCTTGAGGAGGGCGCCTGCTGTGTGTTACTTTCTGCAATACTTATAATAAATCTTCAACCAAGTGTGCGTCTGGCCGTGACTTAACATTGGCGACGAGGCTAGGGCACCCTGAGGACCCGCTCGTGTTTGGTTTGCCTTCGTTTACTCCTGCATTGCTGATCCAAGTCCTCCGAAGCCTCCCTCCTCCGACACAGCAGGCGAGAGGCAGGCGGAGGGAGCGGCTTATCCGGCAGAGGTCTGCGGCAGGCGGAGGGAGCTGCTGACCCGGCGGAGGTCTGCGTGAGTACTGCGCCCGCGGGTCCTGTTGGCTGCATTTGGGTGGCATTTGGTGGGTCACTGCAACGGCCCACCGCGGCCTGGCTCGAGGCCTTCTCGCTCACGGAGGCTCACGCTTGTGCGGCGCGCACCTCTGCGTGAGTGACAAAGAAAGTTTGCCACGGCGCTGACGATTGAACACGCCCACCTCACTGCTGGCCACTCGCCAGCCCTCATTGTTGCGTCACGCCCAGCAGAGTGCTGCCATTGGCTGGGATAAGGGCATTGTCTACTCTGGATCTCCCGTGTGACTCTCTGTACGAGTATGAAAGTTCGCCAAAGCCCATTGTCAATCACGGATTAACTCGAATCTTATTTAAAGGGGAACACGCTTAACAAATTAAAAGCTTGTTCTTAAACACCTGCACAATATTGTTATCCCCAATTCTGCATGTCACTGCTAAAACAAAGGTAATACAAGCAGTTTTGAAAGCAGTCCAAAGAGATTTGTAAAAGTGAAAGTGAAAAAGTACTGTTCATTGTTCATTTCACTTTTCTTGACTTCAATTGTTTGTGGCTCCACAGCCAACCACACACATCCCAGCCTCCGGATTCTATTGTGTGCATAGAGTGTTTCTGTCCAGGACAAAACATGACCTCTATTCCACCTCCTCTTCCTTTTGTCAGCGAACCGGGCCGTCCTGTCATCCCATGGGATCGGTGGAAAGATGTATTTGAGAACTATTTGGTGGCCATGGGTGGGGACAGATTTCCCGCTGCGCGGAAGAAAGCTCTCCTTCTTCATAATCTCGGCACTGAAGGGCGCAGAATTTATGATGGACTTCCTAGAAATAGAGACCTTTGAGCTGGTGATATGGACGAATACTCATTTGCCCTCAAACAACTTCGGGACCACTTTGAGCCAAAGAAGAATGTCAGTTTCGAGCGGCATAAATTCTTTTAGAGAGTTCAAGAGAAATCAGAATCTGTGGAATCATATGTTGCTTGTCTCAGATCATTAAGTTATACGTGTGAGTTTGAGCAGCTAGCAGATTCTCTCATCAGGGACCAACTAGTCAGATGCACAAATAATCCAAGAATTCAGGAGAAGTTACTTGCAAAAGATATGGTCCTTCAAGAGGCAATTGAGATGGTGAGAAGCATTGAACAAACCTCGGAGTACGTCAAGGAACTCAAGATTGACAAATCAAATTCTGATCAAGCCTCGGTGTGTGTGGTGGATCAAAAGAGGAGGGGTAATTCCTCTACGATAAGGAAAGGAGTTTGGAATGCAAAAGGCATGTGTTCTCGCTGTGGCAGCTCCAGACATGGAATGAATTTTCCCTCATGCCCTGCCAAGTATGCAGACTGTTTCAGATGTAAAAGCAAGGGTCATTTTGCAAATGTTTGCAAAAATAAATCAATCAACTGTGTGGAACCCAAAATGTTGAATCATGAGGAGGGTGACATCAAGGCAGGATACCATGTTCATCAAACTTCTGCCATACAAGAGATGACCCCTAAACATGTGTTTCAGATTTCGGAATTGTCCACTAATACTAAAGGCCCTGTGGACACGTTCTGGATTGATGGGGTTGAACTCTCAATGAAGGTGGACTCTTGTTCACCATGGTCTATCATATCCAGGGACACATTGAGAAATGTTCTAAAACAGGATGATGCCGTTATTCTTCCCACCAGCATTAGAGTATGTGGATATGGAAACTCTGATATAGATATCGTCGGCCAATTCTCTGCAGGAGTGTGCTACAAGGGTAGAAACTGTCAAGCGACATTCCTTGTGGCGGAAAAGGGAGCTTCCTTACTAGGATGGGAAGAACAGAAGAAATTGGGTATAGTAGTACAAGCTAGTGCATCTGTTCCAGTTACAATTGCCGAAGTGGGGGATTTCTGGACGAAGGAATTTCCTGAAGTGTTTTCTGAGGGACTTGGCAAACTCAAAAACTTTGAGCATCACATTAGATTGAAAAATAATGCTCAACCTGTTGTGCATAAGGTTCGCCAAGTGCCATTGAAGATGAAGGCGCAACTTAAAGAAGAACTTGACAGCCTGATGGTCAAAGGGGTTATTGAACTGGTAGTAGCTACAGAATGGCTGTCCCCCATCGTTCTGGTTACTAAAGCCAATGGCAAAATGAGGTTGTGTGTCGACTTACGCAGTCTCAATAGGAACATTGTAGTTGAAAGACATCCCTTGCCGAACATTTCGGAAATTCTGTCCACACTGGGAGAGCCTAAACTGTTTTCCATTATTGATCTTTCTTCTGCATACCACCAGGTCCCGTTGTCTGAGGAGTGTCAACAGTTAACTGCATTTATTACTCCGGAAGGTGTTTTCATGTATAAACGTATGCCCTTTGGCTTGGCCTCAGCGGCATCTGTCTTCCAAAGAGTGATGGAAACAGTACTTAAAGGCCTTAGCAACGTAACTGTATTTCAGGATGACATTCTTATTTTTGCCAAGAATATTGTTGAACATGACAATGCTTTAAGATCTGTTTTAATTAGACTTAAGGATGCTGGTTTAACTGTACAAAGAGAAAAATGCAGAATTGCCATGACAGAAGTAGATTATTTGGGGCACAAGATTTCTTGCAATGGAATTTCTCCTAGAAAGTCCTTGGTGGATAGCATTGTGAGTGCTCCCCAACCCCTTGATAAGGAACAATTGCGGTCGTTCATGGGGTTGGCGAAATATTATCACAAATTTGTTGATGGGTTCTCTAATATCTCGTCTCCTTTGAGAGATTTATTGAAGAAAGGTTCCAGATATGTGTGGTCGGATGAATGTCAGAAAGCCTTTGACAAAATTAAAGAGGGCATAGTAGAAGCACCCTCTTTGGGTGGGTTTGTAGCTGGAAGGAAAACGGTGCTTGCTGTGGATTCGAGCATGTTAGGGCTTGGGGCCGCCCTTTTTCAGTATGAAGGGAGCATTGAACATGTCATAGCTTTTGCCTCCCGGCCACTGAGGGGAGCGGAGAACAACTACTCTGTGGTGGAGAGAGAAGCTTTAGCAGTGTCATGGGCAGTAAGCCATTTCAAATTCTTCCTATGGGGCCAATCGTTCACTGTAAAAACAGATCACAAACCTTTGGTTCAGTTGTTGGGCAGTGCCGACTGGACTAAAGGTTCGCCCAGGATATCCCGGTGGATGATTGATTTGTTGGCATATGATTTCAGGATGGTGTATGTTCCTGGTGGTGAAAATGTAATTGCTGATTGTCTTTCCAGACTACCCATTCAGGCCAGAGATTTCAAGAATGCGAATGTGGAGTCTACCGTTAGTATTTGTGAAATGGTGCACAATGCGATAAGTAAAGAGGAATGGGTGTCTGCTGACAATCTGGATGAGGTATTGGGCCAAGTAAAAGTCTGGGTCAAAGCAGGTTGGCCCAGAAAGGATCTGGTGGAGAGGAATTTTGATGCGTTTCAAAATGTCAAGGAGGAATTGAATTTGTCGGAGGACGGGTCTCAACTCAGAAAAGGGATGAGGATTATACCGCCCTATGAAATTAGATCCAAGCTAGTGGACATAGCCCACCAGGGCCATCTGGGGATGGGGGGCACCAAAAGACACATAAGGCAAACATTTTGGTGGCCAGGGATAGATAGTGAAGTGGAGAGACGTGTCAGAAAGTGCAAGGAATGTGAAAAGAGTGATAAAAGTAAAGTTGTCAGGGATACCCCGTTAAGGCCGGTTAGTGTCCCAGCAGAGCCTTGGAGGAAGTTAGCAGTGGATTTGATGGGACCCATTCAGGAATTAGGTGAAGATTTCAAATACCTCATTGTCCTAGTAGATTATCACTCAAAATGGGTTGAGTGGAAACCTATAAGGGAGGCAACTACTTCACAAATGATCACTTTCTTTGAGGAAGTGTTTTACAGGGAGGGGTTTCCCTCAGAGCTCATCTCAGACAATGGGGTCCAGATTTGTTCGGACAGAATAGTGGAATTTTTTAATAGATATGGTATCAAACATTACACAATACAGCATTGTAACAACCCAGAGCGAATGGCTTGGTTGAAAGAATGAATAGGTTTCTTAAGGGTGGATTACAGGTGGCCATGGCATCGGGATTGAAGTGGCAGACGGTTCTTAGGGAGATGGTCTGGAGCTACTGTGTAACGCCACACTCTGTTACTGGTATCTCACCTTTTTCATCTCTCAAGGGTAGACACCCTGGGACAAGGTTGTGTCCGGGTTGGCTAAACCTAGCGAAGAGTATACATATTGACAGAGAAAAAGTCATGGATCTAGTTAGGGAGACTCAGAATGAGTACAAAGTTCGTTTTGATGCAAAAAAGTGTACTGGAGGAATGATTTGGTCTATTGGGGACTGGGCTTACATCAAAAATCCCAGAGTATCTCCTAAATGCATCACTAGTAAATTTATTGGTCCCAAGAAAATTGCAGCCATAAGGGGGAATGTTGTTATAATGGAGGGGGGTGAATGTTGGGCAATGTCTAGACTTGCCAAAAGCAATAAGGTTGTTAGTGAAGGAAGTGAGGAGCCGGACCAGAATTTGTCTTATGAGGAAGAAGCTCTAGTGCCTGGATCTAATGCAAGTAGAGTAGTGAATTTTGAGTGTGACCGCAATATTAACACTGATAGTGGTGTGAAAGCAAACAGAGTGAGGAACAGACCAACTAAGTTTAATGATTATTACTTGGGTTAAATGCTTCTGTTTAAAGGAAGGAGATGTGTTGAGTTTTGGTTCTTATTAACTTTAGAAAAGGTCAGACTTACTTTAAGTTAACACAGTGCAACTCAATGACATTATGATGTAACCAGATTCTAACTGGAATGTATTGATGTGCTTATTCTAATGAGAATGCTTGTGTAAGTTTTCTTTTGTATGTAAAAGCAGTTGGAGGCTGCCTCTTGAGGAGGGCGCCTGCTGTGTGTTACTTTCTGCAATACTTATAATAAATCTTCAACCAAGTGTGCGTCTGGCCGTGACTTAACATCCACCTCGACAGCACGATACAATCTCCCTGATTTTAGCACCGTACAACAACACACAGAGAACTTTTGCACGCGCATGCATGGCACATTGGGCATTGGTGAAAGACACAATTAAATACGCTCAGATAATCAACTTTTATAGTTGTTTTTAACTTTCAAGAATGAATTGGATAGTGCCTAATGGTACTGCCATTGTTCTAGTTGCATAATATGTCCGCCTTGTTGGGTCAAAATGTAGATAAGAAATTGATTAGTTGAATAAACAATTTAGGATCAAAGACTTGTGTTGACCTACTACGAAGAGTCAGTATATGTTGTGAGTGTGTAGTAAGAAATCTGAAGACGTTATATGTGATCTCGCACCTCCTCTCTAGCACTTACATCCTCCTCCTCACTGGCCCCTTTGCCACCTCTGACTACGGCCTTCTCTCACTCGCAGGCCCCTTAACTGTCTCTGCTGGGTGTACTGCACTCCTTTACGCCACCCTGGAGTCTTTCAAAAGTGGCAAAATGCTGCACAACTCGCTCTGTTGTCAAACACTCCTTTGACATCTGCCAACTCCTCGAAAACCTTGAGCCAGATGTCCTCACTCTCACCAAGACATGGATCACTGCAAACTCTGTCACAAGTTTTGACACTCTCCTCCCTGAGGGCAACAAGATCCTCTCTGATCCCAGAACCAATCTGCCCAGAGATGTAGTGGCCCTGATCTTTCCGGAGTGGGTCCCTGTTCTGTCATTCCTACGCAGACCTTCTTCTCCTTTGAATGCCTGGTCTGAAGGCTTTCTATCTCTCCTGGCCTCTCTTGACTGTGGTCAACATCTACAGGCCACCTGGCGAGATCACCCTCTTCCTTTCAGAATGGGCTGACCTCTCCTCTTCTCTCTTTGCCTCTACCTCTCAACTTCTCCTCCTTGGAGACCTCAACATCCACATGGATGTCTCTAATCTATCCTTTAGGCTTTTCCACAACCTTTGCGACTCTCTCTCCCTTTCCACCCTACCCTCTGGTCCAACATTCTTCCAGGCACACCTTGGATGTTCTCATCTCCTCAGACATCCCTCTCTCTAACCCTCTCATCACTCCTTTCTCTTGAACTGACCACTTTCTGCTCTCCTCCCACCTGAAATTCATTGTCCCACAGACAAAACCTACCGCAGCACTGATACCTTTCTTCTCGGTCATGCAGCTCATGAAGCGAGTGTCAGTGGAAGCCTTTGCCTCTACTTTGATCTGCCCCCCTAATCCTGCGGCTGACTCACAGTCTGACACAGCCTGCTCCAACCTTCATCTTTCTATCTCCAACACTCTGGATATCCTTGCCCCTTTCATGAGAATCCACCTGATGCCTACCTCCAGGTGCAACTATTGATATCATTTCGACCTTGCCACCCTGAAACGCAAGTGCAGGCTGGCCGAGAGAAAGTGGAGGGCTTTGGGGGCATTAACTGACAAACTGGCATGCCGCCTGTTCCAAAGGCAATGCAGACTCTCCATCCTCTCCAAGAAGAGGGTCCATATACAAGACTATGTCTCTGTGGCACCTAACAGCACGGCCAAACTCTTAAAAATCTGCAAGCAGCTGTCCAGTCCTACTGCAGTCTCCACCTCTCCTGTTCCCTCCCAGGCCCTCTGCATGGAGCTGGCCTCTAATTTCACCACAATTACTCGGGTTGTCCTGTTCACACTTTCCTTCTCCTCTTCCTCTATCTCTCTCAGGCCCCTTCTGGCCGCCTCTCCCGCCCCTCTTCCTTTATCCTCCTTCTCTCTGACAACACCTGACAATGTTTCTAAACAAGTCTGATCAATGAAAGTGTCATCCAAACAGGTGCTTCTCTGCTCTTCCAGAACTATCAATGACCACATTTCCACCCTTGCTCTAGCCTTGGCCAATTTCTGCAACCACTTTCGCTATTGAATCTTCCCCCTCTCTCCTCAAGCACTCCTTGTGCACCCTCCTCTTAAAAAGCCTTCTGCTGATCCTACCTGTTCGGGAAACTATTGCCGATTTCTATCACCCCTTTCCTAGGCAAACTCCTGGAAAAGCTGTCCATCTCCCAGCATACTCACCACACTGAATCTGTTGGTTGTCTCCATGACCATTAGTCTGGCTTCAGAGCTACCAGAGGCAAGGAAAATGCTATCCTGAACAACCATGAAGACCATGAAGATCTGTTCTCTAATCTTGATTCCTGCTCTCCCTCTGTCCACATCCTCCTTGACCTTTTCTCTGCTGTCAACTTAATCACGCCACCTTGCTCAATCAGCTCTGTGAGAACCTGGGCATCACAGATCAGGCCATGGCATGGCTGTTACGCTCACCTGGTATCCACAGGGACACCAGTCGGCCTTGGTTGCTAGGTTTGCCCTGTACCCCTTCCAAATCCCGGCTGGTGCCTCCGATGGAAGTCGGGCCTAAAAGCACAGGAGGACTAGAATTAGGATCAGATTCAGTCTCCTCCCACCTGACCTGGGTTCGACCCGATGGCCCTCGCCTCATCTTGTTGTTGTAATATCTGGCGTGCTCTCCATCCTGCGACTAAGTTAACTTCTCTGGTGCAAGCCAATTTAAGTGTCTTTTAAGGCAGGTAAGTCTGATTGCTGCAGTCTTTACATGTCCTTGCCTTACTTTCTTGTGATTAATGCCTTTTCTTATTCCCCCTTAGGTGAGCAGAGGTTCGGGAGTGCGCAGATGGGACCGGACTCTCACCGGAATGGAGCACGCAAGAGTGTAATGCAATTTTGGTAGGTAATGCGCGAAGTCCGGCTATTTTGTCCTTTATTTGCTAACCTGTACTCTTTCTTCCTTTTCAGGTCGCGGTGGTCTTTCCTGGCATGCGAAGTGTTCCGGAATGATGCCGGCCGAGAAGTGCCCAACCAGGTGAAGTTCTCGTGATGACTGCGGCTAGCGCCGTACTTAACTTGTTTTAACCTTGTCTTTCTCTCTCCCTCTTTCTCTAGGTTGCTTCGTTACGGAACGTTCATGCTGCCCCGAAGCTGCTGATGACTGGATGGGTGATCAGGAGCAGCAAAAGGATGCAAGAACGATGAACAGAAGCGGGATGGAATTAGCAGGTAAGTAGAGAGTATTAATGATGTTCTTTGTCTCCTCTGCAGGTCTGTTGTTCAAGGATCGCCGGAATCAGGTCGCTGGACACAATGCGTGTTACACTGCTGGCTGCAGAATAACGCGAAGCACGTTCTGTAACTTGTGTGTGGTTTATAGAGCCCTCTGTAAAGTAGTCCATGTAAAGTAGTCCGGGCTATCACACCCGAAAACACTGCACTACGCAGTCTGGTTCTTAGAATCTAGACTGTGTGCGTGGCTCCATGTTGGCTGCAGGCCCCCACAGAAAAAGTAGTGCCTTCAAGGAGGTTCTCTATTCGGCACATGAGCCTGGCGCAAAAGGCGCCAGGACTGACTCCAGGAGAGTCCAGGAAGATAGTGTAAGGCCCCTGTGGGCATGCCAGTGGGGCTGTTGGTCAGGGGGTCGTGACAATGGCTGACCTCCTTCCTCCTGGCCCAACCCTCCCAGTTCCAACCTGGCTCCTTCTATCCACCAAGTCTCTCTCCACATGTGCTATCCACTAGGGTTCTATCATCCCACCTTTGCTCTTCTCTTCTAACTTTCAGTGTTATGCAATGTCAATCAGCTCTCTTTCAGGCTTCCCCTAGCAGCCTCCTCTCCCTCACTCTTTCCGGACTTTCTATCCACAATCAATTATTGGTGTTGCTCCAACAGTCTCTGTCTTAATGCCAGTAAGATGGAAATCCTTCTCATTGGGACCACTGCTCCTGATTTCCCTCTCTCACTCTGCTTGCCCTCCTTGGGTCCTCTAACTTTGCCTTTCTGTGAGGCAAAAAACCTATGTGTCATCTGTGATTACACTCTCTCCTTCTCTCCTCACATAACAGACCTTGCCGAAATGACCCACTTCCAGCTGCACCTCCTCAGAGGTATTCTACCTTTTCTCACTTTCCACCAGAATCTCACTGTCTCCAGAACCCTGGTTCTCTCCAGGCTGGACTACTGCAAGAGCCTCTTTCTCAATCTACCTGCCTCTGCTCTCTGCCCTCTGCAACTCATCCAGAACAGGACTGCAAGATTTATCCTTGGCCTCAAGCCCAGAAATCATATCTCTCCAGTGGCTGCAAGGATCAAGTTCAAGATCCCTTGCATTGTCCAGAAGGTGTTCTGGGGCCAAGGCCTGCACTACATCCAACTCTGCCAACATACCTTGCTTCTAGAGCCCTTCGCTCTGCTGCCTCCAACTCTCAGACGGTCACATGCTTCTCTAGACACAGAGTGTAGGGTGGATCTCTTTCCTCTGCAGGTGCCTCCCTCTGGAACGGCTTCCCTGCCCCTCTCAGACTTGAGACATAGCATATACAGTTCCGGAAGCAGCGCTAGACCTTCCTTTTTGGCTCCAGCCTTCTCTCTCTTGCTTTTCTGTTAACTTACCTGTCTGCTGCCCCGTCTGATTGCCTGGTACCCTCAGAGTCTCACTGGATACCAGGCTCCTCCTTGACCAGTCTTCCTTGCACTGCCTCTTGGCCTTCCACGCACTTAGGGGTTGTAATCTGTAATTTCCTACAGCCCACTGCCTCTTAGAACTTACTAGGTAAACAGGTGGTTTGGGGGGAGCACCCTCCAATTAAAAAACAAAGACACCCGTGGAGTCCCGCAGAGTCCCGCTTTGCTTTGCTGGAGCTGCTGGAGCCGTTTTGAACTACTACTATTGGAAGCTTCTGAAAGCGAAACTACGTTCCCCACAAGGCCATTGTCACGCTCTGGTGGGCGTGCTATAAAAACGAGAGCCTGTGCGCACCGGTAGAAACTACGTTCCCCACAAGGTGGCTGCCTGCAACTGCACTTAATTCTGGACTATAGTAGAACATTTTAGTCCATATATTTATATTTATTGTGCTTGATTTCAGGCCATTGTCACTCTCTGGTGGGTGTGCTATAAAACCGAGAGCCTGTGCGCACCGCGCGCACACACCCATGGAGTCCCACAGAGTCCCGCATTGCTGCGGCGCTGCGGGCCCCGAGTCCAGGAGTCCAGGAGTCCAGGGGTGAAACCTTTGTGTGTCTACAGGTAACTCAGCTCGGTGCTGTAATACTTTGTAAAGTTTCAAGTCCTTTCACGTTCCTTGAAATCTTAAACCTTTTTATTAAGTTACTGCATATTTGTCTTTTAAGTTTCAGTGTGCCGAGTGTTTATTCATATTTTTATAATCCTTGCACTATAATCATAGTAGTAACGCACATTTAAAGACTGTACTTACCCCCACATCTGAGAAGTCATGTATAACTTAACAGCAGGAATGCCGTGTGTACAGGACAGAGTTATGTATGGTAGTGACCCTTGTACAACGCCGACTGGTGTTGTGTTAAAACATTCTCTAAACACTCCGGCAAATGAATCTGTCCCTAAATCCTGTGATAACCCCAACAGCCTCATTCGAACCTCAAAAAAAACATCACCTTGACGCCGATTAAAAAAAACCCTGTTTTTAATCGTGACATTCGTAACTTTTATGAAAAGATTACTAATGTGTCAATTCGAAATGATGCAACAAGCCCAATTTCTAAATCTAAATAACCCATTACACCTCAACTGCCTATTGATGTGTCACAGAAATCATTAATTCCGTCTAGCAATCTTAATGCTCCTGATCTAGGTGTCACTATTTCTGACTCTACTATTTTATGCATACTACAGTCTCCTCATAAACTATGAAATGCACGCACATTTTTCCAGTAGTGGAAGAGGAATCCTTGAATGAAGTTGAAATAACTGCCCAGGCTGATTGCACCATGACTGATAATGAATCCCGTGTGAACGATTCTGTGGTGTGCAAAGTGAATGATGAAGTAGTGGAAGTGATCTCTAATGAGGTCCCGTTGCTAGATACACCGCTCCATGCAGATAGTAGAGACCTGGAAAGCTCGAGAGTGTCATTCCTGACGGATTACAATCGACCAGGCTCCATGGACTCAACAAGACATGTTGAGGACGTATCTTTTTTACAACCTACACCGCGTCGATGCCTATCCGCCAGGAAACCACTTGAGCCGTCTGTTAACCCAGCTCTTCTGGAGATTACTCTAGGGGCCATAAATACCACAATATCCAGTCTGTTCAAACTGTTTGAGTCCTTAGACCATACGCTTGCTATTCAAGCCTCCAAGTTAGATCTAATTGGGGATTGGATGAAAAATGGTTCTCATCATGCTACCAATACATCAATAACGAAAAATTAATGCAAAGATTGTCAATTCTAGAGTCTCATTGTTTTTCTGGCCAAGCTGTTGAAGATCATGCTGGCTCCAGTGTTATGCAGAGACTCATAACATTAGAGTCTCTTCGCAACCCTTGTGCCATGACTGAGTCAGTCTTGCCCCTATTTACAAAAATGATTCATCCCGTGGAGAGTGTGGAGACTGTGATAGAAAAGAAAAATGACTCCTGGATTAGTCTTGACTCACCTGAGAGAAGTGTACCCCAAACGACGAGTGGTGTTAATATCCGTGAAGTGCCCAATCGGGTTACACAAAAAAAAGAAAATTTCCCAAAACAACACTTAGTGAAAAAAGCAAAATGGTGTCAAATAAACTACCATCAGGATGTAAGAGCACTCAAACTAAGCTTAAAACACAGCAAGTATCAAATACCATTGTCACGGGTTCGACAAATTCCGATTGCACTACACCAGTGACAACAGAGGTATCACGAGAAATTTCAACTAATAAAGCCTTCTTCAGGTGCAAATGAACCCATGAGACCTGGTCCCTTCCCAGTTAAGCCTACAGGGGTACAGGAATCTTCACTGGGTTACGCGCCATTGAATGATTTTATTGATTTGCTGTCCTATAGTCCAGAGGCAGGTACTTTAGGTCATCCCCAAAAGCCTCCAGAAACCTATACACTCTAGAGTGATGGTAGTGGGTGTCGATAATCCTTCCACCTCAACTGTTGCTCCGCAACAAGGTTTTGAAAACCGTTTGACTACTCTTAAAGCTGCGGTTCACTCTTATCTCCTGAAAAGATTGATGGAAGTGTTGCCAGAAGCGACACCCATCAATTTACAGTCCCTTCGAACCAAAACAGTACATTTTAGCAATGATCAGACTGATGCTCCATTTAAAGATTCAAAATGACCAATTCCAAAACAACAATAGCCTCAATGATTGGTGGCTGCTCTAGGAATATGGCTATACAAAACTCTCAAAAAAATCTTGATACACAGAAAACATCGCCTAAAGCTCACATGAGTGACAAGAGAGACGCTAATGCCCAGAGATTTAAAATTTACCATACCCTGATCCTGAAATGTCGTGATGGGGCCTTCCCAAAATATGACCTATGCCGCGCAAGTGTGTTAAATATTTTTGGTGATGTCGAGGGATTGGAAGTCATAGCCTCCAGTGATATAGACCAAACTGAATTTCTCTGTGATAGAAATCTATCTGTTGTTCGACTGTGGATCAAATCGGGAATAGTTCGTAACTCATTATGGAATGCGAGAATGGAATTATTTAATCTGGGCTTTTTATTGGCCCAGGATCCAGTGCGTCAGAACCTTCAGGAGTCTGATAACATAGCAGATTTTTTCCAAGGTTTTAGCTGATTCTCCTAAGTTAAATGGTGTGAAAATGAATGCCCTATGGTACGCAGACGATCTTGTTTTAGTCTTGAAAACACAGAGTGGATTGCATAATTTGTTAACCTCACTCTGCTCTTATTTTCGAGATAATTAATTGGTTGTAAATAGCACCAAAACTCAAATCATCACATATGTTCCCAAGGGCTTGCGAAGACATAGACTGGTGTGGCAAATAGAAAATACTATTTTACAAGTAGTACCAAATTATATTTTTTAGGTCTCATTTTTGGTGGTTGCCCATCTCACCATTCGCAACTACGCAAAATTGAACAAAAGCTATCCACTGCCATATATCAAACAAGATTAATTGTCTCTAAATATGGCAAATTTTCTATAAAGCCCGCCATTATATACTGGAGTCAGAACGTAGTAGCCACAATATTATATGGTCTGGAGACATATAGCACAATTCCACTGACTTTTCTGAATTCATTGGAGGCTAAATTCTGGCGTGCTACTTTACATCTGGCACAATGCACGTCAGGAGTGCTCATTCGCTATGAACTTGGTTTAATTTCATTAACCGCAATGTATAATTGGCGCCTATGTGCTCTGTTTCGTAAATGTTTGTTGACTCCATGTAACAACACTACATTAGCTATAGTTTGCAGCTACTTATTCAAATCTTCCGAAATGTTTCTGAATCAATGGTCTAGAAATATTCTTGTTGTTATGTTGAATGCTGACATTTCTCTTGAGACCCTCATATTTAATCCTGAGCGGGCTAAAAAAAAACTTAATTTAATGGATTGGATTGATACGAGGGCCAGTTGTTTACAGTACAAAGATTTTGATACTTCAGTATTTGGTCCTAAACGTTATAGAGAAACTGCATCTTACTCAAACTTAGCGCCATCTGCTGCAACAAGAAATGCAATATTGCGTTTACGGTTTAATATCTGGCCCACTCGCGAGGTTAAAACCAGAATGAAACAGATTGCTCCGCATGATAAATGGTGTCGTTTTTGTAAAGATGATACAGTTGTTGAAACATTGCAACATGTAATTATTGATTGCCTAGAACTTATAAATCTGAGGAGAATTCACTTTGCTAAACATCTTGCATATTTTGCACAGATTGACCCTAAACATCGATGGGTAGCATTGGCAGCTACCAAATGTATGAGCATTAGATTAGCTACTATTAACTTTCTGGCAGCCTGGAAAATTGAATTAATGGTAATCAATTTCCCATGTGGATGCATTTTTAAATTGCTCCTTGAAGGTGTTTTAAGGTGATTTAAGAGTTTTTGTATTTTCAATTTTTGATATGTTTATCTTAATGGTGATTATGTTATTGTAATTGAAATTGAAATTGTAAACTGTAATTGTGTATTCTTTTTATGTAAAACTTTTTGGGGCCGATTCATGGAACAAACATGCGCCGAAAATGTTGGAGCGAGCAGGCGCAAGCAGGCGCAAGCATAAAAAAAAGGCAGACGCGCACGCGTGCGATTCATGGAAGTCCCTGCGCGTGTTTTCCTTGGGATGTGCGCCAAACCCGAGCGTGGTGCACACGGGCGCACACGTCATTGCAACAGCTCAAACGCCGTGCGCAACGCACACAGGGAAAGCGCTCAATGTCCGCGCACACACCAAAAAGGGGGCAGGACACCTGGCGTAACACACGGAATGGGGAACAACGCGTGAAAAAGAAGACGTAACTGGGAAGTACTGCTGGGAAGTACACGGAATGCCCACACACGCGTGAACCACACGTATTCATGGAATCGAATAGGGCAAACCCGCGCATGGGCAAAGACACACACAGGCCTAAACACGTCCGCCACACGAAGGCAGGAGGTAGCGTCCCTGCGCATTACAAAAGTGTGCGCAAACAAAAAGCACATATATACAGCTATGATGAATGTCCCATACTGTGGTCCCCTAGGATAAATGATGTGCACGCAACACACAGGAACCCCATAAAAAGAAGAAAAAGAGACAAGCGCCCCTCAGTAGCCCATGTGCGTGCAAAAATGACACACGTAGTATGGTGTGGCAGCCAGTAGCCCAAAAAAAACGTACGCTATCAACAGGCAGGCCAGTATGGCCGTAAAAAAAAGGGGTACGCGACAAACACGGACACCCGCTGTGTGAAAAATAGCGTGTGCGTGTATTACTGGGGTGCGCGGGAAGATTCACACGCGATTGGCCCTGTGCGAGTGGGGTACGTGTATTACTGGGGTGCACGGGAAGTTTTACACGCGATTGACCCTGTGTGAGTGGGGTACGTGTATTACTGGGGTGCGCGGGAAGTTTCACACCCGATTGGCCCTGTGCGAGTGGGGTACGTGTATTACTGGGGTGTGCGGGAAGTTTCACATGCGATTGGCCCTGTGCGAGTGGGGTACATGTATTACTGGGGTGCGCGGGAAGTTTTACACACGATTGGCCCTGTGTGAGTGGGGTACATGTATTACTGGGGTGCACAGGAAGTTTCACACGTGATTGGCCCTGTGCGAGTGGGGTACGTGTATTACTGGGGTGCGCGGGAAGTTTTACATGCGATTGGCCCTGTGCGAGTGGGGTACGTGTATTACTGGAGTTCGCGGGAAGTTTTACACGCGAAAGGGCCCTGTGCGAGTGGGGTACGTGTATTACTGGGGTTCGCGGGAAGTTTTACAAGCGAAAGGGCCCTGGGATAGCGGGATACCACTCACCATCTGCCTTGTGTGTAGAAGAACGCATAGCCAACACCCACCCTCTGTGAAGTAATAGCGTGTGAACCCCAACGGCTGGAAAACACATGCCCGCACCCCACAAAAAGCACGTACAGAGCAATGGAAAGCCACGTGGGATCTTCAACCCGTGCCAGGACAACACCCGTGCGCGATACGTCACAGACACGCTTACGCGCTAAGGGCCTTTGGTCCAATGAAATCACGTACTTGTGCTGACGCGCTTACGCACTAAGGGCCTTTCCTCGGATTTCACACTGACGTGCACTTTTTTCACGTGCAAGCTGGCCATGCGTACACACACGGAAGACCACGCTCCTGCCCTGAAGGCCATTTTCCTGCCCCCCCAGAACCCTGAGCACGCTCCCACCTGCCATCTGCTGCTGCCTGACTGCCTGCTGCCCACGTGCCCAGCTATTTGGTGCCTGCACGTCAGCCAGGGTTCCAGTTGCTGTGTCCACCCCTGCTGGAACAGAAGACTTCCGACTCCCGACTGGGATACCATCGCTCCACAGCCCAGCCCCAGGACTGAGTTGCCCACCCACGCCTGCCTCGGGGTTCGTCATGTCGGGGCAAACACCATCTGAGACCACTGGCGACCCCCAGCCAGAGAGGCAGAGGCCCCCAGCCAGAGAGGCAGAGGGCCACCAGCTTCAGTGTGAAGGAAGTTGGTGTCCTGGTGGAGCATGACCTGGGGCATTATGATGACCTCTTCGGAATATCACGCACCAACACGGAAGGACGGGAGAGGATCTGGGACGACGTAGTGGTTGCCATCAACGCGGAGGGGGTGGCAACCCACGACATCAAGCACGTTAAGAAGCGCTGGGAGGACTTCAGGTCCAGGACCCTCACAAGGCCCGGCGCCTCGCGGAGGGGTGTCGGGTCAGCATGAGTGACATCCAGGTGAGGGTCCTGGAACACGTATGCCCGGCGCTCCATGCCCAGATCCTTCAGAGGATAAGTGGCCAAGCATTGGTGTGCGAGATAGGGCATGTTCCAGTGTGCTGGTAGTCTGATACTTGCCTGTATGTGTGACATGGGCCATGTATGGATGTGTGTGTGCAGGGACATCATGGTCATGCATGTGAGACCAGTCATGTGCGAACCGCATGGTTGGTGCATGAGTTCCAATGCTACATGGGGAGCTGTATGGCAAATGCACACATGAAAGCATGCCAGTGTCTGTTCTTGCACATGGTGGGGGTGTGAGAAATGTGTCTGTGACTTCGATACACCATGGATTCATGACACATGTCCGTGATGATGTGTAGATTCACTCATGCAGTGCGGTCACCGTTGTATGCACCATGTCTATCCACTGTGTCTGTGGTGTACAAGGCATGATGCATGACCCTCCGGTGATGTGTGTGCATGGGATCAGTGTGAGCCAGGATGCATGTGAGTTTGAAGGCAACATTTTGATTAATAGAGGCCCTTGTACATGGATGCTGATGTTGATTGCAGGCGCCATGCCTGTTTATTCATGTGTGTTGCATGCATTCACCCATATGTTGTGGAGGGACAGGATGGAAGTGATGTTAGACACTGCCACTCATGTGTTATTGCTCCTGTCTAGGGGAATATTGTACTGTACCCTGATGCTTGTGTTGTATGTCTCCCTCTACGCAGCATCAAGTGAAGAAGAGGGCGGAGACGGCGCTGTGGAGCCAAGCTGCGGGGATGCCTCCACTGGGCGGTGACGCAAGGCCCAGCCACCCTCCCAAGACTTGCCATCATCCGGGAGCGAGGGGGCTGGTGCCGTGTCTGCCACTACAGCTGTGGCAGAAGGGCCGGGTGAGCCCCCACAGGGGCTTGCAATGGCGGAAGACGGTACAGAGACATCCAGGTTGGTGGTCTCCACAGAGGAGGAGGAGCCCGCTACTGATGCGCGCATGGGGCCTGGTGGGGCTAGTACCACTGGTGCAAGTGGTGCAGGCCAGGGCCAGGGTCAGGAGGCAGCACAGGTCACCGCGGAGGGGCCTGTGCATGTCCCTGTCCTTGACCCTGTGATTGCACCACCATGCACCAGCAGGGAGGCTCAGTCCCAGGCCCGTCCACAGGTAGGGGAGAGTGCCATCATCTGCCTCTCCACTACCTGCGGACGAGGGGTCCCATGAACATATGGGCTCCGTCCTGATTGGTGTCGCATTGCGCACGTGTGACATTCGTGATGACGTGCGTTCTTCCTGGTCAGAGAACGCATGCCATCACGAAGAACAGCGGCGCGACGTGGCACTGTTGGGAGGGGGCCTGGTTGGTGGGTTCCTACATGTGACGCGCACTCTGGCGGACCTCTCCTCCTCTGTGGAGACTATGCGCCAGTCATTCTCCCTGCCGTCTTCCGGCCCAGATTCCACCAGGGCCCCCTGTGGACCTGGCCTGACCAACACAGTCAGCTTGGTGGAGATCCCATCCCTGCCACTGTCGGGAGTCGGCGGTCCAGCAGGGGTGGACACCACAACTGGAGACCAGCTGATGGAGGATGTGCAGGCATCATCGGACAGGGCACATGGACAGCAGCAGCAGCAGGAGCAGGCTCTAGGTGGGAGCAATGATGGCTCGGGGCCATCAACATCAGAGGGGCAGGCATCGGCCAGAGGGCAGGAGGACCCTGGAATGGATGTGTCTTCCGTGTGGCTGCGGTTGGGCCAGCGTATAGGAGCGGAGCGGCGGCGGGCACAAGAGGCGCGGCTCACCATGGTCAGGGCGGAGTTCTCCATGCGTCGGGCGTTGAGGCGGGTAGAGTGCCTCGAGGCGACTCGCAGGGAGTTGGAACAGGCCATAAGTGCCTCCCTGCGAGACCTCAGGGCCAGGGCAGAGGCCCGCCTCTGGGACATCGACATGGAGTTCGATGATGCCCTAGCCCGGGACACCACAGAGTGAGCTGCAGGACTTGCCCGCCACCATTGTATATAGTTAGATAGTGTTAGGTTTCCTTTCCTTTTTTTTAAAATTTTGGTTGCGCTTGGACAATGCACTACTTTTTTGTATATAGTTTTTTATTAGGTAGTATTTTTGGTAGGTTTCATTTCATCAGTTGGGCTCATGGACCCTGGATTGTTCATTTGTACATAGTTCACCATTGGATTATTCACATTTTTTTAATTTTCACCATGGAGCAATGGATTTAACTTTCTTTTTTCCCTTGGATTTGCTTTGTTGGACTGTGACTTTGGACACCATTTCTTTTGGATTTCTTTGGATTATGATTTCTTGTTTTTTATTCTTTTACGGACATGCAGCATTTTTTTAATTATTCCCATTGTTGTGTGCTTTCTTTTAATTACATTCATGTTGTGTTTAATACATTTTTTTCTTCATACTTCGATGTGTGGTATTATCTCATTGGTTTCATGCATGTCATGATATGGGTTTTCACATTCACTTGCACCCATTGTGTGTGTGTGTGTGATGGACATGTGTTCATTTACATACTTGCCTTTGGGGTTGTATCATGTAATTGGCTTTTCTATGTGGATGTATGCAATACTTGGTTGGGTCTTTGGGCTGGGGAGGCTGGCCCTAAGGGTCATGATTGAGGGGGCAGGGGGACATGAGTGGGACATGAGTGGGGGCCTGCTGGCAGGTGCCCTGCACTACTGGGGGGTGAGGGTGCAGGGGGACATGAGTGGGACATTAGTGGGGGCCTGCTGGCAGGTGCCCTGCACTGCTGGGAGGTGGGGGTGGAGGGGGACATGAGTGGGGCCTGCTGGCAGGTGCCCCGCACTGCTGGGGGGTGGGGGTGCTGGGGGACAAGAGTTTGGGCCTGCTGGCAGGTGCCCCGCACTGCTGGGGGGTGTGGGTGCTGGGGGACATGAGTTGGTGACCAGTAGTGCAAGCTGACATGTGGCTTGGCTGGGGGGCATGCCCATGGTGGATGGGCTGCCTGCGGGACATGACCAGGGGTGCAGGGTAGTCCCCTGTGGTGTGGGATGCCTGCAGGGGACATGGAGGGTGTAGAGGGAACACCTGGGAGGACCCACACTGCCAATTCACATGTAGGACTCCCCATGCACCCCCGAAATAAACGTACCCTGCTCAAATCTGTGGGATGTTTTTACCCATGCATACAAGCCCTACCATAAAACTGTTCAGTACTGGCATGGAAAACATCATGATGGTCAGAACTCCCCAGAGAGTGCACAGGGAAAACATGAAGAATAGGCTGCCACCCATTTTTGCCTATGTTGTGAGCACAGGAGGGAACTGCGTAAAACCACCATTGGGCTACACACACAGTAGCCTGAAACCATTGGGAATGGCAATGCTGATTGCCAAAAAAGCAACTCAGAACTGTGGGGAATTCATTTTCTTAATCCCAAAAATGGTTGCATTACCAG
This sequence comes from Ambystoma mexicanum, assembly GCF_040938575.1. Taxonomy (NCBI): domain Eukaryota; kingdom Metazoa; phylum Chordata; class Amphibia; order Caudata; family Ambystomatidae; genus Ambystoma; species Ambystoma mexicanum. Next base: position 1,511,708,319 of record NC_090922.1, read on the forward strand.
TACTCACCACTATCAGAAAGCCGGCGTTTTAAAACCACGAGACTTTTGTGTAAAACTGAACAAATGAAACAAAACCAGACCAAGGAAAGACTTGCTAAGAGGTGGATACAATGTAAAACTATATCCTGAAATGACTTGAAGGAAGTAAATATTTAATGTATATGTAAAAATTGTAAGTGATTTAAACTGGGAACAAAAAGTGACATTTAGCTGAAACCTGGATTAATGAAACTGGATTCTGCCTGACAACTACCCCGACAGGAGTAGAATCTGGATGCTCAGCCACTCTGCCCCTGGCCAAAAGGAGTTAACACCTCTCTGATTAGATTAGGGGTGGAACAGCTGGGGACTACAGGGAGTTGAACAAAGGCCGGTCCTGGACTCAGGCAAATGTTATATTGGGGCATCGTAAAATAGCTTCCTCTTGGGAGAAACTGGGAGGGGCAGTGCCTCTGCAAGCCAGCTGAGCTTGGGGGAAGTGGATAAACCAGTTATTCCACCCTGTGATGTGGGAAGCCACACCCCTTTTTGACCAGAGCATAATTTTAAAAAGATAGATAACTCATAGTGCGGACTTGTCAGAATTATATAAGTAATATCATTATTTTTGTGATTTTTCTGTGAACATTTTGAGAGGCGTTAGGACCCTGTGGTGTATTCTGGGGGGTTACTAGCGGAAAATAGGGTCTCACTCCAAATGTCTGCATGTTAAAAATCTGACACTTCATCAATTAATGTCCATACTCCTTGCGCACATGTGTGTAATTTTGGGTAAATGTCCGATATTGCAAAACCAGTTAAAAAGCGCAAAATGTTGTCATTTTTGAATGCAAGCCCCCAGGAAGATCAGAGGCGGACAAGCATGGACCATAAGGAATATATAATGTGCACATGTAATTTCAACAAATTGTATATCTGGGAAAGATGTAATTGAATCAAATATAGATTTGTGGGCAAACTGACCAGGGGAGGATCCTCTGACCCATAAACAGACCTCATCATGATGACAATCCATTTCCTTCCCCCAATCATGGGAGAGGGGAGAAATGGGCCAATGACAAGTAGAGAGGGGCAGGCTTAGCTAGGCCCAGGCACACACCCATTTTCAAAACACATAAAAAGAGACTGCTGGGACAGGTAGAGACATTCAATTCTATTTGCTGTGGAGCATGCTGACCGACGACTTCACATCCAGAGATCCTACACTTAGACTTCCAAGCTAAACAGAGACTACAGAACTATGAACCAAGAAGGCCCACTGCAAGCAAAAGTATTTGTCAGCAGGCCTCAAAATCATTTGCAAACTATTCCACAGCCGGGCGAGCTGTCTGAATTCTTTTGACAAGAACTCTAACCAGTACCCAGAAAGCAGTGTTACATCCAGAATCCACTTGATCCGGACCGGAAAGCAGAGCAGTATCCAGTACCAGAGGCCGCTGAATCCAGAGAGGCTAGACCAGCAGAGCAGAGCTGACCCAGACCGCTGTGAGCAGAACCAGAGAGCTGACCCAGATCACTGTGAAGTGCCGAGACCAGAACCGGAGTCCAGTCCAAAACCTGACCAGATCCGTGGCGAGGCCTATTTCAAATTTATATTGTGAGTACCTAGCAGAACTGTGCAGAACCAATCTCTTAGTTAAAATAATCTAATCCAAACTATTTTAACCTAAGTAGAACAGCCTCCTAGAAATCGTGTCATCTGTCATTTGGAAAGCTGCACAACTGTCACCTGTCAATTCTGAAGCTGCAAGCTGTCACCTGTCATTTTGAGTTTTACTTTAAATCCGAAAAACTACCTTTATTTAATCGTCCGTATCTCTGGAACCGTTTGGGCTAGGAACGGGATTTAACTTTCCTCTGTACTTTTTCTGCAATCACGATTTACACACTCGCGAAATTTACCGCGATTTGCGATTTTGGCTCAATTTCTCCACTTGTCAAAATAGCAGCTCCATTCTTTCTTTTTGTTAAAATCCGTTTGCAACTTGGTAATAACTCATAGAGCATTGCTAAGGTGAGCCTGAACTAATACCAACACGCATCTCCCACTCACCCTGAATCTCTAGAGGGAATTAAAATCAGTTGGCACATTTTCCCTTCCATTGCCATCACATTTAAAAGCATTTTGGGCCTGTGTTTCAAACTCCTACCTGTTTCCTCTAAGCTTGCTGGGGGGGAACTGAATTTCGTATTGTATTTGATTGCATTCCTGAGAACTGTGTGCTCCTCTTTCCATCTCCTTCCATTTCTTACATTGCATAGGGGGGGGGTGAATTGCCAGAGAAAAAGTGATTATCTTATCTTTTGCTAAAATCATATCAAGTATTTCTGTACTGCATTTTATTCCTCATTGCTTTTCCCTTGAAATCATAAAAGTATTTTTGCTACTTTATCCATCCTATACTAACTCCTCATTGATTGTAAAGAAGTGTGCTAGTACCAGATTACCCATTGTTGATCAACATGATATGTCTAAGTGTACTATCAGATATTAATTTATTATAAAGTGTGATATATATATATTGTTTAATTTTTCAAATAAACCTTTTAATTTGCAAAACAAACCTACTTCTTGGCTCAGTGGGGTCAGGGGGATTCTAAGAGGGGGGTGTTATACAAGGGTGGTCATCCAGAGTACTGAACTAGACATAAAAATACATTAATAAGGGTTTTCCTCAGCATCCCAGACTAGGCATTGACTTGGCTATAGTGTTGATTGATTATCGCTTACAAATCGCGTGTGAGACTTCACGCGAACCCCAGTTATACACGTACCCTGCTCGGACAGGGCCAATCGCATGTGAAACTTCCCACGCACCCCAGTAATACACGTACCCCACTCGCACAGGGTCAATCGCGTGTGAAACTTCCCGCGCACCCCCGAAATACACGTACCCTGCTCAAATCGCGTGTGAGACTTCACGCGAACCCCAGTTATACACGTACCCCGCTCGCACGGGGCCAATCGCATATGAAACTTCCTGCGCACCCCAGTAATACACGTACCCCACTCACACAGGGCCAATCGCGTGTGAAACTTCCCGCGCACCCCCCAAAATACACGTACCTTGCTCAAATCGCATGTGAGACTTCACGCGGACCCCAGTTATACACGTACCCCGCTCGCACAGGGCCAATCGCATGTGAAACTTCCCGCGCACCCCAGTAATACACATACCGCACTCGCACAGGGTCATTTGCATGTGAAACTTCCCGCGCTCCCCCCGAAATACACGTATTCTGCTAAAATCGCGTGTAAAACTTCCTGCGAACCCCAGTAATACACGTACCCCACTCGCACAGGGCCAATCGCGTGTGATACTTCCCGCAAACCCCAGTAATACACGTTCCCCGCTTGCTGTGTGCTGTGTGGCGGCCATGTATACTGGTACAGGGTTAGCGCAGCCCTTTGCGCTGGATTGGGGATTTTGATGGCTTTTCCCTCCGCAAGGGGCGTTCTTGGGGGTGTAACTGGCGCTCCTGCAGGGTCGCTGCGCCACTGTGCGCCACGGCTGGTTTTGGTAGCTAAAATCCATGAATACGCTGTGCGTGGAAATGGATTTTAGCGCACGCGGCTGGCGCAGAGATTCACACGTTCACACTGTGCGCCAGCCGCGTTCGCCCCTTGTGCACTAAATTCTATGAATTTCCCCCTTTATCTCATTGTTATTAGAATAGATTGATAAAATTGTAATAATAGAAAAAGTTGATTTATTTCAAATATATTCAATAAAAAAATTAAAATAAAAAATAAAAATAAAACATTTTTAATTCACAAAATATGTTTTTGTTATTAGTGAATTTGTTATAAACACATGGAACCTGCCCTGGCTGCATTTACTCTGAGCCAGATGCCCTATTTCCCTTCCCCTCGCCTTGCACTTCCCCCTCTCCCTTCAACTTCCACTTTTGTTGCCTTACTTGCACGATCCAAATGACACAAGGCCTAGTAGGATTGTTTGTCTTGTCGTCCCTCTCTTATCTGGTGCCGCCTAGAAAAACTTGCGTACAGGCGCAACATAAATGCCATATGATATCATTTGTTTGAAGATGGATGTGAGGTAGAGTGTGTTGTCAGTTTTGAGAAAGAGTATAAACTGTGGGGCTCCTGGCGTTTCCCTGATCTGTCCAGGTAAATGACGTGATAATGTATACAATTGACCAGGGCATCCCGAATGGATGAAAAACTCTTGTGACTCAAAGGCATTTTAGTAAAATGGTTTACTCATGATGAGGTTTTTTTTATAACACATTTGGTAGCCTAATACATACATGTGATCCTCATTACACAGGACAGAAATAAAACATGATTTATATGTTCTGATTAAATAGGCAAAGAAATCAATGCACATAAAGGATAAACAACAGTGACAATTATTACAAAGCATACTGTACAGAGCAGATGGGTGCCATTTCCTTTATTGGGAGCAAAGGTTATTGTGGAATTTGCTGATTCAAACAGTTTAGAGATGACAGTTGACGTTTGGCATTGTGAGGTGGACTGTCGACACAGGTGTGTTTCGACCACTTTAAAAAGTCTATGGTGCTTTAAATTGGGCGGCCTTCATCAGGACGGAGGAACACATTTTGTGAGGACAATGAATGATGGATCCTGTGTGAATCGTGTGGGCCTTTTTGAAGACACTGAGGGACTCCATTTGTGTTGATTAAGAGGGGGGTGTGAGTACAAAATGTAAATAAAACCGAACAACCTTGTGGTTAACAAGCGTGATCGGAGATTGCATGGGAATCAATCGTTCGGCATGGGAAAAAAAAAGAAAAAGACAGTTTCCTTTAGGAAGCACCTTTAACAGTTAAAAAAAAGAACTAAAAGACATAGAGCCTCATTACAACCCTGGCGGTAGAGTGATAATGGAGCCGGTAGTGCTGCCGGCGCCGTTAACACTCTACCGCCACATTACAAGTTCTGCTCGCAGGGCTTCTCTCTACGTCTGGTCAGACAAGACTTGCAGAGCGGCACCCGCTAGCAGAACAGGATGGTAGCAACAATCCCGTTATTAACAGGGCCGTTGTTACCATCCTCCCCATTCCCATTGAGCCCTAAGGGGGCTCAAATGGGAATGGGGACATACCGGGTCCAGGTCCCGTGAATGGCAATTACTGGGCCTGCAAAGGTCGGAATGGCCCGGTAATTCCCATTTTTCGGGATCCGGACACGGACCGGAGTTTGGGGGTAGCCATGCTGGTAAAATCGGCATGGCTATCTCCAAACTCGTAATGAGGCCCATAATCTTATAGACTCCATCTACTTCACATTTTCCCATTAGCATTTTGTGGTGTGCTAATGGAAATAATGTGGCATTTATCCCCCGTTCCAGAGGCTGGAACAGGGGATAATGGCCCGGCAGCTGAAGTTATGGGCCCAAGTGAAGCAACAGCGGATAACAAGGGCTGTAGGCCATTATCCATGGGTTTCCAAAGAGGTAAACTGGGGTGCTAAAAAAGGATTTTCCTTCCTACATTGGGATGCGCACAGTGTCCCACTGTATGAAGGAAAATCCTTTTCCAAGATGGCTGCTATGGAAAGAGTAGCACCCCTTTACTTGGCGGTCTGCGGTAGGCGAAGAGAAGGAGTGAATGCAGCAGTGGCATTCGTTGCTGCCGAAGTAAGGAAAGTAGAGAGGGTGGAGGGTGAAAAAATTGTGATGGATGGACAGGGGGGATGGTGGCAGGGAGAGCCGGCCGTCAGGTGGTTCAAGCCAGCGTTCCAAGCCACCTGATTGGCTGGCTCCCCCGCCCTATTTCCTAATGGAGAATTGTATACAAGAGAAAAATATAAAAGGACAGAAACAATTTTCTGTCCCAAATACTTTTCTCTAGCAAACAATAAGGACCATAATCGATGGACCTTCATAACTATCCACAGTCTCCACAGTCCCCTTTCCAGTCCATGGATCATTAAAAGACCCAGATGGCATGTGCACACCATCACACAGGGCAGCCCGTCTACCCTTTTTAATTTTATATTTGTAACACTCCCCCAATGCCTACTTTCAAACAGTCACACATCCTTCCGTCAATCACTTCCAAAAACAGTCCTTATAACCCTATGACCATATTAAACTTCCACACACCAACCGCCACTTAACAATCTTCATCAAATCTTTTGCATCTGCTTTTTGGATGCCAAAGTGGGACGCCACTGGCTAACTACTGGAGGAGAAGAGTCCCAAGGGTGGGATGCATCTTAGCCATAACATCCCTTTAACAAAGAATTTTCCGTCAATTTAATAGGTTTTTATAAGTGAAAATGTTTCATGGTGCTACATCACTGTATATAAGTTATTAATAATTCTTCTTTCATATATATGAAAGAACTATAAACCTCCTTTAAGAAACACATTTTTTGTAAAACACATACTTTTGTCTGTCGTCATCAGCAGCGCATGCTGGGGATGTAAATCATTGTGCAATTGCCTATGGCATAAGGCTCCACCATGACCCCATCCGAACCAAGCCACCCCTATTATTCACTGCATTTATCTTGCATCCTATCTCAGTGTCAACTATACACTAATAATGATACCAAAGGCTAGTGCTCATGGTTTGCAGCCATGGTCAGTCTCCAAATCCATGGGGCATGGGCTTTGGCCATGTTGCATTCCTCAATAAGCAAATCAGAGTGGTATCTGGTCAATCCATCGAACACCAAAGCATCTAATACCAAACCATCGAATTATATGCAACAAAATTTCATTCCATCAAATAGCCATTTCATTGTATATAATTCGATGGATCCATCGAAATTTGTGGGGTTTGGGTTGGGGCTAGGGTTAGAATAGTGGTTAGATTAGGGTTAGGGGTAGGGGTAAGGGTTGGGTTAGGGATAGGGTTGGGGCTAGGGTGGGTTAGATTAAGGGCTACATTAGGGTTAGGGTTGGGGGTTAGGGTTCAGGCTTGGGTTTGATTAAGGGTTACATTAGGGTTACGGTTGGGGCTAGAGTTAGATTAAGGGTCACATTACCTAGGGTTGGGGCTAGGGTTAGATTAAGGGTTACATTAGGGTTAGGGTTGGGGCTAGGGTTAGAGTTAGGGTTGGGGCTAGTGTTAGATTTAGGGTTACCTTAGGGTTAGGGTTGGGGCTATAGTTAGGGTTGGGGCTAGGGATAGGGATAGGGTTGGGGCTAGGGTTAGATTAAGGGTTACATTAGGGTTAGGGTTGGGGCTAGAGTTAGGGTTGGGGCTAGGGATAGTGTTAAGGTTGAGGCTAGGGTTAGATTAAGGGTTACATTAGGGTTAGGGTTGGGGCTAGGGTTAGGGTTGGGGCTAGGGATAGTGTTAGGGTTGAGGCTAGGGTTAGATTAAGGGTTACATTATGGTTAGGGTTGGGGCTAGGGTTAGGGTTAGGGTTGGGGCTAAGGATAGTGTTAGGGTTGAGGCTAGGGTTAGATTAAGGGTCACATTAAGGTTAGGGTTGGGGCTAGGGTTAGTGTTACGGTTGAGGTGGGCATGGGGTTTGGGGAGTCTGGGGAGGGGACCCCCCAATATACAAAAAAAAATTAAACCGTTACAAGGAGCTGGCCAGTGCCGACATTTCAGCACTTGAGAGCTCCATGTAATGTTTTAAAGTTATAGAATAAAAAACAAGCATTGAAATGCTCTCTTTTACATGTAAAAGTGCATTTCCATTGAAACCAGTACATTTATATTTTTGATGGACTGGTTTAGATGGAAAGGCACTTTTACATGTAAAAGGTAGCCTGTCAATGCTTTGGCATTCGATAATGTTTATTAGATGCTTTGGTTTGTCGTTGCTTTTTTTCGATGTAATCACTATGAACCAATCAGAGCTCACTTTGCCTTTCCCGAGGGCCAGGCCCACTACCCAGACACTAAATGTATATCATTAGTAGTTCTACTTACATTCTTACACTTTGGAAAAATAGAACACAAGGCATATGTCCAATAACATTTAGCATTTAGGTCCTTGCTAATGCTCACTGTGCAGGTTTGTTGTAATTAGTCCACCATTACAGGCTGTAACCACAAGCAGAATATTTGTTCCCATTCAAACCTACAGCTTTGCCCCTGCTGCATTCCCCAAAACGCAAATTACAGTACACATTTCTCCTTGCTGACGACCAGGCCACTTTCCCAAACACCAATATTATATCACTGTTTTATGTACTTACATTTTCACACTTTCAACATAATAAAATACAGGACATATTTGCAAAACCATGCTTTGAAGTTCTTGCTGACCCTCCTCGTGCATATTTGCTGCAATCCCATCCAGCACTTCAACATGCACCCACAAGAAGATTGTTTGATTTTGTCCCCTTTCAATGAAATTCCAAAGTTTCATTGAGTGGCGCCAAAGTTATAAGCCATCCAAAATTGCTTTTCACAAACCCTGTAATGCAGAAATAGGCTTTGATGCCCCCGAACATCCCAGATTTTCTCGACCATCACAGGACTGCCCCAGAGATTCGGACTGGTTGCGGACGCAGAATTGAAACAGTACCTAATTTTGGGTCTTTTTAAGGCCACATCCCAGCCCATCCTCATCACACCTCACCTCCCCAGAGATTGTGTCATTAGTTTGACAAGTGCAATGTTATGTTTTTCAGTATGTTTTACTGCGCTGTCTGCGGACACCGGCCCCTATCTGTGAATCCAACATGGCGGACATTTCCAAAAATTTGATGCAACTCTTTTTTTTTTATTGTTCAATCAACGGGTGCGTCTGATGTCTGCGGACATTACATCGCCCTCTAGACCAATCAGATGCCCGTCCGTGGACCGAACAGGGAAGTGAATCCGCGGACCGAACCCAGATATCAATAATTTTCTTTGACCTACTTCCTTTTCTAAAAAAACGACTGGACCTATTTACACCAAATTTGCAAAAGCATGCTTTCGGGACCAATCTGCCGCACCAGCCAAAAATTAGGTTAACATCTATCCAGTGGTTTGGGCTGTAGGCATGACCAAATCCTTTTTCCATTGCATCTATAGGACAAACCACACATTTTGGGACCCGCCTATATATTTGCCTCCCCTGTATGAAAACTCACCAAACTTTGCAGGATCAATCTGACAGGGCCATATAAATATTTTGTAAAGTTTTGTGAGGATTCATCTGAGTGGGCAAAGTTATAAGCCAAACAAAAAGCGCTCTTTGTATGGGTTGAGCAACAGTATGGGTTGAGCAACATACCCATAACTACAGGCCCTGTAATATATTTTGATTAACAGTCAGGTAAAAAACATGAAAAAAGAGCAAAATAATTCTCAGAAACACTGGAAATTTCACCCATGCACCAGCGAGCCATCCTCCATTGCCTCAAAACTGGTTGTAGTCAGTGCTATTGACAGAGAGCAATTTCTGCAGGTGAAAATGCCACCTTCTGGAGACCCACATTGGGGGTCCAATGCAGGGACGGCAGAGGAGCCACTCCCATCATTGGCAGCAGATGGAGTTGACAGAGAGGTCTAGATAATTATGCAGTTGCCGGTGGTGGTCCTGTTTCATCTGTGGACTGTGCTGTTGCAGGTCGGTGGTGGATTTGAAGGGCATTGCAACAAAGCCAGATTGCCTGTTGCCAGACCCTGCTCCGGAAACGTTTGTTCTCTTGAGGCCAGCGGTAATGAAACAGGTGGTTTACGAATTCTGTGGTGCCCACGCTCTGTTCAGGAACCATAGAGAATCCACTCCTGTGCATCTCACATCAAAATGTGCACTTATCTATTGTTTTTGTACTGTGCATTTCCCTCCACATAAAATAAAGTTATTAGAAGAATAAGAGGTAGCTTTTGTTTCATTGGGTGTATACAATGTATCAGGGCCTCTCCGGAAAAAAGTAATCCCAAGAAAGAAAAGTAATCCAAGAAAGGAACGTACACCATGAAAGAAGTCATGCAGATGTATTGGACCCAAACAGCTGGTAGACACGCTTCAGACATTCCCGTGGAGCTTAACTGAATGAAATGAGCTTGCAATGCCACACACTGCAGCAGTACTTTTTATACCCAAATTACATAATTTCCGCTACATTTTTGGGGCAGGTCACAGGTGCTGATTTGTGGAACTACGTCACATTCCTATAGTGTGCCATACCTTCGATTACCTCTAGTGGATAAAACATTTCTTGCAACAAAATCACATCAACACCCCTTGTGATGTCACATACCTTCCCACACAGCTGTTATTGCGCTGATCAGCCAAAGAAGACTTGATGGCCATTGGTTGGCACTGCCCAATATGTAAATGAGTAACTTGCTATGTGATTGGACACGGCATCTTGCAATGGCACAGGGCGAGTCCTTCCCACCGAGTCTGACCAATGATGCGCATGTGCGGGCATCAGCGAGGACACCTCAAAATTGTGCACCCTAGAAACATTAAAACCTTCCTCTGCTGATTGGCTCCCTGTCAAGCACCCCCCAGCCCCTACCACATCGCTCTAGCCCCTCAGATCTCTTCTCATGCTTCGTTACCAGGCGTGCTTCTGAAAAAGTATCCAACACCATGAATATATTTTGATTACCTGTCCGATAGCTGGTCTGATATCAGGTTTGAATCCCGGCAGGGTCAAACTTGGCCTTTCATCCTTTCGAGGTCGATAAATGAGCACCACACACTGTGGGTAATAAAAATCAGCGCTCAGATACCTGAGGTTTTGTAGCTCTATATAAATGCTAAATTATTATTATTATTATTATTATTATTATTATTATTATTATTATTATTATTATTATTATTATTATTATATTTGATTCCTTTTTCCCTGCCAATTCTCTTTTCATACCTAGGTGCCTAGCTAGGTGGCCTCCAAGGTATCTCATAGACAGACTTTGCTAGGACTGTGTTTTCCTGGGAAACATAAGTCTTGCAACATTACTGTGCACAGATTCTGCTGAGTATTCCAAAAAGGAAGATTACTGTCACAAAGGCCTGCAGCTGTCTACAACAATGCTTTCCTAACATGGGCCCACACAACATGGCTTTTCTAATGTTCACATATTGCTCAAAGTCCCCTACCATAATTCCCCATGCCCATTCCACACCAGCTACCCCATTACCAAGTGAGTAATACCCCCTCCTTTCCAGACCCCCCTGTGTGCTGTAGCACTGTGTCTGCTCCTGTGTCTTAACAAACTTTATCTATAGTTCCTGCACCATACACCATGACGTCACCTCTCCTGACATCACACACCACGTCACTTCTCCATTACCTCATTAATTGCGTTACTGGTACGTGTAGCGCGCTGGACAACGCTGGATCTGGACCTTTACAGCCTTCCCCCCTTCGATCGATTTATCGATGAACACACCTGTTGTCATCAGTTCCCTGCTTTTTTCCTTTGGCCACCATACCCTTGTTACCATGGGCAAGCTCCCCCATTGTGCCTCATACTCTTCCGGAGGGTAATGCAATTTCAAAGAAGCCTTCTCCTCAGATGAACAATTTACCCAGAATGCCTCATAGTTGTCTATATCCAGGGGTAACATCATAAACATTCCTCGGAGGCCACATTCAGGTGTTTATATGGGTTGCATGCGAGGTGTCACTGCCCTTGCCCTGTCAACATTCAAGGGAAACTTATATCTTGAACCTCCACTGCTTTCCTTGGAAATTCCTAATGCCAGTTGACATGGACAAAAGGTGATGAGTACCAAAGCGAGAATTGGGACAATTAGCTTAACAGCAGTAGACAACCACATGGGGATCCATGAAAACATATCATTGAGCCACTTGTCAGGTGTTGTGTGTGTGTGTCATAATCTCATGGAGTGTGCACAATTCTTCAATAGACTCGGACAAAGTTCCATTGGCTGCATCATTTAACGGAACACCTGTACAGCAGCTTCTGCCTATTTTCTTTCAATCTACACACTCCATTGCTGTTAAAAGGTCCAGAACATACCGCTTCTGTATCGCAACCAACCTCAAAACCCTAAATTCCTGCCTCACTGCATTGAGCACTCTCTTTCCATAGAATTCAACATCTGCAATACTTCATATCATGTGAATTGAATCTATTTGGAACTGGCTGATGCTTGGATCCCTGATAGCATAAGTGATCAGAAGAATGTAGACGCCTTGCTGAACTGGCAAAACTCCGCTGGAATTGCTGCCACTCTATATGATGATTTTTGGGACCAATAGTTGTTGTCCCTGAAAATTCTATGTAAGTTCAAAGATCAGGCTGATTGTGTGTGCAACCCCCCTGCTCAATACTTTATTATTGTGCAAGACGTTGTTTAACAGTGCAGCATAATAATCAAATGACATTACTTCCTAGTGGGTTACCATGAGGGCGGGGCAATGCAGTGTCATGAGGGAGCAAGTTCCACCCCAGTCAGAGGGATGCTGGATGTACAGCTGGGTCCCACATGCCCACCAAAAATCGATTGCAGTCCGGTTCCTCAATGATGACAACATCAATACCTTTTGACAACCTTTGTTGGTCCCCAAGTGTGTCTGGCCAATGCACCTTAAACATTAAGAATATCGGGCGGGTTCACTTAATTATAAAGGTTTATCATATTCATCAATCCATGTTAGAGCCTGGACATGCTCATTCCAAATTATCCGACAATTTTTCTTTAATCTTCTTCTCCACAGTTTCTTCACCCCCCCCACCAGTCCTTCTGCCTTACATTGCAGAAAGCCCTTTAGCCATGCCTCATCATGGGAATCCGACCCCTGAATGTGCAATAATGGTCTGGTATGGCACTGGGACCTACTGTTCCCTGTGGCATTGACACATGTTGTTCTGCTGTGGGCTGTGAACAGTTCCTCCCCCTTCTCATCCTCTTTGTTATAAATTGCAGTATTATATGGTTGGTGGCCTCTGCATTTGCCATTTTTGTAATTTTCATATAATTATCGGCATACACTTCCTCCCCCTCATCTACCCAGCTGACAGTAACTGTATGTCGCCGGATCAGTCCCCTTGTTTTGCACAACACCAGATATATCAGACAGCGGCTTTCCCCAACTATTACCTCTTGAGGGAGAAAGAGCTGGGTGCAACATGTGGAATGAGAGAGCACACATTACATGTGTCACTGTCCCTCTCTCAACCCATTGTTCTCATGTGATATAATATATGATATGATAAGTCATTCATAACACACCTGTACACAAGTGTTTCTAGGTGTGACAAGACAAGGGAGGGAAGGCAGAGGGAGCACAAAAACTTTCACTCTTACTCGGCCTTGTTTCATTCACATCGTGCAAGTCTGATAGGCAAAATGCAGGGGGTCGGGGGAGAATGGCAAAGTTCCAGGGAGAGGGAAAAAGGGAAAGTGCAATCAGGGCAGCATTGCTCCGAGCAAGTGCAACCAGGGCAGCGTGGCTCTGGGTAAGTGCAAGGAGGCAGGGAACTGTTGGGTTACAGTTACAGTGCCTAAGAGTATAGTAGGTCCGGAGGCAGTGCAGGGGTGACTGGTCATGGAGGAGCCTGGTACACAATGTGATTCTGAGGGTAGCCAGGCCATCAGTCAGAGCAGCAAACAGGTAGGTCAGCAGGGGAGAGAGAGAGAGAAAAAAGCAGAGGCAAACAGGAAGGTCTTGGGCTGCTTTCGGAATGTCAGGTGGTCTGGCTCAAGGTTGAGAGAGGGAGGGAAGCCATTGCAGAGAGAGGCACCTGCAGAGGAGAGAGATGTACCCCCCACTCTCCCACTCTCTTCCTGGAGAAGCATCTGACCCTAAGAGAGTTGGAGGTGGCTTACAGAAGGGCATGAGAAGGAAGGTGCTTTGGAAGAGAGAGTTGGATGTAGTGTGGGCCCGGCCCCAGAAGGTGGTCATACCATACATTGCCAGACCCAGTGCCATGTCTGCACCAGGTGATATTGTCGAGCAATTCAGAATTAAACACTTCTCTTTTATTGCCCACTTCTTCATTATCACTCTGAATAGGGGCACACTGTCCCCGTCCAACTAAAAACCTGTAAAGCTTACCTGGACGCTGTGGAGGCATCTGGGCTCCCCGCTGTGTGACCAGCACCACTCACCACCTCAAGCTTGTGTGTTGTTGTGCTGTGAGACCTCACAGACCTAGAGGAGGAAGGGATGGGGATGTTACTTGGGTAACCCCGTTTGTATGGGTGGCCCATTCTACTACCATCAGTGCTGCTGCGAGGTGCAGTACGCCCTTTATCCGGGAAAATAATTCTGCTTGTTGCACGGCAGAGCCAACAATCTTCTGGAACCCCCTCCTTTTTCATCGGGCCAATACAGAGTGCACTGTGGATGTGACTTAAGGGGAATCTGAGAATATGGAGAGAGCCTGTCCTTCTGACATATTTATGGCCATTTCCAGAGCTGTGAACTCTGTTGCTTGTGCTGAACTGTGCAGTGAAAACCTGAACTGAGCCTTAAGCTCTTGGTTCAGATGACATACCAATGCCTTCCCCGTATGTCGCCAACCCATGGTCTAATCTATCGTTGATGAACTGTCAATGTAGTGCATTTCTCCTCCTTCTATATGCTCCTCCTTTACTCTAGTGTCATCCTCATTGGCGTCCATGTACGAGGCACCATCGTGCACATAATCTCCACCAGCTGTGCTAAGAATATTGCTGGATGGACAACCCTATACCTCACTCTTTCAATTGATGGATTAGATAATGACACCTCATACCCTGACATTCTCTGAGTGGTCAGTGTCGATTCTGAAATGCAATGCTCCACATCGAGCATGAATGCACAGCCCACAGTTATTTTATGCAGATTTCTCAATTGTAAATGCCGCTGAAGGGAGTGTTTGTTCACATGGGAAATGGCCTTGCATTACTGGGTCTAGAAGACTGTTGTAATATGCCAAGGGTACAAGGCTTGTACCCTTGTTGCTTCTTTTGGGTGAAGACAGCCGTCATTACTGTGCCACCAGAATATGATAACAAATAGCATTTTTGCTTGTATCCGGGGTTGCTAAAACTGGTGAGTGTGATAGCTGTTCCTTGAGTTATGAAAATTAGTCAATCATTTCAGGTGTCCATATTATGGGGACGTTTACTTTCTGTGCTTCTTTTAATCCCTGAAGAACGTTCTTGGTAAACGTGGAATAGTAGACGTCCCAGACCCTGCATTAGTTGCACAGACCTAATAACTGCTGCATCTGCTTGACTGTGCATGGCTGTGGAGTGCTGTGTATGGCCTCAGCCATTTCTGGGGTAACTTTCCTGCCTTCTGCTGATAGTATTTGTCATAAAAACACACTTCTTTGAGGCAGTGCGGTAACTTCTCCTCGTTCAACTTGTATCCCTTCTCTTCCAGTAGTGTCAGGAGTGTCACTGAGTCTTTCCTGCACTGTTCCTCTGTTATGCTGAACACCAGGAGGTCATCTGTGTACGAGATTAACATGTTGAGCAATTGCAAGTTACTTAGGTCCATCTGGATTACCCTGTTGAACACATTAGGTGACACGCAATACCCTTGTGGTGAGCAGGTGCATTGGAACTTAATCGTGTGATACATGAATGCAATGAGATACTGTGAATCTGGATGCAATGGGATGGAGAAGACACATTCTCCAAATCAATAACTGTGAAGTATGTTGCTTCTGTAGGTATATTACACAACATGGTGACTGTATTTGGTACCAGTGAAAACTCTGCTTCCAGTACATTGTTCAAAGGGCGGAGATCTTGAATAAAT
This sequence comes from Ambystoma mexicanum, assembly GCF_040938575.1. Classification (NCBI taxonomy): domain Eukaryota; kingdom Metazoa; phylum Chordata; class Amphibia; order Caudata; family Ambystomatidae; genus Ambystoma; species Ambystoma mexicanum. The sequence continues at coordinate 1,511,723,951 of NC_090922.1, forward strand.
CTCCAACCCCCTCCTACCAATTTCTTGACTGGGAAAAGGCCTTGTTGCATGGGGATTCTGACATGTTTATTATGCCTTGTCACCAATATGCATGGAGTTTGTCATACATGCCCTCATCTGCTTCTTGTGATAGTGGGTATTATTTAACACAGGGCAATTTAATGCAGACTGCCCCTACACCCTTCAATAACCCTACTTCGTCGTGCCCACTTGTCCACAGTACCTCTGGTACTTTTTTCAAATAGTAAATAGTCCCGCAAGGGTGCTGATAACATACCCACTGTCTGCAGCCTCTGGGGGACCTGTATTTCTTCTATAGTGACCTGACATGGGATGCATATCTGACATACGATCGCCCCCTCCTCTTCATCCTGTGCGAACAGTTGTTTGTCTGTCACGGCTGTTAAGTCTTAATGTCAGGTTAATGCACAGGACCCTGCAACACTCTGTATCCTCTTTGTCTGTCCCATATAAAAGGACCATGTCCTTCCCTGTGAGTGCTGCTTCTAAGTGTATTGTGAGTGTCGTTCCTGGTGCTATTTCTTTGTGCACTACTGGCCTAAACACAAACTCTGTGGCCAATCGAAATACTGTTATTTTTAGTCTGGGTAAACACTGTAGCAATATTTGCACCCCAATAAGAAATACCTCAGGATGATGGGGGACCCTTGCAGGGTGCTGTGTGTGCCAAATATTTGTATTATTGCTGTGACCCACTTGTAGAACATGCCAGGCAACACTCCTCCATATCCCTACCCCCTCCTTCTCTATAAATACCCTCTGCCCTGTTGATAATATCCCGCATGTTGGTAATACACACTGTGTTGATAATATCCTTGCTGCTGCTATGCTCCCTGTTGGGGATACCTCCCTGGTTGCTGAAATCATCCTCCTTGATATGGATATAACCCTCCCTGCTCAGAAAATTCACCCTGCAGCAGAAGCCCTGCAGGGAGTCCCCTTGTCTGGCTGCTTCAAGCTGCTCTGGAACAATGCTTGTAAGTACAGCCCCTCTCATGGATATTTTTGCCAATTTATTTGTTAAGACCATTTTCCCCTCTGCCTTTACTGCATTATCTGACATGTCTTTCTCCCATTCCTATTTCCTCTTACAGAAGTGTACGATGTACATCTGTATCTCTGGCCACCAATTTGCCTCAATTCTGACCACCTTCTCTAAGGAGGCTTGTATATTCGTGGGTAGCCCCCTGACCAGTATGTGGTAGAATATTGGTATGTTCACATCCCATGTTTGTCATTTCTCTAACATCCACATCTGCTGTTTTTGTTGTATATATTCTGCAGGGTGTTTGTCTGTTTCATTTTGCATGCTAAAATGGCCTGTATATCTGATGAGTCTGGGTACATAGTTCTCATTACTTTCCATATGTGCACATGGCAGTTATTGAAGGGGGCCCAGTGATGAATGTTACTGCTCATTTTATCTCCATTGTAATCTGCCTGTTCCTATATTCTGTTCCCCCACTCGCCCAATAAGACTGTGAATAGGCTCTTCATATCGCCGATCACCCGGGTAATCCCTGCTCTCTCTTTCTCAAAAATATATATCCATTTGGCTGCCACTGCTGTGAGGGATGCAAGCTACACATTCAATAGTCTCTGTCCATGCTTTGCCATGGTATATACTGTGCTCCTCTTCTGCCCTTCTGCAACAGGGGCAACTGGGTCCATGGCACTGGGGCAGCCCCACCTTTTGCAGCTATGGCTCCCGCCATACTTCCTGTCCTATTTCTGAGGGTCTGCAACCAGTCCCTTCCACTTTCCCTTTCTTTATTTCTCTCTCTCCTTTTCTCTCTCTCTCTCTCGCTCTCTCTCTCTCTCTCACCTTCTTCTTCTCTCCTCCTTCCTTTCCTTTTCTCTGTCCTTGTCCGATTCCTCTTTGACCCACATCCTCCCTTTCTCACCCCATGCTCCTCTGTCTTTGCCTGTGTCTTCGGGGTCTACTTCAGTCCCTGCAGACACCTCTTTCCCTTCCTCCTGTGTCTTTTTATTGAATTTATTTTTCTGGACGTCCAGACACCTGGTGATCCCGCCGACCCTCACTCCTCCTTCTTTTTTTGGGCTGCCTTCTCTATCTCATTCTCTACTGCCTAAAACATGGTTTCTAACTGTCATTGCACACTGTATTCTGTGTCAGCTAAGTACTTCTCTGTGCTTACTGCTGTAGTGGTCTTAGCCTCTACATTACTATTTTGACCCTAACTACGGGGCCACCCATCATGGGTTTGTGTGCCCTGATGCAGGCTTCAGCATAGGGTACAGCATAGGGTATCTCCCATAAGGGGAAAGGTTGGTGTGGTGGGTGGCAATGCCATGTCATTTCCTTTACCAACCTTTTTGGCGGGTACCTCTTTTTCCACTTCAAAGAGCTTCCATAGGCCTAAACAGTTTTGTCTACTCTTCAGTTTGGTACCTTTGTATATCCCCAATAAATATGTGAGCATATTTTCTATCACATTACTATTGAACATTTCTTCTCCTGGTAATTTGTGAAAACACTGCACAGCTGTGTCCCACACACTGGAAATTATACTATTTTATCTTTATATTGGGACAATTTAGCATAAATGTGCTCCAGGGCGTTTCCATGATTCAAATCAACCCCATTCACCCTCTTGTATCCACACCGATTTACCATAGTCATGAGTGCCTCCCTCCTGCCTTTGTGCAATTTAGTTTCCCTTCCATTCTCCCAACTTGCCAAAAAAGGTCAATCACAATTGCTTCACTTGTAAAGGTCTCCAGAATATTAACAAATAATAAATATTACACACAATCACATAAATAACCTACCATATACTCAATGAACAACCCACCCCTTACAACACACACACCCACACACTACACTTCCCATTTACTTCACATCCACTCCTTCCACCCAACCTTAATCACACATAAACAATATCCACTGGCCCTCTCCACAGGCTCACACAATACTTTATAACAAAACATCTCTGGCCCTCTCCATGGGCCCACACAGTTCTATTTACAAACAAATATATTGTACTATACTACTACCTGGACACTTATCTGCTAGCCACCAGGTCACTTATACAATCACTAAGCACTACTATTTACTTAAACAATCTCGTGCCAGCCCTTCCACCTTGACCAACATGATATACCACAATATTTCTAATCTACTGCACATGCTTCTCAACAATAACCAGCACTTATACACTTTACCTCAATAATCTCTTGACCTCAATCCCAATAATTAAAGGAAGACTGACACAACTATACAATTGCCTGTACTATGTCTTACTACATCTAATGGAAGTCTACCACCGTCTACGCAATCATCTATTCTACTATAGATATGCCCGCCACACACCTTCTCCCTAGAGGAAGGGTGGAACTCTTATCAATGACTGCTGCAGCTGATCGTTCTCCCCCCTGTAAAATGCATCCTATACACCACATGCATACATGCATGGCACTGCATGTTCATGCCAAGGGTACACTCAAGTGCTCTGTAGATCTTCAAGTCTTTTCGATGGCGAGTCTTCCCCCACAGCCTGCACCTCCCTGGTGCTTGGGACCAGGCTGACCTCTGCTAACTCGGCATCTTCAGGACCTCTTCTTGCGTGAACTTCGAACTGGTCTCAGCCCAACTGTCTCACTCTCCCCAGAAGTACGGCAAGTATACCCTCAGCTTGCAGTGGGAACTGAGGGGCTTGCTGGGGCCTCCACAATGTATCGGGGGCTCTGTCACAAGTAATTCCAATAAAGAAAAGTAATCGAAAAAAGGAGCGTTCACCATGCAAGAAGTAATGCAGATTTATTGGACCAACACAGCTGGGAGACACTGTTCAGACAGCCGCAGGGAACTGCAATGATTGAAATGAGCTCTCAACGCTGCCCACTGCTGCAGTACTTTTTATACCCAGATTACACAATTACCACATTGTAACATTTTAGTTACATTTTTTGGGCAGGTCACAAGAGCTGATTGGTGGAACTACGTCAGACCCCTATAGTGTGCCATACCTTAGATGACCTATATTGGATAAATTAGTTCTTGGAACAAATTCACATGAACATACCTTCCCACACCATCCCACAATTTACGGTATTTTGCTGATCACCTGAAAAACACTTGATAGCCATTGGTTGGTGCCCAATATACAAATGTATAACCTGCTGTGTAATAATTGGACATGGTATCTTAAGATAGCAAAGGGCGATACCGTCCCACCATGCCCGACCAATGTTATGCCCCACGGAAATCAGTGAGGACACCTTACAATATTACTCCTTAGGACCTCCAACACCTTCCTCTGCTGATTAGCTCCCTGTCACGCGCCCCTCAGCTCCTGACCCATCACTCTAGTCTTCCAGGTCGTGCTTCCTTGCCAGGCGTGCTTCTAAAACTTATCTAACACTGTGACTATATTTACATTTTCTGTATTTGATTCCTTTTTTACTGCCAATTCTCCGTGGACATGCAGGGGCCTAGACCTGTGGCCTTGAAAGTATCTCATGCAGAGACTTTGCTAGTACTGCATTCTCCTGGGAAACTTCAGCCTTGCAACATTACTGTGCAATGTTTCTGCTGAGTACTCCAAAAAATGAAGATTGCAGTCACAAAAACCTGCAACCCTTTAATATGAGCTTTCAACAACAATGCTTTCCCAACATAGACCCACAAAACATGGCTTCTCTAATGTTTACATATTGCTCAAAAGACCCCTTATCATAATACCCCATAAAGCCCCCTGTGCCCATGTTACACCAGCTACCCCATCACCAAGCGAGTTATGCCCCTTCATTTCCAATCCCCTGTGTGTCCTGTTGCACTGTGCCAGCTCCTGTGTCTTAACAATATATATCTATAGTACCTGCTCCGTGTGCCATGATGTCACCAATCCCGCCATAACCCACTAATTTACTTTTCTGTTACCATGTTACTTTCATAACTGGTACAAGTGAAAGAGCCTTTCGATTTGAGAATTGTGTTGCATTGTTGCTCAATCTACAGTTCTTCATCTCAGTATCGTCTGAATCATTTGTAACATTATACATTCTCAATTCGTTTTGGGTGGGATATAGTAAAAAGGTATACTTTATAAACATTATTTTATCTGGCTCTCAATTCACAGAGTATCTTCCTATCTCAGATTTTTGTTAGTTTTCAATCTCAATACTCAAACACATAAAAGTGAAACAATATATGAAACTCAAGCACACGTGATTGGAGATAAGTGACTAAATGATGCGCTGAGAAAGTATTTTCTGTTTCTAGATTGAATTCCACCCTTGTATACAGAAACCTGCTTTTTAAATATTGCATCTCTCTTTCTTGCACAAGTGATCTGCTGTACCAGTGATGTCTCTTATGGAAGTGATTTCAATCCGGCACACACGCAAGTAAAGCCCAGCATGTAGTGCACAATAGAAGCCCTTATTTATTTTTGTCTATAAGTTCAATATTCTGAACATATAAAACTCTTATCACACCCTTCTCCTGAGACCGCCGCTACCCCCCCGGTCACACTGAACCAGGAATCAGGTTGGTTTGCAAAGGTAAATATTTATTTATGGATTTAAAATGTAATCACAGTATATTTTAAAAGGTAAACAACAATCACCAATGGGGTGACAGAACACAGAATGGTATCTTTAATACACTATGAATCAAGTAATGAGCACCAAAAGCATATCCAGCGCAGCAAAGAATACTTTTGTGTTGGTTTGGACAGATGGCACTATGGTTAGAGGTTCCCCCTGTAACACCACTCAACCCCCCAAAAGGCAATTAAATAGATGTGAGGAGAGAGCAGGTATTCAGGAATAGCACAAATCAAACAGAATATCAGTCCCCCTTCCCCGTTCCCCCTTCAAACTCAAGAGAAAAACAGAATTGACTTTTCAGCTGTCAGTATGGTTTTAAAATTGTCTTTAGAATTGACTGAGCAAAAACACCAAATGTAATCAAAAATACTTAAATTGTTATAAATTCCTATGTGAGCCGATTTGAACAGTTGCACACAATCACAAACAATGATTTAGTCCAAAGAAAACATTTGAAATCTCAAACTCCAGTTAACAGACAATTTAAAGCTATTTCACATATGTAAAATTCTTTCAGAATTGTCACTCGTGGATAACTATTCCTTGTGCGATATTCACGATAACGGGAGAATCGCACTGTTTTGCAATGCGGTTTTGAGTTCTATGGATAGCTATGGACGTTGGGTACAAGTAGGAATTGAAATTCCGTTTCTATCACAAAACCCGAGGGCGTTATAGAACTTTTAGTAAAGGTTGTTTTTGTAATATAGGTGCAAGAATGGAAAACGGAAATGCACTTTGAAAATTAAAGATGGGTTTTATCACACTATATTATGTCTATGAAAAAGAGAATGTCACACATGAATTTCCAAAGCTACATGACCAGCGTAACCCTTCACGTGTGATACTCTAGTTTCCGTTCTGGGATTTACTTTACTCACTCAAAATCACTAATGCAAATAACAAGGGGTCCTGGGAGACTCTCTGCCAGACATGAGTCCTGGTTACAAGAGCCTTACCCAGAGTCTTAAGCTCACTATCTTTCACAGAGAAGAAATATCCCAAACATATCAGTCTTTGTCCTGCCCTGGGGCAGTCCAGCACCAAAATTCTAGGCAATTCTCCTCTGAACAAGAGTACCAACAGCAACCCCAGACAAGTGTTTTGGTCTGGTTGAACCTCATGAGGAGGGAGGAGCTGCGCCTCTCTAAGAATAGTGAGCAAGGTGTCCACACCTGTAGTCCCCTACTAAACCCCCCTTGTTATTCAAAATCACTAATGACTTATGATTTTATAAAAAAAATGAGAAAAATCAGCGCAGGAAAGGTTCTGACAGTACTACAATTCTGAAGTTAAAAATGGGACGGGTTGATATTGGGATAAGACTATGCAGAGATATTAGGGTCACTTTTCTCCCTATTAATACTTACAAAATAAGTTATTTGATTGGACCGTCAGTTCTGGTCATGGATTGGATCTGGTCTAGGAAGAACAGCACATCAGGCACAGGGTTGGATCAGCTATGCCGGTCGCCGGATTTGCACATGATCTGCCCTCCTAGCCTGTTGGTATTTTAATCAGCTGGATAGCGAGTTCCTCAGGCAAGCCTAGTGGTGGCCATCCAGAGAATTTCAGGATACTGGTTCACAAGGCCTTCTCACAATACACAGCACTTCACTGGGTGGAGAGTATACATTTGAAGATTTGGGCCTTGCTGAAATCAATAGTTCTCTATTGCTGGCAAGAGTCTTTGCCTCTGGATCTGGAAGGATGTTAAAGCTGGATGTAGAATGCTGGATCAGAGTGTTTTGCCGGAATCAGGAAAGTCTGTGGATCAGTGATTCCCTATGTGTTGTCAGCGGTCTCCATTTATACTTTAAAATGACATCACAAAGTGGGTACATGGGCCGGCTTAGCTAAGCTTGCCCCTGTGAGCTGGGATACAATAAAAACTTCACCCCCGCCTTGCAATTTGAATGATTGGATCAAGGCCGGATGAGGTCATATTTTATGGTTTGCTTTACAGTCCTCAGAGACCTCCCTTTAGCCACTGGTCTCAAAATTGGATTTGATACTAAATGTACATTTCTACATTGGTCAGCTTTATACAAATCACACACAAAGATGCCATATTTTATGTAGCAGCTATTCCTCAAAATCCTGCAGTGGTGGGATCTTGTCTCAACTTTTTACAGAATTTTGTCCTTTTTGCTATGAACACAATTTCCAAATGTTATGCAACTTTCCACAAATGTGTGTGTTTACCAGAGGGATGTGTGTGTACAGTTTCACAATTCTAACATTAATACAATTCGCATAACACCACATATATTGCCATTCCTGTCCAGAACATGTCATACAGTTCTACCACCTCTTCACACGCGCAGCCAAAAATGTAATTAACAACTCTGTCCTTTTTATATTTTTCACCACCTTGAACAACAAGTTATGAGTCTTTTAAAAATGGTTCATTGTTCATTCTTAAGAGCAGATGGTCGCTTGGCTCCACCCCTTTGTCTCTCCTGGGTGCCCAGTGCATCTGTCATGATCTCTGCTTCCAAAAGGTCAGGGTTTTCCCAACTCCCTTGGAAGCAGATCCATAACCCAGGTTCCGAGTGCCAACCAGTCCCAATTGGGACCTTTTGGACCCAGTCCTGGCGCCAGTGGCACCAGGCTCATAAATATGCCCAGTCCCAGCGCTGGAAGCGCCGGGCTCATAATGCTTGGTTGGACTTACCTTCAGCAGACCATGCTGCTTACTTGCCTGCCAGTTGAGCCTCTGATCCTCTTCTGTTTGGAACTACTTTTCCTGTTGGGTGGGGCTGGAGCCACTCCCTAGATTCAGAACACTGGAACTCTTCTGGAAGGCAGGAACTCTTTTCTTACCAGGAACTCTTTTCTTACTTAGGCGTGGCTGTGGAAGGAGATACCTAAGCACTACAGGAGGCTATTTAAACCACACCCGGTGGATGAATCTTGCTTTGCGTTATTCTGCAACCTCTGCAGCAGAACGCTCATCGTGTCTTCTGCATCCGGTCCTGGGCCTAAGGAAAAAGGCTTACCATCCTGAATCCAGTCTTCAGCAACACCTATAAAGACAAGAAAGAACAGGTTAGCATTCCGGCATCTGAAAGGCAAAGGCTTACCTACTCTTCGTGCGCTCCGGATGCCTTCGGCGCTGCATCCCGCATCTGAAAGACAAAACAAGGTGCGTTTAAAGACATTGGGGAACTTTAATACTCACGTGCCATTACTCCTTTCCACATCTAATCCAGTGGGTATTCCGGCACCCTGCAGCCGCTCCGAACTCGTACCTGCAAAATAAAAAGACAGTTAGAGCGCATAGTGAAGCAGGCAACAAGCGCTTACTTACGTGCTTCCAGGCGCTTCTATTCATCACACGGGCTCCATCTTCAACTCACTTCAGCCCGTCATCCGCCATCGCCGGAACCCTGCAAAACAAGAGACATCATTACTAAAGACTTTAAAGACATTTGAATGACTCGAAACTTACCGTTCGTGCAGTAAACGACGGACAGCAGTCCTCTGAAGTCAAGAGGCCTGCGCTACCTATCCAGTGAAGAAACTGGTTACAGCACCCTGCCCCGAGGCAGATGGAGAGCTCGGCATTCACTTACCTAAGGTGAGAGCGTTAACCTTTGGGGGTCTACAGGAGAGGAGAAGAGGAAAGAGATAGGGACACCCCAATAACCCCAGTTCATTAACCCCATATTTTCTATCTGCAGACATCTTACTCTACACGTCAGGCATACAGTGCACAGAGGTCCAGCCCAAAGAGCTAACCGGGTGCTACACATCACCTTTGAAGATACGGTAGTCACCCAGTCAAGAACGGCGCCTCTGCGAGAATCAGGTGAGCGTTACAGAACGCAAAGCCTACCGCAAAACTCTCGCCCAGGCGCTATGGAAACCTCGGATACTGACCCCCTAGCCCGGTTACTTGGGGAACTAAGGGCAGAAGTGCATGCAGCTCGTCAGGAAACGAATGCTCTAAGAAGGGAACTAATTATTTCCAAGGAGAGAACAGACAATCTTGCTAGACAAGTGCTACAGTCACAAGCCGGACAGACCCCGTTACCCGCATCAGGGGCAAATCTTCCTTCAACATCCTCTATGAATCCAGTGCAGATCAACCTACCTGGGAATGTACCTCTGGCTCCGCCCGAACGATTTTCTGGTGACCCAAAGAGGTTTGCAGTATTTATCAATCAGTGCCGGTTGCACTTCTTATGCCGGCCAGCAGCCTTTCCAACTGATCAAGCAAAAGTAGCTTTTGTACTTTCGTACCTTAGTGGCAATGCGGCAGACTGGTCGATCCCTCTAGTTAATCAAGATGATCCGGTTCTCCATGATTTTCAAGCCTTTCAGCTTAGTATGGAAAAACTGTTCGCAAGACATTCACAGGGGCAGGCCTTGGACAATGAGCTTCTTTCGTTGCAACAGGGTAATCAAGACCTTTTGGCTTACATTGCATCTTTCAATAGACTAATAGTGGAAACTCAATGGCCTGAGGACAAAAGGATTACGCTGTTTTATAGAGGTCTACGTGGAGAGCTCAAAGACGTTTTAGCCCAAGTAGTGAATCCCCCACAAGACTGTTCGGATTATATAGACTTGGTCGTTCAAATAGATCACAGGCTGCAGAACAGGAAGGCCGATCGTTCCAAGTTTGATGCTCGAGTATTTTCCAAACCGCCAACTCCTTCCAAAGGAGTAGACTCTGGGGAACCCATGCAAATAGGGGGTCTGAAAGGTCCTCTAACACAAAGGGAGCGGGAAAGGAGGAAACAGTTGCAATTATGCCTATATTGCGGAAACTCAGGGCACTTTCTTCGAGACTGTCCGTTGAAACCTGCCAAGAAGGCAGTAGGAGCTGCAGTTACCAAAGTTACAAACTCTGAGCAGTGAAACGACCTCGCCCGACAAGAATAGAGGTCCTCTTGCCGAGCGTGAAAACCAGTTCCGTGACCTCGCATTTCGTGATACCTATGGTCCTCATTAGCCCTGATAATCCGGATCGATTACATGCAATTGAAGCTTACGTCGACAGCGGTGCCATCGGCAATTATGTGGATCATGAAATGGTTTTGAGGATGAATCTAACTCTTTGTCCCAAGGCTGTAAAGGACGTCATTACTATGGTGGATGGTACGGAGATAGCCTCCGGGCCAGTAACGCATACCACTCAAGAGGTGACGCTAGTAAGTCAAGATGGACACCATGAGAAGATCGTGTTCGATGTGATCAAGGCCCCTCAGTTTCAGATTATTCTAGGAATACCTTGGTTAGAGAAACACAATCCTCTGATCGATTGGCGAGCAAGAACGGTCCAGTTTCCAGAATGTGTCTCTACTTGTCACCCTCCACCTGGTGTTGCACTGGCCGCAATTTCTTCAGAGACTCCCCAGTTACCTCCCGAATACCTAGAATACCAAGATGTTTTCCGGAAGGATCAGGCTAACTCTCTACCTCCTCATAGGTCTTATGACTGCCAGATAGACCTGATACCTGGATCTACTCCTCCTTGTAGTAGAATTTATGCCCTCACCGAGCCTGAGAACCTTCACCTTCGACAATACCTGGATCAATACCTGGCAAATGGGTTTATTCGTCCTTCCAAGTCCCCTGCTTCTTCAGCTTTGTTCTTCGTTCCAAAAAAGGAAGGAGACCTTAGAACTTGTATCGATTATCGCTCCCTGAACCAGATCACCGTTAAGAATAGATATCCGTTACCTTTGATCCCTGAACTCCTGGACCAAGTCAGAAAAGCATGCATATATACAAAGCTGGATCTTAGAGGAGCTTACCACTTGGTACGAGTAAAAGAGGGCGATGAATGGAAGACGGCCTTCCGCACCAAGTATGGGCTATTTGAATATCAGGTCATGCCCTTCGGACTTTGCAATGCCCCGGCCGCCTTTCAATATTTTATGAACGATGTCCTCAGAGAGCTCATAGATGTATGTGTTGTTGTTTACATTGACGACATCCTCGTTTATTCTTCATCGGAATCTGAACATCGGAAACACGTGAAAATGGTCCTCGAAAGATTGCGTCAACACAAACTTTTCGCTAAGTTGGAAAAATGTGTTTTCAACGTGACTGAAGTTGAATTCTTGGGATTCATATTATCACCTGGCGGAGTGCGTATGGATTCAAAGAAGGTCGATGCAGTTCTCAAATGGCCATCACCATCCTCCGTAAAAGGTGTGCAAAGCATGTTAGGCTTCGCTAACTTTTACCGCAGGTTTATCCCCGAATTCTCTCGAATAGTCCAGCCCATCACTGCCTTGTTAAAGAAAAACAAACGTTTTGAATGGTCTACCGAGGCGGAACAAGCTTTCCAGGATTTGAAGACTAAATTTATCTCTGCACCAATCTTAAAACACCCTCGCCCCGAACTCCCCTACATCGTGGAAACTGATGCTTCAAGCCTTGCCATGGGGGCAGTTCTATCACAAAAGGACCCGGTAACCAATCAGTTGCATCCCGTGGCATTTTGGTCCCGCAAATTCTCGCCTCCTGAAATGAATTACACGATTACTGACAAGGAACTTCTGGCTATCAAGTCTGCCTTTAAGGTTTGGCGGCATTATCTGCTGGGGGCCCGACACACCGTTACTGTGATTACGGATCACCGAAACCTGCAATATTTGAAGACCGCAAAAGCCCAATCCTCTAGACAACTCCGTTGGGCATTATTCTTTGCCGAGTTTGACTTCATAATTACCTATCGACCTGGTACAAAGAACGGTAAAGCCGATGCCCTTTCTCGGATGGGAGTGGAAGAACACTTGGTCAACCCTAAACCTGTACCAATCATTCCCGAACAAAGAATTCTGGGTGTAATCGCCACAGAATCCATAGAGGAAGTTAAGGATAAAGCCAGGCAACTTGTAACTCCAGCAGACATATAGAATTGGCATCTGCAGGGAAAGGACTTTGCAGTAAAGGACAACTTATTGTATTTCCAAGAACGATTATACCTACCCAGCACAGATTTACAGAAAAAAGTAATCTCTTGTTATCACGACTCTTTAATGGAAGGTCATCACGGTATAGCCAAGACCTCAGAAAAGATCAAGCGCTACTTCTGGTGGCCGTCTTGGAAAAAAGATATCAGAGACTTTATAATGTCCTGTGGAGTATGCGCCCAAAACAAGAGTCAAAAGGAAAGACCAGCAGGCCTCTTACGCCCTATTGACATCCCACCTCACCCTTGGCATACGCTTTCTATGGACTTCATCACCGATCTACCTCCATGCTCCGGATACAATACGATTCTAGTAATCGTGGACTTATTCTCCAAGATGGCGCATTTCATTCCGCTCAAAGGCTTGCCAACAGCAGCAACTCTGGCCCGAGAATTTCTCGAAAACATCGTCCGACTGCACGGTTTTCCTTCGGTTCTAATTTCGGATCGAGGTAGTCAATTTATTTCTCATTTTTGGCGAAGTTGCTGTCGGTCGGCTCAAATTGATGTGGGACTATCGACCAGTCACCACCCTCAGACCGACGGACAAACCGAGAGGACCAATCAAACTCTGGAACAGTATTTACGCTGCATGCTGCAACAAACCGAAAAAACTTGGAAAGACATCCTTTGGATAGCCAAGTATGCCTACAATAACTCTGTCCATTCGGGAACTGGGAAAACCCCGTTTTTTCTTTTGTACGGCAGTCACCTTCGAACCTCGGAGTTGGATCCCCTCCAAGATCTTGAAACACCAGCAGTAGACTACCTGCATTCTACAATCACCCAAGCCTTTAAGGAAGCTGTTTCTCACCTTCAAAGGGCTAAAGAACAATACAAGAAAGGAGCAGATCAACATCGGAAGGAAGCCCCTCACTATCAAGTAGGGGATCAAGTCTGGTTATCCACCAAATATCTATCTCTAAAAGGGCCACGCACATTCAACCCAAGATACCTTGGTCCCTATTCCATCACTACCATAGTAAACCCAGTAGCGGTCAAATTGGACTTGCCCCCGCACATGAAGATACATCCGGTCTTCCACGTCTCTCTATTAAAACCCGTGCAACCTCAAACCCGACTAACCAAATCTCCAAAACCTATCCTAGTGGATGGAGAACTCGAGTTTGAAGTCAAAAGCATTCTGGACTCCAAGATCTCCAAATCTAAACTATTCTACCTAATTGACTGGAAAGGCTACGGCCCCCAAGAGAGATCCTGGGAACCTGCTGAATATGTCCACGCTCCTCGCCTAATCAAAAGATTTCACCGAACATTTCCTGACAAGCCAAAACCCCCGGAGAAGCCCGGTTTGGGAGGGGCCTTGAGGGGGGGTACTGTCATGATCTCTGGTTCCAAAAGGTCAGGGTTTTCCCAACTCCCTTGGAAGCAGATCCATAACCCAGGTTCCGAGTGCCAACCAGTCCCAATTGGGACCTTTTGGACCCAGTCCTGGCGCCAGTGGCACCAGGCTCATAAATATGCCCAGTCCCAGCGCTGGAAGCGCCGGGCTCATAATGCTTGGGTGGACTTACCTTCAGCAGACCATGCTGCTTACTTGCCTGCCAGTTGAGCCTCTGATCCTCTTCTGTTTGGAACTACTTTTCCTGTTGGGTGGGGCTGGAGCCACTCCCTAGATTCAGAACACTGGAACTCTTCTGGAAGGCAGGAACTCTTTTCTTACCAGGAACTCTTTTCTTACTTAGGCGTGGCTGTGGAAGGAGACACCTAAGCACTACAGGAGGCTATTTAAACCACACCCGGTGGATGAATCTTGCTTTGCGTTATTCTGCAACCTCTGCAGCAGAACGCTCATCGTGTCTTCTGCATCCGGTCCTGGGCCTAAGGAAAAAGGCTTACCATCCTGAATCCAGTCTTCAGCAACACCTATAAAGACAAGAAAGAACAGGTTAGCATTCCGGCATCTGAAAGGCAAAGGCTTACCTACTCTTCGTGCGCTCCGGAGGCCTTCGGCGCTGCATCCCGCATCTGAAAGACAAAACAAGGTGCGTTTAAAGACATTGGGGAACTTTAATACTCACGTGCCATTACTCCTTTCCACATCTAATCCAGTGGGTATTCCGGCACCCTGCAGCCGCTCCGAACTCGTACCTGCAAAATAAAAAGACAGTTAGAGCGCATAGTGAAGCAGGCAACAAGCGCTTACTTACGTGCTTCCAGGCGCTTCTATTCATCACACGGGCTCCATCTTCAACTCACTTCAGCCCGTCATCCGCCATCGCCGGAACCCTGCAAAACAAGAGACATCATTACTAAAGACTTTAAAGACATTTGAATGACTCGAAACTTACCGTTCGTGCAGTAAACGACGGACAGCAGACCTATCCAGTGAAGAAACTGGTTACAGCACCCTGCCCCGAGGCAGATGGAGAGCTCGGCATTCACTTACCTAAGGTGAGAGCGTTAACCTTTGGGGGTCTACAGGAGAGGAGAAGAGGAAAGAGATAGGGACACCCCAATAACCCCAGTTCATTAACCCCATATTTTCTATCTGCAGACATCTTACTCTACACGTCAGGCATACAGTGCACAGAGGTCCAGTCCAAAGAGCTAACCGGGTGCTACACATCACCTTTGAAGATACGGTAGTCGCCTAGTCAAGACCGGCGCCTCTGCGAGAATCAGGTGAGCGTTACAGCATCCCCCTCCTTGGGGGAAGCCCCTTCCAGGAGAGTTTACAACCACCTTCACACCTCCGCTTCCTGGGCTGAAAGGCTCGTCATTGTTCCTTCTCTTTCTGTAGAAAAGAGTCTGTTCTAACCCGCACTCAGCATCTCCAAGTGAGTTTGTGCTGGGAGAAACCTGCTTATCCAGTTCTTGCAGCTCAGCCAGGCTAATTAACTTCTTAAATCCAGCAAAAACCAAATGTGTTGCATCAAACATAAATACATTACTTTCTTAGCCTTAAAATCTGTGGGATCAAAAAACACAACTAAAATCTGTATTCCTTTTTGGCAACAATCCTTTTTATGTTTGCTAATCCAGCAGACATTTTAGTTTTAGCTCACTTTAAAGCTTCATTAGTAACTCATCTGACAGCTGTCATTCATGTGGCCCAGGGTACTACACCCAGATTCTGACAGAGGCTGTTAGTTTACAGAAAATCCAGTTTTTCTGATTAATGTTTTGCTCTTCACATTAGGACTTTGTATGCTCACAATGCTTCATTAGATACATGAATTCTAGCGCTAAGCAAGATTTTGAATGTTGAGAAGTGTTGTGTTATAGGCATTTTGGAGTTTTTAGCAACAAGGCCAATGTCATTTGTAGGCACATTTTGGGGTTTCACTTGCACTTCATAAGTGCTGCTTCTCTCTCTGCACTCTGTTTCCTGGTCTTGGAGGCAACGGGCACATTTTCTGCAGGGTGTGTTTTATTCCACCGCATAAGCACACGGTTTTTGTAGGTTTTTGGTGCGCACAAGGGTTTTGCCGCCATTGTTGCAGTTTCTTTCACCATAACTGGCATGGTGATGCCTCATAGCATAGTGAAGTGGGTTAATACATCCCACAGAGCCCCCCCTCCCGACTTGATTTTGCCCGCCCAGCAAAGGGAAGTCAGGAGATTGAGATGTTCTTTTTCTGTCCGTGTGGAGAATTTCAGTTGCTTCTCTGATCAGTGCTGGAGGCGACCCGCTCTCCTCGCCGGTTCTGGTCAGGAGTATTGTTGGTTCTGGTTGGGTGTACTGCTGGTTCTGGTTGGGAATATGGAGCGGCATTCCAGGCTTTCTGGGTTTTTTTCTCCCGGTTACCGAGTGGTCCTCCTTGGTAATCCTTGGGATGATTCTTAGTCCAGATGCTTAAAGATAGAGCATAACATGGTTATGGATATTTTCCCACTACTGTGTCCACACATCATCTGGGGATGTCAGTCAGCAGTGGGAAAGACACTTGCATTGGTTATAATTGGCAATATTCCGGATCCATGTTTACTAATGGTCTTAACACTCTTCTTGCACGTACACAGTGAACATTTAGTGATTCTTTTATGTTTCTGAATTTTCCCCATAAGGGTTTTCGGTTGGCTCCTCTATTTGCCGCAAAGTAGGCCTGGGATGGCAAATCTTCAGCTGGTTTATGTGGAACCACTTGTCTTCCCCTTCTGCCAAACTGCTCTTGGGGATGTGGATTCTGTAGGCGACTGGTGAGATTCTGTCCACAATTTCAAAATGACCCCGCAAAGTTGGGGGTAATTTGCGCTCTTTGGCGTGGTTCCTTTGGAAATTGTACAAGTACACAAGGTCTTCTACTTGATATTCCTTTTTAGTTGTCTTGAGATCATAGTGGGTCTTCATACTGGCAGCAGATCTTTCTAGATTCCGCTGAGCATATGCAAAAGCATGTTGATGGTGTTTTATCAGAACCTCAACATACTCATAAATTGTGGAGGAATTTATCAAGGTCTGCTCTTGGGTTCTGTAGAGCAGATGTTGGGGTAGCACGATCTTTCGCCCAGTCATCAGCTCAAATGGAGACATTTTTGCTGCAGAAGAAGGGGTAGATGAGATGGCCAAGATCAAAAGGGGTAATCGAATGTCCCAACTTGGCCCAGAATCTGCCACAAACTTTTTTAATATGCTCACGCTAGTTTTATTGTATTTTGCAACTCCACCACTAGAGGACTGCCGGTAGGCAATGTGTAGTTTCCTTTTGACCCCAAGTATTTCCCACATCTTTGTCATCACTTTGCTAGTGAAGTGACTACCTCGGCCTGACTCAATCCTTTGGGGTAGTCCAAAACGCGAGAAGATGTGATTGATCATCAGGGCAGCTGCTGTTTCTGCCTTGCAATTTGGAGCCGGGAGACATTCCACCCATTTAGTAAACAAGCATGTTACGGCCAACATGTACTTGTTCCCCCTAGAGGCGCGAATCACAGGCCCGATAAAATCGACTTGGAAATCTGACCAAGGCAGTGTCACCCCCCTCTTTTGCACACACAAGACACCCCTTCAAGTATTGGTGGAGGTCCTGCCCCATGTGTGGCCAGTATGCAACCTCTCACAAGATTTCTAATGTCATATGAAACCCCCGATGACCGGCTGTGGCCGCATCATGGGCGTAATTTAGCATCAGGCTTCGGAATGAGGTAGGGACCACCCACTGGTCATGGCCAGATATGGATCTCCTCATCAGCAAACCGTCTTAGATTCAGAACATTTTTGGACATTTCATCAACACTCTGAGGTCCTCTTTCCCAATGTAATCGGTATCTGTCAGGGGGAAGTTCTCAGGGTCCTCAATGTGTTGATAAAACTCACCAATTATTGGATACCCTTTTTGAGCCGTAATCCAATCAGCATCTGGGGTCTCCTTACTCCATTGTGCAGTTGAGAGTTCATTGTGAGCATTTGTCTGGGACCTAGTGATAGCAGTGACCTGGATTTCCCCCAACAGGTACTCGATCTCAAGTAGATCCCCTTGATGGTTCCAGTTTTGGCCAGCTGATCAGCTAGGTCATTTCCAGTTTTGTCTGGTCCCTCTACTTTAGAATGACCCTTGATCTTTTTCCAGTAGATGGTCAGCCCATTCGAGGTGACCAAATCATCAATATTTTATATTAATTTTCTGTGTTCTAATGGTTTATCATTAGCACATATCATGCCTCTGGTTTTCCAATTAACCAGGTGCTCAACGAACCCGTTCCGTACATAATCTGAATCAGTGATTAAGACCAGTTCGTGGAGTTGGTGTTGGACAGCAGTGAGGATCTTTTGATGCACAGCCATCAGCTCTGCCACTTGACTATATCGGGGACCGATTTTGTACCCAGCGGAGGGTTCTGGGGCATCATTCACCCATGCATTCCCCACGCCGGCCACAAGTTCCTTTTCCCTGTTGTCAACATGGTAGGAGCACCCATCCAAATAGACAGTGGGCATTCCCTCACGCTTGTCTTCTTCATAGACTTTGTGTGGGGAATTAAGGTATGCCTCCATGTTGTCCTTGATTTTAAGACTTTAGTCCTCGAAACAGTTTTCTCTGGCAAAATCATACAATTCAGCTAGACATTGCGCGAGGGGACTCTTCTTGTTTTGGCCATATCTTACCTCCACAGGAAAGCCTTGCATTGACAGAATCCAGGAAGTAATTAGGGAATTACTCACATTTCTGGCCCAGATTCTGTCACTTTGAAGATATTGCACAGGTTGGTGTGGAGTCTCCACTATGATGTGTTCCCCCTGGATAAACGGATGGTAATTATTCAATGCCCACACCGTTGCCAGGAGTGCCTTCTCACAATGGTTGAATTTTTCCTCCACATAGGATAAAGTCTTACTCACATAGGAGACTACTTTATTGACCTTGTCATGCTTTTTATATAATACTGCAGTCAAGCATGTATTTGAGAACCCTGTCTCCAAGAAGAACTCCTTGTTTTTGACAGGGTAAGCTAGGCAAGGCACTTGTGAGAGGCTTCTTTTGAGTTGTCTTACTGCCTCGGCTTGTTCTGGACCCCACTCCCACTTGACCCCCCCTTCAACAGATGGATCAGGGGTCTTGTGATCACTGCGTAGTCATCAATGAACTTTCTGCTGCATTTAGTAAGTCAAAGGAGGCTCCTTAGTTCCCGCAGAATTGTGGGGTATTTTATTTTCTGGAGTGCTTCTACTTTCTTTTCCTGGGGACAGAGACCTTCAGGAGTTATCTCATGCCCCAAGAAATTGACACAGGTCCTGCACCACTGTGCCTTTTTGAAAGAAAGTTTTGTTCCAGCAGCCCTCGACTGTATCAGAACATGACATATCTCCACTATGTGTTCCTCCACAGTTGAGCTTTTGATTAAAACATCATCTACATAGGCCAGGTTACCCCTTTCACCAAAGTCGGGCATGGCCTTATGCAGAAAGATGTTAAATTCATTGCCGGAGTTGATGTATCCGAAGGGAGTCTGGGTCCAAGTGTACTGCTGCCCCCGAAAGGTAAAGGCCAGCTTGTATTGGTCCTCCCTACTGACAGGTGCATTCCAGTACCCATTGGTTAGGTCAATGGCAAGGTATACCTTTGACCCATGGATCTGGGCCAGACCATGGCCAATGTAAGGAAGAGGCCATCAGGAAGTATGGACCAGTTTGTTGAGCTCCCTTAGGTCAGCACAGAGTCTCCACTGGCCGTTTGGTTTCAAAATCCCAAGCACCGGATTATTGAAGGTGCTGTGGACAAGACGAATTATCCTGCAGGACTCAAGGTTCTTAATTATTTAAGTAAGGGACTCCACTAATGCGAGAGGCAAGCGATATTGCTTCACAAACACTGGAGTGATGACAGGGTCCATGGGAATTGTTGTTGTGTGGATGTAGATGCGACCACAGTCATATGAGTCCACCAAAAAGAGATTTTGAAAATCTAAGAAAACTTGTTTAAATTGTTGCTTTTTCTCCAGAGTCTCACAGGCATCGGCTAGGTTGACTCTCACTTCAACTATCTGCCTGAAGTATGGAAAGTCTTCTGGTTTGGCCATCTCAGCGGCCTCCTCCAGCTGGGTGGAGAAGTCCCTGGTCAAAGTACTGACTTGGACTGATGGCTTCAGGTGGGAAAGGCAGCGCTCATGGACCTGGAAAATCACCTCATCCCTCCTGAAGTCACAAGTAACATCTTCCTTACCATAAGGGCAAGAAGTGTACACCAGGAAATTCCCCCCATGCCGGGTGAAGATCCTGTCTGGTGTTGTGTCATTGTCGCTATCACTGTCAAAACAGTCCTTGGGGATTGGTTGTAACAGTTTGTTACCTAAATCTATATAAAAATGTCGGTCATCAACTGCCATTCCAATATTGGTGCCTACGTCCGAAGTGACACTCTTTAAGTCGCCGTTATCCATCTCTATTGGAATGGTGTTGTGTTCTATATTGACTAGTGGTGTTGGTTTACCCCCAACCCTTGCTCTTAGAAATTAGCATTGAGATGAACATAGGCGTCAGGATTTTTCAGTTTCTGTCCTCTTTTAATTTTTACTTCCAGTGAGAATTGTCAGGTCCGTTCTGGGATGGTGACTTCCTCTCTAATCTGAATTTCAACTATATATGGCAGCAGTTGAGCTGACCGAAATGCTGTCTCTGGGTCATCAAAGTCCATGGGATTACCGGCTAATCGGAACTAGGCTTTGAAGTTTATTAGGTCCAAACTAATGGCAAAGCGATTGAAAATGTCACTGACTAAATAAAATGCAGCAGGGACATCTCGCACGACACAACAATTATGGACTATGCTCTTGTTGCCTATGTAAATTTTGAGCATACACCTGCTAGGCAGGAGATGTTTGGAATTGGGTGTTTGCAGGTCCATTTCCCATTAGTCTAACAGTTTAAACGTGGGAATGGCTGGATCTGTTGGGAGTTTGCAGAACATGGCCTCGCTGATGAAGCTCTTACCGTTGTTCACACATACTCAGACGAGAACAGAGTCCTTCCCATCCCTTAACTGAATAGGGATGAACAACTGCTCTCCAATTTTCTGAATATCAGTCAAGCTTTGAGCTGTTTTCTCATCATTTTGGACGATTGCAGTAGGATTTTCCGATTGTGAATTTGTATAGAATTTCAGAGTGTTTATTCCCAGTGTGGAATACCACCTGAGACTGGAAGGAAGGTTCATTTTCAGAAATAGAGAGGACTCCCTATCACCAGTTTGTTGTCCTACTGCAATTACTGTCACGTCAGGGATTTGGTTATTTTGGAAATGGAATTCGATTTGGTCAGGTTTCTGTTCAAGCATGTGGCATGTGCCATTTAAACTAACATGATTGACACTATATTTTTCAATTTTATTGGTCAGTTAGTCTTGGTCCAGAAGACCTTGTTTACACAATCTATGAGGGGAGACAATCTACGCAGGATGTTATTTCCTAGTAAACATCGTGTGCCCTCTGGAGTCACAACTATGACCGGGTGCTTCACCTTGTGTCGCCCAATTTTAATGTCTAAATCCGCAGTCCCCTTGACAGGAATTTCATTCCCATGGAAGTACTAAAGTTGTCCATGAAGAGGGATGAGAGGGATTTGTTATTTCTCCCCCCTTCCCGAATTCAGCTGATCAAAGGCCCCTTTTGACAGAAGGGTGGCTTGGGATCCGGTGTCCACCAGTGCCAAAAATGTACATTGCCCCTGTATTTGGACTGGGGCATAAAATCTTCCCTTCTCCTCAAGGGGGCAAAGATAATGCACATTTTTGGTCAATTGGTGGGTTAATTTCTTTGCTTCAGATTCTGACAGAGGGTTAATTTCTTTGCTTTGGATTCTGACAGAGGGGTGTTTTGGGCAGGATTTTTTTTGGGATCTTGGGATCCTGTAAGAAAAAGGTGGCAATTTGATATGGGGGGAGTTTTGGGCTCCCCTGGTTATGATTCTGGGCTGCTCCCCCCCCCACTTTTTGGAGGCAGTCACCAGAATTGGTTTGAACAAGGGGATTTTCTTGCTGGTCATTCTGGGGTTTGCTGATGGGCGGTTTTAACTCGGTCCCCACATCTATCCAGTCTTGATCAGGATGTCTTGGGACCCATTTTTCTTTGGGAGGAGTTCCCCCATCCCTGAAGGAGAAGATCCTTTTCCCAGAATCCTCTGAGGCCCCTCTCCTTCAAATTGGAAGATTCACACCTCCTCCATAAAATGGGCATTTTTAGGCTCTTTATTTCTCCTACCCACCCTCTGTTCCTTAGTTTGCAGACTTTCGGGGGCAGGAGATTCTGGTTCCGGTTCCTGGGTTTCTAGGGGCTTTTCACAAGTGGGGAAGGAAGCTTCCTCTAAGGCTTTACACCCCCCTTCCCCTGTGCCTCCTCCCTGGGAACCGGTGGGTTGATGGGGTTCTCTCCCCATCATTGCCCTGGAACGCCAGACCATTGATTTGAGGAGTTCTGAGTTGCCATGCTCATCTCAGGGTTCTGTTGAGCCCTCAGCATGCGACCCAGATCCTGTGCCAAGTTCTAGACCTGGCGCTCCTGTTGGGACACCCGCTCTGGTTGGTACGGGCTCCTCTGGTCTACCCTGGGTTGATCACGGGAAGGTTAACTGTCTCTTCTCCCATAATACCCCTGGTTGGGATAGTTTTGGTACTCCTCCACCCTTGGCCTCCCCTCTCCCGGTTTGGGCTGTCTGGGCTCAGGAAAGTGGGGAAAGAAAGGAGGGTTGTTTTGGGGGTTGAAGTTTGGCAGGTACCAGGGAAAGAAACTCAACCCGGCATTTGGGGGATTACTGCCCTTCTGGGGAAAGTGAGGAGGGAAGTTTCCTGCGTTGGCAGCTGCCTGGTTGGATCCCCCCACTTAGGGTGGAAGAGTCCACACTTAGCCCAGGATAGGTCTGTTTCCCTTGTAACGGGGGCTGATGTAGTCTGGGGAGTTAGGGGTCCCATTTGTGGGGTTACCTCCCTGACTCCCTGTTTGGGATTGACCCAAGGGCCTTCTGGGTCTTGGGTTGGTAGGATTCTGTGCAGGAAGGTTTTTAGACCCCCCCATCTCCAGATCTAAAATGGGGGCAACCTTCACCTCCCCCACCTTAGCAGCAGCAGGGGTGTTGGTTGGTTTTGGGCTTTTGTCAGCACTTTTACTCTCTAGTGGCTTCTGCACTTCGTAAATACGGGTTGCTTGTTCAATGACCCAGTCTAGTGATCTTTTCCCATGAAAGTCCCTCACCAGCTGAGTCATAATGTATTTAGGGAGGGCATGAAAGAATGTATTGATAAATTCCCTACTGTCTTTGCACACCCTCCTGGTGGTTTGCGCAAAGGCATGTTTCAGCTCTTGGACAGATTCTTGTGGGGCCTGGTCTTCCCCACATTGCAGGTTGTAGGCTGCCTTGCAGGCCTCTTGAGGGTTTCTATGGATTGAAAAATGCTTTAAGATGGCTGCCCTATAAGTGGACCATCTTGAACGGTTCTGATCATCCAGCCCGCAAAGAAGCTGGAGTATTCAGGGGAAAATGTCCACTTGACATACTGAATACAGCTCTGGCTGTCCTTCAGGTGGAAAGTCTCCATCATTTTCTCAAACAATTCGAGGTTCTCCCAAACTGAATATTTGGCATTTTTATGGTAGGGCATTATGACGCTCCTAATAGCCTTGATTTGCTTTAGGGGATCTTTCAATAGGGCTCTCCTAACTTTGTTGACCTTTTTAGTTTTGGTCAGCCTGGTCCACTCATCCTCTGACTTAGAGGCACTGCTACCAGAGGTGTCTGTCTGATCCTCTAGGCTCTCCCTGATTCTGCAAGCTTTGGAATGGCTGGTAGAATGTGGAGGCCTAGTCTCTTGAGACCTGCGGCAGTCAGAAGAGTCTTCTGACTCTCCCTTGCTCCCAGGATTGGCCGAATACCACCCCCCCACACTGTCCTAGCTGGGAAAAGGTTTTTAGGATGCTCTTAGTGGGTCATGGAATTCCCCACCAAATTTGACTGACTGATCTCTTGGTAGGTTACATTTCTGAGGATCCAGTTCTCTGATTCTCCCCTCACTGGAGTCTCCCTGATCAGAGAGGCTGGCCCTAATATTTGGGAACCTGTACATAGATGCCCGCCCATCCATTTCTGGGAGGCGTTGATCCGTCAGTCCCATATTTCCCATTGTGTTGAAGTCTACCAGCCCCATGGCCCTTGGTTCACATGAGCCAGTGGACATGGGGGTGGCACAGTCCATGGAGTTGAAGTGATTAAAGTCCCTGATGCCAGGGTTCCTGAGGTTATGCTCAGGGGTTTCTCTCTCCCATCTTACCTCATCTTTTTCAGCCCCTATTTCCTGATGACATGCCAATATCTGACATTCTTGCTACTCTATTAAGGCCTTGCTGGTCTCTATGAGTTGTTCTTGCATGGCTATTTGTTGGTGGAGCCTGCCATTCTTTTTACAGAGAGCCACATTGTCTCTCTGTGCTTCCTGCCTGAATTGGGAGTATTGGGCCAATTTCTGCTGCAGGAGATTCACCTCCTGAGTTTGGTCCTTACTGGTCTGGTTATTCTTTTCCAACGCATCCTCCACCCATCTGGTGTGCTCTAGTAGCTTTTCGTAATCCATTTTGATTTCACCAAGTTCCTGAAGGGCCAGGTGATTTTCTTCTAACTTTGTTTTTTAATGGCTGACTTCTTGGCCTAAGACGTCCCTCTCTTGACTTAGAGTGAGCCTCTGCTCAGCCCGGTCATCCCTCTGATTTTTAAGTGCTGCAGCTTTCTGCCGCTCCTCATCAAATTCTGTTTAGGATTCTAGGTCTTTAATAATTAACATATTGTTTTCCTCTTTTAATTTTTTCTATGCGATCTTGTAAGACACCTAACTGTTCTACACAGTCTCTGTTAAAATGTAATTCCTGCTCCAGCTTTTGTTGGCTCTGTTGCAGAGAATCCAACCTTTCTTGACACTCTTTTTGCAGTGTCTGTACCTGGGCATCTTGCTCTGCTTTCTTTTGCAGTGAGAGAGACAGATCTTCTTGGAGCTTGGCGGCATATTGCCTAGCCTCTGTTTCAGATTCTTTGTTATCTTGGAGCCTTTCTTCTGCAGAGTCCAGATTGCTCTGGATTTTCCGTATTGCTTCCCCTTTCCTCTTTGTGAAATCTACATGGTCTGGGTATTTTTCCTGTATGACTTCTATATGAAGGTACAGGTAGGCCGCTATTTTGGCAATTTTGCACTGCTCCTCTTTTATTTTTGGTGCCATGTACAATTCACTAAGTGCTTGATGTAATGGACCCTTATCCTGCCAGTTCTCAAGGTTGATTTTAGTGATTTGCTGTTTTATTCCCTGCAGCCATACCTGTTCCTCCCATATTAGCCTTTCACCCCTGACAAACAATTTGTGCAGTAGGTGTTCCCTTGCAATGTTGATTTCCACTGGGGTCGCCATTACGGAAATATTAATTTCCTTCTGGCTTATCTCAGGATTACTTTACTTTTGCAAACAGGCCAAACTCCTTTAAGTATTTCTTTTGAGTGGTGCTTATAAAGTGTAGCACAGTATGGTAACCCAAAAAGGTGTATGTACCCCGTCGGCCAGCACGCTGTGTTAGACTGTCACGAGTGGTATGTCTAATTCAGGATCCCAGACGAGCCCCCAAGCTGTAAGTGATTTCAATCCGGCACACACCCAAGGCAAGCCCAGCATGTAGTGCACAATAGAAGCCCTTATTTATATTTGTCTATAAGTTCAATATTCTGAACTATATACCACTCATATCACACCCTTCTCCTGAGACCCCTCCCCCTCCCGGTCACACTGAAACAGGAATCAGGCTGGTTTGCAAAGGTAAATATTTATTTATGGATTTAAAATGTAATCACAGTATATTTTAAAAGGTAAACAACAATCACCAATGGGGTGACAGAACACAGAATAGTATCTTTAATACACTATGAATCAAGTAATGAGCACCAAAAACATATGCAGCACAGAAATAATACTTTTGTGTTGGTTTGGACAGATGGCACTATGGTTAGAGGTTCCCCCTGCAACACCCCTCAACCCCCCAATAGGCAATTAAATAGATGCGAGGAGAGAGTAGGTATTGAGGAATAGCACAAATCAAACAGAATATCAGTCCCCTTTCCCCCTGCAAACTTAAGAGAAAAACAGAATTGACTTTTCAGCTGTCAGGATGGCTTTAAAATTGTCTTTAGAATTGACAGAGCAAAAACACCAAATGTGATCAAAAATACTTTAATTGCTATAAATTCCTATGTGGGCCGCTTTGAACAGTTGCACACAATCACAAACAATGGTTTAGTCCAAAGAAAACATTTGAAATCTCAAAGTCTACGTAAGAAACAATTTAAAGGTATTTCACATGTGTAAAATTCTTTCTGAATTGTAATTCACGGCAAACTTTTCCTCGCGTGATATTCGCGATAACAGGAGAATACAAGTAGGAATTGAAATTCCGTTTCTATCATAAAAACTGAGAGCATTATATAGGTTTTAGTAAAGGCCGTTTTTGTAAAATAGGCACGAGAATGGAAAACGGAAATGCACTTTGAAAAAAAGATGGGTTTGATCACACTATATTATGACTATGAAAAAGAGAATGTTACACGTGAATTTACACAGTTATGTGGCCAACGTAAACCCTTCACGTGTGATACTCTAGTTTCCGTTCTGGGATTTACTTTTCTTACACAAACTCACTAATGACTTATGATTTTATAAAACAAATGAGAAAAATCAGCGCAGGAAAGGTTCTGACAGTACTACAATTCTGAATTTAAAAATGGGACGGGTTGATATTGGGATAAGACTATGCAGAGATATTAGGGTCACTTTTCTTCCTATTAATACTTACAAAATATGTTATTGGATTCGACCGTCAGTTCTGGTCATGGATTGGATCTGGTCTAGGAAGAACAGCACATCAGGCACAGGGTTGGATCAGCTATGCCGGTCGCCGGATTTGCACATGATCTGCCCTCCTAGCCTGTTGGTATTTTAATCAGCTGGATAGCGAGTTACTCACCCAAGCCTAGTGGTGGCCAGCCAGAGAATTTCAGGATACTGGTTCACAAGGCCTTCTCACAATACACAGCACTTCACTGGGTGGAGAGTATACATTTGAAGATTTGGGCCTTGCTGAAATCAATAGTTCTCTATTGCTGGCAAGAGTCTTGGCCTCTGGATCTGGAAGGATGTTAAAGCTGGATGTAGAATGCTGGATCAGAGTACTTTGCTGGAATCAGGAAAGTCTGTGGATCAGTGAATTCCTATGTGTTGTCAGAGGTCTCTATTTATACTTTAAAATGACATCACAAAGTGGGTACATGGGCCGGCTTAGCTAAGCTTGCCCCTGTGAGCTGGGATACAATAAAAACTTCACCCGCGCCTTACAATTTGAATGATTGGATCAAGACCGGATGAGGTCATATTTTATGGTTTGCTTTACAGTCCTCAGAGACCTCCCTTTAGCCACTGGTCTCAAAATTGGATTTGATACTAAATGTACATTTCTACATTGGTCAGCTTTATACAAATCACACACAAAGATGCCATATTTTATGGAGCAGTTATTCCTCAAAATCCTGCAGTGGTGGGATCTTGTCTCAACTTTTTACAGAATTTTGTCCTTTTCGCTATGAACACAATTTCCAAATGTTATGCAACTTTCCACAAATGTGTGTGTTTACCAGAGGGATGTGTGTGTACAGTTTCACAATTCTAACATTAATACAATTCGCATAACACCACATATATTGCCATTCCTGTCCAGAACATGTCACACAGTTCTACCACCTCTTCACAAGCGCAGCCAAAAATGTAATTAACAACTCTGTCCTTTTTATATTTTTTACCACCTTGAACAACAAGTTATGAGTCTTTTAAAAATGGTTCATTGTTCATTCTTAAGAGCAGATGGTCGCTTGGCTCCACCCCTTTGTCTCTCCTGGGTGCCCAGTGCATCCCCCTCCTTGGGGGAAGCCCCTTCCAGGAGAGTTTACAACCACCTTCACACCTCCACTTCCTGGGCTGAAAGGCTCGTCATTGTTCCTTCTCTTTCTGTAGACAAGAGTCTGTTCTAACCCGCACTCAGCATCTCCAAGTGAGTTTGTGCTGAGAGGAAGGCCCTCCTTCTGGGAGAAACCTGCTTATCCAGTTCTTGCAGCTCAGCCAGGCTAATTAACTTCTTAAATCCAGCAAAAACTAATTGTGTTGCATCAAACATAAATACATTACTTTCTTAGCCTTAAAATCTGTGGGATCAAAAAACACAACTAAAATCTGTATTCCTTTTTGGCAACAATCCTTTTTATGTTTGCTAATCCAGCAGACTTTTTAGTTTTAGCTCACTTTAAAGCTTCATTAGTAACTCATCTGACAGCTGTCATTCATGTGGCCCAGGGTACTACACCCAGATTCTGACAGAGGCTATTAGTTTACAGACAATCCAGTTTTTCTGATTAATGTTTTGCTCTTCACATTAGGACTTTGTATGCTCACAATGCTTCATTAGATACATGAATTCTAGCGCTAAGCAAGATTTTGAATGTTGAGAAGTATTGTGTTATAGGCATTTTGGAGTTTTTAGCAACAAAGCCAATGTCATTTGTAGGCACATTTTGGGGTTTCACTTGCACTTCATAAGTGCTGCTTATCTCTCTCCACTCTGTTTCCTGGTCTTGGAGGCAACGGGCACATTTTCTGCAGGGTGTGTTTTATTCCACCGCAAATGCACCATGGGTGGCAGGTTGTGCATCCCTCTTTTTGTGTGCTGTAGCACACGGTTTTTGTAGGTTTTTGGTGCACACAAGGGTTTTGCCGCCATTGTTGCAGTTTCTTTCACCATAACTGGCAGGTGATGCCGCATAGCATAGTTAAGTGGGTTAATACATCCCACAGAGCCCCCCCTCCCGACTTGGTTTTGCCCGCCCATCAAAGGGAAGTCAGGAGATTGAGATGTTCTTTTTCTGTCCGTGTGGAGAATTTCAGTCGCTTCTCCGATCAGTGCTGGAGGCGACCCGCTCTCCTCGCCGGTTCTGGTCAGGAGTATTGTTGGTTCTGGTTGGGTGTATTGCTGGTTCTGGTTGGGAATATGGAGCGGCATTCCGGGCTTTCTGGGTCTTTCCTCCTGGTTACCGAGTGGTCCTCCTTGGTAATCCTTGGGATGATTCTTAGTCCAGATGCTAAAAGATAGAGCATAACATGGTTATGGATATTTTCCCACTACTGTGTCCACACATCATCTGGGGATGTCAGTCAGCAGTGGGAAAGACACTTGCATTGGTTATAATTGGCAATATTCCGGATCCATGTTTACTAATGGTCTTAACACTTTTCTTGCATGTACACAGTGAACATTTAGTGATTCTTTTATGTTTCTGAATTTTTCCCATATGGGTTTTCGGTTGGCTCCTCTATTTGCCGCAAAGTAGGCCTGGGATGGCAAATCTTCAGCTGGTTTATGTGGACCCACTTGTCTTCCCCTTCTGCCAAACTGCTCTTGGGGATGTGGATTCTGTAGGCGACTGGTGAGATTCTGTCCACAATTTCAAAACAATCCCGCAAAGTTGGGGGTAATTTGCGCTCTTTGGCGTGGTTCCTTTGGAAATTGTACAAGTACACAAGGTCTCCTACTTGATATTCCTTTTTAGTTGTCTTGAGATCATAGTGGGTCTTCATACTGGCAGCAGATCTTTCTAGATTCCGCTGAGCATAGGCAAAAGCATGTTGATGGTGTTTTCTCAGAACCTCAAAATACTCATAAATTGTGGAAGAATTTATCAAGGTCTGCTCTTGGGTTCTGTAGAGCAGATGTTGGGGTAGCATGATCTTTCGCCCAGTCATCAGCTGAAATGGAGACATTTTTGCTGCAGAAGAAGGGGTAGATGTGATGGCCAACATGAAAAGGGGTAATCGAATGTCCCAACTTGGCCCAGAATCTGCCACAAACTTTTTTAATATGCTCACGCTAGTTTTATTGTACCTTTCAACTCCACCACTAGAGGACTGCCGGTAGGCAATGTGTAGTTTCCTTTTGACCCCAAGTATCTCCCACATCTTTGTCATCACTTTGCTAGTGAAGTGACTACCTCGGCCTGACTCAATCCTTTGGGGTAGTCCAAAACGCGAGAAGATGTGATTGATCATCAGGGCAGCTGCTGTTTCTGCCTTGCAATTTGGGGCCGGGAGACATTCCACCCATTTAGTAAACAAGCATGTTACGGCCAACATGTACTTGTTCCCCCTAGAGGCGCGAATCACAGGCCCGATAGAATCGACTTGCAAATCTGACCAAGGCAGTGTCACCCCCCTCTTTTGCACACACAAGACACCCCTTCAAGTATTGGTCGAGGTCCTGCCCCATGTGTGGCCAGTATGCAACCTCTCACAAGATTTCTAATGTCATATGAAAACCCCGATGACCGGCTGTGGCCGCATCATGGGCGTTACTTTGCATCAGGCTTCGGAATGAGGTAGGGACCACCCACTGGTCATGGCCAGATATCGATCTCCTCATCAGCAAACCGTCTTAGATTCGGAACATTTTTGGACATTTCATCAACACTCTGAGGTCCTCTTTCCCAATGTAATCGGTATCTGTCAGGGGGAAGTTCTCAGGGCCCTCAATGTGTTGATAAAACTCACCAATTATTGGATCCCCTTTTTGAGCCCTAATCCAATCAGCATCTGGGGTCTTCTTACTCCATTGTGCAGTTGAGAGTTCATTGTGAGCATTTGTCTGGGACCTAGTGATAGCAGTGACCTGGATTTCCCCTAACAGGTACTCGATCTCAAATAGATCCCTTTGATGGTTCCAGTTTTGGCAAGCTGATCAGCTGGGTCATTTCCAGTTTTGTCTGGTCACTCTACTTTAGAATGACCCTTGATCTTTTTCCAGTAGATGGTCAGCCCATTCGAGGTGACCAAATCATCAATATTTTGTATTAATTTTCCATGTTTTAATGGTTTATCATTAGCACATATCATGCCTCTGGTTTTCCAATTAACCAGGTGCTCAACGAACCCATTCTGTACATAATCTGAATCAGTGATTAGGACCAGTTCGTGGAGTTGGTGTTGGACAGCAGTGAGGATCTTTTGATGCACAGCCATCAGCTCTGCCACTTGACTATATCGGGGACCGATTTTGTACCCAGCGGAGGGTTCTGGGGCATCATTCACCCATGCATTCCCCACGCCGGCAACAAGTTCCTTTTCCCTGTTGTCAACATGGTATGAGCACCCATCCAAATAGACAGTGGGCATTCCCTCACGCTTGTCTTCTTCATAGACTTTGTGTGGGGAATTAAGGTATGCCTCCATGTTGTCCTTGATTTTAAGACTTTAGTCCTCGAAACAGTTTTCTCTGGCAAAATCATACAATTCAGCTAGACATTGCGCGAGGGGACTCTTCTTGTTTTGGCCATATCTTACCTCCACAGGAAAGCCTTGCATTGACAGAATCCAGGAAGTAATTAGGGAATTACTCACATTTCTGGCCCAGATTCTGTGACTTTGAAGATATTGCAAAGGTTGGTGTGGAGTCTCCACTATGATGTGTTCCCCCTGGATAAACGGGTGGTAATTATTCAATGCCCACACCGTTGCCAGGAGTGCCTTCTCACAATTGTTGAATTTTTCCTCCACAGAGGATAAAGTCTTACTCGCATAGGAGATTACTTTATTGACCTTGTCATGCTTTTTATATAATACTGCAGTCAAGCATGTATTTGAGAACCCTGTCTCCAAGAAGAACTCCTTGTTTTTGACAGGGTAAGCTAGGCAAGGCACTTGTGAGAGGCTTCTTTTGAGTTGTTTTACTGCCTCGGCTTGTTCTGGACCCCACTCCCACTTGACCCCCCCTTCAACAGATGGATCAGGGGCCTCGTGATCACTGCGTAGTCATCAATGAACTTTCTGCTGCTTTTAGTAAGTCCAAGGAGGCTCCTTAGTTCCCGCAGAATTGTGGGGTATTTTATTTTCTGGAGTGCTTCTACTTTCTTTTCCTGGGGACAGAGACCTTCAGGAGTTATCTCATGCCCCAAGAAATTGACACAGGTCCTGCACCACTGTGCCTTTTGGAAAGAGAGTTTTGTTCCGGCAGCCCTCGACTGTATCAGAACATGACAGATCTCCGCTATGTGTTCCTCCACAGTTGAGCTTTTGATTAAAACATCATCTACATAGGCCAGGTTACCCCTTTCACCAAAGTCGGGCATGGCCTTATGCAGAAAGATGTTAAATTCATTGCCGGAGATGATGTATCCGAAGGGAGTCTGGGTCCAAGTGTACTGCTGCCCCCGAAAGGTAAAGGCCAGCTTGTATTGGTCCTCCCTACTGACAGGTGCATTCCAGTACCCATTGGTTAGGTCAATGGCAAGGTATACCTTTGACCCATGGATCTGGGCCAGACCATGGCCAATGTAAGGAAGAGGCCATCAGGAAGTATGGACCAGTTTGTTGAGCTCCCTTAGGTCAGCACAGAGTCTCCACTGGCCGTTTGGTTTCAAAATCCCAAGCACCGGATTATTGAAGGTGCTGTGGACAAGACGAATTATCCTGCAGGACTCAAGGTTCTTAATTATTTCAGTAAGGGACTCCATTGATGCGAGAAGCAAGCGATATTGCTTCACAAACACTGGAGTGATGACAGGGTCCATGGGAATTGTTGTTGTGTGGATGTAGATGCGACCACAGTCATATGAGTCCACCAAAAAGAGATTTTGAAAATCTAAGAAAACTTGTTTCAATTTTTGCTTTTTCTCCAGAGTCTCACAGGCATCGGCTAGGTTGACTCTCACTTCAACTATCTGCCTGAAGTCTGGAAAGTCTTCTGGTTTGGCCATCTCAGCGGCCTCCTCCAGCTGGGTGGAGAAGTCCCTGGTCAAAGTACTGACTTGGACTGATGGCTTCAGGTGGGGAAGGCAGTCCTGGTGGACATGAAAGATCACCTCATCCCTCCTGAAGTCACAAGTAACATCTTCCTTACCATAAGGGCAGGAAGAGTAAACCAGGAAATTCCCCCCATGCCGGGTGAAGATCCTGTCTGGTTTTGTGTCATTGTCGCTATCACTGTCAAAACAATCCTTGGGGATTGGTCCTAACAGTTTGTTACCTAAATCTATGTAAAAATGTCGGTCATCAACGGCCATTCCAATTTTGGTGCCTGCGTCCGAAGTGATACTCTTTAAGTCGCCGTTATCCACCTCTATTGGAATGGTGTTGTGTTCTATATTGACTAGTGGTGTTGGTTTACCCCCAACCCTTGCTCTTAGAAATTAGCATTGAGATGAACATAGGCGTCAGGATTTTTCAGTTTCTGTCCTCTTTTAATTTTTACTTCCAGTGTGAATTGTCAGGTCCGTTCTGGGATGGTGACTTCCTCTCTAATCTGAATTTCAACTGCATATGGCAGCAGTTGAGCTGACCGAAATGCTTTCTCTGGGTCATCAAAGTCCATGGGATTACCGGCTAATCGGAACTAGGCTTTGAAGTTTATTAGGTCCAAACTAATGGCAAAGCGATTGAAAATGTCACTGACTAAATAAAATGCAGCAGGGACATCTCGCACGACACAACAATTATGGACTATGCTCTTGTTGCCTATGTAAATTTTGAGCATACACCTGCTAGGCAGGAGATATTTGGAATTGGGTGTTTCCAGGTCCATTTCCCATTAGTCCAACAGTTTAAACGTGGGAATGACTGGATCTGTTGGGAGTTTGCAGAACATGGCCTCGCTGATGAAGCTCTTACCGTTGTTCACACATACTCAGGCGAGAACAGAGTCCTTCCCATCACTTAACTGAATAGGGATGAACAACTGCTCTCCAATTTTCTGAATATCAGTCAAGCTTTGAGCTGTTTTCTCATCATTTTGGACTATTGCAGTAGGATTTTCCGATTATGAATTTGTATAGAATTTCAGAGTGTTTACTCCCAGTGTGGAATACCACCTGAGACTGGAAGGAAGGTTCATTTTCAGAAATAGAGAGGACTCCCTATCACCAGTTTGTTGTCCTACTGCAATTACTGTCACGTCAGGGATTTGGTTATTTTGGAAATGGAATTCGATTTGGTCAGGTTTCTGTTCAAGCATGTGGCATGTGCCATTTAAACTAACATGATTGACACTATATTTTTCAATTTTATTGGTCAGTTAGTCTTGGTCCAGAAGACCTTGTTTACACAATCTATGAGGGGAGACAATCTACGCAGGATGTTATTCCCTAGTAAACATTGTGTGCCCTCTGGAGTCACAACTATGACCGGGTGCTTCACCTTGTGTCGCCCAATTTTAATGTCTAAATCCGCAGTCCCTTTGACAGGAATTTCATTCCCATTGAAGTACTAAAGTTGTCCATGAAGAGGGATGAGAGGGAATTGTTATTTCTCCCCCCTTCCCGAATTCAGCTGATCAAAGGCCCCTTTTGACAGAAGGGTGGCTTGGGATCCGGTGTCCACCAGTGCCAAAAATGTACATTGCCCCTGTATTTGGGCTGGGGCATAAAATCTTCCCTCCTCCTCAAGGGGGCAAAGATAATGCACATTTTTGGTCAATTGGTGGGTTAATTTCTTTGCTTCAGATTCTGACAGAGGGTTAATTTCTTTGCTTTGGATTCTGACAGAGGGGTGGTTTGGGCAGGATTTTGTTTGGGATCTTGGGATCCTGTAAGAAAAAGGTGGCAATTTGATATGGGGGGAGTTTTGGGCTCCCCTGGTTATGATTCTGGGTTGCTCCCCCCCCCCACTTTTTGGAGGCAGTCACCACAATTGGTTTGAACAAGGGGATTTTCTTGCTGGTCATTCTGGGGTTTGCTGATGGGCGGTTTTAACTCGGTCCCCACATCTATCCAGTCTTGATCAGGATGTCTTGGGACCCATTTTCCTTTGGGAGGAGTTCCCCCATCCCTGAAAGAGAAGATCCTTTTCCCAGAATCCTCTGAGGCCCCTCTCCTTCAAATTGGAAGATTCACACCTCCTCCATAAAATGGGCATATTTAGGCTCTTTATTTCTCCTACCCACCCTCTGTTCCTTAGGTTGCAGACTTTCGGGGGCAGGAGATTCTAGTTCCGGTTCCTGGGTTTCCAGGGGCTTTTCACAAGTGGGGAAGGAAGCTTCCTCTAAGGCTTTACACCCCCCTTCCCCTGTGCCTCCTCCCTGGGAACCGGTGGGTTGATGGGGTTCTCTCCCCATCATTGCCCTGGAACGCCAGACCATTGATTTGAGGAGTTCTGAGTTGCCATGCTCATCTCAGGGTTCTGTTGAGCCCTCAGCATGCGACCCAGATCCTGTGCCAAGTTCTAGACCTGGCGCTCCTGTTGGGACACCCGCTCTGGTTGGTACGGGCTCCTCTGGTCTACATTGGGTTGATCACGGGAAGGTTAACTGTCTCTTCTCCCATAATACCCCTGGTTGGGATAGTTTTGGTACTCCTCCACCCTTGGCCTCCCCTCTCCCGGTTTGGGCTGTCTGGGCTCAGGAAAGTGGGGAAAGAGAGGAGGGTTGTTTTGGGGGTTGAAGTTTGGCGGGTACCAGGGAAAGAAACTCAACCCGGCATTTGGGGGATTACTGCCCTTCTGAGGAAAGTGAGGAGGGAAGTTTCCTGCGTTGGCAGCTGCCTGGTTGGATCCCCCCACTTAGGCTGGAAGAGTCCACACTTAGCCCAGGATAGGTCTGTTTCCCTTGTAACGGGGGCTGATGTAGTCTGGGGAGTTAGGGGTCCCATTTGTGGGGATACCTCCCTGACTCCCTGTTTGGGATTGACCCAAGGGCCTTCTGGGTCTTGGGTTGGTAGGATTCTGTGCAGGAAGGTTTTTATACCCCCCCCATCTCCAGATCTAAAATGGGGGCAACCTTCACCTCCCCCACCTTAGCAGCAGCAGGGGTGTTGGTTGGTTTTGGGCTTTTGTCAGCACTTTTACTCTCTAGTGGCTTCTGCACTTCGTAAATACGGGTTGCTTGTTCAATGACCCAGTCTAGTGATCTTTTCCCATGAAAGTCCCTCACCAGCTGAGTCATAATGTATTTAGGGAGGGCATGAAAGAAGGTATTGATAAATTCCCTACTGTCTTTGCACACCCTCCTGGTGGTTTGCGCAAAGGCATGTTTCAGCTCTTGGACAGATTCTTGTGGGGCCTGGTCTTCCCCACATTGTAGGTTGTAGGCTGCCTTGCAGGCCTCTTGAGGGTTTCTATGGATTGAAAAATGCTTTAAGATGGCTGCCCTATAAGTGGACCATCTTGAACGGTTCTGATCATCCAGCCCGCAAAGAAGCTGGAGTATTCAGGGGAAAATGTCCACTTGACATACTGAATACAGCTCTGGCTGTCCTTCAGGTGGAAAGTCTCCATCATTTTCTCAAACAATTCGAGGTGCTCACAAACTGAATATTTGGCATTTTTATGGTAGGGCATTATGACGCTCCTAATAGCCTTGATTTGCTTTAGGGGATCTTTCAATAGGGCTCTCCTAACTTTGTTGGCCTTTTTAGTTTTGGTCAGCCTGGTCCACTCATCCTCTGACTTAGAGGCACTGCTACCAGAGGTGTGTGTCTGATCCTCTAGGCTCTCCCTGATTCTGCGAGCTTGGGAATGGCTGGTAGAATGTGGAGGCCTAGTCTCTTGAGACCTGCGGCAGTCAGAAGAGTCTTCTGACTCTCCCTTGCTCCCAGCATTTGCCGAATACCAACCCCCACTGTCCTAGCTGGGAAGAGGTTTTTAGGATGCTCTTAGTGGGTCATGGAATTCCCCACCAAATTTGACTGACTGATCTCTTGGTAGGTTATATTTCTGAGGATCCAGTTCTCTGATTCTCCCCTCACTGGAGTCTCCCTGATCAGAGAGGCTGTCCCTAATATTTGGGAACCTGTACATAGATGCCCGCCCATCCATTTCTGGGAGGCGTTGATCCGTCAGTCCCATATTTCCCATTGTGTTGAAATCTACCATCCCTGTGGCCCTTGGTTCACATGAGCCAGTGGACATGGGGGTGGCACAGTCCATGGAGTTGAAGTGATTAAAGTCCCTGATGCCAGGGTTTCTGAGGTTATGTTCAGGGGTTTCTCTCTCCCATCTTACCTAATCTTTTTCAGCCCCTATTTCCTGATGACATGCCAATATCTGACATTTTTGCTACTCTATTAAGGCCTTGCTGGTCTCTATGAGTTGTTCTTGCATGGCTATTTGTTGGTGGAGCCTGTCATTCTTTTCACAGAGAGCCACATTATCTCTCTGTGCTTACTGCCTGAATTGGGAGTATTGGGCCAATTTCTGCTGCAGAAGACTCACCTCCTGAGTTTGGTACTTACTGGTCTGGTTATTCTTTTCCAACGCATCCTCCACCCATCTGGTGTGCTCTAGTAGCTTTTCGTAATCCATTTTGATTTCACCAAGTTCCTGAAGGGCCAGGTGATTTTCTTCTAACTTTGTTTTTTAATGGCTGACTTCTTGGCCTAAGACGTCCCTCTCTTGACTTAGTGACCCTCTGCTCAGCCAGGTCATCCCTCTGCTTTTTAAGTGCTGCAGCTTTCTGCCGCTCCTCATCAAATTCTGTTTAGGAGCGGATAATTAACATATTGTTTTCCTCTTTTAATTTTTTCTATGCGATTTTGTAAGACACCTAACTGTTCTGCACAGACTCTGTTAAAATGTAATTGCTGCTCCAGCTTTTGTTGGCTCTGTTGCAGAGAATCCAACCTTTCTTGACACTCTTTTTGCAGTGTCTGTACCTGGGCATCTTGCTCTGCTTTCTTTTGCAGTGAGAGAGACAGATCTTCTTGGAGCTTGGCGGCATATTGCCTAGCCTCTGTTTTAGATTCTTTGTTATCTTGGAGCCTTTGTTCTGCAGAGTCCAGATTGCTCTGGATTTTCCGTAATGCTTCCCCTTGCCTCTTCGTGAAATCTACATGGTCTGGGTATTTTTCCTGTATGACTTCTATGTGGAGGTACAGGTAGGCCGCTATTTTGGCAATTTTGCACTGCTCCTCTTTTATTTTTGGTGCCATGTACAATTCGCTAAGTGCTTGATGTAATGGACCCTTATCCTGCCAGTTATCAAGGTTGATTTCAGTGATTTGCTGTTTTATTCCCTGCAGCCATACCTGTTCCTCTCATTCTAGCCTTTCACCCCTGACAAACAATTTGTGCAGTAGGTGTTCCCTTGCAATATTGATTTCCACTGGGGTCGCCATTACAGAAATATTAATTTCCTTCTGGCTTATTTCAGGATTACTTTACTTTTGCAAACAGGCCAAACTCCTTTAAGTATTTCTTTTGAGTGGTGCTTATAAAGTGTAGCACAGTATGGTAAGCCAAAAAGGTGTATGTACCCCATCGGCCAGCACGCTGTGTTAGACTGTCACGAGTGGTATGTCTAATTCAGGATCCCAGACGAGCCCCCAAGCTGTAAGTGATTTCAATCCGGCACACACCCAAGGCAAGCCCAGCATGTAGTGCACAATAGAAGCCCTTATTTATATTTGTCTATAAGTTCAATATTCTGAACTATATACCACTCATATCACACCCTTCTCCTGAGATCCCTCCCCCCGCCCCTCCCGGTCACACTGAAACAGGAATCAGGCTGGTTTGCAAAGGTAAATATTTATTTATGGATTTAAAATGTAATCACAGTATATTTTAAAAGGTAAACAACAATCACCAATGGGGTGACAGAACACAGAATAGTATCTTTAATACACTATGAATCAAGTAATGAGCCCCAAAAACATATGCAGCACAGAAATAATACTTTTGTGTTGGTTTGGAAAGATGGCACTATGGTTAGAGGTTCCCCCTGCAACACCCCTCAACCCCCAATAGGCAATTAAATAGATGCGAGGAGAGAGCAGGTATTCAGGAATAGCACAAATCAAACAGAATATCAGTCCCCTTTCCCCCTGCAAACTTAAGAGAAAAACAGAATTGACTTTTCAGCTGTCAGGATGGCTTTAAAATTGCCTTTAGAATTGACTGAGCAAGAACACCAAATGTGATCAAAAATACTTAAATTGCTATAAATTCCTATGTGGGCCGCTTTGAACAGTTGCACACAATCACAAACAATGATTTAGTCCAAAGAAAACATTTGAAATCTCAAAGTCTACGTAAGAAACAATTTAAAGGTATTTCACATGTGTAAAATTCTTTCTGAATTGTAATTCACGGCAAACTTTTCCTCACGTGATATTCACGTTAACGGGAGAATACAAGTAGGAATTGAAATTCCGTTTCTATCATAAAAACTGAGAGCATTACATAGGTTTTAGTAAAGGTCGTTTTTGTAAAATAGGCACGAGAATGGAAAACGGAAATGCACTTTGAAAATAAAAGATGGGTTTGATCACACTATATTATGACTATGAAAAAGAGAATGTCACACGTGAATTTACACAGTTATGTGGCCAACGTAAACCCTTCACGTGTGATACTCTAGTTTCCGTTCTGGGATTTACTTTTCTTACACAAACTCACTAATGACTTATGATTTTATAAAACAAATGAAAAAATAAGCGCAGGAAAGGTTCTGACAGTACTACAATTCTGAATTTAAAAACGGGGTGGGTTGAGATTGGGATAAGACAATGCAGAGTTATTAGGGTCACTTTTCTTCCTATTAATACTTACAAAATAAGTTATTAGATTGGACCGTCAGTTCTGGTCATGGATTGGATCTGGTCTAGGAAGAACAGCACATCAGGCACGGGACTAGATCAGCTAGGCCGTTTGTCGGATTTGCACAGGATCCGCCCTCTTAGTCTGTGGGTATTTTAATCAGCTGGATAGTGAGTTCCTCAGGCAAGCCTAGTGGTGGCAAGCCAAAGAATTTCAGGATACTGGTTCACAAGGCCTTCTCACACCAGACAGCGCTTCACTGGGTGGAGAGAATACATTTGAAGATTTGGGCCTTGCTGAAATCAATAGTTCTCTATTGCTGGCAAGAGTCTTGGCTTCTGGATCTGGAAAGATGTTAAAGCTGGATGTAGAATGCTGGATCAGAGTGCTTCAATGGAATCAGGAAAGTCAGTGGATCAGTGAGTCCCTATGTGTTGTCAGCTGTCTCTATTAAATGATATCACAAAGTGGGTGTATTGGCCGGATTAGCTAAGCTTGCCCCTGTGAGCTGGGATAGGATAACAACTTCACCTCCACCTTGCAATTTGAATGTTTGGATCAAGGCTGGATGATGTCACATTTTATGGTTTGCTTTACAGTCTCAGAGACCTCCCTTTAGCCACTGGTCTCAAAATCGGATTTGATGCTAAATGTACATTTCTACATTGGTCACCTTTATACAAATCACACACAAAGATGCCATATTTTATGCAGCAGCTATTCCTCAAAACACCACAGTGGTGGGATCTTGTCTCAACTTTCTACAGAATTATGTCCTTTTCGCAATGAATACAATTTTCCAAATTTTATGCAACTTTCCACAAATGTGTGTGTTTAACATAGGGATGTGCATGTACATTTTCACAATTCTAATATTAATACATTTCGCATAAAACCACATATATTGCCATTCCTGTCCAGAACATGTCACACAGTTCTACTGCCTCTTCACACGTACAGCCAAAAATTAAATTAACAACTTTTTATATTTTTCACCACTTTGAATAACAAGTGGTGAAAAATATAAAAAATGGTTCATTGTTCATTCTTAAGAGCAGATGGTTGCTTGGCTCCACCCCTTTGTCTCTCCTGGAAGTATAGTGCATCCCCCTCCTTGGGGGAAGCCCCTTTCAGGAGAGTTTACGACCACCTTCACACCTCCGCTTCCTGGGTTGAAAGGCTTGTCATTGTTCCTTCTCTTTCTGTAGACAAGAGCCTGTTCTGACCCGCACTTAACATCTCCCAGTGAGTTTCTGCTGAGAGAAAGGCCCTCCTTTTGGGAGAAACCTGCTTTTCCAGTTCTTGCATCTCAGCCAGGCTAATTAACTTCTTAAATCCAGCAAAAACCAAATTTGTTTCCTCGAACATAAATACATTACTTTCTTAGCCTTCAAATCTGTGGGATAAAAACACAACTAAAATCTGTATTCCTTTTTGGCAACAATCCTTTTTATGTTTGCTAATCCAGCAGACTTTTTAGTTTTAGCTCACTTTAAAGCTTCATTAGTAACTCATCTGACAGATGTCATTCAGGTGGCCCAGGGTAGTGTGCCCAGATTCTGACAGAGGCTGTCAGTTTACAGACAATCCAGTTTGTCTGATGAATGTTTTGCTCTTCACATTAGGACTTTGTATGTTCACAATGCTTCATTAGATGCATGAATTTTAGCGCTAAGCAAGATTTTGAATGTTGAGAAATGTTGTGTCATAAGCATTTTGGAGTTTTTAGCAACAAAGCCAATGCAATTTGTAGGCACATTTTGGGGTTTCACTTGCTAAGTGCTGCTTCTCTCTCTGCACTCTATTTGCTGGTCATGGAGCCTACTGGCACATTTTCTGCAGGGTTTGCTTTATTCAACCGCACATGCATCATGGGTGGCAGGTTGTGCATCCCTCTTTTTGTGTGCTGAAGCACATGGTTTTGTAGGTTTTTGTAGGTTTTTGGCACGCACAAGGGTTTTGCCACCATTGTTGCAGTTTCTTTCACCATAACTGGCATGGTGATGCTGCATAGCATAGGTGAGTGGGTCAATACATCCCACACTTATGATGCCATAAATGATGTTATCGGTGATATCATTTATGATGTCATCAGTGTGCTTAGGGGAGGCGCACTGCGGGCATCATAGTTAAGGCAGCGTTTCTTCCAGCACCTGCCAAATTTCAATGATTTTGTGGCATTAAATCGGCACCTTAACCTCTCTTCAACTGAACTGATTTCTTTCACTGAATTCGGATTTTGTTGCATCCAACTATTTTACATTAACAGTGCTTCAACTTGTTCACTGAATATATATGTAGTTATGGTTAAGTTGCAACTTCCATAGGAAGAGCACTTTTTGGGCGGCTTATAACTTCGCTCCCCCTGGACGAATCCTCACCAAACTTTGCAAAAAAAGTTTATGGCCCACTCTGAATTTTTTGAGTCTATGGGAAAAAATGTTTGCTCGCGCCTACAGCCCAAACCGCTGGATGGATTTTCACCAAATTTGGACCAGGAGCAGCGGCTTGGTCCTGAAAGCGTGCTTTTGCAAATTTGGTGAAAATCCGTCCAGTAGTTTTTTTTAAAATGACCAAAAAGTAGGTAAAAAAAGAATTTGTGATATCTGTGTTCAGTCCGCGGACACACTTCCCTGTTCGCTCCACGGACAGTGTCCTGATTGGCCGACCGGCTTACGTCATGTCCGCAGACATGCAGCGTGTTCGCTGATAGGACGGTGTGAAGCGTGAAGCGCATCAGATTTTTGGTAGCACCCGCCATCTTGGATTCGCGGACAGCGCGGTGAAAGTTTGTTCAAAATGTGTATTAAGTAGAGTGTATTGGTGTGTAGGAGTGTTTGGGGAGGATGGGAGGGTATGAGCTTTTTTATGTGGTAGACATTCTTTTTGTTTTGTTTTGACTGCTTTCATTGTAGTTTGTCTTCCTTCTTTGAAGAAGTACCTGGTTTACTTTCCCTAATTGATTCTTTTCTGATTGTGGTACTTGATGAAGTATTACTTTCTTTTACTCTCTTTGGAGGATTTGCAGTGACATCCTGCTGCATTTCTGTTTGATTTATTTTTCTTTTATAACGTTTTACTTTTTGTGGAACAGAATATGTGTTAAGATGGGGGGTGTATAGTCAGCAAAGTCTATTGTATTCTAAAATGCAAGGAATATTAGCATTTATTTTACTTGCATCAAAATTGATTAGAAATAGACCACCAAGTGTACATAAGCGTGATAGTGCTACGTAGCTCATGCCTTCTTTAAAGACTATGTTACCAATATCTATCATTGCTTTGTCTAGGGTAAGAACTTGTGATTTATGAATTGTGACTGCGTATGCAAGAGTTAGAGAAAATTGTTCTCTGCATACATACATGTCTTTGAAGAGAAGGAATCAAGCTGTTGAGCGTCCTATCCTTTTTACTTCTGAAAGTTTGTCAAAGAGTATATTGACAAACTGAATTTTGTTGTCACGTGGGTATGTTTGAAAGCCAACAACTGTACCCAGTGCTCCATTAACTAGTCCTTGGTCCACGTCAAGGGTACGTTTAAGCATTACTCTGCAATTTAAGGATAATGTTCATATCTTTTCTAAGCCTGCTGTGTTTGAGGTTGATTTTTCTAAACTATTTAGTCTTGTTGTGGCTTGGTCACACATGGGTAGTGTCATAGTTTGTCTACATCTAGTTTGTCTGTGGCACTAATTTCCATTATTGGTTGCATTTCTTTACTTAACATTATTTCATTGAATTTGAAACAGCTTGCAAGAGTTGGCATTAAGGCCATACAATTGACATTTTTGTGGGCTAATTGTTCCATAACATCTGTAGCACATGCATTATCGCCATAAAGCGCATTAATTTGCTGGGTTTTCAATATTGCTTCTGCTTCTTTAGAAAGTATACCAACTCTGATACTTTTTAAGATGTTGGCATAAGTGAGATCTGCAGATTGTCGCATGTTTTCTGTTAATTTTCTGTATTGCAAATGTTGCCAAAGGTTGACATTTCCAATGCTGCCAACAGTTTTACGACAGAGTTTGCGTCCTGATGTTTTAAAAAAACGCTCCCCTTTTACTGGTGTCAATTGAAGAAGATCTCCGAAAACAATAATGTGTTTTCCTGCAAAGAGCTCTTCATAGTTTATTTTGAGTACTTCTTGTAATCT
This sequence comes from Ambystoma mexicanum, assembly GCF_040938575.1. Taxonomy (NCBI): domain Eukaryota; kingdom Metazoa; phylum Chordata; class Amphibia; order Caudata; family Ambystomatidae; genus Ambystoma; species Ambystoma mexicanum. The sequence goes on from NC_090922.1 coordinate 1,511,767,666, forward strand.
GAGGTGAATCAAAGCCAACATCAGGTTGGAGACCATGCTCACTTCATCTATTAGTAGCATTTTCATTTGTTTCAATACTCTGCGTAGTTCCATTGCAGCTTCTGCAGAAAGTTTGTAATAGTCTAATTTGTTCTGGTGTTCTAATGGTGTTAGGAAAGATTTCGTAATTGTAGGTAATTTTCCTTCCATGTGGCAACCCCTAAACTTTTTGCTGTTGTTTTTCACCTTGTTCTTGACTTTGCCAGAGAAGTGCAGCCTTCTGCTGCACTCCTCTGGGCTTTCGCTCCTTTTCTTAGGGGGAAACTGACATGCCCTTAAGACAGTCAGTACCGGGGAACGCTGTTTCCCGTAGTTTCTTTTATCGTGTTGCGGCTTTCGCGCAACATGACACAAGAGGGCACTGTAAGCTAAGTTACAGCTCTCTTGGGTCTCTAGCCTTCTACAGGCCCTAGACAATCGTTTTGTGTATTTTGAGCTCCTTTTGGCGTTCTGAGCACGTTTTTCGCACTGAACCCAAAATGGTGGCCTGGCTCCCAAAATGGCCAGACCACGAGGCTCCTTTGTCCTGTCCACTGACCGTCTTGCTCCCTTCACCTTCCCCAGGTCGAGCGACCCGGGGCCTTCCTTATTTGGGCATGTACTTTCCCGCGAAACGTGGTTGCTTTCGCGGGCTTCTACATGTCGTTTGTGTGCCTCCAGGGTGTGGGCTGGGATGTCTGGTCCCAATACACATCCTGGGTGCCAGAGAGTCTAGGGTAGTGTGAATGCCTGGGACCACCGTGGTCCGTGATTGGTCCACGTATGGTATGTGTGTTGATGAGCGGATCTCCCATTGGCTCCCCTCCGTTTTGGCGCGAAGGGAACCGTGGATAAGAGGGGGCTGGAAACACCACTACCATGTCGATCTCCTGAGTTCTCACGAACGAAGGAATACAGGAGCCAAGTATCCTGCAACCACGAGGCTGGACCGAGGAATCGCTGGTGACCCGCTGAAGGAATCCTCCTTTGCACTGCTGTCGTCCTGTGAAACCCTTTCCTCCTTTGATCGAACCAGAAGGCCTGTACTGGTGCTTCGACCTTTGGAATAGCAGGAACAGCTATTCCCGGCGACTTCATCATCTCCTGCCAAGTAAGCCTTCGGAAGTGTCTCTGGGCCATCCAGTTGACTGACCAGCTTACAAGGGAGTCCTGCTCTGTAACCGCCGCCAGGTTGTGTTGTATTTCGAGTCCTGGTCACTCTCCCACGCTTCTTACACTTGGCGTTCCCAAGTCTGAAGGGAGGAGTGTACATTTGGCTCGGATACACACGGCCGCTCCGTTGTCCTGCTGCGGCAACAAACTGTGCTGGTTTTGTCGATTGGGACGTCTTTTTGCTCTACACGACTACGAGGCGTTCCCTGCTCTTCTGAACCTGCCAGCTGCTGAAACTAACGTGGAGAAGCCTGGGTATGCTTGCTTCGGGGACCGGTGAGTAGTTTAGCTAGGATCTGGTCGCCCTCCTGCAGTAGCCCATTGCTTTTCCCCGCTGTGTAAAAACAGCACCCTTTTGTCCGTACTCGCGCTCTGCTTCTGCTCGCTGTGGAGGCTGCGCTTGAGTTGCGGAACCTGTTCTCCTTCTGCTGGGCACTAACCCGAACTGCCTGACTTCCTCTGAAGAGCTTCCCCTTTTGCCCGTTGGCACCGGCATGGCAGGTACTTTGAGCACAAGGCTCCACTCTTCGCAGGGCTCGGACTTCCATCTAGTTAGGTGCCTCTGAAGGCGAACTGAGTCTAAAGCGTTATCGCACTGCCTGTTTTCCTTCCCTTGCAGGTGGACTACACATTTCGTGCTTATAACGCTAGCGACTGTTGTATTTGTATATATATTGTGTTGATATGGTATGTGTTGGTTTAATATTGTGATATTGTGATTTTCTCGCTACGGTCATTATTTTAAAGGCCTTAAAATAAATGTGTATATATTTTTGATATAACAACTGTTTGGAGTAGTTTGTAAGCGCTCTTGCTTTGTGTGCTCATTGCGGGCTTTCAGTCACCCTCACCCCTCTTGAGACCTAGTCTTGACCGCCGCGATCGCTACCTTGATTGGTCTGGCTCGTCCAGAGGTTACCCTGTTCCAAGTAATTAGGTTGGCCTTCTGAACTTCTGCGCCACCAGGACAGAGTTCAGAAATCCGTCTTAACAAATTGGTGTACAGCGGTGGGATACGACTGAAGGTATCCAGTGTTGCGCACGAACTAAGGCATTTCAGGTTATTCCAACCAGGACACGTTGTGAATTGTTGTAGTATAACTTTAAAAAGGCCATAGTCCTATCCAACAGTATGGAAACAAATACCTTGTTAACTTTAAATGCTTCCAAATCAGAAACATTGAAGAAGATGTGTGCGGAGAGAGGTGTTTCCTCTCAAGGCACTAAATTGGAAATGATCCAAAGAATCGTGGCGTGGCAAGAAGCGCAGCTTGACGCTATAACTTCTGAGGACAGTGCAGAAGGTGGTGGGGCTGCTCTCACTGATAGAACCGACGGTTCTGCCGCTGCACTGATCCATCGCGACCACGAGGACAGGGAGGATGTGATGTCTAATGTTTCCTCTGCCAGTGCTGATGGGGAGGCTATGCTTGAATTCAAGAAGCAAGAGCTGCGGTTTAGGCAGCAGGAGCTTGAATTCAGCATAGCCAAACTAAAAATCGAACAGGCAGAAAAACAAAAAGACAGGGATCACCAGTTGGAACTGGCCAAGCTTCAGGTTGCAAATGGGTCCAAGGGTCCTGGACATGGGTCTGGGGCTTCCTCTCATCCACGGTTTCCGAAAGATCTGCTCAGTGTGTATGAAGAAAGGAATGACATTATGGACTGGCTGAATGCGTTTGAGTATGCATGCGAGGTTCAAGAAGTTGACAATGCTGATAAGATTGCGTGGTTGCTCAGTAGACTGCCCCATTCTGGCTGTAGTGCCATTATGGAAATGTCAAAGGCTGAGCGAGCTGATTTCGCAATGTTAAAGCAAACTCTCATTTTAAAGTTTGGGAAGACTCCGGCCCAATATTTAAAGCGTTTTCGAGAGTATAAGAAAAAGGAAGGTGGTACTTGGGTATCTTATGTCACTGAATCCTTGAAAAACTTAACTGGCTGGGTCGAAGGTTATAAGGTTTCTACCTTCGAAGGCATGATAAATCTTGTCATGCTGGAACACATTTTTGCTTCTTCTTCCCCGGAGCTTAAGCAGCATTTGGCCGATTCGAAGGAGATAGATCCTAAGAAGCTGGCCATTGCAGCAGACTTATGGGTGTCACATCGAGTGTCCCATAAGGACAAAACTCATCCTGGTAAGCAGGAGGAAGGGAAAAAGTCCAAAGATATGGAGGGTGGGGAATCTGCTAAATCTTCTTCCCATAAGGGCCACAAAAAGAAAAACAAGGGTAAGACACAAGAGAACTCACAGGGTAGTGGAGGTCAGCCTCTGAAACAGAACTCTGGTTACAATAAGCCTCCCTACGTAAACAGACCCACTGGGGCTTGTTTTTCTTGTGGAGCAACTGACCACGTGAAGGGGGATCCCCGTTGTAAGGTTAGACCTTTGGGGGTCCACTCCGCTAATCTGGCCTTCTCCTCCTATGAGGAAGAAGAGATTACAGGAGCATCCTTCTCCTCAGACTCATTTCCCAGCGGAATAGAGGCTGAGGTAGTTTTAGTGTCCCTGGGTTCCTGGGAGCCTAAAGTCGCAGAGGCTTATGCTAGGATATCGGATAATACCAAGCACTACTTTAAAGACAGTGTGCTGATCAATGGAATGGATACTCCAGCTCTAAGGGATAGTGGGTGCAGTCGCAATGTAGTGGATTCTACCTTGGTAGACTCAGAGGAAGTTGCCCGAGCTACTCTAATGCCCACTAAGTTGGCTGACGGCCCCCTCCGTATGTTTCCCGTAATACCTGTAAATCTTACTTTAAATGGTACAGCAGTCAGGATTCCAGTGAGCATTCAGAGAAACGTCCCGGGAAAGGTCTTGTTGGGTAATGATCTCAGAGCTTTAGGGCTCGTAGGAGACACTGCCGAAAGACCCTACACACGGTCTCAAACACGGGCAGCATTGGCCAAGTCCAATACGCCGCCCCAGCCAAAGGGGAAATCCAAGGCAAAAGGAGTCTACAAGTCAAAACGAGGGAAAGAGAATATTCCCCCGAGCTCGCCTGCCACTGCGGTGGAGGAAGTTGGTCAATCGCCCGGGCCTGACGAGGAGGTGGCGATGCCTGAAGTATTCGACCCCAACGATCATCCTGAACTAAAAGACTTGTTAGATGAAGGAGGTCCTGATAGGGACGAATTCAGTAAAGGCCAACGTGAGTGCCCATCTCTGGAAGGCCTAAGGAGACAGGCCTGCTCCCAGCTTGAGGGTGAACCTCCTGGGAAGCATAGGATTTATTGGGAAGGTGGACTCCTGTATAGTGAGCCCACAGAGTCTACAGAAGGAGACCATAGGAGGTTGGTGGTTCCCCTTGCTGTTAGGCCCTTCCTCCTGCAGTTGGCGCATGAAGTTCCCCTTGCTGGTCACCTTGGTATGAAGAGGACCAAGCAAAGGTTATCCATGCACTTCTACTGGCCCAAGATGGGGGTGCAAGTAGAAAGTCACTGCAGGAGTTGTGCCTCCTGCCAGTTGTCTGGTAAGGTTGGCGCGACAATCCAAGCTCCGTTGGTACCGCTCCAAGTTGTGGGGGTACCATTTGAAAGGGTAGGGATCGACATTGTTGGTCCCCTTGACCCGCAAACATCCTCGGGCAATAGGTTTATCCTGGTGCTGGTCGACCATGCAACCAGGTATCCTGAGGCCATCCCATTGAAAACTGTAACTGCCAAGTCAGTTGCAAAAGCTTTACTCGGCATATTTACTAGGGTTGGCTTCCCTAAAGAAGTTGTGTCAGATCGTGGCAGCAACTTTATGTCGAAGTATATGCAGGCTATGTGGAAAGAATGTGGGGTCACCTACAAGTTCTCTTCTGCATACCACCCCCAGACCAATGGTCTGGTGGAACGTTTCAACAGAACGTTAAAGAGCATGATTGGGGCTCTGGAGGAGCCTCAGAGAAGAAAATGGGATCTTCTATTACCATGCTTACTGTTTGCCTACCAAGAGGTACCACAGGAGGGTGTTGGCTTCAGCCTCTTCGAACTTCTGTTCGGTCATCCCGTACGGGGACCCTTAGCCATCGTCAAAGAGGGATGGGAGATGCCCACTCCCCCTGTTACTACCAATGTAGTTGATTATGTGCTAGGGCTCAGAAAACGGATGGTACTTCTGATGGGCTTGGCTAGTGATAAATTGAAGGCAGGGCAAGCGCTGGTGAAACATTGGTACGACCAGAAAGCTTCCCTCATCAACTTTACACCTGGTCAGCAAGTCCTGATCATGAATCCCATAAGGCCTCGCGCTTTACAGGACAAATGGTCAGGCCCTTACACAGTGGTGGAGCCCCTGGGTGAGGTTAACTATTTAGTGGACCTTGGAAGGCCTGGACAGGCTCCAAAAGTGTTTCACGTGAATAGGCTGAAGGCTTTCATCCCAAGAGTCGAAATCGCAGCACTGCTACTGGCTTCAGACGTTGAGGAAGAGGAGTCTGAACCTCTCCCCAACCTGTTCCAAAGCGGTCCTTCAGATAGCTCCTTTGAGGGTGTCCGAGTGGCCCCTCACCTGACTTCTGATCAGCAGGCTGAGGTGAAAAGTTTGCTTAGGCAGTTTTCCCCCCTGTTTTCACAGTCCTCTGGTTTGACACCTTGGTGCAAACATAACATTGACACAGGAGACAGTGTACCTACCAAAAGTAGGGGATACAGGATGTCAGACAAAGTACGGTCTTATATTAAGACCGAGGTCAACAAGATGTTAGATCTTGGGGTGATTGAACCCTCTAGTAGTCCTTGGTCCAGCCCTGTGGTGTTGGTTCCAAAGGCAGGCACTTCTGAATTGAGGTTCTGCGTGGATTACAGGGCTCTGAATGCTGTCACCAAGACAGACGCACACCCCTTGCCTCGAACAGATGAGCTGGTGGATACTTTGGGTGCCTCCAAGTACCTCAGCACGTTTGACCTCACTGCTGGCTATTGGCAAATAGCTTTAGCAGAGCATGCCAAGGAGAAGACAGCATTTTCTACTCCAGACGGCCTTTACCAATTCCGGGTAATGCCGTTCGGGTTGAAGAATGCACCTGCCACTTTCCAGAGGCTTGTGAATCATGTGTTGAATGGGTTGGACGAATTCTGTCTTGCATATCTGGACGATATAGCAGTTTTCAGTGCCACCTGGGAAGACCATGTGAAACACCTCGGGATTGTGCTCCAGGCTCTTCAGAAAGCCCACTTGACCATAAAGGCTAGTAAATGCCAGATTGGACAAGGCTCAGTGGTTTACCTTGGACATGAAGTAGGTGGAGGGAGGATACAGCCTCTACCCAGTAAAGTACAAGCAGTACAAGACTGGCCTACCCCCACTACACAAACCCAAGTGAGAGCCTTCTTAGGACTCACGGGGTATTACCGCAATTTTGTGGCAGACTATGGCACCATAGCTGCTCCTCTGACTGCCCTCACAACTCCGAAGAAACCCAAGAAGGTAACTTGGACCGACGAGTGTGAGAAGGCCTTCAATGGCTTAAAAGACTCCTTGTGCCAGGCCCCTGTCCTCAGGGCCCCTGATTATCAAAGACCTTTTATCGTGCAGACGGATGCCTCTGACACTGGGATAGGAGCTGTACTATCACAAGTAGATGAGAAGGGTAAGGAACACCCTATCGGTTTTATTAGTCGCCAGCTTAAGGACAGAGAGCTCAGATGGTCCATGGTAGAGAAAGAATGTTTCTCTGTTGTGTGGGCCCTAAGGAAGCTGAGGCCCTACCTCTATGGGACCCACTTCACTGTGCAAACTGACCATAAGCCGTTAAAGTGGCTAATGAACATGAAGGGGGAGAATCCAAAGTTGCTTAGGTGGTCCATAAGTCTACAAGGCTTCGACTTCACTATTGAGCATAGGCCAGGTGTCCAACATAGCAATGCTGATGGGTTGTCCAGAATGTTTAACCGACCTGAACAAGAGACTCATCCAGGGGTGGATTAGTTCCCCCTGTCCATAGTCTGGGAGGGGCGAGTGTTAGGAAAGATATCGTAATTGTAGGTAATTTTCCTTCCATGTGGCAACCCCTAAACTTTTTGCTGTTGTTTTTCACCTTGTTCTTGACTTTGCCAGAGAAGTGCAGCCTTCTGCTGCACTCCTCTGGGCTTTCGCTCCTTTTCTTACGGGGAAACTGACATGCCCTTAAGACAGTCAGTACCGGGGAACGCTGTTTCCCGTAGTTTCTTTTATCGTGTTGCGGCTTTCGCGCAACATGACACAAGAGGGCACTGTAAGCTAAGTTACAGCTCTCTTGGGTCTCTAGCCTTCTACAGGCCCTAGATACTCGTTTAGGATGGTATTTGATCGGTGCAAGTCATTCAGGGACTCGAATGGTGGCAGCGATCGTTTTGTGTATTTTGAGCTCCTTTTGGCGTTCTGAGCACGTTTTTCGCACTGAACCCAAAATGGTGGCCTGGCTCCCAAAATGGCCAGACCACGAGGCTCCTTTGTCCTGTCCACTGACCGTCTTGCTCCCTTCACCTTCCCCAGGTCGAGCGACCCGGGGCCTTCCTTATTTGGGCATGTACTTTCCCGCGAAACGTGGTTGCTTTCGCGGGCTTCTACATGTCGTTTGTGTGCCTCCAGGGTGTGGGCTGGGATGTCTGGTCCCAATACACATCCTGGGTGCCAGAGAGTCTAGGGTAGTGTGAATGCCTGGGACCACCGTGGTCCGTGATTGGTCCACGTATGGTATGTGTGTTGATGAGCGGATCTCCCATTGGCTCCCCTCCGTTTTGGCGCGAAGGGAACCGTGGATAAGAGGGGGCTGGAAACACCACTACCATGTCGATCTCCTGAGTTCTCGCGAACGAAGGAATACAGGAGCCAAGTATCCTGCAACCACGAGGCTGGACCGAGGAATCGCTGGTGACCCGCTGAAGGAATCCTCCTTTGCACTGCTGTCGTCCTGTGAAACCCTTTCCTCCTTTGATCGAACCAGAAGGCCTGTACTGGTGCTTCGACCTTTGGAATAGCAGGAACAGCTATTCCCGGCGACTTCATCATCTCCTGCCAAGTAAGCCTTCGGAAGTGTCTCTGGGCCATCCAGTTGACTGACCAGCTTACAAGGGAGTCCTGCTCTGTAACCGCCGCCAGGTTGTGTTGTATTTCGAGTCCTGGTCACTCTCCCACGCTTCGTACACTTGGCGTTCCCAAGTCTGAAGGGAGGAGTGTACATTTGGCTCGGATACACACGGCCGCTCCGTTGTCCTGCTGCAGCAACAAACTGTGCTGGTTTCGTCGATTGGGACGTCTTTTTGCTCTACACGACTACGAGGCGTTCCCTGCTCTTCTGAACCTGCCAGCTGCTGAAACTAACGTGGAGAAGCCTGGGTCTGCTTGCTTCGGGGACCGGTGAGTAGTTTAGCTAGGATCTGGTCGCCCTCCTGCAGTAGCCCATTGCTTTTCCCCGCTGTGTAAAAACAGCACCCTTTTGTCCGTACTCGCGCTCTGCTTCTGCTCGCTGTGGAGGCTGCGCTTGAGTTGCGGAACCTGTTCTCCTTCTGCTGGGCACTAACCGGAACTGCCTGACTTCCTCCAAAGAGCTTCCCCTTTTGCCCGTTGGCACCGGCGTGGCAGGTACTTTGAGCACAAGGCTCCACTCTTCGCAGGGCTCGGACTTCCATCTAGTTAGGTGCCTCTGAAGGCGAACTGAGTCTAAAGCGTTATCGCACTGCCTGTTTTCCTTCCCTTGCAGGTGGACTACACATTTCGTGCTTATAACGCTAGCGACTGTTGTATTTGTATATATATTGTGTTTATATGGTATGTGTTGGTTTAATATTGTGATATTGTGATTTTCTCGCTACGGTCATTATTTTAAAGGCCTTAAAATAAATGTGTATATATTTTTGATATAACAACTGTTTGGAGTAGTTTGTAAGCGCTCTTGCTTTTGGTGCTCATTGCGGGCTTTCAGTCACCCTCACCCCTCTTGAGACCTAGTCTTGACCGCCGCGATCGCTACCTTGATTGGTCTGGCTCGTCCAGAGGTTACCCTGTTCCAAGTAATTAGGTTGGCCTTCTGAACTTCTGCGCCACCAGGACAGAGTTCAGAAATCCGTCTTAACAAATGGCAATAGTAGTAATCGGTGTAAAGTGACACCACCTATGTTGTAGGCAGCTAAACCTGTGGGGGCAGTGACAACAGCTGACAGTTTGTTGTTTGTCAATTGTTGAAGGAACTTACTGATGATTTTGATTAGGAATGTTTTGCCAGAACTAGCTTCACCACTGACGTACAGTAGTATAGGTTTATAATTATAGCAGGAACATTCTTTATTTTCATGTTGTACACCATGTGCAATTTGTTTTGTTACTTCTTGAAAAATGCTAGGTTGTTCATTGTTTGGTTTTGATTGTAGTATAGTTAAGTCTTCTTTATCTTCATACTGACAAATGGTGTTCTCTACTTCTATCATTGCTAATTCTTCCTCATTTATTATTAGTGGTTCTACCAGTGGTTCTTGGCTTCCTGTACAGAAGGTTGACTACTGTCAGTTGTGCCCTTATCTAGTTGGGCCTGGAGTTCTTCTTCGTGTTGCTGTTCATTCTGCAACATTGTTTTGTATTGTATAAAGTTTACATCAGTTAGAGTGCTTTCATTTGCTTTGAACGCATCTTCATATGAGTCATAGTTATCTAGTATTTCTTCTTCTTTTCTCCATGGTTTAAAGAGTTGTAGCAGAGACATGTAATATACTTCTTTATGTTGAGGAGTCTTTAATGACAATTTGATATGATTAATTAAATTTGGTTTAGTGAGTTTAACTAAGCTGCCTTCACAGTTTGTCACTCTGTATTTACCTTTTTTTTTCATCAGGTTTTATATTATTTTTGTATGTGTAGTTTTGGGGTATGTGGTATAGACACATGGTTTCCAAAGTATTACTTCTGTTTGGGTAGTATGTGTCCAATAAATTGTTTTTTAAAATGTCTTGGCTGTTGGGATCACGTTTGGCTATTGTTTCTATATCTTCGTATGATTTTAGAACTCTTTTTCTAGATTTAGATGGACCAAGACGTAGCCATACTATATTTTCAGATTAACCATACAATGCAGTACCAGTTAAACGATCAGCTGCTTCATATGATCCACATTCTCTATGGGAGTGCATTTTTATACCCAAGCTGTATACTTTCTGAGACATGGTTTTATCTGATGAAAGGTCATTCAAGAGGTCTTGGAGCTCTGTCTTTTCTAATTTGGTTAAGTATGCTGTGACATATCGTGCAACTGCAGTAGAACTGTCTGCAATGTACTGCACATCTATGTTTGCATTCCATAAGTGGGCAATGATTGCATTATAATCATTGATATATTTTTCTTCTTCTTTTCTTTTTATGTAATATGTATTTTTAGGTGATTTACCTTTAACACTATGTCTAACTGAAGACATGAGGTTGTTCACTTGATCGGTATTTGTAACTGGTCCAGGGAAACCAAATCGGCATTTGGTGTAGTATTTCCCTTTGTTTTTGTATTTGCGACGACAATATTTTCCACATTTGTGTCTTTGAAATTGTAAAATTTGTACATGAAGATCATTATTTGTGGCTTCTGATGGAATTTCACAAGTGACATATTTTTCAATAAACTGTAAAACAGTGGCATCACTGTCTTGACCAAATTTAGGAGCATCTTTAATCCATAAAAGCATGTGGATATGTGGTGCTCCTCTGGCTTGATATTCTTTTCTCCAAAAGAAGTGTTGCACTTCTCCAAGGGGAGGAACAGTTTTATTACAAATAAAATGTAGCATAGCAATGAAGCGATAGTGAAAATATCTTGAAACATTAACAGGATCCAAAGAACAAAGTTCTCCAGGTGTTAGTATATCTATGTTTGTTTTGTTTTTGTTTGATATGCGTAGGAAATCATGTAAATCTTCCCATGCATATTCTGCACAACTTAATGTAACAAACCAAGTGGGTGGGCCAAGGTTTCTGATCATACAACATACATTTCCATGACGTCGAAACCAGTACTCTTTACTACCACGCATATTTGCTAATAGATTTGTAAGATTTGCTTGTAAAACCTCATCTTTTTGTTGAACTTTTTGTAATAATTGTGTAGCTTTCATATTTTGAAAGTGTGATCCTGATTTTAATATGTGTGCAACTCTGTAACATAAAGTTGCTAGTTCACTTTCAAAGAGTAGGTGGAATATGTATTCCACATTTTGTCGAAATCTGGGATCTTCAAAATACATTCGTAATGAGCGACTCAAACTCTAATCATTTGCAAAGAATACTGTAGGTGACATAGGCCTTTACTTACATCGTGACAGCACTAGAGCTGGAGCTTTTTAGTTGTGTCCCCCTAAATGGAGACAGATGGCTATTTCCAGATGTTTTCGCAAACACCACTTCAGCCAAGCTGATTTAGGGTTTGGACAGGCTCTGCAAAAAGAAAGAACCCAAAGATCTGCTTAGAACATGATATTTATGGTCTTTGCAAATTATTAGAGTTTGAGTAACCCAATAAATTATGAGTGCATTAATTGTATTATTTGCCTTGTTAAAAAGTAGTAACAAGAAACCAGAGATGTTGTTTTTTGAGAACGGAACCATGTTTTATCTTCATTTTTAATATGTAATAAATGACACTTGTTTGTCTTTTTAGATTGTACTTGTCTGGCAACAGGGATTTTGGAAAGAAGTTGTCCTTCTGAAAGGAAATCTGTCTGTCCTGAAGAAGGCCCATATTTGATTGTCTGTAGGGACACTAGGGATAGTGTCTTATATAGAGATGGCCAAAACATGTCGACACATGACAATAGACTAACCCAAATAGATAGTCTAATATCTGCCAAACCACTCCAATTAACAGAGTGGTCACAACTATTTTGTTGAATCCCACATGAAATGCACCGTGTTTGTTCTTGTCTGTTTTTTATATAAGTGTTTTATATAAGTGTTAAGACTGTGTAACAGAGACTGGAAACTGTGCATTTTTCCACCTGTTTTAACTACTGGTGATTTTTTGCGATTTTAATAAATTAATTTAAATGACATTTTGCGAATGTATTGTAATTGTGATATAAGATGGTTCCTTGTTTCTCTATCACTCTGTTCCCTTGGGTTTTGTGCAATAATTGCATTAATTGAGAAGTGATGTATTGTGCTCAATAATATACTGTAGTTGACCAGGCGTTAGGTGACACTCACTGAGAGAGGGGTAGCCAGTTCTCACTCCCTTATAGTACTCTTGTAATACGTCTCCCGTCTCAAGATACTGGCCCCCCGAGAACAAAAAATGGAGGGAGTTTACCGTTATCGATATAACATATATAGGGCAGCCCTGTGCTGGTAGGTAAAAAAGTGCAATAAGAAAAATATTTTGTCCGCGTTGTGGTGCAGCTAGTTAACAGCCGCCACTAAGATGGAAAATGTGAAAACTCTTTCTTTCTCGGAAGAATATTACCAAAGATTAATGGGTCTCCCATCAGCCGTTGCAGCAGACCCTTCACGCGCTTCTGCTCCGGCACAAACTAATGACCTTGACCTTCTTTTTCAAAAAAAGAAGAAACTAATCAGGACAGAATCTCATGGACAAATGATGCTCGCCTATTTAAAAGCAGGCATTATACCGGAAGGTTTACAGATTAAAAATGTCCCATGTGTTTTCACTGACAACCCCAAGTTCAAAGGGAGCTTCAGCGCTGTAGGAAACAAATTTCCTAATCTTGATAATAGACACCGCTGCGGAAGAATCGAGTAAACAAAAGTTAGAGATCGAAACTCTAGAAAGTAAAATCAAAGGGGACCAGTTGATTAAGGATATAAAGGAGAAACTTGAAAAAATTGAGGAAGAAGTTTTCAAATTTAAAATGTTCACGTTAGATAAGAAGATATGGAAGTACAAAAAAGACGTGGAAACCTATAAAGAAACTAATACCTACCCCTATCTGGTCGAGTCCTACTATGAAGACCAGAACAAATTAGGAAGAACTAGAGGAAGAAACAGTAATCGTCAAAGGAACAAATATGTAACGTTTTCCAATACCTCCAATACCACAAGTAGTGACTCTGACAGTACAAACTCAGGAGGTAATACCCATCCCATTAACCAACCCCATTTTCAGATGGGCCGAGGGAGGAGACCACGCAACTGGCCACAAGGGCCCCCCAGGATGCAAACTCGCAACTGGCGGGGGCCTGCGATGACATGGTAATCCCAGTCTTTAATTTATCTTCTCACCTTCTGACTGAGGCTGAATCTCGGATCCTTAAGAAAGGTTTGAGCTTCGTTCCCACAACTAAGGCAAAAGATTTTGAAACGCAATTAGAACTTCAAAAATTCTTTCGTCTAATTAGATTACGATATTTCTTCAAGGATTCTCCTACAACAAGTAAAAAGCAAAGTGTGACTGGTTTAAAACCTCCATCCTCTTTCATACCTAATAATGGCATGGTTTCTCCAGCCATTGTGGCGTTCGAAAATAAAATCATTCAAGAGAGTAAGAAACTTTTATCCTCTGACAATCGACATCAAGATAACATGAGTCAAGAAGAAAGACAAGCCCTTCTATCTTTACAAAGAAACCAAACCTTCCACATAAAACCAGCTGATAAGGGCGGAGGAATTGTTTTATGGGATAAATTACTCTACGATAGTGAGATCAAAGTACATCTTGATAATTTGGTATTTTACCGTAAACTTGATCGCGACCCCACCTCACGTCTAAAGGACGAAATTAAAAGTCTGATGGACCATGCCATAACTGAAGGTTGGATTGAGACCGATGAATACACATTTTTGGTGAAACAAAATCCCACCATCCCGGCCTTTTACCTTCTGCCAAAAGTGCATAAGAATGCAGTCATTCTACCAGGCAGACCCATTGTGTCCGCAATAAACTCGGTCCTCGAACCATTATCTATGTATTCAGACTGGTTTCTCAGACCTTTTGTTAAAAAAATGAGGTCTTTTATAAAAGACACAACGAGTATGGTTAATATTATTAATGATTGGCCATGCCAAATTAACAATTTGTTGGTGACGCTAGATGTAACGGCCCTTTATACTAGTATTCCCCAAGAGGAATGTTTAAAAATTATGGAAATTTTTTTGAACAAAAGAACAACCACTCTTGATCTTGTGCCCACTCCGTTCATTTTAGAATGTATCAGTTTAGCATTGACAGAAAACTTTTTTCTTTGCAACGGTTTGTTCTATCTCCAGATCCACGGTACAAGTATGGGGGCTACCTTCGCCCCAGATCTGGTGAATTTATATATGGACCAGTATGAAGCTACATCTATATACCATACCGGTAATCCTTTCATAGATCAGATCGGACATTGGTATAGGTATATAGATGATGTGTTTATGATTTGGACAGCAGACGCGATTCTCCTTGAAGAGTTTCTAAAATGGTTGAATGACCAAAGCCCTTTCATCAAATTTACAATGACATGGAACACATCTTCCATTCCCTTTCTGGATCTTTTGATTCAAAAGACTGAAAGTGGACATTTGTCAACCACTTTATTCCGTAAACCAACGGACAAAAACACCTTGCTTCAATTTCAAAGCTTCCATCCACTGGCATTACGCGAAAATCTTCCCATTGGTCAGTTCCTCCGAATTAGGAGAAACTGTTCAAATATAGCAGATTTTGAAAGAGAAGGAAAAGATCTGAAAGAGCGATTAAAAAGCAGAGGCTATCCGAAGAAAATAGTCAATACGGCTTATAAACGAGCAAAACACTCTAATAGGAATAGATGTCTTCACCCAGAACCCAAAATACAAGTAGACAAAATAACATGTGTGACGACGTTTAGCCCCATAAGCAACCAGCTGAAACGGACCATTAAAAAGAATTGGCACATTTTAAAGACATCAGATTTTGAACCAGCCAGTCCCCGCTTTGCTTTCAAGCGACAAAAAAATGTGAGAGACCACTCTTATCTGAGAAAAGATAAACCATCCACCCAGACCACACTATGGCAGTTGCCACCAGTGGTGGGACACTTTAAATGCGGGAAATGTGTCACCTGTGCTTCTACAAACAACCTAAAAGAAAAAGATCTCAATGGAAAAAACTGGGAGTTTCGCAGTTTTTCTAATTGCGGGTCCTCGTGGGTTATTTATGGTATCAAATGCCCATGTAATTCAATTTATATCGGGAAGACAAAAAGATGCATTAGACAACGCATCTCTGAACACAAGTCATGTTTGAAGAACAAAGTTCCCAATAAACCTTTAGTGGCTATCTGAGGCTATGAAACACAAGCACACAGAGATGCTGTGGTTTGTGCTACAAACCATTCCAGCAAATGTAAGAGGAGGCAATAGAGACGAGTTATTGAGCCTGAATGAGCAAAAATGGATATATTCCTTGAATACAGCTAGCTCTGTCTTAAATCTGGCAATAGAGTGGAATTCCATCATTACTTTGAGATAAGTTCTCCCCTCGCCTCACCTCCCATTTTAACTTGATTTCTGTGCCCTGCAAACATTGCTTCTGATTTCGTGTTTCTGAAACAACAAGTTGTCTAAAATAATGAAGCAGGAGCCCCCATGACATGGTCACGCTCTCCACAAAAGGTGGTTTCTTAACATTGTTTGACAACAAGAAACCATTCTCAGTTTTCGTGCGTGTCGCGCTACCCTTTAAGAGGAATAGCTGCAGACTCCACGTGATTAGTACAAGTGCGTATTTAAATAGAAATCACGCATCGGTGCAATCGGACTCTCGCGGAAGCCTCGCGATCGCACTAACGTGAGAAGAGATGAGCACTTCCTAATGAGGTAAGCGCTAGTTAGAGTTTTGACCTCTGCCTCTGTTCAGTCTCTTATCAATTTGTTAAAAGCCCCGGAGGGTCCTGTGCTGTCCGCAAACGCGCTGTAATTAACGCAGCGTGTGTGTTTTGATGTTGGGAGACGGCCTCTTTCGAAACCTGTCAAAAAACCTGGGAGGGGGTCGTCCGTCTGTACTTGTGGGTGCGCTGTAATCAATGCAGCATTCCACCATGCACACAGGCCGTACTTACCTGATTGTGCCGTCACTCGTGATACGTAGTGTAAATGCATAAGGAAGGCCATATGTGATACTGAACGACGCTTGAATTACGTGTTGTGTTGATCTCTTTTCAGGTCTGATATACCTGACGCTTGGTCAGAATATACGGGGACGCCACACTCATGCGGTTTCGCGCCCAAGAAAAAGTGCACATGCGCAGGCATACTTACAATTCACTTGTGCTTTGAACAACGGATTAGGCAAGAGCACGTAAGTGCTGCACCTCATTTTTTGAATTTGAATGAAATTCATCCATTTTTTGAATTTGAATAAAATGCATTTACCAGCAAAAGTGACCGGTGGATATGTGCCATCCTTGCTCCTTAAAGACCTGATATCCAAAATAAGACATATGAATGAAATAGGATGATACAATGTCCTTAAGACCTATCTGTAGAGGTTGAACAAAGATGACCGAATTAAATAAGCTTCACCTTGTGTAATTAGAATGAAGGAGTCAAGATTTAATTGATTAATACAAAGACCATAAATAACATGTTCTAAGTAGATCTTTGGGCTCTTTCTTTTTGCAGAGCCTGTCCAAACCCTAAATCGGCTTGGCTGAAGTGGTGTTTGCGAAAACACCTGGAAATAGCCATCTGTCTCCATTTAGGGGGACACAACTAAAATGTTCCAGCTCTAGTGCTGTCACGATGTAAGTAAAGGCCTATGTCACCTACAGTATTCTTTGCAAATGATTAGAGTTTGAGTAACCCAATAAATTATGAGTGCATTAATTGTATTATTTGCCTTGTTAAAAAGTAGTAACAAGAAACCAGAGATGTTGTTTTTTGAGAACGGAACCATGTTTTATCTCCATTTTTAATATGTAATAAATGACACTTGTTTGTCTTTTTAGATTGTCCTTGTCTGGCAACAGGGATTTTGGAAAGAAGTTGATCTTCTGAAAAGAAATCTGTCTGTCCTGAAGAAGGCCCATATTTAATTGTCTGTAGGGACACTAGGGATAGTGTCTTATATAGAGATGGCCGAAACATGTCGACACATGACAATAGACTAACCCAAATAGATAGTCTAATATCTGCCAAACCACTCCAATTAACAGAGTGGTCACAACTATTTTGTTGAACCCCACATGAAATGGACCGTGTTTGTTCTTGTCTGTTTTTTATATAAGTGTTTTATATAAGTGTTAAGACTGTGTAACAGAGATTGGAAACTGTGCATTTTTCCACCTGTTTTAACTACTGGTGATTTTTTGCGATTTTGAATAAATTAATTTAAATGACATTTTGCGAATATATTGTAATTGTGATATAGGATGGTTCCTTGTTTCTCTATCACTCTGTTCCCTTGGGTTTTGTGCAATAATTGCATTAATTGAGAAGTGATGTATTGTGCTCAATAATATACTGTAGTTGACCAGGCGTTAGGTGACAATCACTGAGAGAGGGGTAGCCAGTTCTCACTCCCTTATAGTACTCTTGTAATACGTCTCCCGTCTCGAGATACTGGCCCCCCGAGAACAAAAAATTGAGGGAGTTTACCGTTATCGATATAACACTCTAGAGTATGGACAGATGGGTCCGGCCCAGTCGTCCCACAACACAGTGACGGTTAGGCAGTCGGTCACGAGTATGTGCAACTGCTGTGCAAAAAAGCCGTCACTGGGCATCTGAAATCCATGGCAATCACAGTACGGCAGGATGTAGCTGTTCGGGAAAAAGGAACAGAAAATACGTATCAATACCCAACCTTTACCAAACAATTTCAAAAAAGACAAAAACAACGTGGCAACTGATACACAAATCCATGTGGTCATACATAACATTTTAAAGAAATATTAACGTTGAAAATGGGTGAATCTAGTGATAGCCTCCAAACACCGAGAATCTACACTCTCCATAACTAAAAAAAAAAAAGGACACCTACACAGAAAGATACTACTTATGTTCTGATAATAAAAAAAACTTGTTCTGGTGTAGAGTCGTCAAAAGTAAAGTTACACGATATTTACCATCTACATTGTCTTCGTTAAACTCAGACACCAATGACTTTCACCAAAGAATCTTCTTGAACTGATATTACATGTCTCTTACAAATGTTTTGAATACATAACCTTATCAAATGGTATTTTTTGCAAACTTTCACTCCCTGCATTATTACTGAATTTTCCCTTTTGCTCAAGGTAAAAATTGACCCTTATGGGTTCAGTCGGAGCCTACTGAGCTCGCAACAAAAAAAACAACTCAAGTGACCTTCACTCAGAATGAAAAAAACATTCTGACTTTGCAACAACATATCTGAATGCATTCATGAGAACTGCTACTCCCATACACTTGCAGACCCACCGTTTCCATCAAACAGCGCACGTGGCAGCCTCATATTTCAAACTCTAGGACACCAGTCTGACTGCAATATTATTTTAAATACATTGTAACACAGACGCAGTAAATCTTCGCCTGTACTTAATGGACACTATATTGAGCAGCAACTTCCAATGTACCGTATAACTTTGGTGACAAGAAAACAACACTTTTTGACTTCCTGCTGCCACATCCCATCACAGCCTCATTAACCCTCACCTTTCCGAAACAGTATTTCATATGTTTAACAAGTGCAATGATGTCTTGTTTAATATGTGTTAGTGGGCGATGTCCGCGTACACCAAACACGAATGAAAGATGGCGGGCGCAGAAAAAGAATCTGACGCACTTCACGCTGTTCAACATCCAATCAGTTAGCGCATCACATGTCCGCGGACATGGCACTACGGATTAGCCAATTGGTGTCTTGTCCGCGGAGTGAACAGGGAACTGTGACCATGGAGCGGACATAGATATCAATAATTTCTTGAGACATTTTTGGCCGTTTTAAAGAAAACTACTGAACGGATTGGCACCAAATTTACAAAAGCACGCTTTCAGGACTAAGCTCCTGCTGCAAATTTGGTGAAAATCCATCCAGCGGTTTGGGCTGCAGGCGTGCACAAAGTTTTTCCCCCATTCAGTCTATGGGGGAAAAAAGACGTTTTGGACCCCCTCTATAACTTTTCCCCCCTTGACCAAACATCAAACATTGCAAAAAAATTCACAGTGGCTCATATACTTTTTTTTGCAAAGTTTGGTGTGGATTTGCCCAGGGGGAGCAGAGTTATAAGCCAACCAAAAAGTGCTCTTCCTATGGAAACAGCAACTTAACCATAACTACACAGCCACTACCGTGGCCGTGTAATACATATACATATACACGTATTTGTAACTAAATATATATAAACATATATACATAGATATTGTTTTCGCTCTGTTTCAAAACAGCAATGGTCATTCCTCTCCTAAAAAAGCTGAGGGCGGTCCCATACCTACCGGATAACTTTTGCCCTGTGTTCTCCTTCCGCACTACTCTAAATTGCTTCAAAGTGTTGTGTTCAACCATTTTACCAATTTCTTAGAGTCCCTTGAAGCAGGTTTCTGCTTCTGTCACTCCATAAACACTGCTCTCATGAATGTGTCCAACTCCATCTGACACTTTGTCCTACTCTTCTTCAGCTAGAAACCTCAGAATCATCTATGACCCTTCCTTCATCTTCCCTACTTTAATCTCCAAAACTGCTACAGCAGCTGGCCTCAACCTCCTCAATATTAGGACAATCAGACACATCCTTCCTTTCAACAGCACCAAGCATCTTTTAACAACTCTTGCTTTCTCTAACTGGACTTCTGCGGTGGCATCCTCTTTGGTTTCCATAACTATGCTGTCTGCCCTCTCGACAAGTTCATTAACTTCACTACCAGGACTTTCTTTGAACTCCCTCACTTTACACCTACTTCCTCATACTGTCACCAGGCTGGATGGCTCACGATGCAATACTAGGTCGGATTACAATGTCTTCTTCTGGTTCACAAATCTATACATGCTAAGGCCCCACTGCGTCTATCCTCCTCTATCGAACACTGCACGCCTTCTCGTAATCTCCGCTCTGCCTCCTCTACTACCCATGTGGCTCCTCGCTCTCCCTGTGCTTCCTCTCACCTCCGCACTTTCTCTCTTCTTGCTTCACTTGCATGGAATTCTCTTCCCCCGCACATCTGTGAAACAGTCATTACCGATTTGTTGAAAACCAAACTAAAAGCCTACCTCCTTCCATCTGAGTTACCCTCTAAACCTACTTCTCACCTGCCTGCTAGCTAAAATGTTCCCGTCATTGTTCACCCTCCTGAGCACCCTCTGACATTCTTCATCTCACGATTCCTTGCTTTCTGCATTTCTTTATTGTGTAATCTTTTTATTGGATCAATATTTACATATGTCCCTTCAACACGATAACAATTTTACAACAAACTCAGAATGATGCAAAGTAAGTGAGCAGAGTGTAAAAAGGCAAACTATAAACTAACTAAACAGGATGGCAATCAAAGGCGTAAAACAGAATATTTCTTTCCTCTTTCAATGAACAAGAAATGGCTATGGCAATAAAATCGAAGATAAAAAGCCGAGCAGCTGAAGTATATTTCATCGCCCATCAGCCAAAGCTATGTGTAAGTGATATCGTGCAATAGGGACTGGCCGTTCACTGCCAGAAAATACTCTTTTATCGATTTATTTCCGGGGACTTGTATAGTGGCAACTTGTCCCCTTGCAGCCACTTCAGCTAGCATTAACACACATACATGTAACAAGTTAGTCCTGTGGGCATGTCCATGGGGGCGGGGGAGGAGATTGTAGCTCATGGATTAAGTGCTTGCTTCAGACTTCGAGCCAATCGAAGAGGGCTGACTCAGCCATGCATCTTCTGATGTCCAGAAATTAAGTGCCATTAAATTGGATAACAGCTGTTATTACTGTGCTTAGAAGCATCAGGATATCAGCATGAAGTCAAATATAGACACTTGACTCTATTATCAAAGTTATTATGGGTCATTAGGATCACGTGCTGTAGGGCGCCCTTTATGAGCTGTCTACATGGGTCCTCGGTTGGGGCAGCTAGAGCTGGGCATGGATAGAGGTTGGGCCTATGTCATGCCTCCTTTAGTTGTTGCATCATGTAATTGCGATTCCATGTGATAATGTTGCTGTGAAAAAGTCTCCAGGCAGGCAACTTTTTATTTCCTGACCCCTAAAATTCTTTCACCAAATATTATTACCTCCATTCCGAGAATATTTGGGGAAAGTGTTTGATTGTCTAGAGAGTGCATTTTTAGGGAAATGTCACCACCTGGTGGTCATTTTCATGTCAACATTATTACTGGATGCAGTAATTGCTACAATGTATGTGTGGGTCGGGCAAAGGATGGACTTTGTCCATAAACCTCCTTTCTTAATCTCTGAGTTTTATATTGCTAGACTCTATCCTATGGGTTGGGGAGAGTTAGCGACTGGCGGCATGGATGAGAGACAGGGCCGCCGTTGTATTTTTGCCTTTCACTGTGTCCTATGATGCAATGGCCTTGATTATCGCTAAATATGCTTTCTCACATCAGTGCATCTTGAATTGGCCAAGTGCATATTTATGCCATTTTATTTGATAGGAGTTATTTTTCAGACACGCGTTGTGCCGTAAAGCCGGCATCCATGGACGGGCTATTCGCGATGACTCTATGTAATAATAATGACTCAAGCCCTTCCTGTTAAATCTACTCAGTCAGAACAATCCATCCCGCAATTAGGATTATTGGGAGACTAATACACTGGGCTTGTGGCCCAGAATATTGAAATATAATTGTCTCATATGGCTGTTGATTACAGATTTATACTGACTGACCTGCTATTTTTCCAATCTGTATTTAATACGCATTCTGTGACATTCTAGAAACCAAATATTGATTGAAGATTCATTGATTGATAGGTTTTTGTATAATGCACCTATACACAGGAGCTTGAAGGCACATCTAGGCAGATGGGGGGAAAAAGGGGCGAAGAAGATAAACAATCTTACTAGGCCTATTATCATTTAGACCATGCAAGTGTACAGACAAGAAGTGCATGGGAGAGAATGGGGAGAAGTGCACCTAGTGGAACAGTGCCCTGGCTAAGTGCAAGGAAGGCAGTGCCTCCAAGGGGAACATGCCCAGAAGTGCTAGGGACTCGGCAGGGTGGGGGTAGGTGTCCTATATGACTCAAAGGAGCACCAGGCAGCCGGTCACGTAACTGAGCAGGAGGAAGGGAAGCATAGCAGAGGGCAGGCAGAGAGAAAAGGAGGCGAGGAAAGGATAGCAAGTGAGAGACAGAGAGAAGGAAGAGGAGAAAAGGAAGCTCTTGAGGAGCTTCCGGAAATTAAGGAGGTCCGGCTCAAGGAGGAGAGTGCCAGGGGGGCCATTTCAGAGGCAGGCACCTGCAGAGGAAAGAGATCTACCACCCACTCTCTGTTTGGAGAAGCGACTCACCTGTAAAGAATTGGAATTAGACGAGCTGAGGGCTCTGGAAGGAAGAGAGCGTTGGAGCTAGTACGGCCGCCGACCCCAGAAGGCCTTGTTGAAGATGCAGAGGGTCTTGAACTTGATCCTTGCACCATCGGGAGCCAGTGGAGGGATTTAAGAGCTGGAGAGATGTGGTCACTGTGCTTGAGGCCAATGATAAGTCTTGCAGTCTGTTTTGGTTGATTTGCAGTGGATGATAGGTAGATTTAGGTAAATTGAGAAAGAGGCTGTTGCAGTAGTGAAGCGTAGAGAGAACCATGGCTATGAGACAGTAAGCTTCTGGAAAAAGTGAGAAAAGGCAGAATACCTCCGAGGAGGTGCAGTTGGAAATTGAACTTTTTTGGGATGGCCGTGATGTGTGGAGAGAAGGAGAGAGTGGAGTCAAAGATGATCCCAAGGTTTTTTGCCTCACACGAGGGTGGGCAACGGAGGCTGACCAGAGTGAAAGGGGAAAAGCAGGAGCAGGGGTCCCAATGAGAAGGATCTCCACCTTACTGGTATTAAGGCAGAGACCATTAGAGGCGCACCATGGCAGACTATCGGAAAGACAGTGACAGGGATGAGCGAGGAGTAGGAGAAGGCAGAGGGTAGCCTGGAAGAGAGCTGTGTGACATCCACATAACACTGAAAGTTAGAAGAAAAGGTAGAGATCAGGCAGGCCAAGGGGCCTAGATAGACAATGAACAACCAGGGCGAGAGGATAGATCCCTGGGGAACACTACATTTTGAGATTGTGATGGAGGGGAGGAAGGACCCACGTTCAACCTGGAAAGGTTGGTCCAAGAGGAAAGAGGATAACCACACCAGAGCCTGATCCATGATGCCCAGGGTATCTCGGAGACGGGTATTCAGGATGTTGTGGTTCACCATGTCAAAATCAGAAGAAAGGTCGAGTAGGTTGAGGACAGAGGGAGAGTTAGAGTCAAGGTTAGAGAACAAATCTTCACTGGTGTTGAGGAGAGCAGTTTTCATGCCTCTGGTTGCTCTGAATCCAGACCGATGGTCATGGCGACAACCAACAGATTCAGTGTGGAGGATTATAGCTGGGAGACAATTTCTCCAGGAGTTTGCCCAGGAAAGGAGTAATAGAAATTGGGTGATACTTTTCCAGGATGGGGGTATCGGCAGAAGGTTTTTTGAGCAGGGGATTCACAAGGGAGTGCTTGAGAGGAGAGGGGGAATATCCAGTGGCAAAGGAGTGGTTGCAGAGATCAGCCCAGGCTGGAGCGAGAGAGTCAATGTTGTCCTTAATGGTTCTGGAGGGCAGGGAGACACCTGGTTGGATGAGACTGGACTTTTCTGGAAACCTCATCAGGTGTGAAGGGGAAGGGGCGGCTAAGGAGGTCTTGAGAGAGGTAGAGGGAGGGAGGTGAGCACATGAGAGTGAGGATAGGATGCCTGGGTTTTTGTGGTGAAAAGAGAGGCCAGGGCCGAGCAGAGGGCCTGGCTGGGTGTGGCAAAGGAAGATACTGCAGTAGAATTGTCCAGCTCTTTGCAGATTTTATAGGGTTTGGCCATGTTGCTAGATGCCGTGGAGATGCAGGCTTTAATGTAGACTCTTTTATTAGAGAGGATGGAGAGTATATGTTGCCTTTGAAGTAGGCCGCAGGCCAGATTGTCAGAGGTTGAACCTGCACCCGATGCCCTTGAACACTTTGCTTACTGGTAATTAAACTCTCTTATATCTTGTCCTATATGGCTCCTTTACCTACCTACATTCCTTCTAAACACTTTTGAACGATGATTTCTCTTGAACTGGACTAGAAACGTCTCTCTGAACTTCTTCTCCTCCCCTCACCCTGAATTTAACTGGGAATGAATGTGCCCTTGTGGTACTAGATTAATTACTATTACTCTGACAATGTAGTCTGTTCTGGCTCACAGATGAGACTGAAATACACAGCATGAGTTTAATGAATTACCTCAAGGTATAAAAAACTTGTACAAACGTTCTCCCCTTTGTTTCTCTCCTTTTGTATGAGGAATTCAATTTTGGCCACGCGTCGCCACATGAATTGGATTCCACAATTGTTTCAAATTTATTGTGACCTACTATTGCACTTCTTTGCTTCTTGAATTTGTAAATGTTTCTCCTTTTGAAATATTGTGTATTTGACACTTTAGATATAAACTTTTGCTATAAAAACACACAACTGAACTCTTTGGTTTATATGTTTTTTGTATTAACATGAGAAAACAGTAGTGGACCTAGTCCAAACATCCTAAAGTGTGCAGGGGACGGGAGGATTCCTTTGTTGAATCCTCATTCCAATTGTCTCTTGTTTGTAGGGGTCTTGTGCCATGGCCTCAGTTCCTCCCCCGCACCTAAAATGTATCAAGAGCATCTCTTAAATGTATGTTTCATTGACATTTAATTTGAGGTGTGCATCAATAATCAACCTTTTTCTGAACCTGAAGCTCCCCATTTCCGTTCAGCTGCTCTGCAGTGGCGTTTCAGGTCAGTGAGGTTTTGAGTAGTAACATGAATTGTACTTTTTGGCAGACTTCAGGCAGATCCTCATGACAGGGGCAAGGATGACAAGAGTGTTGGAGATGGAAAGGGCTGTGGCAGAATGGGATTCAGCCACCGGAGGAGAGTATGTGGAGGCAAAGGATGCCACTGACACTCTCTTAATGGGTTGGATGATCGTGAAGGAGGGAGGCAGTGCTGGGTGGGCCATTGCCAGGGGAACAAGAAGCTTCACGTCAGAAGAGAGAAGAAAGTGATCCGTCCAGGAGAGAGGAGTAGTGAGAGGGTTGGAGAGCGGGGTGTCACAGATGAGGAGCGCATCCATGGTGTGTCCGTTAGAGTGGGTCGGACCAGACGGTAAAATGGAAAGAGTGAGAAAGTCATAAAGGTTGCACAAAAGCCCTAAGGAGTCAAGAGAGTCCAGCTGGATGTTGAGATCCCCACGGAGCAGAATGTGGGAGGCAGAGGAGAGGAGAGAAGAAGTGAGGTGAGCCCATTCAGAGAGGAAGAGGGCGGCCTGGCCAGTTGACTGGTAGAAGGTGACCAGGGTCAGAGAGGTGCCAGGAGAAACAGAGAGCCTGCAGACCAGCCATTCAAAGAAGGAGTAGGCATGAGTGGTAATGGGGGAAATAGATAGCACCATAGTGGGTGTGGGAGGGAGGAGAGGAGGCTGAGCAACTGGGAGTATTGTATTGTATTGTATTGTATTGCATTGTATTGTATTGTATTGTCTTGTATTTTCTTGTAACACGCCGAAAGCCTGTGGGTTTCAGGGCACGTGAGAAACCAGCAATAAAAAATTCACAGATAAAAACCTATCCAAGGTCTCGATGGCCTGACTAGTCAACAAGATTTACCTTGGATCTTGAAAATGTATTGGAATACAAAGGTTTTCAGTGCTTTCCTGAAACTAAAATAGTTTTCATCTTGTCTCATGGCGGCAGGTAGCTTGTTGCAATAATTTGCGGCCTTAATCTACAGCATCTCTTAATAAAAGATCTGCCCTGCCCTGAGACCAACTTTACGCTGGGTATATTCAAAAGACCTGCATCTGCTGATCTTAAGCATCTCCAGGGAACATACAATGAGAATTGTTTTTTAAAATAGCTTGGTGCCTCTCCAAAGAGGCATCGTGGACTATCATCATGGCCTTGTACTTAACTCTGTCTTCTATTCTGAGCCAGTGAAGATCCTTTCTTCCTGACGATATGTGGTCTCTGTTTTTACTTCTCTTGACTATGTGGACTGCGTCATTTTGCATTATTTGACACCTTTGTAGCTCCCTCGTTGTGATTCCAAGCAATAAGGCATTTCCATAGTCCAAGCGTGACAATATAATTGCTCTTGCAATATTAGCAGCGTTTTCTTTGTTAATAAAAGGTCTTATGGCTCTTAATAGACGCAGATAGTATGTGTTATTTGTGTGCAGGTAGTGGACCTGTGCTTCACAGCCAACTGAAGCTTCGACCATCGTCCCCAGCGTTTTTACTTGGGGCATTACCGGTATATTGGCTTCTTTACTGGAGAAGGCTCTGTACTCTGCTCCGAGTTTGGATCTTGCCTGACGTGACCGACAATCATTGGGTCAGTCTTGGTGTTGTTCAGGAACATCCAATGTTTTTGCATCCAGAGGTCTATAACATTGTAGACGTCAGCTATTTTGGCGCTATCAGTGTCATGGTCGCCTTTCAATTAAAAAATAAGCTGTGTGTCATCGGCGTAGTTTGTAAAAAATATGCTGATGTTTTCTAGCAAGTGACAAAGACTTCTCATGTATAGATTGAATAATAATGGGGATAGGCTGGCTCCCTGAGGGACACCAAACATGATTCGGGCTGCCTCTGAGAATGTATCGCCCCAGTGTATTCTTGCTTTCCTATCTTTTAGAAATGAGGCTAGCCATGCCAGCGCTGCTGTGGAACAGCCTGCCTCTTTATCAAGCGCTGACTGGAGTAGCTGTTGGTCTACCAGGTCAAAAGCTGTGCTAAAATCGAGCAGCATGAGTATCCCAGATTTGCCTTTATCAATCAATTCCAGCATGTGGGTCTGTAATTCCAGCATGGCTGACTCAGTGCTGTGAGCTGTCCGAAAGCCCGATTGTTGTGTGTGCAGTGTCTCCAAGGCTTCCATGTGTTTTTGAAATTGGTTGGTTGCAATTTTATCCAGGATTTTCAGGATAAAATTGCAATTGGTGATAGGACGTAAATTGCTGGGATCTTTTGGATCCAAGCCTGCCTTTTTAACGAGAGGGGTTATCTTAACCTCCTTAATTGCTTTGGGAACTAATCCCTCATTGAAGGATGAGTTAACTATCCTAGTCAAAATGGGCACAAAAAAGTTCTTTATGCTCCAGGATAATCTTTTTGGGTAGAATATTTTCTGCACACAATGTTGGCTTCATTTTGGACACTACCAGGCATAATTCCTCCTCTGAGACGGCTGAGAAAGTGAATCTCTCTCTTTCTTCGGGTGTTAGATTGTC
Organism: Ambystoma mexicanum; assembly: GCF_040938575.1. NCBI lineage: Eukaryota > Metazoa > Chordata > Amphibia > Caudata > Ambystomatidae > Ambystoma > Ambystoma mexicanum. The sequence goes on from NC_090922.1 coordinate 1,511,795,192, forward strand.
TCCCTGGGATGTTTCCATGCTTGCAGCTGCCCTCGCCGTAATGATGTTATTTCTGGCTTTTAAAATTTTAGCGGAGAAGTCTGCTTGCACCTTATCACAATCTTCCTTTGTGGGGTTATGTGGTGGTGAGAGCAACTTGGGTTTTTCGATGCCCTTGAGTATCTCAAAAAGTTTACTGGTCGAGTTAGGAGCAGCCTCTATTTCTTTGTTATAATAATTTTTCTTAGCCTCCTTAACTCCCTGAACGTTTCCAGTCCTCACTATTTTCCAGGGTCAGATTCCGTTGCCATGTTCTTTCTTTGGCTCGTTTTACCTGTTTAAGTTTATTGGTTTACTCATTATACCATTTACTGTGGTTATTATTTTTTCTAACTGACTTACTTTTCAATGGAGCATTCTTTTCCACCAATGCCTGCATAGGTTTGGTGTATTTCAATAACATATTCTCACAGTCATCATTGTCTGCAAAGGAGTCGAGGATCTGCTGTAGACATGGCTTCAATTGCTCCGACCCTATATATTAAACGTTTCTACTCCAAACTTTCCCATGCGGGTTCTCATGCTGTTTGGTGGGAGGATTTAGCAGTATCTCAAAAGTGACCAAACTGTGGTCTGACCAGGAAGGGAAACAATGGGAGTCGGAGGAGGAAGGTAGAACACAGGGATACACATGTTAAAGGAACCGGCAAAAACAGTAGGTTACAGTGGGTTGTGAGAAACCAGAGGGTGTTTCACCCACTAGTCCCTGGGAATCTCTCTCTCAGGTGACCAGGGTAATGCCATTGCCTTTGGATCCAGACCCTGCAGGTGGACGAGTGCGGGAGAATCACCTGGGTGAGGGGTCTTTGGGGAGTAGGGGTGAGACAGCTGATGGTGAGATGCGGTATTCCTCCCTTTTTTGTTCACCTAACCCATCCTAGTTTTTAGGATTTTCTGAGGTCCCAACTTCAACCCCCTTTTACACAAACACTGTGCTGAGGAAGAAGGTGACTGAGAGTAACAAGACTACCTCTCATGCATTGTACTGGACAGATCCTGTTAATTGGGTCAGGCAAAGTCAGGCACTTGACTTCAAGTGCATACACCTGACACCAATTAGCTCTCCTCACACGGATGAAAGGCAGAACATAGAGACACACTCTGAGCAAGGAGGAACACGAATACGAGCAGAACTTCCGGGGCAAAAACACAACTACTGGATCAGATTGACGGGACGAGAGCAGTGGGTCGGAAACAACATGAGTTCCCTACTTGAGGTTATTGCATCCGACAGGCCACGAAAGACAAGGCCAGATCCCACAAGTGAAGGTTTCATTGTGCTTCAAGGATGCCAGCAACACTTGTGGGTGAACAGCAGAGTTGGGGAGGTGAGGCCAAGCCTGTGGTACATACCTTGACTTGTGAATTGGATATCGTAAAACTAAGAAAGAAGCACACACAGCCGGTGAGTTGGAAAGTGACCTGAGAAACCGGTGTGTGTTAAAGAAAGTTTGAAGTGGAAAAATGATATTGCAAGCGAAGGCTGCACACGTGTGGATGAGACACAAAGAAAGGCAGACCTGTGAATTAACTTTGAAGTAAAGACAGCTGGGGAAGCAGCGATACTGAGTAAAGGAATGGTCCGGCTAAAGGAATTAGCCCACTCGAATGTCTCTGTGAAAGATGCATTGTTAGTAACAATAAAGCAAATGAACTGCAAAAGCGAAGTAAGCACATGAACTCCTAGAGAAGGGAGAGTGAACGCTGAAAATTTAACTTTTAGTTGAAGTGGTACTGCAGAGGTCTGTAAAGAAAACCACGCACATTTGAAAGTCTTCAACATCCGAAAGCAGTCTGAGCCCAGCGACGGAGACCCAAAGTGTAATAAGGTTGGGCAAGGGACCCCCCTTGCAAGTTTTGTTAAACTTTGTTTTGTAGAGGTGTGAGCCAGACAGAGAGGGCTGCCAACATGAACTGTGCTTTGAAGAGGTCTGTGCCTGACAGAGAGATATGCACCTGAACTGTGTTTGAAGAGGTCCGAGACCCACAGAGGGGGGCATATCTGAACCTTGTGTTGAAACATTATATGGAGGCCTTAAAGAGGGACTTTAACGTGGAAGGCCAGGCGGGCCTTAATCCACGTTTTTGAACTTTTTATGGTATTGCAAACCAGAGCCAGAGTATGTCATCCTGCCTACAAGGGCCGCCATCTCTGTGTTGTCTAATGTGGGGAGAAGAGCTGATTCAGCTACATTTATTCCTTTGAAACACTGATTTTTGAAGAGATAGGGCAGGCATTAGGTTTTGTTAGCATAGTGTCATGGTCGCTGGTCCAATGGGCCCAAGGACACTGACATCGTGCCATCAGAGGAAGAGGACAAAGGGTCACAACCACAGGGGGCCCGGGTGGACACAGTCCTGGTGCCTTTGGCGCCAGGCTCATGAAAGTCAGTAAACAGGAACTTTATTTTGTGTAAAAATGCTTTTACTCTGGAACGTCATTTTTCTGAAGCAGCTCCACGTGCACATAGTTCGGGTCTGGCCTCCCTGAGTTAAAGTGCACGTGCTAACTCAGGGAGTGGCAAGGTGTGGCAGGCAAGCCAGGCCTAATGGGCGTGGCCTCATGAACTCTGCACACCGTAGCACGACGCATTCTTCATCTCCGAAAGCAGACCCTGTAAAAGGACGAAAGACAAGGTTAGACATGACGAACATTCAGCTTAAGGACGCGCTTGCACAATTCTTCGCGCTCATCCTTAAACACCCACTTACCTGCTGCTGGAACAACGCGGGAGCATCCCCTTCTCATCCGGCACCGCCCGTGTTCCATAGCTCTGCTCGGCCACAATCACACCTATTTGGTGTTTAAGGAAGGGAAGACAAAGAGAAAACTGAAAGACACTTACCAGAGAGGCATGGAATAGTCGCAGCTGGAATGGACAACCACGTGCAAAGGGCCAGTGAAGGTACTCGGTCCTCATCATAATAGCGCCCCTTCCAGAAGTAGCAGGACGGAGAGCTCGCCATTAAGAATCAGCAGGTAAGCCTTAAAGGGTCGATGCATGCTCACAGAAAACCACACTTTGGGAAGAAGGGTTTGAGAGGGGAATCAGTCACAGGCTGCCAAACTCGCGTCCTCTCATATCTACTCAGGAGCAGTGCTACAATTCCCTGCACCCAACAGCCAATTTGCAGAGGAAGAAATTAGGCAGAGGGGATCTACTTCTCCTGGGAGGGCTGCAACCGTACCCCAACGCCCCCTGCAGAGACCAGGTGAGCGTAACAGAATGCAAAGCCTCTACGAATCTAGGAGAATACCAGATTTAGGTTGACCAGAGGTAGACCATTTGTTTTGGCGAGTAGGTGGGAAGTGGAAGAGTCCAAAATGGATGAAGACGGAGTAAGAGTGTATCATCTGACAAGATGTGGAAAAAAGGATTATGACAATAGAGATAAAACAATGACTTTTGTGAGGATTTGATAAGGGAAGTGGAAAGAGTAAAGGAGCAGACCCGGAAGCAGGTTTGGGATTGCAAGGTCCAAAGGAACAGAGGTCCTGCACTAGGGGTTTGGGAAACCCCTATAAAGAACAGAAGAAAAGTAGCCACCATCTCCTCCTAAAATCCTCTCCTGGCCCACATTAGGGTCTCTGGGAATGGCCATTGTAGTATGGTGAGAACATGAAGTTTATTCAAAGAGGTGTTGCATATTGCATAGGTATACCTGTGAATTGAACAGCTTACAAACCAAGGCAAGCTATATATGTCCAGAAACGTTGTGCAATAATGTTTATTGGCTTTTACAAGTTTTAACAAATGCATATTCACTTTTGTGTATTCAAACCTGTTGGCTTTCACATATCTTTCTTGATTGAATGGCTATCATAGGGTGGTCCATATGAGCTTGAAGCGGTGGATTATACTTTTAGAACCAGCTGTACATGATAGCAGCAGACACAGACTACTCTTTTAGAACCAGCTGTACCTGATAGCAGCAGACACAGACTACTCTTATAGAACCAGCTGTACATGATAGCAGCAGACACAGACTACTCTTATAGAACCAGCTGTACCTGATAGCAGCAGACACAGACTACTCTTTTAGAACCAGCTGTACCTGATAGCAGCAGACACAGACTACTCTTATAGAACCAGCTGTACATGATAGCAGCAGACACAGAATACTCTTTCAGAACCAGCTGTACATGGTAGCAGCAGACACAGACTACAAAAGAAGGAGGAGCCAAGATGACTGCAGAAGACTGATGGGGCTGGCTTTGGAGAACTCAGTTGATTCTACATGACTTGACTGCCTGGGTAAGAGAAAGCAAGTAGATAGTTTCATGCAGGGTCCGTGACAGGAGCTCTGCCTCAGAGCCTAGAGATCCTAAGGATTTTTATGCACGGCTCAATATTTCGGAGCCAAAACTAAATTAAGACACAGCTTTCAGATGCCTTCATCCCAAGACAGTAAGTGATCAGGGGCTTTAAATTCTACTTTTTGGACTGCTTCAATATGTTGGAGACTGAAATAAGCAATATGTACCCATTTTGTGAACATATATGTTTCTTTTCTAAGATGACACCAGTAAGAGACACTAAGATGAATTGTGTTACGTAGACTTTCAGCAACCTCTGTGCTGGTGAAAGACAGAACGTATCATGATGAAGCCTGGGTAAACAAATTCTGCTGAATCACACATCACCCAATTTTCACTCATTTATTTGAGGGACAAATACACATTAACCGGTAAAGCAAATGGCAATTTATATAGATGAGATGTTGCTTTAAACAGTGGGCTGAAGAGGTCAGATAATTTCCTAGCAGCACAGTTGAAAGCAAACTTAGCAAAATGTAATGAATTGGGTCAAAAGTTGAGAAATACTTCATTCCTGTATGTTCAAAGAAAGCTAAGTGTCTAAATGATTGATGTCTAATGTCTCTTTGTTTGCAGCTGACAACAAAATTCAAACTGTTTAAAAACACAGTACCAAATTCACACAAAGTAATACAAATAAAAAATGCACAGAATGTATTTATATATTTGCATTATTTTGAGAATTGCACAGGTCACCTTATTCATAAGCACTTTTCCGTGGGTCTGTATTGCAGCAAAGGTATGCACTGCCCATCCCGTTTGCATACATTAGATCAGGAGAATTAACTTTGCTCCATGTGCACATAAACCTCGTGCAGATATGCTATATGTGTTATCCCAGGTAGCGAGCTCATAGCATTGCAATGCTACCTGAATAAAGCATATTTCTTTAAGGAACCCTAGACTCTAAATCATGAATTGTAGCCTCAATCTTGTAATGGTCATTAAATTGAACTCAAGGACTATTAAAGGTTGGGCCATATGAGCTCGCCCATTATTAAATAAATACCCTAATTCGCTTGCTTTCAGCATGATGAAGCATAATGCATCCTTAATGTATGTCTGGCGCTTCCCCGGCCCTTCAAGTTAACCAATGGTCAATAAGAATCCCTTTATTATCATTTAAAAACCTCAATAACACACAATGTGCAACCTCTGAATGACAGTGCCTGACTCTCTGGTTAGTCATGCAATTATACAATGTCAATTTAACTTCACCAATTTGACTAACTTCAGAAGGATGTGTGATGAATACAGGGAGTTTTTCACCTCTTTTCAAAGGGAGCCTCCACATCTGAGACCATGGGGTGAGCCTGCTAGGCTCAACTACCCTTCGGGGACAGGGTAGGCGACAGGGTAGGCGGGATCTCGCTGGAGGTGACTATCCCTTAAGGGACAGGCCCCCAAAAGGGGTAGAAGTCAACATCCCCTAACCCCATAAGTGACTAACACCTGTTCAGAATATCTAGGGGATAGGATTGACAATAGTCCAATACACCCTTTTGTAATGACTCACTTGGCATCTGACTTCCAATCTTCTATAGAGACTGAGCAGAGACCAGCTGGAGCACCCCAGAGAGGCTGTGAGAGCAAGGCAGGAGGGCCTCGGAAGATTGACACAGAGCCCAGCTGAATGGTTGAAAGTGAATCCCCCGGCCAACAAAAAGTTCCAAGCACACGGCAAGGTGAACTTGGAGGACTGATGTGCACCCAGCATGATCAGCTGACAGAACAAGGAGCGAGAGACTGGACTCATGGAGAGGGAGCCCAGTGAAGTAGACACACAAGAAGCTCCTCAACCACCAGAGAAGGGCCCGTCTCGACGCCGCTCCTGCGGAACACTGCACAAGGCAAACAGGTACAACATGACTCCAGTGGAAAGGGAGTTGAGCAACAGCGTGGACAGGAAGAGAAATAATTTAAGATTGGGAAGAAAAAGCAAATATCCCTGAGGGGGGGAGTGACAAAGAAAGGAATCCCAGAGTGGAGAGAGTGAACGAATACTCAGAGTGGGGAGTGCAAAAGAGAATATCCCCAGAGTGTGGGGAAACAGTGAAAACCCCAGAGTGGGGAGTGTGAGAGGAAAGATTCCCAGAGTGGGGTGAGACAGCAAATATCCCAGAGTGGGGAGTGCAAGAAAGAAGAACCTGCGTGTGGGAAGGGAAAGTTAATACCCCAGTGAGGAGAGAGGAGGGTAAAGTGGAGGAGAATCTATGTAAGCCCGAGAGAGGGGGACGAAAGAAAGACTGAAAGAACTCCAGGGCAGGGAAAAGCCAGAGCAAGACCTGGGCTTGAACCCTTGGAGAATCTCTGCACACCCCAGGAACTGTCTTTCCTGAACTGGAACTGTTGGCGAAAGGCTTTTCTGATAGGGATAAGGTTGTGCTCAGGAGTCAGCAGCCATCCGGTTCACTTGATAGTTCCACAAGGGCTTAATACTGTTGTTTTTTTGTTTGATGGTTTTCATTTGGGAAATAGGGACAATAGTGGGTTAAAGTAGGATTCTGGACAGAGGACCGATATTTATTTACAAGATCTCCTGACAAGCATCTTTTTGACATTCTTTAATTGGATAGCGTTTGAGCTGAGGGAGGGATTGTTTCGAACCTGACAGAAAAAAATAAAGAAACCTTCGAACCATGCCTCATTCTCTGAGCCCTCATTCTGACCTAACACAGATGAAAGGCTGGTTTAGCCTGCACATGCATCTGTGTTCTCTTCTTCCCCCAGCACAACGCCAGCCTCACTCTACCCATCTACTTCCCTTAACTATTCTCTCCCTTGCTAAAGCATTTAAGTTATTTTGGGAGTGTGAGCTTCCCATGAATTAGCCCAAACTTCTCCTGATCTTCTCAGACAAGAGGTTCTGGCATATTCGAGCTGGAAGGTAAATCTTCAGGAACCCCTAAAACTGCCAGACTCTAACTAGGAGATCTAAGGGACTAAGGGAGCTTGCAGATCACTTTTGAGAAGGTTCACCCATGCGTAACCGAGATAATGAGTTTCGACACTGGAATGAAAAAGCCTACTACTCTGCATGAATACCGGGATGAGCAGTGATGGAACCACCTACTCAGCCCCACACTACTACCGTGAAGCCAATGGTAACACAGGCATAGCTCAATTGGTATGCCTCCTTTCCCTTTTTTGGTAACACCGGTCGAGGGCACGTTGTACTCCTCAGGATTGGTGTGAGCTTATATAACTGCAATTCAACAATAGTATGGTAGCACCAAAATAGAAAATACCCAACAAGGTTCTGTTAAACCTTTTAATACAAACGTACAATGCACACGACAAATTAAATACACTAAAGACCACCATTCCCTTCTGCAAAGAGAAAGCAGATTTTTAAGATAAAAGGGCACTCTGAGTGGAGACAGAGGGGACAGGCGAATGATTTGAGCAACACATATCAGTGTTCAAGTTTCTATATGATGATCTCACACGGGAAAAGGACACCATTAAGGCAATTTGTTTCCTGCGTCCCTTAAAACCTTCTGAACACATTTTAGGACTGATACTATTTACTATTATAGATTAAAGTAAACCAAGGGTTCTTTTCTTTTTAACTGGAAAGAAGCAGAACTTTCTCTATTACTCAAGAAAGCAACTATGAACACTGATTACTTCAATAACGCGTCCTCCTGTTCCCCAAATTCCCTTCTCAGCAAAACACCCAGAAGGTACGGTTTTGGCTCAGTTGCAAGCATTCATTCTGAATTCCCAGCTACTTGATGCAGTGCAAGTGGAGTTTAGACCTGGAATGTAGCAACCACAATGCTTGACATTTTAAAATTAGAAGTCGATAATGGGAGTGCGGCTGCCCTGATTCTATTGGATCTGTAGGTTAAGGTCATACCACCATATCCTCCCCAGTTTTGAAATGCAAGGTATCCAAGAGCAGGCTTTGTAATGGATTGGATCTTTTTTTCAGCAAAGACTCTCAATATGTCAAAGTTAACAACTAAGTGTCGCAATAAATATTCTTATGTGGAGTTCCCCAGGGATCTGCTCTCTCCCTTTTACTTGATAGTATGCATTTGGCTGCTCTAGCTAATATCATTCGTGATTATGCATTTTTCTTTTCTAATTATTCTGATGCCACTACACTTTTTATAAAGCTACCTGGAGAAAGAAAGACCTCAGCTGGGAATGATAAGAGTGCGTTTGCTGACCATAAAGAATTTGATGGGTAAGAACTATCTTCAAATCTATCCCAGAAAGAAAGTGACTCTGACTGTGAATGGTAAAACCTCTTCCTTGGAGTGCACGAGTGCACGTATTGGCCAGAGCAACAACCAGCTTTAGACAATAAATAGTCTCTAAATGATATTCGATCCAGAAAGTTCTCTGTCCCTGCAAGTATCTGCAGTGCTGAAGTCCTGTCACTTTTATCTTAGAAAGCTCAGGGGATTATTAGCCTATTTCCCTTTTAATCGTGAAGCAACAATTATGAATCACCCTCATCATCACACTTTATTTGGGCACTCAGGCCATAAAAGAAACAAATATAAGAATGCACCTATTACTTCCTGATTAGACTTTGGTAATAGTTCCTATTTAGTCCTTAGTGCAAAATATATCTCCAGATTGCAGCGAGTGCATAAGGCAGCCGCCGCCTGCCGCCTGCTGCTGCCTTAGAAAGTGAGTGTAATTCCATTCTCCCTGTGCTGTATTCACTGCACTAGATACTGGTGAGGCAAAGCATAGCCGCTCTATAAACACCTATGAAAGATAGCCTACAGGTTTAACATTTATCAAGATTCTTGCAATCCCACTATACTTGCCTCTTTCTCAATCCCTAAGTATCATAAAGCAAGAATTGCAGGACAAACATTTAGGCTCAAGGCCACTGAATTTCGGATTACCTTGCCCTCTGCGATTACAGCAATAACTAAATGATTGCCATTCAGAAAATCCATGAAAACCTACACTCAAGATAGCTCAGTCCTTCCTATTTAATACAGTAGCTGTATGCAGTTGGGCCTCACTATAACAATCATCGTCCATAGCACCAAGGTACCTTTGGGGCATAATTTGGCCCACTATAAAACATATCCACATACATATATGGCAGGGGATATGAGATGAGCAGAGGACATAACTAAGGTAACATATGATGTGTGTCGGTTGGTGAACAGTAAAAAAGTTTGAATACATTTTACTGTGGCAGATCTCCCAGCTCTTCAAGACGAGGAAGCAATACTTAGAGATGGACGGTGATACAGAATATACTCAAACATCAATAACCAAAATGACTCAGGAAATTGGCAAATCAAAACTGTTTTAATATCAATTATTTAAAACAGGGAGCTACAACGGACTTCATTTGACGTCGCACAGCAATCTCTCAAAACATTTCACAAAAAACATCACTTTTATACTAAAAACCTGTCACCATTGACTTCTACTTGCATGCCAGGCTATAAAGCTTACTTGGAATGGAGCTAGACTTACAGGGAACATCTAGGTATACATTCCATACTGGTTAAGGAAGGTGATTGGGTATAATATCAGGTGGGCAACTAAGCCCTCCTTATTGCAGGTCATAATGAATGTCATCAAATACACAATGTCCCATTGGTTACACAAACTATAGGGCTCTCTATTACGTGTTCCTCTATAATTGGTTGTCACCCTTGTACCCCCCTGTAATATTCCACACGTGAAAGCAGCATGCAGGCTGGCACCAAGGTGATTGGTAGACTGGTCATAACCATAGCTTCCCACCAATTAGCATTGCTATTCATCATCACTCTGCTGTCTGCCAGTCAATTAAGGCTTTGAAGATTGGCCTTGAGTTTGTTCTTCGTGCCTGGAATATGAGGGAGTGTAGGCATCCCCTGCCTCCCAGTTTCGATTCAGCTCAGTCCAGTGTCTATTTTCATCCATCCACGTGACTGCAGACCATGATTTCAGAGCATTTTGCTGTATTACACTCTATTTAATGAAGACACTCTGAGGTCTTTAGTGTTCCTTCACCTCATCTCAGCAGGAGATTTTTCTGTTCACACGTTAATTGTAACTTCTGTAACAACACTCTGACTCATGGTGGCCTTGACTTCTTGGTATTAGGCCAACCAAGCGCTTCTTTGATTCATCTCCATGGTTAAGATTTTAATTTCCATCTGCGACACACTGAAAAATCCTTTCTGTTCACAGTGTCTAGTCCTGCTAAAATGCATTATGGAATTGTCCATAGTCCTTACACTTCCTATGTATATACGTTGGTACATCGCCACAATCTACCCACTATATAGCCAGCCTTAAGAATACTTTTCCCTACTTGCATTGCTGTGACTGTACATTTGAAAAATAACTTAATATCTTCTTCATAGTTTTCTGTAGCGTGAGCATCTTCATCTCGAGCCCAAAATGTTGCTCATCTTCAACTCCTCCTCTGATGTTTCTATAGAATGCTTATGTTCTTTAATTTCTGCTTCCCTTCTGGGTGCATCAACCCTGCTTCTCCGTGATGTCACCAATCTGCACCTTGGCTCAGTTTTCCCACTTCTTCCGGGATTACATTCAAATGACCATCATATTGTTGTGTATGTTTGTATGGCTTTCTCAATGGGAACCTTGCTTCCAGGATTCTCTTCGGTATGTGTATTCTTATGGGTACTGCACTTGTCTCACACTCTGGCTCCCAACATATAGGCAGCATAGAGGAGGAGCTTCAGGTGGGGGTATTTGGCTCCACCTTTACATAATTTTACATCCAGTCCGGAGTGCCTCTCTGCAGTATGTGTCCAGTGAAACGGTTCGCTTCACCAGGTAACCAATAAGTCACAAAGTATAAGAAAATCCTCTCAGGTAGCAACGTGCAGACTAAAAGACAATACTGTGCAATTTCAATATTGAAAGAGCAAAAGACGATTCTTTAGAGAAATATTGCATATTTGCAGGGTTTATAATTTAAATGCAAAATGTTAGTGAATGAGCCGTCTGCCAGATAAGTTGAGAATAAGGTTTACAGTATATTTGCCTTTGTCAAAAGCCTGTATTTCCTGTATCCTGTCTTTCCTGTATCCTGTCTTTCATGTATCCTGTCTTTGTGGTATCTTGTCTTTCCTGAGTCCTATTTTTGCTGTATCCTGTTTTTCCTGTATCCAGTCTTTCCTGTATCCTGTCTTTGTTGTATCCTATATTTCCTGTATTCTGTCTTTGATGTATTCTGTCCTTCCTGTATCATGTATTCTGTCTTTCCTGTATCCTGTCTTTGCTGTATGCTGTCTCTCTTGTATCCTGTATCTCTCCTTTGCTGTAGCCTGTCTTTGCTGTTTCCTGTCTTTCCAGTACCATGTCTTTACTGTAACCTGTTGTTGCTGTCCCCTGTCTTTTGTCTTTGCTGTCCTGTTTTCCTTATATTCTGTCTTTCCTGTATCCTGTGCTTCCTGTATCCTGTCATTAGTGCACCCTGTCTTTCCTGTATTCTGTGTTTGCTGTATCCTGTCTTTATTGTGTCCTGTCTTTGTTGTATCCTGTCTTTGCTGTATCCTGTCTCTCCTGTATCCTGTCTTTCCTGGATCCTGTGTTTCCTGTATCCTGTCTATGCTGTTCCCTGTCTTTCCTGTAGTTTGTCTTTCCTGTAGTCTGTCTTTCCTGTATCCTGTTTTTGCTGTATCGTGTATTTCCTGCATTGTGTATTTGCTGTATCATGACTTTCCTGTATGCTGTATCCTGTCGTTGCTGCATCCTGTCTTTCCAGTGTCTTGTCTTTGCTGTATCGTTTCTTTGCTGTATCCTGTCTTTTCTGTATTCTGTCTTTCCTGTATCCTGTCTTTGCTGTATCCTGTCTCTCTTGTATCCTGTATTTCCTGTATCCCGTATTTCCTGTATCCTGTGTTTTCTGTAGCCTGACTTTGCTGTAACCTGTCTTTACTGTATCCTGTCTTTCCTGTATCCAGTATCTCGCCTTTGCTGTAGCCTGTCTTTGCTGTATCCTGTCTTTCCAGTACCATGTCTTTACTGTAACCTGTTGTTGCTGTCCCCTGTCTTTTGTCTTTGCTGTCCTGTTTTCCCTATATTCTGTCTTTCCTGTATCCTGTGTTTGCTGTATCCTGTCTTTATTGTGTCCTGTCTTTGTTGTATCCTGTCTCTCCTGTATCCTGTCTTTCCTGGATCCTGTGTTTCCTGTATCCTGTCTATGCTGTATCCTGTCTTTGCTGTTCCCTGTCTTTCCTGTAGTTTGTCTTTCCTGTAGTCTGTCTTTCCTGTATCCTGTTTTTGCTGTATTGTGTATTTCCTGCATTGTGTATTTGCTGTATCATGACTTTCCTGTATGCTGTATCATGTCTTTGCTGCATCCTGTCTTTCCTGTGTCTTGTCTTTGCTGTATCCTGTCTTTGCTGTATCCTGTCTCTGCTATATCCTTTCTTTTCTGTATTCTGTCTTTGCTGTATCCTGTCTTTACTGTATACTGTCTTCCCTGTATCCTGTCCTTCCTGTATGCTGTCGTTAGTGCACCCTGTCTTTCCTGTATCCTGTATTTGTTGTATTCTGTTTTTACTGTGTCCTGTCTTTCCTGTAACCTGTATTTGCTGTATCCTGTCTTCACTGTGTCCTGGCTTTCCTGTAGCCTGTATTTGCTGTATCCTGTCTTTACTGTGTCCTGTCTTTGCTGTATCCTGTCATTGCTGTATACTTTTTCTCCTGTAACGTTTCTTTGCTGTATCCTGTCTTTTCTGTATTCTGTCTTTGCTGTATCCTGTCTTTACTGTATCCTGTCTGCCCTGTATCTTGTCTTTCCTGTATCCTGTGTTTATTGTATCCTGTATTTACTGTATTCTGCCTTGGCTGTATCCTGTCCTTCCTGTATCCTGTATCCTGTCTATTCTGTATCCTCTCTTTCATGTGCCCTGTCGTTCCTGTATCTTGTCTTTGCTCTATCCTGTCTTTGCTGTATCCTGTTGTTTTCCCCTGTATCCTGTCTTTGCTGTATTCTGTTTTTCATGTATCCAGTATTTCCTGTATCATTGCTTTTTTGTATGCTGTCTATCCGGGATCTTGTCCTTGCTGTAATCTGTCTTTCCTGTATCCTGTCTTTGCTGTATTCTCTCCTTACTGTATCATGTATCCTGTCTTTCCTGTATCCTGTCTTTCCTATATCCTGCATCTCATGTATCCTCTCTTTCCTTTATTCTGTCTATCCAGTATCCTGTATTTCCTGCATCCTGTCTTTCCTGTATCCTGTCTTTACTGTATCCTGTATCCTGTATGTACTGTATTCTGTCTTTCATGTGTCTTGTCTTTCCCGTATCCTGTCTTTGCTGTATCCTTTCTTTGCCGTATCCTTTCTTTGCTGAATCCTGTCTTTCACGTATCCTGTCTTTGCTATATCGTGTATTTCCTGTAAACTGCCTTTCCTGCATCCTGTATTTGTGTATCCTGTATTTCCTGTATCCTGTCTCTCCTGTATTTTGTCATTTATGTATCCTGTATTTCCTGTATCCTGTGTTTATCTGTAGCCTGTCTTTGCTATATCCTGTCTTTGCTGTATCCTGTCTTTGCTGTATCATGTCTTCCCCGTATCCTATCTTTCCTGTATCATGTATTTGCTGCATCCTTTCTTTGCAGTATTCTGTTTTCCCTGTGTCCTGTCTTTCCTGTATACTGTCTTACCCGGATCCTGTCTTTGCTCTATCCTGTCTTTGATGTATCCTATTTTCCCTGCATCTTGTCTTTCCTGTATCCTGTCTTTGCTGTATCCCGTCTTTCCTGTATACTGTTTGCTGTATCTTGTCTTTCCAGTGTCCTGTCTGTCCTGTATCCTCTCTTTCCTGTATCCTGTTTTTCCTGTATCATTTCTTTGCTGTATCCTGTCTTTCCTGCATCCTGCCCTTGCTGTAACCTGTTTCTCATGTATCCTGTCTCTCCTGTATCCTGACGTTTGTGCATCCTGTCTTTCCTGTATCATTTATTTGTTTTATCCTGTCTTTCCTGTGTCATGTCTTTGTTGTATCCTGTATTTTCTGTACACCGTCTTTCTTGCATCCTGTCCTTGCTGTATCCTGTCTTTCCTGGATCATGTCTCTCCTGTATCCTGACTTTTGTGTATCCTGTATTTCCTGTATCCCGTGGTTGCTGTAGCTTGTCTTTGCTATAGGGTGTCTCTGTTTTGTCTTGTCATTGCTGTTTCCTGTCTTTGCTGTATCCTGTCTTTCCTGTATCCTCTCTTTGTTGTTTCCTGTTGTTCCTTTATCTTGTCTGCTGTCTCCTGTCTTTCCTGTATCCGGTATCCTGTCTCTGCTTTGTCTTGCCTTTGCTGTATCCTGTCTTTCCTTTATCCTATCTTTCATGTGTCCTGTCTTCCCTCTATCCTATCTTTGCTTTATCCTATATTTCCTGGATCCTTTCTTTCCTGTATCCTGTATCCTATCTTTGCTGTATCCTGTCTTTCCTGTATCCTGTATTCTGCCTTTGCTGTATCCTGTCTTTCCTGTATCCTGTCTTTCCTCTATCCTATCTTTGCTTTATCCTATATTTCCTGGATCCTTTCTTTCCTTTATCCTGTATCCTGTCTTTGCTGTATCCTGTCTTTCCTGTATCCTGTATTCTGTCTTTCCTTTGTCTTGTCTTTCCTGTATCCTGTCTTTCATGTAGCCTGAGCGTGTTTTCACTTTGGATTCGTCTTCCCTTGCATGGTTTCTCGAGGCCTCTCCCTCTTCCTTCTCTGAATCTGCTCTTTGTATTCAGATATCTGAATAGATTGGATCTTCAAATCTAACTTTCTTTGCAGTCTGTTTTTTGTTTGCTTTGTAATTCTCTTTCTTTGGTCTAAACTAAGCTGAAGTTGTTGTTCTGGTTTCTGTGACTGCAGCTGCATTTCCGGAAGATGTACTTGTAGTTGAAGATTGTGAATCTCTGTATTTATCACTATCAATGTCTGAGCTCCCGGTGGTCTACCAGGTTTACTAAAACTTGTAGAAGTATTTGGTTGGACTCATCATATTTAATCTGATATGTGTCATCACTTTGCACCGTGCTAAGAAATTCCTTACATCAGGCCCAAAGTGTCAGAAGAGAAAAGGTTTGGTGCAAAAGACCTAGGTAGTATCAGCAGGTTGAGGACACCTGAGGAAACACATTCTGGTGTTCTACAAGCTCAAAGCCTGGGTTTTTGGTAATTGGATGGTGGACTGTGGCACATCCCCAGAGGACTGGGCAGTGGGCAGGCCACCCACAAGATGCAATGTCTACCAAAGATTGCTACCTCGGTCTTATCAGAGTTCATCTAAATGTGTATTTATTTATGCATTGGACATTTATAAAGCACCTATACAGCTGCACAATGATTCAAGGCGCCCAAGGAAAAAAGCTAGGGAACAAGGGAGAAAATAAATAATAACAATGGAAATAAATAAATAATAAAACTATCAGCGGTCCTACTAGGCGTTGTGAGAATCGGAACGTGCAAGATCAGTGGAAAAACAGGGGCTTTAAAGGGGTCCCCCAGGGGTGGAAGAAGGAGTGTAGTGCAACAGGTGTCAGGGTGGGAGGCAACATGTAAGTGCAAAGGCGGAAGGATGATCCAAGGTGACAGATGTCTTTCACCCAGCAGTCAGGTGTGGGCCCATCGGGCAGTGCAGGAAGTGGTGCTAGTGGTGGCTGGTCAAATGGAGTAGGCAGTCATTTCATTGGAAAAAGCTGCCATAGAGTCTGAAAATGGAAGCAGTATGGATAAAGAAGTAGGAATGAATCGCGTATGTCTAGAAAGTAAGTATGCATATATAGAGGACATGTGTGTAACTTGGATATATGGGACATATTTTGAGTGAGTGTGGGTATGCACGTTATGGACTTGGATTTTATAAGGTGTAAAGTGAGAAATTGAACAACAGAGGTGTAGTTTGGTGGCATACAGCTCAGATAATGTCAAACTGTAACCCCACTAAAAATAATGGGGTGAACACCATGAGGGACAGCAAGGTCGATATATTGTGCTAGAAGTATCTCTGGGGAAATAGATATGCCACGATTGGGCACATGTACAGTTTATAAGAAGCTTTCTTGGGCAAGATGTTGTATTAGTGGAAGACAAGTGTTGTTGGCAGGTGACTTTAACGACATGTGTGGTGTGAGAGTGGATCAGTCATTGAGCTGGGCGTAGTTTTAGAGTAGCGGACGCATGCAGAGAGTGGCACTCGGGTGGAAGAGGCTGCGAATATTTCTCCCCTGTGGCTCATACTCACTCACTGATAGGCTCTTTGCTTCTGGGGTGTGTCCTTTCGGTTGGCCATGGGAGACCAGGATAGATGTGTACAGAAGCAGACGTGTACGTCATTGAAAGAACCTGCCCCCTCACGTCGGACATACTGGATGAAGGACAAGAAGACACTATGCATGACACCAGGTATCATTCCAATACCGCATCAAATGTATGAGAGACGTTGTGTGCTGAGACGGCCATACAGAATGTGTCATCGAACCGAGGTGATAGCAGGAGATTAGTCGACACCGCTGAACATTGAAGACTGCAAAGGGAATCTGACAGGTGCAAAGTGGTGTCATAAGGAGAAGTCACGATGACGCACAAAAACGATATAAGAATACTTAATGAATGAAGATGTAACTGAGGAAACAAGAGAATGCAGTTCTACAAGTTTGTTTGTTTGTTTTATTTATTTAATGTGTGCACCAGACCCTGGGGCATCAGGGCGCAAGACGTAAGAATACTTTCAGCTTGAAAGATAGAAATTGTTTACTTGCTCTGATTAATTTACATGTATATGCAGTAGCAGATGCCAGGGAATTTACTTGTTTAGTAAAGTTAAGGGTGGCATTTAGGTAAAAGCCTAGGGTCTTCACCTCCTTAGCTACTTTGATGTCATTACAATCATTGGTGAAGTGGGCATTGTCTGAGCTTAATTTGGAAAGGTGGGCCATAGTGCCTAGGATAATAAGCTCTGTTTTATCATCGTTCAGGCATAGTCCATGGGTGGCCATCCATGCCTGAACAATGCCATAAATTCTATTCACCAAGGCCATGTCCTGGGAGTAATCTCCGGTGAGAGGTAGGAGGATTTGGGTACCGTCCGCATAATTTGTGTAGGCAATACCCAAATGGTCCATTTCATCAAAGAGGGGCTTGGTGAATACATCATAGAGAGTCAGTGACACGCAGGATCCCTGGGGTACACCACAGGTTACAGGGCTAGGGTCTGCTGATGCCGAGGGTGAGGAGACTCTCATAGTCCTATTGCTCAAGAATGACTCAATCCATATTATAGCTTCCTTCGAGAAGTGTGTTGCCGAGTCTAGGTGACTACATAGGACTTTATGGTCAACCAAGTCAAATGCAGCCAAGAGGTCTAGCAGAAGGAGTAAAGCTGATTGGCCCTTGTCTCTTAGTTCATCTAATTGGGCCTTAAGATCAATTAGAGCTGTTCCGTACCATGTTGAGGACGGAAACCAGACTGACGAGATCCTAGTAAGAGGTTGGATTCCAGGAAGTTCTGGATTTGAATGTATGCCACTTTGTCTAGAATTTGTAAGAGAAATGGCACAGTCGTTATAGGTCTGTAATTAGTGGAGATGGTTGGGTCAAGGGTTTGCTTTTTGAGGAGTGGTAGTACACAAGATTCTTTCAAATTGTTAGGGACGGTACCAGATGTGAAAGAGGAATTAATAAGTTTAGATATGAAGGGTGCAAGTTCTCTAGTAGCGTCCTTGATAAGTTGTGCTGAGTATTGATCGCCCATACAGTTGGATGGTTTGAGTCCAAGTATAACCTTCTCCACCTCAATAACAGAGACTTTTGAGAAGCTTAAACACGTTTCTTGTTTGTAGTGTGGCATCAGTGCTTTGCTAGGAGTGGTTCTAGGGGCTAGTGAGGCTTTCTTACAGGCAATTTTAGTTTGTAAATTAGAAACTGTATTAGTAAGTGCGTGCTGAATGCTGCAGCACCACATTTTATCTTTGGTACAACTTTCTTGCGGTAGGATAGGTGTTTCTAGTTCTTTTAGAATTGTGAACAGTTCTTTGGTACTAGATTTAGACTGTGATATTCTGTTATTATAAGTCTCCTGTTTGGCTACAAGGATATATTTCTTGTATTGGGTTGAGATATTGGTAAGGTTTATTTTATTTTCTGTGGAAGGTGAGAGTCTCCAGGCAGTTTTACATTTCTTTTAAGTAATCTTAGATTCTTTAAGTGAGGTGTGAACCAAGTATTAAGATGTTTTTTAGGTTAACTCTTCCTTAGTTTGAGAGGTGCAATATCATCAAGGGTGATAGTCATAGCTTTGTTATATTGTTAGACTAGATAATTAGGGTCCATGTTATCTGGTAGGGAGTTAAGGTTAGGTAGTATGTAAGGAAGTATTTTTTCTGCTGTCATATTTTTTGTTTGTTCCTCGTGAGAGTAGGTGGGGCAAGTGATGTAGTCTGAGCTGTGGCCAATTTGGTTGCTAATGTGAATGACAGAAGATAATGGTCCGTGCAGATTTGCGAAGCAATGGTCATGATAGAGACATTGCAGTTGTACTCTGCGATCCAATCAAGAGTGTGTCCTTTGTCATGTGTGGGAAGGTTAACTTTCTCGGTAAAGTGTACTTCTTGCAGGGTATTAGCAATGGCAATTGATTGGATGTCCTTAGTGTCGTTCTAACCTAAATTAAAATCACCTAACACTAAGGTTTGAGAGGTATTTTTTAAGTTGTTAGACAAGGCCATGGAGATATCTTCAGGGAAGGTTCCAATAGGACCTGGTGGTCTATAGATATGATGAATATTCAGTGTTTGGGAGTTGACAATGGGTATTTTGACAGTGAGACATTCTCAGGATTTCAGAGTAGGTGTGATTGCTAATCTCATGGAGAAGTTGGTTTGGGCAATGATTCCTATTCCTCCTCCTCCTGGAGAGCCATGTCTGTCCGCTCTCAGGATAGTGTAGTTATCAGGAACTGCCAGAGACAGGGCCGGGCCTGAGGCCTCATGTAGCCAGGATCCTGTAGTGGCCAGGAAGTCAAGGTTATCTGATGATGTCAGATATTTTGGTTGCGTGTGCAACTAAAGACCTTGCATTTATTAGAGCTCCTTTAAGATTAGGTAAGTGGCTTTCTGATGCCAATGGTACATTGGAACTGGGCTTGTCTATAATAGTTTGCTTAGGAGAGTTGGGTTTAGGTATTTTATAGTTGGCTATAGCCTATATTAGCCTCTGAGGTTACCTTGTGGGTTAGGCTCTTTTTTAGGTAGTTTAGTTGCTCTACTGTTTTAGCTGGTAGTTTGTGCAATTTAGATAAATGTGCGTGCAATTTTAAATTTCTATCAGCGGTACTACATGGTGCCTGTATGATGGAAGGTTCTTGCAGTATGCTGTATTCTTGCTGTATGATAGGGCAAGTAGGAGTACTATTAAGAGTCGTCATATAAGTGAGCATAGTAGTTGGGTGTTAGTGATCAGGGTGCTAATCTGTGACACTGCAATGATGTGGAGGGCAATGTGTAATGTTAGCCACACTATCTTGGAGAAAGCACCTGGTAGGAATCTAATAGGACACCGAAGGTACATAATGACAGTAGGTTGTTGGCAGTCCGGGTTAGACACAGAAGGCTGATGGTAGGCTAATTCAGGAGAGGCACAGTGAATTGCAGAATTCAGGTACAAGTGTACACACTAGGCTAAACTATATTCTGTCACTATTGGGCACAGTGGATAAAGTGGGCATCGTTAAACATTTTTTGCTCAGTAGACTTCAAAAATGTTCCTAATCAGGCAATAATGCATAGTAGACTAAAATGACATAGTTCAAGAGTAAACATAATATGCTTCACAGGCAGTGATCAAGTAATAGTGCTCAGTGGCCTAAAGATTAGCGCATCCCATAACGTAGTGCCAGGCTGGTGCAGTAGGGCACATCAGCTAGCATAGGGCCAGGCTAGTGCAACAGGGCACACAGTTAATGCAGGGCCAGGCTAATACAGTAGGGCACATCAGTTAATGCAGGTCTCAGGAGATGAGGCTCAATGGTTAGATGCAGCTCTCAATTGTTAAGGCATCATAGGCTAATTACGAATCAAGGGTGTTAGGGCATGGCAGGCTAAATACAAGTCTAAAAGGTGGAGGCACAAGTAGGCAATCTTTCAGCTATTGAGGCAATGTCAGCTATAAAGTGAATCGCAAGTTTTAAGACAAACTGGGCAAGATGTGAATCACAAGAGTTAAAGCATGGCAGGCTGAGTACATATCTCAGATGATGGGACAGAGTAGGCTACATACAAATCGCACAACGATTAGGGCATGGCATGGCAGAGTAGCCAGGTGTAGCTCTCCATTGTTTGTGTAAGCTGTATATTTGTGTGTATTCAATGCATATGTGTAACTATGTAAGTTTTGCATCTTCATACTGCTGCACCCTTTTACCTACGGGTTTGGTGCGCATAACAAATGAATAAAGAAACAAACAAACAACAAACAATGTTTAAGGCACACTAGACTAAATGTGAATTAGGCAGCATGACAGGCTGAGTGCATGTCTCATATAGTGGGGCATATTAGGCTAGATGTAGGTCATGGTTGATTAGGAACAATAGAGCATAGGTCTAGCATCTCACAAGGGTAAGGCAGTATGTCAAATGCATCAGTCTGATGGTTAAGGTGGCACAATAGGATAGAGCAGGTTCCAATAATGGTGACACAATGGGCTAAAGGTCATGTAGTTCTTTATGGGAATAGGCACTATAATGTATAGAACGGCAATAAGCAAGGTAGGCAGTTGATAAAATCAGTGGCTGAGGAGCAGATCACACTATGGCATCAGAACTAAGCACGTACAACTTGCTTATGGAGGCATGCTAAATATTTAGCTAATGTTTTCAAAAACAGCGGCGTATACATATACAGTAAGGCAACACAGTGTGTCTAGGTAGCATGGGTAGGCTAATGGCTTGACTAATGACACATGTGCTGATACTGTAGTTAAGTCGGGATACAAGTTTACTCAGACAGCAACAGCTATGCACGTTAGGCAGTACAATGCATCCGTGAGAAGAAAGCATATATACAAGACGATAAGTAACCAGATGAAGAGTAAATCTATATACACAGAAACGCAAGGTTGATGAGACACATAGAAGCTTGCTGCAGTAGAAAATATAACACTGGTAAAGCGGTAATGTTCAAAAAATGGTCGTTGTCTTTGAATACTACTAAGCGAAAGACGTGAAGGAGAGAGACCAGGGCTGCACACCTGACAGACGCTGTAAATACAAATGTGTGCATGAACAAAGAATAGTTTTTGACAAGAGATGAAGGATGCCACAACAAGAAGATACTGTAGGGTACAAAGGGGGTCATTGGGGATATATTTCTCTTAGATTAAGTAAATGAGCGTACATTTGTGAATGCTAAATATTGGTCAATTAAAGATGCAGAAAAGTATATGTGAGACGGAACGACTAAGTCTCCAGAGGCTGAAGAGAGTCATGACACCCAGGATAATGGAACCAAATTGCACTACGGAGAAAGGCGAGATCTCCTTACATGTGGTGCAAGACCAGAAAACAAGGCCTATTGATGAAGCTTCAGTTGAAGATAGCAATGCACCTTCACTGCTAAAGTTCCAGGGAAGAGAACATCCAGCAAGGTCAAGTACAAAGAAGAAGCCTTGGCTGAAGGCTTGGCTGATGAGAGATGGTAGACGAATTGGGACCGAGGGCAGTAGTCTAACGTTGTTCTCCTCGCCTGGGTTTCGTTTTGCTTATGTGCTGCTAACGAGCCGATTGCCCAAGGTCGGGAGGGAATGCCAACCAATCAGATAGCCTATGCAATCATGAACATACATTGTTGAAGGGGCCAATCCGTTGCTGTTATGCTGCTATAATCTGTATTGTACGCAGTTAGAGGGAGGCTCAAGGCATACCTGCCAGAACAGGGGCAGCCAATGGTATTACTGACACTTATAGAAACTATAAGTAGCTATGATCCCGTAACCAATCCCTCTGTCCAATAGGTTGTATTATTTGCCACATAGGATGATGTCATATCTGACGTACATCAAGGTTTATGTATTTGAAATGTAACCAAGTGTGTTTGGGCTACGATTTGTTGGTCGCCAGGTTTCCCTACTTTATTGAACTGATAATAAAGTAGTATTTTGCCATATTCTTTGTGTCTGTCGAGTTAGTTGGGTCCAAGATTATGTATTATGGTAATCCTGTTCCGCGCATAAAGAACGCCCAAAGGTGTTAGTGCACAGATGAAATGGAAATTAGATGTTCAACATGTCTCGGCTTATTTAAGAAATGTTGAACTCACAGCAAAGAGAGGAAATTGAGTACTTCTTGGCTGAGAATAGGTGATCGGTGGCAGACAACGTTGTGTCAAAATAAAGGTGATGTTAAGTGTTTGCTTATACGCATCACATCGAAAGAAATCGTGGTGGCACAATGCTTTTTCGACTTAGAGGCTGAGTCGAAGAGTGCAGAATGAGATTTTGCAGAATTACAGACAAATAACAATGTGCTGGAACTTAAGGAGACAAGAGCAAATTTGAGAGCAGAGCTGAAGTGCCAGCTGGACATGGGGCTTAATTTGACAAGGCATACCGTGCCCACGCCATTGTGTGATTCATGCAATGATTGGACAGAAGTGAAAGAAAGCCCAGAGTTCAGTAGCATAACACAAAATGTGGGTGCCCCCCTGCAAGCCATGTTGAGTTCTCCCTCACACGCTCCTCGAAGAAGAGCAGGCTGTGCCAGACTACTGCGCCTGGCTGGATCACCACACATGCGCAATGCAAACGTTTATTTTGCCACATGCGAGCATGAAAGAAGTACATTTGTTTTTTTAATTAAACCTTACATCTTTAATAAGACATAGGAACAAGGTAGGTGGCACTTGGCATGCACACGTATCAGCAACCACTTTGCGTGGTCAGTAAAATGGCAATGCACATGCCTGGGGCAGAGGCAGCTTGCGGTGCCAGTTAAATTGCGGCTTCAGCGTGGGTAACAGTTTTGTCAATAATGTAAGGCTTTTTAATTGGCCGAAGATGCATATTTTCAATCCAAGGGTATTAATGTCTTCAATTACAAGAGACTTTTTTAAGAAAATGGGGGAAAATATGTCCCAATGTGGCCTTAATAATTTGCATGGACTTCGGGAAAATGCAATAGTTTTAATATTTCTTTGATTGTAAAACACAGCTTAAACACAGCTTAAAGTAAGGCATTTTCAGATGGTCCAATCAAACAATAGACTGATTGGTGAAGGAAGCGATAGATGGTTCTTCAATGTAGCGTATAAGCTGGAAAAGGGGTTTAGAGAGGCTCACAAAGGCTGTCCCTCTGTCTCTTGTCTAGTACACCCTCCCCCTATCCCCGGCAAATCCCTATTGCATGGGATGCCTATCCCAGGCAAACTCACGGGTTAGTCCTAGACATGTTTGCCCCTCGTTATGCTAAACCTCCAGCTCCTGACCTAAAGGTTCTGCACCTTCTCTATCTAAGCTCCCCCTGGGAATTCCTACACTGTTTCTACACTACCCAGGATGTTAGTTCTATCGGGTGCTGTATGGATGTGCCATCGGACCCTCATGTCTCTGACTCTGCACCAATCAGTGGGTATATTTTGCAGAGATTTGTAATGGCATGGAAGGCGAAGAACCATGGTCTGGAGGGCTGCCCAGAGCAATGCCAGAGGTTACGATGAATTCTAAACCTTCCAGCCATCACCTCTTTTTTCTTTGTGATAGTTACCCCGAGTGGAGAGGGGTATGCCCAGAGGTGGGTCCCATGCCTGATGGGTTTACAGACCCAAACTATTCCTCACTGATGAGGCCAAATGAGGCAGAAACATGTCTGGGGATGCTTGTGGTTTTGTGCAGAAGGGATGTGACCAAGCTGCTCGGGCTGGACTGCCCCTTTCATGGTGGGACCAAGCCCGATTTGCATATGCTCTTTTTCCTTTTTTAATGGCTTGGTAAGCGAAGAAAGATGGTTTGGAGGGTTGCCCAGAGCAATGCCAGGGGTTAAGATGAATTCTAAACCTTCCAGCCATCATCCCTTTCTTTTTGCGATAGTCAACCCGAGCGGGACGGGTATGCTTAGACATGGGTTCAGTGTCTGCTGGCTTTAGAGACCTAAGCTACTCCTCACTGATGAGGCCAAATGAGGCCGAAACATGTCTGGAGGGGTGCTTGTGGTCTTGTGCAGAAGGGATTTGACCAAGCAGTTCGGTCTGTACTGGGACCAAGCCTGATTTGCATATTGGCATTTTTAGATAGATCTGTGAAGATTAGTCATGCGTCAAACTTAGAGTGTGAAGCTTAGCCATGCAGCACATATAGATTTGTGAAGATTATCCACACTTCACACTTGGATAGATTGTGAAGTATATCCATACAGCACTTTTAGATACATGTATTGAAGACTAGCTAAGCATCACATTTAGACTGTTAACATTACAATGTGTATCACTATATAGAATTGTGTAGATTAGCCACATAGAAAAACTTAGAGAGTAGCCAATGTACTAACCACCCCAAGCCTGCGTACGACTACACACCACCAAACACTATACATGCCCACTGGGCTAGCCAAACTAGACACTAACACACACCCAATACAAGTAACACAAGCTTAAAACAACACAGCTGGTCACTGGACCTTGCCCATACGGATACAACAAGCCACTGAAATACCATCCAGTCTAAACGTAAAACACACAGGCAAACTCCTACATAAGAAACAGTCACATAGAAAAAACCCACACATTGGACCTCACCCGTACAGGTACAATAAGCCAGTGCATGCAACCAACTATCTGCAAAACAACACACACAGCCGCCAGTTTCTCCTGGTTCTGGACCTATCCTATCACTCTTCCCTCACTAACCAACCCTGTCCTCTTTCATGCAGAGCCACATGGGTGTCTGCGGACTGCCCTTGGGTGGTAGCGGTGTGAGGTATAAATGAACATAATGTAACTATTATCAGTCTCCCTGTTTACATGCAAGAGGAACTTGGGCCCTGGAAATCCCCTGCCCCAAGAACATGAGACCCAGCCATAGGACAAAGTTCCCTGTCTGTAACGCTCACCTGGTATCCACCGGGATATCACTGAGCCTGTTCTGACCTCTTACGACCTCAAACCCTTCCCTGGAGGCTATTCGACTGGAGACTGGGCCTGAAACACAGGATTGGTTGAGTTTAACTCCCTATTGTCTCTGTGTGCTTGAACCCCTTCTTCCCCGGGGTCCAACCCTTCCCTTTGATCCACAGCTCACCTTGTTTTCTTGGATAGTGTGCTCTCCATCCTGCTTTCAGCGCAGGGGTGCGTTGATTGATGCGGGCTCGTTGCTGCCAAGTTACTTCACTGGCAAGAGGTCGACAGGTAAGTATAATGAGTCTTTTGAACATCTCTCTTACTTCGTTCCTTTCCTTCCTTAGATGATGGCCGGCGTCCG
This sequence comes from Ambystoma mexicanum, assembly GCF_040938575.1. Taxonomy (NCBI): domain Eukaryota; kingdom Metazoa; phylum Chordata; class Amphibia; order Caudata; family Ambystomatidae; genus Ambystoma; species Ambystoma mexicanum. The sequence continues at coordinate 1,511,820,965 of NC_090922.1, forward strand.
GGGATGGTGGCGTGCTGCTGAGATGAGTAGCGCTGATGGTGAGTGAAATCGCGATGCGCGATGCACCCCTTTTGTATTTGCATTGACTGAGTTCTTTTTCTGTGTCTTTCAGGTGCCGCGACATTTTCAGCATGGATGCCGGTTATGAAGAACAAATGCGGTGGGTAAGCACGGTATGCGGCGCCTCTAGGTGTTGCCACGCTAAACTGGAGTGTCTTTTCCCTCTTGCAGGTGGATGAGAAGTTCCGGAGTCAGAGATCCCCCAGAGCAGCTGGGATTCAGGTAAGAGTTTGAAGCTCATACAGTATTTAAAAATAAGCGACGATTTGCAGAATGCTTACTAATGCCTTTTTTCTGTTCTTTTCCCTTTTCCTTAGGAAGCGGCATGCCGGGATGGGAATGACACCGCCGAAGATTCCTGCAGAACAGAAGGAGCGATGAATGATGGGCAGAAGCGCTGCAAGGTAAGGCTGTTCCTAACGGTGTTCTTGTTCTTGCAGGAGCTGAGCGCAGAAGAAAGATGCAGGCCTATGGAGACCGATCCGAACACTGTGAGTGTCACACTGCAGGTGCAGAAAACGCAAAGCATGTTTCTCAGCCTGGGTGAGGCTTAAAGAGTCTCTGGGTATCCCAGGTGCCTCTGGGCTGAACCACACCCAAATGACTAGACCGCACATGAAGTTCTGGGAACCGAAATATGTGGGGGCACCCATCTTGTCCCCATCAATGCACTACAAGTCCAATCCCCAATGTTATACTATGGGAGTGAGTGAGTCTGGTGCCACAAGCGCCAAGTCTGCTCCAAGTGGGTCTTTGGCGGGCTGGACAGGCCCTTGAGGGCCATGTAGGTGATCGTGGCCTGGCTCCAGCCTGACATGTTGGAGGGCTGGGGACATGAGGGGCAGGAATCATGACACTGGCCCTCATTACAACACTGGCAGTAACCCATGGCGCTATTAGCACCATGGTTGCTTCTGGTGTTGTAACGAGTCTGCCAATGTTCAATGGGGAATCACCACCCCATTCCAAGGTTGGCGGGGCGGTAATTCCCCATTGAACATTGGCCCTTCCCCATTCCCATTTTTGCCCCATAGGGCTCAATTGGACTGGCTAAGGCGGTAATTACGCTACTGCAAATTGCGGTACCGTAATTATCTCGAATGTCCCTTTGCGGGTCCCTACTTTAACGGCTGGTCCAAAGCAGCCGTTCAGGTTGGGTCCCGCAAAGGGACCTCGTAATTATGAGCTAAGGGGTTAACGGCGCCACAGCCTTTTACGGCACCGTTACCCCTTAGCGCCAGGGTCGTAATACCCCCACTGTCTTTATTAGCAATTCAATTACAGGGATTGCAGCATGAATAATGCAACCTTCTCCAAGGGTTCTCACTTTCCAGGTGTTTTGTTAAAGTATGAGGTCACAAAGATTTGGTTACATCCCAGAAACCTAACAGGGGAAGGTATTGGTTAGCAAGGGGAACTATATACACATTCTATAATGGGTTTGTGCAATAATTGGACAACCCATATCTGGTGACTCCTCCTGGGACCACCTCTATGTGTTGTGAATAAAATGGCACAGTTTAACTTAAGGTGATTGGACAATGTAACATAGTGTAAGCTTAGCGCCGACGGTGTTTAGGGATTGAGCCGAAAGGATCTTATCAGCCTTTGAGCTTTGGACAGGTGCCAGGCCAAGTACAACTTTTCAAGGAAGTGTGAATGACCCCATAGGTGCTGCATGTTCCTAATAAGTTAGCATCTCCAATCTCCTAGGTCATGAGACAGAACATACAGATTTGATCATGTATTACTTTTGTATCTCCCTGCCTTAGGTTTGATGGGAACAGACACCCCAGTCTATCTGAAATGAATAGGCTCTGTCTTGTAGGTTCAGATCACTTGAGTAGAGATCACAACATGGATTTAACTTGCTTGCATTTATGAGCATTTTCGGCTTACATCCCCTGCAGGTGTCCTATCTCTTCTGTTAACTTGAAACCTTTCTTCTCTCAGTGTCCTTGGCGAGGCTGTGAACTGTGTCAGTGCTGGAAGCCTGGTCTGCCTGCTTCAGCAGGATCAGCCTGTAAATCTTTTTTTCTGTGTTCTTCTGTTTCTCCTGCTTTTCCCATTTACTCCGATGTACTTATGGCTTCCATCTTTATTCGCATAGCCGCCCATGTTAGTTGCGGTTAAGCCGTATTAAGCAGTACATATGTATTCTTATACGTCTTGCAGTTTCCGCGTAGCAAATGGTATACGTGTGTCAGTCCTCTAACAATGTGAGTCATTAGCATATTCTCTGTGTCTATCAGCATTAAAGCTAAATGTCTGTGTAACGTCATGCAGGGATTGCTTTGTGCTACATTTTTAACGTATCTATGTCATGATGTTGGTTGTGATGTCATCAGCGTTCTACAAGGTTGCAGTCAGTCAACTTGTTCAATTGTTGACAGTTGTATCTCTTCAATACTATCATCCGGGTAGGGTCTGAACGATTGTCTGAGTGAGTAGCGCTTCTCGCACCTGCGATACATCAATGATGCGGATGAACGGCCCAAAGCAATGTACATGTCTTGTTTCTCCGTGGCCGGGCTGCGAGTGGAATCGGTGTAATGAGGAACACATTTGGGTTTCCCTCTTCAATCCCCCGTATGGTCGACAAGTCGATCACACTTCCTTGACAACCTACTTTATTCATGTGCAGCCTTGCCCAGATATGATGGTATCTCATTTGCTCGTCTAAGCTAAGCTTGTCTAAGCTCTAGGTCATATAGCAGTAATCTCCATCGGGTTTGCACTACACCCATCTTTCCCAATAGTTCCATGAATCTGAGGGGAAGGAGAATCTTGTATCTGGAGGGAACAGAGGACGCTGATTCAAGTTTGATGGCAACAGCCCGAGAGTCTGTGTCTCTCCATCAGCTTTCCTCTCTACATCCAGTAATATTTGCATCTCTATTGTCTTCTTGCACTGCGCTATAGCTGCTCAGATAATGCCGAAGGCAAATAATACAAGCACTAATGCTGCTATCTGCATTTTCAGTCCACTAGCCCTCCATGATGGGATCCAGGATATGATGTATGTCAGCCAATCTTCATCTATTGGGTTTGTCACCGCCTCCATTTTCACATGCAAGTCTGATAATTGTTTGATTGCCTCTGTTAGTGTCCTGTTCTCTAAGTCGTGGGAAGGCATGCAGTTTCAGCAAGAAGGCTTGATCTTGCTGCAAACGCTTCCTTCCATTGCCATGAGGAGATCCAAAACATATCTGTTCTGTGAGGTCATCTATCTGACAGCTCCCAACTCTTCTATGATGGCGTTAATCCCCTTGACCGTCAAGTTTATCGTCTGCAACAGTTCCCATCTATTGATCTGGAGCCATTTGGCGTTCACATCGGCCTGGCCTCCTGGAACAACTGATGCAAAGACCATCTTGGTCCCGCAGAATAATCTGTGTCTAGTGTATCTTCCATCTTTGTCTAAACATAGTTTCCTCTCTTTACTTTCACTAGCTCCAGAAAACTTTTCTTCATTTGGTGTGTGTTCATTTTGGGGAATCCATCTACTTGCATGTCTTTTCGAGGCACTACTAAAGCTGGTGTGTTCAGATGCACTAGAGAGAATATTCCTCCACAGTTTACGGCAATTGCATGTATGCCTTGGACCTGCAGGCCCAGTAGTAATCCATTAGCACTGCAGTACCGACCCTCATGCCTGGTATCTTCAATATTAATTTGCTTCCTTTGTTCTCTCCAACATTCACTGGACCATATTTCTGGAAACACAAAGAAACATCCTTGAGTGATATGATTGGAATGGGACCTGCTTCATTCTCCACTGAGGTGAGCAGCTTGGCACTTGCTGCCCACTTCTTGAGGCAATCGTCATTATCCTTCTTCATCACTTTTATTGGAACTGGCAGGAGTGGTTGTGCTTTGCACCCCACCAACTCTTCCTTCATTCCATCCTTCTCCTGTATGTATTTGTCTGTATGGTAGTAGCTGAGGCCTTTCCCAGCATCCCAGCATCCCAGCATCCCTCCTATCTCTCTTTGTGCTGCCTTCGGGCATTGCAACTCATTGTGTGTCACTATGTTGGCGTCTCCTTTGTTTGGGCAATCAGGAACATATTCTATTGTCTTGGCAGTCCTCCAATAGTCATCTGTCATTTCCTGAGTCTTGATACAGCTATCTTCATACAGGAACATCTTCTGCGACATCCATCTTAGTGTGGCCCATCTACCTTGGAATCAGCCTCTTGTTGTGCTGAGCAATAAATGCATTGGGCATTGTGCTCTGGTTGTTGGGATTTCTGTTGATATGAATGTTCTGGATGTACTCATAGCATAGGGGATGAGCGAGCGCACATGCCATGTCTCCTTCTTCTTCTCTCTCCCCACCTTGGTCATGTGCTGATACCACACACTATTAGACATGTGGGCTGAATCTGCTAGGTATACATTTACTTGTTCAAAATCTATATATGCATTGTGCCTTAATCTTTTTACTGCTTATGCAGCTCTGGTTACCTGCCAAGATATGGCTTTGGTATGAGCAGGAAGTGGGGTCGTTTTGACAGGAACTAATGCATGTGCATGAGACAAAACAAACTTTTGTAGTGCAAAGAGGGTAAAGAAATAGAGACAACAGAAAGCAAAAGGTATCAACACATTAGATCTTGCTGCAGCTTCCATTTACTGTAGGGTCGGATATATTTTATATATATGATCCATAGAGTTTGTGAGACCATTTTAAAAAGTCCTTCAAATGCATTGTCATTACTTTGTTATGTTAAGCAAGTTCTTCTGCATTAGTATTGAGCCAGTGCAGCGAGAAACAGTCGCTCCCAGACAAACTGTACTTTGGCACTTATAAGTATGCAATAACAGGTGTATTGCCCTGAGTTAATATTGGGTAAGTGTGTGCTAAGTAAAGAAAGAACGTATAAAAGAACACCTTAGGTGGGATATTCTGTATGGATATGGCTAAAAGTTCAGAAAAATGCCTGTGCAGGCATACAATCTTTAGCCAAATATAGTCTATACTTTCACGTGAGTGCCTAGTGTAAGGAAAGGACAGTGAGCCTAATGTAAATTGTTTTTCTGTTCTTGTCTAGCTCTAGTCATTGACCAGGTTTGTATGATATGATATGATATAATTGGTTATTTATACCGCGCTTAATACCCAGAGGTTTCTCAGCACGGACCCGTGGATCGAACCTGTGTTTCTCTGTGTCCTCTCGCTTCCTAGGCGAGCATGTTGCCCCTGAGCTATCCTCCCTCTGCCGAAGTATTTTTTCTTCTTCTTGTTCTTCTAGCATAAAAATCATCTATGTGTTCGGCCGAGGGGGTCTCACCTCTGCATAGCTTGACGTCTCCAAGGTAATTCCACACCTTCTTTCCCATGACCGTAACTGCTTTGTCTGTGGCTTGTTCTACCTAATAGGGGGCCTCAAACCTGGGCTTGAACCAGGACCTGATACAATTATGCAGGTCCACTTGGTCCCCCAGATAAAGAGGTGGTTGCTTAAGCAGTTCAGAGTCTGTTAAAGGTGCATTATTTTCCTTATGCTTCTTCAACCAATCCCGCTGGAACTGGAGCTGTCGAGAGATAAAAGAAGTACTAGCTATCATTGAAGAAAGATATTTGCGCATTTCATCACCTAGGACAGTGGCCATATTTTCGGGATCTGTCAATGCTCTGGTGGATGGAGCAAGCAGGAGTTGCATGTGTCGTCCTGTCACTAACTCATGAGGGGTTAAATAGTGGTCAGATCCAAGTTGATTGCGCAATGCGAACAAGGCCAAGTGTAGGCAGTGCAGCCATCCATTCTTTAATTTTGCTGTTATTTTGGCTATTTTTTCTTCCAGCAAGTCATTGAGGCATTCATAAATTCCATTCGCTGGTGGGTGATAAGCGCAGGACAATATATGCTTAATCTCCAGCAGAGCTGTGATGTGCTGAAAGGTTTTGTTTACAAAATGAGTCCCATTGTCTGAACGTAGGACCTCGCACATACCCCATCTGACGAGAAATGTCTCCACACTGAGGGCATATGGGTCTGAGCATGGGCCAGCTTCGCCAAGCGACAAAAAGGGCATACCACTATGATCATTTAGCGGTACCCTTGGCAAACTTGGATCATGTCCACATAATCTACATGGAGATGTTGAAAAGAACCATTCAGGTGCGATATTGCTCTTCACAATACGCACACTTTGTGACCTGCATTCATTTTTTTACATACTATACAAGTATCCATAAAAATGACAATATATTTCACCAGATTGGGACAACATCAGTCTACCCCGATATGAGCAGCAAGACCATCCTTACTAAGGTGAGTTGGGTAGTGCAGTTGCGTGAGTGCAATCTGCAATATTGTTGCAGGAATCACGACCTTTCCTGTGTTCTCATGTCACCACAATGCATCTGTAGGGGATTTTGAACATCCTCTCTTCACCCACAACTCCTTCTCTTATTTGGGGGCTCTCCCATAAAACTCTACTATTTGGGTAACGGGCAATGAACTATACCCTTCTCTCAATATCATGTTATGCACGAATATGCGTGTGCTAGAATGGGGGTCAAACTCATTTATTCCTATAAAGTATGCTGCTCGCTTCACTTCTGGATTTGTGGCTTCATTGCCGTGGGAGATCATGTCCTCCCCCCTCGTGTGTGCCTGGCAATGCACAACAGCTATGGCTTATGGGAGTTGTAGTGCATCAATTTTACTTACTGGATATTTATAATGCGCCTATACACAATGTATTTTGAGGCACAACAAAACACTTGAAACACTTGAAACACTTGTGTATGGGCGCAATATCAATAAAATATCATATCATATTATATCATATCAGGAGGAAGGGGTGCTTGGAGGATAAAAACAAAAATAATCCTACTAGCCCTTGTGACAAGTGTAGTAATGAGAAGTGCAGGGGGAGGGGTCGGGTGGGGGTGCTGGTCATGGCAGAAGGGTCCATGAGAAAAGCGAGTGCTAGGGGAGGCCAGGTGGACAAGTGCGAGGTAAGGGCCAGAAGGGCTACATTGGTGCAGGCCCAGCCAGGCTAATACGTGCCGAGGGCCTGGAAGGGCAAGTGCAGGAAGAGGGGGGTCAAGGGTATCCAAGTGTAGGGGTAGACTGGAATAGGGGGCCCTGGTGCCCTGTAAGAATCTGAAGGAACCAGGCAGCCATTCAGGACGTCAGGAGGTAGATGGTGACATTAACAGTGGAGGGGGAGATGGAAGGAGAGTAGGAAGGTCTTGAGAAGCATTTCAGAACTTAAGGTGATCTGGCTCAAGTCTAAGAGGGGCAGGGAGGCTATTCCAGAGGGAGGCACCTGTGGAGGAGAGGGATCTAACCCCACTCTCTCCTTGGAAATGCATCCCAGGGGCCAGAATGTCTTGTGGATGATCCAGAGGGTCTTGAACTTGATCCTCACAGCAACCGGGAGCCAGTGGAGAGATTCTAGGGCTGGAGAGGTGCAGTACTTGGGCTTGAGGCATGGATAAGTCTTGCAGTCCTGTTCTGGATTATTTGAAGGGGGCAAATGAAGGAGTTAGGCAAATTGAGAAAGATGCTGTTATAGTAGTCCAGCCCGGAGAGGACCAGAGCGCTGAAGACATTGAGTTTCTCGGGGAAGGTGAGGAATGGAAGAATGCCTCTGAGGAGATACAGCTGAAAGTCAGCCTTCTTGGCAAGGTCCATGATGTGAGGAGAGGAGAGAGAGGAGTCGAAGATCACACCAATGTTTTTTGCCTCACAAGATGGTGAGGAGGCCCAGGAGGATGGACAGAATGTGGGAAGGAAAGAGGGAGCAGGGGTCACAATAAGAAGGATCTCTGTCTTACTGGTATTAAGGCAGAGATCGTTAGCAGTGTACCATGCCTGAAAAGAAGACAGGCAGTCAAGAATGAGAGAGGAAAAGGAAGAGGCAGAGGAGGGAAGCTTGAAGGAGGGCTGCTTGTCATCTTCATAACACTGGAAGTTAAGAGAGAAGGTTTAGATCAAATGGGCTAGAGAAAGGTAGATGTTGAATAACCAAGGGGAGAGGGTTGAGCCCTGAGGGACACCGCAAGTGCAGAGTGAGATGGTCTAGAGTAAAGGGCCCAGTTGTACCTGGGAATGTCGGTCCAAGAGGAAGGAGGTCAACCAGTCCTGAGCCAGGTCCGTCTTGCCAAGGGTATCACAGAGCCAATTTATCAGGGTGGCGAGTCTGCCCAATAGGGGTGCATACTGCACTGGTGTGCCATCAGCACATCGATATCCCCTCCTTCTTGATAGCGACAGTTGGCATATACTGTGAACATCGCGTAGTTAGAGTACACAGTGATATCCTTCTCCTCATGCGCTTCTAATGCCATTATAAGAGTTACTAGTTCTGCTGCTTGCACTGAAAATGTGAAGACAATCTTGTGCTCGCCACTAATTGAACTATCCCCTCTGGTTTTATTTTTACCACAGCCATCCCAGTATGCTTCTCCACTGTCATCTGGTCTATAGTTGAAAACCTGTCAATAAAGAGTACTTCACTTCTTTCGAGGGCATTCTCTCCTTCTCTGGGTTTGTCATCATAGCATTCTTTGGATGTAGTATGGTTGTGAACATAATCTCCCTCCTCTACAGATTCAGCTATAAATGTTGCTAGGTTAACATTTCTGCACCTCACTATTTTTATTACCGGATTCGAGATGGATACCTCATATCCAGATTTTCTCTCTGTGATCAATGTGTTCTTGGTCTTTTCGAGGATAGCAAAAAGGGCATGTTCCACGTAAAGTGTGGTACTGCAACCCATTTAGATAATTGCATATTTCTCCATTGCAAATGCAGCAGCAGCCAATGCTTGTTTGCAATGGTAGTGTCCTCTCATCACTGTATCTAAATGTCCACTATAGTAGGCCATTGGTTTATTCCCTAAGGTTGTTTTCTCTGTGAGCACCACTGTCATCAATACTCCATTGGAGTTTGAAAACAAATAGAATTCTTCATTGTAATCGGGAATCCCTACCACTGTGGCTGTGCATATTGCCCCTTTCAGTACCTCAAATACTTCAGTCATCTCCTATGTCCATGTCAAGTTACCATCCCCCCTCTGGTCCTCCCAGAGCCTGCTTAAAAGAGATCTTGAAAATGTGCTATAATGAAACACATAGGACCTGCTATAATTACAGAGACCTAAGAATTTCTGCAATTCCCTTACCGTCCTGTGGTGTTTTAAAGATTATCTCTGCTCATTCTGGGGTTACATTCCTACCTTTCTGTGATATTAACTGCTCAATGTACAACATCTCGCTCTGGCAATATTGAATTTTTGTATTGTCCAACTTGTAAGCCTTTTCTGCTAACACTGTCAGCAACTGTACTGAATCTTTTCAACACTGTGCTTCTAATATGCTACAGACCACAATATCGTCTATGTACTGAATGACTGTGCTGTCCAGATGTATGTTCCCTAGATCTATTTGGAGGACCCTATTAAATATAGATGGTATCACGTATGTTTCCGCTTTTTATTTCTGTATAGAAATGATGTATGTCAGATCCTGTGATTGCTCATGAAGTGATATAGAGAAGAAAGCATTCTTCCAATCTATCACCTTGAAATGAGTAGCTTCTGACAGAATGCTACATAGTATTATAGCTGGATTGGGAACTAACAGGACCTCTACTTCAACAATGTGGTTCTGAGGGTGTAAGTCCTGAATAAAACACCATGATCCCCCTGTCACCTTCTTCACGGGTTACACAGCCGTGTTACTCTGTGATTCTGATAGTACCAAGAACCCTTGCTGCACTAGTGTGGAATTGTCTAAAAAAATGCCTTTGTCTGCCTCTCTGGAAAACGATATCGCTCAGAACTTGCGCTAAGTCTACCTCAAGAAATGGCGCTGGTGCAATTTTCAGTAAGGCCATTCTTTTGTGGTACTTTGCTGTAGTGAATTATCAACCGATAGGTAATGCTCATAAAGAACATTCTTGTGGTCTTGGAACAGTTCCTCGTCTGTCAAATCAGTCCGTTTGTGTCCTTCTCCTACCGTAATTAATGTTCTTCACGCCTGTCCTGTGTCATCAGTAACATGCAGTACTATCCTCTCATCCCTCTCTATAGCCATCTCTAGTACTAGTGGAAACTCTTGTCCCTCCTTCTCATCTAAGGGGATTTCTGGTCTGAACAACAATGAATTGGGTAAACAAAGCAGTGTTCCCTGTATCCCTGCAAGCCATGTTAATTGTACTTCCACTTTATATTGGAATAACTCAGGGTTCACTGGCACCCACTCTGTACAGTCTGACCGCGAAATGCATGAATGAGTACATTCATGTAGATAATTTTGGGGGTTGAGCACATTATCCCTTGCTGGGTGAATGAAATGGTCATGTTCAGTCGGTCATGTCCCTATCCCATTATGTTGTCTGGGGTCTGTAGGGAATATAACAGTGGCATGGTGAGGTTATGGTCTCCTATGGAAATTGAAAGCTTGTCAGTGAAAGGTCTGTAGCCCCAGAAAACACCTGTGCATTCATGGCAATGCCTGACATTGGGTATCTCCCTTCTCTAATACAGGATCGGGTTGCCCCCATATCTACAAGGAAAGAGAAGGTCCATCACCTATGGTCACCCCTACACATGGTTTCTTGTTCGGGTCAGGGTTACCAGATAGTATTGGACACATTAGGTCCATCTGTGGGCTTCCCCTCCACATTGCGCTGGCTCAACATCCAATCTTTCTTGAGTGGGTTCTCTTGCCCGTCCAGAAACATTTTCCATAGCTCCAGTATAGATAGTCTGTTACTCAATTTCTACCCTTTGTTGACGGCATGTAAATACGTGGTCATGTGTTGCTGCACATATTTGGAAAGACAGGGCTTCGGGGCCATGGCGTTACCATTTTGCCCTCTATATCGCAAGTCCATTCAGTGCTATACTTGCATATTTTGTCTTGATACTGCGGAAGGGACTTGCACAAATGTTTAAGGGGTGCATCCTCAAAGGCAGCATGTCACTTTCTGACTGCCAATACTAACTTGACCTCAAGTCAGGATTTTTGACATGTTTGAACAATCTGTATATTTTAGAATTATCATCAGTTTTCAATCAACTTCTCCAAAACTGTAGCAATTCTCAACATTTTCCATCAGTCTCTCCGGCTCACCACCGTCAAAAGATGCGTGCTCTGCTCATTGCCCCCACTTTATTCTCCGCCCAAAAGGCCAAACCACAATGCTGTCACGTGCTCTTCAAGTCTGACCCAAATGGCGGAACACTTTTTTATAATTTAAGCATCACTTTGTCAAGTTAATAAAACCATTGTCTTCTGTTTCTAAACACTTCCCAGTTCTTTCTTCTTTCTGTTTTCTCTTACCACCACATCTTTGCAACACTACGGGCCTTCGCTCTCATATGAACACACTATGTACAGCAATCTTATATGTGACAACACAAGCTCAAGGTGAAAATCCCAATACTTTGATCGCACTCTCAATTATTACTATACCATCAGACACACTACACAAATAACATAACCTCCAGGCGTCTTTCCACTTTCAAATAACAGGGAATACAAAAAACATGTGGTCCTTCTTCTATACTGTCGCCTAGGAATACATCTCCATGAGATAAACTAAGAAATCACCTTGCAAGACCTAAGCGAGCTACGCTAGCGCCTAAACACAGGGATCTATGTGTAAATCATCCATAAACCAAGCTAACTGCCTCAAAAACAGGTATACTTTTGATGTCATTGGTCTTTTTTTGCATATTAACACTAAGCTGGCACCTAGAGAACAGGTATTCTTTTTTCGTCTTTTTTGTCTTTTTACATCCGTAACCTAGGTTAAAGGCCTGGAAACAGGGATACTTCACAATGACACAAAACAAACAACAATTTCTCTCGGATACTGCCTCTCCCAAAATCTGCCACTCTGCCTTCAGCTCCGCTTCGCATCCCACGGGCAGCGGGCAGGAACTTCTCCAAGGTGTCTCCTGACGACTGCCTGAGCATCCAAGTATGGATTTCACTCCGGTCCTCGTGGTCCCGACCCTGCACTTAGGGAACGTGGCGGGAAAATTACGGTCTTATTGCTGCAAGGTTTTTAGCGACCATCCTCTGCTACCACTTGTAATATTGGCAAGGGAACTAATATCAGCCTCCCCATTTACATGCAAGAGGAACTGGGGCCTGGAAATTCAATGCCCCAAGAAAGGAAGACCCAGCCATAGGACAAAGTTAAATGTCTTTATTAGCCAAATTCAACGACAGGGATTAGAGCAAGAACAATGCGCCATACTTCAAGCACTCTCAATCTCCAGGTACCTGTCGTTTAGTTTTGTTAACATCCAAAAACCTAACAGGGGAAGGGATTGTTTAGTGAGGTGAACTATATACACATTCCATAATGGGTTGGTGTTATTACTGGGCAAACCAAATATGGTGGCTCCTACTGGTACCACTTCTATGTGTTGTGAATACTAAGTTACAGATTAACTTAAGGTGATTGGACAATGCAACATAGTGTAAGCTTAGCGCTGAAGGTGATTAGGGATTGGGCAGAACGGATCTTGTCAGCCTTGGAGCTTTGGTCAGTTACCAAGGTCCAGTGCAGCTATTCAAGGTAGTGGGAACGATGATGCAGCAAGACTTGAAGGTGATACGTGCATGCAGTGGGAGCCAGTGAAGGTTGATGAGGGCCTGGGTGATGTGGTCATATCTGCGTATACCATTGATGAGGCATACAGCCATTTGTAGGACACTTCTTAAGGGCACATAGGAGGATGACAATAGTCCTTCGAGTAGTGCATAGCCCCCATCCAGGTGGGATAGGACCAGGGCTTGAACGGTGGATCTAAAGCTGTCTGGAGGGAGGAAGGGCTTCGTTTGTCACAGGAGGGAGAGCTGATACCAAACTGTCTGAGTTTTCTTAGCTATGTGTGTCTTTAAGGAGAGGTGTTTGTCGATGTGGAACCCAATGGACTTGGTGCAGGAGCTGAGCTCCGGTCCGAAGCACTCAGAGTTTACGGTTCATAGCCATGTCTGTATGTCTGGCTGTTTGGTGCTGTTGGAGAGGAGTAAGAATTCGATATTGGCCGGGTTGAGCATCACATATGCACTGGACATCCAAGACTGTATCAGTGAGAGGCAGTGTGTGTACCCACAATATCCATGCCTATTCTCTTGAATGGCCAACCAACCATGGGTAGTGGAATTAAGGGGCCTTTGTGGTACCACCTGACATGCAAGAACCTTGACAAGTCAGGCAGGTCCGGACAGATTCCTTACGACGAACTGCGGCTAGTAAAAGTGCACAAACAACCGGTCTGGTGTCTTAGTCACTCCCAAGTGACCTGCTAAAGGAATTTGGTGATACAAATACAAAAGGAACTTTCTGTGGAATTGGGGAATCACCAACCCCGTGGTGGCCTCACCCGCATAGTATTGTGGCTCACTGTACAGGAGTCCATCCTCCAGTGCACTTTGAACAGGCCAATGGCCTGATCCCTAGCCTGCTGCTACATCTGCTTCTGCAGACCCCCCTGAGTGGGACACTTTTTCTGGGCTGTGAAGAAGTTGGTCTCACCTGGGCCCCCACCTGATAAGTACTCATCCAGTTTAGGCAGGCCCTTCAGATCTGTGTCCACCTGGTCCTCCACCTCAGGTTCCTGCGTTGCGCAAGGCAACTCTGAACTCACTGAGTCCCCTTCTACCAAAATAGGATCCTCAGTGGCTACTAGCCCCTCTCCCGCAGAAGTAGGCAACTCAGTAGTCAGTGGAACTGGACTAAGGTCTACCGGCCATGCCGGTCCTTTCAACAAGCTCTCTGGGAGCACGCCAGACCCAAAGGCTCTGAGAGTTTTCAATCTGGCAATGTCTTTGGCCCTCAATCAGGTAGCCGCTGTGACTATTTCGGGACCAGGAAGATCATTACCTAACAGCCATGGGACGCGGATGGAGTCTTTCACCGCTACACGATGCTGGGTTGTTTCACCTCGCCAGCTGAACTCTGCTATCCCCATGGGGCACTTTCTCTTTCCTTCAAACCCACTACTGCACAAAACAGGCCCATCAATTTACTGGCCTAGCTGTACCCACTGCTGGGTGACAGAGGTGAGACTAGCGGCGGTGTCTGGGACCACAGGAGTTCTGTGTCCATTGATATACACATTTTCTAGATAGAGTTCAGTATTATTGGGAACTGGGGTCTCTTCTGAAGACCTGGTACCATTCCAACTCAGTGTAAACAATCCACATTCCGCCACGTCCTGGCCTAGTGGGAAGTCCTCCTCTAAGACGCCCACACTAATGATGGCCTCCTCCATGAGTCCTACATTCACTATGGCTTGCTTGGGTAAGCTCTTGCAAGCAGGATCCCCTGTCCTATGGCCCAGCTCCTTACACATGAAACGACTTTTGCGTGGTGACAACGCAGGTGTCGTAGTGTTAGGGGTACCTGTTCTCTTCTTAGTGGGGTGCAAGGCGGAACTAGAGTTTTGGGATTTACCTTAGTTCTTTTAGGGACCTGACTTCAAATAGGATTGGTTTGGACCATTGTCCTTCCCATCCTTGTTCACTTTTTTGTCTGCTGACTTCTCTTCCAGTTTGGGTGTGCTCGCCTTTTTCTAGAGTTGAGTACTCACAAACCTGTCGGCAGGCTTTGCAAGTTCCCGAGGGTCTGTAATAGTCTTGTCCATAAGATGCTGGTGTAGGGCAACCTCATAATTCTTCAATACATGCTCACACACATTCAAAATGTACATCCCTTTAAATGTGTCAACTGTGTTACCAGTCACCCACCCACTCCGATATTTCAATAACAAGTGTCTGAACGCTTCAAATGTCTGCCCACTTTTCTTTCCAAGCTCTCTGCAGCTCTTAAGAGCTCTAAGTGAAGATTTACATTAGTCCATGGTGTTGGAAAGCGATTCATCAGGGCTGCACGCCACAGCACATCATCCACCCCCTGTAGCTGCAAAAGCCTGCTTGAGAGCTTCAAGCCAGTCAAAAATATTCTTCCCTACTTCATAATCCTGCACTAAGTCTTTGGGATGTCATGCCAGGGTTTATCCCGGGCGCTCTGGTTTGAGCCCCTACTGCTGCCTTCGCTAGAGGTAGATGTGTTAGCCTCTTTCTGCTCTTCACGCGCCAGCTTGCGAAGTTCTATGGCAGCCCTGTCCTGCTCAATGGCAACCTTGTCCCATTGTTTCTGTTCCTCTAGCGCGAGTCTCCTCTCCTCGAGCAGGAGCTTTCTAGCTGCAAACTCATTAACCGCCGGAACAATTTCTGGGCCAGTTGGAGACTGTGCTGAGGCCTGTGACCTGTAGGATGCTGTACTAGCCCCTGCCCTCACTGACACTCTCGAGTTTTGAGATCCCACACTTGCCCACCGGAGGGATGATTGGTGAGAAACACTGCTCATGTGGTCATCCTTGTCATTTTCCCCCTCCAGAAGGTCTTGTCCATGCAGATACATGGGGCCAAGCTCATCCCCTAGGGTCTTCTCCCCAACTGCCCTTGCTTCTACCCAAGCTTGGAGTCTGGTCAGCAATTCAGATTTATTAACCTTAGTGCTGTGAGGAAGTCCCATCTCTTGGCGTAAGACACACAGGATGTCCTTGGTTAAGCCTTTTACAGTCTCCATGTCAAGATCCATGACTATTACTAATGCCTAGTAATGGCTAAATGTTACTTGCAACAGTATTTTTATCGTTGGGTGGCTAAGCTGCGCGCAAGGCTCCAACTGATCCCACCGCTTGCCACCAATGTGACAAATCAACTTCCGGGGCACCAGTGGCCCAGGGATGAATATTGGTTTCAATCAGCCCCAGACCTCTAGTACACTAGAAGGGATCCAAACAGATTGGAAACACAAGTAAATTATAAACCTCCCTGTCCAATTTTGGTAACGTGGACGGAACAGCAGGCTTATCTCTGCATGGTCGTGGATTGTTGATTAGTTGCAAGACAGTTAAATTACTATTATTACCCAATGAAAAAAGGGGCTGGCCAGTCAAGGTGGTGTACAAATTATTATCTACTTTATTATTATTACTACAGAGTGTAGCACACTGCAAAATACAACCCACCCTGTAAAGGAACAAAAAGAACAGACATTTTCACAAAGGAAAGCGATGCACTCTGGATACTGACAGGAAGGTAGTGGGTGAAGCAATCAGGCTTAACTGCTCAAGGTTATTTTGTTTCAGCACCAAGGGAGCAAGGGATAGTGAATGTCACTAGGGGCCTTCTGAGAAGGACAAGGGGAACAGAACCACAATATACCTGATGCTTGAGAAGATCTTGCTGCTCGACAGCATCAAGTTGGTTCCAGGATGCTTTGCAGCTCCTGCGACAGAGTTTAAGACGGAAGACAGCTGTGGGTATCAGGTGGCAGGCAGTTCGGCAAGTGAGCCTGGATGGACAGCTGCAGGCAGTCCTAAATAGCAGTTTGGGGTCAAGAATCGCTGTCTCTGTGCTAGTGGGAGGATCTGGAACGCTGGTCATGGTGTCTCAAATGTCATTAATGACTCCAGCCTGACAACAGTCAGTGGTGCAGCCGGTCGCGGTTCGAGGGCTCGACTGGCTCAAACATGTACTTAAAAGATGTACGCTGGTTGATGCTTGTTGTGGCACTCCTCCGAGATTCTTTGAAGGTTTTGTGCCATCCTTTAAGATGGACGGCCCAAAGCTGAAGAGAGTGTTTGAAGGCAACAGCCTTGTCCTTTGTTCAGAGGCTCTCTGGCACTTTCCATCTAGAAGCTTGCTGCCAGAACCTAGCAGAGCATGCTGTGTTCTGCCTGGGTACCAGTTCTGGAGCTGCGGGAATGGTCCCCTCTATTTTCTGGGGATGTTTAGGGAGGGATCTTGCTTTCCCTCTTGGGAATCCTGGCCTTCCTTCACTGGCAAAAGCTGTAAGGCAGACTGTACCTTCAGCCAGGGTCCAAATGAGTCTTTCTTCTTACTCCTTTCAAGGTTGTCAGCTCATCTGCCAAAAGAGGGGTTCAACCCTCTTTCAAAACCAAATGGTCCCCAGTGATTGGTGCATGCTAAACCTACCTTGCAGGGGTTACCTACTGTAAATAGTTGTCCCAGACATGACATTCATTGCCCTTCATACAGAGTGGTGGAAGCTAGCTTCAAGCTGACACATTGCATATCAAAGAAATGTTGGTGTTTCCTGTCCCTTGTGTTAGTTCTTTGACCATGCCTCTTCGCAGGCCTGTTTTCATTTAACTCTCATCAATATGCTCTGCCACCACACAGAACATTAACAAAAGAACAGGGCAGATCAATGGATCTTTGATATTTTAATTAGGCTGGCTATGGCCGGTGGAAGGTGTTGCCTTCCCCCTTCAGAGATGCTTTGATGTACCCGTGGCTGTCACATTTCAGCTAAATGTGACAGGGAGGACTGCGCCTGTAGGCTGTGTCCCCCCAGCGTACACCTTACTATGTGTTTGTTGTGTGGCGAACATAGGAAAATATGTGTGGTTGATCTTCCGTCATTCATTGTAATTACTTTAAAAAAGCCCCACTGAGCGCACAATCCCCATGCAGATGGTCGAATTCCTCACAGGCAGGGTTTGAGCCTAGAGATGTCCTTGATGGAGTCGATCTTGAGAAATAGATGTGTGTCATCGGCATATTGGTGGATGTGGATGTGGTTGGCTAGGGGGGCTCCCAGCAGCTCAATCTATAGATTTAAAATCACAGGGGAGATGATGGAAAACTGCAGGACTCCACAGGTGACTGGTTGCATTGGTGATCTAGAGGAGTCTATATGAACAAACTGCTTCAGGTTGGCGAGTTAGGACATGAACAACCTTAGTACAAGGTTTCTGAACCCCATGTACTGATGTATGGTGTCTGTAAGCGCCTGGTGGTCTACTGTGTCGAAAGCAGCCGATAGGTTGTGTAGAACTTTGAGGAAGGGGGTAACCGTAGTTAAGGATGTTGAGGACGTTGTAAACCACCTGTATGGTTGATGTCTCCATGTGGCATCCGGTTCTGAATCCAGATTGTTAGGGTTGGAGGAGATTATTCTTGGCGATGTGCTGTTGCAGTTGTGCGGCTACTGCTTTCTCAATGATTTTACCAAGGAAGGGAAGATGGGTAATGGGGCAATAGACACCTAACTTGTCGGGATACAGTGTTGGTTTCTTTAGTAGAGGGAGGATTTGACCTGCTTTTAGGGTCAATTGGAAGGTGCCTTGAGTTAGGGAGCTGTTTATGATCTCCAGGTAGGCTAGGAGAGCTTCTGCGGGTGGGTCTTGAGGATGGATGCTAGAAGGATATCATCAGTATATAAAGTGGCTTTGAGGGTGGCCAGGGTTTCTACCAGGGTCTCTTTTGAGAGTGTCTTGAATGTTGTCCATGGTGTGAAGATATTGCAAGGAGTGACGTGAGGTTGGTCTGTGGATGCAGAGATGGAATCTATGTGATGGCGAATCTTGCTGATTTTGTCGATGATGATGTGGAAGGTGATGGATTTTTCAATGAAGTGTGGTATGGAAGTATTGGGTAGCGGGTTGATGCACTGCTTGACCTATTTGAAGACGGGGCTGCTTGTGTTGGTGGCTTCTGCTATGGTATTCTGATAGTAGGATGCCTTGGCTGTGTTGGTTAGTAATGAGTTGCCCCTTCATTAACTGAACAAATCATCAACATCCCGTCCCCAAAAATGACGCAACTACAATCGCCTGCACTATGTGCAATTCCCCACTAATGGGGTCTGCCATCGTCTACACACCTTGCTGTTCTAGTGCAGTCATGCCCACCTCACACCCACTCTCTATCGGAGATGGAGAACTATCATCTACTACGGCTGATACGATGAAGAAATCCCTTCGCCGGCATGCAACCATGGCATTGCACATTCATGCGAGGGTAAATTCACATGTACTAGAGATACTCTAGTCCTCCCAGCACTGAGTTTTCCCTATGGTCTGCACCTCCATCTAAGCGCAGGTGGTCCTCGGGACCAGGCAGACCTTTGTGAACTCTGTGTCTGCAGGGCAATCTGGAGTGTGCGCTTCGAACTGGTCTATGCTCACCTGGGCCGCACCCCCTGAAGAGTACGGCCGGACTACCCTCAGCCTTCCTGGGGAAATGAGGATCTTGCAGAGGTCCTCTAAGGAAAATAAAAACGGAAAACCAATTTCATCCAAAAAAGAGCATACCAAGCAGGGAGTAACAGAGTTTATTTATGCCCAGATGCAGCTGGGAGAGCACAGTTCAAACAGCACGGCGGAACAGAACTGAAGGGAGTTGTACACTGTGTGCACATGTTTTATACACAACTGACATAATAAGCATACACAAAGTAGAAACATTTGTTGAAACATCCTACAAAGCTTATTGGTGGCAGTCCCCTATATCTAGACATACATTGAATAACTGTAATTGGCCCATGCCTCCCTGGTCCCCATTGTCCAACACCACACATCATGATGCCGAGAACCTTCCCACACCTCCTAGCAATGGCATTTCATAGCCTTACGTGATTGTGCTGACCACTGGAATTTTGTTCATCTGCCATTGGCCTGTTCCCATTAAACGCACAAGACAACCTGAGTTTGGCAAAGGGGGTACTTTCACACAGCATCTGACAATGAGGTGCCCCGCGGACATCGGCAAGGACACAAAAGACTGTTGCACTCTAGTGTCACTGGAATCCTCTCCCATGATTGGTTCCCCATTGCTCACCTCCTTACCCTACAGCTCTCTTTCCATGACCATCTGCCAAGGAGTGATTTGAAACTGCTTAGCGCACCACGGCTACGGATGTAATTGCCTAAATTTAATTTTTAATTCTCTACACTTCCCAGCGAGCACCAAGGTGCCTGGCTTGCTGGCCTCGAAAGTATCCCCTGTGGACCCATTCTCCTGGGAACGGCCAACTTGCATCATTTCTCCAGCACGCCGCTCCAGCTCTGCGCCCAAGAAATTCATGTTTGCACAGGGCACAAGGCCTGTGGCTACAAAAGGATAAATGGTTTACTTTTCTGTGGACTATACACCAAAATGGCTGCTATGTTGTTCATATTGTGCTATACCACCACTTCTACCCACTACCCTTGCCCCTTATCCCTATCCCGGTGTGCCCCTTTTCCCCACGATCCACTTGGTGCCGTCATACCCCACCATTCCCCACAGACTTCTCCAGCTGCACCTGCACACACGTGTATAACCTACACAGTGCAGCAGTCAATGATGTCCTCCCCTCCAGGCAACCCCCCCCTCCCCTGCCCCGCACTCACCAGTCAAGTAATTGATAGGTACGGCCCCCTGGGCAGAGCTGAATTTACACCTTTACCTTAGAACTACCATTTTCCCGCGTTGCTATGGATATTGTTGGACCGTGAGAAACCTCCATATTGGGGAGTACATGTATCCTGTACTTCTTCTCCAAGGAAGTATTAAGTCCAAAAGCCCAAAGATCCTGTTGAAGTTGATCTCAGTGACGCCTTATGGATGTGCACCCTCAGAGTTTAAAGAAACCCCAACATTGTAGCCTTATGTATTTCTGCTGGATTGCCAAGGAGCTATATTTTGCACATTTCATTTTTTAGCTACAAGATGTAAATTGTACACCTGTAGAGGCAGTCCAAAATCTACAGAAATATTTTTCACACTTCTATGGAGACCGAAATTGCATAAAGAGGGGAAATCCGCGGAACTTTCCATGCATTTCAAAATCTGCAGGGCATTTTGAAAGTCTTTGCTTATAAGGAATCTGCTTTTTCTGCAGAAAAATCTACCCCACAGATTTGGACTTTCACTAAACATATTTGTTTTTTTATGCTTTCTTAGGAGGTAGCAATTTTGGTCAACCCATGATATGATATGATATGACATTTATACCGCGCCTATACAAAAGTGTTTCAAGGCACGACGAGACAAGGGAGGGGAAACAGAGGGAAGACAGAGACAACAATCTTACTAGGCCAGGTAATTCAGATCGCGCAAGTGCATCAGAAGGGGGAAGGGGGAAAGTGCGGGAGGGAAGGGGGGGGACAGTGCAGTACATGGGATAATAGAATAAATACCAAAAGTAAAAGTACGGCCAGCTGGTGGCAAGTGCAAGGGTAAGTGCAGACATCAGGTGTCAAGTGCTGGTAGTGGGACTGTAGGGATACAGAAAATAGTCCCCAAGTGCGGAGGTAGCCAGGAAGGCAGTGCAGGTGTGAGAGTGGTGGGGGAGGGGACCTGGGCCCGAGATCAGAGGGTGGCCAGGTAACCAGTGAAGTTTCAGTGTCAGCCAAGAAATTCAGCAGGGGAGAGGAGGAGAGAAAGCAGAAGCAAAGAGGAAGGCCTTGAGGCGCTTCCACAACCAGAGATGATTCTCTTCAATTTTCAGGGAGGCAGGGAGGCTGTTCCAGAGGGGGGCCCCCGGCGAATAGAGAGATCTACCACTAACTCGTTGCTTGGAGAAGCGACTGACCTTGAGGGAGTTGGAGGCGGATGAGCGAAGAGTTCGAGAAGGAAGATATTTAGGAAGAGAGAGTCACTGGCGTAACAGGTGCCCCCACAGCCCCTGCGGTATGGGCGGCCCCGCCAGCAATTGTCCTGGGAGGGGGCCCCACTTGAAAATAAAAATAAAATATTGTTTTCCTAAAAAAAACGTTTCTTTTTTAATTCACTATGCATTCATAAAGGAATTATTTCTGCAACATAAATTATTTCTTCATGAAAGCAGAGTGATTACAAAAATCTTTTTTAAACTCTGAGGGCTCCGCGGACCCCATTGACATGGAAGAACCTAGGCTGGAGGTCTCCACGTCATGGGGTGTGAGGGAGCCCTATGACTTTAAAAATAAATAGTTTATTTTTTGAAGTCACCCTGCCTTCATAAAGAAATTATTTCCATTATGGTTCGGTCCTCAACTTAATAATTTCTTAATGAAGCTAGAGTGACTTCAAAAAGAAACAATGGGGCTCATTCTGACCATGCCAGTCCGGAAACAATGGTGCTGGTAAGCTTACCGGCACCATTGTTTCTGGACCGGCATATTACAGGTCTTCCTGCCCAACAGGTCCCTGCCAAGCACAACTGCCATGGTAGGCAGACCCGTCACGGAAGCATCAGCACTGTTAGTAACGGTGCCAGTGCTTCTGTGTCCCCATTCCCATGGAGTCCTATGTGACTCCACTGGAATGGAGATTACCGAAATTACCGGTGCCTGACTTCCCGGTCGCCGGTCTTGGAATACCCTGGTGGCACAGGGTAGTCAGGCGCAGGTAATTTTTTTATGGGTCTGGCTGCAACCCACCGGTAGCACCGGCACGGTTACCGCCAAGCCCGTAATGAGCCCCAATTTCTTTTTGAAGTAATAGGGCTCCCCTCAACCCCATGACGTATGCATGTGTGAGTGTGTGGTGAAAGGGTGCACACTTAAATGTATAGGTGGCTGCCTGTGTGAGTGTATGGTGAAAGGGTGCACACAAATGTATGGGTCACTAGGTGTGCATGTGTGCGTGTACGGTGAAAGCGGGCACACTTTAATGTATGAGTGGCTGCCTGTGTTAGTGTATGGTGCAAGGGTGCACACTTAAATGTATGGGTGGCTGCCTGAGTGTGCCTGTATGGTGCAAGGGTGCACACTTAAATGTATGGATGGCTGCCTGGGTGTGCCTGTATGGTGAAAGAGTGCACACTTAAATGTATGTATGGCTAGGTGTGTATATGGTGAATAGTGTGTGTGCTTGTGTACAGGGGCACAACAAAACCTATATTTTGGGGAGCTAGCACTTCAAATGTTGGGAGAGATGCTAACTTCACAGGCGGTGGGGAGGGGCAAACTTATTTGTGTGGAGGCCTCTAACTTCTTTACGCATTTTAAGGAGACAATTCTAGTGCAGCTTCAATGTTACAAAAAGTTAACTCTCTCCTTTAAGGCTCCTACTCCCTCTCTACCCTTCCAATCACTCCCCTAGCATGCAAGTACTAGACCCACATCGCAATTTCAATTGCCTAAAAAATTTGGCATTTGAATACAGGTACTAATAGTGAAATGCTTTACATTGGTAATTGCTGGGCCTTTATTAACAGCAAAACACAGGTGCCGTTTAACTTCTGTATCCTGTTCTGTCTGGCAACTGCTCTAAAGGTCATCCAGGTCGAGTCAACATAGCCCAAAATTTCAGGGGAGTAGGGGAGTGCTGAAGCCCATTCAACTCAATGGTGTTGTGCCTCTACTTGTGTTTAATGCCTTGATTACTCCTGCCCTATTCTTCCTCGTCCCAGTACTTATGTATGAGGCAGTACTTGTGTATGAGGCCAAGAATTGACTCAACACCCCTCTTTCTTTTCCCAGAGCTTACGTATGAGACTCCTTGCCTCATACACAAGTACTGGGATGAGGTACAGGTATAAGGAGGAAATGGCTAACTTAGCTACCTGTCATCTTCATTACTCCTAGTCCCACTCTTCCTCATCCCAGTACTTACCTATGAGGCAAGAAGTCTCATACGTAAGCTCTGGGAAAAGGAAGAGGGATGTGGAGCTAATTCTTTGCCAAGGAGCTGATTTTGGAGGTTGGGGTAGGGGGTGGGAGGGAGAGGGGGTGTGTGGGGGGGCAGGGTTGTGTGATAAATCATAATGGTTGTCCATATCCAGGCTAAGTAGGCATGGTATGTCGTATTAGTGTCTAGGGAGGCATTTTGGTGCAGCCAGTCTAGTTATTCCTGAGTTTGGTATGACTTTTCTTAAATGGGAATTTCTCATAAAGCAGTCTTGCTAAGTGTAATTACCTGGCTAGATTGGCATTTGGGTGATGCCAGTCTAGCCACTTCTTACTGTGGCATTGTATGTTTTTCTGGGCATCTGTGATAAATTAAATGATATAAGTCATTTATAACACGCCTGTACACAAGTATATCTATGCGCGACAAGACACGGGAGAGAAGATAGAGGGAGGACAAGACAAACGATCTCACTAGGCATTGTGTCATTGTGAAAGGGTGAGAATGAGAAGTGCAAGGTGAAAGGGAGGGGGGAAGTGCAAGGGAGAGGGAAGGGGAAATCATGGCTGCAATGCTCTGAGTAAGTGTGGCCAGGGCAGCATGGCGTTGAGTAGTGCAAGGAGAACAAGTGGCTGCTGGGTTACAGTTAAAGCCCCAAAGTGCATTTTAGGCACAGAGACAGTGCAAGGGTGACCGATCAAGAAAGAGCCTGGACTTCGGAGAGACTAAGAGGGTATCTAAGCATCCGGTCAATACAGCAGACAGGTAAGTCAGCAGGGGAGGGAGAGAGAGAAAGCAGAGGAGAAAAGGTTTTGAGCTGTTTTAGAAACTTCAGATGGTCCGGCTCAAGTTTGAAGGGGCTGGGAGGCCATTCCAGAGGGAGGCGCCAGCAGAGGAGAGAGATCTACCCCCCGCTCTCTGCCTGGAGAAGCATCTAACCCTTAGAAATTTGGAGGTAGCTGAGCAAAGGGCTCGAGAAGGAAGGTATTATGTAAAAGAGCATTGGATGTAGTGCGGGCCCCGGCCCCAGAAAGCCATATGGACAATGCAAAGGGTCTTGAACTTGATCCTTGCAGCCACCGGGAGCCAGTGGACAGATTTCAGGGCTGGAGAGATACGATCCCTGGGCTTGAGGCCAAGGAAAAATCTTGTAGTCCTGTTATGGATTAGTTCCAGATGACGGAGAGTAGAGGAGGGCAGATTGAGAAAGGGGCTGTTTCAGTAGTCTGGCCTAGAGAGAACCAGGGCTCTGGAGACAGTGAGATTCTGGTGGAAAGTGAGAAAGGGAAGAGTCCCATTGAGGAGGAGCGGCTGCTAGTGGAACCTCTTAGCAACATCTGAGATGGGAGGAGAGAAAGAGAGAGTGGCATAGAAGATGACACCAATGTTTTTTGCCTCACAGGAAGACGAAGGAAGAGGGCCCAAGGTGGACGACCAGAGTGAGAGAGGGAAAGCAGGTGGCGGGGTCCCAATGAGAAGGATCTCTGTCTTTGTGGTATTAAGGCAGAGATCGTTGGAGGTGCACCAATCCTGAATCGCGGATAGACAGTCAGGAATGAATGAGAGAGGAGAGGAGGCTGAGGGGAGCCTGAAGGAATGTGGAGTCATCTGCAAAACACTGAAAGTTAGAGGAGAAGGTAGAGATCAGGTGGGCCAAAAGGGCCAAGTAGAGGTTGAAAAACCAGGGTGAGAGTATAGAGCCCTGGGGAATGCCACAGGTAGATAGAGGTGGCAGAGAGAAGGGGACCAGGTTGGACCTGGGAGGGGGGGTGGTCCAAGAGGAAGGAGGTCAGTCACTCCAGAGCTTGATCCGTGATGCCCAGGTTCTCACAGAGTCGATTGATCAGGATGGCGTGGTTGCCCAAGAAAGAGGTGATGGAGATTGGGCAATAGTTTGCCGGTCAGGTAGGATCAGCAGATGGATTCTTGAGGAGTGGGTGCACGAGGGTGTGCTTAAGGGTAGAGGGGAACATTCCAGTGGCTAAAGAGTGATTATAGAAATCGGCAAAGGTTGGATCGAGGGTGTCAATATTGTCCTTGATGGTTTTGGAGGAGCAGGGGAGCACTTGTTTGGACAACTCTTGCATAGATCAGACTTGTCTAGAAACCTTGTCAGGTGTTGTCAAAGAGAAAGAGGAAATGGGAGGAGGATAGGTAGAGATGGCCAAAGGGGGCCGAGAGAGAAAGAAGGAGAGTGCGAGGAGACAGGGTACAGCATGTTCTGAGATTTAGTGGACAAGTGAGAGGCCAGAGCTGTACAGAGGGCCTTGGAGGGAAGAGGAGAGGTAGAGACTGCAACAGGATTGACCAGTTCCTTGCAGATTTTAAAGAGTTTGCTGTGTTGTTAGAGGCCGCAGAGATGCAGTCTTTAATGTGTGTGCTCTTCTTGATGAATGTTATTGCTTTGAATGGAATTTTGGTGCAACCAGTCTAGGTATGTCTAAATGTGTCCTGGCAAGCTTTACGGTAATGTTATTACGTGTCTACACTGGTCTACATTGTTCAGCTTGTTGGACATGTTTTTATTGTGGCATGGCATTTTTAATAGCAAAGCTTTAATATTCCTGTGCGCTGTTGGTGACTTGCAGGTATTGTATTGGTGTTACTCTACAAAACAAATGCAAACATTGTGGCTTTATAGCCAATTTTTCTCAGAAAGTGTGCTGTATATTGCATTAAAACACATATTTATATCTTTCTCCTAGTGCAATGTGCGGCATACCCCTTCTACGGCAATTTAGTGTGTATTGCACAAGCGTGACAATCTAGGCCGGCCCAGAGTGTGGCACAACATGTGATTTGTTGCCAAGTTGGGGGGAGAGCCCTCAGCATGGGTTGCAGGGGTACCCCCACATTTTGTGTTACCCCACTGGAGAGAGTTGAAGGTATTGAGACCCCAGACACCAGAAGGCCTTGTGGACAATGCAGAGGGTTTTGAATTTAATCCTTGCAGCCACTGGGAGCCAGTGCAGAGATTTCAGTCCTGGAGAGATACAATCCCTGGGCTTCAGACCAAGGACAATTCTCGCAGTCCTGTTCTGGATGAGTTGCAGAGGGCGGAGTGTAGAAGCAGGCAGATTTAGAAAGAGGCTTTTGCAATAGTCTAGCCTAGAGAGAACCAGAGCTCTGGAGACAGTGAGCTTCTGGAGGAAGGAGAGGAAAAGGAGAATACCTCTGAGGAGGTGCAGCTGGTAGTGTGACTTCTTAGAGATGTCAGAGATGTGAGGAGAGAAGGAGAGAGTGGAGTCCAAGATGACCCCAAGGTTTTCATCCTCCCAGGTGGGAACAGGAAGAGGGCCAAGAGAGGCCAGCCAGAGAGTGACAGGGAAGGAGGGAGTGGGTGTGCCGATGAGGAGTATCTCAGTCTTACTGGCATTAAGGCAGACATCATTGGCGGCACACCACTCCTGGATAGCAGACAGACAGTCAGAGATGAGAAAAGAAGAAGAGGTGACTGAAGGTAGCCTGAAAATGAGTTGAGCGTCATGCGCATAGCACTGGAAGTTAAGGCAGATCGCGCAATGCGGTGGGCAAGTTGTGCCAGGTATTGGTTGAACGGCAAGGATAGAGGTTAGACCCCTGGGGAACACCACGGGTAGCGATACAGATAGCGGAGAGGAAGGATCCATTAATATGCATAAATATTATGTTCTATAAATAACATTTTTAAGAATTATTTGCAAGAAACGTATAAGCGTGTAACACTGAATATGGACCTGAGCTATTTAGAAAAGAAGACAGTTATACCTTGCTGTGAAAAATATAAGTGTTTTAAAAAAGGGATGCTGTTATTCTGAAACCTAATTCCTCTTACTGGGTTCAGTAAAAAATTGGATAAAGTAGTTAATTTTATATTTTCAACACAAGGCACAAATAGATGAAACAGCATTAACAATTCATCGAAAGAAACATCCTGGCACACAAAGACCACTAAATGCTGCCAACATAGGATGTTGCCCATGTGAGTAAAGGTGTCTCCTGAGGGAAAGAGACAATGGTCAATTGATTGTTGAAATGTCAATTAAAGCTTTCCTCTAATATCAAACGTGATGATGCTCAGTGTAAGCAAATAATGAAACATGGCAGCCTGCTAGCTTCATTGAAGAGTTTATTGAACATGAATGGAATTCCCGACAGCTCTGCATTTCTATTTCTTTCCCAGAACCTGAGGTCTTCAGACAGATTCTCTTAAATCGATTGTCTCGTCGAAGACAAAGACATTGATGATACAGAAAATGGAAGATCAGAATGAGAAAACAAATGTATGTTTTCCTTGGACTTAGTTAACTTCAAAACAAACCTTGATCACTTGCATAGTTACGCCAGACTTTTCTGGATCAATATCACAGAATCACTATGCTTCTATTGTGACGCACTTCCTTGAATGCAATTTCCACGATATGAAAGTGATGGATTTGCAACCGCTGAAGAAATTGCAACAATTCAAAGATTCCTTGTCTACCATCTAAACGTGGTCAATCAGGGACTTCTTGCAGGATGCCCTGGGCAGGCAAGGCCACGGGTGGTCAGAAATACACACCAAGCTGTCCCATCCACTCACGCTCTTGAAGGTCCACCATTGCAAAACTGGTGCCTTGACCAGGCCAAGCACATGCTGAGTGTTGTTGGGTCTTCAAGTTTTCCTGCATATGGACACCCACTTCCCATGTAGGCATCACAGCAAGTGGAAACTGCTGGACTGACTCATTAATATGCGGAAACTGCTGGACCGACTCATTGATATGCGGAAACTGCTGGACTGACTTATTGATACGCGGAAACTGCTGGACCGACTCATTGATACGCGGAAACTGCTGGAGCGACTCATTGATACACGGAAACTGCTGGACCGACTCATTGATACGTGGACACTGCTGGGCCAACTCATTGATAAGCGGAAACTGCTGGACCGACTTATTGATACGCAGAAACTGCTGGACCGTCTCGTTGATATGGGTGATCCAGAACGGTTGGCAACCCAGTGTGGCGCTGCTCCCCTAGAGCCGGGTAGACAGATCTACAGCTGCAAGACCCTCTGAGGAGATCCCGCAGCACTCTCTGCAGCGGTGGAGCGAACCCTTGACTTTCATCCACCTAACCCCTGTATTTACATGTTACATGACAATGCTAAAAGCAATCTTGGCGCATAATAGGTTGCGTCGCCGGTGAATGACAGCGGAATGCCTATTCAACGCAAACAATGTTTTCCGAGTGAACTGATAATAACTGGTATTAAGTCTGAGCTTAATTAGTTGTTTTGAAGCAGGGCCCTGTAAATAGAGCATTTCCATTCAAATACGCAGTGAACAGAAATAACAGGCAGCACGCATGTTCTATGAGCGTGCACACATGATTTGTACAGAGCCTGTCAGAGTTATCAGAAATATTGTTTTGCTGGCATTTTGAGCTGCCTGTATTTTACTGTGTGGTTGTAGTGTATACGTTTTAAATAAATACTTTTTATTAGACGTGAATAGATAGTAGAGTTGTACAACAAAATGGCAGCTGCTTAAATGATTCAGAATTCTATTTGCCGATTCAGTATAGAAAACACATTGACCTGAGGGTTCACTGAGGGCAAGCAAGCGCGAGGACATTGTGACGTATGCTGCTATCAATTTGTGATAAAAACACATGTGGAAAAGCAAACATGGACAGGATATGGAAGACATCTTCTAATCTCTGTAAACTAATCTACCCTTCATCTATCCGGCTTAGACCAGCTATTGGCGTAACACGAGGGGGTCAATATGATTCTGTGGCAGCAACACTCCTGACTTCAACCATCCTTGGTCTTCCGGGAAACCACGGTGCCAGTGAAGGAGGTTCAGATGTCTCCATAGGTCGTAGACTAAGAATGATCTCCCTCCGTTACTCCATGCAGGTAGAGTCCCACTGTCACTCCATGCAGGTAGAGTCCCCCTGTTACTCCATGCAGGTAGAGTCCACCCCATTACTCCATGCAGGTAGAGTCCACCCCATTACTCCATGCAGGTAGAGTCCCCCTGTAACTCCATGCATGTAGAGTCCCACTGTTACTCCATGCAGGTAGAGTCCCTTCGTTACTCCATGCAGGTAGAGTCCACCTGTTACTCCATGCAGGTAGAGTCCCCCTGTCAATCCCCCTGTCACTCCATGTAGGTAGAGTCCCCCCGTTACTCCATGCAGGTAGAGTCCCTCTGTTACTCCATGCAGGCAGAGTCCCCCTGTTACTCCATACAGGTAGAGTCCCCCCGTTACTCCATGCAGGTAGAGTCCACCTGTTACTCCATGCAGGTAGAGTCCCCCTGTTACTCCATACAGGTAGAATCCCCCTGTTACTCCATGCAGGTAGAGTCTCCCATTATCCCATGCAGGTAGAGTCCCCCTGTTACTCCATACAGGTAGAGCCCCCTGTTACTCCATGCAGGCAGAGTCCCTCTGTTACTCCATGCAGGTAGAGTCCTCCTGTTACTCTATGCAGGTAGAGTCCCTCTGTTACTCCGGCAGGTAGAGTCCCTCCGTTACTCCGTGCAGGTAGAGTCCCCTTGTTACTCCATGCAGGTAGATTCCCCCTGTTACTCCATGCAGGTAGAGTTCCCCTGTTACTCCATGCAGGTAGAATCCCCCTGTTACTCCATGCAGTTAGAGTCCCCCCGTTACCCCATGTAGGTAGAGTCCACCTGTTACTCCATGCAGGTAGAGTCTCCCTGTTACTTCATACAGGAAGAGTCCCCCATTACTCCATGCAGGTAGAGTCCACCCATTACTCCATGCAGGTAGATTCCCCCTGTTACTCCATGCAGGTAGAGTCCGCCTGTTACTCCATGCAGGTAGAATCCCCCTGTTACTCCATGCAGTTAGAGTCCCCCCGTTACCCCATGCAGGTAGAGTCCCACTGTTACTCCATACAGGTAGAGTCCCCCCTTTACTGCATGCAGGTAGAGTCCCCCATTACTCCATGCAGGTAGAGTCCCCATGTTACTCCATGCAGGTACAGTCCCGCCTTTACCCCATGCAGGTAGAGTCCACCTGTTACTCCATGCAGGTAGAGTCCCCCTGTGAATCCCCCTGTTACTCCATGAAGGTAGAGCCCCCTGTTACTCCATGCAGGTCGAGTCCCCCCGTTACCCCATGCAGGTAGAGTCCACCTGTTACTCCATGCAGGGAGAGGCCCCCTGTTACTCCATGCAGGTGGAGTTCCCCCGTTACCCCATGCAGGTAGAGTCCACCTGTTACTCCATGCAGGTAGAGTCCACCTCTTACTCAATGCAGGTAGAGTCCCCCTGTTACTCCATGCGGGTAGAGTCCCCCTGTTACTCCATGCATGTAGAGTCCCCCTGTTACTCCATGCGGGTAGAGTCCCCCTGTTACACTATGCAGGTAGGGTCCCTGCTCGCTGTAGGTGTATGATATGTTTGACTCGTCAATCCCGAAGAGAAGATTTGGCAGCTGCTACTGCCAGGACAATCTACCTTTGCCAGCTTTCAGTAAAACTATTGCAATGAGAGATACCATGCAACAAGGGAGAGAAACCATGCAACAATGAAGAGAAACCATGCAACAAGGGAGAGAATCCATGCAACAATGAAGAGAAACCATGCAACAAGGTGACTCCGTGAACCCTCGTGATCTGTTCCCCTAACAGATCCTCTTTTGCATTCAGTGTACTCTCCCTAAACACCTTCAATTTTGGACAACTCCACAAAAACGTATAATATCCCAGATGGGGCCACACCAGCAACAGCTATCCTTATTTTTGAGGCCTCCTTTGAATCATTTTTCAGGGGACAGTGCCACTAGAGTACTACTTCTGTAAGTTGCACACTTGCTGCACTGATCAATTCTTATGGATAGACTTCTCTTCCACTGCACTCTCGATACTGTCAGGAGGGTAGTTGGTAAAGCAATCAGTCTTACTGTTCAAGATTATTTGGTTTCAGCACCAAGGGAGCAAGGGGTCCTACATGTCACTAGGGATCTTCGGAGAAGGACCAGGGGGGCAGAACCAGAATGTACCTGGTGCTTGAGATGATCTTGATGCTCAACAGCATTGAGTCGGTTCCAGGACGCTTTGCAGCTGCTGCAACAGAGTTCCAGATGGGAAAAAGCTGTGGGTATTATGCAGCAGGCAGTTGGGCAAGTGAGGCTGAACGGACAGCTGCAGGCTGGCCTACACGGTGGCTCTGGGTCTAGAATCATAGTCTCTGTGCTGGTTGGCGGACCTGGAACACTGGTTGAGGCATCTCGGACGGCTTTAGTGACTGCAGCGTGACAAAAGTTAGTGGCACAGCTGGTCACGATTTGAGGGTTTGAACTGCCTTGAAAATGTCCTTAAGTGATGGACGCTGGTTGATGCTTGTTGTGGAACTCCTCTTTGCTTCTTCGCAGTGCTTGTGTCATCCTTTCAGGCAATTGACCCATAGGTGAGGAGAGTGTTTGCAGGTAATAGCTTTGTCATTTAATCAGAGACTCTCTGGCACATTCCACCTAGGAAGCTTGCTGGCAGAACCTACCAGGGCACGCTGTGTGCTGGCTGGGTACCAGTACTGGAGCTTATGGATGAGTCCTGAGTCCGGTATCTCCCTCTGTTCCCTGGGAGATGTTTAGGGGAGGGTTCTTGCTTCCCACTTGGAAAATATGGCCTTCCTTCACTGGTGGAATATGGAAGGCAGAGTGTACCTTCAGACAGGGTCCAAATGAGTCCTTCTTCTTATGCCTTTCAAAGTCGTTGGATAATCTGCTAAGTGAGGTGTTCAGCCCACTTTTAAAGCAAAGAGGGCCCCAGTGATTGGTGCAGGCTAGGACTACCTTAATGAACCAATCCTGTTTCCCTTACCAACTATTTTCTGTTATGCGTGAGGTCAGGGCCAAGTTCTTTTCCACTGGAAAGTTAAGAGGTGACAACATGTACTCCTAATTCCCACACATCTTCCTGTCTGCTGTAGATCAAAGCATATTTCTGGTTAACAGAGCCCTCTGTGGCTCTTCATCAAAGCACAGGTCTCGCTTGAAGTTTGCGTTAAGAACAGACTTCGTCCCTCTAAAAGGGGTCAGCTCTGCAAGTGTTGCTTACAGTAAATAGTGGTCCTAGACGTGCCATTCACTGTCCTTCATACAGAGCGGTTGGAACTAACTTCAAGTTGACACATTGCATATCCAACTTCAAGTTGACACATTGCATATCCAGGAGGTGTTAGTCCTGCCGTCTTCTTGTCCATTCTGCGATCAAGCCTGACGCAGGCCTGTTCCAATTAAAACCTATTAGTATGCGCTGCCACTTGCAGTTTAGACAATAGGAAGCCAGATCCATGGAGACTTTGATATTTTAATTAGGCTGCCCATGGCCGGGAGAAGGTGTCACCTTCCCCCGTTTTGAGATGCATTGATGTACCCGTGGCTGTCACATTCCAGCTGAACATGCTAGGGGAGGATGTCTCCTGTAGTCTGTGTCCTCCCAGAGTACACTTGACTATGTGTTTGCTGTGCGGTGAGCAGGGAAAATGTGTGCGGAATGGCCCACACATTTTCGGAGGCTGAACTCCCATCATTCATTTTCATTTCATAAATCAAAAAAGCCCAGGTGAGCACACACTCCCGGTGCTGATGGTCAAATTCCTCACAATGGCACAAATCACTTTCACATTTAGTTTATGATGTGTCTGATATAGGTGCATGGTAGATCGATGGACGGTTTTTCCACTTGTTGAATAAAGCAGCTAAAGTTGAGGTGATGCCAAAGTGACCGGGACGTGACAGGTCTGTTTCCCGGGATGATCTGAGTTGTTTGTCTCTCTGTAGTTGATTCAAATCTAATTGAAATAGGTGTTGTTGTGCTTCAATTGTATTGAACAAACTCTCTGCCACACATCTGCCCCATGGCATAGGCTTTTTTATTGCCGCTCATCATTTAAGGGGAGATCCTCTTATTCTGAGTTACTAATTGTTCAAAAGGGAGACATTTATGTTTAAATAAGTGTAAACTCAGATCAGACATTAGAGCCTTAACCAGCAGTGAATGGTTAGTTCAATATTCAGTCTCTTGCACCATGCAGCACAGCTTCAGTAGTTCATCTTCAGTGGTTACGCTAGAGCATGCCTTCAATGGCTACACTAGAGTTCATGATCAGTAGTTACCCTATACCTCATCACCAGTGGTTACCTTACAACACTGAAGAGTGGTTACCCTGAAGCTCGTGTTCAGATCTTACCCTAGACCTCATCTTTAGTGGTTACTTTAGAGCTCACCTTTAGAGGTTACCCTAGAGCACATTAGCAGTGGTAACCCTAGATCTCTTCTTCAGTGGTTAGCCTAGAGCACATCTTCAGTGGTTAACATAAAGCACATCTTCAGTGGTTACCGTAAAGCACGTCTTCAGTGGTTACCGTAAAGCTTGTATTCAGTGGTTACCCTAGAGCTCTTCTTCAGTGGTTAACCTAGAAATCATCTTTAGAGGTTACCCTGTAATCATCTTCAGTGGTTACCCTAGAGCATGTCTTCAGTGGTTAGCCTAGAGCTCATGTTCAGTGGTGACCCTATACCTCATCATCAGTGGTTACCCTACAACAGTGAAGAGTGGTTACTCTAGAGCTCATTTTCAATGGTTACCCTGGAGCTCGAGCTCGTCATCAGAGGTTACCCTAGAGCACAAATTTAGTGGTTATGCTACAGCACATTTTTAGTTGTTACCCTATAGCTCATCTTCAGAGGATACCCTAGAGCCCATCTTCAGTGGTTAATCTAGAGCTTGTCTACAGATGTTACTCTAGCGCTCGTCTTTAGTGGTTACCCTAGCGCACATCTTCAGTGGTTACACTAGAGCTCATCTTCAGTGGTTACCCTAGAGCTCATCTTCAGTGGTTACCCTAGAGCTCATCTTCAGTGGCTACCCGAGAGCTTGTCTTCAGTGGTTACTCTAGAGCTCATCCTCAGTGGTTACCCTAGAGCATATCTTCAGTGATTAACCTAGAGCTGTTAATCAGTGGTTACCCTACATTGCTGAGGAGTTGTTACCCTAAAGCTTGTCTTCAGAGAACACTCTAGAACACGTTTCCAGTGGTTACCTTAGAGCTCTTCTTCAGTGGTCACCCAGGAGGTCATCTTCAGTGTTTACGCTAGAGCTCGTCTTCAGTGGTTACCCTAGAGCTCATCTTCAGTGATTATGTTACAGCATGCCTTCAGTGATTACCCTAGAGCTGATAATCAGTGGTCACCGTACAACGCTGAGGAGTTGTTACCCTAGAGCTTGTATTCAGAGGAGAGGATACCCTAGAGCACATCTTCAGTGGTTAACCTAGAGAATGCCTTCAGTGGTTACCCTATAGCTAGTCTTCAGTGGTTACCCTAGAGCTAGTCTTCAGTGGTTACCCTAGCGCACATCTTCAGAGTTTTCCCTAAAGCGTGTCTTCAGTTCTTCCCCTACAGCTCATCATCAGAGGATACCCTAGAGCAGCTCTTCACCCAAGAGCTCTTCTTTAGTAGTTACCTTAAAGCTGTTCTTCAGTGGTAAACCTAGAGTTCCTCTTCAGAGGTTACCCTAGAGCAGATCTTCAGTGGTTACGCTAAAGCAAGACTTAAGCGGTTACGCTAGAGCACATCTCAGTGATTACTCTAAAGCACATCTTCAGAGGTTACTGTAGAGCTCATGTTCAGTGGTTACTCTAGAGCTCATGTTCAGTAGTTACCCTATACCACACCATCAGTGGTTACCCTACAACACTGAAGAGTGGTTACCCTGGATCTGGTCTTCAGAGATTACCTTAGGGCTCATATTTAGTGGTTAACCCAGAGCTCGTCTCCAGAGGATACCCTAGAGTTCATCTTCAGTGGTTATCCTAGAGCACATCTTCAGTTGTTACCCTGAGCTCATCTCCAGAGGATACGCTAGAGCACGTGTTCAGTTGTTACTCTAGAGCTCATCTTCAGAGAATACCCTAGAGCTCTTATTCAGTGGCCACCCTGGAGGTCATCTTCAGTGGTTACACTAGAGCTTGTCTTCAGTGGTTACCCTAGAGCACATCTTCAGTGGTTATCATAGAGCTCATCTTCAGTGATTATTTTAGAGTATGTCTTCAGTAATTACCCTAGAGCTGATAATCAGTGGTTACCCTACAACGCTGAGGAGTTGTTACTGTAGAGCTCATATCCAGAGGCTACTCTAGAGCACATCTTCAGTGGTTACCCTAGAGCTCATCTTCAGTGGCTGCCCGAGAGCTTGTCTTCAGTGGTTACCCTAGAGCACATCTTCAGTGGTTACACTAGAGCTCATCTTCAGTGGTTACCCTGGAGTTCATCTTCAGTGGCTACCCGAGAGCTTGTCTTCAGTGGTTAACCTAGAGCACATCTTCAGTGGTTACACTAGAGCTCATCTTCAGTGGTTACCCTAGAGCTCATCTTCAGTGGCTACCCGAGAGCTCGTCTTCAGTGGTTACCCTAGAGCTCATCTTCAGTGGCTACCCGAGAGCTTGTCTTCAGTGGTTAACCTAGAGCACATCTTCAGTGGTTACACTAGAGCTCATCTTCAGTGATTACCCTAGAGCTCATCTTCAGTGGTTACCCTAGAGCTCATCTTCAGTGGCTACCCGAGAGCTTGTCTTCAGTTGTTACTCTAGAGCTCATCCTCAGTGGTTACCCTAGAGCATATCTTCAGTGATTAACCTAGAGCTGTTAATCAGTGGTTACCCTACATTGCTGAGGAGTTGTTACCTTAAAGCTTGTCTTCAGAGAACACTCTAGAACACGTTTCCAGTGGTTACCTTAGAGCTCTTCTTCAGTGGTCACCCAGGAGGTCATCTTCAGTGTTTACGCTAGAGCTCGTCTTCAGTGGTTACCCTAGAGCTCATCTTCAGTGATTATGTTACAGCATGCCTTCAGTGATTACCCTAGAGCTGATAATCAGTGGTCACCGTACAACGCTGAGGAGTTGTTACCCTAGAGCTTGTATTCAGAGGACAGGATACCCTAGAGCACATCTTCAGTGGTTAACCTAGAGAATGCCTTCAGTGGTTACCCTATAGCTAGTCTTCAGTGGTTACCCTAGAGCTAGTCTTCAGTGGTTATCCTAGAGCTCATCTTCAGAGGTTACCCAAGACCTCGTCTTTAGTGTTCACTTTAGAGCACACCTTCAGTGGTTACCCTAGAGCTCTTCTTCAGAGGTTACCCTAGAGCTCATCTTCAGAGGTTACCCTAGAGCACATCTTCAGTGGTTAACCTAGAGCCCACCTTCAGTAGTTACCCTAGAGCTCTTCTTCAGTGGTTACTCTAGAGCTCATTTTCAGAGGTTACCCTAGAGCTCATATTCAGTGTTCAATTTAGAGCATGTCTACAGAGGTTACCCTAGAGCTCATCTTCAGTGTTCACTTTAGAGCATGTCTACAGTGGTTACCATAGAGCTCTTCTTCAGTGGTTACCATAGAGCTCATCTTCAGAGGTTACCCTAGAGCTCATCTTCAGTGTTAACTTTAGAGCATGTCTACAGTGTTTACCCTAGAGCTCTTCTTCAGTGGTTATCCTAGAGCTCATCTTCAGAGGTTACCCTAGAGCTCATCTTCAGTGTTCACTTTTGAGCTTGTCTACAGTGGTTACCCTAGAGCTCTTCTTCAGTGGTTACCCTAGAGCTCATCTTCAGAGGTTACCCTAGATCCCATCTTCAGTGTTCACTTTTGAGCATGTCTACAGTGGTTACCCTAGAGCTCTTCTTCAGTGGTTACCCTAGAGCTCATCTTCAGAGGTTACCCTAGAGCTCATCCTCAGTGTTCACTTTAGAGCATGTCTACAGTGTTTACCCTAGAGCTCTTCTTCAGTGGTTACCCTAGAGCTCATCTTCAGAGGTTACCCTAGAGCTCATCTTCAGTGTTCACTTTAGAGCATGTCTACAGTGTTTACCCTAGAGCTCTTCTTCAGCGGTTACGCTAGAGCTCATCTTCAGAGGTTACCCTAGAGCTCATCTTCAGTGTTCACTTTAGAGCATGTCTACAGTGTTTACCCTAGAGCTCTTCTTCAGTGGTTACCCTAGAGCACGTCTTCAATGATAACCCTATGCACCGTGTTTTCCTCTATTAGGTGGAAATCAGGTTGGCCTCCCTTATTGTGGTTTGAAAATTAACGTAATAAATTCCATGTTGGGTAGTGCCAAGTCTCCATGGTGGAGCTCTCCCTATAATTTGCGTACGTGCATAGGTGTACGCTAGGTCTTCTCTGACCCCATATAAAAGCTGTAATGTTTTCATGCTCTAACGGCATGGGGAGAGCGTTTCCAGTGAGAGTAGCCCAAAACTGCAACAGACTCCCAATCGAGCTAATGCCGAAAGGTACCACAACAGCTTTAGAAAAAAGCTGAACAGATACCTTTTTAAGTGAATAGAGATTACTCAGTCTTCACCCTCTTTTAGCTGAATTGACTCTTGTCCCTTTTTTAGATGTTTTGTCATCGTCTTTTTGGAGCGTCCGATGCCCGCGGGCTGTGGCGTGGTACAAACCTATGAATAAAAGTATAAAATAAAATAAATCTCGCTCATGGCAGAGTCAGTGTGTCCTACTTTGGTGATAGATTTACTCTGAAAGAAAGGCGCCCCACTCCAATTACTCTACTATCACCATCCGTCTACATGTTACCAACCAATTATATAGCATTGCTGCCCTGCCTTCCCTGCCCCTCATCCTGCTGCTAAGTACCATTTTGCCAACGCATTTCCTTTGAATGTTGTCAGTTTCCAGGGGTGTAAAATGCATCTCACATTTGTGGATTTAAAGAATTGCAGGGCCTTCGAATCCTCTATCAATGCTGTGCTCAAGGTGCACATGGCCAAGGCATGACATGGTGTAGAAATCTGGGGGATTTGCATAAGAAGAGGCTTGGAAACCAAGGTGATTGGTGTTATACAATTCTTCTAGGTATGGGCACCTCATCCGGTAACATGGTGACCCACAATAAAGCGAGGGGAAACCACATTTGAGATTTCATCCTGTGTGGAGGAGCTAAAATGTGGGTCAAGATGTGGAGGGATGCTGGATCCTTCCAGGATCCTTATATCCTGCAAGATCCCACGGCTAAAT
The DNA here is from genome assembly GCF_040938575.1 of Ambystoma mexicanum. Classification (NCBI taxonomy): domain Eukaryota; kingdom Metazoa; phylum Chordata; class Amphibia; order Caudata; family Ambystomatidae; genus Ambystoma; species Ambystoma mexicanum. Next base: position 1,511,859,465 of record NC_090922.1, read on the forward strand.
GATATGAGGAAAGGGTTGACGACCATCCAAAGAGAATACATGGTTATTCTCCTTAGAATCTATTCACACTCCCGCAGAGCTCACACGTAAATCAGCTGATGATCAATTTGATGAGAATTGGGAAGATGCTCTTTAAAATAACCTCATTGGTCGGGTACCTCAGGGACCAGATTTAGTTGCCCCCAGCCCAATTTACCTTGACTTGATCCCAAACAATATTCACAGGGTTTTATTAACTAAGCTTCATCTTGAACTGCTTCATGTTAGGGTAATCTGGGTGGGATGATGGCCAATACCAGACATCTGTGGTATCCCTGTTCTGGGATGGGACTGCCCAAGAAAACCACATCTGGAATCATCAGAGTAGATGACAGATAATGATGCAGCTGTTGGTGGGTTGGTTGGCAATGCCACCAAGCATATAGCCCTTAGGAACCTGCATGTGGAATGGATGGGATTGTCCAAATAACAGAACCAACTCAGGAAGATGGCAAAGTACTGTTTTATCAACAATTATCTAAAACAGGGAGGTTACAACGGTCATCAACTGACGTACGCACAGTCTCTCAATGATCTCCACACAAGATATGTTCCTTATACTAAATAATGCATCAGAGTGACGTTATACTATGCGGCAATAGTGAAAAACCTATCAAGGGTCGGGATTGGATAAGGGAGACATCTAAGTATACATTTCTGTACTAGCTAGGATTATTATTGGCTGTCTGTTATCAGGCGGACAATTTATGCCTGTCTCTAAAAACATGTAATTTCAGAAACATTAAGATACATAGTTTCTCTTCAAAGAAACTATATGGTCCTTCGTTACATGGACTGATATAATTGCGTGGCATGCTTGTGCCATGTCTGGAGCAGTCAGTTCATTTAGCAGCACGTAAACCAAGACCCAGGTGCAAGGAGATAGGACATGAAACTACCTCACCACCCAACTAGCCCAGCATCTCTCATCGCGCATGCCTTCTGCCATTAAATTGTCTTTCTATTTGGCCCTGCAGAGTACCCTTGTCTTGAGAATGCTCAGGAGTGAGCGCACTCGCAATCGTGTCTGGAACTCCAAGTTCAAGCTCTATTTGCATCTTTGGCTCACGTGACAGGAGATCATGATTTGGTCCATTTTGCAGCTTTTAATTTCTATAAATGAATTAAAGCTTGGTATCCTTTGTATTATTTCTTGCACCTTAACATGCAAAGGTTCATCCTCCGCAGACTTGTTCTTCTTCAGAATTGATAGCTTACCTTGCTACTTGAATCTTGACTCCAGGCCAGGCTGCCTCGCCACACAGCTCCATGAGCCTGTTATTCTTGCTGCAAGACAGTTTTCCATTCCGGCTTCATTCGATCTGAATTACTGACTTATTCATGATACCAATGTCCAGTTTCTGTACAATGGTGGCTTTGCCTGCATTCTATTCACTACTCATAGCTAGCTTCTATGATGACTTAATCTACCTTGCGTTTCAGCATCTGTACACTTATTGAACGGTTCTTCTATGCAACAATTGTGCATGTGTAATCTTAGTTTTGATACTTGAGAGTTCATTTGATCCTTACTCTGCCATTAGCCATCTGGGATCCACACATCATCTTCAGCCAGAGTCTCGAGAAATCGTGCACACATTTCTATGACGTCACTAGCTCTTCTTCTTTGCTCCTTTTCATATTCCTTCAGAGAGTTCCTCCCGCAGGTTATCGTCACTTGGGGAGTACATTTGGTAGGGCTGTCGAAATGGGTATCTTCTTTCAAATACTTGCTTTGGTATTAGTATCATGGCTGGTGTCAGGCCCTGGTTTGTAAAAGGGGGGGGGTGTCCTCTTTTTTGTTATAGAGGGGCCTGAACCGGGAGGATGTATACATTAGGGAGCAAAGGGGGGGTGTAGGCTACCTCTTCCTCTAGACACTTACAGGTGTAGTACACTATACATGAAACAGAAAGTAGTTCTTGAAATCTGTATTTTCATTCAGTAGATCACAACCTTTTTGTGGTACAAAACATGCTTTTATTACAAGAAAAAGAAGATGGGTTGAAAACCATCCTTTTTAGAAATTATATACATAAGAAAGAACTTAAAAGTCCATATTTTTCATTATATTGTATAATCATATAATGTAGCTGTCTCATAGCCATAGACAGTGGGAGGGTTAGTACAAGGTGACTGAGAGTGCAGTTCTTGTGGAGATGCACCTATCAAGTCGACACTGTTACTGTTTTGTGTTTCCAGCTTACAACAGAAAACGTAGTATTGGTATAGTTGTGTTCCAAAGCTTTCCTCAGGACTGGGATGGGCAAGGATTGTTGGCTAATCTTCCACGTATTAACAGTTGGACCAAAGTCACTATGGATAAATAAAATGTCAAAGTTTTAAAAACGTGTCTACATGCAAGAGGGGTTCTTGTCATGTAAGTGTGACATAACATACCTGTTTCAGTAGCTTTTGTGTCTCGGGACTGGGTATTAAGAAAATGGCGTTCATCAATTGCCAGGAGTTGAGAATGCTTCTCGGATCTAGTTGTGGTCGTCATTTGGTGATCTGCAAGATAGATACATTTATTTGTTCTGCGGTCTGTCTGTATAGGGGACAGATCTACTTTGTAATACGTGAAAGGGCAGTGAGCCCGTGCTGCTAAATTTTATTGAAATGGTGCCGTCTATGGTGACCATTGTGGGGGGAGGAGCTGGGTGAAATTTATCAAAGATCTGTATGGTGGGTCTGGCTGCCTGCCTGTGCCGACTGATGCGTAGGGGCTGCAACCGTCTTGTGCTTGCTGACGGCGATTCTTACCTCTTCTCCTCATCGGGTGCCTCCGAGTGAGCTGTATTCACTGGTGACCTCTGTGTGTCCTCAGCACATGCGCGTTGATGTGTGGGAGATTCTCTCTGAGTGCTTGGGGATAGAAGCTTTTGAAATTGAGCACTGTGTTTTTGTCTGTCGGTTTTCTATATAGAGTCGTCAACAAGGTATTGTCATCCGTTGTCTGGATGTTGAGATCCAGGAAGGGGATGTGATGTTTATCTGAATGGATGGTAAATTTTATGCATGTGTCTATGGTATTGAGCCATGTGTCGAATTCCTGCAGTTGGGCATGGGTACCTCTCCAGATGGTGAAAATATCATTGATGTATCTGACCCAGCATATCAGTGTGTTTTTGTAACTGTTGTCTTCAATGTAGATATTGGTGGTTTCCAAATGGTCCATGTACAAATTTGCTATTTCCGGTGTGAAAGTCGATCCCATGCTCGTGCCTCGTATTAGCAATGTATCGATAAAATGTAATGTATCAATGGATAATAGGTATACAAAAGTTGTGTAAATACAACATACAAATATGTATATTCAAAAACTAAACTATGTTTGTTATATATCCACTGTACGATCGCCCGTACTGCGCATGTCTCAGTAGAGCGTACCGGGTTGTTTTTCCAGTTCAAAACAGAACAGTAGTTCCTTGTAGTGTAGCTGTGAGCCCAATACGCGCATGCGCACTGAGTGGTGCACTGAACGGTCGCATAGCAACAGGCGTACACTATTTAGATTTCTAGATCCCTCACGTGGCCTTTGCAAATCAGTGCGCATGTGCAGAGGCCACATGGAGGTCTCCAGCGAATACAGCTCACTTGGAGGCACCCGATGAGGAGAAGAGGTAACAATCGCTGTCAGCAAGCACAAGACGCTTGCAGCCCCTATGCATCAGTAGGCACAGGCGGGCAGCCAGACCCACCATACAGATCTTTGATACATATCACCCAGCTCCTCCCCCCACAATGGTCACCATAGACGGCACCATTTCAATTAAATTTAGAAGCACGGGCTCACTGCCCTTTCACGTATTACAAAGTAGATCTGTCCCCTATACAGACCGACCATAGAACAAATCATTTTATCTATGTTGCAGATCATCAATTGACGACCGCCGCTAGAGCCGAGAAGCATTCTCAACTCCTGGCAATTGATGAACGCCATTTTCTTAATACCCAGTCCTGAGACACAAAAGCTATTGAAACAGATATGTTATGTCACACAATCATGAAAAGAATCCCTCTTGTATGTAGACACGTTTTTAAAACGTTGACATTTTATTTATCCATAGTGACTTTGGTCCAACTGTTAATACATGGAAGATTAGCCAACAATCCTTGCCCAACCCAGTCTTGAGGAAAGCTTTGGAACACAACTATACCAATACTACGTTTTCTGTTCTAAGCTGGAAACCCAAAACAGTGTCGGCTTGATAGGTGCATCTCCACAAGAACTGCACTCTCAGTCACCTTGTACTAACCCTCCCACTGTCTATGGCTATGAGACAGCTACATTATATGATTATACAATATAATGAAAAATATGGTATTTTAAGTTCTTTCTTATGTATATAATTTCTAAAAAGGATGGTTTTCAACCCATCTTCTTTTTCTTGTAATAAAAGCATGTTTTGTACCACAAAAAGGTTGTGATCTACTGAATGAAAATACAGATTTCAAGCACTACTTTCTGTTTCATGTATAGTGTACTACACCTGTAAGTGTCTAGAGGAAGGGGTAGCCTGCACCCCCCCAGCCCCTTTGTTCCCTGGTGTCAGGCCCGGCAAGATCTCACATCTCCAATACAGGGTAGGTAGGGGTTTGGGATCATCTGCAGATGTACACAGCTAATCCTCTACACCACACCTACAGAGACACTTAGACTGTATACACTCCATATGTTGTGTCCTGAACCACTGTAACTAATTACTGTACCACTGTAACCAATTCACCTACCACTGTAATATCATTGATGTTCGTTGCATGTGCCACTGTAGCTCAGAGCCTACCTACCTCTGTAACAGCGCCATGGTGCCCACGGGCTGTTTGTGTGCTATACAAATAAATACAATAAATAGATAGATAGATAGATAGATAGATAGATAGATAGATAGATAGATAGATAGATAGATAGATAGATAGATAGATAGATAGATAGATAGATAGATACAAAGGGTTTTACTGACACTGTGAGATCAGGGGGTCTTGTTTAGACTTGTGAGCTATGTAAAACTCACACTTACAATCAGATGTACATTTTTGGCCCACCTACCTGTGTAACCTTTGTTAACTATTAGTACTTCCATCAGGAGTAGTGCATGTTTTTAATCAAATTGTTTAGTTGTACTGAAGTGGGAGAATGGAACAAAAGGCTCCCACCAATCCCCTCACACCCCTGGCCTAGAGGATCGCGGCCCAGACACCCGCCACGAGAGGTGTTTGCCCATCTACCAGACGACCAAATGCCCTGGTACAGGAACATACGGATGTGCCCACCAGCCTGCCCACCAGCCTGCCCTGCCCATGCCGACACCTGCAGCATGGATGAACTCGACTCAACCATTCAACAGTAAATGAACACATCGTTAGAGATGCCATGACGACCTAGCCAACGGTCAGCACACCCATGCAAACATGCACACTGGACACTCCCACACCAATCCACACGAAGAACATATCCAGTACTATGACGTAGGTGACGGACACACCCACTGACGCGCATCTTTATTATTTTTCACATAGGTTTTTCAAAAATGCAGAAACGCAAGACGCACAACGATCTCATCTAAAATGCTTGCTGACGCTTCTCCTACCCCATGCATCGCAATGAGAAATATAACGAAGACATGATACTGGGGATAAAGCAATATGATACCATAACCTAAAGCACCGTGCATCAAACATCCCCACCTATGCACCAGGCCCAAATAGGCCGCAAGCAAGAGCCTCCATGAACATTGAACGAGCAAGAGTACAATTGCGGACCCTGCAGAATGAGCCCAGCGAGAGCAGACAGTCAAGGGCAAAATGTTGCAAACTCGCATGCCACAAGCCGAAGCCAAGGTCACACCTGCAAACTAAGCCGGGCACACAGTGGAAAATGCAATATTAAATGTGCAGAATTCTGCCTCAACCACGGTCTCTCCTCACGTGACCAAGCCGAACCTGACAGGGTGCCAGGCCCAGGAGGAGGGAGGCGCCTGGATCCCACGTTTTGAGACACAGGCAGCAACAATAAAGCGACTCAATGGACATCTGCGGCAGTGGGAGTAGTCTGCTCTCCAGCATATGAACAAATCCTCGCATTGTCTGCACATACCCATAGTTATACATTGTTGCAAATGACAGGTGCACCGCGAGCCGGGAACAGCGATGGTCCCAGACTGGGGGGTTTGCGAGTGGACGAATCAGAACATGGGGCTCTTATCACTGACGCCATTAACATTAGCCAATCCTCAGGGGTCTTCATGTAACAATTTTCATGTATCTAATTGAAGGGACAACCCAAGTATACCACCTGACTGACCCTCAACCACTAACAACGTTCTCTATACGTATGCTATACTAACCCTACCACTCGAGGAACCAATCCAGAGTGGCAATAGGTTTTTTGCTAAATTTCCCAGGTGACACAAGTAGCGCGTCATACTGGGGTAAAAAGGGCCTGCGAGCTCCACGAATAGAGAGAGAGTGTCAGGACGGACGCGTACGATCCTTGACCCATCCCTGCCGTTTGTTTAATAAACAGCAGAATCACCTTGCTTCTTGCGTGTGCCTCATACTCATTTTTGGGATACACGGGAGGAGTTGGGGCCTCCCTGCCCGGAGGTCCGCGGACGGCCCAGCCGACCCCGGGAGAATTTCCCCCCGACAGTACATTCTCAGATTGTTAGGCATTTCAACTTTTATTGACATTTCATTATGAGAAATTATTCTAGTATTTTGCAATTTTATAATGTAATTGAAAAATAGAGCATATTCTTTTCACGTGCAACATTAATACCGAGCTGATTCTGGTGTGAATTATGTTTGTCTGTACACTTTTAGGCACTTGCACTTTAGCAGTTACAGAAAACATAAGGCAAATAGTCTTTGAGTGCCGATTAAATATTTATTTAACATCTGTTACCATTTTGTAACAGTAATGGTGGTGGCCGTAACTTGTGTAACTGGGCAGGTGTACAGTCTTCAGTTGAAAACATGTTAAAGTGCTGCTGTTTGTAATCTTTTTTGTGGTGCCTGAAAGACCAAAGGAAATATCGAGGCTTAGTGCCATCAAAATGAAATATGCCAATCACGAGTTCAGAGTTATAAGCATACTTTTTAATCAAAGTACAGATATCTTTCTGGCTCTCAAGCACCGCGGAGTGTGTACCAGCAGACACCGTGAGGGAAGAGATTAATGGACATCACGAAGCATGCATTATCCATACACAATCCAGGCCACATCATCCAGCCCTTCTCCAAGTTAATATCTTACAAGGGTTCATGCTCAGTTCACAAGACAAATACAACAATAGTGTCCTTAAATACTTCAAATGTTTTCCAGTCTACAAAATACAATGGTTACAACTTTGTGCTGTGTGGTCATGTTGGTTCTCCAGCTTAAAGTAAGTCCAGTTCAAGAAACAAATTCAATGGGTGTCTGCAAAGGCACATTGTTTTAGTTGTCCAACATTCAGTTCCAGTGTTTGTATAAGGATGAAGTTATTGGTGCAGACAACACTTGAATTGGAGTTCACTTTGGCTCCAAGGTTTCTTAGCACAAGACAAACATTCTGGTGTCAGCAGCCTCAATGTTGATATAGTTCACAGTTCATTTCACTCTGCTGCAACCAAAAACACAGTTTAACATTTTAGGGCAGAAAGCTGGAGTTAGAATCAAAATGGCAAATGGTTCTAAGATGGCGGCGAAGTCAACTCTATTTAGGTCTGTTTAAATACGGTTTTCAGTACAAATGCGAATGCGCTTAGGCCAATGTTTATAATCAGACGGTATTATGCGAATATAGTTTGACAGTGCCAATGTTGAGTGCATACTCACTGGTGGATTTGTTCAGGCAATCTGATTTGACTTACTTATCCTTAGCATAATAGGTCATCCCATTCACAATCAATGGGACAATTCTCAGGCTAAGTAAGTAGGGAGGGATGCGAAGTAGGCCTAGTGCAAGAGTTATAGATCACAAAGGACCAAGAACGGGTCCTGTAAGTTCACAATGAGAACCAACATGAGGAAAGAAAGCTTGTGTTTAAGCTGTCACAGAAACCTTCATCAGAAGTCAATAACTTAAACAGTAAGCACAGGAGGAATGGTGAGTGAGCAGTGGCAGTCCCTTTCTGTATGATCTCCACCCCTCCAGACAATCTTAGTCCGGTGTAATGGCTCCCTTCTCGTTCCCTGCCTGTTGTCCTGGGCCCTGCTAGGAGGAGCATCGTCATTCCTCAGAGGTAAGTGCTGGGATAAATCATCCAGATGATCACAAAGGACCAAAAAATGACATGAGGAATTGTCTCAGGAGACAACTGGAACCATATTCTGATTAATGGTGCCGCTTTATTTAATAGTGCTGTACTTATTTAATAGTGCAGTACCTATTGAACAGTGCTGTACGTTTTCAATACTGCTGTGCTTGAGCGCAGCATCTGGGCATACTGCTCTTTTTTATTAGCTGAAACTGACCTTTCAGCAGCGCAACTAGGTGCTATTTTGGTTGCAGTGTATGCCCAGTGCACGCCCTATACAGCCTTTGAACTACTGTCTCTCGTTTGGCCACCGGGGGCATCCTTGCCATTGATTGGTGATCGGTGATAGAAGTGGCTGTACATTGTGGCGGCCCACCAACTGTCACCAGGGTGAGCCGCACCAGATGCCGGGGTCACCCGGCTTACCAATATTACTGCGGGCATGCAGTCTACCCACAGCAGGGGGCACCCTGCAATGTCCGGATCATCGGACGTGTTCCCTTGGCTGGGGGCACACAGCAGACGGTGGCCTCAGGGCTCTGGGGGAACCCAGGCCGGGGCAGCTGCACGAGGCTCTGATCACAATGCAAACAAAGACACAGACACGAGTTGCCACTTCCTAGGGCTCTGCTGTACTGCCTCTCACGTGCCAGCAGATCCCTTTTTATTCAGGAGTATCATGACAAAGTCATGACACCCTTTCTTAAAGAGGCAATGGGTCCACAGTTAAATGGGCCACAAACCACATACGTGCATGCTCCCTCCACAGCACACACATATGTGCTCTGGTGGGGGCGTTTGTGACGTAAAAGGCCTTTCAAGCACCCATCGTCCCACAAAGGTTGGAGGACTTGAGAATGGTCGCCCCTCTGCAGTATCCTTCATTTAATGGCAAGGATACCATTAATAGCGGGGTAAAGCTTGTCAATAATTGGGAAACAGTCCCATCATTGTTACTGTTCTCAGTACACAATGCAGTCTTTTTTCAATGTCTGCCTCTTTTTGTGTTTATTTGCCAAACGTATCCATACAAAGTCACGTCAAACAGTAGTTCACTGTGTTTTTGCTGATGTCTAAATGTTGTTTCACAGAGAGCTACATCCTGGCGCCCTCCACTGCTGCAACCTTACAGATTATAGGTTGAAGGCGTCGTTCTAGCGGATGTCGTACTTATACACTACATTTAACACCTCAGATGCTGATGAGTATTTTACTTACAGTGCGAGTGCCTCCTTCACGTAGTGTGTGGCATAGATGCTCTTTCTAGCAGGTGGGCATCCTTCCTGTCCTGCTAGCGGGACGCCCTTCCTAGCAGGTGGGCGTCCTTCCTGTCCTGCTAGCGTGGTGCCCTTTCTAGCAGGTGGGTGTCCTTTCTGTCCTGCTAGCGGGACGCCCTTTCGAGCAGGTGGGCGTCCTTCCTGTCCTGCTAGCGGGAGGCCCTTTCGAGCAGGTGGGCGTCCTTCCTGTCCTGCTAGCGGGACGCCCTTTCGAGCAGGTGTGCGTCCTTCCTGTCCTGCTAGCGGGAGGCCCTTTCTAGCAGGTGGGCGTCCTTCCTGTCCTGCTAGCGGGACGCCCTTTCGAGAAGGTGGGCGTCCTTCCTGTCCTGCTAGAGGGAGGCCCTTTCTAGCAGGTGGGCGTCCTTCCTGTCCTGCTAGCGGGACGCCCTTTCTAGCAGGTGGGGCCGTCCTACTAGCGGGACGCCCTTTCGAGCAGGTGGGCGTCCTTCCTGTTCTGCTAGCGGGAGGCCCTTTCTAGCAGGTGGGCGTCCTTTCTGTCCTGCTAGCGGGACGCCCTTTCGAGCAGGTGGGCGTCCTTCCTGTCCTGCTAGCGGGAGGCCCTTTCTAGCAGGTGGGCGTCCTTCCTGTCCTGCTAGCGGGACGCCCTTTCGAGCAGGGGGGCGTCCTTCCTGTCCTGCTAGCGGGAGGCCCTTTCTAGCAGGTGGGCGTCCTTCCTGTCCTGCTAGCGGGACGCCCTTTCGAGCAGGTGGGTGTCCTTCCTGTCCTGCTAGCGGGACGCCCTTTCGAGCAGGTGGGCGTCCTTCCTGTCCTGCTAGCGGGAGGCCCTTTCTAGCAGGTGGGCGTCCTTCCTGTCCTGCTAGCGGGACGCCCTTTCGAGCAGGTGGGCGTCCTTCCTGTCCTGCTAGCGGGAGGCCCTTTCTAGCAGGTGGGCGTCCTTCCTGTCCTGCTAGCGGGACGCCCTTTCGAGCAGGTGGGCGTCCTTCCTGTCCTGCTAGAGGGAGGCCCTTTCTAGCAGGTGGGCGTCCTTCCTGTCCTGCTAGCGGGACGCCCTTTCTAGCAGGTGGGCGTCCTTTCTGTCCTGCTAGCGGGACGCCCTTTCGAGCAGGTGGGCGTCCTTCCTGTCCTGCTAGCGGGAGGCCCTTTCTAGCAGGTGGGCGTCCTTCGGGAGGCCCTTTCGAGCAGGTGGGCGTCCTTCCTGTCCTGCTAGCGGGAGGCCCTTTCGAGCAGGTGGGCGTCCTTCCTGTCCTGCTAGAGGGAGGCCCTTTCTAGCAGGTGGGCGTCCTTCCTGTCCTGCTAGCGGGAGGCCCTTTCTAGCAGGTGGGCGTCCTTCCTGTCCTGCTAGCGGGACGCCCTTTCGAGCAGGTGGGCGTCCTTCCTGTCCTGCTAGAGGGAGGCCCTTTCTAGCAGGTGGGCGTCCTTCCTGTCCTGCTAGCGGGACGCCCTTTCTAGCAGGTGGGGCCGTCCTGCTAGCGGGACGCCCTTTCGAGCAGGTGGGCGTCCTTCCTGTTCTGCTAGCGGGAGGCCCTTTCTAGCAGGTGGGCGTCCTTCCTGTCCTGCTAGCGGGACGCCCTTTCGAGCAGGGGGGCGTCCTTCCTGTCCTGCTAGCGGGAGGCCCTTTCTAGCAGGTGGGCGTCCTTCCTGTCCTGCTAGCGGGACGCCCTTTCGAGCAGGTGGGCGTCCTTCCTGTCCTGCTAGCGGGATGCCCTTTCGAGCAGGTGGGCGTCCTTCCTGTCCTGCTAGCGGGAGGCCCTTTCTAGCAGGTGGGCGTCCTTCCTGTCCTGCTAGCGGGACGCCCTTTCGAGCAGGTGGGCGTCCTTCCTGTCCTGCTAGCGGGAGGCCCTTTCTAGCAGGTGGGCGTCCTTCCTGTCCTGCTAGCGGGACGCCCTTTCGAGCAGGTGGGCGTCCTTCCTGTCCTGCTAGAGGGAGGCCCTTTCTAGCAGGTGGGCGTCCTTCCTGTCCTGCTAGCGGGATGCCCTTTCTAGCAGGTGGGCGTCCTTTCTGTCCTGCTAGCGGGACGCCCTTTCGAGCAGGTGGGCGTCCTTCCTGTCCTGCTAGCGGGAGGCCCTTTCTAGCAGGTGGGCGTCCTTCGGGTGGCCCTTTCGAGCAGGTGGGCGTCCTTCCTGTCCTGCTAGCGGGAGGCCCTTTCGAGCAGGTGGGCGTCCTTCCTGTCCTGCTAGAGGGAGGCCCTTTCTAGCAGGTGGGCGTCCTTCCTGTCCTGCTAGCGGGAGGCCCTTTCTAGCAGGTGGGCGTCCTTCCTGTCCTGCTAGCGGGAGGCCCTTTCTAGCAGGTGGGCGTCCTTCCTGTCCTGCTAGCGGGAGGCCCTTTCGAGCAGGTGGGCGTCCTTCCTGTCCTGCTAGCGGGAGGCCCTTTCGCGCAGGTGGGCGTCCTTCCTGTCCTGCTAGCGGGAGGCCCTTTCGAGCAGGTGGGCGTCCTTCCTGTCCTGCTAGCGGGAGGCCCTTTCGAGCAGGTGGGCGTCCTTCCTGTCCTGCTAGCGGGAGGCCCTTTCGAGCAGGTGGGCGTTCTTCCTGTCCTGCTAGCGGGAGGCCCTTTCGAGCAGGTGGGCGTCCTTCCTGTCCTGCTAGCGGGAGGCCCTTTCTAGCAGGTGGGCGTCCTTCCTGTCCTGCTAGCGGGAGGCCCTTTCTAGCAGGTGGGCGTCCTTCCTGTCCTGCTAGCGGGAGGCCCTTTCGAGCAGGTGGGCGTCCTTCCTGTCCTGCTAGCGGGAGGCCTTTTCGAGCAGGTGGGCGTCCTTCCTGTCCTGCTAGCGGGAGGCCCTTTCGAGCAGGTGGGCGTCCTTCCTGTCCTGCTAGCGGGAGGCCCTTTCGAGCAGGTGGGCGTCCTTCCTGTCCTGCTAGCGGGAGTCCCTTTCGAGCAGGTGGGCGTCCTTCCTGTCCTGCTAGCGGGAGGCCCTTTCTAGCAGGTGGGCGTCCTTCCTGTCCTGCTAGCGGGAGGCCCTTTTGCCATCTAGACAGGGTACCTTTGCTCTCTAGCTAGGGTACCTTTGCTGTCTAGCCACGGTACCTTTGCCATCTATTGAGGGATAGATTCCTAATGCCACCATTCCTGCAGGTTCAAGTCTGCCTATTACATTCGCCCAGAACCGACCTCTGAATGGACCAACAAGCGCAAGAAGGAGAAGGTTTCCCCAAAGACCTCAGCCATGTGGAAGAACAATGCCTGCTACGTTACTGACCTTAGGGCCCTTTTGGAACGCGCATGGGTTCACAGAATAAATCTGAGTCCAAATAACCAAACCAATTCAGTAAAATGGCCAAGATACTGTTTTATTAACAATTATCTAAAACAGGGAGTTACAACGGACATCAACGGATGTTTGCTCAATTTTCTCTCAGAGTTCTTTTCACAAAACATAGAATGTATACTAAAAATACATCAGAAATGGCATCATACTAAATGGTGAATAATGAAAAACCTACTTGGGATTGTGATAGGCTTAAGGGGAACATCTACGTATACATTACATGGGAACTAGGATTGTAATTGGCTGCCCACTGTCAGATGGACAATATATGCCTACCTCTAAAACATGTCATCCTTAAATTCATTAGTTACACAGTTTTCAATTGATCTTCAAACTATAAGGTCCTTCAATATATGGACCTCTGCAATTGGTTGGCATGCTTGTGCCATGTCTGGAACATTCGGTTCACTTAGCAGCACGTAAGCTCAGATCCAGTTGCAATGAGGTGGGCCTGACTCAATCTCCCCATCTAATTAGTCCAATGTCTCTTATCACCCAAGCCTTCTGCCATAAAGATTGTCTTTGAACTTGACCTTGCAAAGTATCCTTGTCTCTGGGAATACATTGGAGTGTGAGCACTCACTTTCGTTGTTCTAGGACTCCAAGTTTGACTCTATTTTCATCCTTGGCTCACGTAACAGGAGAGCACAATTGGGTCTATTTTGCAGGTTTTTAAATGTCTTAAATTAATAGAACTTGACACGCCTGGTGTTCTTTCTTTACACCTTAACAAGAATTGATTCATCCTTCGCACGTTCACTCTTTTCAAGAATAGATAGCCAACCTTGGCTGCTCCAGTTTTGATACCAGGCCAGACAGCCTCGCCATGTAACTCCACAATTTCAGCTTATTCTTCCTGGACAATTCTCGCCTTTTATCTTCATGGCTCCTGGCTTACTAAATTCATGACACTGATGTCCAGCTTCTGTACAATGGCAGCTCCGCCTACATTCTATTCCATATGTAAAGTCAACTTCTATGATGACTTAATCTACCTTCCATTTCAGCATCTGTACAATTATTGAATGGTTTTTCTCTGCATCACTTTGTGCTACATGTTAACAGTACATCCAAATGAGTATGAACAGTACAGTATGCAATATTAACGCTACCCACCACGTCAGGAAGTGAAACACCACTACCATCCAATCCTACGCCCAGCAGCACCCTCTTGACTGCTTGGCTGCTACGCCCCCCTTCCATGGCTACCTTGCTTCTAGGATCTTGCACACAGGCAGTCCCCCAGTGCTACTGCCTGTTGTGTTCTATGCATCGTGCAATCTCTAACATCAAGCGCTCAGTCACCAGTAGTCAGTCCCTGTTGTCTGACGTGTTTGTTTACAGGAATACCCCGTGCAGTGTAGCTCTGTTCTCAGTGTTTGTAGTTGAAACGCCTTGTTCACTCTATAAATTAAAACAAACACATACGCGACCTCTTCGTGTGAAGGCCAACACAGTGTGCACAGCGATAGAGCAGGAACGGGTGGGCACCGAGTTCTCGGGCCTGGCACTTGTGCATACCCTCAATTTCTATGCAATCTCGCATTAGAAATATTTATAGGCTTGCTCTTATCACTGTGGGGTAAACAGAGTCTCTGCAATTGTTTATATTTCCAAGTATCCGATGATTAAACATTGCGCCCCCCCCCCTACCCCCGAGTCTGCGCACACACTGTACAGGTCCTAATCGCCCCTTTATCCGGAAGCCGCAGTCGCCCCAATTCTGATCTGTCTGCAGCCTGTGTTTGCCTTCGCACTAAACTCCATTTGAGTGTTTGTAGTGCAGGCTGTGTAAACAGCGCTCCCATTTTACTGTCAGCCTTTGGCAGTGGTTACCTGCCTTTAACGATCCTTCTAGAAACCAAACATACTGCAGGCCGTGCCTCTCTGCACAAGCCCTGTGTTTATTCTGCCCACGTCATGTGCGGAGTGCACATGAGACTGTGCCGGGAGACACGTAATCCTCAAGTGGGGACTATCGCGATATCAGCAGGATTCCTGACAGGCCAGCAGCCCTGCAAAGCTGTTACTTCTGGGGCCTATCTATCATACCTCAGGCCTGCACCTCTTAAAGACTGGTAGTGCATCACAGAGCCAGTCACAGGTCAGGCCTGCACCTCTTAAAGACTGCCAGTGGGGGGCAGAATCAGTCATAAGTCAGGCCTGTGTATCTGAAACACCGGCACCACTGGAGGAGAAGCAGCTACATGCCAGTCTATGGCTTTTAAAGACTGGTAGTGCTGCACAGAGCCAGTCACAGGTCAGGCCTGCACCTCTTAAAGACTGCCAGTGGGGGCAGAGTCAGTCATATTTCAGGCCTGTGTATCTGAAACACTGGTACTGCTGGAGGAGAAGCAGCTACATGCCAGTCTATGGCTCTTAAAGACTGGTAGTGCTGCACAGAGCCAGTCACAGGTCAGGCCTGCACCTCTTAAAGACTGCCAGTGGGGGGCAGAGTCAGTCATATTTCAGGCCTGTGTATCTGAAACACTGGTACTGCTGGAGGAGAAGCAGCTACATGCCAGTCTATGGCTCTTAAAGACTGGTAGTGCTGCATAGAGCCAGTCACTGGTCAGGCCAGTGTATCTGAAACACTAGAAGTGCTGGGTAAGGTCTCAAAGTGAGACAGGTCCCCCTTCCTAAAAGGGAGACCCACAACCCAAGCAGCCCTGCAGCAAAAACAGAATTCGGAGATCCAGCAGCAACATCCAAGATGGCTGCCACTGTACGGTGCACACCAGGCTCCCAGTCTGCCTTGGGCCTGCAGCACCATGATTGACTGGTGTCCCCATTTGAAGGAGCCAAACCCCCTGTGCCGGTAGGTGAAGGCGGCCCCCACTCAAGGCCTTTGTCATCAGTCTCTGCCAGTCTCAATCGTGTTGACCGCAAAGTTAGACATGCTGCGCAACAGGTACAGTCTGCAAAAACTATTGGTTTTTCCAGATCCTCATGTACTTCTGTTATTGCAAAAACGATGTCTTTTTGAATATCTTTAGGCATGAAGTGCCTGCTGGCACTGACTGTGCACAAGGAACCGTCCATTATACCGCACAAGGTTTGCACTGCAATAATGCAATGCAATTATGTCGTGCCTTTAAGATGCTACTTTTGCAAATCTGCACCGTTATCCAGTAATGTCAATATACGAAATGATGGCTGCGCAAATACCCCTACTGATAGAAATTCCATTGGAACAGAAACGTTTGCTAGGTCTGTATGTAATTTAGAGAAATACCGCTCCTGTAACACGCATGTACAAAACCTAACTGTACATGTGCGTGTATCTTGGCACCCAAGAAGTCCTCTGCCACGACCCAGCCCATTCCTGAAACCTCCTGTGAGTTTAACGCAGCGTTCGGATGCCGACCTCTTGTCCCTGCATTTCGTACCTTCTACTCTGCCCGGGCCGATGCCATGGACGGCGCTCGGCTGACGAGCATGCGCAGACATGCCCCATTCATCTGTGCACTGCACGTCTCCACAGCTCGCACATCACCGACCCGTCCCCAGACCCTTTACACTGCAGCAGCATCACAGAAGGTGCCCGCCTTGCCAGCTGCACTCACTGTCACCACTATCGCCAGCCATGCAAAGTAAACTACATTACCCAGAAGGCTGTGCCAGCATGCATGCGCAACTGTGAAACAAATGTTCCACAGCAGCCGGGATCTGCTCCTGCCACATCTACCATGGCATCCACCATGCACACACATGCCGCACACATGCCGCACACATCCTAAATCACGCGCTGCCCTGTCATGTCCGTCCTACACAGGCAGGCCATGACCATCGTAGCACACATGAAGCACAGAGTCAGCATCTAATGGTCCCACTTATGCGCACATTAGTACCAGTAGGACCCGTGCCCAAGAAGATGCCGCCTCCTCCGCACATGCCCATCAAGCCCCAAGTCCTGGATTCAAGCCTCGGCCACGCAGGCTGCAGGCACCTGCCGAGCATCACAGTCCCTCCCACGCGCGACCCATCGCCACGGGAGTGCAATGGGTCGCTATCTGTCCACAAATTATCTAGGCAAAAGAACACGCAACACACAAAATACTATCCCACTGCTGGTCCTTCAGTACAATGCACAGCATGTTCACAAAAACCCATGCCACAATTACCCAGTTCCCACCAGTATGGCTCAACAAGGAACCATGCTGACCTGCTCCACTGGCATTAAGCTCTCTCTGCATGCATCCACCATTTCTAACTTTGCCTCTCTGCCCTGCACAGTATCTACTACCCCACCTCCACCACCTGCTACCATGTCGATCACTTTTGTCACACCACTCATCTCCCAAGGTACCTCTGCACGTCCGCAATCCATGACCGCCAGTATCAACAAGGTTTCTAATGTCAAATCACATAACAATGACACTTCAAATGCTGCCTACCCTAACAGTGTTATACCCACTGTGTTATTACCGCCCCATTCCAAGGTTGGCGGGCTGTAATTCCCCATTCACCATTGGCCCTTCCCCATTCCCATTTTTGCCCCCATAGGACTCAATGGAAATGGGGAAGTCGGTAGTTACGGTACCGCAAATTGCGGTACCGTAATTACCTCCAAGGTCCCTTTGCGGGTCCAATCCTTAACGGCTGGTAAAACCAGCCATTAAGGTAGGGACCCGCAAAGGGACCTCGTAATTTGGCGGTAAGGGGTTAACGGCGCCGCCACCTTTTACGGCGCCGTTAACCCCTTACCGCCTGGGTCGTAATGAGGCCCAATGTCTAGAGTTGAGTGCAATCTTCCCTCCCCAAACAAGAGAGAAAACCGTTTTTGGAATTTGACACTTTTAAAAATGACAGGTGAAAATGGCTTTGTGACACAATGTAAAAGGGTGCAAACATGCTTAAATGGAGAAAAATTCTTAGAAAGCAACACTAAACAGGTCCTAACAAACATGAGTTACCAGCTTAACAACAGTACACACTTTAGATCAGGATGAGATTGAAGAAAAATGGGTCAAATACACTGTTCCGCGATGCGGTTTTTGGTTGTAGATGGAGCTGAGGGTCTTAGGTTTCAGTGAAAGTTGAAATTTCGTTTCTATCTATAAAAAGTTATGGAGGTTTTAGTGAGAGGCATTTTTGCAAAATAGGCGCGATAATGAAAACAGAAATTAAGTTTTAAAAAGACAGATTGGTTTTATTACACTATATTAATGACTATGTAAAAGAGAATGCCACCCGGGAATGTTCACAGTTACGTGGCCAATGTAACCCTTCACGTGATGGATACTCCATTTCATTCTGGGATTAACTTTAGTTACTCAAAATCACTAATGACTTACGGTTTTGTAACACAAATGAGAGAAACATCAGTGCAAGAATGGTTCTGACAATACTAGGGTTCCGAAAGTTAAAGATGGGGTGGGTTGAGATTGGAATAAGACAATGCAAATATACTATGGGTCACTGTTCTTTGTATTAATACTTACAGTCCCTTGTGTTTAAAATTGGACTGTCAAAGGTCTGATCATCGGATCGGGTCTACCGGCAGCAGGGCACTTCTGGAGGGATTGGATCAACAGCGTGGTTCTGGTCAATTCTGGACTGCACCTCAGACTGGATTTGGATGGGTCTTCTGGTCACTGGACTCGGCAGATTAGCAGGATGCAAGTTTCAGCGGGCAAGCGTTAATGGTAGCAAGCCAGACTGAATCAGAATTATTATTTTAAGTTTTGGGATGGTTGAATATGGGCCTAGCCAAAAAGAGTTCAGCAATGCTAAGGCCTGCATTCTGCAAAGAAATCTGGACTCTGCCGCAAGATGAAGAGTCCTGGACAAGATGAAGAAGTCAGGAACAAGACGCTGCGTGGAAATCTGGATGTGTTCTGGAAGCAGTGTGTGTCTGTGTGTGGTGAAGCTCCTATATTTATCCTACCAAATGACATCACAAAGTTTATGGTGTGGGCAGAATTTAAAAACATACCCCCACGGTTGTTCGTGGCCAAAGGCACTTGCCTTGTTTTGGTTGGCAGTCAGAACAGAGCTGTCATCTTTATGATGGAATTTAGGAACTCCCACATTGATTTTGACCAAAACTTAACTTTTTCACAAATGAACATTTCTAAAATTATGTTGCCTAATAAAATCAGACATATACATTTCATATTTGATGGGCTGTATTCACATTCAATCCCCTTCTCTGTGAGAGCTGTTTTTCTCATTCTATAGATTTTTCTTAATTTTAATCATAACAGTTTGGATTAATAAATTCTAATTCGGTACATCTCTGGGCGCTTATCACTGGAGCATGAATATACAATCTTAGGTTTGCAACATCAATAGTTCTGCTACAATAGGGTTTTTCCTGTAACCTTGATTCCTTAGGTGGTACAGGTTTCATCAATGTCTTCAAAGCAAAAGCCTGAACTTAGGTTAACATCTACCAGTTTTCAGATTAATCCTTCTTTAGGTTGCACAATTAAAGAGTTTCAAACTTAACCACAAATAAAAAAGATTTAAACACCAAAAGTTCCTTTGAAAAAAGTTTCTTTTTCTCTCCTTTGAACAAACAACAGCTGTCAGATCCCTTTAATCAGGGTGGGGTGTAGAGGGAAGCATCCTGCCCCCCCGCAGCAGAGTTAAATGCTTAGCCTGTCCTTTGTTCTTGGCTCAGCCAAAAGACAAATGTCTAATGAAGTCTATTGTGCTCCATATGCGAGAACCTCCAGCAGCCATTAGCCTTCCTGTAGCAAGGGTGTGTCAAACTGAAGTGTCAAACTTTCCCAGGCTGGTCACTGTCCAATCAGAATTAAGCAGTTACTTAACTTCAATACTGGGTTCCTTTAAAATTCATAATAAAGTCTTTTCTTGAACACATATAACAATAAGCGCAGTTTATAAGGGATTTTGACATTTAAAATAATTAAGCCCTTTACAAACATGCCTTAAATAGGTGAGTTTTGCAATTTCTTCAGGAAAAAGAAACTCTTTAAACTGGGTTTGATATCTAATTTTCTTATGCAGCTGTCAGGCAGTGGGGCCTGGATTCCCCGGACTTCACTGGATGATCTGTGGTTTCAGTTCACTTTTCCTTTCAATAGTTCATCTGGAAAATAACTGAAATTAGCACCAAAGCAGCACTTTGATGGTTGCAATTGATTGGGAAAAATGAATTTTAAAGGCATTTCAGGATTTTAGCCCACTTCTGTGGCCTTGCTTCATGTGCCAGGTAACAGTACCTGCTGGCATTCTCCTGCAGGGAGTTATGTTTTGACATCAACTTTGCCTGTGTGTGGCAGGGTGATACAGCCTTTTTGTGATTTATGAACCATGCACAGTTTTGTAGATTTGGCGCGCACAGGGGTTGGCCCCTCCATTTTTGGCAGTTTCTTTCCCCCATTGGCCAAGGGGTGTAGTAGGGCGCATTAGCATGGGGTGAAATATCCCACAACTCGCTTCTGCACCTAGTGTTATACCCACTGCTAGCCCATGCCATAGCCTTGCACCTGCTGCTGCACCTTCTGTTATGCCCACTGCTAGCTCATGCCTTAGCTTTGGACCCACTGCTGCACGTTGTGTTATACCCACTGCTAGCCCATGCCCTAGCCTTGCACCTGCTGCTGCACCTTGTGTTATACCCACTGCTAGCCCATGCCCTAGCCTTGCACCTGCTGCTGCACCTTGTGTTATACCCACTGCTAGCCCATGCCCTAGCCTTGCACACACTGCTGCACGTTGTGTTATACCCACTGCTAGCCCATGCCCTAGCCTTGCACCTACTGCTGCACCTAGTGTTATACCCACTGCTAGCCCATGCCCTAGCCTTGCACCTACTGCTGCACCTTGTGTTATACCCACTGCTAGCCCATGCCCTAGCCTTGCATCCACTGCTGCACCTGTGTCTCACCTGCTGCTAGCCCATGACCTAGACCTGCACCCACTGCTGCACCTTCTGTCGTACCTTCTGCTAGGTCATGCCCTTGCCTTGCACCCGCTGCTGCACCTTGTGTTGTACCTGCTGCTAGCCCATGCCCTAGCCTTGCACCTACTGCTGCACCTTGTGTTATACCCACTGCTAGCCCATGCCCTAGCCTTGCACCTACTGCTCCACCTTGTGTTATACCCACTGCTAGCCATTGCCCTAGCCTTGCACCTACTGCTGCACCTTGTGTTATACCCACTGCTAGCCCATGCCCTAGCCTTGCATCCACTGCTGCACCTGTGTCTCACCTGCTGCTAGCCCATGACCTAGACCTGCACCCACTGCTGTACCTTCAGTCATACCTGCTGCTAGGTCATGCCCTTGCCTTGCACCCGCTGCTGCACCTTGTGTCGTACCTGCTGCTAGTCCATGTCATTGCACCTGCTGCTGCACCTTGTGTTATACCCACTGCTAGCCCATGCCCTAGCCTTGCACCTACTGCTGCACCTTGTGTTATACCCACTGCTAGCCCATGCCCTAGCCTTGCACCTACTGCTGCACCTTGTGTTATACCCACTGCTAGCCCATGCCCTAGCCTTGCACCTACTGCTGCACCTTGTGTTATACCCACTGCTAGCCCATGCCCTAGCCTTGCACCCCCTGCTGCACCTTGTGTTGTACCCACTGCTAGCCCATGCCCTAGCCTTTCCCCTGCTGCTGCACCTTGTGTTATACCCACTGCTAGCCCATGCCCTAGCCTTTCCCCTGCTGCTGCACCTTCTGTTATGCCCACTGCTAGCCCATGCCTTAGCTTTGGACCCACTGCTGCACGTTGTGTTATACCCACTGCTAGCCCATGCCCTAGCCTTGCACCTACTGCTGCACCTTGTGTTATACCCACTGCTAGCCCATGCCCTAGCCTTGCACCCCCTGCTGCACCTTGTGTTATATCCTCTGCTAGCCCATGCCCTAGCCTTGCACCCGCTGCTTTACCTTGTGTTATATCTTCTGCTATCCCATGCCATAGCCTTGCACCCACTGATGCACCTTGTGGTATACCCACTGCTAGCCCATGCCCTAGCCTTGCACCCGCTGCTCCACCTTGTGTCGCACCTGCTGCTAGACCATGCCCTAGCCTTGCACCCGCTGCTTCACCTTGTGTCGCACCTGCTGCTAGCCCATGCCATAGCCTTGTACACGCTGCTGCACCTTGTGTTATACCAACTGCTAGCCCATGCCCTAGCCTTGCACCTGCTGCTCCACCTTGTGTCATACCTGCTGCCAGCCCATGCCCAAGCCTTCCACCCGCTGCTTCACCTTGTGTTATATCCTCTGCTATCCCATGCCATAGCCTTTTCCCCACTGCTGCACCTTGTGTTATACCCACTGCTAGCCCATGCCCTAGCCTTGCACCACAGCTGCACCTTGTGTTATACCCACTGTTAGCCCATGCCCTAGCCTTGCATCCACTGCTGCACCTGTGTCTCACCTGCTGCTAGCCCATGACCTAGACCTGCACCCACTGCTGTACCTTCTGTCAAACCTGCTGCTAGGTCATGCCCTTGCCCTGCACCCGCTGCTGCACCTTGTGTCGTACCTGCTGCTAGTCCATGTCATTGCACCTGCTTCTGCACCTTGTGTCGTACCTGCTGCTAGCCCATGCTCAAGCCTTTCACCAGCTGCTTCATGATGTGTTATACCCACTGCTAGCCCATTCCCTAGCCTTGCACCCTCTTCTGCATCTTGTGTCGTACCTGCTGCTAGCCCATGCCCTAGCCCTGCACCCACTGCTGCACCTTCTGTCGTAACTGCTGCTATGTCATGCCCTTGCCTTGCACCCGCTGCTGCACCTTGTGTCGTACCTGCTGCTAGCCCATGCCTAAGCCTTGCACCTGCTGCTTCACCGTGTGTTATATCTACTGCTATCCCATGCCATAGCCTTGCACCCGCTGCTGCACCTTGTGTTATACCCTCTGCTATCCCATGCCCTAGCCTTGCACCCTCTTCTGCACCTTGTGTCGTACTTGTTGCTAGCCGTGTGTTATATCTACTGCTATCCCATGCCATAGCCCTGCACCCGCTGCTGATTTGTGTTATACCCACTGCTAGCCCATGCCCTAGCATTGCAACCGCTGCTCTACCTTGTGTCATACCTGCTGCTAGCCCATGCCCTAGCCTTGCACTGCGGCTGCACCTTGTGTCATACCTGCTGCTAGCCCATGCCATAGCCCAGTTCACTCTCAAACACATACCAGAGCACCTCCATCTCCTCCTATCCCCAACTTTGAGGGGGACAACACGCACAAATGCACCCTGAACCTGGCACGGATCAATGCACGCTCACTCACTGCTCACACCCTAGATTTCCACAACCCCCATAGAAACCATTAACCTAGATGGTATAGCCATCACAGAAACCTTGCTTCATGCAGCCTCAGGCCCCGTTCTAGCAACTGTCCATTCTCCCGACTACTCTATTTTTAGAAGTGACAGACTAGTCGCCAGAGGTGGAGGGACTGCCTTTATAGCTAAAAAACACCTGCTCATCAGGCAGCTGAACACTTCACTCAACGCAGCCTGCAACATCTTATCACTAAAACAAAAAATTACCCGTAACTCAATAAAACTCACCAGAGAAAACATCTTACATTTCCTGACCCCACTTAAACTGCAATCCACTAACACCGCCAACCCTCAAGTCTTAGCTGAGCTGTATACCAGCACAATAACTGATGCTGTTAACGCCATCGTCCCGTTGACCCACAAGAGCGCCAAACCCTATGCACATGTCAACGCGTGGCATTCCCAAGAGCTAACTGACCTTAGGTCCAAGGAAAGAACAGCAGAAACATGTTAGAAAAACTCCCCATACGGACATCCTTAAACAGGAATTCAACACCTTGGCCAAACAATACAAACAGGCCATCACCACAGCCAAAGCCTCCACTAACTCTAGAATAACTAATGCCAACTCTAACACGCGCAATCTATTCACCATCCTGACAGAATTGGAATCACCCATCCCACAAGCCTCATCCCACAAGCCTCATCTGAGAACAAAGACCTAGCCTGGTGCACCAGTATACAAAATGCCATGCTGCAAAACATTGAATGCTACAGAAATAAATTAGCCGTCAAACAAGCCATCACGAAGCCTACGCCACAAAACACCCCTAACAAACACCACAAAACACCCCTAACAATCCAATCATCAACTGTGCTGCATCTGACACTCCTAAGTTTATAACCATTGTAGACACACTACGTATCTTGAAAAGCCTTAAGCTCTCGAGATGCAAAGAAGACACTTGTCCAGCCCCATCCATCAAAGATTTTGCAGAAGAACTGGCCCCTTTCATCACAACATTTATCAATGCTTCATTCCCAACAGGAATAGTCCCATCCCCGCTGAAAAAAGCCTGGGTTCTACCGTTACTAAAAAAAAACTCCCTAGACCCAGCTATCCAAAACAACTATAGACCCATCACCACAGTCCCATTCCTTCTCAATCCTGGACAGAGCTGCCAACATCCAGATTCAACGCCATTTAGAATCTAAACAAATCTTAGGTGTCCAACAATCAGGATTCTGCCCTGGCCATGGTACTGAGTAGGCACGACGTGATCTGAAAAAACAAATGAACGACATTAGAGACAAGGGAAAACCGGCCCTGCTGCTCATCTTAGACCTACCCGCAGATTGCACAGCCTTCAACATTGACGGTACGATGATCTCAGTATCACTGGCTGTGAAGACCCTTGAGGTTAACTTAGATGCTACCCGCTAACCATCAAGTACATGCCATATCCTCATCTGCAGCTTATGCCACTAAACTTGTCATTGCTGCCTGACCATAGCTATCTAAAGGTAACTGCTTAACTATCGCACGAGCAGTGATAGGCACACTATTGGAGTTGAAATTGTACTTGTCTCTGTAACCTATGAACGGTCATTACTTTGTCATGTTTGTACCTGTATGTGCACCTATTCTTATGTACCCTACCTATCTATATGTACCAATGACCAATCTCGATCTAAGGACATTTCCCTGATTATGGGCTCCATGCAACTGGACTGTAGCGCCCTGATGCCTGAGGGTTTTTGTGCGCTGTATAAATGCAAAAATGAAATACATTTTAAATAAATAGTCTATGGGCCTCATTACGATGAAGGTGGTAGGGGGATAACAGCGTCGGTAGAGCTGCCGGCCCCGTTATCCCTCTACCGCCTCATTACGAGGTCTGCTCACGGGTCCCACAAAGGACGTAATGGTAAAACCAGGCGTCCTTAGCGGGACCCGCTAGCAGACCAGGAGGCCAACAACGGACCCGTCATTCATGGGCCCATTGTTAGCATCCTCCCCATTCCCATTGAGCCCATTGAGCCCTATAATGGGGATGTACCGCGTCCGGGTTCCAGGAAAGGGTATTACAGGCTCTCCAAAGTCAGAATGGGCTGGAAATTACCTATTTTCTGAACCCGGATCCGGTACCCGTTATTGGGTAGCCATGCCGCTAAAAGAGGCATGGCTACCTCCATACTCGTAATGAGGCCCCATGACTCTGATAGACTGTTAGCACTGGAGTAGATTTAGGTACACTGAGGGCCTGCACCTCTTCAATACTGGCAGTGCTGGGCACAGTCAGTCACACTGCATGCCAATGTGCCTAAAACACTGGCATTGCTGTGGAAGAATCGGCCACATTTCAGTGTGTGCCTCTGAAAACTGTTAGTGCTGGGGCAGATTGAGTCATACTTCAGACCTGCACCTCTTAAAGGGTGGTAGTGCTGGGCAAACAGTCAAATGTCATGCCAGTCTATCGCAAACACAGGTAGTGATGAGGAAGATTCATACACGATTCAGACACATTTCAGTATGTGCCTCTAAAAGACTGGTAGTGCTGGGCAGAGTCAGTCACATGTCAGGCCAGTGTATCTGAAAGACTGGTAGTGCTGGGCAGAGTCAGTCACATGTCAGGCCAGTGTATCTGAAAGACTGGTAGTGCTGGGCAGAGTCAGTCACATGTCAGGCCTGTGTATCTGAAAGACTGGTAGTGCTGGGCAGAGTCAGTCACATGTCAGGCCAGTGTATCTGAAAGACTGGTAGTGCTGGGCAGAGTCAGTCACATGTCAGGCCAGTGTGTCTGAAAGACTGGTAGTGCTGGGCAGAGTCAGTCACATGTCAGGCCTGTGTATCTGAAAGACTGGTAGTGCTGGGCACAGTCAGTCGCATGTCAAGCCAGTGTGTCTGAAAGACTGGTAGTGCTGGGCAGAGTCAGTCACATGTCAGGCCTGTGTATCTGAAAGACTGGTAGTGCTGGGCAGAGTCAGTCACATGTCAGGCCAGTGTATCTGAAAGACTGGTAGTGCTGGGCACAGTCAGTCGCATGTCAAGCCAGTGTGTCTGAAAGACTGGTAGTGCTGGGCAGAGTCAGTCACATGTCAGGCCTGTGTATCTGAAAGACTGGTAGTGCTGGGCAGAGTCAGTCACATGTCAGGCCAGTGTATCTGAAAGACTGGTAGTGCTGGGCAGAGTCAGTCACATGTCAGGCCAGTGTGTCTGAAAGACTGGTAGTGCTGGGCAGAGTCAGTCACATGTCAGGCCTGTGTATCTGAAAGACTGGTAGTGCTGGGCAGAGTCAGTCACATGTCAGGCCAGTGTATCTGAAAGACTGGTAGTGCTGGGCAGAGTCAGTCGCATGTCAGGCCAGTGTATCTGAAAGACTGGTAATGCTGGGCAGAGTCAGTCACATGTCAGGCCAGTCTGTCTGAAAGACTGGTAGTGCTGGGCAGAGTCAGTCAGATGTCAGGCCTTTGTAACTGAAAGACTGGTAGTGCTGGGCAGAGTCAGTCACATGTCAGGCCGTGTATCAGAAAGACTGGTAGTGCTGTGCAGAGTCAGTCACATGTCAGGCCAGTGTGTCTGAAATACTGGTAGTGCTGGGCAGAGTCAGTCACATGCCAGGCCTGTGTATCTGAAAGACTAGTAGTGTTGGGCAGAGTCAGTCACATGTCAGGCCAGTGTATCTGAAAGACTGGTAGTGCTGGGCAGAGTCAGTCACATGTCAGGCCAGTGTATCTGAAAAACTGGTAGTGCTGGGCAGAGTCGGTCACATGTCAGGCCAGTGTATATGAAAGACTGGTAGTGCCGGGGAAGAAGCAGCCACATTGACGTCTGTAACTTTGAAAGACTGGTAGTGCTGGGGAAGATTCTGTCATATTTCAGGCCTGTGCCTCCTAAAACTGGAAGTGCTGGGCATGTACACTCACATATTCCAAGGTCTAGTAGTAATAGAGAAGAGTAACTGACATGTGAGACTTTTCCCCATACAAAGGGTGGCAGTATTGAGGCACATTGACTTGCACATCAAACCTGTGCCTCTTAAAGGTGGGAAATGAGGTAGCAGAGTCAGCCACGTTGTAGGCCTGTGCTTCTGGTGGCACAATCAGTCACATATCTGGATTGGGCCGTTGCAGGCCTGTGCTTCTGGTGGCACAATCAGTCACATATCTGGATTGGGCCGTTGCAGGCCTGTGCTTCTGGTGGCACAATCAGTCACATATCTGGATTGGGCCGTTGCAGGCCTGTGCTTCTGGTGGCACAATCAGTCACATATCTGGCTTGGGCTGCTGCAAGACGCATGGTGTTGTGGCAGAGTCAGCCACGTTGCAGGCCTGTGCTTCTGGTGGCACAATCAGTCACATATCTAGCCTGGGCTGCTGCAAGACGCATGGTGTTGTGGCAGAGTCAGTCACATTGCAGGCCTGTGCTTCTGGTTGCACAATCAGTCACATATCTGGCTTGGGCTGCTGCAAGACGCATGGTGTTGTGGCAGAGTCAGTCACATTGCAGGCCTGTGCTTCTGGTGGCACAATCAGTCACATATCTGGCTTGGGCTGCTGCAAGACGCATGGTGTTGTGGCAGAGTCAGTCACATTGCAGGCCTGTGCTTCTGGTGGCACAATCGGTCACATATCTGGCTTGGGCTGCTGCAAGACGCATGGTGTTGTGGCAGAGTCAGCCACATTGCAGGCCTGTGCTTCTGGTGGCACAATCGGTCACATTTCAGGCTTGGGCTGCTGCAAGACGCATGGTGTTGTGGCAGAGTCAGTCACATTGCAGACCTGTGCTTCTGGTGGCACAATCGGTCACATATCTGGCATGGCCTGCTGCAAGACGCATGGTGTTGTGGCAGAGTCAGTCACATTGCAGGCCTGTGCTTCTGGTGGCACAATCAGTCACATATCTGGCTTGGGCTGCTGCAAGACACATGGTGTTGTGGCAGAGTCAGCCACATTGCAGGCCTGTGCTTCTGGTGGCACAATCAGTCACATATCTGGCTTGGGCTGCTGCAAGACGCATGGTGTTGTGGCAGAGTCAGCCACATTGCAGGCCTGTGCTTCTGGTGGCACAATCAGTCACATATCTGGCTTGGGCTGCTGCAAGACGCATGGTGTTGTGGCAGAGTCAGCCACATTGCAGGCCTGTGCTTCTGGTGGCACAATCAGTCACATATCTGGCTTGGGATGCTGCAAGACGCATGGTGTTGTGGCAGAGTCAGTCACATTGCAGGTCTGTGCTTCTGGTGGCGCAATCAGTCACATATCTGGCTTGGGCTGCTGCAAGACGCATGGTGTTTTGGCAGAGTCAGTCACATTGCAAGCCTGTGCTTCTGGTGGCGCAATCAGTCACATATCTGGCTTGGGCTGCTGCAAGACGCATGGTGTTGTGGCAGAGTCAGCCACATTGCAGGCCTGTGCTTCTGGTGGCGCAATCAGTCACATATCTGGCTTGGGCTGCTGCAAGACGCATGGTGTTGTGGCAGAGTCAGCCACATTGCAGGCCTGTGCTTCTGGTGGCACAATCAGTCACATATCTGGCTTGGGCTGCTGCAAGACTCATGGTGTTGTGGCAGAGTCAGTCACATTGCAGGCCTGTGCTTCTGGTGGCACAATCAGTCACATATCTGGCTTGGGCTGCTGCAAGACGCATGGTGTTGTGGCAGAGTCAGCCACATTGCAGGCCTGTGCTTCTGGTGGCACAATCAGTCACATATCTGGCTTGGGCTGCTGCAAGACGCATGGTGTTGTGGCAGAGTCAGCCACATTTCAGGCCTGTGCTTCTGGTGGCACAATCAGTCACATATCTGGCTTGGGCTGCTGCAAGACGCATGGTGTTGTGGCAGAGTCAGCCACGTTGCAGGCCTGTGCTTCTGGTGGCACAATCAGTCACATATCTGGCTTGGGCTGCTGCAAGACGCATGGTGTTGTGGCAGAGTCAGTCACGTTGCAGGCCTGTGCTTCTGGTGGCACAATCAGTCACATATCTGGCTTGGGCTGCTGCAAGACGCATGGTGTTGTGGCAGAGTCAGTCACGTTGCAGGCCTGTGCTTCTGGTGGCACAATCAGTCACATATCTGGCTTGAGCTGCTGCAAGACGCATGGTGTTGTGGCAGAGTCAGTCACGTTGCAGGCCTGTGCTTCTGGTGGCACAATCAGTCACATATCTGGCTTGAGCTGCTGCAAGACGCATGGTGTTGTGGCAGAGTCAGTCACGTTGCAGGCCTGTGTTTCTGGTGGCACAATCAGTCACATATCTGGCTTGGGCTTCTGCAAGACGCATGGTGTTGTGGCAGAGTCAGCCACGTTGCAGGCCTGTGCTTCTGGTGGCACAATCAGTCACATATCTGGCTTGGGCTGCTGCAAGACGCACGGTGTTGTGGCAGAGTCAGCCATGTTGCAGGCCTGTGCTTCTGGTGGCACAATCAGTCACATATCTGGCTTGGGCTGCTGCAAGACGCACGGTGTTGTGGCAGAGTCAGCCACGTTGCAGGCCTGTGCTTCTGGTGGCACAATCAGTCACATATCTGGCTTGGGCTGCTGCAAGACGCACGGTGTTGTGGCAGAGTCAGCCACGTTGCAGGCCTGTGCTTCTGGTGGCACAATCAGTCACATATCTGGCTTGGGCTGCTGCAAGACGCACGGTGTTGTGGCAGAGTCAGCCACGTTGCAGGCCTGTGCTTCTGGTGGCACAATCAGTCACATATCTGGCTTGGGCTGCTGCAAGACGCACGGTGTTGTGGCAGAGTCAGCCACGTTGCAGGCCTGTGCTTCTGGTGGCACAATCAGTCACATATCTGGCTTGGGCTGCTGCAAGACGCATGGTGTTGTGGCAGAGTCAGCCACATTGCAGGCCTGTGCTTCTGGTGGCACAATCAGTCACATATCTGGCTTGGGCTGCTGCAAGACGCATGGTGTTGTGGCAGAGTCAGCCACATTGCAGGCCTGTGCTTCTGGTGGCACAATCAGTCACATATCTGGCTTGGGCTGCTGCAAGACGCATGGTGTTGTGGCAGAGTCAGCCACATTGCAGGCCTGTGCTTCTGGTGGCACAATCAGTCACATATCTGGCTTGGGCTGCTGCAAGACGCATGGTGTTGTGGCAGAGTCAGTCACATTGCAGGCCTGTGCTTCTGGTGGCACAATTCGTCACATATCTGGCTTGGGCTGCTGCAAGACGCATGGTGTTGTGGCAGAGTCAGCCACGTTGCAGGCCTGTGCTTCTGGTGGCACAATCAGTCACATATCTGGCTTGGGCTGCTGCAAGACGCATGGTGTTGTGGCAGAGTCAGTCACGTTGCAGGCCTGTGCTTCTGGTGGCACAATCAGTCACATATCTGGCTTGGGCTGCTGCAAGACGCATGGTGTTGTGGCAGAGTCAGTCACGTTGCAGGCCTGTGCTTCTGGTGGCACAATCAGTCACATATCTGGCTTGGGCTGCTGCAAGACGCATGGTGTTGTGGCAGAGTCAGTCACGTTGCAGGCCTGTGCTTCTGGTGGTACAATCAGTCACATATCTGGCTTGGGCTGCTGCAAGACGCATGGTTTTGTGGCAGAGTCAGCCACGTTGCAGGCCTGTGCTTCTGGTGGCACAATCAGTCACATATCTGGCTTGGGCTGCTGCAAGACGCTTGGTGTTGTGGCAGAGTCAGCCACGTTGCAGGCCTGTGCTTCTGGTGGCACAATCAGTCACATATCTGGCTTGGGCTACTGCAAGACGCATGGTGTTGTGGCAGAGTCAGCCACGTTGCAGGCCTGTGCTTCTGGTGGCACAATCAGTCACATATCTGGCTTGGGCTGCTGCAAGACGCATGGTGTTGTGGCAGAGTCAGTCACGTTGCAGGCCTGTGCTTCTGGTGGCACAATCAGTCACATATCTGGCTTGGGCTGCTGCAAGACGCATGGTGTTGTGGCAGAGTCAGTCACGTTGCAGGCCTGTGCTTCTGGTGGCACAATCAGTCACATATCTGGCTTGGGCTGCTGCAAGACGCATGGTGTTGTGGCAGAGTCAGTCACGTTGCAGGCCTGTGCTTCTGGTGGCACAATCAGTCACATAGCTGGCTTGGGCTGCTGCAAGACGCATGGTGTTGTGGCAGAGTCAGCCACGTTGCAGGCCTGTGCTTCTGGTGGCACAATCAGTCACATATCTGGCTTGGGCTGCTGCAAGACGCATGGTGTTGTGGCAGAGTCAGTCACGTTGCAGGCCTGTGCTTCTGGTGGCACAATCAGTCACATATCTGGCTTGGGCTGCTGCAAGACGCATGGTGTTGTGGCAGAGTCAGCCACGTTGCAGGCCTGTGCTTCTGGTGGCACAATCAGTCACATATCTGGCTTGGGCTGCTGCAAGACGCATGGTGTTGTGGCAGAGTCAGCCACGTTGCAGGCCTGTGCTTCTGGTGGCACAATCAGTCACATATCTGGCTTGGGCTGCTGCAAGACGCATGGTGTTGTGGCAGAGTCAGCCACGTTGCAGGCCTGTGCTTCTGGTGGCACAATCAGTTACATATCTGGCTTGGGCTGCTGCAAGACGCATGGTGTTGTGGCAGAGTCAGCCACGTTGCAGGCCTGTGCTTCTGGTGGCACAATCAGTCACATATCTGGCTTGGGCTGCTGCAAGACGCATTGCGTTGTGGCAGAGTCAGTCACATTGCAGGCCTGTGCTTCTGGTGGCACAATCAGTCACATATCTGGCTTGGGCTGCTGCAAGACGCATGGTGTTGTGGCAGAGTCAGTCACATTGCAGGCCTGTGCTTCTGGTGGCACAATCAGCCACATATCTGGCTTGGGCTGCTGCAAGACGCATGGTGTTGTGGCAGAGTCAGTCACATTGCAGGCCTGTGCTTCTGGTGGCACAATCAGTCACATATCTGGCTTGGGCTGCTGCAAGACGCATGGTGTTGTGGCAGAGTCAGTCACATTGCAGGCCTGTGCTTCTGGTGGCACAATCAGTCACATATCTGGCTTGGGCTGCTGCAAGACGCATGGTGTTGTGGCAGAGTCAGCCACATTGCAGGCCTGTGCTTCTGGTGGCACAATCAGTCACATATCTGGCTTGGGCTGCTGCAAGACGCATGGTGTTGTGGCAGAGTCAGTCACATTGCAGGCCTGTGCTTCTGGTGGCACAATCAGTCACATATCTGGCTTGGGCTGCTGCAAGACGCATGGTGTTGTGGCAGAGTCAGTCACATTGCCATCTCTTGCCCCTGAACATATGGTTGCAAGATGCGCATCCCAATTGACACCGAAAAGCTCCCTTCTACCATTAAGATAATGCTTAGAATAAAAATATGCATGTATGTTTTCCGGTGCGTGTGAAACTGGTTGAAGCACTGGATGAACCAACTAAGAACAAGACACCTACTGTTTTAGACCAACATTCATGCCCATCCAAGACTACAATATAATCACAGGAGATCTAGGAAAAAGTTGGCCGCTTTGTATTCAGAACAGCGATAGCTTCCTTTGGAGGAGAACCTAGCAGCAGTGTATCCAGAAGAGCAACAGCTTCCTGAGGAGGAGGACCCAGAGCAAGTGTATCCAGAAGAGCAACAGCTTCCTGAGGAGGAGAACCCAGAATAAGTGTATCCAGAAGAGCAACAGCTTCCTGAGGAGGAGGACCCAGAGCAAGTGTATCCAGAAGAGCAACAGCTTCCTGAGGAGAACCCAGAATAAGTGTATCCTGAAGAGCAACAGCTTTCAAAGCATGAGGACTGTGAAGCAGCATATCCAGAAGAGCAACAGCTTCCAGAGGAGGAGGACCCTGAAGCAGTGTATCTAGAAGAGCAACAGCTTCCTGAGGAGGAGAACCCAGAATAAGTGTATCCTGAAGAGCAACAGCTTTCAAAGCATGAGGACTGTGAAGCAGCATATCCAGAAGAGCAACAGCTTCCAGAGGAGGAGGACCCAGCGTCAGTGTATCCAAAAGAGCAACAGCTTCCCGAGGAGGAGAACCCAGAATAAGTGTATGCTGAAGAGCAACAGCTTTCAAAGCATGAGGGCTGTGAAGCAGCATATCCAGAAGAGCAACAGCTTCCAGAGGAGGAGGACCCTGAAGCAGTGTATCCAGAAGAGCAACAGCTTCCTGAGGAGGAGAACCCAGAATAAGTGTATCCTGAAGAGCAACAGCTTTCAAAGCATGAGGACTGTGAAGCAGCATATCCAGAAGAGCAACAGCTTCCAGAGGAGGAGGACCCTGAAGCAGTGTATCCAGAAGAGCAACAGCTTCCTGAGGAGGAGAACCCAGAATAAGTGTATCCAGAAGAGCAACAGCTTCCTGAGGAGGAGGACCCAGAGCAAGTGTATCCAGAAGAGCAACAGCTTCCTGAGGAGAACCCAGAATAAGTATATCCTGAAGAGCAACAGCTTTCAAAGCATGAGGACTGTGAAGCAGCATATCCAGAAGAGCAACAGCTTCCAGAGGAGGAGGACCCAGCGTCAGTGTATCCAAAAGAGCAACAGCTTCCCGAGGAGGAGAACCCAGAATAAGTGTATCCTGAAGAGCAACAGCTTTCAAAGCATGAGGACTGTGAAGCAGCATATCCAGAAGAGCAACAGCTTCCAGAGGAGGAGGACCCTGAAGCAGTGTATCCAGAAGAGCAACAGCTTCCTGAGGAGGAGAACCCAGAATAAGTGTATCCTGAAGAGCAACAGCTTTCAAAGCATGAGGACTGTGAAGCAGCATATCCAGAAGAGCAACAGCTTCCAGAGGAGGAGGACCCAGCGTCAGTGTATCCAAAATTAGCAACAGCTTCCCGAGGAGGAGAACCCAGAATAAGTGTATCCTGAAGAGCAACAGCTTTCAAAGCATGAGGACTGTGAAGCAGCATATCCAGAAGAGCAACAGCTTCCAGAGGAGGAGGACCCTGAAGCAGTGTATCCAGAAGAGCAACAGCTTCCAGAGGAGGAGGACCCTGAAGCAGTGTATCCAGAAGAGCAACAGCTTCCCGAGGAGGAGAACCCAGAATAAGTGTATCCTGAAGAGCAACAGCTTTCAAAGCATGAGGACTGTGAAGCAGTTTATCCGGAAGAGCAACAGCTTCCTGAGGAGGAGGAGGACCCAGAACAAGTGTATCCAGAAGAGCAACAGCTTCCGGAGGAGGAGGACCCTGAAGCAGTGTATCCCAAAGCGAAACAGCTTCCTGAGTATGAGGACCCAGCAACAGCGTATCCAGAAGAGCAACAACTTCCTAAGGCTGAGGAACCAGCTGTTGGCCGGTTACTCTGCCTGCTGAATTGCCCCCACAAGGTACATTCATTAGAGACTATGTGAGTACCGTGAACTCACACCCCAAGGTACCGCATTATTATGCACATTGTTTTATCCTTGTTCGCCACTAAGCTCCACCTACATTCATAGTATGGACTGTCCCACGGTACCTATCATGTATTCCATATCCCGTTAGCATTTGATTGTACTCAAATGCTAGCCTAAGATATTACACTGGGACTCCCACACACCTCTGCCTGTTTAAAATTTGGCTTGGACATCAACACCTAGCTTGCCCTATGGTATACTTACTTGTCTGTTACATTATTGAATGACCTTGATTCTTGCATTGAATAGTAGCCATTTGCTAGCAGACTATAGACAGAGTATAAATGTGCCTATGACCCTGCACTAGCAATTATACCTGCACCAGCATAGAGTACCCCTAATCGCAGTTCCACTAGCCCTCTTTCTGCATTAATTAATGTGATACCTGTAGCAGATGCCTGCACAGAGTACAACCCAGCTTAGAGTGTTTTTTCAACTTGTACAAAAATCGAATCTAGCTCTTAGTACATATCAGGCTTAGCATGACATAATCATCAATGTATCCTACTCTAGAAACTGCAGCCTAGTATTAGCATTGAGAACATCTTAGTCATAAGCATTTTTGACAGACTGCAATAATCCCAAATCTAGATGCTTGTACTTCCCATACTTTCTCTTTGGAAACTTTTGTTGCATCCCATAGCATGACTGTAACTAGCTATTAGCACGCAGCATCTAACTACAACTAGCATTTGCTAGATACAGCATTGAAGTCCCTCCCCCTTACCCATACTGAATTGACACTTAGATATTAGTATGAACTCAGCATAGTATGACAATGACCTCCACCACTTTGACTATACTAGCCCAGACCGCACTATTTACCTGTGCCATTATAGCCATTATGGCCACTGCCATTATAACAATCCCTCCTAAGGATAGGAACCTGAGACTTAGGTCCAGATTGTCTCCTATCTATGAACCCGATAGAAACTTCCCCAACAACGTTAATAATTGAACCACTACCCGGTCTAAGAACCTGTCTCCCACTCTAACGCAAACGACTCATTCCACCGTCCAAGTCTCCCCCAAAAATCACACTTCACCAAACACCCTCTCTCATAAAACTTCGATAACTGCCAACATTCACAGTACTTTAATGCTAACAGGGTCCCTCATTAACTCTAGATCTATGGTAGCTCATGCTACTGAAATCACAGACATCTTAAACAATGACAATCTTGCTTTATTGGCCATAACTGAGACTTGGCTCCATGAGGCTGCAGAACCAGCTCTCATGTTAGCATGACAACTACCAAACCATTAGAGTGGACCGGCTGAGTGCCAGAGGTGGTAGCCTAGCCATCATCTTCAAAACAAACCACCCTATTAGACTTCCCACCTCAGCGCACCTCTCATCTTGTGAAGTACTTACTGCCAAATTGCCCCTCTCTAACAACCACACCCTAACTATCCATCTGATATACAGACCCCCTGGGCCACTAGGCACCTTCGAAGACGACCTAACTAGTCTTCTAGCCGATAACACCAAATATCACTCTCAGACACGACTGCTGGTAGATTTCAATCTAGGCTTTTATGATACCGACAATAAACAAGCTGACTCTATTGCAGCCTTAATAAATGACCACGGTCTCACGCAAAAAGTCCTCTCCCCAACGCACATCAAAGGAAGGACCCTTGACTGGTTTTTCCGAACTAAACTGCAACATCAACATTACTGATATGGTCCCATAATCTTGGACAGACCATCACTTAATACATTTCTCTGCCGCATGAGACCTCCTTAGCCCAAAGTTTAATAACATGGCACTGACTCTTCCCACCAGAAGTAAGAAGGATATCACCGCTGAAAAACTCATCCCTCTTCTCCTCCCTGCCATCTCTGGAATGGAAAATAACAACCCTGACGCATTGGTAAATACCTTCAACAATGCTATAACTAAGGCACTGGACACGATCGCGCCTATCAAACTGCGCAAAGCTAGGCAAGTAGCGCACCTGAATGCCTGGTTCACCCCCCAACTCAAATCCTTAAGATCACAAAAAAAGAAACTCCATTCTATTTGGCACCACCCCCCGACCGAAAATAATAAACATACTCTAACAGAATTTGCAAAAATGTACAAAAAAGAAATAACCAAAGCTAAAAAGAACACCTTCAACGACAGGATCGAGAAAGCTAAATCTAACCCTAAAGACTTATTTGCCATCCTCCGTGAACTAGAATCCCCAATCCAACCGGTAGACAATGCCCCAAAGGACAAAGCATGGAGTACCAACATACAAAATACTCTCTCCAATAAAATCTCGACCCTACAATGCAAAATTGCCAAAAAAAGGCCTCACTACCACCTACTGACCAACAAATGAGTCAACCCTTAGCGACTAGGACAACCACTCCCTTTAGACTCGAAACTATCTCCACAATTGAAACAGAAAAAATAATAAATTCCTCAAACATTCTAACTGTAAAGGCGACACGTGCCTAGCACAGATAATAAAGGATGCAGCGAGAGACCTTGCCCCTTTTATCACCAAGCTGATAAACTCCTCATTCAAAGCTACTACAGTACCGGCCAACCTTAAAGAATCATGGGTCCTCCCGCTACTTAAAAAACAAACGTTGGATCCCACTATCCCCACCAATTACAGACCCATCACCACTGTGCCATTTCTTCTTAAAATCTTAGAGCTGTTACATACAAATCCAGGACTACCTGGAAGCCAACTACTTACTAGGCTCACGACAATCAGGCTTCTGCCCTCTCCATGGCACTGAACAGCACTGCTAGATCTTAAAACACAAATTGAAGAATTAAAGGATAACGGAAAAATGGCGTTGCTACTCCTATTGGACTTGTCGCCAGCGTTTGCCTTGGTGGATCATGCAGTGCTATGCAACCACCTCCAATTTGCCGCCAACGTCTCCAAAGATGCTATAGCTTGCATCCAATCCTTCTTATCTAACGGGACCATGAGAGTCTTCTCTA
Organism: Ambystoma mexicanum; assembly: GCF_040938575.1. Taxonomy (NCBI): domain Eukaryota; kingdom Metazoa; phylum Chordata; class Amphibia; order Caudata; family Ambystomatidae; genus Ambystoma; species Ambystoma mexicanum. The sequence continues at coordinate 1,511,896,729 of NC_090922.1, forward strand.
CTTCAGCCTCTGCCGACCCCATCAAAATAACCTGCGGGGTCCCACAAGGCTCCTGTATCTCCCCTACTATGTATAATATCTTCACTAAGTCTTTATTTGACAAGTTGGATAGACTGGGTGTCACCTACACTAACTATGCAGACGACACCCAGATCCTCATACCCCTTTCGGGCAACTTTGAGGCAGACTCAGCCTTGGTGAACAAGATATACACCCTCATTCAGGCATGGATGGCATCCAATGGGCCTCTGCCTGAATGACGAAAAAACAGAGTTACTAATCCTAGGGTCTGAAGCTAATATCCAAAAACGTAGCCCAAACTACACAACCTTTAACATTGATAACAACCCTATCAAGGTGATGCCTGTAGTCAAAACCTTAGGATTCTGCTTGGACTCCTCCCTCACTCTCAAAAAGCAAGTCAACTCCCTCGACTCTTCCACAACTTATACTTGCAAACTCATCAGAGCCGCCAGGCCTTACCTCTAGAGAGCTAGCTGCACCATACTAGCTAATTCTCTTATTATGTCAAGACTAGATTACTGTAATGCCCTGTACTCAGGAGCCAACAAATAAATTACAGACACAATTCAAAGACTGCAGAATAATGCCCTGAGGGCAGCATTGTACATCCCTTACAGAGACATTTCACCCAATTTAGGAAGGAGGTTAACTGGCTGAAAATATCGGACAGAATTCTCCTCAAAACAGCATCCCTCAGCTCTAAATGCCTGAATAATCTGGCACCCCCATACCTAATGGATAAAATTACCAGGAGAACAGCTACCCGTCCTATGAGATCTGCCAACTCATCTATGTTAGTGATTCCTAGATTAAACAATCGACAGCGGGAGGAACAAGCTTCCCAGTTAAAGCGGCACAATGCTGGAACAAACTACCAATTGACCTGAGACTAGAACAACCTTTCCCTATATTCAGACATAAGATACTCAAGTGGCTACATACCAATGACACCTAACTGACGATTTACACTTGTACCTACTCTGGCCCCTACTTGACCCCCTGCTTTTGCCAAATTACACAGTACTAGGGTTAACCGTGTACGTATGGTTGTCTGCGCTGTCATACTTGTATGTACTATGGGCACACGATGATGCAGATATGTAGGTGGCACTTACATATGTTTATATGTAGGTATGTACATACAGTTTCTCATGTTAATGCTCCCTCGACTTACCAAGACCCTTGCTATGCATTTGATGTACCTATTATCTTGTATTTTTCCCTATTGTGCAATTACCTGCTCTATGGATTGCTACCTTCTACTGTAACTAAGTTTTAAGATTTCTTGTATCTGTTGCGCCCGTCTACCTGAGGGCTTGGTGCGCATTACCAAACAAATAAATAAACAAACAAACAAACAAACCAGCAGCAGCATATCCAGAAGAGCAACAAGTTCCAGAGGAGGAGGACCCAGCACCAGTGTATCCAGAAGAGCAACAGCCTCCAAAGGATGAGGAGCGTGAAGCAGTTTATCCAGAAGAGCAACAGCTTCTTGAAGGGGAGGACCTTGCAGCGGTGTATCCAGAAGATCAACAGCTTCCCGAAGAGGATGACCCTGAAGCAGTGTATCCAGAAGAGCAAACGCTTCCAGAGGAGAACCCTGAAGCAGTGTATCTTGAAGAGCAACAGCTTCCTGAGTGTGAAGACCCAGCAGCAGTGTATCCAGAAGAGCAACAACTTCCTAAGCATGTGGACCCAGCAGCAGCATATCCAGAAAAGCAACAGCTTCCAGAGGAGCAGGACCCAACGTCAGTGCATCCAGAAGAGCAACAGCTTCCTGAAGAGGAGGACCCACAATAAGTGTATTCATAAAAGCAACAGCTTCTAGAGGATGAGGACCCTAAAGCAGCTTTTCCAGAAGAGCAACACCTTCTTGCGTATCAGGGCCCTGAAACAGTGTATCTATAAGAGCAACAGCTTTCCTGAGGATGAGGACACTGATGCAGTGTATCCAGAAGAGCGGCAGCTTTCTGAGGGCGCGGGCCCTGAAGCAGTGTCCAGAAGAATGACAGCTTCCTGAGGGTGAGGGCCCTGAAGCAGTGTCCAGAAGAATGACCGCTTCCTGAGGGTGACTGCCCTGAAGCAGTGTATCCAGATAAGCAACAGCTTCCTGAGGAGGAGGACCCTGAAATACTGTATCCAGAAGAATGACAGCTTTGTGAGGGTGAGGACCCTGAAGCAGTGTATCCAGAAGAGCAACAGCTTCCTGAGGGCCTGCATCATTACATTTCTGATTACTTCGATTTCCTCAAAATTATACGGAATCGTTGAACATTTCAGCATGACATTTTTCCAAAACCATACTATGCTGGCTGTTTCTCCAAATTGGAAATTTTGTTGAAAACATGTTAATCTGTTGAAAATGTATTGAGAAAACAAAATAGCACAATTTTCAAACTGCTCCCATTCATTTTCCCATAGAGAAAAAAGTGATTCAAACACCCATAACGTGAAAACCGCTGGATGTGATTTGCACCAAACAATAAACAACTTGGCACATGGTGTCACAGATGTGCCTTTTGTCTATTTGATGTAAATCCATTCAGTAGTTTTTTTAACATATTTGAGAGAGAAGTGGGAGCCCGCTGCACTCCAAAAACATCTACATAGCTCCTATCGTGCATTGCTGGAAAAATGCTTTATAGGAAAAGAAATACCTTTTTTATGCTCGATGGGACTGATTCCTGTTGTAATTCTGAGAAAAGCAGAGGAAGGAAGGAAGGAAGGAAGGAAGGAAGGAAGGAAGGAAGGGAGGGAGGGAGGGAGGGAGGGAGGGAGGGAGGGAGGAAGGAATTCTTTATTGGCCTAGAAGTGGGAGGAGAAGAGCTGTGCCCAAGCATTTTACTTTTATATGGGGATCCTGTTGAATCTTGGGAGATTCCGGCAGTAATCTCAAAAGACGTGCTTGAAAAATACAATTGCCCTCATTACAAGTCAGGCGTTAATGGTTTAACGGCGCCGTCGGCGCCGTTAACCCTTAACGCCTGATTCACACTTTAATGCCTGCTTTTTGCAGGCGTTAAAGTCCAAGGCGCTAAGCGACCTTGGTGCTAATTACGGCACCGTAATTTACGGTGCCGTAATTAGCGCCTTCCCCATCCCCATTATGCCCTATAGGGAAAAAATGGGAATGGGGAAGGGCAAATGGTGAATGGGGAATTAACGTCCCACTCACCTTGGAATGGGGCGGTAATTCCGCCATCCACCATGCCGGAATCCGGCATGGACCATGGTGCTAATAGCACCATGGTCCAGCGCCTGGGTTGTAATGAGGGCCAATGTGTCACATGAACTGGAGAGGGAAAGGGGGGGATGTGAAAGGGTTCAGAAGAAGGAAGTGGTGGGGGCAACAAAAAGGAGTGAAATATAGAGTGTGTGCCAGTGCCGATGGGCAAGACTTTCACATTTGGGAGCGTTTTACCTTTACCACGGAAATCAGCAGACGGTGCTTTATCGCTGGACTCAGTTTAAACCATATTATGAAAAAGATTGATGTGTTGCCGATGGACTTTTGGCCTCTGGCTATAGTTTTAACCCGGGCAGAAGCTGTATCTGCTTATTTACTACAGAGGGGGATATGGGTCTTATGTAATCAGTGTTGCAATATGTTCAGTGGACCTGGTCAATGGACATGTGAGCTGGTCATGGTCAGTGGATTTGCAACCTGCTGGCCAAGGTCCTGTGTCTTTTTTTAATATTTGGTGTACCTTTGTTTAGGTAATTACTAAGGCCGGTCTGAGGAGGAAGCAGTTGATGAAATACGTGTTGGGATGAGTAAGAGTGGACCGAGGGTGAGTGGGCACTGGAACGAAGACGAGCGAGGTGGCGGTCATGGGATACTGTAATGAGGAGGAAGCAGATAGGGGTGATGTAATAATGGGATGAGAAAGAGTGAGGTGGCGTAATGCATCTGTACTATTGTATACCTCTGTAAGCGCTCCATTATGTGTCTGTATTGGTGTATACCTCTGTAAAGCGCTCCATTGCTTCTAAAAGCTGAGGTGGTGTAATGCAGCAGATTAATAGTGAGGTACTGGGAGGAGGAAGAGTGAGGTGGTGTAATACAGCAGATTAATAGTGAGGTACTGGGAGGAGGAAGAGTGAGGTGGTGTAATGCAGCAGCTTAATAATGAAGTACTGGGAGGAGGAAGAGTGAGATGATGTAATGCAGCAGATTAATAATGAGGTACTGGGAGGAGGAAGAGTGAGGTGGTGTAATGAAGCAGATTAATAGTGAGCTACTGGGAGGAAGAAGGGTGAGGTGGTGTAATGTGCAGATTAATAATGAGGTACTGGTAGTAGGAAGAGTGAGGTGATGTAATGCAGCAGATTAATAGTGAGGTACTGGGAGGAGGAAGAGTGAGGTGGTGTAATGCAGCAGATTAATAGTGAGGTACTGGGAGGAGGAAGAGTGAGGCGGTGTAATGCGCAGATTAATAGTGAGGTACTGGGAGGAGGAAGAGTGAGGTGGTGTAATGCAGAAGTTTAATAATAAAGTGCTGGGAGGAGGAAGAGTGAGGTGATGTAATGTAGCAGATTAATAATGAGGTACTGGGAGGAGGAAGAGTGAGGCGATGTAATGCAGCAGATTAATAATGAGGTATTGGGAGGATGAAGAGTGAGGTGATGTAATGCAGCAGATTAATAGTGAGGTACTGGGAGGAGGAAGAGTGAATTGGTGTAATGCAGCAGATTAATAATGAGGTACTGGGAGGTGGAAGAGTGAGGTGTTGTAATGCAGTAGATTAATAATGAGGTACTGGGAGGAGGAAGAGTGATGTGGTGTAATGTGCAGATTAATAGTGAGGTACTGGGAGGAGGAAGAGTGAGGTAGTGTAATGCACAGATTAATAATGAGGTACTGGGAGGAGGAAGAGTGAGGTGATGTAATGCAGCAGATTAATAGTGAGGTACTGGGAGGAGGAAGAGTGAAATGGTGTAATGCGCAGATTAATAATGAGGTACTGGGAGGAGGAAGAGTGAGGTGAAGTAATGCAGCAGTTTAATAATGAGGTACTGGGAGGAGGAAAAGTGAGGTGGTGTAATGCACAGATTAATAGTGAGGTACTGGGAGGAGGAAGAGTGAGGCGGTGTAATGCGCAGATTAATAGTGAGGTACTGGGAGGAGGAAGAGTGAGGTGGTGTAATGCAGAAGTTTAATAATAAAGTGCTGGGAGGAGGAAGAGTGAGGCGGTGTAATGTAGCAGATTAATAATGAGGTACTGGGAGGAGGAAGAGTGAGGCGATGTAATGCAGCAGATTAATAATGAGGTACTGGGAGGTGGAAGAGTGAGGTGTTGTAATGCAGCAGATTAATAATGAGGCACTGGGAGGAGGAAGAGTGAGGTGGTGTAATGTGCAGATTAATAGTGAGGTACTGGGAGGAGGAAGAGTGAGGTGGTGTAATGCACAGATTAATAATGAGGTACTGGGAGGAGGAAGAGTGAGGTGATGTAATGCAGCAGATTAATAGTGAGGTACTGGGAGGAGGAAGAGTGAAATGGTGTAATGCGCAGATTAATAATGAGGTACTGGGAGGAGGAAGAGTGAGGTGATGTAATGCAGCAGATTAATAATGAGGTACTGGGAGGAGGAAGAGTGAGGTGATGTAATGCAGCAGATTAATAATGAGGTACTGGGAGGAGGAAGAGTGAGGTGGTGTAATGCACAGATTAATAGTGAGGTACTGGGAGGAGGAAGAGTGAGGTGGTGCAATGCGCAGATTAATAATGAGGTACTGGGAGGAGGAAGGGTGAGGTGGTGTAATGCAGTAGATTAATAATGTGGTACTGGGAGGAGGAAGAGTGAGGTGGTGTAATGCAGCAGATTAATAATGTGGTACTGGGAGGAGGAAGAGTGAGTCTGTTTGTATCTTGGCGTTACATTTCTGTTCCTTTTTTGGACAACATTGCAAGTTACTTTTCTGCTGATCTCTGCCACCCGATTGTGGCATTGTGGGTATAACTTCTCATGCCATCCCTGGCCCAGCATCACATCACTCGTGCTGGCATTCCGCCCCTCTTGGCGAGTCTACTGTCAATCTCCAGGAAAAGCAGGAGCACAATGCTGAATTTTAAAATCCAGTTTTTCGATAACATGTATACCCCTAGGCAATATCAAATTTTTAAATTTTGCCAGATCTGATTTTATATACAGACTGTCCCCACTTTCACAGCCACAGTACATGATCAGGTTGCAGTAGGCCACTGTTCCCCAACTGTACAATCACAGAATTCCTCCTTTGGGCAGAATTACAGTAAACACATGTCCAGGATATTCAGTGGGCAATTAAACAATTGCCTTATACATTCATTTAGTTGTTGCACACCTCCAATGTTGTCCCAGTGTGTAAGAAGCCAGTATATTTCTATGATAAAATGCAGGGCGTCAGTCCATGTGCAGGTCCCTGTCTGGTAACAGCTCATTCATTAGCTAGGAATTAGAGCTGAATACAGCTGTGAGGGACCAGTCATGGGAATTGTATTTCCTCTGTCGTAAATGAGGGCAAATCACTTTCTAGATTGGTTTGAGACATGTATTACATATTCCAGAAACCATGTGTGGGTTGGGAAGTTACAAGTGCCCAAGTGCCAACACGCGTTTCGACCTACGAACAGCCTTTATCAAGGCGGGGCTTGTTCCATGGATTTATTCATTGCTGATAAGAAGGGCGTTGCCCAGCAAGAATATTGGTGACAACAACAAGGCAGGGTCTTCCTATAAAATGGAGACCCAAATCTACATTTGTACCAAGCCCACTGGGGACAGGACTGGTAATCATTCCTACCCCTGACAACACGAGATGGCTCTTCCTCTCGCATTTGGTAGAGATATCTGTGAAACAAAGAAAGTTTAATTTCACCAGCAAATTCTTGCTGGGTAACGTGTTGCCTGGTCTGGAAAAGATCAGGGGCTGAGCTGTCAGGACTGTCAGGACTCGGGGCTAGCTAGATTTTAGTTTGTAACCATACTAGAGCTTCTATCCGGGGCTACAACCAAAAGACCTGGGTCTATATCCCCCTTTACCCCCCCCCCCCTCTGGGCAACGCCTCTCGTTTACAAGAGAGGAAATACAACGATCAAGACTGTAACCTCACGTCCGTACTCACCTGTAAATCGCAGCTAATGAACGTATTATCAGACTGGGGCATGCACGCGCACGGACAGAGGTGTAGTATTATCTCATGTTACATGTCTATAGGATGTGGGGAAGCCTATATGTGCCCACCCAAGCAGCAGTTCACCTGGTATTCCTTTCGCAAAGAGCGGCTGAAAAGTGTTTGCCCCACACCCTCTGACTTCCACTGTGTTTCCAGTCTGCAGAGTGCACTGCGCCCACCCTCTACCGCTGAGCTGTTCCTTCATTCACTTAATACACAGCAAGCCCTTGGCTTTGTCCTTTCTGAAATGAGCCTGCAATTCCCAGATTATTCTCCGAACATGTTCTTGGGTATACCAAGGGATGCCTAAAAAACGATGCTTCACAATTATGGCCTGAACACTTCATGGGCACTCCTGAGCACCTTTTGGTAGCATCGCGCAAACATGCTTCTACTAACTCTACCAGCGACCATCACATTCCCTCTACATGAACCCCCCATTACCCCATTCCTATCCCTGCTTACCCCCACACTTCACTTTTGACCTGTGTCGACCTCTTCCACCATAGGCTGTCATCTGGTTACCAAAGGCGTGGGCACTGTATGCCAATCACTCGCGGAAGGTACTGGGACCATGAGATCACTGTGGTGCTGATTGGTGCATATGAAAGCCTATTTACATAGCATGGCAATCCCAGAATGCTTTGTCATGAAGCCAAAAGGGTGTCACAATTGCAGAACACAGGGCGTCAGATTGAAGAAGATTAATGGGGGTTTGTGTAAGCTTTGGCCAAATAAATGGAGGAAAGAAGAGAACTGGAAGTAGAGAGTCTCTTGTGTCTCCTCTCCACCCTCTTGGTGTTTTTCATGGCTCGGAACATCACTCTGGCCATTGGTGGGGGTGCATTTCTTGAGTTCCTGCTTTCTTGTAAGCAGCTGTGGGCATCTACTGTACCTACTTCAACTATACCTGTAACCAATTGAGTAACGCATGTAACCAATTTCGTAAGAACCTGCGCCCAGATCTGGGTTTGGAGCGTTATATAAGGGACAAAATAAATTAAATAAATACATAAATACATCTTAATGAGGGTGGGCTTATCTCCTTCAGGTCCAGAGAGGGTCGCTTTCAATGGTGCTGTGTCACAAGGGTAGGTCGGAGCAGGTTTCTGACAATTGCCCAGAGCCCTGGGCAAAAAGGATGGCACCCCTGATCTTCACTGGCTTTTGTTCAGGGCTTTAGCTGCGTCCCTTTCTCAGGGTCCTGGTCCTTTCACCCACCCTCACAGCCTCTGTCTCCTCCTCTATGCCTAGGTACCAATGGGCCCTTCCCATATTCCCAGGATACTGGCTACAGCAGTAATAACCTCCACCCTTCACAGGTTAGCCCCTTTTTTGACTTGTGAGTATCCCCTTATCCCTATATGTTCCTCCTCTCCTCTTTTCTCCTCTTCAACTCCTGAGGGCTAACCTTGCTTACTTTCCCTGCTCATATGCCTCGTTTTCCTCTCCTCACTGCTAAGCATCCATTTCTCCTCTCTTATCGCTCTCATCCTCCTCTCCTTTAATTCAATTCCTCCTCACTCCTTTCTCTGCTCGTTTACCTTGACCTTTTTGATTTTGCACCACCTCCAGACCGCCTCCTGCTCATGTTTTTCTCTGCTTTTCCCTTCCTCCTGCTCCTCTTTCCCCTCTTTCCTCCACCCATACTCTCCTGCCATATTTGCTCCTCTCACTCCAAGTATTTCCTACAATGATCTTCAAAGGCCTGCCTGCTTCTTTTCCAAACGCCCACATCCTCCGTCCTGCATTGTAGAAGTGTCTTGGAGTATTCCTAGTAAAGGAATATGTCTCTATTGATTTTAAGTGTAAGTATTCTACAGCTGAGACGAAAAATTGGCGGATGTCTCCCTGCTTGACACACCTTGGCCCGACCCCTTTTTGTCCAAGGAGCAAGCTTTTCCAATGGCTGTGCGCTGTGTTGGGTTCTGAAATCGCTTGGAAGCGGGGTTGGTACTGCACAACTTTTTCCTGTTATCTCCTGGACTAAATCTTCATTATAAAAGGCATTTCTGCACGTGCAGCCCATGTCCTCAGAGTCACCCCCGCCCCTCTCATTCTGTGTAGTGTCATGGAACTCTGAGTCTTAGGGTCTCATTACGAGTTTACTCGCACATCTTGTACCACCATAATCACTGCTACTCAGTCATGTGGCATTACCACAGGGGTACAAGTGGTGGCACTGGAAGTCCCGGGTGGATAGCTCAGCGGCAACGTGCTCGCCTTGGAAGCAAGACTACACGGAACAACACGGGTTCGATCCCCGGGTCTGCGCTTAGAAACCTCTGGTTATTAAGCGCGTTATAAATAACCTATCGTATCATATCACTGTAGTGTCCAGCCCCATTTATGAAGTCCATAGGATTGTCTGATGGATTAACCGTAAGCGGTACGTCCATGTGATAGGCCAACTGATTACTGGAGAGAAATCCTCCACTCGACCTTCAAACTCAGAATTCTAAGGTATGGTAATGCGATGGTAAAATGAGGGTAATAGAATTACTGCCACTGAACATTCAGAGAAAGCTGCCAGTGAAGTCCACCTGGAACATAATGGCCGGCAGAGTGGTGAGGCACTGGCGCACCACATTGTGACTTGATTTGCAGGAAAGGAAAGTTCCTAACATGATATAGGGTGACAGACACCAGCTATGAGACCGAGGACAGGCAGCGAGGTGTCTCACTCGTTTCTGGAAGTAATGTGAGGATTTCACATTTGAGCGCATTGTGTTCTCCTGGTCAAATATCTGTCCCTCACTGTTCCCCAATTCTCTTTTATTGCAAAAGGCAGAACATTTAGGAGCAGGTGGATTGTAAGAGGTAAGTAAGAGCTAAATGATAACAAGAAAGTGGCCCCTTCTATTCAGCATGAAAGCAGTTTCATTTTGCGGTGCAGCGGAGTCACCCACGGAGTGCCTGGCACATGTTGGCATAAGGGATACCTGGATGTGCGTTAAGTTTTATTTATTTATTTTCATGTATTTAATTTTTCATTTATAGCAACGCGCCAAACCCTCAGGCATCAGGGCGCTAGTCACAGTAAGTGCAGTGCGGAACACCTCAGAATGCATGATTCGCGCCTTGAAACACGTGTATATAGGCGCGTTATAAATGCCATATCATATCATATCATGGTTACTTAGAATACATGGGTCATGCAGAGCAAAGTGGTTATGGGTGCACACGTGGTATCCATTGAGAAGACCTATTTCAGAGGTGTCTGCGGGGCTGCATTTTTGGAAGGGCACCTGTAGAGTGTGTATACTGCTGAATGGAAGACACACAGGTCTGTGTTTCCTGTTCCGAGCCGGTGGGGTGTACGCTCTCCAGCACAGAGAGAGACCACCCCAGAGAGCATGGAGACACGGTACACATGTAAGGTCACTAACAGATTCTGAGAAAAGACCCTCTCGCCGCAAACAGAGACTGCATCTTGTATCCGGCGGGTAAACAAGGCAGTGCTCCGGGTGTGCGCCGCCAGGCGCACTCAGACGCACTCCAAAGACTCAATTATGAAACTGGCTTGCTGGAATGCGGCAGAGTGTATGACAATGCTGGAGTGGCACTCACGATGCGTGACACTTGAGCGGTCTGTAGTCAAAGTGGGAGGAGGGTAGATAAGCTATTAGGGGTGCTCTTTGCCAGAAGATTCTCCAGGCACTGGCGCCAGGAGGAAGCAGCCTGCAGCCTTTAAGAGAGTGGTCACAGAGTGCTTGCTCGCTGGCCTCGGATCCAGGACGCTATATCCTGCCAGGGAGTCTCACGCTGGAAGCTTGGTGATGGGACTGGGGCGGCCTTGCGAGACGGGAGACCCCACCTGCTCTGTGATGCAGGCCCGGGGGAAGTGCTCACAGTACTCCAAGACCCCTAAATATACCGGCCAACCATGTAAAGTTTACTGGAACTAGAGTAACCGCAGTGGCTGATTAGCTAAGACCTGCCTTGCCGATAGAGCACGAGGAACGAGCAAAGAGAAGGTAGCCTGCCAGGGTTTATCAAAACGGGGAGCTCGCCGACCGAAGACCAGTAATCTCCGGGGACTCCCTGTTTATGCACAGAACCCCGCCTTCAGGCAGAAAAGAACTATTTAAGGGGCAAGACACGTGTAAGGAGCAACATTAAATTGCTAGCAGACCTCCAGGGCAGTGCTTTAAATGGAGAAAAAAAACGAGTGCAGGGACTCCCCAAGATACGCTTTGGCGCGGGTCCCTTTAAGGCACAGCACACCCTGTTCATGGCAAGCAATGCCCAGTGAGATTAAATGATGTGCCAAGGAGCACACACTTTGCTAAAGCAGTGTATCTGAGATCCTTTCACACAAACGTCCAGTGGGTTGTTATGCACTGTGTTAAGACCGTCTGAATATCTGCATTAAATGAGACTTTCTTGTTAGTGTACCACACTAGCAGATATCTTAGCTGTGAAGTAAGCTTTAGAGGGGGAGTTTTATTAGTGCTCGCTTTCATTGCGTTTGGTAGGTAACTGGAGCTGTGGGCGAGTTTTCAGTCGAAAACATCCCATCACAACTCCAATTGCATAAACATTTGCATATTAGAAGTGGCGCTGCTAATAACTAAGACACATTTTAAAAATACCCCAGCCTTCCCAAACCAATCCCTGCTCCATCAAAGAACTCTCATGGTAACAGGTGAAGCCACTTAGCACAACAGTGCTCCTGCACCCAGTGTGTTCAGAGCTCAATGGCTGCATGTTTGTCCCTCCTTTTGTTCTGCAGGGTGGGCCCTGGAGGAGACATTATGGGCACTGCGGGTGGTGGAGAGAGGAGGAGGGCGGGAACGCTGCTTTCCCCAGAAAAAGCTGCAGAAGATTAGTCATTCACTGTGAGGAAGTGAAAAGAAAAACGTTCAATGTCACCTTTCGGCATAGTTGAGTACTGGTACTCTCTTTCAGGTGTTGAAAAGTGCAGGTACACCAATGCTCAAAAATAAGAAGTGCAGGTACTGGGGCCTGGTACGACCGGCCCACTTAAAGCACTGCCTCAGGACACATTGCATTAAACAAGTAACAGAGACTGTCCAGAGGGTTCCATGTGTTAATATCCCCGCAAAAATATCGCCATACAAAAATATTGCCATATTTTTGCGGCAATATTAAGGCATGGAACCTGCAAGGGACACCCCCGTAACCCCTGCATTATTTTTAAAGGAGTGGGGACTCACCCGCAACCCCTGCTCCCAAAAACCCCAAAAATGATCCCCCCAAAAAATATCACCTATGGCCGTTCCAGACGACCATATATATGGCAATATTTTGGATGGGGATAATATGTAGTGACTCCGTCCAGAGCGGAGAAAGACATGTTGGAAGGACAATGTGAAGCCCGGATCTTGTCGGCCAGCTTGCAGGCCCGTGGGTACCCACATGTTATGCGGTGTAAATTTATGACAGTGGTTTCAACAAAGAAGGCTTGTTGGCAGTCCTTACTGGCACAGATGCCGGGACGCATGGTCTACTTGAGATTGACAGGAAATAGAACAGTGTCCGGAAACACACAATCACGCTTTGCAGTTCAGAAGAAATGTGAGCTTCAATTCATACTTTGTGAAGCTACATCCAAAAGAGTGGCTGGCCCAGTTAGTCATGGGGGATGGACCCACATTGCAATGTCCACAGAAATGAAGACAAGCTGGGGAGTTCATCGCCCCACAGTGAGGGTGATAACCACAGCACTGACTCGCAAGGAACCGGCAGCTCACACGAACTGAACAATTAGAACATCACAAGGTGGACCTGCTATGCCAGTCAAGAGAGACACTGAAATCCTGTAAGACTATGAGAGAGGTTTGTCACCGGCAGCGCAGTCTAAGGGGGAGACGGAAGGACCGAGGAGTGCCGTCCAAGAGAAAGACATGGCGCATGGTTTAATGATGTTTTTTTTTTATTTCTTTTTTATGTGGTTAGCTGATACAATCAACTTTTCAAATATACATCAATTAATTATTGTATACACATTCAAATATAAGTACACCATAATTTGTCTGCCATAGCCAAAAAGGAATTTTAGAAACAAGATCAAACTAAGTTAAAACTAAGTTAAAATGAAAGAAAAGAACAAATAAAATGAGAGAAAAGAAAACGAGATCAAAAGGAATACAAATGACACCATAATTACTCCTTAAAAATCATTTGAGGCCCTTCAATTCTTTCCATATCTTATGCTTATTTTCGCAGAAATAGCGATTTCAAAAAGTGTCCAGTCGCAATGAGGACAGCTAATTTTGTGTTAGCAAATCAAAAGTGCCAGATTTCATCCGAGTCACTGCAAAACTGAGGCATGGTAGCTATCTTGAAGTGTTGTTCTCTCTTCTCTGTTAGTGCTGGGCATAGCACAATGCAATTATGTTTCTTGACTTCCCACAATGTGGTCTCAGTTAACCCTCACCCCTAAGTTCGGATATGGGGTTTGAGGTGCCTCTTGATCCCTCAATCGTGGCAGGCAGCACTACTCAGTACATTGCTGTGTTCACCTCTGACAGCTGTGGTCCATCAATGCAGATATAAGCTCTGGAGGGGCACTTTCTGGGGTGGCACCAGATACAGGGTACTGTATGTGTGGGCTCGGTGTATGCAGTGTAATCTTAGTGGGGTCGACACCAGGTGCTGGAGTGCAAGCAGCGCACAAAACACACAAAAATACACAATTCAATTACCTAAATCTAATGTTTTGTGTGTGCTCTGAGTTCCTCCCCAGAGGTGATCTTTATAGATGCCCCACAGAATCCCTTCTGTAAATGGTGCTGTTGTATGATGTGTGTGTGTGTGTGTGTTTGGTGTGTGTGTGACTCTCTCTTTTCCTATTAGAGTACAGCAGTAGTGAGTACATTTTCTTTCCCCCTCCTACACTATGTGCCCTAGAAGCGCCTAATACTGTGAGTAACCTCTTCCATGAGGGACCATGAAGTTTACCTGCTGTGTGTTTGTTTTCTACTGCTCCAAAATCTCGGGCACAAGGACACATCAGTGCGCCAAAAAAGGCCAGAAACCCACCCTGTGCACTGGGAACATGTTCAATTGACTCCAGAGCCCGAACCTTTTTGAACCGCAAAGAACCGATGTGGGTCTTTTAACTGAGACTGTCACTATCCCTGTGTTTTCTTCACACAGACTGATTTCTGGGAGGACTCAGCTTCTGCAACTCGGGCATGCATTTCCCCCGTGTTCCATGAGACTAAGGAAAGCACCGCTGCACCATTCCCTGCACCATTCCCTGCACCATCCCCTGCACCATCCCCTGCCCACAAAAGGGCTCCAAAGTGGGAATAACCTACTGTGACAAAGTGACTACAGCTCTGCAGGTGTACACGGATGGGTAACTGTACCCCTCCTCGGTGCCCCTCTGTATCCGACTCCCACTGTATATTTGTTGTTACCTCTGAAAAGCGCTCTGTTGTGCATCTGCATTGGTGTATACCTCTGTAAAGCGCTCTGTTGTGCATCTGTATTGGTGTATATCTCTGTAAAGCGCTCTGTTGTGTATATCTCTGTAAAGCGCTCTGTTGTGCATCTGTATTGGTGTATATCTCTGTAAAACGCTCCGTTGTGTAGCTGTATTGGTGTATATCTCTGTAAAGCGCTCTGTTGTGCATCTGTATTGGTGTATATCTCTGTAAAGCACTCTGTTGTGCATCTGTATTGGTGTATATCTCTGTAAAGCGCTCTGTTGTGCATCTGTATTGGTGTATATCTCTGTAAAGCGCTCTGTTGTGTATATCTCTGTAAAGCGCTCTGTTGTGCATCTGTATTGGTGTATATCTCTGTAAAACGCTCCGTTGTGTAGCTGTATTGGTGTATATCTCTGTAAAGCGCTCTGTTGTGCATCTGTATTGGTGTATATCTCTGTAAAGCACTCTGTTGTGCATCTGTATTGGTGTATATCTCTGTAAAGCGCTCTGTTGTGCATCTGTATTGGTGTATACCTCTGTAAAGTGTTCCTTTTCTTCTCGAAGCTGGGTCCATGGTCATGAAATATAATAATAATAATAATAATAATAATAATAATAATAATAGTAATAATAGATAAGCAGACTAATCTGTGCTTTACTACTCAACAAGCAGTGATGAAATCATAAAGGTAAAGCTGGCACAGCCCGACCATTGCACCTCCTTTGCCTCTTACGGTTGTGCACCCTTCAGGAGGTTTTCAGCCAGTACAGAAGCAAAACGAACAGCAGTTATACTAGAGAAAGAAAATAAAAGCATGTCCAATCAAGCTTCTATAACAATATGGTACTTTAATCAAACTAGCAATATAAACACATGAATTAAAAATACTCTAACCCCTCTCTGTAAAGGAACATACAGAGAATGTAGGGGTGCACGGGCACTGGTTTCACCCAGAAATATCACTGTTATTGGAGATTTCTTTGTGAATGTAGAGAGCGGAGTCTTGCACGTTACTATGGCCCTTGAAGTCAGGCCAGGACAGCAGGACCTGTTCAGGTACCTTGTAATACTTTTCTTTGGGACTCAACCGCACCGAGCTAGGCTTCTAGGGCTTTGCAGCAGTTTGGCATGGGGCTAAGACGTGCCGAATCGTGCTTCCCAATGGCCAGTCGGAGTTGAGTCGATTCAGGATGAGGGCTCCCAATGGGTTGAGCCTGCGTTCGAGAAGGGTTGAGAGGAAGGGCTCGACCAAGTCGAGTCAGCATACGAGACAGGTCAGGACGAGACCTCCGCTGGACTGAGTTGGCGGTCAAGATTCAGTAAGTCAGCTGTTTCCTGGGGAGCAAGCCAGTGGTCGAGTTATAATGATTGTCTTCATTGGGTCAAGTCAGTGTCTGTATGTCTTGAAAATCAGGTAAGTGGATGGAAGCACTTAGAGTGTCAAAGGCAGCCCCATAGGCCCTGCAGTGGCTTGAAGTGAACTGAGCATGGAAAAATTGGCTCGTAAAGCATCTAGAGACAGGACACATATTGTGGATGCTTTCGAGCTTCTCGCTTGCTGGGAGACCCAGTCCAGGGTACCTAGGGGCAAGGTAAGTCTTTTGTTCTGTACTCCAAACCAGGAAGGTTGTACAAAGCAAATTCAGGGTTCTGTCACCCACTGCAAACAGTTGTTCATGGGTATGTCTTGTCTCACCAGCAGTCACCCCACATATTCACTTGGGATGGTTAGGGGAAAGAGATGGCCTCTTCTTTGGGGCTCACTGTCTTTACCTCTATAGGAAGGGGTTTTGAAGCAGACTGTCCTCAGTGTCAGGGGATTCCTTCTTCTTTCACATTCCAAAGATGAATAGAGCAAGGAGGGGGTCTCCCCTCTATATAGCCTAAAGACAAGGGGGCCAATCCAGATTGCTGTTTCAGAATCTTCTTGCCTGGTGATGTCCTACCCAGTGTGCTTTGACTGTAGAACATGGAGAGCGGGCCGGATACTTTGGGAGACTTGAGAAAGGCAAAGATGGTGAATACAGCTCTGTGCGCTCTAGCAATCTCCTGGGCTACTCTGATTCTCACCCTTAGTGTGTCTGTCTACATCAAATGTTCACCATTATACCATACTTGCGTGACTTCCCTTGGCCTGAGTGGGCTGGACTTTGAAGACTGTAATCTCCACCTGCCCCCTGGAACACTTCATGCCATCCTGTGAGATGACAACCTTTTTGCCACAAGGACAGGATTTTGCTTGGGCCAAGTCCAAATATTTTGTTTGGGTGAAATATAGCCCCAGGCACTGAACACACAGCAGCCCTTGATTAGGAAGACGACCAGTAATACACGCTGATAATAAAGGACATACATGGGTTCTGGTAATATAATTGTGGTGTCCCAAAGAGCACTGTGTTTTAACAAGAAAGGCCATACCCTTAGGTTTTACATCTGTCACCAGATACTGGAGCCCACAATTTTATAATTTAATTCAGGCTCAGAATTGCCAATAGTTAACAGAAAATCCTGAGATGAATCAAACAGAATTTGCTGGAGACGCACATGACACTTTGTGTCTGACATTTTTCCAAACTACAAGACAGCTGCTGATGAGTGTCAGAAGGAGAGCTCAGCAAAATCACATGTGTGCCCAATGCTTTTCTTGCATGGAAAATTATACAAGTGGGGTTTGATTAGCAGTCTTAACTTTTGGAGACTGAGATACCCATATCATTTAATTGATACAAATCAATAAAAGCTCAATATAACCCTCCCCCCCTTAAAGATGGCATTCTGTCACAAGCCACAAGTAAGTTGTTGCTGCCACATTTCTTCGAATGGTCTCTAGTAGGGCATTTTTAACATTAGGTTTCCATTCACAGTAGGACCACTATTTATTCATAAGGCAGCAGCTCCCTCTGGCTGTAATATTGTTGAAATACACATTTTGTTTGCCTGGAAGATGAACTTGAAGTCTTATTGTTGTATGTGTAAGGCAACAGCTCCCTCTAGCAGTGGCAAGAGGTGAAGCAGGCAGGACAGCTTCAGACAAACATACATTTGGCCTTTTATCATATAATATGATATGGCAAGAGAAGGAGTACACAAGTTGCTTAAACATCTGAGGTTGTATTGCTTCCAGAGAGACTTATCTCTGTCTAGAGGACAGAGGACCCTGTGCTCCAATGCCTTCCAAACAAAGCTCCCTAGGTCTACAGAAGCTAGAATTCTAGATGCAAGTGTGGAAGAAATCAGAAATCAGGAGCACTGTGAGTTGAACCCAGAGATACATAGGACTGTCTGGAGGATTGTTTTCAATATTTCCTTTTTCATTTCTACATCATGCTTTGCCAAAAGACCCTGTGCACTATCTGAGTGTCCTGTCTGCACACCTAAACTCCCTGGGCCTACAATACTAAGGAATCTGCCTGCCGGTCTTGAGGAAATCAGAGCATTGTGATTGGCTCTCACAGGTACAAGGCCTCCATTTTTCAATCTCCCCTGGGCATTCAGGTGAGCATTTGCAGCAAAGGGCCAAATATTGCAAAGCAAAACTCCCTATTTGGACTTGTTCTGGCCAGAAAGGACCAAGGGCCAGGACCCAGGTTTAAACCAGGACTATACTGACCTCACGCTTTACCGGACTTCTGCTTCCAGAAACAGGGATAATTCCACACATTGGGCCTGATCACGAGCTGGGCTGTATCCCAGGTGGGAAACTGCCCAATTTTATTAGCGTTAGCGGCCACCTGTCTGGTGATATTACCACCGGATCACGGGTTGGGCGCTAACTTTAAGTCCCATTCCCCATTGCGTCCATTGGACCCAATGAGGAATTTTCGGTGCAGTTACTGCATGGTAATACCGCTAGTGGTTATTGTGCCGAGAATGGGCATTTTCTCAGCGTGAGAAATGTCCTTAATAAGGCAGGAAGGTAAGGTGATTTTTGGAACACACAAAATCATTCACATTTAGACCTTGAAATAGGTGCTTATCTGGACCTTGTTATTATCTTTTATAAAAGTTACAAAAGCAAAATGCAGATAGAAATAAAGTAGAGCTACTTCACCAATAGCGTTCCTCAAGAACACCTCATCTCTGCCAAGCGCTTCACTGGAAACCCCAGGTTGGAAGAAAGCCACCCGTCAACGGGAAAAGGCTAAAGGAACATTTTTTGCTTCTGTCAGCCCAGCAGAAGTCCAAAAAAGAGAGAGTGATTTGATTTTACTCTGTCTGTCTGATGTCTTTCACTCAAATGGCAACCTACTATTTCTCCAGAAAACATATCAAAATCCTAAAGAGCACATCCTACGGAATGAGACCTGCTGAACGGGAAATCTGCTTCGATTCAATTTGGAGGCACTTCAGAGCACCTTAAGCTTCCCTTCTGGTCCCCGACCGTACAGAAATTGCCAAGATATTAGGAGTCGGCTGGCTGCCAATGAGTGATCGGCAGCGCAAACACAGGCCGCGATCCCCATCTCCCACCGGCTCCACCATAAAACTGAGATGGTGTGTCAATGGCGGATCCTCTCCAGCCTGCATAAATCGGGCTGTGGAGGAGGTGCTCCAAGGCACAGCAGCAGGAATGTGATATGCGAAGGACTGCTGGCGGGTGAACCCAAATACGATCCAGCAGCCCCTGACTATACACGGGCCCCCTTCCGGCGGTGGTGCCTGGTTTGAAGAGCACCCTGCAAGCAAGACCAGCACCCCAACATTAAGGTACGTGAATTGGGCACCCCCCCTCGGACTTCCAGAGAAGCGGGAGGGGCACAGGGGCTCATCCGCAGAGGTGAGCATGCCTGCAAGGGTGCTGGGGACCATCACCCCCGAAATACTTTAGGCAGCATAAAACAGAACCCAGAGGCCAATAAACCTCAAAGAGCACCACAGGGAAATACGCAGTCTCAGCAGCAGTCAACGTCCTAACACACTGCCAAGGGGCGACAGTTGTGACCTGCTCCCCACAACCCATTGCTCCCTGACGAGAACGTGGACTGCACCTCAGATAAAAGAACCCAGGGAAAGGGACGGCACTCAGACAGCCAAAGAACACTGACACGGTCCAGGGCAGTGTTTCTAAAACTAAGCAGAAAGGGCCAAGCCGTTGCTGTAACCTGGCCAAAATAGGTTTATCTACCCCCCAAACCCAGAGAGAATGATACTGCAGTAATAAAGGATTAAGGCAAAAGCCTAGAGTCGACGGGGCGTTGCATAACTACGTGATCCCTGGGAGGCGATCTCTGCAAACACTGTACCAGACCGTGGATTCTGCCTAGAGATCCCTGGATCCCCCAAAAGTGGAATTCCCTGCTAAAATTTACCAAAACTGATTAACCGGGCGGAAGAGCAGGAGATAGCATAAGGCACAGTCACCCACATCCAAGCCCACTATAGGCATAGGGACAAGAGGAGCACACTCAAAGTACTGACCCCCCCGCACAGATATGCCTAGGGGCAACAAGAGCGGCAGGAAGGGCCCCATGGATGCTTTTACCAACTCAAACATGGAATCACAGGGTGAAGTAACGCATAAACTGGCAATCGCCAATGACCCACCCCCGGATGGTAACGCCTCAGACCCCTACATGACAGCCCTTCAAGCTGGATTCTCTGCGGTAAATAGGAAACTAGATGAAATTGGCACCACCATTTCCTCCATCAAATCCGACCTACAGCAAGTAAATACCAGGGTTTCGGAGGCGGAAACCAGAATAGGGGAACTAGAAGATACCTCGGTAAAACAAGGTAAAGACATAGAAGACATTAGGAGGAATCTGAAGACAGTTCAGATGAAATGCGAGGACTTAGAATCAAGATTGCGATGAAACAACATCAAGGTGGTCGGGCTGGCAGAAAAACCCCTAAACGTCACAATGGAAGTGTTTCTGGAAGAAGTGATCCACACGTGCTTCCGGAAGCACAATTTTCGTAGCAGTTCCTAATAGAAAGAGCCCAGAGATCCCTTGTTCCACCCTAAACCGGGAGCTCCACCTCGAACTGTAATCGCCCGCCTATTCAATTATCGGGACAGTGATTTGATCCTGAGTTTGTCTAGAGAGAAAGGAACCTTGACATATGACTGCGCCAGAATACATACTTACCCTGATTTTTCAAATAATGTGCAACTAGCTCGCCGATCATTTGACCAGGTGAAGAGAGCGCTAAGAGCCCGTGCCATACCATACACCATGCTATTCCCGGCCAGACTCCAGCTACAGTACTCTGGCAAATCACAATTCTTCGAAACACCTGAAGAAGCTATGGGCTACATTGAAAGAAACATTCCGCTACCTCCAGATAGAAACTCACAACCCAGCGGCTCTAACACATAAGGAAGCATGAAACCCAGAAAGGATACCCAAGTTACACATAGTCTGGTTCCTACCACGAAATGGTGCAGCGATCCCCTGGACGGTCGGTCCGTCACAAGAGGGTGACGTCCCCACAGAATTGCCTGCAGTTGCAAATGTTGACACAGTTCCAAAGGGGTACACTGTCCAGTTGGGGGATGGTGAGGGAGGGGGGAGGTGGAGGGTAAGGGCCGGTTGCCCAGTTAGGAATCACAACAGACATAGTCTGAAACAAGGGAAATTGTTGAAAAATAAGAAAACACTGACAGTTACAGAGAATGCATGGTATCAAATCTGGAGAAGCCCGCCAAAGCCTTGGAGAAAAACTCAACACCAATGCCCCTAGTAAGAAAGATGCAGGCGGTTAAACTCTTAACATGGAACATTAGGGGTCTAGGCCACCCATTCAAAGGGAGAAAACTTGTAAGATACGCAAACAGGCACAAAATCGATATCCTGCTCCTGCAGGAAACTCATGCCATTAAGAAAATTACAGGCACAGTCGCCCAAACCTGGGGCCCCATGAAAGTGGCCACAAACTATTCAACTCAACCACAGGGAGTGCTTACAGTGATACACAAACTGGTAAACTTCCAGTTTACCAGAACAGAAATAGATGAAGAGGGCTGCTATGTGATCATATGGGGCAAGCTCCACCGTGAAGAAACGATCATAATAAACACCTATGGCCCCAACACTGACTCCCCGAGCTTCTACTTGAGAATACTCGAGCTGATATCACCAATCGGTGGAGCCAACGTTATATGGGGTGGTGACCTAATCATGATCCTTGATCCCAACCTAGACCGCACCTCAGTTGGCAATAGAAGTCAAACGAAAGCAGCAGCGACAATACTCCAAGCCATGACCATACTACCCTTAACAGATACCTGGAGAGAATTACATCCACAAGAGAGGGAGTACACCCTGTACTCGAGTGTACACGGGTCATGTTCACACATAGACTACTGGTTATGTTCGCTGAGTATTATTGCAGATGTAAATAAATGCAGGATACTACCACAAACAATATCCGACCACTCCCCGGTCCTCCTCAAACTGATTCCTCATGACCTAGAAACTAACTCCCATATTTGGGGAATGCCACAAACCCTTCTCAGAGATGACACTGTGATAGAGCCGCACAGGATAGACACAGTGGACTTTTTTGAATGGAACTCCGGCTCTGTCGGTTCCAACATCACGGTCTGGGAAACCTTCAAGGGGGATATTGATGTCACGGACACATGGAACACTAAAAGAAATCAGTTGAGAACTAGATGTCACTCAAAACAAGTTGAGAGACCTTGAAGCAGCCCACGCATGGAGTAATAGTGACAACCACCTCTGAAAAATCTCAGAACAGCTAACAAACTTCAAAACATTGGCAGAACATGAACTCCTTTACATGTCACAGCCGGTGAGAGCCAGGAAAGGAAGGACGAAGGAAACAAAGCTAGTAAGACCATGAACAATCTCATAAGAGCAGAACAAGGGATGAGACGCATGACCAGCATAACTGACATCAACGGGTCTTTGTGGACCAAACTGCAGGAAATTAACAACATATTCCGAGACTACTACAAGAAACTCTATGCTAACGCAGATATGGGAACCTCAGAGGAACTACAGGAATACATGAACTCATTCCCTCTGCCCAGCCTGGATGAAACAGACAAAAACACTCTTGATCTCCCCCTAACCACCGAAAAAATAGAGCAAGCCATTATGGAACTGTAGGCGGCAAAACCCCAGCCTCAGATGGGATCCCAGTAGACTTATACAAAACATTCAAGGCTGAACTTACCCCAAAGTTACTAGAAGTGTCGGATGAGGCACTGGCAAGAGGATCGATGCCAACTACTATGAGAGAAGCAATAATAATTAAGGTGTTCCTTAAACCACAAAAGCCACCTCACGATCCTGCATCCTATCGACCCCATCACTAATTAATTCAGATGCAAAGATGTATGCTAAAGCAATTGTTAACCGCCTAGTGAAATATATGAAAAAGTTAGTCCACCCGAACAATCGGGATTCATCCCTACCCGATCCACCACACTAAACCTGAGAAGGTTCTTCTCCATTACCTCACAGATGGACCCGAAAACCCAGACCATAGCGGTTACCCTAGATGCTCAAAAAACTTTTGACACAGTGTCCTGGAAGTGCATGTATGCAGTCTTTAGCAAAATGGGATTTGGCCCAGTTTTTACCAGATACATTCAAGTCTTATATACGGACCCAAGGGCAATTATAAGGACCAACAACTCAGCAAGCTTAATGCTGGGAAGAGGGACCATAGAGGGGTGCCCACTGTCCCACCTCATCTTTGCACTTACCATAGAGGGCATGGCAGCAAAACTAAGACACAAACACGCCTGGAGGGGAATCCGTATAAGGGGAACCCCACAATCCATTTTGTTGTATGTCGACAACACCATGTTGTACCTTAGAAACCCCGAAATACACCTACCACGAAATCCAGACTTTCACCAAGCAATCTGGGTACCGAATTAACCAGGAAAAATCTGAGATAGTTCCTCTCACACCCTCCGCAAAGCAGTCCCCGGCCACTACACAATTCAAATGGTCACCCGCCTCTGCCCGATACTTAGGAATTATCCTATCCACAGACAAACAGACCTTAATAGCAAACAACTACGACCCTTACTTGGAACTACTTGAGCATAAACTCTGAGTGTGGGACACACTTCCAATTTCATTATATGGGCGCAATGCCTTACTAAAAATGGCGATAGTACCTAAATTGCTATACTTATTTTGTAACATCCCGATATGGCCTGGCAAACAGTTTTTCCAAAAATTACAGAGTATGGCAACCAACTTTGTGTGGAGCTGGGGAAGAGCGCTAATCCAATGGCCCAAGATGAGCGAGAGGTATGAAACTGGCGGCCTAGTGGCTCCAGACTTTCTGTAATACTTTCAAGCAGCCCAAGCACACTTTTCAAAGTACTGGGCGGCAACTGCGGAAAGACATGCACACATACAAGCCGAAAAGTTTTCGGGTGCCCCATTGAACCTAAGAGCTATGCCATTTGCCAAAGCTACGCTAGACAAGGGTGAGCTCGACCCAGTGGGCTCTACTGTGCAAGCCTTGTTCCGGTTATTTAACAGGATTGGTTGCCAGAATCCATTCTGGTCGCATACCCCACCACAGCATTTCCCAGACCTTGAGCCTACCCTAGACACAGCCCTACAAAGGAAATGGGACCCAGGGAAAGAAATGCGGGTGGGAGATCTATATCCGGATGGGAAGTTTGCCACCATGGAAATAGTCCAGGCCAAAGAGGGAACCGGATTAACAACATCATTACAATATCATAGAATGAAGGCCGCATGCAAAATGAAGTGGGCCTCCTTCCCGGAAATCACCCCTACACTCATTCTTAAACAAAGTCATGACACTGGAAGGATTTACGGGGGGGTATCTCCACTATATACAGGGCCTGCCCAAAGACACACCTCGTCTAAAAATACGATGAAGGTCAAATGGGAAAAAGACTTTGGGGTACCCATAGAAGATGCCCAATGGGCAAGATACTGTCAATACACAAAAACAGTTTCGATGTGCGCACATTTTAGATTGATTCAATTTAAGATGTTAAATCACCTACATAACACACCGAGAAAATTTGTCAAATGTGCTCCCACGTCAAAGCCGGAATGTCCCAAATGTCAGACCCCAGCGGCAGACTCTTTTCATATGTACTGGGCCTGCCCTTTAATAATATCATTGGCCTCCAGATCCCAGCCACCTTTCTGAAGTACTTATTCGGAAACATAGGTAAGGTCCCAATCAAGATACGCCACCTATTCACCGTGGCGGGAATGGTCGCCAAGAGGAACATTCTCAGAGCCTGGAGATCTAAAAAAAACCTACTCGACAAGCATGGTTGAAGGATCTCATATATGTACTGGAAACGGAGGAGACATATATCAGAAACATAAAGGCTGCTTGCCGACCAAAGGACATATGGGCCCCCTTACAGAACTACCTAAACCCTACCCCAGATGGGTCCAATAATGAATCGTTTGACCCAGACCCCGACTTAGAGGATACACTCACGTAAAAGAAGATACTGCGAACTACAGGAACGAAAAACTGAATCACCAGTTCTGAATGATCCAAAATAGACACATCAGAATAATAGGTTTCCCCCAGACCTCAAAAACACTGTGTATTTTTAAATATGTGTAATGTAACTGTTAATTGTATGCCAGTATAAAATAAAGATGTTAAATAAAGAAAGTAATTATAAACAGAACAAGTTTAACGAACATCATTGTCCTCCACTGATGAATCGTTTTGTAGTACTTGAAAGATTTCTTTTAATACTGGAGCTGGTGTTGGCACCACTAACAGACATGGGGGGTCATTACGACCCTGGCGGCCGCGTAATGAACGGTGCTGCTAAGGGACCGGCACCGTTCATTATGGGCCGCCTCATTACGAGGTCTGCTCCCGGGTGCCGCCTGGTTCAGCGGCACCCGCGAGCCGACCAGGATGCTAACAACATGCCCGACATTAATGGGCCCGTTGTTAGTACCCTCCCCATTCCCATTCCCATTGAGCCCTATGGGGGCTCAAATGGGAATCGCGATGTACCGGGTCCCGGTCCCGAGAATGGCCATACTGCCAAAGTCAGTATGGCCCGGTAATTCCCTATTTTTGGGACCCGGACCTGGTACCCGGTTTGGGGGTAGCTATGCTGCTGAAAGCGGCATGGCTACCTCCAAACTCGTAATGAGGCCCAGGGTGTCAGTAGGTCCATTCCATTGTGCACATCCAATAGGCAGAAATAGGTGATATTTAAGACTTCCTTAGCCAAGTATTTCCAAATATTCTGTGTTTGAGGAAATTTCATTTGAGTAATTCTTATTTCCTTTTGAATCCGTTTCTACGGGCCTGCTGAGGCTGGGCATTTTGGCGTTGTCATCATGTGATTTATGAAACACATTCCCCATTTTCATCACTTGCACATTGATGCTTTGCACAAATGTCCCATTTTCTCATTGGCTTCTCCATTATTTGATCTAATCCTTCCAAACGAAGACCATTTGTAATGACATTTACATTTGCCCCAGCCAGGCACATCCAGTGCAGAATCTGTACAACAAACCAGAAACAGCCACATCAGTGCTGATAATTATTCTTTTAAGTAAAATTTTCCAACAGAAACATAATTCTGATTTTTCTTGCGAGGCTCCATGTCCAGAACTACTAGTTCTCTGCCTGATGCGATCACATCTGCAGGTACAGGTGGGCTACTAGGCTTCTCTTCCCACACTTTTGCACCCAGTACTATTTGGTCCGATGAACCAAAACCACGGTTGTCCCGAGTAGTTAACACTATGGGGGGGGCTCTCCCTTTTTGATCATAGACAGTTTAACCAGTATGACAATCAATTGGGCTATCCTGTCTCCTAAATGGATAAGCAATATCTGATCTCCACTGTTCATCAACAGTACTTACTTATAGTCGGCATCTATCGTTCCTCCCAATACTTGGATGCCTTTCAATTGCAATCCCGATCTAGGGGCATTTAATCCCATATGCTCTTGAGGGAAGTTGTTCTCCAATGCCTGTCTCAGTGACTACTCTATCTCTGGGTTCCAGTCTGACTTATTTCAGAGCATGAACGTCTACTCCTGCAGATCCTGAAGTTGCTCAATAAGGGGCACCTGGTGTCAGTTCCCAGTACATCAGTGTTTCTGTAGCTAACTGAGGTTAATTCTGCACAGTAGGCATCAAGAGGCGTGTCAGTGGAGTTTCACACTCTGCCACAGGGCGATTATTTAAAATCTTAACCACATCAAATACATGGTCAAGCCAGGTTACTAGGCTCGCATTCCCTGACGTACGCAATTGCTTCATCAACAGTCCATTTATTCTCTCAATGTGGGCAACCTCTTGGGGATGGATAGGGACATGGTAGAGCCATTCAATATTGGTCTCTTGACAATACTCCTGAATAAGTTTGCCTTTGAAATGTGTGCCATTGTCACTCTGAATTTAAAAGGGCAGTCCATAATGTAATATAATCTGGTCTAACAACTTAATAATGTTCAATAGTGTGCCCCTCTGATGTGACCAGTAGATATCCTGAAAAATGATCCACAATAGTACCAGCATATTGGCAGCCTTTACTGATTGGCATAGAAATGATATAATCGATCAGCCTGATTTGACCTGGTAACTTGCCTCTTTGCAAAGTGCCCTGGATAGTATGAGGAATGGGTCTATGTTGTTAATGTTGACACACCGGACATTTCAAAATAACTGTTTTCACTACCTCTAAAGGGATGTTAATTCCTCCAGCTTGTGCCCACCTATGAGTAGCTATTCTCCAGGATGCCCACATTTCTGGTGAGCTCACTTGGCCAGAGCCCCCAAATTGACCTCCTGAGCCTCCGCCCACAGATGAAATCTCGGTGTGTTCATCTGCAACAGAATTAAACCAATTTTCCAATGAGTCAGTAGCACAGTGCGCATCCACATGATAGGCTCTTACTACACTTTGTGCTAACATTTGCCAGGTATCCTCCCACAGTTGAATATATGTTTCATGCCTTCTTTTGCCATTTTGGCAGCCACACAGCAAGCCCACTGGCCACTGACTAGGAATCTGTGTACAAACGACATTGACCAGATATCTCTTGTTTCAAAGCTTGATAGACTGCATAGAGTTATGCAAAGAGACCGCTCTTCTCTTTCCCTGATGTTGTCAAAATCTTTTTTGTTTTGGTTTTTTTAGAGTGGGGCAATGATTTGTTCTAAATGTGTTATGTGCTGTCTCCAAAACCCAAAAAGCCCTATAAACTGTCAAGTTTGTTTCTTGTTCATGGGAGTAGCAAATTCAAGTATCTTTGCTTGGCTATTGGCATTATCTCTCGATGGCCATTATGCCATTGAATTCCCAAAAATATCACCATCCCAGCCGGCCCTTGAATCTTGTTAGTGATGATTTCCCAGTCTTCCTTTTTCAATCCCTCAATGATTGCTTCCAATTGATTTTGCACTCATCCTTTCCCTAAATAAAAATAGCATCAATATAATGTGTGATCTGTATGTCAGGCTTACATGGTATCTTGTCGAAGTGCTCTGTCACCAGCCAGTCACAGAGGGTGGGAATATGCAAGTACCCAGGAGGCAATCTTGTGAACGTGAACTGATGCCCACCCCAAGAAAATGAGAACAGCTCCTAGCACTCCTCTGCAATTGAACTATAACAAATACATTTACCAAATCTAGCAGAGCGTGCCAATTTCCCTCAAACCTCTGTATTTTCTCAATCAAAGTAAAGGCATCTGGTACTGCAGGAATTAAAAGGGGAGTGCACTGCCATTCCCCTTTCTAAGAGGCCAGATAGCATTAATCCAAGCAGTAGAGACTGGCCTCAATAATTACTTGATGGTGTCTGAAATTTCTCTCTGCCCCCCAGGAATGCAGTATTGTTTCATTGACACATGCTTTGTGGCCAATGGCACGTGCACCGGAGGGATTTTCCATTTACCCACAATGACTGGTCTAGAAATCAATGTGTTTATTCCAAATTGATAAGTTTGACCTCCTAACCATATAACTAACCCTTCCAAATGTCAAATCCAATAATGCATCCAGGTGTTGGGACAATCAATACTTCATAGTTCTATTTTTCCACATATTTCTATTTTGCCTATCGTCTTTTCCACTCCTGTCAGTACTGCAGGTGTCTCTTTTCCACCCCCCAGTCCAATATTGGTAAAGTGTCTACCTTTAAATCTCTAAGGATTTCCATGAATCAATGGGGCCTCTGCCCCGGTGTCACTCAAAGCTTGGACCTCTTGCGTATGTCCAGCTTTGCAAAATATCTTTACATCAACATGAGGTTGTCAGTCAAATTTTATGAGAGCTGACACCACTGGGACTTTGCCATAATCCTAATCAAATTTTGAGTGAGCATACCCAGACTCAGCCTTCAACATTGCACTCACTGTTTTTCTGAACTCAACATATGTTGGCTAGTACTGGGAAGGAGGTCCAATACACCTTTCTCCCTGCTCCTCCTCAGGAGGCGCAGAAGATGAAGTTTCTCCCTTTTGCTTAGGCACCACCTGTCTTTTGACTTGCTTGTAGTTCTCTTTCCCAGCAAGCCCACTTTTCTTGTTCAACTCATACATTTCTCTGGTTTCAATACCATCGATTTCTTCCTGCGGCAGACCAACTTTCAATAGTGCCAAATATATATCCCTTC
The DNA here is from genome assembly GCF_040938575.1 of Ambystoma mexicanum. Lineage (NCBI taxonomy): Eukaryota > Metazoa > Chordata > Amphibia > Caudata > Ambystomatidae > Ambystoma > Ambystoma mexicanum. The sequence continues at coordinate 1,511,925,914 of NC_090922.1, forward strand.
TAGACACACAGGCATCTCTGCTACCCTGTCTCTTGCACTCTGTTCTCCTCTCACTGTGCCCCTCCTTCTCATGGGGCTTGTCTTCAGTTTTGTCCCATTTACCCAGATCTGATAATTGCTGTATGGCATCCACCAGCTCACCTCTGGGTTTCCCCATCATAACTACAAGCAAAGTCATAATGACACTTTTATTTGCTGAAGTGGCAGTTCTGATAACCATATTCCGGTTGATACTGACAGTGTCACTACACCCATGTGTCCTGGCTCATCAAACATGGATCGCCTCCTTCATAGCATGTTCTCTAACCTTTTGAATCACTTCCTTCAAAGTATACCATGTTTCCTCCTCAGAGGGCCAATCAGTGGTAATTGGGTACTTTCTATTACATCCGTGAGCTGCAAGGTGCACACATGACACCTGAGAGGTCAATAAAGGCTTGCTTGGGGTTTTCTTCAATCTAGTGATTAGTTCACCCACTTCTTGCTGAGTGAAATCCTCAAGTGTGGTTAAATCAACCATGCCACCCGCTGGGTTAAGCGGATGAGCCCAGCTCTGTGTCTGGTCACTTAGTTTACAGTAACTTTCTTCCCCTCTTGTTTCACTGCAGGTTCTGCCCGCACCTCTGGGTCAGAATTAGTGTTACCCGAAGAGGAATCCCATATGTTGACATCACAGTTATTTATTGTCCCAGTTTACATCAGCTGTAGAAATGGGATCTGCCACTTTGCACTTATTAATTTTAACCTATGTGCTTTTTATATCTGAATTGGGCTACTCCAATTCACAATTTGTTGCAATCTGGAGGTTATGTCACGGCAAATGTTCAATTGTAAATACGCTTGTCTTTCTGTTACCAATTCCCTTTCTGGATGCCTTACTTCCTCCTCTAAGTGCACAGTCCTTTGATGTACCTTACGATAAGCTTCAAGTACAATTCAACCTCTTTTGCTCATAGCAGTAGTCTCACCTCCTTTAATCACTGGGACCTTATGTAAACAGGCAATTTTTATTTATTAATAATGTGTTACAGTTTATTTTAAACTTTACACATAAAAAAAACTAAAGATAGAATTTAAACATAACTAAGCATAGACAAAAGCTAAAAACTAGCCTAAAAACGATCTCATAATACGTATATTGCTTATTGATCGAGAAAAAAAAAAACAAAAAAAACCAGTTAAGCACAACTCCGACATGTTATACTTATTATTCTAAACATTAATCGTTAATAAAATTGCTCCTACGAAAATATAAAGTTGCTCCTACGAAAAATAAAGATCACCAAACCTCTAATAGAGTCAGTATCATAGTATCAGACAGGTTCATATATATATGTTCAGAGTTCTTTCAATTACCAACCAGGCTCTAAAGGTAGCAATCTGCAGCTGCCGACTTTGCGTATTCATAAGGCGAAGCCAAAATGCAGATTCCCCAATGGATGCCGTATCGTGGACAGAATTGTTATAACTTACTTTGTAAGTATCCATCATATTTACACATTTAGTTAATACATGATTAGCAGTTTCTTTGCATCTGTTATCCTTACATAGTCGGCAATACCTCTCTTTGGAAGGTAAACCATTATATTTACTTTTATTAGACACCAGCGGTAAATTATCAACCCTCAATAGAAGTAAAAATCGCCTGAGTCTGCTTGATGGACAGAGGGTTAGATACGGCTGCATTTGCTTAAAGGAATAGAGCATGTAGTGGATGAATTTGTATTTTGAAAGCTTATCCAGATGGGCGTAGTTTTCCAACCAGTCCCAGAGGGCAATTTTTTTGGACAGTGCATTTTTTTGGGGATCATCAAACTTCTCTCCACTCTTAGTCCAGTTTATTACCCTCAGGAAGGCTTCAGTCTCCTTTTTAAGATGGCATTTGGTAGTTTCCTTTGTAGCTTCAATGGCAAATTCTTTCAATAACCGATTCTCTGGTTGATTAGAAATCCTAAGATAAAGTTCGGCTCTCCTTTTCAGGACAATGGAACCTAAAGAGGAAACCCCCACTTCCAATCTTAACAATGCCATTGGAATAGATTGGGGGAGCCCTAGGATTCTTCTCCAAAACTTCCCCTCTATGATTTGCAGCCATCTTAAGTCCATTTGCAGCAGGGCTTCCAGCCCATAAACAGCCATAGGGGTTAACACCTGGGTATATAATTGACGGATTCCGTGCAATGTAAATCCACAGTTCTGTCTTCCAAATTGGCTAATCAGCGACGTTACTTGAGCTGCTCGATGTTGTCTCATTTGAATACAGGAGTTATAGCCCGGCTTGACATCCATTTCGACCCCAAGATATTTATATTGCTGGGTGTACTTAATTTCAATTTCACGCAGTAGAAGCCGAGGGCGTGCAATCTTCTTACTTGCGAATATCATCACCTGAGTTTTCTCCTGGTTAATGATTAAATCATTATTCGCAGCATACTCCCATAGCTTCAATGCAGATCTCCGTAGACCACTGAACGTGTGATCCATAATTATCAGATCGTCAGCATACACTAGCACTGCACAGTGGATTGTGCCGACGACAGGAGGACAATTATGGACACTTAAGATGGCATCTGGTAAATCATATGTATAAAGGTTGTACAAAAACGGGGCTAAACAGGCAATCACATCCTCATGCTGTGCACTAGCCAAAAACTTTCCCCATTGCTCAGATAAACCAGAGCTGAATGCACATTCTTCAGCTAAAGCATCATACGGGGCACTATTCCAACCAAGAATAAGTAATTCACATGATTGCATGCCAGCAGGTTCACCCTTATCATGTTTCCTAAATAAAGAATGCATATTATCCCAAAACCTTACAGGTTTCCCCAAAGCCCTTAATAAGGAAGGAAGGCAAGACCTTTTTTGGAACGCAAGAAATCATTCACACTCCCTTTACATTTCGAAATAGATGCTTATCTGGCCCTTTTTATCATCTCTAATAAATGTTACATAAGCAAAATACAGATAGAAATAAAGCAGAAAAACTTCACTGTTAGTGTTCCTCTAGAACACCTCTCTGCCAAGCGCTTCACTGGAAACCACAGGTTGGAAGACAGCCACTCGCCAACAGCAGCACACTGAAGGAGTACGTCTGCTTCTGTCAGCCCAGAAGAAGTCCAAAAAAGAGAGAGTGACTTGATTTTACTCTGTCTTTCTGATGTCTTTCAATATAATGTCAACCTAGTATTTTTCCAGAGACGTTCACTGTCAGTAAAATTCCACAGCTGCACTACCGGTGCAGCCACTGCACCTCCCTGATTTCTAAACAACTCCTGGTTTATCATCAGAGCCGACAAGCATTGCTTTCGGTTTCTTGTGGAATGCACAACAAAGTTTGGTCTGAACACAAAAGCAAGCTGTCTTTTCACAGCTTCAGTAAATTCACACTATGCTCAGAAATGGGCTTTTATTTCAGCGTGGAGTCAAATGTTAATATGTGTTCCCAGAATGGATTTCACCTAGACTCCATAATGGAATGAAAGAAATCACATTTTTTTAAATGCATTACACCAATGGAGAATTTTCAAGACAGGAAGTCATCATTCCTCTAGCTATCAATGACATCCCTACCTTCCCTTCTCCTATCTTTTTCCCGCCAGACATTCTTGCTCCCTCACCCAAGGCTCGCAATCTTGGGGTCCTCTTTGATAACACCATATGAATGCACCAATGTATCACTACCACTGCCTCTGCTGCTCATATTAAACTCCTCGACACTTGAAAAAAACATTCTTTTCTTACTAACAACTCTCTAATCTTCATTCTCATGCTCAGCAGGTTTCATTACCACTCAAATGTTCTCCTTGGCTTTCCTATCTACTCTTTCCTCCATCTAGACAAAGTCCCCCACTTTTCTGCAACCTACTCAGATCCTCCTCCACTTCTGTCTACCGACAACCTGATGTCTGGCTCTTCATGCACAATCACTCCCTTTTGAAATTACTTCTCTAGTCTACTAAGCGATCACTTGTCTTGCTCCTCAGTACCTGTCTGATTGTGTCTCTGTTTAATCACTGTTTCGTTCCTGCCAATCCACCGCTGCACTAAACCTGACCGTCCCATAACCCTCACTGTGCCTCCCCTTCCTTCGTTTCTTTTTCCCTACTCCCGCTCCACTAAAACCCACTGCCATAACAATCAATGGCAGTCCAAATATGGATCACTTCAAAGCTCGGCTTAAACGTCACTTACTTGCTAAAGAGGTAGCTCCCCATTCCTCTCCCCATTCTCCCTACCTAACCCCACCACTGCCTTCAGTGCAACTTAACAATGTAATTGTGTATATAAAATATTTAAATAGCACTCCTCTTTAGTTCGAAACATGTGTCCCCTTAGGTCAATGGGCCTCATTCCGAGTATGGCGGTAAGGGATACCGGTCACCGCTAACGAGACCGGTGCCGGTAATCCCTTACCGCCACATTCCGAGTTCCCTTTGCGCCCTCGTCCTTAATGCCTGCTTTAGCAGGCGTTAGGGACGAGGGCGCAAAGGGGCTTTTTAGCCAATAATGGTGACCGTAAAGTATGGTCACCGTTATTTGCAATTTCCCCATTCCCATTGAGTCCTATGGGGGCTCATTTGGGAATGGGGAAGGGCCCTGGGGAATGGGAAATTACCGCCCTGGTCAACTCGGAATAGGGCAGTAATTTCCCATTCCACCAGGGCGGTGCCGGTACGGGTCCGGTGCCGACCAAGGCGCTACTACCGCCATTGGTTAGCGCCGGACTCGGAATGAGGCCCAATGTTCCCTTTGTACATTAGCAGTTTTCTTGTATATGTACTATTTCTTTTTTTAAATAAACAAAAGTGTTCAGGTTAAACCAACATAAACTTAAAGTCTACAAACATCAGAAATAATAACATTACAGTAACAACAGAATACACTTTAATAAAACATTAAAAAAATAGTATATTAAAATCAAGTATCATGGTAACTTTAACCCAGTTTTTGCATTGCAATATTTGTTTTTTCCTCGGCAATGCCGTAACCATGAAATTAATGCAATGTCTTATGTGAATATGTGTTTTTAATAAGAATGCTAAACTGCTTTTATTAACTCATGTATGTTTTTACATTTTGATATTATTTATAGATTGCTTTATTTAATAAATGTAATTTATCACACATATTACATGTTTTCATTTTTACCTGTAGTGTAATTTCTATGCATATTGTGCATCTATTGTTATTTATAGAATTTGAATCTGGAGAGGGTGATGTGGCAGCCTCCCAGATCATCTGGAGGCTCAGAACATTGGCTTTACCCCATGGTATAGCTCCTGCTCCAAGTCTCCTCAGAAGCTGGAGGCCGCCATCTTTCCTGGCATGACTCGGGTAAGTGGGCCACCGTGCTCCCTCACTGCCCCTTCCCCTAACCCCACACCTCCCATTTTCACATCTCCAACCCACCGCACCACACTTACTTGATGCTCAGTGTTCCCAGGACATCTCTATAGCAGCAATAGCCATCATGAACAGGGAGAAAGGACTACCCTTATCCGTAATCCATGGCGGCCATCTTACATTGTAGTTTGGTTTTCAAGTTGAGAGAGGACAAACACACTGTTTCTCACCTTGAAAACAATCTATTAGCATCCTGCTAAAACATGCCAGGATGCTAATAGCAATAAACCCCTCCAGGTGGGGGATTACAGGGTCAGGTAATGCCCCAGGGCAGTCGGTAAAATCCTAGCTTCACTCTGGCTTCCAACTTGGCCCCTGGGCATTATCTGGCCCTGTAAAGTGATCGCCTCTCAGGTTTTGTGGCTTAAATAAATGTATTGCAGCTTTTACTGTACGTGACATTTCAATACTTGTTTAGTTGTTTGGTGTATGTTTTCTTTTTATAATGTTATATTCATTGTTTAGTAAATAATATGTATTTAAAACGATGACATGTACTTAGTTAATTGGTGTTGTATAATTACAGTATTATACTTGAATGCTTATGTATATTTTATTTTTGTAGATATGTTTTTTCAAATATTCTGTGTGGTATGACATATTCTAAGTTTATTATGTTTAATATGATGTAACATATGTTATACTTTCTTTTAACATTTATTAAAAAGCACTCTTGTGTGCACCCACTTCTGAAGAAACCCTAAACTGACCCCTCCTACCTGGCTAACTATGGCCCGATCTCCATCACTCATTTTTTGGCCAAACTCCTGGAAAAGCTGGCCATCTCCCAGCTTAATCTTCACACTGAATCTGTTGGTTGTCTCCATGACAATCAGTCTGGATTCAGAGCAGCCAGAAGCACGGAAACTGCTCTCCTGAACATCTGTGAAGATCTGATCTCTAACCTTCATTCTAATCTCCCCTCTGTCTTCATCTTACTCGATCTCTCTTCTGCCTTTGACACGGTCAACCATGCAATCCTGCTCAATCGTCTCTGTGATGACCTGGGTATCACAGATCAGGCCCTGGACTGGCAGATCTCATTCCTCTCTGATTGACCCTCCCAGGTTCAACTTGGGTTCTTCCTTTCCTCTATCTCACTCTCTACCTGTGGTGTTCCCCAGGGGTCTAACCTCTATCCCTGCCTGTTCAATCAATACCAGGCACCTCTCGCCCACTGCATTGCCGCTCTCTGCTCCAACTTTCAGTGCTTTGCAGATGACACTCAGCTCATTTCCAGGCTACCCTCTGCCACCTCTTCTCCTTCTCTCATCTCTGCCTGTCTGTCTGTGATCCAGGAGTGGTGTGCCGCCAACGATCTCTGCCTGAATGCTAGTAAGACAGAGATTCACTCACCTCATCAGCACACCTGCACCCTCCTTTCCTGTCACTCTCTGGCCGGCCTCCCTTGGCCCTCATCCTACTACCACCTGTGAGGCTAAGAGCCTCTTGTTCATCTTCGACTCCAAACTCTCCTTTTCTCCTCACATCTCCGATGTCTCGAAGAAGTCAAACTAGCAACTGCACCTCCACAGAGTTATTCTTCCTTTCCTCCACCCAGTAGCTCACCGTCTCTAGAGCTCTGGTTCTCTCTAGGGGGAACTACTTCAACAGCCTGTTTCTAAATCTGCCTGCTTCCACTCTCCACCCTCTGCAACTGATCAAGAACAGGACTGCGAGATTTGTCCTTGGCCTCAAGCCCAGGGATCGTATTTCTCCAGGACTGAAATCTCTTCACTGGCTCCCAGTGGCTGCAAGGATTAAGTTCAAGACCCTCTGCATTGTCCACAAGACCTTCTGGAGCCTGAGTCCTCATACCTCCAACTCTCTCTTTGTAAAATGCCTTCCTACTTGAGGTCTTTGCTCCTCCACCTCCAACTCCCTCTGGGTCAGTCGCTTCTCCAAACAATGAGTTGGTGGTAGATCTCTTTCTTTGGCTGGTGCCTCCCTCTGGAACAGCCTCCCTGCCTCTCTGAAACTCATGGAGAACCATCTCTGGTTCCGGAAGCACCTCAGACCTTCCTCTCTGCTTCTACCTCCTCTCTTCCTCTCCCCTGCTGATTTCCTGTCAGATACTGCACTGGTCACCTGGCTAACCTCTGATTTTGGGTCCAGGTCCCTACCCGCCTAGCTCCACACCCGCACTGCCTGAATGGCAACCCTTGCACTTACATCTGCATCTGTAACCATACAGTCTCCCTACCTGCACTTTTGGACATCTGCTGTCTGCACTTGCCCTTGCACCTGCCACCTGCTAGCCATACTTCTTGTTATTGTTTTGATTCCATGTACAGCACTGACCCCTTCCCTTTCCCATGCCACTTTTCCCGTCCCCTCTATCCTGCACTTGCTCAATCTCAACCTCACTTGGCCTAGTTAGATCGTTGTCTCTCTCCTCCCTCTGTTCCCCCTTCCTTGTTTCGTCACCCCTTGAAACACTTGTGTATACGAGTGTTAGAAATGCCATATCATATCGTATTATAGGCCTACATTTAAGGTACTTTTGAATGATTTTACGTTTTATACAATCACTTAATTAAAGTTTATTATGCTGTTACGTAACATTATAATTGCTGATGTTTGCAGGCTTTACGTTTTTGTTGGTTTATCCTTTTCTCTTTTGTAAACATTTTGTTTTCCACATAATGTCAACTTTTTAGTATAAAGGTGTGTGCAGCATAAGATTATGTTTCATAACAGCACATGGAATAAATGTATGTGTTGTAAGTGCTTGTGTTGCACGATTCTGTGTTCTAAGAGTGTGGGTCTTAAGATCTTGTGTCATGTATGTTGTAGGAACATGTCTTGAAGGAGCTTGTGATCTAGGTGCATGTGTTGTAGAAGCATGGGGCTTAGGAGCGTCTGTTCTACAAGCATTGTCGGAGTGTGTGTTATAGGGGCTTGTGCCATAACAGTGTGTGTTATAAGAGTATGTGTTGTCAGAATACATGTTATGGGAGCATGTGCCATATGAGCGTGTGTCAGACCTCCTCTTGTCATATGTCCACACATGTTATTGGTGCATGAGTTGTATTTTGCAGATGTGATCTGTGAACGTGTTATAGGTGCCCTTGTTCTAGTTCCACAGGTTATAGGAGCATGTGTGATAACAGTGTGTGTGTGTGTGCATAAGTGTGTCAGTATTAGCAGTGCATGTTGTTGGCGCACATGTCATATCAGTATGTTATAGAACAGTGCGTTGTAGGACACTATGTTGCTGGATCACGTCTCATACGCAATGAGTGGTGGAAGCCAATGTCGTAGGAGAGCGTGTTAAATAAATGTGTGTTTAGTAGGAGTGTGTGCGGTAGGAGCATGTTTTGTAGGTGCAAGTGAGAGCACTTGTCATATGTCTACATGTTATGTGTAGTAAGTGTGTGTGTGTATTACGTGTGCTTGTCATAGGAGCACATATCGTAGGAATGTAAATCATTAGAGTGTATGTGGTTGGAACATTTGTTCAACGTTGTTCAACGTGTCTTACATCCTCATGCTATGTGTAGGTGCACTTGTCATCGGAACATGAATTTTGTGAGAGCACATGTTATAGCACCACTTGTGTATGAGCATGTGTCGTAGGAGTGTGTGCCATAAGAGTGCAGGTCGTAAAAGTGTGCATTGTGTGAATCCTAAGACTGTGTAATAAGACTGTGGGCCTCATCATGAGTTTGGCTGTAACCCTTAAATCCGGTGGTAGCACTGTTACCGCTGGATTTAAGGGTTTGCCAAATCAGGGCTTTGGCAGATTTCTCCCCACCTCTGAGGCCAATGGGTCTTATTCCTGTGCTACCTGATGTGGCCCATTCTTATGCTGCCTGATGAGTCCCATTGCTGTGCTGCCTGATTATGCCACTTCCTATCCAGCATGGGGTGCCAGCTCCAATGCTGCCTGATGATGTGCATTCCTATGTTGTCTGATGGGTCTTATTCCTATGCTGCCTGATTATGCCACTTCCTGTACTGCCTGGAGGTGCCAGCTCCTATGCTTCCTGATGGTGCGCATTCCTGTGTTGTCTGATGGGTCTTATTCTTACGCTGCCTGATTATGCCACTTCCTTTCCTGATGGTGCGCATTCCTGTGTTGTCTGAGGGGTCTTATTCATATGCTGCCTGATTATGCCACTTCCTTTCCGCCTCGGGATACCAGCTCCTATGCTGCCTGATGGTGCTCATTCCTGTGTTGTCTGATGGGTCTTATTCCTATGCTGCCTGATTATGCCACTTCCTATCCTGCCTGGGGGTGCCAGCTCCTATGCTGCCTGATGGTGTGCATTCCTATGTTGTCTGATGGGTCTTAGTCCTATGCTGCCTGATTATGCCACTTCCTATCCTGCCTGGGGGTGCCAGCTCCTATGCTGCCTGATGGTGCATATTCCTATGTTGTCTGATGGGTCTTATTCCTACGCTACCTGATTATGCCACTACCTTTCCTGCCTGGGGGTGCCAGCTCCTATGCTGCCTGATGGTGTTCATTCCTATGTTGTGTGATGGGTCTTATTCCTATGCTGCCTGATTATGCCACTTCCTTTCCTGCCTCGGGGTACCAGCTCCTATGCTGCCTGATGGTGCATATTCCTATGTTGTCTGATGGGCCTTATTCCTATGCTGCCTGATTATGCCACTTCCTTTCCGCCTCGGGATACCAGCTCCTATGCTGCTTGATGGTGCGCATTCCTATGTTGTGTGATGGGTCTTATTCCTAAGCTGCCTGATTATGCCACTTCCTATCCTGCCTCAGGGTGCCAGCTCCTATGCTGCCTGATGGTGTGCATTCCTGTGTTGTCTGATGGGTCTTATGCCTATGCTGCCTGATTATGCCACTTCCTATCCTGCCTGGGGGTGCCAGCTCCTATGCTGCCTGATGGTGCATATTCCTATGTTGTCTTATGGGTCTTATTCCTACGCTGCCTGATTATGCCACTTCCTATCCTGCCTCAGGGTGCCAGCTCCGATGCTGCCTGATGGTGCGCATTCCCATGTTGTCTGATGGGTCTTATTCCTATGCTACCTGATTATGCCACTACCTTTCCTGCCTGGGGGTGCCAGCTCCTATGCTGCTTGATGGTGCGCATTCCTATGTTGTGTGATGGGTCTTATTCCTAAGCTGCCTGATTATGCCACTTCCTATCCTGCCTCAGGGTGCCAGCTCCTATGCTGCCTGATGGTGTTCATTCCTATGTTGTGTGATGGGTCTTATTCCTATGCTGCCTGATTATGCCACTTCCTATCCTGCCTGGAGGTGCCAGCTCCTATGCTGCCTGATGGTGTTCATTCCTATGTTGTGTGATGGGTCTTATTCCTATTCTGCCTGATTATGCCACTTCCTATCCTGCCTGGAGGTGCCAGCTCCTATGCTGCCTGATGGTGCATATTCCTATGTTGTCTGATGGGTCTTATGCCTATGCTGCCTGATTATGCCACTTCCTATCCTCCGTCAAGGTACCGGCTCCTATGCTGCCTGATGGTGCATATTCCTATGTTGTCTGATGGGTCTTATTCCTATGCTGCCTGATTATGCCACTTCCTATCCTGCCTGCGGGTGCCAGCTCCTATGCTGCCTGATGGTGTGCATTCCTGTGTTGTCTGATGGGTCTTATGCCTATGCTGCCTGATTATGCCACTTCCTATCCTGCCTGTGGGTGCCAGCTCCTATGCTGCCTGATTATGCCACATCCTATCCTGCCTGCAGGTGCCAGCTCCTATGCTGCCTGATGGTGTGCATTCCTATGTTGTCTGATGGATCTTATTCCTATGCTGCCTGATTATGCCACTTCCTATCCTGCCTCGGGTGCCAGCTCCTATGCTGCCTGATGGTGCATATTCCTATGTTGTCTGATTGGTCTTATTCCTATGCTGCCTGATTATGCCACTTCCTATCCTGCCTGGGGGTGCCAGCTCCGATGCTGCCTGATGGCGCACATTCCTATGTTGTCTGATGGGTCTTATTCCTATGCTGCCTGATTATGCCACTTCCTATCCTGCCTCGGGGTGCCAGTTCCTATGCTGCCTGATGGTGCATATTCCTATGTTGTCTGATTGGTCTTATTCCTATGCTGCCTGATTATGCCACTTCCTATCCTGCCTCGGGGTGCCAGCTCCGATGCTGCCTGATGGCGCACATTCCTATGTTGTCTGATGGGTCTTATGCCTATGCTGCCTGATTATGCCAATTCCTATCCTGCCTGGGGGTGCCACTTCCTATCCTGCCTGGGGGTGCCAGCTCCTATGCTGCCTGATGGTGCGCATTCCTATGTTGTCTGATGGGTCTTATTCCTACGCTGCCTGATTATGCCACTTCCTATCCTGCCTGCGGGTGGCAGCTCCTATGCTGCCTGATGGTTCGCATTCCTATGCTGTCTGATGGGTCTTATTCCTGCCTGATTATGCCACTTCCTATCCTGCCTGCGGGTGGCAGCTCCTATGCTGCCTGATGCTGCGCATTCCTATGTTGTCTGATGGGTCTTATTCCTATGCTGCCTGATTAGGCCACTTCCTTTCCTGCCTCGGGGCACCAGCTCCTATGCTGCCTGATGGTTCGCATTCCTATGTTGTCTGAAGGGCCTTATTCCTATGCTGCCTAATTATGCCACTTCCTATCCTGCCTGTGGGTGCCGGCTTCTATGCTGCCTGTTGGGACCTGTTCCTGATCTGCCTAATGGAGCCCGTTACTAACCAACATGATCGGGCATTTTTCTGTCCTGCTTGACGGGACGGTCCAATTGTGCCTGGTGGTCCCATTCTTATGCTCCCTTATGGGACCTGTTTGTATGTTGGCAGATGGGTCCTTTCTGTCCTGCATGATGGGACCTTTCCTGTGCTGTCTGATGGGGCCTCTTCCTATGCTGCCTGATGGAGCCCATTCCTATGTTGCCTGATGGGGCAGTTCTTTTGTTACCTTGTTGGACACGTTCATTTGATGCTTCAATGGACCCAATCCTATGCAGCTGCATGGGGCGCGCTCCTATGCTGTCTGTTGAGGCTTGTACCTGGGCTGCCTGATGGAGCCCACTCCTATGCTGCCTGATGGGACCTATGTGTGTCCTGCCTCATGGGGCCAGCCTATGCTGCCTGATGGGGCCCATTCCCAAGCTGCCTGATTCGGCCCATTCCTGTGCTATCTGATGGGGTATGTTCCTATGCTGCCTAATGGGGCACTTTTATGTGCTGCCTGATGAGGCCCATCCCTGTGCTGCCTGATGGCACCAGTTCCTATGCTGCCTGATGGGACTTGTTCCTGTGCTACCTGATGTGGCCATTCCTAAGTTGCTGATGGGGCCCATTCCTGTGCTACCTGATGTGGCCATTCCTATGTTGCTGATGGGGCCCATTCCTGTGCTACCTGATGTGGCCCATTCTTATGCTGCCTGATGAGTCCCATTGCTGTGCTGCCAGGTGGGACCTGTCCCTATGCTGCCTGGTGGGCCAGTTCCTTTGCTGCTTGTTATGACATGTACCTGTGCTGCCCGATTAAGTCCATTCCTAGGCTGTCTGTTGGGGCTTGTGTCTGGGCTGCATGATTGGCCATTCCTATACTGCCTGATGGGGTCCATTCATATGCTGACTAATGTGCCAATGCTTATGCTGTCTGATTGTGGCTGTTCCAGTACTGCCTGTGGGGCCCATTCCTGTGCTGCCTGCTGGGCTCATTCTTATGCTCCTTGATGGAACCCATTCCTGTGCTGCCTGATGGGTCCCATTGCTGTGCTGCCCGATCGGGCCCATTGCTGTGCTGCCTGATGTGACCCATTCTGATGCTGCCTAATGGGGCCCATTCCTGGGCTGCTTGATGGGTCCCATTGCTGTGCTGCCCAATCGGGCCCATTGCTGTGCTTCCCAATGGGGCCCATTGCTGTGCTGCCAGAAGGACCCCATTCCTGTGCTGCTTAACTTGACCCCTTCTTATGCTGCCTGATGGGGCCTTTTCTTTTGCTGTCAGATGGAGCTCGTTCCTGTGCTGCCTGATGGGTCCCATTACTGTGCTGCCTGATGTAGCCTATTCCTATGCTGCCCGATGGGGCCCATTGATGTGCTGCCTGATGTGACCAATTCCGATGCTGCCTAATGGGGCCCATTCCTCGGCTGCTTGATTGGGCCCTTTATTATGCTGCCAGATGGACCCCATTCCTATGCTGCCTGATGTGACCCCTTCCTATGCTCCCTGATGGGGCCCTTTCTTATGCTGTCAGATGGAGCCCATTCCAGTGCTGTCTGATGGGGTCAATTCCTATGCTGCCTCGTGGGGCCTGTCGCAATGCTTCCTGTTGGGGTCTCTTTCTGTGCTGCCTGATGTGGCCTGGTCCTATGCTGCCTGATGGGGCCTGGTCCTATGCTTCCTGTTGGGGTCTCTTCCTGTGATGCTTGATGTGGCCTGGTCCTATGCTGCCTGATGGGGCCTGGTCCTATGCTGCCTGATGGGGCCAGGTCCTATGCTTCCTGTTGGGGTCTCTTCCTGTGCTGCCTGATGTGGCCTGGTCCTATGCTGCCTGATGGGGCCTGGTCCTATGCTTCCTGTTGGGGTCTCTTCCTGTGCTGCCTGATGTGGCCTGGTCCTATGCTGTTTGATGGGGCCTGGTCCTATGCTTCCTGTCGGGGTCTCTTCCTATGCTGCATGCTGTTGCCCATTCCTATGCTGCCTGATGGGGCCTGGTCCTATGCTTCCTGTTGGGGTCTCTTCCTGTGCTGCCTGATGTGGCCTGGTCCAATGCTGTTTGATGGGGCCTGGTCCTATGCTTCCTGTCGGGGTCTCTTCCTATGCTGCATGCTGTTGCCCGTTCCTATGCTGCCTGATGGGGCCTGGTCCTATGCTTCCTGTTGGGGTCTCTTCCTATGCTGCCTGATGGGGCCTTGTCCTATGCTTCCTGTTTGGGGTCTCTTCCTTTGCTTGCTGATATGGCCTGGTCCTATGCTGTTTGATGGGGCCTGGTCCTATGCTTCCTGTCAGGGTCTCTTCCTATGCTGCATGCTGTTGCCCGTTCCTATGCTGCCTGATGGGGCCTGGTCCTATGCTTCCTGTTGGGGTCTCTTCCTGTGTTGCCTGATGTGGCCTGGTCCTATGCTGCCTGATGGGGCCTGGTCCTATGCTTCCTGTTGGGGTCTCTTCCTTTGCTGCATGCTGATGTGACCTGGTCTTATGCTTCCGGTCGGGGTCTCTTCCTATGCTGCATGCTGTTGTCCGTTCCTATGCTGCCTGATGGGGCCTGGTCCTATGCTTCCTGTTGGGGTCTCTTCCTGTGTTGCCTGATGTGGCCTGGTCCTATGCTGCCTGAGGGGGCCTGGTCATATTCTGCCTGATTGAACTTGGTCCTATGCTTCCTGTTGGGGTTTCTTCTTGTGCTGTTTGATGGGGCCTGGTCCTATGCAGCCTGATGGGGCCTGGTCCTATGCTTCCTGTCGTATATTCTTCCTGTGCTGCCTGATGGGGCCTGGTCCTATGCTTCCTGTTGGGGTTCCTTCTTGTGCTGCCTGATGGGGCCTGGTCCTATGCTGCCTGGTGGGGCCTGGTCCTATGCTTCCTGTTGGGGTTCCTTCTTGTGCTGTTTGATGGGGCCTGGTCCTATGCTGCCTGATGGGGCCTGGTCCTATGCTTCCTGTCGTGTATTCTTCCTGTGCTGCCTGATGGGGCCTGGTCCTATGCTTCCTGTTGGGGTTCCTTCTTGTGCTGTTTGATGGGGCCTGGTCCTATGCTGCCTGATGGGGCCTGGTCCTATGCTGCCTGGTGGGGCCTGGTCCTATGCTTCCTGTCGTATATTCTTCCTGTGCTGCCTGATGGGGAACATTCTATTGCTAAGAACTAGAGGGAACTTTGTCAACAATCACAATGAGTGTATACTCCATTCAGCATGTTAGTAGGTGCAAGAGCAGCGACTCACCTGTGTGCTGGAGTGGATGTAGAGCCATAGAAAGACTGTGAAGTGAACCCCCTTATCTGACTGCACCCCAGTAGCAAGAAACATCATGCAATTTAATATACTTCAGTCATTAGATATGCAACACATCTGTAAAGCAGCTGCATCTTTTCCGGTGTTGAGAGGCAGACACAATTGGCAAATGTTTCGAACCAAAGATGGCTCTTCATCGGGGCTATGTCCAGACAAAAGTTGCGGCGGATCACCCTGGCGGCACGCTTCTGGTTCAGCTTCTAGCCACCTCAAAGATGCCCCTTCTGAGGCAAAGGAGTGATGTTTCTAGGAATGCCAGCCAATCAGATCAGATAGTCTGGTCTTTAACACAATATGGCTCCTCCTAGGACACTGGAAGCTCACCCTCTCCTACACGCAACCACAGCATGTGGTACACAGGCATGGAGGAGAGCACCTTACACACAGCAAGGTAGTGAGAGGTGGGGGAGCAATGGCTGCGGGGGTGAGCAGGTGGGCTGGGAGCCACAGGTGAGCCTGCAAAGGTTTGTGTCTAGAGTTCTGAGGGTCTCCACCCATAGAGATCTGTACATTACTGTGTTAAAATCGTGTATTTTAAAGCCCACTGTTACCTATAATATGGAATACAAACTTGATGAAAAACCTAATGGAAAGCGTATGACACATTCTTTGCTTCTAAGGAATGTGGGGGAGGAGAAGTGGAAAGAAGCGGGTGCGGTGACTGGGGCAGAGCCCCCTGGACATCTCCAGAGATCCCTGGAAGCCAGACCACCGCTGGCGGGAGGGAAGTGTGCATGCCTCGAGGCACAGAGAGGAGAAGGGAACCAGTAGGGCACAGAGGGATGACAGAGAAACAGATGCGACCCAGATCGGGGCCTGGAGAAGGCAGGTGGAGAGAGAGTGGAGCAGGAGGGCACAGTGTGCAGCATGGGAATGAGGAGGCGGAGGGAGTGCAGGGGGTCGAACGGAAGTATCCCAGCGCCGGGTCCCAGGAGAGGCAGGTGGAAGGGAGGGCATGGCGGGTGGTAGGACACACACACACACACACACCCCTGCACCTGGTGCCTATGCCACCTGCCCGCCGGAGTCTGTGTACCCCCGGATCAGGGACTTCCCTCTTGTTGGTTTCGATTTGTGAAGGCAATCGACCCACAAGGTCCTCGTGTAGCAATGATTGCGGGATGAGGAGCCTCGCTTCGCTATTGACTTAAGGCTCAGGGAGGATTCGATGGTAAGTCCATGACAGGGCCATGGAGCTGTCGCTGTAACAACCACATGGCGCAAGGCCAGGCGTGGCCTGTTCCAGGACGGCGTGCGGGGCCCAACGCTACTGCATTGGTGCCTCTGAATGTGTGCTCCAGGAGGCTGCACAAGTCTCTTTACTGCAACCTCTGTACTTCCAGATGTTCCCTCCCTTCCTCGTCCCTCCCTTCCTCGTCCCTCCCTCCCTCCCTCCCTCGCTCCCTCCCTCCCTCCCTCCCTCCCTTCCTTCCTTCCTTCCTCCCTTCCTTCCTTCCTTCCTTCCTTCCTTCCTTCCTTTTTCCTTCCTTCCTTCCTTCCTTCCTTCCTTCCTTCCTTCCTTCCTTCCTTCCTTCCTTCCTTCCTTCCTTCCTTCCTTCCTTCCTTCCTTCCTTCCTTCCTTCCTTCCTTCCTTCCTTCCTTCCTTCCTTCCTTCCTTCCTTCCTTCCTTCCTTCCTTCCTTCCTTCCTTCCTTCCTTCCTTCCTTCCTTCCTTCCTTCCTTCCTTCCTTCATGCTCTATCAAGGACTTGCAAATCTATTATTTGTGAAAAGTTCATCAAATACTAGCAATCATGGGAAGGTGCTGAAACATTTATCTGAGAAATAGCAAAACACTACAACAGGCGGCGAGGGACAGGATCAGAAAATCCCTTCAACACTATGCAGAGTAAGATGCAGGGTGGTGAATCCGGAGACTTCATCCCATCTTCCCTAGGGGGAACCACCCCCTTTGAGGCTAGGGCGCTGCACCCGTTCAGTAAAACCCTCCCTAGGAGTCTGGGAAAGCGGGACCTCACTGGGAGTGGTGCCCCTCCAGAGGACAAGGACTCTCATTCCCATGGGAAACTCCCTATATACAAGGTATTTTATTCATGGGAGTAGATGGTGCTGAAAATACATCTGTGTGTTTGACTCAAAACAACTCTGACATTACCTCTAGCTGTCTGGCTCAAGGTAATGCTGGACTATCCATAGGCTCGGCAGCTGACAGTGAACAATATGTTCCGTTAAAGCAGCGGAGAAGGAATAAGGGGCCAACAACCCTTGAATGCAGGGAGAGAAACCATACGCACTGACGTGCGGATGTCAGCGAGGGGCAGAACGTTGCTGAACAGCAGAGCCGGCTAGGTGCAGAGAGAAGCAGACGCACAAGGGAGATGCCACAGTTCCAATACAGAGACGTGCATGGCCCGGGAAACAAAGGGCGCCCAATAGCAAAGCTTATCTGGAAGCACGACACAAAGAGGACATGGGGAACCGGTGCCTGCAAACAGGCCGAGACCAGGGACTGAGGAGGAGTGCATCCTAAGCTCTGAATGCCAGAGCGAAAGAACGAGAGAATGTCGCGACAAGTTGAAACTGAAAACCGCTCAAATCCCATGAGGAAGGATGGCAAACCGTGGAGGACGCCACCGCTGCCGAAGAGACACATCCTTCCTGGAGCAAACACTGCAACATTGAAGTACGCAGGTTCTCCAGGTCACAGAGAGGCAGAGAGACGAAAAGAGTGAGTGGGAAAGAATGAAGGATTGCCCCATAGTATGGTCACAGAGGCCCAGAGAAAGAAAGAATTAGAGCAGGATAAGGTACCAGGACCCTGAAAATGTGAGTAGTATCAGCCTCCAGGCGGGTCAGGGGAACCCACACGTGTTAAGAGAGCCACAAGGAAAGAGGGTTTATCCATACCCGAGAGAGTTAAGTGAGACATTGGGACAGAGGAACCCAACATGCAAAGCACAGAACAGATAAGTGGGGAGGACAGAGGCACCAAACACCTGGACTAAGTGGGGAAAGACAAACCCAAGGGATGGAGAGGGATCAGGGAAATATCACTCCACCTAAAGAAATTTGGACAGTTTGTGTTTGCCAGAACTTAAGGCTTTTGTTGTTGAACTTGGGAAACTTAATGACATTTGATAGACTGCCAAGTACTGTTAAATAGGTACTGTTAATAACAGATAATCACTTGATCGCGATCCAAGAAGAATTCCTTGAACTCCGTAGAAAGCTCACTGCAAGCAACCGCGAATTTAGGACACTCTGGCATTTTTTAAGTGGTATGGCCAGTTTAGCGGATAGGTTTGGACCAAGGACTATTTTTCTTATGACTATTGACGAGCAGCGTAGTTTAGTTTTGATAGGACGGGAACTCCTCTTTAGCAATAGGCTTAGTGAGGCATTTTTATTTTGAGTTATATAAAGGTACTTAGAAACCATGTCCTCCGGTCAGAGTCCTTCCTGTAGCTTGCCACATACACCATCACCTCAGTTTCTCCGAACACCTGGCCAACATACAATTCCATAGACACAGTGGACGTGCATTACAGAAACATGTGTAGAAGCAAGGAGAAGTACAGAGAGTATGAGGACAAAGGGTGTTTACTGTCATGAAAACTTCTCCTCCCCCAGGGGAGCTGGCCAATAACAATGTGTTTGCTCAGGGCATGTGCAGAGTAGTGACAATGTTCCAACATAAAGAAAATGCAGTCTTGCATTGTATTCATTGTTAAACATGGGTGCGGGCCATAGAGAACCAGATGAAAACGATGTAATTGGGTTAAAAGAACAAGCAGCGCAGTCAGGCTCTGGAGGCCAGGCTGAAGACACAGTGAGAGAAATGTTGACTGCCCATGTATGTCATAAGAAAACATGATTAATATATAGAAAAGAGGGCAATATCCTTAGTTAGGGCAATATCCGTAGCTAGACCAATATCCTTAGGAAATTATGGAGATTCCAAAGCAATATGATCCAAATCTCTGAGGCCCTGCTCTTGGACGATATAGGGCATATTATAGGGTTCACACATTCCACAAAGCAGAAATCAAAAGCCATTTCAATGAAACACATGACCTGTCCAGTCCCAGTGACAGCCAGACAAGCACTGCAAAATCAACCAAAATGAGCTACTAACAAAGGAGTGTTTGAACTAATTGAAGCATCCGAACGGTTGACTCCAGTAGTATTCATCAAGAAAAAGACATCTAAAAGGTTGAGAGTGTGTATTGATCTTTGCCATCTCAACCAAGAAATAATATCAGATAACTACCCACTCCGGAGCATCACTGACTTAATACTTCTGCCAAAATATATCAATGCTTTCTCCAAATTGGATCTATGTGACGTGTGTCATTAAAGTGCACTTTTGGCACATTTAGCTGTTTTCATAATGTTCTACGAAAAATGTTTATTCACACAACTGTTGTTGGTGTTTTTTCCACAGCTTCCTTGTTTCAAAGGCTCATGGACAAGATACTGAATGGATAGATAGAACATGTTGTATTTCCAAGACAACATACTTGCATATGGAAGGAAAACCTAGGGTTGGCAGTATGTTATGCAAAGTGCCTCTCCATCTTTTCAGAATGCACCAAATCCATGCATACTTACTCAAGAAGGCACATGGTCAGAAGCCCTATCTTCTGAGTCATTAAGCAACGCATCCTGTATGCCTGTGTTTACATTTGTTGCATCCTGTTTGGCAAAAATACATAACCTGGCTTGCAAGCACCTCTGATCTAGGTGCTACCCTCACTCAGAAATACAATGGCGGAGAGAGAATTGTGCTTGTTGCTTCCAACATGCTATCTACCACTGAGAATAATATTTAAGCAATATAACCCAAACACAGCAGCATTACTGGTCAGGTAATGCCCCGGGTCATCGGTTACAAGCCCGAGCAAAGTAACTGCTTTAACGTAAGCCCCAGGACATTACCTGACCGGTAGTGTCCCCCCTGCGAGTGTTATATTGCTATTAGTACTATGGCATGTCGTACCGGGGTACTAATAGTGTTTTTATCTAAAGCTGAGAAACAATATGTTTGCCGTTTCTCAGCTTGAGATAAAAACTACAAATTAAGATGGCCACCATGGATCAGGGAGAAGTGAACTACATGCACTTCCTTTTCCCTTTCCATAGTGGGTATTGCTGGATCGGGAATGTGCCAGGAACACTAGCTCTACTGGTGCCTATGCGGAACGTGGCAGCTCAAGGTAAGTGGGTGCAGGGTTGTTGGAGTTGTGGAAAAGGGGGCTGGCGGTGGAGGGAAGGGGAAGGGATTTTGTGGGGGGCTTACCTGATTCATGGCGAGAGAAGATGGCAGCCTCCCGCTCTGAGGAGCCTCGGAATAGGGTCTTTACTGTGTGGTAAATACTCTATTGTGAGCCTCCTCATTGGCTGGGAGGCCACCACACCCTCTTCGCTGGGTACTAATCCGTAATAGAGAAGGGACTCCTGGCTTTTGTGTGGGCTGCTGACTCTTTCAGGACATTTGTGTGGGCCACCCTGTTTTTTATATTGAATGACCACAAGCCGCTTGTTAACCTGCTATGTCCAGGTGTGGCTAAGACCTCCACCACGAGAACTGCACGACTATTCACAATATTGTAGACACATACATGTGTCATCTAACACATGCCTGGCTGAAAGGATGGTCAAGTTGTCTGTATGTCCCATTTTCAACCCTAGGAATGCCAAAATGGTATGTTTTTGAGCAGCAACTGCATCAAAACACCTGTAAGGGAATCCTCTGATAGGAAATCATTGGTGTCTTGCAACAGGAATGGATATCGGCAATGGAGCTTAATGAAATGCTTATGTGGATTGAACAGTTTGTGAAAGGAAATGGCCTAAGAAGAGATATCTCCCTCCTTCCGTGCAAACTTACTGGAACGTGGCTCTGGAATAGTTGTGCTGTGATTAATATCCTATTCAGGGGGAGGGGAAGAAAGCAATACCTGCACAGAAGATATGTATAATACTGATAAATAAAATCAACTTGAGCCACATAGGAATCACTTTGACCAAGAGATGTAGGAGGGGGTGCCATAAGTGGATATAGATGGACCAGAGTCTCTATATAGATCAGTCTCAATAGAGCAGTCCCTGATCAAGTGTTACTTTCGTGCTGATAGTGAGAAAAGATTAAGGCTACACAGCACGTCTCTCAAGCGCAGAAACTCTGTCTGCATCCGGTGGAATTGGTGGAATTGTGGAATGGTGGAATTGGACTTTATTGGGTCATTAGGTCAAATGGAAATAGAAAGTAGGTTTGCTGCTGTAATGGTCGAAGATGTAACCAAATGGACTGAGCTAGACCTGATCCCCAATATCACTACATGCACTGTCATGGAAGTACCCAAACACATGTTTAATCATGGTGGAGTTCTTCAGCAGCTAGTGACTGACAATGGGTACAACGAACCTCAACTGAAATGCAAAGATTCCTTAAGATGTTCAACATCAATCATAGTCATGCAACCATCCCCAAGCGAGTGACCTAGTGGAAAGGGCGAATCACTTCAACAAAGGTAGCATCTAGGCGGCATTGGAATCCCGATTAGATAGAGTTCGGAGTATCTTAGAAACAGACTCTTCTCATTGACTCACCCCTAAAACAACAACAGGGGTGTCGCCCTTTTAAAGCCATGTGAAGCTGAAGAGCATGATCTACAGTCATTCCTACATGGTTCCCTGATGTAAGAGAACACACCACCATCGACATGAGATCCAAGCTGTGGAAGAATTCCAAGGTGCCAAAGAAAAGGACTGCAGTGACCACAAGAGAGCTGTACTAAGCCCTAAGGCCAGAACTGGACAAACAATCACAAGAACACATTCACTGCATCAAGCTCTCCAGCAAAAAGGCTGACAACAGGGAAGAGTGTGGCAGTAAAATGCATTCCAGAATGTATACAGGAACACGGGAGAACCTTAACAGTCACAGGAATGACAGAGACCGCCGAATGGTGAGACTACCCTACAGGCACAAACGGCTATGAGATGAGTGTGAACATATATTGACTTTTTAAAGGGCAAGGACTGTGGTAGCCGTATCTGGCATGAGCTTGCCATCACAGGGGGACTTTTGAAAGATTAGGAAGTGCAGAAATTGCAGGCCGGTTGGATCAAAAGAGCAGGGACAGGACCTACTCGCTTGTTCTTCATGCCGGTGACTGCCATGCATCACATTGTTAATGTAAGGACTTCCTGAATGCTCGATCAAGGTCTTGTAAATCCATTATGTGTGATATCTGAATCAATCGTAGCAAGCACAGGAAGGGGTTGAAATCTGTGTTTAAGAAGTAATGAAAACACCCCAATCACATGAGGATTTGGCAATGGAAGGAGCATTTCTGGACTAGGAGTTTAGGTTATGATTTAAAGTGTAAATAGAGATGGTTTGGAGAACTCTCAGTGAAGCCAGATCCTGGGCTCATGTGTGCATTAGTTCAAGTTCCTTTCAATTTATATCAGATCATTTGTACAAATCCATAAAGCCTATATTAAATAAAGTAAAATGTAGTGCAGTGCAGTAAAATGCAGTGCCATGGTGTGACCCTAAAAATGCTGGTAGCGAGTGTGGGGTGGATGACAGCAAGGGAAGGAAATAGCAGTGGGAAGGGGCAAGGACGCAGTCGATGAGTGGAAACATAACATTTCGGTTTTGCCAGAAATCGACATGATGTTAGTCGGATCCTTTTAATGGATGGCAATGGTCATTTGTTCATAGACGTGTAGGTTTTGGGATTAAAAAAGAGAGAAAGATATGTGCCACTAGCAAACAAATAAAAGAAGAACCTGAACCGGAAATGCTGCTGTAGAGTTGGGGAACCCATGCGAGCCCCGAAGCGCTCCACTGGGATGGAGATGACAGAGTAGTGATAAGGATCTGGAGGGCCGCTCTAGCTAAGGTCATAGTGAGTTTTAGAAGGGCCAGGCAGTGGCGTTTAGGTTGTGGTTGCACTTAAAGATGAAGTGGGAGAGTGAGTGGCCAGCCAGGAGCTCGACATGATGATTATGAGGAAGTCGTGGTCCATTCTATCGAAGATTAGAGAGAAGACAGTGAGCACCGGGGCCGGGGAGAGTTGTTTGAGAGGGGCCTCTCAGATGAAGTGTGAGATGGCTGAGAGGGTCTGCAGTGGAACTGGTGGTCGAATGACTGGCGAGGACTTAGAAGCACACCATCTGACAGGTTTGGAGTGAGTGGCCAGCTTGAGGCTGGACATGGCGGCAATAAGGAAGTTGTAGTCCCCTCCATCTGAGGCCAGGGACAGCTCAGAACACACTGAGGAGTGTGAGGTACACTTGATGGGCCTTACTGAAGAAGTGTGAGATGTGTGAAAGTGTGTGAAGTGGATGTGGAGGACTGCTGGCTGGGGAGGGTTTCATAATGTCTTAGAAGAGAGGTACACATTTGCCCCCTACCCTAGTCCAGACAGCAGATTAAGGAGTACTCGATAAACCTTTTGAGTGAAACAGGTAGAATTACATATTGTTGCATAACGAGATTTACTCCAGTGACTTTGGACGGCCACCAACTTGCAATTTGCGAAAACTTTGATTATTCGGGTCTTCGATTCAACTCCTGGTTAACGTGGGATAACCACATACAAAAGTCATCTACTAAATTTAGGCAGGTGTCAGGGGAGTATTCACAGGTTTGCGAAACTATTCAGCATTAGTACCCGGCGAGGGTCAACCAAAATGCAACATGCATTCCGATTGGCCCTCGCCGAGGCATTACCCGGCCGGGAATCCCTTGCAAGCTGTACGTGCCTTTGGTTCCCTGTGGGAGGTGTGGCAGCCCCTTAGCCAATGAGGAGGCTCGAAATGGGGCAATCCCCGCTCCAAGCCTCCCCATGTCTGGAGGCTGCCTTCGTCCCCCGCCGGGGACTCGGGTAAGTTTATTTTTTCCTCCACCCCCTCCGCTGCGAACTATCCCTCCTCTCCCTCCCAACCCCACTTACCTTCTTGTTTCTTCTTTTCTCGGGAGTGGACGCGTTGGGAACAGAGTGTTCCCAGTGCGTCTGCTCCCGATGGACGTCATGGAAAGGGAAAACGGACTAAGTGTTCCCTTTCCCAGGGGCCATTATTTTTTACTTTTTTTTTTCTGTTCCGAAATGAATTAGTACCCCAGTCTAACGGGCCAGGGTACTAATTGCTATAAGCCCCTCGACGGCAGGCCAATACCGCACACGGCAATGCCCCGGAGCTTCATTGTCTACGGCCCGGGGGCATTACGTGGGGTGGTATTGGCCCACCGTCTCGTGGCTTATTGCCACATTACTGACCTGACAGTATGCTGGCAATAGACAGGAGTAAGGCTATACCTGTGGGATGTGGGGCTATGATGGAATCGTACAAAAATTTCGCCCTCATTTTGCACCCCCGCAGTTACTGCGACTTTGGGGGCGTACAAAATGAGGATGACATTTACTGCGCCCAAGCACAGCGGGGGCTGCAGGGGTGTCCCCCGCTCTGCTTGGGCGCCGTAACGGGAGTCGGGGGTTGCATGTGTGTCCCCCGCTTACCATTTTTGGGTAAGCGGGGGACACGCAAGAAAAAAAAGAAAGGCACCCTTCGGCGTCAGCTCTAACCCACGTTAGTGGGAGGAGCTGACACCACAGGGATAGCAGGGTGCAGGTGGCACACACAGAAGTGTGCTGTCGTAAAAGGTAACTTGGGGGTGGGGGTTGGTAAGGGAAAAGCAGGCCGGGGAAGTGGGCACAGTGATTTATATGATCACTGCACCGCGCCGTAACTGGTGTCAGCATTTCGGCCGTCGCAGTTATGGGCGGCACAGTGATCACATAGATCCGCTATGATCATCTAGACTCACTACATGGAGCTGAACATGAAGACTGCTTTAATCTGCTCTGGTCTGTTCGCTCCATCTGGAGACAGTTTCAATCCATTTTGTTGATCTTTTGCCCTCTAAACCTGTTCTTTTCTGGCACACCCAATGGACAGACCAGGAGGAGGATCTGGCAGAGGTGATAATCACGCTGGTATAAGGTAACCTTTGTCCAATCCAATCTTCAGAAGCTGGGCACAAGGTCCTGAAGCTCATATTGAAACTTTGCCGGCGTTCGGAGAGGACGACATGATGCTAACACGTCCTCCCTTCCCTATGGAGGGGTCTGCTGGCTTCCTGCCAGCAATCACCGATCTACAGCACAGGGCCTTTCTTGCCAAGGCCAGGCTCATTGTATTACCTTTGAGGGCTGAGACGTCTAGGGGGACACGTGTGTCAATGGTTGGAGTGTCCTCTCTCTGCCTTGCTGAGGAAGGGAGACATTGGAGCATGTTGATATGTGGTGTCCCTTCTATGCAGATATTAGGAACACGTTGCTACCGGGAGGTTTGAGAGGAGGTGGCATAAGGGATTACACACTACTCTTCACCTTTCTGTTGTCGTCTTCCGAGGTGAAGGTGCGATTGCCTTGGCAAGCTTCCCGAGGAAAGCCTACACTCAAAGAAAGCGCCTGATGCTCCAGCTCCAGGAATTCCATGTGAAGGCCCCTGAACCTTACCTTGTGGACGCGTATGAGACACCGGGCTATATGTCGTGTCCTGTGTTAGTGCTTCTGCTCGTAGTGGTATTTGGTTTTACTGACGAGGCGATTAGAGAATACATGTGTAAGCTGCTGGTACAGACTTTTGCCATTTTAATGGGTTCATCTGCTATCTGAAATGTGATAATGTATGTATGTATGTATGTATGTATGTATGTATGTATGTATGTATGTATGTATGTATGTATGTGTCGTGTTTATGTCTTGAGCCAGCTTCCGGCTCTCTCATATTTGGGGTGGGGGGAGGTGGAGGACTTGAGTAACTGTAGAGACGGGGCGTGGGGCTAAAAGGAAACCTGGAGGTGGAACGGAACCCCGGGTGGGGGGAGGGGGGACTTGAAAAGAAATGGAGTCTGACAGTAAGTTAGAAGTTGGGTGGCACTTGAGGTGGGGGCAAGAGCCCCCACTACAATGTCTGAATAAAGACGCAGCCTGCCCCTTTACTCTCTCCCAATGAATTCTTGTTTTAAATGAAATTAAAAATATTAATTTGATTTCATGTAATTTTGCTTTTAAATTAGAGATTCGGAATTCAAGGTTCTGCAAATGGTTTTGAGAGGCGGGTGGGGCGAGGGGGGCGTCAGCGGTCAGCCTGCGTTTTAAATGTAGGTGTTTAAAAAAAATCTCTGAACAGTAGAGGAGTGATGAGGCACATGCTGGACAGTAGAGGAGTGGTGAGGCACATTCTGAATAGTAGAGGAGTGGTGAGGTACATTTCAGACAATAAAGGGGTGGCGAGGCACATTCCGGAGAGTAGAGGCACATTCCGAATAGTAGAGGTGTGGTGAGGCACATTCCGGAGTGTAGAGGAGTGGCAAGGCACATGCTAGACAGTAGAGGAGTGGTGAGGCACATTCTGAATAGTAGAGGAGTGGTGAGGTACATTTCAGACAATAAAGGGGTGGCGAGGCACATTCCGGAGAGTAGAGGCACATTCCGAATAGTAGAGGTGTGGTGAGGCACATTCCGGAGTGTAGAGGAGTGGCAAGGCACATGCTGGACAGTAGAGGAGTGGTGAGGCACATTCTGAATAGTAGAGGAGTGGTGAGGTACATTTCAGACAATAAAGGGGTGGCGAGGCACATTCCGGAGAGTAGAGGCACATTCCGAATAGTAGAGGTGTGGTGAGGCACATTCTGGAGTGTAGAGGAGTGGCAAGGCACATGCTGGACAGTAGAGGAGTGGTGAGGCACATTCTGAATAGTAGAGGTGTGGTGAGGCACATTCCGAATACTAGAGGAGTGGTGAGGCACATTCCGAGTAGTAGAGGGGTGGTGAGGCACATTCTGGAGTGTAGAGGAGTGGCAAGGCACATGCTGGACAGTAGAGGAGTGGTGAGGCACATTCCGAATAGTAGAGGTGTGGTGAGGCACATTCCGAATACTAGAGGAGTGGTGAGGCACATTCCGAGTAGTAGAGGGGTGGTGAGGCACATTCCGGACAGCAGAGGAGTGGTGTGGCAAAGTGCAGACAGTAGAGGGGTGGTGAGGCACATTCTGGACAGTACAGGAGTGGTGAGGCACATTCCTAACAGTAGAGGAGTGGTGAGGCACATTCCAGACAGTAGAGGAGTGGCGAGGCATATTTCAGACAGTAGAGGAGTGGTGAGGAACATTCGAGACAGTAGAGGGGGTGGTGAGTCACATTCTGGACAGTAGAGGAGTGGTGAGGCACATTCCAGACAGTAGAGGAGTGGTGAGGCACATTCCAGACAGTAGAGGAGTGGTGAGGCACATTCCAGACAGTAGAGGGGTGGTAAGGCACATTCCTAACAGTAGAGGAGTGGTGAGGCACATTCCAGACAGTAGAGGAGTGGTGAGGCATATTCCAAACAGTACAGGAGTGGTGAGGCACATTCCTAACAGTAGAGGAGTGGTGATGCACATTCCAGACAGTAGAAGAGTGGTAAGGCATATTCCAGACAGTAGAGGAGTGGTGAGGCACATTCCAGACAGTAGAGGGGTAGTGAGGCACATTCCGGACAGTAGAGGAGTGGTGAGGCACATTTCAGACAGTAGAGGAGTCGTGAGGCACATTCCAGACAGTACAGGAGTGGTGAGGCACATTCCAGACAGTAGAGGGGTGGTGAGGCACATTCCAGACAGTAGAGGGGTGGTGGGGCACATTCCAGACAGTAGAGGGGTGTTAGGCACATTCCAGACAGTACAGGAGAGGTGAGGCACATTTCAGACAGTAGAGGGGTGGTGAGGCACATTCCAGACAGTACAGGAGTGGTGAGGCACATTCCTAACAGTAGAGGAGTGGTGAGGCACATTCCAGACAGTAGAGGAGTGTTGAGGCACATTCCAGACAGTATAGGAGTGGTGAGGCACATTCCAGACAGTAGAGGGGTGGTGAGGCACATTCCGAACAGTAGAGGAGTGGTGAGACACAGTTCAGACAGTAGAGGAGTGGTGAGGCACATTCCAGACAGTAGAGGAGTGGTGAGGCACATTCCAGACAGTAGAGGGGTGGTGAGGCACATTCCGAATAGTAGAGGAGTGGCGAGGCACATTTCAGACAGTAGATTAGTGGTGAGGCACATTCCAGACGGTACAGGAGTGGTGAGGCACATTCCAGACAGTACAGGAGTGGTGAGGCACATTCCTAACAATAGAGGAGTGGTGAGGCACATTCCCGACAGTAAAGGGGTGGTAAGGCACATTCCTAACAGTAGAGGAGTGGTGAGGCACATTCCAGACAGTAGAGGAGTGGTGAGGCACATTCCAGACAGTAGAGGGGTGGTGAGGCACATTCTGAACAGTAGAGGAGTGGTGAGGCACATTTCAGACAGTAGAGGGGTGGTGAGGCACATTGCGAACAGTAGAGCAGTGGTGAGGCACATTCTGGACAGTAGAGGGGTCGTGAGGCACATTCCAGACAGTAGAGCGGTTTGAGGCACATTCCAGACAGTACAGGAGTGGTGAGGCACATTCCAGACAGTAGAGGAGTGGTGATGCACATACTGGACAGTAGAGGGGTGGTGAGGCACATTGTTTCCGGACAGTAGAGGGATAGTGAGGCACATTCCAGACAGTAGAGGGGTTTGAGGCACATTCCAGACAGTACAGGAGTGGTGAGGCACATTCCAGACAGTAGAGGGGTGGTGAGGCACATTCTGAACAGTAGAGCGGTGGTGAGGCACATTCCGGACAGTAGAGGGGTGGTGAGACACATTCCAAACAGTAGAGGAGTGGTGAGGCACATTTCAGACAGTAGAGGGGTGGTGAGGCACATTGAGAACAGTAGAGCAGTGGTGAGGCACATTCCGGACAGTAGAGGGGTCGTGAGGCACATTCCAGACAGTAGAGGGGTTTGAGGCACATTCCAGACAGTACAGGAGTGGTGAGGCACATTCCAGACAGTAGAGGAGTGGTGAGGCACATTCCGGACAGTAGAGCGTTGGTGAGGCACACGAGAAAACATTGCTTCATTTCCTGGACACTAGAGGACAGCACTGACCAGATTCAGAAGATGGTTCATAACCAAGAAATGACATCTATTCCCATAAAGACTAATGCACTCCCACTATTCCTGTCCTGGAAGTGTCCCCAGAGGTAGGTGCGAGCGAGAGCAGTGAGCCTGCTAGAGCACTAGGTGGCAGGCCGCACACGAACTAAGTAGGGGAAACTCTTGTTCTGGAGGACTTGCTTGACAAACTGGGTGGAGATAAAATGAGACAGAATGCAGGTGGAGTAGAGCGACCACCCTGGAGTGATTAAGAGGGAGCTACTGAGGGTCATGTAGGAATGAGGCAGAGCATAGCTCCGGAATAAGGGCTTTATTCCGGGGTCCTGTACTGGGCTCCCTCATATAGTTAAGGTGGTCCTCCATCTTGCACTTTAGGGTGGCAGCGCAGTGGAGAATTCTTGGCACTACTTCTCCTGTTTAACAAATCTATCCAGGTAAGGACCACTGTATCTATCCTCCTCCATCATACATGCCTTATTTTAATCATTGCTCTGTCTCCTCGACTACCTTTGTGGGTCCTCACCCTCCATGTGGTTCCTCTAGCATCCGCTGTTTCTCTCTTCTTGCTCCACTTGCAGGAACTTCTCTTCCCTTGGATATGCAAGAAACAGTCCACACGGATTTGTTGAAAAACAAACTAAAAGCCTACCTCCTCGGCTCTGAGTAAACCTCTTAACCTACCTCTCATCTGTCTGCTACCTGACTTGTGTCCCTCGCCCTTAACCTGCCTCCATCCCTCACTTCCTCTACTTCCACTCTAGCACTTCACCCACTATGGTCACCCGCCGAGCACAGCTGGCCGTCCCACCAACCCGCATTTCAAAATATGCAATATTTATTGTCTTAATCTATGTATGTTCACTTATGTATTGTCCCCAGTAACTGCATAGACATATTTACAACAAGGCTGGCTAGGCCCAGAACTAGGATGGCAGATTGCCAGAGAAGCAGCATTGTATAGCAGTTTATTTTCAATTTGCTGGTTGTCATTGTTTAAATATACAGCCAATTTTGTTTCCCAGAGTCTTGCTGATCCATAACACTGCGAGCAATCCTGAGCTGTTAGCAGTCATTCCTCTCTGACAGCTGAAGTCTTTGATTGCCAAACTTGTACATTTGCTTGATATTGGCAAAAGCTTTATTGGTTGGGTGACTCTTGTTTATAAAAGAAAAAGAGGAAACACATACCAAGCCCAACACTCTTTAGGTATTTAGTGATTCAGTCATACAACTCGCACAGACATATATGAGAGATATAACACTCTTTGGTCATTCCTATCTTCCCAAAATGCTCTTTAATATGTAAAACAGCCAGAACCTTGTTGGATACATTCGTGCCATGTCACTTTATCTTTGAAGTTCTTTCTAATCAATACACGCACTGTGTTGAGCAATCACGTTTACATACAAGCACACAACATGCATTTTTTAAACCACTGCATAAATGAGGCTTTTCCCTTCAGAAAAGTAAAGGTTAAAAAGTAAGCATCATTTTATAATATTAAATGCAGGCCTATGATCAAGTCAAGCACAGAGTTCCCACAGGTGGAGCTCAAATGATGCTCAGAAGCCAGCACTTATTTCCCACTCAGGCCCCACATTTCAGAGGTCTGGGGCTGCCCAAATGGTGCCAGCTTCAAATAGATCATAGAGAAGTAAATTGGCGAAGAGTAAATCTGAATGCGCCAGGGCACCAAGAAACCTGTGAAAGGATCCCCGAAGCCATAGAAGAGGAGAAAAAAAAACTGTCTGCCAAGGGTACACAATGCTTCACAGCTGTAAAGGTTCCGCATGAAGATATATCCATTCAGCCATCTTTACAGAAGCTGTTCAGTGCTAAGCAGGCAAATGGCATCATGGCATCCCCGTTGGGTTCATCATGTGTCTTTCATTCACACGCTCAGTACTACCAGGAGAACCAACTGCAAAGTATGTGACACAATGTCCTTGGCCTCAAGCCCAAGGATCGTATCTCTCCAGGACTGAAATCTCTGCACTGGCTCCCAGTGGCTGCGAGGATTAGGTTCAAAACCCTCTGCATTGTCCACAAGGCCTGCTGGTGCCTGGGACCTCAATACCTTCAACTCTCTCTTCCTACATATCTTCCTTCTCAAGCTCTTCGCTCATCCACCTCCAACTCGCTCAGGGTCAGTCGCTTCTCCAAGCAACAAGTTGGTGGTAGATGTGTTTCTTCAGATGGGGTCCCCCTCTGAGGCCTCCCTGAAACTTGAGGAGAGCCATCTTCGGTTCCAGAAGCACTTACAAACCTACCTATTTGCTTCTGCTTTCTCTCCCCCTCTCCCCTGCTGAATTCCTGTCAGATACTGAAACTGCACTGGTTACCTGGCCACACCTCTGATCTCGGGCCCAGGCCACCTCACCCGCCAGTTGCACACCTGTACTGCCTCCCTGGCAACCCCTGCACTTGGGGACTGTTTTTCTGTATCCCTACAGTCCACCTACTAGCACTTGACACTAGATGTCTGCACTTACCCTTGCACTTGCCACCAGCTGGCCGTACTTCGGTACTATTATTTTATGTATTCTATTTATCCCATGTACTGCACTGTCTCCTCCCACCCACTTTTTTCCCTTCCCCCTTACCATGCACTTGCGCGATCTGAATGACACCTGGAATAGTAAGATTGTTGTCTCTGTCTTCCCTCTGTTCCCGCTCCCTTGCCTTGTTGCGCATCGAAACACTTGTGTATAGGCATGTTATAAATGCCATACCATATCATATCATAACGCTTGATCCATTGCTCAATTTTACTCTTGCAGTATTTGGCATTTTTAACAATTTCACAAATAGCAATGATGTAAACAGTATGTATCACTTCATTTGTTATAAAAGGTGCTTGCATTGTGCAGATACGAGGAAGGCTGTTGCTTCCCACGCATGCATGTTCAAGTTCATTCATCTCCATTACTCCACTGTATGAACGCACAGCCAAAGATTCCAGGAAACTTCTATAACTGTCTTTACTCTACTGAGGTCTTTATGCCCAGGCAGAGTTTATGAATTTCACTTGCGATTTTGCCATATTTGAATGGTGTTCCAGCCCAAGGGATTGGAGATACATGGGCTGCATCAGGTAACTTGCCTTATTTCCATTTTGCCCCCCTGCTAACACCAGAGGTGTAACCATGAGAACGGGGTTGAGTTCTTTTATTCAACATTTTATAAAATGTGTCTGCACCACTTGCATATGTTTCATATGTAAAGTTCACCATTTGACAAGACCAGATGAAGAAATGTTGTTACATTGCATTAAAATTACAGACCAGTCTAGAGGCTTCTCATAGAGTGACCACAGGCGATTTGTGAGGGAAACCAGATATTAGCATTGAAACAAAAATTCCTCATTCCAACCTTCTCTCACTTGAGCCCAGTTGGCACACAGCTTATGTTCTTATCACTTTCTCGAAAAGATTGTTTTCAGACTTAACCGAAAGTAGACAATTTGCCATTACAATTACCTCCAGTGCCCCTCAACTGTAGAAAACACTGACTTCTCCAACTCTTGGGCATCAGAGATCTGAAAACACACTTATAACTAACATAACATAGAAGATGACAGGCTTGAATTAATAGGGAGGAAGCAATAACTTTGTAATCCTTGCAACCTAAAAATGTCCTTATAATGTTATGAGCCAAAATAGGGGTGAAGGGGTGTGATAAATCAACTTTCAGGGCACCAGTGGTCCAGGGATGAATATCAGTTGCTAAACCATCAATCAGCTCCACAACTCTAGTACACCAGAAAGGATCAGAACAGATTGGAAACACAAGTAAATTGTAAACCTCCTTCTCAATTGTATAAACATGGATGGAATGGCAGGCTTAATTCCGGATCGTGGGTTAATTGCAACACAGTGACAATACAATGATTCCTCAATGATAAAGGGGACTGTACAGTCAAGGTTGTATACAAATATCTACTTTATAATTATCACAACAGACAGTTCTAGAACACTACAAAATACAACCCACCCTGTAAAGGGACACAGAGGACAGACAGTTTCAAGAAGGAAAAGGGATGTACTCTGGATATTGATAGTAGGGTGGATGTAAAGTAATTAATCTCAATAGTTCAAGGATATTTGGTTTCAGCAGAAAGGGAGCAATGGGTCATAATTTGGCACTCGGGGCCTTTGGATAAGGACCAGGAGGCCAGAACCACAATGTACCTTGTGCTTGTAGACGTTCTTGGTGCTCGACAGTGTCAATTCAGTTTCAGGGCGATTTGCAGCTTCTGCAACAGAGTTCAAGATGGGAGACAGGTGCAGGTATCAGGCGGCAGGCAGTTCAGCCACCGAGGCTGGATGGATGACTACAGGCTGAACTACACGGCAGCTCGGGGGTCAAGAATCATTCTCTCCATGCTGTTTGGCGAGTATGAAGCACTGGTCGATGTGTCTCGAACTGCATGCACAACTGTGGCATGACAACAGTTAGCAGTGCAGTCGGTTGCTTCTCAAGGGGCTTGACAGCCACAAAAATGTCCTTAGAAATCAATGTTGGTTGATGCTTGTCAGTGCACTCCTCCTAGCTTATTCGCTGGGCTCGTGTCATCCTTTAAGGCAGAAGCCCAAAGTTGAAGAGAGTGTTGTAGGCAACAGCTTTGTCCTTCTTTTGGTTCAGAGACTCTCTGACACTTCCCTCCTAGGAAGCTTGCTGCATATCCCAGCAGGGCACGCCGTGTCATAGCTGTGCAACAGTTCTGGAGCTGCTAGAGGGTCCTCTGGATTCAGTATATCCATCTGTTCCCTGGGAGATAGTTAGGGGATGGAATCTTTCTTTCCTCTTGGAAATCCTGGCCTTCCTTCACTGGCTGAAGTTGTAAGGCAGTCTGTACCTTCAGTCAGGGTCCACATGAGTTCTTCTTGTTACTCCTTGAGAAGTTTTCAGATGATCTGCTAAGAGACAGGGTCAGCCCTCTTTTAAAGCCAAATATGCCCCAGTGATTGGTTCAGGCTAAGCCTACCTTAATGAACCACTCCTGGGTCCCCAACAAGAATCTTACGTTATGCATGAGGTCATAACCAGAGTGCTTTGCAACAGGAAAGGTAAAGGGGTGACAAAATGTAATTCTAAGTCCCACCCATTTTCCTGCCCGTTGTGGATAAAAGTGTCTCTCTGGTTAATTGAGCTTTCTGTGGCTCCAGATCAAAGCGAAGATCTCCCTTGAAATTGTGGCGAGAACAGACTTTCTGCCTCCATCAAATCACATACTCGTACCTTCCTGAATGGGGTCTCACTGTGGAGATGACCACTGTAAACAGTTGTTCCAGACATGACAATCACTGCCTTTGATACTAAGGGGCGGGAGCTGTCTTCAAGTTGACACAGATGCATATCAAAAGGGTGTTGGGTTTCCTGTCCTTTGCCAGTCCTGAGACTAGGCCTCCCACAGGCCTGCTTCAATTAATTCTCATCAGTATGCGCTGCCACCAGCAGGCAGACAAAGGATAGGGTGGATCCATGGAGCCTTTAATATTTCGTTAGGCTGGCCATGGCAGACGGTAGGTGTTGCCCTTCTCTTGCTGCTTTCATGTACTCCAGGCTTTCACATTCCAACTGAACAAGACTGGAGGACTGCACCTGTAGGCTGTGTCCACCCAGAATACACGTGACTATGTGTTTGTTGTGCGGTTAGCATAGGAAAATGTGTGCAGTTTAGCCCCACATATTTTCTGAGGTTGATCTCCCATCTTTGCATTTCTTTAAAAAATATCAAAAAAGCACCGGCAGGTGCGCACCCACAGAGCAGATGGTCGAATTCCAGACAAGAGGCCTAGTTTGGACAGTGTGGAGATAGGCTGTTGAAGGGGCGGAATCTGGTGTAGATACAGAGTCTGTAGAGGTGGAGTAAAGTGGGGATGATGTGTGCACTTATCCAGGGCTAGGGCAGCAGAAAGCTTAAATACACCCCTGGCGACTATTTCATTTATTCCCCTATGAAACCTAGTTATATCGTCACTCAAACTCACCACATTATATGAAGCTCACTGCTTCCCATCAAATCTGATTCCTTATCTGTTGTACATTCTTTTGTGATCAAAAGAGCATTTTTCCTCCTGTCTATTAATATAAGTACATACATAAATATATAAATGCATGCTTCTGGAGAAGGACACAGTTGGACTGATTGTTGGGATACCCTGTGGACTCAAAGAACAGATTTATATGCGCCTAGCAGTAGATCACAGACCTGCTTCAGATCCTCCACTGGAATTCAGACCCTCATCCTAAAACCTCTAGTGAGCAGGATTTATCTAGCACTTCGGAATGTGCG
The DNA here is from genome assembly GCF_040938575.1 of Ambystoma mexicanum. Classification (NCBI taxonomy): domain Eukaryota; kingdom Metazoa; phylum Chordata; class Amphibia; order Caudata; family Ambystomatidae; genus Ambystoma; species Ambystoma mexicanum. The sequence continues at coordinate 1,511,961,567 of NC_090922.1, forward strand.
TCTGCTTGGAAGAGCAGTTCCACCTTAAAGTTAATAATCTTTGCTCAGATCCTTATGGCCTCCAAGTGCAGAGGACCTGGCCGTCACTGGGGGCTTCTCTGTGCACAGACACTGTAACAGTCACTGTTGTGCTTATATATATTTTGTGCGATGATCCCACACTTCTGGAAAGTACTGTATTGGACCTGGAATGAGCTTGGTCAGATGTACTTGTTTAATCCCCCACGTTTGATCATGGGTTATGAATGGTACTTGGAGCCTTAGACAGAAGTATGGAGCCAAGCCCATGACAGAACCATGACCTCCTTGATACTCTCCTTAGCTAGAGAGACAAGTGGGTATGGTTGAGGTAGAGGAGGGGCATCCCTGCTGATCTCATTAGCTAGATATGTGTAAGAGCTGAGACAGATGGCAGGAGTCTCAATGAGGCTGGCGTTAGCTAGCCATGAGTGAGTCAAAGGCATGGCTAATGCATTCCTGAGGTTGCCAAACATTAGATAGGAATGAGGATGGGAAACAGCAATAGTTCCCTTGAAATACTCTGTAATATGAAAGTGGCAGACGTAGAAGAGAAGGGTGGAAACCCAACAAAGATGGGCTTAGAGAGAACAGAGGAGTTCTTGATGCTCTCATTAGCTAGATATGACTGAGTCACCAATGGGTGCATTGGCTAAGAGAGAGGAGTCATTGACACTCTCAGTATCTAGATATGAGTGAGGAAGTGATGGGCATGTTGTGTGAGAGAGAACTCATTGACACTCTCAGTATCTATATATGAGTGAGGGAGTGATGGGAATGTGGGCTAAGAGAGTGGAGTCCTTGAAGCTCATATTAGCTAGATTTGAGTGAGGCAGATTTGACTGCATTGAAAAAGAGAGCAGCGTTCATGAAGCTCATATTAGCTAGATATGAGTGAGGCAGTGAAGGGTGCATTGGCTAAGAGAGTGGAGTCCTTGAAGCTCATATTAGCTAGATATGAGTGAGGCAGCGATGGGTGCATTTCCTAAGAGAGTAGATTCCATGAAGTTCATATTAGCTAGATATGAGTGAGGCAGCGATGGGTGCATTGCCTAAGAGAGTAGATTCCTTGAAGTTCATATTAGCTAGATATGAGTGAGGCAGTGATGGGTGCATTGGCTAAACGAGTTGAGTCCTTGCAGCACATATTAGCTAGATATGAGTGAGGCAGCGATGGGTGCATTGGCTAAGAGAGCAGAGTCCTTGAAGCTCATATTAGCTAGGTATCAGTGAGGCAGCGATGGGTGCACTGACTAAGAGAGTTGATCCTTGAAGCACATATTAGCTAGACATGAGTGAGGCACCGATGGGTGCATTGGCTAAGAGAGCAGAGTCCTCGAATCTCATATTAGCTAGATATGAGTGAGGCAGTGAAGGGTGCATTGGCTAAGAGAGTGGAGTCCTTGAAGCTCATATTAGCCAGATATGAGTGAGGCAGCAATGGGTGCATTGCCTAAGAGAGTAGATTCCTTGAAGTTCATATTAGCTAGATATGAATGAGGCAGTGAAGGGTGCATTGCCTAAGAGAGCAGAGTCCTTGAAGCTCATATTAGCTAGATGTGATTGAGTCAGTGATGAGTGCATTGGCTAAGAGAGCAGAGTCCTCGAAGCTCATATTAGCTAGATATGAGTGAGGCAGTGAAGGGTGCATTGGCTAAGACAGTGGAGTCCTTGAAGCTCATACTAGCCAGATATGAGTGAGGCAGCGATGGGTGAATTGCCTAAGAGAGTAGATTCCTTGAGGCTCATATTAGCTAGAAATGAGTGAGGCAGCGATGGGTGCATTGCCTAAGAGAGCAGAGTCCTTGAAGCTCATATTAGCTAGATATGATTGAGTCAGTGATGAGTGCATTGGCTAACAGAGAGGAATCCTTGAAGCTCATATTAGCTAGACATGAGTGGGGCAGTGATGGGTGCATTGGCTAAGAGAGGGGAATCCTTCAATCTCATATTAGCCAGATATGAGTGAGGCAGTTGGACTGCATTGACTAAGAGAGCAGAGTCCTTGCAGCACATATTAGCTAGATATGAGTGAGGCAGCGATGGGTGCATTGGCTAAGAGAGCAGAGTCCTTGAAGCTCATATTAGCTAGGTATGAGTGAGGCAGCGATGGGTGCATTGGCTAAGAGAGCAGAGTCCTTAAAGCTCATATTAGCTAGATATGAGTGGGGCAGCGATGGGTGCACTGACTAAGAGAGTTGATCCTTGAAGCACATATCAGCTAGACATGAGTGAGGCAGCGATGGGTGCATTGGCTAAGAGAGCAGAGTCTTTAAAGCTCATATTAGCTAGATATGAGTGAGGCAGCAATGGGTGCATTGGCTAAGAGAGCAGAGTCCTTCAAGCTCATATTAGCTAGATATGAGTGGGGCAGCGATGGGTGCACTGACTAAGAGAATTGATCCTTGAAGCACATATTATCTAGACATGAGTGAGACAGCGATGGGTGCATTGGCTAAGAGAGCAGAGTCCTTAAAGCTCATATTAGCTAGATATGAATGAGGCAGCGATGGGTGCATTGGCTAAGAGAGGGGAATCCTTCAATCTCATATTAGCTAGAAATAGTGGAACTATGTTCCCTGCTGGCCCGCCCCCACTCCCCACAAACCCCATAGCTACGCATCCTCTTACTCACAATAGAAACCCCCGAAACGCATGCGTCTGCTGTTTAAGGGATGTGCAGTGCAGTGCACTGAAGTGCAAGTTTCCACTGCTTCCTCCACTGTTATTATAACAGGAAACCATTCCGGAACGGTTTCTTTTTAAAATAAAAGAATAGGAACTGTGAAAATTAATTTGAAAAAGAAGAAGATCACCGCTCCCAACCGCTCCCGCCCACTTCGATGAAGCTCATATTCGCTAGATCTGAGTGAGACGGCGATGAGTGTGTTGGCTAAAATAGCGGAGCCCTTGACACTTTCATTCGCTAGATCTGAGTGAGACGGCGATGAGTGTGTTGGCTAAGATAGCGGAGCCCTTGACACTTTCATTCGCTGGATCTTAGTGAGACGGCGATGAGTGTTTTGGCTAAGATAGCGGAGCCCTTGACACTTTCATTCGCTAGATCTGAGTGAGACGGCGATGAGTGTGTTGGCTAAGATAGCGGAGCCCTTGACACTTTCATTCGCTAGATCTGAGTGAGACGGCGATGAGTGTGTTGGCTAAGATAGCGGAGCCCTTGACACTTTCATTCGCTAGATCTGAGTGAGACGGCGATGAGTGTGTTGGCTAAGATAGCGGAGCCCTTGACACTTTCATTCGCTAGATCTGAGTGAGACGGCGATGAGTGTGTTGGCTAAGATAGCGGAGCCCTTGACACTTTCATTCACTAGATCTGAGTGAGACGGCGATGAGTGTGTTGGCTAAGATAGCGGAGCCCTTGACACTTTCTTTCGCTAGATCTGAGTGAGACGGCGATGAGTGTTTTGACTAAGACAGCGGAGCCCTTGACACTTTCATTCGCTAGATCTGAGTGAGACGGCGATGAGTGTTTTGGCTAAGACAGCGGAGCCCTTGACACTTTCATTCGCTAGATCTGAGTGAGACGGCGATGAGTGTTTTGGCTAAGATAGCGGAGCCCTTGACACTTACATTCGCTAGATCTGAGTGAGACGGCGATGAGTGTGTTGGCTAAGATAGCAAAGCCCTTGACACTTTCATTCGCTAGATCTGAGTGAGACGGCGATGAGTGTTTTGACTAAGATAGCGGAGCCCTTGACATTTTCATTCGCTAGATCTGAGTGAGACAGCGATGAGAGTGTAGGCTAAGATAGCGGAGCCCTTGACAATTCCATTAGCTGGATCTGAGTGAGACAGCGATGAGTGTTTTGGCTAAGATGACGGAGCCCTTGACACTTTCATTCGCTGGATCTTAGTGAGACGGCGATGAGTGTTTTGGCTAAGATAGCAGAGCCCTTGACACTTACATTCTCTAGATCTGAGTGAGACGGCGATGAGTGTTTTGGCTAAGATAGCGGAGCCCTTGACATTTTCATTCGCTAGATCTGAGTGAGATGGCGATGAGTGTGTTGGCTAAGATAGCGGAGCCCTTGACATTTTCATTCGCTAGATCTGAGTGAGACGGCGATGAGTGTTTTGGCTAAGATAGCGGAGCCCTTGACATTTTCATTCGCTAGATCTGAGTGAGACGGCGATGAGTGTTTTGGCTAAGATAGCAGAGCCCTTGACACTTTCATTTGCTAGATGTGAGTGACGCAGCGATGGACGCCTTGTGCTAAACAGATGAGTCCCTGATGCTCCGATTAGCTAGCTATGAGGTAGGCAGCGATATAGGTGCATTGGTGAGGACTGAGGAGTGACTTTAGGCAGATGTGACTGAGGCTTGGAGAGACAACATAAATGACCTTACTCTCATGAGAAAGATATTTAATTTTGAAAGTATGCCAGCCTGTGAATTGTCTGTGCACTGGCGAGCCATACCCAGCAACAGGAGAGCCCCAGCTGAATGTCAGACCTCTTGAGTGAAACATGTAGACGTGCATAATGTCCCACTAATGACAATCATTCAATATCATCTTCATGCGACGTTTTCATTCTTCTCAGTGAGTTTCTTGATTAGCGCTTAAGACCAGTCTGCAACTCTTTAAAGCGCTATGAGGAGGAGAGCGGAGGTGGCCCAAAGGAGAGGCGATGGTGGAACAGAAATCAGAGGTGACAGTGAAAAGGAACCTGGCCTGACAGTCGGTTAGAGGTTGGGCAGCCCAGTGAGGTGGTGACTAAGGCGGCATGTGGTCACCCCCCACGGCCTGCAGAAAGGCCCACCCTGCTCCCACCTACAGAACAGCACTTCCTCTGGCACGTGCAGTATATTACCAGTAACAGTGGCAGCGGGTCCCTGGACAGGAGGGCCGCAGGCCCCGGGGATCCGTGCTTGTACCCTAGGAGGGGAAGAGTCCCTCTGACATAGGGTCTTGTTCTGCCTACTCTTCCTGGAGTGGTGGAAAGACTTGCTTTTACCTTCACCTTCCCGAGCCACCAAGGAGATATGAATAGGCAATCGCCCGGCGGTACCAGTACAGGAACTTTGGGAGGGGTTCAGGTTGCGCCATCCTGGGGGCAACATTCAGACGTTCATATGCTCATATGTGCAGTCCCCCTGCTACACAGAAGGTAGATACATGATGTTGACTGATGTCCCTTTTAAGCACCTTGTGCCCCCCTTGGCACCAGTTCTTGGACCCGCCACCTGGCACTACATCACAGGATGCCCTTAAGTTTAGCGATGGACACGGGCGTAGATGTTACTTGTGCCCGTTGCCCAGCTGGCACTTTCTTTCATTAAACTGCTGCCTGCAATGTCCGTGTATGTATTGATCTGAAGCCTGGGGAAGCTGTTACATTTGCCACTGAGGCTGCGGCTGACTTCAATTACTCGCTAGATGGTGTCTGCCAACTGTTTTATGTTTTCCCTAAACAGTTAGAAACGCGTCTCTTTTAACGTTATTGATGGCTTCTAGGTAAAACCATTGGAGGGTGAAGCAGCTGGCAGACCCTCAACAGATGCATGTGTACCTTAGGTGGGGAGACCCCAGCCTGTGTCTTCCTGTCCTGTGATTACTGGTCCGCTCAAGTGGAGGTCCATCAGCCATCTTAAGCGCTTTGAAACACATTGGGCCTCATTAAGACCCTTGCGGTACGGGGTAAACGGTGCCGTAAAAGGTGCCAGCGCCGTTTACCCTCTACCGCCTCATTACGAGGTCCCCTCGCGGGACCCAGGAAGCAACGCCTGGTCAAACCAGGCGTGCTTACCGGGTCCCGCGAGGGGAAGAGGGAGCAAACAACGGGCCAACTCGTAATGGCCCGTTGTTTGCTCCCTCTTCCATTCCCATTTCAGAAGGACCGGGTGGGGTCCATGGAGGGAGTAATTACCGGGACAACACTGTACACTAAGGAGGTGGGGGGATTAAACTGAGGACCAAAACTCCCCCTAATTTTAGGAACTCCTAAAAAATATAAACTAAAAAATGGTCCACAGTGAAGTAACAAGGTGTCACACGTCCAACCTCATTAATAGGGAGGCAAGGAAAGGAATAAGTACTTCCCACTTAACATAACTTTAGACAAGTACTCGTCATTAATAATAATAAACAGGGAAAAGTAGAGAAGAAAATATACAGTTTATAAATTTTATTAACCTTCAATGGCAAAAAGCATCATAAAAATGCCAACATGGCATCATACATTATTAAATACAAAAATTAGCATAATCCTTAAAAAAAGAAAAAAAATTTTTAAGTACAAAATGAACTAAAAAGCAAGAAAAACAACCATATCGCATCAGTGGCAGTGTAAGTACACCGGGAGACAGAGAAGTGCGTGTAAACCTAACAACCGCACAATCCAGGAGTACAGAAAGCACAAAAGGTCTAAATCAATATGTTGCTAAAAGGCCTAACCACGGTGATAAGATTTAGAAAAAAGAAAATATATAACATACAGCTGAAGTAACTAATGACTACCACACAACTACTCTCCCATTTAACCCGACATGTTTCATTCCTCACTCATTTCATACACACACAGTCAGGGGAAATTCATCAGGGGTATATACTTAAAAAGCACGATGTGTCTCGGTTGGTCGTTTTATGCAACAGAGCTGTGGTTAACGCTCCGCAACCTTGATGGTTCAGGGTGGACGATTGATGTATCACACTTATTAAGCCACATTCTGCATATTGGAAATTGCGTAAAAAACTGGCTTCAGTGACAACACCTGGATCCATGCACTTTACAAATAAACTGTAAAAGTTTGTCCGTTACAAAACATTTAGTTTCTTGAGGTTGAAATGGAATTCAAACTGTCCTCCCGTAAGGAATGGACGCGTGGCACCTATGAGAAAAACAAGGGGAGAAAGACCAATTAATATAGTCTCTCATTCTTTTAGACTGTTGAGTTACAAAGTCAGTAGAGCCAATAATTGCTCAAACCTTGTCGCATTACAGGACTGGTCAACCAGGAACAAGGCTACCTAAATTTAAGCATACATCACCCCTTGTTGTTGGGGAGGCACAGGAAGCAAGGGCCTCTCTAAAGGTGACCAGTTAATAGTAGACACGCATGTCATTGATATATGTTAAAACGTGCACTACAGATCTTCATTAAGCTTACCTTGCATTAGTTTATAAAGGACTACAACCGACAGCAATGTGGGGTGAAAATCTGTGCAAATTCAAAAGTCCTCTATCACCTCTCTAGGGAAAGAAGGAGAAAAAGAAAAGAGAAAGAGAAGGAAAAAAAGAGAGAAGGAGAGACGCCATTATTAGCATAGTATCAAAAAATGATACTCAACAGAAGAATAATATGTTCAATAGATCACTACGCCCTACCTTAGATTAAAAGGCGTTGTAAGTCACTCTACTGCGCTTATACAAATGGCTCAACAGTTGCCATATTGTACCATCCCATCAGGTATGTCTGCGTAGGTGAAGGAAAAAATATATATAGATGTAAATATATAAATATATCAAGAATATAACTCGTTCCGTCAGACTGTGAATGTGTGTCAATTGAACATTAACAGACTGTCAGCTATAACACATCAGAGTCCCTGCGTCCTAGATTCGGAAGCGCATTGAGTCACGGACTCAAAAACAACACTAAAAGACGGCTGCAGGATCTAATTAACTGCGGTCTTAATCGGCAGAGAGAGAAAAAAAACCCGAACTCGGAATGGCCCGGTTATTCCTCATTCTGAGGACCCAGACCCGGATGCGATTTCGGCAGCAGCCATGCCGCCAATAGCGGCATGGCTACCGCCGAGGTCGTAATGAGGCCCATTGAGTAGAGGCGCTATACAAATAAACGATCATATGCTATTGCTTCCAGACACCCATGGCATAGAAAGTTCACCCACCGCTGGAACCCCTCGACCATGCCGTCTACACGTCCTGTAAGAAAAGCCACTTAAACTAGACTGAAGGATCGCCTGTAATCAGGGAAGGGACAAGATGAGCTGCTCTGAAAAAGCTCTGTCTGCTGAAGGTGTCCTAAGACTCAACGTGCAACTACTTCACACAGGAGTCCCTTTGCCACCAGGACTGCCAAAACTCAATATGCCTCATGCTTTGCACACATTTTACTGTCATGGTGACTCTTCTGACAGGGGAAATGAGCACCCTACCCAGTGTGCATTGTATGCTCAGAAGGAATTCACATTTTAATTACTTTCACAGACGAGTTAGATAAATTAGTGATCATTCTTACTTTCCCAAAATGCACTTCGCTTTTATGCAAAGAAGGCCGCACCCTATATCCACATTACTTGACACCTAGCTCTGCCCCCAGTCCCATCCACACCAGTGACAATCAGCCCCACCCCACCTGATACCCTTCACGCGTGCGCGAAGAGGGGAAGAGAGAACGGAGTTCCCCCAATAAGTTTGTCCATTTCCAGCACTGCTTATAATATATACAACTATTAATTAGAAGCAATTTGCTACGGGATATATTAGACTGAGGAGTTTCATGTGACACCTGACACACAATGAAGAGCATAGCTTGGTGTCTCTTGGAAGTCAAAGGAGACAGTTACCCCACCATTGTTAGTAACTATCCACAATTTTAAGTTGTGTGTGCGCATCTCTCAACTTCCTGCATTGTCCCCATGTACCAGCATGGTTAGAGTTGGGGAGGGAAGGCAGCTTGGAATATATACAAAATAAATAGTAGATTCCCCCTACATTCCTAGATGCCTAAATACATGGAATGAAACGTTCTTCCTCCCCCACCCACCTTTGTACATACCTTACCCTACCCAGCATCCAGCTGGAGAATGATAGACCTGGTATAATACCTCCCTTTCCCCACCTCTCTCATATCACCAAGCACTGGGAAATCAGGGTGAAAGGTCTTCTCCCCTGAGAACATGTTTAAAATAATGAGTTAAAATGGTGCATTTTACAGCACTTTCTGTGAAAAAGTTGTAAAAAGCCACCAAGTTTGCAATCAATCTATGTAGTAGCACAAAACAATATATGCAAGTCACCAACAGTTCACAGGAACATTTTGCAATGAATTTTCATGGTGCCTTTGCTCACATCATATGCCAGTATGCAAAACATTTTAATGCTGGCTGTGCACATGCATGTCCATGCAGGCTGAACTGATATACACCAATATTACCATATAAGTACTCCCAGAGAGTGAAAAATTCCAGGCCACATAAAGTATATCCACACTGGCTATACCAACATAGGCCAGTCGATGACGTAATTATGCTTTTGTTTGCTTTTGCCATTGATGCCCATTCATTGGAGCTCATATTATCTAGCTATGACGGAGGCAGCATTGGGTGCATTGCTTAAGACACGGGAGTCACCAGAGCTCTTATTACTAATTACGAGTTTGTCACTGAAGGGTGCAGTGGGCTAAAACAGAGTAGAGCTTAATGCACTCTGCTAGACTTGGATGAGGCCTCGATGAGCTTATTGGCTAATGCATGGCAGTCCTTGACACTATCATTAGCTAGATAGGAGCGAGGCAGCGATGGGCATATTGGCTAAGAGAGTAGAGTCCTTGAAGCTCATATTAGGTAGATATGAGAGAGGCAGCAATGGACAGGCTCACTAAGAGGACGGCGTCCTAGAAGGTCATATTAGCTAGATACTGTCACAGTATATTGCAGGGCACATGATAACTAGGGAACTCCTTCCCCTACAAAGAATGTGGCGTACAATAAAGCAGGTTTTATTTTTAATGAAATACGGATCCTTTGAGTAGGCCTCCAACCCGTCTCACACCCAACCTCCACAAACACCCCATGTCAAAATGGACTAGGAACTAGGCTGGTGTGTAACAATACACATTATTACTTTATTATTTAGTGGAAAAGGAAAATAATCAAAAGACAGCAGCCACCAATGTTGTGGCAACACAACATTTGATGATCTCTACAGAACAACCAGGTTAAGATATCCTATTACAGCTCACTCAGGTCTTTAATGGCAAAATAAAAAATAAAAAAATTGTTACAAAGTGATAGCAGAATCGGTTTAGCACTCTCCTCTGCAACACCCACCCCCAAACATCAGCTAAACTTGATTAATTTGAATGGAAGGCGGTGGCAAGGGGTAGGGATAAAGAGAGAAAATCGGCTTTGGGGTAAAGCCTGCCACCAGATGGGAATCCAGCAAAGAAAGGGAAAAACCTGTTTTTTTAGCAAAATGTGAGAATGCGGTTTTGGTTATTTCTCACAACTGATAGGGGACAGAATAGAAGAGCATTTGTATTGATTATACTGAGGAGATAGGGAGTGGGAAAATCGGTTTTGGGAGGAAACAAATGGAAAGGGGAAAATACAGTGGCAAATGGAAATGTGTTTATACTGGGGCTTACAACGACAGGCAACTCAGGGAAGGGGTTTAGCTTAAAATAGGAAAATCGGCTTTCAGTGACAAGGACAGAGGCTCATAACAGGTATACGTCTAGGCAAAAGGGATTGCTCTCAATTGGAACAACGGTTTGGGTTTAATAGACCAGATGCAAATAGGAATTTGTTTGGTAATGAACACAATACACGCACAAATTCGGTTTTTAGTTACAAGGAGACTAATTCTTTTGAGGCAACACTTTAATGACTGTATCAAATAAATACAAACACCAGGAACAAGAGGGTTGATTTCGAATTTCAACAATCTTGAACCGTGAATTTCAATGGGATAATTAAGTGATTTACTGAAGAAAAATACTATGGATTTACACAGACAACTGAGAGGTTATGCTAACATACACAGGCAAACAAATGAGTCTTCTATGGGGATATGACTGGATTACACTGGCAATTTGGGGTTTTCAAGGGGTATTGGATTAAATGTACTACTGCCAAAATGAAGGTTTTATGCAATTTTAGGGCTGGGCTTATATGCTAAAAGCAAGCCTTGGTTTAGGATTCAGGAAAGCCAGCTGGATCTCAGGACACCCTAAACAGATAGGGCAAGCGTCTGGTCACTGCACTCTCAAAGATGGTAAGGTTCAGCAGCCTTCTCTCCATCCTCCTTTTCTGTCTCCCTGGTTTTTGTGTGTCCTGACTCCTAGTACAGCCCCCCCCTTATATAGCAGACATCACATCACTAATTTTACAATCTAGGGGGATTCTGTGCAAAGGATCAAACAGTTTCTGTCTGCCTCTCCGTCCCCAGTCAGAATTTGATCAGGAATTTTGGAGCACCATCTGTCTTTCCTCTTTATTACCCTGCCTCTTTCTCAGCTCAACATTTTGGCAAATACGAGTTATGTATCATAACTTTATAATTATACTAGCCACTGCCATGTGAAACACATATTCGGTTTTACCTGGTCATAAGGAATTAGGTGAGCCGATTGCCAACTTTGTACGATGTAGCGTGGCCATTTCGACACATTTTTGTCCTTTTCATAAAATGTACATCAGTTAAAATCTGCAAATGATCAAGCATGTTCCTTATTTCATTTTCCATGTTTTTACCAACTGTCACATATGTCACGTGTTCAGAGCAGCCTGAAAACTAGTCTAACTGGGCATTCCAGTCCACAAAGTCCCAGGTAAATGAAATGTATGTCCCCAAAACAACCTGGAAATTACAAGAAAAATGGCATGAAATTGAAATAAATCCTTAGTTTGATGGCTGCACAAAAATGCCTAAAACGGAATAGTCTTTTTATATTAATTGGGAATTTCTTGTTCCACATGTGGGAGGGCTGTCCTATCCCCCACAGTCAGCTGTTCCCCTGGGTCAGCCAGAGACCAAAAAGTTTTATGAGTCCCTTTGAAATTGGCAGTTTGATCTTTGAAGTGGGTGCAGGAATGGCTCACACCTCCTGGTCATGCTTCAGCCACATTTTTCCTTCTTTGAAATCTCTGGGCTCCTGTTTACATGTCTGCAGGACAGGGAATTATGACGCCCTGAGCAGCATCACATTTTATTGCAGGATTGTTAGGCGATGTGTGTGATATCCAGCGGGAAGTGGGCCTTTGTCATTATGAAGTTCCTGCCTTCAGCCAGAACTGTTTTTTCCTGTATTAAGTGCCTCTTCAAAGGTGACTGGAGTTTTGTGGGAAACATAATGTACATTTGCTTTGGTCACCCCCCCACATCATATGTCCCTGACATTTTCTGTGTGAGCAGTATCCCTTTTGAAGCTGTTTTTCTTTTCACACATGTGCAGGAAGTTTTTACTTTTAATATTTAAAATCTTGTTTGGCAGGTCACAGGATTCTTTGATTACTCCTTCTTGGGTGAATTTACATTTCCTGTTTGTCCATGGATGATTAGGAGTAGTCCCCTTTCAACATGGTTCTTAAATTTGACATGAACACAAAGAAAAAGCCATTCCATGTTTGATAGCAGTGTTTAAGGGCAGCTGTTCATGTGAAAGGAAAAGCAAAAGCCATTTTTGGTTGTAGTGTTGAAATTATTGACCCTCATGTGAAATAAACGTAAAGCAATGTGTTTTTTTGGTTGCAGTGTATAACTTCTTGCCATTCATGTGAAATAAAAGTAAAGCAAGTCCTTTTTTGGTTGCAGTGTAGAACTTCTTGCCATTCATTTGAAATAAAAGCAAAGCAGGGTTGTGTGTACTTGCAGTGTTTAAATGCTGCTGTTCAGGTGAAAGGGGCTTCTGTTTGGGTCATTTAAATGCACCCCACAATATGAGTGAGGCAGCAATGGACATGTTGGCAAAGACAGATGAGTCTTTGACATTCTCATTAGCCATATATGAGTGAGGGAGTGATGGACATGTTGGCTCAGAAAGAAGCGTCCTTGAAGCTCATATTAGCTAGATATGAGTAAGGCAGTGTTGGGCGCATTGGCTAAGGCTGAGTAGTCCTTGACACTCTTATTAGCTAGATATGAGTGAGGCAGTGATGGGTGCATTGGCTAAGAGAGTGAATTCCTTGAAGCCCATATTAGCTAGATATGAGTGAGGCAGTGATGGGTGCATTGGCTAACAGAGCGGGATCCTTGAAGCTCACATTAGCTAGATATGAGTGAGGTAGTGATGGGTGCATTGGCTAAAAGAGCGGGATCCTTGAAGCTCACATTAGCTAGATATGAGTGAGGTAGTGATGGGTGCATTGCCTAAAAGAGTGGAGTCCTTGAAGCTCATATTAGCTAGATATGAGTTAGGCAGGTCTGTCTGCATTGACTAAGAGAGTGGAGTCTTTGAAGCACATATTATCTAGATATGAATGAAGCAGTGGGGTTGCTTGGGGTTGCTTGGTTTTCTGTGCAGAGGGGACCTGGCCTAGCCGTTCGGGCTGGGCTGCTTCCATTGGTGGCAGCAGCTGACTGATTTGCACATGGCTGGACCCCTTTTGCAATGGCACAGACAGGCTAAAAAACAGTGGTGTGGAAGGTTGCCCAGAGCAATTGCCAGTGGTTCAGATTCAATCGAAACCTTCCACCCATCACTTTTGTGGTCACAGTTTGTCTCTCCATGTGAGAGAGGGTATGCCCAGACGTGGGTCCCTTGCTCGCTGCGCCATAGGGAACCAGGCTGCACCTCACTGAGGAGGTCTAACAAGGCCGAAACATGTCTGGGGTTGCTTGGTTTTCTGTGCAGAGGGGACCTGGCCTAGCCGTTCGGGCTGGGCTGCTACCATTGGTGGCAGTACCTGACTGATTTGCACATGGCTGGACCCCTTTTGCAATGGCGCAGACGGGCTAAAAAACAGTGGTGTGGAAGGTTGCCCAGAGCAATTGCCAGTGGTTCAGATTAATTCGAAACCTTCCACCCATCACTTTTGTGGTCACAGTTTGTCTCTCCATGTGAGAGAGGGTATGCCCAGACGTGGGTCCCTTGCTCGCTGCGCCACAGGGAACCAGCCTGCACCTCACTGAGGAGGTCCAACAAGGCCGAAACATGTCTGGGGTTGCTTGGTTTTCTGTGCAGAGGGGGCCTGGCCTAGCAGTTCGGGCTGGGCTGCTACCTTCGTTGGCGGCTGCTGACTGATTTGCACATGGCTGGACCCCTTTTGCAATGGCACAGACGGGCTAAAAAACAGTGGTGTGGAAGGTTGCCCAGAGCAATTGCCAGTGGTTCAGATTCATTCGAAACCTTCCACCCATCACTTTTGTGGTCACAGTTGAAGCAGTGATGGGCACATTGGCTAAGAGAGTGGAATCCTTTAAGCTCATAGTATCTAGATCTGAGTGAGGCAGATATGACTGCATTGACTAAGAGAGTGGAGTCCTTGAAGCACATATTATCTAGATATGAGTGAGGTAGCGTTGGGTGCATATGCTAAGAAAGCAGAGTCATTAAAGATCATATTAGCTAGATCTGAGTGAGGCAGATTTTACTGAATTGACCAAGAGAGTGGAGTCCTTAAAGCACATATTATCTAGATATGAGTGAGGTAGCGTTGGGTGAATGTGCTAAGAAAGCAGAGTCATTGAAGATCATATTAGCTAGATCTGAGTGAGGCAGATTTTACTGAATTGACCAAGAGAGTGGAGTCCTTGAAGCACATATTATCTAGATATGAGTGAGGTAGCGTTGGGTGCATATGCTAAGAAAGCAGAGTCATTAAAGATCATATTAGCTAGATCTGAGTGAGGCAGATTTTACTGAATTGACCAAGAGAGTGGAGTCCTTAAAGCACATATTATCTAGATATGAGTGAGGTAGCGATGGGTGCATGTGCTAAGAAAGCAGAGTCATTGAAGATCATATTAGCTAGATCTGAGTGAGGCAGATTTTACTGAATTGACCAAGAGAGTGGAGTCCTTGAAGCACATATTATCTAGATATGAGTGAGGTAGCGTTGGGTGCATATGCTAAGAAAGCAGAGTCATTAAAGATCATATTAGCTAGATCTGAGTGAGGCAGATTTTACTGAATTGACCAAGAGAGTGGAGTCCTTGAAGCACATATTATCTAGATATGAGTGAGGTAGCGTTGGGTGCATGTGCTAAGAAAGCAGAGTCATTAAAGATCATATTAGCTAGATCTGAGTGAGGCAGATTTGACTGCATTGACTAAGAGAGTGGAGTCCTTGAAGCTCATATTAGCTAGATATGAGTGAGGCAGTGATGGGTAGATTGCCTAAGAGAGCGGAGTCCTTTAAGCTCATTTTAGCTAGATAAGAGTTAGGCAGCGATGGGTGCATTGTCTAAGAGAGGGGAATCCATGAAGCTCATATTAGCTAGATATGAGTGAGACAATGATGAGTGTGTTGGCTAGGAGAACAGAGTCCTTAAAGAACATATTAGTTAGATATGAGAGAGGCATTTCTGGGTGCCTTGGCTAAGAGAGCGGAGTCCCTGAAGGTCATATAAGCTAGATATGAGTGAGGCTGTGATGGACGTGTTGGCTAAGGAAGCAGAATCCTTGAAGCTCATATTTGCTAGATTTGAGTGAGGCAGCGATGAGTGTGTTGGCTAAGAGAGCAGATTCCATGAAGCTCATATTACCTAGCTATGACAGAGGCAGCGATGGGTGCATTGGCTAAGAGAGCAGGGTCCTTGAAGCTCATATGAGCTAGATTTGAGTGAGTTAGTGATGGGTGCATTAGCTTAGAGAGCTGAACCTTGAAGCTCATATTAGCTAGATTTAGTGAAATGGCTAATGAGTATGTTGGCTAAGAGAGCAGAGTCCTTGACACTCTCATTAGCTAGATAAAATTGAGGAAGTGATGGACACCTTGTGCTAAACCGAGGAAACCTTCATGCTCGGATTAGCTAGGTAGGAGCGAGGCAGCGATATAGGTGCATTGGCAAGGACTGAGGAGTGACATTAGCCAGATATAACTGAGGCTTGGAGAGACAACATAGATCTCCTCACTCTCCTGAGAAAGGTATTCAAGGTTGAAAATATGCCATGCTTTGAATTGTCTGTGCACTGGCGAGCCATACCCAGCAACAGGAGAGCTCCAGCTGAATGTCAGAACTCTTGAGTGAAACATGTAGACGTGCATAATGTCCCACTAATGACAATTATTAAATATCGTCTTCATGCGACGTTTTCATTCTTCTCAGTGTGTTTCTTGATTAGCACTTAACACTGGTCTGCAGCTCTTCAAAGCGCTATGAGGAGGAGAGCGGAGGTGGCCCAAAGGAGAGGCGATGGTGGAACAGAAATCAGAGGTGACAGTTGGTTAGGAGTTGGACAGCCCAGTGAGGTGGTGACTAAGGCGGCATGTGGCTCACCCCCCACGGCCTGCAGAAAGGCCCACCCTGCTCCCACCTACAGAACAGCACTTCCTCTGGCACGTGCAGTATATCCCCAGTAACAGTGGCAGCGGGTCCCTGGACAGGAGTGCCACAGGCCCTGGGGATCCGTGCTTGTACCCTAGGAGGGGCGGAGACCTTCTGACATAGGGTCCTGTACTGCCTACTCTTCCTGGAGTGGTGGAAAGACTTGCTTTTAGGTTCACAAGTACCTTTCCAAGCCACCAAGGAGATATTAATAGGCAATTGCCTGGCGGTACCAGTACAGGAACTCTGGGAGGGGTTCCGCCCTGTTCCCCCCATCCAGAGGGCTGCATTCAGACTTTCATATGCTCATATCTGCAGTCCCACTGCTGCACAGATAGTAGTAAAATGATGTTGACTGCTGTCCCTTTGAACTGGATGATCTCCGAACAGCCCTTTAAGATGAGTATCAGTACCCTCGAGATAGATCGGGATGCGGATTCATACTCATGCATCAAATAATTAAGACAACACAATAGTTTGGCAGAGGGAGTCTGTTTTAATGACAAGTTCATAAAACGTGGGGTACAACGAACATCAGCAACTGCTCAATATTCTCGCTCTCTTTACTTTTAGAAAAAACACCATGTTTACGGCAAAAACTCGTCATTGCTGATGTACAACCTGCGCACTTACTAACGTCATACTACGTGGCAATCCTAAAAACCTGACATGCAATGTGATTGGTTATAGGAAGGTAACTTAACATAGGTACTATATCTGTATATGTTAACGGGGGAGAGGAGATTGGATAATAAATGTCAGGTGGGGCAACAAAGCCCTCCCTTCAAAATGGCCACTATGAAGGTCACTAAAATACATCCCTTTGGCTCTACTCACTATAGGACCTTAGATTACATGGTCCACTATGATTGGGTTGACATCGATCCCACTCATACTTTTCCGCCTACGACTAGCAGCACGCAGAAAGATCTTCCAGGTGCAGAGAAGCTCGTCTGCACCCAAGCTTCCCACCAATTATGCTACAATCAATCATCACCTCAGTGGTCAGTGGTCATGTGTCAATTACTGCTTTGTAGTTTGGCATTGTGTCTGCTCTGTGTTCTGAGAACTTTCAAGGAGTATGGGCATGGCGGGGATCCATGCGTAGGTGTGAAAGTCTCCTTCTTCCAACCTGCCTTTGTCACGTGACTGAACACAGAGAAATCAGCTTTTCTCCGTGTGTTTTTCGTATATTTGATTTCATTTTACCAGTCTTCTGATGTCTGGGGCTTATCTTGACCTTTCTGAACATTATCCTCTGTTCTCTTCTCTCCTTAATTGTATCCAATTTCGGCCTATTCCAGTCAGATAAGACCGTGGCTTCTTGGCATGTTCATCCTTAGCTGAGTTTTGCTCTGTCTTGATTCTCGATTTTCTTGCTGCGACACACTCCACCTGAGGCCTTTAGTAACCTTTGTTCAATTCTGCTCATATGCGTAGTGGACTTAAATCTATACATAAAGTGCTTCTTGAGGTATATACTTGTAAACGTTGGTGCTTGCCGCAATCTATCTATAACTATGAAGCATAAGCAAGCTTCACAATTTCTTTGCCTCTTGCAGTTACTTGCATCTGTACACGTTTAAACTAACTAAACATCTTCATCATGTATGTGGCATAAGTTTTTTTCATCTTGGGCTCAAGATGTCATGTATCCATGGTATTTCATCTCTTGTCAGTATTCTCAGGTCATTAGCTCTTCTATATGTGCGTCAGTCTGATTTCTTATCAGGTCACCATTCATCTTCCTTCATTATCTTCTTTGCTTTTTCAGGTATTTTATTCAAACAACTGTCATATTGTTTAGAATGTAGATATGGCTTCTTTAATGGATACCTTACTGTCCAGGTTTTCTTATGTGTCAGTGTATTAACAGGTGCTGTCATGCTGATAGGTACTGGGCAGAGCCCATGTGCTGCTCTTTGCTGATTCAACTGTTCTTCATACGTCACATACTTTGGTGTGAACTCAACAGGTAATGGGAGGGGGGCAACTGGAGTGGGGACGATATTCGACACTTCCTCTTCACCTTTTAAGGCACCTTCTCCCCCCTTGGCACCAGTTCTTGGACCCCCCACCTGGCACTACAGCACAGGATGCCCTTATGTGTATGGATAGACACGGGCGTAGATGTTTCCTGTGCCCGTTGCCCAGCTGGCATTTATTTTCATTAAACCACTGCCTGCAATGTCTGTGTATGTATTGATCTGGAGCCTGGGGAAGCTGTTAATTGTGCGACTAAGGCTGCGGCTTACTTCAATTTCTCACTAGATGGTGTCTACCGACTGTTTTATGTTTTCCCTAAACAGTTAGAAAAGCGCCTCTTTTAACTTTAGGGATGGCTTCAAGGTAAAACCATTGAAAGATGGAGCGGAGGGTGAAGAAGCTGGCAGACCCTCAACAGATGCATATGTACCTTCAGTGGGGAGACCCCAGCCTGCTTCTTCCTGTCCTTTGACCACTGTTCCGCTCAGGTGGATGTCCAACAGCCATGTTAAGCACTTTGAAACACATTGTGTATAGGTGCTATATATATAAACTATCATATCATATCTTATCATATCATGTTGCCTTGAGACACACATGGCATAGAAAGTTGACCCACCGCTGGAACCCCTCGACCATGCCGTCTACACGTCCTGTAAGAAAACCCACTTAAACTAGACTGAAGGATCGCCTGTAATCAGGGAAGAGAGCTGCTCTCCTGCAACAATTGTCAGCAAGTTGAGATAGCTCCCCGACCCTAAATGCCAAGAGTTAAAGAGTGTCATTATGAGTTTGGAGGTAGCCATGGTGCTATTAGCGCCATGGCTGCCTCCAAACTTGGGTCCGGGTTCCCTGAATTGGGACATACCGGGTCATTCCAACCTTGGAGGACCCAGTAAGTCCCCATTCAGGGAATCCATCCACATTCCCAATTGAGCCCCCATATGTCTCAATGGGAATGGGGAGGGAGCTAATAACGGGCCCGTTAATAACGAGCCCGTTATTAGCTTCCTGGTCCTTTAGCGGCTCCTTTAAAGGACCTTGGAATGCGGCAGTAAGGGGTTAATCGCACCGGCATCCTTACTGGCGCCGTTAACCCCTTACCGCCACACTCGGAATGAGGGCCAATGTCTCAATAGGAAACAGCTTCACACACTGCATCTGAAAGGAGTCCTGTTCTCACCAGGACAGTCCAAACACGTAAATATGAACAGTCCAAAGCTGTATTTATGTCTCAAGCTTTGCACACATTTTACTGTCAGGGCAACTAGTCTGACAGATGAAACGCGCACCATACACAGTGTGTATTGCATGCTCAGAAGGAATGCACACCCAGGTCCTCATCACTCTCTCTGGTTGCTATGTCAAAGATTCAAAAATGATAAATGACATTTATCTGGAGATTCAAGCCTGGATGGCCGCTCACAGTCTATATCTAAACGACGACTGAGTTAATGATCATAGGCTCACAAGCTTGCCTAAACAAGCTGGACAAACAATACTCAACTTTTGACATCAACAGGAATACCATAAAAGTAGCCAGCAAAGTCAAAACGCTTGGGGTTTACTTAGACTCCACCTCATCTCTCAAAAAACAAGTTAATACTACAGTCTCCTCCACAGCCTTACACCAAAAAACAAATAAATGCTTGCAAACCATTCTTATCAACCAACAGTTGCATTACGCTAGCCAGAGCCTTGATCCTCTAGAAGCTAGATTATTCCAACACCTTATTCCTTAGGTTTGTCAACTCGGAATTTAAATAAACTCCAAGTTCTGCAGAAAAATGCCCTGATGTTGGCTCTGAATATACCACGCTCCACTCATATCTCAATCTTCAGGCGGGATGTACATTGGCTACCAGTGCGTGACAGAATCACATTACGATCCTTAGTCATCACGCACACATGTCTCTCTAACACAGCCCCGAAATACCTGATAGACAATTTCTCGAGGACACAGTCGGACAGACCTACCAGATTCTGCTACCTCAACCGACTCATCACCCCAAAATACAACTTAAAAACAGCAGGAGGCTCCAGTTTCCCAGTGCTAACTCTCTCCCTCCAGCCATTAGTGCAGAACCATCCTTCTGGTCCTTAGGTGCGTTATACAAGTAAATAAACTAAACTGAACTAGACTAAACTAATTAGTATCACAGACATGTTTGATAAATTGGTGTTCATTCTTACGTTCTCAAAATGCACTTTGTGTTTATCAAATCAGCCAGCATCCTATATTAATTGCACCAAAATATTTCACTCCTATCTCTGCCCCTCAGTCCCACCCACACCACTGACAATCTGCCAGCTCCACCTGATACAACCCACGCATGCGTGAAGAGTGGAGGAGAGGCGGGAGTTCACCCAGTTATTGTGACCATTTCCAGCACCGCCTATCATATATACAATTATTAATTCGATTTCCTATGGGATATATTAGATTGAGGAGTTTAATGTGACACCTGACACACAATGAAGAGTGTAGCTTGGGGTCTCTTGGAAGTCAAAGGAGGAATTTACCCCTGAATTGTTAGTAACAATCCACAATTGTATGCTCATCTCTTCCACACATTCCAAGTCAACTCCTTGCATTGCTCCCAGGTACCAGCATGGCTAGAGCTGGAGAGAGAAGGCATGCTTCTAAAATATACAAAATAAATAGTAGCTTCTCCCCACCTTCCTAGGTACCTAAAAAAAGGAATGAAAATACCTGTGGATTCCAATCTCCCCCACCCACCTTTGTACTTACCTTACCCTACCCAGCATCCGGCTGGAAAATAATACACCTGGTATATTACCTCCCTTTCCCCACCTCTCTCATATCACCAAACAATGGGAAATCAGGGGGAAAACCTTCTCCCCAGAGAACATGTTTAAAATAATGGGCTAAAACGGTGCATTTCACACCACATTCTGTGGAAAGGTTGGAAAAAGCCACACAGTTTGCAATCAGTTTTGTGTAGAGCACATGAACAAATCCAATAGATGGAAGTCACTAACAGTGCACAGGAGCATTTTCCAATGAATTGTCATCATACCTTTGCTCACATCATATGCCAGTATATAAAACATGCTCATGCTACCTGTGTAAATACATGTGCATGCAGGCTGCACTGATGTATGCCAGATTTACCATATAAGTACTCTCAGACAGTGAACAATGCCATGCCACAGAAAGTATATCCACATTGGCTATATAAACATAGGCCTGTCTAAAACCTAATTACGGTTATGTTTGCTTTTACCGTTGATGCACAGTACAAAAATGGCATGACACACTAAGCATGTAGAGCCAAACTGTGGCGGAGTCTGAGCTGTCTTTGGTATTTTACTTTGTCCTGTCGATGTATTGTTCTCGCCATGTTTTTTTTCCATTTTGCAGTTGGTTTTCTTTTACTTTTTTTACTTCTTCTAGGAGCCATTTTGAGGCCAGTTTTTTTGTTGTCGCTTTGAAACTTTTACTGGTGCCAGGCGGCATAGTGTTTGGTGATCCAGATGTTGAGTGTGTTTTCACCTGTGTCTAGCATTGTTTTGGTGGGTTAAGTTCTGTTCCGTAGGGTCGAGTGCAGTAGGTTTGTTAAGGCATCCATGTCTAGGCTCTTCAGTTTCTTTTCTTGCTGGCATGCGAGTATTTCCTTTCCGGCTGGTATGCGTTTTTGGAGTGTGATGTGAAATGGTATCAAGTAATGTTCACTCCATACCATTGCTGTAGGTGGCACAGATGAGCGCAGTCCTTCTCTGCAGAAGATTTCATCCAGAGTGTGTCCGGCATTGTGGGTGGATCCATGTAATATTGGCTTGAAATTCAATTTTTCTAGGCGTACGCAGAGTGAGTTTGCTGCTGTTTCATTTTCTTTTTTTCCAACCAAATGTTCATTGTGATAGGTTTATAAGATAGCGGCAGAGTCTGCGACTTTTGTTGTGAAGTTGGGGGTGTAAAATGGTGGTCTGTAGATCAGGAGGAATACTATATTGGTTTGATCATTGAGTTCGATTTTGATGAGGACGGATTTACATCTTCTACGTCAGTTGGGTGGAGTGGAGCAGCTTGGATGTATTCTTTATGTATAACTACGATTCTGCCTCCTCTACGTTTTCTCTGTTGGCATGTATTGATTTAAAAATATCCGATACGGCTTTGTTCGTAATGACTTTGTAATTGTCCGATTACCATGTTTTTGTAAGAAAGAGCCCATCTGTGCCTCCATCTCTTAGAAGGTCATGGATTTCTGTTGAGTGTTTTGCCATGGATCTAACGCTGATTAGGCTGCAGTGTATTTTGTTTGATTTTCCTTTTGGGGTTTTGTTAGTATTGTCAGTTCAGTTCGATCTGATGCCAGTTGGGTTTCCATTAGTAGTGGTTCGCTCCTACTTGTGCCTGGTTTGGAGGAGGAGTTCTTTGGTGGTCAGTCTCTTTGTCGACTATACTGATTAGATTGATGGCAGGGTTGTTTGGCTTTGGTTCACTCCGGCTTGAGAGTTTTGTTGGTGCCCATCATTTGTACCAATCTTTATTGATGTAGGGTGTATAGAGGGTGATAGATTCAAGTTTGTCCCTGATTCTTGTTGGATCATTGTCCATGGTGTTGTCCGGGTTGAGGTGGTTTATCAATTATTGTGTTGCATTCAGCATCCCGGTGGGGACTGTAGTTGTTTTGCTTCTTGGGTTTGTTGCTGGCAATCTGCCTTTACTTACAAAGCAGTCGTATGTGGAGAGGTAGCGAGCAATGAAGTCTGTCTTTGCTCTGTTATTTGTATGTTTCCTTGGGCCATTCGGCCTCTTCGTCACCAGGTTTTTCAGAGTTGTGAGATCTTGCTGACCAGTACCATCCTGTGTGGCTGTGGTTTCCATTGTATTTCTGTTGTCAATTCTAGCTTTTATGCCACCAAGAGACAATGTAGTTGGCGGTGTGTGTGACAAAAAGGAAATTAAATGTAAAGTTCCTCCTCTTTGCCCTTTGGCACTCTAGAAATTTTAAGATTGGCTCGGCATGCACGTTCCTCCAAATCCTTTGCTTTGTGAAAGTAGAAATCAAAATATCGAGGCTTTTACACCGTGCAAAGAGAAATACACCAACACGGGCAAAACTGAACAGTTAAAAAACAAAGTACACAAATAGCTATTTGGCCGTCAGTACACCACAGAGAATACCAGCAATTCAGTGGGGGCAGTGAGCAGGAATTACCATCTGGACATCAGTGTATTTATACAGTTTTTGCAGCAATGTCCAGCTGTCTACAGGTTAATCATACACAGGACTAGGGTTCGTGCCAGGTTCCTTTCTAATTTACATATCTCATACATACGGGTTATTCCTAATACATTTTACTGCCAGCATACAATGGTAACAATATAGTTTCTGGATTTAGTCTATCCCTCTTTATACATGCATTACAATGTAGGTCAACAGATGTTCGTGTACAATGTTTAAACTGTATTGTATTCACAGGTTAACATTGTTGTTAGAAGCAATTCCTTGATCCATAGGTCAACGAAGGATAAGGTCTCAGTCCACGACCTCACCAAGTGGCCTGCAGGCAAGTTACACATTAGCAACATATAGAGGTCAAGACGACCATGTTGTATTTCGGAAGGACATCGTCCACCATTTTGACTCACAGGGTGACTTTACAAATAAGAAATCTATAATGGCGGATTTACCTAAAATGGCGGTTTACATTGATTCAAAGGTCAGGACCTTGCGACACGGATTCTTTCGCAAACGACTTACAAGCAGCTTGGCGTAGGCCAATATACATACATTTTATGCAATAGGAGGCAATATATTTTCTTTTTTGACAAACCCTCCTTTAGGCCTATGCCAAGTGCTAAAAAACTACTTTGGATCTTTTTTACAAACAGTTCCATGTATCATCGTCCATGCACCCTGAATCACTTTCCGAAATATCTCTTGCCATCTGATCAGGCAGTACTAATAGTGAATACCCTCAGTAACAAAAATCTTAAAATATCCGGTTCTCTTTCACTCCCTAGGTAACCATGAAAATACTTTATTACCAAAAAATAAAATAGACAGGTTCGCCTACATACAAAGGTCTGTTCTCACTAGCCAAATTCGCAACGTTGGCGCAACCTTAAAAGTCGCCCATTGACCGTGTACCATTCCTCTGTATGCAGGGAGAAACTGAGTCGGGCTGTGATTAACGATGCAGGAAGGGGGCGTGGCATCCCTATGCCTATTGAAGTTTTAGAGAAACTTGAAAACTGAAAAGGACGGGTCAATCTATCCGAAGGCCTAATAGAATCAACATTTGATTTATTCCCATTTGCAAAGAGCAAGCGTCCCAGGGAAGTAACAAACATATTTCTGAAAACTGTTCAGATTTAAACCCTCAAAATTCCCTGAGATACCGTCCTTCTAACGGCCAAAAAATAGTGCCCTGTGAGAAACCTAATATGCAGTTGTCAGAAGTAAAGAATGCATATCCCAATCCAGCCCCTTATCCCTGTGTCACAGTAAATACAAAAAAATCCAACTTTCAGACCTTTTAAGAATGAAATGCGTAGTGTTCACGATAAGTAATAAAGCGTTGTTGAAACAACTCTATCTATGCTAGGAATCTCTCGGAGACAAAGTATGCAAGAATATATATATATATGTGTATATATATATATATAACCTATATATATATATATATATAAAGGTAAGGACAGTGGGTACACTTTTTCAGTAGGTAACATATTTTCAAGCGGATGCTCTTTTACTTCAAGTACCAGAATCCCAGGGCAATGACCATTATAAAATCATTCAACATTCTCACTAAACATTAATACGTCTTTGAGGCCCACACATTCGAATGTTCATTTCCGTAGCTGGTCACACAGTCACTTATCAGTTTGGTATGAGTGGAAGCAGCTGCAGGCATTGTAGTCTTCAACGGATAACCCCAATGTTCGTTGCTGGCGACACCTCGGTCACGTGTCTTCTCAAGTCCCTTCACAACCCTTGCCAACAGAATCCCCTTTACACAAATAATTGGGCCAAAAAGGCAAGCCCTTGATGACTTTTCTTTGAAGGCACAGCCAAACCGTGCAGTAAGTCTATTTCCTTCAGCGCATGTCGTACCTTACTTTTCCCGGTACCGATTGATCGGAACAATGTGTCATCACTTCCTGTTGGGAGCAACGTATCAGAGACAAGTGAAGATGCTGAATTTGAAACAGCAGTTTCCGGATGAAAAACTTTGGGAGAGTATGGAGACAAAATGGCAGCTTCACCAAGCCTCACGGGCTCAGGGGGACTCTCCGACACACTCTCGGCGCTACTTACTGCTTTGGGATCGTTGGTTGCAGTACTGGTAAGGGGTTCTGTATCTTCTGTAACGTGTGGCACTGGGTGTAGAATCTTCTTGATGTAGGATGCGTGGATCCAGTGCTTCAGTTTCTCCACTCGCACAGTAGGCTGTGTGACCAGAAGAGCTTGATGTGGGCCCCATCAACGGAATGCGAGGGAAGGCGGATTTCTCACATCTATTAATAAAACAAAATATACTTTTTTAAGTTAACTGGTCACGATATTTAATTCAAGACAAAAACTCTGCATATATTTTATTTTCTATGTCTTATTGATAAGTTCAAATACTAACTGGCCTCCCCTCCTTGCTTTCCTTCGGAGAAGTTTTTCCGCATCCTCCTTTGGGGAGGTCATCTATATGAGGAATAGAGCACTATTTCAAATTACTAAGGATGCCCTCTTTGGTTTTTACCCAGAGAAGTTCTAATACCTTACAGATATTTCTTGATCATTGTATGAATGAGGCCACAAGCCATTGTGATCACAACCCAACTCTTTTCTTTATCACAATCCACCAAACCCAGTACTCCAGTGTCTAAATTCTCTCTAAGTGGCATCAGCTTGCATACCCCTTTACCAAATCAACCCCGTCCTCTATCATACATATATTTGTGGACAATTTCCTAACATACATTTCTAGGTGCAAAAAAAATAATAATCTGTTTAGTTGTACTGACAGCAAAAGCATTTCCTTTCCCCACATCATTTGCTACCCTTCGAAGTTTTATGCATTTCATGATCACTAGTTGGGTAAAAAGTGTAAGTGCTGAGAGTAGCTAAAACCATCAGGGTACCGTGCTGACCTCCTTATTTTCCCATTTCTCATACGAGGTCATGAAACCGCGTTGTACCCTTTGTCCACCCAGATCATAAACCACTTCAAAGGTATACCCGTTACTTACAAATATTTATTCTAAATTTGTTTCTTAAAATAAAAGAAAGAGAATTTCACAAGCTTAATTGGTGCAGTAATCTCTACGGCCTGCACAGAGTTATGTGAGAGTTCTCCTAGCTTCCACGACCATGTCTATTTTGATGGAAGCATAAGTAGTAGTGGAGGTACAAAAACGGGAACCATTGAAAAGACAGCTCCCCTTGTAGATCGTTCAAAAGGTACAAATTATACAAAGTAATCCGGTCTTTAATTTCTTAGTCTTCAGTACAGAAAAAATGGGCATATGACATTTCGTCATTGCAAGCAATATTTTTCGAGAGGGAAATTGATTAAGCCGAATTTAATATGCAACACCTTCTACATTTTTGGGTATGCGGCACATAAGGTCGTACGAAAATAAGGTGTTGCCTTCTGTGTTCCATTTCATGAAACATTTGCAGAGTGAGGTGTTCTGTCACGAAAAAGGGAATATGGCCATGAACCAATTCCTCACTCTGCATTACAAACGCAGCATCAAGCAGCTTTCAAGCAATTCAGCAAAAAGCGCATGCAACAGGATCGAGAAATGAGGGAAAAATTACTGCATGGTCTATTCTCCCCATCCTTCCATACTCCTGCGTAATACAGCCAAAAGCACATTCGTCACATCCATACACATACAACACAAAGGCCTTACTGTACTTTGGTGTGATCAAAACTAGTACTGAACACAATGCAGTCTTGAGCAGCTCAAAGGTTTTACTGGTGTGCCACGTTCTATGGAAATGACAAAAGAAATGCCCCTCTCTGTCAATTCCAACATTGGCTTTGGGATCCCCTATCTTATAGTAAGAAGCTAGACCTATCACGGTACTAACTTCCTCCTATGTATTTGGGACAGGCATGCGAGAAATGCTTATATTCATGAATTTATTCAGGCGTCAGAGGCGCCATAATCCCTCCTTTGACAGGTTATAGCCTACTCAGGCGATTTCCTGTCAACAGCACTAAAAACACTTCATATACTACGCTATTGGATGAAGCCGTATGTTTTATGTCCTACTAACTGAATACAAAATAACACAGTATTCTCTTCATAAACACCTTCCAAATCTGTAATTAAAAGAAAAGAGAGAAGGTCGTCAGAATATTACATAGAAAGAAAACTGAATGAGCGAATGGTAACCTCAAAATGTGTTAACCTGTCCTTTCAAAGTCCTACTATAATTACTTCCAGACAAAATATCCACTATTTGGTTATACAGAGATGCCAAAAAGAGGCATTTTTAAGAGAGTAGGAACAAAAGGCAGCGCTACACTCTCGTAAGTAGCGCATGAACTGATAATGAAAAACGGAGCGGAATCGCTTCTTCCACTTTCCTGTACCTCAATGGAATCAAGCTATTTGCACAAGATTTTCTGCAAGTACCTCAATCATTCCCTGATGCACAAAACTAAAAGCTATATACTTCGAAATTCAGGTGGCAAAGGCCTAACTGGAAAGTGTGAGACAGAAAATTGCTGAGGTGAAATCGTCAAACGCACTCCATCCGGAGAACAATAAATTGCCGCATTCAATTCCTTTGACAGATTCAACCCCAACAAATTCTCTCCACAGTTCGTTGTCAAAAAGGAAGAAACAATAACCCATAAATCAACACAATGAAAATCAGCTCTGAAAAGAAATCAAACTAACTACTGGCGTACCAGAGAATCCAAAAGAGAACAAAACAAATAATAATTATGTTATTCTGTCCTTACAGTGGAAAGTCTGGGACCTCTGGAAGATCAGCGAAACATATCTGGGCCCCCTATATTCATACTATGTCCTATTCCCCACCTATGTTTCATCATAGAAACCCATTGTTCTAACGGGAATAGACATCGGTTTCAACTTCGAACCATCCCAACCAAACAATATGTCGTCAAACGACAACGTTTTCGGAAATAAAAACAGTACAAGTACTGAAAAAGAAAAATATATCCAATATTTATGTAAGGTTTACTGATTATTTCAAAAAGCGAACTAAGAACTTCAGATAAACTGGTATCCCCCAGGACCCTTTATTCCAAGGCGGCCTCTGGGTCCCATACCCGCGACACCTTAGGTATATTTGACCTCTACTAAAAGATAAGCCATTGCACTTACTATTGACCCTTTCGACTTGTATAAAGTTCAACTACTCATTATTACTCTAAGGAATAGACTGACCTTGAAACTATATATTCTTACCTCTGTCGGGGGGAAATTCTGCCGGGGTCGGCCGGGCCGTCCGCAGACCTCCGGGCAGGGAGGCCCCAACTCCTCCCGTATATCCCAGATGAGATAGAGTATGAGACACACACAAGGAGCAAGGCGACTCTGCTGTTTATTATGCAAACGGCAGGGATGGGTCAAGGAGCGTACGCGTTCGTCCTGACACACACAATTGTGGGGCTCGCAGGCCCTTTTTACTGCATTATGACGCGCTACTTGCGTCACTTCAGAAAGTTAACAAAAAACCTATCGCCACTCTTAATTGGTTGCTCGAGTGGTAGGGTTAGTATAGTACACATATAGAGAATGATATTAGTGGTCAAGGTGTAGTCAGGTGGTATATCTGGGTTGTCCCTATAATTAGATACATAAGAATTGTTACATGAAGACCCCTGAGGATTGGCTAATGTTACTGACGTCTGAGATAAGAGCCCCATGTTCTGATTGGTGCATCCGTGAGCTCCCCAGCCTGGGACCACCGTTGTTCCCAGCTCTCGGTGTACCTGTGTTTGCAACAATGTTTCAATATGGGTACGTGCAGACAATGTGAGGATTTATTCATAGGTGGAAGGCTGACCGCTCCCACTGTAGCAGGTGTTCATTGAGCCTTTCACGTGTCTCGGCCTGTGTCTCGTAGTGAGGGACCCAGACGCCTTTTCTCTCCTGGGTTTTGGCATCTCGTCAGGTTCGGCTTGGTCACGTGGGGCGGGACCGTGTTTGAGGCAGAATTCTGCACAATTAATATTGCTTTTCCACTGTGTGTCTGGTTTAATTTGTAGATATGACTTTAACGTTGGTATGCGGAGTGCGAGGTTGCAACATCGTGCCTTTGATGATTTGTTCTTGGATGTGGGTTTGCAACATTGCGACCTTGGCTGATTTCTCCACCAGGCTCATTCTGCAGGATCAGCAACCTGACTTTTGCTTTGTTAATGTCCACGGGAACTCTTGCTTGAGGCCTACTTGGGCCTGGTGTATAGTGATCCATTTCGGACATGGGTGCTTTAGGTTATAGTGGCATATATTTCCATGACCAGTATCGTGTTTCTATTATACCTCTCATGGTGGTAACGGGTTTCAAGAGAAGCGTGAGCAAGCGGCGTTATAGATGAGTTCATGATGCATCTTGCGTTTCTGCATTCTGAAAGCCTATGTAAAAATAATAAAGATGTACGTCCGTGAGTATGTCTGTCGCCTACGTCAGAGCACTGAGTATGTTCTTCGTGTAGATTGGTGTGGAAATGTTAAGTGTGTATATTTGTACAGATGTGCTTCCCGTCGTCTAGGTCGTCATGGCATCTCTAACGACGTGTGGTTTTTAGTCTAGCTGATCCGAGCCGCAGGTGTCGGCATGGCCAGTGCGGGCTGCTGGGCAGGCAGGTGGACACATCCGTATGTTCCTGTACCAGGGTACCTGGTCGTCTGGTAACTGGACAAACTCTTCTCGCGGCGGGTGTCTGGGCCGTGACCCTCTAGGCCAAGCGCGAGAGGTGAAGGACGGGAGCCTGGTCTTCCATTCTCCCACTTCAGTCCCCCCTCTGGTCGACTTGTCGACCACAAACATATCCTTCTCGTTATCTCCTCTTACCCTCCATATCTTAGTTATCCCTCCGAGATGTCCATAATGGTTCACATGATCTTCAAATGACCAATACATGTATTCACATGTTTCTCCAGGAGTACAGTATACCCATCTTCCTATGTAGCTCCTGGGGTTCCTTGGATTCTCGATCTTCACTGATGGTGGGTCTAGATGATTGGTGATGATTTGGGTGCGCAACTTCTCCCTTTCTTGTATTATCACACCTGTATGCTGGCCGTCATCTGCTGGCATTAAGGGGTGCATTCCCACCATTTCCAGCAACTCGTCAGTCGTGCGTGCCTTCCGGGCCTTCCAAAATCTAATTATGATCAGGGCAGCTCCAGCCAAAATAGCACATCCCACTATTATTTTCAGTCCATCTGACAGCCAAGATGGCATCCATGACCATAATAGTGAAAACCAGCTCTTATCCTTGTTTACACCGTTACTTTCGTCCATCATTTTGGAGTGCATCTGGGCCAGTTGTGAAACTGCTTCTGTCAGTGTACCATTGTCAGCATCGTTGGCAGGTATGAACGTGCAGCAAGATTGTCCTATCTTTGCACAAACTCCTCCTTCCATTGCTGTGAGAAGGTCCAATACATATCTGTTCTGGAGTGCTACCATCCTGACAGCTCGCAGCTCCTCTTTAATTGCGTTGAACCCATTTACTGTTGAATTGATGGTCATCATTAGTTCCCACCTGGTTATTTGGAGCCATTTTGCGTTTGCGTATGCCTGCAGTCCCGGATGTATTATTGAGGAGAAGAACATTGCTGCTCTGCTGAATAGTCTGTGTTCTGGCGGTATTGATGTTAGTTCCGTTTCCGACCTTCCCCACAGGTAATTTCCTGTCAATGGCTCTCCTTGTCTTTTTCTCCTATTTAGGACAGTATCATTGCTGTTGGTCCTGTTTCCTTGCTCCTTCTGAAGTGGTGCAGATCTCTTTCTTCTCTTATCTCCTTCATCCATTTTAGGAAATTTCGCCACATCGACATGCTTCTTAGGTACCACTAGTGATGGTACGTTGACGTGTACCATTGTGCACACACCATTCCACAGGGGAGGCAGTGTATGATATGCCTTTTCTCCACAGGCCCAATAATGGTCCATTATTACTGCTGTTCCCGCTCCCCCCTCAGGTAACTCCATCAGGCTTGCGCAATTGGTGTTATATCCTACGTCCACCTCTCCTTTATGCTGGTAGCATACTTTGGGCGCAGTCAATGGTAGTATAGTTATCGGGTCTTCATCTTCTTCTACCCACGTGAGCATTGGTACATATTTGATCCACGTCGTCCAACATCGATGATTGTGTGTCTCGATAGTTGAGATAGTTTCTTTTGTTACCATGTTGCTGCCAATCACTCCTATCTCCCAGTTGTTGCCCAGGTACACCTTTCCTGTTATCGTCAGTAGCGGCCTTTCCCAGCATCCTTGTTTACCCGGAACTTCAGTGGCGTACCAATCACATGGTAGATACTGCAGTGTTACCTTCTTTGTTTCTCCTTTTGCAGGGCCACTTGTTATGTACCTGAATGCTTCAGCATGTAAACTGGTCTTGTGATAACTCAGATAGGTCTTGAGGAAGTTGTTTTCATATGGGTATGAGTCTCGTGTCTTCCATGTCATGTGCACTACTGTTCCTTGAAACCTTCCTTTCGTTTGGAACAGGGCCAAATATATTATGCACTGTGCTGTTTTTTCATCTATTTCTGTGGCAACAAATGTTCGTGAAGCGCTCATGGCGTATGGTATTAATGAGCAAACGTAACAGCTATCCTCAGTTGTCTGCTTACCAATGCGGGTCATGTGCTGGTACCATATGTTGTTTGTGACGTGTGCTGAATCTTGTACATAATTATCAATACCTTTATTGTCTGAGTATGTGCTGCGTTTAACTCTATTTTGCTTGGGTGCAATGTTACTATTACCACCTGACGTAACACCTGTTGCAGCAGAGGACGGGGGTATATTAAGTTTGGGTGCAGCAATAAAATCGATAGCATAGCTGTACTGCCAGACAGAGGCAGCCAAGAACCCGGTGATCAAAAAAATCCCTATTATTTTTATTACATATGCTAATTTCACCGGCATTTTGCTCTTACCTTGCTGCGGTCCTGGCAGCTTATTCTTGCGACGTTACAGTTGCCCGCCTAAAAATTCTCAAAAGTACTCGTTATTAAATGTTAGTTTTAAGCTCTCCCTATCAAGTAGTCATTCAGTGCCCAGGCGAAGAGCTGCTCCCACGCTACTCTAAGTGATGGGTCTCTTAAGACCGGCAAGTATGGGCGGAGGTGGGGCATGTGATATTCTATGGCCAGGAGGAAGGCTGTGTAGTAGACACGTACCCTTCTCCTTTTTAAGTATGTTGGCCTCTTTATTTCGTATACAAATTGGTGTGACAATTTCTCTGGGTAGTTATCGTCTGGCAGCACCATCTACACCTGCACACTGAATTTGTTAATTAGCTTTTCTTAACAATAAAATATTACGCAGTTCCTGTATGTGCGAGAGAAAAAAGAGAACATTCACGTGTTTACATGTGTATTAGTGCAAGCATGTCCTTCAGTTTTAGTTACAACTGTACTTAGCAGTCAATGGAGGGGGGGTTTGTGCTCAAATGGCGGAAGTATTTTTACTCTTTGAGCGAGTGATCATGGGGTGGGCAGTATTGGGATCACCCCCTTCTTCGTCAGTTATTGTCTCCGAGGGAACAATTGGGTCGTTGTCTGTGGTGGAACTTTCTTCCGCTGTCGGGGATGTTGTTGCTGTTCTTTCAATGGACCTGTCGTTGGCGCTGGGGCGGGTCTGCAGTTTGTAAATCTTTACGTCATGTAGGTGGTTCCAGGCACGCTTATCCTTTAGTTTTACTGCTCTTGTTGATACGTCCTCTACCAGATGGGGGCCAGTGAACCTCTTCTGGTTCCACTTTCTATTGAAATTGCGAAGTAGTACGTGGTCACCTTTGGCAAGTTTGCACGAGTTCTCCTTTCCCAATTCCGTACTTTCGTCTTTTTCTTGATTGCTGGTAGACCCGCCCCGTGTGCGCTCGAGCTGTTGAGACACAAACACGACACTAGTAATCAAAGAAGACACATATTGATACATTTCATCACCTAACACATTCGCTGAACTTTCGTGGTCGGTGAATGCCCTTGATGTTGGTGTTAGGGGAAGGCGCATTTGACGTCCAGTTACCACTTCGTGAGGGGTGAGGTGGTGGTCGGACCCTGGCCTGTTTCTAAGCTCAAATAATGCTAACGGAAGGCAATACAACCAACTTTTCTTTGTTGTTTGTTGTATTTTAGCAATTGCCTCCTTCAATAAGCCATTCAGGCGTTCACATACACCATTAGCCTGTGGGTGGTATGCACATGCAAATTTGTGTTTAATGTTCAGCAGGGATGTGATATGCTGGAACATTTCGTTTGCGAAATGGGGGCCATTGTCTGATCTTAGCACCTCGCACACTCCCCATTTGGGGAAGACCTCCCTTACTATGAATTTGGCTGCTCTAAACGCATCAGGGTGTGAACAGGGCCCTGCTTCAATCCATCTAGAAAATGGGCATACTACTACAATCATATACCTATTGCCTTGACAGATGTTGATCATATCAACATAGTCAATGTGAAGGTGCCGAAAAGGTCCTTCTGGCCGGGGTATGGTACCTCTTATCACTTTTAGAGTATGACCGGCCGTAAACTGTTGACATGTTAGGCAATTGCTGATAAAATTTGACACATGGGAGGTTAACTCGGGACAAAACCAATCTTCTCGAATTCGTGCTGCAATTATTTCCTTGCCTGTATGGGCAGGGTGGTGTAATTGGCTCAAGGCGGTATTTAACAGTGTCAACGGTATTACAACTTTCCCAGTGCCACCCTGGCGCCATAGTGCGTTGGTTGGTGACATTGTGCATCCTCTTTTCACCCATACTTCTTTTTCGGCCATTGGTGCAGCCGCTTGTAGTTCCATAATCTGTGTGGCTGGGAGATGGGTGTACCCTTCTCTTATTAACATCTCCCTAGCTATTCCCCTCCCTCTCCCTCTCTGTGAGTCTGTGGGGTTCCATATCTCACCAAAATATGCAGCATATTTCGCATGTGCGTCTGCTGCTGCATTTCCTTTTGAGACGTAGTCTTCTCCATTGGTGTGTGCGGTGCATTTTACTAGGGCTAATTCTTGGGGGTCGTTTATTACTTCAATTAGTTCAGCCAACAAGAGGGCATGTTGTACTGGAGTGCCATCAGCTCTCCTAAACCCCCTCCTTCTCCATTTTGATAGCCCTGAGTGGACAGTGGATGTAACATATGCACTGTCAGAATATATAGTTACTCTTTTATTAAAACTTTCCTTTAATGCCAGTATTAGTGCAACGAGTTCCACGGCTTGAGCAGAGTAATGCTGTGGTAATTGTACACACTTCATAGCCACACACACCGGCGCCTCCATCATTTTTACTACTGCTGCCCCAGTCCTTCGTATCCCATCTCCTTGATCAATAGTTGATGACCCATCAATAAACAAAAGCTCACCTCCCTCTAGTGCGTTTTCTTCAACTTTCCTAGCACATGAGTACATTTCAGTTACTTGGGTGCAGTCGTGGGCGTAATCTCCCTCTTCAATTACTTCTGCTAGGAACCTTGCAGGGTTAACCGTGCTACATCTAACAATTGCTAGTTCAGCTTTAGACAAAATAATCTCATAACCTGATGCCCTCTGTGTCGTTAGTGTGGACTTAGGTTTATTCAATATCGCAAATAATGCATGTTCCACAAATAGTGTAGTTGGACACCCCATAGTTATTGCTGATGCTTTTTCTACTGCAAAAGCAGCTGCAGCAAGACCTTGTTCACAAGAGAAGTGGCCTAACATTATAGGGTCTAAGTGACCGCTGTAAAATGCTACTGGTTTATAGCCCATGCTAGTTTTTTGGGCCAACACTGCTTTCATCACTGCTGAGTCGCAATGTGAAAATATAAAGAAGCGCCGCTCATAGTCTGGGGATGCCAGTACTGGAGCAGTTGATATCGCGTCTTTTAATTCGTCAAATGCCTCCCTCATTTCCATAGTCCATCCCAACTTTTTCTCCCCTTTATTTGCTTCCTTCAAACCCTCAAGCAGGGGTCCTATGTATGAGCTATAATCAAATACCCATGCTCTACAGTAGTTGCACAGCCCCAGAAATTGCTGCAGTTCTCTCACAGTCTGTGGCACGGGAGTGCTTGAGATGGCCTGTGCTCTTTGTGGTGCAATCCTTCTTCCATGTTGGGATATCAGTTGGCCAATGTAAAGTACCTGTTCCTGACAGTATTGTATCTTTTCCATGTCTACCTTGTACCCCTTTTCAGCCAATATTGTCAACATTTTTAGGGAGTCCTCTCTACATTTGCTTTCGTTTGTACTGCAAATTATTATGTCATCCACATACTGTAACACTGTGCTTTCCACCTCAACGTTACCCAAATCCATCTGTATTACTCTATTGAAAATTGAGGGTGATTCACAATACCCCTGTGGTAATCTGGTATGTTTCCACTTTGTATTTCGGTAAGTGAAGCTTGTCAAATCTTGTGAGTCTGGGTGTAATGGTATTGAGAAAAAAGCATTTTTAAGGTCAATCACTGTAAATCGTGATGCTTCTGCTGGGATGCCACACAATATTGTTGCCGGGTTTGCTGTTACTGGATACTCTGCTTCTACTATGTTGTTCAAGGGTCTGAGGTCCTGTATGAAGCGCCAAGACCCCCCTTTAGCTTTGCGCACCGGGTACACAGCTGTGTTACATGGTGATTCTGAGGGGACCAATATGCCATTGTTTATAAGGGCCGTTATGGTTTCATATATGCCCTCATCTGCCTCTTTTGACAATGGGTACTGTTTCACTCTTGGCAGTATGGCACCTTTTTTCAATTTTATCCTTACACCCCCTATGCTTTTTATGCATCCCACGTCATAAGGGCTAATAGTCCATAATGATTTGGGCACCTTTGACATATCCTCCTTAAAAAATGGGACTGGGGTGCCTGCGGGTGCCTCAAGTGCCATTGCAATTTTCTGTGCTACTTGTTTGTGAGCCACTCTTAGCCATATTTCTACACTCATCATGAACACCATTTCATTTTCTTCCTTTTCTTCTGAGAACAGCTCTTCATCTGACACCTGGGTCAGCCTACATCCTTCTGCTAGTGCTACCACCGCCCTCCATGCTCTCCCTTCTTTATCTTGGGCGTGCACAGCAACATAATCAGCTGTTGCAATAATGCTCTCAATGTCCACTACAAACACCTTCCCTTCTAGTTCATTACCTGGTGTTTCTGGTCGGAATAGATAGGCTGCTGGCCTCCTCCATATTTTCCCTTCTATCCCTGGCATCCATGCAAATGCCATGTCTGTGCCATATTGGAATATTTCGCCATCTACTGGCTCCGCCCTAATCGCTGTCTGTCCACAGTATGCTTGCAAAATCTGTCGTGCTGCGAGCATGTTAATCCCTGGAGTAGAGCAAATTATGCCATCCTCTGTAAAGGAGATCGTCATGTTCAACCTGTTCATTATGTCCCTCCCCAGTATATTTACTGGTGAGGCACTATAATACAAAAGTGGAACTGACAGATCATAATCTCCAATAGATAAGGGAATGTTATCAGTAAATGGAACCAACCCTTTAGCCCCAGAAAATCCTTGGGTGTTCATGGCTTCGCCTGACATCTTAAATTTACCTTCCCTTATGCAAGACCGGGTTGCCCCGGTGTCAACAAGAAATGATAATTTTTTGTCACCTATCGTTACCTCTATGCGTGGTTCCTCCGCACTTTTAGGTGTTACTGACAGGATGGGACACACCAAGGCCGTCTGTGGGCTGGCCTATTGGGGGTACAATGATTGGCCATTCCCTGTGTAAGGGTTGTGTCCCAACACCGTCACCCCACCCAATTGTGTTCGTTCAGTTTGGGGTGGTGGTTGTATTAACGCCACTTGTTGTTGTGGCAGTGAATAGGTTTGTGGCTGTCGTGTTTGTTGTTGTTGGTCACTCCCTTGTTGTGACATCTGCTGTTGTTGTATGCCCTGCTGTTCTTGTGATGTCCTAGGTTGTGCTTGTTCATTCCATGCTGGTGTTCCTGGCCTGACCCTACATGTACGTGACATGTGTCCTAATAGTCCGCAGCTCCAACACACGGGTGGTTCCCTGTTTTGCCATGGGAAGCTCCCTGTGTTGTCCTGGTATACGGGTTGCCCTGTGGGGTAGTAATTTCTGAGTCCCCCAGCCTGTTGCTGGGTATTATATCCATATCCTCTCCCCCTCATAAACCCTCCTCTCCCTCTGTTATAACTATAATACCCAGTTCCTTGCATTGGGTACCCTCCTCCCATGTTTGGTGCGTGTAATTGCAGAGGCGGCACTTGCTGTATTACACCTTGTGGAGGCGTTATTTGAGCTGGATCTTGTGCAGCCACTACTTGCGTTGGGCTTTGGGCCATTGGTGTGGGCGTAGTTATTAGTGCCCCTTCCATTGTATATTTAGTAAGTTTTTTCTGTACTAATTTGGCCTCTTCTGTTTTCCTGTCCTCCTCCTTTTGTTTCATTTTTCCTTGCCATGTCCTGCAGTGATGTACTATAGTCAGTTGTATTTCTGGCCATGGTTTTGCTTCCATTCCCACTACTTTCTTTAGTTGTTTCTGAACTCCTTCTGGGAGCCCTTGTACTAGTATATGATAAAATATGGCTGGTGTTTTGTCCCATTGTTCTCTAGTTTCCATGCGCCACTTCTCTTGAATATCCTGGATATAATCAACAGGATCCTCATTTTCACCCATCTTACGGGAAGTAATGGCTCCTATGTCTGATGTGTCTGAGTACTGCACTCTCAGTGCCTGCCATAGCGCATGTCTGCAGTTTGCAAATGGTGCCCCATCATGCGATGTGTTTGTTATTGTTACCCCATGGAATCCCGCTCTTTTCCAAATATCATCCGCTCTGTCCCCTAATATTGATATTAACAGGCCCTTCACATCTCCTACTGCCAGTTTCTGTCCTGCGGTGTGTTTTTCCATTTCATATATCCACTTACCCGCACCTCCACTTAGTGATGGGAGCCTACATTTTATATTTTCTTTATCCGTATGTTTCCAAGGTACATACTGTGGTCTAACCCCTCCTCTCTCCAGCAGTGGCATTAAATTCTGTCTTTTTTCACCCTTTACGCTCCATGATATTGAGTCTTCACACCCCTCCTCTTCCCCCATTTCTTTTACTACTTCAAATTCTTCCTTACTACCTCTGCCCCTACCTCCCTCTTCTTCCTTCCCCCTTCTTTCATCATTTCCTGTGTTCAATATGGGTATGTTTATTTGTCTGTCTTGCCTGCGACTAGGGAGGTCCCTAAGCCGACATGCATAAGGTGTAAGTTCGTTCATGAAGGGTGCGAGCTTTATTCTTTGCAGAGAGCGTGCAGTGGTTGAACATGTAGGTAGTGACGTGGGAGGGCGGCGTGATGGGGATGTGGGTGGCGTGGTTTCATTGGTTTGTGCTTCCCCTATTCTTTTCACTTCCTCCTTACTTCTCTCCAGCTCCTCCCATCTTCTACTTATCCAGGGCGAATCTATGTTTGTTCTAGTGAGGTACAGTTTATCTAAGCTTTCCCTTTCACTCTTTCTTCCATCCTTCTCCACTCCTCCTTCCTCCTCACTGCAAAAATCATTCATAAATGGCACCCCCCACTCTGCCTTTTTTCCTTTTATTGTTACCGTTTTCAAATCTATTAGGTCTCTTTCTCTCCTTTCGTTGTTAACAACTGTCCCCCCTAGTGCTGATGTCGTTGCTACCTCCCTACTTTTATATACATCTCCCCATCTTTCACTCTCCCTACCCCTCCCTTCTCTTCCTTCTTCACTTCTCTCCTCCATTTCCCTACTATTTTCCTCCCTTTTCCTTTTCAGTTCCTCCATTACTTCGTTGCTCATCTGTTCCAATATCCTTTCATCCTCTCTCTTCCTTTCCCATTTCACCCTTTCTCTTTCTACTATACTCTCTATTACCTTCCCCTCTTCATATTTCTTAGCTGTCTCCGATATTATCCTCCTCCTCCATAATTCCATTTCCTTTTCCTTTTCTTCTTCTTCCTTCTTCTTCTCTCTCAGTACTACTCTTGATACCCTATCTGCTGCTGCTTTTACCCTTTCAGCTTCTCTCTTTTGCTCCTCACTTCGTTCCCTTAATTTTTCCAATTCGTCCTTACCTTCTTTCCTTTTCCTCACTCTCTCTCTTTCCTCCCTCTCAAGTTGTTTGATCAGTTCATTCTGCTCATCCCTTAGTTTTGCTAATTTTTCCTCCAAAATCTCTTCCTTCTGCCGTAGTAGCTCCTCTCCCCTCATTTCACTCTCTCTGGCACTATCCTCGTTTGTTCTCTTTACCGCCTCCCTTTCTTCTCCAGTTAGTGAGCCTCGTAATTTCAACAATATCTGTGCAGCTACCCACTCATCGTTTCCTATCTCTACAGTCTGCTCTTCTCTAATCCTCCCTTCCCCCATTGGTATCTTCCCATGAGCCACATATGGTGGAGGGCTGTATGCCGGGTTTGAGTATCCTTCAGCCGCCCTTAACTGTCCTTCTATTTCTCCTAATTCTCTTAAAGGGTACAACCCTCCTCCCTCTGTTTTCACTCCAGGTGTTATGGGTATCTCATTGCTCAGTTCCTTTTTTATGTCGTCTGATTTATCAACCTTTTCTCCTCCCTGTCTTTCGTTCCCCGTATTCTTTGTACTTTCGCACTCCTTTTCCCCACCCGTTCCTTCTTTCTTAATCTCCTTTTCTTCCGGTGTTTCCCCCATAGTGAACATTCCATTTGGTCCTGGTCGAGACCCCTGGAACATCCTCCATAAGTTAAACACCTCCACATGGTTTGCCAACTTCTTCCCCTTGTATGTATTGTGCAGATGGTTCAGTAGTGAATGTTGGGCATATGGATCGAAACTACCATTAGGCGGCCATGGTGTTAACATTTTGTTGTCTGTCCCCTGGGTCCACTCTATGCTGTACTTAATTAACTTCTCCCTGTGTGGTGGCAATGTGGTGCATATGTGCTGTAGTGGGGTAGTGAGGGTGTTCCCCCACCCTCCCGACCCTCTCCCGTATGACATAGTTTCACTCCCCTTGTTACCCTTCCCCTTACTAGCAGTTTATAATGTACAACCTTGTATTGCTTACCTCGCCCCGCAAATGTGGGGACTTACGACAATCCTTTGACAAATTATGCAATAATAATAAATATGATGTTATATTATATTCCTTCCCCTACAGCCCCCTGCGGCCGAAGCGCACGCAGCCCCCTGCGGCTGCGTACCCCTTACGACGATCTCATACAGTCGTCCTGTTTCTCTGTTCTCCTCCCCCTTTTACACTCGCCGTGGCCGGCGTTCTCCGTGCGTAGCCACGCCCCTTTCCCCTTCTTCTTTCGATCCACTGGTTTATAGTTTATCTCCGTATCAGCTCCTTTATCATGCTTCTCTTCCCCACCATTCTCAAACCCAAAATTCCTTGTGCTCGCGATATCCTATTAAATCCCTACTGGTGACGTCACCGATTTCTTCGAGCTACTGGTATATTCTTGTTATGTTCTTTAAGTTCAAAATACACTTGCAATCTACCCCGCTAACCCTACAGCTGTCTTCCTGTCTCTCCTGGAACAAGGTAATCTCATCAATAATATAACCGGACTGCGCACGCTGCGTCGCCTCGCGTGTGATACGCCCCTCAACAGGAGGGCTTAACCAGCCAATTATCTTCCGTTTTGGGCAACTATGTAGCTAGCTACCGGCCACAGGGAAACGTCATCTACCTATCGAGTTTCTTGCTCGAACAATAGGGAACCTCATCTACTCATTGATCAATAAATGTCAAGTCGTAGGAAACCACACACACCCACCCTCACACTTAGTCGCACTTTAAGCCATCAGTTTCTTACGAGCGGCTGCACGTGATGTTTTCGTGCCCCCCCCTCTTTCGCGTAACGTTAGCTGACTGTTACGAGCGGCTGCACGTGATGTTTTCGTGCCCCGCCCCCTCTTTCGCGTAACGTTAACCGACTGTTCTCGCACTCGTTTCGCTACCATTCATTCCATTAGCAACACTCAGTTAAACCTTCACCGCACATCTGTACAATACCTCCCCCCTCCCTTATTTACTTCCTCCCCCTCCCTCACAATTTCGCATTGCTTGTTGCGCGTGTCATGCTCACCAAGTTCTCTCGATGCAGGGCCGCTCGACTGCGTGCACCCTCCAAGCGGCTCGCCACCTCCCCTCGTCTGGACCACGTCTGGACACTCGCCGACCGCGGGCGGGATACTTCTCAACCGGCTCCCGAGGGCCAATATCCGGATTGCGCTGTCCGGTCTTCTCGCGGCTCCGCGATGGTCCTGTAGTCCTCAGAAGGGGGCAACGGCAGAGGGGGCCGCGCCGCCGGGCCTCCTCGCAACGGGAGTGCCTGGAAAAACTAAAAATAAAAGTTGATCTTAAACAGATCTCAGCAGTGCCTCCAACTTGTCGGGGGGAAATTCTGCCGGGGTCGGCCGGGCCGTCCGCAGACCTCCGGGCAGGGAGGCCCCAACTCCTCCCGTATATCCCAGATGAGATAGAGTATGAGACACACACAAGGAGCAAGGCGACTCTGCTGTTTATTATGCAAACGGCAGGGATGGGTCAAGGAGCGTACGCGTTCGTCCTGACACACACAATTGTGGGGCTCGCAGGCCCTTTTTACTGCATTATGACGCGCTACTTGCGTCACTTCAGAAAGTTAACAAAAAACCTATCGCCACTCTTAATTGGTTGCTCGAGTGGTAGGGTTAGTATAGTACACATATAGAGAATGATATTAGTGGTCAAGGTGTAGTCAGGTGGTATATCTGGGTTGTCCCTATAATTAGATACATAAGAATTGTTACATGAAGACCCCTGAGGATTGGCTAATGTTACTGACGTCTGAGATAAGAGCCCCATGTTCTGATTGGTGCATCCGTGAGCTCCCCAGCCTGGGACCACCGTTGTTCCCAGCTCTCGGTGTACCTGTGTTTGCAACAATGTTTCAATATGGGTACGTGCAGACAATGTGAGGATTTATTCATAGGTGGAAGGCTGACCGCTCCCACTGTAGCAGGTGTTCATTGAGCCTTTCACGTGTCTCGGCCTGTGTCTCGTAGTGAGGGACCCAGACGCCTTTTCTCTCCTGGGTTTTGGCATCTCGTCAGGTTCGGCTTGGTCACGTGGGGCGGGACCGTGTTTGAGGCAGAATTCTGCACAATTAATATTGCTTTTTCACTGTGTGTCTGGTTTAATTTGTAGATATGACTTTAACGTTGGTATGCGGAGTGCGAGGTTGCAACATCGTGCCTTTGATGATTTGTTCTTGGATGTGGGTTTGCAACATTGCGACCTTGGCTGATTTCTCCACCAGGCTCATTCTGCAGGATCAGCAACCTGACTTTTGCTTTGTTAATGTCCACGGGAACTCTTGCTTGAGGCCTACTTGGGCCTGGTGTATAGTGATCCATTTCGGACATGGGTGCTTTAGGTTATAGTGGCATATATTTCCATGACCAGTATCGTGTTTCTATTATACCTCTCATGGTGGTAACGGGTTTCAAGAGAAGCGTGAGCAAGCGGCGTTATAGATGAGTTCATGATGCATCTTGCGTTTCTGCATTCTGAAAGCCTATGTAAAAATAATAAAGATGTACGTCCGTGAGTATGTCTGTCGCCTACGTCAGAGCACTGAGTATGTTCTTCGTGTAGATTGGTGTGGAAATGTTAAGTGTGTATATTTGTACAGATGTACTTCCCGTCGTCTAGGTCGTCATGGCATCTCTAACGACGTGTGGTTTTTAGTCTAGCTGATCCGAGCCGCAGGTGTCGGCATGGCCAGTGCGGGCTGCTGGGCAGGCAGGTGGACACATCCGTATGTTCTTGTACCAGGGTACCTGGTCGTCTGGTAACTGGACAAACTCTTCTCGCGGCGGGTGTCTGGGCCGTGACCCTCTAGGCCAAGCGCGAGAGGTGAAGGACGGGAGCCTGGTCTTCCATTCTCCCACTTCACCTCCAATCCCTCTCACTATCTGAATCCGGGTTCTAAAAGGACCCACCCTTATAAACGGGAAAAACCAGATTGAGCGCAAAGGGTGGCAGGGACAATATCGGCAACAGAAGGGAAGAGGGGCTCCCCTATTTATATAATCATCAATTCTGCGGGACGGCAAATCTCTTTATCATACAACCATCCTTCAGGTATCCTACCTTTACCTGCAAAACTTACCTTCTATATCTCCAACATTTTCTAGCTATACATAGCCTACTTTTCTACGGGAGACATTACCTCATGCAAAAACCCACCTAAGTGCATCTTTCACACAAGTTCACATTCCATCACTCCTTAACTCTCAAGAAGGAACAAAACCGTTCCTGCGCAAAAAGGGCGTCCAAACTATTCCTGTCTATTTCATCATTCCATAACCGTTCTGACTCCTCTGTATACTTTCTCCGCAGAACCCTTTGAACAATCCGAAACATAAAAAATCCCTCAACCTCTGTGGGACACCTGTGTCCGTAAATCTATTCCATATTTCGACTACATGTATCCCCATCTTCTAAGAAACACGAATCTCCTAATTGGGGATGTCTGATTCAGCGTCCGCCTATAAGCGTAGCAGAACCGCTTCGAAACGAAATCCTATATAAAAATAACAAAACACCATAACTAGGAAAAAGAAGGGTGATTCCACCAAAACAATAACCAGTTAGTAGGGAAGCAACAAAAGGAACGAAAAGTGCTACAGGAGAAGGAGCACACAGTGAGGAGAAAAAATAAAGAACATCAGAAGTAGATACATAAGGAGGTGGTGCAGCAGCACCAGACCTTTATTCATTAAAAAAGTCTTTAAAAAAATCATTAAACGATCGATCTAAGTAAAAGACATCTTTTAGAAAGAGATATTTCATATACATCAACCTGAAGAAAACCCTCTCCATATGTTTAACAGACTGTAACTGTTCACATTGATCATAAAAATGCTTACTTTTCTTTAGGATTTATATGACGATGTACATATTCCTATTTATTTCTCAAATTTATTATTTCTGAATGTTCTATCTGCGTAGCCTCAAAACTACCATGGATATGACCTCTAAAATTCAAAAACATATCTAATTTTTCTGTGCCAAATATCTATCAAATGCTCTACTTCCAAATGCCATTCTTACAATTCATAGAAATGCCAGTGACCCC
Organism: Ambystoma mexicanum; assembly: GCF_040938575.1. NCBI lineage: Eukaryota > Metazoa > Chordata > Amphibia > Caudata > Ambystomatidae > Ambystoma > Ambystoma mexicanum. Next base: position 1,512,006,082 of record NC_090922.1, read on the forward strand.
TCCTGTGGCACCTGGTCGGCCAAATATTAAAGATTGTCTGGCTCTGTGGAGTAATGCCCTGAAACAGGCAGACAATTTCTCAGGCATATCAGAATACTGGTGTTACCTGGTGGTAATTGTTCTCATGAGGACAATGCGACAAATTCAAATATCAGGGTTGAATTAAGAATCGGGTCACGATTCACCTGATCAAAGAACTGAGAGGCCCGATCGGGTTACTAAGGACAATCTAAGGACCCATGTGTTTGGTGATTTCGGCAAATTTACCCAACTCGATATATGGAGCCTCGTCAAGACGTCGTCTCGGGCTACGGCTCATCGTTCAGGGATCGGATCGTGCAGTACTGTCGAGGAGTTTGCGTCTCATCCAGAGGGCCCTTTTTGTCACCGTCCGATCCTGGTCCGATAGCCGTGCCAATCCTCAACGAAATGACATCAATCTTGAGGGTCCCTATTCGGGTGCCAACTGTGAAAGCAGAAATCAAAATATCGAGGCTTTTACACCATGCAAAGAGAAATACACCAACACAGGCTTGTAAAGATTCCCAGAATCTTTATTACAAAACTGAACAGTTAAATAACAAAGTACACAAATAGCTATTTGGCCGTCAGTACACCACAGAGAATACCAGCAATTCAATGGGGGCAGTGAGCAGGAATTACCATCTGGACATCAGTGTATTTATACAGTTTTTGCAGTGATGTCCAGCCCTCTACAGGTTAATCATACACAGGACTAGGGTTTGAGCCAGGTTAATTTATAATTTACATATCTCGTACATACGGGTTATTCCTAATACATTTTACTGACAGCATAAGATGGTAACAATATAGTTTCTGGATTTAGTCTATCCCTCTTTATACATGCATTACAATGTAGGTCAACAGATGTTCGCGTACAATGTTTAAACAGTATTGTATTCACAGGTTAACATTGTTGTTACAAGCAATCCCTTGATGCATAGGTCAACAAAGGACAAGGTCTCAGTCCACGACCTCAACAAGTGGCCTGCAGGCAAGTTACACATTAGCAACATACAGAGGTTAAGACGACCATGTTGTATTTCGGAAGGACATCGTCCACCATTTTGACTCACAGGGTGACTTTACAAATAACAAATCTAAAATGGCGGATTTACCTAAAATGGCAGCTTACACTGATTCAAAGGTCAGGACCTTGCGACACGGAATCTTTCGCAAACGACTTACAAGCAGCTTGGCGTAGGCCAATATACATACATTTTATGCAATAGGAGGCACGATATAATTTCTCTTTTGACAGCCTTAGGTGGGAGCATAGAGACCTTTGCCTAAAGGGCTTTCATTTCTTAAGTGTCAGAGGCCAACATCATTCACCACCTGGCACTGTCCTCTTCCAGTTCTTCTGTCAAGTCCCAATATCGACCCCTTGGAGGCTGAGGGAAGACATTCATTTGTTCAGAAGCTGGAGAATAGCTCTCACTTTTCCTTTGGGTTGGCTAGATCAGCATTGATCTCTGCCTGCCCCGGCGCATCTGAGCAGGCGTGAGAGCACTTCCATTGCATTATTACAGATAGAGATGTTGCAGACCTCAGCCATAATGTTTGTAGTTTCAGTGTCTACGGTGAGCCATTTCTAACGCATGAACTAGCATCACTGCTGGCAGTTATGGTGTCTATTATTTGCATTTATTGAGGTAGGGTGGACCCCTCTGAGTCCCCTTTTTCCATGTCCTTCCAAGCGTCCCTGTAGTAGCCTATCCTTCTAATTGGATGCATATCATTGTACCCATGCACTTTATGCCCTCGCTGTACAGCGCTCGGCTGTTCTTCGGCTTAGTTCACACCATTTAAAACCTAGCACATGCATGCTGTGATGAAGACCACTGGTGGATGATGGGTTTTTCAAGTTGGCTGTGTGCTGCCAGAGGCCACATGATGCTGGACGGGGGATTGGAATGGGGAGCATATCCTGCTACACCCACCATGCCACATGCAAGAGCGAGGGGCTAATCACATTGCCTCCTTTGTAGAGCATGTCCTTTTAAGCAAATGGAGATGGGGTCGTCCTGCAACACCTGCATGCTCGGCTCACCTCACACAGCTGTATCATATCTAAAAGTACAGGTGGAGCCTGAAATAGAGCTGGAAAGTCAATAAACAGATAACCGGTCCCCAATCATACACCTAGGCTATGGGTGTCCATACTGAGGATAGCGCTAGGGTATGGCAAGCAGACAGAGGACCATTTATGGGGAGTGCGTAGAAAACACCAAGCCTCATGTTGGAACTCTAAGACAACCCCAGGAGATTGGCCAATCTAACAGTGCTCACCCCAGCCACATAGGGACACACGCCTCAGTTTCCTTAGGCCTCAGGGAACCAGGAAGGGGGGGGGGGTTCAAGCACTGTCAAAAGAAGGGCCTGCGGCATAACGCAGTGGGAGGCAGTGGAAGGCAGTTAGTTAGAGACAGCCAGTGAAGCGAGGTGAAAATGGGGCAGGGGACAGGAGGCCATATGAGAGACCCAGGAGACCCATGACGCTGGGGAATGGAGACAATATGATGCTGGAGGAGAGCCGTTGGAGATCGGGTAGAAAAGACCCGGTGGACTAGGGAAACGTAGACACAGGAGGCTGGTGGATGGTAGATGGTAGATGCATGAGGCAATAAGAACGTAGACACATGAGCCTAGATAGACCCAGACCTAGGAAGCTGGGGGAAGGTAGTATGAGGTGAGGTAGATCAAAGGGTCCATGCAGAGGCAAACTCAACAGTCTGGAGCAAGGCAGGCCCAGAAATCTGGACTGCGGAAGACCAAGGAGGCTGTGGCAAAAAAGGACCAGAGGAGAGAAAGGGCCACTCAGCATAGAGGTGGCCAAAATGAGGGGTAAGAAAGAGGTGGTGAGCGTGGCTAATTAGAAGGGGACGAGAGGAGTCCAGGTGAAAGTGCTGAGAAATGAATGAGGAGAGGTTAAGAGATGTTAAGGGGGTAGGGTCAAGGAAAATAAATGAGCAGGCACTACTGCGGTGCCTCAGAGAGAAATGATTCAGTAGGAGGTGATTAAGTGGAGGTAACTGGCATTGTTCCCGGGACAAAACAATATATTTAACCTCTAAGAAGTATAGATTCTGTTCATTGTCACAGGGACAAAACACCACATTTCATCTGTTAGATTCTGGGAATTGTCTCACTCAGCATTTACCCATTGAAATAATGGGTTTTACCCATTTACATGTAGGATGGATGGATCCACTGATTCAGAGAGGGTTGCAGTATCGGATCACTGAAGGAAGGACAGATGCTGGGAATTTGTTCAGTCATATTCCTCTTATGGAAAGTAGCAGTTCTGGAGATTCAACCATGGGCAAAGAGCCGGTCAATTGTGGGAAAGATGTGTTTGCGGGATTTGTTGATGGCCAAAGAACCGGCTCCCTGTAGAAAGAAAGGTCTCTACGAATCAGCACGAAGTCAGATAACCTAGGATTAAAATGTAAAACAGAGGTAGTAAGCGCTATACAAATCCAAGGTATTAATATGTTGGTAGAATGATTAGCAAAGAGGTTGCAAGGCAGTCCCCTATAGGAAGGATTAGTTCTTGGGCGTGGCCCCGTGATAATCGGCTGGTTATTTGTGGGAGGGATGGGTGTATGGGATTAACCAGAGATAGAGAAAGAAGTCACCCGTAGAAAGAATGGGTCTGGGGATTATGTCAGCGATCGAGAAGCTGTGATGAACACACTAGGAGAGTGGTTGTACACTTCATGACTGCCCCAGCCCCCAATTCCACCAACTGCAGACAGGGGCGATTAACACAGGGACTATATTCTCTACCTGCCTATGAAAGGCACCCTAACATATATCAATCTTGCTGTTTGACATTCCTGACTGCATTTCGTAGGTATTATATCATGTGACTGATTCTACTCAGGCTATAGGGTTTTTTTGCAGCAGGTTTGGCTTGCACCTGCCTCTGTTCTAGCCCGCTTAGCCATCATAGAGCCTGCTTGAACTGTGTGAAAAGTGCTGTCCTGTGCCCCAGCTGTACCTGCTTTTAAAGGCTTGTCTCTGTTAAGTAATGTAGGAAATCGCTGCCGCCTAATAATCTTCTTCTACAGGAAACACTGTGTGAAAAGGGCATCCACGCGACCCACTGAGCACTCCCGTTCTTCCACTTTCCTTTACCCCAGTGCCTAAATTCAGGGCCATTGGAAGGTAATTTCAAACTTTTCATCTTAAATGGGAGCCCACATTTTGAGGGGGGGGGGCGTTTTTCTTTAATGCTCCTTTAGGATTCTTCCTTCACTACTGGCTGCCTTTGTTTGTTCTGCCGTGCAGAGGCCAATAATAATCTCCAATCCACATGACCCCAGCTTTGCTTCAGATGGGATTTGGGATATTGACACAGAATTAAAATGCAACTTGAGGCTGATAGTATGCACGCAGTCCCCGAGGAAGCATGACAAGGCTATTTGCAGGAGAAGGGTAGACATCTCCCAAGGGTGTTATATCATCACTGACGTGCTTTACCCTTCTTTTAGCTCCTTGCTGTGGAGCAGTGAATATGCGTGCAGATTAATGAAGTTCAAGGTGGGGGTCGTATTATGCAAACTCAAAGGTAAACACAGAGACACATTATTAAACGTCTTCAGCAGTATCAGTGATTTCCCAGCCACAGGCAATGAGGCGCCGCCATCTTGTGCGGCTCGAGGCCTTGCCCCACCACGCAGGCCTCTGTAGCTCAATGAGCCTGGCGGATGCTGGGCCACGCAGTGCACTCTGCCCACGTCCTCTGGGGGGTGATGCCGCCAGCTCTCTTGCGCTGTGCAGGTGTGGTGTGCTGGGCCTGGACACGCAGAGCAGCGTGATGAATGCAGGGACATGCGCAGGCTATTGGCCTGTGACCCCGGACGGACGTGCTCCGGTGCTCGCTCTCTGACTCACCCTGCATGGGAGGGGCCGCAGCACTGGCAGAGCATGGGGTATAGGGCTTTGCGCAGACACAGCAGCACAGCCAGTGGCAACCATTCACGCTGGCACTTAGATTAAGACACACTGCTCCACACACACACATCTCTCATGCACAGACACATTGCGAGAGACACACACACATTGATAAACACACACACTATACAGGCATTCACACACACAACACACAGGCATTCAGCACCCAGTTACCTCAGCGTCAGGTGCGCGATACAAATAATAAACAAATACACACATCTTTGTACCTTACATTCAGAGAGACATATTTGGCAGAAATTAGAATCTGCCAAATCTAGATCACAGACTGTGAGTTTTCTCCCCCCTCCACTTCAAGTCTGGAGAGTAGCAAATGGACGCCTGCCCTAGGCACAGAAGTCTGTAGGCTCCTGTTGCCTCTCGTTGGGAATCTCCTTAATCTTTTGAACCGTGAAAGATTGCCATCAGACAAGTCTGTAGAAACCCTGGTTTTGAATGTGTATTAAATATAAAATCATGCAGGTAATTCTCTCTCGGAGAGGGCAGTCTGTCCACCAACTCTATGCCAAAAGCATAGTGTACACCTGTGTGCTGCTGAATCAGTTCCCTGATCTTCAGCGCCCTCTCACCAGTGGCAGAGAGCAGATTCAGGGCACTGGTGCCCTTGAAAACATCTGCACTGACCGTCAAGCCATTGCAGTATCGCGGCTACGTTTAAGATCTAAACGCCTGTTCTCAAAACCACATAACCATGGGAGTTGCTATCCTCATCACAGTTGTAAACTTTAGCTATAAGCCCAGCCCTTTATCTGAAGCTCCACCCCTCCAAGACTGAATTCCTACTGCTGACCAACAACACTGAACACCCAGATATTTTATTCTGGCTCTCTGTTGCTCACATCGAGAGCATCACACCCCTGCTGGCCAATTGCACCAAGTCACTTGCATTTGACATCGACAGACACTTCTCCTTCAAACAGCACATAGCAAGGAAGGCACAAACAGCTTACTGCCAACTTTCTCTCATTAGAAAACCAAGGCCTTCATCCCAGAAAACAACTTCAGATCTGCTGTCCAAGCCCTGGTCCTCTCGCTCCTGCATGGTGTCAGTGCCCTTTTGGAAGGAGTTCTGGTGAATAGCCTGGTACCCCTGAGATGCGTCCTGCATGTTGCAGCATGACTCATAAAAGGAGTATGCCCGTTCAACCACATCACACCAACCCCCATTGCACTTCATTGGCTCCCTCTGCAAAACTGTATCATCTTCAAATCCTGCTGCAACATCTAGAAGGCTGTCACCCTGAAGACCCCAGGCCACCTCACTGAGAAGCTCAGCACCTCTGAAGGCCTATGATCCAAAAGTAGGACATATGCAGACTTGAACTCTGCTAGTGTTGGAATGAAAAAAAAACAGAAGAAAGGGCTTCTCTGTGTATTCCCCAAGACTCTGAACTCTCCTCCTGGAACCTTCTCCCCATCGACATTCGACTCTCACCCTCATTTCTAAAATTCAGGAAGGAGATCTAGACCCCACTGTTTCATCCCCTGATAACTTGTAGATCCATTGCTGACAATTGGCCTGCCTCATCTGTTGTTAGATCCCTACCCCCTTGTTTCTCTGCTCCCTAACCTTGTTCTTCCCCCTGAGATTGTAAACACCACATTGCATCCCGAAGCTGGATCTGTGCTCAGTAAATGGTGAATAACTATAACAATAATAATCATAACATTAATAATCATACAAGGCATACCGGTGGCTAACACTTTTCATACCCATTACAGCCACACTAATTCCGTATCATACTCGTGTCAGCACTGTGAGGCCAGCTTAGTTGTGGAAGGGTTATGTGGGTTCTGAACTGCCAGGACCTGCCAAGTGACATGGCAGAACACCGGGCGGCTATGCCTCTCCTTTTGATCCTTTGTGAGGTAAGGATCCACCTCTCTCCAGTGAGTTAGACTCCTAGAATGAGATGGCCCGGGAAACAGGGATCAAAGGGCACACCTATCCCAAAAGGACTAGCATCAAACCATGGTGCTGTATACCAAAAGAGGCTTTGATGCAATTGACAAGTGAAAGTAGTTGAGTTGCTATAGAGAACTGCAAAAGAAAAAAAAGGCTAAAAGACAGCTTAATTAGGTAAAGAAAGGTTTGGGGTTAAGATAAAGAGGACCAAAAGAGAGGCACACAATATTAGCAGTGATTAACTGCTGGGCAGGGAAGTGGTCACATGACCTAGATCTACTTGCACCAGCTGATCAAATGCAAAAGAAAAGTGTCAAGAAGGCAATTTAGGTTGGCAGAGACATGAGTAGGGTTGAAAGAAACGTGAACAAAATAAACATAATGATAAGTAATATAAGCCTGAAAAAAATGTTCCCTTTGCTTTGCCTCTATACTTTCAAGTCAAATGACAGACAACAACAGAAAAAACAGCTGTGTGTCAAAGTCACCTGCGTGTAGTCATCAATTGACACCATCATGCAGCTAATTGTGCATGATATAAAGAAAACATGTGAAGCCACGAAACAACCAAAGTCTGTTTGGATGATATAAAACAGAAGACGCCAAGTAAACCGAGTAAACAGAGTGCAAAGAGAGTGCTAGTTATTTTCTGACTCAGTTTCAATATTTTGGCAGATGCCACAGTGTAGGTGGACTGGAAAGGGCCTTTGGGTAGAAATGTGCCCAATTACTTCTTATAAGCAAATGCGCACACTCAGCCCACTCCCCCATCACAAACGCAGAGCTCTCCATTGAAAAATCAAACAAAACCTTTGAAAAGGATTTCCACCCGCACACTATGTGAATCCTTGCCGACATAACTCCGGACAAAGTGGAGGAGGATTGCACACAGGCCTTCAGGGCTAAACATCTGTGTCGGGGTGGGCAAGGAAGTCAGACAGGCATCGGCAAATCCATCCAGGCAATATTATTTGTTTATAATTTGCTGTAAGAAAGTGGACCATGGCTTGTGTTTTGCTGGGAAGTGACTTGAAAATCAAGTTGAGCTTGAGCCAGCCCTGGCCTCAACTGGTTAACCCACTTGCTAGCAGCAACCATGCAATATGTGCATGGCAAACATTGATATATCAGGAAATAATGCGTATCTTCCATACCGAGAAGGACTGGACATATAGCAGCTGAGTTAACTGAGATGCATGGAAGAGTCATCAAACAGCTAATCTTTCCACCTTCCACCACCCAAGTGTGCAAGACAATGCACGCTAGTCCCCTCATGCCATGTTGAATCTCCACCTACATCAACAAGGCCACATGTGATGCTGTCCCCGGCTAAACTCTACATCATACCAAACCCATCCAGTGCCAAGGCCACCTGGCTACCAATAGGAACACTCGGGCCGCATGATGAGCTTGAGCTGATGCTCCAGCTTGACCATGCACTCTTGCACATTGCATCCACCTAGAGGAGGGCACAAAGGCACAGAATACTGGAATGCAAATGCATCCAGAATATACAGTTTAGCAAGGACATTGTTCAAAGCCTTGTGCTCCTGGCACAGAGTGACATCTCACCCTGGTCATGAAATGCGCATTTCTTCTGGCAGCACCCTTGGGCCTGGAATGCAACCCCGCCAGACCGGAGAGAACTGAGATCGACGGCTTTGTTTAGAAAGAAGCTGAAGACTCTGTTGTTTAGAGAATGTTCTCAGAATTTGCAGATTGTGGTGATGGATGCTTTTTTTTGTCTCTGTTGGCCCGCCCTTGATTTGTTTGTGTGTGTTGTACCTTGGGTCGCCTGGTGTGAACTAACAATATGTCAAAGTAAAGTTGAAGTACTCCAGTAACGAAACACAGGGATTCCTGCATTTTCATAGGATGTACTGCCGTCGACAGGTCCCGCATCTGACATGCACTGATGATCATTCTGCACACAGAACACACTGAACAAAATGAACACACTGAAAATGCAGAACTTTCGTTGTTAGTTATCGGCTATTAGGTTGCACCGCCTATTAGACCCAAGCTATTGCATTTGAGTACAGATGGGAAGTAATGGCATATAAGGAGGGACACACAGCTTGTAGGTGTTTGGGTATTTGCCCACCCATTGACTGCCCATGGCCATGCTACTCCCTATGTCCATTCCCACCCAGTTCCTGACCCCCGCAACCCAAGACACCTCTTTAAGCTCGCTTTAATCAAGCCTTACATGCAACTTTGCACTCAATGTGCCTGCCAGGGGCTTTCTCAGGGCTCGATTCTCATCAAGCCATTTAAGTAGCGGAAAGGTTGCATAAAGCGTTAGCAACCTTTTCGCTACTTAACACCTATTCTGAGTGTGACTTATTCTTCCGAAGTCTGAATGAATGCGCCACTTTCAGAGTATGAGTACTGGTTGCTAGGAAGGGCTGAAAACCGACCTAGCAACCAGCACTTTCGTTATATGGCATTTTGCATGCCTTCTCTTGTGGCACTCCTCCACTTTCAGAACTGCTTGAAATCGGTGCCAAGTGGGATTGAAGGGGGCAGTTGAAGAGGGTTTGGCATTCTACCTCTGAGAGATTTCAATAGGGCTATTGCTCAGTCGCCGGTTCTTTCAAAGTTTCAAGTAGGATTTAGAAAAAACATAGGGACATTGCTCAATGCCACTATCCTCGCCCATCTTTTTTCTAACGTCCAACAGACCCAAGTGGGTCCGGTATGTATGGCCTCATTAGACCTGACCAGTGCCTTCGACTGTGTCGTAAGATTTTTGTTGTGGTAAAAACATTGGTCCGACTGCTTGTATCACTACATTAAGAGTGCGGCTAACGCCTGAGGGGGTGCTTTGGACAAGTATTAGCTCCTTCGTAGGCTTGAAACAGGGCTGTAAGCTTGCACCAATTCTATTCAATGTGTATGTTTGTGCTGTGGACTCCCTGTGGAAGGGCCCGTCCTTAGCATTGGCGAGCCGCTAGGTTGGACTGGCTAGCCTTTGCCAACGACTTTATTAGGTTCGACAGGACGCACAGGGTCTTCAGGAGAAGCTGAATCTGTTTTTATAAGTACTCTATGGATAGTTATATGACACCAAATGGAGCGAAATCCCAGATTATTGTCTTCTCAAGAAGTGTTAAACCTAAAACTAGGTGCTGGCCTTTGGGATCTGAGAAATTAGAACGGCTCGTTTCTCTGAAATATCTGAGGTATAAGTAACTCTGCTTCTATTGGCAAGAGAAGGGACTGTACAGGATCAATTGCGCCCCCTGATCTCTCAGATAAAATGCTTGCATATGAGAATATGTAACTTCTCTTTACTACCGATTCTCTGGTATTACAGGGCCAAAGTAGAGCCCTTGTTGTTATCCTGATTAGATATCTGTTCGATAGATGGGTGTAAAGGAAAATTGTGCAAGGAAGTATTGGGCCTGTCGATGGCAGTTCCAAATGTCGACATAAGGCACGAACTCTGCCTATCTTCCCTGAGCACACTTTTCATGTGGACACAATTATTAACTTATGCAAAGATCTTACAACCCCCGGCCAATTCTTGGTACAATGATCTGAACTCCATTATGCTGGACGAATCTATTTTTTCAATTAATTCTTTCAAGGTTGAGCTATAAACTGCCATCATCACAATTCACATCATTTATAGCAATTCCTTTTCCATGAATTCACAACTTTTACAATGGACGACATTTGTTGTTCACTGAAACAGTTTTCCAGTCTAAACCTAAACATCTCTGTACATACTGTTTCCTGGTAACATAAAAAAAGACCTGAGAATCCCCCCTTACCTTTGGGCCTTTATACTCTTTATAAAGGTGCCACAAAGCAAAAGCCCAATGTCGCATCCAGGCGACATTGTAACCTGGTTCTTGCAAATTTAAATAATATAACGTTGTCTGGATAGGCCAGCCAGTTAATGTGATAAAGTCCAACTTTAGCGAGGTAGTTATTCGTCCTGTGCAGGCTCATCCCAATTCGGCGTGGTACACAACTCTGTTTAAGGCCACAACCGACAGGGATCTATTTCACACATCAGCCTGCCGATCTAACCTGACCCTGGTTAATGCCCACATGAGCCACCCGATCTAACCTGACCCTGGTTGATGCCCACATGAGCCACCCGATCTAACCTGACCCTGGTTGATGCCCACATGAGCCACCCGATCTAACCTGACCCTGATTGATGCCCACATGAGCCACCCAATCTAACCTGACCCTGGTTGATACCCACAATAGCCCCCTGATCTAACCTGACCCTGGTTGAGGCCCACATTAGCCACCCGACCGAAGATGACCCTGATTGATGCCCACATGAGCCACCCAATCTAACCTGACCCTGGTTAATGTCCACATGAGTCACCCGACCTAACCTGACAATGGTTAATGCCCACATGAGCCACCCGATCTAACCTGACCCTGGTTGATGCCCACATGAGCCACCCGACCTAACCTGACCCTGGTTGATGCCCACATGAGTCACCCGACCTAACCTGACCCTGGTTAATGCCCACATGAGCCACCCGATCTAACCTGACCCTGGTTGATGCCCACATGAGTCACCCGACCTAACCTGACCCTGGTTAATGCCCACATGAGCCACCCGATCTAACCTGACCCTGGTTAATGCACACATGAGTCACCCGACCTAACCTGTCCTGACCCTGGTTGATGCCCGCATGAGTCAACCAACCTAACCTGACCCTGGTTGATGCTCACATGAGCCACCCGATCTAACCTGACCCTGGTTGATGCCCACATGAGTCACCCGACCTAACCTGACCCTGGTTGATGCCCGCATGAGCCATCCGATTTAAGCTGACCCTGGTTGATGCCCGCATGAGCCACCCGACCTAACCTGACCCTGGTTGATGCCCACATGAGCCACCCGACCTAACCTGACCCTGGTTGATGCCCACATGAGTCACCCGACCTAACCTGACCCTGGTTAATGCCCACATGAGACACCCGATCTAACCTGACCATGGTTGATGCCCACATGAGTCACCCGACCTAACCTGACCCTGGTTAATGCCCACATGAGCCACCCGATCTAACCGGACCCTGGTTAATGCACACATGAGTCACCCGACCTAACCTGACCCTGGTTGATGCCCGCATGAGTCACCCGACCTAACCTGACCCTGGTTGATGCTCACATGAGCCACCCGATCTAACCTGACCCTGGTTGATGCCCACATGAGTCACCCGACCTAACCTGACCCTGGTTGATGCCCGCAAGAGCCACCCGATTTAAGCTGACCCTGGTTGATGCCCGCATGAGCCACCCGACCTAACCTGACCCTGGTTGATGCTCACATGAGCCACCCGACCTAACCTGACCCTGGTTAATGCCCACATGAGCCACCCGATCTAACCTGACCATGGTTGATGCCCACATGAGTCACCCGACCTAACCTGACCCTGGTTAATGCCCACATGAGCCACCCGATCTAACCGGACCCTGGTTAATGCACACATGAGTCACCCGACCTAACCTGACCCTGGTTGATGCCCGCATGAGTCACCCGACCTAACCTGACCCTGGTTGATGCTCACATGAGCCACCCGATCTAACCTGACCCTGGTTGATGCCCACATGAGTCACTCGACCTAACCTGACCCTGGTTGATGCCCGCATGAGCCACCCGATTTAAGCTGACCCTGGTTGATGCCCGCATGAGCCACCCGACCTAACCTGACCCTGGTTGATGCTCACATGAGCCACCCGACCTAACCTGACCCTGGTTAATGCCCCTAAATTTCACAGTGGAATCATTTCCACTGAGCTGAGAATGTCACTTCAGCTGCTTCAAACGAGTTTGATGAGTTCATTGGTGAAAAGCAGGTTTCTTTCTGTTTGTTTACACCTGGGAGGTAACATGCTGCAGAGTTGCAACTTGCTGAAATGCGATCAAGCCCATGAACTGTGTGCTTTCATGCAGGCTTCTTTTTTGCTCAGAGCACTTTATATTGTGGTTTGTGTGAAGGCTGCTGGATGGCATCTGTGGACATTTAACTGGGTGACCGAACAACATGAAATGTGTTAGATGGAAATGCTTGCTTGATTTTTATTTGAGACACATGCCTTGCGATTTTGGGCACAACCAACTAACCAAAGGATGTGTTTTTCAGGTCAATGCTGTCCTGTCTTGTTTTTCATTGGGTGCAACCAGCTTTAAAATGTTTTGCAGGGTGTTCCACTGTTCCTGTTTACGTGGCATCCCTTGTAGATTGTGCGGCTTCTTATCCAACGTTTCTATGGTTTCTACTGTTAATGTTAAAGGATTTTTGTACCACGCACAATCACCACCAGAGTCGTCCCCTGGCTCTCTGGTGGATCTGAAAAGAGAAGCGGGAAGAGGGGTGGGTTAGTGGGAGTAAGCTGGAAAAGTGCAAGAGAGCAGTGATGTGCTGTTGGCAGCCTCAACACGGTTAACGCCGTTTAATGGGCTTGGGGTGTTTTCCGGTTGGTAGACGTTGTGTGCTGTTGTGCGAGCCTATGTGAGGTTTGTTTTGTTGTTGCGGTGCAGTGAAGTTTGTGCGGTCTTCTGTGGTATAGGGTTGTGGTTGTGCCTAGGTAGTGTTTGAGAGGTGTAGGTGGAGAGGTGCAATTAGTGGATTGGTTATTGGCATTGTTGTCTAATTCTGTCCTCATGGGGTTGTCATTTGTGTCCTATTCAACCTAGTGTTGTCTCTCTTGTTATTGTAGGAATTTCCTCTAGTCATTCTGGGTGTTGTCTGTGTCATCCTAATTTCTGTCAACCTGTTCTCTGTGTTTCCTGTTGTTTAGTTTCAATTTGTTTCTGCAGTGTTCAAGAGCCAGGTTTTTAGTAGTTTTCTGAATTGTAGTTGGTCTTTGGTGTTTCTTATTTCTTTTGGGATGTTGTTCAAGATTTTTGCAGCCAGGTGGGAGAAGGCGGAGCCTCCTAGTTTTTTCTTGACGTATGGTTTTGGCTCCAGGTGGATTTCATTGTTTGATTGGAGGAGCCTCGTTGGCTTGTAGATTGTTATTTTCTTTTGTAGGAATAAAGCTGCCTGTCCGGTGATTGCCCTGTGTTCTATGCACATTGTTTTGAAGGTGATGCGATGTTTGACTGGGAGCCAATGTAGTATTTTTAGCGCTGGAGTGATGTGGTCTGTTCTGGATAGTTTGAGGAGGAGTCTGGCTGCTGCATTTTGAATGTATTGTAGTTTCTTCAGGAGGTATTCTGGAATCCCGAGGTAGATGCCGTTTGCGTAATCAAATTCTTGACATGATGAGGGCGACGATTGTGAGTGTTTTGTGGGTGAAGGAGAGGAAAGGTAGGATTCTTCTTGTTGTGTGAAGGAGGAAGAAACATTTCTTGATTATAGCCTATATTTGTGGTTCTAAGGTTAGGGTGTTGTCTATCAGGACTCCCAGATTTTTTAATACCGTAGATGATTTGTGCCGGGTTCCCATTTCCGTCATCCAGGGAATGTAGGTGTTCTCTTGGTTTTTGGATATAATCATGATTTCTGTCTTTCCTGTGTTGATTTTCATGTTGTTGGCATTCATCCAGTTAAAGACTTCTTTTAGGCACTCAATTAGGGTTGAGTGACCGGCTTGAGTGTCTTCAATTTTGTAGATGATTTGGGTGTTGTCTGCATAGTTGTAGCATGTGATTTTGTATTATTTTGAAGATTCTGATTACTGGGGTCTGGTAGATGTTGAAGTAGAATGGTGATAGTGATGATCCCTGTGGTACTCCACAGCTGTTAACTCGTGGAGTAGATTTGAAAGGTTTTATCCATACGGTTTCTGTTCTGTCTGCTAGGAATGATTTAATCCAGAGTAGTGCCATATCCGTTATACCTATATCTTCTAGTCTTTTGGTTAGGGTGTCATGGCTTAATGTGTCAAAAGCTGTGGAAAGGTCGTGCAGAATCAGAGCCAAGGTTTTGTTGGAGTCTGCGTTTGTTTTAAGGTCGTCCCAGATGGATAGTAGTGCCGATTCTGTTCCTCTTGTGGGTCTGAAGCCGACTTGTGCTTGATCAAGCAAGTGGTGTTTTTCTACATGTTCTTGTGTTAATTTGTATACGTACGTTTCAAGGAGTTTTGCTGGGTAGGGAATGTTTGAAATCGGTCTGTAGTTGGAGAGGTCTTCCATGTAGCCACTTGTGTTTTTTTAAAAGTGGTTTGATATATGCTGATTTGAAGGATCGTGGTACAGTTCCTGTTATGAGTGAACGGTTTAGGAGGTGTCTGAAGTATTCTGATGGTGTTCCTTATGCAAAGATTGATTTGTAGATGGCAGGGGTCAGGGGTCCATGGACGATCCCTCCTACTTGCTGTGTTTTACCAGTTTGCTGAATGCATCTGATTATATTTCAGGGTAGTTTTGGAGTTTGTGCTGTGGCTCTTCGTTAGGTTCGGTTGGTTGAGTGTTGTGGTTGGTTGGTCTGTTTTGTATGATTTGTCGGCTGTTATTGATTTTTTTCTTGAAATGGTCTGCCAAGTCGTTGCAAAGTTTCTCTGAAGGTGTTGGAGTGTTGTCACAACCTGGTGGGTTTCTCATTTCTTTCATGATGTTGAACATTTCTTTTTGTGTGTTGGTGGCATTGGTGATTCTGTCATCATAATGCCTTCTCGTTGCCTTTTGAATTTCCTTCTTGTATGAGCGGATTTGTTTCTGGAACCGTGTTTTCTTGTCTTGGTTGCACTCTTTCCTCCATTCCAGTTCTAGCTTCTTGTTGTTCTTTTTCATGATGCGTAGTAGTGGGGTGAACCATTTTGTCATTGCTCTATTTTTAGGGGGCAAATTGTTTTTCTGGTGCAATTTTTTAAATTGTGTCAGCAATCCATTTGTGGACTAGCTTGCTTTCCCATTTAGTTCTGCCAGCTCTAGTTATGTAGTTGAAGGTTTGGTTATCTCCAGTTGTTCCATTAAGTTGCTTGCTTTGATGGTTTTCCAGTTTCTTTTTGTGATGGTTGTGAGTTTGGGGGGCTGCGTGTGCACTTGTGTTGGTAGTGTGATCATGTATGGGATGATGAGATGGTACTCCACAGTATTTTTATCGGTGTTGCTGTGGTGAAACTTTCTTTTGGGCGAATGTTGCATCAAGGGTGTGTCCTACTGAGTGTGTTTCCCCTTTGACCAACTGTTGTAGTTTCATGGTTGTGAGTTGCCCAATTAGTGAGTTTTGGGATCGGCATGTTTTTCTTCGAACCAGATGTTGAAGTCCACGAGGATTACTAGATATTCGTGCTTGATGGCTATGTTGGTGAGGGCTTCTATGAAGTTGTTGACAAAGGTTACATCGTATGTCAGAGGTCTGTATTCCAGGATGAATGTGATGTTGGTTTTTGGGCTCGCTGTTAGGTGTATGACCATGGTTTTGCAGTTGGTGATGTTAAGAGGTTTGTCTGTTTTTATTTTCAGGAGTTCTTTGAATGCTATTGCGAGGCCTCCTACTTTTTTTTTTCCTTTTTATCTGAAGCAATTTGAAGTTGGTGGGGAGGAGGCAGCTTTGGAGTGTGATTTTGTAGTTGTCATCGAGCCATGTTTCTGTGATGAATAGTATGTCGATGCCGTTGTCGCAGAGAAGGTCAAAGATTTCTCTCGAGTGTTTTGACATGGATCTTGCATTTATTAGGTTGCATTGGATTTTAAAGGTGTAGTTTGGTTTGTGTTTCAGTGTCTTCTGACTGGTGTTGCGATTTCCTTCCAGGTTGATCTCTTGTTGTGGTGTTGGTACACTTGTGTCTGCATCATCAAAAAGTTCTTCTAGGTTCAATCTTGGGTGTTTGTTTTCATCAGGTTCCTCTTCTAAATCTTGAGGTTGTCGAGTGGACGGTCCTTTTGTTTTGGTGATGTAAGGTGTTATACATCGATTCTGTTCTTGTTATGTCTACTAGTGTCCATTCTTATTTTGCGTTGTTGTGTTTGGCTGTCTGTTGATTTGTAAGTTGGGTTTGCTCGTTCTGGTGACTGGTTATTTGTGCGGTATGGAGTTAGGTAGAGGGATTTTTCTCTTTTTTTGGCATTGGTTCTGTTGTTGTTCCTGTCCGTGGGAGTGTGTTCTGCAGTTGTGAGTCTTCATTGGTGTTCAGTTGTGTTTGTTGTTGCTGCTCTCTGTCTTTGTCTTTCCATTGATCCAGATCACATGTGCTGCATTATTTAAGCGTGCACCTTTTGTGGTCATTTGCTTTGGTCCGGCTGTCTTGCACTGTTGTACCATGTTATGGGGAATTGATCGGTCCAGGTTTTTGCTCAGTCAGTAGAGTGGTACAGTCAGGTGATAAAGCTGGGTGTTTAGTCACTGTCTTGAGTTAGGTGGGGAGAATTACTAGGGTTATTTTGCTGGGATATTCCAATGGCTGTCACTGATCTGGGTCTCCCCGGCTGTGGGAAAGAGGCCCACTGCCAACAATGCAATTTGGTTACCGGACAATGCAATCTGAATCGGACACAGCAAGCACATCTAGATTTGAGAGTCCCGCACAGTGGGAGAGAGTGTCACAGCCAACAATGCAATTTGAGTACCAGCCAATACAACTTGTAAGAGGACACAGCTATGCCTGAGAGTCCTGCACAGCTGGAGAGATGCCCACTGCCAACAATGCAGCTTGAATGCCAGGAACTGCAGTTTGGGATAGGACACAGCCTAGACTCGAGAGTCCTACACAGTGGGAGAGAGGCCCACAGCCAACAGTGCAATTTTAAACAGAACACAGCTAGATTTAAGAATCCTGCACAGTGGGAGAGAGGCCCACACCCAACAATGCAATTTGAGTACCAGTCTATACCCAATTAGAGTCTAACAATGCAATTTAGGTACCATCCTGGCACAGCTAGACTTGAGAGTCTCGTACAGTGGGAGAGAGGCCCACATCCAACAATGCAACTTGAGTACCAGCCTATACACAGTTAAAGCCTAACAATGCAATTTGGGTACCAGCCTGGCACAGCTAGATTTGAGAGTCCTGTATAGTGGGAGAGAGGCCTACACATAACAATGCAATTTGAGTACCAGCCTAAGCGCTTGCATGGGTTGTAGAGTAGTATATTAAGTACAGTACTAACTTGGAGGCTTAATCTATTAATCAACTTAGTGTTCCAAAGTATGTAGAATTGTGTGGCAGGGCTTCTGGAGTAGAGTGATTGCTATACTCCCCACCCTGGTCTCTCCTACCTTGTTCGTTGCTGCTGGTTGACAGCTGGCTACTGGCTTCCCCTGCGGAAAACCTGTGGACACTTTCTGGAGCTGCCTCTGTTGGAACTGCCCTTTGCCTTGGGGCTGCCGGACAGAGGGCTGCCATGGGAGGTTCACTTATGACCGCCCAGTGGTCCAATCAGGGGAGGTGTAATCCTGTGTAATCCATCATTGCACTTCACTGCCCTCGTTCAAATGGGCCTTTTCGAGGAAGGCATTTCTGTCCCTCCCCTTTGATTCCCAGCCCACATTGGAATCATTTTTTTGAGGGTTTGGGCATGTGTGTGTGTGGGTGCATGAGGGCAGACTACCAGGCGTGGGTCTGGCTCTTTAGGGTAGCATGTGTAGGGTTGAATTTTGGCCACTGTTTTTTCAAGTATGCAGAGCAACCTCTCAACCAGCTTACATGTTTTGTTGCCAGCAGTCAGGAATCTCGAATGATATGAAATGATATGGCATTTATAACGCGCCTATGCACAAGTGCTTCAAGGCTCCACGAGGCAAGGGAGGGGAACAGAGGGAGGACAGACAATGAACTGACTAGGCCAGGTGTCATTCAGATTGCGCAAGTGCATGGGAAGGGGGCAGGAACAGTGCAGTACAAGATGATAACAATAAGTAAGTAACAGCCAGCAAGTGGCAAGTGCATGGGTCCAATAGCATAACGAGTAGAGCGCCCAGAATCCCAGCAGGGCCAAACTCAGCCTTTCATCCTTCCGAGGTCGATAAATGAGCACCACACACCGTGGGTAATAATAAGCAGCGCTCAGATACCTGAGGGTTCGTAGCGTAATATAAATGCTTTATTATTATTATTATTGTTATTATTATTATTATTATTATTATTATTATTATGATTATGGGTAAGTGGGGACAACAGGTGTCGGGGGCTGGTAGGGGGACTGTAGGGATACAGAAACAGTCCCTGAGTAAAGAGTTTGCCAGGTGGGAAGTGTAGGTGTGAAACAATGGCAGGGGAGCAACCTGGGCCCGAGATCAGAGGGTCTCCAGGTAGCCAGTGAGGTTCAGGTTTCAGCCAGAGGGTCAGCAGAGGTGGAGAGGAGCGAGAGCAGAAGCAAAGAGAAAGGTTTTGAGGTGCTTCCGGAACCGGAGATGGTTCTCCTCAAGTTTAAGGGAGGCAGTGAGGCTGTTCCAGTGGGAGGAACCGGCCGGAGAAAGAGATCTACCACCAACTCGTTGCTTGGAGAAGTGACTGGCCTTGAGGGAGTTGGAGCTAGATGAGTGGAGAGCTCGGGAAGAAAGGTATTGGGAAGGGAGAGTTGAAGATATTGAGGACCCAGGCCTCAGAAGGCCTTATGGACGATGCAGGGGGTTTTGAACTTAATCCTCGCAGCCACTGAGAGCCAGTGCAGAGATTTCAGTCCTGGAGAGATACAGCATTTATATCGTGCCTATACACAAGTGTTTCAAGGCCACTTATTTGTTTGTCGGCCACTTTTGTTTTAATGCCTGGTCTTGCTTGATGTCCCAGTCCAACCCTGCTCATGTTATGTGGGTTACTAATGTATCACAACACTGCAAGTGCTATACATTTCACAATTCACTTTTCTAGATATGTCGTGAGCAGCTAATAGCTAGGGTAAGTCGTTTTCTGTCCTTCGGGACAGCGTGACAGCATTTTTAAGTAGATTGAGCCGTAAATCTTTGAAAGTAACAGGGTTTTATTACGGAATTTGGGTATCTTATAAACAGTTTAAAAATTGTATTTTGTGTCAGTTTTGTGATTTTAACTATTGCCTACATGCCATGCTCATTCTGAATAGATTTGGAGACTGATTGACAGCACCTAGCACTTTTCTGGAGTTGTACTCCATATCCCGCCAGAACTTGCAGCACACAGCAGTGTGACGGCACAGGCTTTAACTGGCCTGTGAAAACAAAGAAATTGATATGAGGCTGGGAAGCCCAAAGGAAACACACCAACACAGGTTACAAAGGACATGCAAAGTGCTTTATTTAAAAGCTACATCAGTTACCAAAAAGTCAATTGACAAACGGATAGCTATTCGGCTCTCAGAGTAACGTAACGAACTTCAACGAAGGTTCGATGCATTAGTAGAGAGAGCGTACATTGGAATACTTGTGCTTTTATACTCTTTATCCAGCCCTGGCCAACCCCCTCACGGGTTAACCATTCTTGGGACCAGGCCTAGGGTTCCTTGCCAGGTCAATCCTATAATTTATGCAATTTGATCAGTTTTGCCGATATAGTTGTACATTTACACATAGGTCAGGGATAGGACAAGGTCTCAGTTTGCGACCCCGACAAGTGGCCTGCAGGCATATTACTTATTCATGTGTGCGGAGGTCACAACGGCCAGAATCTCACTCAGAATGTCATTCGGCCTCCATTTTGATGTTCAGGGTGACTTCCACATTACAAGAGAACCTAAAATGGCGGCTAAATCCAAGATGGCGACTTACACAGTTTTTCGTTAAGGTCAAGACCTTGCCGCGGAGTCTTTTTACATGATATTTTAGACAACTTGGCGTAGGCCAACACACAGGCAAAATATCATTTCAATTCCAACAGACCCTCCTTTTGGCCTATGCCAAGTGCTAACATCATTTCTTAATACTTTTGCAAATAACTCCATGTGTTGTCATCCATACATCCCGAATCATTGTCTGTAATATCTATAGCCATTAGGTCGTTCATCAGAACCTCTTGTAACACGAACTCTTTAGAAGCTGTATCTGGGGCATATATTCTATGCCCTATTGTGCTCACTGCTTGGGCACAACATCCCCCTAGCATTCCACATATACTCGGAAGACATTGAAAACAGCAACAAAGGAATAGCAGGATCCCCAAAATAACCAGAATAACAGAAAGCACCTTCCAACCCCAAGATCCTAAAGAATCCCAGAACCAGGTGCTAAGATTCCAATCTCCTACAGGGATATGTACTTCAGAACTAAGAGTATGCAAGTCCTGTATTGCTTTAAAAATTGTCAGCGAGGAATCTGGAACGAAAACACAGCAAGCGGACCCTAATTTGCATACTCCACCTCATTCTGCCAGAATGACATCTAATGCCATCCGATTTTGGAGTGCTACCAATCTTATTGCTTTTTGCTCTAAGGTCATATTGTAGAGTATGTCCGTGGTCCGGTTGATCGTTCTCTCCAGTACCCTTGCTAATCCCCTAATGTTCTCAGAGTTTGTTATTTGTCCCCAAAAGGGCACAACTGATTTTGCTATATCTCCCAATACTTGCCCAGGGGTATCTCCATTCTTGTCCCGCCGCGGGTGAGCCTTAGAAACCTCCAATGTACTAGCTACAAATACCCCGGGTAACAATATTCCTAAATAACAAGTTCCCTGCCAATCCTTGGGCAACCAGGGAAATGCTAAACTACCACAAACAAAATAAACAGGCCCCCCTACATACAGAGGCCTGTTTTCTCCAGTCAAATTTACAATGTTCATACAACCTTCAAAATCTCCCATTGGCCGAGTGCCATTTCTTTGTACACAAAAGGGGACCGAGTCAGGGCTATGATTTATAGAGTAAGAAGGAGGCACGGCGTCCTTATTGCCTATCGGAGCCATTTTAAAGGAAATTAAAGTTTGAAAAGGAAGAGACAGTTTATCAGACGGCCTAATAGAAGCGACATTAGGTTTACTTCTATTTGCAAAAAGCGAGCATCCCAGGGAAGTCAATTCACGTTTCTCGAAATCATTCAGATTAGTCCCATCAAAGTTCCCTGAGATGCTATCATTCCATCGGCCAAAGAATAGTGCTCTAAGAGAGGCATAGCAAGCAGTCGTTAAAGGTAAAGGATGTATATACCATCCTAGTCCCTTGTTCCCATGTTGCGGTAAATGAGTACAAATCCAACAATTACTCTTATTAAAAATGGCATGAGTTGCATTCATTACTATCATTAGAGTGTTATTATGATACTTTTGTCTATGTTGGGAGTCTCTAGGGGACAGAGCGTGAAGGTGTACAGAGGGAGTCAAAACAGTTGGTACAATCTCGGTCGGTAGTAAAGGTTTCAGAGGATAGATTTCTTCAAAATACCAAAGTCCTACAGCAGCAGTTGCAAAAATAACAATTATCATTATCAAAACACAGCAGTACGTTTTCGGGGCCCGGGCACATAGTTCATTGTCCAAGTTGGTCACCCCCTTATTCACAAGTCCAGTGCGGGGAGCAGCAGCGGAGGTGGCAGGCATTGTAGTTCCTCAATCGACGACCCCAATGTTCGTTGCTGGCGACGCTCCGGTCGCGCGATTTCTTAGTCCTTCCCAACCCTAGCCAGCAGAATCCCTTTTGTTCAACTGAACTTTCTTATACAAAGGAAAACTTCCAATCACTTCCTTTTTCCAGATGCACGGAAAAACCTGTGCCGTAGTTCTATTTCCTTTGTCGTAGGTTGTACCTGGTGGTACCCAAAATTGTCTGATCCGGAAATAAGGTGTCGTCACTTCCTGAGGGAAGCGACGTATCGGAGGCGACGGAAGTCGCAGAGCTTGAAAAAGTGTTTTACGGAAGTGATTTTTCAAGGGAGTGCGGAGACGAAATGGACTGTTCCCCAAGCTCCTTGGGCTCAGGAAATTCTCCGACGCACTCACAGCGCTGCTTGCTACTCCAAGATCAGAGACTGTAGCATCAGCGAGGGGTTCTGCTTCTTCTGTAACGTGTGGCGTCGGGTGAGGAAGTTTCTTGACATGCGTCGCGTGGATCCAGTGCTTCTTTCCAGCCACCCGCACTGCTATCCTGGTGACCAGTAACACCTGGTAGGGTCCCCGCCAGCGAGGCACGAGACAGGAAGACCTCTCGTAGGCCTTCACCAGGACCCAACTTCCAGGCTGTATATCGTGTCCTGGGCCCGTGAACCGTACAGGTAAAGCTGAGTGCACCTGGTGATAAAGGAAATACAGGTTTTTAGTTAACTGGTTACAGTAGTCTACAAGCAATACATTTTCCACCTCTCTCAGGGCTTTAGGTTTTGGGAGACCCCAAATGTTAGCAGGTCTCCCCATCACTACCTCAAATGGAGAAAGCCCAGTCTTAATCTGAGGTGTGGTACGCATAGCTAATAATACAATAGGTAAGGCATCTGGCCATTTCAGTTTGGTATCGGCACATGTTTTCGCAAGCTTATTCTTTAAGATACCATTGTGTCTTTTCACCAACCCAGCACTTTGAGGATGTCTAGCTGAGTGAAATCGTTTTTCAATACGTAAGGCTGTACATATCTGCAAAATTACTGCTGCAATAAAGTGGGGACCATTATCCGACCAAATTACCCTCGGGAGCCCAAATCGAGGAAAGAATTCTTTTACCATAATCTTTGCAGTGGTCATGGCGATAGCATCTTTAACGGGGAAAGCCTCGACCCATTTACTGAAGGCACAAATAATTACAAGAACATATTTCAGATTATTACATCGTTGCATCTCAATAAAATCAAAGTGAATGACCTCGAAGGGAACCAAAGGGGGCCCAAAGCTTCCCCTTGGAGTTACTGTCCCCTTACCCACATTGTGCTGTGAGCAGATCATACAGTTCTGGACATGCCTCTTCGCAGTCTCCAGAATCTTGTTATTCACCCAAACTTGTTCTAACATTTTTGTGATCTGCTGGGCACACACATGTGTAGGACCGTGTGCCATCGTAACCATTGCCAATACATATGAATCAGGGAGCAACCATTTTCCTTCGGATGTATCCACCCAACACCCTTCATCATCCAGTTTCCCCATTCCTTCAGCCCACCTTTTAGATTCTTCTGCTGTGGCATCAGTTTGAATATCTCGCACAGACACAATACCTTCATCCATTATATAAGCATCTCTCGTTTCCCTCAAGGCATACATGTCCGTGCTAAGGTCTGTGGCTGTTTGTCTGGCTATCAAGTCCGCAAAAGCGTTCCCTTTGCCCACATCATCTATGACCTTACGATGTGCTGCACATTTCATGATCGCTAACCGTTTAGGGAGTGAGAGTGCCGAGAGTAATTGCACTATCAAGGGGCCATGCTGGATCTTGGTCCCATGTGAGGTCAGGAACCCTCTTTCCGACCAGAGCCTTCCAAAGTTGTGAGCCACTCCAAATGTGTACTGGCTATCAGTATATATATTTACTATACGCCCTTGGGAGAGTTGACAAGCTCGGGTCAACGCTATAATCTCTGCGGCCGGCGCGGAGTTATGCGAAATTCTCTTAGTTTCAACAACTTTACTCAATGTAGTAACTGCATAAGCAGCTGTAGATGTACCATCTGAAAGTTTGAAGCAGGAGCCATCACAAAACAGCTCCCCTTCTGCATTATCCAAAGGAGTATCTATGAGATCTATCCTGCCCTTCGTTTCTTGTTCAGTGGTATACAGGCAGTCATATAATTCTTCGTCACCGCAAACAGTGTTTTGCGGGAAAGGTAAGAGTTCAGCCAGATTAAGAACACAACACCTCTTAATTTGAATGTGAGGGGCAAACAAAATTAATTCATACCTTATTAACCGCACAGAGGTGAGGTGTTGCGTTTGGGTTTTGTTCAATAGAATATCAACAGAATGAGGTACCATCAAAATCAAATCATGGCCTAGGACCATTCCCTCACTCTGTTTTACAGACGCAGCAGCAGCAGCGACAGCGCGCAAACATCTTGGCAAAGCGCATGCGACAGGATCAAGGGCGGAGGAGTAGTAGCCGCACGGCCTATTCTTCCCTCCGTGTTCCTGTGTTAACACAGCCAAAGCACTTCCATCACATTCATGCACAAACAACACAAAGGCCTTGTCATAATTTGGAGTATCCAGAACCGGTGCAGAACATAACTCGGTTTTGAGAAGCTCAAATGATCGTTGATGTTCCGATTTCCATGGCAGTGGCAGAGATATGCCCTTCTTCGTCAAAGCCAACATCGGTTTTATCACTAGTGAAAAGTTCGGGATCCACAACCTACAGTAAGAAGCCATACCTATTAAGGCTCTGACTCCCTTCTGTGTATTTGGAACAGACATGCCAGAAGTGTGTTTTATTCTTTCAGGTGTCAATCTTCTCCCCTCCTTTGACAGGAGGTAGCCTAAATAGGCGACCTCCTGACAACAATATTGAAATTTTTTAAGCGAAGCTTTATGACCATTTTTGGCTAAATGAACAAGCAACAGTACAGTGCCTTCTCTACAAGCATTCTCAGAGTCTGCAGCCAAAAGCAAATCATCAACATATTGAAGCAGCGTACATTAGGTGGCAATTCAAGGGTGTCGAGCTGCTCTTTCAAAGCTCTAGTATAAATGCTAGGACTTTCAGTATACCCTTGAGGTGCCCTGGTAAATGTAAATGAGCGTCCCCCCAAGGTGAACGCAAACAGATATCTACTTTCCTTATGTATAGGAATGCTAAAGAAAGCGTTTTTTAAATCCACAACGCTGAAGTGCGTAGCCGTAGCAGGGATCATTGTCAATATCGTCGTTACATCAGACACAATTGGAAATTGTGGGGCGACGACTCTGTTAATAGCACGAAGATCAATTATGAACCGGTATGGAATTGCATTGTCGCCTTTCTTATATACAGGCAAGATCGGACTATTACACAGACTACCTGTAATCTCCTCGATCACCCCACGATGCACAAAATCGGAGACAATGCATTTCAAAGCACGGTCGCCCTCAACTTATTTTTCATACTGCGTAATGCGTGGTAGTTTCACTCCATGTTTCAAAACTATTTTAACGGGCTCAATCTGTAATACCCCGACATCATTGTCGTCTACCGCCCATAAACATTCCGGGACAATGCTAAACTCAGGAGGTAAAGGTCGAATCAAGAACTGAGAATTAGGAAGTTGCTGTGGCGAAACCACCAGCCGTACTCCATCAGAAGAACAATGAATTACTGCATTCAATTTCTTTAACAAATTCAACCCCAGCAAATTCTCTCCACAGTTTGAAGTGAGAAGAAAAGGGCAATGGTCCGTAAAGGGACCCAAAGAAACAGACACCGGTGCAGAAACCGAACAGACAGTTGGTATACCAGAAAACCCTACGGAAACATTTGTTTGCCCTGACAGTGGAATGTTTGGAACCCGAGAATGACCAATGGAGCACTTCTGCGCTCCAGTGTCTATCAAAAACTGGTGTTTCCTATTCCCTACTAATAATTCAACGTAGGGACCTTTCTGATTGACGGGAATAGGTGAAGGTTCCAATCCCTGCTTCGGGCAATCCTAATGAAATAGAGCCTCGTCAGAAGGAAGCTCTTCAGAAAGGTAGGCAGCAGAAGGGTGATCAAATATGTTCCTCGAGTCCACACTCGAGGTCTGATTTTCCCGTGAAAAAGGTTGCTGAGGATCTTGTAAAAACTGACCTCTATCAGGGCCCCCTGCTCCAGGGCAGCCCCTAGGTCGTCTACCCATACTCCCAAATGCACTGTTTGACCTTTGGCGAAGGACGGGGCACTGTGCTCGCCAATGACCTTCCTGGCGGCAATAAGCACATTGATTAATATTCACAGGACCCAAAGGAGCATTTCCTCTTGCGAGATACTGACCTCTGGTCTGTGTCGTGCCTCCTCTGGGGTTTCTAACAATTTGTTGTAATAATAGTTTGGTTTTCAAATCTCCTTTCCTCTTTTCAATTTTTTCCTTCTCATTATTAACACGGTTCTCATAATACTGAGCCATGTGCAAAACCTCAGATTGAGATTTTGCCTGCCAAGCGCTCTCAGATGACATAATCTGTAACTGGATGTCAGGCAACAATCCACGTACGAATTTGTCCACAAACAACCTTTTCCCAGACTCTGTACCTAAATCCTGTCCACTGAAGTCAGAAAATGCCTGCTCGAATCTGTTAAAAAATTCGGTGGCGCCTTCAGTTTTTCCTTGAACACAGGCTGTAAGCTTGTCCCAAATAATTATTTTCTCTGGAATTATAGTTTTTAATTTTGCGACAATTCTATCATGCAAAGTAAGTATTACCTGTGGTGGTTTCTCACCAGCTGGTCTTTCCCCATCAATCCTAATCATATTAGCCCACGTATCTCCCAACCCTGGCACATCGTCTACTGTCCGAACCTGTTTCCATACATCTACGGGTAGGAGTACAGGAAATAGCAAGTCAATATCACTCAAGGTGAACACAGAGGACTGCAAGACGGACTCTATTTCTTTGTAAAACCCTGTTGGGTTTTTCCTGATATCGGGAACTGATTGTCTAATAGTGTTCACTTCCTGTCGTGAAAACGGGACGTGAACGAATTGTGATACATAATGTGCAGGGATATCCACAGCGGGGGCACCAGTCCCAGCGTTAGCGGGGATCTCAACTTTTGGGACAAAGGTCAGAGCAACCTCTCTCATAGGCAACTGAGATATAGGTACCTCCGGCCGCTAACTAAGCAACAGAGCCAGGTCGAGCGCTAAGGCAGCTGAAGAAGTGTCGGGCGAAAAAGCCCTTTTACAAATCCCCAATAATTCTATGGGGCAACTAACCTTCTTTCTTACACATTCTTCTTGCAGGTACTGTACCATTACCTGAATTATCTTTCTTTGCATTTCTACTGTATACTGACTATACGTGTCATATACTTCATCTGGCAGAATCGATGAATCCGAGATCCATCGACTCGCATCTTTGGTACAAATTCGTATTTCCTCAGGTGCCGATCTACGGCACGGAAGGAACCGTTTCTGTACATATATTCTATCGTCTTCGTCGGCCTCATCTCGTGACTTTTCAAAGTCTTTCCTAAACTCAAACAATTTTTCAACATGCCCATATACTTTCTGCTCTGTGTCCCTCGAAAGTGCCAAAGCATTCAGATCTCTCACTCCTTGTGGAAGATCCGAATTTTGTAATCTACCCCACATCACACATAAATGAGTCCCCAAACCTTCGATAAAAACATTTTTCTCGGGAAAACTATTCAAATTAGATAATGTGGAAAAAACATTAACTTGATCACCTTTCTCCATACAATGCTTAGCCCATGCAAACAATTCCTGTTTCTTATCTGCAGAAACAGTATTACGAGTGACGATCTTTGATCCTGCACCTGGATCAACTTCAGTCAATACGGGGCCACTCGGGAGCAGAGGTGTAGGTAAATTTAATAAAGGTGCAACTATCGGTGCAGAAGGAAGGGGCGGTGCGATAGGTGGAGGAACAACAACTATGGGACTAGGAACAATAGGTTGTACAGGGGGAACAGGAATAACGGCAGGAACAACAGCAGGAATGGGCAGAGTGCCCAAAATAGGAACATACGGAGGTGGCGCTGAGGCATCAGGCCTGCGTTTGTTTAACAATTTCTCAATAAATTCTTCAGAAACATGGAAATCTCTAGAGGGGTAAATTTTCTGGATTCCAAGTGAAAAAGCCCTATCCATATTTTTAACTGATTCTGAATGTTTTTCTTTATCATATAACAACGCTTTTTCGGCGTTTGTTTTATGACGGCGTGCATGTTTGTCCCTACTTTTAAGCTGCTGTAACGCTTCTTTTTTCCAATTCTGTAAAACATCAAAGGCTGCAGGTCTAGCCTTCTTTTTTAGCAAGATTGATTCTAAGTATTCAATACGGGGGATCTCAAAACTACCGTTGATTGGCCACTGAAATTCGGAGGCATGTCTGGTCTGTCTGTGCCAAATATCATTAAATACTATACTACCAATGCCATACTTAAAGTACATAGTACATGCCGGCGACCCCTCCTGTGGTGCCGGGCGGCTGAATTCCAAAGATTGTCGATCGCTGCGGAACAGAGCCCTAAAGCAGCTAGACAATTTCCCAGGCATTTCACAAAAATTTGGTGTTACCTGGTCAATAATTGTGTCTGCAGATACAATACGCCAAATTCAAATTGTCAGGGTTAAATTAAGAGCCGGGTCACGACTGCACCTGACCAAACCTAAGGAGGACCGTACGGTTTATCAAAGAACTTAACTAACAAATTTTACCTTGTGTTTGGTGGTTTCGACAAATCTGCCCGCCTCAAAAATGGACCCTCGTCAAGATGCCGTGTCAGACCACACGACTATCGTCCAAGGATCGGATCGTGCAGCGCTGCCGAGGTATCGCGTCTCGATCGGTAGGGCCCGCAGAATCACACCGTCCGATCCCGGTTCGATAGTCTGCGTCAACCTTCAATGATCCGGCATCAATCTTGAGGGTCCCTATTCGGTCGCCAACTGTGAAAACAAAGAAATTGATATGATGCTGGGAAGCCCAAAGGAAACACACCAACACAGGTTACAAAGGACATGCAAAGTGCTTTATTTAAAAGCTACAACAGTTACCAAAAAGTCAATTGACAAACGGATAGCTATTCGGCTCTCAGAGTGACGTAACGAACTTCAACGAAGGTTCGATGCATTAGTAGAGAGAGCGTACATTGGAATACTTGTGCTTTTATACTCTTTATCCAGCCCTGGCCAACCCCCTCGCGGGTTAACCATTCTTGGGACCAGGCCTAGGGTTCCTTGCCAGGTCAATCCTATAATTTATGCAATTTGATCAGTTTCGCCGATATAGTTGTACATTTACACATAGGTCAGGGATAGGACAAGGTCTCAGTTCGCGACCCCGACAAGTGGCCTGCAGGCATATTACTTATTCATGTGTGCGGAGGTCACAACGGCCAGAATCTCACTCAGAATGTCATTCGGCCTCCATTTTGATGTTCAGGGTGACTTCCACATTACAAGAGAACCTAAAATGGCGGCTAAATCCAAGATGGCGACTTACACAGTTTTTCGTTAAGGTCAAGACCTTGCCGCGGAGTCTTTTTACATGATATTTTAGACAACTTGGCGTAGGCCAACACACATTCAAATACTGCGATAGGAGGCAAAATATCATTTCTATTCCAACAGGCCCACCTCAGCGCACAGCCTTTTTAGACCTGTTTACGGCCTTGACGGCAATCGGCAGGAGAAGCTGCCGGTCCGAGGACGTGACTGTGCGTGCTGGGTGCATGCTGATTGGGCCCATTGCCTATCAGGTGGGTCTTTTTGTCCTATATCGCATCAGTGCAGAAGTGGCTGCACTAGTAGTCATGGGGGGCTAAATATAAAAAGGACCCACATTGAGGGCACTGGATAACAGCCATGGGGATTTTACATTGAGAATGTTAAACAAAACCAGAGATTTCAGTATCTTCCAATCTAGTAAGAAAGCCCCTACTAGCAGCTGCCACAAGGCAGCACTAACCAACGCCAGATCTGCAGGTGCCCATGAAACAAAAGTGGCGTACTTGATGGAGGAACATAACCTAGACGTACTCCTGACTACTGAAACATGGTTCTCAGACACTTCGCAGGCCCTGTATCACGACTTAGTACCAGAAACTTTCTGATACAATGGGCCTCATTCCGAGGTTGGTGCTAGTCATGGCGCTATTAGCACCAATACCGGTACCGCCACCGATGTGGCGGTATGGGGACTTACCGGTCCATTCCGCCCTTTGCGGGACCGGTAAGTCCCCATTTGAAATGCCATTCCCCATTCCCAAATGAGCCCCCATAGGGCTTAATGGGAAGGGGGAAGGCGGCAATAACGGTACTGCAAATTGCGGTACCGTATTGACCCCGGTAACCCTTTGCGGGTCCTGTCCTTAAAGCCTGCTAAAACCAGGCGTTAAGGGAAGGACCCACAAAGGGACCTCGGAATAGGGCGCAAAGGGATTACCGGCACCGGTGTCGTTACCGGTGCCCGGTATCCCTTTACGCCCAGCTTGTTATGAGGCCCAATGTATTAACCGTGTCAGTAGGTGGGGTGTGGGGAGGTATTGCAGTCATCGATAGGAGATCACTGCAAATATCCCATGTTAATACTCTGAACTGGGATCATGATTCGCAAGTGGGACAAATGATCATTAAAATGTCCACAAATTCGGCTGTTCACATTGTGCTGGGATATAGTACCAGGACTATACAGAACCTTCTTAGAAAATGTAGACTCTTTTCTGACAACTGCAGGCAGCAAACACAGAGAGATTTTATTAGCAGGGATTGGAATATCTGGTTAGATGACTCTAGGAGGCCAGATTCAAAAGAACTCTGGGAGATTCTAGAAAACCATGAGCTACGGCCATTAGGAAATTCCTCATTTCATATCAAAGGCCACTGTCTGGATGTGCTCATGGTGAGAGGCAATTATACATCCGTAACAGACAGCCTACCCATTCACTGCTCAGATCATTGTGTTCAATTATTCTCCCTGACTGCCTCTATGGGGAATAACCAAGGGTCCAAAGACAATCCCGCTATATTAGCTTGCAAACTCAAAGACCTAGAAAAAATACTTTCATCAGAGATTAGGGAACTATTAGCCTCTGTTGACACTACTCTGCCAAGTGAGGAATTCCTCACTGTTGGGACCGGGTTCATTGATGCCTTATGTGCCAACTTCACACCCATGAAACCCGAGAGGAGGAGGATTTCAAAACTCTGGTTTATGCAGCATCTAACCCCGCCACGCAAACTAGTTAACCTTACAGGACGTAAATCGCGACAGAGTCAAACCCTAGAGAGGGCCGGCAGAGCAGGAGCGGCACTAATTAACTACAAAAAAGCCATGTTCGAAGCCAAAAGAGATTTCACATATAAAGAAATCGCAGCTGCTAGTAACCAACCCTATTGTATCCAAGTTCTGTCAACCTATCTGTAAGGTCTTCTCTATTCCACCATCACTGGCACAAGACAATACTTTTAATACATTCTTTGAGGAGAAAATTGAACGCATTAAGAGTAATGTTACAGTTAAATTCCAGATCCCAGCCCAAAATCTTCTGGGACAGATGACTGACCAGCCCCATCAGGGGAGGTGCAGCCAGGAGGTTTGATTTTCAGAGGACTATGTATGCTCCCTAGTTAAACCCCTGAAACCTACTAATGAGGCTGTATTTCCCCTGCCCGCATATGCAGCAACGCATATGGCCCAGGAAATCACAAAGTTCCTGACTGAGTTTACCAACAAATCCCTGAATCTAGGTTCAGTGCCTCAGACACTGAAACATACAATTTTAACACCTTTATTAAAAAAATCTAATCTGTATCCTTTGGTCCTTCAGAATTACCGACCAATTGCTGAACTCCTTGGCTGTGGGAAAGTCCTGGAAAAAGTGGTTACCCCCCAGCTGCAGGTTCTTTTGGAAGAGGAGTCAGTCCTTCACCCCTTCTAATCAGGTTTTTGACCAAGGTTTGGCACTGAGACAGCTTTGCTGGCAGACAGGATGAGCTTCTGGAAGTCGCTGACCATGTTGAACTTTCACTTCTAGTAATGCTAGACCTGTCCCCCCCCCTTCGATATGGTCAATCACACTACCTTGCTTGACCGGCTGAAGGCAGTGGACAGGAAATCAGAACACGCTATCATGTGGTTTAAATAATTCCTGGAGAATCGTCAAAAACATGTCAAATTTGGAGGTTTCACCTCAGATCCCATTTAGTGTACCACAGGGATCCTCTCTGTCGCCACTATCTTTCATCTTATACCTCCAACCATTGATGGAGATCTTGAGGCGTCATGGGATGAGCTATCACTCCTATGATGATGACACCTAGATCCTCATCAAAAGTGGCAACTTTGAGGAAAATTTCACTAGGGTTAAGCATTGCCTAGAAGAGGTTAATGGGTGGATGTCTACTAGCCAGCTCCAATTGAAGGCATCCAAACCAAAGTTCATCCTGTCTGGACCTCAATATCTACTCACAGCCTTGAAAGACCAGCCTGTCCCCAATCCCTTTGCCATAAAGTTAAGCTTTGCCTCTAAGGTAAGGCTCTGGGATGCATCTGGCAGGACAACCTGTGCTGCGAAGGCCAAGCTGGAGCCAAGGTACAGGCAATCCTCTACTCGCTGAGACTACATCAACACATCTTGTTATACATCCCAGAAAACAGATCATGCAACAGTGGTGGGGGCTTTGACTAATGCCCATCTGGACTACTGCAACAGTCTGGTGATGGGCATTTCAGCAAAACAACTTTATAGGCTTCAAAAAGCCCAGAATGAGGTGGTCTGATTGGTTTGTAGACGGAGTAAAACAGCCCATGTAACTGCTTCCCGCTGAGCACTGCATTGGCTTGCAGTGGATGTGCGTATCAACTTTAAAGTGGCATGCCTTATATTAAAATGCCTAAATCGTTTTTCACAGCAAGATTAGCCGCTACCAACCTTCCAGGTGCCTACGATCACAAGATCAAATACAACTCAGCATCCCCTCATCTGTCTTTGTATCAAGAGGGGTTAGAAGATTTGCTGTCTTCGGCCCAAGACTCTGGAGCAGTATTTCTAGAGAGACCTGGGCTTTAGACTCTCTTTACCAGTTCCATAGGGCACTAAAAACATTCCTGTCCAGATAATTGTTTATTATCGTGTTATGACTAGAACGTATGTTTCTAACTATATTTTGGCTATAAACTGTCTGCTCCATTTTTTCTTAAATCCAGCGGTGCCACTATAGTGTTTAGTCTGTCATGAGCGTGATATAAATACTCAAAATCGAAATCGAATGGTGAATGTGAGTGGCAACTGGCATTGAATCAAAGAGCCTACCCTGACACGAGAGGTGTACTCCTTGGACTGTGCTTTTGCCCCTAAAGACAAAGGCCAGACCAGATTTTGTAAATCAAAGTGACATATTAGGAAGGGCATATGTGCTTGCAGCACATGCTTATTTTATGTTGTATTTAAAGCAGCACACACAACCCTGAGGCCTCTAGGCACTAGCTATAATTGGTATGGTGTTACAAGATGTTATCAGGTGAAATCGTCAATACATCTGCAGCACAAAGCTTAAAAGTCAGTCGGGTAGGTTACAAGCAGATTATAGTTTCGGCACTAGGCTGAAACGCCATGAGCAGGTGAGTTACAGGCAAGTTTTGTGTGCAGCACGAGGCTGAGGCGGACACAGTCATGTAAGTTACAGGCAAGTTATAGGAAAATATTGTGTAGGAGCAGAGTCTGGTAAAGCCTGACCTCATGGTGCGAGGGGCTATATCAGGAGTCCGTGAAGCACAACATTTAATAAGAAACATTTTTGTAACAGCCTGGGGGCTACAACAGAAGTCAATGAAGCATAATACGAAGTATCTGAGTAACAGCACAGTCTGGGGCCACATCAAGAGTACATGAAGCCTAATAAGAAACATCTGAGAGACAGCACAGTCTGGGGGCTACATCAGAAGTGCATGAAGCATAGTAAGAAATATTTGAGTAACAGCACAGTCTGGGGGATATATCAGGAAGGCATGAAGCATAACACATAGTAAGACACATTTGAGTAACAGCACAGTCTGGGGGCTATATCAGGAGTGCATGGAACATAATAAAAAATAGCTGAGTAACAACACAGTCTGGGGGCTACATCAAGGGTGCATGAAGCATGATAACACACATCTGAGTAACAGCACAGCCTGGGGGCTACATAAGAAGTGCATGAAGCATAGTAAGACATATCTCAGTAACAGCACAGTCTGGGGGCTATATCAGGAGTGCATGGAACATAATAAAAAATAGCTGAGTAACAACACAGTCTGGGGCTATATCAGGAGTGCATGGAACATAATAAAGAATTCCTGAGTAACAACACAGTCTGGGGCTACATCAGGGGTTCAAGAAGCATGATAAGAAACATATGAGTAACAGCACAGTCTGGGGGCTACATCAGAAGTGCATGAAGCACACTAATAAACATTTGAGTAACATCACGGTCTGGGGGCTATATCAGGAGGGCATGAAGTATAATAAGAAACGTTTGAGTAACAGCACAGTCTGGGGGCTACATCAGGAGTGCATGAAGCATAATAAAAAAAAACATTTGAGTAACAGCACAGTCTGGGGGCTACATCAAGAGTGTATGAAGCATAATAAGAAACATCTGAGTAACAGCAGAGTCTGGGGTTTATATCAGGAGGGCATGAAGTAGAATAAGAAACATTTGAGTAACAGCACAGACTGGGGGCTACATCAGGAGTGCATGAAGTATAACACATAGTAAGAAACATTTAAGTAACAGCACAGTCTAGGGGATATATCAGGTATGTGTGCAATAGGACACCAACCAGCCCATAAAGCTGGGGGTTGCCCAATAGCACTGTAAGATGAGGCAGCAGCACCCGTGAGATGGATGGGGATGCAGATTGATACTCTAGCATCAAATCAATAATGACAACTCAATGGTTTGGCAAAGGGAGACCGTTTAATGACAAGTACAAAAAACGGGGAGTTCATGAACATCAGCTGTTGTTTCATCTTCCTTCTTGCTTCGACAACTCCAATGAACTTCATAAAAAACACATCATTTATACTAAAAACTCGTCATCACTGACGTGTAATGCTTAAACTGTTGCATGCATTCTTATATATTGGTTATAGGAAGGTATTTTTAATGTAGGTGTTATATCTATGTATGGTAATGGAGTGAGGGGATTGGATAAACAATGTCAGGTGGGGCATCTAAGCCCTTTCTTCAGAATGGCTACTGCGGATGTCACTAAAAGTACGACGTCTCATTGGTTCTACTAACTATAGGACCCTAGATTACTTGGTCCATTATGATTGGGTTGGCACCAACCCCACTCATACTTTTCCACTAGCTTAGCAGCGTGCAGAATAGTCGGCCAGGTGCAGGGTGCTTGTCTGCTCCCCTAGCCTTCCTCCAATTATTGCTATTATAAATCATCACCTCAATGGCCATGTGTCAATTATGTCTTGTTGGTTGGCCTCGAGACTGCATCTCTGTCTGGAAAAGTTCAGATATCTGTGCTCGGCACAAGGCCACGCGTAGTTGTGAAAGCTCCATCTCTTCTCGCTTGGCTGGTCACGTGATTCAGACACCGTGAAATCATCTCATTCTCCATGCAATTTGTGTATTTGATTTAGTTTTTACCCACCACCTGCCTTCTGCTGCTTATCTTGACCTCTTTGAACAGGATACTCTGTTCTTTGCTTCATTAATGGTATCTACTGTTCGTCTATTTCAGCCGATATGACCTTGGCTTCTTGGCATGGGTTGCATGCTTTGAGTTTCTCTATGTCCTTAGCTTTCGATTCACGTGTTGAGGGGCTCCTTTCCTGCAGCCTTTAATAACATTTGGTTGATTCTTCTCTTGTGCATCGTGGAAGTATACTTATCTAAAATGTCCCTTTTTTTAGGTAGATATGTATAGGTGGTGCTTTCCGCAATCTATCTTACTACTAAGCATAGCAAGCCACACAATTTTCCCAGCTTTCTTGTGGTTTCAAGCATATGTACATGTATAAACTGGCTGCATGTCTTCATCACGCACATGGCATAAGCTTTTTACATTTGCCATCACTCGTTTCACTTTAAACTCAGGATGCCACTTATCCATGGTGTTTTGTCTATTTTCATCCTTTGCAGGTTGTCATATCTTCGATATGTGAGTCGGTCCCGGTTCTTGTGACGTCACCATTCGTCTTCCTTTAGGACTTTCATGGCTTCTTCAGGCATTGTGTTTTGGCAATCGTCAGTTTGTCTCAATAGTCGATATGGTTTCTACAATGGGTACCATACTGTCCAAGGTTTCTTATGTGCAGGTACTTCAATAGGTGCTGTCAGTCTGATAGGTGCTAGGCAGAGCCCCACTGCGGCTCTCTGCTGGTTTATTTGCTCATTATACTTCACATATTTCAGTGTGAAAGTTCCTGGTACTTCAAAATGGGCGATTTGAGTGTGGGTCATGCTTGGAACCTCCTCTACAAGTGCATGAAGCATGATAAGAAATATCTGCTTAACTGCACAGTCTGGGGGCTACATCAGAAGTGCATGAAGCACAAAAAGAAACATTTGAGTAACAGCACAGTCTGCGGGCTGTATCAGGAGGGCATGGAGAATAATAAGAAACATTTGAGTAAGAGCACAGTTTGGTAAAGCCTCACCTTCAATGTTTTTTTTTTTTATCCCCAAGGAAATGGTGTATAATTCATTGTATTTCGGTTATGAAATGACTCGTATTCGGCTGATTGTCCTACAAGTAGTCACACTGAAGATAAAGCACAATTGCTGGCAGAAATAACAAATCTACGTGCAGAGATCCATTGCTTAAAATGTAACGAGTGCAGTAATTGACCAATATCTAGTAACCCAATATCTAGTAACCAATCTATAAGGCTAGCGCCTGTAACAGTACATCAGAGCAGACGGAGCAGCGAAAAAGGTTGAGGGAAGGTGGACAGGTATAAATTGCAGCAGTACTTTCCACTTTCCATTCCTGATTTCATTTGTCTCAATCTGAAGTTGTCTGCAATAATCATTCACAAATTCAAACCCATCCTAAAGTTCTCATGGAACCAACCTGGAGTAATCCCCACCCATCCTGAAGTTGTAATGGGGTCATACTGGAGTAATCCCTGCTCATCCTGAAATTGTGGTGCAGTCATCGCAGTGTAATCCCCACTAATCCCGATGTTGTCGTGGGGTCATTCTGGAGTAAACCCCCACCCAACCTGAAGTATTCATGGGGTCATCCTGGAGCAATCCTCACTGATCCTGAAGTTGTCATGGAGTCACCCTGAAGTAATACAAGATCATCAGTGGAGGTAATCAGAACTCATCCTGGAGTAGTTTCTGTGATGACTCTAGAGTCATCTCATTTAAATATTTTAGCCTATAGGCATACTGGAGGATGCTTTCTGATGATCTTACTGAACTATCGATGTCTGACTCAAGGATGGAGTCATCGGTTGACTCCAGAATGATCTTCCTTTTTTGACTGGGGATGACTTTTTTGCACGTGTTGATGATAACACATCATCATTCCAAACATGTAATGATATTTTATCAATTCCTAGAAACATATTGAAAGAAGACACCCCCCTCCTTGCCCACCTGGACTGCTAGTTTACATATCCTTAGTATACGTTATTTTACCACTGCAACCCTAAGCAGCACCCATTTTTGGTGAGGTTACACAAAATCGGGTTCTGTGACATCTCCCATGCCTGCAGGCTTCTTGTCCCACAAGAAGGCTAGAAGTGTTCTGTGAATTTCCTTAAAAACCCAGAAACACTGGCATGGCCTTGACCTGGTTAAGTTAATCTTGTAACCAGATATTGTGCTGCAACTTCCAATCTCATTCAGAAAAGTTTGCGACAACATCACTATTTTCTTCATCGGAAGCAATATACCATCCCCACAGAACCAAACCTTTTGTACTTCTCATGCTGAATTTCTTCGATTTGAAGGTCATCTCGAATCCAGACCAGCAAACATTTGATTGGTGGGATAAGTAGCATCAGGGATGGCGGGAAAGACAATCT
This sequence comes from Ambystoma mexicanum, assembly GCF_040938575.1. Taxonomy (NCBI): domain Eukaryota; kingdom Metazoa; phylum Chordata; class Amphibia; order Caudata; family Ambystomatidae; genus Ambystoma; species Ambystoma mexicanum. The sequence goes on from NC_090922.1 coordinate 1,512,044,422, forward strand.
TGTCCCACGGGTAAGGACAAATATTGGGCCTCATTTAGAGTTTGCCAGAAAATCCCCCGGAACTCATTGCCATGCAAGGAGACCAGTGTATTTTTCGCTAGATTTCCGCAGCCACAATTCTGGTGTAAAACCAGTGTTAGTCACATATAGGCTCTTTTCCACCTGTGGAACACCGAAGGGTCATAGCATCTGCTGAAGCCTATACGAGGCCCATAAAGTGACACCCCGGCCAATTCTGGACGTTGATGAAGATGTTTGTTTGTTTATTATTTTATGTAATGCGCCGGAATACCCTAGGGTAACAGGGCGCAATAGATACAGGAATATGCGAAGCTTAGTTGCAGACAATAAAATGTATACAAGGCATAAACACAATAATAATGAAAGTAAGCAGGAATATAGACATATATACAGTTAACAGTTCTGTGTCCAGTATGTCCAAGTGACAAGAGGGGGAGGCAGAGCCTGGCTCAGTATGTTTAGACCATGGCTGTCTTCAGCCAAGACATCATCTTGGAACAGAAGTTTTGGTAGGGTAAGTCCATTCTGAGGGTGGGTGGTAGGGAGTTCCACAGTTTAGCCGCTTTCACTGGGAAGCTGTTACCTCCTATGGTAGAGCGTTTGTAGTTAGGGACAGAGAGGCAGTCTCTATATGCTGTCCTTGTCGGCCTCGAGGATGTCAGTCTGTGAAATCTGTTGATCAGGTAGATGGGGGCCGCGTTATTGAGGGACTTCTGGGTGAGTGACCTCTAGAGAATGAGCCGCTCCAATCTCAGCCATTGCACACCGTCTCTGCAAGATTGGCGCGATTAGGCTTATCCTGTTCATTCGCAAATTCTCAGAGAATGAATCCTGTTTTAGCAAAGCCTGCTTGATTCTAATCAACAAGCTTCTGGTAGCGCATTGAAGTCTCATGGCAAGGCGGTTATCTAGGAGTTTGACATCTGAACGTATCAGACTAACAGATCAGTGCCAGCCAAGACATGCAGCAGGTTTGCCCCTCCTTATGAGCAGCGACATTGGTGCAGCAAGGCTTGATGGGAGCGATTCTTAGTGTGTGCTATCTAGTGATTGTTGGCCAATGTCCATTGGAACGCAGGTCAACACTCTGGAGTCCTTCTGTATCACTGAAATGGAGCTATACTCTCCATTTGTAAAGGGTGATCTGCCAGTAGGTGAATGCTTATCTCACCATCCCCTCAGGATCATTGACTCAGTTGGAGCGCAGCATTGCGTTAGCAGCTTGTTCAGCTTTAACGAGGTCTTGCTACTTCAAAGTGCAATTTCAAGTTCCATGATCATTCACAAGTGCTTTGATGGCCTATCCAATTCTTCAACGTTGCTTTCTACATTTGCTCATCTTCAGGTTCATCGTAAAGCCCCATAAGCTACAAGTTCGCCTTGACTATGGAGTCACTCACTTTCCACGCACAGATAATTTGTATGTACATGGAGACTACACTTGTCATCCCATCATTTTATAGGATTGTAGTATCGCTCTTCCAGCTGAACAATTTTTATCAACATACACTTCAGGGTTTAGGACCAAGTCAACCGGAGCGAGGTCCGATCTAATCAGCTTGGCTTCTTGACTCACTGCTAAGAAACACATCAGTCCTCAATTAAACACTGTGTACAGCAGAGGGAACACCACATTCTGTCTGGGTGTGTTCATAGTTCCATAAATTGCACACGTTGGGCAACGTCGCCCACAAAGAAAGTCTTGCGGATTTTACTATTCCTTCAGACCTCCTGTTCAATCGTTTCAAGGCAGCATCAGGTCATTGCATCAATGAAGACCCTCCAAGGCCTTGCAAATGCCCAATAAATAAATGAATAAATAAATAATTAAATACATTAATTAATTAATTAAATGACGCCCTTTCGTTGATCTTGGAGATGCTGAGCCAACGCATGGCTAAAACACAGTTCTTATGCTGTCGAAGCGTAGATGTTGCACCCCACTACTTCGACATCCTGCGTTTTTATGTCACGTGATGCACTGCGACACTCTTTTGGCCTGATTTACACACATGTTTTCAATGAGTCTTTGGCTTATGAGTTGAGTTGTACGTATCAAAGTTGTGAAGCCTCTGGATTTAGAGTTCCTCGTCCAATCAAGCTTGAATCTAGATGTCAAACTTCTTCCTCCTGCAAATGAGTTTATTGAAGGCCGGCCCCATCTTAGTTCAGACATTTCTATAGGGCACTTTTTCACTTGCTCGCGTTGAATGTTTCTTCAACATTCATGGAGATAAAATGTACATATGATGACGATTTCTACAGCAGATGGATTAGTGCCGCAATTGGTTTAAGGTGAACTGATGGCAGAGCAGCAACTAGCAAGTTAGTGAGTATTTTCAGACAGCAAAGCCCGGGTGCATGGAGCATTCTACGGGCACAAACAAAACTGTGCAAAGTGTATTTTTGCATTGCAAAATCATTGAAAAGATCATTTTGTACTGCAAAAATGACTTGCACTGACTTTGTACTGCAAAAATACACTTTGCATAGTTCCATGAATCAGGGCTTGTGTCTGCAGTGCAAATTCACTTTTCAGCAGTGCTAAGTCAATTTGAACAGTGCAAAAAATTCCATGGGCCTCATTACGAGGCTGCCGCCGATATTTTTTTTTTCCGCCACTCAGGATTGGTCAATAACTGGGTAATTACGGCTTTGCCGGACCCAGTTATTGCCCATTCCTGGGCACCGGAAAGTATTCTTGCCCATTCCCATTGAGACCCATAGGGCTCAATGGGAATGGGGAAGCCGGATGCACAGGCAGCGTTATAAACTGTGCCGGTGCATCTGACATGCTCTGCTCCTGGGTGCCAGTACGGCCGCCAGATCAGACCTGGTGGCCGCAATGGCACCCGCAAGCAGAACTCGTAATTTGCCAGTCCGTGAACTACGGTACCGGCATGCTTACCGGTATCATAGTTCCCAGAGCGGCAAACTTATAATGAGGCCCCATGAATCGGGCAGGTATGGTCTGAATGTAAGGTCCCCAAGTTCGTTCAAGGTAACAGAAAAGTCTGTATGATGTTGTTCCCACAGATTCTTATGTCGACACGTGTTTCAGTTGCTCTAATCGAGCATCATCGCTAGTGCTCTCTTTGTATCGCAACCTTCTTCAGGACAAAATAACCAATTTTCTTGCACATATATCGGCCTCAGTCCATTAATAACATATAGTAACTTTTTATAGCCCTTTGGTGCTCTTCTTCGCTTGCCTTAATAGTGTCCTGAATTAACTTCATTAGGTGACTCGTGCTTGAATCACATGCGGGTTGATTTCGGTGTTAGAGGCTAATACAGAGCACCCTTATTAATAATTTGGTGTTACAGCATGAATCTTGGAAACTTATCAGGTTTCTGTTACTGACATGTTTCATGTTTTTAATATGCCAACTACTAAGTGTTTGCTCATTGTGATTTTGTTTTCTTTTTGTTATTTCAACCGGTTGCGCAACACCTGTCCCTCCCTCTCAACCTGACATGTGGTATGCGATGCCCTTCTTTTTTTTTGTTTTGTATTTTCCATTGGATTCATTTACTTTGATTACTTTCTCGTTCATATGCATCAATGTATAACTGGGTCTTCTATGTACCTTATCTGCTGGTCAATGTAATAATTTACCATAATGTTTATTTTTAATTTCTGCATTGTTGTGACTTATACCTAGTCTATAATGTCATTATGCTACTTCCTGTTTTGAACCTATTACTTGTCTTAATTATCCAGTGTTGAAGACGACCTGCATGTCGAAACACGTGTCGGCTGTTCATGATCTAATTAAATCTTTATTCACAAAAACAAAATGTGCATTATTGTAATGGTGCGGAGCGCATTACCATCCCATTCCATATCAGCTTATTCTATTATTACCAACTAGCGTGGATTGGTTGGCGGGATCTGAGTGATTGCTGCTTGCACCCATTTTATCTGTATTACATTCAAGTTTATTCAACCATAATTTAATCATTGATCACTAGCCCTCAGAATCCAAGCTTCGAATCCACTTCCTAATCTTTACAAATATGAGTTCCAATGTGCTTCACACCCCATCAGGAAATAATAATAATAACACGTTTTTACATAGCGCTCGCTCACCCGATGGCATCAAAGCGCTGTAAAACAGTTGATATCATTACCCACTGCGTGGTACTCAATATTTCAACCTCGGAAGGATGAAAGGCTGAGGTGGCTCCGCTGGGATTCAAAACTGCATCAGCAGGCTACGCTCAGATGTCAGCAACGAGTGCTCAGCTCGCTGTACTATCTGACTGGAAGAAAAGTGAAGGGTGGCAAGCTTTATCAGAGTTTTATTTTTTTATATTTTTTTTATATTTTATCTGCCTTGCTATGACCTTGGCAGCACTACCAACTTCCTTTTAATATTTTGGGATATCCGGGCAGATGAGCCCCTGCTTTTCAGCCTCTGTCTTTACCTGCTAACTTTCAGAATACTCTTCTTGACTGTGGCCTTGGCCAGGACTAGTATAATCTCTCTTGTATTGCTGGGGCAGGTTTGTGAACTCCGCTGGTATATTAAATATCTGCGGACAGATAACTTAATTCCCAGGGTTTCTGAAAGGAATTTCAATAGAAATGTATTTAGTTGGACCTGCCCCTCACCCATCCCCAGCACCGTGGTCCTCTTAACGGGACGGATATGCGCCCATGCTATGAAAAGAAATGTTCTTCGCCCACTGCAACCCTCTCTTCTTGTGCTTGTAGCATTTATTTCCAGCTTTCTCATTACCTTTTATTTCCACTTCTTATTTTACTTCCTCCAGCTGACCAGGGTCTGTGTAGCCCTGGCCGGGGCTCAGTGCGCCACTCTGCGGAGAAGCTTTGCTGCTCTGGTACTACAGAACATTAGCATGTTAACCTATTAACATTACTCCAATGATCAACTGGTTGTTCAGGTGTTGTTTGATCTTCATGTCAGTGTTGTGAGCCTGTGTTTGAGAACTTTCCTTAGCCTCTTCCTCCATCTAATTATAATAAATGGCATTACCCACTATATTAAATAAGGAAAATCTAAAACGCTCTCCTATGTTAGGATATTCAGCGTATGTTGACTGTCTGATAAGGTATGTGAATTCACCCAATTGTACATGAAACTCGAGGTGCAGGGGAGAAACCGCAGTCCTGGCACATGATCTGTACGGATATGCAATATCAAAGAGTAAGTTCCCATAGATGTGGGAACTCCCGTCCCCTGCACACCACCAAGGGCCAAAAATCAGCCAAACCATTGCTGTATTCATCTAGATCGATATTATGAAGACATTTCCAAATCGTCTTAATGAGGTAAATGTTTAGAAAACATTTTTCAAGACAAGAGTTTTCACAACGTTCTTTTATCTTCACAGGCTCTGGTTCGATTGGAAACCCAACCTGTTTCGATATATAATACTCTTCATCAGGGTTGATTTACCAGGAAGATGACAGCAATGTAATGAGAAAAAAAAGCGCCATTGAAAACCCTTGAAGACACTATTTTATGATAAATTAAAATTTTCCAAATCACCTTAATCTTGATAAATCACTTTTTAAATAAAAAATAAAGAAATCCTCTGGCGGTGTGTAACAAAGTTTCATATATCTCCCACCTGGAGTGACCATTGTTCCGGAGAAAAATAAGGGGGAAGATAAATGTAACTGTTGTCTCTACTTCTAAATTAGTGGATCCCAAACTTAGTGGGGAACCAATGTCCATAAATTAGAGAAGAAAAGGAAGAACTGTGCCTTACCACTATTATATCAGTGTCCACATGTGTGCTGTGGAATACTACAATATATGACACCTCATTCTTCTAAGGAGCAAATTCAAATGTCTTCTAAATCACCATCTTTACATTAAGATGTCCTTATGGACCATTACGTTGTCTATAGGTTCTTACCATTTGGAACTCTTGGGATGAGAGGTTGAGTAGAATATACTTCCTATGTTGTGTTCCTCTTAAATTACACAATAGGATATCTGGGGGTAAAAAGGAAAAAAAAGTGCTCTTATATACTGTAATGTGCGCAATAGGAAGTATTATCCTATAGGTTAGGCTGTTTAGAGGATGACCTGTATCTACTAATAATAAGGAACCATGTGGATATTGCGAGGATCACATTAATGGTAGATATCTTCCAGTACTGTCCTCCTAAAAGACAAAAGGTAGCACATTTCCATTAATAAAATGCTAACATAATGGGTAGTGGGGTTATTATAGCCCCTGAATGCTTCCAAATATGGATTCCTTGCTCCACTCACCAATAAATGCAGTGCTGAAGATCCTCTCTTTCCACCCAGGATCTTAATGTAACTCTGGAACAAACTTGAGGTTCCAAAATGGCCACTGTTATTATAAAGGTGCACAGGACGTGATAACATCATTGTGCACGGCGCAATGACGTCATAGTGCAGGTTGCCAGGATACTGAATGATGATTGCTAGTAAAATAAGTGCCCACACTGAATAGATCATCGTGGGAGGGCTAAGAAAAACTTCTACATAGTATTTTCTTTGGTAATAAATATAACATATATATTTTTTTTATTACTACTTGTATATAATCATTTCGATTTTTACAAGGTCAGCGAAGCAGAAGAACTTAAGTTTACGGAGCGCCTGGCATTAGGGGTGCCAGATCGTATTTTATCTAGTCAACTGTGTTGTCAGAAGGGGGTGACGATATCTTTTAAACGAGAGATTATCTTTTCCATGGCGATGTTCAAAAGTTTGGCCGTGGCAACGGTCCATCGGGTTTGGTCACCCGAGATCAGACTATTCCCCCATGTTTCTTCTTCATTAAGAAAGGAATTTGCAAGTAGTGGTGTGAAGAAGGCCCGTCTTTCCTGTCTCATTCCAGGACATGCCATCAGGAGGTGTCTGATCGTCTCCGGCTGGTGTCGATCATCACAGTCAGCAGTTATTTCCATCGCTAACTGCCCCTTATTGCCAAGATTGTACTCATATTAGTATTGCAGGTCACTTGATATTGGTGTGTATTATAGAGAACTACCTATTGGACATGTTTAATGTGGAGGACGATGCATAATACTTCCAATGCCGGATATGCAGAATACAATCAACAAATATTAATAAAACATAAATAATCTATGTGGTGTCATGAGACGAAGAGTCCCCCAGGTCCCAACGACACAATTGGACTCTGTCACCAACATCGCTCACTAAAGGTAGTCACCCAGGTTCTGACCCCTGGTGTTCAGGATGTCATAAAGGGATTTCTTGGGGTCTATGTGTTCATAGTCAACAATAAACGAGGACCCCTTCTGTGGCTGTAACAGAAGTATCTCCCTGTATGTAGAGTCTCTAACAGGATTGTGATCACTGCCTTCACAACTCTGACACAGGTGCTTCCAAAGAAAGCAGATTAAGACTTGGCCCATCTTGACTTTTGTTACAAAAGCAACACAAACTACAAATGACAATTTAGTAATATAAATGCCGCACAGACCAGTAGCCCTGTTGAGAAAGGTGTCATTCACAAACCAGAGCAGAGATAAGTGTGACTCATGGAACCTGAGGGTTTTGTTTCTGTACATACTGTTTGCTGATTAAGCTTTGACCCCATATTTGACTCCTTTTGTAACACAGCACATATAACACAAAATAAAATAAGATTGAAAAGGCCACACAATGGGCCATCAAAGGCTAAGGAATAGTATTATGGGAACACAGCTAATGCCAAACAGGAGCCTGGGGAGGAGATAGTCAACCCCAGCTCTGCTGGCTTGTTCCCACCCGAGGCAACCACTCACACTGCTTCCCATATACGCCATGGTGGGAGAAGCTTAAGGGAATGTTTACACATCTGTTTACACATCTGTGTAAGTCACAATGCACTCGGATCACAACCTTGAGAAGGAGCAACGTGGTTTAGTCTAGCACAAGACCGTGGAGAGAGTGGGGAAAAACAAAGAAATCAAACAGAGATCCCTCAACCAGGCCATGGTTATTTATAACACACTTAACACTGAAGAGGTGTCTGAGTACTGACCAAGGATTCAAACCTGTTTTGCTCTGTGTCGTTTTGCTTCCTAGACGTGTGTTGCCACTGACCTATACTACCCGTGTTATTGGCTCCATGGAATACTGTCAAATAATATATGTGATGGAGATACCTCTATGTCATGTAAATAAGTCTTTAATCTATTACAAATGAACATGTTCATGCTCCATTTTGTTACCAGCCTTATGTTTCTACAGAAAGAACAAATGAAACTTTGGAGCAGCATTTGAGAATGCGTAACCATGTACAAGAGAACAATTTGAGAATGCTGTGTCCATGGGAGCTTTCCTATCATAAGGACAATCATGATTTGGATGGAATTACACTACTCCTGTGCTTACAAGCTCAGCGTGTGCAGTGACTTTCAGTGGTGGTTCCAGAAAGAGATCACAGAGAAGCATCAAGTAATTTAAAGAAAGCTATTTAGTTACAGGGCCCCTGTCTCTGCAGGTACAGTTCCAATCTCCTGCAAGAAAGGTATGGCACGACTTGCCTCCCACCATCCAAACACTTATAATGTCGGTTAATGTATAAGCTATACAAGTTATGTGCCCTCTCTCGTGATTTCATTAAGTATTGATGAGAGGTCAATCTGTTTTATTCCCGCTAAAATGGTCTCTCCACGAGATCTTTATCACCTAGAAATCTGGGGAACAAATGGACCAATTTGACTGAACATATGAATAGTTTTTGTTTTGTTTACGGCAATGATTACACTCCCATAAGGCCATACCTTGTCCCCCTTAAAGACTGCTTCTTTTAAAGGGTCCTAGCCATCAAATAAAGGGCTTTCACAAAGCCACTTCTCTTGGAGTCATAAAATGTCAAAGTCTCTTAGAGAGATCTCTGAGTTAGTTGAAAATAGGTGTTCATGGCCAGTCCTGTTCCATGAGAGACTCCTTACCTCGGTGATAGACCTCGATCATGGGGCCTGTGTTTTATTAATTACAGGTTGATGCTACGTGATCGGGAGCCAGGATCAGTCAACATTTCCAGTGGGGCCCGCCTTATCTATTACATTAATCATAGACACTTTTCGTGTGTTCAGTCTTCTCCAATCAGAAGGGATGCTTTCACATCTTTCTGTACTCTTTCTTGGATTGACTTTAGAGAAAGACACTTTCCAGTAGTATATATATTTTTAACACTTGTGTGTATGCCATAGGATAGAGAAAGAAAGACGTCTGCTTAGTCCAATAGTATCTCCGCTGGCAACCCTGCTAACATATGTTTGGGTGCTTTGAAACAGTATGTTATTATTGTATAAGCATCTAACAAGCAAGAAATAAATATGTAAATAAATGTCGTAAGGTAATGTCATTTCTATCGTTCATGGGGAATACCACCAACTCTTTATGTTTTGAGGTACTCATGCTTAAACTCTGTTTTCCCTGGAGCATGGGTGTGATGCCTTTCTAGTGTGGAATATTCTCTTTAGGTCTAGAGAGTAAAGATTATTATATGAAGTTTTAATTCCTTCTGGTATGTTTTCATTCTGTTGGTCTATATTCAGACGGCTTGTAATTTTGCTCTCTTGTCTTTAACTGTGGTGGAGGTCCCCACCGCCTTCTCTGGTGTGCATAGGACCTCATTTTGCATTCTCAAATACTTTTCACATAAAAGAGTCCTGGTCGTTCCCAGCTTTTGAATATGTGGAAAGATCATATTCCTTCTTCCGGGTCCTCAACGGTCTTAACTACAGGAGGCAGATATTCCCCCATTGCACCATCAGGTGCATTTGAGTTTGGGCCATATTTCTTGGGCCCACATCCATCTGGTGGGAAATGTCCCTAGTCTTTGCCTCTGTTGATTTTGGGGTTTTACTCTCCTTTTGCTTTGGCGAGGATTGGGTGCTTATTTCTGAAACGCTTTTTCTCAAATTTCATAGAAACGTCCTTGAGCCAGAATTTTTGTAGCACCTGAGTTTTTCGTATTTTTGCTTTCTTTTTACAAAGTTTTCCCTCTGCTTTTCTCCCTTTCTGTGACACGTCAATCGCTTGGACCTTAGATTTAAGAATTAAATCCCCCCCGCTCATCTGGAAGGGGTTGGTGGATTGCTTCATTTTGAAGAAGCGATGGCGTTGTAGCGAACAGATACCAAAATGAAGCTCACATGGATGAATTAAAACCATACACGACTAACAAAGCAGTCGAGAAGAACATTCGAGTTAAGTGGTAAGGAGAAGTGGCCCCCAGAACACTTCAAGGGGAGGAAGGGACATCTGGAACGAGCTAAGGGGGGCATAGAAGTGTGATATCAGCAAAGGTGCTCGTGGACGGTGAGGAGAACCAGGAGTTCTGGCCAAGTCCATACGCCCTATGCCCGGCTGCCTGCTTGATTACCATAATGATGGAAGTCCCAGGACAGAGAGTGTTGCTCAGTGTCTCCTAAAGGGGGGGGGGGGGGTTCAGCAAAGGAAATCTGTAAATAAGCATCATTGAGTTGACGCCAATACCATCATCCAGAGAATGATCGCCCTATTCCTGTGATACCTTCTTTTTGCCCGCTGTTTAATCACACATATAATAGGGTCTGCCGTGTTGACCTCAATAACTCCTGTTATTAATGGAAGTGTGCTGGCATCAGTCCGGCAGAGAGGGTGGACACTGGTTTTCTTTATATTTCGATTAATTTGTACAGCACAGAGGGTAAGTGCAGCTGAGGGGAAGATTGAAGAGTAGGTTACACAGGGACGTCATTTAGGGGCTTCTGAGTTCTGAGTTGCGACCTCTGAGTTCTCCCTTGCTACCCCTGTGGTCTCCCTAGCTAACCTTAAAAACGTTCTTTTTCTGCTTTTTTGTTTACCAATGGAAGCTCCTGGGCTGTAGCCAATGCCATGTGCCTCTTTGTTTATAGAGTGTCTGGCTTTCTTATTCAGGCTTCTTAAAAAAAACAGGGTGTTCCACGAGTGTAACACTTTGAGTAATGACCCTAAATAAGAAAGAATAGGAATACCAAATAATTTGCCTTTCATGAATTCTAAACAACAATTGCTGGACTCATTAAAGGTTTATTTCAGAGTGTGAGACCCCGATTTAGTCTGTTCTTAAACATCTTAAATTCACAATGCAGGCAAAATCCTCCAAAAAGCATTTGGAGTAGAATAAGCATCCATTTCGGACTATGTCTTTTGCTTTTCGCAAGTTGCAGTTATAGCATGTTTATTGCTGTCGATACATATGGCGATCCATTCTTGTATGACCTGTATTTCATTTTACATTGATATTGCAACCATATTTTTCATAGTGTACTTAGAAACAATGCTATATGTGACCACAGCCAAGTTTTGTCAAGGGGTAAACGGTTGTGTTTCATCGCTTCCTGTGATATCACTTCAAGGTGGGGTCAAATTACATTACTTCCTGTGATGTCATCAGAGATCAAGGGTCATCTGATGTCACTTCCGCTCCCACTGGCATTTTGTTGAAATGACGTCCCTGAGTTTACAGAGTGCAGTGTGTATCTACTTGAGCCAAACTATTCCTGTATGGGCCTATATTAGGAGGGGCGGGGGCGAACCTGTCTCAGTTGATCTGTTTCTAAGCTATGTCGGACTCTGATTTCTTTCTGTATTTGTTGAAGAAACACTACAGGAAGTTGCTATACAATTTGGGAGACTTACAAGTCACTGTGCTTAGTTGGGTCCCGCTCAGCGGTCTGATATGTTTGGTTATGGCCCGATAGCCAGATAATCAGCAGGAGAATTACTGCATCCAAGTGTGCCCAAGTGTGCCCACAGAGAATCTCTGTGCCAATCACGGGGCAAGAACGGCACCAGGGTATGACCGACCATATAACCATGATGAAGAAGACTACCCCGGTCCTTCAAAAAACAGAAGAGAAAAAAAGCCAGTAGGCTCCTGCCACATCACCTTACTCGGCATATACTGATATGCAGATTCCATGAGTATACTCTGGCGTGCTGACCTCATGGCTTCTAACCAGGGCTAGAGATTTAGAGGAAGTCCACATGTCCGCGGACAGGAGCATTGGGAAATTCCATGGATTCAGATAAGAGGGGTCGCGTGTGATTAAAGCTATCAAGGTTAACATGTCAGCAGTTTGCCATTAAAACAGAAGTGGGAGCAACGTCCAGCTGCCTTCTTGCCAGACATATCACGCACAACAGATTATCCAATCGCAATCCATAGCGATAGTGAAAGATGAAATGGCTTAAACCACAGAGAAAGAGTGATAGTGAGGGCAACGGGAGAGGAGATCGAGAGACGACAAAGAAGAAGTGTGAGAGTGAGGCAAAGCAAGAGAGTGAGGGAGAGAGAGAAACAGAGAAAGGGAGACATGGAGAATGCGAGACAGACAAAGATAAAAGACAAGAACGCTAAACAATAAGAGGAGAACGATGCAGGGAAACAGAGCAAGAAAGAGGGGAAGAGAGGAAAACAGTGAGAGGAGGGGCAGAGAGTGAACGAGAAACAGGAGAGTGAGAGAAAGAGAGAGAGAGAGAGAGAGAGAGAGAGAGAGGGAGAGGGAAAGAGAAAGAACGAGAGGAAAACAGCAGAGGGAGAGAGGTCGGAAAAGAGAAAGAAAGAGGAAAAGAGAGCAAGAAAGAGGAGAAGAGAGGATAAAAGCGAGTTAGAACGGGAAACAGCGAGAGAGAGGGAACAGAGAGCGAGTGAGAAACAGGAGACTGTGAGAGAGTGAGGGAAAGAGACGGCTGGAGAGAGTGAAACAGAAAGAAAGAGAGTAAGAGCGATAGTGGGGGGGCTGTCTAGAGGAGCAGGGGCATGTCAGGCCAATATACACTTAAGATGTACACTCAGTATGTGTGGAGAATGAATGGCAGCGCCATGGAAGGTAGTGCCAGTCTACACTCTGGTGGTGTGGAGGATGGAAGTTAGTGCCAGTCTACACCTAGTATGTGTGGAGAATGCATGGCAGCGCCATGGAAGGTAGTGCCAGTCTACACTCTGGTGGTGTGGAGGATGGAAGTTAGTGCCAGTCTACACCTAGTATGTGTGGAGAATGCATGGCAGCGCCATGGAAGGTAGTGCCAGTCTACACTCTGGTGGTGTAGAGGATGGAAGGTAGTGCCAGTCTACACTCAGGTGGTGTGGACGGATGGAAGGTAGTGCCAGTCTACACTCAGGTGGTGTGGAGGATGGAAGGTAGTGCCGGTGTACACTGAGGTACTGTGGAGGATTGAAGGTAGTGCTGGTCTACACTCAGCTGGTGTGGAGGATGGGAGGTAGTGCCAGTCTACACTTAGGTGGTGTGGAGGATGGACGGTAGTGCCAGTCTACACTCAGGTGATGTGGACGGATGGAAGTAAGTGCCAGACTACACTCAGGTGGTCTGGACGGATGGAATGTAGTGCTAGTTTTGCTCGGGTGGTGTGGAGGAAGGAAGGTAGTGCCGGTCTACACTCAGGTGGTGTGGACGGATGGAAGGTAGTGCCAGTCTACACTCAGGTGGTGTGGAGGATTGAAGGTAGTGTTGGTCTACACTCAGGTGGTGTGGAGGATGGGAGGTAGTGCCAGTCTACACTCAGGTGGTGTGGACGGATTGAAGGTAGTGCCAGTCTACACTCAGGTGGTGTGGAGGATGGACGGTAGTGCCGGTGTACACTGAGGTAGTGTGGAGGATTGAAGGTAGTGCTGTTCTACACTCAGGTGGTGTGGAGGATGGGAGGTAGTGCCAGTCTACACTCAGGTGGTGTGGACGGATGGAAGTAAGTGCCAGACTACACTCAGGTGGTCTGGACAGATGGAAGGTAGTGCTAGTTTCGCTCGGGTGGTGTGGAGGAAGGAAGGTAGTGCTGGTCTACACTCAGGTGGTGTGAGGGATTGAAGGTAGTGCCAGTCTACAGTGCTAGTTTCACTCAGGTGGTGTGGAGGATGGAAGGTAGTGCTAGTTTCGCTCGGTGGTGTGGAGGATGGAAGGTAGTGCTGGTCTACACTCACTCTCTACTTGCAGCGTCTCTCAGGGCACCATCCTCGTGCTGTGGCTTTTCAACATTTGCCTTGTCCCTCTTGCCCACCCGATCCCCATCTTCTCTCCACATTGCAAATGCTATGCTGATGACACACAGTTTCCCTTCAACCTTCCTTCCTTTTCCGCCCTCCTTCCTCTCTCATTCCTGAGTGTCTGACTACTATTCAGGCATGGTGTGCTGCTAATGATCTCTGCCTTAATGCCAGTAAGACTGAGATCCTTCTCATTGGGACTCCTGCCCCCCCCTTCTCTCCTACTCTCTGGCTACCCTTCTTGGGCTCCCTCCCCTCACCCGCATGTGAGGCTAACAACCTGGGAATAATCTTCGGCTCCACTTTCTCCTTCTCACCTCATACCATGGACCTTGCCAAAAAGGCTCATTTTCAGCTTCACCTCCTCAGAGGTATTCTCCCTTTCCTCCCCCTCCCCCAGAAACTCAATGTCTCCAGAACTCTGGTTCTCTACAGTTGGATTACTGCAACAAACTCTTCCTTAATCTTCCTCTTTCCTCCCTCCACCCCCTTCAACTAATCCAGAACAGGACTGCAAGCATCATCCTTGGCCTTCAGCCCAGGGACCTCATCTCTCCAGCGCTGAAATCCCTCCACTGGCTCCTGGTGGCTGCATGGATCACATTTAAGAACCTCTGCAACATACACAAGACTTTCTGGGGCCAGGGATCTCGCAACATCTAACTCTCTCTCCCTTAATACCTCCCTGCTAGAGTCCTTCGGTTCTCTAACTCCTACTCTCTGCAGATCAGATGTTTCTCCGAGCAGAGAGTCGGGGGTAGATCTCTTTCATCAGCAGGAGCCTCACTCTGGAAGGGACTAGCAACCCCTTTAAAACCTGAGCCGGATCTCCTTAACCTCTGGAAACTTCTCAAGAATTTCCTTTTCTCCTCCTTCCCTCTCCCCCTCCCCTGCAAGTCTCCACCCGCTGCTGTGACTGGTTACCTGTGGCCCTTATGAGTTTTACCGGTACCAGGCCTTCCTTTGACCGCACCCCTTGACTAGACCTTGCACTCGGGCTCCCTTCCCTGACTAGCATACTGAGTCTGTTCCATCCATGTCCTTGCACTATTCACCCACACTCCATGTTCCCCTGGAATTCCTGGGCACCCACTCGTGCTTGCCCATCCCCTGGGGCCCTGTCCGTCCTCCACTTTTCCCTCTCCCCCTGCGCTTCATCTTACTGCACTTGTATGATCTGAATGCCACAAGGCTCAGTAGGAACATTCTTGTTGTTTTCTCCTCTCCCTCTCGCCCCCTCAACCCCCTCTAGCCCCCTTTTGACTTGTGGTGCCTGGAAACACTTCTTGCTGTATCGGCACCATACACATGTTCAATTAATACAACAACAACAAAAATAGTGTACAGATGGAGCCAGGTACCCCCACCTCAACCACTTCTCCCATATTGCCTATATGTTGGGAACGGTTATAGGTCAAAGGATCGACAACTAAAGGATTGAATGGTCAAAGTGTCGACACCAAAGGACCGAAAACAAAAGGATAAAAAAAAAGATATATTTTGTTTACATTTTTTTTTTGGGGGGTGTCTCCCCCAACCCCTGTTTTTTGTGGTAAAAACCACTGTTTTTCCCTAAACGAAAACCCCCCAAAAAAATGTAATTGAAAAAAAAAATTCAATCCTTTTGTTTTCGGTCCTTTGGTGTCGATCCTTTGACCATTCGACCCTTTGTAGTTACCCTTTGACCGGACACCGTTGGGAACCAGAGTGTGAGACATGTGCAACACCATTGAAAATACAGATACCAAGGGCAATCCTGGAAGCAAGATTCCCATTGAGAAAGCCATACCTGCATACGAGACAGTATGATGGCCATTTGAATGAAATCCCAAAAGAAACAGGACAAATGAATGAAAGACAAGAATGGTGACATCACACATGAAGCAAGGCTGACGTACATAGAAGAGATGCAGAGACAAGAGAATGCAGATAGTCTATAAGGCATCAAGAAAGTATCAAAGATAAGTGACATCTTGGGCTCAAGATGAAGAAAGGTATGCTGCAGCAACGATGAAGATACCAAGTCATTTTATACGTGTACATATGCAAAAAAACGCAAGCAGACAAAGTACTCTTGCGGCTAGCTTTATAGTGAATAGATTGCGGCATGCGCCAACATATACATCTATAAGAGTGAGTAAAGAATGCATGTTTCCACTATGTATTATAGCAGTGCTGGACAAGAAAAGAAGGCCTTTCCAATGTATTATAGTTAAATAACAATTGCATTAACAGGAGTGAAACTCAGAAAGGCGAGGCTGAATGAGTCCCAAGAAGCCAAGGTCGTATCAGGCTGGGATGAACAGACGTTGAATATAAATTGTGAGAATTAACAAAACTCCTGTTCAGTGGACATGGACGAAAACAAGGGAGACATTAGAGGTCTACTAAAAATAGTATTTTAAATGCACCAGAGCTCAAATTTGTGGTCTTCAGTCACATGGAAGGATGAAATTGGACAAATATGATGAACCACACATACGTAGAAGGGCAGATCATGACTCTACTCCCCTGAATTCTCCAGAGCAAAGAACATTTACAAGGACAAGTTCAAAGCCTTAATTGACAACAGACCACTGAGGTGATGATAGATGATGTGCTAATTGGTGGGAAGCTATGGTTATGACCAGCTCACCAGCACCTGGAAGTCTAGCCTGCATGCTGCTAACATAGGTGAAAAAGTACTGATGGATGTAAGACCGACAACCAATTGTAGGGGGCCATGTAACTAAGGGTCCTATAGTTTGTGTAACCAATGGGATGTTGTGTATTTAGAGATGTTCATAGTGACCTGTTTCGAGGGAGGGCTTAGTTGCCCCACCTGGTATTAAGGAGTGTATCACTTTCTTAGACTAGTATGGAACATATACTTAGATGTTCCCTTAGACTCTATCACAATAGCCACTAGATTTTTGTAGTTTTCGACATAGGATGACGTTAGTAAATACTTAGGTTGACATCACCAATGACATGTTTTTGTAATAAAAGCAAGCTTTTTTTGAAGATGCATTGAGACACCATGCGCTAAGACGTTCGTTGTACTCCCTGTTTTAGATCATTGATATTAAAACATTTATCCTTTTTGCCAACCCCCTGAGTCATTTCGATTATTGATGTTTGAGTAACTTCTGCATTCCCATTCATCTCCCGGCTATTGCAACCTCCCCTTAAAGGGCTCGGCGGACCCCAGTTCAATAGTGCCAGTCTACATTCAGATGGTGGGGAGGATGGAAGAAGTGCCAGTCTCGCTCACGTAGTATGGATGATGGAGGGTAGTGCCAGTCTCAATCAGAGGGTGTGAAGGATGGAAGGTAGTGCTAGTCTCGCTCACGTGGTTTGGACGATGGAGGGTAGTGCCAGTCTCAATCAGGGGATTGTGGAGGACGATTCAGGGTAGTGGCAGTCTCGCTCAGGTGGTGTGAAGGATGGAAGGTAGAGCCAGTCTCTCTCAGGTGGTGTGGCGATTGAAAAGTAGTGCCAGTTTTGCTCAGTTGGTGTGGAGGATGAAAGGTAGTGCCAGCCTACACTAAGGATGTGTGGAGGGTGGAAGGTAGCGCCAACCTACACTCAGGATGTTTGGAGAATGGAAAGTAGTGCTACTCTGCATTCAGGTGGTGTTGAGGATGGAAGGTCGTGCCAGTCTCGCTTAGGTGGTGTGGAAGATGGAAGGTAGTGTCAGTCTTCACTTAATTGGTATAAAGGATGAAAGTTAGTTCCAGTCTACACTCAGGTAGTGTGGAGCATGGAATGAAGGGCCAGTTTCACTCAGGTGCTGTGGAGGCTTGAAGGTAGTGCCAGTCTCGCTCAGGTGGTGTGGAAGGTGGAAGGTAGTGCAATCCCGTTCAAGATGTATGGAAGATAGAATGTTGTGCCAATCTACACTCAGGTGATATTATGAATGGAAGGTAGCGCCAGTCTACTCTTGTGTAGTATGGAAGATGGAGGGTAGTGCCAGTCTCACTCAGGTGGTATGGAGGATGGAAGGTGACACCAGTCTCGCTCAGGTGGTGTGTAAGAAGGACTGTAGTACCAGTCTCACTCAGGTGGTGTGAAGGTTTGACGCAGTGCCAGAGGATGGTAGATATTGCCAGTGTACACTCAGATGGTGTTGGGGTAGAGGGTAGTTCCAGTCTCGCTGAGGTGGTGTGGAGAATGAAAGGAAGAGCTATTCTCGATCAGGATATGTAGAGGAAAGGTAGTGCCAGTCTATACTAAGGATGTGTGGAGGGTGGAAGGTAGTGCCAAAATACAATCAGTTTGTGTGGAGGATGAAAGTAATGCCTATCTTGCTCAGGATGTGTGGAGGATGGAATGTAGCGCCAGTCTACACATTTAGGTTGTGTGGAGGATGGATAGTGTGCCTGTGTCGCTTGGGTGGTGTGGGGGATGAAATGTAGTGCCAGTCTCACTCATGTGGTGTCGAGGATGGAAGATAGTGCCAGTCTCGCTTAGGTGGTGTGGAAGATGGAAGGTAGTACCAGTCCACATTCAGGATGTGCGGGGGATCGAATGTAGTGCTACTCTGCATTCAGGTGGTTAGAAGAATGAAAGGTAGTGCTCATCTCGCTCAAGAGCTGTGGAGGATGGAAAGTAGTGCCGGTCTCACCTAGGGGGTGTGGAGGATGGAAGGTAATGCCAGTCTTGCTCAGGTGGTGGGGAGGATAGAAGGTAGTGCCAGTCCAGCTCAGGTGCCATGGAGGATAGAAGGTAGCGCCAGTCTAGCTCAGGTTCCAGGGAAGATAGAAGGTAGTGCCAGTCTAGCTCAGGTGCCAGGGAGGATAGAAGGTAGCGCCAGTTTAGCTCAGGTGCCAGGGAGGATAGAAGGTAGTGCCAGTCTAGCTCAGGTGCCAGGGAGGATAGAAGGTAGCGCCAGTCTAGCTCAGGTGCCTTGGAGGATAGAAGGTAGTGCCAGTCTAGCTCAGGTGCCAGGGAGGATAGAAGGTAGTGCCAGTCTAGCTCAGGTGCCAGGGAGGATAGAAGGTAGTGCCAGTCTAGCTCAGGTGCCTTGGAGAATAGAAGGTAGTGCCAGTCTAGCTCAGGTGTCAGGGAGGATAGAAGGTAGTGTCAGTCTAGCTCAGGTGCCTTGGAGGATAGAAGGTAGTGTCAGTCTAGCTCAGGTGCCAGGGAGGATGGAAGGTAGTGCCAGTCTTGCTCAGATGGTGTGGATTATGGATGATAGTGCCAGTGTACACTAAGGTTGTGTGGAGGATTAAAGGCAGCACCAGTCTCGCTCAGGGGGTGGGGAGGATTTAAGGTAGTGCCAATATACACTCAGGATGTGCGGAGGATGTAAGGTAGTGTTACTATACATTCAGGGGTATGGAGGGTGAATAGTAGTGTCAGTCTAGACTTAGTTGGTTTGCAGGGTGGAATGTAGACCCTGTCTACACTAAGGTGGTGTGGGGGATGGAAGGTAGTGCCATTCTACATTCGGTTTGTGTGGTGGATGAAAATAGTGCCTATCTTGCTCAGGATGTGTGGAGGATGGAGGGTAGTGCCAGTCTACATTCAGGTTATGTGGAGAATGGAATGTAGTGCCAGTTTGCACATGTAGATTGTGTGGAGGATGGATAGTGTGCCGGTCTCGCTTAGGTGGTGCGGAGGATGGAAGGTAGTGCCAGTCTCACTCATGTGATGTCGAGGATGGAATGTAGTGCCAGTCTCACTCACGTGGTGTCGAGGATGGAATGTAGTTCCAGTCTCACTCATGTGGTGTCGAGGATGGAATGTAGTGCCAGCCTCACTCATGTGGTGTCGAGGATGGAATCTAGTTCCAGTCTCACTCATGTGGTGTCGAGGATGGAATGTAGTGCCAGTCTCACTCATGTGATGTCAAGGATGGAAGATAGTGCCACTCTCGCTTAGGTGGTGTGGAAGATGGAAGGTAGTGCCAGTTCATACTCAACTGGCATAGAGGATGGAAGGTAGTGCCAGTCTAACTCAGATGGTGTAGGGGGTAGTTGGCAGTACCAAACTCGCTCAGGTGGTGTCGAGGATAAAAAGTAATGCCAGTCTCGCTTAGGTGGTGTGAAAGATGGAAGGTAGTGCCAGTTCATACTCAACTGGCATAGAGGATGGAAGGTAGTGCCAGTCTCACTCAGATGGTGTGGGGGGTAGTTGGCAGCACCAATGTAGCTCAGGTGGTGTCGAGGATAGAAAGTAATGCCAGTCTCGCTTAGGTGGTGTGAAAGATGGAAGGTAGTGCCAGTTCATACTCAACTGGCATAGAGGATGGAAGGTAGTGCCAGTCTCACTCAGATGCTGTGGGGGGTAGTAGACAGTACCAATCTCACTCAGGTGGTGTGAAAGATGGAAGGTAGTGCCAGGCTAGTCCAGTCTAGCTCAGGTTGTAAAAGCAAAAGGAAATATCGAGGCCGAGTACCCCAAAAGGAAATACACCAAGCACAGGCTTATAAAGATTCACAGATCTTTATTCTAAGACTGTACAGTTTACAAAGAAACAAAGGTTCAGATAGCTATCTGGCATTCAGTACATCACATCAAATACCAGCCCTTTCGGTGTGAGAACTGAGAGATACTGGATGTCTAAACAGTTGTGCATTTTATAAATTTCCAATCATACTGTTCAGCCCCTCTACAGGTTAATGATACTCGGCCTAGGGTTCGTGCCGAGTTCACATCTGGTTTGTCCAACTATATGCATGTGGATCATCTTCAGTTTGCATGTCAACAAGTCACAATGGCAACAATGTATTCTCGGATTTAAAAATAAGCCTTAACGCATGTCCTATACAATGTAGTTCAGCTAGTGTCCACGTTCAGTATTGATACAACATTGTGGTTGATGTATGTCTGCGGATCAGACTTGTTGGCGCAGGTAATCCTCTGTCTACAAATCAGGCAAGGGACAAGGTCTCTTTACTCAACCCAAACATTCGGCCAACGGACAGTTTAGACATTAACTCATGTACAAAGTTCAGGGTGGCTCAGTTACAAGCGGTAAAGAAAGTCCACCATTTTAGAACACATAATTACTTTGGAATAGAAATCAAAATGGCGGACGGACCTAAAATGGCGGCTAAGTCGATCTAAGATCGGAACTTTGAAACGCGAGTTTCTTCGCAGAGCGACTGGGCTTAGGCCAATATATACAGTAAAGGAGGCATGATATGATATCGAGTTTAACAAACCCTCCTTTTGGCCTAAGCCAAGCGCTAAACTACTTCTAGTCACTTTACGAGTAACTCCACGTCTCAATGTCCATGCATCCTGAATCACTATCTGAGATATCAATTGCTATGAGGTCAGATACTGAGATTTCCTTCAGCACAAATTCATTAGATATTTTCTCTGGGGCGTATATCTTGTGTCCTAATGTACCCATCGCTTGTGCACAACATCCTCCTAACATCGAACACATACCAGGAAGACATTGTATATAACAACAAAGAAACAACAGAATACCTAAAATACTCAGCAAGACCGAAAGTAGCTTCCATCTCCAAGATCACAAGAAGTCCCAGAACCAAGCCCTAACATCCCAGTTTCCCTCGGGAACATGCACTTCTGAACTAATGACCTGCAGATTTTGTATTGCTCTGAAGATAGTTGGGGAAGAATCTGACACGAAAACACAGCAAGCGGACCCCACTAATTTACATAGCCCAACACGCTCAGACAGGATGACGTCTAATGCCATCCGGGTCTGAAGTGCCACTAACCTTATTGCTTTTTGTTCTAAAGTCATGTTATACAGTATGTCAGTGGTCCGGTTGATGGTCCTCTCCAGTACTCTCGCTAGTCTTCTGATATCTTCAGAGTTCAATATTTGTCCCAAAATGGCACAAAGGATTTAGCAACATCGCCCAGAACCTGACGAGTCTTTGAAATGTCTACAGTGCTAGCAATGAATACCCCGGGTAACAGAATCCCTAAATAACAGGTTCCCTGCCAATCCCTAGGTAACCATGGAAATGCTACATTGCTGCAAACAAAGTAGACAGGTTCGCCTACATACAGAGGTCTGTCCTCACTAGTCAAATTTGCAACGTTGGCGCAACCCTTGAAATCACCCATTGACTGAGTAACATTCCTCTGTATGCAGAACGAAACTGAATCGGGGCTGTGGTTAACAGTATAAGAAGGTGGTGTGGCATCCCTATTGCCTATAGGAGCCCTCTTGAAAGAGATCAGAGATTGAAAAGGACGGGACAGTCTGTCAGAAGGCCTAATAGAAGCAATATTAGGCTTGCTCCTATTCGTAAAGAGTGAGCATCCCAGGGGCATTAGAACACGTTTCTCAAAATCGTTCAAGTTAGTTCCATCAAAGTTCCCCGAGATGCTTTCGTTTCATCGGCTATAGAATAGTGCCCTTAAAGAAGCATAGCATGCAGTTGTCAAAGGTAGAGGATGAATATACCAACCCAGACCCTTATCCCTGTGTTGCGGTAAATGCAAACAGACCCAACAATAGGACTTATTAAAAATGGCATGTGTAGCATTCATAATGAGTAATAGAGTATTGTTATGGTAAGACTGTCTGTGCTGAGAGTCTCTAGGAAATAGAGGGTGCAGATGCACAAAAGGCGTAGAAACAGTGGGTACATTTTCAGTATGTAACACATTTTCAAGCGGATATACCTCTTCCAGATACCAGAAACCTAAGGCAATGACTATTGTAAAACCAGTTAACATTATCACAAGACAACAATTAGTTTTTGGGGGCCCACACATTCGATTGTTCATTTTTACAGTCAGTCACACAGTCTCTTGTCTGTTTCGTATGAGTGGGAACGGTTGCAGGTATTGTTTCATCAAACGATTGCGCCAAAGTTAATTTTCTGGCGATCTCCAGATCGAGCATCTTCTTAGTCCTTTCACAAACCCTAGCCAACAGAATCCCCTTATGTACAAAAGATCGGACCAAAGAGACAAGCCCTTCAATGATTTTCCTTGATGGCACAGCGGAACCGTGCAGTAAGTCTACTTCCTTGGATGCAGATCATACCTTGTGATCCCTGGTACTGAATGATCTGTGAACAACGTGTCGTTACTTCCTGATGGAAGCTGTGAGCTCAAAGCAGGATCTGACACAAGATTCGAAAAAACCTTTGAAAACATAACTGTTGGAGAGTGTGGAGATGAAGTGGCTGTTTCCCCAGGCCCCACGGGCTCAGGGAGAGTCTCCGACGGACTTTCAATGCTGTTTGATGTTTGGTGATCATTGGTTACGGTATTGGTGAGGGGTTCTGTGTCTTTTGTAGCGTGTGGCAAAGGGAAAGGAATCCTCTTGATGTGAGATGCGTGGATCCAATGCTTCCTGCCCGTCACTCGCACTGCTGTCTGTGTGACCAGAAGAACTTGGTGGGGGCCCCGCTAAGGGGGTGCAAGGCAAGAAGATCGTTCAAACGACTTGGTCAGGACACAGTCTCCCGGCCGTATGCTGTGACCTGGGCCCTCGTATTTAACAGGAAAAGCCTCTCACACCTGGTGATAAATCACATACAGATTTTTAGTTAACTTTCCACAATAGTCAGAAAGAAGTACATTTTCAACCTCACTTAGAGAACGGGGCTTCAATAAATTTCAGATGTTGGCTGGCCTACCCATGAGCACCTCAAATGGAGAGAGCCCAGTCTTAGTTTGAGTGGTCGTTCTCATATACAATAACACAATCGGTAAGGCGTCCGGCCATTTTAGTTTGGTGCCGGTACACGTTTTAGCGAGCTGGTTCTTGATGATGCCATTGTGTCTTTCTACTAATCCAGCACTCTGTGTGTGTCTAGCCAAATGGGACTGTTTATCGATCTGTAATCCTGCGCATAGCTGCAGAATTACAGCAGCATGAACATGTGGACCATTGTCCGACCAGATGACTCTTGGAAAAAAAAAACGATAAAAATATTCCTTCAGCATGGTCTTCGCCGTTGTCATAGCTGTGGCATCTTTGACAGGAAAGGCTTCAACCCATTTACTAAAAGCACAGATAACCACTAGTACTTATTTGTTGTTAGTACAATGCTCCATTTCAATGAATTCGAAGTGGATTACCTCGAAGGGGACAGAAGGTGGACCAAAACTACCCCTAAGAGTCAATGTGCCCTTTCCCACATTATGCTGCAGGCAAACCATACACCCTTGGACAAAGCGCTCGGCTACCTTAGAGAGCTTGTCATTTACCCACACATTTTGCAACATTTTGGTGACCTTTCGTGCACAAATATGGCTGGGACCATGAGCCATAACAACCATCATCATAACGTATGCATCAGGCTTTAACCATTTCCCTTCTACTTTGTCCACCCAAAACGCATCATCATCCAATTTTGCCAAACCCTCAGCCCATTTCTTAGATTCCTCTAACGTGGCATCAGCTTGAATGTTTTTCACAGATTCAATACCCTTATCTAAAGTACAGGCATTTGTGGCTTCCCTTGAAGTATACATTTCTGAAGATGGATCAGTGGCAGTCTGTTTGGCTATCTGGTCAGCAAAAGTGTTCCCTTTACCTACATTATCTATGATTTTCTGATGTGCTGTGCATTTCATAATAGCTAGCTGAGTAGGGAGTGCAAGCGCTGAGAGTAACCGTACTATCAAGGAGCCATACTAGATTTTAGTGCCATGTGAGGTCAAGAAGCCTAATTCTGCCCAAAGTCTGCTGAAGTTGTGAACTGCCCCAAAGGCATACTGACTGTCAGTATATATATTTACGGTAAGCCCTTCAGAAAGTTTGCAAGCTCGGGTCAATACTATAATCTCTGCGGCCGGCGCGGAGTTATGGTGATTCCTTTGGTCTCCACGACCGTGCTCAATGTGGTGATTGCATAAGCAGCTGTAGATGTACCATCCGGGAGTTTCAAGCAGGAGCCATCGCAAAACAGCTCCCCTTGCGGATTGTTGAAAGGAGTATCTTTTAGATCGATTCTGCCTTTCGTCTCTTGCTCTGTAGTGTAAAGACAGGCATGTGACTCTTTGTCACTGCAAGCAGTACCTTGCGGGAAAGGTAAAAGTTCAGCCGGATTAAGAAAACAACATCTCTGAATTTTAATGTACGGTGCAAGCAAGATCAATTCATATCTCGTTAATCATGCGGAGGTGAGATGTTGCGTTTGTGTTCTGTTTAATAGAACATCTACAGAGTGAGGTACCATCAGGGTTAAAGCATGGCCTAAGACCATGCCTTCACTCTGTTTCACGGACGCAGCAGCAGCAGCGACAGCTCTCAAACAACTTGGCAAAGCGCATGAAACAGGATCAAGCGCGGAAGAAAAGTAGCCGCACAGCCTATTCTTCCCTCCATGTTCCTGCGTTAATACAGCCAAAGCACATCCATCACATTCATGCACATATAACACAAAGGCATTTTCATAGTTTGGTGTGCCCAAAACTGGTGCCGAGCACAACGCAGTCCTGAACAAATCAAATGCTTGCTGGTGTTCCAAGTTCCACGGTAATGGCGAAGAAATGCCCTTGTTCGTCTAAGCCAACATTGGTTTAATCACTAAGGAGAGGTTTGAGATCCACTGCCTACAGTAAGAAGCCATTCCTATGAAGGCTCTGACTTCCTTCTGTGTATTTGGGACAGACATGCTAGAAATTATTTTTATCCGCTCAGGCGTCAACCTTCTTCCCTCCTTTGACAGGAGATAGCCTCAATAGGCAACCTCCTGTCGACAATATTGAAACATTTTAAGTGAAGCTTTGTGTCCATGTCGTGCTAAGTGGATAAGCAACAACACGGTGCCCTCACCCTCCTTACAGGTGCTCTATGAGTAAGGAGCTAAGAGGAGATTGTCTACATACTGGAGCAGTGTACAAGTGGTAGGGAACTCAAGTGTGTCGAGCTGCTCTTTCAAAGCCCTACTGTAGATGCTAGGACTCTCTGTGTAACCTTGCGGTGCACGGGTAAAGGTAAACGAGCGTCCCCCTAAGGTGAACGCGAACAAGTATCTACTGTCTTTGTGTATAGGAATACTAAAGAAGGCGTTCTTTAGATCCACCACACTAAAGTGAGTAGCTGAAGCTAGAATCATAGTTAGTATAGTCGTCACATTGGGCACAATGGGAAATTGTGGAGCAACGATCTTATTGATGGCACGTAAATCAATAAACAACGGATAGGAATTGCATTACAACCTTTTTTGTACACGGGCAAAATTGGACTATTGCACAAACTACCTGCAATTTCCTCAATCACCCCTTGATGCACAAAATCGGAGACTATGCATTCCAAAGCTTGCTCACCATCGACCGAGATCTTATACTGAGGAATACGTGGCAACTTTACTCCATGTTTCAAAATAATCTTAATGGGCTCAATTTGCAAAACACTGACATCATTATCATCAATTGCCCAAAAACAATCCAGAACATCAATGAATTCCGGCGGCAAAGGTCTGGTCAAGAATTGAGAGACAACAAGTTTCTGTGGTGAAATCGTCAAATGCACTCCATCAGAAGAACAATGAATTGCTGCATTTAATTCCTTCAACAGATTCAACACCAACAAATTCTCTCCGCAATTCATAGTCAAAAGGCATGGACAGTTGTTCGTAAATGGACCCAAAGTAATCAGTACCAGCGAAGAAACCGGACAGACTATTGGCGTGCCAGAAAACCCTACAGAAACATTGGTTTGCCCTGACAGTGGAATATTTGGAACCCGTGAATGGTCAATGGAACACTTTTGTGCCCCTGTATCTATCAAGAATAGATGTTTCCTATTCCCCACTATCATCACAACGTAGGGACCTTTATGATTAACGGGAATAGGCGTTGGTTCCAAACCCTGCTTCAGGCAATCCTAGCGAAACAGAATGTCGTCGAAAGTAATTTCTTCAGAGAGGTAAGCAGCAGAAGGATGATCAAAAATGTTTCTATTTTCCACACTTGGTGCCTGATTGTCCTGTGAAAAAGGTTGCTGTGAATCCTGCGAAAACTGACTTCTACCAGGAGCCCCTACCCCAGAGCGGCCTCTGGATCGTCTACCCATATTACCAAATGCGTTATTCGACGTCTGCTGGAGGATCGGGCATTGTGCACGCCAATGACCCTCTTGTCTACAAAAAGCACACTGGTTTATGTTTACATGACCCAATGGCGCTTTTCCCTGTGGAACATGCTGACCCCTAAATTGCGAATTACCCCCTCTAGGGCCTCTAACAATTTGCTGCAATAGAACTTTTGTTTTTAAGTCTCCTTTTCTCTTTTCAACTCTATCATTTTTGTTATTGACACGATTCTCATAGTACTGAGCCATATGCAATACTTCTGATTGAGACTTCGCTTGCCAAGCGCTCTCGGAGGACATAATTTGCGACTGGATGTCAGGCAGCAATCTACGCACAAATTTGTCCACAAATAGTCGTTTCCCAGCCTCTGTGCTTAAGTCTTGTCCACTGAAATCTGAAAATACTTGTTCGAACCGATTGAAGAACTCGGTAGCACCCTCAGACTTTCCTTGGACACAGGCAGTAAGCTTGTCCCAAATAATCCTTCTTTCTGGAATTATAGCTTTCAATTTCATAACTATTCTATCAGGCAAAGTTAGTATTACCTGTGGTGGTCTCTCGCCAGCTGGCCTTTCTCTGTCTAGCCTAATCATGTTATCCCATGTATCTGCTAACCCTGGTATATCATCTACAGTCCTAATCTGCTTCCACAAGTCAATAGGCAGGAGTATGGGAAATAACAAGTCAATATTGCTTAAGGTAAATACTGATGATTGCAAAACAGACTCTATTTCTTTATAGAACCCTGTCGGATTCTTGCTAATATCAGGAATAGATTGTTTATTGGTGTTCACTTCCTGTCTTGAAAACGGGACGTGAACGAACTGCGACACATAATGTGCAGGAATATCTTGAGCAGCTGCACTTGTTGCAGGATCAGCTGGAATCTCAATTTTGGGACAAATGTCGGAGGAACCTCTCTCATAGGCAACTGAGAAGTAGGCAATTCCAAATGCTTACTAAGCACCAGAGCTAGATCGAGCGCTAAAGCAGCTGATGAAGTGTCAAACGAAAAAAGCCCTCTTATAAATATTCAATAATTCTGCGGGACAACAAATCTTCTTCTTTATACATTCATCCTGCAGGTACTCTACCATTACCTGTATCACTTTCCTCTGCATTTCTGGTGTATACTCACTATACGTGTCATAAACTTCAACGGGAGTTATCAATATGTCTGAAATCTACCTAATCGCATCTTTCGTACAAATTCGTGTTTCTTCATTTGTCGATTTACGACAAGGAAAGAACCGTTTCTGTACTAACATAGCATCCAAACTATCACCATCTACATCTTCATTCCGTAACCTTTCCAACTCCCTTCTATACTCAAAAACCCCCTCGACGTGCTCATGTACTTTCTCCGCTGTATCTCTAGAAAATGCTAAAGTATTCAGCTCTCTCAACCCTTGTGGGAGATCTATATCATTTAACCTGTTCCACATTATACATAAATGAATTCCCAATCCTTCAATAAAAACGTTTTTCTCAGGAAAATTGTCTAAGTTATAGAGTGTGGCAAAAACATCTGCTTGTTCACCCCTTTCCATGCAATGTCTGGCCCATGCAGTCAATTCATGCTTTCTCTCTTAAGACACAGTATTACGAGTTACAATTCTTGATCCCGCTCCCCGATCAACTACAAGCAGTGGAGAACCACTTGGAAGATGGAGAGTAGGGAAACCTTGTACATTCGGAAACAGAGGTGCTATCACGGGTGCAGCGAGCAAACCCATTGGACCCGTAACAGCAGGCAAAGGTGGAGGAGCAGGTGGAGGAGCAACGACAAGAGGAGGAACAACGGCAGGAGGAAGAGGAACATTAAGAGGAGCAATAGTAGGAGCAGGAGGAGCCACGGGAGGAGGAATAACAGAAGGAAGAGGAACATACGGAGGTGGCGCAGTGGCACCAGGCCTACGTTCATTTAAAAGTTTGCCTATCAGCTCATCAGATACATGAAAGTCTTTAGAAGGATACATTTTCTGGATACCAAGTGAAAAAGCCCTATCCATATTCCTAACTGACTCAGACTGTTTATTCTGGTCATATAACAATGTTTTTTCGGCGTTCGTCATATCATGGCATGCATGTTTTTCCCTACTCTTAAGTTGCTGCATAGCTTCTTTCTTCCAATTCTGTAATACATCAAATGCTGCAAGTCTAGCCTTTTTCTTTAATAATATGGATTCTATGTATTCAATGCGAGGAATTTCGAAACTACCATTGATTGGCCACTGAAGTTCGGAAGCATGTCTAGTTTGTTTGTGCCTAATATCATTAAACACTATACTACCAATGCCGTGCTTACAGTACATAGTACACGTCGGCGACCCCTCCATTGGTGCCAGTCGGCCAAATTCCAAAGATTGTCTGTCACTGTGGAATAATGCCCTGAAGCAGGCAGACAATTTCCCAAGCATATCAGAATACTGGTGTTACCTGGTCAAAACTTGTACTCGCGAGTGCAATGCACCAAAACTAATTATCAGGATACTTAGGAATCGGGTCACGACTCACCTGATCAAATCCTAAGGAGGTCCGATCGGATTTCAAAGTACTAACAAAGGTCCCACGTGGTTGGTGATTTTGCCAAATCTGCTTGCCTCGATATATGGACCCTCGTCAAGATGCTGTCTTGGACCGCGGGATCACCGTCCAGGGATCGGGTCATGCAGCGCTGCTGAGGTGTCATGTCTCATCCAAGAAAGGGGCCCCCTTTGTCACCATCCGATCCCGGTCCGATAGCCGCATCAACCTTCAACGAGATGGCATCAATCTTGAGGGTCCCTATTTGGGCGCCATCTGTAAAAGCAAAAGGAAATATCGAGGCTGAGTACCCCAAAAGGAAATACACCAAACACGTGCTTATAAAGATTCACAGATCTTTATTCTAAGACTGTACAGTTTACAAAGAAACAAAGTATCAGATAGCTATCTGGCCCTCAGTACATCACAGTGAATACCAGCCCTTTCGGTGTGACAAGTGAGAGGTACTGGATGTCTGAACAGTTGTGCATTTTATAAATTTCCAATCATACTGTCCAGCCCCTCTACAGGTTAATGATACTCGGTCTAGGATTCGAGTTCACATCTGGTTTGTCCAACTTTATGCATGTGGATCATCTTCAGTTTGCATGTCAACAAGTCACAATGGCAACAGTGTATTCTCGGATTTAACAATAAGCCTTAAGACATGTCCTATAAAATGTAGCTCAGCTAGTGTTCACATTCAGTATTGATACAACATACAACATTGTGGTTGATGTATGTCCGCGGATCGGACTTGTTGGTGCAGGTAATCCTCTGTCTACAAGTGAGGCATGGGACAAGGTCTCTTTACTCAACCCAAACATTCGGTCAACGGACAGTTTAGACATTAACTCATGTACAAAGTTCAGAATGGCTCAGTTACAAGCGGGAAACACTGTCCACCATTTTAGAATACAGAATTACTTTGGAATAGAAATCAAAATGGCGGACGGACCTAAAATGGCGGCCAAGTCGATCTAAGATTGGAACTTTGAAACACGTTTTTCTTCGCAGACCGTCTGGGCTTAGGCCAATATATACAGTAATGGAGGCACAATATGATATCCCATTTAACAAGGTGCCTTGGAGGATGTAAGGTAGTGCTAGTCTACAATCAGGTGTAGTGGCGGATGGAAGGTAGTGCCAGCCTCCTTCAGGTGATGTGGAGTATGGAATGTAGTGCCAGTCTCTCTCAGGTGATGTGGAGGATAGAAGGTAGAGCCCGTCTTGCACAGGTGATGTGGAGGATAGAAGGTACTGCCTGTCTTGCTCAGTTGATGTGGAGGATGGAAGGTAGTTCCTGTCTCATTCAGTTGGTGTGGACAATGGATTGTAGTGACATTCTCTCTCAGGTGGAGTGGAGGATAGAAGGTAGAGCCCGTCTTGCTCAGGAGTAGTGGCGGATGGAAGGTAGTGCCAGTCTCGTTTAGGTGGTGTGGAGGATGAAAGGTAGTGCCAGTCTCGCTCAGTTGGTGTGGACAATGGATGTAGTGACAGTCTCCCTCAAGTGGTGTGGAGGATAGAAGGTAGTGCCCGTCTTGCTCAGGTGATGTGGAGGATAGAAGGTAGTGCCCGTCTTGCTCATGTGGTGTGGAGGATAGAAGGTAGAGCCCGTCTTGCTCAGGTGATGTGGAGGATAGAAGGTAGAGCCCGTCTTGCTCAGATGATGTGGAGGATAGAAGGTGGAGCCCGTCTTGCTCAGGTGATGTGGAGGATAGAAGGTAGAGCCCGTCTTGCTCAGGTGATGTGGAGGATAGAAGGTAGTGCCCATCTTGCTCAGGTGATGTGGAGAATAGAAGGTAGAGCCCCTCTTGCTCAGGTGATGTGGAGGATAGAAGGTAGAGCCCGTCTTGCACAGGTGATATGGAGGCAGGAAGGTAGAGCCCGTCTTGCTCAGGTGATGTGGAGGATAGAAGGTAGAGCCCGTCTTGCTCAGGTGATGTGGAGGATAGAATGTAGAGCCTGTCTTGCTCAGGTGATGTGGAGGATAGAAGGTAGTGCCAGTCTTGCTCAGGTGATGTGGAGGCAGGAAGGTAGAGTCTGTCTTGCTCAGGTGATGTGGAGGATAGAAGGTAGAGCCCGTCTTGCTCAGGTGATGTGGAGGATAGAAGGTAGAGCCCGTCTTGCTCAGGTGATGTGGAGGATAGAAGGTAGAGCCCGTCTTGCTCAGGTCATATGGAGGACAGAAGGTAGTGCCAGTCTTGCTCAGGTGATGTGGAGGCAGGAAGGTAGAGCCCGTCTTGCTCAGGTGATGTGGAGGATAGAAGGTAGAGCCTGTCTTGCTCAGGTGATGTGGAGGATAGAAGGTAGAGCCCGTCTTGCTCAGGTGATGTGGAGGATAGAAGGTAGAGCCCGTCTTGCTCAGGTGATGTGGAGGATAGAAGGTAGAGCCCATCTTGCTCAGGTCATGTGGAGGATAGAAGGTAGTGCCAGTCTTGCTCAGGTGATGTGGAGGCAGGAAGGTAGAGCCCGTCTTGCTCAGGTGATGTGGAGGATAGAAGGTAGAGCCCGTCTTGCTCAGGTGATGTGGAGGATAGAAGGTAGAGCCCGTCTTGCACAGGTGATGTGGAGGATAGAAGGTACTGCCTGTCTTGCGCAGTTGATGTGGAGGATGGAAGGTAGTTCATGTCTCACTCAGTTGGTGTGGACAATGGTTTGTAGTGACATTCTCTCTCAGGTGGAGTGGAGGATAGAAGGTAGAGCCCGTCTTGCTCAGGAGTAGTGGCGGATGGAAGGTAGTGCCAGTCTCGTTTAGGTGGTGTGGAGGATGAAAGGTAGTGCCAGTCTCGCTCAGTTGGTGTGGACAATGGATGTAGTGACAGTCTCCCTCAAGTGGTGTGGAGGATAGAAGGTAGTGCCCGTCTTGCTCAGGTGATGTGGAGGATAGAAGGTAGTGCCCGTCTTGCTCATGTGATGTGGAGGATAGAAGGTAGAGCCCGTCTTGCTCAGGTGATGTGGAGGATAGAAGGTAGAGCCCGTCTTGCACAGGTGATATGGAGGCAGGAAGGTAGAGCCCGTCTTGCTCAGGTGATGTGGAGGATAGAAGGTAGAGCCTGTCTTGCTCAGGTGATGTGGAGGATAGAATGTAGAGCCCATCTTGCTCAGGTGATGTGGAGGATAGAAGGTAGAGCCCCTCTTGCTCAGGTGATGTGGAGGATAGAAGGTAGAGCCCGTCTTGCACAGGTGATATGGAGGCAGGAAGGTAGAGCCCGTCTTGCTCAGGTGATGTGGAGGATAGAAGGTAGAGCCTGTCTTGCTCAGGTGATGTGGAGGATAGAATGTAGAGCCTGTCTTGCTCAGGTGATGTGGAGGATAGAAGGCAGTGCCAGTCTTGCTCGGGTGATGTGGAGGCAGGAAGGTAGAGCCCGTCTTGCTCAGGTGATGTGGAGGATAGAAGGTAGAGCCCGTCTTGCTCGGGTGATGTGGAGGATAGAAGGTAGTGCCCGTCTTGCTCGGGTGATGTGGAGGATAGAAGGTAGAGCCCGTCTTGCTCGGGTGATGTGGAGATAGAAGGTAGTGCCCGTCTTGCTCGGGTGATGTGGAGGATAGAAGGTAGAGCCCGTCTTGCTCGGGTGATGTGGAGGATAGAAGGTAGTGCTTGCTCGGGTGATGTGGAGGATAGAAGGTAGAGCCCGTCTTGCTCGGGTGATGTTGAGGATAGAAGGTAGAGCCCGTCTTGCTCGGGTGTTGTGGCGGATAGAAGGAAGAGCCGGTCTTGCTCGGGTGATGTGGAGGATAGAAGGTAGTGCCGGTCTTGCTCGGGTGATGTGGAGGATAGAAGGTACAGCCCGTCTTGCTCGGGTGATGTGGAGGATAGAAGGTAGAGCCCGTCTTGCTCGGGTGATGTGGAGGATAGAAGGTAGTGCCCGTCTTGCTCGGGTGATGTGGAGGATAGAAGGTAGAGCCCGTCTTGCTCGGGTGATGTGGAGGATAGAAGGTAGAGCCCGTCTTGCTCGGGTGATGTGGAGGATAGAAGGTAAAGCCCGTCTTGCTCGGGTGATGTGGAGGATAGAAGGTAGAGCCCGTCTTGCTCGGGTGATGTGGAGGATAGAAGGTAGTGCCCGTCTTGCTCGGGTGATGTGGAGGATAGAAGGTAGAGCCCGTCTTGCTCGGGTGATGTGGAGGATAGAAGGTAGAGCCCGTCTTGCTCAGGTGATGTGGAGGATAGAAGGTAGAGCCCGTCTTGCTCAGGTGATGTGGAGGATAGAAGGTAGAGCCCGTCTTGCTCAGGTGATGTGGAGGATAGAAGGTAGAGCCCGTCTTGCTCAGGTGATGTGGAGGATAGAAGGTAGTGCCCGTCTTGCTCAGGTGATGTGGAGGATAGAAGGTAGAGTCCGTCTTGCTCAGGTGATGTGGAGGATAGAAGGTAGAGCCCGTCTTGCTCAGGTGATGTGGAGGATAGAAGATAGTGCCAGTCTTGCTCAGGTGGTGTAAAGGATGGAAGGTAGTTCCGGTCTCGCTCTGCTGGTGTGGAAGATGGAGGTGGTGTCAGTCTGCATGCAGGTGGTGTGGAGGATGGAAGGTACTTCCAGTCTACACTCAGGTGTTGTGGAGGCTGGAAGATAGTGCCAGTCTCGTTCACGACGTATGGAAGATGTGCTAGTCTACTCTTGTGTCGTATGGAACCTGGACGGTAGTGCCAGGCTCGCTCAGGCGGTGTAGAGGATTGACGGTAGTGCCAAAGGATGGTAGGTAGTGCCAAAGTAAACTCAGGTGGTGTGGAGGATGGAAGGTAATATTGGATATTCGATACGGTGCCGCACTATAAATCACGTGAGTTGCGGGTGCATTTTTTCACAACCCCCACCCATCATGTCGCCGGCCGTTAAAAGCTTTCACTGCAGTATAAGAATGTAGAATTGTTGTTACGCTTGCCAGCCTTTGTCAAAACATATGATCATGTGTAACTAGCACTGGTGATGTCTATTGTACGATACCTTGTAGCAGAGGCGTTGCTAGGGGGGGGCTAAGGGGGCTATAGCCCCTGGTCTTTTGGTTGTAGCCCCGGATAAAATCTCAGGAGCTACAGCCAAAAGGCTAGCTAGCCCCCAGTCCCGACAGTTCCGACATTATCTTAGCCCCGGGTCTTTCCCAGACCTAGCAACACCCCTGCCTTGTAGTAGCGGTCTCCTTGTAATATCGCCTGAACCTCAAAGCACGAATTCTTGAAGAGGATACTCATCGCAAATGCATACCCTGTAACTCACTTTATGTTTCTGATTGCCTGTGCCATTAATCCACCGGGGTAAAACAATATTGCTACCACAGTAGGGGGTCTTCGAAGGACTCGGTGTCTTGTGGAGCAGTCATTCAATGTATGACAAACCAAAGTCTCCCGGAAATACTCTGTCTACCTCAGGTGTGGAGGTTGCGGATGTTCAAAATGGAAGGCATGATATGAGTCCGAATCGCGACAACATCGTGCCATGCTGCATTGCTGCACCCGCAATTAGGGAACATTTGCACACTCGATACCACTATGTACTCGTTGCAGGAAATGCTCGATCTTGAGAAGTCATTATCTCATACCTCTGCGAATAAACATCATTTCCTTTGAGGAGATCCTGCTCCCTCAATGCCATTGATCGAAATAACGATCATGCATCAGATATTTCTATGCAAGCTCCGGTGGGAATTGGCTGAGTTAGAAAAAAGGGCTAGGCTCCCATTAGGCCCAATCGCCCCCTCCCCACGATGCCCCACTGATATTGATGACATCAGTCTTTACTCAGCCAAGAATCCTTTTGTCAAACTTCCCAGGCTGCCTCTAAGGACAAAGGCGCTCTAGGTCCAATGGAAGGCTTGTTTGTTGATTCTATCCCAATGGATGCTAGACAGATAAAACTGTCTCCTCAAGGTAAGGAGGAAGAGGCCATTCCATCTCATTTTAATCTTTCCTCCACCCCTGAGACTTACCACACCCAGAGCTTTCCTGTGATCTGAATTATAAGTGCTAGGGAAACAGGCACACCTATGGGACCAGAACCACGCCCCTCAAACATCTTATGTAGATCTTCGTGTCCACAAACTATCCAAACCCTAACGAGACACAAAGCATCTCAGACCGCAGTAGACATGATGGCAAATTCCGACATCAATCTATGCCCTTCGGGTGGTATCGATGATGTCCCTGCCTTGAAGTCCACCCCTGTCCTGAACTATCCTCAGGAAGTTTATCAAAGTTTAGAACTCATCACTGGTAAAGTTAAAGAAATGGAACTGTCAGCACAACCCTTGAAGGAAATCGCTGTAAATAATCACAAAAAAAGATAAGGTGAGTGTGGAGGCGGAAAATGAGTAGGCCGTAAGCACGCCACCTCAAGAAGAGCCACCTCAAATTGACAGCGCCTCAGCATTAACCGAGATTATTGATCGTGAAAAATTAGAGGCAAATGCTGAGGTTTCTCCTGAGAGCTGCACTACACATCTTTCTCGGAGGAACAGACGACTTAAAATCAGAGCTAACAAACATAGAGAGAATAAGAAACCTAAGAACATGCCTTTGACCAAAATCAATAGGCACAACTGTAACATCAAGAATCTTTGCACAATTAGTAGCGAGGATGAGCAATTGGACCTACACCAGCTAAGCAAAGGGAGTAAAGCTCACCTTCACCTTAGGGGCGACCAAAAGCGGATCAAGGACTGCATGCATAAAGTCCGAAGCAAAGATAAAAATAACAAGGATGCATGCCATAGCAAACTTGGTGGTACTAGTGTCACTTCAACTAAGACCGCACCACTAGATCACTCCGCATACCCAAGCAGCCCGACCCAGCAACAGGAGGAACGGAATTTATAAAAGCAGTTAAAGTTCTCCAACTTCTTTTCAACGAGTGACAGGATGAGCAGTAGCACCATTAAATTGCCCTTATCTGAGCGCACCCCTCCTGATCCTGCCCCCTGCGTAAAAAATCAAGTCAATCGGTCCCAAGTGGATCATACTTCGAGACCTCTCTCATATGCAGAGCACTTTAATGGAAGATAGTGCCGCTGCACCTGGAACTATTGCAAAGGCGTCTGAAAATGCCACTCCTTCCCCACTTCATAACGAAAAAAGTTGGCTTCTGGGGGTGAGTCTCACCCAACATTGAATATCTAAGGTTATTAAAGCAATGCTATGATTTTGGGCACTCTCGCCTGAACTGTCCATGCATGCGAGGGTTAATTAAACACATTCCTTCATTGGAATCCTGAACTCAGGTGACTTTGACAGGATATCCCTGGCATGACTTAATAATAATAGGATGATTTGTCAAGTCAACTCTGTGATCATTCTAAACTCATCTGGACTCACAGATCCGAATTTAATGACCTGAGGTTATCTTTGCAACTCTTTAAAATGAAGGGGGGGGCTAATGAGTTCCTACTGTATCAGGAGGTTCAAAAGGGTATAGAGGAGGAAAGGCAGACCACGATGGGTATTAGTGAATACCCCCCCCCCCCCCCCGGTAAGGATAACATCTCCCAGTTACTGTCAGAAGCTGGCAGAATAAAGGACTGGTCATGGGTGGAACCATTAATGAAATCAATATTTGCACCCAAACCAGCAGAAAATTGGGCATAGCACGACCAGTGCAACACGTTTTCTATTTACTTCTGGAATCCCTGTGGATTTAACAATTTGACAGTGTGGTTTGCCTCGCTGGCTAATGTGCTGTTACTTCAGCATACTATGAAGATGGACCACTTATCTTCGGAGGGTTTTACAACCTATTGTTCTTTGGCTTCTACGGTGGCAGGTGGACGTCCGTCAGGTTTTCTCTCGCGATTGCGATTAACAATGCATTGAAATTGGAAACGAGACTTAAATACTGTTCAGATCATTTTCTAGCTGTAGACTGTGCACCGCAGAAAAGGAGGAAAGATGCTATATGCTGCTCTATCTCTACTGGATCACACTCAAAATTGCTCAGGAGGCTTTTATTAATCAATTAGACATAATTTTGCAA
Organism: Ambystoma mexicanum; assembly: GCF_040938575.1. NCBI lineage: Eukaryota > Metazoa > Chordata > Amphibia > Caudata > Ambystomatidae > Ambystoma > Ambystoma mexicanum. Next base: position 1,512,081,899 of record NC_090922.1, read on the forward strand.
AGCACCTCATTTCAAAATGTTAATTATGATATAATAGTTGGGGGGGGGGGATTTCAAATCTAATTGTTTGGAAACTTGCCAAGTGTCCTCTTCAAGGGCCCTGAAAGATGGTGTGACTGAATGACTGAATCCAAATATAGAGAGAGAAAGTGGGTTTCGTACTTTTCAGATTGGGACATTGGGTTTGTCAAGATAGCAGATTCTGGTCCCAAAAACACATGGACCACTTTGCTCGTTAATAGATTTTGTTTGTGTTTCTCGAACAACGGTAAACTCTATTGAATCAGTACTTGTAGAAGATATTAACCTAAGTGATCATCTTCTGGTACATTTACACATAAATTCTCCCTTGCCAAAGCATAATATTAATGCAACCTTGAGTCTGCTCGAAACCAATCGTTTATCAATATCATTACGATGGAACTCAAGACTATGTCATCGTATTACTGCAATGATTTCTCGGGAGCTAAACAAAGTGGGGGATGCTTCTTCTGTAAACGGTAATCCAGGAATTGCTGATGAAACAGTCACCAATACTGTTTCTAATACATTGAAACAGCTGGTCAGGCAACAAAAGCCTGTCTCCCTCCCTCACAAATTATTTTTTAATGCGGGTCTCAAGCTGCTAACACGTAAAAAAAAATAGGGAACTAAGTAGCCTGAAGATTGGTGGTCTCCATTACACTCAGTATATGGCAAGCAAAAGATCTATCTTACAATCATATACAACAAAGTAAAACTAATAAAATTTGAAATTCACAACTCGGATAACCAAAAAATGATAAAACATATCTGTCAACACAATACAAAATCCATATGGCTTTTGATTAAACAAACAAATCCACACCAAGGAGATGTGTTTTTTTCATCTATTCCAGCTGAGGTGTGTAAAGAGTGTAACGAAATGAAATATCAAACTCCTTTTCTATATAGAGGGATTCAATATCACAAACACGTGAAGTCTTCTGTGCAAAGTGTTAATCAGAGCCAACAAGACATAGAGTGGGCTATTTCAAAATTGAATCCCTCTAGAGCCCCTAGCCCTGATGGCATTCCAGCATGTGTGTATGAAGCGGACCGAGCCATGTGGGCATCTATGTTGAAAGTAAAATTCAATCTCATATCCACGACATTGACTATTCCTGAATCCTGGCTATCTTCAATTATAATACACATCTATAAAAACGGCGAGCGTAAATCCCCTGATAATTACAGACCCATTTCCCTCACTGATGCTTCAACAAAGATATTCTCCATTCTCATTTTGTACAAATTAGAAAAATTCATATCCACACATGATATTTACTCCAAATACAAGATAGGATCTTGGAAAGGAATGAGCACTGCCCTAAATGCTACAATTATGTCCCACCTGTTGGTTCAAACCAAAAACAAAGGCTCTAATCCAGTGAACATGGCTGCATTGGATATGTCGGCAGCTCTCGACACTGTGATCCGAAGTCTTTTATGATATAAAATGGTATAAGGTGTCCAAGCTAGGGATACCATCATCAATAATACATCTAATTTCATTACTACATATTAACACCTCATACAAAGTAAGGATCAATCGAGAAGGTGCAACGACTGAGTCTATACCGACATATGTGGGATTAAAACAAGGGTGCAACCTCGCGGCCACTCTTTTCAATGTATACCTCTGTGATGTAGATGACCTACGGATTGATTCAAACTCTTTTTCGGTTAAATTGGGGACAATGCGTCTGCATTGGATTGCCTTTGCAGACAACATCATACTCTTCGACACAACCCCTTTTGGGCTCCAAAACACACTGCAAATTTTAGAAAATGTTGCCCACAAACACAACCTAAGACCAAACCCAAGTAAAACAAAAATGATGACTTTTACAGCAGGCAAGAAACTGAAACCCTATATATGGTTCATACATCCAAGAACCCTTGACTTTTATTTACTTAGGTTATAATTTGGGTAATGCCTCTTCCATTGTTATGTGGAAAGAGATCCTAAATGAAAAATCAAGACCCCTGTTGTCACAAATGAAAGTGATTTATGTAAAATACTGTAAATATTCAATTATACCATTGACACAGCCTCTTTCTAAATCAGCCTGCTTCTACTCTCCGCCCTTTGCAACTCATACAGAACAGGACTGCGAGACTTGTCCTTGGCCTCAAGCCCAAGAATCGTATCTCTCCAGGACTGAAATCTCTGCACTGGCTCCCAGTGGCTGCAAGGATTAAGTTCAAAACCCTCTGCATTGTCCACAAGGCCTTTTGGGGTCTGGGGCCTCAATAACTTCAACTCTCTCTTCCTAAATATCTTCCTTCTCAAATGCTTCGCTCATCCACCTCCAACTCCCTCAGGGTCAGTCGCTTCTTCAAGCAACAAGTTGGTGGTAGATCTCTTTCTTTGGCTGGGGCCTCCCTATGGAACAGCCTCCCTGAAACTTGTGGAGAACCATCTCCGGTCCGGAAGAACCTCAAAACCTTCTCTTCGCTTCTGCGATCTCTCCTCCTCTCCCCTGCTGAATTCCTGGATGAAACTGAAACAGCACTGGTTACCTGGCCACCCTCTGGTCTCGGGCCCAGGCCAACTCCCCCGCCAGTTGCACTCCTGCACTGCCTCTCTGGCAAGCCCCGCACTTGAGGACTGTTTTCGGTATCCTTACAGTCCCCCTACCAGCACTTGATACCTGATGTCTGCACTTACCCTTGCCACCAGCTAGCCGTATATTTTTTATTTATTGATGTATTCTATTTATCCCATGTACTGCACTGTTCCCCCCCCCTGCACTTTTCCCCTTCCTCCTTCCCATGCACTTGCGCGATCTGAATGACACCTGGCCTAGTAGGATCGTCGTCTGTCTTCCCTCTGTTCTCCCCTCCCTTGCTTCGTCGTGCCTTGAAACACTTGTGTATAGCTGCTTTATAAATGCCATATCATGTCATATAATTGAATTTTATACTCTGAAAGTGGAGCCCGTGCTTTTATATGGTTTGGATATGTGTTTGGCTGATATCAACCCCTTTCTAACTACACTACAGGGGCGCCTCTTGAAATCTACACTCTGTTCATCTTAATCTGTTCAGAATTCTATAGTGCGCCATAAACACGGCCTAATCTCCTAAGCCTCCAGATATACATGGAGGCTTCTAAGTAACTTGGCTAAAGTGCTGATCCCTCCCGAAAATTCACGATATAAGGACCTTCATGAACCTATGTTAGATAACGGTCTGAAGTCCTTTTCCTTATATTGCTCAAAAATGTAAATGTTACTACTTCAGGTAGTTATCTCAGCCGGTAAAATAGCGAGCAGGTTGAGCGCTCGCTGCTGCGATCTGAGCGTGATCTGCAGGTCGCAGGCTCGAATCCCGGCAAGGCCAACTCAGCCTTTCATCCTTACGAGGTTGATAAATGAGTACCAATTTCGGTTGGGTGATATTGTATGGAAATATGCGCTCTGTAAGGCGCTATATAAAAAAGTTATCATTACTTGGTCTCGTTACTAATGATTTCATTATCCCTCCTGCACTTGTTAATTTTTTTTTAAATTTGAAATAGGCTGGATCGACACCACGGACGACTTGAACACATATAGTACATACTGGGAGTATGCTATTTTTTTTCGGAAAAGGGAACCACGGCATCGGTAGAGAATCTCCTTTCCTTGTATGCACAGTGCACATGCCTTTCACACACGGGAAAGGGTGGCCCGCTGGTCACGTGCTAAGAATCCAAGGAAGACTTGAAGCACTGGTTTTAGTGGGCCCACACTTTAGTGAGATACAAGGACCATGTTTACCAAATGTACGAGTCATTAAGTAGAAGGTGCTGTTGACTTTCTTTGGTCAAGAATGATGTGGGGTGAAAACAGGTCTTTCATCTTCGCGCTTATTCGGTTTTTGAAAATTATTGATTTGGAAATAACCAAAAAGGAAATTAATGGTTAGATTCATGACTACCTGTGATTTTATTAATCATCAAAACTTAACCCTTTTTAATATTATATCTCCACATTCGCTATATTTGCACAGGACAATGCTTGCATGTTCGTATGTCTTAGTTGCGAATTTATGATAAGTGTGTTCTTTGCGAGATTTGCACAAAAAAGAACCTTTTGCACAATGATTTGGAGAGTTATAGAATTTTCTATGATAGGATTGTAATCACTTGGAATTGTAGCAGACTTGCAATTAAAAGAAGTGATCCTATTCTTATGTGGTAGAATCTTGTGATTTTAATATTTACTGTTTTGTTATATGTATATGTCTATAAAAATGTTTTGTAACGGTTTTTCAAAACCATAAACAAATTTAAAAAATTAACAAAATGCTCCAGGGATGCAGTTTGCAAAGCATTCGTAGGACTTGCAGCTTGGATGGGCCTAGGGTTCAGTGGCGGCCTTCACATCCAGGCTTCTCGAAGGCGAGTGCCCCTGCTTCTCTGGCAGCTGTCTGCTATGGTTCAAGCGGTGTACCTGCCCCACACCCACAGGAGGGAATGAGACCCCAGGCTCTGTCAGACGTATTGCCAGCCCGTGCCCGCAACCATCGGCCACTTGCCAGCCTCATCAGCGCTGAGGCAGGTGTAGTGATGGACTATGCACCTAGCACCCTGTTTAGTTGCCAGCCGGCTTGAGGGATGCTTGCCCTCTGCTCATCCGTCACCCTGGCATGGTGCCACCGTCCTTGCCCTTTCAGCTCTTTCAGGGCTGCCAGCTGCCTGGGATATTTATGCAACCCCATCCCATCTGTGTACCATATCCCCTGCGCAAGCGGTGGTCATGGAACACGTGTAAACGGGGATTCCACGCTCATTGTTGATCGCATGACGTTTTCCAATTCCTTGTAAAAAAAAAACACAAGTGCTACGAAATGTGTTCGACCAGGGCATGGATTGGGCTGGTCGCTTGCTTATATCCAGGGGGAAAGTAGGGGTATTTCTGCCCCTGTAGTGAAAATCAAAAGTTGGCACCCATGAACCCAGAGTTTACTTTCAGAATAACTGGTGTCAGCACAACATAAACAATTATGTGTGATTAAGCAGGTTGACACAAAGAAAAGGGCACAAAAAATACAGGGTATTTGTGTGGTAGTCCGACAAAAAAACTAAAACATTTCAAAGAAAACTAGTGAATGCAACTTTAAGTGGCATTTTTGAGTCTGGAAATATTTTTTTTTGTTATGATATTATATGATAGTTTATTTATAACGTGCATAATTCTCAGAGGATTCTAAGCGCAGACCCGGGGATCGAACCTGTGTTGCTCCGTGTTGTCTTGTTTCCAAGGCGAGCATGTTGCACATTTGCACATTTGAATGTATTAGATGCACATTTGGAAAGCAATAGTATGCCCAGCATGTACAAAGCCTGCTTTTGACATAATGGCCCTACCCCAGTGAAAGTCATGATCCGAGACCCGGCAAGAGCCTGCCCATTAACCAGCGCCGGATATATCTTCTGCTGGCAGGTTTTCCTAAATACCCTTTAATATAGGGTGACAAGTTTAAAAAAAAAAAAAAAAGAAACGGGACAGACCATAGACATAGAAGTAGGACTAAAGTAAACACAAATACAACTGTAGTCTACTTCCATGTCGCTGGCCTGTTGGGGGGAGAGGGGCAGTGCTCACATTGGAGGAGAGAGGCCGGGGATCGGAAGGGGGAGGAAATGAGGGTGTGAAAAGCATTCACGCCCTCATTTACATGCAAGAAGAGTCACGTCGGGCCCTAATTCGGGATTTCGAAATCGGGTCCTGTCAAAAAGTGAGACCGTAGCCAGCCACCAGTCCAATACCGGGACAGGGTTTATAAAATACAAAAAAAACCTCCAGGAAACCCGGGACGAAGGGCGAGTTCCCAGGACTATACTAGGAAAACCGGGACCTCTGGTCACCCTACCTTAATATGGCCACTGGTGCAATGGGCTTCCTCTCCAAAGTGGCATCAGAGCCGACCCCCTCAGACTGGGAACTTCTGGTTGGAAAACATGTTAATTAACATGACTCTTATTGGCCCATACGTCACTCTTCTGAGTAGCCCATGGGACTTGTCCAATCGTTTTTGACATCTATCTCTCCATAAGCAAGGTTCAGCCCATATCTGGATTTGAAAGCTTTGTCCATTTCCATTGCGCTCCCAAAACTCCACAATGAAAGCCCCATTCCCTGAATGCTGAAACCCCTTCACACCAAGTAGCGCTTTCACCTCCATGTCTGGTCCTCACTCCACTGCCTGCACCTTGAGGCCTTCTACATTTTGCTGGACTCTGAAAATTGAAAGGTACTGACGCAGACCACATAAAGAACCCCCACCCCCTTCCTCCACAGAAGCCATGCCAGTATCCAGAACCAGCACACTCTGCGATCCTGAGGAGTGCTTTAAATGGGTAGGCGCTTTCCAGCCCTCAGTAACAGCACTTCTCATGTCTGCATTATTGAGTACCAGCACTCCTCATGTCTGCAGTATTGAGTACCAGCACTTCTCATGTCTGCGGTTTCTCATGTCTGAAGTATTGAGTACCAGCACTTCTCATGTCTGCAGTATTGAGTACCAGCACTTCTCATGGCTGCAGTTTCTTATGCCTGCGGTATTGAGTATCAGGACCTCTCATGTCTGCAGTATTGAGTACCATCACTTTTCATGTCTGCAGTATTGAGTAGCAGCACTTCTCATGTCTGCAGTTTCTCATGTCTGCAGTATTGAGTACCAGGACTTTTCATGCCTGCAGTATTGAGTACCAGCACTTCTCATGTCTGCAGTATAGAGTACCATAACTTCTTATGTCTGCAGTATTGAGTACCAGCACTTCTCATGTCTGCAGTATTGAGTACCATCACTTCTCATGTCTGCAGTTTCTCATGTCTGCATTATTGCATCCCAGCACTTCTCATGTCTGCAGTTTCTCATGTCTGCAGTATTGAGTACCAGGCCTTTTCATGTCTGCAGCATTGAGTACCAGTACTTCTCATGTCTGCAGTATTGTGTACCATAACTTATCATGTGTGTGGTTTCTCATGCCTGCAGAATGGAGTACCAGCACTTCTCATGTCTGCAGTATTGAGTACTTGAACTTATGTCTGCAGTATTGAGTACCAGCACTTCTCATGTCTGCAGTATTGAGTACCAGCATTTCTCATGGCTGCAGTATTGACTACCAGCACTTCTCATGTCTGCAGTTTCTCATGTCTGCAGTATTGAGCCCTAGGACTTCTCATGTCTGCAGTTTCTCATGTCTGCAGTATTGAGTACCAGACCTTTTCATGTCTGCAGCATTGAGTACCAGCACTTCTCATGTCTGCAGTATTGAGTACCAGCACTTCTCATGTCTGCGGTTTCTCATGTCTGCAGTATTGAGTACCAGCACTTCTCATGTCTGCAGTATTGAGTACTAGAACTTATGTCTGCAGTATTGAGTACCAGCACTTCTCATGTGTTCAGTATTGAGTACAAGCATTTCTCATGTCTGCAGTATTGAGTACCAGCACTTCTCATGGCTGCAGTTTTTCATGTCTGTGCTATTGAGTACCAGGACTTTGCATGTCTGCAGTATTGATTACCAGGACTTTTCATGTCTGCAGTATTGAAAACCAGCACTTCACATGTCTGCAGAACAGAGTACCAGGGCCTCTCATGTCTGCAGTATTGAGTACCAGCACTTCTCATGTCTCAGTATTGAGTACCAGGACTTCTCATGTCTGCAGTAGTGAGTACTAGCACGTTTCATGTCTGCATTATTGAATACCTTCACTTCTCATGTCTGCATTATTGAGTACCAGCACTTCTCATGTCTGCAGTATTGAGTACCAGCACTTCTGATGTCTGGATTATTGAGTACCAGCACTTCTCATGTCTGCAGTATTGAGTACCAGGACTTCTCCAAGCTGAAGGAAACCACCAATTCCCACAGCCTTTGCTGTGGCAAGCTCTGCCCACTCCCTCTGCCTCTATCCCCCACCCTCCTGATCTAGCGCACGAGGACCACCCCCACCCCCGCCAGAGCACATGCCCCAGGGAACTTTTTCTCTCTGAAGGAGCGGATTTGAGCGATGCATGTCCAAAAACCTTGCTTAGATGATTTTCTCTGATTGAAAATCTGCAGTGCACCTGTCAGGCCGAGCTGCTTTGTAGCCAAGTCAAGTTACACACGTCTGCTCTAGGCATCGTGTTCCTGGCTGAGATGCTGTGCCAGCCTGCCAAGGCCCAGGCTCGGAAAAAAGAGGGTCTTCTACAGACAGTGGAAAGGGAGGGGGGTGACAACATTACAGGAGGGCTGGGTGATTGGAGGGTCACCCACACACATGAACAGAGAGACACACAAAAGAAGCGAGACTACACAAATATGGAGGGGCACCAAGTGATATTAATAGAAATGTGATTATTAAGGAAATTAAGAACAATTACCGGTACTGGGTAAAGTGGTGATGGGGTATATCCACAACAAATCCTCAGCGGCAGCGGGTGTTTGCTGCTTTGCTCGTGCGCTTGGAGTCCTATGGGCATGTAGCCCGCTATAAGAACTAAAAATAAATAAATAAATGCATTAAGAAACGATAATAAGGGTAGTAAAGAAAAACATTTTTAATTCCAAACAAAGTGAAACTCCTGGTAGTAGAAAGGAAACAGAGGTTTGCTCGCTCTCTTTTGATAAAGAGCATACAATGGACGCAATTCTGAAATTATAGAGCTCTCGCTCTCCTGGCCCGAACGGTTTGGCCAATGTACTCAAAGGTGAACCTCGGATTTGGGTTGAAATATTATCCATACTATATGGTCAAAACTGTGCACAAGGCATTGTTGGAGGCGGTCTTTTTGACTACCATTGTATGAAAAAGGCCCACATCTTATGCCGGCAACCTATAATTATTTATTTATTTATTACATTTGATTACACGCTCAAACCCTTGGGTATCATGGCGTAAGTTACATATATCTTAGTTTTCGTATAGAGTATAGACTGCTGTCCATGCTTGACATGAGCAGAAAGATGTGTGCATCTTTTGTTTAAAAGAACTTGAGCGATGGGCTGATGGAAACCACGTCCTTGATGTGTGTCTGACCAGATGTAGAACCGGCTCCTCGACTTCTCATAACACCAAACTCATGGATAGATTGGAAATTTAAGGTGCCAGCAGTGACTTCCGGGATGCCACTGACATTCTTAACCATTCATTACTATGGGTTAGGATGGAGAAAACGGGTTGCCCACCCAAACTCTCACATATTGGGAAGCTTCTGCATGAAGGTTCAGAGGTTCAGGTGAGGTTGATCAGTGAGACGGGCTCCTTACTGTCCCTGTTCAAACTAATAGAGGTATCAAGCAGGGCTGTGTGTTGGCACCATTTATATTTAATGTATATCTTGCGGACTTGCCTACTAGATTAAAGGCAGCTGTAACTGTCCCCCCAAATTAAGTAGGAAGCATATTGTATGCCTTTCTACGCTACCAACGTGTGTAGTACAGACCTATACCAAAAGGAGGGTTATCTAATACCAAGCAGATAAGTCTTGTGTAGTCTCACACCGTGTGACTGCACCAATTCTTACCCAACAGTGGACATTTGTGACAGTGTGATACTGGCTTCGGCTGCACAACTTTCCCCAAATGTGACCCGCAAATGCTTGCTGACCCCTGAATATTCACAGGTGCTTTTTGGGGGTGTTTGCCGGCCTCCTGCACACTCTGCAAGTATCTCGAATCCCCCTATGTCCTCCCTTCCCCTCCAGCACCCTAGGAATATATCAACCTATTTTTCTTGTTCCAGTGCCAGAGTTCTGCCAAATTGAAAAAGAGTGCAATGCCCCACGGCTCTGCGGTGCCCGCCGCATTATGGGGAAGGCGACAGGCCGCCGTGGGGTTGGTAGCAGTGTGCCCTCCCTCTTAGGACACTATTTACATGGGGTGGTCTATCCTTTCCGGACCAATCTCTGGAAAAGTTGGTAAGGTTTGCGGGACCTAAAAGAACCATACACGTGTGTGTTCCAGTGAATCCCTGCACTAATAGTGGAAGCTGCCAGGGTGGGTGTAAGAGCAGGTGTATGGGTGAGAACACAGCCTCTGGCCCAAAACACTGTGTTCGGAGGCCTGAAGACTTCCGGATCCATCGGCAGCACAGGCCCATCACTCAGGTTCTCCCAGTAAAGGGCGACATTACCTTCAGAGAGCTCGCTGGCACAAGCTGTGAGAGTGGATGGAAGAGAAGGTGTTACCTGCCCGACTGGTGATGTACGGTGCTGGAGTGGGGAGGCGGTGGCAGGCCTGCCCATGGAGGTCACCATCGTGAAAGGTGTAATTGGACAGGCAAGTAGATTCCATTCATCTCAGCCCGGCAGCCCATGACACCTTGGCAGCGCATGCAGGAGTGTGGCGAGGGTGGGGGAAGAGTAATGCTTCCAAAGCAGAGACGAAGGATGCTCACACCGTAGCAATGACGTGATGGGCACTGCAAGTTACTAGACATTTACTGTCTGGCCATGATCGAATCCATGAACCTGTCACTGTTAGCGCCCAGTAGGCCTTGAGGCCAGTCGCCTCTAGGGTGTAGAGATCCTTCATTCCTGGAGAGCACAGGCCCCTTATGATATGATATGATAGTTTATTTATATAGCACCTATACACAATGTGTTTCAAAGCGCTTTAAGGCAAGGGAGGGAACAAGGGAAAATACAATGAACGTTCTTACAGGCCATGAACAGTAAGAATGTGAAACGAACTATTGTACTCGGTCTGACGACATTTCAGATAGTGCTTGAGATAAGGCATAGATAAGGAAGGGAGGGGGAGAGTGGGAAGGAAATGGAAACAGACAGGCGACTACCGTACTAGGCCTGATAACATTTCTAGGCGTGCCGGAGAAAACAAAAGGTGAGGGAGAGAGGTGCAGAAAGGGAGGAGAGGAACATAACAAGCGACCATCGTACTAGGCCTGACGACATTTCAGATAGCGCTGGAGAGGCAGGGGAGGGGGTAGGAGTAGAAAACAAGTAAGGGGAGGGGGGGAGAAGACAGACGAGGTTGCTATCATACTATGTCCAGGGACAATTCTGATAGAGTAAGTGCATAGAAGAAAGTAAGGGGAGGAGGGGAGGAGGGGAGGAGATAAAAAAGAGACAAAGGGATAGGTGGAGAGAACAGAGAGTAAGCAGTCAAAATAAGTGGAGAAGCAAGAGGGTAGAGCAAATACAATTGCTGAAGTCAGTAGTAACACATAATGTTGCAAACCAGGAGAGGGGGCGTGGCCAAGCACTGTAAGAATTGGCAGCTTAGCTCTGTTACTCTGCTTTGCTCTGCTCCAAGCAATAAGATACAGACACTAAGACATTGGTCAACCATGAATTTCTTCATGGGTTCTCTTACAGAATACAAGGGTTTTGGGGCATAAATATAAATGTTTACCTTTCAAAGATGCAGTGACAAATAAACTTCTGGGGCACCAGTGGTGCTGGGATGAATATTGATTTCTAAACCAACAATCAGCCCAACACCTCTAGAACACCAGACGGGATCTGAACAGATGGAAGAACAAGTACATTATAAACCTTCTTGTCCAATTTTTGGTAACGTGGACAGAACGGCAGGCTTACTCTGCAAGGTTGCGGATTGTTGGTTAGTTGCAACACAGCGAAAATACAATTATTACCCAATTATAAAAGGGACTGTCCAGTCAAGGTTGTATAAACATATCTACTTTATTATCATTACAACAGACAGTTCTGGCACACTGCAAAATACAACCCACCCTGTAAAGGAACACAGAGGACAGACAGTTTCACAAAGGAAAGGGATGCACTCTGGATACTGACAGGATGGTAGTCGGTAAAGCATTCAGTCTTACTGTTCAAGGTTTTCAGGTTCCAGCACCAAGGGAGCAGGGAGTCGTAAATGTCACTAGGGGTTTTCAGAGAAGGACCAGGAGGACAGAACCACAATGTAACTGGTACTTGAGATGATCTTGATGCTCGAAAGCGTCAAGTCGGTTCCAGGACACTTTTCAGCTCCTGAAACATAGTTTAAGATGGGAGACAGCTGCAGGTATCAGCCGGCAGGCAGTTCAGCAAGCAAAGCTGGACAGATGCCTACAGGCTGCCCTACACGGCAGCTCGGGGTCAAGAATCGTTGTCTCTGTGCTGGTTGGCAGATCTGGAATGCTGGTTGAGGCGTCTCGGATGGCTTTAGTGACTGCAGCGTGACAAAAGTCAATGGTGCCGCTGGTCACGGTTCGAGGGCTCTACTGCTGCGAAAATGTCATTGAAAGAGGGACGCTGGTTGATGCTTCTCGTGGCACTCGTCCTAGCTTCTTCGCAGTGCTCGTGCTGTCCTTTAAGGCAGACGGGCCAAAGCTGGGGAGAGTGTTCACAGGCAACAGCCTTGTCCTTTGTTCAGAGACCCTCTGGCACTTCCCACCTAGGAAACTTGCTGGAAGAACCTAGCAGGGCACCCTGTGTGCTGGCTAGGTACCGGTTCTGGAGCTGCTGGACATGTCCTCTCAGTTTGGTATCACCCTCTGTTCCCTGGTAGATGTTTAGGGGAAGGATCTTGCTTCCATCTTGGAAATCCTGGCCTTCCTTCAGTGGCATAAGCTTTAAGGCTGACTGTACCTTCAGCCAGGGTCGAAATGAGCCGTTCTTCTTAATCCATTCAAAGTCATCAGATGATCTGTTAAGTGAGGAGCTCAGCCCTCTTTTAAAGCCAGATGGGCCTCATTGATTGGTGCAGGCTAAGCCTGCCTTAATGAACCACCCCTCGGTCCCCACCAACTATCTTCTGTTATGCGTGTGGTCATTACCAGAGTGCTTTGCAACAGGAAAGGTAAGAGGTGACAACATATCCTACTAAGTCCCACCCACCTTCCTGTCTGTTGTGGATCAACGTGTCACTCTGGTTAATTAAGCTCGCTTGACTCTTGATCAGAGTGCAGGTCTCCCTGGAAGTTTGTGTCCAGAACAGACTTCTGTCTCCATCAAATCACATACTACTTCCCTCTGAAATGGGGTTCCCTGCAGAAAACAGTTGTCTCAGACATTACGTTCACTGCCCTACATACAGAGTGGTGGGAGCTAGCTTCAAGTTGACACATTGCATATCAAAGAGGTGTTAGTATCCTGCCTCCTGTTTCAGTTCTGTCCTCAGGATTATCACAGGCCTTTTTCAATAAACTCTCATCAGTAAGTGCCACCACCAGCAGAATTTAGACAATAGAGAGAGCGTATCCATGGGGCCTTTGATATTTTAATTAGGCTGGCCATGGCCGGCAGAAGGTGTTGCCTTCCCCCTTCCTGAGATGCTTTGATGTAACCGTGGCTGTCACATTCCAGCTAAATGTGACAGGGAGGACTGCGCCTGCAGGCTCTGTCCCCACGGAGTATGACTTGACTATGTGTTTGTTGTGCAGTGAGCAGAGGAACATGTGTGCAGATTAGCCCCACACATTTTCGGAGGTTGATCTCCCATCATTCATTTTCATTAAAAAACTTCAAAAAAAACCCAGGCGAGTGCACACTCCCCGTGCAGATGGTCAAACTACTCACATCGGCTCCTTGCACTTACCAGCACTATGGAAGCAAATGGCTCAGGGACTGCAGGTGAGTGCAGGAAGTCAGCGGTAGCAGGAGCACTGGTCGTGGGGTGTTGACATATTTAGTGAAGTGTGCACTCCTTGATAATGATGCTGTCACTTTAATATATCTCTTATGTACATCCTTCATGTATATCCCCCTCAAGTGTTGTTTGTCAGTACCTGCCGGATTTATACTTATTAAAATGGCAAGTTTACTTACTAATCACGTCACTCCCCAAAGTGGCGTTTAATGCCACCTCCATCTTTTACTTCATTAAAAAAAGAATACGTGGTCTTTTTCATTGGAATATACATTTTTCAATAAAGTCCTTCCATCTCTTTTTTCATATTTACCTCCATTTTCAAAGGATCAACCTATATATCATCAGAAGGTACTTTAATCTTACAATATTGCATCCTCTAAAAAAAGTCAAAATAAAGAGTCACCTCTTGCATCATGCAATACATTTAAGCGCTCTAAAAGTGACTCTGCGCTGCAGAAAGAGGAAATATTGGAACCAACTATGCCAGCTATTTTAATGAAACTTTGATCTTTGACTAAAACCTTTAATGGAGGCTACTAATACCAAGTTGAAGCAACTGGTTGGTAAATGGTCATTGTTTGAGTCCATAATGTCTGAAGTAGAGCGAAGAGTTGGAGGCACAGAGGATGTCACTAACAGAATGGTATTTCAATCTTAGGGCACCTGGCTAGGTCCCGATTTACCCAGGCGGGTATGCGTAGTATAAACAAAATAATCGGGATGGGGAGATCCAAAACAACGATACAGAAGTGCTAAGTGTGTGGGTTTATTATGTATTCACACAGGACGTGGTAGATAACTTCACAATTTAATTTACATTACTTCCGATAAGCACGAAAGTTAAGTTGAAGAAGACGGACAGGGTTGGTTTATGCAGTAGTGACACAGGTGGGTGTAGGCCTCTGAAGTATAGAGGTCGGCACTACACTGGGATACATGTTGCCTCATAAATCGAGGGGGTATAGGAACCCGCAGTTACACAAAACACAAAATGCACACAACAATCTTTGAATTTTAACGGGTGCAAGTAATGATACAGTTGTGATAGGAAGTTCGACACAGGGAGTGACACAGGGTGTGTTTCGGCCAAAGAAAGTGGCTTGATTGTAGCCGTCTTTGTGCTGGCCTTCGTCAGGAAAAAGGGGCACCAGTGGTGGTGCTGTCCGTGCTGTCTGTGGGTAAAACAGAGTTATTAGGATCTCGGATAGTTGTTCGTTAAGTACTATAAGTATTAAATACGGGCCTAATTGTTGCCCACGTTGTACACCATGTGGTGTTTCTAAAAGACAGCTTACCTGCCGTGCAGGGAATCAGGTGGGTGCTGTCAGGGAAGCCGCGAAAAGTGCGGAACGTCCGGTGCTGGGATTAGCACTTGGTGAAAGGCTTTAGTTTCCTAGGGGCTGGCGTGGTACAAAGTCTCACGAAGCCGGAGTTGGGCGTAATTGGACCCAAGTCTGAAATGAAAATTAAAATTAAAAACCGGTATAGGTAACCTGTGAGGGTCAAGTGCGCCGGGGAGTGTGTCCGCGTAGGAGTCAAGGGGAACTTACTGTTGTCTGGGTGGTACGCTGCCGTGCTGGACGTGGACTGCTGGGAGCCGGATGAGTCGGACAGCGAGGGAGCCGTGTTGGACTGTATAAAGGACAGCCAGTGGCTGGGGACAGGCGAATGGGAACCCACGATTCATGGGCGACACCCAGCTTGGGCCAATCAGGTGGCTGTGCGCCGTGTCCCAATGAAAAGGCGGTACTCCGTGTGTGCTGTTGGGTAATGTAGTCCGGTGCGGTGTATGGGGACTCCTGCTCTTGGATACTTGCACAACATAACAGGTAGGATACATGGTTGCAAACAAAGGTCATTTACGTGCGCCATGTGGATGGGCGAATGCCGACCACCACTACGGATGGTGAAACAAAATAGACTCTCGTATACAATAGTGTTCACAAAGTGGAGGATAGATGTCCAGTGTGCACAAGAGAAGTTAGTGCCAGTACAATAATGTTCACAAGGTGAACAACATTGGTTTCTAATGTGTGTCAGGACACAAGTTCATACTAAACGGTCGAGCGTGGTGGCCACTTGGAGGAGTGCTCTAGAAGTGTTTCCATTCGACGGTTACATTTAGGCCGTCTTGCACAGAGTTCAATTTGTGGACCCATTTTTGTTCGAGTTTGGTGAGGGCAATGTTTATGTCACCTCCTCGTCTTTGTGGCTGGAGTTGTTGGACCACGGTCCATGTGAATTGTTCGTGGGTATGCTTATTCTTAGTGAAGTGTTCGACCAAGGGTTTGTCCTCGACTTGGTTTTTGATGCATGATCTGTGTTCATTAATCCTTTGTTTGACAGGTCTAATGGTTTTGCCAATATAGATCAGATCACAGGGACACTTAATGGCGTAGATCACGTGTTTGCTCTCGCAGTTGGTGTGGCTGTTCTGTTTCCATACCAAGTTCTTGTGGATGAAAGTTTTGCTGTTCGTGGTAAAACGGCAGGCTACGCATTTACCACAGCTGAAGTGGCCAACTACTGGTGGAAGGTTCCATAGTGTGGTGGCTGGTTTGGTAGGTTCTAGGAAGGTGTGGACTAGGGAATCTCTTAGATTTCTGTTCTTTTTGAAGGCAAACAGTGGTTTCTTGGCGAGGGTGCCTTCATTTTTAATCAGATGCCAGTGTTTGTTGATGGTATTTTTGATGAGGTTGCTAACTGGGTTGTATGTGGTGACGCAAACAGTTCTATTGTTCGGGTCTATTTCTTTGGTCGTTAGGCAAATTGAGCGGTCGGTGTTGGCTGCTCTTTTCTTGGCTGTCTTGATGGACTTCCTGGGATAGCCTCTCTCTCCAAGACGTGTTTGTAGTAGTTGTGCATGGTGGTTGAATTTTTCTCTGTCTGAACAGTTTCTCCGGATACGTAGAAACTGACCATATGGGAGATTGTATTTTAATCCTTGTGGATGGTAACTGGTGAAGTGGAGAAGGGTGTTCCTGTCGGTGGGTTTCCTGAAGAGTTCCGTCTTCAGTGTCTCTCCGGACCGATAGATGTGTAGGTCGAGGAAATTGATCTTTTGATGGTCCCATTCAATGGTGAACTTGATGTGTTCGTTCCGTGCATTGAGCCATTGGTGGAAGGCTAGTAATCCTTCAGCGCTTCCTTCCCAAATGAGTAATACGTCATCGATGTATCGACGCCAGACTTTGATGTGTGGTCTGTATGGGTTATCATCGTGGTAGATATGATCTTCTTCATATTGTGCCATATAGAGATTGGCGACGTCTGGGGCGAACGTGGCGCCCATACTGACGCCTTTGATTTGCTGGTATATCTGTTGGCCGAATAGAAAGAAATTCTCGCCCATGGCAATCCGGATGCACTCGACCAGAAAGTTGGTGGGTATGGTGGAGGTGTTGGCTCGTTTTTCAAGGCATGTGGCCAAAGCCTGTAGGCCCTCTGTCTGGGGGATGGAGGTATACAGTGCCTCAACGTCCATGGTGACCAAAATGGACTCATCAGTCAGATGTATGGAGTCTAAGATCTTGATGGTTTCTGTGCTATCTCTTAGGTAAGAGGCCATCTTACCCACGAAAGGCTTCATGAAAAAGTCTGTGTACAAGGAGAGGGGTTCCAACAGTGAATCACAAGCGGAAACAATGGGTCTGCCCGGGGGTTTCGTGGGGTGCTTGTGGATTTTAGGTAAAATGTAGAATGCCGGAGTCCTCGGGTGTGTTTTGTTGAGGAAGATCCTTTCTTCTTGACAAATCCACCCTTGTTCTTCGGCATGCTTCGTAAGGTTGATGATCTCTTCTTGCAGCCGTGGTGTCGGGTCTCTGTTCAACATCTTGTATGAGGTTTTATCATTGAGGAGTCGCAAGCATTCCTGGTTGTAATCTGTGGTGTTCATGATAACAATGCCGCCTCCTTTGTCTGCTGGTTTTATGGTAATAGTAGTGTCCAGATTGAGGTCCTTAAGGGATTGTCTCTCCGTTGGTAGTAGGTTGTCTTGGTAGAAGTTTTTTTGTTTAATTCCGTCGGTGATTGTTTTCATCACGATTTTTTCAAATGTCTCAAATTCACTCGGGATCGTGTGGGGAGGGGGTACGAAGGTAAATTTGGGTTTGAAACCTGTGATGTTCTCTTTGCTCCTCTCTAGTCCCTGGTTGGCTGAATCTTGTTTGCTGGGTATGTATACTTCGAAAAAGTATTTTAGCCTCAAAAAAACCGCACTTTGAGGCTAAAATACTTTTTCGAAGTATACATACCCAGCAAACAAGATTCAGCCAACCAGGGACTAGAGAGGAGCAAAGAGAACATCACAGGTTTCAAACCCAAATCTACCTTCGTACCCCCTCCCCACACGATCCCGAGTGAATTTGAGACATTTGAAAAAATCGTGATGAAAACAATCACCGACGGAATTAAACAAAAAAACTTCTACCAAGACAACCTACTACCAACGGAGAGACAATCCCTTAAGGACCTCAATCTGGCCACTACTATTACCATAAAACCAGCAGACAAAGGAGGCGGCATTGTTATCATGAACACCACAGATTACAACCAGGAATGCTTGCGACTCCTCAATGATAAAACCTCATACAAGATGTTGAACAGAGACCCGACACCACGGCTGCAAGAAGAGATCATCAACCTTACGAAGCATGCCGAAGAACAAGGGTGGATTTGTCAAGAAGAAAGGATCTTCCTCAACAAAACACACCCGAGGACTCCGGCATTCTACATTTTACCTAAAATCCACAAGCACCCCACGAAACCCTCGGGCAGACCCATTGTTTCCGCTTGTGATTCACTGTTGGAACCCCTCTCCTTGTACACAGACTTTTTCATGAAGCCTTTCGTGGGTAAGATGGCCTCTTACCTAAGAGATAGCACAGAAACCATCAAGATCTTAGACTCCATACATCTGACTGATGAGTCCATTTTGGTCACCATGGACGTTGAGGCACTGTATACCTCCATCCCCCAGACAGAGGGCCTACAGGCTTTGGCCACATGCCTTGAAAAACGAGCCAACACCTCCACCATACCCACCAACTTTCTGGTCGAGTGCATCCGGATTGCCATGGGCGAGAATTTCTTTCTATTCGGCCAACAGATATACCAGCAAATCAAAGGCGTCAGTATGGGCGCCACGTTCGCCCCAGACGTCGCCAATCTCTATATGGCACAATATGAAGAAGATCATATCTACCACGATGATAACCCATACAGACCACACATCAAAGTCTGGCGTCGATACATCGATGACGTATTACTCATTTGGGAAGGAAGCGCTGAAGGATTACTAGCCTTCCACCAATGGCTCAATGCACGGAACAAACACATCAAGTTCACCATTGAATGGGACCATCAAAAGATCAATTTCCTCGACCTACACATCTATCGGTCCGGAGAGACACTGAAGACGGAACTCTTCAGGAAACCCACCGACAGGAACACCCTTCTCCACTTCACCAGTTACCATCCACAAGGATTAAAATACAATCTCCCATATGGTCAGTTTCTACGTATCCGGAGAAACTGTTCAGACAGAGAAAAATTCAACCACCATGCACAACTACTACAAACACGTCTTGGAGAGAGAGGCTATCCCAGGAAGTCCATCAAGACAGCCAAGAAAAGAGCAGCCAACACCGACCGCTCAATTTGCCTAACGACCAAAGAAATAGACCCGAACAATAGAACTGTTTGCGTCACCACATACAACCCAGTTAGCAACCTCATCAAAAATACCATCAACAAACACTGGCATCTGATTAAAAATGAAGGCACCCTCGCCAAGAAACCACTGTTTGCCTTCAAAAAGAACAGAAATCTAAGAGATTCCCTAGTCCACACCTTCCTAGAACCTACCAAACCAGCCACCACACTATGGAACCTTCCACCAGTAGTTGGCCACTTCAGCTGTGGTAAATGCGTAGCCTGCCGATTTACCACGAACAGCAAAACTTTCATCCACAAGAACTTGGTATGGAAACAGAACAGCCACACCAACTGCGAGAGCAAACACGTGATCTACGCCATTAAGTGTCCCTGTGATCTGATCTATATTGGCAAAACCATTAGACCTGTCAAACAAAGGATTAATGAACACAGATCATGCATCAAAAACCAAGTCGAGGACAAACCCTTGGTCGAACACTTCACTAAGAATAAGCATACCCACGAACAATTCACATGGACCGTGGTCCAACAACTCCAGCCACAAAGACGAGGAGGTGACATAAACATTGCCCTCACCAAACTCGAACAAAAATGGGTCCACAAATTGAACTCTGTGCAAGTCGGCCTAAATGTAACCGTCGAATGGAAACACTTCTAGAGCACTCCTCCAAGTGGCCACCACGCTCGACCGTTTAGTATGAACTTGTGTCCTGACACACATTAGAAACCAATGTTGTTCACCTTGTGAACATTATTGTACTGGCACTAACTTCTCTTGTGCACACTGGACATCTATCCTCCACTTTGTGAACACTATTGTATACGAGAGTCTATTTTGTTTCACCATCCGTAGTGGTGGTCGGCATTCGCCCATCCACATGGCGCACGTAAATGACCTTTGTTTGCAACCATGTATCCTACCTGTTATGTTGTGCAAGTATCCAAGAGCAGGAGTCCCCATACACCGCACCGGACTACATTACCCAACAGCACACACGGAGTACCGCCTTTTCATTGGGACACGGCGCACAGCCACCTGATTGGCCCAAGCTGGGTGTCGCCCATGAATCGTGGGTTCCCATTCGCCTGTCCCCAGCCACTGGCTGTCCTTTATACAGTCCAACACGGCTCCCTCGCTGTCCGACTCATCCGGCTCCCAGCAGTCCACGTCCAGCACGGCAGCGTACCACCCAGACAACAGTAAGTTCCCCTTGACTCCTACGCAGACACACTCCCCGGCGCACTTGACCCTCACAGGTTACCTATACCGGTTTTTAATTTTAATTTTCATTTCAGACTTGGGTCCAATTACGCCCAACTCCGGCTTCGTGAGACTTTGTACCACGCCAGCCCCTAGGAAACTAAAGCCTTTCACCATGTGCTAATCCCAGCACCGGACGTTCCGCACTTTTCGCGGCTTCCCTGACAGCACCCACCTGATTCCCTGCACGGCAGGTAAGCTGTCTTTTAGAAACACCACATGGTGTACAACGTGGGCAACAATTAGGCCCGTATTTAATACTTATAGTACTTAACGAACAACTATCCGAGATCCTAATAACTCTGTTTTACCCACAGACTGCACGGACAGCACCACCACTGGTGCCCCTTTTTCCTGACGAAGGCCAGCACAAAGACGGCTACAATCAAGCCACTTTCTTTGGCCGAAACACACCCTGTGTCACTCCCTGTGTCGAACTTCCTATCACAACTGTATCATTACTTGCACCCGTTAAAATTCAAAGATTGTTGTGTGCATTTTGTGTTTTGTGTAACTGCGGGTTCCTATACCCCCTCGATTTATGAGGCAACATGTATCCCAGTGTAGTGCCGACCTCTATACTTCAGAGGCCTACACCCACCTGTGTCACTACTGCATAAACCAACCCTGTCCGTCTTCTTCAACTTAACTTTCGTGCTTATCGGAAGTAATGTAAATTAAATTGTGAAGTTATCTACCACGTCCTGTGTGAATACATAATAAACCCACACACTTAGCACTTCTGTATCGTTGTTTTGGATCTCCCCATCCCGATTATTTTGTTTATACTACTAACAGAATGGTGACATTGGAGTCAGCTGTTAGAACCATTCAGAAGCTACAAGAATTAGTGTGAATTGCAGGACACAAAGAAAAAGAACCATTCTGAAGCAATCTGAAAATGTAGAAAATAGAAATTGAAGAATAACCTTTGCATGGTTGGCCTTCCTGAAGTAGTAGAGAAATACAACTCTATTTTATTTCTCAACACCATTTTCCCTAAGCTCCTGGGCCCTCCAGCTTTGCTACAACTCAACATGCAAAGAACTCATCGTGAGGGCCCTCCTAATTCTATACGTAACTCAGGTAGCTCCTGCAGAACTTTAATGTTGGCTTTGCTAGATTATACACACATTTTGGTGTTACTAAACAAAGTGAAAGAAGTTTAGCAAGCAAAATGAAATGGCAGCAGATTATATATTTCACAAGGTGTTTCTAAAGATACTGCCAGCAAGAAGGAACACACCTCTTGCTTTCAGACCCTCCTTAAGAAAACAAAATGCTAAATATGAAATTCTCCATCCTGGAATTATGAAAGTTACTTTGAAAGGTCATACCTCTACCTTTCTAAATCCAAAGGACCTGAGACAATGTATTCAATCATATTAGATGGAAGAAATTGACTGCTCACAACCCCCCCACAACAACCTGGTTGACATGTTTCTGTACGTAGTCTCCATTATCCAATAATACTCAAATTATTCAAACGGAGCTGGAGCTGATCTCCATCTCCTCAGCTCTTCTAGTACCCATGCTTTGGTGTGGCTGTTACTGGTTAGCCACGTTAAAACCCTACTCTGAAAGTTGCTATATTCTGTACCTTAATTTTATTTTGACAGTGTTTGTGTTCCCTCCTCCCTTTTGTGTCCATTACCGCTCCATGCTATGCCTCCAAGATCACTAATATTACACTTTGCGACAGGTTCCTTTTGCTGTTCCACTTCAGGTCTTACTTTCAATTGCCTTACTTTTTACATCAGTCAATATGGATTGTATTTACTCTCAGGCTCCATGTTATGTCATTGAATATTACTTCATGGAATGTTAACATTTTACACAACCCTATTAAGAGACAAAAAGCTATTTATTTTTTAAATAGAACCTAGCAGTCTATTGCTTTTATTCAAGAATCACACCTTTCAGAAGATGAAGTAGCCAAACTCAGAGGTTATGGGAAGGTCAGGTCTTTACAAGTGCAGCACATGACAAGAATAATGGAGTTATTACCCCTAGTAATAAACATCTTAAATGCAAAGTTATCATGTCTGAATCTGACGATTTGGCTCCTTGTAAGAATTTGTATTGATTATGTGGTATATACAATCCTCAATGCATATGGCCCTACCTTGCCTGATCCCACCTTTCGGTCCCTACTGAAGGTTTGTATGTAATCTAATTGTCTGTGAGGATTGTCTAGCCTTATTCTAGATACCAATTTAGATTGTATTCCTTATCTGACCATACTCATACTTATTAAACTCAGAATTGCACCAAACAATCATAATCCAAAAAGATGGAGATTTAATACGGATTTGTTTGCTCCATTTCTTACAGATTGACACAATAACTTATTCACTGATAATAGACATGGGGATACCTCCATTCCTAAAGCCTGGAACTGTTATAAGGCAGTGCTAAGAGGGCATATTATATCAAATGTTGCCAAGTAAAAGAAGAGGCTAAAACAGAAGTCAGATTTTATTTTGATACACTTCAAAATTCTTAAAAAGCAATACACAGATCATCCCACTTCAAATATCTTTAATATCATTACACAATTAAGAATGAAGTATAATAAAATCACCTCTGAATATTCGTGTGCTTCATTACTTAAATATAAAGTTAAACTATATCAATTTTGTAATAAAACATACAGAACACTTGCTTCTTACCTCAAGATTAAAAAGTAACAAACAAGGGTAGCTGTCCTCAAGGATACATTAGGCAATAGAACATTTCTGTGTAAAGACATTATTGTTATTTTTTCCAAATGTTATCAAAAATTATATACATCAGTCTCAGCAAAATACCTCCCAGTCTCAAGAATTCCTGAAGCGTGTCTGACACTCCACTTATACTAAACCTGATCTCAGCTTGCTGAATCATCCCAATATTGGAAATGAAATGTATAAACACATGGATGATCTTAAAAAAGGAAAAGCCCCAGGCCCAGATGGCATTTCTGTCGAATTTTATGCACATTCTAAGGAACAATTAATTCCCAAATTGGATGAACTCTTTACTCACTTTATCACCCATAGTGGAGCTTAAATAACCTTTATTGAGGCAATGTTGGTTGTGTTCCCTAAGCCAAATAATGACCCAAGCGTCCTCAAAGCCTTAGGCCTATTTCACTAATAAACGCTGGCTCCAACATGTTTGCCAAGATCCTATCCAATCGCCTTCTTCCTTACTTTCCCAAATTAGTTAAAAATGATCGGGTGGGGTATATTAAGGGGAGGTTATCCTCTTCTAACATTAGGTTAATCTAAGTCATTCTGGACATCGTTGACAAATCCAATGATAGCTTTGTGGCTGTAACTCAAAATTGCACCAAACAATCATAATTCAAACAGATGGAGATTTAATATGGCCTTGTTAAACAATGATTTGTTTGCTCCTTTCCTGACAGATTCACATAGTAACTTATTTATTGATAATAGGAGTGAGGATTCCTCTGTTCCTAATGACTGGGATTGTTATAAGGCAGTGCCAAGAGGGCATATTATATCAAATGTTGCCAAGTAAAAGAAGAAGCTAAAACAGGAATCAAAAAGCAATATACACAGAATGTCAAATATCTTGAATAACATTGTACAATTAAGTATGATACAATCACCTCAGAATACTCTTCTGCTTCATTACTTAAATATAATGCTAATATATATACATTTCCCGATTAAGCAAATCACTTGCTTCTTACCAAATACTCCCCCTCAATGCCCACTGCTCCAAACAATATATGTGGTATGAAATGGTGCCCACATGGGATTAAATACTCAGGGGAGCATATTTTGTCCTCTGTAAAAGATATCATTAAAGACAATATGAATGCTCTACTGTTTATTAGCACGTTCTTGGTCCCCTCTACTTTTGTCCTGGTGGGGGTCGTCTTGAGACCATTAAAATAATGATGCCCCCATTATCTTGTACACCGTATATATTTTACCGGTCTCGTTACTTTTAAAATTGTATAGATCAATTGATGCATGTTTGGACAAATTTGTATGGAAAAAGGGAAAACATGGAATCTAGATTGGTAAACTTAAAATCCCCATTTAGAGTGGAGGCGTAGGGGTTCCTACTTTTAGAAATGATCACTCAGCATTTGTGTTAAGACACCTTTAGATGTGGTTTGCGCCTGTAAATTATAACATTTGGAGAAACATATGGTCTTTCCTTTATCACTTGCAGATTGTTATATGCTAAAAGGCAAAAATAGATTTAGCAAATGCACACATGTTGTGGTTTCTGCTAGTTATATTTGAATGTATTTGGTCAATACAACCTCACATCACTTTAATTTACTCTATCTTTGGATCAATAATTTGAATTGTGTGTATGGTAAATCTATCTTTTGAGGAACTTGGTTTAATTAAGGTATTATATATGTTCACCAACTATTGAATCATGGAGTGCCACTTACCTTTGATGAACTTCGACAAACATTTTCTATACCTCTATCTTTTTGGCACCAATATTAATGGACAATTTTGAGGTCCTAATATCTAGTACACATGCTCCTCGGCCAAACAGGTTTCCACAGTTATGCCATTTTCAGTTCACTGCTTCAATTTAAAAAAAAAACGTGTTGGTTGAACATTTGTTCAATCAAGAATGGGGATCGCTGGTAGCCTGGCACCAGGACGGTAGCTTACCCGATGATATCAAATGCAGGACTTTGATTTGGAAACATTCTAAGACTACCTCATCTGCCAGTTTGACTCAAAGTTTGTACTTTGATATGAAATGATACAGGCTGGCACTGTTTAGATGTAGAAGGCACATTCAAACATATGTTTATTCACTGTAAATGTGTTCAAACATTTTAGGAAAGGGTTTGGAACACAATGAAACATATTTATAAAATACAACATGATTGCAACTTGACATTTCTCTTTTTGGGAAGCTCACTTTTCCAGAATGCCTTAGATTCCAGTGTATTTTTGATCATTTGGTCATTTTTGCAATTCAAACTATCACCACCAATTGAACAAATCTGGATAGTATTAATTAGAACATTTGGTGGAACTCTATTTGTGATATTCATAGGTTGGAGGGATGTATTGCTGCCTCTCCATGTCTTATTTTCAAACATGAATTAAAGTGGAACATGTCCCTCGAATCTTTACATACCAATGTTCCCATTGTATAATTCTAACTGGTTGCTATCTAATTATCCTGTCCCATCAACTCGCCCTCTTGTCTCTGTCTGTCTTGCTTGTCTTGTCTCTGTTTTTGTCTCCCTATTTGAAAATTGATGTTTAAATCATGTGTAAGTATGACGTAACTCACATTGCATTCTCCGATCATTCTATTTCATACTAAATTGTATTTTTGCACCCATCTTAAGATCGCCTTCTGGGTGTTTGCTATGCTCTACTATTCTTCAA
Organism: Ambystoma mexicanum; assembly: GCF_040938575.1. Classification (NCBI taxonomy): domain Eukaryota; kingdom Metazoa; phylum Chordata; class Amphibia; order Caudata; family Ambystomatidae; genus Ambystoma; species Ambystoma mexicanum. The sequence continues at coordinate 1,512,107,811 of NC_090922.1, forward strand.
TAAAATACCTTTAAACGAGAAAAGGATTAACAACCTGGTGACCTAGAGGAAAGGGGAGATTGAAGGGGCAATGTAGGAGCTGGGCCCCCCTAATGGAGTGATCACCCACTTGGCAACATGTGACCCTGTGGAATAATGTAATGTCAGAAGAGACATTTCCACTCCAGAGGCGCTCCAGAGGGTCTTCTCTCTTCATCCACAGGAAAACATGCTTCAGAGATAAAGAAATGCCCATTACAGAAAGATTCCGAGAGGAATCTTCACTGATTTATGGTACAGTAATTTGTAAAATACATTTAACTTTACTGTATTGGGCTGTGTCAAGCTACATCGTATTTGCATGATATCAAGCTGATGGTTGAGATAAACCTGAAATCATGGAGTAACAGGTAGGATCGCTCCACTCTGATAGGAAACATGGTGCCCTAATGGACCCACAGAATGACGCACAGAATTAAGTAGGCGCCTGGACCCCCAGCAATGAGCAATCAGTGCCTATATACTCCTCTGCTGTTTCCTCCATCTCTGACACCGTGTCATTCATCAATAAATGCTATGATATCAACATCAGAAGGGGGAATACAGCATTTTCTGTGCCGTGTACTTCTTACATGTCTGTATTGCTTTGAGGTGACGGTCATGAGATGTATGGGCAGTGTTAGAAAACAGTGGCGTTAATTCCCTACCCAACATTTTTCCTGCACCGATTCTTGGTGGATTTACTGCCGGCAGAATTACTGTGTGGTAAATCGGCCAATTTTTGGAGGAACAGTGGTGGATTCTCTTCCAGCCTGTTGTAGGAGGTAAACCCTCAATTTATCTCCAAAAACTGGACTCCTTGGGAATTCACCGTTATTTATGATCCTGTGATAACTACACGGGACCAAGTGGTGGTAACGGTAATTCCATTTGTTGGTATTTCGGTGGATTTAACACCCAAATACCACCCAACTCGTATTGAGGCCTGATTTTTTTTCTGCTATGTAGTTCCCTCATCCCTCCTTATCCCTCCCCTGCATTATTGCCACTGTAGCATACTTCCTTCTCAGAAGGGTTTGCCAACCAGTGCTTTTTGCTATACACAATGATGCTGTTTTTTTTTTTTCTCTCTCAGAAAGTGAACTCCGTTCAACAGACCTTGCTTTCGGAATGCTCAATACCAAATAATAAATCTTGCTAAAACCCAATATATGGCCATAGGCCGCACAAAATGCTAAGATACTACCATATCCTACTCCATAGGTAACATCAAAAGGGTATCTTCATAGACATATCAGGGTTATGAAGTTAGCTCTGGCAAAGCCAAAGTGAATAAGATACTACAACAGATAGAAGAGCTAGGGTACGGGGCATCGTGGGCACGGTTCTGTCTTTCTCTAAACGGACAGCAGGGTACAATCCATATGGAATCCGCACCATTTACATGCAGAAGTGATCTGCGGCTTTTCTTTATGCTTTAGAGTCATCTTATGCGGATTGGTCTGGTTGGGCTGAAAATATTGAGGGATTCATCTGGAGATTAATACTTGGCTTTACTAATGATACGCCTATCGAGGCTGTGAGACTGGAATTGGGATTCATTTCACTATCTACTCGAATCCCGCTCAACAGAGCCAAGTTGTACATCAAGGTCATGCCCTCAGGACTCAATGTTCAATGTGCTCTAGAAAGTGGACAACGCCCTGTAACAAACACATTTAAGACTATATTGGACCCTGCAGTGGGAGCATGGTGAGGGTGCCATGTTAAAGTCATTGAAAAATAATGCGGAAAGATTTGACTGGGTAAAGAGCCACAAGAAGGTTGTTAGCATGAACTGTCTTCAAAGCTCTTCTAGGATGTCTTTTTAGGTATAAATAACCAAACCTTACTTAAAACGTATTCCGTCAGTAACAACGCGACAAATATTCATTAATATTAGATGAAATCGCTCAAATGTGCTGGAAATTAGAGGTGCATGGTCTGGTATGAATGTGAAAGAAAGGTCATATAGAATCTGCTGTGATCAAAACGAAGTTGAGTCCGCAAGAGACGTCCTTACTAAATGCTCCTCTATAACACATGTTTATGAATGTTACTTTTCAAAATATGTGGACGATCTTAATTGCATAACTTGTGAATCTTTCTGGTTGAGATGTGTGTCAGGAAATAGTAGGAGTTTGATCATGGCCATCACACAGGTTAGGAAATGTGTGCAAAAGCAATTGAGAAAATTTGAGGATGATATAAAAGTGCTAGCTGAGCTTTACTTTGCTGATTTTATATCTGATGAGGTTGCAATCTACTTTGTTTTCGTCTTTCCTTTGTATTCCTCTTTTAAAAAATGGCTTTTTTAATGATTAGATGGGAGCAGATTTATCTGAATTCGCCTGAATTGTAATTTTTATATATGTTTGTATGTGAACTTGCTTTCCTTATTCTTAATGGTTCATTGTCTGAATATCTCTGTAATTTGTGTTGTCTCTTTTATAGATGTAATGATGACAATGTTTCCTGTGTGTAAACGTTTTATAACTTTAAACACAATAAATGCATATAAAAAAATGTGTCTTTTTCTGGGCCCTCTCTACTGACACACCAGCAGCTGCCATGTGCAATGGCAGCTACGGAGCACAATGTGTGCTTTGCTAACAGCCGGCTGGAATCAAAGTCATTTCAACACACATGGACTGCGTTTGAAAGTGTGCGCCCATGATGCAAACTTTCATTAAATGCATATCCTCGTGGCCTGGTGGAAGAACCTTGCTTAACTATGAATATATAACTATATCTCGTTCCATAAAGAGGAAGCTGAGTGCAATCAGTTAACAACTCCAAAGCCCAAAGTGATGGCGTGGTTATTAAGAAGGAGCCCTTCGAGTCACAGCGCTATGTGTGTGGTGGTGTCCAGTGTCGGCAGGAGCCCCCGCATCAGATGGGAAACCCACTGCTGGGGAGGACTGAGCCCTTCCTGGAGGTCGGGAGATGCATCCTCCGTGGGTGGGCGAGGGATGGGAGCGTCTAAGGGCCTTCTGCAACACAAGCATCAGGGAGAGGATAACTGGGATCCTTTTACTCCGAGGCAGGCAGACAGAAGAGAGGGGAGGTAGAGTGCACGTAGGGAGATTATCCATAGTGCATGTAGGATTTAATGATCACACGTGTATCGCTTTAGATTCAGAGATGAATTGATAACCAATGATGACTATTGACCATTGATGAATTGATGACCAATGAGGACCATTGATGAATTGATGACCAATGAGGACCATTGATGAATTGATGACCAATGTTGACCATTGACCATTGATGAATTGATGACCAATGAGGACCATTGATGAATTGATGAACAATGATGACCATTGGCCATTGATGAATTGATGCCATTGACCATTGATGAATTGATGACCAATGTTGACCATTGACCATTGATGAATTCATGACCAATGATGACCATTGATGAATTGATGACCATTGACCATTGATGAATTGATGACCAATGTTGACCATTGACCATTGATGAATTGATGCCATTGACCATTGATGATTTGATGACCATTGACCATTGATAAATTGATGACCAATGATGACCATTGACCATTGATGAATTGATGACCAATGATGTCAATTGATGAATTGATGCCATTGATTGATTTGAGCTGATATATGGTACATGTATGTACAACATCCTTGAATTAAATCCAATCATGTAGTGACCCCATTCACTATTAAATATTCATTAACAGTGCATATAAATAATATTAATTTAGGGTGTTTAGTATGAGACCAGTTTAATTCCATTTGGTTTGAACCTAAATGACATAGGGTTGACTGTCATGGTCTTTAACTTAAGCAGCCCTCTTTAGCATTGCAGTAATAATTTTGGAGTCAGGCACAGGAACACACCGTTCAACCCACAATGTATTGTTCTATTGGAACTGGGGAGAATACCTGTAAACAGGAGGAGGCCCCTCCATCTTCAATATGTCCTGACTGCACTCACTCCCTTGGACGCCGCTGCGCCCGACACTCCCTGCAGGGAAGCCACTCTGCAGGCTGAAGTCACAAGGAACAACCATTTTTACAGGGTTATTTTGTAGCAAAGAATTACTCTAAACATTGAGCAGAAACTATGCCCCTCACTTGAATCGTTTTTTTAAATCATCTTCATGGACATATCGTCCAGGATTTCACTGGAAAGTTATTTGGATGAAGACCGCCCAAGTCCTCAGCCATTACAGTTAGGGTAAGGATCTCCAAGGAGGGTGCTGACCTTCACCCTAACCACTGTACAGAACATTTGCAGCAACCTGCAGCTGAAAGAGACTGTCTGGCACTAGACAGCGGTACCCACAACTGTGCCGCTGAATTAGCAAACCCTACAGGTGGCCCTGGCAAGTATCAGTGGTGGGAATGGCAGTAGACAGACTCTCCTTCCCTTAGGGAACCACTGGAGGATCTTGGAGGGACCTACTGACCAGAATGCACTGGCTTGGCTCTTTCTGATATTTTGAGCTGATTCAAACAGCAGTGAGTGCTCCAACAGCCTTTCGAGTGCTGCAGCGAATAGTCAGGGCTGCTCTTGAGACTATATAGTTTGAGATGCTTTGAGAGCTCTGATCCGAACCAATAGAAACAGTGCCTGTCTGTTCCAAGCTTCTCTGAGCTTCAGGCATTTGCAGGTTAAGGAACCACATTGTTAGACCCGGTCTATCCAGCTCGTAGTCGAAGTCAAATCTCCTCTTTCACACTCAGAGACTACGTTCAATCTTGAATCCAAGTGGATTACAGTGTCGCTGTATCGAGCCTTAAACTGTTGCCACTTGTTGAACAGTTCCAGATTGCTGAATTCCATCGAACTAGTTAGACCGATCTGAAATTGATTTGATGCACCAGAAAGCGCTCAGATACCCAACGTGAACTCAGAAAGAAGACAATAAGGTTTCCAATAGTGGTCCTGTCTCATTGGCCTTGTTGTATGGGCCCCAGTGGCCTGTAACACCCCACTTTCTTTACCATAAAGACCCTCGGCCTCATTCTGAGTTTATTGGTATCCTCGCAGTAGAGCTGCCAGAATACGGGCAAGTGTAGATACCATTTCCGGCACTCGGTTTGGCAGCGTTTCCACTGGATTCCGAGTGCTGGTTCGATGGTGTAAATCCCCATTCATGGAGCCTCAAAAGATCCATGAGGAGATTTGCCGGCATTACCGGCGCTGGCGCAAGTGATGAGGGCTTTTTTTGGCACTAGGGTGCTTGTGTAGGCGCGTGTACTTCAATACCCAGTGCCTATCTCTCCTAATGTCTGCATGTCTCCTCCCCCCTTACTTGTTATCCCCCGCTCCCTCTCCAGCACTATCTGAAATGTCGTCAGGCCTAGTACGATAGTCGCTAGTTTTGTTCCTCTCTCTCATCTCTCCATCACCTTGTGTCATTCTCCGGCCCTACCAGAAATGTCGTCAGGCCTAGTACGGTAGTCACTTGTCTGTTCCCATTTCCTTCCTATCTGTGCCTTAGCTCTTGCACCATCTGAAATGTCGCCAGGCTGAGAACGATAGTTAATTTCACATCCTTACTGTTCATGGCCTTTAAGAATGTTTTGTATTTTCTCTTGTTCCCCCCCCTTGTCGTGAAGCGCTTTGAAACAAATTGGGTATAGGCGCTATATAAACTATCATATCATATCATGCACTGAATAGCCCATTACAGGGGCAGGTTGATTGTGTTTTTAATAGTTTGCGCACCCTTTTAGTTTCATTAAAGACTCATTTTTAAGGAACCTTGCTTGGGCATTTGTCTTATGTTGGTACTTTCCGGATCCTTGTTTTTGATGCTTCCCCGCTGGCTGACAACCCGTTGAAGATATAGCCTGCCCTCGGCCAGTGCCACCTTCTGAGACAGAGTCGGTGTGCCCGTTTCATCTTCTGGATTGACGTCACTGCTGGATTGGTAGTAGTCTGGGGCTGAGAAGGAGACACATCTTCACTACATTAGTCATTTCATCACATGGACAGCGCAGGAGGTGGTATAGGATTGCCGGAGGACATGCGATGGGTAGCTCTCTTGTATGGGGGTGCACTCTGTCTCAGAAGTCACATTATAGACAGCTCGAGCTTCCCTCTCATTCTCTATCAGATGTCACTTGGAATATTTACTTGCAGCTGAGAGCTACCGATCACTCCACATGTAATGATTTAGACGGTGAGCGGGAGGCGGTGCACGGGCACGCAGATGCTTGGTTGCAATTGGCTGCTGCTCTTCTGATGTTGCATCCAATAGGAGGTGACCTACGCGAGCCAGCCAATCTGCAGATTTTGCGTGTATCCATCTATGAATCTATCTATCTATTTATCTATCTATCTATCTGCTCCTTTCTACAGCGCCACTAACCCGTAGGCATCAAGGCGCACTTGCATATGAAGCACTTGCTGGATTTGCGGTGAGTTGCTGAAACACGGGCATAGATTTTTTATAAATTGCAGCGTTGGGTGCGCTGCCAATAACGCACGCCTAATGCCCTGAGCTCCTGGGCGCCCCGTGTCAGTGCTGTGATTGTATGATAACTATGTCTCAGATTAAATGTTTCCATAATACATGCATTCCTCCTCCGGTGAGCACCTGCCGTAATTTGTATTACATTAGCCAATCAATACACAAGCCCTCAGGGCAAACTAGGACATTGATTGGTTCCCCAACATGCTGGGCCTAGGTAATGAAAGATGGCTGACGGCTGCCAGTATAGATTAAGGTGGTTATGGATGAACAAGAAAGCACTTCAGAAAAATAGAATTAGATGCACGTTCAATTAGGGCTCTTCCTTCTTATGTGTGAGATAGATTTTTCACACATGGAAGTGTTTTATTTGAATAAGATATAAGAGCTATTTTATATTAAGTCAATGCGACAGCAGCTGAAAAGCAAGAGATAAAGGGTGGGGGGCTTCCACATGGGAGCTAGGGCTGGAAAATGAAACAATGCAATAGGGAATCCCACCAGCGATGAGGGTGGGGTGTGATTGTTCTCACCCCTTCCCATAAACATGTTTCGGGACATTAATAATGAACACCTGTAAAATAACCCAGGGAAGGGGTGTTTCCCCATAATGTCGTTGCCGAAGTATACAAGGTGCGTACCTTTTAACTCTCAGAAGAGTAGAATCCTAATGACTGACTTCACAAGCATCGTGATCAGGACTTCGCCTGGTCTTTTGGGCTAAGTGCCTCACCCCTGGTCCTGGATACCTGGTCCCCGGGGCCCAGCGACGTTTAAAACATGCCCGAGCTCACTAAACACGAGTGCAGTGTTCACGGGGGAAAGGTCTTTGGGGGTTTTCTGAGATCCGCTGAGACATTTTTGACAGATGCTGGATCTGGGACAATGCAGTGCAGTGCCCGCATTGGAGGGGGTGCGTCACATGGTAGTTACCCCTTTAAAGGCCACCAGCACATGAGTAAAACGCATACACACTACAGAGAGGCAGTTAAGTCTGCACAATGCACTCTACATTTTTCCAAAGCCACCGCCTCTGCACCGGCACTCTCCGATATACTGGACTGTTTGGGAATGTCTCAATTTCTTTATTCTGAAGTCTCCCTCTGAATTGGGAAAAACGAAGCATGAGCCCAAGGCGCATGAGCGAACAGTAAAAAAAATGTGTCTTAGAATTTAAAAGTGCCTCGCAGAATGGCAGTTTGATGTTGGGCAGTGGTAGTATGAGGTGGAATGGTGGTAGTATGAGGTCGACTGGTGGCAGTTTGATGTTGAGTGGTGGTAGTATGAGGTGGAATGGTGGTAGTATGAGGTCGAGTGGTGGCAGTTTGATGTTGAGTGGTGGTAATATGAGGTGGAATGGTGGTAGTATGAGGTCGACTGGTGAGAGTTTGATGTTGAGTGGTGGTAGTATGAGGTGGAATGGTGGTAGTATGAGGTCGACTGGTGGCAGTTTGATGTTGAGTGGTAATATGAGGTGGAATGGTGGTAGTATGAGGTCGACTTTTGGCAGTTTGATGTTGAGTGGCGGTACTATGAGGTGGAATGGTGGTAGTATGAGGTCGACTGGTGGCAGTTTGATTTTGAGCGGTGGTAGTATGAGGTGGAATGGTGGTAGTATGAGGTCGACTGGTGGCAGTTTGATGTTGAGTGGTGGTAGTATGAGGTGGAATGGTGGTAGTATGAGGTCGACTGGTGGCAGTTTGATGTTGAGTGGTGGTAATATGAGGTGGAATGGTGGTAGTATGAGGTCGACTGGTGGCAGTTTGATGTTGAGTGGCGGTACTATGAGGTGGAATGGTGGTAGTATGAGGTCGACTGGTGGCAGTTTGATGTTGAGTGGTGGTAGTATGATGTGTAGTGGTGTTAGCACGAGGTGGAGTGGTGGCAGTATGATGTGGTGTGGTGGTTGTATGAGGTGGAATGCTAGTAGTATGAGGTGCAGTAGTGGTAGTATGAGGTGGAAGTGTGGCAATATGATGTGTAGTGGTAACAGTGTGAGGTGTAGTGATGGTAGTACAAAGTGGATTGGTGACCGTATGATGTGGAGTGGTGGTAGTATGATGTGGAGTGGTGGTAGTATGATGTGTAGTGGTGGGGGCACAAGATGGAGTGGTGGTAGTATGAAGTGTAGTATCAGCAGTATGAGGTGGAGTGGTGGTAGTATGATGTGGAGTGGTGGTAGTATGAAGTGTAGTAACGACAGTATGATGTGTAGTGGTGGCAGCATGAGATGGAGTGGTGGTAGCATGAAGTGTAGTAACGATAGTATGATGTGTAGTGGTGAAAGCATGAGATGGAGTGGTGGTAGCATGAAGTGTAGTATCAGCAGCATGAGGTGGAGTGGTGGCAGCATGAGATGGAGTGGTGGTAGTATGAAGTGTAGTAACGACAGTATGATGTGTAGTGGTGGCAGCATGAGATGGAGTGGTGGTAGCATGAAGTGTAGTATCAGCAGTATGAGGTGGAGTGGTGGTAGTATGAGGTGAATTGGTGGCAGTATGAGGTGTGGTGGTAGTATGAGTTGAAGTTGTGCTCTAGCACCTTGAAGCGTGTCATGTGCTGGATGGAATTATCAAAAATGATCTTGGAAACAAATAACCCGACAGACTCAAAGAATATGGCAAAGTACTGCTTTATTATCAGCATTACAATAAAGTAGGGCAATCTGGCAAATAACAGGCAGTAATTCATGCACTCACACCCAAATGTTATTATATATAAGTTTTATACCTCGAAATGCGTCACTATGAATTCGTCCTAGGTGGCAGCTAAAACGTTTTGAAGGGAGGAATTGGTTAAGGGAACATATGTAACTGTAGCATACATAAGTGTTAATAATTTTATTGGCTGCCCCTATTCTGGTGGACACACCTCAAAACACCTCTTAATACGTATAACACTGACTATAGCAGAAATATAGCAAAGGGTTGGTCTTTGCAACATTGTACAGCATGTCGCTACACAGACCCTCTGATTGGACGGCATGCTTTCTCTGACAAATCAAGTGGTCCAGGGATGAACATCAATTTCTAAACCATCAATCAACCCCACACCTCTAGTACACCAAAAGGGATCCATACGGATTGGAGTGCAAGTAAATTATAAGACCTCCTTTTCTAATTTTGGTAAGGTGGACAAAAAGACAGGCTTATTTCTGCAAGGTCGTGGATCGTTGGTTAGTTGCAACACAGCGAAAATACAATCATTACCCAATGATAAAAGGGAGGTTGTATACAAATATCTACTTTATTATGACTACAACAGACAGTTCTAGCACACTACAATTACAAACCCCACTGTAAAGGTACCTAGAGGGCAGGCAGTTTCACAAAGGAAAGGGATGCTCTGAATACTGACAGGCGGGTAGTTGGTAAAGCATGCAGTCTTGCTGTTCAAGATTATTTCATTTCAACACCAATGGGGAAAAAGATCAAAACTCTCTCTAGGGGCCTTCAGAGAAGGGCCAGGGGTGCGGAACCACAATGTACCTCGTGCTGAAGAAGTTCTTGGTGATTGAAAGTATCACACTTATCCTGCTCCTCTGCCTGTTATGCATGATGCCAGGACCACAGTGCTCTGCAACAGGACAGACAAGCGGGTGACAACATAAACATAAGTCCCACCCATCTTCCTGTCCGTTGTAGATCAAAGTGTTTCTCTAGTTAACTGAGCCCTCAGTGACTCTTGTTTAAAGCACAGGTTTTCCCTTGAAGTACGTTCTGGGACCAGACTTTCTGTCTCCACAAAACCACATATTTCTCCCCTCTGAAAGGGGTCAGCTCTGCAGGGGGTTGCCCACGGTAAATAATGGACTCAGACATGCATTTCACTGCCTTTCACACAGAGGAGTGGGAACTAGCTTCAAGTTGGCACATTGCACACCAAAGGGGTGTTAGTCCCATCTTCCGGTTGTCTCTTTGGCAACTAAGCGCCTAGCAGGCTTTCTTCAATTATCTCTCATTAGTATGCACTGCCAGTGGCCAGAAAACAAAGGGATGCAGATCCATGGAGCCTTTCATATTTTAATTAGGCTGCTCAGGGCTGGAGGAAGGTGTGTCTCCCCCCTTCTTGGAATGCTTTGATGTACCCAGGGCTGTCACATTCCATGTGAATATGACAGGGGAAGATTGCGCCTGTAGGCTGTGACTTCCCAGAGTACAGGTGACTATGTGTTTGGTGCGGGAAGCAGATGAAATGGGTGTAGAATGGCCACACTCATTTCTCTGAGGTTGGTATCCCAGCATTCATTTCTAATTTATCAAAAAATCAAAAAAGCACAGGCGAGTGCACTCTCCCCGTAGGGATGGTCGAATTCCTCACACACACCCTCCTGTGGAGCAGGGCTGATCACTAAACGAATGGCATGGCACCCTGTAAAATATTGTGCCCACCCACTGATGTGATCAAGTGATCACCACTATTCTAATAGACTAGCACCCTCTGAACATCGTGCCCACTTACTGTTGTACTTCAGTGAGGACCACTATACTAATAAACTAGCACCTCCTGACCATCATGGCCATGCCCTGTTGTGGAGCAGGGCTGATCAACTAATGTCATAGCACCCTGTAAAATAGCTTGCCCACCCCCTGATGTGGTCATGTGATCACCACTATACTAATCGACTAGCACTCCCTTAACATCATGGCCACTCCTGCTGTGGAGCAGGGCTGATCAACTAATGTCATACAACTCTGTAAAATATTGTGCCGACCCGCTGATGTGGTCACGTGATCACCACTATACTAATGGACTAGCATCCTCAAACATCATGGCCACCCCCTGCTGTGGAGCAGGGCTGATCACTAAACTGATGTCATGGCATCATTTCCAACCCCTGCTGAACAATTGCAGAGGGCCATATAACAAAGGACCTTATAGTTTGAGAGCCAGTGATGTACCGTGCATCTAATGACTGTTGAAGATGACTTTCACTAGGGGTGGGCATGAGTTGTCCATCTGACAGTAGAGACCCAATCACAACCCAACCCCTTATAGAAAGTATACTTCGATATTCCCTTTGAGCCTACCACAACCCCCATAGGTTTTTCTTATTTGCCAAGTAGTATGACGTCACGTATGATGAATATTCTCTATATAAGTATGATTTTTTATTAAATGTTTGAGAGAAAAACTGTGCGACGTCCTTTGACATCCGTTGTAACTCCCTGTTTTAGATAATTGTTAATAAAACAGTAAACTTTGCCATCTTCCTGAGTTGGCTCCGTTACTTGGTGCAATAGTTACTCTGCTTCCCGTCCACTGCATGACACGCTACCTGATAAAAAGGGCCCTAACGCTCCATAGTGTGGTAATTACCGCAAGGAGTGATTATGCAGATTCGCAGCATTGGGACTCGCCAGCAACATCATGGGGTCGACTTGACCACGTTTTCAGTGGGACCCCAAGGCAGGGATATGAAATCACCAAATTGCCAGGGAGTGCTGGAAGACTTCAAGTTATGATAGGGATAAGTTTGCATACTGACCAATCACCACTGCTTGTGGTCGTACAGTGCTGGTACCTTGTCCGAGAAATCGGCGGATTGTCTCCACACCTAGCGTAAGTTCCTGGTCCAGCCGTGAGTGGTGGTTCTGTGGAATCTGTGCTCAGGAAGAACTGAAAGAGAAAGGAGGACAGTCTCCTCAAGGATAGGATCATCCCTGGCCACATCCCGACCAACCGTGCCCACATCTGTGGGTATCATCAGTGATGATGGGTAATCCCTGCTCTCCAATTCACCCGCACCACGGCAGGGACATCATTTATGGGTTGCCAGAGGTCGCAGCTGCAACCTCTGAGGTCTCCCTTGCGACCTTTGAAAAAAGAAAATAAATAAAATGTATTTTTTTTTTTTTGTAATGCAAGCTCCTGGGCTGTGGCCAGCACCATGTGGCTCTTTACTTCTGGAGTGGCTGCCTTTCTTGTTCAGGCCCCTTAAAAAAAGAAGAAAAATAAGAACAGGAATGCCACGCAGAAAGAATAGGAAAACCAAATAATGTGTCTTTCTGGAATTCTATACAATAATTGCTAGACTCATTAAAGGTTTATTTAAGGCACACTTCAGGGGGTAAGTCACTGATTTAGTCTGTTCTTAAACTCCTCAACTCAGCCTTTCATCCTTCTGAGGTCGATAAATGAGTAACAACACAGGTTGGGTGATATTGGGTGTATATTTTTTCCATATGAAGCTCTTAAGCCTAAGTGCTATATAATAACACATCATTATCATTTGGTCATGGACGTCTGCTTGCATTCACAGTAATTTGGTAATATGGGCCTATACACACTGATCTTAACAATACATATGGCGATCCATTCTTGTATGAAATGTACATCACATTATAGCGATATCGTAACCATATTTTTCGTAGTGTACAATGCTATGTGATGCCACTTCCTTTATTGTCAACGGATGAAATGTTGAGTTCCATCGCTTCCCGCGATACACTTCGGGTGGGGTCAAATGACATCACTTCCTGTGATGTCACTTCCGCTACCCCTGGCATTTTGGTGAAATGACGTTTCTGCACCACGGCATGTCCAGCCCACCTTGCTCCTTCCACCTGCTCTCGAGCGAGATCCGTGTTGGTGGGGGTTCCAGACTAAAGCATCCTCAGTAAGATCCCTAATGAAACACTTGTGTATAGGCGCGTTACAAATGCCATATCATATCATATCATAGGGCGACCATGTCCTACACTAGACTCACTAGACCCAGACTGAACCTCCACCCCCACTAGACAGGCCAAGCACTGAAAAGACCCAGGCTGCCCGAACTGCGGGCAGTGCCCATCAGCCCCGTGGCCGACATTACCGGGCCAAGATTTTTTGGGCCCTGGCACTTATTTATTAACAAATTAAGCACTGCCTGTCATTAAATACAGGCGAGGTGACCAGTGTGGTGGGGGAATCTGCCATGTTCATGAGTTCATTGGAATGCTGATGATGGTGAAATGTACCAAGTCCCGGGGTCATTGCCTGTTACTGAATGTTTCCTTCCTGAGAGATCGAAGAGGCGCGCAAAGTCTGGGCGCTACTGGCAGTGAGTGCCATATGTACGGACATACCCTCGAGTCCCTAATGCTAGTACTAGGAGTCGCACTTGTATCGCTAGAGATCCGATGCTTCTCAGCTGAGTACAGAGCTTTTCCCAACCAGAATTTATCTGATTCTAAGAGCCAGAGATCTGCTCTAAAGGCTCACATGCCCAGATGAGGCTTCTGGGAACTAGAGTGGTGGTTTCATCATTTTAGGGGGTACCTCGATCCACATTGTCTATCCATTGTGTTGGCCAAACTGAAGATGTCATACTGTTCTCACCAGTTGGGAAATCCGTCCACGATGTCAGATGAACTCCAGGTGCACTCTTGAATTTCCTATTGGTTGGTTTGTGCCTCATAAAACCAACATGGAGATTTGTGATAGGATGTTTAAAGTGATGACTCAATTAAAAAAAAAGAAAAAAACATGTTTTGCTTTGAAAGGGTGCCTTTCGCCCGTTGGCAGAAAGAGAGAGCGAATAATCTTCATATGTTTATTGTTTTTATTTCTGTGATTTTTGTAGCGTGAACCGGACCCCGTGAGCCATCGCGGAACTTTCCAATTAAATCACATGCTAGGAGGTGCAGACAGGGAGCTATTCTGCATAATGAGCTCTTTACATTTAAATTACATAGCTTTGGGGAGGAAAGGGAGGATATTCAATATTTGACATTGACATATAAATGTAATTTTTCTCCTGAAATGGCGGCCATGCTTGAGGAATTGTGTCCTCCATGCAGCACCCTCCAAGACACAGAGAGGTAGGGGGGAAGGAAAGGGGGGAAGGAAATATTTATACGCTCCACCAAACTCACCCCCTGACTTAGGTAAACCTAAACATAATACACATCAGGTTTGGTGGACAGTGTAGTGACATAGGTGCAGCATCCAACTCTCGCTGTGACGAGCCTCAATGAAAAGTTGTAACACCCCCAAAAGGGAATTGCGGAGTTACCCAAAAAGCTTACCACTATACTATATAGATTAGGCAAGAAATTAACAAATACATTTTATTCATGCAGTTAACAATGGTTAAAAATCAGCACCTTCAAAAGGTATTACAATTCGTCAACACAATACAATACAAATTGAAAAAAGGGGAACAACTCAAGCAGAAGTACACAGGAAAAGAAAGTGTAAATAAACCACAATAACTCCGGTTCATAAAAGATGATACATAAAGGAATCACTCACTGAGGTTACACAAAAAAGAATCAAGTTGACCTAAATCAAACTGTACTATACTCAATTAAACACTAAATCTCACACTCCTTCACTCCCATTCAACCCAACATGTTTCATTCCTCACGCATTTAAAAAACACACAGTAAAGGGAAATTCATCAGGGGTGTGCAACACTATTTAAAAAAGAATTTGCTTTTAAACTTCTTTGTGCAATTTTGAAAGGCTATAAAAAAAATCGGCAACAACCGTTTTATAAGTAAGGAGTTTCCCAATCAGAAACAGACTCATCCCGAACAAACACTGTTGTTGTCGAGTGGGGGTTAAATGCTGGAAAAAAACATTGAGAAAATCAGAGCGGCTGGATCCTGCTCTAACAATCAGCGTGGCTTCCAAATCCAGCGGGAGCTGAATGCAACACATCTGTGAACAACAGAAATGGGATCGTAATGAGGAGACTGGTAAATAGACTTTCCATGTTAACATACTGTGTAATTACAAAATCTGTGGAGTACAAAAATGACTCCACATCCTCGCAACACATTGGCTCACCAATACATGGACACATATTTGCTCTAAAAAAGATAACACTATTCGGTTAATGTGGTACAACACAACTGTGTCAAACACTCGTTCATTGGCCTACACCTAAGTTTCCTCCCTTAAGAAGGACTCTACCCACAAAAAGGGCCTGATACTAATGGCCGTTGTCAATTTAGCACTAATGAAAGCAATACCCCCCAAACCCCAAACTGCCCAACGGCTGGTTATCACTCCATTAAATTACAGGAAGGGGTTATGTCTGTTACCTGGGCATATAGAGACGTACTTCTCGAACCAACGTCCTGTTGTGGACCAGGGAATCACTACACAGTTATACCCCATGAGTGAATTCGGGGAGACCTACGGTCACGGCAGGGTGCCCCCTATAAAGGGCATGTTATAAACGCCAGGGGACTACGAGGTGCAAGGGGACTTGTACACCTCCCTGCTTAGCCCCATGGTTAGAATCCCTTAATCCGTACCTCACTCCCGGTTTCTGCACGTGATAATTGAGGATTCTTCACGGAGGCAATCACCTTCTGTTGGTGATTTATAAAATACCACCAACCGGGCTTGGAGTTTGGCTGGTGGAGTGGTATAGCATGCAAGGTAGTCCCATCTTAAAGTGGACTCAGTGCGTCAAGAAACATTTTTATTAAGATGTAATAAAGGCTAGGTACCTGTAGATGCAGCTTAATCCAACTACGCCGGACTACCACGTGTGGCTCGCGATGTCTGCTGGGTGGACTATCTCTTCATCAGTGATGTTCACAGTACACAAACCGATTAGTGAGTAATCAGGTCGGCAAGCCTATCAAAAAAAGATGGTATGGACATTACACTCAGATATACTAAGATCAACTAAATCCATCCACGTCCCATCGCATACCCGTGGCACAATGGATTACTGCGGTATTACGGCGAGCTGTTCAAAAACACCGCCAGCCACAGAAAGCATCTCATCCAGGTGACTCATAGTGTTCCTACAGTATTAAGGAAAGCGGCAGACTATTCAGGGTGCCGCGGACTATAGGGAACACTGCTTATCGGGACAATAGAATGACACTGGCACGGGGATGGGAGGTGGTGATGTCTCCTCTTATCGATGTCGACTCAACGTGTGTTCGGAAAAAGTTCCCGAAGTAGGGTGGGACTGTTGGGAGGGACAGCTAACCCTCACTTGCTTTCTCGAGGGTAACAAAGGCTAAAAAGCCAGGTGCCGCACCTGCACAGAAAGTAACAAACCGCAGGGGAGAATAGCTCTCATCAGGTGTGCACGCTCGCCATGGTCCTCATGGTTAATGGAGTCCAAAAGCAACCTGCCGACACGCGAGGAGGATATAGAGTGTTCAAATTACATATAACTCACTAGACAGATACATAAAAAAAGTGTCTTCACAAAGGCCAAACGTAAATTACCCGAATGTTCGCGCAAGTCCTCATGGTTAATGGAGTCCATAAACATCCTGTCTACGCATGTGGGGGATATAAAGTGTTCTAATTGCATACGGCTCACTGGACGGACAATTACAACAATTGCCTTAGTAAATACCACAAGAAAGATGCCGGAATTAGTGGTTTCTGTTAGGCGGAAACCTGTGCAGTTCCCTCTGGGACCACTGCAAAAGATTTAAGACTACAGGTGTTTGGCGGTGAACCCACTTGGTAGAAGTCTGTACCACACAGATTCACTTGGTAGCTGTGGCTGAGCAGTCAGACTTCCCTCAAGAAGAGTTGAGCAGTATGTGGAGTATACAAAATAGGGCAATTTACACAGTAGAACAAGCAAACACGAAACAAGGCTTAGTGTAAAGATATTAAGGTATATATTTATAACAGAACATCTATGAAAAACACTATAGCACTATCACGGCAAACAAATCAAACACAATTACTCTACGAAGCAGAAAACGATCAATCCCCCTAGCAATATTTCGACAACTCTAGGTTCTACCGGTACCACTTATTTTCAGACAGAGGTGTGTACCTCAACCTAGATGACACTCGAACATTAGTTAGGACGGGAGAGAAAAAGATAGGCAGGTTACGAAATCAACGCAGTTCAATACTTCGCGGGTAAAATGCACGGCAAGAAGGCAAGAATCACAATAGATCATAAAGTTCAGAGACCAGGCCCACTCGGAGAGAGGCAAGGCGCTATGTCTCAAAAGTCTCTAGCGGAGATGCATTCAAGTCTTTGTAGCAAATTGTTAACGGCAGATTGAACCAGTTCAGAACAATAAATGAGAAAAGCTTGGAGCGACCCAACGGAAAGGAGAGGATTAAGACACCTCACTCAATCCGATCGAAAGGGAAGCCAGGCGGACACGGTACCTTGTTGTGGAGGGCAGCTCCGGCGGGGGCAGTTGTTCCTGGTGGTGGATGCACGTCGGGTCTTTGCCAAGAGTAGAGAGGTTCTCGTCGTCGAAGAAAATTAAGTCCGGTGCACCACCAGGGAAGAGACCAGCCGCGGAGTGCTCCGTCACAAGGCACCACCTTTGGTCGCGGTTCAGGGGTAGTGGCTATCCGGTTGCCGAGGTGCTCTGCAGGGGCAATTCGACCACTGCGTCCTGAGGCGAATAAAAGGCAAAGGGGACTGGTTGTTCCCACCAGTCAGGGGAAGAGACTCTCCGGCAGGGAGATCTCCTCTGTCATCGGGAAGTGGTGAGTCGGTTCCGCAGGGCTCCACCGGAGGTGTCGTCGTGCAGGTCGGCTCAGAGTTACCCTCATCGGATTCTTAGGTCCTGTGGCGACTTCTGAAGATCCAGTCCCAAAAGCCCTGCTTTTATGCAGAAAACCCCCATTCATTCAGCCTAGCTGTCAATCAACACATGCTAAGTGTTGAGCGGGAAGGCTCACCACTTGGGCCATCACTCCAGAGTGCGACCGGAGTTGGCAAGGCAACTCGGTCCAGGGTGCCTAAACCCCCTCCCACACCCCTGTGGTAACCCAGACAGAATGGCACCACTTTTGGAGGGTCTCTGTACAGAGCCCGCCAAAAGTGGAACAAAGGGCTCAACCTTTGGTTTAGGAGTCACAGAGACGAACACAGACGCCATTTTACAAACCGAGTTCTGGCAGAAAATACCATCCGATAAACCTATTTAAGATAAGTAGATCGGTGGTACGTTAGAGATTAACGAGAAAAAGTATCAATCTCCAACAATGGGACGAATCCCATAGGGTTAGGTTCGGGATCGAACATAACAAGTAGTTTCCACTGCCACCAGCCAAAACTCGACGCGGGTGGACGGGACAGTGCCCCCTCGAGTAACAGGTCCAGGAGTAATCGAATTACCCCTACTAGTACGTCCACAATAAGATGGTTTGTACTAGTCCTGTTAGTAAATTTAGGTCTAGTAAAGCCAATGGTGACTTTACATGCCCGGGGAGACAGTAGTCAGTCCCCGGGTATGGAGTCTATGGTGGAGGTCCGCTAGGACGCCCCAGTGTTACGGCACTTAGTGTGCAGTGTAACACACATAGAAAAACATATGAGACCCTATGGAGTAAAAGACCCCATAGCCCATAGAACACATTGACATTCAAAGGAATTACACACATACATGTCCAAGAGTGGGAGGAAAAGAGTCTCACTCTTGGCAGGATGGAAAAAAACAAACTCCCGAAATCCAGCAAATCTGCTGGGGGACTCACTAGGTTAGGAAATTCAGCCTAAACAGAGAATTCCCCCAGTCTCGTCATCAGATCAGCCTTAATATTGGCAAACACCTGAACGCCCGGTCCAAGCCACAGTGATGAAGCATTACATCACTCAGTGACTCGAGATGGAAGTATCAGTGACCAAACAGTGCTCACCATGGAATCATCAAAAGGGTACAGGGACCGGAATGGATAATGCGCAAGGAGCTAATGTTGTGCAGTTAATTAGTCACACAGCTCATCGTGCTAAGGTAATCAGCTTTAGATTCCTAGCTCAATCCGGAGTTAGACCCCCCCCACTCTAGTTTTTTGTCCAGTCCAGTATCTGAACTTTGGGTTTGGAATGTTAGGCGTTGTTATGTAAGAGCTTGATATCATCTCGATTACTATCACCAGAAGGGCTGATTTTCCAAATCACGCTCCAGCGCAAGTCCTCAACTTTGTGCACAAATTCAACCCAATCTTCAACCAAAGGGGAGTTCTGTGTCCTGTTACGGATGCAGCTCTTGCGTTCTCCAAACCTTATTTTGACCGTGCGTTCAGTTTTACCAACATATAGTCGATCACATGGACATCAGATTCCATAGATCAACATACTGGAGTTACAGTTGCTAAATTGGAGTTGCTGCCACAAAGTATTGAGACCCAAGTTAAGTTCTTTGCTTCTATATGTTGATCTACAGCACAAGCAATTCCCACACGCTGAGTGTCCTATGAGTTTTGGAAGACCCCATTTTTCAGGGAGAGTACTCTGCTTAATGGATCTCAAACTCACGTCATTTCGCGAAATGAGCTCCTTTAGGTTGTGGCTTCTTTTAAATGCAACATTGGGTTTGTTAAGTGGTTTTTGGCCTTGTTGTAAGATGCTCCAGTTTTTAAGCATAAATGTTTTGATTTCATTCAAAATGTGGCTAAAGGTATTGACAAATACCAATTTATCATCCTCATTAGTCTTCAGATGGATTTTGTATTCCAGAAGGGCCTGTCTGGTGTTATTGTGGGTGCGTTTCTTCGCCAGGTATGTCAACTTCTCGGGATATCCCCTCTCAAGAAGTGTTTTACTTAGCACACCTGCCTCTTTCTTGAAATCTTGTGTCAGGGAACTATTTCTTTCAGGTGCAAGAATTGACCTAATTGGCAGGTTGTCTCTCACATGACTTGGATAAAAACTCTCATAGTGCAATAGGGAATTTTTATCTGTGCTTTTGTGAAATTGTTTCACACTAAGCTCTTTGGTGGTAACACTAGATAGAATTGTGATGTCTAGAAAATTCAATTCAAGATTGCTCTGAGTGTATGTAAACTTCAGGTAGCGATCCTGCGAGTTCAGCCAACCAAAAAATGCATTCAATGCTTGTGAGTTACCCAGCCGTATGACAGAAATATCGTCAATATATCTTTTCAAAGTCCTGATCTTGTGTTTATATGGGTTCAGAGCTGATAGGATTTTGTTCACTTCTAATTGCTCCATCTATAGGTTAGCTACACTAGGTGCTATAGTAGTTCCTATCGCTGTGCCCTGTACTTGTTTAAAATACTCGCCATTAAAATGGAAATAGCTCTCTGTGAGTGCCATTTCAGCACAACAGAGCACAAACGACATAGGGGTCGTGAAGCAAGGATATTCAAGAAGTAAACGCTCTTCAAAACAAACCCCATCCCTTTCTCCAAGACTGTGGTTTCATCATTGGTGAGGCTATGTGTAGACAGATTCACCACAAGGCTTGCATGCTTCTTGTCACTCGTGCCTCGGGTTCCCATCCCATTTAGCCCAGGTCTAAAAAAGGTTGCAGAGTATTGCCGCCTCTGTTGCCATGGGTACCCCGATTACCAGAATTTCTCCCACAGTAATTATTGCACCTGTTGCCTTCGCCTCATTTTGGGCTACCTCGACTCGTGCTGGCATCGCCATAGTTGCTACCATGATGGACCTGTGTAACTCGGTACGGATGGGCCTCTTTTTAATCTGGGATAGCTCGTCCCATTTGGTAATATTAGCTGTGACTTCAGCCGTGCCTCCTAGTAGGGAGGCCTTGTTAAGCAATTCAGTGACATAGTCATCATTGTAACTTCTGTACCGTTCTAGTGCCATTGTAATGGAGACGGACCAAAAAACAGGTTAGTCCACAAACCGCACTCAGCAAATAAAACGTGAGTAGAAAATACCTTCTCACGTATCCATCATATCAGATATGACCAATGTGATGCAGAACTAAACCTCACAGCCAATCGGCTATACTAGGACAATCCAACACACAGAGAAGTAGGGGGAAAGAAAATACTTATACTGCTCCACCAAACTCACCCCCTGACTTAGGTAAACCTATACCTAATACACATCAGGTTTGGTGGACACTGTAGTGACTTAGGTGCAGCATCCAAATCTCGCTGTGACAAGCCACAATGAAAAGTTGTAACACCCCCAAAAAGGAATTGGGGAGTTATCCAAAAAGCTTACCACTATACCATATAGATTAGGCAAGAAATTAACAAATACATTTTATTTATGCAGTTAACAATGGTTAAAAATCAGCACCTTCAAAAAGTATTACAATTCGTCAACAGAATACAATACAAATTTAAAAAAGCGGAAAAACTCAAGTAGAAGTACACAGGGAAAGAAAGCGTAAATAATGATAATAAAGGAATCACTCACTGAGGTTACACAAAAATGAATCAAGTTGACCTAAATCAAACTGTACTATACTCAATTAAACACTAAATCTCACACTCCTTCACTCCCATTCAACCCAACATGTTTCATTCCTCACGCATTTAAAAAACACACAGTAAAGGGAAATTCATCAGGGGTGTGCAACACTATTTAAAAAACAATTTGCATTAAAAATTGTTTGTGCAATTTTGAAAGGCTATAAAAATTGGCAACATCCGTTTTATAATTAAGGAGTTTCCCAAAAAAATCAGAGCAGTGTTGAAGCAAACTGTTCTGCATAAGAAGCTGTTTGAAGGCAAAAAGCCTTGTGATGAAGACATCACGGCATCCACGGCTGGTCCTTTGAAAAGACTGCTGATTTCTAATTCTCATGGCTTAGCTCGTGCTGTTGAAGCCATTGCCGTCAGGTCCACCATCAATTCTCAGATGGTCAAGTAAATCTTCTCCGTCTTCCACAGCTGTTCAAACCAGTAAAAAGAGTCTCTAGTCCTATCATTATGCAGCTTGAGAAGGTCCATACGACTTGCTAGATCCACTGTTCACAATTGGAGTCACCAAACATCGTCGATCCGGCGGCACTTTGAAGTTAAGCCAAAGACTCCCCCGAGAGAGTGGAGGACCAGTGAAAGGCTTAGTGCGCTTTCCTAGCAATTAAACCTGTACAAACAATCATATACTGGGGAAAAAGTATGGGGCACCATACCAAAACCATGATGTTTCATGTATAAGTGACAAGTGGGGGCGTCAATAAGAGGGTAAAAGAGGCAACAAGGTATTGAGAGGGCAACAGTGGCAAGACAAGTGGGGGCACATGACACCATCAGGCAAACTAATCACTATTGTTCATGCTTGTCACTCAGGTGAACTGTGATGCAAGTTGCTATAGGTGAAAACCTATTCATTCACGGCACCGAGAAGCGGGGAGATTTCGTCACCAGATCTGCATTTGGGAATCTGATATTTTTTCACCAATTTTTCTGAAAGCTAAATTCCTTTTCACCCAAATCAACTGATTATTTTATTTCAGCAATTATTTTTCCACACACAGATATGATTTAGATGACAATTTTCATTTGACTTGTTTTTGTAAAAAATATGAACTTATTCGCATTTCAGGGGTTATGATAAATTTGCTAAAATAGGCCGGATTGGCTTTAGGTGAATATTGCCATTAGAAGTCCCAATGCCGCTAGCAGCTGAGCACTAAACGTCTTGGTGGGCAGCAAGAAAACTCAACTGCTGGGGGGCAGTGCCTGCCGACTGAGACTTTCGCCCCCAGGAGAGATCCACTGGCTAGCTAGCATCTCGGTCAAGATGGCAGACACACTGTCCTACCATTACCGTGGCCACACCGGAATCGACAGGATGGCCTTCTTGGTGGCTTCCCTAGCAGGCCCCCAATTGCATCATCTCATCTTTGATCGGCCTATTGTTGAAGCCCGGCCAATGAGAGTCAGCCGCTGGGTTGGTTCCTCAAGGGCACCTTCGGCGCTGAATGACCAAACACCACTCAAGATGAAAATGGCGGCTGATTCTTCCTCGGCATCGCTGCTGGATGGCTCGGGCTACTCTGGTCTCTGCTTCTGTATAGTGTACGGCGGCTCCTGGAACTTGCAGCAAGTTAGAGCCCCATCAGCACGGATTACTAATGATGTCTAGCCAGCCAGTCACACCTCCTCTGCCTCAGGTGGCTTACATATCTAGTGGCCCACCAGCTATGCCAAGATTGGGGTTAAAGAACTTAAGGGCGACAAGGGGCGTGTGTCTCAGCATTGCCACAATCAAACCCGGGGTGCAATATTTGGAGCTGTGAAGTCCACTGAGGTCTTCTGCAAGCCCCGGCAAGGGCCCCAGCCATTTGCTCTTTGAGCTAAAAAAGGACCAGTACTGTGAGCTCAGACCTCTTCTGGGAGGAATTAGGGAGCTCACAGAGCTCACACCTAGTGATTACTAGGGCCTGTGGAGTAGTGCCATATGGTGGAGGAAGGAGAGGTTACCAGTTGAGTAGGACCCGTGCGTACCAGCCAGGAATCCTACCACGATGCTATGCTTCGCTCTGGCGACACGTGCATATTTCGGGCCTGTCGGACTGGCTTAGGTTTCTGTGGCCTAGGTCAGTCTGTCCTGCCTAGGGCACCGCTGACGTGTTCCTGGTGTATCTGTCTTTGAATGCCATCTTGCCGGTGGAGGCCGCACCGTGTGGCGGACAGCAAGAGTGGATGAGATGCTAATGGCAACCAGCATTGGCATTCTGTCTCCTTAGGTCGCTTTGATCAAGTCAAGTCACGTGAGCCCATCCTGCTCAGTGGGCGTGACTAAGAAATGTTGACCTGGAGGCACATCACAATCCTGACGCGGAAACGGACCATCCTGGCGTAAAACACAAGCCATTTTACACGACTTCCGACCTTTGAACTTATGTTCTAAGAAATGTGCTCTTTAAGAAATAATCACTTTCTCTTTGGGGTTTTCACCCAGGTTCTTTCTGTTCAGAAAAGTATATCAAACTTTCTGTCCTTCATCCTTAAGCACTGATGCCATCATCGGGACAACACCAGGGCTTGCTACGTGGAGAATTCTGACCTGACATGTCATGAACATGTCATGAACAGTGCTCAAAACGCGCTTCATTGACTAAAACAATGACTGCGATTTCCTCCTTTAGAGAACTCAAATGTGATCTTTACTGGTTTCCGTTTCTGAAGCTGTATCAAGTGCTGGGATGTGCTCTGCTAATAAACCTTGTCAAGTGCTCTCAGCCCATAGCCTGTATACACTGGCATGGCCAACGCATAACCTGTATACTCTGGCAAGGTCAGCCCATAGCCTGTATACACTGGCAAGGTCAGCCCATAGCCTGTTTACACTGGCAAGGTAAGCCCATAGCCTGTATACACTGGCATGGTCAGCCCATAGCCTGTATACTCTGCAAGGTCAGCCCATAGCCTGTATACACTGGCATGGCCAACGCATAACCTGTATACTCTGGCAAGGTTTTCCCATAGCCTGTATACACTGGCAAGGACAGCCCATAGCCTGCATACACTGGCAAGGTCAGCCCCATAGCCTGTTTACACTGGCAAGGTAAGCCCATAGCCTGTATACACTGGCATGGTCAGCCCATAGCCTGTATACTCAGGCAAGGTCAGCCCATAGCCTGTATACACTGGCAAGGACAGCCCATAGCCTGTATACACTGGCAAGGTCAGCCCATAGCCTGTATACACTGGCAAGGTCAGCCCATAGCCTGTATACACTGGCATGGTCAACGCACAACCTGTATACACTGGCAAGGTCAGCCCATAGCCTGTATACACTGGCAAGGACAGCCCATAGCCTGTATACACTGGCAAGGTCAGCCCATAGCCTGTATACACTGGCAAGGTCAGCCCATAGCCTGTATACACTGGCATGGCCAACGCATAACCTGTATGCTCTGGCAAGGTCAGCCCATAGCCTGTATACACTGGCAAGGACAGCCCATAGCCTGTATACACTGGCAAGGTCAGCCCATAGCCTGTATACACTGGCAAGGTCAGTCCATAGCCTGTTTACACTGGCAAGGTAAGCCCATAGCCTGTATACACTGGCATGGTCAGCCCATAGCCTGTGTACTCTGCAAGGTCAGCCCATAGCCTGTATACACTGGCAAGGACAGCCCATAGCCTGTATACACTGGCAAGGTAAGCCCATAGCCTGTATACACTGGCAAGGTCAGCCCATAGCTTGTATATACTGGCATGGCCAACGCATAACATGTATACTCTGGCAAGGTCAGCCCATAGCCTGTATACACTGGCAAGGACAGCCCATAGCCTGTATACACTGACAAGGTCAGCCCATAGCCTGTATACACTGGCAAGGTCAGCCCATAGCCTGTATACACTGGCATGGCCAACGCATAACCTGTATACTCTGGCAAGGTCAGCCCATAGCCTGTATACACTGGCAAGGACAGCCCATAGCCTGTATACACTGGCAAGGTCAGCCCATAGCCTGTATACACTGGCAAGGTCAGCCCATAGCCTGTTTACACTGGCAAGGTAAGCCCATAGCCTGTATACACTGGCATGGTCAGCCCATAGCCTGTATACTCTGCAAGGTCAGCCCATAGCCTGTATACACTGGCAAGGACAGCCCATAGCCTGTATACACTGGCAAGGTAAGCCCATAGCCTGTATACACTGGCAAGGTCAGCCCATAGCCTGTATACACTGGCATGGCCAACGCATAACCTGTATACTCTGGCAAGGTCAGCCCATAGCCTGTATACACTGGCAAGGTCAGCCCATAGCCTGTTTACACTGGCAAGGTAAGCCCATAGCCTGTATACACTGGCATGGTCAGCCCATAGCCTGTATACTCTGCAAGGTCAGCCCATAGCCTGTATACACTGGCAAGGACAGCCCATAGCCTGTATACACTGGCAAGGTAAGCCCATAGCCTGTATACACTGGCAAGGTCAGCCCATAGCCTGTATACACTGGCATGGTCAACGCACAACCTGTATACACTGGCAAGGTCAGCCCATAGCCTGTATACACTGGCAAGGACAGCCCATAGCCTGTATACACTGGCAAGGTCAGCCCATAGCCTGTATACACTGGCAAGGTCAGCCCATAGCCTGTATACACTGGCATGGCCAACGCATAACCTGTATGCTCTGGCAAGGTCAGCCCATAGCCTGTATACACTGGCAAGGACAGCCCATAGCCTGTATACACTGGCAAGGTCAGCCCATAGCCTGTATACACTGGCAAGGTCAGTCCATAGCCTGTTTACACTGGCAAGGTAAGCCCATAGCCTGTATACACTGGCATGGCCAGCCCATAGCCTGTGTACTCTGCAAGGTCAGCCCATAGCCTGTATACACTGGCAAGGACAGCCCATAGCCTGTATACACTTTCAAGGTAAGCCCATAGCCTGTATACACTGAAAAGGTCAGCCCATAGCCTGTATACACTGGCATGGCCAACGCATAACCTGTATACTCTGGCAAGGTCAGCCCATAGCCTGTATACACTGGCAAGGACAGCCCATAGCCTGTATACACTGGCAAGGACAGCCCATAGCCTGTATACACTGGCAAGGTAAGCCCATAGCCTGTATACACTGGCAAGGTCAGCCCATAGCCTGTATACACTGGCAAGGCCAACGCATAACCTGTATACTCTGGCAAGGTCAGCCCATAGCCTGTATACACTGGCAAGGTCAGCCCATAGCCTGTTTACACTGGCAAGGTAAGCCCATAGCCTGTATACACTGGCATGGTCAGCCCATAGCCTGTATACTCTGCAAGGTCAGCCCATAGCCTGTATACACTGGCAAGGACAGCCCATAGCCTGTATACACTGGCAAGGTAAGCCCATAGCCTGTATACACTGGCAAGGTCAGCCCATAGCCTGTATACACTGGCATGGTCAACGCACAACCTGTATACACTGGCAAGGTCAGCCCATAGCCTGTATACACTGGCAAGGACAGCCCATAGCCTGTATACACTGGCAAGGTCAGCCCATAGCCTGTATACACTGGCAAGGTCAGCCCATAGCCTGTATACACTGGCATGGCCAACGCATAACCTGTATGCTCTGGCAAGGTCAGCCCATAGCCTGTATACACTGGCAAGGTCAGCCCATAGCCTGTATACACTGGCAAGGTCAGTCCATAGCCTGTTTACACTGGCAAGGTAAGCCCATAGCCTGTATACACTGGCATGGTCAGCCCATAGCCTGTATACTCTGCAAGGTCAGCCCATAGCCTGTATACACTGACAAGGACAGCCCATAGCCTGTATACACTGGCAAGGTAAGCCCATAGCCTGTATAGACTGAAAAGGTCAGCCCATAGCCTGTATACACTGGCATGGCCAACGCATAACCTGTATACTCTGGCAAGGTCAGCCCATAGCCTGTATACACTGGCAAGGACAGCCCATAGCCTGTATACACTGACAAGTTCAGCCCGTAGCCTGTATACACTGGCAAGGTCAGCCCATAGCCTGTATACACTGGCATGGCCAACGCATAACCTGTATACTCTGGCAAGGTCAGCCAATAGCCTGTATACACTGGCAAGGACAGCCCATAGCCTGTATACACTGGCAAGGTCAGCCCATAGCCTGTATACACTGGCAAGGTCAGCCCATAGCCTGTTTACACTGGCAAGGTAAGCTCATAGCCTGTATACACTGGCATGGTCAGCCCATAGCCTGTATACTCTGCAAGGTCAGCCCATAGCCTGTAAACACTGGCAAGGACAGCCCATAGCCTGTATACACTGGCAAGGTAAGCCCATAGCCTGTATACACTGGCAAGGTCAGCCCATAGCCTGTTTACACTGGCAAGGTAAGCCCATAGCCTGTATACACTGGCATGGTCAGCCCATAGCCTGTATACTCTGCAAGGTCAGCCCATAGCCTGTATACACTGGCAAGGACAGCCCATAGCCTGTATACACTGGCAAGGTAAGCCCATAGCCTGTATACACTGGCAAGGTCAGCCCATAGCCTGTATACACTGGCATGGCCAACGCATAACCTGTATACTCTGGCAAGGTCAGCCCATAGCCTGTATACACTGGCAAGGTCAGCCCATAGCCTGTTTACACTGGCAAGGTAAGCCCATAGCCTGTATACACTGGCATGGTCAGCCCATAGCCTGTATACTCTGCAAGGTCAGCCCATAGCCTGTATACACTGGCAAGGACAGCCCATAGCCTGTATACACTGGCAAGGTAAGCCCATAGCCTGTATACACTGGCATGGCCAACACATAACCTGTATACTCTGGCAAGGTCAGCCCATAGCCTGTATAGACTGGCAAGGACAGCCCATAGCCTGTATACACTGGCAAGGTCAGCCCATAGCCTGTTTACACTGGCAAGGTAAGCCCATAGCCTGTATACACTGGCATGGCCAACACATAACCTGTATACTCTGGCAAGGTCAGCCCATAGCCTGTATAGACTGGCAAGGACAGCCCATAGCCTGTATACACTGGCAAGGTCAGCCAATAACCTGTATACACTGGCATGGTCAACACATAACCTGTATACACTGGCAAGGTCAGCTCATAGCCTGTATACACTGGCAAGGTCAGCCCATAGCCTGCATACACTGGCAAGGTCAGCCCATAGCCTGTATACTCTGGCAAGGTCAGCCCATAGCTGGTATACACTGGCATGGTCAACGCATAACCTGTGTACATTGGCAAGGACAGCCCATAGCCTGTATACACTGGCAAGGATAGCCAATAGCCTGTATACTCTGGCAAGGTCAGCCCATAGCCTGTATACATTTGCAAGAGCAGCCCTGCCAGTCAGCACCGGCATTTTTGGCTGGGTTCTGTGGGATTTTGTTGAGTTTATTTAGTCGAATTCGATTTTGTCTAATTATTTTTTTCTTTTATTCCCCTCAGCTTAATTATTAATTTTACCCATCTCTCCACCTATATTTGCAGTAAAATTCAACAAAATGAATTCTATGAATTTGAATTTGATGTATTCTTCTGCAGTGAAACCCCCCATCCC
Organism: Ambystoma mexicanum; assembly: GCF_040938575.1. Lineage (NCBI taxonomy): Eukaryota > Metazoa > Chordata > Amphibia > Caudata > Ambystomatidae > Ambystoma > Ambystoma mexicanum. The sequence goes on from NC_090922.1 coordinate 1,512,136,917, forward strand.
GTTTGGTTGTTGTTCCTGGTGTATGGTCAGCATCTTTTCGCAGATTTGGCGAGTAATGGTAATTTTTAAAAATATGTATTTATTTATTTATTGTAATGTGCCGAAAGCCCGCAGGCATCGGGGCGCAACAAGAAGACACATACAGGTGACCATAGGCATGGGACGTAGAAGACAGGACACTTGACAAGCCAAGACAAAGAGGGAGCTGCCTAATTAACTAGTGACGACTGTCTTCATTTGAAAAGAAAGGTTTTCAAAATCTTTCTGAAAGTGAGATGATTGGGTTCTAGTCTCAGATTCAGAGGGAGTTTGTTCCAGCTAGAGGCTGCACAGGCACAGTGGGGAAATGCTCTACCTAGGCCATTGGCCTTCTTATGTGGATTTACCGCAATGAGTCCCTGAGCTTCGGACCTTAAAACACGAGCAGTCGTGTATCTGACAATTTTCGATTTAAGATAGGCTGGTGCTTTTCCGTTCAATACTTGTGAGTAAGTGTCAAGGAGTTGAACAAAACTCTATCTTCAACCCTCAGCCAATGCAACCCTCTTCAAGCATTGCTGATGTGCTCTGTCCTGGGTTTCTGTTTAGTTATCCTGACCACATTGTTTTGGATTAGTTGGTATTTAGTCTTGCATTGTTTACCAGCTCCCAGCAGGAGCAGCAGCTCCTCATCAGCATTTTGGCATGCCCATTCATGTTTAACACATGTGTGTGCATCAAGGCTGGATTACACGTGGTGGTGACAGTATTAGCCTCCATTTATTTTGAATCCATGTGCTAATTCTGCGGTGGTAATTCCACTAAGCACATCTAGGGATCATTTATCATGATCAAATGCCCCTAGTGCCAGAATGCCTGAGTGGTGAGCAAATTCTCTTTATGCCTGAAGGCATTCAAAATGGATGCCCTTGCTTTCAACCAAAACTCAGGTCCTTAGTGGCAGTGGTTGGGGCATCTCACGACCCGATGAATGCCCTGTTTGTCGGCCTGCTCACCCACCATGTTCTTAATCTTCCGAAGCACAGGTACGTCAGGTCTGTGACCTGCTCAAAACAGATCATGAATTTAGCATAAGGAGACCCCTTCACTGGCTGAGTGTGGAAAGCGAGACTCCATCTGACCTGTTCGGCCATTAAATGCCTGAACATCAGGCCTCCGTCACCATTTTCAAAATGAATTGTACCCTATACTTCAGTGTGACCCATGCCATGCCTTGAGTTACATTCCTCCAAACTCATCTGCAGGAGTTGGCCGACGTTTTGCTATACCCTGCCACTGATGATAAAGAAGAGAACTCACTCTCATCCTTTAGATCACAGTCTCTGTCCTTAATGTATCATTCGGGCGATTGCTTTAAACATATCCACCAATCTAACATTCTTGCAAATCGTTCAGGAAAAACTAGCGGCTGAAGTCAACTGAATGCTCTCCTTGATTCAAAAGGGATTCACGTACAGGCTGTTATATGAACCACTGTCCAATCACAAAGGAGGAAGCGTCTAGGAGCTTGTGTGGCAAGCCAGAACCAGGACTGGACAAGGTGGCATTGCAACTGACTCTTAATGTAGAGCAAAACCTATAGTGACCGTAACTCTTAGGTTTATGGTCTCCCCTAAAAAAGAAAAGCACAAAAGGGTGCTTGTCAGGGCGTTGGTACAAACCATAAAGTTCTCCATCCAGAATCCTATCCTAATCTGAGTTTCTCTCCCTACCACTTACAAAAGAAATACAACTGCAACAAAAATATAGATAGACCTGTGGGCCTAATGACTGCTTGGTGGCTGGTTTCTGATCCTCCACTCGTGTCCTTCTCAACGAGGCTCCTGATCCCAAGAGCGCAGTTTACAGTAGTATTGCTCGTGAGTATAGTTAATTCAAGTGTCAGTAGCGTCTCTCGGCCTCTTGTCCCTGCGTGGAAACGTCTGATCAGTATCCTCCCATCGTATGATGAAGTTCTTGGCGTTTTCACCCAGAGGATTTTATCCCATCTTGGCTCACAGTTTTTCACATCCCACCTTGGGGACTGGTTCCTGTCACTCTGCCTCGTGGGTCTCACTTCTCTCCCCCTGATTTGGGGTCGTTTTTCTATCACACCGTCTTGGGGAATTCTCTCTCTACTGCCCCTCCTTCGTGGCCTTTTCTCTGTCAACCCTCCTTGTCTTGTGCTTTCACTTCGTTCAGCCCGGCCTGGACTCTTCTCTCTCCCACCCCGCGTTGGGGCATCACTTGGTTCTAGATGACTTTTCTCTATTACGCCGTCTTGGAACTTTACTTCATTCACTCTTAATTGGGTACTTCTCCCTTTATCCCGTCCTTGGGCTTCACTCGGTTCACTCTTCCTTGGGGTCCTTTCTCTATCGCCCCGCCTTGGGGCTTCACTTGGTTCACTCTGCCTTGGTGTCCTTCTCTATCGCCCCATCTTGGGGGTTCACTCGGTTCACTCTGCCTTGGAGTCCTTTCTCTATCGCCCCGTCTTAGGGCTTCACTCGGTTCACTCTGCTTTGGGGTCCTTTCTCTATCACCCCATCTTGGACTTCACTCGGTGCACTCTGCCTTGGTGTCCTTTCTCTATCACCCCGTCTTGGACTTCACTCGGTGCACTCTGCCTTGGTGTCCTTTCTCTATCGCCCCTTCTTGGGGCTTCACTCGGTTCACTCTGCCTTGGGGTCCTTTCTCTATCGCCCCATCTTGGGGCTTCACTTGGTTCACTCTTCCTTGGGGTCCTTTCTCTATCGACCCGTCTTAGGGCTTTACTTGGTTCACTCTTCCTTGGGGTCCTTTCTCTATGCGCCCCGTCTTAGGGCTTTACTTGGTTCACTCTGTCTTGGGGACCTTTCTCTATCGCCCCGTTTTAGGGCTTCACTAGGTTCACTCTGCTTTGGGGTCCTTTCTCTATCGCCCTGTCTTGGGGCTTCACTTGGTTCATTCTTCCTTGGTGTCCTTTCTCTATTGCCCCGTCTCAGGGCTTTACTTTGTTCACTCTGCCTTGGGGTCCTTTCTCTATCGCCCTGGTTTGGGGCTTCACTCGGTTCACTCTGCCTTGGGGTCCTTTCTCTATCGCCCCGCCTTGGGGCTTCACTCGGTTCACTCTGCCTTGGGGTCCTTTCTCTATCACCACGCCTTGGGGGTTCACTCGGTTCACTTTGCCTGGGGTCATTTCTCTATCGCCCCGTCTTGGGGCTTCACTCGGTTCACTCTGCCTGGGGTCATTTCTCTATCGCCCCATCTTTGGGCTTCACTCGGTTCACTCTGCCCTGGGTCATATCTCTATCACCCCGTCTTGGGGCTTCACTCGGTTCACTCTGCCTTGGGGTCCTTTCTGTATCACCCCGCCTTGGGGCTTCACTCGGTTCACTCTTCCTTGGGGTCCTTTCTCTATCACCCCGTTTTAGGGCTTCACTCGGTTCACTCTGCCTTGGGGTCCTTTCTCTATCACCCAACCTTGGGGCTTCACTCGGTTCACTCTGCCTTGGGGTCCTTTCTCTATCGCCCTGTCTTGGGGCTTCACTCGTTTCACTCTGCCTTGGGGTCCTTTCACTGTCATCCCGCCTTGGGGGTTCACTCGGTTCACTCTGCCTGGGGTCATTTCTCTATCGCCCCATCTTGGGGCTTCACTCGGTTCACTCTGCCTGGGGTCATTTCTGTATCGCCCCATCTTGGGGCTTCACTCAGTTCACTCTGCCTGGGGTCATTTCTCTATCACCCCATCTTAGGGCTTCACTCGGTTCCCTCTGCTTTGGGGTACTTTCTCTATTGCCCCGCCTTGGGGCTTCACTTGGTTCACTCTGCTTTGGGGTACTTTCTCTATTGCCCCGCCTTGGGGCTTCACTCGGTTCACTCTGCCTGGGGTCATCTCTCTATCGCCCCGTCTTGGGTCTTCACTCGGTTCACTTTGCCTGGGGTCCTTTCTCCATCGCCCCATCTTGGGGCTTCACTCGGTTCACTCTGCTTTGGGGTCCTTTCTCTATCACTCCGCCTTGGGGCTTCACTCTTTTCACTCTGCCTGGGGTCCTTTCTCTATCATCCTGTTTTGGGGCTTCACTCGGTTCACTCTGCCTTGTGGTCCTTTCTCTATCACCCTGCCTTGGGGCTTCACCTGGTTCATTCTGCTTTGGGGTACTTTCTCTATCGCCCCGCCTTGGGGCTTCACTCAGTTCACTCTTACTTGGGGTCCTTTCTCTATCACCCCGTCTTGGGGCTTCACTCGGTTCACTCTGCCTTGGGGTCCATTCTCTATCACCCCGCCTTGGGGCTTCACTCGGTTCACCTTGTCTTGGAGGACTTTCTTTCTCACCCGATCCTTGGGGCTTCACTCGGTTCACCTTGTCTTGGAGTTCTTTCTTCTCACCCGATCCTTGGGGCTCTGCTCTGTTCACCCCGCCTTGGGGCTTCACTCGGTTCACCTTGTCTTGGAGTTCTTTCTTTCTCACCCGATCCTTGGGGCTTCACTCGGTTCACCTTGTCTTGGAGTTCTTTCTTTCTCACCCGATCCTTGGGGCTTCACTCGGTTCACCTTGTCTTGGAGTTCTTTCTTTCTCACCCGATCCTTGGGGCTTCACTCGGTTCACCTTGTCTTGGAGTTCTTTCTTCTCACCCGATCCTTGGGGCTCTGCTCTGTTCACACTGCCTTCGGGCCTTCTCTCTCTCACACTCCCTTGGTGGATGGTCAGGCCTCCCCTACCCTCTCTTCGTTCCCTGGAGAACTGCGTACCTCTTGTCTCGTGGCAGTGCTCCTCAGGAGATTCTGGGTGTTCGGCCTCAGCGTCTTGAGTTCTTTGGTCTGCTTGTCGGACTCCGCAGTGAGTGGAGCTTGCACACGCCTTTCTCCGGCTTGCTGAGGCACTCCCATGCTGGTTGTTTTGGTCTGGCAGATACTGGCGGCCTGCGCTTCATCAGGCTATAAGTGATATGGAGTGCCCTGAATCAGAGGCTTAGCCAGGATTGTATAACAAGTGGGGCCTGAAGTTAATGTAGTTGGCCTACCGCAGTGACATTAACATCTGTTAATACCCAGACACTGCTACTGAGTGGGCATATATATATTTTGGGTGGGCCTTGCCCGCTCAGGCCCTATCCTGTCAAAGCCTCTGCTCTAGAGATCTATAACTCTCAAGCCATGAAGCATAGCGACAGTCTCCTATTGCATGGAACTGTGGTGCTATAGAAAATAGAAACCAAAGAAAACAAGATTTTAAAGAGTCTTCCAATTTACCCCACCGCACACCATCACTCCTTATGAAGAAGGTACTATGTTTATAACATGCAAACTGATGTAAAAACAACGGATCTATTGGCTAACCATTTGGAATAGTGAGTACCTCAATGATTAACAAGAGATGCTAAAAATAAAATTGGAATATGCAGGAGTGGTTAATTTGCCATGGTTCAAATATTGTAAAACTGGATTATTTAGTCTACTACTTTCTGAACTTGGACTCAACACCCATCAATTTGGACATCGCACCAAACCTCTGCTGTAGGAGGCCTATCGTAACTGGATGATGAGCAGTCCATGTAGTACCAATGTTCAGGGTAGAATTACTAGACACTACATGAACGTTTAGTATTCTTTAGGATGTGAATCTTATCTTGAGAGATGGGAACCAAGGGAGCTAGCCCTTTTACTCAAACCTTGCCTGGGGATTCCCTCAGTCTCGAAATGTCAATACTCTATAACATCTGACAAAACCTGAATCCCTCTTGTCCTAATATGCCCTTTATACAGACCCATGATTCTTGGGAGGATAGCTCAGGGGCAACGTGCTAGCCTTGTAAGCAAGAGGAAACAGAGCAACACGGGATCGATCCCTGGGTCCGCTCTTAGAAACCTCTGCCTATAAAGTGCATTGTAAATAACCTATCATATCATATCATGAGGGGTCACTGGCTGAAACCATTGACGATAGAAAAGGGAATAAAAAATGTTCAGGTTGGCCTTAACTTTAGCAAAATGTATGATATGATTGTTTATTTATATAGTGACTATACACAATGTGTTTCAAAGCGCTTTACAGCAAGGGAGGGAACAAGGGAAAATACAATAACATTCCTACAGGCCATGAACAGTAAGGATGTGAAATTAACTATTGTTCTCGGCCTGGTGACATTTTCAGTGCAAGAGCTAAGACATAGATAAGGAAGGTGGGGAGTGGGAAGGAAATGGGAACAGACAGGCGACTACCGTATTAGGCCTGACAACATTTCTGATAGAGCCAGATAATTACTAGAGGTTAGGGAGAGAGGAGGTAAAAGGAGGGAGAGGAACTATACAAGCAACTATCGTACTAGGCCTAACCACAATTCAGATAGTGCTGGAGGAGGCGGGGAGGAAAAACAAGTAAGGGAGGGTGGGAGTCACATTTGTTGCAATCATACTAGGTCCAGGGACAAATTCTAGTAAGGTCATAGAAAAAAGTATGGGAGGGTGGGAGGAGAGAGGGAGAAGGGAGAGGAGGAGAGAGCAGTGAAGAAAACCGTGAAAAAGAGCAGAGAAGCAGAGGGTGGAGCGAAAAACTGTTGCAGATGTTGGTAAACACAAAATGTTGCAGGGATCAGAAGATGTAGGCAAGAATTCAAGAAGATGATAGGCAAAGCATGATTCAGGGCCACCCTGAGTACGAGATCCAGGGGAGGGCCAACATGAGAGCTGAGAAGGTGAAGCACCAAGAGTCAATGTGTCCATAAGTCAAATCCAAGTGTTGGCAACAGGTAGGTGATGGTGAAACCATAGTGAATCGAGAACTCCTGCAGTGAATTGGTGTGGAGGGGGAGGGAGATGGGGGCACAGAGTGAATAATGACCCTAGAGCCAAATGTGACTAGGATCATTTTTTAAGCAGTGCGTGGCAGACAAGATCAAAGTATGTGCCTTTATATGGCTAGACCAACAGAAGAGATCAATGTGTATGGCTTTATATGACAAGACCAGCAGAAGAGATCAAAGTGTATGGCTTTATATGGCAAGACCAGCAGAAGACATCACAGTATAGGGCTTTATATGGCAAGACCAGCAGAAGAGATGAAAGTATATGGCGTTATATGGCTAGACCAACAGAAGAGATCAAAGTATATGACTGTATATGGGTATACCAGCAGAAGAGATTAAAGTATATGGCTTTATGTGGCTAGACCGGCAGAAGAGATCAAAGTATATGGCGTTATATGGCTAGACCAACAGAAGATATCAACGTATAGGGCTTTAAATGGCAAGACCAGCAGAAGAGATCAAAGTATATGGAGTTATATGGCTAGACCAACAGAACAGATCAAAGTATATGACTGTATATGGGTAGACCAGCAGAAGAGATCAAAGTATATGGCTTTATGTGGCTAGACCGGCAGAAGAGATCAAAGTATATGACTTTATATGGTAAGACCAGCAGAAGAGATCAACGTATATTGCGTTATGTGGCTAGACCAACAGAAGAGATCCAAGTATATGGCTTTATGTGGCTAGACCAGCAGAAGAGATCAATGTATATGGCTTTATATGGCAAGACCAGCAGAAGAGATCAAAGTATATGGCTTTGTATGGCTAGACCAACTGAAAAGATCAACAGTTTATGACTTTATGTGGCAAGACCAGCAGAAGAGACCAAAGTATATGGCTTTATGTGGCTAGACTGGCAGAAGAGATCATAGTGTATGGTGTGCTATGGCTAGACCAGCAGATGAGATCAAAAGTATATGGTGTTATATAGCTAGACCAGCAGAAGATATCAAAGCATATGGCTTTATGTGGCTAGAACAGCAGAGGAGATCAAAGTATAGCACTTTATGTGGCTAGACCAGCGGAAGAGATCAACGTATTTGACTTTATGTGGCTAGACCGGCAGAAGAGATCAAAGTATATGGCTTTATATGGCTAGACCAACAGAACAGATCAAAATATATGACTAGACAAGCAGAAGAGATCAAAGTATAATGATTTGATTGGCTAGACCAGCAGAAGAGATCAACGTATATGGCATTCTATGGCTAGCCCAAGCCTCTGAAATGATCTGTAGCCACTGTGGATTTTAGCAATGTTTGCTGGGTTATCCCTGATTTTAGATCTGTGAGACATTGCTCTTCATTAGACGGGATCAATGTAGTCACTGATTTGTCTCTATCTGGTTGCAGAGCATCTTTTTGAAGTATTAAAGCATAATATTGTCAATGTACATTTGTTTAAGGCCTTCCAGAGAATGATTTGTGTCAAATATTTTCCAAAGGCTGTGAGCATAATTGTGTTCTCTTCCAAGCCATTATTCATGTTATGTTCAAAATAATGCTACTTTACAAATTATATACATTTTAACCCATTTTAACATTGCATATTTTTATCAAAGTATATGACTGTATATGGCTAGACCAGCAAAAGAGATCAAAGTATATGACTGTATATGGCTAGACCAGCAGAATAGATCCAGTATATAAAGTATATGGCTTTATGTGGCTAGACCAGAAGAAGAAATCAACGTGTATGGCTTCATGTGGCTAGACCAGCAGAATAGATCAAAGTATATGGCTTTATGTGGCTAGACCAGCAGAAGAGATCAAAGTATATGGCGTTATGTGGCTAGACCAGCAGAGGAGATCAAAGTATAGCACTTTATGTGTCTAGACCAATAGAAGATATCAAAGTATTTGACTTTATGTGGCTAGACCGGCAGAGGTGATCAAAGTATATGGTTTTATATGGCTAGACCAACAGAAGAGATCAAAGTATAATGGTTTGATTTGCTAGACCAGCAGAAAAGATCAAAGTATATGGCATTCTATGGCTAGCCCAAGCCTCTGAAATGTTACGTAGCCACTGTGGATTGTAGCAATGTGTGCTTGGTTATCCCTGATTTAAATCTATGGCACATTGACTTCATTAGACGGGATCAATGTAGTCGCTGATTTGTCCCTATCTGGTTGCAGAACATCTTTTTGAAGTTTAAAAAAAATAATGTTGTCAATGTACATTTGTTTAAGGCCGTCCAGAGAATGTTTTGTGTCAAAAGTTTTCCTAAAGGCTTTAAGTATAACTGTATTCTCTTCTAAGCCAATTTCCATGTTATGTTCAAATACTGATCCTTTACAAATTATATACATTTGAACCCATTTTAACATTGCAAATTTGTATGTGACATGTATTACATGCATCCAGCTCATTGTACGTTATCAATACATTTGATCCATTCTGTGTACTAATATCTCTGTCAGGGTATAATATATCCTAATACTTCGAATACTGGTGAGCATCAGAGGATACTTTTGCTAATATCATGTATGTTTAAAATTGTTGAATTGTGTTTCTCTGTTATGGCTTTGCCAAAATAAACATAATAATACATCTACTCCTGGCCGTGCTCGTCCAGTTCCTCCTTTGGCAGGGCCGTAGACCTGCCCCGGGCCTGGCCGCCGTCCGGCCTCTCACTCGTCACCGATGGTTGCTTTATCCTGAGATCCTCCCCGGAGGCGGGTCCTTGGTCTCTACAGCACAACAGATGTCCCCTTCCTCCTGCTCCCATGCAGATTGGCTCTTCAAGTTTCTCTCATTAGGGGGTGGGACTTCCCATGATTCTCTCGTTCTCAGCAGATTCTTTGTACACAGAGGTTCAGAAGCCAAACCAGCCACTCTTACAGCATTGATCAGGTTTTCATATAGGTTAAGACCCATGTACTCAATAAAGACTTTGTGGTCTTATGAATAGGGAGGAAAACGTATAGCCATCTCTAGAGTAGTGGTCTTGAAACTGAGGGGCTGGTCCCTGTAGGGGGCCCAAAGGATGTCCGGGCCGGGCTCAGACTCTGTAAAAATTGATTAAATAACGGTTTTTAAATTAAAATGTAAGCAGATTTTCTGCTGCTTATATTTTCTATTAAATTCAGTCACATAAATCCTTACTCAAGGGGGCACTCAGTATAAAAAACAACACATTCCCTGGAAGCGTCACACATAACATATGAGAATTTAAAGAAGCAGAAAATCACAATAAAATAATGGACTCACAACATGTTTCCATTTTCTTTTTTGACAGACAGACTGGAAGCCCTTTACATTGAATCATTGATAAACCTTTCTTAGAGCAGAGCAGAGCTGTCAGATGAGTGAGAGCACCGATGCATCATGAATGATGCAACAGCAAAGGCCCTGTGGTAAACAAGAATGTATGTAATCTTTGCTCTGATGAAAGCACCTTTCGTCAGAGTAAGAAGTCAAGACATCACCAGGGTAAGAATGCATGACATGTTGCCCTCTGTTTATTGGACTCAGAGAGGAGATGCATTCTTACCCTGGTGAATCGTCAACATTAAAAAGCAGTTAGGAACAAGGGCTCCTGGAGAAGAACCTTTTCTGCTCAGGAGGGCTCTATGATTATCAAAATACAAGTGAACGGGTCAGTAGAACGAGCATCTCTCATTATTGCTCAGTTTCAGTTCACAGAAGATTTGAGTACAACACCTGGATGGTTGTAATACCTCTGTTTTATGATTTGTAGCATATACTTGCTTGTTAATTTTAGTATAATGCTGTTCACCAATAATGACTTCTAAGGCAACATAAAATGCACAATAAACATAAGCAAGTTAGATATCTTGTACATACTTATATCCAGTCAGCATAATGGGGATTCTGCTGTCGGTATACAAGACAACGACATGGGTCATAACACATGAACAATTTCAATGCGTACATATAATGAATAACGATTAGATAGAGTGAAAAAACATTTGCGACACTGTGATTCGAGAGTGAATGTCTATACCATGTTGTTTCGGCCTTATGTGGGGGCTACGTAAGCCACGTTCTTCTTAGGGCTTTGTCAGGACAAGGAAGACTGTGTCATCTTGGTGTTCGGAGAGTACTGTGAAAATGAATGATGTACAGTAAGGGAGGTGCGGAGATGATAATTTGGTAACACGTGATTGAATCACCCTATGTCCCCCAAGAGACAGGTGGACATGGCTTACCTGTGGGGGGGTCAGTGGAAACACAGGCATGAAAGTCAGAGTCAAGAGACCTGCAGTGTCTTCAAACTCGGAGTCATAATAGACGCCTATTGGGAGAAAGAGGAAAGAGGAATGGGAGAGCTTAGTGTGTCCCTATTCTATTATGAAGGGCACTGAGTACTGAACAGCAGAGAAACCCTTACCTAAATATGCCGCCAGGTCACAGTCGCAAGATGTGGTGGGGACCGGATCAGAACAAACCCTAAAAAAAGGGGTACAAAGTGAATATGCTGATCAGGCACAAGCCGGTGGTCAAAGCACAATGTCCCGTTGACATCAAAAGAAATGCCTGTGATTATGTTGAAAGGCACCGGTTACAGAGTGAGTGCGGGGGCTGGGAGCACGAATTCATTGAGGAGCTCCCCGGGCTGCCTGTATTGAATCAAAGCAGGCAGAGCGATGTGGCAAAAGTTCTGTCACAGTTTACGGGTGATGCGATCAAGCGATGTGGACGCCATTGCTATGGGCACGTAGCTATAAATAGCGGCAGCCATCTTGGAACGGTATTTGCAGTGTTCCAAACATAAAGTGGAGGATCTCCACACTATGTGCGGGGTAGAAGCGAGAAAATAATATCACCTACTGTTAGCTTCAGGGCTGTAAAAGTCATGGAGTTAGAAACAATTGTGTACACCCGTTGCCATGGTTACGGGGCGGTGTGTACCGCAGAGTACTGAGGAGCGTAAATAAATCAATGTGGCCCCATGTATTACGCGTGTATGTCGGGGGCACCTATTATTACCGTAGATAAAAGAGACAGGCACAGCATGCAAATTGTATCCTCGTGGTCATGGTGAAAAAGAGGGCGGGGAATCCCCCTGGATTCATAAGCATAGTTAAGTCCCCTAGAGATCGCACAAAGAGCACGACTGCTTAGTGGCAAAACGCTTGAGATGACAGTAGCGATAACTGAAAATGATGTAAGCTAAACAGAGAGATCTAATGATACGTAGGAGGGACCTCACTCGTGTGCATCTGCATGGAGCTAGATATGTGCTGGCGGCCGTGGCTGGAGTAGTGCGCTAGATGCCACATCAAGGGACTTGTTACTTGGACATTTGTTACAAGGGATCTATATTGTACAATATGGGCCCGGGCTCCTAAATGTGGAGAAAAAACCCTAGATGGCTACCTATATTTAGGTAAGCGTTTCTCTGCTGTACAATACTCTGTGCCCTTCATAATAGAATAGAGACACACTAAGCTCTCCCATTCCTCTTTCCTCTTTCTCCCAATAGGCGTCTATTATGAGTCCGAGTGTGAAGACACTGCAGGTCTCTTGACTCTGACTTTCATGCCTGTGTTTCCACTGACCCCCCACAGGTAAGCCATGTCCACCTGTCTCTCGGGGGACATCGGGTGATTCAATCACATGTTACTAAATTATCCTCTCAGCACCTCCTTACTGTACATCATTCATTTTCACAGTACTCTCCGAACACCAAGACGACACAGTCTTCATTATCCTGACGAAGGCCCTAAAAAGAATGTGGCTTGCATAGCCCCCACATAAGGCCGAAACACTGTGGTGTAGGCAAGCACTCTCGAATCACAGTGTCGCAAATGTTTTTTCACTGTATCTAATCATTATTCGTTATATGTACGCATTGCAAATGCTCATGTGATATAACCCCTGTCTTTGTCTTATATACCGACAGCAGAATCCTCATTATGTTGACTGTATATATCTATGTACAAGGTATCTAACTTTCTTATGTTTATTGTGCATTTTATGTTGCCTTAGATGTAATTATTGGCGTTCAGCATTATACTAAAATTAAAAAGCAAGTATATGCTACAATTCATAAAACAGAAGTATTACAACCATCCAGGTGTTGTACTTACATCTTCTGTGAACTGAAAATGACCAATAAGGGGGGATGCTCGTTCTACTGACCGTTCACTTGTATTTTGATAATCACAGTGAACATTACAGACATACCTTTTTTATCAGGGGGCTTTTGCTATTTCATCATTCACCCTACTTCACCCATCTGAAAGCTTAAAAGAAAGGCCAATCAAGGATTGAATGTAATATTTAGATAATGCAGCTGTCATAAAGTAGACATTCTTTTTGTGAATCCGAGATGAAATTGTGATTTTACACTTCCTTTCGCTTTTCGTTATGCGTCCTTTGTGAGTGTGGAGTCATGTTTAGAACATCCTGTTCATGAATACCTTTGAATGTTCATATTTATTGAAACAGTTCCTATGACTTCGGAAACAGTTTTTTCCTTAAAGATTGTAAGGCATCGAGGCGCTGTTGTTTTGCTTTTTTTAGTTGCGTAATTGTTTATTTTTTTGTCTTAGTTGCGTATTTATAATGCGCTTAAACACCCACAGGTTTCTAAGCACGGAACCGGGGATCAAACCTGTGTTGCTTAGGTCGTCTTGCTTCCAAGGCGCGCACGTTGCCGCTGAGCTATCCTCCCGGGCCATCAAAATAAAACAATGCAACAAGAATGATGTGGCTCGTCAACAAAGATCTCAAACTCTTTAAAAACATTATTTACAACATCCCCATCATGCATTTGCCTTCAGAAATGTCGAGTAAGCATTTGCAATTGTACTGCAAATGACTTTTCATTCACACGTGTTTCTGCTTGGTTTATATCATTAGATTAAGGTTGCAGAAATGGTCTGTGCTTTGTTGCTCGATGCTTGTAATTCAACGGACCTCTGTCCGCTCATGACAAAATGTTCAGACATAATTCAACAGGCAGGTTAAAAACCGGAAATCTCTGGAGGCTAGCTCAGGGGCAACATGCTCGCCTTGGAAGCTAGCCCACATGGAGCAACAGAGGTTTGATGCACGGGTCCGTGCTTATAATCCTCTGGGTATTATGCATATCATATCATGCTGCCAAAAAAAACTCTTCAACTTAATTCTCTTTTTGAATTAACTTTACAGGTTAATCAACTACAATTGAAAACACAACTGAAGGAAAGTTTCTGTGTATTCCTGATAATTTATTTACAAATAATATGCACGTGTTTCTGTGCCTGGGCACTCTTTCAATCTACAGGATAACCAAATACAATTCCACATGTTTCTTTGTGTCTTTGAACCTTTAAAACAATGGCTTAGCTCGTTGGTGCTCTTATATAGTGGTTTCCATGCGCATTTAATGTAATTGTGGTTGGCATTCCATTACCTGGTATTCAGCTACTTGCTTCCATTGACTGCCAAGCTTCCACCTTATGCATGACTTGTCATTTGCCCAAACACCACCGCATCCTCTCAGGCAGGTTGTCTGGTGATTTATAGGTACTTTAAGGGGCTCCTTTATCTAACATAAACTGCACATTGCTATATTGGTTTATTAAAACATATTAGCTATCTGGACATTACCTTATTCCAATGTGAGTTACATGCCATTGCTGTCTGGTGTGCCTGTGTTAATGAACGTATCCTAATTTGTCTTGAGCAATGCAAAATATCCCGGTATCTTAGTGATCTTTTCTCCTTGTCCAACTTGCTGAACAATGTTTATTCAATCTAACCTCGGTCCAATTGCATCTAATCTTAGAGGAGGGAATATTCTAAAAGGGATGTTTAAAAATAATAAAATAAAAAAAATATACATGCAATGTAATACAACCAGAGGCCTTTTGCTTGTGCAATGTTAATGGTTAAATCATTAATTTGATGTATATCTCTCTACTTAATACATTCTGCATGAAATCTGCTTCTAAGAGCCATGATGAAATTATACATGCTTGCAGTGAACACATAAAGCTCCATGGATCTGGTTCTTAGAACCAGAGTAAAGTTATACATGTTTGCAGTGAACACATAAAGCTCCATGGATCTGGTTCTTAGAACCAGAGTAAAGTTATACATGCTTGCAGTGAACACATAAAGCTCCATAGATCTGGTTCTTAGAACCAGAGTAAAGTTATACATGTTTGCAGTGAACACATAAAGCTCCATGGATCTGGTTCTTAGAACCAGAGTAAAGTTATACATGTTTGCAGTGAATACATAAAGCTCCATGGATCTGGTTCTTAGAACCAGAGTAAAGTTATACATGCTTGCAGTGAACACATACAGCTCCATGGATCTGATTCTAAGAACCAGAGTAAAGTTATACATGTTTGCAGTGAACACATAAAGCTCCATGGATCTGGTTCTTAGAACCAGAGTAAAGTTATACATGCTTGCAGTGAACACATACAGCTCCATTGATCTGGTTCTTAGAACCAGAGTAAAGTTATACATGTTTGCAGTGAACACATACAGCTCCATGGATCTGGTTCTTAGAACCAGAGTAAAGTTATACATGCTTGCAGTGAACACATAAAGCTCCATGGATCTGATTCTAAGAACCAGAGTAAAGTTATACATGTTTACAGTGAATACATAAAGCTCCATGGATCTGGTTCTTAGAACCAGAGTAAAGTTATACATGCTTGCAGTGAACACATACAGCTCCATTGATCTGGTTCTTAGAACCAGAGTAAAGTTATACATGTTTGCAGTGAACACATACAGCTCCATGGATCTGGTTCTTAGAACCAGAGTAAAGTTATACATGCTTGCAGTGAACACATAAAGCTCCATAGATCTGGTTCTTAGAACCAGAGTAAAGTTATACATGTTTGCAGTGAACACATAAAGCTCCATGGATCTGGTTCTAAGAACCAGAGTAAAGTTATACATGTTTGCAGTGAACACATACAGCTCCATGGATCTGGTTCTTAGAACCAGAGTAAAGTTATACATGCTTGCAGTGAACACATAGATCTCCATAGATCTGGTTCTGAGCCCCAGAATAAAGTGATATATGTTTGCAGTGAATGCATAAAGCTCCATGGATCTGCTGCCAAGTGCGACAGTGCCCAGTACCGTGCCAATTCATGTGAATATGAATATGAACTAACTAACATATGCTGCACTTAATTCTTACTAATTAGGCATTCAGTATTGTAGAATGCATGGGCTTCAAGCCCTGTTTTAACTGCACACATAGTTTAATTCCTGTTAGTGTCTCCATTTGGGGGGTAACCAGATTGTTCCCTGGATGCCCACAGGTAGAAGAGCTGGCATGATGAAGCACTCGACGCTGAGAGATAATTCCACTCTGAAGATGTGCCCTGTCGGGCTGCAATAGTGGTAGTAGGTGCCACCAGCTGTTGGGAGGAGACATGAAGCACCTCAATATGAATGTGTGCCACAGGTCACACTTCTTCATGGGATGGCACAGGTGGTCCTGCTAGTGGCTGGTGATGATTTTCTGAACATACTCTTCAAGGATTATGACTAGGTGTGGTAGAGAGAGGGCACACAGTAGGCCTTCTTTGTAAAACATGTCGACGCGTACGTTTTTTTCCTTTTCTTATGCATTGGTAGCACTCCATCTGCAGGCCAAAGCAGAGCCTCCTCAAGCTGCATCCACCTGTGCCCAGGTAATGCTGTTTCCGGAATGGCCAAAAGGAACCATCCTATTTGGACCTGTTATTGTAATTTGGACCCCCATGGTATAGATTGGGTATGGAGCAGTATTTGTTAAGCGCAAGCATGCACCTAGAAAAGGCATAACGGTGGTGAACAAACACGTACAGAGTGCCCTTACCCAGCCGCAACCAGGCCCACCCCACCCCAGACCCAAATGCGACCTATCAGGTTGGAAATTGGAAGGTCTTTAGCATATTCCTGGAGTTCAAGTGGGTCTCAATAGCCCACCTAGCTTAAAGTATTAAAGCTTAAAGTATTCTTGAACACGCGCCCGGATACCTCCGGTTCTGGCGCGCGCTCTAAATAAACAAACAAACATAGGTAAAACATTCTATAGACGTTCCGCTTGGACCATGTCATGGTCAGGCAGGAACTGGGTAGGCCAGGAAGGAGCATGTGACTACTCTTTTGTTGTTCACAGCATTGAGGGATGAAGACCCTCTTACCCACCAGCAATGCTCCTTTGAAGCCCTTGTAGCGCTCTACCTGAGGGCCGGAGATGGCGCACATCAACCCGCCGTCACTTCGGCCCTGCTAACACTTTTTACACAGAGGCATCACATTGTCTTCCTTCTGACTTAAATCTCATGCTTAGCCACGGACAGGATAGGCTGGGATAGAACATGTGCTCTTATCCCTGGGGATGCTTGTGGTCGTGTGCAGAAGGGATGTGACCTAGCAGCCCGGGCTGGACTGCCCCTTTTGGGGTAGGACCAAGCCTGATTTGCATATGGTTTTTCCCCTTCTGTAATGGCTTGGCAGGCTGAAAAATGATGGTCTGGAGGGTTGGCCTGAGCTGTGCCTGTGGTTAGGATGAATTCATAACCTTCCAGCCATCACCTTTCTGTTTTGCTAAAGTCACCCCGAGTGGGACGGGTATGCCCAGACGTGGGTTCGATCTGCCGGGCCTAGAGACCAAAGCTACTCCTCACTGATGATTCCCAACAAGTCTGCAACATGTTTGGGGATGCTTGTGGTCTCCTTCAGAAGGGATGTGACCTAGCAGTTCAGGCTGGACTGCCCCTTTTGGGGTAGGACCAAGCCTGATTTGCATATGGTTTTTCTCCTTCTGTAATGGCTTGGCAAGCTGGAAAACGATGGTCTGGAGGGTTACCTTGAGCTGTGCCTGTGGTTATGATTAATTCAAAACCTTCCAGCCATCACCTTTTTGTTTTGCTAAAGTCACCTCGAGATGGACGGATATGCCCAGAGGTGGGTCCCGTGTCTGCCAGGCCTCGAGACCCATGCTACTCCTCACTGATGACACCCAACAAGGCTGAAACATGTCGGGGATGCTTGTGGTCTCGTGCAGAAGGGATGTGACCAAGCAGTCCGGGCTGGACTGCCCCTTTTGGGGTAGGACCAAGCCTGATTTTCATACGGTTTTTCCCCTTCTGTAATGGCTTGGCAGGCAGAAAAACGATGGTCTGGAGGGTTGCCCTGAGCAGTGCCTGTGGTTATGATTAATTCAAAACCTTCCAGCCATAACCGTTTTGTTCTGATAAAGTCACCCGAGTGGGACGGGTATGCCCAGACGTGGATCCCGAGTCTTCCCAGCCTAGACACCCAAGCTACACCTCACTAATAATCCCCAACAAGGCTGAAACATGTCTGGGGATGCTTATGGTCTCGTGCAGAAGGGATGTGGCCTAGCAGTTCGGGCTGGACTGCCCCTTTTGGGGTAGGACCAAGCCTGATTTGCATATGGTTTTTCCCCTTCTGTAATGGCTTGGCAAGCTGGAAAACAATGGTCTGGAGGGTTACCTTGAGCTGTGCCTGTGGTTATGATTAATTCAAAACCTTCCAGCCATCACTTTTTTTTTTTGCTAAAGTCACCTCCAGAGGGACGGATATGCCCAGACGTGGGTCCCGAGTCTGCCCAACCTAGACACCCAAGCTACTCCTCACTAATAATGCCCAACAAGGCTGAAACATGTCTGGGGATGCTTATGGTCTCGTGCAGAAGGGATGTGACCTAGCAGCCCGGGCTGGACTGCCCCTTTTGGGGTAGGACCAAGCCTGTTTTGCATATGGTTTTTCCCCTTCTGTAATGGCTTGGCAGGCTGAAAAACGATGGTCTGGAGGGTTGCCCTGAGCTGTGCCTGTGGTTAGGATGAATTCATAACCTTCTAGCAATCACCTTTTTGTTTTGCTAATGTCACCCCGAGTGGGACGTGTATGCCCAGACGTGGGTTTGATCTGCCGGGCCTAGAGACCAAAGCTACTCCTCACTGATGATGCCCAACAAGACTGCAACATGTTTGGGGATGCTTGTGGTCTCCTTCAAAAGGAATGTGACCTAGCAGTTCAGGCTGGACTGCCCCTTTTGGGGTAGGACCAAGCCTGATTTGCATATGGTTTTTCCCCTTCTGTAATGGCTTGGCAAGCTGGAAAACGATGGTCTAGAGGGTTACCCTGAGCTGAGCCTGTGGTTATGATTAATTCAAAACTTGCCTGTGGTTATGATTAATTCAAAACCTTCCAGCCATAACTGTTTTGTTCTGATAAAGTCACCCGAGTGGGACGGGTATGCCCAGACGTGGGTCCCGATCTGCCGGACCTAGAGACCCAAGCTACTCCTCACTGATGATGTCCAACAAGGCTGAAACATGTCTGGGGATGCTTGTGGTCTTGTGCAGAAGAGATGTGACCTAGCAGTCCGAGATGGACTGCCCCTGTTGGGGTAGGACCAAGCCTGATTTGCATATGGTTTTTCCCCTTCTGTAATGGCTTGGCAGGCTAAAACACAATGGTCTGGAGGATTGCCC
Source organism: Ambystoma mexicanum (assembly GCF_040938575.1). Taxonomy (NCBI): domain Eukaryota; kingdom Metazoa; phylum Chordata; class Amphibia; order Caudata; family Ambystomatidae; genus Ambystoma; species Ambystoma mexicanum. The sequence goes on from NC_090922.1 coordinate 1,512,156,125, forward strand.
TGAGCTGTGCCTGTGGTTATGATTAATTCAAAACCTTCCAGCCATCACCTTTTTCTTTTGCTAAAGTCACTGCGAGTGGGACGGGTATGCCCAGACGTGGGTCCCGAGTCTGTCCAGCCTAGACACCCAAGCTACTCCTCACTAATAATGCCCAACAAGGCTGAAACATGTCTGGGGATGCTTATGGTCTCGTGCAGAAGGGATGTGACCTAGCAGTTCGGGCTGGACTGCCCATTTTGGGGTAGGACCAAGCCTGATTTGCATATGGTTTTTCCCCGTCTGTAATGGCTTGGCAAGTTGGAAAACGATAGTCTGGAGGGTTACCTTGAGCTGTGCCTGTGGTTATGATTAATTCAAAACCTTCCAGCCATCACTTTTTTGTTTTGCTAAAGTCACCTCGAGAGAGACGGATATGCCCAGACGTGGGTCCTGTGTCTGCCAGGCCTTGAGACCCAAGCTACTCCTCACTGATGACACCCAACAAGGCGGAAACATGTCTGGGGATGCTTGTGGTCTCGTGCAGAAGGGATGTGACCTACGTCTGGGCTGGACTGCCCCTTTTGGGATAGGACCAAGCCTTATTTACATATGTTTTTTCCCCGTAGGTAATGGTTTGGCAGGCTGAAAAACGATGGTCAGGAGGGTTGTCCCTGAGCTGTGACCGTCCAGCCATTACTTTTTTTGTTTTGCTCGTATTCCTTTGACCAGCCCAGGGGTCCCCTCATCAGAAGCCTGCAGATAAGGGTGGCTCATGAAAGGGAAGCTTGAAGGCTGTGTTTCCTACCAGGTGGAAACGTTAGAATGCTCTGTACTTTCTGCCTGGCCACAGGTACATTGGCTTGGGCTAACCAAAATGCTCCACTATAACCGCCATCCTATGCCCGCACGTATTCCTGGTCTGCCACTGTGCCCGCTGCAGCCTGCTACCTTCATTACAGTGTAATGTATGGTCTACCCCATCCATGTGGTCAATACTTTTGGGTAGAGGTTGATATAATTGTTAATGAGATAACAACAAAACTCCTTTCTTTTCTTTTGTTTACATGTTTCCTTTTAATCAGTGATTAAAAACACATAACAAACTTTTCAGATGAATTCGCCATTAAGATACTGCAGGTAGGCAATACCGGGAAACAGTTATTAAGGTGATATACAAGACTTATGTAGGGGAATACATTATACCTGGCCTCATTACGACTCAGGCGGAAATCCATGGTGCTATTAGTACCATGGTCCATGCTGGTAACTTACCGACTACGCCATGGAGAAAGGGGGAATTACCACCCATTACAAGGTTGGCGGGGCGGTAATTCCGCCTTCCTCCATGGCCCTTCCCCATTCGCCGCATTTTTGCCCCATAAGGCTCAATGGGAATGGGGAAGGCGGTAAGTACGGTGCCGCAAATTGCGGCACCGTACTTAGCACCAAGGTCCATTTGCGAGTCCCTCCTTTAACGGCTGGTAATACCAGCCTTTAAAGTCGGGTCCCGCAAAGGGACCTCGTAATTAGACGCTAATAGGTTAACGGCGCCGCAGCCTTTTACGGTGCTGTTAATCCATTAGCGCCAGGGTCGTAATGAGGCCCACTGTGTGTTTACTAACTGTATTAATTCCGTGATGGACACACATGACTTTGAATATGCCAGCATGCTCCTACATACATAATAAATATGTTTGAAATATAGATAGATAATAACTGTAAAGTATTATACTATTATTCGCATGGCAAGTAGACTTTAAATATACACCTATATATTTCTATCTGTATATAAAAAATAACAACAGGTTACATAAACTGGAATTGAACTATCACCACAAAGTTAATACGTCCTTAACAGAGTGGGAAGAGGATGTAATGTGCTCTCTTAAAGATGTCATAGCTACACATTAAATAACTTCAAAATGGCCGCCTCTGTGAACAGAGCCATTGCTATGTGCTGATAACAGCGTGAATGAATAACATCCAGATAATACATGTAAAAGGATCTTTCTCATTTCATCTTACTATTATGAGGATACCCTAAGAAGTCAGGGGGGCTCATTGTGAGAAAATGTCTTTTTAAAATAACTCCTCCTTCCACTTCTCCATGGAAGCCATCACTTTCATCAGATCGTTCCTCAGTGATCGTACCTCCAGCGTACCCATTGAAATCACAGCCGCGGACCCCATCCCAGTCTAGCTTGGCATCTCCAAAATCTCTTGCCTCTCCCCCACCCTGTACAACATCTTCACCTAACCACTCTTTGACATCCTTGACTTCCTTGGAATCAAATACATTAACTTTGCAGATTATACTCACATCCTCATCTCTCGGGCAACTACATTGGGAATTCCTACACCATAGACAACGTTTATAGTGCTATACAAAACTGGATGGCCACACAGAACAACGAAAAAACGGAGTTACTCATTGTTGCCTCTTCCAAGCACCTCAAATCCCTGGGCACCTCCTACTCCTTTTCCTCCTTCCACATCGACAGTGTCACTATCCTGGTGCTCAAACAAGTTAGAATCCTCCTTGTTTACCTAGAGGGGCTCATCATGTCGAAGCAGATTAAGGCCCTTGCCTCCTCCACAGCCTACACATCCAAGCTCATATCTTTGAGCAGGAAGTTTCTCTCCACCAAGAAATGCCTCACACTATCGAGAGCGCTCATTCTTAGTAAACTTGATTACTGCAATGTACTACATAAAGGCATGTCAGCTTCCAATCTCGAAAAGCTCCAACTTCTCCAGAATAAAGCGATGTGCGCAGCCCTGGGTCTCCGCCAATATGACCTCATCCATTGGTTGCCCATTAAAGCCTGGATCGACTTTAAGACCCTCTTGATTGCCTACAACGAATCCCCAGTCTACCTGAATAACACAATCACAAGAGAACAACAGAAGCAACACCTTTGCTGCTCCTGCAGAATCTCACTGTCCATTCCACGCTTCAAACATGTCAGAGCAGGCGATGTGCAGTTCGTTGGTATCGCGCCCACCCTTTGGAACTCCTTGCTACCAATCATTAGGAATGAACCCTCCTATTAAACTTTCAAGAGACTGATAAAAAACTGGTTATTTGATAAATAAGACTAACCTCTCCAGCTGGGCTGCATTACTATGATACCGCACCCATCTAAATTCTGGGCGCATATCTTCCCACCGGTCTGCAACATATAATTAATGCCTTATCACTAATGTGCTCACTATTGTTCTGTCATTACATCTTTTTTTTATGATACAGACGCTGTGATACCGCCAGGTTTGGCTGTTACAAAAATGTTATAAATAAATAAATGCGAATATGCACTGATTACTGTGATTCACAAGACTTTGGCACACAGACTTTCTTTAGAAGAAGCAATCAAGTGAGAAAGAACTATCTTTAAACAATAGGTTTCAAGGGTTTTATGTAAAATGTACTGCAAAAGGTATATTGACTGTTCTGTTCTCTTCTCTTGTCAGTCTCTCTCTCTCTCTCTCTCTCTCTCTCCCTCTCTCTCTCTCTCTCTCTCTCTCTCTCTCATCTTGAGCTTTCATCCTCACTAATCCTAGCGTCCCTAACCAGAGGTCAGTCAATACTGATTATTTCTCCCACTGCATGTGTAGGTCAACCTTCTCTATGATGAGGGCCTTAAAGCAAACACCTTATTTTCCTAATGTCTCTCAGGGACTTCCTAGGCTAGCCCTACGCTATCAATGATGTTAGATCTATAGGGTGTAATATGGATGTGTGTAGTAGTGTATGATATGATATGATTAGACATTTATAACACACCCGAACACAAGTGGGGAATGAAGGAAAAGTAGATGATTTGTGGAAAGAGAGTTTAATGTACCTCCACTCCCTTAAAGACCCCTCTGCCATTCTCTTCAGGACTGACGGATCAACAGCAACTCCTTAAGAATGCAGGTAAGCAAACATACACACTCTACACACTAATATGGAAACATGGATAGAAACAAAACCATAACACACTCTTCCCCCCCCGCAACAATTTTCATTTTGAACAAAACAAACGAAATAAAAACGAAAATAAAGCAATACAAAAAAAATAATCACAATTATAACCATTGAACTTCTTGGGCATAACCTTTACTCTGCTCGAAGATCTTATACCACCACAGCCCCTTCGCCCCACCATCAGTGGTGGGATACACAACAAACACCTCTTTTCCTTCCCAACCCACAGATATGGCGTCTGGCACCTGCATATCTCCAAGTGCATTGTCACTTCCTCCATCAGTGTTGACACCCGGTACCCCCTCAGCATCCCCTTCCTCCATATTCTCCCTGGAACTCTCCACCTCAACCCTCCAACGTGACCTCTTGCCGGCACTCAAATCCTCAGCCTCCCACTATGCGTCCTGTACAGCAATTCTCCTCTTACAACACGCCGTACCATCACACAGCCTAATATGTCCAATTGTCACACCCACCACCTTCAAGGGTGCAAAGTACATTGGCATCCCCTTCCTCATAAACCCTGTACTTTTCACCCTCACCACATCACGGACACTCCTTCCCACACTTCGTATATTGTTCGTCTGCCCAAGTTGCTTGTTTCAATCTTGCCTTCCTCACAACCGCTTCCAAATCCACTGTGGACGTCTTGCCACCACCTAACCACACTGGTCTCAACCTACTCCTAGACGTTCTACCCTGCATCAACTGAAAAGGCGTGCACCCCATTACAGCGTTTGGTGTATCCCTGTGAGCCCTGACAGCATTCACCAAAACCAACCTCCAACCCAAATTGCTGACCAAGGCTGACTGTATCACCTCCTTCGCAAATCTGTTTGCCCTCTCCACTAACCCATTGACACTAGGATTGTCGAGCACCGCCCGGTGGTGCTCAATACTCCTTTCTTTCAGAAAACCCATCATTTCATCTAATACAAAATGGACACCATTATCAGTGACAATACTCCCTGGTACTCTCTCCATGTCAAAGACAACCCTTAAAACAGGGTTACTGATTACCCCGATTTAGCTTCTTTCTACCCGGACGTATAGTCCACCAACACGAGAAAATACCTAGCATTCTCCCCCAATACCTCAAATGGTCACATGATGTCCAGTGCCACCTAACACAATAACTTTTCCAACACCACAACAGGATGCCTCGGTTGTGTCCTGACAAATTGACTCTTGTCACTTAACACAAAAGGAACACAATCCCAGTCCGCGGACTCCACATCGTTGTCCATCTCTGGCCATCAATAGGATTTCCTCAACCTCTTTTTCATGAGGGTCTTCCCTAGATGCCATTCATGAGCAATGACCACTAAACTGCTCTGCACCGCTACAGGAGAAATTAACCAGTTGTCTGTTGTCACACCCCGAGGTCCCTCTACCAACTCACTCAGCACCGACCCATATGTCTTACGCACCTCACTATCAGTCCCCCAGTCCAACCATTCCTCAAACCCTTGCGAATCCATGCTAACTCCCAGTTCTTTTCACTCTCCTCCCGCCAGAGCTCCCTATCCACAGCCAGCATCACACACACACTACCTGCATCCTGCCACCTTCATACTGCGCCTCCTTGTCCAGCACAGGCAATCTGGATAAAAAAAAATCCACTACCATGTTCTTTTGGCCCAAAACATACTCCACCATGAAATTGTATACTTTAAATCTCGAAATTCTGTCTGACACCGAACCCAAACCCTGTGTGGTCAAAATGTGCACGAAAGGCTTGTGATCAGTCCTTACTACATAAGGTAGGACCCACAATAACATGCACAAATTCTTAGATACCCAACTTACTGCCAAAGCCTCCTTTTCAATAACTGTATACCTCATCTCCGGATCTCTCAAACTCCACAACACAAAATCTATGGGCCTATACTACCCTGACTTCCATTAGGCTAACACAGCACTCAGCCCCACATCACTACCATCCTGGACATCACATCAAACGTTGCAAGGGACTGTGCCTCATCCACATTATTCTTCACCTCATCAAACTCTTGCTGACATTCTACCGACCACACAAAACTCACATTCTTCTTCAGTAATACCTTCATTTGAACTGTCTTTTCTGCATACCCTGGGATACATTTCCCATAATATTCTGTCATGCAAAGGAATAATCTCGACCGTTCCTTGGACATGAGTGCCGGCGTTCTCCTCATACCAAATTCTTACCAAACCAGCTTTTGGCTTTAAACTCCTTCTGTCAATAGTGTTACCTAAATAGGTAACACTCTGCACTTTCAACGGACACTTGGACATCTTCACTGTCAATCCCTTCTCGTTCAATATTCCCAACACTCACACTCCATACTTCCCCACATCAGAATATAATACTGAAAATAGCTGATCCCCTCAAATGTACTAAACAGCTCCTGCATGAGTCTCTGAAACACTGCTGCAACAAATACCAGACCGAAAGGCATTCTATGAAACATGTGTGCCCCAAACCATGTGACTAAGGATATCAGATGGCATGAATATTCATGTATTTCTATTTGGTGGTACTAAGATCAGAGATCAAATGTTGAAAAACATGATGTCTGGCCCATAGTGGTTAAAAGCTCATTTATTTTCAGAATTGGATGTCTGTCTAACCAGATGTTGGCATTCAGATCCTGGAGGTCCACACACATCCTCAACCAACCATCCTGCTTCCTAGCCAATACAACAGAAGAGAACCCCTCTAATACCTAAATTGCCACAATCACCTCCTCTGCCACCAACCTGTCGAGCTCTGATTTGAGACCTTCTGTGGTTAGGACTAGAATATACCTCGTCTTGTGTGTCCTTGACATTGCCCCCTACTTTAGTATAAGTTATGAGCAAAACCCTTGACCTTTCCCAACTTGCCATTGAAAACAGTAGGATATGCTACCTTGATGATTTCTGCACACCACAGACTCCACACACTATGGATGCTTCCCTCCTCAAACATATTTGTCAGGGTGTTTACAGACTTCTTAAAACTCCTCTCATATAACTCTGGAGAGATGATGGTGTATGGTGAACCTGAATCTGTTCACTCTATTAAATCCTATGATGTCACTGGTCTGCTCTTCTTGTCACCTTGGATTTGTAACAACAACCTCTCCTCCATGATGAGCATCTTATTGTCCACTGGATCCTCTGCCAATTTGACGCTAGACTTGTACACTTTGGCCCTCATTACGGATGAGCTTGTCCGTTAAAAATGCCAGATACCAGTTCCAGGATTTTTACCAGACCGGCTCACTCCAAGTCTGCTGGTAGGTGTAGTGAACTAACAACAGCCCTGACCTACTCGGGAGTCCAGGCCCCTATGGGCAGAGAAATGACTGAATCACTGGCACTGTTAACAACTATGACAGTGATTCAGTAGTTCCCATGGGACTCAATGGGATGGGAATTTACTGACAGTGCCGGCACCATAATATCCCCGTAACACTGGAATATTTGGTGCCGGTAATTGTAAGGAAAGTTTGCCAGTAAACCGCAGGAAGTACAGGTGGCTTACCAACCAACTCGTAATGAGAGCCTTTGTCTCTAGAACTGTTCAAGGACTTGCACTGTCTGGCAAAATTCCCTTGTAATCCACAATGTCTGCACTTATGGCAGGGCTTTACTTTGACCCGGTGTTGTGACTGCTCCATCACCAATTTGCTAAATGGGATCATTTGTCTTGCCACGCTCATCATTCCTGCTATTGGCAAATGTGTGTTTATCCACCATTTTGCCTGTGTATTTGGCTTGCAACCCTTCCAAGCATGCCTGTGTGTCCTTGTGCGTTACCGCATCAATGCTCTACTTAGCTTCCTCAATCGCTCTTGCTATTTCCATAGCATTCTCCTGTCCAGAGGCAGATGTATACGTGACCTCTAGTGCCTGCCCCTCACCTCTGTCATAATGGAACAATAGGAAAGCACTTTGTGTGACACCAGGTATCATCCCAATATCATCTGTCTCGGGGATAGCTCAGGGGCAACATGCTCGCCTTGTACGAAAGACGACAAGGAACAACACAGGTTCGCTCCCCGGGTCCGTGCTTAGAAACCTCAGGGTATTAAGCGTGTTATAAATAACCAATCATATCGTATCATATCATATCAATACCACACCGAAAATATGAAAGACGTTATGCACTTAGACAACCGTATCGAATGTACCCTCGAACTGATGAGGTAGACGGATGTATGCATACACCACTGAATACAGAAGAGCTATACGTGAAAGGAGGCCAGAGCAAAGTGACATCATGAAGAGAAGACACTTGGGCACATTAAAAAGATATGTGAATACTTAAAGAATGAAGATGTATCTGAAGAAACAGGAGAAACATGTATGCCAATAACGAAGAAATCATATCTACTAAGGAGATAAGTAAGAAGAGAATCAGCACATTTATATATGCATAAACGCAAGGTAGATGCGACATATGGAAGCCAGCTGCAGGAGAAAATATCACACGAGTAAAGCAGCCATGATGGAAAGATGGACGTCGGTTTTTATAAAATAGTAAGCTAAGAAGCTGAAATGAGAGACCAATGCTGCAGAGCTGACAGGCGCTGGAAAACAGCTTTGTGCGAGAGACAAAGAACACCTGTTTGGCCAAGGATCAAGGATGCCACATCAAAAAGGAACTGCGAGGTACATTGGGAGTCAAAGAGGATAAGCTAAATACGCAAGACATATTTCTTTCAGATTAAGTAAAGGAGAAAACATTTGTAAATGCCAAGTATTAAAACATTAAAGATGCAGAAAACATATGCAAGTATGAGCAACCAAGTCCCCAGAGGCTAAGAGGAGTAATTGCACCCAACGTAAATGAATTAAATAGCACTAAATACAAGGTTAAAAATTGGCAAAATGGTGCTCTCGTCACTCATGGTGCAAGACTCGAAAACACAGGAATATTCATTAAGCTCCAACTGAAGATAGTGATGTACCTACACTCCATTAAAAATTCAAAGGAAGAGAACAGTCAGCAAGATCAACTACAGAGAAGAAGCCTTGGTTTAGGGCCTAACTGATGAGAGATGGTAGGCTAACTGACCAAGTCGGCAGGGTTTTGTTTTGCTCACTTACTAACGAGCCGAATGTCCAAGGTTGAGAGAACGCCAACCAATCATGGGGGCCTATGTAGAAATGTACCATACATTGTTGCAGAAGCTAACTGCTGATGTTATTTTGCTATTTATCTGTTTTACATGTTGTTAGAGGCAGTTCAAGGTGTTTCTACCTGATAACACTGAAATAAAGTATAAGTATATATGTCCCCTTAACCAATTTCTCCTTTTGATAGATTTTTACTGTTTGCCATGTTGGATCCCTTCATAGCTGCCGTGCATCGGGTTGTAAAGCTTTTGTGTAATCAAAATGTAGATGAGAGTAATTGAGATGCAATCTGTTTGTTCACCAGGTTTCCCTATTTTATTTGAGCTGATAATAAAGACGTATTTTGACATATTCTTTGAGTCTGTCCAGTTACTTGGGTTGGAGATTGTTTATTGGGTATTCCATCTGGCACTTGAAATGCTCCAGGTGCTACTGCACATTTTGATAGCGTTGTGGATGGTTTCTGATCCAGTCTCCTGGGCCCAGATCAAGACTCTCTGATTTTTTATGTCTTCCACCATTAGTCAGACAATCACAGAGTTTCCTGCGGAGGACGGAGAAAAGACACAAGTGTGAAAAAGAGTTTGTCAGCCCCTTTGACGAAATTCCTGTCGGGTCCGGCAGGCGCCCCGCGGACAGAAGGCAAAGTGATTGATTAGGGAAGAGTCGATACTGAGGGGCTCGAGCTGAGCAAAGGTTGTAAGTAGAGCATTTAATGTGTCAAATAAAGGGTAGAGATTGTATAATAAGTGTAAATATAGATAGTAAGAGGATTTGGATTAAGAGAGAGAGAGCCAGATAAACTTGAGATGAGATACATTTACCAGAGACAGTAAAGTAAGGCGATTTCAGAAAACAAAAAAGTGCACTTTTGTTTGGGATTATAAATATGCCAACATAAACCTTTTATCTTGTTAAAACTAGGATGTAAGAAATGATAATAATATGATATGATATGGCATTTATAACGGGCCTATACAGAAGTGTTTCAAGTTGCGATGAGGCAAGGGAGGGTGAACAGAGGGAAGACAGAGGCACTGATCCTACTAGGCAAGGTGTCATTCAGATTGCGCAAGTGCATCGGAAGGGGGAAGGGGAAAGGGGAAAATGCGGGGCAGGGGGGGACGACAGTGCTGTACATGGGATAATAGAATAAATAAACAAAAGTAAAAGTATGGCCAATTGGTGGCAAGTGCAAGGGTAAGTGCAGACATCCGGTTTCAAGTGCTGGTAGTGGGACTGTAGGGATACAAAAAACAGTCCGCAAGTGTGGGGGCAGCCAAGAATGCAGTGCAGGTGTGCGACTGGCAGGGGAGGGGACCTGGGCCCGAGATCAGACGGTGGACAGGTAACCAGTTCAGTTTCACTTTCACCCAGGAAATTCAGCAGGGGAGAGGAGGAGAGAAAGCAGAAGTAAAGATACAAGTTTTGAGGTGCTTCCAGAACCGGAGATGATTCTCCTCAAGTTTCAGGGAGGCAGGGAGGCTGTACCTGAGGAGGCCCCAGCTGAAGAGAGAGATCTACCACCAACTCGTTGCTTCGAGAAGCAACTGACCCTGAGGGATTTGGAGGCAGATGAGCGAAGAGTTCTAGAAGGAAGATATTTAGGAAGTGAGAGTTGAAGGTAGGCCCCAGGTCCCAGAAGGCCTTGTGGACAATGCAGAGGGTTTTGAACCTAATCCTCACAGCCAATGGGAGCCAGTGAAGAGATTTCAGTCCTGGAGAGACATGATCCCTGGGCTTGAGGCCAAGCACAGGTTTTGCAGTCTTGTTCTGGATGAGTTGCAGAGGGCGGAGGGTAGAAGCAGGCAGATTTAGAAAGAGGCTGTTGCAATAGTCCAGCCTAGAGAGAACCAGAGCTCTGGAGACTGTGAGCTTCTGGGGGAAGGAGAGGAAAGAAAGAATACCTCTGATAAGGTGCAGCTGGCAGTGTGACTTCTTAGAGACATCAGATGTGAGGAGAGAAGGTGAGTGTGGAGTCGAAGATGACCCCAAGGTTTTTAGCCTCCCAGGTGGGAGCAGGAAGAGGGCCAAGAGAGGCCAGCCAGATAGTGACAGGAAAGGAGGGAGCGGGTCTGCCGAGGAGGAGAAACTCAGTCTTACTGGCATTAAGGCAGAGATCATTGGTGGCACAGCACTCCTGGCACTACTCCGGGATGGCGGACAGACAGTCAGAGATGAGAGAGGGAGAAGAGGTGGCTGAAGGTAGCCTGAAAATAGCTAAGTGTCATCCGCATAGCACTGGAAGTTGGGGCAGACCACGGCAATGCGGTGGGCAAGAAGTGCCAGGTATTTGTTGAACAGCCAATAATAATCTAGCTGGCTATCAGATTCTAAAAACAGATGATCAAAGAAGGATATAAATCGAGAAAAAATCATAAATCAAATAAGATTATGGGGGCCTAATTACAAGTTCAGCGGTATCTTGACTGGAATACTGCTCAACTCTATTTGTGTTAGCGCCCACCTGTCTGGCGGTATTACCGCTGGATCACGGGTTGGGTGCTAATCATTACTCCCCATTCCCTATCGGGTCAATTGGACACAATGAGAATTTTTCTGCGCAATTACTGTACCGTAATACCGTCAGCGGTAATTGAACTGGAAATGGGCTTTTTACCAGCGTGTTTACCTCCTGCTGTGAGCTGTGTGGTAGTTTCTCGTAAGCCTTGGATCCGCAAGTCCAATAATGATCCATTAGTACTGCCGTTCCAACTTTCATGCCTGGAACTTTTATTGCCTGCTGGCCTTCCTTGTTCTCTCCAACCTTTAGTGCTCTATCATTCTGTCGTTCTGGAACCATAATGCTGCTCCTTTCATTGGCACTATGGGCATGGGCTCAGCCTCGTTGTCTACCCATGTTAGTAGCAGTGCACTTTCTTCCCATTCTTTTAGGGATTTGTCATTTTCTCCTTGTACTATATGAACCGGCAACTGTTAGGCACGTATCTGCTCTGCTCCCTACCACTCCTTCTTTCCATCCTTTAGCCGTGTATATTTGGCCATATACAAGCATCTGTGGTCTTTCCCAGCATCACGGCTCCCATCCTATTGATGCTGGTCCCTTCTTCGGACAGGGTAACTCCTTTAATGTTATGGCTATAATTTCTCCATTTTGCAGGCCTTCAGTGATGTATTGTACAGCCTGGTCTTTTTTCCAGTAATTGTGCATCATGTCTAGTTTTTTTATATAATTGTCTTCATAGGGGAAAGTTGTCTTAGACATCCATCTTAAAGTTGCCATCTTCCCTTGGAGCCTTTCTCCGGTGGTACGCATTGATAGGTACATAAGGCACTGTGCTCTTGCTTCTGGTATTTCAGTTTCCACAAACGTTCTGTAGGCACTCATGGCATAGAGGATGAGAGAGCAGAAATAGCAACTCTCTCCAGTGGTTTGTTTACCTACTTCAGGCATGCGCTTGTACCACATTTTATTGGATACTCGAGCAGTATCACTAAGATAGGGATCACCCCTTCTACATCTACATCGGCACTGCATCTACCTCTCTTTACTGGTCTGGCAGTGCTTACCTCCTGACCTGACATGGTAGCTACACCTGCCGGAATTGGGGTTATGTTAGTAGTAGTCACAGCTTTGTTTTGTATCGCAAGTGAAACCCGCCAAGAAATGTGGGAAAAAATAACTAGTGAGAAAAGAACACAAGTCAAGATTATCACACTTTTAATTATAAAATTCATACCTTACTCTGCTTCGGAACCGTGTGTGGCTCTTGAAGAAGCTGATGAACCAGCTGAAATGCACTAGAAATGTGTTTTTATGGTGTTAGTATATATTAGTTCAAGGTCTGTGGTCGTAATCTTGTTCTACTCCAATAAGAAATAACTGTTCCCACACAATGCGTATTCTATGGTCAAGAAGTATTTCAATTACTGAGGCACTACCTCGATGAAGTTGTGGGCAATTTGGGACAAATAGGCCAGGAAAACACAAAAGAATAAACTGGGAAGGGCCTTTGTGCACGGTTGGACCTCCTAAAAAATTGACAAATTGGCCTTGAAAGATTGTGGGGTGATGGTCTTGAGGATGCATTGGGCTACTTTCACAATGAATACTGTCAGTGTGCAGAAAGAACAATAATAAACAGTGTATTCTCACTCTGGGTGTGTAGAAAGTCCTTTCCTTATCTCTCTCACTTGGGAGCGAGTAATCATGGGCTAACCTCTGCTGGGCTCTAATGCTCTTTGCTGTTTTTTGTACTTGTTCTTCTTCTTGTGGGATGTTGACCTTTCGCTGTCGTTGTTAGGAGAGGCTGCTGCTCGACAAAGGTTGATATCACCGAGAAGATTCAAGGCCTTCTTGCCCTTTATCTTTGCCACTCAATCAGTTACCTCCTCTATTACATGTGGTCCTGTGAATCTGGGATTGACCTGCGTACGGGTGACGTTCCGGAGGAGTACAGCATCTCCAGGGTAGAGTTGTGGTGGTTGAGCCATGTTTTGGTTATTTCTGTATTGTTGCCTTCTTCCTTTCCTTTGGGCCTCTCCCGTCGTAACTGCAGTTGGCGAGAAACAAAAGAGGCACTAGCCATCAAGGCTGAGGTGTAACCATACATTTCCAGTCCAATACAATAGACATTGTTTCTGTCTATGTCAAAGCCCTAGTGGGAGGAGCCAAGGGAAGTTGCATGCACTGCCCAGTTACCACCTCATCTGGGGTTAAGTGGTGGATGGACCCTGGTTTGTTGTGTACCGTGAATAATGCTAAAGGCAGACAGTGGAGCCAACTTTTATTTAAGGTTACTATTTTCTTGGTGATGGATTCTTTCAGCAACCTGTTGAAGTGCTTTCATACCCCGTTCACCTGCGGGCGGTATGCACAGGAGAATTTTTGATGAATTCCTAGCAGAGCTGCTCACTACCCTTGATGTATATCCTGCTGTAAAGCTTTGGCAAGCAAGCCAGTTGGTCATAAACTCTGTCACATGCTCTGCCAGGTAGGGACAGAACCAATCTTCTCCAGTGTGAGCAGCAAGTACATCTTTCCCCATATGGGTAGGATGGTGTAGTTGTGTCAGTGCTGTGTGTAACAATGATAATGTCCTTACTACCTTACCCATTCTTTCCTGCTGCCATAGGGTGTCTGAAGGTGATATAGAACACCCCTTTTTTATCCATAATTCCTTCTTCTTTCTTGGCACACTTCCCTGTAATTCCATTATTTTTGTCACTGAAACTGGAAATTGTAACCTTCCTTTAGTACCATTGTGTTCATACATAATTGCGTGCATGAGAAGGGGTATCCATATCTAGGATGTCCTGAAAATATACGCTGTGTTTTGCTTCCGCTCCTGCTGCCTCGTTGCCCCTGGAGACGAGGTCCGCCCCCTAGGTGTGGGCCTGTCTTTTGTTGGGATGAAATGAGTCTGGCCCACCCTCCCATGTACTGTAGAGTGAGGCGAATCCCTAAGGTAGCCGTGCGATGTGCAAGTGGGAAAGGGCTGTGCTAAGAAACCCGGCACAGGTACAATATCACAGCCGCTATAGATGCATAGAGTTAGTGCGCGTCAAAAAAGAGATGCCATTGTATAGTTATGGGAGACACATTCAGTACTACATGGCTGCACAGTAAACGTGGGCCGGTGGAGAAACTTGAAAAGGCCCAACACGCTGAGGACCTATGAACTTGCACTGCTAATCCTCACAGAAATATCATTTTGTCCCTCAACGGTTGCAATTAATTAGTATCGCAGAAATGAATGTGCCGTACAATGCCATGAGACAGCACCAGGCTCCTCGCAATGTCCATTCATCACAACCAGGCGAAGAGCAGACCTCTAACCCCCACCCAGCCCACCATGAGTAATGGCACCCACAACTGCCCCAGTCCAAGAACCCATGCATTCCACGATAGTGAGTGACCCCAATCCACCAGCGTTAAAACCAAGGGTCATAAAAGATCTGAACATGCATGACCATTTCACCTCTTTCATAAATTCACCCTTTGTAGTACGAGGTACAGGAAGGGATACATTATAGATCAAAACAAGGGTGGAAGCCTTGGTGCGAGGAGTAAGATTTAGACAGAACACAGCATGTGCGGGACAGAATGATTGTGTTCCTTCCCTCCCCCCTGGTGCCAGTCCCCGAGCCTCCCATGATGATGTAGTAGTAGCATTAGCTCACAATAGTAGCCTAGGAACAGCAACGTCTGAACACCCTGACCTTCAGTCCTGGGAGAGATGAGCCCAGCTGACCCACGTGGGAAACGACCGACGGCTGAGACTGGAACCAATCATAACCTGGCATCCCCGTTGGACATCCTTAGTGATGCTGTGGACTCTTATAATGTACTGTTCTTGATGATTTAGGCAGAATGTTCATGAACAGCAGAGTCCTCCGCCGACACCCTTGTCTTTTGTAGAATTAAACCTTGTTATCCTTGCAAGCAATCTCTTGGAATTTTTCCCTAGAGGGTCATATTATTTCTGGCGTGAGCATAAATGGAATTACCTTCACATTTTGTGACCGCTATGGTTATTAGAGATTGGAGCACTTCTATATGTTTTAATTGTATTTATTTTATTTATATCTGGTTTAAAAAAAACCTTTACAAAAGTAAAAGCACACAACAAATGGTCAGAGGCAACCATCATAAATAGGGAATAAAAGCAGCAGAATACATTTTCCAATACATCAGTTTATCACATCCAAAGTCTTGATAAAACCAGGCACCACAAGGCCCTCTGATACACATCACAATTAGTTAACTTCATTGCAGCATTCCAATCACTTACATTTAAAATGCATGTCTTTCTAGACATAATTAGTGTTTTGCATTCAAGTAGTAAATGTCTCGAAGTTTCCATTGGTTCCTTGTTACAGAATCTACAATTGGTCTCCTGCTGCGTGATAATGTGTCTCCAAAATAACTTCTATTTTCCAGCATAATCTCAATGGGATCATTCTATAATGGTGATTTGGGAATTGACACAGAATAAAGAATGGCGTTCCATGCCTTTTGTGTTCATATATCAAGTCGTTCAAAGAGGGATAGGAATGGAATAAACCAGTGGTGCTCACCGAGTCCTGTTCATGTAGGGCTTTCCTGACTTTCTCTGGATTAACCAAGAGAGTATCCCTGTCCATTTACAACCTCCTTAAAATATGAGAACACCTCAATTCCAATAATAAGAGAAAGACTTTTGTGTGACAGTAACCGCCATTGCACCCGAGCTCCCATTGAAATACTCCCCAATTCGAACCTGATTGCTGCCAAGGGTATGGCATTTGGAACTTTCTAAATTGTATGCCATAATTTAGCCTCAATAGTGTTTAATACCTTAAAATAAAATACCAACTCCAAACTGTATATCAGCTTGGGGACTATCTTGCCTTCATGAACGTTTAGCACTGGTCTGATCGAGAATCAGCCATATTTCCTACCCACTTTTAAGGATTGAGGTCAAACTGGCCAGATCCCACCTGAGTCTCTGAATCACTTTCACTGGTCGAGGTGTCCAATGCAGAGAATTTAGTGAAGGTTTCCTCTGGTTTTCCCGTCTTCTTCTTCTTGATGAGGTAGGGTATGTTCCGGGAATTTGCCACTGCCGTCTGATGTAGTACCACCACGACAAATGTGACGTCTCCCCTGCAGAGCCCAGGATTTGCAGAAAAAGCCAATTGCGGAAAACAAAACAGCAGTAAGTAGTGTCTCAATAATGGTCAAATGGATGGTATTCCTTGAATGTATGAATGACACTCCTTAGTAGATCCCAAAGAGAAGACTGGGGAGTGAGGAGATAACCAAGCACAGAGGAATCTTTGCAAAAAACAAAGAGTGGAAAGGAAAACAACTATAAGGAAAGAACAAGAATCCAAAGACTCTAATAACAACCCTGAGCCCAGAGAGTGTTAGGCGGCAATGAAAGTAAGGAGCTTGGGAGGTGTCAACAGCGCCGGAATACTAGTTAGAAAAACAAGAAAACCTAAGAACAGATGAAAGAATATATAGCTTCTTACTCCGTAGTTATGGCAGTAAATGAGGAGCTCTGAGGAGCTGGACCCTTGCAGAAGCTGGAGCGGGAGAAGCCAGAATGAGAGAGAGACAGAGAAAGAGAGAGAGAGAGCGAGAGCGAGAGAGAGAGAGAGAGAGATGGTGAGACAGCCAGAAAGAAAGTAGGAGAAGCACGGGGCAATATGCCACAGGCAGATGGAATCCGCGATCCCAGGTGCTAAATGCTAAAAACGGAAGAAATACTGGAAGGCAGCAAAAAGAAAAGGTTAAAGATGCTGGGGAGGCGCAATAACAGAAAGGCAGTAAAAGAAAAGCAAGAAGTGGTGGCAAAAAAAGAAGGATAAGCACAGGCAATAGGCAAACAGAAACGGGCATGACCAGAACAAGGTCAAAGGTAGAAGCCAAATGGACATGGAGGAAAAGTATGAGGATCGCGAGTTGAACTGGGCAAGAACAACGCGCAGGGGGTCATGGATAGTAGGATGATAAGGAAGCCGGGTCGCAAAGACTAGACCATAATAGAAAAGCGTGGCGGCACACTCAATGGTGGCTTCTCCACCGACTCCACAACTTCCATGCCGGGCGTCTTATGGCAGTATGCCCCCTTCCAGGAGTGAAACCCTCTCTCTTCCTTGGATGAATATGGTGAAAGATCCGTAGACATCTGGGAGGAGATATGTTGGAAACTGGTCCCCAGGAATCATCCGCAGGAGAATACCCCTTCCATCTTGCCAAATACTGCAGCCTTCCTTCGTAGAAATGAGAGTCAACAATCTTCTTGACCTCATATAAGTCCGAAGAAGGATCCTTGATAGATACCTTATAGGTGTCCTTGCTTGGGAGCCGGTCAGGAATGTAAGGTTTCAATAAGGAAGTGTGGAAGACTGGAAGGATGCGGCTTAGCTGCTTCGGTAACTTGATTTTGTAAGATACTCGGTTGATTTGAGACAAGATGGAATATGGACAGAGGTAACGGAGGGCTAATTTGGAATGATGATTTCTCCAGATGGAGTGTACTAAATGATTTCACCCCAACAAATTTCCTTTCCACAATTTTTGTCTATGCCTTTACCAATTGAATTGAATAAGGTTTTGACATGTTAATGGGTGGTTAATGATAATGACGTTGGAATTTTACAAATTGAACTTGTTAAAATGGTGTTAAAACCAGGTGTTAATTTGCAGCGTATTCCGCAGTATAAGATTTCGGTTGAAGGTGAGCAGGCCTTGAAGAGTATTATTTCTGATTTCGTAAACCGAGGTGTAATTGAGGAAATTGCAGGGAGTGTCTGTAATAGTCCGATTTTACCAGTTTCCAAGAAAGGGGATAATGCGATTACATTTCATTTTATTATTGATTTGCGTGTAATAAATAAGGTTGTTGCTCCACAGTTTCTGATTGTGCCTGATGTTACCAGAATTCTGACTATGATTCCAGCCACAGCTACACATTTTAGTGCTGTGGATTTGAAACACGCTTTCTTTAGCATGCCTGTGCATGTTGATAGCAGGTATTTGTTGCGTTCACATTAGGGGGACGCTCGTTCACATTCACTCGTGTACTGCAAGGGTACACTGAGAGTCCAAGCGTCTGTAGTAGAGCGTTGAAAGAATAGCTTGGTACGCCTGAGGTACCTCCACTTGCACATTGTTGCAATATGTTGATGATCTACTTCTAGCTGCTGCTTCTGATGCTGCTTGCAAAGAGGGCACTGTGTTGCTGCTTATTCATTTAGCAGAGCATGGGCATAAGGCTTTGTTGAAGAGTCGACAGGAGTTTTCCTATTTGGGCTATCTCCTGTCGAAGGAGCGAAGAAGCCTGACACCTGAATGGATACAAAGCATCTCTGATATGTCTGTTCCAAATGCATCGAAGGGGGTCAGAGCTTTAATAGGCATGGGCTCATATTGAAGACAGTGAATCGCAAATGTTCCTTTGTTGATAGAACCTATGTTGGCACTGACAAAGAAGGACATTTCTTTGCCTTTACCATGAGACATGGATTGCCAGAAAGCTTTTGATCTGCTTAAGGCTGTGCTGTGTTCAGCAGCAGTTTTGGGCACACCAAATTACGAGAGAGGTTTTGTTTTGTATGAGAATGAACGTGATGGATGTGCTTTGGATGTTTGACACAGGAACATGGGGGCAGGAATAGGCTGTGTTGCTATTTTTCCTCCACATTAGACCCTGTTGCATGCACTTTGCCAAGATGTTTGAGAGCTGTATCTTCTGCTGCTGCTATCGTAAAACAAAGTGAGGGTATGGTTTTAGGTCATTCTTTAACGGTGATGGTACCCCACTCCGTAGACGTTCTATTAAACAGAATGCAGACGCAACATCTCACATCAGCTTGATTAACAAGATACAAGCTGATTCTATTTGCTCCGCACATCCAAATTAAGAGATGTTGTTCATTGAATCCGGCTGAACTATTGCCTTCTCCACAAGACAAGGATTGCAGTGCTGAAATGTCACATGATTGCCTCTTTATTACAGAACCAGAACCTAAGGGCAGAATTGATTTAATTGATAACCCTTAAAGATTCTGCAAGGGGAGATATTCTGTGATGGCTCCTGTTTTAAATTTCCGGATAGTACATCCACTGCTGCTTATGCAATCACCACGTTAAGCACTGTTGTGGAAACTAAACGAATTCCGCATAATTCTGCGCAGGCCGCAGAGATTATTGCGCTAACCAGAGCTTGTAAAATTTCTGAACGGCTTAGTATAAATATATATACAGATAGTCTGTATGCATTTGGGGTGGTTCATAATTTTGGTCGACTGCGGGCTGAGAGAGGATTCTTGATCTCACATAGAACAAAAATTCAACATGGCACTCTGATAGTCTGGTTGCTGTCAGCACTTGCGCTTCCTACGCAAATAGCAATAAAGAAGTGTGCCGCACACCAGAAAGTGACGGACGATGTAGGAAAAGGGAACACTTTTGCTGACAGAATAGCCAAAGAGACTGCTATTGATTTGCACTCAAAGATGTACATGCTCGATCCAACAAGATGGGTTACTGATACTTGTATGATGGAGGAAGGGATTAGGTGTATAAAAGAAATTCAGGCTGCAGCTACCCCAGGTAGACCCCAGGTCTAGATGATGAGGGTTATTGGGTGGATAATGAGAAACAAAGATTGATGCTACCCAATGCCTATGTCACTGCTATGGTCACCATGGCTCATGGCCCAACACACATATGTGCCAAAAAGATTTGCCAACAGTTAGATCCTGTCTGGTATAACACTAATATCCAGAAAACTGCTGAACGTTTGGTAAAATATGAGGGTCCAGTTGATCGACTCCGACCTGGTCAGTGGATCCTGGTGAAGAAATTCGAGAGGGGCACCTGCCTTGCACCTCATTGGAAAGGATCACACCAGATCCTTTTGGCTATGCAAACCGCAGTACAGGTGACCGGAAAAAAACACTGGATCCATGTGACACATAAGAAGAGGGTTCCTTTTCCTCTGCCCTATGACGTAGGGGAGAAGGGAATTGATGATCCTGACGCTCACAACCAGCCTGCTTTGATCAAAGTCCTTCCTGAGCCTGTGGGGCCTGGGGAGATTGCTGCTTCTTCATTTTCTTCTTCACCGTCGATCGATCTTGTTTCTGCTTCTTCATCTTCTTCAGGAAACAACAACGCTTTGTTCACCGATCATTCAGTAACTGGAGTTGTAAGGAACAATCTGCGATCACTGAACAGGATTTAGATTTAGGGCCTGCTGAGATTACATTAATAATAGAATAGGAAAGAACAGCTAGGATTATGTGCCCACAAGAAACCCACAAGAAACCACTGTTGAGTCAGTCCCTTGTCATTCCTCTGCTGCATACAATAAGAGGCAGGGACCGTAAAAGTTACCTTCATTCAAGATAAACCACGTGGTCAAGTGCCACCCACGGATGAACTAAAAGAGCCTAACAGTGAAGCTTCTTAACAGACGCTGAGAAACTATGCCTATTTTAGGGGCCACTCGTACTGAAAAGGATCTTGATCATTTTGCTGATAATGAGTCTGCCCATCGAGGGTCATGGTCCCCTAGGACCAAATGGATACTGATCACAATAACAGCTGGTATTATAATTGCATTGACATTCAGGTTTTAGTATCTGGAAAGTACACATCCGCTTGATGTTTTGTTGGCAACTGAAAGTGTCTCCACTGTGTCTCCACCATATGTGCATTCACACACTCTTCATCCTCGAGACCTCCAACATAGAAGGGGTTATCATAACAACACTCTCTTGATGATCATGAACGCCACCCATGCCATTCAGAATAAGATCAATTGTTGGATATGTTCAGATCTGCCACAACATGGGGAAAAGGGATTGGGTTGGTATATACATCCTCTCCCTCTAACTACTGCATGTTATGCTTCGCTTAGGGTATTATTCTTTGGCCGATGGAACAATAGTGTCACTGTGAATTTTGATGGGATTAATCTCAATTAGTTTGAAAAGCGAGTATTAGCACCTTTAGGATGTTCTCTGTGTGTGAATAGGAGCAAGCTAAATGTTGCTTCTATTAGGCCTTCTGATGGACTTTCCAGACCTATTCAATCAATGATTACCTTTAAAATGGCCTCCATAGGTAATAGGGATGCCATGCCTCCTTCCTATACTGTTAACCATAGTCCAAACTCTGTTCCATTTTGCATACGAAGAGAGGGTTCCCAAACAATGGGTACATTTGAGGGATGTACGAACGTTGCTCTGCTAACTAGTGAAGATAGACCTCGATATGTAGGAGATCCCATTTACTTTGCTGTAATGAGGCATATCCTTAGTTGCCAAGAGATCGGGACGTAGTTGTTATTTAGGAATACTGTTACCAGGCGTATATGTTGCCACCACTGCTGAAGTTTCTAGAAGTCGTCCCAGGCGAGATGAGGATGGTAACACTCCCTCACAGATTCTGGGTGACGTTGCTAAATCCTTTGTGCCATTTTAGGGACAGATAATAAACTCCTAAGATATTAGAAAATTGGTGAGGGTTTTAGAGAAAACCATCAATGAAACCACTGACATCCTATACAACATGACACTAGAGCAAAAGGCTATTAGATAAGTGGCTCTTTAAAATAGGATGGGGCTTGAAATCATTCTAGCTGAGCATGGTGTGGTGTGCAAAATGGTGGAATTTGCGTGTTGTGTTTTTGTACCCGATTCCTCCCCCATCATATTTAAGGCAATTAAGAAATTGCACACCTTAATTACTGACGTACATGTTGCAGAGGGAAACTGGGATATTGGCACTTGGTTCTGGGACTTGTTACGATCTTGGGGCTGGAAAATCTTTGCATTTCTAATGGTGATCCCTGGAATTGTTTGTTTGTTTATTTTATTTGTATAGTGCTCCAGCCCCAGGGGTATATGGGCGCTCAAGGATATGGTTACAGGATACAGGTATATACATTTGGAACAATTGTGCAGAATGTATACAATTTACAAAATACAGTTATTGCAAAGGAGTTATACATTTATATATTTATATAATATGTACACAGGAATGATACAGAAGCTAGTATCAACAGACGCATAGTGGTGGTGAGTGAAAGCTGGGGGGATGTGTATGAGGTGTCCAGAGTGACCTGAGGTGGTGTTCGTTTTTATTCAGTAGCCATCTCTAACTCTAGCTATTCCTGATAACTATTCCATCCTCAGAGCCGGTATAGTACTGGTTTGCTGCCGTTCCATACAGTGTCTTCCTGACATGTGTTCTATGATAGGGGGAAGTTGTACACAAGCGGTTGGTAAACTAGAACCTAAGACACATATGTCCGGATAGATTACCATATGCCTTGGTAATGCAGGATATTGCTATAAAGGAGTTAATGGCGGTCAATGTTTTTGAGGATAGCAATTCAGGATGTTTTGACGATGATACATGGTTTTCGGATTATGCTAATGTTTGAGTAATGCTCTTGCCTTAGGCCAAAAGGAGGGTTTGTAAAAGTATATGTTGCATGAATACCGTCTGATAGTAAACATTGGCCTAAGCACATTTGCATTGCACGGTAAATCACATTTGAATGGACCTGAAATAGGCTGACTACACCGCCATTTTAAGTTATCCACCATTTTGATTAACTCCTGCTTTCTGTCCCATGTTAGAATTTGTGTTGTCGACTCCAGCAGAGCAAAATGAACTTTGTGATGTGTCAACGTAGCTAAACATGCTGAAGTTGCTAAGGTGGATTGTTTGTCCTGCACTAAGGAAACCGTGGAGTTAAACAAGAGCCGTGCTAATAAGTAATTTAGATGCCATCTGTACCGACAGTGTCTTCCCCGTTCAAATAGCAAAACAGAATGATGAATAGCTGAACATGTGCTTTTGCAGATATCTTTGTTTCTGTTCCTTGAAACTAAGCTGATTTTAAACTTAAGAACAAATGGTAGACAAATATAAGTGAATGAAATAAGGACTGTTACCTTGGTATTCAATGTTTGAAAAACATGTGAAGTGTTTAACAGAAAACAAACAGCTATTCAAGAATGTTTTAACATGTATTAGTTATGTGGAAGACTATGTACCCTAGGTAAATGCACGATACGAAGAGGGGCTGGACGATGTGTCTGGGATTGTAAGAAAATGTATAAATACTGATATTTTTGAAATGTGCAGCACTCTCTCATCTCACGGTGTCTGCTTGCATACGTTTCGGGGTGTTGAGAGCCAGACAGCTGTTCTGCTAAAATAAAGTGTACTTGTACCTTAGTACTCGTGACTGGCATATTTCTATTATGTGGTATTAAGCCTTGATATTGTTTTAATCTTTCATCGCGGTTCCATTTCCTGCATCATGAGAAGGTATGAACGTACTGCAAAAAGGCCTGGTCTTGGGGCACACGCCTCCTTCCATTGCTGTAATTAAGTCCAGGATATACCTGTTCTGGAGAGTCATCAGCTGATGGCTCAATTCTTCTCTGATAGCATTAAATCCTTTTATGGTTGAATTGATCATTTACAGCAATTCCCACTAGTGATCTGCAACCACTTGACATTTACTGCAGCTTGATGTCCTGGCAAGAATATAGCTGTCATTATCATTGCCGTCTTGCTGAACAGTTTATGCTCATCTGAAATACAGTCATAGGCCTCCAGTGATTTTGCTGAGAAATAATTATCTCTCTTCTGCTGAATGAGTTTAGTCAACCTCTTCATTCTCAGGTGCTCATCCATTTTTGGGAATTCATTGATATTGAGGTCACTTTGGGAGACACCAATGCTGGAACATGTATCATTACCCTTGAACAAATTCCTCCCCAATTTTTAGGCAACTGCATGTAGTCTTTGGATACACAGGCCAAATATCGGTCAATTAACACTGCTGTTCCTTCATTCATTCCTGGAACTTCAATGATCTTTCCATGTCCTCTGTTTTCTCCAAGCAGGATCAGGCCATCATTCCTAAAGCATGGTGTTGCATTCCTTAGTGCTATTCTAGATACAGGTCCTACTTCATTGTTCATTGTTCATTGTTCTTTGTTGACCCATGTAAGTAACTGTGAGTACTTGACCCATGATCCTAGGCATGTTTCACTTACTATCTGCACTATGCTTGCTGATTCTTTCTTCAATAAGTGTGCATGGCAGGACAATAGTCCTTCTTCCCACAGGGTACTGGTGAAAACACGTCCATATATCACTAGCTGAGGTCTCTCTCTGAATCTTGGTTCACCTGTTTTTCATTAGTTTCTGAGCAATTTGTCTTCTTCATCTGGACAACCTTTATTCGTTATCCAATCAGGAAGAATACATACGTTTCTTGCTCGTCCATCCTAGTCCATTTTCGTCCTTCTTGTTTTCACATAGGCATCTTCATATGGGAATGCTAATTTCGATCGACATCATAACCTATCCCATTTTCCTTCCAATTCAAATTGTCCTCTGGTTGTGCATGCTGCTAGATGACCGTAGCATGCTGCATCAATTGGAAGCCTTTCCCTTGTAATAAATGTTCTTGTTGCATTCATGCCATACAGTATTTGGAACACACATAACAGATTTCGTCTGGCGTTCTTTCGACCACCTCATGTGCTGGTACTATAGGTTTTAAATCAATTGAATAATCAAGATATGTATTTATGTTTTCATGTTTCTCCTCAACATCCCTTTTAAATCGAAATAGACCCTTAGTTATATTGTAACAGAGTCTGTCTGTACCTTTAATGGTGACCATAATAGATCTCTCATTGACAACCTCACAGCAAGAAAAATGGCAACAGAAAATTCACAAGGTACGACCTATCTTAACAAATCATTGACACCCTCTACATCTGTACCACCTTCCATAATATGTTGAAATGCCATAATAATATGGAGAAAAACACAAATCATAACACCAAATGATATCACCATCAATAGTCCATGAAAACCTATCGACTTTCTGGATGGTAGTGAATTTCTGAAATGTTGAAACTCTCTATTTTATGTTTACTTTAATATGCAAATTGTTATCTCTTTTTGAATCACTTTTATTTCAGAAACTATAATATAATTGTGATGATCCACTCTCCAAACAAAACAATTATTCTTGGATTCTCTGAAAAACATAATAGTGTATATTCCTCTTCGTATCAGGGCTGGATAAGACTGTAATATTTATAAAGAAATAGCAACCGAGAGTGTGTGTTCTGACACTGTAATAGGTAGCCTACTCGAAGAAACAATATTCTTCTTTTTTAATTCAAACTCCAGATTTTCTTCACATTGTCTCTTTTATCCTATCTGTTCCAGGATGTCAGCATTTCTATTTTCTCCTTATCCAATATGGGCAATGTTGATCCCTAATGTAAAGAACTGACATGCGTTTCATTCTCTTTATCCCTGCTTCTGGTCTTTGAACGGGTCAGCATGTACCAGACTACTTTCCTTGCTTCACTGCGTGTTGCTGCGGGAGGGGCCGATGTTTCGTCTTTATAGGGTTTGACGTCTTGTAAATGCAGCCACGCTCTTCGTCCCCTCAGTTTCACTGCTGTGGGACTACCTTCTTCCATTTCTTGTGGCCCCGCAATGCGGGGCGTACTCCAGGTGCGTATACTTCTGCAAACCAGCACCGGGTCGCCTCTATACAGACTTGGGGTTTTTAGTTAAATGAAAACATCAGCAGCTGACGAGGGCATAGGGCTAGTAAACAGAATGTCCCTATTGTAAAAAAAGAGGAGAAATTGCCCTGGCGACCACCAATAGGACAGCAAGGGACCCTCCCCTTTACCTTAACACACAATGGAAAGAGACTCCTCCACCTGATTCAGTGAAGGATACTTCCCCAGCCCTTGTGCCCTAAGGGGGTTTATCCTCTGCAATTGTCAAGACTGTTACGATAAACTCCCACCTGCTACCATGAATACACAAGCCTGCAGGAATTTCCAGGGAAGAAGCTTCAAAGCGCCTGTCCAGCATATTTGTATTTTTGTTTGCACATGTGTGTTATTTTTATACAGTGTTTTATTTTTGCTCATTTGCTCCTACTGTTCATTAGAAGTGACTCTTAACACTAGACTGAACTCAGACGCCTAGCAACGTGTTGCTAAGGCAAAACAAGTGGCTGTGCTGCTGAACTGCCATTGGAGACGAGTTGAGTATGCTTGAGGACAGGACGAAGAGTGACCCTGGAACAGGAGTTTAAGGCAGAGAAGATGACCTTTCTGAAATATGAGGCTGGAAACAGAAATAAGTCGGTGTTGAAACATAATATTTGTGAGGACCATTCTGCACACACTTCAGTGTTATATGTTTAACCCCTTAAGTGCCAAGGACGAGTATGCCAGTCCTTTCTGCATAGACGTGCATAATAGCCTGGCAGTTAAGGCTAGGACGGGCTGTGGTCTCTGTTGAACGAACAACATATCATTCATCTTTGCGAGTGCACTTAGTGCCTATATATTACCAGGAGGGATCTAGGCACTGCGTTTAAATATTCTTGTGAGAGGGACTGTTTATTGAGACGTTGCACACCTTAATGCTAGGACTTGATGGCTGGTTAATCTTTCTGCACAGGTGCGAAATCCTGGGAGCACACCTCACATTCACTCCCGGTGTAGATCCTGCACTCACTGAACTCCTCAGTACTACCCCCGTCCCCGATCATGGTGAAGACCTCAGGCACTCACATGAGGGTGACCCAGCGCCTGTTTATCCCACCTCTAAGGCCCATTGTACAATCATGGGACCACATACAGCGCCTGCATAACGAACACGGTGTTACATATGCTCTCACTTGCTCCAGTGCACCCCAGCACTTTGCCATTGTACGCATTACACATTACAATTGTCCTCAGCATATTTTAACTACATTAGCACACGGGACGGGGGGTGGGGAGAGGCAGCCAATCAGGTTCTTTGGATTGCGGGTGAAACTGCTAATCGCAGCATAGATTCCATGAAACGCGAAGTCTGCTTGCCCCGCACGGCCATATTCCCCCCACGCTTCCTTATCTTTCATTTGTATTACTCCGCCTCATTTCTGCGGCCACTCCGTGACCACCAGCGAAATGGAAGGTGGGCTCCACCTTCCATAGCCATGGCGGACATCTCGAGACAGTATTTTTATTCAATGAACGGGATGCGTGTGCCGTTCCGTACGTTGAATGAAAATTCCATTTTCTTGGCACACCGGGTTTCCGGATTGGAAATCCATGGTACTAATAGCGTTAAGCACCCGTTCCAGGGGCTGCAACAGGTGTAAACAAATCGTGGCTCCCGTTAAACGGCCTTGCTTCACTCCATAAATGGCCTTACTTCGCTCAGTAAACGGCCTTGCTTCGCTCCGTCCTTTAACTCGGGCCACAGGCCGTTACCACCGTTTCCAGCGCTTGGAAAGGGTGCTTAACGCTATATTAAGTTAATGATGCACTTTGCAATGGCGCA
The DNA here is from genome assembly GCF_040938575.1 of Ambystoma mexicanum. Lineage (NCBI taxonomy): Eukaryota > Metazoa > Chordata > Amphibia > Caudata > Ambystomatidae > Ambystoma > Ambystoma mexicanum. Next base: position 1,512,184,051 of record NC_090922.1, read on the forward strand.
TTTTGAAGAATGTATGTAACATTTTTCAAAAACCGCTTCTCTATTGACGTTCTGGCACTCTGCACCGTGACTGCAAAAGAGTCCCTTAATAGACACATTGAAATGAACCCTCGCCTTCACCTTACCGACTCCTAAATAAACATCTCCTCTAGGCAGGTCCCAGACATCGTCACTCACCCCATAACCCTGCGGCATGGGGGTCCCAGAGGCGCAATCCCTTCCACCTGTCGGATATAAGGATAGCGTAGCCTTTGCAAATCCCCAGTACAGTAGAAATGCATTATTAATGTTTACGAGGCGGCAACGTGACTGCGGGCCCCAGACAATCCCCTCAGCTTGATCGCTTCCTTCCGCTCTGCTTGCTGACCTGACCCTCCCCTGCCAGCGTCATTCACGCTCATCCACGGCACCTGGCGCTGTGTCCAGGGTCGTGGGTACTTCCTTCCTCCACACTGTCCTTCCTCCTCTTTGAACCTCATCCCTCCCCTCCCCCTCTCTCCTGTAGCCGCAACCCCAGTTTAAGTTGGGCATCCCTGTAACATCTCCACCCGGAAGCACCCTCTGCCAACACACAGCCAATATCCCTGCAATGTTGCAAGCTTCTGAGGTAGACGTTCTTGCGTTCACAGACACCTGGGTCACTGACAACTCACTGAAAACTGCCTCCTTGTTTGAGGGCTTAGTTTGCGAATGTCGGTTTGGCACTCCCACCCGTGTCACCAAGATTTCTAGAAGAGTGGACAGACTTTATCACAAATATGAAAACATCCTCTGGGCGGTCCTCATTCTCTGTGACTTTAACAACAAATGTTCTACCAAGAAGCACTGACTCACCATCCCCGACCTAGCTGATTCTCTGACCCTCAAGATCTGGACATCTGACTCAACCCACATTGGGGGTCTCTCCCTGGATGCTAACCTGCCCACTGTTAACATGATCCTCTCTGACACCCTGGTTTGCAATGCCCCATGCTCCGACCACTCCCTATTCGCAGCCAGCAGGCTGCCATCAAGAAAAAACAAACTTTCCCCCAGCGGAAACTTGATTGCATTGAGTTTAGGCCTGTGAAGTGAGTCGCTCCGGACTCCTTCGCTGCTACATGTTCCAACCCTCCTTTGTTCACATGATCTCCTGACTCCCTATTGGACGGCAACCACCTAAAACTCTCACACACACATTGAATATATCTGCCCCTGTCAATCTCAAGAGGGTCACGCCTCCTTCCAAATCCAATTTTCGGTTTTGCTGCCAAAACTGAAGTTGGTGCCCTCCAAAAAGTGAACAGGGCATTACGAGCGAAAAAGCAAATACCTTGAGGACAACGAGCCCCCCTCCCCCCCTCCCGCAGCACCAGTAGGGCATTGATGCAATCATCTGCCGTCCTAATTTCTTTCACAGAAAGAGTGCATAAGGAAAGAGCACAGTTTTACCCTCTTGCAGTATTTTTCCAGTCTGGTGATGTTTTGGATTCTGATGTTGAAAAGGCCTCCAAAGATGGTGAATAGCTCTGCTATGTAGGGTGGGTGTTGGTTGTGATTGCTTTGTAGGTGCCAGTGCGGCTTGTTGAGGTTGGGCAGCATGCCAGTGGATGTTTTAGTCCTGTGATAAGGCACGCTTCGGCTCGCTCAATGTCTTTCAGAGGGTCTATGGTGGAGTCTTCGTGCACGTCGGTAGATGACGATTGCCTGAAGAGACAGCTCATAACTCGGAGCATGGATGAGTGGCTGGACTTGATGGAGGTGTCCAAGCTGTTTCTACACTGTTTTGGTCTCTTTCCAAATGTATGTTTTGATTGGCAGTCCAAGTTGATGGAAAAGCAAGACATTTTTCATTGAGGAACTTCATGCCAGTCAGCCAGTTCTGCCTAACAAAAAATTAGAGTTGGGGTACCCTTTTTAGGACTAGCAGCTGGAAACCTCAAATATAGCCAGTTCTGGACTTGAGCTAGCTGGGCGGGGTTTCCTAGAAGAACTCAGTTGGTCTATGCTGGTCTGAGCTCCAGGTTGGCACTTGACATGCAGGCTGTCATGTGGGACACTCCGTGCTTGAGTCGATGGATGTCATTGATGCAATTGATCGATAGGTAAAGCTGCGAGTCCTCTGTGTATTGGTGTATCTTGATGTCTGTGTGGTTGAGGTGGTCTTCAAGGGTGCCTGAAATATTGTCAAATTTGTGAGTCGAATGGCTGATGGTAAACCCAGTACATTGCCCTGAGCACCACTACTTTTAGCACTGTCTCGTGGCAATCCTGGGCAGAAGGGGCCCTGGTCCACGGGTGCCAATGGGAGGGTCATGGGGAGCAGGGTTAGTAGGTATTTCAGGGCAAAGGGGCAGGCGCACCGCAGACACTACAACACACAGAGGAACACAGGGAAGACACAGCCTGCCCTAAGAGTGGCTTGATCACGCAAGAACCTAAATCTTACAAGATTTTTACAGAATGCAACATGACTTTGTGGGCTGAAACTACATGAGCAACGCGTGCCATGTCAATCAGGGGTTGGATCAAGACACTGCTTCTTCTCCCACGAGGAGGACACTTACCTGGTGACTCGGCGCCAAACTTTCTGGATCTCCATTCTCTTCACCTGAAAGGAAGAAAAAACAATTTTGATTAGTGAGGGAATGCCTGACCTAGCACAAAGGCCAACATGTGTAGCTAGAAGATTGTGGACTTACCTGGATTCATTTGGGAAGAAGAGAATACATCATCAAAGGAATAAAACATGCTTGTCTTCTTCAATGCAAGTATTTTATTTCAAGGACACGCAGGATCAATAGTGCGTTAGGACTACTGCAGACTCCTACGCGGGGTGAAGCAACGCACCACGGAAGAATTAGACTCATGTCTATGGAGTCTATATAAATGCCGTAGAAACCTCATCTTGGAGGACATAGAAGGTGGAAGGCGTTCAGCTGTTTCTGGTGAAGACTGAACTAAGGTGCTTCATCCACATAACCAAGGACCATTAGTCCCAGGTGAGGAGGCAACAGGGAGAAGGAGGATGGACTTGTGAAGATTTATGAGGATCTTCACTTGTCATTTCAGGGGACCAGAAGGAAGAATCCAAGACCAGAGCACCACCATTCCCAAGGCACAAACACCCCTCACCTCTTGGGGAACCTCTTGCGGCTGTTGCTTAATAACCACTATGGATTTCTCTAGTTCTGGACAGGGACTTGGTGTCAGGAGTAGATACCCCTGGAAGCCGCCAGCCAGGTAGGATGTTACGCATTGTCACAATGAAAGGACTTGCATGAGTGTTCCTGCTGTCCCAGTTAACACTTTGGTGCTGGTGTTAGTTCGAGTGCCAATGATGATGCAAAGGTTGTCATTGCGCCAGGGCTAAGATCAGCCATATTTGTTAATGAAGCTGTTGTGATGCTTGTATGAATAATGTGTGCTGTCCTTGCACCGCTGCGTGGACTGGAATTGCATTCGGGCTCCTAATGGATACCGTGCCAGTGTGAAACCCGGTACGACGTCCAATCATTGACAGTAGTTTTTTTGACAGATGTTTTTCTGAAAAATGTTTGTTGAAAAAACACAGTGATTATTTTGTGTGGAGCTAAAAAGGGGTATATAAAAGGGTTGGGGGGTCAGGAACAGCAAAACAAAATAGGTGGGTGAGGGAGTGGGCGTTTAGGGGGGAACCACCCAAAAATGAACCCCCCAAAAATAAAAAAAGTAAAAATGTTGATTAGTTTTTAAAAAAAAAAACATTTTTGGGGAAAAAAACACCAGTCGAAAAAACGGTCATCGATGATATGACATAGAACCGTGAAACCCATTCATATTTAGAATTTGCACTGCCAGTGCTACCAGTGCCAATCCAGCTCCAACACTAGGACCAGTCCAAAATGGCCCATTGCCCAGTTTTATAACAAGTAACGTGTTTAGATGGGCTTGCTTGCCGGCTGGTAGGGGCGGGATGAGCAGTTTAGCCCACCCATTGCTGGCCTGCGAGCAGAGAGCAGACACTGCCTTGTGGGGGAATCTTTATGGTGGCAGCCACAATGAGTTGCCGCCTGTTGAGAGCCTGACGCAACCTTGGTTTCACGTTTTTCTGATGCAGGCATCAGAAGTTCAAAATGTGTTTGTAGCGGGCAGTTGAGTCAGGGCAAAGACGGGTTAGATCAGTGGTTTTTAAACTGTGGGTCTGCCCCCACTCGGGGGACACAAAGGGAGTCCAGGGGGGCATGGGCCTCTTCCAAACGGGAGCGTGTTGACTGCTTTTAATAGATAATAGAAGCACATATGACTTCTGGGGGGTTTCCGCAATAATATGTGTACTCTTGGGCAGGCTCGGCAACAGTACTTTTTCTCAAGGGGAGAGGTTGAATACTTCTTGGTTAGATGAATTTCAAACAGACCGGCCATGATGTACGGTCTAACAACAAGTTGAAAGTAAGAGCGAATTAGCTATAATGTAAGTGGGGGGATCCAAATGCAATTTTGAAGCAGGGGTGTTTTTGTTTCCATTATTTGTGTTTGAAGGTTATTTTTAGGGATGCAAACACCAATCCCCTTGCTAATAGGGGAATTTCTTTTTTGGCAAGTAACAAATATGCTAACTCTAGAGCGTGATTCTGTTTTTAGTCCACACTCCCAGCACATAGTAATTCGTGGAAGTTAAAAGATGCATTTAAGATCCCCTCAGATCATGCAGAGATAATCGAAGTCTCCTTCCTGCAGCACTCCAGTTGGTTCCTTTCCTCCAAACATGTCAGAAGAACAGGGTGGATTAAAGTACAACACGTTTTCTAGGTCTGTGTCAGTTGTTTTTGTGTGGTTCTTTTTATTTGTAATCCCTATTTCTTTTGTAGTTGAGGATATTCACCTGTTTTTAGGGAGGAAACGTGGATTGCAGGCCGCTTACAGGGGCTGGCTACAGGTTTTACTCGATATCTGTCAAGATGTGCTGACTGGGCATAATAGAAATTGTCAATTGCAGTGAACGTCTTGTTATCCGGAGCCCTCTGGGGGGAATTGGGGAGGGGTGCGGGGGGCAGGGGAATGAATGGAGCTTGGTAACAACATGTTCTGGATGATAGAATGTCTGTTTTATGAATAGCAAGGGGCTAGGAAACAGAAAAACGTTCAGATGACAAAGCAGTCTGACTGTGCTGTACTTATCAAGACTTTACCATCCAGAACACACTTCCGTTTTTAAATTTAGCTAGAATATTATCATTCATATTGCTAAATTTACATGCCTTGATATGTGCCAGCTCATAGAGGGCTATGGATACTAAACTGCTAGACAAGAAAGTAAGTCATGTATCTGCTAACTGGGCATAATGTAAACTGGTTATATACTCAATGGGCATAACGTAAACTGGTATTCATGTGCTAGGTATGTTCAAATACACATACATGAACAAATGATAATAATATTTACTGTTTTCATCAGAATATGTGCTGCCTCTCAGCAGCTTTGCCACTGGACCTTATGAGTGGCCTCCTGCCCATCTCGGGTGCCCCGATAACAAGTGAAAAAAAGGCAGAACTTGCACGCGGGAGGCACAAGACTTTCCCCGTCTTTAATTCGGACATATATTTACATCTTGTAGCAACACCAGATGATGTTTAGGGCATATATATACCTATTTAGTGAGAAGTGGCCAGTGTGAGTGAGTTATTGAGTTCCTGCATGGATTGACTGCCTTCTGGCAGTCTGTGAGTACCTGCGCCCCTGGGAGTGAGTCCTTCAGTGCCTGCCATGTAGTCTGCCTTCTGTAACTTTCTGAGTAGTTGCCCCTCTGGCTCTGAGTCTGTCGGTACGAGCGTACAATGGCTGCCATCAGGCAGGTTGTGGGTAGTGAAAAAATGAGTGGTGCAACGAAAAACTCGTTGTACAAATTGAGGCACAGCATAGGGTAAAACAAATTTTGCTATAGATTCAACACAATTATTAGAAATACTTGCAAGTAGGCAACAATTCAATTGGTGCAAATTAGTTCATATTCAGTATTTATCTTGCAAAAAAGAGCATTTATTGGCAGGTTAGAGTTATAGTTTCATTAAAAAGAAATCCCAATTTACATCATAAACAAGGTATTTTACATGTTTCTTCATATGTTTTTCACAATACAAATTTATTTTACATATTTCTCTCATATGTTTCCAACTGCTTTTGTTCAAATGATCCAATAATCTTGATAGGTTTCCCAATGTGTTTCCTATCTTTAGACTACGCGTTTCGGGCGATGCCCTTCTTCAGGTTTTTAGAGTATTGGATCGTTTTGATATTCTTTGCAAAACATACATTAATTTGTCTACATTAATTAATATATAATCTATATATTGAAGATCAGACTTAAAATTGGCTCAATTCATATGTACTAACCTTAGAATTTGTATCTCCCTTTCATGAAAAGCTTGCCGCAAAAATAGGGGAAGTTTCAAAGCTGTAAAATCAGGATAAATTATGTTTTACTAGTAAGTAACATTAAAGGATAGTTCCGGGACTTTTTTTTTATTGTCCCTACGGTTCGGCCATGTGTTTTTAAGCATAAATCGGTAGATCGTAGAAAACTTTCCTATGGACCTTACCCGACTTTTCGTCCATTAACGCACTCGAAATCAGCTGCCATTTTGTGATAATCCTATCACTTTCCGCATCGCCCTGGCTGACCTGCTTTTGCGGCACTAAATCAAACCCCCCACCCCTGAGCCTGACATCAGCAGACGCGTACCGCCCATTTCCCAACGCCAAAGCACGTTTCGTGTCAACAATCGCTGCGCCTCAGCTAATGACGTGTCGCCATGGAAATGGCAGGACGCCTCTTTCCTCAATAAGTATAAACAAACCGTTTCACAACACACAGCAGCCGATTTCCGATTCCATTCCTCTCTCTGTGTTACTTTGAGTATTCTGTGACTCGTTTCTGTGCTCTGGTCAGCTACCTTTGCCGCTTGTAGCCCGTGTGAACACCTGTACCATCTCTGTAAATTATTTTACTTTCTTTACCACACAATGGCTAAAATAATGCCGTATATGTACGAGCCCGAGTACACCGAGGAGGAACTACTGGAAAGGCAAGCACGCGAAAACGATGGGGATTCGGACGGCAGTTGGGAGGACCAGTCAACGGATGAAGAGCCTGGACCATGTCGCATGGACGGCGTCTCCACCTGGTGCACGTGCAATCGGTGCGAGCTAATGCCAACTGAGGAGGAGAACTGCTGCTGCCGTGAAAATTCCGGGTGCTTGGCCTACATTTCGGAAGGCGAGCCAAGTCCGCAATGCATCACCGAGCTGCCAGAGTTCGGGGAAGCCTGCCTCTCACGGACCGTGTTGAGGATGATGATGGTGCTTATGCACGAACTTCGCGGCACTGTTCGTCCGCGTAATCCGAGTAACGAGTAAGCATACTCTGGTTGTGATGTCAGTGATGCCACCACTATTTCATGGTCGTCTCCCACATATAAAATTACATCTACATATCATTTGAACGCATGTAAATTGGTTCCATTGCATCTTTCTTTTTCACAGGTGGTACAGGCTGGTGGCCTATCGTTGCTTCACTTGGTGGCTTCACGGGAGGCTCGGACACTGCATTCAGAGAGTAATACCTGCCTGTGTGCTACTTGCCATTAGACAACATTTCCCCAGCGACAGTGGACAATACCGCGGATTTTCCCTGGATGTGCTGCAACCGGAACTTTACAATGTGTAATGTTTATTATTTATGTTCAATTGAAATTAATATCTAAAATAAAACCCAACATATATTTTAACAATGGTTGTTTTGATTTGATTTGATTTGGTATTTATAAACTCACCCCCCTGCCTTCCATGTACTAGATCCTGCAGCCTGCCTCTTACATGCAGTTAGATGGCCTCTCCTTGGTGAGGCCCTGCGGCAAACGAGTCTTGTCTGCACGACCACCGCCCCAATCCACCCCCCGCCCTATCAAAGGCAGTTCGCACCGGGGTACTTGCGCTGGCAAGTGGAGCTGTCAGGGAGCGATAAAGGCCAAGAGGTGCCAAAGACCATGTACACTTCAAAGTGGTCTATAGAGCATGGGTTGTTGTTCCCATGTCTACCTCCAGACCCTGTGTCTCCTGCCAAGCATCCCCCCTCACGCTGGCCGCCCACCTTCAATCCACATTAGTGTGTCTCCATTCACAAGTCTTCCTGTGTCTAGTCTGCACGACCACCGCCCCAATCCACCCCCCGCCCTATCAAAGGCAGTTCGCACCGGGGTACTTGCGCTGGCAAGTGGAGCTGTCAGGGAGCGATAAAGGCCAAGAGGTGCCAAAGACCATGTACACTTCAAAGTGGTCTATAGAGCATGGGTTGTTGTTCCCATGTCTACCTCCAGACCCCGTGTCTCCTGCCAAGCATCCCCCCTCACGCTGGACGCCCCCCTGCAAACCGCATAATGCCACGACATATACACGTCATTCATTCACAAACACACCCCTGTTTCGAATTCTTTATAACCCACTTCATATTTCGAATGAGAACTTCTTTGCGCTTTGCTAGTCAACCCGTGAAGGTGCTGGTTATCTGCCCTTCGTCTCTGTGAACTTCCGTGACCACTTCGAGCGTACTCGTCAGTTTGCAACCTGTGAACTGCTCCCTGTTCTACGACAAGAAACTACTCTGATCCCTGCATCTAAATGTTTGTTCGTCAAGGTAAGGCCATGTACCATAATCATTTTGCGTCCAATTTTTTAATTTATATCTATTTGCTAGTAGTCATCAAATTGCATCCATGTTTTCTTTTCGTTCAAGACAGTACATGCAAGGAACTAGTCACATGTTCTGAGTTTAGTCAAATTATTTTTCTATTTTCTTAAAGTTATTCAAATACTTATCCGCATGTGAATAACGTGTATAGTTCCAAGAACCAAACCGAACCTTGCATTGGACCTTTTATGTGTCATTTAATTTTTTAACACATTGGTATTCATTGAGAATTGTTGATCTTTACTTTTCAGAACTTTCCACAATGCCTGCCTGTTCCATTGGCGGTTGCCCTTCGAAGACCCATAATAAATCTGAAGGTACTATAAAACATGTTTTCCCTAAGACAATAGATCAGATAAGAGAATGGGTCCGATATTGCGGATATCCACCGTCTGAGCTTGAAAGTAGAGTCCTAGAAGTCTTTGCGGACAAGAGGGGTGATCGATACCGCATCTGCAGCAGGCACTTTAGCTCAGACATGTACTCCACATCATTGCTAATAAAGAAGAAAACACCGCGAGCGAGGCGAAAATTGCTCTCAACCGCTATTCCCACTCTATTCGTCCACATCCCTCCACTGGTGAGTCAAGTTTACGGATCTAGCTCTCGGCCTTGCGGTAGTGTGTAGCATTAGCTAACAATAATTTCCCCATTTATGTATCCACTCAATATGAAGGCGGAGGATTCTCCATCCGTGTCGTTATTGCAGTCATCAGCCACTTCAAGCGCCTATCGGGTAATCTTACTTGGCTATTCTGCCACTGACTTGTTTTAGGCATGTAAATCAATACTTTTAATTTATCGTGTAATTATTTTACCTAATGGTACACCCTAGTACTCGTCCTCTAGTCTTTGTTTTCAATTATAATTATTGTTATCCAAATAATGCAAGTACTGTCTTTCAGGGAGATGCTGAGGAGTCCAACGCATTGACGACAACCGTTGATGTCACTCAGATGCTCGAGGTACGTTTCCGGACAGTTCCATCGATGGAGATCATCAGATCTTGCATTCTTGTAGCGTGATTGTTACACACAATGTTTCTTTCGTTTTTAGCCATTGATATGTCCTTCTGTCGTCGCCCTCCTATGTGTCTTCTTTTTTCAATATTGTGTTCATTACTAATGAAAGTCCTATGTTTCAGGGAGTCGATGGAGCATTAGTCCAAGAAGACGGGGCAGCATGCAGTTACGGGTCAGCGCAACAGCTTGCAGAAGTGTGCACCGCAGTTACAGCGTCCCTTGATGTTCTTATGCATTTCGAGGTATGGATACTGACAGTTCGATCAAGCGAGATCATATGACGTGATTACATCCGCTATACTTCCTTCTTTATTAACGCAAGTACTATGTTTCAGGGAGATGACGGAGCTTCTTCTACAAGAACATCACCCCTAGTAGTCGATTCAGATCTCTGGGTGGTGACACTTCCAACGATCGAGCAAATCGAATCATATTTAGATATCCATTATTTATTTTTGACAACTGATCATTTGTGCAGGTCTATTTAGATGAGCCGTTGACACCTGCACAAAGTTTATGTTCTTTCCATACTAATGCAATTACTGTGTTTCAGGGAGTTGCTGAAGCGTCATCTTCAATAATATCATCAATGGAAGTCTATGCGGAGCCCGAGGTATGGATCTTGACAGTTCCATCTAACTAGATCAACAATGCCTGAATAATTGTCGTTTGAATGTTCTACACAATGCGTTCATTCGTGTTTTGCTATTGAGATGTACGTGGGTATTGGTCCCCAAGTACATTTTGTGTTTTCAATATTATTATACATACTAATGAAAGTTCTATGTGTCAGGGAGTCGATGGAGCGTCAGTGAGCGATGGATGTGCTTATCGTGAAAATATAGTCGTTGCATCGCAAGAGGAAGTGGAGACATGCACACACGAGTCGGAGCTACAGCGTCCAGATGTTGAAGTTCGAGGCAAGAAAGTTTCAAAGAAAAGAAAGCAAAAGAAGGTTAGTGTCCCGGTCACTATATTATGTTGTTTTTCACTGTTAATAGTTCAATACTGTAAGTTGTGTTTAAACTGAACATCCCTTTTCCAATCTGTCCTCTAGTTGCGAGTGGGTGTACGAACTAGATCTACACAGACAGTGAAGCGAACGAGAGATGTTGCTTGTCAAACCTTTTGGCAGGGACTTGAGACTGGAGATGCATCGTGCCAATGGGAAGAATATGAAGTGATTGACAACGGAGCTATACCACCACCAGCCATTGATAGTGAATGTCCTCCTGGTAGTTCGGATGCAGTCGGAGATCAATTCACAGAATCCACACCCGCAAAAACTAAGACCGCGAGAAAGTTGAAGAAATTGTTTTATTCTCCCATCGCCGGAGAAGGAACAGATGTTTCAATGGAAGAGAATGTAATGGACAACAATGAAACACCATCAATATCACTGAACATAGCGGAAGACGATATCAGAGATTGTACCTTTACTGTGAGTGACATGTCCTCAACGTTACAGGCCGAACCAGCTGGGATGCAGAGTGACAGTATAAGGAAAGAGGCCAAATTCATTGTATTCGATAGTTGTTTGATTGATATTATTATTATGCTGAAATGTGGGCATTTGGTTGGTGGGGAAGTATGTGGGGAGCCATTGATTAATGTGACTCGTGCAATTCGAGGCACTAACCTTAAAATACATGCCACCTGTACACAATATCATCCGTTCTCATGGTCTGCACAACCCATGCTGGGGCAACTGCCAGCAGGCAATCTACTTTGTGCAGCGGCCACACTTTTTAGTGGTTCAAGTTTTAAAAAGTTAGAGTATTTCTTTCAGTTTGTGGGAATCCATTTCATTGCGAAAACTCAGTTCTACAAATACCAAACCGATTATCTATTTCCAGCCATTAGCGCAGCTTGGAGAATTGAAAAAATGTCTATTGAAAGTACATTCACGGGCAAACGGTTCAGGCTAGCCGGTGATGGACAGTGCGACAGCCCTGGATTTTCAGCCAAGTACTGCACCTACCACTTTCAGGACATGGAAAGTAAGAAAATTGGGAGTTCGGTGGTCGTGCAGGTGTCACAAAGTACATCCTCAGTGGCCATGGAGAAAGTTGGCTTTGTAGCATCATTGCAAGAACTACAATCGCGGGGAATGGTGATCGACCTGATAGCCACGGACAGACACGTTTCAATTGCCAAGACAATGAGAGAAGAGTACAAAAATATAAATCACCAATTTGACGTTTGGCATCTTGCAAAAACAATCAATAAAAAAATGTCGGCTGCAGGTAAAAAAAAAGATATGCAAGGTATTTCACAGTGGTCCAAGTCAATCAGCAACCATCTTTGGTGGAGCTCAAAAACATGTGGAGGGTCGTTGGAAATTCTACTGGAAAAATGGCGGTCAGTAATGCTACACTGTAGCAACGTTCACCGCTGGAACACGAACCAACATTTCCACAATTGTGAACATGGCCATTTGTCCACAGAGGAGGCACGGAAGAAGAAGTGGTTGATTCCTTCATCACCCACTCACAAAGCCATTGAAAAGATTGTATTTGATAAAACTATAACAAGAGATTTGAGGGGACTCACGGAATTCTGCCACACAGGAGATTTGGAGGTGTTCCCCAATATGTGCCTAAAGTACAGGCCGAAACGATTGCATTTTGGCATGGAGGGCATGATAAATCGGACTCTTCTAGCGGTCTTGGCACATAACCATAATGTTGGCTGTCAACAAAGTAGGACAACCGGACCTTTAGGGACGCTTCGCTACAATAAGGCCTTCACTAAAAGAAGTAAACAATGGGTGATCAAACCAGTGTTTCAGGATATGCAATATGAGTTTATTGAGAGACTTATTGTTGATGTCCTAGATAGGCACATACATGGAGTTGTGAACGAACCTGTGCAGGGGACAACTGCATTGCCACCCAACATTGCCTCATTTCCATGTCCACCTAAAGCAGAGCTCATTGAGAAATACACATCACGGTTCAAATGATTGTAATTTGATTGTCTGTTCTCTCGAGTCTCCTCATGTCGCAGGCCCATTGAATATGTGTATCTATGTAATGTGTAAATAAAAGTGATTGCTCAGTGTACATGCAATGTGTCTCTCCACCCTTGCCCCTCCCTTCACCGTGCAGTAGTGCGAACCACCCGGGTGTCACCTGTGACTTTGCTCTCGAGTCTCCTCATGTCGCAGGCCCATTGAATATGTGTAGCTATGTATTGTGTAAATAAAAGTGATTGCTCAGTGTACATGCAATGTGTCTCTCCACCCTTGCCCCTCCCTTCACCGTGCAGTAGTGCGAACCACCCGGGTGTCACCTGTGACTTTGCTCTCGAGTCTCCTCATGTCGCAGGCCCATTGAATATGTGTAGCTATGTATTGTGTAAATAAAAGTGATTGCTCAGTGTACATGCAATGTGTCTATCCAACCTTGTTCATATGCGCATTAAATTAAACCAAACAGTAATATAAATCATTTTTCAAAAAATATAGAATGTCTCCGTATTTATGGTTCTCTGGGGCTGCAAAGCACGCAGACAAAATGCAAAGATGGAGTGTACATTTCAAGTCCTGTGAGATGGCCTTACACTGAATGTAGCTAACTAGGAATGTGTGCTCGTTCAAAGTGAAGGTCAGCTGCTTTGATTTTTTGCTCGGGTGCCGGAATGGCCCACGACTCAGTATAAGGTTCTATTGTTATTTGACCTTGACAGGCCGGGACCATCCCGAAAGACTTCTTTTCGGGGGTGTGGTGCAATAACGTAAGAAACGATAATGAATAAAATGTCAGAAACGAAAGCCATTTAATGTTCGTTCATTAGAAGAAATAACGTCGGCATAGAAGGAGTGGTATTTCGGGGCTGCCCTACGCACAGACACAATGGAAAATGCAAATATAATGTAAGTAACTCTTTAGATGAGTTTATACCGCAATTTAATTACTATACAGTAGCTTTAAAGACAGGTTAAGTTGTACTTGTTCGTTCTATGTGGCATATTGTTTTGTACCGCGCACTATCTTGAGGAGAACCATCTCCTTTTACGGAAGCACCTCAAAAGGTTCCTCTTTGCTTCTGCTTTCTCTCTCCCTCTCCCCTGCTACAACTGGGCCACTGTCTGCGACCTCGGTCCTGGGCCCTTCCACTCTCCACCTGCACTGCCTCCCTGTCAACCCCTGCACTGGGGGACTGTCTCAGTATCCTACAGCCCCCCCTTCCCAGCACTTGTTCTGCACTTACCTTGCCTCGCCACGCCTTGAAACACTTGTGTATAGGCGTGTTGCAAATGCCATATTATATCATATCAGTGCCGAAGTGGTCCACTGGCGCTCAGGCGGCTCTGAAAAAGGCGGAGGAGAGGGGGTGGGTTACTGGAAATGACGTATAATACCCAGTTGCACTGTCCTAGCTATGAAATAATTTCCCGACCTAATATATAAAATGAATAATTTTAATAAAGATCTGATGGTGAGACTAATTTCATTTTTTATGTTTTTAAAACAGGTACATCCTTCATTATTGTCCGTGTCACGAGTACCAGACACCGGCGGATGGATTTTACAGCCGCCAGTTGCTTCTCCGCGTGAACAACGTTACCACCCTGACCGTTTTATGGGACGATCGACAAGTACAAGTATGCCCTTACGCGGTACTAATGGCTAGATGCAACATACATACCGTTGTGGTGGCCTAGTGCCTCGTTGTTGGAACAGCCATGCGATTATCAGTGCGACCGAAGAGCTTATTTTATCGTAAACCAACACCCTGTGTACTGCACACGAACATCGCTTGCCTCAAGACGAACTATTTTGGATCGAGAGCAAAGAAAAATGCAAATCGCTGAATATTCTCTAAACATTTGATGTCCAATAAATGTACTTTACCAAATGTACCGTGTTGCTGTTTGATTTTAAAGTACAGTTTCATATTCCGAATTGTGGCGCGCTGTGTTGTGAGCTGATCTGTGTTGGTTTCCAGGTTCTGTGTGGAGTCGCGTAGAAGACGCCTGGGCGCGTTTGCCTACGCAGCACAGTCACGTCACGGATAGAGGCGGGGAATATGAATGTTTTGATAAAGTCTGTTTCAGGGGCGGGGGATTTGATTTAGTGCCGCAAAAGCAGGTCAGCCAGGGCGATGCGGAAAGTGATAGGATTATCACAAAATGGCAGCTGATTTCGAGTGCGTTAATGGACGAAAAGTCGGGTAAGGTCCATAGGAAAGTTTTCTACGATCTACCGATTTATGCTTAAAAACACATGGCCGAACCGTAGGGACAATAAAAAAAAAGTCCCGGAACTATCCTTTAATTGTGATGAACGGTGATGTGCAGAGGGAACAGGCGCTTTTTAAGCTCTGGGTCCCCCTGCACATCACCTAATTTGTGAGAGTTGTTAACCAGTACATGGTTTCCAGAAAAAATATATTTGACTCACCAATAGATAAGTTGTAGAATCGATCGGTAACTGTCACTCTGATCTATGTTATGGCATCAATTCTAGACAAAACCTGAAACCAAATCAGGCAATTCACTTTTAGAATGCTCTAAATGTGACTCTCATATTTTAGTTAATACATTCTGTTAACCGTCTATCTTGTTTTTATTATTCCAACCTTATTGGTGTGCACGGAATAGTTCACAGTAGCCTTGCCGCTACGGTCATGAGCTTTTGAGGAATTACTCGCCGACCCGTAATACTTCTTGCTTTCACTTGCGCTTACCCCGATAATCTGTGGTGGCAGGGATTAGTTTAGTTCCCGGAATCATGGCTTCTAACATAACTATAAACTAGCTCCTATGTCTGCGATCGCACGCGGAAAGAAAATCTTACCTGAACGGAGATATTTGTTCTTGCATCTACATCGCGCAAGCTGCCCGCTCGCTGTGATGTTCACCGTTGTCGATCTGCGGCGTGAGTCGCTAGGCAACCACGAGAGCTCATAGTTTGTTGATTTTAGACTATACTGTCGGGTGCCGTTTTGGGCGCCATATTGAGTGGACTAATGTTTTTCTTTTAGCTTCTGGCAGTCTGTGAGTACCTGTGCCCCTGGGAGTGAGTCCTTCAATGCCTGCCATGTAGTCTGCCTTCTGTCACTTTCTGAGTAGTTGCCCCTCAGGCGCTGAGTCTGTCAGTACCAGCGTACAATGGCTGCCATCAGGCAGTTTGTGGGTAGTGCCCCTCTGGGATAGAGTCATTGAGTATCTGCTATATTGTAAGCCCTTCTTTAGCTGGTGAGTAGTGCCCCTTTGGGAGTGAGTTCTTCAGGACCTGCCATGTAGTCTGCCTTCAGTCACTTTCTGAGTGTGTGCCTCTCTGGGAGCGAGTTACTCAGTATCTGTTTTATTGTGAGTCCTCATTAAGTCTGTGAGTAGTTGCCCCTCTGAGAGTGAGTTCTCGAGTGCCTGCCGTGTAGTCTGCCTTCTGTCACTGTCTGGGAAGGTGCCTGTCTGGGAGCGAGTAACTCAGTATCTCTTTTATTGTGAGTCCTTCTTCAGTCTTTGAGTAGTTATCCCTCTGGGAGTGAGTCCTTCAGTGCCTGCCGTGTAGTCTGCCTTCTGTCACTGTCTGAGTAGGTGCCTCTCTGGGAGCGAGTAACTCAGTATCTGCTTTATTGTGAGTCCTCATTCAGTCTGTATGAAGTTCCCCCCTGGGAGTGAGTCCTTCGGTGCCTGCCATGTAGTTTCACTTTTGTCACTGTCTGAGTAGGTGCTGCTCTGGGAGCGAGTCACTCAGTATCTGCTTTATTGTGAGTCCTCCTTCAGTCTGTGTGAAGTTCCCCTCTGGGAGTGAGTCCTTCGGTGCCTGCCATGTAGTTTCACTTTTGTCACTGTCTGAGTAGGTGCTGCTCTGGGAGCGAGTCACTCAGTATCTGTTTTATTTTGAGTCCTCTTTCAGTCTGTGAGTAGTTGTTCTTCTGGGAGTGAGTCCTTCGGTGCCTGCCATGTAGTCTACCTTCAGTCACTGTCTGAGTGGGCGCCTCTCTGCGAGCGAGTCATTCAGTATCTGTTTTATTGTGAGTCCTCCTTCAGTCTGTGAGTAGTAGCCCTCTGGGAGTGAGTCCGTCAGTTCCTGCCATGTAGTCTGCCTTCTGACAATTTCTGAGTAGGTGCCTCTCTGCGAGCGAGTCAATCAGAATCTGTTTTATTGTGAGTCCTCTTTCAGTCTGTGAGTAGTTGCTCCTCTGGGCACGTCAACCTTCAGTACCTGCATTTTGTGGGTTCTCTCTCTGGTGGGGGGGGGTTCTCAGTCTGCCCCCTGGCAGTTGGCTGGTAGTTTCTTGCCTCTTGGTGCATCGTCCTTCAGTACCTGCATTTTGTGGGGTATCTCTCTGAGAGGGCGGGGGAGCAGTCTGCCCCTGGCAGTTGGCTGGTAGTTTCTTGCCTCTTGGCACGTTGTCCTTCAGTACCTGTATTTTGTGGGGTATCTCTCTGGGAGGGTGGGGTCAGTCTGCCCTGGCAGTTGGCTGGTAGTTTCTTGCCTCTTGGCGCGTCATCCTTCAGTACCTGTATTTTGTGGGTTATCTCTCTGAGGGGTGTGGGGTGGGGGGTTCACTGGTAGTTTCTTGCCTCGTGGCGCATCGTCCTTCAGAACTTGCATGTTGTGGGGTATCTCTCTGGGCGTTCGGGGGGATTGGCTGGCAGTTTCTTGCCTCTTGGCGTGTTGTCCTTCAGTACCTGAATTTTGTGGGGTATCTCTCTGTGGGGAGGGAGGGCAGTCTGCCCCCTGGCAGTTGGCTGGTAGTTTCTTGCCTCTTGGCGCATTGTCCTTCAGTACTTGCATTTTGTGGGTTATCTCTCTGTGGGGAGGCAGGGCAGTCTGCCCCCTGACAGTTGGCTGGTAGTTTCTTGCCTCCTGTAGCGTTGTCCTTCAGTACCTGCATTTTGTGGGTTATCTCTCTCGGGGTGGTGGGGGGAGGGTTTGGCTGGTAGGTTCTTGCCTCTTGGTGCGTCGTCCTTCAGTACCTGCAATTTGTTGGTTATCTCACTGGGGGGCATGGGGTGGGGGTTTCACTGGTAGTTTCTTAGCTTCTTAGCACGTCGTCCTTCAGTACCTGTATCTTGTGGGGTATCTCTCTGGGGGGTAAAGGGGCTGTCTGCCCCCTGGCAGTTGGCTGGTAGTTTCTTGTCTCTTGGCGCGTTGTCCTTCAGTACCTGCATTTTGTGGGTTATCTATCCGGGGGTGGGGGGGCAGTCTGCCCCCTGGCAGTTGGTTTGTAGTTTCTTGCCTCTTGGGGCGTCGCCCTTCAGTGCCTGCATTTTGTGGGTTATCTCTCTGAGGGGTGGCGGGTAGTTTCTTGTCTCTTGGCGTGTTGTCCTTCAGTGCCTGCATTTTGTGGGTTATCTCTCTGGGGGGGTGGCTGGTAGTTCTTGCCTCTTGGTGTGTCGTCCTTCAGTACCTGTATTTTGTGGGGTATCTCTCTGGGGTTTGGGGGGGGGGGCAGTCTGCTCCCTGGCAGTTGGCTGGTAGTTTCTTGTCTCTTGGCGCGTCATCCTTCAGTACCTGCATTTTGTGGGTCATCTCTCTGGGGGTTGGGGGGGAAGTCTGCCCCCTGGCAGTTGGTTGGTAGTTACTTGCCTCTTGGCGCATCGTCCTTCAGTACCTGCATTCTGTGGGGTATCTCCCCGGGGAGTGGGGTGGTAGTCTGCCTCCTGGAAGTTGGCTGGTAGTATCTTGCCTCTAGGTGTGTCGTCCTTCAGTACCTGTATTTTGTGGGTTATCTCTCTGGGGGGTGGCGGGTAGTTTCTTGTCTCTTGGCGCGTCATCCATCAGTGCCTGCATTTTATGGGGTATCTCTCTGGGGGGCGGGGGGCAGTCTGCCCCCTGGCAGTTGGTTGGTAGTTTCTTGCCTCTTGGCACGTCGTCCTTCAGTACCTGTATTTTGTGGGGTATCTCTCTGGGGGTTTGGGGGGGGCAGTCTGCCCCCTGGCAGTTGGCTGGTAGTTTCTTGTCTCTTGGCGCGTCGTCCTTCAGTACCTGCATTTTGTGGGTCATCTCTCTGGGGGTTGGGGGGGAAGTCTGCCCCCTGGCAGTTGGCTGGTAGTTACTTGCCTCTTGGCGCATCGTCCTTCAGTGCCTGCATTCTGTGGGGTATCTCCCCGGGGGGTGGGGTGGTAGTCTGCCTCCTGGAAGTTGGCTGGTAGTTTCTTGCCTCTAGGTGTGTCGTCCTTCAGTACCTGTATTTTGTGGGTTATCTCTCTGGGGGGTGGCGGGTAGTTTCTTGTCTCTTGGCGCGTCATCCATCAGAGCCTGCATTTTGTGGGGTATCTCTCTGGGGGGCGGGGGCAGTCTGCCCCCTGGCAGTTGGTTGGTAGTTTCTTGCCTCTTGGCACGTCGTCCTTCAGTACCTGCATTTTGTGGGTCATCTCTCTGGGGGTTGGGAGGGGCAGTCTGCCCTCTGGCAGTTGGCTGGTAGTTACTTGCCTTGTGCCGCATCGTCCTTCAGTACCTGCATTCTGTGGGGTATCTCCCCGGCGGGTGGGGTGGTAGTCTGCCCCCTGGCAGTTGGCTGGTAGTTGCTTTCCTCTTGGTGTGTCGTTCTTCAGTACCTGTATTTTGTGGGTTATCTCTCTGGGGGGTGGCGGGTAGTTTCTTGCCTCTTGTAGCTTCTTCTTTCAGTACCTGCATTTTGTCTGGTCTCTCTTGGGGGGGGGCGGGAGTTTTAGTATGTCCCCTGGCATTTGGCTGGTAGTTTCTTGCCTCTTGGCGCATTGTCCTTCAGTACCTGCATTTTGTGGGATATCTCTCTGGGGGCGTGAGGTTGGCTGGTGATTTCTTGCCTCTTGGCACATCGTCCTTCAGTACCTGCATTCTGTGGGGTATCTCCCCAGGGGGTGGGGTGGTAGTCTGCCACCTGGCAGTTGGCTGGTAGTTACTTGCCTCGTGCCGCATCGTCCTTCAGTACCTGCATTCTGTGGGGTATCTCCCCGGTGGGTGGGGTGGTAGTCTGCCCCCTGGCAGTTGGCTGGTAGTTTCTTGCCTCTTGGTGTGTCGTCTTTCAGTACCTGTATTTTGTGGGTTATCTCTCTGGGGGGTGGCGGGTAGTTTCTTGCCTCTTGTAGCTTCTTCCTTCGGTACCTGCATTTTATTGGGTCTCTCTTGGGGGGGCGGGAGTTATAGTCTGTCCCCTGGCATTTGGCTGGTAGTTTCTTGCCTCTTGGCACATTGTCCTTCAGTACCTGCATTTTGTGGGGTATCTCTCTGGAGGCGTGGGGGGGGGGTTGGCTGGTGGATTCCTGCCTCTTGGCGCATCGTCCTTCAGTACCTGCATTTTGTGGGGTCTCTCGGGAGGGTGTGGGGGGGGGGTGGCTGGTAGTTTCTAGCCTCTTGGCGCGTCACCCTTCAGTACCTTCATTTTGTGGGGTATCTCTCTGGGGGGTGGGGGGCAGTCTGCCCCCTGGCAGTTGGCTGGTAGTTTCTTGGCTCTTAGCGTGTCGTCCTTCAGTAACTGCATTTTGTGGGGTATCTCTCTGTGGGGAGGGAGGGCAGTCTGTCTGCCCCCATAGCAGTTGGCTGGTAGTTTCTTGCCTCTTGGCTCGTCGTCCTTCAGTACCTGCATTCTGTGGGGTATCTCTCTGTGGGGAGGGAGGGCAGTCTGCCCCCTGGCAGTTGGCTGGTAGTTTCTTGCCTTTTGGCACATCGTCCTACAGTACCTGCCTTTTGTGGGGTATCTCTCTGTGGGGAGGGAGGGCGGTCTGCCCCCTGGCAGTTGGCTGGTAGTTACTTGCCTCTTGGCGCATTGTCCTTCAGTACCTGCATTCTGTGGGGTATCTCCCCGGGTGGTGGGGTGGTAGCCTACCTCCTGGAAGTTGGCTGGTGGTTTCTTGCCTCTTGGCGCGTCGTCCTTCAGTACCTGCATTTTGTGGGGTATCTCTCTGTGGGGAGGGAGGGCAGTCTGCCCCCTGGCAGTTGGCTGGTAGTTTCTTGCCTCTTGTAGCGCCGTCCTTCACTGCCTGCTATACTTGGCGCTCCATGCATGGTCCCAGCTGGCTGCAATGGAGGCGATGAATCCTTTGAGCGTTAATGGGTCTTAAACGCCCGCCTCGCCGTGCACAATGCCCGCCATTACCCAGCGCTCATCACTTGCCTGCTGTCCGCTACAGCTTAGTCCAGGGCGCTCTGACTTCGAGACTCAGCAGTAATTGGGCAGTTTACTTCCCACAGGATCCGCTCTCCAGAAACGTACGTTCCTCTGTTCTAGCAGGTGCTTAAAGCCTTATATCTCAGAAATGGGGGATGCATATTTAAGCAGACCGGAATTCTACTGCTGTAATATTAGTTCAGGGCTGGATGGAGGTGCTCGGGGTAGGATTTTAGGTTTCTGAAATAAAACTTCCTAAGAAGACGTCTGAATAGCTGGAGCTGGCTCGTGAGCGCCACTCTCCTCTGATGTCTCACATGCTCGCATTCTGACTCTGCTAGTTTATGTGGGTGTCTGTCTCTCGCGTTCTCTGCCCGTCCCTTTTTCTTCCACTCTCTGCTGACCCCATACTGTCTCTTATGTTATTTCACACCACGCTCTCATTCTGACAGGCTTAGTCAACGCCACGGGGGTGTCTCTGCTCTCCTTTGCCTGTCCCCCACGCTTCCTGGTTCTTCTGATGTCTCGTGTGCTCTTAGTCTGACCTTGCTGGTGGGCCTCCTGTCGCTCGTGTTATCTGTCTGTCTGGCCATCACTCTTACATTCTCGCATGCGCTCATTCTCACTGTGCAGACTTCATCTAGGTGTCTGTCTCTTGTGTTCTCTGTCTGCCCCTCCCTCGCCACGCTTGCTGTCCCCCTTGCTCTCTCTTCTGACATCTCAGGATTGCCATCTGGTGGGGGTGAGACAGCCATTTTCTGAAATGTAAAATGATGCAGGGAATCGTCACAGAGAGGGTGGTCTGCCAACCAGACCCCCGCCTCCCCCACGCCCCCCTTCAGTACGGCTCTATGCCAAATGCCTAGTACACACACGGGCGCTGCTGTGTCAGTCTCCTGATCTGCAGCTACTAATAATAACAATAATTTCATAATAACAATAATTGCGCATTTATATAGCGCTACAAACCCTCAGGTATCTGAGCGCTGCTTATTATTACCCATGGTGTGTGGTGCTCATTTATCGACCTTGGAAAGATGAAAGGCTGAGGTTGGACCTGCCAGGATTCGAACCTGCGTTGGCAAGCGAAATACTGAGCTGGACAACTGCACACAGGAAGGCACATAAGAAAGATGTAGACGAGGCAGAACAAGAGGTGAAACGCGCCGAGATGAAATTCACAAGTACGGGAGCGGAGACAGATAGCACGTCCCTGCAAATAGCACAAAAGAAACTGCACAAATGTGGCCCTAACATGTTCAAATCATGCGCATAGAAACATGCGCGCCAGGCTCTTCGAACAGGAGATAAGGCCAGCAAAATGCTGGCATGGTTGGAGAGGAGAGAGGAGGGACACCACCAAGTGCGTCGCATAAGCACCACAAACACTGAATGGGCCTTAACTGACCCAGACATCGCGGAGGCATTCGCAACCTACTACGAAACGCTATACCCCCCGCCTACGTCACCAACAGATCCCAGCGTACTGGACTCACTAACCATCCCAACGTTACATGAAACACAGAAAACGCAGCTCGAAGCCAAGTTGACTAAAAAGGAACTGACCACAGCCATCTCGCAGCTCCAAAATGGGAAGACCCCTGGCCCCAATGGCTTCCCAGTGGAGGTATAGAAGAAAATTGGCGCTGGAGAGGTTGCATCCCACATGCTACAAATGTTTTTGAGCACCAAGGAAAAGGGAATCCTGTGCCAGATTTATGGAAAGCTGCCATAGTGGTGATACACAAAGAAGGCAAACCACCGGACGCATGCTGTTCCTACCGACCAATCTCGCTCGTAAACACAGAAGCCAAAATACTGGCAAAAATACTGGCCAATCGGCTTCAGACAGTGATACCCTCCCTGGTCCATCCAGACCAATGCGGCTTCATGCCACAGAGATCCACGCGGATGAACATTCACAGGCTCCAAGCTGCCGTTGAAAAAGCACCATCACTACAAGACTCACTAGCACTCCTCACTATTGACTTTGAGAAAGCTTTTGACTCGGTCCACTGGGAGGCTTTGTGGCACATAATGGGCAGAATGGGATTTGGGAACCACTTTATAGATTGGGTCAAACTACTCTACAATGCCCCGACAGCAGAAATCAGGGTGAATGGCTGGTCCTCACGCAGTATAAAGATTCGGAAGGGAACCAGACAGAGATGCCCCCTTTCTGCAATGCTATTGGCATTGGCAATTGAACCATTAGCAATTATGCTGAGAGAGTCACGAGCTTGGAAGAGATTTCATTGGGCACAGAATTGGGAGGACAAAGTCTCCCTATATGCGGACGACCTCCTGATCTATCTAAGCGACCCAGTAGCTTCATGCCCCATTGTCACAAACATATTAAATACTTACGGGTCCTTTAGCGGGTTAAGAGTCAATTACACTAAATCCTTACTGTTCCCGATAAAAGGGCTAGAAGCAGGGGATCTACATAACTGTCCATACAAAACGGCGCAAGAACAGTTTAGATATCTTGGCATACAGATCACGACAGACCTAACACAGTACGTAGAGAAAAACCTACACCCGATAAGGGATAGATTCATTAATGATGTGAAACACTGGAGGTCCCACCCACTCACCCTGCTAGGAAGGGCTGCCCTGTTCAAAATGCTGGCCCTACCCAGGTTCCTATATATCCTGCAGAATGCACCCGTGTATTTACCAAAACTAGAATTTCGTAAATTAGATGAAACACTGAGGAAACTCTTGTGGAGTGGAGGACACCCACGAATCACACTCAAAACTCCACAGCGCTATGTATGGGAGGGAGGGATCAGTCTCCCACACCTACAGACATACTACTGGGCAGCCCAAATGTCAGTGATAAATGACGTCCTTCATAATGACCCAACTCTACCGCACAACAGAGCAGACACTCAAGTGATGCAGGGGACCACGCTGATGGAAGGGCTTTATCAAAAACAAAACCGCCCATTCCCACTTACATTATCTGCACAGAGAACACAGATCTGGATGGATGTACATAAACACTTAGGTTGGGAAGGCAAGGTTACACTGAAACAACCCCTATGGCGCAACAAGCATCTGCCAGAACTTAGGGAACTCCCCAAATGGGCGGCCTGGGAAGAAGCCGGGATAGGAAGACTAGAAGACATGATAGAGAACGGAGAAATAAAGAATTTCCAACCCCTAAGGGACGAATTCGATCTTCCCGCCACAGAACACTTTCATCACAGGTAAATTAGACATGCACTCGCCACAAGTGAGTTGGACCTCCCCAACATCCCAGAGTGTACCCCGGTTGAAAGAAACATAGTGATGGAGAGCATTGATCACAAAATAACCTCTACAATGTACAAGGCAATTAACTCGTTTGCCACAACAGAACTCACAGGGCTGAAAGATAAATGGGAAAGTGACATGGGCCCAATCCAACCAGAGGAATGGACCACTGCTCTCAGGTATCCCAGGGAAACCGCGATCTCAGCCAGAATTAGACTGATCCAACTGAAAATCCTGCAGAGGGTATATTATCCCAGAGAGGCACTGCATCATTGGGGAAGAGCAACGGACCCCAACTGTTTACGATGTCGCCAAACGAGAGGGACCTTCTTCCACATCCTCTGGGAATGCCCAAAAATCCAAATATTCTGGCAGAAATGCTGTGACAGATTAGCAACAGTGATTGGTCGGGAGATACCAATGGACCCCAAACTGCTAATACTAGGGATAGATGAAGATATAGAGTTATCCAGATTCCAAAAACATATGTTTGCAACATCCACAGGCCTTGCAAAAAGGAATATAGCCCAACTATGGGGTTCGGCCTCATCCCCACAATACGAAAAATGGGTAACGGATGTAGACATGTGCATACCAATGGAGAGGAGAGTGTACACCACAAGGGGGTGCCCGGGGAAAGCGACCAAGATCTGGCAAAGATGGGAGGATATCTGAGGGCATGGCGCAAAAGAACCGAAAGCTTGCTGAACTGCTGAAAATGACTCACTCAGACGATCGTGATGAGCTTAGAAACCTGCGCACTACAACAATATTCATAGACTATACGGAGAAGAGCCAAAGCCAAGTAGAAATGTATACCTGTATGTTTGAAAGTATTGACTAAGAGTTAATGTATTTGTTTTGTTTTGTCTGTACTTATAAAACAATAAAAAACCATCTGTCCATGGAAAAATAAAGAGCAAGCATGCTTTCCTCCTAAGGTCACTTGATGGATAGATGCAGGACAATCATTTCTTACCTGATTAACTTTCCTATCAGACACTGCAGCAAGATTTCCTTATATAGGTTCTGATGTCCGGATGCACCAAAAATCAGGCATATATATAGAATAGATGTGACCAGGCCTGACGGTTTCCTGCAAAGTAACAAGGCAGGGAAATATTTAGAAGGCACTCTTCCTTTTCTTTCTCCTTGCATACAGCCTAGAGCAAGTGTCTATCGGCTATTGTATAGGCACCGCCGTAGGATAGGAGAGTGGATCCCTAATCGACACCACCGGGCCCAAGCAAACAATTTTACAGGTACTTTCTTGATTTTTGCTGTGGACAGTCACTATCACGAGGGAGGGTTTTCCTGTGTCTTCATGATAACAGACAATGTTGTCTCTACACTGTTACAAGTGCCCACGTGCATCGGCAAGGGATTAACTCAGCCAATTCTTGGTCATCTCTATAGTGACTGTTTGTATACCATCGGATACACCAGTTGTTCAAGAGAGGGTTGTGCCGCCCTAGCACAAGGACACCCATGGTTGAGAAGAAAAAATCACACATCGTTTGCATCCCGGTCTGTAGTCCAGCGTGAGTGTCATGTGGGATTTTTGATTGAATTAGCAGTGAATGTAATGATCTAATTGTGTCTATCATGAGTATGGAGTATTGATACACTATGTTTATTTTTCAGCCCCTCTAGGGTCACTATTTTTACCTGCCCTGAGGAAGGCTTGACATGGATGCCACGACCATCGCCGAAACGTGCAGAAGTATTCAATTAAATATAACACACATGAGCCTTGATAAATAGTATAGATATTTCACGCTCATGTAGGCAGACATATGGCATGATCATATTAATCGTGCTAGGAAAATAGGCAGAAAAAAAGGCACGACGATTCAGTAAACATGTCAATTAAAATGATATAAATAAAAAATAAAATAAAAATAATCCCTCAGGGGCTATATTTCATGTACCCTGGAGCAGTTCCAGAGTAGTATTTAGTCTACCTTGCAGTAGCTCATGATTGTTTGAATTGTTTTCTGTTCTTCCGCCTTTTTTGCTTTATCTTTTGTATTTTCCAAGCATTTGTGTTAATTTGAGCATATGCATTTTCCTGGAACATTGGTTTTAGGCTTTTTTATGTGTTAAAAGAGAAAATGTTCCACTCGCTTCTGTAATAAAGTATCTTCATGCTCTAAGACACTCTTTGTGTCCTCTGTGAGGGAATAAGCATGAATGATGACAGCACATTGCGTTGTCAGTAGCGTGGATATTATGGAGATTCTCACTCATGGCAGGAACTCCTCTTCCATATTGGCCTTTTCACTCACCTTGCCCCTGTGTTGAGCTGCTGGCCGGTGACTGTCCAGTTGTTGGCAACCCACTGTGATGGTTATTACAGTAGAGAATGTGCAGCAATTTCATGCGGACGCAGAGATGAGGGCAAGTGCAGCTATGTGAGCATTCTGCGCTCTAGTGTTGGTGCCCGGATATTGCAAGACAAGTGGTGTGTTCCTGGTCATGGGGCATACAAGGGGTGCATCCAGCCCGCGAGGACTCAATTATGACCTCAACGTGTTTGAGGGGAAGGGCAAGATACCGGACAGGTCACGTGGGCTGGAGAAGAGCTGTGTATGGAGGGAAGGGAGAGTTGCGCCACCTGGGAGAAAGAGATGGGTGACGTACGAGGAAGTTGGGTGTCTGGCTGATAAATGTCTGGCAGGAATGAGTTATTCTGTCACTCATGGGCAGGAATACACGCCGGCTCTGGTATATGTGGGGATAGTGCCAGAAAATGCATTTCC
Source organism: Ambystoma mexicanum (assembly GCF_040938575.1). Classification (NCBI taxonomy): domain Eukaryota; kingdom Metazoa; phylum Chordata; class Amphibia; order Caudata; family Ambystomatidae; genus Ambystoma; species Ambystoma mexicanum. Next base: position 1,512,210,853 of record NC_090922.1, read on the forward strand.
TTCCTCGGTGCAAGGTCTTCTGGGAGCGATGAAATAACATGCAATGGAGGGGATGGAGGTGGGTGACCGGTTTAGAGAGGTGCTTCTGGCGGAGGGGGGCCCAGAGAAAGAGTACCTGAGGGGTCGGTCGGGGTCTACTGTGAGAGCAACAGCAAGAGAGGCGCTTCTAGGTAAGAGTTGAAATTGTGTTGAGGAGATACTGTTGGAGTTTGGTTAGCAAGGTGAAGCAGGTGCGTCTACCTTATCTCGGGAGAATAGCTCAGGGGCAACGCGCTCACCTGGAAGCAAGACGACACAGAGCAGCACAGGTTCGATCCTCGGATCCACGCTTAGAAACCTCTAGGGATTAAGCGTGTTATAAATTACCTATCATATCATGTCCTAGAGTGGGCAGGGAGAGGTAAACACCCACAGCCACGTGTGAAGGGGGACATGTTTAGGGACGAGGGGATTTGGATATTCGCTGTATTCGAAAACTAAAAGGGCAAGTGCCGCTCAAGAATGTGAAGGAGGAACGGAGACCTGCCTGTATTTAAGCAGGTATTTAACGCACGTGTGAGCGCCAGGGGCCACTTTTCCATCGTACCTCACACATCCTATACGCTTTAGAGGCACTCAGGCCAGTGGCGGCCCTCTTACACGCCAGGCGCAAACTAGCTGAGTTCCCTCCGGGCCCTCGGTCATGTGAGCGAGCAGTGGGCACAGTCTGTGCCCAACCCTCTCTGCCACCTGTGAGCTAGCCCAGAGCCGGTGCCAAGACGCAGGTCAGTGACGGTTCACAGCAAGAAGAGTAAACAACGCGTGCCTCACTTTTCTGGGCATCCTGCCACGTTCCCGGCTAATCAGCAGAAGGGCTCAAGGGTAACAAGGCAGAAATGTATGATGGCAGTGCCAAATCGGTGGCTTCTGATCCAGATTAAGTCAACCTGCGCGCACGTCTGATAATGGCGAGGTGGTGGGGGGTGGGTCATGTGGCCAGAGGATTGCAGCCATCTCCACAAACGTGTGCAGGACTGGCCCCACTGCATGACCTTCCTTTTAGTCTCCCCTTGCATTGCATTCTGGGAATTGTAGTCCTTTATTTGTAACCATATCATACAACTACAAATACGCTACAATAATGTAATGGTAAGGCCATTTGTATAGTGCCTTTTACCATAGGCATGGACCCAAAGCGCTGTAGGGGAATGCCCTTGAGGACCGAAGTCTAAGGTATGGGAAAGTCGCCAGAGGAGTTTAGAATGAGTGTGTGCGTTTTAGCTGCTGCTAAGGTAGATGGGGGTGGCCGAGTCCCTGCTAGCGACCCATGTGGAGCTGGCATGTGCATGCGTGCTATGCAGTCATCTGGAGGTTATGCGCCAGCAGGAGACTCGTTAGGTGTCCGGATAGACCGAATTTGTGTCTTGTGGGATAGCTGCATTCTAATGGCAGAGGTGTTGTGTGATGTGTTTCAGAATGCTGTATGATAGCAGATGCATTCCTTCCCTTCGGCTATCTTCCATAGGCATGGCGTGTGATACGTTCCCGCATGCCCGCGTGTGCTGGCTGTCTGCCCTGTGGTCTACTGGAGTTTATGCTCTTCGCTGTAAATTTCCTGGTGGGTTCATTGATTACCTGGAAGCAGGTTAACTTACCCAAAGAGGAAGCAAGGGCTCCTCAGGATGCAGGGGGTGGGAGGGGCAGGTCTTGAGGGCCCTCCGGAAGGCAATATGGTTCTCAATGCATTGATGCTAACGGGAATTGAGTTCCAGGTTCAGGGGGCTTGGACAGAGGAAGTCCCCACATAATCGTGTCGACCAAATGATGTGAGCTCAACAAAAACAGAATTGACCAAATATCTCATTCTGTTACCCAGGACAACTAAACATGACACATCCACCTTCTGCAACGTGTTGCTTTGCATCTTTTGGATGTTGGTTGGTTGATGTGTAGCCCTCTGTACTGGGCTCCCTTTTATTTTAGTTTTACAAAAGAATGCATCCTTTTATTTTAATTTTACAAAAGAATGCATATAGTATGTGTTCTTATACCTATGGTAGGCATCATGTTGCATTTATTTGCAGGGCTGTGTGGGCCTATTGCTTATAGTCAAATGAACACATAACTGCCCATGCAGTGTCTGTCACAGTCCTTTACACCAAACGTGGCCTGCGGCCTTAGGCTATTGGCAGGGCCATCTGAAGCACGTTTTGTGCCCTGGGCACGGACATCTTTGGAGCCCCATCCACTTTCCAGAGAAATGAACTGATTCAGATTAAGCCTGTTTTAGTCACTTTAAGTCCCCTTACCTGCTTCGTTCTTGCTCTCATCAGAATGATAAACAAGTAGCATTTGAAGGCCTGCAGGGAGCATAGTTCCACTATATCGTTTCATACACTTCGACCACTGGTAATTGGCTAATCGATGCAAGCAGCATGCGAGAAGGCACACATCACAGAAGACAGTACAGTAATCTAAGAGATAATAAATGATTTCACCAGGATCACTGTATCGTCTGCTGGCAAAGCCAGGATACAAGCATGAATGCCTTGGTTCGACAGACTTGAATTTGGATACTTATTCACCAGTTGGTCTAAACGTGTATGCTCGTCATTGGAGGTGAATGCCTAGGTTTTACAACACCCCATCTGCACAAACCAATTTCTAGATCTTCATCATACAGATGGCATGTTAGTTTTTATACCAACACCTATATGATGCAGGTACATTGCTGATGATAGCACCTGTTGTGTTGCCAAACCAAATACATATGCCGGCATGTTTATAAACTTCAGACATAGGAAATGCTCAGTTAACCTTGCTGGAATGTGCTATTGTAATCTTGCATATGAACACGTATCTCTGCAATGAGTGCTTAACACACTGAGCTAACTTCTGAACAAATATATCAATATGCATTTCAACTTTGGCTATTGCACATGATCAGCATAATTCCCACAGGAAGAAACAAATTCTACAGGAGTTGTGCCGCAAGGAACACACAAACTACATATACCACAATGAACACAGGACGCATTACATGATGAATTGATCGAGGCAGAATGTACTTGCCAAAACAGAGAGCCAATAGGTTTAGAGCCTCAGCAGCACGCCATAAAATATCCTGACATGTGCTGTTTAAGTCTGGTGAACAATGGCATCTTACTTCAGCGGGGTGCAAGGGAGAATATCAACCCTGACACTGGGTTGTACCAAACTATGTGAAAACAGCAGGTGTCCACAACCTTTGTGGAACACTCCCGTCCCTTGCACACCCTGTAGTTGAAAAAACAACCAAATTCTCTTGCGTAATTTCAAAATAAAACTTTATAAAGGGATGATCTTGTCATCCGTGAGTTCTATACCCCAGTTAGGGTTAATTTAGCCAAACAATAATTCAACATTCAATTTGTATCAGTTCATCACCAACATATATAACATAAAGTAAACTGTTTTTTACAGTACATGGTACAAATAGTAACTATTTTTTATAGTCCAGACAACAAAAACCTTCCATTTACAATTCATGTGGCTTATAGTAGACAGTTTGTACTTGATTTTAACTCATAGTCCAACATTCACAGTAATATGTGATGTGTTAAATGCTTCTTAGCAGACAGAGCCAAAGTCTTCAAAGTAGAGTATGCTTTACGCGTTTCGGGGCAAATAGAACCCCTTCTTCAGTAGATGTCTACTAGACTTGTTTTTTCTTCAGTTTATCTGTATCAACAGTAAAAAGTATATTGTTGTATTAATCATCATGACATATAGTAATACCTGTCTGTCATGACTGGATATTTCCTTATATATAATCACCTGTTAGTGTCTTACTATAATCCCAATTTGAAATTCAAGTTCCATCCTGATTAGTATGTTTGTTCTTGTCAATCCTAAAAAATGATAAAAAAGGGGCTATAAGTCCCAACCGTAATGAGAAGTATGGGTATTAGATATAAACAACCACGTTTGTATTCTATGAGGCTATGTATTATCTTACAAGAATTCATCCTTAGGAAACGAGGAGCTCAGAACTTAGATTCAGCAGAGATAAAATAATGAACACAGTTTGTTCAGCATTGTTAAACGCAAAGCATGTTTGGCATCGCGACGCAGTCTATTTTGAAACTGTATTAGTTTTGAATGTGTTTACTATTCGATTACACATTCATTAAAGGCTGCACACAGAAGACAAATGCAGGGGTTTTGGTCCTGCTCATGTTGAAAGCACTAACATGTGCGATGTTGTTTGCCTTTCAGGAGCTGCATAATACACATAGTAAGTGGACCAGCTGCCCCCAAAGACCTTCACAGCATAGTAGGATTTCCAGAAAGGTTGGCTGGACCGTAGTATTCGGGTCTCTGGTGGAGTCCCGCGTACATCATGTTTTCTGGTATTCTGGGGACCCAGTAACCAATCTCTAGATCCATGCCTGGGGTGCATTATTTCAGTCGGCTCCAGCACCTGCAGTGCACCTAGGCTCCTCCTGTACCATGTTGGGTCTTTGTTCCCCTTGGACGCCATGTTCTTACACACGTTGGAAACCATTTCTGCTGATGGTTCTACCGCCATATATAGAGGTCTACGCCCACTCCAGGATCTGTAAATGCTACTGGGTCCACGTGCCTGGCATGAAGCCACTATGCTATATTCCCTGACCCACTAAGTCAGACCCATAGGGTAGGTTTGCAAGGCGTTCCCATTGCAAAGGTGTAGAAGAGGCTGGTCACTTAGACTCAGTGGCACGGCTCCCCGGGTGTCCCAAGTCCTTCACAGGCCCATACCCTGATGCGTTCATGTACTGTACCCCTTCTTCTCGTTCAGCCCGGCTATAGATACTCACTGATCACGGTGTTGATGGCGGACATCTGCTTGTCTGAACTAGACCCCTAGATTTGAGACACGTTCTGTTGAAGTGAGAAGCAGATCAGTTCTCCTGTGTTACACAGTGTAAAGAACACGGATCCTGTGTCCAGCACAGGGCAGACCCCTGGATTATGTCCTTAGTAGCACAGGACTGTTATTCCTGTGTCCAGCACAGGGCAGACCCCTAGATTATGTCCTGTTGGGTATTTTGTGTAGATTTGGGGCCTAGCGGTATTTTCTTACCGCCAAAAATAAAAGTAATTTAGCAATAATCACTCCTTACATTTAGATTGGGTTGGTATTATGGTAGTATAGTGGTGAGCATTATTTCAGTACACAGATATATTTAGTTGGTGTGCATTTGTACTTGTGGGCATGATTTCTTTGTTTTATTTGTGGCCCCAACATCCAGATCCCCTTATTTTTGTTTAGATTGTTCGTGTGATCACTAGAGAGACCTCAGGCCTACATTTCAGAAACACCACATTTTCATATGGAGTGTCACCTTGGGCTGTTCTCACTGACTTATCTACACCAGCGAGCTAAACCATGTGGTATATTACTAATTTATTACATTAGTGAACTATATCCAGAAGTCTCTCTTTCTGCTGACTCATTTCTCTCCAGCAGACTATTCCATTATGTCCCACTCAAATGTCACACACACATATACTGAGTGGAACCATGCACACAGCTATTTCACTGCCAAGTCTGATTTTTAGCTACCTTGTTCTTTCTGTTTTATCTACATGAAAATTGACAAATGCACTGTCTAAAATCTTCCTCATATTACCAGTGCTATAATGATATATGCACCAAGAAAAGAAAAAAAAAAAAGAAAAACACACTAACCGTCTGTTTTCAGATATTTTAGTGTATTATACACAATTGCATTTCAACACCATCTTACCCTTTTTACAGAAATAACTGGAAGTTTCACAGCAGTAGAAATATTCACTTTACTTTATCTGTAACAAAATTAAAAGGAATACAGCAAGAGAACACTCAATTTGCAACGTTAGACATGTTGATTAAATCCAGGAATTTCCTCTTCTACTCTGCCTGAATAGGTTTCGCACACACACCACCCCCGCACTCTGCAATATATTTACCGAGCTTGTGCTGCAGGCGAATTCCTCAGGCTGGTCGCCTGGAAATGGCTCAGTGCCCCCTCTTAAATCACCCCAGCGAGGACGTGCATCTGCCGACACTCAAGCCAGGATTTATTGACTGGAATTTCCCAACCTGTGTAGCAGTGCACTGGGACCTTCTTCTCAATCAGGAAACTCCCCAGCCACACCAGCCGAGTCTTTCTCCCAGCTGCGCCAGATGCCTTCTCCCCTTCTTTCGCTCTGAGATTCATTAGAAAAGCTCTGATGCAGCCTACAAAACGAGTTCAACCAATGAAATTCAATCATGTCCTACCCTCCTTCTCTTGAACAATGGCTTACTTTTACAGCAAGCAACTGTAACAAAACTGATGTCCTGCTTATTCGAGTTTTTGCTTCCTGCAAATACTGTGTACAGAGCACAGAGAGAGAAGAGAAAAAAAATAAATCTGCACACAGTCTAGTGTGAGTTTCAGCCTGCCTCATTTTGCACTGGAGAACACATTACAATATTAAAAGTTAGAATTATGTGAGTACGGTTAATGGTGTTAATTCATTAATCCTCTAATGTGTCTCCTGCAACAGAGGCATTTCAGATGAGAAAAGAACAAAAAATGTGCATTTTACATGTAAAAATTGTTTGCATTTTAGATGTAGAAATCGTTTTTTGACTGAATAGCCTGTCTTCATTTACATGTCCATGTCACACTGGCAACACATGCCTTGCTGTACCACATTATAGCAATGCATTAAACCCATGCAGTGGCGCTGCATAAAAATGCTAAATAAATAATCTTACATATTCCCTCCATTTTTTGGGGGGAATTCGGTTATGATCCAAGCCAATTGGAGAAAAAAAACAACTTGCTCTTTTTCTTCCTTTAAAATGTATACAATCCAACAAAATGAATATCCATAAAATGTTCTACACCTTTCTTCCCAATGGAAGTGTCCATAGTTCAGTGTCTTACTTTACACTTGAGTTCAGTCACAAAATAATAAAATAAAACAAATAGCTAAAATAAAGAATTAATATAACAGATTAAAATAACTAATTAAAATAATAAATACGTGGAACTCCACACTCAAGGACACTTGTCTGTCTCTGATATGTCCCGACCGGCAATGTCACACCATTTGGTTCATTCGGGTGCTCCTCCATCTTGGTACTCTTGGATCCTTTTCCATAAAAGTAATCTTTTCTTTGGCATTCCGGTAATTTTGTCTTCACCTCCACCCGGAGGCAGGCATCATTCGGTCTTCATCCAGGGGACTCTAGGACTCCATCGTCTCCCGTGACCTCCGGTACAAATATGTTAATATTCTAAATCAAATCAAAAAGAAACAAATTAAGTATATAGCACAATACTAATTTCACTCTTTTGCCAAAAATAAAACATGCTTTGTAAAACATTTCGCCCTTTTTCTTTCGCCTTCTGAAATTAAGCACAGGTTAAAAAGAAAACAATCATACATAAAACAGCATTCACTATTTAATACATTTTCCTTCTGCACACCAACTCCATAAACTTCAGCTTCTTATCTTTTTTTATTTTTTTTATATATATATACATATATATATATATATATACATATATTACAGTGTTTATGTGCCATTATAATAATCAACCATCTTTATTTAACTTCTCTGTCGCTACCTTCTGTCTGGACTCACTTATTTCACTTTTTATGTTCAAGGGACTTTATCTGTTTCTACACGCTCAAGGCATTTAACTTCATGTCTGGGATGGCATGGCTTAATCTGATTCACATGCACAAACTGTTCTGTTGCTGTTTCACCTTCAGTCTTTAAAATTGTATAAACTACAGGAGAGATTTTATCTATAATTCGGAATGGCCCCTGCCAGGCTGCTAGGAATTTGGAATTTTTCTGTTTACTTTTTCCAAAATGAAATTTATACACCTGATCCCCTGCACAATATTCCTTTACTGTTGACTTTTTATCATAATATGATTTTGCACTGTCAGCAGCTCTTTCTAGATTCTGCTGCACAAAAGCAAATGCATGTTGTAAATGCTTCCTCAGTTCATCAATGTATTCATGAACTGTGGATGCACTCACAAGTGTTTGCTCATGTGTTCTGTATAGCAGGTGTTGTGGCAACACCATTTACCTACCGGTCAAGGACTCATGGGGGCTAATACCTGTTGCTTTGGCAGGAGTTGATCTAATTTCCATCAAAACCAAAGGTAAACGTAAATCCCAGCTGGATCCTGCCTCTGCCACAAGTTTCTTTAATATATCCATCACAGACCTATTGCCCCGTTCAACTCCACCTGAAGAAGCCGCCCGATATGCATGCAATATGTAGTTTTCTTTTCACACCCAGTATTTGCCATACCTTACTCATTAGAGCACTAGTGAAATGACTTCCTCTGTCTGATTCAATTCTTTGTGGCAACCCGAACCTCGAAAACACATGGTTCACTAGCAATGTGGCTGCTGTTTGCGCGCTACAATCTGGTGCAGGAATACACTCAATCCATTTCGACATCAAACACACCACACAAAACACAAACACACCACACTTAAAATGTTCCCTCTGCTCGACCTCTTCACAGGCCCTACATAGTCTATTTGCAAATCTGACCATGGAAGAGTTAGGCCTCTTTTCATTAATGGGGCTCTATGCATTGGTGAAGCAGGTTTAAATTGGGCGCATACTAGACATCCTCTAGTATATAATTCCACATCTTGGGATATATGTGGCCAGTAAGCATAATCTTTTAGTATTTCCATTGTTTTCTGTGAGCCTCTGTGGCCTGCAGTTATAGAATCATGTGCATGGTGTAGCATTAACCCTCTGAATGAAAGTGGTACCACCCATTGTATCTGTCCTGTTATGACTCTCTAACCATGAGTCCATCCTGTAATCTAATTCGTTTTTTTATTTTTTAATAGCACCCTCAATTCTTCTTTTCCCACACAATCATTTTCTGTTAAAGGATTTTGTTCAGGATCAAGCAAATGATTATAATAGATTCCCAACATTCGATCATTCTTTTGTGCCTCAATCAAATCTTGGTCTGGTGTATTGTAACTCCATTGTACCACTGGTTGCTCTGTCCCCTTTGGTGCTTTAGAACGTGTTACTGCATCAATCTGTATTTCACCCAGTAAATGTTCAATAGGTAGTAATTCTCCCATCACAGCCCCGATTTTAGCCAGGTGATCTGCGTTATCATGTCCCTCCTTATCCTCTCCTGGAGTTTTTAAATGCCCACAAATTTTTCTCCAGTATATTGTCAAATCATTTCCTGACACCAATTTATCTATGGCTTGTATCATTTTCCCATGTTTAAGTGGCTTTTTGTTGTATGTAATCATGCCTCTCTCTTTCCAGCCAGGTAAATATTTCACAAAACTATTTTGTGCATAGTCAGAATCAGTCACTAGGACAATTTCACTGAATTTATTATCAACTGCAGTAGCAATTGCTTCATAAATGGCTGCTAATTCCGCTACTTGACTGTCCTAGCTCCAATTCACATCCCTATGCTGGGGATACCTTCACATTTCAACCACACATTTCCTATTCCTGACACTAATTATTTATTACTGTCATTTTCAATGTGAAAAGCACAACTATCAACATATACAGTTGGCAACTCCTTGCATGTCTTTTCATCAAAAGCTTTGTGTGATGATTGTTCAAATTCCTGTAAATTAGGTTCCACTTCTAGTTCGTTTGATACTTGTTCAGCTGCACAGTCATGTAAATCTGCTAAAGCCTGAGCGATTGGGCTCTTTTTATTTTGTCCATATCGCACTTCTACAGGAAAACCCTGTAATGCCAGTGTCCATGAAGTGATTCTGGACTGCGCTAGATTACCTGATCTAATTCTTTTACTCTCTAAAAATTGCAAAGGTTGATGATTTGTTTCAATAATCACCTTTTCTCCCTGAACAATGGGGCGGAAATGCTGTAGTGCCCACACAGTGGTATAAAGGGTATTTTCACATTCATAAAATTTCATTTCAACTTGGGAAAATGCCTTACTTGCATAGGCAATGTTTTTGTGATTCAAATCATATTTTTGTGATAACACTGCTGACATACAATGTTCAGAGAAACCTATTTCTATAAAGAAATCCCTATCCTTTATGGGGTATGCTAAACATGATGCCTTTACAAGACATTCCTTCAATTTGGCTACTGCCTCAGACTGTTTTTTCTCCCATTTCCAGGGCGTATTTAGTTTTAGCAGTTTAGTCAATGGTTGAGTGATTTCAGCATAATTTTCAATGAACTTTCATAGCCTGTCATTCCTAATAAACTTTTCACCCCTTTCACATTTTTAGGGTTGTTTAGTTTTTGTATGGCCTCTATTTTCTTCTTTTGTGGATTTAGTCCATGTTCAGTTACTTCATGGCCTAGAAAATTCACCTTTTTCTTGCACCATTGTGCTCTTTGTAAAGATACTTTGGCGCCTGCTTTCTGCAATTGGCCAAGAACATCTCTTATTTCATCAAAATGGCTTTTCAGGCCTTCATTTTTTATCAGGACATCATCCACATACCTCTTTCCGCTGCATCAGGCATGGCCTTCCTCAAAAATATTCCAAATTCACTTCCACTATTAACGTACCCGAACGGAGTTCTAACCCATGCGTATTGAGTTCTGTCAAATGTAAAGGAAAATAAATTCTGTATCTTTAATGGCACGCACCAATATCCAGAGGTGAGATCTAATGTGGTAAACACTTTTGAACCATGTACCTGAGCTAAGCCCTGATCAATGAATGGTAGTGGCCATCTGGACACTGGTACTCTTTTATTTAACTCCCTCAAATCTGCACATAGCCGCCATTGACCATTTGGCTTTAACACACCTAAAATGGGCGTGTTGGGTGTGCTATGGATAGGCCTGATGATTCCTTGCGATTCTAAATTTTTAGTAATCTCTGCCAATGATTCTAAACATGCCAGCGGTAGTCTATACGGGCGTACAAATACAGGACTTCTGCTACACCCTTCCGAAGTGTGGCCACATGTAAATTAGTTAGCCCGCAATCATAAGCGTCTTTGGCAAATACATCTTTAAATTCCATAAATATCTTCCTCAATGCATTTCTATCCTCATCGTTGCCACACGCATCCGCTAATAAGATCTGCTCTTCTACCATTTTGGAAAATTCCGGAAAATGTTCTGATAGGGGAATCTCGGCGCGTTCCTCTAGCTGTGTGGCTGTGTCTCTTTGTAAAGCTGCCACTTTTACATGTTTTGGCATGTCAGCTTCCATTTCAATGAGCTGATTTTCCATTTCATTTTCACTTAAGTCAAATGTTATACAATTCTCTTGGTAACAGCACACTGTCTCACTTGAATCATAAGGGTACACAGAATGAATTTTAAATATTCCTTTGGGCTGAGAGTCCAGGTATTCTGGCAACTCACCCTTGGCATCTACATATTTGCAGGGATATTTCCAATCACCATGTTATTTAGATCTGCAGTATAATATGATTTTTGTATGGCCATTCCTAATAGGGAATTTTCCTCTAAATGAATATCTTGGCAACTTTTATTATTAATCATAATTTTTACAGACCCTTCACCAATATCTACCAATGGAATGTATTCATAATCCAGGCCTTCATGTTTTATGGATTCATTCAGGCACACAAATGCATCAGAATCTTTCATCTGCTGTCCATTTTTGCATTTTAGCGTTATTGCAAACTGTTTGGTAAATGCAGGGATAATAGTATCTTTCCTCATTTGTAATTCAATTGCATAAGGGACCAGTTGTGCACAGTGATAAGCCCTTCTTTTATCTTCAAATTCAGGTACCGGCCCACCTAGGCATGACCATATTTTTTGATTAAGAAAATCTAACACCATACATATTCTGTGCATGATGTCATTGCCCATATAAAAGTCATTTTGTGCTCCACTCACTATCCATACATTATGGTAAATTGTTTTCTGCCCAATACTAATTTTCAGCATGCATCTTCCTGCAATTCGGTTTTCAAAGTCTGGACTGTCCAACCCAGAAACATACTGGTTTTTAATCCTAGATTTCGGGATCTCCTCCCTCTCCATTATTTTTTGCAACATTTTCTCATTAATGAAGCTCCTTTCCTGTTCAAGCGCTAAAGTTGCTTTTATTGTTTTAAAACAGTCACTTATACCAACATGAACCCATGGTTGCTCATCTTCCATGTGTATTTCAGCAAGAGTGGAAATGTGTTTTTCTGAACCTACTTGGGGAGCAGTATCCTGTTTGTATGTCTTTTCCTTTAAATAAAAACGTAAGGTGTGCTCATCTATGGCAGTCTGCCATTTTTTCCTTGGGTCCAAGTATATTTGTACAGGTAGTTTTTCATTGTCACTCTGCATTTTGTCTTGACACATTAATATAACAGTGACACTAGGTATGCAACTATTCTGCAGATACACCTCCACTGCATCATTTGTTTTGGCAAAGGTTTGACATTCATTTATGTTGCTGTTTTGTGATTTTAGTTTCTTAGGTTTCAATGTTTTTTTGGTTAAGGACCACAGCACTCCATTTACCCCATCTATGAGAGGAGACAATATTTTCAGGCAATCTGTCCCCATCAGAAATGGAATTTCACAAAGAGATGTGATTAATACCTCTTGCTTCATTCTGTGTTTTCCTATTTTTATGTCAACCTCAGTTCTACCTATAATGGGCACCTCCTCCCCGTTAAAGTTATGCACTGGACCTTGATTTTCCTTCACCGTGATCTGATTCTGTAGGGATCTCCCTTCATTGATACTCTTTACCAGCTCCTTAGACATAATTGTGGCCTGTGCGCCAGTGTCAATCATTGCAAATGTTTGCCATTTTTCTTCTACAGTTATGGGAGAATAATACCTGTCTTCAACTTCCTCTAATACACATAAGAAGTGTGAATTCTTACTGATTTCGGGGCTCACCTTTCTCAGGCCTTCTTCACTTTTGGCTAAACACATTGGTAAATGGAAAGACATTTTTCCCTCCTTTTTGTCCATTTCTGCGGGATAGACTTTATTCATTTCTCCATGTTCAGAAGTTTTTTGGAGTGTGGCCACTGTCCGCCTATCCATCCAGGTATCATCAGGGGCCATATTATAACCCTCCAACTGAACATGTGTAACAACATCATTCAGCAATCTGTCATTGTTTAATTCTGTGCATTTGTGATCCTTTAATGTGGTACCAGCCCTTTTAGCCTCTTCAAAAATATGTGGCTCAAAGAATTCTTCAGGTGATTGACCTGTACCCTCCTTTTGAGTATTTCCTTTCTCTGCCTGTGTTTGGTCATTGTTCTGAGTGTCCCGGGAAGAAATTATAGCATCCCCACTTACTCCCTGTTTACTGGTATTCCCCATGCATGAGTCATTTTTCTTAAATCTGTCTCTTTGTTCTTTTGGAGTTTCAGGTTTTCTTATTTCATTTGTACAAATCTTCAATGTTTGATTTAGCTCTAGGGTAAACCGTACCTCTCTTTTAGAAGTATTTGCACTTTCTGTTACATGTTCATTTACTGGCATTTTCACTTTTAAATCATTAGACATCTCAGAGTCATTATGCAAAATTACATCAGAGCAATCTGTCTTTTCGGCGCTGTATGTATCCTGAGTACTTAGTCACTTTTCAGAAGCTCCCCGGTCATTGCTATGGCCATCTGCCCCCTCCTTTGATGGCTGTTTTTGTGCTGTACAGAGCCTTCCTATTTGTTCAGCCAACATCTTCACTTGGGTCTCGAGACACTGGAATCTTTCCATCTCTCCAGAATCCTCTCTCTGTGGTCTAAATCGATATTGGTTGTTTTCTCCCTGATTGGATCTATTCCGATACCTCTCAGGTGAGTGATTTCTATTGGGATGGTTTCTGAACTCTTGATTCGTTTGTGGAGGGGAGCGGGGTGCGCCGATCCTTTGATTATAGTCCCTTGGTAGGGAATCAGTGTACTGACGTGGAGTGTAGTTCATGTTCTGCCTCATGTCCTGTCTCTCAGGTTGTGGGTACTGGCCACCCCTATGTTGATTCCCATTATCAGCAAATCGATGCACATATCGGGGTCTATCCTGATTACTATATATCATGGTGTTGGGATCAAATTTGCTCTGTGTCCCCAATGTCTGATAGGGACCATCATTTCTTTGATCTTGATTTTGTCTCTGGTTATTGTTCATATTGGACATATCAGGCCGATATCCTGCTCGGGGCCTATCTCCTAAATACCTAGGACTGATGTAGCTCTCCCTATTACTAGGATCATGTGATTGAAACATTGGTGCAGGGTGTGGTGACCTTTGTTGATTAACCCTTTGTTCAGGTGCTGAATTATTTTTACCTAGACTTTGAGCAGACTCAAGGGACATTTTGGCTGACCTGATTTCCATCACTGTTGCTGAGAGTTCTTTAGATTTAGGTCTAGTATCTTTCATTGTATCACTTTCTCTACCCTGACAATAGAGTTCGTCATATAGTTTTGTGCTTTGATGAACAATCCACTCAAGGGACTTGTCACAATCAAATTCACGGACCAATTGAGATATGATGTCTTTCTGTAGCCCATAGAAGTAGGCAGTTTTAAATTAATTAGAATTGGGGTCAAAAGATACAACAAAGCGAGAAAATGCAATTTTTAAGTCTTGTAAAAACTGGCGAGGGGATGTATTAGGCCCAGCAGTGATTGTGTAAGCAACTTTCTTTGCCTCCTGTAATGACTGGAAAGGAGAAAAATGACGCCTAATTTCTTTTCCAAACTCCGCCCATGTCATATTCTGCTGTTCATGTAATCCCCTTATGATGCTGGCTGTCGGAGCATCTAAAGTTAAATTAAAATACTGCCTGTACTGTTCCTTAGGGATCTGGAGGGCTTTAAAGATGTCATGCACCACTTCTAAGTGATCCTCTATGCAGCATTCACCTCCCTTTTTAAATGGTTTGATCAGGGCCTTAATGGATGTCATTATCTTTATGGGCTACTGGTTGCAATGCATGGAATTGCACTACTTGGTGACTCAACCCTGGTTCCAGGTGTATGGGATTGGTGGCGGCCCCCAATGGGAGTATCAAATCCCCCAAGGGCGCTGCAACCAAGTTCAGTCACCGGCACAGTCACTGGAGCACTAGCTCTTTGGGTAGAAATAGAATTCACCTCCACTCCATTGAATGTGGTACCCTGCTGCCTCTCCTGGGACCTGGCAATGCACATTTGCTGTTCTAAGTCCTTACACTTTTTAAGGAGCCTGTCTGCTTCGTTTTGCAAATAGTTGTTTTCATCACTCATTTTATTAATTACCTCCTGCATGTCGCACATTTGCATTTGGCATTCATTAAATTCCGTATTTTGCTTGTCTCTTTCTTGAAGCATTTTAATCACCTGTTGTTCTACATTTTGGACGTCACTTTCTTTTTCAAAATTTTCTTTTTGTAAAACTTGCATCTCTGAAACCACCTCATCTTTATCTTGTCTAATGTGGTCCACTAATGCTTTTAAGTGTACCAATTCTTGCTCACTGTCCTCGAACTGTTTCTTGCTTTTGGACAATTGAGCATCAAAATCTCTGCATTTTAACTGCATGTCTTTTTGGCATACATCCAACTCTGTTCTTAACATTTCCTCTTTCTTACTTGCCCCATCTAAGTCAGTCTTTAACCTGTTAATTAGCTGGGTATCATTTTCCTGCATTCGCAGGGACCTATTCAAAATAAACCAGATCTTGGTACATAGCCGTATTAGACAATCTGTCTCTGCATTATTATTGGCTGCATTCAATAACCTTGTAAGGCAGACCTGAATTATGCTGCCTTCTGCAAAAATATTGTCTAGTTTTTCTTTCTGCACCTCACCCTGAATGCGGTCATGCCATTCTGAGGTTCTATTCGATGACCACGTCCCATGTGCAAATAACTTTGCCTCTAAATATTGCACTAGGTCTGAGAATGTGGTTTCCCTTTGTGACATTCTGAAATTCGTTTTTAGTGACACACTGCTATTATGAAATGGATTCCCTTTTATGTACAGATGGCAGTGTGAGGCACACTTGCCACGCCCAGTAGGTGCGCTGTGGTCACTTTCCCGGCCTGCAACGCACCATAAATATGTTGGGTATTTTGTGTAGATTTGAGGCCTAGCGGTATTTTCTTACCGCCAAAAATAAAAGTAATTTAGCAATAATCACTCCTTACATTTAGATTGGGTTGGTATTATGGTAGTATAGTGGTGAGCATTATTTCAGTACACAGATATATTTAGTTGGTGTGCATTTGTACTTGTGGGCATGATTTCTTTGTTTTATTTGTGGCCCCAACATCCAGATCCCCTTATTTTTGTTTAGATTGTTTGTGTGATCACTAGAGAGACCTCAGGCCTACATTTCAGAAACACCACATTTTCATATGGAGTGCCACCTTGGGCTGTTCTCACTGACCTATCTACACCAGCGAGCTAAACCATGTGGTATATCACTAATTTATTACATTAGTGAACTATATCCAGAAGTCTCTCTCTCTGAAGACTCATTTACCTCCAGCAGACTATTCCATTATGTCCCACTCAAATGGCACACACACATATACTGAGTGGAACCATGCACACAGTTATTTCACTGCCAAGTCTGATTTTTAGCTACCTTGTTCTTTCTGTTTTATCTACATGAAAATTGACAAATGCACTGTCTAAAATCTTCCTCATATTACCAGTGCTATAATGATATATGCACCAAGAAAAGAAAAAAAAAGAAAAACACACTACCCGTCTGTTTTCAGATATTTTAGTGTATTATAAACAATTGCATTTCAACACCATCTTACTCTTTTTACAGAAATAACTGGAAGTTTCACAGCAGTAGAAATATTCACTTTACTTTATCTGTAACACAATTAAAAGGAATACAGCAATTTGCAATATTAGACATGTTGATTAAATCCAGGAATTTCCTCTTCTACTCTGCCTGAATAGGTTTCGCACACACACACCGCCCCCGCACTCTGCAATATATTTACCGAGCTTGTGCTGCAGGCGAATTCCTCAGGCTGGTCACCTGGAAATGGCTCAGTGCCCCCTCTTAAATCACCCCAGCGAGGACGTGCATTTGCCGTCACTCAAGCCAGGATTTATTGACTGGAATTTCGCCACCTGTGTCGCAGTGCACTGGGACCTTCTTCTCAATCAGGAAACTCCCCAGCCACACCAGCCGAGTCTTTCTCCCAGCTGTGCCAGATGCCTTCTCCCCTTCTTTCTCTCTGAGATTCATTAGAAAAGCTCTGTTGCAGCCTACAAAACGAGTTCAACCAATGAAATTCTATCATGTCCTACCCTCCTTCTCTTGAACAATGGCTTACTTTTACAGCAAGCAACTGTAACAAAACTGATGTCCTGCTTATTCGAGTTTTGCTTCCTGCAAATACTGTGGACAGAGCACAGAGAGAGAAGAGAAAAAAAATAAATCTGCACACAGTCTAGTGTGAGTTTCAGCCTGACTCATTTTGCACTGGAGAACACATTACAATATTAAAAGTTAGAATTATGTTAGTACGGTTAATGGTGTTAATTCATTAATCCTCTAATGTATCTCCTGCAACAGAGGCATTTCAGATGAGAAAAGAACAAAAAATGTGCATTTTACATGTAAAAATTGTTTGCATTTTAGATGTAGAAATCGTTTTTTGACTGAATAGCCTGTCTTCATTTACATGTCCATGTCACACTGGCAACACATGCCTTGCTGTACCACATTATAGCAATGCATTAAACCCATGCACTGGTGCTGCATAAAAATGTTAAATAAAATAATCTTACAGTCCTTAGTAGTACAGGACTTTTATTCCTGTGTACAGCACAGGCCCCTAGATTTTGTCCTTAGTAGCACAGGGCTTTTATTCCTGTGTCCAGCACAGGGCAGACCCCTAGATTATGTCCTTAGTATCACAGGACATTTATTCCAGTGTCCAGCACAGGGCAGACCCCTAGATCATCTCCTTAGTAGCACAGGACTTTTATTCCTGTGTCCAGCACAGGGCAGACCCCTAGATTTTGTCCTTGGTAGCACAGGACTTTTATTCCTGTGTCCAGCACAGGGCAGACCCCTAGATTATGTCCTTACTAGCACAGGAATTGTATTTCTGTGTCCAGCACAGGGCAGGCCCCTAGATTTTGTCCTTGGTAGCATAGGACTTTTAGTCCTGTGTCCAGCACAGGGCAGACCCCTAGATTATGTCCTTAGTAGCACAGGACTTTTATTCCTGTGTCCAGCACAGGGCAGACCCCTAGATCATCTCCTTAGTAGCACAGGACTTTTATTCCTGTGTCCAGCACAGGGCAGACCCCTAGATTTAGTCCTTGGTAGCAGAGAACGTTTATTCCTGTGTCCAGCACAGTGCAGACCCCTTGAATATGTCCTTAGTAGCACAGGACTTTTATTACCGTGTCCAGCACATGGCAGACCCCTAGATTATGTTCCTGACAGCATGGGACATTTATTCCTGTGTCCAGCACAGGGCAGACCCCTAGATTATGTCCTTAGTAGCACAGGACATTTATTCCTGTGTCCATCCCAGGGCAGACCTCTAGGATATGTCCTTATTAGCACGTTGTGTTCAGGTGCAGAGATGACTGCTATGTCAGTAACTATGCAACAGCATGACCTCATTTTTCGTGGACTCGGCTATATTTTATGGGTTGCAGTGCAAAAGGGCAAATGGGTATGATAAATAGTCTAGCCCCTCCTAGGGCAACTGTCTGCAGTTGAGGGCTCTGCTATACTTTACATGCAGAACACATACACACCGAATAACGTATAGTCAAGGCAAAACAACCGCCAACCCTGCACTCCCACAACTAGGTTCTTGCACACAGATCCAATTTCACTAGCTCAGGCTGCCACTGTGCTTACATTGTAGCTGGTTTATAGTGAGAAACCATCTGTGAGTTGGCTGAGGAGGGGGAAGGGCTTGGCAGCCGGTAAACCCCAGCCACTCGCTGTAAGCAACAGCTAAGAGTTATGGGAGGCAAGCACCTTTGGTTCAGAGAAATGGCTATTTATCAGCAAATGCCTGCGGCCCTGGCCAGGCTAATCTGTGAAACCTCTTATTGTGTCAGCCATCCCATGTAAAATGCCTGCAGGAAGAGACACCGAATCTCACGTTATTAGCCAATTCCAAGGTAGAGCCGTGACTCCGCCGATGAAAAGGATGGGCACTCCAAGCAGTGATCTGGGACCAGACCATGAAAAGGATGGGCGCTCCAAGCAGTGATCTAGGACCAGACCATGAAAAGGATGGGAGCTCCAAGCAGTGATCTGGGGCCAGACCATGAAAAGGATGGGCGCTCCAAGCAGTGATCTGGGACCAGACCATGAAAAGGATGGGCACTCCAAGCACTGATCTCTGACCAGACCATGAAAAGGATGGGCACTCCAAGCAGTGATCTGGGACCAGACCATGAAAAGGATGGACCCAGAGCAGTCCTCCTACAGCCTTCCAGTGGCCGGATGTCAAGATGGCAATCTTGGTTCGCAGGAACCCAGGTGCCAAATGTATGTGTGCATTGATTGGTTAACTCTTAAGTACCCCAAGCGGCTTCTTTGCCAATTTACAGAGCCTCCCTCCAGTTGCTTCGTGGTGGTATACCCTCTTGACCCAGTGGTGTCAGGAGGAATGTCACACGATCTCCCTCCCATGGGTCATTTGGATTTGGGCAAATCTGACGCCTGATGAAGCAGCAGACCTACAATGTATTCTTTACCCTACACAATGCATCCTTCCTCAAGGCAAGGCGCAACGTGTGCTGTCGCGCCTAAACCTATGTGACCAACGCTTCGACCCTCTGACAGAAACGTGCAGTTTGTTTGTGCCATGGGGTGTCCCTCTGCCAGTACTTGTAGGTTTCACAATCCTGGCACCAGAGTTGACAGATTGTTCCATGGAACCATGCCCTCTTCTGCTGAGACTGCCACTTCCGTCACGCGCGCGCGGCGCAGTGGACTAATTACTTCACTCTTGATTAAGGAGACTAATTGATTCTGTAGTCAAAGTGCTGTAGTTTCCAATTCACTCTCGACCAGTGTTTTTTCCCCTCTGCGGGTCGCTTAAGGACGCTGGCCGTGCAACACCTCATTCAAGGATGTCGGCCATTTTGTGGAAGTAACCCTCGGCCATTCGATTAGATCTTTACAGGTAATTGGGCGCGCGGCCTCGACCGGGCTAGCTAATGTGGCTGTCTCTGTGCGTGCTGGGTAAGAGGTGTTTCATCAGTAGGGGGAATTCATACCGTTGTATCTCTGGAGTTCTCACGATTAGTGTTAGGTGTCTTTCTGCTCATTTACTGATGAGCGAAAGAAGACGTGTGTATAGGTAGGTCTTTCTGTTTCTTCTTCCCATACGTGGTGTCGAGTGTTACCAGGAGATGGCAGCAGTACTGACGAGAACGCGGGGCAGCTTTCCTTCCCTTAGACACACACATGCATGCTTGCTGTAGATTTCTGAAACACTGGTAAAGCCGATGGGATTTAGAAATAACAGTTCCCAGGCAGCGATGCGCATTTCTCTTCCGACGCCCCGATAAACAGTTTGTTTATTCTGGGAGCACTGGGAGACCCGCCCAGCGCATGTTCCCCGTGTCTCCTCTGCGTGCCTGGGCAGGGCTCGCTCGGCACATGCCAATGCAAGGCAGGTGTGGCAATGCTTTCATGCTTCCTTAATGATTGGGAAATGCCTTTCCTTTGGATAAGGGCCACTTCTGCAGCTGGTCTCAGCTGGCCCCCAACCCCAGAACCCCCTTTATCTAGAAAGCGGCCTTTGAGAAAAGATGTGACGTTTAGAAAGACCCTTGGGGTTTTAACCCTCATGTGAACGGCCGCCTCAAGGACATGACGTCTGAAGATACTTTGATATGTTATGTGGGATTCTATTATTATTATTATTATTATTATTTTTAATAATATAATTATTATTATATTCTGTGTTGATTATATTTCCAGAAGACCAACTAACCGTAACCTAGGTTTCCAAAGAAGAGGCAAATGAGGGGCGTGTGGGGGCAGAAAGGCAGATCACAGGGTAAGTGACCCTGATACGGATCAATGGGTCAGTTGTGACCACACAGGTGGGAACCTAGAGCCCAAGTCCTAGGCATGAGTCCTTGATTTGTGGGCAAAGCACTCCTATGACGACATTCAACGCAAGAGGTTGTGATTCGTAAACATGCCAGGGAGGGTTGGGACATGTTTAGGAAGGTGAGGGAGGGACCAGGGCAGTGCCTATATCAATACACGCGTAGCAGTTTTAACGTGGGCCATACTCTATAGCACATGGAGGCGGTTGCTTATGCCGCAGGAGCTATCCTTCGATTGTTGCACCAGTCTGCCTCTCCTGCACTCTGCCCTCAGGACCAATCTATGCAATTTGTAAGTATGTCAATAATGGCCTTGGGTTCTTAATGTTCAAAATATTGCAATGTTCTCCAGGTCTGGCCCCTGGTTCTGTTTCTATTCCCGCCACCTCCCCGTGCGGTGTGTGCCAGCCAATCCATCAATGCTTGTATGTAAAGGCTCCGTTCCCTAGGAATGCCGCTGCCTTCTGTTACCACATACTTTCAAAGTCATTTCTCTTCAAATTAACACCATGTTTTTAGATACATTCAAATATGGGGGCCCAAGGTCCACACAGCGGTGATGGTCGAGGGGATAGTTGTAGATCCTGCATCCCCAAAAATGTTTGTTTCAGCCATTCCTGCACTCAAGGATCAACCGGTTCCTTAGCTTTCTGAACCATCCGCATTGAGGACATTATTCCGGAGAAGAATGACACTTGCTCATTCCTTCTGCCAACAAGCTATACTTTGCAAAGTTCACCATTTTTCATATCTTGGCCATGTCTGGGCTGTCACGTAACATTTTCTTGGGTGCTTTCCTCAGCTGGTATCATTGCGGTCAGTAGACATCTGCAGGGGTGTTTGTCCAGGATCCTCAGATCTGAAAAGTCGTGAAGTTTGGCAACTCTTGAATATTTGGAAGGCCTGATGGCCGGAGACAGGACTCTAGAGACCTGCTTCTGAGACCAGAACAATGTGCCTTAGGCATCTGGCGGGCCCAGCAACTTGTGACCGGCAATGTCACCATCTGTCGCTGTGTTGAGGTCTTCATTCTGGGAGTTTGGTGTCATTTCTACAGCATTTTATACATAACTAGAGGTGCAAAGGAGTCATTAGTGGGATAACTTCCAGGGGACCGTGAGACACCGATCACAGCGTGCTTTCACATGGTATAGTCGGCAGTGATGACTGACCGGTGGCCAACTGGCACATATGCGTGGTATCATGTTGACCATTATTCTCTCCGTAGGCCACCAGGAACTACCACTTGAACCGTAATCAGGCTTTTCGTCCGTGTTGCGGGTTTCCTCACAGGATTTTTCGCCGATCTGGCTCCACCAGTCTCTGAAGGCAGAACAATCTTATTAGGATTGCTCCGGAAAAATATAAAGTTGGGGTTCTGTGCATTAGACAACAGAGGGAACCCCCAGAAGAAACATCTCTACCTGGATCAAGACACCCATGCCCAATTACGGGATAGCTCTGATATCAGAAAGGGTGGTAAGAAGATATTCCGGACCAAGTGGACAAAAGGTGCTGCTCCGAAGACTCAAAGCAGAAAAGCCATTAACGATCCAAATTATCCCAGGGAATATGTATCCAACTGGCAAAACATACTGAAACTTTTTCAACAAGACTCTTTGTTTACATGGTCAATGTAACACAACCTGCCAATGACAAATGGGACTCAAATGGGACACCTGGTTGAATCAAGTAATGCATTGGATTAGACATCACAGAGGGGGGCCTCATTAGGACTCCGGCGCTAAACCATGGTGCTATGAGCACCATGGTCGATGCCGGAGTCCACCATGGTGGAATGGGGAATTACCACCCCATTACGAGGTAGGGGGGTGGTAATTCCCCATGCCGCTATGGCCCTTCCCTATTCCCATTTTTTCCCCATAGGGCAAATTGCGGTACCGTAATTAGCACCAAGGTCCCTTTGTGGGTCCCTACTTTAACGGCTGGTAAAACCAGCCGTTAAGGTTGGGTCCCGCAAAGGGACCTCGTAATTAGGCGCTAGGTGTTTAACAGCACCGCAGCCAGTTACGGAGCCGTTAAACACTTAGCGCCTGGGTCATAATGAGGCCCAGGGTGTTGTTCTGTAGTTCGAGAGAATATACTGGACTTCATTCATATACCCAAAAAAAGATCCGTCAAAAAGACTGTATTAAGCTAGAGGTTCCATCTAGCTATTTTATTGATGGCTGTGTGCCCAGGAAAATAGAACCTTGCCCCTCATAAGGATAATTATTGAATTAAGACCCCCATGGACGTTACCAGCCTGTACGGCCCTGGTTTGTTGTCATTATGGCCATGAGCACCTGTGTAGTTTTCTACGTGGGATCGAGTGGTGTTCCATAAAATAAAATAAAAAAATAGAAACATACCTTTTTGGGTGGTGCAACAAGTGGCATCATAGTTTCCAAGTCCATTTTCTATGTTGATGACCGTTACATCATCAACAAAGAAAATGGAGTTGGAAACAATGACGCAGCACAGTACCGAAAAGTAAGTGTCTTTTAAAAGAAAAATTCAACACTCCTAGCACCGACGTAGGAATCTACATTGGTGCTAAGAGGTGAGTGGGAAGGCAATGGGAAGATGGGAAAGGAAGGGAGCACAGGCCAATGGCACACTCCTGCTCCGAGCACAGGCTTTGACCAGATAATCCAGCACACGTTCAGAGCATCCTGATTGGCCAGTGCCCCTTCTAGGCTGCTAATGTCTGTTGTGCCTCAGTCAAAACTGGTACAGCGCACATCTAGGGTAGTAATCAAATCAAATAGCCCCAGGGAACACACAGAGGTGATGCACCAGGCTGGAGACGTAAGCAACCTGGATGAGGTAGATGGCAACACACCTTGTGCACGAGGACAATGCCATGACTTGGAACAATGGTGAGAGTGGCAAGGTGAACAAAGTGCAATTGCTATCTTGGAACATAGCAGGCCGGTCAAAAAATGTGATGGATGAGGGATGGTGCGACTTTATAAGGACACACCATTGAATTTGTTTCCAGTAAAAGTGGGGAAACAAACAGGCAACTCCTGGGAGGCAGATGAATACATTGTCCATAGCTTCTGCCCCTCCCCACAATCCAATACCACACTGGTGAGAAGCGCTACTCACTCGGACCAACATACCACCCTTATCCCAGTCAGGGACAAGACATAGAGGCAATCTAAGCAGAGGATGGCAAAATCAGTCAAGCTAACTTTGTAACATCAACAGATGCACACGCTAGATACACAGTAGATTTGAACTCCACACAAAGAATACACACACTAGGTAATGTATGCATGTATACATGAAGAATATTAACATAGCAACCGCAAGACATGAAAAATACGAGCATACCAATGCATAAACTGACTGCAACACGAACTACTCGTGAGTATAGCTCTCTAACATAGAAACCAGAGTGTTTCACGGTAGCCATCTTCTTTAAAATAGAGGCCACACTATGGGCCTCATTACGACCCAGGCGGTAAGTTACCGCCTGGCTCGTACCTTTACCGCCATGGCGTAAACTATGTTTACGCCATGGTGATTGGCGGATTTACCGCCCCATTCCAAGGTGAGTGGGGCGGTAAATCCCCATTTCCCATTTACCCTTCCCCATTCCCATTTTTGCCTCATAGGGCATAATGGGAGTGGGGAAGGAGATAATTACGCCACCGTAAATTACGGTGCCGTAATTATCTCCAAGGTCCCTTAGCGCCATGGATTTTAACGCCTGCAAAAAGCAGGCGTTAAACTCACCATGGCGCTAAGGGACCTTGTAATCAGGCGTTAAGGGTCGGTGCCGTTTACGGCGCCGTAAACCCCTTAACGACTGGGTTGGAATGAGGCCCTATGTTTTTAAATAGGCCATGGCCTCCAGACTTTGAAGGAACATAGAATCCATGGAAATACAGAGTTGTGCAGAGCTCAGAGAGTAGCTGGCTACTATTACTGAGGTTAGAGCGAGATAAGGAGAATCGTAATGACAGAAAAAAAAGCACGAGATGGCAGTTCCCAGGTTGCAAGCAGGATACACCCTAATTAATAAGAGGTATAAAAGAATGCAACAAGTCTTTGTTACCCGAGGAGAACGGCGCAACGAGCTAAAAGACTCAATGGAGGATAACTCAAGAGTGTCCCTAGAGACAACAGAAAACACATCACACCCGTTATTAGCTAAAATCCCAATAAATAAGAGTTTATTCCATTTCATACACTGTCCCCTAATATGTGATTTATGTTTGGAGAACACTGTCTATTCACTAGGAACCAACAGATGAGGACACCTGTGATACTCCTTAAAAGCATAAATGGAGATTAGCTGCCACACAGGCCAAATACAAAGATCGCCTGGGCTCACGGCCTAGGAATGAGGGATGGTAACTTCTTTTAATGAATAGAAGACAGCCCATGGACTTCTCTCCCTCTACTCAGAGTCTGGCATATCAATTGATGACCTGTCAAATGTCCAAGGTTGGTTAGTAAAAAGCCAATCAATCAAATCTCTCGAGTGTCATGCCGCCCACCACGTGGTATGACAGTAGATGGTTTTTCTTATGAAATGATGTACTCGTACTTTTATCAATATTGGAGTGGTGTCAGGAGGCACCATCAGATTTAGTTAACACAATCATATGTGTAACCAATATACAGTCTATGGCCCTCATTCCGAGGTTGGTGCTAGTCATGGCGCTATTAGCGCCATAAATAGCACCAATACTGTACCGCCACCGACGTGGTGGTATGAGGACTTACCAGTCCATTCCACCCTTTTCGGGACCGGTAAGTCCCCATTTGAAATGCCATTCCCCATTCCCATTTGAGCCCCCAGAGGGCTCAATGGGAAGGGGGAAGGCGGCAATAACGGTACCGCAAATTGCGGTACCGTTATTGACCCCGGTATCCCTTTGCGGGTCCCGTCCTTAACGCCTGTTAAAACCAGGTGTTAAGGAAGGACCCGCAAAGGGACCTCGGAATAGGGCGCAAAGGGATTACCGGCACCGGTGTCATTACCAGAGCCCGGTATCCCTTTTGCGCCCGGGTCATACTAACCCCCTATATGTAGTCAATACCAGTAACCTATCCCCATTCCATGTAGGTTTCATAAAATTATGATGATGTATGATGCCATATATGATGCGCCTGCTGGGATGAAAATGAGTCTCTCCCACCCCCAGAGGCACTTTAAGGTGAGGCAAATCCCATATGAATGTGTGTAGTGTACAAGGGGAGAGAGGACCATGCTGTGAAACTCGGCACAGAAATAGTATAGTACGAACAATAGATGCATGGAAAGAAGCACCATTTTGCGATTATGGCGGATGCACAGTCTTGCATGGCAGCCTTCCATGGAAGGGCTCAACGAGGCCCGGATCATTAAGACAGGATGGTTCCACATAACCAGTCCTCACAGAAGTGGCCTCTTGTCCCTCTATTGTTGCAATTACTTAGTATTACTGGGAGGAATGTGCACAGCAAGGCCGTGAGACTACACCAGGCTCCTTGCAGTGCCCATTCATCACAGCCAAACTGCCAGAAGGCCTATGACCCCCCACCCAGCCTACACAGAGCCATGGCCCCCACCAGTGACCTGACCCCCACACCTATGCAATCTAAGATAGTGAATGCCCCACGCCTCAGATCGCAAAACATAAAAGATCTAAGCATGAATGACTGCTTCACCTCGTCATATAAATACTTCCTTCGTAATGCAAGGTACAAGGAGGGATAAATTATGGATTAAAATGAGGGTGGAAACCGTGGGTGCGAGAGAAGCAGTATCAACAAAGCAGAGAATGTGTGGGTCAGTGTGACTGTATTTCTTCCTCCCTTCCCCCTGGCACCAGCCCGAGCCTCCCAGGTGCATGCCACAGTGATGTAGTAGTTGGCTTAGCATATAATCACTGTTTTTACAGTGTAACTCTTGAGAGACCTGACCTTCACTCCACGGAGAGATGAGCCCAGCTGACCCACATGGAAACTGACAGACGGCGGAGAAGGCCAAGCAATTGTAGCCTAGCATCCCCTATGGAGCAGGACCATGTATATTGTTTTACCAATCAACTGTGCAGGTTGAAACCATATATGTGACATCCTCAGCCATGCTGTGGCCTCTCTAAAGGCACTAACATTCTTTCTGGAGTCAGATTGTTCTCGAGCAGCGGAGTTCTTCTCTGATATGTTGTATTCTGTACAATTAAACCTTGTTATCCTTGTAAGCCATCTCTTGGTCTATTTCCCTAGAGGGTTCTATCTACTCTGGCCTGAGCGTTAACATGGAGTTACCTTCAGGTCCAAAGTACTTAAATTGTTGTTTTGCATGTACCAGACTAGAGCCTTGAAGGCACGCCCCTTTATGTTCACACCAGAAAAAATACAACCCGCTAGGGAAGAAGGCCCAGGAAGCACTTGCAAATGTAACACATGTTTATTTCCACAAACAGAAAAATAGCAGCAAAGGACTCTGGTGCAGGAGAACGTTTTGCCCAAAATGTGTGCAAGCAGAAGCTTATAGGGAGACACAGTGTCATAGGTGACATCATCGTATGAAGTAAAAACCCACGTGACTGGTTGGTGCGACCCTATACATGGTCAGCCTGCTATATAGGGGATGCCAGGTCATTGGTCCCAGCCCAGTCCGTCTTCCATCACGTGGGGTCTGCTGGGCTCATCGTCTCCAGGGAACTTAGGCCGAAGAAGCAAGTAGATATATTTGTGAACAATGCTATTCGATCATTATACAAGGCACCTGGCAGGCTCGGGGACTGGCACAGGGGGAGTCTCGAGGTCACACTATCCCACACACACTTCACTCATCCCGATCGCGTCTCTCGCCCTCCAAGGCTTCCACCCTCGCTCTCAGCTATAACGTATCCCTCCCTGTACCTCACACTACAAATCATGTCATCATGAAAGAAATGTGGGACAACCATGCTCTTAGTTCTTTTGTGGTTCATTGTTTTATGGTCGTGGTCTGGGGTCAATTGATATGTCGGAATTCAGAGCTCTACATACTAGGGCAGTTGTAGAGGCTATAACTCGTAGTTAGCTGGGTGGGGGTCGGAGGCCTGCTCTGGCATGTTTGTGACAACAAGTACACCAAAGGCGCTCAGTTCTGTCCAGGGCACATCTTTTTTAGAACAAACATATTGGCAACAACCTTAAAACAATGAAGGGTTTCTATGGAAGTCAGTGGCGTGAGCCCGCCTCGTCAATGTTTGGGCCTAACCAGACTTCCCCTTTGGGCTAGCGGCCTGGGTCTAACACACTAAATACTGCATGGCCGTGCAGGCCCTATGCTTTAAATATGGCTACTAATATCTCCAAAAATGGTGTTCGTTTGAATGCGTGCACTATGTCTAAATGTCTAGGTTGCATACAATATTATGATCATGTGGGGACCTTTCAGACTCCCTCCTCCTCCCTGGTCTATTATAGTTCTTTCAGTGGGTTTTGCCTCACCTTAAGGCATCTAGGGGGATGGGATGGATGGGATGGGCTTGCTCCCTTCCCAAAAGCCTCAAGACCTATCTTGTATGCTGTCTTGGCTTTATTTGGATGAAAATAAAGATGAACCTTTCTGTGCACTTTGTCTGCCTTATCATTGTTCCGGAGGATAGCTCAGAGGCAACGTGCGTGCCTTGGAAGCAAGACGATACGAAGCAACACAGGTTCGATCCCTGGGTCCGTGCTTAGAAACCTCTGGGTGTTTAAGCGCGTTATAAATACGCAACTAAGACAAACACAGTTACGCAACTAAAAAAAAAAACGATTCCTGTAACAGCGCCTCGATGCCCGCGGGGGCTGTGTGAGCACTTTAAAAATGCAACATAAATAAATAAGTACATAAATCATTGAGTTTGGTTTGGAGTAATCCCAGTACCTCTGGCCTACCAGGAACTTTTGGGCTTGCTTAACAAAGCATTCTAGGGGTGCATGTGTCACAATGTTACAGCTAGGCACAGGAGGCAGGCTGGCCAAGTGGAGCAGTAGTACTATGGGAAGACCTAGCATTGAACACAAAATGTGCTCCGATAGCATGCGCGAGTCAAGATTTACAAGGGATATACAAAGAACAAGAAACCTGCATGGTCTTTCTGGTGATGAACAGGTATAACAGAGTGGAGCCTATGGGCACAGTATGTATCATTACGGAGATAAAGATCTAGCCTGGGACCTCTCGAGAGATGATGACGATCTAGCCTGGGACCACCCAAGAGATGATGAAGATGTAGCCTGGGGGCTCTCAAGAGATGATGAAGATCTAGCCTAGGACCTCCAGAGAGATGATGAAGATGTAGCATGGGGCCTCTCGAGAGATGATGATGATGATGATCTAGCCTGGGACCTCCTGAAAGATGATGACCATCTAGCCTGGGACCATGTGAGAGATGATGAAGATCTATCCTTGGACCTCCCAAGAGATGATGATGATCTAGCCAACCTTCCGAGAAATGATGACAATCTAGCGTTGGACCTCCCAAGGGATGATGACAATCTAGCCTTGGACCTCCATAGAGATTATGAAGATCTAGCGTTGGACCTCCAGAGAGATGATGAAGATCTAGCCTGGGACCTCCCGAGAGATGATGAAGATCTAGCCTGGGACCTCCCGAGAGATGAAGATCTAGTCTGGGACCTCCCAAGAGATGAGTAAGATCTATCCCAGGACCTCCTGAGAGATCATGACGATCTAGCCTGGGACCTTCTTAGAGATCATGACGATCTAGCCTGGGACTACCTGAGAGATGATGAAGATGTAGCATGGGGGCTCTCGAGAGATGATGAAGATCTAGCCTGGGACCTCCAGAGAGATGATGAAGATGCAGCATGGGGCCTCTCGAGAGATGATGAGGATCTAGCCTGAGACCTCCCGAGAGATGATGAAGATCTAGCCTGGGACCTCCCAAGAGATGATGACGATCTAGCCTGGGACCTCCCGAGAGATGATGAAGATGTAGCCTGGGGCCTCTCGAGAGATGATGATGATGATCTAGCCTGGGACCTCCTGAGAGATGATGACCATCTAGCCTGGGACCTTCTGAGAGATGATGAAGATCTATCCTTGGACCTCCCAAGAGATGATGTTGATCTAGCCTGGGACCTCTTGAGAGATGATGAAGATGTAGCCTGGGGCCTCCCAAGAGTTGATGATGATCTAGCCTTGGACCTCCTGGGAGATGATGACCATCTAGCTTGGAACCTTCCGAGAGATGATGACAATCTAGCGCTGGACCTCCCAAGGGATGATGACAATCTAGCATTGGACCTCCAGAGAGATGATGAAGATCTAGCCTAGGACCTCCCTAAAGATGATGAAGATCTAGCCTGGGACCTCCCAAGAGATGATGAAGATCTGGCCTGGGACCTCCCGAGAGATGAAGATCTAGTCTGGGACCTCCCAAGAGATGAGTAAGATCTATCCCAGGACCTCCTGAAAGATCATGACAACCTAGCCTGGGACCTTCTGAGAGATCATGACGATCTAGCCTGGGACCTCCCAAGAGATGATGAAGATCAAGCCTGAGACCTCCCAAGAGATGATGACAATCTTGCCTGTGATCTCACAAGAGATGATGAAGATCTAGCCTGGGACCTCCCGGCAGATAATGACTATCTAGCCTGGGAACTCCCGAGAGATGATGACGATCTAGTCTGGGACCTCCTGAGAGATGATGGAGATCTAGCCTGGGACCTCCAGAGAGATGCTGACAATCTAGCCTGGGACCTCCTGAGAGATGATGAAGATCTAGCCTAGAAACTCCCGAGAGATGATGAAGATTGTGGGATGTTTTTACCCATGCATCCAAGCCCTACCATAAAACTGTGCAGTACTGGCATGGAAAACATCATGATGGCCAGAACTCCCCAGAGAGTGCACAAGGAAAACATGAAGAATAGGCTGCCACCCATTTTTGCCTATGTTGTGAGCACAGGAGGGCACTGCCTAAAACCACCATTGGGCTACACACACAGTAGCCTGAAACCATTGGGAATGGCAATGCTGATTGCCAAAAAGCAACTCAGAACTGTGGGGAATTCATTTTCTTAATCCCAAAAATGGTTGCAATACCGGTCCTCACCACTATCAGAAAGCCGGCGTTTTAAAACCACCAGACTTTTGTGTAAAATTGAACAGAGGAAACCAAACCAGACCAAGGAAAGACTTGCTAAGAGATGGATACAATGTAAAACTATATTCTGAAATGACTTGAAGGAAGTAATTATTTAATGTATAGGTAAAAATTGTAAGTTTGATTTAAACTGGGAACAAAAAGTGACATTTAGCTGAAACCTGGCTTAATGAAACTGGATTCTGCCTGACAACTACCCCCGACAGGAGTTGAAACTGGATCAACAGCTGTGTTCCCAGGCCTGGCTGCATTCTGATGCCCCCACAAAAACGAGGTGACACCTCTCTGATTGAATTACCTGGGGACTGCAGGAAACTGAACAATGGACTCAGGTAGATGTTATATTGGGGGGGCCGTAAAGTGGCTTTCTCTTGGGAGATGTGGGAGGAGAAGTGCCTGTGAGAGCCAGCTGAGCTTGGGGGAAGTGGATAAACCAGTTCTTCCACCATGTGATGTGGGAAGCCACACCCCTTTTGACCAGGGCATAAGTTAAAAAAAGATGGATAATTCATAGTACTGACTTGTCAGAATTATATAAGTAATATCATTATTCTTGTGATTTTTCTGTGCACGTTTTAAGAGGTGTTAGGACCCTGTGGTGTATGCTGGGGGGTTGCTAGCGGAAAATAGGGTCTTACTCCAAATGTCTGCATGTTAAAAATCTGACACTTCATCAATTAATGTCCATACTCCTTGCGCACATTTGTGTAATTTTTGTTAAATGTCCGATATTGGTAAACCAGTCAAAAAGCGCAAAATGTTGTCATTTTTGAATGCAAGCCCCCAGGAAGATCAGAGGCGGACAAGCATGGACCATAAGGAATATATAATGTGTACATGTAATTTCAACACATTGGGCCTCATTACGACCCTGGCGGTAAGGGGTTTACGCCAGCGTTAGCTGCGCCGACCCCTTACCGCCAATTACGAGGTCCCTTAGCGCCATGGAGGTTTTAACACCCGCTTTTAGCGGGTGTTAAAATCCATGGCGCTAAGGGACCATGGAGTTAATTACGCCACCGTAATTTACGGTGGCGTAATTAACGCCTTCCCCACTCCCATTATGCCCTATGGGGCAAAAATGGGAATGGGGAAGGGTAAATGGGGATTGGGGACTTACCGCCCCGCCAAGGTCGGAATGGGGCGGTAAGTCCGCCAACCACCATGGCGTAAACATAGTTTACGCCATGGTGGTAAAGTGACGGCCCAGGCGGTAACTTACCGCCTGGGTCGTAATGAGGCCCATTGTGTATCTGGGAAATATATATTTGAATCAAATATAGATTTGTGGGCAAATTGACCAGGGGAGGATCCTCTGACCCATAAACAGACCTCATCATGATGACAATCCATTTCCTTCCCCCAATCATGGGAGAGGGGAGAATTGGGCCAATGACAAGTAGAGAGGGGCAGGCTCAGTTATGCCACGCACACACCCACTTCCAAAACACATAAAAAGAGACTGCTGGGACAGGTAGAGACATTCAATTCCATTTTCTGCGGACGCTCTGCCGGGAGACTCCAGACTTCACATCCATCAATCTCCAAAGACCAGAACTTTACTTCAGAACTTAAAGCAAGGGCCTAAACCCACAAACTGAGAACTCTTCTCAACAGGCCTCAGCATCCTTAAAATCATTTGCAAACTATTCCACAGCCGGGCGAGCTGTTTGAATTCTTTGCCATGAACAATTGCCAGAGACCAGACCAGAGATCCAGAGAGACCCAGACCGCTGTGAGAAGAACCGGTGCCTGATTGACCCACCGAGCAGAGAGAACCGAAGTCCAATCCAGTTGACCAGATCCGTGACGAGGCCCATTCATTTCAAAATTAGGAGTGAGTATCCGCCAGAACTGTGCAGAACCCAATCTCTTTTAACCTAATTAGAACAGCCTCCTAGAAATCGTGTCATCTGTCATTTTTAAAGCTGCACAACTGTCACCTGTCAATTCTGCAGCTGCAAGCTGTCACTTGTTATTTTGAGTTTTACTTCAAATCCGAAAATCTACCTTTATTAAATCATCCGTATCTCCGGAACCGTTTGTGCTAGGAACGAGATTTAGCTTAGAATATAGGTTGTCCAACGAACCTAGAACCGACTTCCTACTCCCTGTACATTATCCGTAATCGTGAGACACGCACTCGCAAAATTTACCGCGATTTGCGATTTGGCCCTATTTCTTCATCTGTAGAAATCAGCAGCTTTTTGCTTCTCTTTGCTAAAATTCGTTTGCAATCTGCTAATCATTCATAGAGTATTGTTAAAGTGAGCCTGAACTAATATAAAGTAGCCATCACCTACCCTGAACCTCTAGAGGGAATTAAAAGCAATTTTAGCACCTTTTCACTTCCTTGCAAACCACATTAAAGTAATTTGCCTGTGTTTAAAACTCATCCCTGTTTTCCCTAAGCTTGCTGGGAGAACTGTGTATTGCATTATAAAGTGTGATTTGTTGGGATTCTTGAAGACTGTGTGCTCTCCTTCCATTTCTTGTATTGCATAGGGGGGGAGTGAATAGTCAAAAGAAAAAGTGATCATATTACCTTTTGCTAAAATCATAACAAGTTATTTCTGTACTGCATTTTATTCCACCTTGCGTTTCCTTGAACCATATAAAGCATTCTTTCCCACCTTATTCTTCTGTTCATATTCATAAGTTACCTCTTGCTGACTACTGCTCATATTCACAAGTGTAATATCCATTATCAGTTTATTTATAGAAGTGTGATATATATATTGTTTAAATTTTCAAATAAACCTTTTAATTTGCAAAACAAACCTACTTCTTGGCTCAGTGGGGTCAGGGGGATTCTAAGAGCGGGGTGTTATACAAGGGTTGTCATCCAGAGTACTGAACTGGATATAAAAATACATCAATAACGGTTTTCCTCAGCATCCCAGACTAGGCATTGACTTAGCTGTAGTGTTGATTGAATATCGCTTACAAGATCTAGCCTGGTACCTCCTGAGAGATGATTAAGATCTAGCCTGGGATGTCCCGGGAGATGATGAAGATCTAGCCTGGGACCTCCCGAGAGATGATGAAGATTTAGCCTGAGGCCTTCCGAGAGCTGATGACGATCTAGACTGGGACCTCCTGAGAGATGATGAAGATATAGCCTGGGACGTGCTGAGAGATGATGAAGATCTAGTCTAAAACAACTTTATGTTTTTTAAGTCTCTCGAGTGATCAGGGACCCTTTTAGAATATATGCATGCATATTGGGCCAAGGTTTTGTGATGGGTCATAGGTTGAATGAGGTTATTGGTTTTGTGTCTGTAAAGGTGAACATTACAGAGAGTGGAGTCACAGTAAATATTCTCAACTGTTAATATGCCTGTGCAGAAATTTCATAGGTCATATTTTTAAAGTTCAACGATATGAATAAAGAAATATATTCTTGGAAATAACAAATTATGTACATGGACAATATCTGTGACATGACACCCTTGATCAATATGTTGTTTTGGATGGAAATCATTTTTTGAAAGCCTGAAAAAGGTTTGAAAAATCAAACCCCCCACAAACTTTGTAACAGCCTGTGTCAGGCTATGTAACTAAGTTTCGAGCATACTTGTATTGTTGCGCCCAGCTGCCCATGGGCTTGGAGCGCATTACCAAATAATAAAACAAACAAACACACAAACAAACTTCAGGTAGTTGGAGTTTTGCCAAAATCAATTTGTCCCCCCTACTGACATACCCTGTTCCCCCAATACATCCAGCTCCTGCTGTAGAGTCGTACCCTTAACTACAACCAGCTGGGTGCATCACATATGTGCAGCTCTCTGCTGCTTGCCAGCAAGGTTGACACTTACACCCAGCTTTATCTGCTTGTTTCATAATTACTTGTGAAACTTTGATCAACGCAGGTTGCTACCATCTTAACAGACGTCTACCAATCATATCTAAGGATTATGGGAAATAACCACATGCAAAAAAGATACGCACAATGATACTAACCCCCGACTGCTTGTGACTCCTTACAGGGGTTTCTGAATGTATCACTGCTTGTTGCATGCTTAACTGCGCATAATACTGTGCCTTGACAAAGCCCAACGACAGGGCAAAACATTAGCATGTGATACTTACAGGTGAATGTTGGTTCAGAAAAAACTTGCTACCACCAGGTTAATGTTGGTTCAGAAAAAACGTGCACAAAGTAGTATCATATTGCAAATCAAAAAACAATGGCCCTCATTATAACGTCTCCGGACCGGAAACAGGGGGGCCGGTAAGCTCACCAGCACCCTTATTTCCGGACTTGCAAACCACAAGTTTTCCTGCTGGGGTTGCTGTGCGCAATGGTCTGACCATGCCAGACCCGGTGGCCATGGTAGGCAGACTTGTCACGGGAGCACCGGCACTGCTACTAACGGTGCCGGTGCGCCAGTGTCCCCACTCTCGTGGAGTCCCATAGCACTCTATGGGAGTGGGGATTAACAAATGTGCCAGTGCCTGACTTCATGGCCGCCAGACTTTTAATAGCCCAGTGGCACAGGGAGGTCGGGTGCTGGTAGATTATTGCGGGTCCGGCAGCGCCCCACCGGTAGTACCGGCGGGTTTGCCACTGGACCCGTAATGAGGCCCAATGTGTTTTTTATAAATAGTTATGACACACAGTTTCTTTTCTGTTGTGCAGAACCTGACTAATACAAAATGAACACAGGGGATACTTGGTACCGCAAGTTCAGATTTAAAGTCTCCCAACACAGGAATATATTGTCACCAAGCTTGCTATTGCAGAATGTGTGACACTGGGGCCGGAGAAAACGTCTTTCATTTTGTAGTGAGCTGCCATTTTTCCTGGACTTGATAATTAGAGGCTTTAGTAGATTTGTCCATTCAACATCACAGATCCTAACCCAGGAATGATGGTGCAGGCTCATGACCACCCCCAGTCCTCCCTCATTATTGCTTTAGGTAGGTAGCTAATGGATATCTTTTCAGAACTGGCTAAGGTCTCGGAACAAGGCATAAGAGACTTAGCTCTTGTAGAGGACGGTTAGTTGGGGTTGCAAACATGTGCTCTAGAAGAGCTTTTGATTTATCTGATGTCTGATGGCTATTTTATTTATGTATGATAAACATCTGTAATTGTTTATTGTTTATTATGTTTTATTTTGTGTAAAGTTACTTTTGTGTGGAAACACAAATTAAAAAAATACTAAAATTATCCTTTTTGTTTATTCTCTGAACCTGGGCAGGAGTCTTGCAAACTTTAAGAGGAGAGCCTGCTTCAATGTATCCAAGTATTATCCGTCTGCCATAGACATATCCATATTGACACTGCAGCAAGAATTGGGTATTCTGCTGAGCAGCCAAGCAATCATATCGGGCTCACGCATTCTTGCACCTTACAGCCATACTCAAAAGCTGTTAACCAATCACTGATGTCTTTCTCATCATGCATTACATACTAGCAGATCCTTAGGACGTTGTGGCTGAGAAGAGGATCCAGAACCTCTGGCACAGCCTTGAGACCCTCGTAGTCTGGCAAGCTCTAATTGGTGAACCCTATCCTTCTGTTTCTCCACCCTATCAAACTCCAGCTTGGCCATGTTGTAATCAAGCCTCTTCCGTCTGAGTCTGAGATATCTCTTTTAAGCTCCCACGTGACCCGAGCCTCAGAAATGATCAGGGATATATTAGGAGAATCCTCCTCTCCTCTTCTCTCTCAACAGTTGCAGTTAAAGTAAGTCCATTACTACTGCTAAGAACAGTCCTAGCACCTCCTGCACCCCCATTGTTACTAGGTCAAAGAACTATCCTTGAAACTCTTGTAATCCAGCCAACTCCAAATGGGGATCCCTGTCTTCTTGTTTCACTATCCCGTCAAGCTCCTGCTAAGCCATGTAGAAGTCTCACTCCTTCTTCCTGAGCCTACGTTTCTCTCTCTTAAGCTAAAACAAGACCTCAGCTTCTGAGGTTGACATTACAACATGATAAGACCCCTCTTCATCCTCTTCTGCATTCTCAATAGGGGCAGTAACCACCAGCCCACTGCTTCTGCTGGGACCTGCCCCAGCATCTACTGGATCACTTCCTGGAGGCAAAGGATCAATCCTAGACTCCTGGTGCTCTAGCAATGTCTGTATCTAATCAGCGTTCACACCGGTGGATAGCAACCCTCTATCTAAACACAACATTTTAAATTGTTCTACTTTAAGAGCAGCAAGAGTAGATGTTGTGAATAATTCCATATTTAAAAAGAATAGGCAAACGTTATATCAATTACTATCTTAAAATCACAGTGTTCTATGTAAATAGAATTAGAGTACTACACCAAAAAACAGGACTATGAGACCCAATACCTTATTCTCACTGCTGAGCACTAACTTGTTGCGATGGAGTTTTAGAGTCTGGCCTGGTGGACAGATTTTGGAGGACCACCCTGGTTGTGGTGGACAGGGGAGCTCTGAGAGATTGGCCTGGGCCCGGTCGGGCGGCGGTGCAGAGTGGTCAGGGCTGTTCTGAATTTGTGTGTTTGTGGTCTGGGGTCCACGATGAGCCCAGGCAGTGCGACGCACAGTGATTCGGTTTGACTGGCAATGTACAGAAATGATATATTTGCTACCTCAACTGCACTTACCAAACCTCAGACACCCTGCAACCTTGCGTCCCTTGCACTTATTTGCCGCCCGCTGGCTGCACTTATGATTACCAGCACTTGCCACATGTTGGCTGCACTCTTGTTTTCTCCTTTTTCCTGCATTTCTCCATTTCCCCACTACCCACCGCACTTCTCCCCTCTCACCTTACCTGCTCTTGCATGATCTGAATGGCACAAGGCCTTGTAAGATTGTTGTTTTGTCCTCCTTCTGTTTCTTCCTCCTTGTTTTGTCCCGCCTAGAAACACTTGTGTACAGGTGCATTATAAATGCCATATCATATCATATCATATCTTATCATACATATATCATGAGTGGAATAAACTCACACTGATGTGCAGGGACGTAGCTGTAGAGGGGGCATGGAGGAGTGGCGGTGGAGTACCCCCCAATGTTTACTCTGTTGTCAGGTTTAGAGGGTGAAAGTGTGAGATCGGATATGAGGCTCATTTAGTTCCTGTAACCAGTGATTTACAGTTTTATTATCAGATGTGAGCTACATAGAGAGCAATTATTATAGCCTTATAGACTGAGCGTGGGGTCATTATCGCTTGTTAATGACCCGTCAACAAGTTATGGCCCGAGGGTCATAACGTGGGGAAGGGTCATTTTCCCAAGTGATAATGACCCCTCCTGAGGTTTATAAGGCTATTAGCACAAAGCATAGTAATAATGCATGTTTTGCAGTTTTGGTTGTGTAGCAACATCATTTAAGACTGAGTAAAGTAAAGAAACAAA
Source organism: Ambystoma mexicanum (assembly GCF_040938575.1). Lineage (NCBI taxonomy): Eukaryota > Metazoa > Chordata > Amphibia > Caudata > Ambystomatidae > Ambystoma > Ambystoma mexicanum. The sequence continues at coordinate 1,512,249,381 of NC_090922.1, forward strand.
CCGAGTTGGTAAATTAACCATGGTTTTATGTTATAGTACTTAAAATAACATAGTTGTAACCATAAGCTAAGCATTTTAATTGCACTAGGAGTAATGTAAAAGTAAACAATGTCTCAAGAATGAGAAATCATTTTCCAGTGTTTTAGTTTTCTCTTTTTTGTGTTAAATAGCATGTTGCAGTCAAAACGTTTCCTCTCAGAAAGGAAGTGTCTCGTTAAAAAAATCTTGCCTGGAAATAACATGTTAGTTTCCCTGTCTGCTTCTGAAGGCAATATGTTCGGAATGCAGTCGATACCAGTAGGTATTGACTGCACTCTAAAATTTCTGATTGGCTAAGAGGAGGTGTTGGGATGGAAACAAGTCTATCCCAGCCTCCTAGGCGCTTTACGGTGAGGCAAATCCCGTATGAAGTCATGTAGTGTACAAGGGGGGCGAGGACAGTGCTATGAATCTCGGCACAGAAATAATAAAGTACAAATGATAGACATATTAACCTAGTGTGTGCGCATAGAAAGTAACGCCATTTTGTAGTCTTGATAGATGCACAGTCTTGCATGGCGGTGCGGCATTCCATGGAAAAACTCAACTAGGCCCAGATTATTCAGAGGGGATGAGCAGGCACAGCCAGTTCTCATGGAAGTATCCACTTGTCCCTTCACTGTTGCAATTACTTAGTGTCACTGGGAAGAATGCACCCTGCAAGGCCATGAGAAAACACCAGGCTCCTTGCAGAGCCCATTCACCACAGCCAAACTACTAGCACACTCCTAACCCCCAACCAGCCTACCCAGAGCCAGGACCCACACCACTGACCTGTTTCACAGACCCCTGCATTCTATGTGAGTGATTGACCCAAGCCCCAACCATAAAACAAATGCCCATCAAAGGTCTAAACATACACGGCCGTTCCACCTCTCCACTTCAATAATCTTTTATAGTGCGAGGTACAGGAAGGGATACATTACAGACCAACACCAGGGTGGAGACCTTGGGTGCGAGGGGTGTGATATCAACAAAGCCCTGAATGTGTGGGTCAGCATGACTGTATGTCTTACTCCATTCCCCCTGGCACCAGTCCCTGCCCCCCCGTTGCATGCCACAGTGATATCGTAGTAGGCGTAGTGTATCATAACAGTTCTGATATTGTAACTTATGAGGAACCTGACCTTTGCTCCTCGGAGAAAGGAACCCAGCTGACCCATGTGGGAACTGACAGATGGCAGAAATACAAACCAATCATAGCCTGGCATCCCCTACAAAGCAAGCACTTGTAAATGGTCGCACCAAGCAGCTGTGCCGATTTCCATGTGCTGATAGTAAATGCGTCTTGGGGCACATCATTCTTTAGTGAGACTTTCATATGTGACATTCTAATTTTGTAGGAGAAGTGCTGTTATCGTTCAAGACCTATGTGCATTTTAAAACCAAATCCCCTCTGCCGCCCATAGTAGATTGATTACTTTGTGAAAGTGGTCAATAGCATACCTTGGAAAAATGTGCAAAGCTGCCTACTTACTATACGAAGCAAAAAAAAAAACTTTTTGCAAATGTGCATCTTTTTGTCCACGTAATGCAAAACATGTTGCCTGCTTGTTCCAAATGATAAAAGCAAGCGTACTTAATAGATAATATGTGCAACCCACAGGATTAAACGGTCATCTCAAATTGCCCCAACGCCACCTGTGAACGGTAAACCCAGCCCCCCCTCCTTCTTTTGTATTCGGTCACTTGCAGCTCTGCATTTATAATTGTAAAGCAAAATTATGGGGGTCATTACGACCCGGGCGCAAAGGGATACCGGGCACCGGTAATGGCACTGGTGCCGGTAATCCCTTTGCGCCCTATTCCAAGGTCCCTTTGTGGGTCCTTCCTTAACGCCTGGTTTTAGCAGGCTTTAAGGACGGGACCCGCAAAGGGATACCGGGGTCAATAACGGTACAGAAATTGACGGTACCGTTATTGCCGCCTTCCCATTGAGCCCTATGGGGACTCAAATGGGAATGGGGAATGGCCCTTGTGAATGGGGAATTACCGGTCCCGCAAAGGGCGGAATAGACCGGTAAGTCCCCATACCACCACGTCAGTGGCGGTAACGGTATTGGTGATAGTCAAGGTGCTAGTATCGCCATGACTAGCACCAACCTCGGAATGAGGGCCTGAGTCCCAAAATGCAGATCAACGCACAGCAGAGGCTGTATCACTCACACCCGACATGAATGATAGTCATATATCTGCATTAGATTAGTCTAGGCACTGTGAAGAGGATTGTCGGGGGGAAATTCTGCCAGGGTCGGCCGGGCCGTCCGCAGACCTCCGGGCAGGGAGGCCCCAACTCCTCCCGTATATCCCAGACGAGATAGAGTATGAGACACACACAAGGAGCAAGGTGACTCTGCTGTTTATTTAGACAAAACGGCAGGGATGGGTCAAGGAGCGTACGCGTTCGTCCTGACACACACACAATCGTGGGGCTCGCAGGCCCTTTTTACTGCATTATGACGCGCTACTTGCGTCACTTCAGAAAGTTAACAAAAAACCTATCGCCACTCTTAATTGGTTGCTCGAGTGGTAGGGTTAGTATAGTACACATATAGAGAATGATATTAGTGGACAAGGTGTAGTCAGGTGGTATATCTGGGTTGTCCCTACGATTAGATACATAAGAATTGTTACATGAAGACTCCTGAGGATTGGCCAGTATTACTGACGTCTGAGATAAGAGCCCCATGTTCTGATTGGTGCATCCGTGAGCTTCCCAGCCTGGGACCACCGTTGTTCCCAGCTCTCGGTGTACCTGTGTTTGCAACAATGTTTCAATATGGGTACGTGCAGACAATGTGAGGATTTATCCATAGGTGGAAGGCTGACCGCTCCCACTGTAGCAGATGTCCATTGAGCCTTTCAAGTGTATCGGCCTGTGTCTCGTAGTGAGGGACCCAGACGCCTTTTCTCTCCTGGGTTTTGGCATCTCGTCAGGTTCGGCTTGGTCACGTGGGGAGGGACCGTGAAAGAGGCAGAATTCTGCACAATTAATATTGTTTTTTCTACTGCGCGCCTGGTTTAATTTGTCGGCGTGCCTTTATCGTTGAGGCGCGGAGTGTGAGGTTGCAACATCGTGCCTTTGATGATTTGTTTCTTGGATGTGGGTTTGCAACATTGCGACCTTGGCTGGTTGCTCCACCGGGTTCTTTCTGCAGGATCAGCAACCTGACTCTTGCTTTGTTAATGTCCACGGGAGCTCTTGTTTGAGGCCTACTCGGGCCTGGTGCTTAAGTAGTCTGTATGGTGCATAGGTGCTTTTGGGTTATAATGGCATATATTTCCATGACCAGTATCGTGTTTCCATTATACCTCTCATGGTGGTAACGGGTTTCAAGAGAAGCGTGAGCAAGCGTTATAGATGAGTTCATGATGCGTCTTGCGTTTCTGCGTTCTGAAAGCCTATGTAAAAATAATAAAGATGCACGTCCGTGAATATGCCTGTCGCCTACGTCAGAGCACTGAGTATGTTCTTCGTGTAGATTGGTGTGGAAATGTTAAGTGTGTATATTTGTACAGATGTGCTTCCCGTTGTCTAGGTCGTCATGGCATCTCTAACGACGTGTGGTTTTTAGTCTAGCTGATCCGAGCCGCAGGTGTCGGCATGGCCAGTGCGGGCTGCTGGGCAGGCAGGTGGACACATCCGTATGTTCCTGTACCAGGGTACCTGGTCGTCTGGTAAATGGACAAACTCTTCTCGCGGCGGGTGTCTGGGCCGTGACCCTCTAGGCCAAGCGCGAGAGGTGAAGGACGGGAGCCTGGTCTTCCATTCTCCCACTTCAGTCCCCCCTCTGGTCGACTTGTCGACCACAAACATATCCTTCTCGTTATCTCCTCTTACCCTCCATATCTTAGTTATCCCTCCGAGATGTCCATAATGGTTTACATGATCTTCGAATGACCAATACATATATTCACATGTTCCTCCAGGAGTACAGTATACCCATCTTCCTATGTAGCTCCTGGGGTTCCTTGGGTTCTCGATCTTCACTGATGGTGGGTCTAGATGATTGGTGATGATTTGGGTGCGCAACTTCTCCCTTTCTTGTATTATCACACCTGTATGCTGGCCGTCATCTGCTGGCATTAAGGGGTGCATTCCCACCATTTCCAGCAACTCGTCAGTCGTGCGTGCCTTCCGGGCCTTCCAAAATCTAATTATGATCAGGGTAGCTCCAGCCAAAATAGTACACCCCACTATTATTTTCAGTCCATCTGACAGCCAAGATGGCATCCATGACCATAATAGTGAAAACCAGCTCTTATCCTTGTCTACACCGTTGCTTTCATCCATCATTTTGGAGTGCATCTGGGCCAATTGTGAAACTGCTTCTGTCAGTGTACCATTGTCAGCATCGTTGGCAAGTATGAACGTGCAGCAAGATTGTCCTATCTTTGCACAAACTCCTCCTTCCATTGCTGTGAGAAGGTCCAATACATATCTGTTCTGGAGTGCTACCATCCTTACAGCTCGCAGCTCCTCTTTAATTGCGTTGAACCCATTTACTGTTGAATTGATGGTCATCATTAGTTCCCATCTGGTTATTTGGAGCCATTTTGCGTTTGCGTATGCCTGCAGTCCCGGATGTATTATTGAGGAGAAGAACATTGCTGCTCTGCTGAATAGTCTGTGTTCTGGCGGTATTGATGTTAGTTCCGTTTCCGACCTTCCCCACAGGTAATTTCCTGTCAGTGGCTCTCCTTGTCTTTTTCTCCTATTTAGGACAGTATCATTGCTGTTGGTCCTGTTCTCTTGCTCCTTCTGAAGTGGTGCAGATCTCTTTCTTCTCCTATCCCCTTCATCCATTTTAGGAAATTTCGCCACATCGACATTCTTCTTAGGTACCACTAGTGATGGTACATTGACGTGTACCATTGTGCACACACCATTCCACAGGGGAGGCAGTGTATGATATGCCTTTTCTCCGCAGGCCCAATAATGGTCCATTATTACTGCTGTTCCTGCTCCCCCCTCAGGTAACTCCATCACGCTTGCACAATTGGTGTTATATCCTACGTCCACCTCTCCTTTATGCTGGTAGCATACATTGGGCGCAGTCAATGGTAGTATAGTTATTGGGTCTTCATCTTCTTCTACCCACGTGAGCATTGGTACATACTTGATCCACGTCGTCCAACATCGATGATTGTGTGTCTCGATAGTTGAGATAGTTTCTTTTGTTACCATGTTGCTGCCAATCACTCCTATCTCCCAGCTGTTGCCCAGATACACCTTTCCTGTTATCGTCAGTAGCGGCCTCTCCCAGCATCCTTGTTTACCCGGAACTTCAGTGGCGTACCAATCACATGGTAGATACTGCAGTGTCACCTTCTTTGTTTCTCCTTTTGCAGGGCCACTTGTTATGTACCTGAATGCTTCAGCATGTAAACTGGTCTTGTGATAACTCAGATAGGTCTTGAGGAAGTTGTTTTCATATGGGTATGAGTCTCGTGTTTTCCATGTCATGTGCACTACTGTTCCTTGAAATCTTCCTTTCGTTTGGAACAGGGCCAAATATATTATGCACTGTGCTGTTTTTTCATCTATTTCTGTGGCAACAAATGTTCGTGAAGCGCTCATGGCGTATGGTATTAATGAGCAAACGTAACAGCTATCCTCGGTTGTCTGCTTACCAATGCGGGTCATGTGCTGGTACCATATGTTGTTTGCGACGTGTGCTGAATCTTGTACATAATTATCAATACCTTTATTGTCTGAGTATGTGCTGCGTTTAACTCTATTTTGCCTGGGTGCAATGTTACTATTACCACCTGACGTAACACCTGTTGCAGCAGGGAACGGGGGTATATTAGGTTTGGGTGCAGCAATAAAATCGATAGCATAGCTGTACTGCCAGACAGAGGCAGCCAAGAACCCGGTGATCATAAAAATCCCTATTATTTTTATTACATATGCTAATCTCACCGGCATTTTGCTCTTACCTTGCTGCAGTCCTGGCAGCGTATTCTTGCGACGTTAAAGTTGCCCGCCTAAAAATTCTCAAAAGTGCTCATTATTAAATGTTAGTTTTGTTTCCTTTAAGCTCTCCCTATCAAGTAGTCATTCAGTGCCCAGGCGAAGAGCTGCTCCCACGCTACTCTAAGTGATCGGTCTCTTAGGACCGGCAAGTATGGGCGGAGGTGGGGCATGTAATATTCTATGGCCAGGAGGAAGGCTGTGTAGTAGACACGTACCCTTCTCCTTTTTAGGTATGTTGGCCTTTTTATTTCGTATACAAATTGGTGTGACAATTCTTCTGGGTAGTTATCGTTTGGCAGCACCATCTACGCCTGTACACTGAACTTGTTAATTAGCTTTTTTCTTAACAATACAATATTACGCAGTTCCTGTATGTGCGAGAGAAAAAAGGAGAACATTCACGTGTTTACATGTGTATTGGTGCAAGCAATGTCCTTCAGTTTTAGTTACAACTGTACTTAGCAGTCAATGGGGGGGGTTTGCGCTCAGATGGCGGAAGTATTTTTACTCTTTGAGCGTGTGACCATGGGGTGGGCAGTATGGGGGTCACCCCCTTCTTCGTCAGTTATTGTCTCCGAGGGAACAATTGGGTCGTTGTCTGTGGTGGAACTTTCTTCCGCTGTCGGGGATGTTGTTGCTGTTCTTCCAATGGACCTGTCGTTGGCGCTGGGGCGGGTCTGCAGTTTGTAGATCTTTACGTCATGTAGGTGGTTCCAGGCACGCTTGTCCTTTAGTTTTACTGCTCTTGTTGATACGTCCTCTACCAGATGGGGGCCAGTGAACCTCTTCTCGTTCCACTTTCTATTGAAATTGCGAAGTAGCACGTGGTCACCTTTGGCAAGTTTGCACAAGTTCTCCTTTCCCAATTCTGTACTTGCGCCTTTTTCTTGATTGCTGGTAGACCCGCCCCGTGTGCGCTCGAGCTGTTGAGACACAAACACGACACTAGTAATCAAAGAAGACACATATTGATACATTTCATCACCTAACACACTCGCTGAACTTTCGTGGTCGGTGAATGCCCTTGACGTTGGGGTTAGGGGAAGGCGCATTTGACGTCCAGTAACCACTTCGTGAGGGGTGAGGTGGTGGTCGGACCCTGGCCTATTTCTAAGTTCAAATAAAGCTAACGGAAGGCAATACAACCAACTTTTCTTTGTTGTTTGTTGTATTTTTGCAATTGCCTCCTTCAATAAGCCATTCAGGCGTTCACATACGCCATTAGCCTGTGGGTGGTATGCACATGCAAATTTGTGTTTAATGTTCAGCAGGGATGTGATATGTTGGAACATTTCGTTTGCGAAATGTGGGCCGTTATCTGATCTTAACACCTCGCACACTCCCCACCTGGGGAAGACCTCCCTTACTATGAATTTGGCTGCTCTAAACGCATCAGGGTGCGAACAGGGCCCTGCTTCAATCCACCTAGAAAATGGGCATACTACTACAATCATATACCTATTACCTTGACATATGTTGATCATATCAACATAGTCAATGTGAAGGTGCCGAAAAGGTCCTTCTGGCCGGGGTATGGTACCTCTTATCACTTTTAGAGTATGGCCGGCCGTAAACTGTTGACATGTGAGGCAATTGCTGATAAAATTTGACACATGAGAGTTTAACTCAGGACAAAACCAATCTTCTCTAATTCGTGCTGCGATTATTTCCTTGCCTGTATGGGCAGGGTGATGTAATTGGCTCAGGGCGGTATTTAACAGTGCCAACGGTATTACAACTTTCCCCGTGCCACCCTGGCGCCATAGTGCGTCAGTTGGGGACATTGTACATCCTCTTTTTACCCATACTTCTTTTTCGGTCATTGGTGCAGCCGCTTGTAGTTCCATAATCTGTGTGGCTGGGAGATGGGTGTACCCTTCTTTTATTAACATCTCCCTAGCTATTCCCCTCCCTCTCCCTCTCTGTGAGTCTATGGGGTTCCATATCTCACCAAAGTATGCAGCATATTTCGCATGTGCGTCTGCTGCTGCATTCCCTTTTGATACGTAGTCTTCTCCATTGGTGTGTGCGGTGCACTTGACTAGGGCTAGTTCTTGGGGGTCATTTATTACTTCAATTAGTTCAGCCAACAATAGGGCATGTTGTACTGGAGTGCCATCAGCTCTCCTAAACCCTCTTCTTCTCCATTTTGATAATCCTGAGTGGACAGTGGATGTAACATATGCACTGTCGGCATATATGGTTACTCTTTTATTAAAACGTTCCTTTAATGCCAATATTAGTGCAACCAGTTCCGCGGCTTGAGCAGAGTAGTGCTGTGGTAATTGTACACACTTCATAGCCACACACACCGGCGCCTCCATCATTTTTACTACTGCTGCCCCAGTCCTTCGTATCCCATCTCCTTGATCAATAGTTGATGACCCATCAATAAACAAAAGCTCACCTCCCTCTAGTGCGTTTTCTTCAACTTTTCTAGTACATGAGTACATTTTAGTTATTTGGGTGCAGTCGTGGGCGTAATCTCCCTCTTCAATTACTTCTGCTAGGAACCTTGCAAGGTTAACCGTGCTACATCTAACAATCGCTAGTTCAGCCCTAGACAAAATGATCTCATAACCTGATGCCCTTTGTGTCGTTAGTGTGGACTTGGGTTTATTCAATATTGCAAATAATGCATGTTCCACAAACAGTGTAGTTGGACACCCCATAGTTATTGCTGATGCTTTTTCTACTGCAAAGGCAGCTGCAGCGAGACCTTGTTCACAAGGGAAGTGGCCTAACATCACAGGGTCTAAGTGTCCGCTGTAAAATGCTACTGGTTTATATCCCATGCTCGTTTTTTGTGCCAATACTGCCTTCATCACTGCTGAGTCGCAATGTGAAAATATAAAAAAGCGTCGCTCATAGTCTGGGGATGCCAGTACTGGAGCAGTTGATATCGCGTCTTTCAATTCGTCAAATGCCTCCCTCATTTCCATAGTCCATCCCAACTTTTTCTCCCCTTTATTTGCTTCCTTCAAACCCTCAAGCAGGGGTCCTATGTATGAGCTGTAATCAAATACCCATGCTCTACAGTAGTTGCACAGCCCCAGAAATTGCTGCAGTTCTCTCACAGTCTGTGGCACGGGAGTGCTTGAGATGGCCTGTGCTCTTTGTGGTGCAATCCTTCTTCCATGTTGGGATATCAGTTGGCCAATGTAAAGTACCTGTTCCTGACAGTATTGTATCTTTTCCATGTCTACCTTGTACCCCTTTTCAGCCAATATTGTCAACATCTTTAAGGAGTCCTCTCTACATTTACTTTCGTTTGTACTGCAAATTATTATGTCATCCACATACTGTAACACTGTGCTTTCCACCTCAACGTTACCCAAATCCATCTGTATTACTCTATTGAAAATTGAGGGTGATTCACAATACCCCTGTGGTAATCTGGTATGTTTCCACTTTGTATTTCGGTAAGTGAAGCTTGTCAAATCTTGTGAGTCTGGGTGTAATGGTATTGAGAAAAAAGCATTTTTAAGGTCAATCACTGTAAATCGTGATGCTTCCGCTGGAATGCCACACAATATTGTGGCCGGGTTTGCTGTTACTGGATACTCTGCTTCTACTATGTTGTTCAAGGGTCTGAGGTCCTGTATGAACCGCCAAGACCCCCCTTTAGCCTTGCGCACCGGGTACACAGCTGTGTTACATGGTGATTCTGAGGGGACCAATATGCCATTGTTTATAAGGGCCGTTATGGTTTCATATATGCCTTCATCTGCCTCTTTTGACAATGGGTACTGTTTCACTCTTGGTAGTATGGCACCTTTTTTCAATTTTATCCTTACACCCCCTATGCTTTTTATACATCCCATGTCATAAGGGCTAATAGTCCATAATGATTTGGGCACCTTTGACATATCCTCCTTAAAAAATGGGACTGGGGTGCCTGCGGGTGCCTCAAGTGCCATTGCAATTTTCTGTGCTACTTGTTTGTGAGCCACTCTTAGCCATATTTCTACACTCATCATGAACACCATTTCATCTTCTTCCTTTTCTTCTGAGAACAGCTCTTCATCTGACACCTGGGTCAGCCTACATCCTTCTGCTAGTGCTATCACTGCCCTCCATGCTCTCCCTTCTTTATCTTGGGCGTGCACAGCAACATAATCAGCTGTTGCAATAATGCTCTCAATGTCCATCACAAACACCTTCCCTTCCAGTTCATTAACTGGTGTTTCTGGTCGGAACAGATAGGCTGCTGGCCTCCTCCATATTTTCCCTTCTATCCCTGGCATCCATGCAAATGCCATGTCTGTGCCATACTGGAATAGCTCGCCATCTACTGGCTCCGCCCTAATCGCTGTCTGTCCACAGTATGCTTGCAAAATCTGTCGTGCTGCGAGCATGTTAATCCCTGGAGTAGAGCAAATTATGCCATCCTCTGTAAAGGAGATCGTCATATTCAACCTGTTCATTATGTCTCTCCCCAGTATATTTACTGGTGAGGCACTATAATACAAAAGTGGAACTGACAGATCATAATCTCCAATAGATAAGGGAACGTTATCAGTAAATGGAACCAACCCTTTAGCCCCAGAAAATCCTTGGGTGTTCATGGCTTCGCCTGACATCTTAAATTTACCTTCCCTTATGCAAGACCGGGTTGCCCCGGTGTCAACAAGAAATGATAATTTTTTGTCACCTATCGTTACCTCTATGCGTGGTTCCTCCGCACTATTAGGTGTTACTGACAGGATGGGACACACCAAGGCCGTCTGTGGGCTGACCTATTGGGGGTACAATGATTGGCCATTCCCTGTGTAAGGGTTGTGTCCCAACACCGTCACCCTACCCAATTGCGTTTGTTGAGTTTGGGGTGGTGGTTGTATTAACGCTACTTGTTGTTGTGGCGGTGGCAGTTGCTGTGTTATTTGTTGTTGTGGCAGTGAATAGGTTTGTGGCTGTTGTGTTGTTTGTTGTTGTGGGTCACTCCCTTTTTGTGACATCTGCTGTTGTTGTATGCCCTGCTGTTCTTGTGAGGTCCTAGGTTGTGCTTGTTCATTCCATTCTGGTGTTCCTGGCCTGACCCTACATGTACGTGACATGTGTCCTAATAGTCCGCAGCTCCAACACACGGGTGGTTCCCTGCTTTGCCATGGGAAGCTCCCTGTGTTGTCCTGGTATACGGGTTGCCCTGTGGGGTAGTAATTTCTAAGTCCCCCAGCCTGTTGTTGGGTATTATATCCGTATCCTCTCCCCCTCATAAACCCTCCTCTCCCTCTGTTATAACTATAATACCCAGTTCCTTGCATTGGGTACCCTCCTCCCATGTTTGGTGCGTGTAATTGCAGAGGCGGCACTTGCTGTATTACACCTTGTGGAGGCGCTATTTGGGCGGGATCTTGTGCAGCCACTACTTGCGTTGGGCTTTGGGCCATTGGTGTGGGCGTAGTTATTAGTGCCCCTTCCATTGTGTATTTAGTAAGTTTTTTCTGTACTAGTTTGGCCTCTTCTGTTTTCCTATCCTCTTCCTTTTGTTTCATTTTTCCTTGCCATGTCCTGCAGTGATGTACTATAGTCAGTTGTATTTCTGGCCATGGTTTTGCTTCCATCCCCACTACTTTCTTTAGTTGTTTCTGAACCCCTTCTGGGAGCCCTTGTACTAGTATATGATAAAATATGGCTGGTGTTTTGTCCCATTGTTCTCTAGTTTCCATGCGCCACTTCTCTTGAATATCCTGGATATAATCAACAGGGTCCTCATTTTCACCCATCTTACGGGAAGTAATGGCTCCTATGTCTGATGTGTCTGGGTACTGCACTCTCAGTGCCTGCCATAGCGCATGTCTACAGTTTGCAAATGGTGCCCCATCATGCGATGTGTTCGTTATTGTTACCCCATGGAATCCCGCTCTTTTCCAAATGTCATCCGCTCTATCCCCTAATATTGATATTAACAGGCCCTTCACATCTCCTACTGCTAGTTTCTGTCCTGCGGTGTGTTTTTCCATTTCATATATCCACTTACCCGCACCTCCACTTAGTGATGGGAGCCTACATTTTATATTTTCTTTATCCGTATGTTTCCAAGGTACATACTGTGGTCTAACCCCTCCTCTCTCCAACAGTGGCATTAAATTCTGTCTTGTGTCACCCTTTACGCTCCATAATATTGAGTCTTCACACCCCTCCTCTTCCCCCGTTTCCTTTACTACTTCAAATTCTTCCTTACTACCTCTGATCCTACGTCCCTCTTCTGCCTTTTTTTTTCGTCATTTCCTGTGTTCAATATGGGTATGTCTATTTGTCTGTCGTGCCTGCGACTAGGGAGGTCCCTAAGCCGACATGCATAAGGTGTAATTTCGTTCATGAAGGGCGCGAGCTTTATTCTGTGCAGTGAGCGTGCGGTGGTTGAACATGTATGGTGTGACGTGGGAGGGCGTGATGGAGATGTGGGTGGCGTGGTTTCATGGGTTTGTGTTTCCCCTATTCTTTTCACTCCCTCCTTACTTCTCTCCAGCTCCTCCCATCTTCTACTCATCCAGGGCGAATCTATGTTTGTTCTAGTGAGGTATAGCTTATCTAAGCTTTCCCTTTCACTCTTTCTTCCATCCTTCTCCACTCCTTCTTCCTCCTCACTGCAAAAGTCATTCATAAATGGCACCCCCCACTCTGCCTTTTTTCCTTTTATTGTTACTGTTTTTAAGTCTATTAAGTCTCTTTCTCCCCTTTCGTTGTTACCAACTGTTCCCCCTAGTGCTGATGTTGTTGCTACCTCTCTACTTTTATATACATCTCCCCATCTTTCACTCTCCCTACTCCTCCCTTCTCTTCCCCCTTCACTTCTCTCCTCCATTTCCCTACTATTTTCCTCCCTTTTTCTTTTCAATTCCTCCATTACTTCGTTGCTCATCTGTTCCAATATTCTTTCATCCTCTTTCTTCCTTTCCCATTTCACCCTTTCTCTTTCTACTATGCTCTCTATTACCTTCCCCTCTTCATATTTCTTAGCTGTCTCTGATAGTACCCTCCTCCTCCATATTTCCATTTCCTTTTCCTTTTCTTCTTCTTCCTTCTTCTTCTCCCTCAGCACTACTCTTGATACCCTATCTGCTGCTGCTTTTACCCTTTCAGCTTCTCTCTTTTGCTCCTCATTTCGTTCCCTTAATTTTTCCAATTCGTTCTTACCTTCTTTCCTTTTCCTCACTCTCTCTCTTTCCTCCCTCTCAAGTTGTTTGATCAATTCATTCTGCTCATCCCTTAGTTTTGCTAATTTTTCCTCCAAAATCTCTTCCTTCTGCCATAGTAGCTCCTCTCCCCTCATTTCACTCTCTCTGGCACTATCCTCGTCTGTTCTCCTTACCGCCTCCCTTTCTTCTCCAGTTAGTGAGCCTCGTAATTTCAATAATATCTGTGCAGCTACCCACTCATCGTTTCCTATCTCTACAGTCTGCTCTTCTCCAATCCTTTCTTCCCCCATTGGTATCTTCCTATGAGCCACATATGGTGGAGGGCTGTATGCCGGGTTCGAGTATCCTTCAGCCGCCCTGAACTGTCCTTCTATTTCTCCTAATTCTCTTAAAGGGTACAACCCTCCTCCCTCTGTTTTCACTCCCGGTGTTATGGGTGTCTCATTGTTCCGTTCCTTTTTTATGTCGTTTGATTTATCAATCTTTTCTCCTCGCTGTCCTCCGTTCCCCGTATTCTTTGTGCTTTCGCACCCCTTTTCCCCATCCGTTCCTTCTTTCTTAATCTCCTTTTCTTCCGGTGTTTCCCCCATAGTGAACATTCCATTTGGTCCTGGTCGGGACCCCTGGAACATCCTCCATAAGTTAAACACCTCCACATGGTTTGCCAACTTCTTCCCCTTGTATGTATTGTGCAGATGGTTTAGTAGTGAATGTTGGGCATATGGATCGAAACTACCATTAGGCGGCCATGGTGTTAACATTTTGTTGTCCGTCCCCTGGGTCCACTCTATGCTGTACTTAATTAATTTCTCCCTATGTGGTGGCAGTGTGGTGCATATGTGTTGTAATGGGGTAGTGAGGGTGTTCCCCCACCCTCCCGACCCTCTCCCGTATGACATAGTGGCCCTCCCCTTGTTACCCTTCTCTTTACCAGCAGTTTACAATATACAACCTCGTATTGCTTACCTTGCCCCGCAAGTGTGGGGACTTACGACAATCCCTTGACAGATTATGCAATAATAATAAATATGATGTTATATTATATTCCTTCCCCTACGGCCCCCTGCGGCCGAAGCGCACGCAGCCCCCTGCGGCTGCGTACCCCTTACGACGATTTTATACAGTCGTCCTGTTTCTCCGTTCTCTCCCCCTTTTACATTTGCCGTGGCCGGCGTTCTCCGTGCGCAGCCACGCCCCTTTCCCCTTCTCCTTTTCCGATCCTCTAGTCTATCCGTTATCTCCGTGTCTGCTCCCTTATCATCTTTCTCTTCCTCACCACTCTCAACCCAAAGTTCCTTATGCACGCGATATCCTATTAAAACCCTATTGGTGACGTCACCTATTTCTTCGAGCTACTGGTATATTCTTGTTATGTTCTTTAAGTTCAAAATACACTTGCAATCTACCCCGCTAACCCTACAGCTGTCTTCCTGTCTCTCCTGGAACAAGGTAATCTCATCAATAATATAACCGGACTGCGCACGCTGCGTCGCCTCGCGTGTGATACGCCCCTCAACAGGAGGGCTTAACCAGCCAATTATCTTCCGTTTTGGGCAACTATGTAACTAGCTACCGCCCACAGGGAAACGTCATCTACCTATCGAGTTTCTTGCTCGAACAATAGGAAACCTCATCTACTCATTGATCAATAAATGTCAAGTCGTAGGAAACCACACACACCCACCCTCACACGTAGTCGCAATTTAGGCCATCAGTGTCTTACGAGCGGCTGCACGTGATGTTTTCGTGCCCCGCCCCCCTCTTTCGCGTAACGTTAGCCGACTATTCTCGCACTCGTTTCGCTACCATTCATTCCATTGGCAACACTCAGTTAAACCTTCGCCGCACATCTGTACAATACCTCCCTCCTCCCTTATTTACTTCCTCCCCCTCCCTCACAATTTCGCATTGCTTGTTGTGCGTGTCATGCTCACCAAGTTCTCTCGATGCAGGGCCGCTCGACTGCGTGCACCCCTCCAAGCGGCTCGCCACCTCCCCTCGTCTGGACCACGTCTGGACACTCGCCGACCGCGGGCGGGATACTTCTCAACCGGCTCCCGAGGGCCAATATCCGGATTGCGCTGTCCGGTCTTCTCGCAGCTCCGCGATGGTCCTGTAGTCCTCAGAAGGGGGCAACGGCAGAGGGGGCCGCGCCGCCGGGCCTCCTCGCAACGGGAGTGCCTGGAAAAACTAAAAATAAAAGTCGATCTTAAACAGATCTCAGCAGTGCCTCCAACTTGTCGGGGGGAAATTCTGCCGGGGTCGGCCGGGCCGTCCGCAGACCTCCGGGCAGGGAGGCCCCAACTCCTCCCGTATATCCCAGACGAGATAGAGTATGAGACACACACAAGGAGCAAGGTGACTCTGCTGTTTATTTAGACAAAACGGCAGGGATGGGTCAAGGAGCGTACGCGTTCGTCCTGACACACACACAATCGTGGGGCTCGCAGGCCCTTTTTACTGCATTATGACGCGCTACTTGCGTCACTTCAGAAAGTTAACAGAAAACCTATCGCCACTCTTAATTGGTTGCTCGAGTGGTAGGGTTAGTATAGTACACATATAGAGAATGATATTAGTGGACAAGGTGTAGTCAGGTGGTATATCTGGGTTGTCCCTACGATTAGATACATAAGAATTGTTACATGAAGACTCCTGAGGATTGGCCAGTATTACTGACGTCTGAGATAAGAGCCCCATGTTCTGATTGGTGCATCCGTGAGCTTCCCAGCCTGGACCACCGTTGTTCCCAGCTCTCGGTGTACCTGTGTTTGCAACAATGTTTCAATATGGGTACGTGCAGACAATGTGAGGATTTATTCATAGGTGGAAGGCTGACCGCTCCCACTGTAGCAGATGTCCATTGAGCCTTTCAAGTGTATCGGCCTGTGTCTCGTAGTGAGGGACCCAGACGCCTTTTCTCTCCTGGGTTTTGGCATCTCGTCAGGTTCGGCTTGGTCACGTGGGGAGGGACCGTGAAAGAGGCAGAATTCTGCACAATTAATATTGTTTTTTCTACTGCGCGCCTGGTTTAATTTGTCGGCGTGCCTTTATCGTTGAGGCGCGGAGTGTGAGGTTGCAACATCGTGCCTTTGCTGATTTGTTTCTTGGATGTGGGTTTGCAACATTGCGACCTTGGCTGGTTGCTCCACCGGGTTCTTTCTGCAGGATCAGCAACCTGACTCTTGCTTTGTTAATGTCCACGGGAGCTCTTGTTTGAGGCCTACTCGGGCCTGGTGCTTAAGTAGTCTGTTTGGTGCATAGGTGCTTTTGGGTTATAATGGCATATATTTCCATGACCAGTATCGTGTTTCCATTATACCTCTCATGGTGGTAACGGGTTTCAAGAGAAGCGTGAGCAAGCGTTATAGATGAGTTCATGATGCGTCTTGCGTTTCTGCGTTCTGAAAGCCTATGTAAAAATAATAAAGATGCACGTCCGTGAATATGCCTGTCGCCTACGTCAGAGCACTGAGTATGTTCTTCGTGTAGATTGGTGTGGAAATGTTAAGTGTGTATATTTGTACAGATGTGCTTCCCGTTGTCTAGGTCGTCATGGCATCTCTAACGACGTGTGGTTTTTAGTCTAGCTGATCCGAGCCGCAGGTGTCGGCATGGCCAGTGCGGGCTGCTGGGCAGGCAGGTGGACACATCCGTATGTTCCTGTACCAGGGTACCTGGTCGTCTGGTAAATGGACAAACTCTTCTCGCGGCGGGTGTCTGGGCCGTGACCCTCTAGGCCAAGCGCGAGAGGTGAAGGACGGGAGCCTGGTCTTCCATTCTCCCACTTCAGGATGATATGTATAGCGCCTTACAAATGAAATTAAATAAATCAATCTGCCACACACAACATCAGTCTAACTGTGCTCTGCACCTTGTTATGCAAATAGTGCAGACAACCGAAGCTGTCCAATGTCACATGTGAGCAGTTCAGACCCGACATGGTGCGTGGGGATAGATACCTCTGCTTCGAAAACACCTTGTAGAGTGATTTATTAGAGGCAGGAAAGCTTGTCTGAACAGCCAGGGCTGGGTAGAGGTGTCAGACAAGGTGAAAAGCATTGTTGTTGGTGAGCGGTAGTCCATTGACGTCTGTGGAGGAGTATGTTGCTTGCCAGCAATACACACACACACACACCCTCCATGTCCCATACACATTGGGCATTGTGCCTTGAAACCCTTGTGTATAGGCGCGTTATACATGCCATATCATATCATATCATATCATATCATAACGGCAGATACTGTTCTTCTTGTTTTCGAAAATTAGAATAAATTAGGGAGGAAAGTTAGCTGGCAAAAGTGGCCATTAGTTTGTTAACATCATTGCCCTTCAAATGTTTCTCACTCATTAGTTACTTTTCATGTAGATTATTATTATGCGGCTAAAGAATCCAAGTTATACCACATCCCCAGGACACTAGTGCAAACTCTTATCATCATTGCACCCCTGAGGGTCTCATAGTGCTTCTGGCTAAGACAGGCCCCCGACAGCATAGGCCAGTAGACGGGGATGTGTCATTCTTTGTTTTCCCACGTGCCAAGGGGACAGGATCTGGTAGATGTGGGTTTGTGGTGAGTAAACCTTTCACATGTTTTCTCATGAGCAAAGTGGACTGGATCTAGTCGATGACAATGTGTGGTAAGTAAGCCTTTCACAGGAGAATAGTGTCAGAATGGATGCACATTACAAAGAAACCCCCAAATATTATTATTTCTGCAAGTCACTAACAGATGTTGTGACAAATGCTTTCTTGATCTCAGAATTATGATTATTATTATTATTATTATTAATTATTATTATTATTATTATTATTATTATTATTATTATTATTATTATTATTATTATTATTATTATCATTAGAAGCAATGCGCACCATGTACATATCTGAGCGTTACAGCACTCTCTCTCTCTCACACATTCACATACACACCTCTGCTGCAGGGCCTCAGCTCACTGAGCTGTGTTTCCATCATGCTCTTGCATGTTAAGGTATACGTTGTCGTATGTATCTACATGGCACACTAATCATTTGATACATGATATGTAGAAATATGGATGTTCCAAGTTTGGCAACTTCTGAAATCATTACTCATGGTAAACCGGTGCAGGTAGCTCATTCCAAACTCTCTCTCTCTCTTCCCCTCTCCTCTCTCTCTCTCCTCTCATCTCTCTCGCCTCTCTCTCCTCTCTCTCTCACCTCTCTCTCTCTATTTGTCTCCCTTTCCCTTCCCCTCTCTCTCTCCTCTCTCTCTCTCTCCCTCTCTGTTGCCTCTCTCTCCCTCTCTCTCTCTCTCTCTCTCCCCTCTCATCTCCCTCTCCTCTCTCTCTCTCCCCTCTCATCTCTCTCTCCTCATCCCTCTCTCTCTCTCTCTCTCTCTATTTCTCTCACACTCTCTCTCTAACGCTCTCCTCTCTCTTTCTCTCCCCCTCTCTCTCTCTCCTCTCCTCTCCTCTTCTCTCTCTCTCTCTCTCTCTCTCTCTCTCTCTCTCTCTCTCGTCTCTCTTCACCCTCTCTCTCTCCTCTCTCTCTCCCTCTCTCTCGCCTCTCTCTCTCTCTCTCTCTCTCTCTCCCCTCTCGTCTCCCTCTCCTCTCTCTCTCTCTCCCCTCTCATCTCTCTCTCCTCATCTCTCTCTCTCTCTCTCTCTCTCTCTCTATCTCTATTTGTCTCCCTTTCCCTCTCTCCCTCCCTCTCTATCCTCTCTCTCTCTATTTCTCTCACACTTTCTCTCTAACGCTCTCCTCTCTCTTTCTCTCCCTCTCTCTCTCTCTCCTTTCTCTCTCCTCTCTCTCTTCCCTCATTTCCTCTGCTCTCCCCTCCCCTTCTCTGTCTACCCCCTCTCTCTCCCCTCTCCCCTCTCTATCCCTCTCCTTCCTCTCCTATCGTTCCACTGTCTCTCTTGCTCTCTCTCTCTCCTCTCTCACCCCTTTCTCCTCTCTCTTCTCTCTATCTCACCACTCTCCCCTCCCCCCTCTCCTCTCTCCTATCTTCTTTCTCCTCTCTCTCCTCTCTCTCCTCTCTCTCTCTCACCCCCTCTCTCTCTCTCCCTCTCTCCTCTCTCTCTCCGCTCGGTCTTTCCTCTCTCCTCGCTCTCTCTCCCTCTCTCTCTCCTCTTTCCTCTCTCTCCTCTCCCCCCTCTTTCTCCTTTCTCTTCTCTCTCTCCTCTCCCCTCTCTCTCCTCGCTCTCGCTCTCTCTCTCTCCTCTCTCTCCTCGCTCTCGCTCTGCCTCTCTCTCTCTCCCTTCTCTCCTCTCTCTTTCCCTCTCACCCTCCCTCCCGCTCTCCTCTCCCCTCTCTCTCCTCGATCTCGCCCCCTCTCTCTCTCTCCCTCTCTCCTCTCTCTCTCCGCTCTCCTCTCTCCGTTCGGTCTTTCCTCTCTCCTCGCTCTCTCTCCCTCACTCTCTCCTCTTTCCTCTCTCTCCTCTCCCCCCTCTTTCTCCTTTCTCTTCTCTCTCTCCTCTCCCCTCTCTCTCCTCGCTCTCACTCTCTCTCTCTCCTCTCTCTCCTCGCTCTCGCTCTGCCTCTCCCTCTCTCCCTTCTCTCCTCTCTCTTTCCCTCTCACCCTCTCTCCCGCTCTCCTCTCCCCTCTCTCTCCTCGATCTCGCTCTCTCTCTCTCTCTCTCTCTCTCTCTCTCTGTATTATTTGGCAGACTCACATGTCCAGCTCTGCATTTTTCACTTTCAGAGGGAATTGCCCATTTGTTTATTTCCAGATTGTTATGAATCGGGATACCCTTTCCCGCCACAGCCGGGGAAGGCTTAATAGCGCCCCCCCCCTTCCACACAACGGCCCGGGCTCTGCCCCATGACGGACAGGTGTCACTGAGCCCAGGAGGGGTGCTGAGACCTAACCAGCTCTTCTGCGAAGCTCTTTGCACATCTCTCCTCCTCTGCAGCTTCCACTCATCCCAGGCAGCCATCTTCCTCAATCTCAAACCCTCCTCCCCCCTCATTAGCCTCTGATTCAATATGGGGTCGGGAAATGGAACCCATTAACATTTCTAGACAGAATAATCTAATGTAAGCGCCGTTGTTTTAGCGTTTGGAACAAATGCAATTTGTCAATTGCGGAATATCTCCATCGTTGCAAATTTCAATAACAGTTAATGTCAGGTGCTGAGATTATAACTGTTAATCAGTTTAGGCTGTGCCAGCGGCTGGCATCGAGAAGTGGGCAAGCCGGTGCATTTTCACTCAGGGATGAGGCCCATGTAATATGGAGGCGGAGGGTGGCCGGGGGGTGTGCACCCCGCAAGGGATGGGTTTCACACCTATGTACTCTGAGTGTTGTTGAGGATTCTGGAAACATCCCACTGAGCTTCACTAGTCTCGAAGCATGCCAACTGTCTCACACTAGCATGCCCCTAATGTTTGCTGTCATTGATTGCTAAGCATTTCTGAGAGTTCTGTGTCCTTGATAAGCATGAGAGACCTTATATAATATTGTATGATTTGGTTGGGTGCCACTTTACCAAACCTCCTTCATGGGCTTGAGAAAAGGGATTGCCTAAATTCAATCTAGCTGCCAATAGGGTGCAGGCAATATGGGTCTCATTCCACGTTTGGTGGTTATTTGGTGGTAAAATCACTGAATTACTGCCAAACTCAACTATAGTTACCGCCACTTGTCCCTGCGGATTTACTGTGGAATTAGAAGTGGTGGGAGGGCAGTATTAATCTTCATCTACATGAGGATTCTGGCAGATTTGCCAGCAGCAATTCCATGGAATTTGCCGGTTGTTGGCTGTAAGGATGTACCTGAAGCAAAAGCTGGAATCACTGATCCCCTTTCACATCCACAGCCACATTCTTAATGTCCAACAACTTTGGTCAGTGGATGGACGCTGTCAATACCCACAGGGGTGGATACATATTTCTTTTGCAAATTTATCAAACAAAATCTGACCTTTGACTCTTGGCCCCTCTGACCCGAAAAACACTAAAACCCCATAACATTGACGTGGCCACATGAAGTGGTCTGACTCACTGTGACTGCGTTCGGAAAAACACAACTACATACATACCTACCCACCCTAGATCCTACTATGCCCACCAATTACCTGTCAATAACAACAGTTCTGTGTTTACTTAAAATCCTCGACAACATAGCCTACAATCAAGTCCAAGCCCACCTGGAACATAACCAGCTCCTTGGTACCAGACAATCTGGTTTTAGGCCCAATCACAGCACGGAAACGGCCCTCCTGGATCGGAAAATCCAGATGGATACTATCAGGGACACTGGAAAACTCTGTGTTCTCCTCCTACTGGACCTATCCACAGCGTTTGACCTTATGGACCATAATAAACTCTGCTCTACGCTATACAAAGATTGTATTTCTCAACTGACGCACCAGGTGGATTAAATCCTTCCTAGCTGAACAAACCTCCAGAGTTTCCATCAGCAAATAAGCTGCAGACCCCATCCCAGCCCCCATTGAAGTACCCCAAGGCTCTTGCCTATCACCAACTCTTTATAATGCATACACTAAACTCCTCTTCACAGCTCTAGGCGATATGGGTGTCATCTACACAAACTTCGTAGATGACACCCAGATCCTCATTCCACTCTTAGGGAATTACACCCAAGATATTCTGACCATCAATAAAATCTTTGCCATAATACAGCACTGGATGGCGCTAAATAGTCTCTTCCTCAAGGATGATATGACAGAGATTCTCATCATGGGTTCCCAGTCTAAAACGAGTGCACTCCACCCAGATTATTCCTCCATCAACATTGATAGCACAATGATAATTGTACTGAAGTAAGTAAAACTATGCAGACCTTACAATGACTAAACACATTAGTAACCTCTCATCAACCATGTCTTACACTGCCAAACTAATTGCCATAAGCCACCAGTTTCTAACCCCGCCAATTGCATCATGCTGTCCAGGGCTTTGATCCTATCTAGACTTGACTATTGCAATGTGTTACTACTCGGTACATCTTCTACTAATATAAAAAGTTAGAACTAATTAAAAATAAGGCTCTACGGGCTGCATTAGGAATAAGGAAATATAATCACATATCCAAGATCAGAAGAGACACACACTGGCTTCCTATCGAAGCAAGAGTCATATTCAAAACTCTATGCATCACCTACAAGTGCCTCCATAAAAAAGCCCCATCTACCTGAATAATGAGATAACTGAGAAAAAATACAGCAGAACACTTAGATCTAATAACCAACTACTATTAGCTACGCCCCGCTACAGAAACACCAGAGCATTGGGCAGCAGTTTCCAACACCATGTTAAACTGTATTCGTATAATACCGCCTTGTTATGAATATTGGCCTAAACCCATTCGCGTTACACAGAAAACCGCATTTGAAATGCTCTGATTTCTGATCAAACTTTGCCGCCATTTTAAGAATCATCTGCCATTTTGATTTTGACTCTTGCTTTGTGTCCTAAAACAGTGAACTGTGTTTTCAACTGCAGCCGAGCCAAACAACCTTTTAGTTGTGTCAACATTTAGGCTGACCGAGAGCAGACGGTTTGTTCTGTGCAAATAAACCTTGTGACTCGTATGAACTGCAATCCAAGTGTTATCTGCGCCCACAAGCCTCATATAAACAGTGGAACAATGTAGAGCAAACTCAAACCGTGTGCTTTGGTTGTTCTTTGTTGAAACTAAGTTTACTATGAGCCAGAGACCCAATACTACCATTTGTATCTTCATGGACATGCAAACTTGTTAAATCCGTTCAAGAATATTGTAATATTTGTCATGTGAACTGGGCACAAACCCTAGCATGTAAATTATTAGTTTGGAGAGGGGCTGCACAATGATTGGAAAATGTATAAAACATCTTGCATTAAGATGTCCAGCACTCTCACCCCTCACTGGGTCTGCTGGTACACACTGAGAGATGTTGGGAGCCAGATAGCTATCTGTTTTGCTTTGAATTCTGTACAGAAATAAAGATACTTGTATCTTTCGACCCGTGATTGGTGTATTTCATTTTCTGGTACTAAACCTCGATATTTCTTTGATCTTTCAACCTAACTCCCAAACATTGAAACTCCCTTGCATGCAGTATAAAAAACAGGATACATTCACAGGCTTTAAAAACACTGTTAAAAACTTGGTTATTTAACCAATATTAGAAAGGTGCTACCTTCTTACTTGTAAATAATTACTGCATGTGTACTGTACTATTATTATTATGTAGATTCTTTGTATGTTTGCCTGTATCTATGCTATAATTGTGCTTCAGCTATTGCTATAGTTGTGCTTCAACTATTGTTCCCAACAAGGTGTCTGTAACCTCGCCGCGATACCTAAGGGTCTGGGCGTGTAACAAATGTAATAAATACATAAAATAAATAAATACATACATATACAATGAATGGGAGTAAGCCAAAACATATTTTTTTTTTCTTAATAACTTTTGCATTTGTTACACATGTATCAGCACATTTCCAGTTGGGGTGGCATGAGAAATGTATGTGCACATTATTTCATCCAAACCTGTCCAGCAAGTCAACAAGTACTTCAATTTTGAGAAAAGTATATTTACAATGGTTTCAACTTAACTATGAAGCACTGGGCGCATATAATATATATATAAAGTTTGGTTAATTATATTTGTTCTTTTATGATGGTCTTAATACCAGAGATTGGGTTCTAAGCCTGAGATCGGGATTCAGGCCTGTGTTGCGCTGTGTTGACTTGTTTCCAAGACAAACGCATTGCCCCTGTGCTATCCCCCTCACTAGAGAGAGCTCATCTAGCAATGGAGATTAGAAAGTGAATATTTAATTACAGACAAAGCAATTGGATCACTAATATGTGTAGTCATTTCTTTTGAAAATGCCTTATGACTTTTTATTCAAATATAACATATTTGCTTCCAAAGTATACTGTTGGTGCAAAATGTAGAGTCGCAAGGCTGATGGCCGTGGTCACTGGTCATGGCTAAAGGCCATGGGCCTCATTCCGAGTATGGCGGTAAGGGATAGCGGCCACCGGTAACGAGACCGGTGGAGGTGATCCCTTACCGCCATACTCTGAGTTCCCTTTGCGCCCTCGCCCTTAACGCCTGCTTTGAGCAGGTGTTAAAGTCGAGGGCGCAAAGGGGCCTCCAAGCCAATAACAGTGACCGTAATGAACGGTCACCGTTATTTGCATCTTCCCCATTCCCATTGAGCTCTATGGGGGCTCATTTGGGAATGGGGAAGAGCCTTGGTGAATGGGGAATTACCGCCCCGCCAACCTTGGAATGGGGCGGTAATTCCGCCATCCACCAAGGTGCTGCCGGTCCGGGTACGGCGTCAACCAAGGCGTTATTAGCGCCACTGGTTAGCGCCGTACTCGGAATGAGGCCCCATGTCTACTGGACCCTAAAGAAAGCTATTGCTGCCACATGGACAATGGATAAGGCCAAAGGCGATATCTAGTGGGCTCTAAGAAACCTATTGGTGCAACTTGTGCAGTGGCCACAGCTTTCACGCTTGAAGGACATTGCTCCTGGGCCCCAAAGACTCATAGTAGTGTAATATTCAGAGTGGCCAAAGAAATAAACCAATTTGTGTAACAATTACATTGGCCAAGGCCAAAGGTCATGGCGAGTGGGGCCCAAAGAAACCTATTGGTGGAAAATGAACCGAGATCCCAGCTAAAGGCCGACCTGGTATGGCCAGGGACCATGGCTAGTGGACCCTAAATAAACATATTGATGCATGGGTCCCAAAGAAATGTTTTGGTACAACATGTATGGGGGCTATGGCCAAAGGCCATGACAAGTGGGTCCCGAAGAGGTGCAACATGTAATGTGTCAATGGCTGAAGGCTAGCGTGCCCCAAAGAAACCTATTGGTGGATTGTTTCAAAAGAAATGTATTGGTGTAACATGAAGAGGTCCACGGCTGAAGGCCATGCCTAGTGGGCTAAAAGAAACCTACAAGTGCAACATGTACAATGGCCACACCCAATGGCCAAAGCCAGTAGGCCCCAAAGAAACCATAGTATAACAAAACCCTTGAAATTCAGTGAAACAACTTTAGTTAAGAGAGAGTTAAGGTGATCAGATTTAATGTGAAAAAAACATAGCAGGTAAACCTTTGAAATTCAGTGAAAAACCTTGGTTAAGAGAGAGTTAAGGTGATCACATTTAACACAATAAAACACAACGCAAAAAGTAAAAGTCCTGAAATTCACAACTCATATTTCAAGAAAGTACACCTTAACTTTGAGCCCCCTGTTGTGCAGCCCATAACCACAATGATAATATCACAGGCCATCGCTGTGGGCCTCATACACAATGACATCATACACAATGGGCCTCATTACGAGATTGGAGGTAGCCATGCCGTTTTTACCAGCATGGCTACACCCAAGCTCGGGTCCAGGTCCCAAAAAATGGGAATTACCGGGCCTTTCCGACCTTTGCAGGCCTGGTAATTCCCATTCGCGGGATCCGGACCTGGTACGTTCCTATTCCCATTTGAGCTCCCAATGGGAATAGGAACGTACCAGGGAATAGGGAGGATGGTAACAATGGTCCCGTTAATAACGGGACCGTTGATACCATCCTGTTCTGCTAGCGGGTGCTGCTCTGCACATCTGGTCTGACCAGACGGCCAGAGCGGCACCCGCGAGCAGAACTCGGAATGTTGCGGCTAGGTAACAAAGGCGCAGGTAGCACTACCGGCGCCGTTGTTACATTTCACAACACTTATAATGAGGCCCAATATCACTGAAGGCATCACTAATGGTGTCACTATTGACATTACACATGCACCACTGATATCACTAGTTTGATTTGTTACATTTTAAAATATGACACTCTGCATTACACACCATATATGTACATATTTCATACTTTCACCGTACAATGTATTCTGCCCTTGTTACTTTAAATGTAACGCACAGAATACTGTTATGTTATATAAGTAACTGATGTTTTTTGTATATTAACCACATTTCAAATTCATAGATTCTATACTATCACAATGCACAGGGGCACATACTTTCTTTTGTATGTGATAACATTTTATAAAACTTGCCATGTAGAAACAAAGTGTCCATGAAATGTTATTAAGGTAATGAGAATTGTACATTGAAATGTGAGCATTGACTATTTTCATAACAATTACTAATAAACATGTTTCTATTTCTAAATATTGTTCTAATTTGTTTTACTACTAACTCTACCTATTATATTATGTTTGAAACATCTGGAATAGATTTAGCTGAATCAAGTACTTTCCCTGCACTGAAGTGTAACTCTAGTACATGAAATTCAAACCATTTGTATAATGTTACATATTGTTCTTTTAAATTGTATAAGTTGATAAGTGCTACAAATGAATGCTCCACACATAATAGTTGTGTATGACTGTATTGTTCGATGGCATGTTGCAATTATAGTTAAGTCTAATAAATTTAAATATATATCAAAAGAGGTCAACACAAATATTGTAACTTTTAAAGTTCTTTTCACTGAATATATATATTAGGATGGCGAGCACATTTAGTTGAAGCCTGTGTTCATATACTTTTACAAACATCCTAGTGGATAACCTTTGAATAGGAGAGATATAGATATTTTCAACAAAAACAATTTTGGACTGCACCCTCCCCCAACCTCCAAACTGCAAATGTTGAGGAAAATGTGTCAAAAGTTGAAAAGGTTATTAAGAAAAGAAAACAAATGTCTTTCCCATTGTCAAAAAGTGCATTGACTGAACATCCATAGCCTGAAAACAAGACAGATTTGTACCAAATGACAAACAATTTGGGCACAACGCGTAGCAGCTATTTCTTTTGCTGGATTGGAGCAAATCTGTCCGGTAGTTTTTTAAATCTTCCACAGAAAAGGGGGACCCCTGCTCACAAATAAATGCTTATATATCTCTGGTGGTGTTTTGCATCAGAGAGCCTTTTCACAAATGAAAACCCGACATTTTCTTTGCTCTGTTCAAGAAATTTCTTTGATAATCCAAGGGAAGTCAAAAATTAAAAGTGCTCAAAATGCTGTTTGGATGAGGAAATGGGGTGCACTGATATCAGCCTTGTGCTGAGGATTGATAAAAAAGGACAGCATTCATAGTGTGAGAGTTTGGTATGGCTGTGGAAGCCATTTGGGGTAGAACATTTTAATTTTATCGGGGGAGTCCAGGGGTAATCTCGTGAGATTACTGCAGTAGCGTTGGAAGACCCACATACAAAAAAAATAAAAAAATGTTATACAATGCAAAAAGTGTAATGTGATATTGGGTCGGTGAGGGAAAACACAATGGAGGGAAGTGAGGGACCAAGAAAAGATCATGTTGTCCTCAAAGACCCATACCTTATCCATATCTGAGAAAGGACTTTGACTTCCTTAGGCTCCAAAGAGCATTGAAGACTCGGTCACCAGGACAAACATTCCTGCAACTCAGTCATTTGAGAACATTGGACAGTTGGCAGTTTCATTGCAGACAGTGCAGTAGCAGAGGGCGATAATGCCTGCTATAAGCCTTCTGCCCCAACAATTCGAATGTTTCTCTTTTGTTTTTGCTTGTTATAAACAGAGCATTGTACCCTCATTTGGTTGACATTTTCCACAGCAGAAATCCCCACATCTTTGGCCCAATACTGGGTGGAACTGTCCCTCGACCCGCTTTCGCTATGGTGTATCTACTGGACTGATGACCATTACAACCTAATAATGCCCCAGAATGCAGTGTTACTGCGTCATTGATCTCTCCATTCTGACATTGCTTTCTCATGCTGTGATATGATGAGTCATTTGTACGCACCTGTACACAAGGATTTCTAGGCGCGTCAAGGCAAGATAGAGCGACAGAGGGAAGACAAAACAACGATCTTACTAGGCCTTGCGTCATTCAGATTGCGCCAGCGCATGAGGTCTACGAACAATGCACTGCTGCATGTCTCCCGTGGGAGGCGCCGATGGAACTAACCTCAAGCCTTGTCTTTCTGAATCCTAGCACCTAACCAGGATGCCCCCAGGATGCACTGCAGGAACGGGTTGCCTGTCTGCATGTTTGAGTGGGTAATGCAATCATATGCCCCTTCTGGAAGAGAGCCATGCTCCTGGCCATCGCACTACTCCTGCTCCGATGCGGTTGCCACACGGCCTGCAATGATTCCCAGCATCCGTGAAGAAACCAATACATAACTAAATAAATAAATGAATGCAAGGCCAGTGTGCATTTTGTTCAGCAGACATGAAGACCGAGTATGCAACATGCAAATTCTCCGGTGCAACACGATGGTCACATTTCTCTGCATTCATCCCTCAACATTGACACCATTTTATTCAGTGTTTGATTTGGTGTCTGATTTATGCCAATTTTCTCAAGCCTCTAAGTTGTGTCTGGATTTAATGAGCTAATGCATCTATAGTAGTTTAACTGTGTTAATGACAGCCAATTCAACTGGTAATTGTCTGGTCCTTAATTGTGCGAATGAAGGAATCTGAAAGTGGCAAAATTATGGTAACTATCTACCAATTTGCATAAATAAAGTGTGAATAAGATTGCAGCTATTTTGCAGTTAGTCATCAACACAACAATGTGATGAAGTGGCTGTAATGTAGTAATTCAATCTGAAATTGGAAGCCTCCTAATTACGGTGATTAGTGATGAATCGGCGGCCATTTGTCAATAAAGGCTTTGTAAGCTAGAGTTGGTGGTGCTCAACTCTAGACTGCTCGTTTCAGCAGGCGCAAGATAGGCGCTCGCTCGTGCGGCACTCTAACAGCATGGGAGCGCAACCTGAGCATGGCAAGAGACAGAATCACCCTGCCTGGACTGATTCTAGGAAGAGATGACAGCAATTATCCATGTGACCATCTCCCTACATGCCCCGGCGCGCTCAGACATGCTCTACCCACTGCGCAACCAAGGGCCATCAATGACCTACAATAGAGACCCGCTAGGAAGCAAGCGAGAAGCGTAGCGAACCATGAATTTGGTGAATGTATCCACCAGGCCTTCAATCCATGGCGCTCCCTCTGCTCTCTGGTTTGTGACACCCCTGATAGGATTTGATCCTTAATGGTGCTTACTTGATTTATGCCACAAGACCTCAAATAATCTTCAAAAGACACCACCACTGTCGCGTACTCCTAGTTAACCCCCAAATTCTCTTCAATCAAAACAACTACTTTCCAATAAAATGCAACTGTTCTAGTCTTCAACTCAAAACACCTACACTGCTGCATAAGCTGCAAATCCCCAAGGACTCTTTACTGTGGGGTAAGATTACTGCAGATATCTCCAAGGGAAGGGAACACTTGTGTATAGGTGTGTTATAAATGCCATATCATATCATATCATATAGCATGCCTCCCCAATCCACAGCAGGCCCTGGTCCCAGACATTGCTTCAATGTTCAGACACCCCAACTATAGATAGAGTTACTGTCCTTCAATCGATGCTGCTTATCCTTCAACCTGGAGACCCTACGCTCATCTGATGAGCAAGACGCCTCTGCTACTCTTGAATCATTCTAACACTACTGCTCATCAACTGCAGAGGTGACAGATGCTCTGAGGCCCATATCTCCAGTCTGCCTACCGTATTCTCTACGCCAGCACAAGAATGATGCTCTGTGGTCAACTGTGCACCAGGATCATGCTGCTTCCGGTTTCAAAGCAACCTCAATACCGTGTGAAGCACAAGAAGCATGTTTAGCTTCAACTCACGCCAACCTCATTACTATCTCATCCCTGACACTAAAGGATCTTACTTCTATTTAATCTGTCACCCCTATACCGTTTACATTCATGTGTCCATACATTATTGCCTGAGGAAGAGACCCATGTGGCCTTACAAGTAGCAATTACCACCCGTGGAAGAGACATACGTGGCCTTGAAAATAATAGTTACTGAAGAAGACACACGTATGGTCCTGAAACAAGTAGTTACAGTTTGAGGAGGAACCACACTGTAGCTACTGCCAGAGGAAGGGATACATGTAGCCTTGAAAGCAGTAGTTACTAGCTGATACATGTGGCCCTGAAAGCAGTAGTTACTAGCTGACACATGTAGCCTTGAAAGCAGTAGTTACTAGCTGACACATGTAGCCTTGAAAGCAGTAGTTACTAGCTGATACATGTGGCCCTGAAAGCAGTAGTTACTAGCTGACACATGTAGCCTTGAAAGCAGTAGTTACTAGCTGACACATGTAGCCTTGAAAGCAGTAGTTACTAGCTGATACATGTGGCCCTGAAAGCAGTAGTTACTAGCTGACACATGTAGCCTTGAAAGCAGTAGTTACTAGCTGACACATGTAGCCTTGAAAGCAGTAGTTACTAGCTGATACATGTGGCCCTGAAAGCAGTAGTTACTAGCTGACACATGTAGCGTTGAAAGCAGTAGTTACTAGCTGACACATGTAGCCTTGAAAGCAGTAGTTACTAGCTGACAAATGTAGCCTTGAAAGCAGTAGTTACTAGCTGACACATGTAGCCTTGAAAGCAGTAGTTATTAGCTGACACATGTAGCCTTGAAAGCAGTAGTTACTAGCTGATACATGTGGCCCTGAAAGCAGTAGTTACTAGCTGACACATGTAGCCTTGAAAGCAGTAGTTACTAGCTGACACATGTAGCCTTGAAAGCAGTAGTTACTAGCTGATACATGTGGCCCTGAAAGCAGTAGTTACTAGCTGACACATGTAGCGTTGAAAGCAGTAGTTACTAGCTGACACATGTAGCCTTGAAAGCAGTAGTTACTAGCTGACAAATGTAGCCTTGAAAGCAGTAGTTACTAGCTGACACATGTAGCCTTGAAAGCAGTAGTTACTAGCTGACACATGTAGCCTTGAAAGCAGTAGTTACTAGCTGACACATGTAGCCTTGAAAGCAGTAGTTACTAGCTGATACATGTGGCCCTGAAAGCAGTAGTTACTAGCTGACACATGTAGCCTTGAAAGCAGTAGTTACTAGCTGACACATGTAGCCTTGAAAGCAGTAGTTACTAGCTGATACATGTGGCCCTGAAAGCAGTAGTTACTAGCTGACACATGTAGCGTTGAAAGCAGTAGTTACTAGCTGACACATGTAGCCTTGAAAGCAGTAGTTACTAGCTGACAAATGTAGCCTTGAAAGCAGTAGTTACTAGCTGACACATGTAGCCTTGAAAGCAGTAGTTACTAGCTGACACATGTAGCCTTGAAAGCAGTAGTTACTAGCTGACACATGTAGCCTTGAAAGCAGTAGTTACTAGCTGATACATGTGGCCCTGAAAGCAGTAGTTACTAGCTGACACATGTAGCCTTGAAAGCAGTAGTTACTAGCTGACACATGTAGCCTTGAAAGCAGTAGTTACTAGCTGATACATGTGGCCCTGAAAGCAGTAGTTACTAGCTGACACATGTAGCCTTGAAAGCAGTAGTTACTAGCTGACACATGTAGCCTTGAAAGCAGTAGTTACTAGCTGACAAATGTAGCCTTGAAAGCAGTAGTTACTAGCTGACAAATGTAGCCTTGAAAGCAGTAGTTACTAGCTGACACATGTAGCCTTGAAAGCAGTAGTTACTAGCTGACACATGTGGCCCTGAAAGAAATAGTTACTCCCTAAAGGAGAGACACACATGGCCCTGAAAGCAGGAGTTACTTCCCGAGGAAGAGGACATGCGTGGTCTTGAAAGAAGTAATCCTGCCTGACGAACAATAATAATAATAATAGTAATAATAATAATAATCATTTATATAGCGCTATATGAGGGCTGCTGTTAGGAATAGCGGCTGGGGCAGACGAGGGGTGCTGCAGTTTGTGCTTTAGATGTGATTGCGGGCTAACAGGAGCTTGGAACTTCAACTCCCAGCAGCCTTTGGGTACAAATGTAGTTCTCAGACTTTGCGCGTGTTGCCAGCTGACCGTGATTTGGGACAGCTTATCAGCAGGCAATGGTGTGGTACAGGTGCAGATTATTTTAGCTGCTATGTGAGATTCGGTCTGAAGAAAGCAGATTTCCCTGCACACCGCTCAATGCGGTATTTCGGCAGACAACAGGAAAGAGAACCACAGGCCGGGAGACAGTGATTTCGCAGGGTTTACCATTACGTGCTGCATTCTTCATCCAGGTAGTCCCGCGGGGCTCCCGGACTAAAGATACGTACTGGTGTGCCTGACATGAATGAAACTACTAGTTGCTGTGGCATTCTGGCGACTGCTGGGAAACACATTGGTGTGACTCATGGGGTTTTGCTGTGCTATGTGGGCTACCCTGTGTTTGCTACGTGCTTCCTAGAACAATTGCAGTTGGGGTGTGTATGGCACGTCTGCTGACCAAGAGGGAGAGGGTGTTTAGGATTTGGAACACGGAAATTAAGGTGTCAAGAGTAATAAAGTCTAGAAGCGAGGAAAAACAAGTAATCCTCGAAAATGGGGCCACGTGTGCTGAGATAACACGTGTCATTTGTTTAAAGCGAGCTGGTGCTAAGAATGGTGCTGGCTAAAGAGTATTGTTTGTTTTCGTATATATTTGCTTATACTTGCCCAAGGGGCCATGCGTTTTGTCATCTCATTTTGGGAAGTTTCCCATTTGTTTGTTTCATTCTCCAAATTGTCCTCCATGCATTCATGTTTATATGTTACGTGTATTATTTTGTGTTTGACTATGTATGTACAGGATTCAGGTAGATTAGGGTGACTCTTTTTCATTTTTGGAGCGTGCAGCCAAGCAGGTGTTGGGCTGTATAAGTATTTATGAATATGTTCAGGCATGTTAGGTTTTACCCTGTGCTTCCCCATTCCTGACCAATCTAGGTGTTTACTTTACCCTTGTTCTGGTTTTCCCAACTTCCCCACCCTATCCACAATCTCTCCCTAATCCCTCTTCCCCCCATTGGCTGCCACGTGATGACCTGTGTTCTAAAATCAGGTGCCTGTGCCAACCAAGGTGGAGGTTCGAATTCATTCGGTTTCTGTGGTTCGGGGGATAGTGTTGAACTCTCTTGCCTTACAAGTAGTGTTTTTGAGCACTTCTTATTATTACCCACAGTGTGTGGTGCTCATGTATTGACCCTGGAAGGATAAAAGGCTGAGTTGGGCCCAGCCGGGATTCAAACTTGCGTCAGCAGGCTCTGCACAGATGTCAAAGCGAGCGGTCTACTCGCTGTGCAATCAGACCGGCTATAAGGAATAGACACATGTGGTCTTGAAAGTAGTAGTTCCTGCCTGAGTAAGATTCACACTTGGTCTTAAAATCCATAGCTCCTACCTGAGGAAGAGTAAAAAGTGGTCTTGAAAGCAGTAGTTCCTGCCTGAGGAAGAGTCACACATGGTCTTGAAAGCAGTAGTTCCAGCCTGAGGAAGAGAGACACGTGGTCTTGAAAGCAGTATTTTCCTGCCTGAGGAAGAGACACATGTGGTCTTGAAAGCAGTAGTTCCTGCCTGAGGAAGAGTCACACATGGTCTTGAAAGCAGTAGTTCCTGACTGAGGAAGAGTCACACATGGTCTTGAAAGCAGTAGTTCCTGCCTGAGGAAGAGCCACACATGGTCTTGAAAGCAGTAGTTCCTGCCTGAGGAAGAGTCACACATGCTCTTGAAAGCAGTAGTTCCTGCCTGAGGAAGAGAAACACGTGGTCTTGAAAGCAGTAGTTCCTGACTGAGGAAGAGTCACACATGGTCTTGAAAGCAGTAGTTCCAGCCTGAGGAAGAGAGACACGTGGTCTTGAAAGCAGTATTTTCCTGCCTGAGGAAGAGACACATGTGGTCTTGAAAGCAGTAGTTCCTGCCTGAGGAAGAGTCACACATGGTCTTGAAAGCAGTAGTTCCTGACTGAGGAAGAGTCACACATGGTCTTGAAAGCAGTAGTTCCTGCCTGAGGAAGAGCCACACATGGTCTTGAAAGCAGTAGTTCCTGCCTGAGGAAGAGTCACACATGCTCTTGAAAGCAGTAGTTCCTGCCTGAGGAAGAGAAACACGTGGTCTTGAAAGCAGTAGTTCCTGCCTGATGAAGAGGTCACACATGTGTTTGAAAGCAGTAGTTCCTCTCTGTGGAAGAGACCCATGTGCTCTTAAAAGCAGTAGTTCATGCCTGAGGAAGAGTCACATCTGGTCTTGAAAGCAGTAGTTCCTGCCTGAGGAAAAGTCATGTGTAGTATTGAAAGCGGAAGTTCCTCCCTGAGGAAGATTCACACGTGGTCTTAAAATCAGTAGTTCATACCTGAGGAAGAGTCACCCGTGGGCTTGAAAGCAGTAGTTCCTGCCTGAGGAAGAGGCACACATTGTCTTGAAAGCAGTAGTTCCTGCTTGATGAAGAGGACCTGCGTGGTCTTGAAAGATGTAGTTTCTGCCTGAGGAAGAGTCACACGTGGTCTTGAGAGCAGTAGTTCCTGTCTGATGAGGAGGACATGCATGGTCTTTAAAGCAGTAGTTCTTGCCTGAGAAAGAGTCACACGTGGTCTTGAAAGCAGTAGTTCCTGTCAGAGGAAAAGACACAGGTGCTCTTGAAAGCAGTAGTTCCTGCCTGATGAAGAGGACACGTGTGGTCTTGAAAGAAGTAGTTCCTGCCTGAGGAAGAGACACAAATGGTCTTGAAAGCAGTAGTTCCTGCCTGCTGAAGAGGACACGCATGGTCTTGAAAGCAGTAGCTCCTGTCTGACGAAGAGACACACATGGTCTTGAAAGCAGTAGCTCCTGCCCGAGGAAGAGTCAAAAATGGTCTTGTTGAGGAGGTCCCAAGCACGGCCCGCACTCCAGCCATCCATTTTGAAGTACCAGGAACATTCACTCCGAAATATGTGACGTATGATGAGCAAATAAACCATCAGAGAGACGCAGTGGGGCTCTGCCCAGTACCTCTCAAAAGAACAGCACCAGTTGAAGTACCAACACCTAAGAAAACCTGGACAGCAAGGTACCCACTGAGAAAACCATATCGACAA
This sequence comes from Ambystoma mexicanum, assembly GCF_040938575.1. Lineage (NCBI taxonomy): Eukaryota > Metazoa > Chordata > Amphibia > Caudata > Ambystomatidae > Ambystoma > Ambystoma mexicanum. Next base: position 1,512,284,405 of record NC_090922.1, read on the forward strand.
ATGAAACAGAATGAAAATTGTCAAAATGCAATCCCTGAAGAAGCAAAAAAGATACTAAAAGAAAACGAATGATGACGTCATAAGAACCCAGACTGACTCACATATAGAAGATATGATGACCGGTGAATGATGAAAACAGATGCAACATCATGGATAAGTGACATCCTGAGCTTAAAGTAAAACAATAGATGTCAAATGTAAGAAACGTATGCCATAAGCGTGATGAAGATATTCAGCCAGTTTACATGTGTACATATGCATGGAACCGCAAGAAGCAAAGAATTGTGAGGTTTGCTAAAGCCTAGTAGTAAAATAGATTGTGGCAAGCACCACCTATACAAATCTACCTCAAGAAAACACTTTATATAAGTATACTTCCACTATGCACAAGATCAGAACCAACCAAAGGTTACTTAAGGCCTGAAGAGGAAAGCTTTGCATGTGGAAAATCGAGAATTAAGGACAGAGAGAAAACTCAGACGAAGGCAAGTCATGCCAAGAAGCCAAAGTCGTATCAGCTGAAATAGCCCAACAGTGGATACAATTAATGAAGAGAAGAACAGAGTTTCCTGTTCAGAAAGGTCAAGATAAGCCACAGAAGGCATATGGCTGGCAAAAGACACAAAATGCATTAAGAATAAGACAATTTAACAGTGTCGAAATCACGTGACCGAGCTAGCAGAAGGGTTGAAACTTTCACACCTACGCATAGATTTTTGCCATCCCCAGACGCCTTAACATTTCCAGACCAAGAAGAAGTCTCAAGGCCAAAATACAAGAAATAATTGACACATGACCAATGAAGTGATGACTGATTGTTGTAATAATTGGAGCGAGGCTAGGAGTGCAGACAAGCTCCCTGCACCTGGCCGGCTATTCTGCACGCTGCTAAGCTAGTGGAAAAGTATGAGTGGGGTTGTTGCCAACCCAATCATAGTGGACCAAGTAATCTGTGGTCCTATAGTGAGTAGAACTAATGAGACATTGTACTTTTAGTGACGTTTACAGTAGCTATTTTGAAGGTAGGGCTTAGATGCCCCACCTGACAGTGTTTGTCCAATCGCCTCACTCTGTTACCATATACAGATACAGTACCTATATTAAAGTTACCATCCCTTAACCAATAGAATTGCATGCAACATTTTAAGTGTTACATGTCACTGATGATGCTTTTTTAGAATAAATGATGTGCTTTTTATGAAGTTTGTTAGAGTTGTTGAAGTGAGAAGGAAGATTAAGCGATTGATGATATTCATGAACTCCCCGTTTTTTGTACTTGTCATTAAACGGACTCCCTTTGCCAAACCATTGAGTTGTCATTATTGATTTGATGCTAGAGTATTAATCTGCATCCCCATCCATCTCAGGGGTGCTGCTACTCATCTTAAAGTGCTACTGGGCAACCCCCAGCATTATGGGTCAGTTGGGGTCCTAGTGCACAGTCTTTATAACAGTAGTTCCTGCCTGATGAATAAGTCACCCGTGGTCTTGAAAGCAGTAGTTCCTGCCTCGAGGAAGAGACACATGTGTGTTTGAAAGCATAATTCCCGTCTGTGGAAGAGACACATGTGCTCTTGAAAGCAGTAGTTCCTGCCTGATGAAGAGTCTCATGTGGTCTTAAAAGCAGTAGTTCCTGCCCAAGGAAGAGTCACATGTGGTCTTGAAAGCAGTAGTTCCTGCCTGATGAAGAGTCTCATGTGGTCTTAAAAGCAGTAGTTCCTGTCTCAGGAAGAGTCACATGTGGTCTTGAAAGCAGTAGTTCCTGCCCGAGGAAGAGTCACATGTGGTCTTGAAAGCAGTAGTTCCTGTCTCAGGAAGAGTCACATGTGGTCTTGAAAGCAGTAGTTCCTGCCTGATGAAGAGTCACATGTGGTCTTGAAGGCAGTAGTTCCTGTCTCAGGAAGAGTCACATGTGATCTTGAAAGCAGCAGTTCCTGCCTGAGGAAGAGTCACATGTGGTCTGGAAAGCAGTAGTTCCTGCCCGAGGAAGAGTCACATGTGGCCTTGAAAGCAGCATTTCCTGCCTGAGGAAGAGTCACATGTGGTCTTGAAGGCAGTAGTTCCTGTCTCAGGAAGAGTCACATGTGGTCTTGAAAGCAGTAGTTCCTGCCCAAGGAAGAGTCACATGTGGTCTTGAAAGCAGTAGTTCCTGTCTCAGGAAGAGTCACATGTGGTCTTGAAAGCAGTAGTTCCTGCCTGATGAAGAGTCGCATGTGGTCTTGAAGGCAGTAGTTCCTGTCTCAGGAAGAGTCACATGTGGTCTTGAAATCAGCAGTTCCTGCCCGAGGAATAGTCACATGTGGTCTTGAAAGCAGTAGTTCCTGCCTGATGAAGAGTCACATGTGGTCTTGAAGGCAGTAGTTCCTGTCTCAGGAAGAGTCACATGTGGTCTTGAAAGCAGTAGTTCCTGCCCAGGGAAGAGTCACATGTGGTCTTGAAAGCAGTAGTTCCTGTCTCAGTAAGAGTCACATGTGGTCTTGAAAGCAGTAGTTCCTGCCTGATGAAGAGTTGCATGTGGTCTTGAAGGCAGTAGTTCCTGTCTCAGAAAGAGTCACATGTGGTCTTGAAAGCAGCAGTTCCTGCCTGAGGAAGAGTCACATGTGGTCTTGAAAGCAGTAGTTCCTGCCTGAGGAAGAGTCACATGTGGTCTTGAAGGCAGTAGTTCCTGTCTCAGGAAGAGTCACATGTGGTCTTGAAAGCAGTAGTTCCTGCCCAAGGAAGAGTTACATGTGGTCTTGAAAGCAGTAGTTCCTGTCTCAGGAAGAGTCACATGTGGTCTTGAAAGCAGTAGTTCCTGCCTGATGAAGAGTCGCATGTGGTCTTGAAGGCAGTAGTTCCTGTCTCAGGAAGAGTCACATGTGGTCTTGAAATCAGCAGTTCCTGCCCGAGGAATAGTCACATGTGGTCTTGAAAGCAGTAGTTCCTGCCTGATGAAGAGTCACATGTGGTCTTGAAGGCAGTAGTTCCTGTCTCAGGAAGAGTCACATGTGGTCTTGAAAGCAGTAGTTCCTGCCCAGGGAAGAGTCACATGTGGTCTTGAAAGCAGTAGTTCCTGTCTCAGTAAGAGTCACATGTGGTCTTGAAAGCAGTAGTTCCTGCCTGATGAAGAGTCACATGTGGTCTTGAAAGCAGTAGTTCCTGTCTCAGAAAGAGTCACATGTGGTCTTGAAATCAGCAGTTCCTGCCTGAGGAAGAGTCACATGTGGTCTTGAAAGCAGTAGTTCCTGCCCGAGGAAGAGTCACATGTGGTCTTGAAAGCAGCATTTCCTGCCTGATTAAGAGTCACATGTGGTCTTGAAAGCAGCAGTTCCTGCCCGAGGAAGAGTCACATGTGGTCTTGAAAGCAGTGGTTCCTGCCTGAAGAAGAGTCACATGTGGTCTTGAAAGCAGTGGTTCCTGCCTGAAGAAGAGTCAAATGTGGTCTTGAAAGCAGTGGTTCCTGTCTGAAAAAGAGTCACATGTGGTCTTGAAAGCAGTAGTTCCTGCCCGAGGAAGAGTCACATGTGGTCTTGAAAGCAGCATTTCCTGCTGAGGAAGAGTCACATATGGTCTTGAAAGCAGCAGTTCCTGCCTGTGGTCTTGAAAGCAGCAGTTCCTGCCCGAGCACATGTGGTCTTGAAAACAGCAGTTCCTGCCTGAGGAAGAGTCACATGTGGTCTTGAAAGCAGTAGTTCCTTCCTGATGAAGAGTCACATGTGGTCTTGAAGGCAGTAGTTCCTGTCTCAGGAAGAGTCACATGTGGTCTTGAAAGCAGTAGTTCAGTCCCAAGGAAGAGTCACATGTGGTCTTGAAAGCAGTAGTTTCTGTCTCAGGAAGAGTCACATGTGGTCTTGAAAGCAGTAGTTCCTGCCTGATGAAGAGTCACATGTGGTCTTGAAGGCAGTAGTTCCTGTCTCAGGAAGAGTCACATGTGGTCTTGAAAGCAGCAGTTCCTGCCCGAGGAAGAGTCACATGTGGTCTGGAAAGCAGTAGTTCCTGCCCGAGGAAGAGTCACATGTGGTCTTTAAAGCAGCATTTCCTGCCTGAGGAAGAGTCACATGTGGTCTTGAAAGCAGCAGTTCCTGCCCGAGGAAGAGTCACATGTGGTCTTGAAAGCAGTGGTTCCTGCCTGAAGAAGAGTCACACGTGGTTCCTGCCTGAAGAAGAGTCACATGTGGTCTTGAAAGCAGTGGTTCCTGCCTGAAGAAGAGTCACATGTGGTCTTGAAAGCAGTAGTTCCTGCCTGATGAAGAGTCACATGTGGTCTTGAAGGCAGTAGTTCCTGTCTCAGGAAGAGTCACATGTGGTCTTGAAAGCAGCAGACTCAAGAGGTATGGGAAGAACCAGCACATTTTTCCACCATTGACTGGGTATGCTTAAATGCATTGCTGGAGGGCCTTATTGATTGCAAATGGACCAACGTGGTGGGATTTCAACAAACAGTGCATTAGATGATAAAGTCAGAAAGAGCTTGTGGTTACATATGGTATATAAGAGGTCAAATAAGGAGGAACGTACTTTGCAGGAATCGAGGAGTATATATTTAGGGGCTGATTCATGGAATACTTTACGGGCAAAAACTGGACTTTGCCGGCCATTCAGTGCATAAAACGCCCCATCATAGATTCATGGAATCGACTTTGCAGAAAAAATTCTGGACAATGCAGACCCTTCGCGCAGGTCCTGCATGTCCCTGCCTGCTGTTGAGTGTGTTGCGCGAAACTTCACGCAGAAGGTAGGTTGGGCCTACGCAGAGCACAAAGTGGGGGGCGGAACAAGCAGAATGAGAAAGAACAAGGTAATTTGTGGGCCTGTCAAGGAACAGTGCGAGCGAGTCAATCGCACGCTCACAACTGCGCTGAATCAAGCGTATTCATGGATGTGACAGTGCAACTTCACGTCAGGGAAATCACTGCACAAAGCTTGCAAGCCTACTGCCACCCAATGTCAGGCGTAAAGACCCATGCGCCTAGAATTCATCACGCAAAGGTGAGATCAGAACTTTGATTTACGGGTGCGTGCATGCAGTCGGGGTTCCAATTGAAGTTAATGGTGGTTGTAAGCAGTGCAGTGGGGTGCAGACACGGTTTATGAGTGCTTGCACGCATATATACCAGGAAATGACTACCTTTATGATACATGGTAAACATGTTGAGGGGGTGCTTGGAAAAGTTATTGGAGACCCTACGCACTGTCGACAGGGTGATGCCTTGGTTGTAGGGGTTTGCATGCAGTATTGCCGGGGTGCATTACTTCGTGGTCGAGGAGTGCACAAAGGTCTGTATATGTGGCTGGAATTGCAGTGCATGGCGGTGTGTCGCGGGAGTTCCAGTCGCAACGTGCTCATAGGGTTGCTTTGCAGGAATATTTCCATTAATACGCTGAGCGCACAGATAAGTTTATGTACACAGGAACACCCAAAGTCGCTTTAAGCACGCAGGCTTTGCGGTATCAATGTGCATTTTTCAATGAATCAGGCCCTTAGTGACGAAAGATCAAAAAATGTCAATTCTGAACCACCACATTGCTCTTCTAGGTACCCAGGGCCAGACTTACTAGATCATCCAACACATCTAGCTTGGTGATCCCGAGATACAACCTAAAAGGATCTGGAGGCTCTAGCTTCCTGGTCATGGCTGCCCAACTGTGGAACACCCTCCCACTTGCCATCAAATCCACTCAGGTATTCTCTAATTTCAGGAGAAATGTCATTTCCTGGTTACTGAGTAAGAATTCGACAACAGCAACTTAGAGCCTTTTAACTTCAGGTCACTAACTACAAATGATCCCTCTTGACTACCCCACATCTGCTTACTCTAGCCTCCTAGTAAAACAATTGTACCCTTACACTTGTTATGTCTGTACTCCAGCCTTACAATAATTTACATTGGCAAATGTAACTGTATAAACTGCCTATGTCTGTAACCCTCATTTGTAACCTATTTGTGCCTGACTTCTATCTTTGTAACCTTCATTTGTAACCTATGTGTATCTGACTGCTATTCCTATGTATGACCAGACTGTATTCAACCATATTGACATGCCTGTAACAATTTATCTGCTTTAAGAGCGCCCAGATACCTTAGGGTTAGGTTGCGCTATATAAATATAATAAACAAACAAACCCTGAGTTATGTTGATGTGTAGAATACTTTTTTTTTACTTGGACTTTATTGGGGGTTCGTACAGCAACAAAACATGCAAAAAAGGTGTACTTCAAGGCGCTATCTTTCGGGGAAGTTGGAAGGGGCGAAAGGGGAGTGATGTGGGAAAGGCACGGGAAGTTGGTGGAGGAGCGTGACGTAAGCGGCACGCAGAAGGCTATTATTGTTATTTGTTTATGTTACTTGTCAGATTTGAATCTGTAACTGCGCACATTTCCGTTATTGCTGCGACCTCAGAGCCTACCTCCAGTCACGTGGTCCTAAGAGTACTACAGATTATAATATTAAAGATAATAATGCCCAATAAGGGATCCCAGTGCTCTTGCAAAATTCTTCATATGTTCATGACTTAGGACTTTCCATGTTTGAAACTGTAAATGCCAGTTAGATCTCGCCCCTAAAATCACACATTCTGAGCTTTTCTACGTTTTCCACGCGGTGCCCTTAACCCACACCGAGTGTGGGGTCATTATCATGGGATAATGGCCTGCCACCACGTAATGGCCCGAGGCAAAGCTGATTGTCGTACGTATTGGAAGGGTCATTATACCATGCAATAATGACCCCTCCTGACTAGTAGCACAATCATACGTTAAGTATTTCAACTGTAAACTCGGAGGGGCTCTAAAATGAGCATGCATTAGGGGGTCGCGTAAAACTAAACGCTTTCTCTAGAAGAGAGTGAACGTATATTCCATGTTGCCGCTTCCGCTTTGGTATTTAAACAGGATGTTGCAGTGAAAAAAAAAGGTTATGTATCTGTACATCTTGCCTGGAAATCGCATTAGCGTGCCTGTGTCTGGTTCTGAAGTCAGAATGTTCGGAATGTAGTACATACCAACAGTTATTGACCTCATGCTGAACATTCTGATTGGCTGAGAAGAGGTCAATAACGATTGCCATTTTAACCTATGGCCCCTCCTGCTGTTATTCAATCCATCAGCACTGCTAATATTTAATGGATGAAGCTATACATCCCTTGAATGCATGTTATACATACCATTCCTCAATACACAAGACCCCCGATATTACAAGACACCCTTATGACTGCTTGATAAATGATACTGGCACTGGCTCCTCAATACAAGACACTTGCATTACACTCCTACCCACGACACCCGGATACACTTTGGTACATGACACTGGTATGAATTTTACATACATGGAACCCACGCTACTCTTTGATAACTGCTATCATCACTACTACTGTTTATTAATTACTATGAGTGATCCTCCCAGGATTTTACGAGGGAGGGTTTGGTGTTGTCACGTTTGAGGGTAAACTAGTGCTTTGGGATGGAGGCGCCATTAAAGGACAGGGAGCTCTGCCCTGCACAGGAGGTCTGGGCAGATCACATAATACTAGCCCTCCAGCCAATCAACGCCTGCCTGCTCAGCTGCCCTTTCCTCCAATGCCTCCCTACTCGTCCTTAATACATCTAATCCCTACTGCTCTTGAGTGCAATACACCACTTCTAATCTCTACTGAATCACAGAGAACCAGACCACTCCCAGATCAACGCCACCAACCCTGCGACTGGATGCACGAGGCCTACACTGCAGTGCTGTATGAAAACGGGCCTATTACTAGTCAATCTGTGACATCACACCGGCCCAATCACACAGCCCATCAGTACAATGCAGCGTGGCTATCCTTTGTACCCGGACGGCGTACCTACTCTGACTTAGTCCATCACACTCCAATGTATCTTCTATCCATGACAACTGCACCACTTTTCATGCCACCCCAGAGACCTTTCAGTGGGTGGCATCGCTGCTCTGCCTTCATCCATCAGGACTCCTACCCTTCCATGCATGGCACCCAGATTGCTCGTCAACTGTGCGCATTGAGGCCTACGGGCGAGTAGCGCTATATAAGAACTATACATAAATAAATAATCCATCACATGCAATTTGAAAGTGATTACTAATGATATATGTTTACTCGTGCTTGAGAAGAAAGGCTGTCATAGCCTATAGCTTTGAATGCACATACGTTAATATGTATCTCTCTGTGTATTTCCTGTCAAATTTAAATAGGCAAGGTCCAGACATACCTGGGAAGCTTTTCATTAGGGGCTGTTCAAATCACAGGTCTATTTATGCAGTGTTTGACCTCTTGGCATCACTCCTACTCACGCATCTACACATTCCTGCCAGTTATTAATCAATCCCACATCTAATGCACACCAAACTATGATACACCCCGACTAACACACCTTAACAGCACAACTAGTCTCTAATCATTGCAATTCAATCTTCTTACACTTTACGCACCTGTAACACTCTTTAATCAATGGGATGTTCACAGACCGTCAATCAACCAGGATGGGCTTTCCACGATAGTGGGCGATCTCCAGTGACCGACAATAAAACCTATGGCCATAAAAGATGTAACGCAACCATTTCACCTTACCCCAATACACCCTTTGTAGTACGAGGCACAGGGAGGAATACATTATAGCTCAAAACGCGGGTGGAAGCCTTGGGTGCGTAGAGTGCGACATGAACAGAGCAGAGAATGTGTGGGGCTCATGATCATGGCCCTCCCCCTCCCCATGCCAGTCCCTAAGTTTCCCAGGTGCATGCCATAATGATGAAGTTGTGTTATTGTAGTAAAGTAGCCATGGAACGGCAACATGTGGAAAGTTGGACCTTCAGTCCCTGGAGATAAGAGCCCAGCTGACCCCAAGTAAGAAGAGACAAGCAGAGGAGGCCTCAGTCAATCATAGTCTGGCATAGGGCCTAAGCAACCAGTCTTGGGATTTACGACTGTATGTGATGACGTATTTGATGACGCCTGGCACACTTGTAATGTGTTGTTCACGCAAACTCTGGCAGAACGTTCTCAAGGAGCAGAGTCCTCTGCTTGCACCTTTACCTTGTGTGGAAATAAAACCTGTTATCTTTGCAAGCAATCTCTTGGCCTTTTTTCTCTAGTGGGTTGCATTTATTGTGGCGTGAGCGTACAGGCGCGCGCCTTCACTACTCACAGATCTTCAGCCTCTAATACTCTTGAGTCAATGCCAGCTCAACTGCCATTCAGCCCATGACAGTTCTCCTTCTAAAACAACAGCGCACAGTCGTACACGATGCCCCATAACCCGGCACTGCAATCCACGCCATTCCTCCTACTTACCTAGCCACAGACTCCTCCTACACTTCCATCAGTGACAACACTACTTCTCTTTAATGCATGGTGCCCCAAGTGCTTTTCAACACAAGATACCCATAACAGTGCGATCAAAGTCATCCTTACCCCTCCTCACTCCTAACCATCTCAAAACCACACAGTCCCCCTGGTTCCCCTATGCATATGTCACTATCCTCTTACCCACATAGCTGCATTATACTTTTGCAGGCCATACCATTTGTGGCTGTTCTCTTAGGGGGGTTCTGGTCCCATAAACATTGAGGCCTGCACTGTTCAAACGCAGCAGGCATTGCATTTCATCTGTGTGTTTTCCCTTGACCATTGTGTACATCTTGGCATTTTACCATATTGATTTGAAATGCACTCGTATAGGATTACAGTCCTTCGTTCACCTTCTTCATCTTTCTGGAACCGCATGGACCCTCGTTGCCAGCTGTTCATTTGTATTTCTTTTAAATATAAAATTGACTTTTGTTTGAACCTTCTGTTTCTAATAGATGTCTCTGGATTCTGCTCTGCCGTGTTGCTGTTTTTAATCCAGCATTGATATTTGCTTCAGGGTTTTCTCTCATTTCTGACTTGTTTTTGTGGATCCTTAATCTCTTGTGTTAAGCACAGTGCAGTGGTAACAACTCACAGTCTTTGAAAGCACTTGAAAATGAATCATTAAACACATACATTGTCAATTGTACATGTTTACGAGTGACGCAGCGCGGGAGAGGAAAGACGTGGAAAGGAGGCTTGTGGGCATATAGTCGGGTGTAGGAAAGTCCTTATCCTGTTAATAATCATATACTAACATCAAATAAGTGCCCGCAGGCTGGTTGCATTTCCCATGTAGACTTTGAAAATCCCAACTCGTATGGGACTGACCAGCTCGGTGATTTTTCCTCATATTTCTTGTCTGACAACAGCACAAAAAAATGACAATAACATTAGAGTTAATCATCATCACAAATGAATAGTGTGTTTGTGGTGTGTGTATTGCCCGATGTCTATGAGCTCAGAATAAACTCTAAGGAAAGCACTTTAAGAACATATAAACATGTCAATGTGCAGATATATAATCCAGTCTCGCGCCAGTCTACACTGTCTTTTGGCTCCCGTGTACTTCGTGTGGACTTTCCCTGCTGCTGTCTCTTTAAGCTGCCTGGCCCTGGCTATGTCTGTGGGTAGTGGCGCATAGCGCCGGCGCATGAGTCCTGCAAGCGAGTCCAGTCTCGCTCCTGTCTACACTGTTTTTTGCCTCTGTTGTACTTTGTGTGGACTATCACTGCCGCTGTCTCTTTAAGCTGCCTGGCACTGCCTCTATCTGTGGGTAGTGGCGTGTACCGCCGGAGCGTGAGTCCTGCAAGTGAGTCCAGTCTTGCTCCAGTAACGCGCCAGTTTCTTTGGACCCCCGTTTATTTATTTATTTATTTATTTATTTATTTATTTATTTGTGTATTTAATTATTTTAATTCTTGATAAAGCGCCAAATCTCCCGCAGGCCTCACGGTGCACAAAAAACAATACAAGACAAGGACAATCAGTGAAAACAAGTTCAGAGAAAAGGGAAGCGAGTGACAATCTAGTCAGGAGACTAGGGTGTGTTAAAGAGATGAGTCTTTAGGTTCTTTTTGAAATTAACCAGTGAAGTGGAGCTCTTAAGGAGAAGAGGAAGTGAGTACGATAGAGTTGGTACAGTGACACTGAAATAGTTTTTTCCAAATTTGACTGAGCGAAAGCGAGGCTGGCTAAGCCTGACTTGCTCAGTAGACCTGAGTTATCGACCAGGGACATAGCGCTCAATGCACTGTGTCAGGTAGATGGGTGCAGATTTGTTCAAGCATTTGAAAGTAAGAGTGAGTATTTTGAAGGATACCCTATGCTTGATGGGAAGGAAATGGAGTTTCTTCCAGGCTTCGGTGGTGGAAAAATGCCTAGGTAGACCAAGCATGGCCCTGACCGCACCGTTTTGAGTGATCTGAAGGGCGGCGATATTGCCAGCAGAGGTGCTAGCTAGAAGACTTGCAATAGTCCAACCTGGAATTTACAAGGGCGGAGGCAAGAAGGCCCATATCTTTGTGAATTGCCTTTTCAGCCAGCGGTCAAGACGAGAGCAGTTTTTGCAACTGACGGCATTGCAACGCGGAAGATGGCGGCAATCAACACGTCACTGTCAATGCTGCCCACGGGACCTCCTACCCGACAACGACAACGGCTGCAAGGAGCTGCGTCAGATGGAAATCTCGGTGAGTGCTCTGCCTCTGTGTGTGTGTTCCCTCGCGAGGGGGTGAATCCATTCAGCGCTAATGTCACTGAATCACACACATCTGTAAGACAACTCATCGCTACAATTAGAGAAACAGACATCACAGATGCCGAACTCATGGAGGCGGATACTACCAACCAGGTTAATATGGACACATTTCTGTTGAACAATGTTGCTGAAGCCAGTGGCTCAAAAGGTATGCACCCACTACCCCCCACCTTATCATCAGAGCTACAGGTCTTGTGTGCCACATCGTTGCGAGAAAGGAAAAGGCTTCAGAAATCATACGCTGGAACTAATGGACTCGTTGACAACGATCACCCCTCAGGCTCTCCGGTGACTCAGCCACACAGGTCTACCATGGAAGCACATATAATACAAGAAGCCACCAAACCAAACAACCAACACAATAATGCCAACCGAAAGCTAGCGACTGCTCGTCTCGCGCCCATGACAGACGCGCGCTCCATAGTCTGCACAAACCTGAAGAAAGACAAATGAACAAGTGCTGCGGTTTCATGCTCGAAACACCATGTGACAAAATGGCATTCAAATGCTTTTCCATCACAAGTGGGGAGCATTAGATCAACATTAGTACGAACAAAAGATCGCTCGCTGCTGAACTTGAGGCGTGCAATGAGTGGGATGAGTTGGTGGCCCGCTAATAGATGCGCCAACTGACCATGGCAACAACTACATTGAAAAGCCGGAAATGCACACTATTCGGAACGATCAGGATGAGCGCATAACGCCAATCCTGGATTAGCCAGTGATGCACAAAGACCTGCCTTCAACAAATGAGGGGATTGGACATTCTACTCCAATTGGACCCAATGGAAATAACAACAATAATCTTAACTTGCATCTGACACGTGCCAAGCCGCATAACCTCATGACACAGGGCGTGGTTTCAGCTATTGCGCCAAGAGCTCAAGTGATTCCTTCAAATCAGCAATCAACAAAAAGAGTCCATCGATAAGCAGCTCAAGTCCCGTGGTTGAAGTGAGCAAGCTCACGTCATCAATGATCACAACCAGGACAAGACTCAGCTGTCAGTAGCCGCAGGCATTCAGTTTCATAACAATGTAATGGCGGCTCTGTCTGTTTCACTTGCACCATATTTAAAACTATACGAAACAATGAACGATAGCATTACGGATCATGCCATACTGGTCGCAATGATGCACACAAAACCCTATCATTGGAGCCTTTTACTAATAAAGCCCAAGTAAGACTAGACCACGAGGCAAAAACCTCTGCAAATTGGCAAGCACGACTATCTGACTTGGCCTGTGGTGACCACACAGAAAAAGTCACGATGATGCCAGCACTGCTGGACTCCACTAAATAGATGAGGAAACCTCTAAGTAAAGCATTAACAGCATCACCCGTAAATACAAACCTAACTGGCGAGCAAGCCATCAATGTGGAAACCTGGAAGAGTGGTGCACATTAAACTACAACCTACCGGGATGCCGTACCTGCCCAGGCTTCTCTGAGTGCAGTACGTGAGGTGGATGTCACTAACATAAGGCAAGGTGTTACCGTAGAGGAAACTTAGAATAGAATCCAAATAGTGTTTTAAGTCCGGCTGTTCCAAATTTTCACTCAAGGAATGCAACCTTCAACATCAGTCGACAGGTTCAGTCCACCCATCCAAATGATCAACTCTTTCCTATATTCAGTGAACATTCAAAGCAACGACGTGGTTTCCAGCCAAACGAAAACTCAGCACAGCATCAACATACTGACATCAGAACGACAACGTCTAATGACTTAAATGCGAAAGCACCCCATAGCGAGAAAAAGTGATAGCGAGGGCGTGGGGTAGTTCATCAAGTCCCTCTGTAGGCCCAAAGGCTACAGTTTAGAAAATATATTTGGAAAACATATTGAGCCCCAGAAATGAAGTAAATCTCAATAGAAGAAATGTAATGCATCGACTACCTTGTGTCCCTGTATTGCGAACAATTGCCTCAGATGATATCGCAATAGTTGAGTAGGTAGATGAAGACAGAAGGGACCGGGTCATTCTCCACTTGAAATCCCAACTTATCAAAGACACACGACTGGAGGCCAATGCAGCCTTGAGTGAGCGTAAAATCCAACGTGATGCTTGATGTTACAAGGAAAATAAAATGCTAACTCAAATCAAAACATTGATGTCCGCTAACCAAATAGCGAGCACAGAGGAATTAAATGAAATATATGAAGGGCACCTGAAAATCACTATTAAGAACACACCTGCATCAACCCCATATTCCAAAGCTCAGTAAGTAACACAGCAGAAGCAACTGATTCGCTTTGGATTTCAAGGGTCCTGGTTGGACCAAGACTTCATTAGCAAAAGGAGATCCCGTGTGAGCAATTTCAATCACTGTTGTTGTGTAATACGCAGGGATTTAAACATCTGTTTAATCAGTCTACCCTGAATTTGATCTGCCACACAATCATTTGTTTACAAGAGACGTGGCTTCATAGTCCTCCAGTTTGTAATGGTTATAGCACGCTCTTAAATGCTGCAGGGAAAGGGCAGTATGGCAGACAATTTGTCGGTTTACTAACACTGAACAAACGTGGGCAAGGTTTACAAATAATACAAAACACCAATCCAAATTCTTTTGTTCAGTGGACCATACTGAAACAAACGTTTGCTGGAGAGAACTTTCCCTCACATAGAATAGTTATAAATCTATACTGGAATTCAGCAATGATATCCTCAACCAAATTCATACACACATTAGCAACTTTGGCGATCCCACACTTTCTAATCTGTGGAGATCCTAATGTGAGATGTTTAGATAAAGATGGCAAACCACTATAAAAAAAATAAATAAAAAAAAACAGAACACCAAAGTAAGATAACGTGGTGCAGTCAAATGTGGATGCAGGAACTAAAAATCAGAAATTGCTACACGGTCAGACAGCCGCTGATGTGCCAGGAAAACCAACTAGCAGAGGCAACATCAACAATTGACTATATATGGTCCTTGTAGGGAATTGCATGTATTGATTCGCCTCGTAGTGATCACGCGCGCTCTGTGTCAATGTTCTGAGCGAAGAGCCGCGTGACCACGGCGAGACGGTTGAAGCGGCGAGATACGAATCTGGGTGGAGCAGCTGTTCGGGGCTCCGGGGAGCTCCGTAAATAAAGGACTTCAAAGTTCAAGTCCGTGTCGCTTCTACTTCCTTCAAGTGGCGACGAGGATATACACACACACGGAGCTCGCCGCGGAGCCTGGTGACGTCTTCCTTACGGCCAGGAAAGAAAGTGCGCTGCCGTCAGAGGCGAGGAGGTTGGGCCTCTACAAACGTGTGAGGAGCCGAGGGGAAGGTGAGGGGGGCTGCAGAAGCTGTCTCAGCGGCGCTGGGAAGTGATCGCTGCAGGGGGACAGTCTCCCCTCCTCTCTCTTGCTCCGAGTAGCTGTAAGAAGCAAACAGCTAGTTCCTGGTTGGTGCCGCCCACCCTGGCTCATTGGATAAAGAGGTGAGGAGCAAGGAGAAGGGAGGTTGGGCACAGCCAGAGGGGGAGGCTCACCAGAAAGGTGGACTATAATTGGCTAATACAGTGTGGGAGCGGGTCCACTGAGACATTGAGACTTTGGAAAGGCAAAGAGGCGGCAGGACAAAGGATGGTGTTGGGGAAATGAGTATATAATTAATGAAGTGCCATAGTGCAGCTTAATCACTGGGAGATTAGTGCACCAGAAGAAGTGAACAGTGTTGTCTAGCTGTGAACTAAGTGACATTTAAGGGAAATTAAAGCACCTAGACACACATAAAGATGGCGGCAGCTAGTATGTCACCCCCACCACCATTTCTGGCTGAACCCGGCGCACCTCCAATAAGGTGGGACAGGTGGAAGAGGCTGTTTGACACGTACCTGGTTGCCATTGGTGGGGACAAGTTCGCATCAGCTAGGAAGGAAGCAATTTTACTTCACAATTTGGGAACTGAAGGCAGAAGCGTGTATGATGGATTGCCTGATCCTCCACAGCTGGGCCAAGGAGAAGTGGATCAATATTCCATGGCGGAAAGAAAGTTGGAGATACACTTTGAAGCAAAAAAGAACATAACTTTTGAGAGGCATAAGTTTTTCCAAAGGACACAAGGTCCACAGGAGCCAGTGGAAAATTTTGTGGCAGCATTGAGGTCCCTTAGTCACACATGTGAATTTGGACTGCTCACAGACTCTCTCATAAGGGATCAGTTAGTGCGATGTACTAATAATGTAAAGATACAAGAGAGACTATTGTCCAAAGACGCATCACTGGAAGTAGCAATTGAAACGGCAAGAAGCATGGAACAGACCCAGAAATACATAACTAAAATGAAGGGAGAAAAGTTGGAGGGAGAAGTGGCAGTGGTGAAGGGATTTCGTAAAGGAGTTTCCAACAAGGAGATAAGATGCTACAAGTGTGGAAGTAACCGTCACATTTCAACTAGCATGTTCTGTCCAGCCAGAAACATATCTTGTCTCAAATGCAAAAAAAAAAGGGTCATTTTGCGAAAGTTTGTCGTGAGTCGGGAGTGGTGCAGAACATTGAGGAAGGAAGTAGGGTGCCCGAGCAAGAAGAAGATGGTGCAGAGGGGATCTGCAGCCGGACAAAGCATATACTAGAAGTGTCAGAGGTATCTAATAAGAGTGGAGCACCTTTATATGTATTCAAAGTCAACGGGAAGGCAATAACAATGAAGGTGGACAGTTGTTCGCCGTGGACCTTGATGTCGAAAGCAACATTTTTAGGTCGCATGCAAGGAGATGTGAAGCAACTGAAGGAACACAAGATCGAACATTATGCGTATGGGAATGTGAAGATTGAAATTGTGGGAATGTTCCAGGCTTCAGTTGACTATAAAGGAAGAAGCTGTGAAGCGGAGATTTACGTTACTCAAGAAGGTTCGACACTCCTGGGATGGGGTGAACAGTGGAAGTTGGGTATTAGAATCCAAGCGAATGCGGAAAGGCCTATAGATGTGGCGGAGCTGAAGGATAGGTGGGAGAAGGAATACCCCGAAGTGTTTCAAGATGAATTAGGAGTGCTGAAAGAATTTGAACATCAGATTCAGCTGAAGACAGGAGCCACTCCAAAAGTGCACAAGGTGAGGCCAGTGCCTCACGAACTAAAGGAAAAGTTAAGAATGGAAGTGGAATCACTACTGCAAAGGGGAATAATAGAGAAAAGTGAAAGCTCTGAATGGCTGTCGCCAGTGGTAGTAGCAGCGAAGGCAAATGGGGATATAAGACTGTGTGTAGACTTGCGAGACTTGAACAGAAATATCTTGATTGATAGACACCCCCTGCCGATAATTGGTGATGAGTTATCCGTATTGAACAATGCTAAAATATTTTCAGTCATTGATCTTTCTCAAGCATATCATCAGGTTCCACTGAAGGAGGATTGTCAACATTTGACGGCATTCATTACAGTGTTTGGTACTTTTAGATATTGCAGGATGCCGTTTGGGCTCGCTTCGGCGGCAGCTGTATTCCAAAGGGTGATGGAGACGGTGCTGTGTGGAGTGAAGAACATTATTATTTTTCAAGATGATGTTCTGATATATGCGAATTCCACCGAAGAACATGAGGTGGTGTTGAGAAAGGTGTTAGATAGATTGAGGGAGGCAGGATTAACGGTGAAAAGGAGCAAATGCAAGATTGGAGTGCACAGGGTTGAGTTTCTTGGTCATGAAATAGATGAAAAGGGTGTGAGGCCTAAGAAGAATTTGGTGGAAGCAGTGAGGGTTGCACCGGTACCAGAGAGTAAGGAACAAGTGAAATCGTTCCTAGGTTTGGCCGAATATTACCATAAGTTTGTGAAGGATTTTGCAAAAGTATCGATTCCCCTCAGAAGTTTGCTCAAGAAAGGTGCAAAATTTGAATGGTCAGCAGAGTGTGGTATGGCTTTTGAGTGTATCAAGCAAGCGGTGAGCGAGGCACCATCCATAGGAAGGTTTGATCATAAGGATAAAATTGTTTTGGTGGTTGATGCGAGCATGCTGGGGCTGGGAGCGACATTGGTGCAGTATGACAGGGATAATACTGAAAGAGTTATTGCGTTTGTGTCTAGGACGTTGAGGGGTGCAGAGTGCAAATATTCTGTTATTGAAAGAGAAACCTTGGCTATGTTCTGGGCAGTGAATCATTTCAAGTATTTCTTGTGGGGAAGAAGATTTGTGGTTAGGTCGGATCATAAGCCCATGGTTCAACTTTTTGAGAGTGGAAGGTGGGCGTTAGGTTCCCCAAGGATTAGCAGATGGGGTTTGGGGCTCCAGAATTTTAACTTTGATGTGAGCTATCTGCCGGGAAAGGAAAATGTGGTGGCGGACTGTTTGTCCAGGTTGCCAGTAAGTGGTGGATTTGCAGAAAACAGAGAGGCAGAGGAGGAGTCAGTTGTGGCAGAAATACTGAATGCAGTTAGCAAGGTTGAGTGGACACGAGAAGAGGATATTGATGAGGAGCTTAGTCTTATAAAGGACTGGACAGTGAAGGGATGGCCTGCAAAGGGAGATTTGGATAGTAAATTCAATAATTGGTGGGAGATAAGGGATGAGTTGAATCTGTGTGAGGACAGGCTAAGAAGAGGAAGATGTGTTGTTCCTCCGCAGTCTATCAGGTCGGTGCTGGTTAGCTTGGCTCACCAGGGTCATCCGGGAGAGGCTGCCATGAAAAGGAAATTGAGGCAAAATTATTGGTGGCCGGGAATCGATAGATGTGCTGAAAGGTTTGTCAAAGATTGCATGACCTGTCAAATGAGTGACAAGTGCAGAGTAGTGAGGGAGGCCCCTTTGATACCAAGTGTGGTGCCAGACCAGCCTTGGTGCAAATTGGCGGTGGACATTATGGGTCCTGCAGCAGGGCTGGGAGGGGGCCAGAAGTTTTTATTTGTTGTAGTGGATTTTCATTCTAAATGGTTTGAGTGGGAAGCGGTGAGAGAGGTTACAGCTAAGGAGTTGATTTGTTTTTTAGAGAGACTGTTCCTTAAAGAAGGGGTGCCTAGTGAAATTGTGTCTGATAATGGGGTACATTTTGTATCTGAGAATATGAGGAAATTTCTTGCAGGTTATAGCATTAAACACACAAGGACAGGGGGTCTGCAGATGGCCATGAATTCGGGACAACCGTGGAGGGAAGTATTAAGGTTACTGACGTGGAATTACGTCACCACGCCACACTCTGTGACTGGTGTGTCTCCTTTTGTATCACTGAAAGGCAGGGAACCTGGGACAAGGCTTTGTCCAGGGTGGTTGGGAATGGCCAAAGTGGTAAATGTTGATCGGGAACACATTATGAAACTTATTACATTGAGTCAGGAGAGAAATAAGGAATTGTTTGATGACAGGAGGAGGGTGAAAGAACAGGAATGGAAAGTTGGAGAAGAGGTGTATGTTAAGAATCCTAGATTAATAAACAAATGTGTGGAAAGTAACTTCCTGGGACCGAAAAAGATAAGTGCAGTAAGAAGTAATGTGGTTATTTTGGAGGGAGGTGAAGTGTGGTCAAAAGGAAGGTTGGCGAAAGTTGGTGATATGAATGTCAGTAGGTCGGATGAGAAAATGAGGGAAGGAGTAGTGAAGGTTGGTTGCAGTACATTAGGAAGGGTGAGGAAAGAAGGTGTTGTAGAAGGAAAAAATGTCGAAATTGATAATGAGGAGAGAGCTAAAGAAGGAGGGTCGCATAGGACCAGGTCAAAGCCCGTGTGGATGAGGGATTTTGAAACTTAAAATACCTTGATCTCATTACATGAAATTGTAATGCAAATGCAAGATTAGTAGTAACATTTTAATTATTACCTGGAGTGATCGCATTTCTTAGGTTTTCAGGTTGATCAGTTACATTAGTTAGTTTGTTGACCGTTTCTTCTTGGTGTGGTTAGAATCTTGTATTCTATTATAAAGGGGAAGATGTGTAGGGAATTGCATGTATTGATTCGCCTCGTAGTGGTCACGCGCGCTCTGTGTCAATGTTCTGAGCGAAGAGCCGCGTGACCACGGCGAGACGGTTGAAGCGGCGAGATACGAATCTGGGTGGAGCAGCTGTTCGGGGCTCCGGGGAGCTCCGTAAATAAAGGACTTCAAAGTTCAAGTCCGTGTCGCTTCTACTTCCTTCAGTCCTCCAACAAATGTTGTCATAACATAGAGCAACTTGACATCATGAGACAGCAAAGTAGTGATCATGATTCCCTGATTCTCACATGGAAACTGACATGTGGACCATCACCTTTGCATACGATGGGGACAGACATCATTGCTAATCAAGGAGGAAACCATTTAATAATAACATCAGGAGACCTACATCTGCTTAATGAACAATATCTTGAGATGCGCAATGCGCACAAACTTTGTGTATGTTATTCTGCACTGCTATCAATGTTCCAGGTGGTACAAACAGGATTCAGACAACCACTTATGCAACCAAAGCATCAATTCAGTCCCGCTGTGGTTCAACAGCGAAAAAATGTCTACGAGCGGACATTCGACTAATAAAGAAATCTTGTAGCAATTCTATAAAAACTGAGCTGAAGAAATGAAATCAAAGCAAAAAGAACTTGCTAATCAGCTTTAAGATGCAGTGAGATCAGGACCAAGCTGAAATGATGCTTAACACAATATGTGATACCAAGGCCAACGATACATGGGCAATAAGAAACAAAACAATTCTTAATTAGCAAGCGTGTCTGGGTAGCAGAGTTACCAAACAATGCTGGAGCGATCATTACTTCAAAGTCTTGGCAGATCCGATGTGAACTAGTGTTAAAATTATGAACACACCAACCAGAGCGTGGAGTTTTCCCTTCAATGATGAGGAGATTAAAGAAGCCATCATCAAGTTAAACCAGTCCAATGCGGCAGGACCGATGGATTAACAAATAACATCTTAAAAGAAGATCCGGAAAACTGGACCAAATTCATCTCCTCACTAATCCAGCAGATCACCAGCATCAGTGAACTACCAATTTCATGGACGACTGCTAGTGTTGTACCAATCTTCAAAAAAGGAGACAGAGCAAATCCAGCAAATTGCAGACCAATTGCAATATTAGATGTAATTGGCAAACTATTTGCTTCAAACCTCCATAAATACATTTTCAGATATGTAATTGTGCACTTTACTATAGCTGTTAAAATAGGTAGGTATGATAGCTCAGTGTATTGAGTGTTTGCTGCTGCAATGTGTTTGTCATCTGTATGTTGCAGGTTCCTTCTTAGCAAGGCCAACTCAGCCTTTCATCCTTCTGAGGTTGATAAATGAGAACCAACACAGGTTGGGTGATATTTTATGTACATTTTTTCTATATAAAGCGCTTATGCGTAAGTGCCATATAATGACACACTGCTTGCATTTACAGTAATTTGGAAATATGGGCCTATACACATTGATATTAATGATACATATGGGGATCCATTCTTGAAGGAAATATACATCACATTACATTGATATATGATATGGCATTTATAACTCACCTATAAACAACTGTTTGTACAAGTACAGTGATATGTTTATCATATTTTTCGTAGTGTACTTAGGAACACTGCTATGTGATGCCACTTCCTGTTTTGTCAACGGGTGAAAGGTCACATTCCATCACTTCCTGTGATGTCACTTTGGGATGATATCAAATGAGCTCACGTCCTGTGATGTCATCAGAGGTCAAGGGGCATGTGATATGACATCCCCTTCCCCTGGCATTTTGGTGAAATGACGTCCCAGGTTGATAGGAGAGATCTCTTTTGATGGTGTTGACCTGGCCAAGAGGTTCCATGGACTCGAGGTAGTGGTCCTTGACTCTGAACACTACCTCCTCCCTCCTGATGTCACAGGGTACCTCTTCCACACCATAGCGGCAGGAAGAGTACACCAGGAAATTCCCCCCATGCCAAGTAAAAACCTTTTCAGGAGGAATACCCTCACTAATATCGAAACAGTCCTTTGGGATTGATCCCATGATTTCATTACCTAAATCAGTAGAATAATGTTGGGCATCAACCGCCATTCCTATAAAGGTGTCTGCATGAAAAGTTATACTTCGAGGGTTGCTGTTATCCACCAATATTCAAATGGTGTTGTGTTCTAGGTCTACTAGAGGTTTTGGATTTAAATATAAACCTTGTTGTTGGAGATGGGAATTTAGATTTACATATGCGTCCTGATGTTTCAGATTCTGTCCTCGCTTCATTTTTTATGGGAATAGTGAATGTTCACACCTGTCCTAGTATGGTAACCTCTTCTCGCACTTGAATTTCAAACACATAAGGCAGCAATTGAGCTGACTGGAATGTTTTTTCAGTGCTGTCAAAGCCCATGGGGTTACCCCCCAGTCGGGACCAGGTTTTATTATTAATTAGGTCCGAACTGATTTGGGAATCGGTTGAGAATGTCACTTGCCAGATAAAAGGTGGAAGGGACATTTCTCACGACCCCGCAATTATGGTCTATACTTTTGTTGCCATTGGAAATCTTTAGCAAACACCAGCTAGGCAGGAAATGCTTGGAATTTGGAGTTTCCAGACATACTTCCCATTTGCCAATGAATTTAAATGGGGGAATGGTCTGATCTTTTGTGAGTTTCCTGAACAATTCCTTATTGATGACGCTCCTTCCATTATTCAGGCATACTCTAGCGAGCACCGGTTCCTCCCCCTCATTTAACTGAATGGGGAAAAACAACTGCTCGCCCTTTTTCCAAATGTCTGTCAGACTATGAGTGGGTTCTTCCTTGTCAGTTTTCACGGGACTCAAGGTTTCTTCTGATTTTGGACTGCTTTAAAATCTTAGGGTGTTCCCTTCCAGTGTGGAATGCCAATTAAAACTGGGAGGAAGGTTGATTTTCAAGAATGGAAAAAAGTTCCCATCCCCAGTTTGTTCTTCTAGAGATGACAGTGATGTCACGGACCTGGTTATTCAGGAAATGGAATGCTACTTCCTCAGAAAGTCTATCAATTAAATGACAGGTACCATTCATGCTTACATATATGGTATAATTTTAAATTTCATAGGCTGGACCCAGAGGAGCTTGTTTACACAGCCGATCAGATGTGATAACCTCCTCAGGAGATCGTTGCCCACTAAACAAAGTGTGCCCTTTGGAGTCAGGACTATCACCGGATGTTTTCATAAGTGACACCCAATTAAATTTCCAGATCTGCAGTCCCTTTGACGAAAATGTCATTCCTGTCGAAATTTGTGAATTGTCAGGGAAGTGGTGTGAGGGGAATTTGGTGGCCCTCCCATCATCCTGAGTTTAGTTGGACAAATGCCTTTTTGGACAGGAGGTTGGCTTGGGATCCAGTATTCACCACAGCTGATAATTCCACACTGACCTGCCTTCTTTTGCTTCCAGGGTGCAGAAAAAGTCTGAGCTATTTGGCAGCATGGTGGTCATTTACTCAATATTTTACTCTGACACCATGTGATCTTGGGCAATTTTCTGTGTTGGAGATTGGAAGTCTACAAAGAAACTGTTCCAGCCAGCAATGGGTGAATCTGGGGAATCCTCTTTCTCCCCCTTTTTGTGGAGGCAGTTCTCAAAACCTGTTTAGGTAAAGGACCCCTCTATTTCCACCTTGTCTGGCTCACATTTGTGGGGTAAATAGTTGTCAGTTTCCGTACTTACCCTGTCCCATTGAGGGTCTTTTGGGACCTAATTCTCTTCAGAGGAATCCCACTGTTCCCGAAAGAGCTTTCTCCTTGTAGCCCTCACTTCCAAAATGTTCCCCTTGTGGCCATCCCTGCCCTAGTTTTACAAATGTAGCCCTCACTGCCCTAGATTTCCCCATGAAGCCCTCACTTCCATAGTTTACCATTGTGGCCATCCCTGCACTAGTTTTCCCCATGTAGCCCTCACTGCCCTAGATTTCCCCATGTAGCCCTCACTGCCATAGTTTACCATTGTGGTCATCTCTGCACTAGATGTCCCCATGTAGCCCTCTCTGCCCTAGTTTTCCCCATGTAGCCCTCAATGCCCTAGTATTCCCAATGTAGCCCTCAATGCCCTAGATGTCCCCATGTAGCCTTTGCTGCCCTTGTTTTCCCCCAATGTGGCCTTCACTACCCTAGTTTTCTCCATACGGTTTTTAGTGTCTGAGTTCTGTCCCATGCAGGCCTCACTGCCCAGTTATGCCCCACATGCTTCGCACTGCCCTAGTTTTCTCCATACGGTTCTTAGTGCCTGGGTTCTGTCCCATGCAGCCCTCACTGCCCAGTTATGCCCCACTTGCTTCTCACTGCCAAGGGTTTTCCCCTTATGGTTCTCAATGCAATGGTCCTGCCCATGGAGCTTTCACTGACCTGGTTCTGCCCTATAAGGTTCACACTGACATAGTTAAGTCTGATGGGTCTCTTAATGACTTGGTCATGCCCCATGTTACCCTCGTTGCTCAATGTGGATATGTCCACGTCTGCCCTTGCCCAGTTCTGCCCAACATGGTTCTCACTGCTTCAGTTCTGTCCCATGTCACTCTCACCACCCCAACCCTTTGACATGCACCTCTCAACTCCCCAGTAATGACCCCATGTGAATGTCTCTGTCCCACGCAGCTCTCACTGCCCAACTATGCGCCAAGTGGTTCTCACTGACTCCGTTCTGTCCCATGTCTCTCGTGCTACTCCATTTGTTCCACATGTGACTCTGACTGCCCAGTTTTACCTGTGTGACTTATACTACACCAGTTCTGGCCATTTTCACTGTTACATTTGCCAAAAGTCCCCCATTGCCTTGACTTGTTTTCTGCCCCCAAACAGAGCCCAGCAAGGCTATCCTTGTGGAGACGTCCCAGGAATTCCCATAGTTGAAGCAAGAACCCCCTTCGCTAGTGAGACACAAAGTGAAAGTCAGACCTGGTTTGCTTCTTTAATATACTTGTGATGTCAAAGGTGATACCTAATCTGCTATTGAGGAACCAAGAAGGATCTCAATTGGAAAGCAAATCAAAGGACTTGTGTTTCATTATCTTATTATGAGGCGGTGTAATGTACTATTGCCTACTGCTTACTTGCTGTGTGGGTTCTGGACACAAACATAAATGGACAATCAATTTAACAGAAAAGTTCACTTTTTTACAGCCTACTTTACGAACAAAAAAAACATAGTGAGAAATTCGACTATCAGCATGGTGGGTGAGCGCTCGCCTGGGCTTTTTTGAAATGTTAAATAAAATTGAATGATGGTAGATAAACCACCAGAAAATGTGTGGGGCTAATCCACACACATGTTCCTATGCTCACCGCAAGACATTCACATAGATTCGTGTACTCTGGATGGACACAGCCTACAGGCACATCCCCCTGTCATTTTTAGTTGGGATATGACAGGAGGAGTAAAGAATGCTTCTCCAGACGGGGGAGGGAAACATCTTCCCCCTGCCATGGCCAGCCTAATTGACTAACAAAGGCTTCATAGATCTTCCCTGTCCTTTTGTTGTGCCCTGTAGTTGGTTCCAGCAATTAACATAATTTACATACTAATAGAGTGTACTTCAAAAAGGCCCACATGGGGCCTGGCTACAGAGGCTAAGAAAGGAGACAGGAAACCCGACAACCTTTCATATGTAACTGTGTCAACGTGAAACCAGCTCCGTCTCTCAATCTCAATATACAGTGAGCTGTCATGTCTGGGGCGGCGTGTTTCAAGTAGTTCACTCTGCACCAGTGCCCATAGATAAGGTAGGAGAATGTTGTTTGCAGGAGCCAGAGAGTCTGGTCTCACTGCAGCTTCTAGGGAGACCTGCAGCTTTATTCCGGAACCACAGTGTACCGCATTAACCAGAGAGACCCTTTGATCCACATCAAGATGGGTGGGAGTCTGTATAACATGTTTTCACCTCTTTATCTTTTGTGTTTCAAAGCAGTCTGGTTATGACCTCATGCATTCAGGTGACTGTTTGTGGAGACCCAGGATTAGTTCATTAAACCAGGTTTAGCCTACAGCCATCCCTGTGGTCCATTTGGCTTTTAAAGAGGGCCGAGTCCCTCACTTAGCAGATTATCTGAAGGCTTCACCAGAAGCAGAAGGAAGAAATCATCATAGGACCCTTGCTGAAGGTACAGTCTGGCGTACATCTACTGCCAGTGAAGGAAGGCCAGAACCTACAAGAGGGAAGCAAGATCCCCCCCTAAACATCTCATAGGGAACAGAGGGAGATATCGAATCCAAAGGACCCTCCAGCAGCTCTAGAACCAGTGCCCAGCCACCACACAGTGTGCCTTGCTAGGCTCTACAGCAGGGTTCCTAGGTGGGAAGTGCCAGAGAGTCTCTGTACCCGAAACCAAGTACAAGGCAGCTGCCAGCACAACACTCCTCAGCTTTGGGCCGTCCACCTTAAAGGACGACACAAACCCAGGGTGGAAGCTAGGAGAAGTGCATCGATCAGCATCTACTGATGTCTGCCTTAATGAACATTTTGGAGCCAATTGAGTTCCGCAAGCTGCAACCGTCTGCAACACTTAACATTGTTACAGTACAGTCGCTTAAAGACATTCGAGACATTGCTTCAGAACCACCTACCAGCACTGAGACAATGATTCCTGACCCCAAGCCTCTGTGTAGGCCAGCCTGCAGCCATCCATGCAGCTTCGCTCGATGAACTGGTTGCTGCCTGTTACCCGCAGCTGTCTTCTGTCTTGAACTCTTTCACAGAAGCTGCAAAGCGCCCTGAAACCGACTCAACCCTGTCGAGCACCAAGTAAACCTACAAGTGGAAGGTGCATTGTGGTTCTATTCCCCTGATCTTTCTCCAAAGGTCCCTGGAGACTTTTTAAAGTCATTGCTCCCTTTGTGCTGAAGCCAAGTATCCCTCAACTGTAGTGATTATTTACTGGACCAACCAACCTCCTGTCATTATTCAGAGTGCATCCCTATCCTTTGTATAACTGCCTGTCCTCTGTCTTCCTTTACAGGGTGGGTTGTATTTCGTAGTGTTGCTAGAACTGTCTGTTCTCATACTAACAAACTAGATATGTGTATACAAACTTGACTGCACAGTCCCTTTTATTTTTGGGTAATAATTGCATTTTCGCTGTGTTAAAACTAACCAACGATCCATGACCTTTCGCAGATAAGCCTGCAGTTCCATCCACATTACTAAAATAGGAAACGGAGGTTTATAATTTGCTTGTGTTTCCAATCTGTTCAGATCCCTTCTGGTGTACTAGAGGTGTGGGGCTGATTGATGGTTTAGAAACCGATATTCACCACTGGACAAATGTTGCCCTGGAAGTTGAGTTGTCACAATCATGCATGGTCCGGACTCGTGGGTGGAATAAGAAGCTTTGAGGGTTCGGATTGAGAGATTGAGTTCTTCTGGGCATCCTGGGCCTCTAAAGCAGACACCCTCCTACCTGCACGGTCTACAGACCTGCAATCCCCAATATGTGACAGCACCTCGCAGGAGCCTGAAAAGCAGCTGTGCCTGTAGACAGTGGTGGACCATGCCTGCAGAGTGCCTCCTGTCTGAGTGAATATTTGGGTGCGGGCAGCTATAAGTGGCGGACCACCTATAGCAGGAGGACAATCCACCCATCTGATGGGCCGCCGCTTGACATAAGGCCTCTGGCATAGAAGATTTATCAAGCTTGACATAAGACTTATGACATGGAAGATTTATCAAGCTTGACATAAGGCCTCTGACATGGAAGATTGACCAAGCTTAACATAAGGCTTCTGACATGGTAGATTGACCAAGCTTGACATAAGACCCCTGACATGGAAGATTGACCAAGCTTAACATAAGGCTTCTGACATGGTAGATTGACCAAGCTTGACATAAGGCCTCTGACATGGAAGATTCACCAAGCTTGACATAAGGTCTCTGACAGAGAAGATTGACCAAGCTTGATGTAAGGCCTCTGACATAGAAGTTTGACCAAGCTTGACATAAGGCCTCTGACATAGAAGTTTGACCAAGCTTGACATAAGGCCTCTGCCATGGAAGTTTGACCAAGCTTGACATAAGGCCACTGCCATGGAAGATTGACCAAGCTTGATATAAGGACTGTAACAGGGAAGATTGGCCAAGAAGCAGTGCCTTGACAACTTACCAATATTCTTCATTACACTGAACCATACTGTTGCTCATTAAACCCCCCCTCCCCTGTCCCCAAATCCCCCACTGCCCACCTGGTGCTTTGTAATGATTGATCAATTCTACTCAATGCTTTTCATTATTAACAAGAGTTCTTTCGGGGGGGGGGGGGGGTAACTCTATTCATGGATAATGCACCAAGCAGAAGGAGTTAGAATTGACAACCAACAATTGAAGTAGTCATGATAGCACAGCAAGTAGAGCGTTCGCTTTGACATCCATGCAGAGCCAGCTGACCCAGGTTCGAATCCTGGTGGGGCCAAACTCCTTCTCCTTTCATCCTTCTAAGGTCGATAAATGAGCATCACACACTGTGGGCATCACACACTGTGGGTAATTATAAGCAACGCTCAGATACCTGAGGGTTCGTAGTGCTAAATAAATTATTATTATTGTAGGGGAGGCAAGAAGGTGTCTCTCCCTGGAGGAGGGTCACCCTATGGAAAGGAAAGGGGGCAAACTGATAACTCCCTTCATTCTCTGGGGAACCATATTTGGATTTCGGACCTGGAGTTTGGGGTCTTTTTCTTATTCTGGGTTATTGTATTCAGAGCTGGCGAGTCTTCTGGTTGCCTGTTGGCCCTACTCACCAGTGGGCGATTGAAATACAACGCCCTTCGGATACAGACCCGTTTGGGGTGTCAGGCGAACATTAGCCTGGGGGGCTCTTGGTCAGTTTGGACTCATTCACCTTTCACACCTCCTAGAGGAAGACCAGAAACTATAAAACCGAACCCGGAGGAGTTTCATTTAAAGAAGTAAAGGAAACCTGCCCTCCTGTCCCGCTCCCCAGTTCCTCGGCACACACGCCTCACAAACCGCTTTCTGGCACACTGTGGTTTCATCACCGCCACCTCAAACCAGCCCGATTTGTAATATAAAACCCTTGACGCAGCAAACGTGGTGTGGCCTGTACAGCCTTCACATTTCCAACACCAAGCTAAACTAATTGCACCAAAACCGCAAGTTTCCAAAAAGAAATGCGTTTGCAGCCGTTTTTTTTAACACCCATCACCACAATAATGTTTTGCAGCACTTGACCAGTGGCTTATTATTGAATGCACTTTCTGTAGCACTTCAACATCACCCATCACTGGACTCCCCTTCCCCCAGCACTTAGACAGAGACCTGCAATCTAGTCCACTTGCTGGAGCATGTGATTAGCACTTAACACGCTTACGTCTGGTTTCTGTATTACCCTCAGCAACCAATCCTGCAATCTGACTAATTATACTAATTATAATTATAGTATAAACAATAACAGTGCGCAAACTGTTGGTGTACACTTTGCTGCCTCGCACTTACCCTTCTCTCTAGAGAATAACACATGTACCCAAAGTAGGATGAAACACTGTGGGAGCATAGATGCAGGGCCATTTTAAGCACTTTCGGGGCCCTGGGCACAGACATCTTTGGGGCCCCCCTCCACCAAACCAAACAAATTAAGGGATCAAGAATAATGGTTGCACCCCCAGCCCCACCCGTTGCACTCACAACCTATAGGTTGATATGCTGTCTCATAGCATAATAAGCACGTTTACTCCCTTTAGTCCCCTTACCCTCTTCATTCTTGCTCTAATCAGAATGATAAACAAGTAGCATTTGAAGACCAACATTAGCAGTCTACGAAGGGGTTACTGTTCTAGTACATACAGGAGACTTTTTATCAATAACACCCAGGAAGGTAGATGTTGTATTAAAGCAGGACCGTATGTAAAAGGTACATGTAACCCATTATAGACAGAGAACTCACATTAGCTGCCTCACAGAATGCAAACGTGCTCATGCATGGATAGAAACCACCAAATGGAAGGAAGGAGAACTCTACACATACCATAGCATGGATAGTGGAGGCAGGTTAGAAGCTACCGGGAAGGTGTCTTTATCCAGACAGACTGAGATTAGAAGTGGGACATGGTTTTCAAATAGTGTTGCCATTAGATATCAAAGGAACAAATGCCTGCGGTGTGCGATATAAATATGCTCACTATTAAAGTGGAAGCAACCCTATAGCCAGTGAAACCATGAATAAGTCTTTCATGAAGATCATAACATGAGAAGGAAATCACTCTGAAGGGCTGACAAGTTTGAAAGGTTTAGGGATTCGCAACACTGAGAGGTTAGGCAATATAAGATTAAACGAGATGCCCAGGATCACACATTGGTTAAGGGCTGAAGGGGAGAAGTTGGGATTTGTGCCAACAGCGCAATTTCTGCATTTGAACACTTTCTTTTCCAGTTCTTAGTATTAACTAAAACAATCTCATTTTATAAAACGGACTTGGAATGTTCACAAATCACATTACCAAACAAATTACATTGCCAAACATTACCATTAGGACTAAGAGGGATAAGGAAAGGCTGCAGATGCCCAGAGGCGCCTCTTCTACAAGATTCCATGTGAAAGACAGTGTCAGGCCCTAGAACTGAGAGGGATAAGGAAGGGCTGCAGATGCCCATGGGCACCTCTTCTGCAAGTCTCCATGTGAAAGCCAGTGCCACGCCCGAGGACTGAGAGGGATAAGGACAGGCTGCAGATGCCCATGGGTGCCTCTTCTGCAAGATTCCGTGTGAAAGCCAGTGCCACGCCTGAGGACTGAGAGGGATAAGGAAGGGCTGCAGATGCCCATGGGTGCCTCTTCTGTAAGACTCCATGTGAAATCCTGTGCCATGCCCTAGGACTAAGAGGGATAAGGATGGGCTGCAGATGCGCATGGGCACCTCTTCTGCAAGATTCCATTTGAAAGCCACTGACAAGCCCTAGGAATGAGATTGATAAGGAAGGGCTGCAGATGCCCATGGGCGCCTCTTCTGCAAGATTCCATGTGAATTCCTTTGCCAAGCCTTAGGACTGAAAGGGATAATGAAAGTCTGCAGATGCCCATGGGCTCCTCTTCTGCAAGATTTCATGTGAAAGCCAGTGCCACGCCCGAGGAATGAGAGGGATAAGGAAGGGCTGCAGATTCCTATGGGCACTTCTTCTGCAAGACTCCATGTGAAAGCCAGTGCCACGCCTTAGGACTGAGAGGGATAAGGAAGAGCTGCAGATGCCCATGGGCGCCTCTTCTGCAAGACTCCATGTGAAATCTGGTGCCACGCCCTAGGACTGAGAGGGGTAAGGATGGGCTGCAGATACCCATGGGCACCTCTTCTGCAAGATTCCATATGAAAGCCACTGACAAGACCTAGGACTGAGAGGGATAAGGAAGGGCTGCAGATGCCCATAGGCGCCTCTTCTGCAAGCTTCCATGTGAATTCCTGTGCCAAGCCTTAGGACTGAAAGGGATAAGGAAGGGCTGCAGATGCCCATGGGCACCTCTTCTGCAAGATTCAACGTAAAAGCCAGTGCCACGCCTTAGGACTGAGAGGGATAAGGAAGGGCTGCAGATGCCCATGGGTGCCTCTTCTGCAAGATATTATGTCAAAGCCAGTGCCACGCCCGAGGACTAAGAGGGATAAGGAAGGGCTGCAGATTCCCATGGGCGCCTCTTCTGCAAGACTCCATGTGAAAGCCAGTGCCACGCCCTAGGACTAAGAGGCCTAAGGAAGGGCTGCAGATGCCCATGGGCGCCTCTTCTGCAAGACTCCATGTGAAATCCTGTGCCATGCCTGAGGACTGAGAGGGATAAGGAAGGGCTGCAGATGCCCATGGGCGCCTCTTCTGCAAGACTCCATGTGAAATCCTGTGCCATGTCTGAGGACTGAAAGGGATAAGGAAGGGCAGCAGATGCCCATGGGCGCCTCTTCTGAAAGATTCCATGTGAATTCCTGGGCTAAGCCTTTGGACTGAGAGGGATAAGGAAGAGCTGTAGATGCCCATGGGCGCCTCTTCTGCAAGATTACATGTGAAAGCCAGTGCCTCACCCGAGGACTGAGAGGGATAGGGAAGGGCTGCAGATTCCCATGGGTGCATCTTCTGCAAGACTCCATGTGAAAGCCAATGCCACGCCCGAGGACTGAGAAGGATAAGGAAGGGCTGCAGATGCCCATGGGCGCCTCTTCTACAAGATTCCATGTGAAAGCCAGTGCCACGCCCTAGGACTGAGAGGGATAAAACAGGGCTGCAGATGCCCATGGGCGCCTCTTCTGAGAGATTCCATGTGAATTCCTGTGCCAAGCCTTAGGACTGAAAGGGATAAGGAAGGGCTGCAGATGCCCATGGGCGCCTCTTCTGCAAGATTTCATGTGAAAGCCAGTGCCACACCCGAGGAATGAGAGGGATAAGGAAGAGCTGCAGATGCCCATGTTTGCCTCTTCTGCAAGATTCCATGTGAAAGCCAGTGCCACGCCCGAGCGCCCAAGGGCGCCTCTTCTGAAGATTCCATGTGAATTCCTGTGCCAAGCCTTAGGACTGTGAGGGATAAGTCAGGGCTGCAGATGCCCATGGGCGCCTCTTCTGCAAGATTCCATGTGAAAGCCAGTGCCAAGCCTAAGAACTGAGAGGGATAAGGAAAGGCTGCAGATGCCCATGGGTGCCTCTTCTGCAAGATTCTGTGTGAAAGCCAGTGCCACGCCTGAGGACTGAGAGGGATAATGAAGGGCTGCAGATGCCCATGGGCACCTCTTCTGCCAGACTCCATGTGAAAGCCAGTGCCACGCCGGAGAACTGAGAGGGATAAGGAAGGGATACAGATGCCCATGGGCTCCTCTTCTGCAAGAGTCCATGTGAAAGCCAGTGCCACGCCCTTGGACTGAAAGGGATAAGGGAGGGCTGCAGATGCCCATGGACACCTCTTCTGCAAGATTTCATGTGAAAGACAGTGCCATCACCCGAGGACTGAGAGGGATAGGGAAGGGCTACTGATTCCCATGGACACCTCTTCTGCAAGATTCCGTGTGAAAGCCAGTGCCACGCCCGAGGACTGAGAGGGATAAGGAAGGGCTGCAGATGCCCATGGGTGCCTCTTCAGCAAGATTCCATGTGAAAGCAAGTGCCACGCCCGAGGACTGAGAGGAATAAGGAAGGGCTGCAGATGCCCATGGACACCTCTTCTGCAAGATTTCATGTAAAAGCCAATGCCACGCCTGAGGACTGAGAAGGATAAGGAAGGGCTGCATATGCCCATGGGCGCCTCTTCTGCAAGATTTCATGTGAAAGCCAATGCCACGCCTGAGGACTGAGAAGGATAAGGAAGGGCTGCATATGCCCATGGGTGTCTCTTCTGCAAGATTCTGTGTGAAAGCCAGTGCCACGCCCGAGGACTGAGAGGGATAAAGAAGGGCTGCAGATGCCCATGGGTGCCTCTTCTGCAACATTTCATGTGAAAGGCAGTGCCACGCCCGCGGACTGAGAGGGATAAGGAAGGGCTGCAGATTCCCATGGGTGCCTCTTCTGAAAGACTCCATGTGATAGCCAATGCCACGCCCGAGGACTGAGAAGGATAAGGAAGGGCTGCAGATGCCCATGGGTGCTTCTTCTGCAAGATTCCGTGTGAAAGCCAGTGAAACGCCCTAGGACTGAGAGTGATAAGGATGGGCTGCAGATGCGCATGGGCGCCTCCACTGCAAGATTCCATGTGAAAGCCACTGACAAGCCCTAGGAATGAGAGGGATAAGGAAGGGCTGCAGAATCCCATGGGCGCCTCTTCTGCAAGACTGCATGTGAAAGCCAGTGTCACGCCCTGGGACTGAGAGGGATGAGGAAGGGCTGCAGATTCCCATGGGTGCCTCTTCTGCAAGACTCAATGTGAAAGCCAATGCCACGCCCGAGGACTGAGAAGGATAAGGAAGGGCTGCAGATGCCCATGGGTGCTTCTTCTGCAAGATTCTGTGTGAAAGCCTGTGCAATGCCCTAGGACTGAGAGTGATAAGGATGGGCTGCAGATGCCCATGGGCGCCTCTTCTGCAAGATTTCATGTGAAAATCGGTGCCACGCCCGAGGACTGAGAGGGATAAGGAAGGGCTGCAGAATCCCATGGGCGCCTCTTCTGCAAGACTCCATGTGAAAGCCAGTGCCACGTCCGAGGACTGAGAGGGATAAGGAAGGGCTGCAGATGCCCATGGGCACCTCTTCTGCAAGATTCCACATGAAAGACAGTGCCACGCCTTTGGACTGAGAGGGATAAGGAAGGGCTGCATATGCCCATTTGTGCCTCTTCTGCAAGATTTCATGTGAAAGACAGTGTCAGGCCATGGATTTGAGAGGGATAAGGAAGGGCTGCAGATGCCCATGGGCACCTCTTCTGCAAGATTCCATGTGAAAGACAGTGCCATGCCCTCAGACTCAGAGGGATAAGGAAGGGCTGCAGATGCCCATGGGCACCTCTTCTGCAAGTCTCCATGTGAAAGCCAGTGCCACGCCCGAGGACTGAGAGGGATAAGGAAGAGCTGCAGATGCCCATGTTTGCCTCTTCTGCAAGATTCCATGTGAAAGCCAGTGCCACGCCCGAGGACTGAGAGGGATAAGGAAGGGCTGCAGATGCCCATGGGCACCTCTTCTGCAAGATTCCACATGAAAGTCAGTGCCACGCCCGAGGACTGAGAGGGATAAGGAAGGGCTGCAGATGCCCATGGGCGCCTCTTCTGCAAGATTTCATGTGAAAATCGGTGCCACGCCCGAGGACTGAGAGGGATAAGGAAGGGCTGCAGAATCCCATGGGCGCCTCTTCTGCAAGACTCCATGTGAAAGCCAGTGCCACGTCCGAGGACTGAGAGGGATAAGGAAGGGCTGCAGATGCCCATGGGCACCTCTTCTGCAAGATTCCACATGAAAGTCAGTGCCACGCCCGAGGACTGAGAGGGATAAGGAAGGGCTGCAGATGCCCATGGGTGCCTCTTCTGCAAGACTCCATGTGAAAGACAGTGTCAGGCCATGGATTTGAGAGGGATAAGGAAGGGCTGCAGATGCCCATGGGCACCTCTTCTGCAAGATTCCATGTGAAAGACAGTGCCATGCCCTCAGACTCAGAGGGATAAGGAAGGGCTGCAGATGCCCATGGGCACCTCTTCTGCAAGTCTCCATGTGAAAGACAGTGCCACGCCCGAGGACTGAGAGGGATAAGGAAGAGCTGCAGATGCCCATGTTTGCCTCTTCTGCAAGATTCCATGTGAAAGCCAGTGCCACGCCCGAGCACCCAAGGGCGCCTCTTCTGAAAGATTCCATGTGAATTCCTGTGCCAAGCCTTAGGACTGAGAGGGATAAGGAAGGTCTGCAGATGCCCATGTGTGCCTCTTCTGCAAGACTCCATGTGAAAGCCAGTGCCATGCCCGAGTACTGAAAGGGATAAGGAAGGGCTACAGATGCCCATGGGCGCCTCTTCTGCAAGACTCCATGTGAAAACCAGTGCCACTCCCGAGGACTGAGAGGGATAGGGAAGAGCTGCAGATTCCCATGGGTGCCTCTTCTGTAAGACTCCATGTGAAAGCCAATGCCACGCCCGAGGACTGAGAGGGATAAGGAAGGGCTGCAGATGCCCATGGGTGCATCTTCTGCAAGATTCTGTGTGAAAGCCAGTGCCCCGCCCGAGGACAGAGAGGGATAAGGAAGGGCTGCATATGCCCATGGGTGCCTCTTCTGCAAGATTTCATGTGAAAGTCAGTGCCACGCCCGAGGAATGAGAGGGATAAGGAAGGGCTGCAGATTCCCATGGGTGCCTCTTCTGGAAGACTCCATGTGAAAGCCAGTGCAACGCCCTAGGACTGAGAGGGATAAGGAAGGGCTGCAGATGCCCATGGGCACCTCTTCTGCAAGATTCCATGTGAATTCCTGTGCCAAGCCTTAGGACGGAGAGGGATAAGGAAGGGCTGCAGATGCCCGTGGGCACCTCTTCTGCAAGATTCCATGTGAAAGACAGTGCCAGGCACTAGGACTGAGAGGGATAAGGAAGGGCTGCAGATGCCCATGGGTGCCTCTTCTGCAGGATTCCATGTGAAAGCCATTGCCAAGCCTTAGGACTGGGATAGATAAGGAAGGGCTGCAGATGCCCATGGGCGCCTCATCTGCAAGACTCCATGTGAAATCCATTGCCACTCCCTAGGACTGAGAGGGATAAGGATGGGCTGCAGATGGCCATGGGCACCTCTTCTGCAAGATTCCATGTGAAAGCCACTGACAAGCCCTAGGACTGAGAGGGATATGGAAGGACTGCAGATGCCCATAGGCGCCTCTTCTGCAAGCTTCCTTGTGAATTCCTGTGCCAAGCCTTAGGACTGAAAGGGATAAGGAAGGGCTGCAGATGCCCATGGGCACCTCTTCTGCAAGATTCAACGTGAAAGCCAGTGCCGCACCTTAGAACTGAGAGGGATAAGGAAGGGCTGCAGATGCCCAGGGGTGCCTCTTCTGCAAGATTTTATGTGAAAGCCAGTGCCACGCACGAGGACTGAGAGGGATAAGGAAGGGCTGCAGAATCCCATGGGCGCCTCTTCTGCAAGACTCCATGTGAAAGCCAGTGCCACGCCTTAGGACTGAGAGGGATAAGGAAGAGCTGCAGATGCCCATGGGCGCCTCTTCTGCAAGACTCCATTTGAATTCCTGTGCCAAACCTTAGGAATGAAAGGGATAAGGAAGGGCTGCAGATGCCCATGGGTGCCTCTTCTGCAAGATTTAATGTGAAAGTCAGTGCCACGCCCAAGGACTGAGAAGGATAAGGAAGGGCTGCATATGCCCATGGGTGCCTCTTCTGCAAGATTTAATGTGAAAGTCAGTGCCACGCCCAAGGACTGAGAGGGATAAGGAAGGGCTGCAGATGCCCATGGGTGCCTCTTCTGCAAGATTTAATGTGAAAGTCAGTGCCACGCCCAAGGACTGAGAAGGATAAGGAAGGGCTGCATATGCCCATGGGTGCCTCTTCTGCAAGATTTAATGTGAAAGTCAGTGCCACGCCCAAGGACTGAGAGGGATAAGGAAGGGCTGCAGATGCCCATGGGCGCCTCTTCTGCAAGACTCCATGTGAAATCCGGTGCCACGCCCGAGGACTGAGAGGGATAAGGAAGTGCTGCAGATGCCCATGGGTGCCTCTTCTGCAAGACTCCATGTGAAAGCTAGTGCCACGCCTTAGGACTGAGAGGGATAAGGAAGGGCTGCAGATACCCATGGGCACCTCTTCTGCAAGATTCCATGTGAAAGCTAGTGCAACACCCGAGGACTGGGAGGGATAAGGGAGGGCTGCAGATGCCCATGTACACCTCTTCTGCAAGATTTCATGTGAAAGCCAGGGCCACACCCGAGGACTGAGAGGGATAAGGAAGGGCTGCAGATGCCCATGGGCGCCTCTTCTGCAAGACTCCATGTGAAAGCGAGTGCCACGCACGAGGACTGAGAGGGATAAGGAATGGCTGCAGATGCCCATGGGTGCCTCTTCTGCAAGATTCTGTGTGAAAGCCAGTGCCACGCCTGAGAACTGAGAGGGATAAGGAAGGGCTGCAGATGCCCATGGGTGCCTCTTCTGCAAGACTCCATGTGAAATCCTGTGCCACGCCCTAGGACTAAGAGGGATAAGGATGGGCTGCAGATGCGCATGGGCACCTCTTCTGCAAGATTCCATTTGAAAGCCACTGACAAGCCCTAGGAATGAGATTGATAAGGAAGGGCTGCAGATTCCCATGGGCGCCTCTTCTGCAAAATTCCATGTGAATTCCTTTGCCAAGCCTTAGGACTGAGAGGGATAAGGAAGGTCTGCAGATGCCTATGGGCACCTCTTCTGCAAGATTCCACATGAAAGCCAGTGCCACGCCTTTGGACTGAGAGTGAAAAGGAAGGGCTGTAGAAGCCCCTGGGATCCTCTTC
Source organism: Ambystoma mexicanum (assembly GCF_040938575.1). NCBI lineage: Eukaryota > Metazoa > Chordata > Amphibia > Caudata > Ambystomatidae > Ambystoma > Ambystoma mexicanum. The sequence continues at coordinate 1,512,321,760 of NC_090922.1, forward strand.
TCCAAGATTTCATGTGAAAGCCAGTGCCACGCCCGAGGAATGAGAGGGATAAGGAAGGGCTGCAGATTCCTATGGGCACCTCTTCTGCAAGACTCCATGTGAAAGCCAGTGCCACGCCTTAGGACTGAGAGGGATAAGGAAGAGCTGCAGATGCCCATGGGTGCCTCTTCTGCAAGATTCCATGTGAAAGCCACTGACAAGACCTAGGACTGAGAGGTATAAGGAAGGGCTGCAGATGCCCATAGGCGCCTCTTCTGCAAGCTTCCATGTGAATTCCTGTGCCAAGCCTTAGGACTGAAAGGGATAAGGAAGGGCTGCAGATGCCCATGGGCACCTCTTTTGCAAGATTCAACGTGAAAGCCAGTGCCACGCCTTAGGACTGAGAGGGATAAGGAATGGCTGCAGATGCCCATGGGCGCCTCTTCTGCAAGACTCCATGTGAAATCCTGTGCCACGCCCTAGGACGGAGAGGGATAAGGAAGGGCTGCAGATGCCCATATGCGCCTCTTCTGCAAGACTCCATGTGAAAGCCAGTGCTATGCCGAGGACTGAGAGGGATAAGGAAGGGCTGGAGATGCCCATGTGCGCCTCTTCTGCAAGACTCCATGTGAAAGCTAGTGCAACACCCGAGGACTGAGAGGGATAAGGGAGGGCTGCAGATGCCCATGTACACCTCTTCTGCAAGATTTCATGTGAAAGCCAGCGCCACACCCGAGGACTGAGAGGGGTAAGGAAGGGCTGCAGATGCCCATGGGCGCCTCTTCTGCAAGACTCCATGTGAAAGCTAGTGCAACACCCGAGGACTGAGAGGGATAAGGAAGGGCTGCAGATGCCCATGTACACCTCTTCTGCAAGATTCCATGTGAAAGCCAGTGCCACACCCGAGGACTGAGAGGGATAAGGAAGGGCTGCAGATGCACATGGGTGCCTCTTCTGCAAGATTCTGTGTGAAAGCCAGTGCCACGCCCGAGGACTGAGAGGGATAAGGAAGGGCTGCAGATGCCCATGGGCGCCTCTTCTGCAAGACTCCTTGTGAAATCCTGTGCCACGCCCCAGGACTGAGAGGGATAAGGAAGGGCTGCAGATGCCTATGGGTGCCTCTTCTGAAAGATTCCATGTGAATTCCTGTGCCAAGCCTTAGGACTGAAAGGGATAAGGAAGAGCTGCAGATGCCCATGGGCGCCTCTTCTGCAAGACTCCATGTGAAAGCCAGTGCCAAGCCTGAGAACTGAGAGGGATAAGGAAGGGCTGCAGATGCCCATGGGTGCCTCTTCTGCAAGATTCCATGTGAAAGACAGTGTCAGGCCCTAGAACTGAGAGGGATAAGGAAGGGCTGCAGATGCCCATGGGCACCTCTTCTGCAAGATTCCATGTGAAAGACAGTGCCATGCCCTCAGACTCAGAGGGATAAGGAAGGGCTGCAGATGCCCATGGGTGCCTCTTCTGCAAGACTCCATGTGAAAGCTAGTGCCATGCCCGAGGAGTGAGAGGGATAAGGAAGGGCTACAGATGCCCATGGGCGCCTTTTCTGCAAGACTCCATGTGAAAGCTAGTGCCACGCCAGAGGACTGAGAGGGATAAGGAAGGGCTACAGATGCCCATGTGCGCCTCTTCTGCAAGACTCCATGTGAAAGCTAGTGCCATGCCCGAGGAGTGAGAGGGATAAGGAAGGGCTACAGATGCCCATGGGCGCCTTTTCTGCAAGACTCCATGTGAAAGCTAGTGCCACGCCAGAGGACTGAGAGGGATAAGGAAGGGATGCAGATGCCCATGGACACCTCTTCTGCAAGATTTCATGTGAAAGCCAGTGCCACACCCAAGGACTGAGAGGGATAGGAAAGGGCTGCAGATTCCCATGGGTGCCTCTTCTGCAAGACTCCATGTGAAAGCCAGTGCCACGCACGAGGACTGAGAGGGATAAGCAAGGGCTGCAGATGCCCATGGGTGCCTCTTCTGCAAGATTCTGTGTGAAAGCCAGTGCCACGCCTGAGAACTGAGAGGGATAAGGAAGGGCTGCAGATGCCCATGGGTGCCTCTTCTGCAAGACTCCATGTGAAATCCTGTGCCACGCCCTAGGACTAAGAGGGATAAGGATGGGCTGCAGATGCGCATGGGCACCTCTTCTGCAAGATTCCATTTGAAAGCCACTGAAAAGCTCTAGGAATGAGATTGATAAGGAAGGGCTGCAGATTCCCATGGGCGCCTCTTCTGCAAAATTCCATGTGAATTCCTTTGCCAAGCCTTAGGACTGAGAGGGATAAGGATGGGCTGCAGATGTGCATGGGCACCTCTTCTGCAAGATTCCATTTGAAAGCCACTGAAAAGCCCTAGGAATTAGATTGATAAGGAAGGTCTGCAGATGCCTATGGGCACCTCTCCTGCAAGATTCCACATGAAAGCCAGTGCCACGCCTTTGGACTGAGAGGGATAAGGATGGGCTGCAGATGTGCATGGGCACCTCTTCTGCAAGATTCCATTTGAAAGCCACTGAAAAGCCCTAGGAATTAGATTGATAAGGAAGGTCTGCAGATGCCTATGGGCACCTCTTCTGCAAGATTCCACATGAAAGCCAGTGCCACGCCTTTGGACTGAGAGTGAAAAGGAAGGGCTGCAGATGCCCATGGGCTCCTCTTCTGAAAGATTTCATGTGAAAGCCAGTGCCACGCCCGAGGAATGAGAGGGATAAGGAAGGGCTGCAGATTCCTATGGGCACCTCTTCTGCAAGACTCCATGTGAAAGCCAGTGCCACGCCTTAGGACTGAGAGGGATAAGGAAGAGCTGCAGATGCCCATGGGTGCCTCTTCTGCAAGCTTCCATGTGAACTCCTGTGCCAAGCCTTAGGACTCAAAGGGATAAGAAAGGGCTGCAGATGCCCATGGGCACCTCTTCTGCAAGATTCAACGTGAAAGCCAGTGCCACGCCTTAGGACTGAGAGGGATAAGGAAGGGCTGCAGATGCCCATGGGCGCCTCTTCTGCAAGACTCCATGTGAAATCCGGTGCCACGCCCTAGGACTGAGAGGGGTAAGGATGGGCTGCAGATGCCCATGGGCACCTCTTCTGCAAGATTCCATGTGAAAGCCACTGACAAGACCTAGGACTGAGAGGGATAAGGAAGGGCTGCAGATGCCCATAGGCGCCTCTTCTGCAAGCTTCCATGTGAATTCCTGTGACAAGCCTTAGGACTGAAAGGGATAAGGAAGGGCTGCAGATGCCCATGGGCACCTCTTCTGCAAGATTCAACGTGAAAGCCAGTGCCACGCCTTAGGACTGAGAGGGATAAGGAAGGGCTGCAGATGTCCATGGGTGCCTCTTCTGCAAGACTCCATTTGAAAGCCAGTGCCACGCCCGAGGACTGAGAGGGATAAGGAAGGGCTGCAGATTCCCATGGGCGCCTCTTCTGCAAGACTCCATGTGAAAGCCAGTGCCACGCCCTAGGACTGAGAGGGATAAGGAAGGGCTGCAGATGCCCATGGGTGCCTCTTCTGCAAGACTCCATGTGAAAGCCAGTGCCACGCCCTAGGACTGAGAGGGATATCAAAGGGCTGCAGATTCCCATGGGCGCCTCTTCTGCAAGAATACATGTGAAAGCCAGTGCCACGCCCTAGGACTGAGAGGGATAAGGAAGGGCTGCAGATGTCCATGTGCGCCTCTTCTGCAAGACTCCATGTGAAAGCCAGTGCTATGCCGAGGACTGAGAGGGATAAGGAAGGGCTGGAGATGCCCATGTGCGCCTCTTCTGCAAGACTCCATGTGAAAGCTAGTGCAACACCCGAGGACTGAGAGGGATAAGGGAGGGCTGCAGATGCCCATGTACACCTCTTCTGCAAGATTTCATGTGAAAGCCAGGGCCACACCCGAGGACTGAGAGGGGTAAGGAAGGGCTGCAGATGCCCATGGGCGCCTCTTCTGCAAGACTCAATGTGAAAGCTAGTGCAACACCCGAGGACTGAGAGGGATAAGGAAGGGCTGCAGATGCCTATGGGTGCCTCTTCTGAAAGATTCCATGTGAATTCCTGTGCCAAGCCTTAGGACTGAAAGGGATAAGGAAGAGCTGCAGATGACCATGGGCGCCTCTTCTGCAAGACTCCATGTGAAAGCCAGTGCCAAGCCTTAGAACTGAGAGGGATAAGGAAGGGCTGCAGATGCCCATGGGTGCCTCTTCTGCAAGATTCCATGTGAAAGACAGTGTCAGGCCCTAGAACTGAGAGGGATAAGGAAGGGCTGCAGATGCACATGTGTGCCTCTTCTGCAAGATTCTGTTTGAAAGCCAGTGCCACGCCCGAGGACTGAGAGGGATAAGGAAGGGCTGCAGATGCCCATGGGCGCCTCTTCTGCAAGACTCCTTGTGAAATCCTGTGCCACGCCCCAGGACTGAGAGGGATAAGGAAGGGCTGCAGATGCCTATGGGTGCCTCTTCTGAAAGATTCCATGTGAATTCCTGTGCCAAGCCTTAGGACTGAAAGGGATAAGGAAGAGCTGCAGATGCCCATGGGCGCCTCTTCTGCAAGACTCCATGTGAAAGCCAGTGCCAAGCCTTAGAACTGAGAGGGATAAGGAAGGGCTGCAGATGCCCATGGGTGCCTCTTCTGCAAGATTCCATGTGAAAGACAGTGTCAGGCCCTAGAACTGAGAGGGATAAGGAAGGGCTGCAGATGCCCATGGGCACCTCTTCTGCAAGATTCCATGTGAAAGACAGTGCCATGCCCTCAGACTCAGAGGGATAAGGAAGGGCTGCAGATGCCCATGGGCGCCTCTTCTGCAAGTCTCCATGTGAAAGCCAGTGCCACGCCCGAGGACTGAGAGGGATAAGGACAGGCTGCAGATGCCCATGGGTGCCTCTTCTGCAAGACTCCATGTGAAAGCTAGTGCCATGCCCGAGGAGTGAGAGGGATAAGGAAGGGCTACAGATGCCCATGGGCGCCTTTTCTGCAAGACTCCATGTGAAAGCTAGTGCCACGCCAGAGGACTCAGAGGGATAAGGAAGGGCTACAGATGCCCATGGGTGCCTCTTCTGCAAGACTCCATGTGAAAGCCAGTGCCACGCCCTAGGACTGAGAGGGATATCAAAGGGCTGCAGATTCCCATGGGCGCCTCTTCTGCAAGAATACATGTGAAAGCCAGTGCCACGCCCTAGGACTGAGAGGGATAAGGAAGGGCTGCAGATGTCCATGTGCGCCTCTTCTGCAAGACTCCATGTGAAAGCCAGTGCTATGCCGAGGACTGAGAGGGATAAGGAAGGGCTGGAGATGCCCATGTGCGCCTCTTCTGCAAGACTCCATGTGAAAGCTAGTGCAACACCCGAGGACTGAGAGGGATAAGGGAGGGCTGCAGATGCCCATGTACACCTCTTATGCAAGATTTCATGTGAAAGCCAGGGCCACACCCGAGGACTGAGAGGGGTAAGGAAGGGCTGCAGATGCCCATGGGCGCCTCTTCTGCAAGACTCAATGTGAAAGCTAGTGCAACACCCGAGGACTGAGAGGGATAAGGAAGGGCTGCAGATGCCTATGTACACCTCTTCTGCAAGATTCCATGTGAAAGCCAGTGCCACACCCGAGGACTGAGAGGGATAAGGAAGGGCTGCAGATGCACATGTGTGCCTCTTCTGCAAGATTCTGTGTGAAAGCCAGTGCCACGCCCGAGGACTGAGAGGGATAAGGAAGGGCTGCAGATGCCCATGGGCGCCTCTTCTGCAAGACTCCTTGTGAAATCCTGTGCCACGCCCCAGGACTGAGAGGGATAAGGAAGGGCTGCAGATGCCTATGGGTGCCTCTTCTGAAAGATTCCATGTGAATTCCTGTGCCAAGCCTTAGGACTGAAAGGGATAAGGAAGAGCTGCAGATACCCATGGGCGCCTCTTCTGCAAGACTCCATGTGAAAGCCAGTGCCAAGCCTTAGAACTGAGAGGGATAAGGAAGGGCTGCAGATGCCCATGGGTGCCTCTTCTGCAAGATTCCATGTGAAAGACAGTGTCAGGCCCTAGAACTGAGAGGGATAAGGAAGGGCTGCAGATGCCCATGGGCACCTCTTCTGCAAGATTCCATGTGAAAGACAGTGCCATGCCCTCAGACTCAGAGGGATAAGGAAGGGCTGCAGATGCCCATGGGCGCCTCTTCTGCAAGTCTCCATGTGAAAGCCAGTGCCACGCCCGAGGACTGAGAGGGATAAGGACAGGCTGCAGATGCCCATGGGTGCCTCTTCTGCAAGACTCCATGTGAAAGCTAGTGCCATGCCCGAGGAGTGAGAGGGATAAGGAAGGGCTACAGATGCCCATGGGCGCCTTTTCTGCAAGACTCCATGTGAAAGAAAGTGCCACGCCAGAGGACTGAGAGGGATAAGGAAGGGATGCAGATGCCCATGGACACCTCTTCTGCAAGATTTCATGTTAAAGCCAGTGCCACACCCAAGGACTGAGAGGGATAGGAAAGGGCTGCAGATTCCCATGGGTGCCTCTTCTGCAAGACTCCATGTGAAAGCCAGTGCCACGCACGAGGACTGAGAGGGATAAGCAAGGGCTGCAGATGCCCATGGGTGCCTCTTCTGCAAGATTCTGTGTGAAAGCCAGTGCCACGCCTGAGAACTGAGAGGGATAAGGAAGGGCTGCAGATGCCCATGGGTGCCTCTTCTGCAAGACTCCATGTGAAATCCTGTGGCACGCCCTAGGACTAAGAGGGATAAGGATGGGCTGCAGATGCGCATGGGCACCTCTTCTGCAAGATTCCATTTGAAAGCCACTGAAAAGCCCTAGGAATGAGATTGATAAGGAAGGGCTGCAGATTCCCATGGGCGCCTCTTCTGCAAAATTCCATGTGAATTCCTTTGCCAAGCCTTAGGACTGAGTGGGATAAAGAAGGGCTGCAGATGCCCATGGGCACCTCTTCTGCAAGATTCCATGTGAAAGCCAGTGCCACGCCCGAGGAATGAGAGGGATAAGGAAGGGCTGCAGATTCCTATGGGCACCTCTTCTGCAAGACTCCATGTGAAAGGCAGTGCCACGCCTTAGGACTGAGAGGGATAAGGAAGAGCTGCAGATGCCCATGGGTGCCTCTTCTGCAAGCTTCCATGTGAATTCCTGTGCCAAGCCTTAGGACTGAAAGGGATAAGGAAGGGCTGCAGATGCCCATGGGCACCTCTTCTGCAAGATTCAACGTGAAAGCCAGTGCCACGCCTTAGGACTGAGAGGAATAAGGAAGGGCTGCAGATGCCCATGGGCGCCTCTTCTGCAAGACTCCATGTGAAATCCGGTGCCACGCCCTAGGACTGAGAGGGGTAAGGATGGGCTGCAGATGCCCATGGGCACCTCTTCTGCAAGATTCCATGTGAAAGCCACTGACAAGACCTAGGACTGAGAGGGATAAGGAAGGGCTGCAGATGCCCATAGGCGCCTCTTCTGCAAGCTTCCATGTGAATTCCTGTGCCAAGCCTTAGGACTGAAAGGGATAAGGAAGGGCTGCAGATGCCCATGGGCACCTCTTCTGCAAGATTCAACGTGAAAGCCAGTGCCACACCTTAGGACTGAGAGGGATAAGGAAGGGCTGCAGATGTCCATGGGTGCCTCTTCTGCAAGACTCCATTTGAAAGCCAGTGCCACGCCCGATGACTGAGAGGGATAAGGAAGGGCTGCAGATTCCCATGGGCGCCTCTTCTGCAAGACTCCATGTGAAAGCCAGTGCCACGCCCTAGGACTGAGAGGGATAAGGAAGGGCTGCAGATGCCCATGGGTGCCTCTTCTGCAAGACTCCATGTGAAAGCCAGTGCCACGCCCTAGGACTGAGAGGGATATCAAAGGGCTGCAGATTCCCATGGGCGCCTCTTCTGCAAGAATCCATGTGAAAGCCAGTGACACGCCCTAGGACTGAGAGGGATAAGGAAGGGCTGCAGATCCCCATGGGCGAATCTTCTGCAAGATTCCATTTGAATTCCTGTGCCAAGCCTTAGGACTGAGAGGGGTAAGGATGGGCTGCAGATGCCCATGGGTGCCTCTTCTGCAAGACTCTATGTGAAATCCTGTGCCACACCCTAGGACTGAGAGGGATAAGGAAGGGCTGCAGATGCCCATGGGCGCCTCTTCTGCAAGACTCCATGTGAAATCCTGTGCCATGCCTGAGGACTGAGAGGGATAAGGAAGGGCAGCAGATGCCCATGGGCGCCTCTTCTGAAAGATTCCATGTGAATTCCTGTGCCAAGCCTTCGGACTGAGAGGGATAAGGAAGAGCTGTAGATGCCCATGGGCACCTCTTCTGCAAGATTTCATGTGAAAGCCAGTGCAACGCCCTAGGAATAAGAGGGATAAGGAAGGGCTGCATATTCGCATGGGCGCCTCTTCTGCAAGACTCCATGTGAAATCCTGTGCCATGCCTGAGGACTGAGAGGGCTAAGGAAGGGCTGCAGATGCCCATGTGTGCCTATTCTGCAAGACTCCATGTGAAAGCCAGTGCCACGCCCAAGGACTGAGATGGATAAGGAAGGGCTGCAGATGCCCATGGGCGCCTCTTCTGCAAGATTCTGTGTGAAAGCCAGTGCCACACACGAGGACTGAGAGGGATAAGGAAGGGCTGCAGATTCCCATGGGCGCCTTTTCTGCAAGACTCCATGTGAAAGCCAGTGCCACACCTTAGGACGGAGAGGGATAAGGAAGGGCTGCAGATGCCCATGGACGTCTCTTCTGTAAGTCTCCATGTGAAAGCCAGTGCCATTCCCGAGGACTGAGAGGGATAAGGAAGGGCTGCAGATGCCCATGGGCGCCTCTTCTGCAAGATTCCATGTGAAAGCCAGTGCCACGCCCGAGGACTGAGAGGGATAAGGAAGGGCTGCAGGTGCCCATGGGCGCCTTTTTTGCAAGATTCCATGTGAAAGCCAGTGCCACGCCCTAGGACTGAGAGGGATATCAAAGGGCTGCAGATTCCCATGGGCACCTCTTCTGCAAGAATCCATGTGAAAGCCAGTGCCACGCCCTAGGACTGAGAGGGATAAGGAAGGGCTGCAGATGTCCATGTGCGCCTCTTCTGCAAGTCTCCATGTGAAAGCCAGTGCCACGCCCGAGGACTGAGAGGGATAAGGAAAGGCTTCAGATGCCCATGGGCGCCTCTTCTGTAAGACTCCATGTGAAAGTCAGTGCCACGCCCGAGGACTGAGAGGGATAAGGAAGGGCTTCATATTCCCATAGGTGCCTCTTCTGCAAGATTTCATGTGAAAGCCAGTGCCACGCCCAAGGACTGAGAGGGATAAGGAAGGGCTGCAGATGCCCATGGGCGCCTCTTCTGCAAGATTCCATGTGAAAGCCAGTGCCACGCCCAAGGACTGAGAGGGATAAGGAAGGGCTGCAGATGCCCATGGGCGCCTCTTCTGCAAGATTCCATGTGAAAGCCAGTGCCTCGCCCGCGGACTGAGAGGGATAAGGAAGGGCTGCAGATGCCCATGGGCGCCTCTTCTGAAAGACTCCATGTGATAGCCAATGCCATGCCCGAGGACTGAGAGGGATAAGGAATGGCTGCAGATGCCCATGGGCGCCTCTTCTGCAAGACTCCATGTGAAAGCCAGCGCCACGCCCTAGGACTGAGAGGGATAAGGAAGCGCTGCAGATGCCCATGGGCGCCTCTTCTGTAAGACTCCACGTGAAAGCCAGTGCAACGCCTTAGGACTGAGAGTGATAAGGAAGGGCTGCAGATACTCCTGGTTTCCATTAAATACAATGGAATCAAAACTTTCCCTTTTCTGTGGCGATCAAACAGGAAACACCTACATGTCCAGCTCAGCACCAGACCTTCTGCCATAAATTCTAAAAATTGGCAAAGATCATCTTACTAACAATGCTACGCCCCCCCCCCCCCCCCCGCCCACACACACACGTCCTTCCCCATCGGCAGGGAGAAGAATGGGCAGAATACCAGTGAGGTTGACAACTTTGCCAGTCGGAGAGATGAGTTCTAATCCTGGCTTCCCCACTTGATCAGCATATTGTGATTCTAGGCAAATCACGTAATCTTCCGGTTGGAAATGATAATCAATAAACTGAAATCTGCACCATTCTAGTCATCCTGATTTGGTGCAGTTCACAATGTTGCATTTTTTACAATACCCCCCTGGTTTTGTCTCAAGTATTGGAACTGCACTCCCGCGACTATGATGTGCTCCACTGTAGACATGTTTCAGGAAATGAAAGTTCACGACCTTGATCAAACCCATTCCAATACTTGACTCGAGCAAGTCAGGCTTGATTAACACGACTGCATAGACTGAATGGAGACTAGTCCTAATTGCCACCCCACTCTTAGAGACATGCATGGCTGTGATGACTTCTGACTGTCCCCTCACCCCCTTCCCCTCTGCAAAAGTCACCTGCATCGACAATGGTTTGACCTGTCGCTGTGACACGCTGCTGTATCAACCCACTGTTCGAGCCTCTTAAAAGTGACCACCCAGGCCTGAATCACTGTGCAGACATGCAGAGGCCTTGGCCATGGTGCAAGGCCAATTCTCTAGCAAGACCTCTCAAGAGCACATACCCTTCACCACCCTCAGCCTACTCCTATAGTATTCACCAACCACTGTACCAGGCTGCAGGACATGTGACCATGGCACGAGGCTGTTCCTCTATTGAGGTAGCTCGAAAGGGCACATCGTCGACGTTGTGTCCCGGCAGCAAGGACACAGTTAAAGTAGTGTGATGAGGCGCCTGGTCACGCGGACATGGACAAATAGGGAACGCGCACTCGCGCATGCGCAATGTATTTTGCACCGCCCGCGGAAGAGAAAAGAAGATCACATATAAAGAAAGATGCATTTCTCCCTGTGTCTTTCATTTTGGCGCGCTTCCCCGCAGCACCAACCTGCGTTGCCAGCACCTTGTACAAAGAGGAGGACAGGAAATCTGGCGATGAGGGTGGGATGGTAGCGCACGCCTCCCCATAATAATACCACTGGTGAGCGTCACACTCTGCCAAACTGCAAGCCAGAACACCGACAGCCTGCTGCCCAAAATGTCTGAAAATTAAGCGAGAGAAAGTGAGAGGCGAGAGGATGAGGCATGATGAAGGGCCCAGTGCAGCTGTGTTTCGCCAACCAGACCCCTTTGACATGGGGGAGCAGCAGGCCCTGGGACAGCGATGGGAGAGATGGCTGCTGAGATTTGAAAACTACATGGCAGCCCATTACGCAAAGGCTCCAGACAATTTCACCCAATAGCTGCTCATTAACTGGTTTGGGATGAAGTTGAGGATCTCATCAAAGTCTTCCCAACAGAGGAGGTAAAGATATATGCGGTGCTCAAAGAGGCACTGAGTACTTATTTGAACCCTTAGGGCAACATAGACCATGAAAGACATACATTCAATATAACATGTCAAACAACGGGTGAGTCCATGGATTCGCTTCCGACTCAGCTACGCAAGTTGGTATCCCACTGTGATTTCCACAAATTCTCAAATGGAGAAGCCACTAGGCTAAGAATCATTGGGGGGTGTCTATCATCCGCGTTTAGAAAGAAGCTGCTCCGCGAACCTCTACCCCATGCCAACATTTTGCAAATGGTGCGGTCGGAAGCGAGAGCAGTTTCTCAGGCAACACAGATGGAAACAAGCAAAGGACAGGTGAGAGAGCAAGCCTACCATATTACTCAAGGCACTGTCAAGAAGGCATGGCACGACACATGAGGAAGGCACACGATGCCCCGCCGTTGGATACAAATGCTCCAAGTTGCAGAAAGGAAAATCAATGGCGTGATTATGCAATGCACTTCCGATCCGGACACATGTAAATGGCAGTGCAGGGGTCAACATGCACACTCCAGGGGCAAGACGAGATGTAAGTGCGAGAAGAGAGTGGGTAAGCCATGTCCGTCAATTCCCTGGACGGTCTCTATCACCCCCACCAGTACATGAAAGAAGCCAACATGAGTACGCGTACATGATGAAGGACACTGTAACTTCTCAGGAAGGAGACATGGACGTCCAACTAGGTCAACACCCTGCCAAGTTATTTCATTGACACAGGAGCCACGCTAGATTTCATGTGTACATGGGAATTTCTGAAAATGGCATGTCCTCCTAAATTGATACTGTTGGAATTGAAGCTGTTCTAGTGGGTTGCCAGGGGACCAGTTTGAAATCATGGAAAATCAGGATGAGACTGAACTATAAAGGGCGGCAAGCCATGGCATAATTGCATGTCCTACAAGGAGAAGTGCCCGGAAGTAATCTACTGGGCAGACCGACGGCACTCAAAATGAATCTTGTGTCTGTGATCTACACCATGCAACATGGAGTCTTAGTGATGCAACGTTTTCCAGAACTATTCAAAGTCTTCAGATGCTTAAAAGGAGTCCCAGTCAACCTTCACATCGATGGGTCAATAACTCCAGTATCGCAACATCCTTGATGAATAACAATTCACCTACAACCACAGGAGGAAAAAGAAATTCAATGCCTATTGAATGAGGGCATAATTGAGCTAGCGTGTGGTCCGACCACGTGAGTCTCGCATGTGGTGGCAGTACCCAAACAAGAATTTTTTGACAAAAATCATCTGTGTGTGGATATGCGACAAGCTAACAAAGCAATTGAATGGGAACAGTATCCTGCTATGCACTTGCATGACATGATTAGCTTGTTGAACGGATCTAAAATATTCACCAAGCTTGACCTATACAAAGGGTACGATCAAATCAAATTGGAAGAACAGTCAGAGTACTTAACATTTGCAACCCACAAAGGGTTTATTTCGATACAAAAAGATTACGTTTCAGGATATCGTCTGCAGACAAAATCTTCCAGGAGAGCATGAGGAGAGCAATTTGTCACATAAAGGACTGTTTAAATTACGGGTACGATATTTTGGTCTTTGGAGTAACTGTCAAACAGCACAATTGAGCACTTCATGAAGTGTGTTTGGCACTCTGTCAGCCGGGGCTAATCCTAAACACTGACAAGTAAGCGTTTCACAAGAAACACCTCAAGTTCTATGGACATGTGTTCTCCCAAGATTGAGTGAGTCCTGATCCTGGTAAAGTGACCACTATCACAAATATTTCACACCCTCAAGGCGTGAGTGAGGTGAGGTCATTTCTAGTTATTGCAGTTGGTATTTAAAAGACGTTGCCCCCACCAGTGCGCTATTAAAAGAACTCACCAAGCACTGAATGGAATTTCAATGGGACCGATATTGCAAAGAGGAGTTTGCACACATAAAGAAAGGCCTTGGATCGGCGAAGTGCATGGCCTCTTTTGACCCAGCTAGGTTCACTGAATTAATGGTAAATGCCAGCCCTGTTAGCCGTGAAGAGAAAGCCCAAGAGCTATTGTCGCTTCACATCCAAAAGTCTAACAGACGTAAAAAGGAGGTACTCACAACCAGAAAAGGAAGGACTAGTGGTTGTCTGGGCATGCAAGCACTTTCAGATGTTCTTGCTAAGATACCATTTACAGTCGTTACTGACCATCAAGCTCTGATCATCCTTTACGGAAACACCCAGTGTCGAATGCCTCCTAGAATTGGGAGGTGGGGGTTAAGATTGCAAGATTTCAACTTCAAAATCATCCACAAACCAGGAAAGGAGTATAACCTGGCAGATTCCAAGTCTCGTCACACACTCCCGAAATAAGAACGAGACCCATCTGTGGATGAAGAGTAAATCAATTTTCTCACTCAGCAGCGACCTCCAAAGGCACTCATGATGAGCAGGGTGCGAGATGGGCATGAGGGACAGAATACTACAGAAAGTAAAAGAACTTCTAGCGTCTCAAAGGTGGTGAGACAGTGATCTGGAGCACGCACATGAACATCAAGGGGTCTTTAAGCATGAAATGCATGCATTCCTACAAGTGAAGGATGAGTTGTCAACAACCGCAGAAGGTCGCATGATGCGTGGGAGGCGAATAGGCAGACCTATGATCTACATAGCAAGTAGTGGACTTAGCGCCCGAAAGACATTGAGGCATTGTGGCCACTAAACGAACAATAAGAGACACTATGTGGTTCCCAGGGATTGACTTAATGGTGGAAAGCACAGTAAGAAGATGCCATCTTTGTCAATGTACATCAAAACCTGACAGCCTGGAACCACCAAGATGTCAGAAATGCCAGAGGCTCCATGGACGCATTTGGCGGTTCACTTCTTCAGACCCTTTCAAAGTGGAAAGTACTGGATGGTGGTGATGGATGAATTCTATTGTTTTCTCTTGTACACATGATCTCGTCCACGGCTGCCAGCACTGTGATCCCTGAATTGGACAACATCTTCTCGCCGTGGGATATTCCCGAAATATTATAGTCAGACAATGGGCCGCCTTTTAGCAGTCTAGAGTTTGCACAATTCATGAGTCACATGGGCACACAGTACAGGAAAGATAACACCGCTATGGCCGCAAGCTAATGGGATGGTTGAGAAATTCATGTGGAGTCTGAAGAAAGTACTAAATGAGCAGAGCCAGATGTCGTTGAACCAAGCAGTATGCAACATACTCAAGGATTACAGAAATGTGCCACATGGAACGGCGGGAAGTTGTCCCTCAGAGCTGGTGTTACAAAGGAAAGTAAAAACGAGACTCCCCAAAAGAGGAGAGTCTCATGAAAATGACCTCATGACGCTGCAGATTGAAGATGCGGTCAAGAAATGAGAGATGAAAATATACGCTGATGAGAAATTTAAGGCAAAGACTTCAACTCTCCAAACAGGCGATCAGCTTCTTGTGTGTCAGAGCCAAGAGAGGGAGTCGGAGTCAAAATGTGATCCTGCTCATTTACTTATTACCCAGATAAAGAGATCTATGGGGACTGGCCACCTCCTGGAAGGTTGATCACTAAGAACGTGTCACATTTTAAACTCTACCAAGACGGAGAAAAAGAGTATGAAGAAGAGGGGGTGAGTGATGAAGAAGGCAGTCATGAAAGGTCAAGAAATGATGATGCAAGAATAATGGAGTCTGGACCTGCAGTGGAGATGCATGCAGGACCAAAGCAATGTACCACCACAAGACCAGTAAGACTGATTGAGAAGATGTCAATCAAAACGTGAGTAATGTATTTTGTCTGCCCGGGAGGGGAAGATGTTGGGTCCTCCAAGGACACAGTTAAAGTAGCGTGACGAGGAGCCTTGTGACGCGGACATGGACACATAGGGAACACGCGTGCCCATGCATGTGCAGTGTATTTTTCCACGTCTGTGGCAGAGAAAAGAGGATCAAGAATAAAGAAAGATGCATTTCTCACTGTATCCATGTCCTTCATGTTGGTACGCTTTCCCGCGGCGCCAGCCTGGGTTGTCAGCACCCTGTGGAAAGAGGATAGGAAAATCACCTCTGCCCACAGCTATGAAAAGTCACCGACTTACGAATCCTTGCGATTGTCCTCTTTCACTTTCTGTATTCCGTCCCTGCGTTCTGCATTACCCACAATGCTGTTCAAAGCACATGCAATTTGTCTTCGGCTGCCACCTACCCTCAAGCAGCATTTGAAAACTGCTGCATGGTCTGTTCTAAAACAAACAAACGTGATTGTGTTCTTTAAGAAGATTGATCACATAAGTACCCAGGAGCGGTTCTGCTTGAACCTACCTGAATTTGTTTGGCGCTCGTCCTGGCTTTATGTTCGCACTCACTTTGCTCAAAATTATTTGTTTGCTTATATGCATAAAATGTCTCTAACCCTCGTATTTCTTTTGGTTCAACATCATGCGACAGAGGCTCCCATTATGCAGAACACTTTTCCTTGTATTTAAGGATAGCAGTAAAACATAGTACAGCAGCATCTTAACAGGAAAACCTCTCAGTGCATCCTTGGACTTCCACTCCCATATATCTCTGGGGTTATGAGTCCTGGCCTTCACCAATCCCACAATCCTTTGAGCTATAAAGGTCCTTTCTCCCTCTTGGCTCCTTCTCTCTCTTTTCAACTGCACTCATGCACCAGTCAGATAAACATCCTACTGTTTTTTCTTAATATTGGTCAGCTGCATGCATCTCATATGTAGGTAGACTAAGTGCCTTTTTCTGTTTTGGGGGTACTTGGTTTTGATCTTGGTTGTGTCCCAGGAGGACTCTGGGGAGGGCAGGAATCGGAGAAAGCTCGGTTGAAGTTTACGCTCAATCTTTGCTGAGGTGCTGTCATGCGCGCAGACCATTCTGGGTTAGATGGAAGGACCCGCTAGCATGGAAACGCCCTCCCTGAGGGAAGGTTTTCTTAGGAGAAAGGAGTTGTGTGAAATTTTAATTCAGAACTTAAGCATTCTGATCAGTGGCCGCTGATTTCGGTGGGTAGTTAGGCTGTTGCCTAAATATGTAGGCCAATAAGCAGCGGATACCAGATCTACTACAGAGACATTTAACCCTGTAGATTCAGGTGTTTGAATGCTGGCATTAGATACTTTAGTTTCCCTGGCTATCAACAGGGTATTTGACAAAAAATGTGAACTTTTGTTAAGGACAGTTGACACGTCCATGATCACGGCTGTGGGCAGGATTAGGGAGGCCATCCAGGGTCTAGGCACCCAGAGGATGGATGAGCAGTACAGGTCACATGGGGTTGGCTAATTTGGGAAAGAAGGTCCCTATGAAAAGAAAGCATCTTTTGCACAGTAGGGACACCCAAAGTACATTTCCTACCCCCATCGACCCCAGAGCAGGTACAGGTGCAGCCCCGTCCATGAAAGACTTGATGTTGGCACAACAGAGACGCTCCGGCCGGGAGGAGAACAGAAGTCAGGCCAAGAGAGCAAAAATAGCCTTTTGAGTGCCTGCGAGAAAATCCCTGTTCTACAGAGGAGGAGGATGGGGGACTATGTGAGGATGAACCTCCTTTTAATACAGTTAGATGACACAGACAAGGACGATCTTGACCTGGGGGAAGGTCCTTCAGGATTGTCTAACTCCCTGCCAGCAGACATTTAGATCTTGGTTTGTTGTCTCACCCTAGTTGAGGGGTCTGGAAACTGCTGCTGTCCAGATGTCTTGGCCTACAACATCCATGACCCTCTGCAACACTCTATACTGTCTTGTGTTAATGGGAGTTTTAATCCCAAGCAATTGGAGAAACAAAGCTTGTACACATTTGCCCAAGTTTTTTCTGGGTAGTGGGCTACGCTCCCAATGGAGGGGTAGTACGTTAATGCCGCTCTCAGCAATAAGGTGGTTGCGGGTCCAACAAACAAAATGTATTCCCAATATCCCCACCCTAATCTACTGGGATACACAACATGAGCAAAGTTATAGATAAGAATACGATGCCCTTTTTTCCAGATAGGGAAGGACATTTCCAAAGGGGCAGACCAGGCCTGGTTAACCTGCCAGGACAGGTGTCTTTGCGTGGCCGGTCGATATGTCAAGATTAGTCTAGATCCTTACCTTGGCAGAGGAGGCTAAATTGGAGGGTACCCCACTAAATGTCTCAGATATGACCAGTTGGGTGGAAAGAACAATGATTAGGAGGGCGTAAATAAATCCATGGCGTAGGAAAGGTGTAATGACATTCTGCTTAAGATGAATCCCACATTGGGGGGTTTAGCAGAATATTTAGATACAGGGACAGCTGCTCCTAATTTGTTTGGGGATGAGTTTGATACCATATGATATATCAAGTATGGATTATGTCCATTAGGGTCTTCCGTTGGGTGGCTGCATCGGATATTTCTCAAAAATTGGCATTCTATTTCGCATGCATGCATTGGTGGTGCATACTGTGAAAGGGTTCAGGTTGTATCCTATGTCATCCAAGTGTGCTCTTCTTAAGGGACAGGTGTTTAAGTCTTGGGAAGGCATTCATCTGATTTCTATAGAAGTATAGCACCTCCTTCAGAAAAGAGCCAGAGTGAAATCCCCCCACCCTCTTCTGCCGTGAGGAGGTGACCAGCAACATGTTTTTGGTTCAGAATAAAGGGTTTCTTCGGGCCATCCAGCCCCAGAATCTCAATGTCTTCTTAGTTCATTGGCACATCAAGATACAGATGACAGGTCAGTTAAGGGGGCATTGCGACGGGAGATTGGATGGTCGGGCTATGAATGAAAGATGCTCATCCAATGGTTGCCTTTTTGGATCATCACTGCAAGTTCCTTCACCTCTCTTGGGAAGGGAGATTGAAGAGATTCTGGGTTATTTCCAGTGCCTCTCTTTGGACCAATGGTGTTCCATGAAACTGCTGAGGGGGGTTTGAGCGTTTCTTCAAATGAGAGAGGTTCGTTTGTAGATGTACTTAGATGTTTATTTGATTATCACTAGCTCAGGGTTGATGCTGTAGCACAGAGGGACGGTGTACTGAATCTTTTGATGACCCGAGGCATTGAAGTCAACTGGGATAAATCAGAAATGGTCCCGATTTTTGGACTTTCTGATTGATAGCAGAGATTGCACCTTGCAGATCCCACAATCAAAGGTTCACCTCAGATCCAGGGAGCTTCGACTGGTTCTTCCTTTTAGGTGCGGTCAATCTGTTATCTGGCCCCATATTACACATTTCCAGCAAGCCCATGCCTTTTCGTACGAGAACATTTGGAAATAAAATAGGTTACCACACAAAAGAGGCCCAGGGTGCAGAGGTCTACAGAGTTCCATATAGACCGGCCCACCCCAGGCCAGGGTGCAGAGGCCTCCCGGGAAATCTCCAGAGTTCCCTATAGGCCAGCCCACACCTGCCAATCAGCTTTTATTTAGACATTAATTCAAGAGGGTTTGGTTAGTCAGATTGGGTGCTGCTTTCTGCAAAGCAAGGGTAGATATGGCCTGGTAGGTAAGAGCATTCTAACTGCATGGAATGGTTGCAACCGTTTTCCACATATCCCAGATCATTTCTTTAATCCCGTGCAAGCCGAACAGTCTAGGGCACACAGTGAATGTCTCTATGGCCTGTTGAGAGATGGTCTTAGAACAACTTATTTTTACTCATCCTCTGTTTAGAAACGCTGATGGCTCCTTTTCAGTTTGCAGTGTTAGAAAAGGTCAACCTATGTGTGCAGTTAATGGGAGATTGGTGGAGCCTAGGAGGTGAACACTCCGCGCTTCGCTCTAATTTCTGATGATCTGGTGATTGGTTCTGCAAGGTCACATGTTTTGGGGGTGACGCCCACGCCTCCTTGGTGTAGTAAATAAGGAAGATCCTGGTTACCTCGCTCTTAGTATCTTGAACAGGATGAATATCTAAACATTGTTGGTTTCCGTGTTTTTTATTATTCAAGTGAAGACATTTTGTCTTGGTAGTGGTCAGCAGACACGTGTTTCGACCTCTAGGGTCTTTATCAAGGCTATGGTCCAGAGCAATCTAGGACAGCAATCCAGACAGATACTAATTCTAAGCGCCAACAGCCCCTGCCAGGACCCTAGATTGGGAACAGAGATAATTGTTTATCCTTAACAGGAACAGCCACCCAATGACGCAGAGCCCCCTTAACAAAACCATAGTCTTGATAAAGACCCCAGAGGTCGAAAACATAATAAAAAACACAGAAACCAACAATGTTTACGGATATTCATCCATTTCAAGATACTAAGTGCGAGGTAATCAGGATCTTTCTTCTTTAATGTGTGTAGTTAGTCTTCCTCTTGACAACGTTTCAGTAGTTCTCGATGTTAGGCAGAATTATATGCACTACCCTTTGGGAACACCATACACAATTAAGACTACAAGTGACAGTACAATTTCACCTTTGGTACAAGCCCGTACTGCACAGTTAAAGTGGTAGCAGTAGTGGAGCATCCAGACTTATCTCAAGAGTAAGTGAGCAGTATCAAGTAGTTACACAAAGGAAAGCAATTACTATGATTCAGGCAAACACTGACTCAAGGTTTTCAAGTAAAAGAATATACATTTATTTCACTCTTCATTTGTTTAGCAGTACACTATTATAAGCAGTCTAAAAAACACACTCTTAATACACCACACCACTTCCCTTACATTCCAGACAAGTTAAGTTCACACAAATGAAGTGGGAGCAAAATGGCACTCCAGCAATTTAAAAGGGAGGGAAAGACAAAGTTAATAGAAATTAAATCACACCAACAGGTAAGTACTCAGGGCAATTGAACAAGAGGAACTATTTACAGAGATAGAATCAGGTAGAAACGGCTTAGGGCCAAAGTCAATGGGTCAAAAGTCTTTTGCTCAGGATCACACAGTTCAGGGTAGTTTGCGGTAATGTTTAAGGCACTATTTCCGGACGAGGTTTGGCTGATACAAAAGTTAGTTCAAAGAGAAGAGAAGGAAAAGCCCTCAGATTGGAGAAAGATTTCAGACACTTTCACCGCGGTTGAATGAAACGGACCAGTTTTTCACAGTACCTTAAAATGAAGAGGGAGCTGTAGCTGAGGCGGACGTTCCTGGTAGTTCCTGCAGGCTCATGGTTCCTGAAGCGACTGTTGGACTGACAAGAAGTAGGAAGACTGGAGGGTCCTGCATTACCATGGGAAGAAACCAGCAGCAGAGCAAAGCAACAAATAAAAGGTGCGCGCCTTAAAACCCAAGCAGGGTCCAACCTGCCTGGCTATCCGGCCCACTGTAGCTCTGTACAGCGAATTCAACCAGAGGAGGGGTCCTGGCCTGCAGTTTGGGCAAACTGGTTCGTCCCACCAGCTCAAGTGAAGAAGTTTCCTGGAGGATCTTCTCTGTCGTCGGATTCTGAAGATTCGGCCTGCAGCAGGGCTTCACCGGGCGGTTTAGTCATTGTAGGGTTCCTCTTCTGCCAGTTCCTCGTTGGTTCTTTCGTTCTAGTGGCGACTCTGCCTTTCCACTCCCAGAGACCTGCTTTTTATGCAGTTTTCCCCCATTCATACAGCCTGACTGTCAATCACACAGCAGGGTGGCTTTCCTGGCAAGGACAGTCCCCTCAGCCAATCAAACAGGAGTGTGACTTGGGTTACAAAGGGAACACAAGGCAGGGTCCGAAGATCCCTCCCTCACATCCCGCCTATCTAGACTTTCTGGCGCCTTAAGGAGGGCTTTTGTGCAGAAGCCCGCGAAAAGTCAGCGAACAAAGGAGTCATCCCCAGTTTGGCGCCCAGAGAAAAGAGTTAACCCTTTCCAATACTCCATGTAAGATGGGGTGTACTGGGTCTGTGGTTTAAAGTGATTAAAGTAAAGTTAATAGCAACTTTACCCTTTTCTGGTGGACACTGGTCAGCCCCAAAAAATGGAGTTGGTGGGAAGTCTCAAAGACAACCCTGGGTCACTGCACTGAAGGTGCTGTGTAACACACATGAAAATATGAGGCCATGGAGTAGGTGAGGCTCCAATGCCCAAGATCATACAAAACGTGAAGACACACACAGCAAAACACATGTAAGAGTGGGGAAAAAAGGCTCACACTCTTACCAGGTGAAAAAAATTAATCCTAGAAATCCAGCAAAGCTGCTGAGGGACTCATTAGGTAAGGGAAATCAGCCATTTATGAGAATTCTCCCTAACACTCGATATTACCAAGTTGCAAGGCACTGACTCCAGATCAATGTACAATCTAGTGATTTCCTTCAGAATTTTCTTTTTCAGGTCCACAGATGAACTTTTAGCTGGAATATCACCTTGGAGATGCAAAACAGGTGGTGGACTGGTGTTTAAGAGACCTGCTGGACTCAAGAATGGATATAACAGTCTTCTCACAGCAAGAGAGGAGATAGGGACTACACCAGGTGGACCTTCAGGAGTCCAGGCTGAACATTCATCTAGCAAGATTCTTCACCTGTAGACAGGACCTGACCGCCCTCGACACAGACACGCTCTTCCAGATCTGGACACATGGGATCCGCCTTGCCCCCTTTTTCTATGATTACCGGAATGCTGTTGTTTCTTCAGAAGAAGGAAGCCGATATGGTGTTGATATCTTCGTGCTGGCCAGTGAAGTCGGACTTCCTAGTAGCATTGCTATTGAGACAAGTTGCGCAACCCTTATAATCCATGTCGAGGAGCTTTGAGGAGAACGCCAAGCCCCATCCTTTATCTCTTGCAGTTTCTCTTTGGCTTTCTTCGGGGAGTGATGAACCCAAGATGGGGGGTTCAACAGAGTCTGAACAGTAGATTTGCCAAGCATGGGCCCCTATTAACAGCCGGGCATATTATGTGGGTTCTCTGGAGCGGTTGCAGAAACCCAGATCCTGTGTGAGCAGATGTTAGACCGGTGGGGAACCTTTTGGCATCATTAACCCCTTTCTTGGCATATCATGCAATCAATGCTTATCATTCTGCAATTTCTTAATTTCATGCCATAGTTGGAGGGGTCCCTATTGGGGCCCGTCTATGACTACTTAGGTGTGATAGTCTTGAACTCCCCCGCAACCTTGGTATGCATGCCTCTGGAATGTTAATAAGGTTTTGTCTTTGCCGAGAAGCTAGCCAGACAATACTTGCCTCTAGTTGAGGCAACTCTCCAAAAGTTGGTCACAATGATGTGTCTGGTCTCTTTCAGGACGTTTGGGAATCTTTGAGAGTTGGGCGACTCCGGGCATTAGTACATGCCGCTGGTGTTTATTTTCACCTTTCACAATGTGCAAAAACGAATTCCTGTCTCATTGAGTTCCCTGCTTTCCCTCAAGTTCCTCCTCTGTGTGTGGTGCACTGTTTGAGGGTGTTAAACCGGTGCATGGCAGACTTGAGAACTCCTACAGATCATTTGGCTGTTTACTTTTGTCCACCCTTTCCCTCTGGCTTGTTGGGACAATTGGACCTGCATAATGAGAAACATTGTTCGATGATGGAGAGTTGTGATTCAAATAATGATACAGAAGTGAGTATTATCCCACTGCCTGGATGTTTCTTTTCACCCTCCCTATTTGCTCTGTTTAATTAGCAGCTTTTGAGGGGTACTTCAGACACCAATTCCTCACAGGTAGGACCCACTCTTTCTTTATAAAGTAATTTTGGTAGCATGGTCAGCACAGTGGCAATAAGAGGACGAACCCTGAGGAGGAATGTGAATCAGAGCATTGTGGGATTGGTGAAGGAAAGCACTCATCACCCCAGGGACTTGTGGGTCTAGAAGTCAGAGGATACATAGAGAGAATGTATTTTCTAGTGCTGGTGTACTTTGACTTGCTGCTATGTAGTAATAACTTCCTGCATAATACTTACCTCCCTGCCATTAATAGAATCCCTATTCACCACAATAATATAGGAGCAATCAACATTATTGCAACATTGGTTCTAGATATTCCCAAGAAATACATCATGACTTCCCTATACAGCACTCCTACTCCCTGTGGTGCCTGACCTGGGCTGTAGACATTGTATGCAAGTCCATTGCTTCATTCCTCACCTTTGAATGCTGATTTTGCTGCTAGTCTGGGATATGCAGAAAAACACAAGGACTCCTAAGTATGATGGAGCTACACAAACACCAATAATGTGATAGAACAGCAGCAAGCAGGATGATGACACACTCACTGACACTTCAAAGGAGGGAGTGGGCAAAGTCGGTGCAGCAAAGGGTACGTAGAGAAGGAGCGTGTAAGAGGAGGGAGAGCAAGTCTTGTAGGACCAGGGCAGAGCAGCCAATGAGCAGAGAGGTGGAAGTGCTTGGGTGGAAGTGCTTAGGAGGAAGTGCTTTTGTGGAAGTGCTTCAGTTGAAGTGCTTGGTCGAAGTGCTTGGGTGGATGTGCTTGGGTGCCTTATCTGCTCATACTTTGCTTTGACATGTGAGCCTGAACTAGACGCTGCCCGTCTTGTATAACAGTTCCTGTGGTATATGCCAAAACATGGAGGCCTTACATAGGAACCAAGTGTTAGTAAGGCACAGAGCGATTCTTCTCACTGGTCATAAAAAGAAAATGATACGGCCCAAAAATACAATGTATATGTATGGAAAACAGAACTTGTTTAAAATAACATTGCAGATGTTCAATGTGGCATGATAGTCCATGTTACTCTTACACAGAGGCAGGACTTAATGGGGATCCTGGAAGGGAAGGGCCTATGGTAGCCCGGTGAGGACATTCTGAGTGGAAACTCCAGAACCTCGGAAAGGTTGTGTGTGCATCTTGAGTTTGTATCTTTTATTAAAGTGCATGCTTGTGTGTGCTACTGGAAGCGTTAGGAAGGAAAGTGAAGCATAATGTCCACCTCCGGTCTAGGCATCACTGGAAGCTAAAACAGGAAATGAAATGGAAGAAGGACGAAAATTGACCCAAACAGCAGAGAAAAAGGATCTCCTTTTGTGAAATGCAATAAGCACACGTGCAGCTATAGGCTATTTTCTTTATCAGAATTAGGCTCATCTGAACATAATCAAAGATTTGGCACGTTGTGTCTCCCATAGGTGGGGCAACATGAAAGCATAATTGCTGTGGGATGAAGGCAGGGGTGTCGCTAGGTATGGGAAAGATCCAAGGCTATGGTAATGTTGGGACTCGGGGACTAGCTAGCCTATTGGTGTAGCCCCTGAGCTTCTATCCAGGTCTAGAACCAAAAGACCGTGGCTATAGCCCTCTCACTCACCCCTCACCCATCCCCCCAGCAATGCCTCTGGATGAAGATCCTGGTTATTTCACATTCTCTTTCCCAAAGCTTACCCCCGCCTCTCAGTCTTTAGTTTGCACCTCTTTTTCTGCCGAACATTGAGGAGTGGGCCAGTCATGCAGGAGCTTGGCTGGGATGGTCGACATCTTGAGTTATGATGTTTAGTGCAACATGTTCTGAGAAAAACAATATATACGTCAAATAAATGTAAGAATAATTATTTGTAAATAGCTTTTCACTTTTGTTATGTTTATAATTAATTCTTATGGGGTTGCCACTATATCATATTTCTCAAATAATTAACACAGGGTAAAGTTCTGATGATGAGAGCAGAATCTTTTAAAAAACAATACAGGTGCATGAGTCCATTATTATGAGGACTCTACGGTGTTACTCAATTGACAGTTGTGCAATATGATTATTAATGTGTATATAGCTTGGCGGCTGCCATCTCTTCTACCTTGCCCCTTCGCCCTCAGCCTACTTTTGCAGGAGTCTGTCCTGATACATTCTGGTTTCACCATCACCATCTTGTGGCCAATGCTGGATTTGACTTTTATTGACTTCAGTGATTCACGGTGCATCACCCTTTCTCAACTCTCATGCTGGACTTCCTTTGCATCTTGTATTCATGGTGGCCCTGAATCATGCTGTTCCCGTCTTCATCTTGTATCCTGGCTTGCAACATTATGTGTCACTACTGACTTCTTCAATTTATTCGCTCTCCCCTCTTGCTTTTTGACTGCTTACTCGCTGTTCTCTCCTCCTCTCCCTTTCTCCCTTTTCCAATCTCCTTCCCTCCTCCCCGTACTTTCTTCTATGCACTTACTCTATCAGAATTGTCCCTGGCCCTAGTATGACAGCAACATCGTCTGTCTCCTCCCCACTTCCCTTACTTGTTCCTCCCCTCCAGTACTATCTGAAATGTTGTCAGGCCGAGTACGATAGTTGCTTGTTTTGTTCCTCCCCTCCCTTTCTGCGCACCCCTCAACATCACCTTTTATTTTTCTCCGGCTCTACCAGAAATGTCATCAGGCCTAGTACGGTAGTCCCCTGTCTGTCTCCATTTCCTTCCCACTCTCCCCCTCCCTTCCTTATCTATGTCTTAGCTCTTGCACTATCTGAAATGTCGTCAGGCCGAGTAAGATAGTACATTTCACATCCTTACTGTTCATGGCCTGGAAGAATGTCATTGTATTTTCCCTTGTTCCCTCCCTTGCCTTGAAGTGCTTTGAAACACATTGTGTATAGGAGCTATATAAATAAACTATCATATCATATCATATCTGATGCATGGGTGTATCAGACTTCAAAAACGGATGCATTGCATTTCAACATAATACTTTCACTAAGTGTAATAAAAGAAACCTGGATTTTGTTATTGCACACTTCAAAATGTGTTATTGAGAAAAAATATGCAATCTGTTATGGTAGTAGTATCGAAGATATCTCTTGAGAGTGGGCAGCAAACCTCAACTGTACCCCCTAGCATAATCAAGAAGATACAGGAGGGCACTAGGGTAAACGGGAAAACTCATAGTAGAACCGTGCACCATGATTCCATAGCAACATCCCATTCTCTGGGTTTTCACCAGTCACGGAATGTGGGACACTCACCCTATTGGACGGGCTTACACCTATATGCTGTAAAGGCCATGTGTGCCCGTCAAAGGTTATTAAATCATGCACAATGGTCACAGCATTGATTAACTCTTCTTTTAAATAATGTCTGGTACCAACTAGCATTAATCAGACATGGATATCCCCACTAATGAAGAACCTTCATTGGACCGGAATGTGCCATCCGACTATAGGCCTATCTCTAATCGCCATTCGTGCTTAAGATGCTGGCCCGAGCTGCGGTACAACATATCTGTGATAGTCATCAAATCCTGGGGCAGAGGCAGTCAGGTTTCCTTAAGGCCCATATCACGGCCGTTTTTGACCTTAAGGTGACTATTCTGGACATCCTGGAGAAAGGAGGCACAGCTCTCTAGATGCTTGCTGATCTTTCAGTGACTGTTGACATGGTGGATCACTCTATGCTGATCTCCAGGCTCGCTCAATCCGCTTACTTCTCACCTTCAGCCTCGAGCTGGGTGGAGTCCTTTCTGACAAACCACACAGCTAAGGTCTTCGCTGATTGTGGTGTCCTTGGGAGCCCCGCAGTGCTCCTGTCTGCCCCACATGTTGTTCAACATATTCACCATGTCACTATTCAAACTGTTAGATGACAAAGGAGTGCTATACACAAACTATGCTGAAGATACTCAGTGTCTCATCCCACTCTCAGGAGATTAGTTCAGGGACACTGAGTCTATCAACTATGTCTTCTCCATCATACATATCTGGATGACGGAGAACGGTTTGGTGTTCAATGACACTAAAACAGAGTTGATCATTGTTGGCACAGCAGCACGATTAAAAAAAACTCAGTCCGTATTACTGCAAGTTTCAGATAGCTGACTGTAGTATTGAAACCTTCCCTAAAGTTAAGACCCTGGGTGTAGTGATTGACCAGGAGTTAGGTATGAGGACCCATGTGAGCAGCCTGGTTGCATCCACATCCTACTATTTAAAACTCCTGGTGCACTTGAGGACATTTCTGTAATGGGAAAACTGTGCCACCATTGCTAGGGCAGTTGTTGGTGCCATATTGGACCATAGCTCCAGCTTGCTACAGGGCATTACTAAGGGATAAATAATGCGCCTTCAGATTGTCCAAAATAATGCTGTCAGAGTGGTGAAAGGCCTTCAGAAAATATTTCGGAGGAAAGGTATTTCGGAGGAAAGGAGTGGCTTCCTGTAGCCAGCAGGATCTCTTTCTGCATCACGTGCATTACACACAAGTGCCTATATGGCACTAGCCAGGATACCTATCAAATCGTCTCATTAGGCTGCCATCACATAGGATGCTGAGATCCATCAATGCGGGCCTCCTGCAAACTCCTAGAGCTAAGCTTGAGGTGGTGATGCAGGGGTCTTTCAGCTATGCAGCTCCATAAAACTGGAATGCTCTTCCCCTCATCTGAGACTGTGTCAGTCCTTCCCTACATGTAAACATGGCTTTAAAACCTTCTTATTTTACTCATCTTTGACTCACCTTTGGATCTGACACTGTACTCATGACGCTTGTTTTCATGTTATGTCTGACATGGCTGCGCTACTATTCCCAGGGGCCTGTCCTTATGCACAATATAAATAGAGTCCAGGTTTGGGACGCACAGTATTTATACCCATTGAGTACATCTCTGTGTCCCATATCACCCCTCGCTCTCCCTAAGGTATTTACACCTCTGTCTCTCATTTCTCCCTGCAATTCAGAAAGGAGACGAAGACCCTACTCGTCAAACACTACCTGACTGATCAGTAACTATGAAAATCGACAGACCTCTTTTCCACGCAACTTGCATCCTTCCACATGAGGTTGGAGCAAAGGCCCTTCTATGGTGGATTGAGTCATCTATAGACCTCATAGACCTATCGGGTATCCATCAGGACAACAGGAACAATACATTCCATGCTAGCACCCCCTCTAAGAAGGTCTTTGAATTAGGCATACCATTACCAGTGGAGGGTTATGCAATGACAATATCCCCATTTGAATGTCGCTCTATCACTTGCACCCGAGACCGGCTGTTAAACAATGGGAGCTGCAAAGCTGCATACGATGCCTTTGATATCACAGAAGGCAATTCACACCACCTTCTGAACTCCCAAAAAAGTGTATCCTAGAAAAAGGTGCCCGTTTTTCTAGCCTGGCCCTTTATGCAAACGAGTCCTCTACTTGCTCCAGAGGAAGATTCCAGGTTTTACAAAAGGAGTTCATTTTGCCTCTTTCTATTAAATTAGCTGACATATGATATGATATGATATGATATGATATGATATGGTATTTATAACGCGCCTATACAAAAGTGTTTCTAGGTGCGAAGAGACAAGGGAGAGGGAACAGAGGGAAGACAGATAATGATCTTTCAAGGCCAGGTGACATTGAGAACGCACAAGTGCAGGGGAGAGGGTGGAGAAAAGTGCAAGCGGAAAGGGGAGGGGGCAGTGCAGTACCTGGGATCAAACAATACTGAGAAGTGCGGCCAACGTGTAGAGGAGGTCCCAAATAAAGCCTGCACTCCAGTCGCCCATTTTAAAGTTCCAGGAAAGTTCACACCAAAATATGTGACAAACCAGCAGAGAGACGCAGTGGGGCTCTGCCCAGTGCCTATTAGAAGAGCAACACCTATTGAAGTACCGGTACCCAGAAAACCATGGACAGTAAGGTATCCATTGAGGAAACCCTACCAGCAAATGAAACAAAATGAAGATTGTCTAAGTACAGTCCCGGAAGAAACCAAAAAGGCTGTAAAGGAAGACGAATGGTGACGTCAGGAGGACCCGGACAGACTCAAAGATAGAAGAAAAGTCAACCAAAGAATGACACACGGAGATGAAACGCCATGGATAAAGATATCTTGAAACTCAAGAGGGAGAACGATGTTGAAATACTAAGAAGTTCAAGCTGTAAGCAAGATAAAGACATTCAACTAGTTAACACCTGTAAATATGCTTGGAAACGCAAGAAAGCTAAGAGAACAGCAAGGCTTGCTATATTTGGGAGAAAAGTAGTGCGGCAAGCGCCATTATACATAATCTACCTCAAACAAAGCATTTCATTAAAAGATTATTTCTACTTTGCACAAACGCAGAACCAACCCAGGTTACTAAAGGCCAAACGCAAGAAGATTCATATTCTAGTAACACGAAGAGAGACGGCTGAATCGAAAATCAGCAGATGCAACTTGTGCCAGGGAAGCCAAGGTCATACCAAAATAAGCTATGCACAGTAGCTACTTTTAATTGAAACTAAGAACAGAATATCCTGCCTCTGACGGATCGAGATAAGAAGGCGAAGGCAGATGATGGGTGAAACGAAAATCAAATACACGAATTGAGAGAAACGAGACAAATTCACGGTGTGGGAATCACATGACCAGCTGAGCAAGAAGATGCACGGGTTCACACCTACGCTTTGCACCGGAGCAAGCAGAGATATCAGAACTTTTCCAGACAGAAGATGCAGTTTCGAAGCCAACCACAATGTACTAATTGACACATGGCTATTAAAGTTATGATTGATTGTAACAAGGGCTGGAGGAAGGCCGGGTAACTAAGGGGCACCTCGCACCTGGCTGACCGTTAGCGTGCTGCTAAGCAAAGGAGAAAATTATGCATGGGATTGGTGCCAATCTAATCACAATGGACCAAGTAATCTAGGGTCCTATAGTCAGTAGAACAAACGAGACGTCGTACATTTAGTGATGTCTACAGTAGTCATTTTTGAAGGAAGGGCTTAGACGCCCACCTGACAGTGTTTACCCAATCCCCTCACTTCCTTACCATATACAGATATAGTACCTATAGTAAAGTTACCTTTTCCTAACCAATAGAATTGCATGTCAACTGTTGAGTGTTACACGTCTTTTATGATGAGTTATGAGTATTAATGTTACAACTTGTATGAAGTTCGTTGGCGTTGAAGCAAGAAGGACGATCACATCACTGCTGAAATCCACAACTCCCCGTTTTTTGTACTTGTCATTAAATGGACTCCCTTTGCCAAACCATTCAGTTGTCCTTATTGATTGGTGTTGGAGTAATGAATCTGCACCCCCATCCATCTCAAGGGGGCAGTTATCTCGTCTTAAAGTACTTCTGAGTGAACCTCGGCTCTATCAGCCGGCCGGGGGTCTCTAGAGTACAAACGGGTGGCGAGTGCAACCGAAAGTGGAGACAGCAGGTGTACAAAGTTCAGGTAGGGGGACTGCAGGTTTACAGATGCAGACAGTAGTGCAAGGGTTGCTAGGGGGGCAGTGCAGGTGTGTAACTGATGGGGAGGGGGCCTGAGATCAGAGCGTAGCCAGGTGACCCGTGCAGATTCAGTTTCAGCCAAGAATTCAGCATTGGAGAGGCGGAGAGAAAGCAGAAGCAAAGAGGAAGGTCTTGAGGTGCTTCCGGAAATGGAGATGGTGCTCCTCAAGTTTCAGAGAGGCAGGGAGGCTGTTCCAGAGGGAGGCCCCAGCCAAAAAAAGAGATCTACCACCAACTCATTGCTTGGAGAAGCAACTGACCCTGAGGGAGTTGGAGGCAGAGGAGCAAAAAGCTTGAGTAGAAAGATATTTACGAAGAGAGAGTTGGAGGTATTGAGGCCCCAGGCCCCAGAAGGCCTTGTGGACAATGTAGAGGGTCTTTAACTTAATCAATGAACGTAAGAGTGCAGGGATTTCATTCTGGAGAGATGCAATCCCTGGACTTTTGGCTTCTGGGTGAAGGAGAGGAAAGGAACAATACTTCTGAGGGGGTGCAGTTGGTTGTGTGACTCCGTAGAGATGTCGTAGATGTTTGGAGAAAAGTAGAGTGTGGAGTTCAAGATGACCCCGAGGTTCTTAGCCTCAAATGTGGGAGCAGGAAGAGGGCCAAGGAAAGGTGTGCCGATGAGGAGAATCTCCTCATCGTGTAGATGCGTGGAGCATGTGGTCAGGGAATCGCAAGGAAGTTGCGACGACACACGATCAGGGAGTTGCGAGGAACCACGCGATCACTGCTGGGAGTGAAACCAGAATGGAAGTATGAGGAACCACGCAATAAAGGTTTGCAAGGGACCACGCGTGCTAAGGTGCGCAGACGTGAATAAGGCTGAGAAGAGAAGGGTGCCAAGATGCACGACGATCACGGACATTCAAGGAATGTGTCGACCGAGCGTTATCAAGGATGGAGCGGGCACTAGAGCACATACGATCGCAGGATTGCGAGGAACCATGCATGTTAGGGGTGCGAGGGAAGGTGAGAAGGAGGGGGCGTGGAGACGTGCGCTCAGGAGAATGTGAAGGATCATGCTGTCAGGGGATGTGCAGCATGCACTGAGGCAGCAGGCTGCGCAAGGGAAGAGTGCGAGGGGCCACCCAGGTGTAGAGGCCAGGTGCGTACGAAGCGAGGGTGGAGGTAGCTGAGGTGCACATGCACGTACAAGCAGGGTTAGAGGGTATGGGAAGAAGGCTAGGAAGTGCAGAGCAGCAAGCAAACCCACCACTTCTTACCTGGTTGCCGCAGACAGGAGGGAGAATCGTCCGCACTCACAGTCTACTCCACAGACGTCCTCTGTCGCCAAACACCTGTGTCACTCAACACCACGGCCTTGTCCTGTGAGGGCTTTGCAGCAGAGGGTCCAAACCTCTGGTTTTATAGGCTTGGTAGCGTGGACATAACAAACGTATTAAGTGAAAGAACAGGTAGCGTCTCCAGAGAACCTGTGTCGCTCGATACCACGGACTTGTCGTGCAAAGGCTTTGTCACAGAGGGTCCAGACCTTGGGTTTTGTAGGCTCGGTAGCTTGAACGTATCAAACGTATTATGTGAAAATTGGGCAGCGTCTCCTGCAAACCTGCATCGCTCAACACTGCGGCCTTGCCTGCGAGGGCTTTCACAGTTAATTTTCTTCCCTCTGCTTTACTCCTAACAAATCTCTCATTTGCCAAAATGTCTTCCTCCTGTGAACACATAGAATGGAAATCCCAAATATATAGATATTTGCAATGTTTGGTGTAGAAAGCACTTTTTTTTAAATCGCTGGACCACTTTTCTTTAAAACTAGATCACTGGACCTAGTTTCTATAAAAGGCGCCAATGCAGGGTATGCACCTGGAGCACTTCAGGTGCCAGATGGAATTACCAATAAACTATCCCAGACCCAAATAGCCAGACCGACCCAAAGAATATGGCAAAATTCTACTTTATTATCAGCTCAAAAAAGTAGGGAAACCTGGTGAACCAACAGATTGCAGCTTACTCACTCTCACATACATTTCAATTATACAAAGTGTCCATCAGCTGTGACATCATCCTACGTTGCAAACAGTAAACACCTATCAGGCGGACGGATTGGTTAAGGGAACATATATACATATACTTTGTTTAGGTGTTAGTAACACATTTGGCTGCCCTTCTCTGGTAGGCACGCCTTGGACTACTTTGACTACGTATAGTACTGCTTAATAGCAGAATAACTGCAGAGGAGTGGCTCCTGCAACAATGTATGATCCATTGACACATAGGAGCTCAAGTTTGGGTGGGATTATCTCCCAATTTTGGAGATTCGGCTCATTAGCAGCACATGCAGTGAACAACATCATACCACTGCCCACATGGCTGATTAGCCCACCATCTCTCATCGATTAAGCCCTAAGCCAAGGCTTCTTTTTTGTAGTTGACCTTACTGACTGTTATCTTCCTCTGGACTGTTAAGGGCTTGAATGTACATTGCTATCTTTATCTGGAGCTTAATGAATAGGTCTTGTTTTCTAGTCTTGCTCCAACTGTGAGGAGACCACAATTTATTTAACGCTGTTTAATTCAATTTTACTGGTTGATATTACTCCTCTTGGCCTCTGGAGCCTTTGTTGCTCTGTCTTGCATATTCTTTGTACATCTTTAATTGTTCAATACTTGGCCCCTGCAAAGGTTCTCTCCTTTGCATAATCCAAGAGAAATATGGTGTGCGTATTTAGCTTATCCTCTTCGACTCCACTTGCTTCTTGCTTCTTGCATCTTGCTATGGCATCATCGATCCGAAAGCCAAGCAAATACCCTTTGTTCTTTGCAGAAAGCTGTTTTCCAGCACCTGTCAGCTCTGCGGCTTCTGGCCTCTGTCCCTGGAGCCTTCTCGCTTACTATTATATGAAACCAATGTCCATCTTTTCACCATGGCGGCGTTGTCTGCGTTATATGTTTTTTACTGCAGCAAGCTTCTATGTGTATCATCTAACTTACGTTTCTGCTTATATCAACTACTGCATCTCGTCTCACTTATTTTCTTAGTATGTATTATTTCTTCATATTTGCATAAATGTTCCTTTGTTCCTTCCGTCAGTGTGTCTTCGTGTCTCCTCTTTGTGACGTCACTTTTCTCTTGTCAGATTTCACTTACAGCTCTTCGATGTTCATAGGTGTCTGCAGGCTTCCTTCTACCACGCCAGTTTGAGGATGCATTCGATACGGTTGTCTAAGTTCATAACGCCTTTCATATCTTTGATGAGGTACTGGGACGATAACAGGTGTCATGCAGATTGCTTTCTTGTTCTTCCAGTATGACGGAGGTGATGGGGCGGGCACTCTAGATGATGTGTACATCTACCTCTCTACAAGGGTGCATGCATCCGTGTGTACCATATCAATCAGCAACATTCTCTCAGGACCTCCTGCAAGTATTCTACCGTTTCTCTACAGCACTTAATGCATGGATGTGGCCTGTTTGTAAAGGTGTAGATAAAGAAGTGGGACTAGCACCCAAATATTTTGGTTTTGAATCTGTCTATTTTAGTTTTATGTACATTTTGAAAAACAAGATGTAGTCCGTTTCGCCAGCGGTTTCCTATTCATTAGAAATCTGCGGAAAAAAATAAGAAGCGCAAAAATGCAAACACAAAGTCAGAAAAGTAAAGCACAAACAGTCGTGTTTCATAAAAGTAGGGATGCTTTTCTTACAGTATGGTCGAAAGTAAGCATTGAGCTGAATACATTCAAAGTTCTTAGTTTGTCAGTTTGTCTTAAAGATGCTCCTCTTTGGGGCACTCAGCTTTCCTGAGTCTTCCCATGATCGAGTACACAGGGGTCATCTACCTACACACCAACCACCAGAAATGATCATGTGTACAAGAACGGCATAATAATACATGCAGGTGATGCTTCTGGCGAGAGGCGGTCCCACTCCACTTGAGCAAACGTGTTTTCAGCATTTGGGATGACTGCCACCTCTTGAACATCCTCGCGGGCAGCATTCCTGACTGGTCCCATAGAGGTATAGTACCAGCCTTGGGGTGGGCATGGCCAGCCCCACTGGCATCAAGGTCTGTTGCTGAATAGGATGGCCAGCCGCTCTGCACTTTACATGAGATTACTGGCATCACCCTCACATTTGAGCTTGCAAATTCAGAGACATGGCAGGTATGCAAAGGAGCAGCCGTGGCAGGCACTAGGGCCCTAGATAAAAGCCAAGGGACTGGCAAATGCAGAGTGTTGCTGTACAGACAGGGTCGTAGCTTATTTGAGATTTTTTTTTTGTTGACCACAGGTAATGTCAAATAGAGTGGGTCATTTTTGAAATGCTGTGACTTTGTACAAATACCTTCGCAAATGTGTGTACTTTGGTGCCTGCAGTCCCTGCTATGCAATTTTTATTCATGGTGGCCAAGGGTTTAATTGATATTAGTACCCTGGTGGGGGAGCCAACCAACCAGGTGGCTAGGAACGTGGGTTTTAATGGCCGGGAAAAGCCCCCATTCCTACCCACCTGATGGCCGGCTCTCCCATCGTCATCTTCCACCCAACCTACATCCTTTAATCACCCCCTCCCCAACCGTCCAACTTACTGTGTCCCTGCAGTGGTGCCACTTCCCGCCACTGCCGCTCCTTCCTCTTCGGTCCTGCAGGCCTCCATGGAAATGTAAGCGGGGCTCTGCACGGAGCCCTGCTTCCTTTTCCATGGGGGCCATCTTGGAAAAGGATTTTCCTTCGGTCAACGCGAAGTTGTGCACTTCCTGTTGTACGAAGGAAAATACTTTGATTTAGCAGCCCGGGTTACCGCTTTGGCAACCCTATGTGCTAATAGCCTAATCCCCCGTTCCAAGCACTGGAATGGGGGGTAACGTCCCGGAGCCCTCATTATCCACCCTTGCTTCGCTCGGGCCGATAACTTCGGCTGCCGGGCCATTACCCCCCCGCTTCAGCCCTTGGAATGGGCGATTAACGGCATATTATTGACCACTTCTTCAAAATGAATGTAATTGTGTGCTCAGCTCCACCCTGTACCTGCAGGGCATGAGGCATTTGTATGGATTCCTATGAATTGCACCCGCTTTGAACAGGTCGACAAAGCTGGCAACTGCCTGTATCACTGCCTGGTGGAGCAGATGGGCATGGCAGGAGCCTATATTTCAATTCATGCCCGTGCCCCCCCTGAGAAGCACAAGAACATTATGCAGACTGGTAAAGTAGGAGTTAAACCACGTGTAAGACTTTAAAGTATGTTTTTGCCTTGTTTACAACTTGGGGCTAATCCAAAATGAGACCCAGACTGTTTAATTAGGGCAGGGGTCTGCCATTCTTGTACCTCCAGATCTTTTGGACTATATCGCCCATTAGCCCCATACAGCTAATATGGGAGTTGTAGTCCATACCATTGTTGCAGACCCCACAATTAGGGCATTTGTAATTGCATTTGTATGTATTTGAAGAATTGGGATGTTAATTTCGATCAGAAATGACTTATAATAATAACACATTTACAGATTGTGGCATGAAGTTTGCCTGCACAAGAGAACAAAAATGAGAACAAGCCAGGAGCCATTTAATGAGGGTGTTACATTTGGGACATAAACCATGGGAAAAACAAGCAGATGAAAAAAATATATATATATGTAAGAAAACAGGTGATTTGTAAAAATAACATTAACCTAAGTAGTCAAGTGCTTCAATCTAAAGAGGATTACTGTGTAAATAAACAAAACGAACTTGTTTGCCTCACTGGAGGGAGTGGGGGGTCAGGGATGGAAACTGGGGGGAACGGGCAGAAGGGAGTTTCTACTTTAGCAGGTATCTGAAGTTTAACTGATCTTTGATGAGATTCACTGTTGTGCTGGCTCTAATTGATAGAGGCAGTGGGATTCAGTGGAGGGAAACAAGCAGGTGAAAGAGTGAAAGTGAGGCCGTGGGACAGTAACAAGACCATTGACAGCTTTATAGACTACGACAATAGACGACCGCTCTGCCTCTTTGGCTACACTTGGGGCATCTCGCCCTCCCTGGGCTTTCTCTCCTTTCTGCTCGTTCTCTCTTCTTGCTCCACTTTCATGAAATTCCTTCTCTAAACATCCATGAAACAATCCACAACGATTTGTTCGAAGCCAAATTGAAAGCCTATCCCATCGCCTCAGAGGTATCCCTTTAACCTACCTCTCATCTGCCTTTGAGCTAACATTTCCCCCTCGCCTCTAACCTGCCTCTGTATCCTCACTTTCTCTCCCTCCACTCTTGCACTTCATTCATAATAGTCACATCCATAACATAGCTGGCCGCACTGCCTACCTGCACTTAATCATGTCGAATGTTCATTGTCCTAAATCTACGCAAGTCCACCCAGGTACTGTCCCTGGTTTACTCCTCTCTACAACTTGGTTAGAATGTTACTTAAACTCACCCCATTGTAAGAAACTCGCTGCTTCGCGTCAAATCTGATGCATTGTACGTTAATTATACGTTTAAAAGGGAGGGGTAGTCAGCCAACCAGCATGCTATCTGCAGGTAGACGTAGGGGGGAATCTGAGTCGTTTGTAGAGAGTCTGGGCAGCAAAGTTAAGGATTTTATTTAGTGGGAGGAAGGCGTAGTGGACAGTAGTCAGGTTTGCTGAGCACAAGGGTGGCGACTATACTTTTTGTAGAGGAGTTACTAAGAAATGCACGCATTTTCGGAATGTTTAATAGGTTAATACCAGCAGCAGTAGCAGAAGTAGTGAAGAATTGTTGCAGTCTGAGATCTCTATGGAAGAGGACCCCAAGATTGCAAGCCTAGGGAAAGGGGTCAGGAGGGAAGGAGATTGGAGAGTGGAGGAGAGGGTTGATATTGGAAGCCGAGAGAAAGGTGACTTGCATGTTTACGAGTTCCGCATGGGGCTGCCGAGAGCCATCCAGTGAAGACGCGCTATGAAACAGTTGTGATGTGTTCCGAGATGGCTGGAATGAAGGAGGAAAAAGAGAGTACATGTGATAGTTAAAGCCAGAGAATGAGATACGACTTCCTAGGGCTGATGCATAGAGGGTGAAGAGCAGCTGTGCAAGGACTGATGCTTGTGGGACACCAACAGGCAGAGTGGTGGGGTCAAAGGTTTGCGAGTTCCAGGAGATTTTAAAAGGTCAACTTTCCAGAGAGGATCCAGGCTAGAGCAGGTTTGCAAAACGCACGCTACTGGCCAGTAAGGCAGGAAGAGGAGTGGTCGCAGTCATAAAAGCGGCAGAGTGGTCCCAAAGCATGAGTATGATATGATATGATATGATATGGTATTTGTAACGCGCCTATACACATGTGTTTCAAGGCGCGACGAGGCAGGGAGGGGGGGACAAGGGGAGACAGACAACGATCTTACTAGGCCAGGTGTCATTCAGATCGCGCAAGTGCAGGGGTGGGGGAGGGGGAAAAGTGCAAGGGGAAGGGGAGGAGGGGAAGTGCAGTACAAGGTAAGTGGCATAACGTAATAGATAAATAAATAGGGCCAGCTGGTGGCAAGTGCAGGTAAGTGCAGAACAAGTGCTGGGGGAGGGGGGGGCTGTAGGGATACAGAGACAGTCCCGCAGTGCAAAGGGGTTCCAGGGCATCAGTGCAAGTGGAGAGTGGCAGGGCCCAGGGCCGAGGCCGTTTAGAGTGGTCCAGTTGCAGAATCAGTGCAGTTTCAGTGAAGAATATTAGCTGTTCAGCAGGGGAGAGGGAGAGAGAAAGCAGAAGCAAAGAGGAAGGTTTTGAGGTGCTACCGGAGGTGGTTCTCCTCAAGTTTCAGGGAGGCAGGAAGGCTGTTCCAGAGGGAGGCCCCTGCCGCGGAGAGAGATCTACCCCCAGCTCGTTGCTTCGAGAAGCGGCTGACCATGAGGGAGTTGGAGGCGGATGAGCGAAGGGCTCGGGGAGGAAGATATTTGGGAAGAGAGAGTTGAAGGTATTTAGGACCCAGGCCCCAGAAGGCCTTGTGGACAATGCAGAGGGTTTTGAACTTTATCCTCGCAGCCACTGGGAGCCAGTGTAGAGATTTCAGTCCTGGAGAGATACGGTCCCTGGGCTTGAGAGGCCAAGGACAAGTCTCGCAGTTCTGTTCTGGATGAGTTGCAGAGGGCGGAGAGTGGAGGCAGGCAGATTAAGATAGAGGCTGTTACAGTAGTCCAGCTTCGAGAGAACCAGGGCTCAGGAGACAGTGAGCTTCTGGGGGAAGGAGAGGAAGGGAAGAATACCTCTGAGGAGGTGCAGCTGGTAGTGTGACCTCTTGGCGACGTCAGAAATATGAGGAGAGAAGGAGAGTGTGGAGTCGAAGATGACCCCAAGGTTTTTTGCCTTGCAGGTAGGAGCAGGGAGGGGGCCAAGGGAGGCAGGCCAGAGAGCTACAGGGAAGGAGGGAGTGGGAGTACCGATGAGTAGGATCTCAGTCTTACTGGCATTAAGGCAGAGGTCATTGGCGGCACACCATTCTTGGATAGCAGACATACAGTCAGAGATGAGGGAAGGAGAGGGGGAGGCTGAGAGTATAGAAAAGATTTGGATTGGTGAGCATCAGAGAGAATGTTGGAGACATGTATGAGTGTAGTATCAGTGAAGTGTTTACTCAGGCATTGAAGTGTATCTCCAATGCCAATATCCTAAAGGTACTTCTTGGTCCAGTTGAGGAACTTTGAATAATGTGGAAGGAGGAAAACAAGGCTATAGTTTGCTGGGACCTTGAGTTTGCAGAGGCTGTCATCAATAGGTGTAAGGTAGTTGCAGATGTGAAGGAAGCATGTAAGAGGCCAGCGTGAGCGAGAGGTTAACATCCTCAGAGACTTAAGAATCAGTGGCTCAGACCAAGTCTTTATTCATTTGGAGAGCAAACGTGTCAATAAGGGCACAAGACGGGTTGACACTGCAAAATATGGGTGCTACTTCAATATTAAAAGTAGGGGAGGATTATTCGAGAGTAGACAAGGTAGGGGGAGAGTGGTGGAGAGAAAGAGGTGGAAATAGAAGCGGGCAAAGACATTGTAGAAGAAATGTAGTGAGCAAAGTCATTCGCAGACATGGAGAAGGCGGTTCCCAGTCAATTGGTCGAAAAAATTTGGTCGACAGGACAATTGGTCGACACCATTTGGTCGAATGCCAAATGGTCGAATTTTTTTTTTTTTTTTTTTTACACTTTTTTTTTTTTTTTTTTGGGGGGGTCCCCCCCCCAACCCCCTTTTTTTCTATTTTTTTTTTTTCGACACACGAAAACCCACAAAACACATATATATATATATAAAAAAAAAAATTCGACCATTTGGCATTCGACCAAATGGTGTCGACCAAATGTCCTGTCGACCAGTTTGCTGTCGACCAATTGACTGGACACCGGAGAAGGCTATAGCTATTGGCTCGGGAGGTTTCACCAAAGCTTGGAGAGATGAAATATTGCTGGGCAGATTGTGAAGGGAGAAGATTCGGTCTGTGAAGGATGAGGATTTGGCAGAGACCAGCTCTGAGGTGATGGCAGCAAGTGATCAGGGGTGGGGTCTGTAATTTTCACCAGCGCCATAGGCCACGGCAGAGTTTGTTTCATGGGTCTGATTTTCAGATGTAATCCAAGGCTGATAACTGGCGAGAGAAGGTGTGAATGTGCAAGGAGGATAGTGTTGGTCAAATGGAGTCATACGTACCTAGTGGAAGTCAGAAAAAGAATGGTCACTGGACAAGGCATGAATAGAGGTAAGAGACACAAATTAGGTCTTTATGTCATCATTGTACGGGGCAAAAGAGCACCACCTCAATTTCCTCATAGTTATTGAAGAGGGGATATGAGGAGATGAGGAGTAGATAATGAAGTGACTGAGATATTAAAGTGAACAGTGGAATGATCAGAGGGTCAAGAGTCAATGGAGAGATCAGAGAAGGATAGTGAATTAGAAGGATGAGATCAAGAAAGTTCGGTGGACATGTAACTATCCTTTGATGCTCGGAAAAAGATTTGAATACTTGAAAAGCACCTGCGCCAAGAATATGCCTCTCCAAGGGAAAGCCTCTGTGCTGTTGGAACACTATGTGGAGACTTGCACCATAGAACATGCATCTATCCTAACATCACACACCTGTGTTGATTAATCTACAGATTCTCTGATGATGCACTACAATCATGTTTGCGACTGAAAAAATTAAACTTTACTATAAACAGAATTTATTAATGATGCCCTATGCTTCTTATTTTGGAATAGTGGGCATAGTTAGATACAGATTATTTCAAAGCCAGATTTTTTTGGGCAATTTTATTTTAATGGTCATCTCAAAATCAAAAATAGAAATAACTCAGTACTAAATTGTCCATATTATATTTGCAAGGAATTTACTTTCCAGAAACGATATGAGTCCTGACCGTTGTAGGAGGTCGCCTCACCTTAGAAGCAATTGTACTGAGTGTGTCTCTTAACACAATGAAGTTAAATGCTTGTTTGTCCCCATGTTCAATAGAATAAAATATTTCCAATGTTGTTCTCTAGCCAGTGGGGGAGCCAGAAGGAGCAGGGAGGGCAGCTGACAGGGACGTCATTTCATAAAAATGACAGGGGTAGCAGAAGTCATATCACACGACCCTTGACCTCCGATGATATCACAGGAAGTCATTTGACCCAACCCCAGATTGACATCACGGGAAGTGATGAAATACAACCTTTCACCCCTTAACAAAACAGGAAGTGGCATCACATACCATTGTTCCTAAGTACACTACAATAAAAAAAAATGGTTACCTTATCACTGTAATGTGATATACACTTCATACAAGAATGTTTTCATATCAATGATAAATATTGCTGACCTGTGTCAGCCCAAGACATTTTTGATTTTACTGGTGGTTTATTTTTACTTATACCTCTGTGATTGGGAACCTTTTACCCCACTCACATAATCTTTTACTCTTTTTATGGGTGTCATGTTTAAGACTCTCCATAGTGTCTTTTAAAATGTATCCTCTTTGATCATTTTTGGGAAATCAATGCCTATTGTTTCTGGGTTGCCCTAGGGGCTCCCCTTTTAACTTTTTCTGGCTAACCTTGTGAAAACTACTTTTCCTAAGGGTAGAAAGGATCTTTGGACCCCTTTTACATTTTGTTAAGTGAGACCAGCACCCCTCGCCCTCTGTGGAGTGCCGAGGAGATACTGAGCATCTGACTTTCTTTTACATTTTGTTAAGTGAGACCAGCACCCCTCGCCCTCTGTGGAGTGCCGAGGAGATACTGAGCATCTGACTTTCTTTTACATTTTGTTAAGTGAGACCAGCACCCCTCGCCCTCTGTGGAGTGCCGAGGAGATACTGAGCATCTGACTTTCTTTTACATTTTGTTAAGTGAGACGAGCACCCCTCGCCCTCTGTGGAGTGCCGAGGAGATACTGAGCCTCTGACTTTCTTTTACATTTTGTTAAGTGAGACCAGCACCCCTCGCCCTCTGTGGAGTGCCGAGGAGATACTGAGCATCTGACTTTCTTTTACATTTTGTTAAGTGAGACCAGCACCCCTCGCCCTCTGTGGAGTGCCGAGGAGATACTGAGCATCTGACTTTCTTTTACATTTTGTTAAGTGAGACCAGCACCCCTCGCCCTCTGTGGAGTGCTGAGGAGATACTGAGCATCTGACTTTCTCATTTTAAATGTAACATTTATTTTACAAGGACAAAAATGTACCTTTAATAGCCAGTGGCAGAAAACCTTTTCATTAATTTGGTTCACCTTTAACGCAGGCTGTTTGCACAGCCCTGGAAAAGGCATCCATGGATGCTAATTTTACCAAAAAGGCCCCTGTCAATTTTATTGCCATTTTAGTATTCCTTGTCCTTTCTTGTTTCTTGTAGTTGAGTGAGTTCCCTAAACAGGGAACTTCCGTCCCCTGCACACTATCTGGGGTTAGTCGCCAAAACATGAAGACATTCCTATTATGATGAATAGTGTCTGTCTCCAATTAATAAACTAAATACGTTTTAAGGAAGTGGTTTACACGTTTATTGATGAAGCAAACATTCCCCTACATTCCTTAAAATTTGTCAAAGCAAAAGTGATTTTAATAAAAAAGATAAGCATGAACAAACATCAATAGGGGAGGGGTTTTCGAGAAGTTGTCTCTTCATCAGCGGGATTCTTCTTATAGTGTATCTACAAACAATTTACAGGAAAATATCAAAATTGTGTCCATATTACAAAGCATACTGAAATTCATAAACATATATAATTTGGAACATATTGCTACCAGTTCCTCTTAAAACTCTGAAGTCCTATGGCAAATAGAGTCTGTTACATATTCCACAAACACTAGTGCTATAACATTTCCTGGTGAACAGAAAATACCCCTAATTAGTGAAGTGCATTCATGTGGTCCGGTCATATTCTAGCTCAAAATGATTGTGAGTTATGTGGATTCTCACCTGCCTTGTCTGCTTGAGTGGCTTCAAAGGTCACTAAACTGAACCCATGTATTTCCTGAATACTTCTGGAGAAAAGGATTCCTAAATGTATGTAGTACACTATGACTCACTATATCGATCACATACATAGTCTGACAATTGTACCTTAAGATGCTATTAAACACTCACTCTGCTAGTTGACCAGGGTTGTAAGTGGGTCGATCAGAGGAGTTTTTCTGTTGCTTTCTTCACTATGGGATTTCCTATAATCTATAATCAATTACATCCATAGTATGTTAGACATTTTGTCCTTGATCATGTTATGTAAAAGTAGTGCCCAAGATCATTAACAAAATTGCCTATGCCCATCTCTAATATGCCTATGTTCGTCTGGAATTGTCGAAGTGACCCTCTTCCTTGTTCTATGTAAACTGTGAATGTCAAAGTAGATATAGTTGAATTAGGAATTAATTCCCGGAAATGTGCCTGGGTCCATACGCTTAAGTCACCTCCACATTCACTATGATAACTAAATATCTCGAAAGTATTCCTCAACTTACTTGAATTAACGAGTAGAGGGAGCTCCTTAATCGTTCTCTGTATGGATTTTTGCAGGATCGTGATCCCACAAAATGGCCGATATTTGCTGTTGCGTGCCATCCCTGATGACGTCATCGCATTATGCTGCTAGTGACGTCACTAATGTAAACAGTTCTCGTGTTATTTATTATACGCCCATTCTACTGGCTTGTAATGGAACGATGGGCTCACTGTGCGTCATTTTATATGTTTTTTTCTCAATGTCTACATAAGCCTGGGTATGCTTATTTCTTGAAAAAAAATGAAACTTGGACAAAAAAATTCATAGCAAATTATTGGATACCTGCATGGAGGTATATTGTAGAATCAAATACACAATTACAAGCTGGTCTAGAGCTCGAGTTTCGTAAGGGAAGCTATCCCCGAAAAGGTCCTACCCGACTTGTAGGACTAGAAATGAATATCAATAATTGCAGTATATAAACTGCCTCAGATGGTTTTAAGTCATTCGTAAAGCTGCATGCATGTAGACTTAAAAGGATGAGACAACCGGTTGTTAATCTGTCCATGAGGGGTATAGTTCTGCATCCTGTCTAATCATCTGTATTCAGATAGGGAGTAATAGATGGAGGGGAACTGTATTGGTAAGCCTTGCTGGTGATACCTGCCCTTCCAGGGTGTACAGCTTTCTGCATTTAATACTGCACTCTATATATTCCAACTTAATAAAAGAAAAGGTAGTTTATCCTGCCGGACGATACACTTCCTATCGGGTTGTGCAGTAGATGTAGACGTCATTTCACTTTAGAATCAAATGTTCCGAAGGTGATATGTGCCCATAGTCGGTGAACAATATGATTACCTAGTCCTATGTGGTGTACTTAACATCCGCTCCTAAGGTTCAACACATTCAAAATCGAGTGGTGTAATATATACATATAGGACAATCATAATGACAATACATTCCATGTACGTGAGTCAATAAACTAAATAACCAACTACACAATGATAAGTTGTTTCCTACATCCTCTTAGGGAATGTACATAATGCCGTAATGGTCCATCAGTAGTATTATGTGACAAGATCTTCTCATGATATTTCCTCCTCCAAAGAGTGTACAATCTATTATACTACTGCAATGTATACATTGTAAGAGGATTCAATTCAGCACTACAGCCAAGTCAACGCCTAGTCTAGAATACTGAATGAAAACCCTTATTGATATATCTTTATGTCCAGTTCATGCGTTCTGGATGA
Organism: Ambystoma mexicanum; assembly: GCF_040938575.1. NCBI lineage: Eukaryota > Metazoa > Chordata > Amphibia > Caudata > Ambystomatidae > Ambystoma > Ambystoma mexicanum. The sequence continues at coordinate 1,512,366,171 of NC_090922.1, forward strand.
CTACCCCTATATAACACCCCTCTCTTGGAATCCTCCTGACCCCACTGAGCCAAGAAGTAGTTCTGTTTTGCAAGTTAAAAGGTTTAATTGATAATTTAAACAATATATATATATATATATCACGCTTTATAATAAATTAATAATTGAATATCACACTTAATCTGATATGATAAAGATTAACAACGGAGAATCTGGCACTAGCACACTTCTTTATAATCACTAAGGAATTGACATGAAATGGATAAGATAGCAACAATACTTTTATGGTTTCCAATGGATGCAATGTGGAATGAAATGCAGTACAGAAAATAACTTGATAGGATTTCAGCAAAAGACAATGTAATCACTTTCTTGGACAATTCACCCCCCCTTTTATGCAATGCAGGGAAATGGAAGGAAGGCACACAATTCTCAGAAATGCAATTCAAATGTAATTCAGTTCACCCAGCAACTTAGACTACAGACGTTGAAAACACAGGCCCAAATGCTTTTAAATGTGCTGGCAATGAAGAAAAAAATATGCTAAAATGCTTTTAATTCCCTCTAGAGGTTCAGGTTGAGGATTAGTTGGTTTAAATTAGTTGCAGGCTTACTTTAGCAATGTCCTAGGAATGATTAGCAGGTTAAACGAATTTCTGGCAAATGAAAGGCAAGCAGCAGCAGATTTTTACACGTGAAAAAATTTGCAAATCGCGGTAAAAGTCGCGGGTGCGCCGGGCGCGATTACAGAGGAACTACAAGGACTATCACTATCATTGTGGGGTCCTAGGAAAGCCTAGGATCTCAGCTTCCAGATGAAAGTTACTGCAAGTCTCTAGCACAAACGGTTACGGAGATATGAGCGATTAAATAAAGGTCGTTTTTCAGATTTGAAATTTTAAAGTTAAAAAAAAACAAGTGCAGCTTGCAACTAGAAAATGACAAGTGACAGCTTTACAAATGACAGGTAACAGTTAGGAGGCAGTTCTACTTAGATTAAAATAGCTTGGATTATATTATCTTAACTAAGAGATTGGTTCTGCACAGTTTTCTAGGTACTCACACTATATTCTTGAGTGAAATGGGCCACGCCACGGATCTGGTCAGGTTTTAAACTGGACTCTGGTCTCTGCACTTCACAGTGATCTGGGTCAGCTCTCTCTGGTTCTGCTAACAGGTCAGCTCTACTCTGCTGGTCTGGTCTGGGTCTCTGAAGGTTGATGGAGGTAAAGTATGGATTTTCCCGGCAGAGCTTCCAGCTGCAAATGGATTTGAAGGTCCCTATCTGTCCTGTCTCTCTGCTTTTATGTGTTTTTAAAATGGGTGTGTGTGAGCAGCATCACTAGCCAGCCCCTCTCCACTTATCTTTGGCCAAGCTTTCATTTCTCCCCTGATTGGGGGAGCTAAGTTGTGTCAGGGTGATGTCATTTTACAGCCTGCAGAAAGTCCACTCCTCCTGTCAACTTGCACACAAATCTAGATTTGAACCAAATACGTATTTCATAACTACACAGTGGTTTGAAATTACATGCACCCATCACATATCACAGGAGGTATACCCTGTTCAAACTCTGCTCTTCCTGGGGGCTTGCATTCAGAAATAGCGATATTTTGCGCTTTTTAACTGGTTTGCAATCCCGGACATTACCCCAAATTTACACACATGTGTGCAAGGAGTATGGACATTAGTTGATGAAGTGTCAGATTTTTCACATGCACACATTTTGAGTAATATCCTCTTTTCCGCTAAAACCCCCCTGAACATGCCACCGGTTCTAAAAACCTCTTAAAATGTGGGCAGAAAAATCACAAGAATTATGGTGTCATTTATAAAATTTTCACAAGTCTGCTCTATGAATGATCCATCTTTTTCTAAAACCATATTCTGGCTATAGAGGTGTGTCTTTTCATGTCACATGGTACAGAAACCAGTCTTTCCAGTTTCTGCCAAGCTCAGAGACCCTGCCCCTCCCAGCTTCTGCCAAGAGGAAGCTCCATTTACGACTCCCGCCAATAAAACATTTGCCTGAGTCAGGACAGGGCTTTGTTCAGAGCTCCTGTATTCTGTGGGGCTCCCCTTAATTCAATTATCAGAGAGATGGCATATCCTTAGTGTGGCCAGCAAAAGGCTGTTAGGCCTGGGAACACAGCTGTGACTCAAGTTTCACTCCTGATGGGGGTAGTTGCCAGGCAGAATTCAGTTCCTTAAGCCAGGTTTCAGATAAAATGTCACTTCTGTTCCCCAGTTTTCTGCATTCAAATAAAACTAAACATTTTTACATATGCAGCTAGAATGCTGATTCTAAGTTTAAAACTATGACATTTAAACAATTGAAACCTATGTGACACACAAAAGTAGGTCACTCAGTCAATTTAAACATTTAGATTTTTTAGTGTCTTTCAGTCCAAATTTACTTAAACTGCTGAAATCCACAGCTCAGCCAGTCTTGTTATAACCTTCAAGTCACTTCAGAATATAGCTTTACATTGGATCCACCTCTTAAAATGTCTTTCTTTGGCATGTTTTGGGTTCATTTATTCAGTTTTCTACAAAATCTGGTGGTTTTAAAACGCCGGCTTTTGGATAGTGGTGGTACTGCACCCCTTTTTGGGATTTAAGAAAATGAATTCCCAACAGTTATGGGTTTGCTTTTGGCAATCAGCATTGCCATTCCCAATGGTTTCAGACTACTGTGTGGATAGTCCAATGGTGGTTTTAGGCAGTGTCCTTCTGTGCCCATAACATCGGCAAAAATGAGTGGCAGCCTATTCTTCATGCATTTCCCTGTGCATTTTCTGGGAAGCTCTGGCCATCATGATGTTTTCCATGTCAGTACTGCACAGTTTTGAGGTATGGCTCGGATGCATGGGTAAATACATCCCACAAGCCCCCCTCTTGCGATGGCCATTCTATTTCACTAATGGGACTCGCAAGACCTGGGATGTTTCCTCATCTTCTTCCAATAGATGGCACAGTTCAGCATCTTTTCCTCCATCCGGTACTGATCGATCGGTTCTCCTCGCCGGTCCTGATGGGAATATTGGGCGGTACACCGGGCCCGTTGCGTCTCTGCTCCCGGTCTCCGGATCGTCCTCCTTGGCCCGTCTCAAGGTTTTCTTTCTCCTAGGACGACAAAGGAAGAGCGGCAATACCTATTCATAGACGTTTTTTCCACCACTGTTGAGATAGTGGGGCAGCATATGCATTTCATCATAACGAAACATTACATTCTTATTTTGAAAAAAAAACAGTATAACTAAGAGACAGTTTCCTGCAAATCAAAATATTTTAGAGACTAGATGTGGTATGTTTTATGGTTGGAACTGAATTAGTCTGAGACAGTACCCGCTAGGATTCCAGTGGATTCCTCCAGTTGTTGCAGAGTGTGCCTGGGATGGCAACATTTCAACTGGTTTATGTGGACCCACTTGTCTTCCCCTGCTGCCAAAGGACCTTTGGGGATGTGGATTTTGTAGGCCACAGGGGAGATCTTGTCGATGATCTCAAAGGGTCCCTTCCACGTAGGCAAGAATTTCCGCTGTTTTGCCTGGTTTCTTTGGAAGTTGTATAGATAGACCCGGTCCCCCACCTGATATTCCTTCCTGGAAGTTTTCAGGTCATAGTGGGTCTTCATGCTATCAGCTGATCTTTCTAGATTCCACTGAGCATAAGCAAAAGCATGTTGGAGGTGTTTCCTTAAATTCTCCACATACTCATGAGTAGTGGAGGCATTTATCAGTGTCTGCTCTTGGGTCCTGTAGAGCAAATGCTGCGGAAGCACCATCTTGCGCCCAGTCATCAACTCAAATGGTGACATTTTGGTTGCAGATGAAGGGGTAGATCTGATGGCCATTAGGACCAGAGGTAATCGGATATCCCAACTTGGCCCAGAATCTGCCACAAACTTCTTTAATATGCTCACAATTGTCTGGTTATATCTCTCTACTGCCCCAGAAGAAGCTGGCCTGTAAGCAATATGTAACTTTCTCTTGACCCCCAGTATCTCCCACATCTTTGTCATCACTTCACTGGTGAAGTGGCTACCCCTGTCTGACTCAATCCTTTGAGGTAGACCAAAATGGGAAAAGATGTGGTTAATCATCAAGGCAGCTGCCGTTTCTGCCTTGCAGTTTGGGGCTGGGAGACATTCCACCCACTTGGTAAACAAGCATGTCACAGTCAACATGTACTTATTCCCCCTAGCAGAGCGAATCACAGGGCCTACAAAGTCGATTTGTAAATCTGACCATGGCAGTGTCATCCCCCTCTTTTGGAGAGGCGCACGATGCGTGAGGGATGTTGGCTGAAATTGTGCACACACAAGACACCCCTTCAAATATTGGTCGAGGTCCTGCCCCATGTGTGGCCAGTATGCAACCTCTCTTAAGATTTCCAATGTTGTGTGAAACCCCCTATGACCGGCGGTGGCCGCATCATGGGCGTGACTTAACATCAGGCTTCGGAATGAAGTAGGAACCACCCACTGATCGTGGCCAGCTTTGGATTTCCTTACCAGCAAACCGTCTTGGATTCGGAATATTTTTGGACATTTCATCAACACTCTTAGGTCCTCTTTCCCAATGTAATCGGTATCCGTCAGGGGAAAGTTCTCAGGGTCCTCAAGGTGTTGGTAAAATTTACCAATTATTGGATCCCCCTTCTGAGTGGTAATCAAATCAGCATCAGGGGTCTCCTTACTCCATTGTGCAATTGAAAGGTCGTTGTGAACATTTGTCTGGGACCTAGTGATAGCAGTGACCTGGATTTCCCCCAACAGGGACTCAATCTCAATTAGATCCCCTTGGATGGCCCCGGTTTTGGCCAGCTGATCAGCTAAGTCATTTCCAGTTTTGTCTGGTCCCTCTACTTTGGAATGACCCTTGATCTTTTTCCAATAGATGGTCATCTCATTCGAGGTGACCAGATCATCAATGTTTTGGATCAACTTCCCATGTTTCAAGGGTTTGTTGTTAGCACATAACATGCCTCTGGTTTTCCAATTAACCAGGTGCTCCACGAACCCGTTCCGTACATAATCCGAATCTGTGATTATGACCAGTTTGTGGAGTTGATGCTGGACAGCAGTGAGGATGGCCTGATGCACAGCCATCAATTCTGCCACCTGACTACTTCGGGGACCAATTTTGTATCCAGCGGAGGGTTCTGGGGGCTCATTCACCCATGCATTCCCTACGCCGTCCACCAGTTCTTTCTCCCCGTTGTTGTCAACATGGTAAGAGCATCCATCCACATAGACAGTGGGCATTCCCTCACACTTGTCCTCTTCAAAGACCTTGTGTGGGGAATTAAGGTATTCCTCCATGTTGTCCTTGATTTTTAGACTTTCGTCCTCGAGACAGTTTTCTCTGGCACAATCATGCAAGTCAGCCAGACCTTGCGCGAGGGGACTCTTCTTGTTTTGGCCATATCGGACCTCCACAGGAAAGCCTTGCATTGACAGAATCCAGGAAGTAATTCGGGAATTACTCACATTTCCGGTCCGGATTCTATCACTTTGGAGATATTGCAGAGGCTGGTGTGGAGTCTCCACTATGATGTGTTCCACCTGGATAAACGGGCGGTAATTCTTCAATGCCCACACCGTTGCCAGGAGTGCCTTCTCACAATCGTTGAATTTTTCCTCCACAGAGGATAAAGTTTTGCTCGCATAGGAGATTACTTTATTGACCTTGTCATGCTTTTGGTATAATACTGCCGTCAAGCACGTATTAGAGAACCCTGTCTCCAGGAAGAACTCCTTGTTTCTGACAGGGTAAGCTAGGCAAGGCGCTTGTGAGAGGCTTCTCTTGAGTTGTCTTACTGCCTCGGCTTGTTCTGGACCCCATTCCCACTTGACCCCCCCTTGAGGAGATGAATCAGGGGTCTGGTGATCTCTGCGTAGCCCTCAATGAACTTTCTGCTGTAATTAGTCAGTCCAAGGAGGCTCCTTAGTTCCCGCAGAGTTGTGGGGTCTTTCAGTTTCTGAAGTGCTTCCACTTTCTTTTCCTGGGGACAGAGGCCCTGAGGAGTAATCTCATGCCCCAAGAAATTAACACGGGTTCTACACCACTGTGCTTTCTGAAAGGAAAGTTTTGCTCCAGCGGCCCTCAACTGCGTCAGAACATAACGGATCTCCGCTATGTGTTCCTCCACAGATGAACTTTTGATGAGGACATCATCTACATAAGCCAGGTTACCCCTTTCGCCCAGGTCGGGCATGGCCTTATGTAGGAAAATGTTGAATTCATTGCCGGAGTTGAGGTATCCGAAGGGAGTCCGGGTCCATGTGTACTGCTGGCCCCCAAAGGTAAAAGCCAGTTTGTATTGGTCCTCCCTGCTGACAGGCACGGTCCAGTATCCATTGGTCAGGTCTATTGCTGTGAATACCTGTGACCCCTGGATCTGGGCCAGCCCTTGGTCAATGTAGGGCAGAGGCAATCGGGAAGTATGGACCCGTTTGTTGAGCTCCCTGAGGTCAGCACAGAGTCTCCACTGTCCGTTTGGCTTCAATATTCCCAGCACTGGATTATTGAAGGTGCTGTGGACTGGACGGATTATTCCCCGGGACTCAAGGTTCTTAATTATTTCAGTAAGGGACTCCATGGATGCGAGAGGCAAGCGATATTGCTTCACAAACACTGGAGTCATGCCAGGGTCCGTGGGGATTGTTGTTGTGTGGATGTCGGTGCGGCCACAGTCATATGAGTCTACCGCAAAGAGATCTTGGAAATCCAAGAAAACTTGTTTCAACTTTTGCTTTTGTTCCAGAGTCACACAGGCATCAGCTAGGTTGACTCTCTCTTCCACCATCTGCCTGAAGCCTGGAAAGACTTCTGGTTTGGCTATCTCCGCGGCCTCCTCCAGCTGGGTGGAGAAGTCCCTGGTCAGAGTGCTGATTTGGACTGGAGGCTTCAGGTGGGAAAGGCAGCCCTCATGGACTTGGAAAATCACCTCATCCCTCCTGAAGTCACAAGTCACATCTTCCTTACCATAAGGGCAAGAAGTGTACACCAGGAAGTTCCCCCCATGCCGGGTAAAAATCCTGTCTGGTGTTGTATTGTCGTCACTGTCACTGTCAAAGCAGTCCTTGGGGATTGGCCCTAACAGTTCATTTACTAAGTCGATGGAAAAATGTCGGTCATCAACCGCCATTCCAATAATGGTGCCTGCGGCTAGAGTAATACTCTTTAAGTCGCTGTTATCCACCTCTATTGGAATGGTGTCATGTTCTATGTTGACTAATGGAGTTGGGTTTACCCCCAACCCTTGCTGTTGGATAGAAGCGTTTAGATGTATGTAAGCATCAGGGTTTTGCAAATATTGTCCTCTTTTAGCTTTCACTTCCAGGGAGAATTGTCGGGTCCTTTCTGGGATGGTGACTTCCTCTTTAATCTGAATTTCAACTGCATAAGGTAGCAATTGAGCTGACCTAAATGCTTTTTCTGGATCATCAAAGCCCATGGGATTATCCGCTAATCGGGACCAAGCTTTGAAGTTTATTAGGTCCAAACTAATGGCAAAGCGATTGAGAATGTCACTGCCTAAATAAAAGGTGGCAGGGACGTCTCGCACGACCCAACAATTGTGGACTATGCTCTTGTTGCCAATGGAGATTTTGAGCATACACCTGCTTGGCAGGAGATGTTTGGAATTGGGTGCTTCCAGGTCCATTTCCCATTTGTCTATCAGTTTGAATGTGGGAATGGCTGGATCTTTTGGGAGTTGGCGGAACATGGCTTCGCTGATGAAGCTCTTACCGTTGTTCACACACACTCGAGCGAGAACAGAGTCCTTCCCCTCATTTAACTGAACAGGGATGAACAACTGCTCTCCAATTTGCTGAATATCAGCCAGGCTCTGAGGTGATTTCACATCTTTCTGGACTATAGGATTGGGAGTTTCTGATTGTGGATTAGTATAGAATCTCAGAGTGTTTCCTTCCAGCGTGGAGTACCACTTTAGACTGGAAGGAAGGTTGATTTTCAGAAATAGAGAGGACCCCCCATCACCAGTCTGTTGTCCTACTGCTATTACTGTCACGTCTGGAATTTGGCTATTCTGGAAGTGAAATTCTACTTGGTCAGATTTTTGTTCAACCATGTGGTAGGTGCCGTTTAAACTAACATGGTTGACACTCTGTTTTAATTTTATGGGTCGGCTAGTCTGGGTCCAGAGGACCTTGTTTACGCAATCTATTAGGGGTGACAACCTTCTCAGGAGGTCATTCCCTAGTAAACAAGGGGTGCCCTCTGGAGTCACAACTATGACCGGGTGTTTCAACTTGTGTCGCCCAATTTTAATGTCCAAATCTGCCGTCCCCTCGACGGGAATTTCCTTCCCGTCAAAGTTCTGGAGTTGCCCAGGAAGAGAGGTGAGAGGAATTTGGTAATTCTCTCCCCTTCCTGCATTCAGTTCGTCAAAGGCCCTTCTGGACAGAAGGGTAGCTTGAGATCCAGTGTCCACCAGTGCCAAAATTGTACCCTGCCCCTGTACTTGTCCCGGGGCATAGTATCTTCCCTCCTTCTCCTCAAGGGGGCACAGATAATGCACATTTTTGGACAACTGGTGGGCTAACTTTCTGGTTTTGGACATCGCTAGCGAAGAGATTTGGGCAGAATTCTGTGGAGAGCCTTGGGAATCTGAAAGAAAAAGTTGGCAACTGGAGATCAGAGCCATTGTGGGTTCCCCTGGCTCCAGTTCTGGGCCGCCCCCCCTTTTTGGAGGCAGTCACCAGGATGGGTTTGAACCAGGGGATTTTCTTGCTGTTGGTTCTGGGATGAGATGGTGGGCGGCGGTAGCTCAGTTTCCACATCTCCCCAGTCTGGACTTGCATCCCTAGGGACCCATTTTTCTTTGGGAGGAGTTCCCCCCTCTCTGAAGGAGAAGATCCTTTTCCCAGGATCCTCTGAGGACCCCTCTTCCTCAAATTGGAAGATCTGTACCTCCTCCTCAAACTGAGTCTGTTTGGGTCTTTTGTTTCTCCTACCCCCCCTCTGCTCCTTAGGAGGCAGACTTTCAGGGGCAAGAGATTTTGTTTCCGGTTCCTGGGTTTCCAGGGGCTGTTTACAAGTGAGGAAGGAAGCTTCCTCCAAGGCTTTACACCCCCCTTCCCTTTGTGCCTCCTCCCTGGGAACCGGTGAGTTATCGGGGTGCTGCCCCCGTCATTGTTCTGGGGCACCAGGTCCAGAGTTGGGTGCGTTCTGCGCCGGCACGCCCATCTGGGGGTTCTGCTGAGCCCTCAGTATGTGACCCAGATCCCGCGCCATGTTTTGAACCTGGCGCTCTAACTGGGCAACCCGCTCAGGCTGATACGGGGCCCTGTTTTCTCCCCTGGGCTGATCCCGGGAAGGGTAGCTGTCCCTTCTCTGGTAATACCCCGGATTGGGAAGATTTGGGTACCCCTCCACCCTTGGCCTCCCCTCTCCCGGATTAGGTTGTCTGGGCTCAGGGAATTGGGGAAAGAAGGATGGATGATTTTGGGGTTGGAAATTGGGTGGATACCTGGGGAAAAAGTTCTGCCCAGGATTTGGAGAATTTCTGCCCTCCTGTGGGAAGTTGGGAGGGAAGTTCCCTGGGTTAGGTGCTTGGCTGGATCCCCCCCTTGGGCTGGAGGAGTCCACACATAACCCAGGATGGGTCGATTTCCCTTGTAACGGGGACTTACATAATCAGGAGAGCGAGGGACCCAATTTGTGGGGCTGCCTCCCTGGCTCCCTGTCTGTGACTGGCCCGAGGACCTTCTGGGCCTAGCATTATTAGGTGCAGGTAGGTTTTTAGGCCCCCCCATCTCCAAATCCAAAACGGGGGTGACCTTTACCTCTGCCACCTTGGCAGCAGCAGGGGTGCTGTTGGCTTTGGGGTTTTTCTGGGCATTACTTTTGCTATCTACCGGTTTCTGCACCTCATAGATCCGGGTAGCCTGTTCAATGACCCAGTCTAAAGATCTTTTCTCATGAAAATCCCTCACGAGCTGGGTCATTATGTATTTGGGCAAGGCATGAAAAAATGTATTAATGAATTCTCTACTGTCTGTGCGCACCCTTCTGGTGGTCTGCGCAAAAGCACGTTTCAGTTCTTGCACAAATTCTTGTGGGGCCTGATCCTCCCCACATTGCAAATTGTAGGCTGCCTTGCGAGCCTCTTGAGGATTTCTGTGAACAGAAAAATGTTTCAAGATGGCCGCCTTATAGGTGGACCATCTTAAATGATTTTGGTCCTCCAGCCCCGCAAAGAAACTGGAGTATTCCGGGGAGAAGGTCCACTTTACATATTGAATACAGCTTTGGCTGTCCTTCAAATGGAAAGTCTCCATCATTTGCTCAAACAACTCTAAGTGCTCCCAAACAGAATACTTAGCGTTCTTATGGTAAGGCGTGATGACGCTCCTGATCGCCTTAATCTGCTTTAAGGGGTCCTTAAGCAAGGCCCTTTTTTACCTCATTGGCCTTTTTAGTTCGGGTAACCCTTGTCCATTCATCCTCTGACTCAGAGGCACTGCTCCCAGAGGTTCCTGTCTGCTCTTCCAGGTTTTCCCGGATTCTGCGAGCCTGGGAATGGCTGGCCGAATGTGGGGACCTGGTCTCCTGTGTCCTGCGCAGTTCAGAGGAGTCTTCAGATTCCTCCTTGCTGCCAGGATTTGATGGGTACCCCCCCCACTGACCTAACTGGGCAGAGGTTTTCAGGATGCCCTTAATGGGCCTACTCTCCTGGGGTTCCCCATTAAATTGCACTGTGCTGGGGTGCCCATACCCGGATGCCGGCCCCTCCATACCTGGGTGGTACTGGCCTATGAGCCCCATACTTTTGTCTGGATAGTAGTCTGCCATCCCTGTGGCCCGGTGCTCATGTGCGCCAGGGAATATGGGGGTGGCAGAGTCCAGTGACTGAGAGGTATGAGGGCCTCTGGTACTAGGGCTCCTGAGGTTATGCTCCGGAGCTTCCCTTTCCCAGCGAACCTCATCTCTATCCGCCCCTGCTCCCTGTTGCAATGCAAGAGCCTGCATTTGTGCCTTCAGTTCCTCAGTTAAGGCCTTACTAGACTCTATCAGTCTCTCCTGCATCGCTACCTGTTGCTGGAGCATATCATTGTGCTGGCAGAGAGCCTCATTCTCTCTCTGTGTTTCCTGATTGGTCCTGGAGCACTGGGCCAGTCTTTGCTGCAGGAGGGTTACCTCCTGAGCTGTGTCCCTATTGGCCTGCTCCTTTCTTGCTAGAGCATCCTCCACCCTCCTGGTGTGCTCTAACAAGTTCTGGTGTTCTTTTTGGAGGTCACCCAGTCCCTGGTGGGCCAGGTGATTTTCTTCCATTTTTCTTTTTAAATGGCAGACTTCCTGGCCTAAGGCGTCTCTTTCCTGACTAAGAGCCTGCATTTGTGCCGCCAGGTCGTCCCTTTGCCTTTGGAAGGCACCAGCTTTCTGGCGTTCTTCATCAAACTCTGCCTGGGTATCCAGGTCTTTCAGAATCAGTTTATTGCTCTCCTCTTTCTCTCTATCTAGCTGGCTTTTCAGGGTGACTACCTGCTCCGCGCATGCCCTGTTGAAATTGATCTGTTGCTCCAACTTTTTCTGGTTCTGCAGTAAGGAGTCCAAACTGTCTTGGTGCTCCTTCTGCAGGGCCAGAAATCTGGTATCCTGGTCTGTCTTTTCCTGTTGTAGGATGCCCATATCCTCTTTTATTTTAATGATATATTGCCTACTATCATTTTCTGACTCCTGGCTCCTCTGCAGCCTCTGCTCAGAAGAGGCCAGATCAGATCGGGCCTTCTCTAATGCCATCTGTTGCCTATTTGCCAGATCTTGGCTTTCAGTGCATTTATCCTGCATGTCTCCCATATATAGGTACAGGTATGCTGCTATCCTGGCCATCTTGTCTTGTTCATCCTTAACTTTAGGAGCCATGTATAGTTCACTCAGGGCCACATGTAGGGGACCCTGATCTCTCCATAGGTCTGACCCTGTTTCAGTGACCTGTCGCGTGATGGCCTGTAACCAGGCATCCTGGCCCTGTTCAGTCCATTCACCTCTCACAAATAGTTTATGTAAGAGGTGCTCTCTGGCTATTTTCATGTCTACTAAGGTCGTCATTCTAGAGATTGGTCTCTGTCCTGACTTACAGAAGTTTGTATTTTATTTTTGCAAAACAGACCTTTTCCTAAGAGCGTTCCTATGAGGAGTGCTTTACAGCGTAACACAGCGTGGTGATCCGACCGGATATGTGTATCTGGTCATCTGGCACGCTGTATTAATCTGCACAAATGGTAGATCTAACCCAAACGTCCGGCACGAGCCCCCAATTTGTAAGAGGATTCAATTCAGCACTACAGCCAAGTCAACGCCTAGTCTAGAATACTGAATGAAAACCCTTATTGATATATCTTTATGTCCAGTTCATGCGTTCTGGATGACTACCCCTATATAACACCCCTCTCTTGGAATCCTCCTGACCCCACTGAGCCAAGAAGTAGTTCTGTTTTGCAAGTTAAAAGGTTTAATTGATAATTTAAACAATATATATATATATATATCACGCTTTATAATAAATTAATAATTGAATATCACACTTAGGGCCTCATTACAACTCAGGCGGTAAGGGGTTTACGGCAGCGTTAACAGCGCCGACCCTTACCACCTGATTACGAGGTCCCCTAGCGCCATGGTGCTTTTAACACCTGCTTTTAGCAGGTGTTAAAATCCATGGCGCTAAGGGACCTTGATGTTAATTACGCCACCGTAATTTACGGTGGCGTAATTAACGCCTTCCCCACTCCCATTATGCCCTATGGGGCAAAAATGGGAATGGGGAAGGGTAAATGGGGATTGGGGACTTACCGCCCCGCCTAGGTCGGAATGGGGCGGTAAGTCCGCCAACCACCATGGCGTAAACGTAGTTTACGCCATGGTGGTAAAGTCACGGCCCAGGCGGTAACTTACCGCCTGGGTCGTAATGAGGCCCTTAATCTGATATGATAAAGATTAACAACGGAGAATCTGGCACTAGCACACTTCTTTATAATCACTAAGGAATTGACATGAAATGGATAAGATAGCAACAATACTTTTATGGTTTCCAATGGATGCAATGTGGAATGAAATGCAGTACAGAAAATAACTTGATAGGATTTCAGCAAAAGACAATGTAATCACTTTCTTGGACAATTCACCCCCCCTTTTATGCAATGCAGGGAAATGGAAGGTAGGCACACAATTCTCAGAAATGCAATTCAAATGTAATTCAGTTCACCCAGCAACTTAGACTACAGACGTTGAAAACACAGGCCCAAATGCTTTTAAATGTGCTGGCAATGAAGAAAAAAATATGCTAAAATGCTTTTAATTCGCTCTAGAGGTTCAGGTTGAGGATTAGTTGGTTTAAATTAGTTGCAGGCTTACTTTAGCAATGTCCTAGGAATGATTAGCAGGTTAAACGAATTTCTGGCAAATGAAAGGCAAGCAGCAGCAGATTTTTACACGTGAAAAAATTTGCGGTAAAATTCGCGGGTGCGCCGGGCGCGATTACAGAGGAACTACAAGGACTATCACTATCGTTTTGGGGTCCTAGGAAAGCCTAGGATCTCAGCTTCCAGATGAAAGTTACAAACGGTTACGGAGATATGAGCGATTAAATAAAGGTCGTTTTTCAGATTTGAAATTTTAAAGTTAAAAAAAACAAGTGCAGCTTGCAACTAGAAAATGACAAGTGACAGCTTTACAAATGACAGGTAACAGTTAGGAGGCAGTTCTACTTAGATTAAAATAGCTTGGATTATATTATCTTAACTAAGAGATTGGTTCTGCACAGTTTTCTAGGTACTCACACTATATTCTTGAGTGAAATGGGCCATGCCACGGATCTGGTCAGGTTTTAAACTGGACTCTGGTCTCTGCACTTCACAGTGATCTGGGTCAGCTCTCTCTGGTTCTGCTAACAGGTCAGCTCTACTCTGCTGGTCTGGTCTGGGTCTCTGAAGGTTGATGGAGGTAAAGTATGGATTTTCCCGGCAGAGCTTCAAGCTGCAAATGGATTTGAAGGTCCCTATCTGTCCTGTCTCTCTGCTTTTATGTGTTTTTAAAATGGGTGTGTGTGAGCAGCATCACTAGCCAGCCCCTCTCCACTTATCATTGGCCAAGCTTTCATTTCTCCCCTGATTGGGGGAGCTAAGGTGTGTCAGGGTGATGTCATTTTACAGCCTGCAGAAAGTCCACCTTTCCTGTCAACTTGCACACAAATCTAGATTTGAACCAAATACGTATTTCATAACTACACAGTGGTTTGAAATTACATGCACCCATCACATATCACAGGAGGTATACCCTGTTCAAACTCTGCTCTTCCTGGGGGCTTGCATTCAGAAATAGCGATATTTTGCGCTTTTTAACTGGTTTGCAATCCCGGACATTACCCCAAATTTACACACATGTGCGCAAGGAGTATGGACATTAGTTGATGAAGTGTCAGATTTTTCACATGCACACATTTTGAGTAATATCCTCTTTTCCGCTAAAACCCCCCTGAACATGCCACCGGTTCTAAAAACCTCTTAAAATGTGGGCAGAAAAATCACAAGAATTATGGTGTCATTTATAAAATTTTCACAAGTCCGCTCTATGAATGATCCATCTTTTTCTAAAACCATATTCTGGCTATAGAGGTGTGTCTTTTCATGTCACATGGTACATAAACCAGTCTTTCCAGTTTCTGCCAAGCTCAGAGACCCTGCCCCTCCCAGCTTCTGCCAAGAGGAAGCTCCATTTACGACTCCCGCCAATAAAACATTTGCCTGAGTCAGGACAGGGCTTTGTTCAGAGCTCCTGTATTCTGTGGGGCTCCCCTTAATTCAATTATCAGAGAGATGGCATATCCTTAGTGTGGCCAGCAAAAGGCAGATAGGCCTGGGAACACAGCTGTGACTCAAGTTTCACTCCTGATGGGGGTAGTTGCCAGGCAGAATTCAGTTCCTTAAGCCAGGTTTCAGATAAAATGTCACTTCTGTTCCCCAGTTTTCTGCATTCAAATAAAACTAAACATTTTTACATATGCAGCTAGAATGCTGATTCTAAGTTTAAAACTATGACATTTAAACAATTGAAACCTATGTGACACACAAAAGTAGGTCACTCAGTCAATTTAAACATTTAGATTTTTTAGTGTCTTTCAGTCCAAATTTACTTAAACTGCTGAAATCCACAGCTCAGCCAGTCTTGTTATAACCTTCAAGTCACTTCAGAATATAACTTTACATTGGATCCACCTCTTAAAATGTCTTTCTTTGGCATGTTTTGGGTTCATTTATTCAGTTTTCTACAAAATCTGGTGGTTTTAAAACGCCGGCTTTTGGATAGTGGTGAGTACTGGTACTGCACCCCTTTTTGGGATTTAAGAAAATGATTTCCCAACAGTTATGGGTTTGCTTTTGGCAATCAGCATTGCCATTCCCAATGGTTTCAGACTACTTTGTGGATAGTCCAATGGTGGTTTTAGGCAGTGTCCTTCTGTGCCCATAACATCGGCAAAAATGAGTGGCAGCCTATTCTTCATGCATTTCCCTGTGCATTTTCTGGGAAGCTCTGGCCATCATGATGTTTTCCATGTCAGTACTGCACAGTTTTGAGGTATGGCTCGGATGCATCGGTAAATACATCCCACAACATAGAGGGAAACCCAAGTGTTCCCCATTAGGGGAATGGGCCCAGATAAAAGTCCTCATTCATCCCTAACGGGGATATCGTGTCCAACTGGTGTATCCAAAATAATTCTCTCTGAGCAAGTCTTTTACCAATGTCGCCTTCTCTAGGGACAGGATGAACACATTCTAGCAATACACATTTCATCTGTGCTATTGTGTGTCTGTTCACTGGTGATCTTATGTTGCTGTCCTTATATGTGACTTATGTTCAGTCCATTTTTCCTTTTTTGTTTCTTCCCCTGACCTCCAGAGTGGGAAATTACTTTGTGTGGGTCTTATCTTTGGCTGCAGTCCTGTGGACTCACTGCCCAGGCTCCAGAGTGTCTGTACAGTCAGGAAGTGAGGGAGGAGTAGAAAACTCCACAACCTTTTGTCTTCCTGCCTGCCTGTGAGAATACAGTTCAATTGGGGCTGCTTGCTGTCCTGAAAGGATTGCTAACCCCCCAAGTTTGAATGTAACAAGGCTGTTTGATTAGCTGGATTCCTGCATAAAAGTCCTATCTTGGAACCTGAAGAAGTTGTTGACCACTGGAACCAAATCTTAAGAGGAATATGAAGAATTTGCAGCAGAAACTATTTCCAGTGACTGAAGAGCCTACAGTTTAACCGGAGACTGCTGTTACCCTTCCTTCTAATCAACCTGGGGACTCTGAAAACAATGATCCCAAACCAGAGACTTGTGAGATCCTCGAGATGACCTGCATTTTGAGCCATCCCATGCCATGCGACATCCTTGCAGGACTGCAATACCCCAATACCCTCGGACTTCAAACCATTGTGCCTTGCATGGTCTTCCTAATTCCGAATACCGCTGAAACGTTGAGGTCATCTTCCTGAATCTTCAGAGGCACGCTTCCAGTCTGAAAGTCCTCACATCAGAGTTCTGGACTTTGAAAACAACAAGAATCTGACTGGCAATGTTCTGTTTTCTTCTGTGCTGCTGAAAAAGGCACCATATCCACAAAGCCAGATCCAGCCATGAAGGAAACCTTTCCTAGAGCCTTCCTCACCATCCACGCTGAACAATTCCTTCCAGTGTCCTGTGTTTTGTCTTATTGATGAAGGAATTCAAGGACCAGGTTTTTACCTGCAGATCCTGAAGTTCTCCTGCTGCAAAATCTTCTTCTGTGTTGAGGTACTGTGTTGGCTGGAGTATTGACTTACCTTCAGTCTCTTGTGATTACTGTGTATCCTTGGGGTGTTACTGTGATTGGGAGGTCTCTCATCCAGTTCACCCAGGCCCACTGCTGGAATCCTCTAAGGGAATCTACTGTGAAATCTCTGGACCCTCAAATAACTCTCAAGTAGAATACTTGTTTGAACAGTCTTCCTCTGGAACTCTGAACTTTGCCTGCAACAGGGCCCTTTGTCACCCTGCCTACAGGTGGCTCCTCGTCCACTAGAGTCCCTATTCTGCCTCCTCTGAGAGAACTCATGTACTACAATTGGGAAGGGCTGGATACTTTAAGGGATCTGCCTTGAAAAGTAAAACCAAGCGTTGAAAAGTTTACTTACTTGTAAATGAGTCCGTTGGTAACTTTAAACTCTCAGTGAAAATAGTTACAAAACGTTATCACTTTAAATATGTTCTGCCATTCTGAAAATAAATATAGGATTTGAAGAAAGGATTACAAATTTTGAAAAGGGCGACTCGCGCTCAGGTTATTATGTCTCAAACAAAAGATTATGTTTAGGAGAATCCAATTAGTATTCAATAGACCAGTTTTGTCACATAGTTCGTGGAATGTATTCCATGGTGTGCACAGCCGACACGTGTTTCGACCTCGTGGTCATTTGCAAAGCTGATAATAGTCACATTCATGAAAAGATGTCCAAATGACATGAAATTGTAAACTTAAAACAAAAATTAGGTAAGTATTAAGCCAATTTGTACATTGAATACAATGATAATGAACACCAAATAAGGCACATAGAATGAAAGCAAAGATGTAAACGAAAAAACATAACACATTTCAGATCAGAAGCAGGGAGTGAAATGGAGGAATCAAAGTAAAAAAAATTAAAAAAAGGAAAAAAGGAGAAGGAAAATATAAATACCACTTTTAGCACTATCTTGAGTAACTGTAACCTGATCATTGAACATAGAAACCACACGTTTCTGTGGGTGCCAGAGAATGGAACACAAACCACCACAGCTATTCCTGTGACTAGTAATCAGTGTCAAACACTTGTGAACATATATATCCATATAAAATACCATGGTTATAAATCACCCATGCTCGTGACAAGTGTTAGCGTGATGTGAAGTAGTGTCTAAGGGGGCCCAGGAGGCTGGTATTCATTTGGGGTCCTGGAAATAAGTAGGAATAACGGATGTGTGCAAGATACGTATGGATATATGTGTCAATGTAAAAGTTGGGAGCCTACCCCTTCCCAATGTTGGGGTTTCAACTCCTATGCTAAGGACAAACATATACAGGCAATTAGTATGGGGTGATAGCAATCTTCATCCAGTGATGAATTGCAAATGGCATTCAGAGTGATGGTATATTGAATGAAAATTGACATACTTTAGTAAACTAGTAACCCTAGTATCATGACTGAGTGAACGATGAAAGTAATTATGGGTGGATATACTAGGTTGCCGATCCCTGTCTCAGCTGAAAAGTATCCAATGAAATTCACAATATAATACAATATAACCTCCAGAAAATGGTCATTGATATGCAGCAAGTGAGACAATGGACCATACCTGTGAGCAGGCAAGAGGTTGTTTCTCCAAATCCGATCAGGAGTTGTGCTTGAGAGATTCTATATCACGTACTCAATATTTGGGTAGGTTAGAGTTTCTGGTCATGTATACACAAATCAATGAGTCTCAAGAAACTATCTCAAACTCAATTATCAGGATTTTGTTGGAATCTTATTCTCACCATGACGGATAATCAACTATTGATTTTCATAGGTATAGGAGTATTTGTCACTACAACGCTGACATACAAACTGAGGAAACCCCACTGGCTCCCAAAATCATGTGACCCAGGACTGGGGCTTTATGTACGGTCATCATAGGCGAATATATGTCTACTAGTGAAATAGGGTAGCACTATTCCCAATAAATATGAACGTCACGGTTCCCATAATAAAGTGAACCAAGATCATGTCAATGCAAACAATTCATATCCTGCCAATTCTAAGATCACGCAGTATACATGCTCTGCATGACTAATGGGCAGGTAGCCCCATATTATGAATTGTTGAATCAAAGAATCTCCTGTACTTGACAACTTTCAGTAGTAAATAAGTCCATGGGCCTCAATTGCCCTAGACCTGAACACATTTTTTTGCAAAATGTACAAAATGTACCCTTATTTATGTTAAATATTTTTCCAATATTGGGATCAATCCCAGAAATTAATGTGGTCCGGCCACATGCAATCGCGGGTCGCCATTACTGTAGCCTTCATCTCTCGTCGCTGGACGTTACGTTCCCTGATGTCTTCATGTGATGACCTCATGCACAATATGTGCATGATGTCATAGGTAAACAAAGGAGCATCACGTCGTCACCCAGGATAATACTGGGTCCCGTGTGAGACACGGGATAGTTACGATTGGATAGTGATTATGGTGATAATGATATGAGTTGAGGTGGTTGTCTAGCAGGGATATATTAAATTCTTAAAGTGTTAAACCACGTTGGTCTGATGGATAGGCAGTGTGATAACATAATCTATGAGTCCATACGTGGATAGTTTAAGAAATAGTCACTTTAGAAATAGAATGAACTGATTCCTGATAGGCTGGGTTCTAAGAAGGTGTAGAGCAAATATAAGCAGATACCTCATTCAAGGAGATAGCATGAAAGACATTCATGCCACCGTAAAACAAACTTATCTGAACTGAAGACAGTGGTGATAAGAATTAATTATGTGCATCTGGGATACAACTGTGTCTTAAAGTTTAATTCCACATTAATCTAATGAGTTCTTACTCAAAATCTATGATTTTATACGTGGATTGATGAGAGTCGGATAATTTCCATTTGTGAGAGGAATTATCTGATTCTTGTCTTAATCTAATATGTAAATTTGGGGGGGGAGAGCGGTCCCAAATTAATAAATTATCTTATGTATGAGATCTTGGTCTAAATATGTGTCTAACCTGGTGTTATAATCATAATCTGGTCAAACCTCTAATAAAGTAGCCGTGGCTTGTGGATTGGGACATGATGAAACCTTCAATTATGGCCCCAAAATCGCAGTGAAGTGATTATTCATGTCGATCAAAGGATTGACATGATAAAGAACTGGTATATCATTTCAGATGGTACAATAAAGATTTGCATCCTAGATAAACCTCAAATGATAAGTCACCTGTGAATAGACACGTATTATTGGCATGCCATGATATGAAACTATTCCCTTTCAGGTGTGCTGCCATGATTATAAAAATACATTAATTTCATGGTCAGTGTTAAAACCATTGATAGTACATGGTTGAAATTAGTTTACATTCCATTTGCCTCAATTTAAGTTGAATATTCACACCTCTTTTGCCCTTCTTAGCTTTCATTATGCCAATGTATCTTACGTCCCCTGTGTTGGTCAGTTGATGTTCTTGCTGCCAGTGGACTGCTAGGGGTAATTTACATTCTGTACTATTCAGGCTGGCTAGATGTTCCCTTATTTGAACTCCCAGCTGCCTGATGGTACTCCCAACATATACTCCCAACATACATATGAATGTTTAAATTGGTTTAATTCTTACCTAATTTGTGTTTTAACTTTACAAATTCATGTCATTTTGTATATAATATCAGCCTTGAAAATGATCATGACGTCGAAACACGTGTCAGCTGTGCAAACTATGGAAAAAATTCCACAAACTATTTGACAAACCTTGTCTTTTGTATACTAATTGGAGTATTCTAAACATAATGACCTGAGCGCGAGTCACCCTGTTCAAAATTTGTAATCCTTTTGTCACAATTTCCAAACCCTAGTGGGTGGTTTTGGGGAAAGGGCAACCACTGCCGGCCCAGATCATTACATGCTTGCAATTCTGGAGTGGTCAATATTGCATGGATCCTATATCAAACCCACTGATTATATTTATATATAGGATTTTCTTATCTTGAATATGCTGTGTGCCTTCTTAAATAAGTATTCTAAAAGTCTAACTTTCCATAGAAACTGTTGTGCTATTCAAACAGAATGTAGCTACAGGGTTAACTTACTCACCTGTGAATTGGGTTCCCCTCTTCCCAAAAGTAATGCTATTGGTTTCACTTTATTATTCCTGGTAGGATTATTGTATGCGTGTCCACAATTGAGCCTTGCTTCCCCTGACTTGCTGTTGGCCTGTACAGAATAAGACTGCATAGGCAATACTTACTTTTTATGTTGCTGGTAGCTCGTTACACAAGTATAGAGGTTTTACTTAGCTTGTGTTAGCTGTGTGCCTTCCAAAAATAAGTTAACAGGATATTGCTTTCCTTAGTCTGTGCACTGAAAAATAGCTTTAATTGAAGATTACACAAACGGGTTTACTTACCTTCAGTACAACTGTGTTATCCCAGAATAAGTAATAGGATTTTATGTTGCTAGAATAGATGTGTCTCTATTCTGCAAAATATATTGTCCAGTTGATATTACTATGTGATTTCTTGCTGCGCATCACAATACAACTGTTAGGGTCTATTACACTGTAATCAAGAAAATAACCCAAAAGTAACTATAGGTTTTGACTTCCCTAGAACTACTATTAGGTGTTCCAAATTAGGTTATATGCTTTGGTCTGTGTACCTTCAAGCATAGTGTTGTTTATTTTTTTTTATTTTTTTTTCTATAATGTGTTTATATGACCTGTGATTGTACTTTTCCCCCAAAATGTATCTGGGCCTACTTGTATTTAAATGAACCATTTATTTTTTTACAATACAAATAGTGTTTCAATGTTTCTTTGGACCATTTGTATTACAATTTCTTTGTACTGATTCTACAATCCTCTCTCCCTCCTAAGATAAGCCTGGCAGCTTTTTCTACGCTAGCCAGAACTCATGTCGTACAGCCTTATATTAAGAGTGGAGTCTTGTACAATCTCTGTTGAATGGTTTTACTAAGCCCTTAGTTGGACTTTAGAAAAACTGTCCTATCAATGACCAAATTACTGTGTATGCAAGCAGACAACCAAGACCAAATGATAATGAGGTGTTATTATATAGCACTTACGCTTAAGCACTTTATATTAAGAACATATACATACAATGTCACCCAACCTGTGTTGGTACACATTTATCGGCCTCAGAAGAATAAAAGGCTGAGTTGGCCCTGCCGGGATTTGATCCTGCAACCTAGAAGATCACACCCACATCGCAGTAGAGAGCGCTCAACCCAGTGAGCCATCTTAACAGCTATCGCTAGCTTACCAGCAATAGGAAAATATGCAATTACATGTCTGAATGGTCTCAAAGTCAGAAAGCAAATTACAGTTTGTAGTGGATAATATTAAACTGGTAACTGTGATTTAACAGCAGGCCAGTTCATCTGCAGGTCTGGTACAAAGTTGACCACATGTCAAGCCTGTGATCTACTTCTCAGGCTTCAGAAGTTGGCAAAATACATACCATTGGGTGGGTTCATAACTATGTATTAAAGTATTTAGTCTAGCGCAGGGAAAGCAGGGCACTCACACGGCTATCCATAGTCTGGGCACTCATTACCTCATATATGCAAACAGACATTCTGAACAGCATGCCAGGGAGGTAGGAAAGATAAGACACATTACACATAACTCCAACTGCCTCTGACTCCAACCCTCCTGCCCTAGCTGGAGAAAGATGCCCAAAAACACATACTAACTTCTTCCACAATCAGAAGAGACCCAATCTCCCTAGTCCCAGACCTACCCAAAAAATAATCACAACTCCTACCATATCAGGAGCCCTCATCAATGCAAGGTCCCTCATAGCCCATAATACTGAAATTGCTGATATACTAGCCATGGACAATTTAGATCTACTAGCCATTACTGAGACCTGGCTCCATGATGCTGCGGGCCCAAACTCATGATTGCCATACCAGACGGCTACAATATACTAAGAGTCGATCGGCCTAACTCTAGGGGAGGTGGCCTGGCCATCATTGCCAAAACGAAACTAGCCGTAAGGCCCACCCCACACCCAACCATCACATCCTGTGAACTTCTTTCTGCTAAAATACCTATCTCTAACAACAGTATATTAACTGTCCTTCTGGTGTATAGACCACCAGGCCCATTAGGTAACTTTGAGGAAGACCTATCTAGCCTCCTCTCGAATATCATCTAAGATTCCACTCAGCTCCTGTTACTAGGTGACTTTAACCTGGGATTCAATGAGGACACAGACAAACAGGCCCACTCCATCCAATCAATCCTAGTCGATCATGGCCTTACCCAAAAAGTCTTAGCCCCTACACACACAAAAGGACGTCATTAGATTGGATAGCTAACCGAAACTGCGCCATGACCATCTCCAACATTTTACCACAAACGTGGACTAACCACCACCTTATTTGCTTCTCATCCACCATAGAGCCTCCCAAGCTAGACAAGCTTACTACAGCTGCGTCTATACCTACTAGAAGCAAAAAAGAAATCACAGCTGAAAAACTACTTCCTCTCCTCCTACCTGCCCTCTCCGCTAGCGCCATCGATTCTGCCCCTAACATGGTAGTTGAGACATTCAACAATACTATGTCCAAAGCCGTGGATAGCATTGCCCCTATTAACTGCGCAAAAGCAAACGAGAATCTCATCTTAACTCTTGGTTCTCCCCCTACCTCAAGGAATTACGGATCCAAAAACGCAAACTATCTGGAGGCATTCACCTTCAGTTGAGAATAAAACCTCACTTGACAATTTGGCGAAAAAATATAAGAAGGAAATAATCCAAACTAAAAAGAATACATTTATCGAGAGAATTAGCAAAGCCAACTCTAACTCCAAAGAACTCTTCTCCATCCTCCGAGAAATGGAAAACCCAATCACACCCATAGATAATGCCCCCAAGGACAAACAATGGTGCACTAGCATCCAAAATGCTTTAGCTAATAAAATCCCAACCCTTCAAATGAAAATTGCTAAGAAGAAAGCTTCCCTAAATTCCACTGGGACCCATACCTCCCACATGGCAGATATACCTAGAATAGTCACTCAAAGTAACTGCAAACCTTTCAGATTTTCCAACATATCCATATTGGAAACTGAAAAGGTGATATTATCTTTGAAACCATCCAACTGCCAAGGTGACAGCTGTCCAGCACAAGTCATTAAGGATGCAGCCAGAGACCTAGCGCCTTTCATCTCTAAATTAATAAATTCCTCCTTCAGATCTAGCACTGTACCCGCTAACCTTAAAGAATCCTGGGTTCTGCCACTCCTAAAAAAACAGACCCTTGACTCAGCCATCCCAACTAATTATAGGCCCATTACTACGGTCCCATTTCTCCTTAAAATCATTAACAGAGTAGCTTACCTCCAGATCCAAAACTATCTGGAGACAAACCAACTACTAGGATCACGCCAATCTGGCTTCAGACCACTACATAGTACTGAAACGGCCCTAATCGACCTTAAGACACAAATCGACGAGTTGAAGGATAAAGGTAAAACAGCTATGCTCCTCCTTGACTTATCGGCGGCCTTCGACCTAGTGGACCACACAGTGTTATGCAACCATCTAGCGTCTGCCGCCCATTTCTCAAGTGAAGCTATAGCATGGGTACAATTCTTCCTAGCCAACCGTACGATGAGAGTGTTCTCCCCATTAGCCTCAGCGGACCCAATACATATCACCTGTGGCATCCCACAAGGTTCATGTGTCTCCCCCACAATATATTCACTAAGCCAATCTTTGACAAACTTGACAGATTGGGGGTAACTTACACCAACTACGCGGACGATACGCAGATCCTCATACCACTATCTGGCAACTTTGTTGAAGACACAGCTCTAGTAAATAAGATTTACCTCATCATTCAGGCATGGATGGCCTCTCACGGCCTCTACCTGAATGACGATAAAACAGAGATACTGATACTGGGTACCGACTCCAACCTTAAAAAACTTAGCCCTAACTATAGTGCCTTCAATATAGACGGTAATATAATCAAAGTGGCAACGGAGGTAAAAAAACTAGGTTTTTACCTTAACTCCACTTTATCTCTCAAAAAACAAGTCAACGCCTTGGCTTCCTCCACAGCCTATGCCTTCAAATTAATCAGGGCCTGCAGACCTTACCTGTCCAAAACCAATTGCATCACACTAGCCAATGCCCTAGTAATGTCCAAACTGGATTACTGTAATGCCCTTTATGCGGGCGCCAATAAAACTGTCACTAACAAATTGCAAATATTGCAGAATAATGCTCTTAGAGCAGCCCTTGACATACCCCACAGAGCACATATATCTAATATTAGGAAAGATAACCACTGGCTAAAAATCAACGATAGAGTTCTCCTTAAAACACTATCTCTCACACATAAAGGACTGAACAACACTGCGCCCCCTTACATTTCGGCTAGACTGACTAGAAAATCCTCTACTCACCACACCAGAGCCTCTAATCACTCCCTACTTGAAACTCCCAGATTTAGACTAACTAAAGCAGGCGGAGCTAGCTTCCCTGTTAGAGCGGCCTGCGCTTGGAATTCACTCCCCATGGCATTGAGAGCTAATCTACCCTACTCTAGTTTCAGGAGTAAGGTGAAAAGTTTGCTCTGGAGTAACGACAACTAACCCACTGAACCCGGCCCTATCATTGCGCATAACTACCCTTGACTCCCCCGATACCAGACCTATGAGAGGGATTCACATTCCTGTATTTCTTGTATATTTGTATATTGGTATTGTATATATGTTAATAACTCACATAATGCATATTCTGTATGTATCCTTTGTATGTATGCAACCTTAAGCTTAAGTATTCTTGTTTCCGCTGCGCCCGGCTACCCCTGGGTTTTGGAGCGCATTATCAAATAATAAACTAAACTAAACGAAACTAAACAAAGCATTAATTGTGACACAATTGTTATTGTTACATAACTATTATAGGGCGCGACTCGCCCAAAGGCCTCAGTGCGCAGAAAGTCAGAGTAGGGAAGAGACAAATCAAAACCAGGGAGACATCAGTGAAAGGAAAAAGGTCTAATCATTTGCGTGGAAGAGAAACCTTTTAGAGATCTTTTAATAGAGGATAATTCAGGACAGAGACAGAGAGAAGTAGGGAGGCGATTCCATAAACAAAGGGCAATGCAATCAAAACTAATGCCATCTTAGCGTTCAAGCTCGTATCCAGGAGACTCAAGGTTATTGGTGTTGCTGGAGCGAAGGGAGCAGATGATATATGTATGCTTAATCCGATCCTTAAGATAGACTGGCACTATATCATTAAGGCATTTATGGGTGAGGAGCAGAAACTTATATGTGGTATGATGCTTGATGGGAAGCCAGCGCAGGGAAATGCGTGCCTCGGTCACGTGCTTCTTTCTGGAGAGACCACATACAGCACGGACCACGTTATCTTGAGCAACTTGAAGCATGTTCATGTTGGACTAAGACAAGCCTGGCAGCAGGCTATTACCGTAGTCAAGTATAGAGTTCACCGGGCGACTGCAAGGGAGGCGGTGTTCGATTCAGAGAGAAAAGGTATATAGACAGGATGCGTTTACCTGACTGGCATTTTTCTTCATGTTAAGTGTAAAATCAAAATAGACTCCCAAGGTCTAAACCCATGGACTAGTTTTAGCAGAAGAGCCAGCAATATCAAACGCTGTAAATCTGGGATTCAGCTTCTGAAGATGCTGAGTAGTACCAACAAGCATGTGTTTGGTTTCATTACCATTGAGAGCTAGAGAAATCTTTATCATCCAGTTTCCAATTTTAGCATAGATGTAGGTCATTTTCTTAAGGTCCTTCTCTTAGTCACAGGTAAGTTTAATTTTGATCTGTGTATTATCGTTGTCATTTGTATAGTCTATGCCAAGACTGTTTGTTTGTTTGTTTGTTTGTTTATTTTATTTAGTATAGCGCTCCAGACCCAGGGGTAAATGGGCGCTTGAGGACAAGTTGCAAAGTTACAGTTTACAAGCAGTTATACAATTGTGGCGGAAATATGCCATATATGGTATGTACTGGCAGGTAGTAAGGAGCATTTCAGATTAAGTACAATATATACAACAAAAATTGAGCTTATTCTATCTAAGGGTTTCCTTCTCCAGTAGCCAGCTAATGACTAGTTTTCTGAACAATTGGAAGGATTTGACCAGTTTAATATTCAGTGGCAATGTGTTCCAAAGTTGAGGAGCGAGGACAGTGAAGCTCGAGCCTCCTGCTCTTTTGGCGGTGAATCTGGGCACGATGAGGCTGAGGGTATTAGGTGATCTGGTGACTCTTGTGTTGGGTTTAAGAGTGAGTTTGTTAGTCAAGTATTGGGGGGCTAGGTGGTTTAAGGCTTTGTAGGTGAGGCAAAGGGTTTTTAGGTCAATTTTCTGCTGGATGGATAACCATTTGCAAGATATTCTTATGTGGGGGATGTGCTCTCTCCTGGGAATATTTAGAGCTGCTCTCAGCGCATTATTTTGGAGGATCTGAAGTTTCTTGATTATAGCTTGGTTGGCACCAAGGTAGAGGCTGTTACAGTAGTCAAGCTTTGATTGTATCAGGGCTCTCGCCAGAATGAGGCAACTGTTTGTAGATAGGAACGGTCTACAGGCCCTGATTAATTTTCCTGTGTAAGCGGTGGCTGAGGCAGTCATATTGACTTGTTTGGCGAGGTTGGTATTGGCGTCCAGGTGGAAGCCTAATGTTTTCACGTTCTTCACAACTGGGATGATGTTACCATCTATGGTGAAGTTCGAATAATCGGGGCTGAGTTTCTGTAGATTATTGGGGGACCCGACTAGGAGGAGCTCGGTCTTCTCATCATTCAGGCAGAGGCCGTGTGTGGCCATCCATGCCTGAATGATGGCGAAGATTTTGTTAATCCTAGTGGTGTCAGTGTTGTAGTTACCAGAGATGGTGAGGAGTGTCTGGGTGTCATCTGCGTAGTTGGTGTAGGTAAAACCCAGATGGTCCAGTTTATCGAAGAGGGGCTTCGTAAAGATGTTATAGAGGGTAGGGGAGACGCAGGAACCTTGTGGGACACCACAGGTGATGGGGATGGGGTCAGCTGCAGCCACAGAAGAAAAGACCCTCATGGTTCTATTGGCTAGGAAGGATTGAATCCACATGACAGCAGGAGGGGCGAAGTGGGCAGCAGAAGAGAGGTGTTTGCAAAGTATTTTGTGGTCAACCAAGTCGAAGGCTGCTGAAAGGTCTAGGAGGAGTAGGATAGCTGCTTTGTTTTTGTCCTTGATGTCATCAATCTGGCTTTTAAGGTCAACAAGGGCAGTTTTCGTTCCATGTTGAAGGCGAAAGCCAGATTGACGTAGGCCTAGCAGTTGATTAGACTCCAAGTAGTCCTGGATTTGCAGGTAGGCAACTCTGTCGAGGATTTTTAGGAGGAAGGGGACCGTGGTAATAGGCCTGTAGTTGGTGGGAATGGCTGGGTCAAGAGACTGTTTTTTTAGGAGAGGGAAAACCCAAGACTGTTTTAGATTGTTAGGTACAAAATTAGTTGAAAAGGATAGGTTTACTAGTTTGGAGATAAATGGGGTGAGGTCTCGCGCCGCGTCTTTGATTATCTGTGCGGGGCAGCTGTCCACTTTACAATTTGAAGGTTTGAGGGATGCTATGATTTTTTGAATTTCAGGTATAGTAACCGGTTTAAATGTAAAGCCAGAGGTATTGCTAGTAGGGGTGGGTGTGCTAGGTGTGCTAGGTGTGAAAGCGTTGCTGTTTGATAGTTGTAATCTTTTGGATTCGATTTTGTTTTGAAGACCAGTGATTTTGTTAGCTAAGGCATTTTGGATGCTGGTGCACCATGCCTTGTCCTTCACGCAGGTATCGGTTGGAGGATTCGGATTTTCTAATTCCTTCAGGATGGTCTTAAGCAGAGGATTGGGCATTGTTTATTCTGACATTATAGGCTTCTTTTTTAGTCCGGATTATCTCCTTCTTGTAGTGGGACGAAATGGTCATAAGATTAGCTTTGTTATCTGCAGAGGGGTTAGTTTTCCATAGGGTTTCCAACTTGGCTTTCTTTTTTCTAAGAGTTTTAAGTTCCGGTGTGTACCAAGGGTTCAAGTGAGCTATAGGCTTACATTTGCGTTGCTTTAATGGGGCAACGGCATCAATAGTGCTAGTTAGGGCATCATTGTAGGAGTCGACCAGAAGGTTAAGGTCGGCAGTAGCTGGGATTGTGTTAAGAAGGGGGAGGATAATGGTGTTAGGGTCTCTGCGGTGATGTTGCGCTTGTTTCTCGTCAGGCAGGCTGGTGCGTAAGGGCACTGTTTAAGGTTAGGATTGTTTTGGTAGATGTCAAATAATATGAGGAAGTGGTCAGTCCATATAAGAGGTTGTGGGGCTTTGCAGGTGATATTACAGTTATGGGCTGCGACCCAGTCAATAGTTCTACCTTTCTGGTGGGTAGGTAAAGTAACGACTTGGGTGAAGTCGTGCTCAGATAAGGCGTTAGCCAGGGAGGCAGCAGGAGAGTCGTTAGGGTCATTGAGCCCTAGGTTAATGTCTCCTAGAATGATATTTTGGGAGTGGGGCTTGGAATTCTCTGCTATGAGAGAGGTAATGTCTTCCTCGAAAGAGTTTGTGGGGCCTGGAGGCCTGTATATGAGTTGCACCTCCTCCACGAGCGTTGGGTCTATCCGCTCTGAGGATGGAGTAGTTGTCAGGAATGGCGAGAGTGAGGTAGGGACCTGCTGCTTCGTGTAGCCAGGTTTCTGTGGTAGCAAGGAGGTCAAGGTCTCCTGAAAGGATAATGTCGGCAATTTCAGTGGGGTGGGCTACTAGGGATCTAACGTTGAGTAGTGCACCTTTTCGAGGTGACGTGTTAGTGGCCTTAACGCTGTCCCTGGTTGTGGATTTGGTTGCCGGTGCGGTAGGCAGCTTGCCAAATGTGGTGGGTAGTCTGGCGCCGAGTCTGTTATTGCGGTCCTGGAGGGTGGGCTTACTTGTGGGGTGGTGAGCCAATGGATTGGGATGGTGAGGTGTGAGGGCAATGTGGTCAGCTTTAATTATGTTGGGGGTGTTGGGTAGGATATTATTTGGTGTGGCATTAGTTATGGTGGTAGAGTGTTGGAGCATGAAGTGTGGGAAGGGTGGGAGGGAAGGGAGGAACGGTGTGGGACAGGGGATGGGGTGGTGTCTAGGGCAGCCTAGTTTAGCTAGTCCATTGTTATATGGTATATAACTGTTGCTGCTACATGGAATGCTTGTTGTTTATGATGCAAAAAGGGAGCATGGTGAGCATGAGCCAAGGGAGCATAGTTGGGATTATGCAGTGAGTGGGCAGTTTAGTGAGCACAGCAGAGTGCGAAGGAGGGCAGTGCAATTGCAGTAATTGCAGCAACAATCCTGAGATCGAAATTGCTCCTAGGTTATAAAGCGGGCAGTTCTAGTAATGCAATAACATGTAGGCATAGGCTAAATTCGGAATGGCTACTATAGTGCAAAAAGGGCAGTTCTGGTAATGCAATAACATGTAGGCATATGCTAAATTCTGAGTTACTGCTATGGTGCAAAAAGGGCAGTTCTAGTAATGCAATAACATGTAGGCATATGCTAAATTCTGAGTTACTGCTATGGTGCAAAAAGGGCAGTTCTAGTAATGCAATAACATGTAGGCATAGGCTAAATTCAGAATGGCTACTATAGTGCAAAAAGGGCAGTTCTAGTAATGCAATAACATGTAGGCATTTACTAAATTCAGAGTTGCTGCTAGAGTTGAGAAGAGGACACATTTGGTGGTGCAGTAACCAATAACGGGAGGGCATGGGGTAAAACTCGACATTTCCTAGTGAAGCAACATCACTTTGGGCTTAGCAGTTGAAAGGCATTTGAACCATTGCAGTTGTGCAACAATAGTTCATTTGAACTGCAGTGCTGCAGTTCTAGTCCTGCAAACGTTCGAATTTGTTGACAAGAGATGAATGAAGGCTGGGTACTTCTTCTAGTGCAGTTCGATGAGTGTGCAATCCTGGGAGTTGTACAGAAAAGAAGGGGCGCGATTACCCTGTAGGTAGATGGGTGGGCCAGAGGGTCGAAGGGTAGGGGTCTCTGCCCTAGGCTCGCCAGCGCAGGACAGGCGAAAGACAGGCACTGTGCCTTAGAGCGAGTGCCTTCGAGGCGTGGGCCGGCTCACAGCCTGCCGGCTTGTGATTGGCAGTAAATGGTGGCGGAGAGCCAATCACAGCGCGTGCAGTGCTGAGAGGCCGGATAGGAGGCTGGGATGATGGCGGGCGGCCATCTTGGAGTGGGGTAAGCCTCGTGGCTTACAATGGCAAAATAATGCACTCCGGTGCAGGTCTGGGGTGCTCAAGATGCAGGAGGGGCAGCTGGCAAATTGTGAGGGATGGTGCATGAATGAAAATAAATGTCGCCGTTAAGTAGACTCACGATGCGGGTGCGCTCGAGTAGCGCCAGAGGGGCCTACCTTTCTCCAGGCAGGGTACAGCAGATTGCCTACTGCTCCTGCAGTAGGTGGGGGGAGCTCCTGCTCCTCTGAACGAGACGATCTTTGTTGGAAGTTGGAAGAAGGCACGTGTATGCAAGTTGAAAAGGGTGGGGGAAAGGCAAGCTCCCTGTGGGACAACTCAAGTGAGAAGTTCAAGGCGGGATTCAAATCCATTAGAAGCAACAGTGGCAGATCTAGGACCTAAAATAGAGGCACACCAGTGTAGGGCGCTACTGGAGCAGTTGGCGATGTTCCCCAGCCTCTGACGCAGCAGGGAGTTGTCCACAAGGTCAAACATCGCTGAGAGGTTGAGAAGCTAAAGTAACGCAACCTGAACCGAGTCTAGAATGCGGCATAGACTAGCCTTCACGTCAATCAGAGCAGTCTCAGTGCCGTGAAGATCGCGAAAGCCAGACTAGTGACGGCCAAGTAGATTATTGTTCTCAATTTGTTGCTGAATCTGAGAGTAAGCAACCAGATTAAGAATATTCACTAAAAAGGTAACATTAGTAATAAGGCGATAATTGCCTACTGAAGATGGATCAAGGGATGCCATTTAAATCACGGGAGAGATCCACACCGTTTTCAGTGAGTCAGGAAGAGTAGAAGTAGCAAAGGTGCAATTGACCAGGCGCGTAAAGAGGGCAACCAGACATTCAAAGGATTCTTTCATTTTATAAGGGGGGCAGATATCATCATAATGTGAGGAAGGCTTAAGAAGAGAGACGATGTCAGAAAGGTCCGCCTCACTGATCTCTCTGAAGTTAAAACCTGGAGTAGTGGAAACAGGGGTTTGAGTAATGTGAACAGGGCTAGGAGTGATATTAATGAGCAAGGAAACAGAGGAGCGCAGTATCACAATCTTATTGCGATGAGAATTAAGTTTATCACTAAGGCCCTGTTGTATATCAGAACACCATTGCTCACTCTTAACACTTCCCTTCAAATTCCCTGAGAATAGTAAAAAGTTATTTGTGAGATAAATTAGCAGATTGAATACGTTCTTCATAAAAGTCTTGTTTGGCAGCCGTAATGGCAGACTTGAAATCAGCCGCCGCCTTACGATGCCGGTCGAGGGTGCAGTCGGTGGCGTTTTTATGCCAAACCTGTTCTCTTTATCTCTTGAGTGTTCTAAGAGTCAGGATTTCCTCGGAAAAACAGGATTTTCCCAGAGTTTCAGTTTTGACTATTTTAACAGATGGAGGGGCAGGTGTGTTCATAACAGTGGCAATCACCTCATTATAGATTGACAAGGGCCTCTTGATGTGCTATGGTCAAACAATTCTACACTGTAAACAAGCTTTTAGGCACAAGGATTTTGCCAAGTGCTATAACTGCAACTTGCGAAAAGCAAATTACGTAATCCGAAATTGATACTTATTCTACTCTAAATGCTTTTTGAAAGATTATGTCTGCATTGTGAATTTAAGGTGATTCAGTACAGACTAAATAAGTGACTCACCCCATTAAGTGTGCCTGAAATAAACCTTTAATGACTGTAGCAATTAATGTATAGAATTCTAGAAAGACAAATTATGTGCTATTATTATTCTTTCTTATTTAGGGTCACTGAACAAAGTGTTACACTTGTGGAGCCACATTTTTCTATTTTTTTTTAAGAGGTCTGAATAAGAGTCCCCAGCCATTCCAGAAACAAATTGCCACATGGTGCTGTCCACAGCCCAGGAACTTCCATCAAAAAATAAATCAAATCATTATTTTTATAGGGGTAGCAAGGTAGACCACCAGGGTAAAAGGGAGCCCTCGGGCATGGCAGCCACGACCCCCGGTGTCCCCCAAATGACATCCCTGTCAGATTCCCCTTGTTCCCTTGTGCACAGTGTGCCCCCTGGCACCGTATTAGCTGCCCTCACTGAGCCAAAAGTTGCCTCCTCTACTGTCTCCAGCATTAAGTTCTACTACCAGCCTGGCACATTAAAACATTAATGTACACAACAGAATCCATACTGAGGATCAACCTGGCACTGACGTTTGAGTAAAGTAAATTTCAACTCTGAATGTCATTTCCAAACAAAGGAGTCAAATGCGTGTCACGCTCTAGAGATTAAAAGATTGGAGTGCTACAAATATGACGCTCTGCCCTGTTGCTTGGGCGAGCCGGAATATAAAGTGACCCACTTTTTTTATTTCATTTACCATTCTGGAAACATTAAACGTGAAGTTTCAATAAACGAGTGGGTTTCAAAACAACCAAAGTGTAGCACAGGAAAATATATACCATATGTTACATGTGTTCAAACAATAAACAGTACATATTCAAACAATCTATAAGAGATGACTCGTGTCAATGCAGAACGACCCCTTCATTTTCCCTTGGGGGCATATAGTAATATGTGTGCTTGATCAATCAGCTAGTTAAACAGTGTTAAAAATATGCTGTGTTGGTATTGAGTTGTCGACACAACTGTGTTTCGGCCTTGGGTAGCAGTTTAAAGGTGCTGCTATTACATCCACCTTCATCAGGACGAGCAATTAGAATGGAGTCTCATTCAATGGGATTTCCTGAGGTGATTGCCCTGCATGGTTAGTTTGTGCACGTCCGAAATGAATTCAAATGCTGCTCCTCCAGTATCTGGGAGATAGTGACGCTTGGGTCATGGAATCTGCTTCAGACATGAGGGGTTCTGAAAGTCCAAATTAGAGACGGGCCTCGAAATGAGCCGCTGGTAGGAAAATGATGGCACTCTGTGGAATTTTATGTGTAACTCCGCCGGCGTGGCAGAGCACTGCAACTTCCAGTAAATAAGTGGGTCACTTTATATTTGGGCTTGCCCTGATCCTTGATCTGTTACATATAGACGTGTCTACCGTGACAGATCAGGGAAGTGTCAGTTTCCCCTTAGTATATTGCTGTTACTTAGGCTCGAGGACATGATGACCTCAGCGACTCATCATCTTGAAGTAAAAATTGTGCTGCACCAAAAAGTATACCTGACAAAAAAACAAAAGAATTAAATCCTCAAATTTGTATTGTATTGTCTATGTATATAGCGCCTACACACAGGACAGTGTTTCAAAGCGCTCAAGGAGGGTGGGATCAAGGGGAAAAACAACAGTCGCTCAGAGCCCTTGAAATTCTGAGACGATAATAGTCTGTAAGTGTCATGCGCCGCATTCCCAGCTGGCGCCTTTGGCCCCGTTGCCGCTTACGGGCTTCCTGATTCCCGTCACGCTTGACGCTGCGTTCACTAGCGATCTAGTCTTTCTCCGCTTGGTTGACCGTAACATTATTTAACCACTCCTCTCCCTTGGTTCAGCACGTTGCAACCTTCCACGGTCAGCTGCTTTCCTCGCTGCCGCGGTCTTGCTACACGCTGTTTACCTCTTGCTCCTCGAGCCTTTCCCTTCGTATTTCCTTTCTTTCCCGGTCCATCTCCGGTCCCCGCCTTCAGTACTCTTCCTCCTTCCTCCTTTCACTCCCTCGTTTCCCGGCTTTCTGCTTCTTGTTTGTTTACTATATTTTCCAGTGTTGCTGGAGTTTACGTATCCCGGTGCCTCCTGTTGCTGCCTTCTCCCATCTCTCGTCTGCTTTCCACGAGCCCAGCTGCCATCAGGATACCTGCCGGTCCTAGGGATTTTTTGCCTATTCTGGCTTTTTATCCCCTTTTTGTCCCTCCTGGGAGGGGGGCACAGTCAGGGCGTATTTACACGCTCTCACTGTGGCTTCCTCTTGTGGGAGACACGCTCAGCCTCGAAAAAAAGAAAAGGACTAGACGGCTCACCGAGCGCTCAGCCCAGTAGAGGAGGACTTTGACTCCACAGGTGAGGAGGTTGAAGAGATAAAGAGGGGAACTGAAATTGTAGTAGAAGCCGATGCTGACAGTAAGGCAGAGTAATTGTGTAAAATACATTTACGTTTGAGACACAGCAAATAGGCCTGACGGCGATTCTGCAGTTGTAGAAGAGTAATTAAGGGGAGAAGACAGCGGAGAGTAGACAGACGATCTTCAGGCACGTGAATTTGGATCATGCAAGTGCTTAGACAGTAACAGGAAGAGGGAGGTCCAGGTGCACCTAGTCGGAGGAGACTGGGGTAAGTGCAGAGAGAGAGAGAGACACTCTCTCGGGTTATCTCTAAGTGCCTTAAAGGTGGGTAGGTGTAGGGCCCTGAGGCAAGTGCGAGAGAGGACTGGCGGGGTTGCTCGGGCCCTGTGAGACTCTGAGGTACACCAGGCGGCCAGTTAGTAAACTGGAAGAAAGAGGAGGGAGAGATGGAGAGAGCAGAGAGCTAGGGATTAGCAGTGCAGAGGGAGAGAGAAAGAAGAGGTGAAGAGGAAGGTATTGAGGAGTTTACTCGAACTTAAGAAGATGAGGCTCAAGACGGAGGGCGGCAGGGATGCTATGCCAAGATAAATAACTCAACTTTATGAGTTCAGCTGCACGGTTGACTGAGGTAACCAGAACACTGAGAAATTTAAATACACCTTATTAAAATGCAAGGTCTTTAGATTGTGGGGTGCATTTATGAAAACTGCATTGTGGATTTATGCGACTTTCCATCAACAGTTTGAAAATCTGAACTTGCTCATATTGCACTCATGCACTTTAACCCCTTAAGTCATAAGTGCCAAGGCCGAGTATGCTCGTCCTCTTTGCATAGACTTGCATAATAGCCCGGAAGTTAAGAGAGCCTCTTTGCATGTCTTTCCTCACTTTCTGGAGGAGGGATTAATGTCAAACCACCCCCGCTCCTATTTTCTTCTCTGTTTTCTCAAGCTTGGCAGTAGCGCTTCCTTTTCCCAGGGAGAAGGCGCTAAGCTTCTCCCGCTGGACTATGAGCTGCCTATACATTATGACAGAGTGTAGTTAAAAGAAGAAAGCTGTAAAGTTAATTTGTGTAACTTTTGAGGCACTCATGCTAGAAGGTTTCCTGCTGCAGTCAGCAGATGCTGTGTCTAATGAGGTCTTCTCTTCATGGTGCGCATTTCTTGATAAATTATATTTGAGGGGTCCCAGAAACAGGGGCTGGGGTGTGGAGCTGTAAAAGGTCACTCTCTCTCTGCAGCGAGCACGGCGTCACTCTGACATTTTCCTTGGAATCGTTGAAGCTAAAAGATTTTCCTCTGGAAAAAGCTTGAACAGGCAGGTGTAGTGAGTCTGGGTGAATCTCGCCAAAATGTCTGCGGCAGCGGAAGTGACATCGCTGAGCTGCTCACATCACAGGAAGTGACACCACGTGGCATTTGACCTCAAAAAGATCCCAGCAAATTCGGCCAGATGACCTTTGATGCTGAAGACATCACAGGAACTGATATATCACTGATGAAAATCAATATGAAATATGTGCACATTAATAAAATAACATCTCGCTTCTAAAGAAACCAGACGTTTATTTCACTTACACATGATGTATTAACTAGGGCACAGCCTTAATATACCATGGGTGATAGGTGCAGACCTAATCTGACATGGGCCTATCGCAGGTCAGGAATTCTACCTCCTTATGCCAGGAGAGTTACTGGCATTGTATGCCAGCTGGAGCCACTTGTGCCAGTTAGTCATCATATACAAGAGATACCATCCTACACCCAGTGCGCTTCCTTTGCACAAGCACAGCCTGACTGGAGCTCTAGTCCTTCTTAAATTGAGAGGCTGGGCCTCACTGTCAGAGGGTGAGGTGGCTGGTGCACCGTCACCCGAGTTAAGGGACCATCACTTCGCTCGGGCCCGTAACTTGGGCAGCAGGCCGTTACCGTGAAGGTTAGCCTGCCACCTCTGGTCATGTCGCCGCAATATGACAAATGTACCCACAGTCACGTGTTCAACTATTATATGATGAGGTGCTGTAGTGGCGTTGTCGTGGTGGTGGGAAAAGCTTAGGGGTTCCACATGTGCCTTCCGAGTGCGCCTTTCATTCCCTTCTCAGCGATTGTGTAGTTATTGGTTAGTTATTGATTAGTCCGATGCATCTTGAGGTTTTTGTCCTCCTCTGGATATGATTTTATCGGAGTTAGAGGCTGGGCAGTACCATTTTCTGGTGTGTCATTGCGGCCAGAGGTCATGTGAAGTCACTTCCTGTGAATGCTATTAGTGAATTGACGCCATTGTCTCCTGGTGTGGAGGCTTTGAGGAACCTCTCCAAATAGAGGCGCGGAGGGGACATTCAGAAGGAGCCTTGCTTAATTGGTGCCCGTGGACTGATCTGTAAAAGGTAATTGTGAATGAATGTGTAAAATGTCTAGTGACGTGTTTTTTTTATTAAAACCCTGGTGGGGAAGCTAGCTAATCAGGATTATTGGAACGTCGGATAGATTCATAAGTCCAAGCTCGTGCTCCGAGCAGCATGTCACCCGCACGCCCCTCAGCCCGTGCTGCCATTACCCTGATTCTGCAGCCCACGCCCACCTGCACACACTTCAACACCCACGATCCACACACATGGGTGATATTGGAACATTTTCAAATACATTCTCACTGGCAACATCTTTGAAGCTGAGCTATGTTGTCAAAGTCCCTTTTCCATGTTGATGGCGTTATTGTCATCAGCATTGAAAATGGACATTAGAATGGCGTGGCTACATTGATAGTGCAAGTTAATTAAGTGATTATTTTTTTGAATTCAGAAAGACCCATTAGGATGATCACGGGCAGTAATGTTAACAATAACCCGCCGCGGTGGGCCTAACCTGGCAGTAATGGCACTGTGCGGCCCATGTTAACACACACACACTTGATGTGGAAAAGTAACCACTAACTATTCTATGGATTTGTGAACAATAACATAACATAACAGTATAAGCAAAAGCAGGAGAAAAAAAAACAACTACTTCAGTACGAGACTTCAGAGTGAGAACCCCTCTCCCTCCAAGCATGGCTCTCTGAACACATGCATTTCAAGAGAAGTTGTCCAGACAGGGCAAGGAATCATACTGAATCGATGCTGCAAGGTGGGAACAAATCCCCACTGTACAAGTCTTTGATACCAGCTGTGTTCCTACATGTTAGACAGTGTTATCAGCGAGGACAGCATGGTATGATACATTCAATGAAATGGAATATACTCCTCAAAGTTTCACACCCACTTTGAGGTAAGCAAGGATGCTTACAGTATGATGACTTTCATCTACTAATGGCCTTTCCCTAAGAAAGTGCGAGCCTAAAACACGATTGCATATGCCAAAAGGGGAACCCGTCAGAAGCGAGCGAGAGATGCGAAGGCACGCATAGTTACGTTCTAGGTGAAGAGCCTTCAAACAAATGTGCCGTAAAGTCTACCGCCTCGCATTGCACAAGCAAGAAACAATGTTCAAACATGGCAGTTTGCAGTATCTGCTCAATACTATAATGCAACAATGTGCAAGTGGAGTGCATAACAATTTAACTTCCAAGCTTTCCCCCACACTCTGCACAGTAGGTCCCTTAATGCAAGCAGGCAGCACCTTACTGGCAGGGTCAACTCCAGCAGTGCAGGTAATATTGACTCAATGATGCTCACACTCGTGTGAGATAAGAGCGGTCTTGTTTGGCCTCCTTTAAGCAACCCATTGTGTAGGTGTTTGGCCAATAGAAACCTTTGTTTTGTTGAATCACAGCACTGTTCTTTTGACATAGAAGCTTCTTCACCTACTGCGACCCTGGAAGGTCAGGTGACTGTCTGTGTTGCTCGTAACTGATTTCTTTCTCCCCATGCATCGAAGGGCACAGGATCCTACTGCGACCAGGCTTTGGCTGCTGCTCCTTGCCATCTTGCCAGCCAGCCTCATCGCCAGCGTGCCATCGCCATTCGGTGCTTCATTTTTATTTTATGAATTTATTTTTCAATTCCTCTATTTCCCTTCTTTCACCCGACCCTCCCCCAGCCCTTGTCTCCTCCCCTTACCACACCCTCCCTTCTCCTGATTGGGCTTAGTGAAGCACAGTTAAGAGTCCCAGGGCAGCCTTTCCCAGGAAGCCGGTGTAGGACATAGGCAAAGGGCACCTCCTAAGGCACCACCCCATTGCCTGTTTGTCCATGTTCGCCATGAGAGCCCTGCCACTGCATCTTCTGCAACAACCAGGTAAGGTGGTAAGACTCGGGAGCGCAGCCATTGCTGTGCCCCTGAGACCCTGCCCATACAATATTACAACCAATTGTTTTGCCGATTTATTTTATTTTATTGTTTGCTTGTTAAATGCTTATACAATAATAAAATACAGTTTCGAAGCACCCACAGGAGAAGCGAGGGAGCAGGAATGGGAAATACATTAAAGTACATTAACAGCACAATATATAAGATCAGTGGTGGGAAGAGGAAAACAGGACAAACCTACTATGCCTTGTGAGTATTCAGAATGTGCAAGTGCAGCAAGACACTGACACTTACCGTGCTCGAGAGTACACTACTGTGTTGAACCACACTGTACCCTCGGAGTATCATTGTGCATAGTCTAGCTGCCCTCTGAAGTTGGTCATTGCATTTGAGTCTTGCTGTGCTCCACAGGGCACAATTGGGTTGAACCCACTGCACCCCATATTTGACCACTGCCAATGTTTTAATCTGGTTGCAGTTCTGCGTACCACTGATGTTTTGAATCTAGATGCATTTCCGAGCACTGACATAATTTTGAATCCAGATGCATAGATAAGTAATTCACCTTTTCAACCTTGACTTGATATTTGATTCAGACACTGCTCTTAAATTCTAGTGTGACTTTCAAGCTAGCCAGTACTTGTTCATTTTCAACTGATATCTGGATTAGCCACTGCACCTAAAGTGAACTATACTTTCAAGTTAGCCTCTGCCTGTCAATTTTAGCTGGATTTCTGTATTTGGCACCACACCCAAAGTTAGCGAGACTTTCAAGTTAGTCACTTCCTGTTAATTATTAACTTATATCTGGATTAGTCACTACATCCAACGTTAGCGAGACTTTCAAGTTAGCCACCGCCTGTCAATTTTAGCTAGATTTCTGGATCACTTGCTGCACCCAAAGTTAGCAAGACTTCATGTTGGCCACTGCCTGTTAATTCTTAACTGATATCCGGATTAGTCACCACACCCAAAATTAGCAAGACTTTCATGTTGGCCACTGCCTGTTAATTCTTAACTGATATCCGGATTAGTCACCACACCCAAAATTAGCAAGACTTTCATGTTGGCCACTGCCTGTTAATTCTTAACTGATATCCGGATTAGTCACCACACCCAAAGTTAGCGAGACTTTCAAGTTAGTCACTGCCTGTTAATTATTAACTTATATCTGGATTAGTCACTACATCCAAAGTTAGCAAGACTTCATGTTGGCCACTGCCTGTTAATTCTTAACTGATATCCGGATTAGTCACCACACCCAAAGTTGGCAAGACTTTCATGTTGGCCACTGCCTGTTAATTTTAGCTGGATTTCTGGATTATCTACTGCACCCAAAGTTAGCAAGACTTTCAAATTGATTAATTATTTCCTGGTCTTCTGATTTGCCGCTGCACCAGAGTGAGTGGACTCCCTCAGAAGTTTGATATCTCCTCCAAATGTAAAAGTTGTTATCGGCTTTAAATCTCGCTTCATTCTGAAGCCAGATATTGTGACGGCTACTGCATTAAACCTTGCTGCATTGTGAAATTAGAACTTGCATTAAAATCAGGTACCCTCACAAGCGTGCAATCTGCATCAAAACTTGCTGCACTCAGAAGACAGACTCTGGGTTGAACCAAGGTCCCACATGCATTTCCACTGCTTTAAATCTGGCTGCACTCTGAAGCTAGAAAATGCGCTGAACCCAGGGGTCCTCTGCATTCCGATACCTGCTCTAAATCTTTCTGCGCTCTAAAATTAGACACTGTAATTGCCTCTGCTTCAAACCCTGTTGCATGCTGAAGTCAGACAATATTGAATCCAGGTGACCTCTAAAACTCCACATCCCCTTGAAATCCTACGGCACTTTGAAGTTAGACACTGTGATTCCCACCGCCCGAATTCTAGCTAAGCTGTGAAGCCAAACGTGTTAATTCTGGGTGACATCGGAAGTCTCAATACCTGCTCCTATTGCAAAGTTGGTTACATGCTTTCAACCTTACTGCATACTGAAATAGAAGCTATAGACTGCGATCACCACTGCTCTGGGACTTGATGTATTGCAAAGTTAGGCACTGTGTTGGATCCAGGTGCCAACAGAAGCAGATATCTGCCCCAAAGCTTGCTAGGCTTAAAGATAGTCACTGAGTTGGACCTAGATGCCAGCTGGGGTTTGCAGCTGCTTTAGGTTTTTGCTGCACTTGGTTGTCTGATATCGTGTTGGGTTCTGATACCTTCTGAAGTTTGATATCTGACATAAAACCATGCTATGCTCTGAAAACGAGCTAAATCACGCTGGATTGTTAGTTAGATATTGTGTTGAATCTGGATGCACACTGGCATTCCACACTGTTCTGGAGCGTGCCACATGCCCTCATCCCCACATAGTATATTGGTGGCGGTCTGCAGCGACACACAGGTAAGGGACCTCGTCACAACAGTAAGGTTACATTCAGACCTTCACCACACTGTATTCCCTCCTAAAGCGCAGTTCTGTAGCAAGGCTGGTTACACTTTGCAGCCTCCTAGTATTGGCCACAACTGGGAGACTTTTGCTACCATGAACCCATGAAAATAAAGCTACAGAACTCAGCAACCGGAATCTCAAACGAGAACCTGAGTCTGAAAGACAACCACCACAGAGAGGCCTTTGCCACAGTGCAGCAAATAACTACAAACACAGCACAAGGGAAGAACAAACCATTGGGAGAATAAAAAAATCTAAGCCACTCAATGTAAGGCGATCAGGACCCATAACTAAAGAAACTCTGAGACAACTTAAACAGACAGCTTTTGCCATTGTGAAACCAATAAAGACACAAAAGCCCCAGCGATCAGAGAGGCCCAACACCACAGGAGACTCCTAGACTGAGCTACAACCACCACAGAGAGACCTATGCCACTGTGAAGTAGAAATGATACTGGACCCCATAAGGGAAGACCACACCATCGAGAGAATAAAACTAACCTAAATCACTCATCAACACTAGGTGATCAGGAACAACAACAAAAGAAGCTCTGAGATGGAAATACAATCACTGGATATAGGTGTTTGCTACTGTAAACCCCTCACAGTCGCAAAAACATAGGACCAACACAACAATTACAGCTAGGCAGATGCCACTGTACGTCAGGGCACACTGAATCAAACGGAAATCAGGGAAGCGTTGAAACACACACAGATATAACTGGAGACCATGAAATTACTGACCCAGTAGGGCATTCGCTCCTGGAATATAACACTACTACTATACTACAATATAACACATTCCAACTCTGCCTCCTTAATAATAAAATAAAAGAGTCACCCAGGAGGGCAGCTCCCTTTGGAATACTCTGCATACCGCAAACCTAAACCCCCAAAACAATAGAGAAATACCACAATAATGCCACGATATAAGGAGGACAAGGAAACAAGAAAGGAAAACAGAATTAGGAAGGAACAAAAACCACTTGCCAGAACTCACAACACCCCAGAACCCCCTGCGCACTCCGCTAAATGTGCTAAGGATACGGACCAAGACAAGAACAAAAAGAGAATACATCTCATGCTACCTCTGCACCTACAAGCCTGCCACAATGGAACATTAAACAACCAACAAACAACCCACAAGCGAGGACCCAAGCAAACTTGGACCCGGACAGGATGCCAAACCCCTCATCACAACACACAGAACTCCACAACTCGAAGGACATTTTCGGAAAGACCCCAAGAAGGTATCAGAGCCAAACTTGAATCCATAACCATTCACACCACCTACATAGCAAAGACTGGAAAAAATAGAACACATGTATACATAACCAACACACCACAACACACCAGAATTAGGAAACATTTCCGTCAATGTATTCTAGCTCCTCTAAGAAGAGAGAGAGGCTCTAACCATAATACTAGAACGCAACTACCACATAAAAGAGGGAAACTCAGGAGAAAACAAACCAACAAAAGCCATCCCATCCGAGATGCAAGAAAAGATAGGCAACAACAAACAAGAACATGCACTACATTGCAGTTGACATCGGACAATTATTAAACAATTGTCCACAAAGTCATACCAAACAATTTCTAACTAATATTGTCAAGAAAAAACAGAAGGGGAGGTGTAATTGCAATGGTGTAGAAAGACCACAAATGCACCACGACACTCACCACAACTGACATAGAAGACTGTGAATCTCTCCTAATTAACATGAAGCTCAATGACCAAGCCAACCTAATATTCGTCCTGATCTACAGACCACCATCCTACAACGTGGATTTTGCAACATTGACATTGTTTCCCTTTTTCATGATAACATAATTGTCCTGGGAGATTTCATCATCCGGTTGGAAAGAGAAAATGAAAGCACAGCAAACTCCCTCAGTGCCCTGCCAGAAGCACTCAACTTCATGCAAATGGTGAATGGACTCACCCATGAGGCATGACACACGTAAGATACAGTCTCCTGCGATGATGTTCTGTCGACCACTGACCCACCAGTAGTGACCATATGGAGTGTTCACCACTTGGTCCCATTCACTGTCAAACTTCCAACCCTATACTACCCGGAAAAACAACGTTGCACACTACTTACAAAAGAAACTGGGAGCATCTTGATCTGGATAGCCTAACGGCTTAATTGAATCAACAAAACCAAACATCCCGGTGCTAAAGAGAATGACCCCAGAATTAGTGGGAAAAGAACTTGCTGCCTAGAGCATGGAGGCCCTAGATCAAATAGCACTAGCAAAACCCTTCAAAGCTACTTCAAATAACTGGCATCAAGATGGTTCACAGAAGATCTGAGGGAATTCAGAAAAACAAACCGCAAAATGGAAGAACTATGGATCAACCATCACAATCAATCGGACAAAATTAAATACCAATGACAACTCAGAATGTACAAATCTGCAATCCTTAAAGCAAAAACAGCAAACCATACCACGAGAATACAATCAGCGGCAAACGCACAAAAAGAATATTCAAAATAATCGCATAAATCAACAACCCAACATCTTGCAACAAAGGCATCATACCACTACAATTCCTATGTGACAGCATAACTGACCACCTACGAACAAAAATAGGAACTAATTAACCCACCAATGCAGCAAGACAAGTGGCATAAACACAGATATGGAGCCACCAATAAACAGCGCACATCCAACCGCAACAACACTTGACTGTTTCAAACCCATAAATCAAGAAGCATTTGACACACTTCTAAAAGGCACCGAACTTCAACGGATGCCCTGGTG
The DNA here is from genome assembly GCF_040938575.1 of Ambystoma mexicanum. Lineage (NCBI taxonomy): Eukaryota > Metazoa > Chordata > Amphibia > Caudata > Ambystomatidae > Ambystoma > Ambystoma mexicanum. Next base: position 1,512,410,655 of record NC_090922.1, read on the forward strand.
ACTGAAATCCACCACACATCTTCAAAGAAATCCTCAATCACAGAAGCCCAGGGTCGTACTCCAAGCTTCCGATGAACCTTACACTAATCACAGGAATGGTACCAAAAACCTTTAAAACAGCACACATCAAGCCCCTCCAAAAAACAAAACAGGAAGTGCGGGAGATCCCACCGACTACAATCAAATATCGAACCTACCCCACCCAGCAAAACTATTGGAGAACCATGTCTACAAAATCCTACTCAGCCACGTCGAAACAAACAGAATACTTGACCACTTCCAAGTTGGTATCAAACCCATGAGAGGAACTTAATCAGCACTTCTAACCATGTAGGACAACCTAAAAATAAACGTGGACTACCAAGAAGCATAACAGTGCTGTTGTCTGCACATCAATGCCTAATCCAGAGAACACCTCCCAAATAGGCAAATATTCCACTGACCACCTTGGGGTCAAACAAGTAATGACATCTATGCTCCAGCTGGTGTAGTTATTAAGCACGCACCACTCCGTCCCATGAAGCAGGCGTGTGTAGACAGGTCTAGATGGTAACCTCTGTCTTCTTAGCCAGATCAAATTAATTGTCCCATTGGACCTGCAGCGAACAACCGCTCATTCCAGTCTAGTGTCCCGTAGTGAGTGGTGCGTGCCTAATAACTACCCCAGCTAGAGCGTAGATCTAATTACTTGTTTGGCGCGAAGATGGTCAGTGGACAATTTACCTATTTTGAAGGTACATATATACACACCAGCAGGAGATATGTGTGTAATATAAAGAACACATTGTGTATATTAATACAAGAAAGACTTCAATGATAGTTGGATTGGCTGTGTATTGTTTTTTTAAAAAACATTTGGCATTGGTTGTGTGAGAGTATGTATGGGTATGAAAGGTGGTAAGATATAAATGTCAAAAGTACAATTTAATTTGTGAAGAAGTTGTGTGGCTTTTAATTGTGTGGTACTTTGTGAATTACATTGATGTTTTTGTACTGAAATTGGGTGTATTTTGTTTTTCCAACCGCACCACCAAGGCCCAGCTTTTTTAATATAACTGTATTATCTACCTAAAGGACCTTTTGGTGTAGAGGTACCCTTATAATTTAGACATAATGATTGATATTGCAGTCATGTTATACTCACACCATAATCCAGCAGCTGTTCTAATCAGTGTATATGCTTAAATATTACAAACATTTTAATGTTATAGTGCGTCTTTAGAAAAAGGAAATGGGCACCAAGCCCACCCTGAATGTGGTAGATATTTCAATCCTACAACCCACAATTGTCAAATATAAATGTCTGTGTCATTCTTATGTTCCCAAAATACTCTTTCATGTTATGCAAAGCCACCAGGAACCTTCATTGGTGCTATTTGTCCTCTTTCTTACTAGTCTAGTGTACAGAACAATAGGAGTGTACCAGCCGTTCTATTCTGGATACATAGCATAAGTGATCATTAGAAATGAATATTCTACAGTTTAAAAAAGAGCCAATTTACAGCTGTTCTTTACCATCGCAGCATCACCAAAACCCCCTGAAGACGTGTGCGTTTGTCTTTTCACTGGTGGCTCAGCTATCATTAACAGCTGGGGCGGCTCTCGCACATATTTACCTGCCAGCACGACCGTCTCTCTCATCTAGAGCATACAATTCGCCGGCACTGAAAGCAGGGAAAGCGTGTTTTAGGAATTCATGAGAAGTCGAGGCGTTATATGTATCCTGGATTGATTTAATTACGCGCGTGTAGCACAACAACTGGGTGACTTGTCTTTACCACCAGCGCCTAACACTCTGAGCAGGGAACCAGCGTCACACACCTGGGCTGCGACATGCCATGGTGCGGGGGATCGACGTGTTCATTAGCACACGTGTTATTGTTATGAGTGACTGGAGTGTAGCAGAGGATTGCCACGTTGTCATTGCTGTCAGCTGCTCGGGATAAATATCATTAGCGGTGTTAATTAGGACATTACTGCCTTCTGATCTCACGCCTTTTCACGCTTTGTGTGTGTTGTGTGACAGTGGATTATGAAGAATCAGTGTTGTGCACACAGTGTCTCACCGGGTGCTCTCGTTCCCCCTGTCACCACATCGCCCATCCCGTGCACAGCAGTGTCTCACCAGGTGCTCTCGTTCCCCCTGTCACCACATCGCCCATCCCATGCACACAGTGTGTCTTCACATGCCAAGATGTGTGGTTTCATGAACTCAGGCCTGCCTCAGGGTCGGCCTGCTGGAATGCCACATTCTCCACTTGGCTCCAGCTCTGTCTTTGCTGCAGACTGTCTCCCCCACCTTTAGTGAAATGACAGCCAGTTGGCGCATCCTCGAAACTTGGGCTTGCCAATGGCTTCCTGTTGGCCCAGGAGGGAGGTCTTAGGGCTGACATCATGAGCGCAGCATGCAATGGTGTGGGCATGTCAGTGACTGAATTCCCGCGCGAGGGAATTCTCATGAAACATGGCAGCGCTATCAAAGATCCGATTTGCCTTGTGACCAGGGCACACAACAACCAGTTGTGTGTTTCTACCACATCCGAAAAACAGTAAAAGAAGTTCGCACCCAGGTATCAGACATGACACAAAATACTCTTTGCTACACTCAAATGCACGCAACACACAACCACAGTACCACAAATCACTTTCCTCAATGCAAGGACATGGGTCAGAACCACGGCCACACTCCCCAGTGCCCCCCACCCACAGATAGGACACGAGTTTAGGCGTCCTTTCGGTTATACACAGACTGTCACACCTTCTAATGGACCCGTTTGCCTGCGAACACTCTCCACTCACCAAAATAACTCAAGAGTTCACACATAAACCCCACTAAAATGCCAACAAATCCCCTATCGCTGGCCTCTGACTATCCCTGAAAAAACTCATGTAACACTCTAGCTAATTACGAGGAGACCATACACCTTCGCAGCTGAGACACCGGCTGGCACCGTGCCCTTGCCCCTGCCAGTACAGTGTAGTATTATGTCACACTGCCAGCTTGGATACAGCGTTCTGTTAAAGAAGCATAACCTGCACCACACAACTCAAACCGAACCCCTTCTCACACTAGCCATGCCTTTCCACTGCTGACCAGGCACGTGCACAAAGACGCCCTTAACCCGAGACACAGCTCTTAGAATTCTACAATTCTGGAAGGCTCAAAGACTCACATAAATTATCCTCACACCCAAATTCTGAAGCGTTAAAAATGGGTGTGTGTGGTTCACACCTACACACACCTAAAGTGAGTGTTGCAAAATCTAAATTTAGCAGCAAGACTAGTGCACATTATGTACTTAGTGATGCAATCATACAACCCTTTCATCACAGACATCCCCATCAAATGTAATGAGCTGTAGTCATTTTATTTTCTCAAAATACCCTTCGCGTGTATACCAGCAGCTAAGAACCCTCATTGATGCTATTCGTATGTTTGTATCTCATAGGTACTTCAACAAAATGCAATAGGTGTGTAGAAGACGGTCCAAATTGTAAGAATGTCATTAATATGATTATTCTAGATTTAGATAAACGTGCTTTGTACAGTACACGTTTAATATTTGTACTTTGTATTTGTATTGTAATGTGAATTGGTTTCATGTAAAGCATATACTTTACATTAATTAGAAACATCATAAGTCATACAATCGAAATGAACACAAATGTTGCCAATTATAACGATATGATATAACCTTGGAGAGAGAGGGAGGAGGTCATTGACCCCCCAGGGATAATGACCCCTCTCGATGTCTACACGGCTATTAGCACATCCTGGTGATAGCGCTGCATGTTTTGGAGTTTTAATTGTGAAGAAAACAGCGTTAATTTAGAAATTAGCAAAATAAATAGAGAAACTAACTTGATAAATGAAGTGTGCTTTTATTGTGTAGTATTTAACATTTCTGAATACAAAGTGGTGACTTGTCTTCTTGCGTTAAATATTTTAATTGCAACTTGGTTACACTAGAGCATGCATTAGACATTGCAAAGATGTAAGCAGTTTCTCTCTGAGAAAGCGAAAGGATGTTCCCACGTTTTAGCTTTCTCTTTGGTGTGTTAAATATTAAGTTGCAGGAAGAACAGGTCCTCCAGAGAGCAAGCGTCTTGTTGAAAGTAGACTTGCCTCCAAATTCCATTCTTCTGTCCTTGTTTACTTTTGAAGACAGAATGTTCTGAATCAGTCCGTTCTAGTAGTTATTGACTGCACTCTGAACATTCTAATTGGCTGATGTGAGCTCAGTAACGATCTCCATGTGCTAAAACCATTTACACAAGTAATTGCATCTTCTAGTTTATATGAAAACTGTATAAATAATATTTCCAAATGTTACATTTATATTTTCCAAAATTCTGAGTGCTTCTATCATTTATAATAGCCGTTTCCCTGATAAATGTTGCAGCCAAAATCATCGGATGTTAAACACATAGTGTCATGAATACACCTACTAAAGAGGAATATTCTGAGTTCCTGTTATTAGCAGATGTTTCAGGGCTTCAACCCCCAATCCGATTCACAGAATCTACACATGTGAAATGGATTTAGAAGGGTTTCTTGTTCCTTTATTCTGTTGAACGGGGTAGAGATATTGAGTCTAATTCTCAGAAGTGTTTTATGATGGGAAAACCCATTGGAAAATTCTCTGGTAATAAGGGCCTTAATTGGAAACTCATATACTGTTTTTTTTCCTTCCATTTTGCATTCAAACTTTTTTTAAGATACAACGGTAGATCTGCCAGCTTCTTTTCCATTCAAAATGCCTTGTTATACAAGACATATTCTGTACGCGTCATTATACTATATTAGCACCTGGGTGTGAATGACAACCAATCATGTTGCTTGGATCCCCTGCTGAAACCCACGATCTCAGCCTGTGTTCTGTGGGGTGGATTGAGGCCCCAAACAGAAGTCCCTTTCACATGAATAGCAGCCATTTAAACACTGCTACCAAAAATGGCCTGGCTTTTGCGTTTCCTCTCACATATAGGGTAGGAATTTAAACAGTGCCACAAAAAAACAGCCTGGCTTTTGCTTTCCCTGTCACATGAAGGGCAGGAATTTAAACACTGCAACACAAACGGCTTGGCGTTTGCTTTCCCTGTCACATGAAGGGCAGAAATGTAAACACTGCAATGCAAATGGCCTGGCTTTTTCTTTTGTTGATCATGACAAATTAAAGAACCTTGGGGAAAAGGGCCTACCTGTATTCATCCATGGACAAGCAGCAGTGTCATTCACAAAAGAAGGAGATATCAAAGAATCCTGTGACATGGAAAAAAGGATTCTTAAACATTGGAAGCCAACACGGCCTGCACATGTGTTTGCAAATAATAACGGCTTTAAAAAGCCACCATGGAAAAAGATATCGCTGCTCACAGAAAAATGTCAGAAAAGCAGAACAGGATGTGTGGGTTGACCAAAGCAATGTATATATGTTTCATCCACAGAACTCCAGTGACAGTTGAAGAGACAGTTACTTTAGGAAAAACCTGCTCTGGCTGGGTGCAGAAACTTCAAAATGAAAAGCCCCACTCCAGCTGGATGTCACACCTCCCATCTAATACCCCTGCAATGAAATGTGATGCTGCTGAAGGTGTCAAAATTCCCTTTTGTGCACACTGGGTAGCAGGAAAGAAGGGCCTTCAAAAGAAGGCCATCCTTGGATAAAGCATGACTATAGTGTGTCAATCCTTTTTGCACTAACTTCAAAGAGACTCATAGAAATCTCTGGTCACAGGCTGACCCAGGGGAACAGATGGCTGTGGGGCATGAAGCAGCCATTCCATTTGCTGACAGAAACATTAATCATTTAATTTAAAAGACTTTTTCAATTTTAGGCATTTTACGCAGCGTTTGACTGAGGATTAATTATATTTTTATGCCATTTTTCAAGAAATTGACAGGCGGTTTTGGATGTATAAAATGCATCTACCTGTGACTCTGGGAACTGGAATGGCCTGATAGACTAGTTTTCTGGCTGATCTGGACATGTTAAAAATACGTGAGTGGGTGAAAAGGTGGACAATTAGACTAGAGTTATGCTTGATAATTTACATATTCATAACTGTTGTACATTTTATAAAAACAACAAAAATGTGACACATGGCCATGCTACATCATGCAGATTTGTTGGTCGTCTTATCTAATTCCCCATGATCAGCTAAAATATATTTTATGTTTCAAATAGCAGTTGCTAGTATAATTATGAAGCTGTGATACATAACTAGAAGAGTAGTTGGCGCTAGATATGGAAATGACCCTGCTAGGCTCTGTATTCTTGGTTGAAAAGAGCAGGTTGCAAAGATCACAGGTAACTTGTTTGAGGTTTAGCCAAACACCTCATTTGTTGAGTAGGAGAAAGGGGAGTTTGTTCCTGGCTATCTTGCTTATTGGGTTTGAAAGAATAGTTCTTACACGTTTGTGGCTGCGATGTGATTCACTTTTATTTGTGCAAGACCAGACGGGACCAGACCCTGCTCATCGCACTGCCTTAACCAAGGGCCCACCGACAAACAGCCATGGCACACCACATGGCCCCACACCGGTCTCAACCTCCACTTCTATATTTCAGGGCCCAACCGGAGCCACTACAACCGCAGAGCAAGCACCAGATACCCAAACAGGACCCCACAGGGGGCGACAAGCCAGTACCAATAGGTAAGAGGACCCAACACTCCTAACAAATTCATATCAGGATTCCCCATTTCCCTTGATTTACCTTGTCTCTCCTTCATCCCTCCTCTTCTTTCTCTTTGCCGCCATCTGGCTCCCTTGTATTGCATTTATGTTATGACAACCAAATATGTTCCTTTGCCACCATCTGGTGCCCTTGTATTGCATTTATATTATGACAACCAAATATGTTTTTTTGAAACGTCACTATCACTAAACACCATTCACCTTACCTGTACACTTATGATTTATGTCACAACCACTGTCACGATTTTTCACAACACATGGTTTTGAATAATGAATCAACCTTGATAAAGACCCTCGGGTCGAAACACGTGTCAAGCTGACAACAAGGGGACCAAGAACCCCCCAATGTACCATATGTATATGACAACATTAACCAACCACTTGCACAAATAAAAGCGAATCACATCGCAGAAACAAATGTGTAAGAACTATTCTTTCAAACCCAATAAGCAAGATAGCCAGGAACGAACCCCCCTTTCTCCTGTGATACATAACTAGTTTTTGCCAAAAAGTTATAAAGAGATCATAGGATGATGATAAATGAAGAAAGACAAGTGGCACTCTCCTCCCCTGAACCAATCCTGACCGGGGGCGGACAGAGGGATGGTAACTGTCCAATCCTAGTAGTAGGGATAATTACAGGATACTTCCCCAAGATTGTAAATTTAGTGATGTAATTTCCGCTATATAAGGGGTACTGTACTAGGACTCGGGACACACAGACACACACCAAAACGAGGGATACAGAAAAGGAGGAAGAGAGAAGGCTGCTCAAACTTACCATCCGTGAGTGGAGTGACAAGACCCCTGCCCCATCTTTCCAGAGTGTCCTGGGATGCAGATGGCTTCCCTGAAACTTAAACAAAGCCTTACTATGTAAGTAGCAATAACCCCAGCCCTAAATTGCATAAGCCATTCATTTTGTAGCAGTGCCTCCAATATATCGCCATGAAAATCCCCTCATTTGACTGTATACATCTTTAGTATTTTTGCAAGTAAATCAATTAGTTCCCCATTGAATCTCACAGGATTGGGATTGGTGGCGTTCAAAACCACCAAACCGTTTCCCAGTTTTCTTGTTAATTGTTATAGTCATTAAAGTATTGCCCAAAATAATTAATCCCCTGGTGAGCTGGAAACTGAATTTGTCTCTGTTTAAGTTATGCCCTGCTAAACTAATTTAATTTGCCAGTTTCATTCCTTTTTGCATCTGTCATCCTGAATCAAAACCAACTTTATTTTTGTGAGCTAAACCCCTTTTTCAGAGCCTACCTGTCATCGTAGCCTCGGTGTAAACAAATTGCCATTTGCCACTGTATTTTCCTGTTGCATTTGCTTTCTCCCAAAAACTGATTTTCCTACTTCATTTCTAGTTTCCCTGTTGTGCTGATTAGTATTTTTGAAATGAGTGCCTATCTCCTAAGTTTAAGCAATATGAATGTTCTTCTATTCTGTCCCCTAGCAGTTGTGATAAATAATAAAAACACTGTTCTTCCATTTTGCGCCATTTTCCCTTTCTTTGCTTGCTTCCCATATAATGGTGGTGGGCTTCACCCCAAAACCGATTTCCCCCCTTTCTTCCAATGCCTTGCCACTGCCTTCCATTGAAAGGAATGAAGTCCAATTGATGTTTGGGGGTTAGTGTTTCAGGGTGGGAGTGGTTAACTCTAGGTGCTATCACTGTGTGTGGAATTGTTATTTTCCTGTTTTGTCATTAACACAAAAGCTAGTGTAACAATCTAATTCAATCTGATTGTTATTTTCCTGTTTTGTCATTAAAGTGTGACAGTCTAGTTCCACCGGGTGGCTCTAGATAGGCTGTTTTATTTGTGTTGCCACAATTTTGGTGGCTGTTGTATTTTGATTATCCTCATTTACTTTGAATAATACATTAATAAAATATCTTGTTAATGCACACCGGCCTGGTTCCTAGTCCATTGTGACATGGGGTGCTGGTGGAGGTTGGGTGCCCGACGGGTTGGAGTCCTACTCAGAAAGAATATTTGGTACACAAAAAATAAAATGGGTTTTATTGTGTGCCACATTCATTGTAGGGGAAGGATTTCCCTGGCTAGAGTGTGCCGTGTTATAAACTGTCACAGTTCCAAGCAGCCTGATGGCTGCTTCCACGCCACTCCACCTTCCACTAACCCTCCCCTCTCCTCCGATCACTGTTTACTCCCCTCCCCACCACCTACCCCAATCACCTTATTCATCTGGCTGCGGTAAGCACCGCTCCAGCCTCCTTCCTGGCCCACTCGCTGCCATGGAAATGGAAGAGGGGCTCCAAATTGAATCCCTCCTTCCAGCTCCACGATGGCCATCTTACGTAATAGTTTTGTTTCAATGAACGGGGTGCTGTGAGGTGCTCCGTTCCTTAAAATAAAATATATTGTTGTTAGCACCCCGGGTTTCCAGATTTATAACCCAGGGTGCTTATAGCAATAACACCCAATCAAGCGGGATGAGCTTGGGTCTATAATTTGGGCCCTGGGGCGTTACTACGCCGTTACTATGCGATTTGGTCCACCGGATGTTATTGCTATAGTAATTTATTTACTCTATCTATAATGTAATTCAAGAGTCTTCCAGTGGATTTAGCAATTTTAAGTATACTATAAGCAAATTCCAATTAACATATGCTTGTAGAGATAGTAACACAACCAACTCAAAACGTATAATTCTTGTAGGAATACAGTTTGGTAATAGAAGCACATTTCTCTATAATTTATGTAACTGTAGTTCATTAGTTAAATAAGTCAATTTCAAACTCAGTTTAATGCCAGTGTCTCCTCAATCGTATCACCCTATTTCACTTCTAAATTCAAGTTATAAAATATTTGGGAGATGCCATTTGAAGACAATAGATGATTGGGTGTCGGTAAACTCACTTTTATCCCCAATGCAACTTGGATTTCGTCCTTTACTGGGCTCTATTGCTCAATGGCTAAATCTCTACCTGATTATTGCACACTCACTCGCATATAATGAAAGAGCCAGTGTAGCTTGCATAAATGGACCTCAGCACTGCCTTTGTTAAGGTCAACAAACAAAGTTATGGCAGGTTCTGAGGTCCTACAACTTTCCTGCGGGGGTCCTGGCTCTCCTCATCTGCCTGCATGAGAATAATGTGGCATGTGTAAGATCAGGGGCAGAAGGCCATTGCACCTCCTGGTTCCCGATCCAGGTCAGAGTCTGGCAAGGGTGCCTACTTGCCCCGATCTTTTTCTCCCTGCACATTTACAAGCTTTGTAAGGTCCTAGTAGATTGTCACGCGGACCTTCCTAAAATAAGGGGGGGTCATTGCCAGTCCTAGTGTATGCTGACAATTCGTGCTTATAGCTCGGGCTCCAAGAGCATTGCAATGTTTAATTAACAGTTATGTAGCATTTATGGGAGAACTAGAACTGAAGGTGAATTCTACAAAATCTGCAGTAACGGGAAGTTTAGAACCATGTGGTGTGGGACGGATCCAATTCCTCAGGTCGACTCATTCGACTATCTGGGAGTCCATTTCTCAGAAGCTTTTTCCTCTGAGGCTCATTAAAAAAAAAACACCTCTGCAGTATGAGGCAGTCAGTGGGGGCATTTTTCATTTCATGGGGCTGCACAGGCAGCAGCCACTGAAGATAGTGCGAACAATGTATATGGCTAGGGCAAGAGGAATTGTAAAATACAGTGCCGGGCGGAACAGCACCCGCCAGCAGACCTACATGGTCGCATCGGCACCTTTATTAATGGTGCCGGCGCTAGCGGCCTCCCCATTCCCATTGAGCCCTCTAGGGCTCATATTGGAATGGGGAGGAATAAATATCGGCACCCGGAAATGGACAATTTCCGTGTCTGGCGGTCCGGAATGCCCTGGTAATTGCCCATTGCCGGGTGCCAGTAAAAATATGACTCCAGCAGCAGCCGGACCGGTATTTACCAACAGGGCTACCACCTCAGTCATAATGAGGCCCATTGAGAGTGAGACATAGAGGGAAAGAGAGAAATGGAGTACTTGTTTGTCGTATGATAAAGGCTAATATAATACATGGCAGATGGATGCTCATGTTTCTCATGAAACAGTGTGTGTTAGGGTTGGCTTCAATATTTCTCTGGTGTGTTTTGAGGTGGTGGTTCACAAAGTATATGTTGCAGTGTTATGCGAATAGTCGTGGCTTTAGCATATAAATCATTGACTTTATAAAGAGGAGCTTGAAACTCATCGGAGTAATGTGGCCAAGTGATACAATCGACGAGCCCTCTGCTCACCGAGCTATTGGAATCGGTGCTGTCTGATGGATAGTAGGAGCGGATGCAGCCTCCAATGCCCAAAATACTTAAGCAGCCTTTCTACTTTAAACATATAAATAGAATCCATAAGATGAAAAAGCAAATCAATGCAGTGCTTCTACTGAGAGACTGCATATACGGAGAGATTGGATGCAGGCAGCCTCACTTTCCACCTGCCTATGCTGAGAGATTGGACGCAGACACAGGACACAGGCAGCCTCACTTTCCACCTGCCTATGCTGAGAGATTGGACGCAGACACAGGACACAGCCAGCCTCACTTTCCTCCCGCCTATGCTGAGAGATTGGACGCAGACACATGACACAGGCAGCCTCACTTTCCACCCGCCTATGCTGAGAGATTGGACGCAGACACAGGACACAGGCAGCCTCACTTTCCACCTGCCTATGCTGAGAGATTGGACGCAGACACAGGACACAGTCAGCCTCACTTTCCACCTGCCTATGCTGAGAGATTGGACGCAGACACAGGACACAGTCAGCCTCACTTTCCACCCGCCTATACTGAGAGATTGGACGCAGACACAGGACACAGTCAGCCTCACTTTCCACCCGCCTTTACTGAGAGATTGGACACAGACACAGGACACAGTCAGCCTCACGTTCCACCCGCCTATACTGAGAGATTGGACACAGACACAGGACACAGGCAGCCTCACTTTCCACCCGCCTATACTGAGAGATTGGACACAGACACATGAAACAGTCAGCCTCACTTTCCACCCGCCTATACTGAGAGATTGGACACAGACACAGGACACAGGCAGCCTCACTTTCCACTTGCCTATACTGAGAGATTGGACACAGACACATGACACAGGCAGCCTCACTTTCCACCTGCCTATACTGAGAGATTGGACACAGACACATGACACAGGCAGCCTCACTTTCCTCCTGCCTATACTGAGAGATTGGACACAGACACATGACACAGGCAGCCTCACTTTCCACCTGCCTATACTGAGAGATTGGACACAGACACAGGACACAGGCAGCCTCACTTTCCACCTGCCTATACTGAGAGATTGGACGCAGACACTTGACACAGGCAGCCTCACTCTCCACCTGCCTATACTGAGAGATTGGACGCAGACACAGGACACAGTCAGCCTCACTTTCCACCTGCCTATACTGAGAGATTGGACGCAGACACAGGACACAATCAGCCTCACTTTCCATCCGCCTTTACTGAGAGATTGGACGCAGACACAGGACACAGGCAGCCTCACTTTTTACCGGCCTATACTGAAAGATTGGACACAGACACAGGCAGCCTCTCTTTCCACCCGCCTCTACTGAGAGACTGGATGCAGACACAGGGCACAGGCAGCCTCACTTTCCACCCGCCTATACAGAGGGATTGGACGCAGGCAGCCTCACTTTCACATTCTTGGCGAGACAGCAAGCTCTGGAAATAGCAATGCAGGCCCTCCTGGGTCCCAGCTTTGGAATAGTACAATGATATCACCTACAGCCAAGTGTTGGGTGTCACTCCTATGATTTACAAACAAGTTGCATGATTTCCACACATTAATTGTGATAGCTCAGTTCACACTTTTGACACTTGCAGCCCATTTTTGCTTCACTGTCATTTGGCAGTATGCTGCATTCCTGCTTCCTCCCTGGGGCAACACATGCCAGCACCTGACAGCCAGCACGCCTATTACACAGAAATAAACAAATAAGATAATTGGAATTCATTTTTCATTTACAGTAGCTGACTGACATACACGCACTACTCATGCATGCTTTTTTGTATTAATGTCCTATTTTATGTTCTACACTGGCTGCAGCATGCATTCATTACATTAAGTGTTATGGACACCCAGCGAATCGGCATCTCCTGTGATTGTGCCTTATCCTGACAGCAACACACAATGTGGTATTCAGGGACCGGATCCCTACTGAGATTTCTTGTAGATCAGTGACCCACCTTGGGGCCACGTAAGCACAACTAGAATCTGTAGTAGGAGATCCCGTAATGATATGCTTACTAGGGCAATGTCTCAAACAGCCATGAAATCCTCATTGATGTAGGTCCCGGATTGCATTAAATAGTCAGGGATTCTCATTACACCATCACCTTGAGCCTCCTCCAAGGAGTTCAGACTCGGATTCAATTGCAGACTAGTTTTTGGATCTGTATGTTGGATCAATTATATGAGATTAACTTTTCCATCTATTGAAATCTCTCTGCATCTAGGTGTCCCTTTAAACACAGTTGTCACGGTTTAATATACAGTCACATGCAAGTCAGCGATCTGCGCATCATTCCTGTGCAGAGATACAGTTTTTCTCCATTTACTCAGGAACTATATCGGTGAGAAACATGGCACTTTATGGGCGTCATATGAATCATACTTGGCATGCTTTATCAATTGTTCTCATCGCTGGTAAACACAAGGAGGGCCACATCACATTTTCATGAATATCTTTTGTTGTCCTTATCTCAACAAAATCGTTGTGGCATGGTCAGACGGGTATCATGGTCATCTTTTCAAAAATCCCAGAATGACTGTTGTGCGATGTATATTGTCAATTTTACACAATAAAAAGCATTTCTCCCATTTTAATCAATGTGAGGCCTGCTTACTCTTTTACTTAGACCCCCACTTTGTTTTAAAGAATCACTCTTCTGTCCCAGCATATGACACACTCAGAGGGGTCTGTGTTTAGATTAGCCTACCCATTCCAAGGGCTCATGATAAGCTAATGCACTTTTTATTGAGGTTTGTGACCTAGTTCACAAGGACTGGAGAACAGACCAGATCTTATCTGTTCCACCCCATGTCTCCCATCTAACAGCATCTTATTTCTTGTATTTTTAAGGCATAGCACTCACAATTGAAGCAGTCAGGCCTCTCTCTCCAAGACAACAGGGAGGAGATCTTGGTTTCACATTTGAAGAAATCAACATCCCGGCCACTTGCTAGAAACAGCCTGTAACTCGTGCCTATAGGCATTTAAAATGAAATCTTATTCGATCAAAACTAGGCAAGTTGCTTTAAAATTGTCTATTATGTGAGGGTGTGCTCCGCAGCAACCCTATTCACTTTCTGAAAGTCTGGCAAGCATTGTTCTGCACATATTATTAGTCTAGAGGGAAAAATGAAATTACATGCATTTGTTTATTTCACAGTAAAATGCTACATTTACGGCTTGAAACACAATCTTGGCATTCTCATTTAAGATTCTGTGCACTACAGTTTCATGGAAATATCACTACAACTCTTCATGGATTTGACAACACATCCATGCCATGTGTCTTTCCTTCATGAGAAGTTCTGCACATATTTTAGCATCTTCAGATTGTTATGTCCACTTTCTCACCTTTTTGCTTTGGTTTCATAGGCCTTATGTTGGACATTATTTCTGTGCAGGCCCTTTATTTATGGGCTGTCCCTCAATGACTCTGGCCTTTTTATTCATAGCATCCAGGGCTATTTCACTGCACCAAATCCCCACTCCTGACTCTTTGATTACTTTCACACAGAGAAGAGCAAGGTGAGAGTGGGGTGTCCGTTTCACTGTGGCCTGGGTTCATCCCTGATCCCTGGGATCTCCTTCAGAGCGCATCTGCTCTTTTCCTGGTCTTGATGGAGTGGTGCTCTGGTCTGCCCCCCACTCTTTTCGGATTCCTTTTAGGTTTTTGGTCCTGGACCCCTCCCTTTCCGGCAGCTCCACCTCTGGCCTGTAGAGGCAAGGAACAATTTAATCTGCCAAGAAGAAAGGAGAGATTAAGTGTTTCATACTATACTTTTTTCCTCGGTAGGGACTTGTACATTGGCAACAAAAGAACAAGAGACACATAACATTTTATGATACAATTTTTGAACATTACAATTATGGTGTGTACCAACCTCAAAAATGAGCATAAGTTGTTCTACTCACTGTAAATGTATGATTTTCTTCATACGGGTTGCCATTCTGTACCTTTACTCTACAGATGGTTCCTGGCCTATTGTCACTCTGGAAAAGTGAATACCCTTCATTTGAATGACAGACGTAACTTGATGGCCGTAGGCCAACCGTCTTATGCACCGAATTATAGAAATATAGACTGATATGCTTGACCAACAAGCGGCCATTTTAAACATAGCAAGAATCGCCAGTTTGCTTGTTAACCATTGCTCATTGCTTTTTGTCTAAAACTGTTTTGCAGCTTGCATTTCTTGCGGATTCTGCTTACTCTTCTCAAATGTTAACATTGTTGTCTGAATATGAAAGGGCAAGGTCGCGGGACTGAGGAGTTAATTGAAAACTCCTCATGAGCAGCCCAGAAAGGAATGCCCATGCTCCCTCTCCGTAGCCTTGAGGGAGCGCTGCAGGGCATTTAATCACTTCACAGCTGCCAGCCAGTCTCGTACGATGGTAGAATATGTTGGAATAAAACAGCTAAAGGCTTGAATTATGCTCTTCCTACGGCCCCCCTTCGCAAGACCCTTTAGAGCGTGTCGGCTCCCAGGACACGAATAGTACCACATAGATAGCAAAGCATGGAATGTGGCTCTTCCCCCGTGTGCAGCTTGCTTCCAAGAACAGAACCACCGTGTTCTGTTCAACAACTAAAAGATGCCTCCGCACTTTCTAAATTGCACATTGTTACTAGAATAGACATCGAAACTGTCATAATTGTCATACCCGTCGGAAATGTCCATCGTCATCCCGAGTTCAAATAAACTTAATAAAGGAGGGTGTTAAACATGACATAGCTGATTTTATGATATGCATTTTGTATATATGTAACTGATGTACGTAATTCGCTCTCTTGCGTCCCTCGAGGTCTAGGAAACTCACGTCGCGGGGCGTGAGACCGGAATTGGCCAATTGGGACTATTTTTGCTTGCAATAAACCCTAGCATTGGGAATTTGAACCTCGTGTCTGGCGCATCTTTTCGTGTATGGTTATTGCCTTGTTTCCATATCACGAGGGACCCCTAGGGGCCCCTTTCAAGATGGCGCCCGAATAGGGACCCTCCCTCATTTTCCCCATCGTATACGTTGTAATGGAGTAAAGGCAGAAGAACAGCGAGGACGGGACGATCAAGCCGGGATCAAGAGATGTACGGGGCGCCCTGTAGAAGTGAGGAGAGATTCCTTTCGAAGATCTGCACACATCTGATCCCTGATCGACGTACCGGGCCAAAGGGCAAAGGAGGCGAGGGTGCCGAGACGAGGCAGAAGCCAGAGAAGCGCAGACACGACGTTGGGAGAGGTTGCGTTAGGACAGGCGACTTGTTTTATCAGGTGAGTCATTCCCCGATTCAAATAAAAACCTGATTTTTGGTAGAGTGTTGATTTTACAAATTCAAACGTCCAGGTAAAGGTTAGCTAACCAAAGGGGAAGGTTAAAGAAACATGCCTGGAGTACTGTCCACTTTAGCGGGGCTTTTCAGCTGCGGTAGACAGTCCTTGGAATATGGCCAAAGTGCACCGCCTGGGGGAACGCCGGTTTATGACATGTATGCAAAATATGGTGTGGGTGCGATAATATTTTGTGAAATTTGGCATAGGCAAATTATAAAGCAACCCGACCATCAGTAGCCGATTAATGGTAGCTTTGAGATTGCGAGGATAGATAACCTATAAAGGGTGATGATTAGGAAAAAAGCGCGTCCCACAGCTTTTGAGACTGTCAAAGATTGGAGGAGGGAAGCAATGCTCCGACTTAGGAGTAGAGAGAAGCATGGCCGTAGGCACAAAATGAAGCTTGAGGTAGCAGAAGAAAAGGAGGAGGAGGAGTGGACGGCAAGTCTAAAACGGGGAGGGAGATGTGAGCAAATGAACATAGAAGGAGTATACCCGCAGCGGGAACTACACATAGCAGACGAATTAATGGAACATTTGTTAACTAATACGGGTCGAGGCCCAAAACCAGAATCGAAACCAAACACGCCAGTAGTGACTGCGCAGGCCCAACCAGTAGCTCTCATACCCCCTCCCGTAGCCCAAGCACTTCCCCTCACGCAAGCATTAACCCAAGCCCCACCCACAGCTCGAGCCCTCCCACAAGCGCAGACCGCGGACATGCAATTTCCCAGCACCCAGGAAGGCCCTTCACAGATGCCACCTGTGTCACTTGTCCCATCCGCACCTCCCGCTCCAGAGACAGATATAGCACCATCTGCCCCTCCCGAAGTCGAAATTGAGACCGGGGAGGCAAGAGGTGGGGCTGAAGGAACAGGAATTGGACGGGTAACTCGAAGCGCGATCAGCAAAGAAAGAAAGATTGAATTACGGCAAGAGGCAGACATGTACATAGAAGGAAACGATGGGACGGCAGCATTGGCCTCATTGTATGGGTACCGAAGAAGCGACGAGAGACAGGTAGTGTTGGAATGCATGGGGGAAATTTTGGTGGGAGAATGGAAAAAGATACTTGGGAATTTACTGCCACAACCATTCTTAGATTTGATTAAGTTAGCACGCAGTGAACAAAGAGATGAGGATGTAAGAAAACATGTGCACAAACTCATTGAACTGAAAAATGAAATGGAAGACAGATATGCTGAAATGTTTGCTACACCTGAATATAGTAGTGAGTGTATTAAGAAAGGTAGGAAGGAGGCGTTGAGGTTGTATATGCAAAAATCGTGGCCGAGAGTTTTTTCAGGTGGTACAAAGCATTTGCCGGTACCGGGACAAATAGGTGATAAACAAAGATTGCAGGTATGGGTGGGGGAAACAATGCGATGGATGTCGAACAAAAGAACATCAGTGAAGGAAGTAAGTGAGATATGTAATGGGTACCCATTGGAGATGAGAAAAGAAGCGATGTGAACGATAGTAGGGGTGTTACTGCAGCAGGTCTTTGGATACAATAGAGGTAGAGGAAATGCACAAGGCAGGCGAAATTTGAATAATATGCACGGGGTGTCATTGGGAGTAAATCAATGTGCGTACTGTAAGTAGGAAGGACACTGGCGAGCGCAATGCCCGCACCTACAGAATAGAGGTGGGTTTGGTCAGAGAAGGCCTCATAGAGGACATCAGGGGCCAAACGTCCCAAGCAGAAATAGCATGCAGCAGCAGGGATATACCAATGGAGGTACTCAAAACCAATCCTATGGTCAAAACCAAGCGCAACAGAACCAGGCATTGAACCAAAGTTTTCCGAACCAAAATCAGGGCGGGCGCAGGGCCAACAGAGAAATGATCAGAGTGGAGGACACCGAGGGGGAAATGGGAATATTTTTGATACACAGCCAAACACGTATCATAGCAACAGCGGTGACTACACATCGGACGATGTGTTATTTTCGCGATAGGACAGCCCACGGCAGGGGTTGGAACCAGTGTCTATTCCCGTGAATCAGAGAGGACCCTACGTAGAAATGAGAGTCGGGAATAAGGAGCACTGTTTCCTTGTAGATACAGGGGCACAGAAGTGTTCGATAGACCACCACTTGGTTCCGGAGATACCACTGTCGGGTCAAAAGAATGTTTCTGTAGGGTTCGCAGGTACACCAGTAATTAACCCCATGTCCAAAGCTGTCCCAATTACAATAGGACCATTTACGGAACAGTGTCCAGTGTCCATTCCTTTTGACAGAAAATTGTGGAGCGAACTTGCTAGGATTAAATTTGTTGAGAAAATTGGGGGCAGTCATACATTGTACGGCAGATGGGGTGTTCCTCACGATGTGGCCTCACGATGCACCGGTGACGGAATTGATGTCAAAAGCGTTATCAGAAGAGCTAAATAGAGTACCAACCTGGATGTGGGCAATGCATGATAACGATGACTTTGAAAGAAGGTGTTACACTACCACGAATTCCCCAGTATAAAATTTCTGTTGAAGGTGAGAAGGGATTGAAAAGTATTGTTACTGACCAGGTGAGATTGGGGGTGGTTGAAGAAATTGCAGGTAGCACGTGTAACAGCCCGATTCTTCCAGTTTACAAGAAAGGAGGCAATGAAGTTCCCTATCGTTTCATAATTTATCTACGCGCATTAAACAAAGTGGTAGACCCACAATTCCCTTTGGTCCCAGATGTCACAACAATACTGACAATGATACTGGCCACTGCAGAATACTTTAGTGTAGTTGATCTGAAGAACGCGTTCTTTAGCATTCCAGTGGATAAAAGCAGTAGATATCTGTTCGCGTTCACTCTAGGAGGTCGATCATTCACATTCACACGCATTCCACAAGGATACACAGAAAGCCCAAGCATTTACAGCAGAGCGCTAAAAGAGCAGCTAGACATGCTAGAATTACCCGAAGGTTGCGTACTCTTGCAGTACATAGATGACTTGTTATTAGCTGCTGACACGAAAGAGATCTGCAAAGAAAGTACTATATTACTATATTCACACTTAGCGACCCATGGTCACAAGGCAAGTTTGAAGAAATTTCAGTATGATCAGAAGGAGGTGTCTTATTTGGGTTACCTACTTTCGAAAGAAGGAGAAGATTAACACCAGAACGCATAGAAAGTATTTCTAGTATGCTTATTCCAAAAACTCAAAAAGGAGTGAGAGCTGTAATAGGCATGGCCTCTTATTGTCGGCAGTGGATCAGTAATTTTGCGTTGATTGTGAAGCCGATGATAAAGTTGACTAAAAAGGATGCAGAGATGCCTTTACAGTGGGATGAGGAATGTCAGAAATTATTTGAGCAATTGAAAGCTGCATTGTGTGCTGCGCCAGTTTTAGGCACTCCGACTATAAAAAGATCTTTAGACTATTTGTGAGTGAGAGTGAAGGATGTGCATTGGCGGTTTTGACACAGGAACAAGGTGGAAGAAATAGGCCGTGCGGCTATTATTCTTCCGCACTGGACCCTGTAGCGCGCGCACTACCACGATGTTTGCGATCCGTCGCAGCGGCTGCTGCGTCAGTGAAACAAACGGAAGGAATGGTATTGGGGCACACTTTAATTCTGATGGTGCCACATGCTATAGACGTTCTATTAAATAGGACGCAGACGCAACACCTCACTTCTGCCAGACTAACAAGATATGAGCTCATCTTGTTTGCACCCCACATCCAAATTATGAGGTGTAGCGCATTGAATCCTGCAGAATTAATACCACTGCCCATAGCCGAAATTAGTGACAACGAATCACCACACCATGATTGTTTAATGGTCACTGAAGAAGAAAGAAAGAGAAGAATTGACTTGAGAGACATCCCACAGAAAGAGCCAGATGGGGAGTTATTTTGTGACGGCTCTTGTTTTAAATTACCTGATGGCACATCAACGGCCGCATATACAATTACTACCCGAGAGAGTGTTGTAGAAAGCAGAAGAATCCCCTACAATTCGGCGCAAGCCACAGAAATAATAGCACTGACCCGAGCCTGTGAACTCTCTGAGAATTTGAACGTGAATATTTATACTGACAGCCAGTACGCCTTTGGCGTGGTTCATAACTTTGGCCGACTTTGGGCTGAGAGGGGTTTCTTGACATCACATGGAGCCAGGATTCAGCATGGCCCTTTGATTGTGCAATTGTTGTCTGCACTCACGTTTCCAAAGCGCCTAGCTATAGTGAAATGCGAGGCGCATAAAAAAGTAACATGTAAAGTGGGAGAGGGAAACGCATTTGCAGACAGGATTGCGAAGCAAACAGCCACAGATTTGGGAAATAAAATGATGACAGTACAGACTGAGGAAGTACCTTGTATGATAGAGAATGGAGTTGCCACAGTCAAAGAAATGCAGGCTGAGGCCACAACCGAAGAGATTCAGGGGTGGGCTGAGGGCTCTGCTGAGTTAGATCTGGAAGGATGTTGGGTGGACAAAGAGACCAGGAACTGGATGTTGGCAAATTGTTACGTAACCGCAATGGTTACAATGGCGCATATCCCTACCCACATGTGCGCGAAGAAAATGGTACAGCATTTATCCACAGTATGGAAAAATGAGCACATAAAAAAGAATGCAGAAAGGCTAGTGTAGAATTGTATTACGTGCCTGCAACACAATGTAGGGAAAGTAACCATGACTCCAGTAAGTAGTTTTGGCCCACCCTCTATGCCATTTGAAGTGATCCATTTTGATTTCATAGAAATGGAAAGGTGCCAGAACTACAAATATGTGTTAGTGGTGATTTGTGCATTCAGCAAGTGGGTGGAGGCATATCCTTTAAAAGACTGTACTGCCATGTAAACAGCAAAAGTAATGTTGAAGGAGTATTTCTCCCGGTTTGGGTTGCCCCGTGTCCTGTGGTCAGACAACGGCCCACACTTTGTGGGTGCAGTAGTGCTGCAGATCTGTGCAGGTCTGCAGATAGAGAAGCAATTTCACAGTTCCAGGCATCCCAGTTCTTCCGGGCTTGTTGAGAGACATAACGGTATCTTAAAGTCAAAGATAACTAAAATCTGTGCTGGGAGCAAGTTGAGTTGGGTTGATGCATTACCCCTAGCGCTATTGTGCATGCGCACGTCTGTGCAGGCTAAAACTGGGCTCTCCCCCTATGAAATTATAATGGGGAGACCGGCAAATGTATGGTGCGCACCGCAGCCCAAAAGATTATGTGAGGTCGAGCATCCTATGTTAAGCATGTACTGTGGCCTTTTAATGCAGAAGTTGCGTTTGATTCATCAGCAGGTGCAGGAGGCTTTACCAGTGCGATACACCGGACCGGGGCACTCACTGGAGCCTGGAAGTTGGGTCTTAATAAAGAACTTTGAGCGGAAGACAGCATTAGCACCCAGGTGGTGCGGCCCCTACCAAGTACTTTTGGCGACGCAAACGGCCATTCGAGTGGACGGACGGAAGGCATGGATCCATGCGACACATGCCAAAAGATTCCCAGGACTGCTGACAACTTCCGACGACCAGAGAAAGGAAATGGTTTCAGAAACGAAAGAAACTGTTGCCAGCCCATTGCCACAACATCAGCTTGAGCGAGAAGTGAACGTTGAAACGAAGCCCAAGCGAGAAGTGAAACTCGAAACAGAGCCTGAGGAGGCTGCCATTAAGGGGAGAGGGCGAAAAGTGCCCCAACGTTGCTCAGCAGAAACAACATCACTGCCGAGCGACACAAACCCTGCATTGCAAACACGAGCAGAAACAACGCGTGTATCTCTTTGGCGCCCACTAGTTTCTGCAAATGCACCAAAGCCAAAGAAAGAAACTACATCATTGCCACGGCGCTCATCGCTACCCATCATTGTGCCACAGGTTGACACTGAGCCTGATACTGGAAGTGCAACGGCACTATTCACGGATCATACAATACCAGGAGTGAAACGGTATAATTTGCGGCCTTGACAGGCAAAGTGATCCACAGATCTTTGGTGCTTTTCTTTTTCCTTTGGTTCCACTCACGGACGGAGTAGGAGCCAGGGGCGTAGAGGAGAGAAGTGTGAGAGTTGTGCAAGTCGGACAATTCAAGACTCACGGCTCCTCGGTGCGCTTATAAAAGTACATGTGTCAGGAGCCAGAGCAGGACAAGCTGGACGCACATAAGTACTAAGGCTGATTGAGTACATGTGTCCTAAGCCAGAGCGGGACAAGCTGGATGCACATAGTACTCTATCAATAAAAAAACTGTTCAGAAATCGTCTGAGCAGTGGGAGGAAGAACAACTAATCTTGCTCGGAATGGATAGGTGATCTAGGCTGTGAAAGGGCTGGCAGAATTGAACTGTGACATTTTTCATTGAACTTTTCTGGCATCAAGAACGAGGACATTTGCGACGAACTTTGCCAGCAAGAAGAAGGACGATGAAGAACAAACCAAGACCGATTTCAGCCTCCTCCTGCACCCCTGCGGAAAAGATGATACATTTAGAGACTGTAAATTTAGGGAAAAAGCATGGTAAAAGGAAAAAGGTACTGATTTGGACATTGGTCCTGTGTTTCCTAAGTATGGTTGTACCAACAATAACAGCTATTGCACTATGGTTCCTGGAGTCCGCACACCCATTAGAAACACTTTTGCCAAAAGCAGCTACTGAAAGCCCGGTTCATGTAATCACTGGTACTTTGCCCCCAATGGAAGAAAGACATAGAGAAGGATACGGCAACAATACATTGTTGCTCATCATGAACATGACCCATGCGGTTTTAAAGAAAAAAGATGGTTGGGTTTGTGCCCATTTACCACAGCACAGTGGGAAAGGGATAGGCTGGTATGTACAACCGTTACCATTGGTTTATTCATGTGAAGTATCGTTGAGTGCAATGTTCTTTGGGAAATGGAACAAGAGTAATACGGGTCAGCTAGATGAGACCAATATGAATGAATTTGAGGAAGTGATCATGAGACCTGTGGGTTGTTCCATATTCCACAAAGCTTGCGTGTTTTCACCAGATCCCATGAGGAAGAATACACGAAAGACAACAAGACTAGATAGATTACATAGGCAAAATAGACCAACCCCGCCAGCAGAAGAAACATCAGTAATGACATTTCGAATAAGGATGAATGGAATAAAGATGCTGTGCCCCCTTCCTATACAGTGGATCACAGCCCCGAAACTGCTCCCCTCTGTTTACAGAAAAAGGGTTCCTATAAAGTAGGAACGTTTAGCAACTGCCTGAACACAGTGGCTTTAAAGCACGAAATAGAACCTGTGTATGTAGGGGACCCTGTTTACTTTATATGTGGGAAAAAAGCATATCCATGGTTACCTAGGAACTGGGGAGGTACATGCTACCTAGGTCTACTGTTTCCAGGAGTGTTCCGCTTGGAGACAGTAGAAGTAGCCAGACGAACAAAAGGTAGTTCAAAGAAACTTAATAAAGGAGGGTGTTAAACATGACATAGCTGATTGTATGATATGCATTTTGTATATATGTAACTGATGTACGTAATTCGCTCTCTTGCGTCCCTCGAGGTCTAGGAAACTCACGTTGCGGGGCGTGAGACCGGAATTGGCCAATTGGGACTATTTTTGCTTGCAATAAACCCTAGCATTGGGAATTTGAACCTCGTGTCTGGCGCATCTTTTCGTGTATGGTTATTGCCTTGTTTCTTGTTGCCCTAAAGGAGAACAAACGGAAGAGAAATGGGTTCATATCAGTCAGTTGAAGAGATGTCATCCCAGTGAAAACTTGCGACTGATTGAAGAACCCAGGATAGATATAGTGTCAATCGGGAAAAGTGAATAACCTTCATATGAATGACAGACGTAACTTGATGGCCGTAGGCCACCCGTCTCATGCACCGAATTATAGAAATATAGACTGATATGCTTGACCAACAAGCGGCCATTTTAAACATAGCAAGAATCGCCATTTTGCTTGTTAACCATTGCTCATTGCTTTCTGTCTAAAACTGCTTTGCAGCTTCCAATTCTTGCGGATTCTGCTTACTCTGCTCAACTGTTAACATTGTTGTCTGAATATGAAAGGGCAAGGTCGCGGGACTGAGGAGTTTGTTGAAAACTCCTCATGAGTAGCCCAGAAAGGAATGCCCACGCTCCCTCTCCGTAGCCTTGAGGGAGAGCTGCAGGTCATTTAATCACTTCACAGCTGCCAGCCAGTCTCGTACGATGGTAGAATATGTTGGAATAAAACAGCTAAAGGCTTGAATTATGCTCTTCCTACAGCCCCCCTTCGCAAGACCCTTTAAAGCCTGCCGGCTCCCAGGACACGAATAGTACCTCATAGATAGCAAAGCATGGAATGTAGCTCTTCCCCCGTGTGCAGCTTGCTTCCAAGAACAGAACCACCGTCTTCTGTTCAACAACTAAAAGATGCCTCCAAACTTTCTAAATTGCACATTGTTACTAGAATAGACTTCGAAAGTGTCATAATTGTCATACCCGTCGGAAATGTCCATCGTCATCCCGAGTTCAAATAAACTTAATAAAGGAGGGTGTTAAACATGACATAGCTGATCGTATGATATGCATTTTGTATATATGTATCTGATGTACGTAATTCGCTCTCTTGCGTCCCTCTAGGTCTAGGAAACTCGCGGGGAGTGAGACCGGAATTGGCCAATTGGGACTATTTTTGCTTGCAATAAACACTAGCATTGGGAATTTGAACCTCGTGTCTGGCGCATCTTTTCGTGTATGGTTATTGCCTTCTTTAGGATGCCCACAATCATGTTATTTTACATCTGAACTCCTCCACTAGAGGGAGGGGTGGTAGGCAATGTGGATTTTTCTCTTTACCCCTAGTATCTCCTTTATCTTTGTCATCACTTCGCTGGTAAAATGACTTCCTCGGTCCGACTCAATCCTTTTTTGGAAGGCCGAAAAGTGATCAGATATGATTCATCATTAGGGCAGCAGCTGTTTCTGCCTTGCAATTTAGGGCCCGGAGATATTCCGCCCACTTGGTAAACAAGCATGTCATGGTTAACATGTTCTTGTTTCCCCTAGAGGGGGGATCACTGGCCTGATGCAATCTACTTACAAATCTGATCATGGCGGCGTCATTCCCCTTATCTGTAGGTGAGCTCTGTTTGAGGGAACTTGGCTGAAATTGAGCACACACAAGACACCACTTCAAGTATTGGTCAAGGTCCTGACCCATGTGTGGCCAGTATGCAACCTCTCACAAGATTTCCAAAGATATATGAAACCCCCTATGACCGGCTGTGGCTGCCTCATGGGCGTGAATTAGCATCAGGCTTTCGGAATGAGGTAAGTTCCACCCACTGGTCACATCCAGAGATGGATCTCCTTACCCACAAACCGTTTTGGTACATTTTGGAAAACTTCATCAACACCCGGAGATGCTCTTTCCAGGTATAATCGGATTCGGTCCGAGGAAAATTCACAGGTTCTTCAATGTGTTGATAACATTTACCAATAATCGGATCCCCTTTTTGTGCCGTAATCAAATCAGCATCTGAGGTTTCCTTAATCCACTGGGCAGTTGAGAGTTCCTTTTGGTCAAGTGTTTGGGACCAGGTGACATCAGCAACCTGGATTTCCCCCAACAGGGATTTGGTTTCTATGAGATCCTAGTGGTTGGCTCTGGTTTTGGCCAACTGATCAGCCAAGTCATTCCCAGTTTTGTCTGGTCCCTCTTTTTCAAAGTGACCTTTGATATTTTTCCAGTTGATGTTCCTCTCATTGGAGATGATGAGATCATCAATGGATTGTATTAATTTCCCATGCTTCAGTGGTTTGTTATTTGCACACAGCATACCTCGCTTTTTCCAATTAATCCGATTAATCAAGTGCTCCATGTTCCCATTCCTTACATAATCTGAATCAGTGAGTTGGTGTTGCATGGCAGTGAGGATGGCTTGATGTACCGCCATCAATTCTGCCACCTGACTATATCGGGGAACAGTTTTGTACACAGCAGAGGGTTCTGGAACACCAGTTCTTTTTCCTCGTGATTATCAACATGGTAGGAGCACTCATCCACATAAACTGTGATTATCCCATTGCACGGTTCTTCCTCATAGACTTTGTGCATGGAAGTAAGGCACACCTCCATGTTGTCTTTAGTTTTTAGACTTTCGTCCTCGAGACAGTTTTCTTGAGCACAGTCAGCCAAACAATGCATGAGGGGACTCTTCTTGTTTTGGCCATTTCTGACCTCCACAGGAAAGCTTTGCACAGACTCACATTCCCTTTCTGGATTCGGTCACTTTCGAGATATTGCAAGGGCTGGTGAGGAGTCTCGACAATGATGTGCTCCCCTAGTTGAACGGGCGGTAATTCTTCAATGCCCACACCTTTTCCAGGAGTGCCTTTTCACAATTTTTTAATTTTCCCTCCACAGAGGACAAAGTCTTGCTCTCTTACGAGATGACTTTGTTGAATTGCCATGGTTTTGATGTAATACTGCAGTTAATCAAGTATTTGAGAACCCTGTCTCCACAAATAATTCTTTGTTTTATTTGGGGTAAGCTGAACAAGGCGCTTGGGAAAGGCTTCTCTTTAGTTGTTTTACTGCCTCAGCTTGATCTGAACCCACTCTTACTTGACCCCGGCCTTTAGTAAATGGACTGAAGGTTCGAGTGACCTCTGTGTAGTCATCAATGAACTTCCTACTATAATTAGGAAGCCCCTCATCATAGGCTTCTTAGTTCATGCAAGGTAGTAGGGTATTTTAATTTCAATAAGGCTTCTACTTTTTTTGCCTGGGGACTGAGACCCGCAGGCGTTATTTCATGCCCTAAGAAGTTCATACGGGTCTTACACCACTGTGTTTTATGAAAGGTCAGACCATAGCATATTTCAGCTATACGTTCCTCCACAGTGGAGC
Source organism: Ambystoma mexicanum (assembly GCF_040938575.1). NCBI lineage: Eukaryota > Metazoa > Chordata > Amphibia > Caudata > Ambystomatidae > Ambystoma > Ambystoma mexicanum. Next base: position 1,512,437,791 of record NC_090922.1, read on the forward strand.
TCTTGATTAGAACATCATCTACCTAGACTAGGTTTTCCCCTTTCACCCAAGTCGGGCATGGACTCATGCAGAAAGCTGTTAAATTCATTGCCAGAGTTTATGTATTCAACGGGGGTTCGGGTCCACCTGTATTTGTGTCCCCCGAAGGTAAAGGCAAGCTTGTACTGGTCTTTCCTACTCACGGGTACTCTCCAGTAACTGTTGGTCAGGTCAATGGCGGTATACACCTTTGACCCTGGGATCTGGGCCAGCCCATGATCGATGTAGGGAAGGAGCCATCTTGACATGTGGACCAGTTTGTTTAACTCTCTAAGGTCTGCGCAGTCTCCATTGGCCATTGGGTTTGAGTTTCCCAAGTTCCTGGGTTATTAAAGGTACTGTGGACTGGACGAATTCTCCCACGTGATTCTAAATTCTTTATAATCTCTGTGAGTGAATCTCTAGACGCGAGAGGCAAATGGTATTGTTTTACAAATACATGGGCCATTTTAGGGTCTATTGGTATGGAGGTTTAATGTATCTCGGTGCGACCAAAGTCATACGAGTCCATGGAAAAGATCTCCTGAAAATACCAAAACACCTGTTTCAGCCTTCGCTTTTGCTTCTCGGTCTCACAGACATCAGCAACATTTATTCATTCCTCAACCATCTGCTTTAAGCCTGGAAAGACCTCAGGTTTTGCAATTTCAGTGGTATCCTCCAGTTGAGTGGAGATATTTCTTGTTATGGTGTTGGCCTGAACATGAGGTTTCAAGGAGGGGAGGTAGTCACTGTTGATTTGCAATACTACCTCATCCTTCCTGATGTCACATGTTACCTCATCCCACCATAAGAGCAGGAAGAGTACACCAAAGAATTCCCCCCCTTGCCGGGTGAAAATCTTTACTGAAAGGATATCATTGTCACAATTGTAACAGTCATTTGGAATTTGTTCCATGATCTCATTCCCTGAGTCAATAGAATAATGTTTGGCATCAACCGCCATGCCAATTAAGGTGTCTGCTCCCAGTGTGATACTTCTAGGGTCGCTGTTATCCAACAATATTTGAATGGTGTCATGTTCTAGGTCAACTAGTGGTTTTGGGTTCAAATACAACCCTTGCTGTTAGAGGTGATCATTCAAATTGATATAAGTGTCCTGGTTTTTGAGGTTCTGTCCTCGCTTAATTTTTAGGGGAATTGTGAATTGTTGTACCTGTTCCGGGATGGTGACCTAATCTCCCATTTAAAATTCAAATGCATACAGCAGCAATTGGGGTGACCAAAATGCTTTCTCAGGGTTGTCAAATCCCTTGGGATTACCCCCCAGTTGGGACCAGGTTTTGTAATTAATTAGGTCGAAATTAATTGAGAATTGATTGAGAATGTCACTGCCTAAGTAAATGCAGAGTGGACATCTCTCACAATCCAACAATTATGTTCTATGCTTTTGTCGCCAATTGAAATTTTTTGCATACACTTGCTAGTCAGGAGAAGTTTGGAAATGGGAGTTTCCAGACCCATTTCCCACTTATCAATCAACTTAAATGTGGGAATGGTCTGATCTGTTGGGAGTTTCCTGAATAATGCTTCACTGATGAACAGGCTCCCCTCCTCATTTACCTGAATGGGGGAGGAACAACTTTTCACCCTGAACTGGGGTTGTCGACTCAGCCCTTTAAAACGAGGTAGCAATACTTTGAGATGAATAGGGATGCAAAAGATACTCAAATATCAATAATCAAACTAAGTAGGCATATCACATCTGTTTTATTTGAAATTGTCTAAAACAGTGAGTTACAATAAACATCGACAATTCTCTCGATCTTCTCACTCAGCAAGTTTCGTAAAAAGGCAGGTTATATAGTAAAAACTCATCATTACTAACGTCATCCTACATAGCAAACTACAAAAACCTACTTGGGAAAGTGATAGGATTAGAGGGAACATCTAGGTATGTGTTCCATACGTGTTGGAAAAGTGATTGGGTCTCTAACATCAGGTGGGGCAACTAAGCCCTCGCCTCATACAGGTCACTACGAATGTCATCAAATACACAATATCCCATTGGTTACACAAACTATAGGGCTCTTTACTATGTGGCACTCTATAATTGGTTGGTACCCTTGTATCCATCATTACTTTTCCACATACACCAGCAGCACGCAGGCTGGCATCCAGGTGCTGGTTGGTTGGTGTTCACCATAGCTTCCCATCAATTAGCCTACTATTCATCATCACCATGCTGTCTGCCAGTCAAATAGCCCTTTGAAGATTGGCCTGTGTTTGTGTTGTGTTTGTTCTTTGTGCCTGGGAATAAGAGGGAGTATAGCATACTCTGTCTCCTGGAGTTGGCGTAGCACGTCATGATTATTTATTTTCACTCATCCACACAAGAGCAATGAAGACGTCTGACGTCTTCATTGTTCTTGTGCCCGTCTTCTTGAATAGGAGTTTGTTCTTTTCACACACATTGTAACCACTGTCTGATCCTTCCGGCACTGAACGGCCTTGGCTTCTTGGTGCTTGCCCCGCCTCGCCTTTCTTTGATTCACGTCTGTAATTAAATTGCATTTCAACTGTGACACACTGAAAAAGCCATTCCTTCTCTGGGTCGAGCTCTGCTAAAATGGGTAGTGGTATCGTCCATAGTTCACTCACTCCTCTACAAATATATTTGGCGCATGCCACAATCTATTCTCTACATAGCGAGCCTTAAGAATGCTTTGTCTGCTTGCATGTTTTGCATCTGTACCCTTTTTTAAAGGGACTTGATGTCTTCATCGTTTCTGTGACATAAACATCTTCATCTCTTTCTCGAAAATGTTGCTTATCTTCGATACTTTCTTAACACCTATAGAATGTTAATGTTCGCTTGCTTCTTCATCTCTTCTGGGCACTTCAGCCCTGCATCCTGTGACAACACCAATCTTCCCTTTCGCTCACTTTTCCCTCTTCTTCTGGGAATTCATTCAAATGGCCATTATATTTTTGTGTTTGCAGGTATGGTTTTCTCAATGGGAACCTTGCTTTCAGGATTCTCCTTGGTATTGGTATCTTTACTGGTAATGCACGTATTTCATATTCTGGTTCCCAACATATAGGCAACATGGGAATGGTGCTTGAGGTGGATGTACTTGGCTCCTTCTTTACACTCCCCCCTATGGACATTTCATCAACCACTCTCCCATCAGTCTTCACATCTAGACATCCTTGTCTAAAGAAATGATCCTTTGGGTACCTGAACTTTGTTCCCTCAGGTGTATGTGTGCTGGCCTTCACATAGTCCATGATCTCTTCATTTGTCAGCTCTTTAGTTTTCCATCCTCATTCGACATCAATCATGATATTCATTCCTATTGCTTTCTTTGCAGTCTTCTTACATTGTGAGATAGCCAATCCGATTACACAGAATCCAAGCAAAAGCATCACTATTAGGGCTCAAAGGAACTTGAACATATCTACCATCCATTGTGAAAACCATGAAAAGAGTGATCCAAACCAACTACATTAGCAATGTCTTCCACTTCGTCTACCATTTGGACGTGTAGCTTCGTCAGAATCTGTATGGCCTCTGTCAAGGTGCCATTTTTGTCATCATGAGATGGTGCGAACGTGCAACATGATTCTCCAATTTTTACACAAACATCTTCATCCATGGGTGTGATCATGTCCAAGACGTATCTATTCTGCAGAGTCATCAGTCGTATGGCTCTCAGCTCTTCTCTGATATCTGATAGCGTTGAATCCCTTGATAGTCATGTGATTGTCTGCAACAACTCACATCTGGTTATTTGTAACCACTTAGTATTAGCTACTGTCTGGATACCTGGATAATCTGAAGATTATCATGAACTTCGATGACGTCTGACTGAGCAATCTGTGCTCATATGGAATGGAATCAAAAGCTTCTATTGAGCTAGCTGTAAAATAGTTCTCTCTCTTCATTCGATTTTCCAGCACCACATATCTTGTCTTCCTCAGATGAGCATCTGCTTTTGGATTTTCAGCAATGTTTAAATCGCTTTTGGGAATCACCAATGCTGGAACATGTACGTATTTATTATAGAACACAGTACTCTCCAATCCTTGGGCAGCTTCATGTAAGCTCTGGATCCACAAGCCAAGTAGTGAGACATTATCACTGCTGTTCCAATGCTCATTCCTGGTACATCAAAGATTCAACCACAATTCTGATTCTCTCCAACTTTTCTTGTGCCATTGTTTCTGAAACACATTTTCCAGAGGCACTATCTTTAAGGGCCCTCCTTTGTGTTCGACCCAAGTCAATAGTTTTGCAAGTCTTGGCCATAAAGGTTTGCATCATTTTGCACTATGTCAATGGTTGTTTTGTAGAAACCAATGACTACACATGCTCTGCAGATGACCACACCTTCCTCCCATCCATCTGGTTAAAGTAATGATCCCTAAATCTACATCTGGCCTCTATTCTTCCATCTTCAAACATCTTCTGCAGTTTTAATTAGACTCTCAAGTTTTCTGTTTACTTCCCATCTGTTTCCAGCTTCATTAACTCCAGGCTGTTTGTCTCTTATAACATGATTTTTAGTGTGGTCTTAATCTTGTTTTTGTGTCTTGAACATAGTCGTCTTCTTTTGGATCTGTCCATTAATTTGCCCATTTAAGGTAGGCTGTTCGGCCCATGAACTGACCTCTTGTTTGACAGAGTGCAATGTGAGATTCACAATATGCTGTCTGGACATCTATTTCAATAGCTATGAAAATCTTAGACTTCCCCATAATATAAGACTGGAGTGCACATATATAGCATTCCTCCTTTGAATACTCCTTCCCACTTCTTTCTTGTGCTGATACCACATGTTATTTCCCAAATGTGCTGTATTATACAGATAATCATTTAGTTCATGATCATCCTCCCCTGTACTTCTATTAGGGCTCCCTCTTGTCTCATGATCTTTTTTTAATAATTTCATCAAGTATATCAGCATAATTCCTTCTCACTGGGGTTATCATAGGAACATTTGTCAGTGGACTTGGTGTCTTTAAATGTGCTACATGTGTAGGAGGAAGCTCCAGAATCCTCATCCTATTAACATAATAATATTAACATAATATGAAGGTAACATAGAGTCCCGAAAAACTTCCAAAGCTGACCTCCCCCCAAAAGGAAGCCCAGATATATCTATCACAGGACTAGGTGCCTTTAAATTTCCCTCTCGTGTAGGGACAATTACATAAGGTTTCAGTGGCCTACACTTGCCACTTCTGTACCTTTCATCTGTGTGGGAAGATACACAGGGATACTTGCTTTATTTGGATCTACAAAATAAACAGTACGTACTGTGAGTGAGAGAAGAATCACAATGAATAGGATACATGTGTAAATAATGTACCAGTATGCCCACTTCACGCAGCAATAGCTTCTTCCTCTGCGAGGTGGTCACTTATTGTTGGCCATGTTGTTTTTACTATCTATGTTGCCCTCTCTCATGAAGGAGAAAATGTAACTTTATTTGGGCAACAACATAAAATACTCTGGTAGGAGCTGGATCTGCTCCACAAGCTCCACAAACAGCTGGCTGATTGCAGGACGATTAAGAGGATTCCTGTTGAACACAAAGGAGGTGTCCTTTCTCCAAACAAAATGGGGATGTGTTTCAAGTAAACAATAGAAGACCAAGGACAGTAATTTCTGAATGTCTTCATTTGAATGCCTCATTCAGGTCTCTGTGTTACCAATGTTCCCTCAGAAAATAAATGTACTTGCTTTGTGATGTCACGTAGCAATTGATTGATTGCCACTAGCTTCTGTGGATTTCTAAGGGAAGTACGAACATCAGTTTATCTTCCAAAAAGATGAGGGTGTTCTTCAATTAAGAAATAAAAGCCCATTCCAACTAGTCTATTAGCATTATCCTCAGATATGGGCATTTGTGTTTTCCAAACAGTACTCAGTAAGCTGGAGAACCTGCACTATTATGGCTGCAAGCAATCTCTTTACGATTGGACTATTTTAATGATCTTGCAGAAATAGCTGAATGCTAACAGTTCTACCTACAAGTGCAGGGTATGCACGAAGAATAAAGAGAAAAACAGTAAGAATGATCCGGTTAACGTGGTCCTCAGGCACAATCATGGGTCCTTCCAAAAAGAAACTCGGTGAGAAAGGAATCAGAGAGCTGCTCCCTCTTCCAATCATCGAAGATGAACTCTAGGTCTGGCATTGCCTTTTCTTTTGAAGACTTCAGTAGACCTCACTTCAATGTTAGCAAGCTTGTGGAACAATAGCTGTTTCTTTCACTCACTGTCTAGCAGCTACAAAGAGTGTCTCGGAAGAATCACAGTCCAATGTACTCTTTATCTGTTTATTGGACAGTCTCTGTGTCCTACTTCCTCATCATAGATCTAGTCTGCATGTGATGAACTGTTTCTCCAGTGCTTGCTTCTAACTGGGATTGACGTTCTGCACAATGAAAGGGTAAATAAACCATGGGCTGATCCCACTTGCGAACAAAGTTCCGGATCAGAACTTGATGTCCGCAAATACTCTTGGCAATAAAAGTTGATCCAGTTGCTGTATGGTTTTCATTTGTGTTCTGAGACCGACACTCCTTCCATTTCAGCTGTTCTGAAATTACAGAGACAATTGTAGTCATACATGTTAAGTAGGCATGTAACTCATTTCCTAAAAATTCTGCTGGTGTCTGGGCATCACTTCTAGTTCTCGATGGAGGAGTGAGGGGAGTGCTCATTTGCCGTTCTCATGGGATGTAAGATGGTGGTCAGAGCCTGGCTGATGCCTCAATGCATATAATGCAAGAGGCAGACAATGTAACCATCCTTTCTTCACCAAGCTTCAATTTAGCTATCATTTCCTTAATCAGGATGTTGAGTCTCTCGCATATCCCTTTGGCTTGCTGGTGATAAGCCAAAGAGAACTTCTGCTTAATAATAAGCAACAAGCTGATTTGCTTAAATACTTCATTTACAAAACATTATCTGATCTTAATACTTCACATATTCCCCATCTGGAAAATACTTCTTGTACTTAAGATTTTGCAATGCAAGTGGCGTCAGGGTGTGTGCAAGAGCCTGCTTCAATTCACCTTGAACATTGATATACTAACACTATCATATATCTATATCCATTACAAGTCTGCACCATATCGACATTGTTGATGTGTAAATGCTGAAAATGACCATTAGGTTGCAGGATAACTCCTCTGACTGTTTGCAGCGTGTGCCCAGCAGTAAACTTTTGACATATGATGCAAATTACTACATACAATGCAATGTATTCTAACAGGTTTGGTACAAACCAGTCCTCCGCAATAGTAGCTGCAAGGCTTTCTCTAGTGACATGCACAAGATAGTGCAGTTTTTCCAATGCCACCCTTAATAAGGCTACAGGCATCACCAGTTTACCAGTGCTTTCCTGTCGCCACAAGGCTTCAGATGGGGTTAGAGAACACCCCCCTCTGCGTCCACAGATCTTTCTCATTCTGTGGTGCTTCCCCTTGAACTTCCATCAATTGGGTTTTAGACAAGTTATTAAAACTTTAATTCAAATTCATCATCACCACCATTCTTTCATTCACATCAGGTGTGTCAAAACTCATTATTTCCACTGAATATGTAACTGGTTTTGCTTCTTAGTTTGCGGCTTGGTTTCCACATGAAATAAAGTCTTCTCCTTTAGTATGCACTGTGCACTTGACGATTGTGATGCATACTGCGAGCTGTAGTGCTCTAATATGTCTCTCTAATAATGCAGCATTTTGCACTGGAGTGCCGACCGCTCGGAGGTGCCCCTGCGTGTACTGTCGATGAATGCAGCCGCTGCCAAAGATTGTTTGCAAGGGAAGTGACCCCTCGTTACTGGGTCCAAAATCCCACTGTAATATGCTAGAGGCTTATACCCCAATGTGGTTCTCTGCGTCATGACTGTGCCATTTGTGTGTGATAGAATTCCTCAGCATAATTGGGAATCCCTAAGAGTGGAGCTGTGCAAATTGCCTTTTCAACTCATCAAACCCTTCCTCCATTTCTACAGTCCAGGCAATATTTTCCTGTGTTGCCTGTGCCTTATTCAGAGCCTGTAACAAGCGTCTTATATATGAACTATAAACGAATACCCATGCTCTGACATCATTTCATAGTCCCAAAAACCTTTGCATATGCCTTATCGTCTGTGGCTTTGCTGTCTTCAAAATAGCCTCAGCCCTTTCAGGTGTAACTTTCTTTGTTTCATGCGAGATTAACTTCCCTATATATAACACCTCTTCTTGACAATACTGCAATTTCTCCTTGTCTACTTTATATCCATCTCTGCTAGAATAATCATTAGCTGAACTGAGTCCCATCTGTACTCTTCTTCTGAAGTGCTACAGACTAAAATGTCATCCACGTATTGCAACACAACACTTTGCAAATCAATATTGCTCAAGTCCATCTGCACAACTCTATTGAAAATTGTTGGGGACTACAGTACCCCTGGGGTAACCTTATGCTTTTCAACTAAGTCTGTCTGAACGTAAATAACATCAGATCTTGAGAATCTTTATGCAATGGGATTGAGAAAAACACATTTTTGAAGTCAATCACAGTGAAATATCGCACCTCAACAGGGATACTAAATAAGATTGTCGCTGGATTAGGAACTAGAGGGAACTCGGCCTCTACAATCTAATTAATTTGGCGCATTTCTTGCGCTAAACGCCACAACCCCCCCTTTGATTTCTTCACAGGGTACATTGCAGTATTGCATGGTGGCTTTGACGTTCCTAAAATGCAGTGATCCATCATGGCAGAATTTGTCTTAAAAATACCCTCATCTGCCTCTCGAGACATGGTGTACTGATGTGCTCGAGTCAAAATTGCTCCTGGCTTCAATTTAACCTAAACTTCTCCAACCCCCTTTAATAGGCATACGTCATAAGGGCCTGTAGTCCATAGTGAAACTTGCACTTTCGGCATGTCTTCAACAAAAATTGTGGGATGCTGCTGTGCTATCATCATTTTCTGGAGAACTTTGCGTTTTATTGTCCTAATCCAATAAGTGATAATCACATCAAATACTACTTCGTCATCTGATGGGTGTTCTCTATACATATCCTCAACAGTAACATCAGTCAACCTGTAACCCTCTCCAATGGCAATCACTGTGCTCAATGTCCTGGCATTAATATCAACTCCTTTGAGCATAGCTATATCTCCTCGCACTGTAGCTGCTTGTAATTGTAAGGGAAAGACTTGTCCCCCCTCTTCACCCATAGGTATCCTCGGTCTGAACAAACATTCATCAAGTATTCTCACAGTCTCGCCCACTGAACCAGGCAGCCATGTCAACAAAATGTGTACCCCATAGTGAAAGACTTCTTTTTCTAACGCAATGGATTCGATGGTGCTTGCTGTGGTTTCAAAGCCTGTTGCATTCTCGGCGCTTGTGCTTGCTGCACTGTCTGATTTTGAGCAAACCCGTCCCTACCTTGTTGGCTATATGCAGGTGGATAAGTGGTCCCCCCTCTTGAGAACTTCCCATTCGGCTCACACCCTTGGTTCCTACATGTTTGCGCAAAATGCCCTATCATTCCACATGTCCAACATGCAAGAGGGAGTCTCCTAATTTTCCCTCCTTGCATGCCCTGAATGTCATTCTGCATATCTTAAAACCCATCTTAGTTATTCTGGAAATGTCCCTGTTTATTCTGGAAGCCTCTACCTCGGAAAACTCCCCTACCCCTTGGTACGAATTAATTATTACCTTGGGCAAACTACCTTTGGTTATTCACTTGTGGCATACCTGGGGCTTGCTACGATCCTGGTCCTTCTCCACTAGTCAAAATCGCCCCTTCTATGGCGTATTTTGACAATTTATTTTGCACTAACTTTGCTTCTTCAACTCTCTTAATTTCATCTTTCCTTTAATTTTTTCTTTTAACAATCAGCAATAATGTGCAATGGTCAGCTGTTTTTCTAACCACGGTTTTGCCTCCATACCCACCAATTTCCTGAACTGTCTTTGCACTTGATCTGGCACCCCTTGTCATAATATATGGGATAATACAGGTATCGAATTCCCCCACGGTTCCCGCGTTTCCAAACTTCATTGCTCCTGTAAATTCTGAATGCAAACAAGAGGATCCTCCCCTTCCTGCATATTTTGTGCCATTATAGCTCCCATATCTGAAGTTCCTTGGATATTGCACTCTAATTGCTTTCCAGGCTGCCGCTCTACAATTATTAAATGGCGGCCCATCGTGAGCAGTGTATCTGCACAGTAACACTTTTTCTATCAAGCTTATCCTGATATGATAGGTTATTTATAACGCCGCAGACCCAGGCATCGAACCTGTGGTGCTCCGTTTCGTCTTGCTTCCAAGGCAAGCACGTTGCCCCTGAGCTATCCTTCTGTTGATTGCTCTCTGCCTGTTATCATATTTCCTTTGCCCCAGTGCTCTTTCTTGCTTTCTCAGCTGCTCATCCTGATACAGCTGTTCCCATCTTTGTCTATTCTTTCTTTTGGCCTCGTCTTCTTTCAGTTGTTACTCTCGTTCCATGTCTTTTTTATCTTGCTCGTTCTGATCTTCCTTTTGTCTTACTTCCTCAATGCTCTCTCCATCAAGTTTGAGCAAAAATCTGACCGCCCATCCATTCGTTATGTGCGATCGCTACCTCATCAGCCTTTTTATTCTCTCCTTTCCATCTCGTATCTCCCTATATCTAAGGATGACTGCAAACTCTCAAAGTGGGAAAAAACACAGGAAAGGTTTTCATGCTATGTTCTTCATAGAGGGGTGCCTGCTAACTTTTTTTGTATAACGCCCCTTTAACAAAATTGTTTTACTGAATTTCATAGGTTTTTTTTTTCATTGCAACTTAACGATAAGGCCCCTTTAAGACATTTCTTTCAGTGAATGTACATATATATGGTGTAATGAGCATTTTTTGTAGTGAAAGTACATCCATGGATATGTTGATTTTCCTTGTCAACTCCCTTATAAGCCTAAAAGGAGTGCCAGTTTCAAGATGGCCGTGTAATGCAAAGAAAGACATCTCTCAAAGACGTTCACCAATCACAGTGGCATTTTGCAGAGTTTGGGGCGTGTCATTTTGATGCGGCAGTCAGCTGACACGCTCTGGGAGTAGCACACGAGAGCAGCAGTTGAAACCACATTTTAATGACCTGTAGAAACAAGAAAACCAGCTGTCACACTAAAGGGATCCACACTGCAGGATTGCCACCCAGAGCAGAAATACAGTGTTAATATTCCGGGCATCCACCCACACTGGCTTCGTGAAGAGGGGGGTCAATCCCCTGCCGCCCTGGCCCCCTGAAATATGCATTTAGGAAGCCGCACAATGCCTGCTGGAGTTATCAGAAGCTATTTTGAGGGGATGCAGGTGAGAAGAGGGCGATGTGGTTGGCAGACACTTCTAAGGTTTCACACGTGCCCTGTGTTTCTGCGACTCACACACCCCTTGGCTCCGACTCCCCTTGGGTACTTCTTCCTTTGTTAGCCTGGATTGGACAGGTTTCTGTCGGAAATGAGGTCTCACGACTGTGATAATGATGAAAGCATTGAGCTGCAGTGAAGCAGATGAGTGCCACGGCTGCAGGGGAAGCACGTGAGCCCTGTTGCAAAGGCAACAGCTTTAAAGCTTTACAAGCTGTATCTGGGATCAGTAGCAGCTCTAGCGCTCCCTCCCTCCCCGTCCTGCCTCTCTGCGCTCGCCTTCTCTACATTGTAAGGTGGCAGTTTTCTAAAGACACCCCAGCCGTTGCTGACAGCTGCACAACTAGATGGGAAAAAAGAGGTATCTTTCGGCGTGGAGGTGGGGTATTTTTAGAAAAAGCAGCTAGTAAATTAATAATAATAATAATTTTAACATTTTAAATTTGCTCTTTTTACTATGTTGAACACATTATCAAAACTAACCCTATAATGTGCTTCATTAAGAATCTGGCTGTATCCCAACGGTAACAATGCCGGGATAGCGCCAGCGCAAATACCGTTACCGCTACTCGGTCTGGCACTATTAGCGCCGGATCATGAGTAGCGAGCTAACCTTTATTTCCCAATAACATTGGACCCAATGGGGGCTTCATGGTGCTACTAACGTTGGTGCAATTAGCGGCAGCGGAAGTATGGACGAAAACAGCAGAAAACAGGCGGAAAGCTGGATTTTTACCTCCAGCAAAAAGCGGGAGGTAAAAATCCAAAACTTTCCGCCAAACTCATGATAGGGCCAGCCCTTTAATGCGGCGGCAATGGCTTTATCACTGCATTTAATGGCTACCGCCCAACTCATGATGAGGCCCGATGTATTTTCTGACTTAAGGTTACCATTCCTAGCTGTACACTTTTGAACTATAAGAAAGAGGAAGGGGGCAAGGACCACCAACAAAGGGATCTGGCCTGTTTTTTATAAGATCAAAGAAGACTTTGGAAACTTAGGAATGCAAGAGAGCATTGAGTGCAACAACTAGATCTGTAATAAAAGTGTTTGTGCTTGAATCACTAATTACAAAGGGCACACTGGATTGGAGCTCCTTTCACTATTTCACAGAACTCACCCCAGTAGTAAAGCCTTGTTTAACACTGAGTAATGCACACTGCGAGGCACTGCCTCTGAATGTGGATGCGAGGATAGAATGGCTGTGACATCAGTCTCTGCATCCATTCGGAATGTTTCCCTTTCCTATGGGCTCTGGTCAAAACGTGCATTTATTCGGGTCCCAAAACAAAAACATCCTAAGATATTTTTTTTTTCATAGACTGAAAGGGCAAAAACTTTGCGAATGGCTGGATGTATTTTAACCTAATCTGCAGCAGGAGCGGGGGCTTGATTCCGAAAGCGTGCTTTTGTGTGTTTGGTGGAAATCCCACCAGTACTTTTATTGCAAAGACCTAAAATGTACATCCAAAAAAATTAGTGCTATCTGGCTCCACTCTGCAAACCCATTTCCCTGTTCGTTCTGCAGACAAAAGTCTCATTGGCTTGCAGGACTCCCGTGATGTTGGCAAACATTGGACGCGGCCGGTGGTTGGCTGGAGGAAGCGTGCTGTGCGTCTACATTTTTGGGAAATGCCGTCATGGTGTATCGAAGGACAGTGCGCCACCGGAAGGGCCTGGAAAACATACTTTATGCCATGTGGTGGTGGGAAGAAGGGATGGAAAGGGTGGGGGAGCGATAAGTGGTTCATTTGATATATCTCATTAGGCAGAAGAAGACGGTGGTGTGACTGCAGTATTCGTGCGTATTGCGCCAATTCGGGGCTACCACCACAGGCGACTACCTTGTGTGGTGAATGCAGGCAGCCTGCGTTATGGCATGATAGCTGATGCGTCGACCTCTTTCCGTGGTGACTGATGGCAGATCAATGGCAAAAGGGGAGTGCATTGCACATGACATTAACATTTGAACATACAGTGTGCTATGGTGTGTTGCGTGCAGTAATGGCATAGGCCCTTCGATGCATGGGTGGAGGCCTTGCACTGACACTTATGTGCCCTGGTTGCAAGTAGATTTCACATCGTTGCCTTGTGTGTGTGGTTTGTCAACATTGTATACACTGTTGGTTCCATGAGTGTGTGGATTGTTAGCACATCCTACAGTGTGTAGTCCATGGCTGGACCTCATGGAGTGAACAGTCCTGAAGTGTGTACACTGACTGCAGTGTTGAAGTACTGGGTGCATAGAAGTGGATAGGGTTGAACTGCATACTTTATCAGCTCTGGTACTGTCCATTGCACGGAGTGCAGACTACTGTACTGCACCATGAAGTGTTCGTTTTGTGCAACTATTAGAGTGCTGGGAGCAGGGCCACAGTTGTGAAGATTTTGTGGGTGGGTTGGCAGTAATACAATGCTATGTGAATAGAAGTGGGTAGAGATGCCAGACCCTGTGGTATGTTTGTGGATTCTGCTCACTGTTGCATGTGTTCATGCATCGCTATATTATGGTGCGGGGGTTGGGTAGAAGTGTTGCTGCCTATGTTACGTTTGTGGATTGTGGTATCTGGCCACATGTTCGCCTGCTGGGCTCTGTTATGTTTTGCTGGGTGTGGACAACGCCTACACTGTTGGGTGCATGGCAAAAAGCCATAGACCATAGACCATGCACCCAAGAGCCTTGGCCTTCAGCACAGCGACCTCAACATAATGCAGCCATGCAGTTTTACATCTGTATCACTCCGAGCGTGGTGACCTTCAAAGAGTGGTTGTGGAGGACATTTTTTACGTGATAGAACAGCAGAAGTGAGCTGATATGCACACATTACCATATGGTGTTGGTTATTGCACGTGTTGCACATTAGTGAGCCACATGTGACCATTTGTGTTTGCTAGGGTTTGCCCTTTATAACACTCTTCCTATCATATGTTTGTGGATTGTGGTGTTGCGGTGGGTGTGGGCAAGGTCTAGACTCTTGGATGCATGACCAAAGGCCATATTCTGTAGCCCATGCCCCAAGCGCCTACGCCTTGACGATAGCCATCACAACATAATGAAGCCATGCAGTTTGAACTCTGCAACTCTCTGATGGTGGTGACCTTTAAAGAATGGTTGTGGAGGACATTTTAGAGTTGGGAGAACACCTGAAGTGAGGTGTTATGCGTACATTACCATATGGTGTAGGTAATTGCCCATGTTGCTCATTAGGGAGCCACATGTGAGTATTTGCGTTTGCTATGGTGTGCCGCTTATTAGACCCTTGCTGTAGGAATGTGCAACGGTACATATGAAGTGTGGTACAGAACTGACAGTGTAAGATGCTGACGACTTTCCTGTGATTTGTGGATGCGTGTGTGACTATTTAACAGTGCCCAATGAGGCAGTGCTGGACAAAAAATTGCGGAAAGGGAAGAAGGACTGCTCCTGTTTTACTGGGGAGCGCCCATCGTGGTACTTGGGGAAGCGCACGTTCCACAGTCTGCGCTTCTCATCATGCGGGCCAATGGAAATGGGACTGTGGGGATTATCCAATCAGGTAATGAGCGTGCGGTTCACAGGAAGGGGTGGTAATACTATTTTGCATTACTCTGCATAGTGAGGAGGGCTGACATGGAGAGACACATTGTATTGATTTTGGGTGATGCCTTTGTGGTAGATCTGCACAAGTATGCACCAGTTGATGGCAATTTCGGTTTGGAAGGAGTGGAAGCATTGTGGTGCACTGTCCATGTCTGCAGTTTCTACGTTATGCTTGACCTTTGCAGTCAAGTGGCCAGTTTTGCTACAGTGCATGTTGTTGTTGTGCATTATGGGGGCATGGATTTGAGTTACATGCCTTGTTTAAATTTATCCCATCAACTGGAGAGGTTGATGAAGGCAGTGAAGAGGCTTTTTATTCCACTGCTCAGGTAGTGTCTCTGCCATAACACAAAGAAGAGTATGGGACTATCCTAATGTATGGTGTCCCCAGCCAGAGGCTGGAAGGGGCCTCATCAACAGAAGCATGTGTGATTTTTTGTCCGCTCGTGGGATGTTCTTTTGCAACAATGACAGCATTCATTCTCGAAATGCGGTGTGTTTCCATGCAAATGGCATTTCTTTGTCCAGCATTGGTGATGCTCTTTTGTTTGCCCATCTACAGGAGGCATTGTATAGTTTACTGTAAGAATGTGAGGAGGAGAAGAAAATAGAAAACCATTTAAAAATTGAAAATAAAAGTGTTTCTCAAGAAGCATCTAAAAAAATAAATAAAAAAGGCTCTTTTCAGAGCCACCACTGATGATGAAATGTTGCAATTTATTCCCCCATGCCCGCACACAGCACGAAAGCTACATCTGGGGCTTTTGAAGATGTCAGACATGTAAATGGGACTGTGGAGGTTAAGGGATTGCACAATAACATATCTTGGTGTGGTGTCTACGCAGAGGAATGTTGTTTAGAACTGATAGAGCTACATGGAGAGCTCTTTACAGTGATTGGTGGATGCATGTGTGACTATATATCAGTACCGAATGAGGGGGTGCTGGAAAGAAGATAGTATACAGGGAAGAAGGGCTGTTACTGCTTTACTGGTGCACGGCCCTCGTGGTAGTTGGGGAAGTGCACGTGCCACATACTACCATTGTCAGCATGCTGCCCATGGGAATGGGATAACAGAGATTATCGGAACTGAGGGTGTGGTTCACAGGAAGGGGCATTAATACTTCTCTCCATTACTGTGCGTTGTGAGCCGGGCTGACATGGTCGCCATTACTTGCAAAGGTAATGTAACATAGCAGAAATGTTTCCAAACTCAGTTACAGCTCACAGCTATGTAGGCTGCTACTCTGTTCTGAAAAGCTAAAAACAGAAAGTGGAGTAGTTCTGGGGTGTGACGTTTTGTAGGGCAGCTGCAGAGACTTTGCAACCGTCAAAGAGGCTTACATCGTTGAACCAAATACATACACGAGCAATGGCACATTGTGGGGAGTTGGCAAGCATGTAATTTCCCAATAACACACCGTAGATCGCAGAACATTGCACTTTTCCACTGTTTGAGTGTTCGGATCATGTCTGTGACATAAGGGCCCACGTGTGGCGTGGGTGCGGTCCTAGGTGATGTTGCGCATGTTCTCAATTGGGATGGCTGTCTGCAGGATGCGTTTTGGGTGGAATACTTTATGCACATGTGCATATGTGTCCTATGCATACCGCTGGGATCTCTGCACTGATTATTAGTGCGACACACATGCGCCAACCATTTTGGGACACGCTGGGTGTTTTTAGGGTATAGCAGGTGGGATGTTTATGTGTACAGCTACCTGTAGGACGTGGGTGGGTGCCTCAAACTAATTAAAGCTCGTCACAAGCATCTGTGCATATGCTAGACAGGGGCAGTGTTACCAGGAGATAGAGGAAGAGATACACATGCGTGTACTTGGGCAACAGACAAACATCCGCTCCCACAACTAGTTATAGGTGGTTCACAAGATGCGGACATGTCTTTCATACATGCGTAGTATGGATGCCTCTATTGTGATTGTGGATAGACCGGGCAGGTGCGGTGTCCGTCAAACACCCCCCTTTTGCTTAATTGCAGTCATTCCCACCAGTACTGTGTGCCTCTGAGTCATAAGAGGATTTTAAAAACAAAGGAAAAGCGACATATACACTCAGGAACAATTTACATATCAACCTTCATTTACACACATTCATAAATACTATTAGAAAAAGGAAGGGGTAGCAGAACTGGATCAATATTGTGCGAAATTAGGGATTTGTACACGTTGGTCGTGAGGGGCGGAAGGGATGGAGATATCATGGTAACGTCTATGATCAAACTGATTTTGAGGGGATGGCGGGCTATGAAATGGGGAAGGGGTACACGTGAAGGTTGGGCAGTGGTATGTTATTTTTTCCATAATATGTCCTTCTATGTAATATTTTAAGACTGCAAAATTGTTCACCAATTCTTCCATTTTGGCTTCCAGGCTGTCCAGTTTGCTATTTACAGAGGTTTACCTTTCCTATATCTGTATGTTGTTGTGGAAGGGGTGCTGTTTGTGCTGCATTGCTTTCCTTTCCAATATGTTCTCTTAAAGAAAAAAAAATCTTTTAGGTGCACATGAAGCAATAGATATTAAATATTTCACATTTCAGACTGTGCTGTGTACCAATGAGGTTACTAGCGTAAGTGATTTCATCATGAGGGAAATTCCTTTCCAGCCACTCTAAGGTGCTTGCCATTGCTGCATACAAAAAGAAATATTATGCTTATCTACCATTGTATACTGCAACACCTGTGAAATTATCAGACAAAGTTTAGTGTGCTTACTACGTTGTAGTGACGTTCTGGTTGTAGTACTTTCCAGTCCTCACTCTGGCCGTTCGTTCTTTTATCCTATGTAAAGCAGCAGTGCGGTAAGATTTTCGAAGGCAGACGTCACTTCTCTTATGGGTGCATTACATTATGGCGCACTCCCGATGCCTTTGTTCTGTTTCTTTCATAAGTACAGAGTTTCCAGACCTACTCTATTTTCCCTTGCCATTCACGTACATGGTGCTGTTTGTATATGTTCCTTTTGTTTGCCGAATGGTACCACTATGTACAAGAACCTGTGCCTTTCTAAGCAGGTTGGATGCCACCTGATGTCCGTGACCAGATGCTTACTTCGCGACTGATGTGCACATTAACACGGTGCCAGCGAGTTCAGTATGTTTTACGGTACATGTTTACAAACTAAGGGTATCCTGGTAAACACCTATGAAATTCAGTGAAAACCCGTTTTTAAAGGGACAGTATGGTTAATTTGCACTACTTAATACCTATCAAATTCAGTGCAAAAACGTTGTTTAAGGGACATTATGGTTTAGTTGCCCTACTAAAAAGCTATCAAATTCAGTGAAAAAATATTGTTAAAGAGACATTATGGTTCAGTTACCCTAAGAAAAACCTATCAAATTCTATGCAGGGATATTGCAGTTACTCTGTAGTAATAGCAACCTATCCATATTATGGTTACACGTAAAACCGAAACCCCTCAGAAATGCACTAGTTATGTTGAGCTAAGCAACCATAACTCGCACCACCACTGTGCACTGCTAACACTAACAACCATGACATGAAAGATTACACCCTAAATGACATCACACTGCGCTGGTCTGGAAATTCCGCATTGAAAATGGAGGTGTCCGTAGGACCCTGCTCCTGTCTGCTTGTCGGCAAAGTTGTGACGTACCTTTAATAAGTTTGGGGACCCGAACCCTGTCCGGCGGACACTTGTGGGCATGTGCATCTCTCCCCAAAGAACCCTCAGCATCTGACCTGTTGGCATGTCTACAAAACTGTGACATAGCTTAATTAGTTTGAGGACCCCAGTCATGTCTGGCGTACACCTGGACGTATGCACTTCCCATTCCCCCTGTCCTATGGAAAATGAGTCTGTCTGGCATGTCCACAAAGTTGTGATGTACTTTTAATTAGTTTGGGGAACCCACCCATGTCCGCAGGATGCCTAGACACATGCGCATCTCATCCCTTGTGTCCTACGAACAACGCGCCTGATCGGAAGTGTCTGCCTCATGTGTGTCACACTTTTAAATAGTTTGGGGACGCCAACCCTGTCCGCAGGACACCCACGCGCATTCGCAAAATGGATCCTGCGCAATAGGTGTCCAACGGACAGCCGTCCCATTCGCGGATGTCCGTGATGTCACCATGTGACCGCACCAACGCTGTGCATCGGTCTTTATTCGTGGACAGAGGCCCGTCCCCCGGATATCAGAAAAGGGCTTTTTTGAGCAATCAAATGTGTTTAACTATGAAACTTCAAACTTGCAGACCTCCCACACCATGGCCATGCCAATCTAGAGACATTTTAAACACTTTTTGATCCCAATTTGGTGTAGGAAGTGTCCGTGGAGTGCACAACTGTCCACAGAGCGTGCCCCAGTACCATTATGAAAGGCCACACCCCAGTGCTGCTCCTCATTCTGTTTTGGGATTTCCAGGACAGAGACTATCCACATTGCTGAATTGCTGGACTAATCTCCACATTGCCTCATTGCTAGATTGCTAGTTTGTGGATTGGACAATGGCATCCATGACTGACCCTCCTGCTGCTGCCTCTGCCTCAGCATCATCCCCACCACCTCCAACACCACCACCACCTTCCCATGGGCATGGAGAGGGGAACAGGCATGACGATACAGAGGAGGAAGAAGAGGAAGACGAGAATGAGGTAGTGGAAGTCCCTGCTACCTGCTGCCGACGTGAGTCTTGGGTGTTGAGGCTCTTTACCACCATTGGAGATAAGCCAAAGGCTAGGGCGGGAAATATTTGCTGCAATTTGTGCAGAATGGTACTCAGTGGTGGCAAACCTGGGCTGTGCAGTTATGGGACTACCTCCATGCATTGACACCTAGGAACTAGCCACAAAGCAGCAGTTCAGAGGGGCATCCCCTTCACACAGGGTAGTAGGTTGAGTTCCACTACAGCATCCTCAACATCTGCTCCTATCACAACATGGGACACTCCTGTGGGGAAGAGGCCATACACATGGCTGTAGATCCTTACCTTTCAAAGGTTACTGTTTTGTGTATGTACTGCAATGCAGTACTCTGCAGGAGTAAGCGGTTCCGGAGTGGTTTCAAGGCTGCGGATCGTGTCCATGAAGGAAAGTGCCCCCTACCACAATAAGTCACACCCAACATATTCCTCTTTCCACATGCCCTTTCTTATCCCTGTGGTTGGTGCCCCTTCTCTATCTACCCTCCCTACCATTCCCTCTGTTGTGTGCCATGTATAAAAAATACAAAAAATACACAAAAATGAAAAAGCAAGAAAATGCTCTTTTCAGAGCCACCTTTCAAAGTTTAAAAATATAAGTGCCAATGAAATGGTGCAGGGCCGTGGGCATTCTGAGAAGTCTGTGGATGGCGCAGTTGTCCTCGGGCTCTGGGAAAAAAAAGTGAGGTTGGCACCATCAATAACCTTGCCTTCTTTTCTGGGTGAAAGTGGTGGCTCTGAAAACAGCCTTTTTGGGGTTTCTTTGTTGGTTGTGAAAGATTTCAAGTGGACAACACCAACTGCAAAAATGCTTGCTACAGTTGCAAAAAGGGCTGGAATGCATTTTGGATATTTCATGAAAAACACAGATTACCAGCATCAGTAAGATGGACTCCATCTCTGTGAAAAATGTTGCTGCTACGAAATGTAATATTGTCATTGAAGAAGAAGGACATGCCAACATCTCTCAAAAAGGTGCAAACAGCCATGTTGACATGGTGCCTCGATTTCTCCATTTGTGAACCAAATGAAGAAGAGCAAAGCCGCATCTGTCTCTGGGCAATGTGAGAAAGAATTACTCTGTAGTTTGGAGTGCCTCCTTCATTGCAAACTGCAATGAGATTCCGATAACATCTCCTAAACTGTTCCCTCCACAATGAACAATAATAATGTCTAGATGATGCTGCGTCACCAAAGTGGTGACAGACGAAGCTTATCCAAAAACCCAATGCCACGCATTCCATACCAGTGTACATCCACATGAGGAAATCCAAGATGTGCAGTCACTCCACAGCACTCTACATGCACCTCCAACCACTGTATCCACGAGTCCCCCAAAATCCATACACTGTGCCTCCTGAAGGACACAGGCATAGCCATAGCCATCTGCACTCCTCTCAGCAAACAGACCTTCTGCCATACTCTCTCCTTGTACACCACACCCAGGAGACCTTATTGACCAATCACCTGACCTCCACAGTCCCATTTCCATGCCTGCCATGCTCAAAAGCCCAGGATGTGGCATGTGCGATCCGCGGAGTACTGCGGTAGCTGTGGACATAGCGTGCAATGCACAGGGATGGGGAAAGACATTTCAAGCATTGTAGAAGATTTCCTCTTTAGTGGTGGCTCTGAAAATAGCATTTTCTTTTTTTAAAGTTCTTGGAAACAAACACCATTTATTTAGTTTTTTTGGTTGAGTTTCTCTGCTTCTCCTCTTTACAATCTTACATGTACCTCTTCAAAGCATCCCTAAGATTGTAGAACAATATGGCAATTCAAATGGAGGACAAAGAAATGCCATCTGCATTGAAAATGTTTACATTAAGAGAATTGATGTTCTCATTGTTAAAATGGAACATCCCTGAATGTAATATTGTCATTGAAGAAGAAGGACATGCCAACATCTCTCAAAAAGGTGCAAACAGCCATGTTGACATGGTGCCTCGATTTCTCCATTTGTGAACCAAATGAAGAAGAGCAAAGCCACATCTGTCTCTGGGCAATGTGAGAAAGAATTACTCTGTAGTTTGGAGTGCCTCCTTCATTGCAAACTGCAATGAGATTCCGATAACATCTCCTAAACAGTTCCCTCCACAATGAACAATAATAATGTCTAGATGATGCTGCGTCACCAAAGTGGTGACAGACGAAGCAAATCCAAACACCCAATGCCACGCATTCCATACCAGTGCACATCCACATGAGGAAATCCAAGATGTGCAGTCACTCCACAGCACTCTACATGCACCTCCAACCACTGTATCCACGAGTCCCCCAAAATCCATACACTGTGCCTCCTGAAGGACACAGGCATAGCCATAGCCATCTGCACTCCTCTCAGCAAACAGACCTTCTGCCATGCTCTCTCCTTGTACACCACACCCAGGAGACCTTATTGACCAATCACCTGACCTCCACAGTCCCATTTCCATGCCTGCCATGCTCAAAAGCCCAGGATGTGGCATGTGCGATCCGCGGAGTACTGCGGTAGCTGTGGACACAGCGTGCAATGCACAGGGATGGGGAAAGACATTTCAAGCATTGTAGAAGATTTCCTCTTTAGTGGTGGCTCTGAAAATAGCATTTTCTTTTTTTAAAGTTCTTGGAAACAAACGACATTCAGGGATGTTCCATTTTCTCTGGTTGAGTTTCTCTGCTTCTCCTCTTTACAATCTTACATGTACCTCTTCAAAGCATCCCTAAGATTGTAGAACAATATGGCATTTCAAATGGAGGACAAAGAAATGCCATCTGCATTGAAAATGTTTACATTAAGAGAATTGATGTTCTCATTGTTAAAATGGAACATCCCTGAACTACAGAAACATGCGGACATCCCTCTTTTTACAAGACACTTTCCAGCATCTTGCTGGGGACACAGTACATTAGGGTTCTTCCATACTGCTTTAGGTGGTATTGTGAAATCAAAAAGAAGATATCGAGTCTGAGTACCCCAAAAGGAAATACACCAATCGCGGGTTACAAAAAAAGATACAAATATCTTAATTCTATACTGAACAGTTTCAAAGGCCAAAACAACAGATAGCTATCGGCCCTCAGTACAACACAGCGAACTCCAGTTTGGTTTGGTGTGTTCCGTGAGTGGCGCTGTACATTAGAATAGTCGTGCCTTTTGTACAGTCCAAAACATGATGTTCAGCCCACCTACAAGTTAATACAAGTTAATACATCACAGATCTAGGGTTTGTGCCGAGTTCATGCATCTATACATTTAGGTTTTACATTTAATACATTCATCAACAAGTCACAATATGTTTTAGGATTCCTCGATGAGCCTTCTCATACATTTCTGTAAAATACAGTTAAACAAGTGTTCACATTTCAGTATTTGAATATATTGTGTTCAACATGTGCTCGCGGGTTAGCTTCATTGGCACAGGTAATCCTCTACACACAGGTCAGCGAAGGACAAGGTCTGAATTCATGACCCTAACATGTGGCCTGCAGGCAAGTTACACATTAGTTTGTACACAGAGGTCAAGACGGCCATGTTACATTCAGAATGACACTGTCCACCATCTAAGAACACAGGGTGACTTTAGAGAGAGAATCTAAAATGGTGGAAAGACCTAAAATGGCAGCTTACTCAGATCTAAGGTCAAGACCTTGCAACGCGGATTTTCTTTGTAAGTGGCTTGGAGTTGGCCAATATACATATATTCATACAGTATAGGAGGCACGATATGATTTCCCGTTCGACAAACCCTCCTTTTGGCCTATGCCAAGCTCTGAACTACTTCTGATCACTTTACGAACAACTCCACATCTCAACGTCCATTCACCCTGAATCACTCTCGGAAATATCTATTGCCATTAGATCAGTTATCAGAATTTCCTTCAGAACATATTCATTGGAGTTCTTATCTCTGGCGTATACCTTGTGTCCTATTTTACTTATCGCCTGTGCGCAACATCCCCCTAACATCGCACATATACTAGGTAGACACTGTATACAGCAACAAAGGAACAACAGAATTCCCAAAATGATCAGCAAGACCGAAAGCACCTTCCAACCCCAAGATCGCAAGAAGTCCCAGAACCAAGCGCGAAGATCCCAGTTTCCCTTGGGAACATGCACTTCTGAACTAAGGACTTGCAGATCTGTATTGCCTTGAAGATAGTTGGGGAGGAATCTGGCACGAAAACACAGCATGCGGACCCCACTAATTTACACACTCCACCACGTTCAGCCAGAATGACATTTAATGCCATCCGGTTCTGAAGTGCTACTAATCTTATTTCTTTCTTTTCTAATGTCATATTATAGAGTATGTCATTGGTCCGGTTGATGGTTCTCTCCAGTACTCCCGCTAGTCTCCTGATGTCTTCGAAGTTCGCTATTTGTCCCCAAATTGGCACGAAGGATTTTGCTACATCTCCCAGACCTGTGCTGGAGTGTCACCATTCTCGTGCGTCGTGGACGAGCCTTTGAAACCTCTACAGTACTGGCTATGAATACCCCAGGTAACAAGATCCCTAAATAACAAGTTCCCTGCTAATCCCTGGGTAACCATGGAAATGCTACATTACCGCAAACAAAGTAGACAGGATTGCCTACAAACAAAGGTCTGTCTTCCCCAGTCAAATTTGCAACATTGGCACAACCTCTAAAATTTCCCATTGACTGAGTGCCATTCCTCCGTATGCAGAAAGAAACTGAATCAGGGCTATGGTTAACAGTGTAAGAAGGAGGCGTGGCATCCTTATTGCCTATAGGAGCCATCTTGAAAGAAATCAAAGATTGAAAATAACGAGACAGTCTATCAGAAGGCCTAATAGAAGCAACGTTGAGCTTTCTCTTATATGCAAAAAGTGAGCATCCCAGGGGTGTAAGAACACGTTTCTCAAAACTATTCAAATTAGTACCGTCAAAGTTCCCCGAGATGCTATCGTTCCATCGGCCAAAGAATAGTGCTCTAAGGAAGGCATAACAAGCAGTTGTCAAAGGTAAAGGATGAATATACCAACCTAGTCCCTTATCCCCGTGTTGCGGTAAATGCGAACAGACCCAACAATTGGACTTATTAAAAATGGCATGCATAGAATTCATAATAAGTAATAATGTGTTATTGTAGTATCTCTGTCTGTCCTGAGAATCTCTAGGAGATAGAGTATGCAAATGCACGAAAGGAGTAGAAACAGTGGGTACATTTTCAGACGGTAGCAAGGTTTCTAGTGGATGTACTTCATCTAGGTACCAAAAGCTAAAAAAAATTACTATTATAAAACCAATTGACATTATAAAAAAACAGCAGTACGTGTTCGGGGCCCAAACAGTTTGTTCATTTTCACAGCCGGTCACATGATCACTTATCAGTCCTGTACGAGTGGTAGCGGTTGCAGGCATTGCAGTCTTCAAACGGAAAAACCCCAGTGTTTTTTAGCTGGCGACCTCCTGGCCGAGCGACTTCTTAGTCCTTCCACAACCCTAGCCAACAGAATCCCCTTTTTCAAACAATTACTTGGGCCAAAAGCAAGCCCTTGATGATTTTTCTTCCTTCTTCGAACGCACGGCCGAACCGTGCTGTAAGTCTATTTCCTTCGACGCAAATTGTACCTCGTTGTCCCTGGTACTGATTGATCCAAGAACAACGTGTCGTCACTTCCCTTTGGAAGTGACATATCAAGAGCAAGTGAAGATGCAAGATCAGGAAGAGCAGCTTCCGGAAACAAAACCTTTGGAGAGTGTGGAGACAAAATGGCTGATTCCCCAGGCCTCGTGGGCTCAGAGAGAATCTCTGATGCACTCTCGTTGCTGTTTACTGCTTCGGGATCGTTGGTTGCAGTATTGGTGAGGGGTTCTGTTTCTTCTGTATCGTATGGCACCGGGTGTGGAATCCTTTTGACATGCGTCGTGTGGATCCAGTTTTTCCTGCCTGCAACCCGCACCGCAGTTTGTGTGACCAGCAGGACCTGAAAAGGGCCCCGTCACAGAGGTGCAAGGCAAGAAGATTGCTCAAATGCCTTTATCAACACCCAGTCACCGGGCCGTATGCTATGACCTGGGCCCTCGTATCGTACAGGTAAATCCTCTCATACCTGGTGAAAAATCAAATACAAGTTTTTAGTCAACTGGCTACAATAATCTGAAAGAAGTACATTTTCAACATTTCTCAAAGACCGATATTTTGGAAGGTTCCAGATATTAGCAGGTCTCCCCATTACCACCTCAAATGGAGAGAGCCCAGTCTTAGTTTGAGGGGTTGTACGCATGGCTAGCAACACGATCGGTAAGGCGTCCGGCCATTTTAGTTTGGTGCCGGCACACGTCTTAGCGAGCTTGTTGTTGATGATGCCGTTGTGTCTTTCTACTAATCCGGCACTCTGAGCGTGTCTGGCCGAATGGAACCATTTGTCGGTCTTTAGTGCCGTACATATCTGCAGAATTACAGTAGCAACAAAAGGTGGACCATTGTCCGACCAGATGACTTTTGGTAGCCCAAACCTAGGAAAGTACTCCTTTAAAATAGCTTTTGCAGTAGTCATGGCTGTAGCGTCTTTAACAGGAAAAGCCTCAACCTATTTGCTGAAAGCACAGATGACAACTAACACATATTTCAAGTTATTACACCTTTCCATTTCGATAAAATCAAAGTGTATGACCTCAAAGGGGACAGAAGGGGGACCGAAACTTCCCCTGGGAGTTGATGTTCCCTTTCCCACATTGTGCTGTAAACAGATCATGCAGTCCTGAAAATATCGCTCAGCTATTTTAGAGATTTTGTCATTTGCCCAAACTTTCTTCAACATTTTTGTAAGCTTCTGGGCACATATATGTGTAGGGCCATGAGCCATGACGACCATCATCATTATGTATGCGTCAGGAAGTAACAATTTCCCTTCAACTATGTCCACCCAACACCCATAATCATCGAGTTTCCCCAAGCCTTCAGCCCATTTCTTGGACTCTTCTAATATGACATCGGCTTGGATATCCCTTACAGAGTCAACACCCTCATCCATTAAATAGGCGTATTGCGGTCTCCCTTGAAGTGAATATGTTTGCAGAGAGATTGTTGGCAGTCTGTTTAGCTATCTGATCAGCGAAAGCATTCCCTTTTCCTATATCATCTACAATCTTCTGATGTGCTGCACATTTTACGACAGCTAACTGAGTAGGGAGTGCAAGCGCTGAGAGCAGTTGTACTATTAGGGAGCCATGCTGAATCTTTGTACCATGCAAAGTTAAGAACCCTCTTTCTGACCAAAGTCTACCAAAGTTGTGAACCACCCCAAAGGCATACTGACTGTCAGTGTATATGTTCACTGTAAGCCCTTTGGACAATTCGCAAGCTCGGGTCAATGCTATAATCTCTGCGGCCTGCGCAGAGTTATGCGTGATTCTCTTGATTTCCACGACTGTGCTCAATGTGGTGATTGCATAAGCAGCTGTGGATGTACCGTCCGGTGGTTTGAAGCAGGAGCCATCGCAAAACAGCTCCCCTTGTGGATTGTTCAAAGGAGTGTCTTTTAGATAAATTCAACCCTTTGTCTCTTGTTCGGTAGTGTACAGGCAATCATGTGACTCTTCATCACTGCAAGCACTACCTTGCGGGATAGGTAAGAGTTCAGCCGGATTAAGAACACAACACCTCCTAATTTGTATGTGTGGGGCAAACAAGATCAATTCATATCTCGTCAACCGCGCGGAAGTGAGGTATTGCGTTTGAGTTCTGTTCAGTAGAACATCCACAGAGTGAGGCACCATCAGGGTTAGAGGATGGCCTAGGACCATTCCCTCACTCTGTTTTACAGATGCAGCAGCAGCAGCGACAGATCGCAAACATCTTGGCAAAGCGCATACTACAGGATCAAGGTCAGAAGAAAAGTAACCGCATGGCCTATTCTTCCCTCCATCTTCCTGCGTTAACACAGCCAAAGCACATCCATCACATTCATGCACAAACAACACAAAGGCCTTTTCATAGTTTGGTGTGCCCAAAACTGGTGCTGAGCACAATGCAGTCTTGAGAAAATCAAATGCTTGCTGGTGCTCCATGTTCCACGGCAATGGCGAAGAAATGGCCTTGTTTGTCAGAGCCACCATTGGCTTAATCACTAGTGAGAAACTGGGGATCCACTGCCTACACTAGGAAGCCATTCCTATCAAGGCTCTGACTTCATTCTGTGTATTTCGGACAGACATGGTAGAAATGAGTTTTATCCGTACAGGCGTCAATCTTCTTCCCTCCTGACAACAATATTGAAACTTTTTAAGCAAAGCTTTGTGACCATGTTTAGCCAGGTGTATAAGTAATAACACAGTGCCCTCCTTACAAGCGCTCTCCGAGTCAGCAGCTAAAAGCAAGTCATCAACGTATTGAAGCAGCGTACAAGCAGATGGCAATTCAATGATATCAAGCTGTTCTTTCAAAGCCCTACTATAGAGGCTAGGACTTTCCGTGTAACCTTGAGGTGCACGGGTAAAGGTGAACAAGCGTCCCCCTAAGGTGAACGTGAACAGGTATCTACTGTCCTTATATATAGGAATACTAAAGAAAGCATTCTTCAGATCCACAAAACTAAAGTAAGTAGCTGAAGCCGGGATCATAGTCAATATTGTCGTCACATCAGGCACAATTGGAAATTGCGGAGCGACGATCTTATAGATGGCACGTAGATCAATTATGAAACGAAATGGAATTGCATTATTGCCTTTTTTGTACACGGGCAAAATCGGACTATTGCACAAACCACCTGCAATTTCCTCAATCACCCCTCGATGCACAAAGTCGGAGACGATGCATTTCAAAGCTTGCTCACTCTCAACTGAAATCTTATATTGTGGAATACGTGGCAGCTTTACTCCATGTTTCAAGACTATTTTAACAGGCTTTCTCTGTAAAACTCTGATATCGTTGTCATCAATTGAACATAAACACTCTGGTACATCACTAAATTCTGGCGGTAAAGGTCTAGTCAAGAATTGAGAGACAGAAAGTTGCTGTGGTGAAATCGTCAAACACACTCTATCAGAAGAACAATGAATTACCACATTTAATTCCTTCAACAGATTCAACCCCAGCAAATTCTCTCCACAATTCGAAGTCAAAAGGAATGGACAGTGGTCCGTAAAGGGACCCAAAGAAATAGGTACCGGCGAAGAAACTGTTCAATCAAATGGTGTGCCAGAAAACCCTACAGAAACATTGGTTTGCCCTGACAGTGGAATGTTTGGAACCCAAGAATGATCAATGGAACACCTCTGTGCCCCTGTATCTATCAAGAAAAGATGCTTCCTATTTCCCACTATCATTTCATCGTAGGGACCTCTCTGATTAACGGCAATAGGCATTGGTTCCAAACCCTGCTTCGGGCAATCTGAATATCATCAAAAGGAAGTTCTTCAGAGAGGTAAGCGGCAGAAGGATGATTGAATATGTTTCTAGTATCCACACTCGGAGCCTGATTATCCTGTGAAAAAGGCTGCTGTGGATCCTGTGCATACTGACTTCTACCAGGGCCCCCAACACCCGGGCGACCTCTGGACCGTCTACCCATATTTCCAAATGTGTTATTTGACCTTTGTCGAAGGACCGGGCATTGTGCATGCCAATGACCCACTTGCCTACAATAGGCACACTGGTTAATGTTTACAGGACCCAAGGGCACATTTCCTTGTGGAACATACTGTCCTCTAATTTGCGAACTACCCCCCTCTAGGGCCTCTAACAATTTGCTGTAATAATACTTCAGTCTTCAAATCACCTTTTCTCTTTTCAACTCTTTCCTTTTATTATTGACGCGATTCTCATAGTACTGAGCCATGTGCAGTACTTCTGATTGAGCCTTCGCTTGCCAAGCGCTCTCTGAAGACTTAATTTGCGACTGGATGTCAGGCAGCAATCCACGCACAAATTTGCCTATGAATAATCTTTTCCCAGACTGTGTGCCTTGTGCCTAAGTCTTGTCCACTGAAATCCGAGAATACCTGTTTGAACCGATTAAAGAACTTGGTAGCGCCCTCAGACTTCCCTTGGACACAGGCCGTAAGCTTGTCCCAAATAATTCTCTTTTCGGGAATTATGGTTTTCAATTTCGCAATGATTCTATCAGGTAAAGTTAGTATCACCTGAGGCAGTCTCTTGCCAGCTGTCCTTTCTCCATCAAGTCTAATTATGTTAGCCCATGTATCTCCTTACCTTGCTAGATCATCTACAGTCCTAACCTGTTTCCACAAATCTACGGGAAGGAGTACAGGAAACAACACATCAATATCACCTAAGGTGAAAACTGAGGATTGCAAGAAAGACTCTATTTCTTTATAGAATCCTGTCAGATTTTTCCTAATGTCGGGAATAGATTGTCCAATGGTGTTCACTTCCTGTCTTGAGAACGGGACTTGAACAAATTGCGACACATAATGTGCATGAATATCCACAGCAGCTGCACCTGTTGCAAGATTAGCCGCAATCTCAACTTTTGGGAAAAATGTCGGAGGAACCTCTCTCATAGGCAACTGAGAAGTAGGCAACTCCAAACGCTTACTAAGCAACAGAGCCAAATCGAGTGCTAAAGCAGTTGAAGAAGTGTCAAGTGAAAAGGCTCTCTTATAAATACTCAATAACTCTGAGGGACAGCAAATCTTCCTTTTAACACATTCATCCTGCAGGTACTCTACCATTACCTGTATCACTTTCCTCTGCATTTCTGGCGTATACTGACTATAGGTATCATATACTTCAACTGGAGTTATCGACATATCTGTGATCCATCTAATCGCGTCCTTTGTGCAAATTCGTATTTCCTCAGATATCGATTTACGACAAGGAAGGAACCGTTTCTGTACATACATACTATCCTCATCGCCATCCTCATTCTGTAACCTTTCCGAATCCTTTCTATACTCAAATATCCTCTCAACATGCTCTTGTACTTTCGCCACAGTGTCTCTAGAAAGCGCTAAGGTGTTCAGAGCCCTCAACCCTTGTGGGAGATCTGTATTGTGTAGTCTGTCCCACATTACACATAAGTGAATTCCTAATCCCTCAATAAAAACATTTTTCTCAGGAATATTGTCCATATTCGAAAGTGTGGCAAAAACATTATCTCGATCATCTCTCTCCATACAATGTTTAGCCCACGCAATCAAGTCAGGTTTCTTCTCTGGAGGTACAGTATTGCAAGTGACAACCCTTGATCCCGCTCCCTGATCGACTACAAGCGGCGCAGGACCACTTGGAAAAGGAAGAGCAGGCAAATTCAACGGAGATACTATTACTGGTGCAATAGGAAGAGGTGGAGGAACAGGTGGAAGAGCAGCAAAAAAAGGAGGAACAACGACTGGAGGAAGAGGAACTTTAGGAGGAGCAGGAACAACAGGCGGAGCAGGAGGAGCAGGAATAACAACAGGAAGAGGCAAAGCAGCAGGAAAAGGAACATACGGAGGTGGCGCAGTGGCACCAGGCCTTTGTTCATTTAACAATTTATCGATAAGCTCGTCGGAAACATGAAAGTCTTTAGAAGGATAGATTTTCTGAATGCCACGTGAGAAAGCCCTATCTATATTCCTAGCGGGCTCAGTCTGTTTATCTTATTCATATAACAACGCTTTCTCGGCATTCGTCTTATGACGGCATGCATGTTTTTCCCTACTCTTAAGCTGCTATAAAGCTTCTTTTTTCCAATTCTGTAATACATCGAATGCTGCAGGTCTAGCCTTTTTCTTTAATAGAATGTATTCTAAATATTCAATACGAGGGATTTCAAAACTACCATTGATTGGCCACTGAAGTTCGGAAGCATGTCTAGTTTGTCTGTGCCAAATATCGTTTAACACTATACTACCAATGCCATGCTTACAGTACATAGCAGGTAGACAATTTCCCAGGCATATCAGAATACTGGTGTTACCTGGTCAATAATTGTATTTGCAGATACAATGCGCCAAAACACATTATCAGGATACTTAAGAATCGGGACACGACTCACCTGATCAATCCTAAGGAAGTCCAATCGGATTACAAAGTTTGTTTCTTAAAAATGTTACCTCGTGTTTGGTGATTTTGGCAAATCTGCCTGCCTCGATAAGTGGACCCTCGTCAAGATGCCGACTCGGACCGCAATCTCACCGTCCAGGGATCGGGCCGTGCAGTGCTGCTGAGGTGTCACGTCTCTTTCAGAAAGGTGCCCCCTTTTTTTTGTTACACCGTCCGATCCTAGTTCGATAGCTTGCGTCAACCTTCAACAAGCTGGCATCAATCTTGAGGGTCCCTATTCGGGCACCATCTGTGAAATCAAAAAGAAGATATCGAGGCTGAGTACCCCAAAAGGAAATACACCAAACGCAGGGTTACAAAGAAAGATACAAAGATCTTTATTCTATACTGGACAGTTTCAAAGACAAAACAACAGATAGCTATCGGCCCTCAGTACAACACAGCGAACTCCAGCTTGGTTCAGTCTGCTCAGTGAGTGGGGCTGTACATTAGAATAGTCGTGCCTTTTATACAGTCCAAAACATGATGTTCAGCCCACCTACAAGTTAATACAAGTTAATACATCACAGATCTAGGGTTTATGCCTAGTTCATGCATCTATACATTTAGGGTTTACCTTTCATACATTCATCAACAAGTCACAATGGCAACAGTATGTCTTAGGATTCCTCGATGAGCCTTCTCATACATTTCTGTACAATATAGTTAAACATTCAGAATGACAC
This sequence comes from Ambystoma mexicanum, assembly GCF_040938575.1. Classification (NCBI taxonomy): domain Eukaryota; kingdom Metazoa; phylum Chordata; class Amphibia; order Caudata; family Ambystomatidae; genus Ambystoma; species Ambystoma mexicanum. The sequence continues at coordinate 1,512,470,164 of NC_090922.1, forward strand.
TGTCCACCATTTTAGAACACAGGGTGACTTTAGAGAGAGAATCTAAAATGGCGGATGGACCTAAAATGGCGGCTTAATCAGATCTGAGGTCAAGACCTTGCAACGCAGATTTTCTTTGTAAGTGGTTTGGCGTAGGCCAATATACATATATTCATACAGTATAGGAGGCACAATATGATTTCCCGTTCAACAGCGTGTATGAGAAATCCACCTTTGCACCGGGAAAAAGCAGCATCAGTTTCTTCAGAAACTCCTTAAGAGCACTTAGCAAACTGGGAGCACTGATATATCCCAAATGCCGTACACTACAATGCAGCACTACTACATCAGAAGTGTTGAAAGTGGGCATAGCTTTACAATGTTCAAGTAGAGCTTGAAAATTTCGACCAGGCACACTGCACCAGAAAGCCTCCACTCCTTCAAATCCAAGATTGCCTGAAATACTTCTTCCCTCTGCATACCACTCCAGATCATTTACAAATGAATCTGTAACTATCTCCAACTATCAGCACCCTGGTTGTATGCCTCGCTGCCATCTTCACTGTACACAGCAATGGAAAACATTATTACCCTCTCTTCCTATGGAGCACAACCTGAACACTTGATTGGCTGAGCCCCACAGTCCCATTTCCATGCCAGGCATGCTGAGAAGCCCCTGATATGGTGCACCCTATCCGCAGACTACCACGGCATCCGTGGACCCCGTAAAACAGTGGGGCCCTTCTTCCCATTCCACTTCACACTTTATAGCACTCTCTCAGTGGATACTTGTAAGCAGTCTCACAACCATCCGCCAACCACATTCAAGATCTCTACATCTAATTCTAGCAACTCTCTTCAACACTGCAGATGTATTGTTCAACACGCAGAACACAGATCTCCTGTGATTCCCAACAACCTGCATCCAAAAGTACTGTAAATCTCTCCAAGATTTCTACTTCCAGATTCCTCCAAATCTACATCCAACAACACAAACTACAGTTATGCATATGTCTTGTAATGCACACAGCAAATAAAAACTTCATGTATGTTACAAAAGCATAGCAAGTGCCTATATTGCATGCCCATCAACAGAGTGCCTGCCACTAGCCCTGCATAACCTCCCAAATATTAATACTGTCATTTGTACCATCTCCTCACTTCAACTAACAGCTACTTACCATACTGGTTCCTTTCACAGTTACCATTAACCCATATGCTCACTAACTTCCTTCTTTTGCAATTACAGAGAAACACTGCCTGATTAAACTCAGTGACGTCTCTTCTGGAAGATAAAACCCACAAGAAACATACTCTTCACATACAAAAAGTAAGCGCAGTGGTGTTGTAGTGTTCTCCCTGTTACTCAGACAGTACAGTGTTGTATTGCAGTCTAGACAATGTGATCCAAGGCCAAAGCACTCACTTCATCCATAATCATTGCACCTTGCCAGGTCCACTGTTTCTATTGTCATCAGAACACAATTATGTAGACACCCACTAATTTTACAAAAAGATTGCAAAGTCCTTACTTGTCTTTCAAAATGTAAAACTAAAAGTAAATGTATTAAGAAGAATGGAAATAGCAGTAGTGCTAACACTACGTCTACCAACGGTAACATAGCCACAAGTAAGCATTCCAAAAAATGCATTTAAAAAAAATGTTCCAATCCTTCAATACCTTATAAAAACAGCAGAAAAATCAGGCTCCAACCTTGAAACCTTCCGCAGAAAACTGATCCTAGAAGCTCTCATAGACTTCTCCAGTGCTTCTCTAAAGGAAATTATTTAAATTAGTTTTAAACAGAAAGAAACCACTAACAAAATTAATTAGTAAACTACAAAAAGTTCTTCCAACACACAACACATGCAATATCAGCATAGATACCTGTACAAACAATTGTGCAGGTGAGTGGATTCACACCACCAGCACAGAGCCACATTCCAATGAAGATGCATAAAAACAAGAGCAAGGAAAACCAATTGCCATACATAGCAGTGTGCGAGGCTATGTCCCGGGAGGATAGCTCAGCGGCAGCGTGCGCGTCTTGGAAGCAAGATGACACGAAGCAACAACAGGTTCGATCCCCGGGTCCGCGCTTAGAAACCTCTGGGTGTTTAAGCGCGTTATAAATACGGAACTAAGACAAAAAAAAATACGCAAAAACAAACAATTCCTGTAACAGCGCCTCGATGCCTGCGGGCTGTGTGAGCGCTTTATAAATGTAAATAATAAAAGGTAGACAATACCATCATGGTATAAGAAACACTGATTGCAAGAAAATCCCCAGCAAACTTACAATCAACTCTCCATTACACTTAACTAATATGTCAAGTCTATAAATGGCTGTGCACATCAATGTGTAATGTGCAAAAACAATCTTTCAAATCTTTACGGAAGTTTCTCAATCAGTATGTGAAATCCAAAGTAAAATTAAAAATTAAAATATTACAAAGTATGGACTCCTGTCCAGTGCGCAAATACACAGGACTACAAGGACATTCATTAGCCTGCATTTCTGGTCCTGCTTGCAAAATCACTTTCCCCCAAATCAAAATGTTAGCAACACACCATTCTATGGTACGGAATCTCGTTCAGAGACTGTAATATGCTAAAAGTCCAGCTTTAGCACTGGAACATTTAAATGACATTCTCCTACATGGTGAAGCCAAAGACCTGCTCAAAGAAATAGACCATATCCAAAATATATATTTTGGAACTGAAGAGCACTTACAAACTCCAGTATCTTTAGAAAAGAGTAGCAACAACCTTGCAGATGTCAATCTTCTATTACAAACAAACAAAAAATAAATAGCACAGTTTAAAAGCACATCTTCTGAAGTACCAAACCAAGTATGAGTGTGTTGCCACAGAACTTTTTATACAAAGAGCACCAAAACTTTAGATATAATGTCCAAAATAGAAGATAATGGGAAATCCCAATGGTTCCAATTAGTTCTCTATTTTATAGCAGAAAACAAATATGACATTACAAACCCCTCAATACTTTGGACATACAGCACAGCAAATCTTGACAATAACCAAATGCCTTCACGGGCTATCACTAATAACTTGGAAATATCCCCACTGCCAAAACCAATGCAACAGCTTAATTTGTATGAGAGCATTATAATCCAAACAGTTCATTAATTTAAAATGATAATATGCCTTCAACCAAAAACAGCAAAATTGCCTCCCTCTGAATTACTGAAAAGCATTTGTGGCAAAGGAGTTTATTTGCCATTAGATCTCAAAGAAAATGTAAACACTCTAGGAGTGCAACAACCAATAGATCAGGCTTTGATTATACTAGTGAATGGTGTACCTGCAAAAGACAAAATAATTTGGCAGCGACTAGTAGACAAGTTAGAGAAGACCTGGAATATCTTAAAGACAACAATGAATACTACAGAGAAATAAACATTGAAGAAAACCTGAGAGAAACCACCGAACTGGCTAATTTGAACTGCTAGATCCTACGACAGCTTTCAATATTTTATACCAGTATACAATTCACCCACTGCACTCCAAAGACACCATAGACAAAGCACTAGAAACATTTCAAATGCGACAAGCCAAAGGATCTCCAATCAGCATATGGGAAAAAAGTGTAGAAGTGTAGTCGTTTCCTCTATTCTTTCCTACTGGAAAAGGTGGAAAGTACGATGAAAGATGCACACAAATAACAGCATCATAATACCGCTCTTTACGAATGTAATGATAATGATGTGTTATTTATATAGCGCCTTAAGCCAAAGTGCTCAAGATGTATGCTGAAGACCCGAGATACAGACAAATTTTTGAATACTTATTCCACCTATTCTTTGAAAGTGAACTTGCAACTCTATGTTACAGAGTTGCACACACATTGAAAACAGGCTCCAATTTTCTAAACATGTCTGTTACGCAGCTACTTCAAAAGGTACAAGACAAAGATGAAGTTTTACAGTCAAGTATTACAAATCTCTTGGCAGACATACGGGGTATGAAATAATACTGGTTCCGACGTCACTCTGATGTACGGTGTATTCTATGCAACCTTGGCCCACATACATGGTTTGTCACTTTAAGTGTGCAGAGTATGAATGGGAAGACTTGCACGATTTCTTAGGCATAGTAAACACAAACAAAGCAGACTTGACATGAAAACACCAGGAGAAATCTGCTCTCTTGATCCAGTAAATGTATCAAGGTACTTCCATTATTGCTTCATTGCCATGCTCCACTTAATTTCTAATAAAACAATTCCTCCCGTCAGAGAAGTGGAACCCTTCTTTTGGAGAAAAGAATAATAAGCGAGAGGAGCACCACACATACACGGGCTTGTGTGGATTAAAGATGCTCCTAAATTTGGTTAGGACAGTGATGCAACTGTTTTACAATTCAATCACAAATATGTCACTTGCAAAATCCCTTCGAAAGGTACACATAAAGACCTATATGCACACATTTTACAGTTTCAAAGACACAAGTGTGGCAAACATTGTCAGCCAAATATAAAAACAAAGGTAAATACTACACCAAATTCCGCTTTGGTTTCCCTAGACCTGTTTCCAAAAAAGGACAAGTAAACAGCTTCATGTCTTCTGTAAGACACAGTGTGAAAGGCAAATCGCCTAAATAAAAATACTTCATTAAAAGAACTGAAGCATCAAAGTACATCAATGATTACAATTCAATCATTGCCCTCCTATAGAATGCAAACATAGGTTTGCAGTGCATTACAGACAATTCCACTGCAGTTGCATGATATGTGACAGCCTACTTAACCAAATCAGAGAAAACAGAGCTGAAAGATCTCTGGGATGACATATGCTCTGATAAAACACTGTCACAAAAATTGTACAACTTTGGCCTCAAAATGCTCTCCCATAGAGAAAGTGGCAGACCATTTAACCGGCACCACCTTCTATGGGAAATCTGAAAACATAGTCTGGCTAAGCCTTGGTCCTGCTGCAACCAGAAAAAGAGTTCTCAAATTGTACCAAGACATAGAAACAATAGCCAAAAACAGCAAGGACATTTTGAAAAACAACCTATTGAACACATACTACCCAAACAGGAGTACTGCTTTGGAAACCATATGCCTATACCACATAGCCCAAAACCTCTCATACAAATACAATATTAAACCAGATGAGAAAAAAGGTAAATACATAGTGAAACATTGTGAGGGAAGTCTGGTTAAAGTTATCAAACACAGCCTGATTAATCATATGAAGCTATTGTTTAAAACACCTCAACATAGAGAACTGTACTACATGTCCCTACTGCAACTTTTGAAAGCACTATAACAAATATACACTTTACACAGTACCAAAACATGTAAGACAATGGGCCTCATTCCGAGTAGGGCGGTAAGGGATACTGGGCACCGGCAAGGAGACCAGTGCTGGTAATCCCTTACCGCCCTACTACGAGTTCCCTTAGCGGGTCCCTCCTTTAATGCCTGGTCTGACCAGGCGTTATGGACGGGACCCGTTAAGGGACTTCCGAGCTAATAATGGTACCGCAATTTGCGGTACCATTATTAGCTCCTTCCCCATTCCCATTGAGCTCTGGGGATTTACCGGTCCCGCAAAGGTCGGACTACATTGGTAAGTCCGCATTGAACCATACCGGTGCCAGTACCGTTATTGGAGGCAGTCATGCCAATCTCGGAATGAGGCCCAATGAACGCCAACAAGAAGAATAACTGCAAGCACAACTAAATATAGACACTTCTGAGAGCATTCAACCTTCTCTTACAGGAAGTAGATTCACTTGGACAACCACTCATTGCAAATGAGGCAGAGTTAACCATGACTGAAGTAGAAAACACCATGTGTCAGTATGAGCAATCTGCAGAATACTTTGCTGTACTAGAATCACAACTAAACAATGAGCAACATAGCATTTTCCTGGATGTAAATAAACAAATTAAACATGGTGTGCCGCACAAAACTAAAACGTGTACCTGTCAAAACTATAACCCTGTGCTCTTGTATAAAAGTGGTCAAGCTGTTTCAGGCAAAACAATCTTAAGCAAAATCATCAGCAAGTTCCACCAAAAAATGACAAACAACAAGCTTTCAGCTGTTGTATCTGCGCCCACAGGTTTAGCTGCCTATAACATATGTGGTGTTACTTTACACCGATTGCTACTCCTTCCAGTAGAACACCAAAACAAATTTGGCTAGTACAAACTTTCAGCAGAAACTGCGATGGAGCAACGCAGAGTTTTGAAACAAATGAAAATGCTCCTAATAGATGACGTGAGCATGGTCTCCAACCCAATGTTGGCTTTGATTCACCTCAGATAGCAAGAGGTCCTTAAAATGGACTACGCAGAAATCTTTGGAGGAAAACACGTTTTTGTTTTCGGAGATCTTCTTCAATTAACGCCAGTGAAAGGTGAAGCTTTTTTTTAAATTTAGGAAAAAACTGTGCTGAAAGACATTTGGCAGAATAGGAAATGTAAACCTCTGGCAACATTTCCAATACAGAGAACTAAGTGATAACATGCGTCTGTCTGCAGACTTCAACTATGCCAACATTTGAAAAGCATACGGATTGGTGTGCTTTCTAAGGAAGCACAGTCTACCTTAAATACCAAACACATTCATGAGCTATACGGGCATAACACATGTGCTACTGATGTCATGCAAAAATGATCACCCAGAAATATCAACTGTATGTCCTTAATGTCAACCCTAGCAAGCTGTGCACAATTCAATGAAGCAATGTTAAAAAAAGAATTGCAACCAATAGTGCAAATTAACTCCACAGACAAACTGGACATCCACGGTATGGCAGTACCTATGTATCAAAAAGCTACAACACAAGTAAATAATTTAGGTAACTATCTCTAGCACAGCTGGTTTAGAGAACATTTGTACATTGTGTTTAAACTGTAGATTAATTCTAAAGCGTAACCTTGACGTGGCCAAGGTTTAGTTATTGGGGCACTTGGTAGATATGTTGGCATCCAGACATACCCTCATGACAACATCATTCAGTTTGTCAATATTCACTTTGACAAACTTCCAGAAGTAAAAAGGATAGGATGCTAAACAGCCGGATTCCTTCTTTTCAAAGACGTATGTACGCAGAGAACAGTTGTCTCTGTCTCCTGCATACGCAGTCACTATTCATAAACAGAAATGCCTAACCCTAGACCAAGCATTGATTGACATTGGCAGCACATTCTTTAAAGAAGGCATGTGTTATATTGCACTGTCAAGCCTACGTACACTTGAAGGACTGTTTCTAGTCAATTTTGAGTACAACAGTCTACGTGCACTCTCTGCAACCCATCTCAAAATGTATGCTGTTCCTCAAAAAGGAAAACTTTGTAAAAGAAAAGTAGTCTAAACACAACTTATACATGATCTTCCAAATCTACCACCAAATTAAAAGCAGCTGGTACTCCATCAATTATCACAACCACAGAAATATGTACTGAAAAGGCAAATGCATTCCTAACTGCACAAACAAAGAAAACTACATATTCAAAGAAACCACATTGACTTCCATGAAATGAGACAGACACAGAACTGTCTTTTTCATTCAAATTTTCCAATACAACTGATTTAAATTGCTATGCAAATGTAGCAATCAATGTTCTATTCCAATTGCCACCAATTGCTGAAAACAGTTACTTAAACGGTGCAGACAAGTGTGTTTGCAAATGCTACTCCTTCACAGAAATACAACAAAGAATCCTGACAACACTTACAGTGGGCCTGATTACGAGGCTGGCGGAATGGGTTTACCGGCACTGGTAATGGAGCCGGTGCCGGTATTGCGAGGTTCCATCGCGGGACCCGGAAAAGACGTCTGGTAAAGCCAGACGCCCGCGAAGGGACCAAGGAGCTAATAACGGGCCTGTTATAAACGGGCCCATTATTATCTCCATCCTCATTCTCATTTAGCCCTATGGGGACTCGAATGGGAATGGGGATTGGTTTTGTGAATGAGGAATTACTGGGTCCTTCAAGGTTGGAATGACCCGGTAATTGCTACCCGGACACGATTTTGGAGGCAACCATTGTGCTAATAGCACCATGGCTACCTCCAAACTCATAATGAGGCCCAGTGTATCGAGAATATGGCAGGAATTGGACTACTCTGCAGGAATGGTGAGATTTGCAATAAACACACAAGAAGAATGTCTTATGTACTTACTGCAAGTATTGGAAAGCAAAAACATACCTATAAATGACATCTTCCAGATTTCATACATGTGGAAATATACATGCACTCTCTGTAGCCATATTGTTCAGAAAAAGTTCCTAACAAGCGCTTTGTGTATGTAGCTATACCTAACCGTGAATCCAGTCCATTTCAGCAGCTCGTAAAAAATCCAAACCATGCCATATTATGTACTAAATGCAATTCCGACAATCGTTACACCTTACAGATACAATCACATAGATGATACGTAATAGTAATGCTTTTATGATACAATGCAGATGGTACGAAAAACAACTGAATGCTAGCTTCACACATAGCCATGTATGATTTGTCAAGAAAACCTTCACAACAGTAGGCATAATATAACACACGGGTGCCACAACCAGTGAAGGTCACTATACTGCGTACATTAAAAATACAAAAATGTGGATGATTTGAATACAATGATACTTCAATTACTCTGAAGTAGATATTACCAGCAACTCTTGCAAATGCCTACTTAATATTCTTGAAACCAAAATGTACTCACTGATCTGAGCATCTACAAAGTATCCACAATAATCTTTGAAACCACCAACTGCTAGAATAAGGCATCAGCTGTCTAACAATACCCATAACAATGCAAGAAATAAGCAACTACATGTAACTGCACCCATAGTGCTGCAAAAGCACTTCACAAGAGTGAAAAATGTACATCCACCAACAAGAATGAACATGCTTGAAGACATACCCTGCAAAACTGAGAAACTGAAACAGTTAGAATACGCCAACTGGTATCTAACTGCAACCATAATATTAAACAATACTTCCCATTACTACACAAAGAAAACCTCTGAGGAAACCTTTCAACATTTATTAAATATAAAAACCAGCATATACCAAGTTGTATCTTACTGCACCCACAATACTATTGAAGTACTATTACATCAAGCGTTCAAACTACCAACATCAACCTTCAGCAATCACAGTGCTACAAACATACCCTCAACAACTTTCAAACTACCAAAAGTTAGAATATGCCAACAGGTATCTAACTACCCTCAAAATCCTGCAATATAAGTGTGCAATACCACAGTACTTACAAAATATCAACAGCAAGCAAAAGCATAAACAAATACTGCTAAAAAGAGGAAACAGATACACAGTTAGAATATGCCAACTGGTATCTATCTGCAACGATAGAACCACCACTTCCAAAAGGAAAATCATACACCATTTCAATTCCTCCTACAGCCGACATGCTTGTAAGCAGAATACCACAGAGATATACACCTAAAACATTTTGGTAAGTAGTGTGAACGTCATTGAAACAGAGTGTGCCAGATAACAACAAATGAACGTAGAATGTTTTTTTAAATTCCTGCATGGATTTTTCTTCCCACAGACCCAATGATTATTCAAAGAAACACAGGAACTGAGCACATTGCACAGTACACTTGTTTAAAGCATAGTACATGTGAAATACTAATTATGAGGGTCCACAAAGTACACAGATATCTGCAATGCAATGCAGTACGATATTACAAGGTTCCTACCACAACATGTTATGTTTTCTTTTATTACAGAGAATGGAACAACAATTTCTCCTGCATTTCCCAATACCACATTACTGAAATATGCTATTGCCACTTGACCAGTATTATGCACTGCATGCAAAAAAGGTGCACATGGCCTCAACAATACATCATTATTGGTGTCATACTACTTCTTTGTAATCTGAAAATTGCATTCTAAACACATATTTGTGCAATCCATATGTCAGGTCACAACGTTGTGTGCATGCCTGTATTATATTGCTATGGTTGTGGCCAGGCCCTAGACTCTTGGGTGTGTGGCCTATGCCTACATCCTCCAGCCATGCACCCATGACTTCACTAGCTCACCATAATTATTACAGCATAATACAGCCATGTACCCAACAATCTCCACACTGGCCACAACCCACACACATATGCTAGCCGCCTGAAGCCCTGTCCACTTCTGTACACATACTATTGCAGCACTGCATCCAGTCAGCAGACTCTTGGATGCAATTCATATTCCACTGTCACATTCTTGAGGGCATTGCCGTATTATGCTGCAGTGGTTGTGGCCAGGTCCAGTACTCTTGGCTGTATGGCCTATGGACTCTTGCCATGCACCCAAGTGTCTAGGGCCTTGCCACAATCACTGCAGCATAATACGGCCATGCACCCTAAAATCTGCCCGCTGGCCACAACCCACACACATAAGGCAGCTGCTTGAGGCCCTGTCCACTTCAGTTCACATACCATTACACTACTTGCACCCACTGCACAGACTCTCATACACCCAATAATCCCAGGGCACTCCAGTAACCCAGCTGCCACAAGCCCTATGCACTTCTCCATAAATACCCTTACAGAACTTGAAACAGTGATCAGATTCTTGGGTGCATAGTGAAGGGTCTAGTAGCTGGCCACAAACACCACAGCATAATACAGCCTGTACAAACACCCTCATAGCTCTTGGACTCTTGGGTGCATGGCCTGCACCCAAGACTGTATAAGATGGACACAATTACTTCACACTGCATAGACTATCATACATCCAATGATCTCAAGGCAGTCCAACAAGCAACCTACGACACACCATGTCCACTTCTGTGCACAAAATATTACACTTTTGCAGCCAATCGGCAGACTCCGACCATGCACCCGAGACTCCACTAACTCACCACAATTACTACTCATAATACAGTCATGTACCCAGCAATCTCTACATTGGCCACAACCCACATTAATATTTGGGAGGTTATGCAGGGCAAGTGGCAGGCACCCTCTTGATGTGCATGCAAAATAGACACTTGCTATGCTTTTGTAACATACATTCAGTTTTCATTTTCTGTGTGCATTACAAGACATAGGCCAACCTGTAGCTTGTGTTGTTGGATATAGATGTAGTTGAACCTGGAAGTAGAGAGTTTTATAGTACTTTTGGATGCAGGTTGTTGGCAATCATAGGAGATCTGTGCTCTGATTGTTGAACAGTACATCTGCAACGTTGTACAGGGTTGCTAGAGTTAGATGTATTGATCTTAGATGTGGTTGGTGGATAGTTGTGAGATTTCATAACAGTAACCAATCAGAGAATGCTGTAAATTGTGAAGTGGAAAGGGAAGAATGGCTGCCCCTGTGTTACGGTGTCTGCGGACATGGTGTTCCATATCCAGGGCTTCTCAGCATGCCTGGCATGGAAATTGGATTGTGTGGATCACCAATCAGGTGTTCAGGTTGTGCTTCATAGGAAGAGAGGGTAATACTGTTTTCTATTCCTGTGTACAGCGAAGATGGCAAAGAGGTAGAAGGTCAGGGTGCTGATAGTTGGAGATTAATTTGTAAATGATCTGCAGAAGTATGCAGAGGGAAGAAGCAGTTCTGATAATCTTGGATTTGAAGGAGTGGAGGCGTTGTGGTGCAATGTGCCTGGCTGCAATTTGCAGGATCTACTTGCAAATTGTAAAGATATGGCCACAACCACTTCAGCATAATACAGCCATGCACCCAAAAATCTGCCCAGTGGCCCCCGACCGAAACACATAAGGCCACATGTAGTAGCTGGCCACAATTGCTTCCCTCTACATAGACTATCATACACTGAGGCCCTATCCACTTCAGTTCACATACAACTATACTACTTGCACCCTCTGTGCAGACATTCATACACTCAATAATCTCAGGGCAGTCCAATAACCCAGCTGCCACACACCCTATGCACTTCTCCACACATACTATTACAATACCTCAACCAGTGGGCAGACTCTTGGGTGCATAAGTGGCCACAAACATCACAGCATAATACACCATATACAAACTTCCTCATATCTCTTGGACTCTCCGGCCATGCACCCAAGACTGTAGTAGCTGGCCTCAATTACTTCCCACTACATAGACTATCATAAACCCAATAATCTCAAGGCAGTCCAACAAGCCTTTTACCACACACCTTGTCCACTTCTGTACACAAACTAGTACACTTCTTGTAGCCAATCGGCAGACTCTTGTGTGCTTGGCCTCCGGCAATGCACCCAAGACTCCACTAGCTCACTACAATTACTACAGCATAATACAGCCATGCACCCAACAATCTCTACACTGGCCACAACCCACACACATAAACCAGCCAACCGAAGCCCTGTCCACTTCTGCACACATTCTATTGCAGTACTGCAACCAGTCAGTAGACTCCTGGATGCAATCCATATTTCACTGTCACATTCATGAGTGCATGGCCGTATTATGATTGTGCATATATTGTCTCTGAGAACAGGTGTGTCACACACCCCTTCCACTTGTCACTTGCCTGTCACAGCCTACCTGAACTGCATCACTATCCCCATTAGTTTGTCAACTTTACCTTATTGCCAGCATATTCTGATCCAGTCCCCAGTGCTCGCCTGTCACTCTCCTTGGCCTTTGTCGAGACGCATAGTTACTGCATACCACTACCTGTTAAACATGCTACATCTACATACTATCTACATGGCAATAGTGGTCATTATACTCTGCCTAACCAGTACCTTAGAACACTGTGACTGGTGGCTCCCTCCCTACGAGGTTCATCAAGCTTCATCTATCCTGTCGAAAATAACAGCCAATAACTGTAGCATTACCTATCCCAACCACCTCAGTACTACAGGCCCAAGAGCTCTTGCAACATACCCATGCATCACTATTGATAGAAACCTTAAACTCTGCGCCAGACTATCTAAATTGCTTGAACCTCTTACGAGATCCTTACCCCCAATCAACAAGAGCACTAATTGTCCTGTTAATCTGAAGCCATTTAATTCTAACCAAACCACCTTTGGGCTTGCTTCTAGCACCAATGCCACCCAGCACAAGTCACCTAAACCCAAGGCAATTGACCAGCACACACTCACTCTTATCCAGGTTACAGCCAAAACAGAGGCACTCTCCCTCAAAAAAGCACTACTAAATGTGAGATTGCTCGTTGCCCATTCCACGGACATCTCCAACCTAATATTGGAAAGCAATTTGGACTTCCTCGCCATAACTGAGTCCTGGCTACACAACGCTGCAGGAACTTTGCTAATGTTAGACATCCATGAGCGCTATACAATATCTAGACAAGATAGAGATGGAACCTGAGGCGGAGGCATCACTATCATATCTAAAGTAAGTCTCTCACTGAGACTAACCCCCCACAAACCCTGCAATCTTGTGAAATCCACACGCTAAACTCCCCCTATCCAACTCTCAGTCACTCACTATCCACTTAATTTACAGACCTCCCGGTCCTCTTGGGACATTCGAGGAGGATACGTACAGCATACTAGCCAACAACTTAAAAACAACTACCCAATTACTACTACTAGGTGACTTCAACCTAGGCTACAACAACCCTGCAGACAAGCATGCCCATGAAATACCCAGCATTATTGCTGCATTAGGACTGTCACAAAAAAACAACAAACCCACCCATACCAAGGGGAGAACCTTAGACTGGGTAGTCGACTATAACTGTACAGCTACCATCACTTCCATCTTGCCACTAGCGTGGGCAGATCACTCCCTTGTGTCTTTCACTCTATCTACTATTAGATCACCCCCAATGGCACCCCAAACTGCCCACCTTGCCCAACTAGAAATAAAAAGAATATCACAGTGGACAAAGTGATCCCTGCCATTCTCCCTACACTAAACTCATTGCCTGACAATCTAGACCCTGATTCATTTATCCATGAATGTAACAAAATCATGCTCACCACATTAGTTTAGATCGCAACACTCAAACTTAGACCAAGCAAACCTAAAGCCGACCTAAACAAGTGGTTCACTCCACAATTAAAAGACCTATGCCCCCTAAAAAGAAAATCTGAAACTACCTGGAGACTATGCCCGTCCAATGAAAACAAAGTTAGATTAGCTAAAATCTCCATGCAATATAACAATGAAATTTATCTGGCTAAACAAAACTCCTATAATGAACATATCGCCAACTCCAACTCAAGTATGAGGGAACTTTTCACCATACTAAAAAAACTAGAGTCTCCAATTCCCATACCTGATATCTGCATCAAAAATAAAACTTGGTGTTCAGATATTCAAAATGCTCTAGCTAATAAAGTAAAGACACTTCAAAACAAAATAAACCAAAGAAAAAGACTCTCTGAATTTACAGCACCCCCCTTACATTCCTTGCCCCAGCGACACACCCACTGACCAGGTCACTAGATTCTGTTTCATTAAAACCTCTGTTTCAGAGGTAGAAAAAGTTATCTTATCTCTTAAACCTTCCAACTGCAAAGGCGACTACTGCCCAGCTCAAATTATAAAAGATGCCACCAGAGACTTGTTCCCATTTATGTCCAAATTGATCAATGTCTCTTTCACTTCTGGCACCATCCCCTCCAACTTAAAACAATCATGGGTACTCCCTCTACTAAAGAAACAATCCCTAGACCTACCTACCAATTACCGACCTATCACAACGGTACCATTCCTTCTCAAAATACTGGATAAAGTCGCCTATATACAGATCCAAAAATATCTTGAACTGCACAAGCTCCTGGGTGTAAGACAATCTGGCTTTCGCCCACTTCATGGGATGGAAACTGCGCTTATCGATTTAAAAACACATATTGATGAGTTGAGAGATAAAACAGCTCTCCTCCTACTTTTAGATCCCTCAGCTGCTGCATTTAATCTTGTAGATCATGAGGTCCTGTGCAATCACTTGGACTCAGAAGCTCACTTTTCCATAGAAGCCATCAAATGGATCAAATCATTCCTGAGTGACAGAACCATAAGGGTCTTCTCTCCATCAGCAGCAGCAGACCCTGTCCTTATCACGTGTGGTGTACCCCAGGGCTCTTGTGTCTCTCCCACCCTGTATAACATATTCACCAAACCTTTGTTCGATGATCTGGACCTTCTGGGTATCACCTACACTAACTATGCAGATGATATCCAGATTCTCCTCCCTCTTTCTGGGGATTATGGCAAGGATTTGGCGCTGGTGAACAAGGTATATCTCATCATCCAGGCATGGATGGTCAAACATGGACTATGCCTGAATGATGAGAAGACAGAGTTGATAATACTGGGTACCCACTCTAACCTTAACAAATTAGACCATGAATACTCCTCATTTACCATAGATGGAAATATCATCAAAGTAACGAGGGAGGTAAAAGCCCTTGGCTTCTACCTTGATTCGACTATGTTCTTTGACAAACAAGTGAAATCACTGGCTTCCACTACAGCTTACACTTGTAAGCTTATTAGGGCAGGTAAATCATTCCTCTCAAATGACAGCGGTATGATCCTTGCTTGAGCATTAGTATTATCGAGATTAGATTATTGCAATGCTCTATACAGTGGTGCCAATAAAGCTATCATACAGAGGTTACAAACTCTTCAAAATAAGGCCCTAAGATCTGCACTAGGCATCAATAAAAGAGAACATATCTCTGCTACTAGAAGAATATATAAATGGATTTCCACCCACAATAAAATCCAGCTAAGAACAGTCTCCTTGATTCACAAAACATTAAATAATGCTGCCCCAAGCTACCTTTCAGACAAACTAAATAGAAGAATGACCCTCAGACCAACTAGAGTTGGCAATACCAATTGTCTCGTGGTTCCGAGACTTAGACTTACCAAGATTGGCGGTAATAGCTTCCCTGTGAAGGCAGCCAAACGTTGGAACTCCTTGCCACACGAGTTCAGAGCAGACCAACCATATCTACACTTTAGAAAAAACTATATCAACCTGCTCCACTCTACTGATCATTAGTTTGTACTACCTCTAGCAATACTGCATCAGCCTACCTTGTGAATATACTGCTTTCTTGAACTCAACTTGTTATAATATGTACACCTGTCTATACATCGCTCTGTATTCATATGTGTAATTATATTGTATGTTCTGTCTTGACTATAATACTAGGACCTATTTTTAACCTTGTAAGCTGTGTATCTCCCTATTGCTGTGCCCTGTTACCCTCGGGTTTGGTGTGCATTATAAATGAATAAACAAACAAACAAACAAACAAATATTGTGCTGCAGTGGTTGTGGCCAGGTCCTAGTCTGCTGCTGCCAGCATGGCAGTAGTATGCTGTAGTAATTGTGGTGAGCTAGTGGAGTTTTGTGTGCATGGCTGGAGGACATGTATCCAAGAATCTGCCAATTGGCTGCAAGTAGTGTAACATTTTGTGTACAGACGTGGACAGGGTGACTGGTAGGTGGCTTGTTGGACTGCCTTGAGATTATTGGGTGTATGATAGGCGGGTTTACCGCCACCATTGTTTCTGGACCGGCATACTCTGAATGACGCCCAATGTCATCATCGATAGTGTCATCACATACAGTACAAAATCACAGTGTGGATTGGAGTGGCCTTATGGCACAGTCTGCTCTATAGTGGATGTCAGGCTCCAATTGGTCGTTGCTTTCCAGTTGATCAGCTGGCACGTGGGTCAGCTGGGCTCATCTCCGCGGTTTGAAGGTCAGGACAAATGTGACACATGTCTGTCTGTCTAAACTAAACAACAGGAACTGATAATACAAAAGTAATGGCACACAAAGTCCTTGAATGAATAGGGGTACTTGAATATAATGGACTAATATATTGGCATCCCAACCTCTGCATTCAGGGCTCTCTTTTATACCTCAGTCCCCGCAGCCAGGTGCCCAACCCAGGGATTTGATCTACCGTCTGCCTTGTATATCTCATGATATAGATGGAGGCGTGTTCCTTTTGAGAGGATATTCTGCTGCAGGGGATCAGGGCTGTGGTGGGTGTTTTGGAATGGTCAATGCGAGGGGGTCAGATGAGTATCAGCATGAAAGGGACTGTGGCAGTCGGGCCTGTTTGATTCCGTCCTGGCTGTGTGGGGGTTGAGAGGGCGCAGGCAGTTTAGTGGAGATGAATGGTCACTTGGGGCAGGGCCTGTCTCTGTTTTACGCTCTGTGCAGAGAACATTCTTTCGGAAATGATACTAGAGATTTGTAACATGGCATGGCTGGACTTCTGTGAGAACAGGGCTTGCGCGGAGCTGGCTGGGGGTGACAAGTGTGTGGGCACTCTGTGCGCTGTGATGTGGATGGGAGAGCTGCATTTAGCAGAAGGATGTTTTTTGGGCGTAGTAGAAAGGTAGTGGCTGGCGTAATACAAAATGGTGTCTTACTACAGGGAGAGAGGCTACATCATGTATGCTATTTTCTATGATATGCCATGCAAATGCATGCCGTGGCGGTGTGTCCCCTATTGGCTTATACATAGGCTGGGTGGGTGTCCCTCCACCTTTTGCTTAAGCATAGGATATTCACCTGGATTGACGCGAGGGGGGTGGGCTAGGATCATTTCCTTCCCAACAATACTCATTGGCATTAAGTGTATTTGGTCGCCTGATAGATACATACCCACATTTGTAGCTGTGTGGTGCATTTAAAAGGCCTAAACAGAAATCCCTTTCATCTTAAAAACTGCTTTTAACCATTGCCACTAAAAACGGCTGTGCTTTGCTTTCCCTGTCACATGAGTGGCAAGCATTTGAATACTGCATCCAAAAACAGCCCTGCTGTGCTTTACTTCACCTGAATGTTATGTTATGTTATGTTATGTTATGTTATGTTATGTTATGTTATGTTATGTTATGTTATGTTACAGGTACTTATATAACTCACCGTCACCAACAGAATTGGTCCCCAGGCGCTCTGGTGGATCTGTAAATAGGAAGGAGGGCAGGTAGGCTTAGTCGGGAGAAGGGGAGTAAGAGACTGGGAGAAGGGGTGTGCTGCTGGCAGCTTCAATTCAGTATGCACCGAGTGCTGGGCTTTGGTGCAAGTATCAGATCGGGCAAGACCCTGTGTGCTGTAGGTGCTGTTTATGTGTTGTTGATGCAGGGTGGTAAAGTGCATGTGCATTGCTGGGAGAGAAGTGGTTGTGTGACTTTTGTGTGGGTTGAGTATGCAGAAAATTGAGGATTGGGTTAGTAGGGACTGTATCCTGATACAGGTACGTATGGTTCCATTTGAGCTGTGTCCCTATGAGTGGGGTTGTTGCTGTTTCATTATGGGCTGTCTCGCTGTGGTGGTGCTGCGCAGATCCAGCTGTATCATAGTGAGTATTGTATGGAGTGATAGGTGTGTCTATGACAAAAAACAGTCTTGTTTTACTTTTAATTCACATGAGCGGCAATAATTTCAACACTACAACTAGAAACAGATTTTGCTGTCCATATCACTTGAACAGCAGCCCTTCAAACACTACAAATGAAAAATGGCTTGGATTTTTCTCCTGTGCAGGTCAAATCAAAGAACCATGTGGAAGGGGGCCTACCCCTCATTGTCAATGTGCTAACAGCAAAAGCAAACTCACTCAAAAAGGTGAAATTAAAGAATCCCATGACCTCCAAGACCGGATTTCAAACATTAGATGCAAACATGGTTTGCGCACGTATGAAAAAGAAAAATAATTTTAAAAAGCCACGGTGAAAAGATAGCACTGCTTCAGGGAAATATGCTTTTCAGGGGGTTGACTAAAGCAATGTCCATTATGTTTCTACCCCCCAAGACTTCAGTCACCTTTGAAGAGGCACACAATACCGGAATAATCAGTTTGGGCTAAAGCAGGAAACTTAACAATTAAAAGCCCCACTTCCCACTGGAAGTCTCACCTACTAGTGAACCATCCCACAGTCAAATTTGATGTTACCTACAGTGTCATAATTCCCTACTCTGCCAGACCTGAAGGCAGGGGCTCGAAGAGTTCAAAGAAAGCAAGTGTGGCTAAAGCTTAACTAGGAGGTGTGAGCTCCTTCTTGCATCCACTACAAAGAACACACTGACAACTTCAAAGGGGGGTCATACAAATCTTTGGTCACCGGCTGAGCCAGGGGATGGCAGTTGGCAGTGGAGGATGAAGCACCCCTCCCACAGAGGGGGATAGATCCTCCCAATTTACATTAAAGGACTGATTTCATTTTAGACATTTTTCGCAGTAATTAAAATGAGAAATAATTTTGTTTTATGCTATGTTTTTAT
Organism: Ambystoma mexicanum; assembly: GCF_040938575.1. Taxonomy (NCBI): domain Eukaryota; kingdom Metazoa; phylum Chordata; class Amphibia; order Caudata; family Ambystomatidae; genus Ambystoma; species Ambystoma mexicanum. Next base: position 1,512,489,353 of record NC_090922.1, read on the forward strand.
GTAATTTCCAGGCGGTTTTCAAGAGATAAAGTGCATTTTCCTATGACTTTGGGTACTGAAATGGCCATTCAGAACAGTTTTCTGGCTGATCTAAAAATGGGACAAATATGACAATTGGTGGAAAGATGGGAAATGGGATTATGAACATGTATAACTACTATACATTTTGTGAAAAGGACAAACATGTGCCACTGGGCCATGCTACATCATATAGAGTTGGCGATTTGGTTACCTAATTACCTAAAACAAATTAAAACTGCCTATCTTATGCATATAGCAGGGGCTAGTAGAATTATGAACTTATGAGACATAACTATTTTTTGTCAAAAAGTCGCCAAGATACAAAGAATAGTAATAAAGGCAACCAGACAGATGGTGCTCTCTTCCCTTGAACCAATTCTGCCAGGGGGCGGAGAGAAGAATGGTAAACTGTCCTATCCGAGCAGTTGGGACAATTACAGACTACGGCCCCTAGATTTTAAAGTGCGTGATAACATTTGTGCCATATAAGGGAGACTGTACTAACACACAGTACACAAAGAAATCCGGGGAGACAGGAGAAGGAGGATGAAGAGAAGGTGGCTGATCCCAAACCAAGGCAGAGTGCAGTGACCAGACCCCTTGCCTAGCTGTCCAGAGTGTCCTGAGATCTAGCTGGCTGTCCAGAATCCCATCCAGGAGAATGCAGTGACCAGACCCCTTGCCTAGCTGTCCAGAGTGTCCTGAGATCTAGCTGGCATTCTAAAAACTCAAACCAATACTTACTTCGTAAGTAAATGTTAGGAAAGATTCTCTTTACTGCACATTTCCTTCCATATTTATGGAAACCCTAAACTTGTTGCTTTTATTTTTGAATCTGACCTGTACTTTTTGCAGTATAGTGAAGCTTTAAGCTTCACTGCACTGGCCTTTGCTCACATGTTATGGAGAAACTGATATGTCCTTAATGCTATCAGTACTGGGAAACAGTGTTTCCCTTATTCTTGTTACTGTGTTGCTACTTGTGGTTACTTTTGTATCACTTGTGGTAATGTTTTATTTTTGCACAAAGCAGTTTACACTGCAGTGCAATGGGGTGCATGTTTGTTTTGCCCTAGACTAACACTCAGATGATGTTTGCTTTTTTCTAGATTTGCTTAAAAGATGGGCTGTTGGCAGCAGTGACTTTTCCCCACTTTTTGGGGAATTTCGTTTTAGCTTTACCGCTTTTACTGTGTTTGGCTACTGACTGTGGCTACTGGTCAAACATGGCCGTGCCACAAGATTGTTCGCCTGTTTAGTTTATTCATTTGTATTGCGCACCAGACCGAGGGTCTTTATACATCTTGTTGTTTAACCTTCTTCCTGGCCTAATAGGACAGGAAGATCCTTAAAAGGACTTCCAGTGGCTGGGAAAGCAGCAGCTTTGGCGGGATACTGAAGGGCTTTGTGTGTTTGCAGGCAGGATGTGGGCTCAGTCGGTCTGCCCCTAATCCACATCCTGGTTTCTGTATGTTTGAGTGGTATGCATGAGTGTTCACACCAGTGGTCCTGACTGGACTACCATGGGGTGTGTGTGTGGGCTAGTTCAGCTTTTGGCTAGTGGGAGTTTCAGCTCCTAGCTGGATTTTAGGATGAGAAGAGGACCCCTGCATGCATTCTTCAGAGATGCTGGAGAAACCTGAAGGAGCCAAGTATCCTGTCCAGCTGAGAGACCTGTGAAGAAACCTGAAACCTGACTGAACGAGGCCTGGCAACCAACTTCTGCTACAGCCCTGGTGTAGTCGGGTCTATCTTGTGATCTTTACTAGCCCTGCGAAAGTGCTACGACCCTTGGAGTGGAAGCACCATCTATTCCCGATATCTGCTCGGTACCCAGTTTACAAACCGCCTTTGGAAGTACCCTGGAACTGTCCTGTGGCTGACCAGCTTTGTTTTTGGGATACCATGCTAACTTTATCACTGTTCCGAGTTTCTGCCTGAAACATGGCACACCATCAGCTGCCACTGCAAGGACACCTTCTGCGAAATGCCGGCATCCTAGCACAAAGGGGACCTTAGAAAGACCGGAAAGTCCAACCGGAGCTACTGAGTCCTGTTGCATAGCTCTGCGCGGCGTTCACCATCCGAAACCTGCTAACCTGACAAGAGTCCAGTCCTGAGAGGGGTGCTGCATCGTTTTCTTTTGCTTTCCTTGACCAAGAGTTACTTGCACCAGGAAAAGACACCAGCCGGAGCGAAGCTCGAAACTGCAACCCCTGAAAATCGAGGCTCGCGGATTCTGGCGGGCAAAGCATTCTAGGACACCCTTCCTTTGAAGATTCAGAATAAGGGGGGCAAGTTATTGAGCTTTAAACCCACCTCTATACTCCCATTATAAGTCAATGGGCTTATAATAATCTTATTTCTTACACTATTGGCTTTCCCAATTCTTGCCTTTGCAAGACTTCGGACTGTTGGGGATAATTTTGGGCATTAGTCTACATTGAACCCTAACTCTAAGAACCCTACACTGAACCCCAGAGACCCTAAATGCATTTTTTCCTGCATCCTAATTTCTGTGGAACTGCATCCTGAGCAGTAGCCCACAAGGCACCTAGCAATTTATGGCTGGACAATTTAAGCTAGGGATCCTCTCTGTGGACCTTGGTGTATAATACTTACCTATTCATTCATTTGCAGGAGTATTTGATTTTTATTGTGCATTTGAACCTATAAACTGCATATGTATTTAGTTTGATAGTATTGCATGATAAGTCTACCTGCTTGCATTCATTTTCTTATAGTGTGTTTTGGCCATAATTAAATAACTGTATTTCTATACATCCTGTCTAACTGCAATTTGTGATTGCCAGTGAGTGACCTCGTTGTGGACAATCTCACCACCTCGGAAGAACTTAGCCTAGACCAACTGTCGCTGCTACCTAAACTGGTTTGGCTACAGCATCCCAGAGTTGTCCCTGTCTGTTGAGAATGGAACACAAGCCATTAAGTATACAACATGAGTCCATTTATTCAAGCAGAGAGGCTGACAACCCCCAGCAAGGGAACATCTCCAACCGTACTGGACTCTGGAACCAAACTTGATTATCATTCTGGAAGCACTGAACTGTGATTCCAAATGCACATAGCAACAGTAGTTAGATGACATGTGAACACTCCAGGCAGAACATTCCTGCACTACTAACTAATGAACTAATGAAACTAATGTAGAACAAGATATACACTCCTAACACCTGCCTTCCCTCTTGCTTTCACACAGAGTAGAAAAAAAAAAAAAAAACAATGAAAATGTTAAGAGCCTAAAACGGTGAAGGTACCCAAATCACCCCATTCTTGGAACAGAGCGCGAATCACCGGACTTAAGCACAGCCACTCTTTCCTTATTCCACACGCCACCCCCTTTGACCAAAACAGAAGACCCTAAATCTTTCACCACCCCTTTGGCATCAGAGTACACTGAAGCACCCTTACACAACTTAATGGGTAACTTGACCTTTACCCAATCACCTTCTCTCACCCGAAAATGTCTACAGCAATGTTTATCATCATAACGTTGCTTAGATTTGAAACTTATACATGTCTCATACATCCAATGTCAACCTCTACCATTCTGGATTTCCCCATCCACCCAGGACACAGATGGGAATTCGCCCTCCTACCTTGCAAAACCTCAAATGGAGAAATCCCAGTGACACTGTGTGGAGCCAACCTATACTGGAACGTCCTTTCCATTACAGAACGGATCCAATCACCACCAGTAGCAACTGCTATCCTGATTACCTCCATCAACATCCTATTAAAGCGTTCCATGCACCCATTACTTTGGGGGTGATAAAGCGCTGTGGTAACCTGCTCAATACCATACTTAGCCAGAAACTCTCTGAATTCCTTGGAGACCAACTGTGAACCATTATCCAATAAGCATTTCTTCGGAAACCATTCTCTCAGAATAAATGTTCAAAAAATGTAATTATGCTGTCACAGGAAATGTCTTTCAACATGCAGATCTCTGGCCATTTTGACAACAAATCCATCAAAACCAATAAATAGGTGTCTCTAGGCCCTCTAATATTAAACAGACCCAGAAGAGCCAGGGCTACTTCATCCCAAGGAACTCTAGGTACACTCCTCACCACCATCGGAACCTTTTGCACAGCAAGCCCCTTATCACCTTCTACACAAGGTTCTACGTCAATCCACATAAATGATTTTACATCGTGGGACTTTTCATCGCCACCCTTTCATTGCCAAAAACTCCTTTTTTAAAAAAAAAAATGTATTTATGGGGGGGGCTTAGCCCTACCGAGCCCCCTTACTTAAATAAACATACCCCAAACTGCATCAAACACCCCCACCCCCCATAAAAAAGTTTTTTAAAAAAAGTTTTTGGCAATGAAAGGGTTGGCGATGAAAAGTCCCACGTTGTAAAATCATTCGACGAAATGCGTGTACACCCTACACATTTGTTACATGATGATACATGTTCTTTGACATCCCTGTGCACACCAGGCCACCAAAATTCAGATCTAACCAACCCTTTCATCCTGGCCACACCCAAGTGACCCACATGTGCTAGATCTACCACTGCCTTCCTCATCCTATTCTGCACAACCAACTGGTGACCTCTACACAAATAATCTCCTTGCAAATACAGTTCATCCTTACCTTGCCATACCCTTCCATGAAGCCATCCTTTAACCTGGCCTTACCCCCAACTATCACTGTCATGGCCTGCTGATACGATACATCCTCACCACAAGCTGCATCCATTCCTCTTTCCTCAAGCTACTGTGCACTTGAAAAATGTCACCAGCTTCGTCAAAATCCTGTGCAGCATGTTCCAAACTCACCACCCTCTGTTCCGCCGACCTGGAAAGAGCATCTGCCACAATGTTACTCTTACCCTGAAAATGTAGCATGGTAAACTGCAACCCTTGTAATGCACTCACCCACTTCATGATCCGTCTCGAGACACCTTCCAATCCTCCAATCGAGGAGATACTAACTAAAGGTTTATGATCCATACATATGGTGAACTGCATTCGCCTCAAATATCTCTTAAACATCTCCACACCCCACACACATGCCAATGTTTCTTTCTCCACCACCGAGCATCTACATTATGCATCCTTTAAGGTCCTGGATGCAAATGCCACAGTCTGTAGTCCTCCACAAATAGTCCTGCATCAAAACCACACCCAACCCATAGTCAGTAGCATCCACGAAAATCACTGTGCTCTTACCTTCCTCAAACATCTTTAAAATCGGGGCATTCAAAATTGCCTTCTTGACATCAGCAAATTCCCTTTCACACAGCTCATCCCACTTGAAAACTGCCCCCTTCCGGTTAAGCTTCCTCATAGCTCTCATTCTATCAGAAAGACCTCTTTTGAATTTCCCATAAAATTCCACCAATCCAAGAAATGATAACACATCGCCCTTACACCTGGGAACTGACATGGATCTAATTGCCTCCACAGCATCCTCCTTCGGCTTGACCCCCTCACCTGATATCTCGTGGCACAGGTACACCCACTTGTCAGCTTTGAACGTGCATTTCTCCATTGCCACAATCAACACTGCCTCGCACAAAATCGTCATTACTTTCCACAGTCTATCATCATGCTCAATTTCACTGCGTCCACACACCAGGACATTGTCCTGCTAAAACATCACACCACTCTCTCCACCCAACAACCTATGCATGATACTTTGAAATACACTGGCGGCAGACACTAACCCAAAAGGCATCCTCCTGCAGTGAAACAACCCAATGGGAGTAATGAAAGCTGTGTGATCTTTTGCATCTTCGTGTAGTTCAATCTGATGGTATGCTGCCTTTAAGTCTAAAATAGAGAACGCCTTGGCGCATACCACACCAGCTAGCAATTCATAGATTCGAGGCAACAGAAATTTGTCTGCAATAATACTACTATTGAGATTACAACAATTAAATACATAATCTGATTTTACCACTGGACTTCCTAACAATCACAATGGGGCTAACCCACTCTGAAGATTTTATTCTCTCAATTACCCCATCTCTCTCCATCTTCAACAATTCACTCTCCTCCTCCTTTTTTTAGAGCTAGAGGCACTGTACATAACCTTTCTATTTTGGGTTCAAAACCTCTCTTCAAGCGGATTTTATGTACAAAACCCTTCAAGCACCAAAGTTTGTCATTTCAATTATCCTCAACCTTCTGCACTGCCTGTACTTGATTGAGATGACCCACTTCCAATCTGATTCTTAATTCAGCCTGATCATCCCAGAAAGAAGTTCCCCTCCCGTATTTGTCACATATATGGTACCCATGGACTTCCTCTCTTTAAATTGTAACTCACCCTCAAAGCTCCCCAAAATCATAGGTACATCTCCATACACATTTGCTCTCACATCATCCTCCCTTAAAGTACAACATTGAAATGTATCCTTCCACACCTGCACACTAATCAATGTATAATCCGTTCCACTATCAATCAGCATTGACACTGATATCCCCCAAATTGAAATCTGTGCATATGGTTTCAATTTCTTCACTTTCCCTGCAACCGCATATACCGAATTCACAACTTCTCTCTCAAACTCACGATAGTCATCATAATCATAGCTGGCACTGAATTCATTAGCCTGTGACCCACCACCACCAGAATTGCTGCAACACCTCGCAAGGTGCCCTTTCCTACCACACTCTCTGCACACTATGTGAATGGCCAAATAGTCTTTATCAAAAGCCAGATGTGACAAACTCTCTGAATGTGTGGCCCACAATTGTCTCTCATGGGTCCAAAATCTCTCAGAGAGGGCCTGACATCCTTTGACAGAGTCCACTGTCGGCCCGCCCCCCTGCTAGCAAAATATCTGTTGTCACTGTGATCCTCCAACTTCTTGTCAGTCCTTTTCACTACACCACTCGACGACTGTCTGTGCAGCGCCTTGGCAACCTTATGAATCGCACCGTCTACTAACTTCCCTTTGTCCAAGTGCTGTTCACTTGACCTGTCCACCTGGAGCGTTTTGATGCACTTTGCTGTGTGTTCCACAGCCTTGGCTATCTCTATGTCTCTATCTAATGTGGGGTTGCGTTCCTTCCACAGTTCTTTTCTAATGTTGTCGTTGGAACACTTTATAATCAGTTGGTCCCTCAAGTGCTTGTCCTGGCAGTGTGCAAACCTTCCCTTTACAGCAAGACCTCTGAGGGATGTAATACAATCTTCTATGCTCTCGCCTGCCTTCTGCTCCCTGGTAGCAAATCTGTATCTCTCCAAAAAAATATTCTCCTCAACTTGGTAGTGTCTATACAGTTTAGCCAGTGTCCTTTCATAGGGACCAGCCGCTCCCATGTCTGTGGGCTCTGGCAACTTCCTCAATAAATCTTGACCTGCTGGGCCTAAAAAATGAAAGAGCAAAGGTTCCTTTCTCTCATTGGAATAGTTTGCACTAAACATGGCAAGGGCATACTTAATGAAACCTTCCTTCCACTCTGCCCACCTCACCCTGGGTTCCCCAGCATTGGCCAACACAGGTGCAGCTATGTTTGCCATGGCGCCTGAGGGAAAACAGAAAAAATAACACTTCTGTCCTTGCCTGCTCCTAGATGAGTCACTCTGGGTTACCTCAGAGCAGGTCCAAGTAGTGCCGCTCCGGACAAGTTGCCATATGAAAACGAAATTGCACAGAGGCAGTCAGTAATGATAAACAATACCCCATAGCGCAACTCAGGACAGGTTGCCACGTTAAAAAGAAAATGCAAGGTGACAGTCTGTAGTGATCAACAAAGCCCTAGAGCTTATGTTCTTTGTCTCCACCCACTCTCAGACACTCACCACAGAATGCTGAATTCAAACTCAACTCCAGTGCAAGCCAACAGCACTTTGCAATCCATATGATGCACCGCGACACTCTTTGGGTCCGACTACACCGAGGCGCATTTCTGTGGGAACCAAAATGGCCGCCAGGCAACTTACGTTGTTGAGTCCTTTCCTCCATGCTCTTCTGTGACGTCCCATCTTCGATCCAGCCTCCACTCCGGATCACGCCACTGGTGATGTTTCTGGGCGTCCGGATGCTTGTTTAATGGTAAACAGCGTTGGGGCACCTTCAACGACTAACTTCTGGAACAGGCCACTGACACTGCGAACCTCGTATAGGGCTCTCATGTACAACGCTGGGCTGCCACCATCTCCCCTTCCTTCAATCCACACTTCGCGAGAGTTGGGGCACCCTGTGAGGCACGCTGGTCACACAGTGATCTGCCCCTTCCAACACCTTCCTGCTCCGCCAGACAAGCACCGCTGGGGGTTGTCGTGCAAACGCCAATTCTTATCGCCAATTTTAAGAATGGAACTCAAGCCATTGAGTATAAAACATGAGTCCTTTTATTCAAGCAGAGAGGCTGACAACCCCCAGCCAGGGAATAGCTCCAACTGTACTGGACTCTGGAACCAAACTTGGTTATCATTCTGGAAGCTCTGAACTGTGATTCGAAATGCACATAGCAACAGTAGCAACAGTAGATGGCCTGTATTGTCCAGTCTCAAAATTATTGTGGTATCTTCATGTAAATCTATAATGTTTTTCAGCAGCGCTGGCAGACAATTCCATGTTGTTAATTTCATCCATAGGTCCGTTCTTTTGACCGTATCAAAAGCCTTTGATAAGTCAATAAAGGCGATGTAGAATTTTGATTCTTTTTTCCTCACAGCTCTTACTTTTAGTAAATTTAATATAAAGATGTTCAGTGAGGTTCCTCTCCACTTGACAAACCCTGATTGCCATGGGTCTCTGTGGTTCGTCGTTTCACTCCAATTAATCAAGGCTTTTAACAATATTGAAGCGAAAATCTTTCCAGTGATGTCCAGTAAGGCTATCAGCCTATAGTTTTCTGGGTTTGTTCTTAAACATTTTTTTCAAAATTGGGACCACAACACTCGACTTCCAGGATTTAGGGATGCTTCCAGATGTTAATACATAATTGAAGAGGTGGTGTAGGAACTTCGTCCATTCCTCTGGGTCACTTTTTAGGGCCATATTCGTCACCCCGTCAGGGCTAGGTGTTTTACAGTTAGTTACATTTCTAATGATGTTTTGTATTGTATTTGTCTCAATATCTAAGAGATCATTGGCGTCATTTCCCACATTTTCTCTTTTTGTAGCAATAATGTGCTGATCTTGCATATTGAAAACCACAAATTGTCAGTGTAATTCAGTCACCTTCCCAAATCTGTGTTTAGCCTGTGTATGGTAGCATATTCCTTTTGGTAAATCTCTCAATGCCTTTGTAAATCCTCAGCATATGTTTAAGTAAATCAATTAATTCCCCCATTGAAATTCATGGTACAAGATGGTTGAAATTCGAAACTAACCACCTTTTCCCAGGTGTCTTTCTTTAATTATTATAGTCATTAAAGTATTGCCTCAAAAAGATTAGTCTCTTTGTAACTGAAAACCAAATGTGTACATATACTGTGTGCATTTCCCCACACATTCCTATTTGCATATGTCCTATTCAAACCCCAAATCATAGTCCCATTGAGAGCAATATTGTTTGCCTACAAGTCAATCTGTTATGTGCCTCTGTCCTTGTAATTGAAAACCGATTTTCCTATTATAAGCAAAACCCCTTCCCTGAGCTGCCTGTCATTGTGAACCCCAGTGTAAAACGAATTTCCATTTGAAATTGAAATTGAAATTGATATTTTATTTCTATCACGCTCATACACAAGTGTTTCAGAGAGTGACAAGGCAAGGGAAGGGAACAGGGGAGAACAAAACAGCGATGTTACTAGGCTCAGTGACATTGAGAACGCGCAAGTGCATGGGAGAGGAGGAGGGGAAAAGTGCATGGAAGGGAGGAGAAGTGGAAAGTGTGAAGCAGAGGAGAAATAGATAAATAACAATAAATAAATAATAAAGGCAACAAACAGTGGTAGTGCAGCCAGCAATGTGCAAGTGCTATGTTTAAGGCAGCAAACAGGGTTGGTCTGATAAGTGCAGGAAGAAAAAGGGGGGGGCTGTATGGGTACAGATACAGACCCCAGTGCAAGGGGTGGCCCGGAGGCAGTGCGGCTGGGTGGCAGGGTGAGCAGGTACCTGGGCCCGGATGACAGAGGGTGGCCAGGTACACGGTGCCAAGAGAGAACATATCAGCAGGGGAGAGGGGGCGCAAAGGCAGAAGACAAGAGGAAGGTCTTGAGGTGCTTCCGGAACCGGAGATGGTTCTCCTAAAGTTTTAGAGTGGCAGGGAGGCTGTTCCAGAGGGAGGCTTGTTTCTTTGAAAAACGACCTACCCTGAGGGAGTTGGAGGCAGAGGAGCGAAGAGCTCGATAGGGGAGGCATTTGCGGAGGGATAGCTGAAGGTATTTTGGACCCAGGCCCCAGAAAGCCTTGTGGACAATGCAGAGGGTTTTGAATTTAATCCCTGCATCCACTGGGAGCCAATGGAGAGATTTTAGAGCTGGAGAGATATGGTCCCAGGGCTTGAGGCCAAGGACAAGTCTTGCAGTCCTGTTCTGGATTAGTTGCAGAGGGTGAAGAGTAGAGGCAGGTAGATTTAGAAAGAGGCTGTTACAATAGTCCAACCAAGCGAGAACCAGATCTTGGGATACCATGAGCTTCTGGGGGAAGGAGAGGAAAGGCAGAGTACCTCTGAGGAGGTGCAGTAGGAAATTTGACTTTTTAGAGACCTCAGAGATGTGGGCGGAGAAGGAAAGGGTGGAGTCAAAGATGACCCCGACGTCCTTAGCCTCGCAGGTGGGGGTAGGAGGAGGGCCAAGGGAAGCCGGCCAGAGAGTGAGGGGAAAGGATGGTGAAGGTGTGCCAATGAGGAGGATCTCTGTCTTGCTGGCATTCATACAAAAAGCATTGGCAGTACACCAATCTTGAATGGCAGTTAAGTAATCAGAGATGAGAGAGGGAGAGGAGGTGGCAGAGGGCAGCCTGAAAAGGAGTTGAGTGTCGTCAGCCTAGCACTGGAAATTTGAGCAGAAATGGCAATGCAGTGGCCGAGAGTTGCCAGGTATTGGTTGAAAAGCCAGGGCGAGAGGTTACACCCCTGGGGAACACCACAGCTAGAGAGGAAGATAGATGATAGGAAGGACCCAAGTTGGACCTGGGAGGGTCGATCTGAGAGGAAAGAGGTCAACCATGCCAGAGCCTGATCAGTGATACCCAGGATGGTATGGTTGACCGTGTCGAAGGCAGAAGAGAGATCGAGGAGGATGAGGACAGAGGGAATGTTAGAGTCAAGGTTGGAGAGCAGATCTTCACGGATTGCCACTGTATATTTCCCTTTTGCATTTTTATTTAATTTCTACTTTGCCCTGGTGTGCTGATTAGCGTTCCCTACGCTTCCCTATCCCCTCAAGTGTAAGCAATACGAATTTCATCTCATCCTGTTCCCCAGCAGTTATGAGTAATAAGCAAAATCAAAATCTGCCATTTTGCTCTAAAAATGGGTTTTCACTTTCTTTGCTGCCTTCCCATTTTGGGGTGGTGGGCTTGCAGGGGGGAGTGCTAAACCGTTGATGTTATCTCTTTATCAAATGGTTCTTTTTCTGTGTTGCCATTAAAGACTGTGTGAATTGTAATAGGATATCTTACCGAACTGTTTTGTAGAGATGAGTGCACTTTGTTTTGCCACAATATTGGTGGCTGTGAAATTGTTTGTTTCTCCTTTTTCATTAAATAATAAATCAATAAATATCTTCTTGATCCAGACTGGCCCGAGGTTGCGTGCGAGACGGGTTGGAGGCCTACTAAAAAAAGAACCTTTGGTTTATTAAAAATGAAAAGCACTTTATTGCACGCCACATTCATTGTCGGCGAAGGAGTCTCTGGTTGGAGTGTGACGTGTAATAAAACCGTGACATAGCAGTCAGATAGGAAAGCCAATCAGTGTATGTTAAGGATCGGACTTGATAGTCTAGCAGGCAGAGTTTGGGCAGGGTCTTCCATAGTTCTGCGGCTGGATTGCTTTGATGTGGCGATAGAGAGCATTGCATTGAGGGACGGCCTGTAGTGAGAAGGAGCTGAAGCGAGAGGTCCCACAGAGAGGGAGAGAGACATATAGTTTGTTGAGAGCAGCGAAGCAAAGAGTGCAAGAGTCAGAGTACAGGTGAATATTGTCAGTGAGGGAGTGGAGACGAAGCCATACATTGAAATCAAGGCGGCAAGCAGAAATGTGCAAATGCAGACATGCTTCATGAAAAGCTAACAAGTGTGGTGGTGGTATGCCAACATGGGAGAGGATCCTTGGCGATTGCAAGAAGAGTTAAGTGTTTTGTTGGTGGGTGTGTAAGAGTAAAGGAGAAGGCCCAGGGTAACCCAGAGAAGAATTCAATGTTGCTGAGGATTAGCGTGCCTGTTAGAATGTTGGCTAAGTGTTGAGGAGCAAACATACTTTCCCGACACTTAGAAAACGTTTCCTGGTGGCAGTTGTAGTGGAAGAGATACCATTAGTTTGATGTCTGCTGTTTCCAGTCAATGGGTGCCCAAAGGTTGTGGGCTTTGGGTTATGGGTGAGGAGGATGGTGGATGGGAGGGTGGGGTTGGATCTGGGGAACTTGCCTTCCATTTTGGAGGCAGTAAGGGGCAGGCAGTGAGAGCCATTCAGTGAGGATGGAGAAACAGCAGCTCGGGATTGGCTGCAAGATGCCTGGGGTGAGGGAAGAAGAGGAGAGGATGTTCTGGGTGTCATTGGCAACAAGATGGTAGTGAAAACCAAAGGTCAATATGCGTATACCAGGAAGGAGATGTCGATGGTCAAGAGAAGTGATCCCAGCACTGAAACCTGGGTGACACCGACCGAAAGGGGTGTAGGTGAGGTGCTGGTAGCAATCCAGGAGACAGTCAATAGAACTAGTGGTCAGAGAGCAAAGAGGCCATCCTTGTAACCCCTTAACTGCTGAGCTGTAAGCAAGTCTATGTATAAAAGGACGAGCATACTTGCCCTTAGCATTTTAGTTAAATATGGTGTCTTGCAACCTAGTGAGGAAAAGGTTTGGAAGAATGAAGGTACCCGCCTTGTCCAAGGCGGCAGAAAGACGGTGTAGGATGAAGACGAAGGAGAGACCACAGTCGAAGGCAGCGATGAGACAGTGGGAGAGAGTCTGCGAGAGACGTTTTTGTGGAGTGTGTCTTGTGGCATATAGATTGGAAGGGGCAAATTAGTGAGTGTTCCTCAAGGTAGTGAACACTGGAGTGGTGAGACAGGGGGCAGAAAGAGCGATCGTTATTGTCAACAGCATATTTTTAAGGTGTGTATAACCGGGGCAATTGGGCAGAGGCAAAACCAGTGGCTAGGGAGTGTTTGATGAGAGAGCTAGGGCGCGCTCAGCTGATAGGAGCAATTCAGGCTGTCGCCTGGGTTTCAGAGAGATCTGCAGGGGTGTAGAAGGTGCTGGCAAAAGATGGGTATCAGCTTAGCAGGGCAGGTGGGGCAGAAGTCAGATATGGTAGGGAGAGGGCGGTGGGTGTGAAAGGGATTGCCAGCTAGACTTATGAAGCTGTGCACTGAAGGTCCACACAGACTCATTTGCCCACAGTGAGGCTGCCATGCCCTTCGCCACACGTGTGTGATGAAGCAGCACATTAGCCCAGCCCCCAGTGTGATACAATGCATCTGCTCATTTCAACCCGTGGTAGACTGTGCTCCTAAAATGCGGCTGTTAGTGCAGGGCAGAGGGCGCAATGGCACTTTCTGCACCCAAGTTATTGAAGGTGACGAACGGGGAGTGCAGTGAATGGAGGAGGCACCCCGATAACCGGGGCAGGGGCCGTCCTCCTTCCGCTCTCTCGCCCCTCCCCTCACAGGGGCAGGGGAGAGGGCGGCAAAGGACACAAAGGAAAGGGCGCCAAGAGCCCTGAAGGGGCTTGGGGCATATAAACGGCGGGCGCCCGGCGCAGGAGCACTTGCAGCTCTTCCAGCAGCCGGGCGCCTGCCAAAACCGGAGGATTTTGTTTTCGTTTGAAGAGTACCTATTGTGAGGAGTGGTCCGCATCCAGAGGTGCCGGCGAAACGCGAAGGAAGAAGGGCCGGAAGGGAAGGGACGCACAGTCAGCTGATTGCTGAGGCGGCTTTGACCCGGAAGAAGGAAGAACCACGTCCTCGCGGCGAGGAGGCATCGAAAGGGGCTTTGGATCAGAGTGGTGAGCGGAGCTAAAGCTGAAAGTAGAGACACGCCGGTCAGCTGATCGGTACAGCGGAGCACGGCGTGGACGCGGAAGGAGAAAGGACAGCGTCCACGGAGCTCCATTACAAGTAAGACCGGAGCAGTGAGGCGACAGCGACGAGGTGGTCTATATCGCGGCAGGGGCCGTGAGCAGCGAGGGAGAGACACTCCAGTCAGCGGAGCAACTGCTGAGCCCTGCGTGGCCTGGGGAGACAAACAGCAACACAGTTCGTTGTCAGCAGGTTTGTGCAATTATGGCCCTGCGGCCATAAAAAACTGGTGAGGACAGAGTGCCTCGAGCGATCGAAAACGGTCGGCTGCACGTGAACTGTTTGGCATGAGGGGAACGTGCGGCAGAGTCGAAGCACTGACAGTATTTTGAAGTACATTGGACAATAAGAAACATGGAGATGCAAGGGAAAAGCCAGGAGGAGCAGCAGAAGGATGATCTGGAGGCCTTTTTGATGATGGCAAGGAGGGCTGGGGACAGATATGGCACCAGCTGGATGCAGCAGATGACAGACCAGGTGGGAGCTGAGGTGGCAGGGCACAGCCAGAGGTCTGATTCCCCGCTACTATTCCCACCAACACCCATAGGAGAAGCATGGGTGGAAGTGCACTCCCAGGAGGGAGAAGGACAGGACATTGAGAAGCTCGAAGAAGAGGACGAGCCGGTCGGCAAAAGGAAAAGGGTGATGACCAAGAGAGCAAAGGACAGCCAGCAGCAGGCAGAGGCGGCACAGAAACGGAAAGCCAACCCTAAGGGAAAGGGGAGGGCGCAGGAGGTTGAAGCCACACCGGCACCTGTTCCTGCTGAGGCACCAAGGCCAATGGGAGGTCCTCGTGGCTCACCTGTAGCCACACCGGCGGTAGCAGCTGAGGGTCAAACCACCTTGGAAATGGTGAAAGGTATGTTCAGGGAATGTATGGAAGCATGGGGGACCGGTGTAAATGGTCAGATAGCTTTTAATAACAAAAATGCCTTGAACCTAGTGGGAAAAGGGGCCCAAGGGGAAAGTGTGGGCTTGGAACAGGGGGCCTGGTGGGGAGTCAGCCCGTGGGAGGTGGGGGTTAGCCTGTAGTGGGGGTGAACCCGGTGCAGATGGCGACACCAGGGGCAAGCGCCGCCTACATGCCTCAAATAGGGGGGACACCTTGGTGGGGTGCACAGGCTCCCTCTCTGGTGCAAGGGCAAGAGCCTGCTAGCAATAACACTATATAACACTATATACGGGAGGCCCATGCCGGGGTTTGCACCAGCCAGAGTGGCGATTAACGCATTGGCGTGGCACATCCCGCTGGCATACAAGGAGCGGGTATGGAGGAAGGAGTTCATGGATATTATGGAGTTGCTTGGGATGGTCCCCTCAGGACAGGGTTTCAGTGAGCCAACTGAAAGGGAAAAAGAGAAGAAGGAGAGGGAGAGGCCTAAAATTGTGCTCAATATCCATACCTGGTTGAGGGCTTTCCGGGTATATGCCACTATTATGTTAGAGAAATTCCCACAGGATGGCGTTGCTTTAATGGCGTACGAGCAGTATATTCACGAGCAGTACTTGAAGCATGGGGGAGACACATGGAGCAATTATGATAAGGGTTTTAGACTGAAAATGCAGGTATTGCCAGCAATGACCTGGGATGAAGTGGATGTGGGAGGACGCATAGACAAAAAAATGGTCCCATCCAGGCCAGTGGATGAGACAGTTACAAGCGAAAGAACAGTCCAGGGCAAGGGCAGGGGGTCCTGCTCAAGGGTGGGGGGGCTTTCGTGGGAACTCCTCTTGGAATAATCGTGCCAACTACCAAGGGGAGTTACCAGAATGTTGGTTGTTTGCAGAAGGGAAGTGCTCTTATGGAAGTGCATGCAGGTTCAAGCACTCAAAGGGCCCGAGCGCAGGGAGGCACAGCTCCTCCTCCGGCCGAGAGGGTAAGGCAAAGGGCAGTGCAAAAAACAAGGAAAGAAGCAAGCATGATTAAAACACAACTGCCAACGCCAATACGTTTACAGGCTATGATTCCTTTTCTGAATGCATATTGTGACAAGGGTGAGGCAAAGTTTTTGTGGGAAGGTTTCAGGTGGGGTTTTAAGATTCTGTTCAGCGGGCGAATAGGACCAAGGGAGGCTTGCAATTTGAAGTCTGCTTTGTCAATGCCTGAGGTCTTGGCACTGAAGGTGGGGAAAGAAGTGCAGTTGGGGAGGGTGGCGGGTCCCTTTACCACACCTCCACTGGAAAACTTGGTAGTATCCCTGTTGGGCCTGGTACCTAAAAAGGAGGTGGGGCAGTACAGATTGATACAGCACCTGTCTTTTCCTGAAGGGGAGTCAGTTAATGATGGCATTTCTGAAGAGCACTGCAGGGTTCATTACGCATCATTTGAAGATGCGGTGGAAGTGGTAAAGTCTTTAGGTGTAGGGGCCCTCATGGGGAAGGCCGACATATAGTCGGCTTTCCGTTTGCTGCCAATCCACAAGGACAGCCATCATTTGCTGGGGTTCAAGGTGTTACAGGAGTACTTCTATGACAAATGTTTACCGATGGGGTGTGCAATTTCATGTGCTTATTTTGAGAGGTTCAGCCGGTTCCTTGAATTTTCAGTAAGGCAAAGAGCCAAGGTCGGGCGGATGCTCCATTACCTCGATGATTTCATGTTTATTGGGAAGAAAGGAACGCAGGAGTGCAAGGATCTCATGGTGGTATTTCAGGAGTTGATGGGAGAGTTTGGGGTTCAACTGGCTAAGGGTAAAACGGTGGGTCCGGTCACGACACTGGTATTTTTGGGGATTGAAATTGACTCGGTGGCAGGTGAGTGCAGGCTCCCGGGAGAGAAAGTACGGAAGTTGAAGGAGGTAATTGCAAGGATGTTGGCCAAGGAGAAAGCCACGCTGAAGGAACTTCAGTCCCTAGCTGGCAGCCTGAATTTTGCAGGAAAAGTGATCCCGGCAGGTAAAGTGTTCGCTAGAAGCATAGAACTGAAAACGGTGGGCTTGAAGCATGCGGCCCAGCATGTGCGCTTAGGAAAGGAGGTTAAAGAGGATCTAAAAATGTGGAATACCTTTTTGGATCATTTCAACGGGGTGTTGATGTGGAAAGAAACTCTGGGGAATGGGAATGGCCCAAAGCTGGTTACCGACTCCTCAGGGGCGCTAGGTTTTGGTGCCATCTTGGGCAAGAGATGGTGCGGGCAGGCATGGCCGGCTGAATGGCGGGCTGAGGGGATCACCAGGGACATTACAGTGCTGGAGTTGTTTCCGATAGTGGTGGCATTTAAGCTCTGGCCTGAACAAATGCAAGACAAAAAGGTGATGGTTTGGTCTGACAACCTAGCAGTAGTTCAGATTATCAACCAAGGAACAAGCAAGAACGGCAGGGCGTTGGGGCTACTCAGGGAGCTCACAAAGTGCTTGCTGCAGATGAATGCAGAGGTCAGGGCACGACATATACCCGGGGTTCAGAATGTGGCCGCTGATTCTCTTTCTCATTTACTGTGGGGAAAGTTCCGGGAAAATCATCCAGAGGCGAGCACAAGGATGACACCCTTCCAGACACAATGGTGGGGATTGGTTGGGGAGATCTGAGCTCGCTGATCGACACGGCACTCGCACCAGGCACAATGCGAAGATATAGAGGGTGCTGGGATCGATTCAGGGCCTTCCAAAACAACACCTTGCCCGAGAGCGAGAAGGAATGGCCAGTGCTGGCTTTTGTGGGATGGTGTTGGCAACAAGGAAGGTCCAGATCTTGGGTGACCCGATCCCACCAAAGAGCATTATATTGTTATGGCAATGAAGGGCTGGGCTAAACAGGTGTCAGTTAAACCCGACGAGAGGCGGCCCATAGATGTGGGGAAGTTGCACAAATTGATCAGGAACTTGGTGGTGGTGTGTAGGGATGAGTATGAAAAAGCATTGTTCGCAGCAGCCTTCTCACTGGCATTTTTTGGGGCCTTAAGGGTAAGCGAGCTGGTGCCAGCCAACAAGAAGGGTAAAGGTTTAAGTTTCCTTAGGAGCTGTGACATAGGGGTACAAGGAGAGCGGGTATACATATTTTTGAGGAGATCCAAGACCGATCAGACAGGGAAAGGCAGAAGCATTATGTTAGGGGGTACCCAGGACAGTCCGGTTTGTCCAGTAGGATGCGTAAGCAGGTATTTGAGTTGGAGGATTCACACGGGGGAGGAGGCCCCTTTTCTAGTACATAACGATGTTTCAGCGTTAAGCCTGTTTCAGTTTAAAAAGGTGTTGGACATGACACTGGCAGAGGCAGGGTTCTCGAAAGGGGTTTATGGGACGCATTCCTTCAGGATAGGGTCAGCCACGTCGGTGGCAGGGATGGGCCTTGGAGCAGAGGCAATCAAGCAGATTGGGGGCTGGAGGTCCGGTTGTTTTAAGCGGTACGTCAGGCCTGAAAAAATGTAAGACTAACGGTTCCCCCCTCCTATCTCCTCGCAGTAGCATCGAAGAAGGGAAGGCGACGGTCCGCCTGGGTGGTGGGCCATTCATTTGTGTCAAGGGCCAGGGCAAGCTGGACAGCCAAGCAGGAGGTGTTGACCGCCGAGGAATACCGTGTGCAGTGGTACGGAGTGCCGGGTATGAAATGGGCACAGCTACAGGGGCACATGCGCAGACTCCTGAGGGAACATCGGAGGCACGATGTGTTGGTGGTGCACCTCGGTGGCAACGACTTGGCTGGTCTGGGGAGAGGGATCTTGCTCAAGGAAATGAATGTCTAATGAAGACCTCTTCATTACAGGAGCTATCGGCGGAAATGGGGGAGACTGAAATCGTGTGGTCGGAAATCATCTCGAGGCTCGAATGGAGGGGCGCTGAGAGTCAGGCGGCCGTGGAGAATTCAAGGAGGAAGTTGAATTGGGCTATGGCTGATGGTTCTGCCCCACTGGGCCTGAGAGCCAGGCATCATGGTAGCACTCCAGGCAGGTAGTGATGCACGGGAGTCTGAATGAGACTGCCCCATTGGGCCTGAGAGCCAGGCATCATGGTAGCACTCCAGGCAGGGGGCGATGCACGGGTGTCTGACTGATGGCTCTGCCCCACTGGGCCAGAGAGCCAGACATGGTAGCACTCCAGGCAGGGAGCGATGCACAAGAGTCTGACTGAGAACCTGGCAATTGATAGCACTCCATGCAGGGGGCGATGCACGGGAGTCTGAATGATACTGCCCACTTGGCCTGAGGGCCAGACATCGTGGTAGCACTCCAGGCAGGGGGCGATGCACGGGAGTCTGAATGAGACTGCCCCACTGGGCCTGAGAATGTAACAAACAATAGGGGAGCCCCTGTGTGCAAGTGTGAGTGGGGGCAAAGTATGTAGAATTTACAAAAACCGACAAAGGGGTACTCACACTCGAGACAGTCCTAGATTCTGTACGACATTCAATGTGAATGTTGGACAGAATCTAGGACTGTCTCGAGTGTGAGTACCCCTTTGTCGGTTTTTGTAAATTACACTGGGCCTGAGAGCCAGACATCGTGGTAGCATTCCAGGCAGGGGGCGATGCATGGGAGTTTGAATGAGACTGTCCCACTGAGCAAGAGAGCCAGGCATCATGGTAGCACTCCAGGCAGGAGGCAATGAATGGGAGTCTGACTGATGGTTCTGGCCACTGGGCCAGAGAGCAGGACATCATGGTAGCATTCCAGGCAGGGCACGATGTGTCAAGGAGTCCCCCCTTCTCACCTGGGTACTGTGTTTGCCGGTGTCTTCGATCGCTGCCTTCTTGCGAACGCTCCTGGTCTTGAACAGCGTTGCTCGAGTCTCGTCTGGTTCCAGGTTGCGTTTAGTTCCGGGAGCGCGGAGTACAGGAATCCGGGAGTCTGGGAAATGCTAGTAATGCTCTGAATCAGGAAGGGGCAAAGGGTCAGGAGCGGGTAATAGCACTGGGACAAGGAAACAATACCGCGAGCTACGAACACACGTCTGAGGCTACTCTACAATAGCATTGAGACGCGCAGAGCCGCGGAAGGCATGGTCTATAAATAGATGACGCTGCGTTTAGCGCATGGAGCGAGCAAGGTCTTCAGCTCTGGACGGCCATGTTGGAAGTAGTACGGAATGTAAGCCCCGTTGAGACAAGGACCAGGAGGTCCAAAAGGGGCGTGATCTGAAGTTCATGACAGCATGCCTGCTCCGAAGGCCTTTTCCTCCAGGTTTGCCCTGGTGTAGTAGATGAAATCTTCTGAGTAACTGAGGATCCTTGATATTTGAAACAGGTGCCCAGGTCCTTTCGCTAGGAGGATATCCTTTCCACTCCACTAGGTATTGAAGATGGCCCCGCTTATACCTGGAGTCACAAATCCGGGACACCTCATATTCCAGTTGGTTGTCAACCAGTAGAGGAGGAGGTCTACTGGTTATTCGAGAGGATTGGATGTAGGGCTTCAATAGGGATGTGTGAAAAAA
This sequence comes from Ambystoma mexicanum, assembly GCF_040938575.1. Lineage (NCBI taxonomy): Eukaryota > Metazoa > Chordata > Amphibia > Caudata > Ambystomatidae > Ambystoma > Ambystoma mexicanum. The sequence continues at coordinate 1,512,509,925 of NC_090922.1, forward strand.
CTGGATGAATTCTTTTCCAGGAGTCAGGTAGCTTGATTCGATATGAGACAGGATTGATAATCTCCTTGATGGGAAATGGACCATAGTAGCAGGGAGCCAGCTTGTTTGGTCGCAAGTGTCGGGGGAGTAGTTTTGATGACAACCACACTCGGTCACCGACCGTATAGGAAGGACCTGGTCTTCTCTTGGAATCCGCATTCCTCTTGGTCTGTAATCTGGCTTTCTCTAAGTGTTCTTCAGCCTCCCGATGAATGTTGATATGAGTTTCGATCCAGGAGTCAACAGTAGGTACTGGTGTAGGGTAAGGAAGAACCGAGGGTAAAACCGATGTATGGAACCCCTGACTACAATAAAAAGGGCTAGTCTGTAGCGCTGAATGTTTGGAGTTGTTGTAAGTGAATTCCGCAACGGGTATCAGGAGAGACCAGTCATCCTGGACCTTGGTGGCGAAACATCGGAGATATTGTTCCAGGGTCTGATTTTCACGTTCTGTGGCTCCGTTGGTTTGGGGGTGATATCCTGAAGAGAGGGCACGTTGGATTCCTAGTACCCGACAGAGGTGTTTCCAGAATTGTGAAATGTATTGTGGACCCCAGTCAGATATGATCTTGGAAGGAAGCCCATGTAGTCGGAATATGTGTTCCAGAAATATTCCAGCTAGCTCTGAAGAGGAGGGTAGTTTCATCAGTGGCGTAAAATGGGCCATATGGGTAAACAAATCTATGGTGACCATGATGGTAGTATATCCTCGGGAAGGTGGTAACTCCACTATGAAGTCTTTAGCGATGATTTCCATGGTTTAGAGGGTAGAGTGGGCTGCAGAAGAAGACCCGCCTGTCTTTTGTTATCATGTTTATTTTGGGCACAGGTTATACAAGCCTCGATGTATTGCTGTACGTCAGACTTCATTTTTAGCCACCAGAACTGTCTCTGTATAAGACGGAGGGTGTTGGTGATACCTTGGTGCCCGGAATGGAGTGTGTCATGACAAAAGTTTATTATTTTTTGCTGTAACTTCCGAGTTGGAATGAGTAGTGCATTGTCCTTGAATAAGTAGCCTTCCTTGGCTCTTAATTTCCAGTGATTTCTTGTTGAAATGTCCTTCCATATTTCCGAGGATTCGGTTTGCGATTGGACTTCTTCCAGGAGATCAACTGCTTGGGCTACGAAGATCGTGGGAGAAAACATTTTAGGAAATGCCTTATCTTCAGTGGTCACATAGTCAAGACGGCGAGACAAGGCATCAGCGATCAGGTTCTGTGATCCAGGGACATGAGTAATGTGGAACTGATACTGGGCAGAAAAGTAGGCCCAACGTGCCTGACGACTGTTCCTGCACTCCAGTGACTGTAGAATCTGAAGGTTTCGATGATCAGTACGGACTTGGACAGGATGTCTGGCTCCCAGAAGTAGGTGTCGCCATTCAGTGAAGGCTTGGCGAATGGCTAAGAGTTCCTTTTCCAGGATGGAGTAGTGTGTTTCACTCGGAGTTAAGGTTCTTGAAAGATAAGCAATGGGATTTTCCAAATCGTCCTCCATCTTCTGCTTCAACACTGCTCCTATAGCATAATTAGAGGCATCCGTTTCCACTAAAAAGGGTGGACTTGTATTGGTTTGAGCCAAAATGGGAGCTTGTGTGAACTCGGTCTTCAAACGCTGGAATGCAGTTTTTTGTAATGTTGACCAGACAAATGGGGTATGCTTCTTTAGCAGAGCCACTATAGGTTGTACAATCTCGGAAAAGGTGGCTATGAACTTTCAGTAGAAATTGGCTAGTCCTAGGAAGGATTGGATTTGTTTCACGGACGTGTGAGTAGGCAAGGCGAGAATGGCCTTTACTTTTGAAGGGTCCATACCAATCCCCTCTGGACTAAGGATAAATCCCAGATAGTGCACAGAGGTATCGTGAAACAAACATTTTTCAGGCTTGGCTAAGAGGTGATGTTCCCGGAGTCTTTGTAGAACTACCTTAACATGTCCTTCATGCTTCAGAGGGTCCTTGGAAACAAATCAATATGTCGTCCAGATAGACAATGACGAAAAGAAACAACATATCAGAGAACACCCTATCCATAAAACGTTGGAATACTGCTGGGGCATTGGCTAGTCCAAAGGGCATGACCAGGTACTCGTAATGGCCAAAAGGTGTTCTAAAGGCGGTCTTCCACTCGTCTCCTCCCCGGATATGGATAAAATGGTAGGCACCCCTGAGATCCAATTTGGTGAATATTACTGCACCACTCACTGCCTCCAGGATATCCAATATCAAGGGTAGTGGGTATCGGTCCTTAAGAGTGCATTGATTTAGGCCACGATAATCAAGGCAAGGTCTAGGTTCCTGCTGGTGACTTTGAAGGTTTTATGGTACCATTTTCAGGGTTACTATCCAGATATTCTTTGAGTGCCTTTTTCTCAGGTTCGGAAAGGATAAACATCCTACTGAAAGGGATCACTGCCGAGGGTTCCGTTTCAATTGCGCAGTCTTCGGGTCTGTGTGGAGGTAAAGCCTGGACTATGGCAGTGGAAAAGACATCGGCAAATCCTTGGTAGGCCTCCGGGACCTGAATTATATTGGAGACCATGAGTGGGGTTTCTTGCCCCTTAGGTGGTTCCTCAGGGAGTGTTAAAGGAAGTTCCAGGGATAGACAATGAGACATACAAAACTCAGAGCCTAGGAATAATGATCCTGCTGTCCAGTTTATATACGGATTGTGTTTTGTAACCAGGGCATACCCAATACCCCAGGGTAGTGGGCGGACTTAATGATATCGAATCTGATTAGCTCTTGATGGTGGTTTATTGAGAGCTGGATTTCCTTGGTCTGTAGGCTTATGGGCCCTGAACTGAGGGGTCTTCCATCGATGGCTTCCACAGGCTGCATGGTGCTTCGTGCCTCATATGGGATTTGATGACTGACAACCCATTCCTGATCAATGAAGATTCCCATAGCTCCGCAGTCAACCAAGGCCAGAATGGGGCAGATCTTATTCTTCGAAGGTGAAAGAAATGCATGGAGAACGACCAGTCTGTTTTGTCCAGGAGAGTTCAAGGATGGAATTGATGTGGAGCAAAAATCTCTCTCCCGGATCTCTGTTCCATTTGAGATCGGGAGCTGGCGTTTCACGAACGCCGAGGAGGTGCCAGAGGACATTCCCTGACCAAATGTTTGTCTGAAGCACAATTCATACACAAACCCGTATGGATCCTTCTCACCCTTTCTTGAGGTGATATGGGTCCACGAAAGGCTCCAATTTGCATGGGTTCAGGTTCTGGGGCTGGACTTGGGTTTACGTCCGTTCTGGCTGTGCTCTCAAAGGAAGTCTTGGATGGGTTTCCCTTGGATTTCTTCCTTTCAGCCTTCCTTTCCTGGATGCGAAAGTCTATTTGCAAGGCCAGGTCCCAAAGCTAGTAATGCTCAGAATCAGGAAGGTTGAAAGGGTCAGGAGCGGGTAATAGCACTGGGACAAGGAAACAATACCGTGAGTTACGAACACACGTCTGAGGCTGCTCTACAATACCATTGAAACGCGCAGAGCCCCGGAAAGCGTGGTCTATAAATAGATCACGCCGCGTTCAGCGCATGGAGCGAGCAAGGGCTTCAGCGCTGGATGGCCATGTTGGAAGTAGTACGGAATGTAAGCCCCATTGAGACAAGGACCAGGAGGTCCAAAAGGGGTGTGATTTGAAGTTCATGACACGATGCACGAGAGTCTGACTGACGGCTCTGCCCCACTGGGCCAGTGAGCCAGACATCAAGGAGGCACTCCAGTCAATGGGCGATGCACGGGAATCTGGCTGATGGTTCTGCCCCACTGGGCCTGAGAGCCAGACATCAAGGTAGCACACCTGGCAGGGGGCGATGCACTGGAGTCTGAATGAGACTGCCCCACTGGGCCTGAGGACCAGACATCGTGGTAGCACTGAAGGCAGGGGGAGATGCACAGGAGTCTTAATTATGGTTCTGCCCCACTGGGCCAGAGAGCCAGGCATCGTGGTAGAACTCCAGGCAGGGGGCGATGCACGGGAGTCGGACTGAGAGCCAGGCATCATGGTAGCACTCCAGGCAGGGGGCGATGCATAGGAGTCTTAATTGTGGCTCTGCCCCAATGGCCGGAGAGCCAGGCATCGTAGTAACTCCAGGCATAGGGCGATGCACGGGAGTCTGACTGGTGGTTGTGCCCCATTGGGCCAGAGAGCCAGACATCATGGTAGCACTCCCGGCAGGGAGCGATGCACGGGAGTCTGACTGAGAACCTGGCAATTGATAGCACTCCATGGAGGGGGCAATGCACGGGAGACTGAATGATACTGCCCACTGGGCCTGAGGGCCAGGCATCGTGGTAGCACTCAAAGAAGGGGGAGATGCACAGGAGTCTTAATTATGGTTCTGCCCCACTGGGCCACAGAGCCAGGCATCGTGGTAGAACTCCAGGCAGGGGGCGATGCACAGGAGTCTTAATTATGGCTCTGCCCCAATGGCCGGAGAGCCAGGCATCGTAGTAACTCCAGGCATGGGGCGATGCACGGGAGTCTGACTGGTGGTTGTGCCCCATTGAGCCAGAGAGCCAGACATCATGGTAGCACTCCCGGCAGGGGGATGCACGGGAATCTGACTGAGAACCTGGCAATTGATAGCCCTCCATGGAGGGGGCCATGCACGGGAGACTGAATGATACTGCCCACTGGGCCTGAGGGCCAGACATCGTGGTAGCACTCCAGGTAGGGGGCGATGCACGGGAGTCTGAATGAGACTGCCCCACTGGGCCAGAGAGCCAGGCATCATGGTAGCACTCCAGGCAGGGCGCGATGCACCGGAGTCTGACTCACGGCTCTGCCCCATTGGACCAGAGAGCCAGACATCATGGTAGCGTTCCAGGCAGGGGGCGTTGCACGGGAGTCTGACTGATGGTTCAGGCCACATGGCCAGAGAGCCACACATCAATGTAGCACTCCAGGCAGTGGGCGATACATGGGAGTCTAATTGATGGTTCTGCCCCACTGGGCCTGAGAGCCAGACATCAAGGTAGCACTCCAGGCAGGATGCGATGCACGACAGTCTGACTGAGAGCCAGACATCATGGTAGCCCTCCAGGAAGGGGGCGATACACGAGAGTCTGAATAAGAGCCCGGCATCATGGTAGTACTCGAGGCAGGGGGCGATGCACGGGAGTCTGACTGAGAGCCAGGCATCATGGTAGCACTGCAGGCAGGGGGCATTGCACGGGAGTCTGACTGATGGTCCTGGCCACATGGCCAGAGAGCCAGACATCAAGGTAGCACTCCAGGCAGGGGGTGATGCACGGGAGTCTGACTGATGGTTCTGCCCCACTGGGCTTGAGAGCCAGACATCAAGGTAGCACTCCAGGCAGGGCACAATGCACGAGAGTCTGACTGAGAGCCAGACATCATGGTAGCACTCCAGGAAGGGGGCGATACACGAGAGTCTGACTAAGAGCCTGGCATCATGATAGTACTCGAGGCAGTGGGCGATGCACGGGAGTCTGACTGAGAGCCAGGCATCATGGTAGCACTCCAGGCAGGGGGCGTTGCATGCGAGTCTGACTGATGGTTCTGCCCCATTGGGCCTGAGAGCCAGACATCAAGGTAGCACTCCAGGCCGGGTGTGATGCACGAGAGTCTGACTGAGAGCCAGACATCATGGTAGCACTCTAGGAAGGGGGCGATGCACGAGAGTCTGACTAAGAGCCTGGCATCATGGTAGCACTCAAGGCAGGGGGCGATGCACGGGAGTCTGACTGAGAGCCAGGCATCATGGTAGCACTCCAGGCAGGGGGCGATGCACGAGAGTCTGACTGATGGTTCTGCCCCACTGGGACTGAGAGCCAGACAACAAGGTAGCACTCCAGGCAGGGGACGATGCAGGGGAGTCTGACTGATGGTTCTGCCCCACTGGGCTTGAGAGCCAGACATCAAGGTAGCAATCCAGGCAGGGTGCGATGCACGCGAGTCTGACTGAGGGCCATACATCATAGTAGCACTCTAGGCAGGGGGCGATGCACGAGAGTCTGACTGAGAGCCAGGCATCATGGTAGCACTCCAGGCAGGGGGCGATGCACGGGAGTCTGACTGATGGTTCTGCCCCACTGGGCCTGAGAGCCAGACATCAAGGTAGCACTCCAGGCAGGGTGCGATGCACGAGAGTCTGACTGAGAGCCAGACATCATGGTAGCACTCTAGGCAGTGGGCGATGCACGAGAGTCTGACTGAGAGCCAGGCATCATGGTAGCACTCCAGGCAGGAGCGATGCACGTTAGTCTGATTGAGAGCCAGGCATCATGGTAGCACTCCTGGTAGGGGGCGATGCACGGGAGTCTGATGGTTCTGCCCCACTAGGCCAGAGAGCCAAACATCATGGTAGCACTCCAGGCAGCGTGTGATGCACAGGAGTCTGATTGACGCTTCCGCATCATTGGGCCAGACAGCCAGACATCAAGGTAGCACTCCAGGCAGGGGGCGATGCACAGGAGTCTGATGGTTCTGCCCCACTAGGCCAGAGAGCCAAACATCATGGTAGCACTCCAGGCAGCGGGTGATGCACGGGAGTCTGACTGATGCTTCCGCATCATTGGGCCAGACAGCCAGACATCAAGGTAGCACTCCTGGTAGGGGGCGATGCACGAGAGTCTGATGGTTCTGCCCCACTAGGCCAGAGAGCCAAACATCATGGTAGCACTCCAGGCAGCGGGTGATGCACGGGAGTCTGACTGACGCTTCCGCATGATTGGGCCAGACAGCCAGACATCAAGGTAGCACTCCAGCAGGGGGCGATGCACGGGAGTCTGACTGATGGTTCTGCCACACTGGGCCTGGGACAAGGCATCATGGTAGCACTCCAGGAAGTGGGCGATGCACGAGAGTCTGACTGAGAGCCAGACATCATGGTAGCACCCCAGGCAGGAGCGATGCACGGGAGTCTGACTGATGGTTCTGCCCCACTGGGCCAGAGAGCCAGACATCATGGTAGCACTCCAGGCAGGGGGCGATGCACAGGAGTCTGAATTAAGGCTCTGCCCCACTGGGCCAGAGAGCCAGACATCATGGTAGCGCTCCAGGCAGGGGGCGTTGCACAGGAGTCTGACTGATGGTTCTGCCACACTGGGCCTGGGACAAGGCATCATGGTAGCACTCCAGGAAGTGGGCGATGCACGAGAGTCTGACTGAGAGCCAGACATCATGGTAGCACCCCAGGCAGGAGCGATGCACGGGAGTCTGACTGATGGTTCTGCCCCACTGGGCCAGAGAGCCAGACATCATGGTAGCACTCCAGGCAGGGGGCGATGCACAGGAGTCTGAATTAAGGCTCTGCCCCACTGGGCCAGAGAGCCAGACATCATGGTAGCGCTCCAGCCAGGGGGCGTTGCACAGGAGTCTGACTGATGGTTCTGGCCACATGGCCAGAGAGCCAGACATCAAGGTAGCACTCCAGGCAGGGGGCGATGCACAGGAGTCTAACTGATAGTTCTGCCCCACTGGGCCTGAGAACCAGGCATCAAGGTAGCACTCCAGGCAGGGTGCGATGCACGAGAGTGTCACAGAGAGCAAGACATCATGGTAGCACTCCAGGAAGGGGGCGATGCACGGGAGTTTGACTGATGGTTCTGCCACACTGGGCCTGGGACAAGGCATCATGGTAGCACTCCAGGCAGGGTGTGATGCATGAGAGTCTGAGAGCCAGACATCATGGTAGCACCCCAGGCAGGAGCGATGCACGGGAGTCTGACTGATGGTTCTGCCCCACTGGGCCAGAGAGCCAGACATCATGGTAGCACTCCAGGCAGGGGGCGATGCACAGGAGTCTGAATTAAGTCTCTGCCCCACTGGGCCAGAGAGCCAGACATCATGGTAGCGCTCCAGACAGGGGGTGTTGCACAGGAGTCTGACTGATGGTTCTGGCCACATGGCCAGAGAGCCAGACATCAAGGTAGCACTCCAGGCAGGGGGCGATGCACGGGAGTCTAACTGATAGTTCTGCCCCACTGGGCCTGAGAACCAGACATCAAGGTAGCACTCCAGGCAGGGTGCGATGCACGAGAGTGTCACGGAGAGCAAGACATCATGGTAGCACTCCAGGAAGGGGGCGATGCACGAGAGTCTGACTAAGAGCCTGGCATCATGGTAGTACTCGAGGCAGTTGGCAATGCATGGGAGTCTGACTGAGAGCCTGGCCTTGTGTTAGCCCTCCAGGTAGGGGGCGATGCACGAGAGTCTCACTGAGAGCCAGGCATCATGGTAGCGCTCCAGGCAGGGGGTGTTGCACGGGAGTCTAACTGATGGTTCTGGCCATATGGCCAGGGAGCCAGACATCAAGGTAGCGCTCCAGGCAGGGGGCGATGCACGGGAGTCTCAATGATGATTCTGCCCCATTGGGCCTGAGAGCCAGACATCAAAGTAGCACTCCAGGCAGGGTGTGATGCAAGAGAGTCTGAGTGAGAGCCAGACATCATGGTAGCATTCCAGGAAGGGGGCGATGCACGAGATTCTGACTAAGAGCCTGGCATCATGGTAGCACTCCAGGCTGGGGGCGATGCACGGGAGTCTGACTGAGAGCCAGGCATCATGGTAGCACTCCAGGCAGGGGTCGATTCACGGGAGTCTGATTGAGACCAGGCATCATGGTAGCACTCCTGGCAGGAGCGATGCACGGGAGTCTGATTGAGAGCCAGGCATCATGGTAGTACTCCAGGCAGCGGGTGATGCACAGGAGTCTGACTGACGATTCTGCATCATTGGGCCAGGGAGCCAGACATCAAGGTAGCACTCTAGGCAGGGGGCGATGCACGGGTGTCTGAATGAGACTACCCCACTGGGCCAGAGAGCCAGACATCAAGGTAGCACTGCAGGCAGCGGGTGATGCACGGGAGTCTGACAGATGCTTCTGCATCATTGGGCCAGGGAGTCAGAAATCATGGTAGCACTCTAGGCAGGGGGCGATGCACGGGTGTCTGAATGAGACTACCCCACTGGGCCAGAGAGCCAGACATCAAGGTAGCACTCCAGGCAGTTTGCGATGCACGAGAGCCTGACTGAGAACCAGACATCATGGTAGCACTCCAGGCATGGTGCGATGCACGAGAGTCTGACTGAGAGCCAGACATCATGGTAGCACTCCAGTCAGGAGAGATGCACGGGAGTCTGACTGATGGTTCTGCCCCACTGGGCCTCGGAGCAGGCATCATGGTAGCACTCCAGGCAGGGGGCGATGCATGAGAGTCTGACTGAGAGCCAGGCATCATGGTAGCACTCCAGGCAGAGGGCGATGCACGGGAGTCTGAATGATACTTCCCACTGGGCTTGAGGGCCAGACATCGTGGTAGCACTCCAGGCAGGGGGCAATGCACAGGAGTCTGAATGAGACTGTCCCACTGGGCCAGAGAGCCAGGCATCATGGTACCACTCCAGGCAGGAGGCGATGCATGGGCGTCTGACTGATGGTTCTGGCCACTGGGCCAGAGAGCAGGACATGTTGTTAGCACTCCAGGCAGGGCGCCATGCAAGAGAGTCTGATTGACGGCTCTGCCCCACTTGGCCAGAGAGCCAGACATCGTGGTAGCGCTACAGGCAGGGGGCGTTGCACGGGAGTCTGACTAACGGTTCTGGTCACATGGACAGAGAGCCAGACATCAAGATAGCACTCCAGGCAATGGGCGATGCACGGGAGTCTGACTGATGGTTCTGCCCTACTGGGCCTGAGGGCCAGACATCGTGGTAGCACTCCAGGCAGGGGGCAATGCATGGGAGTCTGACTGATGATTCTGGCCACTAGGCCAGAGAGCGGGACATCATGGTAGCACTCCAGGCAGAGCGCGATGCACAAGAGTCTGACTGACGGCTCTGCCCCACTGGGCCATAGAGCCAGACATCATGGTAGCGCTACAGGCAGGGGGCGTTGCACGGGAGTCTGACTAATGGTTCTGCCCACATGGACAGAGAGCCAGACATCAAGGTAGCACTCCAGGCAATGGGCGATGCACGGGAGTCTGACTGATGGTTCTTCCCCACTGGGCCAGAGAGCCAGACATCATGGTAGCACTCCAGGCAGGGGGCGATGTACAGGAGTCTGAATGATACTGCCCCACTGGGCCTGAGGGCCAGACATCGTGGTAGCACTCCATGCAGGGGGCGATGCATGGGAGTCTGACTCATCGTTCTGGCCACTGGGCCAGAGAGCGGGGCATCATGGTAGCACTCCAGGCAGAGCGCAATGCACAAGAGTCTGACTGACGGCTCTGCCCCACTGGGCCAGAGAGCCAGACACCAAGGTAGCACTCCAGGGAATGGGCGATGCACGGGAGTCTGACTGATGGTTCTGCACCACTGGGCCTGAGAGCCAGACATCAGGTAGCACTCCTGGCAGGGGGCGATGCACGTGTGTCTGAATGAGACTGCCCCACTGGGCCTGAGGACCAGACATCGTGGTAGCACTCCAGGCAGGGAGAGATGCACAGGAGTCTGAATTATGGTTCTGCCCCACTGGGCCGGAGAGCAAGGCATCGTGGTAGAACTCCAGACATGGGGCGATACACAGGAGTCTGAATGATGGCTCTGCCGCACTGGGCCAGAGAGCCAGACATCATCGTAGCACTCCAGGCAGGGGGCGATGCATGGGAGTCTGACTGATGGTTCTGCCCCACTGGTCCTGAGAGCCACACATCAAGGTAGCACTCCAGGCAGGGTGTGATGCACGAGAGTCTGACTGAGAGCCAGACATCATGGTAGCACTCCAGGAAGGGTGCGATGCACGAGGGTCTGACTAAGAGCCTGGCATCATGGTAGCACTCCAGACAGGGGGCGATGCACGAGAGTATGACAGAGCCATGCTCTGCATGATACATGATACTCCCGTGCATCGCCCACTACCTGGAGTGCTACCACGATGTCTGGCCCTCAGGCCCAGTGGGAAGTATCATTCAGACTCCCGTGCATCGCCCCCTGCCTGGAGTGCTATCAGTTGCCAAGTTCTCAGTCAGACTCTCGTGCATCGCTCCCTGCCTGGAGTGCTACCATGTCTGGCTCTCTGGCACAGTGGGGCAGAGCCGTCAGTCAGACTCCGGTGCATCTCCCCTTGCCTGGAGTGCTACCATGATGTCCGGCTCTCTGGCCCAGTGGGTCACAACCAGCAGTCAGACTCCCATGCATCGCCCCATGCCTGGAGTTCTACCACAATACCTGGCTTTCCGGCCCAGTGGGGCAGAACCATAATTCAGACTCCTGTGCATCTCCCCTGACCTGGAGTGCTACCACGATGTCTGGTCCTCAGGCCCAGTGGGGCAGTCTCATTCAGACTCCCGTGCATCGCCCATTGCCTGGAGGACTACCTTGATGTCTGGCTCTCTGGCCATTCAGGCAGAGCCGTCAATCAGACTCTCGTGCATCGCGCCCTGCATGGAGTGCTACCATGATGTCCTGCTCTCTGGCCCAGTGGCCAGAACCATCAGTCAGACTCCCATGCATCGCCTCCTGCCTGGAGTGCTTACATGATGCCTGGCTCTCTGGCCCAGTGGGACAGTCTCATTCAGACTCCCGTGCATTGCCCCCTGCCTGGAGTGCTACCACGATCTCTGGCCCTCAGGCCCAGTGGGGCAGTATCATTCAGACTCCTGTGCATCGCCCCTGCCTGGAGTGCTACCTTGATGTCTGGCTCTCCGGCCATGTGGCCAGAACCATTAGTCAGACTCTCGTGCATTGCCCCCTTCCTGGAGTACTACCATGATGTCTGGCTCTCAGTCAGACTATCGTGCATCACACCCTGCCTGGAGTGCTACCTTGATGTCTGGCTCTCAGGCCCAGTGGGGCAGAGCCATCAGACTCCCGTGCATCACCCCTGCCTGGAGTGATACCTTGATGTCTGGCTCTCCGGCTATGTGGCCAGAACCATCAGTCAGACTCCCGTGCAACATCCCCTGTCTGGAGCCCTACCATGATGCCTGGCTCTCAGTCAGACTCTCGTGCATCGCCCCCTGCCTGGAGTGCTACCATGATGCCAGGCTCTCAGTCAGACTCTTGTGCATTGCACCCTGCCTGGATTGCTACCTTGATGTCTGGCACTCAGGCCCAGTGGGGCAGAACTGTCAATTATACTCCTGTGCATTGCCCCCTGCCTGGAGTGCTACATTGATGTCTGGCTCTCTGGCCCAGTGGGGCAGAGCCATCAGTCAGACTCCCATGCATCGCGCCCTGCCTTGAGTGCTACCATGATGCCTGGATCTCCGGCCCCGTGGGGCAGTCTCATTCAGACTCCCGTGCATCGCCCACTACCTGGAGTGCTACCACGATGTCTGGCCCTCAGGCCCAGTGGGCAGTATCATTCAGACGCCCGTGCATCGCCCCCTGCCTGGAGTGCTATCAATTGCCAGGTTCTCAGTCAGACTCTCATGCATCGCTCCCTGCCTGGAGTGCTACCATGTCTGGCTCTCTGGCACAGTGGGGCAGAGCCATCAGTCAGACTCCCGTGCATCTCCCCTTGCCTGGAGTGCTACCATGATGCCTGGCTCTCAGTCAGACTCTCGTGCATCGCCCCCTGCCTGGAGTGCTACCATGATGCCTTGCTCACAGGCCCAGTGGGGCAGAACCATCAGTCAGACTCCCGTGCATCGCTCCTGCCTGGAGTGCTACCGTGATGTCTGGCCCTCAGGCCCAGTGGGGCAGTCTCATTCAGACTCCCATGCATCGCCCCCTGCCTGGAGTGCTACCATGATGTCTGGATCTCAGTCAGATTCTCGTGCATCGCACCCTGCCTGGAGTGCTACCATGATGTCTGGCTCTCAGTCAGACCCTCGTGCATCGCACCCTGCCTGGAGTGCTACTGTGATGTCTGGCTCTCAGGCCCAGTGGGTCAGAACCATCAGTCAGACTCCCATGCATCGCCCCCTGCCTTGAGTGCTACCTTGATGTCTGGCTCTCTGGCCCAGTGAGGTAGTCTCATTCAGACACCCATGCATCGCCCCCTGCCTAGAGTGCTACCATGATGTCTGGCTCCCTGGCCCAATGATGCGGAAGCATCAGTCGAACTCCTGTGCATCACCCGCTGCCTGGAGTGCTACCATGATGTCTGGCTCTCTGGCCCAGTGGGACAGAACCATCAGTCAGACTCCCGTACATCGCCCCCTGCCTGAAGTACTACCATGATGCCTGGCTCTCAATCAGACTAACGTGCATCGCTCCTGCCTGGAGTGCTACCATGATGCCTGGCTCTCAGTCAGACTCTCGTGCATCTGCCACTGCCTGGAGTGCTACCAAGATGCCAGGCTCTCAGTCAGACTCTCGTGCATCACCCCCTGCCTAGAGTGCTACCATGATGTCTGGCTCTCAGTCAGACTCTCGTGCATCGCCCCCTGCCTAGAGTGCTACCATGATGTCTGGCTCTCAGTCAGATTCTCGTGCATCGCACCCTGCCTGGAGTGCTACCATGATGTCTGGCTCTCAGTCAGACTCTCGTGCATCGCACCCTGCCTGGAGTGCGACTGTGATGTCTGGCTCTCAGGCCCAGTGGGTCAGAACCATCAGTCAGACTCCCGTGCATCGCCCCCTGCCTTGACTGCTAGCTTGATGTCTTGCTCTCTGGCCCAGTGGGGTAGTCTCATTCAGACACCCGTGCATCGCCCCCTGCCTAGAGTGCTACCATGATGTCTGGCTCCCTTGCCCAATGATGCAGAAGCGTCAGTCGAACTCCCGTGCAACACCCGCTGCCTGGAGTGCTACCATGATGTCTGGCTCTCTGGCCCAGTGGGACAGAACCATCAGTCAGACTCTCGTGCATCGCCCCCTTCCTGGCGTGCTGCCATGATGTCTGGCTCTCAATCAGACTCTCGTGCATTACACCCTGCCTGGAGTGCTACCTTGATGTCTGGCTCTCAGGCCCAGTGGGGCAGAACCATCAGTCAGACTCCTGTGCATCGCCCCCTGCCTGGAGTGCCACCTTGATGTCTGGCTCTCAGGCCATGTGGCCAGAACCATCAGTCAGACTCCTGTGCATTGCCCCCTGCCCGGAGCGCTACCATGATGCCTGGCTCTCAGTCAGACTCTCGTGCATCGCTCCCTGCCTGGAGTGCTACCATGATGCCTGGCTCTCAGTCAGACTCCTGTGCATCACCCCCTGCCTCGAGTACTACCATGATGTCTGGCTCTCAGTCAGACTCGTGTGCATCGCTCCCTGCCTGGAGTGCTACCTTGATGTTTGGCTCTCTGGCCCAGTGGGGCAGAGCCGTCATTCAGACTCCCGTGCATTGCCCCCTGCCTGGTGTGCTACCATGATGTCTGGCTCTCTGGACCAGTGGGACAGAACCATCAGTCAGACTCCCGTGCATCGCCCATTGCCTTGAGTGCTACCTTGATGTCTGGCTCTCTGGCCCAGTGGCCAGAACCATCAGTCAGGCTCCCATGAATCGTCTCCTGCCTGAAGTGTTACCATGATGTCTGGCTCTCTGGCCCAGTGGGGCAGAGCCGTCATTCAGACTCCCGTGCATTGCCCCCTGCCTGGTGTGCTACCATGATGTCTGGCACTCTGGACCAATGGGGCAGAACCATTAGTCAGACTGCCGTGCATCGCCCATTGCCTTGAGTGCTACCTTGATGTCTGGCTCTCTGGCCCAGTGGCCAGAACCATCAGTCAGACTCCCATGCATCGCCCTCTGCCTGGAGTGCTACCGCGATGTCTGGCCCTCAAGCCCATTGGGGCAGTAATATTCAGACTCCCGTGCATCACCCCCTGCCTGGAGTGCTACCATGATGTCTGGCTCTAAGTCAGACTCTGGAGTGCTACCATGATGCCTTGCTCCCAGGCCCATTGGGACAGAACCATCAGTCAGACTCCCATGCATCGCTCCTGCCTGGAGTGCTACCATGATGTGTGGCTCTCAGTCAGACTCCCGTGCATCGCACCCTGCCTTGAGTGCTACCATGATGTCAGGCTCTCTGGCCCAGTGGGGTAGTCTCATTCAGACACCCGTGCATCGCCCCCTGCCTAGAGTGCTACCATGATGTCTGGCTCCCTGGCCCAATGATGCGGAAGCGTCAGTCGAACTCCCGTGCATCACCCGCTGCCTGGAGTGCTACCTTGATGTCTGGCTCTCAGGCCCAGTGGGGCAGAACCATCAGTGAGACTCCCGTGCATCGCACCCTGGCTGGAGTGCTACCTTGATGTCTGGCTCTCAGGCCCAGTGGGCCAGAACCATCAGTCAGACTCCCATGCATCGCCCCCTGCCTGGAGTGCTACCGCGATGTCTGGCCCTCAGGCCCATTGGGGCAGTAATATTCAGACTCCCGTGCTTCGCCCCCTGCTTGGAGTGCTACCATGATGTCTGGCTCTAAGTCAGACTCTGGAGTGCTACCATGATGCCTTGCTCCCAGGCCCATTGGGACAGAACCATCAGTCAGACTCCCATGCATCGCTCCTGCCTGGAGTGCTACCATGATGTCTGGCTCTCAGTCAGACACCCGTGCATCGCCCCCTGCCTAGAGTGCTACCATGATGTCTGGCTCCCTGGCCCAATGATGCGGAAGCGTCAGTCGAACTCCCGTGCATCACCCGCTGCCTGGAGTGCTACCTTGATGTCTGGCTCTCAGGCCCATTGGGGCAGAACCATCAGTGAGACTCCCGTGCATCGCACCCTGCCTGGAGTGCTACCTTGATGTCTGGCTCTCAGGCCCAGTGGGGCAGAACCATCAGTCAGACTCCCGTGCATCGCCCCCTGCCTTGAGTGCTACCTTGATGTCTGGCTCTCTGGCCCAGTGGGGTAGTCTCATTCAGACACCCGTGCATCGCACCCTGCTTGGAGTGCTACCTTGATGTCTGGCTCTCAGGCCCAGTGGGGCAGAACCATCAGTCAGACTCCCGTGCATCGCCCCCTGCCTAGAGTGCTACCATGATGTCTGGCTCCCTGGCCCAAGGATGCGGAAGCGTCAGTCGAACTCCCGTGCATCACCCGCTCCCTGGAGTGCTACCTTGATGTCTGGCTCTCAGGCCCAGTGGCCCAGAACCATCAGTCAGACTCCCGTGCAACACCCCCTGCCTGGAGCGCTACCATGATGCCTGCCTCTCAATCAGACTCTCGTGCATCGCTCCCTGCCTGGAGTGCTACCATGATGCCTGGCTCTCAGTCAGACTACTGTGCATCACCCCCTGCCTCGAGTACTACCATGATGCCAGGCTCTTAGTCAGACTCTCGTGCATCGCCCCCTTCCTGGAGTGCTACCATGATGTCTGGCTCTCAGTCAGACTCTTGTGAATCGCACCTTGCCTGGAGTTCTACCACGATGCCTGGCTCTCTGGCCCAGTGGGGCAGAACCATAATTAAGACTCCTGTGCATCTCCCCCTGCCTTCAGTGCTACCACGATGTCTGGTCCTCAGGCCCAGTGGGGCAGTCTCATTCAGACTCCAGTGCATCGCCCCCTGCCAGGTGTGCTACCTTGTTGTTTGGCTCTCAGGCCCAGTGGGGCAGAACCATCAGTTAGACTCCCGTGCAACGCCCCCTGCCTGGAGCACTAGCATAATGTCTGGCTCTCTGTCCCAGTGGGGCAGAGCCGTCATTGAGACACCCGTGCATCTCCCCCTGCCTGGTGTTGTCCATGATGTCTGGCTCTCTGGACCAGTGGGGCAGAACCATCAATCAGACTCCCGTGCATCGCCCATTGCCTGGAGTGCTACCGCGATGTCTGGCTCTCTGGCCATGTGGCCAGAACCATCAGTCAGACTCCCGTGCAACGCCCCCTGCCTGTAGTGCTACCATGATGTCTGGCTCTCTGGCCCAGTGGGGCAGAGCCGTCAGTCAGACTCTCTTGCATCGCCTCCTGCCTGGAGTGCTAACATGATGCCTGGCTCTCTGGCCCAGTGGGACAGTCTCATTCAGACTCCCGTTCATCGCCCCCTGCCTGGAGTGCTACCATGATGCCTGGCTCTCAGTCAGACTCTCGTGCATCGCCCACTGCCTGGAGTGCTACCATGATGCCTTGTCCCAGGCCCAGTGGGGCAGAACCATCAGTCAGACTCCCGTGCATCTCTCCTGCCTGGAGTGCTACCATAATGCCAGGCTCTCAGTCAGATTCTCGTGCATCAACCCTTGCCTAGAGTGCAACCATGATGTCTGGCTCTCAGTCAGACTCTCGTGCATTGCGCCCTGCCTGGAGTGCTACCATGATGTCCTACTCTTTGGCCCAGTAGCCAGAACCATCAGACAGACTCCCATGCATCGCCTCCTGCCTGGAGTGCTATCATGATGCCTGGCTCTCAGTCGCACTCTCGTGCATCGCCCCCCGCCTGGAGTGCTACCAGGATGCCTTGTTCACAGGCCCAATGGGGCAGAACCATCAGTCAGACTCCCGTGTATCGCTCCTGCGTGGAGTGCTACCATGATGTCTGGCCCTCAGGCCCAGTGGGGCAGTCTCATTCAGACTCCCGTGCATCTCCCATGTCCTGGAGTGCTACCATGATGTCTGGCTCTCAGTCAGACTCTCGTGCATCGCTCCCTGCCTGGAGTGCTACCATGATGCCTGGCTCTCAGTCAGACTCCTGTGCATCACCCCCTGCCTCGAGTACTACCATGATGCCAGGCTCTTAGTCAGACTCTCGTGCATTGCCCCGTTCCTGGAGTGCTAACATGATGTCTGGCTCTCAGTCAGACTCTCGTGCATCGCACCTTGCCTAGAGTGCTACCATGATGTCTGGCTCCCTGGCCCAATGATGCAGAAGCGTCAGTCGAACTCCCGTGCATCACCCGCTGCCTGGAGTGCTACCATGATGTGTGGCTCTCTGGCCCAGTGGGACAGAACCATCAGTCAGACTCCCGTGCATCGCCCCCTGCCTGGAGTACTACCATGATGCCTGGCTCTCAGTCAGACTCACGTGCATCGCCCCCTGCCTGGAGTGCTACCATGATGCCAGGCTCTTAGTCAGACTCTCGTGCATCGCCCCCTTCCTGGAGTGCTACCATGATGTCTGGCTCTCAGTCAGACTCTTGTGCATCGCTCCCTGCCTGGAGTGCTACCTTGATGTTTGGCTCTCTGGCCCAGTGGGGCAGAGCCGTCATTCAGACTCCCATGCATTGCCCCCTGCCTGGTGTGCTACCATGATGTCTGGATCTCTGGACCAGTGGGGCAGAACCATCAGTCAGACTCCCGTGCATCGCCCATTGCCTTGAGTGCTACCTTGATGTCTGGCTCTCTGGCCCAGTGGCCAGAACCATCAGTCAGACTCCCATGAATCGCCTCCTGCCTGAAGTGCTACCATGATGTCTGGCTCTCTGGCCCAGTGGGGCAGAGCCGTCATTCAGACTCCCGTGCATTGCCCCCTGCCTGGTGTGCTACCATGATGTCTGGCTCTCTGGACCAATGGGGCAGAACCATTAGTCAGACTCCCGTGCATCGCCCATTGCCTTGAGTGCTACCTTGATGTCTGGCTCTCTGGCCCAGTGGCCAGAACCATCAGTCAGACTCCCATGCATCGCCCCCTGCCTGGAGTGCTACCGCGATGTCTGGCCCTCAAGCCCATTGGGGCAGTAATATTCAGACTCCCGTGCATCACCCCCTGCCTGGAGTGCTACCATGATGTCTGGCTCTAAGTCAGACTCTGGAGTGCTACCATGATGCCTTGCTCCCAGGCCCATTGGGACAGAACCATCAGTCAGACTCCCATGCATCGCTCCTGCCTGGAGTGCTACCATGATGTCTGGCTCTCAGTCAGACTCCCGTGCATCGCACCCTGCCTTGAGTGCTACCATGATGTCAGGCTCTCTGGCCCAGTGGGGTAGTCTCATTCAGACACCCGTGCATCGCCCCCTGCCTAGAGTGCTACCATGATGTCTGGCTCCCTGGCCCAATGATGCGGAAGCGTCAGTCGAACTCCCGTGCATCACCCACTGCCTGGAGTGCTACCTTGATGTCTGGCTCTCAGGCCCAGTGGGGCAGAACCATCAGTGAGACTCCCGTGCATCGCACCCTGGCTGGAGTGCTACCTTGATGTCTGGCTCTCAGGCCCAGTGGGGCAGAACCATCAGTCAGACTCCCGTGCATGCCCCCTGCCTTGAGTGCTACCTTGATGTCTGGCTCTCTGGCCCAGAGGGGGTAGTCTCATTCAGACACCCGTGCATCGCACCCTGCCTGGAGTGCTAACTTTATGTCTGGCTCTCAGGCCCAGTGGGGCAGAACCATCAGTCAGACTCCCGTGCATCGCCCCCTGCCTAGAGTGCTACCATGATGTCTGGCTCCCTGGCCCAAGGATGCGGAAGCGTCAGTCGAACTTCCGTGCATCACCCGCTCCCTGGAGTGCTACCTTGATGTCTGGCTCTCAGGCCCAGTGGGCCAGAACCATCAGTCAGACTCCCGTGCAACGCCCCCTGCCCGGAGCGCTACCATGATGCCTGGCTCTCAATCAGACTCTTGTGCATCGCTCCCTGCCTGGAGTGCTACCTTGATGTTTGGCTCTCTGGCCCAGTGGGGCAGAGCCGTCATTCAGACTCCCGTGCATTGCCCCCTGCCTGGTGTGCTACCATGATGTCTGGATCTCTGGACCAGTGGGGCAGAACCATCAGTCAGACTCCCGTGCATCGCCCATTGCCTTGAGTGCTACCTTGATGTCTGGCTCTCTGGCCCAGTGGCCAGAACCATCAGTCAGACTCCCATGAATCGCCTCCTGCCTGAAGTGCTACCATGATGTCTGGCTCTCTGGCCCAGTGGGGCAGAGCCGTCATTCAGACTCCCGTGCATTGCCCCCTGCCTGGTGTGCTACCATGATGTCTGGCTCTCTGGACCAATGGGGCAGAACCATTAGTCAGACTCCCGTGCATCGCCCATTGCCTTGAGTGCTACCTTGATGTCTGGCTCTCTGGCCCAGTGGCCAGAACCATCAGTCAGACTCCCATGCATCGCCCCCTGCCTGGAGTGCTACCGCGATGTCTGGCCCTCAAGCCCATTGGGGCAGTAATATTCAGACTCCCGTGCATCACCCCCTGCCTGGAGTGCTACCATGATGTCTGGCTCTAAGTCAGACTCTGGAGTGCTACCATGATGCCTTGCTCCCAGGCCCATTGGGACAGAACCATCAGTCAGACTCCCATGCATCGCTCCTGCCTGGAGTGCTACCATGATGTCTGGCTCTCAGTCAGACTCCCGTGCATCGCACCCTGCCTTGAGTGCTACCATGATGTCAGGCTCTCTGGCCCAGTGGGGTAGTCTCATTCAGACACCCGTGCATCGCCCCCTGCCTAGAGTGCTACCATGATGTCTGGCTCCCTGGCCCAATGATGCGGAAGCGTCAGTCGAACTCCCGTGCATCACCCGCTGCCTGGAGTGCTACCTTGATGTCTGGCTCTCAGGCCCAGTGGGGCAGAACCATCAGTGAGACTCCCGTGCATCGCACCCTGGCTGGAGTGCTACCTTGATGTCTGGCTCTCAGGCCCAGTGGGGCAGAACCATCAGTCAGACTCCCGTGCATGCCCCCTGCCTTGAGTGCTACCTTGATGTCTGGCTCTCTGGCCCAGAGGGGGTAGTCTCATTCAGACACCCGTGCATCGCACCCTGCCTGGAGTGCTACCTTGATGTCTGGCTCTCAGGCCCAGTGGGGCAGAACCATCAGTCAGACTCCCGTGCATCGCCCCCTGCCTAGAGTGCTACCATGATGTCTGGCTCCCTGGCCCAAGGATGCGGAAGCGTCAGTCGAACTCCCGTGCATCACCCGCTCCCTGGAGTGCTACCTTGATGTCTGGCTCTCAGGCCCAGTGGGCCAGAACCATCAGTCAGACTCCCGTGCAACGCCCCCTGCCCGGAGCGCTACCATGATGCCTGGCTCTCAATCAGACTCTCGTGCATCGCTCCCTGCCTGGAGTGCTACCATGATGCCTGGCTCTCAGTCAGACTACTGTGCATCACCCCCTGCCTCGAGTACTACCATGATGCCAGGCTCTTAGTCAGACTCTCGTGCATCGCCCCCTTCCTGGAGTGCTACCATGATGTCTGGCTCTCAGTCAGACTCTTGTGAATCGCACCTTGCCTGGAGTTGTACCTTGATGTTTGGCTCTCAGGCCCAGTGGGGCAGAACCATCAGTTAGACTCCCGTGCAACGCCCCCTGCCTGGAGCACTAGCATAATGTCTGGCTCTCTGTCCCAGTGGGGCAGAGCCGTCATAGAGACTCCCGTGCATCTCCCCCTGCCTGGTGTGCTACCATGATGTCTGGCTCTCTGGACCAGTGGGGCAGAACCATCAGTCAGACTCCCGTGCATCGCCCATTGCCTGGAATGCTACCTTGATGTCTGGCTCTCTGGCCATGTGGCCAGAACCATCAGTCAGACTCCCGTGCAACGCCCCCTGCCTGTAGTGCTACCATGATGTCTGGCTCTCTGGCCCAGTGGGGCAGAGCCGTCAGTCAGACTCTCTTGCATCGCCTCCTGCCTGGAGTGCTACCATGATGCCTGGCTCTCTGGCCCAGTGGGACAGTCTCATTCAGACTCCCGTTCATCGCCCCCTGCCTGGAGTGCTACCATCATGCCTGGCTCTCAGTCAGACTCTCGTGCATCGCCCACTGCCTGGAGTGCTACCATGATGTCTGGCTCCCTGGCCCAATGATGCAGAAGCGTCAGTCGAATTCCCGTGCATCACCCGCTGCCTGGAGTGCTACCATGATGTGTGGTTCTCTGGCCCAGTGGGACAGAACCATCAGTCAGACTCCCGTGCATCGCCCCCTGCCTGGATTACTACCATGATGCCTGGCTCTCAGTCAGACTCTCGTGCATCTGCCACTGCCTGGAGTGCTACCATGATGCCAGGCTCTCAGTAAGACTCTCGTGCTTCGCCCCCTGCCTGGAGTGCTACCATGATGCCAGGCTCTCAGTCATACTCTCGTGCATCGCCCCCTGCCTGGAGTGCTACCATGATGCCTGGCTCTCAGTCAGACTCCCGTGCATCGCCCCCTGCCTGGAGTGCTACCATGATGCCAGGCTCTTAGTCAGACTCTCGTGCATCGCCCCCTTCCTGGAGTGCTACCATGATGTCTGGCTCTCAGTCAGACTCTCATGCATTACACCCTGCCTGGAGTGCTACCTTGATGTCTGGCTCTCAGGCCCAGTGGGGCAGAACCATCAGTCAGACTCCCGTGCATCGCCCACTGCCTGGAGTGCCACCTTGATGTCTGGCTCTCTGGCCATGTGGCCCGAACCATCAGTCAGACGCCCGTGCAACGCCCCCTGCCCGGAGCGCTACCATGATGCCTGGCTCTCAGTCAGACTCTCGTGCATCGCTCCCTGCCTGGAGTGCTACCATAATGCCAGGCTCTCAGTCAGATTCCCGTGCATCGCCCCCTGCCTAGAGTGCTATCATGATGTCTGGCTCTCAGTCAGACTCTTGTGCATTGCGCTCTGCCTGGAGTGCTACCATGATGTCCTACTCTCTGGCCCAGTAGCCACAACCATCAGTCAGACTCCCATGCATCGCCTCCTGCCTGGAGTGCTACCATGATGCCCGGCTCTCAGTCAGACTCTCTTGCATCGCCCCCTGCCTGGAGTGCTACCATGATGCCTTGCTCACAGGCCCAATGGGGCAGAACCATCAGTCAGACTCCCATGCATCGCTCCTGCCTGGAGTGCTACCGTGATGTCTGGCCCTCAGGCCCAGTGGGGCAGTCTCATTCACACTCCCGTGCATCTCCCCCTGCCTGAAGTGCTACCATGATGTCTGGCTCCCAGTCAGACTCTCGTGCATCGCACCCTGCCTTGAGTGCTACTGTGATGTCTGGCTCTCAGGCCCAGTGGGTCAGAACCATCAGTCAGACTCCCGTGCATCGCCCCCTGACTTGAGTGCTACCTTGATGTCTGGCTCTCTGGCCCAGTGGGGTAGTCTCATTCAGACACCCGGCATCGCCCGCTGCCTGGAGTGCTAACATGATGTCTGGCTCCCTGGCCCAATGATGCGGAAGCGTCAGTCGAACTCCCGTGCATCACCCGCTGGCTGGAGTGCTACCATGATGTTTGGCTCTCTGGCCCAGTGGGACAGAACCATCAGTCAGACTCCCGTGCATCGCCCCCTGCCTGAAGTACTACCATGATGCCTGGCTCTCAATCAGACTCCTGTGCATTGCTCCTGCCTGGAGTGCTACCATGATGCCTGGCTCTCAGTCAGACTCTCGTGCATCTGCCACTGCCTGGAGTGCTACCATGATGCCAGGCTCTCAGTCAGACTCTCGTGCATCGCCCCCTGCCTAGAGTGTTACCACGATGTCTGGCTCTCAGTCAGACTCTTGTGCATCGCACCATGCCTGGAGTGCTACCATGATGCCAGGCTCTCAGTCAGACTCTCGTGCATCGCCCCCTGCCTAGAGTGCTACCATGATGTCTGGCTCTCAGTCAGATTTTTGTGCATCGCAGCCTGCCTGTAGTGCTACCATGATGTCTGGCTCTCAGTCAGACTCTCGTGCATCGCACCCTGCCTGGAGTGCTACTGTGATGTCTGTCTCTCAGGCCCACTGGGTCAGAACCATCAGTCAGACTCCCGTGCATCGCCCCGTGCCTGGAGTACTACCATGATGCCTGACTCTCAATCAGACTCCCGTGCATCGCTCCTGCCTGGAGTGCTACCATGATGCCAGGCTCTCAGTCAGACTCTCGTGAATAGCCCCCTGCCTAGAGTGCTACTATGATGTCTGGCTCTCAGTCAGACTCTCATGCTTCACACCATGCCTGGAGTGTTACCATGATGCCAGGCTCTCAGTCATGCTCTCGTGCATCACCCCCTGCCTGGAGTGCTACCATGATGCCTGGCTCTCAGTCAGACTCCCATGCATCGCCCCCTGCCTGGAGTGCTACCATGATGCCAGGCTCTCAGTCAGACTCTCGTGAATCGCCCCCTGCCTAGAGTGCTACTATGATGTCTGGCTCTCAGTCAGACTCTTGTGCTTCACACCATGCCTGGAGTGCTACCATGATGCCAGACTCTCAGTCATACTCTCGTGCATCACCCCCTGCCTGGAGTGCTACCATGATGCCTGGCTCTCAGTCAGACTCCCGTGCATCGCCCCCTGCCTGGAGTGCCACCTTGATGTCTGGCTCTCTGGACATGTGGCCAGAACCATCAGTCAGACGCCCGTGCAATGCCCCCTGCCCGGAGCGCTACCATGATGCCTGGCTCTCAGTCAGACTCTCGTGCATTGCTCCCTGTCTGGAGTGCTACCATAATGCCAGGCTTTCACTCCGATTCTCGTGCATTGCCCCCTGCCTAGAGTGCTACCATGATGTTTGGCTCTCAGTCAGACTCTTGTGCATCGCGCCCTGCCTGGAGTGCTACCATGATGTCCTACTCTCTGGCCCAGTAGCCAGAACCATCAGTCAGACTCCCATGCATCGCCTCCTGCCTGGAGTGCTACCATGATGCCTGGCTCACTGGCCCAGTGAGGCAGAATCATACAGACTCACGTGCCTCGCCCCCTGCCTGGAGTGCTACCATGATGCCTGGCTCTCAGTCAGACTCCCGTGCCTCGTTCCTGCCTGGAGTGCTACCGTGATGTCTGGCCCTCAGGCCCAGTGGGGCAGTCTCATTTAGACTCCCGTGCATCACCCCCTGCCTGGAGTGCTACCATGATGTCTGGCTCTCAGGCCCAGTGGGTCAGAACCATCAGTCAGACTCCAGTGCATCGCCCCCTGACTTGAGTGCTACCTTGATGTCTGGCTCTCTGGCCCAGTGGGGTAGTCTCATTCAGACACCCGGCATCGCCCCCTGCCTGGAGTGCTACTATGATGTCTGGCTCTCAGTCAGACTCTCGTGCATCGTCCCCTGCCTGGCGTGCTACCTTGATGTCTGGCTCTCAGGCCCAGTGGGGCAGAACCATCAGTCAAACTCCCGTGCATCGCCCCCTGCATGGAGTTCTACCACGATGTCTGGTCCTCAGGCCCAGTGGGGCAGTCTCATTCAGAAACACGTGCATCGCCCCCTGCCTTGTCCCAGGCCCAGTGGGGCAGAACCATCAGTCAGTCTGCCTGGAGTGCTACCATGATGTCTGGTTCTCAGACTCTTATGCATCGCACCCTGCCTGGAGTGCTACCATGATGTCTGGCTCTCAGTCAGACTCTCGTGCATCGCACCATGCCTGGAAATCTACCTTGATGTCTGGCTCTCAGGCCCAGTGGGGCAGAACCATCAGTCAGACACCCGTGCATCGCACCCTGCCTGGAGTGCTACCTTGATGTCTGGCTGTCTGGCCCAGTGTGATAGTCTCATTCAGATACCCGTGCATCGCCCCCTGCCTGGAGTGCTACCATGATGTATGGCTCCCTGGCCCAATGATGCAGAAGCGTCAGTCAGAGTCCCGTACATCACCCGCTGCCTGGAGTGCTACCATGATGTTTGGCACTCTGGCCTAGTGGGGCAGAACCTGAGAGCCAGACATCAAGGTAGCACTCCAGTCAGTGGGTGATGCACGGGAGTCTGACTGACGCTTACACATCATTGGGCCAGGGAGCCAGGCATCATGGTAGCACTCCAGGCACGGGGCGATGCACAGGAGGCTGACTGATGTTTCTGCCCCACTGGGCCAGATAGCCAGACATCATGGTAGCACTCTAGGCAGGGGGCGATGTACGGGAGTCTGACTGAGAGCCAGGCATCATGGTAGCACTCCATGCACCGGGCGATGCACATGAGTCTGGCGGATTGTTCTGCCCCACTGGGCTTTTGTGCCAGAGATCATGTTAGCGTTCCAGGCAGGGGGTGATGCACGGGAGTCTGACTGATGGTTCTGCCCCACTGGGCCAGACAGTGCCTCGCATGGGCTGTTATTTTGCCTGCTACACACTGGCACAATGGACGCATTGGTGTTGCTGCCATTTTTTGGAGTCAGTATATTGGAGAATTAGATGGATCCTTTGTACATTTCATCAGAAGTGCCATGACAATAAGAAAGAAAGCGATGCCCGAGACGGATGTTTCATCATAAGATTTCCTTTAGTAGACGTAATGTGATTAATTGAATTACCTTCCTACACTTTGTGAAGTTTACCGCAAAACCTTGCACACGTCACACACTTGCAACCCTTTATGCGGGCACCATTAAAAATCTGCACGTTGTGTTTGATCGGCATCTAATTGCATACATGATACTATTAACAGGGTATGACAGGTTCTGGAGGTGCGTCGATTGGGTGTGGAGAAATAATCCTGCTAAACCTTGTTGGCTGAAATTATTTCCTGCTAACCAATTACTTCCAGGCCAAACGGGTGACCGAGCTAAGCAGGCCATCCACTGCACTTAGCAAGGAAGGCAGCTTACACTTTCTCACGGGATTACATACATCCTCATGACTGGAGGAAATTGGAGAGATCCTTTGGTTGGCTGTGTGACCCTCACATATTTTCTTTTTTTATTCTAAAACACAGGCAATAGCAATTGTTGTGATGAACGACCTTTGGCGGTGAAAGCAGCCTTGTCCAGTATAAATGTTCATTTCATTTGAGCTTGTCTTTGCAATGTATGGTTTGCCACATGGTGCACAGAGGACAGCTCAGCAGGGGGGAAGAAGCAGAGGGGCAATGCTAGACTGACACAAGGGGCGGGAGGAGGAGGTGCTGAGGGTGGAGTGTAGATAATGGAGCAGGCGGCCATTTTGTTTATTTGCCCATTTCTCTGTTCATTGTGCTGGCAAGAGAGCCAATGCCAGGGCCTTTGCCTTCCTTTTCAGGAGGGTGACGAGGGGAGTCATGAGGATAACAAAATTACTGCAATAAGATTAAATATAACCTCAACTAACAGTTGCATAATAGTGACACATATAATAACATATATCTTACACATTGTTAGAATGTTTTTGGCTATGTACAAGAAAAACAATCTGTTAGGTTTATATATTAGTTAGACACGTTTCTAGATGAGAATTGCCTAGTATTTTGGTGCTGTACTGCCCCCCACGCAGGGTAGGACAGACTGATATGTTTGGGATATTTTTCCTCTGTGAAAGATAGTGTGCTATAGAATCTGGGTAAGGCTCTCATAACCACCAGGACTAATGTCTGGCAGAGAGTCATCCAGGACCCATCTTGTTATTTGCATATTTTAAGTAATTTAGGTCTCACCCTTAGTTACTAGGGTAATCCAGGTGTGGACCCCTTGCTCACTATTCTTAGAGAGGCACAGCTCCACCCTACTGATGAGGTCCTGTTAAAACTGATATAATATTGTTTTATCCTCATTGTATATGTTGGCCTATGCCCAGTCGCTCTGCGAGGAAATCCGCATTGCAAATTTGTAACCTTAAGTTAATTGAGCCTCCATTTTAGGTCAAAGCCGCCATTTTAGTTATTCGTGCAAAGTCACCCTGTGGCCTAAAATGGCCGACCTGTGTTCTCTTGTTCTTACTTAACCTCTTCGACCTCTGTAGGTGAGTTAATGTCCAACCTGCCTGCAGGCTGCAGGTTAGGGTTATGTAGACCTTGTCCTTTGTTGACCTCGGGATCAGGGGATTACTTGAATCGGCGATGTTAACCTACAAGTATACAAGAACAATAATGCTATCTAAACATGTCATGCGAAACATCTGTTTGACCTGCATTGAAACAAATGTGTAAAGAGTGTAAAGTTAAACCCAGAGAATAATAGTGCTTGTTAGTAAAATGTATTAAGAAGTAAACCGCATGCACGAGATATGTAAATTAGGAATGAACCTGGCGCGACCCTAGCCCAGTACATGATTAACTTGTAGGAGGCTGGACATCGTTATGAAGAAAACTGTATAAATATGCTGATGTCCAGCTAGCAATTCCTGTTCACTGCTCACATTGAGCCTTCTGGTGGTCTCTGTGAAGTACTGAGGGCCAAATAGCTATTTGTGTACTTTGTTTCGTAAACTGTTAAGTATTGCAATAAAGATTCTGGGAATCTTTACAAGCCCGTGTTGGTGTATTTCTCTTTGCATGTTGAAAAAGCCTTAATATTGTATTTTCTGATTCCACAGATGGCGCCCGAATAGGGACCCTCAAGATCGACTTTGCCTCGTTGAAGGTTGGCTCTGCTATCGGACCGGGATCGGACGGTGCCAACAGCCGGTCAGATAGCGCAGCGAGTAGAGCGCTCGCTTTGACATCCGTGCAGAGCCTGCTGATGCAGGTTCGAATCCCAGCAGGGCCAAACTCAGCCTTTCATCCTTCCGAGGTCAATAAATGAGCACCACACACCGTGGGAAATAAGCAGCGCTCAGATACCTGAGGGTTCGTAGCGCTATATAAATGCACAAACAAACAAACAAACAAACAAACAAACAAACAAAACGGCCCCCTGGACGAGAAGCGAATTCCTCGATAGCACAGCACGATGTAATCCCTGAACGGTGAGCTGTAGCCCGAGACGACACCTTGACGAGGGTCCATATATCGAGGGGGGTAAATTTGCCGAAATCACCAGACACGTGGGTCCTTAGAACTGTTCTTAGTAACCCGATCGGGCCTCCCAGTCCTTTGGTCAGGCGAATTGTGACCCAATTCTTAATTTAACCCTGACAATTTGAATTTGGCGCATTGTACTCGCGAGCACAATTATTTGACCAGGTAACACCAGACTTCTGATATGCCTGGGAAATTGTCTACCTTCAGGGCATTATTCTTCAGGGCATTATTCCGCAGCGACAGACAATCTTTGGAATATAGCCACCCGCACCACAGGAGGGGTCGCCGGCATGTACTATGTACTGTAAGAAAGGCTTTGGTAGTATAGCATTTAACGATATTTGGCACAGACAGACCAGACATAACTCTAATCTTCGGTGGCCAACCAATTGTAGCTTTGAAATCCCTCGTATAGAATATCTAGAGTCTGTATTGGTAAAGAAAAAGGCTAGACCTGCAGCATTTGACGCATTGCACAGTTGGAAAACAGAAGCTTTGCAGCAACAAAAAAATAGAGAGAAACATATGCGTCGACATTTGACGAATGCCGAAAAGGCGCTGTTATATGATCAAAATAAAGAGTTGGAATCAGTTAGGAATACGGACAGAGCGTTTCAACTAGGCATTAAGAAAATGTATCCTTCAAAAGATTTTCATATGTCAGATGAATTGATTAATAAACTTTTGCATGAAAGAAGGCCCGATGCTTCTGCTCCACCCCGTACGTCCCTCCTCCTGGTGTTTTGCCCCTTCCCGTCGTTATTCCTCCTCCTATAGTCCCCCAGGTCCTTCCTATTGTTCTTCCTGCTGTTCTTCCAGCTGTTGCTCCTTTGCCTGCCCCCTTGCTTCCACCTATTGACATCCAGAATGTGCCTACTTTACCTCTTCCAAGTGATTATGCATTGCTTGTAGTAGACCAGGGAACGGGTTCAAGGGTTGTGACTCGTAATACTGTGTCCCCAGATAAAAAGAATGAATGAATTGCTTGGGATAAACATTGTATGGAGAAGGGTGAACAAGCTGATGTTTTTTCCACACTCGAAAACCTGAAAAGTATTCCGGAAAAGAATGTTTTTATTGAAGGGTTAGGAATTCAATTGAGCATAATGTGGACTAGATTAAACGATGTAGATCTCCCACAAGGGTTACGGGATTTGAACGCCTTAGTGTTGTCTAGAGATACTGCAGAGAAAGTATATGAGCATGTCAAGAGGATTTTTGTGTATAAGAAGGAGTTAGAAGAGTTACAGAATGAAGAAGTAGATGGTGATAGTTTAGGTACTATGTTCTTACAGAAACGGTTTTCTCCTCGCCGTGAATTGATAGGTGAGGAAGCACGAATTTGTACAAAGGATGCAATAAGATGGATTTCGGATAGGTCGATAAATCCAGATGAAGTATATGACACGTATGGTCAGTATACGTTAGAAATGCAAAATAAAGTGATTCAGGTTATGGTAGAATACCTGCAGAATGAGTGTGTAAAAAGAAAGATTTGTTGCCCCGCAGAATTGTTCAGTGTTTATAAGAGAGCCTTTTCGATGGATACCTCTTCGACTGCCTTAGCGCTTGATTTGGCTCTGTTGCTTAGTAAGCGTTCGGAGCTACCTACTTCTCAGTTGCCTGTGAGAGAGGTCCATCCGACATTTGTCCCAAAAGTTGAGATTGCGGCCGATGCTGCACGAGGTATAGTCGCTGTGGACATTCCTGCACATTATGTATCACAGTTTGTTCACGTCCCGTTCTTGAGACAGGAAGTGAACACCATAAAGCAATCTATTCCTGATATAAGAAAGAATCCGACCGGGTTCTATAAAGAAATAGAGTCGGTCCTACAATCATCGGTATTCACCTTAAGTGATATTGATTTATTATTTCCCGTACTCCTCCCAGTTGATTTGTGGGAACAGATTAGGACTGTAGATGATGTACCTGGGTTAGGAGATACATGGGATAACATGGTGAGGTTCGACAGAGAAAGACCAGCTGGCGAGCGACCGCCTCAAGTGATACTAACTTTGCCTGATAGGATTATTGTAAAATTAAAAACTATAGTTCCTGAAAAAAGAATAATTTGGGATAAGCTTACCGCCTGTGTCCAAGGAAAGTCTGAGGGTGCTACCAAGTTCTTCAATCGGTTCGAACAGGTATTTTCAGATTTCAGTGGACAAGACTTAGGCACAGAGTCAGGGAAAAGGCTGTTTGTCAACAAATTTGTATGTGGATTGCTGCCTGACATCCAGTTACAGATTATGTCCTCCGAAAGCGCTTGGCAGGCGAAGTCTCAATCAGAAGTACTGCACATGGCTCAGTACTATGAAAATCGTGTAAATAATGAAAAGGAAAAACTTGAGAAAAAAAAGGGTGACCTGAAAACAAAAGTACTATTGCAACAGATTGTTAGAAACCCTAGAGGGGGTAATCAATTTAGAGGTCAATACATTCCACAGGAAGTACGCCCCTGGTGCCGGTAACCATTAACCAGTGTGCCTATTGTCGACAGGAAGGTCACTGGCGCGCACAATGTCCGACCTTGCAGCAAAGGTCATTTGGGAACATGGGTAGACGATCCAGAGGTCGCCCAAGTGCAGGGGGCCCTGGCAGAGGTCAGTTTGCGCCAGAATCACAGCGACCTTCTTTACAGGATAACAAGTTTCGAGTGTGGATAATAGAAACATTTTTGATCATGCTTCTGCCGCGTACCTCTCTGAAGAGCTTGCCTTTGACCACATTTTGTTTCGTTGGGATCGCCCGAAGCAGAATTTGGAACCAACGCCTATACCCGTTCATCAGAAAGGTCCCTACGTTGAGATGGCGGTGGGTAATAGGAAGCATATATTTTTAGTAGATACGGGAGCACAAAAGTGTTCCATTGACCATTCACGGGTTCCAAACACTCCCCTGTCAGGGCAGTCCAACATCTCTGTAGGGTTTTCAGGCACACCTGTAGTTTGTCCAGTCTCTTTGCCGGTACCGATAACACTGGGTCCCTTTACGGAGCAGTGTCCATTCCTACTTACTATGAACTGTGGGGAGAATTTTCCGGGGTTAAATTTGCTGAAGGAATTAAATGCAGTGATATATTGCTCCCCCGATGGAGTTCGGTTAACAATTTCACCTCAGCAATCACTCACCTCTCAGTTTTTGACTCGACCTTTACCTCCAGAATTCAGTAACAATCCGGAATGCTTATGGGCAATTGATGATAATGATGTGGGCATTCTTAAAATTGAACCTGTTAAAACTATTCTGAAACATGGAGTAAAATTGCCTCGCATCCCGCAATATAAGATCTCAGTTGAAGGCGAACAGGCTTTGCAATGTATAGTTTCTGATTTTGTCCATCGTGGAGTAATTGAGGAAATTACAGGTAGTGTGTGTAACAGCCCGATTTTGCCAGTATATAAAAAAGGTGATAATGCGATTCCTTTTCGATTTATAAATGATTTGCGTGCTATTAACAAAATTGTGGCTCCTCAATTTCCCATTGTAGCTGATGTTACCATGATACTAACCATGATTCCGGCTTCTGCCTCTCACTTTAGCGATGTTGACATTTAAAATGTGTTTTTCAGTATTCCTATACATAAGGATAGTAGGTATTTGTTCGCGTTTACCCTAGGTGGACGCTCGTTCACATTCACTCGTGCACCACAAGGGTACACCGAGAGTCCAAGTATTTATAGTAGAGCATTGAAAGAGCAACTCGATACTCTCGAGTTGCCTACTACTTGAACGTTACTACAGTATGTAGATGATCTCCTCTTGGCTGCTGATTCTGAGAGTGCCTGTAAAGAAGGCACCATGTTGTTGCTTTGTCATCTAGCAAAACATGGCCACAAATCTTCACTCAAAAAATTCCAATATTGTTGTCAGGAGGTCGCCTATTTAGGCTATCTCCTGTCAAAGGAGGGAAGAAGGTTGACACCTGAACGAATAAAAACTATTTCTGGCATGTCTGTCCCAAATACGCAGAAAGAAGTTAGAGCCCTGATAGGTATGGCTTCTTACTGTAGATTGTGGATCCCTAACCTTTTGTTAACGATTAAACCAATGCTGGCTTTGACAAAGAAGGGCATTTCTTTGCCATTGCCATGGTCTTTGGAACACCAGACAGCATTTGATTTGCTCAAAGCAGCGCTGTGTTCAGCACCGGATTTTGGATCTCCGAATTATGAAAAGGCCTTTGTGTTGTATGTGCATGAACGTGATGGATGTGCTTTGGCTGTGTTAACACAGGAACATGGAGGGAAGAATAGGCTGTGCGGCTATTTCTCATCCGTCCTTGATCCTGTTGCATGCGCTTTGCCGAGATGTTTGAGAGTTGTCGCTGATGCGTCTGTAAAACAGAGCGAGGGAATGGTCCTGGGTCATGCGTTAACCCTAATGGTGCCTCACTCTGTAGATATTTTATTAAATAGAACTCAAACACAACACCTTACTTCCACGCGATTGACAAGATGTGAATTGATCTTATTTGCTCCCCACATTCAAATTCAGAGGTGTTGTGTATTAAATCCGGCTGAACTTTTACCTGTCCCACAAGATACTGTTGATGGTGACGAGACGTCACACGATTGCCTTTATACCACAGAACAAGAGACTAAAGGTAGAATCGATTTGAAAGACACGCCTTTGAATAGTCCACAAGGAGAGCTATTTTGTGATGGCTCCTGTTTCAAACTTCCGAATGGTACATGCACGGCTGCTTATGCCGTCACCACCTTAAGCACGATTGTGGAAACCAAAAGAATTATGCATAATTCCGCACAGGCTGCAGAAATTATAGCATTATAACTCGAGCTTGTGAACTTTCTGAAGGGCTTACAGTGAATATATATACCGACAGTCAGTATGCCTTTGGGGTAGTTCACAACTTCGGTAGGCTTTGGAAAGAACAAGGGTTCTTGACCTCACATGGCACAAAAATACAGCACAGCACTTTAATAGTGCAATTACTTTCAGCACTCGCGCTCCCTGTTCAGTTAGCCATTGTAAAATGTACAGCACATCAAAAGGTTACAGATGATATAGGAAAAGGGAATCCTTTTGCTGATCAGATAGCTAAACAAACTGCTACTCATTTTAGTTCAGAAATGTATGCTGTAAGGGAAACTGTAAATATTTGTACTTTTGGTGAAAGTATCGATTCTGTAAAAGACATTCAAGCAGATGCTACTGCAGAGGAGACCAAGAAATGGATTGAGGATGCAGGGAGATTGGATGGTGATGGGTGTTAGGTGGACAATGTTGAAGGAAAATGGTTACTCCCAGACGCCTACATTACAATGATGGTCATTATGGCTCATGGTCCGACCCATGTCTGTGCGCGTAAATTGACTAAAATGTTACATAGTGTATGGGCCAATGATAACATTTTCAAAATTACGGAGCGCTTTGTCCAAGGGTGCATGGTCTGCTTGCAGCACAATGTAGGAAAAGGTACCTCGACTCCAAGGGGGAGTTTCGCTCCACCTTCTGTTCCGTTTGTGGTCATCCACTTTGATTTTATTGAGATGGAACGATGTAACAATCTTAAATATGTACTGGTTGTCATTTGTGCATTTAGCAAGTGGGTTGAGGCCTTCCCTGTTAGAGATGCAAAAGCCATAACCACGGCAAAAACTCTGTTGAAAGAGTTCTTTCCTAGGTTCGGGCTGCCGAGAGTCATCTCGTCGGATAATGGGCCACACTTTATCGCTGCCGTAATCCTACAAATATGCAAAGGATTGCAGATTGATAAATGGTTCCATTCGGCCAGACATGCCCAAAGTGCCGGATTAGTGGAAAGGCACAATGGCATTATAAAGAACAAGCTCGCTAAAACGTGTGCCGGCATCACGTTAAAATGGCCGGACGCCTTACCGATCGTGTTGGTGTCGATGAGAACAACCCCTCAAACTAAGACTGGGCTCTCTCCCTTTGAGATGGTAATGGGGAGGCCTGCTAATATTTGGGGTATGCCAAAGAGTCACTCATTGCGGGATATAGAGAATGTGCTTCTTTCAGATTACTGTAACCAGTTGACTAAAAATCTATTTTCAATTTATCACCAGGTGCGAGAGGCATTACCTGTACGGTATGAGGGTCCCGGTCACAGTCTACGACCAGGGGACTGGATCCTCACGAAAGTTTTTGAAAGTTCGTCTTGCCTTGCACCTTGGTGGAGGGGTCCCTACCAGGTCCTGCTAGCCACCCAGACTGCTGTGCGGGTAGCAGGGCGAAAGAACTGGATACATGCAACACACACCAAACGGATCCCGCAGCCCATGCCATACGATACAAAAGACACAGAATACCTTTCCAATGCTGTAACCAACGTGCCCGAAACAGCAACAACCAACAAGAGAGTATCGGAGACCGTTCCAGAGTTCGTAAGGCCAGACAAAACGGCCATCTTGTCTCTGCACTCTCCAACAGGTACTTCCGGATTATCCGGACCACTGACATACTCTATAATATGACGCTAGAACAGAAAGCGATAAGATTAGTAGCTCTTCAGAATCGGATGGCATTAGATGTCATTCTGGTAGAGCGTGGAGGAGTATGTAAATTAGTGGGGTCCGCTTGCTGCGTTCACGTACCAGACTCCTCTCCAACGATCTTCAGGGCGATCCAAAATCTACATGTTCTTAGTTCGGAAGTACATGTTCCTGAGGGAAACTGGGAACTTAGTACATGGTTTTGGGACCTCCTACGGTCATGGGGATGGAAGTTGTTTTCGGCCCTGCTGATTATCTTGGGTAGTTTTCTATTCCTTTGTTGTTGTATACAGTGTCTCCCTGGTGTATGTTCGGTATTAGGGGGGTGTTGCGCGCAAGCAACAAGTGTATTGGGGCATAAAATATACGCCCCAGATAAGGTTTCCAAGGAATATGTGTTGAAAGAAACTCTAGTCTCTGATCTGATGGCAATAGATATGTCTGATAATGATTCGGGATGTATAGACGTTGAAATGTGGAGTTAGTTGTAAAGTGATTGGAAGCAGTTTAGTGCTTGGCATAGGCCAAAAGGAGGGTTTGTTAAAAAGGATATAATATTGTTTTATCCTCATTGTATATGTTGGCCTATGCCCAGTTGCCCTGCGAGGAAATCCGTATCGCAAGGTCGTAAGCTTAAGTTAATCGAGCCTCCATTTTAGGTCAAAGTTGCCATTTTAGTTATTCGTGCAAAGTCATCCTGTGGCCTAAAATGGCCGACCTGTGTTCTCTTGTTCTTACTTAACCTCTTCGACCTCTGTAGGCGAGTTAATGTCCACCCTGCCTGCAGGCTACATGTTAGGGTCATGTAGACCTTGTCCTTTTTTGACTTCGGGATCAGGGGATTACTTGAATCGGCGATGTTAACCTACAAGTATACAAGAACAATAATGCTATCTAAACATGAGATGCGAAACATCTGTTTGAGCTGCATTAAAACAAATGTGTAAAGAGTGTAAAGTTAAACCCAGAGAATAATAGTGCTTGTTAGTAAAATGTATTAAGAAGTAAACCGCATGCACGAGATATGTAAATTAGGAATGAACCTGGTGCGACCCTAGCCCAGTACATGATTAACTTGTAGGAGGCTGGACATCGTTATGAAGAAAAATGTATAAATATGCTGATGTCCAGCTAGCAAATCCTGTTCACTGCTCACATTGAACCTGCTGGTGGTCTCTGTGAAGTACTGACGGCCAAATAGCTATTTGTGTACTTTGTTTTGTAAACTGTTCAGTGTTGCAATAAAGATTCTGGGAATCTTTACAAGCCCGTGTTGGTGTATTTCTCTTTGCATGGTGTAAAAGCCTTAATATTGTATTTTCTGTTTCCACAGTCCAACCAGACCAGAACACGTGTCTGGGGTTGCTGTTGGTACTCTTGTTCAGAGAAGAATTGCCTGACATTTCGGTGCTGGACGGCCCTAGGGCAGGACAAAGACTGATATGTTTGTGATATTTATCCTCTTTGAAAGATAGTGAGCTAAAGACTCTGGGTGAGTCTCTCATAACCAGGACTGATGTCTGGCAGAGGGACTCCGTTGTTATTTGCAAGTTTCTAGAACCAGGTTGCTGCATCAAAGATGTCCATCGATTCAAGAAGAAAATCAAGACAGTCATTTTCACGCCCACTTGGTCCTTCTCTCACTTTTGCCTAAAGGATTACAGTTGGCGCACATCAACAAATTCAAAACACACACTCTATTTCCTCTTCCAAGCTGGAAGCCATATCCATGAAGAGACCATCCACAAAATGCCTCCAAAGAAGCAGGGTTTAAAAGGCAAGAAAGTGCCCTTCACCTCCAAGAAAACCAGCAGTGTGGCTCAGTCTTGCATCTACATATCCCAATTCTTCAGAAACAGCCTGAAGTAGCAGTCAATGCGTGGTGCACCTGGTGCGTTCACCAGTACCAGATTGTGGTGGGGAAGGAGGTGCTGATGACCTCGGACCCAAAGTATCACCCTCTTTGAATCGTGAGGGAAAGACTCTGACTGATGCTGGAGACCCTCTGTGTTGGTGAGATGCAGCCAAAGGAGGAGGGGCAAACACTGGAGAACATCATCAAGAAGGTCCAGTTACGATAGCCAACAAGACAGTTCCACCAGACAAAGACAGAACGGCAAGGGGCACACATTACACGCCATCACCCCGGTCAGGCAAGGCTGCTGATCCCAATGGCCCATTGTAGGTCACTCCAGCGCCTAGGAAAAGGGAGATGCAAGAATCACTGACCCAGACTAGAGCTGATGCTAGCATGCCAGCATGTAAGTGCTAGTGTGACTGAGTGCTCGTGCTAACATGCCAGCATGTAAGTGCTAGTGTGACTGGGTGCTCATGCTAACATGCTAGCATGTAAGTGCTAGTGCGACTGAGTGCTCATGCTAACATGCCAGCATGTAAGTGCTAGTGCGACTGAGTGCTCGTGCTAACATGCTAGCATGTAAGTGCTAGTTTGACTGAGTGCTCGTGCTAACATGCCAGCATGTAAGTGCTAGTGTGACTGAGTGCTCATGCTAACATGCTAGCATGTAAGTGCTAGTGCGACTGAGTGCTCGTGCTAACCTGCTAGCATGTAAGACATGCTAGCATGTAAGTGCTAGTGTGAGTGAGTGCTCATGCTAACATGCTAGCATGTAAGTGCTAGTGGGACTGAGTGCTCGTGCTAACATGCCAGCATGTAAGTGCTAGTGCGACTGAGTGCTTGTGCTAACATGCTAGCATGTAAAACATGCTAGCATGTAAGTGCTAGTGCGACTGAGTGCTCGTGCTAACATGCCAGCATGTAAGTGCTTGTGCGACTGAGTGCTCATGCTAACATGCTAGCATGTAAGTGCTAGTGTGACTGAGTGCTCGTGCTAACATGCCAGCATGTAAGTGCTAGTGTGACTGAGTGCTCATGCTAACATGCTAGCATGTAAGTGCTAGTGCGACTGAGTGCTCGTGCTAACCTGCTAGCATGTAAGACATGCTAGCATGTAAGTGCTAGTGTGACTGAGTGCTCATGCTAACATGCTAGCATGTAAGTGCTAGTGCGACTGAGTGCTCGTGCTAACATGCCAGCATGTAAGTGCTAGTGAGACTGAGTGCTCGTGCTAACATGCCAGCATGTAAGTGCTAGTGCGACTGAGTGCTCGTGCTAACATGCCAGCATGTAAGTGCTAGTGCGACTGAGTGCTTGTGCTAAAATGCCAGCATGTAAGTGCTAGTGCGACTGAGTGCTCATGCTAACATGCTAGCATGTAAGTGCTAGTGCGACTGAGTGCTCGTGCTAACATGCCAGCATGTAAGTGCTAGTGTGACTGCTAACATGCCAGCATGTAAGTGCTAGTGTGACTGAGTGCTCGTGCTAACATGCCAGCATGTAAGTGCTAGTGTGACTGCTAACATGCCAGCATGTAAGTGCTAGTGTGACTGAATGCTCATGCTACCATGCCAGCATGTAAGTGCTAGTGTGACTGAATGCTCAACGTAACATGCTAGCATGTAAGTGTTAGTGTGACTGAGGAGCAGTAGAAGCGTAGTGCAAGGCAAACAGTGTGCGTGATACACATGATATGATATGATTATATAATGTGCTTAATACCCAGAGGTTTCTAAGCGCAGACACGGGGATCAAACATGTGTTGTTCCATTGTTGACTTGCCTCCCGAGTCCATCAGTACCAATGCGATGCCCAAGAAGAATACATGAAACCTCAGCAGAGCAAGTCGCCCAAGATCAACTGTAAACACAGTGGTAGCAGCAGCCGGGATTCTAAAGGCCCCGTGAGCAATACATTCCTCTATGTTGGCCATTACTGAATCTGCAACTGCCATGGCCATATATGTATGTATGTATTTATTTATTTATTTATTTACAATTGTAGCGCGCACAGCAGCCTGGAGGCATCGTTGTGCTTGTTACAGACATCTTGCTATTACTGTCATAGAGACCGGGAGGAGGGAGGGGAGCGGGTGGAGGGGGAATGGGAGTGAGGGCATTGTTAGTTGAAGTGTGGTTTTTAACACTTTCCGGAAGGCCGAGAGGGAGGTCTCCGCCCTGAGGGAGTTGGGTAGGGCGTTCCAATGTTCCATGACTTAGTGAGCCAAGAATCCCTGCAGGCAAGTCTCTCGGCACACTCACTCTGTTTATCGTTACAGAATCCAGTATGGAGTGAGCTTTTGCTAGGTATAGAATGTAGCAACAAGCCATCCATCGATGTGTTTTATAAGTGGAAGCGATCAAACATGAATGACCAGCTAAACCTTTGCTCGGATTCTTATGGTGCATTTCACCACGGGATCGATGCTTTGCTACGTGTAGACTCGGTGGATGTTGGCTTGATTCTGAATATGATCTCTCCCTGTATTCATTGATGCACACCGAAGAGTTGCTGGACATTTTTGAAGCCATTTGTTCCCGTCCATAGTTTCAGTGCCTGAACTCCAGAAATCACTTTCAGGGGCAATAAAAACAAAACAAAACACGGTGACCTTGCCTTGAACACCATTCGTGTAATGATGGACACGTGGACCAGTGGACAGGCAACAGCCTATAAGTGCACACCAAAACACTGCTCTTCGTTTAAGAAACTGCCGACTGGCTGCTGGACCACCGCTGTTTCAGTTGCCATGGCGCAAAACATTGCCAGCAGGAAGCTCCTTCATGTGCCATGGAGAAGTCGCACACAACAGCAGTATTCAAATCCACGTTTTTGGGATTACATCTATTAAAATATTAGACTGTGTCTTTTTCTATTAGTGATTACATGTGTGACAACCTCCACGTGCCCTGTTTTGCGCACTGCTCAAGTCTAATAGCAGAGGACTTTCTGAAAAAAATCATAATTTGCCAACTTATGTTGCAAACTTTGTGGCCGTTTTAGCCATTTTGCCAAAGCTAAGAAGATCTTGGGGAGATTGAAAACCAGAAATGGCCTTCTCCATCTCGGCCTCATACAGGAGGAATTCAGTCTATACATGCTGCAATGGCTCTTTGCTAGCACACAGCCTGCAATAATAACACGCCTATCCATGATGTGATCCCTCTTATGCATGTACCAGAAATGCTGACCGAGTGCCTGGGGCTGGAAATTAGGGAAGAGAGGATTGTGAAGCTCTGGCCATCGGCCTACAGCAATGCTCATCAACGCGTGCCAGGAACAGCCACGTCATAGCTGGCTCAGAGGAGTGTATCTGTGCTGCACCTCGAAAGCCCCGCTATAGGTAGTGATTCTCTGCTTTTGATATGACGCATAGAAGGTTCGGTGTGCTTTTGCGGCATATGTGGGAGAGGCCCCACTTGAAGTTTCCAGCAAGTTAACCTTCACAGTGATCAGGGGCACCACCACTCCCGCCCTCCCAACACACTCCCACCCCTCCCACCACCACTCCCCCCCTTACCCCCACACTAACACCACTCCCACCCCTCCCACCATCATGCCCACCCCTCCCACCACCACTCCCACCCCTCCCACCACCACTCCCACCCCTAACCCCACACTAACACCACTCCCACCAAACTCCGACCCGTCCCACCACCACGGCCAACCCTCCCACCACCACTCCCACCCCTCCCACTACACTCCCACCCCTAACCCACACTAACACCACTCCCACCAGACTCCGACCCGTGCCACCACCACGCCCAACCCTCCCACCACCACTCCCACCCCTCCCACTACACTCCCACCCCTCCCACCACACCCCCACGCCTCCCACCACCACGCCCAACCCTCCCACCACCACTCCTACCCCTCCCACTACACTCTGACCCCTCCCACCACACCCCCACCCCTCCCACCACGCCCACCCCTCCCGCCACCACTTCCACCCCTCCCACCACCACTCCCACCCTTACCCCCACACTAACACCACACCCACCACTCCCAACCCTCCCACCATCACTCCCACCCCTACCCCCACACTCCCACCACTCCCACCAGACTCCGAACCGTCCCACCACACTCCCACCCCTCCCACCACCACTCCCACCCCTCCCACTACACTCCCACCCCTCCCACCACACCCCCACCCCTCCCACCCCCACGCCCACTCCTCCCACCACCACTCATACCTCTACCCCCACACTCCCACCCCTAACCCCACACTAACACCACTTCCACCAGACTCCGAACCGTCCCACCACACCCCCACCCCTCCCACCACCATGCCCACCCCTCCCACCACCACTCCCACCCCTCCCACCCCCACGGCCGCCCCTCCCATCACACTCCCGCCACCACTCCCGCCCCTCCCATCACACTCCCACCCCTCCCACACTCACTCCCACCCCTCCCACACCCACGCCCACCCCTCCCACACCCACGCCCACCCCTCCCGCCACCACTCCCGCCCCTCCCATCACACTCCCACCCCTCCCACACTCACTCCCACCCCTCCCACACCCACGCCCACCCCTCCCACACCCACGCCCACCCCTCCCGCCACCACTCCCACCCCTCCCACCACACTCCCACCACGCTCCAAGAGCAGGGGAAATAAGAAGCATCTGAATCCAGTAATGTTGGATTCTTCTGCAGAGCTTCTCGGATTCAGTTAAAAGCAGAGAACTCTGTTTGTAAAGGCTCACCCACATTTGAATTGAAGCCACAACCACCAGAGCAACTGTTCATATTAAGGAGGGCTTCGAAGTCCCCAAGCAGTAACTTGCAGATAACACACTGTTCAGCATACATGTAGATCCTCTGCTTTGTTTTTACAGCAAAGGAGAACGAGATGTAATCACTAAGTAGAGTGCCAACCACACCCTTAGTGTGCCCTGCTGCCTGTGTCAACACTGCATGTGTTTTTAGTGCAGCAAAATGAAGCAGCACTTCAGCCCTACACACATACTGTGCCACGTGGTGAGAATTTAGAGCAGGCAATCTGGGAGATGTGTACCCGCTCCTGTCTGCTGGTGCTGACCCGGATGATGATGCAGAGGGCAGCGCCTTCATCCACTAGTGCCACGTGGGTCTGCTGCAGACATGGCAGTAACATTACCATCTATGGCTGAAAACCAGAGGCGTGAATTATTCCTTCCTCAAAAATGAACGCTGCATATATAGCATCACACAGTACAACACAACACAAAAATGGCAATGACCTGGGGTTCAGTGTGTTTCTTCCTTCAATGGCGAGATACTGAGACCTCTGTACTCTACGTTGAACAGCTACGGTCTATATTAGACACATTTCACTCTTTCCATTATTTATTTTATTTTTGAATTCACACTCCAGTTTAAACAAAGGTAGCAATTGCACATCCATTCATCACTGCATACATATAATGTAAGTACTCACCTGACAATTGGTCAATGTAAGCCTTGAAGAGCTACAGAAGAACAGGCCAGCGGGCAGCGCTTCTACAGCTCATCAACCCAAGCAATGTTGCCCTTGCATCACCCATTCACCCTGCACCATTCACCTTGACAGGGAGACATCGGTCAGGGGGCTCCACTGAGAGGACCAATATAACAATTGTTTCAAGGAAAAATGTCTCAAGGGGGTCACTTCATTATTTAAAAAATAAAGAGGATAAGTTACTTCACAGCAGGAACACAAAGTTAAACCAAAAGTTCATTGGAGTGCCACATTGTCCATTATCACCCTGGGAGGATCGGAACGCTGCCCGTACTGTATGGAAAAAGGCTGCGTTCTGAGCTGCGTGGGTAGCCAGCGCCCCATTCCCTTCCCGCACCCCAGTCACCACTTACCAG
The DNA here is from genome assembly GCF_040938575.1 of Ambystoma mexicanum. NCBI lineage: Eukaryota > Metazoa > Chordata > Amphibia > Caudata > Ambystomatidae > Ambystoma > Ambystoma mexicanum. The sequence goes on from NC_090922.1 coordinate 1,512,552,467, forward strand.
CCAAGTAGTTTCCTACACGAGTGCCAGCAGCGACGTTATTTCTTTTAAAGGAAAAAAATAAATAAATGTACCTTTGCTGACAGCAGCCGCACACTGCTGCTATCAGTGAAGTCCCTTTTCCATGTTCATGACATCACAGTTATCAACATGGAAAAATGGATTACACTGAAAACAGCACTGTGCGGCGCCAAACCGCACAACAAAGGCATGTTTCTTTCTTCATCTTTAAAAAAGAAAACACCATCAGCACCCATGTAGGGCACTAATGGGGATATTAACCTCAGTAGCAGGCCAAGCCTGCCGGTAACGGCACAGCTGCTCTCGATAAGGCACCCTTGCTTCACTCCAGCCCTTAACTTGGGCGGCAGGCCATTACCAATGGGGTCGAGCAGCCACCTCAGTTAATATCACCTCAATAACAAATAAATACCAGTGCGCCTTGAGGACTACAGGCGATGTGGCGCGTCAATCAAGAATTGTAATAAATAAATAAGAAAATACACAAAAAAAAGGAACAATAGAACACGGAAAATGCAGCTGATGAAGTCACCGCTGCAGAGGACCCTGTCAAGCTGCTCCTTAAAAACCCCAACCAAGGCCTCAATGTGGTCAAGCGGATTATGGAGCAGTGGGAAATTCACTATTACTTTATTCCATAATACCTGAAGGCTAGGGCAGCAGCAGCAACGAGCCTGTGGGCTTGACATATGTGCCTGTTGGGTGGGTGTCATTTGCAGACTGTCTTCAGACTTTGCTTATCTGCTGGAGGAGCCCAGCTGCAACTTCTGATACCTCTCTAAAAAGGGAAATTGAGACTTTGGTTTATGGTGAACCATAGTTTAGTATACAGTATAGTTTAGGATATAGTATTTTATATAGAGTTTATAGGTAGGTTGAGTGTTTAAGGTTAGATGGACTCAACCTTTTTGGCAATAATGCAATTATGGATTTGGCCTGTAAGTGGGGGATTTACCTTCAGAAAAATTCTGGAGGCAAATTGTCTAGTTTAAGTGAAGCCCGTGAGGAGTTAAGGGCGTCTGGATTCTCTGTTTACCTCTGTTTACGGCTGGTTACGCAGAACGGAATCTAAGACGAGTCCGTCATAAATGAGAATATGGAGACGGTAAGAGAGGAAAAGGCTATTATTTTAACTGAACGTCTGTCAGGCGCAGAGGCCTCCCCCAGTAGTTTAATGACTAGGTCGGAGAGCCGGCAGAGCCACAAATGTAACGCTCTAAGGGAGGAGAGGGGAATGGATCGGGAAACCCTGCACAATGGAAGCAAGGGGGAGTCATCATATGATCTGTCAGGGGGGAAAAATCTACGGTGTGCTGAAGACACTGAAGGTAAGAAAAAAACGGATGATTATGGCACTGAAAGTAGGGAAAGTTACTACACCAATGAAAACCTCAAAAAGGCATCACAGAAACGTGTACTTCATCCCCTAAAAAAGCCATTGCAGAGCAATTTAAAGTGGGTGCCTACCAAACGAACTGCAAGATCGACAAATAACAAAGACATACTAACTACGACCCAAAGTCTGACCGAAATATGTGCAGAAAAGCCTTTAGAAATTAAGGGGAAGAAGGGCGAAATAGCTTGGAACCCAGCAGGGATGGAACATCTAGAGGGAAAAACAAAAGCAATAAAGATATTTGAAAGGAAGGGAGGCGTCAAACAACAACACATAGTGGAAAGCAGCCTGAAAGAGAACTCACAAAATCCCGTACAAACGGGTGAACTTAGTCAGCAATTACGGGCGGAACAAAGAGGAGAGCGGGAGAATAAACAGGAAAGTGGGAAGGATTTGGGAGAAGATCAATCCCGTCTATCCCCGCAGAAGCCACTGACGCAACCAGAGGTAAATCCGGAAACCGAAAATGTGGGGATGCAAGAAGAAATCCCCCTAATCAATGCAGGATTGACTGGAGAGGAAAAATATCAGGAAACTGACCAGCAACAGCAACAGGAAAGATCGAAGGATGTTCCAAACACTTATCCACATACGAAGGTCGTTTTAGCCGAAGTATACAATGTTGAGAATAATGAGGATGCGTTTGAGATAAGTCAACAAGATATAGAGGAAGAGGGACGGAAAGCAGTAACAAAGAAGACCCGCACAACGGAACCATCGAAGAACGAGATAACATGGTAGATCAGACAAGCCTAGAAGACTTACAAGAAAATACAAATAACGAAATGAATAAAGAACAACAGAAGATAAGTTTGTCATCAATAAAGAGGGCCACTCCAAATAATATTAACAATGGGCACAAATTGAATAATACTAAAGATAAAGTGCAAGAGGCAGAGTGGGAAGATCAAGACCTAACACCTAGTAAACGGTTGAATAGAGGAAAGGTCAAACATAGTGGACAAAAAAATGTCCTGAACAAACCTAACCTCAATCAATGCAAAAACATGGCAGGGAAATCAATTAAACATAATCAAACAAATGAAAAAAGAGGAAAAGTTAATATACAGAAAAGGATATTAACAAATGCAGATAAAATGGACTCGATCAACAAACTATTTGGCTTAGTTCCTGCAACTAACCCTCAAAACCAAAATGAAATTTCAGATATTGAACTATTAGACAGTGTTTTTCGATTTGGAGATGGCAATATAGAAACACCCAAAGAAAAGGGGAAATTTACGACATCAGTATCAGGAAATCTAAGTCCAAAGAGGAATATAACATCGACCCCGATTAGATGGCACTTTAATAAAACAAGGAACAATCAAAATACACCGCAGGAGAAGACAAAACTGCCAACTGGCAAAGAACCACCAGAGGAGCATGAAGTGCACTTCCCTGAAATTGAATTATTAAATCCCCAACGTGAAAATCTGAAAAAAACAAACATAAAAGTAAACGTTAAGGAGAATGAGTTAAAAACACCACTAAGACAGGGGGAGACTTCTGGAAGGGAAAAAGTTGCGGTGGAATGTGGTACAGCTGCCAAAACTACACAGACAGCAGGGTCACTTCGGAAAGATTTAAATCATACGACGGGAACCCAAACTACGATAAAATATAACAAGGAGGAGAACAACGGAAAACATTCATCAAAAGCTAACAAGAGCAATATGAATCTAGGTATAAGACCGGTGACCCATTAAATACACCAATTCAGAATAAAAGACTTAGTGAGATCCCATTCGAAGAGCCAAATCGATCACCACAAAAAAGATTGACTTAATGTCTATAATGTCAACGCTAACCATAGCGCTGTCCCCATTCTCTAAACTCTACGAGGCACTGAACGACACTATGAAGGATCAAACAACATTGATAGCCCTGATGAATAACAAGATAACACTGATGGAGGGATTCATATTAGCCAAGGAAGCAAATACTGTAAAGAGTACAGAACTAAGCTTACCAGAACCAATAACCCAGGGGAAAAAAAAACAAACGGAAGAGATCAGTACACAGACAAATTTTGAGCATATACAGACCAGAGTAATTCTGATATCGGATACCCATGCAAATATTCCCCAAGAAAAAGGTATAATAAAAAAAAAGGAGCAAACAAAATCGGGTGTCTTTACATTTGGAATATTTAATAACCAGAAATCAGTCTTTGATATGCAGGCCCCACCGCAGAACAAAAATACGTTGAACAGAAAGCCGAAGGAAACAAATAAAAAAGAGATGAAAGACAAAAAAAAAACGGTTGCACAAACAAAAGGAAGTAACAATTGTGTGCGTCCAGTTGAGGATTCGATAAATTCCATAAATTCATCAGGTGATACAACAGAATGGAGTATTTACACAGTGGATGAATTGGATTCGGAGCCAAACCCAACGCCGAGATACAAAAGAAAAGCAATTATTCTAAATTTAAATGACAGAAGGATGGATCAGAGAAAGAAGATTTGTATTAGAGAAAAAGAACCCGATATACACCCCTGGGAGAAACAGAAGAAATCAGACCCGAGGGAAGAAGGAGAGGAAAAAAATACAAACAAATCAGAGGGAAGAGGTAACAGAAGCGACAAGGAGGAAAAGAAGGTGGAAAACAAGGAAAGAAAACCGAGGAATATAAAAAATCAACCAATAACATCAGAACAAAAAGACAGACATGGACAAATTAGAAAAACACCATTACGATGTAAGAGGTCACTGAATGATAAAGCAATAAAGTCACCATCAAGAAGAAAAGAGGATAGGAATGAGGTTGCACCGAAAATAAAAAGCACTTGTATCTTCCAATTAGAACGGAAATATCGAGAAGACAATGATTTAACCCTTAACAGACGTACCATCATAAATATGTTCACCCAAATACCGAAATTAAGGGATATACAGAGTCAGGATTTATGGATAGTTGAACCTCGTGAAAGGGGGAGAAAAGACAAATCCTACTTACATATTAGATCGCAAGTTATACGAGAATTGCTACGAAAGGGCATTGAACATTTAAAAATATTGGGTTACATCATGACAGAAATGCAAGACAATAGAGAAGGACAGAAACACCAAGAAAGTTAAAATAGAGAGGAACAAAAACGGACAAAGAGAGATACAAAGAGATATGAAAGAGAAACGAACAGGGAAGAAAACGTGTGGAAACACTAGTTAAGACAAGAAAAGTCAATGGAAAAAACGACAAGTTATAGGAGAAGGATAGAGAAAGAACCAGGCCAAGAGTGTGAGTGGCATCAAAGAAGGAGAAACTCAAGCATCTCCAGAGAACATCTACTATCGGACTCTGAGGAGGACTATAAGAAGGACAAACGGGAGCGACTGGGAAGACAAAGGAACAACACTAAAAATACACCAGTAAAGTGGACTTGGAAATCATCAATGCCCCATTTAAACAAGGAAAATGAGCAGTTAGCTAAAAAAGAATGGAAAACAAAAACCAACGAGGGACAAAAAACTTCTGAAATGAAATTGAAAAACACAATGAATTTGATGTCTTGGAACACCAGAGGCTTTAATTATCTAATGACAAAAAACGATGTGAATCTTAATTGATGGGACATAATTTGCCTTCAGGAGACATGGCTTTTAAATAAACCGAATCTGGATGGATACACGATAGTTAATAAGCCGGCGAAGAAGGTGTAACGGGGAGACCATCGGCAGGATTGCTAATAGCAATTAAAGTAGGATCAGGTTTGGAAGTGATAGAACAGCTACAAACATCATACTTACTCCAAGCCGTGATAATTGCGTGGAAACATATAGAAAGCGATGGAATAGTGGAAATTGAAGAGAAAATCCTGCTAATAAATACATATTGGAACCCAGAAGTCATCACCCTGGAGGCATACATAGAATCCCTGAATAACAGTTTAGATGAAGCATGTGTAAACTATGGTCATAACTACACAATAATAACAGGAGACTTCAACGCTATATGCCCAGGAATTGGAAATCAAAGAACGTATTTGAATAAGTCAGCTAAAATATTGGAAAGAGGCAGATGTTTAGAACAAACATTAGCGGCAAGAGACCTCCATAACCTTCACTGGTTGAGATCAAAAAGCAATGCGAACAAACCAACAATGCAAAGAGGTTTGTTTTATTATTTGTATAGCACACCAGACCCGGGGGGTAATCGGGCGCAAAGGCAAAAAGAGGGTTGTTCAGCTTAGGTTACAGGTTACATATTTAAATATGGAGGTACAGCTGTGGTTACAAGGCTGTAGACATGTGTAGTCAGAGACTCAGAGATGTATATTCAGAAAATAGACATATGAATAAAGCAAAGCAGATGTACAAGATAAATATATAATCCCAGGTGTCAGTAGGGGGAGGTTAGTTATCATGTTCTTTTAACCATTGAATCAGATTGGATCTGAATTGTCGGTAGGGGAGATCTTTTCTTAGAGCAGGGGGTAGAGCATTCCAGTATTGAGCTGCTTTAACAGCGAAGCTGCTCCCACCCGATTTAGTGAGTTTGAATCTGGGTACTAACAGGAGGTTGGAGTTGGCTTTCCTTAAGGGGCGAGAGGCTGTATGTCTGGTGAATCTGTCAATGAGATATTGCGGTGCAGCGTGGTTGAGACATTTGTGTGTGAGAGATGCTGTTTTAAGGAGAATTTTGTCTTTTGTGGAGAGCCAGTTGGTAGATCTCCTAAGGTCTGATATGTGGGCACTTTTGGGGAAGTTTAGGGTGGCTCTCAGGGCATTATTTTGAAGTGTCTGTATTTTGGCGGTAATGTGTTTGTTACTGCCTATGTAGAGGGCGTTGCAGTAGTCTAACTTTGACAGGATTAGTGCCCTTGCTAGGGTGACACAGTTATTGGGTGAGAGGAAGGGCTTGGCGGCTCTAATTAACTTGCAGGTGTATGAGTTGGCTGAGGCCATGGCACTCACTTGTCTGATAAAGGTGAGCGTATAGTCTAAGTAGAAACCGAGTCTTTTAACTACTTTAGCCACAGTAATGTTATTATTGTCAATTATGTAGGAATTATAGATGGGGCCTAATTTTTTGATGTTGGAGGGGGTGCCTAGGATGAGGAGTTTGGTTTTGTCATCATTCAGGCATAGACCGTGGGAGGCCATCCATGCCTGGATGATGAGGTGGATTCTGTTCACAAAGGCCAAATCCTTTTCATAATCTCCCGTCAACGGGATGAGGATCTGTGTATAATCTGCATAGTTTGTGTAGGTGATACCTAGACCGTCAAGATCAACGAAAAGGGGCTTTGTGAAAATATTGTAAAGGGTGGGCGATACACATGATCCTTGGGGTACACCGCATGAAATAGGTGCGGGGTCTGCAGCTGCTAAGGGTGAGAAGACTCGCATTGTCCTGTTGTTTAGGAAGGACTGGATCCATGCGACTGCTTCATGGGAGAAGCAAGCTGCCGTGACCAGATGATTGCAGAGTATTGCATGGTCTACCAGATTGAATGTGGCCGAGAGGTTGAGGAGTAGTAGGAGTGATGTCATACCTTTATCTCTTAGGGAGTCTATTTGTGCCTTGAGGTCTAGGAGTGCAGTCTCAGTACCATGCTGTGGTCTGAAGCCAGACTGTCGAACTCCTAGGAGGTGGTTTAGTTCCAGGTGGTGCTGAATTTGTAGATAGGCTACTTTTCCTAAGATTTTCAGTAGGAACGGCACAGTAGTTATGGGGCGGTAATTGCTAGGGGTGGAGGGATCCAGAGTTTGTTTTTTGAGGAGGGGGAGGACCCAGGACTGTTTCAGGTTGTTGGGTATAGTACCTGATAGGAAAGAGGCGTTTATAAGTTTAGTGATGAAGGGTGAGAGTTCGCGGACGGCATCTTTTATGATTTGGGCTGGGCATGGGTCGCCCTGGCAGTTGGAGGGTTTAAGAGTGAGGATGACTTCCTCGACTTCTTTAATGGAGACTTTGTGAAAGTAGAAGGGAGGGATGTCCAGTGTGGGTGGAGAGGGGGTGGATTTCGGAGTGGGTGAAGAGTTGGTCGTTACCTTGGATGGGGTGCCTATGTTGCCAGTAATTGGGCTAGTTATAGTAGCTTTTTTATTACTGATCTTAATCTGAAGTATTGTTATCTTGTTGGCGAGGGCATTTTGTATGCCTGTGCACCATTTCTTATCCTTGAGGCAAGAATCGGGGGTTTGGATGGGGGATTCTACTTCCTTTAGGATGGCAAACAGTTCTTTGGTGTTGGATTTGGCTTGAGTGATACGGGTATTGTAGGATGTTTGTTTTGCAAGGATGATTTCTTTTTTGTAGAGGGTAGCGAGTTTTTTCAGGTTGTTTTTGTTGGTGTCTGAGGGGTCTGATCTCCAGGTATTTTCACTAAGGCGTTTCTTTTGTCTAATTTCTTTCAGTAGTTGTGTGAACCAGGTGTTTAGATGTTTGCAGGGTTTGCTCTTCCTAATTTTCAAAGGTGCGATAGCATCTAGAGAGGCTAGCATCACTTCATTGTACTTATCTACCATGGTGGCAGGGTCGGACTGATCTGAGATAGAATTTAAGGTGGAAAGGATGAGGGGGATGAGGTTTTCCGGGGTAATATTTTTTTTGTTTCTGGTCCGTGCGGAGGGCGCTAGGATGCAATTGTTTATGGGTGTGGAGGCTTCTAGTGTGAAGGATACCATATGGTGGTCGGATCATAACTGCGGCTTTATGGAGGTAATAGTGGTTGGGCAATTATGTTCGGCAATCCAATCAAGAATCCTTCCTTTGATATGTGTGGGTTCAGTAATCTTTTGGTTAAAGCCAAGTTCCTCAAGGGTGCTGTTGATTTGTAAGGCATTAGGGTCACGCGAGTCATTGAATCCGAGGTTGAAGTCACCTAGGATGAGACATTGAGTAGAGTTTTTTAAGTTGTCAGATAATAGGTTTGTGAGGTCTTCCTCAAAGGTGCCTAAGGGGCCTGGAGGTCGGTATATCAAATGGAGAGTGATGGTTTGATTGTTGGCAATGGTAAGTTTAGCTGTGAGGGATTCACAGGAGTTGGTATTATGGGGTGAGGAGAGTTTTAGGGCTAGATTATTTTTGACAATTATAGCAAGGCCACCGCCTTGAGACGTGGTGCGATCCATGCGTATAAGAGTGTAATTATCTGGGATGGCAAGCATGATGGCTGGTCCTGCTGTGGGGTGGAGCCACGATTCTGTGATGGCCAGGAGGTCTAGGTTCTCGTTTTGGATTGTGTCCGCTATTTCAGTGGCATGGGCTACCATAGAACGGGCGTTTATTTAGGCAGCTTTTATTCCAGGTCGGGTAGATGGGGCAGAGGGAGGTTGGACATTGTGTTGGCATTTTGGAGGGGAGGTGGATTCTCTAAAGATGCGACTGTTGAGTTGTAGTCGGTGTTGGCCAGTATTGTCTGTGTGTGAGGGAGTGTTAGTGGTAAGCGTAGCATGTTTATTGTGGTGTAAGGCGGATTGGGCATTAGATAGAGGGTCATAGATTCTTGGGAGTCTGGCGCGGAGTCTTAGGTTTCGCTGTTGGGGGCTGCATTGTTTAGTAGCCATGTTAGATTGCTCCAGTGGCGCACTGTGAGGTAGCTGGTTCTGTGTTTGGGATAAGTTCATGTCGTGAAGGGTGGTTAAGTAGAGGGCAGTTCTGAGTAGAACTGTGCAGAAGAGTGGTATATACAAAGTAGCTAGCGTAGGTGGGCTTGGAGTACTGGCAACCTAAGCTTTGATCATAGGGGCGGAGATAGGTGAGCGATGTCAGGACACTATGGGGCGTGTGTAGGCGGCCAGGGTGCAGATTTGGTGACGCAGGGATGACTAGGTGGGTTGGTGGCTAGTGAAGGGATACAGGCAGCCTAAATGCAACTTTGCTAGGCAGACCTAAATATGAATTTACTAAATCAGGCAAAAATGGATGCAATCTAGGTATAGGCAATCTGGATGCAACTTTACTAGGCAGACTTAGATATGAATTGGCTAAATCAGGCAAAAATGGATGCAATCTAGGTATACGCAATCTGGATGCAACTTTACTAGGCAAGCCTAAATACGAGTTTGCTAACACAACAGCAGCCTAGATGCAGCTTTGCTAGGACAAACCTATATGCAAAATTTGCTAAAACAGCAGCAGGTAAGCATAGGTAGGCAGGTGGTGGGTGGATAGATATAGAAAACCTGAGTGTGACTTATCGATAGCAAGCGACCTAAATACAAAATTGCGAAAGCATGCAGAAGTGGCTAAGCATTGGCTACTAGTTCATGGACATTTGTAGGCCGTTTAAATGCATATTTGTTAGAGCATGCGGGTGAGGGCTAAACAATTGAAGGCATCTGATGTGCATACATAGGCAGCCAAATGCAAGTTCACTTAAGGCAGGGAGAGGTTAGTAATGGAGATACAGGTGTTTACGATGAAAACGCAGGTGAATTTATTTATTTACATTTATATAGCGCACAAGCAGCCCGGGGGCATTGAGGCGCTGTTACTTGCAATGACTTAGTTACATGGTACCGGTAAGATAGCGGTTGTTGACACATTGTAAATGTTGCAGGATGACATACTATTGTTACAGATATTGCTTTTGATCATATGATACAATATACATGGGGTAATCGTGCTAGTATGTCTAGCCTTATGTGAACAGGGTAGTCTTCAGCGTTTTGCGGAAGGTGGTGAGGGAGGCCTCTCCACGGATAGCCCGAATGGGTGGGGTAGTAGTCTAGCAACCTTTGTGTAGTGCTAGTAGAGGAGAGGAAATCGGCATGATAGTTAGCGGCAGAGGAGCGGTTAAGCATAGCAATATAGGGCATATATTATATTGTCAATATATGATCGCTGTGCTTAGGTACCTGCGGGCGCGTTGCGCTATGTAAGTGTCCAGATAGGCGGCATCATTGGTAAAGGTCCAGGATGGGTAAGCGTAGCAGTGCTGGCATTAGGTTGCAGGAAGGGGGCTGGCCCCACGAGCGCCACAGTGTGCAAACAGGGGCAAAACAGGCGCTTTTCTTTACGGCGCTTCTCTGGAAGGCGCCGGCTTCCGCCTGCTGGTGACCAAACAGGTACTATAGATCACATGTTCGTTTCAAGAGACCTCTTAGGACTGATGAAAAGATTTACAGTAGAATGTACTAAAAATAGTGACCATAATATAATGTATGCGAGCTGGGACAGCAAACAAAAACCCAAACATTGGCACAAGTCCGAACTGGAAGTCAATATAAGGGGTAACAGGCTCAAGATCACAGGAAACGAAATAACCAAATTTACAAAAAACACACGGAAATGTGTACTACAAAGCCAAAGAGAGGGGAAAATAAAAAAGAAACATCTTAAAATATACACCACGCTTAGAAAAATACATGGCAAAGGGAAAGAAGCAAACAGCTAGGACAGACCATCAGCATGCCTATAACCGGGAAAAAGAAGAATCTTGAGAAAACTAAAAAGAACAGCAACCACATCCCAGTTGCCGGAGAACAAGACGATATGGCATAACGCATGCAAAGAATATAAAGCATGGATATGGCAAAAAAACAGCCTATCTATATCAGAAAGATTCAGAAGTTATGCTAAAAACATTACGCAGTCGAAAATCAAGAGAATTCTGGTCACTTATAAAGAAAGGGAGCACAATAACAAACGTATTACAGAACAACGTAAGCGAAGACAAATGGATATCCCACTTTGAGAAACTTTATAGTTCGATCAATAAAAGCGATGGACAGACCCAAATTGAAAAAAACAGCAAAAAGGGAAGAAAATAAGCAGTGGAACATTGTGCACAATGAAGAAGATGTCATTCGCCAAATTAAGACGATAAGTAATTCAAGGGCTCCAGGACCAGATGGGATATCGAACTGTGACCTCAAGTCAAATCCAGAGCTGTGGGCAGCATTTATCAGCAAGATATTCCAGAAATGTAATCAAGAAAATAACAGCCCGGATTCATGGCGAACGGCAATAGTGGTCCCGATCTTTAAAATAGGGGCCAGAGAGGACCCAGGACACTACCGTCCGATATCGCTTTTGGATGTGATTGGAAAAATATTTGGAAACTTTGCATTGAAAGCATTTCAAACCTGGCTGAAAGGTGAGAATAGATCTGACCCCTTTCAAACGGGGTTTGTTAAGAATGCAGGGACCCTGCCAAACATCTTGGCGATGAACATAATAAAAGCGAAGATCAATCAAACAGGCCAATGAGTGTACGTAGCTTTCATTGACCTGGTTCAAGCGTTTGACCAGGTTAATAGACAACTATTGTGGGAAAAGCTGGCAAACCTTGAATGTCCTGAACTCATAGCAGCACCAATTAAAGCACTCTACCAAAATACTTCAATCAAGGTGAGGCTGAGTCGAGCGAGACTACTGTCAGAAGAGATCAAAACAGAAAGAGGTGTAAAACAAGGGTGTCCTCTCGCGCCGGCTTTATATAATGCATATATGGCGGACTTCCCAGAGACACAGGCTAATGTGAGAGGTTTTCCACCAAAGATAGGAGGAGAAGCCGCTCCACGTCTGCTTTATGCCGATGATATAATCTTACTAGATCTTACAGCGGTGGGACTACAGAGGGGATTCGACAAACTTGGATGATTATTTGAAAAAAAATAATCTGCACATGAATATATCAAAAACCAAGGTGATGACGTGGGAACCTTCCAGAAGAACTAAACAAAACCAGAACTGGTTTGTAAACAATCAAAAGTTGGAAAGAGTAAACAACTATAAATATTTGGGAGTGACGCTAAGTAATAACCTAAAGGAGAAACCTATGCAAGACATGATTTGGACCAAAATGAAAGCTTTAACCTCGCAAGCAAGAATCATGGACAAAAAAGATGGGAAATGTTCGCTTAAAGCAGTAATAACATTTTACAAAGCAAAGGTAGTTCCTGCTATACTATATGGAACGGAGGCCATGCTTCCCCTTCAGGAAAACCTGTGGGCGAGAGTGGAGAGTTTCTTTTGGAGGCAAGTGCGTGGATTATCAGCGAGCACTCCTATGCCGCTTATCAGACGGGAATTATGTAGTTCATCACTGAGAGCGATCAAAGAAAGAAACACGTTGAGGCTCTACCGGAAGATCATACAGGAAAGGAAACCAAAGGTCCTGGAGTTGGTGGAAAGAGAAATGGAAAATAACAGCATTAAACTACTGGATGAGTGGAAAAATCTAATTATCAAATTATTGAAGGAAATTGATGTTAATACAGAACAGCTGGTTAGAAACCCAGATAGCGTATCGAAAAAACTTTTGGAACTGGACTGGATTGCCACAGGTGTAACGGCGAACGGTTATGAAATAACAAAGTCCTTCCCGATAACGTAAAAGAGACTAAACGATATCAGAAGCTACTTGGAAAAATTCCCGGATAAACTCCGTAGTAGGACTTTCCTACGATTTTGTTTGAACCAGTTGAAAACAAATGAAGTTCTGTTCATAAGAAAACACACCTCTACGAATAAATGCAGATCCTGTAAAAAGGAACAGGAAGTAGAATCACGCAGGCATCTCCTGCTAGGCTGTGAAGGAACTTCCCAAGCCAAAAAGACGTCCTTGGGGCAAATAATGTCATCCTTCACAACTTTAACAGAAACAGAATGGTGGAGAATCTTGACAAGTGGTGATGATACCCAATGCGTGATAGGGGTAACCTCTTTTTTTAAAAGTATTGATCTCGAGCAAAAGGCAGATGGGACGAGGGAACCCCCCCAAGGCCAAAACTGAAAAACTTGTAGGGAGAGGCGGGCCCTATAGCCATTTGAAATAATGAAAGCTAAAGCTTAAAGTGAATAAAGAAAAATCACTAAGACTCATTATAACTTGAGAGGTGGAAATAGAGACTCACTATTATCATCATCGAATAGAAGTCAAATGGCCTGTGAATGGACCTACATAAACAAGGGGTTCTGTTTACGTATTTTACTAAGGAGGGAGGAGGACTTGGTTAGTTTGACCCACCCTTCTTTTTAGGTATCAACATGGACATGGATGGATTCAAATGGATTTAAATGGATTTAGTCTTTTTTGTAAAAATTGTTAGATCAATTCAAACAAATAAAAAAAATTTAAAAAATTGTCTAGTTTAATACCAAAAAATGGGCTGAATTACTACAGTGGAATTGTAGTAATTTCATGATTTCTTGAAAATCCCTAAGGAGTACTAAGGAGTCCCAAGGAGACAAATAATGTGTATTTGTGACTTGCCACTATGTATAACTTCACTGGACTGACTGGCAGTAAAAGAAAACGATTCTGGCAGTAAGTTGCTGGATTCATGACTAAAGTACTGGCAACCGTGGCGCATGTGTAAAGTTCAAAGTTAAGAGTTAGTGCTGAGACTTCGAGTAAAGAGTCCAGATGTAAGATTTTAGTTAACGATTCAATTTTAGAGCTCACTTTGTAAAAGCAAGTTAAAATTAAGAGTGAAACACAGCTTTTACAATTAACTTGCTTTCATTTACCACTACCTTTTGCTGCTGTTGATGGCCTGGGTTTCACCCCTATTGATATAGATATTGATATCTTATTTCTATCGCGCTCGTACACAAGTGTTTCGGAGCGTGACAAGGCAAGGGAAGGGGAACAGGGGAGAACAAAACAACGATCTTACTAGGCCCAGTGATTTTGAGAACGCACAAGTGCATGGGAGAGGGAAAAGTGCATGGAAGGGGGAGAAGTGGAAAGTACGGAACAGAGAAAAAAGACAATTAATAACAAATACAATAAATAAATAAATAAAGGTGGTAAATGGTGGTAGTGCAAGTAGCACGTGGCAACTGCTGGGGTTAGCCAACAGGGTATCTCTGATAAGGGCAGCAGAAAAAGGGGCGGAGGTGTGTGGGTACAGATACAGACCCCAGTGCAGGAGGGTGGCAATGTGAGCAGCTGCTTGGGCACGGAGGACAGAGGGTGGCCAGGTGCACAGCGCCGAGAGACAAAACAGATGAGCAGGGGAGAGCGGCAGCGAAGGCAGAAGCAAAGAGGAAGGTCTTGAGGTGTTTCCGGAACCGGAGATGGTTCTCCTCAAGTTTTAGAGTGGCAGGGAGGCTGTTCCAGAGGGAGGCCCCAGCCAAAGACCGAGATCTACCCCCAACACATTTCTTTGAAAAAAAAAGAAACCCCTGACCCCCATACATGTAAGCTCAGAAAGCCACATTGGATCGATGAGGAAAGGCTAAAGAAGTGCCGCTAAACAGATAAGTTTAGTCTTGAACACAAATGAGACCAAAAAAGTATATTCCCAAACCAGGTTAACTCCGCCTGATCTCACACCCCATAATCTTCCCAGTCCCTTCCCAGACGGAGGAGCCTTGATCTTACTTACTCTTCCCAGACGGAGGAGCCTTGATCTTACTTACTCTTCCCAGACGGAGGAGCCTTGATCTTACATACTCTTCCCAGACGGTGGAGCCTTGATCTTACTTACTCTTCCCAGACGGAGGAGCCTTGATCTTACTTACTCTTCCCAGACGGAGGAGCCTTGATCTTACTTACTCTTCCCAGACGGAGGAGCCTTGATCTTACTTACTCTTCCCAGACGGAGGAGCCTTGATCTTACTTACTCTTCCCAGACGGAGGAGCCTTGATCTTACTTACTCTTCCCAGACGGAGGAGCCTTGATCTTACTTACTCTTCCCAGACGGAGGAGCCTTGATCTTACTTACTCTTCCCAGACGGAGGAGCCTTGATCTTACTTACTCTTCCCAGACGGAGGAGCCTTGATCTTACTTACTCTTCCCAGACGGAGGAGCCTTGATCTTACTTACTCAGTCCCTTCCCAGACGGAGGAGCCTTGATCTTACTTACTCTTCCCAGACGGAGGAGCCTTGATCTTACTTACTCTTCCCAGACGGAGGAGCCTTGATCTTACTTACTCTTCCCAGATGGAGGAGCCTTGATCTTACTTACTCTTCCCAGACGGAGGAGCCTTGATCTTACTTACTCAGTCCCTTCCCAGACGGAGGAGCCTTGATCTTACTTACTCTTCCCAGACGGAGGAGCCTTGATCTTACTTACTCTTCCCAGACGGAGGAGCCTTGATCTTACTTACTCTTCCCGGACGGAGGAGCCTTGATCTTACTTACTCTTCCCAGACGGAGGAGCCTTGATCTTACTTACTCTTCCCAGACGGAGGAGCCTTGATCTTACTTACTCTTCCCAGACGGAGGAGCCTTGATCTTACTTACTCTTCCCAGACGGCGGAGCCTTGATCTTACTTACTCTTCCCAGACGGAGGAGCCTTGATCTTACTTACTCTTCCCAGACGGAGGAGCCTTGATCTTACTTACTCTTCCCAGACGGAGGAGCCTTGATCTTACTTACTCTTCCCAGACGGAGGAGCCTTGATCTTACTTACTCTTCCCAGACGGAGGAGCCTTGATCTTACTTACTCAGTCCCTTCCCAGACGGAGGAGCCTTGATCTTACTTACTCTTCCCAGACGGAGGAGCCTTGATCTTACTTACTCTTCCCAGACGGAGGAGCCTTGATCTTACTTACTCTTCCCAGATGGAGGAGCCTTGATCTTACTTACTCTTCCCAGACGGAGTAGCCTTGATCTTACTTACTCAGTCCCTTCCCAGACGGAGGAGCCTTGATCTTACTTACTCTTCCCAGACGGAGGAGCCTTGATCTTACTTACTCTTCCCAGACGGAGGAGCCTTGATCTTACTTACTCAGTCTTATGCAGTGTGTGTGTGTCTCAGGTTGTAGCAAAATCTGACATTTGTATTTTTTTATTTGTATTTATTTATTTGTAAAGCGCTCCTTGCCCAGGGGCATATGGGCGCATGTATAACAAGAGACAAAGGCCCTCATTACGACCCTGGCGGTAAGGGGTTTACGCCGGCGTAAACTTTGCCGACCCTTACCGCCTGAGTACGAGTTCCCTTAGCGCCATGGTGATTTTAACGCCTGCTTTTAGCAGGTGTTAAAATCCATGGCGCTAAGGGACCTTGTTGTTAATTACGCCACCGTAATTTACGGTGGAGTAATTAACGCCTTCCCCACTCCCATTATGCCCTATGGGGCAAAAATGGGAATGGGGAAGGGTAAATGGGGATTGGGGACTTACCGCCCCGCCAAGGTCGGAATGGGGCGGTAAGTCCGCCAACCACCATGGCGGAGTTGGCAACTTAGCGCCATGGACCATGGTGCTAATAGCACCATGGTTCTCCGCCAAGGTCGTAATGAGGGCCAAAGTGTTACATATAATATATACAGTGGTTAAATAGGTTACAACGTATAGTCAGGCAATACACAGTATTGAATAAGGCAGTATAAAAGAGGCAGATAACAGCATTTAACAATGCCACACAATAAAATTACAATACAAGAGAGAGCAAGAGAGTAAGGGATATGGAAAGAGGGAGACCCCCTAGAAATCCTGGCCAAGAAAACTAAGCTTATGCATACTGACCAGCAAGGTCAAGTTCCAGGAGCCAACATTTAGAGTTTCTCTTAAATGAATGGAAGAAAGGTTCTGATCTGAAGGAGGGAGGAAGTGGGTTTCATAATTTGGCTGCCAGAACAGGGAAACTGGAACCGCCTGAATTTTGGAGCTTAAATCTCGGGATGGACATGGTATGGACTTCAGCAGCTCTAAGTGGCCTTGTGGAAGTATGTGAGGAAAGTCTATTGGTGAAATATGCTGGGGCAAGATTCACCCATCCAAGTGCCATGCTGCCGGTCAGTAGGCCCAGTGATAGCAACCGTTCAGCCAATGAGCCAGAGCAGATGACAAGGTCTAGATAACCATAGGCTCTCTTTCAGCTGGATTAAGTCTCCCTCTCTCTCTCCATTTCTTTGTCCTTGAGACCTACCTCTCGTTCCGTACAACACACTCTAACTTACCTCCTCAGCACTTTGCAATTGTATCCTGCTTATTGGAGGTTTGTCTTCCCCAATCTTTTCCTTCCTCTTGCCACCTTCGCCCCAACACCATACCACATGCATGGTCATACATCGATTCTTCTATACTCACGCTTTTAGCCTGGGTATTTGTCCTCCTCTGTCTCCTCCTCAAAGCCTGGTTCTCTTGCATCCTCCGCTTGCCTTCTCTGTGCCTCCTACTCCAGAGTCCCTAAGACTTCCTACTCTACCTCCTCCTTCTTCCTCCAAATGCTTCACTGGTATAGCCATATCCTTCTCCATGCTGCATCCCAACACCTCCTGCTTTCTACTCTTTTGCTTCCGTTCCGCTCCGCCGCTCCATTCTCTCCAACATGTTATTCCAGTTTCTCTTGACTTCCTTTGTTGCCCCCTATATCAAACTTCTCCTTCCTCTAGCCCTCTGTTCACCCTACTCCTCTCCCTGCTCTGCTGTCCTCTCCACACTCCAACATACCCCTCCTTCGACTACTAGCTTGACCTCCAACTCACCCCTGTGTCTCTCCAGCTGTGCTTCATACTATGATTCGATTCATGTTGGACCCTCCTTTTTTATAGTCCTAGAGGGTTACCAATAGATGTGGTAAAGGTTGACTGATATTTCACTTGTAGGAATATTGTTCTGGCCTTTTTGTATTGCCTGGATGCAACCTGCAACATACGTTCCACACATGTGTTTAATTCTGCTCTGATCCCCAGTCCTGACACCCTGGGCCATGAGTGTAATGTTGGGGCCACTCTCTTGGATCAGACTTTGCTGGCATTTCCCAATGGGCTCATTTCATGAAAAATGTGTGTGCCACCATTCCACACCCCTTTACATTTCCCCCGCCCCTCAAAAGGCACTTTTTCATGGAATCCTTCTACTCTGGTGTTAGTGGTGTAGAGTGGAGGGTAACAGTCGAGAGAAGGATCTGGTCACAGTCTCCAAAACATTTCAGTGCGCCATTTCGAAATGATGAAATCTGCCGACCTGGATGCAACTGCAAAACCTGGGAACGTCCACTTGTTCTGACTGTATGCTGAGACCTTCCTCTGCAGAGAGGGTCAAAGGTGACATCTTGTGGTCAACAAAACACATAAATAAATAAATAAATAAATACATAGACGTGATGTGGTCTGAGAATCAGAGCTTAGACACTGACCTTGTATCTTTATTTTGCAGGCTTTGTTGCTGCATTCTAGCTGGATCAAGCGTAGCATGTGGGTACAATTGAGCTGGGAGACTGTAAAGGCTGGTTGTCTCTTCTCTTGCAGTTTCTAGTGGAGTGGAGGTCGTATTGTGGTTTCCTGTAATTTATGGTGGGAAAAACATACCGCATAATAGGAATTTCATGTTTTTTTTGTATTTTTTTTAGACAAACAAGAGTTGAACGTTTCATAGAATCTCAGGGTAGTTGGCAAATGCTGCATTTTTGGTTTGGGGATAATGGTGGGCAGTGGGTGAACAGATATTTGATCTGACTGATAGACCAGACCCCTATCTTGCTCCCCAGTATTCTGATGGCCAAGCAGTTGGTCAGGACGTTTCTCCAATTCATGGCCAGTTGCACTTTGCTGCCATCCCAGACTTAACCAACGACTCAAAGTTAGCCAATAACTTTCCAAGTGAGCAGAGGAGAACACAGATACACCCTGGCACTGCACACACATTACTTTGCATTTAATCCTGGGATATCGTGGGACACAATCCTCTCTCTCCGGGCGGCTTTCTCTGTCAGAGAGTCTAACCGAGCAGAGTGGGAAACAAGGTGACTGATGTGGACTACCATGCATATTTCCATCATGCTTCTTACAGACCACTAGAAATGCATTGCATGCCCAGGAGAGGCCATCCACAGAGGACATACACACAGTAGTGTATTGCTTTGTTCCACCCTTGCTTGCTTTCTCGTTGTCCTGAGAATGGCATGGCCATGCTCGCCTGGGTGTTTTTAGAAGTGGTTTGGATCTGTGACCTATGAAAGGTTTCCTTAGCCACTTGATTGTTAAGAAACTGAGCTAGTATTCTTCTCCAGCTACTGTGATGTTCGTTATACATTCTATTTATCCATTAATTCTTTTCATTCTTCTACAGATCCACTGATGAATAGTGGGGTTCATGCCTTGGAAGTTGTTCCGTGTTAGTTCTTAGTGGCACAGGACAGCCTTGGGCACCACAAACCAACATGGTCTTGATTTTCAATGACAGTTCTAAAGTAGCAGCATGATTCAATGGATATATGCATAACGTAGCTTGGAGAAACCCCTATTTAAAGGTGGCCAAAGAAATACATTGCTGATGTCAATTAAAATACATGTCTATATCTAATTATATGTAATTTTATCAATATTTCTTTATTAAAACGGGATGTTTAAATTAGAGTGTAAAGGTTGATTGCTCGGTGTTTTGATGGATGCAGAAGTCTCTTTTGGCTTTTCTTGTTATTTTAAAGCTGAACCCAGTAAACTCCAACTGCACAGGGATGTATGAGTCATATACAACATACATTAGCAAGCTTGTATCATAAGATTGTCCAGGCATCCATTAATATAGCAGTAATGACAATACCTGGAAGATTAAAAGGATGGCTGTGTTTGTTTAGGATAATGTGACTAGGTCACAAACTAGAAAGATAACTGAAATACAAGCATTACATAGTGAAAGATGACCACAATTATGAACTTCTATTAAAAAAAAACTAATTTCAGAAAGCTATTACTTTGCCGAATGATGATTCACTGTCAAGATTATCGTTTTTTAGAAGGAGATGGCCAAGAGCATCTATTGTCCTTTGTTGTCAAACTATTTGTGTCAACGACTATTCTGTGTACCTTGTGTTTAAAAGCAATCCTTAATCAACAAATGAATGGACAAAATCATTAGTCTGTCATCAGTGAAGTTAAATGAGCTTTCAAAGACTTTTGTTTTGTAGCAGAGACGTCATCAGCTTTTACATGTGAGGACAAGAATTAACAAATTCAAAGGTCCAGCTAAAACCAACTTTATAAATGTTCACAGAGATTACCCATCTGAAATATGTTTTCTGCTATAACCTGTGCAGTATTCATCTTGTTAAAAAACAAAGTGTATTTCTCAAATGAGCTCATTGAAGTGTATATCCGGAATTCATGTTTGCAAAATGTGTGTCTATTAGTAGCACCACAATGCTTGAAGTGACAGAAATAAAAACAATACATAATTGATTTAATCATATTCTCTCAAATCATAAAATGTGGTATTGTCCACTATCACATATTTACCTAAATAATGGATTTTTCTGCCCTGCAAAGGTTCCCACTCCTAGGGAGAGTGCACATATGCCTCTATGACATGCCAAGTGCATTACTCAAGGAAACAAACCACAGAGTCCAGATGATCAAAATTATATTATCATCTGATCCATGCTGGTAGGTGGATTTTGGACTAATATAAGCTGTCATGGTTCTACGACAGAAAGGAGGATGGAATCATTATTTTGCTACTTGACAACTCAAACCATTTGGCTGAGGAAACCTTTATGAAAATGTGCAGGAGAGGTTGAGCCTCTGGGCCCAGAAGGATTCATAAACGTATCCATTAGGGGCCAGAGTGGGGAGGACACCTTGGTATGTGAATTCAAGAAACTGAGGGGAGCCAAATGATCATGGTTAACAGAGCCTTTCCATTTCCATATGGTAAATAGAACCATTTCCAGTGACAAGTGATCCTGTGATATCTTTCCAGAGACTGATTGAAATTCACACATTATTACAGAACTACTGAAGCCATAGCCCATTACATTAAAATATGAAGTCCTAATCAATAGAACTTTGTGAAAAGGACAGCCATTTCTCTCTCTAGATTACATAAAATATTGATGGATTTGTATCTGTATTTGGTTATTTATATAGCGCTCTTTCCCCACTTGATTGGCCTCAATGCGCTTTTTCCTGGTTGAAACGCCCTCTGCGACCGTAGTCAGTGTGGTAGAAAATTCTAAGGAATTCAGTTTTGGATATGCATGTGTGCATGTTTAGGACTTGGGTGGCTGGCAAGGCTCAACTAAGCAACGCTAGGAGAGGACAGGCACGTGGTGGGTGGGCGCTGTTGAAGGTTTCTGATAGATTGCTATTGTTGAGAGAGTCGATGAGTGGCCAGCTATACCCAGTTCCTTTTGGATGGTAGTCGCTGTGCGCTAGTGGCAGAGGTGTTGAGGCATGTCAGGTGTTTCAGTCTGGAGCGCTATATGCGTTGCTAGACTGGAAGAGCATAGCCATAACAGCATTCTACGGTGCATAGTTGCTTGGCCGTGCCTGTGGCCTGTGTCCACACTGGTGGTGTACAATATACTTAGCATAAGCATTGGAGATTGTTTTAGCTTCTTGTCCAGTGTAGCAGAGGAAACAGGCCTAGATTAGAGAGTCCAATACCATAGATGCCTAGGTTTCACAATGCAGTAGTTTCACCATATACTAATCAAAGATGGAGCCTACACTCAGATTTGAGAGTCCTGTATAGTGGGAGACAGGCCTAGATTTTAAAATGCAGTAGGTATCAACATATACTAAGCAAGTAAGGAGCTTACACCTAGATTTTAGAATTCTGAATAGTGGGAGAGAAGTCTAGGGTTCACAATGCAGTAGGTTTCACCATATACTAAGCAAGAAAGGAGCCTACACCTAGATTGTGGAATCCTGTATAGTGGTAGAGATGCCTAGGTTTCAGAATGCAGGCATAAATTTCACAATGCAGTGCGTTTCACCATATTCTAAAGGAAGGAGCCTATACCTAGATTTGAGAATCCTGTATAGTGGGAGAGAGGCCTAGGTTTCATAATGCAGTGGGTTTCACCATATGCTAAAAAAAGATGGAGGTCACCACCAGACCCGAGAGTCCTGTAAAGTGGGAGAGAGGCCAGGCCCTACAATGCAGGAGACC
This sequence comes from Ambystoma mexicanum, assembly GCF_040938575.1. NCBI lineage: Eukaryota > Metazoa > Chordata > Amphibia > Caudata > Ambystomatidae > Ambystoma > Ambystoma mexicanum. The sequence goes on from NC_090922.1 coordinate 1,512,574,637, forward strand.
CCACCAAATAATGAACGCAGAGGAAGTAATTGAACAAATATCTAGTCTATGATACGAAATGCAATTGTATTTTGGTGGCTCTGTGCCAGGGCCATTTTTCCTCCCCTGCACCTAAAATATTATCTACTTCAAACCTCCCTATCCACTAAAAATGTAAATAAATGGAATCTTGGTGTGCTCCATCAAAACCCTTGTTCTATGATACAATATAGGTTTCAGAATATAATACAGTGCATTTAGAAATATACCATATAAAGATAGTTTGTTATTCATGTATATGTGAATATATTTATAGTGAGAGATTCCTAAGAGATTGATGCAGCTTATTCTTCATAATGCTATATTAATAATCACAGTTTCTTGCCAATGAGGCACCCTAAAGAAGTGGCTCTCGGCCAAACTAACAGTTCCCAAAAATGTGATGCAGGCTAGTGTTCACAGTACTGTCCCAATATAGTACGGATAATAGTTCAGCAGTCGTCACCCTTTGTGGAACCTGTTAGTAATAGAAGCATGGCTAACTATGTTCTGAGGTAAAGTAGGGTAGAGTGGCAGGGCTTTCATGAGTAGAGTGATTGTTCTACTCCCCACCCAGGCCACACTCATCTTAGTAGTCACTGCTGGTAGACAGTTGGCTTCTGGCTTCCCCTGCTGACACCTGCAGGCACGATATGGAGCTGCCTCTGAACGAGCTGCCCTTTGCCTTGGGTCCCTTTGCCGCAGGGGCTGCCGGGTAGAGGGCTTCCCAGGGTATGTGAGTTTTGAGTAACTGGTAGACCAATCAGACTCACATGGGGGGCTGGTAGGTGGGAGGAGGGAGGGAGAGAGAAATGGAGGAGCCAGGGAACAGCAGGGTGCAGGGCCGGGACACGGGTAGCATACAAGCCCAGAAAAGTTGAAAACAGGCCCAGGAGTTTTGCCAACAGATGTTTCACTCACCTGGCGCTCACAATGGGGAAAGAGCAGCCAGGAAGAATTGCCGGTGATTACACCAAGCAAGGTGGTGGAGGAAGGCTAATCATGCCTTGGTTTTGTTTCAAAAAGTGAATAGTGTCCTGCAATCTGTGGCCTGTGATGCATTAGAAACCACACATTGGCAAATGAATTAAAAGGGTTGTGCAATAAAGGTGATCTTTGATAATTACATTTCAAAATAGGACATTTCTCTCAAAGATGCAAGAGTTGGGGAGTATGTTGATGATAAATTAATTTTTAGAAACCAGTTGTTCACAATGTTTTATTCCCTCTCACTTATTTTTTTAAAAAAGCATTGCCATTTGATATGCCCCATATATCAATCACAATTTAAAATCCAAAACCTTTTAAATTTCTGTTCAGGTCCTTTGAAAAGAAAACCCTTTCTTAGATAAAAGATAAACTGAAGACATGTGAATTGAATTGTAGGTTCTGTATCACATGTATGTCCATCTATATCTTTCCATTTCACTCGCATGTTTCTTCTTTTAAAAAAATAATGTTTGACCATTCACTTCCTTTATAACTACATTGAAAGTAAATGTATATGATGCTGTTACATTTTCAATTAAATAACTTACACAAAATACCAACTCATATTGTTGCATGTTTGTATGGAGGATTTGGTTAATATAATAAAGTAAACTTGATTATGTTCCAATAGAAATTGACAAGCCACAGTAATAACTTGTTTTTGATTTTAGTCTAGATTCGCATACAGTTTTTGGTGGTGACTTATTGTGCATTGTGGGTCTGAGAACCATCTGTATTTTGACCATTTTTTGATTTGTACTAAAGCAAAATATTTTTATTAAAACTGCCTCAACCTTTGTCCCACATTATAGGGTGGGATTGTTGTGTTTGGCATTATATTAAAGGGAATCACACATGATAAAAAAACACTACAAAATAAGTAAAATATTAAATAGACATGCCTGACTGTTTCAAGATGTCTACTATCGGAAGACAATTGTATTGTTTGTGGGAACTCACATAGACATACCACAATTTAGGAGAGAAGATCTTATCAGTTAATGCTATAAGTGGGGGGTGGGGAACACTGTACCAGTGTAGAGATGTTCGTATCAGGCCAGTACTATATATATGGTGGGGGAGTCACACTGTACATGTGGAGAGATACTTCTACCAGGTGAATGTAATAAGTGGCAAAAGTGTTTAACATTTTCCTGACGAGATCTGTAGTAATTTGCTGTACACGAATACAGTTTAAGTACAAGCTTTAATGAAGGGTCCTCGGATCACAGGACCACCGGGAGAACACTGATTACACATTCCATCGCACTCATCACTGGACCTCCATACGTGCATGCATTCTATAGGCTTGCATTCCACTGACATTCTTGTCAGTGACTACATAACATCTTCCTTCTTTATATAAAACGAATAATGGGAATAGGTGGGAGAGGGGAGGTGGGTAGAAGAAAGTAAAGGAGGGGAGAAAGGAGAGGGGTGAACTAAACATAAGATTAAACCTTGTACACATAGATATGATAAGCATTACTCTGAGCACTATATAAAAAGGAAAGGATACACGTGGTCAGAAGGTTCAAATGCTAATAGGAGAGATAGTCATTATTGAATGTTCCGAATAATTCTCCGGTTTATCTTAGATAGTCCTCCGGTTAGAACTTCACTTCTTGCATTACAGGTATTATTAGTAGAGTCCTTATTCATGTGGTCAGATACTCCTGGATCATTGTCTATACTGGTACTTGATTTCCTGAAAATGTCATTGTACACTTGACCTGATGCTCTTAGATTAATGTCTTCGTCCTTACTCGTGCTTGGTCTACTGGAATCTTCCTTTATTCTCACAAGATCATCACAAGACCATCTTTTCCCATCCTCCAACACCACCGATTTGCCATGACAGCTCTTTACTCTCTGTGGCAATCTAAACCTGGATTCGCCTTTCAACGTTTTCTTGGGTTCTCTAATGCAAACTCACTCTCCTTCTTTAATAATCTTTTCTTTCACCCCATTCTTACAGTCGTAATAATTTTTGTATTTCTCCTGTTTCTTCTTTACACTTCTTAATATCTGGTCAATATCCAATTTTGCCTCCCCTGTGTCCTTGAAAATCCAGGCAGGTCTCAGTTGATTGGATGCCACTCTGCCACGCATCCCCTCCTCGTCGCCAACTGTAGTAATTTGCTGTACACGAATACAGTTTAAGTACAAGCTTTAATAAAGGGCCCCGGATCACAGGACCACCGGGAGAACACTGATTACACATTCCATCGCACTCATCACTGGAATCTCCCTATGTGCATGCATTCAATAGGCTTGCATTCCACTGACATCCTTATCAGTGACTACATAACCAGATCTTCTCTCAAAAGTACACTGTCCCCTCATTCCACCTACATGATTTTATTTATAGGTTTATCTCAACAAAGTCTCAGTGTGCCCCTCTCATCAGTAATTACATTTTGCAGATAGGTTTATCCCACCAGAGTCACAGTGTGCCCCTCTTACTCCTAATAACATATGTGGCTCTCCCACTACATAACACACTGCTAAATGCCGTCTACGCTTCTATAGCAATATCACACATCTCACTGAGCATTACGTTTTGCACAGTGTTACTACAGACTGCTCTAAGCAGCACAGACGCAAAGACGATCATGCGTACTCCATGCTGGTGGCAGGGTAATTTCTAAGAATAAGCTATGTCTGAGATTAGGCAACATACATGGTGATAATTATGATAGTGGCCACAACAAACCAATTGATGTTGCCCATGTGTCTGTTCCTGTGCGGCAGCTCTGCTGCTGAGGAAGGGAATGTGTGTTAGGATCAGACGGGCAGATACTGCCGCCACCTGGCAGGAGAGACCCGCAGAGGACACAGCCTCTCTTTGAATCGCTTTGTGAGGGCTGGTGAGCGCTCACCCAGAGACTGCACACAGCTGGCAGCAGCACTGCCCAGGTGTCAAAGGAGCACACCCATTCACGAGGAGTAACCTCACACCAGTAGGAGGTAACAGGGCAAAGTTGCTCCATGTTCCCCGCATCCTGAACAAGAGGGAAGGCACTGGTGCTAGTATCTGCGTTCCACTAACCAGCCGAATGATTGCACTGCATGTCCATCAGCGTGACATGGAATCGCATCCTAGCAGAGCCTGTCTACTGCCATGCCTGAAGCATCTGCTTAATGCTGGAAACCAAACCAAATTTCTAGAGGGTCACTTGCCAGTACTACCTGGAGGTTACGACACATCTTGCCCCAGCTAGCCCAAGACCTGCTGCCTCATTGCTTGCATCTCAACACCCTTTGATCATCACATCATGACTGCCACCCGCGGATTCCACCCACTAGAGAGTCACTCGCTGACCTCTGCCAGCGGCTAAAGCCTGACTAAAGTGCTCTTGGACCTTACAGGCCTTGTGGGGTTTAATGACAGCCTGGATCATATGAACTGAAAGGCCATGTAGGCACAAAATGTGCAGAAATAACTTTTTGTCATGGAAATGGACATTTGAAGAATGAAAAGCCAGCCTCCAGACTTTAACACAGCCAAGGTGCGTGGTGAATTCAAATGTGTACATTTTTGCAGGTGAAGCCATGAATATTTGGGTGGACTTATGCATAAATTAAATGTGTAGCTGTCACCATTCTTCAGACGTAGTCTTTAAGTAGAAGGGTGCTGAATGTGACTGAAGTCTTGCTTTCTGGTGTCAGGTAGAGAAGTGCTTCATTAAATGTAACCGAGTGTAATTTTTAATTGAAAAATGCACACTCGCTCCTGAGAAAAAGTGACACTGATAGATGAAAGATTCTGTTTTGCTTTGGGGTGAAGTCGGAAAGAGGGTTCTAACAATACAACATATTCTGAAAAGTCTGTGTAATTTCGAAACTGATAGGGACGTTAATTAAACATACAAATGAAATTGTTTTGAAAACCGAAAATGTGCATTTGAGTTCAATCTAAACCTTAACAAGGAATGGTAGTGCTCATGATCTAGTAATGTTCCCATGTATTATTTAATTTTGGCATAAAAAGGGTTTGTGACAGTTATTTAGCCTGTGTATCATGGACAAAAGTGCAATTTAAAAGTCACACCCCCAAAGTAAATATTTGTATTGAAGCTTTTCTTTGTGCTGCAGAGAAGGTGGTGAGTGTAATTATTTGGCGCAAACATTCCTTGAACCTGTAATCTGTAATCTAAATAAATATTCTTTCTGTAGCCCGGCCTGGTTCTTAACTCCTTGTTGGCACGGGTGGAGAGATCTACGTGGATTAATAGGAATCATAGATAGGGCATGCTTAAACTTGATAAATGACCTGTTGTGCAGCCCCTTAATTGGAGGGAAGTCCCCATGTTGAAGGTGGTCTCTCAATATCTCTGTACAACCTGGAGCACTTACACCACTGCCAGTCGAACACACCAAGCACCCACATTCGCCCTTACTGAATGCCTGCTTCCTGCCAGGGACTCTGCCATTCTTCCAGCCCAACTGCGCCTGATCAGTGCACATTAACGTGTGAAGCGTCTGCCCACTAAGAACCAAATTCAGGTGCTGTGACACTGAACTGACCTTCCCCCAGTGTACTTGCGCCCTAGAAACTGGTTAGGTCACGATTGTCCCTGTCTCCACTAAGATATCCTCTATGGTAGTACCATACCTGCCAACTCTGGCACTAAGCGGGAAGTGCTACTATCTCCAGTCTCTCGCATCTCCTCTAACGTGCTGTTTTGGTCACTACTGGCTCACCGTCACAGACCTCTTGAGAGTATAGCCTTCCCTCAGCCTGCGTTACCACAAAAGGTGAAGGAGGTACATCTCTTGATTCTCCCGGTTTTACTTTTATTATTGCCTTGGGTTTTGGTTTGTAGAAGTTTGAGGGCTGAGTGTGGCATGTTGTCCCTACTCACCCTTGTACTCTTGCGGCGAGGCAGAATCCAATTTGTCACAGCTGTGCAATGTTGTATTTCTTACATCTTCACAGACAGCACTGGGCAGTCCTCTCTGTGTGGCAGCCTCACACGATGGGCTATGCAGTACTATGAGCACAGTAGTCTGACAGACTAATCTATGCAGTGCTCTGCAGTGACATACGTCTTCACAGACCGCGCTGTGTGTGTAGTATTTTCACAGAATGTGGTGGTATGCAGTGTGCATCGTATCCTCAAAGATTGTGCCACGCAGTAATGTGAGTGCAGCATGTCCATGAAAGTGTTACTGTGCTGTAGTGCGTGTACACATCTCCAAGCATCCTGCTATGCAATGTTGTACAATCTAGTTTGGTGAGCACTGTATTCTCACAGACTTGCTATGCAGTAGTGTGTGTGGAGTATTGCAGCACTGTGTAGCAGCATCCGTACTGGACTTCCCTGTACTGTGTGTGTTATGATATCACAGGCCCACCTCGTCAGCACTATTTCTAGAGACCCGTGAAAGCCTGAAACAGCCCTTACAGTCGTCCCTGGCTGGAACGCGGCCTGTAAAGGGGCCGGTTTTGTAAGCTTAATATATTGCAAAGCTTGATTGGCCGGTGGGAGGTGGTCATTCGTCTGTCAAGCCTCCTCTGCTAGACTCGCTTCTCCTCTGATCCTAAGGCCCTGCCCACTGGCACTGCCCTCCAGACACCATGAGGTCAGAGCCCCCTCGCCCGCTTCTCGCTCCATCCGCTCCTTGCATAGTAATAACCCCTCCTGATAAGCCCTTCTGCATTCCGTGGGCATAGCAGGTTATTGGCTTCCCGCCTTCTTTGCATAATCGGCTTTCAGCAACAGTTCTGTCATCACTGTGGAGAAAATGCATAGCTTATTCCTAGAGCAGCTGCAGCAGATGGGGGCAGTCAGTGGAGCAGCTGGCGACGTCCTGCAGCATGACTGCCTGCGGGGAGGGTGATGCTGGGATCAGGGGGAGGGGTGCACAGGAGGTGGAGGTGAGCAGGGGGGAGAGGGTTCACAATGTGACCCTAGAAATAGGTTTATATCAGGGAGTGTAATCAGTGGCAGAGCTTCAACAAGGAGGGGTGCCCCTGACTGTGGAGGGGTGCTCCTATTAGGAGAATTCTACAATGCGGCAGGGTCACACTGTGACTCTGGAGGGGTGCTCCTATCAGGGGCATATTATGCATCAGCAAGAAGGGAGACACTGTGGCAGTGGAGCGGCTGTCCTATTCGTTAACTAGTATACATGGTGGGATACACTGACTGTGGAGAGATGATCCTATCAGGGAAATAGTATACATAGTAGGGGGATATGCTGACTGTGGAGAGATGATCCTATTAGGAGAATTCCACAATGGGGGCAAGGGCACACTGTGACTGTGGAGAGAGAGATGATCCTATCAGGAAAATTCTACAATGGGGCAGGGTCACACTGTGACTGTGGAGAGATAATCCTATCCGTAAAATAGTATGTATGGCGGGGGTGTGGAGGGTAGACAGACTGTGGAGAGATGATCCTATCAGTACAATAGTATGCATAGTAGGGTGATATGCTGATTGTGGAGAGATGATCCTATCAGGAAAATAGAATGCATAGTAGGGGGATACGACGACTGTGGAGACATGATCCTATCAGTAAAATAGTATACGTAGTAGAACGATACTCGATGACTGAGGAGAGATGATCCTTGTGTGGTTGGCGGGAACACTGTGTAATGTCTTCACTTGTAGGCAGTGTGTGATTTGAGGGCTCTCATAGCAGTTTCCTGTGAATGTGGACAGAGTGATCTCACTTAACTGTTCCCGCTGGGGATGTGGACAGAGTGATCTCACTATACTGTTCCCACTGGGGATGTGGACAGAGTGATCTCACTATACTGTTCCCACTGGGATGTGGACAGAGTGATCTCACAATACTGTTCCCACTGTGAATGTGGACAGAGTAATCTCACTAAACTGTTCCCACTGGGGATGTGGACAGAGTGATGTGATCTCACTATACTGTTCCCACTGGGGATGTGGACAGAGTGATGTGATCTCACTATACTGTTCCCACTGGGGATGTGGGCAGAGTGATCTCACTATACTGTTCACATTGGGGATGTGGACAGAGTGAGCTCACTATAATGTTCACACTGGGGATGTGGACAGAGTGATCTCACTATACTGTTCCCACTGGAGATGTGGACAGAGTGATCTCACTATACTGTTCCCACTGGGGATGTGGACAGAGAGATCTCACTATACTGATCACACTGGGGATGTGGACAGACCGATCCCACTATACTGTTCCCACTGGCGATGTGGACATAGTGACCTCACTAAACTGTTCACACTGGGGATGTGGACAGAGTGATCTCACTATACTGTTCCCACTGGGGGTGTGGACAGAGTGATCTCACTATACTGTTCCCACTGGGAATGTGGACAGAGTGATCTCACTATACTGTTCACACTGGGGACGTGGACAGACTGATGTGATCTCGCTATACTGTTCCCATGGAGATGTGGACAGAGTGATCTCACTATACTGTTCCCACTGGGGATGTGGACAGAGTGATCTCACTACACTGTTCACACTGGGGACGTGGACAGAGTGATGTGATCTCACTATACTGTTCCCACTGGAGATGTGGACAGAGTGATCTCACTACACTGTTCCCACTGGGGATGTGGACAGAGTGATGTGATCTCACTATACTGTTCCCACTGGGGATGTGGACAGAGTGATCACATTATACTGTTCCCACTGGGGATGTGGACAGAGTGATGTGATCTCACTATACTGTTCCCACTGGGGATGTTGGCAGTGTGATCTCACTATACTGTTCACACTGGGGATGTGGACAGAGTGAGTTCACTATACTGTTCACACTGGGGATGTGGACAGATTGATCTCACTATACTGTTCCCACTGGAGATGTGGACAGAGTGATCTCACTATACCGTTCCCACTGGGGATGTGGACAGAGTGATCTCACTATACTGATCACACTGGGGATGTGGACAGACCGATCTCACTATACTGTTCCCACTGGAGATGTGGACATAGTGATCTCACTATACTGTTCACACTGGGGATGTGGACAGAGTGATCTCACTATAATGTTCCCACTGGGGATGTGGACAGAGTTATCTCACTATACTGTTCCCACTGGGAATGTGGACTGAGTGATCCCACAATACTGTTCACAGTGGGGACGTGGACAGAGTGATGTGATCTCGCTATACTGTTCCCACTGGAGATGTGGACAGAGTGATCTCACTATACAGTTCCCACTGTGAATGTGGACAGAGTGATCTCACTACACTGTTCACACTGGGGACGTGGAAAGAGTGATGTGATCTCACTATACTGTTCCCACTGGAGATGTGGACAGAGTGATCTCACTATACTGTTCCCACTGGGGATGTGGATCGATTGATCGCACTACACTGTTCACACTGGGGACATGGAAACAGTGATGTGATCTCACTATACTGTTCCCTCTGTGGATGCGGACAGAGTGATCTCACTATACTGTTCCCACTGGAGATGTGGACAGAGTGATATGATCTCACTATACTGTTCCCACTGAGGATGTGGACAGAGTGATCTCACTGGACAGTGTGATCTCACTGTACTGTTCCCACTGGGAATGTGGACAAAGTGATCTCACTATACTCTTCCCTCTTGGGATGTGGACAGAGTGCTCTCACTATACTGTTCCCACTGGAGATGTGGACAGAGTGATCACACTATACTGTTCCCACTGGGGATGTGGATCGATTGATCGCACTACACTGTTCACACTGGGGACATGGAAACAGTGATGTGATCTCACTATACTGTTCCCTCTGGGGATGCGGACAGAGTGATCTCACTATACTGTTCCCACTGGAGATGTGGACAGAGTGATATGATCTCACTATACTGTTCCCACTGGAGATGTGGACAGAGTGATCTCACTATACTGTTCCCACTGGGGATGTGGACAGAGTGATGTGATCTCACTATACTGTTCCCACTGGGGATGTGGATAGAGTGATCTTACTACACTGTTCCCACTGGGGATGTGGACAGAGTGATCTCACTATACTGTTCCCACTGGGGATGTGGACAGAGTGATCTCACTATACTGTTCCCACCGGGGATGTGGACAGAGTGATCTTACTATACTGTTCCCACTGGGGATGTGGACAGAGTGATGTGATCTCACTATACTGTTCCCACTGGAGATGTGGACAGAGTGATCTCACTATACTGTTCCCACTGGGGATGTGGATCGATTGATCGCACTACACTGTTCACACTGGGGACATGGAAACAGTGATGTGATCTCACTATACTGTTCCCTCTGTGGATGCGGACAGAGTGATCTCACTATACTGTTCCCACTGGAGATGTGGACAGAGTGATATGATCTCACTATACTGTTCCCACTGAGGATGTGGACAGAGTGATCTCACTGGACAGTGTGATCTCACTGTACTGTTCCCACTGGGAATGTGGACAAAGTGATCTCACTATACTCTTCCCTCTTGGGATGTGGACAGAGTGCTCTCACTATACTGTTCCCACTGGAGATGTGGACAGAGTGATCTCACTATACTGTTCCCACTGGGGATGTGGATCGATTGATCGCACTACACTGTTCACACTGGGGACATGGAAACAGTGATGTGATCTCACTATACTGTTCCCTCTGGGGATGCGGACAGAGTGATCTCACTATACTGTTCCCACTGGAGATGTGGACAGAGTGATATGATCTCACTATACTGTTCCCACTGGAGATGTGGACAGAGTGATCTCACTATACTGTTCCCACTGGGGATGTGGACAGAGTGATGTGATCTCACTATACTGTTCCCACTGGGGATGTGGATAGAGTGATCTTACTACACTGTTCCCACTGGGGATGTGGACAGAGTGATCTCACTATACTGTTCCCACTGGGGATGTGGACAGAGTGATCTCACTATACTGTTCCCACCGGGGATGTGGACAGAGTGATCTTACTATACTGTTCCCACTGGGGATGTGGACAGAGTGATGTGATCTCACTATACTGTTCCCACTGGGGATGTGGGCAGAGTGATCTCACTATACTGTTCACACTGGGGATGTGGACAGAGTGAGCTCACTATACCGTTCACACTGGGGATGTGGACAGAGTGATCTCAGTATACTGATCACACTGGGGATGTGGACAGACCGATCTCACTATACTGTTCCCACTGGGGATGTGGACCGATTGATCACACTACACTATTCACACAGGGGACGTGAAAACAGTGATGTGATCTCACTATACTGTTCCCTCTGGGGATGTGGACAGAGTGATCTCACTATACTGTTCCCACTGGAGATGGGGACAGAGTGATATGATCTCACTATACTGTTCCCACTGGGGATGTGGACAGAGTGATCTTACTAAACTGTTCCCACTGGGGATGTGGACAGAGTGATCTCACTATACTGTTCCCACTGGGGATGTGGACAGAGTGATCTCACTATACTGTTCCCACTGGGGATGTGGACAGAGTGATCTCACTATACTGTTCACACTGGGGTGACTGGGAATGTGGACAGAGTGATCTCACTATACTTTTCACACTGGGGATGTGGACAGAGTGATCTCACTATACGGTTCACACTGGAGATGTGGACAGAGTGATCGCACTATACTGTTCACACTGGGAATGTGGACAGAGTGATCTCACTATACTGTTCACACTGGGGATGTGGACAGAGTGATCTCACTGGACAGAGTGATCTCACTGTACTGTTCCCACTGGGAATGTGGACAGAGTGATCTCACTATACTCTTCCCTCTTGGGATGTGGACAGAGTGATCTCACTATACTGTTCCCACTGGAGATGTGGACAGAGTGATCTCACTATACTTTTCCCACTGGGGATGTGGACAGAGTGATGTGATCTCTCTATACTGTTCCCACTGGGGATGTGAATAGAGTGATCTTACTATACTGTTCCCACTGGGGATGTGGACAGAGTGATCTCACTATACTGTCCCCACTGGGGATATGGACAGTGTGATCTCACTATACTGTTCCCACTGGGTATGTGGATAGAGTAATCTTACTATACTGTTCCCACTGGGGATGTGGACAGAGTGATCTCACTATACTGTTCCCACTGGGGATGTGGACAGAGTGATCTCACTATACTGTTCCCACTGGGGATGTGCACAGAGTGATCTCACTATAATGTTAGCACTGGGGATGTGGACAGAGTGATCTCACTATACTGTTCGCACTGGGGATGTGGACAGAGTGATGTGATCTCACTATACTGTTCCCACTGGGGATGTGGACAGAGTGATGTGATCTCACTATACTGTTCCCACTGGGGATGTGGATAGAGTGATCTTACTATACTGTTCCCACTGGGGATGTGGACAGAGTGATCTCACTATACTGTTCCCACTGGGGATGTGGACAGAGTGATCTCACTATACTGTTTCCACTGGGGATGTGCACAGAGTGATCTCACTATAAAGTTAGCACTGGGGATGTGGACAGAGTGATCTCACTATACTGTTCCCACTGGGGATGTTGGACAGAGTGATGTGATCTCGCTATACTGTTCCCACTGGGGATGTGGGCAGAGTGATCTCACTATACTGTTCACACTGGGGATGTGGACAGAGTGATGTTATCTTGCTATACTGTTCCCACTGGAGATGTGGACAGAGTGATCTCACTATACTGTTCCCACTGGGGATGTGGACAGAGTGATCTCACTACACTGTTCACACTGGGGACGTGGAGAGAGTGATGTGATCTCACTACACTGTTCCCACTGGAGATGTGGACAGAGTGATCTCACTATACTGTTCCCACTGGGGATGTGCACCGAGTGATCTCACTATACTGTTAGCACTGGGGATGTGGACAGAGTGATCTCACTATACTGTTCCCACTGGGGATGTGGACAGAGTGATCTCACTATACTGTTCCCACTGGGGATGTGGACAGAGTGATCTCACTATACTGTTCCCACTGGGGATGTGGACAGAGTGATGTGATCTCACTATACTGTTCCCACTGGGGATGTGGGCAGAGTGATCTCACTATACTGTTCACACTGGGGATGTGGCAGTGTGAGCTCACTATACTGTTCACACTGGGGATGTGGACAGAGTGATCTCACTATGCTGTTCAGGCTGGGGATGTGGACAGAGTGATCTCACTATACTGTTCCCACTGGGGATATGGACAGAGTGATCTCACTTTACTGTTGCCACTGGGGATGTGAACAGAGTGATCTCACTATACTGTTGCCACTGGGGATGTGGACAGAGTGATCTCACTGGACAGAGTGATCTCACTGTACTGTTCCCACTGGGAATGTGGACAGAATGATGTGATCTCACTATACCGTTCCCACTGGGGATGTGGGCAGTGTGATCTCACTATACTGTTCGCACTGGGGATGTGGACAGAGTGAGTTCACTATACTGTTCACACTGGGGATGTGGACAGATTGATCTCAATATACTGTTCCCACTGGAGATGTGGACAGAGTGATCTCACTATACCGTTCCCACTGGGGATGTGGACAGAGTGATCTCACTATACTGATCACACTGGGGATGTGGACAGACCGATCTCACTATACTGTTCCCACTGGAGATGTGGACATAGTGGTCTCACTATACTGTTCACACTGGGGATGAGGACAGAGTGATCTCACTATAATGTTCCCACTAGGGATGTGGACAGAGTTATCTCACTATACTGTTCCCACTGGGAATGTGGACAGAGTGATCTCACAATACTGTTCACAGTGGGGACGTGGACAGAGTGATGTGATCTCGCTATGCTGTTCCCACTGGAGATGTGGACAGAGTGATCTCACTATACAGTTCCCACTGTGAATGTGGACAGAGTGATCTCACTACACTGTTCACACTGGGGACGTGGAAAGAGTGATGTGATCTCACTATACTGTTCCCACTGGAGATGTGGACAGAGTGATCTCACTATACTGTTCCCACTGGGGATGTGGATCGATTGATCGCACTACACTGTTCACACTGGGGACATGGAAACCGTGATGTGATCTCACTATACTGTTCCCTCTGGGGATGTGGACAGAGTGATCTCACTATACTGTTCCCACTGGAGATGTGGACAGAGTGATATGATCTCACTATACTGTTCCCACTGAGGATGTGGACAGAGTGATCGCACTGGACAGAGTGATCTCACTGTACTGTTCCCACTGGGAATGTGGACAAAGTGATCTCACTATACTCTTCCCTCTTGGGATGTGGACAGAGTGCTCTCACTATACTGTTCCCACTGGAGATGTGGACAGAGTGATCTCACTATACTGTTCCCACTGGGGATGTGGACAGAGTGATGTGATCTCACTATACTGTTCCCACTGGGGATGTGGATAGAGAGATCTTACTATACTGTTCCCACTGGGGATGTGGACATGTGATCTCACTATACTGTTCCCACTGGGGATGTGGACAGAGTGATCTCACTATACTGTTCCTACTGGGGATGTGGACAGAGTGATCTCACTATACTGTTCCCACTGGGGATGTGCACAGAGTGATCTCACTATAATGTTAGCACTGGGGATGTGGACAGAGTGATCTCACTATACTGTTCCAACCGGGGATGTGGACAGAGTGATCTCACTATACTGTTCCCACTGGGGATGTGGACAGAGTGATGTGATCTCACTATACTGTTCCCATTGGGGATGTGGGCAGAGTGATCTCACTATACTGTTCACACTGGGGATGTGGACAGAGTGAGCTCACTATACCGTTCACACTGGGGATGTGGACAGAGTGATCTCAGTATACTGATAACACTGGGGATGTGGACAGACCGATCTCACCATACTGTTCCCTCTGGGGATGTGGACCGATTGATCACACTACACTGTTCACACTGGGGACGTGAAAACAGTGATGTGATCTCACTATACTGTACCCTCTGGGGATGTGGACAGAGTGATCTCACTATACTGTTCCCACTGGAGATGTGGACAGAGTGATATGATCTCACTATGCTGTTCCCACTGGGGATGTGGACAGAGTGATTTACTATACTGTTCCCACTGGGAATGTGGACAGAGTGATCTCACTATACTGTTCCCACTGGGGATGTGGACAGAGTGATCTCACTATACTGTTCCCACTGGGGATGTGGACAGAGTGATATCACTATACTGTTCACACTGGGGTGACTGGGAATGTGGACAGAGTGATCTCACTATACTTTTCACACTGAGGATGTGGACAGAGTGATCTCACTATACGGTTCACACTGGAGATGTGGACAGAGTGATCGCACTATACTGTTCACACTGGGAATCTGGACAGAGTGATCTCACTATACTGTTCACACTGGGGATGTGGACAGAGTGATCTCACTGGACAGAGTGATCTCACTGTACTGTTCCCACTGGGAATGTGGACAGAGTGATCTCACTATACTCTTCCCTCTTGGGATGTGGACAGAGTGATCTCACTATACTGTTCCCACTGGAGATGTGGACAGAGTGATCTCACTATACTGTTCCCACTGGTGATGTGGACAGAGTGGTGTGATCTCACTATACTGTTCCCACTGGGAATGTGGACAGAGTGATCTCACAATACTGTTCACAGTGGGGACGTGGACAGAGTGATGTGATCTCGCTATACTGTTCCCACTGGAGATGCGGACAGAGTGATCTCACTATACAGTTCCCACTGTGAATGTGGACAGAGTGATCTCACTACACTGTTCACACTGGGGACGTGGAGAGAGTGATGTGATCTCACTATACTGTTCCCACTGGAGATGTGGACAGAGTGATCTCACTATCCTGTTCCCACTGGGGATGTGGATCGATTGATCGCACTACACTGTTCACACTGGGGACATGGAAACCGTGATGTCATCTCACTATACTGTTCCCTCTGGGGATGTGGACAGAGTGATCTCACTATACTGTTCCCACTGGAGATGTGGACAGAATGATATGATCTCACTATACTGTTCCCACTGAGGATGTGGACAGAGTGATCTCACTGGACAGAGTGATCTCACTGTACTGTTCCCACTGGGAATGTGGAAAAAGTGATCTCACTATACTCTTCCCTCTTGGGATGTGGACAGAGTGCTCTCACTATACTGTTCCCACTGCAGATGTGGACAGAGTGATCTCACTATACTGTTCCCACTGGGGATGTGGACAGAGTGATGTGATCTCACTATAATGTTCCCACTGGGGATGTGGATAGAGTGATCTTACTATACTGTTCCCACTGGGGATGTGGACATGTGATCTCACTATACTGTTCCCACTGGGGATGTGGACAGAGTGATCTCACTATACTGTTCCTACTGGGGATGTGGACAGAGTGATCTCAATATACTGTTCCCACTGGGGATGTGCACAGAGTGATCTCACTATAATGTTAGCACTGGGGATGTGGACAGAGTGATCTCACTATACTGTTCCAACCGGGGATGTGGACAGAGTGATCTCACTATACTGTTCCCACTGGGGATGTGGACAGAGTGATGTGATCTCACTATACTGTTCCCACTGGGGATGTGGGCAGAGTGATCTCACTATACTGTTCACACTGGGGATGTGGACAGAGTGAGCTCACTATACCGTTCACACTGGGGATGTGGACAGAGTGATCTCAGTATACTGATCACACTGGGGATGTGGACAGACCGATCTCACTATACTGTTCCCACTGGGGATGTGGACCGATTGATCACACTACACTGTTCACACTGGGGACGTGAAAACAGTGATGTGATCTCAATATACTGTACCCTCTGGGGATGTGGACAGAGTGATCTCACTATACTGTTCCCACTGGAGATGTGGACAGAGTGATATGATCTCACTATACTGTTCCCACTGGGGATGTGGACAGAGTGATCTTACTATACTGTTCCCACTGGGGATGTGGACAGAGTGATCTCACTATACTGTTCCCACTGGGGATGTGGACAGAGTGATCTCACTATACTGTTCCCACTGGGGATGTGGACAGAGTGATCTCACTATACTGTTCACACTGGGGTGACTGGGAATGTGGACAGAGTGATCTCACTATACTTTTCACACTGGGGATGTGGACAGAGTGATCTCACTATACGGTTCACACTGGAGATGTGGACAGATTGATCGCACTATACTGTTCACACTCGGAATCTGGACAGAGTGATCTCACTATACTGTTCACACTGGGGATGTCGACAGAGTGATCTCACTGGACAGAGTGATCTCACTGTACTGTTCCCACTGGGAATGTGGACAGAGTGATCTCACTATACTCTTCCCTCTTGGGATGTGGACAGAGTGATCTCACTATACTGTTCCCACTGGAGATGTGGACAGAGTGATCTCACTATACTGTTCCCACTGGTGATGTGGACAGAGTGGTGTGATCTCTCTATACTGTTCCCACTGTGGATGTGAATAGAGTGATATTACCATACTGTTCCCACTGGGGATGTGGACAGAGTGATCTCACTATACTGTCCCCACTGGGGATGTGGACAGAGTGATCTCACTATACTGTTCCCCTGGGTATGTGGACAGAGTGATCTCACTATACTGTTCCCACTGGGGTTGTGGACAGAGTGATCTCACTATACTCTTCCCACTGGGGATGTGCACAGAGTGATCTCACTATAATGTTAGCACTGGGGATATGGACAGAGTGATCTCACTATACTGTTCGCACTGGGAATGTGGACAGAGTGATGTGATCTCACTATACTGTTCCCACTGGGGATGTGGACAGAGTGATCTCACTATACTGTTCCCACTGGGGATGTGGACAGAGTGATGTGATCTCACTATACTGTTCCCACTGGGGATGTGGATAGAGTGATCTTACTATACTGTTCCCACTGGGGATGTGGACAGAGTGATCTCACTTTACTGTTCCCACTGGGGATGTGGACAGAGTGATCTCACTATACTGTTCCAACTGGGTATGTGGACAGAGTGAACTCACTATACTGTTTCCACTGGGGATGTGCACAGAGTGATCTCACTATAATGTTAGCACTGGGGATGTGGACAGAGTGATCTCACTATACTGTTCCCACTGGGGATGTGGACAGAGTGATGTGATCTCGCTATACTGTTCCCACTGGGGATGTGGACAGAGTGATGTGATCTTGCTATACTGTTCCCACTGGAGATGTGGACAGAGTGATCTCACTATACTGTTCCCACTGGGGATGTGGACAGAGTGATCTCACTACACTGTTCACACTGGGGACGTGGAAAGAGTGATGTGATCTCACTACACTGTTCCCACTGGAGATGTGGACAGAGTGATCTCACTATAATGTTCCCACTGGGGATGTGCACTGAGTGATCTCACTATACTGTTAGCACTGGGGATGTGGACAGAGTGATCTCACTATACTGTTCCCACTGGGGATGTGGACAGAGTGATCTCACTATACTGTTCTCACTGGGGATGGGGACAGAGTGATCTCACTATACTGTTCCCACTGGGGATGTGGACAGAGTGATCTCACTATACTGTTCCCACTGGGGATGTGGACAGAGTGATCTCACTATACTGTTCCCACTGGGGATGTGCACAGAGTGATCTCACTATAATGTTAGCATTGGGGATGTGGACAGAGTGATCTCACTATACTGTTCCAACCGGGGATGTGGACAGAGTGATCTCACTATACTGTTCCCACTGGGGATGTGGGCAGAGTGATCTCACTATACTGTTCACACTGGGGATGTGGCAGTGTGAGCTCACTATACTGTTCACACTGGGGATGTGGACAGAGTGATCTCACTATGCTGTTCAGGCTGGGGATGTGGACAGAGTGATCTCACTATACTGTTCCCACTGGGGATATGGACATAGTGATCTCACTATACTGTTGCCACTGGGATGTGAACAGTGATCTCACTATACTGTTGCCACTGAGGATGTGGACAGAGTGATCTCACTGGACAGAGTGATCTTACTGTACTGTTCCCACTGGGAATGTGGACAGAGTGATGTGATCTCACTATACTGTTCCCACTGAGGATGTGGGCAGTGTGATCTCACTATACTGTTCACACTGGGGATGTGGACAGAGTGAGTTCACTATACTGTTCACACTGGGGATGTGGACAGATTGATCTCACTATACTGTTCCCACTGGGGATGTGGACAGAGTGATCTCACTATACTGTTCCCACTGGGTATGTGGACAGAGTGATCTCACTATACTGTTCCCACTGGGGATGTGGACAGAGTGATCTCACTATACTGTTCCCACTGGGGATGTGCACAGAGTGATCTCACTATAATGTTAGCATTGGGGATGTGGACAGAGTGATCTCACTATACTGTTCCAACCGGGGATGTGGACAGAGTGATCTCACTATACTGTTCCCACTGGGGATGTGGGCAGAGTGATCTCACTATACTGTTCACACTGGGGATGTGGACAGAGTGAGCTCACTATACTGTTCACACTGGGGATGTGGACAGAGTGAGCTCACTATACTGTTCACACTGGGGATGTGGACAGAGTGATCTCAGTATACTGATCACACTGGGGATGTGGACAGACCGATCTCACTATACTGTTCCCACTGGGGATGTGGACCGATTGATCACACTACACTGTTCACACTGGGGACGTGAAAACAGTGATGTGATCTCACTATACTGTTCCCTCTGGGGATGTGGACAGAGTGATCTCACCATACTGTTCCCACTGGAGATGTGGACAGAGTGATATGATCTCACTATACTGTTCCCACTGGGGATGTGGACAGAGTGATCTTACTATACTGTTCCCACTGGGGATGTGGGCAGTGTGATCTCACTATACTGTTCACACTGGGGATGTGGACAGAGTGAGTTCACTATACTGTTCCCACTGGGGATGTGGGCAGTGTGATCTCACTATACTGTTCACACTGGGGATGTGGACAGAGTGAGTTCACTATACTGTTCACACTGGGGATGTGGACAGATTGATCTCACTATACTGTTCCCACTGGGGATGTGGACAGAGTGATCTCACTATACTTTTCCCACTGGGTATGTGGACAGAGTGATCTCACTATACTGTTCCCACTGGGGATGTGGACAGAGTGATCTCACTATAATGTTAGCATTGGGGATGTGGACAGAGTGATCACACTATACTGTTCCAACCGGGGATGTGGACAGAGTGATCTCACTATACTGTTCACACTGGGGATGTGGACAGAGTGAGCTCACTATACTGTTCACACTGGGGATGTGGACAGAGTGATCTCAGTATACTGTTCCCACTGGGGATGTGCACAGAGTGATCTCACTATAATGTTAGCATTGGGGATGTGGACAGAGTGATCACACTATACTGTTCCAACCGGGGATGTGGACAGAGTGAGCTCACTATACTGTTCACACTGGGGATGTGGACAGAGTGATCTCAGTATACTGATCACACTGGGGATGTGGACAGACCGATCTCACTATACTGTTCCCACTGGGGATGTGGACCAATTGATCACACTACACTGTTCACACTGGGGACGTGAAAACAGTGATGTGATCTCACTATACTGTTCCCTCTGGGGATGTGGACAGAGTGATCTCACTATACTGTTCCCACTGGAGATGTGGACAGAGTGATATGATCTCACTATACTGTTCCCACTGGGGATGTGGACAGAGTGATCTTACTATACTGTTCCCACTGGGGATGTGGACAGAGTGATCTCACTATACTGTTCCCACTGGGGATGTGGACAGAGTGATCTCACTATACTGTTCCCACTGGGGATGTGGACAGAGTGATCTCACTATACTGTTCACACTGGGGTGACTGAGAATGTGGACAGAGTGATCTCACTATACTTTTCACACTGGGGATGTGGACAGAGTGATCTCACTATACGGTTCACACTGGAGATGTGGACAGAGTGATCGCACTATACTGTTCACACTGGGAATCTGGACAGAGTGATCTAACTATACTGTTCACACTGGGGATGTGGACAGAGTGATCTCACTGGACAGAGTGATCTCACTGTACTGTTCCCACTGGGAATGTGGACAGAGTGATCTCACTATACTCTTCCCTCTTGGGATTTGGACAGAGTGATCTCACTATACTGTTCCCACTGGAGATGTGGACAGAGTGATCTCACTATACTGTTCCCACGGGTGATGTGGACAGAGTGGTGTGATCTCTCTATACTGTTCCCACTGGGGATGTGAATAGAGTGATATTACTATACTGTTCCCACTGGGGATGTGGACAGAGTGATCTCACTATACTGTCCCCACTGGGGATGTGGACAGAGTGATCTCACTATACTGTTTCCACTGGGTATGTGGACAGAGTGATCTCACTATACTGTTCCCACTGGGGTTGTGGACAGAGTGATCTCACTATACTGTTCCCACTGGGGATATGCACAGAGTGATCTCACTATACTGTTGCCACTGGGGATGTGAACAGAGTGATCTCACTATACTGTTGCCACTATGGATGTGGACAGAGTGATCTCACTGGACAGAGTGATCTCACTGTACTGTTCCCACTGGGAATGTGGACAGAGTGATCTCACTATACTGTTCCCTCTTGGGATGTGGACAGAGTCATCTCACTATTCTGTTCACACTGGGGACGTGGACAGAGTGATCTCACTATACTCTTCCCACTGGGGATGTGGACAGAGTGATCTCACTATACTGTTCACAATGGGGATGTGGACAGAGTGATCTCACTATAATGTTCCCACTGGGGATGTGGACAGAGTGATCTCACTATACCGTTCCCACTGGGGATGTGGACAGAGTGATCTCACTATACTGATCACTCTGGGGATGTGGACAGACCGATCTCACTAAACTGTTCCCACTGGAGATGTGGACATAGTGATCTCACTATACTGTTCACACTGGGGATGTGGACAGAGTGATCTCACTATAATGTTCCCACTGGGGATGTGGACAGAGTTATCTCACTATACTGTTCCCACTGGGAATGTGGACAGAGTGATCTCACAATACTGTTCACAGTGGGGACGTGGACAGAGTGATCTCACTATACAGTTCCCACTGTGAATGTGGACAGAGTGATCTCACTACACTGTTCACACTGGGGACGTGGAAAGAGTGATTTGATCTCACTATACTGTTCCCACTGGAGATGTGGACAGAGTGATCTCACTATACTGTTCCCACTGGGGATGTGGATCGATTGATCGCACTACACTGTTCACACTGGGGACATGGAAACAGTGATGTGATCTCACTATGCTGTTCCGTCTGGGGATGTGGACAGAGTGATCTCACTATACTGTTCCCACTGGAGATGTGGACAGAGTGATATGATCTCACTATACTGTTCCCACTGAGGATGTGGACAGAGTGATCTCACTGGACAGAGTGATCTCACTGTACTGTTCCCACTGGGAATGTGGACAAAATGATCTCACTATACTCTTCCCTCTTGGGATGTGGACAGAGTGCTCTCACTATACTGTTCCCACTGGAGATGTGGACAGAGTGATCTCACTATACTGTTCCCACTGGGGATGTGGACAGAGTGATGTGATCTCACTATACTGTTCCCACTGGGGATGTGGATAGAGTGATCTTACTATACTGTTCCCACTGGGGATGTGGACAGAGTGATCTCACTATACTGTTCCCACTGGGTATGTGGACAGAGTGATCTCACTATACTGTTCCCCCTGGGGATGTGGACAGAGTGATCTCACTATACTGTTCCCACTGGGGATGTGCACAGAGTGATCTCACTATAATGTCAGCACTGGGGATGTGGACAGAGTGATCTCTCTATACTGTTCCCACCGGGGATGTGGACAGAGTGATCTCACTATACTGTTCCCACTGGGGATGTGGACAGAGTGATGTGATCTCACTATTCTGTTCCCACTGGGGATGTGGGCAGAGTGATCTCACTATACTGTTCACACTGGGGATGTGGACAGACTGAGCTCACTATACTGTTCACACTGGGGATGTGGACAGAGTGATCTCACTATACTGTTAGCACTGGGGATGTGGACAGAGTGATCTCACTATACTGTTCCCAATGGGGATGTGGACAGAGTGATCTCACTATGCTGTTCCCACTGGGGATGTGGACAGAGTGATCTCACTATACTGTTCCCACTGGGGATGTGGGCAGAGTGATCTCACTATACTGTTCACACTGGGGATGTGGCAGTGTGAGCTCACTATACTGTTCACACTGGGGATGTGGACAGACTGAGCTCACTATACTGTTCACACTGGGGATGTGGACAGAGTGATCTCAGTATACTGATCACACTGGGGATGTGGACAGACCCATCTCACTATACTGGTCCCACTGGGGATGTGGACCGATTGATCACACTACACTGTTCACACTGGGGACGTGAAAACAGTGATGTGATCTCACTATACTGTTCCCTCTGGGGATGTGGACAGAGTGATCTCACTATACTGTTCCCACTGGAGATATGGACAGAGTGATATGATCTCACTATACTGTTCCCACTGGGGATGTGGACAGAGTGATCTCACTATACTGTTCCCACTGGGGATGTGGGCAGAGTGATCTCACTATACTGTTCCCACTGGGGATGTGGACAGAGTGATCTCACTATACTGTTCACACTGGGGTGACTGGGAATGTGGACAGAGTGATCTCACTATACTTTTCACACTGGGGATGTGGACAGAGTGATCTCACTATACGGTTCACACTGGAGATGTGGACAGAGTGATCGCACTATACTGTTCACACTGGGAATCTGGACAGAGTGATCTCACTATACTGTTCACACTGGGGATGTGGACAGAGTGATCTCACTGGACAGAGTGATCTCACTGTACTGTTCCCACTGGGAATGTGGACCGAGTGATCTCACTATACTATTCCCTCTTGGGATGTGGACAGAGTGATCTCACTATACTGTTCCCACTGGAGATGTGGACAGAGTGATCTCACTATACTGTTACCACTGGGGATGTGGACAGAGTGATGTGATCTCTCTATACTGTTCCCACTGGGGATGTGAATAGAGTGATCTTACTATACTGTTCCCACTGGAGATGTGGACAGAGTGATCTCACTATACTGTCCCCCCTGGGGATGTGGACAGAGTGATCTCACTATACTGTTCCCACTGGGTATGTGGACAGAGTGATCTCACTATACTGTTCCCATTGGGGTTGTGGACAGAGTGATCTCACTATACTGTTCCCACTGGGGATGTGCACAGAGTGATCTCACTATAATGTTAGCACTGGAGATGTGGACAGAGTGATCTCACTATACTGTTCGCACTGGGGATGTGGACAGAGTGATGTGATCTCACTATACTGTTCCCACTGGGGATGTGGACAGAGTGATCTCACTATACTGTTCCCACTGGGGATGTGGACAGAGTGATGTGATCTCACTATACTGTACCCACTGGGGATGTGGATTGAGTGATCTTACTATACTGTTCCCACTGGGGATGTGGACAGAGTGATCTCACTATACTGTTCCCACTGGGGATGTGGACAGAGTGATCTCACTATACTGTTCCCACTGGGTATGTGGACAGAGTGAGCTCACTATACTGTTTCCACTGGGGATGTGCACAGAGTGATCTCACTATAATGTTAGCACTGGGGATGTGGACAGAGTGATCTCACTATACTGTTCCCACTGGGGATGTGGACAGAGTGATGTGATATCGCTATACTGTTCCCACTGGGGATGTGGACAGAGTGATCTCACTATACTGTTCCCACTGGGGATGTGGACAGAGTGATGTGATCTCACTATACTGTTCCCACTGGGGATGTGGATAGAGTGATCTTACTATACTGTTCCCACTGGGGATGTGGACAGAGTGATCTCACTTTACTGTTCCCACTGGGGATGTGGACAGAGTGATCTCACTATACTGTTCCAACTGGGTATGTGGACAGAGTGAACTCACTATACTGTTTCCACTGGGGATGTGCACAGAGTGATCTCACTATAATGTTAGCACTGGGGATGTGGACAGAGTGATCTCACTATACTGTTCCCACTGGGGATGTGGACAGAGTGATGTGATCTCGCTATACTGTTCCCACTGGGGATGTGGACAGAGTGATGTGATCTTGCTATACTGTTCCCACTGGAGATGTGGACAGAGTGATCTCACTATACTGTTCCCACTGGGGATGTGGACAGAGTGATCTCACTACACTGTTCACACTGGGGACGTGGAAAGAGTGATGTGATCTCACTACACTGTTCCCACTGGAGATGTGGACAGAGTGATCTCACTATAATGTTCCCACTGGGGATGTGCACTGAGTGATCTCACTATACTGTTAGCACTGGGGATGTGGACAGAGTGATCTCACTATACTGTTCCCACTGGGGATGTGGACAGAGTGATCTCACTATACTGTTCTCACTGGGGATGGGGACAGAGTGATCTCACTATACTGTTCCCACTGGGGATGTGGACAGAGTGATCTCACTATACTGTTCCCACTGGGGATGTGGACAGAGTGATCTCACTATACTGTTCCCACTGGGGATGTGCACAGAGTGATCTCACTATAATGTTAGCATTGGGGATGTGGACAGAGTGATCTCACTATACTGTTCCAACCGGGGATGTGGACAGAGTGATCTCACTATACTGTTCCCACTGGGGATGTGGGCAGAGTGATCTCACTATACTGTTCACACTGGGGATGTGGCAGTGTGAGCTCACTATACTGTTCACACTGGGGATGTGGACAGAGTGATCTCACTATGCTGTTCAGGCTGGGGATGTGGACAGAGTGATCTCACTATACTGTTCCCACTGGGGATATGGACATAGTGATCTCACTATACTGTTGCCACTGGGATGTGAACAGTGATCTCACTATACTGTTGCCACTGAGGATGTGGACAGAGTGATCTCACTGGACAGAGTGATCTTACTGTACTGTTCCCACTGGGAATGTGGACAGAGTGATGTGATCTCACTATACTGTTCCCACTGAGGATGTGGGCAGTGTGATCTCACTATACTGTTCACACTGGGGATGTGGACAGAGTGAGTTCACTATACTGTTCACACTGGGGATGTGGACAGATTGATCTCACTATACTGTTCCCACTGGGGATGTGGACAGAGTGATCTCACTATACTGTTCCCACTGGGTATGTGGACAGAGTGATCTCACTATACTGTTCCCACTGGGGATGTGGACAGAGTGATCTCACTATACTGTTCACACTGGGGATGTGCACAGAGTGATCTCACTATAATGTTAGCATTGGGGATGTGGACAGAGTGATCTCACTATACTGTTCCAACCGGGGATGTGGACAGAGTGATCTCACTATACTGTTCCCACTGGGGATGTGGGCAGAGTGATCTCACTATACTGTTCACACTGGGGATGTGGACAGAGTGAGCTCACTATACTGTTCACACTGGGGATGTGGACAGAGTGAGCTCACTATACTGTTCACACTGGGGATGTGGACAGAGTGATCTCAGTATACTGATCACACTGGGGATGTGGACAGACCGATCTCACTATACTGTTCCCACTGGGGATGTGGACCGATTGATCACACTACACTGTTCACACTGGGGACGTGAAAACAGTGATGTGATCTCACTATACTGTTCCCTCTGGGGATGTGGACAGAGTGATCTCACCATACTGTTCCCACTGGAGATGTGGACAGAGTGATATGATCTCACTATACTGTTCCCACTGGGGATGTGGACAGAGTGATCTTACTATACTGTTCCCACTGGGGATGTGGGCAGTGTGATCTCACTATACTGTTCACACTGGGGATGTGGACAGAGTGAGTTCACTATACTGTTCCCACTGGGGATGTGGGCAGTGTGATCTCACTATACTGTTCACACTGGGGATGTGGACAGAGTGAGTTCACTATACTGTTCACACTGGGGATGTGGACAGATTGATCTCACTATACTGTTCCCACTGGGGATGTGGACAGAGTGATCTCACTATACTTTTCCCACTGGGTATGTGGACAGAGTGATCTCACTATACTGTTCCCACTGGGGATGTGGACAGAGTGATCTCACTATACTGTTCCCACTGGGGATGTGCACAGAGTGATCTCACTATAATGTTAGCATTGGGGATGTGGACAGAGTGATCACACTATACTGTTCCAACCGGGGATGTGGACAGAGTGATCTCACTATACTGTTCACACTGGGGATGTGGACAGAGTGAGCTCACTATACTGTTCACACTGGGGATGTGGACAGAGTGATCTCAGTATACTGTTCCCACTGGGGATGTGCACAGAGTGATCTCACTATAATGTTAGCATTGGGGATGTGGACAGAGTGATCACACTATACTGTTCCAACCGGGGATGTGGACAGAGTGAGCTCACTATACTGTTCACACTGGGGATGTGGACAGAGTGATCTCAGTATACTGATCACACTGGGGATGTGGACAGACCGATCTCACTATACTGTTCCCACTGGGGATGTGGACCAATTGATCACACTACACTGTTCACACTGGGGACGTGAAAACAGTGATGTGATCTCACTATACTGTTCCCTCTGGGGATGTGGACAGAGTGATCTCACTATACTGTTCCCACTGGAGATGTGGACAGAGTGATATGATCTCACTATACTGTTCCCACTGGGGATGTGGACAGAGTGATCTTACTATACTGTTCCCACTGGGGATGTGGACAGAGTGATCTCACTATACTGTTCCCACTGGGGATGTGGACAGAGTGATCTCACTATACTGTTCCCACTGGGGATGTGGACAGAGTGATCTCACTATACTGTTCACACTGGGGTGACTGAGAATGTGGACAGAGTGATCTCACTATACTTTTCACACTGGGGATGTGGACAGAGTGATCTCACTATACGGTTCACACTGGAGATGTGGACAGAGTGATCGCACTATACTGTTCACACTGGGAATCTGGACAGAGTGATCTAACTATACTGTTCACACTGGGGATGTGGACAGAGTGATCTCACTGGACAGAGTGATCTCACTGTACTGTTCCCACTGGGAATGTGGACAGAGTGATCTCACTATACTCTTCCCTCTTGGGATTTGGACAGAGTGATCTCACTATACTGTTCCCACTGGAGATGTGGACAGAGTGATCTCACTATACTGTTCCCACGGGTGATGTGGACAGAGTGGTGTGATCTCTCTATACTGTTCCCACTGGGGATGTGAATAGAGTGATATTACTATACTGTTCCCACTGGGGATGTGGACAGAGTGATCTCACTATACTGTCCCCACTGGGGATGTGGACAGAGTGATCTCACTATACTGTTTCCACTGGGTATGTGGACAGAGTGATCTCACTATACTGTTCCCACTGGGGTTGTGGACAGAGTGATCTCACTATACTGTTCCCACTGGGGATATGCACAGAGTGATCTCACTATACTGTTGCCACTGGGGATGTGAACAGAGTGATCTCACTATACTGTTGCCACTATGGATGTGGACAGAGTGATCTCACTGGACAGAGTGATCTCACTGTACTGTTCCCACTGGGAATGTGGACAGAGTGATCTCACTATACTGTTCCCTCTTGGGATGTGGACAGAGTCATCTCACTATTCTGTTCACACTGGGGACGTGGACAGAGTGATCTCACTATACTCTTCCCACTGGGGATGTGGACAGAGTGATCTCACTATACTGTTCACAATGGGGATGTGGACAGAGTGATCTCACTATAATGTTCCCACTGGGGATGTGGACAGAGTGATCTCACTATACCGTTCCCACTGGGGATGTGGACAGAGTGATCTCACTATACTGATCACTCTGGGGATGTGGACAGACCGATCTCACTAAACTGTTCCCACTGGAGATGTGGACATAGTGATCTCACTATACTGTTCACACTGGGGATGTGGACAGAGTGATCTCACTATAATGTTCCCACTGGGGATGTGGACAGAGTTATCTCACTATACTGTTCCCACTGGGAATGTGGACAGAGTGATCTCACAATACTGTTCACAGTGGGGACGTGGACAGAGTGATCTCACTATACAGTTCCCACTGTGAATGTGGACAGAGTGATCTCACTACACTGTTCACACTGGGGACGTGGAAAGAGTGATTTGATCTCACTATACTGTTCCCACTGGAGATGTGGACAGAGTGATCTCACTATACTGTTCCCACTGGGGATGTGGATCGATTGATCGCACTACACTGTTCACACTGGGGACATGGAAACAGTGATGTGATCTCACTATGCTGTTCCGTCTGGGGATGTGGACAGAGTGATCTCACTATACTGTTCCCACTGGAGATGTGGACAGAGTGATATGATCTCACTATACTGTTCCCACTGAGGATGTGGACAGAGTGATCTCACTGGACAGAGTGATCTCACTGTACTGTTCCCACTGGGAATGTGGACAAAATGATCTCACTATACTCTTCCCTCTTGGGATGTGGACAGAGTGCTCTCACTATACTGTTCCCACTGGAGATGTGGACAGAGTGATCTCACTATACTGTTCCCACTGGGGATGTGGACAGAGTGATGTGATCTCACTATACTGTTCCCACTGGGGATGTGGATAGAGTGATCTTACTATACTGTTCCCACTGGGGATGTGGACAGAGTGATCTCACTATACTGTTCCCACTGGGTATGTGGACAGAGTGATCTCACTATACTGTTCCCCCTGGGGATGTGGACAGAGTGATCTCACTATACTGTTCCCACTGGGGATGTGCACAGAGTGATCTCACTATAATGTCAGCACTGGGGATGTGGACAGAGTGATCTCTCTATACTGTTCCCACCGGGGATGTGGACAGAGTGATCTCACTATACTGTTCCCACTGGGGATGTGGACAGAGTGATGTGATCTCACTATTCTGTTCCCACTGGGGATGTGGGCAGAGTGATCTCACTATACTGTTCACACTGGGGATGTGGACAGACTGAGCTCACTATACTGTTCACACTGGGGATGTGGACAGAGTGATCTCACTATACTGTTAGCACTGGGGATGTGGACAGAGTGATCTCACTATACTGTTCCCAATGGGGATGTGGACAGAGTGATCTCACTATGCTGTTCCCACTGGGGATGTGGACAGAGTGATCTCACTATACTGTTCCCACTGGGGATGTGGGCAGAGTGATCTCACTATACTGTTCACACTGGGGATGTGGCAGTGTGAGCTCACTATACTGTTCACACTGGGGATGTGGACAGACTGAGCTCACTATACTGTTCACACTGGGGATGTGGACAGAGTGATCTCAGTATACTGATCACACTGGGGATGTGGACAGACCCATCTCACTATACTGGTCCCACTGGGGATGTGGACCGATTGATCACACTACACTGTTCACACTGGGGACGTGAAAACAGTGATGTGATCTCACTATACTGTTCCCTCTGGGGATGTGGACAGAGTGATCTCACTATACTGTTCCCACTGGAGATATGGACAGAGTGATATGATCTCACTATACTGTTCCCACTGGGGATGTGGACAGAGTGATCTCACTATACTGTTCCCACTGGGGATGTGGGCAGAGTGATCTCACTATACTGTTCCCACTGGGGATGTGGACAGAGTGATCTCACTATACTGTTCACACTGGGGTGACTGGGAATGTGGACAGAGTGATCTCACTATACTTTTCACACTGGGGATGTGGACAGAGTGATCTCACTATACGGTTCACACTGGAGATGTGGACAGAGTGATCGCACTATACTGTTCACACTGGGAATCTGGACAGAGTGATCTCACTATACTGTTCACACTGGGGATGTGGACAGAGTGATCTCACTGGACAGAGTGATCTCACTGTACTGTTCCCACTGGGAATGTGGACCGAGTGATCTCACTATACTATTCCCTCTTGGGATGTGGACAGAGTGATCTCACTATACTGTTCCCACTGGAGATGTGGACAGAGTGATCTCACTATACTGTTACCACTGGGGATGTGGACAGAGTGATGTGATCTCTCTATACTGTTCCCACTGGGGATGTGAATAGAGTGATCTTACTATACTGTTCCCACTGGAGATGTGGACAGAGTGATCTCACTATACTGTCCCCCCTGGGGATGTGGACAGAGTGATCTCACTATACTGTTCCCACTGGGTATGTGGACAGAGTGATCTCACTATACTGTTCCCATTGGGGTTGTGGACAGAGTGATCTCACTATACTGTTCCCACTGGGGATGTGCACAGAGTGATCTCACTATAATGTTAGCACTGGAGATGTGGACAGAGTGATCTCACTATACTGTTCGCACTGGGGATGTGGACAGAGTGATGTGATCTCACTATACTGTTCCCACTGGGGATGTGGACAGAGTGATCTCACTATACTGTTCCCACTGGGGATGTGGACAGAGTGATGTGATCTCACTATACTGTACCCACTGGGGATGTGGATTGAGTGATCTTACTATACTGTTCCCACTGGGGATGTGGACAGAGTGATCTCACTATACTGTTCCCACTGGGGATGTGGACAGAGTGATCTCACTATACTGTTCCCACTGGGTATGTGGACAGAGTGAGCTCACTATACTGTTTCCACTGGGGATGTGCACAGAGTGATCTCACTATAATGTTAGCACTGGGGATGTGGACAGAGTGATCTCACTATACTGTTCCCACTGGGGATGTGGACAGAGTGATGTGATATCGCTATACTGTTCCCACTGGGGATGTGGGCAGAGTGATCTCACTATACTGTTCACACTGGGGATGTGGACAGAGTGATGTGATCTTGCTATACTGTTCCCACTGGAGATGTGGACAGAGTGATCTCACTATACTGTTCCCACTGGGGATGTGGACAGAGTGATCTCACTACACTGTTCACACTGGGGATGTGGAAAGAGTGATGTGATCTCACTACACTGTTCCCACTGGAGATGTGGACAGAGTGATCTCACTATACTGTTCCCACTGGGGATGTGCACCGAGTGATCTCACTATACTGTTAGCACTGGGGATGTGGACAGAGTGATCTCACTATACTGTTCCCACTGGGGATGTGGACAGAGTGATCTCACTATACTGTTCCCACTGGGGATGTGGACAGAGTGATCTCACTGGACAGAGTGATCTCACTGTACTGTTCCCACTGGGAATGTGGACCGAGTGATCTCACTATACTATTCCCTCTTGGGATGTGGACAGAGTGATCTCACTATACTGTTCCCACTGGAGATGTGGACAGAGTGATCTCACTATACTGTTCCCACTGGGGATGTGGACAGAGTGATGTGATCTCTCTATACTGTTCCCACTGGGGATGTGAATAGAGTGATCTTACTATACTGTTCCCACTGGGGATGTGGACAGAGTGATCTCACTATACTGTCCCCCCTGGGGATGTGGACAGAGTGATCTCACTATACTGTTCCCACTGGGTATGTGGACAGAGTGATCTCACTATACTGTTCCCATTGGGGTTGTGGACAGAGTGATCTCACTTTACTGTTCCCACTGGGGATGTGCACAGAGTGATCTCACTATAATGTTAGCACTGGGGATGTGGACAGAGTGATCTCACTATACTGTTCGCACTGGGGATGTGGACAGAGTGATGTGATCTCACTATACTGTTCCCACTGGGGATGTGGACAGAGTGATCTCACTATACTGTTCCCACTGGGGATGTGGACAGAGTGATGTGATCTCACTATACTGTTCCCACTGGGGATGTGGATTGAGTGATCTTACTATACTGTTCCCACTGGGGATGTGGACAGAGTGATCTCACTATACTGTTCCCACTGGGGATGTGGACAGAGTGATCTCACTATACTGTTCCCACTGGGTATGTGGACAGAGTGAGCTCACTATACTGTTTCCACTGGGGATGTGCACAGAGTGATCTCACTATAATGTTAGCACTGGGGATGTGGACAGAGTGATCTCACTATACTGTTCCCACTGGGGATGTGGACATAGTGATGTGATATCGCTATACTGTTCCCACTGGGGATGTGGGCAGAGTGATCTCACTATACTGTTCACACTGGGGATGTGGACAGAGTGATGTGATCTTGCTATACTGTTCCCACTGGAGATGTGGACAGAGTGATCTCACTATACTGTTCCCACTGGGGATGTGGACAGAGTGATCTCACTTCACTGTTCACACTGGGGACGTGGAAAGAGTGATGTGATCTCACTACACTGTTCCCACTGGAGATGTGGGCAGAGTGATCTCACTATACTGTTCACACTGGGGATGTGGCAGTGTGAGCTCACTATACTGTTCACACTGGGGATGTGGACAGAGTGAGCTCACTATGCTGTTCAGACTGGGGATGTGGACAGAGTGATCTCACTATACTGTTCCCACTGGGGATATGGACAGAGTGATCTCACTATAGTGTTGCCACTGGGGATGTGAACAGAGTGATCTCACTATACTGTTGCCACTGGGGATGTGGACAGAGTGATCTCACTGGACAGAGTGATCTCACTGTACTGTTCCCACTGGGAATGTGGACAGAGTGATCTCACTATACTGTTCCCTCTTGGGATGTGGACAGAGTGATCTCACTATACTGTTCACACTGGGGACGTGGACAGAGTGATCTTACTATACTGTTCCCACTGGGGATGTGGACAGAGTGATCTCACTATACTGTTCCCACTGGGTATGTGGACAGAGTGATCTCACTATACTCTTCCCACTGGGGATGTGGACAGAGTGATCTCACTATACTGTTCCCACTGGGGATGTGCACAGAGTGATCTCACTATAATGTTAGCACTGGGGATGTGGACAGAGTGATCTCACTATACTGTTCCCACTGGGGATGTGGACAGAGTGATCTCACTATACTGTTCCCACTGGGGATGTGGACAGAGTGATCTTACTATACTGTTCCCACTAGGGATGTGCACAGAGTGATCTCACTATAATGTTAGCACTGGGGATGTGGACAGAGTGATCTCACTATACTGTTCCCACTGGGGATGTGGACAGAGTGATCTCACTATACTGTTCACACTGGGGATGTGGACAGAGTGAGCTCACTATACTGTTCACACTGGGGATGTGGACAGAGTGATCTCAATATACTGATCACACTGGGGATGTGGACAGACCGATCTCACTATACTGTTCCCACTGGGGATGTGGACCGATTGATCACACTACACTGTTCACACTGGGGACGTGAAAACAGTGATGTGATCTCACTATACTGTTCCCTCTGGGGATGTGGACAGAGTGATCTCACTTTACTGTTCCCACTGGAGATGTGGACAGAGTGATATGATCTCACTATACTGTTCCCACTGGGGATGTGGACAGAGTGATCTCACTATACTGTTCCCACTGGGGATGTGGACAGAGTGATCTCACTATACTGTTCACACTGGGGTGACTGGGAATGTGGACAGAGTGATCTCACTATACTTTTCACACTGGGGATGTGGACAGAGTGATCTCACTATACGGTTCACACTGGAGATGTGGACAGAGTGATCGCACTATACTGTTCACACTGGGAATGTGGACAGAGTGATCTCACTATACTGTTCACACTGGGGATGTGGACAGAGTGATCTCACTGGACAGAGTGATCTCACTGTACTGTTCCCACTGGAAATGTGGACAGAGTGATCTCACTATACTGTTCCCACTGGAGATGTGGACAGAGTGGTCTCACTATAATGTTCCTACTGGGGATGTGGACAGAGTGATGTGATCTCACTATACTGTTCCCACTGGGGATGTGAATAGAGTGATCTTACTATACTGTTCCCACTGGGGATGTGGACATAGTGATCTCACTATACTGTCCCCACTGGGGAGGTGGACAGAGTGATCTCACTATACTGTTCCCACTGGGTATGTGGACAGAGTGATCTCACTATACTGTTCCCACTGGGGTTGTGGACAGAGTGATCTCACTATACTGTTCCCACTGGGGATGTGCACAGAGTGATCTCACTATAATGTTAGCACTGGGGATGTGGACAGAGTGATCTCACTATACTGTTCGCACTGGGGATGTGGACAGAGTGATGTGATCTCACTATACTGTTCCCACAGGGGATGTGGACAGAGTGATCTCACTATACTGTTCCCACTGGGGATGTGGACAGAGTGATGTGATCTCACTATACTGTTCCCACTGGGGATGTGGATAGAGTGATCTTACTATACTGTTCCCACTGGGGATGTGGACAGAGTGATCTCACTATACTGTTCCCACTGGGGATGTGGACAGAGTGATCTCACTATACTGTTCCCACTGGGGATGTGGACAGAGTGATGTGATCTCACTATACTGTTCCCACTGGGGATGTGGACAGAGTGATCTCACTATACTGTTCCCACTGGGGATGTGGACAGAGTGATCTCACTATACTGTTCCCACTGGGTATGTGGACAGAGTGATCTCACTATACTGTTTCCACTGGGGATGTGGACAGGGTGATCTCCCTATACTGTTCCCACTGGGGATGTGCACAGAGTGATCTCACTATAATGTTAGCACTGGGGATGTGGACAGAGTGATCTCACTATACTGTTCCCACTGGGGATGTGGACAGAGTGATGTGATCTCGCTATACTGTTCCCATTGGGGATGTGGGCAGAGTGATCTCACTATACTGTTCACACTGGGGATGTGGACAGAGTGATGTGATCTTGCTATACTGTTCCCACTGGAGATGTGGACACAGTGATCTCACTATACTTTTCCCACTGGGGATGTGGACAGAGTGATCTCACTACACTGTTCACACTGGGGACGTGGATAGAGTGATGTGATCTCACTACACTGTTCCCACTGGAGATGTGGACAGAGTGATCTCACTATACTGTTCCCACTGGGGACGTGCACCGCGTGATCTCACTATACTGTTAGCACTGGGGATGTGGACAGAGTGATCTCACTATACTGTTCCCACTGGGGATGTGAACAGAGTGATGTGATCTCACTATACTGTTCCCACTGGGGATGTGGACAGAGTGATCTCACTATACTGTTCCCACTGGGGATGTGGACAGAGTGATGTGATCTCACTATACTGTTCCCACTGGGGATGTGGGCAGAGTGATCTCACTATACTGTTCACACTGGGGATGTGGCAGTGTGAGCTCACTATACTGTTCACACTGGGGATGTGGACAGAGTGATCTCACTATACTGTTCCCACTGGAGATGTGGACAGAGTGATCTCACTATACTGTTCCCACTGGGGATGTGGACAGAGTGATCTCACTATACTAATCACACTGGGGATGTGGACAGACCGATCTCACTATACTGTTCCCGCTGGCGATGTGGACATAGTGATCTCACTATGCTGTTCAGACTGGGGATGTGGACAGAGTGATCTCACTATGCTGTTGCCACTGAGGATGTGGACAGAGTGATCTCACTGGACAGAGTGATCTCACTGTACTG
The DNA here is from genome assembly GCF_040938575.1 of Ambystoma mexicanum. NCBI lineage: Eukaryota > Metazoa > Chordata > Amphibia > Caudata > Ambystomatidae > Ambystoma > Ambystoma mexicanum. Next base: position 1,512,611,017 of record NC_090922.1, read on the forward strand.
TTCACACTGGAAATGTGGACAGAGTGATCTCACTATACTGTTCCCTCTTGGGATGTGGACAGAGTGATCTCACTATACAGTTCCCACTGGGGATGAGGACAGAGTGATGTGATCTCACTATACAGTTCCCACTGGGGATGTGGACAGAGTGATCTCACTATACTGTTCCCACTGGAGATGTGGACAGAGTGATCTCACTATACTGTTCCCACTGGGGATGTGGACAGAGTGATCTCACTATACTGATCACACTGGGGATGTGGACAGACCGATCTCACTATACTGTTCCCACTGGCGATGTGGACATAGTGATCTCACTATACTGTTCACACTGGGGATGTGGACAGAGTGATCTCACTATACTGTTCCCACTGGGGATGTGGACAGAGTGATCTCACTATACTGTTCCGAATGGGGATGTGGACAGAGTGATCTTACTATACTGTTCCGAATGGGGATGTGGACAGAGTGATCTCACTATACTGTTCCCACTGGGGATGAGGGCAGAGTGATCTCACTATACTGTTCACACTGCGGTGACTGGGGATGTGGACAGAGTGATCTCACTATACTTTTCACACTGGGGATGTGGACAGAGTGATCACACTATACTGTTCACACTGGGAATGTGGACAGAGTGATCTCAATATACTGTTCACACTGGGGATGTGGACAGAGTGATCTCACTGGACAGAGTGATCTCACTGTACTGTTCCCACTGGGAATGTGGACAGAGTGATCTCACTATAGTGTTCCCTCTTGGGATGTGGACAGAGTGATCTCACTGTACTGTTCCCACTGGAGATGTGGACAGAGTGATCTCACTATACTGTTCCCACTGGGGATGTGGACAGAGTGATGTGATCTCACTATACTGATCACACTGGGGATGTGGGCAGACCGATCTCACTATACTGTTCCCACTGGCGATGTGGACATAGTGATCTCACTATACTGTTCCCACTGGGGATGTGGATAGAGTCATCTCACTATACTGTTCCCACTGGGTATGTGGACAGAGTGATCTCACTATACTGTTCCCACTGGGGATGTGCACAGTGTGATCTCACAATAATGTTAGCACTGGAGATGTGGACAGAGTGATGTGATCTCACTATACTGTTCCCACTGGGGATGTGGACAGATTGATCTCACTATACTGTTCCCACTGGGGATGTGGACAGAGTGATGTGATCTCACTATACTGTTCCCACTGGGGATGTGGGCAGAGTGATCTCACTATACTGTTCACAATGGGGATGTGGACAGAGTGAGCTCACTATACTGTTCACACTGGGGATGTGGACAGAGTGATCTCACTGTACTGTTCCCACTGGAGATGTGGACAGAGTCATCTCACTATACTGTTCCCACTGGGGATGTGGACAGAGTGATCTCACTATACTGTTCCCACTGGTGATGTGGACATAGTGATCTCACTATACTGTTCACACTGGGGATGTGGACAGAGTGATCTCACTATACTGTTCCCACTGGGGATGTGGACAGAGTGATGTGATCTTGCTATACTGTTCCCACTGGAGATGTGGACAGAGTGATCTCACTATACTGTTCCCACTGGGGATGTGGACAGAGTGATCTCACTACACTGTTCACATTGATACATGGAAAGAGTGATGTGATCTCACTATACTGTTCCCACTGGAGATGTGGACAGAGTTTTCTCACTATACTGTTCCCACTGGGGATGTGCACAGAGTGATCTCACTATACTGTTAGTACTGGGGATGTGGACAGAGTGATCTCACCATACTGTTCCCACTGGGGATGTGGAGAGAGTGATGTGATCTCACTATACTGTTCCCACTGGGGATGTGGACTGAGTGATCTCACTATACTGTTCCCACTGGGGATGTGGACAGAGTGATGTGATCTCACTATACTGTTCCCACTGGGGATGTGGGCAGAGTGATCTCACTATACTGTTCACACTGGGATGTAGACAGAGTGAGCTCACTATAATGTTCACAATGGGGATGTCGACAGAGTGATCTCACTATACTGTTCCCACTGGAGATGTGGACAGAGTGATCTCACTATACTGTTCCCACTGGGGATGTGGACAGAGTGATCTCACTATACTGATCACACTGGGGATGTGGACAAAATGATCTCACTATACTGTTCCCACTGGCGATGTGGACATAGTGATCTCACTATACTGTTCACACTGGGGATGTGGACAGAGTGATCTCACTATACTGTTCCCACTGGGGATGTGGACAGAGTGATGTGATCTCACTATACTGTTCCCACTGGAGATGTGGACAGAGTGATCTCACTATACTGTCCCCACTGGGGATGTGGACAGAATGATCTCACTATACTGTTTCCACTGGGAATGTGGACAGAGTGATCTCACTATACTGTTCACACTGGGGACGTGGACAGAGTGATGTGTTCTTGCTATACTGTTCCCACTTTAGATGTGGACAGAGTGATCTTACTATACTGTTCCCACTGGGGATGTGCACAGAGTGATCTCACTATACTGTTAGCACTGGGGATGTGGACAGAGTGTTCTCACTATACTGTTCCCACTGGGGATGTGGACAGAGTGATGTGATCTCACTATACTGTTCCCACTGGGGATGTGGACAGAGTGATCTCACTATACTGTTCCCACTGGGGATGTGGACAGAGTGATGTCATCTCACTATACTGTTCCCACTGGGAATGTGGACAGAGTGATCTCACTATACTGTTCACACTGGGGATGTGGACAGAAGAGATCACTCACTACACTGTTCACATTGGGGACGTGAAAAGAGTGATGTGATCTCACTATACTGTTCCCACTGGAGATGTGGACAGAGTGATCTCACTATACTGTTCCCTGTGGGGATGTGCACAGAGTGATCTCACTATACTGTTAGCACTGGGGATGTGGACAGAGTGATCTCACTATACTGTTCCCACTGGGGATGTGGACAGAGTGATGTGATCATGCTCTACTGTTCCCACTGGAGATGTGGACAGAGGGATATCACTATACTGTTCCCACTGGGGATGTGGACAGAGTGATCTCACTACACTGTTCACACTGGGGACGTGGAAAGAGTGATGTGATCTCACTATACTGTTCCCACTGGAGATGTGGACAGAGTGATCTCACTATACTGTTCCCACTGGGGATGTGAACAGAGTGATGTGATCTCACTATACTGTTCCCACTGGGGATGTGGACAGAGTGATCTCACTATACTGTTCCCACTGGGGATGTGGACAGAGTGATGTGATCTCACTATACTGTTCCCACTGGAGATGTGGACAGAGTGATCTCACTATACTGTTCCCACTGGGGATGTGAACAGAGTGATGTGATCTCACTATACTGTTCCCACTGGGGATGTGCACCGAGTGATCTCACTATACTGTTAGCACTGGGGATGTGGACAGAGTGATCTCACTATACTGTTCCCACTGGGGATGTGAACAGAGTGATGTGATCTCACTATACTGTTCCCACTGGGGATGTGGACAGAGTGATCTCACTATACTATTCCCACTGGGGATGTGGACAGAGTGATGTGATCTCACTATACTGTTCCCACTGGGGATGTGGGCAGAGTGATCTCACTATACTGTTCACACTGGGGATGTGGCAGTGTGAGCTCACTATACTGTTCACACTGGGGATGTGGACAGAGTGATCTCACTATACTGTTCCCACTGGAGATGTGGACAGAGTGATCTCACTATACTGTTCCCACTGGGGATGTGGACAGAGTGATCTCACTATACTGTTCCCACTGGTGATGTGGACATAGTGATCTCACTATACTTTTCACACTGGGGATGTGGACAGAGTGATCTCACTATACTGTTCCCACTGGGGATGTGGACAGAGTGATGTGATCTTGCTATACTGTTCCCACTGGAGATGTGGACAGAGTGATCTCACTATACTGTTCCCACTGGGGATGTGGACAGAGTGATCTCACTACACTGTTCACACTGGGGACATGGAAAGAGTGATGTGATCTCACTATACTGTTCCCACTGGAGATGTGGACAGAGTTTTCTCACTATACTGTTCCCACTGGGGATGTGCACAGAATGATCTCACTATACTGTTAGCACTGGGGATGTGGACAGAGTGATCTCACTATACTGTTCCCACTGGGGATGTGGACAGAGTGATGTGATCTCACTATACTGTTCCCACTGGGGATGTGGACAGAGTGATCTCACTATACTGTTCCCACTGGGGATGTGGACAGAGTGATGTGATCTCACTATACTGTTCCCACTGGGGATGTGGGCAGAGTGATCTCACTATACTGTTCACACTGGGATGTGGAAAGAGTGAGCTCACTATACTGTTCACAATGGGGATGTGGACAGAGTGATCTCACTATACTGTTCCCACTGGAGATGTGGACAGAGTGATCTCACTATACTGTTCCCACTGGGGATGTGGACAGAGTGATCTCACTATACTGATCACACTGGGGATGTGGACAGAATGATCTCACTATACTGTTCCCACTGGCGATGTGGACATAGTGATCTCACTATACTGTTCACACTGGGGATGTGGACAGAGTGATCTCACTATACTGTTCCCACTGGGGATGTGGACAGAGTGATCTCGCTATACTGTTCCCACTGGGAATGTGGACAGAGTGATCTCACTATACTGTTCCCACTGGGGATGTGGGCAGAGTGACCTCACTATGCTGTTCACACTGGGATGTGGACAGAGTGAGCTCACTATACTGTTCACAATGGGGATGTGGACAGAGTGATCTCACTATACTGTTCCCACTGGGGATGTGGACAGAGTGATCTCACTATACTGATCACACTGGGGATGTGGACAGAATGATCTCACTATACTGTTCCCACTGGCGATGTGGACATAGTGATCTCACTATACTTTTCACACTGGGGATGTGGACAGAGTGATCTCACTATACGGTTCACACTGGAGATGTGGACAGAGTGATCGCACTGGACAGAATGATCTCACTGTACTGTTCCCACTGGGAATGTGGACAGAGTGATCTCACTATACTCTTCCCTCTTGGGATGTGGACAGAGTGATCTCACTATACTGTTCCCACTGGAGATATGGACAGAGTGATCTCACTATACTGTTCCCACTGGGGATGTGGGCAGAGTGATCTCACTATACTGTTCCCACTGGGGATGTGGACAGAGTGATCTCACTATACTGTTCACATTGGGTGACTGGGAATGTGGACAGAGTGATCTCACTATACTTTTCACACTGGGGATGTGGACAGAGTGATCTCACTATACGGTTCACACTGGAGATGTGGACAGAGTGATCGCACTATACTGTTCACACTGGGAATCTGGACAGAGTGATCTCACTATACTGTTCACACTGGGGATGTGGACAGAGTGATCTCACTGGACAGAGTGATCTCACTGTACTGTTCCCACTGGGAATGTGGACCGAGTGATCTCACTATACTATTCCCTCTTGGGATGTGGACAGAGTGATCTCACTATACTGTTCCCACTGGAGATGTGGACAGAGTGATCTCACTATACTGTTACCACTGGGGATGTGGACAGAGTGATGTGATCTCTCTATACTGTTCCCACTGGGGATGTGAATAGAGTGATCTTACTATACTGTTCCCACTGGAGATGTGGACAGAGTGATCTCACTATACTGTCCCCCCTGGGGATGTGGACAGAGTGATCTCACTATACTGTTCCCACTGGGTATGTGGACAGAGTGATCTCACTATACTGTTCCCATTGGGGTTGTGGACAGAGTGATCTCACTATACTGTTCCCACTGGGGATGTGCACAGAGTGATCTCACTATAATGTTAGCACTGGAGATGTGGACAGAGTGATCTCACTATACTGTTCGCACTGGGGATGTGGACAGAGTGATGTGATCTCACTATACTGTTCCCACTGGGGATGTGGACAGAGTGATCTCACTATACTGTTCCCACTGGGGATGTGGACAGAGTGATGTGATCTCACTATACTGTACCCACTGGGGATGTGGATTGAGTGATCTTACTATACTGTTCCCACTGGGGATGTGGACAGAGTGATCTCACTATACTGTTCCCACTGGGGATGTGGACAGAGTGATCTCACTATACTGTTCCCACTGGGTATGTGGACAGAGTGAGCTCACTATACTGTTTCCACTGGGGATGTGCACAGAGTGATCTCACTATAATGTTAGCACTGGGGATGTGGACAGAGTGATCTCACTATACTGTTCCCACTGGGGATGTGGACAGAGTGATGTGATATCGCTATACTGTTCCCACTGGGGATGTGGGCAGAGTGATCTCACTATACTGTTCACACTGGGGATGTGGACAGAGTGATGTGATCTTGCTATACTGTTCCCACTGGAGATGTGGACAGAGTGATCTCACTATACTGTTCCCACTGGGGATGTGGACAGAGTGATCTCACTACACTGTTCACACTGGGGATGTGGAAAGAGTGATGTGATCTCACTACACTGTTCCCACTGGAGATGTGGACAGAGTGATCTCACTATACTGTTCCCACTGGGGATGTGCACCGAGTGATCTCACTATACTGTTAGCACTGGGGATGTGGACAGAGTGATCTCACTATACTGTTCCCACTGGGGATGTGGACAGAGTGATCTCACTATACTGTTCCCACTGGGGATGTGGACAGAGTGATCTCACTGGACAGAGTGATCTCACTGTACTGTTCCCACTGGGAATGTGGACCGAGTGATCTCACTATACTATTCCCTCTTGGGATGTGGACAGAGTGATCTCACTATACTGTTCCCACTGGAGATGTGGACAGAGTGATCTCACTATACTGTTCCCACTGGGGATGTGGACAGAGTGATGTGATCTCTCTATACTGTTCCCACTGGGGATGTGAATAGAGTGATCTTACTATACTGTTCCCACTGGGGATGTGGACAGAGTGATCTCACTATACTGTCCCCCCTGGGGATGTGGACAGAGTGATCTCACTATACTGTTCCCACTGGGTATGTGGACAGAGTGATCTCACTATACTGTTCCCATTGGGGTTGTGGACAGAGTGATCTCACTATACTGTTCCCACTGGGGATGTGCACAGAGTGATCTCACTATAATGTTAGCACTGGGGATGTGGACAGAGTGATCTCACTATACTGTTCGCACTGGGGATGTGGACAGAGTGATGTGATCTCACTATACTGTTCCCACTGGGGATGTGGACAGAGTGATCTCACTATACTGTTCCCACTGGGGATGTGGACAGAGTGATGTGATCTCACTATACTGTTCCCACTGGGGATGTGGATTGAGTGATCTTACTATACTGTTCCCACTGGGGATGTGGACAGAGTGATCTCACTATACTGTTCCCACTGGGGATGTGGACAGAGTGATCTCACTATACTGTTCCCACTGGGTATGTGGACAGAGTGAGCTCACTATACTGTTTCCACTGGGGATGTGCACAGTGTGATCTCACTATAATGTTAGCACTGGGGATGTGGACAGAGTGATCTCACTATACTGTTCCCACTGGGGATGTGGACATAGTGATGTGATATCGCTATACTGTTCCCACTGGGGATGTGGGCAGAGTGATCTCACTATACTGTTCACACTGGGGATGTGGACAGAGTGATGTGATCTTGCTATACTGTTCCCACTGGAGATGTGGACAGAGTGATCTCACTATACTGTTCCCACTGGGGATGTGGACAGAGTGATCTCACTTCACTGTTCACACTGGGGACGTGGAAAGAGTGATGTGATCTCACTACACTGTTCCCACTGGAGATGTGGGCAGAGTGATCTCACTATACTGTTCACACTGGGGATGTGGCAGTGTGAGCTCACTATACTGTTCACACTGGGGATGTGGACAGAGTGAGCTCACTATGCTGTTCAGACTGGGGATGTGGACAGAGTGATCTCACTATACTGTTCCCACTGGGGATATGGACAGAGTGATCTCACTATAGTGTTGCCACTGGGGATGTGAACAGAGTGATCTCACTATACTGTTGCCACTGGGGATGTGGACAGAGTGATCTCACTGGACAGAGTGATCTCACTGTACTGTTCCCACTGGGAATGTGGACAGAGTGATCTCACTATACTGTTCCCTCTTGGGATGTGGACAGAGTGATCTCACTATACTGTTCACACTGGGGACGTGGACAGAGTGATCTTACTATACTGTTCCCACTGGGGATGTGGACAGAGTGATCTCACTATACTGTTCCCACTGGGTATGTGGACAGAGTGATCTCACTATACTCTTCCCACTGGGGATGTGGACAGAGTGATCTCACTATACTGTTCCCACTGGGGATGTGCACAGAGTGATCTCACTATAATGTTAGCACTGGGGATGTGGACAGAGTGATCTCACTATACTGTTCCCACTGGGGATGTGGACAGAGTGATCTCACTATACTGTTCCCACTGGGGATGTGGACAGAGTGATCTTACTATACTGTTCCCACTAGGGATGTGCACAGAGTGATCTCACTATAATGTTAGCACTGGGGATGTGGACAGAGTGATCTCACTATACTGTTCCCACTGGGGATGTGGACAGAGTGATCTCACTATACTGTTCACACTGGGGATGTGGACAGAGTGAGCTCACTATACTGTTCACACTGGGGATGTGGACAGAGTGATCTCAATATACTGATCACACTGGGGATGTGGACAGACCGATCTCACTATACTGTTCCCACTGGGGATGTGGACCGATTGATCACACTACACTGTTCACACTGGGGACGTGAAAACAGTGATGTGATCTCACTATACTGTTCCCTCTGGGGATGTGGACAGAGTGATCTCACTTTACTGTTCCCACTGGAGATGTGGACAGAGTGATATGATCTCACTATACTGTTCCCACTGGGGATGTGGACAGAGTGATCTCACTATACTGTTCCCACTGGGGATGTGGACAGAGTGATCTCACTATACTGTTCACACTGGGGTGACTGGGAATGTGGACAGAGTGATCTCACTATACTTTTCACACTGGGGATGTGGACAGAGTGATCTCACTATACGGTTCACACTGGAGATGTGGACAGAGTGATCGCACTATACTGTTCACACTGGGAATGTGGACAGAGTGATCTCACTATACTGTTCACACTGGGGATGTGGACAGAGTGATCTCACTGGACAGAGTGATCTCACTGTACTGTTCCCACTGGAAATGTGGACAGAGTGATCTCACTATACTCTTCCCTCTTGGGATGTGGACAGAGTGATCTCACTATACTGTTCCCACTGGAGATGTGGACAGAGTGGTCTCACTATAATGTTCCCACTGGGGATGTGGACAGAGTGATGTGATCTCACTATACTGTTCCCACTGGGGATGTGAATAGAGTGATCTTACTATACTGTTCCCACTGGGGATGTGGACATAGTGATCTCACTATACTGTCCCCACTGGGGAGGTGGACAGAGTGATCTCACTATACTGTTCCCACTGGGTATGTGGACAGAGTGATCTCACTATACTGTTCCCACTGGGGTTGTGGACAGAGTGATCTCACTATACTGTTCCCACTGGGGATGTGCACAGAGTGATCTCACTATAATGTTAGCACTGGGGATGTGGACAGAGTGATCTCACTATACTGTTCGCACTGGGGATGTGGACAGAGTGATGTGATCTCACTATACTGTTCCCACAGGGGATGTGGACAGAGTGATCTCACTATACTGTTCCCACTGGGGATGTGGACAGAGTGATGTGATCTCACTATACTGTTCCCACTGGGGATGTGGATAGAGTGATCTTACTATACTGTTCCCACTGGGGATGTGGACAGAGTGATCTCACTATACTGTTCCCACTGGGGATGTGGACAGAGTGATCTCACTATACTGTTCCCACTGGGGATGTGGACAGAGTGATGTGATCTCACTATACTGTTCCCACTGGGGATGTGGACAGAGTGATCTCACTATACTGTTCCCACTGGGTATGTGGACAGAGTGATCTCACTATACTGTTTCCACTGGGGATGTGGACAGGGTGATCTCCCTATACTGTTCCCACTGGGGATGTGCACAGAGTGATCTCACTATAATGTTAGCACTGGGGATGTGGACAGAGTGATCTCACTATACTGTTCCCACTGGGGATGTGGACAGAGTGATGTGATCTCGCTATACTGTTCCCATTGGGGATGTGGGCAGAGTGATCTCACTATACTGTTCACACTGGGGATGTGGACAGAGTGATGTGATCTTGCTATACTGTTCCCACTGGAGATGTGGACACAGTGATCTCACTATACTTTTCCCACTGGGGATGTGGACAGAGTGATCTCACTACACTGTTCACACTGGGGACGTGGATAGAGTGATGTGATCTCACTACACTGTTCCCACTGGAGATGTGGACAGAGTGATCTCACTATACTGTTCCCACTGGGGACGTGCACCGCGTGATCTCACTATACTGTTAGCACTGGGGATGTGGACAGAGTGATCTCACTATACTGTTCCCACTGGGGATGTGAACAGAGTGATGTGATCTCACTATACTGTTCCCACTGGGGATGTGGACAGAGTGATCTCACTATACTGTTCCCACTGGGGATGTGGACAGAGTGATGTGATCTCACTATACTGTTCCCACTGGGGATGTGGGCAGAGTGATCTCACTATACTGTTCACACTGGGGATGTGGCAGTGTGAGCTCACTATACTGTTCACACTGGGGATGTGGACAGAGTGATCTCACTATACTGTTCCCACTGGAGATGTGGACAGAGTGATCTCACTATACTGTTCCCACTGGGGATGTGGACAGAGTGATCTCACTATACTAATCACACTGGGGATGTGGACAGACCGATCTCACTATACTGTTCCCGCTGGCGATGTGGACATAGTGATCTCACTATGCTGTTCAGACTGGGGATGTGGACAGAGTGATCTCACTATGCTGTTGCCACTGAGGATGTGAACAGAGTGATCTCACTATACTGTTGCCACTGGGGATGTGGACAGAGTGATCTCACTGGACAGAGTGATCTCACTGTACTGTTCACACTGGAAATGTGGACAGAGTGATCTCACTATACTGTTCCCTCTTGGGATGTGGACAGAGTGATCTCACTATACAGTTCCCACTGGGGATGAGGACAGAGTGATGTGATCTCACTATACAGTTCCCACTGGGGATGTGGACAGAGTGATCTCACTATACTGTTCCCACTGGAGATGTGGACAGAGTGATCTCACTATACTGTTCCCACTGGGGATGTGGACAGAGTGATCTCACTATACTGATCACACTGGGGATGTGGACAGACCGATCTCACTATACTGTTCCCACTGGCGATGTGGACATAGTGATCTCACTATACTGTTCACACTGGGGATGTGGACAGAGTGATCTCACTATACTGTTCCCACTGGGGATGTGGACAGAGTGATCTCACTATACTGTTCCGAATGGGGATGTGGACAGAGTGATCTTACTATACTGTTCCGAATGGGGATGTGGACAGAGTGATCTCACTATACTGTTCCCACTGGGGATGAGGGCAGAGTGATCTCACTATACTGTTCACACTGCGGTGACTGGGGATGTGGACAGAGTGATCTCACTATACTTTTCACACTGGGGATGTGGACAGAGTGATCACACTATACTGTTCACACTGGGAATGTGGACAGAGTGATCTCAATATACTGTTCACACTGGGGATGTGGACAGAGTGATCTCACTGGACAGAGTGATCTCACTGTACTGTTCCCACTGGGAATGTGGACAGAGTGATCTCACTATAGTGTTCCCTCTTGGGATGTGGACAGAGTGATCTCACTGTACTGTTCCCACTGGAGATGTGGACAGAGTGATCTCACTATACTGTTCCCACTGGGGATGTGGACAGAGTGATGTGATCTCACTATACTGATCACACTGGGGATGTGGGCAGACCGATCTCACTATACTGTTCCCACTGGCGATGTGGACATAGTGATCTCACTATACTGTTCCCACTGGGGATGTGGATAGAGTCATCTCACTATACTGTTCCCACTGGGTATGTGGACAGAGTGATCTCACTATACTGTTCCCACTGGGGATGTGCACAGTGTGATCTCACAATAATGTTAGCACTGGAGATGTGGACAGAGTGATGTGATCTCACTATACTGTTCCCACTGGGGATGTGGACAGATTGATCTCACTATACTGTTCCCACTGGGGATGTGGACAGAGTGATGTGATCTCACTATACTGTTCCCACTGGGGATGTGGGCAGAGTGATCTCACTATACTGTTCACAATGGGGATGTGGACAGAGTGAGCTCACTATACTGTTCACACTGGGGATGTGGACAGAGTGATCTCACTGTACTGTTCCCACTGGAGATGTGGACAGAGTCATCTCACTATACTGTTCCCACTGGGGATGTGGACAGAGTGATCTCACTATACTGTTCCCACTGGTGATGTGGACATAGTGATCTCACTATACTGTTCACACTGGGGATGTGGACAGAGTGATCTCACTATACTGTTCCCACTGGGGATGTGGACAGAGTGATGTGATCTTGCTATACTGTTCCCACTGGAGATGTGGACAGAGTGATCTCACTATACTGTTCCCACTGGGGATGTGGACAGAGTGATCTCACTACACTGTTCACATTGATACATGGAAAGAGTGATGTGATCTCACTATACTGTTCCCACTGGAGATGTGGACAGAGTTTTCTCACTATACTGTTCCCACTGGGGATGTGCACAGAGTGATCTCACTATACTGTTAGTACTGGGGATGTGGACAGAGTGATCTCACCATACTGTTCCCACTGGGGATGTGGAGAGAGTGATGTGATCTCACTATACTGTTCCCACTGGGGATGTGGACTGAGTGATCTCACTATACTGTTCCCACTGGGGATGTGGACAGAGTGATGTGATCTCACTATACTGTTCCCACTGGGGATGTGGGCAGAGTGATCTCACTATACTGTTCACACTGGGATGTAGACAGAGTGAGCTCACTATAATGTTCACAATGGGGATGTCGACAGAGTGATCTCACTATACTGTTCCCACTGGAGATGTGGACAGAGTGATCTCACTATACTGTTCCCACTGGGGATGTGGACAGAGTGATCTCACTATACTGATCACACTGGGGATGTGGACAAAATGATCTCACTATACTGTTCCCACTGGCGATGTGGACATAGTGATCTCACTATACTGTTCACACTGGGGATGTGGACAGAGTGATCTCACTATACTGTTCCCACTGGGGATGTGGACAGAGTGATGTGATCTCACTATACTGTTCCCACTGGAGATGTGGACAGAGTGATCTCACTATACTGTCCCCACTGGGGATGTGGACAGAATGATCTCACTATACTGTTTCCACTGGGAATGTGGACAGAGTGATCTCACTATACTGTTCACACTGGGGACGTGGACAGAGTGATGTGTTCTTGCTATACTGTTCCCACTTTAGATGTGGACAGAGTGATCTTACTATACTGTTCCCACTGGGGATGTGCACAGAGTGATCTCACTATACTGTTAGCACTGGGGATGTGGACAGAGTGTTCTCACTATACTGTTCCCACTGGGGATGTGGACAGAGTGATGTGATCTCACTATACTGTTCCCACTGGGGATGTGGACAGAGTGATCTCACTATACTGTTCCCACTGGGGATGTGGACAGAGTGATGTCATCTCACTATACTGTTCCCACTGGGAATGTGGACAGAGTGATCTCACTATACTGTTCACACTGGGGATGTGGACAGAAGAGATCACTCACTACACTGTTCACACTGGGGACGTGAAAAGAGTGATGTGATCTCACTATACTGTTCCCACTGGAGATGTGGACAGAGTGATCTCACTATACTGTTCCCTGTGGGGATGTGCACAGAGTGATCTCACTATACTGTTAGCACTGGGGATGTGGACAGAGTGATCTCACTATACTGTTCCCACTGGGGATGTGGACAGAGTGATGTGATCATGCTCTACTGTTCCCACTGGAGATGTGGACAGAGGGATATCACTATACTGTTCCCACTGGGGATGTGGACAGAGTGATCTCACTACACTGTTCACACTGGGGACGTGGAAAGAGTGATGTGATCTCACTATACTGTTCCCACTGGAGATGTGGACAGAGTGATCTCACTATACTGTTCCCACTGGGGATGTGAACAGAGTGATGTGATCTCACTATACTGTTCCCACTGGGGATGTGGACAGAGTGATCTCACTATACTGTTCCCACTGGGGATGTGGACAGAGTGATGTGATCTCACTATACTGTTCCCACTGGAGATGTGGACAGAGTGATCTCACTATACTGTTCCCACTGGGGATGTGAACAGAGTGATGTGATCTCACTATACTGTTCCCACTGGGGATGTGCACCGAGTGATCTCACTATACTGTTAGCACTGGGGATGTGGACAGAGTGATCTCACTATACTGTTCCCACTGGGGATGTGAACAGAGTGATGTGATCTCACTATACTGTTCCCACTGGGGATGTGGACAGAGTGATCTCACTATACTATTCCCACTGGGGATGTGGACAGAGTGATGTGATCTCACTATACTGTTCCCACTGGGGATGTGGGCAGAGTGATCTCACTATACTGTTCACACTGGGGATGTGGCAGTGTGAGCTCACTATACTGTTCACACTGGGGATGTGGACAGAGTGATCTCACTATACTGTTCCCACTGGAGATGTGGACAGAGTGATCTCACTATACTGTTCCCACTGGGGATGTGGACAGAGTGATCTCACTATACTGATCACACTGGGGATGTGCACAGAGTGATCTCACTATAATGTTAGCACTGGGGATGTGGACAGAGTTATGTGATCTCACTATACTGTTCCCACTGGGGATGTGGACAGATTGATCTCACTATACTGTTCCCACTGGGGATGTGGACAGAGTGATGTGATCTCACTATACTGTTCACACTGGGGATGTGGACAGAGTGAGCTCACTATACTGTTCACACTGGGGATGTGGACAGAGTGATCTCACTATACTGTTCCCACTGGAGATGTGGACAGAGTGATCTCACTATACTGTTCCCACTGGGGATGTGGACAGAGTGATCTCACTATACTGTTCCCACTGGTGATGTGGACATAGTGATCTCACTATACTTTTCACACTGGGGATGTGGACAGAGTGATCTCACTATACTGTTCCCACTGGGGATGTGGACAGAGTGATGTGATCTTGCTATACTGTTCCCACTGGAGATGTGGACAGAGTGATCTCACTATACTGTTCCCACTGGGGATGTGGACAGAGTGATCTCACTACACTGTTCACACTGGGGACATGGAAAGAGTGATGTGATCTCACTATACTGTTCCCACTGGAGATGTGGACAGAGTTTTCTCACTATACTGTTCCCACTGGGGATGTGCACAGAATGATCTCACTATACTGTTAGCACTGGGGATGTGGACAGAGTGATCTCACTATACTGTTCCCACTGGGGATGTGGACAGAGTGATGTGATCTCACTATACTGTTCCCACTGGGGATGTGGACAGAGTGATCTCACTATACTGTTCCCACTGGGGATGTGGACAGAGTGATGTGATCTCACTATACTGTTCCCACTGGGGATGTGGGCAGAGTGATCTCACTATACTGTTCACACTGGGATGTGGAAAGAGTGAGCTCACTATACTGTTCACAATGGGGATGTGGACAGAGTGATCTCACTATACTGTTCCCACTGGAGATGTGGACAGAGTGATCTCACTATACTGTTCCCACTGGGGATGTGGACAGAGTGATCTCACTATACTGATCACACTGGGGATGTGGACAGAATGATCTCACTATACTGTTCCCACTGGCGATGTGGACATAGTGATCTCACTATACTGTTCACACTGGGGATGTGGACAGAGTGATCTCACTATACTGTTCCCACTGGGGATGTGGACAGAGTGATCTCGCTATACTGTTCCCACTGGGAATGTGGACAGAGTGATCTCACTATACTGTTCCCACTGGGGATGTGGGCAGAGTGACCTCACTATGCTGTTCACACTGGGATGTGGACAGAGTGAGCTCACTATACTGTTCACAATGGGGATGTGGACAGAGTGATCTCACTATACTGTTCCCACTGGGGATGTGGACAGAGTGATCTCACTATACTGATCACACTGGGGATGTGGACAGAATGATCTCACTATACTGTTCCCACTGGCGATGTGGACATAGTGATCTCACTATACTTTTCACACTGGGGATGTGGACAGAGTGATCTCACTATACGGTTCACACTGGAGATGTGGACAGAGTGATCGCACTGGACAGAATG
Source organism: Ambystoma mexicanum (assembly GCF_040938575.1). Lineage (NCBI taxonomy): Eukaryota > Metazoa > Chordata > Amphibia > Caudata > Ambystomatidae > Ambystoma > Ambystoma mexicanum. Next base: position 1,512,627,399 of record NC_090922.1, read on the forward strand.
ATCTCACTGTACTGTTCCCACTGGGAATGTGGACAGAGTGATCTCACTATACTCTTCCCTCTTGGGATGTGGACAGAGTGATCTCACTATACTGTTCCCACTGGAGATATGGACAGAGTGATCTCACTATACTGTTCCCACTGGGGATGTGGACAGAGTGATCTCACTATACTGTTCCCACTGGGGATGTGCACAGAGTGATCTCACTATAATGTTAGCACTGGGGATGTGGACAGAGTGATCTCACTATACTGTTCGCACTGGGGATGTGGACAGAGCGATGTGATCTCACTATACTGTTCCCACTGGGGATGTGAATAGAGTGATCTTACTATACTGTTCCCACTGGTTATGTGGACATAGTGATCTCACTATACTGTCCCCACTGGGGATGTGGACAGAGTGATCTCACTATACTGTTCCCACTGGGTATGTGGACAGAGTGATCTCACTATACTGTTCCCACTGGGGTTGTGGACAGAGTGATCTCACTATACTGTTCCCACTGGGGATGTGCACAGAGTGATCTCACTATAATGTTAGCACTGGGGATGTGGACAAAGTGATCTCACTATACTGTTCGCACTGGGGATGTGGACAGAGTGATGTGATCTCACTATACTGTTCCCACCGGGGATGTGGACAGAGTGATCTCACTATACTGTTCCCACTGGGGATGCGGACAGAGTGATGTGATTTCACTATACTGTTCCCACTGGGGATGTTGATAGAGTGATCTTACTATACTGTTCCCACTGGGGATGTGGACAGAGTGATCTCACTATACTGTTCCCACTGGGGATGTGGACAGAGTGATCTCACTATACTGTTCCCACTGGGTATGTGGACAGAGTGATCTGACTATACTGTTTCCACTGGGGATGTGGACAGAGTGATCTCACTATACTTTTCCCACTGGGGATGTGCACAGAGTGATCTCACTATAATGTTAGCACTGGGGATGTGGACAGAGTGATCTCACTATACTGTTCCCACTGGGGATGTGGACAGAGTGATGTGATCTCGCTATACTGTTCCCACTGGGGATGTGGGCAGAGTGATCTCACTATACTGTTCACACTGGGGATGTGGACAGAGTGATGTGATCTTGCTATACTGTTCCCACTGGAGATGTGGACACAGTGATCTCACTATACTGTTCCCACTGGGGATGTGGACAGAGTGATCTCTCTACACTGTTCACACTAGGGACGTGGAAAGAGTGATGTGATCTCACTACACTGTTCCCACTGGAGATGTGGACAGAGTGATCTCACTATAGTGTTCCCACTGGGGATGTGCACCGAGTGATCTCACTATACTGTTAGCACTGGGGATGTGGACAGAGTGATCTCACTATACTGTTCCCTCTGGGGATGTGAACAGAGTGATGTGATCTCACTATACTGTTCCCACTGGGGATGTGGAAGGAGTGATCTCACTATACTGTTCCCACTGGGGATGTGGACAGAGTGATGTGATCTCACTATGCTGTTCCCACTGGGGATGTGGGCAGAGTGATCTCACTATACTGTTCACACTGGGGATGTGGCAGTGTGAGCTCACTATACTGTTCACACTGGGTTTGTGGACAGAGTGATCTCACTATACTGTTCCCACTGGAGATGTGGACAGAGTGATCACACTATACTGTTCCCACTGGGGATGTGAACAGAGTGATCTCACTATACTGATCACACTGGGGATGTGGACAGACCGATCTCACTATACTGTTCCCACTGGCGATGTGGACATAGTGATCTCACTATGCTGTTCAGACTGGGGATGTGGACAGAGTGATCTCACTATACTGTTGCCACTGGGGATGTGAACAGAGTGATCTCACTATACTGTTGCCACTGGGGATGTGGACAGAGTGATCTCACTGGACAGAGTAATCTCACTGTACTGTTCCCACTGGAAATGTGGACAGAGTGATCTCACTATACTGTTCCCTCTTGGGATGTGGACAGAGTGATCTCACTATACAGTTCCCACTGGGGATGAGGACAGAGTGATGTGATCTCACTATACTGTTCCCACTGGGGATGTGGAAAGAGTGATCTCTCTATACTGTTCCCACTGGAGATGTGGACAGAGTGATCTCACTATACTGTTCCCACTGGGGATGTGGACAGAGTGATCTCACTATACTGATCACACTGGGGATGTGGACAGACCGATCTCACTATACTGTTCCCACTGGCGATGTGGACATAGTGATCTCACTATACTGTTCACACTGGGGATGTGGACAGAGTGATCTCACTATACTGTTCGCACGGGGGATGTGGACAGACTGATCTCACTATACTGTTCCCACTGGGGATGTGGACAGAGTGATCTTACTATACTGTTCCGAATGGGGATGTGGACAGAGTGATCTCACTATACTGTTCCCACTGGGGATGTGGGCAGAGTGATCTCACTATACTGTTCACACTGGGGTGACTGGGGATGTGGACAGAGTGATCTCACTATACTTTTCACACTGGGGATGTGGACAGAGTGATCACACTATACTGTTCACACAGGGAATGTGGACAGAGTGATCTCACTATACTGTTCACACTGGGGATGTGGACAGAGTGATCTCTCTGGACAGAGTGATCTCACTGTACTGTTCCCACTGGGAATGTGGACAGAGTGATCTCACTATAGTGTTCCCTCTTGGGATGTGGACAGAGTGATCTCACTGTACTGTTCCCACTGGAGATGTGGACAGAGTGATCTCACTATACTGTTCCCACTGGGGATGTAGACAGAGTGATGTGATCTCACTATACTGATCACACTGGGGATGTGGACAGACTGATCTCACTATACTGTTCCCACTGGCGATGTGGACATAGTGATCTCACTATACTGTTCCCACTGGGGATGTGGATAGAGTCATCTCACTATACTGTTCCCACTGGGTATGTGGACAGAGTCATCACACTATACTGTTCCCACTGGGGATGTGTACTGAGTGATCTCACTATACTGTTCCCACTGGGGATGTGCACAGAGTGATCTCACTATAATGTTAGCACTGGGGATGTGGACAGAGTGATGTGATTTCACTATACTGTTCCCACTGGCGATGTGGACAGATTGATCTCACTATACTGTTCCCACTGGGGATGTGGACAGATTGATGTGATCTCACTATACTGTTCCCACTGGGGATGTGGGCAGAGTGATCTCACTATACTGTTCACACTGGGGATGTGGACAGAGTGAGCTCACTATACTGTTCACACTGGGGATGTGGACAGAGTGATCTCACTATACTGTTCCTACTGGAGATGTGGACAGAGTGATCTCACTATACTGTTCCCACTGGGGATGTGGACAGAGTGATGTGATCTTGCTATACTGTTCCCACTGGGGATGTGGGCAGAGTGATCCCACTATACTGTTCACACTGGGGATGTGGACAGAGTGAGCTCACTATACTGTTCACACTGGGGATGTGGACAGAGTGATCTCACTATACTGTTCCCACTGGAGATGTGGACAGAGTCATCTCACTATACTCTTCCAACTGGGGATGTGGACAGAGTGATCTCACTATACTGATCACACTGGGGATGTGGACAGAATGATCTCTGTTCCCACTGGCGATGTGGACATAGTGATCTCACTATACTGTTCACACTGGGGATGTGGACAGAGTGATCTCACTATACTGTTCCCACTGGGCATGTGGACAGAGTGATCTCACTATACTGTTCACACTGGGGACCTGAAAAGAGTGATGTGATCTCACTATACTGTTCCCACTTTAGATGTGGACAGAGTGATCTCACTATACTGTTCCCTCTGGGGATGTGCACAGAGTGATCTAACTATACTGTTAGCACTGGGGATGTGGACAGAGTGATCTCACTATACTGTTCCCACTGGGGATGTGGACAGAGTGATTTGATCTCACTATACTGTTCCCACTGGGGATGTGGACAGAGTGATCTCACTATACTGTTCCCACTGGGGATGTGGACAGAGTGATGTGATCTCACTATACTGTTCCCACTGGGAATGTGGACAGAGCGATCTCACTATACTGTTCACACTGGGGATGTGGACAGAAGAGATCACTCACTACACTGTTCACATTGGGGACGTGAAAAGAGTGATGTGATCTCACTATACTGTTCCCACTGGAGATGTGGACAGAGTGATCTCACTATACTGTTCCCTCTGGGGATGTGCACAGAGTGATCTCACTATACTGTTAGCACTGGGGATGTGGACAGAGTGATCTCACTATACTGTTCCCACTGGGGATGTGGACAGAGTGATGTGATCTTGCTATACTGTTCCCACTGGAGATGTGGACAGAGTAATCTCACTATACTGTTCCCACTGGGGATGTGGACAGAGTGATCTCACTACACTGTTCACACTGGGGACATGGAAAGAGTGATGTGATCTCACTATACTGTTCCCACTGGAGATGTGGACAGAGTGATCTCACTATACTGTCCCCACTGGGGATGTGCACCGAGTGATCTCACTATACTCTTAGCACTGGGGATGTGGACAGAGTGATCTCACTATACTGTTCCCACTGGGGATGTGAACAGAGTGATGTGATCTCACTATACTGTTCCCACTGGGGATGTGGACAGAGTGATCTCACTATACTGTTCCCACTGGGGATGTGGACAGAGTGATGTGATCTCACTATACTGTTCCCACTGGGGATGTTGGCAAGTGATCTCACTATACTGTTCACACTGGGGATGTGGCAGTGTGAGCTCACTATACTGTTCACACTGGGGATGTGGACAGAGTGATCTCACTATCCTGTTCCCACTGGAGATGTGGACAGAGTGATCTCACTATACTGTTCCCACTCGGGATGTGGACATAGTGATCTCACTATGCTGTTCAGACTGGGGATGTGGACAGAGTGATCTCACTATACTGTTGCCACTGGGGATGTGAACAGAGTGATCTCACTATACTGTTGCCACTGGGGATGTGGACAGAGTGATCTCACTGGACAGAGTGATCTCACTGCACTGTTCCCACTGGGAATGTGGACAGAGTGATCTCACTATACTTTTCTCTCTTGGGATGTGGACAGAGTGATCTCACTATACTGTTCCCACTGGGGATGTGGACAGAACAGAGTGATGTGATCTCACTATACTGTTCCCACTGGGGATGTGGACAGAGTGATCTTACTATACTGTTCCCACTGGGGATGTGGACAGAGTGATCTCACTATACTGTTCCCACTGGGTATGTGGATAGAGTGATCTCACTATACTCTTCCCACTGGGGATGTGGACAGAGTGATCTCACTATACTGTTCCCACTGGGGATGTGCACAGAGTGATCTCACTATAATGTTAGCACTGGGGATGTGGACAGAATGATCTCACTATACTGTCCCCACTGGGGATGAGGACAGAGTGATGTGATCTCACTATACTGATCCCAATGGGGATGTGGACAGAGTGATCTCACTATACTGTTCCCACTGGGGATGAGGACAGAGTGATGTGATCTCACTATACTGTTCCCACTGGGGATGTGGACAGAGCGATCTAATTATACTGTTTCCACTGGAGATGTGGACAGAGTGATCTCACTATACTGTTCCCACTGGGGATGTGGACAGAGTGATCTCACTATACTGATCACACTGGGGATGTGGATAGACCGATCTCAGTATACTGTTCCCACTGGCGATGTGGACATAGTGATCTCACTATACTGTTCACACTGGGGATGTGGGCAGAGTGATCTCACTATACTGTTCCCACTGGGGATGTGGACAGGGTGATCTCACTATACTGTTCCCACTGGGGATGTGGACAGAGTGATCTTACTATACTGTTCCGAATGGGGATGTGGACAGAGTGATCTCACTATACTGTTCCCACTGGGGATGTGGGCAGAGTGATCTCACTATACTGTTCACACTGGGGTGACTGGGGATGTGGACAGGGTGATCTCACTATACTTTTCACACTGGGGATGTGGACAGAGTGATCACACTATACTGTGCACACTGGGGATGTGGACAGAGTGATCTCACTGGACAGAGTCATCTCACTGTACTGTTCCCACTGGGAATGTGGACAGAGTGATCTCACTATACTGTTCCCACTGGGAATGTGGACAGAGTGATCTCACTATACTGTTCCCACTGGGAATGTGGACAGAGTGATCTCATTATACTGTCCCCACTGGGGATGTGCACCGAGTGATCTCACTATACTCTTAGCACTGGGGATGTGGACAGAGTGATCTCACTATACTGTTCCCACTGGGGATGTGGACAGAGTGATGTGATCTCACTATACTGTTCCCTCTGGGGATGTGGGCAGAGTGATCTCACTATACTGTTCACACTGGGGATGTGGCAGTGTGAGCTCACTATACTGTTCACACTGGGGATGTGGACAGAGTGATCTCACTATCCTGTTCCCACTGGAGATGTGGACAGAGTGATCTCACTATACTGTTCCCACTCGGGATGTGGACAGAGTGATCTCACTATACTGATCACACTGGGGATGTGGACAGACCGATCTCACTATACTGTTCCCACAGGCGATGTGGACATAGTGATCTCACTATGCTGTTCAGACTGGGGATGTGGACAGAGTGATCTCACTATACTGTTGCCACTGGGGATGTGAACAGAGTGATCTCACTATTCTGTTGCCACTGGGGATGTGGACAGAGTGATCTCACTGGACAGAGTGATCTCACTGCACTGTTCCCACTGGGAATGTGGACAGAGTGATCTCACTATACTTTTCTCTCTTGGGGTGATCTCACTATACTGTTCCCACTGGGGATGTGGACAGAGTGATGTGATCTCACTATACTGTTCCCACTGGGAATGTGGACAGAGCGATCTCACTATACTGTTCACACTGGGGATGTGGACAGAAGAGATCACTCACTACACTGTTCACATTGGGGACGTGAAAAGAGTGATGTGATCTCACTATACTGTTCCCACTGGAGATGTGGACAGAGTGATCTCACTATACTGTTCCCTCTGGGGATGTGCACAGAGTGATCTCACTATACTGTTAGCACTGGGGATGTGGACAGAGTGATCTCACTATACTGTTCCCACTGGGGATGTGGACAGAGTGATGTGATCTTGCTATACTGTTCCCACTGGGGATGTGGAAAGAGTGATCTCTCTATACTGTTCCCACTGGAGATGTGGACAGAGTGATCTCACTATACTGTTCCCACTGGGGATGCGGACAGAGTGATGTGATCTCACTATACTGTTCCCACTGGGGATGTTGATAGAGTGATCTTACTATACTGTTCCCACTGGGGATGTGGACAGAGTGATCTCACTATACTGTTCCCACTGGGGATGTGGACAGAGTGATCTCACTATACTGTTCCCACTGGGTATGTGGACAGAGTGATCTGACTATACTGTTTCCACTGGGGATGTGGACAGAGTGATCTCACTATACTTTTCCCACTGGGGATGTGCACAGAGTGATCTCACTATAATGTTAGCACTGGGGATGTGGACAGAGTGATCTCACTATACTGTTCCCACTGGGGATGTGGACAGAGTGATGTGATCTCGCTATACTGTTCCCACTGGGGATGTGGGCAGAGTGATCTCACTATACTGTTCACACTGGGGATGTGGACAGAGTGATGTGATCTTGCTATACTGTTCCCACTGGAGATGTGGACACAGTGATCTCACTATACTGTTCCCACTGGGGATGTGGACAGAGTGATCTCTCTACACTGTTCACACTAGGGACGTGGAAAGAGTGATGTGATCTCACTACACTGTTCCCACTGGAGATGTGGACAGAGTGATCTCACTATAGTGTTCCCACTGGGGATGTGCACCGAGTGATCTCACTATACTGTTAGCACTGGGGATGTGGACAGAGTGATCTCACTATACTGTTCCCACTGGGGATGTGAACAGAGTGATGTGATCTCACTATACTGTTCCCACTGGGGATGTGGAAGGAGTGATCTCACTATACTGTTCCCACTGGGGATGTGGACAGAGTGATGTGATCTCACTATGCTGTTCCCACTGGGGATGTGGGCAGAGTGATCTCACTATACTGTTCACACTGGGGATGTGGCAGTGTGAGCTCACTATACTGTTCACACTGGGTTTGTGGACAGAGTGATCTCACTATACTGTTCCCACTGGAGATGTGGACAGAGTGATCACACTATACTGTTCCCACTGGGGATGTGAACAGAGTGATCTCACTATACTGATCACACTGGGGATGTGGACAGACCGATCTCACTATACTGTTCCCACTGGCGATGTGGACATAGTGATCTCACTATGCTGTTCAGACTGGGGATGTGGACAGAGTGATCTCACTATACTGTTGCCACTGGGGATGTGAACAGAGTGATCTCACTATACTGTTGCCACTGGGGATGTGGACAGAGTGATCTCACTGGACAGAGTAATCTCACTGTACTGTTCCCACTGGAAATGTGGACAGAGTGATCTCACTATACTGTTCCCTCTTGGGATGTGGACAGAGTGATCTCACTATACAGTTCCCACTGGGGATGAGGACAGAGTGATGTGATCTCACTATACTGTTCCCACTGGGGATGTGGAAAGAGTGATCTCTCTATACTGTTCCCACTGGAGATGTGGACAGAGTGATCTCACTATACTGTTCCCACTGGGGATGTGGACAGAGTGATCTCACTATACTGATCACACTGGGGATGTGGACAGACCGATCTCACTATACTGTTCCCACTGGCGATGTGGACATAGTGATCTCACTATACTGTTCACACTGGGGATGTGGACAGAGTGATCTCACTATACTGTTCGCACGGGGGATGTGGACAGACTGATCTCACTATACTGTTCCCACTGGGGATGTGGACAGAGTGATCTTACTATACTGTTCCGAATGGGGATGTGGACAGAGTGATCTCACTATACTGTTCCCACTGGGGATGTGGGCAGAGTGATCTCACTATACTGTTCACACTGGGGTGACTGGGGATGTGGACAGAGTGATCTCACTATACTTTTCACACTGGGGATGTGGACAGAGTGATCACACTATACTGTTCACACAGGGAATGTGGACAGAGTGATCTCACTATACTGTTCACACTGGGGATGTGGACAGAGTGATCTCTCTGGACAGAGTGATCTCACTGTACTGTTCCCACTGGGAATGTGGACAGAGTGATCTCACTATAGTGTTCCCTCTTGGGATGTGGACAGAGTGATCTCACTGTACTGTTCCCACTGGAGATGTGGACAGAGTGATCTCACTATACTGTTCCCACTGGGGATGTAGACAGAGTGATGTGATCTCACTATACTGATCACACTGGGGATGTGGACAGACTGATCTCACTATACTGTTCCCACTGGCGATGTGGACATAGTGATCTCACTATACTGTTCCCACTGGGGATGTGGATAGAGTCATCTCACTATACTGTTCCCACTGGGTATGTGGACAGAGTCATCACACTATACTGTTCCCACTGGGGATGTGTACTGAGTGATCTCACTATACTGTTCCCACTGGGGATGTGCACAGAGTGATCTCACTATAATGTTAGCACTGGGGATGTGGACAGAGTGATGTGATTTCACTATACTGTTCCCACTGGCGATGTGGACAGATTGATCTCACTATACTGTTCCCACTGGGGATGTGGACAGATTGATGTGATCTCACTATACTGTTCCCACTGGGGATGTGGGCAGAGTGATCTCACTATACTGTTCACACTGGGGATGTGGACAGAGTGAGCTCACTATACTGTTCACACTGGGGATGTGGACAGAGTGATCTTACTATACTGTTCCTACTGGAGATGTGGACAGAGTGATCTCACTATACTGTTCCCACTGGGGATGTGGACAGAGTGATGTGATCTTGCTATACTGTTCCCACTGGGGATGTGGGCAGAGTGATCCCACTATACTGTTCACACTGGGGATGTGGACAGAGTGAGCTCACTATACTGTTCACACTGGGGATGTGGACAGAGTGATCTCACTATACTGTTCCCACTGGAGATGTGGACAGAGTCATCTCACTATACTCTTCCAACTGGGGATGTGGACAGAGTGATCTCACTATACTGATCACACTGGGGATGTGGACAGAATGATCTCTGTTCCCACTGGCGATGTGGACATAGTGATCTCACTATACTGTTCACACTGGGGATGTGGACAGAGTGATCTCACTATACTGTTCCCACTGGGCATGTGGACAGAGTGATCTCACTATACTGTTCACACTGGGGACCTGAAAAGAGTGATGTGATCTCACTATACTGTTCCCACTTTAGATGTGGACAGAGTGATCTCACTATACTGTTCCCTCTGGGGATGTGCACAGAGTGATCTAACTATACTGTTAGCACTGGGGATGTGGACAGAGTGATCTCACTATACTGTTCCCACTGGGGATGTGGACAGAGTGATTTGATCTCACTATACTGTTCCCACTGGGGATGTGGACAGAGTGATCTCACTATACTGTTCCCACTGGGGATGTGGACAGAGTGATGTGATCTCACTATACTGTTCCCACTGGGAATGTGGACAGAGCGATCTCACTATACTGTTCACACTGGGGATGTGGACAGAAGAGATCACTCACTACACTGTTCACATTGGGGACGTGAAAAGAGTGATGTGATCTCACTATACTGTTCCCACTGGAGATGTGGACAGAGTGATCTCACTATACTGTTCCCTCTGGGGATGTGCACAGAGTGATCTCACTATACTGTTAGCACTGGGGATGTGGACAGAGTGATCTCACTATACTGTTCCCACTGGAGATGTGGACAGAGTGATGTGATCTTGCTATACTGTTCCCACTGGAGATGTGGACAGAGTAATCTCACTATACTGTTCCCACTGGGGATGTGGACAGAGTGATCTCACTACACTGTTCACACTGGGGACATGGAAAGAGTGATGTGATCTCACTATACTGTTCCCACTGGAGATGTGGACAGAGTGATCTCACTATACTGTCCCCACTGGGGATGTGCACCGAGTGATCTCACTATACTCTTAGCACTGGGGATGTGGACAGAGTGATCTCACTATACTGTTCCCACTGGGGATGTGAACAGAGTGATGTGATCTCACTATACTGTTCCCACTGGGGATGTGGACAGAGTGATCTCACTATACTGTTCCCACTGGGGATGTGGACAGAGTGATGTGATCTCACTATACTGTTCCCACTGGGGATGTTGGCAAGTGATCTCACTATACTGTTCACACTGGGGATGTGGCAGTGTGAGCTCACTATACTGTTCACACTGGGGATGTGGACAGAGTGATCTCACTATCCTGTTCCCACTGGAGATGTGGACAGAGTGATCTCACTATACTGTTCCCACTCGGGATGTGGACATAGTGATCTCACTATGCTGTTCAGACTGGGGATGTGGACAGAGTGATCTCACTATACTGTTGCCACTGGGGATGTGAACAGAGTGATCTCACTATACTGTTGCCACTGGGGATGTGGACAGAGTGATCTCACTGGACAGAGTGATCTCACTGCACTGTTCCCACTGGGAATGTGGACAGAGTGATCTCACTATACTTTTCTCTCTTGGGATGTGGACAGAGTGATCTCACTATACTGTTCCCACTGGGGATGTGGACAGAACAGAGTGATGTGATCTCACTATACTGTTCCCACTGGGGATGTGGACAGAGTGATCTTACTATACTGTTCCCACTGGGGATGTGGACAGAGTGATCTCACTATACTGTTCCCACTGGGTATGTGGATAGAGTGATCTCACTATACTCTTCCCACTGGGGATGTGGACAGAGTGATCTCACTATACTGTTCCCACTGGGGATGTGCACAGAGTGATCTCACTATAATGTTAGCACTGGGGATGTGGACAGAATGATCTCACTATACTGTCCCCACTGGGGATGAGGACAGAGTGATGTGATCTCACTATACTGATCCCAATGGGGATGTGGACAGAGTGATCTCACTATACTGTTCCCACTGGGGATGAGGACAGAGTGATGTGATCTCACTATACTGTTCCCACTGGGGATGTGGACAGAGCGATCTAATTATACTGTTTCCACTGGAGATGTGGACAGAGTGATCTCACTATACTGTTCCCACTGGGGATGTGGACAGAGTGATCTCACTATACTGATCACACTGGGGATGTGGATAGACCGATCTCACTATACTGTTCCCACTGGCGATGTGGACATAGTGATCTCACTATACTGTTCACACTGGGGATGTGGGCAGAGTGATCTCACTATACTGTTCCCACTGGGGATGTGGACAGGGTGATCTCACTATACTGTTCCCACTGGGGATGTGGACAGAGTGATCTTACTATACTGTTCCGAATGGGGATGTGGACAGAGTGATCTCACTATACTGTTCCCACTGGGGATGTGGGCAGAGTGATCTCACTATACTGTTCACACTGGGGTGACTGGGGATGTGGACAGGGTGATCTCACTATACTTTTCACACTGGGGATGTGGACAGAGTGATCACACTATACTGTGCACACTGGGGATGTGGACAGAGTGATCTCACTGGACAGAGTCATCTCACTGTACTGTTCCCACTGGGAATGTGGACAGAGTGATCTCACTATACTGTTCCCACTGGGAATGTGGACAGAGTGATCTCACTATACTGTTCCCACTGGGAATGTGGACAGAGTGATCTCATTATACTGTCCCCACTGGGGATGTGCACCGAGTGATCTCACTATACTCTTAGCACTGGGGATGTGGACAGAGTGATCTCACTATACTGTTCCCACTGGGGATGTGGACAGAGTGATGTGATCTCACTATACTGTTCCCTCTGGGGATGTGGGCAGAGTGATCTCACTATACTGTTCACACTGGGGATGTGGCAGTGTGAGCTCACTATACTGTTCACACTGGGGATGTGGACAGAGTGATCTCACTATCCTGTTCCCACTGGAGATGTGGACAGAGTGATCTCACTATACTGTTCCCACTCGGGATGTGGACAGAGTGATCTCACTATACTGATCACACTGGGGATGTGGACAGACCGATCTCACTATACTGTTCCCACAGGCGATGTGGACATAGTGATCTCACTATGCTGTTCAGACTGGGGATGTGGACAGAGTGATCTCACTATACTGTTGCCACTGGGGATGTGAACAGAGTGATCTCACTATTCTGTTGCCACTGGGGATGTGGACAGAGTGATCTCACTGGACAGAGTGATCTCACTGCACTGTTCCCACTGGGAATGTGGACAGAGTGATCTCACTATACTTTTCTCTCTTGGGGTGATCTCACTATACTGTTCCCACTGGGGATGTGGACAGAGTGATGTGATCTCACTATACTGTTCCCACTGGGGATGTGGACAGAGTGATCTTACTATACTGTTCCCACTGGGGATGTGGACAGAGTGATCTCACTATACTGTTCCCACTGGGTATGTGGATAGAGTGATCTCACTATACTCTTCCCACTGGGGATGTGGACAGAGTGATCTCACTATACTGTTCCCACTGGGGATGTGCACAGAGTGATCTCACTATAATGTTAGCACTGGGGATGTGGACAGAATGATCTCACTATACTGTTCCCACTGGGGATGAGGACAGAGTGATGTGATCTCACTATACTGTTCCCAATGGGGATGTGGACAGAGTGATCTCACTATACTGTTACCACTGGGGATGAGGACAGAGTGATGTGATCTCACTATACTGTTCCCACTGGGGATGTGGACAGAGCGATCTAATTATACTGTTCCCACTGGAGATGTGGACAGAGTGATCTCACAATACTGTTCCCACTGGGGATGTGGACAGAGTGATCTCACTATACTGATCACACTGGGGATGTGGACAGACCGATCTCACTATACTGTTCCCACTGGCGATGTGGACATAGTGATCTCACTATACTGTTCACACTGGGGATGTGGACAGAGTGATCTCACTATACTGTTCCCACTTGGGATGTGGACAGAGTGATCTCACTATACTGTTCCCACTGGGGATGTGGACAGAGTGATCTTACTATACTGTTCCGAATGGGGATGTGGACAGAGTGATCTCACTATACTGTTCCCACTGGGGATGTGGGCAGAGTGATCTCACTATACTGTTCACACTGGGGTGACTGGGGATGTGGACAGAGTGATCTCACTATACTTTTCACACTGGGGATGTGGACAGAGTGATCACACTATACTGTTCACACTGGGAATGTGGACAGAGTGATCTCACTATACTGTTCACACTGGGGATGTGGACATAGTGATCTCACTGGACAGAGTCATCTCACTGTACTGTTCCCACTGGGAATGTGGACAGAGTGATCTCACTATAGTGTTCCCTCTTGGGATGTGGACAGAGTGATCTCACTATATTGTTCCCTCTTGGGATGTGGACAGAGTGATCTCACTATACTGTTCCCACTGGAGATGTGGACAGAGTGATCTCACTATACGGTTCCCACTAGGGATGTGGACAGAGTGATGTGATCTCACTATACTGATCACACTGGGGATGTGGACAGACCGATCTCACTATACTGTTCACACTGGCGATGTGGACATAGTGATCTCACTATACTGTTCCCACTAGGGATGTGGATAGAGTCATCTCACTATACTGTTCCCACTGGGTATGTGGACAGAGTCATCTCATTATACTGTTCCCACTGGGGATGTGTACTGAGTGATCTCACTATACTGTTCCCACTGGGGATGTGCACAGAGTGATCTCACTATAATGTTAGCACTGGGGCTGTGGACAGAGTGATGTGATCTCACTATACTGTTCCCACTGGGGATGTGGACAGATTGATCTCACTATACTGTTCCCACTGGGGATGTGGACAGAGTGATGTGATCTCACTATACTGTTCCCACTGGGGATGTGGGCAGAGTGATCTCCCTATACTGTTCACACTGGGGATGTGGACAGAGTGAGCTCACTATACTGTTCACACTGGGGATGTGGACAGAGTGATCTCACTATACTGTTCCCACTGGAGATGTGGACAGAGTGATCTCACTATACTGTTCCCCCTGGGGATGTGGACAGAGTGATCTCACTATACTGTTCCCACTGGTGATGTGGACATAGTGATCTCACTTTACTGTTCACACTGGGGATGTGGACAGAGTGATCTCACTATACTGCTCCCACTGGGGATGTGGACAGAGTGATGTGATCTTGCTATACTGTTCCCACTGGAGATGTGGACATAGTGATCTCACTATACTGTTCCCACTGGGGATGTGGACAGAAGGATCTCACTACACTGTTCACACTGGGGACATGGAAAGAGTGATGTGATCTCACTATACTGTTCCCACTGGTGATGTGGACAAAGTTTTCTCCCTATACTGTTCCCACTGGGGATGTGCACAGAGTGATCTCACTATACTGTTAGCACTGGGGATGTGGACAGAGCGATCTCACTATACTGTTCCCACTGGAGATGTGGACAGAGTGATGTGATCTCACTATACTGTTCCCACTGGGGATGTGGACAGAGTGATCTCACTATACTGTTCCCACTGGGGATGTGGATAGAGTGATCTTACTATACTGTTCCCACTGGGGATGTGGACAGAGTGATCTCACTATACTGTTCCCACTGGGGATGTGGACAGAGTGATCTCACTATACTGTTCCCACTGGGGATGTGCACAGAGTGATCTCACTATAATGTTAGCACTGGGGATGTGGACTGAGTGATCTCACTATACTGTTTGCACTGGGGATGTGGACAGAGTGATGTGATCTCACTATACTGTTCCCACTGGGGATGTGGACAGAGTGATCTCACTATACTGTTCCCACTGGGGATGTGGACAGAGTGATGTGATCTCACTATACTGTTCCCACTGGGGATGTGGGCAGAGTGATCTCACTATACTGTTCACACTGGGATGTGGACAGTGTGAGCTCACTATACTGTTCACACTGGGGATGTGAACAGAGTGATCTCACTATACTGTTCCCACTGGAGATGTGGACAGAGTGATCTCACTATACTGTTCCCACTGGGGATGTGGACAGAGTGATCTCACTATACTGATCACACTGGGGATGTGGACAGAATGATCTCACTATACTGTTCCCACTGCTGATGTGGACATAGTGATCTCACTATACTGTTCACACTGGGGATGTGGACAGAGTGATCTCACTATACTGTTCCCACTGGGAATGTGGACAGATTGATCTCACTATACTGTTCCCACTGGGAATGTGGACAGAGTGATCTCACTAAACTGTTCACACTGGGCACGTGGACAGAGTGATGTGTTCTTGCTAAACTGTTCCCACTTTAGATGTGGACAGAGTGATCTCACTATACTGTTCCCACTGGGTATGTGGACAGAGTGATCTCACTACACTGTTCACACTGGGGACGTGAAAAGAGTGATGTGATCTCACTATACTGTTCCCACTGGAGATGTGGACAGAGTGATCTCACTATACTGTTCCCACTGGGGATGTGGACAGAGTGATCTCACTACACTGTTCACATTGATACATGGAAAGAGTGATGTGATCTCACTATACTGTTCCCACTGGAGATGTGGACAGAGTTTTCTCACTATACTGTTCCCACTGGGGATGTGCACAGAGTGATCTCACTATACTGTTAGCACTGGGGATGTGGACAGAGTGATCTCACGATACTGTTCCCACTGGGGATGTGGACAGAGTGATGTGATCTCACTATACTGTTCCCACTGGGGATGTGGACTGAGTGATCTCACTATACTGTTCCCACTGGGGATGTGGACAGAGTGATGTGATCTCACTATACTGTTCCCACTGGGGATGTGGGCAGAGTGATCTCACTATACTGTTCACACTGGGATGTAGACAGAGTGAGCTCACTATAATGTTCACAATGGGGATGTCGACAGAGTGATCTCACTATACTGTTCCCACTGGAGATGTGGACAGAGTGATCTCACTATACTGTTCCCACTGGGGATGTGGACAGAGTGATCTCACTATACTGATCACACTGGGGATGTGGACAAAATGATCTCACTATACTGTTCCCACTGGCGATGTGGACATAGTGATCTCACTATACTGTTCACACTGGGGATGTGGACAGAGTGATCGCACTATACTGTTCCCACTGGGGATGTGGACAGAGTGATGTGATCTCACTATACTGTTCCCACTGGAGATGTGGACAGAGTGATCTCACTATACTGTCCCCACTGGGGATGTGGACAGAATGATCTCACTATACTGTTTCCACTGGGAATGTGGACAGAGTGATCTCACTATACTGTTCACACTGGGGACGTGGACAGAGTGATGTGTTCTTGCTATACTGTTCCCACTTTAGATGTGGACAGAGTGATCTTACTATACTGTTCCCACTGGGGATGTGCACAGAGTGATCTCACTATACTGTTAGCACTGGGGATGTGGACAGAGTGTTCTCACTATACTGTTCCCACTGGGGATGTGGACAGAGTGATGTGATCTCACTATACTGTTCCCACTGGGGATGTGGACAGAGTGATCTCACTATACTGTTCCCACTGGGGATGTGGACAGAGTGATGTCATCTCACTATACTGTTCCCACTGGGAATGTGGACAGAGTGATCTCACTATACTGTTCACACTGGGGATGTGGACAGAAGAGATCACTCACTACACTGTTCACACTGGGGACGTGAAAAGAGTGATGTGATCTCACTATACTGTTCCCACTGGAGATGTGGACAGAGTGATCTCACTATACTGTTCCCTGTGGGGATGTGCACAGAGTGATCTCACTATACTGTTAGCACTGGGGATGTGGACAGAGTGATCTCACTATACTGTTCCCACTGGGGATGTGGACAGAGTGATGTGATCATGCTCTACTGTTCCCACTGGAGATGTGGACAGAGGGATATCACTATACTGTTCCCACTGGGGATGTGGACAGAGTGATCTCACTACACTGTTCACACTGGGGACGTGGAAAGAGTGATGTGATCTCACTATACTGTTCCCACTGGAGATGTGGACAGAGTGATCTCACTATACTGTTCCCACTGGGGATGTGAACAGAGTGATGTGATCTCACTATACTGTTCCCACTGGGGATGTGGACAGAGTGATCTCACTATACTGTTCCCACTGGGGATGTGGACAGAGTGATGTGATCTCACTATACTGTTCCCACTGGAGATGTGGACAGAGTGATCTCACTATACTGTTCCCACTGGGGATGTGAACAGAGTGATGTGATCTCACTATACTGTTCCCACTGGGGATGTGCACCGAGTGATCTCACTATACTGTTAGCACTGGGGATGTGGACAGAGTGATCTCACTATACTGTTCCCACTGGGGATGTGAACAGAGTGATGTGATCTCACTATACTGTTCCCACTGGGGATGTGGACAGAGTGATCTCACTATACTATTCCCACTGGGGATGTGGACAGAGTGATGTGATCTCACTATACTGTTCCCACTGGGGATGTGGGCAGAGTGATCTCACTATACTGTTCACACTGGGGATGTGGCAGTGTGAGCTCACTATACTGTTCACACTGGGGATGTGGACAGAGTGATCTCACTATACTGTTCCCACTGGAGATGTGGACAGAGTGATCTCACTATACTGTTCCCACTGGGGATGTGGACAGAGTGATCTCACTATACTGATCACACTGGGGATGTGCACAGAGTGATCTCACTATAATGTTAGCACTGGGGATGTGGACAGAGTTATGTGATCTCACTATACTGTTCCCACTGGGGATGTGGACAGATTGATCTCACTATACTGTTCCCACTGGGGATGTGGACAGAGTGATGTGATCTCACTATACTGTTCACACTGGGGATGTGGACAGAGTGAGCTCACTATACTGTTCACACTGGGGATGTGGACAGAGTGATCTCACTATACTGTTCCCACTGGAGATGTGGACAGAGTGATCTCACTATACTGTTCCCACTGGGGATGTGGACAGAGTGATCTCACTATACTGTTCCCACTGGTGATGTGGACATAGTGATCTCACTATACTTTTCACACTGGGGATGTGGACAGAGTGATCTCACTATACTGTTCCCACTGGGGATGTGGACAGAGTGATGTGATCTTGCTATACTGTTCCCACTGGAGATGTGGACAGAGTGATCTCACTATACTGTTCCCACTGGGGATGTGGACAGAGTGATCTCACTACACTGTTCACACTGGGGACATGGAAAGAGTGATGTGATCTCACTATACTGTTCCCACTGGAGATGTGGACAGAGTTTTCTCACTATACTGTTCCCACTGGGGATGTGCACAGAATGATCTCACTATACTGTTAGCACTGGGGATGTGGACAGAGTGATCTCACTATACTGTTCCCACTGGGGATGTGGACAGAGTGATGTGATCTCACTATACTGTTCCCACTGGGGATGTGGACAGAGTGATCTCGCTATACTGTTCCCACTGGGGATGTGGACAGAGTGATGTGATCTCACTATACTGTTCCCACTGGGGATGTGGGCAGAGTGATCTCACTATACTGTTCACACTGGGATGTGGAAAGAGTGAGCTCACTATACTGTTCACAATGGGGATGTGGACAGAGTGATCTCACTATACTGTTCCCACTGGAGATGTGGACAGAGTGATCTCACTATACTGTTCCCACTGGGGATGTGGACAGAGTGATCTCACTATACTGATCACACTGGGGATGTGGACAGAATGATCTCACTATACTGTTCCCACTGGCGATGTGGACATAGTGATCTCACTATACTGTTCACACTGGGGATGTGGACAGAGTGATCTCACTATACTGTTCCCACTGGGGATGTGGACAGAGTGATCTCGCTATACTGTTCCCACTGGGAATGTGGACAGAGTGATCTCACTATACTGTTCCCACTGGGGATGTGGGCAGAGTGACCTCACTATGCTGTTCACACTGGGATGTGGACAGAGTGAGCTCACTATACTGTTCACAATGGGGATGTGGACAGAGTGATCTCACTATACTGTTCCCACTGGGGATGTGGACAGAGTGATCTCACTATACTGATCACACTGGGGATGTGGACAGAATGATCTCACTATACTGTTCCCACTGGCGATGTGGACATAGTGATCTCACTATACTTTTCACACTGGGGATGTGGACAGAGTGATCTCACTATACGGTTCACACTGGAGATGTGGACAGAGTGATCGCACTGGACAGAATGATCTCACTGTACTGTTCCCACTGGGAATGTGGACAGAGTGATCTCACTATACTCTTCCCTCTTGGGATGTGGACAGAGTGATCTCACTATACTGTTCCCACTGGAGATATGGACAGAGTGATCTCACTATACTGTTCCCACTGGGGATGTGGACAGAGTGATCTCACTATACTGTTCCCACTGGGGATGTGCACAGAGTGATCTCACTATAATGTTAGCACTGGGGATGTGGACAGAGTGATCTCACTATACTGTTCGCACTGGGGATGTGGACAGAGCGATGTGATCTCACTATACTGTTCCCACTGGGGATGTGAATAGAGTGATCTTACTATACTGTTCCCACTGGTTATGTGGACATAGTGATCCCACTATACTGTCCCCACTGGGGATGTGGACAGAGTGATCTCACTATACTGTTCCCACTGGGTATGTGGACAGAGTGATCTCACTATACTGTTCCCACTGGGGTTGTGGACAGAGTGATCTCACTATACTGTTCCCACTGGGGATGTGCACAGAGTGATCTCACTATAATGTTAGCACTGGGGATGTGGACAAAGTGATCTCACTATACTGTTCGCACTGGGGATGTGGACAGAGTGATGTGATCTCACTATACTGTTCCCACCGGGGATGTGGACAGAGTGATCTCACTATACTGTTCCCACTGGGGATGCGGACAGAGTGATGTGATCTCACTATACTGTTCCCACTGGGGATGTTGATAGAGTGATCTTACTATACTGTTCCCACTGGGGATGTGGACAGAGTGATCTCACTATACTGTTCCCACTGGGGATGTGGACAGAGTGATCTCACTATACTGTTCCCACTGGGTATGTGGACAGAGTGATCTGACTATACTGTTTCCACTGGGGATGTGGACAGAGTGATCTCACTATACTTTTCCCACTGGGGATGTGCACAGAGTGATCTCACTATAATGTTAGCACTGGGGATGTGGACAGAGTGATCTCACTATACTGTTCCCACTGGGGATGTGGACAGAGTGATGTGATCTCGCTATACTGTTCCCACTGGGGATGTGGGCAGAGTGATCTCACTATACTGTTCACACTGGGGATGTGGACAGAGTGATGTGATCTTGCTATACTGTTCCCACTGGAGATGTGGACACAGTGATCTCACTATACTGTTCCCACTGGGGATGTGGACAGAGTGATCTCTCTACACTGTTCACACTAGGGACGTGGAAAGAGTGATGTGATCTCACTACACTGTTCCCACTGGAGATGTGGACAGAGTGATCTCACTATAGTGTTCCCACTGGGGATGTGCACCGAGTGATCTCACTATACTGTTAGCACTGGGGATGTGGACAGAGTGATCTCACTATACTGTTCCCACTGGGGATGTGAACAGAGTGATGTGATCTCACTATACTGTTCCCAATGGGGATGTGGAAGGAGTGATCTCACTATACTGTTCCCACTGGGGAGGTGGACAGAGTGATGTGATCTCACTATGCTGTTCCCACTGGGGATGTGGGCAGAGTGATCTCACTATACTGTTCACACTGGGGATGTGGCAGTGTGAGCTCACTATACTGTTCACACTGGGTTTGTGGACAGAGTGATCTCACTATACTGTTCCCACTGGAGATGTGGACAGAGTGATCACACTATACTGTTCCCACTGGGGATGTGAACAGAGTGATCTCACTATACTGATCACACTGGGGATGTGGACAGACCGATCTCACTATACTGTTCCCACTGGCGATGTGGACATAGTGATCTCACTATGCTGTTCAGACTGGGGATGTGGACAGAGTGATCTCACTATACTGTTGCCACTGGGGATGTGAACAGAGTGATCTCACTATACTGTTGCCACTGGGGATGTGGACAGAGTGATCTCACTGGACAGAGTAATCTCACTGTACTGTTCCCACTGGAAATGTGGACAGAGTGATCTCACTATACTGTTCCCTCTTGGGATGTGGACAGAGTGATCTCACTATACAGTTCCCACTGGGGATGAGGACAGAGTGATGTGATCTCACTATACTGTTCCCACTGGGGATGTGGAAAGAGTGATCTCTCTATACTGTTCCCACTGGAGATGTGGACAGAGTGATCTCACTATACTGTTCCCACTGGGGATGTGGACAGAGTGATCTCACTATACTGATCACACTGGGGATGTGGACAGACCGATCTCACTATACTGTTCCCACTGGCGATGTGGACATAGTGATCTCACTATACTGTTCACACTGGGGATGTGGACAGAGTGATCTCACTATACTGTTCGCACGGGGGATGTGGACAGACTGATCTCACTATACTGTTCCCACTGGGGATGTGGACAGAGTGATCTTACTATACTGTTCCGAATGGGGATGTGGACAGAGTGATCTCACTATACTGTTCCCACTGGGGATGTGGGCAGAGTGATCTCACTATACTGTTCACACTGGGGTGACTGGGGATGTGGACAGAGTGATCTCACTATACTTTTCACACTGGGGATGTGGACAGAGTGATCACACTATACTGTTCACACAGGGAATGTGGACAGAGTGATCTCACTATACTGTTCACACTGGGGATGTGGACAGAGTGATCTCTCTGGACAGAGTGATCTCACTGTACTGTTCCCACTGGGAATGTGGACAGAGTGATCTCACTATAGTGTTCCCTCTTGGGATGTGGACAGAGTGATCTCACTGTACTTTTCCCACTGGAGATGTGGACAGAGTGATCTCACTATACTGTTCCCACTGGGGATGTAGACAGAGTGATGTGATCTCACTATACTGATCACACTGGGGATGTGGACAGACTGATCTCACTATACTGTTCCCACTGGCGATGTGGACATAGTGATCTCACGATACTGTTCCCACTGGGGATGTGGATAGAGTCATCTCACTATACTGTTCCCACTGGGTATGTGGACAGAGTCATCACACTATACTGTTCCCACTGGGGATGTGTACTGAGTGATCTCACTATACTGTTCCCACTGGGGATGTGCACAGAGTGATCTCACTATAATGTTAGCACTGGGGATGTGGACAGAGTGATGTGATCTCACTATACTGTTCCCACTGGCGATGTGGACAGATTGATCTCACTATACTGTTCCCACTGGGGATGTGGACAGATTGATGTGATCTCACTATACTGTTCCCACTGGGGATGTGGGCAGAGTGATCTCACTATACTGTTCACACTGGGGATGTGGACAGAGTGAGCTCACTATACTGTTCACACTGGGGATGTGGACAGAGTGATCTCACTATACTGTTCCTACTGGAGATGTGGACAGAGTGATCTCACTATACTTTTCCCACTGGGGATGTGGACAGAGTGATGTGATCTTGCTATACTGTTCCCACTGGGGATGTGGGCAGTGATCCCACTATACTGTTCACACTGGGGATGTGGACAGAGTGAGCTCACTATACTGTTCACACTGGGGATGTGGACAGAGTGATCTCACTATACTGTTCCCACTGGAGATGTGGACAGAGTCATCTCACTATACTCTTCCAACTGGGGATGTGGACAGAGTGATCTCACTATACTGATCACACTGGGGATGTGGACAGAATGATCTCTGTTCCCACTGGCGATGTGGACATAGTGATCTCACTATACTGTTCACACTGGGGATGTGGACAGAGTGATCTCACTATACTGTTCCCACTGGGCATGTGGACAGAGTGATCTCACTATACTGTTCACACTGGGGACCTGAAAAGAGTGATGTGATCTCACTATACTGTTCCCACTTTAGATGTGGACAGAGTGATCTCACTATACTGTTCCCTCTGGGGATGTGCACAGAGTGATCTAACTATACTGTTAGCACTGGGGATGTGGACAGAGTGATCTCACTATACTGTTCCCACTGGGGATGTGGACAGAGTGATTTGATCTCACTATACTGTTCCCACTGGGGATGTGGACAGAGTGATCTCACTATACTGTTCTCACTGGGGATGTGGACAGAGTGATGTGATCTCACTATACTGTTCCCACTGGGAATGTGGACAGAGCGATCTCACTATACTGTTCACACTGGGGATGTGGACAGAAGAGATCACTCACTACACTGTTCACATTGGGGACGTGAAAAGAGTGATGTGATCTCACTATACTGTTCCCACTGGAGATGTGGACAGAGTGATCTCACTATACTGTTCCCTCTGGGGATGTGCACAGAGTGATCTCACTATACTGTTAGCACTGGGGATGTGGACAGAGTGATCTCACTATACTGTTCCCACTGGGGATGTGGACAGAGTGATGTGATCTTGCTATACTGTTCCCACTGGAGATGTGGACAGAGTAATCTCACTATACTGTTCCCACTGGGGATGTGGACAGAGTGATCTCACTACACTGTTCACACTGGGGACATGGAAAGAGTGATGTGATCTCACTATACTGTTCCCACTGGAGATGTGGACAGAGTGATCTCACTATACTGTCCCCACTGGGGATGTGCACCGAGTGATCTCACTATACTCTTAGCACTGGGGATGTGGACAGAGTGATCTCACTATACTGTTCCCACTGGGGATGTGAACAGAGTGATGTGATCTCACTATACTGTTCCCACTGGGGATGTGGACAGAGTGATCTCACTATACTGTTCCCACTGGGGATGTGGACAGAGTGATGTGATCTCACTATACTGTTCCCACTGGGGATGTTGGCAAGTGATCTCACTATACTGTTCACACTGGGGATGTGGCAGTGTGAGCTCACTATACTGTTCACACTGGGGATGTGGACAGAGTGATCTCACTATCCTGTTCCCACTGGAGATGTGGACAGAGTGATCTCACTATACTGTTCCCACTCGGGATGTGGACATAGTGATCTCACTATGCTGTTCAGACTGGGGATGTGGACAGAGTGATCTCACTATACTGTTGCCACTGGGGATGTGAACAGAGTGATCTCACTATACTGTTGCCACTGGGGATGTGGACAGAGTGATCTCACTGGACAGAGTGATCTCACTGCACTGTTCCCACTGGGAATGTGGACAGAGTGATCTCACTATACTTTTCTCTCTTGGGATGTGGACAGAGTGATCTCACTATACTGTTCCCACTGGGGATGTGGACAGAACAGAGTGATGTGATCTCACTATACTGTTCCCACTGGGGATGTGGACAGAGTGATCTTACTATACTGTTCCCACTGGGGATGTGGACAGAGTGATCTCACTATACTGTTCCCACTGGGTATGTGGATAGAGTCATCTCACTATACTCTTCCCACTGGGGATGTGGACAGAGTGATCTCACTATACTGTTCCCACTGGGGATGTGCACAGAGTGATCTCACTATAATGTTAGCACTGGGGATGTGGACAGAATGATCTCACTATACTGTTCCCACTGGGGATGAGGACAGAGTGATGTGATCTCACTATACTGATCCCAATGGGGATGTGGACAGAGTGATCTCACTATACTGTTCCCACTGGGGATGAGGACAGAGTGATGTGATCTCACTATACTGTTCCCACTGGGGATGTGGACAGAGCGATCTAATTATACTGTTTCCACTGGAGATGTGGACAGAGTGATCTCACTATACTGTTCCCACTGGGGATGTGGACAGAGTGATCTCACTATACTGATCACACTGGGGATGTGGATAGACCGATCTCACTATACTGTTCCCACTGGCGATGTGGACATAGTGATCTCACTATACTGTTCACACTGGGGATGTGGGCAGAGTGATCTCACTATACTGTTCCCACTGGGGATGTGGACAGGGTGATCTCACTATACTGTTCCCACTGGGGATGTGGACAGAGTGATCTTACTATACTGTTCCGAATGGGGATGTGGACAGAGTGATCTCACTATACTGTTCCCACTGGGGATGTGGGCAGAGTGATCTCACTATACTGTTCACACTGGGGTGACTGGGGATGTGGACAGGGTGATCTCACTATACTTTTCACACTGGGGATGTGGACAGAGTGATCACACTATACTGTGCACACTGGGGATGTGGACAGAGTGATCTCACTGGACAGAGTCATCTCACTGTACTGTTCCCACTGGGAATGTGGACAGAGTGATCTCACTATACTGTTCCCACTGGGAATGTGGACAGAGTGATCTCACTATACTGTTCCCACTGGGAATGTGGACAGAGTGATCTCACTATACTGTCCCCACTGGGGATGTGCACCGAGTGATCTCACTATACTCTTAGCACTGGGGATGTGGACAGAGTGATCTCACTATACTGTTCCCACTGGGGATGTGGACAGAGTGATGTGATCTCACTATACTGTTCCCTCTGGGGATGTGGGCAGAGTGATCTCACTATACTGTTCACACTGGGGATGTGGCAGTGTGAGCTCACTATACTGTTCACACTGGGGATGTGGACAGAGTGATCTCACTATCCTGTTCCCACTGGAGATGTGGACAGAGTGATCTCACTATACTGTTCCCACTCGGGATGTGGACAGAGTGATCTCACTATACTGATCACACTGGGGATGTGGACAGACCGATCTCACTATACTGTTCCCACAGGCGATGTGGACATAGTGATCTCACTATGCTGTTCAGACTGGGGATGTGGACATAGTGATCTCACTATACTGTTGCCACTGGGGATGTGAACAGAGTGATCTCACTATTCTGTTGCCACTGGGGATGTGGACAGAGTGATCTCACTGGACAGAGTGATCTCACTGCACTGTTCCCACTGGGAATGTGGACAGAGTGATCTCACTATACTTTTCTCTCTTGGGGTGATCTCACTATACTGTTCCCACTGGGGATGTGGACAGAGTGATGTGATCTCACTATACTGTTCCCACTGGGGATGTGGACAGAGTGATCTTACTATACTGTTCCCACTGGGGATGTGGACAGAGTGATCTCACTATACTGTTCCCACTGGGTATGTGGATAGAGTGATCTCACTATACTCTTCCCACTGGGGATGTGGACAGAGTGATCTCACTATACTGTTCCCACTGGGGATGTGCACAGAGTGATCTCACTATAATGTTAGCACTGGGGATGTGGACAGAATGATCTCACTATACTGTTCCCACTGGGGATGAGGACAGAGTGATGTGATCTCACTATACTGTTCCCAATGGGGATGTGGACAGAGTGATCTCACTATACTGTTACCACTGTGGATGAGGACAGAGTGATGTGATCTCACTATACTGTTCCCACTGGGGATGTGGACAGAGTGATCTCACAATACTGTTCCCACTGGGGATGTGGACAGAGTGATCTCACTATACTGATCACACTGGGGATGTGGACAGACCGATCTCACTATACTGTTCCCACTGGCGATGTGGACATAGTGATCTCACTATACTGTTCACACTGGGGATGTGGACAGAGTGATCTCACTATACTGTTCCCACTTGGGATGTGGACAGAGTGATCTCACTATACTGTTCCCACTGGGGATGTGGACAGAGTGATCTTACTATACTGTTCCGAATGGGGATGTGGACAGAGTGATCTCACTATACTGTTCCCACTGGGGATGTGGGCAGAGTGATCTCACTATACTGTTCACACTGGGGTGACTGGGGATGTGGACAGAGTGATCTCACTATACTTTTCACACTGGGGATGTGGACAGAGTGATCACACTATACTGTTCACATTGGGAATGTGGACAGAGTGATCTCACTATACTGTTCACACTGGGGATGTGGACATAGTGATCTCACTGGACAGAGTCATCTCACTGTACTGTTCCCACTGGGAATGTGGACAGAGTGATCTCACTATAGTGTTCCCTCTTGGGATGTGGACAGAGTGATCTCACTATATTGTTCCCTCTTGGGATGTGGACAGAGTGATCTCACTATACTGTTCCCACTGGAGATGTGGACAGAGTGATCTCACTATACGGTTCCCACTAGGGATGTGGACAGAGTGATGTGATCTCACTATACTGATCACACTGGGGATGTGGACAGACCGATCTCACTATACTGTTCACACTGGCGATGTGGACATAGTGATCTCACTATTCTGTTCCCACTAGGGATGTGGATAGAGTCATCTCACTATACTGTTCCCACTGGGTATGTGGACAGAGTCATCTCATTATACTGTTCCCACTGGGGATGTGTACTGAGTGATCTCACTATACTGTTCCCACTGGGGATGTGCACAGAGTGATCTCACTATAATGTTAGCACTGGGGCTGTGGACAGAGTGATGTGATCTCACTATACTGTTCCCACTGGGGATGTGGACAGATTGATCTCACTATACTGTTCCCACTGGGGATGTGGACAGAGTGATGTGATCTCACTATACTGTTCCCACTGGGGATGTGGGCAGAGTGATCTCCCTATACTGTTCACACTGGGGATGTGGACAGAGTGAGCTCACTATACTGTTCACACTGGGGATGTGGACAGAGTGATCTCACTATACTGTTCCCACTGGAGATGTGGACAGAGTGATCTCACTATACTGTTCCCCCTGGGGATGTGGACAGAGTGATCTCACTATACTGTTCCCACTGGTGATGTGGACATAGTGATCTCACTTTACTGTTCACACTGGGGATGTGGACAGAGTGATCTCACTATACTGTTCCCACTGGGGATGTGGACAGAGTGATGTGATCTTGCTATACTGTTCCCACTGGAGATGTGGACATAGTGATCTCACTATACTGTTCCCACTGGGGATGTGGACAGAAGGATCTCACTACACTGTTCACACTGGGGACATGGAAAGAGTGATGTGATCTCACTATACTGTTCCCACTGGTGATGTGGACAAAGTTTTCTCCCTATACTGTTCCCACTGGGGATGTGCACAGAGTGATCTCACTATACTGTTAGCACTGGGGATGTGGACAGAGCGATCTCACTATACTGTTCCCACTGGAGATGTGGACAGAGTGATGTGATCTCACTATACTGTTCCCACTGGGGATGTGGACAGAGTGATCTCACTATTCTGTTGCCACTGGGGATGTGGACAGAGTGATCTCACTGGACAGAGTGATCTCACTGCACAGTTCCCACTGGGAATGTGGACAGAGTGATCTCACTATACTTTTCTCTCTTGGGGTGATCTCACTATACTGTTCCCACTGGGGATGTGGACAGAGTGATGTGATCTCACTATACTGTTCCCACTGGGGATGTGGACAGAGTGATCTTACTATACTGTTCCCACTGGGGATGTGGACAGAGTGATCTCACTATACTGTTCCCACTGGGTATGTGGATAGAGTGATCTCACTATACTCTTCCCACTGGGGATGTGGACAGAGTGATCTCACTATACTGTTCCCACTGGGGATGTGCACAGAGTGATCTCACTATAATGTTAGCACTGGGGATGTGGACAGAATGATCTCACTATACTGTTCCCACTGGGGATGAGGACAGAGTGATGTGATCTCACTATACTGTTCCCAATGGGGATGTGGACAGAGTGATCTCACTATACTGTTACCACTGTGGATGAGGACAGAGTGATGTGATCTCACTATACTGTTCCCACTGGGGATGTGGACAGAGTGATCTCACAATACTGTTCCCACTGGGGATGTGGACAGAGTGATCTCACTATACTGATCACACTGGGGATGTGGACAGACCGATCTCACTATACTGTTCCCACTGGCGATGTGGACATAGTGATCTCACTATACTGTTCACACTGGGGATGTGGACAGAGTGATCTCACTATACTGTTCCCACTTGGGATGTGGACAGAGTGATCTCACTATACTGTTCCCACTGGGGATGTGGACAGAGTGATCTTACTATACTGTTCCGAATGGGGATGTGGACAGAGTGATCTCACTATACTGTTCCCACTGGGGATGTGGGCAGAGTGATCTCACTATACTGTTCACACTGGGGTGACTGGGGATGTGGACAGAGTGATCTCACTATACTTTTCACACTGGGGATGTGGACAGAGTGATCACACTATACTGTTCACATTGGGAATGTGGACAGAGTGATCTCACTATACTGTTCACACTGGGGATGTGGACATAGTGATCTCACTGGACAGAGTCATCTCACTGTACTGTTCCCACTGGGAATGTGGACAGAGTGATCTCACTATAGTGTTCCCTCTTGGGATGTGGACAGAGTGATCTCACTATATTGTTCCCTCTTGGGATGTGGACAGAGTGATCTCACTATACTGTTCCCACTGGAGATGTGGACAGAGTGATCTCACTATACGGTTCCCACTAGGGATGTGGACAGAGTGATGTGATCTCACTATACTGATCACACTGGGGATGTGGACAGACCGATCTCACTATACTGTTCACACTGGCGATGTGGACATAGTGATCTCACTATTCTGTTCCCACTAGGGATGTGGATAGAGTCATCTCACTATACTGTTCCCACTGGGTATGTGGACAGAGTCATCTCATTATACTGTTCCCACTGGGGATGTGTACTGAGTGATCTCACTATACTGTTCCCACTGGGGATGTGCACAGAGTGATCTCACTATAATGTTAGCACTGGGGCTGTGGACAGAGTGATGTGATCTCACTATACTGTTCCCACTGGGGATGTGGACAGATTGATCTCACTATACTGTTCCCACTGGGGATGTGGACAGAGTGATGTGATCTCACTATACTGTTCCCACTGGGGATGTGGGCAGAGTGATCTCCCTATACTGTTCACACTGGGGATGTGGACAGAGTGAGCTCACTATACTGTTCACACTGGGGATGTGGACAGAGTGATCTCACTATACTGTTCCCACTGGAGATGTGGACAGAGTGATCTCACTATACTGTTCCCCCTGGGGATGTGGACAGAGTGATCTCACTATACTGTTCCCACTGGTGATGTGGACATAGTGATCTCACTTTACTGTTCACACTGGGGATGTGGACAGAGTGATCTCACTATACTGTTCCCACTGGGGATGTGGACAGAGTGATGTGATCTTGCTATACTGTTCCCACTGGAGATGTGGACATAGTGATCTCACTATACTGTTCCCACTGGGGATGTGGACAGAAGGATCTCACTACACTGTTCACACTGGGGACATGGAAAGAGTGATGTGATCTCACTATACTGTTCCCACTGGTGATGTGGACAAAGTTTTCTCCCTATACTGTTCCCACTGGGGATGTGCACAGAGTGATCTCACTATACTGTTAGCACTGGGGATGTGGACAGAGCGATCTCACTATACTGTTCCCACTGGAGATGTGGACAGAGTGATGTGATCTCACTATACTGTTCCCACTGGGGATGTGGACAGAGTGATCTCACTATACTGTTCCCACTGGGGATGTGGATAGAGTGATCTTACTATACTGTTCCCACTGGGGATGTGGACAGAGTGATCTCACTATACTGTTCCCACTGGGGATGTGGACAGAGTGATCTCACTATACTGTTCCCACTGGGGATGTGCACAGAGTGATCTCACTATAATGTTAGCACTGGGGATGTGGACTGAGTGATCTCACTATACTGTTTGCACTGGGGATGTGGACAGAGTGATGTGATCTCCCTATACTGTTCCCACTGGGGATGTGGACAGAGTGATCTCACTATACTGTTCCCACTGGGGATGTGGACAGAGTGATGTGATCTCACTATACTGTTCCCACTGGGGATGTGGGCAGAGTGATCTCACTATACTGTTCACACTGGGATGTGGACAGTGTGAGCTCACTATACTGTTCACACTGGGGATGTGAACAGAGTGATCTCACTATACTGTTCCCACTGGAGATGTGGACAGAGTGATCTCACTATACTGTTCCCACTGGGGATGTGGACAGAGTGATCTCACTATACTGATCACACTGGGGATGTGGACAGAATGATCTCACTATACTGTTCCCACTGCTGATGTGGACATAGTTATCTCACTATACTGTTCACACTGGGGATGTGGACAGAGTGATCTCACTATACTGTTCCCACTGGGGATGTGGACAGATTGATCTCACTATACTGTTCCCACTGGGAATGTGGACAGAGTGATCTCACTAAACTGTTCACACTGGGCACGTGGACAGAGTGATGTGTTCTTGCTATACTGTTCCCACTTTAGATGTGGACAGAGTGATCTCACTATACTGTTCCCACTGGGTATGTGGACAGAGTGATCTCACTACACTGTTCACACTGGGGACGTGAAAAGAGTGATGTGATCTCACTATACTGTTCCCACTGGAGATGTGGACAGAGTGATCTCACTATACTGTTCCCTCTGGGGATGTGCAGAGAGTGATCCCACTATACTGTTAGCACTGGGGATGTGGACAGAGTGATCTCACTATACTGTTCCCACTGGGGATGTGGACAGAGTGATGTGATCTCACTATACTGTTCCCACTGGGGATGTGGACAGAGTGATCTCACTATACTGTTCCCACTGGGGATGTGGACAGAGTGATGTGATCTCACTATACTGTTCCCACTGGGAATGTGGACAGAGTGATCTCACTATACTGTTCACACTGGGGATGTGGACAGAAGAGATCACTCACTACACTGTTCACACTGGGGATGTGAAAAGAGTGATGTGATCTCACTATACTGTTCCCACTGGAGATGTGGACAGAGTGATCTCACTATACTGTTCCCCCAGGGGATGTGCACAGAGTGATCTCACTATACTCTTAGCACTGGGGATGTGGACAGTGTGATCTCACTATACTGTTCCCACTGGGGATGTGGACAGAGTGATGTGATCTCACTATACTGTTCCCACTGGGGATGTGGACAGAGTGATCTCACAATACTGTTCCCACTGGGGATGTGGACAGAGTGATGTGAGCTCACTATACTGTTCCCACTGGGAATGTGGACAGAGTGATCTCACTATACTGTTCCTATTGGGGATGTGGACAGAGAGATGTGATCTCACTATACTGTTCCCACTGGGGATGTGGGCAGAGTGATCTCACTATACTGTTCACACTGGGATGTGGACAGTGTGAGCTCACTTTACTGTTCGCACTGGGGATGTGGACAGAGTGATCTAACTATACTGTTCCCACTGGAGATGTGGACAGAGTGATCTCACTATACTGTTCCCACTGGGGATGTGGACATAGTGATCTCACTATACTGTTCCCACTGGGAATGTGGACAGAGTGATCTCACTATACTGTTCACACTGGGGACGTGGACAGAGTGATGTGTTCTTGCTATACTGTTCCCACTGGAGATGTGGACAGAGTGATCTCACTATACTGTTCCCACTGGGAATGTGGACAGAGTGATCTCACTATACTGTTCACACTGGGGATGTGAAAAGAGTGATGTGATCTCACTATACTGTTCCCACTGGAGATGTGGACAGAGTGATCTCACTATACTGTTCCCTCTGGGGATGTGGACAGAGTGATCTCACTATACTGTTCCCACTGGGGATGTGGACAGAGTGATGTGATCTCACTATACTGTTCCCACTGGGGATGTGGACAGAGCGATCTCACTATACTGTTCACACTGGGGATGTGGACAGAAGTGATCTCACTATATTGTTCCCACTGGGAATGTGGACAGAGTGATCTCACTATACTGTTCCCACTGGGGATGTGGACAGAGTGATCCCACTATACTGTTCACACTTAAACCATTGGAGTTTGTGGTTTCAGTGATCTCACCACAATGTGTGCACTTACATCGTTGGAGTGTGTAGTGTGAGTCATCTCAGAGCAGTGTTTACAATTATATCCATGGGTTGTGTGCTTTGAGTGATCTCATAGCAGCGTTGTCACTGATATACTAGCTTACATCAAGAACTCATGAGATCACAGACACAGCACACAGGCTCAACAAGAAAAGATTCACACACTTCTCCCTTTGAAAGCGACAAATAGCACAGAACACACACTCTCACACCACTTCCATTGGAAAGATCAACACAGCAAGTCAAAGGAATGGCAACAGGCCAAGCAAGGACAAGGCAGGAGGAGAGAAAGATGGTGGCGATAAATGGAAGACACCATCCGCCAAAATGTATCGCCTCCCAGAAGGCCAGAAAAGTCAATAATTCAAGTTCGTTTTGTCACACACAGGGAACCATCTCCAACATATGTCCCAACTGGGCCACACGAGACCAATAGCCACATTCACCTTGTACTGATGCCCAGTGGTACTCAGAACCCAATCATGTACATACTCCCTATGACACATAACAACCCACCAACATCGCCAACAATATGGCTATCACCCCAGCATCGTGGGGAGTAATAGTCAAGTAATTGCCTGTCAGCCTGAGCCTTTCTGCTCGGGTGTCTGCAAGACTTACCAGCCCTGTACACACTCTGACAAGGAGGTGATTACTATTCACACTCCAGGGCTTCATCCGGGGTGCAAACTGTTTTAGTTTAGTTTTTTCCTGGAGATGGACTCATCACGTATTACACAATTCAATCATCCATAAATATTAAAACAACAAGATGGCCACAGCCATAGAAAATACAAAAGGTATCCAGTCCCTTTTCTATTTCCATGGGTCTGGTAATGAGTTTGTAGCAGGAGCGGGGACCCAAGCAGAGGGGATCCAAGCAGATAAGTGAGGTGATTGATGGTTGGGGGATGACGTGCAGGTATGGGTGGGTGTGTGGTGTCTGGGAGGATGTTTGGTTTGGGGAGTGAGCAGAAGCACGCAGGGAATGGTGGAACCAGAGTAAGGCCCTCAGGCGGCTGGGAAAATGCAGGTGGTCTATGTGTCCTCACCAGCGTGTCCAGCCACCTTATTGGCTGAATGCACTTCCCAGAGTGAAATTCAAACAGAAACCATCCAGCCAACACGCTGGCAGCATAGGCAGCAGGAAAGAGCAGCTTTTGCTTGTCCTTTAGCGAGTAGGCACGAAAACGTCAGGCTAGTGAGGGCATAGACCTGGGAGCTTTACACACAAGAACCACATTCTCGTATTTATGTAACATAATCTCTGATTTATGTAACATGATTATGCTCTGTTTATATCCCTAACACATGTAAAAGTCATGTTCCTGAACCTGTACCTTGCTTGCCTAGGGGCCTCATGTAACTGGTTTTCCACAAGCACCCTGATGCCTGAGGGTGTGGTTATACAAATGCAAAAACCAACAAACAAACAAATAAATAAATAAATACATAAATAAATAAATATATTTTCAACCAGAAATCTATTACTAGCGGAATTCCCGGGGTGGACACAGCAGGAAGAAGGTGAAGAAAGAGGCGGGTCAATCAATTCTACAACTGCAATCCCAAGGGAAATCAGGGGCAACTGCACAGAGCAGGCAGCTTCTACCTGCCCCATTGCAGGCAGGGGGCGAAGCCACATTGAAACTGAGGGGTAACACTGTAAGGCCTGCAATGCTCTGCAAGCTCTCTTCCCGCAACCAGGAGAACACCAACACGGTGAGAGAGGAGGTGGACTGGGTCAGAAATAGACCAATGTTCAGGAAAAAAGAGAGACCGAATATGTAGAAGTAGCAACAGGCAACAATCGCACACAATGCACCTGGGAACAGTAGGTAGAACGGCAAACATGCAGAAAACACCACACCGCAGAAATGTAAACTACCAAACAAGAAACTAAAAACCCACCTGACATGCTTCGACCAGAGCAGTGCCACACATGGGCAACATAGGAGGGTAACTAGTAGGCACGCCATATTTATGCCAAGTCTAGTGGAATGAGATTGCACACACTGCACCTGGGAACAGTAGGTAGAACGGCAAACATGCAGAAAACACCACACCGCAGAAATGTAAACTACCAAACAAGAAACAAAGAACCTACCTCACGTGCTGCAACCAGAGCAGTGCACACATGGTCGACCTGCTTAGATGGCAACTAGTAGGCATGTCATGTGGAAGCAAACACCAGTGGCACGAGATTGCACACCAAGCTAACAACACAGTACACCTCTAGGGATGCATATAAAAAAGGTGTCAAAAAGCATGGGCGCAATTTTAGGAGAGACAAATGTGGATGTCCCTATCAACCTATACAGCACTATAAATGCACCCATGCACACTTCATGACTTCCCTATAGATAGCTATTTCGCCCTGTTTTTTCTACCTTCTACATTGTCTTACCAGCCCTGTTTTTTGTTGGTGTGACGCCTATAAATGAGGTGTAGAGGTACGCACCCTTTCCTCACTCACTACTTTCCTATGTCTAAAAGATAAAGTGCGCACTTATTGATGGTCGGTTCTCATCTTTAATATTACTGCCTTCAATATGTGTGTCTTATCAATACTGGCTATTCGACCTGTTGGTCGGATAGTGGTTAAAATAAGTATCCATCTAACAGTCAATCTGTTTTTCTATTAGATTGGAACAAAACGATGTTTTCTTCATCATGCCCTTTCATCAAAGTATAGAGGGTATCAGAGTTTGGGTCATCAGCCCAAAAATACCTGATAACAGTCAACCGTTTTCGGCGGTTCTGATCATTGGCATTCTGTGTGAGATATCATTTCTTTAGGTCTCCATTTCATGGGGGCTTGGAGGATATCTCTGGGTTTACCACGGATTTCCAACGGGCATTCTGGGTTGCTTCCCGGGCCCAATGGAGTTAAACAATAGACAGATGGGGCATCATCAGTCTTTGAGTGCTTGCTATATGTTTATAAGTAGTAGAGGCATGGATGGGGGAAGGGAGACACATGCATCTTAAATCTTTCCCCCTTACCTGTTTTGACATGTGACTCCCTATAGGTTCATCTGTCATAGGTTTCTTATAGATGTTGGATTCTGATCTTATGTATCCTCTATGCTTTTTGCAGTTGCGTCATTTTCTTTTGGCAGGTATCTAGGGATAAATTGATTGTACATTACTATCATCGTCCCTATCTATAATGCAATGTATCTTTAGTGGTAGCTCGTCAACAATAGGAGACCCACATTACCTGGTGTTTGTAAGGGTTCTTATTTGTGGTCCGTGCTTGTTTGTTGGAAAATTCCAGTCTTCTGTGCATGGATCCCTGATTATCCTATATGAAAAGCCCCAATTTGTCAATGATTTGGTTGCGCTGAGGCTGCTCCCATAAGTTCCCATTCTATTATGGTAAAGATTATGCATGTATAATGCACTGCAGTACTATGTCCCACTATGCCTCTACATTTCTCATATTACTCGCACCTACTATAGTGTATAAACTTCCCTTATCCCAATTTAGGTGGATCCATGTTTTTATCCCCCTATTCCCTGCTGGAATGGTGTCTAGACTGTCTGTATATTTTTCGAGGCGTCCCGCTCTGCCATCTTACCTTTTTGATAAACCCTTTGCCTCTTACTGACTCCTGTGGTTTCGGTCGTGGAAACCATCTTGTTTATCGGGTGTATTTGCATAAGGCTAATGCGGTCACATGACCCGATAAGCCGATGGTTCCATAATTCAGATTTGTATCCATCAGGGGCTACAGTCTTCCTAACTGGTTGTCTGTTGCCCGCGGGAAAGAAGTGTCATTTCTGTGCCTTCTTATCACTAAAGTACAGCAAATAGGACTATAATGCTCCCGGATGCTCATGGGAGTTGCAGTTTCTATGTCGCAACTGAGTTTTTGGAGGCTGTAAGTTCCATCTGGCATCGGGGGGAAGAGAGAGTGGGGGTTAATTTCTAAAGGTGCTGAGATGTATCTAAAGGTTCCGTTATGTATCTATAGGCGCTGTTATTTGAAAAATGCAGATTCATTCCCAACTTTCTCTGGAAGGTCTCTTATTCTTGAGGGAACTTCTGCTGGTACATCTGGGTTTTCAGGCCCCAAGAGGTCGTGGCAGACCAAGAGTGTGGTGGCAGGAACAGTCACCCATGGTTACCAGGAGCCGAGGGAGAGGTTGGTACCAACAGAACATCCCTCAAGAATAAGAGACCATCCAGAGAAAGTTGGGAATGAATCTCTGGTTGTGAATCTCTCGGACTTTGCCCTATCACAAGAACACTTAAGGGTACTGCAGAAAGGGCTGTCATTTGTACCTACATCAGCACACGGCCCTTTCCAAACCAGAATTGAGATAACACAACTTATGAGAAAAATACGACTGAAACAACATTTTTCCAAGAACACTTATGAAGGAACAAGGGATGTGACCCAACTACATAACACATCAACATACTACCCGCCAGCACATGCAGTGACAGTGGAATCACAGACTTTTGAAAAAATAATTTTGAAAAAACTGGAACAAATTGAAAAGGAAGAAAAAAAGCATTTTCACAACATGACAAGGACAGAAAGAATAGCCCTGAAGGAACTACAGAATAAAGACAAAATAACAATAAAACCCACCGATAAAGTGGGAGCAATTATCATTATGAATACATTGGACTACAAGGGAATGGTGAACACTCTGATTGAGGACCATACCACATACCAAAAATTAGGGAGTGACCCTTCAGAAAGACTCAGAAACATAATAAACCCAATCATAGAAGAAGCAGAAGCAGAAGGTCATATTAGTGCAAAAGACACCACCAGGACGACCAATGGTGTCAGGGATCAGTTCCATATTGGAAACTTTATCACAATTCACAGACTTCTTCCAACAAAAAGCGGTCAGCTAAATGCGATCCTATAACAAAGATACCACGGCGGTCTTAGTATATTTGGAAAACTTGACACTGGATACCCGATACCTTTATTGTTACTATGGACATAGAATCCTTGTACTCTAGGATCCCTCAAAGAGAGACTTTGAAAGTGATATAAAAAGTTCTACAGGAAGAAACAGGATCTCTAGGCATGCCCATCTCCCTCATTATGCAACTGGGGGAGATCCCATTAACGAAGAACTACTTTCTGAATGAGGAGAGTTATTATGAACAAATAGCCGGGACAGCCATGGGTGTGACCTTTGCTTCCACATTGGCCAACCTATATGTTGCTGACTTCGAGGAAAGAATCCTGAGACTAATCCATTCTCTAAGAATATCTTGAGCTGGCGTAGATATATCGATGATATTTTGATGTGTTTTGAGGGAGATAGAGCAACACTGGAAGACTTCATCAGTTGGGTCAATGAGCTGAATCCATTTTTGCAGGTGAAATGCAAGTAACATGTAAGCCGCCATCCTGGACGACGGACAGAAACTCTCTTAACATACACCAGTTTTCATCAAAGATCCTTGAAAGAAAACCTCCCTTTTGGACAGTTCCTCCAGTTCAGAAGGAACTGCATGACCAGAATGGAATATGATAAACAGGCAGAGAGACTGACAGCCAACCTCACAGAAAGGAATTATCCTAACAAGATAATTAAACAAGCAAGGACGAGGGAAAGAAACATACCAAGAGAGGTGACCCTCACACAACATGGGAAGAAAGAGAGAGGAGAAGACGTTATTACGGCTGTCTTCAGCCACTCACCAGTGATAAACCTCCTCAAGAAAGAAATTCAAAAAGCTTGGCGCATATTGAATGCAGAAGATAACAATTTACCGACACCCCTGTTTGCAATCAAAAGAAGAAAGAACTTAAGAGATAGTCTGGTACACACGTTTAAAGAAACAAAGACAACAACAGAGACACCCACACTCTGGAATACACCAAGGTCACTTGGGCATATGCCTTGTGGGAACTGTTTGGCATGTCAATTTAAAAAACGCACCACCTCTTTAGACATTGGCTGGAATTATCCATGGGAACAGAGGAGTTTCACTAATTGCAATACCACCAATGTAGTGTACCTTATCCAATGTCCATGCAACAAAATATACATTGGTATGACAACAAGGGCAATAAAACACCGATAGGTGAACACAGATCAAATATCAGGACCAAAAGATGTACAGCCCCATTAGTGGAACACTATATTGTGATGGGACACACAGAAAATGAAATGACATGGACACTATTAGAAAAAGTAATGACACCAAGAAGAGGCGGAAAAACATAGCCGCGCTCCTATTGAGGAGATAACAGATGTGGATCCACAAGAGCCACAAGATTGGCCTTAATGAGGAAATCTGCTGGCAAGTGCTGGAAGTACAGTGACCCCCACAACATAGGAGATTAACATAGATGAGGCACATGTTCCTATATGGTGCACAAGAAAACCATGGTACCATAAGGACCCACAGATGCAATTAGCCACCTATTTCGAACCACCATAGTTCATTTTCACTGGCATTGACGAGAAGAAGATAGCCCTAAAACTCTGATTCAGGCATCGTAATCCTGAGTTCATTACGATTAGCATTGTTGAACCCTAAGAAAAGCCAATTCCAACCTTTTGCTAGTACCCAGATATAAACTCATTAAATCCGGTGGGAGCAGCTTCCCTGTTAAAGCAGCACAATATTGGAACACCGTTCCCCCTGCTGTAAGGGAAGATCTCCCCTACCTTCAATTCAGATCTAGTCTCATTCATTGTTTTAAGGAACATGATGCCTAAGCAAACCCCACTGACAGCCCTCTGGGATCTTTTGTATATTTGCTCTGCTTTATTTATGTATCACACGTGCATTCTTGTAAATTCACTGTATATACATTCCCGCTTTCTTTGACTGTACATGTATACAGCATTGTAACCATAGCTGTACTTTTCCATGTATAATCTGTAACCTAAGCTGAACAACCCTCATTATGCCTTCGCGCCCGAATACCCCCGGGTCTGGTGTGCAATATAAATAATAAAACAAACAAACAAACCAACAAACTCTAGATAATGATGTCCCAAACTGGCTACGCCACACAATAAGTATTTTCATTGTCGAATAACGCTGGTGCCTACAAGTCACTGTGAAATAATTTTACAATTGGGCACCATGCCACATGCAAGGCACTACAACACCCCTAATTCTCTAGGAGAACCTGCATTTTTCAAATAATAGCGCCTATAGATACATAACGGCACCTTTAGATACATCACGGCACCTTTAGACATTAACTCCCCCTCTCCCTTCCCCCCAGATCCCAGACAGAGATTACAGCCTCCAAATGATAAAGATTGAGTTCAAAAAGGCACCACAGAGGAAAAACTCAGTCACAACGTAGAAACTACAACTCCCATGAGCATCCGGGAGCAATTGTAGTCCTATTCGCTATACTTTAGCGATAAGAAGGCACACAAAATGCCACTTCCTTCCCGCGGGCAACAGGCAATCAGTTGGGAAGACTGTAGCCCCAGATGGATAAAAATCCGAAATGGGGAACCATCGGCTTATCGGGTCATGTGACCGCATTAGACTAATGCAAATACAGCCGATAAACAAGATGGCGCCCACGACCAAAACCACAGGAATCAGTAAGAGGCACGGCGTCTATCTAAAAGGTAAGATGGCAGAGGGGGATGCCTCAAAAAATATACAGACAGTCTAGACACCATTCCAGCAGGGATTAAGGGGATAACAACATAGTTCCACCTAAATTGGGATAAGGGAAGTTTATACGCTGTAGCAGGTGCGAGTAATATCAGAAAAGTATAAGCATAGTGGAACATAGTACTGCAGTGCATTATACATGCATATACGTTACCATAATAGAATGGGAACTCATAGGAGAAGCCTCAGCGCAACCAAATCATTGACAAATTGGGGCTTTTCTTATAGGATAATCAGGGATCCATGCACAGAAGACTGGAATTTTACGACAAACAAGCACGGACCACAAATAAGAACCCTCACAAACACCAGGTAATGTGGGTCTCCTATTGTTGATGAGCTGGCACCACGTTTATTCTCAATTGGGCCTGGGCATCATCGCAATGCGTGACAGTGTACTGCCTGCAATCCGCCTGTTTCTGTAGCGAAGGGGCGGATTGGAAAATCTCGGCAGCACTTTCGTAAAATAACGAGGTAATCGTCATTTTACGAAAGCGCTGCAGAGATCATCGTCTTTCCCAGTGGAGAGGCCTGTAGAGAGAAAATTACAGTCAGCTAATCACGCCATCGCCACGCCTTTAGTCAGTTAAATGTGGTGATCTTTTGAAGACACAGCAGCATTTTTATGGGCATAGACATTTTAAAGCTCAGTTCCTTAACTACTGCTTTAATGGGATTCTATTTTAAATATTAGCCCCAGATTTTTAACTTCGAAGAAGGGGTCAGAGCAATTTCCACCCTTGCAGGTCATGCGAACAGCAAAAGCTCATTATCGTAATTTGTGGTAACATATATTGAACACAGAAATGGGTTTTCCAGAGCTTACACTTAAAGCTTAGATATCTTTAATTTAAAAGTGTTTTAAACTGGTCCTGAATTTACTCTATATAATGAAACGGGAGGCAGGACTATGTAAAATAAAAGAACGGGGAATACTAAAAACATTGTTTTCATTTCCCTGAAAACCTAAAAGTTGCTTTTTGAGATAGGGTTTTACTTTGGTGAGGCTGACACAGTTAGCTACTCCCCATGCTTACAGAATGCATCTGTTCATACATAAAAACATGAAAGCAGTGTTTTCTTGTGATTTCTCAACATGAAAAATCTCTTCAAACAAGGAAGGCTGCGTCATGTGGCACTCCTCCACAGCAGCGACACCTAAGTAGTGCTGTAGATGTGCGTCACTTTTGGCCATGTGCTAAAGTGGAGGTGTGCCACAAGAATCGGCATGTCAAATGCCAAATACCGAGGGCCCGAGTCTGATGTGGGTGTTAAGTACCGAAAAGGTCAGAGAAGACCTATTCTGAAGGTGGCACATTTTTCTGAAGTCATAATGAATGCGCCACTTTTGGAATATATGTGGCGGTTGCTAGGATGGGTGGGAAACCAACCTTGCAACCGCCACATTCGTTACCTGCCAAATAACATGGCTATTCAGGAGGCCAGTCGCTGAGTGCAGGCGGGTAACACACTCCTATAAACAAATGTTAAAGTAATTCCCATTTACAGAAACTAGAGAAGGGATCACAAAGGCTAAAAGTATATGGGCCTCATTATACGGATGGCGGTAAGGATTTACCGGTACCAGTAAAATACTGGTACCGGTAAATCCTTACCGCCTTACTACGAGGTCCCTTTGCAGGTTGGGGGATTTAACGCCTGCTTTTTGCAGGCGTTAAAAACCAACCCGCAAAGGGACCCAGGGAGCAAATTACAATTTGCGGTACCGTAATTAGCGCCTTCCCATTCCCATTGAGCCCTATGGGGCAAAAATGGGAATGGGGAAGGGCAATGGTGGAAGGGGGAATTACCGCCCTCCAACCTTGGAATGGGGCGGTAATTCCCCTTTCCGCCAAGGCGGTGCCAGTATTTTACCGGCATGAACCATGGCGCTAATAGCACCATGGTTCTCCGCCATCCGTGTAATGAGGCCCTATGTTTTAAATATTTGCAGCTATGTGAAAGAATTTGCAGTGAAATGGCACCATGTCTAATAACATTCCTGATCCTCACAAAGATATTTTATGTTTTATACGGTCTATTATTCTGCACACATCACCAGCATAATGGCCTTTTAGTGCAACACCTTGTCTGTATAGTGGTAAATAGTGAACCTGCAGCGTGTTTTTTTTGTGTGATAAATAAAGAAGCAAGAAGCTGACCAGGAAGGAAAAAATGTGGAAGGTGATTGAAC
This sequence comes from Ambystoma mexicanum, assembly GCF_040938575.1. Classification (NCBI taxonomy): domain Eukaryota; kingdom Metazoa; phylum Chordata; class Amphibia; order Caudata; family Ambystomatidae; genus Ambystoma; species Ambystoma mexicanum. Next base: position 1,512,671,165 of record NC_090922.1, read on the forward strand.
AAAACAGAAAGCCTTAAGTCACTTTAGATAAGGGAAATACCAGAGAAGGGCTGTATGGGAGTGATAACTGGAATGCCTGCAACGTTTTAGGTATTTAATTCAGAAGGTGGCCTCAAAGTTTATGGGTGCCACCATGTTCTCAGCAGCACTTTCAAAAAATAAGGATTATGTCATTATTTAAGGAAAGTGCTGCCGAGAATTTTTATTGTGCCCATTGTCCTCAAAAAGAGGCTAAATTTGTATTTTGTTTTTTTTATTGAAGGAGGTGCACTGTCGTGAATTACGAGGATGCCCAGGACCACTTGATATTAGTGGTGGAGCGTGGGCGTCCAGATTTGGTGCAGTGATTCGTGCTCTTTAGCACGCTCACTGTGCCAAAATCATAATCGGGCCCCGAAAGCACTGGTTGATTGGTTGGTTTATCGCCTATATGAGCAATTATTGCCCTGATGCTTATACCATTGTTAAACGGGAAATCATACTTCGCCTCCTTTCTCATAAATATTGGCCTAAACCCAGTCGCTCTGCGAAGAAAAAAACGCATAGCAAAGTTCTGATTTTAAATCGACTGCACCGCCATTTTGGGATCATCCGCCATTTTGTTTTCTGTTCAAATGTAACTCTGTGTTCTAAAATGGAGAACTGTGTTTCCCGCTAGCAACCGAGCTGTCCCGAACCTTGCACCATAGCTAATGTTTAGAATGTCCGTTGGCCGAATGTTTAGGCTGAGTTAAGAGACCTAGTCCCATGCCTGACTTGTGGTCTTAGGGCTGTCTTCACCAATAAGCCTCATCCACGAACGTACATCGAAACAATGTAGAGTAAATGTTGAACATGGACAGTGGTTGAACTGCATTGTGAAGGGAATGTGCAAAGGCTTACTGCTAAATCTGGGAATACACTGTTGCCATTGTAACTTATTTGTATGTAAACCGAAGATAATCTGTGTGCATATTGTTGTATAAAGCATAAGTGAACTTGGCACAAACTCTAGACCATGGATTATTAACCTGCAGAGGGGCTGGACATATTACTGGAATTGTATAAATAACCGAATGTCTAGATGTCCAGTACCTCTCACTTCTCACACTGAAGGGCTGGTATTCGCTGTGATGTACGGACGGAAAGATAGCTATCTGTTTTGTTTCTTTGTAACTGTGCAGTAATAGAATAAAGATCTGTGCATCTTTATAAGCCCGTGTTTGGTGTATTTCCTTTTGGTGGTACTCAGCCTCAATATTTCCTTGCTTTTACAGATGGCGCCCGAATAGGGACTCTCAAGATTGATGCCATCTCATTGAAGGTTGACGCGGGTATCGGACAGGGACCAGACAGTGAAAACGGGGGCCCCTTTCTTGTATGAGAAGTGATACCTCAACAGTACTGCACGACCTGATCCCTAGACGGTGAGCCTGCGGTCCGAGACGGCATCTTGACGAGGGTCCATATATCGAGACGGGCAATTTTGCCGAAATCACCAACCACGTGGGTCCTTTGTGTCCTTCGAAATCCAATCGGACCTCCTTAGTACTTTGATCAGGTGAGTCGTGACCTGATTCTTAAGTATCCTGATAATTTGTTTTGGCGCATTGCACATGCAAGTACAATTATTGACCAGGTAACACCAGTAATCTGATATGCCTGGGAAATTGTCTGCCTGCTTCAGGGCGTTATTCCGCAGTGACAGACAATCTTTGGAATTTGGCCGACCGGCGCCAATGGAGGGGTCGCCGGCGTGTACTATGAACTGTAAGCACGGCATTGGTAGTATAGTGTTTAATGATATTTGGCACAGACAAACTAGACATGCTTCCAAACTTCAGTTGCCAACCAATGGTAGTTTTGAAATTCCTTGCATAGAATATTTAGAGTCTATATTATTAAAGAAAAATGCTAGACCTGCAACATTTGATGTATTACAGAATAGGAATAAAGAAGCTATGCAGTAACTTAAAAGTAGAGTAAAACATGCATGCCGTCATATGACCAATGCCGAAAAAAAGTGTTATACGAACAAAATAAACAGTCTGAGTCAGCTAGGAGTATGGCTAGGGCTTTTTATCTTGGTATCCAGAAAATGTATCCGTCCAAAGACTTTCATGTATCTGATAAACTAATTGACAAACTTCTAAATGAACGAAGGCCTGGTGCCACTGCACCGCCTCTGTATGTTCCTATTCCTGCTGTTTTACCTCTTCCTGCTGTTATTCCTCCTCCGGTAGTTATTCCTACTCCTCCTTTCGTTCCTCTTGTTGTTCCTCTTCTTCCAGCTGTTGTTTCTCCTTCCTCCTATTGTTGCTCCTCCACTTGCTCCTCGCCTTTGCCTACTGTTACGGGTTTGGTCGATTTGCCTACTGCACCAGTGATAGCACCTTTGTTACCGAATGTACACGATTTGTCTACTCTTTCTCTTCCAAGTGGTTCTGTACCACTTGTAGCTGATAAAGGAGCAGAATCAAAAATTGTAACACGTAATACTGTCTCTAAAGAGAGAAAACAGGAATTAACTGCATGGGCTAGACACTGCATGGAGAGGGGTGAACAAGCTGATGTTTTTGCCACACTCTCTAATCCTGAGAAAAATGTTTTTATTGTAGGGTTGGGAATTCATTTAAGCATAATGTGGAACAGATTAGATGATATAAATCTCCCACAAGGGTTGAGGGATCTGAATGTTTTAGCATATTCAAAAGATACTACGGAGAAAGTACACAAGCACGTTGAGAGGGCTTTTGAGTATAGAAGGGAGTTAGAAAGGTTACGGAATGAACAAATTGATGGTGATAGTTTGGGGGCTATGTTTGTACAGAAACGGTTACCTCCTTGATATAAATCGATAAGTGAGGAAACGCAAATTTGCACAAAGTTTGTGATTAGGTGGATTTCAGACATGTCGATATATCCCGCAGAAGTATATGACACGCATAGTCAGTATATGCCAGAAATGCAGAGGAAAGAGATACAGGTAATGGTGGAATACCTGCAGGATGAATGTATGAAAAGAAAGATTTGTTGTCCCGCAGAATTATTGAATATCTACAAGAGAGCTTTTTCTCTGACTCTCCTTCAGCTGCTTTGGCGCTCAATTTGGCTTTGTTGCTCAGTAAGCGTTCAGAGTTTCCTATCTCTCAGTTGCCTATGAGAGAGGTTCCTCCTACATATGTCCCAAAAGTTGAGGTTCCAGCTGATGCCGGAACAGGTGTAGCTGCTCATGAAATTCCTGCACATTATGTGTCGCAGTTTGTTCACGTCCCGTTCTCAAGACAGGAAGTGAACACCATTAAACAATCCATTCCCGAAATTAGGAAGAATTCAACAGATTTCTATAAACAAATAGAATCTGTCTTGCAGTCATCTGTATTGACCTTGAGTGATATTGATTTTTTATTTCCCGTGCTCCTACCTATTGATTTGTGGAAACAGATTAGGACCGTAGACGATGTACCTGCATTAGGGGACACATGGGTAAATATAGTCCGATTAGATAGAGAAAGGTCAGCTGGCAAGAGACCGCCAGAGGTAATACTGACTTTGCTTGACAGAATAGTCACGAAACTAAAAGCTATAATTCCTGAAAGAAGGATTATTTGGGACAAACTTACTACTTGTGTCCAAGGGAAATGCTACCGAATTCTTTAATTGGTTCGAACAAGTGTTTTCGGATTTCAGTGGACAAGATTTGAGCACCGAGTCTGGAAAACAACTTTTTGTGGACAAATTTGTGTGTGGATTGTTGCCTGACATCCAATCGCAAATTATGTCTTCAGAGAGCGCCTGGCAAGCTAAGTCTCAGTCTGAAGTGTTGCATATGGCTCAATACTATGAGAACCGTGTCAATAACGAAAAAGAGAGAATCAAAAAAAGAAAGGGAGACTTGAAAACTAAAGTACTATTACAGCAAATTGTTAGAGGCCCTATAGGGGGTACTTAACAATTTAGGGAATAGTATGCTCCACAGGGAAATGCGCCGTTGGGTCCTGTAAACATGAACCAGTGTGCTCATTGCAGGCAAGAAGGTCATTGGCGTGCACAATGCCCGATCATCTTGCAGAGGTCGAATAACGCATTTGGTAACCTGGGTAGATGACCTAGAGGCCGCCCTGGGTTAGGGGGTCCTGGTAGAAGTCAGTTTTCTCAAGATTTGCAGCCTTTTTCACAGGATAATCTGATCATCCTTCTGCTGCATATCTATCTGAAGAACTTCCTTTAGACGACATTCTGTTTCACTAGGATTGCCCGAAGCAGGGTTTGGAACCAACGCCTATTCCTGTTAATCAGAAAGGTCCCTACGTTAAGATGGTAGTGGGAAATAGGAAACATTTATTCTTGATAGATACAGGAGCACAGAAGTGTTCCATTGACCATTCACGGGTTCCAAACATTCCACTGTCAGGGCAAATCAAAGGTTCTGTAGGGTTTTCTGGTACGCCAGTAGTCTGTCCGGTTTCTTCGCCGGTAACGATTACATTGGGTCCATTCACGGACCATTGTACATTTCTTTTGACTACGAACTGTGGAGAGAATTTGTTGGGGTTGAATCTGTTGAAGAAATTGCATGCAGTAATTCATTGTTCTTCAGACAGAGTGCGTTTGACGATTTCACCAAAGCAACATTCTGTCTCTCAGTTCCTGACCAGACCTTTGCCACCCAAATTTAGTGATGTTCCAGAGTGTTTTTGGGCAATTAATGATAATGATGTTGGTGTTCTACAAATTGTGCCTGTTAAGATCATTTTGAAACATGGAGTAAAGTTGCCACATATTCCTCAGTATAAGATTTCGGTTGACGGTGAGCAAGCTTTGAAATGCATAGTTTCTGATTTTGTACATCGTGGGGTAATTGAGGAAATTGCAGGTAGTTTGTGCAATAGTCCGATTGTGCCTGTGTATAAGAAAGGCGATAATGCGATTCCTTTTAATTTTATCATTGACTTACACGCTATCAATAAGATTGTTGCTCCACAATTTCCTATTGTGCCTGAAGTGACGACGATAATAACCATGATCCCGGCTTCTGCTAGCCACTTTATTGTTGTAGACCTTAAGAATGCTTTCTTTAGCACTCCAATACAGAAAGATAGTAGAAACCTGTTCGCGTTCACCCTAGGGGGACGCTCGTTTACCTTCACCCGTGCGCCGCAAGCTTACACGGAAAGTCTGAGTATCTATAGTAGGGCTTTGAAGAGCAGCGTGATACACTCGAGTTGCCTACCACTTGTACACTGCTTCAATATGTAGATGATCTACTTTTAGCTGCTGACTCAGAGAGTGCCTGTAAGGAGGGCACCGTGTTGTTACTTATTCACCTAGCAAAACATGGACACAAAGCTTCACTCAAAAGGTTTCAGTATTGTCGACAGGAGGTCGCCTATTTAGGCTATCTCCAGTCAAAGGAGGGAAGAAGGTTGACGCCCGAACGGATAAAAATCATTTCTAGCATGTAAGTCCCAAATACACAGAAGGAAGTAAGAGCCTTGATAGGAATGGCTTCTTACTGTAGGCAGTGGATCCCGAACTTCACGTTAACGATTAAACCATTGTTGGCTTTGACGAAGAAGGGCATTTCTTTGCCGTTGCCGTGGAACTTGGAACACCAGCAAGCATTTGATCTGCTCAAGACTGCACTGTGTTCAGCACCAGTTTTGGGCACACCAAATTATGAAATGGCCTTTGTGTCGTATGTGCATGAACGCGCTGGATGTGCTTTGGCTGTATTAACGCAGGAACATGGAGGGAAGAATAGGCCGTGTGGCTACTTTTCTTCCGCCCTTGATCCTGTTGCATGCGCTTTGCCAAGATGTTTGAGAGCTGTCACTGCTGCCGCTGCGGCGTCTGTAAAACAGAGCGAGGGTATGGTCCTAGGCCATGCTTTAACCCAGATGGTACCTCACTCTGTAGATGTTCTATAAAACAGAACACACACACAACACCTCACCTCCACACGATTAACGAGATACGAATTGATCTTGTTTGCTCCGCACATTAAAATTCAGAGGTGTTGTGTCTTGAATCCGGCTGAACTTTTACCTTTCCCACAAGGTACTGCTTGCAGTGATGAAGCGTCACATGACTGCCTTTACACCACAGAGCAGGAGACTAAAGGCAGAATCGATCTAAAAGATACTCCTTTGAACAATCGACAAGTGGAGCTGTTTTGCGATGGCTCCTGTTTCCAACTTCCGGATGGTACATCCACGGCTGCTTATGCAATCACCACATTGAGCATGATTGTGCAGACAAAAAGAATCACGCATAACTCCGCGCAGGCCGCAGAGATTATTGCATTGACTCGAGCGTGTGAACTTTCCGATGGGCTTAAAGTGAATATATGTACTGATAGTCAGTATGCTTTTGGGGTGGTTCACAGCTTTGGTAGACTTTGGGCAGAACGAGGTTTCTTGACCTCACATGGGACTAAGATCCAGTATGGCTCCTTGATAGTACAGTTACTTTTAGCGCTTGCAATCCCCACTCTGTTAGTAATTATGAAATGCACAGCTCACCAGAAAATCATAGATGATGTGGGAAAAGGGAACGCTTTCACTAACCATATAGCCAAGCATGTTAAATGAGAAAGTATATCGTGACTCTTATTGCAATGAATATATCTATATTGGCCTACGCCAAGCTGTTTATAGGTCACTTGTGTAAAGTCTGTGTTGCAAGATCCTGACCTTACAAATCAATGAATGCCGCCCTTGTTGGTCAATCAGCCATTTTAGGTTTGCGTTGTTAAGTCACCCTGTGAGTTAAAATGGTGAACAATGTCATTCCAAAATACAACATGGCCGTCTTGACCTCTACATGTAGCTAATATGTAATTTGCCTGCAGGCCACTTTTTGAGGTCGTGAACTGAGACCTTGTCCTTCGTTGACCCATGTGTAAAAGATTACTTGTGCAATGAAACTAATCCACGAGCATATGTTAAGAACAATGTATTCAAATACTGAACTAAGAACACTTGCTTAACTGTTTAACTACATTGTATTAATGTTTGAGAAGATTTGTATGAAGAATCCTAGAACACACAGTTGCCGTGTAGGCTTGTTGATATATGTATTAAAAGAAAACCAGTTACATGTGGATATGCGAACTCGGCAGGAACCCTAGATCAGTAACGTATTAGAGGAATATTAACCTGAAGTAGGGTTGGACATCGTGTTCACAAATAGTATAAAAGAGCAATGAATTCTAATGTACATCGTCTCTCACTGAATACACCGAACCACGCTGGAGTTCGCTGTGTTGCACTGAGGGCCGATAGCTCTCTGATTTTGTTCTGTTCTTTGTAACTGAATTCAGTATAAATTAAAGTACTTTGTATGTTCCTTTGTAACCCGTGTCCGGTGTATTTCCTTTTGGGGTACTCAGCCTCGATATTTTGATTTTTTTTCACAAGCAGACTGCCACTGATCTCTATTCAGAAATTTAAACTTCAAGGGAAGCCACAAATGTTTGTACTATGGATGAGGGTATCAAATCCTAAAGAGTATTCAAGCTGATGCCATGTTAGAAGAATCTAAACAATGGGCTGAGGGTTTGGCAAGATTGGATGATGATGGGTGTTGGGTGGACAAGGTAGAAGGACAATGGTTGCTGCCAGATGCGTACATTACCATGATGGTCACAATGGCTCGTGGCCACACCCACATCTGTGCACGGAAGGTTACCAGAATGTTACAAAATGTCTGGTTGAATGATAAAATCTCCAAAGTAGCTGAACGTTTTGTTCAAAGTTGTGTGATTTGCTTGCAGCATAATATGGGAAAAGGCACATCGACTCCAAGGGGTAGTTTTTGTCCACCTTCTGTCCCATTTGAGGTGATACATTTTGATTTCATTGAAATGGAGCTTTGCAACAATTACAAGTATGTACTAGTGGTTATCTGCACTTTTAGTAAATGTGTTGAAGCCTTTCCTGTTAAAGATGCCACAGCAATGACAACGGCGAAAATCATGCTTAAGGAATATTTTCCTAGGTTTGGTTTGCCAAGGGTCATCTGGTCGGACTATGGTCCACATTTTATCGCTGCTGTAATTCTGCAGATATGCGCAGGATTACATATCGATAAATGGTTCCATTCGGCTAGACTTGCTCAAAGTGCTGGTTTAGTAGGGAGACACAATGGCATCATAAATAACAAGCTCGCTAAAACGTGTGCCGGCACCAATCTAAAATGGGCGGATGCCTTACCGATCGTGTTATTACCAATGAGAATGACTCCACAGACTAAGACTGGGGTCTCCCCATTTGAGATGGTGATGGGTAGGCCAGCTAACATTTGGAACCTCCCTAACCCCCGATCTTTGCGTGATCTTGAACATGTACGTCTTTCCGACTACTGTGACCAGTTAACTAAAAATCTGTATTTGATTTATCAACAGGTGCGAGAAGCCCTCCCTGTAAAATACGAGGGCCCAGGTCCCAGCATACGGCCTGGAAGCTGGGTTCTCGTCAAATCATTTGAAAGAGCATCCTGCCTCGCACATCGTTGGCGGGGCCCGCATCAGGTATTACTGGCCACACAGACAGTGGTACGAGTGTCAAGGCGAAAGCATTGGATTCACACATCACATGTCAAGAGGATTCCCTTCCCTTTGCCACACGATACAGAAGACACAGATACCCTTACCAGCACTGCTCCCAAGGATCACGTAGCATCAAGCACCATCAAGAGTGCTTCAGAGACTCTCCCTGAGCCCGTGGGGCCTGGGGAAACAGCCACTTTATCTCCACACTCTCCTATAGATCCTTTTGCACCATTGTCAGAGTCCGTTATAAATCCATCACTTCATCAGGAAGCAACGACATGTTGTTCACAGATCACACAGTACCAGAAGTCACAAGGTAAGATCTGCGTCCTCGGAGCTAGACTTACTGCACGGTTAGGCTGTGCCAGCAGGAATAATCATTGGAGAGATTGTCTTTTTGGCCCGTTCTTTTGCACGTAAGGAATTCTGTTGGCTAGGGTTTGGGAAGGACTAAGAAAACACGCGATCAGGAGATTGCCAGCAAACAAACTCTGGAGTATTCGTTTGAAGAAACAATGCCTGCAACCACTCCCACTCATACGTAACAAATAAGAGACTGTGAGCCACATTGTAATAATGAACAATCGAATGTGTGGGCCCCGAAAACGTATTTTTGTCTTGTGATTATGTTAACTGGATTCACAATAGTAATTGCCTTATGATTTTGGTATTTGGAAGAAGTAATTCCACTTGAAATTCTATTACCCACTGAAAATGTACCTACTGTTTCTATACCCTTTGTGCATCTGCACACTCTATCTCCTAGAGACTCTCAGCACAGACAGAGTTGCAATAACAACACTTTATTACTCATCATGAAGGCCACACATGCCATTTATAATAAGTGTCATTGTTGGGTCTGCTCGCATTTACTGCAACAAGGGGATAAGGGGCTGAGCTGGTATATTCATACTTTACCTCTGACTACTGCATGCTATGCTTCTTTAAGGGCACTATTCTTTGGCCGATGGAATGATAGCATCTCGGGGAACTTTGATGGAACTAATTTGAATTATTTTGAGAAACATGTTCTAACGCCCCTGGGATGCTCACTCTTTGCGAATAGGAGCAAGCTTAATGTTGCTTCTATTAGGCCTTCTGATAGACTGTCTCGTCCTTTCCAATCTTTGATCTCTTTCAAGATGACTTCTATAGGCAATATGGATGCCACGCCACCTTCCTATACTGTTAACCACAGCCCCGATTCAGTTTCTTTCTGCATACAAAGGAATGGTACTTAGTCAATGGGTGATTTCAAGGGCTGCACCAACGTTGCGAACTTGACCAGTGAGGACAGACCTTTGTATGTAGGCGAACCTGTCTACTTTGTTTGCAATAATGAAGCTTTCCCATGGTTACCTAGGGATTGACAGGCAACTTGTTATTTAGGGATTCTGTTGCCCGGGGTATTCATAGCAAGCACCATAGAAAGCTCTAAGGCTCGTACAAGGCGGCACGAGAATGGCGATACTTCAGCACAAAATCTGGGTGATGTAGCTAAATCCTTTGTACCTTTTTGTGGGCAAATATTGAATTTGGAAAATATCAGAAGACTAGCGAGTGTACTGGAGAGAACCACCAACCGGACCACTGACATACTCTCTAAAATGACTTTAGCACAAAAAGCAGTAAGGTTAGTGGCACTTCAGAACCGGATGGCATTAGACGTCATCCTGGCTGAGCGTGGTGTAGTGCCGGATTCCTCCCCAACCATCTTTAAGGCAATACAAAATCTGCACGTCCTTAGTTCAGAAGTGCATGTTCCTGAGGGAAACTGGGATCTTACCGCTTGGATCTGGGACTTCTTACCTTCTTGGGGATGGAAGCTACTTTCAGTCTTGCTTATTATTTTGGGTATTCTGTTTTTTTTTCTGTTGCTTTATACAGTGCCTTCCCGGCATATGTTCGGTGTTAGGAGGATGCTGTGCACAGGCGATGGGAACGCTAGGGCAAAAGGTACACGCCCCAGAGAAAATGACCAACAAATTTGTGTTGAAAAAAATATCTGTTTCTGACCTCATGGCGATCAATATCTCTGATGATAGTGATTCAGGGTGTATGGACATTGAGACATGGAGTTACGCGTAAAGTGACTAGAAGTAGTTTAGCGCTTGGCTTAGGCCAAAAGGAGGGTTTGTTAAACGGGAAATCATATTGCGCCTCCTTTCTCATATATATTGGCCTAAACCCAGTCACTCTGCAAAGAAAAAACCACGTAGCAAAGTTCCGATTTTTGATCGAATTCACCGCCATTTTGGGATCATCCGCAATTTTGATTTCTGTTCAAATGTAACTCTGTGTTCTAAAATGGAGGACTGTGTTTCCCACTTGTAACCAAGCTGTCCCGGACCTTGCACCATAGTTAATGTTTAGACTGTCGGTTGGCCGAATGTTTATGCTGAATAAAGAGACCTTGTCCCATGCCTGACTTGTGGTCTCAGGGCTGCCTGCACCAATAAGCCTCATCCGCGAACATACATCGAAAAAATGTAGAGTAAATGTCGAAATTGGACACTGGCTGAACTGCATTTTGAAGGGAATGTGCAAAGGCTTACTGCTAAATCTGGGAATACACTGTTGCCATTGTAACTTGTTTGTATGTAAACCGAAGATAATCCGTGTGAATATGGTTGTATAAGCCATAAGTGAACTCGGCACAGACTCTAGACCATGGATTATTAACCTGCAGAGGGGCTGGACATATTACTGGAATTGTATAAATAACCAAATGTATAGATGTCCAGTACCTCTCACTTATCACACTGAAGGGCTGGTATTTGCTGTGATGTACTGAGGGCCAGATAGCTATCTGATTTTGTTCTTTGTAAACTGCACAGTCGAATAAAGATCTGTGAATCTTTATAAGCCCGTGTTTGGTGTATTTCCTTTTGGCGGTACTCAGCCTCGATATTCCCTTGCTTTTACACCATGGCAAACTACACTTGTCATGGTGGAATAGTTTTCTAATATGTCCCAAAGCTTTAAAAAATAGGGCAAACCATTTTGCACTTACAGCCGTGTATTCTGGCCCTGAGGGCGCCACCGATTCTCAAAGCAGTCACCAATAAGTTCATTTTCCTTGCGTGCATTTCTTGAAATTGAACTGTTCTTAAATGGCAACATGACCAATCAATGGTTCAGCTGCAATTATCCTCTTAATTGTGTGCATCATACAGGTGGTCTTTGTGCAAGTTTGGGCAACGCAGGGATTTTTCCTACTGTATGTAGTGGGCAATGAAGAAGCACTACTGGGGTTTCAGCATTGAAAATATGCTCCAAATGTCAGCATCCGACCTCACAGGGGCAGAGCACTAGGCACATATAGATGACAATCAGGATATGGCCTCGCAGTGTATGTTTGATCTGCTCTCTTCTGTATAGCGCTAAAGACTAATGTCTTCCAAATTGGCCTAGGCAGAACCCAGTCCCCCCCACCCTGTCTGACTTCGATCAGTCTTGCGGCTTCATCTGCTGCTCCCCTGACCTACTGCTAGTGCACTCATCCCTCAAGCCGGCCCTGCAGTCATCTGACGCTGGTCCATCTTTTACATTCCCTGCAAAGTGTTCCCCTGCCAATAGCCAGCTTCCTGCAATTCAAATAGGCTGATATATAAAGGGTGCATGTCGGGAGCCTATGCAATCGCTAATGAGTGCTCCAGCGAAGCATGATGGGAAATGTCACGCTGTGTTATTAGAGTGCTATTAAAGGTAATTGCAGCTCAGGCTCTGAAATAGGGTTGCCAAGTCAAGCAGGCTTCAGTTAAGGGGTTCAAACAATGTTTATTACTCATTTTCTAGTAACAAAACATGAGTTTGCGACTATTTACAACCCAAAATACAAATTCAATCCTACAAGGCCAAGAAGCTTCTGGATAAACAGGACGTGAGTTCTCAACCAATGGTTGTTCAGAACACCTTGATGGTACACTATTTTGGTTTGTGTAAAATATTAAGTGATCATTAAATTGATGTGTAAATTCGCAGTACTGCATACAATCTCCTGAATTATCTGCAATGCACCCTCCTTCTCGTTTCCCTTTGCCAACCTCTCCATCCAGCTCAAAAGAAGGACCTGCGCTGCAATATTACCCTGAGCCCAAAAAATGCAGCAAAGACGAAAAACAAACACAGCTGCACACCGGTGTATGTAAATGTGTGTTGAAATGTTCTAGAAAGGAAGTGAGCTGCAGAGGAGAGAGACGCAACCCTGACACTAGGTTGTGGTAATGGAAGAGACAAGAAGTGTCCAAGGGCTGTGGATAACTCGAGTACTCTGCACACTCGGGTTTTTGTCCAAAGACAAAAAATAAGTAAATATCTATTTTTTAGATGCTATTCACAATAAATTATTATTTTACCCAATGTTAAATGGGAGCAGAAACATCTGGTGCTAGAGAATCAAATATTAAATATTATTTTTGAAACCACAATTGTGATGATAGTTAAATTCAATTTTCATTGAGCAATTCCAGTACTGTCTTGACCACAATTTTCAAAAATGTATACAATTTGTTAGTACATGCCACTTCATATTCAGAGGTATCAATTTCTCACTGTTCATGTTCATACACATTAGTACATATATGTTGTTACAATATTACATTCATATTGTAATGTGCACTAGCTATTCAATACTGTTGCACTCGCTCAATGTGTTTCGGGAATCAAGTTCCCTTCCTCAGGAGCAAATTAGTGTATTTATGCGGTATTCACAAGTTGTAATGCTCTTATTCTTAGATTCCTCTGGGAGATCTGTTTAACACAAAAATAGTAACAAAATGATCGGGTTTAGTGGTCTTGTAGCTTGGGCATCATAGGCTCACAAATGTGTAAGTGCCTTCTCATTATCTAGGTACCCCTACCTCTCATCGGTGCCCCATAGGCATCTCTAACTGTTGAAGTGGAAGTGCGGGTGAGTCCGTATTGTCAGATAAGAAATTCACGCCCCGGGATCTCCTACAATGATGCTTAAATGGGTATAAATGTTGTGTCTCCAGAGCCTATAGTAATGGAATATATAAGTGCGTTAATCAGAAATGTTATACTCTACCACCTCTTGGAGGTAGAGTAACCTTATAACGTGAAAGGTATTTTATTTTGCTAGTATTATTTACATAAATCGGTCAGAGTATTCACGTTAGGTGTTTACCTTATATTAGAGAAACAGTGGGATACTTAGCAAAATTATGTTTCTTATACAGAGTGTTCTATTCAGTGTGGACTTGGAAATCATTAACTCCAAATATACCACGTTAATCCTGCAAGTGATCACGGTCGGAGGCTTCAGAGTCGGTGACCATCTTTCCAGAGGAGTATAACATTTGCGATTAACGCACTTATACATTCCATTAATATAGGCTTTTTAGACAGTGCCGGCATTGTGAAGGCTGGTTCCCTTTATGGAGTCGGGTATCCATGCTGTAACACCGGGATTGAGCCCACTTGTGGACATGGCTCAAATAGCAGGCCACAGAAACCCCATTTTTAAAATGCATTTGTTGCCAAACCTCCTACCCCCATTCGCCAAAATTGTCTAAGACCAGCACAAACACACACACACACACACACACAACAGACGCACAGGAAGCACTTGCTGTCTCATTCACAGTCACGGGCACCCATCATGCACTCACTCATGACACAAGCATACATGCATCCATACACATATCTAAATAATAAATAAACATACAAACACACTTTTGCACAACACACACACACACAACCTACACACGGCAAGCACTCTTTCATTCACACGAACATCCATCATGCACTCACTCAAAACACAAGCAGACACACATCCATACACATATTTAAATAATAAACATACAGACACACATTTTCACAAAATACACACAGGAAGCACTCCATGTTTCATTCACAGTCACGTTCACCAATCATGCACTCACTCAAAACACAAGCATACATGCATCCATACACATATTTAAATAATAAATAAACATACAAACACACATTTGCACAACACACACACACAACCTACATACAGCAAGTAATCTTTCATTCACACAAACACCCACTATGCACTCACTTAAAACAGAAGCATACACACGCCCATACACATATTTAAATTAATAAATGAACATACAAACAACACACATTTAGACAACATACACACTGCAAGCACTATTTCATTCACACATGCACCCATCATGCACTCACTCATAACACAAGCATACACACATTAATTCACGTATTTAAATAGTAATCAAACATACAAACACACACATTTACACAGCATACACCCAGTGACAGAAAGCAATCTCTCATTCACACCAGCATCCACCATACATTCACCTAATAAAAAAAGCATGTACACATCCATACACATAATTTAAATTTAAGAAATGAACATAAACAAACTTACCTTCTGCCACGGATCCAGAGTTACCAGTTCACCAGCCCCCTGCCAACATCAGGAAACATGTGTGCAAGGGGCCTGAGCGTGGGTTCAGAGACTCCCCACTCTACCCTGGTCTGTCTGTATGTGCGGGGAGGTGCAGCAGCACCCCTCTGCACATGCAGATGTGTAGTTCCCCAGCCAGCATTTTAAGTGAGCTATTCGAGGTGGGGGAAGCAAACACCCCCTACACCCCTTGCATTGTTCATTGAGCTTACGCGGCTGGGGACATTTAACTGTGAAAGAGAGACAAAGTTCCGCTTTCACAATTAAGAGCACTCCCTCAGATGAAAAAACAGCTGAGGGAGTGCTCGTATTTGACTGTAATGTGTGAGAGGGGGCCAAGACACGGTGGGTTGACACCCCTTCGCCCATTATGGACGAGTCACCCCTGTTCTGCAGTGAAGTTCAAAGTGCTGTGCAGTAAAAGCAAACCAAATAGATCTCTGCATGAGGGCAGGTCGGAGTTCTACAGACACAATGTGTATGATATTGGGAAGAAGGATTCCTTTATTTCCTCAAGAAAGTTTGTCATTTACAACAGGTGAGAAGTGAAGGTTGAGCCCCTGCAAGGGTGACTGCTCTGACAGAGCCCTGCCACAGGTCATACTCAGAAACGTGCTCGCACTCACGTGACCTGTGACTCGACAATATGGTTGGATTTTCCAGAATCCTCAATTTCCCAGCAGCCAATTTTGCTTGAATTGAACCCTGCTGCTTGAACTGCATAGGATTGCATGGTGAAATGCAGACACTACTGCTTGTCTTTAGTGTGGGGGCACTCGTACATCAAACACTTGAAGGCCAATGTGTCAGAGAAGTCTGCTGCCGCCCATAAAGCAGACTCTTCAGTCCCAATATAATATATATGTATATTTTTTTCATATAGTGCTTTAATCTAAAACGCTTTACATAGGACATAGTTACATACATTACTAGAACTGCCCAATCGAAATTGGTACTCATTTATCAATCTCGGAAGAATAAAAGGCTGATGTGGCTTTGCAGGATTTGAACCTGAGACCTGCAGATCAAACACAGATCACAGCATTGAGCGGTTAACCACCGGAGACATCTTACTGGCTAAAAAAAAAGAACCATCCTTTCCAGAACCTTGTCCCATCTTGAACGGTTAGAATAGCGCCCAGAAGATAATCAAGTAAATGGAGGAGCTTCTCTGATCCTGTATGGAGGCTGCTCTGCCTTTGCATAGGAGTGTTCCATGAGCAATAGTGAAAGTCAACACAGCCCTAAAAAGCAGGCGTGCATACCCTGCACTATAAGGCCTTGTCTGTTCTTCCCTGGACAACTACGAGGTCCTGCACCTAAAGTTCAACCTTCTGTAGCCCTTACAATTATGAGAGACGTGTTGCAGCTGATGATGCACACAATGATTGGTTATCCTATTTCTAGCATTTATAAAGCACATATTTACCCCAGTTGGGACCTGCAATTACCTCTTTTAGGTACTGTTGTTAAGGTTTGTATGTCAAGCTAATTATTTCGGTTGGTTCTCCAAGGAACTGAGAGAAGCTAAATCAGCCCATTACAGGAGAGGAACGTTATTATAAAAAACAAAACAAAAATCATGGGTAGAGCTATATGTGTACGCACTGCTAATTACATAAAATTAAAAAAATGCATTTGTGTCTTCACAATAAACTTATCAAAGCAGCTAAAATGTCCTTATTTTAGCTGGAAAGGTTGATTGGCATAATACTTGATGGGCGGCATGTCTCTAAAGATTTTGATAGATTGGCACATTGCTTACCAAGCTTGAACACTTGGCAGGTCATCCGAAAATGAGCCAACCATAGAATAGGGGTGGAGAGCCCCATGCAATATTCTCCCTTCAATTAAAAGTTACCAACCCTCATAATCAGACCATGACACGGGCAATCCCTTTGTACTTGGCCTTGTGTGCCACCTCATGTCTACGTGTGCATTTGAGGATTACGGCAGGTGTCCTATCTGTGTTCGCTTCTAATGAAGGGCCAGTGTTTTCCAAATATGGGTCGCGTGCAATTGGACCGTGTTTGTTATAGATTTACCTTCGATTTCCATGCAAGGCGCCCCCACAGCCTAAGAGGACCCGTAAGACCCGCCAATATATGCACCAGGCCGCTCTCCATCCTAGGCACCTGCACAGCCTTAGAAGCCTTAAAAGACCTGCACATCTTAAGACCTGCCAATATATACACCAGGACCCTTTCCATGCAAGGGAACCCCAAAGCCTCAGGGACCTACACATCTTGAGAGCCCCTGAGAAATACACCAGAGCCCTCAACAATGCAATGTACCTCTGCAGCCATAGAGGACCCACACATTCAACACCATGGCGAGAAATAAACCACACCCCTTTCCGTGCAAAGGACCCCCACAAAAACAGAAGACCCTCACACCGTAGGACTCTCTGGGATTTACACATGGCCCCTTTGCATGCAAGGTTTCCCAGTTTGCACAAACAGAGAGTGGTGAGTTTGCTCCACTGGATGCAAAATAATGAGGTCTGTGTTTAAAAAATATTGATTAACAGAAATACATCCTGTGTTTCCATTCCTATTATACATCGTTGTACTAATGTTATGACAAGAAGCTGCCAAGTGTGAAGGGATTGGTAAGGCTTTGCCGTTTGATTGGCCGTGCCTTAATGTTCTGATTATACATTAAGAGAAAGGCACCTGTTCTGTAAAATGTTTTCAAGAATTAAGTCAGATATTTGATACTGAAGTGCAGCAAGGGCAGTGGGGGCTATTTGAATCTCACCTACCACAGCCATTACCTGCATTAAACATGTCACCTTCAATACAGTGTGCCTCATTTTGAGTTCTTCCAGCATTAGCTGGGTTAATTCTGCCAAACCTGTTTGCCAATACCACTGCTCATGGCACCGGCACAACTCTCACATGCTGAGTATTGTGGCGGCAACAGTATTTCCCAGTATGGAGCCTTAGTGGCTTCCAGTGCAGTTTGGAGGAATGATGACCAATGATACATCGGTTGATTAGGAGGTTTTCATAGTTCCTCAGTGTTTTGGAAGTAAAACCTACATCCAGCTCTTTCAGGAAGAGCACAATGTGCAGCAGAGGTATAGAGAGTGAAAGAGGGGAAGACAGTTCAGAAAGGAAGGAAGAAAAAACAAGAGAGAGAGAGGGAAATGGGAAGAAGAGGGAACATGAGAGATGGGAAGTTAAATAGAGCGAGACAGTAAAAAGGAGAAAGCAAGTATCAGAGAGAGACTAGCGATAAGCCGGAGGTAGGGAGAGGAGAGAATTGAAGAAGAATAGATAGGGGATAAAGACAGAATTAAAGAAAGAAATATACACCTTGGAGAGTAGTGGTGAGAGGGTGTGTGTGTGTGTGTCTGTGTGTGTGCACTCGTGCGCGCGTGTGTGTCTGTGTGTGTGCGTGTGTGTTTTTTAGAGGAGAGAAAGTTGGAGGCAGGTAATTTTGTAGTTAACTCACTGGAACACACATCACACCTTCAGCCATCTCCTAAAAGGAAGCTACTGGTTTTGAAGATCAGTCTCAGAGCAACCTCTGAATTCCAGAATATCACTAGAACACACCTCACACCCTCTGCCATCTCCTAAAAGGAAGCTCCTGATCTTGAATATCAGTCTGAGATAAACCTCAGCATTCAAGAATCTCACTAGAATACACCTCACACCCTCTTCCATCTCCTGAAAGGAAGTTTCTGATCTTGAAGATCAGTCTGAGGTCAACCTCTGAATACCAGAAGCTCACTAGAACACACCTCACACCCTCTGCCATTTCTTGAAAGAAGCTCCTGATCTTGAAGATCAGTCTGAGATTCAACCTCTGAATTCCAGAATCTCACTAGAACACACCTCACATCATCTGCCATCGCCTGAAAGGAAGCTACTGACCTTGAAGATCAGTCTGAGATCAACCGTTGCATTCCAGAATCTCACTAGAACACACCTCAACCCTCTGCTATCACCTGAAAGGAAGCTACTGACCTTGAAGATCAGTCTGAGATCAACCGTTGCATTCCAGAATCTCACTAGAACACACCTCACATCCTCTGCCATCTCCTGAAAGGAAGCTCCTGATCTTGAAGATCAGTCTGAGGTCAATCTCTGAATTCCAGAATCTCACTTGAACCCACCTCACACCCTCTGCCATCTCTTGAGAGGAAGCTCCAGATCTTGAAGATCAGTTTGAGATCAACCTCTGAAGTTCAGAAGCTCAGTAGAACACACCTCACATCCTCTGCAATCTCCTGAAAGGAAGCTCCTGATCTTGTAGATCATTCTGAGATCAACCTCTGAATTCCAGAAGCTCAATAGAACCCACCACACACCTTCTGCAATCTCCTGAAAGGGAGCTCCTGATCTTGAAGATCAGTCTGAGATCAAACTCTGAATTCCAGAATCTCACTAGAACACACCTCACACCCTCTGCCATGTCCTGAAACAAAGCTCCTGTTCTTGAAGATCAGTCTGAGATCAAACTCTGAATTCAAGAAGCTCCGTGGAACATACCTCACACCCTCTACCATCTCCTGGAAAGGAAGCTCCTGATCTTGAAGATCAGTCAGAGATCAACCTGTGAATCCAGAAGCTCACATGAACACACCTCACACCCTCTGCCATCTCATGAAAGGAAGCTCCTGATCTTGAACATCAGTCTGAGATCAAACTCGGAATTCCAAAAGCTCAGCATAACACACCTCAAACCCTCTGCTATCTCTTGAAATGAAGCTCCTGATCTTGAAGATCAGTCTGAGATCAACCTCGGAATTCCAGAAGCTCAGCATAACACACATCAAACCCTCTGCCATCTCTTGAAATTAAGCTCCTGATCTTGAAGATCAGTCTGAGATCAACCTTTGCATTCTAGAATCTCACTAGAACACACCTCACACTCTCAGCCATCTCCTGAAAGGAGCCTCCATATCTTGAATATCAGTCTGTGAGATCAACCTTTGAACTCCAGAATCTCACTAGAACACACCTCACATCCTCTGCCATCTCTTGAAATGAAGCTCCTGATCATGAAGATCAGTTTGTGGTCCATCTCTGAATTCCAGAAGCTCACTAGAACACACCTCACACCCTCTGCCATCTCTTGAAAGGAAGCTACAGATCATGAAGATCAGCCTGGGATCACCCTCTGAATTCCAGAACATCGGTAGAACACACCTCACACCCTCTGCCATCTCCTGAAAGGAAGCTCCTGATCATGAAGATCAATTTGTGATCCATCTCTGAATTCCAGAAGCTCACTAGAACACACCTCACAACCTCTGCCATCTCCTGAAAGGAAGCCTCTGATCTTGAAGATCAGTCTAAGATCAACCTCTGAATTTTAGAATCTCACTAGAACACACCTTACACCCAGTGCCATCTCCCTCCTGATCTTGAAGATCAGTCTGAGATCAACCTCTGAATTCCAGAATCTCACTAGAACACACCTCGCACCCTCTGCATCTCCTGAAAGGAAGCTCCTGATCTTGCCTCCCCGGGGATGGACCTCCAAAACCAGTGTCTAGAAGACTACAGCCTTCTCAGCAACGTATCTCCCTAATGAGGTTATTTATTTAACAATATTTGAATGTATACAGCGCTGGCTATGCCCAGAACACCTTGGACATTTCAAAGGAAAATAAGTGAAGAAGTTGCAATTTTTTCAGAATTTGATAGGAAAACTGTATAGGGTAAAAAGATTGTAATGGACAAAGGTTAGCCTTGGAGGTGGTGGCTGACTAAGTAACACAGTATTTGTTTAGGCTTTTGCACACGGTGTTGATGGATTTGCGGTACCAACTTTGAGTGGGTGGATGTTTCAGGCTCTGGGTGCCCATTCTGTGAAGGCTTGTTTGTTTATGCAGGTTAGCTTGCAGTATGGACAGTGTAGGAGAATTTGAGTGGCTTGTCTGGCATTTGTGTGGGAGATGGGTTTCAGTTTGACGTAAAAGGAGGATATGGTTTGAAGTAGATAGCTTTGTGTAGTACAATGAGTCGTGTTGCTGCATTCTGTATAGCTTGCAGGTGGATATGAGTTTTGTTGTGGAGTCCATTGAGGAGAGCCTTTCTGTAGTCCAGATTAGAGCGAACAAGTGATTGGACTTCAGTACAGAAGTAGTCATGGGTACGGATGTGTTTTATCTTGCTTAAGAGGTGCAACTGTAGGTTGCATGTTACGCTGACAGCAGCTATGTGCTGTGTTACGGATAGGTGGAGTTGGGAGGGTCATGGGAAAGCATGAGGACCTGATTGGCGTGCAGAGGGATATGTGTGAGTTGTCTTTGGTGAGTTCTTTGATTCCAGGGGTGAGGTCAGATTTGTGCAAGTGTGAAGGTATCGGGTTTTGTGTGGGTAGAATTTTAGGAAGTGGATGGCCAGCCAGGTGATGATGGTAGAGACACAGGCCTCATCACGAGTTGGGTGGTATCCCCAGCGGTATTACCGCCAGGATAATGCACAGGCTCATAGTGTTACTGCCACGCGGTCCAGTGCTATTAGCGCTGGATCAAGGGTTGGGCAGTAATGGGTATTCCCCATTCCCTATTGGGTCCATTTCCACGCCTTTGCACACTAGTGTATAGGTGTGTTATAAATGCCATATCATATCATAATGTGGTATCTTTGGCACAATTAGTGTGCGCTAATAGCGCTATGCTAATTCCACCCAAAAATGGGCATTACGTTGGCGATTCTTACCCTCAGCTTAGAGCTAGGGGTAAATGCTGCCGGACCTGTGATTTGGCTGACCCTTACCACCTCATTTAATGGCTATCACCCAACTCGTGATGTGATCCACAGTTTCTCGGAGGAGGTGTTCTGAGTGTGGAGAGATTTGGAAGTACACTTCCGTGTCATTTTCACAGTGGTGAAAGTGAATGTTGCTAAGATTCTGCCCGATGATTTGAACCTATAGGGTGAACTGGAGAGGAAAGGGGGTGGAACCACGTGATACTCCATATTTGACTGGGGTGGGATCTGATTGATGGGGGCACAAATATGTAGTGTGTCCTGTCAGTGAGGAAGGAGCTGAACCAGTCAAGAACAGTGCGATATGCCATGAAGACATGGGGGAACACC
Organism: Ambystoma mexicanum; assembly: GCF_040938575.1. Lineage (NCBI taxonomy): Eukaryota > Metazoa > Chordata > Amphibia > Caudata > Ambystomatidae > Ambystoma > Ambystoma mexicanum. The sequence continues at coordinate 1,512,693,183 of NC_090922.1, forward strand.
AGCCAGCACAGAAATACACTTCAAACTTTAATGTTCAATTAGGGGGTGAGCAAATACTAAGAGCGGCAGATAAAGTAAAGAGCACTTTTGTTGAAGGCAGAGTGGAAGACATACTAGGGTGATACAAAGAACCTGTCTCCCGGCTCATTCTCCAGAGACCCTGACATTTCTCCAATGTGCCTTTTGTTGCTGGACCTTGGAATTCTTACAATGACTATTATCACAGGATCTTCCCAGGATCTAAACAGAATCGCCTTTCAAGGGGTGTGAAATCAATCAATGTAGGTAGATCCTTGGTTCTGGATAATGCTCAAAGAATTGCCTAATTTTTAAACTTTCATCCTACGTCCCTCACCAGCATCACTCATAATTTTTAGCAAGAGATTTACTCCTTGGCTAACGTCCAGGTAGGAAAGGGGCCTTCCTATGAGGCCATTGTTAGAGAGAATTGTGGAGGAGTTTCAGCCACTTGTGTTGTAATTCGGGGCTTTTCAGTTGCAGGCTCCAAAGTGCCTCCTGTGGGTGAAGTAGGCCCAGACATTTTACGGGTGCCATTCTCAGCTTGAATTCTTTATGTCTCAGGGTTCTGAACTTGCTACCAGTGCAGTCAATCAGACTTGCCTCGTCATCGGAATGATGCATTTTGGAACATGAAGTCCTCTCACTGAGCCTACCATCTAGCCCTCAACCTGTCTTCAGGCTTTCCTCCTCCAACCTCTCATGTATCGCCACCTCCTCGTGCAGCACCATCTCCTCCCCCAACCATTCCTATTTCTCCATCTCCTTCTCCTCCTGTATCTTCATCTACTCCAACCTCCTGCTACACCATCCCGCCTCCAATCACTCCTATTTATTCATGTCCTCCTCATACAACTTCACCTCTTTCATCCACTCCTGCTTCATCACCTTCTCCTGGTGCATCATCTCCTCTTTCAACCACTCCTATTTCTTCATTTCCTCTTCCTGCTTAACATACTCCAAGCTCAGCTGTGTCTCCACCTTCTATTGCTGCGCCATCTCCTTCTCCAACGACTCCTGTTTCTTAATCTCCTCCTCCTGCACTTTGACCTCCTTCAACCTCTTGTGCATCTCCCCCTCCTACTGCTGCTCGTTCGCCTTCATCCTGAAACACACCAGCTTCTCCACCCCCTCCTCTACCTATGTCCTCTAGACCCCACTGCTACGCAGCATGCTGCTACTCCTATGCCGCACCTGTGCAACCTTATTGCTCAGACCCTTAGTACACCAGGTCCCTACCTCCTCAGATGGGTCTTTCTAAACACATTGCCCTTGAGTCTGATCACTTCCCCTTCTCCCCCTTCAGGGGTGGACTTTCCCTTCCTTGCAGGGAGCCACATCCCATGCATTCAATGGGACGGGCTGATATGTCTGTTGTGGAGTATTCACCATGTGCACTAAAGTGTGCAGGATCTCACTCTTCTATGAGTCCTCCTGTTCTTTTCGTACATACACAGCATGCATCTTTCTCAGCAGTTTTGTGACAGTAAACCTGACATTGTCGGATTAGTGATTATAAATCCGCAGGAATAACATTGGGACATCCAATGCACTGATGTCTCAATACCTATCTGTGTTTTCAATCTTTAAATGATGGATCCCACGAGGGTCTTCCATTCGACTTAAAATGGCGGCCGGGATTGAACCCCTGAACAAGGATTGGAAAGCTGCACGCACCCTGGTGCTTCTTTCGGGGTGTGAATAGAGTCAACATTTATTTGTTTTAAGATGAGAGAACGGTTATGCGCTGAGCCCTTTCTCCCATTACAAAAGTAAAACAAAATAGTAAGCTTGCTGCTGCCACAGAAATAGAAAAAGGGCAGTGTCCCTTTTCTATTTCTATGGTGTGCTCATCATAGAATGGAAGGAAGTGGCTGGCAGAGCCAGGAGCCACGGGCCTTTGGGTAAGTTGGAGGGGTGGGTTGGTTGAGGATGAGGTGGGATCTTGGATGGGGGTAGGGAGGAGGGCTGGGGAGGGGCTGAGGTGCTGAGATGGCGGCACCTGGTGAAAGTGTGAAGGTGGCTAATGGATTGTGGGTAGAACCTGTGTTTTTGCACCAGTGTTTCCAGCCCCCTGACGAGCTGGGTGCCCTTATATGGGAACACATCTATTTTTATTGACTTCTCTCTAATTGTACAATTAGGTGGGATATCCAAGACTGTTGTACTTTACAATGACTTTTTTCTATGTTTATGCTGACCTTCTTGCTGCTGAGTTCCCCTCCTGACTCACATCTCTTGCCTCACTGCTTACACCTTCCCTCACCACTAACCAGAGTCTTCCCCCAGTTTTCCCTGCCACACTAGCACTTAAGAGCTTGAGGTCACGGCTCATGATTACCGGGCTAGACTGCCTACCCGCTGACACTTACTAGGTGGGTCCACTGTATTGTGCCCGGTATCTGTCCAATATACCCCTTCTCAAACCTGGTCATCATACCACTTGACTTCTCCCCATTCTAAGAGGCTCAATGCACCCTGTGTATCCACTATATTATGTTTTGTGCACTCCTTTGTTACCTAAAGAACTTGTTTCGCTGTTTGAATGCAGGCACATCATTTAAATAAATAAATAAACCCCAGATCAGGGAGACTGACATTGGCAGAATCGCACATTGGTTCATGAAGGTGACAAGACCCCAACGAAGGCAAAATGACTGATCAACAAAACGTTTACATCCTGCGATGCTCAAAAGTGCGCCCTGACGTTCTGTCGAGAGCAACGAGGACCGGCTTTAATGGCGCACATGGCAGCCATGGCAGCCAGGTCTGAGCCTTGGCATCCAGCGCAGGGTTCCTATTTCCAGGCTCCTGGCAGCCCTGCCAGCACAGGGTTCCTGAACACACCGGCGTGCAGAATAAATCCGGATTATTCACAGTCGTTTTGGCAGCGAACATTTCACTGCAGTGAAGGCTCTGGTATAAATAAAACTTCTGGGAGCCATTAAATTCCATTTAAAAGCACATTTATACAGAAACCTGCAGAGCCAGGAGTGTGTCGAAGCAATGGAGGGAAAATATAAGGACCCCACGTTCCCTCTCCATCTCTCCTCGCTGAGTACCTCTACCTCAGCCTCATTAGTTTAATCTGTCGCACTCTGTAGGCGACCACACTCTCTCCAGCTCTCAAAAAATCTCTCCTTTTATGTCCCTCTGTTTTTTTCTGTCTTCATACATTCCTCTTTAGCGATCTCTATTTATTAAGCAGTGCAAGCTCTCAATGGGCCCGATACATGGTAAAGGGTGCAAAGATCCAGCAAAGCCTGCGCGCCTAGAAAGAAAATCTGAGCGCTACCTGAATTCATGGAAATATTCACGGAAAGTAACCCTATGCGTGAGTCGTTGCCCGAACGTCCACGACACGCCCACATGCAGAGCCATTCCAGCCACGGATACAGATCTTTGTGTACTCCTCACGTGCAATGCATTGCACCCCGGAAAGACTGCCTGTGAAACCCCAAAACCAGGCCAGCACCCTTGCAGGGGTACCAGGGGTCCCCCGTAACTATTCCCAGTAGCCCCTCAACATGCGAACCACATATTGTACAATTGTCATTTATGTGTGTCCGAATAAACCATTACTGCACCCCGCTGCGCTGCTTACGCGTACCCCTTAGTCCGATCAGAAACATGATTGTGTACACACACCTCTAAATCCAGCCCTCAGAACTTACCTCTGCGTAGTGATTACTATGCACAGGTTTCGTTGCGCCTTACTACGATGGCGGTTAGATCGAGTGCTTTGCATGGACATTACCCCAACCAGATGTTGCGTGGACAGACCCATCAATACGCTTGGCTATGCACATCTCTAGGCGTCTGATGGACTGCCAGCAAGCCGTCCCTCGTAACACCCACATTTTCCCTTGTTCTTCCCCATTATGAGTGTTCAGCCCCCTACTCCGGTCTTTGCGCAGACCATGCCCTTGCTCTGGGAGGTGTCTCGTGCAAGACACTTGGCCGCTCACAGAGACATGCCGAGTCTGCACAAAGTCTCAGCAAAGTATGAAAAAATCCTGTGCAATCGATTCCATGAATCGATAAACCCCTGTTTGGTTTGGTGCGCAATGTACATACACACACACACACAGTCTCTCTCTCTCTCTCTCTCTCTCTCTCTCTGTCTCTCTCTCTCTCTCTCTCTCTCTCTCTCTCTCTCTCTCTCTCTCTCTCTCTCCCTCCCTCCCTCCCTCCCTCCTTCCCTCTCTCTCTCTCTCTCTCTCTCTCCCTCCCTCCCTCTCTCTCTCTCTCTCTCTCTAGAGGAAGCGGGGAAGAAGAGCACCACAAACATTCAATAGGAACGCTCTGATTGGCAAACCCCATTGAGTGTTTGCGGACGCTTGCATGAAATTGTGAGGTGGCGATAATAACGACAGGATACCAGGCGGCAGTAGGGAGCTCTCTTTGTGATTATAAGTAGGTGAGCAAATTGCCAGTTGTTGAGTGACTGAGAACATTTATATAGCCCTAATCACATTCTAAACTCTGTCTTTGTCCTAGCACCCAGGCCTGCTCAAGTAGGAAGCAGTATTTTAAGTAGGATAAGAACTTGAGAAGATCTCTAAAGCATCGAGAAGAAATATTTCGGGCTACGACGACCTATAGAGTTTACCCTCAATTCCAAAGTAGCCATGGAACATTTCAAAGATGTGTGCCTATACAGATTTCTATTTAAAATTGATCCCGATAACCCCCGGAAAAACACCACAGAGAAAAAAAGGGCTTCCTTGGTTTACACCAAAAAATACTGTTTTTGTTTCCCCCTTCAAGGAGTGCCTTAGTATGATCAGGAATGGGAGGATGATTGCGGGGCGGGGGGGGGGGGGGGAAATAGGAGGCTGATGAAGAGGCTTGGCATACAATAGGACAAAGGCGTTACTGCCCCCCTCAAAATAGCCGTTGCCCTCTGACAAATATGTGAATTCAAAAAAATGGCTTAATATGGACTTTTCAGTGTCTCTATTTTTGCCCCCAGACCCTCTTTTTCCTCTCGTCGAATGTAGGGTTTGAATAAGACATGAACAAACAACAACAAATATATGTTACATAATTAGTTTGTAAAATAAAGTATTTTTAGTGGACTCCTGCTACTTTGAACAATTGTAGCCATTTCTGAGCCTTTTCATGTGACCATTAATATAATAACCCAAATAATGTATGTCAAAAATGTGCCACAATTCCTCAAAATAGCCCCCAAACTGCATGAAATACTTTTTTGATAACTAACCAAGGATGTGACATTTTTGCAGCATAGGCGTCTGTGCCCTCAGGCTTTCTTTGTGGCTATTGTAGTATTTGTCAGAATAAGACATGTCCATGCACTGCAAAATATTTGTCAGTGGACAGGGGCTGTTTTGCGAAATAGTAGGCAACTGCTAGCCCTTTTTGAGAACACGCATTCACTAAGCCCCAAAAATAAAAATGGCCCCGAAATATCCCAGACTTCCTCTAAACAGCCCAGACCGCTGACAAATACTTTTGCTATTGCAAATGAAAATAGTGAATAGCTGCATTGACGCCCCTGGGTTCTTTGCTTCGGTCTCTGCACACGTGTTGAGATAAGGCAAGCAACAGGTGAGAGGGAGGTCGGTGTCTAAGGAGTCGGCGACAAAGTACATTGTTGCACAGTATTGTCACACTTTCAAGGCCCCTCCAAGGCACTGATGAGAACCCTCCTACCCTCCGTAGTGTGAACTTGAATACCTGTGTAAAGTTATGACTAAACCAGCTCACCACATCAACATATGCTGTTCCACCTAAGTCTTGAATTACAAAACTCAAAGAAAATGTTTTTGTTTCACGCTGCTTTGCATTCTGATGCATTCAGGCTCTGGTTCAAGATGAGGAAAACAAAGCTACGATTATCCTCTTTTTGCTTAATATTTATTTACAAGTATGTATATAAATGTTCCTTCGAGTGGTTTATTATGATTGTTGTATAGAGAACACTTGAATGACAAAAACACATCTTTCCACCAGCTAGGGTCTGGAAGATATATGTGGTCAGAATAAAATGTTTCAGACTGAGCTCAAATCCCGGCATCACCAATTAACTGAAGTGTGTGATCTTAGGCAAATCATGTTATCTCGCAGTCACTTATCGGTGAATTTGTCAAAACTGTACTCTAGAAACAAAATGTCCCACTCATTGTGTTACTCCAAGAATAAAAGTCACCTTTCACAGAGAGCCTAGTGACCACAAAAATGACAGCGTTGTGCGGTATAAATCAACATAACATATGTCGCACCTCATGCACTTGGTTTATTGTTTGGTTAACTTATGATGACGATTTCTTGTAATGTGGCTTTCCATAATAAGATCATGTATGAAAGCCTCATGTCACGTCCTGAAACATCATTTTCTGTCATTTCACACTGATGTCAATACATAAGCAAATGAGAGTCTCCTGTACATGCTTTGTCACACAGAGTCTGTTTTGCCTTAGGATCAGACAACAGGCCAGTATATTAGAGGTTGGGCCTGAGGTTTGCCACATCCGTTCCACAGCTCTGCACTTTCATTTCAGGGCTGCAAGTTCTGAATCATACCAGGTGGTGCGCTTAGGCGGGTTTCAAGCAGATACTCATGACAGGGGAAATAATGTCAAGGGAGATGGTGAATGACAGGTGGAATTTGCTGAGAGCAGTGTTGGTGGTAGTGTCTGCGTTGGTGCTGCAAAGAGGGATAAAGGTAGAAGTGAAAGCAGCAGCTGACACTCGTGAAGTGGGAGAATGGAAGACCAGGCTCCCGTCCTTCACCTCTCGCGCTTGGCCTAGAGGGTCACGGCCCAGACACCCGCCGCGAGAAGAGTTTGTCCATTTACCAGACGACCAGGTACCCTGGTACAGGAACATACGGATGTGTCCACCTGCCTGCCCAGCAGCCCGCACTGGCCATGCCGACACCTGCGGCTCGGATCAGCTAGACTAAAAACCACACGTCGTTAGAGATGCCATGACGACCTAGACAACGGGAAGCACATCTGTACAAATATACACACTTAACATTTCCACACCAATCTACACGAAGAACATACTCAGTGCTCTGACGTAGGCGACAGGCATATTCACGGACGTGCATCTTTATTATTTTTACATAGGCTTTCAGAATGCAGAAACGCAAGACGCATCATGATCTCATCTATAACGCTTGCTCACGCTTCTCTTGAAACCCGTTACCACCATGAGAGGTATAATGGAAACACGATACTGGTCATGGAAATATATGCCATTATAACCCAAAAGCACCTATGCACCAAACAGACTACTTAAGCACCAGGCCCGAGTAGGCCTCAAACAAGAGCTCCCGTGGACATTAGCAAAGCAAGAGTCAGGTTGCTGATCCTGCAGAAAGAACCCGGTGGAGCAACCAGCCAAGGTCGCAATGTTGCAAACCCACATCCAAGAACAAATCATCAAAGGCACGATGTTGCAACCTCGCACTCCGCGCCTCAACGATAAAGGCACGCCGACAAATTAAACCAGACGCGCAGTAGAAAAAACAATATTAATTGTGCAGAATTCTGCCTCTTTCACGGTCCCTCCCCACGTGACCAAGCTGAACCTGACGAGATGCCAAAACCCAGGAGAGAAAAGGCGTCTGGGTCCCTCACTACGAGACACAGGCCGATAAACTTGAAAGGCTCAATGGACATCTACTACAGTGGGAGCGGTCAGCCTTCCACCTATGAATAAATCCTCACATTGTCTGCACGTACCCATATTGAAACATTGTTGCAAACACAGGTACACCGAGAGCTGGGAACAACGGTGGTCCCAGGCTGGGAAGCTCACGGATGCACCAATCAGAACATGGGGCTCTTATCTCAGACGTCAGTAATACTAGCCAATCCTCAGGAGTCTTCATGTAACAATTCTTATGTATCTAATCGTAGGGACAACCCAGATATACCACCTGACTACACCTTGTCCACTAATATCATTCTCTATATGTGTACTATACTAACCCTACCACTCGAGCAACCAATTAAGAGTGGCGATAGGTTTTTTGTTAACTTTCTGAAGTGACGCAAGTAGCGCGTCATAATGCAGTAAAAAGGGCCTGCGAGCCCCACGATTGTGTGTGTGTCAGGACGAACGCGTACGCTCCTTGACCCATCCCTGCCGTTTTGTCTAAATAAACAGCAGAGTCACCTTGCTCCTTGTGTGTGTCTCATACTCTATCTCGTCTGGGATATACGGGAGGAGTTGGGGCCTCCCTGCCGGAGGTCTGCGGACGGCCCGGCCGACCCCGGCAGAATTTCCCCCCGACAAGTTGGAGGCACTGCTGAGATCTGTTTAAGATCGACTTTTATTTTTAGTTTTTCCAGGCACTCCCGTTGCGAGGAGGCCCGGCGGCGCGGCCCCCTCTGCCGTTGCCCCCTTCTGAGGACTACAGGACCATCGCGGAGCTGCGAGAAGACCGGACAGCGCAATCCGGATATTGGCCCTCGGGAGCCGGTTGAGAAGTATCCCGCCCGCGGTCGGAGAGTGTCCAGACGTGGTCCAGACGAGGGGAGGTGGCGAGCCGCTTGGAGGGGTGCACGCAGTCGAGCGGCCCTGCATCGAGAGAACTTGGTGAGCATGACACGCACAACAAGCAATGCGAAATTGTGAGGGAGGGGGAGGAAGTAAATAAGGGAGGAGGGAGGTATTGTACAGATGTGCGGCGAAGGTTTAACTGAGTGTTGCCAATGGAATGAATGGTAGCGAAACGAGTGCGAGAATAGTCGGCTAACGTTACGCGAAAGAGGGGGGCGGGGCACGAAAACATCACGTGCAGCCGCTCGTAAGACACTGATGGCCTAAATTGCGACTACGTGTGAGGGTGGGTGTGTGTGGTTTCCTACGACTTGACATTTATTGATCAATGAGTAGATGAGGTTTCCTATTGTTCGAGCAAGAAACTCGATAGGTAGATGACGTTTCCCTGTGGGCGGTAGCTAGTTACATAGTTGCCCAAAACGGAAGATAATTGGCTGGTTAAGCCCTCCTGTTGAGGGGCGTATCACACGCGAGGCGACGCAGCGTGCGCAGTCCGGTTATATTATTGATGAGATTACCTTGTTCCAGGAGAGACAGGAAGACAGCTGTAGGGTTAGCGGGGTAGATTGCAAGTGTATTTTGAACTTAAAGAACATAACAAGAATATACCAGTAGCTCGAAGAAATCGGTGACGTCACCAGTAGGGATTTAATAAGATATCGCGAGCACAAGAAACTTTGGGTTGAGAGTGGTGGGGAAGAGAAAAATGATAAAGGAGCGGATACGGAGATAAACGATAGACGAGTGGATTGAAAGAGGAGAAGGGGAAAGGGGCGTGGCTGCGCACAGAGAACGCCGGCCACGGCAAGTGTAAAAGGGGGAGGAGAACGGAGAAACAGGACGACTGTATAAGATCGTCGTAAGGGGTACGCAGCCGCAGGGGGCTGCGTGCGCTTCGGCCGCAGGGGGCCGTAGAGGAAGGAATATAATATAACATCATATTTATTATTATTGCATAATCTGTCAAGGGATTGTCGTAAGTCCCCACACTTGCGGGGCAAGGTAAGCAATACGAGGTTGTATATTGTAAACTGCTGGTAAAGAGAAGGGTAACAAGGGGAGGGCCACTATGTCATACGGGAGAGGGTCGGGAGGGTGGGGGAACACCCTCACTACCCCATTACAACACATATGCACCACACTGCCACCACATAGGGAGAAATTAATTAAGTACAGCATAGAGTGGACCCAGGGGACGGACAACAAAATGTTAACACCATGGCCGCCTAATGGTAGTTTCGATCCATATGCCCAACATTCACTACTAAACCATCTGCACAATACATACAAGGGGAAGAAGTTGGCAAACCATGTGGAGGTGTTTAACTTATGGAGGATGTTCCAGGGGTCCCGACCAGGACCAAATGGAATGTTCACTATGGGGGAAACACCGGAAGAAAAGGAGATTAAGAAAGAAGGAACGGATGGGGAAAAGGGGTGCGAAAGCACAAAGAATACGGGGAACGGAGGACAGGGAGGAGAAAAGATTGATAAATCAAACGACATAAAAAAGGAACGGAACAATGAGACACCCATAACACCGGGAGTGAAAACAGAGGGAGGAGGGTTGTACCCTTTAAGAGAATTAGGAGAAATAGAAGGACAGTTCAGGGCGGCTGAAGGATACTCGAACCCGGCATACAGCCCTCCACCATATGTGGCTCATAGGAAGATACCAATGGGGGAAGAAAGGATTGGAGAAGAGCAGACTGTAGAGATAGGAAACGATGAGTGGGTAGCTGCACAGATATTATTGAAATTACGAGGCTCACTAACTGGAGAAGAAAGGGAGGCGGTAAGGAGAACAGACGAGGATAGTGCCAGAGAGAGTGAAATGAGGGGAGAGGAGCTACTATGGCAGAAGGAAGAGATTTTGGAGGAAAAATTAGCAAAACTAAGGGATGAGCAGAATGAATTGATCAAACAACTTGAGAGGGAGGAAAGAGAGAGAGTGAGGAAAAGGAAAGAAGGTAAGAACGAATTGGAAAAATTAAGGGAACGAAATGAGGAGCAAAAGAGAGAAGCTGAAAGGGTGAAAGCAGCAGCAGATAGGGTATCAAGAGTAGTGCTGAGGGAGAAGAAGAAGGAAGAAGAAGAAAAGGAAAAGGAAATGGAAATATGGAGAAGGAGGGTACTATCAGAGACAGCTAAGAAATATGAAGAGGGGAAGGTAATAGAGAGTATAGTAGAAAGAGAAAGGGTGAAATGGGAAAGGAAGAAAGAGGATGAAAGAATATTGGAACAGATGAGCAACGAAGTAATGGAGGAATTGAAAAGAAAAAGGGAGGAAAATAGTAGGGAAATGGAGGAGAGAAGTGAAGGGGGAAGAGAAGGGAGGAGTAGGGAGAGTGAAAGATGGGGAGATGTATATAAAAGTAGAGAGGTAGCAACAACATCAGCACTAGGGGGAACAGTTGGTAACAACGAAAGGGGAGAAAGAGACTTAATAGACTTAAAAACAGTAACAATAAAAGGAAAAAAGGCAGAGTGGGGGGTGCCATTTATGAATGACTTTTGCAGTGAGGAGGAAGAAGGAGTGGAGAAGGATGGAAGAAAGAGTGAAAGGGAAAGCTTAGATAAGCTATACCTCACTAGAACAAACATAGATTCGCCCTGGATGAGTAGAAGATGGGAGGAGCTGGAGAGAAGTAAGGAGGGAGTGAAAAGAATAGGGGAAACACAAACCCATGAAACCACGCCACCCACATCTCCATCACGCCCTCCCACGTCACACCATGTTCAACCACCGCACGCTCACTGCACAGAATAAAGCTCGCGCCCTTCATGAACGAAATTACACCTTATGCATGTCGGCTTAGGGACCTCCCTAGTCGCAGGCAAGACAGACAAATAGACATACCCATATTGAACACAGGAAATGACGAAAAAAAGGGAAAGGCAGAAGAGGGAGGTAGGAGCAGAGGTAGTAAGGAAGAATTTGAAGTAGTAAAGGAAACGGGGAAGAGGAGGGGTGTGAAGACTCAATATTATGGAGCGTAAAGGGTGACACAAGACAGAATTTAATGCCACTGTTGGAGAGAGGAGGGGTTAGACCACAGTATGTACCTTGGAAACATACGGATAAAGAAAATATAAAATGTAGGCTCCCATCACTAAGTGGAGGTGCGGGTAAGTGGATATATGAAATGGAAAAACACACCGCAGGACAGAAACTAGCAGTAGGAGATGTGAAGGGCCTGTTAATATCAATATTAGGGGATAGAGCGGATGACATTTGGAAAAGAGCGGGATTCCATGGGGTAACAATAACGAACACATCGCATGATGGGGCACCATTTGCAAACTGTAGACATGCGCTATGGCAGGCACTGAGAGTGCAGTACCCAGACACATCAGACATAGGAGCCATTACTTCCCGTAAGATGGGTGAAAATGAGGACCCTGTTGATTATATCCAGGATATTCAAGAGAAGTGGCGCATGGAAACTAGAGAACAATGGGACAAAACACCAGCCATATTTTATCATATACTAGTACAAGGGCTCCCAGAAGGGGTTCGGAAACAACTAAAGAAAGTAGTGGGGATGGAAGCAAAACCATGGCCAGAAATACAACTGACTATAGTACATCACTGCAGGACATGGCAAGGAAAAATGAAACAAAAGGAAGAGGATAGGAAAACAGAAGAGGCCACACTAGTACAGAAAAAACTTACTAAATACACAATGGAAGGGGCACTAATAACTACGCCCACACCAATGGCCCAAAGCCCAACGCAAGTAGTGGCTGCACAAGATCCCGCCCAAATAGCGCCTCCACAAGGTGTAATACAGCAAGTGCCGCCTCTGCAATTACACGCACCAAACATGGGAGGAGGGTACCCAATGCAAGGAACTGGGTATTATAGTTATAACAGAGGGAGAGGAGGGTTTATGAGGGGGAGAGGATACGGATATAATACCCAACAACAGGCTGGGGGACTTAGAAATTACTACCCCACAGGGCAACCCGTATACCAGGACAACACAGGGAGCTTCCCATGGCAAAGCAGGGAACCACCCGTGTGTTGGAGCTGCGGACTATTAGGACACATGTCACGTACATGTAGGGTCAGGCCAGGAACACCAGCATGGAATGAACAAGCACAACCTAGGACCTCACAAGAACAGCAGGGCATACAACAACAGCAGATGTCACAAAAAGGGAGTGACCCACAACAACAAACAACACAACAGCCACAAACCTATTCACTGCCACAACAACAAATAACACAGCAACTGCCACCGCCACAACAACAAGTAGCGTTAATACAACCACCACCCCAAACTCAACAAACGCAATTGGGTAGGGTGACGGTGTTGGGACACAACCCTTACACAGGGAATGGCCAATCATTGTACCCCCAATAGGTCAGCCCACAGACGGCCTTGGTGTGTCCCATCCTGTCAGTAACACCTAATAGTGCGGAGGAACCACGCATAGAGGTAACGATAGGTGACAAAAAATTATCATTTCTTGTTGACACCGGGGCAACCCGGTCTTGCATAAGGGAAGGTAAATTTAAGATGTCAGGCGAAGCCATGAACACCCAAGGATTTTCTGGGGCTAAAGGGTTGGTTCCATTTACTGATAACGTTCCCTTATCTATTGGAGATTATGATCCGTCAGTTCCACTTTTGTATTATAGTGCCTCACCAGTAAATATACTGGGGAGAGACATAATGAACAGGTTGAATATGACGATCTCCTTTACAGAGGATGGCATAATTTGCTCTACTCCAGGGATTAACATGCTCGCAGCACGACAGATTTTGCAAGCATACTGTGGACAGACAGCGATTAGGGCGGAGCCAGTAGATGGCGAGCTATTCCAGTATGGCACAGACATGGCATTTGCATGGATGCCAGGGATAGAAGGGAAAATATGGAGGAGGCCAGCAGCCTATCTGTTCCGACCAGAAACACCAGTTAATGAACTGGAAGGGAAGGTGTTTGTAATGGACATTGAGAGCATTATTGCAACAGCTGATTATGTTGCTGTGCACGCCCAAGATAAAGAAGGGAGAGCATGGAGGGCGGTGATAGCACTAGCAGAAGGATGTAGGCTGACCCAGGTGTCAGATGAAGAGCTGTTCTCAGAAGAAAAGGAAGAAGATGAAATGGTGTTCATGATGAGTGTAGAAATATGGCTAAGAGTGGCTCACAAACAAGTAGCACAGAAAATTGCAATGGCACTTGAGGCACCCGCAGGCACCCCAGTCCCATTTTTTAAGGAGGATATGTCAAAGGTGCCCAAATCATTATGGACTATTAGCCCTTATGACGTGGGATGCATAAAAAGCATAGGGGGTGTAAGGATAAAATTGAAAAAAGGTGCCATACTACCAAGAGTGAAACAGTACCCATTGTCAAAAGAGGCAGATGAAGGCATATATGAAACCATAACGGCCCTTATAAACAATGGCATATTGGTCCCCTCAGAATCACCATGTAACACAGCTGTGTACCCGGTGCGCAAGGCTAAAGGGGGGTCTTGGCGCTTCATACAGGACCTCAGACCCTTGAACAACATAGTAGAAGCAGAGTATCCAGTAACAGCAAACCCGGCCACAATATTGTGTGGCATTCCAGCAGAAGCATCACGATTTACAGTGATTGACCTTAAAAATGCTTTTTTCTCAATACCATTACACCCAGACTCACAAGATTTGACAAGCTTCACTTACCGAAATACAAAGTGGAAACATACCAGATTACCACAGGGGTATTGTGAATCACCCTCAATTTTCAATAGAGTAATACAGATGGATTTGGGTAACGTTGAGGTGGAAAGCACGGTGTTACAGTATGTGGATGACATAATAATTTGCAGTACAAACGAAAGTAAATGTAGAGAGGACTCCTTAAAGATGTTGACAATATTGGCTGAAAAGGGGTACAAGGTAGACATGGAAAAGATACAATACTGTCAGGAACAGGTACTTTACATTGGCCAACTGATATCCCAACATGGAAGAAGGATTGCACCACAAAGAGCACAGGCCATCTCAAGCACTCCCGTGCCACAGACTGTGAGAGAACTGCAGCAATTTCTGGGGCTGTGCAACTACTGTAGAGCATGGGTATTTGATTACAGCTCATACATAGGACCCCTGCTTGAGGGTTTGAAGGAAGCAAATAAAGGGGAGAAAAAGTTGGGATGGACTATGGAAATGAGGGAGGCATTTGACGAATTGAAAGACGCGATATCAACTGCTCCAGTACTGGCATCCCCAGACTATGAGCGACGCTTTTTTATATTTTCACATTGCGACTCAGCAGTGATGAAGGCAGTATTGGCACAAAAAACGAGCATGGGATATAAACCAGTAGCATTTTACAGCGGACACTTAGACCCTGTGATGTTAGGCCACTTCCCTTGTGAACAAGGTCTCGCTGCAGCTGCCTTTGCAGTAGAAAAAGCATCAGCAATAACTATGGGGTGTCCAACTACACTGTTTGTGGAACATGCATTATTTGCGATATTGAACAAACCTAAGTCCACACTAACGACACAGAGGGCATCAGGTTATGAGATTATTTTGTCTAAAGCTGAACTAGCAATTGTTAGATGTAGCACGGTTAACCCTGCAAGGTTCCTAGCAGAAGTAATTGAAGAGGGAGATTACGCCCACGACTGCACCCAAATAACTAAAATGTACTCATGTACTAGAAAAGTTGAAGAAAACGCACTAGAGGGAGGTGAGCTTTTGTTTATTGATGGGTCATCAACTATTGATCAAGGAGATGGGATACGAAGGACTGGGGCAGCAGTAGTAAAAATGATGGAGGCTCCGGTGTGTGTGGCTATGAAATGTGTACAGTTACCACAGCATTACTCTGCTCAAGCCGCTGAACTAGTTGCACTAATATTGGCACTGAAAGAAAGTTTTAACAAACGTGTAACAATATATTCCGACAGTGCATATGTTACATCCACTGTCCACTCAGGGCTAACAAAATGGAGGAGAAGAGGGTTTAGGAGAGCTGACGGCACTCCAGTGCAACATGCCCTCTTGTTGGCTGAATTAATTGAAGTAATAAACGACCCCCAAGAGCTAGCCCTAGTAAAATGCACCGAACACACCAATGGTGAAGACCATGTCTCAAAAGGGAATGCAGCAGCAGACGCACATGCGAAATATGCTGCATACTTTGGTGAGATATGGAACCCCACAGACTCACAGAGAGGGAGAGGGAGGGGAATAGCTAGGGAGATGTTAATAAAAGAAGGGTACACCCATCTCCCAGCCACACAGATTATGGAACTACAAGCGGCTGCACCAATGGCCGAAAAAGAAGTATGGGTAAAAAGAGGATGTACAATGTCCCCAACCGACGCACTATGGCGCCAGGGTGGCACGGGGAAAGTTGTAATACCGTTGGCACTGTTAAATACCGCCCTGAGCCAATTACATCACCCTGCCCATACAGGCAAGGAAATAATCGCAGCACGAATTAGAGAAGATTGGTTTTGTCCTGAGTTAAACTCTCATGTGTCAAATTTTATCAGCAATTGCCTCACATGTCAACAGTTTACGGCCGGTCATACTTTAAAAGTGATAAGAGGTACCATACCCCGGCCAGAAGGACCTTTTCGGCACCTTCACATTGACTATGTTGATATGATCAACATATGTCAAGGTAATAGGTATATGATTGTACTAGTATGCCCATTTTCTAGGTGGATTGAAGCAGGGCCCTGTTCACACCCTGATGCGTTTAGAGCAGCCAAATTCATAGTAAGGGAGGTCTTCCCCAGGTGGGGAGTGTGCGAGGTGTTAAGATCAGACAACGGCCCACATTTCGCAAACGAAATGTTCCAACATATCACATCCCTGCTGAACATTAAACACAAATTTGCATGTGCATACCACCCACAGGCTAATGGCGTATGTGAACGCCTGAATGGCTTATTGAAGGAGGCAATTGCAAAAATACAACAAACAACAAAGAAAAGTTGGTTGTATTGCCTTCCGTTAGCTTTATTTGAACTTAGAAATAGGCCAGGGTCCGACCACCACCTCACCCCTCACGAAGTGGTTACTGGACGTCAAATGCGCCTTCCCCTAACCCCAACGTCAAGGGCATTCACCGACCACGAAAGTTCAGCGAGTGTGTTAGGTGATGAAATGTATCAATATGTGTCTTCTTTGATTACTAGTGTCGTGTTTGTGTCTCAACAGCTCGAGCGCACACGGGGCGGGTCTACCAGCAATCAAGAAAAAGGCGCAAGTACAGAATTGGGAAAGGAGAACTTGTGCAAACTTGCCAAAGGTGACCACGTGCTACTTCGCAATTTCAATAGAAAGTGGAACGAGAAGAGGTTCACTGGCCCCCATCTGGTAGAGGACGTATCAACAAGAGCAGTAAAACTAAAGGATAAGCGTGCCTGGAACCACCTACATGACGTAAAGATCTACAAACTGCAGACCCGCCCCAGCGCCAACGACAGGTCCATTGGAAGAACAGCAACAACATCCCCGACAGCGGAAGAAAGTTCCACCACAGACAACGACCCAATTGTTCCCTCGGAGACGATAACTGACGAAGAAGGGGGTGATCCCCTACTGCCCACCCCATGGTCACACGCTCAAAGAGTAAAAATACTTCCGCCATCTGAGCGCAAACCCCCCCATTGACTGCTAAGTACAGTTGTAACTAAAACTGAAGGACATTGCTTGCACCAATACACATGTAAACACGTGAATGTTCTCCTTTTTTCTCTCGCACATACAGGAACTGCGTAATATTGTATTGTTAAGAAAAAGCTAATTAACAAGTTCAGTGTACAGGCGTAGATGGTGCTGCCAGACGATAACTACCCAGAAGAATTGTCACACCAATTTGTATACGAAATAAAAAGGCCAACATACCTAAAAAGGAGAAGGGTACGTGTCTACTACACAGCCTTCCTCCTGGCCATAGAATATTACATGCCCCACCTCCGCCCATACTTGCCGGTCCTAAGAGACCGATCACTTAGAGTAGCGTGGGAGCAGCTCTTCGCCTGGGCACTGAATGACTACTTGATAGGGAGAGCTTAAAGGAAACAAAACTAACATTTAATAACGAGCACTTTTGAGAATTTTTAGGCGGGCAACTTTAACGTCGCAAGAATACGCTGCCAGGACTGCAGCAAGGTAAGAGCAAAATGCCGGTGAGATTAGCATATGTAATAAAAATAATAGGGATTTTTATGATCACCGGGTTCTTGGCTGCCTCTGTCTGGCAGTACAGCTATGCTATCGATTTTATTGCTGCACCCAAACCTAATATACCCCCGTTCCCTGCTGCAACAGGTGTTACGTCAGGTGGTAATAGTAATTTTGCACCCAAGCAAAATAGAGTTAAACGCAGCACATACTCAGACAATAAAGGTATTGATAATTATGTACAAGATTCAGCACACGTCGCAAACAACATATGGTACCAGCACATGACCCGCATTGGTAAGCAGACAACCGAGGATAGCTGTTACGTTTGCTCATTAATACCATACGCCATAAGCGCTTCACGAACATTTGTTGCCACAGAAATAGATGAAAAAACAGCACAGTGCATAATATATTTGGCCCTGTTCCAAACGAAAGGAAGATTTCAAGGAACAGTAGTGCACATGACATGGAAAACACGAGACTCATACCCATATGAAAACAACTTCCTCAAGACCTATCTGAGTTATCACAAGACCAGTTTACATGCTGAAGCATTCAGGTACATAACAAGTGGCCCTGCAAAAGGAGAAACAAAGAAGGTAACACTGCAGTATCTACCATGTGATTGGTACGCCACTGAAGTTCCGGGTAAACAAGGATGCTGGGAGAGGCCGCTACTGACGATAACAGGAAAGGTGTATCTGGGCAACAGCTGGGAGATAGGAGTGATTGGCAGCAACATGGTAACAAAAGAAACTATCTCAACTATCGAGACACACAATCATCGATGTTGGACGACGTGGATCAAGTATGTACCAATGCTCACGTGGGTAGAAGAAGATGAAGACCCAATAACTATACTACCATTGACTGCGCCCAAAGTATGCTACCAGCATAAAGGAGAGGTGGACGTAGGATATAACACCAATTGTGCAACAGTGATGGAGTTACCTGAGGGGGGAGCGGGAACAGCAGTAATAATGGACCATTATTGGGCCTGCGGAGAAAAGGCATATCATACACTGCCTCCCCTGTGGAATGGTGTGTGCACAATGGTACACGTCAATGTACCATCACTAGTGGTACCTAAGAAGAATGTCGATGTGGCGAAATTTCCTAAAATGGATGAAGGGGATAGGAGAAGAAAGAGATCTGCACCACTTCAGAAGGAACAAGAGAACAGGACCAACAGCAATGATACTGTCCTAAATAGGAGAAAAAGACAAGGAGAGCCACTGACAGGAAATTACCTGTGGGGAAGGTCGGAAACGGAACTAACATCAATACCGCCAGAACACAGACTATTCAGCAGAGCAGCAATGTTCTTCTCCTCAATAATACATCCGGGACTGCAGGCATACGCAAACGCAAAATGGCTCCAAATAACCAGATGGGAACTAATGATGACCATCAATTCAACAGTAAATGGGTTCAACGCAATTAAAGAGGAGCTGCGAGCTGTAAGGATGGTAGCACTCCAGAACAGATATGTATTGGACCTTCTCACAGCAATGGAAGGAGGAGTTTGTGCAAAGATAGGACAATCTTGCTGCACGTTCATACCTGCCAACGATGCTGACAATGGTACACTGACAGAAGCAGTTTCACAATTGGCCCAGATGCACTCCAAAATGATGGATGAAAGTAACGGTGTAGACAAGGATAAGAGCTGGTTTTCACTATTATGGTCATGGATGCCATCTTGGCTGTCAGATGGACTGAAAATAATAGTGGGGTGTACTATTTTGGCTGGAGCTACCCTGATCATAATTAGATTTTGGAAGGCCCGGAAGGCACGCACGACTGACGAGTTGCTGGAAATGGTGGGAATGCACCCCTTAATGCCAGCAGATGACGGCCAGCATACAGGTGTGATAATACAAGAAAGGGAGAAGTTGCGCACCCAAATCATCACCAATCATCTAGACCCACCATCAGTGAAGATCGAGAACCCAAGGAACCCCAGGAGCTACATAGGAAGATGGGTATACTGTACTCCTGGAGGAACATGTGAATATATGTATTGGTCATTTGAAGATCATGTAAACCATTATGGACATCTCGGAGGGATAACTAAGATATGGAGGGTAAGAGGAGATAACGAGAAGGATATGTTTGTGGTCGACAAGTCGACCAGAGGGGGGACTGAAGTGGGAGAATGGAAGACCAGGCTCCCGTCCTTCACCTCTCGCGCTTGGCCTAGAGGGTCACGGCCCAGACACCCGCCGCGAGAAGAGTTTGTCCATTTACCAGACGACCAGGTACCCTGGTACAGGAACATACGGATGTGTCCACCTGCCTGCCCAGCAGCCCGCACTGGCCATGCCGACACCTGCGGCTCGGATCAGCTAGACTAAAAACCACACGTCGTTAGAGATGCCATGACGACCTAGACAACGGGAAGCACATCTGTACAAATATACACACTTAACATTTCCACACCAATCTACACGAAGAACATACTCAGTGCTCTGACGTAGGCGACAGGCATATTCACGGACGTGCATCTTTATTATTTTTACATAGGCTTTCAGAATGCAGAAACGCAAGACGCATCATGAACTCATCTATAACGCTTGCTCACGCTTCTCTTGAAACCCGTTACCACCATGAGAGGTATAATGGAAACACGATACTGGTCATGGAAATATATGCCATTATAACCCAAAAGCACCTATGCACCAAACAGACTACTTAAGCACCAGGCCCGAGTAGGCCTCAAACAAGAGCTCCCGTGGACATTAACAAAGCAAGAGTCAGGTTGCTGATCCTGCAGAAAGAACCCGGTGGAGCAACCAGCCAAGGTCGCAATGTTGCAAACCCACATCCAAGAACAAATCATCAAAGGCACGATGTTGCAACCTCGCACTCCGCGCCTCAACGATAAAGGCACGCCGACAAATTAAACCAGACGCGCAGTAGAAAAAACAATATTAATTGTGCAGAATTCTGCCTCTTTCACGGTCCCTCCCCACGTGACCAAGCCGAACCTGACGAGATGCCAAAACCCAGGAGAGAAAAGGCGTCTGGGTCCCTCACTACGAGACACAGGCCGATACACTTGAAAGGCTCAATGGACATCTGCTACAGTGGGAGCGGTCAGCCTTCCACCTATGAATAAATCCTCACATTGTCTGCACGTACCCATATTGAAACATTGTTGCAAACACAGGTACACCGAGAGCTGGGAACAACGGTGGTCCCAGGCTGGGAAGCTCACGGATGCACCAATCAGAACATGGGGCTCTTATCTCAGACGTCAGTAATACTAGCCAATCCTCAGGAGTCTTCATGTAACAATTCTTATGTATCTAATCGTAGGGACAACCCAGATATACCACCTGACTACACCTTGTCCACTAATATCATTCTCTATATGTGTACTATACTAACCCTACCACTCGAGCAACCAATTAAGAGTGGCGATAGGTTTTTTGTTAACTTTCTGAAGTGACGCAAGTAGCGCGTCATAATGCAGTAAAAAGGGCCTGCGAGCCCCACGATTGTGTGTGTGTCAGGACGAACGCGTACGCTCCTTGACCCATCCCTGCCGTTTTGTCTAAATAAACAGCAGAGTCACCTTGCTCCTTGTGTGTGTCTCATACTCTATCTCGTCTGGGATATACGGGAGGAGTTGGGGCCTCCCTGCCCGGAGGTCTGCGGACGGCCCGTCCGACCCCGGCAGAATTTCCCCCCGACACTCGTTTCACGGGTGGATGTAAATAAACAAGGTTGGCAGGGTTTTTAGAGGAGTGGTCACTGGGCCAAAGGGACCCAGGTAGGAGGAGAGAAGGGAGGGGTCTGACCAAGAGAGAGGGTGACCATGGGAGATGAGAGAGGGAGGTCGGAGTGGGTGAGGGTGTCCAGAGTGCAACTAGCAGAGTGGGTTGGAACAGACGAGAGAAAACGAGAGGGAGAGAGAGGTGCAGAGCTCAACGAAAAGAGTAGATGCTGTGCCAGGGGAGTCCAATTGGATGTTAAATTACCCTGGAGCAAAAGGTTGGAGGAGGTATAAAGTAAGGTGGAACAGAAATCAGCCCATTCAGAGAAGAACAGAGAGGTAGCTCCAGAAGGCAGCAAAGGTCTCAAAGTAAGAGTAGAGCTGAGTGGGTAAGATGGAAGAGGGAATCCACTCCAGGAAGATTAAGGCAACCACCCCCCGCCAGTACAGAGAGGTTGTGTCTTGGAAATGATCTTAGAGCCGCCAGAGAGGATGGAGTCAAAGGCGACTTAAACTTGCTGCATCTCCACCTCCTCCTGCTGCACCTTCTCCTCCTCCAACCTCTCCTGTATCGCCACTTCCTCGTGCAGCACCATCTCCTCCCCGAACCATTCCTATTTCTCCATCTCCTCCTCCTGTATCTTCATCTACTCCAACCTCCTGCTACACCATCACGCCTCCAATCCCTCCTATTTATTCATGTCCTCCTCATACAGCTTCACCTCTTTCATCCACTCCTGCTTCATCACCTTCTCCTGGTGCCCCATCTCCTCTTTCAACCACTCCTATTTCTCCATCTCCTCTTCCTGCTTAACATACTCCAAGCTCAGCTGTGTCCCCACCTTCTATTGCTGCGCCATCTCCTTCTCCAACGACTCCTGTTTCTCAATCTCCTCCTCCTGCACCTTGACCTCCTTCAACCTCTTGTGCATCTCCACCTCCTACTGCTGCTCGTTAGCCTTCATCCTGAAAACACACCTTCATTCTCCACCCCCTCCTCTCCCTATGTCCTCTAGACCCCACTGCCACACAGCATGCTGCTACTCCTATCCCACACCTGTGCAACCTTATTGCTCATACCCTTAGTACACCAGGTCCCTACCTCCTCGGATGGGTCTTTCTAAACACATTGCCCTTGAGTCTGATCACTTCCCCTTCTCCCCCGTCAGGGATGACTTTCCCTTCCTTGCAGGGAGCCACATCCCATGCATTCAATGGGACGGGCTGATATGTCTGTTGTGGAGTATTCACCATGTGCACTAAAGTGTGCAGAATCTCACTCTTCTATGAGTCCTCCTGTTCTTTTCGGACATACACAGCATGCATCTTTCTCAGCAGGTTTGACAGTAAACCTGACATTGTCGGATTAGTGATAATAAATCCGCAGGAATAACATTGGGACATCCAATGCACTGATGCCTCAATACCTATGTGTATTTTCAATCTGTAAATGATGGATCCCACGAGGGTCTTCCATTCGACTTAAAATGGCGGTAATAGAGCAATCACCGCTGGGGCGTACAGGGCCGGGATTGAACCCCTGAACAAGGAGTGGAAAGCTACACACACCCTGGTGCTTCTTTCGGGTGTGAATAGAGTCAACATTTATTTATTTTAAGATGAGAGAACGGTTATGCGCTGAGCCCTTTCTCCCATTACAAAAGTAAAACAAAATAGTAAGCTTGCTGCTGCCACAGAAATAGAAAAAGGGCAGTGTCCCTTTTCTATTTCTATGGTGTGCTCAGCATAGAATGGAAGGAAGTGGCTGGCAGAGCCAGGAGCCACGGGCCTTTAGGTAAGTTGGAGGGGTGGGTTGGTTGAGGATGAGGTGGGATCTTGGATGGGGGTAGGGAGGAGGGCTGGGGAGGGGCTGAGGTGCTGAGATGGCGGCATCTGGTGAAAGTGTGAAGGTGGCTAATGGATTGTGGGTAGAACCTGTGTTTTTGCACCAGTGTTTCCAGCCCCCTGACGAGCTGGGTGCCCTTATATGGGAACACATCTATTTTTATTGACTTCTCTCTAATTGTACAATTAGGTGGGATATCCAAGACTGTTGTCCTTTACAATGACTTTTTTCTATGTTTATGCTGACCTTCTTGCTGCTGAGCTCCCCTCCTGACTCACATCTCTTGCCTCACTGCTTACACCTTCCCTCACCACTAACCAGAGTCTTCCCCCTGTTTTCCCTGCCACACTAGCACTTAAGAGCTTGAGGTCACGGCTCATGATTACCGGGCTAGACTGCCTACCCGCTGACACTTACTTGTCCTAGGTGGGTCCACTGTATTGTACCCGGTATCTGTCCAATATACCCCTTCTCAAACCTGGTCATCATACCACTTGACCTCTACCCATTCTAAGAGGCTCAATGCACCCTGTGTATCCACTATATTATGTTTTGTGCACTCCTTTGTTACCTAAAGAACTGGTTTCGCTGTATGAATGCAGGCACATCATTTAAATAAATAAATAAACCCCAGATCAGGGAGACTGACATTGGCAGAATCGCGCATTTGTTCATGAAGGTGACAAGACCCCAACGAAGGCAAAATGACTGATCAACAAAACGTTTACATCCTGCGATGCTCAAAAGTGCGCCCTGACGTTCTGTCGAGAGCAACGAGGACCGGCTTTAATGGCGCACATGGCAGCCATGGCAGCCAGGCCTGAGCCTTGGCATCCAGCGCCAGTGTTCCTATTTCCAGGCTCCTGGCAGCCCTGCCAGCACAGGGTTCCTGAACACACCGGCGTGCAGAATAAATCCGGATTATTCACAGTCGTTTTGGCAGCGAACATTTCACTGCAGTGAAGGCTCTGGTATAAATAAAACTTCTGGGAGCCATTAAATTCCATTTAAAAGCACATTTATACAGAAACCTGCAGAGCCAGGAGTGTGTGGAAGCAATGGAGGGAAAATATAAGGACCCCACGTTCCCTCTCCATCTCTCCTCGCTGAGTACCTCTACCTCAGCCTCATTAGTTTAATCGGTCGCACTCTGTAGGCGACCACACTCTCTCCAGCTCTCAAAAAATCTCTCCTTTTATGTCCCTCTGTTTTTTTCTGTCTTCATACATTCCTCTTTAGCGATCTCTATTTATTAAGCAGTGCAAGCTCTCAATGGGCCCGATACATGGCAAAGGGCGCAAAGATCCAGCAAAGCCTGCGCGCCTAGAAAGAAAATATGAGCGCTACCTGAATTCATGGAAATATTCACGGAAAGTAACCCTATGCGTGAGTCGTTGCCCGAACGTCCACGACACGCCCACATGCAGAGCCATTCCAGCCACGGATACAGATCTTTGTGTACTCCTCACGTGCAATGCATTGCACCCCGGAAAAACTGCCTGTGAAACCCCACAACCAGGCCAGCACCCTTGCAGGGGTACATGGGGTCCCCCGTAACTATTCCCAGTATCCCCTCAACATGCGTACCACATATTGTACAATTGTCATTTATGTGTGTCCGAATAAACCATTACTGCACCCCGCTGCTCTGCTTACGCGTACCCCTTAGTCCGATCAGAAACATGATTGTGTACACACACCCCTAAATCCAGCCCTCAGAACTTACCTCTGCGTAGTGATTACTATGCACAGGTTTCGTTGCGCCTTACTACGATGGCGGTTAGATCGAGTGCTTTGCATGGACATTTCCCTAACCAGATGTTGCGTGGACAGACCCATCAATACGCTTGGCTATGCACATCTCTAGGCGTCTGATGGACTGCCAGCAAGCCGTCCCTCGTAACACCCACATTTTCCCTTGTTCTTCCCCATTATGAGTGTTCAGCCCCCTACTCCGGTCTTTGCGCAGACCATGCCCTTGCTCAGGGAGGTGTCTCGTGCAAGACACTTGGCCGCTCACAGAGACATGCCGAGTCTGCACAAAGTCTCAGCAAAGTATGAAAAAATCCTGAATGAATCGATAAACCCCTGTTTGGTTTGGTGCGCAATGTACATACACACACACACACAGTCTCTCTCTCTCTCTCTCTCTCTCTCTCTCTCTCTCTCTCTCTCCCTCCCTCCCTCCCTCCCTCCCTCCTTCCCTCTCTCTCTCTCTCTCTCTCTCTCTCTCCCTCCCTCCCTCTCTCTCTCTCTCTCTCTCTCTCTCTCTCTAGAGGAAGCGGGGAAGAAGAGCACCACAAACATTCAATAGGATCGCTCTGATTGGCAAACCCCATTGAGTGGTTGCGGACGCTTGCATGAAATTGTGAGGTGGCGATAATAACTACAGGATACCAGGCGGCAGTAGGGAGCTCTCTTTGTGATTATAAGTAGGTGAGCAAATTGCCAGTTGTTGAGTGACTGAGAACATTTATATAGCCCTAATCACATTCTAAACTCTGTCTTTGTCCTAGCACCCAGGCCTGCTCAAGTAGGAAGCAGTATTTTAAGTAGAATAAGAACTTGAGAAGATCTCTAAAGCATCGAGAAGAAATATTTCGGGCTACGACGACCTATAGAGTTTACCCTCAATTCCAAAGTAGCCATGGAACATTTCAAAGATGTGTGCCTATACAGATTTCTATTTAAAATTGATCCTGATAACCCCCGGAAAAACACCACAGAGAAAAAAAGGGCTTCCTTGGTTTACACCAAAAAATACTGTTTTTGTTTCCCCCTTCAAGGAGTGCCTTAGTATGATCAGGAATGGGAGGATGATTGCGCGGCGGGGGGGGGTAAATAGGAGGCTGATGAAGAGGCTTGGCATACAATAGGACAAAGGCGTTACTGCCCCCCTCAAAATAGCCGTTGCCCTCTGACAAATATGTGAATTCAAAAAAATGGCTTAATATAGATTTTTCAGTGTCTCTATTTTTGCCCCCAGACCCTCGTTTTCCTCTCGTCGAATGTAGGGTTTGAATAAGACATGAACAAACAACAACAAATATATGTTACATAATTAGTTTGTAAAATAAAGTATTTTTTAGTGGACTCCTGCTACTTTGAACAATTGTAGCCATTTCTGAGCCTTTTCATGTGACCATTAATATAATAACCCAAATAATGTATGTCAAAAATGTGCCACAATTCCTCAAAATAGCCCCCAAACTGCAAGAAATACTTTTTTGATAACTAACCAGGGATGTGACATTTTTGCAGCATAGGCATCTGTGCCCTCAGGCTTTCTTTGTGGCTATTCTAGTATTTGTCAGAATAAGACATGTCCATGCACTGCAAAATATTTGTCAGTGGACAGGGGCTTTTTTGCGAAATAGTAGGCAACTGCTAGCCCTTTTTGAGAACACGCATTCACTAAGCCCCAAAAATAAAAATGGCCCCGAAATATCCCAGACTTCCTCTAAACAGCCCAGACCGCTGACAAATACTTTTGCTATTGCAAATGAAAATAGTGAATTTGCAATAGCTGCATTGACGCCCCCGGGTTCTTTGCTTCGGTCCCTGCACACGTGTTGAGATAAGGCAAGCAACAGGTGAGAGGGAGGTCGGTGTCTAAGGAGTCGGCGACAAAGTACATTGTTGCACAGTATTGTCACACTTTCAAGGCCCCTCCAAGGCACTGATGAGAACCCTCCTACCCTCCGTAGTGTGAACTTGAATACCTGTGTAAAGTTATGACTAAACCAGCTCACCACATCAACATATGTTGTTCCACCTAAGTCTTGAATTACAAAACTCAAACAAAATGTTTTTGTTTCACGCTGCTTTGCATTCTGATGCATTCAGGCTCTGGTTCAAGATGAGGAAAACAAAGCTACGATTATCCTCTTTTTGCTTAATATATATTTAAAAGTATGTATATAAATGTTCCTTCGAGTGGTTTATTATGATTGTTGTATAGAGAACACTTGAATGACAAAAACACATCTTTCCACCAGCTAGGGTCTGGAAGATATATGTGGTCAGAATTCTATGTTTCAGACTGAGCTCAAATCCCGGCATCACCAATTAACTGAAGTGTGTGATCTTAGGCAAATCATGTTATCTCGCAGTCACTTATCGGTGAAAAGTAGAAGACCTTAAAAGTGAATTTGTCCAAACTGTACTCTAGAAACAAAATGTCCCACTCATTGTGTTACTCCAAGAATAAAAGTCACCTTTCACAGAGAGCGTAGTGACCACAAAAATGACAGCGTTGTGCGGTATAAATCAACATAACATATGTCGCTCGTCATGCACTTGGTTTGTTGTTTGGTTAACTTATGATGACGATTTCTTGTAATGTTGCTTTTCATAATAACATCATGTATGAAAGCCTCCTGTCACTTCCTGAAACATCCTTTTCTGTCATTTCACACTGATGTCAACACATAAGCAAATGAGAGTCTCCGGTACATGCTTTGTCACACAGAGTCTGTTTTGCCTTAGGATCAGACAACAGGCCAGTATATTAGAGGTTGGGCCTGAGGTTTGCCACATCCGTTCCACAGCTCTGCACTTTCATTTCAGCGCTGCAAGTTCTGAATCATACCAGGTGGTGCGCTTAGGCGGGTTTCAAGCAGATACTCATTACAGGGGAAATAATGTCAAGGGAGATGGTGAATGACAGGTGGAATTTGCTGAGAGCAGTGTTGGTGGTAGTGTCTGCGTTGGTGTGGCAAAGAGGGATAAAGGTAGAAGTGAAGGCAGCAGCTGACACTCGTTTCATGGGTGGATGTAAACAAACGAGGTTGGCAGGGCTTTCAGAGGAGTGGTCACTGGGCCAAAGGGACCCAGGTAGGAGGAGAGAAGGGAGGGGTCTGACCAAGAGAGAGGGGTGACCATGGGAGATGAGAGGGTGAGGTCGGAGTGGATGAGGGTGTCCAGAGTGCAACTAGCAGAGTGGGTTGGAACAGACGGGAGAAAACGAGAGGGATAGAGAGGTGCAGAGATCAACGAAAAGAGTAGATGCTGTGCCAGGGGAGTCCAATTGGATGTTAAAGTACCCGGGAGCAAAAGGTTGGAGGAGGTATAAAGTGAAGTGGAACAGAAATCAGCCCATTCAGAGAAGAACAGAGAGGTAGCTCCAGAAGGCAGCAATGGTCAGGGTGGGGGAGGGCGAGATAACCAACCTGCACTCCATGCTCTCAAAGTAAGAGTAGAGCTGAGTGGGTAAGATGGAAGAGGGAATCCACTCCAGGAAGATTAAGGCAACCACCCCCCGCCAGTACAGAGAGGCTGTGGCTTGGAAATGATCTTAGAGCCGCCAGAGAGGATGGAGTCAAAGGCGACGACTGAGCTGGTATTGAACCATGTCTCAGTAGAAGCGAGAATGTCAAGGTCAGTGTCTTCAAGAAGGAGGCAGATGTCAGCAGAGTGTGTGTTGGCTGAGCGGGCCTTAAGAGTTTCCAGGTGGAGGAAGTGTCTGCCTTTGAAGGTTTTCTGTGGTGCAGTACAGCGGCGTGATACTTCATTCAGAGGGGGAGGGACCGAAGGGGAAGTAGGGAGAGAGGCCAGAGAAGGAATAAAGTTAATGAGGGATGGAAGGATCTGGTCAAAGAGAAGGAGTTTGGACTGAAGATCCTGAAGCAGATGGTGCCAGTGTGGTAGACATTAATTATGCAGTGTAATGAGAAGAAGCCCACCAAGAGGACTTCCCATTTGGTGCCATTAATGGGAGAAGATCTGAAAGGGCAGAGAATAGAAATACGATGAGAAAGTCCGTAGAGGCGAGAGGGAAAAGGATATCAGTGAAGATCTCTCTGGACGATGCACTGACATAAGAGTCTGAGATGGCAGGGCCAGTATTTGCACCCGGGATGTCTTATTTGCGCTTTTTCCATCCAGATTTCGTGAGAGAGGGAGGCTAGGTGATAGTGTAGCAGTTAGAGAAGATTGGAGGGATGGAGAGTGCCATCTCAGTAGCAGAGGATAGATGAGAGAAGGAAGAAAGTGGTGAAGGGCTGCACTGCGCGGTCCAGGGCCCTTACTCACAGGTGGCCTAGTAGTTAAGCAGGGCAAAATACAGTGCAGAGCACTAGGTGAGGTGCATGGTTTAGTGGTGCATAACAACAATGGAAGATGTCAAACACAGATACAATGCAATGCACACAAAATATGGAAGACGGAAAGCACACCCACCTAAATGTGTGTGTTTTTTTTTTAATGGAATGCAAAGCAGTGCACAAATGTAAAGCAAAGTCACAGTGCAGTGCACATAGAGATGTAAGACGAGAGGAGAACAGAACATGAGATGAAATTATCAATTGTAGAACACAGAGTGCTGTGTCACAAGGAGGAGGTTCAGGGAGAAAAGCCAGAATAGGTTTGGCACAGTAATGGAACAAGGAGATAGCTGGAAGAGGCAACAGGACAGTTCAGCCATCATACATGTTTGCGCAGAATGGGGAGCCTGGGGTGCTGAGGTGCAAGTTTGTCAAGCGTCAGGAAGTGCACAGGAGGCTGCAGCATCATGGGTGGTGTGGCAATAGGAGGTAAGGGGTGGCTACGGTTTATCAGCGATATTGATTGGCTCTTGAAGAAAGGAGGCAGCCAATCGCTGAATGGCGGCTCTGGAGGAGTTCCTTTGCTTTCTACAGCAAAGGGGAATCACCCATTTTGATGAAGGTGTTTCCGAACAGGAAACCAATGAAACCCCAAGTTTCTGATTTAAAAAAAACAATGCAATTCAGGGAATACAACATCCCAATTGTGCTTTATTAAGATGCAACCACAACACTGTGGCGAACGCTTACATTTTCAAGTAAATTGCTACCTTTTCGTTAAAAATAAATAAATAAATATATATATAGTAGTTATGGTTAAGTTGGTGTTTCCATAGGAAGAGCATTTTTTAGGTGGCTTATAACTTATAAATCCTCACCAAACTATGCAAAAAAAGTATATGGCCCACTCTGAATTTTTCTGCAAAGTTTGGAGAGGTTTGGTCCAAGGGGGGCTAAGTTATAGGGGGGGTCCCAAAACTTTTGTTTTTTCCCATAGACATAATGGGAAAAAACTTTGCCTACGACTACAGCCCAAACCGCTGGACGGATTTACACCAAATTTGTGGCAGGAGCGGGGGCTTGGTTCCGAAAGTGTGCTTTTGCAAATTTGGTGTAAATCAGTAGTTTTTTTTTTAAAATGACCAAAATGTGAGGCAAAAAAATTAGTGATATCTCGGTTCGCTTCGCGGACGGAATTCGCTGTTCGCTCCGCGGACATTGCCCTGATTGGCCGAGCGGCTTGCGCGATGTCCACGGACATCCGACGTGTTCGCTGATTGGGCGGCGTGGGGCATGGAGCGCGTCAGATTTTTGGTGACGCCCGCCATCTTGCATTTGCGGACAACCGCGCACAGCGAGATGAAACTTGGTTTAAAAATTGTATTTAGTGGAGTGTGTTGGTGTGTAAGAGTGTTTGGAGAGGGTGGGGGAGTATGAGATAGGTGCAATTTTGTATTTTTTTTATGTGCTAGACGCTTTTGTTGTGTTTGATTTGTCTGCGGACAACACGGCTGTTCTGAAATGTTTGTAAATAAACAGAATGGATTCGGTGTCAAGTTGAAGTGTTCTAAGAAGACGCGTGGGGTCCTGGACTGTTTGCAGGGCGCGTCCTGAAGACGTTGTCTCTATTGTTCGTTGTCAAGTTGAAAGTCACTCGCGGTGTCCTGAAATGTTCGTACATAAAGAAAATGGGGGTGTCCTGATGACGCTGTCCGTATCGTCCTCTGGCAAGTTGAATGTGTTCTAGGAACTTCCTTGTGTCCGCGGGCATTGAAATGGTTGAAATGCTTGAATCTATGGGTGTGATATGCAGCGGTGGTTGTGGCCAGGGTATAGAATGTTGGGTGCATGGCCATTTGGCCATGCACTGAAGACTCTATGCCCTGGCCACAACCACCGCAGCATATCACACTCGTATGCCATGCACCCAAGAGTCTATGCCCTGGCCACAAGCACCGCAGCATATCACACTCATAGTGGCTTATAACTTTGGGTCAAAAACAAATTTATAAGGAACAATTTTATAAGCCAGTATGGGTGTGATATGCTGCAATGGTTGTATTTATCATGTTATACTTACTATTTGGTTTAGTAACGGGAGTCCCTGTTTTTCTTGTTCATTTCTGTGATAAAAGAAAATAGCATGTTAGTATTAGTATTTTATAAAGACTTATTACATTGTACAACCACAATTATTTTCTTTTTTTTGACCCTCATATTTAGTAGATGACAAACCAGAGTACTGTGCAATTTGCTCAGTTTCTGTGTTTGTTGCTAAAATCATTGGGTTTCGGAGAAAAAAAATCCATGTTGGATTAAAAAAAAATCTTTTTCTGTTATGCTACAATTTATTTGTTTGTTTGTTTTCAGTGTTTACTTGTTGTTTCTGGCTAATTCTTCATACATTGGATTGTTCCAGTTTTTGGGAGCAGTAAGATATTAGGTATTTGTTTGGATATTGTAAAATTTTGGAGCAGTTAGATACCAGTAGGCATATTCTAACTGTTTATTTTTTGATATAATTTCGTTGCATTGCTTTTTCTATTTGTATATTTCAAAATTTTGGGACAGTTAGATACCAATTGGCGTATTCTAACTGTCTATTTTTTGCTCTTATTTGGATATTTCTGAATTTTGGGACAGATACCAATTGGCGTATTCTAACTGTCTATTCTTTGCTCTATTTGAGTGGTATTAATTTATCTGATTAGTTGTTGTAGCATCTTTGGGCAGTTAGATAGCTTTTGGAATATTGTGACAGTTTATATTTTTTTACTACAAGTGTACTTAAGGTTTAAGTACAGTTTAGTTATCAAATTTTGGTTTTAAGAACATTAAATAAGTGTTTGTAAGATTTGCTGGTAATCTCTGCTTTAGAGTAACAGTACTATCATTACATTCAAACCATCCCCATTTCTTTTTTATATATGCAGTGTAGAGCCCTGAGTCGGTTGTGGCTCCTGCGTGGTATATTATACCTATTGTTGTGCAGGTTTTCCTACCAAGAGATATTTGACCAGGTGTGAATCCAGTCAGCTTGCAGTTCTTTTTGGTACCATCTGCATTGTAACGTAGAAGCATTAGTATTACGTATTTACTATGTGTTTGTATTACTAACGTGGAGCGATTATCTGAATTGCAGGTCAAACATAATCTACCGGGGTTTGCATTTTGTAAAAGTTGCTGAAATGGAACGGATTCACAATTAGGTATTGATATATACACAATGCGCTCATTGGGGATTTGTTCTTGTGTCACATTGTTGCAGAGAGTGCATGTATGGTTCCACATGTATGAAATCTGGTATGTTTTTGTTTTCCAGTACTAATAGTAAGTACATTATTAACCATAATGGACCGCCCAAACAAAACAGCGTGATCCGGCGCAGACAGGCTTCGTGGCAGGTCTAGGTACCTCAGTAAATTTAACAACACTTCATGCCATTAAACATCAGGCACAGTCCGTTAAACAGCCCATGTATTTTGCGTTTGTTGACTTACACTCGGCCTTTGATTCAGTTTCTAGACCCCGACTGATGGATAAATTGTTAGAGGCTGGGTGTCCGTCAACTTTAAGTGACATCATTTTCGCATTACACTCGAATACCTCCATTCGGGTACGATTGAACTTTGAGGGGCTTCTATCATCGGATGTCCTTACCTATCGGGGGCTGAAGCAGGGGTGCATTCTCGCCTCAGTGTTGTTCAATTTTTTTATTAATGATGTTAGAAGTGCACTGGAAGAAGTACGTGCAGATGCACCAAAATTGAATAACATCGAGGTGAAAGCGTTATGGTACGTAGATGATTTAGTACTAATATCTAAAACTCCCATTGGCCTGCAAAATCTTTTAACAGCGTTATGTCAATATTTTCGAGTTAATGAGCTGGTAGTGAATGATAAGAAAACCCAAATCGTAGTCTACACTCTGAAAGGCAAGCGCAGTCATCGCATGACTTGGAAAATAGAGCACACAAGTCTAGAGGTGGTTCCCAATTATACATACTTGGGTATCCTATTTGACGGATCGTCGAACGCTCATTCTCAGTTAATGATAATTGAAGTTAAAATTCTTCCAGCAATTCGCCAGACTCGTCTCATTATGCATAAATTTGGGAAATTCTCCATTAAACCTGCTCTGATCTTCTGGATTCAGAATGTCATCCCTACTATCTTATATGGTCTAGAGACATACAGTGCAATTGATCCAGTATTCCTACATGCCTTTGAAGCAAAATTTTGGTGTGCCATTCTAAATCTGCCACAATGCATTCCAGGCCTGATCATTCGATATGAAGTAGTTTTGACCTCCCCTTTGGCAATGTATAACTGGCGCTTATGCAGCTTGTTCAGAAAATGTCTATTATCTGTTCTTGATAAATCAACTTTAGCTACAGTTGCCAGTTACCTGATGTCTTCATCTCATCTGTTTCCGAAAACATGGTCTAAAAACATCCTTACCATACTACTAAATGCAGACATTCCTATTGAAACCCTTGTCACCGATCCTGATAGAGCTAAGAAAAAACTCTACATGATGGATTGGATTGACACTAGAGATCTGTGTTTGAAGTATAAAGATTTTGATCCAGCTGTTTTTTCAGCAAAGCGTTATAGAGACATGGCCTTCTATTTATGCAAATCTCCTTCTCCTGCTGTTAGGAATGCTTTGTTGCGCATGCGCTTTAATTTATGTCCTACCCGTGAAATTCAAGCCCGTAGGAAAGAAATCCCGCGGAAATCTTCAGGAATCTTCAGGATGAAACTTTGGAACATGTTATTGTGGACTGTCCTGAACTTATGAACTTAAGACAAAGTCACTTTAGTAAACATTTGCCTTACTTTAGCCAGATGAGACATGAGCATAGATGGCTTGCTATTTCGACTTCCAACTGTATGAGCATAAGACTGGCCACAATTAACTTTCTGCGAGCTTTAAATCTAATACAATAGTTCGATTCCTAATGATATCTGCTATATGGAACAGTGATTGTCATACTTGTTCATTGCCTTATCAATCGTTTAATAATGCAAAACCCAAATGTAACTATTAGCATTAGAAGTGATGGTGTGACATTTGGGGTGATCTGTAAGGTTTTATGATTGCATGTTTTATAATTCACTGTGTTTTATATGTAAACCTTTTGATAAATGGTTGTCTTTAATTGAAAAAAGTTGATTAAATTCAACTAAATTCATTAAATACAAAAAAATACAAAAAAATAGTAAGTACATTAGAAATTCTTGTGGATCTTCCTGTGAGTTTATAGTGAATTTCACCATTCCAGCACAGTATTCCAATTGTTGTCTTATCCCATAAAAACTATATGTGTTGTCAGGATTGTTTGCTCCATTTCTGTGAAGTACTAACATTTGCAAACACAATGGGTCTGTACTGTGTAAGTAAATGTTCTCAACAATTGGTGTTATTGAAATAGAATATTCATTGCTACATTTGCGTAGCAACTTACACCAACTATATTTGAGAGTTTAAATGGACCAGGTAGTTCGGTATCTGACTGCTTTTTTTGGAGTTTGTCTTCCTTCTTTGAAGAAGTACCTGGTTTACTTTCCCTAATTGATTCTATTTTGGAGGATTTGCAGTGACATCCTGTTGCTTTTCTGTTTGATTTATTTTTCTTTTATAATGTTTTACTTTTTTGTGGAAAAATGCAATGCTTACAATAGGGTAGCATCCCAATTTTTTTTATGTCCGCGAACTGTCCGCGGACTTTCAAGAAATAGAAAGGGCCCTGCGTTATTTATCTTTACTTCTTTTTTGTAACTGTGAAAGGCGGCTCTGAAAAGAGCCTTATTTTTTATTTTATTTTTGTTATTTTGTATTTTTTTGGTTTTTTACACACGACACACTAGGAGAGGAGGGGAAAGGAGGGTAAAGTGGGGGACACCAACCACAGGGATAAGAAAGGGCGAGCTGATAGAGGAAGAGGTAGAGGGTTTTATTTGGGTAGTGAGCAGGTCTTCTCGTGCTCTGAGACGATAGTCTCAAAAGCACTGCGAAGTCGCTCCCCCCTGCAGAGTACTGTGTCACAGTACATAAATACAACTGTGACCCTTGAAAGGTAAGGGTCATCAGAATTCTGTATGGCCTGTGAGGCAGCTTGAGGAAGACGCTGTCCCAGAGAGGTGTTCCTTGTGGTGACAGGATCAGAAACGGAGGATGAAGTAGAGGCAATCAGCCTACTACGCTCTTCGCAAGGTACAACCTTGCGAATGGCCCCAGTGTGGAATGAGTTCAGGTGTCGCTTCATGGTCGTAGTCCCAAAGCTATACGAACCATGCCTCCCGCGACTGAGTACCATTTTGCACTCATTGCAGGTGACACGGTTCGCACGAGCCTTAGGACCATTCCCATAAACGGTAAACAACCGCCACACCCAAGAATCACGCTGAGGGCGGGTTTTAGGGTTTTCCTCTACCTCATTCTCGTCATCCTCTTCTTCCTCCTCTGTATCCTCACTCCTGTTCCCCTCTTCAGGCCCTTGGGAAGGTGGTGGAGGGGGTGGTGCTGAGGCAGATACAGCACCAGGTGGCAGCAGTGCTGCCACAGAAGCCATCAGGTTGAAGATGGAAATCTGCAGGTTGCAGCAAAAATCTCTGTGCTCTGTAGAATAGCCAGAAACACAATGAGAATGAGCTCTAGGGCTTGGTCTTTTATAGGGGTGCTTGTGCGCGGTTCACGGACATGCGTGCCGTCCGCAAGACAGATCGAACACCAAAAAAGGTTCAAAAATTCACAAAAACTATGTGGAAACTTAGGATTAGTATGTGGGATTTGTGGTATGTTGAGTTTTTAATGAGAAATATTGTGGATTACTTGGAAATGTAGTTTTAAAGTGTTCGGGGACACGAACAGTGTCCGCATTCAGAACACGCGATCACTGTGGGCGCGATCACATGATTGTTTCATGAGCATGTTCGCTAAGGTAGCAGCTGTCCGCAGGAAACCCAATGTTTTGCGCATGCATGTTGATGTTCTACGGACAGTGTTTGGGTCCTGAACTAATTAAAAGTGTGTCACACTTAAAACGAACAGTTACGGACAGCCGTTTGTTCTTAGCACAGTTTAATTTACTTGTGCACAATCCGGACAGACATATCGTCTCAAGCACACCTCTATTTTCGTTTATTTACGAACAATTCAGGACACCACGAGTGTTCTTAGAACAGTTTCAACTTGCTAGCGAACACTACGAACAGGCATAGTGTTTTTAAGGACACCTCCATTTTCGTTTATTTACAAACATTTCAGGACACTACGAGTGTTCTTAGAACAGTTTCAACTTGCATGAGAACATTACGGACAGATATAGTGTCCTCAGGACACTTTCATTTTCGTTTATTTAGGAACATTTCCGAACAACCGCGCTGTCCGTGGACACCTAAATTGGTTTTACCACAAAGAACTGAAAGCAATTACAACACAATATAAAAAAGTAACTTTATTTAACATATATAAACAATTTATGACTGAGAAGGTGGGGCAGAAACTGAAACAAAAACAGGAGAATTAGGGTTTTCAATATATGTGGGATCAAGTGAAGAAGGGATGGAAATCTCATCAAAACGTTGTGGTCCATGGAGAGAGTTTGGGGTTAAATGAATGGGATATGGTGAGGGGGGACAAATACAGGTGGGACAATGGTATGTTGTTGGTGGTTTTAGGTGATCTTCCACAAAGTTCTTTAAATCCGTAAAATTTTCCATAAGTTGGTCCATTTTGTGGGTAATGTGTTCAAGAGTGTTATCCACCGCTTCATGTTCTTTGGAATTTTTGTAGGGTCTGTAAAAAGAAAATGTATATGTTGAATGTATACAAAATAATATTTATTAATTGGTTTATATAGTAAAGTGTGTACCATTAGGTGGACTATTTTCTAACATTTCCTCTCGTGGGAAATGCTCCTCTAGCCAGTCGAGAGTACTACACATTTCTGTGAGAAAACAAAAAAGTAATATGTTTTTTTTTCTAATATAGAAAGTTTATAAATATATGAGTATAATGAAGTACACTTACTATTTCTGGTAAGATATGTAATCAGTAGTTTATACGTCATGTCTTGCTGTTAGTTGTGGAGTGTCTGTGAGGTAATTATGTTGGAAGCCACTTTATCTTCTTTTGGTATATTCCATTTTAGAACATATTGTATTTAAATGAATGGTTAGTGTGTTACATATATGGGTTACATTTCTTAAGTATTACTACATATACTTTGTATGTGTGCTGCTTTGTGAATTTGTTAAATGTTCCTATGTTATGATATAACAATTACACATACCCCCCCCCCAGAGTTTTTAGGTACTGGTACTGTTGTCCGAACATGTCCGCGGACCGTCAAATTCAGTAGAAAGGGTTCAGTATGTTCCATGTTACATGTACATAAAGTCAAAGTTATAATTGTTAAGTTGTGCTAATAAAAAAACTATGAAATTCAATAAAAAGACTTTGTTAAAGGGACGTTATGGTTAAATTGCGCTACAAAAAACCTATGAAATTCAGTGAAAAAACTTTGTTAAAAGGGACGTTATGGTTAAGTTGCGCTACTAAAAACCTATCAAATTCAGTAAAAAAACTTTGTTAAAGGGACATTATGGTTCAAAGTAAAACCGAAAACCCCCTGAAATTCGGCCGTTATGGTAAGATAAGCAACCATAACTCGCGCCACCGGGCACTGCTAACACTAACACCCAGGACAAAACGGGAAGTGAACAAACGTAGGCAACTCCGAACGCTTACTAAGCAACAGAGCCAAATCGAGCGCTAAAGCAGTCGAAGAAGTGTCAAACGAAAAAGCTCTCTTATAAATATTCAATAACTCTGTGGGACAACTAATCTTCCTCTTTGCACATTCATCTTGCAGGTACTCTACCATTACCTGTATTACTTTTCTCTGCATTCCCAACGTATATTGACTATATGTGTCATATACCTCAACTGGAGTTATCGATATGTCTGAAATCCATCTAATCACATCTTTCTTACAAATTCGCATTTCCTCCGATATCGGTTTACGACACGGAAGGTACCGTTTCTGTACATACATACTTTCCTCTTCATCATCCTCATTCCCTATCCTTTCTAACTCTTTTCTATATTCAAATAACCTTTGGACATGCTCATTTACCTTCTCCACAGTATCTCTGGAAAGTGCTAAAGTATTTAGATCCCTTAACCCTTGCGGAACATCCATATTATTTAATCTTCCCCACATTATACATAACTGAATCCCCAAACCTTCAATAAAAACATTTTTCTCAGGAAATTATCTGTATTAGAAAGTGTGGAAAAAACACTGGCCTGATCATCCTTCTCCATACAATGTTTAGCCCATGCAATTAACTCACGTTTCTTCTCCGGTGGTACAGTACTGCGAGTGACAACCTTCGAGCCTGAACCATGATCGATTACAAGTGGCCCAAGACCACTGGGAAGAGAGGGGACAGGCAATTTCGATGGAGGAGCTATAACTGGTGCGACAGGAAGAGGCGGAGGAGCAGGCGGGGGAACAATGGTCAAACGAATAGGAACAACAGGTTGTGCAGGAAGAATAGGAATAACAGCAGGAAAAGGTACCGCAGCAGGAAGAGGAACATACGGAGGTGGCACAGAGGCGGCAGGCCTTTGTTCATTTAATATTTTCTCAAAAAACTCATCAGAATCATAGAGATCTTTGGAAGGATAGATTTTCTGAATACCAAGTGAAAAAGCCCTTTCCATATTTTTAGCCTACTCAGCCTGTTTATCCTGATCATATAATAATGCTTTTTCGGCAACCGTCTTATGACGGCGCGCATGTTTTTCCGTACTCTTAAGCTGTTGTAACGCCTCTTTGTTCCAATTCTGTAAAATATCAAATGCTGAAGGTCTAGCCTTTTTCTTTAACAATACTGACTCCAAATATTCAATGCGAGGGATCTCAAAACTACCATTGATTGGCCACTGAAGTTCGGAGGTATGTCTGGTTTGTCTGTGCCAAATATCATTAAATACTATACTTCCAATGCCATGCTTACAGTACATAGTACATGCCGGCGACCCCTCCTGTGGTGATGGGCGGCTAAATTCCAAAGATTGTCTATCACTGCGGAATAATGCCCTAAAGCAGGTAGACAATTTCCCAGGCATATCTCAAATTCTTGGTGTTACCTGGTCAATAATTGTGTCTGCAGATACAATGCGCCAAAATTCAAATTGCCAGGGTTAAATTAAGAATCGGGGCACGACTCACCTGGCCAAACCTAAGGAGGACCGATCGGTGCTTCTAAGAATCTTACCTAACTAATCTTACCTTGTGTATGGTGATTCCGGCAAATCTGCCCGCCTCGATAAGTGGACCCTCGTCAAGATGCCGTCTCAGACCACAGGCTAGTCGTCCAGGGATCGGATTGTGCAGCGCTGCTGAGGTGTCGCGTCTCATCCAGGGGCCCCTTACTTTTGTACACCGTCCGATCCCAGTCCGATAGCAAGTGTCAACCTTCAACAATCTGGCATCAATCTTGAGGGTCCCTATTCGGGTGCCAACTGTGAAAAGAGAAACAAAATATCGAGGCTGAGTACCCCAAAAGGAAATACACCAAACACAGGTTTCAAAGGAACGTACAAAGTACTTTATTCTCTATCGAATACAATTACAAAAAACAGTGCAAAGTCAGATAGCTATCGGCCCTCAGTACAACACAACAAACTCCAGGGTGGTTCAGTGTGTTCAGTGAGAGAGTGTACATTAGAATGCATTAGCTTTTTATACATTTTTGTGAGCGCTATGGCCAACCCCTGTTCGGGTTAATATTCTACTTTATATGGTACCAATTCTAGGGTTTGTTGCTGAGTCTCAAATAACCACATCTAACTGGTTCATTCTTTATTACATGTAACAATAAGCGTATGCATTAACTGTGTATTCTAAGTTTCGTATTTCAGGTCTTTTTAAACATTAATACAATATAGTAAAACAGATGTTCTTTGTCCAATGTGTAAATACATTATCATTATACATACTGGTGGATTGGTTTACTGCACGAGTAATCCTTTTACACATAGGTCAACGTAGGACGAGGTCTCAGTTCATGACCTCAACAAGTAGCCTGGAGGCGGATTACACATTAGCGATGTACATATGTCAAGACAGCCATGTTGTATTCTGCAATGACATCGTCCACCAGATCTGGCAAATGACTTTCGAGCAGCTTGGCGTAGGCCAATATTAATATATTATTACAATAGGAGGCATGATATACTTTTTATTCCGACCGCCTGACCATCTCATCGCCAATGTTCACCGATTGGGCTTTTACAAGGTAATACACTACAATGATCCACACATTAGCGCCCATCTGTACTCAACAATATCATTGCCCTTGAGAACACAATCCCTACAGTTTCTCCCATGGTGTGTGTCTAAGGGATGAAAGGCCGACCAGCACAAAGGCCTACATATATAAAAACCTACAAACAAACATGGATGATGAATAACACTGGATAGTGCAACTCTGCAAATAGCAGAGCCACACAGGTGGCTGAGGAAGAGGCATGACAGCAACAAGTCAGACTCTACTGAGTGACCATACGCAAGGGGAAAAGGTCAAACTAAATAGGACCTATCCTATGGCCATCCAAGGACATCTACAAACTCTCTCGAAAGAGCTCCACAGCATACCTCCTGCCATGGACAATCGCTTTACAACTAAGCTACAACTCTTTCATTTCCCGCCTTGACACAATCTCCGGCTGACTCCTTGTCATACTCTGCCCTTTGCCAATGCAAGGTGCCTACAGGGCCCTAGCACCCTCAAGGCATATAACAGCCTTTCCTGCATAACCCTGAATCTTCTGGTCTCATGGCGCAAAGTCTCTCTTCCGCCCCAGTGGGTGGCTCGTGCTCAGCGCATCCTGGAAACCCGGGAACCTGCAGACATCAGCCCCCTCTTCAAGAAACCCTCCTTGGACAGACTGGATCCTTAATGCCATACTGTGTTATGCCGTGTTAAGGTTAGGTGCTACCCAGAGGGTGTGTGGAGGCGATTCCCGTGCTCGAGCAGTGAGCAGATCAGTGCTGGAGTAGTGAGCAGATCAGTGCTGGAGTAGTGAGCAGATCAGTACTGGAGTAGTGAGTGGATCAGAGCTGGAGTCTCGAGCAGATCAGTGCTGAGGCAGCTAGCAGATCAGTGCTCGAGCAGTGAGCAGATCAGTGCTGGAGTAGTGAGTAGATCAGTGCTGGAGCAGTGAGCAGATTAGTGCTGGACTAGCGAGCAGATCAGTGCTGGTGGAGTGAGCATATTAGTGTGGTTGTGCTGAAATGAGTACATATGACTATGTTTCGCACTGGTGCAATGTCTGTATTGACATCCATGAAAGCACCAACACAATTCCTGTGCTTGTACCAGTGGCAGAACTTTGGAATAGGGACATTGTAGCCACATTGCTAATGTATCTGTATTTGGCAATGCTTCAATGGCCACATTTTCACTGGGGTTAGAACTGGAATGACAACTAGCACAAAGCTGGTCATTGTGCCAATGTAAACACGAGTGACCATGCTTGAGAGCTTAGAATAGTATAGATCTGCTCAATGCAATGGTGTCACAGCCTGCACCTCAAGTCTGTGATGAAAGTAGTCCTCGAATCAAACTTCTGAAAAACCCTGGGGAATGTCCAGTTTGAACATGACATTCCATGGCATAATTTATAAAGGCTAGATCATGACATGACAGATTATGCATGGCACGTCATGTTGTGATATGTCAGAATATGCCATGTTATTTTATTTTTATTTTTATTTTATTTTTATTTATATAGCGCACTAACAGCCCAGGGGCATTGAGGCGCTGTTACTTGCAGGAGCTTAGTTACAGGTGTACAGGAATGGTAGCAGTCATTGGCACATTATGATTGCTACAAACATAGTTGTCATTTCAGCTTATGCATTTGATCATTACAATGCAGTTTATGGTTATACTATTGGTATAGTATTGTTTATTAATAAAGCACCTATACACAGGCAAGTGTTTCAAAGCGCTCAAGGAGGGTGGGAAACAACAGTCGCTCAGAGCCCTTGAAATTCAGAGACTATAATAGTCTTCACAGGCAGAGTAAGTGAGTAACACACATTTAACAGTTAGGACACAGCAAATAGGTCTGACAGCAATTCTGCAGTTTTAACAGTGCAATTAATCAGTGAAGACAAGGGAGACAGGCAGACGATCTTCAGGCACACTGTGTATGGATCGTGCAAGTGCACAGACGGTCACAGGGAAGGGGTGACAAAGTGCACCCGGTTGGT
The DNA here is from genome assembly GCF_040938575.1 of Ambystoma mexicanum. Lineage (NCBI taxonomy): Eukaryota > Metazoa > Chordata > Amphibia > Caudata > Ambystomatidae > Ambystoma > Ambystoma mexicanum. The sequence continues at coordinate 1,512,735,815 of NC_090922.1, forward strand.
GGAGACTGGCGTAAGTGCAGAGAGAGCCACTCCCTCGGGTTATTTCTCAAGTCAAGCAAGGACATCCGCCTGGAACCGAAACCCTACAACAAAAGAAAACTCATAAGATTTTCTTTCTCTCTCCAAGCGCCGAACACTTGGAACGACCTTCCAAAGTACATACGTAACACAAGAAACCACATACTATTCAGGAAACTACTCAAAACTTGGCTCTTTCTGTCATAACTTGAAGAGTGCCCACAAGGACACACGCCCAACTAAAACATCGATGAATGAAGAGACAGACCCTGATCCACACCAGGCAATTGACGGGGAGAAGATTCTAAGGAAAATACTCCACGACATACAAAAAGACTAACCAAGAGATAGCCATAATAGAACCCAAAAGACCGAACACATAGCAAGACAAATATGGAAGCCCCAGGACGACCCATCAATAGCACCCTCGCCCAAACCATAGCCATTCCCAACAGACCTTGTCACGGTAGATAGCAAGATAATGGGTAACTCCCATCCATAGGCTCCAAACCAGAAGGTGTAAAACAGAATAAGCATTCAAATTTCACAATGCTCACAAAGATACAGTGGGAAGCATAATGCACCATCACACACAAACAAAAACCAAACCGTAGCTCTTAAGAAAGTCACCCCATGGAAAACCAAAGGCCTACCTGAACTCACAGGCTGACCAAGACGTAAGCACTAGGACGCCTCATTAACAGCACACTAACCCTTTCCAAGCTCCAGCAGACCACTGTCACAATAGATAACTAGAGAAAAGGTAGGGCCAACCTCAGTTCCACACCCGTAGGAAAAGTTGAAAAATTCATATCACTCCCTACAAATACTCACTAGGATACAGATGGATCCGCGCTGCACCATCACACACAACAGTCAGGCAGCCAATAAGGAATCAGCAAGAACCCCACCCACATGGGGACAGCTCAAACAAAACCAGAAGTTTCAGAATCAGGATACAGACCCCACTAGCCCAACCTTCAAATCTCTCATGCTCAACCCACATAAAACTCACACAACCATTTCTCTCACTGCAATCCACACGCACTTTACCACACAGCACCAACAACACATAAACAGCACCTACAGCACACAAGGTCTCGCCCGATCCGATACTTGCACTAAAGCCCAGCACTCGGTATATACTGAGCTGAGGCCGCCAACAGCACACCACCTCTCCCACTCTCCTACTCCTGCTCCACCAGACTAACTCTACCTGCCCTCCTTCTTGTTTGCAAATCCCCCAGAGCACCTGGGGACCAATTCTTTCGGTGACGGTGCGCTATATAAGTACCTTTAACATAACAAGTGCAGCGAGTGTGGGTGGGGGATAGAGCCCTGGGGCAAGTGCGGGAAAGGACTGGCGGGGGTGCCAGGGATCTGTGATATTCGGAGGTAAACCAGGTGGCCAGTCAGCAAGTAGTAGGAGGAGGAGGGAGAGAGGCAAAGGGCAGAGAGCTAGGTTAGCAGGGTAGAGAGAGAGAGAAGGAGGAGGAGAAGAGGAAGGTTAGCAGGGTAGAGAGAGAGAGAAGGAGGAGGAGAAGAGGAAGGTTAGCAGGGTAGAGGGAGAGAGAAGGAGGAGGAGAAGAGGAAGGTTAGCAGGGTAGAGAGAGAGAGAAGGAGGAGGAGAAGAGGAAGGTTAGCAGGGTAGAGAGAGAGAGAAGGAGGAGGAGAAGAGGAAGGTTAGCAGGGTAGAGAGAGAGAGAAGGAGGAGGAGAAGAGGAAGGTTAGCAGGGTAGAGAGAGAGAGAAGGAGGAGGAGAAGAGGAAGGTAAGCAGGGTAGAGAGAGAGAGAAGGAGGAGGAGAAGAGGAAGGTTAGCAGGGTAGAGGGAGAGAGAAGGAGGAGGAGAAGAGGAAGGTTAGCAGGGTAGAGAGAGAGAGAAGGAGGAGGAGAAGAGGAAGGTTAGCAGGGTAGAGAGAGAGAGAAGGAGGAGGAGAAGAGGAAGGTTAGCAGGGTAGAGAGAGAGAGAAGGAGGAGGAGAAGAGGAAGGTAAGCAGGGTAGAGAGAGAGAGAAGGAGGAGGAGAAGAGGAAGGTAAGCAGGGTAGAGAGAGAGAGAAGGAGGAGGAGAAGAGGAAGGTTAGCAGGGTAGAGGGAGAGAGAAGGAGGAGGAGAAGAGGAAGGTTAGCAGGGTAGAGAGAGAGAGAAGGAGGAGGAGAAGAGGAAGGTTAGCAGGGTAGAGAGAGAGAGAAGGAGGAGGAGAAGAGGAAGGTTAGCAGGGTAGAGAGAGAGAGAAGGAGGAGGAGAAGAGGAAGGTTAGCAGGGTAGAGGGAGAGAGAAGGAAGAGGAGAAGAGGAAGGTTAGCAGGGTAGAGGGAGAGAGAAGGAGGAGGAGAAGAGGAAGGTTAGCAGGGTAGAGAGAGAGAGAAGGAGGAGGAGAAGAGGAAGGTTAGCAGGGCAGAGGGAGAGAGAAGGAAGAGGAGAAGAGGAAGATCTTGAGGAGTTTTCGGGAACTTAAGAAGATTAGGCTCAAGACAGAGGGTGGCTATTCCAGAGGGAGGCACCTGCTGAGGATAAGGATCTCCCTCCAAATCTCTTCTTGGAGTACCGGATCAATCGCAAAAGGTTGGAGGTAGATGAGGGGAGGGCTTGTGAAGGACAGTTTTTAGGTAGGCAGCTTTGCAGGTTGGTAGGTCCCAGGTCCCAGGCCCCAGAAAGCCTTGTGAACAATGCAGTGGGTCTCGAACTTGATCCTTGCAGCCACTAGGAGCCAGTGAAGAGATTTCAGTGCCGGAGAGAGATGCTGTCCCTGGGTGTGTGGCCCAGGATAAGTCTTGCAGATCTGTTCTGGACGAGTTGCAGAGGGTGCAGGGTAGAAGAAGAGAGGCTGAGGAAGAGGCTGTTGCAATATGGATCTCATGTGTGCGCAGGGCTGCAGTGCTGTGCTTGAACCTACCTGGCTCAGGCTTGAGGGCCTTTAGTGGCCTTGCACTCCTGCGAAAGTGGTATTGAATGCTGTACTGAAAACAGTTGATATTAATAACAGGCAGGGGCCATCATGACTACCGGAAGTCACATTTAACCTTCATGCCACAACACCATAATATGTATTCAATCTCAAGCTATGACTTTCCTTTAAACATTGAACTTTTTAATTCATGAAACATGTGAACTTCTCCTTACACAGAAAATGATGGGGCAACCATACAATATGAAACGCTGCCCTGTGCAACACAGGCTGCACCCAGTTGCACAGAACCTTTGACTGAAAACTGTTTTCGGAGCCTTTTTATCATATATATTTATTTATGTTAATTCATGCAACTAACCTGTACATTTTACAGATCCTCCTCTCGCTAATCTCTTACATTATTGGTACAAAAAAATGCCATTTTATGGCTTGGGTAGAAATAACTACTGGTGACATTAAAAATATCTGTACAAAACTGCTAATCAAATAAGTTTGTTTGCTAATCAATAACAGGTTAATGAGCAAATTATGCTAATCAATTTTAGACAACAAATTTATGCCTGGTATACAATATAGTGCTGATAATTCATGGCACACTGAAGTACAGAATCCGGTTCTGTTCCTCCTCCTGTTTATCCTTGCCATTTCCATCTGCGTTTCCGTTTTATGGTTTACAATTGATTGTAAACACTTGATTCAAACACACCCCTGTGTCCTCATCTCACTTGATCTCTCTTCTGCCTTTGACACTGTCAACGAAGCCATCCTGCTAAATTGTCTCCATGATAATCTGGGCATCACCGGTCAGGCCCTGGTGTGGCTGACTTACTTCCTCTCTGACCGACCTCCCAGGTCCAACTTGGATCCTTCCTCTCTGCTATCTTTTTCTCTACTTATGGTGTCCCCCAGGTGTCTAACCTCTCTCCCTGGCTGTTCAACCAATACCTGGCATTACTTGCCCACTGCATTGCCGCACTCTGGCCCAACTTTCAGTGCTATGCGCATGACACTCAGCTCATTTTCAGGCTACCTTCGGCCACCTCCTATCCGTTCCTCTTCTCTGACTGTCTGCTATCCAGGAATGGTGTGCCATCAATGCACTCTGCCTTAATGCCAGTAAGATTGAGATTCTCCACATCGCCCACTCCTTCCTTTCCTTTAGCTCTCTGACCAGACTCTCTTGGCCCTCTTCCTGCTCCCACCTGCAAGGCTAAAAACCTCAGTCATCTTCGACTCCACACTCTCCTTCTCTCCTCACATCTCTGACAACTTTAAGAAGTCACACTACCAGCTACACCTCCTCAGAGGTATTCTTCCTTTCCTCTCCTTCCCCCAGAAGCTCACTGTCTCCAGAGCTCTGGTTCTCTCTAGGCTGGACATCCTCTTTCTAAATCTTCCTGCTTCTACCCTCCTCCCTCTGCAACTCATCCAGAACAGGACTGCGAGACTTATCCTTGGCCTCAAGCCCAGGGATTGTCTCTCTCCAGGACTGAAATCTCTGCACTGGCTCCCAGTGGCTGCGAGGATTAAGTTAAAAACCCTCTGCATCATCTACAAGGCCTTCTGGGGCCTCGATACCTTCAATGCTCTCTTCCTAAACATCTTTCTTCTCAAGCTCTTCGCTCATCCACCTCCAACTCCCTCAGGGTCAGTCGCTTCTCCAAGCAACGAGTTGGTGGTAGATATCTCTCTTCAGCTGGGGCCTCCCTCTGAAACAGCCGCCCTGCGTCCCTGAAACTTTAGGAGAACCATCTCTGGTTCCCAAAGCACCTTAAAACCTTCCTCTTTGCTTCTGCTTTCTGTCCACCTCTCTCCTTTTGAATTCCTGGCTGATACTGAGACTGCACTGGTTACCTGGCCACCCTTCTGTTCTCGTGCCGAGTCCTGCCTGCTGCAAGCCTGCACTGCCTCCCTGGCAACCCCTGCACCCGGGGAATGTTTTTCTGTATCCCTATAGTCCCCCCACCAGCACTTATGTCTGCACTCACCCTGCACTTGCCACCAGCTGGCAGTTTTTTAATGTCTTTTTTTTTGTATTTTTTTTTTGTAGTGAGCATTTATTTGTACAATCACAAAAAGTAGACAAAAATAATCAGATGATACGGTTTTGAAATTCTCAACATCCTCCATATTCCTTCAACTGGTCAACACTGCTCATTGAAAACAAATGTACCCGATGCTGACAAAATTTCCACAATTTCATCTTTACAAATAACAGAAAGGCTCTAAAAGATTTGAACACCGTTATCTAATCATCTTCTGAAGAGTCTCTTTCAAATGTGTACGCCATGAAGCAAGCTTCTGGTCTCTTGGGGACAAGGGGATGCCCAGGTCCCACAATCTCACAGGCTAAAAAGCTGAAGGTACGAAGCAATGCCGCCCGGTCATCTCTGTTCTTGTGGAAACATTTTTATTTGTCTTTTTATTTTATTATCCCATGTACTGCACTTTCCCCTCGCCCACGCACTTTTCCCTTTCACCCTTCCCTTGCACTTGCATGATCTGAATGACACCTGGCCTAGTAAGACCACTGTCTGTCTTTCCTCTGTTCCCCTCCCTTGCCTTGTAATGCCTTGAAACACTTGTGTATAGGTGCGTTATAAATGCTATATCATATCATATCAATAGACCGCCTAGAGAGAACCAAGGCTCTGGAGACAGTGACCCTTTGGGGAAAAGTGAGAAGAGGTAGAGTGCCTCTGAGGAGGTGTAGCTGATAGTTAAACTTTTTAGAGATGTCTGAAATGTGAGAGGAGAAGGAGAAAGTGGAGTAAAAAAGGACCCCAAGGTTTCTTGCCTCGCAGTTGGGTGCTGGCGCAGGCCCAAGGGAGGCCGACCAGAGTGAAAGTAGGAAAACGGGAGCAGGGGTCCCAATGCGAACCATTGCAGTCTTGCTGGCGTTGAGGCACAAGTCGTTTGCAGCACACCATGACTGAAAAGTGCACAGACAGTCGGATATGAGCGAGGAGCAAGAGGAGGCGGCTGAGGGTAGCCTGAAGGACAGTTGCGTGTCACCCATGTAACACGGGATGTAAGAGGTAAAGGTGACAATCACACATGCCAGGGCTTCCATGCTACATCAGGTCATGCATTGTCAAGGCATACCATATGATGTCATATGCAAGATCATGTTTTGGCGTGATGTGCTCCCATTTTGATTTATTTTCTTGCTATTTTCTGTTATGGCAGCACTTTTAATTCCGCATCTATCTTACTGGCCTCCACCTTCTTTTGGTTTCCTTGTGCCACGTGTTCCTTTTCTATTTACTTTTTCAAAATACAATTGGGTGTATCTTGTATGGGGTTGACCTCAGTCCATTTTGCTGTATTCTGTCTTCCGTCCCTTCCTACTTTCCTGTTCCATAATCCACTTAAAGTCTCTTGTTGCATCAGAGTCAAGGGTTGTTTATCGCATCCCTCCCCCTCGTCTGGTATCAGGCAACTATTACTCCTCTGACCCTTTCATCTCTCGCTCAGAACATTACTCACATTGCCAATATGTTCATCCCATACTATTCCACTGAAGTCATCCATTCTTTCCTCAACTTTCTTACTAGAGGTCGAAAAAAAACAGTTATGAACCCTTAGGTACTCTTTGCACCCCTTTTTCAAACACATCCAGCATGTCATCGAATGCTGCAGTTTCTCTTAGTAAAGAATTACAAAGCACAACAGCTGCTTTAATTAATATATGCTGCCAATTATTATTTTTAGATAATTTCATAGGAACTTAGGATCAATTTAGGTCACTTTCATATTGCCTTGGATACCCTTTAAACTGGTTTAGATTGCCTCTGAATACCTAAGATTTATTGTAGATTACTGTCATTTGCTCGGTATGCTTTCAATCACGTGCAGGTTAATTTGGAATATTCTCATTTTATCTTGGAGAATTTATAAATCAGTTTAGATTGGTGCTAACAACTCTTCCTTGGCCTGGCCACATCTTTCAATACCACATGCCTTAGATACTCAATCTGTTGCTGTCTGAAAACGCACTGGTCTTTCTTCACAGTAAGACCCCTTTTACTCAACAAACTCCCATAAGCCTTATGAGTTCCCCAGTGTTTGGTATTGGATGTTGTTCAACCACAACACTCTCATTCAATTTGCACAAATCCACACACAACCTCACATATCCACTCACCTTTTTGGGTACAACCAGAGGAAACACCCACTCAACAGCTCCCGCACTCTCTATTATTCTATTTTCATGTAACCTTTTTAACTCTTTCCCTACCGTCTACCTTAATGCAATAGGTTTTGCTCATGGTTTTGCTACCAGAGGCGTAGACATTTCCTTCACAATAATATTATGAACCATCCCTTCAACTTCCTAATTTTTCTAGAGGTCACATTTGGGTAATTGAGCACTTCTGAAACACACTACCTCCTCCTGTCATAGTCAACACTTGTTCACCTGTGTTGGGTCCAGCCTTATCTTGAGTTTGCAAGGTTCCATCCAACTTAATAGCGCCAAACCATTCTTTGTTGCATACACTTTACCTATTACCGCTCTCCTGTGGAACTCCAACTTGGTCATAAAGTAAACAAGAATATCAATCTTGTCCAGGCTGTACCCATTCAGGCAACATCAAATCTTCCTCTTTCCCTCCCAACTTCTCCTTCCATACATCCAGGGTCGTCATTTCACCAAAATGCCAGGGGAAGCGGACATGACATCACACGACCCTTGACCCCTGATGACACCACAGGAAGTGATGTCATTTGACCCCACCCCGAAGTGATATCGCGTGAAGTGCTGGAACACGACCTTTCACCCATTGACAAAACAGGAAGTGGCATCACATAGCATAGTACACTACGACAAATATGGACACGATATAACTATAATGTGATGTACATTCCATACAAGAATCGATCGCCAAATGTATCGTTAAGATCAGTGTGTATAGGCCCATATTACCAAATTACTGTGAATGCAAGCAGACGTCAATGACCAAATGATAATGATGTGTTATTATATAGCACTTCCGCTTAAGCGCTTTACATAGAAGAAATATACATCCAATATCACCCAACCTGTATTGGTACCCATTTATCGACCTCAGAAGGATGAAAGGCTGAGTTGAGGCGTTTAAGAACAAACTAAATCAGTGACTCACCCCCTGAAGTGTGCCTGAAATAAACCTTTAATGAGTCTAGCAATTATTGTATAGAATACCAGAAAGATGCATTTTTTGGCATTCCTATTCTTTCTTATTTAGGGTCAGTGCTGAAAGTGTTAGACTTGTGGCACTCCTGTTCTTATTTTTCTTATTTTTTTAAGGGGCCCGAACAAGAAAGCCAGACAATCAGAATTAAAGAGCCACATGGTGCTGGCCACAGCACAGGAGCTTGCATTGCAACAAAACAAAAGCAAAAAAACTTTTTTAAAACATTTATTTTTTTAGAGGTCACAAGGGCGACCACAGAGGTCGCAAGGGAGACCTCAGAGGTCGCACTTGCGACCTGTGGCGACCCCCAAATGACGTCCCTGCATACATCTCTTGAACATAAAGTGACTTTTGCCCCTGAGTCTGGCATCCTATTTTTTTATTGAACATGTGTATGATAATATGGAGAGGTATCCCATTAACACCTGTACAATAGGACACACACATCACTTTCCCAACCCTCACCAACTGCACCTGTGGGAAATTTGTCAACCCATGTAACACCATCAGTAGCCTCATCTGATTGCCCTGTGTCAAGCACATCATTAACACCTATCTTTTTTTACTTTAAAGTGTTTGTGAAATGCCCCCATCTGTTACACTTCTTGCACATTGCTTTTCTGCCTGGAAAATCTGACGCACCAGGCAGATGTGACACATTTCTCTTGGGCTACTCCATCACTCCCTCAATAACTGCTCTTACTACTTTCCTTTCTTTTATTTGTGTAGCACCACCGTTTTATGTGCTTGAACACTTGTTTCAATCTTCTTCACCTCCTTTCTCCAGAGATGTCACTTTAGCAAGTTTATCCAAACAAGGCAAGGAGTGTTCAATCCTCTCCACCATCATCGTCAGCTAGGGTATCCCATATTTTGTGTCGCTCCTATCCTATGCAATGCATTCAAAGGGACACCTTTCTCTCCATCCCTATATTGCCTCCTCATGTGGCCCTTAAATGATGCGGGAATCCCTTTTTCCACGTTCCCTATTTTATTTTAGTGGTACCAGGGTGTGCCATAAATACAGTAGGACCAGGAACGTTCTGTACCTTCGTCTACTTGTATTTGCACCATTGTTCAGGCAGGAGATACATTTGCGTGACCACTTTCAAGGGAACATCCTCTTTAATCCATTTCACAGGGACAAGGTTTTCCAAACTAAATGCACTTCTGGAATCTCTGAGACAAGTGTTTTTAGTCCTTCTTTTTGATTGTCTCAACACTGCCTGAAGTCTTTTACTCGAATGCCACACCAGTAGATGAGAGACACTCTCACTGCTTCTCTAGACATGCACAGCAAATGGACTGTATCTTCAGAGCGGGCCCACCACACAGGTGGTGCTTGCACTGCACACAATGCCCCACAGCTTGCGGCCATCACACAGGCTCCGCAATAGCACATACCTCAATTCTCTAAGTGTCACTCCTCAGCTGTGCCCAACCCTCGCCTTAACCAGAGGGTGAGAGGAGATCTCCCGCCTACTCGCTCGCCAGAGAAAGAGATTGGGCCGGTCCCTTCCTGTGTCTATGAAAACTGGAGGGGGGTATCTGTACTCCTGCACTCTTCTTTGGTTAGGTCAGAGGCACAGACCACCCCAGCCAAGGTTCTCTATATGGTAGGTTGGACGAGCAACCAAGGCTTGAGCTCTCAGGAAGAGGATGCAGGAATGGTCTTGAGTACAGTGGGTTCCCAAGCCACCGCAAAAGACTGTCCACACACTATGTTAGGTAATTATACATCTTCTTTATATGAAATAAGTTTCAGCTTCATATATACACTTAAATAATACACTTTGTACTCAGGCAATTATATTCAAATACTGGCAAAAATATATACCACACAAGATTCATTAACAATGCACCAACTGCTGGTAGTTTTTTTAAAAATAAAATCATAGCAAACATAAGCAAGGAGTAACTTCATAGATCAAGGAAGAAAGGCAGGTCTGTTTAATAATATTGGCAGTATAATCTCTTTAGACTGAAATAATGATACTGTGTGAGGATCCCCCACCTGGTAACCTGTAAAGAAAAAGTCAAGGTGTACGTTATCTTGCCTATTATAGCCCAGTCCAAATAAATTCAGTAATGCTCTGCTTTTCTTTTGATAGGTTCCACTACCCCAAATAATCTGAGATGCCACAGGACAACATGATCCATGACAAATCTGGGACCCCGGGATGATTCCTGAGGCTGGAAGATGCTCTTCCTCGTCACAGTACCTTTGGTGCCTTGGAAGGCAAAGAGGTGGAGGTTTCTGGCTTCACTCGACAGTACCGCTTGAGGATGGACCCTTTTTGCAAGGAGGATTCACTGGGATGTTGAGGCCAAGTGAAAAAAGAGGAACCAGTGTCGGAAAGGCAGCATTTTTCAGTGTTCGCAGTGGTCCATGTAAGCAGGTCGTAACTCCGGCTGTGGATGTCCTACGAAGGTGAAACTTGCTGTAAACTCCAAAAAGGCCTTGTTGAAGAGGATAAGACCCGTGGGGCCCTTGCATACAGTTGGTGGTGATGAGTAAGTGGCTTAAGTAAGTGTCAGGTTTCAGGAATTTGTTGTTTACTGACTTCTGGTTCTTCGGTGTTGCAGCCACAACACGGATGTCTGGATGGTTTCTGGTGATCTGGACTTGACCACTGGACTGGACTACAGACCCTCACAAAGGTTGGACCTGCAGGACTTCTTCCTCAGTTATTGGGAAAGCCACCAGTGGACTTTCCTCTGCACACAGGGAACAATGATCTTCTTTGGGGGGGAAAAGTTGCCAGATGTCGTGTCAGGGATGTCCCTTGAAAGATTCTTTGATCAGGTGGAACTTGTTCAGCTCTGGTGTCAAGCAGCACTGTACTCCCACCCATGGGTGTTATAAAGGTGCTGTTCATCAAAAGGAAAATTAAGAGCTGCACTACCAGAGGTCCAAGTTGGATATCAGATTCAGACAACATATATAAAACGCACATACTGAAGTGGTAGGACAAGGACTAGGAGACTCTGTCCTTCCAAAAGGCATTTCCAGCATCACATCTGGCCTCCGCCCCAGGATTAGGTTAGGTGACTGATCTCCCACGAGATTGTTACCCTCTTCCAGATGATCAACATATCTTTTGGAACAGCCTTCTGCATTATCATGACTCTTACCTGGTCTGCGCTCAATGGTGAAGTCTAGGCCTTGCAGGCAAATGGACCACCTGAGCAGTTTGAAATTTCCCCCTTCATATGCATAAGCCACGTGAAGGGCTTATGGTCAGTTTGGACCTTGAAGGCAGACCCAGTAAAGTATGATATGATAGTTTATTTATAATGCCCTTAATACCCAGAGGTTTCTAAGCAGAGGCATGGGGATTGAACTTGTGTTGCTCCGTGTCGTCTTGCTTCCAAGGCGAGCACGTTGCCCCTGAGCTATCCTCCCCAGCCTAAACTCTAAAATGCCTAAGTGCTCAAATTATGCTAAAACACTCCTTCTCAGCAGTAGCCCACCTAATGTCTCTACCCTTGAGTTGCCTATTGGTGAAAATGAAAGGGTGCTCTCTCCCTTTGTTGTCTAACCGAGACAAGACAGCTCCAATTCCTGTGCCACTGGAATCAGTTTGTTCAATAAAGAGTTTGCTGTAGTCAGGGGCACACACGACAGGTGCCCTGCACAGACTTTCCTTCAAGCCATCAAAGGCCCTTTGACAGTCTTCACTCCAATGAACCTTCTTAGGCTGTTTCAGTGATGCCAGAGCTTCTGGAGGGGCAGCTATGGTGCCATAGTGTGCAATGAAGTTCCTATAGTACCCAGTGAGGCCCAAAATATTTCTCACATGCAATTAAGTAGAGGAAGTCTCCCAGTCCTGTGCAGCCTATACATTACTAGGGAGAGGTTGGATTTGACCCCCTGGTACCTCATGACCAACGTAGTTAACCTTCCCCTGGGCTATCTGGCACTTGGTTGCCTTGATAGTGAGGTTGGCCCTTTTCCTGGCCTGCAACAGATTGTCCATGTGTGTCACATGCTCTTCCCAGGTGGAACTGTCGACAGCAATGTCATCTAGGTAGGGAACACAGAAGTCCTCCCACCAATTGAGAGCATGATTGACAACCTTTGTAATGTGGCAGGAGCATTTTTCAACCCAAAAGGTATGACTCTCAACTGGTAGAGCTCCTCAGGTGTTGAGAAAGCCGTTTTCTGCTTGACCTGGTCAGTCAGAGCTATTTGCCAACAGCCTGATGTGAGGTCAAAGGTGCTCACAAAGTTGGCAGCACCTACCTTGTCCACAAGCACATCAGCCCTGGGCAATGGGTGTGCATCAGTCTTTGTGACTGCATTGACTCATATGTAGAGCACACAGACGCTCCAATCCTTGGTACCTGCCTGGCAGCTTGCATTGTTGACAAGGATCACTGTGCTGGACCGTGGGCTGGTTGAAGGTTTAAGGATACCCAGATCCAACAACTTGGCAACCTGCTTTTGACAGGTACACTATCACCAATGTCAATATCATGCCTGCACCATGGGGTGAGACCTAGTGTTAGTGAGAACAGAGGCACATACTGCTGGAGAAAAGCACAAAGCAGCCTGCAGGACCTCTGCTGCCCTGGTATCATATCTAGAGAGAGATCCCCCCTGCCACTAAACCATACAGAGGGTTTCTATGCAGTCAATCAGGAAGGGGCTCTTTATCATCCACTATCATCCTGTTCTTGCTCTGAAGCTAGCAAGAGGCATGAAACGTCCACTCTTCTGTGGAATGGCATGAGCCTGTTGAAATTGAAGACTTGAAGGGCTGCTCCAGGAACACCCATGTCAACCAGATAGTTAACTTCACCCATCTTGGAGATTATCCTGAAGGGTCCAGTCCACTTATCTGACAAAGCTGACGCCTTGGTAGGCTCCACCACAAGGATCTCCTGACCAGGAGCCCAAGCCATTTGTGAGGCCTTAACGTCATGACAGTATTTGTTCAATTCTCGCCATGGCTTAACATTGGCTGATGCCTGGCCCAGCATCTGTGCCATTCTCCATCTGAGGCTTAACACAGAGTACCCCACTTGCTTAGCAAGACCTGGGGGGTGGCTTCCATATCTTCACTTACTAAGCCAAGCTCCCCACCCCCACTAGATGTCCAAAAAGGAGTTCAAAGGGGCTAAAACCAACACCCTCTTAAGGCACCCCTCTATTGGCAAACAGCAAGCATGGTAGAAGATCTAATGTGCTCCTTAGGGGCTCTTCCAAAGCACCCAACATGCCTTTTAGAGTTTTGTTAAACCTTTCTACTGGACCATTGGTCTGTGGGTGGTAGGATGTAGAGAATTTCTAAGTTACACTACAATGCTTCGAGATAGCTTGCATGTAACTAGACGTGTTCGTTCCTCTGTCAGAAATCACCTCTTTTTGAAAACCAACTCTGGTGAAAATGAGCAGGAGACCCTGGCAACCACCTCGGCTCTTATGGTCTGGGTGATCGTCTGGGGTGTGTTCCTCTTGCTGAGGAGGGTCCTCTGACTCATCTCCCTCAGGAGTTGAGTCTAGTGTCACCATTTGGCCTAGTCCCTCAGAAGCTGGGACCACAGTGGGTGCTGCTGAAGCAGCAAGAAGAGAAGCAGTCTCCTGCATAGAGGTGGTCTACTTACTTTTACTTCCTGCCTTCAGTTTCCCGTTTGGTTGGGTAACTAACTATCAGTCAGACCCTGTGTGACCTGTGATTAAGTGACTGCAGCAGAAGTCAGGGGTAACCCATCATAAATCAACCCCATCTCAACTAAGTCATTTCCCAACAAGATGTTGGCAGGCACATTGTTCTGTACTAGGACAGGAAGAATTGCTGTCTTGTCATCAATCTGAATGGTGACATGGACTACAGGAGAACATTTGGGGGTCCAGCAGCTAACCTGCTGGTTCTCGAAGGAGCACCTAGATAGTCCTCTGGCCTGAGCAGGGTCTTGTCCACCACAGTCATGCTAGCCCCAGTGTCCCTCAAACCAGTGGGAGGCTGGCAATTAATGAGGACACTTCTAAACAAACTGTGAGCATTCTGAGGCATAGTAGCCAGTACATCTGAATAGTTGTGTCTACAGTGGCACCAAAAGTGATTCTTGAAGAGGAGAGGAGTGCAGTGGCCTCTGCCTCAGGCATAGGGTAAGGGTTGGTCAGGCTGACATCCTGGATGTCAAGTGCCTTACTTTTACACTTGGGGTCACCCGTCTTGTGGTCCAAGGCCCCACACTCCTAACAGGTGCTGGGAATGCGGGGAACCATATTGAATCCACTGGAAGCCTGCTTCACAGCAGGAGAACCACTACTCTTACTCCCACCCCCATGGAACTCTTCCCCAGTAGATTTGTGGTCCTTAGTTGGAGAATGTTTAGGTTCATTCAAATGCAGCTGCTTCTTGGACTCCTCAGCCTTCTGAGCAGTCCCTTTTTCTTTGTTTTTGTCCTTCCCACTGGGATCCTTAGGGCACACCCTGTGGGAGACTTACTTGATAGCCAACATGGCCAATTTAAAGGGCTCTAAGATATTCTGGTCAGCAATGTACGGACACAGCTCTAGTGAACAACCTTCTGAAAAATACTCAGAAGATAGGAGTTTGGACAATTAAACAAAAGACTTCACTTTGTAACCAAAATCCCATCATATTCATATGTGCAGCACTCACCCAATCAAACTAAGATATATGTTCTCTCTTCTTATAATACCTCTTAAGGTACTGGGTAGCTTCCAAACACTCATACTGGCCTATTTCTTCCACACTTAGCTTCAGAATACAGTCATAACCAGTCTGAGGTACTCTACTTAATAAACACTTAGCCAAACCACTATGGTCAACATCATGGATACCACAAGAAATCTCAAATGCTTCTCTCCCTTGGAGGATATCAGGACCCTCCACATACATACCAAACTAATCTTTCAATAACTTGGCAGCAGGAGACCTGACACTCAACTGGTCTGGCTGAAGTTTCCACCTTAACTTTCTTCAGTTGGTGTTTTTGACATTCAGTGTCTCTGTTTTTGAGTTCAAGATCTCTGTCTATGAGTTCACAATCTCTTTGAGTATAGCTTACCATGCCAACTCTTCTTTCTTTAAATCAGCTTCAGTCTCTAACTTTTTGCATTCAAAGGCTAGTTTCATCCTTAATTTCTCAAGTTCCAGGGCATCCCTTTGAAAAACAATGTTGGGTTTTGGAATAAAAGTGAGAGGAGAGGTGGCAATCCCATTGGTAGCAACTGTGACTTTGCGATGGGCAATGTCCCCATCAGAGCCCTCTCCACTGTCATCATGAGTATCACAATCCGACTAGAAATCCACAAGGGCAGCTGTAATATCTGCCCTAGACTTATCCTCAAAGTAAGTCTATTCCTCTCAATGTACTCACACTGTGGAGAGCTTCTAAGCACATCCTAGTCAATTTACCATGTGCAATAGTTTCCATTGTTTGTAGTGAAATGATACCAGTATACACCACTAAACCCTATATTGATTTAGAAAAGTGGATATTTTGTAGAGGCATGGTTAAACACTGACTCCTAAAACCAGTGGTCCCATCACTCTACCGCTAGTGTAAAGACTGTACAAGGTATCAGTACTTCTGCCCTCTTCTTTGGTTGGAACAGAGGTACAGAGCACCCGGCCAAATTCTCTATATGGCAGCTTGGATGAGCAACAAAGTTTTAAGCTCTCAGGAGGTGATGTGGGCTGGTTCTTAAGTACAGCGAGTCCCCAAGCCCCCTCAAAGGAATGACCCCAAATATGTTAGTTGATAACACAGCTTCTTTATATAAAATAAGGTCCATATAAATACATTCACTTAAATAATACACTGCCATATGTGTATCCCTTGGGTGTTGTTCACCATAAGGACACATTGAGAGATGTCCTGCCAGAAGTCCAGACTGGACCTCAGATTCAGAACACATAGAAAAAACACACACAGAGAAGAAGTAGGGCAAGGACTAGAATGCCCTGTCCCTCCAAAAGGTATTTCCAGCATCACATTGTCGCTCCCACTTGAGACACTAAGACAGCGCCAGACCGGAAGCACTCGGCCACCATGGGCAGCACAAGTAAGTGCAACGATTGTAGGAGAGTTCATCACCACATCCTCTCGCAGTCATACAAAGTTACCAGCAGGGGCTTGCAGAAGGAGCACCTCATCACCAGTATGGTATGTTGCAACACATGATCAGGTCATCACCAATATGTTATGTCACAGAACACGATCAGGTAAATAGCATCTGTTGAGTTTATAAGTATACAGTACCAGCCCCTGCTCCCGGCAGTCCCCTGCTCCCCTCACCTACAACTGCCCTAACTGTGTCACATCAGGTCAACACAACACCTTCTAGGAACCATGGGGCAACAGTTTCACCAAATAACGTTTAGAAAATACAACACTCAGATTACCTCAAATGTTCTTAGATTGAATTTAGATTAACTTGAATGATTTTATATAACTTTTATTTTAAGTGAATGTGCTAATATGCTTTTTAGATTGCCTCAGGTTACCCAACTTTACAAGTGGTTACTTTTGGATTGGGTTTGATCACGTTCAAATTCCCTTTCATTAATTTTGTTCCCTAAAATTACATTTATATTACTCTCAATGTCCTTAGATTACTTTACAATCCTCCATATTACCTTGCATTAGATTATATGATTTAGTAGATTCCTCTGGATTACATTGGAATACCCTCGATTACAGTTGGAACAATATTTGGTTTACTTATATATTATTGTAAATTGTTTTAGATTATATTTGGATTGAGGAGTCAGTCAGGGAGGCATCACCAAGGTTTGGTGTGTGAGACTGGGGGTTTGTGGAAGGGGCAATGTCAATGTAGGGGGCATCCGACATATGGGGATCTGGAAAAGCAGGTTAGACCTTGAGGTAATGCCTGCCTTCTGAGACCCCTGATTGTTTGGGACACCATCTGACGTCATGAGCAGAGTGCTAATAACTTGAATTACCTTAGAATACTTTAAGATACTATTGCATTACTTTTAATGTACAGTAAAATATTTGTAGATCACCACAAAATCCTTTTAGATGACTCTTTATTACTTTAATTGTCTCCAGACTGACCCAGTTACCATGCAATGTTATTGATCACCACTAGAGTATGTTTGTGTACCTTGAATGACTATTAGATAAACTTGCAAATTACATAGATTACTTTTGGATTACATCAATGTTAATTTTGATTTACCCCAGATTTACTTCAGTTTGGTTTAGAGAACCTTAAATTAATTTTAACTTCCTGAATATGACCTCAGATTACTTTAGATTACTTGGGATAGCTTGAATTGTTTTATATTATTTTTAGGCTGCATCGCCTTTGATTCCTTTCAGATTAACTAGGATTTATTTGGATTATTTTGAAATTACCTTGGATTACTTTATATTATCTCAGACTACTTTGTTTCATTATGCCTTTGCTCATTTCTTCTGTTCACCTTAGTATAAAGTCACATTGTCCTTCCCTTTCCACGCCCCCTCTTTCTTAGTCCTCACTTTCACACACCTTAACCGCTCGTGCCCTAAGATTGACATTTACAGAAACCCTCCATTCTGACAGCACCATGAAGCTCCCAGTTTGTCATATCCCCGTCCACCAGTAAACTCATAGTTTTGCATTCCCATCAACTCCCAGTATGATATTCCCAATACATTCTCATTTTTACATTACATTTAAGACTGACATAGCCAGTACAATTCCATTAAACTAGAAATTCCCATGACATTCCCACTCTGATATTACCAGTAAGATCTGATCTTGACAATCACGGTCACCATCACATGCAAGTAAGGTACCAGTTTGACTTTCCGGTAGGTAACCAGTTTGACATCCTCTGTAAACTGCTATGTAATTACCATTACATTTGATGCTTGACGAAAGGTCCTGCTGTGGCATTACAAATAAGATTGATATTGGCAGAGAGCTCTTAATAAACTTTATATTTCCAGGAAGATGACATTACTGCCCTAAATTCACATTCTGAGTTGGCTTGACATGCCCTTTAAAATGCCAGTCTGACATTCCAAGCATGTTCCCAATGTGGCATTACTGGTAAACTCTAAGTCTGAGATTGACAGTAGGATTGAAAACCCTTGTAATCTACATTCCTAGTTTGTGCCAGCTTTGAAAATCCCAGTAGGCTTAAATCTCCTGCATTCTAGAGGTTGTCATTCCTAGAAATCACCAAGGTAATTAAATTCCAGTATACTGCACTGCACTGAAAGTTTATCCCAAAGCAGCCTGGGTTACTATGGAGATCCACATTTTGTTGGAGAAACCCTCCATGAGCAGCTCAAACTGTAAAGGCCTGAGCTCCAATTAACAAAATGGCATGCAGCTTGGTGAGGGTCAGGAGGGCAGGTCATACTAAAACATGGCTTTCCAAACACTTGTGACCAGATACAAACCTCCAATGCTAGGAGGTGACATCAGTTTAGCTATTACTGCGTCAAAATGCATTGGGACATAGACGAGGACTAATCATGACATGCAGGATGTATGGGTCTACACCAATCTTTAACACTCTCTCACAAAAAGGTGGGTTACAGATGTTACCCCAGGGAGACTACACAGCCCGGTAGACCTCATGTGGACAGACTCCACAGACATGGTAGGATTCTAAACCTTGTGATTTGGGAATATTAATCAGTGAACATTCTTAAGTATTTAGGCACGTTGTTCCATGGCATTCAACTGCCTGGTCCTTGGAACTGCCAAGGTGTTGACTCAGAGGGCTGGGTCACATCCAAGTCAGTATATGTTCAGCCTAGGGCAGTCTGAGGATCATCTTCCGATCAACCTGCCCTGCTCCCAGTCACGGTGCATGGGAAATCACAGTTACATTGCACAGGTCAGTCTTGGGGTAATGGACTCTCCGGGTCCCAATAACCCCATAGGGCAAACCTGGCAAAAAAGTATAAAACCCTTTGGTGTCCTGGCAGGGCAATGCTGGTGTGCACCACTTTCCAATTGACAGAGCCTGGCGCTCGCTCGCTTTGAGCAGATCCAAAGCTTCACTAGAAGGGTCCCTTTAACGGAAATTACCTCCCTCTGTTTGGTGATGATATCCCAAGTTTTCATGCAGTCGATGTCCATATGTTGGTAGTTCAAGGTGTCTGGCATGCTGTGGATTCAGAGCAGGAAACAGAATGCTCACCTTTGATGAAGTCTGGAGAATGAAGAGCGGTCCAAGAGCCGTGGCTGTGGAGTTGGAGGAGAGTGGAAAGATGGCCGCAGTCAAGACCAGGAAGGGGTGGCGAATGCCAAAAGGGTCACAGTGGAGCTAGTAATATGGGAAGGTGATAGTGAAAAGAAAGAGCTCGTGGGTGGTAAGAAGTTGAAGGGTGAGGTGCTGAGATCAGAGGGGTGAAAAGACCCAGAAAAGTGGTGAGAATTAATGGAGTGAAAGAAGGGTAGTTGCAGGACCTAGAAGCGAAAGTCAAGAGGAGGTGGTAGGAATCAGAATGAAGGACGAGGTGGCAAGAAGATTAGTGCTGGAACAGTGAACAGATCAGAGCTGGGGCAGTGAGCAGATTAGTGCAGGAGCAGCGAGCAGATCAGTGCTGGAGTAGTGAGAAGATAAGTGCTGGAGCAGAGAGCAGATTAGTACGGGAGAAGCATGGAAATTAGTGGTGAAGCAGTGGGCAGATTAGTACTGGAGAAGCATGGAGATTAGTGCTGGAGCAGTGAGCAGATCAGTTCTGGAGTAGTGAGAAGGTAAGTGCTGGAGCAGAGAGCAGATTAGTACTGGAAAAGCATGGAGATTAGTGCTGGAGCAGTGGGCAGATTAGTACTGGAGAAGCATGGAGATTAGTGCTGGAGCATTGGGCAGATTAGTACTGGAGAAGCAAGGAGATTACTGCTGGAGCAGTGAGCAGATTATTACTGGAGAAGCATGGAGATTAGTGCTGGAGCAGTGAGCAGATTAGTACTGGAGAAGCATGGAAATTAGTGCTGGAGCAGTGAGCAGATTAGTACTGGAGAAGCATGGAGATTACTGCTGGAGCAGTGTGCAGATTAGTACTGGAGAAGTATGGAGATTAGTGCTGGAGCAGTGAACAGATTAGTGCTGAAGCAGTGAGGAGATTAGTGCTGGAGCAAAGAGCAGATTAGTGCTGGTACAGTGGGCAGATTAGTGCTGGAGCGGCAAGCAGATAAGTGCTGGAGTGGTGAGCAGGTCAGTGCTGGAGCAGCGAGGAGATTAGAGCTGGAGCAGCAAGGAGATCAGTGCTGGAGCAGTGAGCAGATTAGTGCAGGAGCAGCGAGCAGATCAGTGCTCGAGTAGTGAGAAGATAAGTACTGGAGCAGGGAGCAGATTAGTACTGGAGAAGAATGGAGATTAGTGCTGGAGCAGTGAGCATATTAGTACTGGAGAAGCATGGAGATTAGTGCTGGAGCAGTGAGCATATTAGTACTGGAGAAGCATGGAAATGAGTGCTGGAGCAGTGAGCAGATTAGTACTGGAGAAGCATGGAGATCAGTGCTGGAGCAGTGAGCAGATTAGTACTGGAGAAGCATGGAGATTAGTGCTGGAGCAGTGAGCAGATTAGAGCTGGAGCAGTGAGGAGATTAGTGCTGGAGCAGAGAGCAGATTAGCGCTGGAGCAGCTAGCAGATTAGTGCTGGAGTGGTGAGCAGGTCAGTGCTGGAGCAACAAGGAGATTAGAGCTGGAGCAGCGAGGAGATTATTGATGGAGTGGTGACCAGAATAGTGCTGGAGTAGTGAGCAGATATGTGCTCGAACAGAGAGCAGATTAGTGCTGGAGCAGTGAACAGATCAGTGCTGGAGCAGTGAGCAGATCAGTGCTGGAGCAGTGAGCAGCTCAGTGCTGGAGTAGTGAGAAGATAAGTGCTGGAGCAGAGAGCAGATTAGTACTGGAAAAGCATGGAGATAAGTTCTGGAGCAGTGGGCTGATTAGTACTGGAGAAGCATGGAGATTACTGCAGGAGCAGTGAGCAGATTAATACTGGAAAAGCATGGAGATTAGTGCTGGAGCAGTGAGCAGATTAGTACTGGAGAAGCATGGAGATTAGTGCTGGAATGGTGAGCAGGTCAGTGCTGGAGCAGCGAGGAGATTAGTGCTGAAGCAGTGAGGAGATTAGTGCTGGAGCAGAGAGCAGATTAGTGCTGGTGCAGTGGGCAGATTAGTGCTGGAGCAGCAAGCAGATTAGTGCTGGAGTGGTGAGCAGGTCAGTGCTGGAGCAGCGAGGAGATTAGAGCTGGAGCAGCGAGGAGATGAGTGCTGGAGCAGTGAGAAGATTAGTGCAGGAGCAGCGAGCAGATCAGTGTTCGAGTAGTGAGAAGATAAGTGCTTGAGCAGAGAGCAGATTAGTACTGGAGAATCATGAAGATTAGTGCTGGAGCAGTGATCATATTAGTACTGGAGAAGCATGGAAATGAGTGCTGGAGCAGTGAGCAGATTAGTACTGGAGAAGCATGGAGATTAGTGCTGGAGCAGTGAGCAGATTAGTACTGGAGAAGCATGGAGATTAGTGCTGGAGCAGTGAGAATATTAGTACTGGAGAAGCATGGAAATGAGTGCTGGAGCAGTGAGCAGATTAGTACTGGAGAAGCATAGAGATTAGTGCTGGAGCAGTGAGCAGATTAGTACTGGAGAAGCATGGAGATTAGTGCTGGAGCAGTGTGCAGATTATTGCTGGAGCAGTGAGGAGATTAGTGCTGGAGCAGAGAGCAGATTAGTGCTGGAGTGGTGAGGAGGTCAGTGCTGGAGCAACGAGGAGACTAGAGCTGGAGCAGCGAAGAGATTATTGATGGAGTGGTGATCAGAATAGTGCTGGAGTAGTGAGCAGATACGTGCTCGAACAGAGAGCAGATTAGTGCTGGAGCAGTGAACAGATCAGTGCTGGAGCAGTGAGCAGATCAGTCCTGGAGTAGTGAGAAGATAAGTGCTGGATTAGAGAGCAGATCAGTGCTGGAGCAGTGAGCAGATTAGTACTGGAGCAGCATGGAGATTAGTGCTGGAGCAGACAGCAGATTAGTGCTGGAGCAGTGAGCAGATTAGTTATGAAGCAGTGGGCAGAATAGTGCTGGAGTAGTTGCAGGATACTGCTGGAGCAGTGAGCAGGTTAGGGCTGGAGCCGAGAGCAGATTAGTGTTAGAGCAGCAAGCAGGATAGTGCTGGAGCAGCAAGCATATTAGTGTTGGAGCAGCAAGCAGGATAGTGCTGGAGCAGCAAGCAGATTAGTGCTGGAGCAGCAAGCAGGATAGTGCTGGAACAGTGAGCAGATTAGTGCTGGATCAGTGAGCAGGAAAGTGCTGGAGCAGTGAGCATATTAGTGCTAGATCAGAGAGTAGATTGGTACTGGAACAGTGAGCAGATTTGTGCTGGAGCAGTGGGTATATTAATGTTGCAGCAAGCTGGTTAGTGCTGGAGTGGCAACCATATTAGTGCTGGAGTAGTGACCAGATACATGCTGTTGCAGAGAGCATATTAGTGCTGGAGCAGCAAGTATATTAGTGCTGGAGCAGCGAGGAGATTAGTGCTGGAGCAGCTAGCAGATTAGTGATGTAGCAGCAAGCAGATTAGTGCAGGAGATGCAAGCAGATTAGTGCTGGAGCACTGAGCAGCAAACAGTTTAGTGCTGGAAATGCAAGCAGATTAGTGCTGGAGCACTGAGCAGCAAACAGTTGAGTGCTGGAGATGCAAGCAGATTAGTGCTGGAGCAGTGAGCAGCAAACAGTTTAGTGCTGGAGATGCAAGCAGATTAGTGCTGGAGCACTGAGCAGCAAACAGTTTAGTGTTGGAGATGCAAGCAGATTAGTGCTGGAGCACTGAGCAGCAAACCGTTTAGTGCTGAGATGCAAGCAGATTAGTGCTGGAGCAGTGAGCAGCAAACAGTTTAGTGCTGGAGATGAAAGCAGATTAGTGCTGGAGCAGTGAGCAGCAAACAGTTTAGTGCTGGAGATGCAAGCAGATTAGTGGTGGAGCAGTGAGCAGCAAGCAGATTAGTGCTGGAGCAGTGAGCAGCAAGCAGATTAGTGCTGGAGCAGTGAGCAGATTATTGCAAATATTTATAGGCAGTAACACTAAAGGGTTTTAAGTGACAGAGGGTACGAACCATCAGTAGAGAGAGTGATCTGGAGAAGGTGTTTGAAGGAAAACCACAAAGTTGAGGTGCAATGTATGGTGCCTCTCCTGCTACTTCTTGCTCTCCCCAATGGACTCAGTCACCTTCCATCTCATCTACAGACCACCCAAACCCAACACCGCCTTCATCTGAGACTTCAACAACCTGGTCACCACAGTGCCCCTCACACACGCCAACAACATCTTCCTAGATGACTTCAACCTCCCAGGCAACAAGGCCACCAAACTGATGAAGGAAGCTCTCCTCTGCTTTCTTGACACCCTCAGCCTAACACAGCACACAAAGGACCCCACGCAGAAGAAAGGTAACATACTCTACCTAATCATCACTGCACTCGCGACCCTGCACTACTGCTCTCCGATCCCACTCGTCTGACCACATAGTCGTGCCTTTCAACATCCTGCATGCCACCCCAATCAAGAATTTCCAGCAGAAACCCATCAGACAAACCTTCAGGCCCTTCAAGAACTTCCCGGTGGAAGCCCTCACAGAAAACCTTGCCAACCTACACCTTACATGGACCGAACACCGACTCTCTACTGGAAGCACTAAACACCACCCTCTCAACCTCCATTGACCAACACACACCTCTGAAACAATGCTCCTGCAAACCAAAACCGTCATCAGCCTGGTATACGCAAGAACTCAACCTCATCAAAAGAGTCATTAAATATTATTATTATAATTGGGTTTTTTATAACGCGCTTAATACTGAAGAGGTTTCCAAGTGCAGACCCGAGATTCGAACCTGTGTTGCTCTGCGCCGTCTTGCATCCAAGATGAGTCCGTTGCCACTGAACTATACTAACTGTGCCATATCTGAATCATCAGCAAATAAGAGAAAACCTTACTCCGCTTCATGATTGCATCCACCCTGGCTCCCTCTCAAGGTACTCAGAGCAACACGCCAACTACTAATCAAAACAGCCAAGGCCTTCTACTATCAGAATACCACAGCAGAAGCCGACAACAAAAACAGAGCCCTCATCAAAGAGGTCAAGCAGTGAGTGTACCTGCTACCCAACCCTGCCATACCACACTCGATCAAAAAATCCACCAACATCACCACTTTCTTCATCAACAAAATCAGAACAATTTGCCAGCACATAGACGCCAGCTCTGCATCCAGAGACCAACCTCACTTCCCTCATTTTGAAAACTTCACACCCTGGACAACATTCAAGACACTCTCGACAGAGGACTTGGTAGAAATACCGCCACTTTCAAAGCCACATCATATACAGTTGACATCCTCCCAGCATCCATTTTCAAGACCATCTCCGCAGAAGCTCTCCTTCCCTACCTGGAGATCAATACACCTTCTCATCAACCCTAAAAACAGGACAAATCCTCCCTCTACTAAAGAAACCCACTCGGGATATTAACAACATAGCTAATTATCGTCCCATCACCCATCTTCCCTTCCTAGGTCAGATCATCGGGAATGTAATAGCCGCACAACTACAGCAACACATCGACAACCATAATCTCCTTCAAACCAACCAATCCGGATTCAGATCCATTTGCATCACGGAGACAGGAATCCTGCAGCTGGTCTACAATGTCCTCAACATCCTTGATGATGGCCATCCCTGCCTCCAGGTTCTATTTGACCTCCCAGCCACTTTCGACCCAGGCGCTTACAGACACCATACATCGGCACATAGGGATAAGCAACCTTGTCCTATGCTGGTTCAAATCCTATCTAGCCAACCACAAGCAGTTTGTTTAGATGGACTCTTCTAGATCGCCAGTGCTACCCATCACCTGTGAAGTCACGCAGGGGTCCATCCTCTCCCCAGTGATCTTCAGTCTATACATGGAGCTACTGGGAACCCTCCCAGCCACACACAATAGCCACATCCCGCAATACGTTGAAGCTCAACCCCTCAAAGACCAAATTCCTACTCCTCACCAATAACACTGAACAACCAGACATATAGATCTTGCTTTCAACCTGAAACTCTGAGGGATTCACACCAGAGCTCACCTTCTACGCCAAGTCCCTCAGGTTCCACATCGTCAAATGCCTCTCCTTCAAGACACACATAGCTAAGAAACCTCAGACAGCTTAGTAGCAGTTCTCTCTCTTGTAGAAAGTCAAGCCCTTCCTCCCTCCAGGCTGCTTTAGATCCACTGAGCAAGCACTAGTCCTATCCCACCTGGATGGGGGCAATGCACTCCTTGAAGGCCACCCGTCATCCTCCCTTGTGCCATTGAGAAGTGTCCTACATGTGGTTGCATGCCTCATTAAGGGTCTACACAGATACAACCACATCACCCCAGCCCTCATTAACCTTCACTGGCTCCCACTACACGCACAAATTTACTTCAAGTATTGCTGCATCATCTATAAGGCACTTGCCCTGAAGAAACTCATCTACCTTGCAGGCTAACTTTGCCTCTCCGGTGGACAGCGCACCACCAGAAGCCCGAAAACATGCAGACTTGAAATCTGCCACTGCAAAAAGGAAAGGACCAGAAAACAAGCCTTCTTTGCCTACCACCCAAGACTATGACACCTCCTCCATGTCGGCATCAGACTCGCCCCCACACTCCTGAATTTCGGAAAACGACTCACAACGCACCTCTTCAAGGAGTCTCTCCTCAACATCTAGTCTATCATGTCACCCCTCGCACCACCTGAGCGTTAGTTGCCACCCGCCCCTGGCCTCCCTGCCACCTGGTACAGCTGTATCCCTCCTCTTGCCCCCTCAGTATCCTACACCCTGATGTATATCCGTTCTGTTGTTACCAGTGTAAAGCACTCCATTATGCACCTGTAAAGTTGTACACCTCTGTAAAGCATTCTGTTATGTATCTGTATTGGTATATAACCCTGTAAAGCACTCCATTATGCACCTGTAAAGTTGTACACCTCTGTAAAGCACTCTGTTATGTATCTGTATTGGTATATAACCCTGTAAAGCGCTCTGCTGCTTCCCAGAGCTACGTCCACGCTGGGACAGAGGAGATTGACAGAGTAAGAACAGGGGAGAACCGGTTACTTCGGTGGAGAAAATGTGGGCTGAGCGACAGCAGCATTGGGCAGAGAGACCAGAAAGAAGAGTTTAAGATCATCATCTGATGGAAGAACGACTGAGGTAAACAGAGAAAGAGGTTCCTAGATACACACATCAGGCACTGTCCCAGTGTGTTCCTTCAGTCCTGGGGAGGGCCAGCTGGTGGGGGTAGAAAAAAGATGAGGTCAGGAAGGCTAGAGTGAGATCAGAGAGGCAGAGAGGAGTACGATCTGGAAGAAGCTTGGGCCTAGGCACTTCCCTGCTTGCTCCACCTACTGACCCTCCTGATTATGACACTGAGCACCATAGTGAGTGTGGAATAGGGAATACCAGAAGAATCCCATCTAGTTCAGACCAAGACGAAACTTTCAGGACACTTTCAATTACATTATGACAAAAAAGAGTGACAGGGAACCTGTGGAGCTGTGCCATCTGGGTCACTTGTTTCCAAGGCCTGGAAGACCTAAGAACCTTTGGGAAAGAAGGACCCGGGAATGTCCTCTTACGAGAAAGTGACCAACCACAATTAGTCGACAATCATCAAGACTCTGCTTTTGATTGGAAGATCCCATCATTATTTGCATTACAGTCTTGTCACCAATCCCCATTAATAAAATATAGTGAATCATAACATATGGTCTTGGAGTCCTTCGAGATCTGAGATGGAGTCCTGGACCCTACATATTAAGTGGTAAAGTCTAGAAAGGATGCAGATGCCAATGTTATGGTACCGATACGCAGTCCAGACTTAACACAGTGTGAAGACTACAAACATTGGTAATGTCAACATTAACAGACAAACAGCCAATCCGAATATGATAAAACCGTAATCCAAGCAAAAGTTCACCTTTGTTCAAATTGAACTTTAACAGACATTCCAAAACTATTTCACAACTCTCAGATTAACCATTGCATTGATGAAAGCTTCATAATATGGACATTGAGTGTTGTGTAGTAATATTTCTGCCTCCAGTCGCTGAAGTGAGTGGCTGTAGGATTGCACCACTTGGTTTAATGTTGGTGATCGTGTGTGTGTCTGTGTGCACTTGGTTTAATGTTGGTGATCGTGTCTGTGTCTGTGTGCACTTGGTTTAATGTTGGTGATCGTGTCTGTGTCTGTGTGCACTTGGTTTAATGTTGGTGATCGTGTCTGTGTCTGTGTGCACTTGGTTTAATGTTGGTGATCGTGTGTGTGTCTGTGTGCACTTGGTTTAATGTTGGTGATCGTGTGTGTGTCTGTGTGCACTTGGTTTAATGTTGGTGATTGTGTGTGTGTGTGTGTGTGCGTGTCTCATCTGCACCAGCATGTTTGTGAAGTCTGTGCCCATGCTTGTATAAAGAGTATGTTGGAGTTGGTAATGGTGTTTGACTGTGGGTGTAGTGGTGCATTAATTTGTTCTGCAGGTCTGTGTGTATTCATCGTGTCTGTGACTGCTGCCATACCTGAGGTGCATGGCGTGGGCAGCTGTGGCCTTTGCATGCTTGCACATATCAACACAGATCTTGGGTTTCCCTGATCCAAGCACCAGTTCACGGTGCGAGCAATGGCCAGGCCGATCCTATTGAACATCGGAGCCGATCATTTTCAGATATGAATCCCGAAGATGTGTTTTTTGTGGGTTTTTCAATGGTCAAAGTTTATGGGGGGTGTTGGCAGCTGTGTGCCTCTACTTTTTTAAAATTAAGTTGTACTGCTCTGTACCGGAATTGTCTAGTTTTAAAATGAAAGTGTAGGAAGACGTTGACTCTTCCACTTTGGTGCACTGCACCGAACGTTCCTCTAAACAGCTGGGGGATTTGTATTGCACGTGATAGTGGGTGTGGCTATGGAGTTTGTGGGGAGTGTGGACAGTCCAGGAGGGAGCATAGTTCCACTACTTCTTTTCTTACACTTCGACCACTGGGGTGCATAGCAAACCCAAAGCCAAACACACATTGTCAACATGTTTTAGTTTACTAGAAATTGGTAATAAAAAGTCATGACTTATTATTTAGCTGCACAATCTGGTATTCCATCTTGTCCGGGGTCAACTACGTAAACTGTCATGTGACCTTAACTTAAGAGTTGGTGCCGTGACACTACGATATACACATGCATACAGTGCGTGCAAAACTCGCGCGGTTTATTTCCTAAACGGCTTGCGGTGTCTTCCTGTCACTGATCAGTGAAGTAACAAAGTGTGAGACTGTGTCCCTGAGATCACAGTAATAACCCAGTACGTCTAGACACACTGCATGCGAGACGTCATATGCATTCTGGCATAAACGCAGCTGTGAAAACAATACACATGTTAGTTGCTTAACACTGTCTGCCATGTCAGTAACACCATGTAAAACCGGAGCCTTAAACAGTAATTATGATAATTATTCGGTATGAAGATGTTACAGTCTAAACACTTCCCAACACCTGCTGCCACCCAGCCTGTTTCCTCTTCACAAATGGCTGACACCTTGAGTTGGGAGTGCTAAACCTCGCCTCCTCCTAGAACAACGCCGCTATGTATTAAATGCCACCTCTGAAACGTTATTATTTACCATTGTGAGTGATGGTCACAGCGCACACCTCCCTGGAGACTAACGAAAGAAGAGGGAGGCACTCAGTGAAGCATGTGATGGTGGGGAGGAGAAGGGCCGGGAAGACATTGGGAACTGGGTATAAGCAAACCACCAAAATAAGATGCTCTTTGAGGAGTAGGTCTCCCGTTGATTCCTGAAACGAACAAGCGAGCCGTTGCAGCATGTGCTGCTTTGATGTTCCAGAGTACTGGCTTTTCAACCAAGACCTGGCACTTCTTGCCAACCGCATTGCCGCTCTCTGCCCCAACTTTCAGTGCTATGCGGATGACAGATCATTTTCAGGCTACCTTCAGCCACCTCTTCCCCTCCTCTCATCTCTGACAGTCTGTCTGCTATCCAGGAGTGGTGTGCCTCCAGTGATCTCTGCCTTAATGACAGTAAGACTGAGATTCTCCTCGTTGGGACACCCACCCCCTCCTTTCCTGTCTCTCTGGCTGGCCTCTCCAGGCCCTCTTCCTGCTCCCACCTGTGAGGTTAAAAACCTCAGCCTCATATTCGACTCCACACTCTCCTTCTCTCCTCACATCTCTGACATCTCTAAGGAGTCACCGTACCAGCAGCACCTCCTCAGAGGTATTCTTCCTTTCTTCTCCTTCCCCCAGAAGCTCACTGTCTTCAGAGCTCTGGTTCTCTCTAGGCTCGACTATTGCAACAGTCTCTTTCTAAATCTACCTGATTCTACTCTCAGCCCCCTGCAAGTCATCCAGAACAGGACTGTGAGACTTGGCCTTGGCCTCAAACCCAGGGATCGTATCTCTCTAGGACTGAAATCTCTGCACTGGCTTCCAGTGGCTGCAAGGATTAAGTGCAAGACCCTCTGCATTGTCCACAAGGCTTTCTGGGACATGGGGCCTTTATACCTCCAACTCTCTCTTCGCAAATACCTTCCTACTTGTGGTATTCGCGCCTCTGCCTCCAACTCCTTCAGGGTCAGCTGCTTCTGCAAGCAACAAGGTGGTGGTAGATCTCTTTCTTCGGCTGGGGTCTCTCTCTGGAACAGCCGCCCTGCCTCTCTGAAACTTGAGGAGAACCATCCCTGGTTCCGGAAGCACCTTAAGACTTTCCTCTTTGTTTCTGCCTTCTCTCTTCCTCTCCCCTGCTGAATTCCTGTCTGAAACTGCACTGCTCACCTGGCTACCTGCTGATCTCAGGCCCAGGTCCTCTTCCCACCCAGTTGCACACCTGCACTAAACCCCACCCCACTGGCAACCCTTGCACTCAGGGGCTGTATCTGTAACCCTACAGTCCGGATACCTGCACTTTGGACACCTGCTGTCTGCACTTACCCTTGCACTTGCCACCGGTTGGCCACACCTCTTGTTATTGTTTGATCCCATGTACTGCACTGCCCCCTCCCCTTGCCACTCACACATTTCCCACCCCTCTCCCCTACACTTGCGTGATCTCAATGTCACTTGGCCTAGTGAGATTGTTGTCTCTGTCGTCCCTTTGTCCCCCTCCCTTGTCGTACCTTGAAACACTTGTGTATAGGCGCTTTATAGATGACATATATCATCACAGTTGGGGCACTTGTGTATCGCTTTGTATTGGTAAGTCAGCATTAACGTAGGGGCCCACACCGCCTCTCCGAAGTTCTGATGAGATTTTGAGATTTTGTAGTGGTACTATATCGGCCAATCTGTTCATCTGGCCAGCATTTCTCTGTACTACTTGGAACCCAATTGCAGCGCATTCCCCAGAGGCTGCTTGCTGGGTACATTGGCTTATGTCCTGCCTAAGTTCACATTATGTGTAGCCAACAAAGTGCCAAGGACGAGTATGCTCATGCTCTTTGCATAGACTTGCATACTAGCCTGGCAGTTAAGGGGTTCAGAACTATCTCTTAATTCTAGAGACACTTTTTTATTTCTTTCAATTGTATTTATGTATATATAAGATGGACAATGCACCGTTGATTATAAAAGAACGCACAATAGATAATAAATCAGATTTGATAGGAAGTGGTGAGCTGCTTACAATAGGGTGAGTTTGAGGGACTTTCTGACCAGGTTTTGGAGGGGAGTAAATGGAACTATCACCGTGGACAATAGATAAGTGGAAATACATAGATTAAGGACAATGAACATTAGACATGTTTAAGTGCAGGTAGGCGGTGCGGCCATCTGTGCTTGGGATGTGACCATGATGGGTGAAGTGCTAGAGTGGAGACAGGGGAAGTGAGGGACAGAGGCAGGTTAGAGGCAAGGGAAAAATGTTGACTAGTTTGCAGATGAGAAAAGAGGTTAGACAAACAGGTGGGTTGTAACATTTTGCCTCCACATACCCTTCAACTCTCATCTTTCAATGTTGCCTTTTGTTCCTGGGCCTGCATTCTGAGTAAGCTGGGAAGATTGCTCAGCCAGTTGGGCGCTGGCTGCTGAGAACTGTGTGCATTCTACAGGTTGCAGGGAAGATAAATGAGAACCTTCCTTGGTTGGTTATGGATAACTATATAGAAACATGTTAGACGGACAACTCTTTGGCAAATGTGCTATACAAATATAGTGTGACAGCTGTACAGATTCGATATTAAACATGGACATGTTTGGTTGGTATAAAAAGGAAATGTGTGATTAATATAGAAAAAGGGGTTGGGAAGAAGAGAGGTGTAATGGGGTATAACCCCTCATAATGAAAAACATTTAAAAAACAGCAAATGTCAATGTACAAATCAAAACGTTTGGTCATTTTTCAGGGAGTTTGTCGGCTGGTATAGAAGCAAAGACTTAAATTCACTAACCTGGGCAGACAGAGACTTGCACCGGAGACAACAGGCAGAGATTGAGGAATCCCCTGTGGGAGTCCTGCTCTCTCTCACTCCCCGGATTGGATATTAGAGAGGAAGGAGGCAGAATCCCCACGGAAACCCTACTGGTGAATAAAACCCTGAATCGCGGTGGCTCTTCAGAACGAAGGGTAGCAGCTTGGAAGGTCCCTCTAGGCGAGCTGGAGTGCGAAGAGGATTGGAAACCTTTCTGGGGAACAAGAAAGAACAGGTAAATGCCAGGTAGGAAGGAATGAGAGAAAAGAGAGTACTACTGTTTTGGAAGGGAAACGCACGTGGTATTCAGAATGAGATCCTCAATGGAATGAGGACGTTCTTGGGAATCTCCGGATGGCTGAATGTCTTAGATTTGTTGAGCTGAGTGAATGAATAAGTAAGGGAATGAATGTTCGCAATAGGAGGATTGAATGTGTTAAAGAGGGCACTAAGTTTAAGGGAATTTACAGACACGGGCGAAACTCCTAGCTTGAAACCTATGGTGGAGACGGGATATGGCCTGAGAAAGAATCTGTGGGTATGGGAGGCAGACAGAAAAGAGGTAAGTTTAGATTTCAGAGGAGAATGCAAGTTAGCAATATCAGAAGGAGGAATCCTAGCGGCGAACTTACAGAGCTTCAGTATGAACAGTAGCGACACGTATGCTAGTAACACTTCCTTCCTTATCAGGAGTCACGTGAGTAGACGCAGGAAAGTAAGATGTGCGTGGAACAACTAGACCGCGGTTTTCCTCACAAGGGACCATCGCTTTGGGAGCCTGCATTATAACGTTATGTGCCATTCTTCCTAATGTCCTTCTTTGCCACCATGACCAACCCTGATAATGTGTAACAGAGTTGCACAAATAGGTGAATCAAATTTCTGACGTGCAAAGAATCCCGTATGTTGATAAAACCATGGTTTCCAGGGGAGTGAAGACAGTTCAGTGCATTACAAAAAGCAGGTTGTCTCATGAACTGAGCTATTTCCCCGATCACCTATTGCCCCCTATTGACATAACTAGTGCACTGCAGCTCAGCGATGGCGTTAGAAAGGCGTGATTTATATGCATACTATTCCCGGAGGAGCCAAGCAACAAATAAGAGGGTCCCTGTCTCCACAATGGCCCTGGAATCCTCATAGGGTTGCTGGAAGGGCCATATGACTGCTCAGGCATCACTCTCGGGGCTGTACACTTAGCAGAGAAGCTTCAGAATGAATTCGCCCTAACCTGGACCTGCATTCAGGGTCACCTGCATTTCCTTACAATAGAAGTGGTTGTACCAGGCTGAGGAGTCCTTCAAGCGTGTCCATCAGCTTTTCTGGCCCCTGCATTCAGGGTCACCAGCTTATCCTTACTTTAGAAGTGCTTGTGCCAGGCTGAGGAGTCCTTCAGGCCAGTCCACCAGCTTTGCTGGCACCTGCATTTAGGGTCACCTGCATCTCCTTACTGTAGAAGTGGTCGTACCAGGCTGAGGAGTCCTTCAGGCCTGTCCACAAGCTTTGCTGGCACTTGCATTGTTTGCTGGAAGAGTCCCTCCCCACTCGCCAGTCCTGTGAGTTTGCCTCACTGTGGCATAAAGTGCTGTACAAACAACAGACCTGCCATATTCTTAGGTGGAACAGCCACCTACAGCTCCCAGCCCAGGAACTGTGGACTGCGCAGCGGTGGCGCGCTCCGGCAACACCACACTATCCCAACACTTTACTGAGTGCAAGCAACCTAACGTACAGTGTCGACTGATCCAAAGCTGCCCTTTCTACAGTGTGTTCTCCCACTGCACTTACCTTTCACACATTCCGACTGGGCCACATCTGGCCTTCTTGCTTGACCACCCTGAATTAGTATTGTGGAGTTTGCATCAATGAAACATTTAAAGGGCAAAAGTAGTTAAAAAAAAAAGCCACGATAATGTAACTAGGTGGCTGGAGCATACATCAAGCCTATCACACAGTCAAACACTGCATGTTAATAACGACCTATTGTTTCTCTAAACTCTTGCACACAGACAATCCGCTTGATTTCAATTAAAATAAGCATATACCTTCCTTTCTACAATCGTGATTTGTGTGCCACCTTGCTTCTGTGTGATTTTGTTCAAAAACAATTCAACAAATACGATTTTGTCTATTTTTTTTTCTTTCATTCATTTTGGCTGCAAATATCTACAAGGGGAGACCCCACTGCAGCCTCCCCCAATTCCCCTATCTTAGTGATCACGATTGCCCATTCCCCTCGCATATATTTTGATCCAAATTTGATTTTAAAAATCATCAAATTTGTATTCGACAAATTCTTCCATGATGTACCCTCTTTATCCCGTTCCCCTTCCTGGATCCACACACCATCAAGTTATCACAAGGCATGCCTTTTCCCCTTCTGCATCACCCTGTCCCTATATCTGTGTCATTTCAGCTGCTTTCCTGTCCTCTTATCCTCGACCTACTGCTTTTCCACTACAGACTAAGCCGTGGATACCCCGGCGGAGGCATAACACTCAGGCCAGCCAGGCGTTCCGAGACCACCATGGCACAGTATACAAGCCCTGCAACTTAACATGTCTGAGGAAGGAGAACAGAGAGGGCATCCCATGCTTCACTCTGTCCTTTGTCTGTCTTAACCACAATCCTCCAAGTCTGTGATGCCTTGTTCTGTTCTGAGGACCTTCTTCAAAGGCAAATCAAGTCCAGAATTCCTTTCTTCTGGATTCAAATACACTAGCATAAGCATACACATGAATCCAAATAAAGAGACCTGGTGTGGTATCCTGCTAAAGACTGACAAGGATTTCAAATAAAATAGTCACTAAAGCATGTCACATTGCCCTGCCACTGTCTGACTGACCTAAGAACCAGACTTATGGAAGCCCACAATGCATTGGAAGTGAATGAAATGTGGTCCTTCCTTTTGAGAGGAGAGAAGAGAACATTGCAGTGGTGATTTCTTTTTTTGAACTTCTTAAAGGAGGGATATGAACTGATCAACTGATCCTATTGGACAGGGCTCAAGTCCTAAAAATTAAAGTGGGAGGACTCATCAACAAATGCAAGGGAATGTGACGTTGGCAGAAATTAGCATATCAATGTGAAATGTGCACATTTCATTAAATTGGCTTTGCATAACCACCCAAATTGCACAGGGAGAATGGCATTTGCCTTTCAGAAAATCAACACACACACAAAACCAAGAGAGGATTTTTTCTTCTAATAGTGTTTTTGAAAGCGTTCAAAGATGGGCATGTTTTAAACTCCAAGAACCAATAGAAATGTTTTACCCGGGACTTGAAGTACCAAATTGAGACATATCACCTTTAGTTGTTTGTGATCTTTTATCCGTTTATATAGGGCAGTGGTGACGTGTCCGGCCTACAAACCCGAGGACCGTAATGCATACATTCAAAGAGGACATTCCATGTTTCTCAGTTTAGCTGGGGGGTGGGGGACTGAGTCCATCCTCTGAAAAAAGTGGGTGGACTCCGTCCCCCCACGTGTACTCTTGACTTGAGCCTTGCTATTGAACAAAGACTTGTTGGCTCCATTTTCATTTGGAGTCCATGACTTGATCCCCAAGTATTTTCTTTCTGAAATGGAAACTTTGATATATGATAAAGGTTTAAATTAAACCACAAATTATTTAATTAAAAAAGAAAATAGCATTCAATCCATTCTACTTTAATGGGAGGTGGCCATCTCACCAACATACCACCCCGGAAGTTTCACCATATGTATGTTTCCACGACCCTAAGCCTTCAGGTCACCATCTGTCTTCGAGTGGCAAACCACACTGCAAAACACCCCCCAGCACAGAATTTAAGATGCCCAAGTCACATTTAAAAACAAAATACATTCTAGCAAAAGAGGTTTTCCTGAAGAATGTCCTCAGAACAAACATGAGAAAAGAAACATGTCAAGTTGTTTTAGACCTGTTTTATTAGTTTCCAGTTGTGTTTTGTCGACGTGTTAATATAGATATCTAGTTATGCATTTATTTTTTAAAGGTGATTTTGCACACTGCATTTACAAACATATGTCTCTCTCTCTCTTTTTAGATAATTGTTGTTTGTAAATGTATATTAAATTGTTTTTTATTATGTGGTTGTTTTGTTTCTATAAACAATAGCAAGTGACACACTTGGAGAGCCACAAAATAATTTGATTAATGTGGTTGGTTGGTATCGTGAAAAATGATAGCTGTGCTGACTACATTGCGTTATAGTGGCGTTTGAGTATGTGTCCTTCATGTGTGAGCTTGTTTACCATAGTAAGAGGTGACCTGCAAGTACTGGGTTACTTCCTGTGTACTTCACTTGCACAGATTCCATAACATAGACTAACACAGCAGTGAGCTTCAACTGTGACAATCGGTGCAGTAATGCTGGAGGTCATGGTTGCACAATAGTTTGTGGTTGTATTTGTCAGTTGCTGGATCTAGATGTCGGTGATGCCAAGTACAGGGTTATTTTAGGAGGTTACTCGGTTCTGCAGTTTCTGGTTGTAAGTGATTTGTGGGCGGCAATATGAAGGTCCTTGCCGATTCACTCCAGCCAAAAGCCAAGCAGTTCACGTGCACCCATGTGTCTGTGTTACTCTGTCCCTTCCTCTTATTGCTATCTTTAATAAAGTGTTGAGAGACAGGTGAATACTTCATCCATAACATCTGTCCCTCCCCCACCTTCATACCGTAGAAACGAGAGGAGTATGTCATTCATGGCTTTAGCCCCTTCTCCGCCTAAATACTGCAAGCACAAGAGATGCTACTCACTAAGACAACCCTACTGACCTTATCCAGGAACCATCGAGGAAGAGTTGCATTTGCAAACTCAAGACAAACTGAACTTGGTGTAACTAAAGATGACAAGAACATGTGACATCACTGTTAAACTGACACACATAGACGACTGAAGCAGGCACACACTCACCATGAAGACACTCAGACACTAGGTAAAACGCGCACTTAGACATGAAGAATGCCACCTGCATTCAATAGACACTAAACATATATCATAATCAATGTTTAAGTTGAAACACAAGACACATTAGAATACATATCAAGCTTGCTAAATGCAGAAGGGCAACAGCAATGAGTGGCCATTTTGGAGAAAATGGATGGCGCCGCCACTTTAGAGTGAATGGAGAATCCAAAGACGCCTCAAAGCTGCAGGGAGAGACAATTTGCTTAAGCTGATGAAACATAGACTTTTACAGGCCAGATTGTGGCTACGCGGCCCCTTCCAAGGTTGTTGCCGAAAAGAGAGGTTTGGCTCTCTCTAAAGAAGAACAGAAGATAAGCATTCTCAAGCACAAGGCATGTTTCTCTTAGATTAAGTAAAGAACAAACAACCTTTGAATACCAATTGACAGCTTTTTAAAGCTTAAAATTACATGATGAGTAGCTCAACTGAGTCTCTAGAGGCCGAGGAGAGTAATGACACCCATATAATAGGAGCTAAACCTATGGTAAAAGCTGAGCTCAATATGTCAAAACATTGTCTCTTCATACGCGATCCACAACTAGAGAACAGTGTCCATTTATTGGCGCCAGACACATATATGCACATGCCTCAACTCCCCGAAAGTTCTCAGAACAGAGATGCCGGGCAAAGCCAAGTTCAAAGCTAGACGCCCCGGTTTGTGGCCTAGGAAATCAGGATGTTGTCGTAGTCAATAGAAGAGCAGCTCCTTCAGGTCGCTCATCCTACCACTATTTTTGCTCATGTGCTGGTTTATTTATTTATGGTGTAATTATAATGCGCCTATAAAGCAAGTGTGTCAAGGTGCATCAAGACAAGGGAGGGGAGAAGAGGGAGAATAAGAACGATCCTACTGGGTCTTGAGGCATTTGGACTGTGCAAGTGCAGTAAAGAGAAGAACAGGCTAGTGGGGAGGCGAGGTGAGGGATGTGAAAACTGCGAAGACAAAACAATAACAATCAACTAAGTTGTGAGAATATTTGGAGGGTTGAAGTGCAGTAACAGAAATGGGGGTGGTGGGGGAAGAGTAAAAGTGAGGGAGGATGAGTAGGGAACACAAACAATAACATTCCTACCAGGTCATGAAACAATTCGGAGCATGCAAGTGCAGTAACAGAAAAGCGGGAGGGGAAGGAGGAAAAGTAAAGGAGGGTGAATAGGGAAGACAAACACAGGCATTCCTACAAGGTCATGAGACAATTCGGAGCTTACAAGTGCAGTAACAGAAAAGGGGGGAAGGGGAGGAATAGGAGGGCAAGGGGGAGGAAGGGGAAGGGCTAGGGAGCAGAGGGAAGCAAAAGTGCAGCTGAACAATTTAACTTGCAGTCAGAGGAGTGGGAGCACAATGGAGTGCTAGGGGAGAAGCGGAGAAGGAGCCCGTGAAAAGGAACGACAGCAGAATCACCCAAATTTGACTATCGTAGAGAGAGGGGAAAAAGCCTGAATTTCAAACACACCACGCTGTAAGACCCCCTGTTAGTGACTTTCCTAGAGAGAGGGAAAATATTCTAGATTTCACCCACAATGCAAAAACACACAGATCTGACTTTCCAGGAGAGCGGAAAAAAGCCTAGATTTTAAAAACTACACAATTCAAACGTGCCCAGATGACCTGCCAACTCATCTGGGCTGGTGAGGCCAGTACCATCCAATCATGGCTCCCCAATAATGCTGCCTCACAACTGTTGCAGAAGCCAATAAATTGTTATTACGATGACATCTTACTTTATCAATTTAGGCGTTATCCGAGGTTGGCCAACACATAACTGTATCCAATGAAAACACTGACCATTATATATCCCAAATGTAGATAATTCCCTTAACCAATTCCATTTTCTGGTCGGTTTTTCTAAATTTAACATCAGGTATGATGTATTTTTCATGTATATTCTACTTTGTGATGTAAAAATCTTTGAGAATGTGGAGACTTTTGGTGTGTATTTCTCTCCCTGTTTCATGTTGATTATTAATAAAACAGTCCTTTGCCAATTACCTTGACTCTTTCGTTATTGTGTGCAGGATTTCCTGGGCAGTTTTTTTTTTTTTTGCGTAGGACTGGGGACTTCCAGCCTATCCCTACATATGGAATCCGGTCAAATCAGGGGGATGTTAGGTCCATTGTTTTCTAAGATTCTTAGGGTCAGGTAATTAGCTCTCTTCTCTTATCAGAATTTCGATCAAAGGATAAGAGAAATCATATTATTAAATTCCAAGTTGGTTTTCATTTGGGCATAAAAGCAATCATCAAGGACGTCATGCTGAACATGATTAGACATGAAGCGTTGATAAAAAAAGACATTGCAATGTATGTTGCATTTCTGATTTCACTATGACATTTGATAGGGTAGGCCATAGTTGATTGCAGTTTAAGTTATCTCCACAGGGTTTACCAGGTGGTCTTTTAAAATTATTAGTCTGGATGCATTCTAGCACTAAGGATCAAATAAGGTTAAACGCAAAAGTAAATACATCTAGCCATAGTATTACCTTTAAGGGTTTGGAGCAGGGGTGCGTATTGCCCAGCTGGCTGTCTACATTTTATCTGGCCGATATTGAATTTATGATGCCACATTTTCCAGTCAAATTAGGATGAGTTAGAAATTCAATGCACACGAATATTCTTTCTTAACGACAGAACTCAAATTGACTTAGAACATGTTCCCAAGGGATTGTGGACCAATGCTTTTCCTTTTGGTTTACAAATGAATTAAAGTTAATCACATGTGATACCATTTAGGAGGAAAATATCC
Organism: Ambystoma mexicanum; assembly: GCF_040938575.1. Classification (NCBI taxonomy): domain Eukaryota; kingdom Metazoa; phylum Chordata; class Amphibia; order Caudata; family Ambystomatidae; genus Ambystoma; species Ambystoma mexicanum. The sequence continues at coordinate 1,512,775,105 of NC_090922.1, forward strand.
AGAATGTATAGCTGTTTATGCAAGTTAAATGATGTTCTCCTTGTGTGTAAACGAAAAGTTATGGATTTGGAGCTTAATACGAATAATTCCTCATAACAAGATCATGTCTATGCATCTATGGTAAGTAGAATACAAGATTTCAAATTCCCCATCAAGGCTTTTTTTCTTCCCTTTTTGTACGCTTATATATTCAAAAATATGTTCTCATTTTATTTTATGGCCTTGAAATCCTTTCCATCATATTGTCACATAAATGACATCACTGCCGAGGAGCCTACTTTTAAAAGCAATCTACACACCTTTACAAATTAAGGTTATGTTGGGAAGGATTTAAGTTCAGTGTAGAATGCAGAATGGAGAAGAAAAATACCTAGTGACCAATTTTGCAATCTTGTATCAAACTGGTGGTTGTACGTTTCTTACTGATTATGTTAAAGAAGGTGGAATAATTATCAAAAACTTGATCTAAATCATGATGAAATATTGGAACATTCTGGTATTATTTTAAAGGACAATAGCTTTCAAATTGATTAGTATAATATTTATCAATATCTGATCCGTAAAACATACACTGACAGACTATAACTTGCACTTCACAAATGATAAGGTGTCTCAATTTTATTTGAAAAGGTCTCTGAGTAGCAAACCTGCAGGACAATCTATGCTCTTTTGTTGTCACCTTCTGCCAATGAGAGGCCTATTAAGAGCAAGAGGTGGCTCAGCTGGATCACGCAGATTTTGTCATTTTTTTTCTAAAATAAATGGGAACTGTAGAAACTCTTACAAATGTTTGCACATGGTGTACATTTCTAAATCAATTGAAGTGTATTTTTAGTTTTTTGTTCTTGTTACAGAAATATTTAGAGAAAATCAATTTTGGAGTAGGTTGACGATTTTAGGACAAACACCCATGATTTGAGAGGTATGTAAATTTTCACATTTTTTAGGACATTTGAATTGAATTGTATTTGCGGAAGGTTTGCTTTAAACCAGATAACATAATACATGCATGGATAAATGAACTGAGAGACCAAGCCCATCTACGTTGGTTGGATGGTGAGTCATACGTCACTCATCCCTAAAGTGAATCAGATTTAGATTAGAAGCCATGTACAGAACTCAACTGAACTCACAAGCGTACGGTTGGAATTCCTCATCCATGGTATGGATGATGAAATCAGGAAATAAACATACATACTGCAGCGTGACCACCAACATGTCAGAGCCACGTAAGCAGGTCTCTGGCGAAGGCGAATGGGCTACTTTGAACACTTGCTTGCACTGCTGCCCCTTACTCTTAAAACACCCCCTGATAAAGTGCTCTGCTGCTTCCCTGCGAAGTTTGCCCTTTAACAATCACATCCACACATTGAAGGCCATTGAGGGAGGAGCTCCCTTTGACAATTATGAGTGAATGAATCAAATCAGTGGTTTACTTCACCCCCTTTCGGTCCATGTACCTCCAAACACAACCTCCCCATATACCAGGCAATGCATTCATGCAAGACTCTGAGAGAGGACATGGACGGCTAGAGGGGGTAGGGAAGGATGGAAATATTAAGATTCTCTCCTACAAGAATCTGTAAAGAACACATATGTTGAATTAGTTTCTATCAATAAAGAGAGCAGGATGCAAAGGGGAGCCTTTACCAAATCTAGTGTTTAATTGGTGATGCGTTTTATTGCCAAAATATACTTGGCTAAAACGTTGCAACTGTATATTAACCATACTATTTAAATACTAAACATGGGATTGATTGATGCAAACATAAGGGATTCAGAACTGAAAAGCTGAAAAAAAAAGCTGGACTACAAAGAGACGTTGGTAATGCTTTGTAGCATTATGAAGATACAAACATCACCTATGTTCCCCAGAATTTTCAATTTTCACCTAAACGTTTTACAGTGTGCCCGACTACACAGAATCATATTCTTTCTGGTCACATTTTTCTGGGGTTATTTCTAATGTGGCAAATCATAACAGTACTGTTTAAAAGCACAAAGTGAAAGAAAGTGGATTTAGAGGGGAACAGCAGTGAATAAGAGTAAGCAACCGAGCTCAACCTCTTCCCGAGTGCAAACAGTGCCTTTAAGAGCACATTTTAAGGAAGGAATATGAAACATTTTATAGGTTGAACTTAAAATATAATATCTCAGCTGCAGGTACCTAACCTGCTGTGTTACCCTAGGGCATGCAGGGACTGTTACTCAACTTTAAAGAATGCATCACTGCAGGTGGAGCCATGATTCTGCATTAGCAATAGTGCAGCTCATGTGCATGGCTCAAAAGCCAATGGTGGTCATCTTCTACAGTACTTAAAATGCATTCAGCCTCATTTGGGTATTAGAGCTGGAAGCTCAAAAGTGTAAACATCTCTACAGAGGCATTTTTTTGTTTACTTTTTTTTTCAATTTACTTCCATTGTGCCATTTTCTTTCTTTATTATGGCTGAAACGGAAAGAGAAAACGGACTACGTTTTCTGTCTGCACCAGCCATTTTTTAGCCATTTTTGTTCCCACCGCAATACGCAAGGCATCTCACAGCCGGAAATAAAAACCATCATTAGTACCCCTGTCTAACGAGCCGGGGTACTTATGGCAATAAGCCCCTCGACTGTCGGCCATTACCGCTTAAGGTAATGCCCATGATGACTTCATAGCTAGTTGTTTTCGAGACCTGCCTCGGAAAGTCAACAAATCACTTACTACCCCAACATTAAACAAATATATAAATAGGCACATTTTATGTTAAAGGTGAATGGGTTTCATTTTCCCCATCATCAAGGGAAGAATACAAGTACCAGAATACAAATGAATGTGAACCTAAAAAATAAATCACTCAGGATTTTCCATTGCATTGTATTTTAAAGCCCAAACACAGACTTGTAGATTGTTATTAATGATCTGCTGAGGAGCATCTGAAATTGTTCACTTAAGGAAAGCATTTTTTGGTATAAATAAGCAGATCTGGAGATACGTTTGCCACAGTCCTGTGATATTGGGCTGGCTATGTTCTGCCTAGAAACTCTTCCAATCACATGGCCTACAACAAAAGGAAAGGGCAAGCAGTGAGTTAAACAATTTCGCCAGAATTTCAGAGGACAGACATTTTCACCTAAAACAGCAGAGATTTGTGAGATAAGATAATGTGTCCAAGATCACGGTATCGCCTGGTGTTAATGCTGGAATATGAGCCTCAGCATTTTGGTTCCACGTCCTTGGCTTGATGACATTTCCCGACATGCTCCTCACTGGAGGTTGCTGTCCAGTATTTACAAGCCTCTTGAGAAGGAACAGTGCTATAGAAGAGAACTGTACTGATGCCAAGTTCCTTATGTTAGCTAGTGTGATATATTATTAGTATTATCTGGTGAAGGTATGTTGTTTTGCTACACAGGCGTTACTATCACCAAAGTACATGTATGTCTATCGACCTCGGACATAGGAAAGGCTGTCTCGTGCTTGCGCGAATTTGGTACTATGATTTGGCATATGAACACAGATTTCTGTAACAAGGGCTTAACACACTGAGCTATAGTTTGAACCGTAGTGCTGCTCACATGCATCAAGATGCATTTCAACGTTGCCTTTGCAAGTGATCACCATATTGTCCACAAACATGTGCAAACACCACGCACAGGCGCTGTATTGTAGTAAACACACAATACTGTGTGCACTACAGTGAAGTGAACACAGGAAGCATTACATGATTAATTACTCTGAATGACATGTGTTAGTCAACACGAGCAAGGGAACACTTCTATACCCTCACCAGAGCAATATGCACTATCCTGACATGTGTTATTTAAGATTTTTAAAAATAGGCCAATACTTCTTTGCATCAGACAGCCATGTACCCACATCCCCACCTTCAGGTTGAGGGTCTGGGACCTGTGCAGTTTTGGCCTCCCGTAAACACTGGATCTGATTTTCCTGGGTGTGCAGATTTGGGGATGCGCTTTACGGGCCTCCATTTTGACACCTTTTTATTCTGAGGAGTGAAGTACACACCTGAATAGTGCATGAATGACACCCAGGGCTTTTGCTTTTGGTACCTTGGTGGGTGGAGAAGCAAGCGTTGCACGCCCCCTCGAAGGTGATGCAGGGAAGCAAACGCAGGCTCCAGCTTTTCTTGGGTTTAGGGCAAATGTTGGTCATCTTCATACGATTTTGGATGGCTGGAAACAGTTGTGGGGTTTTTATGGGAGATGTGGGTCGGGGAGAATACCTAAACGGTCCCGGAAACTGAAGTCCAGCACCTTTAGCAACATTAGTAGCTCATGATGACGAATTGTAAACTGTAACTGAGGGAATTGTGAGAACTATCACACATTATTTATTTATTTTACATTTATAAGAGCACACTCAACCCAAGGCTGTCCAGGCGCTAGTGAAAATTACAGGCAGAAAGAGAAGGGATGGGAAATACACTTTGTTGTCCGGGGGAGCTAGTTGAACAGGTAGGGGTTGCATTCCAGATCCCCATGGCAGAACCAGGAAAGTTTTTTGCAGTTGGTGAGGCGTGTAGGTCTGTTGGAGAGTGGCCGGGATATTCTGAGGGCCAGGTAACCAGGGCGGTCTTGTTGAGGCAGCAAAATGTAATGGTTAAGATTTTGAATTGTATTCTTTCTCTGACTGGGAGCCAGTGTGTCTCTCTTCTGGTAGCAGTGATGTGGTCATGTCTGTTGTGGCCGAGAGAGGCTCTGAGGGCATTATTCTGAATAGTTTGTAATTTTAATATGTTTTTTACAGAAGTGTCTCCCAGTAGAGCATTGCAGTAGTCTAACTTAGAGCTGATTAAGGAGTGAGTGATGTTGATGCAGTTGTCAGTGGATAAGAAGTGTCTGCTGGCGTTGATACGTTTTGTGGTGTATGCTGCTGACGAGGCGATAACAGTGTTATGGTGAGACATGTTCAGGTTGGTATCTACATGGACACAGCGCGTGTTAACGGCTGGAGTGATGTGGATGATGTTGTAGAGAGGCAGATGTACACGTCATCTCTAGTGCCCGACCCCTTACCTCCGTCACACTAGATTAACAGCAGAAGAGAACTGTGTGTGACACGAAGTATTGTCCCAATACCACATTGATGATACGTGAAACATTATGTACTCAGACAACTGTATCAAATGCATCCTCACACTGACGTGGTGGAAGGATGTCTGCATACACCACTGGACATGGACAAGCTATAAGGGAAATCAGACCAGAATAAAGTGATGTCATGAAGAGAAGATATAATAAGGACGCACTGAAAAGATATGTAAACACTTAAACAATGAAAATGTAACCATAGTAACAAAGTAAACATTTATGCAAATACAAACAAATCATATCCATTGAGATGATGAGTAAGAAGAGAGTTAGTAGATGTATACATGCAGAAACACATGATAGAAGTGACATGTAGAAGCTTGCTACAGTAGAAAATATAACTCGAGTGAAGCAGCCATGATGAAAAGATGGATTTTCTCTTCAAAAAACATTGAAGAGAAAGACCATGGCTGCAGAGCTGACAGGCGCTGGAAAATAGCTTTGTGTGAGGAACAAAGAATATCTGTTTGTCTTGGGATCAAGGATGTCACATCTAGAGGTAACTGCAAGGCACAAGGGGAGGCAGAGAGGATAAGCTACATACGCAGGACATATTTCTCTTAAGATTAAGTAAAGGAATGAGCATTTGCAAATGCCAAGTATTGAAAAACTAAAGATGCAGAAAGCATATTTGAGATGGAGCAGCCAAGTCTCCAGAGGCCGAAGAGAGTAATGGCACCCAATATAATTGAATCAAATAGCACTAAATAGAAGGACAAAATGTACAAAACCGAGGTCTCCTGACTCGGGGTGCAAGACCAGAAGACAAGGCCTATTCATGAAGCTCCAGATGAAGACAGTGACATACCTACACTTGCTTAAAAGTCCCAAGTAAGAGAACAGCTAGGAAGGTCAACTACAGAGAAGAAGCCTTGGCTTAGTGCCCGTAACTGATAAGAGATGGTAGGCTCTTTGGCCAAGTAGGCAGTGGTCTGATGTTGTTCCCCGCACCTGGGTTTCATTTTGCTTACATACTGCTGATGAGCCGAATGTCCACGGTTAGGATGAATGTAAACCAATCATGAGGGCCTAAGAAGCAGTGTATCAAACTTTGTTGCAGGGGCCAATACATTGCAGTTGTTCTGCTAATAATCATTATTGTATAAAGTTGAAGGGAGTTCAAGGGGTGCATACCAGATAAAGGGTGGACAATTATGTTACTAGCACATAGACAAAGTATAGGTATATATGTTTCCTTAACCAATCTCTCCTTTGGATACATTTTTACAGTTTGCCACGTAGGAAGACGTCATAGCTGATGTACATCAAGGAATTCATTATTTTTTGTAATTGAAATGAAGTCGAGAATGAGTGAGCTGCAATCTCTTTGTTCACCAAGTTTCCCTACTTTATTTGAGCTGATAATAAAGTAGTATTTTGCCATATTATTTGTGTCTGTCCGTTCATTTGGGTCTGAGATCAATTATTGGTAATTCCATCTAGCACTCGGAACGCCCCAGGTGTTACTGTACAATATGATGAATGCTTAGTAGCTTGAGCTATATTTTGAGAGGTGTGCTGTTTTGCCTATGAGAAGGAGTTCAGCTTTCTTATCATTCAGGCATAGGAGACAGGTGGCCATCGAGGTTTGAATGGTTTTGAAAATCGAGGAGATTTTCTGAGAATCAATATGTAGTTGTCAGTGAATTGGATGACAATCTGATTGTGTGCAAGCCCAGGAGATCGAAAAGAGGCTTGTTGTAAACGTTATAAAGAGTAGTTGACACACAGGAGCCTTGGGGTTCTCTACAAGTGGAAGCAGTAGGGCTAGAAGCTTGGTTGTTTGAGAAGACTTAGGACGAGCGGTCGGTAAAGAAGGAGGAGTTTCAGTACCATGGCTGTGGGAGTAGCCAGATTGTCGGTGGTTGCGGATGTGGTTTTGCTCAAGTTGTTGTTGGATTTGGATGTAGGCCGCACGGTCTATAATATTTAGCAAACATAGGACTTTTGTGTTTGGCCGGTAGGGTCCAATGATGGTATCTTGAGGAGGGCAGAAAGCCATGATTATATCAGTGCCGAGAGGACAAATCCATGATATGTTGGAGCATGAGGTCAGTGTATTCTTTAATGAGAGGTGCAGGGCAGATGTCGCCTTTACAACTGGTGGGCTTAAGGCCTTTGAAGATGGAGACAATGTCAGTTTTGTTGACTGAGTGGAAGTGGAAGAGGGACATAGGTTGGGGGCTGGGAGTAGAAACGGGTGAGCCTTTGGTGTTAGTGAGTTTCAGTTAATTCTTATTCTGTAGGAATGCGATTTTGTCAAGCAGAGCATCATGGATGTCATTACACCATGTGTCATTTTTGAGGACAGTGGCAGGGAGAGAAACTGGTGATTCCAGTTCCCGTAAGATAGTGAAGAGTTCTCGGGGGTTGGACTCAGTCATTTTGATGCAGGAGTTATAGGTGACTACTTTGCCGCTTGGATGTTTTTTTTGTATATCCTGGCGATGTCTGCAAAGCATGATTTGTTATCTGCTGAAGGGTGTTTGCGCCAGGAGGCATCAGTGTTTCATTTCATGACTTTCAAGGTCTGTAATTGTGGGGTGAACCATGGGTTAGAGCACTTGGAGCATGTGGACTTATGTTCTGGGCGAAAGTGTTGATGGCCAGAGAGAGAGCAGAGTTGTATTGACTGACCAAGGGATCCACCTGCATTTCATTGGCCGGGGAAGGGGGGGGGGGCGTAGGTGAGCAAGCAGAGTCTGTAGGCAGTCACTGGTGTCATTGTGTGTACCTCTAGAGAGGACGGGGGAGTTCAGTAAGGGTGGGATGTGCATACAGTATTGGGGTTATGGTGAAGGAGATTAGGTGGTGATCTGACCAGGGGCCAGTGGTGTTTGCTACGACTGTGATGTTATATTTCTGGTCCAATAACTAGTCCAATGCACGCCCCTGGGAGTGACTGGGCTCAAAGATGTTTTTTGGAGTAGTCTAGGGTGGTGTTGGAATTGACTGGGATTGTGGCATCATTGATGTTAGGGTCCATGAAGCCAAGATTGAAGTCTCCCATAGTGATGGTTTTGGTGTTGGGTTTAAGGTTGGACATAAGGAGTTGTGTGAGGTGGTTCGTGAATGTATTGCTTGGTCCGGGAGGCCTATACATAGTATGTAGTGTGATGGTGGAGGTGGGTGTAGGGATAGTTTTGGTATGAGGGACTGGTAGTTGAAGAAGGTGGCTGATGGTATTAGTCGAATGGCTAGTGGTTTTTTGTAAATAATTGTGACTCCCCATCCTTTTTGATTGATGCTGTTGTTACGTAGAATGGTGTAGTTGGAAGGAATGGCAATGGAGAGCGCCGAGCTTGCTCCCTCGTGGGGCCAGGTCTCAGTGATCGCTAGAATGTCAACACTGTTACGAGTGATGAGGTCAGAGATATCAGTTGCGTGAGCAAGAACTGAGCCAATGTTAATAAGAGCACAGAGGATGTTTGGTGGGAGTGTGGGGGTGAAGTGGTCAGGGAGGAGTGAGCAGAGCCTGTTCCTGGGCCATCAAGTTTCCATTGTCCGAGAGCATGTTCAGTGGTTGCAGGTGTAAAAGCAAAGGGGGGGAGGGAGTGGTTAGGCATCCAATGTTGTGAAGTATGAGCCACGAGCTGGGTGAGGTGGTGTGTTGACATGCGGGGCTGTGTGATCACAGTGGAATTCATGCTGTGTGAAGAGGGGCGTATCAATAATCACAACACAAAATCTTAAGCTACTTTCATCACCCATTCACTGTCCAGGCTGTGAAACCCTCCTGCTTAAAATGACCCTCACAAAAAATACCTGCATCAATATTGTTGCCATTTACAGACCCTCCCCATTGATTTCAGACTTTAACGATGACATAGTGCACTTGTTGAACAATTTAAAGGCCCCCAACACAGGGACAGTACTCCTTGGAGATTTGAACTGATGGAAAGGGAACATAAAAGATAAGGAGCCATAAACCTTGAAAAAGATCAACTCACCATTGATGACTTGGTAATACATGGTGAACCAACCTCTAAATCAGGTAAACAAGTAGACTGGATAATCTCAAATAATGTGGAAATGGCTAACCGACGTACCTTTCCCCGTATCTGGTCAGATCATCACAAAGCTGAAGTGGAATTAAAACTAATCACAAGGAACAAAACACTAGGGAACATAACAATTCCAAGTCAACTCAATGGAGAAACATAACAAAAATCATGTTCCTCGTCTTTTCACAAGGTATTGACTACATTGTGAACACCTCTCCAGAGGATAACTCATGTGATGATCTAGTGGCAACCTAAAACAGCCACTTCGATCCCTCAGAGAATAATACAAACAATTGGAAAAACCTAGCTAAAATATACAGAACAAAATTCACAGAAACCACAAAAAACACTATAATGAACAGATCACTGCAGCATCCATTTCCACTGGCAAACTGTTTCAGATTTTTAAAATCAACTGAGAAGCCAGCAACCCTCTTCCCCCCATTCCAACCCTCCAAACAGGATTGTGAAAAAGTACAGACAGCATTTCACAACAAGATTTTAAAAGCCTGTGAAACAATATACATGCGCAAGACTGATAATCTTCCCCCTCCATCGACATTAATAGAAGAACCTACCCAATTACAGGGACCCACATTTTAGTTCACCCCCATATCCATAGAGAATATGAACAAAGTACTTTCTACTATCATCTGTACTTCTTGCACTGAAAACACACTACCACCTAAACTAATTTTGGACAATGGGGAGAAATTTGCCCCATTTCTCCGTAGACTTACTAATGCCTCATTCAGAGACGGCAAAGTACTGGTGGCAATTAAAACTGTTAGGGTCACACAGCTGGTCAAAAAGTCAAGCCTTGACCAACAAGACCCCTCAAATCTTCAGCCAATTACCAACTGCAATTTCCTCTTAAAAATATTGGATGAAATTGTGACAAGCCAACTTCAGGACTATGTGGACAAATACGACCTCTTACACTCACAACAATCAGGATTTAGAAGGGCTCATGCAACAGAATCAGTGTTAATAGATCTTCAGACCGGAACAAATCAGCCTTACCAGATCTACAGACCAAGACGCTAAGCATGCTGGATGAGGGGAAGACTGATACTGTTGGACCAGCAGCCTTTGATTTGCTTGATCATCAGAAGCTCTGAGAGGCCATGGATAAGGCAGACAATTGCTTCTAAGAGGCCATTGACTGGGTAGCCTCCTTCCTGCAAGACAGGCCTTCTAAGATCATTTGGGGGAGAAAAGTCATCACCCAACAGACCGTTAGGCAGAATTATATGCAGTACCCTTTGGGAACACCACACACAATTAAGACTACAAGTGACAGTACAAATTCCCCTTTGGTACAAGCCTGTATTACAGAGTAAAGTGGTAGCAATGGCTGAGTAGCCAGACTTATCTCAAGTGTAAGTGAGCAGTATCAATAGTTACACAAAGGACAACAATTGCTTTGATTCAAACAAACAATGAGTCAAGGTTTCTGAGTAAAAGAATATACAATTATTTTCACTTCAGTTGTATAACACCTCACTAATGTAAAGCAGTCGAAAAATCACACTCTTAATACACCACACCACTCCCAATAGATTCTGGACATAGATTCTGGACAAGGTAAGCTCAAAAATGAAGTGTGAGCAAAATGGCAATCCAACAATTTAAAAAGGAAGGGAAAGACAAAGTTAGATAGAAATTGACCAGCACCAACAGGTAAGTAAGCAGGGCCGTCTAGAAAGAGAAACTACCATGATGGAATCAAATCAAAAAGGCTTAGGGCCAAAGTCAATAGGACAGAAGTCTTTTGCTCAAGATCACACAGTTCAGGGTAGTTCAGGGTTAAGTCTTTGCCAAGAGTTATGGACGAAGTTGGTTGGCAGAAAAGTTAGTTTAAAGAGTAGAGAATGACAAGCCCTCGGATTGGCAAAAGGTTTCACACACCTTCAACGTGCCTGGAAGAAACCAACACCCGGATTTGCACAGTGCCTTCAAATGGAGAGGAAGCTATAGTTGTGGCGGACGTTCCAGGCAGGCCCTGCAGGCTCAGGGTTCCTGAAGCGACTGTCGGACTGACATGAAGTAGGAACACTGGAGGGTCCTCCACTGCCCAGGGAAGAAACCAGCAGCAGAGCAAAGCAACAAATAAAAGGTACACTCCTTAAAACCCAAGCAGGGTCCGACCTTCCTGGCTATCTGGTTCACTATAGCTCTGTACAGCAAATTCGACCAGAGGAGGGAGTCCTGGCTTGAAGTTTGGGTGAACTGGTTGGTCCCACCAGCTCTGGGAAGAAGATTCCTGGTAGATCTTCTCCGCATTGGAGTCTGAAGATTCACACCTGCAGCAGGGCTTCACCGGGCAGTTCAGTCGTTGTAGGGGTCCTCTTCTGTCAGCTCCTCGTCGGTTCTTTCATTCCAGTGGCGACTCTGCCTTTCCAATCCCAGAGACCTGCTTTTTATGCAGTTTTCCCCCATTCACACAGCCTAGCTCTCAATCTCACAGCAGGGTGGCTGTCTTAGGAGAGCAATCAAACAGGAGTGCAAGGGAACCCATGGCAGGGGTCCTAAAATCCCTCCCTCACATCCTGCCTACCCAGACTTTCAGACGCCTAAGGAGAGCTTCTGCAGAGAAGCCCGCAAAACGAAGGTGAACAAAGGAACCAAACCTAGTTTGGCGCGCAGAGTAAAACACGAGAAAGACATTTTCAAAAAGAAATGGCGAATAACCCCAGCCGGAACCGTATACAAACGTATATGGTCCAGCGGGTTTAAGTTCGAGTCTACCAAGATAGCCTAAACAAATAGGGTAGTTACCACTGCCACCAGCCAAGTCTTGATGAAAAGGGAGGGAAACTATGCTCCAAGAGAAACAGACAAAAAGGGATAAGCATTAACCCTTTCCAGTACTCTATGTAAGATAGGTTGCATTGGGTCTGTGGATTTTAAAGAGACTAATAAAATCAATGGGCCTCATTACGAGTTGGGCGCGAAGGGATACCGGGCACTGGTAAGGACACCGGTGCTGGTAATCCCTTTGCGCCCTATTCCGAGTTCCCTTAGCGGGTCCCTTCCTTAACGCCTGCTTTTAACAGTCATTAAGGACGGGACCCGTTAAGGGACTTTAGAGCTAATAACGGTAACGCAATTTGCGGTACCGTTATTAGCGCATTCCCATTGAGCCCTATGGGGGCTCAAATGGGAATGTGGAATGGCTTTTTCAATGGGGACTTACCGGTCCCGCAAAGGTCGGAATAGACCGGTAAGTCCCCATTGAATGAGGGCAGACTCAGTACCTGTATTGGAGGTAGTCATGGCACTAATAGCACCAGGATTACCTCCAAACTCGGAATGAGGCCCCATGGCAACTTTACATGTTCTGGGAGACAGTAGTCAGTCCCAAAAAATGGAGTCTGAGTTGGGAAGTCTAAAAAAAACAACCCTGTGTCACTGCACTGAAGGTGCTGTGTAACACACAGTAAAAAGATGATGCCTATGGAGTAGGTGAGGTTCCACAGTCTATGAACATAAAAATGTTAAACACACACAGCAAAACACAAGTAAGAGTGGGAAAAAAAGGCTCACACTCTTACCAGGTGAAAAATAAATCCTACAAATCCAGCAAAGCGGTTGAGGGACTCAGTAAGTAAGGGAAATTAGCCATTCTGGAGAATTCTCCCTAACTCTCACTCCCCTCCCCCCTCCAGTCTAAGGGACAGGAGGATTTAATCCACTCCTGGATGAACCTGTACCTCTAGTCGGTTAAAAACATCCTAGAGAGACCATCAGCATTTTGGTAGTGACATCCTGCTCTGTGCTCAATGATGAAATCAATCCCTTGCAGGCAGATTGACCATCTCAGAAGTTTTGTGTTATCCCCTTTTATTTGCATTAACCATCCCAAGGGTTGGTGGTCTGTCTAAATCACCAAAGTAGATCCATACAAGTTTGGTCTAAACTTCTTCAGAGACCACACAATGGCAAAGCATTCCTGCTCTATGGTTGCTCACCTTGTTTCTGGTTCCTTCAGTTTCCTACTGATGAAGCAAATGGGGTGCTCCCTACCTTTCTCATCCAGTTGACTAAGGACAGCACCTATACCTGTATTGGAGGCATCTGTCTGCAGAATGAAGGGTTGCTAATAATCAGGAGCTCTTAGGACTGGAGCTTGACAAAGGGCTGTCTTCAGGTTTTCAAAGGCTTGAGTGCACTCCTCATTCCGTCTAAACTTTTTAGGGTATTCTGGAGAGGAGATCACATTCAAGGGAGAAGCTATGGTCCCATAGTTCTCTATGATATTCCTGTAGTACCCAGCAAAGAGCTAGGAAAGCTCTCACTTGGGTTTGAGTAGTAGGGGGCCCAGTTTTATACAGCTTGAACTTTGCTAGGCAATGGCCTTATTTCACCTCCTCCTACCTCATGACCAAGGTATACCACTTTGCTCTGACCAATTTGACATTTGCTTGCCTTTATGGTCAGATGGGCCTGCTCAAGAGCCTGCAAAACTTATCCTAAGTGATCAATATGTTCTTTCCATGTAGGGCTGAACACTGCAATTTCATCCAGGTATGCCATGCAGAAGTCCTCCATCCCATTCAGAACTTGATTGACTATCCCTTGTAATGTAGCAGGTGCGTTCTTGAATCCAAAAGACATAACCTTTAACTGGTAGAGGCCTGCTGGGGTTTAGAATGCAGTTTTCTCCTTGGCATGGTCTGTCAGGGCTATTTACCAAAAGACTGACGTCAGATCAAATGTACTGAGGTACTTGGCTGAACCAAGTCTATCCACCAGTCATCTGTCCTTGGCAAAGGATGGGCATCAGTCTTAGTGACTGCATTTAGAGCTCTATAGTCCACACGGAATCTCAACTCATTGGATCCTGCCCTTGGTACTAGAACAACTGGACTAGATCATGGACTTGTAGAGAGCTCTATAACCCCGAGATCAAGCATCTTGTTGACCTCTCCTTTGATGTGGGATTTCACAAGTTCTGAAATTCTGTAACCTCTGCTTTTTACAGGATAACAGTCACCAGTGAGGATATCATGTGGCCCCAAGGGTTCAAGCCTGGTGAAAGTGAAAACAGGGAGGCAAACTGATTTAAAGGAAATGTGCACTCCTCCTGTTGTTCAGATGTCAGTTGAGAAGAGAGATTGACTCCTTCTATTTTCTCATCCAAAGGTTGGCCACTGAGGAGGTCAGGTACAGATTCACTCACCTCCTCCTCTTGAGCTGAAGCGAGAAGCAAAACTCCCACTTCTGGTCTCAAGACATATGCCTTCAAACGGTTGGTGTGAAAGACTCTGTCAGCCTCCTTAGGTCTGCATAAGTCCACCAAATAGTTCACCTCTTCAAGTTTGCCCACAACCTTGAAGGGTCCTATCCATTTGTCCTGCAAGGCCCTCTGGCTTTTTGGCACCATAACTAATACAAGCTGGTCTTGAGTAAACTCAACCATGCTGGCCTTCTGGTCATGCCAATGTTTGACCAGAGCCTGACCTGCCTTTAAGTTATCACTAGCTTCTGCCATCATGTGTGACATTCTCCTCCGGAGACCTATCACATAGTCAGTCAATCTGACTGGCTTGGGGGAAGGAGCACTCTCCAATCCCTCCTTAATCAGGGACTATGGACCTCTGACTGGATGGCCATAGAGAAGTTCAAAGGGACTGTAACCAACTCACTCCTGAGGGACCTATCTATAAGCAAAGAGAAGGCATGGCAGTAGAAGGTCCCACTTTCTTTTAAGGGGTTCCTCTAAAACACCTATCATGCTCTTCATAGTACATTTAAACCTCTCTACCAGTCCATTTGTCTGTGGATAGTAGGCTGTAGAGAACTTGTAAGTGATACCACCATTTTTCCACATGGCTTGCATGTAGTGGGAAATACAGTTGGATCCCCTGTCGAATATCACTTCCTTAAGAAACCCTCCTCTGGTAAAAATACCAAATAGAGCCTTAGCCACAGCCTGAGCCGTAACAGTTCTCATAGGTATGGCTTCTGGGTATCTTGTAGCATGGTCTAATACAACCAGGATAAACCTGTTCCATGAAGATGTGGGAGGGTCAATGGGACCAACAATGTTGATGCCTACCCTCTCAAAAGGAACTCCCACCACTAGGAGAGGCACCAGGGGTGCCACATTCTTGGTTCCACTCTTGCAAGAGGTTTGGCAAGTTTGACAGCTCCTACAGAATTTGTCAACTTCTGAACCCATTTTAGGCGAGTAGAGGTATAAGGAGAGCCTTTCCTTGGGATTTTTGATACTCAAATGACCAGCCAAAGGTATCTCATGGGCCAACTGTAGGAACTGGAGTCTGTTGACAAGGGGCACTAGAATTCTTTTGCAGTCTGCAGGGTTAGTTCACCGTAGAAGATGCCATCTTCCCAGCTTAACCTATGCTTTCCAACTTCTTGCCCATCAAGTTGGTTAGCAGCCTGTTGTTGAAGACCTTCGAGAGTAGGACACTCTCTTTGTCCTCTGCTAAAGTCTGCCCTGTTGGGCCCACCTTCTGCAAGTAAAGACTGCAGCTCAGGATGGTCAACAGGGTCAAGATCTCCAACCAAAACAGTGTCTTCTTCCAGATCTGACTCTTCAGAAACTGTCTCAACCACATAAGGTTGTACCTCACTCTCTGCCTCAGAAGGTGGAGGGAGCACAGTTGTAATCTTGGACAATCTTGGGGATGTCCTTGTTGGTAGCACAGGGGCGCTGTCTGACTTTATCGTTGAGGTCTTGGGTTTCCCCTTTGCTTCTTCCTTTCCAGCAATAGCAGTGAGCAACTCCTGTGGAGTGGGAGTGATAGTTTCCTCTATCAACTCCTCTGGAGAGCCTCTTAAGGTCCTCTCCCTTGCAGCCCTAGTGAGCTCCTGTCTCGTCTTACTGGGAGGCCTGGGGGTGCTGGACACAACTCCAAGAGTTTTCAGGTTATTACCCAACAGGACTCTCCCAGGCACTTCACTCTGCACACTAACAGATATTTTGACAGTCATATCATTACACTGGATGAGAGCTGGTAACTGGGGAAGCACTTGCAAAGGGCATCCAGCTAACTTGGTGAGGCATTTGGGTGCCTTAGCAACATTCCCCACCTTGCAAAATTATTCATCCACCACAGTTATGCTGGCTCCAGTGTCTCTGATGGCGGGAGTCTCCTGGCCATTCACAAGAACACTACATTTATAATACTCTTTAGTATTATCTGGGATGGAATTATAGACATCTAAATTCTGTTGTTCCCACAAGCCCAGGGACACTAAAGAAACACTAGCTGAGCCCCTCATGGGTTCATCAGCCAGTAGGTAAAAGTTCCCACTTGCCATAGGTACCTCTTCCTCTGGGGAGAAGGCTGAGGAGACAGTGTGGACCCCTGAAGGTTTACCCTTACATCTGGGATCCCCTTTTACATGGTCATTTGATCCACAAACATAACATTTCCCAAAGGTCTTGATGAAGGGGGGTTTGTTCTGACCTCCATCTGGTTTGGGTCCAGATGGTGCACTAGCCTGATTCAGTTTCCCTTGTGGTTTACCCTTATATTGCTGTTTGTGGCCCTCTGGAGGTATTAGAATTCTCCTTGTTATCTTTCTTTGGCTGCTTTCCCTCATCCTTCTTCTGAGTTTCCCCAGAATCCCTGTGAGTAGCCCTGTTGGCAACCCACAAGTCAGCAGCCTTAGCTAACTTCTTTGGATCTATCTCCTTAGAATCAGCCAAGTGCTGTCTGAGCTCGGGAGAGCAGGCATCATAAATTGACTCCAACATAACAAGATTTCTCATACCTTCTTAAGTGTTTAGTCTGTAACCCTTAACCCAACCGTCTAGGTTTTTCATACATTCACATATGCAGGTAGCCCAAGGGGTACCATCATGCTTTTTGAGGTTCCTAAACCTCTTAAGGTACTGGGAAAGGGTCTTCCCAAATCTAGTAATTAAAGCTAGCTTCACACACTCACAATCCATCCTATCCACCACCCCCATCCCCCAACTCCATCACAACATCAGATGCAACAGTGGGCAGCCTAGAGAAGAGCCAGGGAAGTAACTGATTCCCTGTAAGACCTTGAATCCCATGGTTATATTCAAACATTGCCAACCAATCCAAAATATCAAGCTTAACCTCATACATACCAACAATTTCTTTAGGCATACAGGGCCTATTAGGACTGGAAGACCTAGAAGACTCTGGGAGAGAAGCATTTTCAAGCGATAACCTTTTAATTTCTAGTTCATGATTCAACTCCATTTCTCTGAGCTTACGTTCTTGGTGCTTTTGCTCAGTTTGAGCATTTAAACGTTTGAATTCCAGTTCAAGCCTCATCTTTTCTAGAGCAATGAATTCAGGACTGAGTGTAGGACCTGATGGGGTTCCAGTGGACAAAGGTTGAGGTTGCTGAGCAGACAAGGGAGCAGGGAGGTCTATATTAGGAGACACATCTACTTCCTCTAACTCATCAAGAATAGACACATTATCATCCTCATTATTTTCCACATTTGCTGGAGAGTCAGGCATTTCAGACCCACTCTCCAGACTTTGGTTCTTTAACAACTTTTCAATCAATTCAGACTTGTTGCCTTTGGCAGAGAGGTTCCTTTCTCTACACAGATTGTTTTAAATAATCCACAGTGAAATTAAGGAGAGTCTCCTGACTGTAGCTTTCCATATCAGACATGATTAATATTTCTTTTTAGTGATGTTAGCCTTGTGGTTAGTTGATCCAAGGTAATAGCAGAACTTTAAGTGTAATTACTATACCTGACCCTCACTGCTGCTACCGGTGTTAGGCAGAATTATATGCAGTACCCTTTGGGAACAACACACACAATTAAGACAAGTGACAGTACAAATGCACCTTTGGTACAAGCCTGTACTACACAGTAAAGTGGTAGCGATGGCTGAGCAGCCAGACTTATCTCAAGAGCAAGTGAGCAGTATCAATATTTACACAAAGGACAGCAATTACTATGATTTAAACAAACACTGACTCAAGGTTTCTGAGTAAAAGAATATACAATTATTTTCACTTCAGTTGTATAACACCTCACTAATGTAAAGCAGTCAAAAAATCACACTCTTAATACACCACACCACTCCCAATAGATTCTGGACATAGATTCTGGACAAGTTAAGCTCAAAAATGAAGTGTGAGCAAAATGGCACTCCAACAATTTAAAAAGGAAGGGAAAGACAAAGTTAGATACAAATTGAGCAGCACCAACAGGTTTGGGAGCTAAACTAGGAATTGCCAGATCATTGAGATTGTGTCGATTATGTGGTAATGAAATGATTGAAACTACTAAACATTTGATGTGTAAATGTGAAAGCCTTAATACATTGAGACTTAACTACGTGAGCGATATGATAACGCAAAGACAACTGAAAACCTTGAGATAATATGGCAGAAGCTCTGATATTAATCTCATGTACCATATGATGACATTTTTTTAAATGATTTTATCTATTTTGAGAGAATTGTCAGCTGGTTTTGTATTCTAAATAAGTGATGTATAATTGGTTTTAAGTATCTTGATGTTTTTAATTATTCCTTTTAGATTGTAAGGGAATCATTGTGTGTAATATGTAAAGCCAGTAATGGCTGTATGCATATTTAAATAAATAAATAAATAAATACATGTTCACATCAGTTGTATAACATCTCACTAATGTAAAGCAGTCGAAAAATCACACTCTTAATATACCACATCACTCCCAATAGATTCTGGACAAGTTAAGCTACAAAATGAAGTGTGAGCAAAATGGCACTCCAACAATTTAAAAAGGGAGGGAAAGACAAAGTTAGATACAAATTGAGCAGCACCAACAGGTAATTAAGCAGGGCCATCTAGAAAGAGAAACTACAATGATGGAATCAAATCAAAAAGGCTTTTAGCCAAAGTCAATAGGACAAAATTCTTTTGCTCAAGATCACACAGTTCAGGGAAGGTCGCGGTTAAGTCTTTCCCAAGAGTTCTGGACGAAGTTGGTCAGCAGAAAAGTTAGTTTAAAGAGTAGAGAAGGACAAGCCCTCGGATTGGCAAAAGGTTTCACACACCTTCACCGTGGCTGGACGAAAAGAATAACCAGATTTGCACAGTACCTTTAAATGGAGTGCATCCGTAGTTGTGGCGGACGTTCCTGGCATGTCCTGCAGGCTCACGGTCCCTGAAGCGACTGTCAGACTGACATGAAGTAGGAAGACTGGAGGGTCCTGCACTGCCCAGGGAAGAAACCAGTAGCAGAGCAAAGCAACGAATAAAAGGTGCACTCCTTAAAACCCAAGCAGGGTCCGACCTTCCTGGCTATCCGGTTCACTGTAGCTCTGTACAGCAAATTCAACTAGAGGAGGGAGATCTGGCTTGCAGTTTGGGTGCACTGGTTGGTCCCATTAGCTCAGGGGAATAAGATTCCTGGTAGATATTCTCTGTCGTTGGAGTCTGACCATTCGGACCTGCAGCAGGGCTTCACCGGGCGGTTCAGTCGTGGTAGGGGTCCTCTTCTTTCAGCTCCTCTTCGGTTCTCTCGTTCCAGTGGCGGCTCTGCCTTTCCATCCCCAGAGACCTACTTTTTATGCAGTTTTCCCCCATTCACACAGCCTGGCTGTCAATTACACAGCAGGGTGGCTGTACCGGCGGGACAGTCAACTAGCCAATCAAACAGGAGTGTGACTTGGGTTGCCAAGGGAACCCATGGCAGGGGTCCTCAAACCCCTCCCTCAATCCTGCCTATCTAGACTTTAAGATGACTAAGGAGGGCTTCCGCGGAGAAGCCTGTGAAAAGACGGTGAACAAAGGAACCAAAAACACGAGAAAGACATTTTCAAAAAGAAATGGCGAATGAACCCAGCCGGAACTGTATAAAAACGTATATGGTCCAGAGGGTTTAAGTTTGAGGCTACCAACAATACCAAGGTTATTTAAGATAACCACGGTAGGAAAAATAGGGTAGTTACCACTGCTACCAGCCATGTCTTGATGAAAAGGAAGCAAAACAATGCTCCAAGAGAAAATGACAAAAAGGGAAAAGCAGTAACCCGTTCCAGTGCTCTATGTAAGATAGTTAGCACTGGGTCTGTGGATTTTAAAGAGACTAATAAAGTCAATGGCAACTTTACATGTTTTGGGAGAGAGTAGTCAGTCCCAGAAAATAGAGTCTGAGTTGGGAAGTCTAAAAGACAACCCTGTGTCACAGCACTGAAGGTGCTGTGTGACACACAGTAGAAAGATGATGCCTATGGAGTAGGGGAGGCTTGACAGTCTATGAACTCAAAAATGTTAAAACACACACAGCAAACCGCATGCACGAGTGGGGAAAAAAGGCTCACACTCTGACCAGGTGACAAAAAATAAATCCTAGAAAAACATGCAAAGCTGCTGAGGACCTCAGTAGGTAAGGGATATTAGCCATTCTGGAGAATTCTCCCTAACACAGACCAGTGGATTGTGGGGTATCACAAGGAGCTAGCTTTTCACCCCTAATATTTAATTTGGATCTGTGCTGCTTTTGTATTCTACTGACAAGCATAGGAGTATTTCTTACTAATTTCGCTGATTACACTGATCATGGAACTGAGTGGAAACCACACCTTAGACAACAACAGACTCTCGGCTATCTATAATGCCATTGAATCATGGATGAAATCAAATTGGATGTGACTTAACAGTAGTAAGACCAAGGTAATGATACTCGGCTCTCCACACGCCAGAGGCAAACTAGACCCATCCTACCCACCCTTCAAAATAAAACAGTCCCTAATTGGAGTCTCAGACAAAGTTAAGACATTAGGCGTCTACTTGCAGGCATCATTAGGAGCTGAGACACAAGTTACATACCTAAAACATAATTGCCAATACCACCAAAGACGTTTGCGACGAACAAGACCACTGCTGAACCAGCAAAACACATCCATTATCGCCAGAGCTACCATCCTCTCTAGGCTTGATTATGGAAATTCAATAACGTTGGGAGCCAGCAGTAAATGTATCAAGCAGTGGCAGGTGATCCAAAATAACACTGTCAGGACCATCACAAGAAAATCCAAAAGAGAACACGTCACTGGCGATCGAAAATCCCTCCATTGGCTAGCCATTGAAGACTGTATTGCATTTAAATCCCTGACAAGTATCCACCAGTGCCTCTTTGGAGATGCTCCCTCCTATCTAAAAAGACAGTTTACTCTCTACGAGGCAAAACGTTCCCTTAGATCTAGTGCTCTGGGATTACTAAAGCTTAGTCGATCAAAAAGAGCCAACCGTCTAGGCAGAGCCGTTCCCGCCAAAGCAATCACCAGATGGAATGAGCTCCCAAACTCTCTGAGAACGGAATCCAATTACCTTTGTTTCAGGATGAAACTCAATATGCTGCTCTTTAAATAAAGGAATTCTCTTATCCCCGCCAGAATATTCCGAAACTTAGCATAGATACGCATTGTTAGGATTCCATGTTGTCCTGTCATTCTTGATGTCCCTGTCTTGATGTTAGCGCCCTGATGACTGCGGCCTCCGGCGCTATATTAATATATAAATGCATAAATAAATAAATATAGGTGATGCGACAGGTGAATTGCAGTCCAGAGTGGAGGCAAGAGGGTATACCAAGTCAGGGGGTGAGGTGTGGCTGATGGCAATGGCTTGGTTTAGCGGGGGGATGTGCAATAAGGCGCGGATGGAGCTGGTGGTAGGTGGGGGGAAAGAAGTCGCTGGAAGGGGGGAGGAATCTGAGTGGCGCAGGTGAGGTAGAGAACTTGTCTTGAGCATGGGCGCACACCATCAATCATATAATTAGCTTCCAGCATGGCGCTGAGGGTGGTGTGTAGCAGCAGCGTGTGCTTGGGGCCATTGCAGCTGTGGGCTTCAGGGGCAGGTGCAGCCAGTAGGTCAGGAGAAGGATGGTGATCTTGCAGCCATGCTGATTGGATACAGGAATTTGGCAGGGATAAGGCTGAGGCTCTGCAGCCTCTGAGGCAGCACAGAGGGTCTGCCCGGCTTGCAGGATTCTGTACTCAAGATCTGATGTTCATGCAATGGATCTGCCGATGGTGTAGCTTCAGGCTGAGTTGCCTCCAGGCATCACCGCATCCCTGGTGTATAGAACCTTCATCTCACACTTGACAATACAAACAGCCTTGAAGAGCAAGAGAGATTTCCAGAAGAAATACTTCTTGCTAACAAGAAAACGTTGGCTTTGAATGTGTAAACCAGCGTAACTACTACTTATTAGATGTGAAACAGCCAATAAAACAAGCATGACGTGAGAAATGAAACCAGAGCACACGACAAACAAAACATCTAAGAACAAATGAATGATATCAAAATGGGTAAAACTCAGGTGCACTTTAGCCATAACACTTAGCACAGACACCTTAGGAAATCTCCAAACATCATTATTGGTGACACAAAGAATAGCATCTTATTTTTATCAATGTTATTGCTGAGGGCTTGCTCCTAATATTTACATTTTCTTATATGGAATTTTGTAATGTGTGAAAAGTCCAGTTTATAAACTATATCGCTAAATAAATAAATAAAATAATTAGATAAAGTGGTGAGTAACTTGCAGGATTAGGAGGAAAGCATGGATTGAGAAAGAGTATTTTACAATTGAAGGACTTGCACATTAAGAACAAAAAAAGACCAACAATTATTCATAAATTATAATACAACAACTATGCCGCTATGCAGGGAGAATCCATTAAGAATAAAACAGCCTTATGTAACTCGGGAGGGGTAATTAACATGGGATAATAACCCACCGCCAAGTTATGGCCCAAAGCAAAGCCGGGTGCCAGACATTGAGCAATGGTCATTATCCCAGGCAATCCTACTCTCCAGAAGCATATTCGTACATAGTGCTTGTAGCAATAAAGGTTTTGCAGTTACGGTTGTGAAGTAAAACATTTTAGTTTATAAGGAGTGAAGTAAAACAAAAATCGTATTAGTAAAAAAAAGGTAGATGAAGGTTGAAGTGAATGTTTTTTCTTCTCAAAGGTGCAAACATTGTTCTATGTTTTAGCTTTGCTTTTATTTATGTATTTATGTTTTAACATTTTTTTAATATGTTATAGTCAAAATAAATTCGATTTATAACAAAATTGTAAGTTACATAGGAACAAGTCAACTACTGGAAATAAGGAATTTAAAATACACAGTCAAGGAAAGGTCACAAAAAAGAAAACACAAAAAATCAGACAGCAAAATATTACATATATATATAAATAGAAATCTACGTAACACAAACTCAACAGCACAAGCAAAAAACTAAAAATCTATCTTTAACTACTAATATTTAGCTATGATAGAATGCATACACAATATATTGTCTTCCCAAACTTAATATCATTTCAGAGCAAGCAATAAAGGACATAAACCATCTTTAACTTTCTAGATTAATTCTCAGTAGACAAAGTGCATAACTTTGCCCAGTGTGTTGTTATTTCGTTCTTGTTACTGACCATAAGAGGGGTTCATATCTTTGAACAGTGTATTATTGTTTCATTCCCGACTCAAGTCAAAACGAGAAGAATAAAAGGGTATCTGACCGAAACACAAAGGCAAGCACGACAACGCTAAATCCAAAGATGACGGCTGCACAGTGGCGAAAACAAAATCTAACTAAATTAAAAGAACCATTGAATGCACTGCCAACCAAACATCATAATCATTGGAAGGTCAGGCTTGAGAACATCTTTTCTGATGACAATGAGGTAAATTTAAATCGCAAAAATGTGATGTGTCTTCTACATAATTTCCCCACACTAAGAACGATAAATTCAAATGACATTGCAATCGTCGAATACATCAATGAAGACTCATTAGACAAAGTCTATTTACACATCAACTCTCAAGCTGTAGAAAATACACTAATCTCTGCCAAAGATGAATTGATGTTGTATGGCTTTGATCTAACTTTAGAGACCAAAAAAACTAAAAAAAATCCTAAAAAAAGACCTACTGAAGATCGTGAGTCTACACATGAACAAAGACGAGAAGCTCTCAGAAAACGATTCAACCTAAAAGAAAGAGCAGAAAATGAAAGACACTCACAACCCTCTACACAAAAAGCTTCCTCAAATTACATTTCACAAAACAAAACCCAAAGAACCTAGCTATTGGAAACCATCAGTGATGACACAAATGTATTAATATCATGGAATACCAGAGGCTTCCGACACTTGTTTCAGAACTTTGAGATCTCCCTGGAAAACAATTTTGCTGTCTGTTTACAGGAGCCGTGGCTGCGGGAGGTACCATTAAGAGATGGATACTCTATGTTGCTCAATCCCGCAGGGAAAAATCAACTCGGTCGCCCTTTCTCAGGTCTGCTGACCATGATAAACAATGCAAATGGTTGGGAGATTTTGCAGTCTTTCTCCCCAAATCTATTTGTTCAAGGAACAATACTGCAAAACAAACTGGGCGTGGGTGTAAAATCAAATCACCTGCTCCTACTTAATACATATTGGAATACAACGATGATCTCTTCTCGTTGATTCATGCAGTCAATAACAAAAATCATTGATGACAGCATGGAAAGCTACATCAACTTGAATGTGATCCTATGTGGAGACTTAAATTTCTCCTGGTTCGAAGATGGCAAGATCCTCACAAAGCATAAACACCAAACCAATGTAACTGGTAGAGGCTACCATTTCCAACAAGCACTGATCACCAGAAACTGTATGATGTTGAATGGTCAAACAAGAGGAAACATCCCTCCAAATCACACGTGGCACCTGGACGGGTGTAAAAAAATAATTGATTACATCTGGGCCTCTAAAACGATGTGTCATGATATCAAACATCTGAAGATTTTGGATTCGTCACTCAGCGACCATAATCCGCTACAATTAACTTGGAAAGCGCTACCAAAAACAGCAATGAGTAAATTTACTCAGTCGATGGAAGTAAATCAAAGAGGCAACAGACTCAAAATAAATAGTCGACAAATTGAGAGTCTAACTAAAAACATGTCTTCAACAACTGTTGCTGCGTAGGACAAATTAAATTATACGGCACTGCTGGCACAGTTCCAAACCAAGTACAATCATGGAACCAATTGTAACTATATAAAGAAATATGAATTTAGTACCTTAGTAGCTCAAAAAAAGAGACAATTACATCAAGATCTTCGAAAATTGAAAAAAGGACCAGATTTCAACAAGCTTGCGCTAATGAAACAACGCAGAACGAAATACCGTAATTGGTTGAAATGCTTCGCAATTATGAGAGACCAAGTGCGAGGTGAGAACATTCTAAGGATGATTATCTGTCACAAAACTAAGGAATTATGGAGCATCATAAACAACAACGATGTATTTCAGAATGCTAAAATGCATCATAGTATATCAAGTAATCTGGCAACAACACTTTGAAAAGGTTTTCACAATCAAGGAAAATACCAAGGTCAATGATATTCCAACAGCTGCTCAATTTTGGGACACAAACGAATCCAAAGAAGACATCATAACAGCTATTAAACACCTAAAAAATTCAAGAGCTGCTGGGCCAGATGGCCTCACAAATGTGATGCTAAAAGCAAACAATGAGCTTTGGGCAACATTTATCGTACACTTGTTTAGAGTAATAGCCACGACGAAGACCTTGCCTCACTCGTGGAACTCTGCCATCATAGTTCCCATATTCAAAAAGGGAAATCGGGACGACCCGGCAAACTATCGTCCCATTGCCCACTTGGACATTGTGGGCAAGATTTTTACAACCTTTCTACAGCAGAAGCTTTCGAAATGGGCCTCAGCCACTGGTCACTTTGATATACGTCAAACTGGCTTCACCAAGGGTGTTGGCACAGAATTAAATCTGACGATACTAAACGTGCTCAAACTAGAAACCCTGAAAAATGGTAAAAACCTGTTTATTGCATTTATAGATATGAAACAAGCATTCGACTCATTAAATCGACATAAATTATGGACAAAATTAAAGAAATGGTCCTGTCCATCAGAATTATTGCAACCAATAATGGCTCTTCACAGAGACACTTCTATCAAAGTACGAATACATGAGGTAGGGGACCTGTCTGAGGAGATAATAACTAACAAGGGAGTTAAGCAGGGATGCCCCTTGGCGGCCCTCCTCTTTAAACTATTTATATCTGATGTCTCTGAAGCTTTTCCATCGGTGCAATGTTTTCCACCAAAAATAAACGATCAGAATATCAGTTGGACCATCTACGCTGATGACATTGTTCTAATAGACTCAACCCCCATTGGCCTTCAAAGACTGTTAGTAGCTCTTAATAGCTACCTAATAGACAACGATCTAGAAATTAATGTAGAGAAGTCTAAGATTGTGGCGATCGGTGACTCATCCAAAAGACTAATCAGAAAATTTAGATGGAAACTCGCAGACGTGCAGATAAAACACGTCCCTGTGGTCCGCTATCTAGGCATCCAATTTAACACCTCAATTAGAGAAGTCGAATGGATGGAAGACCTAAAACAACGCATGATAACTTTTTCACTGCAAGGGGCAAAGTTACACGCCGAATACGGAAAATTTACATTGAACCCTGTATTAACCTTTTACTCCCAAAAAGTGATTCCATCGATCACATTTGGAGCTGAAGCTGCCTGGAATTTAAGTTACAAAATGTGGTCTTCCCTGGAGGGAACGTTTTGGAGACGTATTTTCAAACTGCCAACGAGTGTATCGATGATCTCCATAAGACACGAGCTGGGAATTGATTCCATGCACAATATTGTTGTATGGAAATCTATGGCCATGCTACGGAAGATGTCACTAGAAGATCCGGTTCCCGCGTATCAAATCTTATCCTTAGACCCCTCTAATTCATACCATAGCATTCTGTTAGAATGGATAACCAGATTAAAACGGATACTTGAATACGCAGACATAAAATGGGAAACATTACTAGCAACACCGCAAATTGCCAAAAAAAAACTGAGAGAATGGAACTGGATCCAAAATTTGGAACGAAGAAATGTTCTGAAAACCTCAATTGATCTAGGACTAGCAGTCAACAGCTTAGATGGATTACCAAAATATCTGCGAAAATTTCCATCAAGGAAACATCTAAATCAATTCTTGAGAGTTCGATTAAATGCACTTAGAACCAAGGAGATCTTATGGTTTAGACGCGACACACACGTCTCCAATAATTTGTGTAGGTTTTGTGAACTTTCGACAGAATCATTGAAACATCTGATCACGAAATGCCCACATCTCACGCATTCGCGAACTAGTTATCTCGGGAGCTACGCGCCTGTTGATGGTGACACTGAAGGCTTGTGGTACAGGATACTATCGAGTAATAATGTACCACTTACATGTGCAGTATGTGACTTTCTAGAGCACAACCTGAACGATGATTTCCTCATTTCAGCAAATACCAGTGTTGTATGATAACCAACTTCTTGAAATCAATACATTGGATGCTGTGTTACGTTGGAAATAATTATACTGGAAACAACAATACTGTGATTTTATGATTCATGTGAACTATCTTGGTTTTCTTGATTGTAATTGAAGTTTGAAATGCAAACTAATTGTTACAAATAAAATAAAAATAAAAACAAATAAAAATTGTTTCATTCTTGTAACTATCCACTCAAATTTAATTTTTTTCAATATCTTTACTACTTTAGCCATTAACAAAACCTCATTCCCCGAGGCTAATCTTAACCAGAAACGATTTGGTTCGAAGAACCATACATTGTGTACAAATCTTTGTAGCGTTTGTGCCCTCAAGTCCCATGTCCCTGGGCATGCAATTAGTAGATGTTCTGTGGACTGTTTTTCAGCCCTGTCACATCTTTGGCAGATATTAGTTGGAGTCTTTACATCGTCTCTTATGTGTTGTATTTCCAAAGTAGATAAGAGATTTAGTCGGAATCTTAAAAAGTACGATCTACATATAAGATCTTATGACTTCCTTAGGTAAATGGGCAAGAAGGACCTCGGTTTGTGAGTCGGAGTCATGGATGATGATATGTTTGCGGATCTCATCCTCTCAATGGTCCTAATCCAATCCAACTTTTTCATGGATTCTTTGACCTTGAGGGGAGTTTGGATCAGTATTTCTACTGTACTGTCCGACTGTGTCAGTATGTCAGTACATTTTTCTCTCAATTTATTGAAGAAAATGTTAGTGGACCCCTGTAATAGACCTGCCACATCTTCGTTTAGAGATGGTGAAGGTGGATCAAGAATCAATCTATACAGGGATATCCATTTCCACTCCAACCATGCTCTAAGTGAAGTGAGGCCAAGTTCATAACGTACACAGGCAATAGGCACGCAATTACAGAGACCCAATGTTCGCCTCCATGTTTTTCCTTCAATTCTGTCCCAGTCAATAACAAACGATTGATGATTGGTATCCAGACCATAAAGCAAAGTTGGAACTATTCTGCCAATATAAATTCTTCTAACCGGGACCATAGTGCATTTACAGAATTTCGTTATTATTTTCTTCATTTGAGAGACCCTTTCCCTATATTCTGTTCAGTCATTTGGAGTCTTTTTGAAGGAAATCTTACTGGGAACATGCATGTTTTTTTCTTGAATTCAGAGAAATGCTCTCGGTTGGTTCCATGGCTGCCTCTGAAATCGGAATGTCTCCTAAGCATTCAATGGCAGTAGTTATTGACTGCATTCCGAACATTCTGATTGGTTTAGAGGAGGTCAATAATGGCTTTAATGTGCTTACGCACCTTCTGCTAAAGTTTTCTTTCAAAAAAATCCAAATGCAACTGGTGTCTGATTGAAGGGAAGATGTTCTGATGAATGTCTACACTGGGAAGTGTACCAGGGCTATGTAGGAAGGATATTACCTGCTTGCACAAAGCTGTATGTCTCCCTGGACTGAGTACACATGGGACCTTGAGTACAGTGGATTAGCTAAGTCTTCAGCCTTGTGTTATTGATGGAATACATTTCAAAGTCTAAATTATAGCCTATCAATATAAATATGCTACTTTCACAAAATTGGTTTGGCAGTGGAAAATGCGGTTTAGGTCCACAAGTTTAACATGGCACACAGCCACGTGAACCTTTGCATGGGTGCAGCTTTAGAGACTTTCACTGAGTGGAAAAGAGAAAAGAGAGATCAATTAAGAGTAACTTACACAAGGAGCTCATTATTCAACTCCTCCCAGCCAATCACAATGATTGGAATGCATTCAGTAAATACTAGTCAGTAACTACAAAGGCAGTCATACTGCAGCAGAAAGCATGTCTATGGATGCAGGAAATAGCAGTGAAATCATTGTTAAATAAGATTTCTTTGAACAGAACATCCCCAGTCTGGAAGGCTGTTTCTTTGTCGTATAACCTTTCTGAGAGTGTAGCGCCTTGCCCCATAAAGAGGCATATAAGGCACATGTTTTCACAGGTCTGAGATGCCTCTGGGCAGATGCTGTACTTTATACATTATTGTAACATAACATGTGTCACATATGGAACCCTTCAAACAAACACAAAGTCAGCATTCCAGGAGGCGCGAGGGTTGAGGCCGGCGCTGCGCTCAGTGTCATGTGATATACATTACTTGGAAAATCCTGCTTTGACAGCAGCGCCCCATTTCCAAGATGGGTAGTGCTCCTTGAGCTCGCCACCACAGCCCGGGCTCACTATTGACATGGCGCATTGCTGCCAGTAGCAGCGCCCCACTTGCCATCACGGCTGCAGCCCGGACCATCCTAGGACATTACCAAAGGCGAAACATGTGTATGGGGTTGCTGATGGTACTCTTGTTCAGAGGAGAATAGCCTAGCATGTGGGTGCTGGACTGCCCTCGTGGATGGGAGAAAGACTCATTTGCAAATAGATATTTCTCTTGTGTGAAGGGTGCAGTGAGCTAAAACATGGTTGTAGACCCTCCTGAGAAGAAAAGGTTCCATAGAACAGAGATGGTTTGACCCATGGCCATTCTCAGTAGAGGGGTTCCCACACACCTTTTTCATGACCAAACGTGAGCCTGGGGGAGGCAGCAGTGTTGGTTCTGCACTCCCCGTCCCAAATGGAGACCTTTGCCAGACTAACAACGCTGCCCCCTCGGGCTCACTTTGAGAAATATGTAGAGGTCCTGAGTGAAAGGTGGAGGTGCGTGTGACTACTGCTGGGTCAGCCCTCTGTCACAGGCAGGGCCCCTCTAAATCCCTAAACCGCTTAACATACCCCGCCTAGGTAAACGGACTTGCCTGGGGCCCCTCATTGTTGCAATTAGTGCCAGTCCACTGCAGATATACACAGCCCAGCAATGAGGTCCCCTGGGGGTTCCCCAGACGGCTGCTGAAAGAACCGCACAGCTTCTATCATACGCGGCCAGGCCAAGATGACGTTTGGGGCCCACACCATGCTGTTGCTGCCCGGTGAAGAGACCTTGTATTGTATTGTATGGCAATTTATAAAGCGTGGCAAAGACCCGAAAGGCATCAAGGCACTAAAGCAGTAGACTGCTGGGGAGGGAGGCAGGGAGAGCCGACTCAGAACAGACATGTTGTCAGCTGCCTACGAAAAGCAATCAGGCAACCTAGGGCCATGTTAAGTGGACATCTGAAGCCAAGTGCATGTAAAGGCAGGACAGGCCAGGCAGCCGTTGCCAGGCTGCCCTCCAAGCAAGGATTGTGGGTTATGTTCTTAAATTATAAATCTCACTTTACGAGGACAATGTTTTTTGAAGGACTCTTTGATAACTTTATTTTTAGATTGCTTTAATGGGAGATGCTCAGCCATAGGAACTGCTTATAGTGTGTAGTGTGTTGTTTACTCATTTCTATAAAATATTTTTAAAAAATGTTGTCCTGGGACTGCGTCAAGCAATATATGTAAGATCTGACCACTAGAAGACCAGACGCCAGTATTCCTTTGACTGTCGTTCCTTGTGTTGTGCTGTACTTAACCTAACCTATTGTGTCTTTATAGAGGCGTGGGTTATTCCGAAACCTTTTGCATTTCCTGACCCAGTCCTTATCCAAGCGTGGGTTTTATCAATTTATGAGATGTTGACTATGTGGCAGAAAAATGCTTCTGACGACAGCGACACCCAGCCCGACACATCGGAACCATCGTCACTGAGTGGAAAACTAAAACCTCAGGTTGGGGAACTGAATGAACCCCGCGCCACCCTTTACTCGCCACACCAAACGCCCCCAGAATGGACCTCACTCACCAACAACCCCTTCGCTCTTGTTCAGTCCGGTCCTAAGCGTGCTTACCAGCCTAGCTCACCTGCCAAACCTATTTAGCATCTCCAACTATTTGTACCATGAAGATTTTCTTGAAGTCTTCAAATATGTCATTGCTCCTTCTTGTCCCACTTCGCTAGTGAAAAAGTCTTCTGCTAAGCCACTATGGGACGGACTCCATCAAAGCACCTGCTTGCAATCCCTCATGCTGCTGTTTAGATATGTCCATCACCTTATTGCCAGCCTTTTCTATAACCTCACATTGCCTTCCATGTCACAACCTTCAAGGTCATGTACTTCATGAACATATCTGCAACCACTGTGAGTCAAATCATTAAGAAATGGCTGTTTCCATCTCCAGCCCCTCTCATTCAAATATAACTTGTACAGTTCAGGAAGACACTCAAGACACTCATCCTCAAAGAATGGCTTCTCCCTAACACCTAGGTCCACACACCTTCCTCTCCCCACCATACTTGAGACTGTGTCATCTGATCCCTGCTGTTTCCTCCCTGGTCACTAGTAGATCCATTGCTCCCTTTTTATAATTGTTCTTTTATAAGACGCTTAGGGATTCAAACCTGTGTTGCTATGCATTGTCGTGCTTTCAAGACAAACGTGTCGCCCCTGAGCTATCCTCCTGGCCGATTAGATCCCTTTGCCCCTGTTCCTCTGCTTCCCTACCTTTGTTCTTCCTCCTATGATTGTAAAGTGCTCTGTTTTGCTTATCGAAGCTAAATGCGTGCTCAATAAATATCCTAATAAGTTTAAGTGATGGCACAATAAAAAAAAGCCCTATGCAAAAGAAGTTATACTTCAGCTTTTCCTATTCATGTTTTTCTTGACTCAAAGCTTTAATGACCCACACGAGTTCCTTTTCAAATTCTGAGGATCTCACAATTGTGGCTTCGATGTGAGGTTTGGCTGTTCTCAGAATATTTGCATGCTGAAATGACTGGAGGTTAGACTCATAGCACTGAAGGTCCCGTTATTTATTAAAATGAATGCAGGATCACGTCAGTCTGACTGCAGCCATCTCCATAAGGCAACTCCACCAACTGACCAAACTGTACATTCCATCACCTGGCAACTACCACAACACATCTAGAAAGGGAGAGAATTCTAAGCAGTTGACAACATAAAGGGAAAGGGAAAGGGGAGGGAAACAGGGAGAAAAGAGCTGTGGGGACACTGCAAAGGAGCAGGAGAGGTACATTATAACACATGCTTCCAGAGTTCAGTGGGATATAACCAACCATGCCTGACTTTTTTTTAGGCCTGGAGAAGCGCAGTGTACAGCCTCAGTGGAGCACTTTGAGAACCCAGTCTCTGATGCCAGGATTCGCAAGATGTACGATCGTCCTGCTGATGCCAGGTGCAGCACTGTTAAGCCGGGCCTAAAGTCACAGCATGTTGCCCTTTCAGGTGTGGAGTTTCCCAACAGACACCTCTTTCTTTACTACCCATTTGTAATCTTCCAGGAAAGTACTGCTCTGGGTGTCTGCCTGAACCTTTTCTAGCGCGGGATACGAATTGCTGTGGTCGTTTATTTGGAAGCAGAGGCCTGTGCTAAACCCTAGAAGCGCTTTTGGGCAGCGGCCTGGGGCTTACCCTCCTCTGCAGCTTCAGATAGTTGTTGGAGTTCCTGTCTGGATTACTAGAAAGTGCAGGGATATCTCAGGAGCACAGGTCTTCATGGCAAAATGGCCCCGAGCCATGCGTGGAACCATGGAAAGACATCTTCGTGATTCTCTAAGCATCCTGGTCTCCAGGGAGGTGCGCGTGAGCTCTGCAGAGTTATAGGCTGCTTCAGAAGACCACCTTTAATCACGTTGCTGGTCCAGCCCCATCACACAGATGATCCCCCTGCTACTGAGAGACCCCAGAGACATCTCACTGAGTGCATGAGTTCAAAGCATGTCTGATGTTGCTGTGGCCTCGTGCAGAAGGGATATGACCGAGCCCTTTGGGGCGGGACCAAGCCTGCTTTGTATATGCTCCTTCCTCTCTCTGGATTGGCTTAGAAGGATGAATAGTTATGGTCTGGAGGGTTTCCAGGGCTTCACATGAATTCTAAACCTCCCAGCAATCACTGGTTGTGTTCTGCTTTACTGACTCCATGTTTGCTGACTGTGCAGTATACTACAAGCTTGCTAAGGCACCCTAGGTTACTCAGCATCTGGGCACATCATGTATCTCAATACAAATGGACCCACAAAGCTGCCTATCGGGGTCCACCGGTGGCTGTCAGGGATTTCAGGGCCAGCAATGCTGATGCACACCAGGGCCACATCCACGGACAATCCCAATCCAACCTTTCTCCAGCATTTCACCCAGCTTGACATTGCGCCGACTGCGAGAGTGGGTGAGGCGTGAGTGCGGCCAGATTTGGTCACCGCTGTAATGTTCCCAGCGTTGGCCATAACTTGTGAATGGTTTCTGTACTTGGTGCATGCTTGGAGAATCTTCCCAGGGAAAGTTGCAATGGGCATTCCCAACTGATTGGGCGAACACCAAATGACATTAATGTAGCCACTTCTGTGATTGGGCCCAGCTGATACCCGCAGTCCAGATTCCTATTATTACTATTATTATTATTATATTTCATGACCATGGACCCAGCTTCGACAAGCAATGGAGCACTTTACAGAGGTATACAACAGTACAGATGCATAACAGAGCACTTTACAGAGGTGACTAGCTTGCGCCTGTCCTACCATCATCTCATGCGGTGTGCCTCAAGGGTCCTCCATCCCGCCCATACTCTACAACATTTTTACAAGACCCCTCTTGTACATCCTGGACGCACTACATATCTCCTACACAAACTACACGGATGATACACAAATCCTCCTGCCCCTGACAGGTGACTATGCATCCGACGCTAAAGCCCTCAACTCTATCTACACGACTATCCAGGCCTGGATGGCCATGAATGGACTTTTTCTCAACAGTGACCAAACTGAGCCTCGCATAATAGGGTCCACAGAAACCCTAAAGAATCTCAACCCCCAGTACAGACACTTCACTATTGATAGCAACATAATCCAGGTCTCCGACTCAGAGAAACCACTGGGAGTATACATAGACTCAAACCTTGCCATAACCAGGCAAGTCAATGCAATAGCCTCTGCCGCCGCATATCATGCTAAACTCCTGAACAGAGCCAGACCGTTCCTATCCAAGGAAAGCTGCCTAATCATTGCCAGTGACATAACAGGGACAAGACTGGACTACTACAATGCCCTTTTTCTGGGCACGTCTACCAAAAACTTTGAGAAGTTGCAGGTTATTCAAAACAGCGCTCTCTGTGCCGCCTTAGGCATCGCCAAAAGGGAACACATCA
Source organism: Ambystoma mexicanum (assembly GCF_040938575.1). NCBI lineage: Eukaryota > Metazoa > Chordata > Amphibia > Caudata > Ambystomatidae > Ambystoma > Ambystoma mexicanum. The sequence goes on from NC_090922.1 coordinate 1,512,809,683, forward strand.
CTGCAGCCAGGAAACAGACACATTGGCTACCTATTAGAGAGCGCCTCCTCTTCAAGACCCTCGCTTTGACCCACAAAAGCATCTTGCAAACTGCCCCTCCCTACCTGCACCAAAGAATGCACCAATCTGCATCCACCAGGCCAATCAGAACCCCTTACTGCAACATGCTAACAGGCCCCAGAATCAAGAGAGTCAGAGCAGGTGGAGCCAGCTTCCCCTACCTTGCAGGCCAGCATTGGAACACCCTTCCTCCAACACTTAGAGGAGAAAATGCACACAGCGCCTTCCACAAAGCTGTGAAGACACTACTCTTCAACTAAGCACCTTCACTTATGACCAGCTGTTACACATATTGCTTGCCCACAATCTATTATGTATGTATGTAACTAACCTGTATTGACTCCAAAAGCATCACTGACACCCCCTGTAACTAAGTCGTCACATGTAACAGTGCCTTGATGCCCATGGGCTGTTTGTGCGCTATACAAATCAAAATAAATACATAAATAGATATACAACAGTACAGATATACAACAGAGCACTTTAAAGAGGTATACAACAATACAATGTACACAATAGAGCACTTTAAAGAGGCATACAACAGTACAGATGCATAACAAGCCCTTTACAAAGGTATACAACAGTACAGATGCAAAAAAGAGTGCTTTACAGAGGTATTCAACAGTACAGATGCATAAAGGAGCCCTTTATGGAGGTATACAACAGTACAGATGCATAGCACTTTACGGAGTTATACAACAGAACAGATGCACAACGGAGCGCTTTACGGAGGTATACAACAGTAGAGATGCATAACAGAGCGCTTTACAAAGGTATACAACAGTGCAGATGCATAACGGAGCACTTTATGGAGGTATACAACAGTACAGATGCATAAAAGAGCGCTTTACGGAGGTATAAAACAGTACTGATGCATAACAGAGCCCTTTACAAAGGTATACAACAGTACAGATGCATAACGGAGCGCTTTACGGAGTTATACAACAGAACAGATGCGCAACGGTGTGCTTTACGGAGGTATACAACAGTACAGATGCATAACAGAGCGCTTTACGGAGGTATACAACAGTACAGATGCATAACAGAGCCCTTTACAAAGGTATACAACAGTGCAGATGCATAACGGAGCACTTTATGGAGGTATACAACAGTACAGATGCATAACGTAGCGCTTTACGGAGGTATACAACAGTACTGATGCATAACAGAGCCCTTTACAAAGGTATACAACAGTGCAGATGCATAACGGAGCACTATATGGAGGTATACAACAGTGCATATGCATAACAGGGCCCTTTAAAAAGGTATACAAAAGCACAGATGCATAACGGAGCACTTTATGGAGGTATACAACAGTACAGATGCATAACGTAGCGCTTTACGGAGGTATACAACAGTACTGATGCATAACAGAGCCCTTTACAAATGTATACAACAGTGCAGATACATAACAGGGCCCTTTAAAAAGGTATACAAAAGCACAGATGCATAACGGAGCACTTTATGGAGGTATACAACAGTACAGATGCATAACGTAGCGCTTTACGGAGGTATACAACAGTACTGATGCATAACAGAGCCCTTTACAAACGTATACAACAGTGCAGATGCATAACGGAGCACTTTATGGAGGTATACAACAGTACAGATGCATAACGTAGCGCTTTACGGAGGTATACAACAGTGCAGATGCATAACAGAGCATTTTACGGAGGTATATAACAGTGCAGATGCATAACATAGCGTTTTACGGAGGTATACAACAGTGCAGATGCATAACAGAGCGCTTTACGGAGGTATACAACAGTAAAGATGCATAACGAAGCACTTTACGGAGGTATACAACAGTACACATGCATAACAAAGAACTTTTCCGACATAACAACAGAACAGATATACATCTGGGGTAGGATACAGAGGGGCACATTGGAGGGGTGCAGCTGTACAGGGTGTCGGGAGGAGAGAGGTGGATGTGGGGGGTGCAATCCTCCAGTTGGAAGTGAATCCCTTTAAGGTGCAATCTTCGACATGTCTTTAAGACCTTGGTGATCATTGTTTGAATACTATAATAGCCGGCAGCACATAAGATATGCCAGGGACTGTAAAGCCAGTGTGCCTCATGCATTCTTTATACAGAAGCGCCTCTCTCAGGGTAATGAACCGAAGCCGACAGATTTATGATAGCACTTTGTCGGAATAATACCGCATATTGTGGGGCCTTACAATAATATTTTAACCATTTTGCCGGAGAAAACAGGCCTTCGCTTGCAGCTGTAAACTTGCAGATTGTCCTTGCATGAACTGCGCCAGTGCTGTATAGTGCAGGTCGATGGCGGTGTTCCCTGCAGGTCTTTCTATTGCATGCACAGCACCCCATGACCCAAACAGCGCATTAATATTTAACAATGATAAATATTATTTTTTGGTGGTTGTAATTTAACTACGCCTGATGGGCCTGAACAGTCGTAAATAGTGAATTTTATATCCATTATTTCTTCTCAGACAATATGGACCCATTGTCTTTTTTCTTCTTGCATCAACTGGTTGTACATTTTATTACAGCTTTGGTGGACTTCCAGCCGAGAACACACACACACACACACAGACAGGCCTGTGCATATGCAGATGTGAACACACACACCACCACATGCACACAAAGAGACACACGGTTCAGAATTGCTGTACTTGTGAGGACATCCCACAGATTTCTATGGATGAAGTAAGGTTTTACTGGTTGGGACCCTGTGAATCACTGCCATATAGCAAGACTGTAGAAGCCCTAGGATGTTCTATTTTTATTAAAAAATAAAATCCTCTGGTAATTCTATCTCAGAAAGGGAGGTTTGCTAATCAGACCGTCCTTTCAGAAAGCTCCGTAACAAAATGATCTGTGTCCAAATGCATCCACCTCCAAAGTGTGTAGCTCCTGCTCCTCAGTGGCACAGAGAAGGTGTTTTGTTTGACAGAAGATGTGACAGCAAAGTCTCTGCAGACAGAAGTTGCATTTAATAATATTAATAGCAAGGATGATAAGCTATCACCTCATGGCAGGGTAGACTTGAATATGTTAAGCAATGGTGCTGATAGTTAACATATTTATTAAAGCCACACCTGCTTTGAATCAAACACATGTCAACAATATGAGCCCAGGCCAGCTGTGGGAAGGCTATGTGGATTTTAGTCAGACTGTCTCTTTCTGTTCAGCCAGCAAAATAATGGACAGGAAGGCTTAATCTCCTTGAATCCCTTGGGAGGTTTGGAAAAACCTCTCCAGCCCAGGGAACTCCCAGCAGAGGACACCTGGGAACACAGCTTCAAAGTATAACACCCACACCAAAAGGGCAAGCTTCAGACCAAAGTGATTCATAGCAAAGAGCTTTGGTGGTTACACTCTTGAGAAGAGTGTGGGATTAGACAATCGGACACAGCAGAATGGAATGGAGGAAGATATCCTCATCTTGGTTTTCTCTGGGATTCTCTTTGCTTCCTGTCTCCTTAACATCCTCTACAACAATACACCTTGAGTATGATTCAAGAAGGCAAAAGTAACTTGTTCCTTTAACAGGGATTTGACCACTTAAATCACACTTGCTTTTATCCATCCCCTGCCATCTCTTACCATTAAAAAAAGAGGTCTCTCACTTCTTCCCCGATTCCTTTGGACCTCTACAAGCAGAGTCGAATATTCATGTGGACACTGTTTAACAAGCATTCCCTCCAGTTGTGCACTTAGGTAGTGAACCGCTGTTGCACCAATACCTGTCCCTCTGCTACATGCACTGGTATCCAAGTGCCCCACTGGTGGTGAAAGACTTCTGCAGGTGGTAGATATCATCCCTGTGAGGCGAGGGGGTTAATAACAAGGACATGTGTTGTCCATGACGCTGTGGGAGTCGACTGCTTCCAAATGCTTTAAGCCACCAGGACCCGCAGTGACTTTTTGTGGCAGTTCTTTGAACTTCTGTTGCCATATATATAGATCTGGCTCGATGCCACATTGTACCAAGCAGAGTATGTCACCTGTTTCTTTCGAAAAACTTGCTCATCAATGTGGTTTACAGCTGCTGCCTCTTCGAATATCACAACGGACAACCAAGGTCACCATTTCAACCTCCCCAGACCTTTTCTAAACACACTGGAAGCATTGTGTCACTTGTTGACCTGATCGAGTGGTTACCAATGTCATGAACATGCTCAACAGTGAAACGTACTCTGGTTCGCCATCTGAAATGCATTGCCTGAACACCACCTTCAAACTGCATGTAGTTACTGATATAACCCTACTCAACTCAGCCCGTCACTTGGATCAGCACGACACACCACACCCAAATGTGGTTTGACCCACACAGACAGCATCCGAAACCTGGCTTGGCACCATAAAATGCTAGCAGTGGGTTTTTGTAACTGTTTTATGCTACAGTCATTGCATACTGATGTGTTTAATAAAATTACATATTAAACGGCCTGCGGTAGCGTGAGTGTAGTTATGGTTAAGTCGCTAAACCCATAGGAAGAATACTTTTTGGGCAGGTTATAACTTTGCTCCCCCTCTGCGAATACTCACCAAACTTTGCAAATAAAGTATCTGGCCCACTCTGAACTTTTAGGCAAGTTTGGTGAGGTTTTGCCAAGGGGGGAGGCAAAGTTATTGGGTGGTCCCACATTTGTTTTCCATAGACTGAATTTTCACCAAATTTGCGACAGGAGCAGCGGTTTCGTCCCAAAAGCATGCTTTTGTAAATTTGTTGAATATCCATCCAGTAGTTATTTTTAAAACAAACAAAATGTAGGTAAAATAAATGTGTGATCTCTGCTCCGCTGACCCATTTCCCTGTTCAGTGTGCAAAAAGGCATACGATTGATCAAGAGGGTGACGTGATGTCCGCAGACATCGAATGTGCCACCTGATTGGATGGTGAAAAGCGTGAAGTGCAGCAGATTTTTGGAAACGCCTGCCATGTTGGATTTGCGGACATCCGACGGTGTCCGCGGTCATCACAGTAAAAACATATAAAAAAACACAACATGCACCTGTCAAACTTATTAAACAATCTCTGGGGAGGTGAAGGGTCATGAAGATGGGATGGGATATGGCTGCAAGAAGCAAAAAAAAACTGGTGGTTTTCACCTCGAAAGTCTGCGTACAGTACGGATGTTCGGGGGCAGTCCTGTGAAGTTTGCAGACACTTCAGATGTTCGGGGACATCTGTGCCTATTTCTGCATTACAGGGTTGGTGAAAAGCAGTTCTTGGATGGCTTATAACTTTGTGCCACTCAATGAAACTGCATGAAATTTTGGAATTTCATTCTAGACTTGATTCTGAATGGTTTAGGAAAGTGTGGAGCTGTTTTGTTAAGAGTGAACACATTTAGAGTGGGGGTCCCACAATATTGTAAAGGCTTATAAATGTGGTGACATTGGACGAATCTACACAAAGGTTTGCAAAAAGATTTTAGATCTAGATATCATTTTTTTTTTTAAATATTGGTGGGATTTTGTCAGGAGGGCGCTAAATTAGAGGGGTGGTTTAAACATGTTTAGATGGCTTATAACTTTGTTGCCATTTGATGAATGTGGACAAAAGATTTCAGAAAGATTATAAATCTAACCTTAAATGTTTGTGTAAAGGCTGAACGGATTTTGTCAAGTAGGGGCTCAGTTATATGACTATTGTGTGTACATATATTTTGACACCTTTGAACAAATAAAACATGAGCTGATTTCCAGCAAACTCATGTAATGAGCATTGGCAAGGACCTTAAAGCAGGGTTTTGCAAATGTGCCTGTGTTTTATTTTTTACAAGTGTCATAATGTGGGTATAAAAAGTAGTGGTATAACTTTGGTGACTGAGGTGTAGCCTGTGGCCATGGGCAGTGGCCAGATTGTCCGGCTCATGGTATAACGTCATGACCCGGACAATCTGGCAACTGGCCATGACTGCAGGGGACAAAAAATGGGGTTAAAGTGGCCATGTCCACCTTGGACTGAATATGTGGTAAAGTTATTCGAAAGTGTATAGGTTTGAAAGAGAAAAAAAACATGTGCTCATGGTAATATGTTCATAGGGTTCTGTCTTCGCCTTCTGCAGGCTGCCATGGGAAGGGAAGAGGGGGATCTGTACGGAACCCAGCCTTCCCTTTCCATGTTGGCCGTCTTGGAAAAGGATTTTACTTCATCGTAGGCGTCCCGCTGTAGGAAGAAATATTTATTTTTTAACACCCTGGGTTCCGGCTTTGGGAACTAGGGGTGCTAATGGCATTTATCCCTCATTGCAGGGGCTGCAATGGAGGATAATGGTCTGGAGCCCTCGTTATTTATTTATTTATTTATGTATTTATTTATTTATTTATTTATTTATTTATATATAACGTGCCGAAGCCTCCAGGCATCAGGGGCCACACAGACACTCTTCGCTTGGGCTGATAACTTGGGCTGCCGGGCTGTTATCCCCTATTCTGGTCCCTGGAACGGTGGATGAACGTCACATTATTCACATTAGCATAACACAAAATGCTAATGGAAATGTTGGAAACACGTATTGAGTTTATGTACTTTAATGAGAAATGTAAAGTAGATGGAGTCTATAAGATTTTTTTTTTTTCAGTTCTATTTTTTTACTGTGAAATGTGGTTCCTAAAAAACCTTTCTTTTGTTGTTTTAAAAAACAGAATGTTTGCAGGAGAGGTTAGAACGTAAGGTGAGGAGGAAAATGAGGGAAGAGGTACCAAGCACCAATATGGAGGGGCAGGTGGACAGGGTAAGATGTTGTGCGTGTGTTACTTCTAAGGTAGTGCGCAGTGTTTCTCATGCTCCTTGATTACAACTTCAAACACACTTCGAAATTGCTTCCCCTTGCAGAGTGCAGTATTATATACAGAGGACTGTTGTCTTCCAAAGATATGGATCTACAGCCTCGTTTATTGATACCAAGGTATCTGGTGGGATTTTGTGTCCCACAGAAGTAAGCAGCGTGGTTGCAGTATTGGTTGATGAAGATGATGTGAAGGAAGACAGCTTACTACTTGCTAAGAAAGGGACTATCTTTCTGAGAGAATTGCAGTGGTTGGATTTGGTGTGCCGGCGCATGGAGGTGGTCCCGTAGCAGTAATGTCCAGGTAGTCCGTGACTAAGTATAAAGTTCCATTCAGTGCATTTCACTTTGGTAGCTTTAGCCTTTGGTACATTCCCAACAGTGGTAAAGAACTGCCCCACCCATGATTCTCTCTGGGTGCTAAAGGTAGGCACTTCCTCCACCTCATCATTATCTTTGGAAATACAGCGCTTTTTTTGTTGTGTGGGTCCTCCAGCTGGTGGTGATGGGGAGGAGGGATGACAATAGCTGATGCTATTTTTAAGATAAATAACAGTTTTGCTACTATTTTTCCAAGTATGTGCTTTGTAAGAGATTGGAGCCGAACACGAAGTGCAAACTCAATCATGGACACGTAATCATGCGCAAAGTCACGTGGCACTTTCCGGAAGGTCTGCAATGACGTCAGATGTCCGCAGACATCGACAGAAGCAAAAACAGCGGAAAAAATATACAAATGTCAAAAATGATACTAGAAGGTGGGAAATGGCAGGCTTTTAAGGTGAATCTTTGTAAATTGGACAAAAATTGTGCTATATTGGGGTAAGTATGATATTAGTAAGTTGTAGGAAAATAGCATGCACTGTTAAAAATCCATGGAATTCTCTGACGCTATGGTTAAGTTGCACCAATAAAGACCTATAAAATTCATTAAAAAAAACTTTGTTAAAGCGACGTTGTGGTTACAAGTAAAACCGAAAAACCTCAGAAATTCACCAGTTATGGTAAACTAAGCAATAATAACTCACGCCACTGCTAAGACTAACACCCAGGACATAAAAGACAACATCACAAATGTAATTGATGACATCACAAATGACATCACATGCAAAATTAATTTTGATGAAAAGTCCGTATAAGGGGCTGGGTTTATAATGTTGGTAACAAGATGACAGGGGTGATTTTGTAATGTTAAACATGTAATAACTAGCTAACAATTCAAGACTTACTACACACTTGTGCTAGTACAAACAATACATATATCAGAGGCACATACAGGGAAACTAAAGTAAGTAAGAAAGAAACAGCATCATCAGAAAATGTTAATAGCATTAAAGTTTATCTTCATGTATACAAATGAATTGTGTGTTTGAGGCCTGACTATTGCCCCATGCACGTGCACCATGAGCTGAGACCAAACCCTAAGGAAAGTACTTTAAGAGCATAGAACAAGGTGAATGTCTAGATATACAGCACCTTTTGAATTTTAATATTCTGTCAGTGAGCAAAACCACCTGGCATGCATAGATATGTCAGTGAAGAAAAAGAAGTGGGCCAGCTATGTGATGTCATCAGTGATGTCATCAATGTCATTTGTGATGTCATCTTTGATGGCCTGGGTGTTAGTCTTATCAGTGCATGGTGGTGGCTCAAGTTATGGTTGCTTAGCGTACCATAACTGGTGCATTTCTGAGGTTTTTCGATTTTTCCTCGTAACCATAATGTCCCCTTTAGTTTTATCATTGAATTTCATAGGTTTTTATTAGTGCAACTTAACCATAACGTCCCTTTAACAATTACTTCTAAATATGTATAATATAGATTATAGCAATATAATAACAGCAGATTGGCTTCTGCAACATTGTATAATACACTGCTACATAGCTTCTCATGATTGATTGGTACTCTCTCCCAACCATGGACATTTGTCTCGTTAGAAGCACGTAAGTAAAAGTAAACCCAGGTGCAGGGAACAACGTCAGATCGCTGCACACTAGTGCCAATTAGGCTACTATATCTCATCAGTTAGGTCCTAAGCCATCTCTACAGTCTAGATCCCCAAGTGGCCCCCAGGAAACAGCTCACTAGTTATAATAAACAATTTAGAGGTGACGTGACTCCAACAAATTACAGATACTATCCAAGAAGTCAATGAGAATATCATTATGGAGCAATTCCTTAACTCATTACCCTTGGATAGAATGGAAGTTGGTTATCCCAGGATGGAATGGAAGTTGGTTACCCCTGGATACAAAGGAATTTGGTTACCCCAGGATAGAATGGAAGTTGGTTACTGTAAAGACGCCCGAGGGGGTTGTCTGTACTTCTGCTTGCTATATGGTAGAGGAGAGGCACAGAGGACCCCAGCCAAGAGTCTCTATTATTGGTACGTGGTCAAGCAATCAAGGCCTAGCTTCTCAGGAAGTGATGCAGGCTGGTTCTTAAGTACAGTGTAGTCCCCAAGCACCCACAAAGCAATGTCTGCACACTGTATTGGTTAAAACACAGTCTTAATATAATTATTATTCAAAGGGCACATACAATATCACGATAATGCACTTTGTGCTCCAAAAATCAACAATGGTAAATATATACAGCTCTAAAGTGGTACCACAACGATTATTAGATCTCATTAAAGTGCATCAACGATACTGTCAAAATGTCACACAGATCAATAAAGAGGAAACCAGCGCTAGAGAGAGGAAGGAAAACAAGATGGTTAAACAATTGGCAGAATACTGGTCCTGCTACCTAGACACAGTTCTGTGTGGAGATCCCCCCACCTGGGCAACCTGTAAAGTAAAGCGGTATCACAAACCCTGTCCATGTATTGTTCACAATAGACTTCCCAATAGTTCTGGAACCCCAAAGTAACTGGTGTTGTAGAATTCCTTGTCGGGGAAACAACGGCCCTTCTGAGGAGTGCCCTCCCTTTAAGGCAGGAGTCACAGGTCATCGAACGTCCGATGGAGAACAGGGTGAGCTACGACGGTGAAGTGGCAGCTTCGTTCCTAGCGGTGCTCGTTGACGGGGAAGCGTAAATGTCCTGCAAGGGAGAGGCGTGCAGGGCACCTCGGTGCGACCGCAAAGAGTTTGAAGAACTGTGGCCCAGCAAGGGCGCCGAGTCATCGGCGTCTCTGTGGTCTTTGGGTGGCAGAAAACCCACTGGCGGTAGCTCCTCAGTGCGTCAACAGTCAGGCCTTCTCCAGCAGGATACAGAGGTGACGATGCGGATGAGGGCGTCCTTGGATCAAAGTAAGTTTTTAGGCAGACGGGAGCACAGTGGCTCCGGTCAGTGACAACGGTCGTCGATAGTGGCGGACAACAGTCTGGGCGCTTCTCCTTGTGATTCCGCGGTGGTCCCCTTCTCGGGTCAGCAGCCTGTCGAAGGTCTGTCTACCGGGGAGCTTTGGCAAATATCTGCTGGTGCACGATGGTCCCTCGTAGTTCGGGAAGAGGGCGCCTTACCAGGTCCTCTCTGGGTCAGTCCTTGGAGACACAGCAGCTTTCAGATTGTGAAGGAGAGCAGCAGCAATTCTTCTCTTCCCGCAGGGCTTCAAGGTCAAGCGTCAGTTTCACTCCAGTTACTCTTCGTAGTTTGGACTTCAGCTCTGAACACTTCTGAACACGATTCCTAGCAGTGAGAGGTTCCAAGATATACTTTTGATCTCCCATTCATTCCGCTGGGTCACACTTAAGCATCCAATCACTACGAAGGGCATTCATACAGGCAGGCAACCAATCAGGTGCATAGTGCATTCAGGCCATTCACTTCTCTCCATACACTCACAACAAGTTATGTGTATTGGAACAAGTACCCAGCCATTCAACACTCCACGCTGCATTCATACCAGTTTCGGGCAGGTATGTCTCAGTCATTGTGTCAAACACCAGATACTAGACACCCACAACACAGAATGCGTATTCGTCACACACTCCATTCACCCAGGTCCCACCCACAGGGGTACCCACAACATACGGTTGTTGAGAAGGCTCCAGCCAGTCTGGTCAGCACTGCCCCGCACTACCATATATGGAACTTCCACCTCAACAGCCAGTCAGGGGGAATCAACAGAGTCAGGGCTTCCCGGGACTTTGGGAAGGTCAAGTAACAGGCGATGGAAGGCAAGATGCCTTGGGGACTATTTTGTTTCCATCAGGAATCTACCGATTCCAATGACAGGGCCTGGGCATCCCAAAATGGAGGACGCTCAGGGCACCAGTCAATTCAGCACGGAACTGCCACCAGCCCGTACCCTGCTCTGTGGGTCACACACAGGAGCCCAAAAACATACACTAGGGGCACAGGGTTGCACCCATATCCATGGGTGCCATAATTGTATCCCATGGGTCTGTTCACCAAACCAAGAGAGAGAGCTGCACCGCCAGGAGTCCCACATGAACTCCTGTGCGGAAAACACGACAGAACACACGATAAAAGGCAGTAAAGGACAAGGATACGGAGGCCCTGTCCCTCTGATGCATTTCCAGCATCACAGTCACACTCCCAGACTGAGGTTAGGGTGCCTAATCTCCCACGAGATAGACACCCTCATCCAGACAGCCAAAATACCTTCTGGAATTGCCATCTGCTTTATCGTGACTCTTCCATAGTCTATGCTCTATGGTGAAGTCTAGCCCTTTCAGGCTAATGGACCACCTGAGCAGTTCTGGGTTTTCACCCCTCATCTGCATAAGCCACTTCAGGGGCTTATGGTCTGTTTGGACCTTGAAGGTAGACCCGGTAAGGTAGGGTCTAAAACACCTAAGGCTGCAAACTATACTAAAACATTCCTTTTCAACAGTAGCACACCTAACGTCGGATGTTCTCTTCCTTTGTCATCTAACTGGGACAAGACAGCTCCAATTCCGGTGTCGCAGGCATCTGTCTGGACGATAAAGGGTCGGCTGTAGTTAAGCGCACACAACACAGTTGCCCTACACAGACTTTCTTTCAAGCCATCAAAGGCCCTCTGACAGTCTTCAGTCCAATTAACCTTCCTAGGTTGTTTGGGTGAAGTCAGAGCTGTCAGGGTGTAGCTATGGTTCCATAGTCTGCACCAAGATACGTGACTTTCCCCTAAGCTATCTGGCACTTGGTGGCCTTGAAAGTGAGGTTAGCCCTTTTCAAGGTCTGCAACACCTTATCCAGATGTGCCAAATGCTCTTCCCAGGTGGAACTGTAGATGGCAATGTCATCTAAGTAAGCCACACAAAAGGCCTCCAGCCCACTGAGTGCATGATTGACCAATCTCTGGAAGGTGGCAGGGGCATTCTTCAACCCAAAAGGCATGACCCTAACTTGGTAGAGTCCCTCTGGTGTTTAGAACGCTGTCTTTTCCTTGTCATGGTCCGTCAGAGCTATTTGCCAATAGCCTGAGGTAAGGTCAAAAGTGATCACAAATTTGACAGCACCTATGGTGTCCACAAGCTCATCAGCCCTGGGCAATGGGTGCACGTCAGTTTTGGTGACGGCATTGACTCCTTGGTAGTCCACACAGAACCTCCAATACTTGGTACCTGCCTGGGAACTTGCCTTGGGGACAAGAGCCACCGGACTGGACCAGGGACTAGTTGAGGGTTCACTAACACCCAGATCCAACATCTTGGTGACCTCAGCCTGGATGTGGTTCTTAACTATGTCTAACATATGGTAGCACCTGCTTTTGATAGGTACACTGTCACCAGTGTCAATTCCGTGCCTACATCATGGTGTAAGGCCTGGTGTCAGTGAAAACAGAGAGGCATACTGCCAGAGCAAAGCCCTGCAGGCCCTCTGCTGCTCTGTCATCAGATCGGGAGAGAGATGTACTCCCTCCACTGAGCCATCCTGAGGGTTGTTATGCAGCAAGTCAGGAAGGGGCTCACTTTCATCCTCTTCTTGCTCTGAAGCTTGCAAGAGACATGAGATTCATGCACGCCTGTGGAAAGGCGTGAGCCTGTTTACATGGAATACCTGAGGGGCTATCCCAGGGGCTCCCATGTCAACCAGATAATTGACTTAGACCATCTTGGAGATGATCCTGAAGGGTCCAGACCATTTATCTGCCAAAGCTCGAGGCTTAGTAGGCTCCATCACGAGGACCTCCTGTCCCTGAGTCCAATCCACTTGGGATGCTTTAAGGTCATGCCAGTACTTATTCAATTCCTGGATGGCCTTGAGATTCGCTGTTGCCTGACCCATCATCTGTGTCATCCTCCATCTGAGGCCTAACACAGTCCCCCACTTGCTTGGCAGGACCTGGAGGGGTGGCCTCCCAACCTTCTTGGATCAAGGCAAGTGGCCCCCTCACGGGATGTCCAAAGAGTAACTCAGAGGGGCTGAAACCAACACCCTCTTGAGGTACCTCTCTGTAAGCAAACATAAGGCATGGCAGGAGGAGATCCCATTTCCTCCTTAGGGGCTCTTCCAAAGCGCCTAGCATGCCCTTGAGAGTTTTATTAAATCTCTCAACCAGACCGTTGGTCTGGGATGGTAAGAGGTAGAGAACTTACAGGTTACCCCGCACTCTTTCCACATGGTTTTCATGTAACTCGACATGAAGTTGGATCCTCTATCAGAGACAACCTCCTTAGGGAATCCAACACGGGTGCAAATGCCTAGGAGGGCCCTGGCAACCACCTTGGCAGTTACAGTCGGAAGGAGTATAGCCTCAGGGTACCTGGTATCATGATCTACCAAGACCAGGATGAACCGATGTCCACCTGAAGTGGGAGGGTCAAGGGGACCGACAATGTCAATGCCCACCATCTCAAACAGTGTGCCAACCACTGGCAATGGTTGCAGTGGGACAATGACACTGCCTCCAGTCTTGCCAGACAACTGACAAGTTGGGCAGGTCCTGCAGTGGGACTCCAATTCTACTCCCATCCGGGGCCAGTAGAAATGGGCAGAGCGCCTCTGCTTAGTCTTCTTGGTCCCAAGATGCCCAGCCAAGGGCATCTCATGCGCCAACTGCAGCAGGAAGGCCTGTAAACCTGGGGTACCACCAATCTCTTGAGGGCATCAGGTTCAGGCTTAGTGGGCTCACTAAGAAGGAGCTCACCCTCCCAATAGATTCGGAATGTCCAAAGCACTTCTCCTTGTGCCTGGGACAGGGCCTGTTTCCTCAGACCCTCGAGAGAGTGGCACTCTCTCTGTCCTTTACAGAAGTCTGCCCGGGAGGGTCCCTGTTCAGCTAACAAGCATTGAAGGTCGGGATGATCCTCCGGGTTGAGAACCTCTCCCACAGGAGAGTCTTCTGGCTCTTCTCCCACAGGAGTCGAGACAGGGTTTTCCACTGGATCCAGCCCATCTGGAGCATGGATCCCAATGGGTGCTGTCGGAACAGCAGGGCCTCCCTCCACAGAGGTGGCCTTCTTACTCTTCCGTTTCCTTCGTGCCTTGGGTTTCCCCGTCAGCGAGGGTACCGGGCTCGCAGCCGGACCCTGTGTGACCTACGATCAGGTGACTGCCACAGCAGACATGTGTAGACCATCCGTGATCATCCCCAAATCGACCAAATTGTTTCCTATCAAAATGTTCGCAGGCACATTTTCCTGAACCAGGACCGGAAGCTTTGCTGTCTTGTCTCCAATCGTAATATTGAATAAGGCTACAGGCGATAATTTGGGAGGCCCACCAGCTAACCTGGTGGTTCTCAGAGGAGCACCTACATAGTCCTCTGCCTTGTGCAGGGTCCTGTCCACCACTGTCATGCTTGCCCCAGTGTCTCTTAAACCAGTAGAAGGCTGGCCATTCAAGAGGACACTTCTCAATAACCTACGAGTGTTCTGTGGGATAGTCGCCAGTACTTCTGCGTACAGGTCCCAGGCCCCAAGGGACATTGAGGAAATCTCTACGGGAGCACCCAAGGTGATTCCAGTAGAGAAGGGGAGGACAGTGGCCTCCACCTCAGGTACGGGGTAGGGATAGGTCAGGCTGACAGCCTGTACTCCAAGTGCCTTACCCTAACACTTGGGGTCACCCCTTCGGTGATACAGAGCCCCACAATCCCAACAAGTGCCGGGAGTGCAGGGTATGGTACTGGAACCACTGGGACCCTGCTTTGCAGCAGGCGGACCACTATTCTTACTCCCACCCACAACAGACTTATCCCCACTAGGTTTTTGGACCTTAGGAGAGGAGGGTTTTGGTTTACCCGACTGTGACTGTTTTTGTGACTCCTCAGCTTTCTGAGAGGACCCTTTTCTTTGTCCCTGTCCTTCCTAATGGAGTCCTTAGGGGACACCCGGTGGGAAACCCACTTGTCAGCCAACCTAGCCAGCTCAAAGGAGTCCAAATAGTTCTGGTCAGCAACATACTGACACAGCTCTTGTGAACAGGCTTCTAAAAATGCTCAATAAACAAGAGATGGGAGAATTCAACAAACGTTTTCACTTTGTAACCATGAATCCACCCCATCATGTTCATGAGCGCAGCACTCACCCAGTCAATCCAAGACACATTCTCTCGTTTCTTAAAATCCCTGAACCGTTCAAGCTATTGGGTAGGCATTTTGCCAAACTTGGAAATTAAAGCAGACTTCATGCACTCATACTGACCCCTTTCTTCCACACTCAGTTTCAGAATACAGTCATATCCAGTTTGAGGCACTCTGCTTAACAAACACTTAGCCCAATCTCTCTTATCAACATCATGAATTGCACAAGCCATTTCAAACGCTTCAATCCATTGGAGGATATCAGAACCCTCCACATACACACCAACCAAATCTTTCATGAATTTGGTTGCTGGGGACCTGACACTCTCAACGGGTTTAGCTGAAGTCTCCACTCAAGCTTTCTCTAACTGGATTCGCTGACATTCAGTGTCCTTGTCTTTGAGTTCAAGATCCCTATTCTTGAGTTCCTCTTGCTGTGCCAGCTCCGCTTTCTTAAGCTCAGCATCTATTTCCAACTTGCGATATTCAAAGGCCAATTTCATCCTTAATAACTCAAGTTCCAAGGAATTGCTGGGGTTTGGAAAAGTGGCATTCTGAGAAACAGATTCGGCGACAAACCTCGGGGTAGAGTCCTCATTGGTTGCATCCCCCCTTCAAGAGCTTCACAATCAGTCTGGTGGTCCACCAGGGCAGCTATCAGCTCAGCCCTAGACTTATCCACAAAGTGTAACTCCCTGGCTTCACAAGCACTCTGGAGAGCCTCTGAGCTCATCCGAGTCAATTTACCATTTGCAATAGATTCCATTGCTTGTAATGCAGTTATCTTGTACACAACTAAACCTCAATTTAAATGTTAAATGTTAAATGTTAAAGGTATTTGTACCACGCACCGTCACCAACGGAATTGGTCCCCAGGCGCTCAGGCGATCTGTAAACGATAAAGGTGGGATGGGTTAATAAGGTGAAGAAGGGGGTAGGATAGTGAGAGGAGTGGTGTTCTGTTGGCAGCTTCAACTCGGTATACACCGGGTGCTGAGCTTTGGTGCGGGTATCGGATCGGAGTCAGTCCGCGTGTGCTGTTGATCCTGATTATGTGTTGTTGCAGTGTTGTGAAGTGTGTGCGGCTTGTTGTGCGAGAGATGGTTGTGTGAGTTTTTTGAGTGAGATAAGTATGCAGAGTTTGAGTTTATATTGGTTAGTGGGTTACCTGACCTTTACCATGCTAACCTTCACAGTTCTATCTGAGTGTGGCACTTGCCGGCCCTCACATTCCCATCCAGATGTGGCACAGGCCAACGCTCAGGACTCCATCCAGGTGTGGTCATGCCAACACTCATACTCCCACCCAGATGCGGTGCAGGCTAGTGTCTGGAGACCCGTCCAGGTGTGGGCATGCTAACATTCACAACTCCATCTATGCGCCACGCAGGCTGGTGTTCACAAATCTAGGTGTGGCCCATGTTATCATTCACGTTTTTCTAGGTGCGGGCATGTTATCCTTCAATCGATCCTATCCAGATGCGACGCAGGCCAGCGTCTATCTAGATGCGTCTGCCGGTCTGGATATGTTCATCCGGTACGTGCGAGTCGGAGAGTCAATTGGGCTTTCGTGTGGGTCTAGGTAACAAACAAAGTGCAGATATTTTGTAAGTGGCACGGTTATAAACTGATTCTTAAAACCATAAGCATCCCACAGCTGCCACCAGTGTAAAGACACTGGAGGGGGGTGTCTGTACTTCTGCTCTTTATATGGTAGAGGAGAGGCACAGAGGACCCCAGCCAATATTCTCTATTATTGGTACGTGGTCGAGCAATCAAGGCCTAGCTTCTCAGGAGGTGATGCAGGCTGGTTCTTAAGTACAGTCTAGTCACCAAGCACCCACAAAGGAATGTCCGTACACTGTATTGGTTAAAACACAGTTTTGTATATAATTAATATTCAAAGGCCATATACAATATCACGATAACGCACTTTGTGCTCCGAAAATCAACAATGGTAAATATATACAGTTCTAAAGTGGTACCAGAACGATTATTAGATCTCATTAAAGTGCATCAAATATACTGTCAAAATGTCACACAGATCAATAAAGAGGAAACCAGCGCTAGAGAGAGGAAAGAAAGCAAGATGGTTAAACATTTGGCAGAATACTGGTCCTGCTACCTAGACACAGTTCTGTGTGGAGATCCCCCCACCTGGGCAACCTGTAAAGCAAATAGGTATCACAAGCCCAGTCCATATATTGTTCACAATAGACTTCCCAATAGTTCTGCAAGCACAAAGTACCTGGTGTTGTAGCGTTCCTCGTCAGGGAATCGATGGCCCTTCTTCAGTGCCCTCCCTTTAAGGCAGTAGTCACGGTTCTTCGAACGTCTGACGGAGAACAGGGTGAGCTACGACAGTGGAGTGGCAGCTTGGTTCCTAGCGGTGCTCATTGATGGGGAAGCGTTAACATCCTGCAAGGGGGAGGCGTGCGGCGCACCTCGGTGTCGATAGTTCTGGACCACAAAGAGTTTGAAGAATTTCGGCCCAGCAAGGCGTCGAGTCGTCGGTGTCTCTGTGATCTTTGGGTGGCGGGAAACCCACCGGCGGATGCTCCACGGTGTGTCGACAGTCAGGCCTTCTCCAGCAGGATACAGCGGCGACGATGCGGATGAGGGCATCTTTGGATCAAATGAAGTTCTTAGGCAAACGGGAGCATGACGGCTCTGATCAGCGACGGTGGTCATAGACGGTGGCGGACAATAGTCCGGTCGCTTCTCCTTGTGATTCTGCAGTGGTCCACTTCTTGTGTCGGCAGCCTGTTGAAGGTCTGTCTACCAGAGAGAAATTTGGCAAAGATCTTCTGGTGCACAATGGTCCCTCATAGCTCGGTAAGAGGGTGCCTTACCAGGTCCTCTCTGGATCAGTCCTTGGAGACACAGCAGCACTCAGATTGTGAAGGAGAGCAGCAGCAATTCCTCTGTTCCAGCAGGGTTTCAAGGTCAAGGGTTAGTTTCACTCCAGTTACTCTTCATAATTTGGACTTCAGCTCTGAACACTTCTGAACACGATTCCTAGCAGTGAGAGGTCCCCAGATATACTGTTGATCTCCCATTCATCCCGCTGGGTCACACTTAAGCATCCAATCACTATGAAGGGCATTCATGCAGGCAGGCAACAAATCAGGTGCATAGTGCATTCAGGCCATTCACTTCTCTCCAGACACTCAAAACAAGTTATGTGTATTGGGACAAGTAACCAGCCATTCAACACTCCACACTGTATTCATACCGGTTTCGGGCAAGGCTGTCTCAGTCATTGTGCCAAACACCAGATACTAGACACCCACAACACAGAATGCATATTCGTCACACACTCCATTCAACCAGGTCCCACCCACAGGCATACCCACAATATACTGTCATTGAGAAGGCTCCAGCCAGTCTGGTCAGCACTGCCCCACACTACCATATATGGAACTTCCACTTCAACACCATATCAGGGGGAAGGGACAGAGTCAGGTCTTCCCGGGACTTCGGGAAGATCAAGTAACAGGCGATGGAAGGCAAGAGGCCATGGGGGCCATTTTGTTTCCATCAGGAATCTACCGATTCCATTGACAGGGCCGGGCATCCCAAAATGGAGGACGCTCAGTGCACCAGTCAATTCAGCACGGAACTGCCACCAGCCCAAACCCTGCTCTGTGGGTCACACAGAGGTGCCCAAAAACATACACTAGGGGCACAGGATTGCACCCCTACCCATGGGTGCCATAATGGTATCCCATGGGTATATTCATCAAACCAAGAGAGAGAGCTGCACCACCAAGAGTCCCACATGAACACCTGTGCAGAAAACACGACAGAATACACGATAAAAGGCAGTACAGGACAAGGATACGGAGGCCTTGTCCCTCCTATGCATTTCCAGCATCACAGTTACCCCTGGATAGAATGGAAGTTGGTTACCCCTGGATAGAATGGAAGTTGGTTACCCCAGGATAGAATGGAAGTTGGTTACCCCTGAATAGAATGGACGTTGGGTACCTCAGGATAGAATGGAAGTTGGTTACCCTAGGATAGAATGGAAGTTGGTTACCCCAGGATATAATGGAAGTTGGTTACCCGTGGATAGAATGGAAGTTGGTTACCCCTGGATAGAATGGAAGTTGGTTACTTCAGGATAGAATGGAAGTTGGTTACCCCTGGATAGAATGGAAGTGTGTTACCTCAGGATAGAATGGAAGTTGGTTACCCTAGGATAGAATGGAAGTGGTTACCCCAGGATAGAATGGAAGTTGGTTACCCTAGGATAGAATGGAAGTGGTTACCCCAGGATAGAATGGAAGTTGGTTACCCCTGGATAAAATGAAAGTTGGTTACCCCAGGATAGAATCGATTAAACTGTGAAAGAGAAACGTGGATTGCCTTTGACAGATTCCGTTTCCCAGCACACAGGTCCAAATGCACTATGAAAGGCCGGAGGAGTGTTGTCTAACCAGCGTTGCATGGCCCATTGGGGATGTAGACTAGGGTACTGCTTCTCTTAAAGTGTCTAGGGGACGCCCCTGCACCTCCCCGAACGCACATTCAGATGGAACTTGAAGAATACATTAGCAGTGCTGTGGCTCCTGTGCCAGGGTCAGACTGGGACAGGAAATAGTCCCGGAAACCCAAAAAAAGTGGCCCATCCCTCGCTTCAAAAAAGTGGCCCACCCTGCGCCTCAAAAAAAGTGACCAACCCCACACCTCAAAAAACGTGTCCCTCAAACCATCATCCGTGAATCGCCTACCACACTTCTAACTGTGCAAACATGGATGTTTCTACAGTATCAGTGCCATTAATTAAACACAACCTTTCACCCATTGACAAAACAGGAAGTGGCATCAAAAGTAGACAAATATGGTTACGATTTCAATAATGTGATATGCATTTCATACAAGAATGGATCACCATATGTATCATTAATATCTGTGTGTTTAGATCCGTATTGTCAAATTACTGTGAATGCAAGCAGACGTCCAAGGCCAAATAATTATATGTTATTGTATAGCACTTACGCTTAAGCTCTTTTTTATAGAACAAATATGCATACAATATCACCCAACCTGTGTTGGTACTCATTTATCAACCGCAGAAGAATGAAAGGCTGAGATGGCCTTGCTGGGATTCAAACATGCAACCTGCAAATCACACACACATCGCAGGAGCGAGCGCTCAACCCACTGAGCTATCATATCGGCTATTGTAAAATGAGCAATTATTCTGTAGTGGATACCATTAAACTGGTAACTGAGATTTAACAGCAGACCAGTTAAATTCATCAGCAGGTCTGGTGCAAATGTGGGCGCATGTCAAGCCTACGTCTACGTGCATCTACTTTTCAAGCTTCAGAGTTTGGCAAAATAGGGAAAGCAGGCAGCGCACTCACAGGACATCCAATAATCTCAGCACTAGTTACCTCATACATGCAATGAAAGTTTCTTGAAGTCCAGGTTAGCCAATCTTTCTGGCCCTTCCCTGGCAGGGCCCAGGCTGTAAACAGGTACCTGAGAAAAAGAAACCATGGTGTGCTTGGGCCTGATTAAATTGAACCTTATTGAAGTATGGCAGGTGTGTACTCTGCCTGAAATGTCTGCCTTCTTCTGTGCCCTGTTCATGAAAAGGTGCCAGGGGATGTCTGCCCATTTAGGTTACATATTCATATTCCTTTTAGCAGCAGATTAGTAGCGCCGCAAAGAAGCCCGTAGGAGCTGTTGCTTTGCAGCCAAACACCCTGCTAAGCTCTTAGCGGAGCCCTGTCACAAGTCCTTAGTTCCACAGTAGGCTGCTGCTCCTGTAAGTCTGGTAGGGCTCGGGCAGAGTCCTTCACTGACAGCTCAACGCGGGCAGAAACTTTAAGAAGTCAACTGGGCTAAGTCTTCAAATGGCCACCATATTTGCATTTAACACCAACAGTGTGGTGAATGCTGGAACTTGTAGTTTAATTGTTCCCATAGTAAGTACAGAACTGCAAGTTACATACAAATGTACATTGGATTAGTCACAATTTAGTCGTATCTAAAATGTTAGTTGGGTGACACAGAGGGCATGTTGCCACCCTGATGTAAGAAAGAGCTAGCCAATGGGGTAACATGGCGGGCTGGTAGCTCTGAAAGGCCGGCAGGGGTGGGGTGGAGTGCAGCGTGTGCAGATTTCCCCTTCAGGATGAGCAGAATTTACAAGTGTTCGGCCAAGAGCTCGCTCTGCGTCACTTTTCAAAGTACTTATCTATAGGAAGCTGGTAATACCCAGCCACTGAATACTGCTATGATGATTCTGCTGGTTAAAGCTCTCACTGGAGTGCGGTAGTGTTTAAAATGAGTTTCGTTGCTCTGGAAAATTGCAACATCTGCTCTGCAAATTGAACGCAACATACATGCCAAAATGCCCCAGCCACTGATGCCAGTCGGTAGAAGCTAGTCCAGTCCCAGGTTTAACTTTGCATTCTGGGATTTGCAGTCCTGGATTTCCACATTGTAGTACAAGTCCAAGAATGCAAAATTAAAACCGGGACTGGCATCTAACTAGAATGGGGCATTTTTTGCATGTATAAGAGATGAGCATGGCACAAACTCAATCCACTGAGTTATCTTACATCCTCCATGTATACACATTGCATGGTAGCTTAGAGTCTTACCTCAGCTCAGGGCCATCTCTCTCCGTCTCCGCTGCTAGGTAGCTGTGGCAAATGCCTGTGGCTGTGGCTGTGTGGGAGGGTACCACTCGGTGGCTGGGGCCTGGGCTGTGGGGGGCTGCCCGGGCCGGCCGGCTAGGCTGGCTGGCTGCCTGTGTGCCCTGGGCCCCTGGCCTCAGCTTGCTGCTACTGCTGGAGTGGCTGCTACTGTGTTCCTTCTCCTCCTGACTCCTGGACACTGCAGTACGGCCTCCGACACCCCCACAACCCTCGTCCTCCTGGTGTCACTGTTAGTCTGTGCGCTGCTCTCTTTGCAGCCCCAGTCCAGTCCAACCTGTCTGTCTGAGTAGTGAGTAGACCGGGTCAATGCCCCATTCTAGTTAGATGCCAGTCCCGGTTTTCCTATTGGCCGATGGGGCCAGTCCGACCCTGTGTTCTTTGCTGGTTGGTTCCCGTGCCTGCCGCGGGAGCCCAAGTGCTTTCATAAAGGCACCAGCCTTGAGGAGCAACCTGACCAAGGCAGCAGCTAAGATTAACTAACGGCTTATGCATGTTATGTGTGTATTAATGCATGCATGCTTGTGTAATAAGAGCGTGCATGATGATTGGCCCAGATGTAAATGCTGCATGGGTGTGTGTGTGAATGAACGAGTTAATGCTGTGTATGAATGAGTGAATTTGTCTAAATGTGTGTGTGTGTGCGCTTGTCGTTGCTGCGCTGGGGCATATATTTGGTGGGGAAAGGACAAGGGTGAGGGAGGGTGCATTTTTTCTGGGCATCTAGGATAAAGCAGACATGATGTGGTTTGCAGTGACAGAGCGGTTAGAGCAACCTGACAAAGTGGCGGAGTACAGAAGAGCGCTCTTTCTGGAATAAGGCTAATGGAATCATTCCCAGAACCCTTTTATAATGGCACAATCCCATAGGAAAACACTCTGTGAATCAGGCCCTGATTGTTTATCAGAAGCCGTTGATTGGCTGGGCCAAAATCTGACAGGGCCCGGACACTTTCAACAAGACAGAATCTTGAACACTGTCAAGCATGTGCACGTGAATGTGTCCAGGGATTTCCATGGAATCCCCGGCGCCTGTTCATTGAGGGTGCCAGGTGCGTAAGGTGCATTTCTACATGGTGCATTGGGTCCGAGGATGGTGCTGGAAAGGAACCAGCGTGCATTCGCTCCATGGATGCTTTGCTATGAATGCTCCCTCATTGGAACATTGAGCCTGGTTCCAAGGACTTTTTGAGTTGATCCCCAGGGAAGGCCGCAGATGTTGTTGTTGAGATTAAGCGCGAATGGTCACGTGGAAGCCACGGGAAGGAGGGTTGCGCTCCTGTGGGACACCCTGCTGTGTTTTTGTTTGAAGGATGCTTACATTACACGACTGAACACATTCTCGATGGTGCTTCACTAGATGGCGAACATAGGGAAAGGCTTTGATGAAGCTGTGTCTCATTCTATCACATGGATGTTGGCGCATGCATGTTTGCTTCTTCTGGTGTTTTGCATAGCGCTGAATCTCTGACCTCCAGATGCTTCTGAGCGCTTCGAGACAGTCATTTTTATCATGGTTTGTAAATCTGCATCGCCAATAATGTGCTGATAATTCACCCTTTGATGAAAGTGCTACACAAACTGACCACAATGTACATGAACGCATTTGTATTTCCTTATTTTCATGTTTATTTGAAATTGATCAGCTGAAAAATGGGTAGTAATATCTTGGGGAAATGTTTAAATGACCTGTGACTAGGGATTCATTTAAAGCTTTGTGGAAACTGCTCATCAGATGGGGATCTGCGTATAGAGGATTCACTGTTTTGGGGACTGCTCCCACAGGTTGCGCCCCATTTTGAAGGACTGTAAAGATTTCTCATGTGTGTGCATGGACAGAACACCAGTGCCCCTTTAAAACTACTGATGCAGACCCAATTGCAAGAAGGCGAGGTGCACTATTTACTTTTCAAGATCAACCCGGAAATTCAGCTGGAAGTTAGATCTTGCAGCAAAAAAAGATATAGGTTGAAAACAGACTGATGACAGAAGAACAGTGACTTACTGGGTGGAGTTGCTCACGGCTCAGAAATAGCCACACAAGCAGAGGCTGCTAGCGGCTCAGAAATCCGCATAACAGCGGGGATACAAGCGGGTGGAAGTGTCCAATGCACAAGAACACACACGGTTAAACACAAAGCGCAAGCAGTGAAGTCTGCTGCTCAGGAATCGCATGCAGTGGTGTGTGATGATGAGGACGAGCATGAGGTGGAGTACGCTGCTCGGGAAGAGCACGCTGAGGTGTCTGCTGATGAGGAAGAGCATGAGGTGGAGTACGCTGCTCGGGAAGAGCAAGCAGTGGTGTCTGCTGATGAGGAGGAGCATGAGGTGGAGTACGCTGCTCGGGAAGAGCATGCTGAGGTGTCTGCTGTTGAGGAGGAGCATGAGATGGAGTACGCTGCTCGGGAAGAGCACGTTGAGGTGCCTGCTGATGAGGAGGAGCATGAGGTGGAATATGCTGCTCGGGAAGAGCAAGCAGTGGTGTCTGCTGGTCAGGAAGTGTAGTAGGTGGTGTACGCTGCTTGGGAAGAGCATGCTGAGGTTTTTGCTGCTCAAGAAGAGCATGCAGTGGTGTCTGCTGGTCAGGAAGTGCATGAGGTGGTGTTCGCTGCTCAGGAAGCGCATGCAGTGGTGTGTGATGATGAGGACGAGCATGAGGTGGAGTACGCTGCTCGGGAAGAGCAAGCAGTGGTGTCTGCTGATGAGGAAGAGCATGAGGTGGAGTACGCTGCTCGGGAAGAGCACGCTGAGGTGTCTGCTGATGAGGAAGAGCATAAGGTGGAGTACGCTGCTCGGGAAGAGCAAGCAGTGGTGTCTGCTGATGAGGAGGAGCATGAGGTGGAGTACGCTGCTCGGGAAGAGCACGCTGATGAAGAGCATGAGGTGGAGTACGCTGCTCGGGAAGAGCACACTGAGGTGTCTGCTGATGAGGAAAAGCATGCGGTGGAGTACGCTGCTCGGGAAGAGCAAGCAGTGGTGTCTGCTGATGAGGAGGAGCATGAGGTGGCGTACGCTGCTCGGGAAGAGCATGCTGAGGTGTCTGCTGATGAGGAAGAGCATGAGGTGGAGTACACTGCTCGGGAAGAGCACGCAGTGGTGTCTGCTGATGAGGAAGAGCATGAGGTGGAGTACGCTGCTCGGGAAGAGCACGCTGAGGTGTCTGCTGGTCAGGAAGTGCAGTAGGTGGTGTACGCTGCTTGGGAAGAGCATGCTGAGGTTTTTGCTGCTCAAGAAAAGCATGCAGTGGTATCTGCTGGTCAGGAAGTGCATGAGGTGGTGTTCGCTGCTCAGGAAGCGCATGCAGTGGTGTGTGATGATGAGGACGAGCATGAGGTGGAGTATGCTGCTCGGGAAGATCACGCTGAGGTGTCTGCTGATGAGGAAGAGCATGAGGTGTAGTACGCTGCTCGGGAAGATCATGCTGAGGTGTCTGCTGATGAGGAAGAGCATGAAGTGGAGTACGCTGCTCGGGAAGAGCACGCTGAGGTGTCTGCTGATGAGGAAGAGCATGAGGTGGAGTACGCTGCTCAGGACTCGCATGCAGTGGTGTCTGCTGATGAGGAAGAGCATGAGGTGGAGTACGCTGCTCAGGAATCGCATGCAGTGGTGTCTGCTGATGAGGAAGAGCATGAGGTGGAGTATGCTGCTCGGGAAGAGCACGCTGAGGTGTCTGCTGATGAGGAAGAGCATGAGGTGGAGTACGCTGCTCGGGAAGAGCACGCTGAGGTGTCTGCTGATGAGGAAGAGCATGAGGTGGAGTACGCTGCTCGGGAAGAGCAAGCAGTGGTGTCTGCTGATGAGGAAGAGCATGAGGTGGAGTACGCTGCTCGGGAAGAGCACGCTGAGGTGTCTGCTGATGAGGAAGAGCATAAGGTGGAGTACGCTGCTCGGGAAGAGCAAGCAGTGGTGTCTGCTGATGAGGAGGAGCATGAGGTGGAGTACGCTGCTCGGGAAGAGCACGCTGATGAAGAGCATGAGGTGGAGTACGCTGCTCGGGAAGAGCACACTGAGGTGTCTGCTGATGAGGAAAAGCATGCGGTGGAGTACGCTGCTCGGGAAGAGCAAGCAGTGGTGTCTGCTGATGAGGAGGAGCATGAGGTGGCGTACGCTGCTCGGGAAGAGCATGCTGAGGTGTCTGCTGATGAGGAAGAGCATGAGGTGGAGTACACTGCTCGGGAAGAGCAAGCAGTGGTGTCTGCTGATGAGGAGGAGCATGAGGTGGAGTACGCTGCTCGGGAAGAGCACGCTGAGGTGTCTGCTGATGAGGAAGAGCATGAGGTGTAGTACGCTGCTCGGGAAGATCATGCTGAGGTGTCTGCTGATGAGGAAGAGCATGAAGTGGAGTACGCTGCTCGGGAAGAGCACGCTGAGGTGTCTGCTGATGAGGAAGAGCATGAGGTGGAGTACGCTGCTCAGGAATTGCATGCAGTGGTGTCTGCTGATGAGGAAGAGCATGAGGTGGAGTACGCTGCTCAGGAATCGCATGCAGTGGTGTCTGCTGATGAGGAAGAGCATGAGGTGGAGTATGCTGCTCGGGAAGAGCACGCTGAGGTGTCTGCTGATGAGGAAGAGCATGAGGTGGAGTACGCTGCTTGGGAAGAGCACGCTGAGGTGTCTGCTGATGAGGAAGAGCATGAGGTGGAGTACGCTGCTCGGGAAGAGCAAGCATTGGTGTCTGCTGATGAGGAGGAGCATGAGGTGGAGTACGCTGCTCGGGAAGAGCACGCTGAGGTGTCTGCTGATGCGGAAGAGCATGAGGTGAAGTATGCTGCTCGGGAAGAGCACGCTGAGGTGTCTGCTTATGAGGAAGAGCATGAGGTGGAGTACACTACTCGGGAAGAGCACGCTGAGGTGTCTGCTGATGAGGAAGAGCATGAGGTGGAGTACGCTGCTCAGGAATCCGATGCAATGGCGTCTGCTGATGAGGGAGAGCATGAGGTGGAGTACGCTGCTCAGGAAGAGCAAGCAGTGGTGTCTGCTGATGAGGAAGAGCATGAGGTGGAGTACGCTGCTCGGGAAGAGCACGCTGAGGTGTCTGCTGATGAGGAAGAGCATGAGGTGGAGTACGCTGCTCGGGAAGAGCATGCTGAGGTGTCAGCTGATGAGGAAGAGCATGAGGTGGAGTCTGCTGCTCAGGAAGAGCATGCAGTGGTTTCTGTTGTTCATGAAGAGCACACTGTGGTGTTTGCTGCTCTGGAAGGGCAAGCAGTGGTGTCTGTTGCTCAGGAAGATCATGCTGTGGTGTTCACTGCTCAGGAAGAGCATGCAATGGTGTCTGCTGGTCGGGAAGTGCATGAGGTGGTGTACGCTGCTCAGGAAGCGCATGCAGTAGTGTGTGATGATGAGGACGAGCATGAGGTGGAGTATGCTGCTCGGGGAGAGCAAGCAGTGGTGTCTGCTGATGAGTAAGAGCATTAGGTGCAGTACGCTGCTTGGGAAGAGCAAGCAGTGGTGCCTGCTGATGAGGAAGAGCATGAGGTGGAGTACGCTGCTCGGGAAGAGCATGCTGAGGTGTCTGCCGATGAGGAAGAGCATGAGGTGGAGTACGCTGCTCGGGAAGAGCATGCTGAGGTGTCTGCTGATGAGGAAGAGCATGAGGTGGAGTACGCTGCTCAGGAATCGCATGCAGTGGTGTCTGCTGATGAGGAAGAGCATGAGGTGGAATACGCTGCTCGGGAAGAGCAAGCAGTGGTGTCTGCTGGTGAGGAAGAGCATGAGGTGGAGTACGCTGCTCGGGAAAAGCACGCTGAGGTGTCTGCTGATGAGGAAGAGCATGAGGTGGAGTACGCTGCTCTGGAAGAGCACGCTGAGGTGTCTGCTGATGAGGAAGAGCATGAGGTGGAGTATGCTGCTCGCTAAGAGCACGCTGAGGGTTCTGCTGATGAGGAAGAGCATGAGGTGGAGTACGCTGCTCTGGAAGAGCACGCTGAGGTGTCTGCTGATGAGGAAGAGCATGAGGTGGAGTACGCTGCTCGGGAAGAGCATGCTGAGGTGTCTGCTGATGAGGAAGAGCATGAGGTGGAGTACGCTGCTCGGGAAGAGCAAGCAGTGGTGTCTGCTGATGAGGAGGAGCATGAGGTGGAGTACGCTGCTCGGGAAGAGCACGCTGAGGTGTCTGCTGATGAGGAAGAGCATGAGGTGGAGTACGCTGCTCGGGAAGATCACGCTGAGGTGTCTGCTGATGAGGAAGAGCATGAGGTGGAGTACGCTGCTCGGGAAGAGCACGCTGAGGTGTCTGCTGATGAGGAAGAGCATGAGGTGGAGTACGCTGCTCAGGAATCGCGTGCAGTGGTGTCTGCTGATGAGGAAGAACATGAGGTGGAGTATGCTGCTCGGGAAGAGCACGCTGAGGTGTCTGCTGATGAGGAAGAGCATGAGGTGGAGTACGCTGCTCAGGAAGAGCACGCTGAGGTGTCTGCTGATGAGGAAGATCATGAGGTGGAGTACGCTGCTCGGGAAGAGCACGCTGAGGTGTCTGCTGATGAGGAAGAGCATGAGGTGGAGTACGCTGCTCAGGAATCGCATGCAGTGGTGTCTGCTGATGAGGAAGAGCATGAGGTGGAATACGCTGCTCGGGAAGAGCAAGCAGTGGTGTCTGATGATGAGGAAGAGCATGAGGTGGAGGACGCTGCTCGGGAAGAGCACAATGAGGTGTCTGCTGATGCGGAAGAGCATGAGGTGGAGTATGCTGCTCGGGAAGAGCACGCTGAGGTGTCTGCTTATGAGGAAGAGCATGAGGTGGAGTACGCTGCTCGGGAAGAGCACGCTGAGGTGTCTGCTGATGAGGAAGAGCATTAGGTGGAGTACGCTGCTCAGGAATCGCATGCAAATGTGTCTGCTGATGAGGAAGAGCATGAGGTGGAGTACGCTGCTCAGGAAGAGCAAGCAGTGGTGTCTGCTGATGAGGAAGAGCATGAGGTGGAGTACGCTGCTCGGGAAGAGCACGCTGAGGTGTCAGCTGATGAGGAAGAGCCTGAGGTGGAGTCTGCTGCTCAGGAAGAGCATGCAGTGGTTTCTGTTGTTCATGAAGAGCACACTGTGGTGTTTGCTGCTCTGGAAGGGCAAGCAGTGGTGTCTGTTGCTCAGGAAGATCATGCTGTGGTGTTCACTGCTCAGGAAGAGCATGCAATGGTGTCTGCTGGTCGGGAAGTGCATGAGGTGGTGTACGCTGCTCAGGAAGCGCATGCAGTAGTGTGTGATGATGAGGACGAGCATGAGGTGGAGTATGCTGCTCGGGAAGAGCAAGCAGTGGTGTCTGCTGATGAGGAAGAGCATTAGGTGCAGTACGCTGCTTGGGAAGAGCAAGCAGTGGTGCCTGCTGATGAGGAAGAGCATGAGGTGGAGTACGCTGCTCCGGAAGAGCACGCTGAGGTGTCTGCCGATGAGGAAGAGCATGAGGTGGAGTACGCTGCTCGGGAAGAGCATGCTGAGGTGTCTGCTGATGAGGAAGAGCATGAGGTGGAGTACGCTGCTCAGGAATCGCATGCAGTGGTGTCTGCTGATGAGGAAGAGCATGAGGTGGAATACGCTGCTCGGGAAGAGCAAGCAGTGGTGTCTCCTGATGAGGAAGAGCATGAGGTGGAGTACGCTGCTCGGGAAAAGCACGCTGAGGTGTCTTCTGATGAGGAAGAGCATGAGGTGGAGTATGCTGCTCTGGAAGAGCACGCTGAGGTATCTGCTGATGAGGAAGAGCATGAGGTGGAGTACGCTGCTCGCTAAGAGCACGCTGAGGGTTCTGCTGATGAGGAAGAGCATGAGGTGGGGTACGCTGCTCTGGAAGAGCACGCTGAGGTGTCTGCTGATGAGGAAGAGCATGAGGTGGAGTACGCTGCTCGGGAAGAGCATGCTGAGGTGTCTGCTGATGAGGAGGAGAATGAGGTGGAGTATGCTGCTCGGGAAGAGCACGCTGAGGTGTCTGCTGATGAGGAAGAGCATGAGGTGGAGTACGCTGCTCGGGAAGATCACGCTGAGGTGTCTGCTGATGAGGAAGAGCATGAGGTGGAGTACGCTGCTCGGGAAGAGCACGCTGAGGTGTCTGCTGATGAGGAAGAGCATGAGGTGGAGTACGCTGCTCAGGAATCGCGTGCAGTGGTGTCTGCTGATGAGGAAGAGCATGAGGTGGAGTATGCTGCTCGGGAAGAGCACGCTGAGGTGTCTGCTGATGAGGAAGAGCATGAGGTGGAGTACGCTGCTCAGGAAGAGCACGCTGAGGTGTCTGCTGATGAGGAAGATCATGAGGTGGAGTACGCTGCTCGGGAAGAGCACGCTGAGGTGTCTGCTGATGAGGAACAGCATGAGGTGGAGTACGCTGCTCAGGAATCGCATGCAGTGGTGTCTGCTGATGAGGAAGAGCATGAGGTGGAATACGCTGCTCGGGAAGAGCAAGCAGTGGTGTCTGATGATGAGGAAGAGCATGAGGTGGAGGACGCTGCTCGGGAAGAGCACGATGAGGTGTCTGCTGATGAGGAAGAGCATGAGCATGCCGGTCAAGTGGCACAGCGAGTAGAGCACTCGCTTTGACATCGGTGCAGAGTCTGCTAACGCAGGTTCGAATCCCGGCGGGGCCAAACTCAGCCTTTCATCCTTCCGAGGTCGATAAATGAGCACCACACACCGTGGGAAATAATAAGCAGCGCTCAGATACCTCAGGGTTTGTAGCGCTATATAAATGCCAAATTATTATTATTATTATTATTATGAGGCGGAGTACGCTGCTCAGGAATCCCATGCAGTGGTGTCTGCTGATGAGGAAGAGCATGAGGTGGAGTACGCTGCTCGGGAAGAGCACGCCGAGGTGTCTGCTGATGAGGAAGAGCATGAGGTGGAGTACGCTGCTCGGGAAGAGCACGCCAAGGTGTCTGCTGATGAGGAAGACATGAGGTGGAGTACGCTGCTTGGGAAGAGCAAGCAGTGGTGTCTGCTGATGAGGAAGAGCATGAGGTGGAGTACGCTGCTCGGAAAGAGCACGCTGAGGTGTCTGCTGATGAGGAAGAGCATGAGGTGGAGTACGCTGCTCAGGAATCGCATGCAGTGGTGTCTGATGATGAGGAAGAGCATGAGGTGGAGTACGCTGCTCGGGAAGAGCACGATGAGGTGTCTGCTGATGAGGAAGAGCATGAGGTGGAGTACGCTGCTCGGGAAGAGCACACTGAGGTGTCTGCTGATGAGGAAGAGCATGAGGTGGAGTAAGCTGCTCAGGAATCGCATGCAGTGGTGTCTGCTGATGAGGAAGAGAATGAGGTGGAGTATGCTGCTCGGGAACAGCACGCTGAGGTGTCTGCTGATGAGGAAGAGCATGAGGTGGAGTACGCTACTCGGGAAGAGCATGCTGAGGTGTCAGCTGATGAGGAAGAGCATGAGGTGGAGTACACTGCTCGGGAAGAGCACGCTGATGAAGAGCATGAGGTGGAGTACACTGCTCGGGAAGAGCACGCTGAGGTGTCTGCTGATGAGGAAGAGCATGAGGCGGAGTACGCTGCTCAGGAATCGCATGCAGTGGTGTCTGCTGATGAGGAAGAGCATGAGGTGGCGTACGCTGCTCGGGAAGAGCACGCTGAGGTGTCTGCTGATGAGGAAGAGCATGAGGTGAAGTACGCTGCTCGGGAAGAGCACGCTGAGGTGTCTGCTGATGAGGAAGAGCATGAGGTGGAGTACGCTGCTCGGGAAGAGCACGCTGAGGTGTCTGCTGATGAGGAAGAGCATGAGGTGGAGTACACTGCTTGGGAAGAGCACGCTGAGATGTCTGCTGATGAGGAAGAGCATGAGGTGGAGTACGCTGCTCGGGAAGAGCACGCTGATGAAGAGCATGAGGTGGAGTACACTGCTCAGGAAGAGCACGCTGAGGTATCTGCTGATGAGGAAGAGCATGAGGTGGTGTTCACTGCTCAGGAAGAGCATGCAGTGGTTTCTGTTGTTCATGAAGAGCACACTGTGGTGTTTGCTGCTCTGGAAGGGCAAGCAGTAGTGTCTGCTGCTCAAGAACATCATTCTGTGGTGTTCACTGCTCAGGAAGAGCATACAGTAGTGTCTTCTGGTCAGGAAGTGCATGAAGTGGTGTACGCTGTTCGGGAAGAGCATGCTGAGGTTTTTGCTGCTCAAGAAGAGCATGCAGTGGTGTCTGCTGGTCAGGAAGTGCATGAGGTGGTGTTCACTGCTCAGGAAGCGGATGAAGTGGTGTGTGATGTTGAGGACATGCATGAGGTGGAGTACGCTGCTTGGGAAGAGCAAGCAGTGGTGTCTGCTGATGAGGAAGAGCATGAGGTGGAGCACGCTGCTCGGGAAGAGCACGCAGAGATTTCTGCTGATGAGGAAGAGCATGAGGTGGAGTACGCTGCTCGGGAAGAGCAAGCAGTGGTGTCTGCTGATGAGGAAGAGCATGAGGTGGAGTACGCTGCTCGGGAAGAGCACACTGAGGTGTCTGCTGATGAGGAAGAGCATGAGGTGGAGTATGCTGCTCGGGAAGAACACGCTGAGGTGTCTGCTGATGAGGAAGAGTATAAGGTGGAGTATGCTGCTCGGGAGAGCATGCTGAGGTGTCTGCTGATGAGGAAGAGCATGAGGCGGAGTACGCTGCTCAGGAATCGCATGCAGTGGTGTCTGCTGACGAGGAAGAGCATGAGGTGGAGTACGCTGCTCGGGAAGAGCACGCTGAGGTGTCTGCTGATGAGGAAGAGCATGAGGTGGGCTACGCTGCTATGGAAGAGCACGCTGAGGTGTCTGCTGATGAGGAAGAGCAGGAGGTGGAGTACGTTGCTCGGGAAGAGCACGCTGAGATGTCTGCAGATGAGGAAGAGCATGAGGTGGAGTACACTGCTCGGGAAGAGCACGCTGATGAAGAGCATGAGGTGGAGTACACTGCTCGGGAAGAGCGCGCTGAGGTGTCTGCTGATGAGGAAGAGCATGAGGTGGAGTACCATGCTTGGGAAGAGCACGCTGAGGTGTCTGCTGATGAGGAAGAGCATGAGGTGGTGTTCGCTGCTCAGGAAGAGCATGCAGTGGTTTCTGTTGTTCATGAAGAGCACACTGTGGTGTTTGCTGCTCTGGAAGGGCAAGCAGTGGTGTCTGCTGCTCAAGAATATCATTCTGTGGTGTTCACTGCTCAGGAGGAGTATGCAGTAGTGTCTGCTGGTCAGGAAGTGCATGAGGTGGTGTACGCTGCTCGGGAAGAGCATGCTGAGGTTTTTGCTGCTCAAGAAGAGCATGCAGTTGTGTCTGCTGGTCAGGAAGCGCATGAGGTGGTGTTCGCTGCTCAGGAAGCGCATGCAGTGGTGTGTGATGTTGAGGATGAGCATGAGGTGGAGTACGCTGCTTGGGAAGAGCACGCTGAGGTGTCTGCTGATGAGGAAGAGCATGAGGTGGAGTACGCTGCTCCGGAAGAGCAAGCAGTGGTGTCTGCTGATGAGGAAGAGCATGAGATGGAGTACGCTGCTCGGGAAGAGCACGCTGAGGTGTCTGCTGATGAGGAAGAGCATGAGATGGGGTACGCTGCTCGGGAAGAGCACGCTGAGGTGTCTGCTGATGAGGAAGAGCATGAGGTGGAGTACGCTGCTCGGGAAGAGCACGCTGAGATGTTTGCTGATGAGAAAGAGCATGAGGTGGAGTATGCTGCTCGGGAAGAGCACACTGACGTGTCAGCTGATGAGGAAGAGCATGAGGTGGAGTACGCTGCTCGGGAAGAGCACGCTGATGAAGAGCATGAGGTGGAGTACGCTGCTCGGGAATAGCACGCTGAGGTGTCTGCTGATGAGGAAGAGCATGAGGTGGTGTTCACTGCTCAGGAAGAGCATGCAGTGGTTTCTGTTGTTCATGAAGAACACACTGTGGTGTTTGCTGCTCTGGAAGGGCAAGCAGTGGTGTCTGTTGCTCAGGAAGATCATGCTGTGGTGTTCACTGCTCAGGAAGAGCATGTAATGGTGTCTGCTGGTCAGGAAGTGCATAAGGTGGTGTACGCTGCTCAGGAAGCGCATGCAGTAGTGTGTGATGATGAGGACGAGCATGAGGTGGAGTATGCTGCTCGGGAAGAGCAAGCAGTGGTGTCTGCTGATGAGGAAGGGCATGAGGTGCAGTACTCTGCTCGGGAAGAGCAAGCAGAGGTTCTGCTGATGAGGAAGAACATGAGGTGGAGTACACTGCTCGGGAAGAGCACGCTGATGAAGAGCATGAGGTGGAGTACACTGCTCGGGAAGAGCACGCTGAGGTGTCTGCTGATGAGGAAGAGCATGAGGCGGAGTACGCTGCTCAGGAATCGCATGCAGTGGTGTCTGCTGATGAGGAAGAGCATGAGGTGGAGTACGCTGCTCGGGAAGAGCACGCTGAGGTGTCTGCTGATGAGGAAGAGCATGAGGTGGAGTACGCTGCTCGGGAAGAGCACGCTGAGGTGTCTGCTGATGAGGAAGAGCATGAGGTGGAGTACGCTGCTCGGGAAGAGCACGCTGAGGTGTCTGCTGATGAGGAAGAGCATGAGGTGGAGTACGCTGCTCGGGAAGAGCACACTGGGATGTTTGCAGATGAGGAAGAGCATGAGGTGGAGTACGCTGCTCGGGAAGAGCACGCTGATGAAGAGCATGAGGTGGAGTACACTGCTCAGGAAGAGCACGCTGAGGTATCTGCTGATGAGGAAGAGCATGAGGTGGTGTTCGCTGCTCAGGAAGAGCATGCAGTGGTTCCTGTTGTTCATGAAGAGCACCC
Organism: Ambystoma mexicanum; assembly: GCF_040938575.1. Lineage (NCBI taxonomy): Eukaryota > Metazoa > Chordata > Amphibia > Caudata > Ambystomatidae > Ambystoma > Ambystoma mexicanum. Next base: position 1,512,844,304 of record NC_090922.1, read on the forward strand.
TGTGGTGTTTGCTGCTCTGGAAGGGCAAGCAGTGATGTCTGCTGCTCAAGAATATCATTCTGTGGTGTTCACTGCTCAGGAAGAGTATGCAGTAGTGTCTGCTGGTCAGGAAGTGCATGAGGTGGTGTACGCTGCTCGGGAAGATCATGCTGAGGTTTTTGCTGCTCAAGAAGAGCATGGAGTTGTGTCTGCTGGTCAGGAAGTGCATGAGGTTGTGTTCGCTGCTCAGGAAGCGCATGCAGTGGTGTGTGATGTTGAGGATGAGCATGAGGTGGAGTACGCTGCTTGGGAAGAGCATGCTGCGGTGTCTGCTGATGAGGAAGAGCATGAGGTGGAGTACGCTGCTCGGGAAGAGCAAGCAGTGGTGTCTGCTGATGAGGAAGAGCATGAGATGGAGTACGCTGCTCGGGAAGAGCACGCTGAGGTGTCTGCTGATGAGGAAGAGCATGAGGTGGAGTACGCTGCTCGGGAAGAGCACGCTGATGAAGAGCATGAGGTGGAGTACGCTGCTCGGGAATAGCACGCTGAGGTGTCTGCTGATGAGGAAGAGCATGAGGTGGTGTTCGCTGCTCAGGAAGAGCATGCAGTGGTTTCTGTTGTTCATGAAGAACACACTGTGGTGTTTGCTGCTCTGGAAGGGCAAGCAGTGGTGTCTGTTGCTCAGGAAGATCATGCTGTGGTGTTCACTGCTCAGGAAGCGCATGTAATGGTGTCTGCTGGTCAGGAAGTGCATGAGGTGGTGTACGCTGCTCAGGAAGCGCATGCAGTAGTGTGTGATGATGAGGACGAGCATGAGGTGGTGTATGCTGCTCGGGAAGAGCAAGCAGTGGTGTCTGCTGATGAGGAAGGGCATGAGGTGCAGTACTCTGCTCGGAAAGAGCAAGCAGTGGTTCTGCTGATGAGGAAGAACATGAGGTGGAGTACACTGCTCGGGAAGAGCACGCTGATGAAGAGCATGAGGTGGAGTACACTGCTCGGGAAGAGCACGCTGAGGTGTCTGCTGATGAGGAAGAGCATGAGGCGGAGTACGCTGCTCAGGAATCGCATGCAGTGGTTTCTGCTGATGAGGAAGAGCATGAGGTGGAGTACGCTGCTCGGGAAGAGCACGCTGAGGTGTCTGCTGATGAGGAAGAGCATGAGGTGGAGTACGCTGCTCGGGAAGAGCACGCTGAGGTGTCTGCTTATGAGGAAGAGCATGAGGTGGAGTATGCTGCTCGGGAAGAGCACGCTGAGGTGTCTGCTGATGAGGAAGAGCATGAGGTGGAGTACGCTGCTCGGGAAGAGCACGCTGAGATGTCTGCTGATGAGGAAGAGCATGAGGTGGAGTACGCTGCTCGGGAAGAGCACGCTGAGATGTCTGCAGATGAGGAAGAGCATGAGGTGGAGTACGCTGCTCGGGAAGAGCACGCTGATGAAGAGCATGAGGTGGAGTACACTGCTCAGGAAGAGCACGCTGAGGTATCTGCCGATGAGGAAGAGCATGAGGTGGTGTTCGCTGCTCAGGAAGAGCATGCAGTGGTTTCTGTTGTTCATGAAGAGCACACTGTGGTGTTTGCTGCTCTGGAAGGGCAAGCAGTAGTGTCTGCTGCTCAAGAACATCATTCTGTGGTGTTCACTGCTCAGGAAGAGCATACAGTAGTGTCTTCTGGTCAGGAAGTGCATGAGGTGGTGTACGCTGTTCGGGAAGAGCATGCTGAGGTTTTTGCTGCTCAAGAAGAGCATGCAGTGGTGTCTGCTGGTCAGGAAGTGCATGAGGTGGTGTTCACTGCTCAGGAAGCGGATGAAGTGGTGTGTGATGTTGAGGACATGCATGAGGTGGAGTACGCTGCTTGGGAAGAGCAAGCAGTGGTGTCTGCTGATGAGGAAGAGAATGAGGTGGAGTACGCTGCTCGGGAAGAGCGAGTAGTGGTGTCTGCTGATGAGGAAGAGCATGAGGTGGAGTACGCTGCTCGGGAAGAGCACACTGAGGTGTCTGCTGATGAGGAAGAGCATGAGGTGGAGTATGCTGCTCGGGAAGAGCACGCTGAGGTGTCTGCTGATGAGGAAGAGCATGAGGTGGAGTACCATGCTCGGGAAGAGCGCGCTGAGGTGTCTGCTGATGAGGAAGAGCATGAGGTGGAGTACCATGCTCGGGAAGAGCACGCTGAGGTGTCTGCTGATGAGGAAGAGCATAAGTTGGTGTTCGCTGCTCAGGAAGAGCATGCAGTGGTTTCTGTTGTTCATGAAGAGCACACTGTGGTGTTTGCTGCTCTGGAAGGGCAAGCAGTGGTGTCTGCTGCTCAAGAATATCATTCTGTGGTGTTCACTGCTCAGGAGGAGTATGCAGTAGTGTCTGCTGGTCAGGAAGTGCATGAGGTGGTGTACGCTGCTCGGGAAGAGCATGCTGAGGTTTTTGCTGCTCAAGAAGAGCATGCAGTTGTGTCTGCTGGTCAGGAAGCGCATGAGGTGGTGTTCGCTTCTCAGGAAGCGCATGCAGTGGTGTGTGATGTTGAGGATGAGCATGAGGTGGAGTACGCTGCTTGGGAAGAGCACGCTGAGGTGTCTGCTGATGAGGAAGAGCATGAGGTGGAGTACGCTGCTCGGGAAGAGCAAGCAGTGGTGTCTGCTGATGAGGAAGAGCATGAGATGGAGTACGCTGCTCGGGAAGAGCACGCTGAGGTGTCTGCTGATGAGGAAGAGCATGAGGTGGAGTACGCTGCTCGGGAAGAGCACGCTGAGGTGTCTGCTGATGAGGAAGAGCATGAGGTGGAGTACGCTGCTCGGGAAGAGCACGCTGAGATGTTTGCTGATGAGAAAGAGCATGAGGTGGAGTATGCTGCTCGGGAAGAGCACACTGACGTGTCAGCTGATGAGGAAGAGCATGAGGTGGAGTACGCTGCTCGGGAAGAGCACGCTGATGAAGAGCATGAGGTGGAGTACGCTGCTCGGGAATATCACGCTGAGGTGTCTGCTGATGAGGAAGAGCATGAGGTGGTGTTCGCTGCTCAGGAAGAGCATGCAGTGGTTTCTGTTGTTCATGAAGAACACACTTTGGTGTTTGCTGCTCTGGAAGGGCAAGCAGTGGTGTCTGTTGCTCAGGAAGATCATGCTGTGGTGTTGACTGCTCAGGAAGAGCATGTAATGGTGTCTGCTGGTCAGGAAGTGCATGAGGTGGTGTACGCTGCTCAGGAAGCGCATGCAGTAGTGTGTGATGATAAGGACGAGCATGAGGTGGAGTATGCTGCTCGGGAAGAGCAAGCAGTGGTGTCTGCTGATGAGGAAGGGCATGAGGTGCAGTACTCTGCTCGGGAAGAGCAAGCAGAGGTTCTGCTGATGAGGAAGAACATGAGGTGGAGTACACTGCTCGGGAAGAGCACGCTGATGAAGAGCATGAGGTGGAGTACACTGCTCGGGAAGAGCACGCTGAGGTGTCTGCTGATGAGGAAGAGCATGAGGCGGAGTACGCTGCTCAGGAATCGCATGCAGTGGTGTCTGCTGATGAGGAAGAGCATGAGGTGGAGTACGCTGCTCGGGAAGAGCACGCTGAGGTGTCTGCTGATGAAGAAGAGCATGAGGTGGAGTACGCTGCTCGGGAAGATCACGCTGAGGTGTCTGCTGATGAGGAAGAGCATGAGGTGGAGTACGCTGCTCGGGAAGAGCACGCTGAGGTGTCTGCTGATGAGGAAGAGCATGAGGTGGAGTACGCTGCTCGGGAAGAGCACGCTGAGATGTCTGCAGATGAGGAAGAGCATGAGGTGGAGTACGCTGCTCGGGAAGAGCACGCTGATGAAGAGCATGAGGTGGAGTACACTGCTCAGGAAGAGCACGCTGAGGTATCTGCTGATGAGGAAGAGCATGAGGTGGTGTTCGCTGCTCAGGAAGAGCATGCAGTGGTTTCTGTTGTTCATGAAGAGCACACTGTGGTGTTTGCTGCTCTGGAAGGGCAAGCAGTGGTGTCTGCTGCTCAAGAATATCATTCTGTGGTGTTCACTGCTCAGGAAGAGTATGCAGTAGTGTCTGCTGGTCAGGAAGTGCATGAGGTGGTGTACGCTGCTCAGGAAGCGCATGCAGTAGTGTGTGATGATGAGGACGAGCATGAGGTGGAGTATGCTGCTCGGGAAGAGCAAGCAGTGGTGTCTGCTGATGAGGAAGGGCATGAGGTGCAGTACTCTGCTCGGAAAGAGCAAGCAGTGGTTCTGCTGATGAGGAAGAACATGAGGTGGAGTACACTGCTCGGGAAGAGCACGCTGATGAAGAGCATGAGGTGGAGTACACTGCTCGGGAAGAGCACGCTGAGGTGTCTGCTGATGAGGAAGAGCATGAGGCGGAGTACGCTGCTCAGGAATCGCTTGCAGTGGTTTCTGCTGATGAGGAAGAGCATGAGGTGGAGTACGCTGCTCGGGAAGAGCACGCTGAGGTGTCTGCTGATGAGGAAGAGCATGAGGTGGAGTACGCTGCTCGGGAAGAGCACGCTGAGGTGTCTGCTGATGAGGAAGAGCATGAGGTGGAGTACGCTGCTCGGGAAGAGCACGCTGAGATGTCTGCAGATGAGGAAGAGCATGAGGTGGAGTACGCTGCTCGGGAAGAGCACGCTGATGAAGAGCATGAGGTGGAGTACACTGCTCAGGAAGAGCACGCTGAGGTATCTGCCGATGAGGAAGAGCATGAGGTCGTGTTCGCTGCTCAGGAAGAGCATGCAGTGGTTTCTGTTGTCCATGAAGAGCACACTGTGGTGTTTGCTGCTCTGGAAGGGCAAGCAGTAGTGTCTGCTGCTCAAGAACATCATTCTGTGGTGTTCACTGCTCAGGAAGAGCATACAGTAGTGTCTTCTGGTCAGGAAGTGCATGAGGTGGTGTACGCTGTTCGGGAAGAGCATGCTGAGGTTTTTGCTGCTCAAGAAGAGCATGCAGTGGTGTCTGCTGGTCAGGAAGTGCATGAGGTGGTGTTCACTGCTCAGGAAGCGGATGAAGTGGTGTGTGATGTTGAGGACATGCATGAGGTGGAGTACGCTGCTTGGGAAGAGCAAGCAGTGGTGTCTGCTGATGAGGAAGAGAATGAGGTGGAGTACGCTGCTCGGGAAGAGCACGCTGAGGTGTCTGCTGATGAGGAAGAGCATGAGGTGGAGTACGCTGCTCGGGAAGAGCACGCTGAGGTGTCTGCTGATGAGGAAGAGCATGAGGTGGAGTACGCTGCTCGGGAAGAGCACGCTGAGATGTCTGCAGATGAGGAAGAGCATGAGGTGGAGTACGCTGCTCGGGAAGAGCACGCTGATGAAGAGCATGAGGTGGAGTGCACTGCTCAGGAAGAGCACGCTGAGGTATCTGCCGATGAGGAAGAGCATGAGGTGGTGTTCGCTGCTCAGGAAGAGCATGCAGTGGTTTCTGTTGTTCATGAAGAGCACACTGTGGTGTTTGCTGCTCTGGAAGGGCAAGCAGTAGTGTCTGCTGCTCAAGAACATCATTCTGTGGTGTTCACTGCTCAGGAAGAGCATACAGTAGTGTCTTCTGGTCAGGAAGTGCATGAGGTGGTGTACGCTGTTCGGGAAGAGCATGCTGAGGTTTTTGCTGCTCAAGAAGAGCATGCAGTGGTGTCTGCTGGTCAGGAAGTGCATGAGGTGGTGTTCACTGCTCAGGAAGCGGATGAAGTGGTGTGTGATGTTGAGGACATGCATGAGGTGGAGTACGCTGCTTGGGAAGAGCAAGCAGTGGTGTCTGCTGATAAGGAAGAGAATGAGGTGGAGTACGCTGCTCGGGAAGAGCGAGTAGTGGTGTCTGCTGATGAGGAAGAGCATGAGGTGGAGTACGCTGCTCGGGAAGAGCACACTGAGGTGTCTGCTGATGAGGAAGAGCATGAGGTGGAGTATGCTGCTCGGGAAGAGCACGCTGAGGTGTCTGCTGATGAGGAAGAGCATGAGGTGGAGTACCATGCTCGGGAAGAGCGCGCTGAGGTGTCTGCTGATGAGGAAGAGCATGAGGTGGAGTACCATGCTCGGGAAGAGCACGCTGAGGTGTCTGCTGATGAGGAAGAGCATAAGGTGGTGTTCGCTGCTCAGGAAGAGCATGCAGTGGTTTCTGTTGTTCATGAAGAGCACACTGTGGTGTTTGCTGCTCTGGAAGGGCAAGCAGTGGTGTCTGCTGCTCAAGAATATCATTCTGTGGTGTTCACTGCTCAGGAGGAGTATGCAGTAGTGTCTGCTGGTCAGGAAGTGCATGAGGTGGTGTACGCTGCTCGGGAAGAGCATGCTGAGGTTTTTGCTGCTCAAGAAGAGCATGCAGTTGTGTCTGCTGGTCAGGAAGCGCATGAGGTGGTGTTCGCTGCTCAGGAAGCGCATGCAGTGGTGTGTGATGTTGAGGATGAGCATGAGGTGGAGTACGCTGCTTGGGAAGAGCACGCTGAGGTGTCTGCTGATGAGGAAGAGCATGAGGTGGAGTACGCTGCTCGGGAAGAGCAAGCAGTGGTGTCTGCTGATGAGGAAGAGCATGAGATGGAGTACGCTGCTCGGGAAGAGCACGCTGAGGTGTCTGCTGATGAGGAAGAGCATGAGGTGGAGTACGCTGCTCGGGAAAAGCACGCTGAGGTGTCAGCTGATGAGGAAGAGCATGAGGTGGAGTACGCTGCTCGGGAAGAGCACGCTGATGAAGAGCATGAGGTGGAGTACGCTGCTCGGGAATAGCACGCTGAGGTGTCTGCTGATGAGGAAGAGCATGAGGTGGTGTTCGCTGCTCAGGAAGAGCATGCAGTGGTTTCTGTTGTTCATGAAGAACACACTGTGGTGTTTGCTGCTCTGGAAGGGCAAGCAGTGGTGTCTGTTGCTCAGGAAGATCATGCTGTGGTGTTCACTGCTCAGGAAGAGCATGTAATGGTGTCTGCTGGTCAGGAAGTGCATGAGGTGGTGTACGCTGCTCAGGAAGCGCATGCAGTAGTGTGTGATGATAAGGACGAGCATGAGGTGGAGTATGCTGCTCGGGAAGAGCAAGCAGTGGTGTCTGCTGATGAGGAAGGGCATGAGGTGCAGTACTCTGCTCGGGAAGAGCAAGCAGAGGTTCTGCTGATGAGGAAGAACATGAGGTGGAGTACACTGCTCGGGAAGAGCACGCTGATGAAGAGCATGAGGTGGAGTACACTGCTCGGGAAGAGCACGCTGAGGTGTCTGCTGATGAGGAAGAGCATGAGGCGGAGTACGCTGCTCAGGAATCGCATGCAGTGGTGTCTGCTGATGAGGAAGAGCATGAGGTGGAGTACGCTGCTCGGGAAGAGCACGCTGAGTTGTCTGCTGATGAGGAAGAGCATGAGGTGGAGTACGCTGCTCGGGAAGATCACGCTGAGGTGTCTGCTGATGAGGAAGAGCATGAGGTGGAGTACGCTGCTCGGGAAGAGCACGCTGAGGTGTCTGCTGATGAGGAAGACCATGAGGTGGAGTACGCTGCTCGGGAAGAGCACGCTGAGATGTCTGCAGATGAGGAAGAGCATGAGGTGGAGTACGCTGCTTGGGAAGAGCACGCTGATGAAGAGCATGAGGTGGAGTACACTGCTCAGGAAGAGCACGCTGAGGTATCTGCTGATGAGGAAGAGCATGAGGTGGTGTTCGCTGCTCAGGAAGAGCATGCAGTGGTTTCTGTTGTTCATGAAGAGCACACTGTGGTGTTTGCTGCTCTGGAAGGGCAAGCAGTGGTGTCTGCTGCTCAAGAAGATCATTCTGTGGTGTTCACTGCTCAGGAAGAGTATGCAGTAGTGTCTGCTGGTCAGGAAGTGCATGAGGTGGTGTACGCTGCTCGGGAAGATCATGCTGAGGTTTTTGCTGCTCAAGAAGAGCATGCAGTTGTGTCTGCTGGTCAGGAAGTGCATGAGGTTGTGTTCGCTGCTCAGGAAGCGCATGCAGTGGTGTGTGATGTTGAGGATGAGCATGAGGTGGAGTACGCTGCTTGGGAAGAGCACGCTGAGGTGTCTGCTGATGAGGAAGAGCATGAGATGGAGTACGCTGCTCGGGAAGAGCATGCTGAGGTGTCTGCTGATGAGGAAGAGCATGAGGTGGAGTACGCTGCTCGGGAAGAGCACGCTGATGAAGAGCATGAGGTGGAGTACGCTGCTCGGGAATAGCACGCTGAGGTGTCTGCTGATGAGGAAGAGCATGAGGTGGTGTTCGCTGCTCAGGAAGAGCATGCAGTGGTTTCTGTTGTTCATGAAGAACACACTGTGGTGTTTGCTGCTCTGGAAGGGCAAGCAGTGGTGTCTGTTGCTCAGGAAGATCATGCTGTGGTGTTCACTGCTCAGGAAGAGCATGTAATGGTGTCTGCTGGTCAGGAAGTGCATGAGGTGGTGTACGCTGCTCAGGAAGCGCAAGCAGTGGTGTCTGCTGATGAGGAAGGGCATGAGGTGCAGTACTCTGCTCGGGAAGAGCAAGCAGTGGTTCTGCTGATGAGGAAGAACATGAGGTGGAGTACAGTGCTCGGGAAGAGCACACTGATGAAGAGCATGAGGTGGAGTACACTGCTCGGGAAGAGCACGCTGAGGTGTCTGCTGATGAGGAAGAGCATGAGGCGGAGTACGCTGCTCAGGAATCCCATGCAGTGGTTTCTGCTGATGAGGAAGAGCATGAGGTGGAGTACGCTGCTCGGGAAGAGCACGCTGAGGTGTCTGCTGATGAGGAAGAGCATGAGGTGGAGTACGCTGCTCGGGAAGAGCACACTGAGGTGTCTGCTGATGAGGAAGAGCATGAGGTGGAGTACACTGCTCGGGAAGAGCACGCTGAGGTGTCTGCTGATGAGGAAGAGCATGAGGTGGAGTACGCTGCTCGGGAAGAGCACGCTGAGATGTCTGCAGATGAGGAAGAGCATGAGGTGGAGTACGCTGCTCGGGAAGAGCACGCTGATGAAGAGCATGAGGTGGAGTACACTGCTCAGGAGGAGCACGCTGAGGTATCTGCCGATGAGGAAGAGCATGCAGTGGTTTCTGTTGTTCATGAAGAGCACACTGTGGTGTTTGCTGCTCTGGAAGGGCAAGCAGTAGTGTCTGCTGCTCAAGAACATCATTCTGTGGTGTTCACTGCTCAGGAAGAGCATTCAGTAGTGTCTTCTGGTCAGGAAGTGCATGGGGTGGTGTACGCTGTTCGGGAAGAGCATGCTGATGTTTTTGCTGCTCAAGAAGAGCATGCAGTGGTGTCTGCTGGTCAGGAAGTGCATGAGGTGGTGTTCACTGCTCAGGAAGCGGATGAAGTGGTGTGTGATGTTGAGGACATGCATGAGGTGGAGTACGCTGCTTGGGAAGAGCAAGCAGTGGTGTCTGCTGATGAGGAAGAGAATGAGGTGGAGTACGCTGCTCGGGAAGAGCGAGTAGTGGTGTCTGCTGATGAGGAAGAGCATGAGGTGGAGTACGCTGCTCGGGAAGAGCACACTGAGGTGTCTGCTGATGAGGAAGAGCATGAGGTGGAGTATGCTGCTCGGGAAGAGCACTCTGAGGTGTCTGCTGATGAGGAAGAGCATGAGGTGGAGTACCATGCTCGGGAAGAGCGCGCTGAGGTGTCTGCTGATGAGGAAGAGCATGAGGTGGAGTACCATGCTCGGGAAGAGCACGCTGAGGTGTCTGCTGATGAGGAAGAGCATAAGGTGGTGTTCGCTGCTCAGGAAGAGCATGCAGTGGTTTCTGTTGTTCATGAAGAGCACACTGTGGTGTTTGCTGCTCTGGAAGGGCAAGCAGTGGTGTCTGCTGCTCAAGAATATCATTCTGTGGTGTTCACTGCTCAGGAAGAGTATGCAGTAGTGTCTGCTGGTCAGGAAGTGCATGAGGTGGTGTACGCTGCTCGGGAAGAGCATGCTGAGGTTTTTGATGCTCAAGAAGAGCATGCAGTTGTGTCTGCTGGTCAGGAAGTGCATGAGGTGGTGTTCGCTGCTCAGGAAGCGCATGCAGTGGTGTGTGATGTTGAGGATGAGCATGAGGTGGAGTACGCTGCTTGGGAAGAGCACGCTGAGGTGTCTGCTGATGAGGAAGAGCATGAGGTGGAGTACGTTGCTCGGGAAGAGCAAGCAGTGGTGTCTGCTGATGAGGAAGAGCATGAGATGGAGTACGCTGCTCGGGAAGAGCACGCTGAGGTGTCTGCTGATGAGGAAGAGCATGAGATGGGGTACGCTGCTCGGGAAGAGCACGCTGAGGTGTCTGCTGATGAGGAAGAGCATGAGGTGGAGTAGGCTGCTCGGGAAGAGCACGCTGAGATGTCTGCTGATGAGAAAGAGCATGAGGTGGAGTATGCTGCTCGGGAAGAGCACACTGACGTGTCTGCTGATGAGAAAGAGCATGAGGTGGAGTACGCTGCTCGGGAAGAGCACATTGACGTGTCAGCTGATGAGGAAGAGCCTGAGGTGGAGTACGCTGCTCGGGAAGAGCACGCTGATGAAGAGCATGAGGTGGAGTACGCTGCTCGGGAATAGCACGCTGAGATGTCTGCTGATGAGGAAGAGCATGAGGTGCTGTTCGCTGCTCAGGAAGAGCATGCAGTGGTTTCTGTTGTTCATGAAGAACACACTGTGGTGTTTGCTGCTCTGGAAGGGCAAGCAGTGGTGTCTGTTGCTCAGGAAGATCATGCTGTGGTGTTCACTGCTCAGGAAGAGCATGTAATGGTGTCTGCTGGTCAGGAAGTGCATGAGGTGGTGTACGCTGCTCAGGAAGCGCATGCAGTAGTGTGTGATGATGAGGACGAGCATGAGGTGGAGTATGCTGCTCGGGAAGAGCAAGCAGTGGTGTCTGCTGATGAGGAAGGGCATGAGGTGCAGTACTCTGCTTGGGAAGAGCAAGCAGTGGTTCTGCTGATGAGGAAGAACATGAGGTGGAGTACACTGCTCGGGAAGAGCACGCTGATGAAGAGCATGAGGTGGAGTACACTGCTCGGGAAGAGCACGCTGAGGTATCTGCTGATGAGGAAGAGCATGAGGCGGAGTACGCTGCTCAGGAATCTCATGCAGTGGTTTCTGCTGATGAGGAAGAGCATGAGGTGGAGTATGCTGCTCGGGAAGAGCACGCTGAAGTGTCTGCTGATGAGGAAGAGCATGAGGTGGAGTACGCTGCTCGGGAAGAGCACGCTGAGGTGTCTGCTGATGAGGAAGAGCATGAGGTGGAGTACGCTGCTCGGGAAGAGCACGCTGAGGTGTCTGCTGATGAGGAAGAGCATGAGGTGGACGACGCTGCTCGGGAAGAGCACGCTGAGATGTCTGCAGACGAGGAAGAGCATGAGGTGGAGTACGCTGCTCGGGAAGAGCACGCTGATGAAGAGCATGAGGTGGAGTACACTGCTCAGGAAGAGCACGCTGAGGTATCTGCTGATGAGGAAGAGCATGAGGTGGTGTTCGCTGCTCAGGAAGAGCATGCAGTGGTTTCTGTTGTTCATGAAGAGCACACTGTGGTGTTTGCTGCTCTGGAAGGGCAAGCAGTAGTGTCTGCTGCTCAAGAACATCATTCTGTTGTGTTCACTGCTCAGGAAGAGCATACAGTAGTTTCATCTGGTCAGGAAGTGCATGAGGTGGTGTACGCTGTTCGGGAAGAGCATGCTGAGGTTTTTGCTGCTCAAGAAGAGCATGCAGTGGTGTCTGCTGGTCAGGAAGTGCATGAGGTGGTGTTCACTGCTCAGGAAGCGGATGAAGTGGTGTGTGATGTTGAGGACATGCATGAGGTGGAGTACGCTGCTTGGGAAGAGCAAGCAGTGGTGTCTGCGGATGAGGAAGAGCATGAGGTGGAGTACGCTGCTCGGGAAGAGCGAGTAGTGGTGTCTGCTGATGAGGAAGAGCATGAGGTGGAGTACGCTGCTCGGGAAGAGCACACTGAGGTGTCTGCTGATGAGGAAGAGCATGAGATGGAGTACGCTGCTCGGGAAGTGCACGCTGAGGTGTCTGCTGATGAGGAAGAGCATAAGGTGGAGTACGCTGCTCGGGAAGAGCATGCTGAGGTGTCTGCTGATGAGGAAGAGCATGAGGTGGAGTATGCTGCTCAGGAATCGCATGCAGTGGTGTCTGCTGAGGAGGAAGACCATGAGGTGGAGTACGCTGCTCGGGAAGAGCACGCTGAGGTGTCTGCTGATGAGGAAGAGCATGAGGTGGACTACGCTGCTCGGGAAGAGCACGCTGAGGTGTCTGCTGATGAGGAAGAGCAGGAGGTGGAGTACGTTGCTCGGGAAGAGCACGCTGAGATGTCTGCTGATGAGGAAGAGCATGAGGTGGAGTACACTGCTCGGGACGAGCACACTGATGAAGAGCATGAGGTGGAGTACACTGCTCGGGAAGAGCGCACTGAGGTGTCTGCTGATGAGGAAGAGCATGAGGTGGTGTTCGCTGCTCAGGAAGAGCATGCAGTGGTTTCTGATGTTCATGAAGAGCAGACTGTGGTGTTTGCTGCTCTGGAAGGGCAAGCAGTGGTGTCTGCTGCTCAAGAAGATCATTCTGTGGTGTTCACTGCTCAGGAAGTGCATGCAGTAGTGTCTGCTGGTCAGGAAGTGCATGAGGTGGTGTACGCTGCTCGGGAAGAGCATGCTGAGATTTTGCTGCTCAAGAAGAGCATGCAGTTGTGTCTGCTGGTCAGGAAGTGCATGAAGTGGTGTTCGCTGCTCAGGAAGTGCATGCAGTGGTACGTGATGTTGAGGACGAGCATGAGGTGGAGTACGCTGCTTGGGAAGAACAAGCAGTGGTCTCTGCTGATGAGGAAGAGCATGAGGTGGAGTACGCTGCTCGGGAAGAGCACGCTGAGGTGTCTGCTGATGAGGAAGAGCATGAGGTGGAGTACGCTGCTCGGGAAGAGCAAGCAGTGGTGTCTGCTGATGAGGAAAAGCATGAGATGGAGTACGCTGCTCGGGAAGAGCACGCTGAGGTGTCTGCTGATGAGGAAGAGCATGAGGTGGGGTACGCTGCTCGGGAAGAGCACGCTGAGGTGTCTGCTGATGAGGAAGAGCATGAGGTGGTGTAGGCTGCTCGGGAAGAGCACGCTGAGATGTCTGCTGATGAGAAAGAGCATGAGGTGGAGTACGCTGCTCGGGAAGAGCACATTGACGTGTCAGCTGATGAGGAAGAGCCTGAGGTGGAGGACGCTGCTCGGGAAGAGCACGCTGATGAAGAGCATGAGGTGGAGTACGCTGCTCGGGAATAGCACGCTGAGGTGTCTGCTGATGAGGAAGAGCATGAGGTGCTGTTCGCTGCTCAGGAAGAGCATGCAGTGGTTTCTGTTGTTCATGAAGAACACACTGTGGTGTTTGCTGCTCTGGAAGGGCAAGCAGTGGTGTCTGTTGCTCAGGAAGATCATGCTGTGGTGTTCACTGCTCAGGAAGGGCATGTAATGGTGTCTGCTGGTCAGGAAGAGCATGAGGTGGTGTACACTGCTCAGGAAGCGCATGCAGTAGTGTGTGATGATGAGGACGAGCATGAGGTGGAGTATGCTGCTCGGGAAGAGCACGCTGAGGTGTCTGCTGATGAGGAAGAGCATGAGGTGGAGTACGCTGCTCTGGAAGAGCAAGCAGTGCTGTCTGCTGATGAGGAAGAGGATGAGGTGGAGTACGCTGCTCGGGAAGAGCACGCTGAGGTGTCTGCTGATGAGGAAGGGCAAGCAGTGGTGTCTGCTGCTCAAGAAGATCATTCTGTGGTGTTCACTGCTCAGGAAGAGCATGCAGTGGTGTCTGCTGGTCAGGAAGTGCATGAAGTGGTGTACGTTGCTCGGGAAGAGCATGCTCAGGTTTTTGCTGCTCAAGAAGAGCATGCAGGGGTGTCTGCTGGTCAGGAAGTGCATGAGGTGGTGTTCGCTGCTCAGGAAGCGCATGCAGTGGTGTGTGATGATGAGGACGAGCATGAGGTGGAGTACGCTGCTCGGGAAGAGCAAGCAGTGGTGTCTGCTGATGAGGAAGAGCATGATGTGGAGTACGTTGCTCGGGAAGAGCACGCTGAGGTGTCTGCTGATGAGGAAGAGCATGAGGTGGAGTACGCTGCTCAGGAAGAGCAAGCAGTGGTGTCTGCTAATGAGGAAGCGCATGAGGTGGAGTATGCTGCTCGGGAAGAGCACGCTGATGAAGAGCATGAGGTGGGGTACGCTGCTTGGGAAGAGCACGCTGAGATGTCTGCTGATGAGGAAGAGCATGAGGTGGAGTACGCTGCTCCGGAAGAGCATGCTGAATTGTCAGATGATGAGGAAGAGCATGAGGTGGAGTACGCTGCTCGGGAAGAGCACGCTGATGAAGACCATGAGGTGGAGTACGCTGCTCGGGAAGAGCATGCAGTGGTTTCTGTTGTTCATGAAGAGCACACTGTGGGGTTTGCTGCTCTGGAAGGGAAAGCAGTGGTGTCTGTTGCTCAGGAAGATCGTGCTGTGGTGTTCACTGCTCAGGCAGAGCATGTAATGGTGTCTGCTGGTCAGGAAGTGCATGAGGTGGTGTACGCTGCTCGGGAAGAGCATGCTGAGGTGTCAGCTGATGAGGAAGAGCATGCGGTGGAGTACGCTGCTCGGGAAGAGCACGCTGAGGTGTCTGCTGATGAGGAAGAGCATGAGGTGGAGTACGCTGCTCGGGAAGAGCACACTGAGGTGTCTGCTGATGAGGAAGGGCAAGCAGTGGTGTCTGCTGCTCAAGAAGGTCATTCTGTGGTGTTCACTGCTCAGGAAGAGCATGCAGTGGTGTCTGCTGATGAGGAAGAGCATGAGGTGGAGTACGCTGCTCGGGAAGAGCACGCTGAGGTGTCTTCTGATGAGGAAGAGCATGAGCTGGTGTTCGCTGCTCAGGAAGAGCATGCAGTGGTTTCTATTGTTCATGAAGAGCACACTGTGGTGTTTGCTGCTCTGGAAGGGCAAGCAGTGGTGTCTGCTGCTCATGAAGATCATTCTGTGGTGTTCACTGCTCAGGAAGAGCATGCAGTAGTGTCTGCTGGTCAGGAAGTGCATGAGGTGGTGTACGCTGCTCGGGAAGTGCATGCTGAGGTTTTTGCTGCTCAAGAAGAGCATGCAGTTGTGTCTGCTGGTCAGGAAGTGCATGAGGTGGTGTTCGCTGCTCAGGAAGCGCATGCAGTGGTGTGTGATGTTGAGGACGAGCAGGAGGTGGAGTACGCTGCTTGGGAAGAGCAAGCAGTGGTGTCTGCTGATGAGGAAGAGCATGAGGTGGAGTACGCTGCTTGGGAAGAGCACACTGAGGTGTCTGCTGATGAGGAAGAGCATGAGGTTGAGTACGCTGCTCGGGAAGAGCAAGCAGTGGTGTCTGCTGATGAGGAAGAGCATGAGGTGGAGTACGCTGCTCGGGAAGAGCACACTGAGGTGTCTGCTGATGAGGAAGAGCATGAGGTGGGGTACGCTGCTCGGGAAGAGCACGCTGAGGTGTCTGCTGATGAGGAAGAGCATGAGGTGGAGTACGCTGCTCGGGAAGAGCACGCTGAGATGTCTGCTGATGAGAAAGAGCATGAGGTGGAGATCGCTGCTCGGGACGAGCACGCTGAGGTGTCAGCTGATGAGGAAGAGCATGAGGTGTAGTACGCTGCTCAGGAAGAGCACGCTGATGAAGAGCATGAGGGGGAGTGCGCTGCTCGGGAAGAGCACGCTGAGGTGTCTCTTGATGAGGAAGAGCATGAGGTGGAGTACGCTGCTCGGGAAGAGCACGCTGAGATGTCTGCTGATGAGAAAGAGCATGAGGTGGAGATCGCTGCTCGGGACGAGCACGCTGAGGTGTCAGCTGATGAGGAAGAGCATGAGGTGGAGTACGCTTTCGGGAAGAGCACGCTGATGAAGAGCATGAGGGTGAGTGCGCTGCTCGGGAAGAGCACGCTGAGGTGTCTGCTGATGAGGAAGAGCATGAGGTGGTGTTCGCTGCTCAGTAAGAGCATGCAGTGGTTTCTGTTGTTCATGAAGAGCACACTGTGGTGTTTGCTGCTCTGGAAGGGCAAGCAGTGGTGTCTGTTGCTCAGGAAGATCATGCTGTGGTGTTCACTGCTCAGGAAGAGCATGTAATGGTGTCTGCTGGTCAGGAAGTGCATGAGGTGGTGTACGCTGCTCAGGAAGCGCATGCAGTAGTGTGTGATGATGAGGACGAGCATGAGGTGGAGTGTGCTGCTCGGGAAGAGCAAGCAGTGGGGTCTGCTGATGAGGAAGAGCATGAGGTGGAGTACGCTGCTCAGGAAGAGCACGCTGAGATGTCTGCTGATGAGGAAGAGCATGAGGTGGAGTACGCTGCTCGGGAAGAGCATGCTGAGGTGTCAGCTGATGAGGAAGAGCATGAGGTGGTGTTCGCTGCTCAGTAAGAGCATGCAGTGGTTTCTGTTGTTCATGAAGAGCACACTGTGGTGTTTGCTGCTCTGGAAGGGCAAGCAGTGGTGTCTGTTGCTCAGGAAGATCATGCTGTGGTGTTCACTGCTCAGGAAGAGCATGCAATGGTGTCTGCTTTTCAGGAAGAGCATGAGGTGGAGTACGCTGCTCGGGAAGAGCCCACTGAGGTTTTTGCTGCTCAAGAAGAGCATGCAGTGGTGTCTGTTGCTCAGGAAGATCGTGCTGTGGTGTTCACTGCTCAGGAAGAGCATGCAATGGTGTCTGCTGGTCAGGAAGTGCATGAGGTGGTGTACGCTGCTCAGGAAGCGCATGCAGAAGTGTGTGATGAAGAGGAAGAGCATGAGGTGGAGTACGCTGCTCGGGAAGAGCACGCTGAGGTGTCTGCTGATGAGGAAGAGCATGAGGTGGTGTTCGCTGCTCAGTAAGAGCATGCAGTGGTTTCTGTTGTTCATGAAGAGCACACTGTGGTGTTTGCTGCTCTGGAAGGGCAAGCAGTGGTGTCTGTTGCTCAGGAAGATCATGCTGTGGTGTTCACTGCTCAGGAAGAGCATGCAATGGTGTCTGCTGTTCAGGAAGAGCATGAGGTGGAGTACGCTGCTCGGGAAGAGCACACTGAGGTTTGTGCTGCTCAAGAAGAGCATGCAGTGGTGTCTGTTGCTCAGGAAGATCGTGTTGTGGTGTTCACTGCTCAGGAAGAGCATGCAATGGTGTCTGCTGGTCAGGAAGTGCATGAGGTGGTGTACGCTGCTCAGGAAGCGCATGCAGAAGTGTGTGATGAAGAGGAAGAGCATGAGGTGGAGTACGCTGCTCGGGAAGAGCACGCTGAGGTGTCTGCTGATGAGGAAGAGCATGAGGTGGAGTACGCTGCTCGGGAAGAGCAAGCAGTGGTGTCTGATGATGAGGAAGAGCATGAGGTGGAGTACGCTGCTCGGGAAGAGCACACTGTGGTGTTTGGTGCTCTGGAAGGGCAAGCAGTGGTGTCTGTTGCTCAAGAAGATCATGCTGTGGTGTTCACTGCTCAGGAGGAGCATGCAATGGTGTCTGCTGTTCAGGAAGAGCATGAGGTGGAGTACGCTGCTCGGGAAGAGCACACTGAGGTTTTTGCTGCTCAAGAAGAGCATGCAGTGGTTTCTGTTGTTCATGAAGAGCACACTGTGGTGTTTGCTGCTCTGGAAGGGCAAGCAGTGGTGTCTGTTGCTCAGGAAGATCATGCTGTGGTGTTCACTGCTCAGGAAGAGCATGCAATGGTGTCTGCTGGTCAGGAAGTGCATGAGGTGGTGTACGCTGCTCAGGAAGCACATGCAGAAGTGTGTGATGAAGAGGACGAGCATGAGGTGGAGTATGCTGCTCGGGAAGAGCAAGCAGTGGTGTCTGCTGATGAGGAAGAGCATGAGGTGCAGTAGGCTGCTCGGGAAGAGCAAGCAGTGGTGTCTGCTGATGAGGAAGAGCATGAGGTGGAGTACGCTGCTCGGGAAGAGCACGCTGAGGTGTCTGCTAATGAGGAAGAGCATGAGGTGGAGTACGCTGCCCGGCAAGGACAAGCAGTGGTGTCTGATGATGAGGAAGAGCATGAGGTGGAGTACGCTGCTCGGGAAGAGCACGCTGAGGTGTCTGCTGATGAGGAAGGGCAAGCAGTGGTGTCTGCTGCTCAAGAAGATCATTTTGTGGTGTTCACTGCTCAGGAAGAGCATGCAGTGGTGTCTGCTGGTCAGGAAGTGCATGAGGTGGTCGGGAAGAGCATTCTGAGGTTTTTGCTGCTCAAGAAGAGCATGCAGTGGTGTCTGCTGGTCATGAAGTGCATGAGGTGGTGTTCGCTGCTCAGGAAGCGCATGCAGTGGTGTGTGATGATGAGGACGAGCATGAGGTGGAGTACGCTGCTCGGGAAGAGGAATCAGTGGTGTCTGCTGATGAGGAAGAGCATGAGGTGGAGTACGCTGCTCGGGAAGAGCAATCTGAGGTGTCTGCTGATGAGGAAGAGCATGAGGTGGGGTACACTACTCGCGAAGAGCACGCTGAGGTATCTGCTGATGAGGAAGAGCATGAGGTGGAGTACGCTGCTCGGGAAGAGCACGCTGGGATGTCTGCTGATGAGGAAGAGCATGAGGTGGAGTACGCTGCTCAGGAAGAGCACGCTGAGGTGTCAGCTGATGAGGAAGAGCATGAGGTGGAGTACGCTGCTCGGGAAGAGCACGCTGATGAAGAGCATGAGGTGGAGTACGCTGCTCGGGAAGAGCAAGCAGTGGTGTCTGCTGTTGAGGAAGAGCATGAGGTGGAGTACGCTGCTTGGGAAGAGCAAGCAGTGGTGTCTGCTGATGAGGAAGAGCATGAGGTGGAGTACGCTGCTTGGGAAGAGCACACTGAGGTGTCTGCTGATGAGGAAGAGCATGAGGTTGAGTACGCTGCTCGGGAAGAGCAAGCAGTGGTGTCTGCTGATGAGGAAGAGCATGAGGTGGAGTACGCTGCTCGGGAAGAGCACACTGAGGTGTCTGCTGATGAGGAAGAGCATGAGGTGGGGTACGCTGCTCGGGAAGAGCACGCTGAGGTGTCTGCTGATGAGGAAGAGCATGAGGTGGAGTACGCTGCTCGGGAAGAGCATGCTGAGATGTCTGCTGATGAGAAAGAGCATGAGGTGGAGATCGCTGCTCGGGACGAGCACGCTGAGGTGTCAGCTGATGAGGAAGAGCATGAGGTGTAGTACGCTGCTCAGGAAGAGCACGCTGATGAAGAGCATGAGGGGGAGTGCGCTGCTCGGGAAGAGCACGCTGAGGTGTCTCTTGATGAGGAAGAGCATGAGGTGGAGTACGCTGCTCGGGAAGAGCACGCTGAGATGTCTGCTGATGAGAAAGAGCATGAGGTGGAGATCGCTGCTCGGGACGAGCACGCTGAGGTGTCAGCTGATGAGGAAGAGCATGAGGTGGAGTACGCTGCTCGGGAAGAGCACGCTGATGAAGAGCATGAGGGGGAGTGCGCTGCTCGGGAAGAGCACGCTGAGGTGTCTGCTGATGAGGAAGAGCATGAGGTGGTGTTCGCTGCTCAGTAAGAGCATGCAGTGGTTTCTGTTGTTCATGAAGAGCACACTGTGGTGTTTGCTGCTCTGGAAGGGCAAGCAGTGGTGTCTGTTGCTCAGGAAGATCATGCTGTGGTGTTCACTGCTCAGGAAGAGCATGTAATGGTGTCTGCTGGTCAGGAAGTGCATGAGGTGGTGTACGCTGCTCAGGAAGCGCATGCAGTAGTGTGTGATGATGAGGACGAGCATGAGGTGGAGTGTGCTGCTCGGGAAGAGCAAGCAGTGGGGTCTGCTGATGAGGAAGAGCATGAGGTGGAGTACGCTGCTCAGGAAGAGCACGCTGAGATGTATGCTGATGAGGAAGAGCATGAGGTGGAGTACGCTGCTCGGGAAGAGCATGCTGAGGTGTCAGCTGATGAGGAAGAGCATGAGGTGGTGTTCGCTGCTCAGTAAGAGCATGCAGTGGTTTCTGTTGTTCATGAAGAGCACACTGTGGTGTTTGCTGCTCTGGAAGGGCAAGCAGTGGTGTCTGTTGCTCAGGAAGATCATGCTGTGGTGTTCACTGCTCAGGAAGAGCATGCAATGGTGTCTGCTTTTCAGGAAGAGCATGAGGTGGAGTACGCTGCTCGGGAAGAGCACACTGAGGTTTTTGCTGCTCAAGAAGAGCATGCAGTGGTGTCTGTTGCTCAGGAAGATCGTGCTGTGGTGTTCACTGCTCAGGAAGAGCATGCAATGGTGTCTGCTGGTCAGGAAGTGCATGAGGTGGTGTACGCTGCTCAGGAAGCGCATGCAGAAGTGTGTGATGAAGAGGAAGAGCATGAGGTGGAGTACGCTGCTCGGGAAGAGCACGCTGAGGTGTCTGCTGATGAGGAAGAGCATGAGGTGGTGTTCGCTGCTCAGTAAGAGCATGCAGTGGTTTCTGTTGTTCATGAAGAGCACACTGTGGTGTTTGCTGCTCTGGAAGGGCAAGCAGTGGTGTCTGTTGCTCAGGAAGATCATGCTGTGGTGTTCACTGCTCAGGAAGAGCATGCAATGGTGTCTGCTGTTCAGGAAGAGCATGAGGTGGAGTACGCTGCTCGGGAAGAGCACACTGAGGTTTGTGCTGCTCAAGAAGAGCATGCAGTGGTGTCTGTTGCTCAGGAAGATCGTGTTGTGGTGTTCACTGCTCAGGAAGAGCATGCAATGGTGTCTGCTGGTCAGGAAGTGCATGAGGTGGTGTACGCTGCTCAGGAAGCGCATGCAGAAGTGTGTGATGAAGAGGAAGAGCATGAGGTGGAGTACGCTGCTCGGGAAGAGCACGCTGAGGTGTCTGCTGATGAGGAAGAGCATGAGGTGGAGTACGCTGCTCGGGAAGAGCAAGCAGTGGTGTCTGATGATGAGGAAGAGCATGAGGTGGAGTACGCTGCTCGGGAAGAGCACACTGTGGTGTTTGCTGCTCTGGAAGGGCAAGCAGTGGTGTCTGTTGCTCAAGAAGATCATGCTGTGGTGTTCACTGCTCAGGAGGAGCATGCAATGGTGTCTGCTGTTCAGGAAGAGCATGAGGTGGAGTACGCTGCTCGAGAAGAGCACACTGAGGTTTTTGCTGCTCAAGAAGAGCATGCAGTGGTTTCTGTTGTTCATGAAGAGCACACTGTGGTGTTTGCTGCTCTGGAAGGGCAAGCAGTGGTGTCTGTTGCTCAGGAAGATCATGCTGTGGTGTTCACTGCTCAGGAAGAGCATGCAATGGTGTCTGCTGGTCAGGAAGTGCATGAGGTGGTGTACGCTGCTCAGGAAGCACATGCAGAAGTGTGTGATGAAGAGGACGAGCATGAGGTGGAGTATGCTGCTCGGGAAGAGCAAGCAGTGGTGTCTGCTGATGAGGAAGAGCATGAGGTGCAGTAGGCTGCTCGGGAAGAGCAAGCAGTGGTGTCTGCTGATGAGGAAGAGCATGAGGTGGAGTACGCTGCTCGGGAAGAGCACGCTGAGGTGTCTGCTAATGAGGAAGAGCATGAGGTGGAGTACGCTGCCCGGCAAGGACAAGCAGTGGTGTCTGATGATGAGGAAGAGCATGAGGTGGAGTACGCTGCTCGGGAAGAGCACGCTGAGGTGTCTGCTGATGAGGAAGGGCAAGCAGTGGTGTCTGCTGCTCAAGAAGATCATTTTGTGGTGTTCACTGCTCAGGAAGAGCATGCAGTGGTGTCTGCTGGTCAGGAAGTGCATGAGGTGGTCGGGAAGAGCATTCTGAGGTTTTTGCTGCTCAAGAAGAGCATGCAGTGGTGTCTGCTGGTCATGAAGTGCATGAGGTGGTGTTCGCTGCTCAGGAAGCGCATGCAGTGGTGTGTGATGATGAGGACGAGCATGAGGTGGAGTACGCTGCTCGGGAAGAGGAATCAGTGGTGTCTGCTGATGAGGAAGAGCATGAGGTGGAGTACGCTGCTCGGGAAGAGCAATCTGTGGTGTCTGCTGATGAGGAAGAGCATGAGGTGGGGTACACTACTCGCGAAGAGCACGCTGAGGTATCTGCTGATGAGGAAGAGCATGAGGTGGAGTACGCTGCTCGGGAAGAGCACGCTGGGATGTCTGCTGATGAGGAAGAGCATGAGGTGGAGTACGCTGCTCAGGAAGAGCACGCTGAGGTGTCAGCTGATGAGGAAGAGCATGAGGTGGAGTACGCTGCTCGGGAAGAGCACGCTGATGAAGAGCATGAGGTGGAGTACGCTGCTCGGGAAGAGCAAGCAGTTGTGTCTGCTGATGAGGAAGAGCATGAGTGGAGTACGCTGCCCGGGAAGAGTAAGCAGTTGTGTCTGCTGATGAGGAAGAGCATGAGGTGGAGTACGCTGCTCGGGAACAGCACGCTGAGGTGTCTGCTGATGAGGAAGGGCAAGCAGTGGTGTCTGCTGCTAAACAAGATCATTCTGTGGTGTTCACTGCTCAGGAAGAGCATGCAGTGGTGTCTGCTGGTCAGGAAGTGCATGAGGTGGTGTACGCTGCTCGGGAAGAGCATGCTGAGGTTTTTGCTGCTCAAGAAGAGCATGCAGTGGTGTCTGCTGGTCAGGAAGTGCATGAGGTGGTGTTCGCTGCTCAGGAAGCGCATGCAGTGGTGTGTGATGATGAGGACGAGCATGAGGTGGAGTACGCTGCTCGGGAAGAGCAAGCAGTGGTGTCTTCTGATGAGGAAGAGCATGAGGTGGAGTACGCTGCTCGGGAAGAGCACACTGAGGTGTCTGCTGATGAGGAAGAGCATGAGGTGGAGTACGCTGCTCGGGAAGAGCAAGCAGTGGTGTCTGCTGATGAGGAAGAGCATGAGGTGGAGTACGCTGCTCGGGGAGAGCACGCTGAGGTGTCTGCTGATGAGGAAGAGCATGAGGTGGGGTACGCTGCTCGGGAAGAGCACGCTGAGGTGTCTGCTGATGAGGAAGAGCATGAGGTGGAGTACGCTGCTCGGGAAGAGCACGCTGAGATGTCTGCTGATGAGGAAGAGCATGAGGTGGAGTATGTTGCTCAGGAATAGCACGCTGAGGTGTCAGCTGATGAGGAAGAGCATGAGGTGGAGTACGCTGCTCAGGAAGAGCACGCTGATGAAGAGCATGAGGTGGAGTACGCTGCTCAAGAAGAGCACGCTGAGGTGTCTGCTGATGAGGAAGAGCATGAGGTGGTGTTCGCTGCTCAGGAAGAGCATGCAGTGGTTTCTGTTGTTCATGAAGAGCACACTGTGGTGTTTGCTGCTCTGGAAGGGCAAGCAGTGGTGTCTGTTGCTCAGGAAGATCATGCTGTGGTGTTCACTGCTCAGGAAGAGCATGCAATGGTGTCTGCTGGCCAGGAAGTGCATGAGGTGGTGTACGCCGCTCAGGAAGCGCATGCAGTGGTGTGTGATGAAGAGGACGAGCATGAGGTGGAGTACGCTGCTCGGGAAGAGCAAGCAGTGGTGTCTGCTGATGAGGAAGAGCATGAGGTGTAGTACGCTGCTCGGGAAGAGCACGTTGAGGTGTCTGCTGATAAGGAAGAGCATGAGGTGGAGTACGCTGCTCGGGAAGAGCAAGCAGTGGTGTCTGCTGATGAGGAAGAGCATGAGGTGGAGTACGCTGCTCGGGAAGAGCACGCTGAGGTGTCTGCTGATGAGGAAGAGCATGAGGTGGGGTAGGCTGCTCGGGAAGAGCACGCTGAGGTATCTGCTGATGAGGAAGAGCATGAGGTGGAGTATGCTGCTCGGGAAGAGCACGCTGAGATGTCTGCTGATGAGGAAGAGCATGAGGTGGAGTACGCTGCTCGGGAAGAGCACGCTGCGGTGTCAGCTGATGAGGAAGAGCATGAGGTGGAATACGCTGCTCGGGAAGAGCACGCTGATGAAGAGCATGAGGTGGAGTACGCTGCTCGGGAAGAGCAAGCAGTTGTGTCTGCTGATGAGGAAGAGCATGAGGTGGAGTACGCTGCCCGGGAAGAGCAAGCAGTTGTGTCTGCTGATGAGGAAGAGCATGAGGTGGAGTACGCTGCTCGGGAAGAGCACGCTGAGGTGTCTGCTGATGAGGAAGGGCAAGCAGTGGTGTCTGCTGCTAAAGAAGATCATTCTGTGGTGTTCACTGCTCAGGAAGAGCATGCAGTGGTGACTGCTGGTCAGGAAGTGCATGAGGTGGTGTACGCTGCTCGGGAAGAGCATGCTGAGGTTTTTGCTGCTCAAGAAGAGCATGCAGTGGTGTCTGCTGGTCAGGAAGTGCATGAGGTGGTGTTCGCTGCTCAGGAATCGCATGCAGTGGTGTGTGATGATGAGGACGAGCATGAGGTGGAGTACGCTGCTCGGGAAGAGCAAGCAGTGGTGTCTTCTGATGAGGAAGAGCATGAGGTGGAGTACGCTGCTTGGGAAGAGCACACTGAGGTGTCTGCTGATGAGGAAGAGCATGAGGTGGAGTACGCTGCTCGGGAAGAGCAAGCAGTGGTGTCTGCTGATGAGGAAGAGCATGAGGTGGAGTACGCTGCTCGGGGAGAGCACGCTGAGGTGTCTGCTGATGAGGAAGAGCATGAGGTGGGGTACGCTGCTCAGGAAGAGCACGCTGAGGTGTCTGCTGATGAGGAAGAGCATGAGGTGGAGTACGCTGCTCGGGAAGAGCACGCTGAGATGTCTGCTGATGAGGAAGAGCATGAGGTGGAATACGCTGCTCAGGAAGCGCATGCAGTGGTGTGTGATGATGAGGACGAGCATGAGGTGGAGTACGCTGCTCGGGAAGAGGAATCAGTGGTGTCTGCTGATGAGGAAGAGCATGAGGTGGAGTACGCTGCTCGGGAAGAGCAATCTGTGGTGTCTGCTGATGAGGAAGAGCATGAGGTGGGGTACACTACTCGCGAAGAGCACGCTGAGGTATCTGCTGATGAGGAAGAGCATGAGGTGGAGTACGCTGCTCGGGAAGAGCACGCTGGGATGTCTGCTGATGAGGAAGAGCATGAGGTGGAGTACGCTGCTCAGGAAGAGCACGCTGAGGTGTCAGCTGATGAGGAAGAGCATGAGGTGGAGTACGCTGCTCGGGAAGAGCACGCTGATGAAGAGCATGAGGTGGAGTACGCTGCTCGGGAAGAGCAAGCAGTTGTGTCTGCTGATGAGGAAGAGCATGAGTGGAGTACGCTGCCCGGGAAGAGTAAGCAGTTGTGTCTGCTGATGAGGAAGAGCATGAGGTGGAGTACGCTGCTCGGGAACAGCACGCTGAGGTGTCTGCTGATGAGGAAGGGCAAGCAGTGGTGTCTGCTGCTAAACAAGATCATTCTGTGGTGTTCACTGCTCAGGAAGAGCATGCAGTGGTGTCTGCTGGTCAGGAAGTGCATGAGGTGGTGTACGCTGCTCGGGAAGAGCATGCTGAGGTTTTTGCTGCTCAAGAAGAGCATGCAGTGGTGTCTGCTGGTCAGGAAGTGCATGAGGTGGTGTTCGCTGCTCAGGAAGCGCATGCAGTGGTGTGTGATGATGAGGACGAGCATGAGGTGGAGTACGCTGCTCGGGAAGAGCAAGCAGTGGTGTCTTCTGATGAGGAAGAGCATGAGGTGGAGTACGCTGCTCGGGAAGAGCACACTGAGGTGTCTGCTGATGAGGAAGAGCATGAGGTGGAGTACGCTGCTCGGGAAGAGCAAGCAGTGGTGTCTGCTGATGAGGAAGAGCATGAGGTGGAGTACGCTGCTCGGGGAGAGCACGCTGAGGTGTCTGCTGATGAGGAAGAGCATGAGGTGGGGTACGCTGCTCGGGAAGAGCACGCTGAGGTGTCTGCTGATGAGGAAGAGCATGAGGTGGAGTACGCTGCTCGGGAAGAGCACGCTGAGATGTCTGCTGATGAGGAAGAGCATGAGGTGGAGTATGTTGCTCAGGAATAGCACGCTGAGGTGTCAGCTGATGAGGAAGAGCATGAGGTGGAGTACGCTGCTCAGGAAGAGCACGCTGATGAAGAGCATGAGGTGGAGTACGCTGCTCAAGAAGAGCACGCTGAGGTGTCTGCTGATGAGGAAGAGCATGAGGTGGTGTTCGCTGCTCAGGAAGAGCATGCAGTGGTTTCTGTTGTTCATGAAGAGCACACTGTGGTGTTTGCTGCTCTGGAAGGGCAAGCAGTGGTGTCTGTTGCTCAGGAAGATCATGCTGTGGTGTTCACTGCTCAGGAAGAGCATGCAATGGTGTCTGCTGGCCAGGAAGTGCATGAGGTGGTGTACGCCGCTCAGGAAGCGCATGCAGTGGTGTGTGATGAAGAGGACGAGCATGAGGTGGAGTACGCTGCTCGGGAAGAGCAAGCAGTGGTGTCTGCTGATGAGGAAGAGCATGAGGTGTAGTACGCTGCTCGGGAAGAGCACGTTGAGGTGTCTGCTGATAAGGAAGAGCATGAGGTGGAGTACGCTGCTCGGGAAGAGCAAGCAGTGGTGTCTGCTGATGAGGAAGAGCATGAGGTGGAGTACGCTGCTCGGGAAGAGCACGCTGAGGTGTCTGCTGATGAGGAAGAGCATGAGGTGGGGTAGGCTGCTCGGGAAGAGCACGCTGAGGTATCTGCTGATGAGGAAGAGCATGAGGTGGAGTATGCTGCTCGGGAAGAGCACGCTGAGATGTCTGCTGATGAGGAAGAGCATGAGGTGGAGTACGCTGCTCGGGAAGAGCACGCTGCGGTGTCAGCTGATGAGGAAGAGCATGAGGTGGAATACGCTGCTCGGGAAGAGCACGCTGATGAAGAGCATGAGGTGGAGTACGCTGCTCGGGAAGAGCAAGCAGTTGTGTCTGCTGATGAGGAAGAGCATGAGGTGGAGTACGCTGCCCGGGAAGAGCAAGCAGTTGTGTCTGCTGATGAGGAAGAGCATGAGGTGGAGTACGCTGCTCGGGAAGAGCACGCTGAGGTGTCTGCTGATGAGGAAGGGCAAGCAGTGGTGTCTGCTGCTAAAGAAGATCATTCTGTGGTGTTCACTGCTCAGGAAGAGCATGCAGTGGTGACTGCTGGTCAGGAAGTGCATGAGGTGGTGTACGCTGCTCGGGAAGAGCATGCTGAGGTTTTTGCTGCTCAAGAAGAGCATGCAGTGGTGTCTGCTGGTCAGGAAGTGCATGAGGTGGTGTTCGCTGCTCAGGAATCACATGCAGTGGTGTGTGATGATGAGGACGAGCATGAGGTGGAGTACGCTGCTCGGGAAGAGCAAGCAGTGGTGTCTTCTGATGAGGAAGAGCATGAGGTGGAGTACGCTGCTTGGGAAGAGCACACTGAGGTGTCTGCTGATGAGGAAGAGCATGAGGTGGAGTACGCTGCTCGGGAAGAGCAAGCAGTGGTGTCTGCTGATGAGGAAGAGCATGAGGTGGAGTACGCTGCTCGGGGAGAGCACGCTGAGGTGTCTGCTGATGAGGAAGAGCATGAGGTGGGGTACGCTGCTCAGGAAGAGCACGCTGAGGTGTCTGCTGATGAGGAAGAGCATGAGGTGGAGTACGCTGCTCGGGAAGAGCACGCTGAGATGTCTGCTGATGAGGAAGAGCATGAGGTGGAATACGCTGCTCGGGAAGAGCACGCTGAGGTGTCAGCTGATGAGGAAGAGCATGAGGTGGAGTACGCTGCTCGGGAAGAGCACGCTGATGAAGAGCATGAGGTGGAGTACGCTGCTCGAGAAGAGCATGCAGTGGTTTCTGTTGTTCATGAAGAGCACACTGTGGTGTTTGCTGCTCTGGAAGGGCAAGCAGTGGTGTCTGTTGCCCAGGAAGATCATGCTGTGGTGTTCACTGCTCAGGAAGAGCATGCAATGGTGTCTGCTGGTCAGGAAGCGCATGCAGTAGTGTGTGATGATGAGGACGAGCATGAGGTGGAGTATGCTGCTCGGGAAGAGCAAGCAGTGGTGTCTGCTGATGAGGAAGAGCATGAGGTGGAGTACGTTGCTCGTGAAGAGCAAGCAGTGGTGTCTGCTGATGAGGAAAAGCATGAGGTGGAGTACGCTGCTCGGGAGGAGCACGCTGAGGTGTCTGGTGATGAGGAAGAGCATGAGGTGGAGTACGCTGCCCGGGAAGAGCAAGCAGTGGTGTCTACTGATGAGGAAGAGCATGAGGTGGAGTATGTTGCTCGGTAAGAGCAAGCAGTGGTGTCTGCTGATGAGGAAGAGCATGAGGTGGAGTACGCTGCTCGGGAAGAGCAAGCAGTTGTGTCTGCTGATGAGGAAGAGCATGAGGTGGAGTACGCTGCTCGGGAAGAGCACACTGAGGTTTTTTCTGCTCAAGAAGAGCATGCAGTGGTGTCTGTTGCTCAGGAAGATCATGCTGTGGTGTTCACTGTTCAGGAAGAGCATGCAATGGTGTCTGCTGGTCAGGAAGTGCATGAGGTGGTGTACGCTGCTCAGGAAGCGCATGCAGTAGTGTGTGATGAAGAGGACGAGCATGAGGTGGAGTATGCTGCTCGGGAAGAGCAAGCAGTGGTGTCTGCTGATGAGGAAGAGCATGAGGTGGAGTACGCTGCTCGGGAAGAGCACTCTGAGGTGTCTGCTGATGAGGAAGAGCATGAGGTGGAGTACGCTGCCCGGGAAGAGCAAGCAGTGGTGTCTGCTGATGAGGAAGAGCATGAGGTGGAGTACGCTGCTCGGGAAGAGCACGCTGAGGTGTCTGCTGATGATGAAGGGCAAGCAGTGGTGTCTGCTACTCAAGAAGATCATTCTGTGGTGTTCACTGCTCAGGAAGAGCATGCAGTGGTGTCTGCTGGTCAGGAAGTGCATGAGGTGCTGTATGCTGCTCGAGAAGAGCATGCTGAGGTTTTTGCTGCTCAAGAAGAGCATGCAGTGGTGTCTGTTGCTCAGGAAGATCATGCTGTGGTGTTCACTGCTCAGGAAGAGCATGCAATGGTTCCTGCTGATCAGGAAGTGCATGAGGTGGTGTACGCTGCTCAGGAAGCGCATGCAGTAGTGTGTGATGAAGAGGACGAGCATGAGGTGGAGTATGCTGCTCGGGAAGAGCAAGCAGTGGTGTCTGCTGATGAGGAAGAGCATGAGGTGCAGTACGCTGCTCGGGAAGAGCAAGCAGTGGTGTCTGCTGATGAGGAAGAGCATGAGGTAGAGTACGCTGCTCGGGAAGAGCAAGCAGTGGTGTCTGCTGATGAGGAAGAGCATGAGGTGGAGTACGCTGCTCGGGAAGAGCATGCTGAGGTGTCTGCTGATGAGGAAGAGCATGAGGTGGAGTACGCTGCTCGGGAAGAGCAAGCAGTGGTGTCTGCTGATGAGGAAGAGCATGAGGAGGGGGACGCTGCTCGGGAAGAGCACGCTGAGGTGTCTGCTGATGAGGAAGAGCATGAGGTGGAGTATGCTGCTCGGGAAGAGCATGCTGAGGTGTCAGCTGATGAGGAAGAGCATGAGGTGGAGTACGCTGCTCGGGAAGAGCACGCTGATGAAGAGCATGAGGTGGAGTATGCTGCTCGGGAAGAGCACGCTGAGGTGTCTGCTGATGAGGAAGAGCATGAGGTGGTGTTCGCTGCTCAGGAAGAGCATGCAGTGGTTTCTATTGTTCATGAAGAGCACACTGTGGTGTTTGCTGCTCTGGAAGGGCAAGCAGTGGTGTCTGTTGCTCAGGACGATCATGCTGTGGTGTTCACTGCTCAGGAAGAGCATGCAATGGTGTCTGCTGGTCAGGAAGTGCATGAGGTGGTGTACGCTGCTCAGGAAGTGCATGCAGTAGTGTGTGATGATGAGGACAAGCATGAGGTGGAGTATGCTGCTCGGGAAGAGCAAGCAGTGGTGTCTGCTGATGAGGAAGAGCATGAGGTGGAGTACGCTGCTGGGGGAGAGCATGCTGAGGTGTCTGGTGATGAGGAAGAGCATGAGGTGGAGTAGGCTGCCCGGGAAGAGGAAGCAGTGGGGTCTGCTGCTGATGAAGAGCATGAGATGGAGTACGCTGCTCGGGAAGAGCACGCTGAGGTTTTTGCTGCTCAAGAAGAGCATGCAGTGGTGTCTGCTGGTCAGGAAGTGCATGAGGTGGTGTACACTGCTCAGGAAGCCCATGCAGTATTGTGTGATGATGAGGACGAGCATGAGGTGGAGTATGCTGCTCGGGAAGAGCAAGCAGTGGTGTCTGCTGATGAGGAAGAGCATGAGATGGAGTACGCTGCTCAGGAAGAGGAAGCAGTGGTGTCTGCTGATGAGGAAGAGCATGAGATGGAGTACACTGCTCGGGAAGAGCATGTTGAGGTGTCTGCTGATGAGGAAGAGCATGAGGTGGGGTACGCTGCTCGGGAAGAGCACGCTGAGGTGTCTGCTGATGAGGAAGAGCATGAGGTGGAGTACACTGCTCGGGAAGAGCACGCTGAGATGTCTGCTGATGAGGAAGAGCATGAGGTGGAGTACGCTGCTCGGGAAGAGCACGCTGAGGTGTCTGCTGATGAGGAAGAGCATGAGGTGGTGTTCGCTGCTCAGGAAGAGCATGAAGTGGTTTCTTTTGTTCACGAAGAGCACGCTGTGGTGTTTGCTGCTCTGGAAAGGCAAGCAGTGGTGTCTGTTGCTCAGGAAGATCATGCTGTGGTGTTCACTGCTCAGGAAGAGCATGCAATGGTGTCTGCTGGTCAGGAAGTGCATGAGGTGGTGTACGCTGCTCAGGAAGCGCATGCAGTAGTGTGTGATGATGAGGACGAGCATGAGGTGGAGTATGCTGCTCGGGAAGAGCAAGCAGTGGTGTCTGCTGATAAGAAAGAGCATGAGGTGGAGTACGCTGCTCGGGAAGAGCAAGCAGTGGTGTCTGCTGATGAGGAAGAGCATGAGGTGGAGTATGCTGCTCGGGAAGAGCACGCTGAGGTGTCTGCTGATGAGGAAGAGCATGAGGTGGAGTACTCTGCCCGGGAAGAGCAAGCAGTCGTGTCTGCTGATGAGAAAGAGCATGAGGTGGAGTACACTGCTCGGGAAGAGCACGCTGAGGTTTTTGCTGCTCAAGAAGAGCATGCAGTGGTGTCTGCTGGTCAGGAAGTGCATGAGGTGGTGTACGCTGCTCAGGAAGCACATGCAGTAGTGTGTGATGATGAGGACGAGCATGAGGTGGAGTATGCTGCTCGGGAAGAGCAAGCAGTGGTGTCTGCTGATGAGGAAGAGCATGAGGTGGAATACGCTGCTCGGGAAGAGCAAGCAGTGGTGTCTGCTGATGAGGAAGAGTATGAGATGGAGTACGCTGCTCGGGAAGAGCACGCTGAGGTGTCTGCTGATGAGGAAGAGCATGAGGTGGGGTACGCTGCTCGGGAGGAGCACTCTGAGGTGTCTGCTGATGAGGAAGAGCATGAGGTGGAGTACGCTGCTCGGGAAGAGCACGCTGAGATGTCTGCTGATGAGGAAGAGCATGAGGTGGAGTACACTGCTCGGGAAGAGCACGCTGAGGTGTCAGCTGAAGAGGAAGAGCATGAGGTGGAGTACGCTGCTCGGGAAGAGCACGCTTATGAAGAGCATGAGGTGGAGTACGCTGCTCGGGAAGAGCACGCTGAGGTGTCTGCTGATGAGGAAGAGCATGAGGTGGTGTTCGCTGCTCAGGAAGAGCATGCAGTGGTTTCTGTTGTTCATGAAGAGCACACTGTGGTTTTTGCTGCTCTGGAAGGGCAAGCAGTGGTGTCTGTTGCTCAGGAAGATCATGCTGTGGTGTTCACTGCTCAGGAAGAGCATGCAATGGTGTCTGCTGGTCAGGAAGTGCATGAGGTGGTGTACGCTGCTCAGGAAGCGCATGCAGTAGTGTGTGATGATGAGGACGAGCATGAGGTGGAGTATGCTGCTCGGGAAGAGCAAGCAGTGGTGTCTGCTGTTGAGGAAGAGCATGAGGTGGAGTACGCTGCTCGGGAAGAGCAAGCAGTGGTGGCTGCTGATGAGGAAGAGCATGAGGAGGAGTACACTGCTCGGGAAGAGCACACTGAGGTGTCTGCTGATGAGGAAGAGCATGAGGTGGAGTACGCTGCCCGGGAAGAGCAAGCAGTGGTGTCTGCTGATGAGGAAGAGCATGAGGTGGAGTACGCTTCTCGGGAAGAGCACGCTGAGGTTTTTGCTGCTCAAGAAGAGCATGCAGTGGTGTCTGCTGGTCATGAAGTGCATGAGTTGGTGTACGCTGCTCAGGAAGCACATGCAGTAGTGTGTGATGATGAGGACGAGCATGAGGTGGAGTATGCTGCTCGGGAAGAGCAAGCAGTGGTGTCTGCTGATGAGGAAGAGCATGAGGTGTAGTACGCTCGGGAAGAGCAAGCAGTGGTGTGTGCTGATGAGGAAGAGCATGAGATGGAGTACGCTGCTCGGGAAGAGCACGCTGAGCTGTCTGCTGATGAGGAAGAGCATGAGGTGGTGTTCGCTGCTCGGGAAGAGCACGCTGAGGTGTCTGCTGATGAGGAAGAGCATGAGGTGGAGTACGCTGCTCGGGAAGAGCACGCTGAGGTGTCTGCTGATGAGGAAGAGCATGAGGTGGTGTTCGCTGCTCAGGAAGAGCATGCAGTGGTTTCTGTTGTTCATGAAGAGCACACTGTGGTGTTTGCTGCTCTGGAAGGGCAAGCAGTGGTGTCTGTTGCTCAGGAAGATCATGCTGTGGTGTTTGCTCAGGAAGAGCATGCAGTGGTGTCTGCTGGTCAGGAAGTGCATGAGGTGGTGCACGCTGCTCGGGAAGAGCACGCTGAGGTTTTTGCTGCTCAAGAAGAGCATGCAGTAGTGTCTGCTGGTCAGGAAGTGCATGAGGTGGTGCTTGCTGCTCAGGAAGCGCATGCAGTAGTGTCTGCTGCTCAGGAAGATCATGCTTTGGTGTTTACTGCTCAGGAAGAGCATGCAGTGGTGTCTGCTGGTCAGGAAGTGCATGAGGTGGTGTTCGCTGCTCAGGAAGCGCATGCAGTTGTGCCTGATGCTCGGGAAGATCATGAAGTGGTGTTTGCTGCTCAGGAATTGCATGCAGTAGTGTTTGCTGCTCTGGAATTGCATGAGATGGTGTTCGCTGCTCAGGAAGCGCATGCAGTGGTGCCTGATGCTTGGAAGATCATGAAGTGGTGTTTGCTGCTCAGGAATCGCATGCAGTAGTGTCTTCTGCTCTCGAAGTGCTTGAGATGGTGTTCGCTGCTCAGGAAGCGCGTGCAGTAGTGTCAGCTGCTCAAGGAGCCACATGCAGTGATGCAGGATATGCAGGTGGTGGTGTCTGTTGCTCATGAACCAACAGCATTCTTGAAGCTCACACGCAGGACGACAGATGCATTCATGCTGGACACACAGGCTGTGGAGCACATTGGGCTTTGAGGCAGTCCAGGTAGGTCAGGCTATACTCGCTGCAGGACAGATTATTGAATGTTCATGATGATTTCCCATCTGGGAGAAGGTGGAGTTCAGCGTGCAGTCTGCGATTGCATTGTATGCATCTTTTACTGCACAGTTTATTGAGAATGACAGACTACACTGTTTTTGCACGTTATTTACCTAGCATTGAGGAGGAGGTTACTCTATCGGGTGCAGTAAGTGCAGGAAGCCATAGGCAGGCAGGAACAACAGATGGGGTTGTCTACTGCACAGGAAGGCATATGCAGGCTGGCAGCAAGTGGATGAGGAGGAGTTCCCTGGTCTGGAATAGCATGCAGGAAGGAAAGAAGAGCAGGTGGAGGTGTCTACTGCACAGGAAGACATATGCAGACTGGCAGCAAAATGATGTGGAGGAGTCCCCTGGTCTGGAATAAGCAGGCAGTCAGGCAGGAAGATCAGGTGAAGGTTTCCACTGCAGAGGAATGCATATGCAGACTGGCAACAAGAGGATGTGGAGGAGTGCCCTGGTCTGGAATAGCGTGTAGGAAGGAAAGAAGAGCAGGTGTAGGTTTCCACTGCACAGGAAGGCAAATGCAGACGCCAGCAAGAGAATGCGGTGGAGTCCCCTGCTCTGGAAGGCATATGCAGGAAGGAAGGAAGAGCTGGTGAAGGTGTCTACTGCACAGGAAGGCATATGCAGTCTGGCAGCAAGAGAATGTAGAGGAGTCCCCTGCTCTTGAATAAGCAGGCAGGCAGGCAGCAACATCAGGTGGAAGTTTCCACTGCACAGGAATTCAGTAGCCTGGTTGGATCATCACCTTATCTTTTTTTCCATCCCAGGCTCCTGCCCCTCTAAGGCCACATCAGCTCCCCCCCTCAATATCTAGAAACTGTTGCAAAATCTCCATTGATATCCTCCAGCCCCTTATCAACAACATTCTCGATAAGCCCAAATTCAAGAGCCTGGACCCAAACAAACTGGTAGATCTTAACAACGAAACTCTAAAATCAGCGTTAGATATCGCGGCCCCACTTAAACTTAGGAAAGCTAAACCCATTGCACCCCACAATAAGTGGTCCATCTCAAAATTAAAAATCCTCAGAAACACTAAAAGATCAGCGGAATACAGCTTCCGCAACCTACAAAGCTGCTATCTTCTCTGCTAAAAGAGAAGCCTATAACTCTAGAACCCACAACGCTAAATACAGTACTATGCAGCTCTTCAGTATCCTAAAAGAGCTAGAATCCCCAGCACCTCTCTCTCAGGACTGTATCAAAGACGCAGAATAGTGTACACAAATTCAGCAAGCCCTCGCTGATAAAATCACCCTACTACAAAACAAAATCGAAGCCAAAAAGGCTAGTCTCCCAGACGGCTCCCACTCCCCACCGGCCTTTGCAAATAATCTACACCATTGTACTCCCTTTGTGCTCTTGAAAGTAACTCCAAAAGAAGTAGAGGCGATCATAAGAAGTCTAAAACCCTCTCCCTGTCAAGGGGACATTTGCCCAGCCTCCATTATCAAGGAAGGAGCAAAAAACCTAGCCCCCTTCATCACCACCTTGATAAACACATCTCTCTCATCCAACCAAGTACCAAACAACCTCAAGGAAGCTAGGGTGCTACCCCACCTAAAAAAACAACCTTGATCCAAACATCCCCACAGTGGCTGTGGGATGGATCTATCACTCCTAGGGACAACATCTTGGAAACTTCCTCCTTGAGGTGTCCCTGACCTTATCGGACATCCGGTAAATTCTACTCTACACCAGCTTACTGTCTCCAGAGTCCACGTCATGGGTGCGCCAAGATGCGCGACCAGGAGTCAGAGTAAACAGACAGGCAAACTGCCCCGTAACCGGCGACAGTCTGTCAGTTGCTGTTTTGACATGTCTGTTGCAAGTTTGACACCTTCAACTGATCCATCTGTGGCTTCAGTGTGCAGGAGGTCTGGGAGGGAATTGGTATCCTCCTCAGTCTCTCAGTCAGTCACTTACACCATGAACAAATTATCCCGGCTACAATGGGGTTTTAGCCGGTTGACGTGAAAGTCCCTGCACATCTGTTTAGGTCCTTTCACGTCAATTAAATAATTCACTTCACTGACCTTTTGCAGCACACAGTACTGCCCAGTCCACTTTTCCTGAAGGGCACTCTGTTGGACAGGCTCCATACTCCACACCCACTGACCTGGAAAATAGACTGTTACTGTGGCCTTCTGGTCATGCCAGTGCTTCATCAGCTCCTGACTGGCATTTCGATTCTTTGTTGACTGTTCCATGTACTTTGCCACTCTAGACTGAAGGCCGAGTACATAGTCCACCAAATCATATAAACGGGGACAAGGGTTTGCTTTCCCATCCCTCCTTCACTAGACTGAGGGGACCTCGTACAGGGTGTCAAAAGAGAAGCTCAAAGGGGTTAAACTTTACTCTGTGGCACCTCCCTGTAGGCGAACAGAAGGCATGGTAGGAGAATATCCCATTTTCTCCTCACATGCTCTTCCAAGCCACCTATCATGCATTTCAGGGTCTTGTTGAACTGCTCCACAAGTCCATTGGTTGTGGATGAAAGGAGGTAGAGAACCGGTAGGTGACTCCACACTCTTGCCACATAGCCTTCATATACGCTGATATGAAGTTTGATCCCCTGTCAGAAATGACTCCCTTGGGGAATCCAACACTGGAGAATATCCCAATCAGAGGGACAGCCTCAAGGTATCTTGCGGTGTGTTCTACCACCACCAAGATATATCGGATCCCTGAGCCTGTTTGAGAATCCAAAGGACCCATAATATCCATGCCTATTCTTTTGAAAGGCCGCCTAACCACGGCGAGTGGAATTAAGGGGGTCTTTGAGGCACAACCTGACTTACCAGAAGCTTGACAAGTCGAGCAAAACCGGACTAATTCCTGAACTTTTACGCTAAACTGCAAGCCAGTTAAAGTGTGCAAACAACTGGTTCAATGTCTTAGTCACTCCCAAGTGACCCACTAAAGGAATTTGGTCAGCCAAATACAAAAGGAACTTTCTGTGGCATTTTGGAAGCACCAACCTTCTGGTGTCCTATCCCTCAGAATCCTTTCACTCACTGTGCAGGAGTCCATCCTCCAAGTACACTTTGGACAGTCCAGGGGCCTCGCCCTTAGCCTGCTGCTCTGCTTGCTTCTTCAGACCTGCCATAGTGGGACACTCTTTCTGGGATGTGGAGAAGTCAGTCTGAACTTGGCCCACAGCTGATGTGAAATCATCCAGCTTGGGCAGACGCTTCAGATCTGCGCCCACCTGGTCCTCCGCCTCAGGTTCCTGCGCTGCACCAGGCAATTCTGAAGTCACAGGGGCTTCTGCTACCAAGGTAGGCTCCTCCATGGCTAATAGCCCCTCTCCCGCAGTAGTAGGTGAGTCAGTAGTCTGTAGAACTAGACTAGGGACTACTGGCCACGCCAGTCCTTCCAACATGCATTCTGGAAGCAGTAAGGCCATTAGGCTCGCCAAGCACACAATCTCACAATCTCTTTGTGCTTCGACCGTGTAGCCGCTGTGTCTATTTCAGGATCAGGTAGATCAGTAACCAACAGATATGTGACAGGGATGGAGTCTTTCTCTGCTACACAGCGCTGGGTCATTACACCTTGCCAACTGAATTCTACTTTCGCCAATGGGCACTTACTCTTACCATCAAATCAACATATGCACAAATCAGGCCCAGTAATATGCTGACCTGGCTGTACCCATTGCCAGGTGAGAGCGGTGACGCTAGCTGCTAGCCATGGTGTATCAGACCACAGGAGATTTGTGTCCATTGATGTACACATGCTCTTGATAGAGTTGAGTATTATTGGGAACTAGGATCTCTTCTGGAGTTCCGGTACCATTCCCACTCAGTGTAACCAATCCACATTTGGCCACTCCCTGGCTTAGTGGGAAAGCCTACTTTGAGAGACCCACACTAATGATGGCCTTTTCCACAAGTCCATTCACTATGACTTGCTTGAGTATGCCCTTGCAAGCCTAATCCCCGTTCTTATGGCCCAGCTCCTTATACACAAAAGAACCTTTGGGTGGTGAGAAAGCAGGTGTCCCAGTGTTAGGGGTGCCTGCACTCTTCTTTTTGGTGTGCACGGCTGAACTAAAGTTTGAGGGTTTTCCTTTGTTCTTTTGGGGACCTGACTTTGAAGAGGATTGGGTTGGACCTTTGTCCTACCTATCCTTGTATATTTTTCTATTTGCCAATTTCTCTTCCGGTTTGGGTGTGCTCGTCTGAGCCTTTTTCTGGACTCGAGTACTCACAAACCTGTATGAAGCCTTTAAAGCTCATTAGGATCTGTAATAATCCTGTCCTTGAGATGCTGGTGTAGGCCAACCTCACAATTGTTCAAAACATGCTCACACGCAATCAAATTGTACATCCCCTTAAATGTGTCAACTTTGCTACCAGTCACCCTGTGGAATCAGAAAATACAATATTAAGGCTTTTACACCATGCAAACAGAAATACACCGACACAGGCTTGTAAAGATTCCCAGAATCTTTATTGCAATTCTGTACAGTACACAAAACAAAGTACACAAATAGCTATTTTGCCGTCAGTACATCACAGATACCACCAGCGGGGTTCAGTGTGAGCAGTGAACAGGATTTGCTAGCTGGACATCAGCAGATTTATACAGTTTGTTATAACAATGTCCAGCCTCCTACAAGTTAATCATGTACTGGGCTAGGGTCGCGCCAGGTTCGTTTCCTAATTTACATATCTCGTGCATGCGGTTTACTTTTCAATACATTTGCTAACAAACACTATTATTCTCTAGATTTAACTTTACATTCTTTACACATTGCTTTAATACAGATCATACAGATGTTTCACATATCATGTTTTGGATAGCGTTATTGTTCGTGTATACCTGTAGGTTAACATCGCCGATTCAAGTAATCCCCTGATCCCGAGGTCAACAAAGGACAAGGTCTACATGACCGTAACATGTAGTCTGAAGGCAGGTTGGACATTAACTCTCCTGCAGAGGTTGAAGAGGTTAAAGCAAGGACAACAGAACACAAGACAGCCATTTTAGGCCACAGGGTGACTTTGTACAAAAAACTAAAATGGCGGCTTTAACCTAAAATGGAGGCTTGATTCATTTAAGGTCACATCCTTGCGATACGGATTTCCTCGCAAAGCGACTGGGCATAGGCCAACATATACAATGAGGACGAAACAATATTACATTAGTTCTAACAAACCCTCCTTTTGGCCTATGCCAAGCGCTAAACTACCTTCAATCACTTTGCGACTAACTCCACATTTCACGTCTATACACCCCGAATCATTGTCTGACATATCTATTGCCATTAAATCAGACACTAGAGTTTCTTTCAACACATACTCCTTGGAAACCTTATCTGGGCGTATATTTTATGCCCTAATACACTTATTGCTTGCGCACAACACCCCGCTAATACTGAGCATATACCAGGGAGACACTGTATACAACAACAAAGGAACAAAAAACTTCCCAAGATAATCAGCAGGGCCAAAAACAACTTCCATTCCCACGACCGTACGAGGTCCCAAAACCTTGTACTAAGTTCCCAGTTTCCCTCAGGAACATGTACTTCTGAACTAAGAACATGTAGATTTTGGATAGCCCTAAAGATCGTTGCAGAGGAGTCTGGTACGTAAATGCAGCAAGCGGACCCCACTAATTTACATACTCCTCCACGCTCTGCCAGAATGACATCTGAAGAGCCAATAATCTTATCGCTTTCTGTTCTAACTTCATATTATAGAGTATGTAAGTGGTCCGGATGATGGTTCTCTCCAATACTCTCGCTAGTCCCCTGATATCTTCTGAATTCGTAATTTGCCCAAAAAAATGGCACAAAGGATTTCATGATGTCTCCTAAAGTTTGTGCTGGAGTATCCCCTTTTACACATTGTCGTGGACGAGTATTCGAAATTTCTACAGTACTGGCAATAAATACCCCAGGTAATAGAATCCCTAAATAGCATGTTATTTGCCAATCCCTGGGCAACCATGGAAATGCCACATTACCACAAACAAAATAGACAGGTTCACCTACGTACAGAGGTCTGTTCTCACTAGTCAAATTTGCAACGTTGGCGCATTTCCTAAAATTACCCATTGACCGTGTTCCATTCCTCGGTATGCAGAAGGATACTGAAACAGGGCTATGGTTAACAGAATAAGATGGAGGTGTGGCATCCTTACTGGCTATAAGAGCCATTTTGAAAGAGATGAAAGACTGAAAACGACAAGATAATCTATCAGAGGGCCTAACAGAAGCAACGTTTGGCTTACTCCTATTTGCAAAAAGCGAGCATCCCAGGGGTATCAAAACATGCTTTTCAAAACTATTCAAATTTGTACCATCAAAGTTCCCTGAGATGCTGTCATTCCATCGGCCAAAGAATAGTGCTCTTAGAGAAGCATAACAATCAGTTGTCAAAGGTAAAGGATGAATATACTAACCTAGCCCCTTATCCCCATGTTGCAGTAGATGTGAACAGATCCAGCAATTGGTCCTATTTAAAATTGCATGAGTGGCATTCATAATTAACAAAAGGGTATTATTCTGATAGTCCGTCTATGTGAAGAATCTCTAGGCGATAAGGCATGCAATTACACGGAGGAGTGGGGAAAACAGATACATTTTCAACAGGTAAAAAGTCCTCTAGCGGATATGCTTCCTCCAGATACCATAACCCAAATCCAATAGTTACTAAAAACCCAGTTATTATTACAAAAAGGCAACAATACACTTTAGGGGTCCCATTATAATCTAGATCATTGTCTCTGCTAGTCACATATTTATCTAAAAGTTCGGTACGAGCGGTAGTGGGTGTAGGCATTGTAGTCTTCAATCGAAAAAACACCAATTGTTTGTTTGCTGGCGACTCCAGTCGCGCTTCTTCTTAATGTCTTTCCACAGCCCTTAGCCAACACAATCCTTTCGTACAATCGAGCCAAAAGGCAAGCCCTCAAATGATTTCCACAATCGCACAGCCAACCGTGCTGTACGTCTATTTCCTTGGAGGTAGATTATATTTCACTATTTCTGGTGCCGAAGGATCAGAAAGCATTGTGTCGTCACTTCCCACTGGAAGTGGCGAGTGAACGGAAATGGGATCAGAAAATGATTGATCCGGAAGTACCACTGTTGGAGAGTGCGAAGACAAGATGGCCACTTTGTCTGGCCTTGCAAACTCTGGAAAGGTCTACAATACTCTCGTGTCGGTTGTTGTTGTTTTGGGCACATTGGTTACAGCAGTGGAGAGGGATTCAGTGTCTTCTGTATCGTATGGCACGGGCTGCGGGATCCGTTTGGTGTGCGTCACGTGGATCCAGTTCTTACGACCCGCTACCCGCACAGCAGTCTGGGTGATTAGCAGGACTTGGTAGGGACCCCTCCACTGAGGTGCAAGGCAAGACAACCTCTCGAAAACTTTTGTGAGGATCCAGTCCCTCGGTCGTAGACTGTGACCAGGACCTTCGTATCTTACAGGTAATGCCTCTCGCTCCTGGTGATAAATTGAAAACAGATTTTTAGTCAACTGGTTACAGTAATCTGAAAGAAGCACATTCTCTATATCCCGCAACTAGCTACTTTTTGGCATAACCCAAATTATTAGCAGGCCTCCCCATCACCACCTCAAACGGAGAGAGCCCAGTCTTAGTTTGAGGGGTTGTTCTCATCGACAGCAACAAGATCGGTAAGGCGTCATTTTAACTTGGTACCAGCACACGTTTTAGCGAGCTTGTTCTTTATAATGCGTTATGCCTTTCCACTAATCCGGCACTTCTGGCATGTATGGCCGAATGGAACCGTTTATCAATCTGTAATTCTTTGCATATTTGTAGGATTACTGCAGCGATAAAGCTTGGCCCATTATCCGACCAGATGACTCTCGGCAGCCCGAACCTAGGAAAAAACTCTTTCAACAGAGGTTTTGCCGTGGTTATGGCTGTTGCATCTCTAACAGGAAAGGCCTCAACCCACTTACTAAAAGCACAAATGACAACAACACATATTTAAGATTGTTGCAACGTTCCATTTCAATAAGATCAAAGTGAATAAACTCAAATGGAACATAAGGTGGAGCGAAACTTCCTCTAGGAGTCGAGGTACCTTTTCCTACATTATACTGCAATCAGACCATGCACCCTTGGACAAAGCGCTCCGCAATTTTGAAAATCTTATCATTGGCCCATACACTGTGTATCGTTTTAGTCAATTTACGCGCGCAGACATGTGTCGGACCATGAGCCATAATAACCATCATTGTAATGTAGGCGTCAGGAAGTAACCATTTTCCTTCAACATTGTCCACCCAACACCCATCATCATCCAATCTCCCTGCACCCTCAATCCATTTCTTGGTTTCCTCTATAGTAGCATCTGCTTGAATGTCTTTTACAGAATCGATACTATCACCAAAAGTGCAAATATTTACAGTTTCTCTTACAGCAAACATTTCTGAACTAAAATCAGTGGCAGTTTGTTTAGCTATCTGATCAGCGAAAGCATTCCCTTTTCCTACATCATCTGTAACCTTTTGATGTGCTGCACATTTTATGATAGCTAACTGAACAGGGAGTGTGAGTGCTGAAAGTAATCACACTATTAAAGTGTCATGCTGGATTTTCGTACCATGTGAGGTCAAGAAACCTCGTTCTTTCCAAAGTCTACCGAAGTTGTGAACCACCCCAAAAGCATACTGACTGTCAGTATATATATTTACTGTAAGCTCTTCAGAAATTTCACAAGCTCGAGTTAACGCTCTAATGTCTGCTGCCTGCGCGGAATTATGCATAATTCTTTTGGTTTCCACAATCGTGCTTAAAGTAGTGACGGCATAAGCAGCCGTGGATGTACCAGTCGGTAGTTTAAAAGAAGAGCCATCACAAAATAGCTCTCCTTGTGGGCTATTCAAGGGCATATCTTTCAGATCGATTCTACCTTTAGTCTCTTGTTCTGTCACATAAAGGCAATCGTGTGACGTTTTGTCACCATCAACAGTATCTTGCGGGACAGGTTAAAGTTCAGCCAGATTTAATACACAACACCTTTGAATTTGAATGTGGGGAGCAAACAAGATTAATTCATATCTTGTCAATCGTGCGGAAGTAAGGTGTTGCGTTTGAGTTCTATTCAATAAAATATCCACAGAGTGAGGTACCTTTAGGGTTAACGCACGACCCAGGACCATTCCCTCACTCTGTTTTACAGATGCAGCAGCAGCAGCAACAGCTCTCAAACATCTCAGCAAAGCGCATGCAACAGGATCAAGGGCGGGTGAGAAATTGCCACACAGCCTATTCTTCCCTACATGTTCTTGCATTAACACAGCCAAAGCACATCCATCACGTTCATGAACATACAACACAAAGGCCTTATCATAATTTGGAGTTCCTAAAACCAGCGTCGAACACAGCGCGGTTTTGAGCAAGTCAAATGCTGTTCCAAAGTCCATGGTAATGGCAAAGAAATGCCCTTCTTTGTCAAAACCAGCATTGGTTTAATTGTTAACGAAAAGTTAAGGATCCACAATCTACAGTAAGAAGCCATACCTATCAAGGCTCTAACTTCCTTCTGCGTATTTGGGACAGACATGCCAGAAATAGTTTTTATTCGTTCAGGTGTCAACCGTCTTCCCTCCTTTAACAGGAGATATCCTAAATAGGCGACCTCCTGACAACAATATTGGAATTTTTTGAGTGAAGCTTTGTGATCATATTTTGCTAGATAACAAAGCAACAACATGGTGCCTTCTTTACAGGCACTCTCAGAATCAGCAGCCAAGAGTAGATCATCTACATACTGTAGTAATTTGCAAGTAGTGGGCAACTCGAGAGTATGGAGCTGTTCTTTTAATGCCCTACTATAAATACTTGGACCCTCGGTGTACCCTTGTGGTGCACGAGTGAATGTGAACGAGCGTCCACCTAGGGTAAACGCGAACAAATACCTACTATCCTTGTGTATAGGAATACTGAAAAACGCGTTTTTTAGGTCAACAACGCTAAAGTGAGTGGCAGACGCCGGAATCATGGTTAGTATCGTTGTAAAATCAGGTACGATAGGAATTGAGGAGCCACAATTTTGTTAATAGCATGTAAATCAATTATAAACCGAAAGGGAATCGCATGATCACCTTTTTTGTATACTGGCAAAATTTGACTGTTACACAAACTACCCGTAATTTCCTCAATTACTCCATGATGTACAAAATCAGAGACTATACATTGCAAAGCCTGTTCGCCTTCAACTGAGATCTTATATTGCGGGATACGAGGGAATTTAACTCCATGTTTCAGAATAATTCTAAGAGGTTCAATTTGAAGAATGCCCACATCATTATCATTAATTGCCCATAAGCATTCTGGAATATTACTTAAGTCTGGCGGTAAAGGTCGAGTCAAAAACTGAGAGGCAAGTGATTGTTGAGGTGAAATTGTTAACCGAACTCC
This sequence comes from Ambystoma mexicanum, assembly GCF_040938575.1. Lineage (NCBI taxonomy): Eukaryota > Metazoa > Chordata > Amphibia > Caudata > Ambystomatidae > Ambystoma > Ambystoma mexicanum. The sequence goes on from NC_090922.1 coordinate 1,512,887,704, forward strand.
GTCCGGAGAACAATGTATTACTGCATGCAATTCCTTCAACAAATTTAACCCCAGCAAATTTTTCCCACAGTTTTTGGTAAGTAGGAAAGGACACTGCTCCGTGAAGGGACCCAGTGTTATCGGTACCAGCGAAGAAACCGGACAACCTACAGGTGTGCCTGAAAACCCTACGGAAACTTTGGACTGCCCTGACAGGGGAATATTTGGAACCCGCAAATGGTCAATGGAACATTTCTATGCTCCCGTATCTACTAAAAATAGATGCTTCCTATTTCCCACTGCCATCTCAACGTAGGGGCCTTTCTGATGAATGGGAATAGGTGTCGGTTCCAAATCCTGCTTCGGGCAATCCTAGCGAAACAGAATATTGTCAAAAGGAAGCTCTTCAGAGAGGTACGCGGCAGAAGGGTAATGAAAAATTTTTCTATTATCCACATTCGAAACTTGCTCATCTTGTGAAGGGGGTTGCTGTGATTCTGGTGCAAACTGACCTCTGCCAGGGCCCCCTGAACCTGGCCGACCTCTGGATCGTCTACCAATATTCCCAAATGATCTTTGCTGCAAGGTCGGACATTGTGCGTGCCAGTGGCCTTCCTGTCGACAATAGGCACACTGGTTAATGGTTTCCGGAGCCAGGGGCGTACTTCCCTGTGGAACGTACTGGCCTCTAAATTGATTACCCCCTGTAGGGTTTCTAACAATCTGTTGTAATAGGACTTTTGTTTTCAGGTCACCATTTTTTTTCTCAAGATTTTCCTTTTCATTATTCACACGATTTTCATAGTACTGAGCCATGTGCAATACTTCTGATTGAGACTTCGCCTGCCAAGCTCTTTCAGAAGACATAATCTGTAACTGGATGTCAGGCAGCAATCCACGTAAAAATTTGTCGACAATCAGCCTTTTCCCTGACTCTGTGTCTAAGTCTTGTCCACTGAAATCTGAAAATACCTGCTCGAACTGATTGAATAAATCAGTAGCACCCTCAGACTTTCCTTGGACACAGGCCGTAAGCTTGTCACAAATGATTCTTTTTTCAGGAACTATAGTTTTTAATTTTACAATAATCCTATCAGGCAAAGTTAGTATCACTTGAGGCGGTCGCTCGCCAGCTGGTCTTTCTCTATCGAGTCTAACCATGTTATCCCATGTATCTCCTAACCCAGGTACATCATCTACAGTCCTAATCTGTTTCCACAAATCAACTGGGAGGAGTACGGGAAATAATAAATCAATATCACTTATGGTGAATACCGATGATTGTAAGACCGACTCTATTTCTTTATAGACCCCGGTCGGATTCTTTCCTACATCGGGAATAGATTGCTTTATGGTGTTCACTTCCTGTCTTGAAAACCGGACATGAACAAACTGTGATACGTAATGTACAGGAATGTCCACCGCGAGTATTCCTCGTAGAGCATCGGCCGCAATCTCAACTTTTGGGACAAATGTCGGAGGGACCTCTCTCATAGGCAACTGAGAAGTAGGTAGCTCCGAACGCTTACTAAGCAGCAGAGCCAAATCAACCGCTAAGGCAGTCGAAGAAGTATCAATCGTAAAGGCTCTCTTATAAACACTCAACAATTCTGCGGGACAACAAATCTTTCTTTATACACACTCATTCTGCAGGTATTCTACCATAACCTGTATCACTTTCTTTTGCATTTCTAACGTATACTGACTATATGTGTCATATACTTCATCTGGAGTTATCGACATATCCGAAATCCATCTTATCGCATCCTTTGTACAAATTCACGCTTCCTCACCTTTTAATTCACGGCGAGGAGAAAACCGTTTCTGTAAGAACATAATACCCAAACTATCACCATCTGCTTCCTCATTCTGTAAACCTTCCAACTCCTTCCTATACTCAAAAATCTTCTCAACATGCTTATATACTTTCTCCGCAGTATCTCTGGACAACGCTAAGGCATTCAAATCCCGTAACCCTTGTGGGAGATCTACATCGTTTAATCTATTCCACATTATAGTCAATAAAGACATTTATGTCTTTATTGACCAGCTAATCCTTCAATAAAGACATTTTTCTCAGGAATACTTCTTAAATTTTCCAGTGTGAAAAAAACATCGGCTTGTTCACCCTTCTCCATACAATGTTTAGCCCAAGCAATCAATTCACTCTTTTTGTCTGGGGACACAGTATTACGAGTCACACCCCTTGATCCCGCTCCCTGGTCTACTACAAGCGATGCAGAATCACTTGGAAGAGGGAGAGTAGGCGCAGTTTGAATATCAACAGGTGGAGGCAAGAGGGCAGGCAAAGGGGCGAAAGCTGGAAGAACAACAAACAGGAAAAAAAATGGGGGGGACCGGAGGAACTATAGGAGGAGGAATAGCAACGGGAAGGGGCAAAGCGCCAGGAGGAGGGACATACGGGGGGTGGCGTGGGGGCATCGGGCCTTTCTTCATGCAAAAGTTTATTAATCAATTCATCGGACGTATGAAAATCTTTTGAAGGGTACATTTTTTGGATACCTAATTGAAACACTGTGTCCGTGTTCCTAACTGACTCCAATTGTTTATTCTGATCATATAACCGTGCCTTTTCGACACTTGTCATATGTCGACGCATATGTTTCTCTATACTCTTTTGTTGCTGCAAAGCTTCTGTTTTCCAACTGTGTAATGCGTCAAATGCTGCAGGTCTAGCCTTTTTCTTTACCAATACAGACTCTAGATATTCTATACGAGGGATTTCAAAGCTACCATTGGTTGGCCACCGAAGATTAGAGTTATGTCTGGTCTGTCTGTGCCAAATGTCATTAAATGCTATACTACCAAAGCCTTTCTTACAGTACATAGTACATGCTGGCGACCCCTCCTGTGGTGCGGGACGGCTATCTTCAAAAGATTGTCTGTCGTTGCGGAAAAATGCCCTAAAGCAGGCAGACAATTTCCCAGGCATATCAAAGTTCTGGTGTTACCTGGTCAAGTAATTGTGCTCGCGAGTACAATGCGCCAAATTCAAATTGTCAGGGTTAAATTAAGAATCGGGTCACGATTCACCTGACCAAAGGACTGGGAGCCTGATCGGGTTACTAAGCACAATGGTAAGGACCCACGTGTCTGGTGATTTCGGCAAATTTACCCACCTCGATATATGGACCCTCGTCAAGACGTCGCCTCGGGCTACAGCTCACCGTTCAGGGATCGGATCGTGCAGTTTTGTCGAGGAATTCACTTCTCATCCAGAATGGCAGTTTCTGTTGGCACCGTCCGATCCCGGTCCGATAGCCAAGCCAACCTTCAGGGAGATGAAGTCGATCTTGAGGGTCCCTATTCGGGCGCCATCTCTGGAATCAGAAAATATAATATTAAGGCTTTAACACCATGCAAACAGAAATATACCGACAAAGGCTTGTAAACATTCCCAGAATCTTTATTGCAATTCTGTACAGTACACAAAACAAAGTACACAAATCGCTATTTGGCTGTCAGTACATCACAGAGACCATCAGCAGGGTTCAGTGTGAGCAGTGAACAGGATTTGCTAGCTGTACATCAGCGTATTTATACAGTTTGTTATAACGATTTCCAGCCTCCTACAAGTTAATCATGTACTGGGCTAGGGTCGCGCCAGGTTCATTTCCTAATTTACATATCTCGTTCATGCGGTTTACTTTTCAATATATTTGCTAACAAACACTATTATTCTCTAGGTTTAACTTTACACTCTTTATACATTGCTTTAATACAGATCATACAGATGTTTCACATATCGTGTTTTGGATAGCGTTATTGTTCTTGTATACTTGTAGGTTAACATCGCCGATGTTAACATGTAGCCTGAAGGAAGGTTGAACATTAACTCTCCTACAGACGTTGAAGACGTTAAAGCAAGAACAAGAGAACACAAGACGGCCATTTTAGGCCACAGGGTGACTTTGTACAATAAACTAAAATGGCGGCTTTAACCTAAAATTGAGGCTTGATTCACTTAAGGTCACAACCTTGCAATACGGATTTCCTTGCAAAGCGACTGGGCATAGGCCAACATATACAATGAGGACAACACAATATTATATCTGTTCTAACAACCCACCCACTCAGATATTTCCACAACAAGCGTGTGAATGCTTCAAATGTCTGACCAATCTTTCCAAGCTCTCTGAAGCTCTTTAGATACTGTTCTGGGTTTTTACAGAACTTCCTGGTGTTGGCTGCCTACATGCTTTCATAAATTGGAGCCTTTCCTCAGGAGTTAACTGGAGAATTGCATCAGTCCCTGGTGTCGGTAAGTGACTCATCAGGTTTGACCCCACAGCACTTCATCCACCTCCTGCACTTGGAATGCCAACTCGAGCACTTCAAACCAGTCAAAAACATCCTTCCCCTTTTCATAAGCCTGTACTAAATCTTTGGGGATGTGCTGTCCTGGCTTCTCCAGGGCACTCTGGTTTGAGCCACTACTGCTGTTCTGGCTAGAGGCAGACCTATTGGCCTCGTTCTGTTCTTCAAGCAACAGCTTGCACAACTCCATAGCGTCCCTGTCCCGCTCAATGGCGACCTTGTCTGACTGTTTCTGTTCCTCTAGCGCTAGACTTCTATACTCGAGCAGGAGCTTTCTAGCCACTACCTCATTAACAGCTGGAACAAGTACTGGGCCATTCAGAGATTTTGCTGAGTCTTTGGACGTGCAGGATGCCACCCTAGACCCTGTCCTCACTGAGAGGCTTGAGTGTTATGAAACCACACTTGCCCCCAGCGGGATGATTGTTGAGAGACACTGCTCATGTGGTCGTCCTCATCATTTACCTCCTCTGGAAGGTCTTGTCCATTAGGGTACACGGGGCCTAGCCCATCCCTTGGGGTCTTCTCCCCAACCACCCATGCTTCTACACAAGCTTGGAGACTGGTCAGCAACTCAGGTTTATCAACCTTAGTGCTGTGGGGACATAAGACAAACAGGACATCCTTGGTCATGCCATTTAAAGTCTCCATGTCAAGCTCCATGACTATTACCTAACAGGGACTGAACGTTGCCTGCAACAGTACTTTTATCGTTGGGTAATTAAGCTCTGTGCAAAGCTTCAACTGATCCAACCACTGCCACCAATGTGATGAATCAAATTCTGGGGCACCAGTGATCCAGGGATGAATATTAGTTTCTAAACCATCAATCAACCCCACATCTCTAGCACACTAGAAGGCATCCAAACAGATTGGAAAACAAGTCAATTATAAACCTCCTTGTTCAATTTTGGACGTAATGGCAGGCTATCTCCACAAGGCCGTGCAACGTGGTTAGTTGCAACACAAAGGAAATACAATTATTACTCAATGATAAAAGGGCCTGTCCAGTCAAGGTTGTATAAAAATATCGACTTTATTATTACTATAACAGTTCAAGCACACTACAAAATACAACCCACACTGTAATGGAACACAGAGGACAGACACATACAGAGCCTGTTTGAAAACTCTTCTGTTTCAATAATTCAATCCTGGTCCCTTGTATCTGATCTTTTACCGCAAGGTCCTGACTTTTTATGTTTCTCATTGTATGTCACGCTTGATATGCCCATTGGCCCTGTTCACAGCATGTTATAACTAAACAAATAGAAATAAATAAAATACAGTTTCATGAGAGAATGGGATGCACTCCGGATACTGACAGGAGGGTAGTCGGTAAAGTAATCAGTCTCAAGGTTATTTGGTTCCAGCACCTAAGGGCAAGGGGCTGTAACTGTGTCTAGTGACTTTCGGAGATGGACCAGAGGGGCAGAACCACAATGTACCTTGTTCTGAAGAAGTTCTTGGTGCTCAATAGCATTGAGGCAGTTACAGGGAGCTTCGCAGCCCTTGAGACAGAGTTAGTGGCAGGAGACAGCTGCGGGTACCAGGCGGCAGGCAATTCAGCAAGCATGGTTGGGCTGGCTTCTTCAGGCTGTTCGGCGCAGCAGCTCAGGGACAACAATCGCTGTCTCTATGCTGGTGGGTGGATCTGGAATGCTGGTTGAGGAGGCTCAGATGGCTCTGGCGGTGTCTCAACAGCCAATGGTGCAGCGGATGCAGTTCAAGTACTCGACTGTCTCGAAAGGCTCCTTAAAAGATGTACACTGGATGATGCTTGTGTGGCACTCCTCCTAGCTTCTTCACAGAGCTTGTTCCGTCCTTTGAAGGCAGATGGCTAAAAGCTTAGGAGAGTGTTTGCAGGTAACAGCATTGTCTTTTGTCCAGAGACTGTCTGGCTCTTCCCATCTAGTAAGCTTGCTGTCAGAACCTTGCAGGGAACGCTGTGTGCTGGCTGGGTACCGGTTCTCGAGCTGCTGGATGGGTCCTCTGAGTCCTGTATCTCCCTCTGTTCCCTGGGAGATATTTAGGGGAGGGATTTTGCTTCCCTCTTGGAACTCCTGGCTTTTTTTCACTGAAGAAGATGTAAGCCTGTGTACAAATGAGTGCTTCTTCTTACTCCTTTTGAAGTCATCAGATGATCTGCTAAAGGAGGGGTCCAGCCCTCTTTTAAAAACCAAATGGGCCCCAGTGATTGGTGCAGGCTAATCCTACCTTAATGAAGCAATCCTGGATCCCCAACAACAATCTTTTGTTATGCCTGAGAGCAGGCCCAGAGTGTTCTGCAACAGGACAGACAAAGGGTGACAGCATGTATGTAAGACTCACCGATCTTCCTGTCTGTTGTAGATCAAAGTGCCTCTCTTGTTAACTGAACATCTGTTACTCTTGATTAAAGCACATGTTTTCATTTGAAGTATGTGGCGAGAACAGACATCCTGTCTCCCACAAATTGAACACTTCTCCCTTCTGAAAGGGGTCTGCTCTGTATGGGACAACTTCAGTAACTGCTGGATCCAGACAGTCCATTCACTGCCTTTCATACAGAGAGGTTGAAATTAGCTTCAAGTTGACACATTGCATACCAAAGGGGCTTCAGCCCTGCCTTTCCTGTTGTCTATCCATCAACCAAGCCCCTTCAGGCTTGCTTCAATGGTGTAGTTACTATGCACAGCCACCAGCTGGAGTAGACACAAGGAATGCATATCCATCGAGCCTTTGATCTTTAAATAAGGCTGCTCATGGTTTTAGGAAGGTATGCTTTTCCCCCTTCTTGAGATGCTTTGATGTACCCGGGCTGTCACATTCCAGACGAATATGACAGGGATCATGGCGCTGTGTCTTCCCGGAGTACACGTGACTATGCGTTTTGTACAGAACCAGATTAAATATTCACAGAATGGCATTGCAGATTTCTCGGAGGCTTATACCCCATCATTCATTTTCATTGTTAAAAAATAAAACAAAGCAGAGGTGATCACACTCTCCCTGTGCGGATAGTCAAATCCCTCACAGGAGGTGTCCACCCTGGAGTCTGTGATGCATTGTATCCATTGTCGACTGCACAATTAATTAATTACGAAAGACTACACATTTGCTGCTCGTTTTTTACCACGCATTGAGTAGCGGGTTAGTGTATCGTGTGAAGGATGTGCAGGATGAAAAAGGCAGGCAGGGACAGCTGGCGGAGGTGTCCACTGCACAGGAACACATATGCCGACTGGCATCAAGAGGATGTTGAGGAGTTCCCAGCTCTGGAAGCCTCATGCAGACAGACAGGAAGGGCAGGAGAATGTGTCCAATGCTCAGGAAGACACATGGAGACAGGCAGGAAAAGCAGGCAGGGACACGTTCTGCTCCGCAAGACACATGAACACAGGCAGGAAGAGCATGCAGAAAATATCACTCCTCAGGAAAACATCTGCAGAAACCAAGGAGGAGCATGCAGACATGTTCACTGTTCAGGAAAACATCTGCAGACAGCAAGGAAGTCCATGCAGAAAAGATCACTGCTCAGGAAAACGTATACAGACAGCAAGGAAGTGCATGCAGAAAAGATCACTGCTCAGGAAAACATTTGCAGAGAGCAACGAAGTGCATGTAGAAAAGATTACTGTTCAGGAAAACATCTGCAGACAGCAAGGAAGTGCATGAAGAAAAGATCACTGCTCAGGAAAACATCTGCAGACAGCAACAGAGTGCGTGTGGAAAAGATCACTGGGCCACAAAACATCTGCAGACAGCAAGGAAGTGCCTGCGGTTAAGATCACTGTTCAGGAAAACATCTGCAGACAGCAAGGAAGTGTGTGCGGAAAAGGCCACTGCTCAGGAAAACATCTGCAGACAGCAAGGAAGTGCATGCGGAAAAGATAACTATTCAGGAAAACATCCGCAGACAGCATGGAAGTGCATGTGGAAAAAATCACTGTTCAGGCAAACGTCCGCACACAGCAAGGAACTGCCTGTGGAAAAGATCACTATTCAGGTAAAACATCTGCAGACAGGCAATAGAGCATGCAGAGCAGTCCACGTGCTAATAAGGATAAAGAGCAAGTGGAGACATGTGCAGCACGTTTACTAATGTGCTTCTCATGGATCCTTGATGAGCAGCGAAGACTAGCCGCAGTATGCTGCTTCAGAAGACAAATGCAAAAATGCAGGAAGAGTTGGCATAGATGCCTACCTTTCTGGAAGACATAAGGAGACATAAGGAGACAGGGAAGAAGCTGTGGTGTCTCAGACCACAGGAGATTTGTGTCTATTGATGTACACATGCTCTAGATAGAGTTGAGTATTATTGGGAACTAGGATCTCTTTTGTAGATCTGGTACCATTCCCTCTCAGTGTAACCAATCCACATTCATCCACACCCTGGCCTAATGGGAAATCCTCCTCTGAGAGGATCACACTAATGATGGCCTTTTCTATGAGTCCAACATTCACTATGACTTGCTTGGGTAAGCCCTTGCAAGCATAATCCCCTTTCTTATGGCCCAGCTCCTTATACACAAAAGAACCTTTGGGTGGTGAGAATGCAGGTGGCCAAGTGTTAGGGGTGCCTGCACTCTTCTTTTTGGTGTGCACGGCTGAATTAGAGTTTAAAGGTTATCCTTTATTCTTTTGGGGACCTTACTTTGAAGTGGATTGGGTTGGACCTTTGTCCTTCCATCCTTGTTTATTTTTCTGTATGCCAATTTCTCTTCCGGTTTGGGTGTGCTCGTCTGAGCCTTTTTCTGGATTCAAGTACTCACAAACCTGTCGGAAGCCTTTGAAAGGTCCCTAGGATCTGTGATAGTCTTATCCTCTAGATGCTGGTGTAGGACAACCTCACAATTGTTCAACAAATGCTCATACAGAATCAAATTGTGCAACCATTTAAATGTGTCAACTTTTCTACCAGTCACCCACTCATATATTTCCACAACAAGTGTGTGAATGCTCCAAACGTCTGCCCAATCTTTCCAAACTCTCTGAAGCCCTTTAGATACTGTTCTGGGTTTTTACAGAACTTCCTGAGGAGGGTTGCCTACATGCATTTTTATAAATATAAAAATTATTTTTTATATTTATAGAATATTTTATAAAACATACATAAATTGGAGCCTTTCCTCAGCAGTTAACTGAAGAATTGCATCAGTCCCTGGTTTCGGTAAGCGACTCATCAGAGCTGACCCCACAGTACCTCATCTACCTCCTGCAGCTGGAATGCCAACTCGATCTCTTCAAACTAGTCAAAAATATCCTTCCCCTTTTCACAAGCCTGTACTAAATCTTTGGGGATGTGCCATCCAGGCTTCTCCCGGGCACTCTGGTTTGAGCCACTACTGCTGTTCTAGCTAGAGGCAGACCTGTTGGCCTCTTTCTGTTCTTCAAGCACCAGCTTGCACAGCTCTATGGCGTCCTTGTTCAATGGTGACCTTGTCTCACTGTTTCTGTTCCTCTAGCGTTAGACTTCTCTACTCGAGCAGGAGCTTTCTAGCCGCTACCTCATTAACAGCAGGAACAAGTACTGGGCTATTCAGAGATTGTGCAGAGGCCTTAGTCTTGCAGGATGCCACACTAGCCCCTGTCCTCACTGACAGTCTTGAGTGTTGAGAAACCACACTTGCGCCGAGCAGGATGATTGATGAGAGACACTGCTCATGTGGTCGTCCTCATCATTTAACCCCTCCGGAAGGTCTTGCCCGTTCGGGTACACGGGGCCTAGACCATCCCCTGGGGTCTTCTCCCCAACAACCCTTGCTTCTACCCAACCTTGAGGCTGATCAGCAACTCTGGTTTATCAACCTTATTGCTGTGGGGACATAAGGAAAACAGGACATCCTTGTTCATGCCTTTTATAGTCTCCATGTCAAGCTCCATGACTATTACCTAACAGTGACTAAACGTTGCCTGCAACAGTACTTTTATCATTGTGTACCTAGGCTGTGTGCAAAGCTCCAACTGAACCCACTCTACCACCAATGTGACGAATCAAATTCTGTGGCACGAGTGGTTCAGGGATGAATATCGGTTTCTAAACCATCAATCAACCCCACACCTCTAGTACACCAGAAGGCATCCAAATAGATTGGAAAACAAGTCAATTATAAACCTCCTTGTCCAATTTTGGACGGAATTGCAGGCTATCTCCACAAGGTCATGGATCGTGGTTAGTTGCAACATAGTGGAAATACAATTATTACTCAATGATTAAAGGGACTGTCCAGACAGCATTGCATAAAAATATCAACTTTATTATTATTACAACAGACAGTTCAAGCAACACTACAAAATACAACCCACACTGTAAAGGAACACAGAGGACAGACACAGCGTGTTTGAAAACTCTTCTGTTCGAATAATTAGATCCTGGTCCCTTGTATCTGATCATTTGACCGAGAGGTCCTGACTTTTAATGTTTCTCATTATATGTCCCTCTTGCGCTGCTATGCCCATGGACCCTGTTCACAGCATGTTATAACTAAACAAATAAAAATAAATGAAATACAGTTTCATAAGGGAAAAGGATGCACTCTGGATACTGACAGGAGGGTAGTCGGTAAAGTAATCAGTCTTACTGTTCAAGGTTATTTGGTTCCAGCACCAAAGAGAAAACGGCCGTAACTGCTCTAGTCATCTTCGGAGAAGGACCGGGGGGGCAGAACCACAATGTACCTGTTTCTGAAGAAGTTATTGGTGCTTGATAGCATTGAGACAGTTCCAGGGAGCTTTGTAGCCCGCGAGACAGAGTTAGTGGCAGGAGACAGCTGCCGGTACCAGGCAGCAGGCAATTCGGCAAGCATGGTTGGGCTGATTTCTTCAGGCTGTTCGGCGCAGCAGCTCAGGGACAACAATCGCTGTCTCTGTGCTGGTAGGCGGATCTGGAATGTTGGTTGAGGAGGCTCAGATGGCTCTGGCGGTGTGTCATCAGCCAACGGTGCAGCCGGATGCAGTTCAAGTACTCGACTGACTCGGAAAGGTCCTTAAAAGATGTACGCTAGATGATGCTTGTGTGGCACTCCTCCTAGCTTCTTCACAGAGCTTGTTGCGTCCTTTCAAGGAGGAAGGCTCAAAGCTTAGTAGAGTGTTTGCAGACAACGGCCTTGTCTTTTGACCAGAGACTGTCTGGCACTTCCCACCTAGGAAGCTTGCTGTCAGAACCTAGCAGGGCACGCTGTGTGCTGGCTGGGTACCGGTTCTCGAGCTGCTGGATGGGTCCTCTGAGTCCGGTATCTCCCTCTGTTCCCTGGGATATGTTCAAGGGAGGGATCTTGCTTCCGTCTTGGAACTCCTGGCCTTTTTTTTACTGAAGAAGATGTAAGCCTGTGTCTAAATTAGTCCTTCTTCTTACTCATTTTGAAGTCATCAGATGATCTGCTAAAGGAGGGGTCCAGCTCTCTTTTAAAACCCAAATGGGCCCCAGGGATTCGTGCAGGCTAATCCTACCTTAATGAAGCTATCCTGGATCCCCAACAACAATCTTCTGTTATGCATGAGGGAAGGCCCAGAGTGTTCTACAACAGGACAGACAAAGGTTGACGACATATACATAAATCCCACCCATCTTCCTGTCTGTTGTAGATCAAAGTGTCTCTCTTGTTAACTGAACCTCTGTGACTCTTGATTAAAGCACAGGTTTTCACTTGAAGTATGTGGCGAGAACAGACATCCTGTCCCCCACAAATTGAATACTTCTCCCCTCTGAAAGGGGTCTGCTTTGTATGGGACAACTTCAGTAACTGCTGGACCCAGACAGGTCCTTCACTGCCTTTCATACAGAGAGGTGGAAACTAGCTTCAAGTTGACACATTGCATACCAAAGGGGCTTCAGCCCTGCCTTTCCTGTTGTCTATCCATCAACCAAGCCCTTTCTGGCTTGCTTCAATGGTATAGTTACTATGCGCAGCCACCAGCTGGAGTAGACAAAAGGAATTCAGATCCATCAGGCCTTTGATCTTTAAATAAGGCTGCTCATGGTTTTAGGAAGGTATGCCTTTCCCCCTTCCTGAGATGCGTTGATGTACCCGGGGCTGTCACATTCCAGCTGAATATGACAGGGGATGATGGCATTGTGTCGTCCCGGATTATACGTAACTATGCGTTTTGTGCCGAAGCAGATTAAATATTCACAGAAGGGCCTTGCAGAATTCTCCCATGATCCATTTGCATTTTTAAAAAATAAAAAAAAAAGCAGAGGAGAGCACACTCTCCCTGTGCGGATAGTCAAATCCCTCACAGGAGGTGTCCACCCTGGAGTCTGTGATGCATTGTATCCATTGTCGACTGCACAATTAATTGATTACGACAGACAAGACATTTGCTGCTCGTTTTTTACCACGCATTGAGTAGCAGGTTAGTGTATCGTGTGAAGGATGTGCAGGATGACAAAGGCAGGCAGGGACAGCAGGCGGAGGTGTCCACTGCACAGGAACACATTTGCTGACTGGCATCAAGAGGATGTTGAGGAGTCCCCTGCTCTGGAAGCCACATGCAGACAGACACGAAGAGCAGGTGGATGTGTCCAATGCTCAGGAAGACACATGGAGACAGGCAGAAAAAGCAGGCAGGCACACATTCTACTCAGCAAGATACATGAACACAGGCAGGAAGAGCATGCAGAAAACATCACTCCTCAGGAAAACATCTGCACACACCAAGGAAGAGCATGCAGACATGTTCACTGTTCAGGAAAACATCTACAGACAGCAAAGAAGTGCATAAAGAAAGGATCACTGCTCAGGAAAACGTCTGCAGACAGCAAAGAAGTGCATAAAGAAAAGATCACTGCTCAGGAAAACGTCTGCAGACAGCAAAGAAGTGCATAAAGAAAAGATCACTGCTCAGGAAAACAGCTGCAGACAGCAGTGGAGTGTGTGTGTAAAAGATCACTGTGCCACAAAACATCATTTTTTTTTTTTTATTTGAAACTTCAGACTTGATTGCCTCAGTGCTCACACTGTGGCATCAGACTTTTGTTACAACATAAAAGTTTTGTTGGTTTCCTCACTAAACATACAATTTAGTATTATCAATGACACTTCAGCATCTTGTCTAAAAGAAAACAAGGAAGACAACAAGTTTTCGATCACTGATCATATAGAAGCCTCCAGCTCTAAAGAGTCCATAAAGTCCACCACAGCGCAGCTTAATTTCACTGAACTGCCAGCCATTGCATATGACCACCAGTCCCGAGATTCAGAGTTCACTGGACTGAAGCTACCCAAGTGCAGAATCCGTTTTTGTGTGGTCTGAGTACATTTTGTAAGTAAATGTTCCAAAGATTCAATTTCTTTCAGGCAGAAGCGACACTTATTGTCATTTACTTCTTTTGAATGACAAAGCCACATCATCGCCATGGTTTTTATTGAATTTAGACGAATACGTAGAAATTGCTCACAATGATGTCAGGAAGGACCATTTTTTAGGTAGCGGCATGGTACACCTAAATTATGTGCCCCCAACCCGGAGTCTAAAGTCGTTGGCATCCTTAGACGTTCGTCATTATTTTGAATCCAACATGAAAGTTCACATTTTTTTTCACGGCTTGTGGTCTCATTACCAAAGCTTCTACCGTTAGATCGGCGTGTATTAAGATCTGTTCCATACATTGTTTCCACTCTTCCAGGAGATTTGATTTTCCTGTGCCTGGTCTGGAGGAAAAAACTTGATAAGCTGGTGGAATTGGCGTCGAAATCATTTTCCGCAGAGCCATCAAAGATTTCCACATGACACATGCATGAAGAGAATTCAGAGAGAGTTCATATCTTAGCTGCTTCATTGAGATATACGCCGGTAGCTTCAGAACTCGTCGCCAAAAGATGCCTTCTAATTTATTCCAAAAGGTGATGTCAATGTTCCATCCCGCTTCAGACCCAAAAGTTATAGCTGGAACTACTTTTTGGGTATAAAATGTCAGTACGGGGGTTAAGGTGAATTTTCCGTATGTTTTATACAGCAACTGAGCTTGAATACTAAACTGAATCATTCGATTTGTCATATCGCTTTTCCAATGCTGTTCACACAATGAATTGTTAAATGAGATACCCAGGTATCTTATTGAGTCTACCACATCCAGATGTTTATTATCAATTTTCCATCTAAATTGATGTTTATTTTTGGTATTTGTCCTACCAATGATGATTATCTTGGTTTTTTCAGTATTTAATACCAAATCATTTTTATTTAGATAGTCATGTAGATTTGTTATTTGCCTTTGTAAACCTATCGGGGTTTTGTCTAAGAGAATCACGTCATCAGCGTAAATGATGCATCCGATTTCTGTATTATTTAAAATAGGCGGAAAACATATTACATTTTTACGATGTGCTGGAATATCAGCAATAAACAGTTTGAATAACTTGGCAGCCAATGGGCAGCCTTGTTTCACGCCCATATTTGTAGATATCTGATTAGATAAGGTGCCTTGGTTATTCAATCTTATGCTGATGACGGTATTTGAATACAACGCTCTTATAGGTTCAATTAAGTTACTGGGACATTTCCAATTTTCCAATTTTTGCCACAATTTTGATCGATTGATGCTATCAAAAGCACCCCGTAGATCAATGAAAGCTACATACAATCATGATTTAGTTCTTAAACTTTCAACTTTCAGAATAGTCATTAGTAGGAGATTCACCTCGACACCAACTCCTTTGGTAAAACCTGTTTGCCGTATGTCCGGAATTTGTTCCATCACAGACCATTGTACCAGCTTCTGGCATAAAAAGGAAGCAAATATTTTCCCAATAGTATCTGACGGGGCAATTGGGCGATAGTTAGTTGGATCTGCCTGATTTCCCTTTTTATAAATGGGAACAATTATTGCCTTGCGCCAAGAGACCGGAATCGTCATTGTTACTGATAATCGTAGGAACAATGATTCCATGAACATTGCCCATTCATCTTCATGTTTTTTCAACATTACATTGGTTATTAAATCTGGACCAGCGGCATGTGAATTTTTCAGGGTCCGTATTACTGCTTTTATATCTTCGGCTGAGATTTGCATATCCCATGATGACAAATTATGTTCAGCAGGTCTTATTTCTTCATGCTGTGAATTTCTGAAGATTTTAGCAAAGTGAAGTTCCCATTGTAAAGCATCGATCCCATTTGACAAAGCAGAGTGATGTCCTGAGTTTCCTGTGTTCAGGATTGGCCAGATTTCTCGAAAATTCTTCTGGACTAACTGTTTCACTAATAGCTCTGCTTTGTCATGCTCAATAATCATTTTTTGGTATTTTTTCAATTCCGATACAATTGTCGACGCTTTTCAATTGCAATTTTGATGGATTCTATTGCAATACATGATTTTTTCAATTTCCTCACATCACGTCGCATGGCCTTTTTTGCTAGTATCAATAATGTTGATGACAGATGTTTATGTTTTGTCCCATAACAGAATGAGAGGCTCTTTCAATGACGAAATCCGAAAGCAAGGGAACATAATCAACCGACATTGATTTGTCATAAAGAAGCTTCTGATTAAGTTTTTGTATTTTGGAACCATTTATCCTAAGGCGATTTCCACCAGCATTCACAGAAAGTGGTATATCATGTATTCTTGTTTCATTTGTCCATTCCACTGGACAGGCCAACCGCAACAAGTTATGGTCACTACTTGACATAGGAGATATTAACAATGACAAATCCTTTTCAAATAGATTTTGGGAAACCCAAAAAAAGTCAATGATTGATTGTGCGTTATGATCCGGCCACGTTTGCTTTGGCGGTTGATCACCTGGCACATGACCGTTGACCATTTTACAGTTGCGATTTCCTAATACGTGGCTCCAGCAGTGCGCTCAACTACTTACTTCATTGTTTGGTGATAGTTTAAACACCTGGTTAACTTGGTCGTATTTGAACCGCGTACAATTTAAGTCTCCAGCGCAGATTATTGAAACATTCTTATAATTCAATATTGCTTTGTCAATAAGATGTTTTATTGAATCCAGAAACGATTTTGTGCTGATTTTTTTCGGGTTCCAATATCCATTTAGGATAAGCAGGTGCTTCCTTATGTTCATATTTTTGTTATTTGTTTGAAGTAAGGCTCCTTGCACAACTGGATTAGGACTAAATGAGTCAATGAGCCGCCACCACATGTTTATCCTAATCATCATCAACAATCCAGAGGAAGAACGCCCCTTTGCGTTTTTAATAGCAGGGTTTAAGAGAATGACAAAACCGTCTCTAGCTGGTGGATCGCTTAACCATGTCTCTTGCAGGCAGATGGCAAAAACCTTTTTTATCTCGACATCAAATCGGTTGAACAAATGAGTAAATCCTCTTGTCTTCCAGGACAGAAATTCCCGAATACTTTCATTTTCAATTTCTGGTGGCTAGTGCCAAGCATTTTTGTTGTTTTGTGTTTTGTATTCGATGGCCTTCTTTGTGCATGATCTTTGGGAGCCTGGAATTTGCATTGCTCGACGTAGATTAGCACATCTTTGTTCTGAATTATTATGAGAGGTGCTCTTCAAACTGGTCATAGGAGTCTCTGAACCAGAACTAATTGGTTCAACCGATATATCAAATCCAAACATCAACAGTTCGTCAGAGGCATTCAGGATAGTATTACGAACAGAAGCTGAGGAAATGTGCAAGAGCACTTGGTCACAACACCGCTCAGTTGCGTACTCCACAATTTTTATATCGTCAGATGTGATTGTTCGAAGTGATGGAATGCAAGAAAATCATTTCATCACATTATTGCGGTTTAAATTCAAATCATCATCTTCTTGATGGAGATTTTTCAGTCTCAATTTACAGTTTGAGGATTTGTTGTCTGATTTCAAGGATGTGGAAGCACGAGAGAGGTAATGAACTTGTCTATTGTTTCGAGTTCTTGTTTGTTTAGGGTTCAAAAGTGATGGTATATTTTCCAAACTTTTCTCAGTCACCGTTGATCTGTATTCAGAACTCCTATCTTTTTGCAACTCAGATGTTAGAATTTGTGGTGGTGGAGCACGAGGGGTTTCAGGTGCCATACATGGATTTAAAGCTTGTCGATCACTTAATGTGTCATCCGAGTATGTAGAAAGATCACAAATGTTAATCAAGGATCCTGAAGAGTGACTTCTGATACTTTCCGGTCCCGAGTCCACTCGTTGACGCTTGCTAGAGGGAGCTACAAATCGCACAGGGTCCTTTTTAGGATTCACTTCAGCATGTATAGTATTAGGAACACTTGATTTAGATGGCTCGGAGCGATTGAACAAGCCTAACCTGGCATCTGCGGGTACATTTCGAATAAAATTTCGTGATTTCTGAAACTGTACATCCTTGTTAGTGACAGGCCTCCTTTTTCCTTGCGCCGGTTTGCGCTGGTTTTGCCGAATTAGTGTGTAGTCGATCTTCTTTGTTCTAGTCTGGATTGACTTGGCTGATCTTTGGAAAATTCAAAAAGACATCGAGGGCATCAGAGAGACTGCACTTTTGGTTTGATGTTCCATTTGTTGGCTCATTATTTGTGCTGGAGCGGGAACAGTGCAGCAAATATCAAGATTTATATTATTTGCTGGCAAGTCCGCATCAGGGCAAAATATAGTTTGAGGAATCGTCATAGACGTCATTTCCACGTCTGTTCCATTTGAAGACTGCTCATATGATTTGTTCACACCTTCAGTTGAGTTTTGTGATGTTATTTTCAATACTGCATCACGTTTTCCTGCAAGGGTTAATGCGTTTTTATGTGACTCGATTTTAGAATTCATCAATGTGGAAGAGTGGCGCATCCATTTCACAGCATCAAGCAAGCCATCAGATAAAGAGTAATTCTGACAATGATGGCGTGCGGCAAGATCGCTAAGCCGCTCTTGCCAACGCAGTGTACGTTCAGCTTCCTGAGTCAACTGAGCTTGCAGAAAATTTGTGGCCGAGTCAAAACTATCCATCTTTTCCTTTAATGATATTATGAGTAGGGTCTGATCTTTGTGGGCTTCATGAAGAGACTCATACATCTTCAAAAATGGCAGAAGAGCTGCAGACAAGGCCGCTAATACATTGTTATATATCTGCATAGCTGCTGCCGAGGAAAGACCTGGTTTCGAATCAGTACCAGTCTTATCTGCTGAACATGTGTGTAGATTGTTCGTTGATTCTGAATTGGAATTATTTGTTGTTGACAAGTTCCCAAATTCGTTCGTCACAGGAACTTGTAAAGATTGCAATTGATTCAGTCGCGATCCACTCTTTCTTGGTGAGCTCTTTGAAGTTCTCATGTGAGTTCTTAATTTGGTTGTAGATGTACTCGTATCTCGCTCCACTTCAGCGTGTAAATAACAATTTTCTTTTAAGAGTGGGCCAGTAATATAGCATTTCCCCATCAAAGCGACATTGTGTTTCTCTCGAGATATTTTTGATGTTTCTGCATCAAGGTTATGGATGTTGCAAGATGAATTTGCTTGAGAACTTTGATTTTTGCGTCCTAATGAGAAACGGCTCGATCGTTGCGTTACATCAACTTCATCAAATCGAAACCGTGAGTGCCTAGAAATGCTTTGTGGTGCTATTTGTGCAGTTGTTTTTGCATTGACCACTCGTGTAGGTATTTGAAACTGATCTTTCATGTTCAAATGTAGAAAGGTCTTTTCAGTCATGTTAATCACTGACGAGGAGCCAGCCAAAATTGTATCATCATTATCAACCGAATGAGTAATCGTTTCTGGTGCTACTGTACATTTTGTTACTTCATTTATATCCTCATCTTGGGAAGCTTCCATAAATTCTGCATCCGTTAATTCGTGGGCAGTAAAAAAAACATCTACTATTTCAGAGTGAATTGGAAGTGGTGAAACTATTCCTAGAGCACTCAGGTCGAGTAAAGGTAGGTTGAGCAGAGTTAATAGTGTTTTTTGTGGTGGAGTGACAAAGGGGACAGCCGCTACATCCGTAGCGTCAGAGGTAGTTGTCACTTCAACTTCACCGACATTATCTGGTGCACTATTGGACCTACTAGGATCTCCAGAATTATTTGAATATTTTTGTGCAACATCAAAAGCTACAGGAGCAACAAAAGAGTTATCAGCGACGTTTAGATCAGCCGATACTTGTGTCGGAAGACTATTTAAGGTTTCCATTTCATCAGACGGGGCAAGAAAGCTAGTTGACATAGCTTCGTCTCTGCCCCCAACTTCTGCCCCAGCTTCAACAGTAGATAAATGTACAGACGCTTTGGGTAAATATTCCAAATCTTTAGTGATTATCAAGGGGGTTGTACAGTCTACTGATAGAACAGTGTGCTCAATGGGTTTGGATTGTAGACAAGGATCCACTAATTGCTTAAATACACTTTTTCTTGATTTTGAGCTTACCTTGGATGTCTCTAGGCCAGAGTCTGCTTTTAAAGCTTTCCATGGATTCTGCATCCGCCGTTGTTGTATGGTCTTTCGTCTTGTTTGTGGCCCCACCTGGCCCCCCGATCCCGATTGTGCGGTCATGCTATTTGTGATGCCGCACCACTCTCCGCACAAACTGCAGTTGAGAGTGACCAGAGGCCGAGATCTAAGCTTAACAGCAGATCCAGTAGGTGCCAAGACAAGACCAGGACCCAGCGCCAAACAGCAGCAAAACAGTTCGTGCCACCGAAGAATGCGCCGCCCTTTACTCCGCGGCCGGGCTTAACACAGCAAGGGTGGTTGAGGCTGTGACTTCAAGTGGAGAAGAGGTCACGTGACTGCACACGTGAGCGCCGATGCGCACTGCCTCCTCCAGGAAGCGAGTGCGGATTCTCTGGCAAAAGTCTTCCAAGACTCGCAGTGCCGATGTCAACAAACGTTCATTCAATAAAAAGCAGCTTCCACAATCGAACAGACACGCCGCTCGGGCGGTTGAGGCTGTGACTTCAAGTGGAGAAGAGGTCACGTGACTGCACACGTGAGCGCTGAGGCGCTCCGCCTTCTCCAGGAAGCGACCGCGGATTCTCCTGGCAAGAGTCTTCCAAGACTCGCAGTGCCGATGTCAACAAACGTTAATTCAATAAAAAGCAGCTTCCTCAATCGAACAGAGGCGCCGCTCGGGCGGTTGAGGCTGTGACTTCAAGTGGAGAAGAGGTCACGTGACTGCACACGTGAGCGCCGATGCGCTCCGCCTCCTCCAGGAAGCGAGCACGGATAATCCTGGCAAGGGTCTTTCAAGACTCGCAGTGCCGATGTCAACAAACGTTCATTCAATAAAAAGCAGCTTCCTCAATCGAAAAGATCACTGCGCCACAAAACCAAGTATGTGCGGAAAAGATCACTGTTCAGGAAAACATCTGTCGACAGCAAGGAAGTTCATGCGGAAAAGATCACTGTTCAGGAAAACATCTGCAGACAGCAGTGAAGTGCTTGCGGAAAAGAACACTGTTCAGGAAAACAGCCGCAGACCGCAAGGTAGTGCGTGCAGGAAAGATCACTGCTCAGAAAAACATCCGCAGACAGCAAGGAAGTGCATGCAGAAAAGATCACTGTCCAGAAAAACATCCGCAGACAGCAAGGATCTGCATGCAGAAAAGATCACTATTCAGGCAAACATCCGCAAACAGCAAGGAAGTGCATGCAGAACCGATCACTGCTCAGGAAAACATCTGCAGACAGCAAGGATGTGCATGTGGAAAAGATAACTGTTCAGGCAAACATCCGCAGACAGCAAGGATCTGCATGCAGAAAAGATCACTATCCAGGCAAACATCCGCAAACAGCAGGGAAGTGCATGCAGAACCGATCACTGCCCAGGAAAAAATCTGTAGACAGCAACGATGTGCATGCGGAAAAGATAACTGTTCAGTCAAACATCTGCAGACAGCCAGGAAGCGCATGCGGAAAAGATCGCTTTTCAGGCAAACATCTGCAGACAGCAAGGAAGTGCATGCGGAAAAGATTGCTGTTCAGGCCAACATCTGCAGAGAGCAAGGAACTGCATGCAGAAAAGATAACTGTTCAGGCAAACATCTGCAGACAGCAGGGAAGTGCATGCGGAAAAGATAACTGTTCAGGCAAACATCTGCAGACAGCAAGGAAGTGCATGCAGAAAAGATAACTGTTCTGGAAAACATCAGCAGACAGCAAGGAAGCGCATGCGGAAAAGATCACTGTTCTGGCAAACATCTGCAGACAGCAAGGAAGTGCACGCAGAAAAGATCGCTGTTCAGGCCAACATCTGCAGACAGCAAGGAAGTGCATGCGGTAAATATCACTGTTCAGGTAAACATCTGCAGACTGCAAGGAAGTACATGTGGAAAACGTCACTGTTTAGGCAAACATCTGAACACAGCAATTAAGTGCATGTGGAAAAGATCACTGTTCAGGTAGACCTCTGCAGACAGTAATGAAGTGCATGCGGACAAGAGGACAAGATCACTGTGCAGAAAAAACATCTGCAGACAGCAACTATGTGCCTGCGGAAAGGTCACTGCTCAGGAAAACCTCTGCAAGCAGCAGAGAAGTGTGTGCAGAAATGATCACTGCCCAGCAAAACATTTGCAGGCAGGAAGGAAGTGCTTGCAGAAAAGATCACTGCTCGGGAAAACATCCACAGACAGCAAGGAAGCACATGCGGATAAGATCATTGCTCAGGAAAACCTCTGCAGACAGCAAGGAAGTGCATCCAGAAAAGATCACTGTTCAGGAAAACATCTGCAGACAGCAAGGACGTGTGTGCAGAAAAGATCTCTGCTCAGGAAAACATTTGCAGACAGCAAGGAAGAGCGTGCAGGAAAGTTCACTGCTCAGAAAAACATCTGCAGACAGCAAGGACGTGCCTGCAGAAAAGATCACTGCTCAGGAAAACATTTGCAGACACCAACAGAGTGCGTGCAGAAAAGATCACTGTGCTGGAAAACATCTGCAGAAAGCAAAGAAGTACATGCGGCAATGATCACTCCTCAGGAAAATATCTGTAGACAGCAAGGAAGTGCGTGCAGAAAGGATCACTGTTCAGGAGAACATCTGCAGACAGCATTGAAGTGCTTGTGAAAAAGATCACTACTCTGGAAAACATCCGCAGACAGCAAGGTAGTGCCTGCTGAAAAGATCACTTTTCAGGCAAACATCTGCAGACAACAAGGAGGTGCATGCAGAAAAGGTCACTGCTCGGGAAAACATCTGCAGACAGCAAGGAAGAGCATGCGGAAAAGATCATTGTTCAGGAAAACAACCACAAACAGCAAGGAAGCGCGGGCAGGAAAGATCACTATCCAGGCAAACATCCGCAAACAGCAAGGAAGTGCATGTGAAAAATATCACTGCTCGGGAAAATATCTGCAGACAGCAAGGATGTGCATGCAGAAAAGATAACTGTTCAGTCAAACATCTGCAGACAGCCAGGAAGCGCATGCGGAAAAGATCGCTTTTCAGGCAAACATCTGCAGACAGCAAGGAAGTGCATGCAGAAAAGATAACTGTTCAGGCAAACATCTGCAGACAGCAAGGAAGTGCATGCGGAAAAGATAACTGTTCAGGCAAACATCTGCAGACAGCAAGGAAGTGCACGCGGAAAAGATCGCTGTTCAGGCCAACATCTGCAGACAGCAAGGAAGTGCATGCGGTAAATATCACTGTTCAGGTAAACATCTGCAGACAGCAAGGAAGTACATTTGGAAAATGTCACTGTTTAGGCAAACATCTGAACACAGCAATTAAGTGCATGTGGAAAAGATCACTGTTCAGGTAGACCTCTGCAGTCAGTAGTGAAGTGCATGTGGACAAGATCACTGTGCAGAAAAAACATCTGCAGACAGCAACTATGTGCCTGCGGAAAGGTCACTGCTCAGGAAAACATCTGCAACCAGCAGGGAAGTGTGTGCAGAAATGATCACTGCCCAGCAAAACATTTCCAGGCAGGAAGGAAGTGCTTGCAGAAAAGATCACTGCTCGGGAAACATCCACAGACAGCAAGGAAGCACATGCGGAAAAGATCACTGCTCAGGAAAACATCTGCAAACAGCAAATAAGCATGTGTGTTAAAGATCACTGCTGAGTAAAAGATCTGCAAACAGCAAGGAAGTATATGCAAAAACGATCACCGCCCAGGTAATCATCTGCAGACAGCAAGTAAGTGCATGCGGATAAGATCATTGCTCAGGAAAACCTCTGCAGACAGCAAGGAAGTGCATCCAGAAAAGATCACTGTTCAGGAAAACATCTGCAGACAGCAAGGACGTGTGTGCAGAAAAGATCTCTGCTCAGGAAAACATTTGCAGACAGCAAGGAAGAGCGTGCAGAAAAGATCACTGTGCTGGAAAACATCTGCAGAAAGCAAAGAAGTGCATGCGGCAATGATCACTCCTCAGGAAAATATCTGCAGACAGCAAGGAAGTGCGTGCAGAAAGGATCACTGTTCAGGAGAACATCTGCAGACAGCATTGAAGTGCTTGCGGAAAAGATCACTGTTCAGGAAAACATCCGCAGACAGCAAGGTAGTGCATGTGCAAAAGATCACTTCTCTGGAAAACATCTGCAGAGAGCAAGGATGTGCCTGCTGAAAAGATCACTTTTCAGGCAAACATCTGCAGACAGCAAGGAAGTGCATGTGAAAAAGATCACTACTCTGGAAAACATCTGCAGACAACAAGGAAGTGTATGCAGAAAAGATCACTGTTAAGGCAAACATCTGCAGACAGCAAGGAACTGCATGCGTAAAAGATCACTGTTCAGGAAAACATCCGCACACAGCAAGGAATTGCATGCAGAAAATATCACTATTCAGGAAAACATCTGCAGACAGGCAATAGAGCATGCAGAGCAGTCCACGTGCTAATAAGGATAAAGAGCAAGTGGAGACATGCGCAGCACGTTTACTAATGTGCTTCTCACGGATGCTTGATGAGCAGCGAAGACTAGCCACTGTATGCTGCTTCAGAAAACACATGCAAGAACGCAGGAAGAGTTGGAATAGATGCCTACTTGCTGAAAGACATAAGGAGACATAATGAGACAGGGAAGAAGCTGTGGTGTCTCAGACCACAGGAGATTTTTGTCCATTGGTGTACACATGCTCTAGATAGAATTGAGTAGCATTGGGAACTAGGATCTCTTTTGGAGATCTGGTACCATTCCCACTCAGTGTAACCAATCCACTTTCGTCCACGCCCTGGCCTAGTGGGAAATCCTCCTCTGAGAGGCTCACACTAATGATGGCCTTTTCTACGAGTCCAACATTCACTATGACTTGCTTGGGTAAGCCCTTGCAAGCATAATCCCCTTTCTTATGGCCCAGCTCCTTATACACAAAAGAACCTTTGGGTGGTGAGAATGCAGGTGGCCAAGTGTTAGGGGTGCCTGCACTCTTCTTTTTGGTGTGCACGGCTGAACTAGATTTTGGAGTTTTTCCTTTGTTCTTTTGGGGACCTGACTTTGAAGTGGATTGGGTTGGACCTTTGTCCTTCCTATCCTTGTTTATTTTTCTTTCTGCCAATTTCTCTTCCGGTTTGGGTGTGCTCGTCTGAGCCTTTTTCTGGACTCAAGTACTCACAAACATGTCAGAAGCCTTTGAAAGCTCCCTAGGATCTGTGATAGTCTTGTCCTCTAGATGCTGGTGTAGGTCAACCTCACAACTGTTCAACACATGCAATCAAATTGTGCATCCCTTTAAATGTGTCAACTTTGCTACCAGTCACCCACTCATATATTTCCACAACAAGTGTGTGAATGCTTCAAATGTCTGTCCAATCTTTCCAAACTCTCTGAAGCTCTTTAGATACTGTTCTGGGTTTTTACAGAACTTCCTGAGGAGGGTTGCCTACATGCATTTTTATAAATGTAAAAATTATTTTTTATATTTATAGAAGATTTTATAAAACATACATAAATTGTAGCCTTTCCTCAGCAGTTAACTGAAGAATTGCATCAGTCCCTGGTGTCGGTAAGCAACTCATCAGAGATGACCCCACAGTACCTCATCCACCTCCTGCAGCAGGAATGCCAACTCAATCTCTTCAAACCAGTCAATACAATCCTAACCCTTTTCATAAACCTGTACTAAATCTTTGGGGATGTGCCATCCAGGCTTCTCCCCGGCACTCTGGTTTGAGCCACTACTGCTGTTCTGGCTAGAGGCAGACCTGTTGCCCTCTTTCTGTTCTTCAAGCACAAGCTTGCACAGCTCTATGGCATCCCTGTCCCGCTCAATGGTGAACTTGTCTCTCTGTTTCTGTTCTTCTAGCACTAGAATTCTCTACTCGAGCAGGAGATTTCTACCCTCTACCTCAGTAACAGCCGGAACAAGTACTGGGCCATTCAGAGATTGTGTGGAGGTCTTGGACTTGCTGGATGCCGCACTAGCCCCTGTCCTCACTGACAGTCTTGAGTGTTGAGAAACCACACTTGCCCCCAGCAGGATGATTGGTGAGAGACACTGCTCATGTGGTCGTCCTCATCATTTACCCCTGCAGAAGGTCTTGTCCATTCGGGTACATGGGGTCTAGCCCGTCACCTGGGGTCTTCTCCCCAACAACCCTTGCTTCTACCCAACCTTGAGGCTGATCAGCAACGCTGGTTTATCAAACCTATTGCTGTGGGGAGATAAGACAAACAGGACATCCTTTGTCATGCCTTTTAAAGTCTCCATATCAAGCTCCATGACTATTACCTAACAGTAACTAAACGTTGCCTGCAACAGTACTTTTATAATTGGGTAACTAGGTTGTGTGCAAAGCTCCAACTGATCCCACCGCTGCCACCAATGTGATGAATCAAATTCTGGGGCACCAGTGGTTCAGGGATGAATATGGTTTCTAAACAATCACTCAACCCCACATCTCTAGTACACCTGAAGGCATCCAAATAGATTGGAAAACAAGTCAATTATAAACCTCCTTGTCCAATTTTGGACGGAATGGCAGGCTATCGCCACAAGGTCATGGATCATGGTTAGTTGCAACACAGTGGAAATACAATTATTACTCAATGATAAAAGGGCCTGTCCAGTCATGGTTGCATAAAAATATCAACTTTATTATTACTACAACAGACAGTTCAAACACACTAAAAAATACAACCCACAATGTAAAGGAACACAGAGGACAGAAACAGACAGAGTTTGTTTGAAAACTCTTCAGATCGAATAATTTGATCCTGGTCCCTTGTACCTGATCTTTTGACCGAGAGGACCTGACTTTTAATGTTTCTCATTATATATCCGCTTGCTATGCCCATGGGCCCTGTTCAAAGCATGTTATAACTAAACAAATCAAAATAAATAAAATACAGTTTCATGAGGGAAAAGAATGCACTCTGGATACTGAAAGGAGGGTAGGCAGTAAAGTAATCAGTCTTACTCTTCAAGGTTATTTGGTTCCAGCACCACAATGTACCTGTTTCCGAAGAAGTTATTGGTGCTCGACAGCATTGAGACAGTTCCAGGGAGCTTCATAGCCCTTCAGACAGAATTAGTGGCAGGAGATAGCTGCGGGTACCAGGCGGCAGGCAATTTGGCAAGCATGGTTGGGCTGACGTCTGCAGGCTGTTCGGCATAGCAGCTCAGGGACAATAATCCTTGTTTCTGTGCTGGTGGGTGGATCTGGAATGCTGGTTGAGGTGGCTCAGATGGCTCTGGCAGTGTGTCAACAGCCAACGGTGCAGCCGGATGCAGTTCAAGTACTCGACTGTCTCGAAAGGTTCCTTTTAAGATGTGCGCTGGATGATGCTTGTGTGGCACTCCTCCTGGTTTCTTCGCAGAGCGTGTTGCGTCCTTTCAAGGAGGAAGGCTCAAAGCTTAGGAGAGTGTTTGCAGACAATGGCCTTATCTTTTGGCACAGACTGTCTGGCATTTCCCACCTACGCAGCTTGCTGTCAGAACCTAGAAGGGCACGCTGTGTTCTGGCTGGGGACCAGTTCTGGAGCTGCTGAATGGGTCCCCTGATTCTGGTATCTCCATCTGTTCCCTTTGAGATGTTTAGGGGAGGGATCTTGCTTCCCTCTTGGAACTCCTGGCCTTTTTTTCACTGAAGTCCTTTGTCCAAAGGAGTCCTTCTTCTTACTCATTTCAAAGTCATCGGATGATCTGCTAAATGAGGGGTCCTGGCGTCTTTCAAAGCCAAATGGGCCCCAGTGATTGGTGTAGGTTAATCCTACCTTAATGAAGTAATCCCAGATCCCCACGAACAAGCAGAGGAGCTGATTTTGGCAAGTGGGACTCGTAAAGCAGTGAAGCTGATTTGGGCCAATGGGACTCATAAAGCAGAGGAGCTGATTTGGTCAAAGGCACTCATCAAGCAGAGACGCTGATTCATACCGATGGAACTCATAAAGCAGAGAAGCTGATTTGGGCCAATGGGACTCATAAAACAGAGGAGCTTATTTGGGCCAATGAAACTCATTAAGCAAATGAGCTGATTTGGTCCAATGGGACTCATAAAGCAGAGAAGCAGATTTGGGCCAATGGGACTCATTAAGCAAAGGAGCTGAGTTGGTCCAATGGGACACATAAAGCAGAGAAGCTGATTTGGGCCAATGTGGCTCATAAAGCAGAGGAGCTGATTTGGTCCAATGGGACTCATAAAGCAAAGAAGCTGATTTGGGCCAATGCGACTCATAAAGCAAAGGAGCTGATTTGGTCCAATGGGACTCATACAGCAGAGGAGCTGATTTGGGCCAATGGAACTCATAAAGCAGATAAGCTGATTTGGGCCAATGGGACTCATCAAGCAAAGGAGCTGATTTGGTCCAATGGGCCTCATAAAGCAGAGAAGGTGATTTGTGCCAATGCGACTCATAAAGCAGAGGATCTGATTTGGTGCAACGGGACTCATAAAGTAGAGAAGATGATTCGGGCCAATGGGACTCATAAAGCAGAGAAGCTGGTTTGGGCCAATGGGACTCATAAAGCAGAGAAGCTGATTTGGGCTAACGCGACTCATAAAGCAGAGGAGATGATTTGGTCCAATGGGACTCATAAAGCAGAGAAGCTGATTTGGGCCAATGGACTCATAAAGCAAAGAAGCTGATTTGTGCCAATGCGACTCATAAAGCAGAGGAGCTGATTTAGCGCAACAGGACTCATAAAGCAGAGAAGCTGATTTGGGCCAATGGGACTCACAAATCAGAGAAGCTGGTTTGGGCCAATGGGACTCATAAAGCAGAGATGCTGATTTGGGCCAATGCGACTCATAAAGCAGAGGTGCTGATTTGGTCCAATGGGACTCACAAAGCAGAGAAGCTGATTTGGGGCAATGGACTCATAAAACAGAGGAGCTGATTTGGGCCAATGGGACTCATCAAGCAAAGGAGCTGCTTTGGACCAATGGGACCCATCAAGCAGAAGAGGTGTTTTGACCACGTGGGCAGGCTCTTGCTTCTTACCCAGTGATGCCGGGCCAGACCAGGCTATACCCGCTACACGAGATAACTGGATATACTCACCCTGACTTCTGATCTGGGAGAAGGCGGTATCCAGTTTGGATTGTACAAATGTATCTTCTACTGCACAATTCATGGAGATCTACAGACTAGACTGCTGAGACTAGTTGGTACCTTGTATTGAGCTGCAGATTAATTGGCTGCGGTTATGCCATGACGCTGCTCCTGCTTTTCAAAGAGTAGCACTGTTGACCATCGTCTGGAACACTTTCTAGGTGTCTCCTATGTTTATGGCTATCCACTGGCAGACGTCCTCCACTCCCGATTAAGCCCAGAATTATGAGTTTATTAAAACTTTCTAAAAGCCTGCAGATTGCCCTGTACTCTGAAATTGCCCGTCTATGGGGGAGTTAATTCCTTATGGGTCCAGTCGACACCTTTTGCTAAGGTGGGTGATTTTACTACCAGGCAGAAGTGCCTTTTTGCTTTGAGTGACTTATGTTATGTTATAGTAATTTGTATTTATACTGCACACGTCACCACCATAGTGGTCTTTAAGCACCAAAACCTTGCCCGTATGGGTAAACTGTGACCCCAGCCCAGGAGTTGGATATGACAAAAGGGGAGCAAGTCAAAGAACGAAACAGACAAACATAGGTCACATAAAGGGAGAGATCACATAAGGTTGTGTGCTAGTGTGTGCTGGGATGTGTGCATAGCAGTATGGGTTTAGACAAAAATAATGGTCATGAAAAGCGAACGGACACTGTCCATATTGTGTAAGTCAATAATCTTGTCAGTTAGTGTTGCAGTGTGCTGTTGGGTCTATTTTAAATCTAGCTACGGATGTGTGTAGGCCTTGTGATGTGCTCCGGAGTCCCTGCGAGTTGTGGGTGCTATAAAAAACAAGTATTCATAATTGCTTCCGTTACCAGGGTTACTCTAGAGACCTGGCGATGCTGAGTCCGCTGACAGAGGAGTCACCAAGACTTGGCTGTGTGCTGAAGGGAAGATGAGGGAAATCAAAAGGGCAACATGACCAAGAATCTTCCCAACGCAGAGCCACACGAGGAGAGCTTCCCATGGAAGGGAGCGAGTGGGTTTCACAATTATGTAATACATCGCCTGACCTTATCCTTTGCTATAGCCCACCATTGGGCATTATAATGAGCCGGGTGCTTTACTGTGCAGTGCAGGATAGAACCACTGCAATAATTGCAAATAAAAGCCCTCCACTATTTCATGAAGTGCCAACAGTTTGCATCAACATAAATGATTGTTTCAAATTAGATGATAGAGGTGTGATTGCCAAGATCCAGCCCCTTCGTGAGAATTGCCCCCCTCCCCTGTTTGGCCGGCCTCAGTTTGCAGCAAATGAGGCGATCACACATAGCTGGGTGGTAAACCAAGCTTCTTGTATTAGAGAGCAAATACACAGTATATAGATTCATCAGCAGGACACACACCAGGATACACGGGGCACTCTCTAGCCCCCCTTAGAGTACAGGTTATATTTATCATATCATAAGCAAACACGAATATATCATAGCACTTTCACAATGTGGGGGTGCTACTTAGCACAATATTGCAGACATTTGGCAAGAAACTGTTGACATCTCGCTTGCGACCTTGTGACGCAGCCTTGCAAGGACATTGTGTTGTATTATGGATAAGCGGCATTCACAGAAACGCTACTGTTATCCCCCATATATGGGGCTAATGTTATACTTGTAGAGAGTAAGTGGAAGGGACGGTCAGATGTGTGCTCTGCCCTAGGAGGGGTTTGGGCCTGTCCGGGGTACTGTGTGCAGAAGGAAGCAGAGGGAAGATCTGAGGATTAAATGTATGAGAGAGAGCCCAATGTAGCATAACATAGTTATAGCATAACCACCCTGCATAACGTAGCGTAGCATGACAATCCTACCTAGCGTAGTATAGCATAACAATCCCGCCACATCAGAGGCATGCCTGGAAAAGTCCATTAGTTGTCCTAGGTTTCGATGTGACCATCATATAACCAATCAGAACCCACGCATAGTGATTATGCAAGTACAGGCTAGCAACACCGTAAGCAAACATCAAATCAACTGCAACCTTAGCCGACTACTGTTTGAATAATGGTCATGAACATGAAAGTTACATGTTAACATATGCTGAAGCTACTGACTGGGTCAATCTCTGCTGAGCTGCCAGTGAAGCTGTGCAATCTTGAAACAGGCCGCAGGATTGCTCCGTGTTTAGTTGCAGTGTGAGCCGTATGCACAGTGAATAGAGTTGACAGTGGGTTCCTCACGCAGAATATAAAAGGGAAATCCAAGGTACAAATGTTACGCAGGATGATGTTATTAGCCACGTCGTGGAAGATACAGGAATCTGATATATATGTTGCAATTTAGAGCTAAGTATTACACATTATTCAATTATCATAGCATAGAATAGAGCTGGGTTTAAACAGGAAGAAGTAAAGGTGTCATTAAGGCAGCCCTCAACATTGAGTGCACTGATGTGTATGGTCATGCTTTGTGCATCGAGGTAGCACTGTTGTATCGGGTCTAGGGTCGAGTTAGTAAAGCGTCAACAGAACCATATTTAAATCGGTAGGTATATAGTTGTTGACTATAGGTTGCGCATTCCAAGTGCGTTCGCTTTCAACCTTCTGCTTCACGCTTCTGCCTACACAAAAACTGCCTCGGGCCCATAATTTAGTTGTTGAGAATCCACATGCAGCGAAGAAGGTTTTGATGAGAATTTCTGACTTCTCAAAAGGCTATTGCCAATTATCCTGCTGGAGCCCAGGGTTGCCTGTCCTCACAATTCCTTCTTATTAGTTCTTGGCCACTAAAGTTGCCTGCTAATTTATTGGCTGTGTTGACAGTCTTGGTTTTCACATGCAGTTCCAATTTAACTAGTGAGGTCATCAGATAGTTCACATGTTTTGACTGAAGCTTGCAGATTGCGACCCATCTGTTTGGGCCAGTGGATTGATATAAGGATCTCAAACATCTGACATGTCAAGGTTGACATTTGTCATGTTCTTGGCTGTGTTCTGGTAATTAGAAAGGCTATCTGCTCATGTAATATATTTTGTACTGGTTTCCAATGCCCATTCTCTCGTTTGGTTCTCTCTTTTTGTAATCTTTTCTGCATATTTATTTAATATTTATTGAGCATTTTACACCCAAAATTCATGAGATCAAATCATAGCTAAAGAAGCTGGGCTTTAAGAGCGATGAAATAGAGCAGAGAGAAAGAGGAAGGGTGTTCCAATGTAACGGAGGAAGCAACGAAAAGGGACAGAATTGAGCACACAGGGACAGTTAGGAGAAAAAGAGATTGAGAGTGTAGCCATCATGAAGGAACATAAAGAGAGAACAAAAATGAGAGCAAAGGAGCAGCCAGATTATGAAGAGATTTAAAAACCATACAAAGAAACTGAGATGAGAATGAGAAGATCCAAGGGGATCCAGGGGAGCACCGGAGACCCAAAGTGAAAGCCAAGGCAGGCAGAAACACAACACGGTTGTGTTTACATGCCGCGGTGTTTCTCCCTATAGCTGATTTCCCATTTGGGGCTCTCGGGCTCCCCACGGGAGGCCCGAGAGCCCCAAATGGGAAATGCTAAATGCTGCAGTGTTTCTGCCTAAATCTGATTTCCCATTTGGGGCTCTCGGGCCCCCCGTGGGGAGCCCGAGAGCCCCAAATGGGGAAGCAGATTTAGGCAGAAACACAACCGTGTTGTGTTTCTGCCTGCCTTGGCTTTCACTTTGGGTCTCCGGTGCTCCCCTGCTTCCTAATGTAGTTGCTAACATGAAATTCTTTGCATTACTAATTGCCGGAACTTTGTGAAGCCACGTGCAGCGTTTATTGTCTGTGTCCTGTCTGTAGGTGAAACATAAACTAACGTTTCGGGGGGAGGGGTTAAAGCCCAATCTGCCCAATGGTCCTTGCACCACTACTCCTGCATATAAATTAATATTGTTGTATGCGGCTTATCACTTCCTTCCTTCAAGCAGAGCATTTAAAGTGGGAGTGATTTACAAGTGATGGCGCGTCAAAAGACCATTGTTTTGGACAAGATGTTCTCAATGTTTCTGTGTTAAGAAATACAAAGGGTCATTTTTACTCTAAATGCACACACAAAGCACCAGTTAACTGCCTAAATCTATTGCATCGTCCAGGCCAATTAAAGATATCACACAAAACAGAATTAAACATTCAGCCTTGCGTTAACATGCTTATATGTAAAACACGGCACCGGAGGAAGAGGAGCCCCCCCACCCACTGCAGGAGCAGTGCCTCGACTGGGAGTGAAGCTGGAGCTTCTCCCTGCTGCAAGGTAGGCCTTTGGGCTCTATCCACCGTTCGCCCTGATATATACATCTGATGCCTAAATAGCGGAGACATATGCGCTTCTTGGCACCACTGCCCGAAAGTATCCTGCCTAAATTCGACTTCGCTCCTAACTGTGTTTTTCTGCCTCTATTGGCGCTGATTCCACACGGTGTATCCCGTGTCCGCCATTCCAAGATGGCCATCCGGCACTCCTAGCATCTTTTCCCTCTGCCTGGACCCACCTCGCCATTGGCCTCCTGGTCCCTCAATCAGCAGCCAGAAGGCGTGAGCCGGCTTCCAGCACGAAGGCCGGCACAAAGGCAACTCTTCCTGTCTTAGCCTGTCCTTGCCTGTCTGGCCATTGGCCGGAACCCCTGCCCCTTCGCCGGCAGCTGTGGACCCCAGTCGGAGACCCCCCCGCATCAGGTATTACATAGCCCGTCGCAAGGAACTAATTTTCTATAATTCGCACTATCACTGTGTTTATCCCGTGTGCCGACACTGATCGCACCGCACTCTAACGAACTCACCAGCCACCTACCTGAACTGCCTACACAGCGCTAGCTGACTCAGACTAACATCGTTCAATCAATACATGTACTTAAATATACTGCTCTTATGTATGACACAGCTCCCTGTGCCCCACCACCTGCTGCAACGCGCACATTCCCAACTATACTTGTAGTAAATACACTGTGAAATTTGCCATTCTGCAACCATACACTGGCTTCTTAGTGACCCTGCCACCCGCCGCTGATGTACTACTTGCATTATTAGTATTTTCGAATGCCTACTGTCTACTCATCACTTTTTAGGCACGTGCAGTACCATTTGCATTTAATTGAAACTTCATACTGCTATTATTTTTGAATGCATCATGTCTACTACTGTGCCCTCTGCCTGATAGTGTTTGTCGCGTAATGCCTTTGATGTGCCACACTCCTGAATGGTGTCTGTGTACTCTGCACTGCTCCCTACTTGACCTGCCCACACTGGATGTAGGCGTAGTATACTAGCATAACCTAACCTGCTCTGCCCCACTAATGATTGGTGCCCATGCAAGTGGTCCTCTGCCTGATCTGCCCACACCTGTTGCTGACATGCTACTTCTGCTTTGCCCTCTGTGTGTCTGCTATGAATGTACCCACTCACTAATGTCTACCATACACGCACTATTCTGACCCCCTCCTAATCTGTGCCCATCTTTATTCTGAAACTTTCTGCAACTCATTCCATGAATGTGCATTGCCTTAGCTAAAACGTGATCTTGTCTACCATTGTCTGTGCACTGCCCTAGCTAAAATTGTACCTGTCCACTGCTGACTTTACACTGTCTCTACCAAAGTGAACCTGCACACTGTTGACTGTGCACTGCCATAGCTAATAGCACTCTTGCCTACCGCTGATTTTGCACTGTCCTAAGTTAATACGAACTTGCCTACTGTTGATTTTGCACTGCCTTAGTTAAATTCGAACCTGTCTACTGTTCATTCTGCACTGCCTTAGTTAAATTCGAACCTGCCTGCTGTTCATTTTGCACTGCCTTTGTTAAATTCGAACGTGCCTACAGCTTGCACTGCCCTAGTCAATTCGAATTTGCTTGTTGCTGATTCTGCACCGCCTTAGCATAATCAAATTTGCCTAGTGTTGCGACGCACCTCCTCCTAGGTGCCTATCCACCATGCTCTTTAGGGCGCTCCTCATACTGTACCACCTTCTGGCCATTGAAGCAGCAACCTTCACCCTGCTACGCATACATCCAACACGGCCGTCACACATTCAGCCATCAGCCACCTTATCTCTCCCAAGCTTTGGCCCCCCGACCCCGCACACGGCGACCCCCACAATGGACCTTATGACACCCACCATAGGCCTCCAGAACCTCAACACTGACATTAACCCATACTTCAATGACCCAGCTCTCTGGCTAAAACATTTTGTTAGTAAACCCACTCCCAATCAACCGTGCTCCTTATCTCTCAGAAACAAAAGATTAGGCATCAGATACCGCATTCATCCCACCCGTAGCAACTACCCCAAGCAAACACAACACACACCACCATGCTCACCTACTGCACTTACCAATACCAACTCCCCTCTACAGAGGTGAAATTTCCGATTATCAAGGGCACCCTCATCAATGCCAGATCCCTCCCAGCGCACGCTCTAGATATAGCAGACCTTATAATATCTTCAGAACTCGACTTCATTGCTATAGCTGAAACTTGGCTTAATGCTGCATCCGGTCCTTCCTTATCCCTTGCCCTACCACCCGGCTTTGGCATCATGAGATGTGACCGCACCTCTGCTTCCCACACCAGAGGTGGTGGCCTTGCCATCATCCACAAAACCACTCTGGATTTAAGAGTATCGACTGACACTAAACTTGAGTCCGCTGAACTACTCAGTCAAACTCGCACTAACACCTAATCAAACAGCCACCCTTCACATAATCTACAGGCCCCCAGGCCCGGACCCTCCATTGTCGACGAAATCTCTACCCTCCTACTTGACAATGCTAAAACTAACTCACAAATTATTATCCTCGGAGACCTCAACCTAGGACTTGGTGACCCCAAGGATCCTACGGCACTAGACTTGGAAAATGCCCTTTCTAACTCTGGCTTCACCCTACACATCCAAGAGCCTACACACTCCAAAGGCAGGACCCTTAATTGGTTAGCCAGTTCTAACTGCAATATTAATGTCCTGGCCAATACCCCTTGCTTATGGTCAGACCACCACATTATCACTTTTAATATTGAAGCTTCCCCCGTATCCCAACCTTGATAACGCTTGCTCTCCCAACCAGAAACAAAAAGGACATAACCAAGGAGAAACTTCTCCCTCTGCTACTCCCTTCGCTTAAAGCTGCCACTGACTCCGGCGATGACCCCACCACTCTAGCTGACATCTATAACTGCAGCATGCTCACAGCTATAGATGCTATTGCCCCCATCAAACTGAGGAAGCCCAAACCACGGGCACACCTTAACTCTTGGTTCTGTAAGCGGATTCAATTCAACACTACAGCTAAGTCAATGCCTAGTCTGGGATGCTGAGGGAAACCCTTATTGATATATTTTTATGTCCAGTTTGTTTACTCTGGATGACTACCCTTATATAACGCCCCTCTCTTAGAATCCCCCTGACCACACTGAGCCAAGAAGTAGGTTTGTTTTGCAAATTAAAAGGTTTATTTGAAAATTAAACAATATATATCTATATCACACTTCTATAAATAAATTGATAATGGATAGTACACTTGTGAATATGAGCAGTAATTAGCAAGAGGTAATCCTACAGTAGCACAGTTCTGGGTTACTTATGAATAGGAACAGAAGAATAAGGTGGGAAAGAATGCTTTAAATGGTTCCAGGAAACGCAATGATGAATGAAATACAGTACAGAAAATAATATGATCACTTTTTCTTGAACAATTCACTCTCCCCCTATGCAATGTAAGGAGATGAAAAGGAGAGCATACAGTTCTCAGGAATGCAAACAATATAATTGCGTTCCCCCCTAGCAAGCTTAGAGGAAAACAGGTAGAAGTTTGAAACACCGGCCCAAAATGCTTTGAATGTGATGACAATTAAGTGAAAAATGTGCTAAAAATGCTTTTAATTCCCTCTAGAGGTACAGGGTGGGTGATATCTAGTTTATAGTAATTCAGGCTCACGTTAGCAATGCTCTATGAGTAACCAGCAGGTTAAAACAAATTTTAGCAAAGGAAAGCAAGAAGCTGCTGATTTTTACACGTGGCTGAAATTGTGCAAAATGTCAAATCGCGGCAATTTAATCGCGTGCGTCAAGCGTAATTACAGAGGCCCTATAAGGAGTTGCAAGTCGGTTCTAGGTTCGTTGGAAAGCCTAGAATCTTAGCTTTAAGATAAAAGTTAAATCTCGTTCCTAGCACACGGTTCCGGGGATACGGACGATTTTGTGAAAGTAATTTTTCGGATTTGAAATTTAAAAGTTCAAAATGACAGGTGACAGTTTTCAACTTTAAAAAGGACCGAATGACACACACGATTCCTATGAGGTAGTTCTAAATAGGTTAAAATAGTTTTAATTAGATTATTTTAAACTAAGAGATTGGTTTTGGCACAGTGAGTACTCACACTATATTTTTGAAATAAGCCGTCAAGGTGGTTCTGAAGTCCTGGCTAGGATACAGCACTGCTTTCTGGATACTGCTACAGGTTCTCGCAAAAATCTTGGCAAAAAATTCAAACAGCTCGTCCGGCTGTTGAATAGTTTGGTTGGTTTTGAGGCCTGCTGAAGAGGATTCAGCTTGTGGAGTCAGGCCTCTCTGCTACAAATTCTGGAGTTAATTTCTGCTCTCTGGAGATTGATGGATTTGAAGTCTGGATCTCTGGATGTGAAGTCTGAAGTCTCCCGGCAAAGCGTCCCACAAGAAATTGGAAAGTGAATGTCCCCACCTGTCCTGCACTGTCTCCTTTTATGTGTTTAGAAAGTGGCTGTGTGCGTGGCATAACTGAGCCTGCCCCTCTCTACTTGTGATTGGCCCAATTCTCCCCTCTCCCATGATTGGGGGAAGGAAATGTGAGTCAGAGTGCTGCTGTAGGTTTTATGGTCCGAGCATCCTCCCCTGGTCAATTTGCCCACAAATCTATATTTGATTCAAATACATATTTCCCAGATACACAAGCGGTTGAAATTACATGTGCATATTATAGATGAATTAAGACAGGTCTCTGTTCAAGCCCCATGTTCCTGCGAGCTGGGATTCAGAAATGACAACATTTTGTGCTTTTCGGTCGGTTTACCAATATCGGACATTTACCAAAAATTACACAAATGTGCGCAAGGAGTATGGACATTAATTGATGAAGTGTCAGATTTTTAACATGCAGACATTTGGAGTAAGACCCTATTTTCTGCTGGCAACCCCACAAAATACACCACAGGGTCCTAACACCTCTTAAAACATGCACAGAAAAATCACAAAAATAATGATATTATTTATATAATTTTGACCAGTCCGCACTATGAGTTATCTATCTTTTTAAAATTATGCCCTGGTCAAAAAGGGGTGTGGCTTCCCACATCACATGGTGGAATAGCTGGTTTATCCACTTCCCCCAAGCTCAGCTGGCTCTCACAGGCATTGCCCTTCCAGTTTCTCCCCAGAGGAAGCCATTTACGACCCCCCCAATATAACATATGCCTGAGCCCAGGACAGGGCTTTGTTCAACTTCCTGCAGTCTGCAGGTACCCCTCCCTTAATTCAATCAGAGAGGTGTGATCTCCTTTTGGTGGGGGCAGCAGGATGCAGCCAGGCCTGGGAAGAGTTGTTGAGCCAGTTCAACTCCCGTCGGGGGTAGTTGTCAGGCAGAATTCAATTTCTTTAAGTCAAGCTTCAGCTAAATGTCCTGTTTGTTCCCAGTTTAAATCAAACTTAATTTTTACACATGCAGCTAGAATGCTGATTCTAAGTTCAAAACCATGACATTTAACAGTTGCAAACTATGTGGCACTCAAAAGTAGGTCACTCATTTAATTTAAACATTTTGATTTTAGTGGTTTTAAATCCAATTTCAATTAAGCTGCTGACATCCACAGCTCAGCCAGTTTTGTTATAAACATTGTTGTGGGCTCTTCATCTTCCCAGATTTTGTATGCACACAACACTTCATTCTGCCAGATGTCTGCTTGTGTTCAGTAAGATTTTTGAATATCCTGCAATGTTCGAAATAGGCACTTTGAGCTTGCATTCAGGAAAACAAAGGTGATTTTAAGGTGCTTTTGGTCTAACAACACTGTTATTTTTTCCTTTGACACCACCTTTCACCCCTGGCGCTTCCGGTCCATCATGCTGGCACTGGTGGGTGGCAGGTTAGACAACCATTTTGGTGTGTGCGCACAACCGCGCGGTTTTCCTGGTTCTGGGATGGAATGATGGGCGACGACAGCTCATCCCCACATCCACCCTGTCTAATAATTCAACATGGGTCAAAACCCTTGAAAGTTCATACCACGGTTAAGAGTACTCCGCAAAACTAAACGCTGTGCTGAAAATCATTGGAAAAGTCACCCTTCTGACGCGCACAAAGACGGCTTCTTCTTGGCTTCGCTCACCTACAAAGCAGCCATCATAGAGGCGAAAAAAGAGTCCCTCAATAACCGCATCCTGCAAGCGGACTCCAACTCCAAGGAACTCTTTAAGATCCTAAAAGAGCTTGAAACTCCTGTAACCCCCTTCCCCGACACCTGCATTAAAGATAGCAAATGGTGTGCTAACATTCAGGCAGCACTACTGAACAAAATCACCATGCTTAAATCTAAGATCACAGCTAAACAAGACAGTCTGAAACTGGACAACCATCCTCCTAACCCAGCTGGGGCCCTCTCACCCGACTTGCACAATCGCAAATGGTTTGTCTTCTCTCCGCTCACCACGGCGGAGGTGGAAAACATTATCCTGAGGATCAAACTATCCAACTGCCAGGGTGATCCCTGTCCTGCCCCTATCATTAAGGAATCGGCACATGATCTGGCCCCGTTTATCACATCCTTCATTAATGCTTCCTTTAAAACAGGAACTGTTCCTGACAACCTCAAGGACGCATGGGTGATCCCCCTGCTCAAAAACCCTCCCTGGACCTGAGCATACCCACCAACTACCGTCCTATTACTACTGTCCCGTTCCTGCTACAAATCCTAGACCGTGCAGCATATCTGCAAATCCAAGAGTACTTGGAAGCCAATAATCTTCTAGGTCTCAGACAATCCGGATTCCGCCCCAAACATGGAATTGAGACAGCTCTACTAGACTTAAAAACTCAAATTGAAGTTCTAAAGGACAACAACAAACTGGCCCTGTTACCCTACTCGACCTCTCTGCGGCATTCGATTTGGTCAATCACCAAATCTTATGCAAGCATCTGCAATCTGCCACCCACTTCTCTCCATCAGCTACGGCCTGGATCAAATCATTCTTGAATAATAGATCTATTCGGGTCTTTTCTCAATCTGCAGCTGCAGATCCCTCCCCTATTTTCTGCGGTGTCCCCCAAGGCTCTTGCGTGTCGCCAACTCTCTATAACGTTTTTACAAAAGCGCTCTTTGATGTACTTGACTATCTGGGTGTCTCTTACACGAATTACGCTGACGACACCCAGATACTCATTCCCATTACTGGAGACTACGTGGCTGACACCAAGGCCCTTAATGATGTCTACTTGGTCATCCAAGCTTGGATGGCACAACACCAACTATGCCTCAACGATGACAAGACGGTATCAGGTAATATTATCCCCATATATATGGTAATTTTTCGGCGATATTTTTGCATGGCGAGATTTTTGTGGCAACATTACTACATGGAACCGACAAGACTGAGCTCCTCATCCTGGGCACTACGCAATGCCTCAGTAAACTTGAACCGTCTTACCAATCATTTATCATCGACGGCAACACTATCCAAGTCTCGAAAGACATGAAAACCTTAGGCGTCTACCTTGAGGCCACCTTATCCGTATCCGGTCAAACTAATGCAGTCAGATCTGCCTCAGCATCCACCTGCAAACTCATTGCAGCCTGCAGGCCATTTCTGACTACCCCAAACACGGTCACACTGGCCAGAACCCTCATCATGGCCAAAATCGACTATGGTGGCGCCCTCTACCTAGGTACTAGCCAAGAGAATCTGAACAAATTGCAAATAGTCCAGAACAACGCCATAAGAGCGGCTCTAAACATCCCACAAAACCACCACATCTCGGAATCTAGATCCAATCTACACTGGCTACCTGTCAAACAGAGTATATCATTGAAAGCCTTAAGCCTTACCCACAAATGCCTAGCCAACCAAGCCCCCCGTATCTCTGCAGCCGGCTATCCCGCCACGCACCTACCCGCCCACAAAGAACCGCCCAGTCCCACCAATGAACTATCCCTAGGTTCAAACTACAAAAAGCGGGTGGATCAAGGTTCCCCGTCCTAGCATCCAAGCTCTGGAATGCTCTCCCCCTTACCATTAGATCAGAAGAATGTTTTAGTGCCTTCAAGGCCAAAACGAAACCCTGGCTCTTCACTCAGCCTTGAAACTCAGACCCCTTATGTACCCGGGAGCCTTGCCCTAGCAAAGCGCCAGTTCTATTCCCTACTTTGTAAATGTTGCATATTACTGTATGCTCTGAATATGTTGTACTGTATCTATAGTTTGAATTTATGTATGCCCATTATGTAACCATGTCTGATTTGCACCCTGATGCCTCCGGGTCGGACGGTGCGCGTTACAAATAAAACAAATACAAACACAAATACACCAAAAAGCATTTATTTTATGTACAATGTAACATTTTCCTCATATTATGTATGATACATGCCTTTGTCAAACATTGAAACACAAACAGGTAACCATTTCACACATAACCTTTTGTTATGAGTATTTAAGTATTGAAAGTATATTTTGAACATCCATAGACAATTTTAGCCATCTAGTTAATTGCATTCTGGTATGTGAAGT
Source organism: Ambystoma mexicanum (assembly GCF_040938575.1). Taxonomy (NCBI): domain Eukaryota; kingdom Metazoa; phylum Chordata; class Amphibia; order Caudata; family Ambystomatidae; genus Ambystoma; species Ambystoma mexicanum. The sequence continues at coordinate 1,512,929,116 of NC_090922.1, forward strand.
CTTGCATTCACGGTGGGGCGAGCAATGCCACAATTGTACATTCTTTGCCAGGCATATTTCTATACGCATTAATACATTTGTGTGAGTACTTAAATATTTATTTATTTGTTGGGCATTTGTTAGGTGCTGATACAACAAGTAAATTGCGTTTCAAAGAGCCCACAAGGTAACAGGGAGCGAAAAGGGGACAGAAAACAAGACTACGCAGGATGATAAAGACAAACCTACTAGGCCTTTTGAGCATTCAGAGCGTGCAAGTGCAGAGAGAGGAGAGGGGAAGAAGGGAGAGGGAATAAGTGCTGGAGTGCCCATACTCGTGAGATAGCAGCAGGTGTAAGTGCTGTGAGAAACCTGACGGTGTCTCACTGGCTCATCCCCGGGGATCTGTCATCCAGGTGGCCAGGACACGGCCATCGCTATTGGATCCAGTTCCTGCCGGTGGACCAGTGAGTGAGGATAACTTGAATGGCAGGGTTCTCGGGGAGTGGGTGCGGGACACTGGCGGGTGAGACAAGGTATACCCCTTCTGTCAACACCTTTTCCCAATCCTACTATGTAGGACATTCAAAACCACTGCCTCCCCCCCTTTTTCAGACACAAACGGTTTTGCACGACACACCAGAGAACAGACTAACACCAGAGCTGTTTACCTGACATGACCCAATGCAAGGGTCAGGCAAAGTCAGGCAACTGATCAGAATCACACACACCTGACAGCCTTTACCTTCCCCACAGGGATAAAAGGTGGAGCAAGATAGCACAATACAAGGAAGGCAGACCGCACAAAGAGGCAGCTATCCAGACAGGCAGTTCAAGAGGAGGAGAAAAGTGGCAAATATCGAGAGGCTGACAAGGAGAGAAATGACCTTGCCCTTTTCGACATAGACCCACGAAATCTCTGCAGAGGAAATCATAAGACCAAGGAAAATGGCCCAAATGTATTTCAACAGATGTCAACGGTACACAGAGCATGTTGCTGCTAATAATGGAGTGTGAGGGAAACTCCTGCTTCCGTGGTACCAGCCTTGACTCCAGTTACGAGGAAAGCCAAGCGGTTCATCATAGCCGGTGAATCGAGGGGAGAGTCTACAAGAGCTGGGCTGTGGTAACTGTAAGACTCAAAGTGGCAAGTTGAACTATGTTAAAAAAAAAACGGTAAAAGTGTTAAGGGGAGACCAGTTGCTGAGGGAGCCAGCACCACGTGGGTATTAACTCGAAAGACTCTGGTCGATACCCATCTGAGTGAAACTTCAGATACCAGGAGGGCATAGCAGAGCCATCAAGATAGGTCAAAGTGGTCATACAGGAAGTCAAGCAAAATCCATGTACAGTTGAAAGCCTTTGACCTAAGAACTGTAGAGAAAGAAAGGGAAGTGAATCCTGCCCCATGAGAAAGCAAGGGAAGTGAATCCCGTAGACATTGAATGTGAATTTGAAGTTGGCAAGAGTGATCCCGGAAGAGGGATGCTGACGAGAAGGCGGTAAGTCTAAAGTCCCAAGAAACAGTGTGTTGACAAGCTTGAACCCAGCTGATGGATGTCCACTGGAACTGTATAAAAAGGCATTAAGATTTGTGAAGGATGGAAAAGCCATGAGTGAACCCGGTGGAGGAAGGTTGAAAGCAAAGAGGGGTCAGCGCCCAGAAGAGGGGGACCCAGGGGTGAAAAATCCTCATCCTAAGTAAATCTAGGAAACAACCTTTCATTGTCTTGAAAGAGACTTTTAAGAGAAATAAGACTTGGCCATCAAGTGGAGCTGTCATCTCATGCTGGTGAAGCTCGAGTGTGTGCTGTGCTCTATTTATTATTTATTTATTTGCATTTGTGAAGCACACTTGCAGCCCAGAAGACATCGAGGCGCTGTTACGGAGGATACACAGATACAAGATTACATACCGGTGCCAGATGGCTCTTAGTAACAGTTTGGCAGACATATACGCAGTGGAGGAAACAGATTTAGTTTACACAAAAAGTCTGGTTTTGACACCCTTACGAAAGGCCGCCTTACCCCGTGCTCAAAATGTGGTGAAGGGAGTCCCAGGCTACCGCATCCTGACACATTATTTGTAAACACTTCTTTCTTTTCTTGAGAACTATCCCACACCCCTTTCTGTATTAGTTGTAAAGTTGTGTGGCAATAGGTTTCTTAGTATAGGCCCTTTTGATTTGACACAACACCACTAGGGCTGCCTTATTTTCATTTGATGGCCGACGCTGGCTCCCATCTTAGATTTAGGTTCAGCTTAGGCATTTTTCCAAATTGCATACAGGTAAATTAATACCCATGACCTCTGATCACTTTTGTCTGCCTTTAGTGTTGCCACCATTAGTTCCTTGCTGTTCTCAAGAATAGGAAGTGGTAGGGAACATGCGTATGGGTCAACGTGGTAGGGAAAATGCGTATGGGTCAGGCCTACAGTGGCAAAGGCCAGTAAGTGCCAAGGCAAGTGCTGTGGGTAAGAGGAGGCTGAAGGCAATTGGGTGTGGGAGGCCAGGACCCTGAAGGATACATAAAGGCCCTGGTCACCAATCCCAGCGACCGTGCAATTAGCAGAGAAGGGAAGAAGGGAAGGAAGGGGTGAAAAGGAAAGTCTTGAGGAGCTTCTAGAATTTGAGGAGGTCTGGCTTAAGACAAAGAGGAAGGGGGAGGCTGTTCCATAAGAGGGAGCCAGCTGAGGAAAGTGAGCGGCCTCTGTTTAACAAAATACTTCACACACAGAGCTGGTACCAGAGGAACGCAGAGGTCTAGAGAGAGAATATTTAGTGAGAGCAAGTTGCAGGAAGCATATCCCCTAGCCCCAGACAGCCTTATGGATGAAGCAGAGGGGTTTGAACTGGATCTGTGCAGCAACTGGGAGCCAGTGAAGAGATTTTGGGGCAGGAGAGATGCAGTCCCTGGGCTTAAGGACAATGATAAATCTTGCTGCCCGATACTGGATTAGCTGGAGGGGTCATAGAGAGGAAGAGGGTAGATTCAAGAGAAGGCTATTGCAGTAGTCTAGCCTAGAGAGAACCTTGTATTTATTGGTTGCTTGTTAGGTGCTTATACAGCAAGTAAAATGCAGTGTCAAAGCACCCACAGGACAAGGGGAGGGAACAAAGGAGTGAAATACATCACAAACATAATATTTAATAAGGGCAATGGAGGGGGAAAAGGAAGAAAGGACAAATCTACTATGCCTTGTGAGTTTTCAGAACGGGCAAGTGCAGCATGGAAGAGGGCAGATGGAGCAAGTGCTATGGAGTCCGAGCTCATGTGTGAGCCAGAAGAAGTGCTTGGATTTTTGAGTGCCACATGACCTGGGGCCACATTAGGTGTAAGTGTGAACCTCTACAGCAGAAGGTGAGTGCAGGCAAGTGCTGAGGGTAGACAGGAGTTGAGCCGATTTGTTGTGGGAGGTCAGAGACCCAGAGGATGCATAAGGTCCCCGGATACCAAATAAGCAACTGTGAGATTAGCAGAGGAGATAAGAGGGAAGGAGGATGTAAGTGACTTCAATCCAACAATCCAACTAAGTCAATGCCTAGTCTGGGATGCACAATGGAAGCCCTTATTAATATATTTTTATCTCAAATTCTTTGAATCTGGATGATGAACCCTTATATAACGCCCCTCTTTTTGAATCCCCCTGACCTCACTGAGCCAAGAAGTAGGTTGGTTTTGCAAATTAAAAGGTTTATTGGAAAAAATTAAACAATATATCTATATCACACTTTTATGAACAAAATAATATCTGATAGCACACTTATGAATATAATAGTGGTCAACAATGGGTAATATTACAATAGCACACTCTCTTTAATCAATGGGGAGTTGGTATAGAAAGGATAAGGTACCAGAGAATACTTTGTATGGTTTCAAGGAAATGCAAGGTGGGAAAGAATGCAACACAGAAATAAACTTGATATGATTTCATCAAGAGATAATATAATCACGTTTTCCCCTGTGACTTCTCACTCCACCCTTATGCAATATGAAGAGATGGAAAGGAGAGCACACAGGTTTCCAGAATACAATCAAATGCAGTTCAGTTCCAGTTCCCCCCAGCAAGCTTAGAGAAACAGGGATGATTTTAAAGCAGGCAAATTCCTTTTAAATGTGATTGCAATGAAGTGAAAATATGCTAAAAATTATTTTAATTCACTAAAGGAGATTCAGGGTAGGTGATGGCTACTTTGAATTAGTTCAGGTCAACACTAGCAATGATTCATGAATGATTATCAGATTGAAAACGAAATTCAGCAGTTGCAAGCAAAAGACAGCAATTTTGACAGGTGGTGAAATTGAGCTAATTTTTCAATTTGCTGCACTTTTTCCGCATGCGTATATCGCGATTATGGAAAAACTATAAGGAGTTGGAATGTCGTTTTGGGTTTGTTGGAAAGCTTAGGATCTAAGCTTTAAAATTACGCTTCTAGGACGTGCGGTTCAAAAGATACGGATATTTTTGTGAAGGTAGATTTTCAGGATGACAGATGGCGCGTTTACAGATTTGAAATCACAGAATGGACACACAATTTCTTTGCAGTTCTGGTCAGGTTGAAATGGTTTAAATAAGATTATTTTAAACTAAGAGATTGGTTCTGTACAGTTCTAGGCTGGATACTCACTCCTAGTTTTGGACTGGAAGGGAAATGGGCCTCGTCACCGATCTGGTCAGGTTTGGACTTCACTCACCACCTGACGGTCCAAGGCCTTCTAGGTTCTGCTCACAGCACGCTCTCTGGTCTACTATCGGCACTGCACAATGGTCTGGTCTGGGTCTGATGGGTTCTGGATACAGCTCTGCTTTCTTGCTCTGGATCTGGTTCTGGCACAGGGTTCAAGCCAGAAGCAAAACAGCACGCTGTTGAATGGTTTAGTTAGGTTGCTGGATTCTGAGGCCTGCTGAGAAGAGTTCAGCTTTTGGGTTAGGCCCTGCTTCTCCAAGGTTCTAGAGTTTGGGTTCTAGAGTTTTGGTTCTGAAGTCTGTCTGGAATCTAGAGTCTCAGGAGTCTGGAGTCTTTGTCTGGATATGGTCGGGCAGAATTCTGCGCAGGAATCGATGAGCAGTGAAAACATGAATGTCCCTATCTGGGTCTCAGTGGTTCTTTTTTTGTGTTTCCAAAGGGGGTGTGGAGGCTGACTTTCTATGCCCAACCCTCTGGGGATCCTGATAGGTTAAAGGATTTACTGTCCACTGACTGGAGAAAGGAGCAGTTAGTCAGAATGAGTCAGAGTGATGCTATGTTTATGGCTTGGCTGAAGTCCCTCTCTTTTGCATTTACTTAGAAAAACAATTTTTCATAACCAAACATGTTTCCCAGATACACAAGTTGTTGAGAATACATGCACATATCACAGATTAATTAAGACAGGTCTCTGTTCAACCCTGATCTTTCTAAGAGCTTGGGTTCAGATATGACAACGTATTCATGATTTTAGTAGGTTTTGCAATATTGGTTTTGCACCAAATCTTACACGGAGATACACACCCTCTCTGAGCATATTACTGTACGTTTTCAATTTTCTAGTATAAACAAAGTGTCTACAATATTAATAAATACGGGGCTTGGCCTCAGAACACCCCACAGCGTCCAAATTAGTCTCAAACTGTGGGTGCATTTTTCATATTAAGAATCTCAAAATTGTACATTTCTATCAGCAGGTTACAATTAGTTATCCGTATTCTTATAAAACATATATTTGCCTTCACTTCAGTACACCCATTGGTTTGTCCCCACCCCTAGAAGCTTGGCTTGACTCAGAGGTCACATGTCTTATTTCTCCCAGAGCAGTTGTTGTTGTCACACCCCAAATCAGCATATTCTATTCAATTGAAAGAGTCTATTGTCGTGTGTTCCTGCCAGCATACCAGAGTTCCATTCTCCATCTAATTAACATGACCATGCAATCTCCTGTGTTGTTGCTGAGAAGACTAGGTGTGAAGGCTTCCCAGGGACAGCAAGCCTGTTGAAGTCTTACTTAGCTACATAAGGTTACTGTTCTGATCAATTGCAATAGAGTTCCATATGAAAAAAAAATACATTTATCACTTTAAAATAAGCAACATGTCTTTAAATCAAGTCTCTTTCAACATGAAATCACTGTGTGGCACTCTATATGGCATTTTGATAGACTTCTCTGCTTTGGCTTATTTAGCTTCTGCAAGACAGCTCTCCTGTCAGGAGTAGGAATAGCCAGCACCTGTCAGTGGCGAGCACCGGTATTGCACCCATTTTTGACAGCTGTCTTAATGTCTTTAACATGGGAATTTGTCTTAATAACATATGATTCTTGCTGACGTGGTACTGATGTGGATTCTTGCAGTAGAGTAATGTAGGACACCCAACAAGAAGTTGTATCCTTTTGGTGGTTTTGTGAGCCATGATTTTAGCAATTTTAACGATCAAGAAAATTAATTCCCAAAAGCTCTGGGTTGCTTTTGGCAATCAGTATTGCTATTTCCAAGTGGTTTCAGGCTACTGTGTTTGTATCCCAATGGTGTTTTAAGGCAGTGATCTCCTGTGCTCACTGACATGGCAAAAGTGGGTGGCAGCCTATTTTTCAGATTTTTACTGCGCATTTTTAGATGTTCTCTGGCGAGCAGCATACTTTCTGGCGGCCATTATGATGTTTCCGCTGCCAGTAATGCACAGTTCTGTTGTAGGGCTTGGATGAGTGGGTTAAAACATCCCACAATGAGGTAAAAAGGAAGGACTTGAGGAGCTTCTGGAATTTGAGAAAATCCTGCTGAAGGCGCAGATGAAGGGGGAGGATGTATCATAGGAGAGAACCAGCTGAGGAAAGCGAACGCGCCGGCGCCAACAAGACCAGCGAGTCTGTGCGGGTATATCTGCCAGACCGAGCTCACTTCATTCAGAGATAGCTAAGTAGCCACGCTAGTGCTGGTGCTTATTTAGGAACTGGTATCAGTTGAATTAGTTTAATAATTGTTTTAGCTGTGCTTTAAAATATGTTGTAACATCCAGATTCAATTTTTAGCCTGTGCGCCAAATTACGTGTTTTTGAAAATATATTTTTTAAAACTTACTTGATTTATTTCTATTGCATTGCATTGCCTTGCTAGTGAAAACAAAGTGGGCTAGATTTGAAAAACCTGAAGACTAGTACTTGGGCACACACAAGACACGAGACAGGAGTGAACTACTGCCCCCAGAAGGCTTGTAGTCCTCCTGCAGTACTTGTTCCGTCCACAGGCGCAAACGCGCTGGCGTGAACAAGACCAGCGAGTCTGTGCGGGTCCATGCGCGTTCGTGTAGTTCGGCAGCTTACTCTCCTATGAAACGGTTGCGGGGGTAGGTACAGCCTTATCCTTCTAGTATTTCCTTCATCTGGGGGATACCATGGCCCAGTCCAAGGGGACCTCTGATATAGTAGAGAGTGTTTGCTCTACCCCAAATGATACCTCCAGTAAACATAACCAAAATAATACTGTCAACATTATGAGAAATGCTAATGTATATACTGACTTAACCATTACTCTGCTTAATACTCGATCATTACCCAAACACTGCACAGATTTCCATGATTACATTCAAGAGTATCAGCCAGACATTATGTGCCTTACGGAGACATGGCTTACAGAAGCTCATGGACCGACTATAGAACAGGTAACCCCTCCTGGTTACGTGTTCTTAGGGAAGCATAGAGAGAATAATATTGGGGGCGGAGTAGCTATAATATGTAAAAAGCAGTTGGGGTTTTATGAGGTCAAAATAGAGTGCACTGGATGTGATATCATCCATGTGAAACTGAGCACAAACCCTAATTATAGCTTAAATTTGGTCTTACTTTATCATCCGCCAGGAGAAGTATGTGAATTCAATGATGATTTAGTTAAGTTGATAGCACCCATGCTGACCACAAATTCAGGGTTGGTAATATTGGGTGACTTCAATTTATGGGAAAATGATAAAGCAGATAAGAAAGCACTCCTCCTGGAAAAAATGATGAGTACTCATCATTTTACCTATCACAATACCGAACCAACGCATAATAAGGGACATATCCTTGATTGGGTTGGAGGGGGAAATGTCTAATTTGGGCCTATCTCTACCCTTCCATGTATTTGGTCGGATCATTGTGTCTTGACATGTCGCCTTGGATTACCAGTTAAATCCATAAGAGTGCATGCTAAAGCACATAAGGTCAGGTCACGGAATTTTAAGAACATCACGCTTGATATTTTAACATCCAGTATGGAATTACTGTTAAGTAAAACAGACGATTTGGATGATCCCGAGCGACTTATAAAAGTTTATAATGATGTAATGTTAGAAATGTTGGATAAACATGCACCTATGAAAGATACAACAGTTAAAGATCTGCCCAATCGCCATAAGTGGTTTTCACCCGCTCTAGCTGAACTTAAAATCACTAAGAGGCAAGTCGAACACACTTGGCAAAAAAACAAAACAAATGATAATTTATTGGCTTGGAAACACATTGAAAAGCGTTATAGAGTGATGACTACAGAGGCTAAGAAATCCTTCTATGACGCTCAAATAAACCAAGCCGGAGATAAAACAAAGGAACTCTTTCACCTTTTCAGGCTATGGGAAAAACCTACTGTCTGTAATCCCTCAATCAAACCTACTATAAACAACTGTAGTAGAGTTCAGAAGGCTTTCGCAGACAAATTGTCAAAGGCACAAAAGAAAATTTAACAGGGAATACTCACTTCCCCTTTGCCCAATCCTCTGCCAATACCTAAAATACCTTACACAGGTAACCCTATTAGTACTTCAGGTAATTTTAACTTCGTAGAACCAAACTTAGCTGAAACATTGAAGCTATTGAAAGATATGCGTCCCACAAATTGCCCAGGGGAAATCTTTCCCTCAAAATACATATTGGAGCACCAAGAGCTGTTTGCTCCTTTTCTCTGTCGGTTTATAAAGTCTTCCTTTCACACAGGTTCCATTCCTCATTCCATTAAGAATGTGGCGGTTACCCCCCTGATAAAAAAGCCAGGCCTGGATCAATTAGATGCAGCCAACCTAAGACCGATCACAAATACACTATTCTTCCTTAAACTTATTGATAATGCAGCGACTTCGCAGCTACAATCCCATGTACTTAATTCTATAGGCATATTACATGTGAAGCAATCAGGGTTTCGAAGCTTTCATGGAACGGAGACCGCTCTATTGGATCTCCAAACATATATGTTGGGTAAACTGGAACATAGCAAGTCGAGGTTGCTGATGTTATTAGATCTTTCGGCAGCCTTCGACTTGCTGGACCATAAAATCTTGCTCAACAGAAGGGCTTCGGTGGGTGGAATTTCTAAAAATGCTATTTCTTGGCTTAGATATTTTTTGGAGGGTCGCCAGTCTCATGTCCATTGGGGTGACTGCGCTTCTGAGCCACAGATTATCACATGTGGAGTCCCCCAGGGGGCATGTCTCTCCCCCCTGTTGTTCAATATTTACATTCTTCCGTTGTGTGTTGAGTTGGAATCCCTTGGGATCTTCTTCTGTAATTATGCAGATGACTTCCAACTAGTACTGAATAAAACCGGGAACTATGAGGCTGATCAACAAACGGTAGCCGAAGCATACAACATCATAAAACAATGGATGTCAACTAATTGGCTCTGTTTGAATGCTGCTAAAACTGAGCTGATGCTTTTCGGCTCCCAGCATGCCCAATACAAATTTAGCCAAGACTATAACTGCTTCATGATAGAAGGTGCCAAAATTAAATAGTCAGGCACATGTCACAGCCATCTCTACCAATGCCAACTACCATCTAAAGGTACTTAGACAGGTAGCCCCATTGATATCGGTAGAAAATCGCATAAAACTCGTAAGAGCAATAATATTGCCTCGCGTGGATAATTGCAATGCACTGTTGGGGGTAGCTAACAAGGCTGACATTCAGCAGCTACAGAAGGTACAAAATGCAGCTGTCAGAATCATCTTCCAGATGAAAAGCTCAGAACCCACCAGTGCGGCTAGAAGAAAACTTCATTGGCTTCCAGTGGCATCCCGGATCCAATTCAAAATACTTACTATGTGCCACAAGTGTATTTTTGGAAACACTCCTGCATATTGAAGATCAACGCTTATTAACCAACAAGAAGTTTATGCTCTTCGGCTGGATCTTTTTTGATCTTACCCTGGATAAAAAGATCTTGTGGTCTAGGACGAGCCTTTGGTGTCCGAGGCGCGCAAGCCCGGAATTCTCTACCGACACAGATGCGCAAGATTGAGAATCATCTTGTTTTTCGTAAACAGTTGAAGACAATCCTGTTTAAATAGAATAACCTTAGCTCTGACTTTTGCTACTTCTATCCCTCGGTGCCTGGATGCCTGCGGGCTTTGGTGCCTTATAAGTGTAATTAACATAACATAACATAACATCGACCACCTACCCTCTGTATAGCAAAATGCTTTACACAAAAAGAGTTGGCACTAGAGGAACGTAGTGGTCTGATGGGAGAGTATTTAGAGAGATAAAGTTAGAGATAGTGTTGTCCCCAGGCCCAGATAGCCTTGTGGATGATGCAGAAGGATTTGAATTTGATCCGTGCAGCAAGCGGGAGTCAGTGAAGACTTTTTAGGGCAGGAGAGATGCGGCCCCTGGGCTTAAGGATAAGTCTTGTTGCTCTATTCTGGATTCGCTTGAGGGGTCGCAGAGTGTAAGAAGATAGATTCAGGAGGAGGCTATTGCAATAGTCGAGCTTAGAGAGAACCAGGGCTCGGCTAACATTGATCCAACCCTGTCGTACCTCAGATCCAAGTTCACCCGATAAATCCCAGTCAGGACCCTGAGAACTAGGCAAGTTACAGGTACGTTTGGGAAACCGAGTCTTGGGTGCCGGGAAATCCTTTCCGGTCCAGGCAGCTTGGCAGTGGAACAACCTTCCATTGACAATGGGAGTAGAACCGAACTACAAAACGTTCAGGAAAAATCTGAAAACCCACCTTTTTAAGTAAACTCCTGACTTTATAGTCTCCTACCAGCACCCTGTTCACCCATCTGAATCTGTCTGTCTGTTCCCTGATGCCTGCGGGCTATCTGCGCATTACAAATACAAATACAAATTCACTGGGGAAGGGAGAAAAGGGAGATTTCCTTTGAGAAGGAAGAGCTGAAAGTGGGACTTCTTGGCAATGTCCTGAGTGTGAGGGAGAAAGGAGAGGGACTCCAAGGGTTCTGGCTTCAGAAGAAGGATCAGGGGGAGAGCCGTAGGAGGAAGGCCAGAATGAAGGGAAGAAGGAGGGAGCAGGGGTCCTGATGGGAAGGATCTCAGTTTTACAGGCGTTGAGGCAGTGATTGTGAGAGGTGCACCAGGACTGAATGGCAGATAGTTAGTCAGGGATGATGGAGGGTGCAAGAGGGTCAGAAGGAAGTTTTAAAAAGAGCTGTGTGTCATCTACATTACACTGGAAGTTGGGGAAGTAGGAGATGTAGCGTGCAAGCTGAGCATTCTAGATCTGAAAGAGCCAAGTGGAGAGGATAGAACTCTGGGGGCCACCACAGGTGGAGAAGGAGGTAGGGGAGGAGAAGGTGCCCAGGATTACTTGGGAGGAGCGGTCAGTTAGGAAGGATGTCAGCCAGTCTGGTGCCCGTTCTGAGATACCAAGGGCATCATGGAGCCTTTGTTTGAGGATGAATGGTTGACTGTGTAAAAGGTAGGGGAGAAATCGAAAAGAACGAGGACAGCTGGAGAGTTGGAGTTCAGAGATGCGTGTACTTCATGAGTGTTCCGAAGAGCAGTTTCCATGCCTTTGGATGCTCAGAATCCAGATTGATGGTTGTGGAGACCACCAACAAGTTTGGTGTGCGAGTTGAGTTGGGGCAATGTCAGCTTCTCCAGCAAATTCCTCAGGAAAGTATTGATGGAAATAGGGCAGTAGTTGGCAGGGCAGGTAGGGTGTGCACAAGGGAGTGCTTAAGGGCAGAGGGGAAGATCCAGTGACAAAAGAATGATTGCAGAAATCAGGAAGTGCAGGGGCAGGAGAGACAATGTTATCCTTGATGGTCCAGGAAGAACAAACTTGTTTAGAAGAGGCCTTCATGGAGAGGAAAACTCTGGTAACATCTTCAAGTGTGACAAGGGAGAAGAAGGAGAAGGAGGAAGGAGGGTGAGGGGGTGTGGGGTGCGATGGGGTGGGAGGGTGGCTAGCAAGCGTGTCCAGGATGTCATGAGTTTTGGTAGTGAAGTGAGTGGCCAATGCATTGCAGAGGGCCTGGGAAGGAGAAGGGGAGGAGAAGACTGCAGAAGGGTTGGCTAGTTCCCTGCAGATCTTCAAAAGTTCAGCCATTTTGTTGGATGCACCGGAAACCTGTGCCTGTATGTGGGCTCTTTTATTTGCGCGGATAGAGAGTCTGTATTGTCTTTGGAGCAGGTTAGTTTGTCAGAGGATGAGCCTGAGCTTTGCACTTCTGTTCTGCTGCCGTGCACTTTCGTTACTGGGCCGCAAGTTCGGAGTCGTGCTAGGTGTTAAGCTAAGAGGCAGGTTTCAGGCAGATCCTCATAACTGGGGCCAGAATGTCAAGTGTATTGGTGATGGACAAGTGGAGGTTGCTGAGGTAGACACTGAGGTGGGGTGATGGGGGTTGCAGGAGGAAGCGAAGGCTGCAGCTGACACTCGTTTCATCGGACAGGTGCTAGTGAATGTGTTTGGCAGGGTTTTTGGGGGGGTGCAGTCAGAGGGCCAAAGGAACTCAGGTGGGATGAGAGGGGGGAATGGTCTGACCAGGATTGAGGGGTTCTAGTGGTGGAAAAGAGAAGACAGAGTGTATTAGGGCATCCAGAGTGTGTCCAGCCAAATGGGTTGGACCAGAAGTGAGAATGGAGAGTGAAAGAGAGGTGCAGGGGTCAGTGAAGAGAGAGGATGCAGGGCCAGGGGAGTCCAGTTAGATGTTGAAATCACCCAGGAGGAGGAGGTTGGATTTGCATGAAAGTATGGAAGAACAGAAATCAGTCCATTCATAGAGGAACGGGATGGTGGTGCCTGGAGGAGGTAAATGGTTACAATGGTCAGAGTGGAGATGGGAGAGATTACCAACTTGAAAACCATGCTTTCAAAAGAAGTGTAGAGCTGTGTGGGTAAGATGGAAGCAGGAACCCAATCAGGGAAGATTAAAGCAACCCCCCTGCCAGTGTGGGGAGTTTGAGGTTCGGAGATGATCTTGAAGCTGTCAGGAATGAGGGAGTCAAAAACAGTGACTGAGCTGGCATTGAACCATGTGACAGTAAGAGTGAGAATGTCAAGGTCAATGTCTTCAAGAAGAAGACAGATGTCAGAGGAGTGTTGGTTGGCTGAATGGGCACTAAGAGTCACCAGATTAAGTTGGTCTCTGTCTTTGAAGGTTTTCTGAGGTGGGGTATAGGGGTGTTGTACACCAGTCAGAGGAGAGATAGAGAGAGTAGTAATGGGAGATATAGAAGAAGATTGGAGATTAATGAGGGAAAGCAGAATCTGGTCAAAGAAAAGGAGGTTGGGTTGAGGACTCTGGACCAGCATAGTCCCTGTGAGGTAGACATTAATGAAGTAACGTGAAGATGAGAAGCCGGCCAAGAGGACTTCCCATTTGGTGCCACCATTAACGGTAGAGGATGTTGAAGGCGACAGAGTGGTGATGAGATGGGGGGTCCATAGATCTGGAGAGGGGACATCGAAGAGGATATCAGTGAGGATCTCTCTGGAGAAAGCACTGACATAGGTGTTGGCGATGGGAAATCCAGGATTTGCACTCAGGGTGTCCTTTTTGCACGTTTTCCTACCAGACATCGTGAGAGAGAGGGATAGGTGATAGTGTAGCAGTTAGAGAAGATGGGTGAGATTGAGATAGCCATAGGGGCGGCAGAGGTTAGTCAAAGAATGCAAGAAGAGTGGATGCACAGCACAGTCCTAGTTAAACTCACCAGGTGGCCTAGTAGAAGTAGTCGCAAAAGCACAAATACAATCTAGAAAGGAATAGAGTTTCAAGAGAGAAGAGGTGCACAGATGTGAAGTACATGCAGCCTAAATTTGATTTTTTTTTAAAGGAGGTACAAACTGCAAGAGCTGCACAGATGTGAAGTACACAAAGACTAAATTTTATTTTATTTTAAAAAGTCGAGCTTCTGCGCTTCATTGAGCTTATGGGGGAAAGTGAGAAAAGGGAGAATTTCTTTGAGTCGAAGAGGACTCCAAGGTTTCAGGCTTGAGATGAAGGAGAAGGGACAAAGCCCATAGAGAATGGCCAGAGTGGAGGGAAGAAAGAGGGAGCAGGGATCCCAATTGGAAGGATCTCAGTCTTGTTGGCATTGAGGCTGAGATAGTTAGAAGTGCACCAGGACAGGATGGCAGATAGGCAGTCCAGGATGATGGAAGATGCAAGAGGATCTGAAGGAAGTTTGAAAAAGAGTTCTGTGTCATCTGCGTAACACTGGAAGTTAAGGGAGAAGGAGGAAATGAGGAGGGCCAGCGCTGAGTGAGGTAATTTTTAAAGAGCCAAGGGAAGAGGTTGGAGCCCTGGGGGACCCCACAGGATCAGAAAGAGATAGGTGAGTAGAAGGTGCCCAGAATAACTTGGGGCAAACAGTTAGTTAGGAAGGAGGTAAGGCAATCCAGTGCCTGCTTTGAGATACCCAGGGTAGCATGGAGCCGTTTTATGAAGATGGAGTGGTTGACTGTGTCAAAGGGAGAGGAGAGATTGAGTAGAATCAGTACAGCTGGAGACTTAGAGTCCAGGGATGCAAGCAGTTCTTCACGGGTGTTCAGAAGCGCAGTTTCCGTGCCTCTGGATGTTCTAATCCCGACTTATGGTCTTGGAGACCACCAACAAGTTCAATGTGTGAAGTAAGTTGGGGGAAGGCCAACTTCTCCAGGAGTTTCCCAAGGAAGGGTGTGATAGAAATAGGGTGGTAGTTGGCTGTACAGGCAGGGTCTGTTGAAGTTATTTTCAGGAGGGGGCGCACATGGGAGTGATTGAGGGAGGAAGGGGAAACAACCAGTAGCAGAAGATTGGTTGCAGAAATCAGCGAGTGCAGGAGCAGGGGAGCTAATGTTGTCCTTGATAGTTCCAGATGGAGCAAGGAAAAAACCTGTTCGGATGAGACTTTCATAGAGTGGACAATGCTGGTGACCTCGTCTGGTGTAACAAGACCATGGGCCTCATTACAACCTTGGCGGAGGACCATGGTGCTATTAGCACCATGGTCCATGCCGCTAAGGTTGCAATTCCGCCATGGTGGATGGCGGAATTACCGCCCCATTCCAAGGTGAGTGGGGCGGTAATTCCCCATTCACCAATGGCCCCTTCCCCAATCCCATTTTTGCCCCATAGGGCATAATGGGAATGGGGAAAGGCGATAATTACGGCACCGTAAATTACGGTGCCGTAATTATCGCCAAGGTCCCTTTGCGGCATGGCTTTTAACGCCTGCAAAAAGCAGGCGTTAAACAGCCATCCTGCAAAGGGAACCTTGTAATCAGGCGTTAAGGGTCGGCGCCGTTTACAGCGCCGTAAACCCCTTAACGCCTGAGTCGGAATGAGGCCCCATGTGTGCACTGTTCAAGTTATCTTTATAAAAGAGTATTGTTGAAAGCCAAACGTGGGTGTGAGAAGGGAAAGGATGAGAGGTCAAGTGAGTCTTCAATATTTTCTCAGGATGTGGCGGGAGAGTTGACAGTCCTGGAGACTGGAGGGGTTATTTTTCCTGGTTCTGGCTCTGTGCTGCCTTTTAGGACACAAGTCGAGGATAATTTTTTCCAGATGGCGGATGCAGCCCCTGTTGAGGGCATTTGAGACAGCATTAAAAGACAAAAGTTTGCTTGCTCTAATGTTCGACTTTTATGATTTCACCCCAAGTTGTCATATTTCCAGTGCAGAATCATACCCACACGACCACGGTGGTCAGTCATTTTTTCGAGAAAAAAAAAGTCGAATGACAATTTTTTCGAAAAAATAATGTCGAAAAAAAAAGTCGAATTCCGTTTTTTTAAATTATATATTTATTTTGGGGTCCGGGAGTAAAAAAAAATATGGGTAGAACAAAAAAGAAATTTAAAAAAGGGGGGTTGGGGGGAACCCCCCATTTCAAATAAAAAATGTATTAAAATAAATCTACTTTTTTTTTCGACATTTTTTCGAAAAAAATGACTTTCGACATTTTTGCATTCGAAAAAATGACTATAAACCCACGACCACATTAAGGTGTCATTAAGCCGACCTCTTTTAAATGGATTTTGTTTTTCATATTATATTTCATTATATCTTGTTTGGTTTAAAAGGTGGCACCCTTTATACTTTGAAGCATAGCAATTGGAAATTCGCCTCTATCTGTTTATTTTTATGACTTGATTCATGTTTTGAAAGGCATATGCTCATTTGTCCTGTGCACTTACTTCTAAGGGGAATGCTCAATTGTACTTTCAGATATGTTCATATATGGTGTATGAATTCATTGGGTGGCAGCTTTTGATTTTGGCTGTAGCAGTGGTGATCCCCACACATTTTACAGTAGGAATAGGAAAAAACTCCAAATGATTTACAGGAAGGTATAAACATATAGCATCTCAGCAAGTCCCCTAACCTGCTGAGCTGTCTTTGCTGCATTCTGCTATAGGATTCTCTGCTACTCCTGCACCCGCAAAATAGATGTGACCTGCCACTCCCTCCAATCAAGGGTCAGGTGGTTCATTAATGAGGCTCTCTTCTCATTTTGAAGTGAGCTAATTTTGCAAGATGTATGATAACACATCACCAACCTAAACCCAGCAGGGGATTAAACAGACATTTCACAACAGCCAGTGATTTAGATGAGCATGGCAAGGAGATTGGGTGCAACTAAGCACTATGCCCTGATCTACTCAGCACCTTTGTATATATTATTGAGCCCCCCCACAGTTTTTAACCACTTGAGCCCTGTTCATTTTGTTAACATTTGAAGACCTGCACAACTGGTTACTTCCCTTTCTCAAGACCTCTCAGGTAATTAGACTCTATCTTGCTATAAGGCCATTCTGCAGTAGCGCAACCTGCCCTGACGTGACATCCTTGGAAACTGATTGGTGTCTATTTCTTTTGAAAGCCAAAATAATAGTTAGCTGTACCTTCTAAAATAAATGTGTTTTGCTTGCTTGGACAATACGGTTAAATATATACAAAATAAAAAATAATCAATTGGGAAATGTCGACAACAACAGCAGTTACCTTCAGTTAATAAATCAGCAAATTGCGGTACCGTTATTAGCTCTGATGTCCCTTAACGGGTCACCATATTTTTGCAAAGCCTTCCACAGTCAGATGGTCTTTTCAAACAAAGGTTTTCAGGAAGACCTTTTACAAAATATATATTTCTACCAATTATATGTGGGAAGAGATTTATCCCGTTCCTGAATTGCAGAGTGGTCTCAAATCCTGGCTTCTCCACTTAACCAAAGTGTGTGCTCCTGGTCAAATCCTTTTATTTCACTATGTCTTGTCTGTCTATATAAGGTACAAAATGTCTTCCATTTAAAAAAAAAAAAAATCCTCACTACTGCGATTTCCACATAGCTAGATATTGACAATGACAATTCATATACTGCACGTCGAAGTGTATTTGCCTCCTGGCTTACTCACGGCAACATGTTTTTAGTTTAACTGCCCCTGATACCTTTGCATATTGTAGACTCATTCTGTAATATGATTTTCTTTAATATCACTAATGTCCACATTTATGCAAAGAAGGGTTATCCTGACACATCTTTTGCCTCCCAAGCACCGCTGTTCCTAGGGCCCCCTACTGGTGGCCATGACAGGCTTGAGAAACTGAGCTTGAGAATGGCCCTCGGGGGCAGAGAGTGAGGGGTGGACCGAGAACATGCAGGCAATGGGCCATCACGGGTGGTCAGTGGAGGGCATTGGGGCGGGTGGGCTCCACCATTGAGGTGTCTGTCGTGGCTGGGTCTACAGTACATACTTAGTAAGCCCTGGGAGCAGTTTGCAGTACACGATAAGGGCTACGTCTCCTGGAGCAGCCTGTGTTGCTATGATGCCTGTATTTCATACTTTTTGTTTTCTTTCAAAATATTATTAATTTGTATTACTTCTAATAATTCATGTTTTACTTGCAGATAATGAGATGTGATTTCTCCTTTTATTCTGAAATGGTGTCCTCTGTGAACGTGTTAATTGTCCCTCCCACCACATCCCGAAAAGACAAGTAGAGTCTGGTGGTCAGTTTGGGCATTGGCCTTTAGTGCTCTGGGCCTCTCAGACATTGGTGCCAATTGGATAGCTAGGACTGCATGTGTTTGTGTGCATGTCACATGGCATACCCTCATGCTATATGACTTACTATAGAAGTGTATGGGGCTCCCTTTTTTCAATGTTACATTTTTGACAGATGGGAACGACCCCTCCTTCCGGCCTTAGTCTCGCCTTCCTCTTGATATGGTTTTTTATATCAACTTAATATAAATTTAATAAACAATGTTATTTCAAAGATAATGTCTATTTGATAGCAAATGTATATTTCTTGATACAAAGTGTTTTTGTAGTTTGATATTAAAAAGGACATAATTTATATCAGTTTGAAATAAAGTGAATATAACATTTATATACAAATGTGTCTGGGAGTCCACGTGTGCGCTTCCGCCTGTTGGAACTCAAAGTGAGTTGTGAGGAGACTGCGAATGTGAGGGTTTTGTCGTGGTGATGCGTTGATGACGCGGGAGTGGTTTTTGTTTTTAAATATATAGCTGACACCATGATTTCATAACACTTTTTATATAGATTTAATATAAGTTTAGGCACAGTAGCCGACATCATGATTCACAACTCACTTTGCCCTTCAACAAGCAGCAGCGCACACACGTGCTCCCAGACACAGTTTATATAAATGTTGTATTCACTTTATATCAAGCTGATATACATTATATCCTTTTTTAATATCAAACTACAAAAACACTTTATATCAAGAAATATTCATTTGATATAAAATAGATATCATCTTTCATATAATTTTATATTAAGTTTATATTAAATTGATATAAAGAATCATACGAAAAGGAAGGCGGAAGTAAGGCCAGAAGCAGGGGGCGTTCCCACCTGTCAGAAATTGAACATTGCAAAGAAGGGGACCCCATATACTACTTACTTTACTTAGTTCTGGGAGCCATCCCATTGTATATATGATGATAGTTGTTTATTCGTAGAGCTGCATGCACAAACATTGATATATTACTCAGCACCATGCCTCAGACTGCCATCATACACAAGGAGCAGGTCAAAAGGGCACAGCAATATGCTAAGCTGGTTGAGCTATCCTGTACCCCTCCCCTCAGGCCTCCAATGCATTGTTTTACAAGCCCCAGAGGGGCTGAGGGTGGCAGGACTAAAAATGGTGCAGAGTCTTAGTGCCCCCCACCTGCTTTCTGGCAAAGGAAGCAGGGGCCACTGTGATGGTGACCCCTCAGGAAGGGGAAATGGGGCAATAAAAAGGTGTTAGGGCAGGAAAGAGAGGAATGCCCCTGTACAGGGCAGTCTATGTAGGTGATATCAGAGAGACAATTGGGGCCTCCGTATGTAGGGGCGGCGCAGAGGGAGCAGTCTCTTTGCACGCTCAATCCCCAATGCGCCAGGAGCAACTCTGTCTTAATTAAACCATTAACATCTAACATTTAGGAGCTGTGACTTACTTGAGTTGTTATTGCGGGCAGAGAAGAGCTGAACTGCACCACAGTGGTGCAGTGAACGGTGAAGGCGTCTGTGGATTCTGGTACACAGGGATGCGACATTGGCAACAGAGTGACAGTGAATCGCAAAGGTCGAAGGTGCAACTCCTGATTGCAGCTGATCACCGTGGAGCTCCAAGCAGGTGGCCCACAACATTAGTACTGCCTTTGTGCTCTGTGCTTATCCTTTAAAAATCACATCTTCACTTTGGGCCAACCTTGACTCATTGTTGTCTCTGTGCACGAAAATGTTTTCCTGCGTCTCCAAATTCTTACAGCCTTGGCCTCTCTCTGAGGTAGCTTGGTTAATTTCAATGTGAGTCAGCATCCATTTTCCTGATATGGCAGTCCTTGCCACGTTACATATTCCTCTATAGCAAGCGTTTTTGTTCTACCTTGCGTTACTGCGTATTTACAGTAATTGGTCAGTAAATGACTTCATCTACTTTAGATCCATGATCACTTTAGCTTTAGGGTCATTTTACTCTTAATGTTCCAGTTACATTGTTACTTCGTATTTTCATATTGTTTCAACATAGTTCTACATATCTACTTCATGACATCACTTTGTCCGTGTCAGATTTCTTTTTTTTATTTTTATTTGATTTAGTTGCGCACAAATTTTAAAATTAGTATAGAAAAATACATACAATTACAATTCATATAATACATACCAGAATAGAACAAGCAAAAATAAACACAAAATTGACCCATTTTAGGAAGGGTACAGATTCATTACCACACAAGGTGTTTTTTTTTAAATTTAGTTAGGGCCACACAGTAATTGATTCCTTAACTTGGTGACCCTAAATCCTAGACACCTAAAAGAAGAGCAGCCTAGGCAGGCCACAACAGAGGCGTATTGAAAACAACCCATATGTACTCTGTGGTAGGTTGAACACTACCGTTTTCCATAACACATATTCATATTTACATTTCCTTTATATGTGGTAATATTATTTGGAAAAATTGTACTAGATCAATCTGAACCCTCCCACGCATATGTGCAAACAGCATTTGCCATATTTGATCACTCGGGAGATCTATGTGAATCGAGAACACGTTATTAAAACATCTTGCTCGCGCTTCATTCAAGGCTCCACATTCAACTACCAGATGTTGTAGAGTTTCCCTTTGTTGTAGAGACAGTGTCTGCAGTAGTTTTGCTCACTTGTCAGCAATTTCCATTTACAGAGGACATCACGCGTGCTCCATAAATTAAGTCTAAATCTTAAATAATCAGAGCGGATCTTCGGTGACGGGTATTTTAATAAGAATGGTGATGTCATACCATAGCGCTTCATTCCAAACAACCAGATACTAAAGTCTTTATATTGGGTACACCTAGACAAGTTCCTGGACCAGTCAGCTTGATATTTTTTCACCTTAGCTCGGTTAGGGTTCCGAGCTAACAAATCTAATGAGATATCAGCTTCTGCCAG
Source organism: Ambystoma mexicanum (assembly GCF_040938575.1). Classification (NCBI taxonomy): domain Eukaryota; kingdom Metazoa; phylum Chordata; class Amphibia; order Caudata; family Ambystomatidae; genus Ambystoma; species Ambystoma mexicanum. Next base: position 1,512,950,225 of record NC_090922.1, read on the forward strand.
GTTATTCATGACATCGTTTTGCCATGTTTTTGGAAAGCCATTACTTGATTTAAGCAGATTGTAGCCTATTATTTCTAGGATGTTTCCACTCTTTAACCCCATCCTACATTTACGGAAAAAAGTGCACTGTCTCCACAGTGCCTGAGCATAAAGGGAGACCAAGCCCAGTTCATAACGTAAAATCACTATTGGAATGCTATTTGGAAGGCCAAGGGTCTGCTTCTGAATATGTCGCTTCTAAGGCATCCCAGTAATGCTGATTCCCCAGATATCTTCCCTCTGAGCCATATCGGATGATCGGTATCACCTTCATTTTATAGAATAGTAAGATATGTTTCAGAGAGAATTTCCCGAATGTATAAATCAAAATATGGGGCTGGGAAATTAGTTGCTGGAGTTTGTTCCGTGCTATTGCCTCGACATCACTCATAACATGTCTGTTTTTAATAGTGACCCCAAGATAGTTGTATTGTGTGACATTTAATAACTTAGCCTCTTGCAGGACCCAAGAATGGACGGGACGGTTGCTCCCTACTCTAGGGGAAGCAGTACAGTTCAGGGTTTGGGATTTCGATATATTAATTTCCAAATTATTAGCCACCACATAACCACACAATCGAGACAACATACGTTGGAGGCCATGCAGAGTTTGTGACAGCAAAACAAGATCGTCTGCATACAACAAATACAGAATTTTCTGCGGGCCTATCTTCGGGGCATCGTTGTTACAGTTCATAAATTCGTGGCCCAAGTCTAACATAAAGAAATTAAATAGAAATGCTGCCAAGGCACATCCCTGCTTTAAGCCCCGTTTTGTTGGGATTTCCAGGGAGAGCTTGCCATCGAGAGTGATCCGCACTCTCATAGATGTTTTAGTATGGATTAAAATTATTAAAGCCATAAGCGACGACGGGCATTCATATGCTTTTAGTTTTTGATACAACAATGATCTATCAATTGAGTGGAAGGCGGCTCTTATGTCTATGAACGCCATATATAGAGTCTGCCTTTGCTCCGCTTGCTGGGACTGTATCATGTTCAAGGCGATTATGTTTGGAATAGTTCCAAGACCCTTTACAAATCCCGATTGTAGCGGATTCAGTAGGTTTTTGGACTTCATCCATAACTGTAGCTTCTGCAAAATTAGCCGACAATACAGTTTACCAGGGACATCCAGTAACAAAATGGGTCTATAACTGCTCGGGGCTTGCCTATCCCCCTTTTTATAAATTGGGATAGTTATTGCCTGGGTCCATGAACTAGGTAAGGTCTGAGTTACATTTAAAAGCAAAAAAAATGTAAACAAAATTGACGCCCATAATTCCGGGTGTTCTTTAAGGGTGATATTAGATAGCCCATCAGGGCCACTTGCTTTGGAATTACTGGCAGTATTAATTAGGTGTAAAATATCCAATAACTCAAACTTCAGATGAAACTCCAACGGGTATCGCAGGTTCCCCTGGGTAGAGATGGTCACAGGTAGGGCGTACAGAGAAGTAAAGTGCGCCAGCCAGGTATTGGTGGAGACTGCCCTGGCATATAAAGCCAGTTGGGGTGCAACAACCACGTGATTTATCACTGCCCACATTTGTGCGATGTTTTTTCTGGCCAGGATCTTTAACATGTTAGCACCATCCTCTTGGTACAAGGCCGAGCGATTTTGTTTAGACCAGTTCCTATAGGTAGTTCTTAATTTAGTAACTAGCTGTTTTCGCAAGTGGACAGGTTCATTTTGAGCTTGTCTCAAATCAGCGCGAAGCTGTGCTTTCTTTACTTTAACCGCTCTATCATACACATGGAGGTGTTGGATAGGCTGCGTGGGCTTGCGTTTTTGCTGTTGAAATACTAGGAACACGTCGGATTGTACGTTTTCCACATTCTCAGGTTGTATACCAAGATCTGGCAGCCCTAATCTTAGCAGCTGTTCAAGCTGAAATTCTTCTGACTCTGAAGAACACCCTTTCATCGATACCTTAATGGGAGGGCTAGGCCTTGAGCCGATAGCCCACTTTGCTACAAGAATATTATGATCACTCGCTTCAGATTTCACAACCTTAAAGTTCGTCATTGCGGCCACAGGCCCTCATTCACATAAATGTAATCTATGACTGAGTTACTTTCACCTTTTTGCCATGTCGAGACCGGGGGGTGTCAGATTTGCAGGCCCCATTCAGAACAACCAGGCCCCTCGCTTTAACCAATGATGACCATCTTCTAAATCTCCCTTCATTGCGGTTGCCTAACTCACTCAGACAATTTAGGTTCAAATCGCCTGCCAACACCAAGGCCCCCACATTTGGTGACACCGCTGCCAGGCCTAGAATTGAATTTAGGTCATGGAAGAAGCTCTCGTCTGTCATGGCAATCGGGTTCCAGTACACATTCACAATTGCGTAACCCATATCCCCTGCCATAGCTTTGACCAACAGCATGATTTTATTAGGCATTGCCCACAGTTCAGAGGTCAAGCCTCTACCCAGTTTTACCGCTGTCAATAACCCCGAGGATGGGCATCCTACTGCCGGTTTTAGGGCTGGATTTAGGTACACATCGTGATTATCCCAAATGGGGACCGTGGTCAGCCAGGTCTCTTGTAAGAGCACTATGTCACTGCTATTCAAATCACTATGATCACTATTTAGGAGATGAGTGAACCCCCTTAGTGTTCCAACTTAATAGCGTTACAAGGTTCACTCTCTCCTGCACCTCACATTAGTTCAGAGCACTCAGGCGATCAGAAGTTCCAGTAGTCATCCTATGGGGTTCCTCGCTCTATTACTTTCAGCAGTACAACCTTTCTGCCAGCTCTCTTGGGGGCTTTGTTTGTTTAGGTCAAAAGTTGGATTTGACTCTGTATACAGAGCGAAGCCCAACTTATCAAGCTCCGCTTTAGCCTGCCAGATAACATTCTGAACAACTCTGGATTTTAGCCAGATTCTTACAGAGTTTAGCTGGCCTTTCACTGTGAATTCCACTAGTGCCATATCCGAGGATACAATATCTTCCAGTAGTGGAATCTCAGAGAATATAGCCATCACTGCACGTCTGTTCAAATCATATTGTGTAGATGTCGGTCTCCTACAGGCTAGCACCAGTGAATATGCAGCAGGCTCGTGCCTGTGTAACGACTTATGAGCCTTCCCCTCCCCATGAGAGGGTAGGACAGCCGGAGTCGATACAGATCTTTGATGACTTGGCGCTTGCATCTTGTTTAAAGCACTCTCTATTAAAGCCATAATCGCCCCAGACATATGTGCCAAGTCACCAGTATTTTCTTTTTGGTTACGTTGATCTTGATTTTGAGATTGACCCACTGGGGGTGACAAATGGGGCTGAATATGATTTTCCTTCTATTCAAACTCCTCTCTCTGGCTTGTATCAATTACATTCAGCTTACAGGATTGCACACTTTGGACCACCACTGGGATCTCTGGCCTACTTCCTCCTACCCCTACTTTAGGATCACTCACATCAGGGCAAGAAGTCCTATGTGAGGGAAAAGCTAGCGGGGCGGGCCAACACCTACCATATAGGCATCTACAGCTTTCCATATTACGGCCCTCTGCACCTCCAAATAGGCCTCTGCTGTTTTTGAAGCATTATTTGACTGTGAAGAAGCCTTTTTTGGGGTAGTTTGCACTATCTTTTAAACACTGCTGTCGTTACTACAGTTTTGTTTTTTTTGACAGTGCTTCCATTAGTTCCTACAGAAGTGGGTACTCCATTGCATGGGCAGGGACAAAGTTAAGGGCCAAATTTAATTTCCCCTGGGCCAACTGTTGGCATTTTTTGCTTAATCGCCTGCAAAGCAGATGGGGCATTCTGATTCAGGAACAGGGATAACCTTAAAAAACTGTTTCAATGAAGCTTTGTCTATATTTTTAGGGATTTGTTGGTTATTAGGTAGCTTTTTTCCACTTGGATTACTTTTTTTTACCACTTTTCCCAGCTGGTTGAGGGGCCGTTAATGCTTTATGTGGAATTACCCCTTTACCTTGCTCAACCGCAGTTGCGACTGAGGCCACATTTGGGCAAGGGCCCTATTAGTTCTGTTATCCAACCCCAACTTTAAAACAGTTTACTTCTGATTTAACTACCTGGATTTCCTTATCAACATGTGAGTTTTTTTTCAGGTGTTGCTATATACTTGCGGCACACTCTGTTTGGGATGCCACAGAGGCCATGCACACTTTCATCTCTCCTGTTGTGGTTCTTTTGTCAAGCCCCCTAGACATTTGTCAGGCACTCCGCCCTTGCCAGGCTGTAATGTTTTCCAGGCTTAAACCCTGAGCAGCTAGTTTCTGTTCACAGGCCGTCAGGGATTTCACCATGCTTGACATTGCTAGGTTCATTGCATGTAGTGTAATTCCCAGCATACCAACGACTGCTGGATGATGACAGAGGTGTTTGTGCTATGATTATTAGTTATTAACTTTATCGGGGAAGACACCTCAACAGATAGAGAAGGAGAGTCACATATACTACTTTCTGAAAACATTATTGGGGAGGCAGTCAGATTTTCTGGGAGCAGATTATCTGAACACACAGAGTCGTTTGCATCGAGGTCGATTACCACCTCATCAGCAGCTTCCTTTACTTTCCCAGATGTAGCTGCCAAAGTATCTTTACTTGGCCCTGTGAAAGGCAAAGAGTCAATCAGAGCCCTGTCTGATATTGAGCCCTCTGCTCTAGGACTCCTTGGTACAGGGATTATTGCAGGGTTATGCGCATTAGTGTTTTTACAGGCATCCACAACTCTTATGTCCACAGCCACATTTTCCATGCATAACATTCCAATTTCATTTCGAACGGCTGACATATTGCCAGATTGGGCACGAAATACGGACAAAGACCCATTGCAAAAGTTGCGAATATCCGCATTGCCGTGCTGTGGGATGTTCTGACCCACTAGGCTCTGCCCTGCAACATCACTGCGTGCTGCTTTCATCAGAAACAACAGAATGGCCGTCAAAAAGCTCTATGCGTGCTGAAGATCTCTGAGAAGTGCGCAAAGGAAACCGGAAAAATAGGCCGCAAATCTATTTTGCCTGTGTCAGTGGTAAAACAGGAGACCACACTGCCAAACCTGTCATTGGGCTGTCAAACTAGAAATTATATCGTGCCTCCTATTGCTATGAATATATGTATATTGGCCTACTCCAAGCTGCTAACAAGCTGCTTATAAACTACATGTGAATAAACTCGCATTGCAAGGTCCCGACCTTAGAAACCATATAAACTGTCATTTTGGGTCAAACCGCCATTTTAGGTTTTCTTGCTCTATAAAGTCACCATGTGAGCTAAACTGGTAGCCTATGTTATTCAGAACAGAACTCGATTGTCATGACCTCTGTACAGCTAATGTATAACTTGCCTGCAGGCCACTTGTTAGGGTCATGAGCTGAGACCGTGTCCTTCTGCTGACCTGTGTGTAATGGATTACCTGTATGACCGAAACTGATCTATAATTGAATGAGAACACCTGCTTAACTATATTGTATAAATTAAGTCCTGCATTGTAATGTTAGGCCTAGAGCATACATTATTACCATTTCTTCTTGTTAATGTATAAACCTAAAATGAACTAGATTTGACCTGGCAAGGGACCCTAGAGCAGTAACTTATTTATGGAATGGTTAACCTGCAGAAAGGCTGGACAACAGGCTGGAGAAATGTATAAAAGCCTGACTGTTTCAATGAATATTTGCACTCACTGAGCACACCGAACCACGCCGGAGTTCGCTGTGTTGTACTGAGGGTCGATAGCTATCTGAATTTTGTTCTGTTCTTTTGTAACTGGATTCAGTATAAAATAAAGTACTTTGTATGTTCCTTTGTAACCTGTGTTTGGTGTGTTTCCTTTTTGGTTACCCTGCCTCATATTATTTCCTTGTTTTCACAGTTGGCGACCGGAATAGGGACCCTCAAGATTGATGCCGGATTATTGAAGGTTGACGCACGCTATCGGACCGGGATCGGGCGGTGTGACATAACAGTCCCGACTGAACGAGACGCGACACCTCAACAGCGCTGCACGATCCGTTCCCTCCCGCATCTTGACGAGGGTCAATTTTTTGAGGCGGGCAGATTTGCCGAAATCACCATACACAAGGTAAAATTTGTTAGGTAAGTCCTTTGTAAACCGATCGGTCCTCCTTAGGTTTGGTCAGGTGAGTCGTTACCCGACTCTTAATTCAACCCTGACAATTTGAATTTGGCGCATTGTATCTGCAGACACAATTATTGACCAGGTAACACAGAGTATTTGAGAAATGCCTGGGAAATTGTCTAGCTGCTTTAGGACATTGTTCCGCAGCGATAGACAATCTTTGGAATTTAGCCGTCCGGCACCACAGGAGGGGGTCACCGGCATGTACTATGTACTGTAAGCATGGCATTGGAAGTGTAGTATTTAATAAAATTTGGCACAGACAAACCAGACATGCCTCCGAACTTCAGTGGCCAGTCAATGGTAGTTTTGAGATCCCTCGTATTAAATATTTAGAGTCAGTCTTGTTAAAAAAGAAGGCCAGACCTGCAGCATTTGATGTTTTGCAAAATTGGAAAAGAGAAGCGTTGCAGCAGCTTAAAAGTAGGGAAAAACATGTGCGCCGTAATAAAACAAATGCTGAAAAGGCGTTGTTATATGATCAGGACAAACAGTCTGAGTGGGTTAGGAATATGGAGTGGGCTTTCTCACTCGGTATTCAGAAAATCTATCCTTCTAAAGATCTTCATGTTTCTGATGAGTTTATCGACAAATTGTTAAATGAACGAAGGCCTGGTGCCTCTGCACCACCTCCGTATGTTCCTCTTCCTCCTGCTGTACCTCTTCCTGCTGTTATTCCTGCTCTTCCTGCTCAACCTGTTGTTCCTATTCCTCCGGTTGTTGTTCCTCCACCTGCTCCTCTGCCTCTTCCCATTGCAACAGTAATAGTACCTCCATTGAATTTGCCTGCACCCTCACTCCCAAGTAGTTCCGTACCGCCTGTAGTTGATCAGGGTGCGGGGTCGAGGATTGTTACTCGTAATACTGTACCTATAGAAAAGAAACAGGATTTGTTTGCATGGGCTAAGCATTGTATGGAGAGAGATGATTGAGCTAATGTTCTTGCCACACTTTCTAATATGGATAATTTTCCTGAGAAAAATGTTTTCATTGAAGGTTTAGGGATTCATTTATGTGTAATGTGGGGTAAATTAAATAATGCAGATCTCCCACAAGGGTTGAGGGACCTGAATACTTTAGCGTTTTCGAGAGACACTGTGGAGAAGGTACATGAGCATGTTGAGAGGATATTTGAGTATAGAAAGGAGTTGGAAAGGTTACGGAATGAGGATGATGAAGAAGAAAGTATGTATGTACAGAAACGATTTCTTCCGTGCCGTAAATTGACATACATCTGAGGAAGCGCAAATTTGTACAAAAGATGCGATTAGATGGATTTCAGACATATCGATAACTCCAGTTGAGGTATATGACACATACAGTCAATATACGCTAGAAATGCAGAGGAAAGTGATACAGGTAATGGTAGAGTACCTGCAGGATGAATGTTTAAAGAGAAAGGTTAGTTGTCCCACAGAGTTCTTGAGCATTTATAAGAGAGCTTTTTCACTTGACACTTCTTCAACTGCTTTAGCGCTCGACTTAGCTCTGTTGCTTAGTAAGCGTTCGGAGTTGCCTACATCTCAGTTGCCTATGAGAGAGGTTCCTCCGACATTTGTCCCAAAGGTTGAGATTCCCGCTAATGCTGCAGCAGGTACATCTGCTGTGGACATTCCTGCACATTATGTATCACAGTTTGTTCACGTCCCGTTTTCAATACAGGCAGTGAATACTATTAGACAAACTATTCCTGACATCAGGAAAAATCTGACAGGGTTCTATAAAGAGATAGAGACCGTTTTGCAGTCCTCAGTGTTCACCTTAGGCGACATTAATTTGCTATTCCCTGTACTCCTGCCTGTAGATTTGTGGAAACAAGTTAGAACTATAGACGATGTACCAGGGTTGGGAGATACATGGGCTAACATAGTTAGGCTTGATGGGGAAAGGCCAGCGGGTGAGAGACCACGTCAGGTGATACTAACTTTGCCTGACAGAATCATTTCAAAACTGAAAACTATAATCCCCGAAAAGAGAATTATTTGGAACAAGCTTACGGCCTGTGTCCAAGGAAAATCTGAGGGTGCTACCGAGTTCTTTAATCGGTTCAAACAGGTATTCTCGGATTTCAGTGGACAAGACTTAGGCACAGAGTCTGGGAAAAGATTATTTGTGGACAAATTTGTACGTGGATTGCTGCCTGACATCCAGTCACAAATTATGTCTTCTGAGAGCGCTTGGCAGGCGAAATCCCAATCAGAAGTACTGCACATGGCTCAGTACTACGAGAACCGTGTCAATAATGAAAAAGATAGAGTCGAGAAGAGAAAAGGTGATTTGAAGACTAAAGTATTGTTACAGCAAATTGTTAGAGGCCCCAGAGGGGGTAGTTCGCAGATTAGAGGTCAGTATGTTCCACAAGGGAATGTGCCCTTGGGTCCTGTGAATATTAACCAGTGTGCCTATTGTCGCCAGGAGGGTCATTGGCGTGCACAATGCCCCGTCCTTCGACATATTTCGAATAACACATTTGTAAATATGGGTAGACGATCCAGAGGTCGCCCGGGTGTAGGGGGCCCTGGTAGAGGCCAGTTTTCGCAGGATCCCCAACAACCTTTTTCACAGGATAATCAGACTTCGAGTGTGGATACTAGAAACATATTTGATCATCCTTCTGCTGCATATCTATCTGAAGAGCTTCCTTTCGATGATATTTTGTTTCGTTAGGATTGCCCGAAGCAGGGTTTGGAACCTACACCTATTCCCGTTAATCAGAAAGGTCCCTACGTTGAAATGGTAGTGGGAAATAGGAAACATCAATTTTTGATCGACACTGGAGCACAGAAGTGCTCCATTGATCATTCTCGGGTTCCAAACATTCCACTGTCAGGGCAAAACAATGTTTCTGTAGGGTTTTCTGGCACACCAGTTGTTTGTCCGGTTTCTTCACCGGTACCTATTTCTTTGGGTCCCTTGACGGACCACTGTCCATTTCTCTTGACTTCGAATTGTGGAGAGAATTTGCTGGGGTTGAATCTGTTGAAAGAATTAAATGCGGTAATTCATTGTTCTTTTGATGGAGTGCGTTTGACGATTTCACCACAGCAATGTTCTGTTTCGCTGTTAGGGAGAATTCTCTGTTTAGGCTGAATTTCCCTACCTAGTGAGTCCCCCAGCAGCTTTGCTGGATTTCTGGGGTTTCTTTTTTTCTCCTGCCAAGAGTGGGACTCTTTTACCCTCACTCTTGGACATGTTGAAGTGTGTTTTCTTGGTTAAACCTTGTGTTGAATGGGCTATGGGGTCTTTTACTCCATAGGGCCTCATGTATTTTTGTGATGTGGGTTACACAGCACCCTCTGTGCCGTGACCCAGGGGTGTCCTAGGGACCCCCCAACATAGACTCCATACCCTGGGACTGACTACTGTCTCCCAGGGCATGTAAAGTCACCAAAGACTTTGCTAGTCTTGGATCCTGAACAGAACCAGTACAAACCATCATATTGTGGACGTACTGGCTGGGGCAATTCGGTTGCCCCAGGGTCTGTTAGTCGAGGGGGCACGTCTCCGTCCCCCCTGATCGAGTTTTGGCTGGTGGCAGTGGAAACTACTTTTTATATTCGACCGCGAATATTTCCCTATGGGATTTCCCATTGTTTTAGGCTAACACATTTAATTATTTATTTACGGTAGCCTTAAACATACCGCCGGTTTATATATTTATTTTTATAACTCCGGTTGGGAGTTTTTGCCAAAACTTGATTCTAAAATGGCGTTGGTGTTCGCCTCTGTAACTCTGACCCAAAGTGGAGCCCTTTGTTCCACTTTTGGCGGGCTTCTCCACAGAAGCCCTCCAAAGTGGTGCCACTCTGTCTGGGGTACTTAGGAGGGGTGGAGGGGGATTTAGGCACCCTGGACTGAGTTACCTTGGTAACTCAAGTCACACTCCGTCCTGATTGGCCCAAGTGGTGAGCCGGCCGGCTCACCACTTAGCATGTTTGAGTGACAGCTAGGCTGGGTGAATGGGGGTTTGCTGCATAAAAGCAGGGCTTTGGGGACTGGAACTTCAGAAGTCGCCACAGGACCAAGAATCCGACGAGGGAAGAGCTGAGCCGACCTGCTTCGACGACACCACCCGGTGGAGCCCTGCTAAACCGTCTCACCACTTTTCCCGACGACCGAGGAGAACTCTTAACGGAGTGGCTCCTTCCCTTGACTGGTGGGGACAACCAGTTTTCGCCTTCTTTTCGCTTCTCGAGGTATCTCGTGGCCGCCTTGCCAGTGCCAAGCACCCCGGCAACCGGAACCCCTCCACTTTTACCCCAACCACGAAAGTCGGTACAACCCTTTATCCGGAGGACTCCGCGGCTGGTTTCTTCCCGGGCAGTGCAACGACCTTCTTCTTCTGCTCTTCAGCGAGAACTTCTTCTCCCCTGACCGACGTCGAGCCTTGCTGCCACTGCCTGGAACAACTGCCACCGCTGGAGGATCCTTTCCGCTTAAGGTACCGTGTTCCGCCTGGCTTCCCTTGCTACCGACTGTACGGGGTAGATTTAGCCCCCGGCTTTCGAACCTGGGAGTGCCTGGGACACCCTGGCTAAACTTTTTAAGCCACTCTAAACTCTTTCTAACTCTTTGCAAGACTTTGAATCCTTAACAACAGTGTGATCTTGGGCACATTTTCGCTCCGGCTACTCTAAGAGTGGGCCCTGCCTAGTGACTTTTGCTCACCTGAGACTTTGTGCTTCTTTGAGTCTATTGCAAGTGTTCTGGACCTTAGAGTGGTGTGTTTAACCCCTTCCTGTTTCTTTTTACCCCTTTCTTGAACCTACTAGAGTTTCATCTAACGTTAAGCGCTCACCTCTGTTTTAATTATGTGGTGTTAACTTAGAGTTGTCTAGATAGGAGTAAGGGTTGGAACTGCTTTCATTATAACTGTGTTTGAAGTGTTTTTACTATATTTTGCTAGAGTGATTTCAACTTATGTGTGTTTTATAAATAAATAACTATATACTTTTGAAACCAAGCTCTGGTCAGTGTTTGCTTGTGCTATTGTGTCTGAGTACATATTGTGTATACTTTGCATACTGCCTAACTCTTCTTGAGGGAAGTCTGACTGCTCAGCCACAGCTACCAGGTAAATCTGGGTGGTGCAGACTGCTACCAAGTGGGTTTACTGCTATACCTGTAGTCTTAAATCTTTTGCAGTGTTCCCCAAGGGAACTGCACAGGTTTCTGCCTAACACTGGTGTACAGCGGTGGGATTTGTATTGAGTATACATTTTATTGTGCTTTAGATACATTAGTGCAACTAACCACAAAGCTTAGCACTATAAAAGTAATCCTCTAACATGTCAGTTATAGAAAGCTATAGTCAAGAGTCCCTTGCAGCCAAAACTGCTGATTGTTTAAGAGTGCTCTGTAAACATAAGGACCTCCTGACTAAGGGCAAGAAAATGGAGCTGATTGAAAGATTATTAGCTAACCAAAGTCTGGGTGATGGTTCAGAGGAACCTACCACTCCAGCAACCGTAGATGACAGTATTGAAGTTAACATGGAGCAAAATGTTGATGATTCTGAGGAAGAGTCAGAAGAGGAGGGTGAGGCTGTTATGACTGTCCCCCCTAGGCCTCTGCCTGCTCTACCTGCTGTACCTACTGGACCTTTACCAGGTCCCACATTTAGTCCTCAGTACTTTGAACTGGAGAAAATGAAACTAGAATTGGAGTATAAGAAACTTAATGCTCAAACTGACAAAGAACTAAGGCTAAGGGAAATGGAGCTCAAGTATGACTTAGAAATGAAGAAATTATCTGTTGAGAATGCTTCTCTCTCTGGCTCCTCTAGAAGTTCCAGTCCTAAAAGACCCCGGATGCCTAAAGAATTGGTTGGTATGTATGAGCCTAAGTTGGATGTGTTGGATTGGTTGTCTCTGTTTGAATATAATCATGGGCTCCAGAACATCACAGGAAATGACTTACTCACCTGGTTGTTCTCTAGGCTTCCCCCTGTTGCAACTGATGTGGTAATGGAGATGGGGGAGGAGGATAGGAAGGACTATGAATGTGTGAAACTAGCTTTGATAGCTAGGTTTGGGAAGACCCCTTCCCAGTATCTTAAGAGGTTTAGGAGCCTCAAAAAGCATGATGGTACCCCTTGGGCTACCTGGGTGAATGAATGTTTGAAAAACTTAGAGGGATGGATTAAGGGTTACAAGGTGAACACTTATGAAGGTATGAAGAATTTGTTTATGTTGGAGACTATTTATGATGCCTGCTCTCCTGAGCTCAGACAACACTTGGCTGATTCCAGGGAATTAGATTCCCGGAAACTAGCTAAGGCTGCTGACTTGTGGGTTGCCAACAGGGCCACTCACAAGGATTCTGGGGTCACTCAGAAGAAGGATGGGGAGAAACAGCCTAAAAAGGACTCCAAAGAGAATTCTAATACTACAAATTCCAAAGAGGGCCCCAAACAAAACTATAAGGGTAAGCCACAAGGGAAACCAAATCAGGCTAGTGTACCTCCTGGTCCCAGATCAGAAGGAGGTCAGAACAAGCCTCCATTCCAGCGAGCCTTTGGCTCATGCTTTGTTTGTAAGGCTACTGACCATGTGAAAGGAGATCCCAGATGTAAGGGTAAACCTTCAGGGGTCCAGCTTGCCTCCTTAGCCTTCGCTCCAGAAGAGGAAGTACATATGGCAAGTGGAAACTTTCTATTACTAGCTGATGAACCCACTGGAGTCTCAGCTAGTGTTTCTTTAGTCTCTCTGGGGTTGTGGGAACAACAGAATTTAGATGTCTATAACTCTATCCCAGATAATACTAAAGAGTATTATAAGGACAGTGTCCAGGTGAATGGTCAGGAGACTCCTGCCATTAGGGACACTGGAGCCAGCATAACTGTGGTGGATGAATCATTTTTCAAGGCAGAGGATGTTGCTAAGGCACCCAAATGCCTCACCAAGTTAGCTGGTGGGCCTGTGCAGATGTGTCCCCAGTTACCAGTTCTCATCCAATGTAATGATATGGCTGTAAAAATACCTGTCAGTGTACAATGTGAAGTGCCAGGTAGGGTTCTGTTGGGTAATGACCTCAAAGCTCTTGGAGTTGTATCTCATACCCCCAGACCCCCTAGCAAAAGGTTCCAGGAACTCACAAAACCTGCAAGAGAGAAAACCCTGAGAGGGTTATCTCAGGAGATGATGACAGAAATCACTCCTCTCCCACTGGAGCAACTTACTGCAGTAACTACCAGATCAGGAGCAAAGGGGCAACCCAAGACTCCTAGGAAAAAGCCAGCAGCAAGCACTCCAGTGCTTCCAACAAGGACTTCCCCTAGGTTGTCCAAAGTTACACCTGTAACTCCACCTCCAGCTGAGGCTGAGAGGGAGGTACAACCCTGTGTGGTTGAGCTAGACTCTGAGGAAGAGCTAGAAGGAGGCCCCAACCTTATTGGAGATTTGGACCCTGAGGACCATCCTGAGCTGCAGTCTTTACTGGCAGAAGGTGGGCCTAGCAGGGCAGCTTTTCGTAAGGGGCAAAGAGAATGTCCAACTCTGGAAGGTCTCCGCCACCAGGCAGCTTCTCAAGCTGATGGGCAAGAGCCTGGGAAGTATAGGTTGCACTGGGAAGACGGCCTCTTCTACAGTGAACCCACTAGTCTGAACCTGGAGACTACAAACGCCTTGTAGTCCCACAAGAGAACAGACAACAGTTCTTACAACTAGCCCATGAGATACCTTTGGCTGGTCACTTGAGTTTCAAGAAGACCAAGGAAAGGCTCTCACTCTACTTTTATTGGCCAAAGATGGGGGCTGAAGTAGATAGATATTGTAAGAGCTGCCATACCTGCCAGACTTCTGGTAAGGTTGGTTCCAAGAATGTGGCACCTTTAGTGCCTCTCCCAGTTGTGGGAGTCCCATTTGAGAGGGTAGGGATTGACATTGTTGGTCCCCTTGATCCTCCAACCTCCTCAGGCAACAGGTTTATACTGGTTGTAGTAGACCATGCTACTAGGTACCCTGAGGCAATTCCTATGAGGACTGTTACAGCTCCGGCTGTGGCTAAGGCCCTCCTTGGTATTTTTACCAGGGTTGGGTTTCCTAAGGAGGTAATCTCTGACAGGGGGTCCAACTTTATGTCCCACTACATGAAGGCCATGTGGAAAACCTGTGGAGTTACCTACAAGTTCTCAACCGCATACCACCCTCAGACAAACGGGTTGGTTGAAAGGTTTAACAGAACCATGAAGAGCATGATAGGTGCTTTAGAAGAACCCCTTAAGAAAAAGTGGGACCTTCTACTGCCATGCCTTCTCTTTGCTTATAGAGAAGTCCCTCAGGAGGGAGTAGGTTATTCTCCCTTTGAGCTTCTCTATGGCCATCCAGTCAGAGGTCCATTGGCCCTGATTAAGGAGGGATTGGAAGGTGCTCCTCCCCTCAAGCCAGTCAGAGTGACTGACTATGTGATAGGTCTCCGGAGGAGAATGTCACACATGATGGCAGAAGCAAGTGACAACTTGAAAGCTGGTCAAGCCCTGGTCAAACATTGGCACGACCAGAAGGCTAACATGGTTGAGTTTACTCAAGACCAGCTTGTTCTAGTTATGCTCCCAACAAGGCAGAGGGCCTTGCAAGACAAATGGATGGGACCCTTCAAGGTTGTGGGAAAACTTGGAGAGGTCTACTATCTGGTGGATCTGGGCAGACCCAGGGAAGCTCCTAGAGTCTTCCACACCAACCGACTAAAAGCATACATCTCCAGACCTGATGTAGGAGCCTTGCTTCTAGCTTCAGCTGCAGAGGAGGAAGAGAGTGAATCTCTCCCTGATCTCCTCAGAGGTGTGCCTTTAGATGAAAAAGTTGAAGGAGTCAATCTCTCTTCAGACCTGACACCTGAGCAACAAGAGGAGTGCAAATCTATGTTAAATCAGTTTGCCTCCCTGTTCTCACTGTCACCAGGCTTGACCCCTTGGGGCCAGCATGAGATACTCACTGGTGACTGTCTGCCAGTCAAAAGCAGAGGATACAGAATGTCAGAACATATCAGAGCCCACATCAAAGGAGAGGTCAAGAAGATGCTTGATCTCGGGGTAATAGAGCCCTCTACTAGTCCATGGTCTAGCCCAGTTGTGTTAGTACCAAAGGCAGGATCCAAAGACTTGAGATTCTGTGTGGACTATAGAGCTCTAAATGCAGTCACCAAGACTGATGCCCACCCTTTGCCCAGGACAGATGAGTTGGTGGATAAACTTGGTGCAGCCAAGTACCTCAGCACATTTGACCTGACGTCAGGCTATTGGCAAATAGCCCTGACAGACCATGCCAAGGAGAAAACTGCATTTTCAACCCCAGTTGGCTTGTACCAGTTTAAGGTCATGCCTTTTGGACTAAAAAATGCACCTGCCACATTCCAAAGGATGGTGAACCAAGTTCTGGCTGGGATGGAAGATTTCTGCATGGCATACTTGGATGACATTGCAGTCTTCAGCCACTCCTGGGAAGAACATGTGAACCACCTAGGACATGTGTTGCAGGCTCTGGAACAGGCCCATTTGACAATCAAAGCCAGTAAGTGCCAGATTGGTCAAAATAAAGTGGTCTACCTTGGACATGAGGTAGGAGGTGGAGAAATAAGGCCTTTGCCCAGCAAGATTGAAGCTGTGCAAAATTGGACAACACCAACTACTCAAACCCAAGTGAGAGCTTTTCTAGGCCTCACTGGATATTACAGGAATTTCATTGAGAACTATGGGACCATAGCTTCTCCACTGAATGTAATCTCCTCTCCCAAATTCCCTAAAAAGGTAAAATGGAATGAGGAGTGCAATCAGGCCTTTGAAAAACTGAAGAGAGCTCTTTGCCAAGCTCCAGTATTGAGAGCCCCGGACTACCACCAACCTTTCATTGTACAAACTGATGCTTCCAATGTAGGTATAGGTGCAGTTCTAAGCCAACTGGATGAGAAGGGTAGGGAGCACCCCATTTGCTTCATCAGTAGGAAACTGAAGGATCCTGAGACAAGGTGGGCAACTATCGAAAGAGAATGCTTTGCTATTGTGTGGGCACTGAAGAAGTTTAGGCCATACTTGTATGGTTCTACTTTTGTTATTCAGACTGACCACCAACCCTTGAGATGGTTAATGCAAATGAAAGGGGAAAATCCAAAACTATTGAGATGGTCAATCTGCCTGCAAGGGTTTGATTTCACCATTGAGCACAGGTCAGGGTGTCACCATCAAAATGCTGATGGACTCTCTAGGATGTATATCATCGACTAGAGGTATGAGGTTCATCCAGGAGTGGATTAAATCCTCCTGTCCCTTAGTCTGGGGGGGGCGAGTGTTAGGGAGAATTCTCTGTTTAGGCTGAATTTCCCTACCTAGTGAGTCCCCCAGCAGCTTTGCTGGATTTCTGGGGTTTCTTTTTTTCTCCTGCCAAGAGTGGGACTCTTTTACCCTCACTCTTGGACATGTTGAAGTGTGTTTTCTTGGTTAAACCTTGTGTTGAATGGGCTATGGGGTCTTTTACTCGATAGGGCCTCATGTATTTTTGTGATGTGGGTTACACAGCACCCTCTGTGCCGTGACCCAGGGGTGTCCTAGGGACCCCCCAACATAGACTCCATACCCTGGGACTGACTACTGTCTCCCAGGGCATGTAAAGTCACCAAAGACTTTGCTAGTCTTGGATCCTGAACAGAACCAGTACAAACCATCATATTGTGGACGTACTGGCTGGGGCAATTCGGTTGCCCCAGGGTCTGTTAGTCGAGGGGGCACGTCTCCGTCCCCCCTGATCGAGTTTTGGCTGGTGGCAGTGGAAACTACTTTTTATATTCGACCGCGAATATTTCCCTATGGGATTTCCCATTGTTTTAGGCTAACACATTTAATTATTTATTTACGGTAGCCTTAAACATACCGCCGGTTTATATATTTATTTTTATAACTCCGGTTGGGAGTTTTTGCCAAAACTTGATTCTAAAATGGCGTTGGTGTTCGCCTCTGTAACTCTGACCCAAAGTGGAGCCCTTTGTTCCACTTTTGGCGGGCTTCTCCACAGAAGCCCTCCAAAGTGGTGCCACTCTGTCTGGGGTACTTAGGAGGGGTGGAGGGGGATTTAGGCACCCTGGACTGAGTTACCTTGGTAACTCAAGTCGCACTCCGTCCTGATTGGCCCAAGTGGTGAGCCGGCCGGCTCACCACTTAGCATGTTTGAGTGACAGCTAGGCTGGGTGAATGGGGGTTTGCTGCATAAAAGCAGGGCTTTGGGGACTGGAACTTCAGAAGTCGCCACAGGACCAAGAATCCGACGAGGGAAGAGCTGAGCCGACCTGCTTCGACGACACCACCCGGTGGAGCCCTGCTGAACCGTCTCACCACTTTTCCCGACGACCGAGGAGAACTCTTAACGGAGTGGCTCCTTCCCTTGACTGGTGCGGACAACCAGTTTTCGCCTTCTTTTCGCTTCTCGAGGTATCTCGTGGCCGCCTTGCCAGTGCCAAGCACCCCGGCAACCGGAACCCCACCACTTTTACCCCAACCACGAAAGTCGGTACAACCCTTTATCCGGAGGACTCCGCGGCTGGTTTCTTCCCGGGCAGTGCAACGACCTTCTTCTTCTGCTCTTCAGCGAGAACTTCTTCTCCCCTGACCGACGTCGAGCCTTGCTGCCACTGCCTGGAACAACTGCCACCGCTGGAGGATCCTTTCCGCTTAAGGTACCGTGTTCCGCCTGGCTTCCCTTGCTACCGACTGTACGGGGTAGATTTAGCCCCCGGCTTTCGAACCTGGGAGTGCCTGGGACACCCTGGCTAAACTTTTTAAGCCACTCTAAACTCTTTCTAACTCTTTGCAAGACTTTGAATCCTTAACAACAGTGTGATCTTGGGCACATTTTCGCTCCGGCTACTCTAAGAGTGGGCCCTGCCTAGTGACTTTTGCTCACCTGAGACTTTGTGCTTCTTTGAGTCTATTGCAAGTGTTCTGGACCTTAGAGTGGTGTGTTTAACCCCTTCCTGTTTCTTTTTACCCCTTTCTTGAACCTACTAGAGTGTCATCTAACGTTAAGCGCTCACCTCTGTTTTAATTATGTGGTGTTAACTTAGAGTTGTCTAGATAGGAGTAAGGGTTGGAACTGCTTTCATTATAACTGTGTTTGAAGTGTTTTTACTATATTTTGCTAGAGTGATTTCAACTTATGTGTGTTTTATAAATAAATAACTATATACTTTTGAAACCAAGCTCTGGTCAGTGTTTGCTTGTGCTATTGTGTCTGAGTACATATTGTGTATACTTTGCATACTGCCTAACTCTTCTTGAGGGAAGTCTGACTGCTCAGCCACAGCTACCAGGTAAATCTGGGTGGTGCAGACTGCTACCAAGTGGGTTTACTGCTATACCTGTAGTCTTAAATCTTTTGCAGTGTTCCCCAAGGGAACTGCACAGGTTTCTGCCTAACATTCGCAATTCTTGACTATCCCTTTGCCGCCAGAATTCAGTAATGTACCAGAGTGTTTGTGGGTAGTTGATGACAATGATGTCGGTGTTTTGCAGATTGAGCCTGTTAAAATAGTTTTGAAACATGGAATTAAGTTGCCCCGTATTCCACAGTATAAGATCTCAGTTGAAGGCGAGCGAGCTTTGAAGAGCATTGTTTCCGATTTTGTGCATCGTGGGGTGATTGAGGAGATTTCAGGAAGTTTGTGCAATAGTCCGATTTTACCCGTGTACAAAAAAGGTGATAATGCAATTCCATTTCGTTATATAATTGATTTACGTGCCATTAATAAAGTCGTCTCTCCGCAATTTCCAATAGTGCCTGATGTGACGACAATATTAACCATGATTCCAGCTACGGCTACTCACTTCAGTGTTGTGGACCTGAAGAATGGTTTCTTCAGTATTCCTATACATGAGGATAGTAGATACTTGTTCGCGTTCACCTTAGGGGGACGCTCATTCACATTTACTCGTGCACCTCAAGGTTATACTGAGAGTCCTAGTATTTATAGTAGGGCTTTGAAAGAGCAGCTTGATACCTTTGGATTGCCCCCTACTTGTACGTTGCTTCAATATGTTGATGATTTGCTTTTAGCCGCTGACTCTGAGAGCTCTTGTAAAGAGGGCACTGTGTTGTTGCTCATCCATCTAGCTAAGCATGGTCACAAAGCTTTGCTTAAAAAGTTTCAATATTGTTGCCAGGAGGTCGCCTATTTAGGCTATCTCCTGTCAAAGGAGGGAAGAAGATTGACACCTGAAAGAATAAAACACATTTCTGGCATGTCTGTCCCAAATACACAAAAGGAGGTTAGAGCCTTGATAGGTATGGCTTCTTACTGTAGGTTATGGATCCCAAACTTCTCACTAGTGATAAAACCGATGTTGGCCTTGACGAAGAAGGGTATTTCTTCGCCATTGCCATGGAATACGGAGCATCAACATTCATTCGAGTTTCTCAAGACTGCATTATGTTCGGCGCCAGTTTTGGGCACACCGAACTATGAGAAGGCCTTTGTGTTGTTTGTGCATGAATGTGATGGATGTGCTTTGGGTGTATTAACGCAGGAACATGGAGGGAAGAATAGGCCATGCGGTTACTACTCTTCCGCCCTTGATCCTGTTGCATGCGCTTTGCCAAGATGTTTGCGCGCTGTCGCTGCTGCTGCTGCGTCTGTAAAACAGAGTGAGGGAATGGTCCTAGGCCATGATTCAACCCTGATGGTGCCTCACTCTGTAGATATTCTATTGAACAAAACCCAAACGCAACACCTCACTTCCGCACGACTGACAAGATATGAATTAATCTTGTTTGCTCCCCACATTCAAATTAGGAGGTGCTGCGTTCTTAATCCGGCTGAACTCCTACCTTTCCCGCAAAATACTGTTTGCGGTGACAAAGAGTCACATATACTGTCTGTATACTACTGAACAAGATACAAAAGGCAGAGTTGATTTGAGGGACACTCCTTTGGATAACCCACAAGGGGAGCTGTTTTGTGATGGCTCCTGCTTCAAACTACTGGATGGTACATCCACAGCTGCTTATGCACTCACTACATTGAGTACGGTTGTGGAGACCAAGAGAATTACACATAACTCTGCGCAGGCCGCAGAGATTATAGCATTGACTCGAGCTTGTGAGCTTTCCGAAGGGCTAACAGTAAACATATATACTGATAGCCAGTATGCCTTTGGGGTGGCTCACAACTTTGGGAGTCTTTGGTCAGAGAGAGGGCTTTTAACTTCGCATGGCACCAAGATCCAACATGGCTCCCTGATAGTACAATTGCTTTCAGCGCTTGCGCTCCCTAGTCAGTTAGCAATCATTAAGTGCGCAGCACATCGCAAGATTATAGATGATGTAGGGAAAGGGAATGCTTTCGCTGATCAAATAGCTAGACAAACTGCCTCTGATCTCTTCACGGAGATGTATGTTTCAAGGGAGACTGTAGATGCCTATGCAATGGATGAGGGTGTTGGGTCTGTACGGGATATCCAAGCCGATGCCACATTAGAAGAATCCAAGAGGTGGGCTGAGGGCTTGGGGAAACTCGATGATGATGGGTGTTGGGTGGACATGGTTGAAGGGAAATGGTTGCTTCCTAATGCCTATATAGTAATGATGGTTACCATGGCACACGGTCCCACACATGTGTGCGCTCAACAGATCACGAGAATGTTAGAGAAAGCCTGGGTAAATGATAAGATTTCAAAAATTGCCCAGCATTATGTCCAAAATTGCATGATTTGCCTACAACACAATGTGGGAAAGGGGACAGCAACTCCAAGAGGTAGCTTTGGGCCTCCTTCTGTCCCGTTTGAAGTGATTAACTTTGACTTTATTGAACTGGAGCGATGTAACAATCTAAAATATGTCCTTGTGGTCATTTCTGCCTTTAGTAAGTGGGTCGAGGCTTTCCCTGTTAAAGACGCTACAGCCAGGACCACTGCAAAGACCATGTTAAAGGAATTCTTCCCACGGTTCGGTTTGCCAAGAGTTATCTGGTCGGATAATGGTCCGCATTTTATCGCTGCTGTAATTCTACAGATATGTAGGGCATTGCAAATTGACAAACGATTCCATTCAGCCAGACATGCCCAGAGCGCCGGATTAGTGGAAAGACACAATGGTATCATAAAAAACAAGCTCGCTAAGACGTGTGCCGGCACCAAACTAAATGGCCGGACGCCTTACCGATCGTGTTACTTTCAATGCGGACAACCTCTCAAACTAAGACTGGGCTCTCTCCCTTTGAGGTGGTAATGGGGAGACCTGCTAATATTTGGGGTTTGCCTAAAAGCTGCGCATTGCGCGATGTAGAAAATGTACTTCTCTCCGACTATTGTAACCAATTGACTAAAAACCTGTTTTCAATTTATCACCAGGTGCGAGAGGCATTGCTGGTGAGGTACGAGGGCCCGGTCACAGTCTACGACCAGGGGATTGGATCCTCGTTAAATCCTTCGATAGAGCGTCTTGCCTCGCACCACGTTGGAGGGGCCCCTACCAGGTGCTCCTGGTCACTGAGACTGCGGTGCGGGTCGGAGGACGTCACCACTGGATCCACGGCAGCCACACCAAACGGATCCCACACCCAGTGCCATACGATACAGAAGACGCAGAACCCCTTTCCAACATTGAAACCAACGTACCCGAAACGGCAGACGGTGGAGAGAGAGTATCGGAGGCCGTTCCGGAAGTTGTAAGGCCCGACAAAACGGCCATCTTGCCTCCTTGCTCTCCCACTGCATCGTTTGTGGATCATCCATCTTCTGATCCAACTTCCGTTCACTCGCCACCTCCTGTGGGAAGTGACGACATCCTGTCTGCTGATTATTTTGCACCGGAAACTGTGAAGTATAATCTCTGCCCAAGGAGATAGGTTTGCAATACGGCTCTTGCTGTACAATTGAAAGAATTTGAGGGCTTGCCTTTTTTTTGGCCCAATTGCATAAAGGGTTCTGCTGGCTAAGGGTTGTGGGAAAAGACATTAAGAAGACGCGCGACCGGAGTCACCAGCAAACGAACAATTGGTGTTTCTCGATTGAAGACGACAATGCCCGCATCCGCTACCGTTCGTACTGAACTTTTGGACAAAAATGTGACTAGGAGAGACAATGAGCAGATATGTATGGAGGCCCCAAAAACGTTTTGTTGTCTACTGGTGATAATCACGGGACTTTTAGTAACTGTTGGTTGTGGGTTTTGGTATTTGGAGAGAATGTACCCTTTGAATGATTTCCTACCTGTTGAAAATATAACTGTTGTTCCCACTCCTTCTGTGCAACTACATACCTTGTCACCTAGAGATCTTTTGCATAGACGGAATTATCAAAATAACACTCTACTTCTAATTATGAATGCTACCCATGCAATCTTTAACAGAACCAATTGTTGGATCTGCTCGCATTTACCGCAACATGGGGATAAGGGGCTAGGTTGGTATATTCACCCTTTACCTTTGACAACTGCTTGTTATGCTTCACTTAGAGCACTGTTCTTTGGTCGATGGAACGATAGCATCTCGGGGAACTTTGATGGCACTAATTTGAATAGTTTTGAGAAACGTGTTCTGACTCCCCTGGGATGCTCGCTTTTCGCAAATAGGAGTAAGCTCAATATTGCTTCTATTAGGCCTTCTGATAGACTGTCTCGTCCTTTCCAATCTTTGATTTCCTTTAAAATGGCTCCGATAGGCAATAAGGATGCCGTGCCTCCTTCTTACACTGTTAACCATAGCCCCGATTCAGTTTCTTTCTGCATACAGAGGAATGGCACTCGGTCAATGGGAGATTTTAAAGGTTGTGCCAACGTTGCAAATTTGACTGGGGAAGACAGACCTTTGTATGTAGGCGAACCTGTCTATTTTGTTTGCGGTAATGTAGCATTTCCATGGTTGCCCAGGGATTGGCAGGGAACTTGTTATCTAGGAATCCTGTTACCTGGGGTGTTTATAGCAAGTACTGTAGAGGTTTCGAAGGCTCGTCCACGGCGGGACGAGAATGGCGACACTCCAGCACAGGTTTTAGGAGATGTAGCGAAATCATTCCTTCCATTCTTTGGGCAGATAGCGAATTCTGAGGATATCAGGAAACTAGCGAGAGTACTGGAGAGAACCATCAACCGGACCACAGATATACTCTATAATATGACTGTAGAGCAGAAAGCGATCAGATTGGTAGCGCTTCAGAACCGGATGGCATTAGATGTCATTCTGGCTGAACGTGGTGGAGTATGTAAACTAGTGGGGTCCGCTTGCTGTGTTTTTGTACCGGATTCCTCCCCAACTATTTTTAAGGCAATACAGAATCTGCACATTCTTAGTTCAGAAGTGCATGTTCCTGAGGGTAATTGGGATCTTAGCGCTTGGTTCTGGGACTTCTTGCGGTCTTGGGGTTGGAAAGTGCTTTCAGTCTTGCTGATTATTTTGGGAATTCTGCTATTTCTTTGTTGTTGTATCCAATGTCTACCAAGCGTATGTTCGATGCTAGGGGGATGTTGAGCTCAGTCGATAGGTACAATAGGACATAAAGTGTATGCCCCGGATAAAACCTCTAAGGAGTATGTACTGAAAGAGATCTTCGTAAAAGATCTAATGGCGATAGATATTTCTGACAGCTATTCAGGGTGTATGGACGATGACACATGGAGTTATTTGCAGGGAGATCAGAAGTAGTTTAGCACTTGGCATAGGCCAAAAGGAGGGTTTGTCAAACTAGAAATTATATCGTGCCTCCTATTGCTATGAATATGCGTATATTGGCCTACGTCAAGCTGCTAACAAGCAGATTATAAACTACATGTGAATAAACTCGCATTGCAAGGTCCTGACCTTAGAAACCATGTAAACTGTCATTTTGGGTCAAGCCGCCATTTTAGGTTTTCTTGCTCTATAAAGTCACCATGTGAGCTAAAATGGTAGCCTATGTTATTCAGAACAGAACTCGATTGTCATGACCTCTGTACAGCTAATGTATAACTTGCCTGCAGGCCACTTGTTAGGGTCATGAGCTGAGACCTTGTCCTTCTGCTGACCTGTGTGTAATGGATTACCTGTATCACCGAAACTGATCTATAATTGAATGAGAACACCTGCTTAACTATATTGTATAAATTAAGACCTGCATTGTAATGTTAGGCCTAGAGCATACATTATTACCATTTCTTCTTGTTAATGTATAAACCTAAGATGAACTAGATTTGACCTGGCAAGGGACCCTAGAGCAGTAACTTATTTATGGAATGGTTAACCTGCAGAAAGGCTGGACAACAGGCTGGAGAAATGTATAAAAGCCTGACTGTTTCAATGAATATTTACACTCACTGAGCACACCGAACCACGCCGGAGTTCGCTGTGTTGTACTGAGGGTCGATAGCTATCTGAATTTTGTTCTGTTCTTTTGTAACTGGATTCAGTATAAAATAAAGTACTTTGTATGTTCCTTTGTAACCTGTGTTTGGTGTGTTTCGTTTTTGGTTACCCTGCCTCATATTATTTCCTTGTTTTCACAGGGCTACCCACAGAGTGAAATGGAACTACCTGTATAGGCAGTGCTTCATGGCCAGGAAAACCCAGAAGTGCTTTAAAATCCGTTTTTCCTTGGCTGTTGAAATTGCAAAATAATGGTTCCCCAAACATCAGAAAAGATCCAACATCCTTGTTGAGTGTTAACCATCACCTTATCTAAGGAATCCCCATAAGCACAATGTAAGGAGAAGCGGAATTCATCACAAAAATATCCACATTCAAAAGGATGCTTGCCTGGGAAAATATGTCAGAATATGGGCACAGTACCGCCACTCGCCTGTGTCAAAGCTGTCATTTACTTATACTGGCAGTTTAAAACTTGTGTCTTAAAATCAAATTGTGGAAAAGTAGAGACTTGCCATCAAAAGCAATATAGGTTGTTACTATTCAATTTCTATGTTTTAAAAAGACTGGAATTAAGAGGTCTGTGTGTATATCTGTTGAAATGTAAAGTTTATTTAGAAAAGACAATTTTAAACCAAGTGTTTTAAAGTGAACTGATGTCAGCCACAGTACTACAAAGGGACATTCCACAGTTTGCCCCAAACAAAGGTGCCTTCCTTTTGCTCTCTGCCCAGGAACTGTCATTTGGAAGTTAATGAAAGGAAGAGGGGATTTTGCTCTGCTTCTCTGGGAGAGAGACAATAGGATTCCTGGACTGAAAGGAAATGCAAATTTGGGTGTCAACAGAAACCAACTGCCAGCAGGAAGAGGTCAGGAGTGCTCTGGACTCAGCAAAACCATGGAGGCGGGACCAGACAGATATGTGTATCATAAACCACAAGGAAATATCTTTTTGAAAAAAGACTCATAGAGAACGTGAAAATTTGGAAAAACTCTGTAAATTATGGGTTGTTAACATGAACATTCTGCCCACAGTTTGAAACTACTCTGAACCCTGTGCTATGTTCAGAGACAACACTACAGATAATTTGATTTTGTAGCAATTGTGATGATGCTAAAAGTATGAAACTTCACATGATTATGCCCAGGTGTCATGTGCATATATTTAGAAACATGTGTACAGATCTGACACTGGGTAACCAACTAAAAGTGCAAAGAACTGTCAAATTTGAACCGAAGCTCTCACTGAGCTGGGACTCGGACGGATACTTGCTCTACTAAATCTGTGATGTAAATATGTATTGTTAGCAAGTTGGTGATATTGTAAAATTGATTTACGTGAAAAATAGATTTACTGTACAGAAACAAAGGGGAGGTACTCCCTGGATTGTAAAATGCAGCATCACTATGATACTAGATTTCCTTCTCAAATCAGGAGAGGAAAAAGACCCTAACCAATAGGATTCCTAGAGGGTGTGCTTAGTAAAATTCAGCCTACCCACCCCTTTGAAAAATACAAAAATAGAGACAGTTTAGGATCTAGAGACACACAGATTCACCCATCAACTGATTTACTGGCAAAGCGCTCTGCAGGGAAAACCCATATCCAAGACTCCAGAACTTTGAAAGCAGAGAGGCCCAATTCCAAAGCTGAACCCTTCTCAGCTGGCCTTTAACATTTTGAAACCTGATTTACCCCAGACTTCCAAGGGGCACACCAAATATTGAACAGCCTGGCTGTGCTGTTTCTGCTCTTTGCCAAGAACTCTTGCTAGAACCCAGAGATCCAAACCAGTAGCGCAGAGCTGTAAACTGATAGCTGCCACCCAGAACCAACCCGTCAGATCCAGTCCAGAGGACGTGCAGTGTCTGGAGTGCCATGCTGAGTGCAGAACCGAGTGCCTGAATCCTGTCCGGTGGGCTAGCAGAATTCCAGTCCAAAACCTTTGACCAGATCTTTGACGGGCCTTTTCCAAACCATAGTTGTGAGTATCTAGCATAGAATTGTCACTAGCCAATCTCTTATCCTTAAGTAATCCGATCCAAAACCATCCTATCATATCTAGAATTGCATTGTAGAACATCTCTTTTGTTTTTCCTGAATCTTTCCCTCGTCCATATAGTCCTTTGATAATTGTAGTGATAATATCATCTTTGCGCTAATATATTTGCTGGAGAAAGACAAGTGTCTCGGCAGACAAAAGTCAGAACAGAGGCACCGCTGATCTGGTGGCTGTATCGTTGGGTATCTTGTATCTTCATAGCCTCCCTAGTGTAAAGAAAATCATTGTTTGTAATTCAAAAGCACATCTTTCATTTGAAAATCTTGACTCTTTCTGAGAAAAATCGACCTCTACTAAAACCTTCATAACTTCCGTACCGTATATGCTAGAAACGAAATTTAAGTGTCAAATTGAAGCTAACATCCTCAGCTTTCAAACAAATCTAAACTCCTTATAGTTTTCCCGTAAAAGCGTTTCTCGTGCGCTGAAAAGATTGCCGCGAATTGGTAGTTTGACTCCATTTCATCACGTGTAAAACAGCTATTCTTTGCAATTGACCACAGAATTCAGTTTTCAATCTGCTAGTTATTCAATCATCATTGCTAGTGCTTACCTGAAACCATACAAAGTGGCTCCCACTCGTTTTGAATCCAATTCAGAGAATTAAATCCATTTTTCAGTGTATTTCCCATTCATTCCAAGCAACATTCAAAAGCATTTGACCTGTTTGAAATCATTCCTGTTTCTCTTTGAGTTGCTAGGGGGAAATGGGATTGAAATTGTATTTGTTGAGTGTTTATTCCTGAAACCTGTGTTCTCTTCTTCCATCTCTTTATACTGCATATTGGGGGGAATTGAGTAGTGTTCAGGGGGAAAAAGTGACATTGCATTTGATTGAACACATATCAAGTATTATTATATGCTGCTTATTTTTCTTATCCATACTCCTTCTGATTAAAGAGATTGTTGATTGTAACATTGCTCCAATGGTGATCAGTGTATAAATATTGATAGTGTGATATATATATATTATTCAAATTCATAAAATAAATCTTTAACTTTGCAAAACAGCCTGCTTCCTGGTTCAGTGAGACCGGGGGTATTCAAAGAGAGGGGCGTGATATAAGGGTACATCAATCAGAAATAAAAGAACTTATAGACACAAATATATAATTAAGGGTTCCAGCTGTGCATCACACGCTAGGCATTGACTTAGGTGGAGTGCCGGGTTGAAATCACTTACAAGATTGGGGGCTCATGCGCTGGGATTTCTGAATTAGATATACCAAATGTGACAGTCTAATACAGTGTGCTAACTGACAGGGTACATAAATCCTGTTGGGCTACCACGCTGTGTTACACTGTGAAAAGCACCCCTCAATAGGAACGCTCTAAGGAATTGGTCTGTTGTGCAAAAATAAAATAAACTTCTGTAAGTCAGGAAGAAAATTAATATTTACAGAATGGCGATTGTGGTAGAGATGAATATGGCTAAAGAACACCTTTTGCATAAATCACTTGTGAGAGGTGAATGGACAGAGCAGGATCAGAATGTGTGATTGCAGGCAATCACAGAACAGATCACTGCAACAGGGTTAGACACATGGCAAGACCAGGGTCCATTACATATGGCCCTGAGTGAACTATATATGGCCCCTAAGGCAAAGGAGGAGCAAAACAAGATTGCCAAAATAGTGGCATATCTATACCTATATATTGGAGCAAAACAGGACAAATATGCCGAGGGCGAAAATCTGGCAAACAAGCAACTGCAGGCATTAGAAAAGGCCAAAACTGATCTGGACTCTGCTGAGCAGAGGCTGCAGAGGAGCCAGGAGTAAGAAAATGAAAGTAGGCAGAACCTAATCAAAATAAAAGAGGACATGGGTATCCTGCAGCAGGAAAGGCAGACCAGGATACCAGAATGCTGGCCTTGCAGAAGGAGTACCAGGAAAGTTTGGACTCTCTACTGCAGAGCCAGAAAAAGCTGGAGCAACAAATAAATTTGAACATGGCATGCGTAGAGCAGGTAGTCACCCTGCAAAGCCACCTAGACAGAGAGAAGGAAGAGAGTAATAAATTAATCCTGAAAGACCTGGACACAGAGCCCGAAAGCTGGTGCTCTTCAACGACAGAGGGAGGACCAGGCTGCACAGAGGCAGGCTCTTGCTCAGGAAAGGGACCTTGGGACAGACCAACATTAAATGGTTTGGTAAGGAAGGTATGAGATGGGATGAACTGGAGACAACAATTGAGATATTGACATAGAAGGAAGTTCCTCCCGATACAATAATTCATCTAGCCGGGAGCGACTTGGCCCTGCTGGGCAGGGGTCAACCACTGAATGCGATGCACCGCACATTGTGGGTGCTGATCAAGGACCTGGGGATTGTGAATTTGTTTGTTCCAAGATGATTCCGAGGTGTATGTGGCGAGATGCTAAATCAAACACATCAGTGGAAAAGTTGAGAAAAAATTTGAACATGGCATTAGCAACATTTTGAAACGGGGTCCGATTTTACAACGATTAGGCACGGGCAGCTAAATCTAGGAGTGCCCGGGTATTAGGGTATTATGAGAAGGATCGGGATCACCTGTCAGAAAATGGTATGGAACGTTTTTTGTTGAACCTGGAGGATGCCCTGAGAGGATAAGGTTGAGACTAATGAGCAAGTTATAGCACTGGTGGGGGCAGCAAAGGGGTGAAAACCACGTTTTGCTGTTGTGCTTACCCACGTGATTGAGCAGTGCCAAAGGTAACCTCCTGGTGGAGGCTAAAGATGACCAAGACTAAATAGCCCCCTGTTTGCCTAGCACTGCAGGGGCGGTAAGGTCGCAAATTGAGGTGCACACCCCGTGGTTGTCAGCTTCCAGCCTGTGCTAGTGGAAAGGAAAGCATAACATCGCACCCTACAGCTCAACAGTGGCGGCTTGCACTGTGTTCCACCCAGAGAGGGAGGCTCAGGGAGATTCAGGGAGTGATACCTAAGTATGCTGGAAAAAGGATGGATAAGGATAAAAAGAGAGCTGACTGTAAATAATTAAAGAGAACAATGAAAAAGAGGATGGGGACGAGGAAGAGGAATGAGCAAAAAGGTGCTGCTCATGGTCTGGTAAAAGTTATTAACCATATTAATGTGCTGGTTTGAATTCATGGTGTGAAATATGTAAGAATACACTGCAGTCTTGTTATGCCACAATAAGAAGATATGGTCGGGCCTATGTCATTCAGCCAAAATGCACTGCAGAAGGATGGTATAGACTTGCATGTGGGGTGGGAGGTGGGGGGACAGTACAAACTGCTGTGTTATTTTTCCTGCACATCTGACATCTGCACCGTGAAGTGCTTTCCATGTCTGCTGCAAATGAGCACACTGGCGTGGAGGCGCGCCTGCGTGCACATATAGACTTGTGGCTCCCCAGCCTCTTGTCCAATGCACGAGTCCCCGCCTGCTCAGCCTGGCCTTCCGCCATTTTGGGGCGGGCTGGCAGGCACTCCAGTCCTATCTAGGAAAGCCGGGCCCATTTTGTGACATGTGCTGCGTGATATTAGTCTGGCGCCACGCAGTGATTGATTTGTTTTTACTGGTCCTGCAACGATAGGAGAAATCATTGGATGAGAGATTACCGTTTTAGGGAAATCAGCAAATAGCCTCCCGGCCCAGACTATAGCGACGGCGGCGAAAACACCTGCGTGCAATTGCACGTGTTTCTCAGACAGTGAAACTGGAGCCCGGGATAATGTTTCTTTCTGTGGTCAGTGATGGATGAGCATCGTTGAGAGGGATGCGTCTGGGGTTGATACAGTCAGATGTGAGTGGCATTGCACTGTGTGTAGACTGCGAGATTATTCTGAGCGCTTGCCTGCAATCAGTGAAGCTAAAAATGAGATATTCTCCTGTGAACATCTGCATCGCGGCAGCGCCTGCTTGCTTCGGGGGGAGACCCCCTCTAAGAAGTGAGGAAGCGAGGAATGAGGATGGAGCATCGAAGAGGGGTCCTGCACGAGGGGAACCCCAAATAAATGTCTGATGCGCCCACAGTAGCCGGTACTTTGGGAATTGCACGCGTGAACACAGCAGCCGGGCTGCCTTGCATTTCCCCTCTCCCCCCACTAACCTCACCCACGCCCGTGTTTTTACATCTGCCGGAGTGCTTAGGAACCAGAAGTGACCTGCCAAATTTTGTGGGTCTCTATTTCAAAAGTTCAGTGACCCTTGTAATTTTTTGGCCCACTTTTGTGGTGGGGTGAACAAACGCCACTGGACTCCTATGCTTCACTTCATGGCCACCAACCTACAACCCTTGCTGCCCAACATGGTGTCAAAAGTTTGCAAAACTTTTTACACATTTTATCTCTTTCAGCACAACCACCAGTAGGTCAGTGGGGCAGGCCAAACTGCCCTGTGTCAGAGGGCAGGAGCATGCCCTCTCCCAAAGGACACTCAGTGTTTAACCCAGGGAGATCTCAAACATTTTGAGATGTTTCTCCAGAAAAGGTCTGAAAGTTTGTGTGACTGAACCCGCTCTCAATTCCGGTGTTTTTAATTTTTGTTATCCTGGTGTCCCCATCCGGCTGTACTTTGTGAGTCACGTCAAACCTATATATGTCTTATTGCCTGGGCTCACCCATTCTACAAAATAATGTTCCATATAAAAATAATGCCCCGAATGCAATGGGAAGTCACATCACTGAGGTTCAACAAAATACAGAACCATTAGTGTTTCACAACAGCTATAGCTTCATAATTATATAACATAGTCATTCGGAAACCCTTTAGAATAATACACAATGCTTTAAACAGCAAAGCTTACGGAAGTGAAGAAATCTGGAATATCGCTCGACATGTTTCGGACCATTGGTCCTTTTTCAAGAGCTTTCATCTGCAGTATCCCAACAAATATACATATCCAAACGGAAAAGGCAACAGAAAAAGCAACACTTCCATCAGGGCTAACCATGGTACCGTGATTCCTGCTGTAATAACCTGCTCAGGAAATTGCCCCAATTACAGAACTAAAGAATAATACAATTGGGATCACTCTGCTCTGTAAAACAATTAGAGCTACCTTTGTCTATTAGAATCAACTCAAAAAGCTTTAAGTGACTCGTACATATCCAATAACCAAAAAGAAATGCGAACATTATAATAAACTAATATATACCAACATAGTGCACTTACAAGAACAGAGTGTGTGCACAATCATAATTAACAAAGAAAAAGCAAAGCCATCGCCCTAAAAGAAATAGTGCCCAAAAATATGTCATGTATATGTCTCAGGACATGGAACATGCAAATTGTGCAACATACAAGTGCTAAAACAGATGTTATGTTATGTTATGTATTTGCTTGTAACATGCCGAAAGCCGGCAGGCATCAGATCTGGGCTATATCACGAGTGTCGTGGCAAAAGACCCAGTAAAA
Source organism: Ambystoma mexicanum (assembly GCF_040938575.1). Classification (NCBI taxonomy): domain Eukaryota; kingdom Metazoa; phylum Chordata; class Amphibia; order Caudata; family Ambystomatidae; genus Ambystoma; species Ambystoma mexicanum. The sequence goes on from NC_090922.1 coordinate 1,512,982,138, forward strand.
CAAAATCCGGCATAGCTGTTTCCAGAGGCGGTAAATGGAGACACACCGTACAATAATGCCAGGCAGTGTCAGTATTTAATAGGCTCAATAACAGCCAAACACCACACCCAAAATCACCAGACAAAATGTGACCATTTTTATACCAGAACCAGAAATATTGCATTACTGGAAAAGAGCACTCCCTTACAGGAAGTCTGATTCCCTGTACGCCATCTTGGGAAAATGAGCAGCAGACAGGAATCCGGCGCCCCTGCAGGTGAGAAGGATGCTGACAGGAGGCAAAGGAAACCAACGTTTCTAGAGCAGGAGCTCATGGTCCTAGCGGAAGGGGTAACCAACGAGGCACGCAGGATGGGGGCCACGAGATGGTGAAAACGCCACCTGCCTAACGTGCAGTACTTTGGACTTTGCACATGACCAAGTCCAGTCTTTTTCTTCTCATCCCGCAAGACCAAGGATGTCAAGGAGAGGTGGGATGACCTTAAGAATTGGGTCTGCTCCATAGTCTCAGACCACTGGCGAAGTGCCTAGCAACTGGTGGCAGAACCATAGCAGTCCCATACTTGCCACCCGGGGAGGAAAAGGCAGCCGCTGTCGGTGGCACCAGTGGCATCCCTGGAGATGTAGAGGTCTGGGAAGACCCACATGCAGCAGCTGGCGAGTAGACACATTACTTCAATTACGTAGGAAAAGTGCCTGGATGTAAGCCCACAGCATCTGGCACACCTTCACCATCCTTTCCCCTCACTCTCTGGCCGGCCTCCCTTGGCCCTCCTCCTACCCCCACCTGCGAGGCTAAGAACCTCGGGGTCATCTTTGACTCCACTCTTTCCTTCTCCTCCCACATCTCTCAGGTCTCTAAAAAGTCACATTTCCGACTGCACCTCCTCAGAGGTACTCTGCCTTTCCTCTCCTTCCCCCAGAAGCTTGTGGTATTCCAAGCTCTGGTTCTCTCTAGCTTGGACTATTGTAACAGCCTCTTTCTAAATCTACCTGCCTCTACTCTCCGCCCTCTGCAACTAACCCAGAACAGGACTGCAAGAGTTGTCCTTGGCCTCAAACCCTGGGATCGTATCTCTCCAGCTCTGAAATCTCTCCACTGGCTCCCAGTGGATGCAAGGATTAAATTCAAAACCCTCTGCATTGTCCACACGGCTTTCCGGGGCCTGGGTCCAAAATACCTTCAGCTATCCCTCCACAAATACCGCCCCTCCTCTACCTCCAACTCACTCAGGGTCAGTCGTTTTTCTGAGAAACGAGCTGGGGGTAGATCTCTGTCTTCGGCTGGGGCCTCCCTATGGAACAGCCTCCCTGCCACTCTAAAACTTCCGGAGAACCATCTCCGGTTCCGGAATCACCTCAAGACCTTCCTCTTTTCTTCTGCCTTCGCTCCCCCTCTCCCCTGCTGATCTGTTCTCTCTTGGCACCGTGCACCTGGCCACCCTCTGTCTTTTGGGCCCAGGTACCTACTCATCCTGCCACCCTCCCGCACTGCCTCCGGGCCACCCCTTGCACTGGGGTCTGTATCTGTACCCATACAGCCCCCCCTTTTTCTCCCTGCACTTATCAGACCTACCCTGTCTGCTGCCTTAAACCCAGCACTTACAAATTGCTGGCTGCATTACAACTGTTGTTGCCCTTATTATTTATTTATTGTTATATATCTGTTTCTCCTCTGCTTCGCACTTTCCACCTCTCCCCCCTTCCATGCACTTTTCCCCTCCCCCTCTCCCATGCACTTGCGTGTTCTCAATGTCACTGGGCCTAGTAAGATCGCTGTTTTGTTCTCCCCTGTTCCCCTCCCTTGCCTTGTCGCGCTCTGAAACACTTGTGTACGAGCGCGATAGAAATAAAATATCAATCAATCATGTGCCTGCACCCCCACAACCACTGAACCATACACATTACACCATCCCAGGCAAGACCTCAGCACTGTGGCGGCGAGCACACATCATTCTGCCACGCCCTCATACCTGCTGCAGACATGTGAGAGCCAAAGTAAACCAGCACGTCTACCAATCCTCTAGGTACTACATACACAAGAGGCACCGCCGCTTGCAGACCATCAGGGTATGCATGCATACAAAGCAGATGAGCACAGCTATGCCTGCTAAGCAAATTATTGCATGTGTCACTGCCACCTTCTTTTGTCTAGTCACTGAGCAAATGTCATCCACGTGTTTCCACAGAGGACACCTCTAGTGACCAAGAGGGCCTGTCTGACAGCCAAACATGAGTCACTGCAGAACATATCACTTTCCCAGCTCCCACTACCAGCTCCAAAACAACAGCAACCACAGGGAGGAAGGAATACCGGAAGTCAGGGAACACTCTTGCAACTGAAACCACACTGTTAAGGTGGCTTCGTAGTGCACATCCAACACTGCCTGGGCAAACCGAATGCCCGGGTCCATCAAAAGAAGCACCCACAGGGCCAATATCCACCCATTTCCTGTACAGATCAGCCAAGACATCTTTGCAATCATTACACAGTCATCACTGTTACCAGGGACCTTGGGGGGTGAACAGTGAGAGGATGGCACAGCCACACCATTGTGCACCCCTATAGATGACTCAAATGGTAACCAGGGTGACACTGAAGTGTGGTCACCTGACGGACATGGCCCTGGCATTGTGGATCAAACAGTGACTCCAGTGACCTCTTCTGTACCTGCAACCCCTGCACCTCACTTCCCAGCTGAGATAGCCAAAGGCACAGGTCAACAATAAATCATTGAGGCTCAAGACCAGCCCTCAATGGTCTCAACACCAACATCCATGGCCAGACTACAGCGGCAGGAGGACATTTCCAATGAACACCTTCATGCCCTCCACAACATCCAGAAGGCCATAACGGGTCATGGGAAGGAGACAGGATGCACATGCCATGCCTCTGCGGGAAACGGGGCCGTGTGTTAGGTGATATCACCCTCCAAAGCCAGTGGGCGAGGGAGAACACAGCTGCTACCACCACCCTCCTTTCCACGGATGTCTGGGCTTTTGAGGCATGTGGAGAGGACACTAGTCCAGTTACAATTCTTGGCCACCACCAACCCAACATCATCCAATTTCACCGATGTATCTGCCCTGTGCGGCCCACCCCGTTGGTCCAACAGACTATTACACCCCCAAACCCCAAGTCGGCCTGGAAAATGGAAGAATCTGAGGTGCAAACGGGGACTGTTGAAGGGTATGGCGGGTGTGTTGGGAACGCTGGAGGTCCAGGGGAGCTCGAGGGCTGTGTTGGGGCAGGGCTGGGGAGAGATTATAGCATGAGTGCACACATGGCTTGATGGTGATATTGTTCAGGGATTGCATCAGGTTGCATATGTAGTTGTTGCACTATGCAATGCATACGTGTTCTCATCAGCCATGCATTGCATGTACTTCCTGATACTGCAAAACCTATACATTTCAGTCGCACTGTGACCCGTGTCCACCCACACCACCCACACATGCGCTCAGAGAAATGAGGTCACTAAATGCTGCCACGTGATCCGCCCTACCTGCACACCATGTGCTGGGTGCATGGCTGGGGATTGCTCTTCCTCACCATCATCGCCACTTCCTTGCGGAATGCTGCTGCATGGTCAGATGGGTGTCGCATTATATCGCCTCTCTGCAGGGCTCTGCGTATGTCGGCATGGGGTCAGTATCCATGGCTGGCACACATAGCTGTTGTCACCTGTAAGAATGCAGGTGCGACATTAGTCAATAAATGCAAGCTTTTTGAATTACCTGCCAGATGTTGGGATGTTTTTTGTGTACGACTGGGTCCATGGTATCAGATAATACCCCATACATAATGTTGCTGGGAAAAGCCATTGGCAACGTTATATATGGTAACATTATGTATGGGGACAGGTTGTGGGGATATCCCCTGCTCCCCTTGTAAAAAATAAATTTAAAAAAGTCAGTGGTTGTGGGGGTGCCCCTCACATGTTCAATGTAATAATGTCTCTGCAAAAAATGGAGACTTTTTATCAGGAGACATTTTTGCTGGGACATTATTACATGAAACCGAACATGGTTGTGGGGTGTACATTTGTACCTGTGTGCTGTGCAGAGCTGTTGTTGCCATTCTGCCAACACCCCATCATTTAAAATGGTGAACCACAACTCCGTTATGCTTCCCTAGGATCCATGTCCTTTGTTTCCTGTGTGTGGCAATGTTTGCAGGGAGGGTTCCGCTGCTCAGTACCATCGAGTTATGTGTGGAGCCAGAGAAAGTTGCACAGCAGTGTGTGGTGGTCATGACGGCATCACACAACATTTGCACATTTAGTGTTTGCTGCTGCTTCCTGCACCAGTAAACTTGCTTTGTAGCAAGTGTGGGCACATGTGTGCAGTCTACGGCAACTATTACATTTGGGGGTTGGGTAACATCATAGAAGCATCCTTGAATGGCATTAATGGTGTTTTTGGTTGTTGTAAGAGAACTGTGTACAGCTGAATGGTGTGGCAGGGAGGGTAGCAAATATTTTCAAGAACACCTGTGTCAGTATTCCTGACCATGTTGGCTGGGCCTTGCCGGACACCATGGCAACAGTGTGCGGATAGCTACCTTTTGCAAGGAACTGTAGTACTACCACTAACTTGAGTAGAGGGGTGGTGGCAGTTTGTATGCCAATCTGGCTCCCGCGGCCACTCTGGAAGGAGCTGGAGTGCATGGATAATGGGTGGGCAGCCTAGCTAGTTGAATATCAGAATATGTGTCTCTGTTAGAGCTCATGAGGTTATTCTGATCCTGGTTATTCTGGGCTTCCCTTCCACCCCACTTCTCTCCTCCCTTGTTGGGCCATCAGCTGCATTATTGCGGCATTAAATAGCAGGTACAGCTCTCCTAGGCATATTGGCACTGCCCCACTCGGCCACATGTTGCTGCTTTTCTTAGGAGTGGTTTGGTGAAGACTTTTTTATATTGGGGTAGTGGAGAACTCGTTTTCATGTAAATGAAAGTGTTCATATACACCCGTGCGGTGTATATGAACACTCATTTGCACCAAAGCGAGCATCCTGCAACGTTGAAGCTGCTCGCTTTAAATTAAAGTTTTTATATACACTGCACGGGTGTATATGAACATTTTCATTTACACGAAAGCGAGCAGCTTCAATGTTACATATTGCAACGTTGAAGCTGCTTGTGTTAAATGAAAGTGTTCATATACACCACACTTTGCTGTATAGGAACGTGTTCATGCACACCTGTGTTCTCGGCAGCATTTTTGTAAAATAACGAATATGTCGTTATTTTACAAAAATTCTGCAGAGATGGGAAAGCGCCCGTTGCAACTAAAAACAGGCGCAATCCACACAGATCACTGTCGTCATGCCCACTGAGAATACTAGTGGAGCCTGGGCGCCCTCTTTTGACACAGTGAATTGTGCTGTTTAGCACCTTCCCTGCGCCAAGTTCCGAATATGGGCCTCAGTGTGCTTCCCATCCGTCTCACAATAACACATTTCAGATCTAAGGAAAAAGGAAAGTAAACCTGTAGGTCCTTTAAGCGAGGTAACAATGTATTGGCTGGATGGGGATGCAGAAGTTACTCTTACACCAATAATAAGACTGACTGAGGAGGTTGGCAGTATTTAGCTGTTTTATTTGCAATTGTCTAAAACAGGGAGTACAATGGACATCAACGGACGTTTGATCATGTCTCCCAACGTTTCACATGAATAAATACACTTTTATAACAAAAACTCATCATCACTGATGTCATGTTACGTGGCAAAATAAGAAAACCTACTTGGGGTTGTGATAGGCTTAAGGGGACCATCTAGGTATACTTTCTATAAGGGATAGGAACGTGATTGGGTCTTTGTATTCAGGTGGACAACTTATGCCCACCCCTAGGTCAAGTAATCTTCACTGTCATGAGATACATAATGTTTTATTGGTTCTCAAATTAAAGGGCTCTTTGCTATGTGGCCCTCTATAATTGGTTGGCAGCTTGTACCCTACTGGAATATTCCACTCGCTAGCAGCACGCAAGCTTGTACCCGGTGCTCGTGAGTGGACTTAACCATGCCTTCCCACCCAATTAGCCCATCATCCATCATCACTCCTGCTGCCTGCCATTAGAATTGTCTTTGAACTCGGCCTTGAAAAGTATCACTGCTCCTGTGAATAAAGGGGAGTGTGGCTTGACCAAAGTCTATTTCCATGTGACAGGAGACTTAGCTCCTTCCTTGCATTTAATACTATTAAATGAATGAGACTTGGCACTCATAGTGTTTTTCCATTGCACCTCAACATGGGCTCGCCTCATTTCTCACGTTCACTGTATTTTCTCGAATAGATAACCAGTTTCTTGGCTGCCTCACCCTTGGCACTGGGCCAGACAAGCCTTCTTGATTCTTCCTTTATCATCAGCTGTCGTTCTTTGCTGTGCCACACTTTCAACCCTTTCTGCTCAAGGGGTCTTACTTTGCTAAAATACGACGTGGGTTTTTTTTTTTTTGCCTGCTTCTGTGCTGTGCTGTGTTCATGTGAAGTTTACCTTTGGTAGTGAAATGGGAGACATTCCTGCACCTACTAGTCTCCTGGTGATGGCGTACTTACTGCAGGTCTTGCTCTTGACTTGGATTTGTCTTACTGGGGTGTTGCATGCAGAGGAATTGTCTCCGTGGGTGGTGTGCGTGCATTATGGAACATATGGGGTGTCTGAACACTGTAGAGTAATACATCACATCTCATTGGTTGGTTATTTTGTGCCTGAATATTTATACCGACATTACCAAGAATTATTCGAATTTGGTGGGTGATTTGGTCAATTATTTCATTTACATTGTGTTTCACGTGTTGAGTGGCACCACATGCTTTGTTGGGGGCCTGGGAGGGTCAGGGATGATTTATGGGGCATGCAGGTGCACGGTTTATACATCAGTGTCCAGTTGTAGTCACCTTGAGATGTATGGCACTAGGAACGTTGAGCACCTGAGTGTTTACAGTTCTGTTACGCTGTGTTGGTTTTTTAGATTTATATCATTGAACTCTGATGGAGCTGTGTCTGAAAGATGATTGGGTGGTCTGGTGGAGGAGACGGTCTGCATATCTGAGCGGGTTGGGTTATGGCAGTGGAACTGAGAATTTGGAGTTTTTGGGTTAATGTGATGTGGTTGCAGTGGGAATTTAATGTTTAGGATTATAATAACAGAGTGGTTTTGTGATTTTCCTGATTTTTTGGGTTACAGGGGACTATTTGGGGGTTCGAGTTCTTTTAGGAGAGGAGTCCAGGTAGTTGGACTTCTTGGAATGTGTTTTAGAATTTTGTTCTATTTGCTGTTCTTGGTGTTTTGCATCTGTTTCAGAAAGGGGGGTTAGGGGTCTCGGTTGTGGTCACAAATACTTTTGAAGGCCTGGTGAGGGGGTCCCTTTTGAATTGGGGGGGTGGATATTCTGTGTTCAATTATGGGGGATCAATTGCGAGTTATCTCGTGGAATGTGAATGGTATGAACAATGCACAGAAGAAACGGAAAATGTTGGCGTATATGAATGAGTTGAAGGGGGATGTTTATTTTCTGCAAGAAACACACCTTTTGGAAGCAGATCTGGATGGTTTGAAAAAACGTTGGGTTGGACAGGTCTACGGCTCGTCCTTTGAGTCTAGGTCTAGGGGTGTGGCTATTCTTATAAGGAAAAATGCACCTATCAAGGTGGTCAAGGAGATTTGTGACAAGGAAGGCAGAATGGTTGCTGTTTTGACAAATAATCAAGGGAAGAATGTAATTTTTTGTAATATTTATGCGCCAACATCGGATGATGGTGCCTTTTTCAGAAAGGTAGCTCAGGCAATTCAAGACCTTAGTTCCAGTAACATAATCTTGGGTGGCGATTTCAATACAGTTATAGAATCAACTTTGGACAGGAGTAATACTAGACATTGTCGTAGGATGGATATGCAGTCTCAGGCTTTTCATGATCTGCTTGAGGAACATAATCTGAAAGATTGTTGGCGAATAGAAAATCCCTTAAAGAGGGAATATACTTTTTATTCTGGTGCTCATGCTACATATTCCAGATTTGACATGGTGTTGATGGCAGGAGATTTGTTGCAGGAATACAAAACAAGTAGTATAGGTAATATTGTACTGACTGACCATGCTCATGTTTCGGTTGATTTGGATTGGAGCTATACTGTATGTAGACGAAAAACCATATTGCTGGACAATCGGGATGAGAAGGAGAACATTTCAACTGAAATAGACTATTTTGTGGAGGAGAATTGTACTGGGGAAGTTGGATCAGATATGGTTTGGGAAGCATTTAAGTGCACTGTCCGAGGTATGTTTATTGGTCTAGCGAGTGGTTTGAAAAAAAAATGGGACAATACAGAGAATACATTGGAACTGGAGATTAGAGAACTGTCAAGGGTTCTGATGGTGGATCCCACGAGAGTGGATTTGCTTCCTGAGTTGAACAAGCTAAAAAGAGGATTGAGGGACGGGATTTCTGGTAGAGTGGATAAGAAATATTCCACCAAAAATGTTCTTATTTTGAACATGGGGAGAAATGTGATCGCTTGTTGACATATAGATTGAGGTTGAGAGAGTCTGAACGTTCGATTTTGTCTATTGCGAATTCTGATGGTCAAGTCACATTCACTCCGGATGGTATTAATGAAGTATTCAGAACAATTTATGTGGATTTGTACAGGAATGAGTCACATATCGATGCAGATAATGGAGATTTCCTGGATGAGATTCAGGTCCCTGTGATTTCAGAGGAGGATACTACTTTGTTGAGGAAGATATTTCGGTGGACGAAGTCAAGTTTGCAATATCAAAATTGAATGTTGGTAGGTCTCCAGGGCCTGATGGTCTGCCTGTTGAATTCTATAGATGGTTGCCTAATTCGGCGTTGACACTTTTGACGGAAGTGTATAAGACTTCAAAGGCTAGGGGCATACTTCCAGACTCTACTAGACATGCGACTATCTCTGTCTTTCTGAAGAAAGGCTGGGATGAAACACTGGCGTCCAGCTATAGACCGATCAATTTGATTAATGTGGACAATAAGATTTTGGCCAAGATTTTGACTCTGAGAATGGAGAATCTTTTGCCAGGGTTGATAGATCGCAACCAATCAGGTTTTGTTAAAGGTAGGATGACGTCCAGTAACATGAGAACATTGCTGTGTACGATTATGAAGGCGTCAGAGTTGTCTGAGGACTCAGCTGTCCTATCACTCGATGCAGAAAAGGCATTCGACAGAGTTGACTGGAGATTTATGTTTAAAGTATTGGAAAAGATGGGTTTTGGAATTCAGTTTTGTTCCTGGATTAGATTACTGTATACCAGGCCGACAGCTGATGTCAAAACTAACGGTCAGAGGTTGGCACCTTTTGATTTGGAACGGGGCACGAGGCAAGGTTGCCCATTGTCTCCTTTGTTATTCGTATTGAGTATTGAACCCTTGGCTATAGCATTGAGAAATGAGGAGGGTTTACAAGGCATAAGTTGTTGGGGGATGGTGCAAAAAATGTGGTTATATGCCGATGACTTGTTATTGGTCCTCAAGAATCTTGGTGAGTCAGTGCCGGTTTTTATGAATATTCTCGAAGCCTTTCACCAGTGTTCTGGTTATAAGATTAATTGGACGAAATCGGAGGTTTTACCGTTAGTACCAATGTGTGACAAAGAATTTGTAACCCGGATGGGTTTCAGGTGGTGTGCTGAACAACTATTATACTTGGGGGTATGGATTTTGCCTAATGTTGCTGATTTTGTGAGAGAAAATATGACGATGGTGTGTACTAACCTCAAATCAGATTTGAAGAGATGGAAGGTGTTGCACCTTTCCCTTTGGGGGAAGGTGAACGCTTTGAAAATGGTGTCGACTCCTCGTGTGAATTCTGTTCTGAGTATGATCCCTTTAGATGTTGAAAAGCATTTTTGGCGTGAGATGAATAGCCTCATGCAGGATTTTTTGTGGGATAATAAACCTCCTTGCCTGAAAATTAGCAAACTACAATTGCCTTTGTCTAAGGGTGGGCTGGGGGTCCCTAATTTTAAGGCATACTATCTGGCGTTTATGTCGCGGAATATTTTTGATTTTCTCAAATCGGAACATGAGGACTGGATGTGTGCAGAATCTAGCCACGTCGGCCCATTGTCACCTGGGCCATTTTGACTAGTAAGCCATCGCGAACAAGGGTAGAAGGCCTGCTAACTAGGAGTTTACGGAACTCTTGGGTGGCCTTGTGTGAATGTCTGGGTTTCAATGCTTTGAGGGATCTGAGTGCTTCGATTTGGTTGAATCCATGTATTAAGATTGAAGGGAAAACTTTGTTCTGGCAGGATTGGTATCTAGCCGGGGTGCATTGGATTAGTGATTTGTTCGATGGTTTGCGTTGGATGACAGCTAGGGAATTACAGTTGAAGTTTGAAATTCCTACTTTTTGTCTGGCGGACTATCGGAAGATCAGGAGGGCGGTGGGGGAGGTGGACTTGGAAAGGAGAATCAACATAGACATGCTTGGATGGATACCTGGAGTGAGTGGATGTGGCCTAGTTAGTTATGTCTATAGACTGGCTGTGTCGAATTATCGGGCTAATAATGCTTTGAGATTGGACTGGAATCGGAGAATCGGTGAGGATATTACTGAGGAGGATTGGACAAATATTTGTGAGAATGTGAAATTGTGTTCTTTGAATCTTGCTGATAGGTCGCGTCAAATACAGATTTTGAATAGAACTTTTTGGACACCCGAGAGAATGATGAAAAGAGGGATGAGTGACAGCTTGGAATGTTGGGCATGTTCACATGAGGAGGGCACTTTGGAGCATATGTTGTGGGGATGTTCGAGGGTGAGAGGTTTGTGGTTCGAGTTTGATCAGATCTGTGAAAGGATTTTGGAGGAGAAGGTTCATATGGATTTTAAGACAATTGTACTAGGCTGTGGGGATTTATTGGACGACCTGACTATTTCCCAGAAGAAATGGATCTTTCGTGGGGCAATGGTGGGGAAGAAGCTAATTTTGAGACATTGGAAAATGTCTAATCCTATTACTATTGAGGAATGGATTTCAGAGATGCATTCTCTAGCGGATATGGAGAGAGTGTTATATCAGAGAGAGAAGAAAACTGCACTTTTTAACAAGATTTGGGGTACATTTCTGCTATTATATTAGACTAATTCAGTGATTGTTTTGTGACTCCTGGGGGTGGCGGGGGGGGTTCAGGTGTATATAGTTTTGTTGGCTTTGTTGTCATTACTTTATGATGTAATGTTATGTACATATTATTTCTATGTTGTGTTATTCCTTGAAAATAAATAATTCAAAAAAATAATAATAATAATAATAATAAAATACGACGTGGGACATCTAGATTCTATACATATATCTACATATTGGTGGCACCACCTGCAGTCTATTCAGTAGGTATAGCCAGCCTTATGATTACTTAGTCTGCTTGCATTACAGCATCTGTACAGTTATAAAGCGATTATCATTGTCTTCTGTGCTCCCCACATGTGCAATCTTCATTCCCACACATTAAATGCTACTCGATTCTCCACTTCATCTTCAGATTCCATAAGGCCCATATACTTTCTTCCTTGGCATCTCTTCTTGGTGTGTCACCTCTGCTTCATGTGACGTCTTGCCTTTCTCACTTCACACTTCTTCAGGAAACTCCTTTAGAAGACTGTCATTTCTCTGCGGATACATCATATATGGATTTCTTAATGGATACCTTGTTTCGAGGATTCTTCGCGGTATAGGTACCATTATCAGCATCGTGCATGTCGCAATTTATGGCTTCCAATTTATAGGAAGAATGGGTGCGGGACTTCTGGTAGAGACATTTGGCTCCTCCTCTACAAAAGAGTAAAAAAAAGTAGAAAGGCTAACCACAACGATGGAAAAAGCATCATCCGTAATTACACTCTCACATCCATTGCTCGTTCGTTCCTAATCATTTGTTCATTCTCACATGCCTCATTCATTACTCTGTGATATCCATGGCTCATTCACACGCACCATTCATTGATCCACTTTCACCAGAACCATTCCTTTGTCTACTCAAATATCCATCATTAGCTGGTTCACTCTCACCAGCACTATTCATTGGTCCACTCTCACCAGCGCTACTCATTGATCCCCCCTCACCAGCATCATTCATTGGTCCCCCCTCACATGCACCATTCACCTTTTTCAAGAGTCCCTCTTTAATAGATGCAAAGGTGGCATCTGCCGGAGATTAAGTAACTGATATGAAGTTTGCAATTCGCCCTTCAATAGTTGTCCCAAATAACAGATTTGTAGGTTCTCAGCCCATCCAAACTGCTCTGCTAGTCGATCAGAATTCAGGAAAAGATGTATAATATTTGTTGAGGTAATAGGGGTTTTGTTTGTAATGCAAATAGTTGCTGTAAGATTGATTGGAGTCAGGATTCTGCTTATATCTGAATGGTGGCCAACTGTGCTAGCACATCTTCAATTGCGTCCATATTCCCAGGAGATGTGAAGGTTCTCTCTGACTCACCCCCAGATTGTGAAAAGAAGATGGTCTCGCTTCCCCCAGAGGAGGTTTAAAAAAACTCTAGTCCCCCTGTGCTTGATTCCGATTGAGATGGCGATCCCAGAGAACCCGAGTTTAAACCAGATAGGCCTTGGAAGCTTGCTATCCTGGCCACCAGATAGGCCTTGGAAGTTTTACTATCTTGGCCTCCAACCCAGGTCTCCCTATTGCTGACACCTATTCCAGCATTTCCTCCAGACAGACCCTCACCAACATCCTCTTTGTCGTTCCTTCGCCAGATCTATGGACTCTTCATATGATCTCTGTGCTCTGTCTTTTCTCCTCCTCTCCCATTTATGGTAGCACCCACTGGTAAGCCCTCATGGCCCCCTTCGACTCCTCTAAGGTCATCATTAATGTGTACCTAAATGGCACCGTCATGTTCCAAGGCCCTCAGGCCAATCTCCTACTCTTTGATAGTTGTTTCCCTTGCCTCATCAATTTCCTCTCATCTCCTGGTGTTCCCTCTCTCCCATCTCCTGCTTCCCTGTCTTTCCCCTCCAGTCCCCCTTTGGCTGCCTTGCCCTCTCTTCCCTTCTCTTTGCCACACCTTGGCTCTTTCACCTCCGCAGAGCATACCTCTGATTTGTACCCCTCCCGAGAAGGCCTTTAAGGCTGGCAACCTTCTTCATCTTGCCACTCTCAACTCTTGCTATGCTGTCAAACACTCCTCTGACATCTGTCACCTCCTCGAAGAATTCAACCTCAATGTCCTCGATCTCACTGAGACTTGGTTCATGGCCAACTCTGTCACGTGCTTTCACTCTCCTCCCTGATGGCTACAAAATCATCTCCGCACCCAGATCCATCTGGTCTGGAGGGGGTGTAGCCTTGCCTCTATCACTCATACGCAGACCTAATCCTCTTTCGAATGCCTTGTCTGCAGGCTCTCTCTCTCTCCTGGCTCCTCTCTTACTGTGGCTACTATCTATTGGCATCCTGGGCAGATCACCTCGTTCCTCTCTGAGTGGGCAGACCTCTCCTCGTCCCTCCTGGCCTCAACCACTCAACTCCTCCTTCTTCCTGACATTAATATCCATCTTGATTCTCCCTGTTCCTCATCTGTATTCTTTTGCGACTTCTGCGATTAGCTCTTCCTGTCTATCCTCCCTTCTGGACTGACTCACTCGGCAGGGCACACTCTCGATACTTTGATCTCCATGGACCTCCCCCTCTCCATTCCTCTGACCACTCCTCTCTACTGGAGCAATCACTCCCTCGTCTCCTCCCATCTCACCATCTCTAAACTTCAGGACAAGCCAACCCCAACACTGCCACCTACCTTCTCATACATCTGGCCCATGAAGCGTGTGTCAGTTGAGGCTTTCGCCGCCACCTTCTCCACTCCAACCCTTCCACCTCTGGCGGACTCATATCCTGACACTGCCCTTTGCAAGCTCTACTCTATCTCTGATACTCTTGATGTTCTCTCCCCTGTCATGAGTATCCGTTTGAAGCCCAAAGCCAAGTGCGATTCTTTGTACGACTCTCACATAGCTACCCTGAAACGTAAGTGCAGTGTGGCTGAGAGGAAATTGAGGGCTTCTTGTTCATCCTCTGACAAACTGGCCTGGCACCTACTCCAAAGGCAATACTGACTCTCTGACCATACTAAGAAGGGATCCCACATCCAAGCCCGTGTCTCTGCAGCATCTAACAACTCAGCCAAACTCTTCAAAATCTGCAAGGAGCTGATTAACCCTGCTGCATCTCTACATCTCCTGTCGCCTCCCAGGCTGATTGCATGTCCCTTGCCTCTCACTTCATCTCTAAAACCTAGGACATCCTGTCCACACTCTCTTCCACTACTCCCTCTCCCTTCTACTTTTGTGAACTCTGGCCCTCCTGCAGCTGCCCCCCACCTCTTTCTCTTCCTTTCCTCTTTTCTCCCCTGATGAGGTTTTCAGGTAAGTCCGATCTATGAAAGTCTTATCAAACAGGTTCTTCCCTGTTCCTCCAAAACCATCTATGACCACATTTACACTGTTTCTCCTGCCTTGGCCGATTTCTGCAACCTCTCCTTCACCTCAGGAGTCTTCACCTCCCCTTTGAAGCAATCTCTCGTGCACCCTTCCTTCTTGTCCTGCAAAACTATTGCCCGATCTCCATCGCACATTTTCTGGGCAAACTCTTGGAAAAGCTGGCCATCTCACAGCTTAATCTCCACTCTGATTCTGTTGGTTGTCTCCATGACCATTATTCTGGCTTTAGAGCAGCCAGAAGCATGGTAACTGCTCTCCTGAAAATCCGTGAAGACATACTCTCCAACCTTGACTTTAACATCCCTTCTGTCCTCATCTTACTCGATCTCTCCTCATCTTTTGACATGGTCAACCATACCATCCTGATAAACCGTCTACGTGACAACCTGGGTATCACTGATCAGGCCCTCGCTTGGCTGACTTATTTCCTCTCTGATAGACCCTCCCAGGTCCAAATTGGGTACTTGCTTTCTTCTATCTCCCTCTCTACCTGTGGTTTTCCCCTGGGGTCTAACCTCCCTGGCTTTTCAACCAATACCTGGCAACTCTCACCCATCGCATTGCCTCCCTCTGTGCCAATTTTCAGTGCTATGCGGATGACACTTAACTCATTTTCAGGCTTCCCTCAGCCACCTCTTCTCCTTCTCTTATCTCTGATTGTCTGTCTGCTATTCAGGAGTGGTGTGTCGCCAATGATCCCTGCCTTAATGCCAGTAAGACAGAGATCCTCCTCATCGGCACACCTTCACCCTCCTTTCCTGTCTCTCTGTGACCGGCCTCCCTTAACCCTCCTCCTACCCCCACCTGCGAGGCTAAGAACCTCAGGGTCATCTCTGACCTCACGCTTTCCTTTTCTGCCAACATCGCTGATGTGTAAAAAAAAAGTCAAACTTCCAACTGCACCTCCTCAGAGGTATTCTTCCATTCCTCTCCTTCCCCCAGACGCTCACTGTATCTCGAGCCCTGTTTCTCTCTAGGCTGGATTACTGCAACAGCCTCTTTCAAGATCTACCTGTTTCTACTCTCCACCCTTTGCAACTCATCCAGAACAGGACTGCCAGACTTGTCCAGTGCCTCAAGCCCAGGGATCGTATATCTCCAGCCCTGAAATCTCTTCACTGTCTCCCCGTAGCTGCAAGGATCAAGTTCAAGATGGTTTGCATTGTCCACAAAGCCATCTGGGGCCTAGGTCCAAAATACCATCAACTCTCCCTCTGCAAATACCGTACCTCTTGAGCTCTTCGCTCCTCCTCCTCTAACTCCCTCAGGGTCAGTTGTTTCTCAAAGAAATCTGCAGCGGTTAGATCTATGTCTTTGGCTGGGGCCTCACTCTGTAATAGCCTCTCTGCCACTCTTTAACTTGAGGAGAAGCATCTCTGGTTCCGGAAACACCTCAAGACCTTCCTCTTTGCTTGTGCTTTCTCTCCTCTTCTCCCCTGTTGATCTGTTCTGCTTTGACATTATGCAACTGGTTACCCTCTGATCTCGGGCCCAGGTACTTGCCCACCCTGCCACGCACCTGCACTGTCTCCTGGCAACTATTGCACTTTGGGTCTGTATCTGTAACCCTACAGTTCCCCCCTTTCCCTTTCAGACACCCCCGGTCAGTATCTGTAACCTAGCACTTGCCACTTGCTGGCTACACTACCATTTATTTTTATTTATCATTCCTATGTCTAGGACTTTCCAAGTCCCCCCTCCCATCCTGCATTTTCCCCCCTCCCCTCTCCCATGCACTTGCACGTTCTCAATGTCAGTGAGTCTAGTAAGATTGTTGTTTTTGTTCTCTCTTGATCCCCTCCCTTGCCTCGTCGCGCTCTGAAACACATGTGTATGAGCGCGATATAAATAAAATATCAATATCAATGAAGGCCAGAATCAGAGGGCGATTCAGCATTAAACAGAAAGTTTTTGTAAAGGGTAAACCAATGCCCCAGGCCTAATAAAGTCCGAAGATGCTCTATATTTTTGTCCAGTAAAACCTGAGACTGAAAATATAGGTCTTGCTGGATGACAGCGATATGTATTTTGGAGTACAGAGTTTCTTTTATACTATATATCCAGTCATTACTGTATATTTAAATAATGTCTTTTTCTCTTTCAGGCGGTATAACAATAATCAATATAAGATTTCAACTTTTGTAGTGGTAGTGGGGTGTAAGGCTCAGTTACTAAGTTTCTGAAATGTTAGGTGTCCCCAAAAAGTCACATCCCATTCTGACACCATAAGTGCGGAAAGCATGGCTTCAGAAGTAGACAGTGACACAAGAGCTGCAAGTTTCAAAACCTTTATTGATGGTTTAAAAGGGGTTGGAAAACTCCTATCTTGCCCTATGGCTAAAATGTGAGTATTCTTGACCTTCAAATGAAAGGAAAATACAGGCCTAGTCAGTCCTTACTCAAAATAAAATGGCCTATGCTAATAAACCTAATGCCTGCCCTCTTTCTAATAGAACACATGTGTAAAGGGAATGTGTAATGCAAAAAGGAAAAATCAGTGTTCAAAAGAAATGTCAGTATGGCTGAGTAAACTCCCATCCCCACGTTTTGTAGTAGGGGGTAAGGTGGCACACTTGGACTTTGTGACACACTCTGGTTTCGGACACAAGGATGCCGTTTGTTTCGTGGACCGGGGCCCACTTGGCCTTCTATGAAAAGTCACTAGTCTCTTGGTCAGGCTCCGGCCTACAATGTTTCTTCTTCAATCACAAGTTCTCACAGGCTTCTCTCAGTTGGCCCCAAGACTACCAGTTCACCTAGGCTCCACTCAGTCGGGCTCAAACCTGCAACAGTTCACTTAGGCTCCTCTCAGTCAGGCTCAAACTTGCAACAGTTCACTTAGGCTCCTCTCAGTCGGGCTCAAACTTGCAACAGTTCACATTGGCTCCTCTCAGTCGGATTCAAGCCTGCAACTGTTCACATTGGCTCCTCTCAGTCGGACTCAAGCCTGCAACAGTTCACATTGGCTCCTCTCAGTCGGACTCAAACCTGCAACAGTTCACATTGACTCCTCTCAGTCAGACTCAAGCCTTTTAATCACACTTTGTGGGGTTTCCAATCTTCCATCACACCTTCATAGACTTCCCGCCGTCGGGCTCAAGTCTCCTTTCACTTTCCTTCCGCTGTCAAAGACTTTCAAAACTGTGAAGCTTTTGCTCTTACCTCGGCATGGCCACTTTGACCTTCTTCCTTATAACTTCACTTTTTCTCTCCTAGTCTAAGGCCTCTTGGTAAATGTAGTATCAGGCACAGAATTTATTTCTAAGTTCTAAGACATCTCTCACATCCAGGTTTCCCTCTCCTGGGATCAAACCTAACAGGTCAAATCTTGCATCTCAGTTTCTTTCACTTCCACTGCTTCTACAGCATCAAACATTTTACATAGACTTTCAACTTGTCAATCTCGCTGGACCACTCTGTTACTTTGTATCTTTAATTTACAGTTCTTTGCAATGCTTTGCTTTCTCTCGCGTCTAACCGTCATGTGCGCAATCTTCATTCAGCGGATACTGTTGCTGTCAACTTTCATTTAACCCAGAATGGACTTTCATTGCTTTCATCAACTCACCAGCTGCATCAATTCATTTTTGACTTTCGCGGCTTTGATCCTGAAATAAAGGCAGATACCACAACTGCTGCTGCACCTCCCCAACTCTGCCGTTCCCCCGGGAGGGTGGCTGGTATCCTTGAAACACAAAAGAGGTTTGTCTCTTCTCCCTGGCTGGGTTTCCTTGCGCAACCTTCAAGAACCTGCGGAAGTAACAATCTCTCGCCGGGGTGTCCAAGGTTTCTCCATACCTCTGTACCGTCCCTTGGCCTGTATCTCTGCTCCGCCTGGTTTGCCATCATCCTGGAAGAACTGCTCCTTCTCATGCATCGTCTTGCTCCTCCTTTCTCACAGTGTGTCTCGGTGTTCCACCTTTTAACCATGTGAGGAGTGCTAGTAGGTACTAGGTGTATGTAATTAAGATTAAGTGCCTTACCTTGCCTGATCTTACTAGTGGGACATGTCCCATGTATTGCATAGGTGGTACTCCTTTAAGCTTCAGACCTCCTCTTCCTTGGCTAACTGTTTGTGTAGGAAAGGGGGAATCTGGGAAGTTGGAATATGCTATAAAATGGGATAGGGGTATTTGGAAAGAGGGGCTACCATGTCTCGTTATCAGTCATTCCTCTCCCACTCCCCGAGGAGCCCTCACCAGGTGACACCCCTGCACTGTCTGGATCCATGGAGTGAGACACCCTCTGGTTTTTCACAGGTCCCTTAAAACTGTCTGATTAGTGGTTGTGCTGCCAGATCCAGTGGCATGTCCAGACTTATTTGGCAGGTGTGGCCAAGTGGCGCACTGACTTATGCAGGGGTGGCATGAAGCACAAGCGTCCACACACATAATGTTCATACTTTAGGATAATGGGGTGGCACCGGGGGTGGCGATTCAGATTCCAGCGGAAGCATGTGCCACCCGGCCACTCCCTGCACATGCCACTGGCAAGACCCCACCCTGATGTGGCATACCAAGTCACAGGACTGATGAAGAGAGGGACCTTGTCTAACCACTCTCTTCACTGCAATGCCCATACTTGAAACACTCATGAAAAGAATGGGATTTGCTGGATAGCAACCCAGAATATTAAGCAAGACACCCTTTAAGGCCCATCTGTGGTAGTGGACACAGCATTCACATAGTAATTGCGTTGACCACATGTGGCTGATGGTGTCTGATGCTTATGTATGTTTTATAATAGGTGAGGTGAGACAAGCTATGAGCCCCTTGTCCTGGCAGCCCACCACCCCCTGACCTGCATGCGGGCCTCTCTTGTTGATCAGGCTATGTGCGTGCATTACACTCTTGACACAGTGGAGACTGTTTTCCAAGTCTCAGAGCATAAACAAGGTGCTAAAACCACTGTAAAGGCGGTCTTACTACGTTACCTCTGCTCCGAGCTAATTTTGCTTTTTTGAAAGTATTTGGGGTAACGGAATAGGGATTACGTTTTTGACTCCTTTTCTCCCCTGCATCCAAAAAACACCTAGTTTTAAGCCAGCATAGTAATTTCACGGCAGGGTTAAAACATTGATTTCTATGGAATCCGCCAGCTTTATACACCAACAGGCAGGCAGATTCCATAGGAACCCACTGTAAGCACCGGCCACCATGCGTAAATGATAAGTGGTGTTCAATCAATTGACAATGTGAAGTGCAATAGTGAGGCAGGCATAATGGGGATTTTGCCAGCATTGTACTTATAGACTTCACAGTGAAAATGACTAAGTGTAAACCTAACAGGTCCCCTTCAGGCAATTGATCTACGGGAGTAAGATGAGGTCCAGTACATACAGCTTTGCTCTAAGCCTTCTGTGGAGCTCATTATGAGTTCCCCGGTCCAGAAAACAGGCTGGAAGAAATGCTGGCATGTTCGGCACCAGCATTTATTCCATACAAGGAAAACACAAGTTTGCTGGTGGGGTCATTGATCTCCTGACAGGCCTGAACTGCCGGGAGTTCAGGCCGCTACGGCAAATAAATGCCTGAACCCCTAGACCGTTACAGATGCTGCCGGTTATTCTGGCAATCCCATCCCATGGATCCTATGGACGCCATGGAACGGGAACTTACCAGTGCCTTGGCTGCCCGTAATATCACGGTAATACCAGGATATCAGGTAGCGGGAACGGTAAAGCATTTTTGATGGTTTCCCGCTTTAATTACCGGCGGGATACCAGCAACACTGTAATGAGGGCCTGAGTCAAGTGTTTTTGTACGTTTCTCAAGTGAATTATATGATTAGAACCTTACCACTCCCCCCTCCCCCCCTATCACTCTTCTTTTGTGTGTCATTTGTGAGAGGCCACTTCAGAGAAACCTCCTTCCTTTGTTTTTCAGAGACATAAACGTGGCTGAGAATGACACTTGCTGGAATTGTAACTCGGATGTGGGGACCATCCTACATATGTTTTGGTGGTGTTCTAATATCATATACTTCTGGGAAGATGCCCTCTGGGTCTTGAGCTTCCCTGTGATCCTTTACTGTGTTTTTTTTGGGGGGGGGGGTTGTTTCTGGTCGGCTTCATTTGCGTGTTGGCCTGTGCTTTTGAGCCAAGAGAGCTCTGACCACGGGCAAAAAGCAGATTTTAAAATGTTAGAAGAGTGATCTTAGGCCCACTGTGGAAGACTGGCTCCATGATTTATCAATTCTTTCATGTAGAGAAAGAGTGACTTACCAGGTCAAGAAAAAAGAAGATATATACATTTGGGATATTTCAATGAGTTTACGCTTAAGGTATACCCTCTTTTTTATATTTATCAATTTTGTATGTATCTATTTTTCTCTTCTTCTCTCTTCTTTCTCTTTTTTATTCCGTTTTCCCTTTCTTTTCTTTCCCACTTGAGTTCTCTGCTTATAGATAATGGTTACTGGTGTTACACTGTTTTGTAATTGATATACCTTTGTTTACTTGCTTGTTCTCACTTTTTGTGGATTGTATCAACTTGTACATTTCAATAAATAAATGTTAAAGAAAAACAAAGAAAAAAAGAAAACGTGGCTTTGAATCTGAATACAAGTGCGTTCAAAGTATTAATCCATTAAGAGTGTACACTTCTTCTGTGCCCAAGGAGCAGAGGTTCCCAGGGACTCTGCTTTCCCTTTCCGCAAAGATACTCTCCCTGCCCTAATAAATATTATAATGTCGGTGGTGGGATCAAGATCACAGTGGCCAGTCAAATAGCACAGTGAGATAAGCGCTTGCCCCTGATATCTGCTCACAGCCTGCTAAGGCAGGTTCGAATCCTGGCAGGATGAACTCAGCCCCTCATCCTTCCGAGGCCAAAGAATGGAGTACCACTTTGTGTGATTGTAATGCAATCAAAGTATGGAGAAAAAAGCTTAAGCACTGATACAAATGTAAGCCAAACACTACATGCTCAGTACATGGACCAGTTACAGCTTTATGTAAACGGGCAGGTAGTGTTTGGCTTAAACATTCTGCCATCCAAACCACTGCATTTATTATTTCTTAGAGCAACAATATATTTAAGCCAACAACAAGATCCAGGCATGGATAGGTCTGTGCGCTGGGGTATTACTGCTTGCAGTAGTTTCCTGGATAGGTCCCTGTGTACTGCTGGCCTCAGCCAACACGGCGCACCTAAATGGGACCTTTGCCAAAGGTGCCGTTCCAAAATGGCTGGTGCCAAGACAGCTGCGCCCAAAGACTGCATTCTGGGTTCACACACACATATGGAGCGATTACTCGCGTGCTTGCATTGATAATGCACGTGCTGTCCCTCAATCTATCGTTCAATGTCACCGGTGCACATTTTCCAAGTCTCTGGAGCGTAAAATGACGGCATAAATCCAAGGTGTTAGCTGTTGATGTCTTAAATGTATGCACCGCCACACACTGCTCCACACGCCCATGGCCTCTGACTTGACACCACCAAACGCAGGTGTAAGCATGTATGTGCAAGGCATACAAACCGTGCAGACTTTGTGCAGCAGAGTTTACACCGCGATGTTACAAATAACATGTTTGACTACAGTATTGTACTAGTTCCTGCACCAGTTTTTATCAAATTTAGTCAACATGGGCTTTCACACTGAACCTAGCAGGCACACTCTTTTAAAATGTGAGCAGATGCTTTGATAATATAAACCGATTTTGTCAAAATCGGTATTATCTAAAAACATTTGCACTGGGGCAAACAAACATTTTGTGTGTACAATGCTTGCTGCATAACATACAAATGCTACTATGCACGCACATTACATGCAACTCTGTCCTATTAGTGATGTCTTGGACTTGTGTCATCCTAAGCCATTGACCTACAGCGCTTTGAGGCCATTGCAATGGCACATGGGCACAATGATTTGTCACATTGCATTGCACTGCTTTACTATGGCGCATGTACATGGTGCATTCACAGTGTCGCTGGTGCTACATTCTGCTGTCCTGTCGATGTGCAACTGAGTGTGATGTACCAGGGAATCTACTGATATGGATTGTGCAACACCGCCGCAGTTGTTCAGTCTAGGGGTGGTTATGTGGCCGTTGTGCTTCATGTTGGAGGCAGACCAGTGGAGTTGAGATAAGTTGTTGGTCAACATTGGACTGGTAATGGTATTATGTGGCAGGGCCAGACTGGGTTAGTGTCGGAGGTGAGGGGGGCTGGTGGGTGGTGTCAGGGCTGCCTGGGTGTGGTATTGGAGTTCAGAGGGGTTGGTGGGTCGTGTCAAGAGCTGAGGGGCGGCCTGAGGGTGGTATCTGAGGTGAAGGGGGCTGGTGGGTGGTGTCAGGACCTGAGGGACTTTCTGGGAGTGGTGTCGGAGGTGAGGGGCCTGATGGGTGGTGTTAGGGCTTCCTGGAGATGGTGTCAGAGGTGAGGGGAGCTGGTTGGTGGGGCCAGGAATTAGGGGCTGCCTGAGAGTGGTCTCGTGCTGAGAGGGGCTGGAGGGGAGCTGGTGGGTGGTGTCAGGATGTGAGGGGCTGCCTGAGGATGGTATCGGAGGTGAGGTGGGCTGGTTTTTGTGGTGTCAGGACTGCCTATGGGTGGTGTTGGAGGTGAGGGGGCAGGTGGGTTTTGCCAGAGCTGCCTGGGGCGGGGGTGTCAGTGGTGTGGGGGTCTGGTGGGTGGTTTCAGGGTTGCCTAGGGGTGGTGACAGAGGTGAGGGGGCTGGTGGATGGTGTCAGGACCTGAAGCGCTGCCTGCTGTTTTGTCAGAGGTGAGGGGGACTGGTGGGTGGTGTCATGGCTGCCTGGGGATGGTGTTGGAGGTGAAAGGGACTGGTGGGTGGTGTCAGGGCTGCCTGGGGGTGGTGATGGAGGCAAGGGGGGCTGGTGGGTGGTGTCAGGACCTAAAGGGCAGCCTGGTGGTGGTGTCTGAGGTGAAGGGGGCTGATGGGTGGTGTCAGGATCTGAGAGGGCCCTCAGAAGCACTGCCCTTCCTCACATAGCTCGACATTGTTTGTGAATCCAGTTGTTTTGCTATTTGGATTCGATAAATAAGCGTACTGCGCATTGGAATTTTATGGGCAGGGCCACGCAGAGTCGTATTCAGCGTGAGGACTTTTCGGGATCAATGCAGACTTTTCTGTGAATCAGGCCCCACGTCTCAATAACTGGATTTTATCCCTCTGAGCTCTTAAACCTCTCGCTCTCCCTCTGCTTGGCTCTTCCATCTCTCCTCCAAATCTGCAACTGTTTTAATCCCGCTGATCCAACAATCCCAGCAAACAATCGCCCAGTTTTTATACTTCCCCAATATTCAAATGTCTGTGATCAGGTGGTCTTCGAACGTATCAATAAGTAGCGCAAGGATGACGGCCTTGGTTATCCACTTCAATCTGGCGTCCATACTAAACACTCAATTTCATGTCTCAAACCTTCTCTCTAATTCTCACTACTCCAAACTCTCGTCTACACACGTCCTTTTGGACCTGTCTCCCACTTTTGAGAGTGTTGACCACTCCTCTTTCCTGCTCACTCTCCAGGGCCTTGGGCTTCACAATTCTGTTCTTGCCTGGATCTCCTTCTACCTAGAAGGGTGAGCCTTGAAAATCTCTTGGAACTCATAAACCTCTGATCCCACCATTCTGCCTGTCAGCGGCCCCCAAGGATCTTGGCTCTCTGCTCTTCACTCTTTTTATGCCATATGATGATTATCATTATTATTAGTATCATTATTATTATTATTATTATCGATATTATCAACCTCACCATCCCCTACCCTATGTGTGCCTCCTCTCGCTTCTGCTCTTTCTCACTACTCATCCCACTCCACTAAATCCCCCTGCCTATAACAATTAAAGCCAGCACAACTGTGGATCGCTTCGAAGCTCTGCTTAAACTTCACTTATTTGCTAAAGAGTGCGCTCCCCATGCCCTCTGCACAATCTTCTCTATCTGACTACTATTCCTAGTGCAACTTAACAATGTCATTTTGAATCTTTAAATAGTACTCCTCTTTAGTTTCAATAAACATGCCCTCTTAGGTAAATGGTACTTTTGTAAGTGACCTGTATTCTTATATATATATATTTTGTTTTGTTTTGACCCTTGTATATGTCGCACTTTTTTTAACTCATAAACTGGCTCACCGCTTGTTCTCATGGCTGTGCTATTATAAAGGCACCCTCTCGTGGGAATGCCACCGCCATTTCTAAATGTGTTACAAACTGAAAATGACACCTTGCTTCTTCAAATAAATACCAATGCACAATTCCATACTGCAGCCCGAATGCTTGGATCAACCGACTGGTGACCTGACTTTAGGGTCTGTCATTATAGAAGAGCGATACCCTTTCCTGTCAAATAGTTTAGTGTATCTACAGCTTTAGTAGCCTCACGTAATAACAGCATTTTTTGCTGAAGGGCCCAAACTGACTGAAGCACATTTAGAGCTTCATCCTTCCAAGGACCTCTTGGGGAGTCTATGGGCCTCATTAGGACCCAGGCGGTAAGGGGTTTACGGCGGCGTAAACAGCGCCGACCCTTACCGCCTGATTCCGAGGTCCCTTAGCGCCATGGAGGTTTTAACACCTGCTTTCCATGGCGCTAAGGGACCTTGTTGTTAATTACGCCACCGTAATTTACGGTGGCGTAATTAACGCCTTCCCCACTCCCATTATGCCCTAAGGGGCAAAAATGGGAATGGGGAAGGGTAAATGGGTTAATGGGGACTTACCACCCCACTCACCTCGGAATGGGGCGGTAAATCCGCCAACCACCATGGCCTAAACATAGTTTAGGCCATGGTGGTAAAGGTACGACCCAGGCGGTAACTTACCGCCTGGGTCGTAATGAGGCCCTATGTGTCCTACAGACTGTGCTCTCCATTCGAATGTTTTACCTATTTGACACATTATGGGCCTCATTACGATTTTGCCGGCAGCCATGTATTACCGTTACCGCCGTCGAAAATCCCAGTGCCACCGGAATATCACAGGCAGTAGTCGTACGGTAAGTTCCTATTCCCATGGAGTCCCATAGGTTAGTAACCGGTGCTTCAGTGTATAACTTGCCGCCAGGGGCCTGAACTACCGTCTGGTTGGCCCTGCAGTTGTTCAGTGCCGCTACCGGCAGACTCAAAGTGAGCCAGTCCGTTACCGGGTCCTTTCTTTCAGAACCGGTTCACTTATAATGAGGCACATTATGTCACTTCCCATTCAGCACCTATGTCAAACCACATGAAGTTGCAATCTCCTTTTTCTGTTAAGTCGTGTGTGAACTTCAGAACCAAATAATGCAAGTGTTCACAAACACCCACCTGTTTGCCGCTAATCATCACAAGCACATTCTGACTGCCAAACCTGCCTACTAACCATGCCTTCTTCACTTATATGAAAACGCATTCCATCGGTTGCTGCACTCCATGCATCGAAAAATGAACAAAGTAAATCGCAAAGGGATTTTCTGCACTCGGTCAACACCAGACTAAGAAAGTTCACTATCTTCCTTGAAACTCTGTCAAAGCCCTTTCCTTCTTAAGTGGCTTTCTGGAGTTTGTGATTCATACACAGTGTAGACTGTGTCCACTATAGACATATGCAGAGCCCCCCTGCCCCCGAGATGCATGCCGAAGTCTTTTCTATATCACAGTATATCTCCTTTCAGGTTTCTTGAAGCATGAACTACAGGCATTTTGCCATTGATCTCTTGCAATACGATAGAGCCCAATTCTATTCCACTGGCATCAGTGGGGAGTAGAGTGGGCAACCTGGTGTCAAATTGATCTGAGGGCCTGGACATATCATTCTCAATTTGCTCTTTTTTTTCCATCACTCACTTTTTTACGAATAAAGGCAACTCTTTTCTTGATTAATCTTAGTCATCATATGGCTACCCCTGTCAGAAAAGGTATGTAAGCGTTTTTGGAATAAACTCAGCTCTTCCTTCTTTTGTAGAGACAACACTTACTTGATGGCATTAACTAAGACATCATTAGGCTTGATACCTGCACCAAAGTTCTGGTGACCCAGATAAGCAATCCGACCGAACCTAAATTGGCACTTGTCCTTTGGTTCAGTGATTCCTCGTTCAAGCATCCTCTTCAGTATGTGCTTAAGGTTGGCATCATGTTCTCTCACTGTTGACCCAGTAACTAATATGTCATCTTCAAAGCACTGTACCTTTCTGAAGCTGATACGAATCCAAAGGGCATGTGTTTACATTGAAATGTGCCCTCCAGCGTTATGAAGGCTGTTGGTTTTCTTGAAAAGGAATGGGATGGAGGACAGCTCTGATTGTGAAAATCTTACTTTCCCGCATGGCACATATTAAGTCATTGGTGTTTTGTAAAGGATGTTGGTCAACTATAACAGCCTTGCTAAGCTTCCTCAAATCCAAGCAAAGCTGAATTTCACCACCACCATAGGGGATAACCACCAGTCCATGTTCCTCTTCTCTAATGATCGTTCAGTGCACACACTTTGTAATTCTTTTTTACCTTTTTTGTCTTACAATGTATCTTATGCAGAACCCTTTAAGACACACGAGGTTAGATGAAATGGCCAATGGGCACTTTAATTCCTTTTGTGATGCTTTAAGGGATGGAAGAGCCTGATCTTCAGTTTCTTTTGCTCCCTCCAACCAAGCAGAGAAGTACCTTTCAAAGTAATAGGCACCATGCTGTAACCCGTTTTGCATGAGAATGAGGAGTTACATGCTTCTACTGGCAAAAAGAAACAATTCATACTTACACACACATCGGTTGAATTCAAATGTACTTATTTATGTATGTACTGTTGATTTCTGTTCCTGGAGAATGTCAATGCTGCTCTCTGCTTGTTAAATGGTGAAATGTGGAAAAGGGAGGGGAAATGGTTCAGGGGAACACCTTGGAATGATGTCTGCAGGACAGTGGAGAGCAAACACAAAGAGAATGTGTGGAAGGAAAGGGCCTAGCAATCCACCATATCCATACCGCTCGCCACCGGGCAGGATCCGCACATACACTGCAGGAGCAGCTGTACCCTCGCTCCGCACACGATGCTGGAGCAGCTGTACTTCGGATGCCAACACGGAAGTAAGAACCAAGGAGCCCCTGCTTACCGCTCTCACAATCTTTTGATCTGCACCTTATACGAGCTACCCTCAACGAATTGCTGCAAGCTGATCCGGGCACCCGTCACCATTACCCACGTGGAGCCCCCGATCTTCGCTTGTTGCAAGTTTGTTTCATCCCAAGATGGCTGGCGCAACTCTCGTATGTTTACAGGGTTGCTAAGCAACATCCTACAAGTGCGCTCATAGGCCGCTGGACTCAACCGTGAGGCATTACGTGTGCCCCCTAAGTCAAGGGCTCCTTAAAAGCAAGGCGCACACTTGTCTGGACTACCATATCCATACCGCTCGCCACCGGGCAGGAGTCCACCCCACACGTACTCTGCAGGAGCGGCTGCACCCTCACTCCGTACACGCTGCAGGAGCAGCTGTACTTCGGGTGCCAACACGGATGTAAGAACCAAGGAGCCCCTGCTTACCGCTCTCCCATTCTGTTGATCTGCACCTTATACCAGCTACCCTCAATAAATTGCTGCAAGATGATCCTGGGCATCCGCTGCCATTACCCACGTGGAGCACCCGATCTGCACTCTTTGCAAGTTTTTTTCATCCCAAGATGGCTGCCGCAACTCTCGTATGTTAACAGGGCTGCTAAGCAAAATCCTATGAGTGCGCACATAGGCCGCTGACCTCAACTTTGAGGCGTTAGCTGTGCCCCTAAATCAAAGGCCCCTTAAGAGCAAGGTCCACACCTGTCTGGACCTGTCCGGACCAAAACAGACCTGGACGTCTTGGAACTACTCACGCATTAGACCGCCCTGCAAGCCGTTTGTACAGTGTACCACGGGTGAATGTTCGGTAAGGCCTGCTAACTGTGCTGTGTCACATGCATTCATGCCTGTTCAGACCTCAGCCCACTACTAGTACAATTAGCCCACCTGCTGCCAAGCTGTATCTGTATTGGCATGCTAGTCTTATCCCACTCCTAGCCTATGGAGACACACCAGCGCTAGCAGCACCTTCTGCAGCCCACTATTCTACCATTCTCCGGCAGCGCCCTTGAGTAAAACCCCCGACGTACCTAAATAAATTGTGTCCACGATCCGCCACTGCCTCACTGCCATACACTCCTATGGCCCCACCTTCAAATCCCTCTGGTGCTACCACACCATACCGCGCCGTGTGAAACCTCTTTGTCTACTAGCACGAGCCACCTGCCAACTTGCCCACTGTACATTACCTACCACTGTACCTACCAATTTTATCTACAACCCCTTAGTATGCATTCTGAACGAGCCCTACCGGCACACCGTATCTAACTCTAATCAGCACATCTATTCATATTCGTTCGGTGATTTGGCACCCCACAACCTACTCCAAACTAGCCTACTTGTATGTGTTGCTATTTTGATGGTCTTGCAAACTGTTCCTACTATTAGCTAGCTCTTAGGCAGCTTATTCCTTGCATTTTGTCTGATGTTCCTTAGCATTGTGATCAAGCCCACTCCTATTGTACTGCTGTTGTGCAAGATATCTATCATGAACTAACATACTCCGTTGTCTTGCTATCTTGATGACCCGGTACACTTCATCGACTATTAGCTAGCCAACTACCCTGCCTTGTTACTCTGGTGATCTTTATCAATGTGTACTAGCCTATTCCGATTTTAATGATTTGATGATCCTGAGCAATATATACTAGCCCATTCCTATTTTACTGATCATGTGCATTGCATCTATCACCAATTAGCCTAGTCTCCCCATTGCTAAACACACTTATCACTCGGCACACCAGTCGCAGTACACCGCACTTCACAACATAGCAGATTCACCTCCTTGTTCGGCAATCCTCGTCTGCTTCCTCACCCTCATGGCCGCCTTCCACAGAGTCACCCTTGCCAAGGCTTCCCTCCTCCCACTGTTCCATACCATCACCCCAACTAACTTCCTCTTGCCTATCCAACTTGTTAAAAACGATATCTCTGCAGATGGCACCCACCCTAGGGATTCACCCAACTCCTTACTTAGCTCTATTGAATGGATCCAGCATTTTGCCACACCTCCCACCCCGCTTATCCCTTGATATGATATGATATGATATGGCATTTATAACGTGCCTATACACCAGTGTTTCAAGGCACAATGAGGCAAGGGAGGGGGAACAAACGGAGGACAGACAGCAATCATACTAGGCCAGGTGTCATTCAGATCGCGCAAGTGCATGGGAAGGGGGAAAGGAGAATGTGCGGGGGGAGGGGGAAGGGACAGTGCAGTACAATAAGTAAAAGTAACGGGCAGCAGGTGGCAAGTGGAGAGGTGAGTGCAGACATCAGGTGTCAAGTGCTGGTAGTGGGACTGTAGAGATACAGAAACAGTCCCCAAATGCGGGGGTTGCCAGGAAGGCAGTGCAGGGGTGTGTGACTGGCGTGGAAGGGACCTGGGCCCAGGATCAGAGGGTGGCCAGGTAACCAGTGCAGATTCAGTTTCAGCCATTGAGGTCAGCAGAGGAGAGGAGGAGAAAAGGCGAAAGCAAAGAGAAAGGTTTTGAGGTACTTCCTGTACCAGAGATGGTTCTCCTCAAGTTTAAGGGAGGAAGGGAGGCTGTTCCAGAGGGAAGCCCCAGCCAAAAAAAGAGATCCACCACCAAGTCGTTGCTTGGAGAACCGACTGACCCTGAGGGAGTTGGAGGTGGATGAGCGAAGAGCTCGAGAAGGAATATATTTAGGGAGAGAGAGTTGAAGGTATTGAGGCCCCAGTCCACAGAAGGCTTGTGGACAATGCAGATGGTTTTCGAACTTAATTCTCGCAGCCACTTGTCCTGTTGACATCAGAAACAAGAGATTAGGCTCACGCTTCCCCAACACAAGGTGACCATAAGAACGCTCCTTCAACACACACCTTCTAAACCCAAAAAGCGCCTACCATCTATCTGCTTAGCAGCAGCCACAGATTCTTATAACTCACTGACTCCCACTACAACCACTACGGCTCCTTCACCTACCATGGCAGCCTCTTCCATGGTAAATCCAAGCACAGGTTGACCCTTAGCCACTCCACTGCTCCCCACAATCGAAGGAGCATTCATCAATGCTCGCTGCCTAGTTGCCCACGGCCTCAATATTGCTGACCTTATCTCTGATAACCACCTGGACTTTCTGGCCATTACCGAAACCTGGCTTCACCAGGCAGCGGGCCCAGCAATCTCCCTAGCCCTCCCAGAGGGATTCACTATTATCAGGGCTGATAGAAATTCAGGCAAAGGAGGGGGAGTGACCTTCATAATAAAAACCCACTTGGGCCTCCCAGACAAGCCTTCCTTCTGCTGAACTCTTATCTGTCAAAATTGCACTCAGACTGACTCAAACCATTCTTATGCATCTCATCTACCTTCCTCCAGGACCCATCTCCTCCTTCAAGGAAGACATCACATACCTCCTCTCCTCTTATATTAAACTTGACTCTAAAACTATCTTATTGGCAGACATTAACTTAGGGTTCCAAGACCCTAACGATACGCATGCCCTAGCCTTGGAAAATTCAATTTCCCAACTTGGCTTCAAACACCGAATCACAGAACCTACACATATCAAGGGCCGAACCCTGGACTGGGTGTCAGACCTCAATTGTTCCACAACAATACTTTAGAATGAACCTGTCTCCTGGTCTGACCACCACTTTATATCTTTCACTATCCAGGGGATAACACCCCCAAGCCATACTATTGCACCCCCTATGCTCTCCAGGAACTGCCGAAATGTCACAATATCTAGCCTTACGCCTTTTATCAATAACATCCTGGACGCTTCCAATTATAAGAACCTCGACTCGAATAATTTATTTGACTTGTATAATGATACACTAGAATCACCCTTAAACATCTCTGCACCACTCAAGCTAAAAAAAGCCAAACAAACCGCCCACCTCAACAAGTGGTTCACGCCTGAGCTAAAAATCCTAAGCAATACCAAAAGAATGGCTGAAATCACTTGACAAAAATCGCCCAACATTCATAACAAAGCTTTTTTCGCTACAGCAGCTGCATCTTACAAATCTGCTATCTTATTCACAAAAAAAGAATCTTACAACACTATAATCCTTAATGCTAAATCAAGCACCAAAGAGATCTTTAGCATTTTAAAGGAACTAGAATCACCAGCACCTCCTACTGAGGTCTGCACAAAGGATGCGGCCTGGTCACCAAAATCCAGCAAGCCCAAGTTGACAAAATAGCGCTTCTACAAAACAAAATAGAAGCTAAAAAGAGCAGCCTCACGAGTAGCCATTCCTCTAAGCCGGCGCATGAGCAAAGTTTCCCTCAATGCCCACCTTTTGCTTACTCCCAAGTGACACCAAAAGAAGTGGAAGACATCATTAAAGGCCTAAAACCACAGGCGTTGCTAAGGCGGAGCTAAGGGGTCAGAAGCCCCTGGTCTTTTGGTTGTAGCCCAGGATAGAATCTCAGGAGCTACAGCCAAAAGGCTAGCTAGCCCCCAGTCCCAACAGTTCTGACAACAGCATAGCCCCGGGTCTTTTCCAGACCTAGCAACACCCCTGCCTAAAACCCTCACGCTGTCAAGGAGACACTTGTCCGGCCTCCATCATTAAGGAAGGAGCCAAAGAACTGTACCCATTCATTGCCACCCTGATAATTTCATCATTCAAGTCAAGTCTAGTCCCTAATAATCTTAAGGAGGGCTGAGTTATGCCTTTTAAAAAAAAATATTAAAAAAAACATAGACCATAACATTCCAACAAACTATAGGCCTATTACTACCACCCCCTTCCTCTTAAAAATCCTGGATAGAGATGCATACCAGCAATTCCAGAAACAATTTACTTGGCCTTAGAACATCTGGTTTTCGACCCAGACATGAAACGGAGACAGCACTCCTGGATTTGAAAATCCTGGTGCATGAGGCGAAGGACAGAGACAATTTGGTGATCTGACTGCTGCTAGACTTGTCTGCAGCATTTGATTTTGTCGACCACCAAATCCTAACTGGACATCTGACACAGCAGCATCCTTCTCCACCAACGCTTCCAATTGGATCAAATCCTTCTTATCCAATCAAACCAGAGTCTTTTCACATTCAGCCTCAGCAGACCCGATCCCTATACACTGTGGGGTTCCTCAGGGCCACTGCGTTTCACCAACGCTATACAACAAAGCTACTCTTTGATCGCTTGGACGACATGGGTGTCATCTACGCTAACTACGCAGATGATACCCAGGTCCTCATCCCGCTTACAGATCATTATGATGAGGACTCCAAGCTAATTAACAAAATCTACTTAGACATCCAGGCTTGGAAGGCCACCAACTGTCTCTGCCTCAATGACGAAAAGACTGAGCTCTTGATTGTCGGCACCCAGGCACACCTAAATAAACTAGGCCAGAGGTACACTTCCTTTAATATTGATGGAAACATGATCAAAGTCTCCAAGGAAATAAAAACTTTGGGAGTTTATCTTGATTCTACCTTGTCCCTAAAAAAACAAGTCAGCTCTGTGGTGTCTTCTACAGCCTACACTAACAAGCTATCTACGGCTGTAAATCCTATCTGTCCACTAGCAGTTGCATAATGCTAGCTAAAGCCCTAGCGTTGTCAAAGATTTATTATTGCAATACACTTTTCCTAGGATCCACTAAACGGATACTCAATAGGCTACAGGTCCTACAAAATAACTCCCTGAGAGCAGCACTTAACATTCCTAGATCCAGGCACATCTCAACTCTCAGACGGAAAGCCAACTGGCTATCAGTTTGCAATAGAATTACTCTTCGCACAGTGGCAATCACACACAAATGCCTATCAAATTTAGCTACCAAATACCTGTCAGATAAATTCAGCAAACACCAACCATCTCGGCCTACCAGATCTGTCCATTCCCATTGCCTCTCAGTAGCAAGGTTCAACCTAAAAACTGCGGGAGGAGATAGCTTCCCAGTTCAAGCAGCCAAGTGTTGCCTTCAAAACCAGAGTAAAAAGCTGGCTTAATGATAAGTCAGATGAGGCCAGTGTCTTTATGCTGTTGTTCCTTTGTGCTCTCTACC
The DNA here is from genome assembly GCF_040938575.1 of Ambystoma mexicanum. Lineage (NCBI taxonomy): Eukaryota > Metazoa > Chordata > Amphibia > Caudata > Ambystomatidae > Ambystoma > Ambystoma mexicanum. The sequence continues at coordinate 1,513,015,708 of NC_090922.1, forward strand.
TATGACTGCCCAACTCTCCTGCTCTAACTTGTAATGTTTGTCACTAGACCTAACTGTAACCATTGGTGAACCTGACTGTTTGTTAATATCTATATGTATGCCTGTAACACTCCAGTTTTCCAGTGCCCAGTTACCTCAGGGTTTAGAGCGCAAGACAAATAATAAACATATACAAAAAAAATCAACACCTGTTGGAGCACGGTTAGACGAGACCGAGAGAGGAGAGAGGCTGGAGAAAGGGAGTCTCCTATGGGGGATGTTGCAAGTGGTGCCCCACGGGGTGGTGAGACCTACCTTGCCATGCTGGCTTCAGAGCGGCCCGATTACTCTGCGAACACAGAGATTGCCAACTAACCTCAATGCTAGGATGCTGTAGTGGTGGCAGGAGTTCAGGAAGATGGTGTTTTAATCCTGCCATCTCCAGTGGTGATGAGGGGAGTTGTCGACACAGTGTGGTGAAGCATATGGGGGTGACTCCATGGGAGTGGTCAGTGGGTGAAGGCGAGATTGAGACCAGGCCACATGAGATGGGTGTGCTGATAAAGGAGCTGGCAAGAATGGCAGACAGCCAGCTGCTCTGATAAAGGTGGACCACAGTAGGTCAGCCTATTTTGAGCACCACCCTGCACACAACAAGGGGGTGAGCAGCCCTGTTTCTGGGAGAGCTCACATCTGACAGTGAGTGAAAGCCTGGAAGACTCTGAAAGAACCACATGTGAGGAGGTCCGGGGAGTTAAGCATGCCTGCTCCTGGTCAAAGAGTGAAATGGAAGGCACTACAACATTAAAATCAGGTGTGTGAAACAGTGTCAAGTCTCAGAACAACTTTATTGCACATTACTGAAGTCGTGGCTAACAGGGCCCCCAAGATCAGCAGCACCTTCACAGTCTAAGCGCCAACTGCTGCCTTGGCACACAGGTCAGATGTAAGTACCATTGCCCTTCCACAACTGAACACTCCACCAGGAATGGTATGTGTAGGAACATTGTTGAGCTACTTTTATACACATTGAAAATAGAATAAACCACATACACATAACATTCACATATAACATACCGTCCTCCTTACAAACAACCAAAAAGGGAAATGTTTTCCAGTTGATGCCCTATTCATCTTCCTTCACACAAACTAACCACCCATAATTTCACACTCTACCTTTTTACATTACAACTGAATCATCAGAAACCCACGATATCTTCTGAGGTCCTCAATACCTGCTAAGACCCTTTGAAACTATTCCATCCCTCCTCATTTGCACCTGCTAACCCTCTAAAAATTCACTCTGCTGCGCATTCCCCAGTATATCACATCCATCGGCTGGGCTTTTAACTCCACCCCCTCTCTCAGCCTCTCTTCATCCCACTCCACAAACCTTGCACATCCTAACCATTGCGGGGGTACATGGCACTGTGTGGCTTCCTTTATCTAAGCATCTCAAAGAGCACCAGTACCATGGCTGCATGCAGGCCCAACCTCTAAGCATGTGCCCTGTGTTTTACAACTCCTCCCACTTCATTCTGCCATCATCTACATTGTTATCACTTGCATGAGAGTGAGGTTCAAACTTTCAACCACACCATTGGTCTCAGGATGGTAAAGATAGTGTAATGATGCACCACCACTCACACTTCTGCCAATAAATCTCCACAATCCCTGAGGTCAGTTGAACCTCATTGTCCATCATTATTCTGCTTGGGAAATCCTCCATCTTAAAGACACTGTTCCTCATTACAAGTTAGACGGCGTGGGAAAAAAGTGCCTGTAATTCCATTACCAACACTTTTCTCGCTCTGCCAAACTACAAGTTTGTCAGTGGGGGATGACTAATTTACCTACCGCCAAGAACTGGAGGTAAATCAGGCCCCCACTGAAAAAAAACAGCCAGTGTCACCGATTATAAAGGCAATGCCCCAGGGAGTCCTTTAAATGAGGATTTACCTACAATTGCCACCACTTATATTGTCCTGGAAATTCCGACATATCAGGGTAACAGCAAACATATAATGAGGACCACTTTCTTGAAGGTTTACCACACCCTTAGAATCTGCTTCCCACACTACTTGCGTCTGCACCCACTTTCAGTACATATCAATATGTACCAGACCATACTTTTTGCTTCCCCTCTGTCCAACAAGTGGACCCAATATGCCAAGTGCAACAAATTCAAATGGCAAACTATTGAGCTCCAATGGCCTCATAGGTTGAACTCTGTTCATTACCATCTTATCAGCAACCCTGCACACCTTACACTCACCATTTTCTCCACATCCGAATCCCTGCTGTGCATTCAGTAATCACATCTCAGCCTGCCTTTGACCTTTGCCATCCCTAAGTGCCTCTCTTGACCGTCCTATAGTATTTTCACTTGCACTCATGCAGGAGGTATTAGCCTCCCACAATTACAAATGAACCATCGTCAAGACTAGGCACCGACCCCACCTAAGTGTATTGCCTCAATCCGGGGCTATTTATTTGCCAGTTGCATCCTCACTCTGTGTCAAGGGTAACTTCTTTGAGTTGCTTGTTCTGTTCCAAGTCTTCTTATCACTCCTCTCTACTGGCAGCCTTCTCACACACCACAAACACTTGCTCCGCTACTTCCTCAACCTCCTCCCCTCTCATCACCTCATCCTGCATATACCTCACCCGGGACAAGTAGTCTGCCATCACGGTGTTCCTTCCTGCAACATGGTCAACACTGAGGTCAGGCTCCTGCAAGAAGCTCAACCATCTCATTATCCTCCAAGACACACCTTCTAAACCTCTAGGTTGGTCTGTGATCCAGGCAAATGCAGAACCTCCTACCCCACACAAATGTCCTGAACTTGCTGACTGCTTGCACTATACTGAGTGCTTCCTTCTCTACAACAGAGTACCTTGGCTCCCCTCAAAGCAAAAGCTGCAACCCTCTCCACTCCACTCTGCCTCTGCAGGCATACTGCACCCATCCCTGAGTCACTGGCATCAACCATTATCCGGTTCTCAAATCGTGAGCCAGTTTATCAATAGCCGTTTGCCAATCCTTTTCTGGGTGGCACCCCTTCTTTACTCAATGTTGACCCAGATACTCCCTAGACTTCCCACATATCTTACCCTTTTCTCTCCTCAAGCCAGAATTCATGAATATGGTGAAGGCCTGAAGTTAGGTTCATTGCAGTATTTGGTTTCTGCCGGTCTCTGCCGGTGATGCAGCTGGGCCGCTGTACTATTCTCTCCTCCGCAACAGGTGGCAGCCTCCCAATCTTTGCAAATAAAGGTAAGCCTTGCACGCCGCATCCGGCGTTCGCATCGCTTGTTATAACTCTTTTTCCAACGGCATTGTTTCGGCATTTGCTGTTAGTAGTGCCCCTACTGGATTCACCCTACACTTTTCCTCCCCTGCTACCCTGGTTCATGGCGTTGGCCACAACACCTACGCTATCACTATACCAACTGTTCATTACTTTAACAGCTATACCTCTCGCGGTACAAGACACATCACACATGAGCCAACCTGTATTCAGTATGCCTCACTGTGCCAGGCCTTCCCGGGCAAACTACTTCTTTCCTTTATTCTCACTGGCATTGAAGCCGCACCTGACTTGTTATCCCCACACATTATGAAACATTATCTATATGCTTATCCTGTAACCTGCACTGCATCGTAACTCCTTGCCTCTGACTTTTGATTCCTTGGGTAGCATTGCTGATGGAGCCCACAGCCCGCTGGGTGCGGCTTTCTAGGTTTGAGCCCTATATTACCACTCCCTTGTATGCCTGCTGTGCCCCTGCCATGCCTCCGTGCTGGACTCAATAGGCAGGGTATGCCACACTCTCTTTCTTAGAGACAATCTCAATGTCATGAAATCTATTGTATCTGTGTCCCGGGAGGATCGCACAGCGGCCACGTGCAAGATGACACAAAGCAACACAGGTTCGATTCCCAGGTCGGTGCTTAACGTTATAAATACGCAACTAATAGAAACACAATTACTCAACTACAAAACAAACAATTCCTGTAACAGCACCTCGATGCCTGTTTAAAAAAATAAAAGAATGTAAGAAGTGTGTTCTTGACAGATTCTGAACGAGCTATCTGATCTGTGTCCCACAACCATGTAACTTGTAACTACTGAGCTTGTTACCTCTGATCTTGTAACCACTGTAATTGTAACTAGATGCCTCAGGGCATTACTATTCCGATACTTGAACATATTCTAATGTTGCGTTTGATGGCTACATGCATCAAGGGCTGAGGCTTTCCCGGAATATGCACCTACACAAATATTGCCTTTTATGCCTACATGCATATGCAACGTAGCCCCTTGCACCATGGGGGGAGGCTTTCCCAAAATGTGCACATAAGTGAATGTTGCCTTGTGTGCCTACATGCATATCCGACATAGTACCTGCACCATGGGGTGAGGCTTTCCCAGAATTTGCACCTAAGCTGATATTGCCTTTTATGCCTACATGCATATCCAACGTAGCCCCTTGCACCATGGGGTGAGGCTTTCCCGGAATATGCACCTACACAAATATTGCCTTGTATGCCTACATGCATATGCAACGTAGCCCCTTGCACCATGGGGGGAGGCTTTCCCAAAATGTGCACATAAGTGAATGTTGCCTTGTGTGCCTACATGCATATCCGACATAGTACCTGCACCATGGGGTGAGGCTTTCCCAGAATTTGCACCTAAGCTGATATTGCCTTTTATGCCTACATGCATATGCAACGTGGCCCCCTGCACCAAGGGGTGATGCTTTCCCAGAATATGCACCTACACAAATATTGCCTTTTATGCCTACATGCATATCCAACGTAGCCCCTTGCACCATGGGGTGAGGCTTTCCCGGAATATGTGCTCACACAAATATTGCCTTTTATGCCTACATGCATATCCAACGTAGCCCCTAGCACCATGGGGTGAGGCTTTCCCGGAATATGCACCTACACAAATATTGCCTTTTATGCCTACATGCATATGCAACGTAGCCCCTAGCACCATGGTGGGAGGCTTTCCCAAAATGTGCACATAAGTGAATGTTGCCTTGTGTGCCTACATGCATATCCGACATAGTACCTGCACCATGGGGTGAGGCTTTCCCGGAATTTGCACCTAAGCTGATATTGCCTTTTATGCCTACATGCATATCCAACGTAGCCCCTTGCACCATGGGGTGAGGCTTTCCCGGAATATGTGCTCACACAAATATTGCCTTTTATGCCTACATGCATATGCAACGTAGCCCCTTGCACCATGGGGGGAGGCTTTCCCAAAATGTGCACATAAGTGAATGTTGCCTTGTGTGCCTACATGCATATCCGACATAATACCTGCACCAAGGGGTGATGCTTTCCCAGAATATGCACCTACACAAATGTTGCCTTTTATGCCTACATGCATATCCAACGTAGCCCCTTGCACCATGGGGTGAGGCTTTCCCGGAATATGTGCTCACACAAATATTGCCTTTTATGCCTACATGCATATCCAACGTAGCCCCTTGCACCATGGGGTGAGGCTTTCCCGGAATATGTGCTCACACAAATGTTGCCTTTTATGGCTACATGCATATGCAACGAGGCCACCTGCACCAAGGGGTGAGGCTATCCCTGATTATGCACCTAAGCGGATGTTGCCTTTTATGCCTACCTGCAATTCCAATGTAGCCTCCTGCACCATAGGGTGAGGCTTTCCCAAAATGTGCACATAAGTGAATGTTGCCTTGTGTGCCTACATGCATATCCGACATAGTACCTGCACCATGGGGTGAGGCTTTCCCGGAATTTGCACCTAAGCTGATATTGCCTTTTATGCCTACCTGCATATCCAATGTAGCCCCCTGCACCATAGGGTTAGGCTTTCCTGGAATTTGCACCTAACTGAATGTTGCCTTTTATGCCTATCTGCATATCCAATGTAGCCCCCTGCACCATAAGGTGAGGCTTTAATAGAATTTGCACCTACAAAAAAGTTGCCTTTTATGCCTACCTGCATATCTGATTAGCCCCCTGCACAATGGATTTAGACTTTCCCGGAATATGCGCTGAACTCTTACTCCCAAAAGCCCTTTAAGATGGGGTTGCAATACTCAGAGGCGGATGGGAATGCAGAAGTTACTCAAACATCAATAATCAAAACGACTCAGGAAGTTGGCAAAGTGCTTTCTGTTTTAATATCAATGATCTAAAACAGGGAGTACAAAGGGCATCATTTGACGGCAGCACAGCTCGATTGCGAAACATTTCATAAAAAACTGTTCTTTTATAACAAAATTGTGTCACTGCAGATGTCATACTATGTGGCAAACTACAAAACTTATGATTACCTGTGGTTGGCTCTCAGTGAACATCTACCTATACGTTATATATAGCCACTGGTTATTATTGGGTGCCTAAGTCAGGTGGGCATCAAGAACCCACCCCCAATAACTGGTCATCATTGTCATCACTAAATACACGACAATCAATTGGCTCATCAAACTATAGGGCTCTTCATTACACAGCCCTCTATGAATGGTTTGACACCCTGGTACCCCTCTGGAATATTCCACACGCTAGCAATACGCAGGCTAACATCCCAGGTGCATGGAAGCTCGGCGTGATCATGCCTCCCCTCCAATTAACCCACTATCCATCAGCACTCCTTCAGTCTATCAGACAATTAGGCTTTTGAACTTAGCCTTGTAACTGTTGACTTCTCCTGGGAAATAAAGGGAGTATAGCTTCTCTGTGTCCTTTAGGTTTGGTACAGCCTGACCCAAGCTATTTCGATCTCACCCATGTGACTTGAAGACCACTCTTTTCGAGCTATTTATGCAATGGTGGTGTAGAGAAGCAAATGTGTATAACATTAATAGAACCCACCCGCTTACCTCAGACATATTGGATGAAAAACAGGAAGACACTATGCATGACTCCAGGTATCATTCCAATACCACATCGAGTGTATGAGAGACGTTATGCACTCAGACAACTGTTCAAAATGTACCCTTGAACTGAGGTGGTAGCAGGAGACTTGCAGACACCTCTGAATATCGAAGATCTGTAAAGAAAAGCTGACATGTGCAAAGTGATGACATAAGGAGAACATACAATGACGCACCGAAACAGATATAAGAATACTTAAAGAATGAAGATATAACTGAAGAAGCAAATTAACATATAAACAAGTGAGAATAAAGCATATATACAAAGAAGATAAGTAACCAGATGAGTAGTGGATGTATATATGCAGAAATGCAAGGTTGATGAGCCACATAGAAGCTTTCTGCACTAGAAAACATAACATGGGTGTTATTAAGCAAAGAGCTCTAAGAAGAGATACCAGGGTTGCAGATCTGACAGACGCTGGAAATTAATTTGTACACCGACAAAGAATAGCTGCTGGCCAGAGATCAAGGATTCCACAGAGGGAAGCAAGTGTAGGGTACAAAGGCAGTCAACGAGGATAAGCAATGCACGTAGGACATATTTCTCTCAGATTAAGTAAATGAGTGAACATTTGTGAATGCCAAGCATTGGTCAATTAAAGATGTCGAAAGCATATGCGAGATGGAGCAACCAAGTCTCCAGAGGCCGGAGAGGGTAATGACACCCAGGATAATTGAATCAAATAGCACTAAATAAAAGACAATATGGACAAAATCATGGTCTCCTCACACGTGGTGCAAGACCAGAAAACAAGGCCTATTCATAAGCCCAGTCCGAAGATAACAATGTACCTTAACTTCCCTTAAGGTTCCAAAGAAGAGAACATCCAGCAAGGTCAAGTACACAATATACGCCTAGGCTAAATACAACAAAAGGGAAAACAAATGGTTATCATCAATGGTGCAATCGCCTGTCTCGCTTCAACTCCCAACTTCTTCATGCTGACAGTAACTTTTATAGCAAATTTGCATCATCATTGATTTGTAAAACCCATTAGTTTGACATGCAATTCTATTGGTTGGAAAAGGTAACTTAAGTATAGGTGCTATATCTTTATATGGTAACCGTGTGTGCGGATTGGATAACTCTTATCGGGCGTGCATCTACACCCATCCCACTACGTCACTCGTGATAGACGTCACTACGACTACGACGTCTTATTGGCTATACAAACTATAGGATCCTATATTTTTTGGTCCATTGTGGTTGGGTGGGTTACACCCCTAGGCATAAATCTTCCTAATTAGCAGCATGCAGAATTGACACCCAGATGCGGAGTACCCAAAGATTCACCCTGCTTCCCTTCGTTGGGTGTCCTGACCGACGTTTGAGCTATCATGCTGCAACATTTGGTGCTGTGGGCTTAGAAAATCCAAGATGGCCAAAAAGCCCACATGTGCGCCAAAATCCAGGAGAACCACGCAGTTTGTGCGCACACCAAAATGGTTACCTAACTTGCCAACCACCAGTGTAAAGAAAGATCTTTGTTAACAAAATCCACTGTTACTGATGTCAAAAAGTTGCTGAAATCGTGGCTCATCGGACCACTTTAAGATTCAACCCTTTTTTGGGGTTCCACATAACCATTTGATTGTAAGGAGTCCCATCAAAACAATGTTAAGCAAGGATTATTTATTACCATGTAAGAACCATTCCTGTTTGGAATGCATTAATCCAAGAAAGATCCCAAAAATGGATGCAGTACCAACAAAATCCTCAAGGCGGCGCTAGCGGTCTAAACTCTGACAGGAGAACTGAGTGCAGTTGCTGACAAAGGCATTTGACTCAGCTGACTTCAAAGGCTGCATTTTAATCAGAAATTAGCCACCTGCTGTCCCCAGAGGCCAGAAGCCTGGGAAACCATCTCACCTCAAGAGATTCACACCACAGCCCAGGATATCACATTGTCATAATAACCAAATGCAAAGTGACCCCCTGGTCTGCTGACCTCAGCCTCCTGGAGACCACACAATAGGCTCTTGCACTTGAATAGAATATGTTGATTTTGACTGTTTCCTGTCAACAAAGGCCTGCCTGCCAGCAGAGGCATGGTCACTGACCCACCCAAGTCTTGGAGGCGGACTCCAACACTCTGAGAACTGAATTGAAAGCAAAATATATATTTTACAGAAACACTGATAACTCTTTGTAATCAAATGACAGGAATGTATAACTTTGAGAGCCTTAATTTAAAAAATGTACCTTCAAGTCAAGCCCAAACTCCAATTTGTGTGATGTTCTGGGTCAAAACCCCACCATTTATTGATACTACATACTCTGTGTTTAAGCTAGAGACAGGGGAATTTACTGGAGTATGTATGGACAGGCCGTGTACATGTGTATAACTTTTAATGAAGAACCAAGGTTGTATAACCCACTAAAATCGAAAATAAGTTGCCATTTTTGAATGCAAGCCCCCAGGAAGAGCAGAGTTTGAACAGAGAATACCTCATGTGATATGTGATGGGTGCATGTAATTTTAAACAACTGTGTATCTGTGCAATACGTATTTGAATCAAATATAGATTTGTGGGCAAACTGACCAGGGGAGGATCCTCTGACCCATAAAACCTACAGCATCACTCTGACTCACATTTCCTTCCCCCAATCATGGGAGAGGGGAGAATTGGGCCAATGACAAGTAGAAAGGGGCAGGCTTAGCTAGGCCCAGGCACACACCCACTTTCAAAACACATAAAAAGAGACTGCTGGGACAGGTAGAGACTTTCAATTCCATTTGCTGCGGAGCATGCTGACCGACGACTTCACATCCAGAGATCCAGACTTCAAATCCATCAATCTCCAGAACCTGTAGCAGTACCCAGAAAGCAGTGTTACATCCAGAATCCAGAGAGGCTAGACCAGCAGAGCAGAGCTGACCCAGATCACTGTGAAGTGCCGAGGCCAGAACCGGAGTCCAGTCCAAAACCTGACCAGTTCCGTGGCGAGGCCTATTTCAAAAATATATTGTGAGTACCTAGCAGAACTGTGCAGAACCAATCTCTTAGTTAAAATAATCTAATCCAAACTATTTTAATCTAACCAGAACTGCCTCCTAGAAGTTGTCACCTGTCATTTTTAAAAGCTGTCACCTGTCATTTTCTAGCTGCAAGCTGTAACCTGTCGCTTTGAACTTTTAAAATTTAAAATCCAAAAAACAACCTTCACAAAATCGTTCATAACTCCGTAACCGTTTGGGCTAGGAACTTGGTTCAACTTTCCTCTGAAAGCTTAGAATCTTACCTTTCCAACCAGCGAACCGACTTCCTACTCACTATACTTTCTCCGCAATCACGATTCACGCATTTGCGAATTTTGCCACGATTTGCGATTTGGCCCGATTTCTTTACTTGTAAAAAGATAGCTGCTTTTGCCTGAACTGCTAAATTTCGTTTGCCTCTTAAGAACCATCCCTGAATCATTGCTAGAGTGAGCCTGAACTCATATTAACTAGATACCACTCACCCTGAACCTCCTGAAGGGAATTAAAACCATTTTCAGCATATTCCTCACTTCATTGCCAGCACATATAAAAGCATTTTGGGCCTGTGTTTCAAACTTCTGTAGTCTAAGCTTGCTGGGGTGAACTGAATTATATTTGATTGCATTTCTGAGAACTGTGTGCTCTCCTCTTCATTTCCTTACATTGCATAAGGGGGGGGGGGTGGATTGCCAGAGAAAAGTGATTACATTGTTCTGTTGAAATCATATTGAGTATTTTCTGTATTGCACTTTCATTCAACATTGCATCCATCTGAAACTAGATAAAGCATTCTCTACCACCTTATTCTTCTGTTCCTATTCCCAAGCGTGCTACCTCATCCTTTATACTACTTCTGAGTAACCCAATCAGTTTGTTAGTAGAACATTACCCATTGTTGTTAACTGCTCATGTTCTGAAGTGTGATATTAATTATTAATTTATCATAAAAGTGTGATATATATATATATTGTTTATTTTTCTGAAAGAAACCTTTTAAACTTGCAAAACAGAACTACTTTTTGGCTCAGTGGGGTCAGGGGGATTCCAAGAGAGGGGTGTTATATAGGGGTAGTCATCCAGAACTCATGAACTGGACATAAAGATATATCAATAAGGGTTTCCATTCAGTATCCCAGACTAGGTATTGACTTAGCTGCAGTGTTGAATTGAATCCTCTTACAAATTGGGGGCTCGAACCGGACGTCTGAGTTAGATCTATCACTTGTGCAGATTAATAGTGTGCCAGCTGACCAGATACACATATCCGGTCGGATCACCACGCTGTGTTACGCTGTAAAGCACTCCTCAAAGGAACGCTCTAAGGAAAAGGTCTATTTTGCAAAAATAAAATACAAACTTCTGTAAGTCAGGAAGGAACTCAAATTCCAGAATGACGACCTTGGTAGATATGAAAATAGCCAGAGAGCACTTCTTACATAAGCTATTTGTGAGAGGTGAGTGGACTCATCAGGACCAGACGGTCTGGTTGCAGGCAATCGCACCCCAGATCACTGAAACAGGGTCAGATATATGGAGAGACCATGGTCCCTTACATGTGGCCCTGAGTGAACTATATATGTCCCCTAAGGCCAAGGATGAGCACAACAAGATTGCCAGGGTAGCGGCATATTTATATTTACATATGGGAGCCATGCAGGACAAATGTGCTGAAGGCCAAGATCTGGCGAGTAGGCAACTGCTGGCATTACAGAAGGCCCAATCTGATCTGGACTCTTCTGAGCAGAGGCTGCAGAGGAGCCAGGAGTCAGAAAATGATAGTAGGCAGTATATCATTAAAATAAAAGAGGACATGGATATACTGCAACAGGAAAAGACAGACCAGGATACCAGAATTCTGGCCTTGCTGAAGGAACGCCAAGACAGTTTGGACTCCCTACTGCAGAGAGAGAAAACGCTGGAGCAACAGATCAATTTCAACAGGGCATGCACAGAGCAGGTAGCCACCCTGCAAATCCAACTAGACAGAGAGAAAGAGGAGAGCAATAAACTGATCCTGAAAGACCTGGATACCCAGGCAGAGTTTGATCAGGAGCGCCAGAAAGCTGGTGCCTTCCAAAGGCAAAGGGACGACCTGATGGCACAGATGCAGACTCTTAGTCAGGAAAGGGACACCTTAGGCCAGGAAGTCTGCCACTTAAAAAGAATAATGGAAGAAAATCACCTGGCCCACCAGGGACTGGGTGACCTCCAAAAAGAACACCAGGACTTGCTAGAGCACACCAGGAGGGTGGAGGAGGCTCTGGCAAGACAGGGGCAGGCCAGTAGGGATGGGACTCAGGAGGTAACCCTCCTGCAGCAAAGACTGGCCCAGTGCTCCAGGACCAATCAGGAAACGCAGAGAGAGAATGAGGCTCTCTGCCAGCACAATGATAGGCTCCAACAACAGGTAGCGATGCAGGAGAGACTGATAGAGTCTAGTAAGGCCTTAACTGAGGAACTGAAGGCGCAGGGTCTTGCATTGCAACAGGGAGCAGGGGCGGATAGAGACCAGGTTCGCTTGGAAAGGGAAACTCCTGAGCATAACCTCAGGAGCCCTAGTACCAGAGGCCTTTATCTCTCTCAGTTCCTGGACTCTGCCACCCCCATGTCCCCTGGCGCACATGAGCACCGGGCCACAGGGATGGCAGATTACTATCCAGCCAGAAGCATGGGGCTCATAGGCCAGTACCTCCCAGGAATGGATGGGCGGGCATCCGGGTATGGGCACCCGAGCAAGTGCAATTTAGTGGGGAACCCCAGGAGAATAGGCCCATTAAGGGCATCCTGAAAACCTCTGCCCAGTTAGGTCAGTGGGGGGCGTATCCATCAAATCCAGGCAGCAAGGAGGAATCTGAAGACTCCTCTGAACGGCGCAGGACACAGGAGACCAGGTCCCCACATTCTGCCAGCCATTCCCAGGCTCGCAGAATCCGGGAAAACCTGGAAGATCAGACAGGAACCTCTGGGAGCAGTGCCTCTGAGTCAGAGGATGAATGGACCAGGGTTACCCGAACCAAAAAGGACAATAAGGCAAAAAGGGCCTTGCTTAAGGACCCATTGAAGCAAATAAAGGCAATAAGGAGTGTCATCACGCCTTATCACAAGAACGCCAAGTATTCCATTTGGGAGCACTTGGAGCTCTATGAGCAAATGATGGAGACTTTTCATTTGAAGGACAGCCAAAGCTGTATTCAATATGTAAAGTGGACATTCTCCCCTGAATACTCCAGTTTCTTTGCGGGGCTGGAGGACCAAAATCATTTAAGATGGTCCACCTATAAGGCGGCCATCTTCAAACATTTTTCTGTTCACAGAAATCCTCAAGAGGCTCGCAAGGCAGCCTACAATTTGCAATGTGGGGAGGATCAGGCCCCACAAGAGTTTGTGCAAGAATTAAAGCGTGCTTTTGCGCAGACCACCAGAAGGGTGCGCACAGACAGCAAAGAGTTTGTCAATACATTTTTCCATGCTCTCCCTAAATATATAATGACCCAGCTCGTGAGAGATTTTCATGAGAAAAGTTCTTTAGACTGGGTCATTGAACAGGCTACCCGGATCTATGAGGTGCAGAAGCCTATCGAAAATAAAAATAACGCGCCGAAAAACCCCAAAACCAACAGCACCCCTGCTGCTGCCAAGGTGGCAGAGGTAAAGGTTGCCCCTGTTTTAGATTTGGAGATGGGGGGCCTAAAAACCTGCCTGCACCAAATAATTCACAGCCCAGAAGGCCCTCGGGCCAGTCACAGACAGGGAGTCGAGGAGGTAGTCCCACAAATGGGGTCCCCCGCTCCCCTGACTATGTAAGTCCCCGCTATAAGGGAAACCGACCAATCCTGGGTTATGTGTGGACTCCTCCAGCCCAACGGGGGGGATCCAGCCAAGCACCTAACCCAGGGGACTTCTCTCCCAACTTCCCACAGGAGGGCAGAAATTCTCCAAATCCTGGGCAGAACTTTTTCCCCAGGTATCCACCCAATTTCCAACCCCAAAACCATCCATCCTTCTTTCCCCGATTCCCTGAGCCCAGACAACCTAATCCGGGAGAGGGGAAGCCAAGGGTGGAGGGGTACCTAAATCTTCCCAACCAGGGGTACTACCAGAGAAGGGATAGCTACCCCTCCCGGGATCAGCCCAGGGGAGAAAATAGAGCCCCGTATCAGCCTGAGTCGGTTTCCCAGTTAGAGCGCCAGGTCCAAAATATGGCACGGGATCTGGGTCACATACTGAGGGCTCAACAGAACCCTCAGATGAGCATGCCACCGCAGAATGCCCCAAACTCTGGACCTGGTGCTCCAGAACAATGACGGGGGCAGCACCCCGATAACACACCGGCTCCCAGGGAGGAGGCACAAGGGGAAGGGGGGTGTAAAACCTTGGAGGAAGCTTCCTTCCCAACTTGTAAACAGCCCCTGGAAAACCAGGAACCGGAAACAAAATCTACTGCCCCTGAAAGCCTGCCTCCCAAGGAGCAGAGGGGGGGTAGGAGAAACAAAGGACCCAAACAGACCCACTTTGTGGAGGAGGTACAGGTCTTCCAATTTGAGGGAGAGGGATCCTCAGAAGATCCTGGGAAAAGGATCTTCTCCTTCAGAGATGGGGGAACTCCTCCCAAGGAAAAATGGGTCCCAAGGGATGTCAATTCAGACTGGGGAGATATGGAGACTGAGCTACCGCCGCCCATCATCTCATCCCAGAACCCACAATACTGAAATCCCCTGGTTCAAACCCATCCTGGTGACTGCCTCCAAGAAGGGGGGGGCGGCCCAGAACCGGACAGTTGCCAACTTTTTCTTTCAGATTCCCCAGGCTCTCCACAGAATTCTGCCCAAATCTCTTCGCTAGCAATGTCCAAAACCAGAAAGTTAGCCCACCAGTTGTCCAAAAATGTGCATTATCTGTGCCCCCTTGAGGAGAAGGAGGGAAGATACTATGCCCCGGTAGAAGTACAGGGGCAGGGTACAATTTTGGCACTGGTGGACACTGGATCCCAAGCTACCCTTCTGTCCAAAAATGCCTTTGATGAACTAAATGCAGAAAGGGGGGAGAATTACCGTATTCCTCTCACCTCTCTTCCTGGACAACTGCAGAACTTTGACGGGAAGGAAATTCCCATTGAGGGGACTGCAGACTTGGACATTAAAATTGGGCGACACAAGGTGAAACACCCGGTCATAGTAGTGACTCCAGAGGGCACCCCTTGTTTACTAGGGAATGACCTCCTGAGAAGGTTGTCACCCCTAATAGATTGTGTAAACAAGGTCCTCTGGACCCAGACTAGCCGACCAATAAAATTAAAACAGAGTGTTAACCATGTTAGTTTAAACGGCAACTGCCACATGGTTGAACAAAAATCTGACCAAGTAGAATTTCACTTCCGGAACAACCAAACTCCAGACGTGACAGTAATAGCAGTAGGACAACGGACTGGTGATGGGGGATCCTCTCTATTTCTGAAAATCAACCTTTTTTCCAGTTTAAGGTGGTATTCCACACT
The DNA here is from genome assembly GCF_040938575.1 of Ambystoma mexicanum. Lineage (NCBI taxonomy): Eukaryota > Metazoa > Chordata > Amphibia > Caudata > Ambystomatidae > Ambystoma > Ambystoma mexicanum. The sequence continues at coordinate 1,513,031,104 of NC_090922.1, forward strand.
GGAAGGAAACACCCTGACATTCTTTACTAATCCACAATCAGAAACTCCCACTCCTATAGTCCAGAAAGATGTGAAATCAGCTCAGAGCCTGGCTGATATTCAGCAAATTGGAGAGCAGTTGTTCATCCCTGTTCAGTTAAATGATGGGAAGGACTCTGTTCTTGCTCGAGTGTGTGTGAACAACAGTAAGAGCTACATCAGCGAAGCCATGTTCCGCCAACTCCCAAAAGATCCAGCCATTTCCACATTCAAACTGATAGACACATGGGAAATGGACCTGGAAGCACCCAATTCCAAACATCTCCTGCCAAGCAGGTGTATGCTCAAAATCTCCATTGGCAACAAGAGCATAGTCCATAATTGTTGTGTCGTGCGAGACGTCACTGCCGCCTTTTACTTAGGCAGTGACATTCTTAATCACTTTGCCATTAGTTTGGACCTAATAAACTTCAAAGCTTGGTCCTGATTAGCGGATAATCCCATGGGCTTTGATGATCCAGAAAAAGCATTTAGGTCAGCTCAATTGCTACCTTATGCAGTTTAAATTCAGATCAAAGAGGAAGTCACCATCCCAGAAAGGACCTGACAATTCTCCCTGGAAGTGAAAGCTAAAAGAGGACAACATTTGAAAAACCCTGATGCTTACATACATCTAAACGCTTCTCTCCAACAGCAAGGGTTTGGGGTAAACCCAACTCCATTAGTCAACATAGAACATGACACCATTCTAATAGAGGTGGATAGCAGCGACTTAAAGAGTATTACTCTAGCCGCAGGCACCATTATTGGAATGGCGGTTGATGACCGACATTTTTCCATCGATTTGGGAAATGAACTGTTAGGACCAATCCCCAAGGACTGTTTTGACAGTGACAGTGATGACAATACAACACCAGACAGGATTTTTACCCTGCATGGGGGGAACTTCCTGGTGTACACTTCCTGCCCCTATGGTGAGGAAGATGTGACTTGTGACTTCAGGAGGGATGAGGTGATTTTCCGGGTCCATGAGGGTTGCCTTTCCCACCTGATGCCTCCAGTCTAAATCAGCACTCTGACCAGGGACTTCTCCACCCAGCTGGAGGAGGCCGCTGAGATAGCCAAACCAGAAGTCTTTCCAGGCTTCAGGCAGATGGTGGAAGAGAGAGTCAACCTAGCTGATGCCTGTGTGACTCTGGAACAGAAGCAAAAGTTGAAACAAATTTTCTTGGATTTCCAAGATCTCTTTGCGGTAGACTCATATGACTGTGGTCGCACCGACATCCACACAACAACAATTCCCACGGACCCTGGAATGACTCCAGTGTTTGTGAAGCAATATCGTTTGCCTCTCGCATCCATGGAGTCCCTCACTGAAATAATTAAGAACCTTGAGTCCCGGGGAATAATCCCTCCAGTCCACAGCACTTTCATTAATCCGGTGCTGGGAATATTGAAGCCAAACGGCCAGTGGAGACTCTGCGCTGACCTTAGGGAGCTCAACAAACGGGTCCATACTTCTCGATGGCCTCTGCCCTACATCGACCAAGCGCTGGCCCAGATTCAAGGGTCACAGGTATTCACTCCAATAGACCTGACCAATGGATACTGTACCGTGCCTGTCAGTAGGGAGGACCAATACAAACTGGCTTTTACCTTTGGGGGCCAGCAGTACACATGGACCCGGACTCCCTTCGGATACCTCAACTCTGGCAATGAATTCAACATTTTCCTACATAAGGCCATGCCCGACCTGGGTGCGAGGGGTAACTGGCTTATGTAGATTATGTCCTCATCAAAAGTTCATCTGTGGAGGAACACATAGCAGAGATCTGTTATGTTCTGACACAGTTGAGGGCCGCCGGAGCAAAACTTTCCTTTCAGAAAGCACAGTGGTGTAGAACCCGTGTTAATTTCTTGGGGCATGAGATTACTCCTCAGGGTCTCTGTCCCCAGGAAAAGAAAGTGGAAGCACTTCGGAAACTGAAAGACCCCACAACTCTGCGGGAACTAAGGAGCCTCCTTGGACTGACTAATTACAGCAGAAAGTTCATTGAGGGCTACGCAGAGATCACCAGACCCCTGATTCATCTCCTGAAGGGGGGGTCAAGTGGGAATGGGGTCCAGAACAAGCCGAGGCGGTAAGACAACTCAAAAGAAGCCTCTCACAAGCGCCTTGCCCAGCTTACCCTGTCAGAAACAAGGAGTTTTTCCTGGAGACGGGGTTCTCTAATACGTGCTTGACGGCAGTATTATACCAAAAGCATGACAAGGTCAATAAAGTAATCTCCTATGCGAGCAAAACTTTATCCTCTGTGGAGGAAAAATGCAACGATTGTGAGAAGGCACTCCTGGCAATGGTGTGGGCATTGAAGAATTACCGCCCGTTTATCCATGGGGAACACATCATAGTGGAGACTCCACACCCGCCTCTGCAATATCTCCAAAGGGACAGAATCCGGGCCGGAAATATGAGTAATTCCCAAATTACTTCCTGGATTCTGTCAATGCAAGGCTTTCCTGTGGAGTTCAGATATGGCCAAAACAAGAAGAGTCCCCTCGCGCAAGGTCTGGCTGACTTGCATGATTGTGCCAGAGAAAACTGTCTCGAGGACTAAAGTCTAAAAATCAAGGACAACATGGAGGCATACCTTAATTCCCCACACAAAGTCTTTGAAGAGGACAAGTGTGAGGGAATGCCCACTGTCTATGTGGATGGATGCTCTTACCATGTTGACAACGACGGGGAGAAAGAACTGGTGGCTGGATTAGGGAATGCATGGGTGAAGGAGTTCCCAGAACCCTCCCCGAAGTAGTCAGGTGGCAGAATTGATGGCTGTGCATCAGGCCATCCTCACTGCTGTCCAGCATCAACTCCACAAACTGGTCATAATCACAGACTCGGATTATGTACGGAACGGGTTCGTGGAGCACCTGGTTAATTGGAAAACCAGAGGCATGTTATGTGCTAACAACAAACCCTTGAAACATGGGAAGTTGATCCAAAACATTGATGATCTGGTCACCTCGAATGAGATGACCATCTATTGGAAAAAGATCAAGGGTCATTCCAAAGTAGAGGGACCAGACAAAACTGGAAATGACTTAGCTGATCAGCTGGCCAAAACCGGGGCCATCCAAGGGGATCTAATTGAGATTGAGTCCCTGTTGGGGGAAATCCAGGTCACTGCTATCACTAGGTCCCAGACAAATGCTCACAATGATCTTTCAATTGCACAATGGAGTAAGGAGACCCCTGATGCTGATTTGATTACCGCTCAGAAGGGGGATCCAATAATTGGTAAATTTTACCAACACATTGAGGACCCTGCCAACTTTCCCCTGACGGATACCGATTACAACGGGAAAGAGGACCTTTGAGTGTTGATGAAACGTCCAAAAATGTTCCGGATCCAAGACGGTTTGTTGGTAAGGAAATCAAAAGCTGGCCATGATCAGTGGGTGGTTCCTACCTCCTTCCGAAGCCTGATGTTAAGTCACGCCCATGATGCAGCTACCGCCGATCATAGGGGGTTTCATACAACACTTGAGATCTTAAGAGAGATTGCCTACTGGCCACACATGGGCCAGGAGCTCAACCAATATTTTAAGGGTTGTCTTGTGTGTGCACAATTTCAGCCAACATCCTTCACACACCGGGTGCCTCTCCAAAAGAGGGGAATGACACTCCCATGGTCAGATTTACAAATCGACTTTGTAGGCCCCGTGATTCGCTCCGCTAGGGGGAATAAGTACATGTTGACTGTGACATGCTTGTTTACCAAGTGGGTGGAATGTCTCCCAGCCCCAAACTGCAAGGCAGAAATGGCAGCTGCCTTGATGATGAACCACATCTTTTCCCGTTTTGGTCTACCTCAAAGGATTGAGTCAGACAGAGGTAGCCACTTCACCAGTGAAGTGATGACAAAGATGTGGGAGATACTGGGGGTCAAGAGAAAGCTACACATTGCTTACAGGCCAGGTTCTTCTGGAGCAGTAGAACGCTACAACCGGACAATTGTGAGCATATTAAAGATGTTTGTGGCAGATTCTGGGCCAAGTTGGGATATCCGATTACCTGTGGTCCTAATGACCATCAGATCTACCCCTTCATCTGCAACCAAAATGTCACCATTTGAGTTGATGACTGGACGCAAGATGGTGCTTCCTCAGCATTTGCTCTACAGAACCCAAGAGCAAACGTTGATAAATGCCTCCACAACTCATGAGTATGTGGAGAATTTAAGGAAACACCTTCAGCATGCTTTTGCCTATGCTCAGCGGAATCTAGAAAGATCAGCCGAGAGCATGAAGACCCACTATGATTTAAAAATTACCCGAAAGGAATATAAGGTGGGTGATCGGGCCTATCTATACAATTTCCAAAGGAACCAGGCCAAACAGCGAAAATTCTTGCCTACATGGAAGGGACCCTTTGAGATTATAGACAAGATCTCCCCTGTGGCCTACAAGATCCGCATCCTTAAAGGCGGTTTGGCAGAGGGGGAAGACAAGTGGGTCCACATAAACCAGTTGAAGTGTTGCCATCACAGGCACACTTTGCAGCAACTGGAGGAGTCCTCTGCAATCCAGAGGGTACCTCTCCAGAGTAATTCAATTCCAACCCTAAAAGATCCTACATATAGCCTATCAAATTCTGTGTTTCTCAATTTTATGTGTTCCTGTTGCTTAATTTAAAAAAATGTGCATGTTCATATCTGTTGAGTTCTAAAAAATATATGCCACCCCACTATATCAATGGTGGGGGAGAAATGTCCATGAATAGGTATTGCCGCTTTTCCTTTGTCGTCCTAGGAAAAAGAAAACCTGGAGACTGGCCAAGGAGGATGATCCGGAAACCGGGAGCAGAGACCCAAGGGGCCCGGGGTACCGCCCAATATTCCCATCAGGACCGGCGAGGAGAACCGATCGATCAGTACCGGATGGAGGAAAGGATGCTGAACTGTGCCATTTGCAGAATTGGAAGAAGATTATGCGGACATACCAGTGCGTGGGTCATCACCTTCTGTGCACCCGACTCCCCATCGACTCAAATTCAAAGTGCAGTCGCGTGGGGGGGCTTTGTTGGGTGTCCTGACCCACGTTTGATCTATCATGCTGCAACATTTGGTGCTGTGGGCTTAGAAAATCCAAGATGGACAAAAAGCCCACATGTGCACCAAAATCCAGGAGAACCACGCAGTTTGTGCACACCAAAATGGTTACCTAACTTGCCACCCACCAGTGTAAAGAAAGATCTTTGTTAACAAAATCCACTGTTACTGATGTCAAAAAGTTGCTGAAATCGTGGCTCATCGGACCACTTTAAGATTCAACCCTTTTTTGGGGTTCCACATAACCATTTGACTGTAAGGAGCCCCATCAAAACAATGTTAAGCAAGGATTATTTACTACCATGTAAGAACCATTCCTGTTTGGAATGCATTAATCCAAGAAAGATCCCAAAAATGGGTGCAGTACCAACAAAATCCTCAAGGCGGCGCTTGCGGTCTAAACTCTGACAGGAGAACTGAGTGCAGTTGCTGACAAAGGAATTTGACTCAGCTGACTTCAAAGGCTGCATTTTAATCAAAAATTAGCCACCTGCTGTCCCCAGAGGCCAGAAGCCAGGGAAACCCTCTCACCTCAAGAGATTCACACCACAGCCCAGGATATCACATGGTCATAATAACCAAATGCAAAGTGACCCCCTGGTCTGCTGACCTCAGCCTCCTGGAGACCACACAATAGGCTCTTGCTCTTGAATAGAATATGTTGATTTTGACTGTTTCCTGTCATCAAAGGCCTGCCTGCCAGCAGAGGCATGGTCACTGACCCACCCAAGTCTTGGAGGCGGACTCCAACACTCTGAGAACTGAATTGAAAGCAAAATATATATTTTATAGAAACACTGATAACTCTTTGTAATCAAATGACAGGAATGTATAACTTTGAGAGCCTTAATTTAAAAAATGTACCTTCAATTCAAGCCCAAACTCCAATTTGTGTGATGTTCTGGGGCAAAACCCCGCCATTTATTGATACTACAGACTCTGGCCCTCATTACGACCCTGGCAGAGAACCATGGTGCAATTTGCACCATGGTCCATGGCGCTAAGCTGCCAACTCCGCCATGGTGGTTGGCGGACTTACCGCCCCATTCCGACCTTGGCGGGGCGGTAAGTCCCCAATCCCCATTTACCCTTCCCCATTCCCATTTTTGCCCCATAGGGTATAATGGGAGTGGGGAAGGCGTTAATTACGCCACCGTAAATTACGGTGGCGTAATTAACAACGAGTCCCGTAGCGCCATGGATTTTTCCGCCTGCAAAAAGCAGGCGTAAAAATCACCATGGCGCTATGGGAACTCGTAGTCAGGCGGAAAGGTATGCCATGCTTTACGCCGGCGTAGACCCCTTTCCGCCAGGGTCGTAATGAGGGCCTCTGTGTTTAAGCTAGAGACAGGGGAATTTACTGGAGTATGTATGGACAGGCCGTGTATATCTGTATAACTTTTAATGAAGAACCAAGGTTGCATAACCCACTAAAATCGAAAATAAATTGCCATTTTTGAATGCAAGCCCCCAGGAAGAGCAGAGTTTGAACAGAGTATACCTCATGTGATATGTGATGGGTGCATGTAATTTTAAACAACTGTGTATCTGTGCAATATGTATTTGAATCAAATATAGATTTGTGGGCAAAATGACCAGGGGAGGATCCTCTGACCGATAAAACCTACAGCATCACTCTGACTCACATTTCCTTCCCCCAATCATGGGAGAGGGGAGTATTGGGCCAATGACAAGTAGAAAGGGGCAGGCTTAGCTAGGCCCAGGCACACACCCACTTTCAAAACACATAAAAAGAGACTGCTGGGACAGGTAGAGACTTTCAATTCCATTTGCTGCGGAGCATGCTGACCGACGACTTCACATCCAGAGATCCAGACTTCAAATCCATCAATCTCCAGAACCTGTAGCAGTACCCAGAAAGCAGTGTTACATCCAGAATCCAGAGAGGCTAGACCAGCAGAGCAGAGCTGACCCAGATCACTGTGAAGTGCCGAGGCCAGAACCGGAGTCCAGTCCAAAACCTGACCAGATCCGTGGCGAGGCCTATTTCAAAAATATATTGTGAGTACCTAGCAGAACTGTGCAGAACCAATCTCTTAGTTAAAATAATCTAATCCAAACTATTTTAATCTAACCAGAACTGCCTCCTAGAAGTTGTCACCTGTCATTTTTAAAAGCTGTCACCTGTCATTTTCTAGCTGCAAGCTGTAACCTGTTGCTTTGAACTTTTAAAATTTAAAATCCAAAAAACAACCTTCACAAAATCGTTCATAACTCTGTAACCGTTTGGGCTAGGAACTTGGTTTAACTTTCCTCTGAAAGCTTAGAATCTTACCTTCCCAACACGCCTAGAACCGACTTCCTACTACCTATACTTTTTCTGCAATCACGATTCACGCATTCACGAATTTTGCCGCGATTTGCGATTTGGCCCGATTTCTTTACTTGTAAAAAGATAGCTGCTTTTGCCTGAACTGCTAAATTTCGTTTGCCTCTTAAGAACCATCTCTGAATCATTGCTAGAGTGAGCCTGAACTCATATTAACTAGATACCACTCACACTGAACCTCCTGAAGGGAATTAAAACCATTTTCAGCATATTCCTCACTTCATTGCCAGCACATATAAAAGCATTTTGGGCCTGTGTTTCAAACTTCTGTAGTCTAAGCTTGCTGGGGTGAACTGAATTACATTTGATTGCATTTCTAAGAACTGTGTGCTCTCCTCTTCATTTTCTTACATTGCATAAGGGGGGGGGGAGTGGATTGTGGATTGCCAGAGAAAAGTGATTACATTGTTTTGTTGAAATCATATTGAGTATTTTCTGTATTGCATTTTCATTCAACATTGCATCCTTCTGAAACTAGATAAAGCATTCTCCACCACCTTATTCTTCTGTTCCTATTCCCAAGCGTGCTACCTCATCCTTTATACTACTTCTGAGTAATCCAATCAGTTTGTTAGTAAACATTACCCATTGTTGTTAACTGCTCATGTTCTGAAGTGTGATATTAATTATTAATTTATCATAAAAGTGTGATATATATATATTGTTTAATTTTTCTCAAATAAACCTTTTAAACTTGCAAAACTGAACTACTTCTTGAAAGCAGTGTTACATCCAAAATCCAAGAGGCTAGACCAGCAGAGCAGAGCTGACCCAGATCACTGTGAAGTGCCGAGGCCAGAACCGGAGTCCAGTCCAAAACCTGACCAGATCCGTGGCGAGGCCTATTTCAAAAATATTTTGTGAGTACCTAGCAGAACTGTGCAGAACCAATCTCTTAGTTAAAATAATCTAATCCAAACTATTTTAATCTAACCAGAACTGCCTCCTAGAAGTTGTCACCTGTCATTTTTAAAAGCTGCCACCTGTCATTTTCTAGCTGCAAGCTGTAACCTGTCGCTTTGAACTTTTAAAATTTAAAATCCAAAAAACAACCTTCACAAAATCGTTCATAACTCCGTAACCGCTTGGGCTAGGAACTTGGTTCAACTTTCCTCTGAAAGCTTAGAATCTTACCTTTCCAACTAGCGAACCGACTTCCTACTACTTATACTTTCTCCGCAATCACGATTCACGCATTCGCGAATTTTGCCGCGATTTGCGATTTGGCCCGATTTCTTTACTTGTAAAAAGATAGCTGCTTTTGCCTCAACTGCTAAATTTCGTTTGCCTCTTAAGAACCATCTCTGAATCATTGCTAGAGTGAGCCTGAACTCATATTAACTATATACCACTCACACTGAACCTCCTGAAGGGAATTAAAACCATTTTCAGCATATTCCTCACTTCATTGCCAGCACATATAAAAGCATTTTGGGCCTGTGTTTCAAACTTCTGTAGTCTTAGCTTGCTGGGGTGAACTGAATTACATTTGATTGCATTTCTAATAACTGTGTGCTCTCCTCTTCATTTCCTTACATTGCATAAGGGGGGGGGGAGTGGATTGCCAGAGAAAAGTGATTACATTGTTTTGTTGAAATCATATTGAGTATTTTCTGTATTGCATTTTCATTCAACATTGCATCCTTCTGAAACTAGATGAAGCCTTCTCCACCACCTTATTCTTCTGTTCCTATTCCCAAGCATGCTACCTCATCCTTTATACTACTTCTGAGTAATCCAATCAGTTTGTTAGTAGACATTACCCATTGTTGTTAACTGCTCATGTTCTGAAGTGTGATATTAATTATTAATTTATCATAAAAGTGTGATATATATATATTGTTTAATTTTTCTCAAATAAACCTTTTAAACTTGAAAAACTGAACTACTTCTTGAAAGCAGTGTTACATCCAGAATCCAGAGAGGCTAGACCAGCAGAGCAGAGCTGACCCAGATCACTGTGAAGTGCCGAGGCCAGAACCGGAGTCCAGTCCAAAACCTGACCAGATCCGTGGCGAGGCCTATTTCAAAAATATATTGTGAGTACCTAGCAGAACTGTGCAGAACCAATCTCTTAGTTAAAATAATCTAATCCAAACTATTTTAATCTAACCAGAACTGCCTCCTAGAAGTTGTCACCTGTCATTTTTAAAAGCTGCCACCAGTCATTTTCTAGCTGCAAGCTGTAACCTGTCGCTTTGAACTTTTAAAATTTAAAATCCAAAAAACAACCTTCACAAAATCGTTCAAAACTCCGTAACCGTTTGGGCTAGGAACTTGGTTCAACTTTCCTCTGAAAGCTTAGAATCTTACCTTTCCAACTAGCGAACCGACTTCCTACTACTTATACTTTCTCTGCAATCACGATTCACGCCTTCACGAATTTTGCCGCGATTTGCGATTTGGCCCGATTTCTTTACTTGTAAAAAGATAGCTGCTTTTGCCTGAACTGCTAAATTTCGTTTGCCTCTTAAGAACCATCTCTGAATCATTGCTAGAGTGAGCCTGAACTCATATTAACTAGATACCACTCACACTGAACCTCCTGAAGGGAATTAAAACCATTTTCAGCATATTCCTCACTTCATTGCCAGCACATATAAAAGCATTTTGGGCCTGTGTTTCAAACTTCTGTAGTCTAAGCTTGCTGGGGTGAACTGAATTACATTTGATTGCATTTCTAAGAACTGTGTGCTCTCCTCTTCATTTTCTTACATTGCATAAGGGGGGGGGGGAGTGGATTGTGGATTGCCAGAGAAAAGTGATTACATTGTTTTGTTGAAATCATATTGAGTATTTTCTGTATTGCATTTTCATTCAACATTGCATCCTTCTGAAACTAGATAAAGCATTCTCCACCACCTTATTCTTCTGTTCCTATTCCCAAGCGTGCTACCTCATCCTTTATACTACTTCTGAGTAATCCAATCAGTTTGTTAGTAGACATTACCCATTGTTGTTAACTGCTCATGTTCTGAAGTGTGATATTAATTATTAATTTATCATAAAAGTGTGATATATATATATATTGTTTAATTTTTCTCAAATAAACCTTTTAAACTTGCAAAACTGAACTACCTCTTGAAAGCAGTGTTACATCCAGAATCCAGAGAGGCTAGACCAGCAGAGCAGAGCTGACCCAGATCACTGTGAAGTGCCGAGGCCAGAACCGGAGTCCAGTCCAAAACCTGACCAGATCCGTGGCGAGGCCTATTTCAAAAATATATTGTGAGTACCTAGCAGAACTGTGCAGAACCAATCTCTTAGTTAAAATAATCTAATCCAAACTATTTTAATCTAACCAGAACTGCCTCCTAGAAGTTGTCACCTGTCATTTTTAAAAGCTGCCACCTGTCATTTTCTAGCTGCAAGCTGTAACCTGTCGCTTTGAACTTTTAAAATTTAAAATCCAAAAAACAACCTTCACAAAATCGTTCATAACTCCGTAACCGTTTGGGCTAGGAACTTGGTTCAACTTTCCTCTGAAAGCTTAGAATCTTACCTTTCCAACTAGTGAACCGACTTCCTACTACTTATACTTTCTCCGCAATCACGATTCACGCATTCGCGAATTTTGCCGCGATTTGCGATTTGGCCCGATTTCTTTACTTGTAAAAAGATAGCTGCTTTTGCCTCAACTGCTAAATTTCGTTTGCCTCTTAAGAACCATCTCTGAATCATTGCTAGAGTGAGCCTGAACTCATATTAACTATATACCACTCACACTGAACCTCCTGAAGGGAATTAAAACCATTTTCAGCATATTCCTCACTTCATTGCCAGCACATATAAAAGCATTTTGGGCCTGTGTTTCAAACTTCTGTAGTCTTAGCTTGCTGGGGTGAACTGAATTACATTTGATTGCATTTCTAATAACTGTGTGCTCTCCTCTTCATTTCCTTACATTGCATAAGGGGGGGGGGAGTGGATTGCCAGAGAAAAGTGATTACATTGTTTTGTTGAAATCATATTGAGTATTTTCTGTATTGCATTTTCATTCAACATTGCATCCTTCTGAAACTAGATGAAGCCTTCTCCACCACCTTATTCTTCTGTTCCTATTCCCAAGCGTGCTACCTCATCCTTTATACTACTTCTGAGTAACCTAATCTGTTTGTTAGTAGAACATTACCCATTGTTGTTAACTGCTCATGTTCTGAAGTGTGATATTAATTATTAATTTATCATAAAAGTGTGATATATATATATATTGTTTAATTTTTCTCAAATAAACCTTTTAAACTTGCAAAACTGAACGACTTCTTGGCTCAGTGGGGTCAGGGGGATTCCAAGAGAAGGGTGTTATATAGGGATAGTCATCCAGAACTCATGAACTGGACATAAAGATATATCAATAAGGGTTTCCATTCAGTTTCCCAGACTAGGCACTGACTTAGCTGTAGTGTTGAATTGAATCCTCTTACAAATTCCATCAATCAGTGTTTTAGGGCTATGTGTCAATTAGTTGGCTGAGGATGGCCTTGAAGCTGTAGCTTCTTATCAGGAAACTTTATGGCATCCTCGGGTTCTGGGTGACATCAGGCGTTGGTACCTCTTTGCCCTTGGCCAGTCACGTGTCTGTTCATCGTGAATCTGCTTCATTTTCCTTCTTTTTATATATTTGATTCTTTTTTCAGCCTAGCCACCTGCCTGGGGCCTCCTTATCTCGACCTTCACTGGCTGGCAGTCATACTCTGAAGTTTCGGTTCTTCAAAGTTGCTGCTCTCCTCCCTTCCTGGAGTTGACCTCGAATTCCCAAGCATGAGTTACTTCTTGCTGAGTTTTGATTCCGCTCTTCCCTTCTGGTTTTATCTGGAATATGAATCTCAGCCTTGCTGGCCCCTTGCAGCCTGGGCTTAGTTCTGCTTCACAAAATGGAGTCGCACTTGTATAGTGTGCTTCATTGAGGTAGGCAAATAGCTGGCGCTTGCCGCTCTAAGCTTCTACTAAGCATTGCAAGCAGTACCGTTTAATGAGCTTCTTGCGTTCCGAGCCTATTTACATGCATTCAGTCCATTGCACAATTCGATCCTGGAAACGTTCTTTGTGCTGCAACATGCTATCTTTGTATACGTCTGTCACATCATTATTCTTTACAGTTCGTCCTTGCATACCTTCTTTTGCTCATCTTTTTATGGTTATCTGTACGTCACGTCTGGGCTCTTATGTCGTCACCAATTGCCTTCCATTAAGGTTCTGTGGGCCTCTTCAGGGACAGTCTGTAAGTAATCTTCCTTTCATGACAGCTGCTGGTATGGGTGTCTCAGTGGATACCTTGCAGCCCACGGTTGTCTGGTTATTGGCGCTTCAATAGGTATACATGTCCTTCTGATGGGTACTGGACAGGGCCCCACCGTGGCTCTCTGTTGGTTCATTTGCTCCTTATAAGTCACATATCTTGGCGAGTATGCTTCTGGCATCTCGAAATGGGTGGTTGGAGTGCAGGCCATATTTGGGACCTCCTCTACAGTAGACTAATTGGGCAAGTGGGCAGTAGTCTGGCATTGTTCTGTGCACCTGGGTTTCGTTTTGCTTACGTGCTGCTAACGAGCCGAATGTCCAAGGTTGGGAGAACATGCCAACCAATAGTAAGGGCCTATACAATGGTGAGCATACAATGTTGCAGGGGCTAATCTGCTGCTGTTATGCTGCTATAATCTGTATTATACGTAAACAAATGGAAGTTCAAGGCATGCCTGCCAGATGAGGGGCAGCCAATCATGTTACTAACACTTATAAAACCAATAAGTAGTTATGTTCTCCTAATCAATACCTCAGTCCGATAGCTTTTAATATTTGCCTTGTCGGATGACATCATAGCTGACGTACGTCGAGGTATAACCCTTTGTGTAACTGAAATGTAGCTGAGAGTGTGTGAGCTGTGATTTGTCATGCTTGCCAGGTTTCCCTACTCTATTGAGCTGATAATAAAGTAGTATGTTGCCGTATTCTTTGAGTCTGTCAGTTTATTTGGGTCAAAGATCATTTTTTATGGTAATTCCATTCTGTGCATAAGAACTCTCAAAAGTGCTACTGCACAGTGGCATAGCTGATGCTTTGATCATTGCATTTTGGAAATTGTAGTATTTCTTTCACAAGTCATTCTCAGAACTGCATGTCTCAGAAAAGAGTGGGTGCATATGTCATGGAGGGTGATAGAAGAAGTGTGTGGGTTGCATTTAGCTGTGTCTGGGCAGGACTGCTTGATATCACTCCACATGGATGGTGGTCACATTCACTGTTTACAGTAAATACAATGTCAATTTCGAGAGGACAACATGCATGGTTTGTACATTTACTCCCCAAAAGCAGTATGCAGTCTGTCTTCCACCTGCTAATGCTCAATGCCCTCTAGACAAGCAATTTCAGGAAAGACATAACCTCCACCGTCCACAAGGGGATCACAGACAACATGATCACCCCTCCCCCCCAAGTATTGGATTCCTGACCACTATCTCCAGACAAGATCATTGTACCTTTTCTTGCTGTAATCAGTTGTCCTGTCCGAGCCACTGTCTCAGACACACTGCTGGGATCTCCCCGGTTGCACATTAATACATGTTGATTTTTGTTTTTGTAATAGGTGTAGATTTATTATTACTACTCATTCAGCAATAATTCCTCAGTCATGTGCTCGGCCTTAGACCTCAAGTGTTAATTGGGTGAAATGAAAACAAAACAAGGTCCTCCTGGTGGCTTCTACCCGATTGCCAGATGCCCAGTTTTAATGAGTCTCGTGTGTTCATTCTCTTTGCTTGTGGGCTTCAGTGACCCTCTATGAATTTGAAAGCATGTACCTGTATTCCATTGGACTTACGTTCCAAGTTATTTTCCAGTGAGGTAGGTGAACCCTCAGCATTGAATGCAGGGGCTGTGCTCCTATTTTCAGATTTCTTACTTAAGGAGTTGAGTAATACGATAATCTCCATCATGAATGTCATTGTATGTTGCCATTGAGTGTTTGGGGGGACAGGACACATGCACAAAATGTATATACACACACCAACAGCAGAATGGGAATCATATTCCTTCTGCTGGTTACCAATTTTCTCTAAGTGAGCAAGGTCAGGAAACAGACAGGCTTCTCTTTCTGGGGGGGGGGGGGGTAGGTGGGGGCACAAGTAGTAAAACACTGCCAAACTTCCTCCCCCAGCGGGATTAGATGTACAGTGTTAATCAGCCACAGGAGTGCACTCTTGCCACTTGAGGCCCTTCCACCACTTTGTGATGTAATTAATGTGCAAGGATTGCACGGCTATGCTTGCATCCTTGTTTGTTTGAGATGCCATCCCACAGCTGGGATCTCATTGTATTTCCATGATGACATGCAGATTTTCAGATCTATCACAGGTATTGACATAGTAACACCATTCATGCAGCGGCAAATCCTCAGCCATAAAGAAGCCCTCAGAGCATCATACTCAATTACTAAAAAGATCACATGCCTCATTTGGGTCTGATGAACCACCCACTCGACATGAGGACCTCGGGGAGACTCCGACCTGACTGATGAGTATGTAGATTAACATTCTTATTTAGTGTTCCTGTGTCTGGTATGTTCACAGTTTTTGGTTGCAGGGTTGTGTGGTCCTCAGTAAATTTGAAGGCATGATCTTGTTACTTGATCTGGCTTTTGTTGCAAGTTGTTTTCCATTGTGGTGGAGGAGAGCCAACTGCAGTGAATATAACATATGTGCAATGATTGAAGGAAAAGGTTAGTATGATGATGTTGATCATGGGTTTCATTTAATTTTGCGATTTCGTTTGGTGGAGGATGAAGGAGCAGTCAGCATGCAGCACTGGAGAAAGACATGACTATCACACTCTCAGTCTCATGTTCAACTATGCAAAGAATTCACAGCAACTGGTCTGTAGGGCAATAGGAGCACAAAGCAAGGGGTACTGGTACCTGTAGTGCCTGATGGGGGAGTGGGGCCTGGGTGCAGGATTGTCTGTCCTTGCTGTTGGGGTTGCTGTAAGGTATTACTTTATTAAGTGTAATGGTTTCCATTAAACAAGATACAATTTTGAATGGCTTCAACAATGAAATATCATACAACTAATATTTAACATAAAAAGAGCACATGTTTTATTGAAACACATAATTAGTTAATTCAAAGGAGCTTCTCTATTTATTTATATTGCCATGAGAATAGGAAATATTCTGAACTGTGCAGCTTGTATTTTAGTATTCTGCAACACAATTATAAGGCAGACTGTTAATGCAAATCACATAGAGCTTTAATATATTTATGAACAGAACAATGTATTATGTAAGTGTTATTATAAACACATGTATGATAAATACCCACATCTTTGTTACATGGGACAGAACATATCTCATGTAGCTATTATGGACTGCCAATTAAGATGTGATTATTGATTTCCCTAGACTGTTTCTTTACGGAAGGACACACTTTCTTGAAACGAGGGATGCACAAATCTATATTCATCTTTTGTATCAATTTTAATGGGCATATCTCTGTTTATCAACAACATCAGCCTGTGTTAAAAAATGAAAAATAAAACAGGGCAAAATGAATTTCAAGAACAATATTTTCATGGTCCTACTTGTGTGAGCTTACTTGGAAGACCAGCCTGCTGTAAATGATTGCTGAATGTGCTGTCAGTAAATAATGCTAAAGGACTCATGTAAAATTATTTTTTTCATTGATAGAGGTTTTTGAAATGGCCTATGTTTATGATATCAGATGGTCCTATTGATACCAATGCCCTTGCAACACATGTAATTCAAGCTAAATTGTAATGTAAAATGTGTTGCACAAAACAATGTATTTAAAGGACAAGAGGGAAATATGATTTTGCCTATAACTTTGGAGCCCTTATTTCAGATCAAAAACCAGAGATATATCTGAATTCTGCTAAGCAACACCAACAAACTTCATCTGAAAAGGATTATTCAAAATGCCTGTATCATTAATAATTTCACATATTTTAATAGCACTGTCAAGCATGCAGTTGCTAAACTGTAGCAGATGCCTGTGGATTCAGACTTTTCTTGCAAATCTGAACATGTAATTATTTATACTATCTCATGCTAATACCGGGAATTATAATGGAAAAAAAATATTGCTTTCCAATTTTTATTTCTAAGGTCAAGGCTGTCTCACAAGTAACCCCCTTATGACAAAAATAAATCACTGTGATAATCACACCGAAGAGAGGTTACAAGTGGGTGTGTAAGTGTCCAATGTAAACATGCTCTGTCAAATGATGATGTTTGGGTGGAGTTTTCTGGGTACAAGCTGGGAACTAAACGTGTGTTATAAATACTGTCCTTAATGTTAGATTTCAGTCAATCTTAAAACAAGAGAACCAAATGCTGAGCCAACATGTTTGCCAACGGCAATACTTGACAGTGGTTTCAGAGGAAATTAAGTGACTTGTTTTGTTTCAAACTTTATTCAAAGAACAGTTAAATCTTTGTGAATCCAACATCTAATGTCAATGTGGGTCTGTACATTCAGATATTCAAAGGTCCGATTTTCCATTTTGTCGAGAATATGTGTTTAGATTTGATTATGAGACATAACCGGGGAAGTTGCACTTGCATTTGCGCTTTTAAATAATAAAACAGAATATTCAGATTAAAAACAGCTGTGTTCTTGCCCCAGAGTGTGTGTGTGTGTGTGTGTGTTTGTGTGTGTGTGTGTGTCGGGGGGGTTGTCATGTAAGGAGGTAGTTCTCAAATATTAAAAGAAAAGGAAATATGTATCCCATAGATAGAGTCCATTGCATCAGGCTCTTCACAGAAGTAGCAGAGTGAAGAATATGCAGAAACATGTTGATTGGTTGACATGTATGAATCACAGAAGTGTTATTCCTTGGGTGTATCTGTTTACCTCAGCAAGGAAACACCTGACATCCCCCTAAAGCAGAAGGCCAGCGAATTAGGATTGGGTTCCACAGGCTGAGTGCCTTCTAAGTGTGAAATGAGGGGATTTAACGCTGCAAGGCACTTCGTGTGCATTTCCCAGCATGTCACAGACCTCCAATCCAAATGTGGAAGCTACTAGTTGATATTTCAATCTCTAAAGGAGGCACATCCCCAAAACAACAATTATCTGCATGAATTTGTATTCATTTATTGCAAATGAAGAGTTATTGGTCATTAAGTAGCGTACAAAGGGCCACGTGTTCGTTAAACCAGCTCCACTGCACCCTCACGGGGTGACTCACATGGTCATGCTATAGTAGCAGGGACAGAGATGAAAACACTGACTATGCATAGCCCAAGAGAGGCATGTGAAACATTCAGTATATAAGAACAGTGGGCCAAGAGGGCAATGGATTGGCGAGGAATGGCTACTAAGTGAAACTGGAAAGGGAAAGGGGTGGCATCAGTGGTGTGCTGTGCTAGCAAGTGGGTGCACACTCAGGGCATGTTTGAGAAACGAAGGGTACTGTGGCTTCATCCCTAAAACCCTCCCGTTCTGATGACTGAAGTGTTTGCAGCTTGAGCTCAGAAGAGATACGCGATGAAGGTCACGACTCCCCAGGCTTTGGTGATTGCGGGGGATCTTTTGGGTTCTGTGGGGGTCACTGGTTGTGGCTTTGGTGACTGAGTGGAATCTTTGGGGTTTTGTGGGGGTCACTGGTTACTCATAGATAGGAAAATTCCCAGATTATGTCTATTTCTCTGCATCTGTTAACAGGGTGACTGCTAATGTCAGAGGGCACGAAAGCAGGTCAAATGTTTAGGGGATTCCTCTGTTTTGGACACTGACAGCGGTGCCGCTAGGTCTGGAAAAGATCTGGGACTATGCTAATGTCTGGACTGTTGAGACTCAGGACTAGCTAGCTTTTTGGCTATTGCCCCTGAGCTTCTATCCGGGACTACAACCTAAATACCCGGGGCTATAACCCCCCTACCTATCTTCCCCTAGTGGCGCCTGTGAACACTGCCATCATGAAGAACAGCCTTTGGTGAATACACCCGGCCTAAGTGCACAGATCTATAAGTGGGGTAGAAAATTGAAGGAGCCCTAACAAGTCTTTAAGCAATCTTTGGGAGCGGGGCTCAAGGAGTGTCCAGCACGGCCTAAGAATTGCAAGAAGCCAAGGAACCTTTAAGACACATGCCGCCCACGGAGCTCAATGTGTGGCCTAGCAGGCACAGTCCAGTGTTCATTTCTGGATTCAAATAGTGTAAACCCAGTTTAAAAATAAAGTGTCAGCCATTTTAAAAATAACCCGCAGTAAAATAAAAAAATACAACACAGCGGAGTGGCGGTGAGTGGCAGTCTTGCAGTCTGCTACCCCCATTCCAGTGTTTCCAGTGTTTCTTCAGTGTCTACCTTTACTGGGAGGAGTGTTTCCAGTCAACCCTTCAAAACCTCATTGACTCCGCAGAGCGGACGCGGAGTGGCGGTGAGTGGCAGTCTTGCAGTCTGCTACCCCCATTCCAGTGTTTCCAGTGTTTCTTCAGTGTGTACCTTTGCTGGGAGGAGTGTTTCCAGTCAACCCTTCAAAACCTCATTGACTCCGCGGAGCGGACACGGAGTGGCGGTGAGTGGCAGTCTTGCAGTCATGCCAGGCAAACTGGCAATGACTGCTAAGATCGTCACTCTACCGGCCGGTCACGTCGACCAGGAAGAAGAAACGGGCCGTTGTTTAAGAAGTTCAAGAAAGAACTCTGCATTAGAAAGCACAAACACCTCTTCTGAACACAACCAACTACCCGGTCTTCTCAATCCTGTGATCATGCCGCACCGATCAACAAAGGGTGTCCCACCTACTGTTCTATCCTTGCTCGGCTGCGAAAAGAGAAAACCCAGACCACCCAGCAACCCTCATTTGCATCACATCCCTCAACCTCCCTATGGAGCTGAATCTCCTACCTTGGACGGCCGCAGCGACGTCCCTCGATTGTCCTTCGCGGCTCCTGTGACTCCCGCCTGCTCGCAAGCTCCTCCAGCCAGAACCGAAGCTCCAATGCCCCCCGGAGGGGGAACGGCGTTGAGACCTCCGGTCGGGGTGCTTGGCGCATGTGCAGGCGCGCTGCAACTCGGCGGACCTGTGGCCCCGAGGGGGGTGGAGGTCGCGCCTACCCTATCAGCGAGGGCGGGCCCCGACGAGGAGGAAGCGGGCTGCCAGATCGCCCCTAGGGCCTGGGGGACGCAAGAGGCGGCGTATACACCAGAGACAGCGGAGACTGAAACCACTCCAGCCGCGCCTATAGCCCTGCCCCCTACCGTAATAACGGCAGTTGCACAGGTCCATCAAAGTGCTAAACGCAACGTCAGCTCAGTGGACGAACTACAGTCCCCAATCGACGTTGATTCCTCGACTCAACCACCTAATGTCCTAGAAGTGAACCTAACTTCGACAAATTTGAGAAAAAGATCACAGACTGCAGGAGACTTCCCTAATAAACAAAAAAAAAACCCACATTAAAAAAGACCAAAAGAAGACACCAACCCACTGCCCAAACAAGGAGAAAATGTAAACCAGGGCAAAGCGAACAAGAAAACCCGCGTGGGTAAAAAATTCAAAAAGGGCGATAAAGAAACCACAATCGCCTTTGAAGCTATTATCAGACTTCTTCCGCAAACATTCCAAGGAAATTCAAGATAAATGCCAAGAACTAACAGATGCGGAAATGTTGGAAGCTGTAAACGAAAACACCCCCCCTCGAAAACAGCGTAGGCTGGCGCCTCCACTAAGAATCCTCTCACCGCCCCCACTAAGAAGGGCGGGCTACCTCTCCCACAACATAAACAAAGACAACTGGCAATTCGCAGACAAACCTGCACCATCAATCTCTTTGCCAAAACCTGCCTCACAGCCTAGGGAACAAGCTTCCGTCCAAGATGAAGCTGCCATCACCCTTTCAGCCTCTTTGCCGACAAGGATTACAGCTGTCAGGACAGAAGCGTTGGCTTCAGCCCAGGAAAACCCAGAAATGTCGACTGTCATAGAGCACGAACTGGTGTCGCAGGCCCTGACTCAGTCAGACAGCGATCTTCAAACGACGATGCCGAGCGCCGCTATGAAAAGCCTAAGTTCAGCCTGTGTAGGTAGAAGCCCGTTAATTAGACTAAACTCTCCTCAAGAGGCGATACCAATGCACGCTCAAGACATCTTAACAGATGCCTATGCCAGCGAAAAAGATCTAGTGGCAACGCCTCCTTTCGTGGGGTGGGACGAGCCAAAATCAGCAAGCAAACAAGTCTCAGGAAGCAACCGGAGCAACAAGTTACCCTCAATGCCCAAACCAAACCCACAGTTTGAGAGAACCCTGGATTCCCTTTACTCAAACCTTAATAACTATAATAATCAAAGAAGACATTCACTAGACCACCCCTCTAGAACGCCCACCACGGGGCATACCTCAACTCGCTTATCGTCCCCCCCACGAAATAGATTCTCTTCTCAAAGCTCAACAACCCCAAAAGACCCTTTACCAAAAAAACTAGACATGTGCACCCTGATGTCAGCTTTAACGATCGCCCTTGCTCCATTCACCAAACTTTACGAAACAATCGGGGACACCTTGAAAGACCAGATCTCAACTCAAGCGTCCATGTCAACCAAATTGACCTTCCTAGAAGGATAAATAATGGCTCTTGATATGAAACAAAAACACACTGAATGTCGTCGGCTTCAGCAATCTGTTTCACCTGGCACAACTGTAAATTGTCCCGAGCGTGTGGATTCCTCGTGGCAAGCAGAGATACCACGCGAATCCAAGGGGACCCAAACAACACCATTTATCGACTTAACAACATCGGTTCCTGCACTAACAGTAACAGAAAAGATCGTAAAAGAGCCATTAGAGGCCATCTCAAAATCCAGAATAATCACAACCGTCGCATCAATATTTCAACATCAAGCCGCCCCAAAGGGCAAACTCCCGCCGCTTCTAAACATTTCAGCAACCCATCCTACCCAATTGTCTGCAGCAAAAGAAAAGCAAAGAGTAATATCGGAAGAAAGTGACCCTATTAACCTTTCGCCAAGAGGGGTCGAGGCCTTCCTAAATAACGAGGACTTGATGAACATTTCACAGCACTTAACGGACTCGACAACACCTCAGTCATTGAACGACAAACTCACGCCAGAAACAGCTAAATCATTAGCTCAACTACAAACAGGATCCAATGTCGAAGATTCAGGGCCTGAGTCTCCATTTCTCACCCTTGAAAATCGTAGAAGGAGAGTCACCAGGAACCATGAGGACTCACGGAAACCCGAACCTCATCGATCGAATCATAATTCAAAGAAAAGACCAATTCACCAAACACATGGAGTAAGAACGCGAGAAAACCGCTCTCACAACTCGAAAGGACGCAACGAAGAAACTCAACGCCCTAGATCTGACGTCCGACGATGAAGTGACCGATTGCAAAGAACTACTAATAGATCCACTGCAAGTCGAAAAACCCTCTTAGACCGCCTCCGCAAAAGACCTCAAATTAGATGGATCCTAAAACTAGAGCAAATTTCAGGCAACCGGGATAATGTAACTTTAAACAGAGGAACAGTTCTTGACTTGTTTAGTTACATCCCGAAACTGTGTGCGGTGAAGTCCGCTGATCTCCAGACAGTGGACCCAAGCCATATCAATCTAAAGGCGATTTCTCATCTCTACATCTCATCCTCAACTACAAACAAAATACTAAGATCAGCCGCAGAAGACTTGTTAACGATGGGCTACAACCTAACTGAATCTTCAAGGAAAATAAAAATACTCAAACCCTCAGACTCAGAAGAGCGCTCTAACCCTTCAAAGGGAAATACGGATAGGAAACAAGCCCCTCAAAAACAACACTGCTCCACAAAGAGATCCCGAGTTATTCAAACGCGGAAAGAGCCCGAAAACCTGACTCACAAGAAAGACCCGACGTCATCTATAAAACCATCTGATCAACACTTATTATCTCGTGATCAACCCCAAAATACTCCACCCTCCTCAGCACCTCAAAGAGATAAGCGGGAACAACGCCAAATGAAAGGCCCACAGAAAATACAAAGGATGGCTCAAAACAAGACTTACTCCAACGTGGTAAAATCTCTTCCACCATCCACACTTGAGACAATGTGGTCATGGCTGCCAAAGGCTCTGAAGCCTAAACGCCAAAAATAGCCACTCAAGTACAAGACCTACTGCGACACGAACGAAGATCAACAAACTTCGAAGCACGACCAAATAAAGGTTTACTCATGGAACACCAGAGGCTTCTGCTACCTAAGTTCCTCGGGCTCAATAAATTGGAACAAATACGATATTATTTGTCTCCAAGAGACCTGGCTTCTTCAACCCCCGACTATCGATGGCTACGAGACAAACATAGTCGCAGCCAAAAAAGGCTCAACAGGAAGGCCGACGGCCGGCCTACTCGTGGCAATCCGAAGTGGCCGTGGCCTAACAAACATCAAAAAATTAAAAGAGACCCACTACATGTTAATGGTGAAGCTAAACTGGTCACCTGCTACGGAGACTAACACACTCCAGACAAAGTCAATGATTATCATCACCATATACTGGAACCCGGCCACAATAAATACCCAAAAATTCATCAAGGAACTGGAACGAGAAATTGACTGGATTCACCTAAACCAGCAAGTAGACCACATACTCATATGCGGGGATCTCAACATCAGTTGTCAAAACCTCGCTGACCCTCCTACTTCAAAATCCAAAGGACCATCAACAGATGAAAGGGTATCCAAATGGTTGAACTTAATGGACTCCAGAGCATTCTTCAACCTTGACCACGTCTTCTATGACCCAAAACGATGCCCAACTTGGGAGAGAGCAAACTCTAAATCAACAATCGACTACATCTTCGTCTCCCGGCCATTATTAAACCTAGTAACATCATTCAACGTCATAAGAACAGAAGAGAGTGACCACAACCTCTTAGAAACCACCTGGTCTTCGGCCCCGCCTAAAAACATCTCGATGCCAACCAATATAGAACCAACAACTCAAGGCACAAGACTGAGAATGAACGAAAGAGCAATAAGCACCTTGACGGTAACCTATAAAGATCTAACTACACGCGAACAGCCTTCGTTGGTCGACTATACTCCATTGTTGACTACATTCAGATTCCCAAGTGGAAAGAATAGCCACACTAGACCCCAACAGAAACACACTTTCGATAAACTAATCTCAGAAAAGAAGAGGGAGCTAAGAAGAGCAAAAAGACAAGCATGGAAAATTAATCCCCAATCAGCACAAACTGTCATTACAACAGCAGTCAAAGCCTACAAAAATTGGCTGAAAGGCTATCACCACAACCTCTATCAACAGGATGCAGAAAACATTCTCACGGCGATAAACGGCAACCACGCGAGAGACTTCTGGACTCTCATCCACTGAGCTACACCTGGAGCCCTCCCTTGCCAACTTAACGGAATCGCCGCTGCAGTTTGGGAGACCTATTTTGAAACCATATTCCAACAACCAGCCACCACCCACCACCCAGGATTTAGCGAGCGGCACTGACTCCCCATGGATCAAGTCAGATGACCCTGAAGACATCCAAATTCAAATAAGAAAATTAAAACCATCTCGTGCCCCTGGACCGGGTGGAATAACAAACTTTGACTTGAAATCACATCCGGAAGCGTGGTCCTCACTCCTGAGCATAATCTTCAGCCGCTGCTCGGCTTCCAAATCTATTCCACCATCATGGACCTGCGCGAACATTGTCCCGATTTATAAAAAAGGAAACAGGGCTGATCCAGCAAACTTTCGCCCCATAGCCCTTTTGGATCCAATAGGTAAACATTTTAGTTCCCTTCTGCAACACTTCACCAGGTGGGCAAACAACGCCCCTTGTCAAGGCAACCTTCAAACCGGCTTCAAGAAGAACTTAGGCACGAACGCCAACATCTTGATATTGAATACACTGAAAAATAAGACCCTGGAAGGCAAACCCAACTTATACATCACGTTCATGGGCCTAACCCAGGCGTTCCACAAGGTGGATCGTGCAAGACTATGGCAGAAACTAACTCAATGGGAATGCTCTCCCGAGCTCCTGAATCCAATCAATGCTTTATTCTCCAATACGTCAATGAGAGTCCGGTTAAACCAACAAGGGACCCTATCTGGGGTGATAAAAACAGCCAGAGGGGTAAAACAAGGCTGCCCGCTGGCACCTGCCCTATTTTGGGCCTAACTAGGTGACTTTCAAGACTCAGAAAAACTAATTTGTTCATTTCCACCAAAGTTAGGAGGAACTGAGATCAGTCGCCTGCTGTACGCAGACGATCTGATCCTATTGGATCACACCCCAATAGGTCTCCAACGACAACTGAATAACCTGCAAAGATACATGGCCGAAAACAACTTGGAAATCAACGAGTCAAAAACAAAAATGATGGTACTCCAAAAAACATCTAAATCGAAGGAAAAGATTTGCCTCCATTTGGGTCCGACCCAAATAGAAATTGTGACTACCTTTAAATACTTGGGTGTCACGTTAGACAGCTCCTTGAAAGAAAAAGCTATGCAAGAAGTTCTCATCGCGAAAGCTAAGAAGCTATCTATACAGGGGAAGGCTATAGACATCAAATTTGGACGTTATTCGCTAATCCCAGTGAGAGACTTTTATAAAAAAAAGGTAATGCCATCGCTAACCTACGGGATGGACGCTATGCCAAACCTCCCACCAGAGCTTTGGCCTAAATTGGAAGCCTCTTTCTGGAGAAGAATTCTTGGCCTCCCAAAATCGACCCCGTTCGCCTCGAGAACTAGGCCTTCTATCCCTGGGAACCACAGTAGTGTTAAACAGTATCCTATTATATAGGAAATGTATCATGCCAGATTCCCCGTACGCCTACCGTCTGATAAATCAAGAACTGGAACTGAAATCATGCAAAACACTCCAGAACTGGGAATCTAAGATGCTCAACCTTTTATACTCAGTGGATAGCTGCAAGGATGAACTGATAACCAATCCAGTCAAAACCTCTAAAAAAATCAAAGAGTGGGATTGGATAAAAACTCTAGAAACAGCAAATAAATACAAATTGACCAGCCACCTCCCACCATTTTTTAACAAACTGGATACTTTGCAAACATACCTCAAACTTTTCCCAAGTAGATCAGCTCGACTCTACTTTTTGAAAATTCGACTGAACCTCCTGGGAACAAATGAAATTTTGGCTATTAGAGGCTTAACACCAACAAACACATGTCGCTGTTGCAAATCCAACACAGAAAGAGAAACAATCCGCCACCTCCTCCTGAACTGCCCAGAGACACGCGACATCCGCTTCACCTACTTGAAGAACAACATCTCTGACTTTTCTTCACTAGATGAGGAAAATTGCTGGAATAAGCTGATCGCTGGCGACAAACCGGGCTGGGCCCTGGCGACTGTAAACATCATGTAATATATCATCAACGTGAAGCTTGCACTTCACATTCCGAACATTCTCCCCATCACGACCAACTAACCTAAAAGGAACTCATGAGATACACATAACCTGATCCTTCACGTCCCCGACGGAAGAAAACTCGTTAATCTGCTATCCTCCCTGTTTGGCCTTCGGACTAGAAGAAAAATTCAATCCACTGCTTTGTTAAAAAATCCAAAGTGATTAAATAAACAAAAAAAAATAAATAAATAAATAATCAACAAAAAAATAAATATAGCCAAATTTGGCACGGATATGAACCATTCAAACACCAGTCTTCAGAGGAAATCCACGTTTCTTATAGTTCAGATCATTTTTACCAAATCATTCTACTACAATTACTTCAATATCAGAACATATTGCAGAGATTAAGTCATGTACCCAGTGTATGGGTCTCCGAGGATGTCTGTGCATGGCAAACTGAGCATGTGCACAGCCACCCTTGCCCTGAGACCAGGCTAACATGGGAGACCAGCACGTCCTTGATGTTTCATACCTTCTACCCTCACATCCAAACCCCCTGGCTGTCTGAATCCGTGCATGGATTTCAATATTACAAGTATGTTATTTTTGGGGTGAGTGTTTTGAAGAATGGGATGAGCACCGAGGCCAGTGCATTGTGGAACTATTGACCCAAATATTTCGATCTGTCGTCTTTCCCATGATGCTCTTTGATTGGATGCAAATAAGAATTGACCCTTGTGATGCTATTTGTCCCCATACCTCCTTCTCAATGAAGTACAAGACTAGTCCACTTGTCTCTCCAACGTGGAATGATAACCCAGTTGCAATGTCAATAGAGTTACTTGCACATGTTCTTGATTGCCTTAGAACTGAGCAGAAGGTTGGTTTACTTGTGTGTGATTTTTTCCCTAACCGTTGTCTCTGACCCCCCCTCTCCCATTCATTCTCCCGTTTTTACATATTTCCCAATTGACTAGTATATTTTTATAAAATAAGTTATCTTGCTTTTTCAGAAAATCACAGCGCTCCCCAGGGTATCTGTGATTTTTCTCTGGTTGTGTCAGCAAAGTGACAACTCTCAGCCACACAGAAAGAAGCAGAGACATAGAGGTAGACGGAGAGAGACAGACAGAGAGAGTGAGAGAGATTTAAAGAGCGGTGGACAGAGAGTGCTAGGTCAGCATATGATATGACTGTGAGCGCCATATTACACAGCCTGCAGCAGTGGCCGTGTAGTAATGGTCGAGTTGCTCAGCCCATAGGAAGAGCACCTTTTGGGTGGCTTATAACTTTGGCCCCCCACCCCCCGGATGAATCCACACCAAACTTTGCAAAAGAGGTATATGGCCCCTTTGGATTCATTCAGTGAAGGTTGGTGAGGTTTTGTCCAGGGGGGACAAAGTTATAGGGGAACTCCCAAAAAGTGTGATTTTCCTCTTAGACGCAATGAAAAATAAAAATTGCTCACGAGTACAAACCAAACCGCTGGATGAAATTTACACCAAATTTGAGGCAGGAATGGTGGGTTGGTCCCGAAAGCGTGTTTTTGTAAATTTGGTGTAAATCCCTAAAGTAGTTATTTTTAAACAGCTTAAAAGTAGCTACAAAAAAAGTGTGATATCTGGGTTCGGTCCGCAGACCCACTTTCCTATTCTATCTGCTGACAGACCCCTGTGTGTCACCTTCATAGAAGTTTGAAAAGGTATCTATATTGGCATTTCACAGGTTTAGATGTACTTTTTTGTAATATATTATTTAATTTAGTTAGTGGTTTTATTCTGTTACCATCAATATAAACAGTTGTCTGAAATGTCACACTTTTGAATATTCAAATCCAGTCCAGTAATTCCAGAAGACAATTGTACACATATACAAAGTAAAGAGAACAAAAAATGCAAGAAAACACATCTTTGAATTAATGTGTCACTTCTTTTAAAATGTCATAAAAGTGTGACTATTCACGTTCAACATGGTGTAAAAATGTCCATGTATATGTCTGCCAAAATTCAAAGTAAGTATTGGAAAGTCCAAGAAATAGATCTTGAATTAGTTCATCACTTTTGTTAATTTCGATTATGAATATGAGTATTCCCATTCAACATGGTATAAAGAAGTGTTTTCTTGCATTTTCCTCTCTTTTTTCATATATTTGTACTATTGCCTTTTATGCATTTTCTGTTTGAAATATTTGTTCATTTTCCGTTTAAATGTTCATATTTTTACACTACCAATTTCTATGAATAATAAAAGCACATATCATTTTCCACTCTTGTTTACCATGTCATGTAACAGTTATTTGAGATACCAGACGTGACATTATGCATGTTTTCTCTTCCCAAAATAATTGCATTTTGGAGAATGAATGGTAATGTCCGCAGCGTGGACCATTTTCTTCTGTATCTGTGTGGGGAGTTGGTAGCAATAAAGCCGTTGAACTGCATCAATGCGAGGACAGTGTCTGCGACGTGTTTAATCACAATAGTGGCTTTTGCTCAGAGGTAAATATCTTGTGCCATGTACATGTGTTAGAAAATATTGTCCATGAGGAACTGGCGTGCAATTCGTTGTCCATGAGGAACTGGCGTACAATTCTGCCATCCGTGACATCATCTCTGTTGATGCGTACTGAAGCCCCTGCATCATGATCAGCATCCTCATCCTCTGGTCGTGGCATGTCCACATCAGGGGGTAGCAGTACATTTCGCTGCATGCAGATATTGTGCAACATGCAACACAGTATCACAATTCGGCCAACTTTTTCAGGGGCGTACATCGGTGCCCCTCCTACAGTGCGATCAAGGCATTGAAAAATCTGCCTTCAGCAGGCCAAAGGTGTGCCCAATGCATATGCAGGTCCTGCAGTGTGAGTGGTTGTAAGCTGTTAGTAGGAAACCTCACAGATAGAACCCGAGAATCTTTTGTTCAGGTGGCAAGGGCACGGCCATTGCTTTTCATAACATTTTATTTGGTTTTACATATAAGCAATGTATATGTCACAACAGCAATCGCAGAACAGCAATCATTCAACATGAGTTAGCAAAAGCGACTCATGGGAGGGCTGGAGTGCAGGGAGCAAAAATGGTAGAATGGCCGTTACTGATCATGGACTGTCCTGTCCTTTTCCGCCAGGCGGATTTTGGGGCGCTGGATAGCTATGGTGTGAGGCCTTGGTTCAATAAAGTGGGCTGCTTTGGAGCCATCTTGTTAACGGAGGCCTCCTGGTGAGGGCCGGGAATCTGGCGGCATAGTCCATGAATGGGTCCCATATGTTTAGAGTTCTATTCAGGGAGCTTGTCCGGATCACAGTGATTCTTTCGACCACCACTATATCCCAACATTTCGCCCACCAAAGTGCAATGGAGGGGCTCTCTTTATTTTTCCACACACGGGCCATTGCTACTTTTGCTGCTAGGAGTAGATGCGTGCATAGTCTGGGGATTTGGCCTGACATTGGGAGTGCTCCATCGCCCATACCTCCAAGAATGACGATTCCAGGGTCCCATAGGATGGTTAGGCCCGATATTTCTTTGATGTGTTTTAGTATCTCTTTCCAATAGATTTCCGCTTTCGGGCATGACCACACCATGTGTAGCAGTGATCCGATAGTCGGACACCCACGCCAACAAGTTCCGGGAATGGTTGGGTTGGCCTTGTTGATTTGGGTCGGGGTTATATAGTACCTGTAGCAGAGTTTATAGCCCCCTTCTCTATTTGTAATGCTATGAGAGCTTTTGTGTAACCTAGCCCAGATTTCCCCCATTCCTCGACTTCAATTTCTGTTCCCAGGTCCTTTTCCCATTCGATCATGTATCTTTCCTTATTCGGGGGGTCTGCCCTGTCTAGGAGCCGATACAGGGTCAAGATTCTGCCTTTGTTTGTAGGGGTTTTAATGATAGTTCCAAGGCTGTTAATTCTCTGGAGCATTTCTCCCTGGTTACTCTGTGGGATATCCAGTGTCGGATTTGGGCGTAGTGGAATCTCTCCCCTTCACCCACACCACATTTTTCTTTGCATCTTTCAAATGAGATAGGTGCTCCTGCTTCCAGGAAGTCACTGGTTTTATGTAAGCCACCTGCTATCCAGGGTTGGAAGCCATGAGCCGATAGACCTGGGGAGAAATCACGGTTGTTCCAGATGGTACTCAGGGGGCCTAGCGAGCCGCGGATGTGCCATGCTTTTGGAACCAGAACCTGAGGGTGGTCCAGTGCAGGAGGATCACCTGGACAGGGGGTCCTTTGGGTCTGCGGGAGGAATACCCTCATCAGAAATGCGGTATCCCCCCATTTCTGACACACCCCTAAATGACACCCCTCAGTCCAAATGGGATATGTTAAACCCAATGTTCCCATAATTAGCAGAAAAACTAATGACTTCCAAAATCTCCCCTCTTTTCTATACAAACACTGAGACAAAGAAGAGAGGGATTGGAAGAATGAAGATCACTGATAAGAAACACACTCAGGCACAGAAGATAGACTCTTCCCTTTTAACAACAGACTGTCCCCTTAAAAAGGACAGGTAAGGTCACGCCTCCCTTGACAATCAGTCTCACCTGAGACCTATTAAGCCTCCCACTCACTATAAAAGGCAGAGAACACAGGCACACGCTGAGTGACCTGGAGATGCTGGATGGTGCACGGAAACCAGAGGGAGAAAACTCAAGCTGTAGAGACCCTGGAAGTCCTGAAAGAAGAAGGACTGCCTGATTGCTGGGGAGCCTAGGAGTAAAAGGGAGGCTGCAGTGTGGACAGGGAACTGCACTCTTCAGGAAGTCAAACAAGGGGAAGCTGGGATTACCTGGCAATGCCCACACCACAGCTTCCCCCCTTGGGCAAAACAGGCAAGCCCAGGCCTTTGAGGAGAAGGTAGCGAGACCCTGACCCCTACAAGAATCCCCATGAACTTGTGCAGCTCCTAAAACCGCCAGAGTGCCTAAAAGGGAGCTACTGTAAAGACTCACTCCCCGACTTACCAATACAACCTCATAAAATACAACACATCCCAGTAGGGAATGAGACTAAGAGAACAGGTTGCAAGATTTAGAAGATTTTATATAAAGTTGGCATCCAGAGAACTCTGCTGCCTCGAGAACACTCTGACAAACAATACAGTTACAGGGAATTATAAAGCAAAACAGCATCATCAGTGACATCATTAACATAGGGTATTACATTAGCACAGGATTGGTTGGGGAGCGATGTACCATATGGTGGTGTAGGCGCTGCTTCTTCCGGATAGGCTGCCCAGTTGCCGGGAGGGTGAGCATCACGAGGCCCAGCTGCCTGTGTCCGGGAGTGGTGAGGGTTAGGTCACGGCGAGGTAGAGTTGACATTAACTAAGCTGGCATGAGAAACTACCACTAGACATATAATAAACAACCATCATTAGTATACCTTTGAGTAAATCTTGAAAACCTATAAATTGCATATGTGTGATTTCATCATCTTTCATTGGGACTTTTATGGGGTACGGGGCTTAGGGGGTTTGTCCTCCGTGATAACCTGGGCGACATGGTGCGTCTTAGCGCATCAAGGTGAGTGGGCAGTACAATGACATATGTTAGTTTTAGGGCACAATATACTGCGACAGAGGTCTGAATTTAGGGGGGGCACTCTGGGGTGGGCTGCACAACAGGGTCACACTTCTGGTACATCAAGATAATACCTTAGGAGGGCATAAGGTTACATTGGCAGCAATTTACCAACAGCTGGGGCAAGGGATTAGGAGCAGGTTTGTGGAGATGTATGAGCTACAAAGCATGGTTCAGGCCGGTTCACACACAGGACAGTGATCACAGAGGAATGATACACTCACCTGGTATCCACGGGGGAGTCACACGATACTGCTTGGAGGTCTAAGCGCTATCCCGGACCCCTCTCTGCTTGGTTATGTGCCAGACGTTGTGGAGCGCCTATAACAGGAGAATGGAGGGTTAAGATACTGGTTCTGTGATGGGTGGACTCCCACCTCCCTCTGGTCCAAATCCCCTCCCTTGGGGTTATTGCTCACCTTAGGTTTTTGTGCATTGAACTCTCCGTCCTGCTCCTCTGTGCAGGGGCACGTGGTTGGTGCGGGCGTTCTGTGGACCTAGTTGCTTCACTGGTACGTGTGCCCTTATGTCGGGTCCAGACAAGCTGTGACTCTGACTCTGCTTGCTGTCTTCCACGTGAGTTATAATGTCTTTTCCATCTTTCTGTCTCTTTCTTTCCCTCTGTTTTCTCTGTCTTATCTGCGTCTTGCTCCACTACGCTGTTCCCTAACAATGTTCCTTTTTGTTTTCACAGGGATGATTGCGATCTCAGAGTTGCCGCCCAGATGGCAAAAACCACAGTGAGTTATAGATGCACGGAGCGCTGCACTGTTTATTGGTGGTAATTGCTAACCTGTGTTCTCTTCTCTTCTTTGTACAGGTTGAAGTGATGTTCCGGAGTGATGAGCGATCGAAGCGCTGCTTGCCCAGGTAAGTGCTTTGTTAATGCTGACCTTGTTCCTTCTCCCTTGCAGGTTGTGGTGAAACCCGGAGATGGGTGAGATAAGAGAAGCATAGGTTGCTGCCATTATGGAATTCGGATCTAGGGCTTCTGGATCGGGCCACCGGAGAAGCAGATGAGCAGGAGCTGGACACGGTGCGCGTTACGCTGCAGGAGTGCAGAATAACTCAAAGCGTGTTCTGCTGTTGGTTGTGGTTTAAATAGCCCAGGTAAAGTAGTTCCAGGCCAAGTAGTTCCAGGCCCAGCCACACCCAAAACACTAGACCGCATGGCTTGGTTCTAACTGAGCTGTGTAATAGGCCAGCAATTTGGATTAAGGTCCAAAACTGGTATTGCTTTATTCCTGATAATGAGCCTGGCACCAGAGGTGCCAGGACTGACCCCATCCAAGTTTCTGATGGAGTTTTAAGGCCCTTGGGAAAAGTGTGAAAGGCTATGGCCCCATTGCTGCCAGGGGGCTGTTATACATGAAGGGGTCAGGGGCATGGATCGTTATAGCAAGAGTGAGATGATACAGTTTATTACTTGTTGCAATTATTCCTGGCACATATGTGAGAAACCATTGTTACTCCCGAAATAATATGAGCTCCTCTTTCCTTCTCCGCAACTACTCTGGTCTCCTTAACATCTCCTGCTTCAGGATACAAAATTGGCGGTCCTCCTTCTAATCCCAAACTTAAACCAGAGGATCCCGCTGAATATCCTTTTCTTACTTGACTATTCAACTCCTCCATTTTAACACCCAAGGACAAAGTCTCCTTCCTAGTCTCCCTTAGTTCTTCTTTAACTTCTAATAAAATCTTTCCCAAAGTTGCCAAACTCAACCCAGCCTCTGGGTCCATCTTCACTCAGGCAGGATCAGATTCGTGGAGGGAAGCTGGCCCTCCACACTCCCTAAGCCTGCCAGCCCAACAATCCTGTTACTATAAAACTATTGGACAGGCAAACCCAAGGGGAAAGGGGAATAAACTCAGGATCTTCGACTGCTCGTATTTCAGTCTGTCTTCACTGGAATGGTCTGCTCAGTAGTGGTCCTAAAAGGAAAGTACAATTTTAAATAATAATTCTCAATCTCACCACCTGACTAAACTCTCTCTACTGTAATAACTGTAAAGGCTACTTCTGAAATGCATTCTAGCGCTGACTGCAGATTACAGTTAAAATGATTTTCTCAGCTTGTACTTGTTGATACTGAAATTCTCTTAACAAACTTCCTCTTCAATTCATTCTCTCTCTCACTCACTCTTATCTTCTTGAAGTCCTTTAAAATGATTTGCCTAAAAAATTTCTGTTACTATTTATTTTCAATATAACTCCTGTGTAATCTTTGCCAATATTTTTTCTTTCAGATTATCTCTTATGATATACTTGAAGTCTCTTTATCCGTTTGTCAGCTTTTTATTTTAAATTTAAAACTCTGAGTCTCCTTCAAGAATAAAGCCTTTCATCCAAAATTTCTCATAATGGAGCGTAACGTAGAAATGAAAAAGTCTATGAAAATCCAAAATGGCAGCGACGCACGCATGATGTCATAAGGTCCTTTTTTTCTAACTCGCACGCTACTTAGATCCTTGTACAATACGCGCTGTATGCTCGCTCCCGTAACGAAAAATAAAACTAATGTTAGTAGTTTACTTGAGTTAATTAAATGTTAAAAAAACAGCGATTCTGTTCCGCATGCCCTGTTAGTACAATTAAGCAAAGGAACACGCAAAAAATGAATTGAAGAAAAAACTGAACTTTCTTTCTATATTTTCCTTAAAGGTACACAGTTCTTTTCTAAGAATATTTAAGGATCCTCTCTCAAGTATTTTATACAATATTCACAGTTCCTAGTTTAGATTAATAACTCTATTTAGATGATAACACATTTCTACTGTAGATAACTGTAGATCACTTAGCTTAGTCTGTATTTTGTGGACATAACAGATCAGCTGCTCAGCAATCTGGTTCTCTCAGGCTTACCTTCTGCTGCAGACTTCTCAAACTTCTTTCTTGACTACTATAGTAAGATTGGACTAGAACTTAACAGTAAATATTCTACACCTTTAAAATGGTAAACTTTAAACTTAATTTTACTGGAGCTAACAAATATATGACCTACTCAGATGACAACTTTAATGAAAGGCAGTTTAGAATTATACTGAAGATTCCAAGTGACAACACAATGATGACTACACAAGTCTGAACCAGTCACTGTTGAAAAGTGTTTCCACCATTTTAGCCTGGGAGAGCTAAGTCTTTCTGAATGATGAATAGTTAAGGAAAACAAACTTTAACCCTTAAACTGCTAATCTAAATCCAGACTCAACTTAGTACTTACACTAACCTCCCCTTCTATTTCTCTAGAATGAATGCTTGAAACGCCCACATTTCCTAAGACCCTTGAAAATGTGAAGAACATAATGTGGAAACCTGACAGGTTTTGTGAAGCTTTCAGACAGTGGAAGAAAAGGTGGGGGCCATGAGCGCACTGTGTGCAGCGCTGCAGAGGGGAGAGAAGTCTTTCTGTATTATCAGATTTGAGGCCTTGTCCAAAGAATCAGTTGTGGGCACACAAAATGGAAGCCAAGTGTATCCCGCAGTAGCCCCACTTATGCTAATGTTAGCATATGGGCAATGGAGGCGTCCCCCACTACTGTGTGATCAAGTGGTCCATATTGTGCAGAATGTGCGAGGGGTGTCCAAACGACCCCTCGCTCCCACACACTAGCGAGGTGGAAGTAAAATCAGAATAAAGGATTCTCGGGTGGAAGTCCAAAGACATATATTTTTTGAACTATGATTTATTAAGAGGGGTCCAAGCCCGACTGAGGGAGACCCATCTATGAACTTTAAGGAGGGGATCTGAGCTAGATTTAGGGAGACCCCTGGAGAAAACAAGGAATCTGAATTGTGCTTCAAGGACACCAGTGACCCTCCCGAATGATCGGCAGATTTGGGGAGGCAAGGCCAAGCCTGTGGTGTTAACCTTGACTTGTGGAAAACGGCAGAAACAAAAAGGAAGAGGCACACAGCCGGTAAATTGGCAAGCAACCTGAGAGACCGGTATGTGTTAAAGAAGTTGAACTATGTTCTGTTAGTCGAAGTGGTCCTGCGGAGGTCTGTAAAGAAAGGCACACACATTTGAAAGTCTTCGACACCCACAAGTATTCTGAGCACGACTGAGGAGACCCAAAGTCTAATAAAGCTTGGGGAAGGTAGCTCCCTTTCAATTCTTGTTGAACATTGTTTGAAGAGGTCTCAGCCAGACAAAGGAGGACCAACACAAGCTTTTTTTATTTTGAAAGGTCTGAACCTGACTGAGGGAGACCAGTGGGAAAATTGTGTTTTGAAACTGTCCAAGCCCAACTGAGGGGACCAATGTGAACCTTTTGTGGAACTATATATTGAAGCTGGAAAGAGAGACTTCAACGTGGAGGGCCAGGCAGCCCTAAATTCGCATTATGAACTGCCTTTAATTTTGAAGAACCTGTGCCAGAGTGTGTCACCCTGTCTACCGGGGAAACCTTTCCCCATGCTGTCCAACTGGGGAGGGGAGCTGACTCAGCCACATTGATTCTTTATAGTTGTGCATATTATCCCTTTTGCATACACATTGTTTCCCACACACATCCTGTTACATTAGAATAAGGGGTGGCATTAGGTTTTGTTAGCATAAGCCATCTTGTTTTGACAGACTCCACTAGGACTGTGCTATTTATTGTTTGACGTTGAACGTGCTCCCATCCCAGACATAGTGCAAGATAGGCATTTTCAAACCCAGTTTTCAAGAACAGTAAAAGGTTTTCCAAGCTTATCTTTTGTGTCTGTCTTGCTTTTGATACCATGCTTCCCTTATGTGTTTCCTGCAGTGTTTGTGCATCCCGCACAGTGATCATAAGCCAAGGCAGGGCCGGATATCCAGAGTCACCTGCATGAGGAGAGACACGGACATTAGACACTGTGTAACGTGGGGTGGGGGTGGACTTTTACAGTATCATGGAAATGGACATCGTCCTCAGGTATATGCTGCAGCATTCCGTGAATGTGTCTGTCCTATGTCTCTGCATGCTATGTCACTCAAATGATGTATGGTTTTCAATTCATGTGTGCCCTGTCCCTGACAAGATGGTGTTACATGCTGTGTCTGTCGGTGACATGTGATGCTGACATGGTGGTAGTCCTGCGTGGGTGTATTGCTCTGATGCATGAGATATACTGGGTTGACTATCAGCAATCTGTGTGCTTCTGGGTGCAGTGGTTCGCTGTTGGGGCGTATGTGGACATGAGTATATGCCAGTGGTACTGGCAGGGTTGCTTTTGCAAGGTTCTTTGTGGCACTTGCTGTTGTTGCTGTTTTGCATGTTTCATTTTGATACCTGTAGGCATGGTGGTGTTTACAATTCCTACTATATGTGTAAATGGGCTCATCACGCATGTTGGGTGCAACATGTGCATGCTCCCCTGGTTGTACTGTGATGCTGGTATGGGAGGTGGGCAAGTCAAACTCTTGCAGACATTTACCATGCAATTCCTTGTGTCAGTGTTCACATCCACAACTACCCCACCATTTGGTCAGGTGCTCAGCAGCACAGCTATGCAGCCAGTTCTACTCACCCACCACATTTGACATGTGTGCTATGGCATAGAACCCTGCCTTCATGGCATTCACCTGTGTAGGGGTGGTGGGCAATGTTAGGTGGTGTTGCACATGACGTAGGAGGGTATCCATCACCTGCCACAAAACTGCATAGAATGTGGGCTGTGCCATGCCGGACATCATGGCCATGGAATGCTGCTCCCTATGTCATCCTGGATTTTAGTGAGCAGCTCTGTGATGGTCTCCCTGTTCAGGCTGTACAGTGTCATCAGCCGGGTGTCAGTGAGTGTTCAGGTTGAGGGCCTGACCCTGGGGATGGGTGCATGCCTTGCTTGTGCTCTTCTCCTTCTCCTCTCCTGCCCCTATTCTCCCCCCCCCCCGTTCTCCCTGTGCCCTGGCCGGACAGCATTAGCAACTGCCTGTCCCAGGTCACAGTGGCAAATAGCAGCATGGTATGGGAAACAGTGTTTGGGGCAGGGGTGCATCTTATTTAGTCATTTGGAGTGCATTGGTTGCACCTGTGCTTTGATTTGTGCCTCCTGTGTCCATTTTCTACCCGTGTTTTTAGCACTATTAGTACCAGTTTTTGGCGCTAATAATGCTGTACATGGACTTGTGGTGCGGCTATGTTTTCGACTTGTGTGGCCGGCTGTGATAGGGTCAGCTGTAATTGTGCTGGCTGTTAAAGCGACAGCCTAATCTCAATTTTGCAGTATTTGGGCTAGCTCGTGATCTGGCAGAGCGGTATTGTGCATTGCTAATTCAGTTACCGCCACTTTTAAGGGTTACAGCCAGACTTGTGAGAAGGAAGCTATGATAGAGTGTGGGCTGGCGTTTGCATGGCTTTGGTATGTAGGGGTTAATCCTGGTTGGAGATGAGCTGCACGCACAATTAATTGGTTTCCTGTCTCCATCTTCTTTGGGGCATGGTTCTAGTATCTCTGGCGTAGCGTACATGAACACTTGGCATTTAATTGTGAACACCTAGCCAGGTCGCCCTCTTCCTCTCAGAATGGGCTGACCTCTCCTCTTCTCTACTTGCCTCTACCACTCCACTTCTCCTACTCAGAGATCTCAACATTCTTCTGGAGGCTTCCAATCCATACTCTGGGCTCTTCTTCAATCTCTGCAACACTCTCTCTCTTTCTATTCTACCCTCTTGACCAACACACACCGCTGGGCACACCTTGGAGGTGATAATCTCTTCTGACATCCTCCTGTCTAACCCTCTCACCACTCCTCTCTCTTGGACTGACCACTTTCTGCTCTCCTCCCACCTGAAGCTCTTGGTTCCCCAGCAGAAGCCGACCCCAGCACTACCAGCTACCTTCTCGTTCATCCGGCTCATGAGGTGTGTGTCAGTGGAGGCCTTTGCCTCAACTTTCTCTCCACCTCTTACACCTGCGGTTGACTCACATTCTGGCACAGCTCTCTCTACGCTGCATCTTTCCATCACTAACACTCTCGATATCCTTGCCCCTGTCATGTGAATCCACCTAAAGCCTACCTTCAAGGGCATCTCTTGGTATGACTCTGACCTCGCCACTCTAAATTGCAAGTGTAGGGTGGCTGAGAGCACGTGGAGGGCATTGGTCAGATCCTCTGACAAATTGGCCAGTCGCCTGCTCCAAACGTAATACAGATTATCTGTCCTTTTCAGGAAGGGAGCCCACATCCAAGCCTATGACTCTGCAGCCTCCAAAAACACAGCCACACTCTTAAAATCAGCAAGTAGCTGACCAATCCTGTTGCAGTCTCCAGCTCTCCTGTTCCCTCTCAGGTCTTCTACACTGCTCTGGCCTTTCACTTCACCACGAAAACTCAGGACATCCTCCCCTCTCTCTCCTCCTCTCTTTCCTCTCCTGACCCCCGTC
Source organism: Ambystoma mexicanum (assembly GCF_040938575.1). NCBI lineage: Eukaryota > Metazoa > Chordata > Amphibia > Caudata > Ambystomatidae > Ambystoma > Ambystoma mexicanum. The sequence continues at coordinate 1,513,069,857 of NC_090922.1, forward strand.
TGGCTGCCTCTCCCTCCCCTCCTCCTTTCCCCCCTTTTTCTGTGATCACTCCTGATGACGATTCTAGACAAGTCCGATCTATGAAAATGTCATCCAAGCTGGTTCTCCCCTGCTCCTCCAGAACCATCAAAGACCACATTGTCACCCTCGCTCCAGCCATGACCAATTTCTGCAATCACTCTTTTGCCACTGGAACATTCCCCTCCTCCCTTGTGCATCCCCTCCTGAAGAGACCTTCTGCTGATACTTCCTGTACGGCCAAATCTCTATCACTCCTTTCATTGGATAGCTCTTGAAAAAGCTGGGCATCTCCCAGCTTACTCTCCACACTGATTCTGTAGGTTATCTCCATGACCATCAGTCTGGCATGGAAACTGCTCTCCTGAACACCTCTAAAGACCTACTCACTCATCTTCACTCTAGATTTCCTTCTGTTCTCATCCTCCTTGATCTTGCCTCTGCTTTCGATATGGTCAATCATGCCATCCTGATCAATCGTCTCCATGAGAACCCGGGCATCACAGATCAGGCCCTCGCATGGTTGACCTCCTTCTACCGGGACCGTCCCACTCAGGTCCAACTGGGGTCCTTTCTCTCCACCACCTCTCTCTCCACATCTGCTGTTCCCCGTGACTCCAACCTCTCACCCTGGCTTTTCAATGTCTATGTGGCCCCTTTGGTACACCTCATTTCTATCTTCTCCACAAACTTTCAGTGCTCTGCCGATGATACACAGCTCTCTTTCAGGCTGCCCTCTGCCTCCTCTCCTCTCTTGCTCATCCCTGACTGTCTATCCTAGATTCAGGAATGGTGTGCCACCAATGATCTCTGTCTCAATGCAGCAAGACCGAGATCCTCCTCATTGGGACCCCTGCTCCTGCTTTTCCCCTTTCACTCTGGCTGCCCTCCATGGGCCCTCTCCCTATGCCTTCCTGTGAGGCAAAATACCTTGCTGTCATCTTCAACTCCAATCTCTCCTACTCTCCTCACATCACGGACCTTGCCAAGAAGGCCCACTACTAGCTGAACCTCCTCAGAGGTATTCTTCCTTTTCTCACTTTCACCCAGAGGTTCATCATCTCCATAGCCCTGGTTCTCTCTAGGCTGGACTACTGCAACAGCCTCTTTCTTAACCTTCCTTCTTCTATTCACTGCCCTCTGCAACAAATCCAGAACAGGACTGTGAGAATTGTCCTTGGCTTCAATCCCAGGGATCGTATCTCTCCAGCCCTGACATCTCTACACTGGCTCCAGGTGAATGCAAGGATCAAGTTCAAGACCCTCTGCATTGTCCACAAGGCTCTCTGGGGCTGGGGCCTGCTCTACATCCAATTCTTTCTCCCTAAACATTTTCCTTATCGAGCCCCTTGCTCAGCTACCTCTAACTCTCTGATGGTCAGCCTCTTCTCCAGGCAGAGAGTGGGAGGTAGATCTCTATCCTCTTCAGGGGCCACCCTCTGGAATGTCCTCCCTGCCCCTCTCAAACTCAAGCAGGATCACCTCTGGTTCCGGAAGCAGCTCAAGATCTTCCTTTTTCGCTTCAGCTTTAATTCTTTCTCTCCCTTGCTGACCCACCTGCTGCTCTGACTGGTTGCTTGGCTTCCCCCCAGAACTCAATGCGACCCGGTTTCTCACATGACCTCCAAGCACTTGCACTGCCTCCGGGCCTCTGCTCACTTAGGGGGCTTTATCTGTAACTCTACAGTCCCCTTACCCCTTGCACTACCCTGAGCCGATTCCCCTGGCTGCACTTACTCAGATCAATGTTGCCATAATCACATTTCACCTTTACCCTCACCTGGCACTTGTCCTCTGCCTCTCCCCCATGCACTTGCGTGATCTGAAAGACACAAGGCCTAGTAAGATCCTTTGTTTGTCCTCTCTAGGTCTCCCTACCTTGTCTTGTCGAACCTAGGAACGCTTGTGAACAGGCGCGTTATACATGACTCATCATATCATATCAATTCCACTGCATCCTTGCAAACTGGCATATGACAAATGTTCGTTCACACAAAAAATCACTTTCACTTATATAAGCCATTTTCTGTTAAATTGGCTGCAATATGGTGAGTGCACTTGTTCTGCATAAAAATAAAAGAAACATAACATATGCGTGGATACTCTTTAGCCAATCAGCATGTTGGTAATGGGGGCTTTAACCACCTGTAAAGCCTGAATCCTGAGCTTCCCTTTCAGGATCTGTGCACACTGAGCACTAGTCCAGCAAACATGGACTTGCTCTGTCACATGAAGGGTCACATGAGTCTTCCTTCGGGTGCAACCCCCCCCCCCCGCCCTCCTGCACAAGCTTGAATAGCATGAAAGCCTTTGGAATCAGGCTCTATTTCATGCTTGGTGGCCTTCGCCCTCATTACAAGCCCTTGACTTCAGCTTGCGTCCACTAACTCGGTCGGGCTTCCCCTACTACACAGCAGAGTGCAGGCTCCACCCTTTTCTTAAGGATTTTCATCACTTTTGTGAATGTCACACTCTTAGGGCAGATTCATGGAATTATTTGCTCAGAAAAAATTAACTTGTGTGCCAAACGGTGTGCAAAATCCTGTTGGCCGATTCATGGAATCGAATGCACGACACTTTTCCTGAATTTGCATGTAGTTTGCACAGGCTTTACACGTCTCTGCGAGACACCTTGCAAAGCGTGGGCGTGGCTTGTGCAGAGGGTTGTGAAGGGTGCAGAACACAGAAAATGGGAAAGAGCATGTGAAAAAGTGGGCATTCGTAGGGACGACCCGCAGGTAATCCCTTGCACGCCCACAATTGCACCAAACAACACATATTCATGGAACCACACGCGCAGCCTCTTGGCATAGTAATGGCCACGCATATCTGTTTGCCACCCGAAGGCAGGCATAAACACACTTGTGCGTAGTAATCGCAGTGCGGATGTGGGTCTGCATGTCGTATTTAGGGGTGCGTGTATTCAACCGGGTTTCCTATCGAATTTAGGGGTGTCAGTATGCAGTCTAGTGGGCTGCAGGAACGGTTTACGGGGGTACACATGCAGATTTTCCGAGTTTTTACTGAGTTACGATTTTCATATGCATGTTGTCAGGGTGCTGTAAAAACACTAATGTGGGTCCTGGTCATGGTCCTCGTGATGCAGGGCTGCTTGCACTACTTGAAGGGTCTGTGAATGAATGCCCGGGGGAGCAAGCAGAGGTAGCTGTCATGGCTGTTTATGCTTTACTTGGGCGGCATGTCGAGGGCGTTCCGGGTGCAACTTGCGTATACGGTTAGTTTGGCCATGAATACGTGGGGCGAGCATTTTTTATTCTGCAAGCAGGCTCGCAGTGTCCTTCTCGGTGCTCGGCCCTTGCAAAATGTCTGCACACATTTCAATTAATTTCCTTAGTCTAGGGTTGGATTGATATAGATACACGCTATGGTCGGACCGCAATAATTGTAGCGCTATGATGCACGTTGCCCTCCCCTATTCAGATTATTATGACCTAGATGCTGGAAAAGTATATTAATTTCTCTGCAGGTTTAAAACCCTCAGTCCAGTGAACGCAAGGGGGGAGTTTGTCAGCTCAAATTCCTTAAAGGTATTAATGGAAGTGTAATACCAGCGGGGCCAGGAGTGTAGTGGTGTGTTGGTTGCTGCAAGCAATCTACAAACCTGACAATTGCCCCTGGGTATGCCAATCTCAGTTGCAATGGCCACGCCGTTGCAGTCCAGGTGCTGGAATTATCTGCCCACAGAATAGCTGGAAAAGAGGACACACATGCCTTTGGCTTCATAAGATGAACAGATCCTCCTGCAGGCAGATGGAGAGCTGTCTCTGTGCATGGCATTGCCTGAAAGCTTTGAGTTAGTTGAAAGAAGCCAACCACCCCCCACTCACTCTGAGGAACCAATATTTAAGAAAGGCCCAGTCCTAAAATCCTGGGCGCAGCCTCCATCCATGGGGCCCCTTCCATAGCCCCATGTTAATGTTTGGTCAAGGTTTCCACAGAAATACCCAGCTGCCCTCCCGTGGACAATGGAGGTCTAGGGAGACTTATATCCTGAATCTATAGATGGGGGGTTGGGGGAGGTGGTATGTATGGGAAAGGAAAATACCTTTGTTGAGATTGGTTGAGGAGAAGAATGGATAATTACTGCCTGAATCTACAGAAAGTGTTTTTTGTATAGGGAATGTACGTTTCTGAGATTGGTTGAGGGTGGGATTTGAGGCCTAGAGAGACTCAAAGTATTAATCTGCAGACAGTCGGGTATTCATAGGAAATGCCATTCACTGAGATTGGTTGAGGATACAAATGGAGGCTTAGAGTCTATTACAGCCTGAATCTACAGACAGTGTGCTATTTATAGGGAATATTTCTTTGATGAGATTGGTTGCACAGAAGAATGGAGGCCTATGGATATTTACAGACGGAAGCTGCCCACAGTCGGGCATTTATAGGGAATGCCCTTTGCTGAGATTGGTTGAGGAGAAGACTGGAGGATTAGGGATATTAACAGCAGGAAGCTGCCGACAGTCTACTATAGGAAATGTCTTTTGCTGAGATTGTTTGAGGAGAAGACTGGAGAATTAGGGATATTTACAGCATGAAGCTGCCGACAGTCTACTATAGGAAATGTCTTTTGCTGAGATTGGTTGAGGAGAAGACTGGAGGATTAGGGATATTTACAGCATGAAGCTGCCCACAGTCGGGTATTTATAGGGAATGCCCTTTGCTGAGATTGGTTGAGGAGAAGAATGGTGGCCTAGAGAGACGTACTGCCTGGATCTGCAGACAGTCGGGTATTTATCGGGAGAGTGTTATAATTTGTGCTACAAACATCCACCAACACTCCACATTACCTAGTAGTGACATCACAGCCCCAGTGACATCACACACATATCATCTCACTCTCTAGTGAACACCCACACCAAATTATAACACTGTGCCATTCAATGAGATTGGTATATAATAAGAACCCTAATTCGGATCGGAGTCATGCTGCTTTTCTCAGAGCAACTCACAGTGTCTGGAGAAACTGCTCTAGGGGCTTCACTGCCTCGGACCAACTTAGGCACCACACCCCTTTTTCTAGTGGCAGAAGCTCCGTTAAACATGCAGCTGCGGTCAAACAGAAGATTACTCATAGCTGTCCTTCCAAAAGCTGATGGAAGAGTTTCTCAAGAACAGACCTCAAGTTATCACACCCGGCCGTTGACCCCAGACACTGCTCTTCCAATAAGGCTAGATAGGGGCCTTCCGTGCCCAGAATTAAGTAGCCACAATTTCTGCTGCCTTTTGTGGGATCTGTGCCCCAGTTCTTGATCCATGTAGCCCTCTTCTACTTAGGGCATGTTATACACGAGCACTCTTAATCGTTCCCCTCCATGTGGCGATGTAGCTCGCAGACACAGGGAATAGAAGCGTTCTTCTGCTTTTAACCCAGCCGTGTTCTGAGATATACACGCTGCCTGATCACCGGAGCCTCAAATTACTTTAAAAAAAACATTTTGTGTTATTGGTTAATGAGATATGGCCTAGTTTTGTCAAGTGATGCACTAAATGAGTTCCCCTGTATTTACTGGCCACACCAGTTTGGCCATTCCTTTCCTACAACTTGTAGACCATTGCCTTTCTTATGCTATAATCTTCCTCTTGGACAGTGCTTCAGTGCTTCCTCGCTAGGTTTGCACTTCAGAATTGCCCTCCCTAAATACAGAAACACTAACCAATGGCATGAGACTTGCTTGCTCACACTAGCCTTCTGCCTGGAAGGTGCCACTGGCAGATCACATGAGACTTTCGTCCTAATGTGCCTGCCACCCCATCTCCAAGTGGGTGATACACGAGCCCCGAAGTATGCACACCGCCGGTGTGAACTCACTGATCACAGCCACCGCAGAGTACCAAAACAGGAAGTCTTCAGGAATCCAAACTAACTGAGCACAGGGCACTGATTCAGCACTGGCTGGTCATGTAGTTGCAGGGTATCTGTGCCAGCTGTGCCCTCAGACGCCTGTACTATATTTTCAAAAGAGCCTCCTGGTGCCCAGGTCAGCTCAGCCACCACTAGTCTTTATTGGCTGGTCAAACGAGTTGCAAAGTGTCCACACCCAGCCAGTCCTCATGGGTCTACACTGGAATAACATGAACACGTCCTGGTGCCCAGGGCAGCTCTGTCCTCAGGTGTCTACATTATCTGATCAATTGATTTTCAGAGTTTCCACACCACCTCGGTCACCCAGAAATCTATAAACAATTATCATTAAATATAACTAGTGCCCACTTCAGCCCTGTCCTCAGAAGACTACAGTAGATGATTACAGGAGTGGCACCGTATCCATGCCAGCTCTGTCCACCAGGAGCCTATACTGGATTATCATTAAATCTACCTGGTGCCCACTTCAGCCCTGTCCTCAGCTCACTACAATAGATGATTACATGAGTGGCATGGCAGAGTGTCCACACCCGCTCTCTCCCCAGGAGTCTATAGTGGATTATCATAAAATCTATCGGGTGCCCACTTCAGCTCCATCCTCAGCAGACTACAGTAGATGATTAAAGGAGTGGTACAGTAGCCACGCCAGGTCTGTTCCCCAGGAGTCTATACTGCATTATCATTAAATCTACCTGGTGCCCACTTCAGCGCTGTCCTCAGTAGACCTCATAGTATCCACACCTGCTTTCTCCTTAGGAGCGTACGCTGGATTATCAATAAAGCCTCATGGGGGCCTCATGGGGGCCCACGTCTGCCATGCCCTCAGGGGTCTTCAGTAATGATCACTGGAGCACCTCTTTGTAACCAATGGTTCTCTCCAGGAATCTCCAGTGGTTACCTGTGGAAATGGAAAGCACATGCAATTGACTGGTGGCCAATGAGAACGCCCTCCATCATGCAGACCCACCCTTCTGGCCCCAAAGCCTATCTCTCCAAACACCAATGAAACCTTTTATTGAGCGACAAGTCTAATAATCACTGCCTCTAAGAACATTACCCACACAGGCAAGATTAGGTCAAAAAGAGGCAACAAAATATAGGATACCTCCCAAAATGTGGAAAAAAGCAGACCATTCCTATCAAAATAGTGTATACGGGTGCATGGACATTGCGGCACCTAAAATGCAAACACTGCCCCTTATGTCAGCAATACACCATCCTTACCTATCCTGGGTGTACACTCCTCTATACCTAGCCCCATCCTACTGCATCCCACCAACTGGTCCAGAGCCAGACTCGTGTTCCCTTTCTGTAACATTGTAAATCCTGGCCTGTGCAAAGAAAACCTTATAATGAATACGTATAAGACACGTCCCAATAACTCCTCTGCGATTTTCTTTATTACTCTGAATACGCGGCGCGCCATTGCCCTGCGGGGCATGGTGAATGCTATAAAATGCTGTTAAATAAATAAACACATTTATCTTTAAAAATTCCCATGCGTTGGGGAACAATCCCTGGAAAGCCATTTCTCGCAGACACCCCACCGCTCTCCTCCACCCCCCCCGCCCCCGCCGTTCTTACTCTGGAGCCTGCCGTCTCACATGTTCTCAGATCTCTGCCCTTTCCACTGTGGTTGGTGTGGGCTCGTGTGCAGTGTAGCCAGGCCACTGGCAGGCCACACAACTCCTTTAAGTGCATGGCGAGCGGCAATTCCCTTTGAATGGCATACACTTTGCGACTGTGCCTCTGCGATTGATCGTGCCTCGAGGGACGCATGTGCTAGCAAGTCAAGAGGTAGATTGGCAAACTGGGAAATGTGGGTCGTTCCGATGACTGCACTTTAAATCTCCCTCTGGGCAAGGCCACATGTTAATGCACAGCTGTTCCCTGCAAACCCACGATTGCCATGTGATAAATACATGACGATCAAGAGTTCATCAGATGCAACCAGTTGGGCAGATTAAGGCCATTCAGCCATATGGTACCGCTACCCAGATGGCTGCTCCACTGGTCTGTGGCGTGGATCCCAGAGGAACTGTCAGACACCCATTTACAGAGATCATTGAGCCACTTTGAAACTGGATGGACAGCCTCCAAGATTTGGAGGGCAACAAAAAACATGCTTCATTAAATAACATGCAGTAGAGCTGTCTAAAGCACCACCCGGGAAACAGTAGGAATCTAGAATGGATTAATATTTTAGTGTATAGAAGCAAGAATACATCAGTGTGTGGCTTCATCAGAGGCGCAATGTATCAACCTGGGAATCTTGCATTTTAAGAATATATTAATGTGAGCAATATAGGAAAGCAAACAGTTGAATCCTTGGTTGTTCTCTTGAGGACACTCTGATCACTATTTTTATGTTATAAACCATAAGTATGTTTTTTTTTTTTACATTTCGAAATTACATTAATATCAATGTGTTAATGTATTCATCTATACATTGTAACAAACCCAGAATGCTGCCACTGTTTCTGGAGCGGGAGCCACTTCCCTTGAGGCAAGTGAGGTGAGGCCACTACCCAATAATCCCCCTTTGTGTGGTACTCAGCGGGAGGATCTCATGGTAGGGAACCCCCATTTGGGGCCAGTGATGACCACACTGGGAGAATGTGATTTTTCCACCAATCCCTTGACCCCTTGACCATAGACCCTATCCCATAATTACCCCACCTCTCAGTCCCCTCATTCCACTTCTCTCCTTCCTTCATACATGTCTCAGGAGGATAGCTCAGGGGCAATGTGCTTGTCTTGAAAACAAGAGGACGTGGAGCAACACAGGTTCAATCCCTGAGTCTGTGCTTGGAAACCTCTGGGTATTAAGCGCGTTATAAATAACCAATTACAATATGTACTTTGTGAAAGCAGTTCATGTAGAAAGTACTGAGATGAGGGAAATTCCAAATGAGTTACCACACCAGTACTCATAAAGTACTGTGATGAGGAAGATTCCGAGTGAGTCCTCACACCCACACTTTAGTACCGAGATGAGGAGGAGCTGCGGAGCAATACCGAGCTACCATTGGAACCACTTGTACTAGTCCTGTGGTTGAGAGACATTGATTGGAAGAAACAGAATAAAAACCAAGTTAGGACTTGGCAGAAAGTCAAGCCCTTCATGGAAGAGCTACGAGAGCCAGGAGGAACCTGACATGCAGATGGGTATTGACCCACCAAGCGAAGAGGAAGATAAGAGAGCCCAAGGGTGGTCCCAGATACCAGGACCGTACAACCCATGAGCGAACTGGAACGCTGGGTGACGCAGTGGCATGGTAAGTGTGGGGGCTGGGCGCCACACTAGCCCGGAATGGAGAAGGATTGCGGAGCCACCGCAGAGCAGGGGAAGCTCCGAAAAGGCAGTGGAGTCCCGTGAATGAGCCCAGCAACCACGACGGACACGACCACCACACAGCCTGCAGAAAGAGGTAAATGGGTAGTCTGGAAGATAGATGGTGGTGGCTCAAGGAAGCTGGAGTACAATTTAGAAAACAGGGTCTGGAACACAAATGCAAGTAAAGGGAAGCAAAGAAGTACACAGAGCTTTAATATAGCTTTGGAGGAGAATCAGCCAAGCCATGGGAAAGCCAAACTAAGGTTGGATTCACGAGTCTGGGACTCAGACCCGTATAAAGAGATCTGGGACTTGCTAACCTTTCCTCGCTGCTAGTCATTTCATTGTTTTTAAAACTTCATTTATTAATTGATTTTAGAGCGCCGTATTTTATTGTATTACTGGTGCATTTATTCTTAGGAATTATTGTTAGGTGTGCTTGAAGTGGTGATTTTACTTAAAATTTCCTAATCTGCTGCTCAACATGCTGTGCGAGTTGAAACAGAGTTCATTCTCTGCACGCACGTGGATATATTGACTTTGAACTACAAGTCCCAATTGACTTGTAGTCCCTTGCGCGTACATCAGCAGAAACCCGGAGCAAATGCGCCGGCGGAAAGGGGCAAGGCGGTCTGTGCCGGTCCGTGCAGGACCGCAAGGATGTAGGCCGGCTCCCGATCTCTAAGAGTCTAATCACGACCCAAAACTTAGCGTGTGCTCCACTTAAGTTCGCCCTATCACACAGTGCACAAATAAAATATCTTTTCCCACTCCCTTATCCCAGAGTAACATGCTCCCACCATCCACCGGTCTCAAGGGACGCGTGCCCACCACATGCAACCCTGATGCTCTGGTTAAGGTTTATTCTCAGAAGGAGCTAAGTATCTGCCCAGTAGCTATTCAGGCTGGGGATCCTGACATCCTCAAAGCATGCCGCACGGTATTGCCGATTCAGAAGCTGTCCTGCCTGCTCCCGAACCCTCGCTCTATGGTAAAGCGTGCTCATATTTGTGCGCTTACGGAAACGTGGGCATATGGTACTGCGGGCCCTGCCCTTAATCTTGCCATACCGGAGGGATACTCCATGCTCAGATAGGGATAGGGTTGAGGGCAGAGGTGGGGGAGTGGTTTGACTTTTAAATTGTCTCTCACGTTCTGGGAAAAAGCAGGGAGCATCATGGGTGGCATTGAGTCTCTCCAGGTCAAAATTGGACTCAACGCGCAGGCCACACTTAACTTCTTGGTGGTGTATAGGGCCCCCTCTCTTAGGTGGGACTTTACTACTGCACTATCCAATCGCCTGGTAGCATGTCTTAAACCCCAATCTAGTTTTATCGTTATGGGTGATTTCACCTTCTGGTTAGGCCACAAGGATAAACTAAGGGGAAATTGAGCTGTAGACAGCCCTGGCCAATCTAGGCTTGAACCAAAGGAATCATCACCCCACTCATAGTCTATGGCACACCCTGGATTGGGATTCGGCTACCAATGTGATAATCAATGACCTCTTGGTCTCACCCTGTCCATGGTCAGACCACGCCTTCATCAACCTTACCAGTCAGACAGTCTTTCCTGTCAAAAACAGAAGCAAAGATCTATTTGTTTCCAGGAGCAGAAATCCCAGGCTACTCACACTGCCCAGAATTAGCCCGCTGCTAAGCAAGGAAATCAATTTCCCGTCATCCTGTTTGTTGGTGAATATGTCAAAAGCTCTCCTTATGAATCTCGAAGACATTACTAACTTACTGGCCGCTGAGAAAACCAGAAAATATAAACCGGCGCAGAAAAATAAAATCTGGTTCTCCCCTGCTCTCAAACAGCTCGAATCTTTCATGCTCAAGCACTATTACAACTGGAAACAAAATGCTATCCTTACCCACGTGCAGCTTATAAAGCCGCAGCCAGAGCATATAAATCCGTCATACTGGACGCAAAGAAAAATGGTTTCAATGGTAGGATTGTCAACGCTAAATCGGAGACAAAGGAACTCTTTAAAATTTTAAAAGAGCACGATAACACAGCAGCCTCGGACGCCGGCTTAGTATAGAAAAACACGGCATGGTGTCAGAGCATCCAGGATGCTATGGCAAGAAACTCCAGGGCATCATCAGACAAATCTAATAAGAAAGCTGCCTTATTGGCGGAGGCCGGCAAGACGGACACCGAGGGCTTCAAAAGATGTCCCACAATTCCTGTCCTCAACTTCTCTCCTTTCCCTATTGATGACCTGGCAGCTGTAGTGGCAAATCTCAAAACCACCAGCTGTAAAGGAGACCCTTACTCAGCCATCATCATAAAATCCTGCCCCCCCATCTTGGTGGCTGCCATTCACACATTTGTGAACTCTTCGCTCATGGAGGGCATGCTGCCAGAGGACCTCAAACAGCCCTGGGTGACTCTGTTGCTGAAGAAACCCGATCTCTCTGTGGGAGATCCTTTAAATTACAGACCTATTACCAACAATGCATTGCTGCTGAAGATCGTGTATCAGGTCGCATACAAGCAAGTGGCCCTCCACCTCAACAGCTTCCCCAATCTCAACTGTCGACAATCGGGATTGAGTACCAGCCACAATACCAAAACGGCATTGTTGGAATTAAAATCTATGCTCCTAGCTCGCACTGGAAAAGGTCTTGCTTCCATGCTAATGCTCCACGAGCTTTCTGATGCTTTCGACCTGGTAGACCATCCCTTGATGGTCACCAAGGTTTGAAGAAGTGGCCAATTTCTTGCCGGTAGCGTCCTGCTAGGTCGCATCGTTTCTCAATAATAGGGTCAGCAGTGTCTGCTCTGAGATAGCGGCGGCGGTCCCCATTCCTATCGCCTTCGCTGTACCTCAGGGGGCCTGTCTCTCTCTGTGTCTCTACAACATCTTCACGACCCCCTTCTTTGCCATTTTGGAGCAGGAAGGGCTATGGTTCACTAATTTCGCATACAATACTCAGTGTATCATCCCACTGTCAGGCTCCCACGATCAGGATGAAGACAATCTGAATAACGTCTATGCCATTATAGAACATTGGATGGTCTCGAATGGCTTGGCACTTAATAGGTCTAAGACCGAGATCATGAGCGCGGGCTCACCATGCACTTTATCCAAGTTGGGACTGGCATACGAGGGTTTCCAACTGGGTGATGTGAAAATCTCCACTGTGAAGAAAGTTAAATCTCTAGGGATTACTTTCGATCAGTCCCTCACTATCAGGGCCCATGTTGGGAGTCTGGTCTCAGCAGCTGCATATTACTTGAACGTTTTTGCTTACCTACGACCCCTTATCAGACAAGTACACAAAGAGATCTTAGCCACAGCAATCGTAGGTGCAGAATTGGACTATTGTTGCAGCCTTTTGACAGATGTTAATACAGCTGAAATAAGTCTTCTTCAAGTGATACAGAATGGAGCTGTGAGGGTGGTGACGGGTCTATCGAGACGCGATCATGTCTCAGAAGCCAGTGGATCTTTACACTGGCTGCCAGTTGTAGCTTGTATTCACCTCCACCTCCTTGCGATTACCTTCAAAGGCACTAAGGGCATTATGACAATCTTTTTGAGTAACATGATCATGAACAAGGCCGCTAGCAGAGCAAAATTGCTAGTCATTCCTAGATGTAGATCTCGGAAGACCGAGAGGGCGGCCTTCTCAGTGGCAGCACCCTCGGCCGCTCCACCTCAGACCGAGTCTCATCTAGAGCCATTAAAAAATACATTGAAAACATGGCTATTTGATTAACCTTTATCATCCGCCTGGGTGTCTAGGTTATCGCCTGCTTGTCTGTTCTATGGTTGTCTAGCGCCTTCATGCCGCTGGTTCCATTGCTGCGCTATAAAAGGAATTAAAGTAAAGTAAAAGTTGAACAATTCTTACAGTGCTTGACAGGTTAGTGAACTAAACCTGTATCACCCACTACAGTCTGGAAAGCCTCCAGCCAATCTTCTTCATGGCATTACCAGGTGAAAGGGAGCCAGGTCTGCCCACCATGGTTAAAGACCCACCACAGCCTTGGAAGCCCCCAGGCCAATCTTCTTCATCGCATTACCTAGTGAAAGGGAGACAGGTCTGCCCCCCGGGGTTAAGGACCCACAACAGCCTGGGAATCCTCCAGGTCAATCTTCTTTATGGCATTACCTGGTGAAAGGGAGCCAGGTCTGCCCCCAGGGTTAAGGACCCACAACAGCCTGGGAATCCTCCAGGCCAATCTTCTTTATGGCATTACCTGGTGAAAGGAAGCCAGGTCTGCCCCCCAGGGTTAAGGACCCACCACAGCCTTGGAAGCCCCCAGGCCAATCTTCTTTATGGCATTACCTGGTGAAAGGGAGCCAGGTCTGCCCACCAGGGTTAAGGACCCACAACAGCCTTGGAAGCCTCCGGGCCAATCTTCTTCATCACATTACTTGGTGAAAGGGAGCCAGGACTGCCCACCAGGGTTAAAAACCCACCACAGCCTTGGAAGCCCCCAGGCCAATCTTCTTCATGGCATTACCTGGTGAAAGGGAGCCAGGTCTGCCCACCAGGGTTAAGGACCCACACCAGCCTGGGAAGCCTCCAGGCCAATCTTCTTCATCGCATTACCTAGTGAAAGGGAGACAGGTCTGCCCACCAGGGTTAAGGACCCACCACAGCCTTGGAAGCCCCCAGGCCAATCTTCTTCATGGCATTACCTGGTGAAAGGGAGTCAGGTCTGCCCACCAGGGTTAAGGACCCACCACAGCCTTGGAAGCCTCCACGCCATTCTTCTTTGGATCAGTACCTGATGAGAAGGAAGCATTGCAGCCAACCATGGTCTGGAACCCCAGAGAACTGTATTAGAAGCCTGAGAAGAGCTGGGGAGAACAGAGACATTCTCCCACCAATTGTGGATTTGAATCATAAGCCTGAGAAAGGAATAAGTGTATTTGATGCCACACTGGGAAAACTACAAAGCTACGAAATGGCATTTGTCCAAGGGAAGGGAGTCATTCCTCTGGACCAGGAACACATCACTTTAATTTAGTTATCTTAGAGTGTAATGGACATATTTAGGATTGTGACACTGGGCATTGGGACTTTCACTTTGGACATTCAGACACTAATTCTTTCAGTCGAGGCAGGGAATCCCCTCTTAGAGTTAGGGCAAGAAACGGTTTTCTTTTCCTTTTTATCTTCTAATAAAGGTTTATTGCTAAAGCTATGACTCCTCCATTTCAGAGGCTTACGTCTGCACCTCTACAGCATCCATACATATGGGAATACATCAATATCTGAATGCGGGAATGCATCACTGTATCTAATGTGCCAAATTAGAAGGTGCATAAATCCATCGTTGTGGACATTTGTGGTCAGGTACAAACTTCAACAGGTGCTGAAGAATACCTTGAAACTTGAACATGTGGGTGTCCTTTCAAAGCTTACAGGTTTCCTTCCATAATGTATGTTGCATGGTGCAGGGCAACTTACTTGCAGAAAAGTTTCACTTGATCATTAAGTATTATGATTTCGGTAAAATCATATTCTCTTTATAAAATCCCATCGTTATACTGTCTATATTCACAGAATATGCTCTTTTTTTACCACATGTGATATTCCAAGAATACTGCAAGTTTTAAATGGCCTCAGGATAAAGATTCTGAATTCTGAATTGGAGTACTGCATATTTTAACCTCCAACCAAAAGGTGGTAGTTAAAGTATCCTGCTCTGACTTGTCCCACATATAAAAACTATGTTGTGCCTTGTGGAATGGGTAGTAAGAAAACTACAAACATGTATAAAATTCTTTGAAAGTCAGGATTATTTTAAGAGCAATTTATTTTAAATTAGAATTTAACTTGAAGAATCATATGTGATGTGGCAAAAGACACGTCCAAGAAGTCCAGGTTGGACGTCTCCAATTGGCAGCAGGCCCAAGCGAAATCTGCTTACAGCTGGTCACTTTCTGTAACAACACAGATGGGCTAGCAGCAATAGTAGTGGTGATTGTTAATGTATTTTGTATTTTATTTTTACTAATATTGTTTAAAGCATGGACCTAGGTCGAGAACAGCAGTGTACTGTAAAGGGCACGGATAGCCAATGTTTCAGCTAGCATCTTTTAAGAGTTGCACGATATTGTTAGTTGCTTCCTGTACGTCAGTATGTGCGTCCATTGGGATTATTCCTTGGTCATGTGTTTTGAAAAAGCCACGTTTTGAGGCATTTGTGAAATTGAAGAATTGTGGGCCATTCCGAGCAGAAACTGGGATTGATCTCCAGATGATGGGAGTGAGAAAAGAGAAAGATTGTTTGCAGGTCCTCTCTTTGCAGACGAGTTGTGATTAGAGCTGGTTGGTCAATTTGCTGCGGGAGTATCGCGTGCCTCGTGACATATGGAGATTATCTTCCAGGCAGCCTGGCGTACTACTCGTGACTTATTTGTAGATGCTACATGCAGCATTGAACTGTATCCTGTCCTGAAGACAAAGCTAATGTAGTTCACCTAGGACGGGGGTGATTAGGTCACATTTCCATGCCGTAATAAGACACGTGGTTGACAGCTTTAAGCAGAGCCACATGAGCAACTGGGAGCCCTGTCAGGAGGCCATTTCCAGCATCGATGGGTGACACCGAAAGTTCCTGCAACATGGTCCTAAGGCCCTGCAATAGGATGAAGGGAATGATTTTGTGAAGGGTAGAGATTTGGAGCCAGGGCGTTTGGGCCTTCTTGGCTTTATGTTTCTTGAATGACCATATTGAAGCCTAAGGATTTTTCTGAATCCAAGAGTTGCAAATCAATTCCTTCTGGCGCATATCATTGAGCCATTGTTGGACTAGTTGTGGGTTAATATGTGGGGAAAAGAAAAAAATTAATTCTTGGATGGGCTAAGTTTGATGTAGGCATTTGACTTCCAGGGCGGGACGATGACTAGGTAATCGTTGAGACAGCTGATGTTCTATGGATTATTTACTCCCATGTACAACTAAGTAGCCTCTGTCTATTTGTACATGGCTATATCAGGATCCTTGAGGAGTTTGCCCAGTGGCTCAATGCAAAGGTTAAAAAGGAAGTGTGACATGAGAGGAAAATGTAAATCTCCATATAGACAGACGTTCATCCAGAATCCCTGTTGTTTGACTATTGTGCCTTGTTTTATGTTTCTGTGCCCTGATGGCTGCGGGCCTTCGACGCATTACAAACACATAAATAAATAAAAAATAAAAATAAATAGAGGATTGATCCTTGGTGGACTCCTCAGGAGACTGAGCGTTAGTTAGAATGCAACATGTTCATCTGGATGGCATGGACTCTGCCCGAGAGATAGAATGTTAACCAATTCATGAAAGTTCTGCAGATTCCCATCCTTTTGGCAAGGAGGGGGGAGAGGATGCAGTGGTCAAAAAGTGTTTAATACAGCTGAGAGGTCAATAAGGATTAGGAGGCATGAGTCATCCTTATCCATGATTGGCATCCTGGATGGGGGATAACTCAAGTCTGCACTTGGGGCAGAACCCCGACTGATAGTTAAAATAAAACTAATGTGACTGTTTGAATATATAAAAGGTAAGGTTTATTCCAGTGTAAATATGATCATGCTGAAATGTCTACCCCTAGCCTGCAGAGGACCAGCGAAGTATAATCCCAAAAAAACACAAAAGTGTCCTGACAGGAAAACCATTTCTTCAATGGATAGAATTCCTATATTTTTGCACAGTTTAGTTGATGCAACCTCTAGGTACCTTGTTTTGAAGCCAAACCTGGTATATTCATTCATACTCCAGGGTTCCTTCTTCTAAGGAAGCAGAACCAAAGAAATCTGTCCGCGCTGGGCTTCCAACTGAACACAGGTGATATGTGGGCTTTGCTGCTTCCTTGTCCTCTCTATGCTGCAGTCAATGAGGACAGACTCGTCCTTAGTAAATTTAAGCTACTGCAACTCCTTAAATATGCAAAAGGTACATTTTATTCCAGTGTAAAGACACATCGATAATACTGCAACCACTCCTTCAAAAGTACCAACCACAACTAGCCAGAGCTTTAATACTATCCAAGTTGGATTATTGTAATGCCCTATATGCAGGTTGCAATAAATATATCACCAATAAAATCCAAATCCTTCAAAATAACGCTCTAAGAGCTGCCCTGTGCATCCCGAAAAAAGCACACATCTCGGATATTAGAAGATCTGTCAACTGGCTATCAACTAAAGACAAAATCTTCCTCAAATCTGTGTCCCTGATGCACATGTGCCTCCACCAGGCAGCTCCTCAATATTTAACAACCCGATTCACCAGACCTATCTCCTCCCGCCCATCTAGAAAGGCCAATTCCAACCTCCTCCTTGTGCCCAGATTCAAACGTACAATGTCTGGGGGGAATAGCTTCCCCGTCAAAGCAGCTCAATGTTGGAACTCATTACCTCCACCACTCAGGGAGGACCTGCCGTACCTACAATTTAGATCCATGACTATCCACTGGCTCAAGGAACATGATACCTAATATCCCTCTAGGTTGTGCTTTACCATAACTCATGCAAATTTTGTACATCAATGCTTATTTTTGCCTATTAGAGGATACATGTTAGATTAATTGTATATTCTGTACATCCTGTGTGTTACTCGATTGATTGTCCATTGATGTCCAGGTGCCTCTAGCAATGTAACCTCTGCTGGACCTACCTTTGTTGTTATGTAACTAAGTTTTACAATCCTCTTGCTACTCTTGCGCCTTGCTACCCTTTGGGTTAGGTGCGCACTATAAATGAACAATACAATACAATACAATACAACTGACTTCTGAATCGTTCCACACTAAATGGAAGGAGGGTGACAATCAGTTCTATAATGGGCTGATGCAGTGAGGGACAAAGGGGTAGGGCTGAACTAACTATGTGTAGGGTTGCTGTAAGAAGCAATACAAATAGTAAGACATTAATCAATACTAGAAGTAATACACTATATCAGATCAGCCTCCCCTCTCAAATGTACAACAAATGCAGAACAAAAATGCAAAAACACATGTAGCAAGAATGACAGTAATTGGCTTAAATCTACTCTCATTTAAACAAAGCCACTCTCTCCTTATTCCACACCTCACCTCCAGACACTCTGACAGAATTGCCGTAACCCTACTCCACAACCTTCCCAGTAGAAAATCTCATATCAAACTTCTTACCTTTCCTCAGGATGAAAACATTCACCTTGTCTCCTCTCACAAACTCGGTATGCACACAACCTCTTCTCCTATCATACCTCTCTTTAGACATCTCCTCTTGTCTGGCAATGAATTATCTTATTTTTTCAGAATATATTTGCACCAGGCTCGCTTTTCTTAGCCAAGCAAGCATCAATAACATGTTGGGTTTGCGACATCTGAACAACTCAAAAGGAAACATTCCCGTACGGGCATGTGGAGCTATCCGATACTGAAATAACCTCTGCACAATGCATCTTTCCAACTCTCGTTGTTGGCAATGGCAATCCTAACTCCAGCCATTTTCATGCTGTTAAATCTCTCAATACATCCATTGCTTTGGCGATGATATAAGGAGGTTTTCTTTGCTCAATACCCAAAGTCTTCAACCGCCCCTCAAACTCCACTGACGTTAACTGGGGCCAATGTCACATATTATGGAAGAAGGACATCTCTCCCTCAAAAACAATCCTTCTAAAAACTCTATAATGCTGGTAGTGGTGATCTCCTTGAGGATTCCAGCCTGGGACCACTTAGAAAACATTTCTGCAACTGCAGTCACATAACAACCCCTAACGCTCAGAAGATTTACAGGTCCCAACAAATCTATTGCTATCACTTCCCAAGGAACATGTGGAAATTTCCTGCACCACCATTGGAGGGACACGCGGTTTCAAAACTTTGTCACTTTCTCTACAACTCATGCAATATTTTACTTGTTCAATTTCTGTATCCATCTGAGGCCACCAGGAATCAGCTCTAATCACTGACTTGGTTCTCGAAAATCCCCATATGACCTTCATGTCCTAACTCAACCACATTTGTCCTCATCCCCTCTACCACTGGGTAAATGATCTCCTTCACCAGTTCTTTCACACAACGTTTGACATACTGATATACACAATCTTCCTCATACGACTTCAACCAGTCTTCCTCCAGTAAACACTAATCTAGACTGAAAATATCCTTGTCCCCTTTTTCTAGGTCATCTTCTACAAAACAATCATCTTCACTGATGGGATTTTGTGGTAGCACATCTGCAATTATGTCCCTCTTCCCTTCCACATGCTCCACCATAAAGTACAACCCTTGTACTAAGGTTACACAGTTCATAATGGATTGAGAGACACAATCAAGTCCTCCCTTGTTGAATATATTGATGAGGGATGTGTGGTCTGTCCTCACAATAAAGTCCCTCCCATACAAATACACTTTGAATTTCTCAATTGCCCAGATCACAGCTGGGGCATCCTGTTCAATTACAGCCTCCTCTCCACATCTTTCAAGGTCCTGGATGCAAACGCAACCGTGAATTTATTTCCGTTGCAATGCTCCTATAATAAAACGCCACCAAGGCCTAGATCGCTGGCATCAGTATTTACTATGGTTTGCGTATCATCTTTTATCTTCTCAGTACTGGCGCTCCCTCAATACACTCCTTGACATTCCGAAACTCCTTATCACACTCAAGGGACCAAAGGAACTTGGTTCCTTTCCTCGTTAGCTTCCTGAGCACATTGGTCCTACTCACTAGACCCCTGATCAATTTGGCGTGATATTCAACCAGACATAGGAACGAGGACACCGCTGCCTTGGTCTTGGGAGCTGGCATCTCTGCAATCGTCCTCCACCGTACCGACCTTGGGCTTTATTCCTTATCCTGTCAAATATCACCCTAGATATTCAACTTCTTCCTTCCTTCCTAAAATGATACTTCTCCAATGTCAAAGTAAGCCCATACTGGGGACCTGGCTAAGTGCTGACTGGAATTGCCACTTAAATTCCACTCTCCTGCTCCATGAAAGATGAATCAAGGTTGGCCATGAGTGCTGTAATGCACCAATGGAGAAGGGGCATACGTCATCTATGACCTCTGCCCCTCCCCCGGCCCAACACTGCACAGGTGAGAAAGATTATTCAGTGAGGCAACCGTACCACACTCATCCCAGGCAGGTACAGTATGACCTAGAGACAATTTAAGCTGAAGATGGCAAAAGCAGTCAGACTAACATATAACAGTAGCACACACATGCACTACACATGAGGCACATCTGCATTCTACATGAAGAACATGTACAAAAGGTAATACATGCATTTATACATGAAGAATATTAACATAGCATCCACAAGAGATGAAACATACTAACATAACCAATGCATAAATTGAATACAACATGAACAACATTTGAATATAGTGCACTAGGATAGAAACACAAATGTAATTGGGCAGCCATCTTCTTAATAATGGAAGCCACAGGGTGCTTTCAAATGAAAGACTCCACAATACTTTGGAAGAACTCAAAACACTGAATCCACAGAAATACAGATCTGTGCAGAGCTCAGACAGTAGTTGGCAATTATTGCCATGGTCAGAATGAAATAGGGAGGATAGGCATGGCAGAATGAAGGCACAAGATAGCAGTTCCCTAAAACGTAAGCAGGATGCTCCCTGAAGAATTAAAGTTTTATGAGACCACAACCATTCTTTGTAAAACCAGGTGCAGTAAAATAACAAGCAAAAGCCTCCATGAAGAATAACTCAAGAATGTCATTGGAGGTAACAGAAAACACGGCACAAGTGGTAATATTAGCTAAAATCTTAATAAACATTCAGTGTATGAAATTCCATTTCATACACTGAAACGTAGCACTTGAACCATAATTGGAGAATACTAACGATTCAGTAGACGCCAACCTAGATAATGCGCCAGCAGTACTCCATGAAACAAGGTGCCACAGAAGGTCAGCTACAAAGCGATTGCCTGGTCTCCTGGCCTGAGAGTGAGGGATGGTAACTTCTGTAACTGAACAAAGGGCAGCCCATGGTCCTCTCTCCTCCTACTACATGTCTGGCTCGCCTCTTGATGACTTGTCAAGGATCCAAGGTTGGGTAGCGAGAAGCGACCCTATCAGAATCCCTAGTGTTATCCCATCCATGAAGTAGTATGCCAACCAATCACTTGCTGTAGTGATGATGTATTTTTACCTTTAGCTAAGTAAAGGTGGTCGTAGGTGGAGCCATTAGATAGTTATAACACAATAGAATGTGTAACTCATATAGAGTCTATATGTAGTCAGTCCAACTAACCCAACCAAGTGCCCTATAATTTGTGTAAGTTGATTTTGTTATGACATCATTGATGACGAGTGTGTAGTATTTAAACAAATATGTCTAATCTGATTGTTGAGAGACACAAGATGTGAATGCTTGTTTGCTGTCCCTGCTTTATTTGGATAATAATAAAGCTGGGATTTCCCACACTGTATGACTACTTCCTCATTTGAGTCTGGTTTGGATTGACACCAGCTCCTCTGGGTATGCTTGGGACTTGTTGGGACTGTTTTAACAGATGGTAGCAGAGGGCGGCCGGCTATGTGTCGTTGGATTGCCGAGGGGTCTCCGCTGTAGCCCAGAGGACTGTACAGGTGTACTTTGAAGAGCGGGGCCACACATAACAGAGAATGGTCAACGAGAGACACCTTTAAGGAAAAGTCCTGTCTGGTTACCGAAGGCTGCCCCCGTAGGGTGTGGAGGGTTGTAGGTTGATAGCGCAGGCCCGACACCGAAGACCTTCTGCAGATCTGTGGGCGTAAGTAAGCATTGGCGCATAACAGGAAGGAGGGAGTTTTTGTATATTGTGGGATTGTGAAGAAATATGAGATTAAGGAAAGAAAGACATATACTCTGACATGGGTTGGGAAAGCTCACATGGTAAGCCACGTGACATGGCAGTAATAAAAACGAGATGCACCCCTCACAGAGAGTGAGATAACGGCTGTACTCTATTGGTGCAGTCATTGCGGGCGCCAGCCTCATGTTGTAAGAAAGTGTATGCCTTGTATAAGTGGATTTTGGGATATTTGTGGAAGATGTAAAGTGATGTGATATGACCTTTATAACACCCCTATACGTAAGTGTTTCAAGGCGCGACGAGACAAGGGAGGGTGAATAGAGGGAGGAGAGAGCCAATGATCTTAGTAGGCCAAGTGACATTGAGATTGCGCATGTGAATGGAACGGGGAGGGGAAAAAGTGCCAGGGGAGGGGGAGAGAGGCAATGCTGTACATGGGATCAAAACAATAACACAAGTGTGGCCAGCGGTGGCTAGTGCAAGGATAAGTGCAGACAGCGGATGTCAAATAAGTACTGTAGGGGGCCAGATACAGAACCAAGTGCAAAGGTGTCAGGAGGCAGTGTAGGTGTGCAACTGGGTGGGCCAGGACCTGGGTCCGAAATGAAAGGGTAGCCAGGTGACCAGTGCAGTATCAGACAGGAGATCAGCAGGGTAGTGGAAGAGAGAAGACATAAGCAAAGAGGAAGGGCTTGAGGTGCTTCCGGAACCGGAGATGGTTCTCCTCAAGTTTCAGAGATGCTGGGAGGCTGTTACAGAGGAAGGCCCCAGCCAAAGAAAGAGATCTACCAACAGATCGTTGATTGCAGAAGTGACTGACCCTAAGGGAGTTTGTGGTGGAGGAGGGAAGAGCTCAAGGAAGGCCTTTACGAAGATAGAGTTGGTGTTACTGAGGCCCCAGGCCCCAGAAGGTCATGTGGACAATGCAGAGGGTCTTCAACCTAATGCTTGCAGCCTCTGAGAGCCAATTAAGAGTTTCCATCCTGCGCAAATGTCTGGCCTGGGTATCACTGATCAGGCCCTGGCCTGGCTCAACTCTTTCCTCTCTGATCGACCCTCCCAGGTCCAACTTGGTTCCTTCCTTTCCTCTATCTCACTCTCTACCTGTGGTGTTCCCAAGGGGTATAACCTCTATCCCTGGCGTTTCAAACAATACCTGGCACCTCTCACCCACCGCATTGCCACTCTCCGCTCTAAAAATCAGTGCTATGCGGATGACACTCATCTTGTTGTCATGCTTGCCTCTGCCACCTCTTCTCCTTCTCTCATTTCTGACTGTCTTTCTGCTATCCAGGAGTGGTGTGCCTTAATGCCAGTAAGACGGAGATCCTCCTTATCCTCCTTATTGGCACACCTGCACTCCCCTTTCCTGTCACTCTCTGCCCGACCTCTCTTGGCCTTCTTCCTGCTCCTACCTGTGAGGCTAAGAACCTCAGGGTCATCTTGAACTCCACACTCTCCTTTTCTCCTCCATCTTTGACGTCTCTAAGAATTCAAACTACCAACTGCACCTCGTCAGAGGTATTCTTCGTTTCCTCTCCATCCCCCAGAAGCTCACTGTCTCCAGAGCTCTGGTTCTTTCTAGGCTGGAGTACAGCAACAGCCTCTTTCTACATCTGCCTACTTCTGAATCTGCCTGCCTGCTCTACTCTCCGCCATATGCAAATCTTCCAGAACAGGACTGTGAGACTTGTCATTGGCCTCAAGCCCAGGGGTCGTATCTTTCCAGCACTGAAGCTCTTTCCAGTCTCTCCCCCTCTATATCGCTTTCTCTCTTTTTCTCTCTCGCTGCCCCTCTCTCGCCTTCTGTAAATCTTCCTCACATTCTCTCCCCTCTCTCACCCTCTGTATCTCTTCCTCACTCTGACTCTACTCTCACGCCCTCTATATCTCTTCCTCACTCTCTCCCCTCCTTCGCCCTCTGTACCTCTTCCTCATTCTCTCTCTCATCTCTTGCCCTCTATATCTCTTCCTCACTCTCTCTCCCCTCTCACACTCTATATCTCTCCCTCACTCTCTCACCTCTCTCGCCCTCTATATCTCAGTCTCACTCTCTCTGCCCCCCTCTCGCCCACTATATCTCTTCCTCACTCTCTCCCCCCTCTCACCCTCTGTATCTCTTCCTCACTCTCTCCCCTCTCTCACCCTCTGTATCTCTTCCTCACTCTCTCTGCCTCTCTCTCGCCCTCTATATCTCTTCCTCACTCTCTCCCCTCTCTCGCCCTCTATATCTCTTCCTCACTCTTTCCCCTCTCTCACCCACTATATCTCTGCCTCACTCTCTCTCCCCTTTCTCACCCTATGTATCTCTTCCTCACTTTCTCTCCACTCTCTCGCCCTCTATATCTCTTCCTCACTCTCTCCCCTCTCTCGCCCTCTTTATCTCTTCCTCACTCTCTCCCTTCCCGCGCCCTCTGTTTCTCTTCCTCACTCTCTCTGCCTCTCTCTCGCCCTCTGTATCTCTTCCTCACTCTCTCTGCCTCCCCTCGCACTCTGTATCTTTTCCTCACTCTCACTCCACTCTCTCGCCCTCTGTTTCTCTTCCTCATTGTCTCTCCACTCTCTCGCCCTCTATATCTCTTCCTCACTCTTTCGGCCTCTCTCTCACCCTTTGTATATTTTTCTCACACTCTCCCCTCTCTCGCCTGTGTATCTCTTCTTCACTCTCTCCCCTCTCTCGCCCTCTGTATCTCTTCCTCACTCTCTCTGCACCTTTCTCGCCCTCTATATCTCCTCCTCACTCTCTCCTCGCTCTCGCCCTCTGTATCTCTTCCTCACTCTTTCCTCTCTCTCACCCTCTATATCTCTTTCTTAGTCTCTATGCCCCGCTCTTGCCCTCTGTATGTCTTCCTCATTCTCTCCCCTCTCTCGCCCTCTGTATCTCTTCCTCACACTCTCCCCTCTCTCGCACTCTGTATCTCTTCCTCACTTTCTCCCTTCTCTCACCCTCTGTATCTCTTCCTCACTCTCTCCCCCCTCTTTCGCCCTTTGTATCTCTTCCTCACTCTCTCTGCCCCTCTCTCGCCCTCTGGATCTCTTCCTCACTCTCTCTGCAACTTTGTTGCCCTCTATATCTCTTCCTCACTCTCTCCCCTCTTCCTCGCCCTCTGTATCTCTTCCTCACTCTCTCCTCTCTCTCGTCCTTTGTATATCTTCCTCACTCTCTCCTTTTTCTCGCCCTCTACATCTCGTTCTTACTCTCTCTGTCCCTCTCTCACCCTTTGTATCTCTTCCTCACACTCTCCCCTCTCTCGCCGTTTGTATCTCTTCCTCACTCTCTCCCTTCCCTCGCCTTCTGTTTCTCTTCCTCACTCTCTCTGCCTCTCTCTCACCCTTTGTATCTCTTCCTCACACTCTCCCCCCTCTCGCCCTCTGTATCTCTTCCTCACTCTCTCTGCCCCTCCCTCGCATTCTGTATCTCTTCCTCACTCTCTCCACTCTCTCACCCTCTGTATCTCTTTCTCACTCTCTCTGCCTCTCTCTCACCCTTGTATCTCTTCCTCACACTCTCCCCTCTCTCGCCCTCTGTATCTCTTCCTCACTCTCTCCTCTCTCTCGCCCTCTGTATCTCTTCCTCACTCTCTCTCCCTCTCTCGCCCTCTGTATCTCTTCCTCACTCTCTCTGCACCTTTCTCGCCCTCTATATCTCCTCCTCACTCTCTCCTCGCTCTCGCCCTCTGTATCTCTTCCTCACTCTTTCCTCTCTCTCACCCTCTATATCTCTTTCTTAGTCTCTATGCCCCGCTCTTGCCCTCTGTATGTCTTCCTCATTCTCTCCCGTCTCTCGCCTACTATATCTCTTCCTCACTCTCTCTCCTCTCCCGCCCTCTGTATCTCTTCCTTACTCTCTCCCCTCTCTCGCCCTCTGTATCTCTTCCTCACACTCTCCCCTCTCTCGCCCTCTGTATCTCTTCCTCACTTTCTCCCTTCTCTCACCCTCTGTATCTCTTCCTCACTCTCTCCCCCCTCTTTTGCCCTTTGTATCTCTTCCTCACTCTCTCTGCCCCTCTCTCGCCCTCTGGATCTCTTCCTCACTCTCTCTGCAACTTTGTTGCCCTCTATATCTCTTCCTCACTCTCTCCCCTCTTCCTCGCCCTCTGTATCTCTTCCTCACTCTCTCCTCTCTCTCGTCCTCTGTATATCTTCCTCACTCTCTCCTTTTTCTCGCCCTCTACATCTCGTTCTTACTCTCTCTGCCTCTCTCTCACCCTTTGTATCTCTTCCTCACACTCTCCCCCCTCTCGCCCTCTGTATCTCTTCCTCACTCTCTCTGCCCCTCCCTCGCATTCTGTATCTCTTCCTCACTCTCTCCACTATCACGCCCTCTGTATCTCTTCCTCACTCTCTCTCCACTCTCTCACCTTCTGTATCTCTTCCTCACTCTCTCTGCCTCTCTCTCACCCTTTGTATCTCTTCCTCACACTCTCCCCTCTCTCGCCCTCTGTATCTCTTCCTCACTCTCTCCCCTCTCTCGCCCTCTGTATCTCTTCCTCACTCTCTCCCCCTCTCTCGCCCTCTGTATCTCTTCCTCACTCTATCTGCACATTTCTCGCCCTCTATTTCTCTTCCTCACTCTCTCCTCTTTCTCGCCCTCTATATCTCTTACTTACTCTCTCTGACCTCCATCGCCCTCCTTATCTCTTCCTCACTCTCTCCCGTCCCTCGCCCTCTGTTTCTCTTCCTCACTCTCTCCCCTCTCTCGCCGTTTATATCTCGTTCTCACGCTATCTCCACTCTCTCGCCCTCTATATCTCTTCCTCACTCTCTCTGCCTCTCTCTCGCCCTCTGTATCTCTTCCTCACACTCTCCCCTTTTTCGCCCTCTGTATCTCTTCCTCACGTTCTCCCTTCTCTCACCCTCTGTATCTCTTCCTCACTCTCTCCCCCCCTCTTTTGCCCTTTGTATCTCTTCCTCACTCTCTCTGCCCCTCTCTCGCCCTCTGGATCTCTTCCTCACTCTCTCTGCACCTTTCTTGCCCTCTATATCTCTTCCTCACTCTCTCCCCTATTCCTCGCCCTCTGTATATCTTCCTCACTCTCTCCTCTCTCTCGCCCTCTGTATAACTTCCTCACTCTCTCCTCTTTCTCGCCCTCTATATCTCGTTCTTACTCTCTCTGTCCCTCTCTCACCCTCTGTATCTCTTCCTCACTCTCTCTCTCTACTCTCTCACCCTTTGTATCTCTTCCTCACACTCTCCCCTCTCTCATCCTCTGTATCTCTTCCTCACTCTCTCTGCCTCTCTCTCGCCCTCTATATCTCTTCCTCACTCTCTCCCCTATTCCTCGCCCTCTGTATCTCTTCCTCACTCTCTCCTCTTTCTCGCCCTCTATATCTCAGTCTCACTCTCTCTGCCCCCCTCTCGCCCACTATATCTCTTCCTCACTCTCTCCCCCCTCTCACCCTCTGTATCTCTTCCTCACTCTCTCCCCTCTCTCACCCTCTGTATCTCTTCCACACTCTCTCTCCAATCTCTCGCCCTCTGTATCTCTTCCTCACTCTCTCCCAACTCTCTCGCCCTTTATATCTCTTCCTCACTCTCTCTCCCAGTCTCACCCTTTGTATCTCTTCCTCACACTCTCCCATCTCTCGCCCTCTTTATCTCTACCTCACTCTCTCCCTTCCCTCGCCCTCTGTTTCTCTTCCTCACTCTCTCTCGCCCTCTGTATCTCTTCCTCACTCTCTCTGCCCCCCTCGCACTCTGTATCTTTTCCTCACTCTCACTCCACTCTCTCGTCCTTTGTTTCTCTTCCTCATTCTCTCTCCACTCTCTCGCCCTCTATATCTCTTCCTCACTCTTTCAGCCTCTCTCTCACCCTTTGTATATTTTTCTCACACTCTCCCCCCACTCGCCTGTGTATCTCTTCTTCACTCTCTCCCCTCTCTCGCCCTCTGTATCTCTTCCTCACTCTCTCTGCACCTTTCTAGCCCTCTATATCTCTTCCTCACTCTCTTCTCGCTCTCGCCCTCTGTATCTCTTCCTCACTCTCTCCTCTCTCTCACCCTCTATATCTCTTTCTTACTCTCTCTTCCCCGCTCTCGCCCTCTGTATGTCTTCCTCATTCTCTCCCCTCTCTCGCCTTCTATAACTCTTCCTCACTCTCTCTCCTCTCCCACCCTCTGCATCTCTTCCTTACTCTCTCCCCTCTCTCGCCCTCTGTATCTCTTCCTCACTCTCTCGCCCCTCTTTCGCCCTTTGTATCTCTTCCTCACTCTCTCCTCTCTCTCGCCCTCTGTATATCTTCCTCACTCTCTCCTCTTTCTCGACCTCTATATCTCGTTCTTACTCTCTATGTCCCTCTCTCACCCTTTCAATCTCTTCCTCACACTCTCCCCTCTCTCGCCGTTTGTATCTCTTTCTCACTCTCTCCCTTCCCTCGCCTTCTGTTTCTCTTCCTCACTCTCTCTGCCCCTCCCTCGCCCTCTGTATCTCTTCCTCACTCTCTCCACTATCTCGCCTTCTGTATCTCTTCCTCACTCTCTCTCCACTCTCTCACCCTCTGTATCTCTTCCTCACTCTCTCTGCCTCTCTCTCACCCTTTGTATCTCTTCCTCACACTCTCCCCTCTCTCGCCCTCTGTATCTGTTCCTCATTCTCTCCCCTCTCTCGCCCTCTGTATCTCTTCCTCACTCTCTCCCCTCTCTCACCCTCTGTATCTCTTCCTCACTATATCTGCACATTTCTCGCCCTCTATATCTCTTCCTCACTCTCTCCTCTTTCTCGCCCTCTGTATCTCTTCCTCACTCTCTCCTCTCGCTCGCCCTCTATATCTCTTACTTACTCTCTCTGCCCCTCCATCGCCCTCTTTATCTCTTCCTCACTCTCTCCCCTCTCTCACCCTCCGTATCTCTTCCTCACTCTCTCTCCTCTCTTGCCCTCTGTATGTCTTCTTCACTCTCTCCCCTCTCTCACCCTTTGTTTCTCTTCCTCACTTTCTCCCCTCTCTCGCCCTCTATATCTCTTCCTCACTCTCTCTGCCTTTCTCTCGCCCTCTGTATCTCTTCCTCACATTCTCCCTGCTCTCGCCCTCTGTATCTCTTCCTCACTCTCTCTGCTCCTCTCTCGCCCTTTCTATCTCTTCCTCACTCTCTCCCGTCCCTCACCCTCTGTATCTCTTCCTCACTCTCTCTCTCTACTCTCTCACCCTTTGTATCGCTTCCTCACACTCTCCCCTCTCTCTTCCTCACTATATCTGCACATTTCTCGCCCTCTATATCTCTTCCTCACTCTCTCCTCTTTCTCGCCCTCTGTATCTCTTCCTCACTCTCTCCTCTCGCTCGCCCTCTATATCTCTTACTTACTCTCTCTGCCCCTCTGTATCTCTTCCTCACTCTCTCTGCCTCTCTCTCGCCCTCTATATCTCTTCCTCACTCTCTCCCCTATTCCTCGCCCTCTGTATCTCTTCCTCACTCTCTCCTCTTTCTCGCCCTCTATATCTCAGTCTCACTCTCTCTGCCCATCTCTCGCCCACTATATCTCTTCCTCACTCTCTCCCCCTCTCACCCTCTGTATCTCTTCCTCACTCTCTCCCCTCTCTCACCCTCTGTATCTCTTCCTCACTCTCTCTGCCTCTCTCTCGCCCTCTATATCTCTTCCTCACTCTCTCCCCTCTCTCGCCCTCTATATCTCTTCCTCACTCTTTCCCCTCTCTCACCCTATGTATCTCTTCCTCACTCTCTCTCCAATCTCTCGCCCTCTGTATCTCTTCATCACTCTCTCTCCACTCTCTCGCCCTTTATATCTCTTCCTCACTCTCTCTCCCAGTCTCACCCTTTGTATCTCTTCCTCACACTCTCCCATCTCTCGCCCTCTTTATCTCTTCCTCACTCTCTCTGCCTCTCTCTCGCCCTCTATATCTCTTCCTCACTCTCTCCCCTCTCTCGCCCTCTATATCTCTTCCTCACTCTTTCCCCTCTCTCACCCTATGTATCTCTTCCTCACTCTCTCTCCAATCTCTCGCCCTCTGTATCTCTTCATCACTCTCTCTCCACTCTCTCGCCCTTTATATCTCTTCCTCACTCTCTCTCCCAGTCTCACCCTTTGTATCTCTTCCTCACACTCTCCCATCTCTCGCCCTCTTTATCTCTTCCTCACTCTCTCTGCCTCTCTCTCGCCCTCTGTATCTCTTCCTCACTCTCTCTGCCCCCTCACACTCTGTATCTTTTCCTCACTCTCACTCCACTCTCTCGTCCTCTGTTTCTCTTCCTCATTCTCTCTCCACTCTCTCACCCTCTATATCTCTTCCTCACTCTTTCAGCCTCTCTCTCACCCTTTGTATATTTTTCTCACACTCTCCCCTCACTCGCCTGTGTATCTCTTCTTCACTCTCTCCCCTCTCTCGCCCTCTGTATCTCTTCCTCACTCTCTCTGCACCTTTCTAGCCCTCTATATCTCTTCCTCACTCTCTTTTCGCTCTCGCCCTCTGTATCTCTTCCTCACTCTCTCCTCTCTCTTACCCTCTATATCTCTTTCTTACTCTCTCTGCCCCGCTCTCGCCCTCTGTATGTCTTACTCATTCTCTCCCCTCTCTCGCCTTCTATAACTCTTCCTCACTCTCTCTCCGCTCCCGCCCTCTGTATCTCTTCCTTACTCTCTCCCCTCTCTCGCCCTCTGTATCTCTCCCTCACACTCTCCCCTCTCTCGCCCTCTGTATCTGTTCCTCATTCTCTCCCCTCTCTCGCCCTCTGTATCTCTTCCTCACTCTCTCCCCTCTCTCACCCTCTGTATCTCTTCCTCACTATATCTGCACATTTCTCGCCCTCTATATCTCTTCCTCACTCTC
The DNA here is from genome assembly GCF_040938575.1 of Ambystoma mexicanum. Classification (NCBI taxonomy): domain Eukaryota; kingdom Metazoa; phylum Chordata; class Amphibia; order Caudata; family Ambystomatidae; genus Ambystoma; species Ambystoma mexicanum. Next base: position 1,513,100,653 of record NC_090922.1, read on the forward strand.
TCCTCTTTCTCGCCCTCTGTATCTCTTCTTCACTCTCTCCTCTCGCTCGCCCTCTATATCTCTTACTTACTCTCTCTGCCCCTCCATCGCCCTCTTTATCTCTTCCTCACTCTCTCCCCTCTCTCACCCTCTGTATCTCTTCCTCACTCTCTCTCCTCTCTTGCCCTCTGTATGTCTTCTTCACTCTCTCCCCTCTCTCACCCTTTGTTTCTCTTCCTCACTTTCTCCCCTCTCTCGCCCTCTATATCTCTTCCTCACTCTCTCTGCCTTTCTCTCGCCCTCTGTATCTGTTCCTCACATTCTCCCTGCTCTCGCCCTCTGTATCTCTTCATCACTCTCTCTCCACTCTCTCGCCCTTTATATCTCTTCCTCACTCTCTCTCCCAGTCTCACCCTTTGTATCTCTTCCTCACACTCTCCCATCTCTCGCCCTCTTTATCTCTTCCTCACTCTCTCTGCCTCTCTCTCGCCCTCTGTATCTCTTCCTCACTCTCTCTGCCCCCTCACACTCTGTATCTTTTCCTCATTCTCTCTCCACTCTCTCACCCTCTATTTCTCTTCCTCACTCTTTCAGCCTCTCTCTCACCCTTTGTATATTTTTCTCACACTCTCCCCTCTCTCGCCTGTGTATCTCTTCTTCACTCTCTCCACTCTCTCGCCCTCTGTATCTCTTCCTCACTCTCTCTGCACCTTTCTAGCCCTCTATATCTCTTCCTCACTCTCTTTTCGCTCTCGCCCTCTGTATCTCTTCCTCACTCTCTCCTCTCTCTTACCCTCTATATCTCTTTCTTACTCTCTCTGCCCCGCTCTCGCCCTCTGTATGTCTTACTCATTCTCTCCCCTCTCTCGCCTTCTATAACTCTTCCTCACTCTCTCTCCGCTCCCGCCCTCTGTATCTCTTCCTTACTCTCTCCCCTCTCTCGCCCTCTGTATCTCTCCCTCACACTCTCCCCTCTCTCGCCATCTGTATCTGTTCCTCATTCTCTCCCCTCTCTCGCCCTCTGTATCTCTTCCTCACTCTCTCCCCTCTCTCACCCTCTGTATCTCTTCCTCACTATATCTGCACATTTCTCGCCCTCTATATCTCTTCCTCACTCTCTCCTCTTTCTCGCCCTCTGTATCTCTTCTTCACTCTCTCCTCTCGCTCGCCCTCTATATCTCTTACTTACTCTCTCTGCCCCTCCATCGCCCTCTTTATCTCTTCCTCACTCTCTCCCCTCTCTCACCCTCTGTATCTCTTCCTCACTCTCTCTCCTCTCTTGCCCTCTGTATGTCTTCTTCACTCTCTCCCCTCTCTCACCCTTTGTTTCTCTTCCTCACTTTCTCCCCTCTCTCGCCCTCTATATCTCTTCCTCACTCTCTCTGCCTTTCTCTCGCCCTCTGTATCTGTTCCTCACATTCTCCCTGCTCTCGCCCTCTGTATCTCTTCCTCACTCTCTCTGCTCCTCTCTCGCCTTTTCTATCTCTTCCTCACTCTCTCCCGTCCCTCACCCTCTGTATCTCTTCCTCACTCTCTCTCTCTACTCTCTCACCCTTTGTATCTCTTCCTCACACTCTCCCCTCTCTCACCCTCTGTATCTCTTCCTCACTCTCTCTGCCTCTCTCTCGCCCTCTATATCTCTTCCTCATTCTCTCCCCTATTCCTCGCCCTCTGTATTTCTTCCTCACTCTCTCCTCTTTCTCGCCCTCTATATCTCAGTCTCACTCTCTCTGCCCCCCTCTCGCCCACTATATCTCTTCCTCACTCTCTCCCCCTCTCACCCTCTGTATCTCTTCCTCACTCTCTCCCCTCTCTCACCCTCTGTATCTCTTCCTCACTCTCTCTGCATCTCTCTCGCCCTCTATATCTCTTCCTCACTCTCTCCCCTCTCTCGCCCTCTATATCTCTTCCTCACTCTTTCCCCTCTCTCACCCTATGTATCTCTTCCTCACTCTCTCTCCAATCTCTCACCCTCTGTATCTCTTCATCACTCTCTCTCCACTCTCTCGCCCTTTATATCTCTTCCTCACTCTCTCTCCCAGTCTCACCCTTTGTATCTCTTCCTCACACTCTCCCATCTCTCGCCCTCTTTATCTCTTCCTCACTCTCTCTGCGTCTCTCTCGCCCTCTGTATCTCTTCCTCACTCTCTCTGCCCCCCTCGCACTCTGTATCTTTTCCTCACTCTCACTCCACTCTCTCGTCCTCTGTTTCTCTTCCTCATTCTCTCTCCACTCTCTCGCCCTCTATATCTCTTCCTCACTCTTTCAGCCTCTCTCTCACCCTTTGTATATTTTTCTCACACTCTCCCCTCTCTCGCCTGTGTATCTCTTCTTCCCTCTCTCCCCTCTCTCGCCCTCTGTATCTCTTCCTCACTCTCTCTGCTCCTTTCTAGCCTTCTATATCTCTTCCTCGCTCTCTTCTCGCTCTCGCCCTCTGTATCTCTTTCTCACTCTCTCCTCTCTCTTACCCTCTATATCTCTTTCTTACTCTCTCTGCCCCGCTCTCGCCCTCTGTATGTCTTCCTCATTCTCTCCCCTCTCTCGCCTTCTATAACTCTTCCTCACTCTCTCTCCTCTTCCGCCCTCTGTATCTCTTCCTTACTCTCTCCCCTCTCTCGCCCTCTGTATCTCTTCCTCACACTCTCCCCTCTCTCGCCCTCTGTATCTCTTCCTCACTTTCTCCCTTCTCTCACCCTCTGTATCTCTTCCTCACTCTCTCCCCCCTCTTTCGCCCTTTGTATCTCTTCCTCACTCTCTCCTCTCTCTCGCCCTCTATATCTCTTCCTCACTCTCTCCTCTTTCACGCCCTCTGTATCTCTTCCTCACTCTCTCCTCTCGCTCGCCCTCTATATCTCTTACTTACTCTCTCTGCCCCTCCATCGCCCTCTTTATCTCTTCCTCACTCTCTCCCCTCTCTCACCCTCCGTATCTCTTCTAAACTCTCTCTCCTCTCTTGCCCTCTGTATGTCTTCTTCACTCTCTCCCCTCTCTCACCCTTTGTTTCTCTTCCTCACTTTCTCCCCTCTCTCGCCCTCTATATCTCTTCCTCACTCTCTCTGCCTTTCTCTTGCCCTCTGTATCTCTTCCTCACATTCTCCCTGCTTTCGCCCTCTGTATCTCTTCCTCACTCTCTCTGCTCCTCTCTCGCCCTTTCTATCTCTTCCTCACTCTCTCCTGTCCCTCACCCTCTGTATCTCTTCCTCACTCTCTCTCTCTACTCTCTCACCCTTTGTATCTCTTCCTCACACTCTCCCCTCTCTCTTCCTCACTATATCTGCACATTTCTCGCCCTCTATATCTCTTCCTCACTCTCTCCTCTTTCTCGCCCTCTGTATCTCTTCCTCACTCTCTCCTCTCGCTCGCCCTCTATATCTCTTACTTACTCTCTCTGCCCCTCTGTATCTCTTCCTCACTCTCTCTGCCTCTCTCTCGCCCTCTATATCTCTTCCTCACTCTCTCCCCTATTCCTTGCCCTCTGTATCTCTTCCTCACTCTCTCCTCTTTCTCGCCCTCTATATCTCAGTCTCACTCTCTCTGCCCATCTCTCGCCCACTATATCTCTTCCTCACTCTCTCCCCCTCTCACCCTCTGTATCTCTTCCTCACTCTCTCCCCTCTCTCACCCTCTGTATCTCTTCCTCACTCTCTTTGCCTCTCTCTCGCCCTCTATATCTCTTCCTCACTCTCTCCCCTCTCTCGCCCTCTATATCTCTTCCTCACTCTTTCCCCTCTCTCACCCTATGTATCTCTTCCTCACTCTCTCTCCAATCTCTCGCCCTCTGTATCTCTTCATCACTCTCTCTCCACTCTCTCGTCCTTTATATCTCTTCCTCACTCTCTCTCCCAGTCTCACCCTTTGTATCTCTTCCTCACACTCTCCCATCTCTCGCCCTCTGTATCTCTTCCTCACTCTCTCTGCCCCCTCACACTCTGTATCTTTTCCTCACTCTCACTCCACTCTCTCGTCCTCTGTTTCTCTTCCTCATTCTCTCTCCACTCTCTCACCCTCTATATCTCTTCCTCACTCTTTCAGCCTCTCTCTCACCCTTTGTATATTTTTCTCACACTCTCCCCTCACTCGCCTGTGTGTCTCTTCTTCACTCTTTCCCCTCTCTCGCCCTCTGTATCTCTTCCTCACTCTCTCTGCACCTTTCTAGCCCTCTATATCTCTTCCTCACTCTCTTTTCGCTCTCGCCCTCTGTATCTCTTCCTCACTCTCTCCTCCCTCTTACCCTCTATATCTCTTTCTTACTCTCTCTGCCCCGCTCTCGCCCTCTGTATGTCTTCCTCATTCTCTCCCCTCTCTCGCCTTCTATAACTCTTCCTCACTCTCTCTCCGCTCCCGCCCTCTGTATCTCTTCCTTACTCTCTCCCCTCTCTCTCCCTCTGTATCTCTTCCTCACACTCTCCCCTCTCTCGCCCTCTGTATCTGTTCCTCATTCTCTCCCCTCTCTCGCCCTCTGTATCTCTTCCTCACTCTCTCACCCTCTGTATCTCTTCCTCACTATATCTGCACATTTCTCGCCCTCTATATCTCTTCCTCACTCTCTCCTCTTTCTCGCCCTCTGTATCTCTTCCTCACTCTCTCCTCTCGCTCGCCCTCTATATCTCTTACTTACTCTCTCTGCCCCTCCATCGCCCTCTTTATCTCTTCCTCACTCTCTCCCCTCTCTCACCCTCCGTATCTCTTCCTCACTCTCTCTCCTCTCTTGCCCTCTGTATGTCTTCTTCACTCTCTCCCCTCTCTCACCCTTTGTTTCTCTTCCTCACTTTCTCCCCTCTCTCGCCCTCTATATCTCTTCCTCACTCTCTCTGCCTTTCTCTTGCCCTCTGTATCTCTTCCTCACATTCTCCCTGCTCTCGCCCTCTGTATCTCTTCCTCACTCTCTCTGCTCCTCTCTCGCCTTTTCTATCTCTTCCTCACTCTCTCCCGTCCCTCACTCTCTGTATCTCTTCCTCACTCTCTCTCTCTACTCTCTCACCCTTTGTATCTCTTCCTCACACTCTCCCCTCTCTCACCCTCTGTATCTCTTCCTCACTCTCTCTGCCTCTCTCTCGCCCTCTATATCTCTTCCTCACTCTCTCCCCTATTCCTTGCCCTCTGTATCTCTTCCTCACTCTCTCCTCTTTCTCGCCCTCTATATCTCAGTCTCACTCTCTCTGCCCCCCTCTCGCCCACTATATCTCTTCCTCACTCTCTCCCCCTCTCACCCTCTGTATCTCTTCCTCACTCTCTCCCCTCTCTCACCCTCTGTATCTCTTCCTCACTCTCTCTGCCTCTCTCTCGCCCTCTATATCTCTTCCTCACTCTCTCCCCTCTCTCGCCCTCTATATCTCTTCCTCACTCTTTCCCCTCTCTCACCCTATGTATCTCTTCCTCACTCTCTCTCCAATCTCTCACCCTCTGTATCTCTTCATCACTCTCTCTCTACTCTCTCGCCCTTTATATCTCTTCCTCACTCTCTCTCCCAGTCTCACCCTTTGTATCTCTTCCTCACACTCTCCAATCTCTCGCCCTCTTTATCTCTTCCTCACTCTCTCTGCCTCTCTCTCGCCCTCTGTATCTCTTCCTCACTCTCTCTGCCCCCCTTGCACTCTGTATCTTTTCCTCACTCTCACTCCACTCTCTCGTCCTCTGTATCTCTTCCTCACTCTCTCTGCCCCCTCACACTCTGTATCTTTTCCTCACTCTCACTCCACTCTCTCGTCCTCTGTTTCTCTTCCTCATTCTCTCTCCACTCTCTCGCCCTCTATATCTCCTCCTCACTCTTTCAGCCTCTCTCTCACCCTTTGTATATTTTTCTCACACTCTCCCCTCTCTCGCCTGTGTATCTCTTCTTCCCTCTCTCCCCTCTCTCGCCCTCTGTATCTCTTCCTCACTCTCTCTGCTCCTTTCTAGCCTTCTATATCTCTTCCTCGCTCTCTTCTCGCTCTCGCCCTCTGTATCTCTTCCTCACTCTCTCCTCTCTCTTACCCTCTATATCTCTTTCTTACTCTCTCTGCCCCGCTCTCACCCTCTGTATGTCTTCCTCATTCTCTCCCCTCTCTCGCCTTCTATAACTCTTCCTCACTCTCCTCTCCCGCCCTCTGTATCTCTTCCTTACTCTCTCCCCTCTCGCGCCCTCTGTATCTCTTCCTCACACTCTCCTCTCTCTCGCCCTCTGTATCTCTTCCTCACTTTCTCCCTTCTCTCACCCTCTGTATCTCTTCCTCACTCTCTCCCCCCTCTTTCGCCCTTTGTATCTCTTCCTCACTCTCTCCTCTCTCTCGCCCTCTGTATATCTTCCTCACTCTCTCCTCTTTCTCGACCTCTATATCTCGTTCTTACACTCTATGTCCCTCTCTCACCCTTTCAATCTCTTCCTCACACTCTCCCCTCTCTCGCCGTTTGTATCTCTTTCTCACTCTCTCCCTTCCCTCGCCTTCTGTTTCTCTTCCTCACTCTCTCTGCCTCTCTCTCACCCTTTGTATCTCTTCCTCACACTCTCCCCTCTCTCGCCCTCTGTATCTCTTCCTCACTCTCTCTGCCCCTCCCTCGCATTCTGTTTCTCTTCCTCACTCTCTCCACTATCTCGCCTTCTGTATCTCTTCCTCACTCTCTCTCCACTCTCTCACCTTCTGTATCTCTTCCTCACTCTCTCTGCCTCTCTCTCACCCTTTGTATCTCTTCCTCACACTCTCCCCTCTCTCGCCCTCTGTATCTGTTCCTCATTCTCTCCCCTCTCTCGCCCGCTGTATCTCTTCCTCACTCTCTCCCCTCTCTCACCCTCTGTATCTCTTCCTCACTATATCTGCACATTTCTCGCCCTCTATATCTCTTCCTCACTCTCTCCTCTTTCTCGCCCTCTGTATCTCTTCCTCACTCTCTCCTCTCGCTCGCCCTCTATATCTCTTACTTACTCTCTCTGCCCCTCCATCGCCCTCTTTATCTCTTCCTCACTCTCTCCCCTCTCTCACCCTCCGTATCTCTTCCTCACTCTCTTTCCTCTCTTGCCCTCTGTATGTCTTCTTCACTCTCTCCCCTCTCTCACCCTTTGTTTCTCTTCCTCACTTTCTCCCCTCTCTCGCCCTCTATATCTCTTCCTCACTCTCTCTGCCTTTCTCTCGCCCTCTGTATCTCTTCCTCACATTCTCCCTGCTCTCGCCCTCTGTATCTCTTCCTCACTCTCTCTGCTCCTCTCTCGCCCTTTGTATCTCTTCCTCACTCTCTCCCGTCCCTCGCCCTCTGTTTCTCTTCCTCACTCTCTCCCCTCTCTCGCCATTTATATCTCGTTCTCACTCTATCTCCACTCTCTCGCCCTCTATATCTCTTCCTCACTCTCTCTGCCTCTCTCTCGCCCTCTGTATCTCTTCCTCACACTCTCCCCTCTCTCGCCCTCTGTATCTCTTCCTCACTTTCTCCCTTCTCTCACCCTCTGTATCTCTTCCTCACTCTCTCCCCCCTCTTTCGCCCTTTGTATCTCTTCCTCACTCTCTCTGCCCCTCTCTCGCCCTCTGGATCTCTTCCTCACTCTCTCTGCACCTTTCTTGCCCTCTATATCTCTTCCTCACTCTCTCCCCTATTCCTCGCCCTCTGTATCTCTTCCTCACTCTCTCAACTCTCTCGCCCTCTGTATATCTTCCTCACTCTCTCCTCTTTCTCGCCCTCTATATCTCAGTCTCACTCTCTCTGCCCATCTCTCGCCCACTATATCTCTTCCTCACTCTCTCCCCCTCTCACCCTCTGTATCTCTTCCTCACTCTCTCCCCTCTCTCACCCTCTGTATCTCTTCCTCACTCTCTCTGCCTCTCTCTCGCCCTCTATATCTCTTCCTCACTCTCTCCCCTCTCTCGCCCTCTATATCTCTTCCTCACTCTTTCCCCTCTCTCACCCTATGTATCTCTTCCTCACTCTCTCTCCAATCTCTCGCCCTCTGTATCTCTTCATCACTCTCTCTCCACTCTCTCGTCCTTTATATCTCTTCCTCACTCTCTCTCCCAGTCTCACCCTTTGTATCTCTTCCTCACTCTCTCTCCCAGTCTCACCCTTTGTATCTCTTCCTCACACTCTCCCATCTCTCGCCCTCTTTATCTCTTCCTCACTCTCTCTGCCTCTCTCTCGCCCTCTGTATCTCTTCCTCACTCTCTCTGCCCCCTCACACTCTGTATCTTTTCCTCACTCTCACTCCACTCTCTCGTCCTCTGTTTCTCTTCCTCATTCTCTCTCCACTCTCTCACCCTCTATATCTCTTCCTCACTCTTTCAGCCTCTCTCTCACCCTTTGTATATTTTTCTCACACTCTCCCCTCTCTCGCCTGTGTATCTCTTCTTCACTCTCTCCACTCTCTCGCCCTCTGTATCTCTTCCTCACTCTCTCTGCACCTTTCTAGCCCTCTATATCTCTTCCTCACTCTCTTTTCGCTCTCGCCCTCTGTATCTCTTCCTCACTCTCTCCTCTCTCTTACCCTCTATATCTCTTTCTTACTCTCTCTGCCCCGCTCTCGCCCTCTGTATGTCTTACTCATTCTCTCCCCTCTCTCGCCTTCTATAACTCTTCCTCACTCTCTCTCCGCTCCCGCCCTCTGTATCTCTTCCTTACTCTCTCCCCTCTCTCGCCCTCTGTATCTCTCCCTCACACTCTCCCCTCTCTCGCCCTCTGTATCTGTTCCTCATTCTCTCCCCTCTCTCGCCCTCTGTATCTCTTCCTCACTCTCTCCCCTCTCTCACCCTCTGTATCTCTTCCTCACTATATCTGCACATTTCTCGCCCTCTATATCTCTTCCTCACTCTCTCCTCTTTCTCGCCCTCTGTATCTCTTCTTCACTCTCTCCTCTCGCTCGCCCTCTATATCTCTTACTTACTCTCTCTGCCCCTCCATCGCCCTCTTTATCTCTTCCTCACTCTCTCCCCTCTCTCACCCTCTGTATCTCTTCCTCACTCTCTCTCCTCTCTTGCCCTCTGTATGTCTTCTTCACTCTCTCCCCTCTCTCACCCTTTGTTTCTCTTCCTCACTTTCTCCCCTCTCTCGCCCTCTATATCTCTTCCTCACTCTCTCTGCCTTTCTCTCGCCCTCTGTATCTGTTCCTCACATTCTCCCCTCTCTCGCCCTCTGTATCTCTTCATCACTCTCTCTCCACTCTCTCGCCCTTTATATCTCTTCCTCACTCTCTCTCCCAGTCTCACCCTTTGTATCTCTTCCTCACACTCTCCCATCTCTCGCCCTCTTTATCTCTTCCTCACTCTCTCTGCCTCTCTCTCGCCCTCTGTATCTCTTCCTCACTCTCTCTGCCCCCTCACACTCTGTATCTTTTCCTCATTCTCTCTCCACTCTCTCACCCTCTATTTCTCTTCCTCACTCTTTCAGCCTCTCTCTCACCCTTTGTATATTTTTCTCACACTCTCCCCTCTCTCGCCTGTGTATCTCTTCTTCACTCTCTCCACTCTCTCGCCCTCTGTATCTCTTCCTCACTCTCTCTGCACCTTTCTAGCCCTCTATATCTCTTCCTCACTCTCTTTTCGCTCTCGCCCTCTGTATCTCTTCCTCACTCTCTCCTCTCTCTTACCCTCTATATCTCTTTCTTACTCTCTCTGCCCCGCTCTCGCCCTCTGTATGTCTTACTCATTCTCTCCCCTCTCTCGCCTTCTATAACTCTTCCTCACTCTCTCTCCGCTCCCGCCCTCTGTATCTCTTCCTTACTCTCTCCCCTCTCTCGCCCTCTGTATCTCTCCCTCACACTCTCCCCTCTCTCGCCATCTGTATCTGTTCCTCATTCTCTCCCCTCTCTCGCCCTCTGTATCTCTTCCTCACTCTCTCCCCTCTCTCACCCTCTGTATCTCTTCCTCACTATATCTGCACATTTCTCGCCCTCTATATCTCTTCCTCACTCTCTCCTCTTTCTCGCCCTCTGTATCTCTTCTTCACTCTCTCCTCTCGCTCGCCCTCTATATCTCTTACTTACTCTCTCTGCCCCTCCATCGCCCTCTTTATCTCTTCCTCACTCTCTCCCCTCTCTCACCCTCTGTATCTCTTCCTCACTCTCTCTCCTCTCTTGCCCTCTGTATGTCTTCTTCACTCTCTCCCCTCTCTCACCCTTTGTTTCTCTTCCTCACTTTCTCCCCTCTCTCGCCCTCTATATCTCTTCCTCACTCTCTCTGCCTTTCTCTCGCCCTCTGTATCTGTTCCTCACATTCTCCCTGCTCTCGCCCTCTGTATCTCTTCCTCACTCTCTCTGCTCCTCTCTCGCCTTTTCTATCTCTTCCTCACTCTCTCCCGTCCCTCACCCTCTGTATCTCTTCCTCACTCTCTCTCTCTACTCTCTCACCCTTTGTATCTCTTCCTCACACTCTCCCCTCTCTCACCCTCTGTATCTCTTCCTCACTCTCTCTGCCTCTCTCTCGCCCTCTATATCTCTTCCTCATTCTCTCCCCTATTCCTCGCCCTCTGTATTTCTTCCTCACTCTCTCCTCTTTCTCGCCCTCTATATCTCAGTCTCACTCTCTCTGCCCCCCTCTCGCCCACTATATCTCTTCCTCACTCTCTCCCCCTCTCACCCTCTGTATCTCTTCCTCACTCTCTCCCCTCTCTCACCCTCTGTATCTCTTCCTCACTCTCTCTGCATCTCTCTCGCCCTCTATATCTCTTCCTCACTCTCTCCCCTCTCTCGCCCTCTATATCTCTTCCTCACTCTTTCCCCTCTCTCACCCTATGTATCTCTTCCTCACTCTCTCTACAATCTCTCACCCTCTGTATCTCTTCATCACTCTCTCTCCACTCTCTCGCCCTTTATATCTCTTCCTCACTCTCTCTCCCAGTCTCACCCTTTGTATCTCTTCCTCACACTCTCCCATCTCTCGCCCTCTTTATCTCTTCCTCACTCTCTCTGCGTCTCTCTCGCCCTCTGTATCTCTTCCTCACTCTCTCTGCCCCCCTCGCACTCTGTATCTTTTCCTCACTCTCACTCCACTCTCTCGTCCTCTGTTTCTCTTCCTCATTCTCTCTCCACTCTCTCGCCCTCTATATCTCTTCCTCACTCTTTCAGCCTCTCTCTCACCCTTTGTATATTTTTCTCACACTCTCCCCTCTCTCGCCTGTGTATCTCTTCTTCCCTCTCTCCCCTCTCTCGCCCTCTGTATCTCTTCCTCACTCTCTCTGCTCCTTTCTAGCCTTCTATATCTCTTCCTCGCTCTCTTCTCGCTCTCGCCCTCTGTATCTCTTCCTCACTCTCTCCTCTCTCTTACCCTCTATATCTCTTTCTTACTCTCTCTGCCCCGCTCTCGCCCTCTGTATGTCTTCCTCATTCTCTCCCCTCTCTCGCCTTCTATAACTCTTCCTCACTCTCTCTCCTCTTCCGCCCTCTGTATCTCTTCCTTACTCTCTCCCCTCTCTCGCCCTCTGTATCTCTTCCTCACACTCTCCCCTCTCTCGCCCTCTGTATCTCTTCCTCACTTTCTCCCTTCTCTCACCCTCTGTATCTCTTCCTCACTCTCTCCCCCCTCTTTCGTCCTTTGTATCTCTTCCTCACTCTCTCCTCTCTCTCGCCCTCTATATCTCTTCCTCACTCTCTCCTCTTTCTCGCCCTCTGTATCTCTTCCTCACTCTCTCCTCTCGCTCGCCCTCTATATCTCTTACTTACTCTCTCTGCCCCTCCATCGCCCTCTTTATCTCTTCCTCACTCTCTCCCCTCTCTCACCCTCCGTATCTCTTCTAAACTCTCTCTCCTCTCTTGCCCTCTGTATGTCTTCTTCACTCTCTCCCCTCTCTCACCCTTTGTTTCTCTTCCTCACTTTCTCCCCTCTCTCGCCCTCTATATCTCTTCCTCACTCTCTCTGCCTTTCTCTTGCCCTCTGTATCTCTTCCTCACATTCTCCCTGCTTTCGCCCTCTGTATCTCTTCCTCACTCTCTCTGCTCCTCTCTCGCCCTTTCTATCTCTTCCTCACTCTCTCCTGTCCCTCACCCTCTGTATCTCTTCCTCACTCTCTCTCTCTACTCTCTCACCCTTTGTATCTCTTCCTCACACTCTCCCCTCTCTCTTCCTCACTATATCTGCACATTTCTCGCCCTCTATATCTCTTCCTCACTCTCTCCTCTTTCTCGCCCTCTGTATCTCTTCCTCACTCTCTCCTCTCGCTCGCCCTCTATATCTCTTACTTACTCTCTCTGCCCCTCTGTATCTCTTCCTCACTCTCTCTGCCTCTCTCTCGCCCTCTATATCTCTTCCTCACTCTCTCCCCTATTCCTTGCCCTCTGTATCTCTTCCTCACTCTCTCCTCTTTCTCGCCCTCTATATCTCAGTCTCACTCTCTCTGCCCATCTCTCGCCCACTATATCTCTTCCTCACTCTCTCCCCCTCTCACCCTCTGTATCTCTTCCTCACTCTCTCCCCTCTCTCACCCTCTGTATCTCTTCCTCACTCTCTTTGCCTCTCTCTCGCCCTCTATATCTCTTCCTCACGCTCTCCCCTCTCTCGCCCTCTATATCTCTTCCTCACTCTTTCCCCTCTCTCACCCTATGTATCTCTTCCTCACTCTCTCTCCAATCTCTCGCCCTCTGTATCTCTTCATCACTCTCTCTCCACTCTCTCGTCCTTTATATCTCTTCCTCACTCTCTCTCCCAGTCTCACCCTTTGTATCTCTTCCTCACACTCTCCCATCTCTCGCCCTCTTTATCTCTTCCTCACTCTCTCTGCCTCTCTCTCGCCCTCTGTATCTCTTCCTCACTCTCTCTGCCCCCCTTGCACTCTGTATCTTTTCCTCACTCTCACTCCACTCTCTCGTCCTCTGTTTCTCTTCCTCATTCTCTCTCCACTCTCTCACCCTCTATATCTCTTCCTCACTCTTTCAGCCTCTCTCTCACCCTTTGTATATTTTTCTCACACTCTCCCCTCACTCGCCTGTGTATCTCTTCTTCACTCTCTCCCCTCTCTCGCCCTCTGTATCTCTTCCTCACTCTCTCTGCACCTTTCTAGCCCTCTATATCTCTTCCTCACTCTCTTTTCGCTCTCGCCCTCTGTATCTCTTCCTCACTCTCTCCTCCCTCTTACCCTCTATATCTCTTTCTTACTCTCTCTGCCCCGCTCTCGCCCTCTGTATGTCTTCCTCATTCTCTCCCCTCTCTCGCCTTCTATAACTCTTCCTCACTCTCTCTCCGCTCCCGCCCTCTGTATCTCTTCCTTACTCTCTCCCCTCTCTCTCCCTCTGTATCTCTTCCTCACACTCTCCCCTCTCTCGCCCTCTGTATCTGTTCCTCATTCTCTCCCCTCTCTCGCCCTCTGTATCTCTTCCTCACTCTCTCACCCTCTGTATCTCTTCCTCACTATATCTGCACATTTCTCGCCCTCTATATCTCTTCCTCACTCTCTCCTCTTTCTCGCCCTCTGTATCTCTTCCTCACTCTCTCCTCTCGCTCGCCCTCTATATCTCTTACTTACTCTCTCTGCCCCTCCATCGCCCTCTTTATCTCTTCCTCACTCTCTCCCCTCTCTCACCCTCCGTATCTCTTCCTCACTCTCTCTCCTCTCTTGCCCTCTGTATGTCTTCTTCACTCTCTCCCCTCTCTCACCCTTTGTTTCTCTTCCTCACTTTCTCCCCTCTCTCGCCCTCTATATATCTTCCTCACTCTCTCTGCCTTTCTCTTGCCCTCTGTATCTCTTCCTCACATTCTCCCTGCTCTCGCCCTCTGTATCTCTTCCTCACTCTCTCTGCTCCTCTCTCGCCTTTTCTATCTCTTCCTCACTCTCTCCCGTCCCTCACTCTCTGTATCTCTTCCTCACTCTCTCTCTCTACTCTCTCACCCTTTGTATCTCTTCCTCACACTCTCCCCTCTCTCACCCTCTGTATCTCTTCCTCACTCTCTCTGCCTCTCTCTCGCCCTCTATATCTCTTCCTCACTCTCTCCCCTATTCCTTGCCCTCTGTATCTCTTCCTAACTCTCTCCTCTTTCTCGCCCTCTATATCTCAGTCTCACTCTCTCTGCCCCCCTCTCGCCCACTATATCTCTTCCTCACTCTCTCCCCCTCTCACCCTCTGTATCTCTTCCTCACTCTCTCCCCTCTCTCACCCTCTGTATCTCTTCCTCACTCTCTCTGCCTCTCTCTCGCCCTCTATATCTCTTCCTCACTCTTTCCCCTCTCTCACCCTATGTATCTCTTCCTCACTCTCTCTCCAATCTCTCACCCTCTGTATCTCTTCATCACTCTCTCTCCACTCTCTCGCCCTTTATATCTCTTCCTCACTCTCTCTCCCAGTCTCACCCTTTGTATCTCTTCCTCACACTCTCCCATCTCTCGCCCTCTTTATCTCTTCCTCACTCTCTCTGCCTCTCTCTCGCCCTCTGTATCTCTTCCTCACTCTCTCTGCCCCCCTTGCACTCTGTATCTTTTCCTCACTCTCACTCCACTCTCTCGTCCTCTGTTTCTCTTCCTCATTGTCTCTCCACTCTCTCGCCCTCTATATCTCCTCCTCACTCTTTCAGCCTCTCTCTCACCCTTTGTATATTTTTCTCACACTCTCCCCTCTCTCGCCTGTGTATCTCTTCTTCCCTCTCTCCCCTCTCTCGCCCTCTGTATCTCTTCCTCACTCTCTCTGCTCCTTTCTAGCCCTCTATATCTCTTCCTCGCTCTCTTCTCGCTCTCGCCCTCTGTATCTCTTCCTCACTCTCTCCTCTCTCTTACCCTCTATATCTCTTTCTTACTCTCTCTGCCCCGCTCTCGCCCTCTGTATGTCTTCCTCATTCTCTCCCCTCTCTCGCCTTCTATAACTCTTCCTCACTCTCCTCTCCCGCCCTCTGTATCTCTTCCTTACTCTCTCCCCTCTCTCGCCCTCTGTATCTCTTCCTCACACTCTCCTCTCTCTCGCCCTCTGTATCTCTTCCTCACTTTCTCCCTTCTCTCACCCTCTGTATCTCTTCCTCACTCTCTCCCCCCTCTTTCGCCCTTTGTATCTCTTCCTCACTCTCTCCTCTCTCTCGCCCTCTGTATATCTTCCTCACTCTCTCCTCTTTCTCGACCTCTATATCTCGTTCTTACTCTCTATGTCCCTCTCTCACCCTTTCAATCTCTTCCTCACTCTCTCCCCTCTCTCGCCCTCTGTATCTCTTCCTCACTCTCTCTGCCCCTCCCTCGCCTTCTGTATCTCTTCCTCACTCTCTCTGCCTCTCTCTCACCCTTTGTATCTCTTCCTCACACTCTCCCCTCTCTCGCCCTCTGTATCTGTTCCTCATTCTCTCCCCTCTCTCGCCCGCTGTATCTCTTCCTCACTCTCTCCCCTCTCTCACCCTCTGTATCTCTTCCTCACTATATCTGCACATTTCTCGCCCTCTATATCTCTTCCTCACTCTCTCCTCTTTCTCGCCCTCTGTATCTCTTCCTCACTCTCTCCTCTCGCTCGCCCTCTATATCTCTTACTTACTCTCTCTGCCCCTCCATCGCCCTCTTTATCTCTTCCTCACTCTCTCCCCTCTCTCACCCTCCGTATCTCTTCCTCACTCTCTTTCCTCTCTTGCCCTCTGTATGTCTTCTTCACTCTCTCCCCTCTCTCACCCTTTGTTTCTCTTCCTCACTTTCTCCCCTCTCTCGCCCTCTATATCTCTTCCTCACTCTCTCTGCCTTTCTCTCGCCCTCTGTATCTCTTCCTCACATTCTCCCTGCTCTCGCCCTCTGTATCTCTTCCTCACTCTCTCTGCTCCTCTCTCGCCCTTTGTATCTCTTCCTCACTCTCTCCCGTCCCTCGCCCTCTGTTTCTCTTCCTCACTTTCTCCCCTCTCTCGCCCTCTATATCTCTTCCTCACTCTCTCTGCCTCTCTCTCGCCCTCTGTATCTCTTCCTCACACTCTCCCCTCTCTCGCCCTCTGTATCTCTTCCTCACTTTCTCCCTTCTCTCACCCTCTGTATCTCTTCCTCACTCTCTCCCCCCTCTTTCGCCCTTTGTATCTCTTCCTCACTCTCTCTGCCCCTCTCTCGCCCTCTGGATCTCTTCCTCACTCTCTCTGCACCTTTCTTGCCCTCTATATCTCTTCCTCACTCTCTCCCCTATTCCTCGCCCTCTGTATCTCTTCCTCACTCTCTCAACTCTCTCGCCCTCTGTATATCTTCCTCACTCTCTCCTCTTTCTCGCCCTCTATATCTCGTTCTTACTCTCTCTGTCCCTCTCTAACCCTCTGTATCTCTTCCTCACTCTCTCTCTCTACTCTCTCACCCTTTGTATCTCTTCCTCACACTCTCCCCTCTCTGGCCGTTTGTATCTCTTCCTCACTCTCTCCTCTTTCTCGCCCTCTATATCTCGTTCTTACTCTCTCTGTCCCTCTCTAACCCTCTGTATCTCTTCCTCACTCTCTCTGCCTCTCTCTCACCCTTTGTATCTCTTTCTCACACTCTCCTCTCTCTCGCCCTCTGTATCTCTTCCTCACTCTCTCCACTATCTCGCCCTCTGTATCTCTTCCTCTCTCTCTCGCCACTCTCTCTTACCCTCTGCATCTCTTCCTCACTCTCTTTGCCTCTCTCTCACCCTTTGTATCTCTTCCTCACACTCTTCCCTCTCTCGCCCTCTGTATCTCTTCATCATTCTCTCCCCTCTCTCGCCCTCTGTATCTCTTCCTCACTCTCTCCTCTTTCTCGCCCTCTGTATCTCTTCCTCACTCTCTCCTCTCGCTCGCCCTCTATATCTTACTTACTCTCTCTGCCCCCCCATCGCCCTCCTTATCTCTTCCTCACTCTCTCCACTCGCTCACCCTCTATGTCGCTTTCACTCTCTCCCCCCTCTCTCACACTCTGTATCTCTTCCTCACACTCTCCCCTCTCTCGCCCTCTGTTTCTCTTCCTCACTCTCTCTACTCCTCTCTCACCCTCTGTATCTCTTCCTCACTCTCTCCCTTCCCTCGCCCTCTGTATCTCTTCCTCTCTCTCTCCCCTCTCTCGCCCTCTGTATCTCTTCCTCACTCTCTCCTCTTTCTCGCCCTCTGTATCTCTTCCTCACTCTCTCCTCTCGCTCGCCCTCTATATCTCTTACTTACTCTCTCTGCCCCCCCATCGCCCTCCTTATCTCTTCCTCACTCTCTCCACTCGCTCACCCTCTATTTCGCTTTCACTCTCTCCCCCCTTTCTCACCCTCTGTATCTCTTCCTCACTCTCTCCCCTCTCGCCCTCCGTATCTCTTCCTCACTCTCTCTCCTCTCTTGCCCTCTGTATGTCTTCCTCACACTCTCCCCTCTCTCGCCCTCTGTATCTCTTCCTCACTCTCTATGCTCCCCTCTCTCGCCTTCTATATCTCTTCCTCACACTCTCCCCTCTCTCGCCCTCTGTTTCTCTTACTCACTCTCTCTACTCCTCTCTCACCCTCTGTATCTCTTCCTCACTCTCTCCCTTCCCTCGCCCTCTGTATCTCTTCCTCTCTCTCTCCCCTCTCTCGCCCTTTGTATCCCTTTCTCACTCTCTCTGCGCCTCTCTCGCTCTCACCATCTCTTCCTCTATCTCGCTACTCTCGCCCTGTCTGTTTCTTTCTCACTCGCTCTTCCCTCTCTTAAAATCTAGATATCTTTCTCCTTCCTCTCTTTTTCATCTCTTCTTTACTCTCTCACACCCATATTTTTGACAAACTCTCTGCCTCCATCACGCTTGCTCCCATCTCTCATTATGTACATCTCTTTCTCACTCTCTCTTCTGTCTCGCTCCTGCTTCACTTCCTCACCCTCTTCCCCCTGACTTGCTCTCTGTCTCTCTCTGTCTCTCTCTGTCTCTCTCTGTCTCTCTCTCTGTCTCTCTATGTGTGTCTCTGTCTCTCGCTCTCTCTCTGTCTCTCTCTGTCTCTCTCTATGTTTGTCTCTGTCTCTCACTCTCTCTCTCTGTCTCTGTCTCTCTCTATGTTTGTCTCTGTCTCTCTCTCGCTATGATATGATATAGCATTTGTGCCGCGCCTATACACAAGTGTTTCACTTCCTCTCTCTCTTCCTCCTCGCTTGCTCTCTCCCATCTCGTCAATTACTTTCTGTCCTCTCTCTCTCTGTCTCTCTATGTTTGTCTCTGCCTCTCACTCTCTCTCTCTGTCTCTCTCTGTCTATGTTTGTCTCTGTCTCGCGCTCTCTCTCTCTCTATGTTTGTCTCTGTCTCTCTCTCTCTATGATATGATATGGAATTTGTAACACGCCTATACACAAGTGTTTCACTTCCTATCTCTCTTCCCCCTCACTTGCTCTCTCCCATCTAGTCAATTACTGTCTGTTCTCTGTCTCTCTCTCTCTCTGTCTCTCTATGTTTGTCTCTGTCTCTCACTCTCTCTCTCTGTCTCTCTCTGTCTATGTTTGTCTCTGTCTCGCGCTCTCTCTCTCTCTATGTTTGTCTCTGTCTCTCTCTCGCTATGAGATGATATGGCATTTGTACCGCGCCTACACACAACTGTTTCACTTCCTCTCTCTCTTCCTCCTCGCTTGCTCTCTCCCATCTCGTCAATTACTTTCTGTCCTCTCTCTCTCTGTCTCTCTATGTTTGTCTCTGTCTCTCACTCTCTCTCTCTGTCTATGTTTGTCTCTGTCTCGCGCTCTCTCTCTATGTTTGTCTCTGTCTCTCTCTTGCTATGATATGATATGGCATTGGTAACACGCCTATACACAAGTATTTCACTTCCTCACTCTCTTCCCCATCGCTTGCTCTCTACCATCTCATCAATTACTCTCTCTTCTCTCTCTCTCTCTGTCTCTCTATGTTTGTCTCTGTCTCGTTCTCTCTCTCTCTGTCTCTCTCTCTCTCTATGTTTTTCTCTGTCTCGCGCTCTCTCGCTCTCTATGTTAGTCTCTGTCTCTCTCTCGCTATGATATGATATGAAATTTGTAACACGCCTACACACAACTGTTTCACTTCCTCTCTCTCTTCCTCCTCGCTTGCTCTCTCCCATCTCGTCAATTACTTTCTGTCCTCTCTCTCTCTGTCTCTCTATGTTTGTCTCTGTCTCTCACTCTCTCTCTCTGTCTATGTTTGTCTCTGTCTCGCGCTCTCTCTCTATGTTTGTCTCTGTCTCTCTCTTGCTATGATATGATATGGCATTGGTAACACGCCTATACACAAGTATTTCACTTCCTCACTCTCTTCCCCATCGCTTGCTCTCTACCATCTCATCAATTACTCTCTCTTCTCTCTCTCTCTCTGTCTCTCTATGTTTGTCTCTGTCTCGTTCTCTCTCTCTCTGTCTCTCTCTCTCTCTATGTTTTTCTCTGTCTCGCGCTCTCTCGCTCTCTATGTTAGTCTCTGTCTCTCTCTCGCTATGATATGATATGAAATTTGTAACACGCCTATACACAACTGTTTCACTTCCTATCTCTCTTCCCCCTCACTTGCTCTCTCCCATCTAGTCAATTACTGTCTGTTCTCTGTCTCTCTCTCTCTCTCTGTCTCTCTATGTTTGTCTCTGTCTCTCATTCTCTCTCTCTGTCTCTCTATGTTTGTCTCTCTCTCTCCCTCTCTGTCTCTCTCTCTCTCTATGTTTGTCTCTGACTCTCTCGCGGTCTCTCTCTTGCTGTGATATGATATGGCATTTGTACTGCACCTATACACAAGTGTTTCACTCCCTCACTCTCTTCCCCCTCAATCACTCCCATGTAGTTGTCAATCCCTCCCTGTTCTCTATCTATGTCTCTCGCTCTCTCTCTCACTGTCTCTTCATTACTCTCGCTTTCCCCTCTTTTGCTCTAACCAGGGCTTTCTCCGCCCTTCCTCCCTTCTCAAATTCTCTCTCCTCTTCTCCCACTTTCTCCATGACCTTCCCGTGCTCTCTCTTCCCCTCTCTCTCTCTCTCTCTGTCTCTTCATCACTCTCTTTCCCCCTCGCTGGCGCTATCACTTTCTTCCCTTTGCCCCTCTCCAACGCCCTCTGTCTGCCACTCTCTCCGTGACCTTCTCGTGCTCTCTCTTCCCCACTTTCTCTCTGTCTCTTCATCACTCTCTCTCTCACCCCTCGCTGGCACTATCACGTTCTTCCCCTTGCCCCTCTCCAATGTGCTCTCTCTCTGCCACTCTCTCCCTCTCTCCTTGACATTCTCCTGTCTCCCCCTTTCTCCTTCTCTCCCGTCTTTGTTGCTTGTTTTTTGTGTGCTGCTGCCCTCGTTATTAGACGCCACCCGCGCCCGTTGCCAGCGTGTCTCTCTGTGTCTTTTGTGCATGCAGCGCTTCCATTGTTATCTGTCCACTTTTCTAAACGTCGGTATTCACGGAATCTTTCTCTCTAGTGTTCCCTAAAAGTGCCCTTTCTTCACTGGCTCTCCCGGCTCTTTCCCACGCTCATTCTTCTTAATATTCAAGGCTTAGGTGTAAGAGTCGCTCCCATGAAAAGCTCTCCTTGTCGGGCCCTCTTCCCCGAGGGTATTTCAGAGAGAACTTCAGGGCCCCCCTCGAGCCCCACCCCACTGCACCGTGCTGACAAGTCCTTAAGGGTGCCTGATGCATTCAAAAGCTGAAAGAACATAAGTGTAAGTAGCGGAATTCACCCACACACACAAGGGGGTGTCAGCCCCAGTTCTGAGGGGCTACCCTGGGTGCTTCTCAGCAGGACAGATGTAACACTTGACTATATATATTGGGTGCAGACAGAATTCTTTAGCCTCGCTATTTCAATCGCATCCAACCCCTTCCCACGTGCACAGGAAAAACAAGAGACGCCTAAAATAGAATGAAGTACACATATAAAATGACAAATTCTTCTGCCAGTTAATTAAAAACCATCATACTACATCCATAGTCACCGACAGGCATGTTTCAACACCTTTTGAAAGCAAATCATAGGGATCTTCCTCAGGGCACAACATCCCTCCTGAGCACATTCATTTTGAAATCAGATTATTGACTATCCGCAATGTGACGTAAATATCACACGTTCACGGTGATTTGATGGTTCCTTGGCAACTTTGAGATTATTATCGACATTATAGAATACCTTTAATGTCATTCAATCATATACAGTGACTACAGTGGCAAAATTGTGAGAAACCTCTGAGTAATACTGACAAGTTTGAGGTCACGTTAATTGTTGGTCGATTAATTCAAATTACCACTTAATTCCAGACTTTCATATTCATGTTTTAAAACTTTTGTGTTGTGTTGAGCTTTTCATCCAAGCTTCACATCAACAGCTAATGGTTTAAAAGCCCCTATACTCATATACATGGCTCAGGTTGAAAACATCTTGTTATCATGGCTAAAGCGAGAGCCCGTGCTGGGTTTCTTTGTCTGCAGAAAGAGGTCTTTATCTCAACCCCTTAAGCATCCAATCTGACAATGTGCTGCTCTCCTGAGAGTTCACGATATAATTATTTGCAAAAGCTTTCAGGCACCTACCTCTCTGGCATCAGATACCCCGAGCAACGAAGAAGGACCTCATGCAGGTCACTGAGAGGACCCCCCCAAAGCTGCATCCTTCCCAGAACCATCTCAAGAGCCCTGCAACATCAACGTGCTTCTTTCACATGAACTTGGACATCATTGAGGTCGACTCTGCTTCTCATACAACTCTACACCAACCACGCCCCAGCTCTGGAAAGGGGACAGAGTGCAATTGAGGACATAGAAAAGACCCTGAACTCCTTACCAACTTCTGCCGCATATTCAGACAGGTAAACTCTGCCTTCTAGCCCCCCACCAGTAACTCTCCCGCTGATAACCACACTTAAAAAACTTTGCTCAGGTCTTGGTAAGTGTCTCCAAGACGAAAGTGTGCAATCATTCTTCCAAGTATTACGAGATTATTCCGAAAATACTAGCCACGCTCAGGCCTTACTCCGACATAGGAGGACCTAGTAATTACTCCTTGCAGGAACACATCCCCATTCCAATTTGATACCCCATAGGGCTCAATGGGAATGGGGAGGGAGGTAATAACGGGCAGATTACATCTGGCCCGTTATTGCCTCCCTCTTCACTCGCAGGACCCGGAAAGCACGCTTGGTTTTACCAGGCATGCGATCCGGGTCCCGCGATGGGAAGCTCGTAATTGGCACTCCCGGAATGAAGGGGGCCGGTCCCGTACCGGCCCCCTTCATTACAGGAGCGCCAGCCTTATAATGAGGCCCATTGCGCTGGTGCCAGAGGAGCGAAGTGGTCTAGATGGAGAGTATTTCATGGGATAAAGTTCAAGATAGTGTGGGCCCAGACAGCCTTGTGGATAATGCAGGGGGATTTGAATTTAATCTGTGCAGCAACCAGAATCCAGTGAAAACTTTTTAGAGCAGCAGCAGGAGAGATGCGATCCCTGAGTTTAAGGCCAAGGATAAGTCTTGTTGCCCTATTCTGGATAAGCTGAAGGGATAGCACAGTGAAAGAAGGCAGATACAGGAAGAGGTTGTTACAGTAGTCAAGTCTAGTGAGAACCAGTGCTTGAGTCACATTGAGACTCTGAGTGAAAGTGAGAAAAGGTAGAATTCCTTTGAGAAGGAAGAGCTGATAGTTGGACTTCTTGGCATTGTCCTGAGTGTTAAGGAGGAAGGAGAGAGAGACCGTGACCTTGAAGCCATCTTCATCACTGAGACCTGGTTGAAACCCACCTCCACTCACACACTAGACGTCCTTGTCCCTGATGTCTACATCATCCAACACAGAACAGCCGAAAAAGACAGATGGAGGCATCCCAGTCATCCACAAGACCTAGTGGCCCTGCATCAGACTTGATGTTGACAACATTGGCTCCTTCGAAGTCCTCTCCTGCCACTCCCACTCTCCCTGATGGAAACAGTCACCTGCCATTCCATTTACAGACCACCAACCCAGCACAGACTTCATCGGAGACCTCACCGATCTGGTCACCACCATGTCATTTGTGCATGTCATTGTGCAACACCTTTCTAGGTGACTTCAACCTCCCAGGCAACAAGGCCGCTGAACCAATGAAGGAAGCTCTCCTCAGCCTTCTTGACACATTCAGCTTTACAGAGCAAATGGAAAACCCCACACACGAGAAAGGTAACATCCTTGACCTAATCATCACGCACTGTCTTAACTCCATTACAGCTCTCCTCTCCTGCTTGACGGGTCTGACCACCAAGCTGTGCGTTTCAACATCCTGCACACCACCACAGTGAAGCACTCCCAGTAGCCGTGCCTTTCAACATCCTGCACACCATAGCAGTCAAGCACTCCCAGTACAAACCCATCAGACAAACATTCAGGTTTTTCAAGAACTTCCCCGGGGAAGCCCTCATGGAAGACCTCGCCAACATCCACCTTACATGGAATAAATACCCCCAACCGAACTGCAAATCTCTACTGGAAGCCCTCAACACAACCCTCTCAGCCTCCATTGACCAACACATGCCTCTGAAACAACACTTGTGCAAACTGTTTTTGAAAACATTTTTTGTATTTCTGTTTCAACTAAATGATGACTTTTCACAAAAGTACAAAACATACATAAAAAAATACATGATATAGCATAATATATGTATGTAGAGAACAATATTCTCAAAATTTCCCTTCAGTTCAGTAAAAGAAAAAGAATAAACATATACCATGTGAATGTCGCATTTCACTTACAATGTTTCACAAGATCTCCTCCTGTTAAAACAAAGCAATCATGTGATCATCAATGGGTATGCATATTTATGGCCTACCCTTATCTATAAAGCCCAGGGCTTGAAGTACCCGGATAACTTGGATGGTTAGAGAGAAATCTTCACCTGAAATCAGTCTATCACAGAACATCACAGAGCGCAACATATCTTCTCTATCTAATGCATTGTCTCCTTAGCTCCCATGCACCCCTGCAATACAGCAAGATATGCTTAAGAGACTGGCCAGTATTTTCCTTACACAGAGGGCACCCTATCCCGCTTGCATGACCCTTTCCATGAGACGTTAGGACTTGACTGGTAGAAACAAGATTTAGATGTAGCCTTAGAAATTCATGTCTCCATTTTTTATTGGGGTACTGTCTTAGATATCTTGGAACAATTCCCATTTGCTTATTAATGGTAAGAAAGGATTTTGCCAAGAATAGAGATCCTATTTTATCCATGGTGAGGATCCAATCCACTCTATTCAAAAATATCTCTGTAGTGGATTGGAAATGGGCCCATCAACATCAGGTTCACAATCCAACAGGATTCTCACAACAAGCCAATTTAGCTTTGCCAGGAGCCTCGGGGGTTCGGACCTAATACAGCCTCAATATTTTCATAGACGGAGATCGCCTGTGGGAGTACAATCGATCTGTATAGCGAAAAAATGCACCACTCTACATGCATTTTCATTGAGAAAGCCCGAATTTGAATATTAGTAATAGGGAGGGATAACGGTAAACCCAAAGCCATTTCCCATAGAGAGATCCTCCACTCTTGCGCAATTCATCTCCTAGAGCAGCGGTTTCATATCCATTCCATAAATACCTTTGCGATATAACATTTCAACAGATGTTCCAAGGAAAACTTGCAGTAGGATTTAAGAACTTTCCTCATCTGACTCACTAACCCTTTGCACTTATCGTCTAGATCTAAATTTAGTTTGGTTTGAGTCAGGAAGGCATATAGTTTGAAACCTAAGTAGATCACCTGCTTCACTATAGGGATCTCCTCTTCTCCTAAGACCCATTTTTACATTCCAACCTGTTTCCCCAGCCTTTTGCAGATCATAATGTTTGATTTCTTTGCATTGATCTCAAGTTCGTTTAGCTCTGCATACTTCCAAAGCACTCTTAAAAGGCGTTGCAGGCCTACCGGGAAATAGTCCAGGATGACTATGTCGTCGGCATGAGCCAACCAACTAATGGGACTACCTCAAATTCTTTGGCTGAACAGTGCCACAGGAGCCAGACTTCTGTCTACGCCAGCCAAATAAAGGTTAAAAAGGATAGCAGCTAGCAGGCAGCCCTGTCTTACTCCTCTCTCTACCTACACCGGAATGGACAGGTGACATGCTGCCTTCAATCTTAACCTCAAGAAGATATTGCGCCTCATTAAAAGTATGCTGGTCCGATAACAACAGTGCCAGTAAGCTACCAGCACCATTGTTACCGGACCGGCACACTCCGTGGTCTGCGGGTGGGTGACGTCCCGCCTGCCAGGTCTGACCTGGCGGGTAGAATGGCACCCGTACGCAAACTTTGACGGATGCACTGGCACTGATATACACAGTGCCAGTGCTTCTGTCCTCTCCATTGCCCTTGAGTTCTAAGGGACTCGAATGGGAATGAGGAGTAACTTTTTCTGGCGCCTGGCTTTGGGGAATTACTGGGACCGCTAGGGCTATAATGCCCTGGTAATTTCCAATAGCCAGGTGCCGGTTAAAAAACATGACTCCGGCGACAGCCGTGTCATTTTTACCGGGACGGCTACTGCCTGGGTCGTAATCAGGCCCATTGTCATGGAAGCTTGCTAGTATGACTAAAAGATGTCTTCAAATTCCCCAGCCATCGAGTTTAGCCCAAAAAAGACGCTCTCTACAGACCATATCGAATGCCTTTGATAAGTCAATCCAGGCTCCGTACAGGGCGTGACCTCCCATAAACCATGAATTTTCACTTGCTAAATTCAAAACTAGACCATTCAATGAGGTGGATTGACCACTCCTGAAGCCGATTTCGGCCTGCGATAAGATTTTATGTTTTTTTGACCATTCCTCCAATTCACTATCAGCCCTGAGGAGAACATACTCTCAGCATCTAGGGGAGAGATCGGGTGATAATTCCTTTGATTCGCCCGCTCTCCTGCCATATAGATCTAAATACCTATTGCTCACTTCGAGGATATAGGCAGACGTTTTTCCTTTAAAGTCTCCTCAGATAGAATTCCTAGGACTCTGACCCAAGTTGCTGCATTGCTCTTCATAATAACGTTGGTAAGCCCATTAGGGCCAGATGGCCTTGAGGAGGAGGGTTTAGTGATTTGCTTTAGAATCAGTTTCTACGACATTTCTATCTACAATGGTGCTGCCCACTCTTCCCTTAGGGAAACCATTCAGAGGCTTCCTGTATACAGCAGCAACATGTTCACACCATTCCCTCTCCTATCACATTGCTCAGGGCTAGGGGTTGGGAACTCTTTGATCAGTTAATAAGAGACCAGAAATGTCATGAGTTCCGCTTCCCCAATGCTCTGAGGATCGCGTCCCCATCATTCTGATGAACTGATATTTCTGGTCTCGTATCCAGTGTTTGTATTCCTTCGAGAGAGGTTTTTTTTAACCTGTAGGCCTGCAGCTCCAGTGATGAAGTTATTAGGACCTTTAAAGCTTTTTGGTGGAGTCTCTTTTTCTCCTACTGACCTCTTCATCAAATGAGTGTAAGTGTTGTATACGTCGGACAGTGGCCTGGGCCTCCGGCCGCTCAACTGACCAGAGGACGACTTAAAGGTTTGGTGGTGTGCACTCCAAGCACAACTCTTCATCCTTAATGCCTCCACATCTTATAGATAGATCTGCATTCAACTTCACCCCCCCCTTAAAGCTTAGGAGTCTATCCTTGCCTTCATTTTGACTCACATCAGGGCAGAGACCCATGTGGACCGCAGGTAAAACCCCAGTTATTGATCCAGAAGTTCTCCTGTGGTCAAACTCCCAAATGTGAATCAGGGCGAATAAAAATGGGGACAAAAAAACGAAATCCAATATGGAGCATTATGAACCCCGATTCCAAGTCAAAGCCGGGGGGACATCTCCCCTTATGGCACCATTTTCCATAACCAGATTCCATTAGAACCATTGTTCGCCTTTTACAAACCACTTTTCTTCCCCTGGCTTCCCTTCTGCTTATTGGGGGCAATACACTGTGCATTTAGTGCCCAGCTAGCAGCACCCTAGGTGCCTCTTTGCTCATTCTTATTTCTAGAAGTAGTTCAAGCAACCTTTCCAGCAATGCTTGTAGTTCGGACCATGCTGCATTTCAATAGAGATCACTGCCACTATTGTTTTCTGGATGGTTTTCTGGATGGGATTAAGCCTCACTGGCTGGCTACCCCTCGAATTTATGGGAATCAGGACTACGTCAGAGCAGCAGGAATTACAAACTGCTATTACCAGACCACCTGAGGGTCTGCCACAGTTTTTGTGTGAGGCCATTTGATGAAACGTTGTAAAGGTTCAGTCTCCTGTAACATTAAAAAGTCATGTTGACCAAAAAGGAAGAGTCTCATTTCCTTTTGTACTAAATGAGTGCTCCATGTCACAAATCTCCATTCTTGTGCGGCTAGAGAAAGTCCTCCCTTATGCCTAGTTTCTTGAACACTAGATTTAAAATCTCGGTCTTCATTGACCGGTTGTGTGTGGCTGGGTCTCGTTTTTTGAGGGAGTAGCCAACCAATCTGTGTCTAATTCAAGCTCCCCTGTGGCCTCTTTAGTTCTATCTCTGAACATCTCGTTGAAACTTCATAATTCCTTTTATTTAGATCTTGTCTCGCCTCTCAGATCACATCCGCTGCCGATTTGGACTTCAAGCCTATTTCCAGTATGGTCACGAAATCTTACTCAAAGTAATCAGTCAAATTCAATTTACTCACTGGAAAATAAAAATAGGTCCGGGATTGTCTTGAACAATGTTAAAAAGGCACTGCGATTCAGGGCCCTATGTTCTCCCCTCTTTTTTGTTGATTTAAACCAAAGCCTCGGGATGGCATAAGGGTGCAAACCCCTGTCCGCCAGTTCTCCTCTCTGGTTCTGATCGGGTGGGGTGGTTATCCTCCCGAGGGCTTCATTAACTGACTGTACTTTATCGGTCTGGAATTTTCCCTCATGAAGATCAGAATTAACTTGATGTGGTTCTCTGGTTGGATGGTCAGTGGACTCAGGGTTCTATTTTAGGGCCACCCCCCCAGGGGCCTTATGTCTGTATACCAATGCCTTCTTTCACCTGCACATTGCCGGTTGAATTCACTCGAGCCACTTCTTGCACCGGGGGGGTGATCAGCCCTCACCTGCATCTCCACCTCTGAATATTTACTGCCATTAGAGGAGGAGTGCCTCCTATGGTTCTTAGAGCATTTTTTTAGATAGCTTTTTGGTTTGGGTGCCACTAAGACAGGGTTGGATAGTTATTGTATGGAGCGCGTTGTCATGGAGTTGTTATTCTTCCTGATTTCTTTCTTCTTAGGTTTAGGAACTTACTCTGATGCAGTGCGGTTCCCTGTTCTTCCTTTCCATTTTTTTTATCTTAATTTTATTCCCTTTTAGAGGGGCATGAGCAGCAGAAGTAGGTGTTCCATTAGGATCCAACCTCGTAGGCTATACCTCTTTAGAGGGAGCTTTGCCAAATCCTGCATCTCACTCACTTTCCACCACATGCGCCAAACACCTAAATTCCTCCAAAACTGAATCCGATAACGGGGTGTTATAAAAGATTGCGATTGCAGAATTTTCTGACGGCTCCTCTAACCTTGTTAAGCGATTTTCAATGGGCTCTATTTGTCGTCAACTCTGGAGCTTGGCATTTGTCCAGAATCTCATCCAATTTATCAGGGCCTCTGAAGTTAAGTCCTTGTTCGACTGATTGTCCACCTCCGATTTCAACCCCTGAATGTTTGTCGTTATGGTGCTGTTTATTACAGTTCGTAAATCTGTTAGAGAGGAGTCACAGTCCCCCAAGTCCTGTGTAAGTTCCATTAGGATCCCTGAATGAGTCTGAATTTCTGCTTTTAGTAGATCAAAAACATTCACCAACTAATTCAAAACAAAATTCAAAGCTTGAAGTGTCCCCTCCATCACCATAGCCCCTGACTGTTTTCCATGGATGTTTGTCTGGAAGCAGAGTCTGGTTCCTGTTGAAAAGTCTGAAGTGGGTCAGAGGTCAGGATCGGGCTCAGGTGGAACAACAGATTGATGTGCTGTCTCTAGAGTGGGGGGCTCTTCTTTCCTGCATTCCTCTCCAGAGTCTCAAAGACTGGTCTCCTTCCACCCTCTCTTCCAACTCCAGGAGGTTTGCTTCATTCCCTGTGCCCATGGGCACCCAGTCTCCCAAGCTCCTACCTCTAATCTTTCTGGGAAAGGCGACCTGTATTTGGCGTTTAATGGTGGTGGTCGTTGTGTAGATTCAAGACTGGGCAGAAGAAGAGTCCTTTGCCGTTGTTTTGGAGGAGTCGCCCCCCCCTTTCTCTGGATGACTGGGGG
This sequence comes from Ambystoma mexicanum, assembly GCF_040938575.1. NCBI lineage: Eukaryota > Metazoa > Chordata > Amphibia > Caudata > Ambystomatidae > Ambystoma > Ambystoma mexicanum. Next base: position 1,513,129,665 of record NC_090922.1, read on the forward strand.
GCGACATGTCTTCAGCCCTTATCTGGTCAGGTTGTTGAATACCCTGCTGCCGAGAGGATATCATGTTTCTTGCCTTGAATTAGACACACTCTGATGCATCTGTGCTTGAATTTGACCATTTTTGATCACTGCCTGTTGTTGTGGCGGTGGACATTCAATTCTTAGCTCCACATGTGGACCATCACCCTGCTCTGTAGGAAATAGATAGAGGCCCTGCATCTTGTTTTCAGACAGTAGACAAAGGGAGGACGTGTCACACAGGGGCGCAGAGACTCAGGGATTTTGCAGTTGAAACTCTTGGCAACTATAGACAAGGTCTTTTGGGGAACCTTGTTCAAAACACACACGCTTCCTCGCCCCCTACTTGGATGAGACGTGGACAGTGGACAGTGGTGAGTTCAAGGGGGATGGTGAATGATGAAGGGCCGCAGACGGCTAGCTCAATCGCCTCTCATCCAATAATCCCCAGAATAAGTCTATTGAAAGTCAGTGCAAACTCACTGCATCCACTTTGGACCTGTTTGAGTACGCTTACGTGGTGTTCAAGGTCCTTTCTCCACTGCCAAGAATAAGTCATTGTCATACGTGTTATAGTCCCTAGCAGCCCTTGAGCCCTCGATCCCACGGGCAACTCTGCCTCCACTTCTACTCCACGCTCTGTGGGGTTTAGAGGCTGTGAATCCTTGCAATCAGCAGATCACACCTCTGGCACAATGATCACAGAGAATAGACTCTGGGACAGCACAGCACCTGAAAACTGAAACCGTCAGCACCCTGATACACGCAATAATTCAACCTCAGCAAAGGAGAATTCAGGAAAAAAGAGAAAACTTGGAACTGCTCCAGTACCGCATCTGACCTGGCGCTCCTCAAGGAACTCTGAGCAACCTGCTGACAACTATTACACAGCAAAGGTGTCCTACTATCAGAATACCATAGCAGAAGACAACAAAACCAGAGCCCTCTTCAAAGCGGTCAAGCCCTCTGTAACCCAGCTACTCGACCCTGCCATACCACACTCCATCGACAAATCCACTGCCATCAACACCTACTTCATCAACAATATAGACACCAATCCACAGACCCACCTAACGTCCCTCGTCACAAAATCTACACATCCTGGACAACATTCAAGACACTATCAACAGAGGACCAGGTAGAAACCCTGGCAGCCCTCAAAGCCACATCGTATACAGATGAGATCCTCCCAGCATCCATCCTCAAGACCCTCCCCAAAGAAGCTCTACATCCCTACCTGGTGATCCTCAACAGCTGCCTAACACAAGGCACCTTCCCATCAACTGTAAGAACAGGACAAATCCTCCCTCTACTAAAGACATCCTTTCTGGATCCTGGCAACCTAGGTAACTACCACCCCATCTCCCATCTTCCCTTCCTTTCTAATATCATTTAGAAACCACTAGCCGTACAACTGCAGCAAAACATCGACACCAACAATCGCCACCAAACCTACCAATCTGGATACAGACCCAGATAAAACACAGAGACGGCAACCATACTGGTGGTGATGACGCCCTCAACATCCTTCACAACGGCCACCCCTGCCTCCTGTTTCTTCTCTGCTGCTTTTCGACACAGTCGAACAGCAGGCCCTTATGGACACCCTACATCAGTGAATGGGGATCAGCAACCTTGTCCTACACTGGTTCAATTTCTACCTTGCCAATCACCAGCAGTTTGTTTAGAAGGACTGTTCTAGTTCTTTTTTTATTGCATTTTAGCTGAATGTAATCAACTTTTTTCAATTCACAATTACGAACAATACATATTACATTCAACATTTTACATTTTACAGAAGAAATAAAGGGTTACATTATTTACATAAAAGGCAAAAGAATCCAAAAATGAATTGTCAATGTAAAATCAATATAAAACAGAAACAATTTAAAACCATACTATTGCTATAATCGTATATCCATCTTGTGTTAACGGAATGATGGGTTTCTGAATATATTAGTTCATACAGCAGGTGTTTTCAGTATGTCGGTAAATCATTATCATTTTCATACAGATTTAGGGATTTAAGAAAATTCACTGCAGCTATTATTAAGCTCATATTAGGTGAGCTAGTGATGCAAGCCCATCTACGTTTAGGTGTCACACTTGCAATTGAAAACATATGCTTCTCAAAAAACTTGTTTCTCGAGCTGACAAGTGCTGAACATTCTGTAATGATGTGTTCTAGGGTTTCTTTTATTACAGAGTTCTTACAAAATCTACAGAAATTCTCTGCATCGCTGATTTTCCTACGTTGGGCTAAGACATCAAGTATGAGCCACAAATTAAGCCTCACTCTTAGAATAGCCAGGCGTATTTGCGGGGAAGGAGCTTTAGATAGATAAGGCTCAACAATCCCTATCTTCTTATCACCAACGCATTGGCTAATAAAATGTTTATATTGAAGACATATTGAGCGTGTATTGATCTCTGTTCTAGTTCATCAATGCTATCCGTCACCTCTGTTGTCCTGTAGGGTTCCTTCCTCTCCCCAATGATCTTCAATCTATAGATAGAGCTGGTGGGATCCCTCCTAGCCACACACAACATCCATATCCACCAATATGCCAATGACACACAGCTATACCTCAATATCGACTCCGTCAAGGACATCCACAGGCTCAAAACCTGCCTCTCTCTGATCCAGTCATGGATGTCCACTATATACTTAAAGTTCAAACTCTTCCAAGACTGAATTCCAACAACATAGACATGCAGACCTGGCTGTTAACCATAAACTCTGTGGGCTTCACACCCGGACTCACCTCCTGCACAAAACCCCTTGGGTTCCACACAGCAAACACCTCTACTTCAAGACACACATAGCTAAGAAAACTCAGACAGCTTGATCATCTCACCCTTCTGCAGAAAGTTAAGCCCTTCCTGCCTCGGGACAGCTTTAGATCCACCGCTCAAGCACTGGTCCAATCCCATCTGGATGGGCGCAATGCACTTCTCGAAGGTCTCCTGTCGTCCGCCTTTGTGCTCGAGAAGTGTCCTATGCGCAGCCGCACACCTCATTAAGGGTCTACGCGGACACAAACTCATCACCCCGGCCCTCATCGACCTTCACTGCTCCCACTGCATGCCCAAAGAACCTTCAAGTCTTGCTGCATAATCTATAGGGCAGTCACTCTCAAGTCACCCAGCTACCTCGCGGAGAAACTCAGCATCTCCAGCGGACAGCGCACCTTTAGAAGCCAGGACACGTGCAGACCTGAAACCCGCTGCTGCTAAAAGGAAAGGACCAGAAAACAAGCCTTCACAGCCTACGCCCCGAGATTATGAATCCGCCTGATCGTCAGCATCAGACTCGCCCCCACTCTCCAACATGGAGAACTCAAAAACAACCTCTTTAAGGAGTCTCTCCACCTCAACACCTTGGTCATCACTTTGCCCGTTGCTCCACCTGACGGGCTAGACACTGTCGGCCACTCGCCTCCCCGCCACCCAGTAAAGCTGCACTCCTCCTCTGTGTCCCTCTGTATCCTACTCCCGCTGTATATCTGTTCTGGTGTCACCTCTGTAGAGCGCTCCGTTATGTATCTGTATTATTGTATACGTCAGTAAAGCGCTCCATTGCTTCTCCAAACGCAGCTCGCAGCTACTAGGCTATGTTCAAAGCAAGACGAGCGCTGCAGGCAACTCCCCTCACACTTTCCCTCAAGGTTTCGTTTGCAATCCTCTTCTCCCACGCCATCTCCTCTCTTCCACACTTCTGCATGTGGGGGAGGAGGGTCTCCCTCCCTTCACTCTGGCCTATAACTTGAACACTGGGTCATTGCCGGCCGATCAAGCCCACCATCGCATGTGTCACTGCTTAATTTAGCACAGAGCGGTGGATAACGACTGGCGCCTCGGCCAATCGGTTTGAGGAGCAACTGTGCGGAACTGCGTGGTATTTATCAACCGGTCCTCAGGGCTGCGCAGAATGCGCACATCACGGCGATCAGTCCCGCAGCTCTGCTTGAATGATTTCCTTTCAAGATGTGTGCCCGGCGCGAGGACGCACACATCAAAGCGGCGCCGCACTTCATGTTTCCTGCCTAAATAGCTTTCGAAAGGATTTACAGCAGCTGGAACATGTCTCCCCTCGAGGCGCTGCCGTTCCTCCTATTCCATCACTGCGCGTTTCCCCAGACACATGCCGCCCGCGTCTCCTGTTGCCGCCCTTTACTCGATTTTAAGTGGTAAAACGATGCAAGTCTCGGCTCTGCCGACAGGTGTGAAAGTGCACCCGCTACATGCGGCTGTCCCTTGGCCGCAGACGGTGACGTCGGCAGAGGAAGTCCTTTCCAGCCGCCTGCTGCTAGTGAAGGGGGAGTAGTACTCAGGTAACAGGCCTGGGCAGGGGTGGGCGAATTATCTCACTCACTGGGAATTGGCTGGGAATCCACCGTCCCCACTGATGTTCACCCCCTCATGACGTCACAGCCGAAATGACACATTCATTGGAAATAGTTCGATAGAGAAACAGATTTTTGGGGGTTTCACACATTATGTTATTTCTGAATGGTGTCCCCTTTTTTCGTGAATTGGGCAAAGTCATATTTAAAGTGGAAGGGCCCAAGTTTATTTCACCCACCCCTGGCCAAGAGTGCCAAGCAAAGCTTTAAGGCACTCGCTGGTCAGGAGGGACTCAGTGAAATACTTCTCATTGGGGTCGTGGTACCCCCAGGTGGCTGTGAGTACCCGCCTGCTGTAGCAAGCATTGGGTGGTGTGTTATTGCCTATTATTTGCAGGAGGAACCCTACGCGTCTCTCTGACGCTTGACTGAGGAAGACTGCGGCAACTACTTGTATGATGGGAGAGAACGGAGCAGCTATGGTGAAGGGTTGCACCTGAGCGGCGGTGGAAACACTGCAGTCAAAGAACATGCTGGGGAGATCAAGGATCTTATAGAAGCAAGGAGGATCCCACAGAACCTGCCTAGTAAGTCATGCTGTGGGTAGACCAGCATGGACCAGGCCCAATCTAACCTTGACAAGGTCACCTGAGTGGTCATAGCTGCATAGTAAGTCATGCTGTGGGTAGACCAGCACGGACCAAGACTGATCTAACCTTGACAAGGTCACCTGAGTGGTCATAGCTGCATAGTAAGTCATGCTGTGGGAAGACCAGTATGGACCAGGCCTGATCTAACCTTGGCAAGTTCACCTGAGTAGTCATAGCTGCATAGTAAGTCATGCTGTGGGAAGACCAGCATGGACCAGGCCCGATCTAACCGTGACAATGTTACCTGAGTGGTCATAGCTGCATTTTAAGTCATGCTGTGGGTAGGCTAGCATGGTCCAGGCTTGATCTAACATTGACAATGTCACCTGAGAGGTCATAGCAGCATTGTAAGCCCTGTCTGGAAAAGCTGGACATGGACCAGGCCTGATCTACCTTGACAAGGTCACCTGAGTGGTCATTGCTGCATAGTAAGTCATGCTGTGGGTAGACCAGCATGAACCAGGCCTGATCTAACCTTGACAATGTCACCTGAGTGGTCATAGCTGCATAGTAAGTCATGCTCACAATCCAACGCCGACTCGAGTGGAGCAGGAGCTCCCTCCCCACTGCTGGAGCAGTGGCTGCACCAGCGGCAAACAACGCCTGAGGCCTTCAAGGCGTGCCCCCGGAGCACACCCCCAGCGCATAACCATTGCGCCCAAATTTCAGAAAAGTGCAGGAACGGGGCTCTAATTGTTCCCACACCAACAATCTGCACCCTGATGCCCCCGCAGACCAGCTGACTGAGCAAACAGCATTGCTGCAGAAGCAGATGCCTTCTTGAATCCATTGCCACAGACGCGGGCCATACCAACTCCAAGATGGCCACCCTACGACCATCTGCCTGATCCTGGTTGGCAAACCCCCTTCCTGGAAGCCGCCTACCGGGATTGGCTGTTGTAGCCTTTATAGCAGCCAATAGCACGCCGGCAAGGCGTGAGCCGGCCCACAGGAGCGAAGGACCACAGGGATAAGGACAACTGCCTGTCCGTCCCTGTCGCCCTTCCTCACAATCCAACGCTGACCCGAGTGGAGTAGGAGCTCCCTCCCCACTGCTGGAGAAGTGGCTGCACCAGCGGCAAACAATGCCTGAGGCCTTTGAGGCATGCCCCCGGAGCACACCCCCAGCGCATAACCATTGCGCCCAAATTTCAGAAAAGTGCAGAAACGGGGCTCTAATTGTGCCCGCATCAACAATCTGCACCCTGACGCCCCCGCAGACCAGCTGACTGAGCAAACGGCATTGCTGCAGAAGCAGATGCCTTCTTGAATCCATTGCCACACACGCGGGCCATACCAACACCAAGATGGCCACCCTACGACCATCTGCCTGATCCTGGTCGGCAAACCCCCTTCCTGCAAGCCGCCTACCTGAATTGGCTGTTGTAGCCTTTATAGCAACCAATAGCATGCCGGCAAGGCGTAAGCCGGGCCACAGGAGCGAAGGACCACAGGGATAAGGACAACTGCCTGTCCGTCCCTGTCCAGCCCTTCCAACCGCCAACGCCGCTGAACCCGTGTCACTCGCTATGACCGTCAAGGGTAAGTCGCTGCTCTACAACTAACATATTCAGGGCAGCTGCAAACGCCCACATCCTAGCAGAAGCTCTATTAACCTTCCTTTGTAAACCCCATAACAAACACCTGCCATCCAAAGTGCACTCTTCCACGGCGCACCCCCGGCCCGACATCCATTGCATTATTCCTTATCGCACTGCCATCGGAGTGCATCTGAAGTAACTCAGCCAGACTTTTTACGTACTTTTATACTGAGTAAAGACCATTCTCACAAGCCAGGTTTAAACCGGCTTACCTGGCTCCTGCACGCCCTCCATTAACTCTGCGTGGGAAGTGGCAAGGCCATTACCACCTGCCCTAACAGTGTCCAACCCCTAACCTGATCCTCAACACCGTGCGATTGTCCTACACTGTCTCCTGCTTTATACTGCAATTTGCTCTACTTGCACACTGTACTACCGGCCCCTTGGCAACTTTAAAGTAATGCTTGATCATACTGTGATACTCCAACATATGTACTAAGAACAGTAACACACCTTACGATTGCACATTGCCTTACCTGCCCCATGATGACCTTAACATGATGCCTGTATGCCCTGTCACTCTAATATGTAATGTTGCCATTCTGATTTCTAGGCGATTTCATGTCGTAAATAGCGAATTATACGAACTATGCCATTTACCAGCCCTATGCTGCCATAACGTGATATCTGAATCCAATGTCATACCAATATGTAATGATGTCTCGATTTCTACGTCATTCTCATGCTGACATTACACTTTGTTATGACTGCTCCTAGCTAAGCATACCACCCTAGGTTGAAATAGCACACGCCTGCTACAGGGCCTACTAGCATACTTCATGTCCCAGACCACTAGGTGGACCCCTTGGTTACAACCTGCCATACCTAACCTACATTGCCACACCTTAGCCTAGCCAGACAACTTCAGGGAAGCAAGGGACGTCACTTGACACCTTAACCATTCCAACTACCATGTGTAGAAACCTGACCTCCCTGACCCAATTAACTACTATTATGGCCTTTGCTACCTACAGCACTAGCCCCCCCTCAGACAGAAACTTGAGACTTAGGGCAAGACTACCTTGCATATTTGAACCTAAAAGAAACAGTGTAAATAATACTGTTAGACTCCCAATTACACAGACTCACTTGGATAAACAAACTCAAGCCACGAAACCTTCAATTCCGACCCCAAGTCCCACTTACTCTCAGAAAAAGAAACACCAGAGTCCAAATAAACACACAGACAAACCTATAAGTAATCCCATTCCTAAGAATACTTTGTCACTTTCGGGATCCCTTATCAACGCCAGATCCATGGGAGCCCATGCAACTGAAAATGCTGACATACTAAATAATGATAGCATCGACCTCCTTGCCGTAACAGAAACTTGGCTCCACGAGGCAGCAGGACCCTCCCTGATGCTAGCCGTACCTGACAACTACCAGATCCACAGAGTAGATAGACCCAATGCTAAAGGCGGTGGCCTAGCCATCATCGCTAAAACTACTCTGCCCATCAGGCTTACCACCTCACCTCCCTGTCCTTCCTGCGAAGTACTCTCAGGAAAATTGCAACTTTCTAATAACTGCACGCTAACTATCCATTTGATCTATAGGCCCCCAGGTCCTTTGGGATCCTTTGAAGATGACATTACCACCCTCATAGCTAACAATACTCAAAACCACTCGCAAACGCTGTTGTTGGGTGACTTTAACATTGGCTTTAATGAGCCAGATAACAAAAATGCCCTTTCTATAACAGCCATCCTAAATGACCATGGGCTTACCCAAAATGTCCTCTCCTCTACACACATTAAAGGCAGAACCCTCGACTGGGTATCTGAACTTAACTGCAACATAGTCATTACTGACATCATCCCTCAACCATGGACTGACCACCATATAATAAACTTCACTGCCACACTTGATCTCCTTAGCCCTAAAATTATCAAAATGATACCACCACTCCCCACCAGAAGCAAAAAAGACATTACTACAGAAAAACTCATCCCCCTCCTCCTGCCCATTATTAATGGCTTGGAGAATAATACTGACCCAGATACGCTAGTAGACACCTTTAATAAAGCCATGTCTCATGCACTAACTACTATTGCACCACCCAAACTACGCAAAGCTAAGCAAGAAGCCCACCTTAACGCGTGGTTCACACCCCAACTCAAGGACCTCAGAAAGCAGAAAATAAAACTCCAAACTATCTGGCGCAATTTGCCCACAGACAACAATAAAGCTAACTTAACTCAATTCTCCAAATATTACAAGACAGAAATTATCGATACAAAAAATAACTTATTCAATGACAGAATTACTAATGCGAAATCTAATACCAAGGTACTCTTCACCATCCTCCGTGAAATGGAATTCCCCATTCTACCAACTGACACTGTCCCCAAGGACAAAATATGGTGTCCTAACATTCAGAACGCCCTATTGAATAAAATCTCCACCCTCCAACACAAAATAACTAATAAAAAGGACTCCCTCCCTCCTACTGATCAACAAGTACCTCCAGCGACTGAACCTAATACTATCCCGCCGTTTAGCTTCAAACCTATCTCCATCATCGCCACTGAAAAGGTTATCCTCTCACTGAAGCCATCTAACTGTAAGGGCGACAGCTGCCCAGCACAAACAATAAAGGACGCAGCTAGAGATTTAGCCCCGTTTATCTCGAAGCTCATTAACTCCTCTTTCAAATCCAACACTGTGCCGGCCATCCTAAAAGAATCTTGGGTCCTCCCCCAACTTAAAAAACAAACCCTTGATCCGTCCATCCCTACTAATTATAGGCCTATCACCACTGTACCTTTCCTACTAAAAATCATCGACAGAGTAGCTTATCTCCAAATTCAAGATTACTTAGAAGCTAACCACCTACTAGGCTTGCGCCAATCGGGCTTCCGTCCACTCCACGGCACCGAAACAGCCTTGATAGATCTTAAAACCAAAATTGAGGAATTCAAGGATAGTGGGAAAACAGCGTTGCTACTCCTCCTGGACTTGTCAGCAGCCTTTGACTTGGTGGATCATGCAGTCTTATGCAACCACCTCAAGCTTGCTGCCAACTTCACAGGGGAAGCTGTAGCCTGGGTCCAATCCTTTCTAGCCAACCGGAACATGAGAGTCTTTTCCACCTCTACCTGTGCTGATCCCATCCAAATCACTTGTGGAGTCCCACGGGGCTCCTGTATCTCACCCACTATGTACAACATTTTCACCAAGCCATTGTTCGACAAGTTGGACAGACTGGGCGTCACCTACACAAATTATGCAGATGACACTCAGATCCTCATACCCCTTTCGGGCAACTATGAAGCGGACCTGGCCTTGGTGAATAAAATATACATCCTCATTCAGGCATGGATGGCCACCCATGGCCTCTGCCTGAACAACGATAAAACTGAAATCCTGCTCCTCGGATCTGACCATAGCCTAACTAAACTCAACCCAGACTATGCCTCATTTAACATCGACAATAATACTATTAAGGTTATGCGAGAGGTAAAAACTCTAGGAGCGTTTGTTGCACAAGGAGAACTGTTTATTTCAAGTGGAAACGTTTGCTTTCATTGTCGTTTCCATTCCGGCATTGCGAGCTGACAAGGGGCTCTTGCCGTGGATAGCTCGCTTCCTGGAGGAGGCGGAGCTTGCCCAAAGCACGTGACAAGCCACGTGATCCACCTCACCAGCAAAAAGCAGGCCCAACCACCCTTGCAGCGTTAAGTCCGACAGGAGTCAAGTCAATCGGCTGTTGTGCGGCTGTTTGGCGCACTGGGGTGCACCAGTAAGATTGGCTCCTGTCCAACGGATGGTTGTTCCTGCATGGTTGACAGCAAAAACTGTGCACATTTTTGAAGTGCGGCTAAGTGCAGTCTCTGGCAGTCTGCGGCAGGAAGGCACGAAGGCAGGAAGGTAACATTGTGAATTATACTTACTGAATTTTTCCTGCACGTTTCTGCTGGTACGGAAGTGTACTACAAGGGTGCACCGCACTATTTTGATTAAAAGACTTGTGGTACACGGTACTGGAAGTTGCCCTGAAATTCCAGCCAGTCCGCTTGGGTTCAACCGTTTATCTGTGGACAATGGTCGGCTCCCCGGCCCCCAAACTTCCTCCAGTCAGGACAATGGGGACCTCTACCCTGAAGTAGCCATTACAAGCACCACTGCTTCACATGAAAACATTTTGCAACTAAACACGGGAGAGGGGAAGGGGAAGGGACCGAGTGCAGGGGAAAGAGAAGTTACTCATTCACACCCTCAACATCCCTTACAAACTCCACAAACTCTACAAACTCCGGGGCCACCCAAAGAAAATGGAACTTTCTTAACTCCAAATAGAGCGATGGTCACGGAAGAAACGGGACTGAGTAAGGATCCATTGTCAGGTCTGTCCCCCAATGAAACTCTGCGGGAGGCCTTTCTCAAACTGACCCCTCCAAATTTTACCCTTCCTGCACTAAAGGACTTGGGTCCGGCCCCCGACGATGCAATGGGTTCTCCAAGGTTAACACCCCCTCTAGACTCGAACCCCTTTGTCTTTGGTATTCTCAATGGGTCCAAGGGAGGTCAGCCCTACGCACAAAGACCGGACAAAGGTTGGAAACCCTTTGGGATCTCCTTGTCGAATACTGTAATCTGTCCGGACCTTTCTAGTGTGGACCAGCAAAACAAGGCGACTCCCCAAGGCCGTTTCCCGGACTACTCTACGTCACGGCTTAGTCACCATCAAACGGACATTTGGGGGTCCTACACCACAGCCCCCGAGCGCAAGGGCGCACTTTTAAACACAAGAGGGGGGCAACTTGCCCCAGCAAATAAAATCGTATCTGGGGATCCCCCTCAAAGATTCCACAAAGGAGTCTTTCCCCAGCAAGCTCCATTCCCGAGCAAACGGCAAAGAAGACAACCATCACCCACAGATGAGGCCCTCCTGTCTGTCCTGGTATCTACCCAAGTAGATGACTCTTCTAAAAAGGACCCGCAAATCGATCCCGGAATGATTACAGCTTTTGCCCTTGTAATGGCCCCCTTTATGAAACTCATAGAGACGCAAAATGACCAGCTTCGGGACCACTTGACAACAATTCCTATGCTGTACTCCAAAATGATCTTCATTGAAGGCTTTGTCACAGCAATCCAGTCGAAACTGGAAAAAAATGATGAACATACAGCTGAAATCTTAAAAAGCATCATCGAGCCGATTATAAAGGAAAAAGAAACAAGGAGATCTGAAAGGCTAAGTCTTCTGCATGGGGGAGTGGGTGGCCCCCTGATGGATCCTGTCACCCCAGCACAAACTACAAAACCTCAGGTGGTACCACCCTCTAAGAGTTCTTTTGTAGATACCCCCCTATTAAAATTCATGGACGCCTCTACTAACACGGATAATACCGTGTGGGCGATTGTCCCCGCAACGAAGGAGAGTGGTCCTGCCCCTAAAGAAGGTCGCTCAATGACCTCCACTGCAACAAATACCTTGCCGCAGGTGCTAGTGGATCCACCCAAGGCTTCAGAATCAACTAATACTACTAAAGTGTTCGATCTTCTCAGGAAACCCAAAACAGGCCTTTCCCCTTCAGACAAAGGTCAACTCAAAGTAAACAAGAAAGGAGAAAGAAATTACGGGAAGACCCCTATGTTGCCGGAAAAACCTACAGGACAGGGGCCTTTGAATACAAGGAAACCTTCAGCGAGATCTATAACCGTTAGCGGCCTAACTCTCCCTAGGAATCTTACCCTCCCCTCCAAATCATTGATTCACGACAGATCATCAAAGAAAATCAGTGATCCCCCCGCCCTCTCACAAAATGTGAGCCCAGATGAGCATCGTCGCCCACTGGTCAGCGAGAGGGAGAACGAAAACATTGATATTTCCCTCATGGACTTATCTGTTTACTCGGACATGAACACCTCATGGGAGGAGAAGTCGGGAACAAATACATCCGATACAGAAAGTGGAACTGAGGATGATGACTCTGAAGTACAAAACAAAAGCAAAGGTGTTGAGTACAAAGGAGCGACGGAGGGTCAGATGTTTAAAGATCGGGGGGAGCGACAAGTACCTTTTGAAAAGCCCTCATTACCAACATTGTCGGTGCCGAAAGCGGACTCAGTTAAAAAGTTCAAGTGGGAATCTAGAGTGCACACTGGGAGAGAAGACAAGGCCTGCTCCTTGGAAAAAGGAAGTATGGTTCCGCAGACACTTAGCCCCCTGGACTTTGTAACACTGGAAGACAGGAGGAACTTCCTGGTCTGGAAATTTTCGGAAGTCAATAACAACAAAGGAGACCATATGGATACGATAAAGGGGATTAGAAGAGCAGTCTCATGGGCGGAAAATATAGAGAACAAGCTAGTATCAGGACTCACTAACCAGACTGTCCACAAAGGGTCTGAGATACACAACGCTCCAGCACACTACAGAGTGCTACTGGAAAGAACCCTGGGTTACGAAGACAATCTGACTATGAATCGGGCAAATGTTATGAGACTCCTGCAATCCCTGGACTATCCTGACCACCTAAAATCTAGGGACATAGACTGGATTGAATTTCACAACGAACAGCGTCATGATAGTGTGATTCTCCACACAGGTGATCGAAACATCAAAAGCTCACTTTTGGAGTTGGGTCCTAAACTCAATCTATGTGGGTTCATGCTAAAGGAGCTGGAGGAGGGGACCAGTTTAGAACGTGTAAGTCCTAAAGACCCGAAACACACATTAAGTAACTCCTTAAATTCTTCCACCGAACTCAAAAAGGAACAGCAGGCGAAAGTTGGTAAGAGCGATAGGGGTGTACGAGGGGAGGACAACAGAAAAGACCATGTGCGCACTCAACCAGACAAAGCCGGATTGATCCTGGAGAACAGCTCAGAGGACTGGAGTTGGTTAGCAGGGGCCCTATCCGCCAAATCATAACGTCATCAGTGCCCCAGGAGTGCCCAACTCAATCCTGTTTCAAAAGGGATAAAAATCATGAGTTGGAACACAAGGGGATACTCGCACCTCCTCGGAAACTCATTAGTATACTTGACAACCTACGATGTCTTTTGCCTGCAGGAAACCTGGCTGTGTGATCTTCCGCTCTTGGATAGGTTCGAGCTACTCTTAAATCCTGCAATAAAGGGCTTGAAAGGGAGACCGAGTGCAGGCCTCCTGGTAGGGGTAAAGCGCACCAGTGGCTTAAAAGTGCTTTCATCAGTAAATAGGAATCCTTGGATCCAACTCATTAGGATTTCATCTACGACAAAATCTTCACTACGATCCCAAGACTGGCAGCTCCTAATATGTAATGTATATTGGGGTCCTAAAGCACGAGAAGAAGACACATTTATGGAAGTCCTTATGAAAGCCATAGACGATGCTAGGACTGAGTGCCCGAAACTCGAAATCCTTCTATGTGGCGATTTCAATATGGAATGCTACGATAAGAATCAGAGGAAGATTGAGTTTGTGCCTTTGACCGCCTCTAAAAACATAATAAGAGGAGTAAACATGGAGAAGGAACTCACAGCTAGGAATATCCATATGGTCAATGGGAACTTGTTGGGCGACCAACCGGCTGCTCCAACTTGGAAACGGGCCAATCAAATGAGCACGTTGGATTACATTTTTGTATCAGAAACTCTCTTTGGAAATCTAACATCGTTGAAAGTGGTCCTCACGACCCAGAGTGACCACAACATTCTGGAACTTGTAATTGAGGCCTGGGATAAGTCCCCCCTTATACCAGCCAAACATTTACCAAATCAGTCCCTTGAGATAACTCCGGGGGGAAACAGACTACGTATGAGAAGAAAAGAGATGAGCCTGGTGTTGGATTCTTTAATTAAAGACCAAGGTTCCAAACTGATCGAATATGCTGAAGTACTGAAGATCTTTCGAACAAAGGTGGCTGCCAGGGGTAGTCACCAATGTACTCGGCACACTTATGACCACCAAGTAGTGACAAAAAAAAAAGCTGTAAGAAAAGCCAGGAGGCGATTTCTTAAAACCAGTGCACCAGTTGATTTATTCCTGTACAAAAAATTCAGAAACAACTACAGGAATTTGATCACGCAACATAAACATCAACTGGTGCAACAAGACAGTGAGACAATGCTAGAATTGTTAACTACTAAAAATATCACTGGCATTTGGAAATTGAAACAAAATAAATACCCCTCCGGACTCCAAGATGGTGAATCCCATAGCAGCAACAGTATGGGAAACCCACTTTCGTAATCTTTATTCCAAGGGGATAAAAAGTGGTCCACAAATACCCTTATCAGCCGACGAATCTTGGGCCATTAAATTTGGAAAACAAGACATTCTCGACCTAATTAAAAACTCAAACTCTTCAAGAGCTGCAGGTCCGGACGGCCTTACTAACGACATCCTTAAAAAGGACCCGGAAAAATGGGCCTCATTTATGCTGTTGTTGTTCAACGATATAACGAGACTAAAAAAGTTACCCAAATCATGGACGACATCCATAATCATGCCGATTTTCAAAAAGGGAGATAGGTCTGTGCCCACGAAAAACAGACCAATTGCCCTCTTGGACGTCGTGAGCAAAATTTTTGCAGCGCTAATCCTGAAACATCTGAATGATTGGAGTTGGTCGACAAATCACTTGGACCCTTGGCAATCAGGTTTTCGTAAATCCCTAAATGTTCTTATCATAAATATATTAAAAGACCTGGTCAAGGAGAAAAGCTACAAAAACATCTACATTGCGTCCATAGATTTGGAACAGGCGTTCGACTCTGTCGACCGTTGTATTCTATGGCAAAAACTGAGGAAATGGGGTTGTCCGAACAACCTGAGAGAACCCTTGGAAGCACTGCACACTGGGACAACCCTTAAAGTAAGGCTGGACAGACAGGGCAACCTTTCAAACAGTGTGGAGGCCATGAATGGGCTGAAACAGGGCTGTCGGTTGGCTCCAGCGGTATTTTGTCTCTTCATATCCGACATGCAGGAAGCCTTTGAAGCAGTGAGATGTTTCCCCCCTAAGATCGCGGGGACTCCCGTGGGAAGGTTGTTGTTTGCGGAGGACCTCCTGCTATTAGACCAGACCGCTGTTGGATTACAGCGCCAACTAACGGCACTTGAGTTGTATATACAAGGTAATGGCCTCCGAATAAATCCGAAGAAGTCACAGATCCTGAGGCTAGGTCCCATCATGGGCGCTAAAAATCTAAGGTGGTTCTTGTCGGGGGAAGTGGTACCAGTAGTCTCAACCATGGTATACCTTGGAGTAACCTTAAACAACAGTATCCAAGATGGTCCGGGTATCGAAAGACTTAGAAGTAAAGTCACAAACTTAGCTTCCCAAGCACTGTTAATCAAACGGCGATACTGCTCCTTCTCCCTTAGACCACTGATTGTCTTCTATAAACTGAAAGTCTCACCCATTTTGACCTATGCGGCGGAGGCAAACTTTTTCCTCACTCCAGAGGTTTGGAGACTGTTGGAGGGTCTGTTTTGGAAAAGAGTATTGGGTCTACCGTCATCGATCCCGATTGAAAGTGTCCGTAAAGAACTGGGCTTATCTTCACTCTACGTATCCATGGCTTGGAAATCATTGACACTCCTTGGTAAATGTCTGCACCCACAGGAAAGAAGTGGTTTCTTGGCCATTAATGAAGCCATGACAAGAAAACTGATCCCGGCTCTAACCAAGTGGCAGTTAATCTGCACAGAAATCTTGAACTTTATAGCCTTGGAACCTAAAAACCTTGTGCTAAATCCGCACACGGTAAAGAGGAAACTCCTGGACTGGGACTGGATAGCCACCTTGGACAGACTAAGTGCCTTTTCGTCTATAACCCAGGGCATGGATGAGCATTACCATAGAGGTACCGTGCACCCGTATCTCGACAAATTTCCCTCAAGCATGGAAAGGGACCGATTTCTAAAATTCCGATTAAATCTCCTCCACACTAGAGAAGTTCTAGGGAGAAGAAATAAAAAGGAGGTGCAACCTAGTTTGTTGTGTCGTTGCTGTGGGCTGGAGACTGAAACCTTACAGCACTTGGTGATGAACTGTGTTACTTTATCTAGGCCCAGAGAAAAATGGCTAGGGTCGCACTTCCAAAATCTAACTACTCTATCCTTGCAAGAGAGGTGGACAATTCTAAGAAGGGGAGGAAAAGTATCCACGACCTTGGCACTGTTGAACTTCGTGAGAGAAATTTTCACAAAACTGGATACTTAGCTACACTTTTTATCTTAATTACTTTTCCTCCCTATATATAATTGATGTAATTTTATGTTCTTGTAAGAAAATCTTGGTTTCAGTATGCATTTAAAGTTTTTTTTTGGAAACTAATTGATGCAATAATAAAAAAAAAAAAAAAAAACTCTAGGTTTTTACCTCGACTCAGCTCTCACCATTAAAAATCAAGTGAACTCCCTTGCCTCTACAACTACCTACACGTGTAAACTTATCCGTGCTGCCAGACCTTTCCTGTCCAGTGCCAGCTGCCACACTCTGGCCAATGCCCTTATCATGTCTAGACTGGACTACTGTAACACCCTATACTCAGGAGCAAATAAGGCGGTCATTGACAAACTCCACAAGATGACAAAATAACGCCCTAAGAGCAGCTTTGAATATCCCACGTAGAGAGCATATCTCCAAACACCGGACTGAGGCCCATTGGCTAAAGATAAAGGACAGAATCCTCCTTAAAACTATTTCTCTCACATCGAAATGCCTAAACAATCAAGTACCTAGTTGAAAGAATCAACTGGAAACCCTCAAACCGACTGACGAGATCCCGCAACACCTTCCTACTTGAAGTCCCTAGATTTAAACTAACCACGGCAGGAGGATCTAGCTTCCCTGTTAGAGCTGCACAATCATGGAACATACTGCCACCTGACCTCAGACGCCCATCACCCTACACTAGATTTAGAAGGAACGCTCTTAAATGGCTGTATAACAACGACATGTAACCTCACCTTTATCTAGTTAATCATGATATACATTTGTTAATACCATATCTTTCTAATGCTTACCCTTCATGACCCTATATGTACTGTATCATTTGTACCACTTGTTGTAAGTCACTTCTGTTTATAGTAGCCTGTGTCAGACACTGTAACTAAGCTTCGAGTCTACTTGTACTGTTTGCGCCCAGCTGCCCGAGGGCTTGGCGCGCATTACCAAATAAATAAACAAACAAACAAACAAATGGTGTGGGAAGACCCACACGGACCAGGCCTGATCTAACCTTGACAAGGTCACCTGAGTGGTCATAGTTGCATAGTAAGTCATGTTATGGGAAGCCCAGCACGGGCCAGACCTGATCTAACCTTGACATGGTCACCTGAGAGGTCATTGCTGCATTGTAAGCCCAGTGTGGGGGAGCTGGACATGGACCAGGCCTCATCTAACCTTGACAAGGTCACCTGAGTGGTCATAGCTGCATAGTAACTCATGCTGTGGGAAGACCAGGATGGACCAGGCCTGATATAACCTTGACAAGGTCACCTGAGTGGTCATAGCTGCATAGTAAGTCATGCTGTGCGAAGACCAGGATGGACCAGGCCTGATATAACCTTAACAAGGTCACCTGAGTGGTCATAGCTGCATAGTAACTCATGCTGTGGGAAGACCAGGATGGACCAGGCCTGATATAACCTTGACAAGGTCACCTGAGTGGTCATAGCTGCATAGTAAGTCATGCTGTGCGAAGACCAGGATGGACCAGGCCTGATATAAGCTTAACAAGGTCACTTGAGTGGTCATAGCTGCATAGTAAGTCATGTTGTAGCAAGACCAGCACGGACCAGGCCTGATCTAACCTTGACAAGGTCACCTGAGTGGTCATAGCTGCATAGAAAGTCCTGCTGTGGGAAGACCAGCATGGACCAGGCCTGATCTAATCTTGACAAGGTCACCTGAGTGGTCATAGCTGCATAGTAAGTCATGCTGTGGGAAGCCCTGCATGGACCAGGCCTGATCTAACCTTGACAAGGTCACCTGAGTGGTCATAGCTGCATAGTAAGTCGTGTTGTGGGAAGACCAGGATGGACCAGGCCTGATATAACCTTGACAAGGTCACCTGAGTGGTCATAGATGCATAGTAAGTCATGCTGTGTGAAGACCAGCATGGACCACGCCCAATCTAACCTTGACAAGGTCACCTGACTGGTCATAGCTGCATAGTAAGTCATGCTGTGGGAAGACCTGCATGGACCAGACCCAATCTAACCTTGACAAGGTCACCTGAGTGGTCATAGCTGCATAGTAACTCATGCTGTGGGAAGACCAGGATGGACCAGGCCCGATCTAACCTTGACAAGGTCACCTGAGTGGTCATAGCTGCATAGTAAGTCATGCTGTGGGAAGACCAGCACAGACCAGACCCGATCTAACCTTGACAAGGTCACCTGAGTGGTCATAGCTGCATAGTAAGTCATGCTGTGGGAAGACCAGCACGGACCATGCCTGATCTAACCTTGACAAGGTCACCTGAGTGGTCATAGCTGCAGAGCAAGTCATGCTGTGGGTAGACCAGCACGAACCAGGCCTGATCTAACCTTGACAATGTCACCTGAGTGGTCATAGCTGCATAGCAAGTCATGCTGTGGGAAGACCAGCACGGACCAGGCCTGATCTAACCTTGACAAGGTCACCAGAGTGGTCATAGCTGCATAGTAAGTCATGCTGTGGGAAGACCAGAATGGACCAGGCCTGATCTAACCTTGACAAGGTCACCTGAGTGGTCATAGCTGCATAGTAAGCCCTGTGTGGGGGAGCTGGACATGGACCAGGCCTGATCTAACCTTGAGAAGGTCACCTGAGAGGTCATAGATGCATTGTAAACCCTATCCTGGGGAGCTGCACATAGACCAGGCCTGATCTAACCTTGACATGGTTACCTGAGAGGTTATAGCTGCATAGTAAGTCATGCTGTGGAAAGACCTGTATGGACCTGGCCTGATCTAACCTTGACAAGGTCACCTGAGTGGTCATAGCTGCATAGTAAGTCATGTTATGGGAAGCTCAGCACGGACCAGACCTGATCTAACCTTGACATGGTCACCTGAGAGGTCATAGCTGCATTGTAAGCCCTGTGTGGGGGAGCTGGACATGGACCAGGCCTGATCTAACCTTGAGAAGGTCTCCTGAGGGGTCATAGGCACTGCAGAGCGGCTCTTTTGGGAGCTTGAGCAGAGCAGGATATCGGAGAAGGCAACCCATTAGCGTCTTCTTATCTCTGCTCTGAGGGTTTTTGAGATAGAGAGGTATATCTCGATCTGATGACCTTATGACCATCCAACCCTTGCAAGCCTCTACTTGAGGTTCCTTCTGTACACATTGTCAGTTTGGACATTGGTGGGAAGAGGAAAAGTACAGATATGAGGTGGCTAGCCCAGCACAGCCTCATCAATAGCATGTTTGTGTGTCCTTTGTTAGCACCCCCTGGTTTGTCTTTAAACAGGCATACTAAATGCTTGAGCTGTAACAGCAAGAGTTATTGAGATGAGAGCTCTGCAACTGTCAGAGAACTGGGTGAAATGCATCAGTCTTGGTTCAACGTCATCCGGCATCATTTCTGCTCTGGGGTGGCAGACTCTTCAAGATAGGGGGGCGTGCAATGTCCAGTGGTTGTGTGTGTTACAGCGAAGGATCATTGCTAGGAGGAAGACGAGTGACAGCTGGTAGGACCAATAGGAGGAGAACAGCAAACTGGCAGATTTGCCAGATGAGTTCTGACAGATAGGTTCTTGAGTAGAAAGAGACTGGGGGTTATAATACATGTCCTGGGACAAGGGCCTTCCCATTGCTCATGTTAGCGGGGACACCTCCCACCTCTCCCTACCCCATGGTGGTGAGGCGAGATCCTAACACACAATTACAGAGTTCTAATCAGATGGAGCGGCTTCTGAAGCTGTCTGAACGCTCTATCAGCTGCCCCATAGCCTCTGTGTGACTCTCTGCTGAGAGGGCGAGGGTCCAGCATCCCCCAGGAGGCCATACAGAGCTCTGTTTGTTTATTTCTCTATCACCATACACAGGGTGGAGAGCTGCACCCTCATGAAGGGTGTCCTGAAAGGAAAGGAAGTGTCCATGGACAGGGAAATGAGCATACAAGACTGGACTGGACAGCTGAAGGCCACTGTTGCCTTTTCTCAATGGGGTTTGGTGCCCCATAGACTCATCACCTTTGCCCAGTTCAGCACACCCACAGTCCAATGCAGCTTTCTCCCAGAGGGGGTGGGGTGTTGTTGAGGTGATGTTTAAGGCATCGCCCCCAGGTACCAGTTAGCGACGCCCTGCGTACGTGCGCTGTCATACAGAACTACTGTTTAGACTTTGGCACTTCGTATTTGTGAGGGAAGTACCATACATAGTAGGATTTCTCTTTCTGGGGTTCATAGATAGCCCCTCAGTAATGCAGATGAGGGCACTTTATATTTAGAGCTCCTTATATTTAGGGGGCACTCACTTAATGATCACAGGGGGTTTTGCTGTAGCACTTCTCCTACGGTACCGCAAACATTTCCCTCCATTTCCCTCATGCTATGAGATCAGACCAAACACGGGTTGCACATGTATGTTGGCACAAGGAATAGATGCCTTAAGCCTGCCCTAACAGGAAGAAATCTTTTAGAGAGTCCTGGAAGCATGTGTGTGAGCTCCAGAGAGCCTTAAAGTTGCATATTATGTCTGGTGGCCTTGCGGATGAGGTCCCGGGTTTTCACACCCGCCCAGCCGGCTACATCCCCGATACTGGAGTTCTGTGATGGGGTGGTACTGTGGATAGGTTTACACATCTGGCCACCCTCTCCCTTGCTATCTCCATCCTTTTTTTCTCAACAGACTGTTATTAAGAATGGTGCGTATGTGTTAGCTGCTGATCTTTAATCAAGTCTATGCAAAAAGAACGAGCATACTTGTCCTTAGCACTTAAGGGGTTAATCGACATTTCTTTTCAGATACTAATATTTAGTGTTCTCTTGATCAGGGGTGGACGAACACACCCGAAAGAGATTCCAGCCTATGTGACCAATGGGCAAGTCGGCTCTGATGCAGCCCTTTGGTAATTCTGCAAATTCGGATGCTGGTCCAGCATCCTGGAATTCAGTATTACTGGTGGCTAAGGAAATGATATCACTGGGGCGTGGAAATGAAGGCTAACGAAAGAAAGAGCAGAGGATATGCATTTTTCATTTGTCTTCATTTTAGAAATGCGTGTTTTCAGCACTTGTGCATAACAGATTCCAAGCATTGACACAGGTGCTGTGATTAAATGGAGGGCACTTCATTGTGATATACTGAAACACATCTATCCCTTTTTTGAGGGATAGATATTCAAGGGGAATTACAAGACTTTATAAATCAGCACTTTCATTTAAAAGAAAATGCATGAAAAAGCAAGCAAATAGGCACATGAGAATGTGACTTTTTCTGCACATTTCAAAGAGCATTCCATTTGTAGATTCAGGATGCACTTTAAAATGCATAGAAATGCCCCCTCTTTTGGGCAAATGTGCATACGGTTTAAAAAGGTCTTCTGACTCTGTGCATCTCTGATGTGCATATTCAGATGCTATTTGAGAACAGAGCACACCTTTTGACATAAATGATGAGATGCACACGCATTATTACCTGATAGACAAAGGTGTCCTGTGCATTACAAAGGGACTGTGTGGCAGTGTATAGGATGAGCTGGCAAGCTCCTTGCATATATTAGTGTCAGAACCACCCTCCTGAAACTAATCTATAACCGGCCCCCGGCAGAGCTTTTCACAGTGTAAGGCCCTTCAATTATTAAAATGTGCAAGTCGGCCTTTTATTATATTGTTTAAAGCGTAGACCTAGCTTGAGCGCAGCGCAACTCTGCACAGAGTGTGGGTAGCCAGCATTTGTACTGGCATCATTTAACAGTAGTGCAGTTCTGTGTGCTGTGTGTGTCCGTATGTGCGTTCATTGAAAACCAGTCCTTGGTCATTTGTTGTTGAAAAAGCCATATTTTGAGTGATTTGCAAAACCTGAAAATTGTGTGGGCATTCCGAGCTGACACCGGGATCGAGTTCCAGAGGGTGGCTGCATGACAAGAGAAGGATTGTTTGCAGGTCCTCTCTTTGTGGAGGAGTTGTGATTCCATGCAGTTAATTGATTTGCTACGTGAGGACCGTGTGCCACTAGATATGTGGAGTTTAGCCACCAGGTACGCTGGTGTGCTACTCTTACCTGCTTTCTAGATGATACACGCAGTCTAGAATAGCATCCGGGCGTGGACTGGAAGTCAATGTAATTTGCATTGGACAGGGTGGCCAGATTAGATGAGCCAACTGAACAGCTGAGAGCCCTAACAGGGGTGCATTTCCCCCATCGAAGTGCCTGATCACCCGGGCCTGCACTACTGTCTGGAAGTCTTGCAGCGGGATGAAGGGTTTGATTTTTCGATGGGTAGAGATTCTAAGCCTGGCTATTTGGGCCTTCTTGGCTCTGTGTTTCTGGAAAGATGGGCTTATGTCAATGGGGAACCCGAAGGATTTTGCTGAGTCTGATCGTTGTGGATCAAATCTTTCTAGGCGCATATCATTGAATCAGTGTTAGACAAGTTGTTTTTTAGTGGGTGGACTGATGAGGACAAATTCAGTCGTGGAGGGGTTTAGTTTTATGCAGGAAGGTTAACATGCAGGTGTCAATGATGGTTAGGAAACCGCAGAGATGAATTATGTCCAGCGCTCTATAAACTCACATTTACTCTTCCATTGATAAGCCTTACCTGTTGCCCCCATCTTCTCCTAGTTTCCTTTTCTTTACACGCTTCCAGGTCATTTTTTCGTAGAAGTGCTGTGTCGTTCTACACTGTTTGAATGTTTATATTTTTAATTATTGAATGACGTTTGGGAATGTCTGACTTTTTTCTTGTATTGGCCTCCTTGGATATTGGCAGTAGTTTGGCTAGTTTTGGTAAACCCCGCTTTACATACTCTCCATTGCATTGTCTGTTGATAAATGATTATATGTTCGGCACTTTGCACCCTCCAGCTACTATCGAGGAGAGGTGACGTCGCCCTTTTTATCAACCACATGAGTGTGGGCAGAGTACCCGTTTGTTACAAACTACTGTTAAATAAACTGTTTTTCAGTAGCCCACTTTCAAATCCAAATAAACATATTATTCATGTTGAAAAGGCAAAGCCATAAACCTGCACACTTTAGTAGATTTAGACTGAAGTGCAGTAGTCAGAGATTCGTGCCCCACAGGGCATATAACATTAGGACATTTTGAAAAAAATAAAAATTTCCAAAATTTACGAGTACATTCCGATTGCCCATCCTAGCAGTCCAGCCAATGCTTTAGGTCATCCTCTCAAGAGCTGCTGGGCATCACCAGTTTAGTTCCAGATGTGATGGTGACAGCTTATTTACGAGCTCCGACTGGCACATAGGGTAATAGGGCAATTCCCCAAGTTGAGGCCCAACCTGCTACTGTGGCCCAATTCTTTTTAGAAATCAATGTGTGGCGGTTTGGTGAGTTACTTCACTGGGCAGCTAGTAGTTGTGGCCAGTGTAAATGAACAAATATTCTTTACAATGCACAACTTGCGTCACATTTTACCTAAAAATCGCAGACCACTTTTCATTGGTGCTCAAGCCAATTGTCCTTCCCATTCTGAAGCAGGCTGTTTGTATGTGTGTTAGATTTATAGATTGTGACCCTAGCTGGTAAGCAACAGAGAACTATACAAAAAGTCGCACCCAGGGGTTAAGAGTAAGTGTGGGGGGGAATTAGAAGTGCTGGCATGGGTAGGGGGAGGAAGGATCTCCAGTAGGGGAGGGTTAGGAATGATTGATCACCACTGGTGAGATGTTCTTTCATGGGATTCCTCCATCCTCATGACTCCTCTTTCTGGATCTCCTTCTGGCTCCATCTTTGTCTCAGGTCCATCTCTTCTGGTCAGTGTACAGTCCCTGGGAGTGCCTGTATTCGGCTTAGGCATATCCACCTGGCCCCTGATTCCCACTGCTTCAATAAATGACACTCTCAAGAGGCATAACTGTGATACGGGCAGTCCCGGAATGCTCAGGAAAATATGCTCATCCCTGTTGGAATTTGCTCTCTAGTGTGCCATAGCTTTCAGACGGTTTCGTGCTCAGCCTGTACCTGAGTGCACTGAGATTTTTATGGGGAATCGATACTCAGGCAGGTGTACCGATTTGCCCGATTTCATGCAATTTGGTGAAGAGGGGAAACTGAGATTAGAACTGACTGGTGTCACAGTGCACAGGGTTTCAAGTGCATCACATTTTACGCAGTACAATACAGCAAAACAATGCTTGTCTCTGTTATCAACTTCTGGCCCCTGAATCAGCTTCACTGCACACGTGACGTTTTAAATAGCACCTATATGAAATACACTAATCAGCATAGTGTGGTGGTTCAGCCATCTAGCAAACTCTGCAGATTCAGGCTGGTGTTGAGAGCCCCCCACACCCCCACAAACTGTACTCCCACGGTCAAACTGATACTCCAGGATCTGATCCATGACTTGGCCTCCTAAATCCCATTTGGTGGGCAGGAGGGGAACCCCCGTGCTCTTCCAGTACGAGAAAATGGGAGAATGTTTGCAGATGTCTCCAGTTTTAATCGAAATGGCCATTCCTTCCAACCCTACCAACAAAATGTAAATCCGTGGACTCAATAATCCAGGTCATCGCTATGCCAGGGTCACCAAGTAAAAGCTTAGTTCGTGGACCCACTGAATAGCAAACTCCAGTCTGAATTTCAAAATAACCAAAAAATTGCAAATCATACCCAATACGATTGTCTATATTGAAATGTTTGTCATGTACCACTTTATTAGTAATCAACCTTTGAATGCATTGTGTCCTACCACGTATTCCTCATCTTTTGATATTATCTTTTCCAGCTTCAGCTGCTTCGGAAAACATTTTGTGTCAATTCCATTTACTCAATGTTCCTAGAAGGCCTCCGTCTTGAGGTCAACGTCATCACCAGTATATATAGTATGTGCAGCACCCGTTGGCCTCAGTTCCATTTTTCCGATGAAGCTTTCACTTTGAGAGAATGATGTCATGCTTCGGATTTAGAATAAAAACTATGACACTTGAGAAAAATGTTTTCATCGTTTGTTCCGAGACCGAAGACAGGTTAAAAAATGCTATATTTGCGGTGCCAAAATGTCAATCACTGACCCTCATCAAATGTGTCTGTGGTGTCTGGACACAGAGTATTGAATGGCTAACTAGGACTCCTGTCCGGCGTTGACCGGTAAGGCTCTAAAGGAGAGTAAAGGGAAACTAGTGGTGGGTAAACCCCCTCGAAATCCCCTTCATCCAAATCTAAAACCCGATCTTATGACGAGTCAAAAGGAGACCCTGGAGAAAATCATCCAAAAACTATCTTGCTCCAGGAGTGCATCTCACCATTCTTCATCTTCAACTAATAAGTCAAAGAAGCGGCATCACAGGTCTACATCGTCATCTAGGGGTTCCTCGTCTGAAAGACTTAAATGTCCTACCAAATTGTCCTCTCCTACCCAATGGGAAGAGTTTCAGAGAGAAATGGTGAAAATATTCGAGCAGGAGGCAGGCCCCTCTAAGCACAAGGGGAGAAGCCATGCTACGGTCGAGCTGCATAAAGGTGACAAGGTGAAGGCAAGGTGAAGGCAAAGGATAAACACATGCACCCTTGAGCCCAGTACATAAGCCAGCGACCCATCAAGAGCCATTGAGGCCTGGACCTGACAAAATTTCATCAAAGACTCCTTCGATTCGAGGGTCTAGCCCTTCAAGGGCATTGTCTACAAAAAAGGCTTCATCAACAGCATCATTGTCAAAGTCGTTGATGTCATTTTTTTTCCAGGTCGTCAATGTCTCCAGTGTTAAAACATGGCGATGCCATTGATATCGAAGAAACTGCCGACAGCAGGCTCAAAGCTAACAACGCCTTTCGCAACGGAGATGGAGACAACCTACAAACCTGAACCAAGAAAAAATGTCTTCAAATCTTTATCTTCAATTTATGAAGAAGCAGGTGCCTTCTGATGCGGACACTCCATCTTTGGCCTGGAATTTGGTACCCCAAATGTTCCAGAGGCTCTGGTGTCAGAAGAGTTCAGGTTGAAGGACGTATATGAGACCCTCCAGAGAGCCAGTGGTGTGGATACATCACCCGAATTGGAAATTGCAAAACCAGACCCTTCAGACCATGCACAAGCCTCCGATAGGCAACCCATGACCAGGTCGTTGACTTTCTAGGTTGGAACAGGCCTGCTCCCCCATTTGAGCAGGATTATTTGACAGATATCCTGGACCAGGGTCCACAAAAGGCTCCAATACTTTCTTTTCATGTTGCTCTTCAAAAAAAGGGTTAAGACAAATAATGAGGCACCTTATGCTATTGCTGTGGGATTGTACAGGAATGGTGGCTGTCTACATTTTATTTTTTATTTTGTTTGCATTTATAAAGCACACAAACTGCCCTTGGGCATCCAGAGGGGGAAGAAAGAGACGGTTTCCTAGCTATCATAAGTGACGCAAAGAAGCTATTTGCAAATCTGTACAGTCAGCACTGGATACTGATGACAGCATCAGTAGATCCATGGCGACAAGTAGTGTACTATGCAGATTTTTGTGGTTGAGAAAGTCGGGATTTGAACCGGATGTGCAGTCCAGACTTCTCAATATGCCTTTTGATGACTTTCGACTGTTTGGCAGCAAGGCTGACGAAAGCCTGGAGAAGCTGCAGACCTCTAAGGTGGTGGAAAAATCATTTAGCTTTACAATGAAACAGACATAACAATAATAATAATAATAATAATAATAATAATAATAATAATAATAATAATAATAATAATAATAATAATAATAATAATAATTTAGCATTTATATAGTGCTACGAACCCTCAGGCATCTGAGCCCTGCTTAATATTACCCACAGTGTGTGGTGCTAATTTATCGACCTTCGGAAGAATGAAAGGCTGAGTTTGACGCTGCCAGGAATCAAACCTGCGTCAGCAGGCTCTGCACAGATGTCAAAGCAAGCGCTCTGCCCGCTGTGCTATCGGACCAGCACAATCTTACCCCAGTGGATCTTCTTGGTGGGGTAAGTCCTTTTGCTTCTATTTCTTAGTTGGTGGAGCGAGAGGACAGGTTAGTCATAGAGGCCAACGGAGATTCCCTCATGGTGGACGAGGGAGAGGTACTAAGTCCACCCAAATAGCAGTTGCTTTACTGTCAGCCACTGTTCCAACCAACTCACAGCCTCTCTGAGGTCTTAAATCACAAGACCCCAGTGGGAGGCAGACTGTCTCTGTATCTGCTATAATGGCGGGGCATTACTTCAGAAGCTTGGGCATCAGAAACCGAAGCCAAGGGTTATTGTATCCCACGCGTAAAAAGACCTCTGAATTATTCACCGGGAAACCACTCGCTCAAAACTCAAGATCCGTTCCTTATGAAGGAAATTGTGAGCTTGCTGTAGAAAGATGTTACAGAACCAGTACCTGTAGTTGAATGGAACACAGGGTGGTAATCCCCATACTTTCTAATCACCAAGGAGGACAGGGATTGAGACCCATCTTGCACAAGTTCCTCGGGAAGGACAAGTTCAAGATGGTCACACCTTCTCAGATCCTTCAGCCCCTCCAGCTTTAGGACTGGTTGGTGTCATTAGATCTTCAGGATGCTGACTTTCATTTACCTATCCATCAAAAGCACCTAAAGTACCTGAAGTTAGCGGCTGGCGGTTCTCATTATCAATGTTCAAGTTCTGCCATTCATGCTAACCACCGCCCAAATGTTTTCACCAAGTTAATGTCAGATTGGCCGTTCAGGGCACGTTCTCCCGAACAAGCCCTGGAACATCTCAGCATCCCCAGCATCCCCAGTCCCTTTCTCCATAGAATGGGCTTCTACCTCAATTACAAGAAGCCTAACATGAAGCCTAACATGAAGCCTAACATGAAGCCTAACATGAAGCCTAGCAGGATGCCTAACATGAAGCCTAACATGAAACCTAACATGAAGCCTAGCAGGAAGCCGAACATGAAGCCTAGCAGGATGCCTAACATGAAGCCTAACATGAAGCCTAGCATGAAGCTTAACATGAAGCCTAACATGAAGCCTAACATGAAGCCTAGCATGAAGCCTAACATGAAGCCTAACATGAAGCCTAACATGAAGCCTAGCATGAAGCCTAGCATGAAGCCTAACATGAAGCCTAGCATGAAGCCTAAATGAAGCCTAACATGAAGCCTAACATGAAGCCTAACATGAAGCCTAACATGATACCATCTCAAAGACTCCAGTTCATCAGAGCAGTCCTGGATGCATCCTTGGGAAAAACATTGGCACTGAGGTGAGGGCTCAAAAATTCTGCAGATGGTCTCCAAATTCCAGAGTGTCCAGCGTCTTCCAGCCTTCGATTTTCTAAGGTTGCTCGCCCTCATGACATCCTGCATTTCCCTGGTGCCAGAGACTCACCTGAGAATGACATCCTTCGAATTGGCTCTCAGGAAACAGTGATCTCTATTCTCAGGCAAAATGTCAGACCTTCTTCAGGTTCCGAGCAGAGTCGTGCAGGATCTCCTGTGGTGGGCCTGGGAGGAAAACACTCTGAAGCAACCATGGCCGGAGATAACAGTAGTTGCAGAAGCCTCACTGATGGGGTGGGGATATATGCCAATGATCTGACAGTAAGCTGTAAAGAAGGAGCTAAGTACCCCCACCTCAATTACCTCGCCCATCCTGCCTATATGTTGGGAATCAAATACTGACACCAATGAGAATCCTGGAGGCAAGGTTCCCATTGAGAAAACCATACCTGCATACAAGGCAGTATGATAGCATTTTAATGAAATCCTGGAAGAAACAGGGCCAATGAATGGCCAAGACAAATGGTGACGTCATACAGAGTCGTCCTGACGTACATAAAAGAGATGCAGAGACTAGAGACTGCAGATATTCTATAAGGCATCAAGAAAGTATCGAAGATAAGTGGCATCTTGGGATCAAGATGAAGAGGCATATGTTAGAGAAATTATGAAGATGTCAAGCTGTTTTACACTTTTACAGATGCTAAGTAGTGAATAGATTGCTTGCGCTACTAAAAACCTATGAAATTCAGTAAAAAAACTTTGTTAAAGGGACGTTATGGTTAAGTTGCGCTACTAAAAACCTATGAAATTCAGTGAAAAAACGTTGTTAAAAGGACGTTATGGTTCCAAGTAAAACCGAAAAACCCTTGAAATTCGCCAGTTATAGTAAGCTAAGCAACCATAACTCGCGCCACCACCGTGCACTGCTAAGACTAACACCCACGACATCAAAGAACACATCACAAATGTCATTGATGACATCACTGATGACATCACATGTGTATGTACTTTTCATGAAATATGTGTACAAGGGATTCTTATTATAATGTTGCGAAAAAAGTGTCAAGGATCATTGCAAAAAATATCATACCCTAATTAGTGCATTGAACGATGCATTGATATAAATAGCATTCTATAATGGGGTTCTATCTAGTATACTAAGCTACGAATGCAGAAACATAGCATTGTGTGCAGCGTACAAGATGAAGGTATAATATTTATAATGTTGGATAATGAAATGATAATTGTTTTCTTAATAGATTTTTGTGTACTGTGAAATATGTAATAAGTAGCTAATAAAACCCATGCATTACATAATTGCATTACTATAGACAAAACACAAAGAGACAATAACACATACCAATATGGGTATATACAGGGAAAGTGAAGTTAGCAAAAAAGCCCAAGTAGTAGCACAAACAATTCATAACTTAACTGATTATTTTCATGCAAATAAATAATTGCTCTGTTTCAAAGCTGCTATTTACCCTATGTATATGTATCACTTGATGTGATTGGACCCTAAGGAAAGTAGTGTGAGTACAATGTATACAAATATGACCCTATACAGGGAAAGTACACCCATAAAAAAACAACAGAACTATCAGAAAGTGCTGATAAGTCTATTGATTATCTTTATGCACAAAAAGGATTACTGTCTTTAAAGCTTGTGTCTTCCCCTATGTATATGTTTCATATGATGTGACTGGACTCTAAGGGAATCACTATAAGAACCTACTTGTAGGGCATGTCTACAAATAAAATACAATTTTTAGTTTCTGCCTGTTACTGAAGAGAACCATGTGGCCTAGATATGTCAGCAAAAGAAAAAAGAGTGAGCCAGACATGTGATGTCATCAGTGATGTCATCAATGACATTTGTGATGTCATCTTTGATGTCGTGGGTGTTAGTCTTAGCAGTGCACGGTGGTGGCGCGAGTTATGGTTGCTTAGCTTACCATAACTGGCGAATTGCAAGGGTTTTTCGGTTTTACTTGGAACCATAATGTCCCTTTAACAAAGTTTTTTCACTGAATTTCATAGGTTTTTAGTAGCGCAACTTAACCATAAGGCTTGTCTAACTTTATGTAAATCTACCAGCTGTTGCCATATTTTTTTGTCTTTTGTAGGTACTCCATTTACTAAGATAATTAAAGATTGCTGCAGTGGACGTTGCACTCCTAGAGTATGCACATTTTCTTTTAGATCTAATGGTAAATAAACTACTTTTCCACAAATGCCTTTTACCAATTCAGAGGGAGGTAATTTGCTGTTTTTTGTTGAAGGCGTATTATTGCTTGAAATGGGTGCACTGTTTGAATTATGATGCTCTCATATAAATTAAGTTGTTGTAGGGGTTTTGGTAGTGGGTATAATCCCAAATTATTTGTGATAGCACGTGAAGGAGTTTGGTTGTTGTCAAGTTTTGTAGTGCAGTAACTGCAAAGTATTAAGGGGTCAGTTATTTCGTATTTGTTTTCTGCTACAAGGTAGAGAGCTAATTCAAACCTTTTAGAATCTTCATTGTCTTCTATTTTGTATGATAGGTCTACAGCTTTTGTGTTACTTTTATAAAAAGTTCTACGGCAACATACACATCCATGGTTTGGTACTTCAGCTGATGTACTTTTAAATTTTAGCATTTCTTTTTTGTATGTGTTTAGCAAAAGGTTGCCATGTGTAGAATTGTTGCTTAATTGATTTAATGCTATTTCATTCTGTAAATGGCTTTCACTTCCAAAATATTTTTTCTGGATATAGTCAATTTCTTGAAGTAGGTCTTTTGCTGTACCATGTAGAAGGATGTTATTTAACTTTGCTAGTGCGAAAGCAGGACTTTTAGCATAGTACAGTTTATAGACTAGATTTCTTATAGTTGAATGATGTGTTGATATCCTTTTGATATCATGGAAGGTGGTTTTACAAGTAGGTCCTGTAATGCATGCCAATGAACGTCCTTGTAGTCCTGTGTACTTGCGCACTGGACAGGTATCCATATTTTGTAGTAATTTAATTTTGATTTTGTCTTTCCTTTTTACATATTTATTGAGGAATTTGTGTAAAGATTTGAAACATTGTTTGGGAATGTTACACATTGACGTGCATGGCCATTTGTACACTAGACGTTCTGATTCAGTTGAATGGAGGGGTAATTCTAAGTTTTCAGGGCATATTTTTGTAAGGAGTAATTCTTGTTCCATTATGGTATTATTCACTTTTTCATAACCTCGACCACTGCTATGTATGGCAATCGTATTTGTTTGCTTTTGTTTGTACGCTTCTTCATTAAAATATGGTTCTGTGCTCGTAGTGTGATTCCATTCACCTCTGCAGATACTTAAGAAGTTCTTTCTGTTGACATTTCGCTTATTGAGAAGTCTTTTTTGTAATTTAGTTATTAGTTTTGTTAGTGGTTTCATTTTGTTTAACAGTAAAATAAATAACTTTTTTTTTAGAAGAATTGCACTGTCCATCAACGCTTCTAAGATTAATTTCCTACGACAGGTTTTAAGGATTGAACCTGATTTCTCTCCTGTTTTTATAAGATTTTAAAGGACTTTGTTACGGTATATTTTGGCTAAAATACTTTTCTTGGTATGCTTACTTTGGACTATATTAAATTCTAAAGAAGTAGTTTTATCTGTAGTGATAGCTGATTTTCTGTTAATTGTTTTTTGGTTTGTTTTACATTTTGATAGAGGAAGCAACATTTTTTTACTTGAAACTTCTTGTGTTTCACTAAATGACTGTATTAGCTGTTTTGTTTCAACTTTTTTTACAAATTCTGCGAGAGATGGATGCTTATGTTGGACACTTTTATTTTCATTTGCTCTACCTCTGTGTTGCTTTCTACGGACTTGACTTTTGGTAGGCATTCTTTAGGGTCTGTTGAAAAAAATAAAGAAGGTATGGGTTGGGGTGTTCTGCAATGTATGTGTGCTGTGTGCATAAGTGTTTGAGTAAGATGATAAAGCTGTATGTAATGGTGTGTGATTGTGCATTGGGAACTACAACTAGTAGGGATAGGTATTCCTGAATTTATGTGTTACTAAACTGGGGTTCAGATGACAAGAAAAAAAGTAAGCTAGTGGTGTGGAAAAGTACAAATAGTAAATCTAATGTATACAATTAAAACAGTTGTTTGTTCTATAATATGAAAATTGTAGCGGTTCAGTTGGGTAATTTGTGTGTCCAAAAATAGGAATTTGTGGGCCATTCTGGCTGTAAATCGCTGTTTAAGACATGGGCCCTCATTACGACCCTGGCGGAGAACCATGGTGCAATTTGCACCATGGTCCATGGCGCTAAGCTGCCAACTCCGCCATGGTGGTTGGCGGACTTACCGCCCCATTCCGACATTGGCGGGGCGGTAAGTCCCCAATCCCCATTTACCCTTCCACATTCCCATTTTTGCCCCATAGGGTATAATGGGAGTGGGGAAGGCGTTAATTACGCCACCGTAAATTACGGTGGCGTAATTAACAACAAGTCCCGTAGCGCCATGGATTTTTCCGCCTGCAAAAAGCAGGCGTAAAAATCACCATGGCGCTACGGGAACTCGTAGTCAGGCGGAAAGGTACGCCATGCTTTACGCCGGCGTAAACCCCTTTCCGCCAGGGTAGTAATGAGGGCCATGGAGATTTTTGGACAAAATGGTGCAGAATCTCTATTTTTAGGCACAGAAATAGCTTGTATTAACTTTACAGTATGTTTGAGTAATAATACAAATATTCTGGTGATATTCTACTTACTTTTTTTCTTAAATTAACAGGTAACTTCTTAGTTCTTCTTTGTTCTTCGAATTCGGCTGCTTCTTTTCAGGAGACTGGTCTTCACTGCAATTGTAAAAGCTTCAAATTAGTAACTTTGTTTGTATATAGCACTGTTTTTAATTTAGATATTGATTTTTTAAATTGAAATCCTCAGCGCCTTCTTTAAAACCATTAAACTAATTTATTTACATAAGATACATTGCATCAGTTCAGTACATATGATATGTTCTTAATGAACAAATTGTATTGAATGACTAACTGTAGCAAAAAAAATATCTTTACTATGTCTTGTGAAATTTATAATATACCAGTGAATACCTCTATTTCTGTAACTAAGCTGTTCTAGGTAATAGCGCCTCAATGTCATGTCTAAATTAAAGTAATTAAGTAAATAAATAAATAAAAACAAAAAAATATGAAATTGTATAAGTATTTTTTTTTAAGATTTAAACATAGATTGTGCTTGCATGCAATTTTGCTTGAATATATGCAGTCTATATATTTCATTTAAAAAATGTTAGTTTAACATGATTTGAGTGTGTGTGTATAAAGAAAGTAAATAGTATAAAGGTTTATAAGTGATAGTTGATTTTAGGAAATTGAAAAAAATACAGTAAATTCATTTTACAGATTACACAAGCTAAAAGTCTGTTTGAAAATGTGTTCATCTACTGTAAAGAAAATATGCATACCTGAAGTTTGTGTTCATGCATATGGATATGCATGGAGCTGCAAGTAGAAATCTTGGAGACATGTACAGTATTTCTGGTAGATGGTGCTTGCCAGTGATATGACACTTGTACTCAGAGAGATTCACAGTACATTTGCAGTGCTGATCTATGATGATGCAGTTAGATGTAGAGGTCTTGAATGTGATTGGTGCATGTTCATGTGACTTCTTAGATACATCCAATGAGGGAATGGCATAGAGAGTCAAGTGGAAATGGTAGAAGGGCTGTTCATGTTACAATATTGTCATGAGCACTGCTCCCGAGAAGCCAAGTCAAGCCCAGCATTCCCGGAAGCAGGCTCATGACCCTCGTCCCCGGCTCCAGCAAACCCCTATTGGGGCCCTTTGGACCATGTCCTGGCGCCTCTGGCGCTAGGCTCATAAGGAACCTCAGTCCCAGCGTCAGGGGCGCCGGGCTCATAATTCTTGCAAAGGTGCTTGGGTGGACCTACCTGTAGCAGACCATGCTGCATACTCACCTTTGCAAATGCTGGCAGGATGAAGTCCCCAGCCTTCTGCTGGGAGGAACTATTCCCTGAACTGGGACTACTTTCTTACCTGGTTGGGCTGATGCCACTCCTTAGCTCTGGAACACAGGAACTCTTTTACCTGGGTGAGGCTGAGGAAGAAGACACCCAATCACTCCAACACTATTTAAACCACACCCGATTGGGAAAACGTGCTTCGCGTTATTCTGCATCTGCAGCAGGACGCTCACCGAGTCAGCTCCAGCATTCCAGTGACATCTCCAGCTTCAGCTCAGCAACCTGTGGAAGAAAGACACGAGAACTATACTTACCATCCAGGAATCCAGACACCGGCAGAACCTGCAAGCAAAAGAAACATAAGGTTAGCAAGTTGCAACACGTTTGCAGCCACACTCGCTTACCTGATCCATCTGTGCTTTCACGGATTCTTCGCGGCCTTCTCTTCAGCAGCCTAACGGCACCTGTAAAGACAAAGAACATTGTTAAGTAGGAATTGGGTGAAGGTGGCCGCATTTACTTTTCTTACCTGCTTTTGTGCGCGTATTACGATCTCTTCAACCGCAGCAGCCCGGCACCTGAAAACAAGAAAAGACATTATTTAAGTGCCATGAAAGACTGCAAGAAAGCCTAACACTTACGTGTTTCCAAACGCCCGCAAGGTCCCGACACCTGCAAATAAGAAAAGAACATTGTTAGAGGTGCTATAATAAGGTCACAGATCCTTATACTCACGTACTTCGCACGTGCAACGGCAACGGACGAACAACGCCCGCAACATCTCAAGACCTGAAAACAGAAAACAAGGGACATTATTGAGGTGTCATTGAAATTCCCATACCTAGGTACAACCGCACGTGTCGCGCTCTCAGTGACCACGCCCTCAGCATCCAGGCACCTGAAAAAGACAATGCAAAGACTTCATTAAAGGTGCCCATCTCTTCAAGACTATAAACTCTTTATACCTACTGGCATCCACTCGTGCAGTAACGGCGGCATCACCTTTTGGCATCTCAGGACCTGTGCCACTTCTAAGGCCACAAAAGACTTTGAGGGCCTCCAGTGACTTAACTGGAACCCATGCATCCCTGCATAAGTCGCAGGATGGAGAGCCCAGCATTTATACGCTTAGAGAGCTCACCAGGACATTGGACTTTCGGAGAGTTGGCGATTAGTGAGGAGGAAGTCCAGCCAAACGGTCATTAACCCTTTTTTCTTCCGCCTGCAGAAACCTTACCCTGCAAGCCAGACGGTCAATAAGAGGAAGCCCACTCCGCCAACATAAGCTTTTTGCTAAGCTCGAAAAATGTGTTTTTCACGTCACGGAGGTCGAATTTCTAGGCTTTATTCTGACACCCAAAGGAGTCCACATGGACTCGAGAAAGGTGGACGCTATCATCAAGTGGCCATCACCTACTTCCGTGAAAGGTGACCAAAGCATGTTAGGTTTCGCCAACTTTTACCGCAGGTTTATTCCAGAGTATTCACGAGTGGTGCAGGCCATCACCGCCCTCCTAAGAAAAAACAAATGTTTCGAGTGGTCAACAGAAGCAGAACAGGCCTTTCAAGAGCTAAAAGCCAAGTTCACCTCAGCACCCATACTGAAACACCCACGCCCAGACCTCCCTTACATCGTTGAGACCGACGCCTCCAGTTTAGCAATGGGGGCGGTTCTATCACAGAGAGATCCAGAAACTAACCAATTGCACCCCGTGGCATTCTGGTCTCGCAAGTTCTTGGCGCCTGAAATTAACTACACCATCACAGATAAAGAGCTTTTAGCAATTAAGTCCTCTTTCAAGGCCTGGCAGCACTATCTCCTTGGAGCCAAACACACTGTCATGGTAATCACCGATCATCGAAACCTACAATACCTGAAAACCGCCAAAGCTCAGTCCTCCAGACAGCTTCGCTGGGCACTTTTCTTTGCCGAATTTGACTTTGTAATTACTTATCGCCCCGGCAACAAAAATGGCAAAGCGGATGCCCTTTCCCGGATTGGAATGGGAGATAATATTGTCAATCCTGAACCTGTGCCAATAATTCCAGAACAGAGAATCCTGGGCCTGATTTCTTCACAATCCATCGAAGATATCGAAGCAAAAGTAAAACAACTTGTGACCCTTTCGGATTTACTAAACTTGCAACTGAAGGGAAAGGACTTCATCATAAAAAAAGACCTGCCTTATTTTCAGGGACGACTATTCCTACCACATGCCGATTTACAAAAACAGGTAATCTCTTGCTACCATGATTCTTTGATGGAGGGCCACCCAGGCATTGCCAAAACCTCGGAAAAAGTCAAGAGACACTTCTGGTGGCCGTCATGGAGAAAAGACATAAATGAGTTTGTGATGTCCTGTGGTGAGAAGGAAAGACCAGCGGGTCTCCTGCATCCGCTAGACATCCCGCCACATCCCTGGCATACCCTTTCCATGGACTTCATCACCGATTTACCCTCCTGTTCCGGATACAACACTATTCTACTAATGTAGATTTGTTTTCTAAAATGGCCCACTTCGTTCCACTAAAGGGCTTACCTTCAGCTTCAGTTCTAGCACGGGAATTCCTTGAAAATATTGTAAGATTGCACGGCTTCCCTTCGGTTTTGTTCTCAGATAGGGGGAGCCAGTTTATCTCTCACTTTTGGCAAAGTTGCTGTCGTTTAGCTCAAATCGATGTGAGACTTTCAACCAGCCATCATCCCCAGACCGACGGACAAACTGAGAGGACAAACCAAACTCTGGAACAATATTTACGTTGTATGCTACAGCAGTCGGAAAGTAATTGGAAAGATATCCTTTGGATAGCCGAATATGCTTACAAACACTCGATCCATTCAGGAACCGGAAAAAGTCCCTTTTACATTTTATATGGGATTCATCCTCGAACCTCCAATCTCGACCCGCCCCAAGATCTTGGAACGCCTGCCGTGGATCAACTTCACAATGCTATCACTCAAGCTTTCAAAGAAGCGACAATCCACCTACAATAGGCTAAAGAACGGTACAAAAGGGGAGCAGACCAACACCGAAGAGACGCCCATCAATACCAGGTTGGAGATCAAGTTTGGTTATCCACCAAACATTTATCACTTAAAGGACCTCACACCTTCAACCCAAAATATCTGGGACCATATCCAATTACAGCCATAACAAACCCAGTGGCTGTCAAATTGGGTTTGCCATCCCACATGAAAATACATCCGGTGTTTCACGTATCTCTGCTAAAACCTATGCAACCTGGAACCAGACTGGATAAACCTCCAGAGCCTATTCAAGTAAATGGAGAACCTGAATTTGAGGTTAAAAACATCCTGGACTCCAAGATCATCAAGTCAAAATTATACTATCTGATCGACTGGAAGGGTTACGGACCTCAAGAACGATCATGGGAACCCTCTGACCATGTCCATGCTCCTCGTCTAGTCAGAAAATTCCACTGAACTTTTCCCAATAGGCCAAAACCTCCCGGGAAGACAAGTTTGGGAGGGGCCTTGAGGGGGGTGCTGTCATGAGCACTGCTCCCGAGAAGCCAAGTCAAGCCCAGCATCTCCGGAAGCAGGCTCACGACCCTCGTCCCCGGCTCCAGCAAACCCCTATTGGGGCCCTTTGGACCATGTCCTGGCGCCTCTGGCGCCAGGCTCATAAGGAACCTCAGTCCCGGCGCCAGGGGCGCCGGGCTCATAATTCTTGCAAAGGTGCTTGGGTGGACCTACCTGTAGCAGACCATGCTGCATACTCACCTTTGCATATGCTGCCAGGATGAAGTCCCCAGCCTTCTGCTGGGAGGAACTATTCCCTGAACTGGGACTACTTTCTTACCTGGGTGGGGCTGATGCCACTCCTTAGCTCTGGAACACAGGAACTCTTTTACCTGGGCGAGGCTGAGGAAGAAGACACCCAATCACTCCAACACTATTTAAACCACACCCGATTGGGAAAACGTGCTTCGCGTTATTCTGCATCTGCAGCAGGACGCTCACCGAGTCAGCTCCAGCATTCCAGTGACATCTCCAGCTTCAGCTCAGCAACCTGTGGAAGAAAGACACGAGAACTATACTTACCATCCAGGAATCCATACACCTGCAGAACCTGCAAGCAAAAGAAACATAAGGTTAGCAAGTTGCAACACATTCGCAGCCGCACTCGCTTACCTAATCCATCTGTGCTTTCACAGATTCTTCGCGGCCTTCTCTTCAGCAGCCTAACAGCACCTGTAAAGACAAAGAACATTGTTAAGTAGGAATCGGGTGAAGGCGGCCGCATTTACTTTTCTTACCTGCTTTTGTGCGCGTATTACGATCTCTTCAACCGCAGCAGCCCGGCACCTGAAAACAAGAAAAGACATTATTTAAGTGCCATGAAAGACTGCAAGAAAGCCTAACACTTACGTGTTTCCAAACGCCCGCAAGGTCCCAACACCTGCAAATAAGAAAAGAACATCGTTAGAGGTGCTATAATAAGGTCACAGATCATTATACTCACGTACTTCGCACGTGCAAAGGCAACGGACGAACAACGCCCGCAACATCTCAAGACCTGAAAACAGAAAACAAGGCACATTATTGAGGTGTCATTGAAATTCCCATACCTACGTATAACCGCACGTGTCGCGCTCTCAGTGACCACGCCCTCAGCATCCAGGCACCTGAAAAAGACAATGCAAAGACTTCATTAAAGGTGCCCATCTCTTCAAGACTATAAACTCTTTATACCTACTGGCATCCGCTCGTGCAGTAACGGCGGCATCACCTTTTGGCATCTCAGCACCTGTGCCACTTCTAAGGCCACAAAAGACTTTGAGGACCTCCAGTGACGTAACTGGAACCCACGCACCCCTGCATAAGTCGCAGGATGGAGAGCCCAGCATTTATACGCCTAAGGTGAGAGCTCACCAGGACATTGGACTTTCGGAGAGTTGGCGATTAGTCAGGAGGAAGTCCAGCCAAACGGTCATTAACCCTTTTTTCTTCCGCCTGCAGAAACCTTACCCTGCAAGCCAGACGGTCAATAAAAGGAAGCCCAGTCCAGAGAGTCATCCGAGCTCTACGCTTCTCAATTGAAGAGACTATAACAGTTCAGCCGGGACCAGCGCCTCCGTGGGAATCCGGTGAGCATTACAGATATGTCCGCGGACATGGCGGTAGTTCGCGGACATATGGAGTTACATCTGGGGATTTTTGGGTTCAGAAGTCATGCAAATGAGAATGAGTACTGAAAGGGATTGGTCAGGAAAGTTTAGTGGGTGTGTTGTGCCAGAAGAGAGTTTCTCATATACTGTTTTTGCTGAGAGAACAACAGATAGCTATGTCTGTGTGTTTTAGGAAAAAGATTGTATGGATTTTGGGAGATTCATGGATATATTGGTTGAAGGTGCATGCAGAAAGCTGTGGAGTAGCTGTAGATCTTGGATTCCCTCATGTGGAAGTACACTGTCATGGAGTACGTGGAATGAAGTGGTTGGACTTGCTACCTCTCTGTGCTACTTTGGAGACAGAGCAACATCCAGACATAATTGTAATTCATTGTGGAGGGAACAGTTTAGGACATGTGACTGGATTTTGTTTTGCAATTTGCTATGAAAGAAGGACTTGTGAAGGTTATGGACATGTTTCCTAATTCTCAAGTGATATTTTCACGGATTGCGCAGACAGAGACAAATGTGGCTTTGTTCTTCTTCATTTGGTCCACAAACGGAAAAAGCAAGGCGCAATGTTAATAAAGCTGTTTGTGCCTTTCTAAAAGATTTTGGCATGTCTTCTTTTCACAATGAAAATATTCTGTTTCGTAGTACAAACATTTTTCGCAGAGATGGAGTCCATCTTACTTATGGTGGCAATCAGATTTTTCTGAGAAATGTACAAAATGCATTGCGACCTTTTTTGGAATTACAACATCCATTTTGAAGTAGGTGTTAAGCATTTATAATTTTTGACTTACAAACACCTCCCAAAGGCTCTTTTCAGAGCCACCACTTCCTCCCAGAGAAAATTGCAATGTTTGTGATAGGGTAGCAACCCAATTTTTTAAATGTTCGCGAACTGTCCGCGGACTTCTAAAAAATACAAAGGGCCCTGCTTCATTTATTTTCACTTCAATTTTTTAACTGTGAAAGGTGGCTCTGAAAAGAGCATTATTTTTTTTTGATTTTGGATATTTTGTATTTCTTTGGGTTTTTTATACACGACACACTAGGAGAGGAGGGGAAATGAAGGTAAAGGGTGGGACACCAACCACAGGGATAAGAAAGGGCGAGCTGAGAGAAGAAGATGTAGAGTTGGTTTTATTTGGGTAGTAAGCAGATCTTCTCGTGCTCTGTGACGATAGTCTCAAAAGCACTACGAAGTTGCTCCCCCCTGCAGAGTACTGTGTCACAGTACATACATACAACTGTGACCCTCGAAAGGTAAGGGTCATCAGCATTCTGTATGGCCCGTGAGGCAGCTTGAGGAAGACGCTGTCCCACAGAGGTGGTCCTTGTGGTGACAGGATCAGAAACAGAGGATGAAGTAGAGGAAATACTGGGTGTTAGGCTTAGTAGTGCACGGTGGTGGCATGAGTTATGGTTGCTTAGCTTACCAAAACTGGCGAATTTCAAGGGTTTTTCGGTTTTACTTGGAACCATAACGTCCCTTTAACAATGTTTTTTCACTGAATTTGAAAGGTTTTTAGCAGCGCAACTTAACCATAACGTCCCTTTAACAAAGTTTTTTCATTGAATATATATATATATGTGTGTGTGTGAATAAAGAATGGATGTTTCCACTATGTGCTATAGCAGAGCTGGCTTAAAGAAGGAAGGCCTTGTTTCCAGGGAGTTGCAGTAAGAAAACAAGTGAATTATAAAATGAATTTCAGAAAGGCAAGACTGGATGAGCCAAGAAGCCAAGGTCTTATCAGGCTGGAGTGAGCAGGCATTGGATACAGGTTGTGTGAAAGAACAGAGCTCCTGTTCAGGAGCCATGAACAAAACAAGGAGGACATCAGAGGTCTATTGGAAAATACACGAGAGGCTCGATTTTGTGGTCTAGAGTCATGTGGAGGGATGAAGTTGGAAGAACATGATGTTCACACCTACGCATGAGGGCAGAGTGTGCCTTCACTCCCCTGAATTCTCCAGAGCAAAGAACACTCCAAAGGACAAGTTCAAAGACCTAATTGACAGCAGACCACTGAGGTGATGATGGATGAATATGCTAATTGGTGGGAAGTTATGGTCAAAGACGAGCTCACCAGCTCTTGGAAGCCCAGTCTGCATGCTGCTAGACGTAGGTGGAAAAGTACTGACGGAGGTTAGAATTCCAACCAATGGTAGAGGACCGCATGATTAAGGGTCCTATAGTTTTTGTAGCCAATGGGACATTGTGTATTTAGTGACATTCATAGTGACCTGTTTTAGGAGAGGGCTTAGTTGTCCCACCTGATGTTAAGAGACAAATCACTTTCTTTCACTGCCTTAGACGAGTATGGATCATATAGCTAGATATTCCCTTAGAACCTATCACACTTGCCATTAGGTTTTAGTAATTTGCCACATAGGATGACGTTAGTAATAGGTAGGTTGATGTCACCTATGATGATTCTTTGCTATAAAAGAATGCTTTTTTTCAAGATGCATTGAGAGTTCTTACACTGAGACGTCCATTGATGTGCGTGGTACT
Source organism: Ambystoma mexicanum (assembly GCF_040938575.1). Taxonomy (NCBI): domain Eukaryota; kingdom Metazoa; phylum Chordata; class Amphibia; order Caudata; family Ambystomatidae; genus Ambystoma; species Ambystoma mexicanum. The sequence continues at coordinate 1,513,172,254 of NC_090922.1, forward strand.
CACTGTTTTAGATAATTGATATTAAAACAGTTATCCTTTTGCCAACTACCTGAGTTGTTTTGATTATTGATGTTTGAGTAACTTCTGCATCCCCATCCATCTCAAGGGTATTGCTACTTCATTTTAAAAGGCTGGAAGACCCTGTTCAAAGCAGTTGTTGGTCTCAATCGGAGCCCAAACTACACATCAACCTTTTGGAGATGAGGGTCATCAGACTAGCGGTAATGTACTTTCTGCCCTCAATATGGGATAGAATATCCTGATAATGACGGACAACACAGTGGCCATGTACAAAATCAAGAAAAGAGGAGGTGTAGGGTCACTACCACCGTGCAGAGAAGCAATCCAGCTCTGGTTCTGGGCAATTCAAGAAGGGATTTCTCTATCGGCGGTTCACCTAGCCGGAGAGGAGAACACAACAGCGGATGCCCTGAACAGGCAGAGCACAGTCTACCACGAGTGGGAACAAGCTCAGGAAGTCCTTCAAGAGATCTTCACCCTTCGGGGAACCACTCATGTAGACCTGTTTGTGACCAGTGTCAATCAGAAGTGTGAACTGTTCTGTTCTAGGGAATTTGACTCAAGAGGAGCTCTGGTGAACGCGTACGTAGTGGACTGGGAATTTCCACTCTGGTACCCATTTCCTCCAATCCCCGTCATTCTTCACATGATCAAGAGGATGAGAATGTTTGGAAAATCCATGATCCTAATTGCTCCGTTTTGGGCCAGGAGGACGTGGTACCCGGACCTTCTGGACATGTTCATCTGCCCTCCAGTGTGTCTTCCACAGAGGACTTTCTTTCGTGACAGGGGTGTCAGATTCTCCATACAGAGGTCAAGACAACCAACCTTTACGCATGCTTTCTGAGAGGTTGAGATATAAGGATTAGGACCTCCCAGATGAAAAAATTGAGATTTTGCTTTAGGCCAGAAGGCCAGCAACCAAATCTTTGTACCGTTGCCATTGAAACAGGTTCTGCGACTGGTGCAGAGATGAGAATGTGGATTCATTTTAATGTAATACACCTAATGTTGTGTCTTTTGTGCCACATTTAGCAAATCTGGAGCGCCAGATGGGAACAATTAAAGGTTTTTCGGCAGCACTTTCAATTTTTAAGCACTCTTCTGAGTAAGTATCATACAATAAAATTCTGTTAATCATACAATTTCTTAAGGGGCTCACCAATGTGTTTCCCTAACTCCTTTTCAAATCCCTGTTTGGGATTTGAATCTTGTTCTAAAATGTCTCATATGTGCTCCTATTGAGCCTCTTCACATGTAAGACCATTTTACTAGTTGCTCTTACGTGAACCTACAGGATGAGCAAGTTGCAGGAGTTATCTGCAATCCCCATTTTACTACTTATTTTTAAAGAGACATGGTTGTTCTTAAGGTAAAACCTTTGTTTCTACCTACATTAGTCTCTGAATTCTATGTAACAAAACATTGTTTTACCAACTGTTTACCCACCCCCTCATTCTGGAAAGGAAGAAGAGAGGCTGCACAGACTTGACCCAAGAGATCTGAGTTTCTATATTTTGTGAATGGTGAAGGTTCGCCAAGATGATCAGCTTTTCATCGGATACCAAGGTCATAAATGTGGACTAGCAGTAACAAAACAAACCCTGTCCAGATGGATTATTCTGAGCATTGGAGAATGCTATAGATTAGCTGGGAAAGACCCTTGTATTTATTGTTTCTGTTTTAGCCTAAGAACGCATTTAGCGGTGTGCACATATATACGTTGGTGGTCAGTGATAATGTCGAATGCAATAATGTCGACAGTCAAAATGTCAAAAAAAAATGTCGAAAAAAATAATGTCGAAAACCAATAATGTCGAATTTTCTCTACATTTTTTCGAATTTTTTAAAATAAATAAATAAATATATATATATAATTAAATGTGTTGAGTATGAGGGGTGAGAGGGTGGTGGGGGGATGGGGGGTGGCAGGGGGGTGTTTGGTGAGGGGGGTTGGGGGGACCCCCCTAGTAAATGATATTCTACTTGTTTATTTATTTATTGAATAAATAAATAAATATATAATTAAAATGTGTTGAGTATGAGGGGTGAGAGGGTGGTGGGGGGGTGGAGGGTTGGCAGGGGGTGTTGGGTGAGGGGGGTTGGGGTCTCTTCTTGTTTATGTATTTATTGATAGTGCTAAATGACATTTTTTTCGACATTTTTTTCGACATTTTTTTTTCTAAAAAATGACTCTTTTCATTATATGTATAGGTTTTCGACATTATTGTTTTTGACATTTTTATAAGTCGACTTTTTTTTTTCGACATTATCACTATAAACCATATACGTTGCCTGGTACTCACTTGCCCTCTGTTCTACTTGTCTTACCCCCCACCCTCATCACACCCCTTTGTCCTCGTCCCATTCCTCTGTGTACTTGTGAGCCTGCTCTATCCCTTCCACATGCCCCAGGTTCCTGCGGGTTAAGTGTACCACCTTGTGCCCCTATAGCACTTTCCATCTCGAATATCTTCTCCAACTGCTTCTCCATCTCATGTCCTCTTCAACTCTCACAAAATCTGACAGGAAGAAAATCAAAAAGGAAACCATGGCCTCCAACCCAGGCCTACCTATTGCTGACACCTATGTCAACGCTTCCTCCAGAGAAACTCTTACCTAGATCCTCTTTGGAGTCCCATCACCCGGCCTATGGAACCTTCATATGGTCGCTCTGCTCTCTCCCTCCTCCTCCTCACACATCAATATTGGTACCTGCTTGGAGTTCTTTCTTGCCTCCTTCTCCTCTACCAGGGTCATCATTAATGTCTATCAAAATGGTACTGTCCTGTTACAAGGTTCTCAACCCAACCTCCTCCTTTTTTTATAGGATACTCCCACACATTATCAACTTTTCACCCTCCTCTTCATGGGCACCCTTGCCTCCTTCTGCTCCCACCTCCACATGCTCTACGGCCCAAGTATTTTCCTTATCGCCTTTCTCTCTACTTTCTCCTGTTTCCATCTCTCTGGCACTCTCGCCGCTTGCACAGTGGACCGCTGTCATATGTACCCCCTCCTGGTAAGTCTCTCAAAAGTGACAATCTGATCCATGTTGCCACTTTTAACTCTCGCTCTGCTGTCAAGCACTCCTCTGACATCTGCCTCCTCCTTGAACTCTTGGACTTTGAAGCTCTTGCACTCACTGAGACTTGGTTTAAGGACAGCTTGGTCACAGGTTTTGACACACTTCTCCCTGAAGGCTACAAGATCCTCTCTGAGCCGAGGACTAACTGACAAGGAGGTGGAGTAGCCCTGATCTATCCAGAGTGGATCCCTGTCTCCATCATGGCCACTCAGGCCTACTCTTCCTTCGAATGCTTGGTCTGCAGACTCTCTCTCCAATCTCCTTTCTTACTTTAGCCAGCATCTATAGGCCGCCTGGCCAGTCCAATCTCTTCCTCTCTGAATGGGATGATTTGGCCACCTCTCTGCTCTCCATCTGCTCACAACTCCTCCTGCTCAGGGATCTAAACATCCATCTGGACTCCCCTGACTCTTCAGAACCTGTCTGCAAACTCTGTGACTCTCTCTCTCTATTCATTCTACCTTCTGGGCCAACCCACACTGCAGGCCACACCTTGGATGCACTCATCTCCACTGACATCCCTCTCTCTACCCCTCTAACTACAGCACTCTCCTGGACTGATCACTCTCTTCTCTCTTCCCACCTTAAGCTATCATCTCCTTTGCCATTGGCACACCCCAAAAAGCCTCCCATCTTCAAGGCCACCTGACCCTTGAAAAGAGTAACAGTGACTTCCTTTGCCTCCTCCTACTGTCTGCCTCCTACTCTTGCGGCTGACTCCCACCCTGACACAGCCCTCTATATCCGTCATCTCTCCATTTCAAACACTGTTGACATCCTTGCCCCTGTCATTATGGTGTGTATGAAGCCTCCCAAAATGTGCAATTCTTGGTACGACTCTGATCTGACTGCCCTCAAGTGTCAGTGTAAAGCATCAGAACGGAAAAGGGTGGCCTCAAGTGTACCCTCTGACAAACTGGCCTCTCTTCTTCTTCAAAGGCAATATAGTCTCTGCATCCAGTCCAAGAAAAGAGTTCATATTCAAGCCTGCATGTCTGCAGCATCTAACAACAGAGACAAACTTTTCAAAGTCTGCAAGGATTTGGCCAACCCTTCAGCAGGCTCATCTACCACTGCACCCACCCAAGCCGTGTGCTCGTCATTTGCAGCACATTTCACCAACAAAACTTTGAACATCCTTTCCTCTCTCACACCTTCACCCACCCATACACCAAAATCCTCAAAGCCCTCTTCGACCTCCCACACTCTTCCCCCTCGTCCCTTTCCTGGATTTCTCCCTGTCACACCTGAGGAGGTCACTTTGCAAGTCCGGCCTATGAAAGCTTCTTCCACAAAGGTGCATATGTGCCCTTCCAAAACTATCAAGGACAACATTGACACTCTAGCTCCACCCTTGGCTGACCTCTTAAAGCTCTCCTTCACCCCTGGAGTGTTCCCCTCTTCTCTCAAACCCTCTCTGGTGCACCCACTACTCAAAAAACCTTCTGCCGACCGTTCTATAGCAGTAAACTATCGGTCGATTTCTATCACTCCTTTCCTGGGCAAACTACTGGATAAGTTGGCTATCTCTCAACCTACGCCCCACCCTGAATCTGTGTTTATCTCCATGATCATCTGTCTGCCTTCAGAGCATCCAGAGGCATGGACACTGCTCTCCTGAACACCCGTGAAGACCTGCTCTCAAATCTTGAACCAAACTCTCCTACTGTCCTCATTCTCCTTGACATCTCCTCCACGTTCGACACAGTAAATCATAACACCCTGATTGATCGTCTCTGTGATATGCTGGGCATCACTGATCAGGCCCTGGCATGGCTCACCTCCTTTCTCACTGACCGACCATCCCAGGTGGAACTTGGGCCTTTTCTTTTTTTGCTATCACTCTGTCTTCTTGTGTGCTGCCGCAGGGTTCTAACCTAGGCCTTTGGTTTCTCAATATCTACATGGCCATCTTGACTTCCAACTTTTAGTGTTAATCAGATGACACTCAGCTCTCACTCAAACTACCCTCAGCCTCTTCTTCCTCCTCCCTCATTCATGACTGTCTGTCCACAATTCAGCCCTGGTGTGCAGATAACGACCTCTGCTTTAATGTCAGTAAGACAGAGATTGTTCTCATTGGGACCCCTGCTCCCATTTTCGCGCTTTCACTCTGGCCGGCATTCCTTGGCCCTCCACCCGCACCCACCAGTAAGGCAATAAATCTGGTGGTCATCTTCAACTCCACTCTTTTCTTCTCCTCACACATCTCAGAAATACCAGCTGCACCTCCTCCGAGGTATCCTACTTATCCCACTTTCCCACAGAGACTCACTATCTCCAGAGCTCTGTAAACTCGACTACTGTAACAATCTCTTTCTTAATCTCCCTACTTCCACACTCCGACCTTTACAACTCATCCAGAACAGAACCGCAAGACTTATCCTTGGCCTCAAGCCCGGGGACTGAATCTCTCTGGCACTGAAATCCCTCCACTGGCTCCCGGTGGCTGCAAGGTTCAAGTACAGAACCCTCTGCATTGTTCACAATGCTTTCTGGGGCCGGGGCCCGCACTGCTTAAAACACACTCTTCCCAAATACACACCTGCTAGAGCACTCAGCTCGTCCTCCTCCAATTCTCTGAGAGTGAGCTGTTTTTTCCAGAGTCTTTGGGAGTAGATCCTTATCCTCTTCAGGGGCCGCCCTCTGGAACAGTCTCCCTGCCACTCTCTTTCTCGGGCCAGATCTAGGTAAATTCCGGAATATCCTCAAGACCTTCCTCTTGTCCTCTGCCTTCTTTCTACCTCTCCCCTGCTAGCCTCCATCCCCTACCTGCTACCTCCTCCTTCTGCTCAGCTAGCTGACTAGTTTCCTGGATCACCTCAGAACCCTAAACTACACACTTCTCCAAAGAGATAACCCTCTGCACTTAACCGTGGCCCTCCTGGACTAGATGCACTTATCCCTTCCACCATCCCTTGCCTTTCCTGTCTGCGCACTGACATAAACTGAATGCACCCAACCCAGTAGGTTTGTTGTCTGTCTGCCCGTTGTCTCCCCTTGTTCCCCCCTAGCATTGTGCACCTGAAACATGTGTGCTAGTGGCACATTATAAAATGCCCAACAACCTTAATCACTTCCCTTCCCCGTCCCTGATCCACCCCCCTTATGTCAATGACCACTGTGTTCATTCTAGCAAGAAATGTGCTCTAGTATGGCTGTTGAGTTATTACGTGCCTCCACCTCTCTCCCCATTCCCTCCAACCCTCACTGCTTGTCATGCACTTGCATAATTGTCAGTTTGTTTTGCATGTATTCCACTATCTTCCCCCCTACCTGGTTTCCTCCGCTATCTGTTGACACACTTGAATTAGCAGAAATGTCGAGGCCTAGTATGCTGCTTATTATTACTGTATACCATTCTGAAATTTCCAAGGCCTTATGAATGATTGTATCCCACGTTCCCCTCCAGTCTTGGAGCTCCTTGAAGCACTCGTTTTGTGTCTAAACGCTTTCTAAGTGAACAATACCAATTCCTCAAGAAGGCCTAAATGCCCATTCTACAAGGGGCATGGGAACAACTTGTGCCCTACAAAGAGGGGTGCTGATAAGGGACATTTGTGCGGCAGCTACTTGGTCTACCATCCATAACTTTGTAAAACATTGCTGTCTAGACTCACCTTCACCTCAGGGAGGTGGATCTGGGAAGGTAGTCCTTCATTCGGTCCATGACTAATATTAATTATGAAACATTCGTACTCCCACCTCCAAAACCAACACTGCTTTGGGAGTCTATAAAAAGATGAGGAATACGTGGGAGGACACAATCCAATCGAAGAACAAGTAAGTTACCTCTGGTAATGTTCTTTCAACTAGATGGTCCTCCCACGTATTCATCACTCCTCAAAACCTACACCGCTGTAGAATTTCCAGGTTTTACACTTACACTTTTTTTTAGAGTCTGATACAGTATAATACTGAGCAGATAATGCCGCAAAGGAAAACACGGGAAGAACAGATTTGAAGGCAACAACGCTGCACGTACTATATATACTGCTTATGATGTCGACCTAGAGACGGAGGCCCCTGAGGGACATCGAGTCGAGGGAATCGACGCACAGCGCCCTCTGCCGAAAATGTTTTCCAAAGCAGCTGAAGTTGGAAAAGATAATATCAAAAGATGAGGAATATGTTGGAGGAACATCCATTGAAAAGAATATTACCAGGGCTAAGTAACTTGTTCTTCCCAGTACATCAGCGATATTCACACTACTGTGCAAACAATTTTCAGCACCACAGTGGACCACCAAAATTCAACCTCCCGTGTGCACCATCAATATTCATACTCTCCAGTGCACCACCAATATATATCCTCTTTGGTGCACCACCACCATTCAACCTCTGGTGCACCACCAATACTCAACCTCTCCGGTACACAATTGAAATTAAATCTTCCAGATGGGTCACTATATTCAACAACACTGGTTTCCTAGCAGTACTCAACCCCCAGTCTACCACCAATATCCATCCTCTAAGGGGCGCACCACTGATATTCACATTCCCAGTGGACAAATCGAACAAAGTGCACATGTTGTGAATTCCATAAGGCGTCACACTGCCTCACCAAATGCCTCAAGGTTTCCTCATACCTGCAGAACCCTGTGAGGCTCTAAGTTATGCTTAGGTTCAATGACTTCCAATGCCTCTAACACATTGACTCGAAGTCTACGATACCATTTGCGAGCAATGGGACATTTGACCAAATAGGCCATTGGCGCCACCATAATAGGAGGATATTTTAGGAGCTGTACTTACCCAATACTTCAGAATTTTCTGGGACATCTCCTTCTCTTATTTGTTGTTTCGTCAGTTGCTGACTATGATTCCTTGGTTTATTTCTTGGGGATAACCCTCACAACAAGTCATGAAGGCCTGGACTGTCTTAATGGTGCCGTGTTGTGTTGAATTTCCCAATTCTGCAAACACATTCTTTCCATAAATGTGTCCATTTTAAAACATACCTTTGTTTAGTCCATTTTAACAAAGAGTACCAGGATTGCAAACCAATTCCCAGTCTGATCATTGTAATTATTAGGCTCGGTAATAGTCTTAAAACTGAGCGCCAAATTTGACCTTCAACACTCGCCAGCGATTTGGAGTTTTTTATCCAAATATTTCTAACCTCTAGAGCGGAGAAGGAGTGACTTAAAGTTTGTAAAATTCAATTATAAGTTGCAAAGAAAATTGCACCAATTTCTTTAATTTTTTTGTTTTTTTGTTCTATGAACACTTCCACCTTTGTCAATTGTGTATTAGCTGTAATAAAACCCAAATAAAGCAAATCGTTAACTTCTTCCAAAAGAACATTGTAAGTATACCATTTAAAACCTCTAAACATTATACTTCTTTTACAATAAATAAGCATGGAATTTGTTGAGTTGATTTGATTTTTAAGTTATTGTTAGCAGAACATGTCCTGAAACAATATAAGCTTGTTTGTAAACCAATAAGAGTTAGGATCACACAGAAGAATGCCATCGACATATGTCTACCAGCCTTTATGTAGAGCACCTACATTAGGGGGAAATGAGTTGCACTGTAACATGGCCTTCTGTAAATCTAACAGGTATACATTACTGTGGCAGGACGCCATTAGAGAACCCCGCCTGATCACAATGTAAGCTTGTACCTCCTCAGTCTAAAACCCCTCCCCGATACTAATCATATCTGAAATGAAGACGTATTGTGCAACATCATTAACATGTTTAGAAGCCCTCCTTGAATGTTCCATGCATCAAGTTTCTTTCCATAAGTTCTGATCGATATTGTTAGGTCCAAACAAGTAGAACAAGGAGGACAGCCTCTCCGACTCATCGCCAGGTGTTGGCACAGGCAGGTTATAATGCAGAGTACGTGATGGGCAGGAGGGCACGGGACGAGTCATAATGTGAGAGTAGGGCATGAAGCTCTTTCTAGGTTACGGATTGGGCATTATTACTCCTGTGCACTCAAGTCGTAGAGTCTTCCATTGCTTTCCAGGTAGCTTTGTGTCACATGAAACCCAGTACACACCCACTTTAGACGTGCACCCCCTGGCCTCATTCCTGTGACTTTGTCACCTTTTGAGGTGTGTTCATTTTGTATGTGCACCTGTCCCTCCCTTACTCTCTGCTGACCTATTGCCAATAGAATTCTGCTGCAAATAAGCCATTATGTTTTAGAAGTCTACTTAAGCAATATCATCTGATCAGGGGGGGCCATTACCAGGCCTGGTGATTCTCCGGCAACACTTATAAGCCTAAGCAAATGGGGGCTTTAATGTAAGTCCAGTGCGTTATCGGCCCAGTAATGCCCCCCGCCCCCGACCGAGGGAATATTGCTATTAGTGCCCTGCACATTGTACTGGGGTACTAACAGTTGTTTTTTCTTTTCGTTTTAAGTGGATGCAACTTTAAAGTAAATAAATAAATAAATATGGCCACCATGGCCCTGGAGAGTACGGATTACTTAGTTCCTTCTCTCTTCCTATGATGGCAGGGAATGACAGGAACACTGCTGTTTCTAGCGCCAATGAGGAATATGGAAGTGGGAGGTAAGTGGGGTGGGGATGGGGTAAACGTTGTGGCCAAGGAGTTTGGGGGATAGCTCCTCCTCCCCACAAGGATTCTCTTTAAAACCACGTGTGTCAAATGCAAAGTGGTCTCCAGGTGTGCAGCGACAAATATGTTCCCAGTGCACTGCCGTGACACCCTGGGCTCAACTGTGCTGACACCCTGGGCTCAACTGAACCCCACACAAACAGCACCATCCAATGTGCTTGTTGCACTGCATGTCCCATCTGCCACTCTAGTGTTCTGTGTGAAGTGCTGCCTCTCTCCTTGGAGGGACCTTTTAACTAACTCTATCCAGTAGCAAATATTCAATTTATCAATGTAAGCAGAACAGTGCCAGACACCTAGAATGCAATGCATAATATAGAATGAAAACAAATAAATATAAAAAAAGCTATTGAAATGACAAATGAGCTCCCTGCAGCAGTAACACGTCTGTCGGCCATGCAGATTCAAAGTTCATTGCAATCTACACTCTATACAAACAAGCTGGAACTCTGCGGCACGCCAGGGAGCCAAATACCCTGCACACATGGCCGGTAATAGGCAATGGGATTAAAGATGGCGGCTCATAATCGCGGCCATGATGGCAGAAGGGAAAAGCTCGCCAATTACTGTACAGCAAATAGAAAAGGGCTGACAAGTGGCCTCTGCAATTGGAAGAGACACCTGGCTCCCTGCGGACGTAAGCAGTGACTACAGAATCTGTGGGAAAACAAACCAGCGGAGGAACAGCGTGCGTGACAGAAGCTGGTGTGTGTGTGTGATTATGTGCCTGTGTGTTAGGGTGGTTCCCCTAGCCCCCCTCTCCTATAATTGACTCCATATCCCCCCTAACTATTTATATCACCTTACACATCCCAATACATTTTTTGAAGAGTTTCTTTGTTCAAACATTTTCAGCAAAAAACTCATAACAAAAAATATACTGGAATAGACTGGCGATGTAACAACGTCTTGCCGTGATACCCCGGCCAGAAACAGCATAATGTGGCAGCCTTAAGGGAGAGCAAGTTCATTGTAGAATATGTGTATCATTTGACTTTTAACTTAACTTTAAAAACTTCAAACTCTACTATATACTGAACTGTTCTACATAATTCTCTAAAGTCGTCTGTTCGTTGTTGGCTATACAGGGGAAAACGTTCTCACAGAAATCCTTATCGTGAACCCCAGCTATCCCTCGAAAACCACTTTTTCTAAAAATTCATCAAGGTTGCCAGTCAGTGGTCGAAGTGAGCGGGAGCGGTCGGGAGCGGTGTTCCTCTACTTTTTTAAATTACCTGTTACAGCTCCTATACTTTTATTTTAAAAAGAAACCATTCCGGAATGGTTTCGTTTTAAAATAAAAGTCTAGGAAGAAGTTGAAACTTGCACTTTCAGTGCACTGCACTGAACGTTCCCTTAAACTGCAGGTGCGAGTATTTGGGGGGGTGTATTGTGTGTTGGAGGGGCGTGGTGATGGGGTTTGTGGGGAGTGGGTGCAGGCCAGCAGGGAACATAGTTCCACTACTTCTTTTCGTACAGTCGACCACTGGTTTCAGTAAGAGAAAACATTATGTTGAGAAGGGGCCTGCCTTTGCCCTCCGATGGAGTCACAAAATGCGTACGCCATATTGTCCTCGTATCCACACCCAGATGAATGAGCATATATGGTTCATAGTTATGCCCCCTTCAAAGTTAGGGTGTGTGTTGTAAAACATGAAATGAACATTAAGCCCAGTGTGTATTAAGAACTTAGCAATTCAAACATGTAACAATGTTATCACAGACTTAATTATCAAATTTAAAAATGTGTTCACTGTTATTGATCCAACCTGATCTTTGATGTTATGCAAATCATCATTTAAAATCCAATCGAGGGCATATGTCCCTTACTCATATGGCTATGTCGAGTACATTGGAAATGTGCCAGACTGGCCATTTTGAAATTATATCCTTCATTAAGAAAACATGGACACGTTAATTCTAGATTGTGGTCTTAACCTAGTAAGACAAGTGTAACACGTGTTGGGATGCATGTTCAAGTCACCGACCCTCCCAGATGATTTAGATTGCAGAAAATATACTAACACGGGGGGAACGTGTTGAGGGTGGTGTAGTATGGAGGGGGAACCCTATGGGTGGAGGCAACTGGCGGGAGACAAACGTAGTATGAAAGCTTGCTTAGGGAAAACTAACCATTTACTTTGCGATAGTATTATGTAGAATACATTGCATGCGCATGGTATCTATAATGTGAACTAACACTGTATTTGAGAGTAGGCCTGAATCCTCACAGGCTGTGTTGGAAAAACCAAACAATGAACCCCTTCTCTTGCCTAATTATCACATTCCAATTCCCAGGCACGGTAGGGAACACGCACGCACCCCTACATTTAACTGTGTCTAGCTAGACCTTTGAACAATTAGGTAGGAATGCAAGTACCTAAATTGGAGAAGGGCTGTGGCCCAGTACGAAGGCCATACTCATGGGAGCCGGGACAGAGGTCTTGAGCTGCCAAAACATGAGATGAGATTTAGGACACTAGCGCCCCCCCCAGAGAATAAGGGTCATTCTATTTGAACTACCAGATATGACGCTTAAATCCTTCATGAATTGGATGGATTAGTGGGACACCAGGCCTACGTCTTGGGAGGGGTAGTTGATATGGGGTGAGCAAGGAACAAAGAGGTCTGTGATTTGTACCAGGGAGAGAAAAGGGTGATGCCAATGCTTACAATAGTGCAGCGTGGAGGCATGATGGGGGCGTCTGCATGTCTGGGATGAGAAAAGTGCTGCTTTGTTTGCATGGGACAGGCCGACCTCAAAGTTATCTGCCCAGTTCATGGTGACAAGGTGCATATCACGTGGTGAGAATTGGAGACAGGGTGGTGAAATCTAAAAGTTTAACCAATTACTCTGTAGCATCATAAGAGTGAAGAGACCATTACCGAAATTTGAAGAAGATGGAGGAGAAGATGACACAGCCTATTGGAGAAGGGTCTATATGTGAATATTAGCATGTAAATAGGCGCTAGCCAATGAGGGTGATGGATGAACACTGTATATCGAATGTGTCATGAATGACGATATTCACATTTATAAAGCGAAGTTCACTTTGATAAAGGCAGAGAGCTCTGCAGCAGTGGGACTATAATACCCTGACAATATTTTCCTTATTGTATACAAAATAAATCTCTTGTTCTTTTCAAAAAAGGGTGCATCTAGTCTTTTTCCCTAGAGGGTTGTTTTTCCTATGTCTGGTTATTGTGGAGTTACCCTACATTATTGGTGACCCTAATGTGATCCCAGACTCCCCTTCGAAGACAGGATTCCTGGACGCAGATCTGTAGGGGCCGCACCCACATGCAGCATCCAGTCCCTGTGTGCGCACCTTCAAGATGTTTACAGGAGCCGTGGTATCAGAATTCCTGTCTCTTCTTTGGAGAAGGGTGCTGTCCCCGGTTTGTGCAGGCCATTGATGGGACCCCATGATGGAGTACTTCAGGTGAACATGCATTACATTTACATTACATTTCATTTATAATGCGCACTATAGACCCGCAGGCATGAAGGTGCGGACACATGGAACATAAACATACATAGAGTGGACGACCAGGTAGGAACACTGTAGAGGAGGTCCCAACATGGCCTGCACCCCAGCCTCACATTTTGAGGTACTAGGAACATACTCGCCAAGGAATGTGACATATGAGGAACAAATGAACCAACAGAGAGCAGCTCTAGGCCTCTGCCCGATGCCCATCAGAAGAGCAATACCTGTTGAAGTGCCTATAACCAGACAACCATGGGCAGTCCGGTACCCACTAAGGAAACCGTACCAGCAGCTGACACGAAATGAAGACTACTTACAGACTGTCCCCGAAGAGACCCAAAAAGCCTTAATTGAAGGCAAATGGTGACGACATGAGAGCCCGGACAGACGTACAGATGAATATAAATGACAACCGAAAGGATGACACACAAGACGATAAGTTATGAATAATGGTGCGACAGACCTAAAAGAAGAAACAACATTGCAGCAGGAAGAACGTAACCATGAAGGAAGGATGAAAATAAGTAACTGACTAAAATGTCTGTAAATAGGCTTGGAACGCAAGAAGCCAAGGAAACGGTACAGCTTGCAATGCTTAGTAGAAGACTAGAGCAGCAAGCGCCAATTATATATCTACCTCAATGAAGCACACTATACAAATGCGAATCCATATTGTAAAAGCAGCATTAAGTACAGGCTGAAAGGGGCTAACAAGGCCAAGATTCATATTCCAGCTAAAGCCAAAAGAAAGAGCAGATTCGAAACTCAGTAAGAAGCAGCCCATGCCTGGGAATTTGAGGTCAACCTAAGGAAGGGTGGAAAGCAGCAACCTCGAAGAATTGAAACTTCAGAGCATAGCAGCCAGTCAGTGAAGGTCGAGATAAAGAGGCCCCGGCAGGTGGCAAGGCTAAGGAAGAATCAAACACACGAAAAAGAGGGAAAATGAAGCAGATTCATGGTGAACAAACACGTGACCAGCCAGGCGCGAAGAGGTACCAACGTCTGATGTCACCCAGAGCCTGAGGTAGCCATAACTTTTCCTGATAAGAAGCTACAGTTTCGAGGCCATCCTCAGCCAATTTATTGACACATAGCCCTAAAGTACTGATTGATGGAATGGAGGCAGTGTGAATCTTGGGGCACAAGGCACCTGGGTGTCTATTCTGCACGCTGCTAATTAAAGTGGAGATTTATGTCTAGGGGTGTAACCCACCCAATCACAATGGACCAAATAATCTAGGGTCCTATGGCTAGTATAACCAATAAGACGTCATACTTGTACTGACGTCTATCACGAGTGATGTAGAGGGATGGGCATAGACGCCCACCCGATAAGAGTTATCCAATCCTCACGCTCTGTTACCATATACAGATATAGCACCTATACTTAAGTTACCTTTTCCAACCAATAGAATTGCATGACAAACTTATGAGTGTACACGCCAATGATGACGAATTTTGGGTATAACTGTTACTGTTATAATGAAGATCGGGGGAGTTGAAGCAAGGCAGGCGATCGCATCACTGTTGATTTCCATTTGTTTCCCCGTTTTTGTACTTGTCATTAAATGGACTTCCCTTTGCCAAACCATTGACTTGTCCCTATTGATTTGTGTTGGAGTAAGAGAATCCTGCACCCCATCCTACTCAAGGTGCAGCTATCTTGTCTTAAAAGTACTCGAGGGGGAGCTCTGATCCCATGGGCCCATCAGAGGTCGCTCCGCCCTCCTGTACACTTGGTAGCAGTGAGGATGGTTTTGACCATCAATAAGAGAATATTGATTATTGATAAGACACCTATTAACCTCCGACCCAAAGTAACTCTAGGTCTTCGGTAATATCACGAGTCCTTCGCCATTCGGCTGAGTAGACTGAGAAGCTTCCCGTGAACAATGATAGTGTAAATCCATAAAAAACTGCAGTGGGTCTGAAGGAACCTGCCTTACAGAGCATAACCCTTCTCATTCCTACGGGCAGCCGATCTGACGAAAAGACCGAAGGAGGCGGTAACCGAGGGGCGGTGATCCTGAGGATCCAGAGAGGAACCATGCGAGCAGTGAGTGGACTGAAAAAATCAATACTTTGGCAAATGTCTTATAGGCATTAGAACAAGTAAGGGAAAGGTAACGGAGGGTGGCGGAGAAAACAAAATAGTTAGAAGTAGAGAAGACTGTATATATATGGGAATAATGACTCGAGTATAATTGAGAAAACAGAGGTCGGGAGAGACACCTGAGAGAAAACAAAGGTTGCTGGGATACACACCTGAGAGAAAACAAAGGTTACCAGGATAGACATTCGAGAGAAAACAGAGGTTACCGGGATAGACACCCGAGAGAAAACAGAGGGTACCGGGATAGACACCCGACAGAAAACAGAGGATACCAGGAAGGACACCTGAGATAAAAATGAGAGTATTTGCCTTGTTCTTGCGCTTTAATATAGCGGTCAGAAGAAACGTGAACTCATAGCCCACAGAATAGGGGACGCTTAGGATACAACCATGTTTAAAGACGTTGTTAAGGGAGTTCGTTTACACCTCAAAGGTATTGATTAGGAGGCAGAAATGTATGTGTCCAGTGGGTGTCTGTCTAGTTTGTCAAGTGTCTATTTTACTTGTTCTGTTGTATGTCACATGTAAAGAATTGTGTATCATTGATTGTTTGAAACAAGTTTTGGGTTTTATGTTATTCAGTAATTGAGAGGGAATTGCACACTGATTGATGTTGTTGAGTAAATTGATGATATAAAATTTGGTGGGACAGATTGGATTGGGGCTTGCAGTATTTGGTGCTCGCTCATATTGTTGGGAGTATTGAAATTGCATGAAAACATTATTGGAAATAGAATTCAAGCATGGAGGATATTACAACACTTGCTCACTTATGTAAGCAACTGCCTAAACATGCACCCAAGCTTAAGAAATATAGCACCGAGTGGGTTAAGGGTACCGTCCACAAGATGTTTCTGCAGTGGCCACAGAACGGGTCCTTTTTCGAAAGCCATCTTACAACATATGACGACTTATTTGCATGCCACATATATAGGCAAGAAACTAGAGAAACTCCTTGCCTTTCTGGAACTTTGGAAAATGTTCGAACAGCCGAAGGAGGAAGAGCCACCTGCAGACTGGATATTAAATATGCACGGAGGGGGCGAGATGTCTACCGCACCACAAGCCCCGTCTGAGTCAGAAATCGAGGGAAGTAAGTCAGAGGGACTCTACCCGCTAAGAGACCTCAAGGCAGCCACAGGGTATAGCAACCCTGCATATGAGTCACCTACTTACCGTAGTGATGAAATTAAGGGGAAGGATCAGGAGATTCATCTTACCTCCGCAGTCCCGAGGGACAAGGAGAGATGTGATGAAAAAAGGAAGGATCAGGCACAGATTAGTGCACCTCTCGATAGAGAGAGAGTGGGAAAGAAACAGAAAGGAAGTGAAGACAGAACCGATGAGATAGCACTTGCAAAAGACGAATGGATGGGAGGACAGATATTGTTGAAACTTGATGGTGTAGGAAGTGATGATGTGAGATGGAGAGAGAGGTCTGATGAGGCACAGAGAAAGGAAAAGGAGAAGGAAAAGGAAATAGGGGTTGAAAGAATAAAAAGGAAAGATAGGCTAAGGCGAGAACAGCTATATCGCAAAGAGGAAGAAAGACAGCTCAATCGCAAACAGAAGGCAGCCTATGACCAGTACAGACAGAATCAGAAAAGTTTGGAAGAAGAACAAAGAGTGAAAAAATAATAAAGAGACGAGAAGATGAGGAAGTTAGAAGGGCAAATGAATGTAGAAATGAAAGGAGAAGGGAAAAAGATAAGACTAGAGAAGAAGCGAGGAAACGCAAGGAAATCGATGATGATATAGAACGTATGCGTAGACAGAGGTCACAGGATTTTGAATATTTGAAGCGGGAAGTAAAAAAAAAACAATCTTGTTGTAGAATGGGAAGACATTGAAGAATTCTTTCCTGCATATGATTCAGTACCAGGCCCGAGTGGGGCGAATATCGACGATGACTTCGACACCAGAAGCATCAGGGTAACCATCGATAAAAATACATGATGAGATGGGGTTGGAGCCACTATCCCACAGGGGAAGAAAATGTCACCCGAAGTAGTGGGAGCAGGAGACTGACCCTGGACAGGCTATAAATTAGTTAGAACGACGAAGATGCAAGGAGTTGTGTGAATTCGGAACAATCAATGTTTGACTCCAGAGAGGAAACGGAGGACGAGACAAATGAAGAAGGGAGACGGCACGAAAAGGGGCTCCCAAGGGACAAAGGGGTGCGATGGTCAGATGCTAGCGAGTCTGCACCCAGGGCATCAGAGTCTGCTGTGCAGCCTGACCGACATGTAGGAACACCCCACGGTCGGAGGGGGGCGTCAGCACCCACCTATGTAGACGGATCGAGGACATTGCCAGTTAGACGGCGATGCAGGTATGTTACCCCAGCGATAGATAGGAGAGCCATGGGGAAGGAGAAGGAAGACTGCGCATTCCAATTCCCGCTGCTAGAAAAAGGGGGAGTAAGACCACAATACACTCCATCGCCACACATGGATTGAGAGAACCTGAAAAACAAGCTTCCAATGCTGACATCGGGAGCCGGGAAGTGGATACACGAGTTAGAAAAAATGACAGGGGGTGTCACGTTAGCTATAGGGGACATTAAGGGCCTCCTGATCGCCATACATGGTGAGAGAGCAGATGATGGGTGGAAACGAGCAGGGTACCCTGGTGTAACCACAATTAACACTATCCATGACGGAGCTCCATTTAATAACTGTAGAGCAGCAATGTGGAAAGCACTACAAGTGCTGTACCCAGACACTTCCGATATGGGAGCTATAATGACTTGGAAAGTGAAAGAGTCAGAAGATCTGTTGATTTATATCCAGAATTTCCAAGATGCATGGGTGCTCGAAACGCATGAATCTTGGACAAAATCTATCCCTGTATTCTACCATATATTGTGCCAAGGGTTACCAGAACCGGTGCAGATACAGCTCAAGGAATTGGTAGGAGTAGAGGCTAAACCTTGGGCTGAAATACAGTTGACTATTGCATACTACTGTAGCTTGTTGCAAGAAAAGAATCGAAAAAAGGAGGTAACTCGTAAGGGTGAGGAAGCAAAGCTGGTGCAAAAGAAATGATCAAAGTATGCTATCGAGGGAGCCATGCTGACAAACCTAGATGAACAGAACGTACAACAGGCGGCCAACTCGCCGCAGAACAACCAGGCTAACGCAGGATTTTATCCGAGGGGAAGAGGCTTTAGAGGAAGAGGATGGCAGAGTAATCAGGGAGGTTTCCAGAGTAACCAGAGAGTAACCAAAACAGTGCAGATGGGCAATCCAGATATGTCGAATAGACAAATAGCCCGACCACCGTCAGTGTGTTGGCTTTGTGGAGTGACAGGGCATGTGGCACGCTCATGCAGAAGCCAAGGCACGTGGCAAAATGGTCAAGGAATGGGAGCAGGAACGGTGAATCCGCCTGCAATCTCCCAACAGGGCGGTGCAGCAGCAAGCACCAGGCTTGCAGAAAGGTGCACAGCAAGGGGTTCAACCCCCGAGTGTGGGGAACTTGCCACAAGGGCAATGCCAACAGGCACCACTGCAAATGTCTCAGGGCACAAACTCTGGAAGGGGAGGCAACCCTGGGAATGGAGAAAATCCACACATATACAGTGGATCGAACTTATATATGAACTAGGACAGCTCACTGGGAACCCTGATGTGTTCTATCCTATCAGTGACACCAGACCCTAACAGGGAACCAAGGGTGAATGTAGTCATAGAAGGGAAAGAATATTCCTTCTTATTTGACACGGATGCAACACACTGGTACATACGAGAAGGCAAGTTTTTCTTGTCCGGCCAGGCCATAGACACTCAGAGTTTAACAGGAGCTCACATTCGAGTTCCCTTTACAGACACACTCCCAATCTCCCTAGGAGAGTGCGAAATAAATGTACCTTTATTGCATTCACGTCAGACCCCATTAAACATTTTGGTCGAGACTTAATGACAAAGTTGAATATGACAATCTCGTTCGTGGAGGTGGGCATAGTATGCTCCACTCCAGGAATGTATTATTTAAACATGTGCAAAATGATCAGATCATACTCAAGACACATAGCCATGAGAGCTATACCATTAGAACCAGAAGTCTTCGCATACAGCATATGTGTGCTTATGGCAGGATTGCCAGGCCTTACAGATAGGACCATGAGAACCCCTGATGAGTTTCTATTCAGGCCAAGAATACCTATGCATGAACAAGGGAGACAAGAATTTCCCTTGACGATACATATTGCAGCAGTACGAGGGAAAGTAGCATTGATCGAAGGGTACGATGATGAAGGCAGACAATAGTGTGCGATTATCACCTTTGAAGAAGGGTATCGAGTGACTGACGTCACTTATGACGATCTGTTTGAAGAACAACCTGACTCAGAAGAGACGAGGGTGGAAGTAAGTCTCATATTGTGGTTCAAAATAATCAAACAAGAAGTGCCACAGAGAATGATGTTGGCATTGATCCGTCCCGCATACTATGATGACGATATGGCCCAGGTGCCTGTCTCAGTATGGACTACAGGACCCTATGACGTAGGCCTCCTGAAAGGAGTAGGAGAAGTGAAAATTAAACTGAAACTAGGAGCAATTTTACTAAGAGCACGACAATATCCCATGTCCAGAGAAGCTGATGAAGGGAACGCGATGACAATCGGCACCATGATGGACAAGGGCATCCTAGTGACGTCAGAATCACTCTGTAATACAGTGATTTACCCTGCCAAGAAATCAAAGGGAGGGTCTTGGAGTTTAATCCAAGATTAAAGAGCATTAAACGATATTGTCGAAGCCGAGTTCACTCTAGTCCCTAATCCATTT
Organism: Ambystoma mexicanum; assembly: GCF_040938575.1. NCBI lineage: Eukaryota > Metazoa > Chordata > Amphibia > Caudata > Ambystomatidae > Ambystoma > Ambystoma mexicanum. The sequence goes on from NC_090922.1 coordinate 1,513,192,362, forward strand.
ACAATTCTTTGTAACATACCAATTGAGGCAAAATATTTTATGGTGATTGACTTGAAAAATGCTTTTTTCTTAATCCTGTTGCACCATGACTCACAAGATCTAACGTCATTTACTTCAGACAAATGCGCTTGAAAAGCACAAGGTTGCCACAGGGGTATTGTGAATCCCTGTCCATCTTTAACAGAGTCCTGCAAATTTACCTAAGCAATATTGTAGTTGACAGTGTTGTTCTGCAGTATGTGGATGACATTCTGATCTGCAGCACCACTGAAGAGTAATGCAGGTGCGATTCTATACAGCTACTGACTATACTGGTTGAGAAAGGATATAAGGTTGACAAGGAACAGCTACAATACTGTCAACAAGAGGTGCTGTACATAGGCCAGTTAATTTTGCATGATGGGAAAAAGGTCACCCCAGAAAGGGCTGAAGCTATCATGAACACGGCTAAGCCACTCACGATAAGGCGAATGCAGAGCTTCCTAGGCCTGTGCAATTATGTTAGAGCATGGGTCTTTGACTACAGCTCGTATACCAAGCCCTTGCTCCAGGCCCTAAAGAAGGCCCAGGTGACAAAGGAAACAGTGAATGGACTGAGGCAATGGACAAAGGGTTTACAGAACTCAAGAGAGCAATTTGCACGGCTCCCGTTCTCAGGATTCCTAACTATGCAGAGGAATTCTACCTATTCTCGCACACAGATGGCAGAGTTATGACGGCAGTGCTCGCCCAAAGAACCTCGTTGGGGTACAAGCCCCTGGCATATTACAGTGGGAATCTGGACCGAGTAATGAGAGGCCAGTTCCCATGCGAACAAAGCTTAGCTGCCGCAGCGTTCGCCATGGAGAAGGCGAAAACCATTGTTATACGTCAAGCACTCATTATTCACCATCTTAGAGAACCCAAAAGGCACATTGACATCTCAGAGAGCTTCTGCATATGAAGTGATCATATCCAATCCATCGATCAAAATAGTTTGATGTAAAACAGTAAACCCAGCTACGTTCATAGCTGAGCCAGTCACTAAAGGCGAACCGATACATGACTGCGCAAACTATGAAGAATTCTATGATGAAATCCCCAGGGTGAAAGAAAATGTCCTTGCGGGTGGTGAGATCATTTTAATTGACGGTTCTTTGAGAATCGACCAAGAAGACGGACAAAGATACACAGGCGTTGCCATAATGAAACACACAAAGCAAACTGAGAATTTCAAGTACTCATCAGTGTACGAATACCACCTCATTATTCAGCACAGGCTGCAGAACTATTGGCGTTGATACTCGCCATTGAGACTCATGCAGACCAGGAAGTAATGGTATACAGTGACTCTGCCTATGTGACGTCCACAGTACATGCAGGTCTAGCATGCTGGAAAAGGCGGGGCTACCTCCGAGCAGACGGCATGCCAGTGCAACATGCAGCCCTATTGGACAGGCTGATAAAGGCACTACAGCTCCCGGTGGGCATAGCGGTTGTGAAATGCGCTGCCCACACCAAAGGGACAGATTTCGTGTCACGCAGAAACCATGCAGCAGACATGGAGGCCAAGCGTATGGCATCCAAGAGTGAAACGATCATGGAAGTACAAGTGGCATGCACCCATGAACGAATGATGGAAGCTCGAGCCACACCAGAGGCCTATATTAATATGGGGCAGACTCAACTGATGGAGCTTCAAGGGTAGCCACCACAGGACGAAAAGAACCTGTGGAAGCATCAAGGGTGTTCTTTAAACCCCTCAGACGGATTGTGGTGGCAAGACAGCATGGGTAAACAAGTAATGCCTGTAGCCCTACTAAAAATAGCAATGGAACAATTGCATTACTGATTTCACATGACAAAAGAGAATCTTGCTGCAACGCTCGCAGAAGACTGGTTTATACCGAATTTAGCGGAGCATGTTGCATTCTTTATGGTGAACTGCATAATCTGCCAGCAATTCACAGCTGGGCACACATTAAAAGTAGTGAGAGGAGTCATCTCCTGGCCAAATTGGCCTTTTCAGCACTTACATAACGATTATGTCGACATTATTCAAGTGTGTAACGGGTACAGGTACTTAATCGTAGTGGTGTGTCCATTCTATAGATGGATAGAAGCAGGTCTCTGTACATGCCCAGACTCAACCTGTGCTGCCAAGTTCCGGGTGAGGGAAGTGTTCCCCAGATGGGGTATGTGTGAGGTGATGAGATCAGATAATGGGGCTCATTTTGTTAACGCAGTATTTGAGAAGATCAGCTTGCTGCTTGATATAAAACACAAGTTCTTGTCGGCGTATCATCCGGAAGGTAACAGAATTTTTGTGAGAGGCTCAACGGCTTGTTAAAGTAAAGCATAGCCAAGTTGAAGCTTACTCTAAAGAGGGGATGGCTGCACTGTCTACCACTGGCATTGTATGCTCTTCGGAACCAACCAGGCTCCAACCATCATCTTAAGCCGCACGAGATAGTTACGGGAAGGAGAATGAACACCCCCACGAGATAGAGCTAGATGTGGTGCCCAAGCAACCCGAGAGGTCTTGGTAACCGAGCTGCAGGAATACCTGAACTGCATGACATCAAGCCTTACTAGCATTTCAGACCAACTACAGCGATGACAAAAAGGGTGCAGCGCAGCACAAAACACAGCAGGAGATACTGGAACAGATGCAGTTCAAGGTCTATGTGCGTCTCTCATCTTCCCTGGAGATGCCGGGTTGGTAAAAAAACACACAAGAAAAAGGTGGGATGAGCCAAGATTCAACAGCCCTTTCATCATAGAGGACTGCACTCCCTCAGCTGTTAAACTGCAGGGCAGGAGAGCATGGATCTTTCTGAATGGCATAAAACCCTATATCGGGGAGATCCCTCTAGCTGCACCCCACTGTGAAGAAATCACAGACAACGTGGAAGAACCTCAGCACATGCAGACGAGATCTATGAGAAGGAAGAAGGACGCATGAGCAGCAAAAGCCAAGACAAAATAACTCCTTTGTAAGCTGTGACTTATACTGGACACTTCCTCTAAGCAAAAAAGGGGATAAGGACATAACGGACACTCTCTGCATCATAGTTGCAGGGTGAAGCAGAGAATTGCGCATCTAAGCCACAACACACTGATAATACGAACTTTTGAACCAAGCCACACTTAAGCATTGTTGGAAAACTAGACACTGATAGACCCTGAGCAAGGACTTTTGCTGTTGAGAGGTTAACACAGTGTCCTGAAGCAACCAATACCAAGACGTGTTTTGCAGAACTTATGGTATCTCCCAGCAGAAATCTCACATGGGATGTACTCGCCTACTTCCAGTTAGTGGTAATATCATATCCGTCACTTGTAGGGAGAGTAACCTGAGTCACAGACTTTGTTCAAGATCCTGCCAACAAGAAAGTAATCCGGCAACTGCTGACTGTCATCGCAGAAGCCTTCGCTGAGCTACCCGAATACAGTGATAATCATACAAAGGATTCCACCATAGGTGATCATAGATGAACTCATGTATACACTTTTCTTTCACATCATAGAGGAATGCCCTGCACTCGTCGGGAGAACCACAGACACTCTTACATACATTAGAGATCCAAGAAACACTGAACATTTAAACCAGCTGTGGATCAAGCTCAACTACCTGGTCGCAATTCACGCAGTAGGAAAGTGTAGAGACTGTTCACGTCAAAAGGAAGGCCTGTGATCCAGAGCCCAGCTAAACAGGTCAAATGTCCCTGTCACCCGAGGACAGCCACTTGGCGCACAATGTCCTGTTCCGACTAGTCACTGACTTTCCAGAAATGGTGGGGAGACCTGCCGAGTTTGATGTCATCACCTTCATTAGAGATCCAGCTAACGTCGCAAACTTGGGAACACTCCTCCATGGAATCATGCTCCAAGTGGAGCTGTCCAACTTTCAAAGAAAATATCTAAGGAGATTTCAGTGAAACCTTCCACCGAGGGACAGATCCAGGAGACAGAGACACACTTCTTCACCTTTCCGCCGATGGGCAGATCGAGAGAGCTGAGACGAGAACGTCACCGTCTTAATTTTCTTATTTTTTATTTTTTTACTTTGATTTTGATTGATTGCTATTTTTCTATTTTTACATTGAACAGGATCCAACATGTCTTCAGGACTGAAGCAAATTTGGGGGGGAGGAGTGGGATTTGAACTATTTTGAATATGCATCATGAACGTGCCTCACCAAAGGTGTTAGTCTAATCTTTTTCCAGTGTAGCAAGGGAACTGTATCCCGTAACCAGAGACAATCATCACCCGCAAGAGGGGGGACACTGACGAAGCACAAGACACTTTATATTACAAACTTTCTGAGAGACAATAATGGAGCAAGTGAAAAGAATAGAACTTTAACAATTGACATGATTGAAATGGGGGCCCAGAGAAGTAACCTGGTCCTCCTACAAACATAGGGGCTACCCCGGAAGGAAATGCTGCCGACTTTCATACCGCTCGATTATGTGTATATGTAGAGTGATTATCATTGTTTTCCTGTCATTAACAATCAGAACTGTATTCTTTATTGGTGCACGAAGCATTCCAATTTCAGTGCACCCACCATATAATGTACGTATGAATCTCACGAAAGAACCCAGACACTATATTGTCATTCCGGTTCCAAGAAAACCTGATGGTAAGGAAAACAAAATAAATTGAACGTAATTAGTAGTGATTCATACACACTTGAGGTAACGAATGAAGAGAAAAACTGGAGACAGGGTCAGCACGGAATGAATGAAAATATAGCACTGACCACTACATGCACACACACTCTGAATGCACATGAACAAGGGCAAGTGTCAACGGCTACAGAACTTCGAACGAAGACAACAGAAACTACGAGACTGCCTACCGAACACCCAGTCCCTGAACATAATAAAGGTGACCGAAAAGAAGCAAGTGAAAGGCCGATTGAAGAGGATATAGCACAAGCCTGCAAGAAGACAGAAGAGGCTACGAGAGAATTCACTGCAAGGACACAAATGCGGATAGACCATTTATTCCCAGTTATAGCTAGAACAAGGAAACTACATGAGGAACTGAAAAATAAGACCGCAGAGGCTATAGTAGCAAGCACACCAGTTCCATCACAAGAAACAAGCACTAGGCCCAAGACGCAGCCATACTTGGGACAGATGGTACACAGGTGGTGGTTGAAGGAGCTCTACGAGAGAATACAAGAAGAGAGGAAAAGAACCGCACAGACACATTTACAAATGTGGTTATTGCTAACTACAGAAAGACACTAAGAATCAAGAGACGCCCACATGAAGATAGCAATGAACTGGACAATTACCTGGACAGCACAGCACATCTAGGAAGCAACATTTGGTACCAACACATCAAAGAGGTCAGAAGAAGAAACGCTGAAGGAGAATGCTACGTCTGTGCATTCCTACTGTTCAGCATGGGAAAATCCAAGATCTTCGTGGCTGTAGAAATTGATGTCCCAACAGCACACTGTTTGTCACACGTAGCAATGTGCAACACCAGAGTTCAGTTCATGGGAAAAGATGCCTCACTGATTTGGGCACCCCATCAAATCAAGGATTACATTCAGAGTTCTTGTAATAACTTTTAAATGCAAGATCCAAATTATGCCTTCCTGTTTGCAGTGCTACATTAAGGACAAAACCAACACCAGAGCGTTGAGGTCTAGTAAACAAAATCTGATAATACAACCCAGAAGCAAAACCTCAAAAGCAGAAAATGGAGCATTTTATTTGAAATCTGGAATCGACTGCCAGAACGTACGCGCAGCCATACAACTCTTTAGATCTTAAGAAAGACTTGAAAATCAGGTTGTTTTCCTAAAATCACAATCAATTCGGGCCCCACTTTACCAACCAAAATAGATATCTCCGGTTAGCCACTGCTGCGCATTGTACAGGAGGGCGGAGCAACCTCTGACTGGCCCATGGGATCAGAGCTCCCCCTCAAGTACTTTTAAGACAAGATAGCTGCACCTTGAGGAGGATGGGGTGCAGGATTCTCTTACTCCAACACAAATCAATAGGGACAAGTCAATGGTTTGGCAAAGGGAAGTCCATTTAATGACAAGTACAAAAACGGGGAAAAAAAATGGAAATCAACAGTGATGCGATCACCTGTATTTTTTGTGGGTCTAGCATCTCTCCGCCCATCTTGAGGGCCAGTGTGAGAAAGAGAAGTATTTGTGGTAGAGGCCCTTGGAGGCCTGGGATCTCTTCACCCGATATAGAGGTAGTTCTTTCTTGTGATTTTGTTGTTTATTTTGATAAGGTGGGAAAAGATTGGGAGAGGATTTGATGTCTGAAAAGAGGTTTGTGATTAGTAAGTGGGGGTTAGTGTGATGGGGAGTGTGAGAGGGTGTGTGTACTGAGGGCAGGGGTGGGCGTTTGAGTGGGAGAGTGGAAAAGGGCAGAATGGGTATTGGGGGTGTTTCTTTGTTGGTTTTGGGCGAGGGTGTTAACATTTTGTACAACAGTGATACATGGGGGCTACGATGGAGCTGGCAACCCCATTTGAATATATGTGCAAAGCCCTTCCGTTGTATCGCAAATAAATTCTCATGTATCATAAGGAATGGCTAGCAGGGACAAAAGGAGGGTTGTATAAGCCATGGTCGGAACAGGGGATAAATAACAGAGACATATTAAACCACATGTACACATTTTTGGCGGCCAAGTATAAGTGGACGAAATTGAAGAATAGAAAGGAGGTATTAGAGCTATGGAAAATGGTGGAGGATTTGGAAGATGTTTCTATAGATACCCCAAGACGGTGAGTGAGTTGGTCGCTCCTTGTGCCCTACAGCCACTATACCTGCTGTTCGGAGTGCCCCTGCGCCCCACACTGAGGTAGTTCAATGTCCTCCCATAGGAAGTTATCTCACGCGTGATCCATCAAGATATACAAATCCCACACATGTCCCTTTGCCCACTGGAGCTCCCTGCTTCCCACGCCGGCCCAATATCACAACCTCCCTAATCCTACCATATCTGCCACCGCGATGGGCAGAGCAACGGTGGGAACTGATACATAACCACAGAAGGAGTTGGTAGCCGCATTAAGGAAGGTGGAAGGGGAATAAACCAGATTAAAATTGGAAAGGAGAGATGGGCGCCGCGTGCCAGAATGAGATGAATGGAGGGTGGGTGATATTTTGCTTCAAATAGACAGCACATCTATTAAGGATGTATATATAGAGAGGAGAGGGAGGAGAAGAGGAAGCAGGTCAAAATGTGGCCTATGGTACGGTAAGATTGGATGATGAGTGCGACCGTATGCGAGGTGGAGATTAGGAGTGGGATACAGTAGTTGAGATGAAGAAAAGGTACAACTGCCCATCGTTATTTTCCCGCAAGTAGAAAGCTTGTGCGGACCTAGGTTATGAAACTGATATGGACATATGGCAGTAGCTAAGAAATCGGTGGTGGGAAAATAGAGAGTGATGAAGACTTAGGAACACAGTTTCCATTATTACACAAGTGACCAGGGAGAGTACAATCTATACCATGGACCCATATGGACATAAATAATCTCAAGGCACTCCCGTCTCTCACTGATGGGGTGGGTAGGGGGATATATACTTTTGAAAAGCAGACGGCAGGTACGATGTTAGCCGTAGGGGATATGAAAAGCCTATTTCTTTCACTACTGAGGTATCAGCTGACGACATATGGGTTAAAGCTGGGTACCCAGGTGTGAAGTTGGGTGACGATAGCCATGATGGAGTGCATTTTAATGACATTAGGACCAAAGTGCGGCAGCTCTAAGACGCACATACCCAGACATGCCTCATCTTCAATCTTGACCATTTTGAATCTGATGGGGCTAGTCTCAAATTGTTTCTTCAAAGAATTCCTAAGAAAGTAAATGTGTTTTTCCAATTATCATTGTTGGGGAAGGAAATATCAACATCTGGGTTCATTCTCCCATGCCCACCTGTCTCGATTATCACACCTGTCACTTCAGTTCAGAGTGATGAGGAGGACCCAGGCGGAACGAGTGGATAGTTATGCCACCCTCTGCATCATTGTCATCCGAGTGAGAAGCAGCAGGAGCAATCCCAAACCCTCCCAGATGTGCTGGCGCCAAATACTCAACAGCTGGAACACTATATGTGCAGGGCAGGAAGTCCTACTTCTACTTTAGCATGGTTAGGATTGAGCATCTTTGGATAACAGACTTATCTATCTTGCTCAGGTCACCACTGCTGCACTGAAAACATGTCCAGAGTTGTTGCTGTGGCATAGCACAACACATATGTGATTGCCAGCCTGCTAGTGTTGCCCACCGCTTCACTTTGTTCATCAATAAAGCAACGGCTCATCATGTCTATAGAGGGTACGACTATGGGGATGAAGACATATAAGGGTTAGGGCGGGGTGGTGTAGAGAGATAAATAATAGGGGAGGTGAGATTTGCCCCCTACAAATAAAAACAAAAAACAATTATAATTTCATTCGGCAAACATTTTTCGGCTAAAAGTGCTGCAAAAAAAAAAAGTTGAATAATGAACATAGAGGCCTAGAGAGCCAGTTGCACATTTGCTTAGAGCCATAGCTAGAGCATTCCCTGTGCTATGCATCTTATTCTGGGCCGTTGCTCTCTTTGCTGTATCCTGACCTCAGATGTGGCCAGTCTTCCCAGATTACGTTCTGTGCTTTTGGCTGAAGCTGGGAAGCTCCTGTAGAAAGAGATGGAGTTAACCGTTCCCCTGTTCAGTCGCTGGCCGCAGATGGATGCGTTGGAGGGGCTGATGGTTCCCGCGGTGCAGGGAGTGTGGTCTCGAGATCTGCAGCAGTCATTTACAATTGGCACACTGAGGAACTTCTCAGAGCCAGTGATGTCTCTGCTGATCCTGGCATCTGTTCACACACACCGCTCTATGCCACTAGTACCATAGAGAGCTTCAAAGTCATGTTCTGCTCTAATTTACCGCCATCATTAGGATCTGGGATTCAAAACCACATGAACCATAAAGATTTCATCACTGATTGATGAAAGTTTCTCATTGCTTACAGGCTGTGTTGCATATTCAAAGTTTCTTAGAAGCCGGATGAGCGCTTTCTCAAGATCCTGTTTTCATAGGCGTCAAAGACATGATGACTCTGATATCCTTGCTGTTGCATCCCGTATTCATCGAGGGCCGTTTGCTGTTCAAGGAGACATTGATGCAGGGATAGGGCTAAATTCCATTGGTTGGAAGCATGAGGCCAAGCTTGGAGAAAACCATGGATGCTTTTTAATCTACACAACATCTTCCAGGCTCTCCCAAAATGGCCACAAATGTTACCACACATATCAATAACGCTGACGACCTCGGTGTCTCTTTTAGGAAGTCCTGTAGAATGAGTTTCAAGCAGCGTGAAAATCAAGGCACATGGTCATAATTGTCATCTGTGATTGTATGTACCATGTTTCTATCATTGTGTCTCACCATAAAACCAGAATGCAGTGCTTTACGTGTTCCATCCCAACAAATTGGCTTTGAATACTGCCACAATGTTGCAGCATATATCCTGTCATCTCCTCGCTGTTCCATGTGCTCATATTCACATGCATGGTCTGCATGGCACACCCCAACAGTGCTTTCTAGGTCTTGCTAACAGTAAAACACACACAGTGAGCTGCATGTGGACATTGCCATATGCAGACCTTGTGATTTATCGTGTTGGGACTCAGAGCGTCATGTGCCATTGTGCGGCATGCACAAAATGCAAAACAATGTCACTGCTGTGGTCCAAGTCTTTGTATATAATCTTTACAACTTTATCAGTGTAATAGTTTCCCTTTACACAACTGCAGTGGCGTTGACACATGTTTCGAGACCTCTATCTCCCTTTCTCCATTTTCTTATTTAAATTTTATTGAGATATCAAGATGAGCAACATTGTAATGACAAAACATACGCCATTCATAGATGTGACCTTAACATTAAAACCATATGTGAGAATAACATCATTGCTCCAATAACTGTCCATAGTGTAGGTGAATCGCGGTCGTATATTGCTAAAATCAAATAATGCCAGTTCAGCATCAGCAATCATGAAAAAAAAGGGCAAACTTTAACATTAAAAGCACACATGAGTGTAGGACAGCGGTGCACAACTGATTTTGACAGAGGGCCGAAAGTACCTTACATGAGGGCTATAGTGGGCCCAAAAGTAAATGTGGGCGGGGCAGTAGGCGGGGCGTGGCAGGAGGCTTTTTCAACCCCCAATGTGTATTAAACACATGGAAAAAGAATATGTTTTTGAGGGGTAACGATTTTTATTTGCATTTCAAACTTACATTTTGTACTACACGTTTTCCATTGTTATAATTTATTTCTATTTAGTTATTGTATATCGTCTGTTTAATTAACTTATATATATTTTATTGACCCTAGATTGGGCTTTCCGTTATTTTGGACTGCTATAGTTTGCTGTTTGGGTTGCCCAAGAGGAGTATGGCCTTCGTTGAGTCAGGTTTCCTCAAAAAGCAAAGGATGTACATCTCCTAACTGTGCCTGTTTTAGCTTTATTATTAGGTTCACTCTTGGAGTGCAACACTATGCCCTATGGCTCCCACCCCCAAACAAACACTATGGTCCATGGCCCACTCACCCCCAACCAAACACTATGCCCCATGGCTCTCTCAAACCCCAACCAAACACTACGTCCCAGGTCCCCCTCATCCCCAACCAAACACTATGCCCCATTTACTTTGTATGAAGAGATGCGCCCACCCCCCATCAGGGGTGCCCATCCCCAATCAGGCACGAACTCGAACCCCCCCCAACTCAGCACAGATGCTCAAACATGCACCCATACAGACCCGAACCCCCAACCCACCAACTCAGCACACACACTCTCAAGCATGCACCCATACAGATCCGAACCCCCCACTCAGCACACACACTCTCAAGCATGCACCCATACAGATCTGAACCCCCCACCACCCCAAATCAGCACACTTTCAAACATGCACCCATACAGACCCGAACCCCCCACCCCCCAACTCAGCACACTCTCAAACATGCACCCATACAGACCCAAAACCCCAACCCCCCAACTCAGCACACAAACTCTCAAGCATGCACCCATACAGACCCGAACCCCCCACCACCCAAATCAGCATACATACAGACCCTGCATCTCAACATACACCGCACTTACACTCTAAAACAAACATTCAGGCACACCCGCAAACCCCCACCCCCGCATCTCAACATACACAAAACAAACATACAAAAACAAACATTCAGGCCCACCCGACACCCCCCCTCCCCTGCATCTCAACATACACTGCACAGACATACAAAAACAAACATTCATGCACACCCGGCACCCCCCTACCTCCCATCTCAACATACACAACACAAACATACAGCAAAACAGACCCGACACACAAACACAAACACACAGACCACTTACCGGAGACGTGCTGGAAGGTAGGTAAGCTGGAACGCTGGCGAGGTAACTGGAGTCGTACTACGGCTGGTGTGGCAAGGCTGAAATGCGTTCCGGCATCAAGCCTTATGGACCACGCCAGCCGTAGTGCTGGCCCTCCATTGGTGCAGCACACATGCACTACGTGGCTCGTAGGAGCGACGTGGTGCGTGTGTGCTGAGCCAATGAGGGCCAGTGTTTTGTCCGGCCCGGAAGACAACAAAGACTTTCCTAATGGAGGGCAGCCGATGCTGCTTGCGGGCCGCCCTCCATTAGGAAATTATTTGTGGCTCACGGGCCAGACAAAATGGCATGGCGGGCCGCAACTGGCCCGCGGGCCGTATGTTGTGCACCCATGGTGTAGGAGTACAGTGGGTTATAATGCATAAAACACATAGTTAACTATTACAACATGAACAGGGAGTCCTCTCATGGGGCATGTGAAATATCCCGGAGCCGTCATACTGGCTCACATAAGTAATAAGAGGGTCCCATTCTTGGAGACATCCCACAGATTCTTCCTCATCTGCCGCATCTATTTTGTGCATTGCCACGACATACCATATCCTTGACCACCATTATTTAATGTCAGGGGGGAGTGGGGACTTAGAATGCTTTGCTATGACCATCTTTGCTGCGACTAGAAAATGGGTTATTAGTTTAGACTGGTTTGCCCCAACTTGTAATACCCTTGCGGATCCTCATTGCCTAAAAGTATCACTGGTGGGTCTGCTACCCATTCTGATCCGGGTATTATTTTGATCTGAGCTAATACTTCCTTCCAAAACACCTGTGTGACTGGGCATGTCCCCACACGTGAAAAAGAAATGCTTGTAGCAATGGAGCATCTCCAACACGTGGGGGGCGGGGTTTTGCAGGGTTCATTTTCTTTAAGCGTGCTGGGGTCAAATACCATCATAGTAACAGCTTATTGCCATTGTCCTTGAGGTGAACTGATTTAGAGTATTTCCCTGTCCTAGTCCATATATCATACCAGGCCAGTTCATCTATGGGACTCCTGATGTCTTCCTCCCATTTGACCATGTATGTGTGGGGCAAGTTGAACCTTTTACAGTTGGGGATTCTATAGATGGATGATACTAGGCCTTTTGGGGGTTCCCCATTGACAGGTCCTCACACTGGGTAGTGTCTCATTTAACTTGAGTAGCCAGCTTTGCGTTAGCGAATCAGTGACAGAGTTGTATATACCCTTATCTGTCTGTGTCTAATACTAATAAGGATTGTTTGCATTGCTGAAAGGTTAGGGGTTGCTTGTCAAATAGTCGGTCCATCTTAGACAGACCACTCTCTATCTATCGAGTAAATCTCTTAGTGTCCTGACTGGGTGTGAATTCCCAATTATTACAGATTCCAGTGAGGTGGGATGGGAAGGTGGTTGTTCCATATCTGCGGGCTGCCTTATCACAGTACCCAAAAGTTGACTTAGTGGTTGGGAGCCCATTCCCACGGTGCTTTCTAGTTCTCGGGAGCGCCAGCACCATTCGTGCATGGGACCACCTATGGCGGATTGTTCTATGGATGCCCAGTGTTTGGTATTATGTTACGATGCTTGGCTCTCCAGAACTAGGGCAATTCGTGCTGCATACAGTTAACTTTCTACATCCGGGACTGCAGGTCAACCTCTCTCTTTTGCTGCCATCAGCGTTCTTCTAGCCACTCTTGGGGGCATATATCTCCAGACAAAGTTAAATATATGCGACTGAAGCTCCATAAGAATCACTCTGGGGATTCAGATGGGCAATGCTTGGAAAATATATGATAGCCTTGGCAACAGCATCATCTTGTCTGCTGTCATTCTGCCTAACCAAGAAATGTTTATCCTCTCCCATTTTGCCAAGTCTTGTTTTGCACCCAAATACTTCAGGGAGTGGTAGTCCATGCAAAATCAAAGTTACCTTTTAACTGCTGAATAGTATTTTGTGTTTCTGAGATGGTGGATTTTGTATAATTAATCTTACATCCAGAGTCCTCCTGAAATCTCACCAATAAGCAAACTACATTGGGAAGTGTGTTTACTGTGTCCAAACATGTCGTCTGCATATTATGCAATCTTGTGTCGATGACCAGCCACCTCTAGCCATTGTATATTCTCTGTGGAGCAAACCACCCTCGCCAGAGGTTCCATGGATAATGCAAAGAGGAGGGAGGATAGCGGGCATCCCTGCCGCGTGCCTCTTCTTAGCTTTATTGGGGGAGATAATACACTGTTTAATTTAATGCGGGTAGATGGAAAATTTGCGAGCACCATCACGAGAAAATTATGCCCAAAACCAAACCCTGATAGCACCTTGGACAGATAACCCCAATCCACCCGATAAAAAGCCCTTCTCTGCGTCGATCGACAATACCGCCATCGCTTTCTAACACTGTCTGGCTAAAGCATTTTAATCTATTGGTCTTCGGATGTAATCATGCATAGGCCGACCTGAGACAAACCGTGCCTGATCTGCTCCAACCACTACTGGGAGCACAGAAGCCAGACGGGTGACTCAAATTGTAGAATAAATGTGTGCATCGTTATTAAGGACTGCAATTGGTCGATGAGAGGAGCATTGGGTCTGGTTCGCCAATTAGTGGTAGGACCGATTCTCCCATAGTGGAAGTGATGGGGCCTGTGTCCACAAAGGAGTTGAAAAGGGGAGCCAATTGGGGTGCAAGTAAATTAACAAACTTTGAATAGAAGAGAGAGCCCTCAGGCCTTGGAGCTTTATTAGTGGGAAGGCCGCAGATTGCCTGGGTGATTTCTTCAGTTGTAATGGGATACTCTAGCCCCTTCATCTCAACCTCTACAATCTGAGGGAGGCGAGCATCCCTGATACAATTCTCTTGGGCGGCTCTATCTACTGTTTCAGCAATGAACCATGTTTGATAATATTTTGATATAATATTCAATTTCTCAGTTTCCTCAACCGATAATTTGCCAGTTACATTTCTTAACCCTTTAATTGTGTTTCTGTTCTCCTGAGATTTAAGCTTATATGCCAGGATGTGTAAGGCCTTGTCTGAAGTGTTCAAGTAAAAGTGTTTCATTTTAAGCATCTGGTGAGAGATGTCAGCCACCCATAGAGCTTTTACCTCTGCTCTAGCTACCAGTTGTAGTTGTCTGTATATCTTTTGAGTACCCACAAGTTTATATTTAGTTTCTCATTCCTGTACCTTTGTCTTAGCTTGCCGCCTTTTGGCCATCAATGTATGGGCACGTGCTGAGGCTAAACTAATCATTTCCCCCGTAGTGTAGGTTTAAAAGCATCGAATTCAGTCGCTATAGGCACACCCCCATTCAGCTTATCCCAAAAATAGGGCCTCATTACAACCCAGCCGTTAACCCTTAACGCCTGATTACCATTTTAACGCCTGCTTTTAGCAGGCGTTAAAATGCAAGGCGCTAACCCGCCTTGGTGCTAATTACGGCACCGTAATTTACGGTGCCGTAATTACCGCCTTCCCCACTCCCATTATGCCCTATGGGGCAAAAATGGGAATGGGGAAGGGTAACTGGGGAATGGGGATTTACCGCCCCACTCACCTTGGAATGGGGCGGTAAATCCGCCATCCACCATGGTGTAAACAGAGTTTACACCATGGTGGTAAAGTAGGGAACTTACCGCCTGGGTTGTAATGAGGCCCATAGTGTGTAATCCTTCCTGAGATGGTCTCACAAACCACTGGGTCTGTTAACAAGGAGTCATTTAGTTTCCATAGGGTCGTTTTCCCAACCTCTGGCGCAGAGAGTCTAATTGTATAGTAGTCGGGGAGTGATCTGAGACCAGTGCTAGCTCTCTGCTGGCTGAGCTAGCCAGCTGAAGCAGGGGCTGGGAGACTAACAGGTAATCTATTATATAATAACTCTGATGACCATGTGTAATCGCAGGAATGTGGGTGTAAACAGCACCACATGTCTAGCAGTTGTAGATCATTCATAGCTTGCTTAAGCGAAACCACCTTCATGCCATCTGACTCTGACGCTGGGCCTGAACAATCCATCGCTGAGTCTCGGACCACATTAAAGTCCCCTCCAACCACCATGTCTCCTCACTGTGCTATTTGTTGGAACACCCAATTGTAGAAGGTGTCATGTTGCTGATTTGGACAATACATCGAAACCAAGGGCAGGTCTCTTCCTCCAACCCTTACATCATGCACTCCTACATAGCGGCCCATGGGATCACGTAGGACATTCATTTTTTTCAAAACATATGGAGCTGGAGATTAGAATTGGTACTTCTGCCCTTGTCTGAGGGGCCAAGGCAAACAATTAGTGTGGGAACCATTTGGAAATCAACCTTGGCCAGTCCATTCTCAACAAGTGAGTTTCTTGCAATAATAAAATATCAGCCTTTAGTTCAACCAGTCTGGACAACACACTCTTCCTCTCCTTTGGGTATTAAACCTTTGAGCATTCACAGATAAAATCTTCTTACCTGCCCCTCCTGGATTCTTGACCAAGCTATGTGACCCCAGACCATGGGACCATCATCGCACATAGGTCTCTTCAACTTGGTAGTACTATATTTAGCACTATCCATCTGGTTGCACAATTCCGCCACTCGTGCAAAAACTAAAATATAAATTACATACAAAACTAACTGTAGAAACAAAACAAAAAAGTGTGGGACCGCCCTCCTTGGGGTGAACCACAGGTTAGAATTTCCTGAATGGGGGGAGGGAATGTGCTCTCTATGCCCCTATAATGATATTGATAATGATAATGATGTGTTATTTATATAGCGCCTTAATCCAATTAATTAATTAGGAATGTGCTCTCAATGCCCCTATAATGATAATGATAATGATGTGTTGTTTATATAGCGCCTTAATCATTCTATTACTCAAGATGTGGCACTAAAGATCCATGCAGTGCCAGTCGTAATGTATAGAAACAGTCAAAATAATATATCCGGACTAGGTTCCTTGATTAGAGTATCCCATCTTCTTGGTTATTTTGGGAGAGCCTTCAGGCTTAGTCATCTGGATCTCTATTACTCTCTCTGCTGTCCATGGAGGAACGCCTGCAGTCTTTCTGTCTATTCTTCCTAGAGAGCGACGTAGTCCGTCCTTCTGGGGGAGCTCCTGTTCCTCCATCCTTTTGAATCTGTATTTCCTCGGCCGGAATCTTCATACTCTCAATTTCTGCTCGGAGAGAAGAAAATTGATGTTGGTGTCCGTCCATTTGAAATAGAATGCGGAACTGGTACCAAATCGATATTGGATCTTTTTGTTCAAATGCCATAAGGTGAGCGGGTTCATCGCTCTCCATTTGTGAATAGTCCCTGATCAAAGAGTGCACCCTCACACATAGGGCTTTAATTATTTGTCCTGCAAGTAATTGGCACCATGATTATAATATGCTTTGTAAACCAATCACAAGGATTTAAACTCAATCCTTTTTGCCACTGGGAGCCAGTGGAGGGCACGAAGTACCAGACTAATATGGGCCCCGTAGGGAGTGGAGGTGGCCACCCTAGCAGCCACATTCTGGAGACGTTGCAGCCAGAGGATGACACCTAATGGCTGGGCCAAAGACAGGGCTTTGCAGTAGTCAATTTGAATGTGACAACTTCTGCGACGACCCCAGTGGCCAAGATGGATAGGGAGGTAGGGCAATACCCCATGGAGTACACGCAGTAGGAAGTGACCTGACTTACATACTGTGTTAACCTGAGCAGTCATGTATACAGATGAAGTGAGAGGGACCCCTAAATTCTTGACCGCCTTTACAGGAGTAGGTAAGACCCAGAAATCAGGGGGCTAAAAAGAAGAAGACCAAAGGGAAGAATTGGGAGGAGAACCCACCACCAGGATTTCCGTCTTGTGCACATTTAATTTCAGCCAGTTGCTGCCAATTCAGCCCCTCACGGCCAACAGGCACTCACACAAGACATGCCCATCTGCCCAAGATCTAAATGGACCAATATCTAGGTGTCATTGGCATAGGAGTAACACCAGAAGCCGTGGGAGCAGATGAGATGAATCATTGGCTGAATGTAAATGTTAAATATCTTTGGGGACAAGGCAGAACCCTGGGGGACACCACAAGAAAGTGAACAAACAGAAGACAAAAAGAGAGGAAGAGAGAGGGCCTGTCTGTTATCAGATAGAAAAGATTAAAACCATGCTAGGATGGGGCAGAGAGGCCTGCTGATGCCATACAGGACACAAGGATGGAGTTGTTGACCGTGTTGAATGCCGCTGATAGATCTAACAGTAGCAGCGCACCCACTCCACTTTAGTCAACCAGCATAGTGAGATCGTCGACCACCGAAATCAGGACACTCTTTGTCCCACGACATGGGCGAAAGCTTAACTGAAAGGGGTCAAAGAAGGAGGAAGACTGGAAGAAGAAGGAGAGTAGGGGTGACACTAATGATTCCAATAGTTTAATCAGAAAAGGAAGGAGAGAGATAGGTCGATATTTAGCTAGAACGGAGGCATCCAGTGACAGTTTCTTAAGAAGCGGAATAATAACCACTTGCTTAAGGTTGGTGGGGAAAAATGCCAAATTGGAGAGATTCACTTTTGCTGTAACCCTAGAAGTGATCATAGGCAGAATTTCTTTGAGTACTTTTAATGGCACTGGGTCAAAAGGAGCTGCGGACTGCAGTAGAGTCGCTGCCCTAGACACGTTTTATGCAGAACATTCAGGGAAATGGGGCCACAGAGAGGGATGAGAGACGGGCAAGTCAGACGCCATGGTGCAAGGCCAACTCGGGGCACTGAAACCAATGAAATTGCAGATGTCTGTAATCTTAGTAACAATAAAACTCACTCAGAAAATTGCACAGATGTTGAGGGAGTCACAGTCGGTGAAAATCGAGTAGATGATGAGAATGGCTTGACCACTGAGAATAGGTCTTTAAATTGGCAAAGTGGCAATTCCACTTTGGAGGTAACAAAGGCTTGTTTGGCAGCCCCGATGAGTAGATGATACTTTCTGGCGAGTTGGCGATAGGCCAGCTTATCGTCAGAGTTATAGGGGATCACCATTTACGTTCCGCTTGCCTTAGCTTCAAGCAAGCTACTCTAAGTTCTCCTAAGATCCATGGAGCGGAGGGTGTCTTTTGAGGCGAGTTGGTTTCAGTGGCGGCGTCAAGACGGCAGCCTCATGCAAGATCTTCAGTAGAGAGGATCGGTCCAGATAGTTCCTGTTGGCTTTGATCACAGCAGGTAAGACACAGTGTTAGACAATTTTTGACTGGATATACCAATGTGAGGCTACAAACAGTGACGGCGGCCTTCCTGTGGTAAGAGGTTTGTGATGTCTTGCTTTGTCACAGAAGTCTCAGATTTGTCATTTATTGAAGGTGCGGAAGCACTCCTGGGATGGCTTCTTATTTGGTCTCAGGAATGTATCAATCCGGCACAAATACTTGGATTGGCACATCACAAAGATGGTATGAGTGTTGAGAAGTGCTGGCATTGTGATAAGTGTATTGCTGCCATGCAGCGAAGTGCGAGCTCTGTTGCATTCAAAATATAGAAGTCCTTTTAGAAGAACAGTTACTGTCACGTTCAAGTATGGATAAAGGATGACATGTCTATTAAAACATACACGCCCGTTTGAGAAGTTCAGGCACTGTGACATAAATTGTAATGGGTTATTCATAAAGCGCTTAATACCCAGAGGTTTCTAACCGCGGACCAGGTGATCGTACCTGTGTTGCTCCGCCTCCTCTTGCTTCCAAGACGAGCGCGTTGCCCCTGAGCTATCCTCCCAAAACAGCATAAGTGCCATTTCAGAGTGAGTGCGATATTATGGGCACCTAAACTTATTTCATCCTGACTGACTACCCGCTACTTGTCACCATGGCATCCTAATCTTGCTATTAGCCCCACCCCTAGTACCTGGCCCATCTAATGCCCTCCTCCCTAATGGAGAGGCCCTACAGTTCATCGTGTGCATGTCCAGCGCTGATCCCCAGAGCTCAAGCAGAGAATGGAATGGTTCATATGTCTGTAACTATAGGGAAAATCTATTACACTAGGCACTTCCCCACATCCGGTGCCGACCGACTCGAGCATCACTTTTGAATGTCTTAAGAGTTTAAAACGTGGATATTGACCCGCGGAAAAAAGGTTCTTCTCACACTAAGTGTACCTCCCCCACCCTCTATTCCCCGTTCACGGACAGCAGCAGCCCAGCTCAGACTTTTGAGAGATAATAATTGCTCTGAGGCTTACATGAAGAGACACTGGCATGCAAGATAGCTCAGAAAGTTGCGTGCGTACTACAGAGATCTGTGCATAACCTCCAGCCGTATTTTAGTTCTTGTGAGGTTCACCTTTGATCTAGGTAATCCTTTGTCTGTCAATGTAAAGCACCGACAGTCAGTTCGGCCTGTGGTGTGCGATATTGTCACTAGAATTATGTTTATGAAATGGCAAGGATGCCCGAACCTTCTGTGGTGGGGGGAGTCAGTGGGGAGCACATCCGGGCAGTGCAGTGCTCGCACGCACTTCCGGAATGAGAGGACTGGAGAGGGCTCCTGAGACGTGAGAGCACTTAGTGCATAAGTGCATAAATGCATGCCTCCTGCCAGGTATTATTTGCTGACCCAGCAACGTAAATACAGACTGGGGTTCCCACTCCAGGGAGCATTGACTCCATCTCCATTAAGGATGAGAGGATGTTGTATTTACTGTGAGCGTGATACCCTTTGATGATCCACACTAGACATTGACCCTCTACCTCCTGCTCAACCCAGCTCCAAAAGTGATTACACTATGATGAGCGGCAGAGTACCCCCACCTCCCGCTCAACCCAGCTCTGAAACTGACTTCACCCTGATGAACCACAGACACCCACCTCCCGCGCACCCCAACTCTGAAACTGACTTCACACTGATGTACGAAAGTTACCCACCTCCCACCCACCCCAGCTCTGAAATGGATTTCACCCTGATGAACCACTGAGTCCCTCGACCTGCTGCTCCCAACTCTGAAATAGACTGCACCCTGATGAGCAGCAGAGACCCCCGGCCCCCAACCGCCCCAGTTCTGAAACTGACTTCACCCAAATGTATGAAAGTTACCCACCTCCCGCCCTCCCCAGCTCTGGAAATGACTTCACCATGATATATGAAAGTTTACCACCTCACACTCACCCCAGTTCTGAAGCTGATTTCGCTCTGATGAGCCACAGAGCACCCCCACCTCCAACCCACCCCAACTCGGAAACTGACTTAACCCTGCCACCGCCTGACTACCACTGCTCTAAATCTGATTTCACCCTGATAAGCCATAGAGCCCCTCCACCTCCCGCCCACCCCAGCTCTGAAACTGATTTCACCCTGATGAGCCATAGAGCCCCCCACCATGGATTCCAGTAAACATGTATAAACAACACAGAGGGCCTCATTACGAGGTAGGAGGTAAGGGATTCCCGGCACCGGTAAGGGTGCCGGTGCCGGTAATCCCTTACCTCCATATTCCAAGGTCCCTTAGCGGGTTCCTTCCTTAGCACCTGGTCTGACCCGATGTTAAGGACGGGACCCGCTAAGGGACTTCAGAGCTAATAACGGTACCGCAAATTGCGGTACCGTTATTAGCCAGTTCCCCATTCCCATTGAGCCCTATGCGGGCTCAAATGGGAATGGGGAATGGTACTCAGAATGGGGATTTACCATGTCCTCCAAGGTTGGAATGACCAGGTAAGTACCCATTCTGAGAACCGGGACCCGGTATGCGGTAAGGGGGTAGCCATGGTGCTAATAGCACGATGGCTACCTCCTACCTCGTAATGAGGCCCAGAGATATTATTCCATAGGTCATTCACAGCAACGACAGCTCCATTCTGTCCTGGCCACTCCTGGACCTGCGACCAGTAGTTGCTGTGAAACCCAATCAAAAGTCCTCCAGATGCACGGCCTTTCAACACCTGTAAAACCTTTTTTAAGATAATACAATAGGCAGACTTCCTGTAGAAGGAATAACTACCTGATCATTGCCAATACAACATACACAATCCATCACTGCTCTTGTATATGAAGCTGTTGTAATTACGAGTGTTTCACAGCAAGATTAACAAATTCGCATAATCAAAGATGTGACACCATCAGTGGTGACTCTAATCCGCTCTACAGGATTCCGGGGAGCCATAACAAATCCTTCTAATCAGAGCCTGGCATCCTATTTGAAGACAGACTTCGAGGCACCATGACATTACGCTTAGTTTCCTTGCTCAAAGCACATTTTAACAGAGGCCCGTACTTTTGAATATCATTCTGTTGGCCAATCGCGCTAAATCTAGTATGTTCTATTAGGTTATGTTACGTTATGTTAGCACTACTGGTACAGCCACTATCCTCCAGAGACATCATGACGCCAAAAGGAGGAAGAACACAAAATAAGAGAGAGAAGAGAAGGACAGACGGAATAAATAAAAGCCCACAACAGAAGAGTGAAATGCTCTTAGATTTTTCAACCCAGGGGAAGATGTTGATTCCCATGGACAGATATGATTCAGTTTGACTAAGTATTAACTTATAAATCAACCTACATTTTAAATGTAGCATTATAGAGTCCAACCTCGAGTCATCCACAAACTCGACTTGATCTATGTCGTGAGAATGTATCAATCGCAATACCATTATTGACTCAGACATTGAAAGTATCATGGAGCAATTAAACATTGTGCAATCTAGATCTTTAACAATTCTTTCAAAGCCCAATCTCCACAGAAGAGCAGTCCCCTTTATTTGAACATGCATAGATGCACAATGACATGATGTGCACTTGTAGAGCACAGAGCGATGTATGAGGCTATCAGCTGTTATTTTAGAGGGCAATGTCTTTTCAGACAGAGTACGTAAGATACGCTCACTACTGGTTGTAACCCTCAAGGTTTGGTTCAAGTGTGGACCATTTGTTGACTGGTGATTCAAAAATTCCATGACATCGACTTCATCCACATCCGACAAAGAGTGAGTGGCCACGTTCAGCAAGCCTGACACCATGGATATGTCGCTACAGATATCATCGACATTGCGAATCTGCTCCCTGACTTCTGTCTTCTTCAAAAATGGAACTATTGAGGAGGTATTAGCCAGTAACTTTTTAACCTGGGATATCATACATGACGTATTTAGAACAACCCCTGATCTCTTTGGGGCTGTGACACCGTCCTTTGTTTTTTTCCTTTTTCGTAGCCGACATTTCTTTTTTGACGCCACTGCTCTTAGTGGGATATTAGTAACCCCTTGCTCTCATTCCCTGGTATTACCATGATGTCCATCTGCTCTATGTTCAAACTTCTTAAGCATTTTCTCAAACTTCTCTTTTTACTACCACGTGTTTTTGACCCTTCTTCTTTTTATGTATCTTATGTCCCTGAGGGGGCAACATTTGCAATCTGCAGGAGACTACCATGTTGGTAGTTCCATGTTGGTTGTTTGCACTCTGGTCCTCAGCTAGGATCAATTGATCATCAGTGACCACTTCATCAAATGTAAAGGCTGCTCCTCTGCCATAGTTGGCCGTGTATCACTGACCACTTCAACAGCATCAGATACATTGTTTAGGTTAATACACTGTACAACCTTGCTGTAAAAAAGAACATTTTTTTATTTAGTTTTATTGTTTAAAGCACGGACCTAGCTCAGAGACAAGCAGAGTGCTGTACAGAGTGTGGGTAGCCAGCATTTGGGCTGGCTTCTTTTAACAGTAGCGCAGTACTGTGAGGTCTGTGTGCTGGTATGTGTGTCCATTGAAGTTAGTCCTTGGTCAGGTGTTGGCAAAAGAGTTATGCTTCGCAAGCTCTTAATTGAGGCACCTGATTACCTCCTATCACCTCCTATAAATGTGTTGTCACCACCATCCACAACAGCCTCTCGTGGGCGTACATGTTTTCCACGTTTCGTACTGTCCAATTTCGCCAATGACGATATCAGCTGTGTGTTGTAAAGAACATTGTCTATAGATTTTACTCTATGCAATACTTTCAATAAAAAATAACTATTCTTCAATGTTTCTTGCCATATATTGTCATGCGGCCAAACCAGTGATTGTAAAACTGGTTGCAAAGCAGACAAAGTCGTTGGTTCCATTTATTCACATCCCAATTAGAGTGAGGAGTGTCAGGACAGTCTGACTGAATCCATTCAGTGTTAGATGTATCATGATTATTATCTTCCCCTCTGTACCCGCCTATCAGGCTGCAATCTCCCCAGTTATCTCCTCGATCCACTCCACGGGCAAGTTCTTTCACTTTAGGCAATGTGTGATCGCCACTTCGACTGCTGGGCCCAGTAGTCCTTTAGTATTTGTATCCGCCAAGGATGCTGATTAATGCATTTGCAAGATAGATGTGGTTCTTGGAGATGTTCTCACACGAGCCACGTCCCTTTCAGCAGGAAAACCAAAAGCGCCCTCCGCCATTACTATGTCAGAGAAGCGCGGTAGAGGATAATCCTTAAGGGAAGCCATGTCAATACTCGTCTCCATACTTGTATATTCAAATCGAGATTGTGAAATCCTCGCGCAGTGAGCAATCCTGCTTGTACTTGTTCTCCTTATTCACTTCCTCGAGGGTTTCCATTGCTTGGGCACTTGTCTAGTTATATCGACACTGTAGCATGCCAAGTCAATACAACTTTTTACATATCGAGGAATATAGAATTGTAGCTCCCAAACATACAACTAACTCCTGTAACAATGCAATATTGATTTGTTTCCTCACACAGTTGACTGCCAAATGTCATTCAATCGAAAAGGAGAGCACACTCCATGCTCCACCATGCTACCAACGACAACTGCGCGTGTTGCACACCATGCTTCCTTCCCTCTGTGCGGTCCGCTGGTTTTTGAAGTACATAATTTCCAGAAACTACAAATGAGTTCTTGTGTAACTCTGTTGGAGCACTGAAGCCCCCAAATCAAAATGCAGAACATATCAGTTCAATACATTCCTCATGTCAGGCTAAATATACATACATGGTATCTTTGATACAAAATGCAAAATTGAAAATTATTCAAACAATAAAACAGTGGAATGTGAAATTGATTGTGTCTTGAGGATTAACGATTCCTCGTTGAGATGACACCAAATTCGACCTGCCTACAATTTTAAATAATTAATACAAATCTTTAATATTTTAGGATTATGACCAAATATGACACGTCATCAAGTCATATGTTCCCGCAGGCATTTCAAAGCATACTTTCTAATGACCTTGGTTTCTTTGAATTAGCATGTTGATATGATACATCATTAAACTAAAATGTATTTGCTGATAAAAGTATTAGGAGTGGTTTTAGCCCCCCCCCTTCTTCATGCCACAAATATGGAATGTAATATCATCCACTGAAGATAGGGTGTGTGTATTTAATGGAAGAGTCTGATTTATAGCTAAGCCTATGGTATTACCAGGTCAATCACATTTTGCAACATACTTTACACTTTTTAGTGAAGAATATAGATTCAATAAGATTCTCCAACATTCCCATTAGCATTTTATACTATGCTAATGGATGTAATGGACAATTGTATATGAGAGAAAAAGAAACAAGCACAGAAACAATTTTATGTCCGAAATCCTTGTCTCTAGCAAACAATAAACACCATAATCAATTGCTGTGTATAACTATCCACAGTCATGCCTTATTAGAAAACCCAGATTGCACGTGCACACCATCACATAAGACAGCCCTTCAACTCTTTTTACTGTCATATTTGCAACACTCCCTCATTGTTTGCTTTAAACCATTCAAACATATATCCACCTATCACTTAAAAAATACTCTACATATAGCCTATCAACATATTGAACTTCCACCCACCAACCGCCCCTTAACAATGTTCTACAAATCTTTTGCATCTGCATTTCCCATACTTATACCAACAAATTATACAAAGTGCTCCTATAAATGCACATATGCATTGTGCAGTGAGAGAACTCCACAAGGGGCAGTGCAGATGGACAAATGTTCATGGGAGACCAGGATGAAATTGCCAAGGGATGCCAAGGTGAGCGGCCGCTAGCTAACGGCTGACACAGAGGAGTTCACTGCACTTACCATACATCCTAATTCAGTGTCCACTATACCCTCACAATGTAACCAATGGACAGGGCCCATGGCTTGCATGGCCAGTCTCAACAATCCACGGGGCATGGGCTTTGGCTATGCCACATACCCCAATAAGCAATCAGAGAGGAAATGTGTTGCAGCCGCAGGGCAGGCCACTGCCCATGGCAGAAAAGTTATATCACTATTTTTTGTACTTGCGTTTCGACACTTGTAAAAAAGTAAAACACTGGAGAGATTTGCAAAGGCATCCTTTCAGGTCCTTGCTAATGCTCCACGCACATGTTTGCTGCAAACCTATACAACCTTCCGGACAGCAGCCGCAAGCCACATTTCTTTTCCCATTTAAACGTAGAGCTTTGGCCATGCCGCTTGCCCCAGTAAATCAGAGTAGGCATTCGTCCTTGCCAAGGGCAAGGCCTATTGTCCATGCACCAAACTTATATTACTATTTTTTGTGCCCCTGCCAAAGGCAGAAAAGTTGTATCACTATTTGTTGTAGTTACGTTTTGACACTTTCAAAAATAAAACACAACACAGATTTGCCAAAGCATCCTTTCATATTCTTGCTGAAGCCACTTGCGCAAGTTTACTGCAATCCCGGTCAGCACTTCGGACTACAGCCACAAGCAGAAATTGTTTTCCCATTTAAACCTAGAGCTTCGGCCATGCTGCATGCGCCAATAAGTAAATCAGAGTAGGCATTTGTCCTTACCGAGGGCTAGTCCCATTTTTCATGCACCAAACTTACATTCACTATTTGTTGTGTTTACATTTGGACACTTAAAAAAAATAAAACACAAACCAGATTTGAAAAAGCATGTTTTCAGGTCCTTAATGATGCTGCTCGCACAGGTTTGTTGTAATTCAGTACAGCACACCAGGCTTTAGCCACAAGCAAACATGTTTTCAAATTCAAACGTAGGGCTTCGGCCATGCTGCATGACTGAATAATCAAATCAGAGTACACGATTATCAAGTAATTGCAGGGCGGTAGAATGGGCAGATCACCGAGCTTAGTATTTTAAAAGGATTACCCTGCTGCCAGTGGTGGGGTTCTTTTGTGACGATGCCCTTCGATCCTTCAAGTGTTAGGTTTCCAATAGGAGAGTGAGCCCTGTTCCTCCTAGCTTTGGGTTATTCAATAAATAAATATTGTTGTAATAAATCAGTCTTGAAAAGCATTGTTGGTGCAATATTCATTGTTAGAAGAGAGGCGACACGTGTTTCGACTCTCTAGGTTCTTTCTCAATGCGTGTGGATTGTGGGCAGCCATTGCTCCGAGGTCTTGAAAATGAGACCGACATGCAATCCCAATGTCTTGTTCCAATATGGACGCAAATAAAGGTGGCAAATGAATTCAAGGGGTGTCCTGATGCCCACGTTGGCACCTGGTTCGGCGTCCTCACTAATTAACTATCTGTTGATGCAATCCTGTGCAGCAATTAGAGCTTTAGCCACAGGTAGAATTTTAGCCACAGGAAAAAGAAAATGTCCCAATCAAACCCCACCCCCTTGACGAAACCTCGCTAAACTTTGCAAATTAAATCCGAGGGGGCCATATACCTTGGTGAGGATTCATCAAGGGGGTGCGGCGGCAAGTTATAAGCTTCCCAAAAGGTGTTCTTCCTATGGGTTGAGAAACGGAACCATAGCTACAGCAGCCGTGTAATATATATCCGATTTATAAATAAAAGACCAGCCGGGAAAGCAGTGGAGCGGTGCACGCAGGTGAAGCACACATGGGGTCGCAAGTAGGGTGCGTGGGTAGCAGAGGTACAGGCAAGGGAGTTCACCTGCATTATATAGAGGGCAGAGACAGGCTTCTCTAACTGTAGGTTTTGCAGCGACAGACTTCAATTTGTTTTGTAAAGGAGGAAAATACACATCGCACGATTGTTCACGGCCTCTCTTTATAGACGCTGCTGCTCCTCGTATAATAACAGATATTACCAAAGAGAAATCAGTACTTTCCTCTGTCAGCGCAACTCTTTGTGGCTGACCGGTGCTCAGAGACAGGTCTCCTTTGCTAAGTAAAATGGCGGCTATTAGACGTCCATTTTAGGTCAGTGCGCAGGGCAGCCGTTCATCCAGGCTGGTGTTTGGAGCCAGTCTGTGAGTTGTGTGCATACTTTATATTTGATGAGAAATGAGTAGCTATTTCTTTATTAGACTCCCCTTAAATTAATTTCCTTCACATTTTATTTTATTTAATTTTCAGTCCATCTCTAATTACTCAGGCGTATATGCAGCCTTTTCTACTGGCTTAGATGCTAAAGGCAGTCTACATTTTTTATTTTTCCTGTTCTTTTATTTCATTGTTAAATATTGTGCGCTTCCTTTAGTTTGCTTATTTCCTGGAGAATGGAAGACGTCTCAATTAAAGTGGTCCCTTCTGTCTGAAAAAAATAGGCAGTTGTCGAAATAAACATTTCAAGTTCGTTTTGGGGATTTGTTTGGCTACATTGTCTTATTTTCAATCAGTTTATTAATTGTGCTCCGAGATTCAAACCATGTCCCTGGTAAAATACATAATGTCCACTAAAACCTGTTTCTTAAATTGAGAAATGATCAAGGATTTGCACAACTGATCTAATCAAGGCCTGACGGGCAAAGAGGGCACCTATATAACCACGGCTTTGCCATATTAAGGAGTTAAGCCATGTCTAAGCAGACAGTCTCCTGCCAAGCAATGGGAGAATGTAACAGAAGCCACAGCAGGTGCCTACGGTGTCTGTCGAAGACCATGATTTAAAAAAACATAAATGCATTGCTGGCTCCTGGCAAAAAACATGTGGAAACGACTTTACTGGTGTTGGCGACTTTGGCATTCCTGGCAGTGCCCCCACATGGAACCAGACACCTGGAACAATTAGGCATAATTCTCCACATACCAGATTGGTGGTGAAGAAGGGGGTTGACAAGAGTCCTACAGCCCAATTTGAAGCTGGGAGTGCTGCAAGGCCTGAGGACATGTGAGGGAAGGGCATGATTAAGGATTGAGAGAGCCCAGCTAGGCACAGGATTCTGGGTCTGACTTGGATCAGCCATCAGCGAATAGCAGCAAAGAAGTGGGCACCACTCAAGGATATAATCCTTACTCAAATATTGATTTTTCAAAAAATTAGTTTCTTATGTGATTTCTTGTCCAAAGATTGTAAAAGGGAGCCAGCTGAGATAAATAAGGAGACACCCAAATTCAAATTCAACTAAAAAAGCAAAAGACCAAGTACGCAACAAGGTCACTCAGCCGCTCTCCAAAAAACCAAATCCGGGTAAAATTGATAATGCAAATTTTTCAAAAGTTTAATGTATTTCCGAAAATATATGTTCACATATAATAACCACGATGGTCCATTGATTTTTCAAAAAAAGAGTTTTTATCAACAAGTAGTTGCGTAAAAGCATAATAATCCGCCTCGTGGTGTGAGGCGTTGCTAATGTTTATTTAGCGAGGAAGGAAAAGCCACTTAGCATCTCATATCAGACCAAAACATTTGCCAATGCATTTCGGATTCATATATCCTTCTTCAGGGCGAGTCTGCAAATAGTACATGTGTCATTCCATAATATTCCAAAATTAGTGTATTGACAATAATCATATAAATAAAGTAAATAACATACCAATAGTTGTGGTGGTGGAAAAGGTCAAGATTGATAGATGCGGATAACAGGAAACAGAAAAAGAAGAAACCAGCAGTGAGAAGGCTGATGCATATGAGATTGACAGAAGTAAGAAGTTCGAATAGCATTTACCTGACTGAGTGATAAAATGCTTGCATACGTGGTGGCTTGGTGTGCGAAAACATGTAGACGGCAGTGAACTGCCCGGGAAAATGTTAGCGCCGTAGCGCAGCCTTCGGAATGGGCTGAAATGTAATAAAAGTACCATGAGCTATAGAAGCAGACAGGTACGATCAGTGTAGAAAAATCTTTAAGAAGGCTTACCGTGAGACCAGCGAGCGGTGGAACTGTCCCTCTCGCTAGCTCGCCTGAAACTGCGGTGCACGCATCGGCGCGTTGTCAAGACAACGCCTCTTAAATATTCCATGTGACCGCGCTCCCGAAGGACACGCGGCTAGAAATAACAGACTGTGTGTGGATCTCCGGAAGGGAGTGCAAAGTAAAAAAATTAATTATCTTTCTATCAAAAGGTGATCACGGAATAATGGTGACTCAAAAATATAATAATGTAATTAATGGAAAACATGGAAACAGAAGAAATACTGACATTTGAAGCAGAAGAAAAGAAGAGTAAAGACAAGCGATGGCAAGAGGTGTGAAAGTAAGATGGCAGCTAATAAGGTGCCCAATCTAGGAACGGGCTACTAAATATGTTAAGCACAGTATACATGATATTAGTAACACATAGTTGTGGAATTACACTCTGAAATTACAATCGACATACAATATGCAGTGTCGAACAGTGACGACACCAAAGAGAGTAACACTGATGGCACAAGCCTCCCTACTGCTATGGTTGAAAAATCAATGGACCATCGTGGTTATTATATGTGAACATATATTTTCGGAAATACATTAAACTTTTGAAAAATTTGCATTATCAATTTTACCCGGATTTGGTTTTTTGGAGAGCGGCTGAGTGACCTTGTTGCGTACTTGGTCTTTTGCTTGGATCAGCCATCAGCCACTTGAAAGAACAGCTTCAGCAGATGTTGATGGCCACATAGAAGGTCTGGGGCAGTGACTACATAACTACTAATGCAGTGGAAGGTTTGGCGTAAACCAACGCCTCATGACAACATGAGAGGAACGAAGAAAGACAGCCAACGATTAACTATTTCTATTCTAGTGTAAGAAAAATGCAAGTTCTGCGCGGCGCTAAACAAAGTGTGCACATATCAATTGCGAGAGTAGCACTGTAAAAGGGGAATGATCTGCTTTGAATCATTATATAAAGATACCCAAAATTGAAGTAATTTACATATAATAGAAATAGTGGCACTGGTAAGTTTGAACAAACCAAGAGGTAGCCTAAAACGTGGTAAACAGTTCTTGTAGCATGCCTTTGCAGCAACCCTGCATTAGCTTTTTAATAATCTGCAATGAAGCTGCAGTGGCTGGTGAAACATTGCAGGACCCACAATCCCAGGCTGGTATGGTAAGAAGCAAAACAATAGTTGTTATTTTTCGAGGTCACAGATTAAAACCCATGGCATGGAGGGCATAACCATTTAATAATTTAAAATGATTTGCAAAACATGATTATTATATGGAGTCAAGAGAACCACGGTGGTTTCAAATTGCCCCTTAGCATGTTTTGCCTGGGAAGACGGTCCAGGAGTTCTTGATATGCAACATTTGTATTGCATTACATCCGTGGCTCAAGGCTCTGGCAGTGTCGTGGTAGGGAGCACTTCTCACGAGAACTTAGATGACATGACCGGGGAAGATGAAAAAAGTTCTGCGGGTCATCTCAAAATGTTTTAATGAATTGACATTAGGATGTGGGGAGTGGGGGTTGGATTGTGATGTCACATATTCTAATCGGGTGAGGTGTGGGAAGGTTTGTGAACCCAATTACAGAACTTGAATTATGTTTAAAGGTTTGATGTGCAAGTACCAGTCAGCTCGGTGGGAGTTTTTTTCATGTTCAAAGTTACTAAAGTCTTAGATTTAGAGGCATTTCTTTCACAGTTCCTTTTCATGTAGTTCTGTTCCGTGATCTGTTTGAATATAGCTGTCCCATCTGCGCCTGGGCTCTGAATTAACCTGTATAACTTCTTGCCTGCCTACACTCCTTTTTTGACTAATTTTATAATTTGTATTGCTGAGTTTCGAGGTGACCCCCTGTTAAACAGGAAATCATATTGTGCCTCCTTTCTAATATATACATATATATATTGGCCTAAGCCCAGTCGCTCTATGAAGAAAACCGCGTTGCAAAGTTCCGATTTTAGATCGACTCTGCCGCCATTTTAGGATCATCCGCCATTTTGATTTCTGTTCATATGTAATTCTGTGTTCTAAAATGGTGGACTATGTTTCCAACTTGTAACCGAGCCTTCTGACCTTTTTCCCTAGTTAATGGTTAGAATGTCCACGGGCCGAATGTTTTGACGGGGTAATGAGACCTTGTCCCATACATGACTTGTGGTTTTAGGATTGTCTGCACCAACAAGCCTCATCCACGGACATACATCGAAGACAATGTAATGTACACGTCGAGCGTGGACACTGCCTGAACTCCATTGTGAAGGGATATGTGCTAAGCCTTACTGCTAACTCCTGGAATACACTTTGCCATTGTGACTTGCCTAAAATGTAAACCAAAGTAATCCGTGTGCATATTGTTGCATGAGGCATAAGTGAACTTGGCACAAACTCTAGACCACTGATTATTAACTTACAGAGGGGCTGGACATTATTACTGAAGTGTATAAAAATGCGAATGTCCAGATGTCCAGTACCTCTCACTCTTCACACTGAAGGGCTGGTACTCACTGTGATGAATTGAGGGCCAGATAGCTATCTGTATCAGATCTGAATTTGTTTCTTTGTAACTGCGCAGTAGAATAAAGATCTGTGAATCTTTATAAGATCGTGTCTGGTTCATTTTCTTTTGTGGTACTCAGCCTCGATATTTCCTCTTGCTTTTACAGATGGCGCCCGAATAGAGACCCTCAAGATTGATGCCATCTCGTTGAAGGTTGATGCGGCTATCGGACTGTGATCGGACGGTGAAAAAGGGGGCCCCTTTCTTGGATGAGAAGCAATATCTCAACAGTACTGCATGACCCGATCCCTGGACGCCAAGCCCGCGGTCCGTGACGGCATCTTGACAAGGGTCCATATATCGAGGCGGGCAGTTTTGCTGAAATCACCAACCACGTGCGTCCTTTTTGTCCTTAGATATCCGATCGGACCTCCTTTGCCCTTTGATCAGGTGAGTCGTGACCCGATTCTTAAGTATCCTGATAATTTGTTTTGGCGTATTGCACTCTTGAGTACAATTATTGACCAGGTAACACCAGTAATCTGATATTCCTGAGAAATTGTCTGCCTGCTTCAGGGCATTATTCCGCAAGGACAGACAATCTTTGGAATTTGGCCCACCGGCACCAATGGAGGGGTCTCCGGCATGTACTATGTACTGTAAGCACGGCATTGGTAGTATAGTGTTTAATGATATTTGGCACAGACAAACTAGACATGCTTCCGAACATCAGTGGCCAACCAATGGTAGTTTTGAAATTCCTCGTATAGAATATTTAGAGTCTATATTATTAAAGAAAAAGGCTAAACCTGCAGCATTTGATGTATTACAAAATTGGAAGAAAGAAGCTATGCAGCAACTTAAAAGTAGGGAGAAACATGCGTGCTGTCATATGTCCAACACCGAAAAAGTGTTGTTGTATGATCAAAATAAACAGTCTGAGTCAGTTAGAAATATGGATAGGGCTTTTAAACTTGGTATTCACAAAATGTATCCGTCTAAAGACTTTCATGTGTCTGATGAGCTAATTGACAAACTTCTAAATGAATGAAGGCCTGGTGCCACTGCGCCACCTCCGTATGTACCTATTGCTGCTGCTTTACCTCTTCCTGCTGTAGTTCTTCCTCCCGTAGTAATGCCTGCTCTTCCTATTTTTCCTCCTATTGTCCCTCTTCCTCCGTCTATCGTTCCTCCTCCTCTCGTTGCTCCTCCACCTGCACCTCCGCCTTTCCTACTGTTACGGGTTTGGTAGATTTGCCTTCTGCGCTAGCGATAGCACCTTTGTTACCAATTGTACAAGATTTGTCTACTTTTCCTCTTCCGAGTGGTTCTGTTCTGCTTGTAGTTGATAAGGGAGCGGAATCAAAGATTGTAACTCGTAATACTGTGTCTGAAGAGGGAAAGTGAGATTTGACTGAATGGGCCAAACAGTGTATGGAGAGGGGTGAACAAGCTGATGTTTTTGCCACACTCTCTAATCTGGGAAGTTTTCCTGAGAAAAATGTTTTTATTTAAGGGTTGGGAATTCATTTATGTGTAATGTGAAACAGACTGGATGATATAGGTCTCCCACAAGGGTTGAGGGATCTGAATGTTTTAGCATATTCAAGAGATACTGCAGAGAAAGTATATGAGCACGTCAAGAGGGTTTTTGAGTAAACAAGGGAGTTAGAAAGGTTACGGAATGAAGAAATTGATGGTGATAGTTTGAGCGCTATTT
The DNA here is from genome assembly GCF_040938575.1 of Ambystoma mexicanum. NCBI lineage: Eukaryota > Metazoa > Chordata > Amphibia > Caudata > Ambystomatidae > Ambystoma > Ambystoma mexicanum. Next base: position 1,513,225,991 of record NC_090922.1, read on the forward strand.
TTGTACAGAAACGGTTCCTTCCTCCTTGTAAGTCAATAAGTGAGGAAACACGAATTTGCACAAAGGATGCGATTAGATGGATTTCAGACCTGTCAATATCTCCCATACAAGTATATGACACGTGTAGTCAGTACACGCCAGAAATGCATAGGAAAGTGATACAGGTAATGGTAGAATACCTGCAGGATGAATGTAAAAGAAAGATTTGTTGTCCCGCAGAATTATTGAATATCTATAAGAGAGCCTTTTCCTCTGACACTTCTTCAGCTGCTTTAGTGCTCGATTTAGCTCTGTTGATCAGTAGGCGTTCGGCGTTTCCTTTCTCTCAGTTGCCTATGAGGGAGGTTCCTCCGACATTTGTCCCAAAACTTGAGGTTCCAGCTAATGCCGCAGCAGGTACAGCTGCTTATGACATTCCTGCACATTATGTGTCGCAGTTTGTTCACGTCCCGTTCTCAAGACAGGAAGTGAACACCATTAAACAATCCATTCCTGATATTAGGCGAATCCGACAGGGTTCTTTGAAGAGATAGAACCTGTCTTGCAGTCGTCAGTATTTACTCTGAGCGATATAGATTTAGTATTTCCTGTGTTCCTACCTATTGATTTGTGGAAACAGATTAGGAGTGTAGACGATGTACCAGGGTTAGAAGACAATATGGTTAGACTAGATAGAGAGAGGCCAGCTGGCAAGAGACCACCACAGGTAATACTGACTTTGCCTGATAGAAATAGTCACAAAACTAAAAGCCATAACTCCTGAAAGAAGGATTATTTGGGACAAACTTACTGCTTGTGTCCAAGGAAAGTCTGAGGGTGCTACCAAATTCTTTAATCGGTTTGAACAAGTGTTTTCAGATTTCAGTGGACAAGATTTGAGCACAGAGTCTGGGAAATTACTATTTGTAGACAAATTTGTGTATGGATTGTTGCCTGGCATCCAATCACAAATTATGACTTCTGAGAGCACTTGGAAAGCTAACTCCCAGTCTGAAGTATTGCATATGGCTCAGTACTATGAAAACCGAGTCAATAACGAGAAACAAAGAATTGAAAAGAGAAAGGGAGACCTGAAAACTAAAGTTCTATTACAACAAGTTGTTAGAATTTGAAAGGTTGGGTAATTGTGAATTACCCCCTCGAGGGGGTAATTCACAATTTAGAAGACAGTATGCTCCACAGGGTACTGTACCGTTGGATCCTATACACGCGAACCAATGTGCTTACTGCAGACAAGAGGGTCATTGGCGAGCACAATGCCCGATCCTCCAGCAGAGGTCAAATAACACATTTGGTACCATGGGTAGACGATCCAGAGGCCGCCCTAGGGCAGGGGGTCCTGGTAGAAATCAGTTTTCTCAAAATTCGCAACCTTTTTCACAAGATAATCAGTCTCCAAATGTGGATAATAGAAACATTTTTGATCATCCTTCTGCTGTATATGTCTCTGAAGACCTTCCTTTTGACGACATTCTGTTTCTCTAGGATTGTCCTAAGCAGGGTTTGGAACCGACACCTATTCCCGTTAATCAGAAAGGTCCCTACGTTGAAATGATAGTGGGAAATAGGAAACATCTATTCTTGATAGATACAGGAGCACAGAAGTGTTCAATTGACCATTCACGGGTTCCAAATATTCCACTGTCAGGGCAAACCAATGTTTCTGTAGGGTTTTCTGGTACACCAGTAGTTTGCCCGGTTTCTTCGCTGGTACCAATTACATTGGGTCCATTCACGGATCACTGTCCGTTTCTTTTGACTACGAACTGTGGAGAGAATTTGTTGGGGTTGAATCTGTTGAAGGAATTAAATGCGGTAATTCATTGTTCTTCAGATGGAGTGCGTTTGACGATTTCACCACAGCAACTTTCTGTCTCTCAGTTCCTGACTAGACCTTGCCACCGGAATTTAGTGATGTTCCGGAGTGTTTATGGGCAATTGATGATAATGATGTTGGTGTTCTACAAACTGAGCCTGTTAAAATCATTTTGAAACACGGAGTAAAGTTGCCACGTATTCCTCAGTATAAGATTTTGGTTGATGGTGAGCAAGCTTTGAAGTGCATAGTCTCCGATTTTGTACATCGTGGGGTAATTGAGGAAATTGCAGGTAGTTTGTGCAATAGTCCGGTTTTGCCTGTGTATAAGAAAGGCGATAATGCCATTCCTTTTCGTTTCATCATTGACTTACGGGCTATCAATAAGATTGTTGCTCCACAATTTCCTATTGTGCCTAATGTGACGACAGTACTAACCATGATCCCGGCTTCTGCTACTCACTTTAGTGTTGTAGACCATAAGAATTATTTCTTTAGGATTCCTATACACAAGGATCGCAGATATCTGTTCACGTTCACCTTAGGGAGACGCTCGTTTACATTCACCCGTGCGGCGCAAGGTTACACGGAGAGTCCGAGCATCTATAGTAGGGCTTTGAAAGAGCAGCTTGATACACTCAAGTTGCCTACCACTTGTACACTGCTTCAATACGTAGATGATCTACTCTTAGCTGCTGACTCAGAAAGTGCTTGTAAGGAGGACACTGTGTTGCTGCTTATTCACCTAGCCCTTAAAAAGTTTCAATATTGTTGACAGGATGTTGCCTATTTAGGCTATCTCCTGTCAAAGAAGGGAAGAAGGTTAATGCCTGAACGGATTAAAATCATTTCTAGCATGCCTGTCCCAAATACACAGAAGGAAGTCAGAGCCTTGATAGGAATGGCTTCTTACTGTAGGCAGTGGATCCCGAACTTCTCGTTAACGATTAAACCAATGTTGGCCTTGACAAAGAAAGGCATTTCTTTGCCCTTGCCGTGGAACTTGGAACACCAGAAAGTGTTTGATCTGCTCAAGACTGCACTGTGTTCAGCAACAGTTTTGGGTACACGAAACCGAATTATGAAAAGGCCTTTGTGTTGTATGCGCATGAACGAGATGGATGTGCTTTGGCTGTATTAACGCAGGAACATGGAAGCAAGAATAGGCTGTTCGGCGACTTTTGGTTGCTGCCAGATACGTACATTACAATGATGGTCGCATGGCTCTGGGGCCCACCCACATCTGTGCACGGAAGGTTTCCAAAATGTTAGAAAATGTCTGGGTGAATGATAAAATCATGAAAACAGCTGAACGTTGTGTTCAGAGTTGGATGATCTGTCTACAGCATAATATGGGAAAGGGCACATCAACACCAAGGGTAGTTTTGGTCCACCTTCTGTCCCCTTCGAGGTCATACATTTTGACTTCATTGAAATGGAGCGTTGTAGTAACTATAAGTATGTAGTAGTTGTTATCTGTGCCTTTAGTAAATGGGTTGAAGCCTTTCCTGTTAAAGATGCCACAGCAATGACAACGGCGAAAACCATGCTTAAGGAATATTTTCCTAGGTTTGGTTTGCCTAGGGTCATCTGGTCGGACAATGGTCCACATTTTATCGCTGCTGTAATTCTGCAGATATGCACTGGATTACAGATCGATAAACGGTTCCATTCGGCTAGACATGCTCAAAGTGCTGGATTGGTAGAGAGACACAACTGTATCTTGAAGAACAAGCTTGATAAGACGTGTGCCGGCACCAAATTGAAATGGCCAGATGCCTTACCGATCATCTTATTATCAATGAGAACAAACCCACAGACTAAGACTGGGCTCTCCTCTTTTGAGGTGGTTATGGGTAGGCCAGCTAATATTTAGACCCTACCTAAGCCAAAATCCTTGCGAGACATTGAACATGTACTTCTTTCTGACTACTGTGACCAGTTAACTAAAAATCTGTATTTGATGCATCAACAGGTGCGAGAAGCCCTCCGCGACAAATACGAGGGCCCAGGTCATAGTATCCGGCCTGGTAGCTGGGTGCTGATAAAAGCATTCAAAAGAGCATCCTGTCTCACACCGCGTTGGAGGGCCCTCATCAGTTTCTACTGGCCACACAGACAGCCATACAAGTGACCGGATGAAAGCATTGGATCCACGCATCACATGTCAAAAGGATTCCCTTCCCTTTGCAACACGATACAGAAGATACAGAAATTCCTACCTGTGATGCTGCCAATGATTACGAAGCATTGAGCAGCATCGAGAGTGCTTTGGAGACTCTCCCTGAGCCCATGGGGCCTGGGGAAACAGCCGCTTTATCTCCACACTCTCCTACAGATCCTTTTTCACCACTGTCAGGTTCTATTGCAAGTCCACTACTTCCATTAGGAAGCAATGACACGTTCACAGATCACGCAGTACCAGGAGTCACAAGGTACGATCTGCATCCACGGAGCTGGACTAACTGCACGGTTCGGCTGTGCCACCAGGAAAGATCATTGTAGGGCTTGTCTTGAGGCCCTGTTTTTGCACGCAAGGAAATCTGTTGGCTAGGGATAGGGAAGGACTAAGACGCACAATCAGTAGATCTGATTTGAAGAAACAATGCCTGCAATCGCTCTCACTCGTACGGAAAAAATAAGTGACTGTGTGACCGATCGAAACAATGGACTGTCAAAAGTATGGTCTCTTAAAACATTTTGTTGTCTTCTGATTATGTTAACCGGCTTCACAATAGTAATTGCCTTAGGATTTTGGTATTTGGAAGAAGTACATCCGCTTGAAAATCTTTTGCCCACTGAAAATGTACCTACTGTTTCTACACCTTTCATGCATCTGGACAATCTATCTCCTAGAGACTTTCAACACAGACAGAGTTACCACAATAATACTTTACTGCTTATCATGAATGCAACACATGCCATTTTTAACAGGTCTAATTGTTGGGTCTGCTCGCATTTGCCGCAACATAGAGATAAGGGTTTGGGCTGGTATATTCATCCTTTACCTTTGACTACTGCCTGTTATGCTTCTTTAAGGGCACTATTCTTTGGCCGATGGAATGATAGCATCTCGGGGAACTTTGACGGAACGAATTTGAATAATTTTGAGAAACAAATTCTAACGCCCGTGGGATGCTCACTTTTCACGAATAGGAGCAAGCTTAATGTTGCTTCTATCAGGCCTTCTGATAGACTATCTCGTCCTTTTCAATCTTTGATCTCTTTCAAGATGGCTCCTATAGGCAATAGGGATGCCACGCCACCTTTGTACACTGTTAACCACAGCCCCGATTCAGTTTCTTTCTGCATACAGAGGAATAGTACTCAGTCAATGGTTTATTTCAAGGGCTACACCAACGTTGCGAACATACATGACCAGTGAGAACAGACCTTTGTATGTAGGCGAACCTGTTTATTTTGTTTGCGGTAATGAAGCTTTCCCATGGCTATCTAGGGATTGGCAGGGAACCTGTTATTTAGAAATTCTGTTACCTGGGGTATTCATAGCAACCACCATAGAAAATTCTAAAGCTCGTCCAAGGCGGGATGAGAATGGCGATACTTCATCACAAGTTCTGGGCGATGTAGCGAAATCTGTTGCTCCTTTTTGGGGGCAAATACTAAACCCTGAAAATATCAGAAGACTAGCCAGAGTACTGGAGAGGACCATCAACCGGACCACTGACATACTCTATAACATGACTTTAGAACAGAAAGCGATAAGGTTAGGTGCCCTACAGAACCGGATGGTATTAGACGTCATCCTGGCTGAGCGTGGTGGAGTTTGTAAATTAGTGTGGTCCGCTTGTTACATTTTCATGCCAGATTCCTCCCCAACCATCTTTAAAGCAATACAAAATCTGCACGTCCTTAGTTCAGAAGTGTACGTTCCCGAGGGAAACTGGGATCTTAGCGCTTGGTTCTGGGACTTCTTACGATCTTGGGGATGGAAGTTACTTTCAGTCTTGTTGATTGTTATGGGTATTCTGTTGTTTTTCTGTTGCTGTATACAATGTCTTCCTGGCTTATGTTCGGTGTTAGGAGGATGTTGTGCACAAGCTATGGGAACATTAGGACAAAAAGTATGCGCCCCGGAAAGAATGACAAACAAATGTTTCTGACCTTACGACGATCGATATCTCTGATGATTGAGATTCCGGGTGTATGGACATTGAGACGTGGAGTTACTCGTAATGTGACTAGAAGTAGTTTACCACTTGGCTTAGGCCAAAAGAAGGGTTTGTTAAATGGGAAATCATATTGTGCCTCCTTTCTAATCTATATATATTGGCCTAAGCCGAGTCGCTCTACGAAGAAAACCGCGTTACAAAGTTCCGATTTTAGATCGACTTTGCCGCCATTTTAGGATCATCCGCCATTTTGATTTCTGTTCATATGAATTCCGTGTTGGACTGTGTTTCCAACCTGTAACCGAGCCTTCCCGACCTTTGTCCCTAGTTAATGGTTAGACTGTCCGCGGGCCGAATGTTTAGACTGGGTAATGAGACCTTGTCCCATACATGACTTGTGGTCTTAGGATTGTCTGCACCAACAAGCCACACCCACGGACATACATCGAAGACAATGTAATGTAAATGTCGAGCGTGGACACTTGCAGAACTGCATTGTGAGGGGATATGTGCTTTGGCTTACTGCTAACTCCTGGAATACACTTTGCCATTGTGACTTGCCTAAAATGTAAATCAAAGTAATCCGTGTGCATATTGTTGTATGAACCATAAGTGAACTTGACATGAACTCTAGACCACTGATTATTAACTTATAGAGGGACTGGACATTATTACTGAAGTGTATAAAAATGTGAATGTCCAGATGTCCAGTACCTCTCACTCCTCACACTGAAGGGCTGGTACTCACTGTGATGAATTGAGGCCAGATAGCTATCTGTATCAGATCTAAATTTTTTTCTTTGTAGCTACGCAGTAGAATAAAGATCTGTGAATCTTTATAAGCCCGTGTTTGGTGCATTTCCTTTTTTGGTACTCAGCCTCGATATTTCCTCTTGCTTTTACACCCCGACACACTAGGAAAACTGTGATTTAAATCACGAGAGGTCCAACAAAGCAATTACGTTACAACTGTGATGTGAAAATCCTGCAGAACACCAGATCGCAGGCAAACTGTTATCCATTCACTATCAACCCCACAACAAAAATTGTTTGTGGAACATAGACTCTACAGAAGTCACCTGCACGCTTCCGTGGAAACAGGCAGAGCGACTCAGCACAATATCATCCTTTCAGTAGAATGATGGATCAGCAGCATTGTGAAAGATGCCATCCAACAGTTCTTTCTAAGCATCAACCAGTAGACGGCACAAAGGGCGGGGGCCAAGCAACTGATATTGAAGGTGAGAATGATGACCGTACCACCGTAAGGGAAGCACGTCAATCCAATAAGGGCAGGAAGAAAGCATGCAACACTGTAGCAGAGACATATTTATAAAGTGCATCAACTTCCCTCTGAAGCACAGCACTCTCTGTGAAGTGATGCCGATGACAAAGCTGATAAAGCAACAGGTTGGGACACTGTGCTGCGACTTTCAGAGCAATGGGGATGGCAGACACCTAGCTTACTGAATGCTGCAGCCAATACATTGTTTACTACTAAATTCCACTTAAATTCCATCTAAGTGCAATGCATTGCCTACCCCCAATCCATATAAATGCCATACATGGCCTACCGCCAAGTTCAAACTAAGTGCAACACATTACCCACCACCCCCAATTACATCTAAGTGCAACACATTGCCTATGTTCAAAATACATCTAAGTGTAACACCATGCAATGGTAATGGAGATGATTGTTTCACCAGTGTTAGCCACGCCCCCCCAACAGCCCCACCTGTTCCCCCTACACGATCACGATCGGTATTATAAACTGGGAAGTGTGCGTAGTCATTAGCCATTTGCAAAATATTAAGAACCATGTAGTTATTTGTAAGAGTAGGATAGATGGCGTGACACAAGTAAGGCGGCAGGTAGTTGCATGTATACATATGTAGGGAACATTTCAATGATGGCACACACACGCATGCACTCACGCACCCACGCACGCACACACGCACGCACACACACGTGTGATGCTACGTAAACACACATAACAGGCATATAGAGCACATAGACATGACAACTATTTGCACACACAGACAACGTTATGATCACTAAGGCTTGAAGAATAGTTGCACGCGGACACGAAGAACGCATACCTTTGCATGCAAGGGACAAAGGCAGAATATGGCAGAGAATGAACCATAGTACTGCCATTATTTAGACACAATTCTGGTAGGCCTCAATTCTGAAATACTGCAGCCTGGCATAAAATCACTTAAAAAACAAATGATGTGCCACACAGTGCTCGGACGTGCCACAGACATAACGGTCAGAGTGCTGGTGGGAGTTCTGCTTAGCAAGCTGAAACCACACAAGATAACATGTCCCATGGTTACCAGACATTTGATCGAAAAAAATTGGTCGACTGGACAATGGTCGAACCAGTTTGGTCGAAAACCAAATGGTCAATTTTTTTATTTTTTTTATTTTTACCCCCTTTTTTCTAAAAAACCCTTTTTTTCCCTAAACTACAACCTAAAATATATATATATATAAATTAAAAAAAAATCGACCATTTGGTTCTCGACGAAATTACGTCGACCAAATGTCCTGTCGACGAATTTTTTTCGATGAAATGTCCGGACACCATGTCCCATAGCATACAGCATACAATTATAAAAGAACATTACTTTTAGTTGGTAGCAATGAGAAGCAGACATAACCTTGAAGGCCAGGTGCTGGCAACTGCTTAGCCAATTGATCCCATAACAAATGACTATACAGCAACCTGATTGGCTGCCGAAATGAGGAACACACACATCAGAACAGCTGAAACATCATGAATAAATTAATTTGATCTCTGAATAGTGGTCCTCAACCACGTGATTCCAACAATAACCATTCATTCCTAGCCAGTTAGATAGTGCACCTGCCATTTCCCCTGCAAATCCATACACAGGGGTGGCATGCCAAATCCACAAACAAGACTGACAGTGAGAGCTTCAGGCCTGGGAAAGAGTTAGTGAGAATTTCCTTTAACTAGATCATAGCAATTCACCCATCCCTCCTTCCTCACAGAAAGACTTGGCAGGACAAGAAAGTGGCCAAGGTCAATGAGCTAAAAGCTGCCCAATCACCTTGTTTTCCTCTTGGCAACTAGTGTAGTACAGCGCCAACCAATAAGCTGCTGAATTAAAATTCATCAGTTCTAACAGATTTTACCTAGGAGGAGCTATTAGATATAGAAGAACCCACTATTATGAGATTCGCCTATAGATAACCGTACATCATATACTCTGCGTCATTTATTTCGAGATTGTGATATAAAAAGTTATTGTTCCAGAAGAAGCCACCAAGGGGAGCACGGATGTCAGAAGCATGAATGTGAGCTTCTGACCTATTAGGTCCGGAAAGTGGCTTGAACCCCCACTTCCTGACCCTGTCCTGCAGAGAGCCCCAAGTCCATTGGGCGAAAAAGGCGGCCAATTCGGTGGTCAGGGAGCAAAGAATCGAAAACAATGCGCAGACGGCGGGAAGGAGAGGATAACTTTCCCCGACTGCTGCATTCGGAGCAGCGGTGTGGGAGACCAGGAGAACAGGAGCCTATTCTGCGGCCAGGTGGGGGGACTACACAGCACTCCACAAGTGGAGCACTGCTCGACCAGTCCAGTGACCCTCAGGTGGGTGTCTGCAGTCCCAGAGCACAATCGATACACGGGGAAGTGAGACGGTCGAGCCCTCACCCCCACTGCACTATGCGGTGAGGCATCTGGTGCCTGGGCCCTGCAGGTTGGGATGGGTGGAGTGCACCCAGCACACCACAGGACCCATTTAGTGACCCAGAAGTTTAAGGTGGTCTGTTTGGGCACGGAGCAGGCTACCCAAGAAATCACCGGCAGGATTGGGCATAGGGGGATCAGGCCTGAAACCCAGAGCTGGAGGAGAATGTCTACTAGGCTGTCCTGGACTGTCAGGTGAGCAAAGGTGAACACGGTCTGAGGGAGGTGGTGGTCCCTGGTAATGGAGCGTGTGCCCGCCTTCAGAGGGCCTTGACTCGCAAGGAGCTGCTTCGGGAGTGAACTGGCAAATGGCCCCATAAGGTGCTTTTGGGGGCCTGGAAGGTCCACTCCAGAGGGCTGCGGAGGAGGGAGGTCACCCCCTCCCTGGTACCCCAGGGATCAGGAGAGCAGAGAAGAATTCGGAATACAGATAAGAAGTTGAAGGATCCATAGACGGCCCGACGCTCAAACCTGCGATAAGAGTAAGCACTGTGGGGAAAGTGCCCGAGGCCACCGGATTCAATTCTTTTTCTCACAATTTGGTAAACTAATGGGACCCAGAGGGTGCCCAGGGGTCTCATGACGTGCTGAAGATAGAGGGAGAGCCAAAAGGGCCCAAGGAGGTTTAGGCCCCTGAGACCGGGCTGTATGTCCGCCTCCATCTCCAGGCTAGAACTCCCCAACTGGGTTGGCCATGATGCAACAACTGGGCAAGGAGCCAACACAGGTGATAGGTGTCCGTGGCGGGTCAGAGGAGCACCTCTCCCACAGGGGTTCCAGAAATGGACTATTGGCCACGACCTATCAGGGCACCTCATGTGGGGAGCTGTACATTAGCCGCTGAAGTGAAGCCCCCCCAACAAACGATAGGAGCAGTGAAAACAACAAAAGAGTGTGAGAGGTGGGGTAAGGCGACACATGGACAGAGCATCGAGGCTATCATGCTACGGATCTACCCTGAGGGCTACCACAAGGAACGCTGAGCAAAGGGGAAACATGGCGGGGAAGGAGGAAGTCTCCATGGCCACAAAAAAGGAGGTGGCCTCCATAATGGACGAGATCAGAAGCATAAGGGCAGATATTGGCGGGAAGGTCAATAAGATAACACAGAGGATCGATAAAATAGAGGAGAGACTAGCCCTGTGATATGTTGATCTAGCCTATGGTGTTACCTAGCCTTGTGATAACTCGAACTGGCCTATTCCACTGTATTACCTAGCCCTGTGATATTTTGATCTAGCCTATTGTGCCACCATTTACTTTGCCTGCTTATAGGAGCCCATTTATTGCGCCATCATGCGCTTTGCCTGCTTATAGGAGCCCATTTATTGTGCCACCATTTGTTTTTCCTGCTCATAGGAGCCCATTAATTGTGCCCCTCCTTTGTGGGACTAGCCCTCTTGATTTACACGTTCCCTGCCCATGCAGAACTAGCCTGCTTTCTCTACCATTCCTTACCTATCCACAACGATGTGCCTCAGTAAGACTCAGGTGACCTCTTTGATGTCCTTCTCTAAGCATGTACCTTGCCCCACAATGGACCGAAATAGTAGACTCCGAGCTATACTACCCCGCCTTTATGAGCCCCCAGGCTATAGCAACAAGGCCTTTACTACCCAACATAAAGCCATGTCACAGCACCCTAAGTCACTCCCCAACCTAACCACACCTTGTGCTAACACTAACCAACCTAAACTCATTCCAATAAAACTCCAGAATGTGCCTAACTCAACCACACTATCTGGAGCCTAGATCAACGCCAGATCTTTAGTGGCCCATGCCACTGAAATATCTGACATCCTGTCTTCTGATGACCTTAACCTTCTGCCAGTCACTGAAACATGGCTGCATGAAGCAGCAGGCCCAGCGCTCTCCCAAACTATCAATTAATTAGAATGGACAGACCCAACAGCAGAGGAGGCGGTTTTGCCATTATAGCGAAAACCAATCTTGCTTTAAGACTTCTAGCTCAACCTCCCCTTAAATCATACAGACTGCTCACAGCCAAATTGCCTGTCTCCAATTGCACACCCTAACAATCTAATTAATATATAGACTACCTGGACCCATTGATACTTTAAAGGAGGATCTATCTAGTCTTTTAGCTAACAACACTAAAGACTCCTCGCAGCTCCTAGTATTAGGCAACCTTAATTTAGGATTTAATGTTCCTGACGACAAACCAGCTCAATCTATAGCCACTATGTTAGCTGAACATGGCCTAACCCAAAAAGTCCTGACCCCAACACACGACAAAGGAAGGACCCTTGACTGGGTTGCCACCTTGAACTGTGATACTACTAGCCAAAATGACCCCTCAACAATGGGCAGACCATTAATTACCTTATTGATTTTTTATTAAAGCTGGGTAAACAGATAACCAAACACAAAATTATGGCACCACCCCTACCCACTAGATCTAAAAGGAATATCATACCGGACAACCTTGAAGAGGGAAAATGGGACGATCCCTTCCCCCGATTCTCATCCAGACCATGGCCTATGACGTCACGACCTAAACACCCACCGCGGGATGAGTTCGACCCGCTCACTGTTGCCCCGGACGTCAAGATCCACCGTGGCCGCGCTCCACAGGCCTGCTGCACACCAGCCAAAGCACGTGGTGGGACCCCAGGTAGAGCCGAGACTGACCATATGGACCAACTCGATTAGATGTCACCCACTAATATCACCATCGTTAGAGATGACATGACGACATAGCCAAAGGACAAGAACACACATGCCACCAATCACCTGGATCAGACACACACCAACCCACACGAAGAACATACTCAATACTATGACACAGAGGACTGCGCACACCCACAGACATGAATCGTTTTAATTTTTCACATTGGCTAACTACCTCACCGCAGAAACGCAAGACGCCAGAAGAACTTGTGTATATGCTTGCAGACGCTTTGCTACTAATTACCCTGAGGATGTCACCCTGTACATGAACTAATGTATAAGGACCAAAGTTGCGCATCGCGACCCCCGTTTATGGACTATATGCTGTCATCCACAGACTAGGCCAGGGTAGGCCGCAAACCAGAGTCCCCTGGCCTGGAGAAGTTCAGACGGAGCTGCAAGGTGCTGATCATGCAGAACAAACCCTGGTGAAAGGGGCTCAGCCAAGGCCACAAAGTTACAACCTACACGCCGCCCTCTCAGCGCCAAGGTCAAACCTGCCCTGTTAAACATTCTCCAGAGCAGAAATACAAATCAAATCCCCGTAATTCTGTCTCAGCCACAGTCTCCGACACGTGACCAGGCCAACCTGATACAATGCCAAGTTCCAAGGGCAAGAGAAGCTCTGGGGTCCCACGTCTGGGACCTGGACTGCAACTATGAAGTTCCAAGTTGGACACCGACGGCGGTGGGAAAGGAGCACTCAACAGCCAGTAGTAAGACCTGTCCATTGTCTGCCAAAGACACATAGTCACACATTGTTGGCAACACCAGGAACATTGCGAGCTGGGAACGGCGATGATCCCAGGCTTGCGGGCTCACTGATGGACCAATCAGACTACAAGGGGCTAACCACTGACGACACTATAGTTAGCCAATCACTAATGTTCCCCATGTAACAATTTCTATGTAGCAACTATTAGGGACGACCCAAGCGTACCACCTGACACCTTCTCTACCAATAACCTTTCTTTCTATATGGGTCTATACTGATGCTACCACTCGGGGAGCCAACCCGAGCGTTAGGTTTAGGAGCTAGTTTTCCCAGGTGATGCACGTAATGGCGTCATCCGGCTAGAAAAAGGGACTGCAAGCCCATCACAGGAGAGAAGTTCTCCTGGGTACCGGTGCTCCGAGAACCTGCCCCTGTCTGTTTTGGTGCAATAAACAGCAGTAACCCTTTGCTCTTGCGTGTGTCTCATACTCCTTGGGAACATGGGAGTAGTTGGGGCTTCCCCAATCCCGGAGGTCCGCCGACGGCCCTGCCGACCCCGGGAAATTACCCCGACAAGTTGGAGGCACTGCTGAGATCTGAGATAGTGAGATAGACCACAGCGAGGCCGCTTGCATCAAGGTGGACCGGCAACGCAGCCCCCTCTGCTGTTGCCCCCCTTTGGATGGCTACATGACCATCGCGGAACTGCCAGATGACTAGACAGCGCAATCCAGAGATTGGCCGTTGGCAGCCGACATGAGAAAATTCCCGCCCGTGGTTGGCGAGTGTCCAGATGTGGTCCAGATGAGGGGAGGCGGTGAGCTGTTTGGGAGGGGTGACCGCAGCCAAGCAGCACCGGCAGGCGAGAGCCCGATGTGAGTATGACACACGCAAACAGCAGTATAATGTTGTGTGGGTGGTGGGAGGAACTGTAAATAGGGTGGCGGATGTTTTTTTTTAAGGTGTGTTCAGAAAAGATTTGGGTCATTGAGCGGCAATCAATGTGCAAAGTATAGTGGGGATCAGACTGAAGACTGCCCCCTCTAGTGTTACAGAGCAAGCTCGGTGGGGCTTAGAGCCCCACGTGTGACAGACAGATCGCGTTCATTGGTCTAGATCACGGACACCTGTATAAGGGGATGTGGTATTCCTATGAATTGGCGTTGTAGATCAATGAATAGATGAGGATTCCTATTAATTGAGTGTTTTAGCTCGGCGAATAGATGACATATTCCCGCAAGAGGTAGCTAGATTGTTTCTCGGTGCGGAAGATAGTTGGCTGGTGAAGCTCCTCTGGAGAGGGGGCATTTCACATGCGAGGCGATGCAGCGGGTGCAGCTAATTATAATTAACTAAGTGATTGATGAATACTCCACTCCGGGTGAGGTGGTACGACAGCTGTGGGGATTGTGGGAATTGTGGGGATTGTGGGGAATAATATCGTCAAAATTGGCATGCATTGTTTTGTCCCAACTGCACGTACCGGTAACACAATTGAGTAGATGGTGACGTCACCCATAGGGCTTGCATAGGACACTGCGGTCTTCTTCAGCGTAACCAAAACAGAGGCACGTGTTAAGGGAGGAGTAAAGGGGGACAGGCGGCCACGCACGGAGAACGTCGGCAAGTCCTCGACCAAAGGGGTAGCCCCGAGAGGCGGTGCGACCAGCGGGAGAGGGAAGAGACAGGCATACACTGCGCAGGCAATGAAGACAACGAGGAAGGAGGAGGAGCTAGAAGTACGTTGCAGGTGCGCTGAGTAGTGGCGGCCCTGGAAAGGCGGGGTGGCTCAAAAGCACTCTGCGTGGAAAGCAAGGTCGCAGGGGGCTTCGCAAGCCACGGGTCAAAGGGGGCCCTAGCATCGAAAGGAGGAGTGTAACGTGAGGTGATAGCATTGTAAAGGACAGAAGGGCGGTGGTGCCAAGCAGAAAAGTATTGCAATACCAACCCTGCTTTTCCTTGTAGCGGAACGTCGAAAGTCCCCAAACTACGGGGCCAGGTAACGGCAGTACTGGAAAGTATTACATTTCAACATGTCTGTGTATTATGGGGTAGGGGCAGGATATAGGGCCAGCACATTAACAACACCGCTCCAACACATCTGCTCAACACTAATACCGCACAGAGATAAAATAGTAAAGTACAGTATTGAATGGACTTGAGGGACAGATGACAGGATTAGGATACTGTGGCAGCCCAACGGCAATTTTGACATGACCACTCAACATTCACTGCTAGCATACTTACATAACAACTATAAAGGGAAAGAAGTTAGCAGACCACCTAGAGGTTTTCAATATTTGGAGAGTGTTTCAGGGGTATTGACCAGGGATGTTAAGCATGCAGGAGGTAAAGAAGGAGGAGGAGTGCAGGAGGAATGGGTGCAGCGCGTGCCACGCGCCTCAGAGTGCTGAGGAAAGTGAGGAGGCGGCAGAAGGATCATAACCCATTGTAGAAGTAAAAAAGGAGAGTGAAGGAGAGACACCTCCCACTAAAGAGGGGTTGTATCTGATGAGGGAGATAAGAGAAGCAACACAGCGACAATTAACAGCTGCCGAGGGATACTCAAACCCCGTCTACAGCCCACCGCCATATGCACCAGAAGACAACTATCAAAAAGGGCTGGGTGCGGGGAGTGCAGTAGAACAAGACAGGCACAGGTAAGCACTGATAACATAAAAAAGACCCGAATAGACTTGGCGAGTGTAGGGCCAGACGAATGGATAGCAGCAATTTTATTGAAACTACGGGAGGCGGTAACTGGAGAAGAGGAGGAGGTGACAAAACAGGCAGATAAGGCGATGGTAGGACATACACAGGAAGGGAGCGAGGTAAGTACAAAGGGCGAGGGAAACGTGACGAAGGGGGAAGTGGCGGTATTAGAGGCGAAACTAGCAGAGCTGAGGGAAGCGTGTTGATTCAACAGCTCGAGCAAGGAGAGTGGGAAAGAAAGGTAAGGAGGAGAGAAGGTGAGGGGATGAGAGCAGGATTAAGCCAGCAAGAGGAAGGCAGAAGGAAAAAGGAAGAGGACCGCATAAGGGGTATTGCAGAAAGAGTAGCACGCATGGAGCAGCGGGAGAGCAGGAGGAAACAAGAAGAACGGGAGGAGAATGATAAGGAGATGTCACTATGGAAGAAGAAGATTATATCAGAAAGCGCACGGAAGTACGAGGAAGGGAGAATAATAGAAAGTATACTGGCAAAAGAAGGTGGGACGTGATGACAAGGATAGAGTTGCAAGGGTGCTAGGGCAGGTAAGTGATGCGGTAATGAAAGAACTTCACAGTGTGGGGGCGGCGTTAGAGAATGAAGGGAGCCAACGTTGCAACCAAGGGCTAAAGGGGGCAAGCGAAACACATAGGAATAAGATCAGTGCATGTAGTAGTTGTATGGTAGCGATACCACAAGCACGGGGAGACACGGAGGAGAAAGGTGAGTACACAGACATAGACTTAGAAACTGTAACAATGGAGAGAAAACTTACCAACATAAAATTTACATTTTCAGATGGGTTTTGGTAGTGAGGAGGAAGAGGCATCTTGCCGGGGACGGAGTGATGGAAGTGGAGAGGTGCTAAGAACATAATACATCACACGTACAAACTGCGGGTCGACATGGGAAGGCAAGACGAGAGAAGAAGGGAACACAGGATGGGAGGGTAAACAACAACAAAGAGAAGGGGCACTATGGCAAATGACTCCACCAGCACAGCACACGCCATATGTTAATAGGCTTAGAAACCTCCCAGGATGCAGAATGGAGGGACAAGCCACCCCACACACCAAGGGTCAGGTGGGGCAACGGGGGGACCATTCGGGCATAAGGGACACACGGCTCACACAACACCTTACTGACTTTATCGAACAATCTTCTGACATGGAAGAGGAAAGCGAATACACACACACATCAGCACACAGACGCACGCCAGAGGAAGTAAAAGAGTACACACAAATGCCATTAATAGAGCGAGGGGGGCAAAGCCACAATATGTACCATGAAAGCATGCAGACAAAGAGAATATTAAATGCAGACTACCATCATTGAGCAGAGGGGCGGGAAAATGGATATATGAAATGGAGAAGCTGACTGCAGGGCACAAATTGGCGGTTGGGGATGTAAAGGGGTTACTAATTTCCATACTTGGTGACGCAGCACAGAGGGCGGGATTCCCAGGGGTGACCATCAGTGACACATCACATGACGGGGCGCCATTTGCAAATTGCAGACACGTGCTATGGCAAGCGCTGAGGGTACATTATCCAGTACTTCAGACATAGGGGCAATAACGTCACGCAAGATGTGTGAGAATGAGGACCCTGTTACTTATATCCAGGAAATACAGGAGAAGTGGTGCCTGGAAATGCGGGAACCGTGGGACAATTTTCTACCACATACTAGTACAGGGGCTCCCAGAACCAGTAGAGAGGCAATTAAAAAAGTTGGTAGGAATGGAAGCAAAAGCATGGCCAGAAATACAACTAACAATAGTACACCATTGTAGGCTATGGCAAGAAAAGATAAAACAGAAAGAGGAAGACAGAAAGGCAGATGAGGCAAAATTGGTCCAAAAGAAATTGTCAAAATATGCCATGGAAGGAGCGCTAATAACAAACACTGCCCAAACAACACTAATACAAGCCCCACTAACACCAGCCCCAAATCAGCAGCAACACCAACCAGCAGCACCATCCCAGCAAGAACAGGTTACAACACAGCAACTGCCACCACTGCCTCCATGCACGGCCCAACACACATACGCTCCTCCAATGGGGGGAGGATACACGCAAGTGGGTAATGGTTACAACAACTACTACCGGGGGAGGGGTGGGTTAACAATAGAGAGGGGATTTGGACCAGTAGTACCACAGCAAGGGGAGATTTTAGAGGGTATAACCAATATGGACTGCAGGGGTAATCAGACAACACTGGAGGGTACCCGTGGCAAGCACGAGAGCCGCTAACGTGCTGGACTTGTGGGCCAGTAGGACACGTATCACGCACATGCAGGGCAAGGCTTACACAAGCAGGTTGGGGGGAACAAGGTCAACAGGGTTACAACGGGGCAAAACTATTATCAACAATCACAGCCACAACAACTGACAGAATCACACGCGCAACAACAAGTGCCGCCACAACCACAGCAACAATATGTGACACCCCCTGCACAATAACCCCAGTACCAACCAGCACAACAACAATCACAACAGCAAATGACGACAACATAACAACAACACATACAGACAGTACAACAGCTCACCCAAATACAGGAGAATACACAACTACTTACGGACATGCCAGCACCACAGACACAAATGGGAAGAGTGACGATACTGGGTCACAACCCCTACACGGGGAACGGACAATCACTATACCCCCAATAGGACAGCCCACAGACATCCTTGTTGTGTCCCATCCTGTCGGTAGCACCTACCCCTACGGAGGAACTACGCATAAAGGTGGCGATAGGTGACAAAACATTTTCTTTATTAGTTGATACTGGGGCCACTAGATCCTGTATCAGGGAAGGGAAGTTCAACTTGTCAGGCGATGCCATGCACTCTCAAGGATTCTCTGGGGCTCGATGGCTGGTTCCTTTTACTGATAACATCTCCTTATCTGTCGGAGAACACGACCTATCTCTGCCACTTTTACACTCAAAGAAATCACCAGTTAACACACTTGGGAGAGACATCATGAGCAGATTGAACATGACTATATCCTTTACTGACAAGGGAAGAGTGTGCTCTACACCAGGCATACACATGCTCACCGCACAACACATACTTCAGGCTTATTGTGGCAAGGGCAGAACCAGTGTACGGGAACCTCTTCCAATATGGTACTGATATGGCAATAGCAAGGCTACTGGGAATAGAGGGCACGGTATGGAGGAGACCGGCAGCATACATGTTCAGACCAGAAACGCCCACTAGTGAGGAAGATGGGGCGATAATATCAGTGGACATTGAGAGTATTGTTGCAACAAAAGACTACATTGCAGTACATGCTCAGGATGGTGAGGGGAAAGCATGGAGGGCAGTGGTAGCACTGGCTGTAGGATGTCGGCTGATACAGGTATCAGATGAGGAGCTGTTTTCAGACAACGTAGGAGATAGGGAGATGGTGTTCCAGATGAACGTCTATATATGGTTGAGAGTGACTTACAAGGAGGTAGCACAGAAAATGGCAATGGCACTAGAAGCACCCCTCCCTACACAAGTACCATTCTATGAGGAAGACCTAGAAGCTGTAGCCACGTCACTATGGACTACTAGTCCCTATGACGTGGGATGCATAAAAAGCATCGGAGGAGTACAAATAAAGTTAAAAAGGGGCGCAGTGCTGCCCAGAGTGAAGCAGTACCCACTATCTAATGAAGCTGATGAAGGGATTTATGAGACCATAACTGCCCTAGTGGATAGAGGAATATTGGTACCATTAGAATCACTGTGCAACACTGCAGTGTACCCTGTGCGCAAGACAAAGGGAGGATCCTGGCATTTCATACAAGATTTGAGACCCCTTAACAACATTGTGGAAGCAGAGTACCCAATAACAGCTAACCCAGACACAAAATTATGCGGAATACCAGCAGAGGCGTCACGATTCACAGTAATAGACCTTAAAAATGTTTTTTTTCTCAATACCATTACACCCTGATTCGCAAGATTTAACAAGTTTCACATGCCGCAATACAAAGTGGAAACACACTAGACTTCCCCAAGGGTACTGTGAGTCACCATCCATCTTTAACAGAGTGATACAAATGGACATAGGAAACATAGGATGGAAAGCATGGTGCTGCAGTATGTGGATGATATAATCATCTGCATCACCACTGAGGAGAAGTGCAGAAGGGACTCTGTAAAAATGCTCACAGTGCTGGCTGAGAAAGGATACAAGGTTGACAAGGGGAAACTGCAGTACTGTCAGGAGCAAGTACTATATCGGCCAGGTCATCTCACAAAAGGGAAGGAACATTGCACCACAAAGGACACACACTATACAGAATACACCACAGCCACAAACAGTCAGGGAACTGCAGCAATTCCTTTGCCTATGCAACTACTGTAGACCATGGGTCTTTCATTACAGCTCATACATAGGACCCCTACTAGAGGCCCTCAGGGAAGCACAGAGGGGGACAAGGAAGTTGGGGTGGACGAGAGAAATGATAGATGCATTCAATGAGCTTAAACACGCCATTTCTACAGCACAGGTTATAGGTACTCCTAATTACGAAGCTGGATTTTACATCTTGTCACATTGCGATGGTGCAGTGATGAAAGCAGTACTAACAGAAAAGACAAGCATGGGACACAAACCGGTGGCATTTTACAGTGGCCATTTGGATCATGTAATGATGGGACACTTCCCGTGCAAAGAAAGCCTAGCTGCAGCAGCATTTGCAGTAGAAAAATCATCCTCAATCACCATGGGGTGCTCCACCACACTATACGTGGAACATGCCCTCTTTGCAATATTAAACAAGCCAAAATCCACACTGACTACCCAGAGAGCAACAGGGTATGAGATTATCCTGTCCAGAATGGAGCTAAAAATAGTAAGGTGCAGTAATGTCAACCCAGCACAGTTCATAGCACAGGAAGTGGAGAATGAACAATATGCACACGACTGTGCACATGCGATTGAATTTTACTCATATACAAGAAAAGTAGAAGAGAATGCCCTAGATGGGGGTGCGATTATGTACATTGATGGGTCATCAACAATTGATCAAGGTGACAGAATAAGAAGGACAGGAGCAGCAGTAGTGGGATTGAGGGAAGACTGGACCTACGTACCAGTGAAATGTGTCAAATTACCTTAGCACTATTCAGCACAAGCAGCAGAACTAGTAGCGCTCATTCTGGCCTTAAATGAAAGCAATGAGAAATGAGTAACTATATACTCTGACAGTGCATATGTTACCTCAACAGTACATTCAGGATTGATAAAGTGGCAAAGAAGAAGATTTAGAAGAGCAGATGGTACTCCAGTATAACATGCTCTCCTACTAGGTGAAATAATAGAAGTTATTGATTACCCAGCAGAAGTAGCGCTGGTGAAGTGTCAGGCACACACTAATGGAGACTACCCAATATCAAGAGGCAACAAAACAGCAGACGCAAATGCAAAATATGCTGCGTACCTTGGCGAGACATGGGACTTCCAAGAAAAACAAAAAGATAACGGTGTGCAGGGGGCAAGACAGATGATAATGAAAGATGGGTAAACACACATCCCAGAGACACAAGTAATGGAACTACAGGCGGCTGCAACAATGGCAGAGAAGGAACTGTGGGTTAAAAGAGGATGTACAATGTCCCCCACAGATGCACTATGATGACAGAATAATATGGGGAAAGTTGTGATGCCTCTGGCCCTACTAAAACAGCTCTGGCCCAACTACACCATCCCACACACACAGGGAAGGAAGTAATTAAAGCATGACTAAAAGAATCCTGGTTCTGCCCCGAGCTAAATTCACACGTTGCAAACTTCATTAGTAACTGCCTCACATGCCAAAAGTTCACGGCCGGTCACACGCTGCAAGTGATCAAAGGTACAATACCCCGGCCGGAAGGAGTCTTTTTACACTGACACATTGACTACATTGACATGATCAATGTATGTCAATGATACAGATACATGATTGTAGTAGTTTGCCCATTCTCAAGGTGGATCGAAGCCGGTCCGCGCTCTCATGTAGATGCATTCAGAGCAGCAAAGTTTTTGGTAAGGGAGGTTTTCCTTAGGTGGGGAGTTTGTGAAGTACTGAGGTCAGACAACGGTCTCCATTTTGCCAATGAATTATTCCAACACGTAACTGCCCTTCTAGGAATAAAGCATATGTTTGCCTTCTGCATATCACCCACAAGCTAATGGCATCTGTGAATGCCTCAATGGCCTCCTAAAAGAAGAAATAGAAAAGATCCTGCAAACCACCAAAAAGAGTTGGCTGTACTGCCTCCCCCTGGCCCTATTTGAGTTAAGAAATAGACCGGGTTCAGACCACCCCCTCACACCCCATGAGGTGGTGATAGGACGCCAGATGCACCTCCCCCACACCCCACCATCAAGGGCAATGAGTGACTGTAATTTTGCAAGTGCTGTTTTTGGTGAAGAAATGCACGAGTATGTCTCTTCATTGGTTACTAGTGCCGCCTTTATCTCCCAACAGATTCAACGGACACAAGGCGTGTCGAAGAACAACCAACAGGAAAAAAAAAAAACCGATGAGGAACAAGAACTGACTGCGCATTGGTTAGTGAAAGAAGGAGATTAAGTTCTCCTAAAGAACTATCAGAGAAAGTAGAATGCCCCTAGCTTCAAAGGGCCCCATAAGGTACAGAAGGTGGCTCCTAGGGCCGTAAAGTTGGTCGACAAAGACGTTTGGACACACATCCACGACATCAAACCCTATAAAGCACAGTCCTGCCCTCACCTCAGCGAAGGGGCCAGCGCTTCAGCAATGACAATCGACAACAACGACACAGCACAAGTACCAGATACCCCAAAAGACACAAATGATCAGCCACCCCTAGCCCACCCCATGATCACGAGATCTCAAACAAAGTACACCACCCCACCAGAACAATAAATTAAGAACTATAAGTTTAAGTTAAATTGAAACACGCTAGCCACCAACTGAAGATGAACATTATCAAAAGAATTTGCAATATACGCCACACTGTGTAAACACATGCATACGCTCTTCTCTTTTTGTCTTGCACATGCAGGTACTGCGCATTGTTATTGTATATATAGGTGAATGACAAAGAACATACGCCACTGCCCAGGGGTATATGCTACCCACAGACGATACCCCAGAAGCACTGTCACACCAATGTGTATACGTTATGAAGAGGCCAAAATACTTAAGGCTAATGAGAATACGTGTATATTATAACACGTTTCTCATGTTAATAGTACAATCATTCCCCGCCTTGAGAGATAGGACGGTGAGGAAGGTGTGGGAAGAGATTTTTGCGTGGGCATTGAACGACAACCTAATACACAGGGCTTGATTGACAAGTGCTAACAGTAATAACGCACATTTTTGGAGATTTTCAGGCGGGTACCTATACCATCTAAAGTAAAGTAGCTGCGGGATGGCAGCACAGGTAAGATAAAAGTGCCAGTGGTACTAGCAACTGTAATAAAGATGTTAGGGAGATTTGTAACCACTGGTCTGATAACTGCCGCTGTCTGGCAGACATACTTTGCTTTGCATGTGACTGCAACACCCAATACTAACATTTCCCCTACCACAGCTGCAAGGAGAACTGTGTCAGGTGTTACAAGTAACACAGAACCCAACGTAGGAATAAACAAAGTATGCCTATTGATGTACATGGGGTGGACACATACCTTACTGAATCCGCACACGTCTCCAACAAAATATGGTACAAACAGATGAAAAAATTGGTAAGGACATGACAAAAGACGACTGCTATGTGTGCTCATTGATCCCGTATGCCATGAGCGCCTCAAGAACATTTGTCGCAACTGAAGTACCTGCAACAACTGCAGAATGGCTGTTATGTGTAGCGTTGTTTAAAACACGGGGACGATTTTCAAGGGAAAAAAAGCAACACTAAGATGGAAAACAAGGTCAACATACCCTTACGAAAATAACTTCATCAAAACACTGCCGATGTTTGACAATTATTGGCAACTGAGTGAAGGGCTCCAGTACATAAAAGACAGACCCGACAAAGGAGAAACAAAAGAGGTAACATTGAACAACCTAACATGCCAGTGGAGCGTAAGAGAAATTGGAGGTGAACAAGGGTGTTGGGAAAGACCACTGATACTAATATATGGAAAGGTGTACACGAAGACCGGTTGGGTAGACGGGGGTGTGGGAAGCAAACCACTGATGTTGTCAAAATCCACAGTAATGACAGTACAAGAAGAAAAGGATAAATGCAACAAGGAGTGGACAAAGAGTGCAGCATTACTAACATGGTTAGATAAAGAGGAAGAACCCATAACAATAATTTCCATTACAACACCCACACTATGTTATCAACATGATGGAGAGATTGATGTCAGAAGGAATGAAGGGTGCAAGAAGATGGTCAAGCTTCCTGGGGGGGAGCAACAACAACTGTACTAATGGACCACTATTGGGCCTGCGGAGCAAAAGCATACCATAGCTTGCCACAGTCATGGAATGGAGTATGCACTATGGTACACATCACCGTCCCATCACTGGTAGTACCGCAAAAACAAGTGAACATGGAAAACTTCCCTAAGATGGACGAAGGGAACAAAAGGAAGAGCAGATCACTGAGGAAGGTGGGAAACACATCACAGAGCGGCACTACACACATATCCAGAGTAAAAAAGACAAGGGGAACCACTGACAGGAAAATTACCTGTGAGGAAGATCAGAAACAGCACTGATCGACATTCCACCAGTGCACAGACTATTTAGCAGAGCAGCAATGTTCTTTTCCTCCATCGTACACCCAGGAGTGCAGGCGTATGCAAATGCAAAATGGCTACAGATAACAAGATGGGAACTAATGATGACGATCAACTCCACTGTTAACAGATTCAACACAATAAAGGAAGAACTAAGAGCGATTAGGATGGTGGCCCTACAGAACAGATATGTACTGGACCTTCTGACAGCAATGGAAGGAGGTGTTTGTGCAAAAATTGGAAGTTCATGTTGCACGTTCATTCCTGCAAATGACAAGGACAACAGTACATTATCTGCAGCTGTATCACAGCTGGCCAAAATACACACCAAGATGGAAGAGGAGGCAAAAGGAGTGAAGAAGGATGGTAGCTGGCTTTCGTACATCTGGTCTTAGATGCCATCATAGCTCTAAGACGGCCTCAATATTGTAGCAGGATGCGTGATACTGGGGATGGCTTCCCTGATGGGGTTAAAGTTATGGAGAACAAGATCAAAAAGAACTTCTGAGGAAATGATTGGAATGCACGTCCTGATGTCAGCAGAGGACGACAAGCATGCAGACATCATAATAAACGAACGTGAACGGCTGCGCCAGCAGATAATAGAAGCAGACTTGTACCCACCATCCATAAAAGTTGAAAACCCAAGAAACTCGAAAGGTTATGTTGGAAAATGGGTCTATTGCAAGCCCGGTGGTGGATATGTATATATGTACTGGTCATTTGAAGATCACGTGGACTGGTACGGACACTTGGTAGGAATAACGAAGGTATGGCGAGTATTAGGAGATAAGAGAGTGGATAATTTTGTGGTCGACAAGTCGACCAGGGGGGGGACTGAAGAAGGAAAATGGGACGATCCCTTCCCCCTATTTCTTTCCAGACCATGGCCTATGAAGTCACGACCTAAACAACCACAGGATGAGTTTGACCCGCTCACTGCTGCCCCGGACATCAAGATCCACTGTGGCCACGCACCGCAGGCCTGCTGCACGCCAGTCAAAGCACATGGTGGAACCTCAGGTGGAGCCGAGACTGACCATATGGACCAACTCAATTAGATGTCACCCACTAATATCACCATTGTTAGAGATGACATGACGACATAGCCAAAGGACAAGAACACAAATGCCACCAAGCACCTGGATCAGACACACACCAACCCACACGAAGAACATAATCAATGCTATGACAGAGAGTACCACGCACACCCACAGACATGCATTGTTGTTATTTTTCACATAGGATAACTACCGCACCGCAGAAACGCAAGACGCCAGAAGAGCTTGTGTAAATGCTTGCAGACGCTTTGCTACTAAATACCCTCAGGATGTCACCCTGTAGATGAACTAATGTATAAGGAGCAATATATGCGCCCTGATGCCCCCGGGCCTGATAGTTTGCGTGTTATAAATAAATAAATAAATAAATAAATAAATAAATAAATAAATACAAATACACAAGTCGCCCATCGCGACCCCCGTTTACGGACTATATGCTGTCATCCACAGACTAGGCCAAGGTAGGCCGCAAACCAGAGTCCCCAGGCCCGGAGCAGCTCAGATGGAGCTGCAAGGTGCTGATCATGCAGAACAAACCCTGGCGAAAGGCGCTCAGCCAAGGCCACGAAGTTACAATCTACACGCCGTGCTCTCAGGGCCAAGGTCACACCTGCCCTGTTAAACACTCTCCAGAGCAGAAATATAAATCAAATCGCTGTAAATCTGGATCAGCCATGGTCTCTCAACATGTGACCAGGCCGACCTGATACGATGCCAAGTTCCAAGGGCAAGAGAAGCTCTGGGGTCCCACATCTGGGACCCGGACTGCAACTATGAAGTTACAAGTTGGACACCGACGGTGGTGGGAAAGGAGCACTCAACAACCAGTAGTAAGACCTGTCCATTGTCCGCATAGCCACACATTGTTGCCAACACCAGGCACATCGCGAGCTGGGAACAGCGATGGTCCCAGGCTTGGGGGCACGCTGAGGGACCAATCACACTACAAGGGGCTAACCACTGACAACACTATAGTTAGCCAATCAATAACGTTCCACATGTAACAATTTCTATGTAGCAACTATTAGGGATGACCCAAGCGTACCACCTGACACCTTCTCTACCAATAACCTTTCATTCTATATGGGTCTATACTTATGCTACCACTCGGGGAGCCAACCTGAGGTTTAGGAGCTAGTTTCCCAGTTGACGCACGTAATGGCGTCATCCGGCTAGAAAAAGGGCCTGCAAGCCCATCACAGGAGATAAGTTCTCCTGGGTACCGGTGCTCCAAGAACCTGTCCCTGTCTGTTTTGGTGCAATAAACAGCAGTAACCCTTTGCTCTTGCGTGTGTCTCATACTCCTTGGGGACGCAGGAGGAGTTGGGGCCTCCCCAATCCCGGATGTCCGCGGACGGCCCTGCCGACCCCCGAGAAGAGAAATTTCTACATAAATATTGCAAAACAATGCCCTTAGAACTGCCCTTATCTTACCCACTAGAGAACACATATCTAATATGAGAAGAGAACAAAAGTGGCTAAAAATTAGCGACAGGATGTCGCTTAAAACAGCCTCACTAACCTTCAAATGCCTTAACAACGCAGCTCCCCCTTACCTTGCGGAGAGAATAGTGAGAAGAACTTCGATCCACCCCATCAGAACCACCAACTTCTACTGCCTTCAGATACCCAAATTCAGGCTAAAAAAAACAGGCGGCAGTAGCTTCCCGGTTAAGGCGGCCCAGTATTGGAATGCTCTTCTGCTTGACATCAGAATCGACCGTATTTTAGCTTCATAGCCAACCTCTGAAGATCTAACCTAGCCCCCTTGTATATATGTATATTATTTCTATAGATTTGTTTAGATTATTATCTGTGATGATTTATTTGTACCCTGTGCCTCACTTTGTAACTAAGCTTTTAAGTATCCATGTATTCTGTTCTCTGTTGTGCCCAGTTACCCTTGGGTTTGGTGTGCCATGCAAATTAATAAACAAACAAACAAACAAACAAATAAACTTCAGGAGGAGGAGCACAATCAGTCCTCTCTCGATATAGTAGGAACACAAATGGACGTGAGGATGTCTGAAATCGAGCGCAGAGAAGCTGAACGAGATTACGAAACTCATTTTCGGAAATGACTCCATAGACGAGTGCAAAATCGAGAGGATACATAGCAACCCACGGGGAACCAGATCTGTCCTCGCCCGCTTCCACATCTACCCGGATATGGTCAAAATCCTGGAAAGTTCAGGGAAGGAAGGGCCGGTCACCTACGGTGACTCCAAAATCCCATTTTTCAGGACCTATCCTCCTTGACCCTTTGCCAAGAGAAGACTCTGCCAGCCCCTCACCAAACGAGAAGGGGTTCGATACAGATGGGGCTTTCTGT
This sequence comes from Ambystoma mexicanum, assembly GCF_040938575.1. Classification (NCBI taxonomy): domain Eukaryota; kingdom Metazoa; phylum Chordata; class Amphibia; order Caudata; family Ambystomatidae; genus Ambystoma; species Ambystoma mexicanum. The sequence continues at coordinate 1,513,253,897 of NC_090922.1, forward strand.
TATGTAGTGGCTGTCTGTGTAATGCTGTCTTGCTGTGAGCCTGTGATGTCACATGGAATGTCACTGTGTGGATGGTGGAATGTTTAGCTGAAGGTTCCATACTGAGGCAGTTAGAGCTCCCCTGCCTGGGTGATGGGGCCAGTGCTGATATAGTCCACACTCTCTATTATTTATCTTCATGTAACTGTAATCTAAGTTCCTGTAATAAACCTAAGAAGTAACTAAGAAAGCCTGGAAGTCACTTCATAACAATGGCGACGAGGAGTCTTTAAAGAAGAATCTGCGCACAAGGAGAAGCTGAAGTTTGAAGGAGCCTGCTGCGGGGGGTGCAGGAGAGAGGAGGACAAAGCAGAGATCAGCACTGCCCCCAAATGACAAGTAAGACCCATCACCCAGGGCTAAAGGGGGGGGAGGAGGAAGAAAGCCCCATATCCTGAGGGATCAACTGTCCACTAGCCAGAGGGAGAGGTGGATCAAGAGGGGCTGGAGAAAGAAGAAGGGCCATTGAAGGAAGCTCTGGTGGAGCTGGGCTCTTAAGGGTCCCTTGAAGTGAGAAGCCGGTTGGAGAAGGAAGTCATAAGGCGGTTGGAGAAGATGGGGACTGCCATTTCACACGCTGCTCCTTAATTGAAGGGAAACTCCATGGGCTAACTAATACTGCAGTATAAAGGGAACTTTGCCAGTCACTTGGGGAACATGCCACTGTCATTCCATTTGCTTAAGTTCCCTAAATGAAAGAATCACAACGGACTTAATATAAGGAAGAGTGACATGTGGAAATGGAAGTTGTCTAAGAGGAGAAATGGCAGTGTGTTTACGTGGGGTAAATGCTCCTTTCAAGTGCGAGATGTCCCATGGCTGTGTCTCACACAACGGGGATAGTCGAGAAGTAAGGGATCCTCACCGTGTGTATGGATGGCAGTTGGGACCACGGAGCTCTGTTAAGTGATCTGCCTGTTGAAGTAGTGATGACGTCACAGCTGGCTCAAAGGAGTTGGCGATGCTGTGGAACACCATCTGAGTTCGTGAGAACAAAGGTGTCGTCAGAAGGTGCGCAGTCGCCAGCAGTCCGACGCTCACATCCTCAGAATGGGTATGAGCGGTTGAGCTGTGAGTAAAGGACCTGTTCAGAAATGGATGGCGTGACGTGTCACATGGCAGCGTTCAGTATGGATCGTAATCAATCAGTTCCGTGTGTATGGAAGACTCACAGGATTTCGTGGCGATTAATGGAGGCGATCAGAGTCAGTGTTTTCCGCGTGGGGGAGGATTCGCAGCATCGCAGGTGCGCGGCGTGGCGGTGGGTCTTGCTGTCGTATGGAGTGGACTAGCAGTATCTGGAGAAGGATCGGATGAACTTGTTGCGCACAACAGATCAAGCCGTTCTCTCTCTCCGGGGCGTCTGGTAGCAACCAACGGATGTGGTAGGATGACAAGTCTACTGTATTAAAAAAGCGTCTCTCCCAGCAAACTGTTTCTACGCGCAACAATGAATGGTTTGCATATGCAGCGAGGAAAACATGGCGAGTGATAAGATTGAAGCGTTGAAGATATGGAACTGGTTCTGAGCACCGTATAAGTAGAAATGTATCCTTTGAGCAAATTCATTTAGATGTCATAGTGAAATGTGGTTTAGTATCGAACCTGCATGAGTTGTAGCTTTTATTTTTAGTGAATGCTGTGCCATATGGTGTGAGATAGTAGTTACAATTGGAGGATTTGCAGGTTAAGGGTGTTTAACCATGGACTCCTAGGAAGTTTATGCTATTTTAACATGCAGTTTGAAGTGTGCCGTGTTAAAACCTAAGTGTGTAGTGATTGATGTGTGCTGGCAGTGCTAACGAAAGAATGAGCTAGCATAACATTTTGAGGATTTTCAGGCATGTTAGTCGCTCTATAGCAACATGGACTTTTAGGTTAATGTGGTCACATTAAGGGTCATAAAATTGGCCATGGACTTGTAGGGAAAAGATGTTGAAACTTATGTTTGTTCTACATTGAGTTGCATTTTCATATCTACAGTCACAACAATGCATTTAATACCTGTGTAATGCAAAGTGTTTTTGTGCCTGATTTAAGGTTGACTGTGTAAAGGATGCACAAAGAAGGGCATGAAGGTAATATAAGGCAGGTTGTCACCCAGAGGTAGCGCCTTTGGTGTGAGTGATGTTGTGGGAATAATGAGAGGTAGCGCCTCTGTTGTGTGTGACGCTATAGTTATAGTGAGAGGTAGCGCCTCTGTTGTGTCTGTGTCACGATTGGTATTAACATGAGGTAGCGCCTCTGGTCTGAGTGACATTGTAGTAGTGCCTAGAGGTAGCGCCTCTGGTATATGGGTCACAAGTGAGAGAAGTAGCGCCTCTGGTGAGTGTGGCTCAAAAAGGGTATTTGAGGGAGGTAGCGCCTCCGGGTAAATGTGGCAAAACAAGTACTGAAGTGAGGTAGCACCTCTGTTGAGTTGTCAACAGGGTGTTTGATGGAGGTAGCGCCTCCGGTTCGTATGCGAAGAATTGTATTGAAGAGAGGTAGCGCCTCTGGTGAGCATGGACCCTAGTGTACGCAAGGGAGGTAGCGCCTCCAGCGTGTGGAACATTCTGTTGTGCGAGAGGTAGCGCCTCTGCCATTTTGGGTTGGGGCTGGTAACATTGTAGATTAGTGTCGCGTTGGATTGTTACATACGTAACATAGTAGATTAGTGTCGCGTTGGATTGTTACCAGAAATAATTAAAGGAGGTAGCGCCTTCGTTGTTTTTGATATTTTTCCTATATTTTGCTGTGCCAAAGATTGCGTTTTCTCCAGACAGTCTGTTTGGCATAATACTCTTTTAATGTTGTCTTGGGTCGTCAGTGGTCAAATGCATAGTACGCGGATGGACTTGGGATGTCTGGCCAGTGTCCCATGTGATCTGTGGTATTTGGTCGTTTCGACTAATCTGGTTACACCTGATAGGCTGCATCTAATTTGGAACTCTTTATTGTTTTGCCTCTGTGTGTGGGTGTGTTTGGTAAGGCAAGGAGATGTGTTGTGTAATTACCTTCAGTGTGTATGCCCGGTAAGGAAAGGAGATGTGTTGTGTGGTGACCTTCTGTGTGGGTGTCTGGTAAGGAAAGGAGATGTGTTGGGTAGTGACCTTCTGTGTGTGTGTCTGGTAAGGAAAGGAGATGTGTTATGTAGTGGCTGTCTGTGTAATGCTGTCTTGCTGTGAGCCTGTGATGTCACATGGAATGTCACTGTGTGGATGGTGGAATGTTTAGCTGAAGGTTCCATACTGAGGCAGTTAGAGCTCCCCTGCCTGGGTGATGGGGCCAGTGCTGATATAGTCCACACTCTCTATTATTTATCTTCATGTAACTGTAATCTAAGTTCCTGTAATAAACCTAAGAAGTAACTAAGAAAGCCTGGAAGTCACTTCATAACACTTTCCATTCTCAATCTCTTTTGAAATCAACGGATTTAAATACAAGCTAGTCACGGCAGAGGAGACAGCTACGAATGGCAGTCGCTAGTGCAGGTGAGACCCCCAGCCTATGGGGCCCTCCCTGATGCTTAACAATAGCCACAGTTTGTGGCAGTGATTAGAGTGAACCGCCACTCAGGCAGGGTGCCTCCGAAGAACATAATTGAAGCACGGGCCATACGTGGTGACTGCAGATGGCTGATGTGGGTGCCGGGGTCACCCAGGAGAAAGACGAGTGGGGTACAGGCCCATATATCATCAGGGGTCAGTGAGTCTCACCCTGCAACATAAGCCTCAAAAAGTGACAGCGCCACAGGTGCTGTGAAGTGTGATTGGCTGCAGCAGTAACCGCCAGCGTGACATATCAGGCATTATGGGCCGTATTCACAGAGCATTTTCCAATGGGATTGAGCCATTATAAAACCCTTCCGTGAATCATGCCCTTTATGTTGTATTTGCTGTTTGTCGGTGTGTACGTGCATATTTGTAAGTATGAAATACATATTAAGTAGGGAATGTGAAGTAGGGGGAAATAGAGTGAGTAAATTAGTAGAGGCAATGTGCAGTAGGATTGTTAGGTAGGGGTAGGATTCTAAGAGTATATTTAAGGGTTCAGAGGGAGGTACCCTTGCAAGAGGTATTTGGAGGAAGCATTGGCCTGCTTGAGGCTGGCTAGGTATGTGGGACCACCCAAAGAGGCTGTCGTATTGCCTCAGACTCCATGTGGGTGGTACCAGGAGTTAGGGAAGGGTGGGTTGTGTCCTATTGACCCTAAAGTTCAAAAAGACCATTTCAGGAAGGGTGTGCGGAGGAGCAGGTCCCTATTTATATGGAACTCACTTTAGGGAAAGGTTAGGAAGAGTGTTGGAAATGTGTTTTGAAGGGAATAAGTGTTTTTTTTTTTTTTATAAATAAAGTGGGTTTCCCTCAAACATCTACTCTGGTGTCTGTGTCCAGTTAATAAGATAAGAACTCAGGGTGAAGCCCATCTTCTGTTAAGAGCAATTTTATTTTACAGGTTTGGCGCACCTGCCTAACCGTCTGGCCTGGTGGGTCAAGGTGGTAGTTCCCATGGAGACTGTCACTGGTCTGGGGTGAAAGAGGTGGGCACACTTGTTGGGACCAAGGCTAGAGTAAGGCTACACATGCATGCCCCTGGTACCGTGGTTACCTTTTACTAGTGTTACCCAAGATATGTCCTTAAACTATTGACTACCCTTGGTTGACCTTGGTAAAACATGGTCAACCATGGATTGTTCATGAGCGTATTGCCAAGACTTGATTAAACCGGGAGATTTCTTTTCCTTGGACAGATCCTCAGGGGTCTCCTTAGAATACATGTGTCAGGTAGCCACCTGGTCCTCGCCATCAATGTCTGTAACTTATTACAGTCTGTCTCTTTGATCACTTTCCAACGTGGCTATTTGTGTTTATAAATACTTGCTGGTGGGCATAGTTTGTGGCTTACATGTTTTTATCACATTTCAAACATAACAATTTGCTATATCCTTATTTAGAGGGACACACATGTTAGGTAGGATTGTAAGAGATACAAGTGGTGCAAATTTCAACTAGGCCAAGAATTTCATCGACAACTCAGACTCCTGTAGAAAGTGGCTATCAGTGTGTAATTAGGGCTGGGGGGTACCTCAGCATGGGCATATACCATGGCGCTGATGTGAGGCACCAAAAAGAATTCATTCACACAGAAGAAAATGTGACTTGGGTGTAGCATAGCACAGCATTGCAGTGTAGCACAGGGTCGGACACTACTCACTGCTAATCCACTAACATCATAACGCCAACCTCTAACTCACTAATGTAATTAGTGCTTAGAATGGAACAGCTTTGGTCAACGAAAAGGGTGCAAACTAAGGGTGCAACGTGGGGGTTGTAAATGGGGATGCAGGCACAGATTTTGCGATGTTGCTAGAAAATAAAGGGCATGAATTAAAACCGTTCTACAGTGTGTCAGTGAATATCAGAGCATGAGTGATTGGCCAAATCATTCTGCCCAAAGTAGGCCCATTGTCTAAGCTGGCAGCGCAGGAACCTGGAAGGGAAATGTGTCAACTAGCCATCTGGCCGATCCCTGTGCAAAGGTAAGAGGAGGGAGCATGTGTTATGCACTCCAGGCACAGGTTTGACTGATGGATGACATTACAGCCAGGGCTGGAGTATGGTATGTTTTCTGTAGGGTGGCATAAGCAAGGAGGAAGGAAACAGAAATGGACTTAAAAAGGCTGAGAAGGAGGTGCCAGGGATTTTTGGTTGGACCGCGTAGCAAGAGGAGAGAAAAAAGAAAACAAAAGATCAGAGAGAGCTGGAGGTGGGTGCTTCGCTGGGAGAAGAAGGGGGAGCTGCAGTTCTGCAGAGCTTCCCTGCATAGACAGAGAGTGACAGAGAGAGTGAGCCAGTGTGCTTCAAAATGGGGCTGCTGTCTGTCGGCAGGGACAGAGCTCTTCAGAGATGTTGGTAAGCAAAAAGCGCCAAAGGACGAGAGATTTTTACACCTTATAGATAATCGTACACGCATTAGCAAAAAGTCAAGTTAGGCATCAGGAAAACACCTTTGTTCTTCATTTGCTGGAGACCAAATGCATCATCCTATGCTAAGCTAGCTGCTTGCAAAAAGAAGGGAGTTACTGCCCTCTCAAAGCTGTAGGTGTAAACGTTATATATGATATTAAAAAAGTGTGTGCTCTGCCACGTTTGGACAATTAGGGGACTTTCGCTTGGGGTGAGAGAAGCCAGGCTGAAACTGCTATTGACACACGTGCACAGCATCAGTGTTGACAGATTGGGAAACCATAGAAGCAGATTAACTGGAACCTGTTTCTTTCTTCTCAATTTGCTATGAATATGTTACACGTGTTCAATGCTTGCACATCATGTTTATTTCTCTGTGGTTTTATTAGGATCGGCAGACAATCTATAAAGTGTATTACAGAATAACGAAAAGCTGTGCATGGCAGTCTATTGTGTGGAATGCATATTTCTTTAATGTGAAGAGGATAGAATTTGGTACAACCATAACCACGAATGCATGAAAACATTTAGAGAGACCTCCACAATTCGACGTCTGGTCGAGACCTTAGACAGAGCCTGCATAAACGGATGCATTTTGCAGTGAGCTGACCTCCACGTTAGGAATCAGAGAAACGCATAAGATAGTGCACGAGGTTGTAGGAACATAGGGATACAAATATCTGACAGGTTTGATAAGCAGTTTCACTGTCTCCTTTCGCTGTTAAATATTATGTACTGTATAGCACTAAAACGAGGGTTGCAGAGTTGCTGCCAACCTAGGAGTTAATTTCCCAAGCAACAGTAAGCAAGTGACTACTGATGGGAGCTTCAGGTAAGAATGTCCTCTGTGAGTGAAATGCAGTGTGGGTACAGCTACAGCAGGTAGCAGGCCCCTGGGGGAATGATTGCCATTGAAAATGAAATATAAGTAGTGTAGGGAGTATTTTCAACCCCTAACAGACAGTGAGAGAATTTTTGGATTCTTAAATCAATTGAGAGAGATCCTAATGGCTGCCGAGTCCAGACATGCAGCAGTTACTCCACCTGATCCCGCATCCTCACGAAAAGAGAAAGAAAATCTAAACAGTGAACAGCGTGAGGGTGGAGCTCCGCATCATATCTTGCCCTCCAACCAGGGATCTGAGGACAGGACCCGCCTGACATATGTGTGAGCCTCTCAGGGTAGAGACTGAGGGCCTGATTCATGGAAAAGTGCACAGAAATACTGCAAAGCCAGCACGCCGATGACACCGCTGCACGAGCCAGTGCGCAGACGTTTTTCTGCGTGCTCTGTGTACTCATGGAACTGTTTGAGCAAAGTAACCATATATGCAAGTCGTGGCCGGAAAGCTCCCGACACACCTTCACGCGAAGCAAAAACAGTCAAAAGCAGATACCTTTGTGTGCTCCCCAGGCGCGAATACATGCATCCTTAAAACAGTGTGTTGCAAGCAGACCTGCATCTATGGGACCCTGTATGTGGTCCGTGTAACTGTCACCGGTAACCTGACAACATGCGCACAAATTTTGTGTCTTGGGTAAAACATGGTAAACCTGCATGCGACCCCCCATAAACCTTTCCCGCACCCGACTACACTGCATACGCGCATCACAAATCAAATCGAAGCCCACCTATGTACACGCACCCATTAATCCAACACTCGATCATACCTCTGCGCAGTGAATCTTATGTGCTAGTCTCTGTATGCCTGCCTTCATGTGGTGGATCAAATGAGGCTTTGCGTGGCCATTTCCCTGCCGAGAAGTTGCACGGTCGGATCCATGAATACGTGTCGTTCCGTTCAATAGTGGGCATGCGATGGACTGCATGTGGACCGTCTCTCGTAATGCCCACATTTTCCCTCGTTATTCATCATTTTTCAAGCTCTGCCACCTTCCCTGCCCTCTACGCAAGCCACTACCACACTCTGTGTAGTGTCTCAGGCAAGGCCCTCGGCACCTCGCAGAGACGTGCCGAGCCTATGCGAAGTCCCCGCAAAGTATAAGTGCTCCGTAGTCGATTCCATGAATTGAAAACCGAGATTTTGCACGCAGTTTGGCAGGCATAGCCCCTATTTCCCTTTATTTACTTATTTGTTGGTATGCACATAGCCGAATTAGGCTTTACATATTACACATTACCAAATAACATCACCATGTCATCATTGTCTTAAAAAGCAAACAATTATAAAATATCCCATTTTAAAATGACATCTCTTAACAAGTTCATTATACATTCTGCCAAAAACATTAAAACTTCTAATTCAATTTAATAAAACACGTCTTGTACTAGTTGGTTAAGAATTACTATACAAAAATTATGAAAGTTCATCATTTGATAAATGATATTGACATCATGCCCTTGTTGTGGTTTTTCCCAAATCTCGTTCGTATCATTTAAGTCATAGCCGTTATCATAGGCCTTCACATATCTTCATCTGATCCTAATTAAGCTTTCACAAGAGCATATAAGATGCTGTGCTGTCTCAGTGCACTCCAGCCCACATAGGCGGCGCCATCTCCCCATAATCTCAAGACACTGCGACATGTTCAATTTAAACAACAAGTAGCGTCGCATTAATATTGCGTCAGGGAACGCAGTTAAAAACGCCGGGGGGCACATTAGGTTTTCTCTAGATTGTAAATACATCCCACTATTGCTATTCGTTGCCAACTGCTTAGTATCTCTTTCAAAGCCAACATTACATGTCTCTCTTTTCAACAGGAATTTTAGTTTTGCAGTAGAATATGCACGCCAGCTAACCGACTTCTCTTTAGTCCATCTGACATATATGGTTTTTACCGTGCAAATAATTCCATGAGCCATCATCCAATAAGTCCAGGTCTGGAGTGGTAAATCTTTTTCATTCGGCCGTATCTGTTAACGATCACACATGCAGTGCAGAAAAACACAAGAGAAAGACACACCTTCCCAAGCCTATAAAACACGTAAATAAAACATCCCCATGACCTAAAGCTGTCTATCATAGCTGTTAAAAGCTGCTTTTACAGAAGTACATACATCTGATATAACGTTTATATTGTTAGAATTCCTTAAAAGAAACATATCTTTGCATACAATGGAGTAAATCTTCCTCAAAACCTTCGACAAGCAAACGCCTTGGTGCCTCCGAGCCAACTCATTGGGCTCTTCAATGGTAAGACAGTTAGAGCCCGATTGCAGGATTTTGTAGCATGTTGCAAAGTCACTTTGCACCTGCCAACACACACGCTGTTTCATTGAAACTATGCAAAGTTTTTTTGTTTTTTTTTGCAGTGGCAAGTCAGTGCAATCATTGTGTTGGCAGTGCAAAGTGACTTTTTTGCAGTGCAAAGTGACTTTGCACCATGCAAAAAATTCTGCGATTCGGGCCCTCAGTCTAATCATATTTTTGATAATCCTACGCTCGGGGGACCTCAAACCTATGATGGCATTTTCACCAAGTACAAACAGCAGCCAGCTGCAAAATATTTAAACTGCAGACCCACTGCAACACAGAGGCGCCATCCACATCGTTTGCCCCATTTTTAAGTGCCAATCTATTTGGGCTGCCATTAAATTCCAGCTCATAATCCAAACCCCAACAGATCAGAGCGGCTGTCAATGGAGGGATTAAGGGGGACAGAATGGCACAATAACCAGTAACTAGATGCTCCTTGTGTTATATGCGGCAGTCCTACAGAGTTCACAAGGACAATGCCCTGAAGGTCCCATGCAGGTAGTCTCACACTTTCATTAAGGCGCGGGCACCTGTCTCTAATCTTGCTGCCGCCCTTGTCGATTCAAGTCTAGACTATTTCAACAGCCTCCTGATGGGGACATCCTGAGCCTACGTACGCTCCCTCCAGATTGCCCAAAATGGCGGTTCAGGACCTGGCTAAACGTGATCCTGTTACACCTGCAAGACGGGTCCTTCACTGGCTCCCAGTTCAGCACAGGATCACTCACAAGGTGCTGACACTGACGTACAAATGTCAGTCGCCCATGCCCTGCCCTACGTAACGAGTCGCTTAACAGTAGGCCACTGCACCAGAGACTGCCGCTGGAGCGACTCCCGCAATCTGCTGCAACCACGTTTCAAGTTGCTCAGATTTGGTGTGGCAACCTTTGATGGGCAAACCCAAAGGGATGGGGTGCCTGCCCCATGCCAATGCGAATGTCTGCCTCTCTGCTGGCTTTCAAGAAAGCCATCAAGACTCATCCTGTTAGCCGTAATACTGATTAAGTATTAGTGTAGCTCACGACCCCCAGCCCCTTCTCGTTTGACTGCTTGTGCGCCTGTGCTGTTTTATGTGCGCCGTGATGCCCACGGGCAAGAGTATAAGTAAATAAAAAAAGGAAACAAATCTTTATTCCTCCAGGGCCTAATTTTTCCACTCAGGCAGCCAGCACAGGAAGTGGCAGCCTGCACAGGAAGTGGCAGCCAGCACAGGAAGTGGCAGCCAGCACAGGAAGTGGCAGCCTGCACAGGAAGTGGCAGCCAGCACAGGAAGTGGTCGGTGAGGGAATCCTAGTTTAGGTCCTAGAGACGGTTGTGTTTAGGGGTAGTAGACTAGCTGGTTGCTTGTGGCAAGGAAGGGTGTGGCTGACCTCATTTAGAAGAGACGTGGGCTAGGAAGGGAGGGCGTGGCTTAGTGAAGGTAAACTCTTGCAATACAATCATTTTTCTTGCTGATCCACCTCTCCTTCAAAGCCTCATGTCAGCGAGTTTCAACTCACAGCTAAGCCACGCGCGCAAGGCGCACATTCTGGGATACTCGCACTTTGCTAAATCTGCCGAGGCGCGCCTGCTGCGCGGATAGTCTTGTGGAATTGTCTGCACATTACCGGGGACGCGTTCTCGCGTTTTCTTCACACGGCATAACATTGGAATTTGTTGGGTGTTCTTGAGCCGTGAAGCCAGTGCGCACATGGTTTAAATGTGAACACGTCTCATTTGGAGGCGCTCAGCGCTGTGCGCTCGACTATGAAAGTGCATCACATTGGACTGAGCCGCAGCCCGGTCACACTGGGAGGAAAGTGCGGCTTCGTTAATCCTTTCTAAGCTTGGTATGAGTCATTCCTCCTCATACGAGGGTGGTTGCACTTGCACACCCCAGTGAGTAACACCCACACAGCCCAACTATGGCCAGGACACAGAATACAGACCTGCAGCCCTTCCCCCACTCACCCCAGATTCTGAGGCCATATCCCCCAGAACACTCTGGGGCTCAGGAGGAGAAACAGGCTCGAACTGGCTTACAGAGCAAAGGGGCAATGCCCGAAGTGCAGACCCCCCATAAATCGACTGTCATTAAGTCCAATGATAAAAAAAACTCCAAATATTACAGCGCTTTGAAGCACAAGGGATGCAGCTGAAGCGCTATGTAAAAACGGTACAACATATAAAATAGCTGCAGGAGTTCACGCGATCACTGAGTTTACAGGGGTTTTCTGAACGGTGGAATGCCTCTAGGATGGGGTGTGAACCATAGACAGGTTAGATGTGCCCTCCCTGCACGCTGGCACCGTCTTGTCTTCCTTTGGAGAACGTGCACTCTAAATACAGACCATTTGCTGGAGCATTATGCGTGCCCGCATAGGTAATATTTGCATATTTTCTTTTGCAGAAGCGCCTTGAGGCATCACACAGCTATGTGCAACTCTTCAGAGGAAAGAACACCTTGTGCCGTGCGTGCCAGGGGCACATCTTACTGTATTTGGATTTACTTATAAAATACACTTTAAATTAAATCCTATGCATACAATTAACAACAACTCATTTTACAATGAAATAATCCAAGTTATAAAGCACAGATTTATTAAATCATTACAGTATTAATTTCATTTACAAGTTATGTCGTATTTAAACCTTTAGAAGTATCTTGCCACAGTTCGACAACATGTAACATTAGGGAAATTTAAAATGTGGTGCACAACTCATCAGTATTTAAAAATAAAAGGTTATTCACAAGTTTACCTAAATAGTGTTGCCATTTCAAAGTGAATAGGTAGATGTTTCTCGATTTCCACTTTGTACCTTGTTCGTAAAATGGAGATATCCTAGGTTTTGGTGCAATATGGAATCGAGCACATTTCCCATGTGTCCTATACATTAAAACTTAAACAAAGTTTAAGCCTCTTAACTTTTATATCTGTCAAGAGTCAGATCCATTATGTCATTCATGGCATCAACCCTTCCCCCTCCGATATATTGTGAAAGTGAGAAGAGTACATCATGTATGGGGTCAGGACCTCCTCCACCTCTAATATGAGGGGTGCTGTTCACTAAGAGAACGCTACCAACCTCATCCTGGAAAAATAAAAGGAGAGATGAACCTGCAAGCTCAAGAAGAAATGAACATGCTGTAACTGAAGATGACGAGAGCAAGTGACATCACTGCTAAACTGACACACAAAGATGCCATTGACATGAAGCAGATATGCACTCACCCTGAAGAAACACGGGCAGTAGGTCAAATGTACATTTAGACATGAAGAATATTACCTACATCATACAGACACGAAGAACATAACATAGTCAATATATACGCAGCATCACAAATGAATACATGTATAGCTTTCTAAACGTAGAAATGCAACAGTAACCAGTGGCCATTTTGAATACAATGGATGGCGGGACAATGTTAAAGTGAACCCGCGATGAAGCCGCAGAGTTGCCAGAAGAGATGACTTGCTGAATTACCTGAAATATATGAGATATTTCATCCCATGCTAATGTGCCCTCCTGCACCCCTTGGCCAATGAGGGAAAGAATCTGCCAAAAATTGAGGCGGTAACCTCTGTGCGCGCCAAATCTGCAAAACTGTGCATGGTTCGTAAACCACAAAAGAGCTGCACTCCCACACACAGACAAAGTTGATGTCAAAGCAAGAACTCCCTGCAGGAGAATGCCAGTGTTGCTGTTAACAGTTACATGAATCAAGGCCACAATGCCCTTAAATACAGCTTGCTAATCAATGGCAACCTTCAAAGTGCTGTTTGGTGCTAAAGTCTGTCATCTTTACAGTGAATTATTGGAAGGAAAAGTGTGCTGAAATCAAAGATTCTCCAGGCAGTCAAAGGATTCCAGGCATCAATGCCTGACAGCTGCTTAAGGAAAGTAGCTGTCAAACCCAGTTTAAAGTGTTTTCTTTTTCCTGAAGAAGTGCAAAATCTGCCTGTTTAAAGCTTTTTTCTGTGAAGGGCTTAATTCCTTTAAAATGTCAAAATCCATTATAAACTCTGTTAATTTTATATCTTTTAAATAAAAGATTGTAGGTGAATCTTACAATTACCCAGTGGCAGTAACTGCTAAATTCTGATTGGGCAGTACCTGGCCAGGAAAAGTTGACATCTCAGCTTCAAACTCCCTTGAAAACAGGAAGCCTAATGGTTCCTGCATAATGACAACAAGCAGCACAATGAGGCCGCATTAGACATTTGTCTCTGGCTGAGACAAGAACAAAGGACAGGCTGAGCATTGACCTCTGCTGGGAGGGGCAGGAGCTTCCCTCTTCAGGAAGGGGACACACCACCCAGATCAAAAGACTGGACAGCTGCTGCCTGGGAATGGGAGGTTACAAAGGAGAACTTTGATGTTAAATTCTTATTTGTGATTACAGTTTAAAACTCTTTAACTGACCAACCGAAAGAAGTATAAGTCTGAAAATTGGTAGACATTAATCTAATTTCAGGCTTTTGATTTAAAGACATTGATGAAACCTGTACCAGTTAAGGAACGAAAGTTATGAAGACATTTTCATTATAGCAGAACGATTAATGTTGCAAACCCAACATTGTATGTACATGGTTCACTGATAAGCGCCAGAGATGTACCGAATTAGAAATCATGAATCCAAACTGTTATGGTTAAAATTGATAAAAAAATCATAGAGTGAGAAAGACAGCTCGCACAAAGAATGGGATTGAATGTGAATATAGACAATCAAATATGCAATGTATGTGTCCGATTTTATGAGGGTACATAATCTTAGAAATGTACATTTGTGCAAAAGTTAAGTTTTAGTGAAAATCAATGTGGGAGTTCCTAAATCCCATCGTAAAGATGACAGCTCTGTTCTGACTGCCATACAAAACAAAGCACGTGCCTGCAGCCACTCACAGCCGTGGGGGTGTGTTTTGAAATTCTGCCCACATCATGAAGTTGGCGGATGGCATTTGATAGTATAAATATAGGAACTTCACAACACATAGGACATACTGCTTCCAGAACCCATTCAGATTTCAGTGCAGCACCTTGTTCCAGAACTCTTCATCTTTTTGCAGAATCCAGACTTTAGCAATGCAGAACTCTTGCTAGCTAAACCCAATCTCAAAACATCCAAATTTGAAAGAATAATTCTGATTCAGCTTGGCTTGCTTCCATTAAGGCTTGCCCACTGAAAGTTGCATCCTGTAATCTGCCCTGTCCAGCGAACAGAAAGGCCCATCCAAATCCAGTCTGAGGTGCAGTCCAAAATTGAACAGAACCGCTCCTTTGATCCAATCCCTCCAAAGGTGCCCTGTGTAAGAGGATTCAATTCAACACTACAGCTAAGTCAATGCCTAGTCTGGGATACTGAATGGAAACCCTTATTGATATATCTTTATGTCCAGTTCATGAGTTCTGGGTGACTACCCCTATATAACACCCCTCTCTTAGAATCCCCCTGAGCCCACTGAGCCAAGAAGTAGTTCTGTTTTGCAAGTTTAAAAGGTTTATTTGAGAAATAAAACAAAATATAGATACCACGCTTTTATAATAATTAATAATCGATATCGCGCTTATAAATATAATGTTAATCAACAATGGGTAATCTGACACTAGCACACTTCTTTATAATCAATGAGGAGTTGGTGTAAGATGGATAAGGCAGTGAAAATACTTTTATGATTTCCAGGGAAAAGCAATGAGGAATACAATGCGGTACAGAAATACTTGATGTGATTTTAGCAAAAGATAAGATAATCACTTTTTCTCTGGCAATTCACACCCCTCCCCTATGCAATGAAAGACATGGAAGGAGATGGAAAGAGGAGCACACAGTTCTCAGGAATGCAATCAAAGACAATACGAAATTCAATTCCCACCCCAGCAAGCTTAGAGAAAACAGGTATGAGTTTTTAAAACACAGGCCCAAGTGCTTTGAATGTGGTGAAAATGCTTTTAATTCCCTTTAGGCAGTTCAGGGTGAGTGAGAGATACTTGGGATGAGCTCAGGCTCACTTTAGCAATGATTCAGGGATGGTCATTAAGAGGCAAACAAATTTTTAGCAAAGGAAAGCAAAAAGCTGCTATCTTTTTACAGGTAAAGAAATCAGGCCAAATCGCAAATCGCGGCAAAATTCGCGAGTGCGTGAATCGTGATTACGGCAAAAGTATAAGGAGTACAAGTCTTTTCTAGGTTCGTTGGAAAGCTGAGATTCTAAGCTTTCAGAGGAAAGTTGAACCAAGTTCCTAGGACAAACGGTTCCAGAGATATCAACGATTATGTAAAGGTTGTTTTTCGGATTTAAAGTAAAACTCAAAATGACAGGTGACAGCTTGCAGCTGCAGAATTGACAGGTGACAGTTGTGCAGCTTTAAAAATGACAGATGACACGATTTCTAGGAGGCAGTTCTACTTAGGTTAAAATAGTTTGGATTAGATTATTTTAACTAAGAGATTGGTTCTGCACAGTTCTGCTAGGTACTCACAATATAAATTTGAAATAGGCCTCGCCACGGATCTGGTCAGGTTTTGGACTGGACTCCGGTTCTGGTCTCGGCACTTCACAGTGATCTGGGTCAGCTCTCTGGTTCTGCTCACAGCGGTCTGGGTCACTCTGGATCTCTGGCCTCTGGTTCTGGATATTGCTCTGCTTTCCGGTCTGGATCAAGTGGATTCTGGATGTAACACTGCTTTCTGGGTACTGGCAAGAGTTCTTGGCAAAAGAATTCAGACAGCTCGCCCGGCTGTGGAATAGTTCGCAAATGATTTTGAGGCCTGCTGACAAATACTTTTGCTTGCAGTGGGCCTTCTTGGATTGTCATCATGATGAGGTCTGTTTATGGGTCAGAGGATCCTCCCATGGTCAGTTTGCCCACAAATCTATATTTGATTCAAATACATCTTTCCCAGATATACAATTTGTTGAAATTACATGTGCACATTATATATTCCTTATGGTCCATGCTTGTCCGCCTCTGATCTTCCTGGGGGCTTGCCTTCAAAAATGACAACATTTTGCGCTTTTTAACTGGTTTTGCAATATCGGACATTTACCCAAAATTACACACATGTGCGCAAGGAGTATGGACATTAATTGATGAAGTGTCAGATTTTTAATATGCAGACATTTGGAGTGAGACCCTATTTTCCGCTAGCAACCCCCCAGAATACACCACAGGGTCCTAACGCCTCTCAAAATGTTCACAGAAAAATCACAAAAATAATGATATTACTTATATAATTCTGACAAGTCTGCACTATGAGTTACCTATCTTTTTAAAATTATGCCCTGATCAAAAAGGGTGTTGGCTTCCCACATCACAGGGTGAAATAACTGGTTTATCCACTTCCCCCAAGATCAGCTGCTAGCAGAGGCACTGCCCCTCCCAGTTTCCCCTAAGAGGAAGCCACTTTACGGCCCCCCAATATAACATTTGCCTGAGTCCGGGACAGGCCTTTGTTCAACTCCCTGTAGTCCCCAGCTGCTCCACCCCTTATCTAATCAGAGAGGTGACAACTCCTTTTGGCAAGGGGAGTGGCTGAACAGGTTTCAACTCCTGTCGGGGGTAGTTGTCAGGCAGAAACCAGTTTCATTAAGCCGGGTTTCAGCTAAATGTCACTTTTTGTTCCCAGTTTTCTACATTCAAATCAAACTGACAATTTTTACATATACATTAAATAATTACTTCCTTCAAGTCATTTCAGAATATAGTTTTACATTGTATCCACCTCTTAGCAAGTCTTTCCTTGGTCTGGTTTTGTTTCATTTGTTCAGTTTTACACAAAAGTCTGGTGGTTTTAAAACGCCGGCTTTCTGATAGTGGTGAGTACTGGTAATGCAACCATTTTTGGGATTAAGAAAATTAATTCCCCACAGTTCTGAGTTGCTTTTTTGGCAATCAGCATTGCCATTCCCAATGGTTTCAGGCTACTGTGTGTGTAGCCCACTGTGGTTTTAGGCAGTGCCCTCCTGTGCTCACAACATAGGCAAAAATGGGTGGCAGCCTATTCTTCATGTTTTCCCTGTGCACTCTCTGGGGAGTTCTAGCCATCATGATGTTGTCCATGCCAGTACTGCACAGTTTTATTGTAGGGCTTGGACGCATGGGTAAAAACATCCCACAAGCTCCCCCTCTTGCAATGGCCATTCTGTCTTTTCACTGATGGAACTTGCAAGATCTGGGATGTTCGCCTCCTCTTCTTCCAATTCCATCGGTGGCACAGTTCAGCATCTTTTCGTCCCTCCAGTCGATCAATCAGTTCTCCTTGCTGGTCCTGATTGGAGGATTGAGGATACACCGGGCCCCTTGGGTCTCTGCTCCCGGTCTCCGGATCGTCCTCCTTGGCCAGTCTCCAGGTTTTCTTTCTCCTAGGACGACAAAGGAAAAGCGACAGTACCTATTCGTAGACATTTTTCCATCACTACTAATGGTGTGGCAGACATATACATTTTATACTTTAACATACCTAACATTTTACTTTTGAGATACAAGTTATCATTCAAAGACAGTGGCTTACAAGAGTATAATAATTTAGAGACTATATGTGGGATATTTTATGGTTGGAACTGAATTAATCTGGAGCGGTCCCCTCTGGTATTGCAGAGGACTCCTCCAGTTGCTGCAAAGTGTGCCTGGGATGGCAACACTTTAGCTGGTTAATATGGACCCACTTGTCTTCCCCTTCCGCCAGACTGCCTTTGGGGATGCAGATCTTATAGGCAACAGGGGAGATCTTGTCTATAATTTCAAACGGTCCCTTCCATGTAGGCAAGAATTTTCGCTGTTTGGCCTGGTTCCTTTGGAAATTGTATAGATAGACCCGATCACCCACCTTATATTCCTTTCGGGTAGTTTTTAAATCATAGTGGGTATTCAAGCTCTCGGCTGATCTTTCTAGATTCCGCTGAGCATAGGCAAAAGCATGCTGAAGGTGTTTCCTTAAATTCTCCACATACTCATGAGTTGTGAAGGCATTTATCAACGTTTGCTCTTGGGTTCTGTAGAGCAAATTCTGGGGAAGCACCATCTTGTGTCCAGTCATCAACTCAAATGATGACATTTTGGTTGCAGATGAAGGGGTAGATCCGATGGCCATTAGGACCAGAGGTAATCGGATATCCCAACTTGGCCCAGAATCTGCCACAAACTTTTTTAAGATGCTCACAATGGTTCGGTTATATCTCTCCAATGCTCCAGAAGAAGCTGGCCGGTAAGCAATATGTAGCTTTCTTTTGACCCCCAGTATCTCCCACATCTTTGTCATTACTTCACTGGTGAAGTGGCTACCCCTGTCTGACTCAATCCTTTGAGGTAGACCAAAACGGGAAAAGATGTGGTTAATCATCAGGGTAGCTGCTGTTTCTGCCTTGCAGTTTGGGGCTGGGAGACATTCCACCCACTTGGTAAACAAGCATGTAACGGTCAACATGTACTTGTTTCCTCTAGACGAGCGAATCACAGGGCCTACAAAGTCGATTTGCAAATCTGAACATGGCAGTGTCATCCCCCTCTTTTGGAGAGGCGCACAGTGTGTGAGGGATGATGGCTGAAATTGTGCACACACAAGACACCCCTTCAAGTATTGGTCGAGGTCTTGCCCCATGCGTGGCCAGTATGCAACCTCTCTTAAGATTTCCAGTGTTGTATGAAACCCCCTATGACCGGCGGTGGCCGCATCATGGGCGTGACTTAACATCAGGCTTCGGAATGAGGTAGAAACCACCCACTGATCATGGCTAGCTTGGGATTTCCTTACCAACAAACCGTCTTGGATTCGGAACATTTTTGGACATTTCATCAACACTCTTAGGTCCTCTTTCCTAATGTAATCGGTATCCATCAGGGGAAAGTTCTCAGGGTCCTCAAGGTGTTGGTAAAACATACCAATAATTGGATCCCCCTTCTGAGCTGTAATTAAATCAGCATCAGGGGATTCCTTACTCCATTGTGCAGTTGAAAGATCATTGTGAGCATTTGTCTGGGACCTAGTGATAGCAGTGACCTGGATTTCCCCCAACAGGGACTCTATTTCGATTAGAACCCCTTGGATGGCCCCGGTTTTGGCCAGCTGATCAGCTAAGTCATTTCCAGTTTCGTCTGGTCCCTCTACTTTGGAATGACCCTTGATCTTCTTCCAGTAGATGGTCATCCATTCGAGGTGACCAGATCATCAATGTTTTGGATTAACTTCCCATGTTTCAGGGGTTTGTTATTAGCGCATAACATGCCTCTGGTTTTCCAGTTGACCAGGTGCTCCACGAACCCGTTCCGTACATAATCCGAATCTGTGTTTATGACCAGTTCGTGGAGTTGATGCTGGACAGCAGTGAGGATGGCCTGATGCACAGCCATCAATTCTGCCACCTGACTACTTCGGGGACCAATTTTGTATCCAGCGGAGGGTTCTGGGAACTCCTTCACCCATGCATTCCCTACACCAGCCACCAGTTATTTCTCCCCGTCGTTGTCAACTTGGTAAGAGCATCCATCTACATAGACAGTGGGCATTCCCTCACACTTGTCTTCTTCAAAGACTTTGTGTGGGGAATTAAGGTATGCCTCCACGTTGTCCTTGATTTTTAGACTTTCGTCCTCGAGACAGTTTTCTCTGGCACAATCATGCAAGTCAGCCAGACCTTGCGCGAGGGGACTCTTCTTGTTTTGGCCATATCTGCATTGACAGAATCCAGGAAGTAATTCGGGAATTACTCACATTTCCGGCCCGGATTCTGTCACTTTGGAGATATTGCGGAGGCTGGTGTGGAGTCTCCACTATGATGTGTTCCCCCTGGATAAACGGGCGGTAATTCTTAAATGCCCACACCGTTGCCAGGAGTGCCTTCTCACAATCGTTGAATTTTTCCTCCACAGAGGTTAAAGTTTTGCTCGCATAGGAGATTACTTTATTGACCTTGTCATGCTTTTGGTATAATACTGCCGTCAAGCACGTATTAGAGAACCCCGTCTCCAGGAAGAACTCCTTGTTTCTGAGAGGGTAAGCGAGGCAAGGCGCTTGTGAGAGGCTTCTTTTGAGTTGTCTTACCGCCTCAGATTGTTCTGGACCCCATTCCCACTTGACCCCCCCCTTCAAGAGATGAATCAGGGGTCTAGTGATCTCTGCGTAGCCTTCAATGAACTTTCTGCTGTAATTAGTCAGTCCAAGGAGGCTCCTTAGTTCCCGCAGAGTTGTGGGGTCTTTCAGTTTCTGGAGTGCTTCCACTTTCTTTTCTTGGGGACAGAGACCCTGAGGAGTAATCTCATGCCCCAAGAAATTAACACGGGTTCTACACCACTGTGCTTTCTGAAAGGAAAGTTTTACTCCGGCGGCCCTCAACTGTGTCAGAACATAACGGATCTCCGCTATGTGTTCCTCCACAGATGAACTTTTGATGAGGACATCATTTACATAAGCCAGGTTACCCCTCGCACCCAGGTCGGACATGGCCTTATGTAGGAAAATGTTGAATTCATTGCCGGAGTTGAGGTATCCGAAGGGAGTCCGGGTCCATGTATACTGCTGGCCCCCAAAGGTAAAAGCCAGCTTGTATTGGTCCTCCCTACCGATCGGCACAGTCCAGTATCCATTGGTCAGGTCTATTGCAGTGAATACCTGTGACCCCTGGATCTGGGCCAGCCCTTGGTCAATGTAGGGCAGAGGCCATCGGGAAGTATGGGCCCGTTTGTTGAGCTCCCTAAGGTCGGCGCAGAGTCTCCACTGGCCGTTTGGCTTCAATATTCCCAGCACCGGATTATTGAAAGTGCTGTGGACTGGACGGATTATTCCCCGGGACTCTAGGTTCTTAATTATTTCAGTAAGGGACTCCATGGATGCGAGAGGCAAGCGATATTGCTTCACAAACACTGGAGTCATTCCAGGGTCCGTGGGAATTGTTGTGGTGTGGATGTCGGTGCGACCACAGTCATATGAGTCTACCGCAAAGAGATCTTGGAAATCCAAGAAAACTTTTTTCAACTTTTGCTTCTGTTCCAGAGTCACACAGGCATCAGCTAGGTTGACTCTCTCTTCCACCATCTGCCTGAACCCTGGAAAGACTTCTGGTTTGACTATCTCAGCGGCCTCCTCCAGCTGGGTGGAGAAGTCCCTGGTCAGAGTGCTGATTTGGACTGGAGGCTTCCGGTGGGAAAGGCAGCCCTCATGGACCTGGAAAATCACCTCATCCCTCCTGAAGTCACAAGTCGCATCTTCCTTACCGTAAGGGCAAGAAGTGTACACCAGGAAGTTCCCCCCATGCCGGGTGAAGATCCTGTCTGGTGTTGTTTTGTTATCACTGTCACTGTCAAAACAGTCCTTGGGGATTGGTCCTAACAGTTCATTTCCTAGATCAATGGAGAAATGTCGGTCATCAACCGCCATTCCAATAATGGTGCCTGCGGCTAGAGTAATACTCTTTAAGTTGCTGTTATCCACCTCTATTGGAATGGTGTCATGTTCTATGTTGACTAATGGAGTTGGGTTTACGCCCAACCCTTGCTGTTGGAGAGAAGCATTTAGATGTATATAAGCATCAGGGTTTTTCAATTTTTGTCCTCTTTTAACTTTCACTTCCAGGGAGAATTGTCGGGTCCTTTCTGGGATGGTGACTTCCTCTTTGATCTGAATTTCAACTGCATAAGGTAGCAATTGAGCTGACCTAAATGCTTTTTCTGGACCATCAAAGCCCATGGGATTATCCGCTAATCGGGACCAAGCTTTGAAGTTTATTAGGTCCAAACTAATGGCAAAGCGATTGAGAATGTCACTGCCTAAGTAAAAGGCGGCAGTGACGTCTCGCACGACTCAACAATTATGGACTATGCTCTTGCCAATGGAGATTTTGAGCATACACCTGCTTGGCAGGAGATGTTTGGAATTTGGTGCTTCCAGGTCCATTTCCCATTTGCCTATCAGTTTGAATGTGGGAATGGCTGGATCTTTGGTGGAGAGCCTTGGGAATCTGAAACAAAAAGTTGGCAACTGGAGATCAGAGCCATTGTGGGTTCCCCTGGTTCCGGTTCTGGGCCGCCCCCCCTATTTGGCGGCAGTCACCAGGATGGGTTTGAACCAGGGGATTTCGGTATTGTCGGTTCTGGGATGAGATGATGGGCGGCGGTAGCTCAGTCTCCACATCTCCCCAGTCTGAACTGACATCCCTTGGGACCCATTTTTCCTTGGGAGGAGTTCCCCGATCTCTGAAGGAGAAGATCCTTTTCCCAGGATCTTCTGAGGATCCCTCTCCCTCAAATTGGAAGACCTGTACCTCCTCCACAAAGTGGGTCTGTTTGGGTCCTTTGTTTCTCCTACCTCCTCTCTGCTCCTTGGGTGGCAGACTTTCAGGGGTAGGAGATTTTGTTTCCGGTTCCTGGTTTTCCAGGGGCTGTTTACAAGTTGGGAAGGAAGCTTCCTCCAAGGCTTTACACCCCCTTCCCCTTGTGCTTCCTCCCTGGGAACCGGTGTGTTATCGGGGTGTTGCCCCGTCATTGTTCTGGAGCACCAGGTCCAGAGTTTGGGGCATTCTGCGGTGGCATGCTCATCTGAGGGTTCTGTTGAGCCCTCAGTATGTGATCCAGATCCCGTGCCATATTTTGGTCCTGGCGCTCTAACTGGGAAACCCGCTCAGGCTGATACGGGGCTCTATTTTCTCCCCTGGGCTGATCCCGGGAAGGGTAGCTATCCCTTCTCTGGTAATACCCCTGGTTGGGAAGATATTGGTACCCCTCCACCCTTGGCCTCCCCTCTCCCGGATTAGGTTGTCTGGGCTCAGGGAATTGGGGAAAGAAGGATGGATGATTTTGGGGTGGGAAATTGGGTGGATAGCTGGGGAAAAAGTTCTGCCCAGGATTTGGAGAATTTCTGCCCTCCTGTGGGAAGTTGGGAGGGAAGTTCCCTGGGTTAGGTGCTTGGCTGGATCCCCCCCTTGGGCTGGAGGAGTCCACACATAACCCAGGATTGGTCGGTTTCCCTTATAGCGGGGACTTACATAGTCAGGGGAGCGGGGGACCCCATTTGTGGGACTACCTCCTCGACTCCCTGTCTGTGACTGGCCCGAGGGCCTTCTGGGCTGTGAATTATTTGGTGCAGGCAGGTTTTTAGGCCCCCCCATCTCTGAATCTAAAACGGGGGCAACCTTTACCTCTGCCACCTTGGCAGCAGCAGGGGTGCTGTTGGTTTTGGGGTTTTTCAGCGCGTTATTTTTATTTACGATAGGCTTCTGCACCTCATAGATCCGGGTAGCCTGTTCAATGACCCAGTCTAAAGATCTTTTCTCATGAAAAACTCTCATGAGCTGGGTCATTATGTATTTGGGTAAGGCATGGAAAAACGTATAAATAAATTCTCTGCCATCCGTGCGTACCCTTCTGGTGGTCTGCGCAAAAGCACGCTTTAATTCTTGCACAAACTCTTGTGGGGCCTGATCCTCCCCACATTGCAAATTGTAGGCTGCCTTGCGAGCCTCTTGAGGATTTCTGCGCACAGAAAAATGTTTCAAGATGGCCGCCCTGTATGTGGACCACCTTGAATGGTTTTGATCCTCCAGCCCCGCAAAGAAACTGGAGTATTCTGGTGAGAAGGTCCACTTTACATATTGAATACAGCTTTGGCTGTCCTTCAAATGGAAAGTCTCCATCATTTGCTCATAGAGCTCCAAGTGTTCCCAAACAGAATACTTGGCGTTCTTATGATAAGGCGTGATGACACTCCTTATTGCCTTTATTTGTTTCAATGGGTCCTTAAGGAAGGCCCTTTTTGCCCTATTGGCCTTTTTGGTTCGGGTAACCCTGGTCCATTCATCCTCCGACTCAGAAGCGCTGCTCCCAGAGGTGCCCGTCTGATCTTCCAGGTTTTCCCGGATTCTGCGAGCCTGGGAATGGCTGGCAGAATGTGGGGACCTGGTCTCCTGTGTCCTGTAATGCTCAGAGGAGTCTTCAGATCCCTCCTTGCTGCCAGGATTTGATGGGTACCCCCCCACTGACCTAACTGGGCAGAGGTTTTCAGGATGCCCTTAATGGGCCTACTCTCCTGGGGTTCCCCACTAAATTACACTGTGCTTGGGGGCCCATACCCGGATGCCCGCCCATCCATTCCTGGGAGGTACTGGCCTATGAGCCCCATACTTCTAGCTGGATAGTAATCTGCAATCCCCGTGGCCCTGGGCTCATGTGCGCGAGAGGACATGGGGGTGGCCGAGTCCAAGGACTGGGAGAGATGAAGGCCTCTGGTACTAGGGCTCCTGAGGTTATGCTCAGGAGTTTCTCTTTCCCAGCGAACCTCATCTCTATCCGCCTCTGCTCCCTGTTGCAATGCAAGAGCCTGCGCTTTCAGTTCCTCAGTTAAGGCCTTACTAGACTCTATCATTCTCTCCTGCATGGCTACCTGTTGCTGGAGCCTATCATTGTGCTGACAGAGAGCCTCATTTTCTCTCTGTGCCTCCTGATTGGTCCTGGAGTACTGGGCCAGTCTCTGCTGCAGGAGGGTTACCTCCTCAGTCCCATCCCTACTGGCCTGCTCCTTTCTTGCCAGAGCATCCTCCACCCTCCTGGTGTGCTCTAACAAGTTCTGGTGTTCTTTTTGGAGGTCACCCAGTCCCTGGAGGGCCAGGTGATTTTCTTCCATTTTCCTTTTTAAGTGGCAGACTTCCTGGCCTAAGGTATCCCTTTCCTGGCTAAGAGCCTGCATCTGTGCCGCCAGGTCGTCCCTTTGCCTTTGGAAGGCACCAGCTTTCTGGCGCTCCTGGTCAAACTCTGCCTGGGTATCCAGGTCTTTCAAAATCAGTTTATTGCTCTCTGCCTTCTCCCTATCTAGGTGGCTTTGCAGGGTGACTACCTGCTTGGCACATGCCCTATTGAAATCTAATTGTTGCTCCAGCTTTTTCTGGCTCTGCAGTAGGGAGTCCAAACCTTCTTGGTACTCCTTCTGCAAGGCCAGCAATCTGGTATCCTGGTCCGCCTTTTCCTGTTGCAGCACATCCATATCCTCCTTTATTTTAGTGATGTACTGTCTGCTGTCCTTTTCTGACTCCTGGCTCCTGAGCAGCCTCTGCTCAGAAGAGTCCAGATCAGATTGGGCCTTCTCTAACGCCATCTGTTGCCTATTTGCCAGATCTTGGCCTTCAGCACATTTGTCCTGCATGGCTCCCATATATAGATACAAATATGCCGCTATCCTGGCAATCTTATTATGTTCATCTTTGGCTTTAGGGGCCATATATAGTTCACTTATGGCCACATGTAGGGGACTCTGATCTCCCCATATATCTGACCCTGTTTCAGTGACCTGTTGCGCGATTGCCTGCAACCAGACCGTTTGGTCCTGATGAGTCCACTCACCTCTCACAAATAGCTTATGTAAGAAGTGCTCTCTGGCTATTTTCATATCTACCAAGGTCGTCATTCTGGAATTTGAGTTCCTTCCTGACTTACAGAAGTTTCTATTTTATTTTGCAAAACAGACCGTTTCCTTAGAGCGTTCCTTTGAGGGGTGCTTTCACAGTGTAAAACAGCGTGATGATCTAACCGGATATGTGTATCTGGTCAGTTGGCACACTGTATTAATCTGCACAAATGGTAAATCTAACCCAGAATATCCCGGCTCGAGCCCCCACTTTGTAAGAGGATTCAATTCAACACTACAGCTAAGTCAATGCCTAGTCTGGGATACTGAATGGAAACCCTTATTGATATATCTTTATGTCCAGTTCATGAGTTCTGGATGACTACCCCTATATAACACCCCTCTCTTAGAATCCCCCTGACCCCACTGAGCCAAGAAGTAGTTCTGTTTTGCAAGTTTAAAAGGTTTATTTGAGAAATAAAACAAAATATAGATACCACACTTTTATAATAATTAATAATCGATATCGCCCTTGTAAATATAATGTTAATCAACAATGGGTAATCTGACACTAGCACACTTCTTTATAATCAATGAGGAGTTGGTGTAGGATGGATAAGGCAGCGAAAATACTTTTATGATTTCAAGGGAAAAGCAATGAGGAATAACATGCAGTACAGAAATACTTGATGTGATTTTAGCAAAAGATAAGATAATCACTTTTTCTCTGGCAATTCACCCTCCTCCCCTATACAATGTAAGAAATGGAAGGAGATGGAAAGAGGAGCACACAGTTCTCAGGAATGCAATCAAAGACAATACAAAATTCAATTCCCACCCCAGCAAGCTTAGAGAAAACAGGTATGAGTTTTTAAAACACAGGCCCAAGTGCTTTGAATGTGGTGGCAATGAAGTGAGAAATATGCTGAAAATGCTTTTAATTCCCTTTAGGAGGTTCAGGGTGAGTGAGAGATACTTGGGATGAGCTCAGGCTCACTTTAGCAATGATTCAGGGATGGTTATTAAGAGGCAAACAAATTTTTAGCAAAGGAAAGCAAAAAGCTGCTATCTTTTTACAGGTAAAGAAATCAGGCCAAATCGCAAATCGTGGCAAAATTCGCGAGTGCATGAATCGTGATTATGGCAAAAGTATAAGGAGTAGCAAGTCGGTTCTAGGTTCGTTGGAAAGCTGAGATTCTAAGCTTTCAGAGGAAAGTTAAACCAAGGTTCCAGAGATATGAACGATTTTGTAAAGGTTGTTTTTCGGATTTAAAGTAAAACTCAAAATGACAGGTGACAGCTTGCAGCTGCAGAATTGACAGGTGACAGTTGTGCAGCTTTAAAAATGACAGATGACACGATTTCTAGGAGGCAGTTCTACTTAGGTTAAACTAGTTTGGATTAGATTATTTTAACTAAGAGATTGGTTCTGCACAGTTCTGCTAGGTACTCACAATATAAATTTGAAATAGGCCTCGCCACGGATCTGGTCAGGTTTTGGACTGGACTCCGGTTCTGGTCTCGGCACTTCACAGTGATCTGGGTCAGCTCTCTGGTTCTGCTCACAGCGGTCTGGGTCACTCTGGATCTCTGGCCTCTGGTTCTGGATATTGCTCTGCTTTCCGGTCTGGATCAAGTGGATTCTGGATGTAACACTGCTTTCTGGGTACTGGCAAGAGTTCTTGGCAAAAGAATTCAGACAGCTCGCCCGGCTGTGGAATAGTTCGCAAATGATTTTGAGGCCTGCTGACAAATACTTTTGCTTGCAGTGGGCCTTCTTGGATTGTCATCATGATGAGGTCTGTTTATGGGTCAGAGGATCCTCCCATGGTCAGTTTGCCCACAAATCTATATTTGATTCAAATACATCTTTCCCAGATATACAATTTGTTGAAATTACATGTGCACATTATATATTCCTTATGGTCCATGCTTGTCCGCCTCTGATCTTCCTGGGGGCTTGCATTCAAAAATGACAACATTTTGCGCTTTTTAACTGGTTTTGCAATATCGGACATTTACCCAAAATTACACACATGTGCGCAAGGAGAATGGACATTAATTGATGAAGTGTCAGATTTTTAATATGCAGACATTTGGAGTGAGACCCTATTTTCCGCTAGCAACCCCCCAGAATACACCACAGGGTCCTAACGCCTCTCAAAATGTTCACAGAAAAATCACAAAAATAATGATATTACTTATATAATTCTGACAAGTCTGCACTATTAGTTACCTATCTTTTTAAAATTATGCCCTGATCAAAAAGGGTGTTGGCTTCCCACATCACAGGGTGAAATAACTGGTTTATCCACTTCCCCCAAGATCAGCTGCTAGCAGAGGCACTGCCCCTCCCAGTTTCCCCTAAGAGGAAGCCACTTTACGGCCCCCCAATATAACATTTGCCTGAGTCCGGGACAGGCCTTTGTTCAACTCCCTGTAGTCCCCAGCTGCTCCACCCCTTATCTAATCAGAGAGGTGACAACTCCTTTTGGCAAGGGGAGTGGCTGAACAGGTTTCAACTCCTGTCGGGGGTAGTTGTCAGGCAGAAACCAGTTTCATTAAGCCGGGTTTCAGCTAAATGTCACTTTTTGTTCCCAGTTTTCTACATTCAAATCAAACTGACAATTTTTACATATACATTAAATAATTACTTCCTTCAAGTCATTTCAGAATATAGTTTTACATTGTATCCACCTCTTAGCAAATCTTTCCTTGGTCTGGTTTTGTTTCATTTGTTCAGTTTTACACAAAAGTCTGGTGGTTTTAAAACGCCGGCTTTCTGATAGTGGTGAGTACTGGTAATGCAACCATTTTTGGGATTAAGAAAATTAATTCCCCACAGTTCTGAGTTGCTTTTTTGGCAATCAGCATTGCCATTCCCAATGGTTTCAGGCTACTGTGTGTGTAGCCCACTGGTGGTTTTAGGCAGTGCCCTCCTGTGCTCACAACATAGGCAAAAATGGGTGGCAGCCTACTCTTCATGTTTTCCCTGTGCACTCTCTGGGGAGTTCTAGCCATCATGATGTTTTCCATGCCAGTACTGCACAGTTTTATTGTAGGGCTTGGATGCATGGGTAAAAACATCCCACACCTGCTGCCGGTAGACAGGGTCCGACCCAATGACCAGAGCTGACGGTCCAATTTGATTACAAAGGACTGTAAATATGAATAGGCAGAACAGTGACCCATAGTATATCTGCATTGTATCATCCCAATCTCAACCGATCTCATCTTTAAATTCAGAACTCTAGTATCGTTAGAATCTTTCTTGCGCTGACTTTTCTCTCATCTGTGTTACAAAACCATAACTCCTTAGTGATTTGGAGTAACTAAAGTAAGTCCCAGAAATTGAGTATCCACCACTGGGGTAACAGGGGCCCCTGCAGCCCCCGCGGTACGGGTGGCCCCGCTATCACATGTCCTGGGCGGCCCCACTTGAAAAAAAATGAAAAAGAATATTTTTTTCTAAATCTTTTTTTTTTTTCTTTTTTAAATCACTTTGCCTTCATAAAGAAATTATTTCTGTAACAGAAATAACGTCTTTATGAAGTCAGAGTGACTTCAAAAAGAAACAATCATCCTCATTAGAAGTTTGGCTGTAGCCTTGCCGGTAAAACCGCCGGGCTGCTGCCAAACTTGGGCTTTTTTCCAGCATCCGCGAATGGGCAATTACCGGGTCATTACGGCCCTGCCGGACCTGGTAATTGCCCATTTGTGGGCGGTGGAAAAAAATGCTCCCTATTCCCATTTGATCCATATAGGGTTCAATGGGAATGAGGAGATCGGATGCACCGGCACCATTAATAATAATGGTGCCGGTGCACCCGACATGCTCTGCTCACGGGTGTCGGTACACCCGCCAGGTCAGACCTGTCGACCTGACATTGCAGAACTCATAGTTTGCTGGTCTGGTAACAACAGTACTGGCAAGCTTACCGGTACCGTTGTTACCCGACCGGCAAACTTATACTGAGGCCCAATTTCTTTTTGAAGTAATAGGGCTCCCCTCAACCCCATGACGTGTGTCTGTGAGTGTATGGTGAAAGGGTGCACACAAATGTATGGTTGACTGGGTGTGTGTGTGTGTGTACGGTGAAAGGGTGCACACTTAAATGTATGGGTGGCTGCCTGGGTGTGCCTGCATGGTGAAAGAGTGCACACTTAAATGTAAGGATGGCTGGTGTGAATGCGTGTATATGGTGAATGGTGTTTGTGCTTGTGCTCAGGGGCGCAAAAAAACCTATATTTCAGGGGGCTGATGCTTCAAATGTTGGGGGAGGCGCAGATTTCACGGGTGGTGGGGGAGGCAAACCTTTTTGTGTGTGGGCATCTAACTTCTTTACGCATTTTAATGAGACTATTCTAGTGCAGCTTCAATGTTACAAGCAGTTAACTCTCTCCTTTAAGTGTGAAAGCACCCACTTATGAACTGTTGTGAGAATGAACGGTCTCCTGTTCCCTTTCTACTACTAAAGTGCTAAACACACATCACAATTTCAATTGCCTAAAAGATTTGGCATTTGAATGCAGGTACTAACAGTGAAATGCTTTACGTTAGTAACTGCTTGGCCCTTGTTAACCCAGGTGCCGTTTAACATCAGTGTCCTGTTTTGTCCGGCAACTGCTCTGAAGGTCAGCCAAGTTGAGTCATCACAGCCCAAAATTACTGGCGGCGAGTGCTGCAGCCCAGTCAACTGAATATTGTTAGGACCCTACTTGTGTTTAATGTCTTAATTACTTATTGGTAATCGTCATTACTCCTAGCCCTATTCTTCCTTGTCCCTGTAATTGTGTATGAGGCAGTACTTGCCTCATACACAAGCACTGGGATGAGGTAGAGGTACATGGAGGTAATTCCTGACTTAGCTACCTGTATCTTCATTACTCCTAATCTCACTCTTTCTCATCCCAGTACTTACCTATGAGGCCAGGAGCCTCAAATGTAAGCTCTAGGACAAGGAGAAGGGATGTTAAGGTAATTATGGGCCAAGGAGCTGATTTTGGAGGTTGGGGTAGGGCATTGGAGGGAGAGGGCATGTGTGGGAGGTGGGATTGTGCGATAAATCATAATGGTTGTCCATGTCCAGGCTAAGCAGGCATGATATGTGGTGTTAGTGGCTAGAGGGGCATTTTGGTGCAGCCAGTCTAGTTATTCCTAAATTTGGTATGACTTTTTTTCAACTGTGCATTTCTGATAAAGCAGTCCTGCTAAGTGTAATTACTTGGCTAGATTGGCTTTTGGGTGCTGCCAGTCTAGCCATTTCTTACTGCAGCATTGTATATTTTTTTTGAGCAGCTGTGATAAAATGATATGATAGAAGTCTATTATAACACGCCTGTACACACGTGATTCTTGGCGCGACAAGCAATGGAGTGAAGATAGAGGGAGTGACAAGACAAATGATCTTACTAGGCCTTGTGTCATTTAAATCGTGCAAGTGCGAGAATGAGAAATTCAAGGGGAAAGGGAGGGGGGAGTGCAAGGAAGAGGGGAGGGGAAAACAGGGTTGTAATGCTCTGAGTAAGTGCAGCCAGGACAGTGCAGCTCTGGGTAGTGCAAGGAGAACAAGGGACTGTAGGGTTACAGTTACAGCCCCTAAATGCATGGTAGGCCCGGAGGCAGTGCAAGGGTGACTGATCAAGAAAGAGCCTGCACTCAGTGAGACTCTGAAGGTAGCCAAGCAACCAGTCGGTACAGCAGACAGGGAGGTCAGCAGGAGAGAGAGAGAAAGCAGAGGAGAAGAGGAAAGTGTTGAGCTGCTTCCAGACATCAGGTGGTCCGCTAAAGTTTGAGAGGGGCAGGGAGGCCATTCCAGAGGGAGGCATCTGCAGAGGAGAGAGATCTACCACCCCCACACTCTGCCTGAAGAAGCATCTAGCATTTGGAGGTAGCCTGTGGAAGGGCTAGAGAAAAAAGTTATTTTGGAAGAGAGCGTTGGTTGTAGTGTGGGCCCGACCCCAGAAAGCCTTGTGGACAATGCAAAGGGCCTTGAACTTTATTCTTGCAACCGCCGAGAACCAGTGGAGAGATTTCAGGGCTGTAGAGATATGATCCCTCGGCTTGTGGCCAAGGACAAGTCTCGCTGTCCTGTTCTGGATAAGTTGCAGAGGGCGGAGAGTAGACGAAGGCAGCTTGAGAAAGAGGCTGTTGCAGTAGTCCAGCCTAGAGAGAAACAGGGCTCTGGAGACAGTGAGCTTCTGGGTGAAAGTGAGAAAGGGAAGAGTCCCTTTGAACAGGAGCAGCTGGTAGGATTTGGGACCTCTTGGCGATGTCCGAGATGTGAGGAGAGAAAGAGAGAGTAGAGTCAAAGATGACACAAATGGTTTTTTGCCTCGCAGGAAGGCGTAGGAAGAGGGCCCAAGGTGGGTGGCCAGAGTGAAAGAGGGAAAGCAGTGGCAGGGGTCCCAATGAGAAGGATCTCCATCTTAATGGCATTAATGTTGATATCGTTGGAGGTCCACCAATCCTGAATCACGGATAGACAGTCAGGAATGAGCAAGAGATGAGAGGAGCCTGAAGGAAAGCTGAGTGCCATTCGCATTACACTGAAAGTTAGAGGAAAAGGTAGAGATCAGGTGGGCCAAAGGGGCCAACTAGAGGTTGAAAAACCAGGGTGAGAGGATAGAGCTCTGGGGAATGCCACAGGAAGAGAGAGGTGATGGGAAAAAAGGGACCAAGTTGCACCTGGGAGGGGCAGTCCAAGAGGAAGGAGGTCAGCCACTCCAGACCCTGATCCGTGATGCCCAGGTTCTCACGTAGTCGATTGATCAGGGTGGCATGGTTGACTGTGTCGAAAGTCGAGGAAAGATCGCGGAGGATTAGAACAGAAGCAATGCTGGAATCAAGGTTAGAGAGCAGATCATCACAGGTATTCTGGAGAGATGTTTCCGTGCGTCTGGCAGCTCTGGAGCTACACCTATGCTCATGGAGACAACCAACAGATTCAACGTGGAGAGTAAGCTGGGAGATGGCCAGCTTTTTTCCAAGAGTTTTCCCAGGAATGGTGTGATGGAGATTGGGTGATAGTTTTCCAGACAGGTAGGATCAGCAGACTGCTTCTTGAGGAGTGGGTGCACAAGGGAGTGCTTAAGAGAGAGGGGAACGTTACAGTGGTGATAGAGTGATTACAGAAATTGGCCAAGGTGCAGAGAGGGTGTCAATATGGCCCTTGATGGTTCTGGAGGAGCAGGGGAGCACCTGTTTGGATGACACTTTCATGGATCGGACTTGTCTAGAAACCTTGTCAGGTGTTGTCAGAGAGAAAGAGGAGAAAGGAGGAGGAGAGGTAGAGATGGCAAAAGGGGGGCCGAGAGAGGAAGAGGGAGAGGAAGAGGAGATAGTGGACAGGATGTCCTGAGTGTTAGCTGAGAAGTGAGAGGCCAGAGCCATACAGAGGGCCTGGGAGGGAACCAGAGAGGTGGAGACCGCAACAGGATTGACCAGTTCCATGAAGATTTTAAAGAGTTTGGCCGTGTTGTTCGAGGCAGCAGAGACCCGGGCTTCAATGTGGCTCTCTTCTTGATGAGTGTTATTGTTTCGACTGGCATTTTTGTGCATCCAGTCTAGGTCTGTAAAATGTGGCCTGGCATGCTTTACTGTAATTTCATAACGCATCTACACTGGTCTACATTGTGCAGCCATTGGGACATGTTTTCAATGTGGCATGGTATTTTTAATAGCAAAGCATTAATGTTCCTGTGCACCGTTGGTGACTTGCATATATTGGATTGGTGTTACCCTACAAAACAAACTCAAACACTCTGGCTTTTTGGCCAATTATTCTCAGAAAGTGTGCTGTATATTGCATTAAAACACATATTTATATCTTTCTCCTAGTACAGTGTGCGGCATACCCTTCAGCAGCACGTTCATGCTGTGGAAACAGAGAAATTGACATGAGGCCGGGAAGCCAAAAAGGAAACACACCAACACAGGTTACAAAGGACATACAAAGCGCTTTATTTCAAAGTTACAAAGTTACCAAAGTCAATTGACATGCGAATAGCTATTCGGCCCTCTGACTAACACACAAACCTTCAACGTTAGGTTCGCACTGAAAGTGGGAGAGACCGATCATCGGGATGCTCGGGTTTTTATACATTTTGTACTGCATTGGCCAGCCCTCTTGTAAGTTAACCATTCTTAGAACAACGGCTAGGGTTCGTAGCCAGGTCGAACATGCAATTTCCATATATTAGATCGGTTTCGCTGATACAGTTACATATTTACACCTAGGTTAAACAGAGGACAGGGTCTTAGTTCATGACCCTAACAGGTAGCCTGCGGACATATTATTCATTCACGTGTGCGGAGGTCACCATAGCCGAAGTCTTACTCGAAATGTCATTCGGCCTCCATTTTGTGATTCGAGGTGACTTTCGCACGGCAAGGATACCTAAAATGGCGGCTAAATCCAAGATGGCAGCTTTCACGATACATAAAGGTCAAGACCTTGCCGCGGAACCTATGTTCATAATATTCTTTAGACAGCTTGGCGTAGGCCAACATACATTTAAACAATGCGATTGGGGTCACAATATTATCTCGATTTCCACAGACCCTCCTTTTGGCCTATGCCAAGTGCTAAAACATTATTTCCTAATACTCTTAAAAATACTTGAAGGCATTATCATTCATAGGTTCCGCATCATTGTCTGAAATGTCAATAGCCATAAAGTTGTTCATAAGAACTTCTTGCAACATGAATTCTTTAGATGCTGTCTTCTGGGTATATATTCTACGCCCTATTGCGCTCATAACTTGGGCACAACATCCCCCTATCATTCCGCATATACTCGGGAGACATTGAAAACAGCAGCAAAGAAATAACAGAGTCCCTAAAATACCTAGAATAACAGAAAGCACCTTCCACCCCCAAAATCGTAGAGAATCCCAAAACCAAGTACTAAGGCTCCAGTCTCCTACAGGGATATGGACTTCAGAACTAAGAGTGTGTAAATTCTGAATTGCTTTGAATATTGTTGGTGAAGAATCTGGTATGAAAACACAGCATGCGGACCCCACTAATTTACATACTCCACCTCGTTCAGCTAAAATGACATCTAATGCCATTCGATTTTGAAGTGCTACCAATCTTATCGCCTTTTGCTCTAAGGTCATATTGTAAAGTATGTCCGTGGTCCGGTTGATTGTTTTCTCCAACACCCTCGCTAATCCCCTGATGTTTTCTGAATTTGCTATTTGTCCCCAGAAGGGAACTACTGATTTAGCTATATCCCCGAACACTTGTCCAGGGGTATCTCCATCATTATCCCATCGCGGGCGAGCCTTAGATACCTCTAAGGTACTGGCTATAAATACACCTGGTAACAATATCCCTAAATAACAAGTCCCCTGCCAATCCTTGGGCAGCCAGGGAAAAGCTAAACTACCACACACAAAATAAACCGGTCCCCCTACATACAAAGGCCTATTTTCCCCAGTCAAATTTACAATATTTATACAAGGCTCGAAATCTCCCATTGGCCTAGTGCCGTTTCTTTGCACACAGAAAGGGACAGAATCAGGACTATGATTTACAGAATAAGAAGGAGGTATGGCATCCTTATTGCCTATCGGAGCCATCTTGAAAGAAACTAGATTTTGAAAAGGAAAAGAAAGTTTATCAGACGGCCTAATAGAAGCGATATTAGGTCTACTCCTATTTGCGAAAAGCGAGCATCCCAGGGGAGTCAATTCACGTTTTTCAAATTCATTCAAATTAGTCCCATCGAAGTTCCCTGAGATGCTATCATTCCATCGGCCAAAAAAGAGTGCTCTAAGAGAGGCATAGCAAGAGGTTGTTAGAGGTAAGGGATGTATATACCATCCCAGTCCCTTGTTCCCATGTTGTGGTAAGTGAGTGCAGACCCAACAATTACTTCTATTAAAAATAGCATGCGTAGCATTCATCACTATCATCAAAGTGTTATTATAATATTTCTGTCTATGCCGAGAGTCCCTAGGGGACAGAGTGTGAAGGTGTACAAAGGGAGTCAAAACAGTTGGTACAATTTTGGTCGGTAACAGAGGCTTCAAAGGATGAATTTCTTCAAAGTACCAAAGTCCCACAGCAGCAGTTGCAAAACTAACAATAACCAAAACGAGAACACAACAGTACGTTTTCGGGGCCCAGGCACAGTGTCCATTGTTCAAATTGGTCACCTCCTTATCTAATAGTTCAATACGAGGAGCAACGGTGAAGGCGGCAGGCATCATGGTTATCCCGATCAACGACCCCAATGTTCGTTGCTGGCGGCACTTCGGCCGCGCGACTTCTTAGTCCTTTCCCAACCCTGGCCAACAGAACCCCCCCTTTTTCTTTGTTCCAAAAAAAACGGAAAGACGATAGTATTTCAATCACTCCTTTTTCTTCCAGATGCACGATACTCGTGCGGCGATTTTATTTGCGTGGTCGAAGGTTGTACCGGATGGTACCCAAGTTTGTTAAATCCGAAAGCAAAGTATTGTCGCTCCCTGAGGGGAGCGTCGTATCAGTAGCGACGGAAGTCGCAGAGCTCGAAACAAGGTTTTCCGGAAGTGATTGATCAAGGGAGTGCGGAGACAAAATGGACGGCTCCCCGAGCTCCTCAGGCTCAGAGAACTTCTCCGACGCACTCACAACGCTGCCTGCTACTCTGAGATCAGAGAGTGTAGCATCAGCGAGGGGTTCTGTTTCTTCTGTAACGTGTGGCGCCGGGTGAGGGATCTTCTTGATATGTGTTGCGTGTATCCAGTTCTTCTTTCCTGCCACCCGCACTGCCGTCCTGGTGACCAATAAAACCTGGTAGGGTCCCCGCCAGCGAGGCGCGAGACAGGAAGACCTTTCGTAGGCCTTTACCAGGACCCAGCTGCCGGGCAATATATCGTGTCCTGGGCCCGTAAACCGTACAGGTAAGGCAGCGTTCACCTGGTGGTAAATGAAATACAGATTTTTAGTCAATTGATTACAATAGTCTATGAGCAATACATTCTCCACATCCCTTAGGGCTTTAGGTTTAGGGAGACCCCAAATATTAGCAGGCCTTCCCATTACTACCTCGAATGGAGAGAGCCCAGTTCTAGTCTGGGGTGTGGTGCGCATAGCTAACAACACAATAGGTAAAGCATCTGGCCATTTTAATTTAGTATCGGCACATGTTTTTGCAAGTTTGTTTTTCAAAATACCATTGTGTCTTTCTACCAACCCCGCACTTTGAGGGTGCCTAGCTGAATGAAAACGTTTCTCTATCCCTAAGGCAACACATATTTGCAACATTACGGCTGCGATGAAGTGGGGGCCATTGTCCGACCAAATTATCCTCGGGAGCCCAAATCGAGGAAAG
The DNA here is from genome assembly GCF_040938575.1 of Ambystoma mexicanum. Taxonomy (NCBI): domain Eukaryota; kingdom Metazoa; phylum Chordata; class Amphibia; order Caudata; family Ambystomatidae; genus Ambystoma; species Ambystoma mexicanum. The sequence continues at coordinate 1,513,290,736 of NC_090922.1, forward strand.
TAGTCTTTTACCAAAATCTTTGCGGTGGTCATGGCGGTAGCATCTTTGACGGGGAAAGCCTCGACCCATTTGCTAAAAGCACAAATGATAACAAGAACATATTTCAAGTTATTACATCGCTCCATTTCAATAAAATCAAGGTGAATGGTTTCAAAGGGGACAGAGGGGGGCCCGAAACTTCCCCTTGGAGTCACTGTCCCTTTACCCACATTGTGCTGCAGGCAAATCATGCAATTTCTAACGTGTCGTTTTGCAGTTTCCAAAATTTTTTCATTCACCCAAACCTGCTGTAATATCTTCGCAATTTGCTGGGCACACACATGTGTTGGACCGTGTGCCATCGTAACCATTGCTAATACATAAGAATCAGGAAGCAACCATTTCCCGTCAGATGCGTCCACCCAACACCCTTCGTCATCCAATTTCCCCATGCCTTCAGCCCATTTCCTAGATTCTTCAACAGAGGCATCAGTCTGAATATCTCGCACAGACCCAATGCCTTCATCTATTATACAACCATCTCTCACTTCCCTCGATGTGTACATGTCTGTGCTAAGGTCTGTAGCTGTTTGTCTAGCTATCAAATCTGCAAAAGCATTTCCTCTTCCCACATTGTCTATGACCTTGCGATGTGCTGCACATTTCATGATTGCTAATTGTTCAGGGAGTGAGAGCGCTAAAAGTAGTTGTACTATTAAGGGACCATGCTGAATCTTGGTCCCGTGTGAGGTCAGAAACCCTCTTTCCGACCAAAGTTTTCTGAAATTGTGAGCCACCCCAAAGGCGTACTGACTATCCGTATAAATGTTAACTCTATGCCCTTGGGAGAGCTCACAAGCGCGGGTCAACGCTATAATCTCTGCGGCCTGCGCGGAGTTATGCGGAATCCTTTTAGTTTCTACGATCTTGTTCAAAGTAGTAACTGCATAAGCAGCTGTAGATGTGCCATTCTGAAGTTTAAAACAGGAGCCATCACAAAACAGCTCCCCTTCCGCATTCTCCAAAGGAGTATCTGAGAGGTCTATTCTGCCCTTTGTTTCTTGTTCGGTGGCATACAGGCAGTCATGTGATCCGTCATCGCCGCAAGCAGTAGTTTGCGGGAGAGGCAAAAGTTCAGCCGGATTGAGAACACAACACCTTTTAATTTGGATATGAGGAGCAAATAAAACTAATTCGTACCTTGTCAACCGGGCAGAAGTGAGGTGTTGTGTTTGAGTTTTATTCAATAGAATATCGACAGAGTGAGGTACCATCAAAATTAAATCGTGGCCTAGGACCATCCCCTCACTCTGTTTTACAGACGCAGCGGCAGCAGCAACAGCGCGCAGACATCGCGGCAAAGCGCATGCAACAGGATCGAGGGCGGAGGAATAATAGCCGCACGGCCTATTCTTCCCTCCATGTTCCTGTGTTAACACAGACAAAGCACATCCATTACATTCATGCACATACAACACAAAGGCCTTATCGTAATTTGGTGTACCCAGAACCGGTGCTGAACACAGCGCGGCTTTGAGAAGCTCAAATGATCGTTGATGTTCCGATTCCCATGGCAATGGCAGAGAAATGCCCTTCTTCGTCAAAGCCAACATCGGTTTTACCCCTAGGGCAAAGTTCGGGATCCACAGTCTACAGTAGGACGCCATCCCTATTAGGGCTCTGACTTCCTTCTGTGTTTTTGGGACAGACATGCCAGAAATGTGTTTTATTCGTTCAGGTGTCAATCTTCTCCCCTCCTTTGACAGGAGGTAGCCTAAATAGGCAACCTCCTGACAACAATATTGAAATTTCTTAAGTGAAGCTTTGTGACCATTTTCAGCTAGATGAACAAGCAACAATATAGTGCCTTCTTTACAAGCTTTCTCAGAGTCTGCAGCCAGGAGCAAATCATCTACATATTGAAGCAGCGTGCAAGTAGGTGGTAATTCAAGGGTGTCGAGCTGCTCTTTTAAGGCTCTACTATAGATACTAGGACTTTCAGTATACCCTTGAGGTGCCCTTGTGAATGTAAACGAGCGTCCACCCAAGGTGAACGCAAACAAATACCTGCTCTCCTCATGTATCGGAATACTAAAGAAGGCGTTTTTTAAATCTACGACACTAAAGTGTGTAGCCGTAGCAGGGATCATTGTTAAGATCGTTGTTACATCAGGCACGATTGGAAATTGTGGGGCTACCACCCTGTTAATAGCACGAAGATCTATTATAAACCGGTACGGAATTGCATTGTCGCCTTTCTTATATACTGGCAAGATCGGGCTATTACATAAGCTACCTGTAATCTCTTCGATCACTCCACGATGTACAAAATCGGAGACAATGCATTTCAGAGCGCGCTCTCCTTCAATTGAAATTTTATATTGCGGAATGCGCGGTAGCTTAACCCCATGTTTCACTATTATCTTAACAGGTTCGATGTGCAATATCCGACATCATTATCGTCTATTGCCCACAAACATTCTGGGACAATGTTGAATTCGGGAGGTAGAGGTCGGGTCAAGTATTGGGAGTTAAAGGGTTGCTGTGGTGAAACTGTTAATCTTATTCCGTCAGGAGAACAATGAATCACTGCATTCAGTTTCTTCAACAAATTCAACCCCAGCAAATTTTCTCCACAGTTTGAAGTAAGAAGAAAAGGGCACTGGTCTGTAAAAGGACCCAAAGAAACGGATACCGGCGCAGAAACCGGACAAACAGTTGGTATGCCAGAGAACCCTATAGAAACGTTTGTTTGCCCTGACAGTGGGATGTTTGGAACCCTCGAATGGTCGATGGAGCACTTTTGTGCTCCAGTGTCGATCAAGAACTGATGTTTTCTATTCCCCACCAATAATTCAACATAGGGGCCCTTCTTAATAACGGGAATAGGTAAAGGTTCCAAACACTGCTTCGGGCAATCCTAGTAAGGCAAAACTTCATCAAAGGGAAGTTCTTCAGAGAGATAGGCGGCGGAAGGGTGATCAAATATATTTCTCGAGTCCATACTCGGAGTCTGATTTTCCCGTGAAAAAGGTTGCTGGGGATCTTGTAGAAGCTGACCCCTATCAGGGCCCCCTGCTCCGGGGCGGCCCCTTGGTCGCCTACCCATACCTCCAAATGTGCCTCCTGACCTCTGACGAAGGGCAGGGCACTGCGCTCGCCAGTGACCTTCCTGGCGGCAATAAGCACACTCATTAATATTTATAGAATTTGGAGGGGTATTCCCTCTTGGAATGTACTGACCTCTAGCCTGTGTCGTACCTCCTCTGGGGTTCCTGACAATTTGCTGAAACAATACCTTAGTTTTTAGGTCACCCCTTCTTTTTTCGATTTTCTCTTTTTCATTATTAACCCGATTCTCGTAATACTGAGCCATATGCAAGACTTCTGACTGAGATTTTGCCTGCCAAGCGCTCTCTGAGGACATAATTTGTGACTGGATGTCGGGCAACAATCCACGCACAAATTTGTCCACAAACAACCTCTTCCCCGGCTCTGTACCTAAATCCTGTCCACTGAAGTCGGAGAACACCTGTTCCAATCTATTAAAGAATTCAGTAGTACCTTCAGTTTTCCCTTGGACGCAGGCCGTAAGCTTGTCCCAAATAATCCTTTTTTCTGGGATTATAGTTTTTAATTTAGCAACTATTCTATCGGGTAAAGTGAGTATTACCTGGGGTGGTTTCTCACCAGCTGGTCGTTCCCCATCTATTCTAATTAAGTTTACCCATGTATCCCCTAACCCCGGTACATCATCTATTGTTCGTACCTGTTTCCATACATCAACAGGTAAAAGCACTGGAAACAATAAATCCATGTCACTTAAGGTGAACACAGAAGACTGCAAGATGGATTCTATTTCTTTATAAAACCCTGTCGGGTTTTTCCTAATATCAGGGACTGATTGTCTAATCGTGTTCACTTCTTGTCGGGAGAATGGGACGTGAACAAACTGCGATACGTAATGTGCAGGGATATCCACCGCGGCAGCACCAGTCGCCGCGTTGGCGGGGATTTCTAATTTTGGGACAAGGGTCGGAGGGACCTCTCTCATAGGCAACTGAGATATAGGGACCTCCGACCGCTTACTAAGCAATAAGGCCAGATCGAGCGCTAAAGCAGCTGTAGAAGTGTCGGGCGAAAAAGTTCTTTTACAAATACCCAATAACTCTATGGGGCAACCAACCTTCTTCCTTATACATTCCTCCTGTAAGTGCTGTACCATCACTTGGATTACCTTCCTTTGCATCTCTACCGTGTATTGACTATATGTGTTATGCACCTCATCTGGCGGTATCGATGAATCCGAGATCCATCGAATCGCATCTCTAGTACAAATCCGTACTTCCTCAGGTGCTGATCTTCGGCACGAAAGGAACCGTTTCTGTGCATACATCCTGTCGTCCTCATCATCCTCGTTTTGTAACCTTTCAAAATCCCTCCTAAACTCAAACAATCTGTCAACATGTCCATATACTTTCTGCTCTGTATCCCTTGAAAGTGCCAAGGCATTCAGATCTCTCACCCCTTGTGGGAGATCCGAAGTCTGCAATCTACCCCACATTACACCTAAATGCATCCCCAGTCCTTCAATAAAAACGTTTTTCTCGGGAAAATCGTGCAAATTAGATAGTGTTGAAAGTACATCAGTTTGATCACCTTTTTCCATGCAATGTTTAGCCCAGGCAAACAGTTCCTGTTTCCTGCCCGCAGGAACAGTACTACGAGTCACAATTTTCGACCCTGCACCGGGATCTAATTTAGTGAACACGGGACTCCCCAGAATCGGAGGTGTAGGTGAACCTAACAAGGGTGCAGGGGAAAGAGGTAATGTAATAGACGAAACAGACAGAGGAGCGACAACCAAAGAACTAGGGGCAGTAGGCTGCGCAGGAGGAGTAGGAATAACGATAGGAGCAATAGCAGGAACGGGCAAGGTGCCCACAACGGGAGCATACGGAGGTGGCGCTGAAGAATCGGGCCTCCGTTCGTTTAATATTTTCTCGATAAACTCCTCGGAAACATGGAAATCTTTAGAGGGGTAAATTTTCTGGACCCCGAGCGAGAAAGCTCTATCCATCTTCTGGGTTTCATCTAATCGTTTTTCCTTGTCATACAACAATGCCTTTTCGGCATTCGTTTTATGACGTCGTGCATGTTTATCCCTACTTTTAAGCTGCTGTAATGCTTCCTTTTTCCAATTTTGTAACACATCAAAGGCTGCTGGCCTAGCCTTCTTTTTAAGCAAGATCTACTCTAAGTATTCAATACGGGGGATCTCAAAGCTACCATTGACTGGCCACTGAAATTCGGAGGCATTTCTGGTCCGTCTGTGCCAAATGTCATTAAATACAATACTACCAATGCCATACTTACAGTACATAGTACACGCCGGCGACCCCTCCTGTGGTGCCGGACGGCTAAATTCCAAAGATTGTCGATCGCTGCGGAACAGAACCCTAAAGCAGCTAGACAATTTCCCAGGCATTTCTCAAAAAATTGGTGTTACCTGGTCCAATAATTGTGTCTGCAGATACAATACGCCAAATTCAAATTGTCAGGGTTAAATTAAGAGCCGGGTCACGACTGCACCTGACCAAACCTAAGGAGGACCGTACGGTTTACAAAGGACTTTAACTAACAAATTTTACCTGCGTTCGGTGGTTTCGGCAAATCTGCCCGCCTCGGAATTGGACCCTCGTCAAGATGCCGTGTCAGACCGCACGACTATCGCCCAAGGATCGGATCGTGCAGCGCTGCCGAGGTATCGCGTCTCGATCGGTCGGGCCCGCAGAATCACACCGTCCGATCCCGATTCGATAGTCTGCGTCAACCTTCAATGATCCGGCATCAATCTTGAGGGTCCCTATTCGGGCGCCAACTGTGGAAACAGAGAAATTGACATGAGGCCGGGAAGCCAAAAAGGAAACACACCAACACAGGTTACAAAGGACATACAAAGCGCTTTATTTCAAAGTTACAAAGTTACCAAAGTCAATTGACATGCGAATAGCTATTCGGCCCTCTGACTAACACACGAACCTTCAACGTTAGGTTCGCACTGAAAGTGGGAGAGACCGATCATCGGGATGCTCGGGTTTTTATACATTTTGTACTGCATTGGCCAGCCCTCTTGTAAGTTAACCATTCTTAGAACAACGGCTAGGGTTCGTAGCCAGGTCGAACATGCAATTTCCATATATTAGATCGGTTTCGCTGATACAGTTACATATTTACACCTAGGTTAAACAGAGGACAGGGTCTTAGTTCATGACCCTAACAGGTAGCCTGCGGACATATTATTCATTCACGTGTGCGGAGGTCACCATAGCCGAAGTCTTACTCGAAATGTCATTCGGCCTCCATTTTGTGATTCGAGGTGACTTTCGCACGGCAAGGATACCTAAAATGGCGGCTAAATCCAAGATGGCAGCTTTCACGATACATAAAGGTCAAGACCTTGCCGCGGAACCTATGTTCATAATATTCTTTAGACAGCTTGGCGTAGGCCAACATACATTTAAAGAATGCGATTGGGGTCACAATATTATCTCGATTTCCACAATGCGTATTGTGCAAGCGTGATAATCTAGGCCGGCCCAGAGTGTGGCATGACCGTGATTTGTTGCTGAGATGGGGGGCCCCCTCAGCATGGCTCGCAGGGGGGCCCCCACATTTTGTGTTACGCCACTGGTATCCACCATGTGAATTGTTGCACTGGCTACGCAACTGTGAAGATTCATGTGTGGCCTCCTCTTTTTCATAGTCATTAATATAGTGTAATAAAACGTATCTGTCATTTTTAGAACCAAATTCCCGTTCCATTTTCACACCTAGTTTGCAAAAACGCTTCTCACTAAAACTTCTATAACTTCTAAAGATAGAAACGCAATTTCAACTCTCACTGATACCTAAGACCCTTAGCTACATCCACAACTAAAAACAGTGTACTTGACCCATTTTTCTCCAATATCGCATAGTAAAAGTTTGCAGAGAATTTGCAAAGTTCAAAAGTTTACACGTGTCTTTTTCCCATATCAAAGTGTTTCTTCCATCCCATTCTGATCTAAAGTGTGTACTGTTGCTTATTTTATAGCTCATGTGTGTTAGGACATGTGTAGTGTTGCTTCCCTCAGAATTTCTATCCATTTAAGCAGTTTTGCACCCTTTTGCATTATTTTACAAAGCAATTGTCTCCTGTCAGTTTAAAAGTGTCATTTTCCAAAAACGGTTTTCTCTCTTGTTTGGGGAGGGAAGATTGCATTTAAAACTCTAGACATTGTCTTTCATTCCTGAATACCTGCTGATTACTCACCTTTGTGTAGGATTGCTCATGTGTACTTCAGTACTTTGCAGGGGGAACCATTAACCTAAACGCTATCTGTTCACAAACCAAAACTGTTCTTACTCCTGTGTTTTCATTCTGCATTAGTATAAGTGAATTCAATTGCTTGAATTATTTTCTGAATTGTAGTATCACCGTTAGGTGATTGGTGCCCCATCTATATATACATATATATTAAACTCATGTGTGATTTGAATATTAAATAAATAAATACATCTTTACCTTTACAAACTAGCCTGATTCCTGGTTCAGTGTGACCTGCGGGGTATTTTGAGACGGGTGTGATATGAGTGGTATATCATTCAGAATATTGAACTTATAGACAAAAATAAATAAGGGTTTCATTGCACACTACATGCTAGGCGAGACCTGGGTGTGTGCCTGATTTAAATCCCTTGACAGCTTGGGGGCTTGTGCCGCGATTCTGAATTGAAATACCACCCGTGACAGTCTAATACAGCATACTAGCCTGCAGGGTACAGACACCTTGCTGTGTTGGGGCACTGTGCTACACTGTACAAACACCTCTCAAAAGAAATACTCTAAAAATTGGGCCTGTTTGCGAAAGTAAATTAACCCTGAAATAAGTCAGAAGGAAATTGATATTTCCGGAATGGCAATCCCAATAGAAATGAATATTGCGAGGGAACACTTCCTGCACAAACTGTCAGGGGTGAGTGGCCCGACCATGATGAACAGGTATGGCTAAAGGAAATAAAAGAACAAGTCACTGCCATAGACCTAAATAAATGGCAGGACAAGGGTCTATTACACCAAGCGGTTAGCAAACTGTACATGGCCCCAAAAATAAAAGAGGAGCAGTGTAAAATTGCCAAAATAGTGCCCTAACTCTACCTCCACACAGGAGTAATACAGGAAAAGTTTGCAGACAACATAGATCTGGCAAAGAAGCAAGGGGAAACACTGCAGAAAATCCAAACTACTCTGGACTCTGCAGAACAAAGGCTCCAGAAGAGCCAAGCATCAGAAAAAGTGGCTAGGCAGTATATTACCAAATTAAAGGAAAATCTGGCTCTCTTACAGCAAAAGAATGCAGAGCTAGACGCCCAAACACAGACCCTGAAAGATGAGTATTAGGAAAGGGTTGACATTTAAAACAGAATCAGCAGAAGCTGGCACAACAGTTAAATTACAACAGAGCATGTGCAGAAAAGATAGTCACATTACAGAACCACATAGAATCCTTGAAAGAGGAAAATAAATAAATAATACGTTAATTATTAAAGACATCTACTCTCAAGAGGAATTTGATGAGGAGCACCAGAAATCTAGTGCATTTAAAAAACAGAGGGATGACCTGGCTGAACAAAGGGGCACTCTAAGTCAGGAGAGGGACGCCTTAGGCCAGGAAGTCAGCCAAGTTAGAGGAAGGAGTTTAGTGAAGTTAAAACCAAATATGAAAAGCTACTAGAGCACACCAGGCGGGTGGAGGATGCTCTGGAAAAGAACACTCAGACCAATACTGACAAAACTCAGGAGGTGAGTCTCCTGCAGCAACAATTGGCCTCCAGGCAAGAAGCACAGAGAAACAATAAGGCTCTCTGTGAAAAGAATGATAGGCTCCACAAACAGAAGTCATGCAAGAGCTAATCATTGAGACCAGTAGGAGCGTCATAACTCCCTATCATAAAAATGCCAAGTATTCAGTTTGGGAGCACCTCCAGTTATACGAGCAAATAATGGATACTTTCCATTTGAAAGATAGCCAGAATTGCATTCAATATGTCAAATGGACATTTTCCCCTGAATACTCCAGCTTCTTTGCGGGGCTGGAGGATCAGAACCTCTCAAGATGGTCCACCAATAAGGCGGCCATCTTAAAACATATTTCTGTACATAGGAACCCCCAAGAGGCCCACAAGGCGGCCTACAACCTGCAATGTTGGGAAGATCAGGCCCCACAAGAATTTGTGCAAGAATTAAAATGTGCCTTTGCACAGATCACCAGGAGGGTGCGCCCAGAATGGTGCGCACAGACAGAGGGAGTTCATTAATACCTTCTTTCATGCACTCCGTAAATACATCATGACCCAGCTGGTGAGGGACTTTCACGAGAAGAGATCACTAGACCGGGTCATTGAACAGGCAACTCGTATTTATGAAGTGCAGAAACCAGTAGAGAATAAAAATACAAATAAAACCCCCAAACCAGCCAACAGCCCTGCTGCTGCTAACGTGGCAGAGGTGAAGGTTGCCCCCATTTTAGATCTGGAGATCAGCTGCACTGGTACTCTGCCGCTGCTAACGTGGCAGAGGTGAAGGTTGCCCCCATTTTAGATCTGGAGATCAGCTGCACTGGGACTCTGCCCAGTATACATCAGAAGATTCATACCGGTTGAAGCACCCATAACCAGACAACCCTGGGCAGCACGGTGCCCTATCAGACAGCCATACCAGCCGTTGATACGAAATGAGGAGTACCTACACACGGTCCACAAAGAGACCCCAAAAGCCTTAATGGAAGGCCAGTGGAAATGACACGGGGGCCTGAACAGACCCGTGAATGAAAAAAAGCAGCTATCGAAGATAACATGCCAGTGTGAGTAACTACGAAAATTAATGGAATAGACACAGAGAGGAGACAATGTTACAACGTGAGGAAACAGTGCTATTACACAAGATGGAAGCAATTGTCCTGTTAAACGTGTGTAAATAGGCTTGAAACTCAAGATGCTAAGAAATTGATACTGCTAGCAATGCTTAGAAGAAGATAGAGTGGCATACGCCAGCCATATATCTACCTCAATAAGGCACATTATACAAGTGCGACTCCATTTTGTAAAAGCAGAAATGTACCCAGGCGGCCTGAGGCCTGACAGGCCAAGTTTCAAAACCCAGCCAAAGGCAAGTGAAGGAGCAGAATCGAAACTCAACCAAGAGTGGCTCATGCCTAGGAAATCGAGATCAACCAGAGAAGGGGAGGAGAGCGTCAGCTCACAAGACTCCAACTTCAGAGCATACCAGCCTGCCTCATGAAGGTCAAGATAAGGGGGGCCCATGCAGGTGGCGAGGCTGAAATAGAATTAAATGCACTGAAAGCTGGAAACTGAAGCAGATTCATGGTGAACTAACACGTGACAAGCCAGGCGCGAAGAAGTACCATCGCCTGATGTCATCCAGGACCCAAGGATGCCATAACTTTTCCCGATAAGAGACTACAGTTTCGAGGCCATTCTTAGCCATCTAATTGACACATCACCCTAAAGCACTGATTGATGGAAGGGAGGCAGGGTGAAACTTGGGACACCAGGCACAGGGGTGTCCATTCTGCATGCTGCTAATTAAAAGTGGAAATTTATGTTTAGGGGTGTAACCTGCCCAATCACAATGGACCAAGTTATCTGGAGTCCTATAGATACTAGAACCAATAGGACGTCGTAGATGTAGTGACGTCTATCACACATGATGTAGAGGGATGGGTGTAGATGCCCACCCGATAAGAGTTATCCAATCCACATGCCCTATTATCATATACAGATATAATACCTAAACTTAAGTTACCTTTCCTAACCAATTATATTGCATGATGATTTTTTATAGAATTAGTAGTCAGTGATGATGGTTTTTGCCTATAAGAATTGCTGTTCAACTGAAGTTCGAGGAAGTCGGAGCGAGACAGGTGATCGCAATGATGCTGATTTCCATTTGTTTCTCTGTTTGATGTAATTGTCATTAAACAGACTTCCCTTTGCCAAATTACTGAGTCCTCATTATTGAGTCGTGTTGGAGTAAGTGAATCCTGCACCCCCTGTCCTCACATGGTGCAGCTATTTTGTCTTACAAGCTCTGGAGGGTGAGCGCTGACCTATGGGCCTGTCAGCGATTTCCTCTTCCCCAGAACACTGCCAACTCAGGAACCTTCCCTCTTAACTTTCTCCAGGAGGGCAGTAATTCCCCAAATGCCGGGTTGAGCTTCTTTCCCCGGTACCCATCAAACGTCAACCTCCAAAACAACCCTCCTTTCTTTCCCCACTTTCCTTAGCACAGATAGCCCAATCCGGGAGAGGGGAGGCCAAGGGTGGAGGGTTACCAGAACTATCCCAACCCAGGGTATTATGGGAGAAGAGACAGTTACCCTTCCCGTGATTCACCTACGATGGACCAGAGACCTCTGTACCAGCCAGAACGAGTGTCCCAACTGGAGGGCCAGGTCCAGAACTTGTCACCGGATATGGGTCACATGTTGAGGGCTCAGCAGAACCCTCAGATGAACATGGTGGCCCAGAACCCCTCAAATCAAGGGTCTGGTACTCCAGAGCAATGACGGGGAGAGAACCCTGACAAACCACCGGTTCCAAGGGAGGGTGCACAGGAGCAAGGGGGGTGTAAGGCCTTAGAGGAAGCTTCCTTTCCCCCTTGTGAAATGCCCCTGGAAACCCAGGAACCGGAACCAAAATCTCCTGCCCCTGAAAGTCTGCAACCTAAGGAACAGAGGGCGGGTAGGAGAAGTAAAGGGCCACAAAAGACCCATTTTGTGGAGGAGGTTAGAGTCTTCCAATTTGAAGGAGAGGGGTACTCAGAGGACTCTGTGAAAAGGATCTTCTCCTTCAGGGATGGAGGAACTCCTCCCAAAGAAAAATGGGTCCCGAGAGATCTTAATCAAGACTGGGTAAATGTGGGGACTGAGTTAAAACCGCTGATCATTGAACCCCAGAATGACCAGCCAGAAAATCACCTTGTCCAAACCAATTCTGGTGACTGCCTCCAAAAAGGGGGGAGGGCAGCCCCCAATCAGAAAAGGAGGAGCCCGGGACGCCTCAAATCACTGAGTGTGAAACTGTTGGTTCAGATTCCCAAACCACCCAATTTCATTCTGGGGACTGCCTCCTAGAAGGGGGGGGGGCAGTCCAGAACCAGAACAAGAAGAACCCCAAACCTCACCAACCACTTCTGTTGACTGCCTCCAGAAAGAGGCGGGCAGCCCAGAACTAGAACAAAGGGAGCCCGAAACTCCCCAAATAGTGGTGTGTCAAAATTCTTTGCCAGATTCCACGACTCCAACATCTTCTCTTGACCCAACTACCCCAGTGTCATACTCAGAAATAAGTCAATTGACCATTCAGTTTACCAAGAACACCCATTACCTTTGCCTATTGGAGGAGAAGGAAGGTAGATTCTACGCCTCCAGCCAAGTGCAATCGCGATGTGCAATTTCAGCACTGGTGGACACTGGATCCCAAGCAACTTTGCTGTCAGAGTATCTTTGTGCAGCTAAATTCAGGAAGGGGGGAGAGATGACACATTCCTCTCACCCCTCTTCCTGGACAGCTCCAGAACTTTGACGAAAAGGAAATTCCTGTTGAGGGGTCTGCAGAGCTGGAAACAAAAATTGGGCGACACAAAATGAAGCACCCGGTCCTAGTCATGGTGCCAGAGGGAACCCCCTGTCTTTTAGGGAATGACACCCTCCGTAGGCTGTCTCCCCTAATAGATTGTGTGAATAAGGTACTATGGACCCAGACTCATAGGCCAATTAAACTAAAACAAAGTGTCAACCATGTTAGTCTAAATGGCACATGACACATGGCTGAACATAAACCGGACCAAATTAAGTTCAACCTTCAAAACAATGACATACCCGATGTCACCATCATAGCTTAGGGACAACAACCTGGTGATGTGAACTCCTCTCTATTTCTGCAAATCAACCTTCCTTCCAGTCTCAAGTGGCATTCCACACTGGAAGGGGATAATCTAAAATTCTATACGAATTCACAATCAGAAATCCCAAGTCCATAGCCAAAATTGATATCAAACCAGCACAGAACGTAGCTGGCATTCTGAAGAAGGGTGAACAACTCTTCGTCCCGATTCAGTTAAATGACGGGAAGGATTCTGTCCTCTCCCAAGTGGACTTGAATAGCAAAGAAAGCTTCATCAGCGAAGTATTATTCAATAAACTCCCAAAAGACCAGACCTTACCCACCGTAGAGTCGATGGAGCCATGGGTACGGGACCTGGAAACGCCCCGCTCCAAACATCCTCTGCTTAGCAGTTGCATGATCCAAATTTCTAGAGATAAGTAAAGCATAGTACATAATTGTTGGGTCATGCAAGGTGTTCCTTCCGCCTTTTATATGAGTCGTCACCTCCTCAACCAACTTGAAATTAATTTGGACCCCATTTATTGCCAAGCCCGGTCCCAACTGGAGAGTAAATCTCAGGGTACTGGCAGACCTAAAGAACGCCTTCCAGTCAGCACTAGTGCTAGGGTCGGAAATGGAATTTCAGAAATGGTTGAGATGTCACCATCCCAGGCCTCACCTACAGAATCCACCGTCCCAGAGGTAACTTGCTGGCGGAAAGAGAGGTGGATACCCCTCCACCAGCTAAAGAGTGGCCATCCCAGCCCTACGTTGCAGCAAATAGAAGAGCCTACCGGAAACCCAGAGGGGGAAAATCCGGAGACCTAAAAAGAATTATTAAAGGTGCATTAATTACGTGTGAGGAAAGAGTGTTAAGACCATTGTTAAACATAAGCAGGGAATATTGTAAATTGTATTCAATGCATGCATCTGCCCCACTACACCCCTCGGGGAACAGTAGTGGGGACATTTCCATAACAGTGCTATGTTCAATTTTCTAGTACTGGAACTAAAAGCATGTAATCACCAAGGAGGACATCCTCGGGGACCGGGAGGAGAAACCCAAGAGATCCGGTGTGTTGCTCCACACTTTCAACCAGAACCAGCGAACGTGTCGCATCAATCGCTGATGGGAGAAGCAACCAGATTTCTTCACATGGACAGAAGAAAATAAAATCTCATGTGCCCGACTCCCCCATGACTGGACGTCACACTGAAGTCGAGGAGGGGGGTGGTGGGATAATTCAACCCATGCCAATGCTCCCTACTACACCCCTTTGCCAATGGGCGAAAACATCTGCCAAAAATGGAGGTTCTAACCCCTGTGCGCGCCAAATCTGCAAAACTGCACACGGTTCATAAACCACAAAAGAGCTGCACTCCCACACACACACAGGCAAAGTTGATGTCAAAGCAAAAACTCCCTGCAGGAGAATGCCAGTGAGTGCTGTTACAAGTTACATGAATCAAGGCCACAAAAGGGGGCTAAAATCCGAAAATGCCCTTAAATATAGCTTCCTAAACAATGGCAACCTTCAAAGTGTTGTTTGGTGCTAAATTCTGTCATCTTTCCAGTGAATTATTGGAAGGAAAAGTGTGCTGAAATCAAACATTCTATAGGCAGTCAGAGGAATCCAGGCATCAATGCCTAACAGCTGCTTAAGGACATTAGCTGTCAAACCCAGTTTAAACGTGTTTACTTTTTCCTAAAGAAGTGCAAAAGCCGCCTGTTTAAAGCATTTTTCTGTGAACGGCTTAATTCCTTTAAAATGTCAAAATCCATAATAAACTGTTCATTTATTTTATATCTTTTAAAGAAAAGATTGTAGGTGAATCTTACAATAACCCAATGGAAGTAACTGCTAAATTCTGATTGAGCAAGCGCCTAGCCTGGGAAGTTGACATCTCAGCTTGACAATCCCTTGAAAACAGGAAGCCTAATGGTTCCCGCATAATGACAACAAGCAGCACAATGAGGCTGCATTAGACATTTGTCTCTGGCTGAGCCAAGAACAAAGGACAGGCTAAGTATTGACCTCTGCTGGGAGGGGCAGGAGCTTCCCTCGCCAGGAAGGGGACACACCTCCTCGATCAAAAGACTGGACAGCTGCTGCCTGGGAAGGGGAGGTTACAAAGCAGAACTTTGATGTTAAATTCTTATTTATGATTAAAGTTTAAAACTCTTTAACTGTGCAACCGAAAGAAGTATAAATCTGAAAATTGGTAGACATTAAACTAATTTCAGATTTTTGATTTGAACAGATTGATGAAACCTGTACCCAATAAGGAACCAAAGATATGACAAAATTCTCATTATAGCAGAACGATTAATGTTGCAAACCCAAGATTTTATGTACATGGTCCACTGATAAGTGCCCACAGATGAACCAAATTAGAAATCATTAATCCAAACTGTTATGATTGAAATTGATAAAAATCAGTAGAATGAGAAAGACAGCTCACACAAAGATGGGGATTGAATGTGAATATAGACAATCAACAGCTTTTTTATAACCCTTAATCAAGATCACGTTCATTTACTTGTGACAGCGCCTCAATGCCCCTGGGTGGTAGTGCGCTATACAAATACAAATAAATAAATAAATATGAAATGGATGTGTCTGATTTTATAAGGGTACATAATCTTAGAAATGTACATTTGTGCAAAAGTTATGTTTTGGTAAAAATCAATGTGGGAGTTCATAAATCCCATCGTAAAGATGACAGCTCTGTTCTGACTGCCAAACAAAACAAATCACATGCCTGAAGCCACTCACAGCCGTGGGGTGTGTTTTGAAATTCTGCCCACATCATAAAGTTGGGGGATGGCATTTGATAGTATAAATATAGGAACTTCACAACACACACTGCTTCCAGATCCCATCCAGATTTCAGCGCATCACTTTGTTCCAGAACTCTTCATCTTGTTGCAGAACCAGACTTTAGCATTGCAGAACTCCTGCTAGCTAAACCCATTTTCAAAACATCCAAAACTTGAAAGAATAATTCAGATTCAGCTTAGTTTGCTACCATTAAGGCCCTGCCCGCTGAAACTTGCATCCTGTAATCTGCCGTGTCCAGCAACCAGACAGGCCCACCCAAATCCAGTCTGAGGTGCAGACCAGAATTGACCAGAACCGCGCCGTTGATCCAATCCCTCCAAAGGTGCCCTGCTGCCGGTAGACCTGGTCCGACCCAATGACCATAGCTGACGGTCCAATTTAATTACAAAGGACTGTAAGTATGAACAGGCAGAACAGTGACCCATAGTATATCTGCATTGTATCATTCCAATCTCAACCCATCCCATCTTTAAATTCAGAACTGTAGTATCGTTAGAATCCTTCTTGCACTGACGTTTCTCTCATCTGTGTTATAAAACCATAACTCCTTAGTGATTTTGAGTAACTAAAGTAAGTCCCAGAAATTGAGTATCCACCACGTGAATGGTTGCGCTGGCCACGTAACTTTGAAGTTTCATGTGTGGCATCCTCTTGTCATAGTCATTAATTTAGTGTAATAAAACATATCTGTCATTTTTAGAACCAAATTCCTATTCCATTTTCGCGCCAAGTTTGCAAAAACGCCTCTCACTAAAACCTCTATAACTTCTTCAAATTTAAAGATAGAAACGAAATGTCAACTCTCACTGACACCTACGACCCTTAGCTACATCCACATTCAGTGTATTTGACCCGTTTTTCTCCAATATCGCATAGTAAAAGTTTGCAGAGAATTTGCAAAGTTCAAAAGTGTACACGTGTCTTTTTTCCATATCAAAGTGCTTCTTCCATCCCATTCTGATCTAAAGTGTGTACTGTTGTTTATATTATAGCTCATGTGTGTTAGGACCTGTGTAGTGTTGCTTTCCTCAGAATTACTATCCATTTAAGCAGTTTTGCAACCTTTTGTATATTTTACAAAGCAATTGTCGCCTGTCAGTTTAAAAGTTTAATTTTCCAAAAAAGTGTTTCTCTCTTGTTTGGGGAGTGAAGATTGCATTTAAAACTCTACAAATTGTCTTTCATTCCTGAATACCTGCTGATTACTCACCTTTGTGTAGGATTGCTCATTTGTACTTCAGTACTTTGAAGGGGTAACCATTAACTTAAACGCTATCTGTTCACAAACCAAAACTGTTCTCTCTCCTGTGTTTCCATTCTACATTAGTATAAGTGAATTCAATTGCTTGACTTATTTTCTGAATTGTAGTGTCACTGTTAGATGAGTGCTGCCCCATCTATATATATATTAAACTCATGTGTGATTTGAATATTAAGTAAATACATACATCTTTACCTTTACAAACTAGAGAGACGGTTGTGTTATGAGTGGTATATCATTCAGAATATTGAATTTATAGACAAAAATAAATAAGGGTTTTATTGCACACTACATGCTAGGCGAGACCTGGGTGTGTGCCTGATTGAAATCCCATACAAATACAGACATGGATGCGGGGCGCCCTTACAAGGTTACTGTAGAACTCGAAGGTCTGCATGACTCCGAAGAGAACAGAAGATGATAATTCCTAAGTGTAAGATATATTTCTCTTAGATTAACTAGATAACAAAACAACCTTTGAAAGCCAGGTACCCATTAGTTAAAAGCGTAATAGTGCATGAGGAATGGGTCGACCAAGTTTCGAAGGGCGGAAGAGAGTAATAACACCAGTATTAAGATGAGCTAAAATCACAATAATAGAAGGGCAAAATAAGTCAAAACATGGTCTCCTCACATGTGACCTATAGTTGGAAAACACTGTCTACTCATTACCTCTAGACACACAGAGGCACCTGCCTTCATTCCCCACAGATTCTGAGAACAAGAGATGCCACACAAGGCCACGTTCAAAGCAAGATGCCCTGAGCTGTTGGCCTTGGAAATGAGCGATGGTGTCTTATTTAATTGGAAGAAGCAGCTCCTCGAGGTTGTTCCCCCCACCACGTTTTTGCTAATTTGCTGATGACCTGGCAAGTACTCAAGGTTGGTAAGGCCAATGCCAACCAATCAGAATTCCCAAAATGTCTTTTGGCGCCCCATTGCATATCTATTAAAGTGACTACACTAAGGATTCTCCTCAGACGTTGCAAGTAGGAGGCTGGGGAAGCAGTGCAGCTGTGACGGGGTGGGGGCGCGGTAGAAGGTTGCGCCAGAGGGGGAGAAAGGGCTGAGCGGAGCAATCAGTGATTGGCCAGATGTTCTTGAAGAGTAAAGTTTTACATGTACTTCCCGAAGTGAAGGATGGAGGGAGCCAAGATCTTATTTGAGTACCCCAATATGGAATGTAAATTTCGCTCCAAGCCAGGCACTGTACGATCGAGTAGTGCAATATCATGGTTGTAAGCCAGGTATGGGACTCGATAATATCACAAATTAGGTGGGCAATGTCTGGCTATTATTAATCCCCTATTCCTGTAATGTAGAAATTAAAATATAGGGGAGCCAATATGCACCCCTGTTTCAGCCCATCATATGCGTCAATAGCATTAGCACTAAATCTAACTCTGAACATTGTGTTTGTATATAGCAAGATTAGTAAATAAAGCATTCCAGTATCAATAGCCCATTAAGATATCTTTTTATGTAAGGTATGTATACCATTGAAGTCTGGGAAGTAGCCACATCCTCGCTCAATGAATCAATATGTTTAAGCAAAGGTCATTGTGTGTGGTCGATCGACCTGCCATGTGGCATCTGACCTGCCATGTGGCATCTCACATGGCCAATATGCTATGCCACTCGCATGGCTGGCAACACCCTTGAGCTTCTGATGTCAAGCAATTATCAGATTGCTTAAGAAAATCGAATCTGGATGTCGTGGTCAGACCACTTTGTGATCTGTTTTGCACTTACTCTGCCACACAGGATCCCTACTTGCCACACATCCCCCACAACCCTGCCAGACAAATCAACACATTGCAAAAACACTCAGTCCACCCGCCTTCTTCCCTTAGACACAACCCTCCATTGCACTGGGCAACACCATCTTCATCTAAACAAAAAACAAAATAGACTCCTAATGCAAACACCACCATAGACCATGGTGGAACAGTTCCCTCCTCTCTAGCAAGCATCAAGCCTAGGGAGAGCCTGGCAAAAGAACCCATCCCTCACCACCAGGGCTCCCCTCAAACACTTCCACAAAACAGCCAAATGCAATGCCAAAGCCACCCCCTACCTCTAAAAACTCCAGTCTCCCACCAGTCGTACACAGAACCATTTCAACATCGTCAAGTCTCTCTCCAAACCACCGTCCACACTTTCCACCTCTCCCCCGCTTTCCACTTCTGTATGAAACCCCCCCATCGACCACTACAGCAGCAAAATATACATCGAACAAGTCCTCCCTTCTGCTGTCCATATCTCAACCGACACAACCTCATCACCCTCGCAGACAAAACATATCCTGCACACTTCCTAGAAGACGCATGCCAACTTCAAGCCGCACCCAACTGCATCGCCACCCTTGCTCCACAATGATCCACCACCATCAAACGCCTGCCTCTCACATGGTAAATCCTCATGCACTCAAAACTGAACAAAATGTCCCCACTCCTCAACAAACCATGCCTTGACCCACCATTCCCTGAAACCTAACTCCTGTAAGCGGATTCAATTCAACACTATAGCTAAGTCAATGCCTAGTCTGGGATGCTGAGGGAAACCCTTAATGATATATTTTTATGTCCTTATATAACACCCCTCTCTTAGAATCCCCCTGACCCCACTGAGCCAAGAAGTAGGTTTGTTTTGCAAATTAAAAGGTTTATTTGAAAATTAAACAATATTTATATAAATATATCACTTTTATAATAAATTAATGTTTGATAGCACACTTGTGAAGATGATAGTGATCAGCAATGGATAATGTTACAGTGGTACACTCTTTTAGATGGCTTAGAAGTGATGTAGAGAGGATAAAGTAGCTGAGAATGCTTTTATGGCTTGAAAATGCAGTACAGAAAATAAACTTGAGATGACTTCAACAAAAGACAATGGCCCTCATTATGACCCTTGCGGAAATCAACCGACCGGACCGCCATAGCGTAAATAGCGTTTCCGCCATTGCACGATGGAGCAAAGTGCGGCTCATTCCGACCCATGGGGCACGAGCACCACGCCATGGCGGAAGTGCAAAGTCCGCGATGGCGGAAATGACCCCAAAACGGCCCACACCGCCGCCGTATGGCGCCCTAGGTGCAATACCGCCACCCATCTTAGCGGACACCGCAGTGAGCGCCAACCGGAAAGTACGGTGACCGTAAATATACGGAAACGGAAGTAAAAGCATGGTCCCGGAACGGGAAACATCACGCCGTACACCTATAAAACCACAAAATCCACACAACCATAAAAAATACTACCCTGAGACACATCCCAACCCGTCATCCACCCTAGTGAAACCAAGAAAAATGGGAAAAGTAGCGAAGAAAGCGTGCGACCGCAAGCGGCAGGTCCACTTCTCCCGTGAGGAACTCACGGTGCTCACGGAGACCCTCCAGGAGAATGCTGCCGTCGTCTTCTCCACGCAAATGACCAGGACGGCACTTGCGAACAAGAAGGCCATATGGGCCCTGGTGGCACAGCGTGTAAGTGCGGTGGGGACCGCACCCCGCAACCCACAGCAATGCAGAAAGCGATGGGACGACCTGCGGATACGCGTCCGTAGCATACTTTCTGCCAACCGCAACATTGCCACAGCTACCGGGGGAGGATCGGAATCACCCATCAAGTTGACCCCCTGGGAAGAAATCTGTGCCTCCACCATTGGAATGGAGAGCATAGAGGGAGTCGGAGGGATGGAGAAAGGAGTGCAGACATCCGAAGATTCAGGTAGGTGTCCCAAATAAAACAATGCCAAAACCACAATGTCCAATCATGTGAAGTACCACGTGCCCACATAGTGCAACAGGAACACATGTCCAGGAGAACGTCCACATACATAGGCCTGATAGCACACTTTAAAACTCACATCAAATACATAAATAATTAAAAATCCTAAAAACACCCTCTACACGTGCAGCAGGCACACCCTAACTGCAGGCTGCCAAACAACTGCACCCTCACTCCAGACACAAATGAAACCACCTCCAAGGCCCCGACCCAAATCACCCTCAGGTACCACCCCAATGCATGTGATACATTGCCATTCCAATTCCCACAGACCCATTAATAACGCTCGCCCTCCTTTACTCCACCACAGGGTCCGATCCAAACGACGAGCTCCAGGACACCCCTACCAGCACACCTGCAAAGAGGGCCAAGACCAACGGCCAAAGACCCTCCACCTCAGCTGCACGCATCAAGACACGGCAGCAGCACAAATCAAGTGACAGCACACAGGAGGGAACTCCAACAGGCACCCCAGCAGCCAGCATGCCCACAACACCACCACCACAGGTCCCCCCAATGGATGCCACAGTAGGCACTGCTTCTGGTGGCAGCAGCACCATAGGTGATACTGCATTAATGGCAGCATGCTCCGACACAGAAAACGGGGATGTCGAAGTTAGATCCATCCATGACCTGTCTCAATCCCCCTGTCTGTTCCATCCCGTACACCATGAGGATACCACGCAGGGGCACCCACAAGACGACGACTGGCCATCCCCCACAAGCCCTGTGGCAAGGCAACATGAGGTGATCAGCCCCTCTGTGACACCACCGCAAATGGCCATGGCCCAGCAGAGGCCACAGTCTCTCGACCAGTTAATCGTGCAACAGCAGCAACTGGCCACGCTCCTCAAGGACCATGCCGATGAATGTGGGGGCACTAAGGCAGACATAGAAACATCAACTGAGACACTGAGGGCAGAAATGGAGAGAAGTACAGAGACACTAAGGGCACAAATGGAGAGTAGCACCGAGAGCCTGAGAGTACAAATGGAGAGTAGCACCGAGAGCCTGAGAGTACAAATGGAGAGAAGCACCGAGAGCCTGAGGGGGGAACTGCATGCGACGTCCAAAGACGTATGTGCCGAACTTGCCGCAGTGCGCCGTGTGCTCACTGAGCTCTCACAAACCCTTAGGGACATGCATGGACGTGAGCAGGCAGAGACATCATCCGTTGCAAGTTCCGTCCAGGGCAGCCCCCAACGTAGATCTGGGAGGAACCTGCGCTCCACAGGCAGGGGTGCCCCTGATACCCGCAGAGGGGGCTTGCAATAGCGACAGCCCACTGACGATGAGCATCTTTGGACACTGGTGTTCGGGGGGGAGGTAGGAGGGTGGAGGGGGTGTGTTGGGCTCACTTGGGTGGCGGGTCGATAGGGTGTTTAACATGATATCACATATGCCATAAACAATGCACGATCATGCAATGAGATGTGTGGACATTGATCTTTGTGTACGAGGCCATTATAGGCGTACAGTCCATATTGTGCATGTCCCAGACACACACAGTGCCACGAGTCCCGTGTCCATGTATCAGCCACCAGGCGTGAGTGCTAGAAGCATGCATCTATGAGATGCTGACGAATGTCACGGCCCTCCTGTGCCTCGCAGACTCCTTGAGGTGCTGCCACATCCCCACCCTCATCATGACCATCATCAGGTGCTTGCAGTTCTGCGTCACGGGGCATGGGCACATTTCTACGTACGCACATGTTGTGGAGCATGACACATGCCATGACCATCTTTGCAACCTTCACATGGCGGTACAGGAGTGCCCCGCCAGACCTGCTGAGGCAGCGGAAACGAGTCTTCAGTAGGCCGAATGCCTGTTCTATGACTACACGGGTACGTGAGTGGGCATGGTTGTAGTCCTCCTCATGCTGGTCCCGTGGGTTCCGGACTGGTGTGAGGAGCCATCTCTTCAGTGGATACCCGGCATCACCTGTATGTGGACAGGAAAGGAATATTGAGGAATGCCATTGCTACGTACGCACCCCCCCCTTCCTGCCAGGTCATTGCCGCATCACATACCCCACATCATCATGCATGAAATGAGACTCACCGAGTAGCCAGGATCTGTTCCCTGCGTGTCGCTCCATGTAGCGTGGTATAGTAGAGTTCCTCAAGACCATAGAATCATGGGTTGATCCAGGGAATCTGGCACAACAATGTGTAATGATCCTGTTGGAGTCACACACCATTTGTACATTCAGGGAATGAAATTGTTTTCGGTTGCGGTACTGGGCCTCCATGGCATGTGGGACGACCAATTCCACATGGGTGCAGTCGATGGCACCAATGCAACCAGGTATGCCGGCAAGTGCATGGAATCCCACTTTTGTGTTCGTAATTTCCTGCTCCGAGCGTGGTAGAGAGATGTAGTCGTCTGCGTGCTTCAGGAGGGCATCGAGCACTTGCAATAGTGTCCGTGAGAACAGTGGCTGTGATATGCCATGCAACTGTCCGACTGTGTGCTGGTAGGTGCCTGTGGCCAGGAAGTGTAGTACAGACACCACCTTCAGTAGGGGTGGGATGGCGGTTGGGCTATCTATCATGCTGACAAGGTCAGCCTGTGTCATGTCCACAATGGTGGTTACGGTGTCCCGGTCCAAACGGTAGAGGGTGTGGATCTGCTCATCAGTGAGGTTGAACGGATGTGCTCGGAGGCGTGGGATTGCGGGCTGCCTGCGTGGTGGTAGTGGCTGTGCTGGCGGCCCTTGCTGGCCCTGCCTTGCCCTCCTCCTCCTCCTGCGTCTCCGCCGTGCGGCCGGTAGTAGTTGGTGTTCGTCTTCTTCTTGAAGTTGGAGTACTTGCAGTGCTATCAGGTCCCCCAGGGCCAACATGGCTAGTCCTGCCGGTAGCATTTCGGAGAGGGTGTGGTTGTGGGAGGAGACTGGGTGTGCAATTTATGTGTTTGCAGGCTGTATGGCCTCCACCTGTGGTGATTCATTCCACCTGTGCAAGCTGCACTCCCCTTTGGGCGAGCACGTCCCGCACACAACGCTGCAATTCGACGAATGGCATCTTGCTATTGCAATCATGTATTTGTACCCGATGGCAGTGTAACATTGGTTGATATGTTCATTCGGCTATGGTCCCATTGTTTCACATACAATCTTTGCAGTCGCGAACAGACTTGTGAAGGGTCAGTGGAACGTAGTACTCGAGTAACGGTGGACCCTCATGCAACACTGTACCGAGCTTCACCGACGGGCGGGGCGTTCCATTTGTGAGTGAAGGCAGTTGCCATTTTCACACACAGCCGCACTAGATGGATTAATTTGTGGTTTCAAGCGGCCACAGATGCCTTTTCGACGTGATGTTGCAAATGAGGAATTCGAAGGGCGGCACTTTCGGTTTTCAGCTAGCGGCGAGGAGATGCCCACAGGTCTGACTGCAAATATAACGTTCTATTGTTCAATGTCCTTGGGACAGGGGCCATGGCGAGGATGCAATGATTGATATGAATAGTATGGGATGCGCAATAGCGATGTGGGCGATGAGGCCGGACGTTCCCAAATACATGTTACTTCACAACACTGGAATAACGGGCTGGGGCACGGTGGATTTTGCAGGCTGCATAACGCACAGACTCAATGGAAATTTCACATGTTATGTGAGTATGGAAACAGGCGTTTTCATTACGGGATGAGGGTATGATGTATGGATGCATGGACAGATGATTTGATACAGAGTTTGCCATGTACAGGGCTTCTTGGAATCTATCCGCCTCCCCTGCGCTATGTGATGCAGGGCTGCCATAGTGGGGCCATCGTCTATCTGGCCTTGTTGAGCCCTCCCTGTCTCGACGCGCCTTCAGACACTTGTGTCTATGCACGTTACCAATCCCATCTGATGGATTCTGTTTTAACAGACGCATGCACAGGTACACTCGTTTGTGATAGTGTTTTCACCTCGATATAGATAGTTATGATTCGCAAGTGGTTTTTGGGTGGTGATGATCCTTTGGAGTGGGCTAGCATGCATATGGCTGTGGATTTGGTGTGATCATTGAAGTGAGTAATTCAAATGTAGTTCTGATGGCCATACTATTCTTTTTCATTTCATTTGGTTGACAGGTATCTCCTCCCCTTTTGCCACTGCCATCTGTATGCCACTCCTGCAGATGGATTTTACTCCCGACACCTGCTGCTTCGTGTTAATCAGTGGAGCAGCATTACGATCTTATGGGACGATCACCAATGGGCCACATGCCCTTACGCAGTACTAGTGGCTAGGAGCAACATTTCGGCCTTTCAGCTGGACTAGTGCCTCCCTATTGGGACGGCCCTGCGGTTCTAGGCGCTTCCATGTTGCCTTTTCGTACGGGAATGTAGCCCCTGTGTACCATGAAGGAACAGGGCGTCACACAAGAAGTAGCTGGTCATTTATTGCGGATGCAGCCCACGATAATGAAATATATTTTGGAGTTCATGGCCTAATGGCTGTATGGGCTTGGTGAATTTGTTGTGCATTAAATTTCTATTCTGATATGAACCGTGTAGCGTTCTTCTTTGCGAGTGATGTGGCATATTCCTATTTGGGGAGCGATGTATTGTGAGGAGATCTGCATTGGGTTCCAGCTTCGGAGTATAGTTGCGTGGTACTGTGCTGGGCGCGTTTGCCTACGGAGCCCAGTGAGGTCAGGGATAAGGGCTGCCATTATGACTGTTTTGATGATGTCATGCTCAGGGGCGGGGGATTAGCTTTTGTGTAACAGATGCCGGTCAGCCAGTTGGATTGGTGGAATGATGTGATTATCGGAATATTGCTGGTCACAGGTGCCTGTGTTTGCGTGCGTTTCTTGGTGGGAGACTGAGGTCATGTCCATTTCTATAGCTTCTGTATTCGTGCCATCTGTGCCCTGCAGCTCCCATTGGGCACTCTTGAGATTCATTTGTTCGTTGGCAGGCATGGATGACTTGTACATTTCACTGGTTGCATTGTGTGACTTCATTGCACCTACGGGGGGTTGTACAATGTGGCCAGGGAGCGGTGTACAAGCACTCAGTAGGGCCGTTTACGGTTGATTCGCGATGCCGTACTTCTCACCATGGCGGAATGGTACTTTCCGCCGTGCTTGATGGCGTTAGGTGCATGTCCGCTAGGGTCGGAATTCGCGTACCGTTGCGCCATGGTGGTAATTACGGTTTGGCATGGCGCGCGCGCGCTTGCTTGGTGCAGTTAGCGTTGGCGTTCACTACGGTGTCGCTAATGGCATCGTACTTTGCGGTGACGGGTCATGATCGCACCGAGCGCTATTCGATGGCGGTATTGCATTTCCGCCATCGTTTTTCGATTTCCGCCAGGGTCGTAATGAGGCCCAATGTAATCACTTTTCTTTGACAATTCACACCCCCCCGCCCCCTCTATGCAAGGTAAAGAGATGGGAGGAAAGCACACAGTTCTCAGGAATGCAATCAAATATCATTCAGATCCCCCTAGCAATCTTAGAGGAAAACAGGTAGGAGTTTTAAACACAGGCAAAATCCTTTTAAATGTGGTTGCAATTAAGTGAAAAATATGCTAAAAAGGCTTTTAATTCCCCATAGGGGGTTCAGGGTGAGTGAGAGATACTTTAAATTAATCCAGGATCACTTTAGCAATGCTCTATGAATGATTGTCAGGTTGCAAACAGATTTCAGCAAAGGAAAGCAAGGACAAATATTTTTACACGTGGCTGAAATTAAGCAAAATGTCAAATCGCGGCAAATTTAGACGCGTGCGTTAAATGCAATTACAGAGGCACTATAAGGAAGTCGGTTCTAGGCTCATTGGAAAGCTTAGAATCTTAGCTTTAAGATGACAGTTAAAACTCACTCCTAGCACAAACGGTTCCGGAGATACGGCCGATTTAGTAAAGGTAGTTTTTCGGATTTTAAATTTTAAAGCTCAGAATGACAGATGACAGTTTTCAGTTTTAAAGATGACAGAATGACACGATTCTAGGAGGCAGTTCTATTAGGCTAAAATAGTTTGGATTAGATTATTTTAAACTAAGAGATTGGTTTTGGCACAGTGCTAGCTGGGTACTCACACTAGATTTTGGACAGGAATGCGACTTCGTCACCGATCGGATCAGGATTGGCTGGACTTCTGCTAGCGGTTCTTCACAGCGATCTGGTCTCTGGTTCTCTCTGGTTCCAGATACAGCACTGCTTTCTGGATACTGCTACAGGTTCTTGCAAAAGTTCTTGGCAAAGAATTCAAACAGCACGCTTGAATTTTTGGTTGGATAGTTTGGTTGGTTTTGAGGCCTGCTGAAGAGGATTCAGCTTGTGGAGTCAGGCCTCTCTGCTACAAATTCTGGAGTTCATTTCTGGTCTCTGGAGATTGATGGATTCGAAGTCTGGATCTCTGGATGTGAAGTCTGAAGTCTCCCAGCAAAGCGTCCCGCAAGAGAGTGGAAAGTGAATGTCCCTACTTGGGTTCCAGTGGCTATTTTTATGTGTTTTGAAAATGGGTGTGTGCCTGGGCCTAGCTAAGCCTGCCCCTCTCACTTATCATTGGCCAAGCTTTCCTCTCTCCCTTGATTGGGGGAAAGAAATGGAGTGTCAGAGTGATGCTGTAGGTTTTATGGTCGGAGGAACCTCCCCTTGTCAAATTGCACACAAATCTATTTCTGACCCAAATACATATTTATCTATGTACCATTTTTCTAATATTATAGGTCCAGTTAACATATTTTCTGTAGCACCAAACCATCCGATCCCTGTCTTTGTACGATGTCGTGTCCACTTATGACAGAGTTCTCCCCTTTTCATCCAGATAACGACCTCTAAACCTTTCCAGATTTTACACAAATGTGCACCAGGGATATGGGTTTCAGATGATAAAGTGTCATATTTTTTAACATGCATACATTTGGAGTAACAACCTTTTTTTCTGCTACTATCCCCAAGAACATACCACAGGGTCCTAACACCTCTTAAAATGTGCACAGAAAAATCACAAGAATGATGATGTTATTTATATAATTTTTACAAGTCCGCACTATGAATTATCCATCTTTTTAAAATCATGCTCTGGCCCCAAAGGGGTGTGGTTTTCCAGAGTACATGGTGGAATTTCTGGTTTATCCACTTCCCCCAAGCTCAGCTTGCTCTCACAAGCACTGCCCCTCCCAGTTTCTCCCAAGAGGAAGCCATTTTACGACCCCCCCAATATAACATTTGCCTGAGCCAGGGACAGTGCTTTGTTTAGTTTCCTGTAGTCCCCAGGTGCTCCTCCCCTAATCCAATCAGAGAGGTGTCATTTTCTTTTGGCAGGGGCAGCAGGATGCAGCCAGGCCTTGGAAGATTTGTTGAGCCAGTTCAACTCCTGTCGGGGGTAGTTGTCAGGCAGAATTCAGCTAAATGTCACTTTAGTTCCCAGTTTTCTACATTCAAATCAAACTGACAATGTTTGCACATGTAGCTAGAATGCTGATTCTAAGTTCAAAACTATGACATTTAACAGTTGCAACCTATGTGACACTCACAAGTAGGTCACTCATTTATTCTAAACATTTCGATTTTAGTGGCTTTAAACCCAAATTCACTTAAGCTGCTGACATCCCCAGCTATTTTTTTATATATACATTAAATAATTACTTCCTTCAAGTCATTTCAGAATATGGTTTTACATTGTATCCACCTCTTAGCAAGTCTTTCCTTGGCCTGGTTTGGGTTCATTTGTTTAGTTTTACACAAATGTCTGGTGGTTTTAAAACGCCGGCTTTCTGATAGTGGTGAGCACCAGTATTGCATCCATTTTTGACATTAAGAAAATGAATTCTCCACAGTTCTGGGTTGCTTTTGGCAATCAGCATTGCCATTTCCAATGGTTTCAGGCTACTGTGTGTGTAGCCCAATGGTGGTTTTAGGCAGTGCCTTCCTGTGCTCACAACATAGGCATAAATGGGTGGCAGCCTATTATTCATGTTTTCCCTGTGCACTCTCTGGGGAGTTCTGGCCATCATGATGTTTTCAATGCCAGTAATGCACAGTTTTATGGTAGGGCTTGGATACCTCACCAGATTTAGTCAAATCCCAACCCCAACAACCCAACAACACATCTCCAGAGACAACCTCCTCAACCATTTCCAGTCTGGCTTTTGTCCTGGCTACAACGAACCTCATCACTGACTGACAAATGACACACAGCCCTACTCCTCAACCACCCTGCGGTCTTCATCAACCACACCATTCACCTCAACAACCTTTCCCACAGGATGAAACTCTCCGGTACGACCCTCCATTGGTATTCTCATCCACATTCACTTTGTCATATGCTAGGGCGATCAGACATCCCAGTTTTGCCAAGGCTGTCACTAATGTTGACCCTTCATACCCTGGCACTTCATCCCAAGAGGTTTTTTAATTTAAAAATTCCATCCTGATTTGGGGGAAAGGGATGCAGGCAACAATTAAAAGGTAAATTAACAATACACTGCACTCAGAATGTTGCCATGGCAGGAGAGGCTCAAACCTCCGATTTTACAGGCACCAGCCTCATGCATTAACTAATTGTGCCACCAGAAAAGTTGCTAAGTGACTGGAAAGCAAGGCTTGTAACATGTATTAGAGCAAAAGGTCTGTTTTTTTAATGTTTTTATCCATGGTCAAAACTGGCATGTTAAATGCAGGAGCAGGGCTGGAAATACACACGGGATTAGGCGGGCAGGGGGTGGCGGGAGGTCTTTTGGCAGAGTGGGGAATGCTGGCTTGGGTGAGGGGCTGTGAGGGAGGGTATTGCTTCTTTTATGATGTTGGCCATCCTGGTTTTCATCTTTAAAATCCGGTCACCCTAATACAGGCCCTCTTTTTATCCGGATCCCACCCAGTCAAGTATGGGGTACCGCAACGATCCTGCCTGTCTCTGCTCCTCTTCAACCTAAAAGGCAGAATCCCTTAGACAGACTCTTACCAAACTGTGGGGTGCATTTACAGGCCCGAAACAGAAATCCCTGTCACCTGAAAAGCTGCATTAAACATCGGCACCATAAATGGTTGGGCTTGGCTTTCCCCCGGCAAATGTGTGGCAAGCATTTGAACATTGCACCAAGAACGGCTCTGCATTTGCTTTTATTCCATCTGAATGACAAGAGTTAAACATTTCATCAAAAACGGTCCTGTGTTGCTCTGAATTCATCTACAGATTCAAGGCTTCTTTGATACTGCAGTTCCCGCTCCCAGGTGCCTCTCCGGGGGGTGGTTTGCTCTACCGTCTACCTTCCCTGGTGCCTCATGATACGAACAAACGTGTGTTGCCTTTGGGAGTATATACTGCTGCATGGGATTAGAGTTGTGGTGGGTGTGCTGGAATGGTCAGTGCAAGGGGGTCAAATGGGTATCAGCACGAAAGGGATTGGGGTTGGGCTGGTTGACCCTGGTGGGGTGGGGCCTGAGAGGGCACAGGCAGTTTAATGTAGATGGATGGGCACTTTTGCTAAGGCCTGCCTGTCTCATTCTTCGGAAAATATACTAAACATTTACAACATTAAACGGCTGGACGTCTGTGAGAACAAGGCTTGTGCGGAGCGGGCCTGGGGTGTAGATGGCTTGGTCCCTCTCAGTGAGATGCTGGGGGTGTGAGAGCTGCAATTTTGCAGGGTGTTGGTTTTTGGGCCTAGCAAAAGATGGCGTCTGGCCTAATACAAAATGGTGTCTCATTGCAGGGACATATGTGATGTTGTTCATCTAGTTCTCTATGGTATGCAATGCATGAATGTACTGTGAGGGTGTGGGTGTCTCCCCCCTTGGCTTTAAACATGGTTTATTGACTGCAGTTGTGGCGAGGGGGCTGGGATAGGACCATCTCCTTCCCAAAATCATGCTCAGGTTGGTGAAGGGAACCTGCCGAGATAAGAGCCACACCTGTCTCTGCTGCAATCCGCCCAGAGCAGTAAAAGGATCCTGCTGAGATGCTGGCCACCACCCTCAGCTTCATGATGTCCACGCTGGCAGAAGAAGCCCACTGAGATACCAGGCCACCCCCTCGACTACATCAGGCCCACTCTGGTTTAGGGACCCTGCAGCGGTACCTGCCACCCCCTCCCTCCCACAGCCTCACTACATCAAGCCCACCATGGCCATCGAAACCTACTCAGATACAAGCCCGCAACTCAGCGATATCATGCACATGTTGGTGAACGGAACCTGCCGAGATAAGAGCCACCATAGTCTCTTCCCTTTCACGCTCTGTGTAGTAGGAGGAGCCTGCTGAGAAACTGGCCACCACCCTGCACTTCATGATGCCCGCACTGGCAGAAGAAGCCCACTGAGATACCAGGCCACCCCTCGACTACATCAGGTCCACCCTGGGTTAAGGACCCTGCGGAGGTACCTATCTCATTACATCAAGCCCACCATGGCCATAGAAACCTACTCAGATACGAGCCCACCTTCAGCGATATCATGCTCAGGTTGGTGAAGGAAACCTGCCAAGATAAGAGCCACACCTGTCTCTGCTCCATCACGCCCAGAGCAGTAAGAGGATCCTGCTGAGACGCTGGCCGAGACCCTCAGCTTCATGATGTCCACGCTGGCAGAAGAAGCCCACTGAGAAACCAGGCCACCCCTCGACTACATCAGGTCCACCCTGGTTTAGGGACCCTGCATAGGTAACTGCCACCCCCGCAGCCTCACTACATCAAGCCGTCCATGGCCATAGAAACCTACTCAGATACGAGGCCTCCCCTCAGCGATCCAGCTGTCCTCAATCAAGAAGCTAGCAAACACCTGATCAAGACCTTCCCAGGCTTGTTTAGAACCGTAAATCATTAACTTGGTCTTCCCAGCCTTCAGATATAGCCAGTTTGAGGACATCCCGTTTTTTATGATCCAGTAAATAGTGTTAAGTTACTCCTGATCCTCTGCATAATTCTCACTGATCTCCATGGACAGCTGGAAATCACCCGCAAAATGAGTAAAAAGAGGCCTTGTTTTTCTAACTCCCCACACAGAGGTGAATGTATATGTTGAAGAGCAATGGGGACAGGCTTGCCCTCTGAGGAACTCAACCAACAGTAATTTCCACCTCGGACAAGGTATCTCTCCAGTGAACCCTGGATCTATGGCCCTCCAAGACTGATTACATCCATCTAACCAAATCCTCGAAGACGCCCCTCATAGCCGCCAATCTCTCCAATAAGATATTATGGCCCAGTAGATCGAAGGCTGCCGATAGATCGAGTAAAATCAGCAGCCCCAATCTACTTCCTTTCAACATTGTCGATATCTGTGTTTGTAAGTCGATTAAGGCACTTTCTGTGCCTTGAAAACATCGAAAACCTGACTGATTCTTATGGCGAGTGCTTGCGGCTTCCATGTGTGATTGGAGCTGTATAGTCTGGTATACCTTATCAACCAATTTCATAAAGAACAGAGTGTTGGTAATAGGTCACCAATTTGCTGCATCATTAGGATCTAAGCACGCTTTTTTCAGAAGAGGGGTCACCGCCACATCTTTAATCGATTGCAGAATAGTGCAGTGTGTAAAAGAAGCATTAAAACAATATGCACAGATATGGGGCAAAAATATTCTGGTTTTCTCGAATTATCTTTGATGGCAAAAGGTCCCCAGGATGAAAAGTGGGGTGGATGACTTTCAGGGTATTTTTGATTTCGATGGTGGATAGCTTTGAGAAACTGAAACCAATGGGTGGGGTCCCCTGGTTTTGATCCCTGAGATCAGGCATCAGGCTATCAACCTCCTTATCTAATTGCCCATTTCCAGGATTAACCACTGCTGAAGACGGTTTCTGACCATCCAGCTCTTCCCTGATCTTATTCTGGACGGGCAGGAGCTTGTCTGAGAAGGCCCTTTGGACTCTTGCACGGTCATCCTTATTTGGATTTATGGTCTGATTGAGAACTCTGGGTTTTCCCCATGATCTGAAAAGTTTAAAGAGTTTCTTGGTTTGTTTCCCTGCCCTATTTATCTGGTCATTATATTGACTACATTTGGCTTCAGTGATCTTGTCTTTGTACTCTCTCGCTTTGTGTTTCCATACTGCCTTATTTGTTAGGTTTTATCTTTGAGCCAGGTATGCTCTGCTTGCCTCTTATACCATGCCCTCTCTGACTGTAGAATCCTGCTGAGATAGGCCTGCACAGATACCAGCCACCCAAAGGCTGCATCATGCTGTCTGCTCAGAATGGCCTGCTGAGATACCAGCTACCCGCTCAGTTGCATCACGCATACCCGGACTGAAACAGCCTGCTGAGATGCCACCCACCTGCCAAGCCACATCACACATCTGGCTGCAGAAGGCCTGCTGAAATACCAGCCACCCACAGGGTTACATTATGGCCTCTATGACTGTAGAAGCCTGCTGGCTGAGATACCAGTCACCCACAGAGCTACATCATGCCCACTCTGACTTTAGAAGGCTGCTGAAATAACGGCCACCCAGAGGGCTACATCATGCTCACTCTGACTGTAGAAGTCTGACCTGATACAAGTCACCCATAGGGCTTCATCATGTACGCTTTACTGGTAGAGTCTGCTGAAATATCAGCCACCCACAGGGCTACGTCATGCCCCCTCTGACGGTAGAATCCTGCTGAGATGCCAGCCACCCACAGGGCATCTTCATGCCCACTCTGACTGCAAATAACCTGCTGAGATACCAGAAATCCACAGGGTTACATCATTCCCACTGTGACTGTAGAGGCCTGCTGAGATACCAGCCACCCACACGGCTGCATCATGCCCACTCAGACTGTAGAAACCTTCTGAGATACCAGCCACCCACAGGGTTAAATCATGCCCACTGTTACTGTAGAAGCCTGTCTCGTGCAGAAGGGATGTGGCCTAGCAGTTTGGGCTTGACCGCCCCTTTTGGGGTGGGGCCAAGCCTGATTTGCATATGGTCTTTCCCTTCTGTAATGGCTTGGCAGGTGAAGAACGGTGGTCTGGAGGGTTGCCCAGAGCATTGCCAGTGGTTAAGATTAATTCTAAACCTTCCAGCCATCACCTCTTTGTTTTTGCAAAGCCTGCTGAGATACCAGCCACCCACATGACTACATCATGCCCAATCTGACTGTAGAAGCCTGCTAAGTTACCAGCCACCCACAGGGCTACATCATTCCTAATGTGACTGTAGAAGCCTGCTGAGATACCAGCCACCCACAGGGCTACATCATGCCCACTCTGACTGCAGAAACCTGCTGAGTTACCAGTCAGATTATAGGGTTACATCATGCCCACTGTTACTGTAGAAGCCTGCTCTGATACCAGTCACCCACATGGCTACATCATGTCCACTCTGACTGCAGAAACCTGCTGAGTTACCAGTCAGATTATAGGGTTACATCATGCCCACTGTTACTGTAGAAGCCTGCTCTGATACCAGTCACCCACATGGCTACATCATGCCCACTCTGACTGCAGAAACCTGCTGAGTTACCAGTCAGATTATAGGGTTACATCATGCCCACTGTTACTGTAGAAGCCTGCTCGGATACCAGTCACCCACATGGCTACATCATGCCCGCTTTGGCTGCTGGAGTCTGCTGAGATATCAGCCCCCCGCCTGGCTGCATCATGCCTGCTTTGGCTGCTGGAGTCTGCTGAAATATCAGCCCCCCGCCCGGCTGCATCACGCCTGCTTTGACTGCTGGTGTCTGCTGAGATATCAGCCCCCTGCCCGGCTGCATCACACCCGTTTTGGCTGCTAAGAAATCTATCACACCCACTTTGGCTGCTGGAGTCCGCTGAGATGCCAGCCACCCGCCCGCTGCATCACCCCCGCTGTGGCTGCTGGAGTCTGCTGAGATACCAGCCACCCACAGGGCTGCATCAAGCCTGCTTTGGCTGCTGGAGTCTGCTGAGATGCCAGCCACCCGCCCGGCTGCATCACGCCTGCTTTGGCTGCTGGTGTCTGCTGAGATATCAGCCCCCCACCCAGCTGCATCACGCCTGCTTTGACTGCTAGAGTCCGCTGAGATATCAGCCCCCTGCCCAGCTGCATCACGCCCGCTTTGGCTGCTGGTGTCTGCTGAGATGCCAGCCACCCGCCCGGCTGCATCACGCCCGCTTTGGCTGCTGGATCTGATGAGATGCCAGCCACCCGCCCGGCTGCATCATGCCCGCTTTGGCTGCTGGAGTCTGCTGAGATACCAGCCACCCACAGGGCTACATCACACCCGCTTTGGCTGCTGGAGTCTGCTGAGATGCCAGCCACCCGCCCGGCTGCATCACGCATGCTTTGGCTGCAGGAGTCTGCTGAGATGCCAGCCACCTGCTCGGCTTCATCACGCCCGCTTTGGCTGCTGTAGTCTGCTGAGATGCCAGCCACCCGCCTGGCTGCATCACGCATGCTTTGGCTGCTGGAGTCTGCTGAGATGCCAGCCATCCACGCGGCTGCATCTGGACTGCTTTGGCTGCTGAAGTCTGCTGAGATATCAGCCACTCGCCCGGCTACATCATGCCCGCTTTGGCTGCTGGAGTCTGCTGAGATGCCAGCCCCCCCCCCGCGCGGCTGCATCACGCCCGCTTTGGCTGCTGGAGTCTGCTGAGATATCAGTCCCCCGCCCGGCTGCATCACGCCTGCTTTGGCTGCTGGAGACTGCTGACATATCAGCCCCCCGTGCGGCTGCATCACGCATGCTTTGGCTGCTGGAGTCTGCTGAGATGCCAGCCCCCCGCGCCTGCTGCATCATTCCCGCTTTGGCTGCTGGAGTCTGCTGAGATGCCAGCTACCCACCCGGCTGCATCACGCCCGCTTTGCCTGCTGGGCTGGAGTCTGCTGAGATGCCAGCCCCCAACCCGGCTGCATCACGCCTGCTTTGGCTGCTGGAGACTGCTGACATATCAGCCCCCCGTGCGGCTGCATCACGCATGCTTTGGCTGCTGGAGTCTGCTGAGATGCCAGCCACCGGCCCGGCTGCATCACGCCCGCTTTGGCTGCTGGAGTCTGCTGAGATGCCAGCCCCCCGCGCGGCTGCATCACGCCTCCCGCGCAGAAAGGCCTGCGATATGGATCAGGAAAGTGTGGTTTCCTATTTCCATACTATCCGGGACAGGCTCTTAAGATGCATTTGCATTAAAAATGCATGCTGGAAATGGGGGCGAAAGAGCCAGGATTGATAACAGCCTTCTCCTGAGGAGGTTCCATTATTGGAAACCGCGAGGGGCACGAGGATCTGCCAAGACCAGGGGAGGAGGACACGGCCTGCCCACCACAGACACTCACATTCCCGTCCAGGAGCTGGGCAGAGCTCGGCAGTGCCACCTGCTGACTACAAGAAGGTTCTGTCTGCCTCAATGGAGAGGGCGTGTGTCTGCCTTGGGCGTGTTCCTGGTAAATACAGCATGCCAGTGCATCCGGTCTACACACACTAACACACACACACACATGCACACAGGGCTGGACTGGCCTATAGGGAACTCGGGGGATTTCCCGGCAGACCTCTGCACCCTGGGCAAGGCTGGAATGGCCTACAGGGAACTCGAGAGATTTCCGGGTTGGGCCTCTGCACCCATGGCCTCTTTTGTGTGGTATTTCCAAATGTTCTCTTAGGAAAAAGGTTGTACTTGCTGAAAATGTGTAATATGGGGTCACTTTGAAAATGATTTCAAAGGCCTCTTTTGGCTCCCAATTCAAGGCTGCCTGCACTTACACGCGCACACACAGACACACGTACAGGGCACAAATGCACACACACTCAGGCCCACAAGCTCATGCACGCTCACACACTGCCTTCCACAGGCGAGGTGATGAGCTGCTGAACCTGTGCGAACCCAAAGTGGAAAGTGCAGACTCCCCCAGACTCCTCTATCACGTTATCATACTTGTGAGGGTCTAGCTGACATGCAGCCTCCCAATGAGCAGGCAAATCAGCGCACAG
The DNA here is from genome assembly GCF_040938575.1 of Ambystoma mexicanum. Taxonomy (NCBI): domain Eukaryota; kingdom Metazoa; phylum Chordata; class Amphibia; order Caudata; family Ambystomatidae; genus Ambystoma; species Ambystoma mexicanum. The sequence continues at coordinate 1,513,327,398 of NC_090922.1, forward strand.
TGAGAAAGGGGCACATAAGAGTGCATGCCCATGGGGCAGTTTCATTCCCCATGCGTGGATTCTTGTGGGGGCTTAATAGAGCCCCTGGGGGGCGAGGAGAGCACGGGTCTCTGCCCCGTCCTGCCCGGATTGTCGTTGCCGCACCTGCACCGCCGGCGGGAGCCCTGGGACGGCGTTTGGAGTTCCTTTCCATCCCACCCACCTTGCTGGCCCCGTAAGAAAGGGGACCGCCTCCGCGTAACGCCCCCAGAGAAGGGTGTGGTGGGGAGGGCACAGGGCCTCACCACCATGTGTTGTGGATTATGTATGGATCATTGCTAACTGTGTATTCAAGAAACCTCACGTTTTGGAGTGCATTGATGTTTGCTGTGAAATTTAAATGTGGCCGGTTTTGGCAGCCAAAAAGATACGTGCCACGTGTGTTCGCTCTTCTCCAAGGCATGTCCCCCTGCTGAGCCCATAGAAACTCAGTCATCTCTCTCTCAGACACACACGCATGTCTTCATGCACGGGTTCATACACACGCATGTCTTCATGCACGGGTTCATACACACGTGCGTCCACGCATACTGATCATAGGCTGAGTAGTGTGGGTTCCCCCCCTGCTATTGCCTCTGTTGTGGTGAGCCCTGCCCCCTGAATGAATACACAACCGCTTTGTTTGTGGAAATAAAACATGGCCGTAGGCCTTTTATTATATACAAATGATGGCACTGTAACTGGTTCTGGCTGCTGTACAGTACAATACCACTTTTTTGGGCCCCTCGTGTCCAGGGGTTGGGATGCCCCCCTTCCTTTGGCCTCCCTTCCGATGTCCTGTGGCATCCTTTCCTGGACACGTGCCGCCGCTGCCTACGACTTTTTCTTCTTGTACCGTGTACCGTTAGCAGTACTTGGTGCTCCTGTTCCGGTTTTCTTCTTTTCTTTTTCTTGCAGGGTGGGTTGGGTGGAGAACGAAGCCTTTTCCGCTTTTAACCAGGGGCTGGGAGCTTACCCGATCGAGGTGAGCTCCTACCTGGTTGTGTTTTGCTCCTTCTTCTCCGTGGTCTTTTATACACCCTCCACCTTTTGTTGTGGTGATTCTTTGGGGCGCCGGTGTCCCTTCCTGTCCCCCCACCCCCCTGTTACTTTCGCACCTTGCTCTGCCTGCCTTGTGTCACCGTTTGGTTGCTCTGCGGGTGGGGGCGCCGCTCAGGCCGCCCCTCCCTTCTGTTTTCCCGCCTGTTAGGAGGATCCCCCACCCTGCGCCTAACCCCCCAGGCCCTCCATCGTGCCGCACGTTGTGCAGCGCGGGGCCTGGGGCATAGGCTGAGTAGTGTGGGTTCCCCCCCTGCTATTGCCTCTGTTGTGGTGAGCCCTGCCCCCTGAATGAATACACAACCGCTTTGTTTGTGGAAATAAAACATGGCCGTAGGCCTTTTATTATATACAAATGATGGCACTGTAACTGGTTCTGGCTGCTGTACAGTACAATACCACTTTTTTGGGCCCCTCGTGTCCAGGGGTTGGGATGCCCCCCTTCCTTTGGCCTCCCTTCCGATGTCCTGTGGCATCCTTTCCTGGACACGTGCCGCCACACCTGAGGGGTTGGTAGCCTAGACCCCTCAGGTCCCCCCAAAATAGTGAACCTGCCGCCCCCTTAGTTGCAGCCCTGTGCCGCTAATGCCTGGAAAATGTTGTCTGTGAATCTACCCCAGCCTTTGTTTGACAAGTGTACACCGTCCTGGTGGAACCAGTCGGGGTCGTTCTGTGATAGCCCGTGTTTAATGTATTGGAGTCCCGTGCTCTTGCAGTATTTCTCTATCCCCTTGTTCAGCTTTTTACGTGCTGTTTCGATGGCCTGCCTCCTGCGCGCCCCGTGCCAGATTCTGCGAGTTATGATTTCTGACATAAATATTTTCGTTTTTCCCCAGCAGTGTGCTATTGCCCTTAATGATTCGCATATGTCGTGCATTAACGCCCCCCGGTTTATGTTGACTAAATCATTCCCCCCGAGGTGGATGACTAAGTACTCGGGTGGGTCCCTGAACCCAATCAGGTCTGAAAGCCTGTCGTGTATGTCCTCCCAATGCATCCCTGGGAGGCCCCACCATGAAGTGATAGTCTTTTTGAAATGCAACGTCCCTCTGTAATCCTCGATCCATCTGCCTGCTCTTGTCACGAATGAGTGGCCAACTATCCATGCCGATTTGTAGGGTGTTATGTCTGCGTGGGGAATGAAAGATGAATCATACCATGTTCACTCGCACATACCTCTTGAAACATTGTGATTTCCAACCCCCAATTCCCTTCACTCCCTCTGCCCCCAAGCCGCCTGCCCATGCAGATGTGGCTGCACCTATTCTGAAGGAGTGGGTACCGAATTCTGCCTTGTCCCATCCTGCCCTGGCTATAGTTTTTTTCAGTACCGCTTGGAATTGATACCTGCTTAGGGGCTTGCCGTCCCTATGTATCAATAGCTGGCCCCCTACGTCTGGCCGGACTGAGAGGAATTGATGTGTGATGCACCTTGGGCAGTGTTCCCTTTCTTTTATACAGTTTAGCTCTATTGTCCGCCCCCTCCCCACCTGGTCTGTTTTGGATTTTCTTAAGAATATTGCCATCCCTTCTGCCCTTATGCATATGTCTGTTTTTGCTAAGCCGTCCTCTGCCGTTGTGCTTCGCGCTACTAACTCCCCAACCCTTAGTGCCCCGTAATATGCCAAAGCAAATGCTGCCCTAAACAATTTTACCTCATAGCTGCTGTTGCATGTGCTGTGCAATAATTTTAGCAGTAGTATCATTTTTCCAAAGTTCAGAGGCCTCCTGCTGTCGGGTGTCTTTCCCTCTAATCTTGCCCACCCTTTCATTGCGTATCTTATTCGTGAGTTGGTTGTTGGATCCGCTATCCCGGCCACTTTCGCTGTATATGCTATTGCCGCTAGGTGTGCTGCCGCCCAACTTTTCCTCCTTCCTTGTGAAAAAGCGCTTCCCACAAAATCGCATAACATTCCCACTGTGATGCCCCCGATTGTTTTAGCTCCTGTTAATACTAACACATTCTTTACATGTTTTTTGTATTGCTCACCGGTTTTGTATGTTATGGCGTTCCTGGCCAATCTCTCTACCGTCTGTTCCTGTGGTTCCTCTTCCGAGTCAACCTTGTAGTTGACCGTGTTTCCTCCCATTCTTCCAGCGGTACCCATGCCTTCCTTGGCGTGGGCGTTCTTTCCTTTCTTGCATCCGGCCGCAGCTCTCTGAACCTGTCCCACTGAAAGCGAGATAAGGCGTCAGCGACCGTGTTAGCTTCACCTGTGATATGCCTTGCCTTTATATTAACATTATTTTTAAGGCAATTTAGTGTTATAACCCTCATTATTTCCAGCACTAGTGGGCAAGAGGCGCTCCCGTTGTTTATGACATGCACCACCGCCATGTTGTCTGACCACACTTTTAAATCTTTGCATCTCAACTCTGTTTCCCATGCGCATAGCGCTACCCATATTGGGAATATTTCCAACAGTGTAATATTGGCAGTCCATTCTGCTCTTTGCCAACTTTCTGGCCATTCTTCGGCACACCATTCCACCCCTAGAATTGCGCCGAACCCAAACCCCCCGGCTGCATCTGTGAATAGCACTCTTTCGTTTTCTTCGTTCATAGGTGTGCGCCATATTACTGTGCCGTTGAATGTTTTTAGGAATTCTGCCCATACCTCCATGTCTCTTTTTATACCTTCCCCAATTCTCACCCTATGGTGTCCTTCTCTGGCTCCCCTTGTTCTCAGCTCTAACCTTCTCTGGAATATTTTTCCTTGTGGTATGATTCTTCCTGCGAAGTTCAGTTTTCCTGCCATCGATTGTAGCTCCTTCACGGTGGCCTTGTTTTTCCCTCTTAGGCCCTTGATTTTGCACAGTAGGTCTGCTACTTTTTCTTTTGGGATCCTGCATTCCCCCATTCGTGAGTCTATCTCTATGCCTAGGAATTGTATTGTTTGTGTTGGGCCTGTGGTTTTCTCCTCGGCTAATGGGAAACCCCATTCTTTAGCTAATGCTATGAATTTCTGCAGTGTATTCCGGCACTGATTTGAGCCATGTGGCCCTACAAATAGGAAATCGTCTAGGTAGTGTACTACTTGCGCCCCCTCGTCCTCTTTTGTCAGTGCCCACTGCAAGAATGAGCTTACTTTTTCAAAATAAGCACATGAGATGGCGCAGCCCATTGGGAGGCATCTGTCCACAAAGTATTCGCCCTCCCACTGCATACATAGCCACCTCTGGGACTCTTCTCTCACTGGTAGTAGCCGGAATGCTGATTTTATGTCCGCTTTGGCCATCCATGCCCCCTTTCCTGCTTTTCTTACTAGGTGTACGGCTTCCATAAAGTCTGAGTAACTTACTGCTACTGCCTCTTTGTTGATCCCGTCATTAACTGAGGTCCCTGTTGGGTATGATAGATGGTGGATCAATCTGAACTCGCCTGCCTCCTTTTTGGGAACCAGCCCCAGTGGTGAACATATATACTCTCTGAACGGGGGGGAGCTGTAAGGGCCTCTTATTCTTCCTAGCTCGACTTCCTTGCTGATTTTATTGGTCACCAGCTCTTTGTTCTCTAGTGCTGATCTCAGATTTTTCGGTATGTCTGTCGACCCGTGTCCTTTGAAAGGGATCTCAAAACCCTCCTGGAACCCTTGTCTGATTGTCTCTGCCACTTCTTGGTCTGGAAATACCTGTAGCCATCTCTCCATTGCTTCCAGTTTTACTGGAGTGGCCCCTTTCCCGTTTACCCTCCTAGTTTCGCTTCTCTGGCCCCCTGTATTTATTGTGTGTGGACCTTGTGCATTTGATGGTCGCATGCTCCCCCCCACAATTCTCGCATTTATGATTGAATCTGCACTTCTTCCCCCAGCTGCATAATACTCCTTTTTCGAAATTCCTGCATTGGCCTGGCTGTGTTCTTGAACCCCCATTTTCGCCCCTGCCACCCCCTTGCGCTGTCGGTGGTAAGTTGCTCTGCCAGCTTCTTTGTGCCTCGTATTGCCTGCTCCGAAAGCTCTGCTCGCTTGCCCTGTCGCGGCTACCTTCGAACCTCCTGCTGGTGAATCTGTAATCTCTCCTGTAATCATTGTAACCAGATTGCCTCCTGTAGTAGCTAGTTGCATTAGGTTGGTCCCTGCTGTCCCACTTCTCTTTTAATACATTGAAAATATATAGGTTGTAATTCTCCTCGTCCCACCCAATATCTGGGAAGCAATCCATCTCTTTCCTAAACTCATGGTCATATTCTTTCCATGCGTCCCCCCCAAATGCTTTGTACACCTTTAGCACGCTCTGCTGATAAGTGACCAGCGATGGGCCGTCTTCTGGAAACTTCTGTAAAATGATGGATGACATTATTTGAAATGCCGCTGTCCAGTTGTCAAAATTTCTGGCTACTGCTGACCTTTTCAATAGCCCTTTTTCGTCCTCCTTCATGTCCTCTTTTGCTACGTCGTGCCCCCTTTTCTGTACGTCTAGTAATGTGAATATGTCTATTAATTCTTTCCGCCATATTTTTTCCTTAATTTTGTCGCTAATGTGCCATGCTTGCGCTTTCAGGGAACGCCCCTGTGCGTCCTTACCTATCGTGGGTCTTCCATATTTTGTCATGTTTTTGGCTGGTTCATTGACTAATGCTGTGGTAGGCTCATCTGAAGAGTTTGGGCTGTGGGGTAGCTCCGTTGTAGGAGGGTTTGCCCCATTGTCCGCTGGCCCCTGCCCCCCTGTCCCCTTACCCCCACCTGTCTTGTCCTCTTTGCCCCTTCCTCTTCCTATTACCCCTTTTTTCTTTACCCAGGCTCGCAAGTGGTCTCTTTCTTCGTCATCACTACTTTCCTCCCACTCTGATCCCATGCCGTCCTGCCCTTCATTTTTACCCCTTTTTGCTCTGGGCGATTTACCCTGGGCCTTCATGCATTCTACATTTGCATTTAATACTTTTATCATTTTGTTAATGCTGTTGCTCAATTTTACGATACCTTTGTTTTTCTGTTTCTTCTTAGGCCTCTCCGGTTCCTGCGGCTCTTCGCCTGTTCCTCTTGACCTTTTTTGACCTTGGGGTAACTCCTCTATCTCATCGCTGTCCGTGGAATCCTCCAGCAGCAGGGGCGACATTGCCCTAGCCCTTTCCTCTTTCTGCATGACCTCCAGGACCCATTTGGCTCCGTAGTCTTTTTCTGCCTTTTTGGCCCATGCGCTGAACTCCTGCGCTCTTCTCAATTTTTCTTCCATTCCTCTCCCGATCGAGGTGAGCTCCTACCTGGTTGTGTTTTGCTCCTTCTTCTCCGTGGTCTTTTATACACCCTCCACCTTTTGTTGTGGTGATTCTTTGGGGCGCCGGTGTCCCTTCCTGTCCCCCCACCCCCCTGTTACTTTCGCACCTTGCTCTGCCTGCCTTGTGTCACCGTTTGGTTGCTCTGCGGGTGGGGGCGCCGCTCAGGCCGCCCCTCCCTTCTGTTTTCCCGCCTGTTAGGAGGATCCCCCACCCTGCGCCTAACCCCCCAGGCCCTCCATCGTGCCGCACGTTGTGCAGCGCGGGGCCTGGGGCACACTTCTCGCACTGTCACATCTCCCATGCCCTTTGTAACACCAACATGCACACAATGACACTTGCGCACTGTCATGTCCAGTCCAGTTTTCGGCACATGACCATGCAGAGGAATTCAGCACATTTCCTAGCGATGCCAACTGAGGGCTGAGGCGCACAGGCAGTGAGGGCTGAGGCGCACAGGCAGTGAGTGCATTGCCCGCAATCACACAATATGGTCAAGCAGGGATGCTGGGATTTAAATGTAGGTTGCTGGATGCAGAGCTGGAAATAAAGTCACTGTACAATATCTGCTCCCCTTACAAATACACAGCCTGACGCAATGACCGGCGTGCAGGAGACATGCATTCACTGCCATGCACACGCAGTTTTACACACACTCCACCCACAGGTACACAGAAGCGTGTACGTGTTGAGGTGGAGGGTGTGCTGCCTCTGTGTCCTCATAGTTTTATGCCAAATGGTGTTTGCCTTTAAAATGACAACATTAATGAAGAGGTCCTCTGGACGTCCTCGGCCCTCTTCCCTCGCCCCAAGCATCTTATACTGGCAGTAGTACCCGTCCATTTTTTGTGGAGAAGACCACGGCTGACTTCCGAGTGCCATAGATCACATCAGAAGGGCCCAGGGCCATGGTGCACCTCATTAATAAAAGTACTGACCACGTGGCCCCGGAGCACTGCCTGAGCAGCGTAGATTGCATAAGCAGACGCTCAGTTTGATCCTGGGCGGCTTCACACATATGCCAGTTCGTTGAGCAACCTCAAATGGTAGGGATTGTTGGCTTGATAGGCTCGGAAGCAGGGAGTGGACCCCTACAATTACTGCGGTCCCACTGAATAGGGCGCAAGCACTTCAGGAAGGTTGGACTATTGGGGTGCTGCAGTAACTACCATCCCCTCCAGCAACGGGACGCCACCAGTGGGAGGTGTCAGATCGTGACTTCATCTGACTTTCTCAGAAGTTGTGACACTTCCTCGTTAGAAGTTTACCTGCCAGCCAAAATATGGCTAATAGACTTCCAGCTGTGGCCCAAACTCCTGTCCGCTCTCCCACGCGGCTGACGTCAACGCTGGATTCCAGACCCGGGTTCCAGAGGTCCCAGCGTGCACCCTGGCCTTGGCATCCGGCCATGACAAGCAGTGGTCGGAGTGTAAAACACAAAGTTGTGGAACTATGTTCCTGTTGGCCCTGCCCCTTTTCTGCCCACTCCCCACTCATTGCCACCCCCCACCCCCTAAATCAAACCCCATACCAGGTCCTTCCTTTCCTCCACTCCACCCTGCAATGCTGTGTTTGACAACAGTTCTAGCCAGACTGAAAAAACACAGTGCAAGAAAATGCATTTAAATGACCAGCATTAGTGTGTCAGTGTACCCCACAGCATGCAGCTTTCTGCAGCCTCCCGCCCCCTCCTTCCAATCACCCACCATTCCCACCTCCTAAGGGGCATGCCGATGTCTATAGCCATGCGCCTTCCTCCCACTGCAGCACCTACAGCAATGCACATGGCGATCACTGTCCAGCTGGGCCTTTTGGCTGGTTGGGAATGTGCCACCAATGCAGGCATGCACGATTGTGCAGTCACATGTTACAGCGGCTGGTCATCAGCGAGGCTCAAGATCCAAGCCAAAAAGAAAAACAGTTGTCCCTCCTGGAAAGGTGACTTGGGTTACATAGGAAGCCGCCATGGAATGCCCCGAGAGGTAACGGAACGTCGTACCCTTTAGTTCCCGAACACTTCGACCTCTGCATGCGAGGCAGTGAGAAACAACGCCCCCTCCATTACAACACTCAAAGGCATGTCTTTACCAAGCCGGAAAACAAACAAGGAGAAAAGGGGAGTAGGCCTCGTCATGCGATCCGCCAGCAACCTGAATAAAATACCCACACACCTGTCAGCAGCCCTTTCACTCCTGCACCTATGGAAGCAGATGAAGGAACCCAAATAATGGCTCCTAGGGTACCAGGCGCGGATTTGACATCTTTCTATCTTACAATGTTCCCATCAGTGCCCAGAACTCTCTGGTGCCCCTTCATTCTTCCACTAGCCCACAAAGAGACACCTAAGTGGCTTGGTCCAAGAAGCGAGAGGGTGTCAGTATTTCAATAATTTCTCAGTATATATACAGCTTTTTTAATAAATTGCCTGTACAGAGTATAGGACTCTTGCACACACAGTATGCCCCAAGTTCTGATTACAAGTCTTGCTTTGTAGAAATGGCCAATTGTCTTTCAGCAATCATAAAGAGTTTAATTGTTGCAGTGATCGGTTTTGTATGCCCTCACAATTTCCCCAAGTATGTAGACTAAGGCACTGACCAGCACTATAAACTGTCCAAGATCACACAGTTTTGGTGATGTGAAGACGCCAGGATTAATCTCCTGATGCCACATTTCACATCTTCTCCAACACCATTTCTGCAGTTTGGAAAAGGATGAGTGGACCAGAAGAAATTGTTAGGAGGGCCAAGCATGAGCGGTGGGGTTTTGGAAGGAGGGGCTTGTCTATGCTAGGTTTGCATATGTTTGTCCTCTTCTGTAAAGGCACAGCAGGCTGAAAATTGATGGTTTGTGGATATGACCAATGAAGGCGCCGTTTCCCAACACAATATAAAAAAAAATAAAAAATGAAGTTCGCACTCCTGTAGGGAATAAGACCAGGAGATGGATTGCAAGTTGAACAAAGTTTATATCAATAAAGTTGTGCACACAGAGAACTCTGCTGCCCGGAGAGCGCTCTGCCAAACATTACACGGGCAGCACATTATAAGGACAAAAATCGTCATTGATGACATCATGTTACTAATACACAATTGTACGATATGATTGGGTTGGGTTATCAGCACTATATAGAAATGTAGGCGCTGACCGCTTAGGATTGGCTGTCGCTTGGGCATCATTCCCACAGCACGTGGGTCAGCTGGGCTCCTCTTCACAAGGTGAAGGTCAAACTTCGTTCACGAGATGACACATTTCTAACTAATCTACACTACACAATGACCATTGGCATGCAAAGAGTAATGTTAGACATGGAGTTGTTAGTCTAATGGAGGAAGCATAAAATGTGGATCGATATACGTGCTTTCCGACCCCTGCTTTTATGGGGGCACGGGTACCTTGTGCCCTCGTTTCAGATGTCTTATCTTCAAGACCTTTATTTGTGAGTTGTTCTCCCTGGTGCCTCACGATTCAAACTAGTGGATAGATGGGTGTTGGTTTTACAGAAGGATATATGGTCACGCAGGATTAGGCATATGGTGGGCAGTTGATGGAGATCCGGAGGGGAAGGGTCATCCAGCATTTACTTCAAAGTGGGAGAGAGGAATGTTGGCAAAGGGTCTGGAAGCTGTAACTTCTAAAGGTGGGGGTCGAGGTGGCACAGGCAGGGCTGTGGAGACGAATGGGCACGCAGGCCAGGGCTTGCTCTGGTCACACACAGGGCAATGAGCTCAGAGGAAGAAAGAAGGCTACTGAGTATTTGCAACACTACACAGCCAAGCGCTTCCGTGAGAAATGGACCTGAGTAGAGCTGCTAGGGGGAGAAGGGGCTGGTTGGGCTCACTGTGCGTGGTGCTGGGTAAGGGAGAGATTTTTTTTGTGAAATCATTACACGGCCTAGAAAAGGATGATGTTTTAGGACAGCACAAAATGGAGTCTGAATGTCTCCCAGAATGGCTCTGTTTACCGTCTTTTTGTACAATTTTCTTTAAGGCCAAATTATTAGAATCGGTAAACAAACATGGGCTGCGCCTCCCTCCATTCGGGTAAACATGAGATCCACTTCATGCGGGAGTGCCGGGGAAGGGGATCAGAAAAGACCTTTCCATCCTTACACCAGAGAGATGCCAGTGGTTATGATTTATTCAACACTATCAAAACATCCCTTTTTACTTTCGCACAAGTCACTTTAAATGAGACTGGTTTGCGAGGCATGGGCCTTGCATTTGTTGTGTCTAAATCTGCACTCACTGCTGACATGGGATGAGTTTGCAACCTGTCTGGGTTTACTTGGTGTATTTTGTAGATGAAATGTGACCTAGCAGTATGGGCTGGCAGCTACTTTTGGGTAGGATGAAGCCCCTCCTGCAATGACACAGTAGGATTGAAATCCATTCTTTGGAGGTTGCGCTGAGAAATGCCAGTGGTTATGATTTTTTTAAAAAATCCCATTCATAGATCTAAAGTTTTGAGAAATTCTTACGTTCAACCATACTTGGATGTGAGCAATTATTTTGAAAATTCCCATGGAGCTAGCTCAAAGAGAACATGCTCTCTAAATAGTCAAAACTGCCTTCCCAATAGGTTTTAGACTTCAATAACACGTAATATTTATTTATCCAGGTTATTGTTCCTGGACAAAGGGCATAAAGCTTTATGCTACCTGAGAAACTGACAAAATGGCCTGTCGCCTGCTCCAATGGCAATACCGTTTCTCCATCCACTCCAGGATAAGGGCCCATATACAAGCTGCATCTCTGGGTCTACCAACAATGCGGACTAACTGTTCAAAATCTGTAAGAAATTTGCCAATTCTACTGCAGTCTCCACTTCTCTTCCATCTCAGGCCCTCTGTACTGCACTGGCCTCCCATTTCACAGCCAAAACCCATGGCATCCTGCCCTCACTCTCCTCTACCCCCTTCCATACTCCCCCACCTGCTTTGAGGCCTCTCTTGCCCCCCTTCTCCATCCACATACTATCCTCCTTTTCTCCCATTGCACCGAATTAGTTCTCTAGAGTTAACCGCCCTATGAAAGTCTCTTCCAAACAGGTGCTCCTCTGCTCCTCCAGAACTGTCAAGGACATGTCCTATCTTGCTCCAGCCTTGGCTGATTTCTGTAACCATTAGTTTGCCTCTGGCTCCATCCCTCTATCCCTCAGGCATTCACTTGTGCAACCTCACCTTAAAAAGCTATGTGCCGACCGCTCCTGCCCGGCTAACTACCTCTCTATCTTTACTACCCCTTTCTAGGGCAAACTCTTGGAGAAGTTGGTCATCGTTCAACTAATCCACCACACTGAATCTGTTAGCTGTCTCCACGGCCACCAGTCTGGCTTCAGAGCCGCAAGAGGCATAGAAACTGCTTTCCTGAACACCCGTGAAAACTTGCTCTCAAACCTCAACTCCAACTTGTCCTGGGAGGATAGCTCAGCGGCAACATGCTCGTCTTGGAAGCAAGACGACACAAGCAACACAGGTTCGATCCCTGGGTCTGCACTTAGAAACCTCTGGATATTTAAGCGGTTCTACGTGATTTTGCCGACCTATTTTTGGTCGTGGTACTTTTCATCGCCGGATTATACATCCCACCCCCAGACCCCCGCCTTACTATTATAATAATACCCCAACCCCCAACAAAACACCCCCCAAAATAAAAAAATAAAAGAAACGGGGTTTCTGGCGATGTAAAGTCCGGCGATGAAAAGTAGCACGACCAAAAATAGGTCGGCGAAATGCGTGTATACCATATAAGCGTGTTATCAATACGAAACTAAGACAAACAACTACACAACTAAAAACAAAGAATTCCTCTAACAGCACTTCAATGACCGCGGGCTGTGTGAGCGCTTTAAAAATGGCAAAAAAACCCTCTCCTTCTGTTCTCATCCTCTGTGATCTGTCCTCTGCCTTTTTTCGACACTGTCAATCATGCCACTCTCTTAAGCTGACTCTGTGATACTTTGGGCATCATGGATTGGGCCTGGCTTGACTGAACTCTTTCCTTTTGAATCGACCCTCCAAGGTTCAGATGTGCCCTTTGCTCTCATCTACCTCACTCTCTGCCTACAGCATCCCACATGGCTATTTCCTCTTGCCATGGCTCTTTAATATTTAACTTGTCTCTTGTGCCCACCTGATCTCCTCATTTCCATTGTTATGAGGATGACACTCAGCTCTCCTTTAAGCTTCCTTCCTCTACCTCCTCTCCTCCTTCTCTCATTCCCGATTGTCTGACAACTATTCAGGCATGGTGGCCTCCAAATGATCTCTGTCTTAATGCCTATGAGACCAAGATCCTTCTCATCAGAATTCCCCTGCCCCCCTCCTTCCCTCCTACTCTCTGGCCACCCTCCTTGGACCACTCCCCTCACCCTCTTTTGAGGCAAAAAGCCTGGGTGTCATCTTCAACTCCACTCTCTCCTTCCCACCTCCTATTGCTGACCGTGCCCCTTTGAGCTTCACCTCCTCAGAAGCATTCTCCCTTTCCTTACCTGAGAAACTCAAGAGGCCTCACTACAAACGTGCTTGTCCGTAAACAACGTTGCCAGTAAGCTTACCGGCACCGTTGTTTCCAGACCAGCAAAGTACAAGTCTGCAGGCAGGTTGCCTGGTGGGTGGAGCGGCACCCGCCAGCTGACTTTATTGGAAGCCATTCCCATTGAGTCCTAAGGGACTAAAATGGGAATGGGAACTAACAATTACTGCCGCCTGAATTAATGCCCCGGTTATTCCGGCAAGTCAGGCGGTGGTAAATCATCGCGAATCCGGCAGCAGTCTGCCGGTTTTAACAGCACAGCTACCGCCGAACTCGTAATGAGGCCCACTGTATCTATTGATCTGGTTTTCTCCAGGTTAGACTACTCCAACAGCCTCTTTTTCAATTCCCCGCTTTCCTCCCTCCGCCCTCTCCAACTAATCCAGAATCGGACTACAACACTTATCCTTGATCTGAAGCCCAGGGATCACATCTCACCAGCCCTAAAATCTCTTCACTGGCTCCCTGTGGCTGCAAGGATCAAATTCAAGACCCTCTGCATCATCCACAAGGTTGTCTGGGACTGGGAGCGTGCTACATCCAAGTCTCTCTCCCTAAATACCGCCCTACTAGAGCCCTTTGGTCCTCTAGCTCTAACTCTGTGCAGGTCAAACGTTTTTCCAAGCAGAGAGTGTGGGGGGAGATCTCTTTCTTTGACAGGAGCCTACCTCTGAAATGGCCTCCCTGCCCCTCTCAGACTTGTGCCGGATCCCCTTAAGTTCCAGAAGCTTCTCAAGATGTTCCTTTTCTCCTTCACAATTCTTCTCCCCCTTCCTTGCTAATGCCCCCTGCTGCTGCAACTGGCTGCCTGGTCCCTTTTGATCATACATGGGCCAGGCCCTCTCTCGACCAATCTTCCCAGGCACCCCCCAACAGGACTTACCTTCGGTCACACTTCCCTGAGTAGACAAGTGATTCTAGTCCATCCCCCCTCCTAGCACTAGTAACCCTTATCAATTCCCCTTGCACTTGTCCCCCAGGTTTCCCCTTGCACTTACCCAGCCCCTGGGGCCCCTCCTTCCTACATCTCCCCCTGACCCACCTTGCAGTTCTGCGTGTTGCACTTGCACAATCCAAATGTCACAAGGCCTAGTAGGACCATTTATTGTTTTCCTCTGTTCCTCCTTCCCACTAAGTCTTGTGGCGCCTGGAAACACAATATCCTGTAAATGCTGGAGCTTAGGCGGATCTCATTAAAAGCGGCAGTACTAAAAAAGCGTGCCATACTATATCTGAAAATGATCAGTAACATAAGAAATGGGCTATTGATAGCAGCCCATCAGGAGATGTCAAAGGCACATACTGTGTGTACAGCCAAGAAACAGATGACCACAGTATTTGCTGACATTGGGTGGCAAATAAGAATGGGGGGCGACCCACATGATGGACAGAGGGCACTGGGAAACCGTATCGAGCTCTGGGATTGGCTGGAGAACTATGATCATCTTAGTAAGCTAAAAAGCAATCATTCTGTCCAGCATAGATTATATAACTTAAAAAAAACCCAGAGATATCTGAACCTGTGCCCAGCAGTCACACTCAGACGTGTTATAATACTATTAAGGTTAGAACAATTACCTTCATTAATGGTCACTGGTAGAAGGGACCAGATCCCAATGGAACTACGGCTATGCTGCTTGTGCAAAGAGCAAGATCAATTGGAGACAGCTAGGCATCTGTTAACAGAATGTAATAACATGACAAGCAATATCAATCTCCTACTGGGTCAATATGTACATAACTATGAATATATTAAGGAGGAACTATTTTGGCTCCATTGTATCAACTCTAATAGTTTGAGCATATTGATGTCTCTGTTCAATATATGGCTTAAGGTGGAAGTCAGCCTTAGCACAACAATATAAGGGGTTTAAAAAAGATAACAAGATTATCCAAATCTGCTGGAACAGAAGGGGAACTTTACATGTGACTTGGGAATATTTCCTCATAAAATGTACGAGATAACAATGCAAATTATTAACTGCCCTTCATATAAATAACTAGATGTTAACCCGGAACTGGAGTGCATATCCATAGGCTATAAGTAATAGACTATATAGCTGAGAGTAGCGAAATGCTAAATTGCAAGCTGATAGCATCATTGTTTGCCTTTTGATGAAATATGAAATTTTAGTTTGAATTTAAATTCTGATTTAATTGTGTATGATATGTTTTTAGATGTTAATAATTTTGTGACTATAAATGTTTGTGCAAAAGTTTCAATGTAAACTAAATCACAATAAATATTATTATTACTTCCTGCAGCCTATTAGCTGATGCTAATAGAGGCTCCTGTCATCAGAGGACATGAAATAGTTTTTGCTCATGTACTTCTTTCTGCTGTATTAGGGTGACACATGGTCACCCCGCAGAAAATCCATCTCCAGACTAGAATCTAGACTGGCTTGAAAGGACAAAGCTGGGAAACAGTCAATCTCAGGCTATGCTTCAGTCCGCTGGAATAGCACCCCAGTTAGCTCTTCTTCCAACAACACTTTGGTGTTACCTTAATATCAGGTATCTTGTGATGTAATTTGTTAAGAAGGCTCAAAATTCCCAGGTAGGCCCAGAGGAATCAGACTCAATCCAAACCAGACTCAATGACGGAGTAGACAACGTACATGGCAAATCCCAACTTTATTGACATTGAAAAAAACAAGACAGCTTATAAGCTTTGGAATCTCACACATCTCGACATGTTTATCAAAAACAATTGCTTAAGTACTACGCACTCGTAATCGCTGACGTTATAACATAATGTCAGTTTCCAAAACATAAGGGGAATGGGGATGGGTTAGTGGATACTACTACAAATATTTCCCTTAAATGTTAAATATTTTTTTGGGTTATAAGTATCTGATGGCTCCACTTGGAACCACTGCATTATTGATAAAGGTTAAACTGCATCATCTTCACAGAAAGGGGATGGTTGGCAAACTACTTGATGGGGGGCATGTCTCTAAGGATTTTGATAAGTTGGAACATTGCTAACAAACCTTGGACCATTGGCAGTTTGTCAAGATATGAGCCAGACAGAATAGTGGGAGAGAGGCCATGGAACATTCTTCCTTCAATTAAAAGTTATCATCTCTTATTCTCAAACCATGAGACCGGGCAATACCTTTGCAATTGTCCTTGTGTGGTGCCTCATGTATACATGTGCATTTAGGGAGTACGGCAGGTGTCCTATCTGTGTTAACTTCTAATGAATGGCCAGGGTTCTCCAATTAGGGGTTATGTGCAATGGGACAGTAATAACATTCTGGAAAACCCTAGTATAAGCAAATTGGTTGGCTGGGAAATCCCAGCCTCATTAACAGAAATAGTCAATAAAAATGGCAAAACTCGTTTTAGTAACAATCCAAATAAAGAAGGAACAGCATACACTCTATTTAGTTTTGGAGCTCTCAGCCTTTCCCAGGCACAAAAATGGATTACAAATGAAAACATTTTCATTATTGATGTCAGATTACAATCTCGGTTTCAAAAACCTACCGGGATATGGATTGGTTAAGGGAATAGAATATATATTGTGATTAATCCAGTGGAGTCATCACTGATTTCCCGCAGTTGCCTCCTCCCATGTGGCCAGGAGCCGGCAGCCGCGACCTGATCCTGAACCAGGGGGCTGTAATATGAGGGAGGATCACATGGGAGGAGACAACTACTGGTTGGAGGTGGTAAACTCCATCGGATGAGACGAGGTGTAACCCCTTTCCACTGAGGAAAACCCTATAATACCCAAGTCCTTAATTGCCTGTCATGTCCTAACTGTTATACACCTTATTGTAAAAGTCAGAAAACCTTTCCTCTAAAGCACACTAGTAAAGACCCTATTTATGACGCATACATAACATCTTCGGGTTTTGAGGCATCATCTATGGACTTCAACTCCCATAAACCCTCCGGTACTGAGACGAGGAAGGGGAAGAAGCAGTTTATGTAAACCAAGAGAAGACTGAAACTTAACATGCAAGCTAGCTGTTTTGTTGGATCTAAAGGGAGCGGGACATTTAAAAATGGCAGGGGCAGTGTGGGAGGGGGTTGTGCAGGAGAGGACAAGAAACCCTGTGCTGGGGCTCCTGACAGCAAGGTGTCCGAATTGGTATGGTGAGACAGAAAGCGAGGCGAGGAGGAAAGAAAGCTGTGGAGAGGCTGGTGGCCGCACAGAAACTGCAGGGAACACATTCCCCCAAGCAAACAGCGTTCTCTGGTCCAGGAAAGCTGGTGGTTGAATGCAGAGCCGCATGGGATGCTGCTTGAGCATCTGCACATTCTAGGGGGGAAGGTACAACATTGTGGAAGCATGAGCAAGTTCAGAGATGCAATGAAGAAGCAGTGAGTCTGCCAAGGGCAGTAGAGGACTCCTGGGGTGTTCCAATGCAAACGCCAGCAAATGATTGAACTGTACAAAGATGCAAATGACAGAAAGACACAAAGCTTGTTTGAATACAGTCAAGGAAAAGTACAAGGTCAAACCCCAGTAAGTCATTTGAAAGCAAATAGGACAAAGTGCAGCAACAAACCCCAAGCAAGTACAGATGTATGAGATGTCAATTTTGGGGAAAACTGAAGCAAGTGTTACCATAGGCAAATATACTGAGCACCGCAGGGTGTATGCTCCTGTGGTATAGTGAAAAGAACATTGAAACAAATAAGCAGTCCTGGCAGCGGAGTACATCGGTTTGGTGACACTGAGGGTGGGGTGCTTAGCAGTCGAGTATATCAAGAGATCTGAAACCCACATAGAAGGATTCCTGGAAGGGGAATATACCAGGCACAGAGGTTACAAGAAAAAAGATTATGACATTGTGGGAAGGTACCTGCCAGAGGAGTATACCAGTGGATCTGAGAAGGCAACAAAAGAAGTCCTGGCAGGCAGCCACACCCGGCACCTGAAGTTGTATAAAGATTCTGTCATTGTGGGACGATATCTGACAGGTGAGCATACCAGGAAATATAAGAAGCCCATGAAGGAAGTCCTGGCAGACAAGTATACCAGAAGTTGTCTAAAGATGTTGACATTGTAGCAAGATACCTGGCAGGGGAGTATACTGGTGACCAGAAAAACCCATTGAAGGATTCCTGGCAGGGGAGTATACCAGGTAATCTGCAAATGTTGCAAGAGAAATTAACGAACAACTGTTATGGAATTTCTTGATTGAAAATATAGAAAGACTGTTATACAATTTGTTGTACAAACAAATAACTTTCTCAGTCGATACAATGAGACACTTTCACCCAAAGGAACTGTTGGATAAAGAGGCCCTTTTGCCATCCTACCTCAAAATCCAGATTAAGGGAACCACCCTCTGGACCCAAAGGTCTTTCCTTTAAAAACATTTTTTGTTGGAGTCATCTGTACATTTTTGGTTGTGAACACCTTTTGCAAATATCAAGTCAACGACATTTCCTGCTCCCTTTTGTTGTTTTGTTTCTAGTGTGAGGGTCATCTTATAATGTTTTGGACACAAGGCTGGGGTTTAAGTTGATTACTACTTGACACAGGCAAATCTTTAGTTTTAGCTTTCTAGTTAGGGAAATTCCTTGTTAAGTCTAGGGCTATGGTGGTGGGTTTCCTACCCATTTCTCTTCAAGAAAATGTCTGACTTTGAGAATCACATGACTTTGTGTCTGCCTCTCATAGTCATTAATTGGCTATTGTGTCTCTAATGGATCCACCTAAACCACCACTAAATATTGAATAGAGAATACATGCCATCTTTAAGTAGCAACATATAGTGAGCGGCATACCATTGAGGGTTTTCTTTGGTTGGCATCTTCCTAGCTAACCTTGAAAAACGGACAGGTCATCAACACATGAGCCAAACATGTAGGTGGGAAAAAGGTGTGCTTTTAATTAATTTAAAAATGCCATCCCTTATTACTAGGCCACGAGCAAGCGTTACTCTTATTTGGATGGCCTTGCACAGCACTGTACATCTGGAAATATGGGGGGAGTCAATCCAGGTGTTTATCTGTGTGTGCGGCTAATGAATGGACAGTGTTCTTGAATTGTGGTTCATGTGTGAGGGGACCGTGCTCGGAGTTATTTCACCCTGTATTTACTAAGATTTTAGATCATTTTAGTGCAAGTGTTATTAACTTTCTGCCCACTAGAGACTTAGTCGATCCGTTCCATATGAGGCTTTAGCTTCTGATTATTCGGCACTTGCCGTTCAAAGTCTGGTTGTTTAATTAATCTTAGAAATGTGCTTTGCGCCATGGGAATTGATATCTCATGTTCTCTTCTGAAACATCCAAATCCTCTTTAATCTTTCAGTAACCTTGGTAGGGTCTGCACAGATACTGCATGTGCCCTGCACAAATCTGTATTTCAGTGAATTGAACAGTCTGAGTTTCATGAAGCCTTGAAGCTTTCCATTCATTTTAATGTATGCCGTTGCTTCCATTTTGAAAAAGATGGCTGCCCATTACTGTGATGTGTCTATGTTAGTGAGCTATATACGTTTTGCATTTGTGTTACACTTCAGCGTATACATTGCTTATGTTATGCTCTTCACGTCTATATGGTTGCAAGCTATATTCTTTATGTGTAAATACATAGTTGACCTAGTATGTTTTCTATGTGTTGTGCACACGTGTGCTTCATGGGTAGTGGGTGCATGTATGTTTCTATTCTAAGTCTGTTCATTTGTGCCATCTTCAGCTCACACCGTTTCCCTCATTTGCTGCACCTCCTTGGGGTATGGGTGATACGGCTGTCTCAGTGAATAGCATTTCTGACCTGTACCATATTGGGCCGGCAGAGGGGCAGTTGCCATGATTGACATATTCACCTGTCCCACTACAGGACGTGATGGGAATAGATTTACTTCCGATTTAATGAGGGTTTAGCTAATATTAATGTATGTTGTGTTTTCTATAGCCACTGGGGGCACTCTTGAGTTATTCCTCATGGAGTTTCGGCTTTCTGTTTCACTGCACCTGGCCATCAAAAGGTTGTTTGTGCCCTTTTGAGAACTTTTAGTTAATCTGGTTGTTTACTGCTTAGGTCTTGGGAATTGCTAACTTGTGCCTTTGCTCCGTTATTCCGATCCTCCCTAATTTCACTTTAATGTTGGCACTAGTTGCCACTGTCTGAACTCTGCACGGATATGTATATCTGTGGATTAAGCCTTTTGAGTGACCCTGAGGCTTTGAGGCCTGTGCTCATACAGAGACATGCTGCGGGTTCCATTTTTAATACGATGGCTGCCACACCACACTCTTGCTTCTAATTTAGCAAGCTATATTCACATGTTATTCAGGTAGCATTCGCCATCTGTTCCTTTTGCTGAATACCTGTTTGAAGCAATCAGTGGCAAAGCCCCTAGCTGTGGATCTTGCTTTGACATTAGGGAGGTATTTTCCAGGCACTACCATCATACGCCGATGTGCTCACACCCTTTGCCAGCTTTTGCCATATTATGGCTAGGTAATACCAATATTGCAGTGACCGAAAACTGCTGGCTTTGCTAAATATTTTTGTGGTTGTTCCCGATTTTCATGGCTATCCTACTTAATCTAGCAAGCATCTCAAATGTGGAATTGCGGACATTTGGTCCAACAATATGTCGGGAGTAAAAGCAACCAATTCATGGTATGCAGCTTGTGGAACAATACACCCCCTCTCGGCCACTAAGATACTCATACAACCACTTGCTCAAAGTGTCCAGCTTCAATCGCCGATCTGCAGGAGGCTCAAGCTTCCTAGTCGTCGCCGCCAAGCTATGGAACAATCTCCCCTTGTTCTTTAGAATGGAACCCTTATATTTGTCCTTTAGGAGAACATTGAAAACCTGGCTTTTCACCCAAGGTCCTCGGAAGCAAGTCACTATATTACTGCTGAACGTCCTGAACATACATCTACTACTTTCCCTGTGCCTTTACTTGTGTTCCTCTTCCCCTAATGTAACTAGTGCCTAGTTTGTGACGAGACTGTTGATGTTATTATTTTGCCTTCTGAAGTGTTCATTGGTTCAGGCAAGCCACGTGACAGGAGTTCTGAATCAATCTGCAGATGCTTTTGACTGTTATGAAATTCGCGAGATCGGATCTCGGCAGTCATTGGCAGAGGAACGGATACCAGAGTCCATGGTGCATCCGTGGAACCATGGGGCCCACACTCCCCACATATCTGGGAGTGCTTGGTTTCTCCGTGAAGGCCGTTCTGACGGCCATGTCATGTATTTATTAAATCATCGCGTGGCCTGTACTGGGCTTGGAGTACATAAATAAAAAAAGGACAACCTCAGAACTGGAATTCAGCAGATGCAGAAGAACTAGAGAGTGTTAAGCAGAAACCTGTGCCGTTCCCTCTGGGACCACTGCAAAAGATTTAGGACTACAGGTGTTTGGCAGTAAACCCACTTGGTAGCAGTCTGTAACACACAGATTCACTTGGTAGCTGTGGCTGAGCAGTCAGACTTCTCTCAAGAAAACATAGGCAGTATGTGGAGTATACAAAATAGGGCAATTTACACAGTAGAACAAGCAGACACGGAGCAGAGCTTGGGTGTAGAGATATATAATTATTTATTTTAAAGACACATCTATGAAAACACACTGGCACTAATACAGCAAACAACTTCAAGCACAATTACTAAAAGTATATCACTCCTCTAACAATATTTTGACAAGTCTCGGTCCAACGGCACCACTTATTTGCAGACAGAGGTGGATGCTTTAACCCAGATGATACTCTAATATTCGTTAGAACGGGAGAGAAAAGGCAGGGTATGAAACCAACTCGGTACCAACACTTTTTCGAAGCAAATGCAAGGTAAGTAAGGCAGGGTCTACTGTTGATCACAAAGTTCAGAGGCCAGGCCCACTCGGAGAGAGGCAAGGCGATATGTCCCAAAAAGTATCACAGTGAAAATGCACTTCGAGTCTTTGTAGCAAATTGTCACAGAAAGGTTGGACAAGTTTAGAACAGAAAGTTAAGAAGGTCTGGAAGCGACCCAAGGGAAAGGTAAGGAATAAGACACCTCACGCTAACCGTCACAAGGGCAGCCAAGCGGACACGGTACCTTGTAAGTGCAGAGACAGCTCCGGCGGGGGCAGTTGTTCCTGGTGGTGGATGCAAGTCGGGGCTTTGCCAAGAGATGAGATGCTCTCGTCGTCGAAGGAAAGTTGAAGATCGTTGCACCACCAAGGAAGAGACCAGCCGTGGAGTGCTCCATCTCAAGGCACCACCTTTTGGTCGCGGTACAGTGGTTAGTGGCTATCCGGTTGCCGGGGTGCTCAGCACGGGCAATTCGACCACTACGTCCTGGAAGCGAAGAAAAAGCAAAGGGACTGGTTGTTCCCACCAGTCAGGGGAAGAAGACTCTCCAGCCGGGAGATCTCCTCTGTCGTTGGGAAATGGTGAGTCGGTTCAGCAGGGCTCCACCGGAGGTTTCGTCGTTGCAGGTCGGCTCAGCTTTACCCTCTTCAGATTCTTAGGTCCTGTGGCGACTTCTGAAGATCCAGTCCCAAAAGCCCTGCTTTTATGCAGAAAACCCCCATTCATTCAGCCTAGCTGTCAATCAAAACACGCTAAGTGGTGAGCGGGGTGGCTCACCACTTGGGCCAATCACACCAGAGTGCGACTTGAGTTGGCAAGGCAACTCAGTCCAGGGTGCCTAAACCCCCTCCCACACCCCCTGTGGTACCCAGACAGAATGGCACCACTTTGGAGGGCTTCTGTGTAGAAGCCCGCCAAAAGTGGAACAAAGGGCTCAACCTTTGGTTCGGAGTTACAGAGGCGAACACAGACGCCATTTTAAAAAACGAGTTCTGGTAGAAAATCACAACCGGTAGATTTATTTAAGACAAATAAACCGGCGGTATGTTAGAGACTAACGGGAAAAAGTATTAGCCCCCAACAATGGGAAGAATCCCATCTAATTATATTCGGGGTCGAATATAACAAGTAGGTTCCACTGCCACCAGCCAAAACTCGACGAGGGGGGACGGGACAGTGCCCCCTTGAATAACAGACCCAGGGGTAATCGAATTACCCCTACCAGTACGTCCGCAATAGGATGGTTTGTACTAGTTCTGTTAGTAAATTTAGGTCTAGTAAAGCCAATGGTGACTTTACATGCCCTGGGAGACAGTAGTCAGCCCCAGGGTATGGAGTCTATGGTGGGGATCCTCTAGGACACCCCAGTGTTACGGCTGGGAGGGTGCGGTGCAACACACATAGCAAAACACATGAGATGAGACCCTATGGAGTAAAAGTCCCCATAGCCCATAGAACACATTGACATTCAAAGGAATTAGCCACATTCATGTCCAAGAGTGGGAGAAAAAGAGTCTCACTCTTGGTAGGATGTAAAAAAAACAACTCCAGAAATCCAGCAAATCTGCTGGGGGACTCACTAGGTTAGGAAATTCAGCCTAAACAGAGCACCTCATAACCCCCCAAACTCCCCTGCCAAAATCTCACAGAGGTTTGCAGAACCATGAATGCTCATTGTGTCTTCATGGACTTCTACAGGGTCATTCGAGTGAGCAAAAGTAGCCCCCAAGACCCCATGTGAGTTATTGCAAGGTGCCCATGTAGAGAGCCTGCAGGTGGGCTTCGGGTGGGCATCAGATCTGAAAGGAATATGGGCGAATTTTTCTCTGAAAGAGACCCCTGGACCGTTATGTTACCAATGCAGTGAGCTGCGGGCGTCTTGTCCCCCAGTGCTCAGAGTCCATTGAGACACTTATTGAGTCACACACCTGGTATTCACATCCTGTTCCAGGTCCTTTGGGTCTTCTCTGGAGGCCTGCATTTTGTTTTTTTCCCCACTGGCATATTTGCGAAGTTGCATAATTTCCCATTAATTTACTGGCTCAAAGTTCCTTCCACTGCCCTGTGTGGGCCAGACGCATTGCACACATATGCCAGAGGGTCACAGGCATGAAGTTCACCAAAGGCAGTTTCAAAGAGAGGCGTACCCCAAATCGCATAGTTCATGATTAAGCTGAAAATATTCCGTAAATACCTCCCCTCTCGAGCTCTTCGCTCCTCCACCTCGAACTCCCTCAGGGTCAGTCATTCTGCAAAGAAACAAGCTGGGGGTAGATCTCTGCCTTCCGCTGGTGTCTCCCTTTTCTCAGACTCGCCTAGTCACCTTGAACCATGAAGAAAACCATCTCCGGTTCCGGAAGCATCTCAAGACCTTCCTCTTTGCCTCTGCCTTTGCCCTCCTTCTCCCCTGTTGATCTGTTTGTTCTCTTGGCATCGTGCACCTGGCCACCCTCTGTCATTCGGGCTCAGGTACCTTCTCACCATGCCACCCTCGTGCAATGGCTCCAGCCCACCCCCTGCACTGGGGTCTGTATCTGTACCCATACAGTCCCCCTCTCACTTTTCTTCTGCACTTATCAGATAGAGCATATCTGGCTAACTTTCACCTGCCACTTGCTGGCTGCACTGCCATGGTTCATCGCCCTAATTTATTTATTTAATTTAATATTTATTCTGTCTTCTCCCCTCAGCACTTTCAACATCCCCTCCCCCATGCACTTTCCCCCTTTTCCCTGCACTTCTGCTTTCTTACATGCCACTGAGCCTAGTAAGAACGATGTTTTTCTATTTTTTGTTGATCTTGTTTGTTCCCGCTTGTTCCCCTCCCTTTCTGGCTGGTCGGGCTCTGAAACACTTGTGTACGAGCGCGATATTCATTCAGTGCGCATAACCATATTCGCTAGCTTATTGCTGTGAAAGTGGAATTAGAAGATACAATCACACCATGCATACGCGCATTTGCCTCCCATTTGCACATTTACATCCCTCCCAAAAGAATGGCAAATAGAGCTTACGAATAATAATGAATAAATTACGCATATTCAGTGATGACTTTATTGTGAAGCACCTGTGATGCCGCCTGAAGTGGATCTAGTGCTTGCCTTTTTCATCCTTTTTTGACCTGGAAGTAATTGGTTTGCGAGAGGTAATGGCAGCACATAGGGTTTTGTAGAAATACGTCCTGCACCCGATCCGTAGTTCAATGGGAATGCGTTTGTGAGTTAAGATGTATGTAGAAAAGAAAGCACATGTTACCCTGTTAACGATCGCATTTTCATACTTAACAGTCTACACAATCCGGAAGTGCTGCCCGAGAAAAACATTGCAGCGCCAAGAATGTGCAACGTTTCGAGTTCAACTGCACGAAGTGGGCGAAGGAAAGTCCGGCGGGTTTGCGGCAAGGTCCTGGGGTCCGCCGGCCTTCAGCTTTAAGCCACGTGTCTCGTTAAGCAAAACTAAAGTGCTGCTGTGAAGGCGTTCAAGTGGAATGCACATTTCTCGATTGTTAAGGGTGACACACGTCCATGATTGTGACGTTTTCTGTATTGCGTTGTGTTTCGTGTTTCTCTCCAGTAGAAGTTTAAATGGCATGACCTGCCTCCCATCCTAAGTGCAATAAGCAAAGATCCTTGGCCACCTTGGGTAAGTTCCATCAGTGAGCTTCATTCCTGTTACATTAAGTTCCTTTAAGATGACCGAGTAGGACCCACTGGCTCCCATCACCCAGGCAGGAGCTCCCCAACTGACTCTCTATGGAACATTCCTGCACTCACACCTAGACATTCTCTCATGCATTTCCACGCACCTGCGTTCACACCAAGCACAATACAACACTTAGATGTCTGCACTTTAAAAGATTTTAGATGGAATGATCATTTTGCCAGTGGGGTTCCTGGAGACTCAGAAGAAAAATTGTCCCTTTGAAAAGGTTTCCTTGTTGCACAATTGAAATTACTCCTCGGGACAGGGAAGTGCAGGCGGGGTTAGTTGCACGACAACGCTTCCCAGCGGTTATAGCTCTCGTAAGTACGCAGATGTGGGAAGGCCCCAGGTCTGTGTGAATAAAACTTGCAGTCTGCTCCCTATTTTTTCCATCTAACACACAGAGAAGCATGAGGGAGGATACTGTCAGCACTGCCACTGAAAGTGTTACTTGTTCTCTGGTGTCGTGTGCAATAAGGTACTGTCGTGGTTTCAATAGTTTCTTCAAGACTTCTCACAATTTCTCTCTCTACCTCCTATTCGTTCCTCCTGTGTGACTATTTCCTGTGGTGTCCCTCCTGTGTTATTTAATGTTGTCACGGTTTTATAACACGGCACACTCCAGTCAGGGACTCCTTCCCCTGACAATGAATGTGCCGCACAATAAAACACTTTTTTTTATCTTTAATAAACCTCTTTAAGAAACCACAGGTTCTTTATTTGAGTGGGCCCCCAACCTGTCTTGCACCCACCTTTTACAAACACCCCGTGTCACAGAGGACTAGGAACCAAGACGGTGTGCATCAGTCAGATATTTATTAATTTATTATTTAATGGATAACGGAAAAATATGCAAAATACAATTTTACAACAGCTACCAAGTAATGGCAACACAAACGCAATGCTGCCTACAGAACACTTGGTTCAAAATCCCAACACAAATCACATGGATCTTTAATGACAAAACAGGAAAAATGGTTTTAAAGCATATGATTGCACCTAAAGCTAAGCACTCCCCCTGCAACACTCACCCCCAAATATCAGCAAACTTAATTCCCTTTGAATGGAAGGCAGTTGCAAGGAGTAAGAATAAAGAGAGAAAAATCGGATTTAGAATAAAACCTACCACCCCAAGATGGGAAGTCAGAAATAAAAATGAAAACACAATTTTTTAGCAAAACGGCAGAATCGGATTTGCTTGATTACTCGCACAGCAGCTCACAACCGCAGTGGTACAGTTAGAATGGAAATTCGTGATGCTACGCTTGAAGAGATAAGGAAGCCTAAAGACGACTACTCAGCACACCAGAGCAACGTAAAAACAAGGTAGGAAAATCGATTTTGGGGAAGAAAGTAAATGCAAAAGAAAAACACACACAGCAAAATGGAAATTTGCTTTACATAGGATTTGTGATGACAGGTAGCTAAGAAAAGGGAGTAATTGTCAAAATAGGAAATCGGTTTTAAGGACAGAGGAACATAACAAATAGGATTCTAACAGAAAGGCTATCTCTCAGTGGGACTACGGTTTAGGTTTTTCAATGGGACAGATGCAAATTAGGAATTCGTAGGAATGCACAAAATACACAGACAAATTTGGTTTTCAGTGACAAGAAAACTAACTCTGTTGAGGCTATACTTCAATGACTATAATGAGTAAAAACACTCCTCAAAATTGTTGGTTTTGAATGGCAACAATATTGTACTGTATTGTATTGTTTATTTATTTGTAGAGCGCATGGGCCGTCAGGAATCTTTTTGACCATGAATTTTCAATGGGAAATTAATTGATTTATTTAAAAAAGATTTCTCAAAGGAATACGCTAATATAAACAGTCTTACACAGATTCTTCTATGGAAAGGTGAATGTTTTACAATGTCAATTTGCACTTTCAATCGGATTTTCAATAGGATTTTATATGGGATTTGTAATGGGATTGAGGTTACAAAAGAGAGGGGTATGCAATTTGGGACTGGGGTTATTTGCTATTTACAAAATAAGCCTTGGTGAAGGATTCTGGAAAGTCAGCGGGATCTCATGACTCTCTGGACATCTAGGCAAGGGTCTGGTCTCTGCACTCTCTTGGATGGGATCAGCTGCCTCCATCCTCTTTCTCCTGTCTCCCTGGATTCTGGTGTGTGTGTTTGCTCCTGTGTCTTTCACAGTCCCCCCATATAGAGCTCAACATTACATCATTTATTTTACAATCTGGGGGAAATTCCCCTCGAATTACTGCTACCCTGGGATATGACAGCCTACCATTCCTTTCCCCACCCCCTGGCATCATTGGTTCAAGGGCAGGGATCACCATCTGTTCTATTCGACATATATAACAGTTCTTTGTTCTCTTGGCCAACCTTCTAGCAAAACTGAGTTATGTATCATAACTTCCTATTTATACTAGACACCGCTATTAGAAACATATAGGTGTTTCAAGGGGTTATGGGAAATTAGTCAAGCCAAAAGACAACTCCATGTGAGGTAACGTGGCCC
Source organism: Ambystoma mexicanum (assembly GCF_040938575.1). Taxonomy (NCBI): domain Eukaryota; kingdom Metazoa; phylum Chordata; class Amphibia; order Caudata; family Ambystomatidae; genus Ambystoma; species Ambystoma mexicanum. Next base: position 1,513,355,209 of record NC_090922.1, read on the forward strand.
CTTTGCACCTTTTGTCATTTTCATAAAATGTATAATAGTTATCAGTCTCCATCATCTCACCAACTGGCCAATTTGACCAATTTTAAAATCAGCCAGAAATGATTCTTGAGGGGCTATTTCAGTTCACAAAGTCCCAAAAACATGCACTTAGTATCTAAAAATCTGCCTTGAAATTACATGGAAAAATATCATAAAGAAACATTATTTCTTATTCTGAGTGCTGGGGGAACATGCCTAAAATGCATATATCCTTTAATGGCAGTTTGGGGGAAGAGATGGCGGTGCTTCAACCCCCACAGCCAAATGTCTCCTTCTGGCTCAGCTTGCAAAAAAGGACTTTTATTGTGCCCTTTGAAGTTTGTCAGTTTGCCCTTCTGAGTAGGTGCTGAAGGAACTTAAACGTCTTGGTCAATCTCTAACCCCACTGGCTTTCTTTGTCCCCTCTGCTGGTACTGCCTTTTCATCTGGCAGAACATATCATTATCATGCCCTCAGCTCCCTCCTATGTCATTGCAGAATAGTTCACTTGTAAGTGTGACTTCCAGGGGGAGGCAAGACTTCCAATTAAGTTTTTCCTGCCTGAGCCAAACTGGTTTTACTGGTATTCCTGAACCTCTGCCAAGTTGACTTGAAGTCTTTTGGGGTGAAAACATAATATACATAGCTTTGTCAGCCCCCACCAACACACTGACATTTCTATGCAAGCAAAAGTTACTGTTTCACGTTGGCTTTTAAAAGTAATTTCTTTCCTTATGTTACACGTGTGCAAAGCCGTAGTTCAGTTACTGTTTGAAATGCGGACCTGTAGATCATGGGATGTTCTTTTAATTTGACCTTTTGAATGGGTTTGCAATTACTGTTGTTCATGGACACAGAGAGGTAAGGCATCTTTTCTTTGATGTGACATGAAATGAAAAGTGAAAGACAAGCTGTATTTCACTAGCAATGTTTTGAGCGCTGTGGTTTACATGAAATGGAAAACAAAGCTGTGTCAAGTTGTAATTTGATGAAATCCTTGCCCCTCATGTGAATGAACAGTCAGATAATGCTGCTTTCTGATGTATTGCATAACATTTTGGCATTCAGATGGAATAAAACAAACACAGGGCTGTTTTTCAAGCAGTGCATACCGTTGTGGTATTTCTGATGAAAGAACAGCAAACACAGGCCTTCTTTCATGCAGTGCACAACTTTGATCTTCAGATGGCCGAACAGCAAATGTAGAGCCGCTTTGAATGCAGCGCACAAATATGGTATTCAGATGACAGAACCGCAAATGTAGTGCCATTGTTCAATGTAACTCATAACTTGGTGGTTCAGATGAAAGCAAAGCGAATGCAGGGCCATTGTTCAATGCAGTGTTCAAATGCTTGCCACACATGTGCCAGAGAACAAAGCACAGCCGTTTTGGGTGAAAGGTTGAAATGCTTTCCACACATGTGCCAGGGAAGCAGAGTGCAGGTGTTTTCGTGGCAATGTTAAAATGTGGTTTTGAGGTGAAGGGGATTTTTGCTTAAGGCCTTGAATACACCCCACAATGTCTATATACAACCCCTTACTGAACTTGTTTCCTCCTTTGGGTTTCTCTGCTACTCTTAGACACACAATACTCAATTATTTTCTGTCTTGCTCTCTCATCTACTCACACTGCATCTAGGCTCAGGTCCTGTCTCAATTCGGTTGGGGAATGCCTGAGCATTAATTGCTTGAAGCTGAATGGCGATAAAACAGAGTTCCTGGAGGACACGTCCCTCTTGACGCATGCATTCTGGCCCTCTTTCTTGGTTCATTCCCTGATCTCTCCCTGTGGTTCGGAGTTAAGATCTCCTCCTCTCTGTGCATGGAGCTCCAAATCAGAGCTGTTTGCCAGAAGGGCCATCTCCACTTGAATATTCTCCACAATGCTCTCAAGACCCATCTCTTCTGAGCCCCTTTCCCCCTGCTTCCTCTGTCTGCTAACACTAAGTAGCCTCTGGGTTTTCGTGCGCTCCATAAATTCTCTAATATATAAATAAATAATACAAGCTCAAGGCTTCTGTAATTAACGCCTCATCCTTGCATTGCTGTGGTGTTCATCCCCCATGCTAGGGGCTGGAACAGGCTATAAAAGGCCCGGGAGCTCAAAGTAACTGCCAGAGCATAGCAAGGATGGATAAGGAGGGATACTGTCCGTTATCTCCCATTCCAGGCCCTGGAATGGGGGATGAACGCCATTAAGCACCCTGGTGTCAGACCTGCTGTGTCGTGAAGAGTAGTAGGGCCTCTGTCCCCAAGTTCCCCACAGAGAGGTAACAAAATACTCTCTGTGCGAGCCTTGAAGCCACAGGTGTTGGTGTTGTTCAACAAGAACCAGGCACAACCGCAGACCCCAAGGCTGTGGGAAGGAAGCCAAGTATTAACACAAACAGTTACAGTATAAGTATGAAAACAGGCACACTCTAAATACCCAAAGATCTTACCTAAACCCGATAAGGGATTGGCTGGGATCGGGAGTGGTGGTGCAAGGGTGCGCGCAGACAGTCCCTGAAGCCTGGTAGTGCTGGCTGTCAACACCTGGATGTCTCGTGGCACTTGGTATGAAACGATGCTTGAGCGTGACTTTAACAGATGGGGCGAGGCAAAGGCAAATCCAAAATGCAGTCCGAGGTTCGATTCCGAGTGTTCATGAAAGGCAAACAAAGCAAGAGGAAGATCCAAAGGCAGTCCAAAGTTCGTAATCCAAAGGTCAGTATTCCGTGTATCCGTGCCGAACAAGTAGTGGTGCCAAAGGTTGAATGAGGAAGCAGTCCGTGATCCGTGAGCCGAGGTAGAGTACCGTGAAACTTGAATCCTGAGACGAGACGCTGAACAGTGTTACGGGAAACAGCTGTGAAGCAACAAGCTATTCGAATAACCCGGCTTTATGTGTGGCTGGCGATCACGTGAGCGGATGACAAGTCACGTGATCGGGAAAGCGTCCCGTAACCAGGAAGCGAACGCGGTCAGCGGCGTCTGCCTGCTCGCAACCTCCAAGGAAGCTGCCAATGGAAGCGAGGCACGTAGTGAAGGCGGGCGCCCCCCTGGCCTTGCAACAAGGACCGCCCATGCTTCCCTCACACCACAGGTAGCCTAGAACCCTGAACTAATTGTGACTTTGGAAACTTAGCGCTATTACTGGTTGAGGAGGTATCGTGAGAGGTGATTTTACTCCTGGTATTGGGTTGTGTGACCTGTTTGGAATTCCTATCATGCATGACACCTGGTTTGCATTACAGAGCCCCTCTTCCCTTTCCATGGTGGCCTGCAGGAGGCGAAGGGAAGGAGCAAATGTAAGGTAATAGTAAGGTAAGTTGGGGGGTGGTGGAGAAAAAGTAAATATATAAATGGGACGCAGGGTGAGAGGAAGATGGGGGTGGGGGATGCCAGCGATCAAGCGACTTGGAACACAGGCTTGTACCTATCCATCTGATTGGCTGGCTCCCTCTGCCCAGGTGGCAATAGTAAAAGAACCCAATTTAACTTCAAATCAAACTCTGCCCTGGATCGTCCTACGGCCCCTTGGGCACCTGCTCTGACTTGGAAGGAGGTGTATGAGATGAAGCTGAAGACTAGGGATGTGTATCAATTCATTGCTGCTTGCAGAGGTGGGCTCATAGGAAAGACCACAGGTGAGCTCCATGGAGTAGAGGTCACGGTGTAATGCACATCTCTTTACCACCGGGTGCTAGATGATGATTCCGGAATATGTGCAAATCTCTGACCTCGGCGGATGTCTCTGGAAGGAGCAATCTCTCATCTTGGAAACCGTGATTATGGGAGCGGTGCTGAAACATGCACTGTCATTGCTTAACATCATGCTGGTTCACAGGGCTGGGATTGCTGTGTGGTACATTGCACATTGTATTGGGATTGCCATCTTTTGGTCTTATCATGACAGCACAGCATTCCTCGACTTCAATCGAAAAGGAAGCCTGGGAAGGCTTGGGCCCAGTTTTACCTGAGGCACAGATATCTTATTATCATTGAGCACCTATAGTGATGAATCAGCTTCTGGGGCACTAGTGGTGCAGGGATGAATATCAGTCAATATACCATCAATCAGCTCCACACCTCTAGTACACCAGAAGGGAGCCAAACAGATTGAAACACAAGTAAGTTATAAATCTCCTTTTCCCATTTTTGGTAATGTGGATGGAACAGCAGGCTTATCTCTGCAAGATCATGGAATGTTGGTTAGTTGCACCACAGCGAACATACAATTATTGCCCAATAATAAAAGGGACCGTCCATTTAAGGTTGTATACAAATATCTACCTTATTATTATTACACCACACAGTTCTAGCACACAACAAAATACAACCCATCCTGTAAAGGAACACAGAGGACAGACAGTTTCATGAAGGAAAGGGATGCACTCTGGGTACTGACAGGAGAGTGGTCAGTAAAGGAATCAGTCTTAACTGTTCAAGTTATTTGGCTTCTGCACCGAGGGAGCAAGGGGTGATAAATGTCACTAGTGGCTTTCGGAGAAGGACCAGGGGGGCAGAACCACAAAGTACCCGGTACTTGAGATGATCTTGTTGCTCGACCGAGTCTATTTGGTTCGAGGACGCTTTTCAGCTCCTGCGACAGAGTTCAAGATGGGAGACAGCTGCGGGTACCAGGTGGCACGCAGTTGGGCAAGCGAGGCTGGACGGATGGCTGCAGACTGGCCTACACAGTGGCTCAGGGTTAAGAATTGTTGTCTCTGTGCTGGTTGGCTAATCTAGAACGCTATTCGAGATGTCTCAGATGGCTTTAGTGACTTCCACGTGACATTAGTCAGTGGTGCAGCCAGTCCCGGTTCAAGGGCCTTAAAAGATGGATGATGCTTGATGCTTGCCGTGGCACTCCTCCTAGCTTCTTTTCAGGGCAGGGCTTGTGCCATCCTTTAAGGCGGACGGCCCAAAGCTGAGGAGAGTGTTTACAGGCAACAGCCTTGTCCTTTGTTCAGGGATTCTCTAGCACTTCCCACCTAGGAAGTTTACTGGCAGAACCTAGCAGGGAATGCTGTGTGCTGACTGGGTACCAGTACTGGAGCTACTGAACGGGTCCTCTGAGTCCGGTATCTCCCTCTGTTCCCTGGGAGATGTGTAGGGGAGGGATCTTGCTTCCATCGTGGAAATCATGGCCTTCCTTCATTGGCGGAAGCTGTAAGGCAGATTGTACCTTCAGCCAGGGTCCAAATAAGTCCTTCTTATTACTCCTTTTGAAGTTGTCAAACAATTTGCTAAGCCAAATGGGCCCCAGTGATTGGTGTAGGCTAAGCCTTTCTTAAGGAACCAATCCTGAGTCCCCACCAACAGTCTTCTGTTACACGTGAGGTAATATTCAGAGTGCTTTGCAACAGGAAAGGTAAGGAATGACAACATTTACTACTAAATCCCACCCATCTGCCTATCTGTTGTGGATAAATGTGTCTCTCTGGTTGATTGAGCTCTCTGTGATTCTTGATCAAAGTGCAGGTCTTCCTTGTCATTTGTGGTGAGAACAGACTTCTGCCACCCTCAAATCACATACTTCTCCCCCCTGAAAGGGGGTCCTCCAGCAGGGGTTGTCTACTGTAAATACCTGTCCCAAACATGCCATTCACTGCCCTTCATACAGAGGGCTGGGAGCTAGCTTCAGGTAGATTTAGTATTTTTTATTTGTTAGGCTTTATTGGTTTAAAATATAAGCAAACCTTTAGCCACAATTATTCATACAAATTACATGTTACACATTACCCACATGATAACAATTAAGGTTGTCATTGTTTGATAAGTTAATTCTTCCACTCGGGCTCCGATTTTGCTTAGTTTAAAAAAACATTTTAGTAATAGTTTCACCAACGCTAAAGAGATTGAGATTCAATCTCCTCTCAGGAGTTCCAACTACCAGACCTCCGCGGTTCGCCAGCTCTGCTTCTTAGTACATTCTTCCATGAGGATAGTTCTCTCCACCTTCAACTTTGTACAGAATAGAAGTGTTTTTATGATTCTATTGTTGATTTATCCTTACATTATCTGCAGTATGCTGGAATCAAGATCTTTTTATGGCAGTTCAGTAACTCACCTGTTGGAAACAAATTCAGTCTAAATCTCAACATCTCATCTCTGAAGTACCAATCTGGAAATTGAACAAGGTACTTAGGTAAAGAATTCTGTTTTCTTTCCTCTGAAAATGATTTCCCATAAGCATTCAGGCCATATCTATCGTCTTGAGTCGCCATCCAGTCTTGTATATATAATTTGCGTTTCATTTTGTCTGGAATTTCTCTTAAGGATTTATCATCTTCACCCAAATCCTCCTGAATGGCCACGCATATTCTTTTCCAATCCGTCATAGAAACTTCACTGTTCAGGATTATGGCATTTTTAAGCACTGCCATGCCACCTTTATCTGATGCTTCAAGGCATTTTCGGTAAAATGCTAGTGTCTTCCCAAACACTACGGTTTACATGCCCAGCAACCCCAGCACCATTATAAGTGCTTTCATGGGCATGCGTTTTGGCATTCGTAGAACTCTCTTAAAAAAAAATATACTCCCTCAATGAGGATCCAATCTTTTGCTTGGAAGGAGAAAACACATTCCACCGCATAAGTCAGGATTGGTAATACTTTCATTCTGTGGAATGCAATTAGCGGTCTCAGTGAGAAGCCGCAGTATTTCTTCAAAAGGAGTCTGCCCTGACTTGCCAGATTGTTTGCTTTTGATTTCAAAAGTATGAGTCTGGGGTTATCAACTCTGCTCGCATTGAGGCATAACCCCACGTATGGAAACACTGAGAGTTGTGATATTTTCCGACATCTTAACTGCCAGCAGTTTGTTTTCTTACATTTACCACCTACTTCTTCTCCGAAGTTCATGATCCTTGATTCTGTCGGATTGATCTTCAGGCTGTTCTGGTGGACAGACTTCTGCAAGGCATCCAATTGCTGCTGTAGTCCTACGGGAGTTTGGTACAGTAGGACCACGTCATCATCATCATAAAATTGACAGCTAATTTTTACTCCTCCAATATTTGGTGGAAAACTTCTGATGTTAACAAATCCATCAGCCAAATCCAAAGTAAACAGATTAAACAGATCTGGCGCTAGTGGGCAACATTGTTTATCCCTTTATTTGTTTTTATTACTTTCGAAAGCATGCCAGATCTGTCTATTATAATGCGTAAAGAAGTGTCTGAGTATAGACCTTGAATGATTTCTCTGATAGTAGAAGGGCAACCCCACTGCTCCATTTTTTACCACAATCGAGACCTATTGACAGTATCAAAAGCTTCAGACAGGTCGATAAATGCCATGTACATTTTCATTCCTTTTGAACGCTCCACCTGGGCCTTAAGAGTGTTTATGAGAAAGATAGATGTTTAAGGAGGTTCCAATCCCCTTAATAAATCACTTTGCCATTCACCACAGTGGTCATTGTCGTAGTTCCTCTTGCCTAGTGTTTTCAAAGTGAATGAAGCGAGCATCTTGCCCACATCGTCCAACAGGGCTATAGGGAGGTAATTACTTGGGTTAGTTCTCAATCCCTTTTTAAAAAATTGGAATAATTGCTGCTGTGTTCCATGATGCTGGAATCATCTGTTTATCTATTATATGGTTGAATAAAATTGACAAGATCTCAACCCATCTCGTTGGAAGTTCTTTTATCATTACATTTTGTGAGCCCGCCTGGGCCCGGGGCTCTTGATTTACTCAACTTGGTTATTGCTTCTTTGATGGTCTCAGGCGAGATGTTTAGCTGATCCCAAGGCCCATGTCTGTGTTTCTCATTACATGGTTCACTAGTTTCTGGGTCAAAGAACTTGGATCAGATAGATACATTGCATATCAAAGAGGTGTTAGTGTCCTGCCCACTTTTATCAGTTCTGCCCTCAGGTCTATATAAGGCCTTTTTCAATTAACTTTCATCAGTATGTGCTGCCACCAGCAGAACTTCAGACAATAGAGAGGGCAGATCCATGGGGTCTTTTTCCATTTTAATTAGGCCTGCCATGGCCGGACAAAAGTGTTGCCTTCCCCTTCCTGAGATGCTTTAATGTACCCATGGCTGCCACATTCCAGTTAAATGTGAAAGGGAGAACTGCGCTTGTAGGCTGTGTCCTCCCGGTGTACACATGACTATGGGGCTGATTCATGGAATCAATGTCCGCTGAAATGTTTGGCACAAGCTGGCGCAAGCGTGAAAAAGTGCAATTCATGGGAGGACCTGTGCGTGTTTTTCCCTGGATGTGCTCCAAAATCATGTGTGGCGCACACGGGCGCACACGTCACTGAGACATCCTGAACGCCGTGCATGATGTGCACAGTGAATGTGCACAACGTGTAGCGCGCACACCAATAAGGGGGCGGAACATGGTGAAGAACATGCGGAATGGAGAACAACGCGTGAAATATAGGGCGTAACTGGGGAAGTACTACTTGGAAATACACGGAATGCCAACACGTGCGCGAACAAAACATATTCATGGAATCAAATAGGAGAAACCCACACACCAAAAGACACGCACAGGCGTAAACAAGTCTGCCACATGAAGGTAGGCAGAAGCATCCAAGCACAGCATAAAAGTGTGGGAAAACAACAAACACATATGAACAGCTACAATGAATGTTTTATACGTGCGCGAGCATGGTACGCGTATTCCAGAGGTGCGCTGGGAGTTTTACACGTGATTTCACTGGCACGAGCGGGCTACGCGTATTCCAGGGGTTCGCAGGGAGTCTTACATGAGCGAGCGGGGTACACGTATTCCGGAGGTGCGCCAGGAGTTTTACACGTGATTTCGATGGCACGAGCGGGGTACGCGTATTCCAGGGGTGTGCAGGAGTTTTACACGTGCGCACGAGTGGGGTACGCATATTCTGGAGGTGCGCGGGGAGCTTTACACGTGATTTCTCTGGAGCAAGCGACGTATGCCTATTCCAGGGGTGCACGGGGAGTTTTACACGCACACGAGCGTGGCACGTGTATTCCGGAGGTGCGCGGGGAGTTTTACACGCAATTTCGCTGGCAGGAGCGGGGTACGCATATTCCAGGGGTGCGCAGGGAGTTTTACACGTGATTTCACTGGCGCGTGAGGGCTGAGTGGCATTTTTAGTGCGTTTTCGTGGTTGGTGGGCTGTATGCTGGTCCACTGGCCTTTGCGCCATGTAGGGGATTTGTGTGATGTTTTTGGCACACAGGGCGGGGTTGGGGGCGTAACTGACGCTGCTGCAGGGTCGCTGCGCCACTCTGCACCATGGCTGGTTATGGATGTGAGTATCCATGAATACGCTTGCGTGAAAATAAGTTTTGGCGCACACGGCTGGCGCACACTCCCTCTCTTTGTTGTGTGGTGAGTAGAGGAAAATGTGTGCGGATTAGTCATTTTCTGAGGTTGATCTCCCATCATTCATTTTCTTTTTAAAATTATTAAAAAAACCAGGCAAGTGCACACCCACCATGTAAATGGTCGAATTCCTCACACCTATCCAATCAGAAAGCTTAGAACGGTGGCTTCACCTCATGGTAAAGCCTCCATTTCAACCCTCCTCAGAGGCACAAGGCTGCAGGGATCAAGTTGAGGGCACACGCGGGAGGACGGAGTCTCCCCAACATTTTCAGCGAGTACCTTAATGTGCAAATTTCCAGTGATGCCACATTCAATTGGTATGCTAATGAGTCCCTCCACTTTTTTTTTAGGACTTGACCTCTTGGAGGCTGTCATCTTCCTTTTCAGTACTGCATGGAAGTGCTCCCCGGCACCGCTGTGCTCCCACCCCAATTTCCACATTCCTGGCCCAACCCCACCCCACCCCACCGCAACCCCACTTACCCCGAACTCCCTTGTGCCTTGACAGTATCAAAAACACTTGTTGTTCCCCGTGCCTTCCCAATGATGGTAATGGCTGCAATGGAAATGGATAAGGGACTATGTGTAGTTTCTATCTCTGCTTTCCATGGCGGCCATCTTAAATTGAAAAACGGCAAGCACTCGATTTCTCAACTTAAAAAAAAAAACTATAAGCATTCCGGAAAAACATACCGGGGTGCAAACAGCAATAAACCCCCGTAGGCAGGGGCATTACTGGGTCTGGATTCCTGTGCATCTGGAAAATGGGTATTTGCACAGCCAACCGTACTCTGAGACCTGGGCAAAATGCAAGGGGTACAGGAAACATTTGCACCAGGCAACCCATAGATTGTAGTGAAGTGATTAATGTTGCACTTTACATCAAAATAGAGGCTGGAGGGTATTTATTGAAATGCACCCCTATTAGCCGTCCCTCTTAGGTTACTAGCCTTAGGTTAATGTTGCAGCCATTTCTTCCTCACATTCTAAGCCTGAGACTGTCCAAACGTCATATTTAGCACCCTTTAAAGAATGTTCTGCTTGGCACAGCTTATTAGGAATGAGGATCCCATGCACATTCTCACAACTATCCCTTAAAGACGGAGGATGGCTTATTATCACAGGATAATGACCTGTCGCCAAGTTATGGGCGAGGCAAAGGAAGAGTCATTATCCCAACCGATAATGACTTCTTCTGAGGTCTATAAGGCTGTTAGCACATGGTGGTACTAGCAAATCAGTTAAGTTGGTGAAGAAAACTAAGTTACTTTAATAATGAGAAAGTAAACGCACAAACTCGGCAAATAAAAAGTTGTTTCATTTTGTAGTTTTTAAATAGACCGATTGTATTAATAAGTTAAGTTTTTCAATTGAAAACTAGGTTTAACTGGAAAGAGTTTAATACGAGCATGCATTACGGATCATGTACAAGTAGACTGGATCTCTATAAGACAGTGAAAGTATTTTTATATGTGTTAGATTTCTCGCTGGGGTGTTAAATACGATATTGCAGTGAAAAACAGTCCTGGAGAAGAAGTGTTTTTAGAAAAACAGCTTGCCTGGAAATTGGATGCTGTCTGCTTTTGAAGTCAGAATGTTTAGAATGCAGTCAATACCAGTAGTTATTGACTGCAACCTGAGCATTCAGATTGTCTGAGAAGAGGTCAATAACGATCTCCATGTGCTAATAAAAAAAATAATAATCTTGATCATGGTTATGTATCCAGTGGCGTGGCTCCATATGTAGTAATCAATCCATAGATTGCTCATCACAACAGTATGTGTTTCTTGATTTACTCCTGGAAACCTCTTGAAATGTATCTTCCAGTGATGCAGTGAGGCATAAAAGATCGATGTCAATTTTTGTAATGCCATATGCAAAGTAGGAGGTTTGCACATCGGTTTCAGAGTCGTTTGCTTCCCAGTTAGGTTTGCATTATATAAATCACCTAAATACATAGGGATGCCTTGACACACAGGGCCCAGAAAAGGCTAGGATGGCCGGAGCTGTGTGAAAAGTCTGCATGGCGTCTATGTTCCATTCAAGATGGTGTCCACCTGTGGCCCCTCCGGTGAATCACTGCTGCAGTGTACATCAGTTTCCCACAAGATGGCAGAAACGGTGTGATGCAATCAAACTAGTCAACATGGGAGTGCCCAAAAGAATGTAGCATGATTTGTGAAAAGGTATGTGCTTTGGCGGAAAGGAGTTACTGCAATGCCGGTACATGTAGCAGTGCTGCCATATAGGAGGGTGATCAGATTAAAAAAGTGAAAAACGGGGACAGAGCAACTAACATACAAGTAGGACTAACTCTTGAAAGTGGCTGTCAAGACCATTCACTTCAGTAGAGGTTGGAGGAGGAGGGGGTTTAAGTGTTACTGTTCAAATAAACATCACAAACGAACACTATCTTAAGTTTTAAAATGCAGAATTTCTTCTGTGTCAGATTGTGCATTCATGCCTGCCAGCCATGAAGACCGACTACCAAAAACCGGGACCACTGCAGTTTCCAATGGAAACATCCTCCTGAGAAAGGAGGACAGAGCACCAAAAACCGGGACAGTCCCGGCAAAACTGGGACACCTGGTCACCAAACCGTATAGACCTTTGCAGCATTTGCTAATGCAAAACCGTTGAGGCGGTAGCTGTATTACAGAAAGTGAGGCACGATAGCTGAGGGTATAGTCACAGAAATATCTGTTTAATCAAGAGCCTATTCATGACTAGAGAGAATAGCAAATTCTTCACTTTAGTGCCACCGCTTTAGGGCTGTGGACCAAGGCGCTGGCATGCAGGCTGCAAATGAAGGGAGACATCCTGCACTCGCAGGTGCAGTTTAGCATGAAGCAGAGTTACCGTTATGGGTGCAATGGGCAGACAGCACGCGGGGGACCAGCGTGCACTCTTGGCAAGAGACGTGAAGGCAAAACTTAGTAAAATGGAGGCCTGCACAGCTTTCCTGCCAAGAGGAAACATTACAACAAAGACCTCAAAGTGAGACGAATGGATACCACGATTTCCATGTGTTTACACGTGTCAGCATTGTGGCGATTTTCTGGCACATGCCATCATGGTGGCACTGACCCATTATACATTTCATGTGTGAGTTTATAGTCTATGAGTGTGTTACCTGAATGCTTTGCACCTGAATTCACAGGAGGAGCACCTCAAGTGCACTCGGTGTTGCTTACGACTGCTATGCTAACGTACCTTTGGTATTTTGCACCAAGGGTGCAACATTGATAAGGGCAATATTGCTTATGGCCCTGCTAAATTGAAGCAGTGTCATGTTTTATTTCTTTGCTTTGTTTTTGTTCTCCCAATGAGTACACATTTAGAAGACAAACACACACATAATATGTGGAACGCATTAATCATTCACCACAAAAGTCTTTAATATTTTCTGGTTCCATTTGGAACGAAAATAACACAGAATTACAATTTAATATGCACCATCCATTGAAATGTTTGGAACCCGCCCCTCAGTCACTCATCATTCCTGGAATGTATTACTCCTGAGGTGTCCCATGTTGCTATGGAGTTCTCGGTGAACGTTTGAATCGACATCTAGTGCTTTTTCTAGGTATGACTATATAGTTAGGATAAGGTAATTGCCTACATAAGCGCCTGGAGACTGCCCTTGGGTGATAGCGGTGTGCGGTATAAATCAACACAACGCAACATAACATACATTAATTGGAAGCAGCCCGGAAAAAATCGACCATATCTACCAGGGCTTTTATAGGTTGTACATGTGCCACCGAAATCTGTCCAATTACACAAAATAATGGATGCTCCAGGTGCAAGAAAAGACCAGCTTTATTTATTTTATTTTGCAAACGTAACGGCCGGTAGAAAAAACATCTCTCTCTCAGAACGCCCACATCAAGACAAGGAATATAAGGTGAAGAACCACATAATTTGCATAATTACAATAAACAACATTTCATAAAATTCTAACATAGTCATTGGTATCATGCCAATTAAAAAACCATGAAATATTTCTTCTGTGTTACTTGACACATAGTGAAGAATATTAGTTCTTCCTACCAATCTGACCCTCTGAATGTCTTAAATATACATACAGAAGGACTAATTGGTTGGAATATGGATCCCACAGAACACCAGGCTGTATGGGAGGAAAGAAGGCCCTGTCAATGACAAGATAGAACTACATTGCAAAACATAGAATATCTAAACACTTCCTAACCTGTACTGGATGATTGACTTGACTCAGAATAGTGGAACAATGAGAGTCAGGTGGAGTGTTGAATCTAAACAATTAAAGCAAAGTATCAGCAAAAGTACTCTAACCTAAAAATCTACTTATGTAAGAAGGAGGAGTAGATCTTACCCAGGAATCCGATGAACGTAATCGAAACAGATGAAGAACCAGGCAAACCAAATATGGAGTATGTACCTGCGGTGGACCAAAGGCAGTTCTCTAATTCGAAAAGAAAGCAGTAACCAAGAGTCTCCCTCGATGTGCGCATTCACGTTTCCGCTGATGGAAAAATAGAAGAAAGCTGTTGATCCCTCATTGCATGCGTTCGCATCCTCGGAGATGGCCTGAAGAAAGTAAGAACAGTTGCTCCCTCAGGGCGTGCGTTTGCATCCTCAGAGTTGTTCCAGCAAAAGAAGAAAACTTGATCCCTCAGTGCACGCAATCGTGTATTAAAGAAAACAAAGAAATAGATGCAAAGCAGCTGTCACAGAGTTTCAAGTCACCAGAAGTCCAGTAGGTAGGACCCACTTGAAATAGCAAGAACGGAAGAGCAGGTAAGGGAAAGACTTAAGGCAGTTTGTGGACATTCCAAGTTCAATCAACAAGTAAATCAGAAATAACCAAGTGCCAAGTCCGACAAGGGCAAAACGAAAACAGTATCCAAAAATAACCAGGCAAGAGTTTCGGCAACGTAAAGATTCCAGGACAAAAATACGGCGTACTGGGAAAAGTTCAGAAGCGATGTTTCCCTCTGGAACGGAACGGATAAAGACCTGATCACATGACACGTCTGATCCATCCCAGGCATAGTGGACACCATTGTTTCCATGCCAACTGCCATCTGTCCATCAGCCGGCCACTACGGAGGGTTTTTCTTAAAGGGAAAGTACACTTAGTAGTAGTATAGTGAAAACGGCCTTGGTTCTTTCTGCAACCTGGTCTTTTTACAAGAAAGGAAGGCATATGTCCTTAACCACAACCACGAACCATGACAGTACACTCCCACAAAGAGAGCTCCCGCCCGGATGCCCAGAACCTGGCAACAAGACGAGGGGCGTGAATGTTTCCAACCGGCTTCAAGGTACTGTCCTCCGGTCCATATCCCTTCCAATCGACCAGATACCGTCGAACACCATGAGTAACTTTAGTGTCAAGAATCCTGTTAACCTCATACTCATCATCCACCTGTACCAACGTCGGGGCAGGATGAGCTGCCAATTTAGTGTCAGGATGAAAAGGCAAAGTGAGACATGGACAACTGGGAGAACCTTCCACTTATCCGGAAGCTTCAGGCAGACAACCACCAGATTCAGTATGGCAGAAACAGCAAAATGACCCACATAGCGTGGAAGCAGGATCTGATTTCGAGGAATATGAAGGTTCTTATCAGATAACCAGACCGTGGAGCCAACAGTGTATGGTGGTACAGCAGAATTAAGCTTATCGGCATACTTCTTGTAACACACTTGAACTTCAAGAAGATGCTGCTTGATTGCCTTTTGAACATCTAGGATGTTTTTAACACAGGATGTAACCGACAGACTGTAATCAGATAAAACAGGCGAAAGGGGCAAAGACCTCGGGTGTCTACTGTAAAGAGCCAAAAACAGGGACGATCGAGTTGCTGACTGAAGAGAGTTGTTATATGCAAATTCTGCCATGGGCAGGACGGAAAGCCAAGATTTTTGGTACTGCAGTGTAACACATCTTAGATATTGTTACATGGTAGAATTAAGCCGTTCTGTTTGACCATCAGCTTGTGGATGGTAAGCACTAGAAAAACGATCGTCAATACCAAATGATTTAGTATGGGAGCGCCAAAAACAAGATGTAAATTGAGAACCCCTGTCCGTGATTATGACAGACGGGAGACCAAAGAGCAGGAATACATTCTTGATGAAAAGATCGGCTTGAAACGGAGCAGACAGAAGACCATGACATGGAACAAACAAGGCCACGACATGGAACAAACAAGGCCACTTTCATGAGATAATCACCAATGACCCATATGGTGTTATAACCATCAATAACTGGTAAGACTACTACAAAATCCATGGCAATCATGGACCAGGGATGGTCAAGAATAGGCATCGGTTGTAGTAGACCAACAGTTTTCCCAGGCAGAATCTTGCACTGTGCACACATATAACAAGCAGTTATGGAGCTATTGATACCCTTTAATATTGATGGCCACCAACACCAGCATTGTAAGAGATCCAATGTTTTCTTGATGCCTGGGTGAGCTGCAATCAAGGAATCATGACACCACTTTATAGCTATGTTCCGAATTGGCGTGTTAGGAAGGTAGACTAGCCCTTTAACATAAGGAATAGACCATATTATTTCTAACTTCCAGTTTTGGATCTCTGATGGAGAGGATTTCACCACACCCAGAAGATCAGTACACAAGGTGAGTTGCAAGGTACAACTGCAGATGACTTGGTGTGGTAGCAGCAAAGACTCACTTGGTCTAGTTGCAGTGGTGTCGTGATAAAGCATTGGCTTTTGTATGTAAAGACCCAGGGCGATACGTTATCACAAAATTAAACATAGACAAAAACTCATGCCATCTAACATGCCGTGCCATGGTGCACTTGACCGACTGAAGAGCCAAGAGATTGCGATGGTCAGTGTAAACCTGGACCAGTAGTGCAGTTCCTAGCAAATGGTGTCTCCATACCAAAAAGGCATCCCTGACAGCCAGTAATTCCTTTTCAGTAATTGTATAATTACGTTCCTAGGATACCAACTTCCTTGAATGATAAGCAACTGGATGTAAGCCGCTAGCATCAGGACATGCCTGGGAAAGAATGGCCGCCAAGGCGATATCTGAAGCGTCTGCCTCTACAATAAATGGAAGCATGGGGTTTGGATGTTGCAAAACAGGAGCAGTACTTAATGCCGTCTTAAGTGCAGAAAAAGCTTTATTGGCCTCTCCACACCATTTAAAGCCTCATTTACTACCAGTGAGAGCAGTTAGTGGTGCCGCTTTGATGGAAAAGTTTTGTATAAACCTCCAGTAAAAGTTAGCAAACCCCAAAAAAGATTGAAGAGCCTTCACAGTGGTAGTGATTGGCCATTCCAGTACGGCCTTGACCTTGGTGTCGCTCATCTGCACTCCCTTGCTGGTTATTTCATAACCGAGAAACTGTAGCTCTGAAACATGGAGAATGCACTTTTAATTTTTAGCATAGAGATGGTTGTCCCTTAAGCGATGAAGAACCCTGCTTACATGAGACACATGAAGGTTGTAGGAAGGTGAATAGATCAGAATGTCATCTAAGTAAACAACCAAGAATTGATCTAACATGTATCTGAAGATGTCGTTGATAAAATATTGAAAAGGGGCCGGGGCATTACAAAGTCCCAATGGCATCACTCAATACTCAAACAGACCATATCAGGTTTTGAACGCCGTCCATCACTCATCCCCCTTCCTCATACAAACCAAATTATACGCACCACAGAGATCTAACATATTGAAAATCACTGCTGAACCCAATTGGTCTAGTAACACCGATATTAATGGAATAGGATATTGGTTCCGTAATGTGATGGCGAGGCTGCAGGAGAACGTGAAGGTCTAATAAACCCAGACTTAAGAGATTTGTCAATGTATTCCTTGAGAACTTGGTCTTCTTTCTGTGTCAAAGAATATGTTCTACTAGAAGATATCTGTGCCCCTGGGATGAGATCAATAGGACAATCATACAGTGGTGGTAAAACATTCACCCCACCTATATCAAACACGTCTATGAATTCTTGGTATTCAGAAGGCAAGTAAATATTAACAGCAGCTCCTATAATAGAA
The DNA here is from genome assembly GCF_040938575.1 of Ambystoma mexicanum. Taxonomy (NCBI): domain Eukaryota; kingdom Metazoa; phylum Chordata; class Amphibia; order Caudata; family Ambystomatidae; genus Ambystoma; species Ambystoma mexicanum. The sequence goes on from NC_090922.1 coordinate 1,513,372,588, forward strand.
GCTGTGTCCAAAAGCGGTTTACATGGGGTCAGAAAAGCATCTTGAGACAAAAAAACAATGATTGTCGCAGTATTCGAAAACAATTCCACATGTCCGGTATCCCAAGCTATTGAGGGATTATGTTTCCGAAACCAGCGCAATCCAAGGATATGTTTATACTGAGGTGCTGCAATAAGATCAAAGTAAACAGACTCAGAATGACCTGAAGGTGTTTCCATGCGCACGTTGGTGGTTCTTTCTACCACCAGACGGAGAGTAAAGTTGTACCATCCACAGCATTAACCTGTTCAGGTTCTTTCTTGGAAACAATATGTAAACCCAACTCCTTGGCATACTTGTGATCTATATAATTGCTGGTAGCCCCAGAATCTAGAACAGCGATAACCAAAATTGCCACCCCCAGAGGGGAAATCAAAGACACAGCCAGGGTAAATGGTCTGAGATCATGGGAATCCCCTAAAGAAACATTCCCCGACAATGGGATTCCATTCATTGACGGGCTTTCACGTTTCCCTGCTCCCTGACCGGTTTCTTGCGACATGCTTTCAGATGATGTTCAGAAGACCCTCAGTAGAAGAACAGGATATTCTTTTTCTGGTTCTCCCATTTCTCTGTGGACAACGGACCTCGAGCTTCAGCCCCCACATGCATAGGTTTGGGTGCTGGTGTAGAGGTGACAGGAACAGCCAACGACCCCGGTGGCAAGGCCCTCCTTTCTCCTCGATGCTCTGCCTTACGGGCGTCAATTTGTAAAATCAAATCTAGGAGTTCAGGGAAAGTAGTAGGAATGACCGTTACCATAGCTAGTGTGTCTTTCAATGATTCTGACAAGCCTTTATAAAACAATGAAGTAACTTGCCACACGCTTAAAAACTGTGCCACACTTGTATAGGTGAACTTGTTTGGATTTATGGAATCTGGTTCATTTAGGCAAATTAACAATCAGTGCCCTTTAGGATAACATGTGTTTCAACACATCAGTGTCCTTTTCAAATCAGGGTTAGTAAAAACTACATTTCATATTACATGTTTCAATCCAAATCAATTGTGAGTCATACAAAACAAAAAATAATAAAATACAACATAAATTGTTTGAAATCACATCAATGGTATTGTTTGTTAAATCACAGACATTAGGGAGGGGTAAAAGGGGTGGAGGTTTTAAGGTTTTGAAAAGAATGAGAAAAAAAAGGATATAAACAGAACACAACGGCAGTTTTGCAATTCCAAAATCCTTGGTCTTTTCACAATAATATATGTGTGCTTGTTGTCCAACATTACTGCCCATGCAGGGCCTTACCTAAATTCCATATCAAATGTTCCAATCTGAGGAGCCAATAATTCACGGGTTAAATCCCCCTGAGAAAATGAATTGATGAAATCCTGAGTCAATAGCTGCTCTACATTCCTGTATTCTTTGTTTATTTTGGCGGGTTTGAACCTGCCTAAAACCAAATGTTGGATTTTGGGAGCATTTTGGTGTATCCTTCTAAATAGCATATTTTATTGGATTTTACACAAATTACAGAGGGCTGTTTGTATGTAGATTTATTATGTCATTGATTGTAAGATTGGTCTGTCGTGCATATATTAGTACGGTCTCTCGAATATCTCCTCATCCTTATTTCAAGTTGAACACTGGTTTTTGGATTCTGTGTGTATTATTTGCAGTGAATATGAGTCAATTCATTTTTCAGTGATTGAATGAGTCCCTAGTTTACCTCCACAGGGTTAGGGAACTCGCATGCATTTAAATTTCACGTTCTGAAATATACATACAGTTACAATTTCAATCCAGTGGGGTCTGGGCATGAGGGTCCACGGTATACGTAGACCTTTGTTAGAAAGCCCGCTCGATCGGGCGATCGTAGTTCCAAGGGCTTACCTGTAAAGTTGCACTGAATCTCCACGCGTCGGCTGCGGTTTCTGACCGCGCTGTATCGTATATACAAGTGTTGCCTAGGCAACACTTGTCCAACTTTAATTTCTATGGCTTCGAGCCCATAGCTGGAAAGCTGGGCACCATGTTTTGGGCTAGGTTGTCATAGTGTGCATAGCAAAGAAAAGGGAGAACCCCAAAGTGCTTCCATTAACGTTGGAAACTGTAAATATGTTCGACGTAGTTATTATTTGTATTGACATTGTGATGGTATTTATTAGGGGTTGCGTAAACCCCATTATTTGTGCACCTTAGCTCCGTGCTGATTCATAGTGTGGAGTACATTGTGTGGGGAGTAACTTGACTAATACCAAAAATGTTTTGGTAAAGCTGGTCGAAGAGATCTCATTCTATATTTCAGTAAGGAATTATTTGCAGTATGTTTCTGTAGATATTTGGAGGATGTCTACTCTGCATCTGCACTTTCTAATCAAGTGTTTGTTTTCAAAGTTAACATTTTGGATTTGTATGGAGTGTGTAAACTAAACTATGGTTCAGGTCAAAAATGTAGTTTAAGTGTACAAGAATTAACATATTGTGGAAAGTGACATATTACTGCCCCATCTCTGGAGTAACATGTGATACATTTGCAACAATTGTAGTTCTGGCCTATCTAGATATAAATTTGCATAGTGTAAGAGTTGTTTAACAACAGACGTTTATTTCAATAACAGTTCATTTGGGTTAGCATTTACAGAAAATGTATCATCTCATGGTCTTGATTTAGGCCACATTATGTAGTCCGAAATTTACAAATAAGTCGAGCTTTGGGTTGGCGAAGGAGAACTTCTCTATTTCTTCCTCTATCGCCCAGAGTTACCTGTTTTAGTCCATTAAACCTGAGATGTTTCTTGTATTCCAATTGGTGATTGGTTTGCCAGTGGTGTGCCAATGGCAAAAGTGCATCTTGTTTGCCCATGCCATAGAAATGTTCATGTATTCTGAACCTTAGTTTTCTTATAGTGCTTCCAATATATATTCAACCACATGTACAGGTGATAGCATACACTATATATTTACTGCGACAGTTAATATATCAGTGATTTTGAAGGATGTTCCTTGTGAGTCTTAAAGGTTTCTGTGTTGGGGTGTGCCAGTTTACACATGCCACATGATCCACACTTTCTAAATCCTTTTGATAGCGTTGGTAACCAGGATTCTTGATCCGATATTGGTTTCTTTGGGAGTAAGGATGGGCTAAGAGATGTTCTCAAGGTTCTGGCCTTTTGAAGATTAGTTTTGGCTTTTCATCAATGAACTTGTTGAGATGTTGGTGTACTTTTAAGAGATGCCAAATTTTGTCCCGAATTTTCCTGATTTCAAAGTTGTTGTGACAGAAAGTCGTGATATATCTCACTTTATCTTGTTCCTCAGTTTGTTTGGGGTATTTTGGTGTAAGTGTTACATCCCTGCTCATCGTGTTTACTTTCTCATAAGCCTGTTGTATATATATATATTGAGTTCTATATGTTATGGCGAGTCAGAAAATACAAATCATATCTTGGCATGCCCTTCTTGGGAGGAGCTACCATTTTTATCAGTTTACTCCTGAGCCGAAATAGTCACAACTCTGACCCTTCAAGATTCAAACCTTACTTCCATAACCTATCGCCACACCTACTTTCCATTCCCTCAGAATTATGAGAAGGCTGGAATTATAAATGTCTTCATAACTGAACTTGTGTACATCGCACAGGATATCTATTTATATTTACATGCCACCAATGGACTTTTTATCCCCTTTATCCCCTTTTATATGAGTCCAGGTTGAGCTTACTGGGACATAGTTAATCACATGGAAAGACATCACATGTGTTCCCCAACTTTACACTAGCCCCAACCTTTTTTTTAAAGACTCATTTCTGTTCCTGTGTCCTGACACAGACATCTGCTTATCAGCAAGGTCTTTTTCATACACACTGTTGATCATCCATTGGCACAGAAGCAATTTCTTGAGTTTGAGTCAGCCCTGACAAGGGCATTTCTTTTGGCCACTAATGCACAGCTAATGGGGAGACCTGACCTCAAAGGTCATCTCTTCTCGCTGTGTTATCTACAGCTCCCACACTCTATATCTAATTCTCTGTGATTTATTTGTATTTCTAACTGAACCAGGCTTGCTTTTCCTGGGGGGCCTAGTCCACGGGTCTTGAGTTCAAATTTGCAAAGGCACATACACTTTCAGTTCAGTGTGAAAAACACCAGCTGCATCCATACTTCAGAAAATATAACTTTAAATCGACAAGATGTGATTACATGTAACATTTAGCATTATATCTGGGCATGTTGTTTATGACACAATCTTGATACAATCTTTCTTTGCATACGGTTTGGACAGATATAAGTTCACTTTGGGTATTATATTCACATAGGCCACAGTTACACAGATACTTTGTGTTCACTTCTCCAACAAGTAATCCTTTCCATTTAAATGTCAGTTTATGTGTGAAAAGTAAGTGTATTTCTTTCAAATATGTCACTTGGCTTCAATTTTTTAATGTAAGGCGCAATTTCTCCTTTTTTATTTTTCAAAGGCACAACATTTCAATGTATCTTTTCCCAGTGTGCTGCTGCAATTTTGAATCTGTCAAAAGGGGCCTTTTCCAAGTTTACACAAAGTCAGCATCTGCAGCACCACATGTCTTTTCTCATTCCTTGGGCATCGTTAGCAATATTACCGTTCTGAGTCACACTCTCCTTCAGATGAGTGCCTTTGCATTTTGATAAAGAAGAGTGAGGCCCATTCTCACTCATTCACCCTTATGTTGGAAATTACTGTTTTATACCGGCTTTTATATTTCAATGGGACTCCACATTAGCCAGACTGACTCTCACAATAGGGGCCTAGTATGGCCTCTACACCACTATCACTCTGGGGCTGTCTTTTCACCCCACAGCACGGGATCGGGATTCGATCCTGTGTTGCCATGCATTGACTTGCTTCAAAGACAAACATGTTGCCCCTGAGCTATCCCCCACACCAAATGTATCACTATGCACAATCCACCTAATCTTTGATATGGTATTCATTTAATTTTTGTTGACTTTTGCTTAGTAGTAGTTCCAAAAGACTCTAAAATCAGAGTTACAGAGTGCATTATGCACCAAAAAGCACTGTTGTATACTATCAGATCCCCTCAGATTTTATCAGATCAGAGCAGCTCTGAACATTCCTAAAAGGAGCACATCTCCCATGCCAGGTGTGATGCTCACTGGCTCCCGGTCAAAGTACGGATCCTATTCAAGACCTTTGCCATATCCCGCAAGTGCCTCTCACTCACAGCCCCCTCTTATCCCTCAGAAAAAGTAGTCCGAGCCACTTCCTCCAGACCGAAATGATAACACTACTCCAAGCAGCTAAACATCACCACCTTCAAAAAGGCTAAAGCTGGAGACTCCAGATTCCTAGTCCTAGCTCCTAAACATTGGAATGCCCTCCCTACAACCCTAAGGTATGAGACCTCTCACGTATCCTTCCGTAAGGCACTCAAAACAAAGCTCTTTAACTAGCCCACTCTACCTGACTAAGCCGAAGGAATCTGTTGTAGAAATGTATTGACAATATCTCTGGCTCCCCTGTAACCATGGAACCATAGAGACCCCTTTTTCTCTGTAACAATGTCACAACTAACTACCAACTGAATGGAATTAGGTTCACTGTGACGACGAACTACAGAAAATGCGGTCTTGCTGTTTCATGTAACTAAGTATGCTTCGTTGTTACAGCGCCACAAAGCCCCAGGGCCTCTTTGTGCGCTTTATTAATGTAAAAAATATAAATAAATACATACATAAATAAATAATTATATCATTTCATATCATTTTCATTCCTTGTTTTTAAGCTTTGATGTGGCTTTCTTTTGATTACTATATTCTTTCTTCACTTGGTTGACTTTTTTTAATATCCTTTTTAGCTGTTGTTTTTTCCCTGCAATATTACAGTAATATTTTCTGTGACACATCTTTCTCCTATAATTATATCTCCAAAAGGTCTTTCTTTCAGCTTTCAGCGAACCTTTGTCTGGATAATTGTATAACCATCTAACACAAACTCATGTACTAACCGCGTTTTTTGTAATACCAATAACTCCACTTCTAACAATATTGATAAGCCTGTAGGATTAGCAGAAATGGATCTAAATCCCTGAGTATTCCATGATATGAGTGAGATTTTATAATGTATTAAGATCTTAGGTCAAGAAGCATTTTTCATATTGTTCTCAAAATTAGATTTGTTCTTCCATGCTGGTGTTTCTATGCCAGTTGTTATAGCATCTTCAATAGGATTGGCCAAAGAGTCGATCTCAGCGTTTGTAGCATCAGTATCTTTTTCTTTCATATGAATTGACTGAATTGGATCCCTTTTGACTGTTCTTTTCCTCAAGTCTTTTAAATTCATAGCCTATTTCTAAGAAACCCCAAGAGCATGAGAAAATAAGCGTTTGGATAATAGGGTAACCTGATGAATTATTGCCCAGTTAGCTTCCTTGTGTGAGGATGGTAACTCCAGCAACGAGATGTGGCTCGATGAGATCATAGCTAATTGTGGTGTCTGATGAATTAGATCCAAGATAGTTTTCAGATTTAAAAACAGGGTACAGGATGTAGCACTTGATTTTTTTTTGTATTCAAGCTTTTGTTTCTTAAAATTTCAAAAACGGGTTAATTCTGTTCTAAGCTCGCAATACTTTTAAACTCTAGGGGATCTGTTTCTTCCCTTTCAGTTATTTCACAAAGGCCTAACGATTCCATATCTGAATTAGAGTCATATTGTAGAGCGGATTCCCAACTTATTGGTATTCTGGGAGCATCCCGGTTTGTTAAGTAACCAAGTTCCTAATGATCCCTTTTTATTTTTGTGTTTCTTGTTTCGTTGATGGTCTCCTATCAGTTTAGACTGAGTCTGGAGTTATTTACATTTCACATTGCGTGGTGATATCATTGCTAGGGATTGGGCTGTCTTTGATGTTATTTTAAAATGTTTTCATTTAAGATATTCCTGTTTCTTTTTACTTATTTTCCCATACTGAATAGAAAGGAACTTCACCGCCTTCTCCCTTAAATTAGAGCTGGAATCATGGGGAAGTATACCATTGTCATTTATCGATAAGACAATTTCATTCTCATTCTCACCCCCTCTGGTCCACCGTGATTTTGCTGTGCTCTGCCCACCCTTCTGGTCCCCCGTGATTTCCCACCACAACCATCTGGTCCTCCTTTATGTCTTTGTGTTCCCCCAAACCCCTTTTGTCCGGCGTGAATTTGTTGTGTTCCCCCCACCCTCTCTAGTACCCTCTGATGTCTGTGTGTTCCCTCCACTCCCTCTGTTCCCCGGTGATGTCTTTGTGTCCCTCCCACCCCGCTCTTGTCCCCTGTGATTTCGTTGTGTAACCCCCATCCCCCTCTGGTCCCCTGTGATTTCATTGTTTTCCCCGACCCCCTATTGTCCCCCATGATTCTGCTGTGTTTTCTCCACTCCCTTCCGGTCCCCTGTGATTTGTTTGTGTTCCCTCCACCCCCTCTGGTCCCCTGTGATGCCTTTGTGTTCCTCCACCCCCTTCTGGTCCCCTGTGATGTCTTTGTGTTCCTCCACACACTTCTGGACCCTGTGATATCTTTGTGTTACTCCAGCCTACTCTGGTCTGCCATGGTTTTGTTGTGTTTGCTCCATCCTATCTGGTCCCCCCTGATTTTGTTGTGTTCCCCCCAACCCCTTCTGGTCCCTCGTGATTTTGTTGTGTTCCCCCCACCCCCCTCTGCCCCCTGTGATGTCTTTGTTAACCCCCCAACCCCCTCTGGTCCCGTGTGATTTCATTAATGTTCGCCCCACCCCCTTCTGGTCCCCTGTGATGCTACTGTGTGCCCCCTCTGGTTCCCTGTGAGACTGTTGTTTGCTCCCCTTCCCACCTCTGGTCCCCCTCTTCAGGCCCCCTCTTCACATCCTTCCCCCCTCTTTGCCTTCTCTTATCTCTTCTCCCTCATCCCCTGCCCCTTATTCCCTCCCTTCCATTCCCCCCCAATTCATTGCAGGAGTTGCCTGATTCATGAAGGGTTCACCATCAATGACTTTTGCCAACGCTTGGATTTAACTTTTGTAAACATTGGGCCTCATTATGAGTACGGCGGTAGGGGGGCAACGGCACCGGTAAGGATGCTGGTGCCGTTAAACCCTACCTCCGCATTATGAGGTCCCTTAGCGGGTCCCACTAGGGCCGGCTGATTTGCTATTTGCGGGCCCGTTAATAGCTCCTTCCCCATTCCCATTGAGCCCTATGGGGGCTCGAAAGGGAATGGGAAATGGTTTTCAGAATGGGGACTTACCAGGTCCTCCAAGGTTGGAATGACCCGGTAAGTTCCCATTCTAACTACCCAAATCCGGACATGGGTTTGGAGGCATGGCTGCCTCCAAACTCGTAATGACCCCCATTGACTCTTGGTGCTTCGCCTTCTCATGCTGGACCTCCCCTGGATCTAGCACTCACGTTGGCCCTGAATCATGCTGTGCACATTTTCTATTCCCTTGCAGCATTTGAAATAACTGTGTTTTTACCGACCTCTGCAACTATATTTCACTCTCCCCTCTGTTTCTCTGCTCTTTTCACTGTTTTTATTCTCTGTTCTCTTCTCCTGCCCCTCCCCCTTCTCTCTCTCCCCTCCACCCTCCCTTACTTTTTTCTATGCACTTACTCTATCAGAATTATCTCTGGACCTAGTATGATAGTAACACATGTTTTGTCTCTCCCCCTTACTTGTCATTCCCCACCTCCCTCTCCAGCACTATCTGAAATGTCGTCAGGCCTAGTACGATAGTCGCTAGTTTTGTTCCTCTCTCTCCTCTCTCCCTCTCCTTGTGTAATTCTCCGGCCCTACCAGAAATGTTGTCAGGTCTAGTACGGTAGTCGCCTGTCTGTTCCCATTTCCTTCCTATCTATGTCTGAGCTCTTGCACTATCTGAAATGTCGCCAGGCCGAGAATGATAGTTAATTTGACATCCTTACTGTTCATGGCCTTTAAGAATGTTTTGTATTTTCTCTTGTTCCCCCCCTTGTCGTGAAGCGCTTTGAAACAAATTGGGTATAGGTGCTATATAAATAAACCATCATATCATATCATTGTTTAATATCCTGGGTTGTACTCTCTGCAAAACTCCAAGAATCTGCATTTACCCATATTTCTCCTCAGGGGACCTTAGTATATTTGTGTTGCTGTGGCAATTTTCAATAACCACATCAATCAGTCTGGCAAAGCCCTCTTTATTATTTGTTCCTTATATAAAGAGATACACATAGTAAAGAGGGTTTTTAGAGTTTTCTGGGTCTTTAAATTACTCGTCTGGTGAGGAGTCCGAAGTTGAGTGAAAAGAGCTATTAGCTGGCGATGATGCTTAAACACTAGCAGCTATCTTCGCCAGGCCTGGGGACTGGGCCAAGTCAGTTGCAGGAAGATCTGAAACTGGCATCTCAGTGATGAAATGCTTCGAGGCATTTTCTACTTGTTCAGCACCATGTGCTCTATGCAATCCAGTTCGAAGTCCCAAACAAAACTTCAATGGAGAATTGTTATCAATTGTTTCTAAATCTGATGTCTCAGTATAATTTGAATTATCTCCAAGAGGCTTCTTTCCCCACAATTGGCAGAGTCTCAGAAATGGCACGGTCTGACGGCTCTGTTATTGATTATAAAAAAGGGGAAGATCTTTTCCTGACCTATAGCAGAGGCCCCTCTCTTTTCCCAAACAGATTGAATAACTGTCACTGTTGCTCCTTTTGTTTGCAGCTTGTTTCATTTGTTTGTTTTCTGCTGCTTATAAGAACGCTATTGCAGACTGTTCTTACTGCACTGCACAGCTGATAGTTCATTTGAGTGGTGGGCATCACGCTAAATCTCCAAATTGGGAGAAGGGATGATCCTCCACTGAACCTTCATCACTTGTTACTTGCACATACATGGTCTATTGTAGGACCACCTACAAGCAGCAGCTGTTTCTCTAAAGCTAGTAAAGTGATTATTTCAGACTCAACAAAGCTCCCCAGAGCCAAGTCCCCAGAGCAGATAATAGCTCTACAGTCACCAACCTCTCAATCACAAAATTAAATTAGCAGCTTTAGAAATCTGAATTTCACGATTGAGAGGACATTTTAAGACAGGGGCTCTGTACTGCTGTCTCGAATGATAGCACTCATGTGATATAATAAACAGCCACACTATGTCACGTGTGGCGTTTCGCCTACACACTGCGAGTGGTCCTCAATTACTCACCAGGTGAAGGATAGCGACCAACAATATATACACCATTGGTCCGGGCCCCCCACGGAATTACGTTCCACTTATTCATAACTCGGTTGGTGCAATAAAACCAAGATAACACTACTGGGCACAGTGAGTAGTGCTCCACACCACCAATGCCAAAGAGGGGAGTGAGAAACGGAGCAGCGTGCCGAGCACTAAGAATTCTCCTACAAGTGTCCTGACCTGTGTGGCCCGTTCATCAGCCATCTGGTGCGGAAGCTTCTCACATCAACACTCAGTTTGGGTGCAGTGGCCCACCCTTGAATGTTTTTCCCTGCTTCTCTCTACTATCCTCAACTTTTTACAATGTTGTTTACTGGTTTTTGCATTAATACCCCAGTACGGTCGTCCTTCCTGAAGGCGGCATGCCCAACTTGCCCCTTAGTTGGTATTGTTTTGTATTCCATCTTAGTGCTGCTCCCATCATTGCATCTCAATTCCGGCAATCACAATAAGTCGATTTTTCTCTACATGTCTAGTCCTTATAATCCCCACTGGACTTCTCACAGATTTCCTCACTGTCCTGCTTCTCCTAATACTTCCAATCTTCTCTACCCACACCTGGATCCTGTAGAATCCTGCATTACTGTTGCACTCTGGAACACTTGCTCGATTAATATGAAAACCCATTCTATTCTTCACATGTTTCTACGACTCAACCTGCACTTTCTATGCTTTAGTGATTCTTTACTCTCCTCTTTCAACTCTACTATTCCTGCTTCTTTATTCACTTACGATACTGTGTTTACTCAGACTCCTCATTCTCTGGGTCGTGGAGGGGGTACTGGTATTCTTCACTGGCACTCCTCCACGATTCATCTTAATTCCCTCTTGTTACCCACTTTTACTTCCGCTGAATGCTCTCTTTCTACTTTTTCTAAGTCTCATGCTGTGACCTTTCTTTTTCTCTATCTCCCTCCTGGCCCTATTTCTACCTTCTTCGATGACATTGATGCTTTACTTAGTGCTGTCCTGCCTTGCTCTAATCCCTTCTGCTATTGGGTGACCCTAATCTGCATATTTCTTCTAGTCATCACTCTTCTTCATTTCTGGCTATGATTGACTCCTATTTTCTATACCTGCTTCTTACTCCTCCTCCCCACATCTCGAGAACCCTTTTGGATCGTACGTTTACCTCTTTGATGTCTACCTCTGCGGTTTTGATTTGTCCTATGTAATCCTCTGATTATAATTTGCTCCTATTTTCTATTTATTTTCCTGTTTACAACACCTATTTTACCCCATCTGGTCCTACCCCTTCTTTTCTCTGTCGTGATCTTTGTACCTCCAATACTCTTCTCTTTGTATCTTCCTGTATTCCCACTCTTCCACCCCACTCTACTTTTTCAGCTCTTTCAATGGATGCTGCTGCTGCTTCAGCTTTCTCTGTTTCCCTGTTTGCTTCTCTTGACACTCCATATACTCTCTCTAAATTCGTTCCAACTCGTAAGCCTTCCCAGCCTTGGCTTACTCCATATCTCTGTATCTCTGTAGCTTCACTCCATGCGACGATCTCTCCGTTGCCCGGAGCGTCTCTGGCATAGATCTCGATCTGTGTCCGACAGTGTGTCTTTTACCTCCTATCATACTTTGTATGATGAGGTGCTTCTTTCTTCTAAACATCTCTATTACACTGATCTCTTACACTCTCAATCATGCCATCCCGGTCGTCTCTTCCAATCCCTCTCTCGTCTATTGTCTCCCCCTCTGCCTGATCACTCCCTTCTCTCCACACTTACTGCACTTGTGTCTCCTTACCCCTCTACTGCGGTTCATTCTTCTTTATCATCGATTTCTAATTCTGACGCTTCTTTATTCATTCGGAAAGTTAGACCTCTTCTCACCTTCAGTGCCACAAAGCTTCTAATCTCTTCCTTAATCTTCTCTTGGTTATTCTATTCTTCTGCACTCCGCTGTGGTCTTCCTGTCTCTCAGCTAGCTCCTCTTAAATCTATCTTCAATTCTTCTATAGGTCTTCTGTATTCCCTACCTATTGCAACTCTATTTCTTCTTCTCTGGCCTCTCTTGGTGGCTACCTTTCTACTCTCAACTTAAATTCAGTTTTCTCTGCGTAGTATTTAAATCTCTGTATGGACTTGCCCCTATCTACTTTGCCTCTCTTGTTTCCTTCTATGTCCCAACAGGACACAATACACAACAGGTACAGTCCAGCGTCGGTGAGCTTCAAACATTGGCCTGTAAACATCTGGTATCAACATTAGTACATGTGATGTGTACCATCCTATGGGCAGTTGCAAAAAAAAATAAGGATAGGTAGTATTTTCAAGCAGTTCCATAAATGTTTTGGTTATCTTATGGTAAAGGTTTGTATACCGCATGCTGTCAGCACATGTGTGGTCCCTTGGGGCTCTGGCCCATCATGTAAGGCAAGGGGGTAAGGGGTGTGTAAGTTAGTGGGACTGAGAGGGAGAAAAAGCAAGGGAGCTTTGATGTGCTGTTGGCAGCTTCAGTTCAGTTTACAGGGGTCACTGAGCGTAGGTGTGTTTTATCGTTTGTAGCAGTCACAAGCTGTTGTTCGAAGCTATGTGTGGTTTGTTACGTTGCTGCAGTGTGGTGAAGTGCATGCGGTTTGTTGTGCTCTAGAGATGTGGTTGTGTTTAATTCAGAGTTTGCGAGGTGTATGTAGAAGGGTGAGTTTGGTAGTATGTTTGGTTAGTTGTGGGACCCTATCCTAGCTCCACTCTTTTGATTGACTATGGCCCATGTCCCTTCCCCAGTCATATATTCTGGTGTGCAACACCTACCACTCCTGTGTTGTGTGCAGATCAGCGGGTCCGCAATGGGCTATGTGCTGGTACCTTTCCTCCCCCAGTGTTCAGAGTAAGTGCTGCCCATATCCCTTCCCTATTATCACAACCTGGTGCCCAGCAACCATCACTCCCACAGGTTCCTCCAGGGGGCGTGCGCTCCCAGTGCCTTACGGCCCATCGGTTCTGATATCGGGATGCCTCTCTCTCCCCATTTGTTCCTCTAAGGCTCTGTGTCAGTGGTCCAATAAGGTTGGACCCATCTCTTCCACTGTTTCCCGGATGACCGGGTACACCCACGTCTTCCTCCCATTCGGACGCCTCTCTTCTTCTCTGCACTCCAATCAGGTCTGTCTTACTCCTCAGTCCTTCTTATGGGATGTACGGCTACATATGGGGCTCAATCCTCAGTCCTTCTTATGGGATGTACGGCTACAAATGGGGCTCAATCCTGAGTCCTTCTTATGGGATGTACGGCTACATATGGGGCTCAATCCTCAGTCCTTCTTATGGGATGTACGGCTACATATGGGGCTCAATCCTCAGTCCTTCTTATGGGATGTACGGCTACATATGGGGCTCAATCCTCAGTCCTTCTTATGGGATGTACGGCTACATATGGGGCTCAATCCTCAGTCCTTCTTATGGGATGTACGGCTACATATGGGGCTAAATCCTCAGTCCTTCTTATGGGATGTACGGCTACATATGGGGCTCGAAAGCAACATTACGTACTATGGCATGGGGGAGTGACCATATCTAGTGCCCCCATGCACCGGGACGAGCCTGAGGGAAATATGTGACCCCCTAAACCACCGACCAGACCCGCTCACCCCATGGACAGATCGGTGAGCACCACCCTAAGAGCCCCGGCCTGCCACCTCACTGTTAATAGCCAAACATAAGACACTTACGCAAATCAGAAATCAATCTCCCTCCCAGTGACCCAAAATGCTGGGCCCCTTGCTCAATTCAATGGAGTGTTCTCCAACCCCTGACCAAAGCAGCACGCCGACACCGACTGGCAAAAAGAGAGGGAGGGCACATTTATACCCGCTCGGGACCCCTAGTCTCTACACTTCCGGCAGCGGGTGGCGGCGCCTGGCCATGACCTGGCCCTTCCACCAGGTGCTGTGGAGGTGCCTCCCCCCTATCAGTGTCCCTTCCCTTTGGCCCGCCTCCGCGCCTCCTAACCCGCTGTCCAGGCAATGCTGCCAGGGGCGCTTTCAAAAGCATTGACACCCAGGTCTGAGACACAGCAGCAAATGATGCAATGGGTAGGTGACACATGTGTAAGTGGGCACGGTATTTGGCTCTGTGTGCTGCACCCATGGAGGTCAGAGTCTTGGAAAGGTTATTATGGACTGGAACAAACCTGTAATGAAGCTGGTTAAAATAAATAAATAAATGCATACTTAAATAAATAAAACATAGTTGAAATATTCAATGACATCAGCCAGTCTGTTAAATATTCTACTCTTCATTAGTTCTGAGGGTCATGAAAGGAGCGATATTGCAGAGTCATTAGCCCATATGTTGACTGTTAAAGGTAGAAAAATAGCTGCCCTGATGCCTCACCTGGGAGCGTCCCCCAGAACAGCGGCCCTGTAAATAGAACGCAGAGGATGTGTGGTGAGCCGGGTGCGGTGCCATTAGTCGTGCGTGTGGGTCAGGCCAGGAGCGAGATGGATCTGTGGTTGGACAGAACGAGGACGAATGGGCACTGGAGGTAGAAGGGACAGGAAGCATCCCAGAGCCTGGGCCGGATTGGGAGCAGAGGGAGGGAGCGAGGGAAGGTGAAGGGCGGGGAAGGAATGTTAAATAATTAACTCGTATATGGCTAATGAGTGCTAATGAAGCGCCAGATAACAGGACTGTAGACCCTTGATTAGCTTAAAGCAGATTGCAAAAGTAGCTCATTCATATAGAGCCCACACCCTGGGGTAGCACAGAAGCGCTGTAATAAATGGTACTGATTGTACCCATCGCCCTGGACTCAAGTGCAGCAGCAACAGAAGTACCCATTCGTCCTGCAGGTGCTCACTAAGGCACCATTCTATGTTAGCAGCTTGAGGTGCTGACCGGGACCTTTGCATGGGCGATGCTGTCCATGGAAGAAGCGCTGCGATGCTGGCCGTGTGGGCTCTAATGAGGAGGCCACAGTCTGGCCTGATGGGTATGGGAATTGGTAAATGAGTGGTGGGGGAGGGGGCAGTCCCAGGATACCTGTCATGTGACTGGAGAGATTGGGTGGCAAATCATGGGAATGCTGTCATTGGGCGTGAGGTGCTCATGTTGAGGCGGTTCCTTGATATGTTGCCGTTCCATGATATGATATGACATTTATAGCGCGCCAATACACAAGTGTTTCAAGGCGCAACGAGGCAAGGGAGGAGAAACAAAGGGAGGACAAAGTCAACGACGTTACTGAGCTTAGTAACATTGAAATCGCACAAGTGCAGGGGCGAGGGTTTTTTCAGAGCGGCAGGGAGGCTGTTCCAGAGAGAGGCACCAGCCGAAGAGAAAGATCTGCCCCTGACTCGTTGCTTGGACGCCTGACCCTCAAGGAGTTGGAGGAGCAAAGAGCTCGAGTAGGAAGATATTTCAGAAGAGAGAGTTGGAGGTATTGCAATTCCAGACCCCAGAATGCCTTGTGGACAAAGCAGAGGGTATTGATCTTGATCGTGGCAGCCACTGGGAGCCAATGGACAGATTTCAGGGCTGGAGAGATACGTTCCCTGGGCTTGAAGCCAAGGACAAACTCGCAGTCCTGTTCTGGATGAGTAGTAGTAGAGACAGGTAGATTTGAAACGAGGTGGTTCAAGTAGAATAGCTGAGAGAGAACCAGAGTTCTGGAGACAGAGAGCTTCTGGGAGAAGGAGAGTAACGGAATACCCTAAATGTCCTTGCGCACGGCCCTTGGCATGCAGACACAGTTATGTTAGACGTGCACATGCTGCTTCTGGGTGCATAGTTTGGAGTTTTTCTTCTTCGTTCAGGAATGCATAGCGTGTGGAGGGCCCTGTAGGTGATGCATGTGTTTGCACGCACCCAAAAGTCTTCCTCAGTATCTGACAATCCTCGTCAAAACAACCTGATCCTTGCACCTATACCCTCTGCCACTTCCCCACTCAATGTTGTCACCATTGGCTTCTTGTACCCTCCTTGTAGCCTCCAGGAATCCCTACTATGTCGCCTTGATCATAGGGAGGTGCTGGCCCCTCCTCCTTTCCCCAATCCATGGAGCCAGCACTGGTAGTATTGCCGCACAGTATGAAACCCATAGGATGCCACTAGACAATGGAGCAGACACTCTTAATGCACCAGGCTATAATGGGAAGCAGTCACCACCCTCCCCCATACAGTTTCCAACCCTTCTAAGGGATGTAACAATATGACACGTCATAAGTGCAGAAGCCAGTCCAGGGCCATGAAGAGGATATTGTTATTTCTAGGCACTGATATTTTCTTGACCTTTGTGGTATCATTCTCCTTGGGCATCTGAGGTCTCTTGTGGGTCATGACAGACTGCTGACATGTTTTAAATTATTTTATTCTGTTATAGTCAGCAGACTTTTCACAAATACATAGTAGATTAAAGACAAACAAAAATACATCATCATCTCAATCTTAATATAAATTAATTTTAATCAATATAAAATATATTCCTAGCGTCCAACATGCCATCCACAATTGACAAATGCATAAAAAGAAGAAAAAGGAAGCGGGCATGAAGACTCCTTTTTCCCAAAGTTGATCATTTGACTTAATTAATCTCCGAAAATATAAAACCTACCTTACAATTTTGTAAAACCTGGAACATTTAAAAATGTTAATACCTCCAGTACCAAACTCAATTTGTGCCCGAGGCCAATCTCTACCAGAAAGGGAGGGATTCGAGCCATTCCTCGTACGTCACAAAATGAGAAAAGTGCTTTACTCACAAGGCTTTGGATGGCATTACGTTCAATGAGAATATGCCTCAGGGTTTGCACTTGTTGAGAGCTACATAGACTACACCCGGCAGTCCCCGCCCCCATTTAGTTCTTGCCCGTTTCCCCGTTATCTCCCCGGTTGGTATAATATTCCTCCTAAATCTTAGGAATTCTGTTCTCCACCTGGAGTTAGGAGTCCAGGAGAGATAAGCCGGGAAAGTACCTCTTGGCGTGTCCTTAATCGAATGAGAGGCAGCGTTAACTGAAGATCACATTGTGTCTACATTACAGGCCCAGTCATGATCCAATATTGCCTTCCTAACACCTGCTGGGTTTACCATGACATTCTCCTGTGGTTTATTAATATTGGATAATATCTTATTCACAATTTCCCGCAATTGGGTCAGCACAGAGGGAACCCATAGCTGTAGATGAAGGGATAGATCTTTGTACAGAGACTCCCTCTCTGGTACTAATATGTGCCTGTAGTATAAGACGAATCTGCTGTACAAATGGACTGCCAACAATGTTAGACCCAGCTCATACCGAAGACTAGCCATTGTGAATGATAATGGCAGGATCAATGCTCTTTTCCAAATGCGACCCTCTGTCCTCACCCAGTCTACAGACCAAGAGCCCGGGTATATCTCCAAGCCATAAAGGATTTTTGGAATGACTTTCCTACTGTAAAATTGAATAGGGAGTATGGAAAACCTACAGTGCCGTGCGCTCAGTCTCGTCATTTCGGAGCAAATCTGGTCCGCAACACGATACAATCCCTTCACAAATGGGACCATGGACGGGCTTGAAGTAAGCACAAATCACAATTATGTAACTTCTGGCACCACATGCACCGATAATCCATTCAGATGCCAGGCAAACCTGGGAACACACTTCCCTGGCTGATAGAATCTAACTACGTTTGATTTGGCAGAGTTTATAGTTAGTTCATTTTCCTCTGCTTAATGACGGAAGCGTCCAGCTGCCTCTGCAAGCCCACGGGTGTGTAGTCCAATAGGATTACATCGTCCGCATATTCCAGCCATGATATATTCCTAGACCCAACCTCGGGGCTGGCCAGGGCACTTGATGAGATGATAGAATCTGATCACCATCTGTCAGGTACAGGTTGAAAAGACAGGGTGCCAATCTGCAGCCATGCCTAACTCCCCTACCCGTAAGAATGGTCTGTGAGAGGCGTCCCTCACTGTCCAGGCGTACTTGGTATTTGGAATTATCACAGGATACCCCAGCTCTGCGGTTTACTCCAGAGATGCCCTCAATTTATCGTGTCAAAGGCAGGGGAAAGATCCAGCCATGAGCCATAAAGAATTGGACCACCCTTCAGCCATGATCTCCCAATGGGCAGATTTGCGATCAACCCATTCAATGAAGTGGAGAGGCCCCTCCTGAAAACAATTTGCTGTCCATGCAGAATACACTTTCCTTCCGCCCAGGCCTCTAGATCCTGAGTACCGAGCCTGAAAAGATTTTGCTGTTGGCGTCTAGCAGAGCTATAGGCCAGTAATTAAGAGGTGAGGTCTGGTCCCCTTTTTTATAAATGGGAATGACTATTGTTGTTTCCCATGATCTGGGAGCTCTCTAAGCTCTAAGATGTTATTAAAAAGGTTCCACAGGATCCAAGACCATAGTGGGCATCTGCCCTCAAGATGGAATATGTCAACCCATTAGGCCCCGCTGCCCTGGAGGAAGATGTCTTCCTTATCAGGTGCTCAATGATTTCCCGGAAAAGATTGATATCCCAGGGGACCAGATTGTCCCATTCAAACTGGTCACTGTCGGCTTTCCAGTATAGTTGTAGGCAGTGAGACCGCCAGACTCCTGCGGGGACAGCATTAGGATGCATCAGTGACAGGGATTTCTCTGCCCGCTTTACCACTTCCCAGAAATTACGTGAGGATTGGGCTCCCAGGCATCTATGCATCTCCTCGCTGTCCCTCTGAAGACGTAGAAATCTATTTGCCCGGGACCACCCTTTGTATGCGTTCATAATGGCTGTACGCTGTTGTAAATAACTCCTAAGGGAAGATGCAACTCTTTTGAGAGATCAGATCCCCTTCCTCATGGCCCTTTTCTGCAACCTGGTGGCCTCAACATAATCATGAATGTGAGGACTCCTCCTGCAACTGTAACATGAGCAGGTGACCCAATGACCATAACAACTCCTGGAAGAGTTGGGGATTATGGAGATCTTCCATCCCGCCTGCCTCTCTTTCCTCCAAAACACAGTGCAATTTGCTGTTAAAAACGTTCCCATTTCCTTTGAATTTACAAATTAGCGACCCTGCCAGGGTCACCTCAAGTGATGGGTATACCATCCTGTCCAAAGGCCATCTATCGACCCTCAAAGTTACAACATTTCATGGTCGCTGAGGGACATTGAATTAACTTCAACATGATTGCATTGGGCGAATAAATCGGTTGAAAGAAAAACATAATCAATGATGGACATTTGCAAGCCCGCTCTCCTGGTGGGAGCTGGCAGGATGTCTCAGAGAACGCAACCATTAGCCATCTTCAGATTCCATCCCTGAAAGAACTCAGCCCAGGTCCTCCCATTAGATCTCTGGCATTAAACAGTAGGAGCTTTAAATCCCCAGCAATAATCAACCCAACACCCTTATCTGACGATAGCACATTGGACAACAACGGTGATAAAGAAAACAGAAAATCGCTGCTATTGGAGCTCGCAGGGTTCCAGTACAGATCTATCACTATTATGGCTTTGAGCGTTTCCTGAGAGTTCCCACTACGAAGATGGACCATCGCTGCTAGAATACCCGATGCATTAGTTGGAATCTTTACTAAGTCCCGAAAGTTTGTATTTCTTATGGGAACGATACTCTCCGAGGATGTTATCCACGCCATCAAGGTGAACTCAAAAACACTGTACTGAATCCGATGGTGTCATCACTCCTTTCTTGGCGGTGACCTCTCCCCATGTGGCCAGGGGACGGCAGCTGCTACCTGATCCTGGCCCTAGGGGCGCCTTTGTGAGGGAGGATCACATAGGGGGAGACAACCTCCAGGAAAGTGTCATAGCATCATCGGATGAGACATGGTGCCCCCCATTTCCTTCTGAGGCTATCTCACCCATTCTGAATGCATATATGGCGTATTGTTACACTTCCCCTCATCCACCTAGGAAGAGCATTGAAAACCGTTCACCAGATCTGTGTACAAACCATCAAAAAGTGACTTGCCTTTGAAAACCACTAAGAACGTTTGCCCAAACTGTAGATGATACCCATCAAGAAGTGACTTCAATTCCTATAAGCACAGGAATATTGGGATGAGGAAAAGGGATCAAGTAATACAGATCACCCAGGACCAAGAGCACAAACTGAGCTCTCCTTGTTACAAGCATTTACCTACAGCAGGGAAATTTAGAAAGCAGAGGCAGCTCACCAAACATAGTTGCTGGAGGGAGAAGACTGCATCTCTCGGAATCAACCGAGAAACAGAGGGACTAGAAGGCGTTCTGTGGTGTCAACTGGCTTATCAAGAAGGAGAAGGGATGCATACCATGCAAAAGAACATGCTGCTGGGCCCCCACATGCCGAGGGAAGACTTCTGGGCGTTTGCAGGTGTTAGGGTGTCACTTCCAGCTTACCAGAGCTCTGGAAGATGCCTGAGAGCTCAGCAAAAGTTGCGAAGAGCAGATAAGCAGAGCAACTCAAGCAGTGAGTAGGACACTGAACGATTGCTGCTGGCTTACAGTGGGAGAGACAAAAGATGCCAGGAAGAATGGTGAATCCACGGAAGGGAATCAGGGACACCAGGGCATCTTGGCAAGGATGCCAAATACCATTAATGAATGAAACAGCCCTTCAAAAAGTGAACATTGCTGTACAAAGGAAAAAGTAATCCAGACAAGAGACTTACCACTGTGTGAGTGTATGCAATAAAGATGTGGAAGAAGTCCTAGCAGAGTAGTATACAAGGCTGATATCTAATGTAAGAGACTATTAATATTGGAAATATGTGCAAAGCCCACATAAGAACGCCCTGGCAGGAGAGTATAACAGGCAATTTGAAGGTGTGTTTGAAGGTGCAAGAAAGTGCATGCGTTACAAAAGCCCTGGCAGGGAAGTATAACAGACAGTTTAAAAGAATAAAGAAATCCTGATGTCAGAAAGCCCCGGGCAGGAGAGAAAACCAGGGAGATGTCATTTGCAAGTGTTCATAAAAGAAAGTCCCTGGCAGTAGAGTATACCTGGTTGATGCTAATTGTGAACATGCGTCTTTACAAGAAAGCCCTAACACGAAACCATATCATGCTTGAAGATGAACAAAGTGTAAAAAAAAAAGGTTGACTCAAAACAATCCTGATAAGAGCACATCAGGAGAGTACACCAGGTATCCTAACAGTGTGAATTCCAAGAGTCAAGTTGTTTTGTGGGCCAGTCATGTGGATATTCAGAATACTGATAAACCTGAACTGAATCCAGAGTGAAGAGATCCACCCTCTGGAACAAGGAACTTTTTGTGTTGGAGTTATGCATTTTCTTTATTAACATGTATACATCACTCAAGGCCAAAGACATTTTCCCATTGCACTTTAGAATTGTTCTGTTGGAACTTTGGATGCAGGACGGGTTCGTTTTGGACATTCTGACCACTGACATATTCTTAGGTTTGGCTTTAGGTAGGGAAACTCTTCTAGTGCAGGGACAGAGAGGCATTTTCCCAACCCTGTTTTATTGTAATATAAGCCTTTGACCAAAACTAGGAACCCCTTGTGTCCTAGTTTCATTCCTGATTCCTCACAACACCCAGAGCAAAAAAGAACATATTGTGCATGATAGAAATTGTATTCTAGTTTAGCCGCTTTACTCTCATGCCTGTGAACTAATGATGGGATAAGGGTGATTGACACCTGGCTCATGAGCATGGAATGATCCATTATAGAATCAGTGTGGCACAAATCAAGTTTGGCAAGAAAAATGGTCTTATTAAACACACATTGTAATGACCATGGCGGGATATTTAGGAACACTTAATTGACACTCACGATGAATGGAGCTCTACAATGGCCTGTAGCGGAAACACTCTTTATAAACTACTGAACACGTATCACATACAATTCAACGTGACACTGTCAAACCTGTAGAATAATGCTTTATTGTATATACATATTTCTCTTTCCTATACTTTGAACCCTGCTTCCTGCGGGTAAGTACTGACAAATATTATGCAATTCACTGTACTACATAACTATTGCATATCATTGAGCTCATTTGTATTTCACAACTGACTGTGGTAAAGATCTAATGTTGAATTAATATTACTGCAGCATCTATTATGGTGCGATATGCTTATGAAATACTAACGTACAGCCTTGAAAAAGACTTTTAAGTCGAAACACGTGTTGGCTGTTCCTGCTAATTTAATACCAGACAATAAACTGGAATGCTAATCAGCTGGAGACTTTGAGATACGTTATATCTGGAATATTATTGCAAACTGTATTGGCCAAGTGCGAAGTGTTGGGTGTCCTGACCCACGTTTGGACTATTAAGCTGCAACATTTGGTGCCGTGGGCTTAGAAAATCCAAGATGGCGGAAAAGTCCACAGTTATGCCAGAATCCGGGAAAACTGTGCAGTTTGTGTGCACACCAAAATGGTTGCCTAGCCTGCCACCCACCAGTGCAAGCATGATGGGCCAGGAGTGCCATGAGTGAAATGTGTGCCAAAGGAAAAACAGCAGTGCCGGTTGGCTAAAAAAGCACTTTAAAATCACCTTTGTTTCCCTGAATGCAAGCTCAAAATGCATATTTCAAACATTGCAGGATATTCAAAAATCTTACTGAACACCAGCAGACATCTGGCAGAATGAAGTTTTGTGTGCATACAAAATCTGGAAAGATGAAGAGCCCAAAACAATGTTTATAACAAAACTGGCTAAGCTGTGGATGTCAGCAGCTTAACTGAAATTGGATTTAAAACCACTAAAACCGAAATGTTTAAATTAAATGAGTGACCTACTTTTGAGTGTCACATAGTTTGCAACTGTTAAATGTCATAGTTTTGAACTTAGAATCAGCATTCTAGCTGCATGTGTAAAAATTGTGAGTTTGATTTGAATGAAGAAAAACTGGGAACAAAAGTGACATTTAGCTGAAGCCTGGCTTAATGATACTGGATTCTGCCTGACAACTACCCCCGACAGGAGAGGGAATTCAGCAGCTTTGTTCCCAGACCTGGCTGCATCCTGCTGCCCCTGCCAAAAGGAGATGACACCTCTCTGATTGAATTAGGGGAGTGGTACCTGCAGACTGCAGGAAATTGAACAAAGCCCTGTCCTGGACTCAGGCAAATGTTATATAAGGGTTGTCATCCAGAGTAAACAAACTGGACATAAAAATACATCAATAAGGGCTTCCATCAGCATCCGAGACTAGGCATTGACTTAGCTGTGGTGTTGATTGAATATCGTTTACAAAAGTGGGGGCTCGGAGCCGGGATATTCTGGGTTAGATTTACCACTTGTGCAGATTACTACAGTGTGCCAACTGACCGGATACACACATCCGGTTAGATCACCACACTGTTTTACACTGTGAAAGCACCCCTCAAAGGAACGCTCTAGGAAATGGTCTGTTTTGCAAAATAAAATACAAACCTCTGTAAGTCAGGAAGGAACTCAAATTCCAGAATGACGACACTGGTAGACATCAAAATAGCCAGAGAGCACTTCTTACATAAGCTATTTGTGAGAGGTGAATAACTGAGCAGGGCCAGGATGCGTGGTTGCAGGCAATCACACAACAGGTCACTGCAAATGGGTTAGATACCTGAAGAGACCAGGGTCCCTTACATGTGGCCCTGAGTGAACTATACATGGCTCCTAAAGCTAAAGATGAACACGACAAGATGGTTAGGATAGCGGCATATTTGTATCTGTATATGGGAGCCATGCAGGACAAATGTGCTGAAGGCCAAGATCAGGCAAATAGGCAACAGGTCGCGTTAGAGAAGGCCCAATCTGACCTGGTCTCTTCGGAGCAGAGGATGCACAGAAGCCAGGAGTCAGAAAATGAGAGCAGACAGTATCTCATTAAAATCAAAGAGGACATGTGTATCCTGGAACAGGAAAAGTCTGACCAGGATACCAGATTTCTGGCCTTGCAGAAGGAGTACCAAGAAGGTTTGGACTCCCTACTGCAGAGCCAGAAAAAGCTGGAGCAACAATTAGATTTCAATAGGGCATGTGCTGAGCAGGTAGTCACCCTGCAAAGCCAACTAGATAGGGAAAAGGCAGAGAGCAATAAACTGATCCTGAAAGACCTGGATACCCAGGCAGAGTTTGATCAGGAGCGCCAGAAAGCTGGTGCCTTCCAAATGCATAGGGATGACCTGGCGGCACATATGCAGACTCTTAGTCAGGAAAGGGACACCTTAGGCCAGGAAGTCTGTCATTTAAAAAGAAAAACTGAAGAAAATCACTTGGCCCTCCAGGGGCTGGGTGCACTCCAAAAAGAGCATCAGAGCATTGTTAGAGCACACCAGGAGGTTGGAAGAGGCTCTGGCAAGAAAGGAGCAGGCCAGTAGGGATGGGACACAGGAGGTAACCCTCCTGCAGCAAAGACTGGCCCAGTACTCCAGGACCAATCAGGAGGCTCAGAGAAAGAATGAGGCTCTCTGCCAGCACAATGATAGGCTCCAGCAACAGGTAGCCATGCAGGAGAGACTGATCGTGTCTAATAAGGCCTTAACTGAGGAACTGAAGTGCAGGCTCTTGCATTGCAACAGGGAGCAGGGGCTGATAGAGATGAGGTTCGCTGGGAAAGGGAAATGCCTGAGCATAACCTCAGGAGCCCTAGTACCAGAGGCCTTCATCTCTACCAGTCCCTGGACTCTGCCACCCCCATGTCCCCTGGTGCACATGAGCACAGGGCAGGGCCACAGGGATGGCAGATTACTATCCAGCCAAAAGGATGGGGCTCATGGGCCAGTACCACCCAGGAATGGATGGGCGGGCATCCGGGTACGGGCACCTAAGTACAGTGCAATTTAGTGGGGAACCCCAGGAGAGTAGGCCCACTAAGAGCATCCTGAAAACCTCTGCCCAGGGGGGTACCCATCAAATCCTGGTAACAAGGAGGGATCTGAAGACTCCTCTGAGCATCACAGGACACAGGAGACCAGGTCCCCACATTCTGCCAGCTATTTCCAGGCTCGCAGAATCCGGGAAAACGTGGAAGATCAGACGGGCACCTCTGGGAGCAGTGCTTCTGAATCAGAGGATGAATGGACCAGGGTTACCCGAACCAAAAAGGCCAATAAGGTGAAAAGGGCCTTGCTTAAGGACCCCTTAAAACAGATTAAGGCAATCAGGAGTGTCATCACGCCTTATCATAAGAACGCCAAGTATTCTGTTTGGGAACACTTGGAGCTCTATGAGCAAATGATGGAGACTTTCCATTTGAAGGACAGCAGTAGCTGCATCCAGTACGTCAAATGGACATTCTCCCCTGAATACTCCAGTTTCTTTGCGGGGCTGGAGGACCAAAACCATTCAAGATGGTCCACATATAGGGTGGCCATCTTGAAACATTTTTCTGTACATAGAAATCCCCAAGAGGCTCACAAGGCAGTCTACAATTTACAATGTTGGGAGGATCAGGCCCCACAAGAATTCATGCAAGAATTGAAGCGTGCCTTTGCGCAGACCACCAGAAGGGAGCGCACGGACAGCAGAGAATTCATCAACACATTTTTCCATGCTCTTCCCAAGTACATAATGACCCAGCTCGTGAGAGATTTTCACGAGAAAAGATCTTTAGACTGGGTCATTGAGCAAGCCACCCAGATCTATGAGGTGCAGAAGCCCATAGAAAATAAAAGTAATGCGCAGAAAAACTCCAAAACCAACAGCACCCCTGCTGCTGCCAAGGTGGCAGAGGTAAAGGTTGCCCCCGTTTTAGATTTGGAGATGGGGGGCCTAAAAACCTGCCTGTGTCAAATAATTCACAGCCCAGAAGGCCCTCGGGCCAGTCACATACAGGGATTCGAGGAGGTAGTCCCACAAATGGGGTCCCTCGCTCCCCTGATTATGTAAGTCCCCGCTACAAGGGAAACCGACCCATCCTGGGTTATGTGTGGACTCCTCCAGCCCAAGCGGGGGGATCCAGTCAAGCACCTAACCCAGAGAACTTCCCTCCAAACTTCCCACAGGAGGGCAGAAATTCACCAAACCATGGGCCGAACTTTTTCCCCAGGTATCCTCAAGGTTTCCAGCCCCACACTCATCCATCCTTCTTTCCCCAATTCCCTGAGCCCAGAGAACCTAATCTGGGAGACGGGAGGTCAAGGGTGGAGGGGTACCCAAATCTTCCCAACCCGGGGTATTACCAGAGAAGGGATAGCTACCCTTCCTGGGATCAGCCCAGGGGAGAAAATAGAGCCCAGTATCAGCCTGAGCAGGTTTCACAATTAGAGCGCCAGGTTCAGAACATGGCACAGGATTTGGGCCGCATGCTGAGGGCCCAACAGAACCCTCAGATGGGCATGCCGGCACAGAATGGCCCAAACTCTGGACCTAGTGCTCCAGAACAATGATTGGGGCAGCACCCCAATAACCCACCGGTTCCCAGGGGGGAGGCACAAGGGGAAGAGGGGTGTAAAGCCTTGGAGGAAGCTTCTTTCCCAACTTGTAAACAGCCCTTGGAAAACCAGGAACCGGAAACAAAATCTCCTGCCCCTGAACGCCTGCCTCCCAAGGAGCAGAGGGGGGGTAGGAGAAACAAAGGACCCAAACAGACCCACTTTGTGGAGGAGGTACAGGTCTTCCAATTTGAGGGAGAGGGATCCTCAGAGGATCCTGGGAAAAGGATCTTCTCTTTCAGAGATGGGGGAAACTCCTCCCAAGGAAAAATGGGTCCCAGGAGATTCCAATCCAGACTGGGTGGATGTGGGGATTGAGCTGTCGCCGCCCATCATTCTATCCCAGAACCAACAAAACCAAAAACCCCTGGTTCAAACCCATCCTGATGACTGCCTCCCAAAAGGCAGGGGCGGCCCAGAACCGGAACCAGGGGAACCTAAAACCGAATCAATACACTGGGTAGATGTGGGGATTGAGCTGTCGCCGCCCATCATTCTATCCCAGAACCAACAATACCAAAATCCCATGGGTCAAACCCATCCTAATGACTGCCTCCAAAAAGGGGGGGGCGGCCCAGAACCCAAAACCATTTCCAGTTGGCAACTTTTTCCTTCAGATTCCCCAGGCTCTTCACAGAATTCTGCCCAAATCTCTTCTCTCGCCATGTCCAAAACCAGAAATTTAGCCCACCAGTTGTCCATAAATGTGCATTATCTGTGCCCCCTTGAGGAGAAGGAGGGAAGATACTATGCCCCGGTACAAGTACAGGAGCAGGATACGATTTTGGCACTGGTGGACACTGGATCCCAAGCTACCCTTCTGTCCAAAAGGGCCTTTGATGAACTAAATGCAGGAAGGGGGGAGAATGACCGTATTCCTCTCACCTCTCTTCCTGGACAACTGCAGAACTTTGACGGGAAGGAAATTCCTGTCGAGGGGACTGCAGATTTGGACATCAAAATTGGGCGACACAAGGTGAAACACCCGGTCATAGTAGTGACTCCAGAGGGCACCCCTTGTTTACTAGGGAATGACCTCCTGAGAAGGTTGTCACCCCTAATAGATTGTGTAAACAAGGTCCTCTGGCCCCAGACTAGCCGACCAATAAAATTAAAACAGAGTGTCAATCATGTTAGTTTAAATGGCACCTGCCACATGGTTGAACAAAAATCTGACCAAGTAGAATTTCCCTTCCAGAACAACCAAATTCCAGATGTGACAGTAATAGCAGTAGGACAACAGACTGGTGATGGGGGGTCCTCTCTATTTCTGAAAATCAACCTTCCTTCCAGTTTAAGGTGGTATTCCACACTGGAAGGAAACACTCTGAAATTCTTTACCAATCCACAATCAGAAACTCCCACTCCTATAGTCCAGAAAGATGTGAAATCAGCTCAGAGCCTGGCTGATATTCAGCAAATTGGAGATCAGTTGTTCATCCCTGTTCAGTTAAATGATGGGAAGGACTCTGTTCTCGCCCGAGTGTGTGTGAAAAACGGTAAGAGCTTCATCAGCGAAGCCATGTTCCGCCAACTCCCAAAAGATCCAGCCATTCCCACATTTAAACTGATAGACAAATGGGAAATGGATCTGGAAACACCCAATTGGAAACATCTCCTGCCAAGCAGGTGTATGCTCAAAATCTCCATTGGCAACAAGAGCATAGTCCATAATTGTTGGGTCGTGCGAGACGTCACTGCCGCCTTTTATTTAGGCAGTTACATTCTCAATTGCTTTGCCATTAGTTTGGACCTAATAAACTTCAAAGCTTGGTCCCGATTAGCGGATAATCCCATGGGCTTTGATGATCCAGAAAAAGCATTTAGGTCAGCCCAATTGCTACATTATGCAGTCGAAATTCAGATCAAGGAGGAAGTCACTATCCCAGAAAGGACCGACAATTCTCCCTGGAAGTGAAAGTTAGAAGAGGACAAACATTGAAAAACCCTGATGCTTATATTCATCTATATGCTTTTCTCCAACAACAAGGGTTAGGGGTAAACCCAACACCATTAGTCAACATAGAACATGACACCATTCCAATAGAGGTGGATAACAGCGACTTAAAGAGTATTACTCTAGCCTCAGGCACCATTATTGGAATGGTGGTTGATGACCGACAATATTCCATTGATTTAGGAAATGAACTGTTAGGACCCATCCCCAAGGACTGTTTTGACAGTGACAGTGATGACAATACAACACCAGACAGGATTTTCACCCGGCATGGGGGGAACTTCCTGGTGTAAACTTCTTGCCCTCATGGTAAGGAAGATGTGACTTGTGACTTCAGGAGGGATGAGGTGATTTTCCAGGTCCATGAGGGCTGCCTTTCTCACCTGAAGCCTCCCGTCCAAATCAGCACTCTGACCAGGGACTTCTCCACCCAGCTGGAGGAGGCCGATGAGATAGCCAAACCAGAAGTCTTTCCAGGCTTCAGGCAGATGGTGGAAGAGAGAGTCAACCTAGCTGATGCCTGTGTGACTCTAGAACAGAAGCAAAAGTTGAAACAAGTTTCCTTGGATTTCCAAGATCTCTTTGAAGTAGACTCATATGACTGTGGTCGCACCGACATCCACACAACAACAATTCCCACCGACCCTGGCATGACTCCAGTGTTTGTGAAGCAATATCACTTGACTCTCGAATCCATGGAGTCCCTTACTGAAATAATTAAGAACCTTGAGTCCCGGGGAATAATCCGTCCAGTCCACAGCACTTTCAATAATCCGGTGCTGGGAAATATTGAAGCCAAACGGCCAGTGGAGACTCTGCGCCAACCTTAGGGAGCTCAACAAACGGGTCCATACTTCCCGATGGCCTCTGCCCTACATTGACCAAGGGCTGGCCAAGATTCAGGGGTCACAGGTATTGACTGGAATAGACCTGACCAATGGATACTGGACCGTGCCTGTCAGTAGGGAGGACCAATACAAACTGGCTTTTAACTTTGGGGGCCAGCAGTACACATGGACCCGAACTCCTTTTGGATACTTCAACTCCGGCAATGAATTCAACATTTTCCTACATAAGGCCAATGCCCGACCTGGGTGCGAGGGGTAACCTGGCTTATGTAGATGATGTCCTCATCAAAAGTTCATCTGCGGAAGAACACATAGCGGAGATCCGTTATGTTCTGACACAGTTGAGGGCCGCCGGAGCAAAACTTTCCTTTCAGAAAGCACAGTGGTGTAGAACCCATGTTAATTTCTTGGGGCATAAGATTACTCCTCAGGGTCTCTGTCCCCAAGAAAAGAAAGTGGAAGCACTCCATAAACAGAAGGATCCTACAACTCTGCGGGAACTAAGGAGCCTCCTTGGACTGACTAATTACAGCAGAAAGTTCATTGAGGGCTACGCAGAGATCACCAGACCCTGATGCATCTCTTGAAGGGGGGGGGGGGTCAAGTGGGAATGGGGTCCAGAACAATCCGAGGCAATAAGACAACTCAAGAGAAGCCTCTCACAAGCGCCTTGCCTAGCTTACCCTGTCAGAAACAAGGAGTTGTTCCTGGAGACAGGGTTCTCTAATACGTGCTTGACGGCAGTATTATACCAAAAGCATTACAAGGTCAATAAAGTAATCTCCTATGCGAGCAAAACTTTATCCTCTGTGGAGGAAAAATTCAATGATTGTGAGAAGTCACTCCTGGCAACGGTGTGGGCATTGAAGAATTACCGCCCGTTTATCCAGGGGGAACACATCATAGTGGAGACTCCCCACCAGCCTCTGCAATATCTCCAAAGTGACAGAATCCGGGCCGGAAATGTGAGTAATTCCCGAATTATTTCCTGGATTCTGTCAATGCAAGGCTTTCCTGTGGAGGTCAGATATGGCCAAAACAAGAAGAGTCCCCTTGCGCAAGGCCTGGCTGACTTGCATGATTGTGCCAGAGAAAACTGTCTCGAGGACGAAAGTCTAAAAATCAAGGACAACATGGAGGCATACCTTAATTCCCCACACAAAGTCTTTGAAGAAGACAAGTGTGAAGGAATGCCCACTTTCTATGTGGATGGATGCTCATACCATGTTGACAACAACGGGGAGAAATAACTGGTGGCGGCGTAGGAAATGCATGGGTGACAGAGTTTCCAGAACCCTCCACTGGGTACAAAATTGGTCCCCGAAGTAGTCAGGTGGCAGAATTGATGGCTGTGCATCAGACCATCCTCACTGCTGTCCAACATCAACTCCACGAACTGGTCAAAATCACAGATTCGGATTATGTACGGAACGGGTTTGTGGAGCACCTGGTTAACTGGAAAACCAGAGGCATGCTATGTGCTAATAACAAACCTTTGAAACATGGGAAGTTAATTCAAAACATTGATGATCTGGTCACCTCGAATGGGATGACCATCTACTGGAAGAAGATCCTGTGTCATTCCAAAGTAGAGGGACCAGACAAAACTGGAAATGACTTAGCTGATCAGCTGGCCAAAACCGGGGCCATCCAAGGAGATCTAATAGATATTGAGTCCCTGCTGGGGGAAATCCAGGTCACTGCTATCACTAGGTCCCAGACAAATGCTCACAATGATCTTTCAACTGCACAATGGAGTAAGGAGACCCCTGATGCTGATTTGATTACAGCTCAGAAGGGGGACCCAATATTTGGTAAGTTTTACCAACACATTGAGGACCCTGAGAACTTTCCCCTGACGGATACCAATTACATTGGGAAAGAGGACCTAAGAGTGTTGATGAAATGACCAAAAATGTTCCGAATCCAAGACGGTTTGTTGGTAAGGTAATCCCAAGCTGGCCATGATCAGTGGGTGGTTCCTACCTCATTCCGAAGCCTGATGTTAAGTCACGCCCATGATGCGGCCACCGCCGGTCATAGGGGGTTTGACACAACACTTGAGATCTGAAGAGAGGTTGCATACTGGCCGCACATGGGGAAGGACCTCAACCAATACTTGAAGGGGTGTCTGGTGTGTGCACAATTTCAGCCAACATCCCTCACACACCGAGCGCCTCTCCAAAAGAGGGGGATGACACTGCCATGGTCAGATTTGCAAATCGACTTCGTAGGCCCTGTAATTCGCTCGTCTAGAGGAAACAAGTACATGTTGACCGTCACATTCTTGTTTACCAAGTGGGTGGAATGTCTCCCGGCCCCAAATTGCAAGGCAGAAACAGCAGCTGCCCTGATGATTAACCACATCTTTTCCCGTTTTGGTCTACCTCAAAGGATTGAGTCAGACAGGGGTAGCCACTTCACCAGTGAAGTAATGACAAAGATGTGGGAGATACTGGGGGTCAAAAGAAAGTAATGACAAAGATGTGGGAGATACTGGGGGTTAAAAGGAAGCTACACATTGCTTACAGGCCAGCTTCTTCTGGAGCAGTGTAGAGATACAACCGAACCATTGTGAGCATCATAAAAAAGT
This sequence comes from Ambystoma mexicanum, assembly GCF_040938575.1. Taxonomy (NCBI): domain Eukaryota; kingdom Metazoa; phylum Chordata; class Amphibia; order Caudata; family Ambystomatidae; genus Ambystoma; species Ambystoma mexicanum. The sequence goes on from NC_090922.1 coordinate 1,513,404,548, forward strand.
TTGTGGCAGATTGTGGGCCAAGTTGGGATATCCAATTACCTCTGGTCCTAATGGTCATCAGATCTACCCCTTCATCTGCAACTTAAATGTCACCATTTGAGTTGATGACCGGACGCAAGATGGTGATTCCTCAGCATTTGCTCTACAGGACCCAAGAGCAGACACTGATAAATGCCTCCACAACTCATGAGTATGTGGAGAATTTAAGGAAACACCTTCAGCATGCTTTTGCCTATGCTCAGCGGAATCTAGAAAGATCAGCTGATAGCATGAAAACCCACTACGACCTGAAGACCACCAGGAAGGAATATACTGTGGGAGACCGGGTCTATCTATACAATTTCCAAAGGAACCAGGCCAAACAGCGAACATTTTTGCCTACATGGAAGGGATCGTTTGAAATTATAGACAAGGTCTCCCCAGTAGCGTATAAGATCCTCACCCGCAAAGGTAGTCTGGCGGAAGGGAAATACAAGTGGGTACATATAAATCAGCTAAAGTGTTGCCATCCCAGGCACACTCTGCAACAACTGGAGGAATCCTCTGGAATCCCAGAGGGGACCGCCCCAGATCAATAAAAGCTCCAACCCTAAAATATTCCACATACCAAAATATAGTAACCTAATGTAAATATTTCCTGTTATATCTTCTTTTTAAAAACAATACTGCAAAATGTATTCGGATGTATAAAATGTATATGTTCGCCACACCATTAATAGTGGTGGAAAAATGTCTAGGAATGTGTATTGCCGCTCTGCTTTATCATCCTAGGAGAGATGAAACCATGGGCACCGACCAAGGAGGACGACCCGGGGACCGGGAGCAAAGATCCGGGGGGCCGGGGTACCGCCCAATATTCCCATCAGGACCGGCAAGGAGAACCGATCGATCCAACTGGATGGAGGAAAAGATGCTGAACTGTGCCATCTACGAAATTGGAAGAAGATGATGTGGACATACCAGCGCATGGATCAAAACATCCTTTGCACCCGACTCCTCCTCAACCCGAAATCAAAGTGCAGTCGGGCGGGGGGGGCTTGTTGGGTGTCCTGACCCACGTTTGGACTATTAAGCTGCAACATTTTGTGCCGTGGGCTTAGAAAATCCAAGATGGCAGAAAAGCCCACAAATGCGCCAGAATCCGGGAAAACCGCGCAGTTTGTGCGCACACCAACATGGTTGCCTAACCTGCCACCCACCAGTGCAAGCATGATGTGCCAGGAGTGCCATGAGTGAAATGTGTGCCAAAGGAAAAACAACAGTGCTGGTTGGCTAAAAAAGCGCTTTAAAATCACCTTTGTTTCCCTGAATGCAAGCTCAAAATGCCTATTTCAAACATTGCAGGATATTCAAAAATCTTACTGAACACCAGCAGCCATCTGGCAGAATGTAGTCTTGTGTGCATACTAAATCTGGAAAGATGAAGAGCCCAAAACAATGTTTATAACAAAAGTGGCTGAGCTGTGGATGTCAGCAGCTTAACTGAAATTGGATTTGAAACCACTACAATCGAAATGTTTGAATTAAATGAGTGACCTACTTTTGAGTGTCACATAGTTTGCAACTGTTAAATGTCATAGTTTTGAACTTAGAATCAGCATTCTAGCTGCATCTGTAAAAATTGTGAGTTTGATTTGAATGAAGAAAAACTGGGAACAAAAGTGACATTTATCTGAAGCCTGGCTTAATGAAACTGGATTCTGCCTGACAACTACCCCCGACAGGATATGGAATTCAGCAGCTGTGTTCCCAGGCCTGGCTGCATCCTGCTGCCCCCGCCAAAAGGAGATGACACCTCTCTGATTGAATTAGGGGAGTGGTACCTGCAGACTGCAGGAAATTGAACAAAGCCCTGTCCTGGACTCAGGCAAATGTTATATAAGGGTTGTCATCCAGAGTAAACAAACTGGACATAAAAATACACCAATAAGAGCTTCCATCAGCATCCCAGACTAGGCATTGACTTAGCTGTAGTGTTGAATTGAAGTCGCTTACAGCAGCGCGAGTGGTTTTTCACCTTAGACTAGTAAACATAGTGGTATCAGGGTTAAACACATCCTACTCACCACACAGCTGGCACACAATGCTTTTTTCTCCCCAGCACAAAAGGACACAGTTCATCCCGACTTTAGGTTTCTTGCTTTACTCTAACAAACACTATTTCAGGTGCCAAATGTTGTTTACTACTTAGTTGTATCCCACTTAGTCAACCTATGCTCATACTGGATCTGTCAAAAGAAGGCGGTAAAAACCCTCCATGTGGCAAAGTGACCCTCACTGGGGGGGGCTAATGCTTTTATTAATTATTTTTGACATACCAGTTGACTGTGATACAAATCTTTTTCTGTTTGCATAAGTAAGAACACGTGTTGTTAAATGATGTACCACTTATTTTTCTTGTGTTTAATGTTACTGTTATCTTTGTGAAAGCCAGCCAATGGATTGTGAGTAATACAGAAGGAACATCATCAAACTACCTGTCGAGGAGATAACTCCCCACTGCCACCCAAGTTGGGTGGCTTCTTGCATCAGAATTCCCACTTGGTGCTGCTTTTTCTTTTTGCATATTGTTTCTTTATTTACTGTTTCCTTATAGCACTCAGTAAAAAACACTGATTACTGATTACCTTGAGCTCCAGTCTCCCTTTCTAAAATCGAGGTACTGTTCTGCTATGAGCACAACTGTAAACACTGTCAAGTGTGTGTTGTACTTGTGTTGCCTCCAGGTAGAGACCAATGGCTTGTCTGCAAGGTGTTATTCAATGCTTTACCACTGCAGTAAAAAGAACATATTCTACATGAGCCGCGCACATCGATTCATGGAAGTCCGTGCGCGTGAAAATCCTGGGATGTGCGCTAAAATCGTGCTTGGCGCATGCGGACGCACACGTCATCAAACGGCGTGTGCTACACGCACAACGAAGGCGCACATAGCGCAGCGCACATAACAAAAGTGGGCGGACCACGGGGCGTAACACGCGGAATGGGGAACAACACGTGAAAATGTGGGCGTTATGGGGGAAGAACAGGAGGTAAATGCGCGGAACGCCCACACGCGCACCTACAACACTTATTCATGGAATCGAACAGGGGAAACGCGTGCACCAAAAAAGACACGCTAATCTGGAAACATGTACGCCAGCAGGAAGCAGGCGTACGCGGCCCCGCGAAGCATAAATGTGCACGCAAACAACAAACAAGCTCAGACGAGACGGTGAATATACCATTCCTCGCAGCAGTGGTCGTGGGACACCGCAGGAGGAGAATAGCCAGGCCCAGAATATTTACACCCAGGACCAGCCTTTTTGGGATGCCTGATGACCAGGTGTATGGGAGGTATAGGTTCCCACCACACATAATACTCGACCTGGTGAGTGAGTGGGAGGATGACCTCACATCACCCACTCTGTGCTCCCAAGCACTGAGCCCCTTGGAAAAGGTGCTCAATGTACTGCACTTCTTGGCCACTGGTTCATTTAAGCGGACAAGTGCCATAGTAGGGGGGGTGTCACAGGCCACACAGTCACGCTGCCTACACCAGGTGTTGGCCATCATGACTGCACGCTCTTCAGTCCGCAGGCACATATACATGCCCAGAACACCTGCAAAAAGGCAGGCTGCCGTCCAGGACTTTTACGGGGTGGCACACTTCCCCAAAGTGCTAGGTGACATTGATTGCACCCATGTGGCTCTACATCCTCAAAGGGCAACTGAGCACATCTATAGAAACCGCAAGCACTGGCATTCCATCAACGTGCAGATAGTATGTGATGCCAAGGGAATCATCACCTCAGTATATGCCAACTATCCAGGGTCCACCCATGACAGTTTCATTTTCATTTTCAGAATGTCACCCCTAAACCGGGACCTAGAAGCTGGGCGGCATGGCGATACATGGCTGCTTGGTGAGTATAAATGCCTCTGCACATGCATGCATGTCAGATACTGAGTAATGTCACAACCCCACTAATGATACCCATCATCACCTCCCCAGGGGACAGTGCCTACCCTCTGAGCACCCACATGATGACGCCAATTCGGAACCCCACCACACCACCCGAGGTAAGATAAAACACAGCCCATATTGCAACCCAGGGCATAGTGGAGCGCACATTCGGAGTGCTCAAGTCACGCTTTCGCTCCCTTGACCGCTCTGGTGGGCAGCTGCTGTATGCGCCCCCAGAAGTGTGTCCTGCACAACATTGCAACCCGCTGGGGCCTGCCGGTGGACATGGTGGTGCCCCCAACTGCACATGGGAGGGGAAAGGGCACGTGGTGAGGCAGCCCGAACGCAGCTGGTGGCTAATTAATTCACCTAAAATCACACCCCTGTGGAGTGCACACAGCCCTGGCACATACCAGCTGACAATCAATGATGATGACATAAGGGACAGTCAACAGTCACAACCATACCAGCCTGAGACTGGTCACCTGGAAGTGTTACATTGTGTGCATCCCTACCTACTGAAAGACAACCAATCCTGTGTCACAAAAAGACACACATTTATGCTGCATGAATGACTACCCACTTGCAAAATACAACATGAAAATAGTGCCATGTCACCAAACCTCTCCCCATCTCAGCCACCCAACACACCATGGCATGCCATGCAATGTGAAAACAACCAAATGAATGCACAACACATGACACAAGTGTCACAAAGTGCACTGTCCCAAATGGAAACAGGCCACAGACAATATGCTCCCAGTAATAAATAACAAACAACACACATGAACAAGCAACACAATACAGCAACACAGGATGAAAGAGTGGCAAAATATGACAGTACAAAATCAAAGTAGTGCAAGTCTTACAACCTGAATAAGCCAGGACATCGACCCCTTCCAACTGCAGAGTGTTGATGTCAGGCAAATGTGTCAGTGTACTGCATACAACATGAACTGCATCTGCAAAGGAGACGGCCTTGTGAAGACATGAAGAAGGTACCTGTGAATAAGGAGGAAGACATGGATGCACAAGCACATATCAATACAACATGCAGTGTTCAATACAACAACAATCCCCACTAGGGATGTCCACACAGTTTTGACTACAGACTGCCCACACAGCTCATGGGAGCCCAATGTCACTGTGTAAGTCACTGTCACTTGGTCACACCCTTTGCAAGCCCATGAAAAGGGGAAGCAGGAGGGGTATGTGTGTCATGAACCCAAGCATCTAACGCAAAGACAGGACAAGCCTGCATGTGCCCAGCTGGAATACACAGTGGATGCCCACGGGAGCCACACAAGGCAACATACTGTAAAAAAAAAAAAAGAAATACAAAAATCAAAAATGGCCATGTGTGGACCAGGGGGGGAAGCCACCCAGGAGGTTCGAGGACAGGGTGGCCCCCAACACCCACCTGCGTGGATGTTGCGAAAAAATAAATACCTGCATGGGCTCATGGCCTGCACGGTTACGCTAATGTGGGAGAACCTTTGTCACTCTCTTCACCCTCGGCTGCTACATCAGGAGGTGGCGGTGCTATGGGAGGCAGCCCACGCAAAGCCCTGGTATGGTCCTCCATGGCAGCAAGCTGTTACGCACACCTGGCTCCCAAAGGGGCGTCAATCTGAACTGGACAGCTGCGGTCTCCACCAATGTGACGCGTAGTGCCGAGATGACGGACTGGACTGGCCCACCTAGCTTTGTTTGCTTGGCCCGTAGGAATATTCTTCTGCAAATGGAGAAAGGGAATTAACCACCCGTGGAGTTGAGCGTTAACCCCCCCTCACTCCTGCTGTTCTCCCCACTGCTCACCTTTGATGTCACCTCTTATATTCTCACCTGATGGTTTGGAAAGATGAGCTCTCCATCCTGCATTGAGCGCAGTTGCGCGTAGATAACCAGTTGCTTCACTGGCTCGAAGGAATTGGTGAGTTCCAGAACAATATTGACTCTGAGATTCCCGGCAAGACGCCGTAAGTATGCAGTTGGTAAGAGTTCAAATGTCTGAATTTCACTCTTGTCCAATTCCTTGCAGGTTGCAGCTTGACCCTAGCAATGAGTTCCTTGTGGCAACTGGTAATGTTCAGGTAAGGATTTGTATTATCCAACACAGTTCAATAAAATAATGTCAATATGTAACCTGTTACTTTCTCCCTTATTCAGGCAATGAGAGAAAGTATGAAGTCTCGGGGAATGATGCCTCCGGCGGTAAAATCAGGTAAGTCTATTGTGGTGAGGAGGTTTCCCCTTGTTTGTCCCTTTGTTTCACCTTGCTGTCCTTTTGTTTCCCCTTAGGGGCCGGGGTTCGGCGAAGATGCAGTGGAAGCTGCGCCGACCCGTGAAGAGGATTAGTACCCCTGTGTATTCCCATGGCTCACCTTGCTGTTCTTGTCTTCCCCGTAGTTGCCGGAGTGCGGCGGGAACATGCAGGAGGATGCGGTGGAATGCGAAGATTCTGCGAAGGCCGGTGAGTTCAGCGTGGCGCTGTAGCAGGCGAGGCGGCGCGCATAAAATAACTTCTTTCTTCCAGCTCGAAGGCGCGATGGATCGGGAATTCAGGTAAGGATCAAAGGTATTGCTCTTGTTCTAACCTTTTGTCCTTCTTTCTCCCTTTTTCTAGGAGCTCCAGACTCAAAGCGGGCATGGCAGAAGACTGGATGCAGACTTGCAGGCACGGTGAGCGTTACGCTGCTGGATGCAGAATAACGCGAAGCGTGTGCTGCTCTTCGGGCGTGGTTTAAATAGCCTCCGAAGTAGTCCCAGGTGAGTATTCCTCCCCAGCCCCACCCAAGTAAAAAAATAGTCCCTAGGTAAAGTAGTCCCTTCCAAGCCTCTTTTGGCTTGGAGCTCGTGCAGCATGGTCTGTATCAGGTAGGTTTGCAGTATGGTCTACATCAGGTAAGTTTTAATCTATGAGCCTGGCGCCTATAGCGCCAGGACTGACTCTCCATATGAGCCTGGCGCCATAGACGCCAGGACTGCACCCAACTAGCCCAACTAGCTTGATGCCTGCTTCCGGGGTTGCTGGACTTGGTCTGGGACCCTCAGGGTAGGCATCATGACACAAGTATGCAGGTGTTGAAGGTCTGGTTCTGGAGGATGATAGTACGGAGATCCCGATGCAGCACCTCACGGGTTGCCTGCATTTCTGCATGCATGGCCTAGTGTGATGCCCGGATCTCCTCACAAGTTGTCTGCAGCTCAGCTGAGAGCAAACGTGTGAGCTGCTCCAGCTGCTGTTCTGACCTAAAGTTTTGGGAAGCCTCAAATTCACCCAGAGTCTCCCTGAGGAAATGGAGTTCTAACCTCAGGGCTTCCCTGTGGCCCTGCGACTCTACAGATATGGCTTCGCGCAGAGTCTCCAGTGCCACCCGTCGGTCCCTGTTGGACGCCAACATGTCTTCCCTGTGTGATTGGCAAATGGAGTCTGTTGCCTGCTGTTGTTGCTCCATCTGCCTTTCAGGAGGGAGAATGGAAGTGGCCACCTTCTCCATTGCCTGAGGCATCATTTCAACCGATGCTCCCTATTCTGCTGCTATACTGTACATGGAGTTTTCCCATATAGTATTGCCTGGTGGCATACTGCCACCGTGTCGGTGGGCACCACACCTGTTTGGGGCAAGGCGATCTGCACCTTGCTGTGCTGGCACTGCCTGAGGCTGCGGGACTGCATTCCCCTTCTGATCTGCTGGCCCAGGAACAGGATCAGATGTTGTGGAGTGTGACCCTGCATCCGTAACTGCCAAAGGCAGAGTTACCAACACTGACATCCCTATAGAGGGGCCTACCCCCGGTGCAGGTGGGTTGGACAGAACAGCACCCCTGCCAGAAACACTCACCTGCGACAGCACATAAGTCCCACTGTCCGATTCAGCACATGAATCATAGAGGTCTGGGGAGGTGTACTCAGAGACACCCCTGGACAGTATGGTCTGGAGGAGGATTGGGTTTTCACCCACCACCACACCACGTCCTCCACTGGTGCCCGGTCGTGCCTGAGATTCCTCCTGGGTCTGCACCATCTCCTCAACCTCAACAGCATCAAGTGCGTCATCACCTGCAAAAACATGAAAGACAACAAATGGAAACAGGCATGAGCACCATAGCACACACATAGGCCTGACAAGGCAGAGATCCAGTACATGAATAACACATGTCCCACACGAATATAACCCTGGCATGCATGCACTGTCAATGAGTTGGAAGGGGAGGCAAAAAGCAGACACAGAGGACTCCGAAATGGATAATCAACACATGTGCTGCATGCTGGATAGCACTGGCATCACAGATTAGCCTGTGAGTGACATGGGCAATCCACATACATGACACATGCCAGCACATAGATGGCACGTAGCATAGCCATGGTACATTTGACAAGTACAGCCATATGTCAGTGAAAGAGTACTGTCACCCATCCATGTGAGATGGACATGATGAGATGAAAAATGCAAAAATAGTGTGACAAAATACGCATGTGCCACACACTGCATCACATCCAGTGTGCAATAATAAAGTGATGGCAGGCAGATGGATACATCAATGGTTGGTCACTTCAACATGACAGGAAACAACAATCATGTTCCACATTCAAACAGGCCCCAAAAATTAATGTGAGCAGGCCCTTACTCAATCAGCCTGAATGGTCAAATCATTCCCATAACAAGGTAATAAATGTGGGCCATTGTGGGGTGTAATCTATGACAGAAGCATGTCACATATGTGGCATTAGGGCAGAAAAATGCGTTGCAAAAATGGGAGGATTGAAACAATCAGGCTGAATGAACACTGAAAAATCAGAACAATGTTGTTGCAAGATGATAGTTCAAGGGCAACTGCAGTAATGTGGCGCTAATTGGCTACTGTGGTCAGAAGGGATACTGTCATACCCAAACCCAATGCCGGTGAATGGTTTGGAGGAAGCACATGGGTGACCCATACCACTCAGGAGTACACACCCTCACCTGGCACTCAATCATTCCACATCACCCAAGAAACATACACATGGATTACACACACTTGCATGGGCACTCACTGGACAATGCCTCATAATCTGGTAGGTCTCCCACGCCTCGGATCTGTTCCTCTGTGATGAAGGTTCCAGCAACAGACTCATGTTCAGTGAGTTGGTCGTCCTCTGCTGGAGACCCACCGCCAGTCACCAGAGTAGAGGCATGATTGTAAGCCAGCTTGTTCGTTGCTCTGCGTTTAAGCCAGCTTGTTCTTTGGTCTGCGTTTAAGGTCATTCCACCGCTTGTAGCAATCATCAGCTGTGTGCCTCAAAAATCCAAGGGCACTAATGTGGTCCGCGATGGTCTGCCAGTGGGCCCTACATTGAGCAGTCGTAGTCTTACAGCCTGCAGTCGCCAACATTTTGCGGCTATGTGCCAACACATAGGCCATAAGTGCATCAAGTTGGGTGTGCCAGAGTGTGTAGCCGTGTCTGGGGTCTCAGCCTGTAGTGCAAGAGCACCCTTCTTCTTCTTCTTGGAAGGTGGTGCGGATCCTGAGTGGCTTATGCCGCTCTGGTCAGTAGGGGCAGAAGCTCAGGTGGACTGGGTACTAGAAACCTGTAAAGGCACAATGACCATAGGTCTTGGTGCAGGCATTGTGTGATGGACCTGGACCGACACTGTCCCAGCTGGGAGACTCGGAGCTGGGGTGGATTGAGCTGCAGCTACCCCTGCAGCGTCCCCGCCCTGGCTACTTGGGGCAGCAGATGACATTGCTGCCCCAGATCCACGTGGCCTGGTGACAGCAACTTTCACTGCCACACGTGGATTAGACTTGCTGACCTGGAAGTCAGCCTGGGAGTCATCCTGTGCCGGTTCAGGTGACAAAATGGGCCGGTCCAACAAGGGCTGTACTGGGATGGTGTCAGCTATGTTTCCCACAACCATTGGGGGGGGCATAGGTGGCCCTGATTAGTCCTCCACACCTTGCAAATCCTGGCCACGTCCCCTACCGCGCCCACCATGCCCACCTTTTGGAGGTCGGCCACCTTTGCATCCCTTACTGCTTGGTCGCCTCCCAACCATGGCACTGATGTTGTTGTGCGTATGGGAGTTGCAGTAAACAATTGTCCTGGGCAATTGTGGTGAAAGGGGTAGGGTACTAGATGGCATTTGTACCCTAGTGCTCTAGCAAGGCTGTATGTGACCCCTGGGGGAAGATGACGGGTCATGCAACGCACAAGCAACCCAAAAACAAAAGTACACGTGCACGCAACCCCTGGTAGACCACGTGTGTGGAAAAATGAACCCGCACTACGCTGTGGCACCCAGAAACACAAAAATAAGCGTACGCATGTTACACGCAGCCTAAAATTACCTCTGAAGCGGTATGCAACACACGGGGGCAACCACAGTTGGAAAATACGTGCCGACTCACCGTCTGCCTTGAAAAAGAACGTGAAAAAGACGCACGTGTGCGCGTTGGCAACGCCCCCACCAAAAGAAGAAAATAATGCAGTCTGAGGAAACAGGGAATACGAACTGGAAACGTTGTGAAGTAATCGCGTGTGAACCGACAAGAAGTACAAGAAACACCCGCTCGCTCTCCACAAAAATCACGTACAAGAAAATATCGTGATACTCGTACCTTTTAAGCAAGCCCACACGTGCAACGTCACTTATGTGCTTACGAGCTAAGGCCCTTTCGTGATGTGAAGTTTTCTCACGTGCTGATTCACAATGCACCCCTGTTGTGGGGAACGCCCAAGTGCGTAACGTCACTTACACGCTTATGCGCTAAGGGCCTTTCCTCGGATTTCACGCATAAGTGCACTTTTTTCACGTGCCAAATCACTCTGTATCAAGCTGGCCACGTGAAAACACATGGAAGACCACGCTGCCCAAAAGGCCATTTTCCTGCCCCCAAGAGCACCGAGCACGCTCCCACCAGCCATCTGCTGCTGCCTGTCTGCTGCCCATGTGCCCTGCTATTTGGTGCCTGCACATCAGCCATCTGCAGGGGTCCAGTTGCTGTGTCCACCCCTGCTGGAACAGAAGACTCCCGACTGGGATACCATCACTCCACAGCCCAGCCCCAGGACCCAGTTGCCCACCCACGCCTGCCTCAGGGGTCGCCATGTCGGGGCAAACACCATCTGAAACCACTGGTGACCCCCAGCCAGAGAGGCAGAGGGCCACCAGCTTCAGTGAGAAGGACGTTGGTGTCCTGGTGGAGCATGTCCTGGGGCATTATGATGCCCTCTTCGGAACATCACGCGCCAACAAGGAAGGACGGGAGAGGATCTGGGAGGACGCAGTGGTTGCCATCAACGCGGAGGGGGTGGCAACCCGCGACTTCAAGCACATCCGGAAGCGCTGGGAGGACTTCAGGTCCAGGACCCTCTACAAGGCCCAGCGGATGCAGAAGGGTGCCGGGTCAGCATGAGCAACATCCAGATGAGGGTCCTGGAACACATAGGCCCAGCGCTCCACGCCCAGATCCTTCGGAGGCAGACCCGTTTGGAGTTGAGCGGTAAGTGGCTAAGCATTGCTGTGTGAGACAGGGTATGTTGCAGTGTGCTGGTAGTCTGATACTTGCCTGTATGTGTGACATAGGCCATGTATGGATGTGTGTGTGCAGGGACATCATGGTCATGCATGTGAGACCAGTAATGTGTGAACCACATGGATGGCGCATATGTTCCAATGCAACATGGGGAGCTGTATGCGGAATGCACACATGAATGCATGCCAGTCTATGTTCTTGGACATGTTGGGGGTGAGGGATGGGTGCTGCTCCCATGTACATGTATGATGCACATGTGTGTGTGTCTGAAAAGTGTGTGTGTGACTTTGTAACGCCATGGATGCATGACACATGTCCTTGATGATGTGTAGATTTACTCATGCAGTGCGGTCACCATTGTGTCCACTGTGCCTATCCACTGTCTGTGGTGTACAAGCCATGATGCATGACCCTCCGGTGATGTGTATGCATGGTATCAGTGTGTGACATGATGCATGTGAGTTTGAAGGCAACATTTTGGTTAAAAGAGGCCCTTGTACATGGATGCTGATGTTGATTGCAGGCACTGTGCCTGTTTCTGCATGTGTGTGCGTGCATTCACCCATGCATTGTGGAGGGACAGGATGGAAGAGACATTTGACAGTGCCACTCATGTGTTATTGCTTCCTGTCTAGGGGAATATTGTACTGTACCCTGTACTTGTGTTCTATGTCTCCCTCTACGCAGCGTCAAGTGAAGAAGAGGGCGAAGACGGCGCTGTGGAGCCAAGCGGCGGGGATGCCTCCACCGGGTGGCGAAGCAAGGCCCAGCCACCCTCCGGCTGTAGTAGAAGGGCCGGGTGAGCCCCCACAGGGGCTTGCAATGGCGGAAGACGGTGCAGAGACATCCAGGTTGGTGGTCTCCACAGAGGAGGAGGAGCCTGCTACTGAGCCGCACATGGGGCCTGGTGGGGGTAGTACCACTGGTGCAAGTGGTGCAGTCCAGGGCCAGGGTCAGGAGGCAGCACAGGTCACCGCAAAGGGGCCTGTGAATGTCGCTGTCCTTGACCCTGTGACTGCACCACCATGCACCAACAGGGATGCCCAGTCCCAGGCCCGTCCGCAGGTAGGGGGGAGTGCCACATCATCTGCCTCTCCACTACCTGTGGACGAGGGGTCCCATGACCATATGGGCTCCGTCCTGATTGGTGGCGCGTTTCGCATGCGTGACATTTGTGATGACATGCGTGCTTCCTGTGTGGAGCACGCACGCCATCACGAACAGCAGCGTCGTGACGTGGCACTGTTGGGAGGGGCCCTGGTCGGTGGGTTCCTACATGTGTCGCGCACTCTGGTGAACCTCTCCTCCTCTGTGGAGACTATGCACCAGTCATTCTCCCTGCCATCTTCCGGTCCAGATTCCACCAGTGCCCCTGTGGACCAGGCCTGACCAACACAGCCAGCTTGGTGGAGATCCCATCACTGCCACAGTCGGGAGTCGGCGGACAAGCAGGGGTGGACACCACAACAACTGGAGACCAGCTGATGGAGGATGTGCAGGCATCATTGGACAGGGCACATGGACAGCTGCAACAGCAGCAGGCTCTAGGTGGGAGCAATGATGGATCTGGGCCATCGACATCAGATGGGCCGGCATCTGGCAGAGGGCAGGAGGACCCTGGAATGGGTGTGTCTTCCGTGTGGCTGTGGTTGGGCTGGCGTATAGATGCATAGCGGCGGGCAGAAGAGGGACGTCTCACAATGGTCAGGGCGGAGAACTCCATGCGGAGGGCCTCGAGGCTATTCGCAGGGAGTTGGAGTCCAACATGGCATCGTCCCTGCGAACCCTCGGGGCCATGGAAGAAGACCGCCTCCAGGACATTGAGCAGGAGTTTATTAGGTAGTTTTTTTCATAGGTTTCTGTTCTTTCGTTGGGCTCATGGACCCTTGACAATTGATTGTACATAGTTGGACAAAGGATTTATTGGAACTTTCTCTTTGGATTTCACCATGGATTAATGGATTTTACTTTTAACGTTTCCTTTGGATTTGCTTTGGTGGAGGGAGAGTTTGGACTATTTTTCTTTTGGATTTCTTTGGATTGGATATACTTTTCATGTACTCATCTCACTGCTGGGTGGGTGGGGGTCCTGGGGGACATGAGTCGGGGCCTGCTGGCAGGTGCTCCTCACTGCTGGGTGGGTGGGGGTGCTGGGGGACATGATTCAGGGTCTGCTGGCAGGTGCCCCTCACTGCTGGGTGGGTGGGGGTGCTGGGGGACATGTGTCGGGGCCTGTTGGCAGGTGCGCCTCACTGTTGGGGGGTGGGGGTGCTGGAGGACATGAGTCAGGGGCTGCTGGCAGGTGCCCCTCACTGCTGGGTGGGTGGGGGTGCTGGGAGACATGAGTTGGTGATCACTAGTGCAAGGTGACATGTGGGCTGGCTGGGGGGCATGCCCATGGTGGATGGGCTGCGTGCAGGACATGACCAGGGGTGCTGGGTAGTCCCCTGTGGTGTGGGCTGCCTGCAGGGGCCGTGGAGGGTGTAGAGGGCAAACCTGGGAGGACCCACACTGCCAATTCACCTGTAGGACTCCCCGCGCACCCCACTGGATACATGTACCCTGCTCTGACAGTGAAATCGCGAACCCCAGTAATACACGTACCTTACTCGCACAGGGGCAATCGCGTGTGAAACTCCCCGCGAACTCCAGTAATACACGTATCCCGCTCGCACAGGGCCAATCGCATGTGAAACTTCCTGCGCACCCCCGAAATACACATACCACGCTCACACAGGGCCAATCGCGTGTGAAACTTCCCGCGAACCCCAGTAATAGATGTACCCCGCTCGCACATGGCCAAACGCGTGTGAAACTTCCCGCACACCCCCGAAATACATGTACCCCGCTCGCACAGGGCCAATTGCGTGTGAAACTTCCCGCGCACCCCCGAAATACACGTACCCCGCTGGCACAGGGCCAATCGCGTGTGAAACTCCCAGCGAATCCCAGTAATACACGTACCCCGCTCGCACAGGGCCAATCGTGTGTGAAACTTCCCGCACACCTCCGAAATATACGCACCCCGCTCGCACGGGGCCAATCGCGTGTGAAACTCCTCACGAACCCCAGTAATACACATACCCCGCTCACACAGGGCCAATCGCGTGTGAAACTTCCCGCGCACCCCGAAATACACGTACCCCGCTCGCACAGGGCCAATCGCGTGTGAAACTCCCCGCGAACCCCAGTAATACACATACCCCACTCGCACAGGGCCAATCGCGTGTGATTCTCCCAGCGCAGCGGGGTATGTGGATTCGGGGGGGTGCGCAGGGAGTTTTACAGGCTTTTTCATGGTTGGGGGCCTGTATACTGGTCCACTGGCCTGTGCACCATGTACGGGATTTGTGCGCTGTACATGGCGCACAGGGAGGGGTTGGGGTGTAACTGGCGCTGCTTCAGGGTCTCTGTGCCACTCTGCACCACGGCTGATAATGGATGTTAAAATCCATGAATACGCTGTGCGCAGAAATGGATTTTGGCGTACGTGGCTGGCGCAGACTTGTGCATTGAATTCTGTGAATTACCCTCTCAATCTGTACTGAACTCTAACTACAGGCCAACACGTCCTACAACAGGTGGACCATGCTATGCAAACAGCTGACTGCTGCTGCTGGGACACGAAGTGGGAAGGGAGCTCAAATCAGTGTTAGAACATGATAACATGCCAACTGTTCACTCAAGACGAGAGGACAGCATTTTAGAAAAAAGAAGGAAGCAGGGAAAGAGATTGTAACGGTGCCATATAATAAATGTAACCACTGGATCAATAATTGATTATTGAAACATATTAAATGTATATTATGCCACCATTGGTGGTAAATAATATTTACAAATGAGAATAAAATGAAGAGCGCTGGCCGAGAGGTTCAAACCAAACTGAACACACAACTCTGATCCATGTGGGACTGAATCCCTGCTTCCATTACATTTAACAGGTTATCCAATATCTGTGAAACACTGTTAATCAGTGAGTTCTAATTCTATGCCAGTTGGGCTCATAAGAGTTTGTGTCTTCTTTTACAACATTGTTTTCAATTAACATTTTCAACACATTTTACAACATGGAGAGAAACATCTGCTTTTTTATTGATAGTGATACAAGACATACATATTATTTATCAGTTAAAGAAACTCTGCAATATTTTGGATTAATAGCAATACAAAGGAACATCTGTGAATCAAGGCACATAAAACATTTCATTAACGTGCATGTATTAACAATCTCAAGCAGACTTGCTCATATATACAGACTATCAATATTCAAGCTAGTATCAGCAGAAGCCTTTACAGATCTGTTTTCAATAAGCACAAATGTTTAAACATAATTAATATGCATATCATTTTCTTTTTCATTTTCTCATATTCCAACATTCTGATTCCTAATGTGTCAATAAAACATGTTAACAGTTAAGGATCCGGATGAGTCAACCAAGGGAGATATCACTTACTGTGTTTCATGTTAGTTGCCGTTCGGAAACTCTGTGGTGTTGAAAGAACAAAGAAATATCGAGGCAGAGTACCACAAATGAAATACACCAATCACGGGTTATAAATATACCAGTATCTTTTATTACTGTACAGTTTACAAAGCAAAACAGATAGCTATCTGGCTCCCAACACCTCACAGTGTGTACCAGCTGACATAGTGTGGAGAGAGAGTGCTGGACATCTAAACACAAGCATATTTATACAATTTCTACAACATTGTCTAGCCTCTCTTCACGTTAATGTTTCACGGGCTAGAGTTTGTGCCTAGTTCACATGTCAGATGTTACAATGTTATGCAAAGGATTATACAGGTTTACATCTCCATGAAAATACAATGATGCTGTAGGTTCTCGTATCAGCGGTAAGCCTCATTTCAAGAGTCACTACTATGTAGTTCAGCTAAGACATATGACCAACGTTTAATCTTCATTGTTTCAATGTTTATACAAGGATGAGGCTCGTGAGCGCAGACAACACTTGAATGACAGTTCATATGAAGCACAAGGTCGACTGTAAAATGAAAACACAGTCCACCATTTTAGAACATGGAACATGAGTTGAAATCAAAATGACGGATGAGCCTAAAAATGGCGGCAAAGTTAACCCAAAATCGGAACTTTGCAATGCGGTTTTCTGCGTAACGCGAATGGGCTTAGGCCAATATTCATAATAAGGAGGCACTATATGATCACGGTTTAACAAATCCTGCTTTTGGACTAAGCCAAGAGCTTTACTAAAACATACGCTTTACTCAAAAAACCCACGTTTCAATGTCTGCACATCCTGAATCACATTCTTCCAAAATATCAATCGCCATTAGATCTTTCACAATAATATCCTTCATCAAAAAAGCATAATCATT
This sequence comes from Ambystoma mexicanum, assembly GCF_040938575.1. Lineage (NCBI taxonomy): Eukaryota > Metazoa > Chordata > Amphibia > Caudata > Ambystomatidae > Ambystoma > Ambystoma mexicanum. The sequence continues at coordinate 1,513,421,371 of NC_090922.1, forward strand.
TTTTCGGGTGCATGTATCTTTGGCCCTAATGTACCTACAGTTTGCGCACAACATCCTACTAACATTGAACATATGGCAGGAAGACATTGTATGCAACAACAACAGAACAATAGAATACCAAGGATTACCACTAAGGATGAAAACATTTTCCATCCTCTAGACCGTAAAAAGTCCCAGAACCAGGCACTAAGATCCCAATTTCCCTCGGGAACATGTACTTCTGTTCTTAGGACATGCAGATTTTGTAATGCCTTGAAAATGGTGGGGGAGGAGTCAGGTTAAAAAACACAACAAGCATATCCCACCAATTTACATACTCCACCACGCTCAGCCAAGATGACGTCTAACACCATCAGGTTTTGTAGAGCCACTAATCTAATTGCTTTTTGTTCTAACATCATATTGTAGAGTATATTGGTGGTCCTGTTGATGGTTCTCTCCAATACTCTTGCCAGTCTCCTAATATCCTCGGAATTCATGATCTGTCCCCAAAATGGTACAAAGGATTTTAATACATCACCCATGACCTGCGAAGGAGTATCACTGTTCTCATTCTGCCTTGGACAAGCTCTAGAGACCTCAGAGGTGCTGGCTACTAATACCCCTGGTAGCAAGATACCCAAATAACAAGTACCCTGGCAATCTCTAGGTAGCCAAGAATAAGCTTCATTGCCACAGACAAAATACACAGTATCACTTACATACAAAGGTCTGTCCTCACTAGTTAGATTCACACTATTGATACAACCCTCGAAAGTACCCATTGGCTAAGAACCATCCCTCTGTACGCAGAAGGAAACAGGGTTGGGGCTATAATTGATAGTGTAAGAAGGAGGCGTGGCATCCCGGTTGCCGACGGGAGCCATCTTGAAGAGATTAACGATTGGAAAGGTCTAGAAAGTCTATCAGAAGGCCTAATAGAAGCAACATTGAGCTTGCTCCTATTTTCAAAAAGGGAACATCCCAGAGGCGTCAGGACTCATCTTTCAAACTCATTCAAATTAGTCCCATCAAAGAATGCTATCATTCCAACGACCAAAGAATAGTGCCCTTAGCGAGGCGTGGCATGCAGTAGTTGAAGGTAGAGGATGAATATACCAGCCCAACCCGTTTTCCCTATGCTGTGGCAAATGCATACATATCCAGCAATTAGTTGTATTCAAAATTGCATGGGTCGCATTCATGATTAACAAAAGTGTATTGTTGTGGTAACTCTGTCTGTGTTGGGAATCCCTAGAAGATAGAGTATGCAGATGCACGAAAGGAGAAGACATAGTAGAAACACTCTCAGTGGGTATCAAAGTTACAAGTTGACACACCCCTTCAACATACCAAAACCCAAGAGCGATCACAAATGTGAGACCAGTTAACAGGACCATGCATTTTTATGTGCATGCATTTTTATGTTCAATCGCTTTGTTAGCCACACAATCAATTGGTTGCTTCGTACGAGTAGAGTTAGTGACAGGCATTTTTCCTCAAAAGTTTGTTCTGAAAAGTTCCTTCAACAGACTCCTTAAGTTTGTTCGTTGGTGATCTCCTGACCACGTGATTTATCTTGATTAAAGATAGCTTTGCTGGTCCCAGCCACTTACTTATGTTTCAATGAGAGAGTGGCAAGGGACTGGCTCAACAGACATTTCCTGTGGGCACAGCCGTGCTGTGCTGTAAGTCTAATGCTGTGGATGCAGATTGTACAGCAAAACTCCAGGTACGGCATGATCTGCGAAGAGAGTGTGGTTGCTTCCTGATGGAAGTGGTGAAACAGAGGCAAGATTACTCAAGGGTGCAGAAAGATCCAAAGAAGAATTCAAAGACAAAGCAGTAGTCTCCACAGGCCCCACAGGCTCAGGAAGAATCTCCAAAGCACCCTTGATGTTGTTCAAGAGAGGGTTTTCTTGTGAAGCAAACAATTTCCTTCTTTTCTTCTTCATCAAGTGGCAAAGGAAAAGGTATTTTCTTGGCGTGCGTCTCATGAATCCAGTGTCTCCTGCCAGCTACTCGTACAGCAGTCTGTGTGGGCAACAAAATCTGGAATGGTCCTCTCCAACACACTGCGAGGCTGGATGCGCTTTCAAAAAATTTGTGAGCACCCAGTCCCCAGGTCAAAGTGGATGACCTGACCCCTCGTATTTAACTGGGAGGGCTTCTCGCACCTGTTGATAAATCAAATACAACGTTTGAGTTAACTGGTCACAATATTCAGCAAGAAGCAAATGCTCCACATTTTTCAACACTTTGGGCTTTGGTAGGTTCCAGATGTTAGCTGGCCTCCCCATCACAATTCCATATGGGGAGAGTCCAGTTCTAGTCTGTGGGGTCATCCGCATGGACAGTAGAGCTATAGGTAAGGCATCTGGCCATTTCAAGTTACTGCTAGCACAAACCTTTGCTAGCTTGTTCTTCAGGATACCTTTATGGCATTCTACAAATCCAGCACTCTGTGCATGTCTAGCCGTATGGAACCGTTTATCGATCTGCAATCCCGCGCATACTTGCAGGATAACAGCAGCGATAAAATGTGGACCATTATCCGACCAGATGACCCTCGGCAAACCAAACCTAGGAAAATATTCCTTAAGCATGGTTTTCGCCGTTGTCATTGCTGTGGCATCTTTTACAGGGAAGGCTTCAACCCACTTGCTAAAGGCACAAATGACTACCAGAACATACTTATAGTTATAGCTGCGTTCTATTTCCATGAAGTCGAAATTAATCACTTCAAAGGGCACAGAGGGTGGACCAAAACAATCCCTCAGTGTTATCGTACCCTTCCCGACATTATGCTGTAAGCATACCATACAGTTTTGGACCAAACACTCAGCAGTCTTTGAGATGTTTACATTTACCCAGACAGGTTCTAGCAATTTACACATTTTTCTAGCACATATGTGAGTGGGACCATAAGCCATTGTAACCATATGCATCGGGTAGCATCCAACTTTTTCTATCATTGTCCACTTAACAACCTTCCTCATCCAAACTTGCTAAACCCTAAGCCCAGTGTTTAAGTTCTTATGGAGTGGCATCAGCTTGAATATTTGTTATCGAGTCAATCCCTTCATCTATTGTACAGGTATTCATAGCTTCTTTTTTTACATACATTTCTGAACATAAATTAGTAGCGGTCTGTTTAGCTATCCTGTCAGCAAAGTGTTTCCTCTCCCTACATCATCTGTTACTTTCTGATGTACAGTGCACTTCATGATTGCTAAATGAGTAGGAAGCGCAAGTGCTGAGAGTAGCTGAACTATCAAGGTGCCATGTTGGATTTTTGTTCTGTGTGAGTTCAAGAAACCTTGTTATGCCCATAGTCTACCGAAGTTGTGAACCATCCCAAAGGCATACTGGCTATCTGCAAATATATTTACTCTAAGCCCTTCGGAAAGTTCACAAGCGCGAGTCAGTGCAATTATCTCTGCGGCCTGCGCAAAGTTATGCAAAATTGTCTTGGTTTCCACAATCGTGCTTAATGTAGTGATGGCATATGCAGCAGTGTATGTACAGTCCGGAATTTTAAAGCAGTAGCCATCACAAGACAGCTCCCCTTGTGGATCATTCAGAGGTGTATCATTTAAATCAATCCTGCCTTTGGTTTCTTGCTCTTTGGTATAGAGGAGTCATGTGACATTTTGTCACTGCAAGCAATGTCTTGCGGAAGAGGCAATAATTCAGCCGGATTCAATATGCAACACCTCTTAATTTGAATATGCGGTGCAAATAGGATCAGTTCGTATCTTGTTAATCATGCAGAAGTAAGGTGTTGAGTTTGAGTTGTGTTTAATAGAACGTCTACGGAGTGGGGTACCATCACGGTTAAAGTGTGACCTAAAACCATACCGTCACTTTGTTTTACAGACACAGCAGCAGCAGCGACAGCTCTCAAACATCTCGGCAAAGCACATGCAACAGGATCAAGTGTGGAAAAAAAAACAGAATGGTCTTTTCTTCCCCCCCATGTTTCTGCGTTAACACAGCCAAAGCACATCCATCACATTCATGCACATACAACACAAAGGCCTTGTCATAATTTGTTGTGCCCAAAACTGGTTCTGAACACAGTGCAGTCTTGAGCAAATCAAAAGCTTTCTGGTGTTCCAAGTTCCACGGCAATGGCAAAGAAATTCCCTTCTTTGTCAATGCAAACATTGGTTTTTATCACTACTTAAAAGTTTGGGATCCACTGTCTACAGTAATAAGCCATTCATATCAAGGCTGTGACCTCTTTCTGTGTATTTGGGACAGACATGCTAGAGATGCTTCTTATCCGTTCAGGTGTCAATCTTCTTCCCTCCTTTGACAGGAGATAGCCTATATAGGTGACCTCCTGTCGACAATACTGAAACCCTTTCTAATGAAGCATTATGCCCATGCTCCGCTAGATGAATAAGCAACAACACGGCACCCTCTTTGCAAGCAATTTCTGAGTTTGCAGCTAAGAGAAGTTCATCAACATATTGCAACAATATACAAATGGAAGGCAACTCAAGTGTATCGAGCTGTTCTTTTAAAGCCCTACTGTAAATGCTCAGACTCTCCTTGTACTCTTGTGGTGCACGAATGAATGTAAACGAGAATCCCCCTAGGGTGAACGTGAAGAAATATCTACTATCCATGTGTATGGGAATACCAAAGAAGGCATTCTTAAAATCCACCACACTGAATTAAGTAGCAGAATCTGGGATCATTGTTAATACCGTGGTTACATCAGGCACAATTGGAAATTGTGGAGCAACAATCTTATTGATAGCGCGCAAATCGATAATGAAATGAAAAGGAATTGCATTATCCTCTTTCTTATACACCGGTAAAATCGGGCTATTGCACAAACTTCCTACAATTTCCTCAATTACAGATTTAACCCCAACAAATTCTTACCACAATTCGTTGTTAGAAGAAATGGACAGCAATCTGTGAATGGCCCCAAATAATCGGTACCGGCAAAGAAACCGGACTAACCACTGACGTGCCGGAAAACCCTACAGAGACGTTATTCTGCCCTGACAGTAGAATGTCTGGAACCCGTGAATGATCATTGGAACACTTCTGTGCTCCTGTATCTATCAAAAATATATGCTTCCTATTCCCCACCTTCATCTCAACGTATTTCTGATTGACTGGAATAGGCGTTGGTTCCAGGCCCTGCTTCGGGCTGTCCTAATGAAACAATATATCATCGAAAACAAGATCTTCAGAAAGATAGGCAGTTGAAGGATTATCAACAATATTCCTGCTATGTATGCTAGGTTACTGATTATCTTGCGAGATTGGCTGTGGATTTTGAGCGAACTGGCTCCTACCAGGATTGCCTACGCCAGGGCGGCCTCTGGATCTTCTACCCATGACACCATATATGTTATTTGACCTCTGCTGAAGGATCGGGCATTGTGCTCGCCAATGACCCTCTTGTCTGCAATAAGCACATAGGTTCATGTGTACAGGGCCCAACTGCACATTACTTTGTGGAACAAACTAACCTCGAAACTGTGTACTCCAACCTCTAGGTCCTCTAACTATCTGTTGCAATATTACTTTGGTTTTCAGGTCTCCCTTTTTCTTTTCGATTCTCTTTTTTTATTATTGACTCTATTTTCGTAATACTGAGCCATATACAATACTTCAAACTGCGATTTAGCTTGCCAAGCACTTTTGGAAGTCTTAATTTGTGACTGGATATCAGGCAACAATCCACGCACACATTTATCCACAAACAACCTTTTTCCTGACTCAGTGCTTAAATCCTGTCCACTAAAATCTGAAAATACTTGTTTGAACCGATAAAAGAATTTGGTTGCACCATCAGATTTCCCTTGGGTACAAGCAGTGAGTTTGTCCCAAACAATCCTTTTCTCGGGAACCAGAGTTCTTAATTTCATTACCATCCTGCCTGGCAAAGTCAGTATCACTTGCGGTGGTCTCTCACCAGCTTTCCTTTCTCCGTCTAACCTCACCAAGTTAACCCATGTGTCACCCAGCCCTGCTTCATCATCTACAGTCCTAATCTGTTTCCATAAATCAGCAAGTAGGATCACAGGGAACAAGGAGTGAAAACTGATGAATTCAAGACAGATTCTATTTCTTTATAAAAACCCTGTTGGATTTTTCCTAATGTCTGGAATCAACTGTCTAATAGTGTTCACTTCCTGAGAACGGGACATGAACAAATTGTGATACATAGTGAGCTTCAATAGTAGTGGCTGCTGTACCTGCTGCAACATTAGCTGCAATCTACACTTTAAGAACAATTGTCGGAGGAACCTCTTTCATAGGCAACTGAGAAGTAGGCAACTCCGAACGTTTGCTAAGCAATAAAGCTATGTCGAGCACTGAAGTGGTGGAAGCATTATCAGGTGCCACAGCTCTCTTATAAATATTCATCACTTCTGCGGGAAAGCTAATCTTTTTCTTTATACACTCATCATGCAGGTATTCTAACATTACCTATAACACTTTCTTCTGCATTTCTGGAGTATACTGACTAAATGTATCATATACAACTACGGGAGATATTGACACATCCGCAATCCATCTAAGTGCATCCCTTGTGCAAACTTGCGTCTCTTCACTCGTTGACTTACAAGGAGGAAGGAACCGTTTCTGCACATACAAAGCATGCAATCTATCACCATCTGTTTCATTGTTCTGTAACCGTTCTAACTCCCATCTTAACTCAAAAGCCCTCTCGACATGTTTTTTTACTTTCTCTGCAGTATCCCTTGAATAGGCTAAAACATTCAAATCTCTCAACCCTTGTGGGACATCCATGTCTGTCAATTTATTCCACATTACAGCCAAATGTATTCCCATCCCCTCAATAAAAACATTCTGTTCGGGAATACTTTCTAGATCAAGAAGTGTAGCTAAAACAGCAGATTGTTCACCTTTCTCTATACTTTGCTTAGCCCATGCATTCAAATCTCTCTTCTTATCTTTAGAAACTGTACTACGAGTCACTACTTTTGATTCAGCACTCGCCCCTTCATCAGCTACAAGCGGAGCAGAACTTCTTGGGAAAGAGAGAGTAGACACATTCTGTACAGCAGGTAGTGGAGACACTACAGCTGCCAACAAAGACGGAATTACTGGAACAGTAATAGTCTTTAAAGGTGGAGATACAGAAGGAGAAACAAAAATAGGAAGAGGAGCAACAGCTGGTGGCAGAGGTGCAATGGAAAGAACAGGAATTGCTACGGAAGGAGGTGCAACAGCAGGAAGAGGTAAGACAGCAGGAATAGGTAAATAAGGATGTGGTGCAGTGGCACCAGGCCTTCTTTCATTTAAAAGTTTATCAATTAGTTCATCGGAGACATGAAGATCTATAGGTGGATATATTTTCTTCACACCAAGTTGAAAAGCCCTATCTATGTTTCTAACAGACTCTGACTGCTATTTTTTTTATCGTATAATAATGCCTTTTCTGAATTTGACATATGACGACGTGCATGCTTCTCTTCACTCTTAAGTTGCTGCATAGCTTCTTTTTCCAATTCTGAATTACATCAAACGCTGCAGGTCTATCTTTTTAATTTAACAATATGGACTCTAAAAACTCTATTCAGGCAACCGCAAAACTACCATTGACTGGCCACTGAAATTCGGGAGCATGTCTAGTTTGTCTGTGCCAAATATCATTGTATGCTATACTACCAATGCTGTACATACAGTAAATAGTAGAAGCTGGCGACCCCTCCTGAGGTGCTGGTCGGCAAAATTCCAAAGATTGTCTGTCTCTGCAGAATAATCCCCTAAAAGAGGCAGATTTCAATTTCCCAGGTATGTCAGATTACTTGTGTTACCTGGTGTTGTTTGTGCTCATGAGTACAAAACTGCAGCCAAATATCAGGATACTGTCATGGGCGCTACTCCCGAAGGGCCAGGACTGGCCCAGCGCCCTCGGAAGCAGACCCGTCTTCCACTACTCCGGACCCAGCAGACCCCTACAGGGGCCCTTTGGACCGTGTCCTGGCGCCTTTGGTGCCAGGCTCATGAAGGGTTTCAGTCCCGGCGCCATAGCCGCCGGGCTCATATTGATAAACAGTGTAATAATGCTTGGGTGGACTTACCTGAGGCAGACCATGCTGCATATTTACCCAGAACAATCCAGTCTGGTTGAAGTCCCCAGCCATCAGGGCTGGGAGGAACTATTCCCTCCATTCAGGAACTCTTTTCTTACCTGGGTGGAACCGGTGGAAGAACACACACTGGAAGCACTTCTTTGCTATTTAAACCACGCCCGATGGAAAACACATGCTTCGCGTTATTCTGCAGCAGCAGCAGGACGCTCACCAAGTCGGCTCCTGCCTTCCAGGTCCAGAGCCATCTTCAGCTTCCGCGCAGCAACCTGTGGATGAAGAAAGACACAGAACAATACTTACCAGATCCCGGAATCCAGTCACTGGCAAAACCTGCAAAGAATAAACATAAGGTTAGAAAAGTGCAACTCGCTCGCAGCCGCGCCCGCTTACCTGATCCATCCGTGATTGCAACGGAGCTAACCGCGGCCTTCTCTTCGGCAGCTTCTCTCTACCTGAAAGGCAAAGGACATAATTAAAAAGGGGTTCGGGTGAAGGCAGTCGCATTCATCTTAACTTACCAGTTTTTGCACGCGCAGAAGCGGCTGCATCAACAGCAGCATCCCGGCACCTGAAAACTAGAAAAAGGACATTATTAGAGGTGCCATTAAAAGCGGCCAACGATCATTATACTTACGTGCATCGGCACATGCAGTGGCAACGGATATAAAGCCCGCAGCATCCCGGCACCTGAAAACTAGAAAAAGGACATTATTAGAGGTGCCATTATAAGCGGCCAACCAACATTATACTTACGTGCATCGGCACGTGCAGCGGCAACGGAAAACTACGCCCACAGCATCCCGAGGCCTGAAACAAAGGAAAAGGGACATTATTGAGGTGCCCATCTTTTAAAGCCTAAAGACTACAGTATACTTACAGGCATCCGCTCGTGCAGTAACGGCGGCACGCTCTTCGGCATCCCAGCACCAGTGCCACAACTAAGGCCGCAAAAGACTTGAGCCTCAACACTGAACTCATCCAGTGACGTAACTGGAATCCACGCACCCCTGCACCAGACGCAGGATGGAGAGCTCAGCATTTATACGCCTAAGGTGAGAGCTCGCCAAGACGAGTAGAAAGCTAGGCTGTGGGAGAAACTGGCGATTGGTGGGAGAAGGAATCCCATCAAACGGTGATTAACCCTTTTTCTTCCACCTGCAGAAAACTTACCCTGCAAGTCAGACATTCGATAAGAGGAAGCCCAGTCCTGAGAGTCGTCCGAGCTCTACGCTTCTCAATTGAAGAAACGATAGCAGCCCAGCCGGGATCAGCGCCTCCGTGGGAATCAGGTGAGCGTTACAGAACGCGAAGCCCACCAATAACCTCCTACCCAGGCGGTATGGAAACTTCCGACACAGACCAACTGGCCCAGTTATTAGGGGAATTAAGAGCTGAAGTTCATGCTGCCCGCCAGGAAACGAATGCCCTTAGGAGGGAATTGATAATATCAAAAGAACGAACTGATGATCTCGCCAGACAGTTATTACAGACACAAGCGGGGCAAACCCCGCTACCTAATTCAGGAGGGAGCTATATCCCAGCGTCTTCAGCCAATCCTGTTCAAATCAACCTACCCGGAAATGTGCCATTGGCACCGCCTGAACGCTTCTCTGGTGACCCTAAAAGGTTTGCGGTGTTTATAAATCAATGCTGATTGCACTTTCTTTGTAGACCTGCAGCCTTTCCGACTGACCAGACTAAGGTAGCCTTTGTGCTTTCATATCTTAGCGGCAGTGCCGCTGATTGGTCGATCCCTCTGGTTACACAGGATGACCCGATCCTTCGTGATTTCCCGACCTTCCAGGCAAATATGGAAAGACTTTTTGCAAGGCATTCCCTGGGGCAGGCCCTGGACAACAAACTCCTTTCCCTACGACAGGGCAATCAAGATCTTTTGGCCTACATTGCATCATTCAATAGGCTAATCGTGGAAACCAGATGGCCTGAGGACAAAAGAATCACGCTTTTTCACTGGGGTTTGCGTGGCGAACTCAAAGACGTCCTTGCCAGGTAGTGAATCCTCCTCAGGATTGTTCAGAGTACATTGATTTGGTGGTCCAATTGGATCACAGACTACAAAACAGAAAGGCGGATTGATCCAGGTTTGAAACACGAGTGTTCCCTAAGCCTCAAAGTCACACCAAAGGAGTTGAAGCCGTCAAACCTATGCAAATTGGGGTTGTAAAGGGTCCCCTAACCCAGAAAGAATGCGACAGGAGACGACAAATGCAACTATGTCTCTATTGTGGAAATTCAGGACATTTTCTTCGAGATTGCCCGGTGAAACCACCTAAGAAGACAGTGGGAGCTTCTGATAAGAGTTCTGAAAGCCTGAGCCGGGAAACGACTTCGCCCGACAAGTGTAGAGGTCCGCTTGCCGAGCGTAAAAACCAGTTCTTTGACCTCGCACTTCATAATGCCAATGGTCTTCGTAAACCCAGAGCAACCGGATCGTTTGCATGCAATTAAGGCATACATTGATAGCGGAGCAGTTGGAAATTATGTGGACCGCGAATTGGCTTCCAGGATGAAATTACCTCTTTGTCCAAAGGTGGTTAAAGACGTCATTACCACGGTGGATGGGACGGAAATCGCCTCCGGACCAGTGACCCATACCACTACTGAAGTGACGATACTAGGCCAAGACGGGCATCAGGAGGTAATTGTGTTCGACGTGATCAAGGCTCCTCAATTCCAAGTAATTCTAGGGATTCCTTGGTTGGAGAAACACAATCCTCAGATTGATTGGCGAGCAAAGACGATAAAGTTCCCAGAGTGCAAACCAACTTGTTATCCACGACCCAACATTGGCCTAGCGTCAGTAATGGCTGACGGTCCACAATTACCTCTAGAGTATCGAGAGTTCCAAGATGTTTTTCAAAAGGAACGGGCTAACACCTTGCCACCCCACAGATCATACGATTGTCAGATAGATTTGCTACCCGGTGCAACTCCCCCTTGCAGTAGGATTTACGCACTTACCGAGCCTGAGAACCTTCATCTGCGACAGTATTTAGACCAGTACCTGGCCAATGGCTTTATCCGTCCGTCGAAGTCCCCTGCATCCTCGGCTCTGTTCTTCGTACCAAAAAAAGAAGGTGACCTCAGAACCAGTATAGATTATCGTGCTCTGAACCAGATAACAGTAAAAAACCGGTACCCCTTACCTCTGATCCCGGAACTCCTTGACCAGGTAAAAAACGCCTGTATTTATACTAAGCTTGATCTCCGGGGAGCTTATCACTTGGTACGGGTCAAGGAAGGAGTTGAATGGAAGACGTCCTTTTGCACTAAGTATGGGCTATTTGAATACCAAGTGATGCCCTTTGGACTATGCAATGCACCGGCCGCCTTCCAATATTTTATGAATGATGTCCTCAGAGAGATCATTGATGTCTGCGTTGTCGTCTACATAGATGACATTCTTGTGTACTCATCTTCAGAAGCTGACCATCGAAATCATGTTAGGGCGGTCCTTGAAAAACTTTGCCAACATAAACTTTTTGCCAAGCTCGAAAAATGTGTTCTTCATGTCACTGAGGTCGAATTTTTGGGATTTATTCTGACACCCAAAGGAGTCCACATGGACTCGAGAAAAGAAGACGCTATCCTCAAATGGCCGTCTCCTACTTCGGTGAAAGGTGTTCAAAGCATGCTAGGCTTTGCCAATTTTTACCGTAGATTTAATCCAGAGTTTTCACGAGTGGTACAACCCATCACCGCCCTCTTAAGAAAAAATAAACGCTTTGAATGGTCCGCAGAAGCAGAACAAGACTTCCAAGAGCTAAAGGCTAAATTCACCTCGGCGCCAATACTGAAACACCTACGCCCGGACCTCCCTTACATCGTTGAAACCGACGCCTCCATCTTAGCAATGGGAGCAGTCCTATCACAAAGAGATCCAGAGACTAACCAACTGCATCCTGTGGCATTCTGGTCTCGGAAGTTCTCGGCGCCTGAGATCAACTACACCATCACAGACAAAGAGCTTCTAGCGATTAAATCAGCCTTTAAGGCATGGCGGCATTATCTCCTCGGGGCCAGACACACCGTCACAGTGATCACCGATCATCGAAATCTGCAGTATCTGAAAACCCCCAAGGCTCAATCCTCCAGACAGCTTCGCTGGGCTCTATTCTTTGCTGAATTTGACTTCGTGATCACTTATCGCCCCGGCAACAAGAACGGCAAAGCGGATGCTCTTTCCCGAATTGGAATGGGAGATAACGTTGCCAATCCAGAACCTGTACCAATAATTCCTGAACAAAGGATCGTGGGTCTGATTTCTTCACAATCCATTGAGGATATTGAAGAAAAAACTAAACAACTTGTAACCTCACCAGACTTACTGAACTGGTTACAAAAAGGAAAAGATTTCACCGTAAGCAATGACTTGCCTTATTTCCAAGGACGATTGTTCCTACCACACGCCGATTTACAAAGACAGGTAGTCTCCTGCTATCATGATTCATTAATTGAGGTTCACCCTGGCATTGCCAAAACCACAGAAAAGGTGAAGAGACACCTCTGGTGGCCTTCGTGGAGAAAAGACATAAAGGAATTCGTGATGTCCTGCGGTGTGTGCGCTCAAAACAAGGGTCAGAAGAAGAGGCCGGCTGGTCTTCTGCAACCATTAGACATCCCACCGTGTCCCTGGCATACCCTTTCCATGGACTTCATCACAGACTTACCCTCCTGTTCCGGGTACAACACCATTCTTGTTATTGTGGACCTGTTTTCTAAAATGGCCCACTTCATTCTGCTAAAAGGCTTACCTTCAGCATCAGTCCTAGCCAAAGTATTTCTTGAAAACATCGTCCGGCTACACGGCTTCCCGTCAGTACTAATCTCAGATAGGGGGAGCCAGTTTATTTCCCACTTTTGGCGTAGCTGTTGTCGATTAGCTCAAATCGATGTAAGACTTTCGACCAGCCATCATCCCCAGACCGACGGGCAAACCGAGAGAACAAACCAGACTCTCGAGCAATATTTACGATGCATGCTACAACAGTCGGAGAGTAACTGGAAGGACATCCTTTGGATAGCTGAATATGCTTACAACAATTCAGTTTATTCGGGTACCGGGAAGAGTCCCTTCTACATCTTGTATGGGATTCATCCTCGAACCTCCAACCTTGATCCACCTCAAGATCTTGGAACACCCTCCGTGGATCAATTGCACACCGTTATTACCCAAGCTTTTAAGGAAGCGACTGCACATCTACAACAAGCTAAAGAGAGGCACAAAAAAGGAGCAGATCAACACCGAAGCAATGCCCCTCAATACCAGGTTGGGGATCAAGTCTGGCTTTCCACCAAACATTTATCGCTTAAAGGGCCTCGCACCTTCAACCCCAAATACCTGGGACCATATCCAATTACGGCCATAATTAATCCAGTGGCCGTTAAATTAGAATTGCCAACCCATATGAGAATACATCCTGTATTTCACGTATCTCTTTTGAAACCCATGCAACCTGGAACCAGATTGACCAATCCTCCAGAGCCCATTCAAGTGAATGGGGAGCCCGAATTTGAAGTAAAAGACATTTTGGACTCCAAAATCATCAAATCGAAGCTATTCTACCTAATCGACTGGAAAGGCTACGGACCTCAGGAAAGGTCATGGGAACCCTATGACCACGTCCATGCTCCTCGTCTAGTCCAGAAATTTCACCGAACCTTTCCCGATAAACCAAAACCCCCGGGGAGGACATGTTTGGGAGGGTGGTCTTGAGGGGGGGGTGCTGTCATGGGCGCTACTCCCGAGGGGCCAGGACTGGCCCAGCACCCTCGGAAGCAGACCCGTCTTCCACTACTCCGGACCCAGCAGACCCCTACAGGGGCCCTTTGGACCGTGTCCTGGCACCTTTGGCGCCAGGCTCATGAAGGGTTTCAGTCCCGGCGCCATAGGCACAGGGCTCATATTGATAAACAGTGTAATAATGCTTGGGTGGACTTACCTGAGGCAGACCATGCTGCATATTTACCCAGAACAATCCAGTCTGGTTGAAGTCCCCAGCCATCAGGGCTGGGAGGAACTATTCCCTCCATTCAGGAACTCTTTTCTTACCTGGGTGGAACCGGTGGAAGAACACACACTGGAAGCACTTCTCTGCTATTTAAACCACGCCCGATGGAAAACACGTGCTTCGCGTTATTCTGCAGCAGCAGCAGGACGCTCACCGAGTCGGCTCCTGCATTCCAGGTCCAGAGTCATCTTCAGCTTCCGCGCAGCAACCTGTGGATGAAGAAAGACACAGAACAATACTTACCAGATCCAGGAATGCAGTCACCGGCAAAACCTGCAAAGAATAAACATAAGGTTAGAAAAGTGCAACTCGCTCGCAGCCGCGCCCGCTTACCTGATCCATCCATGATTGCAACGGAGCTAACCGCGGCCTTCTCTTCGGCAGCTTCTCTGCACCTGAAAGGCAAAGGACATAATTAAAAAGGGGTTCGGGTGAAGGCAGTCGCATTCATCTTAACTTACCAGTTTTTGCACGCGCAGAAGCGGCCGCATCAACCGCAGCATCCCGGCACCTGAAAATTAGAAAAAGGACATTATTAGAGGTGCCATTAAAAGCAGCCAACGATCATTATACTTACGTGCATCGGCACGTGCAGTGGCAACGGATATAAAGCCCGCAGCATCCCGGCACCTGAAAACTAGAAAAAGGACATTATTAGAGGTGCCATTAAAAGCGGCCAACGAACATTATACTTACGTGCATCGGCACGTGCAGCGGCAACGGAAAACTACGCCCACAGCATCCCGAGGCTTGAAACAAAGGAAAAGGGACATTATTGAGGTGCCCATCTTTTAAAGCCTAAAGACTACAGTATACTTACAAGCATCCGCTCGTGCAGTAACGGCGGCATCGCTCTTCGGCATCCCAGCACCAGTGCCACAACTAAGGCCGCAAAAGACTTGAGCCTCAACACTGAACTCATCCAGTGACGTAACTGGAATCCACGCACCCCTGCACCAGACGCAGGATGGAGAGCTCAGCATTTATACGCCTAAGGTGAGAGCTCGCCAAGACAAGTAGAAAGCTAGGCTGTGGGAGAAACTGGCGATTGGTGGGAGAAGGAATCCCATCAAACGGTGATTAACCCTTTTTCTTCCACCTGCAGAAAACTTACCCTGCAAGTCAGACATTCGATAAGAGGAAGCCCAGTCCTGAGAGTCGTCCGAGCTCTACGCTTCTCGATTGAAGAAACGATAGCAGCCCAGCCGGGATCAGCGCCTCCGTGGGAATCAGGTTAGCGTTACAGATACTTAGGAATCAGGGTATGACTCACCTGATTCAAAGGACTAAGGAGGTCCAAATGGATTACAAAGGACAAAGGACCCTCGTGGTTGGTGATTTTGGCAAAACTGGCCACCTCGATATGTGGATCCTCGTCAAAATGCCGTCTTGGACCGCATGCTCACCGTCCAGGGATCGGATCTTGCAGTACTGTCGAGATATCGCGACTCATACAAAGGGGCCCCCTTTTTTCACCGTCCGATCCCGGTCCGATAGCCACATCTTAACTTCAACGAGGTGGCATCAATCTTGAGGGTCTCTATTTGGGCGCCATCGGCAAGAACAAAGCAATATCGAGGCTGAGTACCAAGAATGAATTACACCAATCACGGGCTGAAAAGATACAAGTATCTTTTATTACTATACAGTTTACAAAGCAAAACAGATAGTTATCTGGCTCCCAACAACCCACAGTGTGTATTAGCCGACACAGTGAGGAGAGAGAGTGCTGGACATCTAAACACAAGCATATTTATACAATTTCTACAACATTGTCCAGCCTCTTTTTACGTTAATGTTTCACGGGCTAGAGTTCGTGCCTAGTTCACATGACAGATGTTACACTATTATGCAAGGATTATACAGGTTTACATCTCCATGAAAATACAATGACGCAGTAGGTTCTCGGATCCGCGGTAATCCTTATTTCAAGAGTCACTACAA
This sequence comes from Ambystoma mexicanum, assembly GCF_040938575.1. Classification (NCBI taxonomy): domain Eukaryota; kingdom Metazoa; phylum Chordata; class Amphibia; order Caudata; family Ambystomatidae; genus Ambystoma; species Ambystoma mexicanum. The sequence continues at coordinate 1,513,437,422 of NC_090922.1, forward strand.
TGTAGTTCAGCTAAGACATACAACCAACATTTACACTTCATTGTTTCAATGCTTATACAAGGATGAGACTCGTGAGCGCAGACAACACTTGATGACAGTTCATATGAAGCTCAAGGTCTCTTTGAACAGTCGGCTCTCGGACAGCCTAAACATTAACAGAACTGAAAGGTTGTTCAGCTCGACTGCAAGATGAAAACACAGTCCACCATTTTAGAACATGGAACATGAGTTGAAATGAAAATGGCGGATGAGCCCAAAAATGGCGGAGAAGTTAACCCAAAATCAAAACTTTTCAACGCGGTTTTCTGCTTAACGTGAATGGGTTTAGGCCAATATTCATAATAAGGATGCACTATATGATTATGGTTTAACAGTGTATCCGTGTTCACTGACCTAGTGATACACAGGTGGCCCATGTGATGACACAAAACTTTTTGCCAAAGGTTTGCATCCATTGATCTGAAACGATAGACTGACGTTTATAAAAATACTGCATGTTCGAAAGATAATGTCTTCTGCACCTTGAAGCCTCTAAATGATTCCTTCATATGCAGCTACCTTTGACTTCCCAGGTAACCATTGTTCCATACCCCATTATCTTAGAATACACATCTTCACAACAATACCTTTCAGTGCAATGTTTTGAGAGGGGTTTCTAGACATGTCATGTCATGCAGCAAGCATTTTTTATGGAATGAGATGCCCAAAGCTATTTTCATATTCGCTTGAACATTAGACCAATGAGAGTTTAATTGTTGACATTTCTACATTAGCACCTGGAGCCCGACTCACAGACAATCAAGTTGCTAGGCTCGCGGGCTGAATCCCATGATCCAGGCCCATGGTCCGAGCACCCTGCATGCTGCTTGCACCTGCTCCATTCTTTTCCTCCACCTCTCGACCATCCACCTTCATCCCACACCTTCTCCGTCTTGTCTATGCCCCTTCATCCGGCACCCATCGCTACCCCACTAAACTTATTCTTCTGGCAGCAGCGCCACCACCCCCGTCACATTCTGGGCCTCCATGGTAATGGAGGTCCACAACAGCCCAGCCTTCCATCTCTATGCTGGCCATCTTAAGTAAATATTTTGTTTGAATAAACGGTACCCCAGAAGAGCATCCTTCTCATTGAACTAAAATAGATTACTGTCAGCACTCTGGGCTTTCGGATTCAAAACCTGGCGGGCTAATAGCAACAAAACCCGATCCAGAATGGATTGGTGGTAAAGGAACTGGAGATTTGCTTATTCTTTTCACACTTTGCATTGCATATGTTTATAATTGCCTCCTGGAGGCCCAACAGCATGTAGTTTCAAACGTTGGTGGTCCACTGCATACAAGTTGCATGTCATCAAATCTCACTATATTCCTAGTTTGTCTTACCTATTTGTTTTGAGAAACTCTGTATATGCTAGTTGGAAAATATCTGCGTATTACCAATCTACAGAAACCCTTAGCACAGTGCCGGAGTTACCAGTTATCAGGCTAACCCTGATATACACCTTTTGGTCAATCCCAGCACCTAGTCTCAGTTGGCAGAACTGTGCTGGTACAGCAGGAGTTGACAAACTCAGTAACAGTGCTAGGCTGCAACCCAGTATATGTTCCATCTGGAGTATAATAAGAGTTTAATGATCCCATTACAGTCAAAGTGTGGGAGAGTCAGTGACTCTGGTTGCAAACATTGTTGCCTGTTGATGAGGGGAGTCTTGGATCAGCTTAGTATTGTATCAATAAGGCTCAAGTGGAAGGAGAGCCTGAGCTGCACGGCTATTATTATTATTATTATTGTTATTATTATTATTATTATTATTATTATTATTATTATTATTATTATTATTATTATTGTATTTATTGAGCACAGACCTAGCTTCGGAAAAGCAACAGAGCGCTTTACGGAGGTATACAACAGTACAGATGCATAACAGAGTGCTTTTTAGTGGTATCAACAGAACAGCTATGCAGCAGGGGTAGGATATAGATTGGCACAGAGGAGGGATTCAGCTGTACAGGCTGGCGTGGAGGAGAGATGTCGACTGTGCCTAGTGAATCAGGTGGTGTGCGGGGTTGATGTGATGGACTAGGTGTTGAGGAGGAGAGACTCCTTTTTCTGAATTGTAGGAGCATGTGGGCAGGTTTCATGCTGACAGGGAGGGGGTTGCATGTTCTTGGGGTGTACGCAGAGAAAGCTTGTTTTCTGGTCCTTTCCTTTTTGCAGCAGCGGGTTTCAGGTCTGCACGTGTCCTGGCTTCCGGAGGTGCGCTGTCCACCGGAGATGCTGAGTATCTCTGCGAGGTAGCTGGGTGACTGGAGGGTGACTGCCTTATAGATTATGCAGCAAGACTTGAAGGTGATTTGTGCGTGCATTGGGAGCCAGTGAAGGTCGATGAGGGCCGGTGTGATGTGGTCATATATGCGCATGCCCTCGATGAGGTGTGTGGCCACGTGTAGGACATTTCTCTGCGGCACAATGATTGGATAGAACCAGTCATTGAACAGTGGATATAAAGCAGCCCGGATGGAGGGATATTATTGGCATGAATGATGTTGGCCCAACTGACCTGATGGCTGGAGGGAGAGTAGAAAGAGATGGGCCGGCTGGCCTCTGCCAATGGCCAATAGAGAGTGGAGCAAATGCCATGTTCCTGTCCATCGCAGGGTGTATAGAGAGAGTGAAGCACATTCCACGCTCCTGGATCTCTCACGGACCATCAGAGAGTGGAATAAAATCCATGCTCCAGGCTAGCCCCGAAGCCCCGAAGAGCCAGATTCAATAGGCAGGAACACAGGACGGGCCTACAGAAACGTGTAACTCAGAGAGGGCTATGTTATCAACTGTGACAAATGCTGCTGAGAGATCTAGGAGGTTCCGTAACCAGTGGTCTCCTTTGTCAGCAAACCTCATGGCATTGTCGACAACCTGGAATGGTGGTGTTTCCCATTCTACAGCAAAGTAGGGGACCAGATTGTTAGATCTGGCTGAAGCTATGGTGATAGAAATGGACTCAGAGAGTTGTCACAGTACTGCATTTTCCAGAACTTTACTGAGGAGGGGTCAGTGGGTAATAGGGTGGTCGGTACCAGGATGCTGGGATGTCGTTGTGACTTTTCAAGGAGGGGGGCTTGGGCAGATTTTCCCAGGATGTGGAAAATGCACCTCAACTGAAAGAAGAAACTGCGAGGACCAAGAATGGGAGAAGAGTGGTAGTGGTGAGTGACGGGATGAGGGATTAGAGGACCATGTCCTCATTTCATGGATGCCTCTATTTGATTTGCGGTTGTTATGGAAGGAGTCAGAGGTGGTGTGGTGGAAATTGTGCCAGGAATGGGATGTTATAGTGTGAGATCTGTTTTTCCACACCCTGTTCTTACAAAGCCATTGGGGTCTGAAAAAGGTCATCTTTTCAATCATAAATTGATGGATGATGTTTTCTACAGAGATTGAGCCTGGGATTGCACGTGCTATGACAAGTTTGAAACAGTGTTTGAGCACTTGAAAAATATATTTACTTTCAATTAGTTCTTTTTTTACTCATTTATCAAATGCAACATTCACAACCTAGGAGGTCTCTTTTAGCTGATGAAACAGGTTGGCGAGGACAGGAATCGGATGAACTGATTGGCTGGGAGAGCCAGTTTTTAGGTCTCGACAGAAAGAGAGGCCAATGCAAAGTGTTCATCCATAGGGAAAGGTGTTTCAGAAGTCTAGAGGTAGTTGCAGATTAGTCCTGTGCAGGATCTGCTGACCGTGGAGTGAGAGAAGTGATCCTGTTGGCAATCGAAGGCTGTTGTTCGGAGCTATTGATTCGACTTGATTGCAGGAAGCGGGATCAGTATTGTAGATGGTGCTACGAGTGAGGCAGAGGGATTTGAAGGTGATATGTCCGGTACAGCCAGCCGGGGAAGGGAGGATAAAGCAGGAATGATTTGCTGGCTCTTACATTGTCGGCTCTGGAAATTGTTTGGTTAAGAAAATGGAGCGTTGGCCTGAGGCTTTTGATGGTGGTCAGATTATTGTGTGCCTGATTGCCGTGCCGCCTGTTTCCCACTGTCCTGATGTGCCCTTTGTTTGCATTAAAATGTTGTATATGCCTCGAGGCAGAATATTTGTATCTGAGCGGTGTAATTGTAAAGAGAGACGTGACACAAAACCCGTAGGATAAAAAATAATTCAAAAGTGCAAATAACCAGAGCAACGGTTTGCCAGGGAAAACAATGTTTATTACATGCAAAAAAGGTCTGACACCATCCTGTAGAACCAAACTGACACGGATATTGTCACACCCCAAGATGTTGCAGGTTATTTTGGAGAAAACCGCATATTAGCATACATAGGTTACAATGTCATCCCACCCACCTCACTGGCTGCCACCTATAGAAACTTACATATGCCCCCTTATAGTCCCTGGACTGATTGGCCACACCTTCTCTGAACCCACTCCCCTATCCAGGTATGTGATTGGCTAACAGGTAAATTGATACACTAAATAATTGTGACCCTCATGTGCTGTGCACCACTACGACCCAGGCACTTTCAAAGTCGGACTGGCGAGGCCAACTCTGCTTTGATAAGACAATAGGCCTTCTCATTATACCAGACGTCAGTGCGTACACAAGCTGTACCCCCAACCGCATACCAATTTACCGGCATCACCTCTGCTCCACCTATCTCAAACCACAGAATGTTCAAGACACAACTCCCCCCTTATCTCCTTTAGACCCCAGGTGCCCAGTAATGATGTGACCAGGGTACGGCACATGAGTCTGAAATTGAGGGATTTATTTGCTTTGGTTTTGCGCCTACTTGTTATTTAAATGGGATGATCGCTCCTTGGGGGAGGACAGTAGTTCTCTAAATCTTTGCATGGCCTATTGGCAGCACACATCCTTGTGCCTTTTTCTCATGAATGTGTCGTGCAGGGTGCATCCCTACGTACCCTCCCCGCGGGTCACATTCCATTCTCATCGCCTTCAGGCTCTGCAACTGGATACAATTAGGGTTTATCTGCGGAACGCGGGTGCCTCTGACCTCGGCTTCTCTCTTGGGGAACGGAAAAGGGGCTTTGTCTTTGGACTGAGCTAAACAGAGCCACATCTCCACATCAGTGCCTTAATTCTGTTTATTGTGTACAAGGCCTTAAAATCCAATATGGGGGCAGGCTTCCCATGCCGATCCACTGACCTCGCTCTTACCACAGTACCTTTCCGACTCCATCTTCCACCTACTTCAGCTCACTACTTGCACCTCACTACAAACGTAGCTTAGTGTACTACTTCTAAACACAGTGCCAATAACACCCTGCCCTATCTATAGCCTCTGCAACCGCAACATTAACACATTTGTTGCTCGTCCTGTGTTGCTTTACGATGTCTCTAATATGTGTCAAAACTAACTACAAGCGATACGCACACCTCCTGCAGCGAGAAAATCAGACTGCTTACACGGTGGCATGTACTAATACGGTTATGTCGACCTGAACCTTTTTGCTTGGCTAGGACGCGGCAAATTCATCCCTACAATATGTAAAGGAGTGCAGGATTGTAAAGAATGTGGCAGATGTTATCTAACCCACTGTGGCCTGAGGACAAACGTCCTGCCCCATCCGCAGTGGCCCACTCTCCCTCACTCCAGCCCCTCTGCCCCCAGATTGGCACAGGTTGACGTCATTGTTGTCAGTGGTCTGGACCAGTGTAGGACGTTCGCATCCCTGACACTGGCCGCAGAGAAAGAAATCGCGATGTTTTCTGCAGATCGTTCTAGGCTGTTCAGCTAATGCTTTGCACTAAAAGGCAGCAGAGCGAGTGCAGTGATGCTGCCCAGCACAGCATGGAGGACTGCAATGGCAGTCATTAACCCTCTCTGAGGCCCATTTGCAATCAGAACCCCCAGCCGTGTGTCCCTGGGAAGGGCTCATTGCCTCTCTGTGCAAAGGCTGTCCTGACCTCAGGGGTTCTCACTCTGTGTCCTCCTGCCTACGCCTCTCTCCACTGACCTCCTTCCACCTCTCCCCTACTCACTCATACTCACGAATCTCCTTCCTCCTCAATGTACACCTTCGCGTTTTCAACCTATGTTGCCTCCCAAAAGCTAGGTCTGCGCTCAAAAAATAAATTAATAATAATGGCGCTAGTCCCTCTGTCGTCCCCTGTAGTCTCCTCTTCTCCCTAGGGTTCTACTCTGCTTTCTTCTCAGGTTCAATTGCTTTTGACTTCTTTCCATCCACATTTCCACACAATCCCCTTTGGCAAGTTTCCCTTTTCTCCGGCACACCAGTCTTGTATCGCTTTGCCCTTTTTGTAACCTTCCTTTCTCTACTTTTCACCCTCTCTTTGTTTGTGATCTTTTATCCTTCTCTAATGTAATTCCACTTTCAGGTTTTGGCTTTAACACCTAGTGTAGCAAAAACATGTGTTTATAGAGAGTGGTACAAGGCAAACGATTGTGAATACACACCTGCCTTACTGATGTAACATTAGCAAAACCTTTTTTAAAAATCTTTCTGACTTTCTGATGTGCTCAACGTTCAAGATGTTGTGTGTGCCATAGTTGCAATTTGTTATTTCTTCTTTCAATTGAATGGAATGTGCTCCAGATGTCTGAGGCTTGACGGAACAGCGTTTGCATTTCTCTAGCTATTTGGTTTAAGTGTGTGTCTGTCTTCGGTTGAGTGCTTTAATGATTGTTCTGACTTGTAATGTGTCCTTTAATTCTGACATGCACTTCATTGGGTGTTTGCAGGTGTACTTCACACAGCTATTGAATTGCTTACACTTGTATGCTTGCATGGGGGCATGTATGCATAAGATGTACAGAGTGAAAACCAAACTCAGAATTAATGATGCACTATAAATAGGGTTAGGAAGCAGGGGGTTATAAGTAAGGGTGCCTGGGTAGCAAAGGAGCTGGGCAGGATAAGGGCAGCAGGGAATGCTGGCTTTAGATATTCAATGCTTCCTCCTTCTCCCATCCTTTTACCCATGTGTTCTCCTCCTTCTTCCCTTTCTTATCCTTTTAGCCATGTTTTCTCCTCCTTAATCCTTTTTCCACCTTCCATAGCTTCTATTCTTTCCCGTCCTCTACAGGTCCCCTCCTCTTTCTCGGTTCTCCTTTGCGATGTCCCTTCCTATCCTCCTCATTTACAAAAAATGACAAATTGCCAGTGGCCAAAGGGAAAATGCATTATTCTCTATATAGTTGTGATTAGTGGGGAGCTTCCGTTTACCCCTTTGTGGTATTGTTGGCGTAACCTTGCACGAGTGCAAGTTCACAAGGGCCTCTTTTGTGCTAGTCTTAGTCCTTTGCCCTGGTGCAAAAGTGCATTGATAGATATGTTTTTTGCACTACATCCATTTTTACCATAGTGCAAATTGCACTTAAACTACTGAAAAGTGCCTGTGATTCAAGCCTGGGTTGCGTAAACAGGGTGGAAGAGTTGTACAAAATAACATCAAACTATCCCCCGTGCTGTGCAGTCAGTTCATGCATAAGTGGCCTTTGCAACAAGCCAACCAAGTGAACACAGCGCTGGGAGCAACTGGTGGCCACGGTGGGAATGGACCTTCTTTGACCCCTGTGCACTGTGCTTCGTATGCCTTAGTCCCGCGCACTAATTTTGTCCTTTACCACGCTGAAACCTCGCAGCCCAGCCGGAGGAGGTCAGGAGGGAGGTGGATACTGCGGTTACTGTTGCAGGTACACCAATAGCAGATCCTTAAATCACAGGAGCTGCTGTGAGAGGTGCTCTCACCCAAAGAAGAAATGATTCTGAGCAGAGCCTTAATCCGCCACCAGACTCTCAGCTTTCAGAAGGCTCGCATATTCAGATCAGAATCTGCTGGCCATTGTGGAGGAGATTGGCAGGAAGGATGTTTGGCCATCTCATGCCAAATAAGTCTCCAAGCGTACAAGACTGACTGGATGAGAAAGTGTGCTCACAGTGGCAGACTGTGGCACCCTGCCACCTCTGCAGCATGACCTCAATGAGGTAGAAGCTCACATGATATGAAGAGGTGAGGGCACAGCAAGGTGCCCGAACACCTGGCGGTACCCATTTCCACTGAAAGGGGCAGTGCACCTGGAATCAGAAACATGACAAGAGTGGAGAAGGCTCTCATGACTGACATTGGAGCCAGTGGTTGAGGAGTCTGCAACCTTTGGCTCTCAAGATGTTGTGGACTTCAATTCCCATGATCCCCGCCAATGTCCATGCTTGATAGGGCAGATAGGAGCTGCAGTCCAAAATAAGCGAAGAGCAACACGTTGCTGGTCCCTGCTGCATTGGGGAATGAGCGGCTTTGGATTAGCTGAAAGATTCTGTGAAATCCTGTGTTGCATCAAGACCTGCACCCATGCATTCTATAAGAAGTCGCATGCAACGGACCAAGGACTGATGTGGTGTCCCCCTTCTCAGCCCTCTACTGGCCAGTAGGTGGATGAAGAAGACACAAACCAGCACCATTGACCTTTCCATGTGACACTATAGCCCTGCCTGCGGGTGAGGCCATCCACACCCACGGCGCACATGCCACAACCATCGTAATAGTTGCTCCAGAGCTGCTTGTGAGCCTAGGAATGCAGCACTGCTGCTGGTGGTTCTCCTGAAGCAGAGGAGGAGAAGGACAAGCAGGAGGTGGCTGTGGTCAGCAGAAATGAAGAATCAAGAGAGTGAAGTGGGCTGATTGCCGATCACGGCACCAATCCCACTAGTTATTGAGAATAGAGGGGGCTCTGCTCTGCTCTACTCAACCCTACCATAAACTACTCTACTCTTCAGCACTCTGCTCAAGCCTCTCCTGCTCTACGCTACTCTACTTAAGCAATAAGCCTTGAGCGAGGGTGGGCATTACCGCTTCAGGCAATGCTCCAGGTGGGGGGGCATAGTTACAGGCCCAAGCAATGCAAGGGCCTGTTTTACTCAGGCCTTTTTACTCAGGCCTTAACACCGGCCCCGGGCAATTACCTGAAGCAGTATTGCCCTCCCTGTGAGGGGCTGATTGCTATTAGTACCCCAGACCATAAAACCAGGGTACTAACAACTCAGGCGTTTTGGAACTGAAAAAAACTGAAAACAACAAACAAAAAAATGTCTGCCAAAGAGGTGGAAACAAAGTCTGTTCTCCCGTGCCATCGCTGCCATTTTAGGTAGAGTAGAGCAGAGTTGAATAGGATTGGTCTGAATAGAGAGAAGAGTAGAGTAGAGAACAGTAGGATTGGTTGAATAGAGTGAAGATGAATAGAATAGGTTAGGTTATGATAGATTAGTACCCAGCAGAGGCGGTGGGAGGGGCTCAGCCTCCCAGCCAATGCGGAGGCTCAGAATGACACAACATGGGACACAACATGGCGTTGTGTCCCAGATTAGGAGCGAAGGTGCTGGGGACAGAAGTGTTCCCAGCGCATCCACTCCCGAAAAGGAACCAAAAAGAAGGTAAGTGTGTGTGAGGGGGGGGCGCTCTGCCGATGGGTAGAATGGGGAGGGGCAAGGGAACACTTACTTCGTTCCTCGAAGGGGAAAGATGGCAACCTCCTACCCTGAGGAGGCTCAGGGCAGCAGGATTGTCATCTGGTAATCCCTCATTCTGAGCCTCCGCATTGGCTGGGAGGCTGAGCCCCTCCCACCGCCTCTGCTGGGTACTAATCTATCATAACCTAACCTATTCTATTCATCTTCACTCTATTCAACCAATCCTGCTGTTCTCTACTCTACTCTTCTCTCTATTCAGACCAATCCTATTCAACTCTGCTCTACTCTACCTAAAACTACTGTACTCTTTTTCACTCCTTTGAATCCTACCATGCTCTACTCTGCCTCAGATCCACTAATTCACAGCTATTGTAAACCCTCTGGGATGGACAAGGTCTATGGGGATTGACTTCAACTATTGTTCACACTGGATCGAGGTCACCTTGTGAAAACAGAATCAAAATATCGAGGCTGAGTACCCCACAAGGAAATACACCGAACACGGGTTACAAAGGAACATACAAAGTACTTTATTTTATACTGAATCCAGTTACAAAAACAGAGCAAAATCAGATAGCTATCGGCCTTCAGTATAACACAACGAACTCCAGCGTGGTTCAATGTGTTCAGTGAGAGACGCTGTACAATAGAATGCATTGGCTTTTTATACACTTGGTGGGCACAATGTCCAGCCCCACTTCAGGTTAATATTCCATGTAATACATCACCGATCTAGGGTTCGTGCCAAGTCTCGAACAACCACATATAACTGGTTTGCCTTTAATACATGTATTAACAAGCATATACACCAACTGTGTATTCTAAGATTTTCCATGCAGGCCTTCTCAAACATTAATACAATGTAGTAAAACAAGTGTTCTACGTTCAGTATTTGAATACATTGTTTCAACATATGATCGTGGATTAGTTTTGTTGCACGAGTAATCCTTTTACACACAGGTCAACGAAGGACAAGGTCTCAGTTCACGACCTCAACAAGTGGCCTGCAGGCAAGTTACATATTAGCTATGTACAGAGGTCAAGACGGCCATGTTGTATTTTGGAATGACATCGTCCATCATTTTAACTCACAAGGTGACTTTTACAAAGCGAATCCTAAAATGGCAGATTGGCCTAAAATGGCGGCTTACATTGATTTAAGGTCAGGACCTTGCAACACGGTTTCTCTCGCAAGCGACTTTCGAGAAGCTTGGCGTAGGCCAATATTCATATATTTATTGCAATAGGAGGCACGATATAATTTCTCTTTTGACAACCTTTGCAGGTGTTTATATGAACTCTGATGCAGGAGAAGAATGAAGATGGCGGAGCTGGAGAGCCTCGATAATGAGCCTTCAGTGGAAGTCATGGATTGCAGTAATGAATGAGTAAGATAATGAATGATAAAAAAGTGATTGCAAACAAAAGAGGTGACCTTTATAATGGATAGTATAATCCGGGGAGTGCAGGTTTTGTATAGTCCTGGGCAATGTTCCCTCTAATTATTTTTCACTATGTGCGGAACCGGTTGGCTGTTGTGCGCACATTATTTTCTATGTGCGCAACTGACTAATGCGGTAAGCCACTTTGTGTGGTACTGTCGCAGAAGAGAGTTTGGAAAGAAATGTCCTCTTCCCAGCCACTGCAATTCTTTAAAAATCTTACAACACTTTTTCCAAACACATAGGCTAAAATGAAATATGTCATGTGCGATTATACAGAAAACTCAACCAGTCCAAGACTTCAATATGTGCCACAGTACCTTGCAAACTTACTTCTGCGCAGAGAAAACTGTCAGCCTCATTATGAGTTTGGCAGTAAGTGGTAAAGTTGGCGGCGGTAACTCCATTACCGGCAACTTTACCACTACGCCAAATTACGTTTTTTGGGCCTTGAGTAGAAGATTTGCCTCCACAAAAATCCTGGAGGTAAATCCTCCAACTCAACCAAGAAATCGTTGGAATTTCCACTGCTGTATTTCTGCCAAAAAGCCACATTAAGTCTAAGGGACTCAATATGAATGGGGAATAACAGTAATTCGTTTGGGCGGTATTCTGGTGAATTTACACCGGGATACTGCCCCAAGTCTTAATGAAGCCCTGTATGTTTTATCCCACTGGAAAATCACTAATTTGTATTACAAAACACAGATATCACTTAGTTGTGTTCCCAGATATCTTGTGCAAACAATATTTATTCTTAAAAAATGTTTCTTTGTATTCTGAGTTTTAAAAAAAAAAAGGGAATTTTATTCATGATGCGATAATCTCGTGGTCAGCCGATACGTGTGTCGACTCAAGAAGTCTTTATCAAGGCTGGTGCGTTATTGTTCATTGACAGTTAGGTAGGTTGGCTCTTGGTGGTGGATTGGGGAAGGTGGGTTCCACTCCTTGAATAGGCTGGCTTGCCAGCTTGTTACTGCTGCGAACAACATCCCTGGCATTTGTGGCCCTCAAATATCTCTTGTAATAATTGATGTGGCTGTCAAAAAACAGAATCCAAGAGCCACTTCATTGAAGTAATTCAAGGGCCAGGAGAACAAGCGTCTAATAATTTGTGTAAGGATGATAATTGCATCAGGATAACCGCACCTTAGAATATAATGATCCAAAATTGCTGTGCCTCTGCTTACTATCCACATTACGTTCTCCTGTGGTAGTGACAACACCAGCCTTAGAGCTATAATAGATATGTACCATGCATTTTTACTCATTAAATAAAGGAAAATATGCCTAACAAAAACGAGAAACAATGAACATATCATTGCTTCAACCCACAAAGCTCCACAGATATATTTTTGAATTAGTGACCAGTGGCATTAATGCCCGATCTCAAAAGGAATTTTATGAGGAAATCTTTTAATAAGCTGAAAGTATCTCTATTGGCAAAGCTAATTACATTTTTACTCCCATAAAAATGATTTTACTCCAAGTAGGGAGCAAAATTCTGATTAGAGCTCTGCTTGTACCCCTGACATAGAGAGGGCGAAATGACAGGGAACATAATACAGGGTAAAGTTTTGCCCACTCTTCCGCACCACAGCCTAGATAAAATTAAACAAGATCTTTACTGAGGTTTATTATGAAGCCCTGTTCAAGAAAATCACACATATTTGCCTTTTAAGTTATTTGCATTAATTCATCAGAGATACAAATTATTTAGTGCCTTCTAGACAAGGTGCTGTTGTCTAGATGGGTACTAGAATTTCCTATCCTTTAGCAAACACGCAACACAATTCCTTCAGTGTACTGCCGAAACGTCTGACTTGGCCTTTAAAATGTGCTGCTTTGTTCATCACCCACTTCCACCCATACCCTTCCCAGGTCCCTGTGCTTGCCCCGAATACTAGTTGAGAGAGCACTGTAAAAAGTGAGGGATTGTAGCAGTAAACACTGACTGGGATATCTGTACACCCACAATGCTTTGCAAGCAAGGCATATTTAAATGCCTCAACATATGATGTGCATTTTAAGAATGTCATGACTCTGCATGTGCACAATTCTTTTGGAGTGCATACATGATTGTTTGAAACATACCCCACACTTATATCATTGTTTAGGATTACACAAGTGCTCATTGAAACAGTTTTTGTATAGAAGCGAGTTACCATATAATGTGTGAAGATCTATGCCCAAAGAAAACGATGCAGATTGTGTGAAAATCATTCTCCTGCCGGAATATCCAGTGCCTTGATACCATGGACGATTAACCCCAGGCATAGTCCATACCCATTAACCCTTGTAGGTTAAGTACATGATATTGCAATGTTGCTCTCTACTTATAGGGCACTGTTAGTAAGGCAAAAGTAGGAGACGCTGAGCATCACATTTGTCTTTTCAAAATATTTAGAGGGACATTAATATTTGAGTTTCATAATGCGTTCACTTACAAAGCACTTGCCTGACATATGTACAAAGAAGAGGAAGTGTGGGATTTGGTTGCACATCCAAGTAGCCTGCTTACTTACGTCAGTATCCGATATTTGAGCTGGTAGTTAGATTATATAGTGTGGGTGATGCTTTTGGTAAGGCACAATGAGTAACAGAAATTCTGGCGTGTGAACGTTATTCATATTACAACAAACATAAAACAATTGGATATAGGTGCACATCTGCTAACCTTTCACAGAGCCAACAGAGGAAGAGTCAAGGTTGTCTGGTAGTATCTTAATGTACTCTCAGGCAAAAGTTATCATGGGTGGGCAAGGAACATTTTTGGTTAATGTGTGCAGGCTTATCCTGGTTAGATTCTTCTGTTCATGGAGCCAGTTTTTCATATTCGTTTTTAACCTCTTGATTGTATTTTGCTGTTACGGATTTTAGGTGCATAGTAGTGTAATGCAAATTAGCAGAATATCAAGACTAGTTGCTTATTTTAAGAGAAAGAAAATTCAGGTAATTGCTGTGGCATGTGCCTTATTAAATCTTTTTGAATAGGTGAGAATTGTCTGTGTGTGCTGCTAAAAATCTTCTGAGCGGCACCCAGAAGGAAGCTGGGCAAGCGCACATGCGCACAGCTTAGAGGGAACATTGGTCCTGGGTGGTGTAGGCTCTCATGTCATTGACATGATGAGCTACAGCGCAAAGCCATGCAGGGCGTAACGATGGTGTTACAGAATGCCATCCCCACCTGTATCTCTCACATTAGAAGACCACCCTCACCCTTACTCTTCAACTGATGCCCAGTTCCCCATGACAGGTGTCATCCAGGAAACTAGCAGAGAGATGGACTAGGAGGATACTACTAGCAATCTGGGCTTCAATGCACTGTGTACTAGATCTTCACTAATATCTACACCCTGGACAACCAAACGCCTGGGGTCTATCTAGTTTCAACAATGAAAGATGCTGAGGCTCGCTTGCCCTCACCTGAAAGTCTGGGCAGGAACCGTGGGACGATGGATTAGGGGTAATGTTTATAATGGGGTTCACGTGCGCGGATTCTTACCTGAAAGTTGAAGAGTGGATGCCAAAGGGCATCCTAAGGTATTTGAAAGAACCTTTGGTGTGATTAATACTGTAAGATCTTGACATTCTTGTGACAAGGGTACTTGGTGGTGTAGGGGCAGGTGAGTGCAGATAATGCCCCGAAGAGACGAGAACTGAGAAAATGCAGAGGAAGTGCTGGCATGTAGCCTGGTCACAGCTGGCAAAGTTAAGTCTGTCCACAGTCAGGCTTGATGGCTCCACATGACACAAAAGGTCATGAAATACAGGAAGTGACGTGCAGTAGTCGATGGCCCTCAATATCTCAGAGTCTCCAGAGTAGTGTGATGGTGATGCTGTGCTGACAGCCTCCTATGCAGAGTCTCAGAGATTCTGGAGGTTGTGTTTCAGAACATGTGCATGGTCACTAGTGTAACTCCAGAAGAATCAAGGCCCATCCCTATTATGCGGGTGGAATAGGATTGGGCACCGCAGCTCGCTCAGGTCACATGATTCCAAGTGGGGTTAGTGATGTCCCTTCTGTATGCATTGAACAAAGGGCGTGAATGCAGACATAGAGGCTTTCCACTAATGTACACCCTGAAGGGCTGCCCAACTCCACCCCCCTATTCCTTCCACTATGGACAGTCATGTTCTTGATCAGTGCTTAAGTTTTCGGAGTCTTTGCCACAGCCCGTATTGACACAGTTTGAATATGATGCACTGTTTTAGCAACTTTTTTGATTTAACTCTCAGTCATATAAGAAGCTCCTATACAATTTGAGGAAAATATTAATGATGGTTGTATTTAAAGAAACGCTTGTGGCCTTATTCATGGAATTATCTGTGCGGAAAATAAGGTACTTGCGCGCACAACTGCGTCCAAATGCACCTTCATCGATTTATGGAACTGAATGTGAGATACATTTCCTGGACTTACGTGGCGTTCGCACTGGCTCGTCACATCTGTGCAAGCTGTCAAAGGCCTTGCGCGAATCTCCAGGCAGAGTGTGGGCGTGGTTTGCGCAGAAGGCTGGGAAGGCCCGAACACCACAAATGGGGATTATCTTGCGAAAAAGTGGGCGTTCAGAGGGACAGCCTGCGTGCCACGTGAAGTATTCATGTATATTTGCACATAGGATTTACAGTGAACAGGTGAGGTTGCATGTTGGATTTCGGGGTGCGTGTACTCAATCTGGGTCCTGATGTAACTTAGGGGTGCTCGTAAGCAGTGTAGTGGGGTGCAGGAACATTTTACAGGGGTTCGCATGCAGATTTCCTGAGTTATTGGTGAGTAACAATTTTTTGTAGACAACAACGATGGCCCTTTCCTGAATGTTTGTGTGGCCAAACAATGTCTGTCAACTCAAGATGGCTGACAAGGCTTGTACATCCTGAGTTTGTACTACCTGAGACACTCCCCCATGCACCTGACACAGAGAGCCAAATCTTAAATAGCTTAAATTCAAATTCAGGGGGCAAGGCCAAGGTGTGGCAAGCAGAGCGATGACATATAAGGCAAATAAAACTACAAATCTGAAGGTCCAATACTCAACCAACAGACCTTTTAAAGAAAAATGATAATTGGTTCTTTACAACACACTTAATACCCAGATGTTTCTAAGCGCTGACCCGTGGATCGAACGTGTGTTGCTTTTCATCGTCTTGCTTCCAAGGCGAGTGCGTTGCCCCTGAGCTATCCTCCCAAAACAGAAAATCCCTCTCAGGTGTTGAGAAGGAGCAGTATGAACAGAATATGGAAAAACAGAGGACTGTGGGAGTTACACATCCATGTCAAAGTAGGTGGAAGAAAAACGAGCAAGAGCTGTGCATAAATCAGGCCACCATCAGGCCAGATTGGATGCAAGATGCCAGCCTCCTCTGGCCTGTGCAGGAGCAGAGAATGAGCCAGTCTGGCTTGAAAGCAACCTGCCAGCCACCCTGGCCTGTGCAGGAGCTGAGCATGAGACATGCCAGATTGTAATGAACCTAAAGCAGCCTGTGCAGGAGCTGAGCATGAAGCAGGCCAGATTGTAAGCAACCTGACATTCTCCTCTGGTCTGTGCAGGAGCTGAGAATGAACCAGTCTAGCGTGTAGACAACCTGTCAGCCTCACCTGGTCTTTGCAGGAGTTGAGCACGAACATGTCTAGCATGTTAGCAACATGCAAGACCCACTGGCATGTGCAGGAACGGGGCTTAAACCAGTCTAGCTTGTAAGCAACCTGTTAGCCTTCCTGTGCCTGTGCAGGACCTGAGAATGAACCACTCTAGCTTGCAAGCAACCTGCCATTCTCCTCTGGCCTGTCCAGAAGCTGAGCATGAACCAGTCTAGCTTGTAATAAACCTCTCAGCCCCCTGTGCCTGTGCAGGAGCAGAGCATGAACTGGTTTAGCTTGTAAGAAACCTGACAGCCTCATCTTGCAAGTGCAGGAGCTGAGCATGAACCAGTATAGCTTGATGTGTGTTGCATCCAACAAAGTGCGTACCACTGCCAAATGCTAACGATTGCAGCAGGCAGTTCAATTCATATCATAAGTCAGATTTGTGAAGATATGAAAGAGGAGAAGGGGGCTCATGTCGGGAAGGAGAAAATAAATTCTCAAGCACTACTGTCTAATTAAATTTTTGATCTGGCAGCAGGGAATTAACATGCTGCCATGTTCTGAATAATTCAGGTAATAGTCCCAAAAGGAGTTAGCGGTGATCGCCTCATAGGAGTGGACCAGACTGTCCAGTGAGCACATATATAAGGGCCCCAGGTTTATGCATTGGGTAAGGACATGGTGTGCTAACATCTGTACCAATGGTCTGTGATCCATTTTTACTGTAAAAAGTAAGGCCCACAGAAAGAACTTAAAATGCATGATAGCCCAAACACTGCCACAACTTCTCTCTCAACAACGGAATAGTTTTTTCCCGTGCCCCTCAATGGTCTAGATACAAACGCTATCACATGTTCTTCCTTCCCACAGTCCAACTGTGACAAGGACGCTCCGAGACCTAATAAGCTGGCATCTACTGCCAACAATGTCCTCTGTCCACTAACAAACCCCCCTAAAGAGGGTGCATTGGGGAGCCCTTTCTTAATCTCCTGGTGTGCTGCCACAAACTCATCTGACTACAAGAAGTTTGTTCCTTTATTTAGTAATGCCCTCAAAGGTGTCAACATAAGGGCAAAATTGTTAACAAACTTGTGATAAAACTCTGCCATTCGCATGAATTACCTTAACTGATCCTTATCCTGCGGTGCTGGGGCCTTACTAATAACTTCTACTAGATTATGCTTGGGGGAAATACCTTGAGCTGAAATTATGTGCCCAAGAAACTCTACTTCACATACCCCAATCTTGCATTTGCTGCGCTGCATTGTTAGGCAAGCTTCACACAACCTTTCCAACACATTGCTCAATACATTTTCATGTTGTTCAACACAATTAGCAAAAATTAGAATGTTGCCCTGAAATCAATCACATTATTGACACCCTCCAAAACCTTCTCTATAACACACTGAAAATCAGCCACAGCTGATGCCGAGCCAAAGGGCATCCTAAGGTATTTGAAAGTCCCTTTGGTGTGATTAATACTGTAAGATCTTGACATTCTTGTGACAAGGGTACTTGGTGGTAGGCAGCAGACAAATATGTGACCGTAAACCAACTTGATTCTCCCAACAAAGCCAAAACCTCTGATAAGATTGACAAAAGGTTTATCTCCATAAGAATGTTCGAATTAAGTTCTCTCAAGTCAACACATAAGCAAATCTTCCCATTGCTTTTCGCTAATAGCACTACCGGAGATAGCCACTCTGTACCATACACCCACTCTATCACTCCTCCCTCTGCAAGAGTTCATCGAGTTCCCCATGTAGCTGTTCCTTCATATGATGAGGAATTGGTTGCACATTATGCACTACTGGCTGTGCCTTTTCCTTCATCTTGATACAGTGTTCAAAATATTTTAGTTTCCCCAAATTCTCTGTGAACACCATCGGGAATTCTAAAGCCCATTTATTTGTTTGTTTGTTTTATTCACTTATAATGCGCACCAGACCCGAAGGTAGCCGGGCGCAGCAGAAAAGAAAATGCACAGCTTGAGTTACAGGGTCAGGTCATGGGATGCATACAGTGTACAAATACAAAATACAATATATTAAAGGTAGGTGGCACTTGCAATTTACACGCAACATACATACAAATACAATAAAGACAGTATATATCCAGACATTAAGTGGACAATAGCTCATCGGCCAGTTAGGCAGAGTAAGGGGGTCCATGATATCAAAGGCGAATAGTATAATGATGTGTATATGCTGGGGTTGTGTGAGGATAAGTGGGCGCCTAGGGCTAATCGTTGGCAGACCTCAGCAGATTAATGTAGTTAGTTCTGAATTTCGGAAAGGGCTGCACCTCATGTAAAGTGTTTGGCAGTGAGTTCCATAGTTGGGCTGCTTGAACCTGGAAGCTGCTACCCCCTGCCTTAGATAGCCTGAATCTTGGAATGATGAGGCTATTGGCATTTGGAGTTCTGGCGGGGCGCGTGTGGTTTCTTTTTGTGAGTTTGTTACAAAGATAGCTTGGTGCGGCGTTGTTCAAGGCCTTGTGAACCAGGGAAGCTACTTTTAAATGGATTTTGTTTTGGGTGGACAGCCAATTATTTTGATGCCTGATCTTTGAAATGTGCGATATTTTAGACACACCGAGGGCGGCACGTAGTGCATTGTTTTGTACAATTTGAATTTGATGGGTGATGGATTTATTAGCTCCAATATAGAGGGCATTACAATAGTGGAGTCTTGAGAGGATTAATGCTCTCGCTAGAATAAGGCAGTTGTTTGAGTCGGGGAGACACACGAGCCCTGAGGAACTCCGCACCGGATGGGGATTGGGTCAGCTGCTGCCGAAGGGGAGAACACCCTCATGGTCCTGTCACTAAGAAAGGATTCAATCCAAATTATGGCCTATCTAGAGAAATGAGCGGCAGCATCTAAGTGGCTGCAAAGTACCCTATGGTCCACGAGGTCGAATGCCGCCGAGAGGTCCAGCAGCAAGAGAGCCATTTTTCCTTTATCTCTTAGTTCATCTATTTGTGCCTTTAGGTCAATGAGGGCAGTCTCTGTGCCATGTTGGGGCCGGAATCCGGATTCGCGCTCTCCTAGGAGTTTTTGTTGTTCCAGTAAGCATTGGATTTCATTATAGGCAATCTTGTCCAAGATTTTAAGCAGGAAGGGGACTGTCGTAATGGGGCGGTAGTTTGTGGGTGTAAGAGGGTCGAGCGTTTGCTTTTTGAGCAGTGATAGTACCTAAGATTGTTTTAAATTGGTGGGCACCGTGCCGGACGTGAATGAAGAATTGACAAGTTTGGCAATAAACAGGGAGAGATCCCTGGCAGCATCTTTTATCAGCTGGGCAGGGCAGGAATCGCCCTGGCAGTTTGATGGCTTAAGAGAAAGGATCACTTTCTCCACTTTCTCTTAGTCCACTTCTGCTCTCATCACCGGAATGGGTGCACTTGCCTGAATGCAAACACCTAGGTCTTTTTGTTCCTCCCATCCCAGCAAAAATGATAATTTCCTTGCCACCAGGATGTTCTCCATACAATTCCTTCCTTTACAGCCAACAAGTCCTTGAAATGTCCCTACTAGTTCAAGTTCTGATTCACCATAGCTATACTGCTGAAGGTGAGGTGGTGCCAATTCTTGCAATTCTCTTGACAGTTATCCCGTGAATTTGTCTTTTGAGATAATAGTCCATGGGGAGGCACTGTCTACCTTCATCGATAGACTCGAACTATCAATGACAATAATTGTCCACAGGACTGCCTATTCCTCCAGATACAGCTGAGATTTTGAATATTTGTCAAGGTTTACCTTCCCCACTCTGAGTGGTTGGCATTACTTCTTGCTCTTGCTGGCCTTGTCTGAACTCCACCACATTAATGGTGTTCTCCTTACACATGTGTGCAAAATGACCCTTGTGTCTGCACTTGATACACTGAGAATTCCTCGCTGGACGGAACAAACCTGCTGCTGCATGTCTTGGGTTCCCACATCTGAAGCATTTGTATCCTGGCCCTTCCTTTCTTGTTCCAGTAATAATAATAATAATATTTTAGCATTTATATAGCGCTACGAACCCTCAGGTATCTGAGCGCTGCTTATTATTACCCACGGTGTGTGGTGCTCATTTATCGACCTCGGAAGGATGAAAGGCTGAGTTTGGCCCTGCCGGGATTCGAACCTGCATCGGCAGGATCTGCACGGATGTCAAAGCGAGCTCTACTCACTGTGCCACTTGACCAGTGGCTCGTCTTTGATCCACTGCACACTCTTCATGGCTGTGCTTTTAACAGTGCTTGTTCTATCTTCATCTCCTTTATGTACTGTGTCCTTTGTTCAATACCCATGGTGAGTTCTAGGGTCATGTCTTTTGCTAGCAGCTTCTCCTGCACCCTGGGATTGTTGGTGCACCTCACCAGTTGTTCTCGGATCGGGGAATTTGTTAATGCACCAAACGTACAAGTATGGCTCAATGTCCTCAGCACAGCCACATACCCTTCCACTGGTTCCATTGGGTCTTGTATCCTTTGGAAGAGCGTTTGTCTCTCAAAGGTTATATATTTTTTGGGCTCAAAATGATCCTCAATTTTCTTCACAGCCAAAGTAAACTCATCCAGATCAACCGCTCCTTCACCTTGCGGTTCTGCGGTTCTTGCATCAAATACACTGTGGCCTTCTGACCACAAATTGTGCTGTAGCAGGGCTTGTTTCCTGGTAGCATTACATGTGTCTCCACGCATGGCCACTATGTATGTTTCAAACATCTTTTTCCACCTCTCCCATCTTATTGGCAGTGTCCCTGGTTCGGCAAGAAAAGGGGGGTCGTGGTGGTATAGCTGCTGTGGCCACAGTTAGTTGTGGGCTGGTGCTTGGGTTTCCTTATTGCTTGTGCTGTTTCAAATTACTCTGCCTTTCCGCAGTGTTCCTTTCTCTTTTATAACAACGCGATTGCAGGACTTCCAATCCCCACTTTTTTTTACAGAGCTCCCTCTTTACTGGAGATTGCTTCCCAGTGTCCTGTAATTACTGTTTTTTTGTATTCTTTTTTTCCGCTGTGTCACCACTGGGCGTTGTTGTCCTGACAATGCTTTGAATATGTCCGGTAATGGAGGGAGTGCACTTGCGCGTGTGAAGTCTTGCGTTGTCTTGACTACTCTTCATGATGCTAACTTGAAAGTGGAGGCGGTCGCGAGAGTGACGCCTTGTGTTGTCCCTCACTTCCTTCTTTTGCTTTGGGGCTGGCCACTGCTTCCCCCCACACTGCAGTGCCGCCCCGCCCTTATCAGGTGCCGCCACACCCCTTCTCACCTGGGTCCTGTGATGTGCTTTTTCTTGCCAACCTCTTCTTCTGTCTGCCGCTGCATGGAGTGGCCTCTGCGCTCTCCTCTGCCACCACATACTACGTCTTACTCCTCCTCATCGTCAATGAAGAGATCGCAGGCTTGACACACAAGCATGGTAAGAGCAACTGATATTTATTAGTGGAAAGCACAGAGGGCAGCAGGCACCTCTGCCCAGCTCCCATTCAACTGTACTTGTGTTCCAGAACCACATGTGATTCTGGAGCACCCTTAATAGAATGTAACAAAGCACTTTGAATAGTTTATATGTAAGAAATGCCTTTATTTTGATTAGACATTTATCCTGGAATATTTAGCTACTGCTTGCATTTGCAGAAGAAGCCTGAGAGTTTTAGTTGAATTATTGTTTATTGCACTGTACCACGTGCTATTGACCCCCTAATAAAAGGCACTGAAATTAAGCTTTTTGTGTGGTCTGGCCATCGGATACCTGGCAGAGATGCCACCTGGAACACCCCATGTGGAAAGACCCAATGCCTTATACTGTGTCATTCAGTAAAAAGCAAGCAGTATTTGGAATATGTTACCCTTACTGCCATCTTGTGATCAAGATGTCTGTGGCAGTGGGACAGGTCTTTGATAGAGCACCACACTTGCTGAGCACAAACAGACACAGGAGTCTTGTATCAAGCTTTCCCAGTACAATAACTAAGAGGCGGGAGCATCCAGTTATCCATGAAACGGGCACAGGAGAGTGGTCATATTTGGAGCTGCAAAAACATGTTTACAGGTTGGATGGCCACGATTCACAATGCATTCGCTCAGATCTGTATGCTCTTATTTAAATCATGTATGGAATTATGGAAATATTCCTAATGTGATGGTTTGTGGAGGCAGACATTTATTTTCTGTGGTCAGTATAACAATACAATCACTACTCAAGAAAAAGGAATAATAATGTTTACAGTGTGTGCAACATGCGAGAAAATAGCGCGCGTTAGATGCTGCATTACTTTAGGGTAGTTGAGTGTTTTTTTTTTCTTTTTATAAATAAAGAAACACATGTAGAATTAGTATAGTACCTGCATTAGATGGGTGGTCATGGCCAATAACTGCCTGCCAGGCAGAGCCACTCGAACCTCAGGGAGGATGAGGGTAATTTAGAGCCAGGCCCGCTCCTGTGCCTAGGGAATTATGTTATTAGCATCCTTGGCATTCGAATGCCAGGTGCTAATAGTTTTGTCGATGTTCTACTTTGATTTTGAAGCAAATCGGCCTCGGTTAAAATGAAAGACTTTTCTTAAACATTTAACAAATAAGCAAACTGCTTTCATAAATTGGGCCTGAAAATTATAAATTAGTTAAATAAAGTCAGGGAACCATTTTGAAGTTGATTATTCCTGCCTGTGTCTCTGCTTACTCTAAGGTAATCTGGTCCTGGTTTTGGAAAAAACCCTCTGCATTCATCCCAAACTGAAAAAAGGCATGTTTAAAGAGATGTTCCCATCATTTACTTCAAGTTGGTATCCAATTTGCCTTTCTCCTGTTGGCAGGGCTCTCTTGTTTCCTCTGTTTTACCAAAAAACTATCCTTTCTTTATATGTGATTGAACTTAAATACCCACCAAACCTCACTCATGCTGTATCATTTGAGACAGTGGGCTTTATTACGAGTTTGCTGATCTGGAAACAAGGGTGCCGGTAAGATCAACAGCACCCTTGTATTGGGACCGGCAAACTACGAGTCTGCCTGTCATGGCCACTGTGTCCGACAGGTCAAAGCGGGCCAGGTGCAGCTGCCACGGTAGGCAGACTCTTCACAGGAGCACCAGCACCGTTGCTAATGGTGCTCCCCTGTCCCCATTCCCATAGAGTCCCAATGGACTCTATGGGAATGGGGATTAACAAATATACCAGTGCCTGAATTCCAGGTCGCTGGACTCGAAATGAGCCAGTGGCACTGCGAGATCAGGCCCCAGTAAATCAGCAGGGTAACCACCAGACCCAGAATGAGGCCCAGTGTTTTGAATTTCACAGATTTTGTGATAGGTGTCCTTCGCTTGGCCACACCCACCACTTCACTCCACCTTGTCTTTATTGGCCTATTGAATACCATGGGCATCGTTACCAGTCTACCAGTCCAGAAACAAGGGTCTAGTAAGCTCACCGGCACCCTTGTTTCTGGACGGGCAAACTAGGAGTCTGCCTGCCGGGGCTGCTGTACCCAACAGGTCTGACCCTGCAGGGCACAGCGGCCATGGTAGGCAGACCTGTCACAGAAGCACCATTAGCAACAGTGCCAGCGCTTCCGTGTCCCCACTCCCATAGAGTCCAGTGGGAATGGGGACTTACATCTTACCTGTGCCTGACTTCCTGGCCCGCTGCACTTGTAATCTCCCAGTGGCACCGGGAAGTCAGGCGCCAGTAAAATGTTATGAGTCCAGCAGCAACCCACCCGTAGCCCCGGCAGGGTTACTGCCAGACTCCTAATGAGGCCCAGTGTGTCACAAGAGGGATGTCACAGCTATAAACTATACCCTGTCCCCCACCACCCAGGAGTGAGAAATGGGAATATTCATATTTCAAATTATTTTGAACATGGACATAAGATATTGGTACAAATTAAATGTTCAGGTTAATGAAAATTACATTTATTGAAATATGCAAATGAAGCAAAAGTCATACATTTTAATATTTCATATATACATGCAGATGATCTGTGTTTTTTGCTGATCTGTATTTAGTTTTTCAGTGAGATAAATGTACAACAGATGACCTACTCCCAAATCTTCATCTGCAATGTTGCACTGTTTATATTAGACTTTCGACTATTTGTCAAAATATATTGATTCGAATTTCGTATATATGGTCTATTGAATGCAACCATCTCTTATTTTGAGAAATCAATGTCGTTGAACACATGATTAAGTTGATAGGCTACTTACCATTTGCCAGTGCTTAATGGGAGAGGTGAACATTCTCTGTCCATGGCTCATGGCTCTCTTCAGGGCATCTGTTTTCCAAGAATATTCTCAATGGCAAACCAGACACTGGAATAGTTCTCTTTCAATTTAGTCAGTCAGTCAGTCAAATTAGCAATCCGCTAGAAATGCAGAGTGCTTTCGAAGAAAACTATTTTGGCATTCCTAGCTTCCAGCAGTTTTGTTGTCCTTTGGAAAAGGTAGCTTTTCCCGACCTGCACTGCATTTCCTGCGTACTCTGCCTGCACCGAAAGTAGTATAAACTTTAAATATTATTTTTTGTATTGATAAACAATTAATTAGTGGGTATTTATTTTCCAAACATTTCCCTCTGAACCATCTCATGAGGTAGCCTATGGAACTTTGAAAGATAATGCATTGTTTCATCTGTGGACATTATTTACAGTTAGTCATGTAAACGGTCATCCAGCCTGCTTTTGTGAAATTAGCTTAAAAAATAATATAATGATTTTGGGCTTGATTTACAATATAATGAAAGCATTTCTTTTTATTTTCGATGATTTAAAAACAAGGCATATCGCTGTTCTGCTTGTCATGCATCCATTGATATAAGTGTTATGATGAAGGAGGTCTGCAGCATTTTGGGAACTAGTGATTGATTTGCATGACATGTACACTCGAGTTCATTTAAAGTTCACATGGTAATGTGTTTCGTGGGTACTAAATGATGGAAATGTAGGGTTTGGCAAATGTATAGGGTGTCTCTGAAAACAACATCAGAAATGGTATAGCTGGGTTTCCCTATCTTTAATAGGGAGAGTTAAGGCTTTTTAATTCCAATACAGAGAACAAAACTGGCATCTCTAAATCCCCAGTGTAGGAAAACATCTCAGAACTTTGTACGTTCACACTGTTGGCTACACTATACAGGGAAAGTGGCTCCTTCCATAATGTATGGCTGGAGTTGCTGCAACTGGATTGGAGATCCCTTGTGAGCATTGAAGGGCTTTTGTGGAAAACAGTATTCAGATTATATCATGTCATGTTATATGCTTTTGTATAGCACCTACTGCCATTGGAATGTCCTCGAAGAGCTGTGGGGATGAACACCCTTTGAAGGCCAAAGATCCGGGATGTGAGATCCAAATGAGGATTCTAAAATGTGTGTCTGCATTTCTAGGCAGCACAAAGGTAAGTAGGAGGTGGCTAGGTAGGTCCCGGATAGCAGACCCTGGACATCAGAATACTGGGTAGGTGCTGTCAGGGACTATCAGGAGTAGAATCAAGGAGACTGAGTTATGTGCACATCTGGAACACATGTTTTCATGGGACTCAGCAGCATTCTATTGGAGGTGGTAATTTGTGTGGTGAAGTCGAGTAGTGTTTGTTGCAGATGTATGCGGGTGAGTGCCTGTGCTCTGGGAGGGATATAGCTATGTTCCATAGTGATGAGTGCTAGACGTATCAGTGAATCAAGGCTGATATCTAGCTGCATGCGGTCTTGCAGAACATAGCATAAGGCCTGACAGGCATCTTATCCTTGCATACCACATTGTTGGCTCATCAGGTGACTTATCAGGTGCCCTGCCTTCCTGTCTGTGGATGATAATTCACCCACGAGGTGGACTAGATCAATCTGCATGCCTGATAAAGACCTGCATGTTTACCCTTTATCGCTATCAGGCTTGAATTTGGTGTGCTATCTTGGGTCGCATCTGTACATATAGCAAAAATAAGGCTGTATCGCAAGATCCTTGACCCTTCTCTGAAGTCATTGTTTCGAGATCTTAGTGGGGTATTATTGACAACATCAAGCACGTTTTTGGTTAAATTTAGGAAGGAGTCTGGTACTACCCCGGAAGGCATTCAATCAAATAAAAAGTACTAATTAGACAATATTGGTAGGATGTTTAGGACAATCAGGTTGGTTCAATGGTGCAGAGCCCAAGACCTATCAGCAATGTTCTAACTATACTCAGAATCAGCCAAACAACATAGGTTTTGCCCAAGTCTATGTGGTTACTTGTTGATATTTCCCAATCAAAAATATCGTCTAGTCTTCCTCCACTTTTGACCCAACTAATTGAGCACGCTCCAGAGACGGGGCCAGTGACGGCTATAGAGAGGATGGGAATGTTGTGATGTTTACACAAGAATGTGAATTGTTGGAAACATTGGTAAATGTTGTGTCCAGCATTCCTTAATATTCAGAAACAAAATATCTAGAGATTTGTACCAGGTGAGGCATGCCTAGAAAGTGAATCCTTTTGGAGTAAACTGATGTGTTGGCATACAACTATTTTAATTATAGCATTCGTGAAGGTCTTAATTATAGTGCCCACGTAGTTGAGGGAAATAATCTATTTGAGTTAACGGAGGGGGCAGCGAGTTAATGATCACATGCATGAATTCATGAAGGCATGTCATGCTTTTATCTATGGCAATGTAAGCACATTGTCTGTTTATAATGGAATGTATATTGCGTTGTAGTACTGATTATGATTGTGTATATGCATTTTTCTGTGCTGTAGCACCTTGAAGGGTCTCATGTGCTAGATGGAATTAACAATAATGATCTCAGACCCAAATTACCGGAAAGACTCAAATAATTTCGAAAGGTACTACTTTATTATTAGCATAGAAATAAAGTGGGGATACCTTGCGAGTAACAGGCTGCAGTTCAAGCACTCACACCCAAATGTGATTATAAAAAGATTTTATACCTGTGATGTCATCCTATGTGGCAAACTAGTGAAGGGAGGGATTGGTTAAGGCAACCTATGTACCTATAGTATATATAAGTGTTAACTTCATTTGCTGCCCCTTATCTGGTCGGTATGCCTCGAACTACCTCTAAATACATATAATACTGATTATAGTGGAAACAATGGCAACAGGTTGGTCTTTGAAACATTGTTGTCACGGTTTTATTACACAGCACACTCCAGTCAGGGACTCGTACCCAGACAATGAAAGTGGCGTACAACAAAGCGCTTTTTATTTTTAATAAACCACAAGCCTTTTATTTGAGTGGGCCTCCAACCCATCTCGCACCCAACCTCCACAAACACCCCGTGTCACAATGGACCAGGAATCAGGCCGGTGTGTATTGAAAAGATATTTATTAATGTATTATTTAATTGAAAGGGAAAATCAAACAATTTTACAGCCACTACTGTTGTGGTTGTTAGCACTTCCTCCTGCAACACTCACCCCCAAACATAAGCTAACTTGCGAGAGAGAAAATTGGATTTTGAGTAAAGCCGACCACCCCAGGATGGAAGGCCAGCAAAGAAAGTGAAAACTTGTTTTTGGAGCAAAACAGCAGAGTCGGATTTTGATTATTACTACCACGGGTACTCACAACTGCTTGGGGACAGATTGAAAGGAAATTCCTGTTGCTACACTTGAGGAGATATGGAAGCTTAGAGGCTGCTAATCAGCACACCAGGCCAACATGGGAAGAAAGTAGGACAATCAATTTTGGGGAGAAAGCAAATGCAAAAGGAAAAATACAAATGTCAAATAGAAATTCGTTACACTGGATTTACAATGACAGGCAGCTCAGGGAAGGGGTATAGCTCAGAATAGGAAAATCAGTTTTCATTGACACGTATATAGACTCATGACAGATAATTTTGTAGGCAAAAAGGGATTGCTCTCAACGGGACTACGGTTTGGGGTTTTCAATGGGACACATGCAAATAGGAATGTATTTGGTAATGCACAAAATGCACAGGAAAATTTGGTTTTCAGTTGTAAGTAGACTTATTCTTTTGAGGCAACACTTTAATGACTATAGTTATTGAAGAAAGATACGAGGGACAAGGGGGTTAATTTCGAATTTTAACCAACTTGTACTGTGAATTTCAATGGGGAATTAATTGATTTACTTAAGAATATGCTAAGGATTTACACATACTGAGAGGTTTACCAAATGGAATATGCGAACATACACAGGCTAAACACAGTTTCTTCTATGGGGACGTGACTGTTTTACACTAGCAATGTGAAGTTTTCAACTGGGTTTTCAATTTTGGTTTTCAATGGGGTTTTCGCTGGGTTTTCAATGGGTGCAACGCTATAAAAAGGAAGGGGTTATGCAATGTAGGGCTGGGGTTATTTGCTACTTACAAAGTAAGCCTTGGTTTGGGATTCTGGAAAGTCAGCAGGACCCTCTGGACAGCTAGGCAAGGGGTCTAGTCACTGCGTTCTCCTTTGTTTGGGATTCTGGATCTCAGGACACTCTGGACAGGTAGGCAAGGGGTCTGGTCACTGAATTCTCCTTAGTATAGTTGGTATGGTTCAGCGGCCTCATCTCTGTCCTCTCCATCCTCCTTCTCCTTAAATATGTGTGTATGTCCCTCTGACCTAGTACAGTCCCCCTTATATAGCCCAAATGACGTCACTCACATTACAATCTGGGGGGAGTACTCTATAACTGCCCCCACCCCTTGCATAGGACAGTTTACCATTCCTCTCTCTGCCCCCTGGCATGATTGGTCCAAGGGAAGAGAGCACCATCTGTCTATTGGCATTGTATTACCCTTCTTTGTTCTCTTGGCCACGTTTTGACAAAAACCCAGTTATGTCTCATAACTTCATATTTCTACTAGCCCCTGACATATGCATTTGTGTGGGTCATAGGGAATTAGGTAAGCTGATCGCCAACTTCGTATGAGGTAGCAAGTCCCTTTGACACATGTTTCCCATTTTCATCAAATGTACAACAGTTATGACTCTGCAAATGATCAAGCATGTTCCTAATTTCACCTTCCATCTTTCCATCAAATCTCATAATTGTCACATCTTCTGAGCAGCCAGAAACTAGTTTTAACTGTCCATTTCAGTCCCCAAAGTCCTAGGAAAATGCACTATAGCTCTTAACAAACGTGTGAAAAATTACATAAAAAACAAAGCATAAAACAAAATGATTTCTAATTCTAATTGTTACAAAAAATGCCTATCAATGGACACAGTCCTTTAATGTAAATTTGGAAGATGTGTCCACCTCTGTGGGAAGAGTGTTTAATCCTCCACAGCTGGTGACCAGAGATTTTGATTACCCTCTTTGAAGTTGCCAGTTTGTCCTTGGTAGTGGGTGCAGAAGGCACTCACAGCTCCCAGTCACTTGCTTTCCTTTAACTCCCCAAGGCTGATTCACCAGTAGGTGTGACTTTCAGTGGAGAGCGGGGCTTTCAATTAAGAAGTGTCCTGCCTGAGCCCAAAAACTGTTTTTTCCGGTATTGTGAGCCTCTTCCAAGGTGATTGAAAACTTGTGATTGGGAACATAATGTACATTTGCTTAGTCTACCCCCTCCCAACAGAATTTTTCACTGACATTTCTGTGCAAGCAAAGCTATCCTTTCACAGTGGCTTTTTAAAGTAATTTCTTCATCTATTTGTTCACGTGTGCAAGCCGTTTCTGCCTCTGATGTTTCAACTCCTATCCTGTATGCCACTGTATTCTTTAATTTGGCCTTTTTGAGTGAGTTGGCATTTGTTGTTGGTCCATTGACAATGAGGGATAGGCCCCCTTCCACGGGGTTCCTTGATTTGACACTGAACAAAAGAGAAAGTCAAGCCATTTTTCATTTGCAATGTTTTAAAGGGCAGATGTTCAAGTGAAATGGAAAGCAAAAGCTGTGTCTGATTGTAGGATTGCAATGCTTGCCCCTCATGTGAATGAAAAGTACAATAAACCCTATTTTGATGCAGTGCATGACTTCATTCAACTGAAACAAAATGAATGCAGGGCCATTTTTAGATTGTAGGTTTCAACTGCTTGCCACTCATGTGACAGGGAAAGCAAAGCACCGCCGTTTTTGGTGCAGAGTTTCAATGTGGTTTTGAAAATGAAAAGAGATTTCTGTTTAGGGCCTTAAATGCACCCCACATTGTATAGCATTTTTCTACAAAGATTCTCTAATTGGTTGGCAGGCTTTCCCAACCTTGGACTTCGGCTTGTTAGCAGCACATAAGCAAAACAAAACTCAGATGCCGCAAGCAACGTCAGACTGCTCCCTACATACCCAATTAGTCCATCGTCTCTCATCGGTCAGGCCCCAAGCCAAGGCTTCTGCTTTGCAGTTGACCTCGAACTCTGCTCTCTGCTCTGGGACATTCAAGGGAGTGTAGGCACACTATTATCTTTGCTTGGGATTAATAAATAGCCCTTGTTTTCATCTTCTGAATCATGTGTGAGGAGACCACAAGTGTGTCCATCTCGGCCTTCTACTTACTGCTATTTGACTCAATTGAATTGAGTGTCATTACCCTTATTGGTCTCTAGAGACTTGCTCACTCCATTTTACATGGGTTTTCTGCATCTTTAATTGTCCAATACTAGACTTTTGCAGAGGTTGTATCCTTCACTTAATCTAAGAGAAATATGTCTTACGAACATGGCTTACCCTTTTGACTCCCCTTTTGCCTTGCAATTATTACTTGAAGTAGCATCCTTGATCCAAGGCCAATGGACTCCTCTTTATTCCTCAAACAAAGATGTTTTTCCAGCATAGCATGACTCTGCCGCCCTGGTCTGTCTCTGGAATAAGTTGATTGGTTCTGATACGAGTCCTACATCCATCTTTCCATCATGGCCGCTCTTGCCACGTTATGTTTTCCTGTGCAACAAGCTTATATGAATCTCATCGACCTTGTGTTTCAGTGTATCTACATGTATTAGTCATCAGGTTACTTTATCTTCATTGCATATATGATTTCTTCATATTTGATTACATGTTTCTATTGTTACTTCAGTTAAATCCTTATTCTTTGAGTATTTGCATATCGTTTCAGTGAGTCTCAGTAAAGTCCCTCTATGATGTCACTCTGCTCATCAAATTTCACTTATAGCTCTATGATGTCCAATGGTGTGTGCCGACATCCTTCCACCCTCTCAGTCCAAGGGTGCATTCGATACCTTTGCCTGAGTGCATATCGTCTCTCATACACTAAATGCAGTATTGGGCTGATACCTGATGTCCCGCCTAGGTCTATTCTCCTACTTTGTTAATATGACGGAGGTGCCGGGGTGGGAGCTAGGGATAACATATTCACCTGCTCCTCTACAATTCTGTGAAAGTTTACTAATAAACTAGAAACACACAACAAAAAAGTTCTCAGGATAGGCATAGTATGACACATACACAAGTTACACCATTTTCACCTTAAAGCACTTCTTACTTGTTACAGTAATTAAACAATATATTGGTTTGTCTATAGATAAAATGACTTCTGACGTGAGTGTAACATTTGCTTACGGAAAAGCAAACTTCAAGTTTCATGGTGCTCGTGTTGTATTTCTAATGGGAGTGGACATGCAGAAGCACAAAAGGAAGGAAACTACAGGACTCTGCGCCAGTCGGTATAGAATTGTATTATTATTTATTACTTGGTCATAACAGACCTAGACACAAATGACGCAAGTGTGCCCTATATACTGATTACACATGTTTCGGCTCGCTGAGCCTTTATCAAATCAGGGCTAAGAAACAAGCATTAAAGCATAATTATAACAAAATAAATCGGTATAACATTTTCATATAACACAAAACATTAGTTCGGCAAATCAATTTAAATGGTAACAATAACAATTATGTCCAAACATAAATAGCCAATATCATTGAAGACCGAAATAACGGGTTGGTAATGGGGAGGATTGTAAGGGTTAGGAAAACAACATAAAGACACACAGAAAGATAGAACAAAGCAAAATACAATAGTCAAACTCAAATTCTCAAAATAAATTTCCTAAGGCTAAAGTTGTGAGTAGGTTCGTAAATTGTAACTCAAAAAGTGATTCCTTACCCAATATGGATTTAGTAGGTTGGTCCGTATGCAAATTTATATATGGGTTTAATCCCAGAATTAATGTCCCTAAAAGGCGATAAGGTTTTAGTTAGCATGTATACTCTGTCACGTTTTGCCTACCCATAATAATACATAAGGTTTTGCTATGCGGAGGAGATAATCCAGTTCTTGTAGTAATACTGATTGCTGCATGTAGATTAATGTTGTAAAAGATTCCAAAAGTGATACTGCTTATAATGATTATTATCCTGATTCATAATGTTCAATGATACAGACGTAAAGGTGTTTGGTTTAAAATAACCGGATTTCATATATTCTCCATAAGTACCCCCTGTCTCACCATAAGAGAAACAAATATCCTTGTGTCTATTATATGTTTGTCTTTCCTACTTATTTGAACATACGGTCGTGACCAAGAGTAATACCTATTAATAAATTACAGAATTTTGGTCTGTAATTTCACATAAAATCGCCAGCTACACACTACTCGCTTTTTTGTGTAGCTTACCGTGGTAAAAAGATCTCACGCATTGGCTGGCATCTCGTACATTTTCAAGTCGGCGCCATTTTGTAAGTTACGTTGCTATAAGAAGTGTCCGTGGTAAAGTTGTTCGTACGTTGCCATGGTGCACGGCTCTCCTTTCCTAGAATCTTTGTTCGACTGGCTGTGTTGCACGTTCCCGCCATCTTGGAAAGTCCACCCGGTATAGAAACCAGATCGACAGTGAGTGAAATTCTTGAGGTTTTAACATAGAATACAGACCTTTGAGGGGCTTGGTTAACCTGCCTGTTAGGACCCATAATTATTGATATCGAATACAATATTACATAGATACATTTTCGAAAATAATTTTTTCATGACATTTTTAAGATTTTAATCTAAAATCACGTTGTGCTGTGAGAAGAGAAATCATAACGTGCCTCCTATTGCAATAAATATATGAATATTGGCCTACGCCAAGCTCCCCGAAAGTCGCTTGCTAAAGAATCCGTATTGCAAGTTCCTGACCTTAAAACAATGTAAGCTGCCATTTTAGGTCAATCTGCCATTTTAGGATTCGCTTTGTAAAAGTCACCCTGTGAGTTAAAATGGTGGACGATGTCATTCCAAAATACAACATGGCCGCCTTGACCTCTGTACATAGCTAATATGTAACTTGCCTGCAGGCCACTTGTTGAGGTTGTGAACTGAGACCTTGGGCCTCATTACGACCCAGGCGGACTTCGCGGTGCTAAATGCACCGCGAAGCATGGCGGAAACCCGCCGATAGCGCCATGGGGGTTGGCGGATTTACCGCCCCATTCCGACCTCGGCGGAGCGGTAAATCCCCAATCCCCATTCTGCCCTTCCCCATTCCCATTTTCGCCCCATAGGGTATAATGGGAGTGGGGAAGGAGTTAATTACGCCACCGTAAAATACGGTGGCGTAATTAACAACGAGGTCCCGTAGCGCCATGGTTTTCTCCGGCTGGTAAAACCAGGCGGAGAAAACCTCCATGGCGCTACGGGAACTCGTAGTATGGCGGAGAGGTACGCCATGCACTACGCTGGCGTAATACCCTCTCCGCCAGGGTCCTAATGAGGCCCCTTGTCCTTCGTTGTCCTGTGTGTAAAAGCATTACTCGTGCAATGAAACTAATCCACAAGCATATGTTGAAACAATGTATTCAAATACTGAGCGTAGAAGAGCTGTATAACTACATTGTATTAATGTTTGAGAAGGCCTGCATGGAAAATCTTAGAATACACAGTTATTGCATAGACTTGTTGATACATGTATTAAAGCAAACCAGTTATATGCGGTTGTTCGAGACTTGGCGCAAACCCTAGATCAGTGATGTATTAAGTGGAATATTAACCCAAAGTGGGGCTGGACATTGTGCCCACCAAGTGTATAAAAATCAAATGCATTCTAATGTACAACGTCTCTCACTGAACACACTGAACCACGCTGGAGTTCGTTGTGTGGTACTGAGGGCCGATAGCTATCTGATTTTGCCCTGTTTTTGTAACTGGATTCAGTATAAAATAAAGTACTTTGTATGTTCCTTTGTAACCCATGTTTGGTGTATTTCCTTTTGGGGTACTCAGCCTCGATATTTTGATTTTGTTTTCACAGTTGGCACCCAAATAGGAACCCTGAAGATTGATGCAAGATTTTTGAAGGTTGACGCATGCTATTGGACCGGGATCGGACGGTGTGACATAAGGGGCCCCACTGAACGAGAGACGACACCTCAGTAGCACTGCATGACCCGATCCTTGGATGATAAGTGTGTGGTCCGAGACGGCATCTTGACGAGGGTCCACTTATCGAGACAGGCCGATTTGTCGAAATCACCATACACGAGGTAAGATTAGTTAGGTAAGATTCTTTGAAATCCGATCGGACCTCCTTAGGTTTGGTAAGGTGAGTTGTGACCCGATTCGTAATTTAATCCTGATAATTTGAATTTTGGCGCATTGTATCTGCAGACACAATTATTGACCAGGTAACACCAAAAATTTGATATATGCCTGGGAAATTGTCTACCTGCTTTAGGGCATTCTTCCGCAGTGATAGACAATGTTTGGAATTTAGCCGTCCGGCACCACAGGAGGGGTCGCCGGCATGTACTGTGTACTGTAAGCATGGCATTGAAAGTATAGTATTTAATGACATTTGGCATAGACAAACCAGACATGCCTCCGAACTTCAGTGGCCAATCAATGGTAGTTTTGAAATCCCTCAAATTCTATTAAAGAAAAAGGCTAGACCTGCAGCATTTGATGTTTTGCAGAATTGGAAAAAAGAAGCGTTGCAACAACTTAAAAGTAGAGAGAAACATGCGTGCCGTCATAAAACGAACGCTGAAAAGGCGTTGTTATATGATCAGGAGAAAGAGTCTGAGGCGACTAAAAAATATGGATAGGGCTTTCTCACTAGGTATTCAGAAAATCTATCCTTCCAAAGATCTTCATGTTTCTGATGAGTTTATTGACAAATTATTAAATGAACGAAGGCCTGGTGCTCCACCTGTTGTTGTTCCTGTTGTTCTTGCTTCGCCTAATGTTCCCCTTACTCCAGCTCCCCCACCTCTTTTTATCACACCAGTTATAGTACCTCCATCAAATTTGCCTGCTCCCTCTCTTCCAAGTGGTCCTGAGCCGCTTGTAATCAATCAAGGTGCAGGGTCAAAGGTTGTCACTCGCAATACTGTAACACCGGAGAAGAAACGTGAGTTAATTGCATGGGCTAAGCATTGTATGGAGAAGAGTGATCAAGCTAATGTTTCTGCCAATGTTTCGCAAATGTGGCATGTGTTCCCAATGTAAATTTGCACATGATCCTACCAGAGAATTCAAAGACTGTAATGGGAGAACATTTGCAAGTAGACAGGGTATCAATTGTAAACCTAAATTTGTGATTTATGCGATTGTCTGTATATGCCATAAAGTGTATATAGGAAGTACCAAAAGAGAATTGAGAGTGCGAATACGTGAATATTTAGCAAAAATTGGGAGTCAGGATCCCACCTTATCGCTAGCTCACCATTGGCAATCTTGTCATCAATTAAGCAACAACCCTGATATCAGGTTCATTGGTTTACAACATGTCACCCTAAACAAAAGAGGGGGAGACAGAGTGAGAGCTCTGCGACAGGCAGAAGCACGTATTACATGTTTTCTTAACACGACAGTGACAGGTCTCAATAGTGACAGTGAAATGTCATCATTCCTGTAAGTGTTGTATCATTTTAAAGTACTTACTTTATGCTAATGTGACTCATAATAAAGGCCTATAGAATGGAAGCTCTCCATTAAGAACCACCCTTTAGTTAGTCCACGAAATCTCTTCTTTTTCAACATTCAGTGGGACTTAACGTTTTAAGTGATTTTTGATAAACATTAAGTATATCAAAAAACACAGCCATCCCTTACTCACTTAGAGACTATAGTCATCTTATAATTTAACAAGGAGTATGGATTATAGTTAAACATTTAAAATGGTTTTCATTAATTGTCCAACAAGATAATGTTGTGAAAATTAAGTGCTTAGTATCACTACTAAAAAGTCCATATGCGCGCGGGAAGCAGTGAGAAATCACAATGTCAAATCTATTGGAGTGACAGGTACTCTTTTTATAATGCCGTATTTTCTAACATTAGGTTCTCAAATATCGGATTTTGCGTGATGCGGTTGAACAGATGAGACCGGTAGACATACGGGTCCAGTCTGTAATCACTGTATCCGAATATGTGCTTGTGTCTCTTAAAGTTAGTTAATTAGATCGCACAACATGATTTTAGATTAAAATCTTAATAATTTCATGAAAACATTATTTTCGAAAATGTATCTATGTAATATCGTATTCGATATCAATAATTATGGGTCCTAACAGGCAGGTTAACCAAGCCCCTCAAAGGTCTGTATTCTATGTTAAAACCTCAAGAATTTCGCTCACTGTTTATCCGGTTTCTATACCGGTTGGACGTTCCAGATGGCGGGAACGCGCAACACAGCCGGTCAAACAAAGATTCTATGAAAGGAGAGCCGTGCACCATGGCAACGTATGAACAACGTTGAAATGGACACTCCTTATAGCAACGTAAGTTTCAAAATGGCACCGACATGAAAATGTACGAGATGCCAGCCAATGCATGAGATCTTGTTACCATGGTAAGCTACACAAAAAAGCGAGTAGTGTGTAGATAGCGATTTTATGTGAAATTACGGACCAAAATTCTGTAATTTATTTATAGTTATTACTCTTGGTCACGACCGTATGTTCAAATAAGAACGAAAGACAAACATATAATAGACGCAAGGATATTTGTTTCTCTTATGGTAAGATAGGGTGGTACTTATGGAGAATATATGCAATCCGGTTATTTTAAACCGTACACCTTTACATCGGTCTCATTGAACATTACGCATCAGGTTAATAATCGTTATAAGCAGTATCACTTTTGGAATCTTTAACAAATTAATCTACATGCAGCAATCAGTATTACTACAAGAACTGGATTATCTCCTCCGCATAGCAAAACCTTATGTATTATTATGGGTAGGCAAAAAGTGACAGAGTATACATGTTAACTAAAACCTTATCGCCTTTTGGGGACATGGATTCTGGGATTAAACCCATATATAAATTTGCATATTTTATCCATATTGGGTAAGGAATCAGTTTTTGAGTTACAAGTTACAAACCTACTCACAACTTTAGTTTTAGGAAATTTATTTTGAGAATTTGAGTTTGACTATTGTATTTTGCTTGGTTCTATCTTTCTGTGTGTCTTTGTGTTGTTTTCCTAACCCTTACAATCCTCCCCATTACCAACCCGTTATTTCGGTCTTCAATGATATTGGCTATTTATGTTTGGACATATGATTGTTATTGTTACCATTTAAATTGATTTGCCGAACTAATGTTTTGTGTTATATGAAAATGTTATACCGATTTATTTTGT
Source organism: Ambystoma mexicanum (assembly GCF_040938575.1). Lineage (NCBI taxonomy): Eukaryota > Metazoa > Chordata > Amphibia > Caudata > Ambystomatidae > Ambystoma > Ambystoma mexicanum. Next base: position 1,513,475,383 of record NC_090922.1, read on the forward strand.
TATAATTATGCTTTAATGCTTGTTTCTTAGCCCTGATTTGATAAAGGCTCAGCGAGCCGAAACATGTGTCATCAGGATATAGGGCGCACTTGCATCATTTGTGTCTAGGTCTGTTATGACCAAGTAATACATAATAATACAATTCTATACCGACTGGCGCAGGGTCCTGGAGTTTCCTTCCTTTTGTGCATCATACAAGCAACGGTCTAGGCTTATTACCTTCTAATTTCAGTGAACTGCGACACAGAGGAACCATTTTCTAAAATACCAACACCAACCAACATTTACGAAGCACGTCAGGATTCACAGGGTTCGCCTCTCAGATCAACCATATATGCCCCGTCTGTTTTTGACATGCAGAAGCACTTTGACGTGGGACACCTCTTTTAATAATGCCTAGAGGTGGCTGGGAAGTAGGAGTGGCTGGAGAGAAGCCATGTACACATGCATGTTGATGAACCATACATCTTTCAGGGAATAAGGAACGTTTCCCCCAGTCTCTGATTCCTCTCAGCGTTGTGCTGCCTTCGCCTTTCACAGTCCGGGGAGCTTTCCATTATAACAGCAGAACTAGAGAAGCCGTAAAGCAACGTGCATGAGGCTGAACGCATCTCGCGCCTGACAAGCGGCAACTTCAGAGCCCATGTTGCATGAAGAGTCGGGCATGACACCATAGTCGAAGGAGCACGTGCTTCTGGCTACAGCGGATCATTGAAAAGTCCCCCATTGACTCCCTGTGAAGCGAACCGCACATAGAATAATACAGTACATGCTAAACACATGCACTCGAGGCTTGCAACAGCACGAGCCCTCTGCCAACTCACAAGGGCCTTCTGCTCCCAAAGCCTGGAGGCACAACCCTCTGAAGGAGCCGGCGTGCCACCGTGCCAGGGCTTTACGCATGCACACAGCTATCATACATGATGTTTATGTATGTGCGTTTGCAAAATGAGTGAACTTGTTTTTGCTTTAATGTACTCCTTATGTTTTTACTGTCTGTTCTAAGCAGCCTCATCTTGTTAAGACCAATCGCCAAGGGGGTTCGGGGGCTATTTTTCGAACTAATGAGCCAGTCTTAGTGCTACTGACCCAGCAAGGAGTGTTGCCCAAGATACCATTGTTTGGGCATTCAGTAACTTAGCTCTTTCACTGAGAGCCCCCCCCGCACCCACCGCCATACACGAGCATGTGTGTCAGGTGCAGCATAATTGTACAAGCCTCACATCAAAGAGCAGTGTGGGGGTACGGATGGGTAAGCAAGAAGGCGGCCGGATTTGCCAGCCATGCAAAAGCCCTTGTTAGTCAGTCCATACGAGGAGTCCTGAGTGAAACCTGTGCCCACCTGGACAGCTCCAGCCTCCCTGGGCGCCTGTCGGCTCCTCTGCTCCCATCTTGGCTGGCCGTGAATGCCTGTTTTCTTTTGTGTGCCTGTCTGTTCACCAGGCTTCACTTCCACACATGGGCGCTCCTTCCAGGGCTCCTGACGTCTGCCAGGCACTCGATTCTAAGGCCATTGTTTTCATGTATGCAGTTTCTTCCTCCAGAAGAATGCTTTAATTATTTTGTTCTGATGAAAGAGGGCTTTTGCTTCAGCTGGAGGTATTATAGCAGTCTTGACATGTAACCATACATCAGACAATGGCTCTGGGGACCCGCACAGCATTCGCCTGATGCCAGGAGCGGGATAACTCATTTTCGTTGCTGCTTCCACTTGTGGCCTGCTATGTTAAAGTCTTTGCAACAGGGTGATATTGAAGGGGGGAAAACTCCCAATGGTGAAACCTATGTGCCTCAACTCCTGGTCTGCTGCCCAGGCAGCGCTGCTTTTGGCTGCCACCTACTTAGCAGCCAATGACAGGCAGGGTTGGAAGTTTTATCGGCAGGGTTGATGGGACCAGACTCCATTGGTGGAATGTCACGGTCCGCTTCACTGAGGGAGCTGCGTGTAGTCATTTGGAGGGTAGCACCATTTTCATCTACAGCCAAAGCCATTCAGCATGCACAAGATGAACAAACTACATTGCCCACAATTCAGTGCCCTGAACGTTTGATACACCTAGAATCTGAATGCTCCAAAAACCTGATGGTTTAATGCTGGATAACTTTGAATAGGAAACCACATCTTCCAAAAACCACCATGCTGAGCAAATTAATGTTACTATTATTATTATTATTAGTGTATGTATTTGTGCGCAGACCTAGCTTCGGGATGCAACAGAGAACTTTACAATCATAGGAGGAAGAATAAGGTTAAGGGGCAGAGAAACTGGGAATCGGAGAACCATGAGGGAGGGCAATTGTCAGCAATGGATCTACAAGTAACCAGGGGATCAAACAGTGGGGATCAGATTACCCAGTCTCCGGAACGGTGGGGGTTCAGGGGGTATATGGACCTAAGTGTTAGGGAGAAGCTATTTCTTGAAGAGGAAGGTCCTGAACTCCTTCATGAACTGTAGAAGTGAGGGGGCAAGTCAGATGTTGATGGGGAGGAGGTCCCAGAGTCTTGGTGCATAGCCAGAGAAGGCCTGTATACTGTTTTTGTTTCCCTTCCTGCACCAGTGGAGGTTTAGTCTTCACAGTCTCTTGCTTCTGGTGGATCATAGGCTTCAGGTGATGCTGAGTTTCTCACTGAGGTAGGCTAGGGACGTCATGGTAACAGTGCTGTAGATGATGCAGTTGGATTGGAAGATCACACCGGCTTGCTAACGGAGCCAGTGAAGTTTGATGAATGTCAGGGTTGTGAGGAATTCAACCATCCACACGAGGAAGTGCGCTCGCCTGGGCTTTTTTGGTTTTTTAATAATGAAAAGGAATGATGGGAGACCAACCTCCGAGGATTGTGTGAGGCCATTCCACACACAGTCCATCTGCTTCCCGCACAAAACTTATAGTCACATGTACTCCGGGAAGACACATACTACAAATGCCATCCTATACTGTCATATTCAACTGGAATGTGACAGCCCTGGGTACATCAAAGCCTCTCAAGGACGGGGAAGGCGCACCTACCTCCAGAATGGGCAGCCAAATTTAAATATCAAAGGCCTCATGGATCTGCTTTCCTTTGTCCTCCGGATGGTGGCAGTGCATACTAATGAGAGATAATTAAAGCAAGCCCAAAGAGGCTTGGTTGGCGAAATAGACAACAGGAAAGGTGGGGCTAACACCCCTTTCGTATGCAATGTGTCAACTTGAAGCCAGTTCCCACCCCTCCGGTATGAAAGGCAGTGAAATGCATGTCTGGTTCCATTATTTACCATAGGAAAACCCCTGCAGAGCGGACCTTTTCAGAGGGGAAAAGTATGGGGCATGCGGGAGACACAAAGTCTGCTACCAGAACAAATTTCAAGAGACACCTGCGCTTTAATCAAGAGTCATAGAGGGCTCAGTTAACCAGAGAAACACTTTGATCTACAACAGAAAGGGAGATGGGTAGGATTTAGGTATATGTTGTCACTCCCCTGTCTGTCCTATTGCAGAGCACTGTGACCTCATGCATAACAGAAGATTGTTCGTGGGGACCCAGGATTCGTTCATTGAGGTAGGCTTAGCCTACACCAATAACTGGGAGCCATTTATCTTTAAAATAGGGCTGAACCCCTCACTTAGCAGATCATCCGACTTTGAAAGGAGTAAGAAGAAGGACTCATTTGGACCCAAGCTGAAGGTACAGCCTACCTTATATCTTCCGCCAATGAAGGAAGGCCAGGAGTTGCAAGAGGGAAGCAATATCCCTCCCTAAACATCTCCCAGGGAACAGAGGAAGATACCAGACTCAGATGACCCATCCCACAGCTACAGAACCAGTACCCAGCCAGCACACAGAGATCCTTGCTAGGTTCTGCCAGCAAGAGCAAGATTCCTAGGTGGGAAGTGCTGGAGAGTATCTGAACTAAGGACAGGGCTGTTGCCTACAAACACTCTCCTAAGTTTTGGGCTGTCTGCCTTGAAAGAGCACAAGCCGTACGATAAAGCTAGGAGGAGTGCCACACAAGCATCATCTAGCGTCCATCTTTTATGGACATTTTCGAGATAGTTGAGTCCATGAAACTGCATCCGGCTGCACCACTGGCTGTTGTCACGTCGCAGTCACCAGAGTCATCCGTTAAGCCTCGACCAGCATTCCAGATCTGCCAACTAGCACATAGACAATGATTCTTGGAGTCGGACAGTTTGTAGATGTCCATCCAGCCTCGCTTGTCGAACTGCCTGCCACCTGATACCTTCAGCTGGGTACCACCACTAATTCTGTCTCAAGGGCTGTGAAGCTCCTTGGAATAGCCTCCACACTGTCGCGCACCAAGAACTTCTTCAGCACCAGGTACATTGTGGTTCTGCCCCCCTGGTCCTTCTCCAAATGCCCCTACATACAGTTATAACCTTTGCCCCCTTGGTGCTGAAATCGAATAACCTTGAACTTTAAGACTGACTACTTTACCATCTACCCTCTGTCAATATCCAGAGTGCATCCTTTTTCCTTTGTGAAACTGTCTGTCCTCTGTGGTCCTTTACAGGGTGGTTTTATATGTAGTGTGCTAGTTCTGCCTGTTGTAGTAATAATAAAGAAGCTATTTAATACAACCTTGACTGGTGAGTCCCTTTTATCATTGGGTAATAATTGTATGTGTGTTGTTTTGCAACTAACCAACGATCTGCATACTTGCGTAGATAAGCCGCTGTTCCTTTTGCGTTATCCAAAATTGGACAAGGAGGTTGATAATTTACTTGTATTCCAATCTGTTCAGATTCCTTCTGGTGTACTAGAGGAGTGGGGTTGTTTGATGGTTTAGAAACCGATATTCATCCCTGGACCACTAGTGCTCTGGAAGTTGATTCATCACAAGGGGGATGTGTTCGAATTTGCAGAGTACTTTGATGAGTCTTGCTGCAGCAATGCATGATACATCTCATGGGTGCCAGGGTAGTCACAAGAAGGCCTTCCAAATGGGCATTGCCACCATCCAGGTGGGACAGGACCAAGGCTTGAACAGCATACCTGAGCTGTTTTCTGGTATGAAGAGCTTGATTGTGAACAGGGGAGAACGTTGGTACCAATCTGTCTGTGTCTCCCTTGCTTTGTGCTGTTTGAAGGAGATATGTCTTATTAGTGTGTCATGCACATGTCGTTTTACATGTAGTTGTAGTGTTAGATTTAGGGTGGGCTTTATACAGAAATTTAGAAAGGCAGAAATACAAATATATGCAAGGCATATATGGCGAAAGCAACTGTTGCGTGCCAGATGGGAAATGCACAGAGTTCAGCTTTACATTGCATTTTATTTCAGGATATTTCAATTGACTGAATTGTATTTAATTAATACTGAGATACATTAACATACTAACTTTATCCAATACCAGTAAAAAACGGAATCCCATGTCCTTAATATTTAGTGCAAATAAATAAATAAATAAATAAATAAATAAATAAATAAATAAATAAATAAATGAGTCTATATGCAAATAACCTGCAAGCTAGATCCATGTGGGGTGGTGAAAACATGAAATTCCGCTCTGCTGAAAATAACTATTGTAGTGTCAGAAAGCGAAGGAAGCGAAAGGAAGAGTTGTAACGTGTGTTGTTCAGCAAGGCAGTTATTTTCAATGGGGAAAACACTGAGCAGATTGGATGATGTGGGTGGATCTAGATGGGAGGTATTTTGTTTCAGTGGCAGGATGGGGTAATAAAAGAACTTGATTGGGTGTAGCTGGGTCAGATATCCTCGAATGCTGGGCTGAGAAGAGCTGGCATAATCCTGGGACACTCTGCTCAGAGGGGCGGTGAATTGCAGGACAGAGTCCAGTGCTGCCAGGCTTCCTGGTGCCGTGGCATTCCTTATCTGTGGGTGAGCAGACTGAGGGGGATATCCCATTGTCCTGCTGAGACATACATATTGGGTAAATATAGGTCAACTGTGAGGGGGTTGGAGTGCTTGTCAATCAGTTAGCCATAGAAATATCTCATATCTCAAAGAATTAGGGACCACAAATCTTTTCGGCGTGTCATTGCATGTCACAGGTTCCTGTGAATAGCAAAAAATGAGAAACAATGAACATGATGACCAGCGTGGTATGCGGTAGCCTCTGGGCAGAATATCATCTATATCTCACTGCCTGGGTGGGTGGGCAGAAGAAACTTCGGGGTATCTAGACAAGTGTTCCCAATCTCATAGGAGTTCTATCATTCCCCCCTCCTCTGGAGGATCAATGTTTGTCACAGCGACCATTTCCCTTCATTTGTGATATTGTTCTTTGTAACACCACACTTTTTAGGAGTGCACTTCTGGTATTCCCTTTCTTGTCATTCAAATCATACAAAATAATATCTTGAGTTGTTGGTTCATATCTTTGTTTATTGTCAAACATGTGATTTTCTCCTTCAATTGTTAAACCATATTGCCTCTCATTTGTCTGCTTCCGGAATGATCTTATCTTTGCATGTTCTCCCTTTTCCCTTCACCAGAAAGCTTTGGTGAAAGACCACACATAATAAAGTAGAGTTCTACAGACACAGTAGCCTGTGCTGCTAATGTTTTGCTGGCTTCAATAATTCAATGCTTTAACTGATGTCCTGGAGTTTAAATTAGGAGGTATTATTAATCTAACAATGTTCAATAAATAGCTGTTTTAAATAATGTACTATTTGCTTTCTTCCTGCCAGCTCCATCTGTGCCCCGATGTCCTGTCTGGCTTCCAGCTCCCGGGAACCTACACCTATATACACAATCAAATCCTCATTGACCAAAACTGAAGGTGCTGAGAGTTGCAACACCGCCACCTGGGTCTCGCTACACACTTTCAAAAGTGGTCTTGCTTTGCCGTAGGACGTGCATGCACAATCCTTGCCAAGCCTCAAGTCCACATTGGGCCAACATGTTCTCTTGTTCTGGAAGTGGAAAGGTTAGGTCTCTGAAGCTAATGCTGTTAAAGCTCATTTCCATACCCTCAAATGATAAGGATTCTGATAAGTTGGGTTGAGGGCACTAATGCTAAAGGATTGCCTGGCAAGGGAGGCGGAGTTTCTGAAACAGTGAAGATTGTGACGAGGTAGTAGGACCAGAAGGAAGGAAGTCTGCCATGCCACGCAATGTCCAGACGTTGATCTCACCAGAGCTATTCTGTCCACACAGCAACACATCGGTGATCATAGAAATTCATACTGCCTTAACTCTCTGGCACTGAAAAGCGAGTAAACATGTTCCCAGGATGTACATTCTGGTGGCGCATTCTCCTGACACGTGCCTTGCCAAGGATATAGTTATATCAATTGTATTGTTGGTGTCCTTTATTCACCTGTCACTAGATCTATGATGGGTGATCTCCATAGTTGCTTTGTGCAATACCGTTCAGATAGATGCTACGTTTCCTGTCCTATGAATGCTCTTTGCTGTGGGTTTGGGAACTGCACCATAAGGGGTTCTGCCTAATTTGCGGTCATTGGCTAAATTCTAGCAGTACATGTTTCTGATGAGTATGTACTTGTATATTTCTGCTGCTGGCTCACAGCTTGATGTAGTGGATTGTTTAAAGAGCCAACTTTGTGAGCTGCCTCTACAGTTTAAAACATCTAAAGCAATTCTTGTCCAAAAGACCTCTAGGCTCATATTGTAGCACACCTTCTGGTCTACCTGTGCATGAAGACGATAGAAGCATGCATGGAAACTGAGCCTTGATGCATACAAAGAAAAGCACTGTTAGAGAAACATAAGTCCCACTGCTATTGATTATATATCGTAAAGGAATCCTCCGAGGGCTAGGGAGTTGGGATTGCGCCACTATTCCCAAAGTTCACAACTGACACTGAATGAGAAACATAGGTAACCCTTCTTTAACCATGAGATATCAGTCTTCCGGGAATGACTTGAGATGATAGGTTATTTATAACGTGGTTGATACCCAGAGGTTTCTAAGCGCGGACCAGGGGATCGAACCTGTGGTGCTCCGTGTTGTCTTGCTTCCAAGGGTAGCACATGCCCCTGAGCTATCCCCCCCAAGACAGAGAGAACCCTTGCCACCAGGCGGCTCTCCGAAGAGAACAATGGCATCAAAGATTAATTATGAAGATTATGTAGCTTTAAGGCACAAGGGCAACACTGTTATATGATGGGTACAATAAAAACAATTGCTGGCCTATATTTGACCAAAGTTCGAGCCTGCTGCTTGGCGACTGCCACGTGAATATTGCATACTATACCACTACTCTCCAGAATAAGTCTATTTAAACAAATGTTACAGAAGTGATATTAGGTTCTTTACCATTGACTCCGGAGGCACCCTATCCTTTGTATTGGACACCCCCACTCCATCCTCATTATGGGAATCAAGTAGATATGTCTAAGGAGTCTGTTCTTTGTGAAATGTGTAAACTGTTATCTTGGATAATGGCCTTTATTAAAAAAAAAAGTATAGGTGTCAATGCTTACAAATGTGATTGGATGATCAACGCCATGTAGGGAAAGGTAAAAGGAGCAGGCTTGAGTTGTAGTCCACTTTTATTTATTTGTTTATTTATTCATATTTATAAAGCGCACATCAGCCCAGGGGCATCATGGCGCTTTTACAGATATACATTGTTGGTGACAAAGGAAGGGATAGTGGTTACATTAATAATTACATTACAGATTCATCTTAGAGTTACCTTGTACGTAGGAAATAGCATATTTTTGCATGTACAGTTCATCTTGAGGTTACGTAGTACCTAGACAGTGGTAAGTACAGTGCAGCTATAGGATTGGCCAGGCGAGGGCTTTGGCTCTTTTTATGTAGGGTACGCAAAGTTGGTTAGCATGGTGGCTTCTCGTGGGGCGGGCAGAGTTGTTTTTGGATATGGTTTCTGTTAGGTAGGATGGGCAGAGAGATTGATGCATTTGTGCGTGAGGGTGAGAATTTTGAAGTTGATCCTTTCCTTGATAGGGAGCCAGTGGGCGTTGCGTCTGACCTGGGATATGTGGTCCCTTTTTGGAACATGTAGGGCTGCGTGGAGCATGTTGTTTTGTGTTATTTGGAGCCTGTTGATATTTTTTCTACAGGTGCCTTCCAGGAGGGCGGTGCAATAATTAACTCTTCCTCCTATTTTGGCTCTGTCTATGGATAGGCAGTTTTGAGTGGTCAGAAAAGGTTTTATGGTTGTTATAAGTTTGGTGGTGTGAGCTGAGGAGGAGGAGAGGGCATTCACCTGTCTTGTTATTGAGAGTGTAGAGTCTAAGTAGACTCCAAGGGTCTTTACTAATGTAGAGGCTGGTGTATTGTGTGATCAATAGCGAAATGAGTGTATTTAGCGTTGAGTCTAGAAAGAATTTTCTTGGGGCCCAGGATGATGATCTCAGTTGTATCCCCGTTTAAACAGAGACCATTGATTGCCATCCAAGTTTGGATGGTGGCATATATCTGGAGGAGAGCTTCTGCGTCATGGTCATATTCTCCAGTGAGAGGGAAGAGGTCGTGGGTGTCGTCGGCATAGTTTGTGTAAGCTATGCCAAGCGCATCCAACAAGTCAAAGAGAGGTTTGGTGAACAGGTTGTGGAGGGTGGGTGCAGTACATGATCCTTGGGGGACACCACAGTTGATGGTAGTAGGAGGCGGAGTGGGCCTGGTCAGAGTAGACTTTCATAGCCCAACCTTCTAGGAAGGAGTTTATCCAAGAGGTGGCTTTGTCAGAGAAGTGGGCTGCGTTGGACAGGTGGTAGGTGAGGATTTTGTGGTCCACAAGATCGAACGGGGCGGAGAGATCGAAAAGAAGCAAGAGAGCAGGTTTACCTTTATCCATTATTTTAGTGTTTTGGTTCTTAAGATCTATGAGGGTGGTTTCTGTGGCATGGCCTTTGCGGAAGCCTGATTGTCTTCTGCCGAGGATGGCAATGGATTCCAGATATTGTTGGATTTGGATGTGGGCGGCATTGTCCAGACTTTTGAGGAGGAAGGGAACGGTAGTGATGGGTTGGGAAATGTTGGGGCAAGTGGGGTCTAGGGTGTGTTTTTTAATGAGTGGGCGATGCCAGGCTTCTTTTAGGCTTTGTGGTACGATACCAATAGAGAAGGATGCATTAATGAATGCAGCGATGATGGGGGTGAGTGACTCTGCGCATTCTTTGATGATAGCAGGGGGACAAATGTCACCTTTACAAATGGAAGGTTTGATATGTTTGAGAGGGTTGGTAACTTCCGTTTCTGTGACGTCTCTAAAGACAAAGAGGGGTATTTGGGAGAGAGATTTAGATGTAGGGGTCTGATGAAGAGTGTCTTGAAAGGGAAGGGCTTTGTGCTGAGTTATTATTTTGTCTTTGAGCATTTTGACTTTGTTGATGAGAGCATCCTGAATGCTGGAACACCAGGCTTTGTCTTTAGTTATTTCATCCGGGGCAGTTGCGGGGATGGTGAGATCTTTGAAGATAGTGAAGATTTCCTTGGTTTTTGAATTAGCGTTGTTGATTCTATGGTTGAATGATTCTGATTTGGCTTGGAATATGGCTTTTTTATAGGTGGATGAGATCTCTTTAAATTAATTTAGGGAGGTCTAATTGGGCGAGGATTGCCATTTGGCAAGCACTCGGCATTTGTTGGTGCGTAGAGTAGATAGCTCTTCTGTAAACCAAGAATTAAAGTGCATAGATTCTTTCACTTTTTTGTCTTCTAGGGGAGCTATGGGTGAGGACGTGTGCATAGGTGTTGGCCAGTGAGATGGGATCTTTGTTGAATGGAGGTTTGAGTTCAGGGATATCGAGAAGCGGTGCAAGGTTGGTTTTAGTTAGCTCTTTGGAGCTTCTGACTTGGGTGGTTCGGGCGTATGAGAGTATCTTGCGAGTGGTGAAGGTGGGAAAAGCAAATTGGATGAGGTAGTGGTCTGTCCGTGGGAGGGCTGAGATGTTAGTGATGGAAGAGAAACAGTTGTGGTCTGTGATCCAGTCGATGGATTGGCCTTTGCAGTGGGTTGGAGCAGTGATTTTGTGTTTGAACCCAATGTTAGTGAGTTCTTTGGCTAGGGAGGTGGCTGCTTTGTCCTTGCGGTCATGTAGTCCTAGGTTGAGGTCACCTAGCAGGATGGTTTTGGTCAAACTTTTTAGGTTGTTCCCTATGGTTAGGAGGAGGTGTTTTTGGTAGTATGATGGTGAGCTAGGTGGCCTGTAAGTGATTAGGATGTTTATGGTGCAGTTAGGGGAGAGAGATAATTTAGCAGTGAGGAGATCAGCGTTCTTTACGCATTGTTGGTTGCTAAGTCTTATGGAGATGGTGTCTTTGAAGATGAGGGCGACACCTCCACCTTTAGATGATGTTTTGGGGTCCTGTCTCAGGATAGTGTATTCTTCAGGGAGGGCTAGGGCGAGGGATGGGCCTGATGCTTCACGTAGCCAGGTTTCAAAGATGGCTAGTATGTCGAGTTTAAGGGTGGTGATGAGGTTGTTACTTTCCAATGCGTGTGCAGGGAGGGACCTGGTGTTGATAAGTGCGCATTTCAGTTCTATGTGGGATGATATGGGTGGTCGTTGGTGGTGGGTGCGGGGGTTTGGGCTCGGGGTGTGGTGAGCAGGTGATTATAAGGATGAGTGGGTTTGGGCTCAGTGCATTGGGAGTGGGTGTTGTGCAGCTGGACGTTAGTGGAGTATGTTTGTGTTGGGGTGCGAGAGCTAAGTCTGGAGTTTCTGATGTCTATAGTGGGTGGGGTGCTGTGGTGAGTGATGTGTAGCTTAGTGCGAGCTCTGAGTATGCAGAGCCTAGGGGTGAGGAAGGGTTGGTCATTGAGCTTGATGGTGTGAGGGCTGGGTAGGGTGTACTGTGGTGAGCGTGAAGTGGTGTGACTGTGATGTGGTGGAGGTAATATATCTGTGAGCATGAGGGACATGCTGCTGATGGACCAGAGAGTGAGTGTGATAAATGAGAGGGGGGGTGGGGGAGGTGAAGGGAGGTGGTTGGAGTTGCTGTCAGGCAGGACGCGGGAGGATACATTTGTGCAGTGCAGTGACAATATATTGTTCAGTGCTAGTACACAACTCGCTAGGCAGTTTCAGTAGTCATTGTGATATATGTGCAGATAGTCTAACTAAGGTGTAGCAATTCAGGATGAATAGTTCAGAATAGGCGAATCCAACATGTGAATGGTCAATACAGATCATGGATAGGCAGTTCAGTGGGGGTAGGTGTCTTGATATGGGCCAAATCGTCCTCGGGACCAGCCCTCGGGAGCAATAATTACCCAATTCAGCCCAAAATACAGGTTCTATTTGTGCTGAGCAGTGATCTCATGCTAGTGACAAATGACACCTTCAATAAGTTTTAGTATTTATTCTAAACAGTGAATTTCATATACATTTGGGATTCAAGTTAGAGAAGATTACAAAGCACAAAACTTAGAGAAATGCAAAATATAGAGAAACATAGAACTTAGATAAACATAGAGAAACATAGAGAAACATAGTCTTACGCCCCTTCAATCAGCACTGGGAGACCCTGGCCCTCATTAGCTAGCTGTAACAAGCCCCGCTCAGAGGACAGCGCTGCAGGATGCCGTCAGAGCTCCAATTCCGGGCACTTGATCTTGCTCGAACCAAGTCCACAGGACGATCTCCCACCTGAGTCATGTGAGCATGCATATTTTATAATCTCGTGCTGCCCATCCTTGACCCACAGTTCCAGAACTTTCCCTGTGCAAAATATAGGCTGGCTCATGGAAAAAACCCAACTCTGTTAATTTCCACTGTGCTTCTTCTGAGCCCCTCCCTGGCCCATCTGCGCGAAAGCTCAGGAATGTCTTATCAGTGCCTTCCCAGAGAAAAGGAAGATTAGCTTGGGGCCATGCAGGGCTACCGTTAGTGAGGCAGAATATTCTAAGGGAAGCAGGGATGTATTAACCCCATCTGCAAGCTCTAAAAGGCATGCACTCATAGCTTAGTGTTCATAGCGCTTAGGACTGGCTATCTGAGCGCTATATGAGTGCCATAATGTTCCAAACACTCCAAAAATGTCTATTAGCTACAGAGCTAGGGCCCTCTCCCTGTCTGTCTATCAACAATGCATAATGTGACCTATCACTCATACTAGGCCTGCATATTCCTTGTAGCTCACTACTGCATAATGGAAGTGCTAAAACAGACTACTGTCAGCATTTTTAGCACATACTTTGAATACACTATTGGCTTTCAGCAGCTAATGCTGTCATCTAAAGCCCTGATTGGCAAGGTTGCAATTTTGTGTATCACTACATTCCACCCCTATTCAACGTGTGTGCGACAATTGCTGACTAATACACATCAATATAGTATTTAGTGCAGTGATAAAGACCTTGGGGCTTTGCAAGAGGTTTAAGCAAACTATCTTCTAGCGGTTAGTTAGCATGGCATGCAAGGTAAAACACTACCTAAACAAAAATGTACACAAAGTGAACAGTGACATATACCCTTGCCAAAACCTGGCCTACACAAAAATACCTACACAAAGTGAACATGGACATTTACTCTAGCCAAAACCTGGCCTACACAACAATACCTAAATAATTATTGTATAACTGATTGTCAGTTAAAAAGCAGCATGCAGTTAGAATGTCAAGGCAATCTACAATGCACTATTGCATTTATGTATGGTTACCAACTCTAAACCCGGCAGCCTTTCACTCTAAGGGCCTACCCTCCCCCTGATCATAGGGCATTCAAACGTGACTATGGGCTGTGTGACTAGACACTTCCCCCATGTATGTGGAACCCAACCAGAAACCATCTTATTTCGTGAACAAGGTGAACCCATGGGCACCAGGTTATCTAAATAAAAACAATTCTACTAATTTGCATCAAAGCATGGCATGTGTTATTCATGCAATCAAAAGCAAGCAATTTGATCCATATGTATGCTGGTAACTGTAGCTCTGTGTGCCAGTGTGTGGAGGATGGTCGCCCCCACTCAGTAAAAAGCCAACACCTGCTGATTAAACAATGTTTGCCATACAATGCATCGTGTGTATTTAGCAGTCTTGTTGACCTGCCCTATGGCAGAAAAAATGTCTTCATACCTAAAATTCTGCCATCTTCAGTGGTTGCCAATACTTGTAGCAGTGTTGGGCGTATCAATGGGCCCCACTAGGCCAGAAGTTCTATAGCAGAGCTGGCATCAGAACCCATAGTGGCTAGCTTATTGTGCACAGTTTCTATGTCACAAGCATATAAAGCTCCTGTTACTCCCCGCTGCTCCTGCAATTAATGAATCTAGCTCCCTAGCTACGCGCACTCTAGTGATGGGCCATAGAAATGGACTCCATTTGTAGCAGCTTGGTAGTACTAAGGAAACATTGCCTCATGATAAATCTATGTCTAAGTGTATCACTGTAATAATAGAGGTGTGCATTACCAGCCTACAATTTAAATGTTGCCTTACTACTGGAAAATCTAACATGTTCACAGTGTCTACCTATTGTGACTTGGAGAATACCCTTCTTCAAGTGGGATATCTACCATATACAATATTAGTTTTAGCCACAAACACCATACTACCATCCGGCAGTGGCTGTTTCATCACACCATTGTGTAAAATGCATATAGTCAAGTTATAGTCCATAAAATCTTGGCGAGAACACTCGCTGCAGTTCTTGGTCAGAAAAACATCACATTAAACAAATTAAACAAATCGTTGTATCCATTCAGTGACAAAAGATGTCTGACAATGTGCCAGGCCAGTACGCTAGCAATTCCATGTGGATACTCATTTGTAGCGCTTTTCCAAAGAATTATTCCAAATGTCTACAATCAAAAAGGTGACTCTTTGCATTAGTGTGCTGGAGACAGCTGTCCCCACAAAAACATGAAACTGGTTGGTTTAACAAAAACCGTGTCACACACTATGTGTCATAAAATCAAACATCAAGTCAGTCATGGTTTCATTTACCTGCCTTAAGCTGGCTGTAAAAGTATCCAGTGTTTCAAAGATTACCATTTCAAATTGGAGCTCACACACTTGGCAGCATTTACTTCAAATTAAGAATCTTAACCTACGCACAGGTGACTTTGATGTGCGCACTCATCTTATCTCAAAATAAATTACGCTCCTGCTTGCATAATTCTGCTGCCTCAACAATTCATAAATCATTTTCCTGCCTACGTGCAACGTAGAAGTTTTTTTTTTTAAAAAAGCAAAGCATCGCTGGTTAAAGCAATTCAGTTGGAAGAGCAAAACCATTTCGTTTTTTCAGATTCATCTCAAAAAGTGCATTTAAAAACCATTTTTCAATGTGTTAGCATTCAAGTGCTCTGTCACACAGCTGTTTGTGGTGCATGATGTTACAGTCCACAACTCATTGTCCACAGTCCTTTAAACAAGAAAGGCAAGACATGTCAATTAAGTTATTTACAGCAACTGAATCATTTGAATGTGTAGCATCAAATATTTGATAACTAGCCAAGTCTGCACCGTGCCAGTTCAGCAAAAGTTATTACTCTGTTGGACACCTTTCGCAGGTTGCAGAACAAATGTCCTCATACGTCATGCATGTTAGCAGCATTGAGTGCGGTGCAGGACACGTTCAAAGTTGAAATAGCATCTCGCAGTGACTCGCATATTCTCTGAGATCAGTGTCACCCACAAATTGCACACATCTACTTCTGTTATTGTCTTGCTTTTTTGCCTAGGCAAAATACAAACAGAAATGTTAGGATGCCATCAAAAGTACAATGTCGTTATTCTTCACATTAGGATGTCATCAAAACTTCAATATCAGCGTTATCCACCCCTTCCCTGAACACCACCCCCATCTTCAGAAGTCTCATCAGGTAACTACACACTTTATCATTGCTACTGCAATTATTTATCACCCTTCTGCATGTTTCTGGGGGCTTATTTACACTCAACCATACGGGGTGTAACTGCCTAATTACAAACTCATTTGTGCAATGCGATCATAGTTGGTCAATGGTACCTCAGACTGATCTGTGCTTTTACAAAAGCCATATAATAAGTACCCAGGTCGCACAATGCTTTTCTTTTTCACCAAAGCGATCACGAATGCCAGGCGCCAACTTGCTTCCAGTGTCTCATGATCTTGATTTAGTTTGCCCTGCTGGCATCACTCCATTTTTCAAAGGTAAAGTCTTTCAGTCCAATATCGCCTGCAGTTGCACAAGCAGCTTTGTTTATTTTTTTCTCCATACAGGTAGTGTCTTTCAAGCCTCTGGTTTTTTCACTTATCATTTTCTCAAAGGGTGTTTGCTGATTTCTTGGCCCACCCCTTTGAGCGCGATAGTCTAAGTCAGTTTCTTTTGTTGCTTCAACAAATCATTCATTCTTGCACTAAGCCGTGAGGCTTCTGGATCATGGCTAATGTGCAGTGTTCATGTTGTACTCCAAAGCCCCGCTCTGCATGTTGTCTCTTGCAAAACGGCTAAGCGCTTTATGTCAGTTTTGCTTCCATCTGGAATGCCATAATGTCTTTGTCAGTTACTCCAGCCCTGGCAATGTAGCTTGCATTTTTCCAGCTGTGTATTTTCTCTTCTCAAAGCGCCTAGAGGTTTCTTCTCCAGTGCACAGCGCTTTACTTCAGTTCACATCACATGGAGCACTGGAATGCAGCTTGCACAGCAATGTCGCTTGAAATGGGCAGCTGTCTTTTCTTAGCCCATTCACAGATGCACAGGTTCCCCAAATGTTCAGATGTGAATTGCCCGTCTGCCATCCTGCATGCAGCCTTTGTTTTCCATCCAGTGTTACTGGGCAAATTCTTTACTTCTGATCAGCATTTCTGTCTTTGCACCCCCTCTCCTCAGTTTTTTGCTCACAATGACGGTGTCTCTCACAGGGGATGGAATGCAGGAATGTCATTGTTTATCTTTCGCGCAGCAAGCTTATCTCTTTGCTCTATAACTCTTAAACTGTGGCGGCTTCAATGGAAAGGCACTCTTTTCAGACAGTTCATCCAGATTAACTCTTTCCTGCACTGTTCCAGCAACTCAGAAAAGCTCCCATATCTGAAACACCATTTCACTAAACAGGAGAGCAGTATTCTGCTTTTTGTTTGCCTTCCTCCAACAGTTTTTTTTTTCTTCGCGCACCTCGCCCAAGACAGTGCAAGTTATCTTCAAGGCACAAGCTCTGCACACACAGCAAGACTCTTATTTTCAAAAGAGGCACTTTTTCTTGTCATCAGATTCTACTCCATGTAATTTTGCAAAATGTCAAAGTGTCTTTTAGACTGTTTTGAACTGATTAATGTCCCATTTAAAAGCATACGTTTTTTTTTTTTTCTTCCTTGTAACCTTGTAGTTTGGCTTCACAAGCTCACTCCAATGCAATGTGCGATCTTTCAAAAGAACCCGCAAACCACTAAATCTTTGTGCTATCTTATCACACACAGATTTTTCATTCTGTTGTATCATTGCCAGAATATAACCACTTATTTCAGTGCATTTAAAAAATGCCATGTTAGGGCAGCTCCCTACACGTTTTTTTTCTGCAAGAGCAACCCACACTCTATATTGCTTGTGGGCTGTTAAACGTGTCAACAACATTTTTTCACCATGTATCACAGTCAACAGGTCACTATTTCCAAAAACATACATCAGTTATAAGGCAACAGTACAAATCCATGGCATAGCGTGGGAACAGTCAAAAAATACTCCTGGGGCAATTTAGAGGCAATTTAGAAAAATATAAATTGTATTTTCCCCCAAACCATTGCAAACTGATTCTGCAATTTCAAATCAATACACAAAAATCGAAAATCCAAATAACATCACTCACTTTCTTTTTTAAGTGAGTCTCTCACCCATTATAAACATGGCACAGCTTAAAATGCAATATAACCATTTTAGTGTGTTTCCTTTAAACAGAATTCGCCACCAGCACATGGAATTTACAGTTGATAAAAGAAAAACAAACCCTTTAGGCTCTCAGCACAGATGTTACTCTTTCTCCTAAGCACGGCTCATTCCCCACATTATCTTCAGGAATTTCAACACTTCAAAAGCATACATTAAAAAAAAAAGCGAACCTTCGCCTCCGAAAATTACAGCCCCCCACTCGCTAGCACACTGGGGCTGAGTCAATGGTTACATTACTATTCACAATTTGCATGTCAAATCCTTGCAACTATTTTTTCCTGCCCTCATGACAGAATAGAGATGAGAACTCCGTCTCACTTTGCATTTCAAATTACAACTTTAAACTGGGGAAACCGCATGATAAGATTCTTTCCTAATTGAACATACATCTTTCTTGACCATTCATCGGAGCGCTTTATACAAAGCCATTTCCCGCTTGTTTATCACCTTGTACTCCCTGGCTCCATTCAAACTTAACCGACTGTCTAAAAGAAGTCTTCAACTGGATGAATGCCAACAACCTGAAAATCAACCCAGGTAAAACCGAAATCATGATCATATCCAAAAACCAACAAAAGGAAACCGCCATCCCGTGGCCAACGGAAATGGGATCTGCACCATCACCATCTAAGGTAGTAAAAAATCTGGGAGTCCTGATGGACAACACCCTAACCTTAGAACCACAAATAAACGCAACAGTCAAGAAATGCTTCTTCCTCCTCCACACGGCAAGAAAAATACTACCTTTCCTCTCCTTCACACACAAAACACTCACCATCGTCGGCCTCATCATGTCAAGCATCGACTATGCAAACAGCCTCTACCTCGGTATACCAGAATACCTACTGAAGAAGCTACAAAGGATCCAAAACACAGCAGCCAGACTACTCCTCAAACTATCCAGAAGAGACCACATCACCCCGGCCCTAAAAACACTACACTGGCTCCCAGTAAAACAGCGCATCATCTTCAAAACAATGTGCATAACGCACAGGGCAATCAGCGGACAAGGAGCAGAATTCCTACAAAAGACAATAACAATCTACAAGCCAACGAGACCGCTCAGGTCAACCAATGAAATCCGACTGGAACAAAAACCTTACATCAAGAAGAAACTCGGAGGAACCGCTTTCTACCACCTAGCCGCGAAAACCTGGAACAGCATCCCAAAAATAATAAGGAACACCAAAGATCACCTCAAATTCAGAAAATTACTAAAAACCTGGCTCTTCAAAACCAGAGACTAAAACCGAAACAACAATAAGACAAATGACTCAACAAAAAGGACCTTGACACAGGGGTCCACCTGCGAGACCCAGGGAGACGGAGGCAACGACTCCAGCCAACCCTCACCATCCCCATCACCCGTACAGCCACAACTAGGTACCACGAGCTGTGGAACGGACAAGACACAACTAATCACCACACAAACGGAAGTATGGACACTAGCAGCTGCGCTAGTCATGTGGGGGGGTGAGGAGCATGCAAAGTTATTAAGGGAGCGGGCGGAGGGGACAGCTAAATCCTCAAACGGCCTCGAATGGAGAAAAAAAAAAAAAACGAGCACGTACCTCCTGAGGCACAGGGTGTACAAGCATCCCGTCGTGTAAGATTACACGAGCCCAACCGGCTCAATCCAGGATAGAGATGCCAACTAACCAATACCACTAACAACTTCCTTCTCTGCATACACCTCTCAAACTCCAAACCAAACACAACCACAAACCTCCAGCACAGCAAACCGCACGAACTTCACTACACTGCAACAACAAAACAAAAACACACATAGACTCGCACATCAGCACACGACGACTACCGGCCGCATACACCCCAGGCCCAGCCGACGGAACCACCGGGCTGAGGCTGCCAACAGCACATCACTGCAATCTTGCACTTTTCCAGCCTCCACCCACTAACAAACCCCTCCCTCTCCTCTTTCAGAGCCGCGAGAGCGCCAGGGGACCACTCCGGTGGTGATAGTGCGCGGTACAAATGACCTTTAACATTAACATTAACATTAACATTAACATTCCCAAGCAATAAGTCAGTCACGACTGATTTACTGAAGGGAGTCTTAACCACACAAGCTATCGGCCACGGCAAGCCGACACAACATTGCTGTCTTTTGAAGTCTCAGAGCTGCAGTGAGACCACCAAGGAAATGCGACAGCCTGCTCCTCACTCTGCACTGTGTTCTCTCACACAATTTGTCATTTCACAGCAAGGCACTGCTCTGCACAAATCCCCAAGCTGCCACCAAATGTCTTGATATGGGCCAAATCGTCCTCGGGACCAGCCCTCGGGAGCAATAATTACCCAATTCAGCCCAAAATACAGGTTCTATTTGTGCTGAGCAGTGATCTCATGCTAGTGACAAATGACACCTTCAATAAGTTTTAGTATTTATTCTAAACAGTGAATTTCATATACATTTGGGATTCAAGTTAGAGAAGATTACAAAGCACAAAACTTAGAGAAATGCAAAATATAGAGAAACATAGAACTTAGATAAACATAGAGAAACATAGAGAAACACAGTCTTACACCCCTTCAATCAGCACTGGGAGACCCTGGCCCTCATTAGCTAGCTGTAACAAGCCCCGCTCAGAGGACAGCGCTGCTGGGTGCCGTCAGAGCTCCAATTCCGGGCACTTGATCTTGCTCGAACCAAGTCCACAGGACGATCTCCCACCTGAGTCATGTGAGCATGCATATTTTATAATCTTGTGCTGCCCATCCATGACCCACAGTTCCAGAACTTTCCCTGTGCAAAATATAGGCTGGCTCATGGAAAAAACCCAACTCTGTTAATTTCCACTGTGCTTCTTCTGAGCCCCTCCCTGGCCCATCTGCGCGAAAGCTCAGGAATGTCTTATCAGTGCCTTCCCAGAGAAAAGGAAGATTAGCTTGGGGCCATGCAGGGCTACCGTTAGTGAGGCAGAATATTCTAAGGGAAGCAGGGATGTATTAACCCCATCTGCAAGCTCTAAAAGGCATGCACTCATAGCTTAGTGTTCATAGCGCTTAGGACTGGCTATCTAAGCGCTATATGGGTGCCATAATGTTCCAAACACTCCAAAAATGTCTATTAGCTACAGAGCTAGGGCCCTCTCCCTGCCTGTCTATCAACAATGCATAATGTGACCTATCACTCATACTAGGCCTGCATATTCCTTGTAGCTCACTACTGCATAATGGAAGTGCTAAAACAGACTACTGTCAGCATTTTTAGCACATACTTTGAATACACTATTGGCTTTCAGCAGCTAATGCTGTCATCTAAAGCCCTGATTGGCAAGGTTGCAATTTTGTGTATCACTACATTCCACCCCTATTCAACGTGTGTGCGACAATTGCTGACTAATACACATCAATATAGTATTTAGTGCAGTGATAAAGACCTTGGGGCTTTGCAAGAGGTTTAAGCAAACTATCTTCTAGCGGTTAGTTAGCATGGCATGCAAGGTAAAACACTACCTAAACAAAAATGTACACAAAGTGAACAGTGACATATACCCTTGCCAAAACCTGGCCTACACAAAAATACCTACACAAAGTGAACATGGACATTTACTCTAGCCAAAACCTGGCCTACACAACAATACCTAAATAATTATTGTATAACTGATTGTCAGTTAAAAAGCAGCATGCAGTTAGAATGTCAAGGCAATCCGGTGTAGTCTAATCTACAATGCACTATTGCATTTATGTATGGTTACCAACTCTAAACCCGGCAGCCTTTCACTCTAAGGGCCTACCCTCCCCCTGATCATAGGGCATTCAAACGTGACTATGGGCTGTGTGACTAGACACTTCCCCCATGTATGTGGAACCCAACCAGAAACCATCTAATTTCGTGAACAAGGTGAACCCATGGGCACCAGGTTATCTAAATAAAAACAATTCTACTAATTTGCATCAAAGCATGGCATGTGTTATTCATGCAATCAAAAGCAAGCAATTTGATCCATATGTATGCTGGTAACTGTAGCTCTGTGTGCCAGTGGGTGGAGGATGGTCGCCCCCACTCAGTAAAAAGCCAACACCTGCTGATTAAACAATGTTTGCCATACAATGCATCGTGTGTATTTAGCAGTCTTGTTGACCTGCCCTATGGCAGAAAAAATGTCTTCATACCTAAAATTCTGCCATCTTCAGTGGTTGCCAATACTTGTAGCAGTGTTGGGCGTATCAATGGGCCCCACTAGGCCAGAAGTTCTATAGCAGAGCTGGCATCAGAACCCATAGTGGCTAGCTTATTGTGCACAGTTTCTATGTCACAAGCATATAAAGCTCCTGTTACTCCCCGCTGCTCCTGCAATTAATGAATCTAGCTCCCTAGCTACGCGCACTCTAGTGATGGGCCATAGAAATGGACTCCATTTGTAGCAGCTTGGTGGTACTAAGGAAACATTGCCTCATGATAAATCTATGTCTAAGTGTATCACTGTAATAATAGAGGTGTGCATTACCAGCCTACAATTTAAATGTTGCCTAACTACTGGAAAATCTAACATGTTCACAGTGTCTACCTATTGTGACTTGGAGAATACCCTTATTCAAGTGGGATATCTACCATATACAATATTAGTTTTAGCCACAAACACCATACTACCATCCGGCAGTGGCTGTTTCATCACACCATTGTGTAAAATGCATATAGTCAAGTTATAGTCCATAAAATCTTGGCGAGAACACTCGCTGCAGTTCTTGGTCAGAAAAACATCACATTAAACAAATTAAACAAATCGTTGTATCCATTCAGTGACAAAAGATGTCTGACAATGTGCCAGGCCAGTACGCTAGCAATTCCATGTGGATACTCATTTGTAGCGCTTTTCCAAAGAATTATTCCAAATGTCTACAATCAAAAAGGTGACTCTTTGCATTAGTGTGCTGGAGACAGCTGTCCCCACAAAAACATGAAACTGGTTGGTTTAACAAAAACCGTGTCACACACTATGTGTCATAAAATCAAACATCAAGTCAGTCATGGTTTCATTTGCCTGCCTTAAGCTGGCTGTAAAAGTATCCAGTGTTTCAAAGATTACCATTTCAAATTGGAGCTCACACACTTGGCAGCATTTACTTCAAATTAAGAATCTTAACCTACGCACAGGTGACTTTGATGTGCGCACTCATCTTATCTCAAAATAAATTACGCTCCTGCTTGCATAATTCTGCTGCCTCAACAATTCATAAATCATTTTCCTGCCTACGTGCAACGTAGAAGTTTTTTTTTTTAAAAAAGCAAAGCATCGCTGGTTAAAGCAATTCAGTTGGAAGAGCAAAACCATTTCGTTTTTTCAGATTCATCTCAAAAAGTGCATTTAAAAACCATTTTTCAATGTGTTAGCATTCAAGTGCTCTGTCACACAGCTGTTTGTGGTGCATGATGTAACAGTCCACAACTCATTGTCCACAGTCCTTTAAACAAGAAAGGCAAGACATGTCAATTAAGTTATTTACAGCAACTGAATCATTTGAATGTGTAGCATCAAATATTTGATAACTAGCCAAGTCTGCACCGTGCCAGTTCAGCAAAAGTTATTACTCTGTTGGACACCTTTCGCAGGTTGCAGAACAAATGTCCTCATACGTCATGCATGTTAGCAGCATTGAGTGCGGTGCAGGACATGTTCAAAGTTGAAATAGCATCTCGCAGTGACTTGCATATTCTCTGAGATCAGTGTCACCCACAAATTGCACACATCTACTTCTGTTATTGTCTTGCTTTTTTGCCTAGGCAAAATACAAACAGAAATGTTAGGATTCCATCATAAGTACAATGTTGTTATTCTTCACATTAGGATGTCATCAAAACTTCAATATCAGCGTTATCCACCCCTTCCCTGAACACCACCCCCATCTTCAGAAGTCTCATCAGGTAACTACACACTTTATCATTGCTACTGCAATTATTTATCACCCTTCTGCATGTTTCTGGGGGCTTATTTACACTCAACCATACGGGGTGTAACTGCCTAATCACAAACTCATTTGTGCAATGCGATCATAGTTGGTCAATGGTACCTCAGACTGATCTGTGCTTTTACAAAAGCCATATAATAAGTACCCAGGTCGCACAATGCTTTTCTTTTTCACCAAAGCGATCACGAATGCCAGGCGCCAACTTGCTTCCAGTGTCTCATGATCTTGATTTAGTTTGCCCTGCTGGCATCACTCCATTTTTCAAAGGTAAAGTCTTTCAGTCCAATATCGCCTGCAGTTGCACAAGCAGCTTTGTTTATTTTTTTCTCCATACAGGTAGTGTCTTTCAAGCCTCTGGTTTTTTCACTTATCATTTTCTCAAAGGGTGTTTGCTGATTTCTTGGCCCACCCCTTTGAGCGCGATAGTCTAAGTCAGTTTCTTTTGTTGCTTCAACAATTCATTCATTCTTGCACTAAGCCGTGAGGCTTCTGGATCATGGCTAATGTGCAGTGTTCATGTTGTACTCCAAAGCCCCGCTCTGCATGTTGTCTCTTGCAAAACGGCTAAGCGCTTTATGTCAGTTTTGCTTCCATCTGGAATGCCATAATGTCTTTGTCAGTTACTCCAGCCTTGGCAATGTAGCTTGCATTTTTCCAGCTGTGTATTTTCTCTTCTCAAAGCGCCTAGAGGTTTCTTCTCCAGTGCACAGTGCTTTACTTCAGTTCACATCACATGGAGCACTGGAATGCAGCTTGCACAGCAATGTCGCTTGAAATGGGCAGCTGTCTTTTCTTAGCCCATTCACAGATGCACAGGTTCCCCAAATGTTCAGATGTGATGTGCCCGTCTGCCATCCTGCATGCAGCCTTTGTTTTCCTTCCAGTGTTACTGGGCAAATTCTTTACTTCTGATCAGCATTTCTGTCTTTGCACCCCCTCTCCTCAGTTTTTTGCTCACAATGACGGTGTCTCTCACAGGGGATGGAATGCAGGAATGTCATTGTTTATCTTTCGCGCAGAAAGCTTATCTCTTTGCTCTATAACTCTTAAACTGTGGCGGCTTCAATGGAAAGGCACTCTTTTCAGACAGTTCATCCAGATTAACTCTTTCCTGCACTGTTCCAGCAACTCAGAAAAGCTCCCATATCTGAAACACCATTTCACTAAACAGGAGAGCAGTATTCTGCTTTTTGTTTGCCTTCCTCCAACAGTTTTTTTTTTCTTCGCGCACCTCACCCAAGACAGTGCAATTTATCTTCAAGGCACAAGCTCTGCACACACAGCAAGACTCTTATTTTCAAAAGAGGCACTTTTTCTTGTCATCAGATTCTACTCCATGTAATTTTGCAAAATGTCAAAGCGTCTTTTAGACTGTTTTGAACTGATTAATGTCCCATTTAAAAGCATACGTTTTTTTTTTTTCTTCCTTGTAACCTTGTAGTTTGGCTTCACAAGCTCACTCCAATGCAATGTGCGATCTTTCAAAAGAACCCGCAACCCACTAAATCTTTGTGCTATCTTATCACACACAGATTTTTCATTCTGTTGTACCATTGCCAGAATATAACCACTTATTTCAGTGCATTTAAAAAATGCCATGTTTAGTGCAGCTCCCTACACGTTTTTTTTCTGCAAGAGCAACCCACACTCTATATTGCTTGTGGGCTGTTAAATGTGTCAACAACATTTTTTCACCATGTATCACAGTCAACAGGTCACTATTTCCAAAAACATACATCAGTTATAAGGCAACAGTACAAATCTATGGCATAGCGTGGGAACAGTCAAAAAATACTCCTGGGGCAATTTAGAGGCAATTTAGAAAAATATAAATTGTCTTTTCCCCCCAAACCATTGCAAACTGATTCTGCAATTTCAAATCAATACACAAAAATCGAAAATCCAAATAACATCACTCACTTTCTTTTTTAAGTGAGTCTCTCACCCATTATAAACATGGCACAGCTTAAAATGCACTATAACCATTTTAGTGTGTTTCCTTTAAACAGAATTCGCCACCAGCACATGGAATTTACAGTTGCCAAAAGAAAAAACAAACCCTTTAGGCTCTCAGCACAGATGTTACTCTTTCTCCTAAGCACGGCTCATTCCCCACATTATCTTCAGGAATTTCAACACTTCAAAAGCATACATTAAAAAAAAAAGCGAACCTTCGCCTCCGAAAATTACAGCCCCCCACTCGCTAGCACACTGGGGCTGAGTCAATGGTTAGATTACTATTCACAATTTGCATGTCAAATCCTTGCAACTATTTTTCCCTGCCCTCATGACAGAATAGTGATGAGAACTCCGTCTCACTTTGCATTTCAAATTACAACTTTAAACTGGGGAAACCGCATGATAAGATTCTTTCCTAATTGAACATACATCTTTCTTGACCATTCATCAGAGCGCTTTAAACAAAGCCATTTCCCGCTTGTTTATCGCCTTGTACTCCCTGGCTCCATTCCCAAGCAATAAGTCAGTCACGACTGATTTACTGAAGGGAGTCTTAACCATGCAACAGCCTGCTCCTCACTCTGCACTGTGTTCTCTCACACAATTTGTCATTTCACAGCAAGGCACTGCTCTGCACAAATCCCCAAGCTGCCACCAAATGTCTTGATATGGGCCAAATCGTCCTCGGGACCAGCCCTCGGGAGCAATAATTACCCAATTCAGCCCAAAATACAGGTTCTATTTGTGCTGAGCAGTGATCTCATGCTAGTGACAAATGACACCTTCAATAAGTTTTAGTATTTATTCTAAACAGTGAATTTCACATACATTTGGGAATCAAGTTAGAGAAGATTACAAAGCACAAAACTTAGAGAAATGCAAAATATAGAGAAACATAGAACTTAGATAAACATAGAGAAACATAGAGAAACAGAGTCTTACGCCCCTTCAATCAGCACTGGGAGACCCTGGCCATCATTAGCTAGCTGTAACAAGCCCCGCTCAGAGGACAGCGCTGCTGGGTGCCGTCAGAGCTCCAATTCCGGGCACTTGATCTCGCTCGAACCAAGTCCACAGGACAATCTCCCACCTGAGTCATGTGAGCATGCATATTTTATAATCTCGTGCTGCCCATCCATGACGCACAGTTCCAGAACTTTCCCTGTGCAAAATATAGGCTGGCTCATGGAAAAAACCCAACTCTGTTAATTTCCACTGTGCTTCTTCTGAGCCCCTCCCTGGCCCATCTGCGCGAAAGCTCAGGAATGTCTTATCAGTGCCTTCCCAGAGAAAAGGAAGATTAGCTTGGGGCCATGCAGGGCTACCGTTAGTGAGGCAGAATATTCTAAGGGAAGCAGGGATGTATTAACCCCATCTGCAAGCTCTAAAAGGCATGCACTCATAGCTTAGTGTTCATAGCGCTTAAGACTGGCTATCTAAGCGCTATATAGGTGCCATAATGTTCCAAACACTCCAAAAATGTCTATTAGCTACAGAGCTAGGGCCCTCTCCCTGCCTGTCTATCAACAATGCATAATGTGACCTATCACTCATACTAGGCCTGCATATTCCTTGTAGCTCACTACTTCATAATGGAGGTGCTAAAACAGACTACTGTCAGCATTTTTAGCACATACTTTGAATACACTATTGGCTTTCAGCGGCTAATGCTGTCATCTAAAGCCCTGATTGGCAAGGTTGCAATTTTGTGTATCACTACAGTAGGACAGGTGCAATTCAATAGGATAGGTGCAATTCAAAATATGCTAGTTCAACATTGGGTGGTCAGCAGAGAAAAAGGTCGATGCAGTTTTATATGGGCTAGTACAAAAACACTAGGGCAGTGGCAGTTCAGAATAGGCTAGTGCAGCAGCAGTGGGGCAGTAACAATTCAAAATATGCTATTTCAACAGTAGTAGTGGTAGCAGTCCACTAGATCAGTGGGGTTGGAGTGGGCATCAATACATAAATGCAGTTGTGTGCTGGGCATAGATATCTAGGTGCAGTTTTCATGCAGAGGTGAAACTACATAGAGTGTTAGGCACAGTGAGTAACACTGTAGGCTGTTTGGAGTTTCCAGGCATAGGTTTATGGAGACTGATATGTGGTGGTGTTGTCAGGTCCATATCTTGGGTCTTCTTGCAGGAGTGATGCTGGCCCACCAGAACCCCTTGATATGCCTGATCAATAGTTCATAAAATATAAAACTACCAAACTGGCAAACCCAAGGGGAAAGGGGAATGGAGAACAAAACAAAGGCAGATCTTCACTGGCTTCAGACACTGGCTCCCAGATAAATAGACACTGCAAGATGATTACTTCACTGGAGCTTGATAGATTGATGATTCATCAGTGTGATATGGTGTCTGTGAAAATCTAAACATAAGAATACACAGATTAAAATTACTCTATTCCATGTGTATTACCTTCTCTAACTAATGATATAATTTTAACTTATAGACAAATACCTGCTGCCTATGTTAGCTTGCTGATAGGCATGATAAGCTTCAACATACTCTTCTTATTTCTTCTAGTATTTTTTATATGTAGTATTCAGTATTATTCTTTGAGTATTAAATACTTGAGTATTTTCTTGTCTTTATTCTTTGTTGAATAAGAACTATAACCAAGGATATTCAAGTCTCAAATGTTCTTTTACTGTCTTGTTCCTTGTAGTAAAATTGAAGTTTTAGTAAATGTCACATAAATGTTTGCTTCCGTAAGTACAATAATAAAAGAACAAAAATTAACTAAAAGTATTAAGTTCTTTACTTGAGTTTATCGATGCTCAGCAGATAAATGACTGACTCTCCAAACTGGAAAATGCCTTATTGTAAAATTGAAGTACGCGACGCTGCGCGCATTCAGGACGGAGAAGAATTGAGGTATTCCGTGGATTCAGCGCACTGGAAACTTCTTTGCTGCAAATCAAATGTATGCGACGCTATGCGCATATAAGACGAAGGAGTCTGAAGCCCACAAAGCCGTCGCGATATGTAATATAAACAAACTATGAGTCACTAAAGACTGCAGCTCAATGAAACAACGCACTACGCAACCCGGAAACAACAGATTCCAAAAATGAATGCACGCACGCAACTCACGCTAGTGGGTTCTTTTCTTTAACTAACGTTCAACTGAATGAAAGCACGAGCAAAATTAAAACAATTACTTCACAACGAGTTACATAACGCGTATTTCATACACAAATAAATAAACTGGGTAAATATTAAAACTCGCTCACAATATTATAAATAGCAACTGAAACAAAACAAACTTTTTTCAATTGCGCATATACATGCAACCACGAAGAAAAAATTAAACGTTACGTTCATACAGATTCTAAAAAAATGTCGTGGACAGTTGAATCAAAAATAACGTTCCATCAAATGCGGATAAACAGTTTTCTTAAATAGTTCTTAAAGAAATAACTTCTTCTTGAAATATTCAAAGATTAAGAACTTTTCACTTCAAACACTTAGCTTGCTTCATCTGTAATTGTTCTTGTAAATTGGTTACTTCTTTTTTTAATTCTTTTCTGTAGTATCTTCACTCAAGACTTTCTTTTTAAAAGACGACTGAACTATGAATATTGAATTTTATCAGATCCATAAGAGACAACAACCTTCCTCTAAAGTAACTTAAATGAAAGGCAGTTTAGAATCTTGGTGAAAGTTCCAAACTACCTCACAGCACTTTTCCTCCAATCACTGTTGTGAATTGGACCCTCCATCTTTGTTTGGGAAATGAGTTACTTCCTGAATAGTTTAACATTAAGGAAACTTATGT
Organism: Ambystoma mexicanum; assembly: GCF_040938575.1. Classification (NCBI taxonomy): domain Eukaryota; kingdom Metazoa; phylum Chordata; class Amphibia; order Caudata; family Ambystomatidae; genus Ambystoma; species Ambystoma mexicanum. Next base: position 1,513,504,845 of record NC_090922.1, read on the forward strand.
AAATAATAAGATATTAAATTCAGAACCAACACCCAAACATCACTCAAACATCACTTAACATTATATATGTGATGATGAAATCTTCTAAATGAAAGTCTTCCAGTGTAATGTTTCTTTGATAATGTGGAAATGTGCCATGGAATCCTGACAGGTGTAAGACTTTGTACAGGGTTAGGGGGCACGAACAGAGCAAACAGTGTTTGCAGGCGGAGTCCAAGGGAGCGAGAGACCGTGATGGGCGGAGTCTCTGCTGGTCGATTGGCGCAGTTCAGAATTTGTGATTGTATTGCACAGTTACATCACGATACACATTGAGGGATTGTGCGTGCATGCACGTATAGTCGCTGCTGTCTTTTGAAATACTGAAGGTGTTGGTGTTTTAAATCGGCAGCACTACTTAGAGCTTGGTGGGACGGCGGCGTGCATTGAGATGAGGTTCGAAGAAGGCTACTGAGCGATGATGGTCTGCTGCTGTGCTTGTGTTCCGTGCTGGTGTAGAGGAGGGGTTCTCAGGGTGGGAGCACCAGAGTGGATATCAGAGTTGTTACTGCAGATGATGTGTGAGAGGTTGGATAGAAGTAATAGGAGAAAGGTTAAAGGGGCTGCCATTGGAGGATGGGGATAGACAACTTCCATCTTGGAAAGGTTTAGCTTGAGGTAGCAGAAACACTATAAGCAACTTTCATTTTGAAAGGTTTAGTATAAGGCATCAGGAATATGATAGGCGACTTCCATCTTGGAAAGGTCTATCATAAGGCCTCAGGAACACGATAGGGGACTTCCATCATGGAAAGGTCAAGCATAAGGCATCAGGAACACGATAGGCGACTTCCATCTTGGAAAGGTCTAGCATAAGGCCTCAGGAACACGATAGGCGACTTCCATCTTGGAAAGGTCTAGCATAAGGCATCAGGAACACGATAGGCGACTTCCATCTTGGAAAGGTCTAGCATAAGGCCTCAGGCACACGATAGGTGACTTCCATCTTGGAAAGATCTATCATAAGGCCTCAGGAACACGATAGGTGACTTCCCTCTTGGAAAGGTCTAGTATAAGGCTTCAGGAACATGATAGGCGACTTCCATCTTGGAAAGTTCTATCAAAAGGCCTCAGGAACATGATAGGCGACTTCCATCAGGGAAAGGTCTAGCAAAAGGCATCAGGAACACGATAGGGACTTTCATCTTGGAAAGGTCTAGCATAAGGCATCAGGAACATGATAGGCGACTTCCATGTTGGAAAGGTCTAGCATAAGGCATCAGGAACACGATAGGTGACTTCCCTCTTAGAACAGTTAAGCATATGGCATCAGGAACACGATAGGCGACTTCCATCTTGGAAAGGTTTAGCATAAGGCATCAGGAACACAATAGTCGACTTCCATCTCGGAATGTTTTAGCATAAGGCATCAGGAACACGATGGGCAACTTCCATCTTAGAAAGGTTTAGCATAAGGCATCATGAACATGTCTAGGCAGTATTAAACCAAGTGATTTGTTCTGAGATAGATTTGGTGAAGATGGAAAATGCAAAAAGGCAAAAGGGCAATGGTTCTGGATATCATAAACAATGAGGTGGTAGTGACAGACGCAGGAAGAAGTTTGTTTTCCCAGTCAAGTCGGTAGAAGGTGAAGAGATAGACTCAGGACTCAGAAGTCCCCTGAAAAAGGTGTCGTGGAGAAGGTGTTCAATGTGACAGAGACACAGAAGTCAGAGAAATGGGAAGACACCCAATCAAGTACTGTATCCTTAAATCCAGGGGGTTAAGAGTTTAGAGGTGAGACAAATTATCTACAGTCTCCAACGCTGCAGAAAGATCAAGTAGAAGGAGAATAGAGGAGTGAGGAAAGCCTTGGAGATGTAGGGGGGTGTTGCTTTCTAAGTGGAGTGCATGGTCAGGAATCCACTTGGGGGAATGCGACTTTCAATGCATAGAAGGGTTGAGTCACAGGGGATCTTCGCCACTTCTGCATGTATACAGTAGAGGTCTGCAATGGGTGCCAACATGCTAAACAAGGGAAGCGTCATTGTGCCCTTGTTTTCAAAAGACTACACATGTTTCTTTTCTAGCAGAGGAAAAGCTTGGAACAGTTTTATATAAAATCAAGCTGTGCGCATGACATCATATACTGTGTACTGGTATGAGGACTCCCAACACTGTGTGAGAGCCTGTAATGGAATTCAGGTTAAGAATATCTGTACAGCATGCCACTTTCCCATGCTGACAATCGACACCTGTGTCTGAATAGGGAAAAGAAGCAAGAAGACACCTGTATTAAGCATCAATCTTCGTTGTCTCAGAGGTAAACCATTCTCCAAATCTACAGAAAAGTATTTTTCTATATAAAGATGTCCCATATGGACCAGGGCACCTGCCTTTCATTCCTTCTTATCTCCATGTCTAATCCAATGGGCTTACCGAGATGTGCTAAACTGGGAACCGTGGATGCATTACAACAGTTGTGTTCAAACCTTTTCATACCAAGCCATTGTTTCATTAACTGTATTGTTTCTGGGTCCCCCACACCTAGGGGTTGACCCCCATAGCGATCCCAAAAGATGTCCATTGGAACAGAGGGTTCTTTTAGAAATATAAGAACATTGTTTAATGCGTATACTTTCTAGTAAAAGGAATCACCTTCATCCTTTTTTACGTTAAAAGCAGTCATCCTGATCCCTTATTAAAGTGTCTGCCCTCTGGACACCTTTCAGGCCCCCCAAGGTAGGCCAGCTCCACAGTTTGAAGATCACCGCTTGTTAGGGAGGATGCTCGAGAATGGCTAATTTCCCTTACCTACTGAGTCCCTCAGCAGCTTTTCTGGATTTCTAGGATTTATTTTTTTCACCTGGTAAGAGTGTGAGCCCTTTTTCCCACTCTTACATGTGGCTAGCTGTGTGTGTTTAACATTTTTGTGTTCATAGACTGTGGAGCCTCACCTACTCCATAGGCATCATCTTTTTACTGTGCGTTGCACAACACCTTCAGTGCAGTGACACAGGGTTGTCTTTTTCAGACTTTCCACTTTAAACTCCATTTTCTGGGACTGACTACTGTCTCCCAGAACATGTAAAGTTGCCATTTACTTTATTAGTCCTTTTCAATCCACAGACTCAGTGCAAACTATCTTACATAGAGTTCTGGAAAGGGTAAATAGTTATCCCTTTTTGTCTGTTTCTCATGGAACACTATTTCGTTCCCTTTTCATTAAGATTTGTCTGGTGGCAGTGGTATCTAGCCTAATTTTCCTACCGCGGTCTAATTAAATAGCCTTAGTACTGTTTTGGGCTATCTTAGTAGCCTCAAATGTAAACCGGCTGGAAAACAATTACTTTTATTTTGTTCCAGCTGGATTTATTCGCCATTTCTTTTTGTAAACTTATTTCTCGTGTTTTACTCTGCGCACCAAACCAGGTTTGGTTCCTTTGTTCGCTGACCTTTGGCGGGCTTCTGCACAGAAGCCCTCCTTAGGCGCCTGAATGTCTGCGGGGGACAGGATGTGAGGGAGGGGTTTGAGACTCCCTGCACAAGTTCTCCTTGGAGACCCATGTCGCACTCTGTGTGTTTGGCTGTGGTGACTGCCCCGCCGGGACAGCCACCCTGCTGTGTGATGGACAGCCAGGCTGTGTGAATGGGGATAACTGCATAAAAAGCAGGTCTCTGGGACTGAGAAGGCAAAGTCACCATTGGAACAAAATAACCAATGAGTAGCTGATGGAAGAGGATCCCTACCACGACTGAACCTCCCGATGAAGCCCTGCTGCGGGTCCGAATCTCCAAACTTGGACGACAGGGAAGATCTGCAAGGAATCTTCTCCCCTTGAGCTGGTGGGATCAACCAGTTCACCAAACTGCAAGCCAGGCCTGCCTACTCTGGTCGAATTTGCTGGGCACAGCTACAGTGAACCGGATAGCCAGGAGGATCAGACCCTGCTTGGGTTTTAAGCAGCGCACCATTTATTTGTTGCTTTGCTCTGCTACTGGTTTCTTCCCTGTGCAGAGGAGGACCCTCCAGTCTTCCTACTTTGTGTCAGTCAGACAGTCGCTTCAGGAACCGTGAGCCTGCAGGACCTGCCAGGAACGTATGCCTCATATACAGCCTTCTTCTGAATTTAAGGTACCGTTCAAATGCGGTCGTTCGTTCCGTCTGACTGCAGTAAAGGTGCTTAACATCTTTTGCCAATCTGAGGGCTTGTCCTTCTCTATTCTTTGAAGTAACTTTTTCATCTGACCAACTTCGTTCTGAACTCTTGGCAAAGACTTAACCGCAAACTACTCTGAACTGTGTGATCCTCTACAAAGACTTTGGTCCATTAGACTTTGACCCTGGCCTCTTGGTTTGATTGCCTCACTGTAGTTATTTTTTCTGGATTGTCCTGCTTACTTACTTGTTGGTGCTGCTCAGCTTTTGTCTAACTTTGTCTTTCCTTCACTTTTAAATCACTGGAGTACCATTTTGCTCACTCTTCATTTTGAGTTTAAACTTGTCCAGAATCTATTGGGTGTGGTGTAGTGTATTAAGTTTGTGATTTTTCAACTGCTTGATAATAGTGAAATGTTTTATAACTGATGTGTAAATAAATGTATATTCTTTTACTCAGAAATCTTGAGTCAGTGTTTGCTTGAACCATAGTAATTGCTGTCCTTTGTGTAACTATTGATACTGCTAACTTTACTCTTGAGATAAGTCTGGCTTCTCAGCCATCATTACCACTTTACTGTGTAGTACATGCTTGTACCAAAGGTGAATGTGTACTGTCACTTGTAGTCTTAATTGTGTGTGGTGTTCCCAAAGGGTACTGCATATGATTCTGCCTAACACTGCCTTATAACATACTTTATAGTTCAATACCAAAATTCACATGGATTTCGTAATGTCTTAAAACACATTTTTTGTATGATTTCATAGAATAGTGTAATGACTTTAATAATGATTAGTTTTAAAAGGAATAATCCCTTATCTGTTACCTACAACCACAACAACACAACCCCAAACTCTGGAACAACAGCCTGATTTTGATCTGACTAACCTGTTTTGCTTAAAATAATCAAGAAATAGAATGTGGTTCCCTAGCACTAAACGCTGGGTAAGTCATCCACAATATTCAACGTACATACAGGCAGTGGTCGAAGTGAGCGGGAGCGGTCGGGAGCGGTGCTCCTCTACTTTTTTAAATTTCGTTTTACAGCTCCTATACTTTTATTTTAAATATAAACCATTCCGGAATGGTTTCGTTTTAAAATGAAAGTGTTGGAAGAAGTTGAAACCTGCACTTTCAGTGCTCTGCACTGAACTTTCCTTAAACAGCATGTGCACGTGTTTGGGGGTTTGTATTGTGTGTGGGAGGGGTGTGGTGATGGGGTTTGTGGGGGCCGGGGGCAGGTCAGCAGGGAGCATAGTTCCACTACTTCTTTTTGTACACTTCGACCACTGCATACAGGCAGCATGTCAACCATCCTCCCTCCCATTCTCTGTCTAATGGTTTCAGTTTTCATCCCAGTTTGCACAACATACATATTTATTCAGATATAAAGGACTTTTTCTAGGAAAAAATGGCTTCTTCTATTAAACGTGGATACTTGAAACAATTGACAATAAACGTTATAATTAATTTTCTGTTTGAAAAGTATATAGGTGCATTGTACACATTTCAAATTGTACCAGAACACTATTGTGTATAATAAGAAAGCAATAGGGTCCTGATATCACACACAAGAATTTCTTAATAGCCTACAATTTGGGCAGAAAGGGTATAGTGATCAAATGCATGACATTACGCAATTGAAATGGATGATGAAGAATCAACAACTTAATTTTAATTGACATTAGGTGCTCACAAAGGTAGAATTTTCCTATTTCTCCACAGATTTATATAAAAATATATTGGTTATTTAAATTGACATTATTTTCTTGGGCCTGAAAGGGAGACAATGATCAGCCTTCATGTTTTACTGTAAGGAGTTTAAAACTCGTTTCAGGATTTGTATTTGCAAACTTTGTTTTTCAAAGGTAATTTGCTATCTGGGAATATGAATTAATTTGTTGGACCTTTTTATTACTTGCTTTGGGATAATTGCACTCACTTTTGGTTTGTTGTTTTAAATGCCCAGTATGGGTAGGCACATCATCCAGCATTGGGCAACTCCACCAGGCACATCTTTCCTTTCAATCTGTTCACCTGCCCCCAAACGCAGGCATTCTGGTTTCATATTGGGAAAGATCTCTGCATTTCATGCCATCTGAAAACGTGTTCGTAAGGAGATTTTCCATCAGCAACATCCAGATGGCACCCCAGTCTGCTTTTCTCCTGTCAGGCAAGCTTTCCTTTGTGCTTTCCTAAATGACCCCCTGGTTTCCTATGTGTTTGATTTTAAATACCCAACAAACTACACCCATGCAGAATCACTTTACACAGCAATTTTGGATTGGATTTGGATCACACGCACGGGTATCCTTATCATTGTTTTGATTGGCATGTTTAATTGTCTTTCTCTTAAGGGTGTCTGTTAGCTATGAGGTATTCGACCCATTAGGAATGGAAAATGAAAATCAATCATTTTATTTCCCTTATAATTCCTGGTATGGGCCTGTGACAATAATAAGAATGATGATATATTGAGATTCACAAGAACATTCAGAATCCAGAGACATCCTTTTTATTTCTGTTTCTGCATGCATAACAGAGTAATTACAATATGGAAATATATTAATAATCAATGTATTTTAATATATCCTTGATATGGAGCTGAGGTTACCCTCCTTGATCTGCTGAATAGAAATCTGTATTTAATGTTTAATTCAGAAAAAAAAACCTTCAAAAACAATAGCCAATAATGTATTATTCCATGTGTCTACTTTACATGCATTATTCATTGCTGATTGCTATTGTATAATTTAGCTTAGAATAATATTGTGCTAGCTTCCGTATAACAATAGAAATGTTGGCTGCCATGGACAGATGTCTATAGCTAGCTCATGTAAAGGAGCAGACATATTCTGCATGAGGTTGTATTGCTCTACCAGGTCAGAGGTCATGGTCTGTTTGATGCCTCTGCTATTTGAACTTGCCATTACAGAAACACCATGCATTAATGAATATCTTACTGTTGTGGCCTGCCTTCTGAATAAACCTGAAAAATATTGGCTTTGAAACCCTGGTCTGGAATTGATGTTCACTTTATTTGTTTGTAATTTACACACACACTCAAGTAAGTACACATGTGGGGGATAAATCACTTTCTTCTGCAGGTGCCTCCCTCTGGAATGGCCTTCCTGTCCCTCTCAGACTTTAGCCTGACTACCTGAAGTTCAGGTAGCAGCTCAAAACATTCATTTTCTCCCCTGCTTTCTCTCCCTCCTTCCCCTGCTGACCTACCTGACTGCTGTGCCAACTGGTTGCTTGGTTACCCTCAGAGTCTCGATGGGTTCCTGGCTCCTCTTGACCGGTCTTGCCTGCACTGCCTGTTGGACACTAGTGGCTGCAACTGTAACCTCTACATTCCCCTGCCTCATTGCACTTACCCAGAGCAGTGCCGTCCTGTCTGCAGTTACTCTGAGCAATGCTGCCCTGTTTGCACTTTCCACTCCCCCCTCTTGCACTTCCCCGGCCCTTCCCCTGCACTTTTCGCTACCGCACTTGCACGATGTGAATGATACAAGCACTAGTAAGATCGTTGTCTTGACCTCCCTCTGCACCGTCCCTTGTCTTGTCGCGCCTAGAAACACATGTGCACAGGTGCATTATAAATGACGTAACATATCATATCTTATATTATTAGCCTCTTTAATGTATCTTTAATGCCTTATTCACAACGATGGATAATGGGGCCTTTGCAATCAGTATGTTGAGCTCTGCATACACATACAATGTATGTGAACCTATGTTCAGCTAGTGTTCACAGTACATAACAGCTACATGATATATTTTGACATATGTAACAGAGATGTGCTATTCACCTTATCTTTATATATGATAACACTTAAATAGTATTCTGTTAGTAAATATAATAAACTTATTGTATCAATTGCATGTATTACTTTGTCTATCATTTCCTTTCAGAAGTACACAGATTAAAATATATCCTTTGTATATGTCATCCTAAATATAGCTACTCCTTTGCCTTAATACATTTTGTTTTTTCAACAAAACATTTGGTCTTATTATATGTGTCATTGACTATGTGATATTTCATTACAAGATAAAATTTTGAGATGACATTATTTAACGGAGAGCATAACATGCAATCGAACAAAACACTCTAAAATAGATGTAGTTGAGCTGTTCAAATAGTGGTGGGAAGAGGATGGTAGAGCTGGTAAAAATTTGAAAGCGGTGATAATGCTAGCCTGGCCTAACTTGTAATGGTAGACCATCCTGAGGTAATGGTCTGTGTGAAGCTATGGTCTTAAAATATATGGAAGGACATTGATAGGTGACATAGCCATCTTGGAAGAGCAGGGGTGAAAATTATCTATTGTGCAGGAAATGCACACCCTGCTCCCCCATATACATTTCAAAACTATAAAAACAAAATGGCCAGTGAGAGAAGCAGGAAACATCCCATTTCTATTTCTATCATGAGGGCCACAGTTGGGAACGAAACTGGAGGAAAGGTGAGAGAGTAAGGGGGAGATGATTGGAGTGGATTGGTGGTGGGGAAGTATATAAGAGTGGTGTTTGAAACAGGAATGTAACATAGTGGGGAAATATTTGGCCAGGAGCAACAAGTGATTGAAGACAGCAGTTCAGTGAAGTGGGGCTGGAGAAAGCATTGGAATGCAGGTGTATCGCTGCATATGTTGTGCACGTTCTCAGGCTTCTGATTGGCTGGCACCACTGCAGCTGCTGCAAATAAAAGATAATAGAGAGGAAGAGGGCCCCATTATTGAATCAGCAGTCATTATCTGGCAATATGTTTTTGAGAAGCAGAGCCTTCAGTCCCTGACTGAAGTGCAGAGGAAAATGGACCAGCCTGATTGATGAAGGTACTTTATGGAAAGCGCCTGATGCATGGCAGAAGAAGACATGTTTTTCCAATTCCTCTTCCGGTGATGTCATTGTCTCTGGTGTCGCCTTGTGATGCTGTCAATGGTGGTGTGGTATGCATCCATCCGAATGGCTATGGCTTTGCAATGAAAGCCAATCTTAAAATGATGCAAGTCTGGAGGGGTAGCTATTTCAATTCTTTGAGGGTGTGGTTGAAATGGCAGAATGTCTTGTTCCCTGTGAAGAGAGGGCTGAGGCATGCTGGACTGATCTCAGGGAAGACAGATGGGAGGCTGGAACACCTGTGTGAAAGACTTTGCCTTGTCCAGGTGTGAGAAGGTCAAGGCTTGAACCATGCTTTAGAAATCGCGATATAAGATTAATTGCTTGATTATTCTGAGGAGTCCTCACTGGTGAATGGCTGTCTGCATTGTCCTGGTGATGTGAGGCTTGATGAAGATGCATGGTCGGTGGTGTATCTCAGACATTGTGCACATGGTGTTAGTTGGACGAGTCTGCTCAGATCCTTTTCTGCCAGTTGTTCCTGGACTGGAGCTTGCTTTGCAGCCGTTCCTAGTGGAATGGTTCCAGGTGGCCTGGTGTTAGGCTTAAGGTGGAACCTCGACACCTGGGAGTGAATGAGGGAGAGGCAGCATCTTAATCTAAACTTGGCATTAGTTCATCTTGATGTTGAGGTCAGCTCATTCCTCGTCGAGACACAGGCTTTGAAAGAGAGGCCTCTCTCCACAATGGACAGCGGGAGCTGGATGGCCACCATGTGAATCATGGTGAAACCTAAAATCATCAAGACATCAGCGGATCTGCTCTTGTGTTGAGGTGTTGGTGAGGAAGACTAATGCTGTTTCAATTGTCTGAAGCTTGCATGAGGCGTCAGGGGTCCAGGCTCGGGTTAGGGCATAGCACTATCTGAGCCGGTGAATGTCAGAAGATGGGGGATCTGGCGGTAGAGATTGAGACCATTTTGTATCAAATACTGCATATGATTTTGGTGGTCCAACTAAACACCCATGTTTCCCTGTTGACCACTAGGCTATACCACATGTTTAGTCCACATGGTTCACTTCTGTTCTTCAGCAGGTTTATGAGCCGGGGGACGGGGGGGTTAGTTGTGAATCGTCATTGACGCAGCGCAAAGAATGGACTGGAACAAGATGGAGTGGTGCTCCTGCAAAAAATGCCTTGCCGGAGCTCTGACCCCAGACCATCCCAGATACTATGTCTCATCGAGCAGACTGCTTTCAGAAGACTGAGCAGGAAGCACATCCTAGTCTTCTGAAAGCAGTATGCTCATTGTAGCATGCAGGTTGCTCCCTAGTCTTCTGCAAGCAGTCTGCTCATTGCTCCCTAGTCCTCTGCAAGCAGTCTGCGTATTGCTCCCTAGTCTTCTGAAAGCAGTCTGCTCATTGTAGCATGCAGGTTGCTCCCTCGTCTTATGCAAGCAGTCTGCTTATTACTCCCTAGTCTTCTGTGAGGAGTCTGCTCATTGCTCCCTAGTCTTCAGCAAGCAGTCTACTCATTGCTCCCTAGTCCTCTGCAAGCAGTCTGCGTATTGCTCCCTAGTCTTCTGAAAGCAGTCTGCTCATTGTAGCATGCAGGTTGCTCCCTCGTCTTATGCAAGCAGTCTGCTTATTACTCCCTAGTCTTCTGTGAGGAGTCTGCTCATTGCTCCCTAGTCTTCAGCAAGCAGTCTACTCATTGCTCCCTAGTCCTCTGCAAGCAGTCTGCGCATTGCTCCCTAGTCTTCTGCAAACAGTCTGCTCATTGTAGCGTGCAGGTTGCTCCATAGTCTTCTGCAAGCAGTCTGTTCAGTGCTCCCTAGTCTTCTGAAAGCAGTCTGCCCATTGTAGTGTGCAGGTTGCTCGTTCTTCAACAAGCTTCCTAACACTCAGTACTAGAGACAGCACATAAACTACCCAAGCCTCACCTACAGTTTTGTAGCTGTCCCATTTGGTCCCAAATGGTATATTTGTCCTGCAATTTACAGACATCGCTTTATTAGGGTGAATATTTCGACCAATCAAAACAGAAGAGTACATTTTCTGCTTAAAAGATTTTCTCACTGAATCACTACAAGACATGTTTAAAATTTAAAATTGTGCACATTATGTTGCTCCCATAATGCTCTTTGCTTTTATGCAAATCGTCAGGAATGGGTTCTTATAGAGATACCATGCCTCATTACGGAGTTGCTGATAAAACCCGCCGGTAGTTGGCGGGTTACCAGAAACGCTGTAACACCCTTACCCCCGCCTCATATCCCAATGCCACCGGGATATCACAAGTGGAGGTAAGGGTTAATCCCCGTTGCCATGGAGTCCCTGAGGACTCCATGGAAATAGGGACATAGAAGCACTGGCACCGTTGCTAATGGAGCCAGTGCTTCCCTGATAACCATGGTGGTAGGGGCCTGATCTGTGGCCCCTACCGGCATAGTTGTAGTATGGCAGTCCAGAAAGGGTGCCAGTAATTTGTGACCGGCAACCTTATTTCCAGACCGCCATACTTATTATAAAGAGACCCACTGTGTTGCGCAAATGTGAGGGGGGGGAGCAACAACCTTGGCCACGCCCCCTACTTCCCAAAGCCCCATCCCTCCTTAGAAGTGAGGGTTCCCCCAATACATGTTTTCCATTTTCAGCACTGTATGGACGTCGAAAGGCCAGGCTCCACGGCTTACACTGGGAGTGCTGATCCAGACATTGGTGATTTTTCAGAGTGGACCACAGAATTAAAGTGCCAGGTCTTTCCGTGGCAACCGTGGCACCCCTCAAGGAAACATCCCCTGCTGCACAGAAATGAGACCCCCTGCGCATTCAGGAACCCGGGCACTGCACCTGTGTCCTGTGTCTTCACACTTTATGAATTCCATCCCTGTGGTGGCTGCCCCTGGGTGCACATAGTGCCCCCGAGAAGGCTTGTTTTACACTAAACAGCGCATTAAAAAACCTCACTCCCCGCTGCCACGAGGAGGAGAGAGAACCAAGAGGAGTCGGCAAATCCCAACACCTCATGTTTGCCTTCTTAAGCACCCCCCTCCTGGTGCGGCAACTCTTCGCTAGCGCCCTTGAGACTGAAGAAACACTCACAGAAATGCAGGCGGTTATTGAAAAACCTCTGATTCCAAGAACGCCGGTGCAGGCAGTGCTCTTTCAGGCTATAATTGTCGAAACTGTAGCAAATTGTTAGTCAGATGTTTATGCTTTTAAGCTGTGATGTGTGTAATTGTGCGAACTCTTTACAAGATTCAAGGCAGCAGGATCACAGGGCTGTTAATGGTTGTTATTAATTCGTGTACAGTGTTCCGACACACGGCCGGGCCTGCTGTGCGTCTTCAAAGAATACATGAGCGCACACGCGATGCGGCCGCTATTTGCAGTGTGACGGTGGCAGCGGTGGCACGTTGGCACTGATGCCTCTGACTGCCCCCCAGCCCTCCAGCATATCCAAGAGGAAAGGTTAGCAACTATCAAAGATGCACGCTTCACTGGCACACTGCTTACTATCACTCATAAGGCAAAACAAGGGCTGTCTACGTTTCCTCGCCTCACTTTAGGTAGCGTGGCTGAACAGCAAGGCACTGCTCTGCAGGAGTGGTGAGGCAAACAAGAGGCACGCTGGCGTGAAGACAAATGCATACGATGCCGAAGCTGCCTGCTTAAAAATAAATACCAACTCTATAAAAAACTACGCACACCACAAATCCACTTGATATTTGAAGTGTTCTTGCCAAACAACTCTTCATATGACCCAAAACGGACGTTTCTTTCATCTACACGTGCGCCTTGAAAGGCATTTGGAAATCAGTTCTCTTAGCGCTTAAACCTTGCAGTTCGGACGGAGGCGCTGCCATCTTATTACTGGTTCTAACCTGCAAATAAGCAGTTGTTTTTTGTCAGGTCTCCCGGCTACCACTCTTCATGGGGTGGCATGCAGAAAGGCATCCCAGCACACAGTGATCTCGAAGCACTTGGGGAGGACTTCTTGGTGCTTTCCCACTGTGGCTCTTCATCCATAGACCTCAGGTGCCAGCTTACAGACATTTTGCTCTGGTGCAAGTGCAAAGTTTGCACGCTATTAGCACTAGGGCAAAGTTTGCCCTACTTTTAAAAACGTTGTTAAACATTAAAAATCATTGCACCTCGACAAGTGCAGTTTGGCATATTAAAAGGACCAGGGCAAAAATTGCCCCAGTGCAAAAAAGATGCATTTTCACTACATTTTTTGCACCACGCCAATGTTTGCCCTAGTGCTAATGTAGAATGGCATTAGCTCAAGGGCAAACTTTGACCTGATGCATCAAAAATTTTGCACAGCCTACAGGCGCCGTCCTCTGCTGTCATGTTCAGCTGGAATGTGACAGCCACGGGTACATCAAATCATCTAAAGAAGGGGCAAGGTGACACCTTCCTCCGTCCATGGGCAGCCTAATTAAAATATCAAAGGCTCCATGGATCTGCCTTCTATTGTCTAAACTGCTAGTGGCAGAGCATACTAATAGGAGATAATTGGAACAGGAGGCCAGTATCAGGCTTGATCACAGAATGGACAAGAGGAAGGCAAGACTAATACCTCTTCGATATGCAACATGTCAGCTTCAAATGTAGTTCTGAACCCTCTGTATGAAGGACATTGAATGGCATGTCTGGGTCCACTATTTACCTTAGGCAACCCCTGCAGAGCGGACCCCTTTCAGAGGGACGAAGTATGTGATTTGAGGGAGACAGAAGTCTGTTCTCACAACATACTTCAAGGGAGACCTGCACTTTAATCAAGAGTACAGAGAACTCAGTTAACCAGAGAGACACTTTGATCTACAACAGACAGGAAGATGGGTGGGACTTAGGAGTACATGTTGTCACCTCTCACCTTTCCTGTTGTAAAGCACTCTGGTCCTGACCTCAGGCGTAACAGAAGATTGTTTGAACTGGATACCCCAGCCCCTTTGATGAGTAGCAATTACCCTGGAGATGGATGGGGATACAGATTTTATTCATACATCAATAACAGAGACAACTCAGGTAGTTGGCAAAAAAAAGACTATTTTAACATCAAGTAGCTAAAACAGGGAGCATAACAAACATCAACGAATTTCCTCGGTCCTCTTACTCATACATTCTTAGTTAAAATTGAGATTTTATAAGGAAAACTCATCATCAATGATGTTCACCTACAGATGTACTAACGTCATCCTCCGTGGCAAACTACAAAAACGTATGAATATGTGTAATTGGCTCAGAGTGAATATCTAAGTATACGATCCATACTAGTCTAAAAAAGTGTGAATATGTGATTGGTTACTTAACATCACGTGGGGCAACTAAACCCTCTCCTAAAAATGACTACTACGAACATCACTAAATACACAACGTCCCATTGGTTTACACAACTATAGGACCCCTAAATACACGGTCCTCTACGATTGGTTGGCACTCTAACCTCCGTCAGTACTTTTCCATCTATGTCTAACAGCATGCAGGCTGGCAATCCAGGTGCTGGTGAGTTCGCCTTAACCATTGCTTCACACCAATTAGTATATCAATCCACCATCTCCTCAGTGGTCTACTGTCAATATGGCCTTTGAAGCTCGGCCTTGAGAGTGTTCTTAGCTCTGAGAAATTCCGGGAGTGAGAAGCACGGTGTGCCCTTGTGCGTAGGTGTGACCATTTCATTCGTCCAACTTCATGCTTCCCTGTAACTGGAGACCATGGAATCGGGCCTTTGCTTGCATTTAATACTATTTTTTTAATAAACCTCTGATGTTGTCCTTGTTCATGCCTTCTGAACAGGAGTTTTGTTCTTTCACATGATTTGTATCCATTGTCAGTTCACTCCAGTTTGATAAGACCTTGGCTTCTTGGCTCATCCAGCCTCGTCTGTTGAGATTTACATTGTAATTCAATTTGCTTTTTCACTGCGACGCATGAGAAATTAGGCCTTCTTGCTATTGTCCAGCACTGCTATAATGCGTAGTGGAAACATCCATCCTTTACTTGTCCATAGGTTAATATGCATATATTGGCGCTTGACGCATTCTAAATCTATTTACAATAAGCTAGCCTCACGATTACTTTGTCGACTTGCGTTTCTTTTGCATCTGTACATGTACAAAATTATGTATAAAATGATTCAAGGGGCCTCATTATAAACTCTGTGTTGCGCTCCCGGGTGCCTTTCATTCTGCCAGGTCTGACCTGGCAGAATGAAAGGAACCCGCAAGCACTGCATGCCTGTAGCACAGACACCATTCTGGCCACTGCCGGTGCTGCAGGCATCCCTATTCCCATTGAACTCTATGGGGCTGAAATGGGAATGGGGATCACCCGATTCCAGCATTCGCGAAAGGGCAATTACCGGGTTTGGGGGGGGGGGGCGGAGTACCTCGGTAATTGCCCATTCTCGGGTGCTGGACTTTCTTGCAAGTTTGGAGGTAGCCTTGCCGGTTTTTCCAGCAAAGCTATCTCCAACCTAGTACGGAGGCCCAATGTCTTCATCTGTTTCTTTGGAATAAGCTTCTTCACCTTGATCCCAAGATGTCACTTATCCTTGATACTTTCTTGATGCCTTATAGAATATCTGAATTTGCGGGTCTCTGCCTCTCTTCTATGTACGTCATCTCAGCTCTGTGTGATGTATACTCGCGATGGTTAGTGACGTTACCATTCTTCCTTGCCTTTTATTGGCTCTGCTTCTTCCGGGATTTCATTCAAATGACCATCATATTTTCTTGTATGCAGGTATGGTTTTCTCAATGGGAACCTTGCCTCCAGGAGTCTCTTTGCTGTCTGTATTTTCACTGGTAATGCACAGTGGTGTTGGTTCAACTATTCTGTGTATGTCACATATTCTGGTTTCCAGCATACAGGTAAAAGGACCGAAATGGTTGAGGTGGGGGTACTTGGCTCCTCCTCTACATGTTGGTAGGGACCCATGATTGGTTCGTCAGTGAAGGCTTAGCCTGCACCACACACTGGGGTCCCTTTGACTTTAGCTGAACCTCTTAATTAGGAGATCACCTGATTACTTTGAAAGGAGTAAGAAGCAGGACTCATTTGGGCCCGAGCTGAAGGTAAACGTCTGCCTTACAGCTTCTGCCAGTGAAGGAAGGCCTGGATTTCCAAGAGGGAAGCAAGGTCCCTTCCCTAAACATCTCCCAGGGATCAAAGGGAGATACAGGACTCAGCGGATCCGTTCAGTAGCTACAGAGCTGGTACCCAGGCAGCACACAGCATGCCCTGTTTGGTTCATCCAGCAAACTTCCTAGGTGGGAAGTGCCAGAGAGTCTCAAAACAAACTGCAAGGCCCTTTTGATTGTGAACATGAACACTCTCCTCAGCTTTGGGCTGTCTGCCTTAAGGGATGACACAAACCCTGCAAAGAAGCTAGCATGAGTGCCACAAGAAGCATAAACCAGCGTCCATCTACTAAGAACATTTTCGAGGCAGTTGATCTCTCAAACCGCGATCGGCTGCGCTGTTGCCTGTTGTCATGCTGCAGTCAATAAAGCCATCCAAGATGCCTCTACCAGCGTTCCAGATCCACCGACAAGCACATAGATAACGATTCTTGACCCCGAGCTGCTGTGTAGGTCAGCCAGAAGGCGTCTGTCCAGCCTTGCTTACCGAACTGCCTGTCGGATGATACCCGCAGCTGTCATCCGTCTTGAACTCTGTTGGTGGAGCTGCAAAGCATCCTGGAACCAACTTGACGCTGTCGAGCATCAAGATCATATCAAGCACGAGGTATATGGTAGTTCTGTCCCCCTCGTCCTAATGACATTTATGACCCCCTGTTACCTTGGTGCTGAAACCAAATAACCTTGAATAGTTAAGACTGAATGTTTTACCAACCACCCTCCTGACAGTATCCATAGCGCATCCCTTTCCTTCGTGAAACTGTCTGTCCCCTGTGTTGCTTTACAGGGTGGGTTGTATTTTGTAGTGCGCTAGAACTGCCTGTTGTAATAATAATGAAGTAGATTTTTGTATGCAACCTTGACTGGACAGTCCCTTTTATCACTGGTTAATAATTGTTTTTTCGCAGTGTTGCAACTAACTAACGATATACGACCTTGGACGGAGATAAGCCTGCCATTTTGTCTATCTTACAAAATTGGATAAGGAGGTTTATAATTTACTTGTGTTTCAATCTGTTCAGATCCCTCTGGTGTAGTATAGGTGTAGGGCTGATTGATGGTTCAGAATCCGATATTCATCCCTGGACCACTGGTGCCCTGGAAGTTGATTTGTCACATTGGTGGCAAGCGGTCACATCAGTTGGAGCCTTGCGCACAGCTTAGTCACCTAACGATAACATTTCTGTTGCAGGCAACGTTTAGTCACTACTAGGTATTAGTAATTTTTTTTTATTTTTATTGTTGAATTTAATCAAAATAGATTTTTTTACAACATCTTCAGTCTAGTTTCATAGTAAGTTAATCAAAATGGAACGTATCTCTTAAAGGGTTGAAGAGAAGATAAAAGAAGGTTAAGAGTGGCCTAAGAAGTCTCATCGTTCTTAGATTCCAGTTTTGCCATTAATTGTTGCAAAATATTAAAAGTCGCTATTTGCCAAGAGGTTCTTCTGTCCCCACTGATTATTCTTGCCCACCAGATTTCTTCTTCTGTCGTTGACGAGTGTCTAAGTAAGTATTTCATATATGGGAGCCTAATAACCACTGTGTCGGGACAGGACAGTAGGAGATGACGGATTGTCTCCTTTTCCATGCTACAAAATCTGCATTTGTTGGTCGACGAAAGTCCTCTGATTTGGCGTATTTCGTTTGTGTCAAAAAGATTCAATCTAGCTCTCATTATGGTGTTTCGTGCTGCTCGACTACGGACAATTAGTAATAGTCATGGCAAAGGCAGGACCAAAATGTCCTGCACGTCCTATGTCAAGAGAGAGGACTTCCCCACAGCACTAAGGTTAATGAACCCTGAATTGCTGACTATCCTCCAAGCTTGGGTAGAAGTGAGGGAGGTTGGGGAGAAAACCCCAGGGTACGGGCTTGGCCCTGTTTGTCTGAATGGACAAGCCCTTCCACAGGGGGGACATGACCAGGACGACCGCATGAGCAGTGTTTCTCGCCAATCATCCCATCGGGGGGCAAGTGTTGTTTCTCAACACCCGAGAGTGTCAGTGAAGACAGGGGCTAGTGCGGCATTCCACAGATCCCAGGAAGCAGCACAGTCTCTAAGTTGCCCATTAATTGGTCTGGCTGTTAGTGAGGTAGTGGAGATTAGTTCTAGCGGGACAGAAACATGGAACAAGATTACCATAGAGTTGTGCAAGCTGCCGCTTGAAGAACAGTGGAATGCCAACAGATCCACCTCTAGCAGCTGTAGTGGCTTAAGACAGAGGGGCCGGGCGGCACATCCCCAAAGACGAAGTACAGGCTTATGAAGTGGGGAAGGATATGTTTGACTGGTTTGAAGTGCTTGAGCTGGATTTTCAGCAACAGGAGGTGGACGAGGTACTGTGGGGTGCAGTCCGGATGAGTCGCTTACCAATCTCAGCGGTTGATGCAATTCTTCAGTTAACTCCTGAGGAAAGGCTCGTTAATGAGAGCATGAAGGCAGCCCTCCTAAAGAAGTTCGGTAAAACCTGAGATCAGTAGCCGTTCACACACTTGCCTTTGAAATATCTGAGCAGGTGGGTGGCTGGAACAAAGTTGACACATTTAAAGGGATGTACAATTTGATTGCGTGTGAGCAAGAATTGAACAATTGTGAGTTTGACTTATTTTTTAAAAAATGTATTAAAAAGATATAGTTTCATCACAAAACTTTCCATTTGTCCTTTATCATAAACTGTTTTACATTTCAACGAAAATAACGTAAAAAGGGAAGAAATAACAAAGCAACAATACACAATTCAAATTGGAGAGGAAGGAGACAGAATAGTCAAGGGCAAATATCCGCAATTCTAATATCCTTGTATCCTATGTAACTTCTTTCTACATGCTAGATAGGGGGCTTTGCCCAACAGAGAAGGAATTTTTACCAAGTTCTCTGTATATTGATTTCCAGTTATATTGTTCCAGAATTGGATGATAGTAATAATCACATTTTTATTTACTCCTGCCAGCAGTTGAACCCATCGGTCGAGCAGGTCTCCAGATGGACCTGGGTTCGTGATCATGC
The DNA here is from genome assembly GCF_040938575.1 of Ambystoma mexicanum. NCBI lineage: Eukaryota > Metazoa > Chordata > Amphibia > Caudata > Ambystomatidae > Ambystoma > Ambystoma mexicanum. The sequence continues at coordinate 1,513,523,993 of NC_090922.1, forward strand.
CTCTAAAAAGATGTATTTTTTCGATTAGTTTGGGACATTCCATTATGATGTGAAATAATGTCTCAACTGTTTCTTCTTGTTCACAAAATTGACAGCAGAAGGCTGATGAGTTGGGTAATTGTCTTGATATTACAAGTGATTCATGCGTGGGTAGAAGATTGAGGTGGAATCTAAATAATTGATCTCTGCTGTTACGATCTGGGAAAAGAGATAAATATGAAGGTAACTGATTAATCGGTCTAATGTCCTGCTCGCAGATAATATTCATTTTATAATTGTTCTTGCTGTTTATGGTGTTTATCCAGTCATTCTGTAGGAGACATTTCTTGCTATTTGTGGGTGATTAATGAGTGCCTCCAAGGTTATCTCATTCGCTCTCATTTTTTGTTCTATCGCAAGTTTCCACAGATTAAGCACTGTCTCCGCTGTCATGTTCTCTCTATGGTGGAGTATCTCAATAGCTGGGATTTCATAAGTGTTGGACATGTTCCTATATAAGTCTTGTTGCTTCCATATAACTATGGATTTGAGTGATTGAGTTTGACCTGCACTAGCATCTTGTGAACAAGACCATCACTGGCCCCAGGGATGTTGGAAATGCTGCTGACAGGTTTGTGAGTACAAGAGTCTAGGAAAAGGCTCAGATGAGCACACCCAATCCAGATGAGAAACCGGCAGACAAAAAAGTAAACAATGATGGGAAGGACACAGGGCCAACCCAATCCTATTCAAAGTCACGTTCCCAAAAGAACAAAGGGAAATCCCAAAACTCTAATTCAGCCGTGCATACCGAAAAGAAGAGCGCAGGCACCCCTAAGACTGGGACACCTGCGTTCTCACCTCCCAAAGTGTGTTTCATGTGTACAGAGCTGGGCCATAGGAAAGGGGATCCTGCTTGCAAGGGCTTAACCAAGCAAGCCATAGCGAATATTGGACTTGTGTAAGAGGCCATCATTAGTGTGCGTCTCTTAGAGGAGGACTTCCCAATAGTCCAGGGAGTGGCCGAATATGGATTGGTTACACTGAGTGGGAACGGTATCGAATCTCCAGAAGAGACTGCAGTTCCCAATAATACTCAACTCTATCTAAAACGTGTATCTCAATGGACACAAAACTACTGCGGTCTGAGACACTGCGGCAAGCATCACTACTGTTCCACGTCAGTGGGTACAGCCAGGCCAGTATGTTGATGGGCCTAATTTGTGCGTCAGTGGGTTAACGGAAAGAAGTGCCCCTTGGCGATAGTAGAGTTCAGCTGATGAGGTGAAACATCCCAGCACTGTGTAGCAGTGAGAGACTCTATGCCTGTCCCATGTCTATTGGGTAATGATCTTCCTGATCCCAAGTCACAGCAGCTACCCAATGGAGGGCAAAAGAGAGCGCCAGATTGGACACTCTGAGAGGATGAAGTCTTAAAGTGTTTCCAGAGGGCTTGTTGGAAGGACCAGTGTGGCCGGTAGCCACTAGTCCAGTTCCACAGACTACCGAGTGGCCTACTCCTGGGGGAGAGGGGCTTGTAGCCACTGAGGACCCTTCTATGGTAGCAGGGGACTCAGTGACTTCGGAGTTTCCGGGCGCAGCGCAGGAACCTGCGGTGGAGGATCAGGTGGGCGCAGATCTGAAGGGCAAGTCAGGTGGTGCCCTCAAAGGCCCCCTTAACTCCACAACCCATGGTTGGGCAGCATTTCGAGAGTTAGGCATTGATATTATGGGTCCTTTGGATCTTCAAACCAGCTAAGCGAATGTCTTGGTGGTGGTAGACCATGCCACAAGATATCCTGAGGCTGTCCCTCTGAGGAGCATCAAAGCCCCCATGGTTGGAAAAGCTCTGATTGGGTTATTCTCCCATGTTGGATTCCCCAAGGAAGTCGTTTCTGACAGGGGATCAAACTTCATATCAACGTATATGTTGTTTATGTTTATTGCTTATGACGTGCCACAGCCTGCAAGCATCAGGCATCAGGGCGCACAAACAACACAGTACAAAGTCCAAAAATGCAGAAAAATATATACAAGTATATGAAGGCTATATGGGAAGATGCGGAGTCACCTACCAGTTCTCTACATCCTTCCATCCACAAACCAATGGGCCTGTTGAGAGGTTCAACAAGACCCCAAAAGGCATGATAGGTGGCTTGGAAGAGCACATGAGGAGAAAATGGGAAATGTTCCTGCCTTGCCTTCTGTTCACCGACACTGAGGTGCCACAGAACTGAGTAGGGTTTAGCCTCTTTGAGCTTCTGTTTCGACATCCTGTACGGGGTCCCCTCACTCCGCGAAGGAGTCATGGGAAAGTAAACCCTCATCCCCTGCACGAAATGTGGTGTTCTATACACTCAGCCTTTAGTTTAGAATGGCAAAGTACATGGAACTCGTACGGCCAGAAGGCCACAGTGACATTCTATTCTCCCGGCCAGTGGGTGAGGATTATGGAGCCTGTCAAACCCAGTGCCCTTTAGGACAAGAGGACAGGGCCTTACTGTGTGCTGGAAAAGGTCAGTGATGTGAATTATATCCTTGACGTGAAAGGACCTAAACAGATGTGCAGGGTCTTTCACATCAACCGGCTAAAACGCCATTATAGCCGGAATTACTTGGTCATGGTGCTAGTGACTGAAGTTGAGACTGAGGAGGAGACCAATCCCTGCCACTGGCTCCAAAAGCAACACCAACTGTCCATTTGCTCCAAGAAAAGGGCCTACGTCCAGGCTCACGTCTCTGGTGCATCCAACAACACGGCTAAACTTTTAGAAACTGCAAAGACCTAGCCAACCCTTCAGCAATCTCCACCTCCCCTCTTCTCTCCCAGGCCTTTGCAATGCACTGGTCACACACTTCACTGCAAAAACTCAGGACATCCTGAGCACCCTTGCTTCCCTTTCCTCCTCACCTTACCCCAACCTCCTGTCACCTCAGGCATCCCATCCCCCCTCTGCGTCTCTCTCCTCCTTATCTCTTATCACATCCAACTAGGGCCCTAGAGTCGTCCGCTCTATGAAGATCTCCTCCAAACAGGTCTCCGCCTGTTCGTCCAGAACAATTAAGGACAATTTTGGCACTCTTGCCCCTGCATTTGCTTGTTTCTGCAATTACTTTTTTGCTTAAGGATCTTTCCCCTCTTCCCTCATGCCCTCTCTTGTGCGCCCCCTCCTGTAAAAATATTCTGCAGACCTGGATGCCACTTGCGTGCCTCACTTTGCACCCTGGGATGTCTCATTAAACACCCTTACACAATCTGCCTCTTGCATGCTTCTCGCTTCTTCCCTGGATGTCACTTGCACGCATCTCTACACTCCCTGGGATGTCTTTTTCATCCCTCCCTCCTCTGCACACCTCTTGCACGCTTCTCGCTTCTTCCCTGGATGTCACTTGCATCTCTCTCTACACTCCCTGGGATGTCTCTTTCATCCACGCTCCTCTGCACATCTCTTGCTTGCTGCTTGCTTCTTCCCTGGATGTCAACAGCATCCCTCTCTACACTCTCTGCGATGTCTCTTCCATCCCTCCCTCCTCTGTGCACCTCTTGCATGCTTCTCGCTTCTTCCCTGGATGTCACTTGCCTCTTTCTCTACACTCCCTGGGATGTCTCTTTCATCCCTCCCTTCTCTGCACACCTCTGGCATGCTTCTCGCTTCTTCCCTGAATGTCACTTGCATCTTTCTCTACACTCCGTGGGATGTCTCTTTCATCCCTCTTTTCTCTGCACACGTTTTGTATGTTTCTCGCCTCTTCCCTAGATGTCACCTGCGTGTCTCTATACACTCCCTGGGACGTCTCTTTCTTCCCTCCCTCCTATGTACACCTCTTGCATGCTTCTCGCCTCTTCCCTGGATGTCACTTGCTACACTCCCTGGGATGTCTCGTTTATCCCTCCCTCCTCTGTACACCACTGGCATGCTTCTCGCTTCTTCCCTGGATGTCACTTGCTACACTCCCTGGGATGTCTCTTTCATCCCTCCCTCTTCTCTACACCTCTTGCATGCTTTTAGCCTCTTCCCTGGATGTCACTCGCTACTCTGCATGGGATGTCTCTTTCATCCCTCCCTCCTCTGTACACCTCTTGCATGCTTCTCGCCTCTTCCCTGGATGTCACTTGCTACACTCCCTGGGATGTCTCGTTCATCCCTTCCTCCTCTGTACACCACTGGCATGCTTCTCGCTTCTTCCCTGGATGTCACTTGCACGCCTCTCTACACTCCCTGGGAAGCCACTTTCATCCCTCCCTCCTCTGTGCACCCCTTGCATGCTTCTCGGTTCTTTCCTGGATATCACTCGCTACACTCCCTGGGATGTCTCTTTCATCCCTCCCTCTTCTCTACACCTCTTGCATGCTTTTAGCCTCTACCCTGGATGTCACTCGCTACTCTCCATGGGATGTCTCTTTCATCCCTCCCTCCTCTGTACACCTCTTGCATGCTTCTCGCCTGTTTCGTGGATATCACTCGCTACACTCCCGGGGATGTCTCTTTCATCCCTCCCTCTTCTCTACACCTCTCTCATGCTTCTCTCTTCTTGCCTGGATGTCACTTGCTACACTCTCTGGGATGTTTATTTCATCCCTCCCTCCTCTATACACCTCTTGCATGCTTGTCGCTTCTTCCCTGGGTGTCACTTGCTACACTCTCTGGGATGTCTCTTTCATCCCTCCTCCTCTGTACACCTCTTGCATGCTTCTCGCCTCTTCCCTGTATGTCACTTGCTACTCTCCATGGGATGTCTCTATCATCCCTCCCTCCTCTGTACACCTCTTACATGCTTCTCTCTTCTTCCCTGGATGTAACTTGCTACACTCTCTGGGATGTTTATTTCATCCCTCCCTCCTCTATACACCTCTTGCATGCTTGTCGCTTCTTCCCTGGGTGTCACTTGCTACACTCTCTGGGATGTCTCTTTCATCCCTCCTCCTCTGTACACCTCTTGCATGCTTCTCGCCTGTTCCCTGGATGTCACTCGCTACACTTCCGAGGATGTCTCATTCATCCTCCCTCCTCTGTACTCCGCTTGCATGCTTCTCGCCTCTTCCCTGGATGTCACTTGCACGCCTCTCTACACTCCCTGGGATGTCTCTTTCATCCCTCCCTCCTCTGTTCACCTCTTGAATGTTTCTCGCCTCTTCCCTGGATGTCACTTGCATGCTTCTCTACACTCCCTGCGATGTCCCTGTCATCCCTCCCTCCTCTGTACACCACTGGCATGCTTCTCGTATTTTCGCTGGATGTCACTTGCATGCCTCTCTACACTTCCGAGGATGTCTCATTCATCCTCCCTCCTCTGTACACCTCGTGCATGCTTCTCGCCTCTTCCGTGGATGTCACTTGCACGCCTCTCTACACTCCCTGGTGTGTCTCTTTCATCCCTCCCTCCTCTGTACACCTCTTGCATGTTTCTCGCCTCTTCCCTGGATGTCACTTGCATCTCTCGCTACACTCCCTAGATTGTCTCTTTCATCCCTCCCTTCTCTGTACACTTCATGCATGCTTCTCGCTTCTTCCCTGGATGTCACTTGTACGCCTCTCTACACTCCCTGGGATGTCTCTTTCATCGCTGCCTCCTCTGTACACCGGTTGCATGCTTCTCGCCTCTTCCCTGGATGTCACTCGCTACACTCCCTGGGATGTTTCTTCCATCCCTCCCTCCTCTGTACACCTCATGCATGCTTCTCGCTTCTTCCCTGGATGTCACTTGTACGCCTCTCTACACTCACTGGGCTGTCTCTTTCATCCCTCCCTCCTCTGTACACTTCTTGCCTGTTCCTCGCATCTTCCCCGGATGTCACTCGCTACACTCCCTGTGATGTCTCGTTCACCTCTCCCTCCTCTGTGCACCGTTTGCATGCCACTCTGTTCTCCCCTGGATGTCACTTGCACGCCTCTCTTCTCTCCACACGATGCCTCTCACACGGATGCCCCCTTCAGCCCTCTTGTTTCCTGCCATGCAGTGAGAGCTGCCCCAGCCTGGACCCACAGCAGTTCATATTCTGTGCAGGTTCCTGCCGGGCCTTTGCTGTCTGCTCTGCATCGCTGCCCCTGCGTGAGGCTCTGGCAGCTTCCTCTGTACCTGTGACAGCTCTTAGTTTTGTGGAGACATGTTTAATTAAACCTGTGCTCTTCTATCAGCAAAGTGCAGATACCGAGTCCAGCGAGGAAGAGGGGTGGCATTTCACAGCAAGGAAGCAACATCCTCCCAGTGCCGTCCCTCCCTCCACCCTCCCTTCCTTCCTTCCTCCCTCCCTCCCTCCCTCTCTCCCTCCCTTCCTCCCTTCCTTCCTTCCTTCCTTCCTTCCTTCCTCCCTCCTTTCCTTCCTTCCTTCCTTCCTCCCTCCCTCCCTCCCTCCCTCCCCCTCCCTCCCTCCCTCCCTCCCTCCCTCCCTCCCTCCCTTCCTTCCTTCCTTCCTTCCTTCCTTCCTTCCTTCCTTCCTTCCTTCCTTCCTTCCTTCCTTCCTTCCTTCCTTCCTTCCTTCCTTCCTTCCTTCCTTCCTTCCTTCCTTCCTTCCTTCCTTCCTTCCTTCCTTCCTTCCTTCCTTCCTTCCTTCCTTCCTTCCTTCCTTCCTTCCTTCCTTCCTTCCTTCCTTCCTTCCTTCCTTCCTTCCTTCCTTCCTTGCTTCCTTACTCCCTCCCTCCCCCCTCCTCCCTTTCCCCCTACCCCCCCTACATCCTGGAGTCGCCTGCTGAAGAGATGCAGTCTATTTTGACCTGAAAATAATAGAAAGGTTGTGTGATACAGGTGAAAGTGTTCATCTCTGTAACCTTTTGGTAGAAGATCTGAGCTAATTTCTACCAAATTGCTAAGGCCTAAAGTGCAGGTACATATGGCCCTCAAGTGCCAGAAGGGGGTCTCCGAGAAGTTGAGGATGTAAAAAACAGGGTCTCTATCTAGAGAGTGAACTACCAGCAGGGCACAGTAGGGGCAATTGATGCCCAACAACTGTGAGTGACTGAGAATGCAGAAAATATCCGCTAAGGGATCCCTGGTTTGTGGATGTTGCGAATTAACTTCCGGGGCACCAGTGTTCCAGGGATGAATATTGTTTTCTAAACCATCAATCAGTCTCACACCTCTAGTACACCAGAAGGGATCCCAACCGATTGGAAAAACAAGCAAATTATAAACCCCCTTGTCCAATGTTGGTAACATGGACAGAACGGCAGGCTCATTACCTCGTTGGTTAGTTGCAACACAGCAAAATACAATTATTACCCAATGATAAAAGGGACAGTCCAGTCAAGGTTGTATACAAATATCTATATTTTAATTATTACAATAGACAGTTCTAGCACGCTACAAAATGCAATACACCCTGTAACGGAATGCAGAGGACAGACAGTTTCAAGATAGAAAAGGGATACAATCTGGATATTGACAGGATGGTACTCGGTTAAGTAATGTATTGCAATAGTTCAAGGATACTTGGTTTCATCACAAAGGGAGCAATGTGTCGTAAAACGTCACTAGGCACCTTCGGAGAAGGACCAAGGGGAAAGAACCACTATGTACCTTCTGCTTGTAGAAGTTCTTTGTGCCCGACAGTGCAGAGTCGTTTTCAGGGCTTTTGCAGGTTTTGCAACAGAGTTCAAGATGGGAGACAGCTGTGGGTATCAGGTGACAGGAAGTTTGGTGAGCGAGGATGAATGGATGGCAGCAGGCTGGCCTACACGGCAGCTCGGGTTCAGGAATCATTGTCTCAGTGTTGGTGGTGGGTCTGGAGCACTGGTCAAGACATCTCGGACAGCGTGAGTAACTGTAGCGTGAAAACAGTAAGCTGTGCAGTTGGTTGCAGCTCAAGTGGCTCGCCTGACCCGAAAATGTCCTTTAAGGTGAACGCTGGCTGATGCTTCTCAGTGCTCTCCTCCAAGCTTGTTTGCTTGTATCGTGTCGTCCTTTAAGACGGACAGCCCAAAGCTGAGGAGAGTGTTGCAGGCAACAGCCTTCTCCTTGGTTTGGTTCAGAGACTCTCTGGCCCTTCCCACCTAGGAAGCTTGCTTGCAGAGCCTATCAGGGCACTCTGGTTGCTGACTGGGTACCGGTTCTGGGGCTGCTGGAGGATGCTCTGGATTCGGTATCTCTCTATGTTCCCTGGCAGAAGTTTAGAGGAGGGATCTTTCTTCCCTCTTGGAGTTCCTGGCCTTCCTTCACTGGTGGAAGTTAAAAGGCTGACTGTCCCTTCAGCCAGTGTCTCAATGAGTTCTTCTTGCTACTCCTGACATAGTGTTCAGATGATCTGTCAAAAGAGGGGCTCAACCCTCTTTTAAAGCCAAACGGGCCCCAGTCTACCTTAATGAACCAATCCTGGGTCCCCACCAACACTCTTCTGTTATGCGTAAGGTCATAACCAGAGTGCTTTGCAACAGGAAAGGTAAGGGGATGAACACATGTACTACTAAACCCCACCCATCTTCCTGCCTGTTGTGGATCAAAGGGTCTCTTCAGTTAAATGAACTCTCTGTGGTTCCTGATTAAAGCCAGGTCTTGCTTGAAGTTGTGGCGAGAACAGACTTTCTGTCTCCTCTTTCTGAGCTTCTGAGATCTCGGAAAGAAAAGTGGGCACACATTTGAAGCATTCACACACTTGTCATTGAAATATTTGAGCAGGTGGGTGGCTGTTAACAAAGTTGACACATTTAAAGGGATTTAATTTGATTGTGTGTGATCATGCATTGAAGAATTGTGAGGTTGACCTACACCAGAATCTTGTGGACAAGTTTATCACAGCCCTGAGGGAGCTTGAAAAGGCTTCCAACATGTTTGTGAGTACTCGAGCCCAGAAAAAGGCTCAGGCGAGCACTCCCAAACCACAAGAGCAATCTTCTCACAAAAATAAACAAGGATGGGAAGGACACAGGTCCAACCTAATCCTCTTCGAAGTCAGGTACCCAAAAGAATGAAGGGAAATCGCAAAGCTTTAGTCCAGCTGTACAAACTGAAAAGAAGAGTGCAGGCACCCCTAACACTGGGACCCCTGAGTTCTCACAAACCAAAAGTTGTTTCGTGTGTAAGGAGCTGGGCCATACGAAAGGGGATCCTGCTGGGAAGGACATAACCAAGCAAGCCATAGTGAATGTTGGTCTACCGGTTCTCTACATGCTTCCATCCACAAACCAATGGGCTTGTTGAGCGGTTCAACAAGACCCTGAAAGGCTTGATAGGTTGCTTGGAAGAGCACCTGAGGAGAAAATGGGATATTCTCCTGCCATGCCTTCAACTTGTACGAGGACCCCTCAGTCTAGTGAAAGAGGGTTGGGAAAGCAACCCCTCATGCCCTAGAGAAGATGTGGTGGTATATGTACCTGGCCAGCGGTCTAGAATGGTAAAATAAATGGAAAAGTCGAAAAAGAACCTAATGGCCAGTCAGGAGCTGATGAAGCACTGACATGATCAGAAGGCCACAGTGAAAGTCTATTCTCGAGGCCAGTGAGTGTGGATTATGGAGCCTGTCAAAACCCAGTGCCTTTCGGGACAAGTGGACTGGCCCTTGCTGTGTGCTGGAAAAGGTCAGTGAGGGGAATTATCTCATGACATGAAAGGACCTAAACAGATGTGCAGGGTCTTTCACGTCAACTGGCTAAAACCCCATTATAGCAGGAATGACTTAGTATTTGCATTAGTGACTGATGTAGAGACTGAGGAGGAGACCGATCCCCTCCCAGACCTCCTGTACACAGATGGGTCAGTTGAAGGTGTCACCCTTGCAGTAGACCTGTCAGAACAGCAACTGACAGACTGTTGCCGTTTACTGGGAGAGTTTGCCGGTCTGTTTTCTCTGACACCAGGTCACGCAGACTGGTGCACCCATGATGTAGACACTGTAGATAGTAAGCCGGTGAAGAGTAGGATTCACCAGATGTCCGATAAGGCCAGGGACACCATCAAGGAGAATGTTTCTAAGATGCTGTCCCTTGGAGTGACAGAGCCATCCCACACCCCAGTGGTATTGGTCCCTAAAAAGACCAGTGGTGGGAAGACTGAAGTTCACTTTTGTATGGAATACAGGGGGCTGAATTCTGTCACAAAGTCAGATGCTCACCCGATTTCTCGGGCAGATGAGCTCATTGACAATCTCAGTGCTGCCAAGTACATGAGTACCTTTGACGTCACTGTGGGGTATTGCCAGGTCGGCTTGACAGATGGAGTGAGAAAGAGGTCAGCATTATCAATCCCTGAAGGACATTAACAGTTCACTGTGATGCCCTTCGTATTGAAGAATGCCACTGTCACTCATTAGCGGATGGTTAACCAGGTATTGTCTAGTCTGAAAATCTCAAGGTCGCTTATTTAGATGACATTGTTGTATACAGCAACACCTGAGAGGGTGACTTATCCTACCTGAAACAAGTGCTTTTGGCCCTGTAGAATGCAGTTTTGACTATCAAGGTCACGAAGTGCCAGATAGGGAAGTGTACCGTAACTTACCTAGGCCACCTGGTCGGTGGCGGTAAGAAACAACCTCTTGAAGCAAACATCAAGGCTGTGAAGGATTGGGCCATCCACGCGACACCGACACAGGTCAGAGCCTTTCTAGGTTGCACCGGGTACGACCGGTCTTTCATCAGAGGGTATGGGACCATTGCCATGCCCCTTGAATGATGTAACTTCCAAGACGATGCCAAAGCAGCTAACTTGGACCGTAGTCTGTCAAATCTCCTTTCAGGATTTAAAGGATGGATCGTGCAGGGTCCCAGTTTTGAAAGTGTCAGACTATGATCGGGACGTCATTATCCAGACCGGCCCTGTGATTTTGAGATTGGAGCAGTGTTAGCGCAGCTAAACTCTGAAGAGTTAGAGCAACCTGTCGCATACAGCAGGAGGCGGTTGACAAAAAGGGAAAGAAACTGGCCTCTCGTAAAAAAAATAGACCTACATGGTCGTGTGGGCCGTAAAGAAGCTGTGACCCTACATCTTTGGGTCTCACTTCACGATCCAGACCACCGGCCTCTGCAATGGTTAATAGCATGCTTTGCCAGGCTCTAGAGCAAGCTTCCTAGGTGGGAAGTGCCAGAGTGTCTCTGAACCAAACCAAGGACAAGGACGTTGCCTGCAACACTCACCTCAGGTTTGTACCGTCCACCGTAAAGGACAATACAAACCCACTGAAGAAGCTAGGAGGAGAGCATTGACAAGCATCAACCAGCATCCAGATTAAAGGACATTTTCGAGCCAGCTATGCTACAAAAAGGAAGGGCTTTTGAGATTTAGGCCTGGGGTTATTTGCTACTTACAAAGTAAGCCTTGGGATTCTGAAAAGTCAGCTGGTTCTCAGGACCCTCTGGACAGCTAGGCAAGGGGTCTGGGCACTGCACTCTCCTTGCTTTGGGATTCTGGACAGCCAGCTGGATCTCAGGACACTCTGGACAGCTAGGCAAGGGGTCTGGTCACTGCATTCTCCTTGGTATGGTTCAGCTGCCTCCTCTGCAACCTCCTTCTCCCGTCTCCCCAGATTCATTAGTGTCCCCTGACCTAGTACAGTTCACCTTATATAGCCCAAATGACATCACTCACTTTACAATCTAGGGGGAGTACTCTATACTTACATGTACCGCTCGGATAGGACAGTTTACCATTCCTCTCTCTGCCCCCAGGTCTGATTGGTCATCTGTCTATTGGCATTTTATTACCCTTCTTTGTTCTCCGGGCCACTTTTTGACAAAAACCCAGTTATGTCTCATAACACCATATTTCTACTAGCCCCTGACATATGCATTAGATATGCAGTTTGAGGGGGTAACGCCGCAGTCGCCAATGTCGTCCAAGAAATCTCAACCAGTGCTTCAGACCCATCATCCAGCACTGAGACGATTCCTGATCCTGAGCAGCTGTGTAGGCCCGCCTGCAGCTGTCTGTCCAGCCTCACTCACCAAACTGCCTGCCACCTGATACCCGCAGCTGTCTCCCGTCTTGGCCCTTCTCCTAAGGCCCTTAGTGACATATTATGACCCATTTGTCCTTTTGTGCTGAAAACAAGTATCCTTGAATTATTGAGATGAATTACTTTACCCACTACCCTTCTGTCTGTATCCAGAGTGCATCCCTTTTCCTGCTTAAAACTGTCTCTTCTTCTGCATTCCTTTACAGAGTGGGTTGTATTTTGCAATGTGCTACAACTGTTGAGTAATAATAAAATAGATATTTTGTATCAACCTTGACTGGACAGTCCCTTTTATCATTGGGTAACAATTGTATTTTCGCTGTGTTGCAACTAACCAACGATCCACGGCCTTGCGGAGATAAGCCTCCGGTTCCGTCCAAAAACTTGGACTAGGAGGTTTATCGTTGACTCGTGTTCCAAATCTGTTTGGCTCCCTTCTGGTGTACTAGAGGTGTGGGGCTGATTGATGGTTTAGAAACCGATATTCATCCCTGGACACTGGTGCCTCGGAAGTTGATTCGTCACAGTAGCCCACGCCACCACCTCACCATCAACCTCCACCTCCCTACCCTCTTAGCCCTACATACACCTAAACAAATATATATATATATATATATATATATAGTCAGATGTATATGTACTTGGTCGAATTGACCAAAAGTGGTTGATCAAATTACAGACCATCAAAAGTTAGACTGTGAAACATGGGCATACCTAAATCACTTATATGCAAAATGTTCCATGCAGTTTCTTTCTGGATATCCTTGAAACGTTCGCCAAAATCAGACCTGACGCATTGAGGAGATTTTGGGAGGGTGCATCAAGAAGTGGACATTGGTCCTCAACTAGATGAGGGGCCACTTTTAACTCGGGTAATGTTGACACTTACTGTCAAAGAGCTTAGAAGTGGAGTTAACCGGGAAGACAGGCTATGTGAAAACAGGATATTATCAATATTTTATTATTATTGTACATATTATTAATATTATTATTAATATCAGTTTTTCGGCCATAGCCCTTACGGAAGGTAATTGGCGTGGTTGTCCTTTATCAACCGTTCTTCTGGCTTTATCTCTCTAACTCTTACGCGTGGTGTCGCAAGATTCGACACAATATCGGGAATTAAATGTTAAGGGCTTCAACTTGGGATTTTCAGAAAAGAGGATTGTATTTTATTTATTTAATGTATTGCATTTATGTAACACCCAGAGAAGAGGGTATCAGAGCGTTGGGCACAGAGAAAGCATAGGGAGGTGCCATGTGCCCACTCTATTTAGGGATCACTGCATTTCTTTTTTAAGCTTGGATGGAGAATATCCGTCAATGTGGTCGCAGATGGACAACATATAAGGAAACCCTTCTCAATAAGAATGTTCCAGTGCTTCCCCCAATGGACAGACCACTGCATATACCTAACACTACTGAGAGGGGAATCACTGCAATACAGTGTGTTGATATCTGTTTTGAACTAAATAAAGCCATTTTGGGCTAGAATGTGTTCAGAATGTCATGTCTGGCCTGACTTCCCCATGCCCCTGTTTGCTCTGGCACATAGTGTTAATGTCCTCCCGGGTCCTGTGTTTCATAGGAGCCTGTTCTCTTCTTACAGAAGTGAAAGGACCTCTAGGGCTGGCAATCGGTTCTGAAGTTTCCAATTTCTTGAGGATGAGATCTGGGGATCGCTTTGCAAGCCCAGAGAAATGCAAGTCACTGACTCAACTTTCAAAGATGATGCAATTTGTAAAAGTCTTTTGATCACATTGACAGTGTTGAAACATGTAAACGTATTCGTTATTTTATCCCTGGCTGGTATTAGTAGCTCCCAGAAAGTGAGATACGTTTTAAGCAGCTCTGGTTTTGTAATACCACACAGAGGAGGTCTATGTAGTCCCCATTAACACTAGCGGGCGAATTTACCACTGGCTGCGTTTAATCGTCGCAATGTGCCGTCCATTCAGATTCGCCAGGATACTGGTTATTTTTCTGATTCTTCGCGTTTGGTGCCATTTTGTTTTACGGACCTACATTTTTTTTTTGTTTTAGCTATTTTCAGTGAACGTTTGACAAATTAGGGGGAAACATGTTCTTCAACCCCAATTGGCTAACATGTCAAAACTACCCAACGAAGGCTGCTCTTGGTGAGAAAGTGCCTGAAATGGCCAATGACACTGCATGGGCACAATTGGCCTAGCGGGTGGGTTTTGCCCAAAATATGCCAGTTTCTATATCTAGCCATTTCAACAAATGTTGTGGGCATTAGTGGGGCAGATACTCACGTTTACTAAGGAGGTTGTCCTTCAAGGGTTCATCCCTCGATTCAGATCTGTTGACCTCCATAATATTCAGTCTAACTTTAAGCCTTTAAGACAAAGCTAGCCGAAAAGGAACCCAGAGAGATCGATCCGTCCGACCTTACTCAAGGGACGTCGGATCCAACCAAGAGTAATGCGCGGGAGAGAGCACAATGATGGAGCAGAGAGATAATGGTCCATGGAAGGGAAGGGGGATGTGGAAGAGACAACAGAGACACAGTGAGAGTGCAAGAGCAGACAAGAAATATGGAGGCAAGAAACAGGTTAGAGATGTTCCCAAGAAAGAGCGCCGAGCCTCAAAGAGCCATCAGAAGGAAGAAATCAGCAGCTAGAAGAAGCATCGCAAGGAGCAGAGAGAGAACTGAAAAATACATCTTCCGGAGCCTTCTCTGTATAAATAAATAAATAAGTAAAAGGAACAACAAAGAGATTGAAACAATTGCAAGAAGACAGTAGAGGGTGGAGATAGAACTGCAACGATGGGGGAGATGACAGACAGAACCGTACCATGAAGGGAAGAGAGAGATGCCATAGATGTCAAAAAGAGGGACGAGAGGCAGTCTACCGGTTCTCATAAGCCAGTGAACACTCAGACACTGCACATTACTATTATGTGCTATTTGATTAGAGTATATATACATACTGTAATATCTTCTGTCCTACATGGGTAGTGTAACGCCCATGAAAGTTACTCTGAGACACTCGTGAATTGCTACCGTATGTGTATTTTGAAACAAAACAATACAGGCTTTATTAAAAAACCTTATATAGCTGCATGGCAAATTGTGAGCTTAAGCAGCTGGACAGATATAATCATTGCAAGCCGTGCATTAAATGAAGGAGGGCTGTCTCCTAGTGCAGTCCATCTACCCAACGGGGTCACCAGAGGAAGGTGAACAAAGGCTGAAAGAATAGTTATTCACGCGCCAGTGGAAGACTCTTATCAATGAGGTGCACTACATGTGTTGCTTCTTTGCAGTCATTGCTGATGAGTGAAGATTCAGAAAGTGTTGCCAACAAATGTTAAGTGCCTGTGTATAGTTGTGGGGTGTCTGCTTCACAAACTTTCTGAACTTTACTCAACACATTTCAGACTTCCTGAAGTTGCACCGTTTTTCTCGGCTTCCAGTAAACACCCACTCATGTGGATGTGTGAGTATTTTAGTGCTGATATGTGTGATACATGGTGCTCGGGGTGTGCTCTGTTTCTTTCTGTCTGCAAACAGTTGTAATTGAACAAGAAATCCTGCTAACGTGTTATAGCTACTGCTCCTCCCAGGACGTGGATGCGGGAAATATTACAGCCAATGATATATTCCTTATTTTATCTAAATGGATTCATATATATTTTTTATTTTGATTTTTTCTTATTAACACTTACTTTAAATCATGTTTATTTCACCTATGTAACTATGTTTATTTATTGTTAACATTAAATACATTTGTGTAAAAGGTGTCTTTATAGCACAATAAATAAATACATACGTAAATAAATAAATAAATATCAAAATAATATTTGTGGAATTTTCTTTTTGCAAACCGATAACTTTCATGCCAGAAAGATGATGGTGTTTAGCCGGCCATGCATTTTTTTATTTATATTTATGTAGAGCGCAAGCAGCCCAAGGGCATTGAGGCGCTGTTGCTTGCATGAGCTTAGTTACAGAGGTACAGGCGTGGTAGCAGTAAATGGCACCTTTCAGGCAGCATAGCATGTCCACTCGTGACTGGCCTCCACATGATTGCCTTTGTCCTAGTGCCTGAAAGAATCTGAATGATTCCTTTAGTCTTGTGCCTGATCCTCACATTTTTCATATTAAAAGGCTGGTAATTATTATTTACAATTAGCTGAACTAATCATTTTATTATTGGCAATGGTGTGTCCTATATGTTAAGGTGAGAGAAGCTAGTGGCACAAACAGGCTAATGTTATCTTTGCAAAAGTTGTCAAGCATGCTTTATTTTCCAATAAACTCTGCAACTAGAGTTATGCTCCTTAGTTCCCACTCAGCAAATGTCTGTGATCTACTTCATGAACCAATACAAATGCAATGGTTTTCAATCACACATAGGGACTAAAGACTGCTGGAGAATTGCGATTGTTCTGTATCGTCCCTGTCAGTTTTTGTAATAAATGGCAGTTCTAACTTGCCCTTGGCTGAGTCCTCCGTTTATTCTGGTGAAAGGGTTGTTGGGCCCTTGGGAGCCAGACAGGTAAGCTCTTAGCCATCCCCAGACCTCTGGCATACCAGTTTTCTCTTCAACAGGTTGGTAGCAGATGATGGTTGGGCTACGTCCATTTGGCACAAAGCCATCCCTCCCTCTTACAAGTACCTGGTGGGATGCGGGACACCTCTTGGGTTTCGAGAAGAAGGGGAAAGCGTACCCGTGCAAAGGCAGTCAGGAGCCAGCTTCGAAATATCCCTGCTGCAGTCCGTGAGGAGTCCAGCAGACCACAAGGGTGGCGTGGCAGTTATGCAAGCCACGGCAGCCGAACAGCATCAGCGGATCACGGAGTGTAAGTATTGACTCAGCCACACAGCAACTAAGGGGAGTGGGAAAGTAACAGGCAGCGCTATGCTTTTGTTTAGAACCATTGGAGTATTGTCGAGTATTGTTTAGTAGTGTCGAGTATCGTTATGCTTAGTAGTTATAGGAGCAAAGGCAGATGCCATTTCGGTGGTTAGGGTGCATTCGATCTTGAGGGAAAAGGTTTGGGTAAATAACCTAGACTATTGATTTAAGGGTATGGATGAAAGAAGTTGTGTGAACATTGGATTCCCTGTGGGTTGGGCTTTTTTAGCTCGGGTCATAGATGACAGTATCCCTGTAAGGTTTAGAAGAGGGGCTGACCTAGATTGCAGAAGGTGTTCATCTGGTTAAGTCTTGAAGAGGCGTTTTATTTGCAAGGTGACGCTGAAGCATTGTGCGTGCAGTAACACTACCTTGTTAAGTTGGTGACATCACCCGTAAGATCTGTGCATAGGACGTGGAAAGCATGAGGTGTTGTGGAAGCGGTGTTCAGAAACTTTAGATTGACAGAGGAGGTTGTCCAGTGGCGGTGGATGGAAGGTGCATGCACAAGATTGTTGGGTGTGCCTGTGGAAGCATAGAATTGTAGAAGGGCGGTGCACGAAGAAGGTCTGACAGGCTGTTTTTGGGGCCCGAGAGGCTCCAGACAATTTGAAAGAACAGTCATTTTTTATTGTGTCTGTAATGTATCAAGGGAAGTGCAGGGGAGACATGCCCCTACAGCACTTGTGTAATACTCTCCCACCCTATGAGGGCAAGATTTTGAAAGATAGCAAGGAATGGAAGATAAGCACAGAAGGTACATTGACTAAGCCATGGCCAAAATGTGGAAGTTTCTCCAAAAATGTGTATCAACCACTATTGAAATACTTACAGGACACTTTTAAGGGGAAGAAATTAGCCAATCGTATGGTGCCATTCAAGCTCTGGAAGATGCTCAAGTAGGGCTAGGGTGAAGTAGCGTGGCGTCAATGGATACTGAGCCAACAGGAGATACTGGGGCCAGAATCTCCGTCCTCCGCTCTACCCTTCACCTGCAAGCGAAAAAGAAGGGGACCCAGACGACGAGCAAGGGCTTTACCCACTGTGGGAGCTAAAGGCAGCAGAAGGGTATTCAAATCCATTATTTCAACCTCCACCATATACCAAGAAGGAGGGGCAGAGATAGGTCAGACAGACAGATAGTGAAAAAGGAGCACACAGCGATGCACAGGCAAGCACCAAGGAGGGGCTAAGGGGCATAGCTTCAATCAAATGGGTAGGGGGATAGATCCTCCTGAAATTGGAAGGAAAGACAACAGGAGAAGCAATGGGGGTGACCAAAGAGATGGAGAGCCTTAAAGGTACCAGCGAAGCAAGAGACTGGGTGCAGATAATGGAAGAAGTGGATAGAAGGGACAACGAAGCAGAGGAAAGATGCAAAAAAGCGGGAAGAGACAAGCAAAGAGAAGAAGAACAAGAGTGTGAGCAGTGAGAGAAGACGAGGAGGGAGCTTGCAGAGATAGCGAAATGAAGGGAAGAAGATGAGAATGAAAAGCAAATTTTAGTAAAGAGTGAGCTGAGAAAGTAGGACATAGAGCGACTCACAAGAGAGAACATATGCAAGGAGGAGGAGAAGCGTGCAATTAGAGACATAAGGACAAAGTGGGGAATGAGCATGGGCAACAACAACGTAGAATTGAGCAGGCGAACAGAGCCATACAGCACTGTCACACAGGACAGGACTGCTATGTCCTCAGACAATATAGACATGAGTTCATTCGAAGAAAGGGACGGTAATGACTTGATTGACTACACAGGGAAGCCCAGTACAGACACAGTCTCTAGGAGTTTAAGCTTCACTGAGACTTTTTGCAGTGAGAGGGACACCGAATCAGACAAAGACGCAAGGGGAAGTCAGGACGAGGGAAGTGGGCAAACCAAGCATAAGTTGATGGGGAAAAGTGCAGGCAGAAGTGTGACCTGGGATGTAGAAAAAGGCACAGGGGGATCTAAGGGAGACAGGAACGATCGTGCACAGCAGTCGAGAGACACCTTATGCAACCTAGATGACCTATATCCGTATGTACAAATGCTTAGGGATCTCACAGGGTGACAGTGCAGTAAGAGCCTATACTGACATTAAAGGTGCTGACAGACATGACAAACAGATCAGGCTCCCATGAGGAGTGAATGCGGAGAGAAGATTTACACAGTTGCCCCTTCTGGAAAAGTGAAGGGGGCAACCTCAATATATACCATGGAAGCACATAGACAAAGAAAACTTGAGGTGTAGGCTACCCTCATTAACCGCAGGTGCAGGGAAGTGGATTTATGAAATGGAAAGAATGACGGTGGGACAGAAATTAGCAGTGGGGGATGTAAAGGTGCTACTAGTGGCAATCCTTGCAGAGGCCTCTGATGATGTATGGAGAAGAACATGGTACCCAGGAGTAACCACCCAGGACCTGGCACATGATGGTTCACCATTTGGAAGCTTCTGAGAAGCCGTATGGCAAGCTCTAAGGATCTATGGGCAGAATACCCAGCCACGTCAGATATCAGTGCAATTATGGCACACAAAAAGGGGGAAGACAAAGACCCCTTACACTATATTCAGATGATTCAAGAGCTTTGCCACCTTGAAACGCAAGAATCATGGAACAAAACAATATCATTATTCTATCAAATATTATGCCAAGGCTTCCCAGAACAGGTGCAAAAGCAACTCAAGAAACTAATGTGGATGGAAGCAAAGCCCTGATCTGCTGTGCTGTGTATGTGTGTTGTGTGTTACCCTGCGCCTGCGGCATCTGTGGTGCCTGCAAATACTGCAGTATAGGTGCTTGCATCTATGGTGCCTGTGTCATGGGAAATAAAGTTCATGACAGTACACTATTGTAGGCTACTACAAAAGAGGGTGAGGAAAAAGCATGCGGAGAGGAAGCACAAGGAAGCGACGTTAGTGCAGAGGAAGCTATCTAAATATGCCATGGAAGAGGCAGTACTGACAAGCCCTTGAGGACAAGGGACACCACAGCCACAGTATGTGCCAGCGCCTGCGTGGGGACGATTCATGGGTGGGAAATGTACAGCCTGGGTTCTGAGGAAGTGGGGGCCACGTAGAGGACACAGGTATGGGCCATAGATTCATCACAACCACGGGGGATTTCCATGGAGGTTTCAAGGATATGGGCAGCAGATGCAGCAGGTCCCAGGGGGATTTTCTGGGTGTTTCCAAGGGCAGGGGAGGGAACCACCACAATTCTGGGTATGCATACAGACATGGCACATTTTGAGAGTGTACAGAATGTGGGATGCAATACCAGACAGTGTGCCAAGGGAAACAGGATGAGTATTATAGACAAGACAAAACACAACAAGGACAGGCAATGAACGCACACCCACATCCACAATAGCCCATGACACAGGCACCATAGATGCAAGCACCTATACTGCAGTATTTGCAGGCACCACAGATGCCACAGGCGCATGGTAACACACAACACACATACACAGCACAGCAGATATCACAGGTACAGAATGGGGCACAGCCAAATGACAGGGTAGTGGCCCGCACAGACTCCATAGCAATTGCCCCCATTAGGAACCTGGGGGAGTCACCATGTTGGGGAACAACCCATTTCTGGGGAATGGGAGGTCCTTATACCCTCAGTCACAGATGAAGAATTATTCAGGGACAGCAGATCAGTCCATAAAATAAAATCAGCATCACATATTGGGTGAGGATACATTACAGAGAGGTACCACAGAGAATGGGGATGGCGCTGAAAGCACCAGTGACCTTTCTCGAGGATGATTTGGCCAAGGTACCCTATGATGTGGGGCTTCTGAAGGTGTTGGGAGCAGTGAAGATAAAGCTGAAGCCAGGAGCGATTTTGACATGAGTAAAACAGTACCCATTCAGGCTGACAAAGGTATCTATAAAACATTGCAGCAGTAGTGAAGCAAGGCATCCTAGTGCCATCAGAATCACCATGCACATGGCCATCTACCCAGTCAAAAAGGTGACATGGGGGTTGTGGAATTTCATACAGGACTTTCACCCTCTTAATCATATTGTAGAAGCAGAATATCCTTTAGTTCTGAATCCAGCAACAATTCTGTGCATCATCCCAACAGACGTTGCCTATTTCACGGTCATAGATTTGAAGAATGCATTCTCCTCTATACCACTACACCCAGACTCACAATATTTGACTTAATTTCTGTATAGAAATAAGAAGTGGAAACATACAAGACTTCCTCAAGGGTATTGTGAATCTCTGTCCATATTCAATAGGATCTTTCAGATGGACCTAAGTGATGTACAGATGAACAGCATGGTCATACAATACGTAGATGACTTATTGATGTGTAGCAAGACAGAAGAACAGTGCAGAAATGACTCAGTACACATGCTGACAGTGTTAGCAGACAAGGGATACGAAGAGGACAAGGCCATAATGCAATATTGCAAGACATAAGTACTGTACAATGGACAGATTTTCTCTTAAAAATGGCCAACGAATGAGGCCAGAAAGGGTGGAGACAATACGTAAGACTGTAAAATCCACAACAGTCAGAGAGATTCAGCAGTTCTTGAGACTATGCAATCATTGCAGGGCATGGGTATTCCACTACAGCACATATAGCAGACCCTTACTAACTACATTAAAAGAAGCACAAAAAGGGGGGAAAATAATACGATGGACAACAGAAATGACTGAAGCATTTAACTAGCTGAATGAAGCAATATGCACACCTCTGGTGTTAGGGATCCCAGACTATCAAAAGGAATTCTTCTTGTTACTTAACTCCATTGGATAGCAGCACTGACACAGAAGACTAACATACTACAGCAGGAAGCTAGACCCAGTAATGAGAGGACACTATCCATGCGAGCGAACATTGGCTGCCACCACATTCACAGTGGACAAATCAGCCAGTATTACCATGGGATGCAGCAGCACTCTGCACGTGGAACATGCTCTCTTCGCAATACTGGGAAGACAATTCAGCACAATGACAACACAGAAGGCTCGGTCTATGAGGTCTTCCTTTTAGTATCTTTTGGACGTATTTGAACAGGTCAGTCCCATAGTATGGTGGGGTCCTTGCGGAGTGGCAAGATTTGTAAAACCCCACCGAATAAAAAGACCTGGCTACTAAATAACACGACTGAGAGCTGTAAGGTGTCTACTGCTGAAATAAATATCTCTAATACAGCAGTGTCGCAGCCAACATCAATGAACATAAGTATGGCAGAACTTCCCCCTGCCTGTAACTCCAACAACAAATATGAGAAGAACGCTCAAGATATTGAGATGCCACTCAGGCACTCGCAGGTGCTTGCACAGAAAGCTGGGGTAGGTGAGAAATCTGTCTTTTCTCCCAAAGCTGCGTATGACCCAAAACCTCCAGTTCAGCAAAGATTTCTGATTGTGCATGAAACAATCTCGCATTCATCCACCACAATTGGTGAAAAATAGATTTCATTTAAACCGGTGTCTGACACCTCCTTAATGGTACCGGTAGTAGTGGCGGAACTGAACAAAAGACTTGGGCCCCTCTACACCAATAAGTGCTAGGGTGATTGGGGGGGGGGTTGGATAATGTCTATCTACATACATCCTTGTGTCCTGACTTTGTATTATGTGAGCAAGGCAACCAACAGATTTCAAAAGATTTGGAAAAGTTGCAGGGCACCACTAATCTAGGCCAACGCTGTATGAGACAGCAGAAAGTCAGGCACATAACCCAGAGCCACATACATGCTCAAGTACAACACTCCCACATCAGCTCCCTACATACGAACATGAAGCCTCTCAAATTGCCCCTCCTCTTCTAGTACTGATTCCACAAGCGCTTATGTCCTCTGAAATGAAATTCCCAGTGCTAACCCGGATATTGAATCTGTTAGATAAGGGGCATGACAGGACTCATTTGGAGTACAAGAATTGAGATACATCTTAGTGGACATAGTTGCCAAATTAAGCAGAGTTGAGGGGTCTGTATGCGCCCAAGAGACACACCAGGCCCTCGACGCAGAGACATTTTTTAACTCCACTCAATCCACTAAGATCTCACAGAGTATTCAAACTTCACATATCATCACATGTGATCTATACACACAAAACAATCAATCTCCTAATAGTATTCAATTGGGGGGGAAATCTTATGCAGAGGCTTTATCCTACAGGCTGACTGATCAGAAGCAAGAGACGTGTGAGGAATGTATACAAGTAAACAATGCAGTGAAGTTTCACTCGGTCAAGATTGATCAGATTTTGTGCATAATAAATCTAATCAAGCAGCATTGTTCCAATCAACGGGAAGTGAACCTTCAAGGGAAGATTAATCCAGACACCCTCTCTGCACTTTTAGAGGTTATGGAACAAGAAGCAAATAATGAACAGGATAATGTGGACTGCCAGTGGGAGGAGGGTAATCTGGATGAAATTACTTCACACAGACATTTTGTATCCCGTCAGGAAAAAATATGTATGTCAGGGCACTGAAGAGAAGGAATCTGAAACAAATGAAACAACTACAGGAGGGTAAAAAAAAGAAAAACATAGCCCCAATAAAAAATAAAAAAGACTAATTCAAATATGAAAGATATTTGTACCCTATCTTCGGAAGAAGGAGTTCTAGATTTGACCAAACTCCATGAGGAGACTAAAAAGGTATTAGAACTAAAGGGAAATTCTCCTAAAACAGTGGAGATGGATGGGAATATAAAGAAAAAAGGAAAAGAAAGGCCCAATTAAACCATCTGCCCTGATAGGAAGTGAACTCAAGGGCATAAAGATAATTGTGGAAGATGACACTGACTGTGCCATAATACCAGCGGCAGAGATATCTATGGAAATAAAAGTAAAACATATGCTAGAAAAGGGAGGGCAAAACATTTTACGGAGAGCGTGGCGCAATTTGATTTGCAAAGAAGTTGCTGCCTTGCAGGAACATGAAGAGGCGGTGGGTGTGGGTGAAGAAGCAGTGAGTCTAGATAGTGGTAGGGCTAGAGAAAGATATGGAGAAACGTGGGTACTCTCTCAGAGGCAATGAACCATAAGGGGAAAAAGAGAAATCACATTAATAAAATGATTATAACAACAGTAAAAGTAATAAAAACAGCTGTACCAAAAGTGATGACATCAAGCAGTGGGTATCCAACAGTTTTCTTTATACTAGAAATGTAAAGAATATTGAAAATCCTCCTCCTCCCCCGGCTGTTGCTAATAACAATGGGAGTATGAGTATTTTTAATGTTCAGAACACAACCACTGAAAAAGACTCTAGCCCAAAGTGTTGCTACATTCAGTAATAAGGAAGAATTGAGTGGTATGGGGGAGAAGGCTGTTATACATGAAGAAAATAACACTAATAGGTTCCCTAGTCAGGATATAAAAATGTTCGTACAACAAGCCTTTTTTAACCTCCTTCAATTCCCCTCAAATTTTGGTCAGTTCCAGCATGAACAAGCTGCGAGGTAATGTGGGAGACAGAAGGAGGGAGAGGGACTAAGAACTGTCCCACCCATACTTGTAAGAGAAATTGCGAAATCCTCTCCCAAAATTAAGGAATGGGAAACTAGAACTCCCCCAACCCTCATCATACGGTCCAAGGAAGAGGGCGCTGTGAGTCACTGATGATCAATAACTCTATTGGTCACGGAAGGGAAGAATCTAATAATACCAAGGGAGGGGAGGCACTGCTAACTTTTCAGGACAGTTTTTAGAGGCGGGTAGAACATACACCGAATACAAGAAGTGGGAGGAAGGAACCCCAATGGATAAAATTGGTGATACAGGAAGACAGGGGGGTAGATATAATGAGGATAGAGATTTAATTGCCTTCCACAAAGAAGAATATGAATATGTGTTGTGGAGGCAACCACACTACACTGATGATCCTAGTGTAACATTACACTTCATGCTAACATATGGGGGTCCTCATTCCCTAAACCGATAAAGGCTACTGTCCCTATTTAGTGAAATCCCTCACCTTTCCCTTATTTCTTCAGGGGATTTAAAGTTAGAGGATTTTATCCATCCCATAAGATTTGATTATGTGACGATAGTTTTTCACTCACAAACTATATATGACTTAGTACTCTCCGAAGCTGAATCATTCAATAGATATGGGTAGGATTTGTTAAATTACAGCCAAGTTTTTCTAAATCTGAGGGGAGGAGGGCAGAGGGAGAACCCTAGAGATACACAAACTAATAACCCTGAACAAACTGGCGAACCTGCAATTCGGGGGGGTTGGGATTTAACTCTCAAACCTTACAAGAATCAATTTCTCGACTTCAGAGAATTAACGAGAACTCTTAGTATCCACAAGAGGTTAGCCTGGTGTCTTGGAACTCTAGGGGATCTTGGTTCCTAAGGAACTCATCGGAACTATGCTGAATCCTATCTGGATGTTCTTTTTTATGCATCCAAGAAACATGGGTGATTTCAGCTTTGTCGTTAGATGGCTTTATGATGTTTCAAGAACTGGCAATCAAGAAACGTAAAGGAACACCGTCAGGAGGGATCTTGATCGCTGTTAGAACAGACATGGAGGGGAAATTGATTACAAGTCTTAACATCAGTAAAGGGTGCATTGCGGTATTGCTGGATTTAAAAGTGGGTAAGATTGCTCTGCACCTCCTGATTATTAATATATATTGGTCGCCCGATAATGATCTCAAGGGGACTTTAGGACTTTTAGACCTTGTTATTCAAGAATGTCAAGAGTTACGCAAAGAATTGAACATCATTATGGCGGGGGTTGTGAACTCGGAAGGGAACAGTTTTATAGATCGTAGCGTAAACGAGGTATACACAGTGAACGCTTTTGAGAATGCTCAGAGAGGACAGTCTGGGAAAAGTATACAGGGAGAGAGGTGGTATCAATTTCATAAAGATTGGGGTATGTATTGTGTAAATTACCAATTACCAGCCTCTAGTGCTCACTTCACATAGACTAATGGAAGATTAAAGTTAATTATCGATTATGTCTTTGTGACTAGGATATTATTTGATTTAGTAAAAGAATTGATTCTAATTTCTACAGCAGAAAGTTAACAGAAAATCTTAAAAATGACCCTTTCACTCGAGACTACTTACTCTAGCTGTCAGTATTTCCCCGAAATATTGGCAATTAATAGACCCTGTAACAGGATTTCCTGGCATAACGGAAACCTGGAAGAAGTAAATGTAATATATATGCAGGATTTCCATGTTTCAGAGTTTAGTAAGAGGCTAACCTTAAATACACATAATGCTTTTGAGCATTATGTTGAAACAGAATTGAATAAGGTACCCGGTTTAAGGAAAACAAAAATGCTAAATGTGAAACACAGACACATCTTTTTTTTTTTTTTTTTTTTTTGTATTTGGTTTATTTAAGAAAAAACCTTTACAGTTAATTCCTTTACAGTACAAAATTTACATTAAAAGAATTGTTTAGAAGATAAACAAGGACTAAAAGAGTGACATAAAATAGTAGAGTAAACACATTCACATATACTAGTTACACATAACAGTGTTTCATCGACACTTAGTAAAACACCTTACAGTGTTTAAACTAACATTTACAGAGCTCTTTAAGGCTATTCAACGCGCATAATGGTTACTAGGTTAAAAAACCAATATAAATAAACCATATAAGTGAACAACCACAGAATAGGTGAGCAGCAGCATAGCGGTCTCTGCTCATTTCCAGAGCAATATAATAAGCAAAATAAGATAATAGTCACTAATAAGTAAAAATACAAATCTTTAGCCAAAATAATTTCTAAACCGTTTCTCAAAGAATATTCAATCGGTTTTCAGTTCTTCTACCATTTTGGCTTCAATTATTACAAGTAGATTTGTCAATTTAAGAATCAAACTTTGACTGTAGCCTTCCATGCAGCGTCTCCAA
Organism: Ambystoma mexicanum; assembly: GCF_040938575.1. Taxonomy (NCBI): domain Eukaryota; kingdom Metazoa; phylum Chordata; class Amphibia; order Caudata; family Ambystomatidae; genus Ambystoma; species Ambystoma mexicanum. The sequence continues at coordinate 1,513,550,597 of NC_090922.1, forward strand.
AGAGATTCTCTTGAGATAGCTGAACAAGAAAAGGAGCTATCAAATATTTGAATACGCCATAACTCAAAAAAAGGACAATAAATCACCAGATGTTTAAGTGTTTCGGGTGTATTAACATTTTCGCAAAAGCGACAGAGGGTCGCATCAGGACTCTTAGAAACACAGACACATCTTTTGTGAAGAAGGGAAAGAGTTGAAAAAGGGAAGAAATAGGGAACTCACATTTATACGTAAAACTGCCCTCTTGAGGGAGGCTCAATTAGCCTTAACCAAAACCATCAAAAATAAATGGAAAAGTCGAGTGAAGAATTTCTGTGCGATATTGTACCAGAGAGATGGTGAGGAAATGCTCCTATCTCTATCAGACCATACAGGGCGGACGTTCTGGGCCTTAATTAAAAAGCGGGGGGACTTTCAAACTAGAGTCCAAACAGTAACCATCCTACCAGAGGTCTGGGAGGAACACTTTGGAAAAGTATATCTTCCCCCGAAAACGGAATGGCAGGTGCCCAGGCACATTCGTTGTTGCCCCTGGAATATCTCTTTTACGGAGGCAGATATTAAAAATATGATCATCCGAGCATCTTCATCTCGCTCTCCTGGCCTCAGTCTCCACTCAAACGTGGTATTGAAAAGAAATCCTGAATTATGGGCCAACATTGTCCACATGTTATTTAAAGACATCTTGACTAGATCCATTCCTGGTAGATGGCACTTATTCTACATTTTGCCCATCTATAAGAAGGGCAATAGGGTCTGTCCCTCCAACTACAGACCTATCACCCTTCTAGATGCTGAGTCAAAGATTTTTGCTGGACTGATCTTGGGATATATTCAGGACTGGATGGCCCTATATAAACCACTTTCTATTTTCCAATTTGGCCTTAGACGTAATGTAGGTACGGATGTGGGATATTGTAGAGAATATTGTCTATTCTCTATCATCTGCATGAGGGCTCATCAATTAAAATTCATCAGAATACTAGTGGGGTGCTATCCAAGGACATTAGAGTCCGGAATGGCCTCAGACAGGGGTGCATATTTGCCCCCACAATTTTAACCTTTATATTTCGGATGTGGATCTATCTCTGGAAAAAAAATGCCTTTGAGTCACCAAAGGTGGAAGGAAAGAGGGTGTGTTGGACGGTATACGCGGATGATGTTATGCGGTACAACAATGCTTCTGCAGGCCTCCAACGCCTTTTATGTACTTTCAGGGAATACACAATCACCAACTCATTCAAAAACAATAACAAAAAATCAGTAATCCTGAGAGCGACACAGAGGAAAAGTCCTGTTAAAGATTCTTGGTTCTTAGACCATGAGAAACTAGCAGTCAGGCATGTAATTAGATATTTAGGCTAACCTAGTTTTGGGGATAAGAAAAAGACAAATTATCGTGAATTTCTGGAAAGGAAAGTGGACCCCATTATTGCTCGATTGAAGAAACTAGAATGTAAGTTTGGGAAATTCACTGTTATGCTGGTTCTGTGTTTATATAAAGGTATGAGTGTGGCCAAATTCTGTTATGGATTGTAACTTGCTCCTCTCTGGTGTAGAGAGGATCTAGCTAGATATGAGTCTGGAATTTTAAAATCTATTTTGAGATGTCTACCAAAGTGTGTTCCTCTTCCTGCCATTCGATATGAGCTCGGGCTTTTTTCTTTGAGAAGTGTTGTGAAATGGCATCAACTCTCTGTATATAGAAAGTCGATCACTTGTAAAAAAAACTTCACTATACGAAATAATAGGTTATGGCCTTGGCAACGGTCTTACGGCTTCTGCTTATTTAAGCAGCATGGAATCTGAAACGCATGAAATCCTATATAATTTAGGAGTTCCTCCAGAACTCCATATATCAAACCCTCTGAAAGTAAAAATGTTACTGCAATTTAAAGATTGGAATCAGACGGTGGAAAAGTTCCTTAAATTTAAACTGCATGGACACCTTGTCTCAAACTTTAAAAACTGGGACGACCCATGCCCCAGTTAGGAGAGCTATAATGATGGTTTTTTCCGCTCCCCCACCGTGGGATTTATATTGTGCTATTGGAGGGCAGTTGGTTCCTGGCTACCAGCATTGACTACAGCTACCAGAAATGCATGAGGCCAAAATTGGCTCTAATCAGCAACGCCTGAACAGATTACCTTCCTGAAGATTGCAAGAGGCATGACAGCGCTTGGAGGAGAAGAGCAAATGAACTGCAGAAGGTACACAAAGCTGGGAACTAGAGTGCATGCCTCACCCCCTCTTTTTTCCAGATAACAGAACCATACCTACTGAAATTTCCAGACAGGTTATGGAGACAGGATTTCATGCGCTTCAGGTTCACTGTGATGGAAACTGTAGAAATTAAGGATGTCAGAGAGGGAAAGAGCGGGATAGCCTCCCCATGTATATTCTGTAACTTGGAAGATACCCCTGAAACATTGAGGCTTTACATTAATGGATCATCAATAATTGACCAGACAGATGGAGAGAGACATACTGGAACATCAGTAGTGAGACTGAGAAAGACAGGACTAGTGAGGTAGTGGCAAGTGCAAGACTGCCAACAATATTGGTATTGGAGCACAGAAGGGGAAGGGAAGTGACAGTCTATTCAGATTCAACCTACATGACATCCACAGTGCGTTCTCTGCTGTCACGTTGGATGAGGAAGGGCTTAAGATGTGCGTCATACTTCTCCCAGTGTGACGAAAAATAGTGAAATGCCAAGCACACACAAGAGGGGAAGACCCTATATCAAGGGGAAATGAAGCAGCAGATGCAGAAGCAAAATGTGCCACATCTTTTGGGGACCTTCTACAAATGAAGGCTTCATCACATGCATGTGATTATGCAGGGACAATGATACTAAAGAAGGGGTACAGCATATTACCAGTGACACAAATCATGGAGCTGCAAGGAGCTGCAACCAGGGGGAAGAAAGACCAGTGGTTTAAGAGGGGATGTACAGTATCTCCAACTGATGCCCTATGGTGGCAACATAACACAGGGAAGGTGGTTATGCCACTCACATTACTACACACAGCACTGACACAGTTACAGTATCCAACACATAAGGGAAGGAGGTGCTTGCTGGCCATATTGGAGAAACATGCTTCTGTCCTAACTTGACAGAACACATGGCTGAATTCAGCGGGACATACATTGAGAGTTGTGAGAGGAGCCATACCTTGCCCAGTTTGTCCATTCCAACACCTCCTTGTTGACATGATGCAAGTCTGCAAGGGTACCTCTACATCAGGGGTCTCCAACCATTATGTTGGCAAGAGCTACTTGTAGTTAATGGCCAATAGACCGGAGTTGTGAGGTCCATGAGTAGGAAAATGTGTACAAAGATGTTTTGGGGCAGTTTATTTGCTCTTTACATGAGAAAGGAATAACATATGCATTTACCATGATATTATTAACTTCCAAAACATGTATCTCATAAATTTCCACTAGTAGCTGTCGCCTAAAAATGATCAAGAAAATCAAAATGTAGCAAATGAGACATTCATTTTGACGGCTGACACTGCATGCTTTCCACTGTTGCTTGCAGCTTCAAACAGCAACAGCACTCGGAGGCAGTCAGATGGGATCAATGTTTTGATTTCAGGAAGCTCATGTCTGAAAAATGCTGGTTCGCAGTGACAGGAAATCACATTGGCTGACAGCGCAGATACCCCCCTTTCCATAGTTATTGCACGTAACTGCACACCTGACATGGAAAACATCATTTGAGGACTATTTTTAAAATAGTTTGCAACAGCCTCAGCCACGGGAGTCACTGCACCCTTCACAATTGCACAACTGCCCACTTCACAATTTCACAGTCTGTAAAAGTACATTTGTTTTTCATCAAATGATTAGCAACATTTAAGGGTTGTACCCTAACAGCATTGCCATTGCAGCTTTAGTTTACCTGCTTTTTTTGGATCTCAGACAGCTTTTTTTTGGGAACATTATTTTCATAATATGTGTGCATCATTGCAAAATGCCTATCAGTGTTACTCTTTATTCCCACTATAACTTTGGCACTGTACACTAAAGACGCACATTTTCTTTTTAAGCTGGAAGACAGAACTGTGGTTTCCCACTCTGGATGGAAATGGTAAATAGTTCGCCTTTGTTGGGATGGTGCATCTGCACCCAGGATGTCCACGAGGATAGTTTATTCAGTAAACAATTCAGCATATACCATGTTCTGCTTTGTCAGAAAATAAAAGCCACTGCCAGTTTAGCATTACACCAATTCATGCAAATTGCGCATATGCTAGGTCACAGAATTCAGACAAGGAAAAGTAAGCCAAAGCCTAATTTGTTGACTACCCTTAAACGTTTTTATGTTAAATTAATTGGCAAGACTGAAAAAATGAATATTTTAAAACCATGTGAACAATTAATATGCAAATCACAGGGCTAAAATAACGTTTGCTTTTATTGCACATACTTTATAATGTGTCACATAACACCAAAACCAGGTGATATATGCATTATTATATCAATATTTTGAGCAAATAGAGTATGGTTGTAGTGAGGGGCAACATTCATAATGGATGCCAACCTGCCACTCCTCTGCCCATTATGAAGGAGGCAGAAGCCCCGAGAACAGCTCACTGGATGGCTGCCTTTCCCTGCAGGAAGCATTCAGGCCATGCTGGTGCATGACCCATGGGCCATGTTGGCTCGCATTTACAGATCACCCAGACCTATTTAGGGCTGCACCTTCACAAAAATGGTTTCAAATTGACAATTCTGACATATTGTTTGCAATGGAATCAACATGTATTTTGCAGTGGCAGTGCTGGCATATCCCTGCACTGTTGGTGACCAGGCATCTACTGCAATATCGCAAGTGTTCGAGAATTACTGGTTAATTATATGGTGTTTTGCCAATTATTTTAGCAAAAAATTTCTCCTAAATTACACAATTTCAACCTATTAATGAAAGGATGAAAATTCCCTGCCAGAATTTGAACACATGCATGCAGATTTCCCACAGGTCTCTGTAGCTATCACAGTTATAAACCTGATTAATTGTTCTGCAATCCCATGGCTCTCCTCAATGCACACTTCTTGTATGCACCACCCTGTTTAGTATAGTTCTCTGTTACTTAGTAACTAGGTCTAAATTATATTTATCCTATACATATCAAAATATATACATACAAACCACTGCTAACTATTTCCAACTAATTATTGAATTCGTAAAACATAGGCTGAAACAGAACTCTCAAATCATGTTTGTTAAGTACTGACATTGATAGCACATGTCATTTGTACAGTCCTATTTAGTTTTATGAATGTAAGTGAACAAGCAACAAAATGCAGTACAGCTGGTAGTTTTCCATATTTACTTGAATGGAAAAGTGCCATTAGCTCTTGAATTCCTCTATTTATTTATTTATTTATCTATCTATCTATCTATCTATCTATCTATCTATCTATCTATCTATCTATTTATTTATTTATTTATTTCTGGTGCGCCATTGCCCGCAGGCATCAGGGCGCCCAGACAGGCAACATTAAGTACAAGACATGGGTTTAACTACTCTACTCAAACAGGATTGTTTTCAGATTGTTATGGAAAGTACTGTAGTTTCCCTCTGACCGCATGGATGCAGGAAGTTTATTCCAAGCACTCGCAACTCTGAGAGGAAAATATCTGCCTTTTAGTCAAGATTGTTCGGCTTGTGGCATGACAAAGCGGTGCAGATCACTTGAGAGCAGATTCCTGCTTGGAGTATATTTAGTCAAAGTTTGGTTTAAGGAGCTTGGTGCTTCCCCATATCGACACTTATGAGCCAAGGTCAGTGTCTGAAATTGAATTTGTTTCTCCACAGATAACCAATGAAGCTCCCTTCTGTAGGTTGAGATGTGTTCTCTCTTTGTGACATTATGGCTTATACCCACAGCATCATTCTGAATGATCTGCAGCTTCTGGATGTTCTTTCTGCTAGCTCCTCAGAGTAAGGCGTTGTATTAGTCCAACCGGGGCATGATTATGGCTCAGACTAGAGTTTCACAGTTTTTACGTGAAACTAAAGGGCATCAGAGTTAAGGGATGCCTCAAGTACGGGCTAGTTCCAAATATCATACGTTCGGTTTTAGAGCTTTTTAGACACATCCAGTTTTCAATCATCCACTCCTGGATGATTGAGTAAATGTGGGTAAGGTTTGTTGTGTCGATGGCATGATCACCACTAAAATCCATGATGAGCTGAAAATCGTCAGCGTAGTTGGTGAAATGGAGGCCCACGCTTTCCAGTTTTTCACATAAAGGCCTTATATAGATGTTAAAAAGGGCTGGAAAAAAAAGGACCCTAGGGGGGAAACCGTATCTGATGGAGACAAGATCAGAGCAGACTGACTCCAACATATTCTAGAGGTTCTTTTGCAAAGAAAGGAGCGTGGCCACTCAATGGCATGGCTGCAGCATTTACCTGTGTCAGCTAAAGTTGTTAATGATCTGGAGTGGGCAAGGAGGTTGAGCGCCGCTGGGAGATCTAATAAAAAAAGTAAACCTGTTTTACCCTTGTCTATTCTCCCTAGCATTTGCGTCTGCAAGTCTAGCAAGGCACTTTCAGTTGCGTGATATCTTCGGAAACCAGATTGTTTGAAGTGCAAGATAGATGCAGATTTGAAATGTGTCTGTAACTGGATGGTTGCCGCTTTATCCAAGATTTTTAGTAGAAAAGGGTTGTTTGTTATTGGTCTAAGGTTCACAGGATCGTTAGCACTGAGACCGGGCCTTTTAATAATAGTTGTGACTGCTACCTCCTTGATAGTGATTGGAACATTCTTGTGCAAGTAGGAGGCAATTATGAATCTGGTAAGGAAAGGAGCAAAGATGATAATGTTTTTAAGAATGATTTTAGTATGGAGAAGTTCAGTTATACAGGAGGTGGGCCTTATGTCAGCTAACAATTTGTCAGTATCATTGATGGTCATGGTCTTATATTAAAACTTGGGGGGGGTGTTTGTGTTGTTAGATTTAATGCTCGTCTCTTGTTCAGAAAGTATCTTTATAGCATCTTGTTTGCTGTGGATTTTGCTGCAGGCCAATAGGACCTTGCTTGAAATGCTTTTTTGCGCATTTTCACTTTCATCTTTGTTAGGGATGATCATGATAGCCTAAGTGAGGGCAGATGGCTTTTTCTAGGATTTATACAGCTCAAAAAGTGTTTTCATTTTATTCCCTGCTGATTCTATTTTATCGTCAAAGTAGATCTTTTTAGCATCGAGGATCTTTATTTTGTATGTTCTTTCTATAGATGTCCATTTGTCTCGGTTTTCTGTGCTCTGTGCCCCTGTATTGGGGCATGCATTGATGTGGGCTCCTCCACAGCACAGCAAAAATTCCATCTTAACCTTTAATACAGTTGGGGTATGACTGCCTTAACACAGAGAACTCACTAGCTTCAAATAAAAAAATAATCAAGGTTTTACCATATACAGCAACACATAATTCTATACATACCTGTTTTGCATGCTGGGACCCATATGGCTTGTCTATTTTTCTACAGACACACACTGAGCAAAAAAACGATTACAGCTGTAGTTTTATGTTCCCCATTCTGATTGAAAGCCTAGTATTACCAGCATGCAAATTAAGGCTACCCGAAAATAAATCTAAAGAAGCACACTGAGACTGAACCCCTCAGAGGCCCAGCTTTGTTTCACATGGCATACAGATGTATGCACACCTTCCCTTTCTAATCAGCCATCATGTGTACCTCTTGGTGACAATGGCCACAACACACATTTCCCATTGTCTTTTTTTATTGATAGTTAACCCAATGTTGGAACATAGCCCCAAGCCCTTCAAGCCCAGATGCAGACCCTCCTCTCACTGTGCACACAGCTTTTGACTGCTTTGTAGGAAGAGAGGCAGGGGGCAACGGAAGAGGCTCAGGGACTTCAGTCTAAAAAATAAACATACATTTCTCATTTTGGTCTCTGATGAAAGAGCTACTGGGAAGCCTCAGGCGAGCTACCAGTAGCTTGAAATTTACTGTTTGGATACCCTGGCACTACATGATAGTGGTTGTATGTCCATTTTCCCATTGGATCGATGCCAGTCTCTGTTCTCATCCTGACGCCCTTTGACTGGCCACATTCTTGGTCCGGAAGTGTTCCCATGAAGGGGAGTTTGTGAGGTCCTGTGGTCTGACAATGGCCCTCACTTTGCCAATGAGATGTTCCAGCATATTACCACATTGCTGGGCAACCAACACACATTCTCTTCTGCGTATCACGCACAAGCGAATAAGACGTGTGAGTGCTGCAAAGGCCTGCGTAAGGAAGCCATAGCCAAAACTAAAAAGAGCCTCAATAAGAATTGGCTACACTGTTTGCCCCTAGACCTGTTGGCATTGTGCAACAAACCTGGTTCCGACCACCATTTAACCCCATAGAAGGTGGTAACAGGACGGCACATGGAACTTCCCATGGCTCCTCCCACTAGAGCAGTGAAGGATGCACAGAACACTGGCATAAATACCGCTCTCCATACAACAAAGATGCCTTCAGCACCTGCACCACCTCCTACAAAGCAGCTATCATCAATGCCAAAGCTAGTATATACACTACCTGCATAGCTGAGGCATCCTCCTACACCAGAGAGCTGTTCAAAATCCTCAAAGAGCTTGAAACACCTGTCCCACCGTTCACAACCTCCGCCAAGGACAAAAGGTGGTGCTCTCTGGTTAAATCCCTGCTAGCCAACAAAATCTAGAACCTCAGAAAAGAAACCATACTTAAGAAATTGCAGTTCTCCCATGCCAATTTTGACACCCCCACCCTCACGACATCCAGCATCCCTTCCTTCCACTTCTCCCATTTCCCCAGCAGAAGTGCTTTCCTCCATCCAGCGCCTCAAAGCTTCCAACCGCACAGGCAACCTCTGCCCTGCCCACATCATCAAGCTTTGTGCTTGAACCGCTGGCCCGCCACCATTGTCAAATTTTTCAACGCCTCCTACAGCACCTGCACCATACCCAGCTCATTAAAGATGCCAGGGTTACAACTCTGCTGAAAAAAACCCTCTCTTGACCCAACCTTAATGCACTAACTAATACCACATCACGACAGTCCCATTCCTCCCGAAAAGTTTCAACCACACTTCCTACCTGTAACTCATAACCTACCTATAAACCAACTCGTTACTAGGCCTGCATCAATCTGGATTCAAACCAAGGCATAGCACCGAATCTGCCCTCCTCGACCTCAAGATCCAACTCAACCTTATCTCGTGATCCATGATCCTTCTGCTGCATGACCACTCGATGGCCAACCACCACCACTGCCTGAATGATGACAAAACAAACTTGTTAATTGTCGACTCTCCTCGCCGCCTCAAGCACCTAGATCCTGTCCACACTTCCTACCTCATAGATAGGAATAGCATCTGGTCTCTCCTCATGGCAAAACACTGGGAGTCTATCTTGATGCTGAACTCATCATGAGCAGAAATGTGAAGGCAGTGGCCGACTCTGCGGTACACTCAATGAAACTCCTTAATCTCTCCAGAAAATCCCTCATCCCAAACAACTGCCTCACTCTAGCCAGACCTACCATTGGCAGCAAGCTCGACTACTGCAATGTCATCTTGGTAGGGACCTCCTCTAAAAATCTCAACAAACTACAGCTAACACAGAATAACGCCCTTAGAGCAGTATGGGCAATCACATGCTGAGAGCATTTTTCCCCAATCTGACGCGAAGCTCACTGGCTTCCTATTAAAGCCCATATTGAATTCAAAGTTCTATCCACCACTCACCAATGCCTCCACAATACCACCCCTTCCTACCTCACCCACTGCATTTCCAAATGACCCAACACACGCTCCCTGTTCTCTGCCTCCTCCACCTCACTAACCACCTTCAGATTCATCAGGAAAAGATAAGGGGGATCAAGCTTCACCGTCATCACACCCACACTGTAGACCACGCTTCCCCCCTCCATCAGAAATTAGCCCTCCTACCATGCGTTCCACAAACAAATTAAAACCATTGTGTTTAAAAAATATGCATAACTTCATTTGAACCCACTGTGAATTCCATAAACTGTAACTCTGTACTTACTCATGCATCTTCATGTATGCAATCTAGTGCTGTCATACCTCTGGATATTGGGGGCATTAACAACAAATGCAATAAATAAATAAATACATAAAGAGATAACTATTTCTCATCCGAGTAAGAAGCATCACTAGACGAAGTACCACCTAAGAATCTGTTATTCAACAGGATAGAAATGTTTTTTGCGTCAATGGTTTCAGTAGTCCAGACGTATACAAATGTGAAATGGTTGCAGGTAACCACATGGGAGCTGATACAGACAACAAACTCTACAGTAAATTGCATCAATGTGATAAGGAAGAACTCTGAGCAGTATGGTTGATGGCACACCAGAACAGATTTGTTCTAGACCTCCTCATAGCAATGGAAGGAGGAGTTTGCACCAAGATCGGGAGTTCCTGTTGCACATTCATGCCTGCCAATGACAGAGAGACTGGCACACTGGCTGAAGCAGAGACACGATTATCGAAGATGCATGGCAAGATGGAGGAAGAAGCCAAACAGACCAGAAAAGACCATGTACTGGTTGCCGTGCCTATGGTCCTGGATGCCGTCTGGCTGGTGGACGGACTGAAAGTATTACAAGGGGCACTAATGTTAGTACTAGTCAGACTGTGTGTGATAAACGGCTGCATTACACAGTGCCACAAAACTACTGAAAAGACGGTACAGATGAAGGTGATGGTGAATGTGAACATGGGAGAAGAAAGAGACAAAATAGTGGAAGAGGGAAATAACCTAAGGACCAGGATAAAACATTCCTGATGTTTCTGACTGAGTTAATAAAATTTGACAACCTGTACGACAATAACAGATATACAGGGACGTGGGCATGGTGCAACCCAGAAATAGATTGTACCTATATGACCTGGAGTTTGGTTGATCATGCACATTTCTATGGACACATTAGAGGGGTGACAAAGATATGATTGCCATAAACAAGAGTGATGAAGTATGGAGGATTGGTCGACAAGTCAACCACAGGGGGGACTGAAGTGAGGGTCCCAGGAATTCCACTCCTCACCCCCAAGAATGGCCTACATCACTCATTATTCAGAAAACCCCCAAGTGCACCACTGACAGACATGTTTGCAGAGAGGTAGTCCCTCAAACAGCCATTCCAACCTTATCCAGTGCACGTCCTTACGGATACAGGAGACTCAACAGTCATCATGAATCCATACACCATAACGGACTGCATCGATTAAATGCAGAAAAACCACTGTGCCGATGCCATTAGTGACACCACGACATAGCTGTGTTAGCCATGAAGAACACTAACAGCCATGCACAGCTTACACAAACACTAACCCATATACACGAAGAACATGCTTGCACAGTTCTATAGATAGATGACAATTACACATATGTACTGTCAAAGCTTTTGTTATTTTACTTATTAGCCAAGTGCAGCAACGCTAAATGCTGGGCAACAAAGAGATGCTGAGCAAGATTGAAGATGCTTATGGTAATTAACCCCATGGAACTACAGGAGTGCATATGGAGTCTGGTAGGGCCACGTTTGACTAACCTATAAGAAACATAGCACAATATAAGTGTGTAGAAATCATATTAGAAGTCTAATGAAAATCACTGAAGGCCATAAACTGAAGGATACCAGATGCGGGAGGCAGACGCAGGCTGCACGAAGCGGGAATACTGAGCCCACAGCCAAAGTCAATTATAAACAAGCACATTCCAAGCTTCAAATGACAAGGGGGCAGCTTAAGAAAAACAGAATAAATCCTCATACATGTAGACCCGAAGAGCTTGATTTTGTGGTCCACAACCACGTGATGCGGCCGAAATAAACAATGGGTATTCTTCCGTGGTGGGAAGATGAACCATTCTCAGCAACCCAGATGAGAAGTGAAACAAATGTTGCTAAGTGGAGCGCTCTCGCATAGGCAAAGGTGGTGTTACTACCAGATACATTTGGGACACATAGGGCCTCATTACGAGTCCGGCGGTAAACCTGCCAGTACTACCGGCGGGTTGCTGGCAGACTCGTAAAATGTTACTGGTGCCTGACTTCCCGGTGCCACCAGGAGATTACAAGTCTGGCGGCCTGGGAAGTCAGTCAGGCACGGTAAAATATAAACCCCCATTCCCACAATAGTCCAATAGCACTCTATGGGAGTGGGAACTCGGAAGCGCCTGCACCGTTTTCAACGGTGTCAGTGCTTCCGTGAATGGTCTGCCCACTGTGGCTGCTGCGCCCAGCAGGGTCAGACCTGTCGGGCGCAGCGGTCACAGCAGGCAAACACATAGTTTGCCGGTCTGGAAACAAGGGTGCCAGAGAGCTTACCAGCACCCTTGTTTCCAGACCGGTAAACTTAGAATGAGGCCCATAGTCATTTCACAGCACCTTGAAGAGGTGCACGGAGGGCGAGAACCAAACTGGGTCCCAGGCCTGGGGAGACCAATTCCAATCAATTAGGAGACAGACATCCAGGGGTGGCGGGCAGAGGCTAAGGGCCAACAGAAAGTATGCAACCCTGCAACAATGTAACAGATAGTTCTTTGGGGATTGGGCAGGTCAGCCACCTGACATGGAAGATCCAGTAGAATTAGTCCTATACTGACCCCCTATAGCAGCAGTATTCAAACTGAGGGGCTTGCCCCTCTGGTGGGGTGCATCCTCAGACCCGGGGGGGGCGCGCACCCACAGTCTGAAAAGAAAAAACAACAGAATACATTACAATAGGATCTCTTCATCAACAAGCAGCAGCTGATCCACAGCCCCTGCCACACATGCTTAGTGCGACAAGGGCCAGGCCTTTGTGGGGCCTCAGGCTCCATTAAGAGCCTATTAATAAAGACAAAAGAAAAAGCGAACACCATCTTTTGTCTTCATGAATATGCTCTTAATGAAGTGTGAGGCCCCACAAAGGCCCGGCCCCTGTCACTCTAAGTACAGATGCCGGGCCTGTTTGGGGCCTCAGGTTCCATTAGGAGCATATTCATGAAGAATAGACCTGAATATCACACATCACTCCCAAACTACACCTCTGTCGTGTGACAACACCCCTCCTCAATAGGAATAAATAATTGCGACATAAATTAAGCTGGTTTCATTACATTGCAATTCACGTCCTTTACAGAATAATTCTAATGTGAAAACACAGCTGTTGCTGCCCAAGTAAATGTTTTTTTCTGTCATCTGCTCTTAGGGATGGCCTTGCCTGAATGCAGTTTCATACTGCCCGGACTGGCACACTGCGGTGTGAAAAGCCTACCGCGGTCTGAGGGCCCACTGGCCTGGCCCTGTGTTGCAGATGTTCTGTTCGTACAACCTCATTTGTATTTAGCAAGGGGCAATACTAGACTAAACATATGGATATTTTCTGATAGAAGGTTATCATTCCAAGATGCACAGTCTGGTACACTATTATTGTACTCTTTCAAAATAGAGTGGGAAAGGGGATAAATAGAACCAATGAGGGTTCCTGTATACTTTGCATTCAATCACAGAGCATTTCAGGACTATACCAGTGATCAGAGATCACTCCATTTGATAAACAAGTCTGTGATAAAAGGATTTTATGAGTGAATCTCTAAATTCATAACTGATTCATGGTTTGGTGTTCACATCACGGTTCACAATACTCAACCTAACATTAAGCTGTTCAGAACCATGAACCATACATGCTCATTTGGAGAGTTTACGTTTTTGGATGCGAGTATAAAATGGCTGCAACATCAGTCACTCAGATGGTGTAAAAGTGCTCTTTTGCTTCTTGTTTCTGAAGAATTTTAGAGGAGGAAGGGCTGGGTCTCAATATCGGCATGCCCAACCCCAATACAAAAACATCTTTAGGGAATTATATCTACAGACAGGGCAGGATACCGCACAAGAGAGACCCAATAAACAATGCACAGAAAGGCTTCACAGAAAGGATTGTACCACTTTCAAACTTTAGCCTGACCAGTAATAAGCTGATGAAGTGTTTTAAAGAAAACCGTCTTCTAATGCATGGTAGAGGGTCCACAGATCCTCAGCCACTATCTCCTCAATATTACGCTGGTCTGAGGGGTTATTTCAGCAAAAAAGAGCAGGTCAATGCTTTATGTAACAGAGCTGGCATTAAAATCTCTTGTTAGTTCTGGCCTGCAGCTAGTGAAAATCATGGCGTGGCAGTGTAGAAAGGGTGTTTGGCTTAGTGGATTTACAATGTGAGGCAACTTCTTTGATTGTGTTATGTCTTTAAGTGTGGGCACAGTATGGCATGCTCGTCAGAGTCAAATATACAAAACATTCCAGTGTGTTCTTGTATGGAGACCAGGCATTCTGCAGACATCTCTATAAAAAAAAATAACACCAACAAAGAGGGGTGGGGTAGGGGGGTCTCGAACAATTTATTTTTTGCTCACGGGGATCTTGGCATAAAACGTTTGAAGACCATTGCTCTATGGGGACTACCACACCGCACACCCAATAGAAAAAAGGGATAGGTTTTTGGGGGAGGGCACAGGTGATGGTGCAATCAAAATGGGGAAACACGTCTTGTGGAGTTGAGACTGCTGGAGAATAGTGATTGTCCTGTATGGTCCACATCAGTTTTTGTAATAACTTGCCCTTGGCTGAGTCCTCCATTTATTCTGGGGAAAGGGCTGTTGGGCCCTTGGAAGCCGGACGGGTACGTTTTAAGCCACCCCCAGAAGTCTGGCATACCGTTTTTTCTCTCCAACAAAACAGCAAGAAATTGCACGTCGTAAATATGTTTTGCAGGTAAACAACTAGGATGGCGGCTCTTCCATAGAAAGATAAGGAGTCGCCCTTGTGGTTGAAGAATCCGGATTCTCAGGCTGCTGCTCGCCTGTTCCCATCTTGGCTCTTTGATGTCCTGGGGAGCCCTGGGGATGTGAGCGCTTGGAGTTGCTGAGGTCACTGGCTTTGCAAATACTTGTTATGACCAGGAACTCAGCATTGTCTTTGACCGATAACTGCCAATCAGGGAGCTCCAGACCTGCGCGTAGAGCTATTTTTAAGGCGACATGCGGAACACATGCATGACATTTTTTTCAGATATACCTATGAATTATATTTTGCAAAGTTGTGGACAATGAATTCCGTAATTGAGGTCAGCCAATTCCTTCAATCTAGTGCCAGCTTTTGCATACGTTATTATTCTCATTCTACACAATCCTTTTCAATATTTCAACTAAATTATTTTATATTTTTTCATAATTTACCACATTTTTTTTGTTTGTTCATTTTATACATAGACCTTGTTTTTCTTTTTTTGTCAGTTCACATGCAAAAAAAAAAAAACATCAATTTCTGCATGTTCGAGATGTTTCTGTGACTCCTTTTGATTTGTATATTTTGAGGATTCTATGATGGATCAAGTCTCTTCTTCTAGCTACTATTTGAAGTTACTCTGTGGCATCAAACCCTTTCTCTCAAATGAGAATTCTGCCATTCTGCCATTCTCACCCGAGATATTATTGGGCCTAAACTTGATTATCGAGGCTGTCTTCTGGATGGCACTGTATAGAAATATGTGGCAATGTTCCAAGTCCTAAGACCTACCTACCTTAAGAAGAGGATTCAGGAAAAACAGTAGCCATGACTGTTGAGATCCAACCTGGAAAACCAGTTGGTGGTGCCTTTAGCCAAACTGAGGAGGGCAGGACAGTCTTCCCCTAAGACTGGACTCCTCACATGCCTCCTTTAAGACATCTCTGAAGACTTTCTTGTTTACCTGATGTTATTAGCTTGTCTTGGTGGTCTACCCTTGCTGCTTTCATGATGCTGCATCTTCCTGCTGATCCTAGTGATGGTTTCTTCTGCAAATCTTATGTTGTGTTTATGTCATTGTACGTACATCGTTTTATTATTTTGCTTTGTTGTTGTTATTTGTTGTTGGTTTTGTCTGTTTATGTTATTTGTGCACTTGCCTTCAGGCCTAAGGCAGGTTACACATTTTTCACCATAAACATAAACCATGACTTGCTTATGGACTTGAAGGGGAACAACTGACATGTTGAAACTCCCTTTAAGAACTGTGCTTATATGCACGTTTAATTCGTACTGTGAAAAAATCAACTTCCAGGGCACCAGTGGTCCAGGCATGAATATTGGTTTCTACCCTATCAATCAGCCCCACACTCTTGTACACCAGAACGGGTCCAAACAGATTGGATTAACAAGCAAATTATAAAACTCCTTTTCCAATGTTGGTAACGTGGACAGAACGGCAGGCTTATCTCCGCAAGGTTGTGGATCGTTGTTCAATGCAATACATCAAAAATACAAGTATTACCCAAAGATAAAAGGAGCTGTCCAGTCAAGCTTCTACAAAAGTACCTACTTTTTTTATTATCACAACAGACAGTACTAGCACACTATGAAATGCATCCCACCCTGTAAATGAAAGCAGAGGAAAGACAGGGAAAGGGTGTATTCTGAATACTGACAGGAGGGTAGTCGGTATAGTAATTAATCACAATAGTTCAAGGATACTTGGTTTCAACAAAAAGGGATCAATGAAATGGGTTATTTACAATGCACTTAATACCCAAAGGTTTCTAAGCAGGGACCCCGGGATTGAACCTGTGTTGCTTCACGTCGCCTACTTCCAAGGCAAGCACATTGCCACTTGAGCCATCCTGCTGGGACTAAAGTCAAAAAAATGTCACTGGGGGCATAAAACAATGATTCATAAAATGTCACTAGGGGCCTTTGGAAAAGAACCAGGAGGACAGAACCACAATGTACCTTGTGTTGTAGATGGTGTTGGTTCTCGACAGGGTCGGGTCAGTTCCGGGTTTCTTTGCAGCTTCTGCGACAGAGTTCAAGACAGGAGATAGCTGCAAGTATCCGGCTGCAGGCAGCTCAGTGAGCAAAGCTGGATCGACAGCTGCAGGCTGGCCTACACTGCGGCTCAGGGTCAGCAACCATTGTCTCAGTGCCGGTCGGGAGTTCTGAATCTCTGGTTGAGCTGTGTCTGATGGCGTTAATGACTGCAACATAACAACAGTCATCAGTGTAGTCGGTTGAAGCTCAAGGGGTTCGACTGGCTCAAAAATTTCCTTCAAGGCAAACTTCGGTAGATGCTTGTCGATGTACGCCTCCTAGCTTCTTCACTGGGTTTGTATCATCCTTCAAGGTGGACGGGCCAAAGCTGAGGAGAGTGTTGCAGGCGGCTGCCTTGTCCTATGTGTGGTTCAGCGACTCTCTGCCACTTCCCACTGTTGGGAAGGAGATGGTCCAATCCCACCCCCCTAACTCCTCCTGCAGTAAATAGATGACGTGTAAACCAAGGAGAAGGCAGCCCCACCCCAATGGTGCATCCCCTTATAATACAACATAGAGATTCATATAAATAACGTTGATGACAAGCCCGTAAGTAGACACCATTTTGCTTCAGCACAGACACCATCTTTGAACTATGCCCAAAAATCATCCCTCTGTTAACTCAGTTCTCCCATCCCCAGCACCTCAATCAGAGAGCCAAGACACTGCCACCCCCGTGCCAGCTCTGCCTGATTGTTGCTCTCACAGAAGTCCAGCCATTTATTGTTGCAATTGTTTTGCAACACTGCCCCAGAATGTGCTCTACGCAGAGCATGAGATTGAAGCAGGCCCCAGCACCTGTGCCCATCCATCTTTGCTTAACTGCCCATGCCCTCTCGACCCACACCTCGCCAGGCCAGAGCCCACCAGTTCCTGACCCTCCACTCCCTTTCATGTTGATACCCATCTGACCCATTCATACTGACCATTCCAGAACACCCACAATAGACTTATTCCTGTGTAGCAGTATATTCATTCCAAACCAAAACACGTCTGTTAGTGTGATGGGGCGTCAGAGAACATAAATAGTAGATGAAACCCCCAGAGAGGGATACCTGGGAGGAGGACCGCAGTATCAATGGAGCTATGAATGGAGCTGTCGGAATGGCAATATATTAATTAACGCATTTTCTCTAAGTACCCCCATTCATGCAAGGATTTATGTTGACCATTATTCTCTTACTGTCATTTCCTGTTGTTTAGTTTAGTTAGTTAGCGATGTTTCATATTTGTCCTGACCTTCACTGCGGAGATGAGCCCAGCTGACCCACGTGCCACCAGATGGACAGGGAAGCAGCGGCCAATCGCAGCCTGGCATCCCCTATACAGCAGGCTGTGCCATACGGACTCAAAAATCCACACCATGACTTGGTACTGTATGTGATGACATAAGTAATGTCGATTTTACCTCTTATAATGTGCTGCCCATGTCATTTTTGGCAGAGTGCTCTCGGGCAGCAGAGTTCTTTGCTTGCATACTTTACTTTATATATTTACATTTGTGATGTCATCTTTGATGTCCTGGGTGTTAGTGTTAGCAGTGCATGGTGGCACGAGTTATGGTTGCTTATGTTACCATAACTGCCGAATTTCAGGGGTTTTTCGGTTTTACTTTGAACCATAACGTCCCTTTAACAAAGTTTTTTCACTGAATTTCATAGGTTTTTAGTAGCGCAACTTAACCATAACGTCCCTTTAACAAAGTTTTTTTACTGAATTTCATAGGTTTTTTAGTAGCGCAACTTAGCCATAACGTCCCTTTAACAAAGTTTTTTCACTGAATTTCATAGGTTTTTAGTAGCGCAACTTAACCATAACGTCCCTTTGACAAAGTTTTTTTACTGAATTTCATAGGTTTTTTAGTAGCGCAACTTAGCCATAACGTCCCTTTAACAAAGTTTTTTCACTGAATATATATATATATATATATATATATATCACTTTTATGAATAAAATAAGATCTGAATAGCACACTTATGAATATGAACGGTAATCAGCAATGGGTAATATTACAGTCTCAACAATCTCTTTAATCAGTTAGGAGTAGGAATGGAAGGATACTGTAGCAGAGAATACTTTATATGATTCAAGGGAATGCAATGATGGGAACAATGCAACACAGAAATGAATTTGATATGATTTCAATCAAAAGATAATATGATCACTTTTTCCCCTGTTATTACTCACTCCCCCCACTATGCAATATGAAGAGATGGAAATGAGGGCACACAGGTTTCAAAAATACACTCAATAATGCAGTTCAATTCCAGTTCCCCCAGCAAGCTTAGAGAGACACAGGAATGATTTTAAAACAGGCAAAAATACTTTTGAATGTGAT
Source organism: Ambystoma mexicanum (assembly GCF_040938575.1). Lineage (NCBI taxonomy): Eukaryota > Metazoa > Chordata > Amphibia > Caudata > Ambystomatidae > Ambystoma > Ambystoma mexicanum. Next base: position 1,513,569,808 of record NC_090922.1, read on the forward strand.
TGTCATGAAAGGGAAAATCTGCTAAAATGATTTTAATTCACTAAAGGATATTCAGGATAAGTGAGCATTACTTTGGATTGGTTCAAGTCAACACTAGCAATGATTCATGAATGATTATCAGATTGGAAACGAATCTCAGCAGTTGCAAACAAGAAACAGCTATTCTGGCATGAATTGAAATGGTGCTAAATGGCAATTTGTGGCAATTTTTCCACGTGCGTGAAATGCGATTATGGAAGAACTATGATTAATTGGAGTTTTAGGTTCGTTGGAAAGCTGAGGATCTTAGCTTTAAATTGACAGTTACATTTTGGTTCTAGGATGTGTGGTTCAAAAGTTACCGAGGTTCTTGTGAAGGTAGATTTTTCAGAAATAGAATCAAGATTTCAAGATGACAGATGCGCTTTAAAGATTTGGAACCAGTATGGACTTAAACTAAGGGGCTATGAAGAAGCGAGACATTCAACGGGCAGCCACCAGAACAGCGGCGCCACCGCTCTGATCGCTGTCCATCAAAACACTTGTCCCTGATTATTGCTACAGTTATCACAAACAATATAATGAGAAGAATTCAGGATGGACAAAAGGTTCTGTAATGCAGTTCTGGATGGGTGATATGGAATAAGATTACTTTAAACTAAGAGATGACTATGGACAGTTCTAGACCAAATACTCACTCCTAGGCTTTGGAATGGAATGGGCCCATCACAGATCTGGTCAAGGGTTTGGACTTCACTCGCCACCGGACAGGTCTCAGGCACTCTGGGTTCTGCTCTCAGCGCTGCACGGCGGTCTGGGTGGCCTCTTGAACTGGGTCTGACGGGTTCTGGATACAGCTCTGCTTTCTGGGTCTGGACCTTGCTAGAGCACAGGGTTTTTAGCAAGAAGCAAAACAGCTCAGCCAGGCTGTTGAATTGTTTAGTTAGGCCCCGTGGAAGTTTAGGGGTTAGAATCCGGTTGCTAGATTCTGCAGGCCTGCTGAGATGGGTTCAGCTTGTGAATTAGCCCTCTCTGCTTCAAAATTCTAGAGTTTGGCTCTAGAGTCTGGTCTCTGGATTTATCTGGAGTCTGGAGTTTTCCTGCAGGGTGCTTTGCCAAGAATAGTTGAGTAGTGGAAAAGTGTGTGTGTTATCTGTCCTAAGAAGTCTCTATTTATGTATTTTAAACGTGGGTGGGGAGGCTGAATCTACATGCCCAACCCTCTAAGGATTTCATAGGTTAGAGGATTCCCTGTCCCCTTATTGGAGAAAGGATCAGCGTGTCATCCTGTGTCATCTTTATGGTTAAGGGAAAAATCTCCCCTTTGTGTCTGTACAGGATATCCTATTTTCCATAAAACACTTATTTACAATATATACCATGTCTTAATATTACATAAATTACATGCCAGATTAATTAAGATCCATTTCTGTTTAACTCTCCTCTTCCTCAGAGCTTGGTTTCAGAAATTACCACTTTTTGCGCTTTTGGTGGGTTTCCCAATATTCTTTCTGCACCAAATTTTAGACATGCCTGCACACCCCACCTGGGCACATTTCTATAATTTTTCGGGTTCTTGGCATAAATGGAATAAATTCCGGGTTTTGGTCTCAGAACATCACACGGCATCCAGCTTAGTCTTAAATCATGAGGGAATTTTTCATTTTAAGAACCTCAAGGTTTCCCACAATTTGCTGTAAGCATTTTTATAAAACATACATTTGCTTTCAATCCAATTCACATCTTAGTGTGGTCCGCCTCCTAGAGCTGGGCTGACTCAGAGGGTCACATGTCCTGTTTCTGCCAACAGTTTGTGGTCAGTTACACCCCAAATTAGCATTCCCATTCAGTCCAAGGAAACTATTGTTCCTTTCTCCGGGCTGCCGAGAAAATGTCCTCCCTTTTTGATTAGCATGCCAATGCAACATCCTCCTTCTGGTGGAAATGACAAGGTGTGAAGGGTTCTCAGGGGAAGCAAGCCTTTTGGAGTTTTAACTGCATCAGGTTACTTTCTGATCAATTGTAACATAGTTCCTTGTGAAAAAAATAACATTTATAAACTTAAAATAAGCAACATATCTTTAAATCAAGTCTTTTTCAACATGAAATCACTGTGTGGCACTCTATATGGCATTTTGATGGAATTCCCTTCTTTGGCATCTTTACCTTCTGAAACACCAGTTCTCCTGTCAGAATTATAAATCGCCAGCACCTGACAGAGGCGAATAACGGTACTACACCCATTTTGACAGCTGTCTTTCCATCAAGTATCTTTAAAATAGGATTTTGTTCTGAGAACATATGATTTTTGCTAACATGGTATTGATGTGGATTCTTGCAGTAAATGATGTGGAACACCCAACAAAGAGGTTGGATCTTTTAGGTGATTTGTGAGCCATGATTTGTGCAATTTTTGACAATCAAGAAAACGGATTTTCAGACTGCTCTGTGTTTTTTTTTCCATCAGCATTGCTATTTCCAAGTGGTTTCAGGCTACTTTGTGGGTAGCCACATGGTGGTTTTTGGCATTGATCTTCTGTGCTCACTAAGATAGGCAAAAGTAGATGGAGGCCTATTTTTCAGGTTTTCACTGCGCAATTTCTGGTGATTTCTGGCGAGCAGCATGCTTTCCAGTGGCCATTATGATGTCTCTGCTGCCAGCAATGCACAGCGATGTTGCATGGCTTGGATGAGTGGGTTGATACATCCCACAAGCCCCCCTCTGGCGATGGCCATTGACCTTCCATCAATGGAACTTCGCAAGACTGGGATGTCCACCTCATCTCTCCGGAATCCACAAATGGCAAAGTTCATCGTCTTTTCCTCCATCAGGGGTGGATCGATCGGTTCTCCTCGCCAGTCCTGATGGGAGTATTGAGCGATACCCCCAGATACCTCAGATCTTTGCTCCCGGTCCCCGGGTGGTCCTCCTTGGTCAGTCTCCATGGTTTACTCTCTCTCTTTCTCTCTCTCTCTCCTAGATGACAAAGCAAAGACATATTTGTAGACATTTCCCCACCACTATTAATGTAGTGGGGTGGACATATACATTTTATAAATCAGAAGACATTTGCATTATTGTATTTTATAGACTACGTGGAATATTTTAGGGTTGATATTTTATGGATCTGGAGTTGTTACGAACACCGCACAAAGGTGATCTGTGCTGCGCCGCTGGCGCTCTAAGCCATATATTCACAACATTTCTCCCAAGATGGCGCAGTGTGAGCAAACTGACTTTCCAGTGTTCGCACTGGTTCCTGGGGAATCTCCTCCCACTGACCAGGTAATGGTATGTAACGAACCAGAACAGAGACCGCAGTGCGTTGCTACTGCTCATGGTGGTTACGCTCTGTAAGTTCCTGCATAGGAAACCCATCTTTCTCTTCATCTTCTACAGCTGTATCTGCCACTCGAGTCTACTCGGTCCTGTAGGTCATATTCTCTCATTCTCCTGTCACACATTATACAAAACCTAACGGAACGTAGCCTCTTACTTACAACTACTTTGCCATTCAATCTAGGGATCAGCAGACTTTTGGACTACTATTCCCAGAGTGCAATTCTGGAAACCCCCTTTTGTCCAACCCGCGCCTTTAACAGGTCGGTTAGACTTTTTACCACTCTCTTCTCTCCGACCTGTTCTCATTCTTTCAAACAAATACTCACCTATTTACCTTCTCGTCCTTAAGCTCCAGTTAGCTGCTGATACAGCCCCGCTCCCATTCCTGGACCTCGATGGTGTTCACTTCCGGGTCTAGAAGGAACTCCTCCCAGGAAGACGACCGGGATCCAGTCTGCTTCCTGATTCACCTCTACTCTCCAGCGACTCAGTATTTTCTCCCTTCCGAGGGTTTCCCTGCCCCATCCTCTATTCTCCGGGTTGGAGGCGGGGAGAGGGTGAGACAGGTGAAGTCTCATTAGCTTCATTCCAGTTAGAAGACAAGGTAGGAACCATATTTTGTCTTGTTGTTTTAGGAACCTTGCTCTCACAGAAAATTGTTGGTTTAACATAACAGATAGCAACACCCGTTTTAGCTGTATATCGGCTACCACTCAGTGTTCCCTTTACTACAATACCTCAAAAAAAATTAGATCCATATGGAGCAACAGATCAACAGTTAGTTGCTGCTATGCAAGCCCTCTCTGGGGAGGTTCAACAACTTAAACAAGAGAATGCCATTTTGCGGCAGCAAGTTGGTCACTCGGCTCATAGTTCCGAAGTACCTCCTGGTCCCTTACCTTTCGGAAGATTTGACGGTAATCCACATACTGTTAAAGAGTTTTTGGAAGCATGTACCGTCCAGTTTGCCTTCAAGGTGGCTTTTTTCCCTACGGATCGAGACAAGGTCGGTCATGTGATCTCCCAAATGATGGGAGCCGCATAAGCATGGGCTACCCCATTAGTGAGTAGTGATAATCCAATATTAAATTCCTATCAGGCTTTTTGTAATAGCATCAAAAGTATGTTTGGAAGACAGGAAATTACCATAGCCTCCAAAGAGCAGCTGTTGGACCTCAAACAAGGAAATCAGGGTATCTTAACCTATATAACCAAGTTTAAACAGATGTCAGCAGACACCTCCTGGGCGGATGACGCTCTAATAACCATACTGCGGAGGGGATTGTCTGAAGAGTTAAAAGACGTGGTCTCTCGAGTCCCCCGTTCCCCGAACTTGTCAGAGTTCATAGCTTTAATAATACAGTTAGACTATCGTCTCCAAGAAAGACATAGGCCCTCATTAGGACTCTGGCGTTAAGGGGTTAACGGTGGTGTAAAAGGTGTTGGCGCCGTTAAACCCTTAACGCCTGGTTACAAGGTCCCTTTGCGGCTCCCGACCTTAACGGCTGGTTTGGACCAGCCGTTAAAGTAGGGACCTGCAAAGGGACTTTTGAGGTAATTACAGTACCGCAATTTGCGGTACCGTAATTACCGCCTTCCCCAGTCCCATTGAGCCCTATGGGGCAAAAATGGGAATGGGGAAGGGCCAATGGTAAATGGGGAATTACCACCCCGCTAACCTTGGAATGGGGCAGTATTTCCCCATTTACTATTGGCGGACTCGTTACAATATCGGCAGCAACCATGGTGCTAATAGCGCCATTGGTAACCGCCGGTGTTGTAATGAGGGCCATAGTGAACGAAAGAAGGGTCGCCCACAAAAGACATACTCTGACGGAGCAGCCAAATGCACAAGACTTCACCTTCAGAAGAGCCTATGCAATTAGGTACCACGAGAGGTCCCTTAACTTCTGAGGAAAGGTCCAGACGCAAGTCTTTAGGCCTGTGTATGTATTGTGGAGCTAGTTCACATACGGTCCAGGAGTGTCCCCTCCTTCTCCTCAAGAAATCGGGAAACACCAACGCCCAGCCATAAAGGGAACAACGGTTCAGGGCTCAAGGAAAGTTACAGGTTCCCTACTTACTGCTCACTCAGACTCTTCCAAAACCCCAGAAGGTACCATGATAGCTCTAGAAGTGTCCTTAGCCTGGGATAACGTTCAACTACAAAGGGTGTCGGCCCTATTAGACAGTGGGGGGACGGGAAACTTTATCAATGATACGTGGGCTCTACATCACGGCATCCCCAGAAAAGCAAAAACCATAGCTATACCGGTCGAAAGCATGGATGGCAGTCCTTTAACCTCCGGTCCTATCAAGGATCATACCTGCTTCTTGACGATGAACTTTTCTACCCACCAAGAACACATGGTGCTTGAAATCATCAAAACGGGACATTATTCTATTATGTTAGGATTGCCATGGTTAAGGAAGCATAATCCTTTCATCAATTGGGCAGCAGGCACTTTATTTCTAGGATCTGAACATTGTGTGCAACAATGTCTAGGAACTAGTAGCTCTCTTACAAACAGTGCTGCTATAGCCAGGGACTTCACCAAGTGTCTATGCTTCCCCCGGTTTACAATCAATTCCAGGATGTCTTTTCTCAGACAGAATATTTATCACTGCCCCCTCTCCGTAGAGATGATTGTGCAATAAAATTGATTCCCGACAGTCCGCTGCCGTTCGGAAGAATGTACATACTGTCCTCAAAAGAAAGAGAAGTCTTGAAAGAATACCTCCATTCACATCTACAGAAAGGGTTGATCACAGAGTCCAACTCCCCTGCAGCAGCCTCTTTGTTTTTCATTCCAAAGAAGAACTTGACCGAATTGCGTCCATGTTTAGACTATAGTGGCCTGAACAAAATCACTATTCCAGACAGATACCCCATGACATCCTGGAGGCAGTCAGAGGAGCTCAGATATACACCAAACTTGACCTTAGGGGGGCCTTCCACCTGATTCGCATAAGATCAGGAGACAAATGGAAAACGGCATTCCGCACTCAGTTCGGCCACTATCAATACCGGGTCATGCCCTTTGGTCTCACCAATGCTCCTGCAGTTTTTCAGAGATTCATGGACCACTTATTCGCAGACATCTCTTTGCATTACGTTGTCATTTACTTAGATGACATCTTGCTTTTTTATCCCAACTTATCCACACATATTCAGCATGTCCGCAATGTCCTTACACGTCTCCAAGAAAATCATCCGTTATATAAACTTGAAAAGTGCAAATTCCATAAAACTTCAGTCACCTATCTAGGTTACGTCCTATCTCCACGCGGTATCTCTATGGATCCCACAAAAATATCCGCTATCAGTGACTGGCCATCAACCAAATCAATCAAGGATATACAACGGTTTCTGGGATTTGCCCATTTTTACAGGCTCTTCATTCCACCATTTTCTAACTTGACACAACCTCTTACTCATCTCCTCAAAAAAGGGGTCCCTTTCTCATGGAACGGCAGAACACAAGACACCTTTGAAGCATTGAAAGCAGTATTCATTAAAGCTCAGATTCTGGCTGTTCCAGATCAAAATCTGCCGTTCATAGTGGAATCGGATGCCTCTCAGTTTGCTATCGGTGCCATCCTCTTGCAGTCGGACGCACAGAACACGGAGAGACTAGTGGCCTACATGTCAAAGACATTAACTCCTGCCGAGATTAACTATACAGTATTGGAAAAGGAACTCCTTGCCATAAAGCGGGCATTTGAGGAATGGCGCCACCTGTTATTGGGAGCCCAAAATCCCATTGAGGTTAGGACTAATCATCAAAACCTGCGAAACCTTCAGAATGCATAAACGTGCAACAGTCGTCAAGCTAGATGGGCTCATTTTTTCTCGCCTTTTCGAATCATTTTTACTTTCCTCCCAGGAAGAGTTAACTTAAAGGCTGATGCTCTGTCTCGCAGAGACGGTCGAGAGCCTAAATCCTTTAACCCCAAACCTATGTTCCCCAAAGCAGTGTTAATACCAGTAATCCATCATTTCATATCAAAGATAGAAGACCAAGTGAAAGAGCTACTGGACCTCAATCCGAATCTCCCAGCTCAACAAGATTTGACACACAGTGGAGGACTCCTCTTCAAGGGAGTCAGGCTGTTCATACCTACTGATGTTCTTCATAAAGAAGTGTTGAGATTATGTCATGATTCGGTAGCTGCCGGACATAGAGGATTCACCCACACAGTGGATTTAGTTCTCCAACACTTTTAGTGGTCCACAGTGAGGAAGGAGTGCAGGACTATATTGCCTCTTGTGCGATTTGCCTTCAAACGAAATCACCTTGAAGACCTCCGGTAGGAAAATTGGTACAGATGCCTCTGCCAGATAGACCTTGGCAAATCATTTCCACCGATTCTATTGTGGATCTTCCTCCATCAGACCAATGCACCACCATAATGGTCACAATAGACTCCCTAACCAAGATGGCATACTTCATCCCTCTCCCCACGGTACCTTCCACTATGCATATGGCCCGTGTTTTTTTGGATCGTATCTTCACATTGCATGGTCTTCCAGATACAATTATATCAGACCGTGGGCCTCAATTCACATCACGGTTTTGGACAAATTTGTGCAAAACACTGGGTATTTCTTGGGCCTTGAGTTCGGGGTTCCATCCACAAACTAATGGACAAACGGAGCGTCTTAATCAGACACTAGAGCAATATCTCAGATGTTATATTTCTGCAGCCCAAGACAATTGGAATAATCTGTTACGGCTTGCGGAGTATGCATATAACAATGCTACTCATTCTGCCACCCGAGTCAGTCCATTCTACTGCCCATACGGATTCCACCCCTCTGTATTTCCCTCAATGATGCCTTCCTCTTCAGTCTTCCCTAGTCCTGTGAATTTAGAGGACTCTATCCAACAAGGACATCTAAAAGCGTTGGAAGCCCTGAGTATGGCACAATAAAGAAGCAAGACACAGGCAGATAAACAATGATCTGCAGCTCCTCTCATACACTTTGGGGATTATGTATGGTTAGCTAGTAAATTCTTACCCAGACACCTCATTCCATCTAAACTGTCTTCCAAATATTATGGTCCTTTTAAGGTATTGGAAACAAGGGGCTGTGCGGCCTACAAATTGGAACTCCCACGTTCGTGGAATCATATCCATCCCACGTTCCATGTTTCCCAATTGAAACCTGATGTACGGAACAGGTTTCATTGGAACACTACTAAAGCACTTCCTCCAATACTCAGGGATGATGGGCCGGAATATGAGGTATCCGACATATTCTCTGGGAGATGGATATGGGAGGGATCTTGCTTTCCCCTTGGAGGTGCTGGCCTTCCTTCACTGGCAGAAGATGTAAGGAAGACTATACCTTCAGCCAGGGTTCAATGATAAGGTCTTCTTGCAACTCCTTGCAAAGTCTTCAGATGATCTGCCAAAAGAGGGGCTTCAACCTCTTTTAAAGCCAAATGGAACAAAGGGATTGGTGTAGATTAAGCCTACCTGAATGAACCAATCCTGGGTCCCCACCAGCAATCTCATGTATGCATGAGGTGATAATCAGAGTGTTTTGCAACAGATGCTTGCTTGCTTTCATAGAGGGGTTCTCCAATTTTTTGTTGATTGGAAAGGTTATTCCCCGGCCGAGAGGTCGTGGGACCCTGCATCTGCAGTTCATGCCCCCAGGCTGATTCGTGACTTTTATCGCCGCCACCAGGGGAAACCGGGTTGCACCTCCCTTGGGAGGGGGCATACTGTTAAGAACACCGCAGAAAGGTGGTCCGTGCTGCGCCGCTGGCGCTTTAAGCCATATATTCACAACATTTCTCCCAAGATGGTGCTGTGTGAGCGAACTGACTTTCCAGTGTTCGCACTGTTACCTGGGGAATCTCCTCCCACTGACCAGGTAACGGTATGTAACAAAGCAGAACGGAGACCACAGTGCATTGCTACTGCTCATGGTGGTCACGCTCCGTAAGTTCCGGCATAGGAAACTCATCTTTCTCTGTCTGTTGCTTCTTACCGAGGCTTCCTCATACTAATACCTTCCTTTCCAACATTGCCTTTTTTCTAGATGCTTCCCTTCATTGAAGACCGCTCCTCCGCGCTAACAATAGCTTCTACAGCTGAATCTGCCACTCGAGTCTCCTCGGTCCTGTAGGTCATATTCTCTCATTCTCCTGTCACACATTATACAAATCAAATTAGGCAAAACACAACTGTATAAAAGCTACTAGCAACAACCTGAAAACCCAAGGATAGGTCCAGATCGTAAAACCAAACCCTAAAAACCAGGGTTTTATTTATTTTACTTATTTAACTGTGGGGTGGACTCAAATCTATTCAAAGAAGAATAGAACAAGGTTGTGACTGAAGACAGGAGGATAGAGCGAAAAGAGGGTACTATCCCTACCTAACGTGCGCTCTTAGCTAGGTTGCGGTGTTACAACGCCTATCTATTAGTGACAGAATAAGAGTAAAATTGCCACTTCTACAGTAAGTAATACGTTCAACCTTGAGAGTCTCAGCCCACTCTCTTCTCGATTGGCTTAAATCGGAAGAGACTAGCAATAAAACCAGGGAAAGGAAAAGAGAGTCAGCCCAGGAAAGTGAAGAGAGTCAATTTTTCTCTTCAAACTAGACCGTGTGGCATCTAATGGGATTGACAATTTTTAATAGCCCATTGATTGTCACACCGCTCCTGGGGTACTCAATTATAAAAATGACACAACTTCGGGAAATGGGATAAGTTCCCAATCCCATAACCACAAACAAAGACAATACAATCACCACTTCCCATGTGGAGTCAACTTTTTGCTCATGGAAAGTGGGACAATGTAAAAAAGTTTGCTGAAGACTAAAATGGGGGCAAATTGGAGCCCTTTTAGATGATACAAACACCGTCGACCGGTTTCAGTGGCTTGGGTTTAGTAACGCCACATTCTTCAGGACAGTCTAAGCTCCTCGCGAGTTGGTGCATTTTGTTATGCAACAACTAGTTTAGTGAGGACAATGGTTAAAAACAATAGATGGCATGGTACATTACCACCCTGCAGTAGGTGTCATGGAACTGGAACAGTCTGGGAAGGAACCTGTGGGATCAACAAAATGAACCACAGTTACTAGGAAGCTGCTAAATTCCACTTATTGGATTTAGGATGGCACAACACTAGTTTGCCAACCACAACAAACACAGCACCATGGCTATCGCATAACACCACCTCAATTCCCAATCTCAATATCAAGGTCTCATCTCTTGGTGTCAAAGAGTGCCACCTTCATTTATTAGCCACAATGTTATTTTAGAAAAAATATAGAAAAAATACCCACAACATAGGTGATAATTCTAACGATGGTATAGAATGCTCCTAAACAACTCCTGTCATCTTAGTAACAACAGAGGAATCTCAACTCAACTCACCCTTGGTATTCACTCCCTTTTGTTCTAAAAACTGGCGTGCCACAGATTAGTGTCCAAATTTTTACTGTCCAGTCCACGTGTAATACATCTGTGAATAATTACAAAGTTTATAATGATATTTCAACAGACTGGATGTCAGAAGCTCTCAATATGGGGAGGCCACAGTTTGTGCCTCATAGGCAGGTATTTTAGGGCAAAGATATAAGGGGGAACAAAGAATCATTCATTTGGTCCCGGCCAACAACGACATGTTTACTTGTTTATTTATTTGTAAGATCTGCAAGTCAAGGGTAAGGATACAACTACAGAATTGTCCCAAGCGCAAGATTAAAAAATCCCTGCCGGCAAGAGTTTGCACATGTACTTACATGAAGATCGCATCACATGAGCGCCTTTTCAGTCAAAAGCGCAGCACTCTGCATCGGCGCGTCTATCCCCTATGACTCAAATCTCTGTGTGTTAAATAGGAGACAAGGGGGCGACGGCCTTTCCTTCATGTATCACGTGACCCGCATTCGCGTGTCACGTGTTCATGCCTCTGACTCCGTATAGGTCCATTCATGTCAAATAATTGTGTCACGTGACATCCACGTGTCATGCATACACACGCCCGCCTCCTTAGTGGCCGGCCCGTTGGCATAGAGACACCAATGACGCGCATCAATGCATCATTGATTATGATGGATATATCACGTTACATTTATGTGTCGCATGCACTTGCACGCGACTCCGTAGCAACCAGTCCGTTCTTATGGAGGCGCCAAAGAGGTGCACACGGCAGCCTCCAAAGGTTTATTTACAAAGTGAAATTCCATTCTTAGCCCCACTCAGGGCTAGCAAAACCCCCCTACAAAGCGCAAATCTTCGCTCGCCGAGGTCAGGCAGGGGCCGGGAAAATGCCCCCTTCAATGCACTCGCCACTCCGCATATGCTACAAAGAGGAGGGGGATGTATGTGTGTCCCGACCCAGTCAGGCACCACATATTGGATCCTAGCCCAGGGCCACTCGTGTGCTCACGCTGCACCCAATCACAATCAACCCCAAAGAGGACCTTCTCCCTGGAATACCACCTCAAGGACAGGGCAAAGTGTAATTGTATAAACAACACACAGTGTTACATCCTATGAGTTTAAACCCACAGTTGGAGCATCTACGGGGTAACTTTCGATATCAATCGTTGATCACAGATGTTCCCATAAATGTCTTAAGGCATCATGGCCAAGGAATGCCAGGGTATATTTTCATTGAGACCCACTTTATCGGTTTTTAAACGGAAAACCCATTTTTGTTCCCGCTTAAGTAGAAGGAGACTCATGTCCCCTCCTCTTCTGGGACATTTTACCTTTTCTATAATGGTCCACTCAATGTCAGAGGCCTGATGTTTAAGCCTCTGAAAGTGGTCCACCATAGGGGCATTCTCCCGGTGAGTTCTAAGACATGATAGGTGTTCCTGGATGCGTTTTTTAATTGGCCTTGTAGTCATGCCAATATACGTTTTATCACAGGGGCACCGTATCATGTAAATCACATTTGATGTATTACAATTTGTGAGGGCCAGTTGTTTCCATGGTGTCTTTAGACCAAGGTCTAGTGTTTTGGTGCGTTTTGTGAGACTACATACATTGCACTGGCCACATGGTGTATGTCCTTGTGGGGACGTGTTGTTCCACAGGGTAGTTTGCCCTGTCGTCTCCTGGGCTGGTGTATATGAATGTATAAGGGTGTCCCTCAAGTTTTTTCGTTTTTTCATAGCAAATCGGGGTAATGGTAAGTTAACCTGCCCGACATTGAGTATGGGCCATAACTTAATGATTTCCCTTTTTATCAAATTGATTTTATTGGAATAGCTAAAGACTGCTGTGATCGTATTGTCTCCCACCGGTCGTGTTTTTTGTTGTAAAGTTAGATCCTGTGGGATGTTTTTGGCTCGTTTCCTTGCCATTCTCACAGTTTTTGTTGGGTAACCACGTTCTAGGAGGCGATCTGTGAGTCCCTGTGCCTGTAGGTTATACTCCTGGGTAGTGGAGCAATTACGCCTATAACGTAAAAACTGCCCAAAGGGTAAGTTTTCGCGAAGGCATTTCGGATGGAAACTGATGTAATCCAGAAGCGAGTTGCGATCAGTGGGTTTTCGGAAGATAGTGGTAACTAAAGCACCGCTACTTGGTTTAATTTCTACATCGAGAAAATGTATGATCTCTTTTGAGATACAAAGGCCGATTCATGGAATAAATGTGCGCCGAAAATACCGGCGGAGAGGGGCCTATACGTGCGCTGCGCCGAAAAATAGCGAAAAGCGCAGGGAAACCAGCGCACGTCGATTCATGGAAGTCCGTGCGTAAGAAAAGCATAGGACGTGCGCTGAAAAAGTGCGCGGCGCACGCCGGCGCACAGGTCAACCAACGGCGTGCGCCACGGCCACTGCGCTATCACTCCGAGCGCAGCGCACAGCTCTAAAGTAGGCGGAACACAGGGCGGGACACTCGGAATGGGGAATAAAATGGGGCACAACACTCGGAATGGGGAAGAATGTGGGCGGCACGGGGAAGTACAGGAGGCAAGTGCGCGGAACGCCCACACGCTCTCCGGCAACAAGTATTCATGGATTCGAACAGGGCAAAACAGCGCTCGATCAAACCAGCGCACAGGCCCAAAAACGTACGCCACAAGTAAGCAGGCGGTAGCGTCCCGACGCACTCAACGAAAGTGCGCCAAAACCTGCGGCAACAAATACCACCCACATACAGCAATGGGCCATACCGTGACCCCAAAGGACTAATGATGTGCAAAGGTGTACGCCATTTACACGGACACCCACTGTTCAAAAATTCGCGCGTGTGTGTACAACGGGTTGCGCGAGAAGTCACTCGCGCGATTGCCCTGGGTACGTGTATCCCGGGGTGCGGGGAAGTCCCACACGCGATTGCCCTGGCCACGTCGATACCAGGGGTGCGTGTGAAGTTCCACACGCGAAAAGCCAGGGTACGTCATTTACAGGGGTGCGCGGGAAGTTTCACATGCGAAAAGCTAGGCTACGGGAATTCCAGGGGTGCGCGTGAAATCCTACACGCGAAAAACTAGGGTACGTCATTTACAGGGGTGCGCGGGAAGTTTCACACGCGAAAAGCTAGGCTACGGGAATTCCAGGGGTGCGCGTGAAATCCTACACGCGAAAAACTAGGGTACGTCATTTACAGGGGTGCGCGGGAAGTTTCACACGCAAAAAGCTAGGCTACGGGAATTCCAGGGGTGCGCGTGAAATCCTACACGCGAAAAACTAGGGTACGTAATTTACAGGGGTGCGCGGGAAGTCCCACACGTGAATAGCCTGGGCGCGTGTATTTCAGGGGTGCGCGGGAAGTTCCACACGCGAATAGCCTGGGCGCGTGTATTTCAGGGGTGCGCGGGAAGTTCCACACGCGAATAGCCTGGGCGCGTGTATTTCAGGGGTGCGCGGGAAGTCCCACACGCGATTACAGCAGGGTACGTGTATTTCAGGGGTGCGCGGGAATTTCCACACGCGAATAGCCTGGGCGCGTGTATTTCAGGGGTGCGCGGGAAGTTCCACACGCGAATAGCCTGGGCGCGTGTATTTCAGGGGTGCGCGGGAAGTTCCACACGCGAATAGCCTGGGCGCGTGTATTTCAGGGGTGCGCGGGAAGTCCCACACGCGATTACAGCAGGGTACGTGTATTTCAGGGGTGCGCGGGAATTTCCACACGCGAATAGCCTGGGCGCGTGTATTTCAGGGGTGCGCGGGAAGTTCCACACGCGAATAGCCTGGGCGCGTGTATTTCAGGGGTGCGCGGGAAGTTCCACACGCGAATAGCCTGGGCGCGTGTATTTCAGGGGTGCGCGGGAAGTCCCACACGCGATTACAGCAGGGTACGTGTATTTCAGGGGTGCGCGGGAAGTCCCACACGCGAATAGCCTGGCCGCGTGTATTTCAGGGGTGCGCGGGAAGTTCCACACGCGAATAGCCTGGGCGCGTGTATTTCAGGGGTGCGCGGGAAGTTCCACACGCGAATAGCCTGGGCGCGTGTATTTCAGGGATGCGCGGGAAGTTCCACACGCGAATAGCCTGGGCGCGTGTATTTCAGGGGTGCGCGGGAAGTTCCACACGCGAATAGCCTGGGCGCGTGTATTTCAGGGGTGCGCGGGAAGTTCCACACGCGAATAGCCTGTGCGCATGTATTTCAGGGGTGCGCGGGAATTCCCACACGCGAATAGGCTGGGCGCGTGTATTTCAGGGGTGCGCGGGAATTAACACACGCGATTTGGCTTGGTACGTGTATTACAGGGGTGCGTGCGAAGTTACACACGCGATTAGGCTGGGTGGGTCCTGTCACCCTCGACGGCCCCTGCAGGCAGCCCACAAAACAGGGGACTACCCTGCACACCTGCTCATGTCTCCCACCACCCCCACCCCCCCAGTCACCAGGGGCACCCTCCACCAGGCCCCCACTCATGTCTCCCACCACCCCCACCCCCCAGCAGTGCAGGGGCAGGCTCCACCAGGCCCCCACCCATGCCTCCCACCACCCCCACCCCCCCGCCACCAGGGGCACCCTCCACCAGGCCCCCACTCATGTCTCCCACCACCCCCACCCCCCACCATCCAGGGGCACCCTCCACCAGGCCCCCACTCATGTCACCCACCACCCCCACCCCCCAGCAGTGCAGGGGCAGCCTCCACCAGGCCCACACTCATGTCTCCCACCACCCCCACCCCCCAGCAGTGCAGGGGCAGCCTCCACCAGGCCCACACTCATGTCTCCCACCACCCCCACCCCCCCAGTCACCAGGGGCACCCTCCACCAGGCCCCCACTCATGTCTCCCACCACCCCCACCCCCCAGCAGTGCAGGGGCAGGCTCCACCAGGCCCCCACCCATGCCTCCCACCACCCCCACCCCCCCGCCACCAGGGGCACCCTCCACCAGGCCCCCACTCATGTCTCCCACCACCCCCACCCCCCACCATCCAGGGGCACCCTCCACCAGGCCCCCACTCATGTCACCCACCACCCCCACCCCCCAGCAGTGCAGGGGCAGCCTCCACCAGGCCCACACTCATGTCTCCCACCACCCCCACCCCCAGCAGTGCAGGGGCAGCCTCCACCAGGCCCACACTCATGTCTCCCACCACCCCCACCCCCCCAGTCACCAGGGGCACCCTCCACCAGGCCCCCACTCATGTCTCCCACCACCCCCACCCACCACCATCCAGGGGCACCCTCCACCAGGCCCCCACTCATGTCACCCACCACCCCCACCCCCCCAGTCACCAGGGGCACCCTCCACCAGGCCCCCACTCATGTCTCCCACCACCCCCACCCCCCCAGTCACCAGGGGCACCCTCCACCAGGCCCCCACTCATGTCTCCCACCACCCCTACCCCCCAGCAGTGCAGGGGCAGGCTCCACCAGGCCCCCACCCATGCCTCCCACCACCCCCACCCCCCCGCCACCAGGGGCACCCTCCACCAGGCCCCCACACATGTCCCCCTGGCCCCAGGTCCTGACGATACACAATCATGGCAGTAATGGCCAGCATACCCAGCACAAACACCCAGGCAAGGATTGCATCCACCCACATAGTGAATGCAATCACATGACACAACCCCAATGCCAAGTATGCAAAAGAACACATGTCCGTCACACACACATACACAATGGGTGCAAGTGAATGTCAAAACCCATATCATGACATGTAACAAACCAATGAGAAAATAACACAAGTGTAAGAAAATATAAAAAATGTATTAAATACCAAAAATAAGTGAAATTTACAAACATACAACGATGTGGCTAAGTAAATAAATGGTCCATGTCCGAGAACAAAAGTGATAAACAAAAAAACAAAGGAAAAAAAATTAAAATGAATTTGTCCAAAGCAATATCATGTAGTAGGAAATTAATGAAAAACCATTACGTCATGGTGAAAACAATAAGAAATTAAAAAAATGTATCTCCCAAAAAAAAAAACTATATACAGGAATGTTCCAGGGTCCATGAGCCCAACACCAAAAATGAAACCTACCACTAATTAATGAAAAATATATGTACAAAAAAGTGGCCAAAATAATAAAAATAAATAAAGGAAACATAGCACTAACTAACTAAATAACTATATACAAAGGCAGCGGGCAAGTCCTGCGGCTCACTTGGTGATGTTGCTGGCAAGGGCATCATCGAACTCCATGTCGATGTCCTGGAGGCGGGACTCTGTCCTGGCCCCGAGGTCTCGCAGGGACAACCCCATGTCCACCTCAAACTCCCTGCGAGCTTCCTCGAGGCACTCAGCCCGCCTCAATGCCCGACGCATGGAGAACTCCGCCCTGACCATGGCGAGCCGCTCCTCTTCCGCCCGCTGCCGCTCCGCACCTATCCGCTGGCCAAACTCCTCCCACACGGAACACACCACCATCCCAGGGTTGCCCTGCCCTCCGGCCGATGCCTGCCCCTCGGATCTTGATGGCCCCGAGCCATGATGCCTCCCACGTCGTGCCCGCTGCTGCCTCCGACGCCACTGCCTCTGCCAGCACGACGGCATCCAGGCTGATGGAAACCACCGACGCCGTCGTGCACGTGCCCTGCCCGATGATGCCGTCACATCTACCATCTGCTGGGGTCCACTTGCTGTGTTGTCCACCCCTGCTGGACCTCCGACTCCCAACTGTGGCAGGGATGGGATCCCCACCGAGCTGGCTGCATTGGTCGGGGCAGGTCCACAGGGGGCCCTGGTGGCATCTGGGCCGGAAGACGGCAAGGAGAACGACCGGTGGATAGCCTGCACAGAGGAGGAGAGGGCCGTCAGATTGGCCAACACATGCAGGAAACCCCCGAACATGGCCGATCCCAATTGGGCCACGTCGGCACGGTGCACTTCGTGATGACGTGCGTGCTCCTCCCGGGAAGCACGCACGTCATCACGAATCACAGCCGTGCGCATCGCGACCCCAATCAGGACCTTCTCCACGCGGCCAGGGGTTACCACGTCCGCAGGTGGAGGGGAGTCAGGTGACATGGACATCCCCTCTACCTGCGGACGGGCCTGGGACGGGGCATCCCTGCTGGTGCATGGTGGTGCAGTCCAGGGCCAGGGGCAGGAGGCAGCACAGGTCGCCGTGGAGGTGCCTGTGCATGTCGCTGTCCCTGACCTTGTGAGTGCACCACCATGCACCAGCATGGATGCCCCGTCCCAGGCCCGTCCCCAGGTGGAGGGGGTGTCTATGTCATCTGACTCCCCTCCACCTGCGGACGAGGGGACCCGTGGGCGCATGGAAAAGGTCCTGATTGGGGTCGCGTTGCGCACGGGGGTCATTCGTGATGATGTGCGTGCTTCCCGGGAGGAGCACGCACATCATCATGAAGAGCACCGTGCCGACGTGGCCCAGTTGGGATCTGCCATTGGCGCGGGTTTTCTGCAGGTGATGGCCAATGTGTCGGGCATCTCCTCCTCTGTGGAAAGTATGCGCCGGTCGTTCTCCTTGCCGTCTTCCGGCCCAGTTGACACCAGGGCCCCCTGTGGACCTGCCCCGACCAATGCAGCCGGCTCAGTGGGGATCCCATCCCTGCCACAGTCGGGAGTCGGTGGTCCAGCTGGTGTGGACACCATGGCAACTGGACCCCTGCAGGTGGAGGATGTGCCGGCATCATCAGGCAGGGCACGTGCACGACGGCGTCGGTGGATACCATCAGCCTGGATGCCGTCGTGCTGGCAGAGGCAGTGGCTGCAGAGGCAGCGGCAGCGACGTGGGAGGCGTCATGGCTCGGGGCCATCAACATCGGAGGGGCAGCCATCGGCTGGAGGGCAGGAGGACCCTGGACAGAATGTGTCTTCCGTGTGGCAGCGGTTAGGCCACGCAATAGATGCGGAGAGGCGGCGGGCAGAAGAGGGGCGGCTCGCTATGGTCAGGGCAGTGGACTCCATGCAGAGGGCCCTGAGGAGATCCGCAGGGGCTTGGAGGTGGACACTGCGTCAGCCCTGCGGGCCCTCGGGGCCATTGAGGAGGAACGCCTCGGGGAGATAGAAAGGGAGTTCGATGATGCCCTGGCCCATGACATCTCTCAGTGAGCCGCAGGACTGGCCCGCCGCCTTTGTATATAGTTATGTAGATAGTAGGTTTCCTTTATTTTAATTTATTATTTGGGTTGATTGGACAATGGCCCACGTTTTATGTATATAGTTCGCATTAGTTAGGTTTTGGGTAGGTTTCATTTTATGGTTTTTAGGGATATTGGACCCGGACAATCATCTTTGTACATAGTTTGTGGATGTTTTCGATTTTATTATTTGGACCATGGGGCAATGTGTTTGTTTTTGATTTCCATTTTGATTGACTTTGCACCCGTTCTTTTGGATTTCACCTTTCATTAGAATTTTTTTTTTTTTCCTGTTACTTTGTTTATTCATTTAGGTGTTTATTTTTTTTTCTTTCTTACATTTTAATACATTGTTCTTTTGATTCTATTGTGTGGACTTCTCTCATTGGTTCGTTGACTGTCACAATCTGGGTTTTCACAGTCATGTGTTGCCATTGTGTGAGTCTGACGGACTTGGACTCATGCGCATACTGCTCATTGGTTATGTATCATGTAATGGGTATTTGATTTTTGAATGGATGTGTACCTTGGATGTGTGTATGGACTGGGGTGACATGGGGTGGGATGTGGTTGCCCATGGGATCCTGGGATCTGTATTGTGATTTCCTATTGGTAGGGGAACATCTGTGTGGGCCTGGTGGAGGATGCCCCACAGTGCTGGGGGGTGGGTGTGGTGGGAGGCATGAGTGGGACATAAGTGGGGGCCTGCTGGCAGGTGGCCCACAGTGCTGGGGGGTGGGGGTGGTGGGAGGCATGAGTGGGACATGGGTGGGGGCCTGGTGGAGGGTGCCCCATGACTGCTGGGGGGTGGGTGTGGTGGGAGGCATGAGTGGGACATACGTGGGGGCCTGCTGGCAGGTGCCCCACAGTGCTGGGGGGTGGGTGTGGTGGGAGGCATGAGTGGGACATGAGTGGGGGCCTGCTGGCAGGTGCCCCACAGTGCTGGGGGGTGGGTGTGGTGGGAGGCATGAGTGGGACATAAGTGGGGGCCTGCTGGCAGGTGCCCCACAGTGCTGGGGGGTGGGGGTGGTGGGAGGCATGTGTGGGACATGAGTGGGGGCCTGCTGGCAGGTGCCCCACAGTGCTGGGGGGTGGGTGTGGTGGGAGGCATGAGTGGGACATAAGTGGGGGCCTGCTGGCAGGTGCCCCACAGTGCTGGGGGGTGGGTGTGGTGGGAGGCATGAGTGGGACATAAGTGGGGGCCTGCTGGCAGGTGCCCCATAGTGCTGGGGGGTGGGTGTGGTGGGAGGCATGAGTGGGACATGAGTGGGGGCCTGCTGGCAGGTGCCCCACAGTGCTGGGGGGTGGGTGTGGTGGGAGGCATGAGTGGGACATAAGTGGGGGCCTGCTGGCAGGTGCCCCACAGTGCTGGGGGGTGGGGGTGGTGGGAGGCATGAGTGGGACATGTGTGGGGGCCTGGTGGAGGGTGCCCCTGCACTGCTGGGGGGTGGGGGTGGTGGGAGACATGGGTGGGAGCCTGGTGGAGGGTGCCACTGCACTGCTGGGGGGTGGGGTTGGTGGGAGACATGGGTGGGGGCCTGGTGGAGGCTGCCCCTGGATGGTGGGGGGTGGGGGTGGTGGGTGACATGAGTGGGGGCCTGGTGGAGGGTGCCCCTGGTGACTTGGGGGGTGGGGGTGGTGGGTGACATGAGTGGGGGCCTGGTGGAGGGTGCCCCTGGTGACTGGGGGGGTGGGGGTGGTGGGAGACATGGTTGGGGGCCTGGTGGAGGCTGCCCCTGGATGGTGGGGGGTGGGGGTGGTGGGTGACATGAGTGGGGGCCTGGTGGAGGGTGCCCCTGGTGACTGGGGGGGTGGGGGTGGTGGGTGACATGAGTGGGGGCCTGGTGGAGGGTGCCCCTGGTGACTGGGGGGGTGGGGGTGGTGGGAGACATGGTTGGGGGCCTGGTGGAGGGTGCCCCTGGTGACTGGGGGGGTGGGGGTGGTGGGAGACATGAGTGGGGGCCTGGTGGAGGGTACCCCTGGTGACTGGGGGGGTGGGGGTGGTGGGAGACATGAGCAGGTGTGCAGGGTAGTCCCCTGTTTTGTGGGCTGCCTGCAGGGGCCGTCGAGGGTGACAGGACCCACCCAGCCTAATCGCGTGTTTAACTTCGCACGCACCCCTGTAATACACGTACCAAGCCAAATTGCGTGTGATAATTCCCGCGCACCCCTGAAATACACGCGCCCAGGCTATTCGCGTGTGGAAATTCCCGCGCACCCCTGAAATACACGCGCCCAGGCTATTCGCGTGTGGAAATTCCCGCGCACCCCTGAAATACACGTACCCTGCTGTAATCGCGTGTGGGACTTCCCGCGCACCCCTGTAATACACGCGCCCAGCCTATTCGCGTGTGGAAATTCCCGCGCACCCCTGAAATACACGCGCCCAGGCTATTCGCGTGTGATAATTCCCGCGCACCCCTGAAATACACGCGCCCAGGCTATTCGCGTGTGGAAATTCCCGCGCACCCCTGAAATACACGCGCCCAGGCTATTCGCGTGTGGAAATTCCCGCGCACCCCTGAAATACACGCGCCCAGGCTATTCGCGTGTGATAATTCCCGCGCACCCCTGAAATACACGCGCCCAGGCTATTCGCGTGTGGAAATTCCCGCGCACCCCTGAAATACACGCGCCCAGGCTATTCGCGTGTGGAAATTCCCGCGCACCCCTGAAATACACGCGCCCAGGCTATTCGCGTGTGGAACTTCCCGCGCACCCCTGAAATACACGCGGCCAGGCTATTCGCGTGTGGAACTTCCCGCGCACCCCTGAAATACACGTACCCTGCTGTAATCGCGTGTGGGACTTCCCGCGCACCCCTGAAATACACGCGGCCAGGCTATTCGCGTGTGGAACTTCCCGCGCACCCCTGAAATACACGTACCCTGCTGTAATCGCGTGTGGGACTTCCCGCGCACCCCTGAAATACACGCGGCCAGGCTATTCGCGTGTGGAAATTCCCGCGCACCCCTGAAATACACGTACCCTGCTGTAATCGCGTGTGGGACTTCCCGCGCACCCCTGTAATACACGCGCCCAGCCTATTCGCGTGTGGAAATTCCCGCGCACCCCTGAAATACACGCGCCCAGGCTATTCGCGTGTGATAATTCCCGCGCACCCCTGAAATACACGCGCCCAGGCTATTCACGTGTGGAAATTCCCGCGCCCCCCTGAAATACACGCGCCCAGGCTATTCGCGTGTGGAAATTCCCGCACACCCCTGAAATACACGCGCCCAGGCTATTCGCGTGTGATAATTCCCGCGCACCCCTGAAATACACGCGCCCAGGCTATTCGCGTGTGGAAATTCCCGCGCACCCCTGAAATACACGCGCCCAGGCTATTCGCGTGTGGAAATTCCCGCGCACCCCTGAAATACACGCGCCCAGGCTATTCGCGTGTGGAACTTCCCGCGCACCCCTGAAATACACGCGGCCAGGCTATTCGCGTGTGGAACTTCCCGCGCACCCCTGAAATACACGTACCCTGCTGTAATCACGTGTGGGACTTCCCGCGCACCCCTGAAATACACGCGGCCAGGCTATTCGCGTGTGGAACTTCCCGCGCACCCCTGAAATACACGTACCCTGCTGTAATCGCGTGTGGGACTTCCCGCGCACCCCTGAAATACACGCGGCCAGGCTATTCGCGTGTGGAAATTCCCGCGCACCCCTGAAATACACGTACCCTGGCTTTTCGCGTGTGGGACTTCCCGCGCACCCCTGGTATTCCCGTAGCCTAGCTTTTCGCGTGTGAAACTTCCCGCGCACCCCTGAAATGGACGTAGCCTGGGATTTCGCGTGTGAAACGTTCCCGCGCACCACTGAAATGGAAGAAGCCTGGGATTTCGCGTGTGAAACTTCCCCGCGCACCCCTGTAATGGACGTACCCTGGCTTTTCGCGTGTGGGACTTCCCGCGCACCCCTGGAATTCCCGTAGCCTAGCTTTTCGCGTGTGAAACTTCCCGCGCACCCCTGTAATGGACGTACCCTGGCTTTTCGCGTGTGGGACTTCCCGCGCACCCCTGCAATTCCCGTAGCCTAGCTTTTCGCGTGTGAAACTTCCCGCGCACCCCTGAAATGGACGTAGCCTGGGATTTGACGTGTGAAACTTCCCGCGCACCCTTGAAAATCGCATGGGCCGCTTGCCGTGATGGTCCAGGGTTAGCGCAGCCCCTTGCGCTGGTTTGTGATTTTTATGAGATTTCCCAGCGCAAGGGGCGTTCCTGGGGGCGTAACTGGCGCTGCAGCGAGTCGCTGCGCCACTGTGCGCCACGGCTGCCTGGGGAAGCTAAAATCCATGAATACGCTGTGCGCCTGATTCGGTTTTGGCGCACGCGGCTGGCGCAGACTATCGCACGCGCACGCTGTGCGCCAACCGCGTGCGCTACTTGTGCGCTGAATTCTATGAATTACCCTGAAGATATCTATCTCTAGAATTGAGCCAAGACAAACATTCTTTAAATTGATCTAGAGTTCCTGTAAATATAGCCAGGACGTCATCAATATATCGTGACCAAAGGGTGACATGTGTCCGAAAGGATTGGAAGGCTGATATATATGCGTCTCCTCATATTCAGCTACATACAAGTTCGCCAGCAAGGGCGCGGATGTGGCGCCCATAGCCGTCCCTGAGCATTGCTCATAGAAGCTCTCTTTGTAGAGAAAGAAATTCTTAGTGAGTGCTAGTTCTGCTAAGTGCATTATGAGGTCAATGGGCACCTCAGGAGAAATTACTAGATCTCTAAGTACGTTTTCAACTATCTCCAGTGTCGCTGTTTGTGGGATATTCGTATATAGTGCTTCTATATCGAGTGTAACTAAGTATTGGGTGGTGGGGTCAAAAATCTGACCTTGAAGTGTGTTCAGTATGCTCATGGTGTCTTTTGTATATGAGCGCATTTATGGAATCAGTGGCCTCAAAAAGAAATCCACGAACTGTGAGAGAGGCTCCAAGATAGAGTCAATACCTGCAACAATGGGTCTCCCCGGGGGAGGGGTTAAGCCCTTGTGAACTTTCAGTAGGGCATAAAATACCGGAATTTTTGGAAATTTTGACATAAGGAAAGCTGCTTCTTTGTTACTAATGTGACCTTCACATGCGGCTTCTTCCACAATATTGGAAATAGCTACGCGGAGGTTCTCAGTGGGGTCACAAGTAAGGATTTTGTAATGTTCTCCATTGTTTAAGAGCGCTATAACCATGGCATCATAATCAGCCAGGTCCATAACGACTGTGGCCCCACCCTTGTCTGCCTGCTTAATTATGATGGTTTTGTTAGTACTAAGATCACGTAAGGCCTTACGTTCTTGAAGGGTAATATTCTGGAAGGAGCTCTTTTCTTGTTTCTCAATTTCCTCCATTTTTTTCATTATGGCCTTCTCAAATGTTAGGGATTCTGCAGAAGCAATGGGTGGCTAAAAGGTGGATCTGGGATGTAAACCCGTGGCATCACTTTCTCTCTCATCTGTTGTTACCTGATCTATCGTGCCAAATGTTAGGGATTCTGCATAAGCAATGGGTGGCTAAAAGGTGGATCTGGGATGTAAACCCGTGGCATCACTTTCTCTCTCATCTGTTGTTACCTGATCTATCGTGCCAAAATGTTGTCTCAATCTAATGTTACGCATAAGTCTAGCAAATTCAATTTGCGTTTGAAAATCATCATGTGGTACTGTAGGAACAAAACTGAGACCCTTTTGTAGGACTTGTTGTTCCATATTTGTTAGGACATGGGTAGAGAGATTAATTACTAATAATTCTCGGGCTGAGGAAGGCCTCTCCCTCTGCTCCTTGTCATTATTTGGGTGCCTGGGTCTTGTCCTCTGCCTCTGCCTCCACTCTGGCCTTGGTATAAAAAATCCCTTCTGTTTGTATTCTGTCCTCTTTGATTTTGATTATCCTGGAACTGAACCCTTCTATCGCTAGATTGATCGCGATTACGAGAGGAGCTCCTTTGGTGGCCTCCCCATATTGAGAGCTTCTGACATCCAGTCTGTTGAAATATCATTATGAACTTTGTAATTATTCACAGATGTATTACACGTGGACTGGACAGTATAAATGTGGACACTAATCTGTGGCACGCCAGTTTTTAGAACAAAAGGGAGTGAATACCGAGGGTGAGTTGAGTTGAGATTCCTCTGTTGTTACTAAGATGACAGGAGTTGTTTAGGAGCATTCTATACCATCGTTAGAATTATCACCTATGTTGTGGGTATTTTTTCTATATTTTTTCTAAAATAACATTGTGGCTAATAAATGAAGGTGGCACTCTTTGACACCAAGAGATGAGACCTTGATATTGAGATTGGGAATTGAGGTGGTGTTATGCGATAGCCATGGTGCTGTGTTTGTTGTGGTTGGCAAACTAGTGTTGTGCCATCCTAAATCCAATAAGTGGAATTTAGCAGCTTCCTAGTAACTGTGGTTCATTTTGTTGATCCCACAGGTTCCTTCCCAGACTGTTCCAGTTCCATGACACCTACTGCAGGGTGGTAATGTACCATGCCATCTATTGTTTTTAACCATTGTCCTCACTAAACTAGTTGTTGCATAACAAAATGCACCAACTCGCGAGGAGCTTAGACTGTCCTGAAGAATGTGGCGTTACTAAACCCAAGCCACTGAAACCGGTCGACGGTGTTTGTATCATCTAAAAGGGCTCCAATTTGCCCCCATTTTAGTCTTGAGCAAACTTTTTTACATTGTCCCACTTTCCATGAGCAAAAAGTTGACTCCACATGGCAAGTGGTGATTGTATTGTCTTTGTGTGTGGTTATGGGATTGGGAACTTATCCCATTTCCCGAAGTTGTGTCATTTTTATAATTGAGTACCCCAGGAGCGGTGTGACAATCAATGGGCTATTAAAAATTGTCAATCCCATTTGATGCCACACGGTCTAGTTTGAAGAGAAAAATTGACTGCCTTCACTTTACTGGGCTGACTCTCTTTTCCTTTCCCTGGTTTTATTGCTAGTCTCTTCCGATTTAAGCCAATCGAGAAGAGAGTGGGCTGAGACTCTCAAGGTTGAACGTATTACTTACTGTAGAAGTGGCAATTTTACTCTTATTCTGTCACTAATAGATAGGCGTTGTAACACCGCAACCTAGCTAAGAGCGCACGTTAGGTAGGGATAGTACCCTCTTTTCGCTCTATCCTCCTGTCTTCAGTCACAACCTTGTTCTATTCTTCTTTGTATAGATTTGAGTCCACCCCACAGTTAAATAAGTAAAACAAATAAAACCCTGGTTTTTAGGGTTTGGTTTTACGATCTGGACCTATCCTTGGGTTTTCAGGTTGTTGCTAGTTGCTTTTATACAGTTGTGTTTTGCCTAATTTGTTGTGTTAATAATATCTATCTAAGGGCAATACCCTGTCAACTTATAGAAACTGCCCCATTGTTTGCTAATAATTCTTCTAACGGCGACAGCCGTGGGCGCACTCTTTCCCCATGCACAAATCTAAAGTGGGAAGGTCGATTTAAGTTCGACTTTTTGTCTGTGTAACACTAACACAGCCACAATACAGCATCGGGCTGTGGCCTACACTCCCTCTCCTTCCCTCTCCTAACGATACAGTCTCCCCTTTTTGGATACTGTATATCACATCCTGAAAGCGTACTCTGTAGCTCGAATCGTTCCCGACGTGTACATATCTCAATACATCTGAAAATGGCGGACGTCAGCATAAATATGATGACGGAATCAAATTTCCTTGCATTCGCAGAAGACTTAGTGGAATCAATTCTAGCGGCTCCCTCTTTGATAGGAAATACGTCGGTACCCCAAGTGGACACTAATGGCGATTCCTGGAATGAACTCGAAGGCCTCCAAAAAAAGCTAATTAGAACAGAGCTTCACGGCCTTATTATGACCGAATATTTGCATGCACAGACAGCACCGGATGGTCTAGTCATCCGAATTGAACCCAGAATCTTCTTAGACCAGATCCAATTCCGTCGAGACTGGAGTTTCATAGCTAATAAATGCACACGAGATTGGCTTATTCTAATAATTAACACAGCCAAAACGGTCTCAATTAAATTTATGGCAGAGATCGAATTAAAAATTGACCTGCTTAAATCTTCAGAGGTTCTTGAGAACTTCAAGAAAAAACTAGAAGAATTAGATTGTTTGATTAAAGATTTTAAAGAATTCAACTTGAACAAAAAAATGTTGAAACTAAAGAAAGATATCTCAGTCTTCTCGCATGAAAATATCTATCCGTATGTAGTGGATAGTTATTACGATGACCCACAGCCGATCTTGGGACAAAAACAACCTTACCAGAATAAGAAAAAATGGTACCCCAGACAGAATAACAACAGAAATAAGAAACGAAATACACCCGCACAGTGGACCTTCTCAAGTGGTAGTTCTGATGAAGATAGTAGACCAGGCACCTCGAGAGGTGGTACCCACCAAAGGAGCTCCTCTCGTAATCGCGATCAATCTAGCGATAGAAGGGTTCAGTTCCAGGATAATCAAAATCAAAGAGCACAGAATACAAACAGAAGGGCTTTTTTATACCAAGGCCAGAGAGGAGGCAGAGGCAGAGGACAAGACCCAGGCACCCAAATAATGACAAGGAGCAGAGGGAGAGGCCTTCATCAGCCCGATAATTATTAGTAGTTAATCTCTCTACCCATGTCCTAACAAATATGGAACAACAAGTCCTACAAAAGGGTCTCAGTTTTGTTCCTACAGTACCACATGATGATTTTCAAACGCAAATTGAATTTGCTAGACTTATGCGTAACATTAGATTGAGACAACATTTTGGCACGATAGAACAGGTAACAACAGATGAGAGAGAAAGTGATGCCACGGGTTTACATCCCAGATCCACCTTTTAGCCACCCATTGCTTATGCAGAATCCCTAACATTTGGCACGATAGATCAGGTAACAACAGATGAGAGAGAAAGTGATGCCACGGGTTTACATCCCAGATCCACCTTTTAGCCACCCATTGCTTCTGCAGAATCCCTAACATTTGAGAAGGCCATAATGACAAAAATGGAGGAAATTGAGAAACAAGAAAAGAGCTCCTTCCAGAATATTACCCTTCAAGAACGTAAGGCCTTACCTGATCTTAGTACTAACAAAACCATCATAATTAAGCAGGCAGACAAGGGTGGGGCCACAGTCGTTATGGACCTGGCTGATTATGATGCCATGGTTATAGCGCTCTTAAACAATGGAGAACATTACAAAATCCTTACTTGTGACCCCACTGAGAACCTCCGCATAGCTATTTCCAATATTGTGGAAGAAGCCGCATGTGAAGGTCACATCAGTAACAAAGAAGCAGCTTTCCTTATGCCAAAATTTCCAAAAATTCCGGTATTTTATGCCCTACCGAAAGTTCACAAGGGCTTAACCCCTCCCCCGGGGAGACCCATTGTTGCAGGTATTGACTCTATCTTGGAGCCTCTCTCACAGTTTGTGGATTTCTTTTTGAGGCCATTGATTCCAAAAATGCGCTCATATACAAAAGACACCATGAGCATACTGAACACACTTCAAGGTCAGATTTTTGACCCCACCACCCAATACTTAGTTACACTCGATATAGAAGCACTATATACGAATATCCCACAAACAGCGACACTGGAGATAGTGGAAAAAGTACTTAGAGATCTAGTAATTCCTCCTGAGGTGCCCATTGACCTCATAATGCACTTAGCAGAACTAGCACTCACTAAGAATTTCTTTCTCTACAAAGAGAGCTTCTATGAGCAATGCTCAGGGACGGCTATAGGCGCCACATTCGCGCCCTCGCTGGCGAACTTGTATGTAGCTGAATTTGAGGAGACGCATATATATCAGCCTTCCAATCCCTTTCGGACACATGTCACCCTTTGGTCACGATATATTGATGACGTCCTGGCTATATTTACAGGAACTCTAAATCAATTTAAAGAATTTTTGTCTTGGCTCAATTCTAGAGATAGATATCTTAAGTTTACACACTGTATCTCAAAAGAGAGCATACATTTTCTCGATGTAGAAATTAAACCAAGTAGGGGTGCTTTAGTTACCACTATCTTCCGAAAACCCACTGATCGCAACTCGCTTCTGGATTACACCAGTTTCCATCCGAAATGCCTTTGCAAAAACGTACCCTTTGGGCAGTTTTTACGTTATAGGCGTAATTGCTCCACTACCCAGGAGTATAACCTACAGGCACAGGGACTCACAGATCGCTTCCTGGAACGTGGTTACCCAAAAATAAAAAAAACTGTGAGAATGGCAAGGAAACGAGCCAAAAACATCCCACGGGATCTAACTTTACAACAAAAAACACGACCGGTGGGAGACAATACGATCACAGCAGTCTTTAGCTATTCCAATAAAATCAATTTGATAAAAGGGGAAATCATTAAGTTATGGCCCATACTCAATGTCGGGCAGGTTAACTTACCATTACCCCGATTTGCTATGAAAAAACGAAAAAACTTGAGGGACACCCTTATACATTCATATACACCAGCCCAGGAGACGACAGGGCAAACTACCCTGTGGAACAACACGTCCCCACAAGGACATACACCATGTGGCCAGTGCAATCTATGTAGTCTCACAAAACGCACCAAAACACTAAACCTTGGTCTAAAGACACCATGGAAACAACTGGCCCTCACGAATTGTAATACATCAAATGTGATTTACATGATACGGTGCCCCTGTGATAAAAAGTATATTGGCATGACTACAAGGCCAATTAAAAAACACATCCAGGAACACCTATCACGTCTTAGAACTCACCGGGAGAATGCCCCTATGGTGGACCACTTTCAGAGGCTTAAACATCAGGCCTCTGACATTGAGTGGACCATTATAGAAAAGGTAAAATGTCCCAGAAGAGGAGGGGACATGAGTCTCCTTCTACTTAAGCGGGAACAAAAATGGGTTTTCCTTTTAAAAACCGATAAAGTGGGTCTCAATGAAAATATACCCTGGCATTCCTTGGCCATGATGCCTTAAGCCATTTATGGGAACATCTGTGATCAACGATTGATATCGAAAGTTACCCCGTAGATGCTCCGACTGTGGGTTTAAACTCATAGGATGTAACACTGTGTGTTGTTTATACAATTACACTTTGCCCTGCCCTTGAGGTGGTATTCCAGGGAGAGGGTCCTCTTTGGGGTTGATTGTGATTGGGTGCAGCGTGAGCACGCGAGTGGCCCTGGGCTAGGGTCCAATATGTGGTGCCTGACTGGGTCGGGACACACATATATCCCCCTCCTCTTTGTAGCATATGCGGAGTGGCGAGTGCATTGAAGGGGGCATTTTCCCGGCCCCTGCCTGACCTCGGCGAGCGAAGATTTGCGCATTGTAGGGGGGTTTTGCTAGCCCTGAGTGGGGCTAAGAATGGAATTTTACTTTGTAAATAAACCGTTGGAGGCTGCCGTGTGCACCTCTTTGGCGCCTCCATAAGAACGGACTGGTCGCTACGGAGTCGCGTGCAAGTGCACGCGACACATAAATGTAACGTGATATATCCATCATAATCAATGTTGCATTGATGCGCGTCATTAGTGTCTCTATGCCAACGGGCCGGCCACTAAGGAGGCGGGCGTGTGTACGCGTGACACGTGGATGTCACGTGACACAATTATTTGACATGAATGGACCTATACGGAGTCAGAGGCATGAACACGTGACACGCGAATGCGGGTCACGTGATACATGAAGGAAAGGCCGTCGCTTCTTCATGTAAGTACATGTGCAAACTCTTGCCGGCAGGGATATTTTAATCTTGCGCTTGGGACAATTCTGGAGTTGTATCCTTACCCTTGACTTGCAGATCTTACAAATAAATAAACAAGTAAACATGCCGTTGTTTGCCGGGACCAAATGAATGATTCTTTGTTCCCCCTTATATCTTTGCCCTAAAATACCTGCCTATGAGACACAAACTGTGGCCTCCCCATATTGAGAGCTTCTGACATCCAGTCTGTTGAAATATCATTATAAACTTTGTAATTATTCACAGATGTATTACACGTGGACTGGACAGTAAAAATGTGGACACTAATCTGTGGCACGCCAGTTTTTAGAACAAAAGGGAGTGAATACCAAGGGTGAGTTGAGTTGAGATTCCTCTGTTGTTACTAAGATGACAGGAGTTGTTTAGGAGCATTCTATACCATCGTTAGAATTATCACCTATGTTGTGGGTATTTTTTCTATATTTTTTCTAAAATAACATTGTGGCTAATAAATGAAGGTGGCACTCTTTGACACCAAGAGATGAGACCTTGATATTGAGATTGGGAATTGAGGTGGTGTTATGCGATAGCCATGGTGCTGTGTTTGTTGTGGTTGGCAAACTAGTGTTGTGCCATCCTAAATCCAATAAGTGGAATTTAGCAGCTTCCTAGTAACTGTGGTTCATTTTGTTGATCCCACAGGTTCCTTCCCAGACTGTTCCAGTTCCATGACACCTACTGCAGGGTGGTAATGTACCATGCCATCTATTGTTTTTAACCATTGTCCTCACTAAACTAGTTGTTGCATAACAAAATGCACCAACTCGCGAGGAGCTTAGACTGTCCTGAAGAATATGGCGTTACTAAACCCAAGCCACTGAAACCGGTCGACGGTGTTTGTATCATCTAAAAGGGCTCCGATTTGCCCCCATTTTAGTCTTGAGCAAACTTTTTTACATTGTCCCACTTTCCATGAGCAAAAAGTTGACTCCACATGGGAAGTGGTGATTGTATTGTCTTTGTGTGTGGTTATGGGATTGGGAACTTATCCCATTTCCCGAAGTTGTGTCATTTTTATAATTGAGTACCGCAGGAGCGGTGTGACAATCAATGGGCTATTAAAAATTGTCAATCCCATTAGATGCCACACGGTCTAGTTTGAAGAGAAAAATTGACTCTCTTCACTTTCCTGGGCTGACTCTCTTTTTCTTTCCCTGGTTTTATTGCTAGTCTCTTCCGATTTAAGCCAATCGAGAAGAGAGTGGGCTGAGACTCTCAAGGTGGAACGTATTACTTACTGTAGAAGTGGCAATTTTACTCTTATTCTGTCACTAATAGATAGGCGTTGTAACACCGCAACCTAGCTAAGAGCGCACGTTAGGTAGGGATAGTACCCTCTTTTCGCTCTATCCTCCTGTCTTCAGTCACAACCTTGTTCTATTCTTCTTTGAATAGATTTGAGTCCACCCCACAGTTAAATAAGTAAAATAAATAAAACCCTGGTTTTTAGGGTTTGGTTTTACGATCTGGACCTATCCTTGGGTTTTCAGGTTGTTGCTAGTAGCTTTTATACAGTTGTGTTTTGCCTAATTTGTTGTGTTAATAATATCTATCTAAGGGCAATACCCTGTCAACTTATAGAAACTGCCCCATTGTTTGCTAATAACACATTATACAAAACCTAACAGAACGTAGCCTCTTACTTACAACTACTTTGTCTAAGTAATCCAAGTAATTTTAATCTAGGGATCAGCAGACTTCCGGACTACTATTCCCAGAGTTCAATTCTGGACACCCCATTTCGTCCAACCTGCGCCTTTAACAGGTCGGTTAGACTTCTTACCACTCTCTTCTCTCCGACCTGTCCTCATCCTTTCAAACAAATACTCACCTATTTACCTTCTCGTCCTTATGCTCCAGTTAGCTGCTGATACAGCCCAGCTCTCATTCCCAGACCTCGAGGGTGTTCGCTTCCGGGTCTAGAAGGAACTCCTCCCAGGAAGACGACCAGGATGCAGTCTGCTTCCTGATTCACCTCTACTCTCCAGCAACTCAGGGTTTTCTCCCTGCCGAGGGTTTCCCTGCCACAACCTTTATTCGCCGAGTTGGAGGCGGGGAGAGGGTGAGACAGGTGAAGTCTCATTAGCTTCATTCTGGTTAGAAGACAAGGTAGGAACCATTTTTGTCTTGCTGTTTTAGGAAACACTGAGTGTAAACCTTGCTCTCACAGAAAAGTGTTGGTTTAACATAACAGGAGTGGCCCCCTCTGGGATTCCAGAAGACTCCTCCAGTTGCTGCAGAGTGTGCCTAGGATGGCAACACTTCAGCTGATTAATATGGACCCACTTGTCTTCCCCTTCTGCCAAACTGCATTTGGGGATGTGGATCTTGTAGGCGACTTGTGAGATCTTGTCTACAATTTCAAAAGGTCCCTTCCAGGTAGGCAGAAATGTTCGCTGTTTGGCCTGGTTCCTTTGGAAATTGTATAGATTAACCCGGTCTCCTTCATTGTATTCTTTCCTGGTAGTCTTCAAGTCATAGTGGGTCTTCATGCTATTGGCTCATCTTTCTAGATTTCGCTGAGCATAGGCAAAAGCATGTTGAAAGTGTTTTCTTAAATTTTCAACATACTCAGTTGTGAAGGCATTGATCAATGTCTGCTCCTGGGTCCTGTAAAGCAGATGCTGGGGAAGCACCATCCTGTGTCCAGTCATCAGCTCAAGCGGTGACATTTTAGTTGCAGATGAAGGGGTAGATCTGGTAATCGAATATCCCAACTTGGCCCAGAATCCGCCACAAATGTTTTTAATATGCTTACAATGGTTTAGTTGTAACGTTCGACTGCACCACTAGAGGCTGGACGGTAAGCAATATGTAGCTTCCTTTTAACCCCAAGTATCTCCCAAATCTTTGTCATTACTTCGCTGGTAAAATCTCTATCTGACTCGATCCTTTGGGGTAGTCCAAAACGCAAAAAGAGGTGATTGATCATCAGGGCAGCTGCTGTTTCTGCCTTGCAGTTTGGGGCCGGGAGACATTCCACCCATTTAGTAAATAAGCATGTTACGGTCATCATGTACTTGTTCCCACTAGAGGAGCGAATCACGGGCCCGATATAATCTACTTGCAAATCTGACCATGGCAGTGTCATCCCCCTCTTTTGGAGAGGCGCACGGTGTGTGAGGGATATTGGCTGACATTGTGCACACACATGACACCCCTTCAAGTATTGGTCGAGGTCCTGCCCCATGTGTGGCCAGTATGCAACCTCTCTTAAGATTTCAAGTGTTGTATGAAACCCCCTATGACCGGCTGTGGCCGCATCATGGGCGTGACTTAACATCAGCCTTCGGAATGAGGTAGGAACCACCCACTGATCATGGCCAGCTAGTGATTTCCTCACCAACAAACCATCTTGGATTTGGAACATTTTTGGACATTTCATCAACACTCTGAGGTCCTCTTTCCCAATGTAATCGGTATCCATCAGGAGAAAGTTCTCAGGGAATTTAAACTTAGCAATTATTGGGTCCCCTTTTTGAGCCGTAATCAAATCAGCATTTGGGGTCTCCTTACTCCATTGTGCAGTTGAAAGATCATTGTGAGCATTTATCTGGGATCTAGTGATAGCAGTGACTTGCATTTCCCCCAACAAGGACTCGATCTCTATTAGATCCCCTTGGATGGCCCTGGTTTTGGCCAGCTGATCAGCTATGTAATTTCCAGTTTTGTCTGGTCCCTCTACTTTGGAATGACACTTGATCTTTTTCCAGTAGATGGTCATCCCATTCGAGGTGACCAAATCATCAATATTTTGAATTAACATCCCATGTTTCAAGGGTTTGTTGTTAGCACCTAGCATGCCTCTGGTTTTCCAATTAACCAGGTGCTCCACGAACCCGTTCATCCGAATCTATGATTATGACCAGTTTGTGGAGTTGATGTTGGACAGCAGTGAGGATGGCTTGATGCACAGCCATCATCTCCTCCACTTGACTACTTCAGGGACCAATCTTGTACCAGTGGAGGGTTCTGGGGACTCATTCACCCTTGCATTCTCTACGCCGGCCCCAAGTTCTTTTTCCCCATTGTTGTTAACATGGTAAGAGCATCCATCCACATAGACAGTGGGCATTCCCTCACACTTGTCTTCTTCAAAGACTTTGTGTGGGGAATTAAACTATGCCTCCATGTTGTCCTTGATTTTTAGACTCTCGTCCTCGAGACAGTTTTCTCTGGCACAATCATGCAAGTCAGCCAGACCTTGCGCGAGGGGACTGTTGTTTTGGCCATATCTGACCTCCACAGGAAAGCCTTGCATTGACAGAATCCAGGAAGTAATTCGGAATTACTCATATTTCCGGCCCGGATCCTGTCACTTTGGAGATATTGCAGAAGCTGGTGTGGAGTCTCCACTATGATGTGTTCCCCCTGGATAAACGGGCGGTAATTCTTCAATGCCCACACCATTGCCAGGAGTGCCTTCTCACAATCATTGAATTTTTCCTCCACAGAGGATAAAGTTTTACTCGCATAGGAGATTACTTTATTGACCTTGTCATGCTTTTGGTATAATACTGCAGTCAAGCATGTATTAGAGAACCCTGTCTCCAAGAAGAACTCCTTGTTTCTGACAGGGTAAGCTAGGCAAGGCGCTTGTGAGAGACTTCTTTTGAGCTGTCTTACTGCCTCGAGTTGGTCTGGACCCCATTCCCACTTGACCCCCCCCCTTCAAGAGATGAATCAGGGGTCTGGTGATCTCGGCGTAGCCCTCAATGAACTTTCTGCTATAATTAGACAGTCCAAGGAGGCTCCTTAGTTCCCGCAGAGTTGTGGGGTCTTTCAGTTTCTGGAGTGCTTCCACTTTCTTTTCCTGGGGACAGAGACCCTGATGAGTAATCTCATGCCCCAAGAAATTAACACGGGTTCTACATTACTGTGTTTTCTGAAAGGAAAGTTTTGCTCCGGCATCCCTCAACTGTGTCAGAACATAACGGGTCTCCGCTATGTGTTCCTCCACAGTTGAGCTTTTGATGAGGACATCATCTACATAAGCCAGGTTACTCCTCTCACCCAAGTGGGGCATGGCCTTATGCAGAACAATGTTGAACTCATTGCCGGAGTTGAGGTATCCGAAGGGAGTCTGGGTCCATGCATACTGCTGGCCCCCAAAGGTAAATGCCAGCTTGTATTGGTCCTCCCTATTGACAGGTACAGTCCAGTATCCATTGGTCAGGTCTATTGCAGTGAATACCTGTGACCCCTGGATCTGGGCCAGCCCATGGTCAATGTAGGGAAGAGGCCATTGGGAAGTATGGACCCGTTTGTTGAGCTCCCTAAGTTCAGCGCAGAGGCTCCACTGGCCATTTGGCTTCAATATCCCCAGCACCAGATTATTGAAGGTGCTGTGGACTGGACGGGTTGTCCCACGGGACTCAAGGTTCTTAATGATTTCAGTCAGGGACTACATTGATGAGAGAGGCAAGTGATATTGCTTCACAAACACTGGAGTCATGCCAGGCTCCATGGGAATTTTTCTTGTGTGGATGTCGGTGCGTCCACAATCATATGAGTCCACCGCAAAGAGATCTTGAAAATCCAAGAAAACTTGTTTCAACTTTTGCTTCTGTTCCAGAGTCTCACGGGCATCAGCTAGGTTGACTCTCTCTTCAACCACCTGCCTGAAGCCTGGAAAGTATAATGGTTTTGCTATCTCAGCGGCCACCTCCAGCTGGGTGGAGAAGTCCCAGGTCAGAGTGTTGATTTGGACTGGTGGCTTCAGATGTGAAAGGCAGCCCTCATGGACCTGGAAAATCACCACATCCCTCCTGAAGTCACAAGTCACATCTTCTTACCATACGGTCAGGAAGTGTACACCAGGAAGTTTCCCCCATGCCGGGTAAAGATCCTGTCTGGTGTTGTGTTGTCATCACTGTCACTGTCAAAACAGTCCTTAGGGATTGGTCCTAACAGTTCATTTCCTAAATCTATGGAGAAATGTCGGTCATCAACCGCCATTCCAATAATGGTTCCTGCGGCTAGAGTGATACGCTTTAAGTCGCTGTTATCCACCACTATTGGAATGGTGTCATGTTCTATATTGACTAATGGCGTTGGGTTTACCCCAAACCCTTGCTGTTAGAGAGAAGCATTTAGATGAATGTAAGCATCAGGGTTTTTCAATTTCTGTCCTCTTTATACTTTCACTTCCAGGTTGAATTGTCAGTTCATTTCTGGGATGGTGACTTCCTCTCCAATCTGAATTTCAACTGCATAAGGCAGCAATTGAGCTGACCTAAATGCTTTTTCTGGATCATCAAAGCCCATGGGATTATCCGCTAATCGGTACCAAGCTTTGAAGTTTATTAGGTTCAAACTAATGGCAAAGTGATTGAGAATGTCACTGCCTAAGTAAAAGGCGGCAGTGACGTCTCGCACGACCCAACAATTATGGACTATGTTCTTGTTACCTATGGAGATTTTGAGCATACACCTGCTTGGCAGGAGATGTTTGGAATTAGATGCTTCCAGGTCCATTTCCCATTTGTCTATCAGTTTGAATGTGGGAATGGCTGGATCTTTTGGGAGTTGGCGGAACATGGCTTCGCTGATGAAGCTCTTACTTTTGTTCACACACACTCGGGCGAGAACAGAGTCCTTCCCTTCATTTAACTGAACAGGGATGAACACTTGCTCTCCAATTTGTTGAATATCAGCCAGGCTCTGAGCTGATTTCTCATCTTTCTGGACTATAGGTGTGGGAGTGTCTGATTGTGGATTGGTAAAGAATTTCAGGGTGTTTCCTTCCAGTGTGGAATACTACCTTAAACTGGAAGGAAGGTTGATTTTCAGAAATAGAGAGGGCTCCCCATCACCAGTCTGTTGTCCTACTGCTATTACTGTCACGTCTGGAATGTGGTTGTTCTGGAAGTGAAATTCTACCTGGTCAGATTTTTGTTCAACCATGTGGCAGGTGCCGTTTAAACAAACATGGTTGACACTCTGTTTCAATTTTATGGGCCAGCTAGTCTGGGTCCAGAGGACCTTGTTTACGCAATCTATTAGGGGTGACAACCTTCTCAGGAGGTAATTCCCTAGTAAACAAGGGGTGCCCTCTGGAGTCACTACTATGACCGGGTGTTTCACCTTGTGTCGCCCAATTTTAATGTCCAAATCCGCAGTCCCCTCGACGGGAATTTCCTTCCCGTCAAAGTTCTGAAGTTGTACAGGAAGAGAGGTGAGAGGAATTTGGTAATCCTCCCCCCTTCCTGCATTTAGTTCATCAAAGGCCTTTTTGGACAGAAGGGTACCTTGGGATCCAGTGTCCACCAGTGCCAAAATTGTACCCTGCCCCTGTACTTGAACCGGGGCATAGCATCTTCCCTCCTTCTCCGCAAGGGGGCACAGATATTGAACATTTTTGGACAACTGGAGGGCTAGTTTTTTTATTTTTAGACATATAAAGAGAAGAGATTTGGGCAGAATTCTGTGGGGAGTCTTGAGAATCTGAAAGAAAAAGTTGGCAACTAGAGATGGGAGCAGTTTTGGGTTCCCCTGGTTCCGGTTCTGGGCTGCCCCCCCCTTTTTGGAGGCAGTCACCAGGATGGGTTTGAACCAGGGGATTTTGATGCTGTTGGTTCTGGGATTGGATGATGGGTGGTGCTAGCTCAGTCCCCACATCTACCCATTCTGAATATGAATCCCTTGGGACCCATTTTGCTTTGGAAGGAGTTTCCCCATCTCTGAAGGAGAAGATCCTTTTCCCAGGATCCTCTGAGGATCCCTCTCCTTCAAATTGGAAGATCTGTACCTCCTCCACAAAATGGGTCTGTTTGGGTCCTTTGTTTCTCCTACCCCCCTCTCCTCTCGTTGGGTGGCAGACTTTCAGGGGTAGGAGATTTTGTTTCCGGTTCCTGGGTTTCCAGGGGCTGTTTACAAGTGGGGAAGGACGTTTCCTCCAAGGCTTTACACCCTCCTTCCCCTTGTGCCTCCTCCCTGGGAACCGGTTAGTTATCGGGGTGCTGCCCCTGTCATTGTTCTGGAGCACCAGGTCTAGAGTTTGGGGCATTCTGTGCCGGCATGCTCATCTGAGTGTTCTGCTGAGCCCATAGCATGCGACCCAGA
Source organism: Ambystoma mexicanum (assembly GCF_040938575.1). NCBI lineage: Eukaryota > Metazoa > Chordata > Amphibia > Caudata > Ambystomatidae > Ambystoma > Ambystoma mexicanum. The sequence goes on from NC_090922.1 coordinate 1,513,608,488, forward strand.
TCGTGTGCCATATTTTAGACCTGGCGCTCAAGCTATGAAAACCGCTCAGGCTGATACAGGGTTCTGTTTTCTCCCCTGGGCTGATCCCGGGAAGGGTAGCTATCCCTTCTCTGGTAGTACCCCGGGTTGGGAAGATTTGGGTACCCCTCCACCCTTGGCCTCCCCTCTCCCGGATTTAGGTTGTCTGGGCTCAGGAAAGTGGGGAAAGAAGGATGGATGATTTTGGGGTTGGAAGTTCTGTGGGTACCTGGGGAAAAAAGTTCTGGCCAGGATTTGAGGAATTTCTGCCCTCCTGGGGGGAAGTTAGGAGGGAAGTTCCCTCGGTTAGGTGCTTGGCTGGATCCCCCCCTTGGGCTGGAGGAGTCCACACATAACCCAGGATGGGTCGGTTTCCCTTGTAGCGGGGATTTACATAGTCAGGGGACTGAGGGACCCCATTTGTGGGACTACCTCCTTGACTCCCTGTCTATGACTGGCCCGAGGGCCTTCTGGGCTTGGAATTATTCTGTGCAGGCAGGTTTTTAGGCCCCCCATCTCCAAATCTAAAATGGGGGCAACCTTTACCTCTGCTATCTTGGCAGTGCCAGGGGTGCTGGTCGGTTTGGGGCTTTTCTGAGCATTATTTTTATTTTCTATGGGCTTCTGCACCTCATAGATTCGTGTGGACTGTTCAATGACCCAGTCTAGTGACCTTTTCTCATGAAACTCTCTCACTAGATGGGTCATGATGTATTTGGGTAAGGCATGGAAAAATGTATTTACAAATTCTTTACTGTCTGTGCGCACCCTTTTGGTAGTCTGCGCAAATTCTTGTGGGGCCTGATCCTCCCCACATTGCAAATTGTAGGCCTCCTTGCGAGCCTCTTGGGGATTTCTATGAACAGAAAAGTGCTTTAAGATCGCCGCCCTATATGTGGACCATCTTGAATGGTTTTGGTCCTCCAGCCCCGCAAAGAAACTGGAGTATTCTGGGGAGAATGTCCATTTTACATACTGAATGCAGCTACTGCTGTCTTTCAAATGGAAAGTCTCCATCATTTGCTCAAAGAGCTCTAAGTGTTCCCACACAGAATACTTGGCGTTTTTGTGATAAGGCGTAATGACACTCCTTATTGCCTTAATCTGTTTTAAGGGGTCCTTAAGCAAGGTCCTTTTTGCCTTATTGGCCTTCTTGATTCGGGTAACCCTGGTCCATTCATCCTCTGACTCAGAGGCACTACTCCCAGAGGTGCCCGTCTGATCTTCCAGGTTTTCCCGGATTCTGTGAGCCTGGGAATGGCTGGCAGAATGTGGGTACCTAGTCTCCTGTCTCCTGGGGTGTTCAGAGGAGTCTTCTGACTCCTCCTTGCTCCCAGGATTTGCTGGGTACCCCCCCCACTGACCTGAGCAGAGGTTTTCAGGATGCCCTTAGTGGGCCTACTCTCCTGGGGTTCCCCACTAAACTTCACAGTACTTGGGTGCCCATACCCAGATGCCCGCCCATCCATGCCTGGGAGTTACTGGTCCATGAGTCCCATATTTCTGACTGGATAGTAATCTGCCATCCCCGTGGCCCTGGGGCCATGTGTGCCTGGGCACATGGGGGTGGCAGAGTCCAGGGACTGGGAGAGATGAAGGCCTCTGGTAATAGGGCTCCTGAGGTTATGCTCAGGTGTTTCCCTTTCCCAGCGAAGCTCATCTCTATCAGCCCCTGCTCCCTGTTGCCATGCAAGATCCTGAGCTTTCAGTTCCTCAATCAAGGCCTTACTAGACTCTATTAGTCTCTATTGCATGGCTACCTGCCGCTGGAGCCTATCATTGTGCTGACAGAGAGCATCATTCTCTCTCTGTGCTTCCTGGTTTGGCCTGGAGTACTGGGCCAGTCTTTGCTGCAGGAGGGTTACCTCCTGAGTCCCGTCCCTACTGGCCTGTTCCTTTCTTGCCAGAGCATCTTCCACCCTCCTGGTGTGCTCAACAAGTTTTGATGCACTTTTTGGAGGTCAACCAGTCCCTGGAGGGCCAGGTGATTTTCTTCCAGCTTCCCTTTTAAGTGGCAGACTTCCTGGCCTAAGGTATACCTTTCCTGAGTAAGAGCCTGCCTCTGTGCCGCCAGGTCATCCCTCTGCCTTTGAAGGGCACCAGCTTTCTGGTGCTCTTCCTCAAAATCTGCTGGGTGTTCACGTCTTTCAGGAATAATGTGTTGCTCTCTGCCTTTTCTCTATTTAGGTGGCCTTGCAGGGTGACTGCCTGCTCTGCACATACCCTTTTGAAATCCAGTTGTTGCTCCAGCTTTTCCAGTAGAATTCTGCTATCCTGGTCTGCCCTTTCCTGTTGCAGGATACCCATATCCTATTTTATTTTAATGATATACTGCCTACTTTCATTTTCCGACTCCTGACTCCTCTGCAGCCTCTGCTCAGAAGAGTCCAGATCAGATTGGGCCTTCTCTAATGCCATCAGTTGCCTACTTGCCAGATCTTGTCCTTCAGCACATTTGTCCTGTATGGCTCTCATAGATAAATATAAATATGCTGCTACCCTGGCAATCTTGTTGTGCTCATCCTAGGCCTTAGGGGCCATATATAGTTCACTCAGGGCCACATGTAAGGGACCCTGATCTCTCCAGATTTCTAACTCCGTTTCAGTGACCTGTTGTGTGATCGCCTGCAACCACACATTCTGGTCCTGCTCAGTCCATTCACCTCTCACAAACAACTTATGGAAAAGGTGCTCTCTAGCTATCTTGATGTCTACCAATGTCGCCATTCTGGAAATTGATTTCCTTCCTGACTTACAGAAGTGTTTTATTTTATTTTGCAAAACAGACCATTTCCTTAGAACGTTCCCTTTTGAGGGGTGCTTTTACAGTGTAAAACAGCGTAGTAGCCCAACAGGATTTATGTATCCTGTCAGTTAGCACACTGTATTAAGCTGCACAAGTGGTAGATCTAATCCAGAAGTCCCGGCTACCGAGCCCCAAATCTGTAAGTGACTTCAATCCAGCACTCCAACCAAGTCAATGCTTAAGATGGGATGCCCAATGGAAGCCCTTATTTATATATTGTTATGTCAAAGTTCTTTAAATCTGGATGATGAACCCTTATATAACGCCGCTCTCTTTGGATCTCCCCGACCTCACTGAGCCAAGAAGTAGGTTTGTTTTGCAAATTAAAAGGTTTATTTGAAGAATGGAACAATATATATCACACTTTTATGAATAAAATAAGATCTGAATAGCGCACTTATGAATATGAACGGTAATCAGCAATGGGTAATGTTACAGTCTCAACAATCTCTTTAATCAGTTAGGAGAAGGAATGGAAGGATACTGTAGCAGAGAATACTTTATATGATTCAAGGAAATGCAATGATGCAATGATGGGACAAATGCAACGCAGAAATGAATTTGATATGATTTCAATCAAAAGATAATATGATCACTTTTTCCCCTGTTATTACTCACTCCCCCCACTATGCAATATGAAGAGATGGAAATGAGCGCACACAGGTTTCAAAAATACACTCAATAATGCAGTTCAATTCCAGTTCCCCCAGCAAGCCTAGAGAGACACAGGAATGATTTTAAAACAGGCAAAAATACTTTTGAATGTGATTGTTATGAAAGGGAAAATATGCTAAAATGATTTTAATTCACTAAAGGATTCATGAATGATTATCAGATTGGAAACGAATCTCAGCAGTTGCAAACAAGAAACATCTATTCTGGCATGTGTTGAAATGGAGCCAAACGGCAATTTGCGGCAATTTTTCTGCGTGCGCGAAACAAGATTACGGAAAAAACTATAATGAATTGACAGTTAAATTTCCGTTCTAGGGCGTGTGTTTTAAAAGTTACAGGGGCTTTTGTGAGGGTAGATTTTTCAGAAACAGAATCAAGATTTCAAAATGACAGATGTGCTTTAAAGATTCGGAACCAATATGGACTTAAACTAAGGGGCTATGAAGAAGCAAGACACTCAACGGGCAGCCACCAGAACAGCAGCGCCACCGCTCTGATCTCTGTCCGTCAAAACACTTGTCCCTCTTCAGAAATATCAGCGCAAAGATGATTATTGCTACAGTTATCACAGACAATATAATGAGAAGATTCAGGATGGGCAAAAGGTTCTATAATGAAGTTCTGGATGGGTGAAATGGAATAAGATTACTTTAAACTAAGAGATGACTATGGACAGTTCTAGACTAAATACTCACTCCTAGGCTTTGGAATGGAATGGGCCCGTCACAGATCCGGTCAAGGGTTTGGACTTCACTCGCCACTGGACAGGTCCCAGGCACTCTGGGTTCTGCACTCCGCACTGCACGGCTGTCTGGGTGGCCTCTTGAACTGGGTCTAACGGGTTCTGGATACAGCTCTGCTTTCTGGGTCTGGACCTTGGTTCTAGCACAGGGTTCTTAGCTAGAAGCAAAACAGCTCAGCTAGGCTGTTGAATTGTTTAGTTAGGCCCCATGGCAGTTTCGGGGTTAGAATCAGGTTGCTAGATTCTGCAGGCCTGCTGAGAAGGGTTCAGCTTGTGAATTAGGCCTCTCTGCTTCAAAGTTCTAGAGTTTGGTTCTAGAGTCTGGTCTCTGGATCTACCTGGCGCCTGGAGTCTCCCTGCAGGGTGCTTCGCAAAGAATAGTTGAGTAGTGGAAAAGTGTGTGTGTTATCTGTCCTAAGCAGTCTCTATTTATGTATTTTAAATGTGGGTGGGGAGGCTGATCCTACATGCCCAACCCTCTAAGGATTTGATAGGTTAGTAGATTCCCTGTCCCCTTATTGGAGAAAGGATCAGCGTGTCATCCTGTGTCATCTTTATGGCTTAGGGAAAATCTCCCCTTTGTGTCTGTACAAGATATCCTATTTTCCATAAAACACATATTTACAATATATACCACTTGTTAATATTACATAAATTACATGCCAGATTAATTAACATCCATTTCTGTTTAACTCTCCTCTTCCTCAGAGCTTGGGTTCAGAAATGACCACTTTTTTGCACTTTTGGTGGGTTTCCCAATATTCTTTCTGCACCAAATTTTAGACATGCCTGCACACCCCACCTGGGCACATTTCTATAATTTTTCCGGTTCTTGGCATAAATGCAGTAGCTACAATATGAATAAATTCTGGGATTTGGTCTCAGAACATCACACAGCGTCCCGCAGTCTTAAATCGTGAGAAAATTAATAATTTTAAGAACCTCAAGGTTTCCCATTTTTGTCAGCTTGGTACAATTTGTTATAAGCATTTTTATAAAACATACATTTGCTTTCAATCCAATTGACATCTCAGTCTGGTCCGCCTCCTAGAGCTAGGCTGACTCAGAGGGTCACATGTCTTGTTTCCTGCCAACAGTTTGTTGTCAGTTACACCCAAAATTAGCATTCCCATTTAGTCCACGGAAACTATTGTTCCTTTCTCCGGGCTGCAGAGAAAATCTCCTCCCTTTTTGTGTGAAGGGTTCTCAGGGGAAGCAATCCTTATGGAGTTTTAACTGCATCAGGTTACTTTCTGATCAATTGTAACATAGTTCATTGTTAAAAAAAATAACATTTATAAACTTAAAATAAGCAACATATCTTTAAATCAAGTCTTTTTCAACATGAAATCACTGTGTGGCTCTCTACATTGAATTCTCTTCTTTGGCATCTTTAACTGCTGAAAACACCAGTTCTCCTGTAGGAATTATAAATCGCCAGCACCTGACAGAGGCGAGTAACGGTACTACACCCATTTTGACAGCTGTCTTTCCATCAAGTATCTTTAAAATAGGATTTTGTTCTGAGAACATATGATTTTTGCTGACATGGTATTGATGTGGATTCTTGCAGTAAATGATGTGGAACACCCAACAAAGAGGTTGGATCTTGTAGGTGATTTGTGAGCCATAATTTGTGCAATTTTTGACAATCAAGAAAACGGATTTTCAAACAGCTCTGTGTTTCTTTTTCCATCAGCATTGCTATTTCCAGGTGGTTTCAGGCTACTTTGTGGGTAGCCCCATGGTGGTTTTTGGCATTGATCTTCTGTGCTCACTAAGATACGCAAAAGTAGATGGAGGCCTATTTTTCAGGTTTTCACTGCGCATTTTCTGGTGATTTCTGGCGAGCAGCATGCTTTCCAGTGGCCATTATGATGTCTCTGCTGCCAGCAATGCCTAATGATGTTGCAGGGCTTGGATGAGTGGGTTGATACATCCCACACTGTCTCTGGAGTTGTTTAGTTTCCAGGCCAGGTTGAGTGGGGTTTTGTAAGTGACTGCTTTGTAGGTAATAAGGTCTTTCATGAACATGTAGCATGCTTGAAGTTGGGTTTAGCCAGTGCAGCTCCTTGAGGCTAGGAGTGGTGTGCTTGAATGTTCTTAGATCTGTGAGGATCCAAGCTGCAGTGTGCTGCAGGCAATGATAAGAAGTAACCAAAACATGTGATGGCATTGAATTCATCTCAATTAACCTCTAGCAGGGCTATTGTCAACTTTCTATAACACAGAGTTTATTCCATTCCACCATTGCCGAAAGTGACCAGTCACAAACAGATCAGACTGGTACTGCCTGGTTATACGTTTAATACCAAATGTCTGTTTGAAACATAATAATCAGAGCGGTTAAACAGCACAGAGTTGGCTGGGGGTCATGGGGGGTCAGGGGGTTGGGGACGGTGATGGGGGATTGTGTGTGTGTGTGTGGGGGGGGGGGGTTAGAGACAGTGATTCAGTTTGTTTGCTACAATCACATACAATCGATTTACTAGTGGAGAAATAAAACAACAGTTGATGTTTTTAATAATAATAATAATAACAACAACAACAACAACAACAACAACAATAATAATAATAATAATAATAATAATAATAATAATAATAATAATAATAATAATAATAATAATAATAATAATAATAATGTATCTGTATTTATGACTGCATGGTTTGTGCACAAACAGGGGTGAACACTGTATTGAAGACAATATGTGTCAAATAATCCTATAATGCCTGCAAGTATATGTATTCTGTTTTACTCTGAGATGGTAATGTTTCCTAATCCCAGCACAATTCTCTCATTACTCAGATATCCCACCTCGGAAACATTCCAGACATATAACGAACATTAGTACCCGGTGAAGGGGGGTCACGGCCTCCCAGCCAATGGGGAAGCTCAGACGTGGTCATTACCAGATGGTAATCCCAACACCCTGAGGCTCCTCAGGGCTGGCAGCCGCCATATCCATTCGCCGGGGAATGAGGTAGGTTCTTCTAACATCCTTTCCACCTCCCCCACATTTCCCTTCCCTCCCTCCCCCCACATGTATCTGCTGTTTTGGAGCGGACTGAAAACACTTCTGTCTCCAGTGCGTCCGCTCCCGATCTGCGACAGGCCACCATGGAAAGGTAAAAGGGACTACATATCGTGCCTTCTCTCCTTTCCATGGCGGTCATTCTTTTGTTTACCTGTTTACTTATTTTTTAATGGCTGTCATGTAAAGGGAGAAGGAACTACATGCAGTCTCTTCTCGTTTTCTGTGGTGGGCATTTTGTTTGTTTACCTTTGCTCGGGTCTGTAACAATGTGCCCCAGGGCCTTACCTTAAGTGGTATGCACCCCTTCCTAAGGCTTATTGCTTAATTAGTACCCAGTGAGGGTCAATGAGCTTGTTAAAAGCAAGTGCATTGTCCCTCACTTGCCCGACAAGGCTCTGACATTGCGGCTTCCCAGAGTTCTTTCCCGCGTGTGGTCACCATGAAAAGGGAGAATGGAATATGTGTAGTCTCTTTGCCCCTTCCATGGTGGTCATTTTGTTGGTTTACTTATTTTTTCATTGGCCCTCATTACGAACTTGGCGGAGATCCATGGTGCTATTTGCACCATGGTCCATGGCGCTAAGCTGCCAACATTTCCGACCTTGGCGGGGCGGTAAGTCCCCAATCCCCATTTACCCTTCCCCATTCCCATTTTTGCCCCATTACGGTGGCGTAATTAACAACAAGGTCCCTTAGCGCCATGGATTTTTCCGCCTGCAAAAAGCAGGCGTAAAAATCACCATGGCGCTACGGGAACTCGTAGTCAGGCGGAAAGGGGCGCCATGGTTTACGCCGGCGTAAACCCCTTTCCGCCAGGGTCGTAATGAGGGCCATTCATTTTAATGACCACCATGGAAAAGGAGAAGGGACTATGGGCCTCATTAGGACCCTGGCGGACTTCGCGGTGCTAAATGCACCGCGAAGCATGGCGGAAAGCCGCCGATAGCGCCATGGGGGTTGGCGGATTTACCGCCCCATTCCGACCTCGGCGGAGCGGTAAATCCCCAATCCCCATTCTGCCCTTCCCCATTCCCATTTTTGCCCCATAGGGTATAATGGGAGTGGGGAAGGAGTTAATTACGCCACCGTAAAATACGGTGGCGTAATTAACAACGAGGTCCCGTAGCGCCATGGTTTTCTCCGGCTGGTAAAACCAGGCGGAGAAAACCTCCATGGCGCTACGGGAACTCGTAGTATGGCGGAGAGGTACGCCATGCACTACGCTGGCGTAACACCCTCTCCGCCAGGGTCCTAATGAGGCCCTATGTGTTGTACCTTCTCCTCAAACCCTGGTGGGCATATTATTGGTGGTATTTTTTTCACAAGTGGAGACACGGGTGAAGAGAAATTGCTCTTAGTATCACTGGACGACGTGCTGGGGTACTAATGGAAATATTTCCCTCAGAGGGAGGCCATTACCTGGGGCTTCATTAAGGCTTTGCTTGGCTTCTAACTATTGCCCTCAGTTCATCTACATAAATAAAGTCCTTTCAGCAATATAAAGTATCGGTAAATTCAGCAGAGTACAGGCAAGAAATTGAGTATTTATGAATAGTGTACTTGATCAACAAAGTACATTTGGGCTTCGGTTTCTGCTGGGTCAGGTAGATCATTTTACTAGCCATGCTCATAAATCACATTTTATGCATGTGTTTATTTAGATGGTGTGTGGTCCAGGCCATTAATGAAGATTATACAACCATATTTCACTCATTAGAGGTTCAATCTCTATTGTCCATGGCGTAGACCTAGGACAGAAGCTGGAAGCATCTGGAGCCATCTTGGAAAGGAAAAGAAGCGGGAAAAGAGAACATGTGTTAAATTCTTTCAAAAGTCAGTTAGATAAGGGAGGGACTGGTCGCACAGAGAAGAAGATGGAAGGGACGCGTCTGGCAGTGAGGCCCACAGAAACTACTGTAAACCAGGAGTGTCTCTTACAGAATACGAACTGCAAGGCTAGCCAAAGTCCAGGAGGGAAGAGAAAGGTAAGGAAGAAGACACCCCGAGATGCAGGTCAGGAAAGGGGCAAAGGGCGAAAGACAAGATGGAGGGATAAAAAAAGCAAATATTAAAATGACAGGAGGCGAGAGCAGGAAAAAGAAAACCGGAACCTGGTTGGGCTACATCTGAGTGCGGTCAACATTCGAGCAGATGGGAGGGCATAGAGGGCTTGCCACATTTATTTGGGATCTAGAGGGTGACCACTTATGGTGAGGCAGATGGCTTTGGGGATCGAGAAGCTTCAGAACAGGAGGAGGTGGGATCAAGGGAGGGGCGTTAAGGAAGAAGTCAATGGGGACTCTCGGATGTGGGTAAATAGGGTACGGTGCTGAGGCTCTGGGCCCGCTGGTTCAGGTACATGGCAGCTGGAGTACAGTGGGTAAGAATTTCACTGAGTCAGAAGGAGTGCCCATAGGAAGGGTCAGAGAGCGGGTGGGTGAGAGGCTTCTCGGGATTCCAGCAAGAGACAGAGGCTGTGAGTGAGGACTTTCTCAAATAGATGAGTCTTGAGTCCGTCCTGCAATGTGAGGACCTATAGCAAGGTGAGGCTGAGTAGGAGGGGCTTTTCAGATCTTTGAGGTTTCTGTTAGAAAAAGGTTTGATTTAGAGTTCGCTGTTCCATGGGTTGTTTTGAAAAACAAGAATCAATGGGATAGAATGCGCCCTTTCAAAAAATAAAACTTGCAGTGCAGTGTTTGCACGAACTTGTAAAAAGTCCACACATGACAATGGTGGTGGTTGGCAAATTGCTCAGTGCCCCCCCGATCACCCAGAGAGCCAATCCGAATGCCCATTTGAAAACGTGCCAACCTTCTTAGAGTCTGTGATCAGAATGACCGATAAGGACCCTAGGAATCGCCCTGTTGGTCTGTGATCAGTTGGGGAAACGCAGATAATTTTTGGCCAGATTGTAAACTAACCCTTGGACAGATTGATCACATTCCACACCAGACCCAAGGAACCTCAAGAAGGTTTGGTGAAAATCCACAGAAACAGTTTTGGCGCAAATTCAGAGCTGAACAAAATGCATGGGAAAACTTGTTTTGGGGCTTCCCATTAAACATTGCTCCGCTTGTTAGAAATGTGTAAAATATGCTGACATTTTGAATCAGATCTATATTTTTGGGGATGTGTTCAGAATATTTGGCAAACGCACCCATTAGTCTTCCCTGGGGGGGCTACCCTGACTGTAACTGCATACGTATTTATTTATTTATTTATTTATTGTGTTTTTATAATGCCTATACACAAAGGGCCTCATTATAACCCAGGCGGGACGGGGTTAACGGTGCCGGTAAAGGTGCCGGCGCCCTCAACCCCGTCCCGCCTGATTTCAAGGTCCCCTCGTGGGACCCGGTCTGCACGTCTGGTTTCCCCGCGAGGGGAGAAGGGAGAAAACGCTCGCAATCGGCCCGTTGTTTGCTCCCTCGCCCATTCCCAGTCAGCCCTGTGGGGGCTGAAATGGGAATGGGGAAGGTCCGGGTCCGGGTTCCTAGAGGAGGAATTACAGGGCCCTATGAACTCGGAATGGCCCGGTAATTCCTCATTCTGGGAACCGGATGCGATTTCAGCGGCAGCCATGCCGCCAATAGCAGCATGGCTACCGCCAAGGTCGTAATGAGGCCCAAAGTGTTTCAACAAGGTTGTGGGGGCAATATAGGTGCATGAAAGAAACTCTTGCGCTGAAATGTGAGAGTAGAATAGACCATTATATCTAAGAAGCCACACATGCTACAGTGCTGCCCAGAAGCCGTCTCTGTTAATATTAAGAAAGATACTCACCCGTGGGGTTGACAGTGTTAATGTTGATTACTTTATATAGAATGCCCATATATCGAATATTTTATAAAGAAAACTTTTATAGTGAATTCATTTTGGGTTGGGGTAAAGGGGTAAATATTTCTGGGAAACGGTCGGGTGAGTTTTCAGGGGTGGGAAACAGGGTTTTGAGCGGGGACCTTCCAGAAAAATAAAACATAATAAAGTGCATTCACTATAACATTTTTCGTTACAAAATATTCGATATATGGTATTTCAGTATAAACGTTTTCGGTATAAAGACATGTAAACCACCCGTGGGGGGTCAGCTGGTATCAAGGGACCTGAAGACCCTTTCACCCAGGTGTCAGTAAATGGGAGAATATTAATTTTATAATCTAAAATAAAGAAATGGTCCGTAGTGGTATGGAGGGCATTGAGCAGCCATTAATGCCCGCTGACTACAATTCCTTGTGTTGTTCTGTAAACCATTTCTCAGGGGGGGGGGCTCCTTTGCTGTGTTTCAAAAATGCAAAAACAAGCCGTCTACCTGAAATGTAAGAGAAGAATAAGACATTAGCTAAAGCACCACACGGGCACTCAACGACCCAGTAATGAACCCTGGAAGTTCACCTTCAGTTCAGAGCCTCTGAGCAATGCATTGTGTGTATGCAAATTAGCTGCAAAGCATGCATTTTTGATTGCGAAAATTGTATTTGTTTTATACGGCGGATGCTATTGTATACATTGCTTCATCACCCAAGACAGACGGCTCTCAAGGATGCCGGGAAACACGGACGCATGAGAGGTCATCAGTGGTGGAAAGTCTGACATCCCTGTGACTGAAGCATTAGGGTGTGTTTAACAAACTAAGGGAAAAACAAGTGCAAAGTCCCTGCATAGTACTTAGCGCCTAAAACAACTTTGCAGCTACTCGCGTGCAAATGCATATTTATTTGTATTTATTTGCACATTCTGCATATTCATGGATTGCAAAGTAACCCGAGGTGCAAATAAAAAAGAGTTGCACCTGGGATGCCCTCAGCACGCCCACACGCAAACAAAAACCATTGCCAAATAACAATCTTTGCACCTACGTCTACCTTTGCCACCCCATCCAGCACCCCAACAAAACTGTTTGTGCTCCCACCGTAAGTCAAGGCTACACACCGGCAAAACTGCACGTAGCCCCCCGTACGAGAAGGCTGCATCCTTGCTAAACTGTGTGAAATCCTGTAAGTCAAGGCTGCACCCCGACGAAAATATGCGCGGTCCCCCGTAACAGCAATACAATAGATGGGTACCCCCTACATCGCTGGCAAGAGGGGAAACAACCAGAAACAAGGCACAGAAATCAAGCCAGCGGATATAAACAAGTCCACTATAAACAACACAATCCCACCAGTATTCGGGGCGGTCCCTCAATCAACCCCTCAGATCACTACACATAATACATAGACAAGTCTTTTTTGAAAAATGTATTTATTTTTCTTTATTTATTTAGAAACATTAAAATGATTATTAAATAGATCAGAGCTCATATAAGAGTAAGTATAAATATAGGACATACAGTTATACAACATAAATAAAGTGCAAAATGTGAAGAAAAATGCTAATATCACAATAGAGCTGCTGGGAACTTGCTGCCCAATTACAAGCTGGGTAATAATCACCATCGTCCAAAATAAGTCCAAGTCAATGTCGAAGGATAACATCCACTCGAGAGAAGGGAATCCCTCGGGTGGAAAAAATCCTAGTCAACCGAATATAGTCAGGATGGTTTCGAAATTAATTTGAAGATGGATTAAATCCTGATAGTGGCAGCAAAAAAAGTTGTTAGTTTCGAATCTAGCAGTTTATACATTACAATAGACAAGAAACTGAAAGGTCTTCACAAAAATGATATTCATAAACCCATACTCTAAAAAGTCTAACATGGGATGCTATACATCAACTACTAAGGTGACATGCGAAATAAACCACAAATACGTAAAACAGTATCGTGAGCATGGCGCCTTAAACCAGGTAGTTTCGATGGAAAACACATCTAGCTGGATTACAGATGATGTCCATCTTCGTCAGGACGTAGCATTCCCGTATAAACATTCATGAAGATTCATCTGTGTCTTGAAATTACCATGATCTCAGACCTTTGGGGGTGGGCCCAGAAGCCTGACAAAAAAGTCCAGGAAATAGCGATCCGGCCACACCAAAACAAATCACAATTGAATTAGATCATTGATCAAGCCCAGATCTGTCAATCAAGAACCATCAACAGATGATTCCATAATGTGTAGAACAACCTCAACTACATGTACAGAATCAGATGTCCGAAGGTTCCCCAGAAGGGTGAATCTCCAAATGTCATTAAAGGATAGGCGAAGTTTATTGGTCCTTTGGTAAGCTAAGAGGCTCAACCTAGCAGCAGAAAGGTATTTTCAAAGTCAATTTTTTCAGTTCGAAGTCACGGATCCCTGGTCCTTCGTCAAGTCTTGCGCCAGGTTAACAGGCACTTCCTGGCACTTCCTTGTTGCGTGCGGTCCCCCGTAAGTCAAGGCTGTATCCCAGCGAAACAGCATGCGAACCACCGTACGTCAATGCTGCACCCTGGCGAAACTTCCTGCAAAACCCCATAAGTCAAGGCAGCACCTGGGCAAAACTGCGGACAATCACCCCCATTTCCAAGGCTCCCAAACTGCTGGCCTACACCCCTAACTAAAATCAAGCCCCTCAAGTCCTGGCAACACCCCCACTGTCCTATGCCCCAACCCCCAGGCAGCCCCATCTCAAGGACTGAAACCCCCCACCATACCCAATGACCACTGCCCCAACCCCCAGGGAACCCACCTGACAGTACACCCCCACCCCACACACCCTTGACCTCTGTCGCAACCCCCAGACAGCCCCCTGCTAGTCTGCCCCCTTACCTGTCCAATTTTGATCTTCAACTTACCTCAACCCGTCTGGCCTGCCTCCACCATGAATTATACCTGGCACATATCATCCTCCTGCATGCTTTTGCATCCTGGCCTGTAGCATATTCTATTACTCCCTGGTGGAGCACACTCATCTGCTCGTCAACAGGATATCACACCATTGCACCACCTACACTGTGACCACCCAATGTACCCCGCACCAGCTGCATAACCCCGCACCAGCTGCACACATACTCTGTGCGCACACGCACCTTTTGTCTCTCTTCACCCTCTCTACTGACTCGAACCTCGGTTCCCAAGGGCGTTCAACCTACCAGCGCCTTCAGACCATACCAATGGTATATAAGGCGCTATATAAATGCAAAATACAATACAATACAATACATGTGACATGGAAATGCAATGCACAGTGTCATATGAATGGTGTCTGTGTGCCATTGCAATGGCCTCAACACACTGCAAGTGAATGCCCCTGGATCACAGAAAGTGCCCAATCATGAAGAATGCCTGGGTGCATTCCAGCCTGTGCCAAAGAAGACGGGTAGGTGGGGTGGCAAAGTCCATGCTAGTGACGGAAACAGAACATGCCTGTCACAGGGTAATGTGAAGCATGTCAGAGAGTGTGCAACTCAGGGAGAGCGAACAAGACATCCAGGCTGCCGGGGGGAACAGGACGGAGGGGGGCAGATGTTTTAATATGTTGTAAACCAATAAAAAAGAAGTTTTAAAAAAAGTATATCAGATACACCGAGAATCATGGGACTTCATCTGCATTCCCCTGGCAGAGGTGATGTATGAAATGCGAGCAGGTAGTGTTTGATTGCGCAGTGGATGGGTGGTTGACGGTACCTTTTGAGGGATTCAGCAATCTCGCATTGAGTGATCATGTGATGACTGTATCACAATACAGTGAATACACACAATGAAAAATACCCACAACAGTGAAATAGGTGTCCGCACTTCCACATTGAAAAGCAAGTGCCAAAGGAACCACAAATCATCAGTGCACCAGAAAGTCACGCAACATGCAATACAACATTACTCCAGTAGCCAATGTGCAGAGGTGAATGATGACTATACATTCACAATAAGAAAGCACAAACACATACATCACATATCTCACACATCAACTCAACCAACCCTCTATCCACACCAGTACACACACACACCAAAAAAGATCTCAGACACAAACACTGAACACACAGTGACCCTGCAGAAGGAATGGTGACAGATACACAGCTATTGAAACATCAAGCTGTCTGATGGACATATTTCCACATGTAAAATGCATGTGTGCATGTCCATGTCAATACAAAGAATTCTAACATGCCAGGAACTATCAGCAAACACACATAGACACATTCCCCAATGGAGTGCAAACACAACCATGCCATATGATTAACACACACACATCCACACCATGTACCCAAAATAACAACGTGCATGCATTAAAAAGCACATAAACAGGCAAATGATATATGTGCATGAAAAACCTGGATGCCACATACATACATCACATACACATACATATATCACACACCAAGAGCATGCGCACATGTCCCCCAGCCAACATCACAGTGACCACTTGACACACACATTGAGGATCCACTTCAGATACATAGGACCCATGCACTCGGAGAACACAGCAAAACGAAAAGTGAAGCTGGACAAAGAGACTAAAATAAGTGTTATTTGAACAACATAAGACCTGTGTTAAAACAATGTACACATAATAAATGGGAAGGGAAAAATGTCCAAGCATGAAATTAAACAAAACACTAATTACATTTTTACAATGACAGTGGGCTAGTGCGATGGGCTGTCGGACAGGACTCCCACCAGAGCCAACGCCACCTCAACAGAAGGCCCTTCCTGTTGTTGTGCCTCCGAATGTCCCTGGAGGGTTTGCAGGGTGACCAAAAAGTATCTCTTGCCTCCTCTGCTGCCCTGCAGGAGTCCTGCAGGATGGCTGACCGCCCACCTGCTTTTCGATCATCCTCTTCAGCCATGGCCCTCCGAAAGGACGCATCCCATGCCCGCTGCCCCTCCACCTCCTACTGCCTTGCATATCATACCCTGGCACACACCAGGTTCACCAGGTTGATCCAGAGCCTCTGCCTCAGTTGTTGCACGTGGTGACAATGCCTTGTAAAATGTGTCTCTGCACAGCCACCATCAGCTTCTGCCTTGAGGTACTGTTATTGTCCGGGGAATATGGCACCACCTGCACTGCCCTCACATGCCGGCTGCACCACAATTGCCTGTTACTGTGCGTGCTCCACAAGGTCTATTATTCATGTGAAGAATGTTTGCACAATCTGATTGCATGAAGCGTCTCCCTGTGCCCTTTCTATGACCCATGGCATGGTTGGGGCCTGTGGCTGAGGGGGATGTCCGTCATGCATCTCTCCTCTTTGCCAAGATGTGTGAATACATTGTGCAGGACACAAGCTGCCACAATTATTTTTCAAACTACTGGTGGGACATATAGCAATACCACACTGTAGAGGACAAGGTAGACTCTATCTTGCCAGTTCGCTAACCCTAACCGCTGTCATACTGGAACAGTTGGAGAAGAGCAATAAATGAGACCTCCTGCATTGTTCCCATACCGCATCTAGTGTATGCGAGATGTTATGCACTCAGACAGCCATACAGAATGTACCCTCACACTGAAAGTGTGGAAAGATGTTGCATGCAAGAATGCTACATGGAAGGAATTTGCCTGCTGAGATGTCAGAACGCATCAATGAATATTATGGATAGCGTTAAAGTGAAATCTGACTACGACAAAGCGATGTCATGAAGAAGATATACAAACCTATGCCAAAACGATATGAAAATACTTAGAAGTAACAATGAAAGTGAAGTGCTAAAAGTAACATGTACCTAAACCTAAAGTAACCATGGATCTAAAGAAGATGACGTTACTTACTAACCAATAACTGTAAATACGCAGTAATGCAAGATAAAAAGAAAACATCTAGAAGCTTGCTATAGAGGAATATATGAAGTGGCAAGAATGGCCAAAGTAGGAAAATGGACGCTGGCTCACGTTGAATTTAACCAAGCTACCTCAGAAACAGGGCGATTCTGTAGAATCAGGAAACGCAGAAAAACAGCTCCATGTGCAGAGCGGATGATGAGTCATGATGGACCCAGAGCGAAGATGCTAGTTCGATGGATAAGGACAGAGCGCAAACGGTGGACATGGATAATCTCTGAATGTAGGATATTCTTCAAATATGAAGAAAGAAGAAAACATCTGGGAGAGCCAAACTGCTGGTCAATTAAAGGTGTGTACAATTCAAGTGAGATAGTCTCTAGAGGCCAACATCACCCTGCATAATTAAATCAAATTGCAGCAAATAGAAGGATGAAGTGGAAAAATGTGTGGTCTCTTCACACGTGACTCAGAAGTCGATTCAAAGGCTATTCATTAGAGCCTTAAGCTAAAATAGTGGTTTGCTCGCCCTCCCTTGAATCTTCCAGTACAGTGAGCAAGCAGAAGGTCAATGACAAATGGAAGACTTTTGTTGATGGCCGACCGATGAGAGATGATAGACTAATTGGGAAAATGGGGAGTAGTCTGACGAGATTCAAACACCTATGTTTCGTTTCATGTGTGTGCTGCTAAAGAGATAAAAGTTCAAGGTTGGTATAGTATGCCAAACAATCAGTGGGGTTGGGAGTCAACCTAAAACTTAATGTTGCATAAACCAATCCACTGTTGTTTTGTCCACTATAATCAGTACTATACGTTTTTAGAGGTAGTTCAAGGCAAGCCCTACAGATAAAAGATAGCCAATGATGCACTAAACCTTATATGTTCAATAAGTAGATATGTTCCCTTAACCAATCCTTTCCCTTGATAGGTTTTGTAGTTTGCCATGGAGAATTATGTCATAGATTACGCACATTGGGGTATAAGACCTCCATGCAATCAATCAGCTATTTGAGTGTACATGCATCAGTCCGATGTTTGTCAGGTCTCTCTACTTATTAAATTGACAATTAAGTACTACTTTACCATATTCTTTGAGTTTGTCCAATTATTTGGTCGGGGATCATTATTGTAATTCAATTTAGCACAAAAGATGCTTCAAGGTGCTTGAGTACATCTGGTAGCAGAGGATGGTTATGGTCGAGTTGGCTTAGGGCAGATCCAGACCCCCGGATGCTTGGCTACTCCAGCCATTAGTCAGAAGACCACAAAGTTTCATGTGGAGATCGGCACGCAGAGTCACGTGTAAGACGATTCGGTTGGCAGGTCCCCCTTTGACGAAATTCCCGTCCGGTCCCCGCCGGTAACCTGCGGATGGAAGGCAAACTGGTTGGGTGAGGGAGAGTCGATGCCCGAGGACTCGAGCTGAGTCACAGATGTAAGTAGAACAATGAAAGTGACAAAAATAAGGGAGTTGTGTTGTAAATAATAAGTGTACAAAGAAACAGGATTTTTTTGGGGAGTTCATAAAGAGAAGTAGATAACTTGATTCATGGTTCCAAGGGGACAGAAAGATACGCACACAAGTAAAGGGTATTAAGGAACCTGAAGCAAGAACCTCAGAAGAGTGTTCATCAAACTCCAAAATGGAGGGAAACAGAGAAGGGTACATTTATTAAGATAGTAAAAGAAGGAGTAAGCAGAAAAATATAAGAAGTGCACCTATGTGGGGATATAAAACTGTTATTACACATCTTTTATTGTGTCAAGATTAATGAATATAAAATGATAGTAACAAATTAAAGAGATTGGTGAACATTTGGACCAAAAGACTGATGTCAATCAGGAAGGGAAACGGAATGCCATTGCATAGATTTCTAAAATAAAAAATGTGAGCAGTGAAAATATATTCTGATTGGAATTTTGAACAGGGATTGATGGTGCCTGTGCCAATTGACCAGCGTGTTATATTTTACCAAATAAAGAATCAAATAAAACAATGGTTAAGTATTGATGAAAAAAAAAAATCTGTCATCATGGGGAAAACACCTCTTTTACATTTATGTAGGACTTTGTCGAGATACACAGCAAAGATAAGGAAATATCATTCAGAATGGGTTTGAGGCACGACCATTAAGACACTCATGGCATAGCCTCAGGAGGGATCACTGAAAAAAAATGTATTTGTATCATATGATGACATATTTGCATGCCACATATAAGGGAAAACGTTTACAGAAAAGATTGTCCATTTTAGAGCTTTAAAAAATGTACCAGAGTGATAAAGAAGATCCAGCCCATAGGGAGTGGGTGCCCAAACAGCATAAAGGGGTGAACAAAATGCCTTCGGCTCCCCTTCCCCTCCTGAAGAGAAGAGTGCAGATTTGGAGGAGAGAGATGTTACCTTTTAAGGGAATTAAAAGAAGCAGTAGGGTATGTTAATCCAATATATGTGCCCCCGCTTTTAGCAGCAAGGATAATGCAGATGAGAGCAAGTATAGAGAACACAGAAGTATATCAACACACAATGAAAGTGAACAGGGTGATGAGAGAAAGTACAGACAAGAAAGACAAATGAAGATAGACAAAGAAACAGGGAAACACAAGGAAATAAAGGATACAGCTAAGGGAATGACAATAGTGTAAAATGAATGGATGGGAGGACACATATTGCTTAAGCTAGACGATAAGGGCATTGATGAGGTTAGAGAAAGAGAGGCGAGAGAAGAGCGAGAAAAGAAAGAGAAGGAGGAAGAAACAGCATCCAAAGAAGAGAGGGATTAAGAATGCAAGTGAAGGAAAGAATGAAGAAATATGAGGCAAGGAAACAAAATGGAAAATTAGAAGAGAAGAAACGAGAAGATCTAGAAGCCCAACGAATGGAAGTACAAAGGCTGCAAAGAAGGAGGGAGAAGATGAATTGAGGGATATGAGAAAAAGTGAAGAAGAAACAAACAAGAGTAGGGGATTTAAAGACAATGATATAGAATATAGAGAGGGTCACAACAGCCCCGTGAGGAGTTAAAAAAATGCAGAGATCAGCATAGGCTGGCAGACATGATGCAGAAGACATAGAGCAGAGACTTAGGAAATTACACAGGTAAATGAGGGATATAGATAGGTATTAAACCCAAAAGAATACAGGGGGATCTCTATTTAAGGGTACTTAACATGGTTTAGATGATGTCATAACAGACGAGTATGGAACGTCGTCTTTAAAAAGGTTAGACCTTGGCCACAATGAAGAAGACAACAGTCACACAAGTTGGGGCATAATGATGTCAGACAAAGAGACGGAGGAGAATGAGAGGGTGTCAAAGAGAGGGTGCATGCAGGTTTTCAAAAGAATCAAGTGCAGAAAAAGAAAAGGAGTACAACAAGCAGATTTAGAGGACCCTAATGAAACGACACTAGAAGCAACACCCTATGCTGAGCGACTACAAGTATGATCGTGTAGTGCAGGGGATATATCCCCATCATATGCAAACAGGTTAAGAGCATTACCAGGAAGGAAACAAAGGGACGAGACTAGCACTGCCTTGAAGACAAGGAGTGCAGTTAACTATGATTTTGGTCCTGGATTTTCACAATTCCGATCATTGCAGAAGGGGGAGGACGACAACAATATACACCATGAGCAGCTGTATGGTGGGCACTCAGAGAACAATACCTCTACACATGACATGAGTGTGATTATGATTAAGAGAATGGTAGAGGATAATAATCCTGTTGCTTATATTCAAGATATTCAGGACAAATTGTGGCAGGAGACTTGTAAACTGTGGGATAAAATGGTAGCATTTTATTCCCATATTTTATGCCAGGGGCTGCCCGAGCCAGTGCAACGGCAAGTTAAGAAAAAAACAGGTGAGAATGGAAGCAAAGACATGGACAGAAATGCAGATGACAATTGTGCACCATTGCCGATTAATGCAGAAGAAAAATAAGAATAAAGATCAGTACTGAAAGCCGGAGGAAGCAAAGTTAGTTCAGAAGAGGTTATCCAAAATATCCATAGAGTAAGCAGCATTGACAAGCAATGAAGGATGCGTGACACAGGAGTTACAGACAGGGCAGTAGAATAATACAGGCTATCCCACAGACCAGAGTGGGTAAAATTATTGGCCAAGCTGAAGAGGGAATGAGCCTAGAGGAGTAGGACAAGGTGGATTTCAAAACTCTCAGGTAAGAGGATGAGTTAATGGTGGACAGCCACAACAATGTTGGAATTGTGGAAGAATGTGACATATAGCTAGGACGTGTAGAAGCAGAGGATGCATGCAGCAGAAAAGGCAAGGTTCAAGAGGGGGTATGCATTATGCTCCACAATATAACACAGAACCACAGTTATATTATGCCCAAGATCACATGTATGCTCAGACATATGCATCACAATCCCAACAAATGCATCCAGCACTTCTGCAAATGCAATTGCTGCAAGGGTAAGCACAGCAGATGCCCATGCAAACACGACAGGCACAACCGCAGCAACACAAACACAGCAGACTATGGTACCACAATGAAACATGACCCCAGGAACCCAACAGGCACCCACACCGAAATTGGGGGAAAGACTTTGATAGATATGGGAATTAATTTTTATCAACAAAAGGACAGCCCACAGAGTGAATTGATATGTTCAGAACTATCAGTGACCAGGCACTCAAGAGGAACCAAGGGTCAGAATGACGATAGGAGGAATTACATTTTCATTGCTGGAAGACACACTGGAGCCACTCTTTCTTGCATCTGTGAGGGCAAATACTCATTTCAGGTAATGCCTTGAATGCTCAAGGATTCTCTGGGGCGATGAGTTTAGTTCCTTTTACAAATGAATTACCAGTCACTATAGGAGAACATGCTATATGACTGCCATTACTATACTGAATGCAGATGGCAGTTAATATGTTGGGATATGACTTAATGACAACGCTTCACATAATTATATCTTTTACTGACAAAGGGACAGTGTGCTTTACTCCAGGGATACATTATATGAACATGGGAGAGTATATAGTAGCCATTGCAGGCCAGAAGCCATTAGAAGGAGTACCTTTAGATCAAGATATATTTTTGAATACAGTGACTATTCTAGTATCATTGTTACCCAGGTTCGAAGGTAACATATTTAAAATACCTGATGAATTCTTGTTCAGACCAGAAATCCCCATGGACGATGAGGAAGGGACGTACATTCCCTTATAACTAGAAGCAACAGTGGTCAGAGAAGAAAGGGTGATGCTTCTGGGACAGATGATGAAGTAAGGTATGAAAGACAGTGACAGCCCTCAGTGAAGGATACAGGTTGACAGATTTGAAAGAAGAGCTGTTTAGAGATGACTACTCTGATGATCTCTCAAAAAGTCAAGAACAGAAGGGAGGGACAAATAGAAGGTACAAAGAAAATCAACCTTGAGCAGAAGATTTGCTGAAAACCTCAGCTTTATATTGAGGAGTCCAGGTGCTAGTGCACAAATGTATATGCACCTGTAGAACACCCTGCTTTGAGGGGCCACATGAGGTTGAAGAAGCTAGCCTTACTGCTGTGAAATCGAAAGGGCAAAGAGCGTGGCTACATCGATATAGCATCAAACCCTAAAAAAGGCAAAACATTGAACCCTCCTGAAGTTATCCCAAGATAAGCAAGAGAAGTAGTTCCATGTGTGCTGATCCATCCAAGAGAAGACGTTCCGTGCATGCAGACTCACCTTTTGGCTAGAACAAGAACAAGGAAAGTAAAGTGTGCACACACACCATAGATTAGGGGCCAGCATTTCTCAAAAATCAACTAAATGCCAGCATTTCTCAGAATTTGACAAGGATACAATAGACTTGCAGCTACCTTGGAACTCTTTTTTAGACAGGCTTGAAGGAACAATGTGAGAAGAGTCTGGACTTTGAAGAAGAAAGATGAGTATTGACTATCTTTTATGATACCTATTATTATACTAGTGTACACATTCAGGGCTGTTCTTTTTTCCTAGATATTTCAGACTTATCCAGGGGGAATATATATTATCACATTTCTGGAAGACCCCAAGAATAACTGCATTGTCTGGAGAGTGATACATGCAATAATACTCCATTTTATGATACAAGAGTGATTTAAAGGAGACAACACATTTTCAGATTCAAGTAAATACAAAATTGAGACACTTCAACATTTCAGAGATTCAATGCCATCCAGAAAGTCATGGAATATTGATAATGCTATCAGTTGGTATTATGAGATGTGTTTTTCTCCTTATTATAATAACAGGCCGAAATGTGGAAAAGGGTAGTGCAGATATGGAGGGTATCAATGAAACATCTATTAATGTCCCCACTAAAGGTATAAACAGCTTGTTTTACAATATAACTATGAGGCTATTTCGATTTAAAAGGGATGTTGGGGAGGGCCATGAAGATATAAATAAATATCTTGATAATTCAGCTAATTAAAAAAAATACATATGGTATCAGGACATGAAGGAGGTGGGAGAGAAACATCAGATCAAAGCTGCTATGTCTGTTCCTTAATGCTGTATGCCACAAATGCAGCCAGGACATTTATTACAAGAGAGATGACTGCATATGGTACAATAAGCCTCAATCATCTAGCAGCGTGCACAGCCAGAGGGCAATTGAAGGAAAATGTTCAACTATAATGGCGATCAAGAGGAACATATCCATATGAAGATACTTATGTGAAGACAAAAAGGATGGAAAGTGCGATGGAGTTGACAAACAAAAAGCTCATGTATCCAGCACAGATTGGAGAATGAATAACAATTGTCAAGATGAATATGATGGACTGCTCAGATATGACTGAATGAGCAGGAAAGCCAGGATGCTGGAAGAGACCTCAACCATTGATATATGTGCATGTTGCCACCAGCACTGGATGGGAACGTGGATTATTATATTTCCCTGCACATTTACAGAAGAAAAAAACAGTAGCCAAAGTGAATGAAAGATACCTAGAAGTATGTGACAAGTACTCCAAGTTACTAACATGGGTCAACAACATAGCAGGACCAGTATCCATAATACCACTGAAGAATGCAACAACACGCTTCAAGAATGGAGGCATGGTTCTAGTCGGAGAGAACAAAAGTGGTGGACAGACAATCGAGGTCCCATGAATGAATAGTACTACCGTACTGATGGACCGATATTGGGCCTCTTGATCCAGAGATTACATGCAGTTGCCTACAAATTGGGGAGGAATATACTCTATTGTAATGGTATATGTTCCAGCGTTAGTGATTCCTCAAAGTGTTCTCAACATCGATGAATTTCCAAAAATGGATGAACACATGAGGAATAAGAGGTTGCTCAACCTCTACCACAAGAAGAAAAGTAATGATTTCCTCAGCAATATCAATAGAGGCATATGACAATATTCCAGATGAACATAAGCTGTTCAGTAAGATGGTAAGGATAATGGCATCTATATACCTGCCAGGACTCCAGACTGCAGTAAAGGCCAAGTGGCTGCAGATTACCAGAAGGGAGCTGTTACCAATGATTAATGCAAAAATAAAATGATTCAATGCAATCGGAGAAGAATTGACAGCCATCCGGCTGATGACTCTCCAGGTATGTCCTGGTCTTAACTACAGCAATGGAAGGAGGTGTGTGCACCAAAATCGGTCCTTCTTGCTGTACATTCATACAATCCCATGATAAAGAAAATGGCACCCTGACAGAAGCAATAACTATGTTGATGATTCTGCATACAAATATGGAAGATGAAGCTGATGAGACAGCAGGGATGACTGGTTTTCAATTCTGTTATCATGGATTCCAACCTGGCTGGCAAATGCCTTCAAATTACATGGAGCAATGCTAGTGTTCATATTGCTAGGATTCAGTCTTATAAGGATCATCTATGGACAGTGCCAGAAGACAGTCAAAAACGCTATTGGGATGAAGATGATGATTGACATTGACGCTGGAACAAGTGAGTAGATGCTAAAATTAAGCTAGTACCCATGAGAATATAAATGAAAGTATTCTTGCACCTCCAGGAAGCAAGTTCCATTACCCCAAGAATCAGAAAAGATATGTAGGATGATGGATGTTCTGAAATTTGATGTTGAAGTGTCTCTTGTGCTAGATGAAATTATCAATAAAGATCTCAGACCAAATAACAAGCCAGAATCAAGGAATTTGTCAAACTGCTACTTTATTCTCAATTTATTAAAGCAGGGTCATCTGGAAGACATCAGACTGATGCTTGCACACTCAGGCACAAACTTGATTATACAGTGGTTGTGTACCCCAACATGCGTCATCTGTGACTTCATTCTATGTGGCAAACCCTCAGACCTATTAGCGGGAGGCATAATGTATTAGGGGATCCTATCTACTTATAGAAGGTATACAGGTCAATCCTTCATTGGCTGTCTCTTATCTGTAAGACAACCCTCAAATTACCTCTAAATACGTATAATACTGAATATAGCAAACAAAATGGCAGCGGATTGGTCTATGCAACATTGTATAGCTGGTTGCCTCATAGACCCACCGATTGTTTGGCATTCTCACCCAACCCTGGACATTCCACTTGGCTAGCATCTCCGGCCATCTGTAATTGACCTTGTACCTTGTTCTCTGTTCTTGGACATCCAAGGGAGTGTTAGCACATCACTATCTTCATCCACAGCTTAATGAATAGCCCTTGTTTTCGTCTTCTGAATCACATGTCAAGAAACCACACATTTGTCTATTGTTTCCTCTTATTTACTGCTATTGGATTTAATTATACTGTGCATCATTGCTCCTCTTGGCCACTAGAGACTTGCCCACTCTACCTTGATTAGACTGTATACACTTTTAATTGCCCAATACCTGGCTCTTGTAAATGTTTTCTTCTTCTTTAACCTTATAGAAATATGTCTTACGTCCATGACTCATCTGTCTGCCTCCCTTTGTGCTTTAAAGCTATTCCTTAAAAATAGCATCTTTGATTGCAAGCCAACATCGACTCCTCTTTGTTTTGCCCACAAAGCTGTTCTTCAGGTGACTCTTCAACTGTGATCAGCTGCTGAGGTATTTGAATTGAAAATGTACACAAGCCCTGGTCCATTTTCCAATAATGACCAACCTTGCCACATTATATAGTCCCCGATAGCAAGCTTCTATGCGTCTTTTCTACCTTGCATTACTGCGTATTTACACATATTGGTCAGCAAGTTACTTTATCTTCTTTTGCGATCATGATTAGTTTATTATTTCATACATGTTTCTCTTATCGCTTCAATTACATCATCAATCTTCAGTATTTTCATATTGTTTCCGCATGGCATTATATATCTTCTTTATAAAAATCACTCTGCCCACACCAAGTTTCACTCAAAGCTCCTTGATGTCCAATGATGCATGCTGGCATACTTCCATACAGCATCCCTCCACACTTTCAGTGTGAGAGTACATTTGATACAGTTGTCAAAGTGCATAGTGTCTCTTGTACACTCAATGCGCTCTAGGCATAACACATGGAGTCTCATACATGGCTCTTCTCCTGCTTTTGCAGTATGATGGTGGTGGTGGGGTGGGAGTTAGGGATAATTGATCCAACTGCTCCTCTACATACTAGTCTGCCCTCCAATTGCACATGGCTTTGTCCCACAAATAAGGAAATAACTCAAGCAAGTATAAAACCACTACACTTCCCATAATGCGCTGAGAAGTCAGCCTATCTGGGCGCTGAAATCTCCTGAAGATGCTGCATGCTAATCCAGAACCCATCTCAATGTGCAGACCTAATTGTGTGGAAAAATCAGTTCAAGATTTAAAGGACTACAATGTCCACAATGCAGTGAGAAATATCCCTAACGCCCCGGCAACTAGTATACTTTGCTTAAAACACTTGTAAGTCCTCGAGACTGTTTCACCAACTAGTACTGTGCTGCCAGTTCATATGGCTCCATCAAGGCTGTGCTGCTTCCAATGCATCCTGAAGTCCTATGTGTTTGTGGAAACTTATGGCAAGTTTCTCTCTGCTTACTGGGTGGGAAGTCTGACTTGTGCCTTGTCCCTGCTTGTGCCTTGTCACTACTTGCTCGCAACTGTGTTGTCTTTCTCTATGTTTCTCATGCCTTGACTTAACAATTTACATAAGTGTGATGTTCCTCCATTGTCCACCCCTGCACCTCGTGCTGCGTTCCTGCAATCTCCAGCTCCTTCTCATTGTGTGATGTCAATGCAGTTATGCCCTAGTTTGCTTTGTGGTTTCTCTGTAGTCTTCAATACGTATGTGGTGTCCCTGCAAATTAGCCCCTGCGCCATGGATGTGTTCCTGCAGTCCACAACCCCTACTTCTTATGTGTACATTGATGAAGTCTCTGTTTCTGCGCATTGTGCAGTGTCACTGCAGTCTCCGTCACTGCTCCCTGTGTGGTGTCTATGCAGCATTTGACTTGGCTCCTTATGTGGTGCACATGCCGTCTACACATTGTTTCTTGTGTGGTGTACCTGCAGTTTCTATTCTGCTCCTTGTGCAATGCCATTACAGTATTTGCTTCTGCTCCTTGGGTGGTGGGTCTGCCATCTCCGCCTCTGCTCTTGGTATTGTCGCTGCAATATATGCTGCTGCCCCTGCAGTTGTAGCCTCTGCTCTTTGTGTGGTGTCCCTGCAGTTTCTACCTCTGTTCCCTGTGTAGTTTCCCTGTGTTTTCACTCCTGCTCTCTGTGTGGTGTCAGTGCAATGTTCACTTTTGCATCTTGTGTTGATTCCCTGCGGTCTCCACCACTGCTCCTTGTGTGTAACCATGTAGACTTAGGCCCCACTAACTGTGTTGTTTGAATGCAGTTTACACTCCTGCTCCTTGTGTAGTAACCGAACAGTCTCAACAACTTCTCCTTGTGTGGAAAGCAATCAGTCTTCACCCTCTACTTTTCTGGTTTACCTGTAATTTCCACCACTGCTCCTTGTGTGGTAACCAAGCAGTGCTCACCCCCTACTCCTTGTGTGGTTTTCCTGCAATCTCCACTTCTGTTTCTTGTGTGGCAACCATGTGGTCTTTCCCCCACCCTTTATGTGGTTTCCCTGCAGTCTCCACTCCTGCTCCTTAAGTGGTATTTAGCCCCTTCACCTTGTATGGCTTCCCAGCACTGTCCGCCTCCTACTCCTAGTCTGGTTTACCTGCATTCTACACCCCTGCTCCTTTTGTGGTAAACAAGCAGTCTTCGGCCTTCTACTCCTTGTGTGGTTTCCCTGCATTCCCCACTCCTGCTCCATGTATGGTAAACAATCAGTCTTTGATGTCTAACACTTGTGCGATTGTCCTGCATTCTCTACTTCCACTCCTTGTGTGGTTACCATGAAGTCTTCACCCCTACTCCTTGTGTGGTTTCACTGCAGTCTCCACTCCTGATTCTAGTGTGGTAACTACAAAGTGTGGTACCCATGCAGCGTTAGCCCCTACACCTAGTGTGTTCTACCTGCAGTCTCCACTACTACTCCTTGTGTGACAACTAAGTAGTGTTCATCCCCACTCCTTGTGTGGTTTCCATGCAGACTCCACTCTTGCTCTTTGTGTGGTAACTATGCAGTCTTACCCCTACTGCTAGTGTGGTTTCCCTACAGTGTACACCACGGCTCCTTTTGTAAAAACCAAGCAGTGTTCATCCCCAACTGCTTGTGTGGTTTCCCTGAAGTCTCCACCGCTGCTTCTTGTGTGGTAACCTTGTGGTCTTTGCCCCACACTTTCTTTGGTTTCCCTGCAGTCTTCACTCCTACTCCTTGTCTGGTAACTATGCCATCTTGCCCATACTCCTTGTAAGATTTCCCTGAGGACTCTGTCACTGCTTCTTGTCTTGTAACCAAGCAGTCATCGCCCCTACTGTGTGTGTGGTTTCTCTGAAGTCTCTGCCACTGCTTCTTGTGTAGTAACCATGCAGACTTTGCAACACACCTTATGTGGTTTCCCTGCAGTCTCCACTCCTGCTCCTTGTGTGGTAACCAAGCAGTCTTTGCCCCATACGTCTTGTGTGGTTTTCCTGCAGTTGGCAATCCTGCTCTATGTGTGGTAACCAAGCAGTCTTTTTCCCCATTGTGCAGTTTCCCTGCAATCCCCTGTCCGGTTCCTTGTGTGATAACCCTGAGATCTTCTCCTATATCTCCACTCCTGCTCCTTGTATGGTAACCAAGCAGTCTTTGCCCCATACTTCTTGTGTGGTTTTCCTGCAGTTGGCAATCCTGCTCTATGTGTGGTAACCAAGCAGTCTTATTCCCCATTGTACAGTTTCCCTGCAATCCCCTGTCCGGTTCCTTGTGTGGTAACCCTGAGATCTTCTCCTATATCTCCACTCCTGCTCCTTGTGTGGTAACCAAGCAGTCTTTGCCCCATACTTCTTGTGTGGTTTTCCTGCAGTTGACAATCCTGCTCTATGTGTGGTAACCAAGCAGTCTTCTTCCCAATTGTGCAGTTTCCGTGCAATCCCCTGTCTGGTTCCTTGTGTGGTAACCCTGAGATCTTCTCCCATATTCTTTGTGTGGTTTCTGAGCAGTCTCCACTCCTGATTCTCGTGTGGTAACCGTGCAGTGTGGTACCCATGCAGTCCCTACACCTAATGTCGTTTCCCTGCAGTCTCCATTTCTGCTCCTTGTGTGATAACCAAGCAGTTTGTTTGTATGTTAGTTTTATTACTTGTATTGCGCACCAGACCCGTGGGTATTATGGCACATTGCATAGGATCACTCGCAGCTTAGTTACACATACAAATGTACATTTACATAATGCAATATGGTTACACACAGGCAAATTATATACATACAGGATATATACATGCATGAGATTCAGCCTATGCTGAGAGTCATGGTTCATCAGGTAGTAGTCTGTAGAGTGTAGAAAACAGTCAGTAGTCAGTAGGTAACCAGAACTGGAGAATATATAGGGTAATGGGACAGTTAGTCTAGGTGTCATAGGTCAACCTAGACGTCAGCGTCTTTAAGCTACTTTATTAGGCTCTGGCAGAATTGTTGGTACAAAGGCTCTCCTCTTAGAGGGGAGGGTAGCAAGTTCCATAGTTTGGCTGCCTTGACCAGGAAACTGCTGCCTCCAACTCTGGCCAGCTTAAATCTGGAAATCAAATGGCAGTTCATATTAGAGAGTTTAGTTGTTCTTGTCACAGGTTTCGTAATAATTCTGTCTGATAGGTGGCATGGTGCTGCCTTGTTCATGCATTTATGTGTAAGAGGGGCAACTTTTAGTTTAATTTTATCGTGTGTGGACAGCCAGTTGTTGGCTCTTCTCGTCTCAGAGATATGTTCTCTTCTTGCAATGCCAAGTGCAGCTCTGAGAGCATTGTTTTGAAAGAATTGGATTGTCTTGATTATTTGTTTGTTAGCCCCTGTGTACAAGGTGTTACAATATTCGAGCTTTAATAAGGTAAGTGCTCTGGCAAGGGTGATGCAACTAGTATTCGACAGGAAAGTTTTGCCTGCTCTAATCAATTTGCAGGTATATGCCGTGGCCGAGTCTTCATCCCTTACTGCTTGGGTGGTTTTCCTGAAGTCCCCATAACTGCTTCTGGATTGCTAACCAAGTAGTCTTAACCCCCATTCCTAGTGTGGTTCCACAGCAGTCTTCAACTCCTACTACTTGTGCGGCTTACCTGCATTCTCCAACCCTGCTCCTTGTGTGGTAACCAAACAGTCTGCACCCTCTTCTCCTTTTGTGGTTTGCCTGCAGTCTTCAACTCTGATCCTTTTGTGGTAACCAAGCAGTCTTCGCCCCAACTCCTTGTGTGGTTTCCCTGAAGTCTCCACTCTGGCTCCTCGTGCGGTTGAAAATCTGTCTTTTTTTCCCTACTCCTTTTGCGGTTTCCCTGCAGTTGACAATCCTGCTCCTTTGGTGATAACCAAGCAGTCTTTGTCACCTACAGCTTGTGTGATTCTCTGAAGTCTCTGCCACTGCTTCATGTGTAGTAACCATGCAGACTTTGCAACACACCTTATGTGGTTTCCCTGCAGGCTCCACTCCTGCTGCTTGTGTGGTAACCCAGCAGTCTTTGCCCCATACCTCTTGTGTGGATTCCCTGCCATCCCCAGTCCTGCTCCTTGTGTGGTAACCATGGGGTCTTCTCCCATATTCTTTGGGTGGTTTACCAGCAGTCTCCACTCCTGATCCTCGTGTGGTAACCGTGCAGTGTGGTAATCATGCAGTCTTAGCCCCTACACCTAGTTTGGTTTCCTTGCAGTCTCTGCCACTGCTCCTTGTGTGATAACCAAGCAGTCTTCATCCCCTACTGCTTGTGTGGTTTTCCTGAGGTTTCCATCTCTGCTTCTTGTGTGGTAACCAAGTAGTCTTAGCCCCTACTCATTACTCTTGCATTCTCCAATCCTGACACTTGTGTGTTAACCCTGCAGTGTGGTAATCAGGCAGTTTCTGTCCCTACTTCTTGAGTGGATTCCCTGCAGTCTCCACTCCTGCTCATTGTGTGGTACATATGCAGTCCTCGACCCTGCTCATTGTGCGGATTCCCTGCAATCTCCCCTCCTACTCCATGTGTGGTAACCAAGCAGGGTATTCCCCCTACTCCTTATGTGGTTTACCTGCAGTTGCCCCTCCTACTCCTTGTGTCGTAAACAAGCATTGTATGTCCCCTAATCTGTGTGTGGTTTCCCTGCAGTCTCCACTCCTGCTCCTTGTATGGCAACCACAAAGTGTTTTCCCCTACTCCTTGTGTGCTTTCCCTGCAGTCTCCACTCCTGCTCATTGTGGGGTTTTCCTTCAGTCTCCACTCCTGCTACGTGTGTAGTAACCATGAAGTATGTTCCCCTACTCTTTGTGCCGTTTACCTGCAGTTGCCCCTTCTTCTGCTTGTGTGGTAACCCAGCAGTCTTTGCCCCATACTTCTTGTGTGGTTTCCCTGCCATCCCCAGTCCTGCTCCTTGTGTGGTAACCATGGGGTCTTCTCCCATATTCTTTGGGTGGTTTACCAGCAGTCTCCACTCCTGATCCTCGTGTGGTAACCGTGCAGTGTGGTAATCATGCAGTCTTAGCCCCTACACCTAGTTTGGTTTCCTTGCAGTCTCTGCCACTGCTCCTTGTGTGATAACCAAGCAGTCTTCATCCCCTACTGCTTGTGTGGCTTTCCTGATGTTTCCATCTCTGCTTCTTGTGTGGTAACCAAGCAGTCTTCGCCCCAACTCCTTGTGTGGGTTCCCTGAAGTCTCCACTCTGGCTCCTTGTGCGGTTGAAAATCTGTCTTTTTTTCCCTACTCCTTTTGCGGTTTCCCTGAAGTTGACAATCCTGCTCCTTTGGTGATAACCAAGCAGTCTTTTGTCACCTACAGCTTGTGTGATTCTCTGAAGTCTATGTCACTGCTTCATGTGTAGTAACCATGCAGACTTTGCAACACACCTTATGTGGTTTCCCTGCAGGCTCCACTCCTGCTGCTTGTGTGGTAACCCAGCAGTCTTTGCCCCATACTTCTTGTGTGGTTTCTCTGCCATCCCCAGTCCTGCTCCTTGTGTGGTAACCATGGGGTCTTCTCCCATATTCTTTGGGTGGTTTACCAGCAGTCTCCACTCCTGATCCTCGTGTGGTAACCGTGCAGTGTGGTAATCATGCAGTCTTAGCCCCTACACCTAGTTTGGTTTCCTTGCAGTCTCTGCCACTGCTCCTTGTGTGATAACCAAGCAGTCTTCATCCCCTACTGCTTGTGTGGTTTTCCTGAGGTTTCCATCTCTGCTTCTTGTGTGGTAACCAAGTAGTCTTAGCCCCTACTCATTACTCCTGCAGTCTCCAATCCTGACACGTGTGTGTTAACCCTGCAGTGTGGTAATCAGGCAGTTTCTTTCCCTGCTTCTTGAGTGGATTCCCTGCAGTCTCCACTCCTGCTCATTGTGTGGTACATATGCAGTCCTCGACCCTGCTCGTTGTGCGGATTCCATGCAATCTCCCCTCCTACTCCCTGTGTGGTAACTGAGCAGGGTATTCCCCCTACTCCTTATGTGGTTTACCTGCAGTTGCCCCTCCTACTCCTTGTGTCGTAAACAAGCATTGTATGTCCCCTAATCTGTGTGTGGTTTCCCTGCAGTCTCCACTCCTGCTCCTTGTATGGCAACCACAAAGTGTTTTCCCCTACTCCTTGTGTGGTTTCTCTGCAGTCTCCACTCCTGCTCCTTGTGGGGTTTTCCTTCAGTCTCCACTCCTGCTACGTGTGTAGTAACCATGAAGTATGTTCCCCTACTCTTTGTGCCGTTTACCTGCAGTTGCCCCTTCTTCTCCTTGTGTTGTAACCAAGCAGTGCATGCCCCAAATCCCTGTGTGGTTTCCCTACAGGCTCCACTCCTGCTCCTTGTGTGGTATCCAAGCAGTGTATGTCCCTACTATTTGTGTGGTTTCCCTGCAGTCTCCACTCCTGCTCTGTGTGTGGTATCCAAGCAGTGTATGTCCTTACTCTTTCTGTGGTTTCCCTGCAGTCTCCACTCCTGTTCCGTGTGTTTTAATCATGCAGTCTTTGCCCCTACAGCTTGTGTGGTTTACCTGCAATTTCCAACCCTGCTCCTTGTGTGATAACTAAGCAGTCTTCGTCCGATATTACTGGTGTAGTTTTCCTGTTGTCTCCACTCCTGCTCATTGTATGATATCTATGCAGTCTTCGACCCTTTCTCTTTGTGTGGTTTCCCTGTTGTCTCCCCTCCTAATACTTATGGGGTAAGCAAGGAGTGTATTCCCCCTAATCTTTGTGTGGATTCCCTGCAGTCTCCACTCCTGCTCATTGTGTGGTAACCAAGCAGTGTTTGTCCCTACTCCTTCTGCGGGTTCCCTGCAGTTTCCACTCCTGATCCTTGTGTGGTAACCATGTAGAGGGGTAACCATGCAGTCTTAGTCCCTACTCCTAGTGTGTTTACCCTACATTTTCAACCCCTGCTCGGTGTGTGGTAAGCATGCAGTCTTCACCACTGCTTCTTGTGTGGTCCCCCTCTAATGTCCAGCCCCCAGTTTCCTCGCATCCGATCGTCACGTATTGTACATTACTCAGTAATTTCAGCCGTGGTGGTAGGCAGTGGGGAGGGGCATGCATTCACACATTCGGTCCTCACTAAGTTAGATAGTAGGCGGCATCACACGTGTGGTGAGACTCCCAGTTGTGCATTCAGCGTTGATGGCAAGCCATTCCTTTCCTCAGAGGTACAAGGCCATGGCTTTGCAGGTGCATACTCAAGGGACTAAGGCTTAGTTGCAGAGACCTCATGGTGGGCTTCACTCGCAGGTGACCAGCCCAACTCTCAAATAGAGAGTGGGTCTAGACCCTGACTGGGGGGTAGGACTGGGGCACACAAGCTTTGCAAGAATAGCCGCTTTCCTGCTTGAGTGACAGTTGCGCTTGCACCTGTGACAAATGTCAGTAATAAAGGCCAGCAACATTGTGCTAGAAGGACACGTGAGGACGTCTGTCAGTCACACCCTTTGTTTCATAGGCCACCAACCCTTCAGTGTCCCTTTTTGGACCCCCACCCTTTTCATACCTCTTAATGAGAACGCATACTTAAATCATGGGTTCTGTCTTGCAGCACAGAGGTAGCAGCACTTTAGGAGCTGGTGCTGTAAGTGTAGGCGGGTTCAGTGGCAGTCACGTGCCCCCCAGTGTCCTCTCTGGAGCCGGACGCCACCGTTTGCGCTGAGCAGGCAGGAGTCTGCGCATGCGCAATGCCTGGCGGTGTCTGACTGGGAAAAGGCTTGTGGCGCACAGACTCATTTTTAATAAAAGCTCGCTGCATTTTTCATAACCTCTCTGACATTGACGGCGCCGTACACCCAGCTAGGCTGACTTGCGTGTAATAAATATTTTGACGCTGTGGCGCGTCGTATGGTTTACATAAACCGATTAAGGCTTTAATTTAAGGGGATTTAGGCAGCAAATTTACATTTTACATTCCGTTCCCTCCGGAAGAGCTGAGATAATCTATCTGTTGAGATTACTCATGGGGAGCATAGCTCAAACGGTTAATGCGCCTGCTTCAAAGAGCTGTCTGTACGTTTGGACCCGCAAGTTCAAATCGCAGTTGCACTGACTTAGCTTGGATAATTTCGAGGTTCATAAAATGAAGAATCTTACGTGGCAGCAAAGACCCTGGCTAGTGCCTAGAAGCTACTCAATGTGTAGCACGTGCTATATTGAAAGATAGCTTGCTGTTTTAGGTGTTTTCTGTTGCCATCACTGTGCAACCTACAAATCACTGGTTGGAACCAGGCGTTCGGAGCCTTTCATCATCGGAGGTTAATCACATTAATACCACTGGAGTCTTGCGTTGGTAACACCTGTTTATATCAACTCTGCTCAATGGCATACCTATTTTAGCAAGCTTTGCATGGATAGCTATCCCTATTGGTATTATATATGATATCCTCATTAACCTCAATGGGCGAAGAGAGGGGGGGTTCAACAGGCGACATGCTTGTTGGGGGAAATTTTAATGCCTCTTGCATTTTACCACATCTTATAGAGCTCCGCCTACGTCATCCAGAGCTGCCATGTTCTCTATTCTCGATTTTGTTTCTCTGACGCAATCTCTACATGACTCTAGTCAATAATTCAGAAATTACAATCACCTGCCAGTGATCATGTTTACTTAAAATGTCTTTGTGTGTTGGATTAGGTATGCCAGAGGCCTGGGGGGTACTACTAGCTCACTGTCTCAGCTCCCAAGGCCCAATAACCCTCCCTTAGTATACAAACGGAGGACACAGTCAAGGGCGAGTTAGACCTGTTGTTTATTCCATAAACAAACAGGGATCAGACAGGACATTTGAAAAAATCATGGCTCCCGATCCCGGATCGGGCCATTGTGTACCCTCCCGATGTCACAACTTGGGCCCTTCCGCGAAATACTATGAGTCCTTCTGGTTGGGTGATTGGAGTGGTACCCCTTATATATAGCACCTATAGATCTTGGTTGATTAGTCCTCACATGTCAGGTGGCTGACGTTCCCCATCCCCAAAAAAACGATCTATTACATTGAGTCAGGGTCGTAGGATTACCATTGGCCCGTGCCCTCTGCCATCCACCACTGGATTTCTATTCCCTGATTGGCTAGAGTTGATCCTCCCAGACATGAAACCCAATTCTGTTCTCATCGATCTGTGCAACCTATCAAGGTGATGAGAATGCCTATGTGTTCCGAAGGTAACTGTTAGGGGTACCACCTTTACCTGTGAGCGTGCCATCAGCTTTGCAACGTTGTTAATGATTCCATGTTTCACTTCATATCTGTGTTGCTGAGAACTGTTTGTCTTCCCACCGCGGGTGAATGACCATTGTCTAGCTCGGCTGCGTCACATGGTTGAGGACCATCAAATTGAGCTCTTCTAGTCTGCAATTTATGAGGGTTTGTTCTGTTTTTTCTGCAGATGGCCCCCTGTCGATTTAGGTTTGGAATGTGTTGCTTGTGTCTGATCTTGGCTGTGAGCCCTGGCCTTCCTGCGCAGCCTGGTTCTGCTCTCCCTCGTCTCTCGTCCTCCTACATGTCTATAAAATGCTATGTTTCCCATAGGTTAGTCGTCTTTGTCCTTTCAGGCTACTAATGTGGTCTTGCAATTCCATAGGGTTAGTTGCGATCAGCGGCTGCAAGCTTGAGATGCATCTTCCTTGCGTTCAGCGTTTCTGCACTTGGCTTATGAGAACAATAATAAAAGCTTTTTGACAGAATGTATATGTATCTGTCCTCTATCTACAAAACCCAGTAACCTATCATTGTTCCCTGTAGGTTTTGTAAACTGATTTTATGTATGACATCCTTGATGAAATATTTGTAGTAGTTGAACAACTGTTTTTGATAAGTATGTTGAGAGTGACAAGATTTCAATGTGTGTATGCTGTCCCAGCTTTATTTCGATGTGAATAAAGTTGTGTTTCGCTGTGCACTTTGTCTACTCCATCATTGACTCTGTTTCCTCTGGGCTAATCTGGGACTTTTGGTCCACCTTAACACCTTGTACTCAGGAGACCCCAGACCAGCCCATAGAGCCGGGGTTTGCTCTGAAGTACTTTAAGACAAGATAGCTGCACCCTTGAGATGGATGGGGGTGCAGATTTATTACTCCAACACCAATCATTAAGGACAACTCAATGGTTTGGCAAAGGGACTCCGTTTAATGAAGAGTACAAAAAACGGGGAGTCATGGAAATCAGCAGTGATGCGATCGTCCTTCTCGCTGCAACTCCAACAAACTTAATAAAAATCATAGCATTTATACTGAAAACTCATCATAATTGACGTGTAACACTAAAAAGTTAATATGCAATTCTACTGGTTTAGGAAAACGTAACTTTAATATAGGTACTATATCTGCATATGGTAACGGAGTGAGGGGATTGGGTAAACACTGTCAGGTAAGCGTTTAAGCCCTTCCTTCAAAGAGGACTACTGTAGATGTCACTAAAAGTACGACGTCCCATTGGTTCTACTAACTATAGGACCCTAGATTATTTGGTCCATTG
The DNA here is from genome assembly GCF_040938575.1 of Ambystoma mexicanum. Taxonomy (NCBI): domain Eukaryota; kingdom Metazoa; phylum Chordata; class Amphibia; order Caudata; family Ambystomatidae; genus Ambystoma; species Ambystoma mexicanum. The sequence goes on from NC_090922.1 coordinate 1,513,645,847, forward strand.
TGATTGGGTTCGCACCAACTCCATGCATACATTCACATTTTGCTTAGCAGCACGCAGAATGGTCAGCCAGGTGCAGGGTGCCCTCTAGTTACCCGGCCTTTCTCCAATTAAGGTTACAATCAATCATCACTTCAACGATTATGTGTCAATTATGTTACTGTGGTTGGCCTCGAAACTGCATCTTCTGTCTGGGAAAGTTCTGATATCTCTACCAGGGCGGATGCCAAGCGTAGGTGTGAACCTGTGCTTCTCCTCGCTCAGCTGGTCACGTGCTTCCCACACTGTGAATTTGTCTAGTTTCTCTCAATTTGTGCATTTGATTCTTATTCAGCTTGCCACCTGCCTATGCCTTCTTATCTTGACCGTTCAGAGACAGGATATTCTGTTCTTAAGTTTCAATTCTATGTAGCTACTGTTCCTTCTATTGGTATGACCTTGGCTCGCCTGGCACGAGTTGCATCTGCCGAGTTTCGATTCAGCCGTCTCTTCTCGTTTTGCTAGAATATGACTCTGTTCATTCGGCCTTTAGTAACCTGGGTTGATTCTGCTTCGTTTACAAAGTGGAATCACACTTCTAATACTGTGCTTCGTTTTGAGGTAGATTATGTATAATGTCGCTTGCCGCACTATCCTACTACTTAGCATTGTAAGCCGCACTGTTTTCTTAGACTTCTTGCGGTTCCAAGCATATGTACAAGTGTTAGCTGGTTGAATATCTTCATCCTGTTTACAGCTTAAGATTCTTTGTATTTCAACATCATTCTCGCCCTTTAGGTTCACAATATCCTTTTTCATGGCGTTTCGTCTCTGTGTGTCATTCTCGGGTTGTCATTTCTTCTATTTGTACGTCAGTCCAGGTCCTCTTGACATCACCATTCGTCTTCCGGGACTGTACTCAGGCAATCTTTATTTCGTCTCTTTTGATGGTAAGGTTTCCTTAATGGATACCTTACTGTCCATGGTTTTCTTGGTATCGGTACTTCAATAGGTGTTGCTCTCTTAATAGGTACTCGGCAGAGCCCTAATGTCGCTCTCTGGTGATTTATCTGCTCATCAAACGTCACATATTTTGGTGTGAATGTTCCTGGTACTTCAAAATGGGCGACTGGAGTGCAGGCTTTATTTGGGACCTCCTCTACAACCTACTGACATTTTATCAAGGAAAAACAGTCCCTATCTTTTCTTTGGAGCAGAAACCAATCCACTGTCTCTTCCCTGGACATAGAGGCAAATCTGTGGAGGCAGTTTTCTAAACCTGCCTAAAGGTGTCCCAAAGTGCATTATCCATCATGAGGTTGGTCTAATTTCTCTTCAAGCTGTAACTGAGTGGAAGACCTTGGCCCTCATTCCGAGTTTGGAGGTAGCCACGGCGCTATTAGCACCATGGCTGCCTCCAAAATCGGTCTGACTCTGGTCTGGTGAAGGGAGTAATTTCCAGTCCAGTCCGAGGTCGGCGGGACCGGTAATTCCCCTTTCACCAGAGCCATTCTCCATTCCCATTTGATACCCCATAGAGCGCAATGGGAAGGGGGAAGGTGGCAATAACGGTAACGCAAATTGCGGTACCGTTATTGACCCCGGTATCCCTTTGCGGTTCCCATCCATAACGCCTGGTAAAACCAGGCGTTAAGGGAGGGTCCCGCAAAGGGACCTCGAAATAGGGCACAAAAGGATTACCGGCACTGGTGTCATTACTGGTGCCCGGTATCCCTTTGCGCCCAGGTCGTAATGACCCCCCCTTGTCAATCTACTCGAAAATACTTTAACCTCCCCACACTTTTTATATGGTCAACTTAACGAGTGTAGAATACAATCCATCTCTCATATTTTAAACAAGTGGATTTCCATTTACAACATCATTTGGAAAAAAATCTCCACTACATCCTGCCACCTAATTGAATATCAGACGCTTGACAATAAAAAGACTTTGGCATTCAGATTGGATAGAAACAATAAACATATGTAAGTTCTGCAAACGTTTTACAGGTAACTCTCTTTTAGAGAAATCACTACATTCACTTTTTCATTATCTAATGAAATTTCCAAATCAAACCGATTGGCTAACATTTTTCTGCCTTAGACTGAATGTACTTCCCATGTTGGAGATTTTGGATGCTTTCCTGAGGTTGCCACTGAAAGAGCGTTTATGCCGATCCGTAACACGATACAAAATATATTATGTGTTTTGCATTGCGCTTTCACAATAGCCACTTTTTTGAGCTTAAGGAGGATTCAGCGTCGTGCCATTGGGGGTTGATGTGGTCCCTCATCCCTTTCTGAAAATCCCACAGGCGATCCATAAATAGCCTGGTCTAAACTTAAATACGTAGCAGGCATGGCGTGGTTAGAGTTCCTGTGCATGAAGCTACAGGCAAAATATCCAGGTCACTAGTTAAAAAGAAAACAATATCAAATGTTGTTGCCCGTGTCGAGCTGAGGGTGGACCGATGAAGAGGAGAAGAAGGTGGTGGCATGTGCCTGAGCAGGAGTAAATGGAACAATGGCCAAGTGCCTCGGTCTTCTTATGCTGCAGTCCCGGTAAGACCGGCTCTTAAGGTAGTGATACATTTTGGGCCCAATTCATGGAAGAATCTGCATGGAAAATAGCGACTTTGTGTACCAAACTGCACACACAATTCCATTTGTCAATTCAAGGAATGGACTGCGTGGTACTTTTTCGTAGGGACTTCATGCAGGATCAGCATGTCACTGCGAGAGACCAAGTGCCTTGTGCGAGACAACACATAGAGGGTGGATGCAGCTTGCGCAAAGCTTAGGGTAGGGAGCGGAATTCGGAAAATGAGGATGTACAAGGGAAAATGTGGGCATTACAAGGGACGGCCAGCAGGTAGCCCATTGCATGCCCACTATTGCTCTAGAGAAATACATATTCATAGATCCGTGCATGTGCCCTCTCAGCAGTGAAATGGCCACACAAAGCCCTCATTCTCTCCACCACACGAAGGCAGGTGTACCGGTACTTGTGCAAATGATTCACCAAGATCGGGTGTCAGATTTAGGGGTGAGTGTACACAGCTGGGGTTCTGATCTGACTTAGGGGTCCAGGAACGTAGCGTAACGGGGTGCAGGAACAGTTTACATTTGTTCACATTTTCAGAGTTTTAACCGAGTTACGATGAATCATAGGAATGTTGTCGGCTTGTCAGTAACAAATACGGGGAACTCTGCGCATTGTCCCCTGAGATGCAGGCCTACTTGTGGGGGACCCCACACACTGTCTGACGGGTGCATGTATTTGCGTACGGGGGAGCACGTAAAGGTAGCTGTTTTGGCTGTTTTTCCTTCACGTGGGGATCTCCAGGGCGTTCCGGCCACGACTTGCATATAAGATTACTTTGCGCAAACAATTCCATGAATACATGGAGCGCACAGGAAAACATCTGCATGCATGTTTGCGCAGAGTCGTTCTCAGCACACAGGCTTTGCAGGATTGCTGCACACTTTTCCATGAATTAGGCCCATTGTGTTTCAAGGCACACCAAAACCAGCTGGTGGGGACATGGAGGACAAAACAAAAACAATCCTACTAGGCCTTGTGATATTCGATTCGTGCAGTAAGAGAAGTCCAGGGGAGAGTTGTGGGGAGCGGCAAAGCCGGTCTGGGCAGAAAGGTCTGTGAGAAAAAGCGAGTGCCAGGGGAGGGAGGCCAGTTGGACAAAGCAAGGAGAAGTAATGTCCATGAGCTAAGTGTGAGGTAAGTGGCTGGAAGGTCAAGTGCAGGTTGAGGGGGGCAGATGAGACTAGTTGCAGGGGTTGACTGGATTATGGGGCCTGGTGCCCTGTAAGACCCTGGAGGAACCAGACAGCCAGTCAGGAGAATCTCAAATAGAATCTTAAAGTTCAGGCAATATTCAGAACACATCTGGAAACGACCGTAAAGGAGCTGATGCTGGTGTTATAACACAGTCTTTCTAAGAGCCTGAAAAAACAACAGAACTATGTGACCAGCATTGACGTGCCTTTGGTGTTTGACAGAGTAGGCAGGGGGAAATGTTGGAACAAGCTCCAACATTGGAAAACCCTGGAAGGTCTATTAAAATGGATCTTGATCTTATATACTATGAGTCATTTATAACTTGCTTGTACACAAGTGTTGATAGGCTCAACATGACAAGGGAGGGAAGACAGAAGGAGGACAAAACAAACAATCTTACTAGGCCTTGTGTCATTCACATCGTGCAAGTGCAAGGGGGAGAGGGAAAGGTGAAGTGCCAGGGGAAGAGAAGAGGGAAGTGCAATCAGGGCAGCATTGCTCTATGTAAGCGCAATGAGGCAGTAGACAGTATGGTTACAGATACAGCCCAAGTGTGCCGTGAGCCTGGAGGCAGTGCAGGGGCTGCTGGTCATTGAGGTGCCTGGTCTCCTTTGAGATTAGCCAGGCAAATAGTCAGCGCAGCAGACGTCTAGGTCAGAAGGGGAGAGAGAGAAAGCAGAAGCGAAAAGGAATGTCTTGAGCTGCTTCCGGAACCTTAGGTGATCCGGCTCAATTTTGAGAGTGGCAGGGAGGCCTTTTTAGAGAGCGGCACCTGCAGAGGAGGGAAATCTACCACCCACTCTCATGCCTGTCTAGAAAACTGACCTTCAGAGAGTTGGAGGTGGCTGAGCGAAGGACTTGAGAAGGAAGGTGTTTAGAAAGAGAGAGTTGAATGTAGTGCGATCCCTGACCCCAGAAATCCTTGTGGACGATGCAGTGGTTCAGGAACTTGATCCTTGCAGCCACTAAGAGTCAGTGGAAAGAATTTAGGGCTGCAGAGATATGATCCATGGGCTTTTGGCCAACAACAAAACTTGCAATCCTGGTCTGGATAAGTTGCAGAGGGCAGAGAGTAGAGGAAGGCAGTTTGAGGAAGAGGCTGTTGCAGTAGTCCTGCCTAGAGAGAACCAGGGCTCTGCAGACAGTGGGATTTTGGGGTAAAGTGAGAAAAGGAAGAAGACCTCTGAGGAAGTGCAGCTTGCAGTGGGACTTCTTAACAAGGTCCGTGATGTGACAAGAGAAGGAGATGACACCAAGGATTTTTGCCTCACAGGAAGGCGCAGGAAGCGGGAGCAAGGAGGGCAGCCAAAGTGAAAAAGGGAAAGCAGGAGCAGAGGTCCCAATGAGAAGGATCTCAGTCTTTACTCGCTTTAATGCAGATATTGTTATAGGCACACTGTCGAACAGAAATTCATATTGTGCCTCCTACACTGTATGAATATATATATATTGGCCTATGCCAAGCTGCTTACAGACCACTTACGAAGAAATCCGTGTTGCAAGGTCTTGACTTAGATCAGTGTAAGCCGCCATTTTAGGTCTATCCGCCATTTTAGATTTTCACTCTAAAGTCACCCTGTGTTCTAAGATGGTGGACAGTGTCATTCCGAATGTAACATGGCCGTCTTGACCTCTGTGTACAAACTAATATGTAACTTGCCTGCAGTCCACATGTTGGGGTCATGAACTGAGACCTTGTCCTTCGTTGACCTGTGTATAGAAGATTACCTGCGCCAACTAAGCTAATCCGCAGCATATGTTAAACACAATGTATTTAAATACCGAAATGTGAACACTTGTTTGTGTTATGCTCACCTGGGTTCCACAGGGGCGCCGAACGAAGCTGGACTGCAGCAGTCTCCACCAATGTGACTCGTAGTGTAGTGATGAGCGACTGCACTTGCCCACTCAGTTTCATCTGTCTGACACGTAGGAGGATTTTCCTAAAGTAATAAATGGTAATTAGCTGACCGTGGTAAAAGGGGTTAACTTCATCTTTTCCGAAACCACCTTGTGTTCCCCTGATCATGTCTCACCTTATTGTTAGGAAGGATGGGCTCTCCATCCTGCACCGGCGTGCAGGGGTTCGTAGAAACCAGTTAACTTCACTGGTCCGTAAGCTTATGGCAGAGTTTTCAGACAACGATGACTTCGAGGTAAGTTTTATGCCAATCCAAAGTATAATGCAAGTCTTAGAGTTCGATTGTCTTATAGTTCACTCTTGCTCTTTTTATATATTTCTTCCCTTGCAGAATAGCCCAAGGTGAATGTTCGGTCTCTGAAAGGATTGAGATAGCGCCAAGGTAAGAGTTAGTTTTGCACCAAGCACTAATCTTAGCAAGCGATATTGTTCATTAAGAGATTAACCAATTGTTCTCTCTATATTTTGCAGGTGTGGCGCTTCTCCGGAATGAGGGATGTAGTATGGTGACTAGCGACACCTCGAGCGGTAATTTACCAAGTAAGTATCTTGCGGTATGAATTTGAATGTCTTTTGCAGAGCGCAGCTCACCTGTTGTTTTTCTTTCTTTTGCAGATGCAGATGCTCCGAGTGGCGATTTCAACAGAGTGCCTTCGCGGGATTGTGTGGATGAAAGGAGCATTGCTGAGTATGCCGCGGCACTGCTGCTGACTCTGTAGCGCTGTAACAGATGTTTTCTTTTCTTCACAGGTTCAGCGACTCCCCGATGAAAGCGACGACTAATGGTGTGGCTACTGTTCTAATCTGCTTTACTCTTCTCTTTTGCAGGTTCGGTTCATGGAGAATAAGACGGAAGTAGCTGTAGACTGGATGCTGAGCAGCAGTCACGTGAGCGTTACACTGCAGAGATGCAGAATAACGCGAAGCGTGTGCTGCTCACCGGGTGTGGTTTAAATAGCCACCATAAAGTAGTTCCCAGGTAAAATAGTTCCAGTACCACACCCAAGAAAAAAATAGTCCCTGGAAGAAAGTAATCCCTTCAAGGCCTCACGGTGGCCTGTACATGATTTCGCGACAGGATATCCTGCTTAGTTTTAAAAACGGCAATATGAGCCTGGCGCCAACAGCGCCAGGATTGAGTCCATAAAGGCCCTAGGCGATCCCTTGAGCCTCCCTGAGTTCTCATGGATGCCTGTACTCTGGGCAGATGGGTCTGCTCCTGATGTCTGGGGGCAGGCATCGTGACAGAACTTCCCCCCAAGGCCCTTCCCAAGGTGGTCTTTCTCGCTGGTCCCGGTTTGTCTGGGAAGTTCTGGTGGAACCGTTTTACCAGTCGAGGTGCATGAATATAGTCACTTGGTTCCCATAATCTCTCTTGTGGACCATAGCCTTTACAATCAACTAGATAAAAAAGTTTTGATTTGACTAATTTTGAGTACAAAATGTTTTTTACTTCCAATTCTGGTTCGCCATTTACTAGGATGGGGCTTGGTGGTTTTGTTAGTCTTGTTCCTGGCTGTACTGGTTTTAAAAGTGAAACATGAAAAACCAGATGGACTTGCATATTCGGCGTTAACTCCAATTTCACAGCCACAGGGTTCATAATGGCCTTAATGGCGTAAGGTCCCAAATACCTGGAGTTAAATGTGTGAGTCCCCTATAACGGTATATATCTTAAAGCTAGCCAAACTTGGTCTCCAATCTGGTATTTTGGAGCCTCGCTCCGATGTTGATCAGCGATTTTCTTGTACCTCTCTTTTGTTTGTTTTAAATGTTCAGTTGCCTTTTTGAAGGCCTGTGTAATAGTGGCGTGTAAGTTACTTACGGCGGGCATCTCCAAGTGTTGAGGTGGGTCGAGTTCAGAGGTTCGAGGATGCCATCCATATATGGTGAAAAATGGACTTTGTCCTGTCCCAGAGTGCAACGAATTGTTGTAGGCATTCTCGGTTATCCATAAAATATCCTTCTAGTTGCTTTCAGTTTGCTGTAACGAGCATCACAGGTATTGCTCTAATGTTTGGTTAGTCCTCTCGGTTTGACCATCGGTTTGTGGATGGTGGCTGGTTGAAAGTTTTACATCAATTTGGGCCAATTGACAGCATTTTTTCCAAAATTGGGAAATAAACTGACTGCCCCGATCTGAAACTAGCACAGAGGGAAATCCATGTATTTGGAATATGTGTTCAAGAAACTCTTTGGCGAGGGTCTAGGCTGAAAGTAAGCCTTTTAATGGGATGAAGTGGGCCATTTTGGTAAAAAGATCCACTATTACTAAAATAGTGTTGTACCCATTACATGGAGGAAGATCTGTGATAAAGTCAAGAGATAAGGTATGCCAAGGTGTAGGTGGAATGTCCAAAGATTGTAATAGCCCCGCTGGTTTTCTCTTCTGGTTCTTGTTTTGGGCACAAATGCCACAAGATAATACAAATAACTTAATGTCTTTTCACCAAGTAGGCCACCAGAAATGTCTCTTGATTTTGGCTTCGGTTTTAGTGATTCCAGGATGCCCTTCTACCAAAGACTCATGATAATTGGAGATAACCTGTTCTTGTAGTTCTTTACTAGGTAGATAAAGATGTCCTTGGTAGTACAGTAGATGATCAATGACCGAATAATCTTTGCCTTTGTTTGACCAGTCTTGTAAGGCTGCTGGATCGAAAAGCTGTTGGATTTTGTCATGGACATCGTTTAGAGTTAACAGAGTAGTTATTCCTAGAATTCTTCTTTCTGGAATTATGGGTACTGGTTCTGGATTTGTATACGCTTCTCCCATTCCAATGCGGGATAGAGCATCCGCTTTGCCGTTTCGACAACCAGGTCGGTAAGTGATCCCGAAATCATATTCCGCAAAATATAAAGCCCATCTAAGTTGACGTGATGATTGCGCCTTGGCTGTCTTCAAATATTGTAAGTTCCTATGATTCGTGATTTCTGTGATGGTGTGTCGGGCTCCGAGAAGATAGTGCTGCCAGGCTTTGAATGCCGACTTGATGGCCATGAGTTCTTTGTCAGTAACGGCCTAGTTTAGCTCAGGTGCTGAAAACTTTCGTGACCCAAACGCCACTGGATGAAGTTTACCTGTTTCAGGATCTTTTTTGGGAAAGAACCGCCCCCATGGCCAAACTGGATGCATCAGTTTCTACCGCGTACGGGAGTTCTGGGAGGGGGTGCTTCAAAACAGGAGCTGAAATAAATTTCTACTTTAGATCTTGGAAGGCTTTTTCTGCTTCTTCTGACCACTGGAAGCATTTATTCTTCCGCAATAAAGATGTGATGGGGTGCACCAGATGTGAACAATCGGGAATGAACCTGCAGTAGAAATTTGCAAATCCAAGCATACTCTGTACCGCTTTTATTGAAGTAGGTGAGGGCCACTTGAGGATAGCATCTACCTTCCGTGAATCCATTCGAACTGCATTCGGTGTCAGGATAAACCCAAGAAATTCGACCTCAGAAGTGTGAAAGAAGCATTATTCTAATTTTGCATATAATTTATGCTGGCGTAGTTTGTCTAATACTGCATGAACATGTTTCACATGGTCTAGTTCAGAAGAGGAGTATACCAGGATATTGTCAATATATATACGACGACACAGACATCAATGAGTTCGCGAAGGACATTGTTCATAAAATACTGGAACGCTGTCAGCTGTTGCAAAGCCCTAAGGGCATCACCTGGTATTCGAATAATCCGTATTTGGTACGGAAGGCTGTCTTCCATTTGTCACCTTTTTTCACACGTACCAGATGATACGCCCCTCGGTGGTCCAGTTTAGTGTAGATACGAGCATCTTTTACTTGGTCCAATAATTCTGGAATTAGGGGCAAAGGGTACCGTTTTTTTACAGTTACTTGATTTAATGCGTGATAGTCAATACGAGTTCTTATGTCCGCTTCCTTTTTTGAGACAAAGAACAAAGGTGATACCGCCGGAGACTTTGACGGACGAATGAAGCCATTAGCCAGGTATTGATCTAAGTATTGCCGTAAATGAAGATTCTCGGGTTCAGTTAGGCCATAGATCCTACTGCATGGAATTTGTGCGCCAGGTATGTGGACAATTTGGCAATCATATGATCTGTGTGGTGGTAAAGTGTTGGCTTGATCTTTCTGAAATACATCCTGAAAATCCTGGTATTCATGGGGTAACAGAGTTGTCGGGTTTGTGACCTGCGCCTCCGTGGGAATCAGGTGAGCGTGACAACGGGTCTGTCCTGCCCAAAGCTGTGGCTTGCACTAGACAGCCATATAGAAATGCTTTCATATAATGTGCACTTATTTCTATATCTATTTTTATATAACACAAGGCACAACTAGCTGTAGTTTTCTCAGTGCTCGTCCTACGCAATACAATGTCATGTTATATTGAGACCACCCTTATCCTGGGGAGATCCTTCCCAGCCCCAATCAAAGAGCCCAACAATACTCTCTGTAGATTATTTTAGCGCTGGCTTTACAGAAGTCTCATATAGAGACCCCCCCCCACCCTGTGCCCACAGTGAGCCCAGAACCAGCCGGTTCTTTGGAAGAGAGGTAATAGAAAATACACTAAACTACACACACAACGTTCTTTGTGCCTCACAATTAACTTCCTGTTACACAAGTATTTTACACCAATGGGTAACATTTTAAGGTGTTCCCTTGCACTGTGGATTGCCACTTAAGACTGGGAGGAAGATTGATTTTCAAGAATGTAGAAGGATTCCCATCACTATTTGGTTAACTTACAGAGATGACAATAATGTATGGGACCTGGCTATTCTGGAAATTGAATTGTACGTTCTCAGAACGTTGATCAATTAAATGATAGGTACCATTCCTGCTTCCATAATTGGTACTTTTTTTAATTTTATAGCCCAGTTAGTCTGGGGACAGAGGACATTGTTTACACAGTCGATCATAGGCATTAGACTCCTCAGGAGATTGTTCCCCAGTAAACATGGTGTGCCCTTTGTAGTCACAACTATGACCGGATGTTTAACTCAATGGCGCCTGATTTTTGTTTCCAGATCCACAGTCCCTTCAACTGATATATCATTCCCGTAGAAATGTGGGAGTTGCCGGGAAGTGGTGTGAGTGGAATTTGGCGGCCCTCCCCACTGTCCTGAGGTCAGTGGCCAAAAGTCCTTTATGGACAGAAGGGTGGCTTGGGATACAGTGTCCACCAGAGATGATCATGCACACTGACCCTAGACCTTGACCAGTGCATACAATCTTCCTTATTTCTCTTCCAAGGTGCAAAAATAAAGTGTGAGTTATTTGACACCCCATTTCATCAAAAAAACGTTATTCGGCCAGAAGGCCATGAAAGTGCATCCTAGCACATTATCATTTACATTAGCCAAGCATAAAACTACACCACATGAGACATATCAAAGAGAAAAAAAGAAATAGAACAAATGGAAACAAGAAAAGAACCCCACCCCTTTCACACACTCTCCAGCAACCCGGGGACCCCCTCAAATGGCCCTGCTAAGTCACCTTCCCAAGGTAATGAGGTTTGTGCCAGTTTGAGGAATGTTCCTCTGCTTTTGACAAGTCTGGCCAACTGGACCAATACATGGGTGCAGACTAATTTTAATCCCAGTGTTAGGTGGCCGACCATCCCTTCCCCATCTTACCCCGACCGCCTCAGCAACTCTCTGATCCTTGAGTGTCTGTTCGACAATGTCACAAGCATTCTGCCCCTTGCTTAAGCATCTGCAGCATCCCGCCATAGAATCCCTTGAAGCAAAGTCACAACCACCTACTGTCCGTAACCAGTGCAAGCTTTTATTTAGCAAGGCATCCCTTGGTTCAGGTTTGTTCAACAGTAGCTTTGGGACCCCGTGAAGATAGATTACAGTACTGTGAAGTGGTAAGCGGCCATTGGGCTTGCTCCTAAACCTTCTTAGGCATGGCACTTGGGCTCTGGTTGCCCTTGGGCTTGTGGATTTAGTGGGCACTGGGCTTGATATACGGTCCACCGGAAGGAAGGGATTTGGCTTGCGGTGGGGCTCCCACCTAGCCTTCTTTAGCCGTAATAGCATGGATGGTTATTATATTGGTAAGATTTTGATTCCCCAAGACAAGACAGTTTTGTCGCTGTCATTGTTCGATGCAGACTGGGATTGGTTTGGGCACGTTGGTGCAGCTATGCATTCAGTAAAACCATGGCCAACCCCCAAGCAGGCAGTTGGACTCGTACACAGCCTATCCTTCCCCTGTAACGGCCCTTCTCCCCTCATCAACATGGTTTCAAGCATTTTCTTTAGGATTACCAGCTCATCGAGTGCCTGCTTGCATTTGCAGTCTCTAGTGGAACAATGGTGCCTGGGAGGTTGGCCACCCCTGGTCAAATGCCGCAGGCAGCCCATCCACCCTGACCATGCCCGCAGTCAGCCCACACCAAAGGGGGCACACCTGCAACCCCTGACAATGCCCTGTCGAAAGCCCACATGGCACCATGCACTTGTGAGCCCCAGCACATGTCCCCCCCCACCAGTGACAGGCACCTGCCAGCAGGCCCCGACTCATGTCCCCCCACCCCCATTGACGGCAACCTGCCAGCAGGCCCCGACTCATGTCCCCCACCCCCATTGACGGCCACTTGCCAGCAGGAACCGACACATGTCCCCCACCCCACCGCCATTGACGGCAACCTGCCAGCAGGCCCTGACACATGTCCCCCTACCCCACCCCATTGACGGCAACCTGCCAGCAAGCCCAAGCCCATGCCCCTCCACCCCACTCCCATTGATGGCAACCTGCCAGCAGGCCCTGGCACATGTCCCCCACCCCACCCCCATTGACGGCAACCTGCCAGCAGGCCCTGAAACATGTCCCCCTACCCCACCCCCATTGACAGCAACCTGCCAGCAAGCCCAAGCACATGTCCCTCCACCCCACTCAGATTGATGGCAACCTGCCAGCACGCCCCAACACAATTCCCCCCACCCCACCCCACCCCCATTGACGGCAACCTGCCTGCAGCACTCAGCCCGCCTCAAAGGCCGGTTCATGGACGTCTCCGCCATGGCCATCCTGAGCCTTGCCCTCTGTGCCCGCTGCCGCTTGCATCTATCTGCTGACCCAACTGCTGCCACATGGAAGACACTCCCAGTCCTGGGTCCACCTGCCCCTCGGCTGATGCCTGCCCCCGGCATGTTGATGGCCCCAGCCATGATGCCTCCTGCGCTGAGCCTGCTGTTGCCTTCAATGCAACTGCCTCTGCCACCACGATGGCCTCCAGGCTGATGGAATCCCTCAGCACCATTGTGCATGTGCCCTGCTTGTTTATGCCAGCACATCCTCCATTTGCTGGGTTCCAGTTGGTGGGGTGGCCACACCTGCTGGTCCTCCGACACCTGACTGTGGCAGAGATGTGTTCACTACCAGCCTCTCCGCTGGCTCAGGGGCAGCTCCACAGGGGGCCCAAGTGATACTTGGGTGGGAAGAAGGCACAGAGGATGACTGGTGAATAGGGGGTTCAGTTGAGGAGGGGGTCGCAAGACCCTCCAGCACACAGAGGAACCCCGTTGCTGATTACCTGTCCTAGTAGGTCGACGCTCCCAAACAGGTATTTGAAATGACGTGCATTGTCCTGACGAGAACCCTGCACGTCATCACGAATACCTTATGCGCGCAACACCAAACCAGCTAGGACAGGCTTAACCCGGTCACAGATTGCCACATCCGCAGGGAGAGGAAGGCCAGTTGTTGTTCGCGCATCCCCTCCCTGAAAATGGGTCTGGTCGAAGGCATCCCTGCTGGTGCCGGATGATGCAGTTACAGGATCGGGAACAGGATTACACACAGGCATCTCCTTGGCGGCCTGTGCTGCCTCCTGTCCCTGCTCCTGGACTGCACCACTAGCACTAGTGGAATCCCCCCTTCCAGGCCCCGTGTGTGGGGCTTCCACAGTCTCCTCCTCAATCAAACCGCCACCAACCTGGATGACACAGTGCCATCTTCCTCCGTAGGCCCCTGTGGCGGCTCATCTGCCCCTTCTGCTGCACGAGGAGTCCACCTCCAACCTCCGCCCCTTGGACCTTCCCTCGGCAGCTGCGGCCATGGACGCAGGAACAGACTCCTCGCTCCCGGAAGATATGATTACCTAGGAGGGTAGCTGGGTCTTGCGTCTCCGGCTGGTGGTGCGATCCCTGCCTCTGTGCTCCACAGCACCGTCTTCAACCTCTTCATCAGTTGATGCTGCAGACAGGGAGAGATAGAACACAGGCATCAGGGCACTGTACAATGGTCTGATACACACATGACAGTTGCACATGAGTGGCAGTGCCAGACATCACAGATGGCATCACACTCCCCAACACTCTTATCGTTTGTACCCACAGACATGCAAAAATGCACTGGTATCGTGAAACAGGCATCAGCATCCATACACATATATCTGCATGAACAACCAAAGGTTGGCATGATGTCACAAGCAACATGGGGAGTGCAGATTACATGCACACACGCCACCAGACAAACATGCATCTGTACATCTCCACAATCTGTCACAGTGCAATCATCGGCAACTAAGTCACATCTGCCAATCAGGTACCCACATGTCCGGGTCACATGCATCCATGGAGTCTCACAGTCACACTCATGCCAAACACACACACACATGTGTACACCATGCACGTACATGAAGGTGGGACCAGCATCCATATGTCACACCCCTACCATGGCATACTACATACACAGAATTGCAAACATGTGTGCATCTCCACATGCAGTTGGATATCATGCATTGGAACAAATACACCATTGATGAGCATCACACATGACTGGACTCACATGCAGCACAGGCATGTCCCTGCACACACACATCCATACATGGGCCATGTTAGACATATGTCCAAGCTGCACACTCCTGCCATACCTCAACATGCAGTGTGTGGCATGGGATAGCGCAGACACTCACCGCTCGACTCCAGGCGGTTCTGCCTCTCTAGGACCTGGTGGTGAAGTCTCTTGTTGATGCGTTCCAGGACCCTCTTCTGGTCGATGGTAAATTGGAACTGGCACCCCTCTGCATCCGCTGCACGCAAGAGGCACCGGGCCTTCATGAGGGCCCTGGACCTGAAGTCCTCCCAGCGCTTCTGGATGTGTTTCAAGTTGCGGGTTGCACCCTCTCTGCATTGATGGCAACCACGATGTCCGACCAGGTCCTCTTTCATCTATCCATGTCGGCGCACAGTCGTCTGAAGAGGGCATCATAATGCCCCAGGACTTGCTCCACCAGGTTGCCAACTTCAGTGGTTGAGAGCTGACAGCACTCTGCCTCACTGACTGGGGGTTGCCAGTGGTCTCAGATGGTGTTTGTCCCGAGATGGCAACCCCGAAAGCAGGTGTGGGTGGGAAACTGGGTCCTGGGACTTGGCTGTGGAGCGATGGAACAGCAGTCGGGAGTCTTCTGTTCCAGCAGGGGTGGTCACAGCAACTGGACCCCTGCAGATGGCTGATGTGCAGGCACCAAATAGCAGGGCACGTGGGCAGCAGGCAGGCAGGAACAGATGTCTCGTGGGAGGCTGCTAAAGGTTCTGGGAGTCAGGAAAATGGCCTTCTGGGCAGGAGCATGGTCTTCCGTGTGTTGTCACGTGGCCAGCTTGATGCAGAGTAAATCCGCACTTGAAAATCAGCACCTTTGTATGAAAATCGAGGAAAGGCCCTTAGCGCGTAAGCATGGGTGTAATTTTAGAGGAGGAAGGGGTGTTTGTCCCCCCAAATTTCATGGCACACCATTCTGTCCCCATTCATTTGGCTGGGACACCTTTTCTTCAGATGTCATGTCCTAGACCTTGACCAGTGCATACAATCTTCCTTATTTCTCTTCCAAGGTGCAAAAATAAAGTGTGAGTTATTTGACACCCCATTTCATCAAAAAAACGTTATTCGGCCAGAAGGCCATGAAAGTGCATCCTAGCACATTATCATTTACATTAGCCAAGCATAAAACTACACCACATGAGACATATCAAAGAGAGAAAAAAGAAATAGAACAAATGGAAACAAGAAAAGAACCCCACCCCTTTCAAACACTCTCCAGCAACCCGGGGACCCCCTCAAATGGCCCTGCTAAGTCACCTTCCCAAGGTAATGAGGTTTGTGCCAGTTTGAGGAATGTTCCTCTGCTTTTAACTAGTCTGGCCAACTGGACCAATACATGGGTGCAGACTAATTTTAATCCCAGTGTTAGGTGGCCGACCATCCCTTCCCCATCTTACCCCGACCGCCTCAGCAACTCTCTGATCCTAGAGTGTCTGTTCGACAATGTCACAAGCATTCTGCCCCTTGCTTAAGCATCTGCAGCATCCCGCCATAGAATCCCTTGAAGCATAGTCACAACCACCGACTGTCCGTAACCAGTGCAAGCTTTTATCTAGCACGGCATCCCTTGGTTCAGGTTTGTTCAACAGTAGCTTTGGGACCCCGTGAAGATAGATTACAGTACTGTGAAGTGGTAAGCGGCCATTGGGCATGCTCCTAAACCTTCTTAGGCATGGCACTTGGGCTCTGGTTGCCCTTGGGCTTGTGGATTTAGTGGGCACTGGGCTTGATATACGGTCCACCGGAAGGAAGGGATTTGGCTTGCGGTGGGGCTCCCCTCTAGCCTTCTTTAGCAGTAATAGCATGGATGGTTATTATATTGGTAAGATTTTGATTCCCCAAGACAGTTTTGTCGCTGTCATTGTTCGATGCAGACTGGGATTGGTTTGGGCACGTTGGTGCAGCTATGCATTCAGTAAAACCATGGCCAACCCCCAAGCAGGCAGTTGGACTCGTACACAGCCTATCCTTCCCCTGTAACGGCCCTTCTCCCCTCGTCAACACGGTTTCAAGCATTTTCTTTAGGATTACCAGCTCATCGAGTGCCTGCTTGCATTTGCAGCCTCTAGTGGAACAATGGTGCCTGGGAGGTTGGCCACCCCTGGTCATGTCCTGCAGGCAGCCCATCCACCCTGACCATGCCCGCGGGCAGCCCACACCAAAGGGGGCACACCTGCAACCCCTGACAATGCCCTGTCGAAAGCCCACATGGCACCATGCACTTGTGAGCCCCAACACATGTCCCCCCCCACCAGTGACAGGCACCTGCCAGCAGGCCCCGACTCATGTCCCCCCACCCCACCCCCATTGACGGCAACCTGCCAGCAGGCCCCGACTCATGTCCCCCCACCCCACCCCCATTGACGGCCACTTGCCAGCAGGAACCAACACATGTCCCCCACCCCACTGCCATTGACGGCAACCTGCCAGCAGACCCCAACACATGTCCCCCTACCCCACCCCCATTGACGGCAACCTGCCAGCAAGCCCAAGCACATGACCATCCACCCCACTCCCATTGATGGCAACCTGCCAGCAGGCCCTGACACATGTCCCCCTACCCCACCCCATTGACGGCAACCTGCCAGCAAGCCCAAGCCCATGCCCCTCCACCCCACTCCCATTGATGGCAACCTGCCAGCAGGCCCTGACACATGTCCCCCACCCCACCCCCATTGACGGCAACCTGCCAGCAGGCCCTGACACATGTCCCCCTACCCCACCCCATTGACAGCAACCTGCCAGCAAGCCCAAGCACATGTCCCTCCACCCCACTCCGATTGATGGCAACCTGCCAGCAGGCCCCGACACAATTCCCCCCACCCCACCCCACCCCCATTGACGGCAACCTGCCAGCAGCACTCAGCCCGCCTCAAAGGCCGGTTCATGGACGTCTCCGCCATGGCCATCCTGAGCCTTGCCCTCTGTGCCCGCTGCCGCTTGCATCTATCTGCTGACCCAACTGCTGTCACAAATGGAAGACACTCCCAGTCCTGGGTCCACCTGCCCCTTGGCTGATGCCTGCCCCCGGCATGTTGATGGCCCGAGCCATGATGCCTCCTACGCTGAGCCTGCTGTTGCCTTCAATGCAACTGCCTCTGCCACCACGATGGCCTCCAGGCTGATGGAATCCCTCAGCACCATTGTGCATGTGCCCTGCTTGTTTATGCCAGCACATCCTCCATTTGCTGGGTTCCAGTTGGTGGGGTGGCCACACCTGCTGGTCCTCCGACACCTGACTGTGGCAGAGATGTGTTCACTACCAGCCTCTCTGCTGGCTCAGGGGCAGCTCCACAGGGGGCCCAAGTGATACTTGGGTGGGAAGAAGGCACAGAGGATGACTGGTGAATAGGGGGTTCAGTTGAGGAGGGGGTCGCAAGACCCTCCAGCACACAGAGGAACCCCGTTGCTGATGACCTGTCCTAGTAGGTCGACGCTCCCAAACAGGTATTTGAAATGACGTGCATTGTCCTGACGAGAACCCTGCACGTCATCACGAATACCACATGCGCGCAACACCAAACCAGCTAGGACAGGCTCAACCCATTCACGGATTGCCACGTCCGCAGGGAGAGGAAGGCCAGTTGTTGTTCGCGCATCCCCTCCCTGAATATGGGTCTGGTCGAAGGCATCCCTGCTGGTGCCGGATGATGCAGTTACAGGATCGGGGACAGGATTACACACAGGCACCTCCTTGGCGGCCTGTGCTGCCTCCTGTCCCTGCTCCTGGACTGCACCACTAGCACTAGTGGAATCCCCCCTTCCAGGCCCCGTGTGTGGGGCTTCCACAGTCTCCTCCTCAATCAAACCGCCACCAACCTGGATGACACAGTGCCATCTTCCTCCGTAGGCCCCTGTGGGGGCTCATCTGCCCCTTCTGCTGCACGAGGAGTCCACCTCCAACCTCCGCCACTTGGACCTTCCCTCAGCAGCTGCGGCCATGGACGCAGGAACAGACTCCTCGCTCCCGGAAGATGTGATTACCTAGGAGGGTAGCTGGGTCTTGCGACCGTCTTCAACCTCTTCATCAGTTGATGCTGCAGACAGGGAGAGATAGAACACAGGCATCAGGGCACTGTACAATGGTCTGATACACACATGACAGTTGCACATGAGTGGCAGTGCCAGACATCACAGATGGCATCACACTCCCCAACACTCTTATCGTTTGTACCCACAGACATGCAAAAATGCATTGGTATCGTGAAACAGGCATCAGCATCCATACACATATATCTACATGAACAACCAAAGGTTGGCATGATGTCACAAGCAACATGGGGAGTGCAGATTACATGCACACACGCCACCAGACAAACATGCATCTGTACATCTCCACAATCTGTCACAGTGCAATCATCGGCAACTAAGTTACATCTGCCAATCAGGTACCCACATGTCCGGGTCACATGCATCCATGGAGTCTCACAGTCACACTCATGCCAAACACACACACACATGTGTACACCATGCACGTACATGAAGGTGGGACCAGCATCCATATGTCACACCCCTACCATGGCATACTACATACACAGAAATGCAAACATGTGTGCATCTCCACATGCAGTTGGATATCATGCATTGGAACAAATACACCATTGATGAGCATCACACATGACTGGACTCACATGCAGCACAGGCATGTCCCTGCACACACACATCCATACATGGGCCATGTTAGACATATGTCCAAGCTGCACACTCCTGCCATACCTCAACATGCAGTGTGTGGCATGGGATAGCGCAGACACTCACCGCTCGACTCCAGGCGGTTCTGCCTCTCTAGGACCTGGTGGTGAAGTCTCTTGTTGATGCATTCCAGGACCCTCTTCTGGTCGATGGTAAATTGGAACTGGCACCCCCCTGCATCCGCTGCACGCAAGAGGCACCGGGCCTTCATGAGGGCCCTGGACCTGAAGTCCTCCCAGCGCTTCTGGATGTATTTCAAGTTGCGGGTTGCACCCCCTCTGCGTTGATGGCAACCACGATGTCCGACCAGGTCCTCTTTCATCTATCCATGTCGGCGCACAGTCATCTGAAGAGGGCATCATAATGCCCCAGGACTTGCTCCACCAGGTTGCCAACTTCAGTGGTTGAGAAGCTGACAGCACTCTGCCTCACTGACTGGGGGTTGCCAGTGGTCTCAAATGGTGTTTGTCCCGAGATGGCAACCCCGAAAGCAGGTATGGGTGGGAAACTGGGTCCTGGGACTTGGCTGTGGAGCGATGGAACAGCAGTCGGGAGTCTTCTGTTCCAGCAGGGGTGGTCACAGCAACTGGACCCCTGCAGAATGCTGATGTGCAGGCACCAAATAGCAGGGCACGTGGGCAGCAGGCAGGCAGCAACAGATGTCTCGTGGGAGGCTGCTCAAGGTTCTGGGAGTCAGGAAAATGGCCTTCTGGGCAGGAGCATGGTCTTCCGTGTGTTGTCACGTGGCCAGCTTGATGCAGAGTGAATCCGCACTTGAAAATCAGCACCTTTGTATGAAAATCGAGGAAAGGCCCTTAGTGCGTAAGCATGGGTGTAATTTTAGAGGAGGAAGGGGTGTTTGTCCCCCCAACTTTCATGGCACACCATTCTGTCCCCATTCATTTGGCTGGGACACCTTTTCTTCAGATGTCATGTCCCCCCCAACTTTTTCAGCAAAGTTACTCCACTGTGCGTAATCACGTAAGTGACATGACATGTGTAGGAATTGCTATGTGCAGGGGTTAAAGGTCAATGTAGGACGCCATTTTCTTGTACATGCTTTTTGTGGAGAGCGAGAGTGTGCTTCTTGTAGTTTTTGTGGGTTGACACACGATTACTTCAGAACAGTTGCAGTGCATACTCCTTGTTTACTGCAGCAGAGCTCAATTCTTCTTTTGGCGAAGGTGTTGCCAATGCGCACACATGCATGTTTTTTCTGTTCATTTTCCAGGCAGACGGTGAGACACGCACATATTTTTCCACTGTGGTTGCCCCCATGTGTCGCATACCCATTTAGAGTTTATTGTAGCCTGAGTGTACCACGCGTACGCATTTTTTGTGTTTCTGGGTGTCACAGCGTACTGCGGGTCCTTCATTCCACGCACATGGGCAACCGAGGGGATGTGTGCTCATTTGTTTTTGTTTTTCGGGTGCCTGAGCGTTGCGTGACCCATCATTGTTTTCAGCAGGGGTCACAGACAGCCTTGCAGGACTATAGGGGTAGCTATTCCATCTACTACCCTGCCCCCTTTGCCCCAATTGCCCAGGAAAAGTTGGCCGACCTCCAAGAGGTGTCTGCGGTAGGGGACATGGGCAGGCTGAGCAGGGTGGCCAGTGCGGCCATGGTGGCAGTGGTGGGCAAAGTGGGCAGGGTGGCCTAAGAGGGCAGTGTGTCCCGGACCATTCAGGGGCACCTATGCCCCCCCCAGTGGGTCAAGGAGATGCAGCTCACACCATCCCAGCTCAGGCCCTGCTAGCCCAGCCCAGATTGTTCACTGAACAGGCACGGGATGACTCACAGCGTGACTTCCATGTCACGAAGTCCAAGACATGTGTGGCGGTGAAAGTTGCTGTTACCAGGCCACGTGGATCTGGGGCAGCAATGTCGTCTGCTGCCCCGAGTAGCCAGGTTGAGGAGGCTGCACGGGGCAGCTGCAGCTCACTCCACCCCGACTCTGAGTCACCCAGCTGGGACAGTGTTGGTCCCGGACCCTCACACCAATGCAGTTGTGCTGCTTGTTCCTGGCAACAGCACCCAGCAGCCAATGCCTGCAGTGAGACCTTAGGTCATCGTGCCATTGCCTGTTTCAAGTGGCCAGTCCACCTGCTCTTCTGCCCCTACAGACCGGAGCGGCGTAAGCCACTCAGGATCCACACCACGTCTCAAGAGGAAGGATTGTGCTCTTGCAGAACAGGCTGGACCCCAGACACGGCTGGCCACTTCGGCAAGTCAAGGAAGCAGAGTTTTAATAATGTGGAACAAGACGCACTTGTGGGCTACGTGTCGGAACATACCTGCAACATGCTGGTGACATTAGGGTGCAAGACTACGCCTGCTCAGCGTAGGGCCCGCTGGCAGTGCATTGCGGACCACATTAGTTCCTTGGGATTTGTGAAGTGCACAGCTGATGATTGCTCAAAGTGTTGGAATGACCTCAAACGCCGAGCAAAAAACAAGCTGGCTTCTAATTACGCCTCTACTCTGGTGACAGGCAGTGGGTCACCACCAGAGGAGGATGAACTCACAGAACATGAGGCAATCACTGGAGGGTTCATCGCAGAGGATCAGATCCAAGGCGTGGGAAACCTACGTGATCTTGAGACAACGTCCGGTGAGTGCCCATGCATGTGTGTCCAGACCATGTGTATGTTTTTTGGGTGATGTGTTGTGATTGAGTGCCGGGTCAGGCTGTGTATTCATAACTGCCATATGTGACCCATGTAGTTCCTCCACGCCATCCCCCACCCTTGTGTTTGGGGTTCACTGTATCCCTACTGACCACTGCAAACACTTTGCACATGATGACTGCACTTGCCCTTAAACTGCCATCATGCCACAATATTGTTATTACAGTTTTTTCTCTTTATTCTGCATGATTGATGGAATCATTTGCATGAAAAATGCAGATTTATGTGCCTTTGTACCCAAAAATCGCCATACTTCAGACAGGCCTACAAATGTGCGCTTTTCACACAAATGATTCTATTAATCAGGCTGATTGACTGCTGCACACCTACACATGTACTGCACCCGTTCAATTCTGAGCCCTGTTTGAACCTTCAACATGACAATTGACTTGCGTCATGTCCAAGTGACCTACCATTGATGAATCCATGTGCCTCCCATCACTTTATTTCAACACACTGGTGTTGTTGCAGCGTGTGACACATGTGTGTTTTGTCACAATCTTTTGCATGTTCTATTTGACGATGTGTGTCTCACATGGATGGGGTACAGTACTGATTAACTTCCATCTGGGTGGCCTTGTCAGTTCTGCCATGGCCCCACTGCATTCATGGCTGAGTTTGTGTCATGTGTGATATGTCTCATTAATGTATTGGATGTGTGCATTGTGATGCCTATGTGTGTCGGCTACGCTGTTCATGCATGTCTTCATGACTTCTCTTTTCATTTTTTGCAGGTGATGAGGCAAAAGATGCTTTGGAGGATGAGATGGAGCAGGGGCAGGAGTACTCTGAGCGCCTACCAAGCACCAGTGGAGGACGTGGGGTGGTGCCGCATGAAACTCCATTGGCCCTACAGACCATCCTGTCCACGGGTGTCTCTGGGCACACCTCTGAGGATCTCTATGGCTCAGGTGCTGAATCAGACATTGACACAAATGTCCCGTCGCAGTTGAGTGTTTCTGGCAGGGATGCTGTTCTGTCCAACGCACCTGCACTGGAGGTAGACCCCTCAATGGCCCATTCAGTGTTGGAATGTCCACCTGTGGTGGTTACGGATGCAGGGTCGCACTCTGCAATATTTGCTCCTCGTCCTGAGGCAGCAGATGAAGGGAGGAATACAGTCCTGCAGCCTCAGGCAGCGCCAGCACAGCAAGGTGAACATCACCTTGGGGCCGACAGGTGGTGTGTCTGGCAATGCGGTGGCCGTGCGCCACCGGGCAATACTGTGTCGGAGAACTCCATGTATGCAATTGCACAACAACAGGGGGCATCATGTGAGATGATGGCACAGGCCATGGATAGGGTGGCCGGCCACTTCCATTCTCCCCCCCGAAAGGCAGGTGGAGCTCCAGCAGCAGGCAACACGGTCCATGTGCCGCTCCCACAGGCAGGACATGTTGGCCACCAACAGGGACCAATGGGCTGAACTGGAGGCTCTGCGCACAGCTATATCTGCAGAGGCATGGGCCCACAGGGATGCCCTGAGGGAATATAACACCTTCCTTTGAGCTACTCTGGGTGCACTTGAGGTGTCCCGGAGTACACAGTCAGAACAGCAGCTGGAGCAGCTAACACGCACAATCTCAGCTGAGCTCCAGGCAAACCATGAGGAGATCTGTGCATCACGTGAAGCCTTGCAGGCAGAACTCTGTGCTACCCATGACGTGCTGCATGGGGACCTCTGGACCATCATCCTGCAGAACCAAACCTTTCAAACCTGCATGCTTGCTGCCATGGAGGCGCATGCCAGGGCTTTGCATGATCTGCCTCCCATGCCACGCACACCTTCTCATGTAGCACCAGAGGGTGACGACAGCAAATGCAGTTCTCGCACTATCGGGTAGCCGTGCAGGCCATGAGCCCATGGAGGGATTTTTTTATTTTTCTTCTCAACATCCACGCATGTAGGTGTTGGAATGGACCCGGACCTCCTCCCTCCTGGGTAGTGACCCCTCCTACCCCCCGGTCGACCCATGGCCATTTTATTTTCTTTTTTACTTTTTTAATTTTTGTTTTTCCTCTTTTGTTGTCTATTGTGCACACATGTTACAGTGTGTTGCTTTGTGTGGCACCCGTAGGCATCCACTGTGTATTCCAGCTGGGCCCATACAGGCTTGTCTAGTGTTTGTGTTTGAGGCTTGGGGTCCAGACACATATGCCACTCTTGCTTCCCCTTTCCATGGGCTCGCAAGGGTGGCACCGTTTGACAGTAACTTACACAGAGGCATTGGGCTTCCATCAGTTGTGTGGCCAGTCTGTAGTCCAAAGTGTGTACACATCCCTAGTGGGGATTACTGATGATTTCTCCACTGCATGGTTGATTTGTATATTGTATTCCATATTGCACATTATGCATATTTACAAGCAGCTTCTTCATGTCTTACCTTGCCTGTTTCCATTCCAGATACAGTTCATGTTTTATGCAGTACCCTGCCACATTTACCTACCAGCAACACACTGGAGATGGGAGGGGTAGATGTGCTGCCTTTGTTGGATTGTCACACTTGGACTATTGTGATTGGTCACTGTTAGACGTTGCCACTGTTGGGTACTGTATTCATGTTTTGTCATGCCTGTAAGTATATGTTCATGTGTGAAGTTTCTTTTTCATATGTGAGAGGGAATTGTCTGTGGCCTGTTTCCATTTGTGAGATGCACTTTGTGACAGTCATGTCATGTGTTGTGCATTTATTTGGTTGATTTCACATTGCATGCCATGCCATGGCCTCTTGGGCGGGTGACATGGGGTTTGGGAGGGGTTGGGTGACATACCAGTATATGGGTGCGCTGTTTTGCAAGGGGGTAGTCCTTTATGCAGCATGGATGTGTGCCTTTTACGGACACAGCATTTGGTCTGTTTAAGTGGCTAGGGATGCACACAATGTAGCACTTCCAGGGAAGCAATCTCAGGGTGGTATTGTTGTGACAGTCGACTGTCCCTTTGTCATCATTGATTGTCACCTGGTATGTGCCAGGCCTGTGTGCACTCTGCAGGGGTGGGATTTTAGGTGAAAATGGTTGCCACAAGATGGGTATGGGCTGCCTCGCCACGTGCCCGTTTCCCTCCCATGCGCAGCGGCCATGCATGTGGTTGGGGATGTGGGGGCGGGCCCCGCCGGATTGCAACGTTGTGCAGGACATATGCTGCACAATGTCCTGCACACTACTGGGGGCGCAATTAGCAGCTGGTCTCCAGGACGGTCAAGGGAGCGGAAGCGTGACTTCAGCACTCCGAATGTTCTCTCCACTATGCCCTGGGTTGCAAAATGGGCTGCGTTGTATCTTACCTCGGGTGGTGTGGTGGGGTTCCGTATTGGCGTAATCATGTAGGTGCTCAGAGGGTAGGCACTGTCCCCTGGGTAGGTGATAATGGTTGTCATTAGTTGGGTTATTCCATTTCTCTGTGTGTGACATGCATGCATGTGCACAGGCATTTGTAGTCACCAATGAGCCATGTGTCGCCATGCCTCCCAGCTTCCAGGTCTCAGTTTAGGGGTGACATTCTGAATATGAAACTATCATGGGTGGCCCCTGGATAGTTTGCAGAGACAGAAGTGATTAGTCCCTTGGCATTGCATACCACCTGCAAGTTGATGGAATGCCAGTGCTTGCGGTTGCGATTGATGTGCTCAGTGGCCCTAGGAAGACGTAGAGCCACATGGGTGCAATCAATGGCACCAAGCACTTTGGGGAAGTGTGCCACCCTGTAAAAGTCCTGGATCATGGCCTGCCTTTCTGCAGGTGTTGTGGGCATGTATATGTGCCTGCGGTCTGAGGAGCGTGCAGTCATGAATGCCAACACCTGTTGTAGGCAGCGTTACTGTGTGGGCTGTGAGATGCCTCCAACTATGGCACTTGTCCACTGAAATGACCCAGTGGCCAAGAAATGCAGTACATTGAGCACCTTTTCCAAGGGGCTCAGTGCTTAAGAGCACAGTGTGTGTGATGTGAGGTCATCCTTCCACTCAGCGACCAGGTCTAGGATGATATGGGGTGGAAACCTGTAACTGCCATAGAACTGGTTATCAGGTATCCCAAACGAGGCTATCCTGGGTAAAAAAAATGCGGGCCTAGCTATCCTGCTCCTCCTGTGGTTTCCCACGACCACTGCTGCGAGGAACGGTACATTCATCATAGCGATATGAGCTTGTTTGTAGTTTGCGTGCACTTTTATGCTGCGCGGGGGCTTACGCCAGCTTCCATCTGGCATACTTGTTTCTGGATTACCGTGTCTTTTGTGGTGCACGGCTTTCCTCTGTTCAATTCCATGAATATGTGTTGTTAGTGCGCGTGTGGGTGTTGCAAGGATTTGGCAGCGATACTTCCCCCGTAACGCCCACATTTTCACGTGTTGTTCCCCATTCCTCTGGTTCTGCCCCCTTTGTAGGTGTGTGCGCTGGCCTGTGTGTGCCTTCACTGGCCGTCTTGCGCGCAGCCTTCAGGATGTCGCAATGACGTGTGTGCCACATGCGGATTCAGCACACATCACATGTAAGCCACGCGCAGCGCATTTCATGAATCGACAAACGGGCGCTTGTGTGGATTTCGCACACGTGCCCTGAAAGTTTCAGCGCACATTAATTCCATGAATTACCTGTAAGTCTTAGTGCTCACTGAGGTGACCTGTTGTACCATTCTAGTTTGCCAACTTCCGGTTTTGTCCTCATCCCATTCACCTCAAATGAATATCTTAGCAAGGAGGTTCTTCCTGGCATCATACGCCTCTATGGTAGTCATTTTAAAATGGATGTGTGCATCTTTTGTAAAACTTTATTTGCAGAGGGCAAACACTAACCTGTTACACTTGATTTCTACACACAATGGCAATTCAAAAATCAATTCTTACACAATCTCCATTTTGCCTTAGCTCTCTACCCAGTCTTATTTTTCTACAGCTATACATCTCCCTTGAACTCAGGGGTCAAACATTACAGTGGTCAATGCACTGCAACCATATATCTACATCAATGCAGTTACACCAAAACGAATATCCTATCACCAAAGCACTTGTCATGAATCAACAAAAATAAACCAGATCCTGGCACACAAGCCCCCAATCAGTATATTGAGACCACCCTTAACTCAGGGAGTTCCTTCCCACCCCCAATCACGGAGCCTTGCAATGCTCGCTCAAGTTGTTTTTAGCGCTGCCTTTACTGAAGACTCATATAGAGTGACACAAATCTCCCCCTGTGCCCGCAGTGAGCCAAGAACCGGCTCAGGGTATAGGAAATATATGCGTACTCATTTGGAAGGTAGATAATAGAGATCACACTAAACTACACACACCACCTTCTTTGTGGCTCACAATTAAATGTGTGTACCAATGGATAGGACAATTATGATTTCACACATACCTTGGCTCAAAATAAGCACAAAGTGATTTAGCAGTGGGTTTTTCAGCTCCCTCCCCCTTACTTTGGTCAGTGTTGGGGAAGTCGGACAGAAAAAATGGGATGATTGAAAAATTTGGGATTTCAGACCTGCCCCCACTTAAAGGCCTGTGTTGGGGAAGCTAGACAGCAACATTTTAGGATGATTTGCAAATTTCGGGTCAACAGAACAAATAGGATCACCAGGAATGAGCTTAGTTATTTTCAAATTTTAATGAAAATCAACCTCGTTTTGTCCGCAAGGGGCAGTAATTAAAAATAGATTTAGTTAATTACGCTAAGGATCTACACAATTGTGCCCTCCCACCACTATTAAGGCAAGCAGACTCTGCCACCTTTTGGTTTCACAGGGCTCAGTTATACTTACATAGAAAGCCTCTGTTTAAAGTTCAGGAATGCCAGCTGCATTCCAGGTCCCTCTTGGAGGGTAGGGCAGGGGTCTGGTCACTCCACTCTCAAGGATGGTCCTCAACACTCCACCATAGGACCCAGCCAGCTTGTAGACCTCCCTATCAATAGAAAGTTCCACACAGATGCACTCTCCTTTGTTGATTCCTTGCAGCTGCCAGATGGTAAGTTTCAGCATCTTTCCTCTTTCTCATAGTGCATCCACTTTTTATAGCAGCGATAACACCATCAAGTGTACAGTCTTGGGGAGTATCCTGTAAGAGTTCTCGCAAATAGGATTGGACAGTTACCCTTCTCTCGCCTTCAAACTCCATCCCATAGTTTAGGAGCCTGGAGCAGACATATGGCAATTCCCCTTTGTTATCGGCACCTGTTCTCACTTCAAAATGTTTGCAAAAACTCGTTATGTATCAAAAACTTTATGATTTACTAATAACTGCTACAGTATGTATATTTTCTGATTGAGCTAATCAGGGGGAATTTGATGCAACAACAGTCAGGTCTGCACCATGTTGCACAGCAGTTTGGCAATTTTTCTCTGTTTTTACAAAAAGCATAATCATTAGGAACATGCAGTTAATTGTTCATATTTCTATTTTTACCCTCCACTGGCATGACAACTCTCACATTTGGAACATTTTCAGATCAAGCAGAAAACCCAATTTAGATGGCCATAAGAGTCCCTGAGTTGCAGGTGGATGAATTTTATATCACCAAAATTGCCTGGAAATTATCTGAAACATGAAACATATATCAAGAAAGTAAAATGTATAGTTGCTGAGAAAAAGGCATAAGTTATAATAGTCATTATAAATTAATAGTAAATCTTCATGTTGGGCAAATGGTAGCTCTCTTGCCTTCAGGCCATGTGTCTCTCTGTGCCAGTCTGTAATCAGTGTTTGTATTAATCTCTTGCTGTTTGAGGTTGGTGGCTACAGATTATAAATGGGGGATGCATTTGCTTCACAGAGATCCCCCACTGTAGATATTGACCCCGACCAGCCCTGTGATGTCAAGAGGCCTGTGTCTTATCTGAAGGGGACCACCATGTTGATCACGTAAGGCATCTATTTCTTGTATTTCTTTCAGAGTTCAGCTCCTTTTAATTGGAGCCCCTGTTTTCATACCTCCCCTCTACATTCCAGGCATGCACCCGCAGAACCATTTGTCTCTGCACAGAGCCCAGCCTTCTGGGACAACACATTTCAGGCAGACCACATTTGAGTGCCGTT
Organism: Ambystoma mexicanum; assembly: GCF_040938575.1. NCBI lineage: Eukaryota > Metazoa > Chordata > Amphibia > Caudata > Ambystomatidae > Ambystoma > Ambystoma mexicanum. Next base: position 1,513,674,776 of record NC_090922.1, read on the forward strand.
GTGAACTGCTGGGATGCAAGCCAGGCTTTCAGTGGGGGAAGTCCTTGTGAAGTTTGCTCATTGTCCCACCATTTGTCCTGGGCTGAAGGGTAGTCACATTGCAATTTCTAACATCAGCTTTTATTGTTTGACACTCAGGGCCTCATTCCAAGATTGGAGGTAGTTGTGGTGCTATTTGTGCCATGACTGCCTCCAATAACGGTACCGGTACCGGTCTCGTTCAATGTGGACTTACCGGTGTAGTCCGACCTTTAAGAGTTCGGTAAGTACCTATTGAAAAAAACATTCCCCATTCCCATTTGAGCCCCCATAGCGCTCAATAGGAATGGGGAAGTAGCTAATAACGGTACCGCAATTTGCGGTACCGTTATTAGCTCTGAAGTCCCTTAGCGGGTCCCGTCCATAATGCCTGGTAAAACCAGACGAAGGAGGAACCCGCTAAGGGAACTCGTAGTAGGGCAGTAAGGGATTACCGGCACCAGTCTCCTTAAAGGTGCCCAGTATCCCTTACCGCCCTACTCGTAATGAGGCCCTCAGTGTGTTTTACTGATCAGGGTTAACCTTGCTTTTGCACTGAAATTACAGGTCTGTTTCTTTCAGTCATTAATAAAATACACTTTTTATTATCTGATGTTTCGTTTTCTGTTGAAAAGTGGGTCTGAATGTGTGAGGGATTCGACCATCCGCACAGGAAGAGTTTGATCACCTGTGCTTTTTTCTTTTTCTTAAAGAATGAAAGATGGGAGATCAACCTCCGAAAATATGTGAGGCCATTCCCGCACATATTTTCCACGCTCACTGCACAGCAGAAATATAGACATGTACTCTGGGAGCACACAGCTTACCAGCACCACCCTCCCCTGTCATGTGTAGCTGACACCTGACAGCTGTGGGTACATCAAAAGCCTTTGGCGTGGGCAGCCTGGTTAAAATTTTAAAGCCCCATGGATTTGCATCTCAATTGTCAAACCTTGCTGGTGGCAGAACATATTGAAGAATGTTAATTAGCAGGCCTCAGGGAAGGCCTGGGTGCAGGAAGTGACAATGGAGACCAGACGCCAACACTGCTTCATAATTCAATGTGTCTACATGTTACTAACACCTCTCCTTGCTATTAAAGGGCAGTGAATGTCCTGTCTGGAACCTCTCCTTTCAGAGGAGAGAAGCATGTGAATCGTAGTAGACAAAAATCTGCCTGCAACCACCTACTTCAAAGGAGGCTCATGTTGTCATCAAGTGCTGAATAGGGCTCTGTTAATTAGGGAGCCACTTTGATGTACAGCAGACAGGAAGATGGGTGGTAATTAGAAGTATGTGTTGTTATCCTTCTCCTGTCTGTTGCAGAGCGCTCATATTCTGACCTGAAACATCACTGAAGATTGTTGGTGGAGAATCAGGAGTGCTCACTTAAGTTAGGCTTGGAGTACACCAATCCTTGGGCCCCATTTGGCTTTAACAGAGGGCTGAGCCCCTGACTGATCCGATCATCTGAAGATTTTGTAAGGAGTAACACAAAGGACTCATCTGGACCCAGGCTGAAGGTACAGTCCACCTTACATCTTCTGAGAGTGAAGGACGGCCCAGAATTCCAAGAAGAAAACAAGATGCTTCCCCTAAACAACTCCCAGGGAACAGAGGGAGATCCGGACTCAGAGGACCCACTCAGCAGCTCCAGAACCGGTACCCAGATAGCACACAGCGTGCCCTGCTACATTTTGCCAGCAAGCTTCCTAGGTGGGATGTGCCGGAGAGACTATGGACAAAGTAGAAAGCAGTTGCCTGCTAACACACTCTTGAGCGTTGGGCTGCCCACCTTGAAAGGAAACACGCCCTGTGAAGAAGGAGTGCTACACAAGCATCATCCAACGTCCATCTTTTTAAGGACAATTTCAAGAAAGTTGAGTCCTTGAACCACATCCAGCTGATGATTTTTGGCCTGAGCCACCACACCGGACAACCTGCAGGTGTCCGTCCAACCTCGCTTGATGAATTGCCTGCTGCTCGGTTCCCACAGCCGTCTCCCACCACTAACTCTGTGTCACGATCTGCAAAGTGACCTTTAACCGCCTCAACGCTTTCGATTACCAAGAACTTCTTCAGCACCAGGTACATTGTGGTTATGCCCGCCTGGTCCTTCCCTAAATGCCTCCAGAGACAGTTACGACCATTTGCCCCTTTGATGTTGAAACCAAATAACCTTGAACACTAAGACTGATTGCTTTATCAACTACCCTGTCAGTATCTAGAGTGCATCTCTTTCCTTTGTGAAACTGTCTGTCACCCGTGTTCCTTTACAGGGTGGGTTGTAATTGTAGTGTGCTAGAACTGTCTTGTGTAGTAATACTAAAGTAGATATTTTTATAAAACCTTGACTGAGAGTCCCTTTTATCATTGGGTAATAATTGTATTTTCGCTGTGTTGCAATTAACAATCCACAACCTTGCAGAGATAAGCCTGCTGTTCCGTCTACGTTACCAATAATTGGACAAGGAGGTCTTATAATTCACTTGTATTCCAATCTGTTTGGATCCCTTTTGGTGTACTAGAAGTGTGGGGTTGATTGATGGTTCAGAAACCAATATTCATCCCTGACCACTGGTTCCCAGGAAGTTGATTTGTCACAGAATTGTCACAGTGTACCCCCTTTTGATGAGTGACAGTTTCATTGAAAAATGCTGTCTGCATTTTTCAGCCCCCAGTGTGATGTGCTTTTCCAATCTGTACTCGGATTACACTTTTGTTTTCGCTTTCTCTGGATTTCCCTTGCAGAAAGACTCCTACATAGTCTGCCTAAATAGGGCCAATTTTGCTGAATGATGGCCGGTCATTTAATTTTCATTGGGCCCTTCATTTGCTTTGGTTTTGGGCCTTTCATTACACCCCACAACAAACATCAGTGGGCTGACATATAAACGTATTTCTATTTCTGTTTTTATATAGCGCAAGTCAAAACTACCCATAGGTTTTTGGGTGCTCGTCCTATGCCATACAAACATCACAGGCCTGACAGTTTTGGGAAACGTTGGTCGACTTAGTTGTCAAATCAGGTCCTCAGCCATGATTCTGGGGTAAGTTGAATTGCAGAAAGGTGAATATGGGTTGGCATTGGCACAAGTAAAGAGGACATTTGCAATGATAATGTAATCCAGCAGAAGGCAACACCAGGCTGGGCTTCATTGAAGCAACAAGTACAGGCAGGTCTAAGATTGACTGTCAATTACTTCTGAGCTCTTTGCGGTTCCACACAGACCCCTTCCCTATGATCTGGTGCAGTCATCTCTGTTATTTTTCTTTTTATGCTGCTCACATAGTCCCTTCAATCTCATAGTTTGGTTTTATATTGAATGTAGAGGTTCCTTTGTTTTTTTATTCTCTTAGATTTATTAGTTGGTATACATTTATTAAGGCACCCTTGTTTTCTTTATTCTTTAATTGATAATTATCAACACTTGACCAAACACTGTCTTAAATACATTCCAGGAGCTGCCAATTGCCAGGGCATTCACAGTGTGGGCAATTCATTGACTATGAATTTGGCAATTGTAAAGAAGATAAGTAAGTCGTTTGACTACACCATTTATTATGAATGGGGTAACATGTGGGTCAGTGTTTCCACTTCAGAGCCATGGAGATAAATCAGAAATTGTTTGAAAATAGTCTACATGCAATGTCTGTGCCTTCAGAAATACTCCCGCTGCAGCAGTGGGCTCGGTACGCATCGCAGTTGAGAGGCCACGGACTGAATAGGTGTGAGATGTGATTTGCGGAGCTCTCGTAATAAACTCATTTCTCTATAGGGTTATTGAGGCAAAACATTTTGAATCTGTCTTGAAAATCTGCACTCTGCAGGTTAGACACAGAAAATTAATTGAATGTCATTACCCATTGCTCTGCCCTTACGCCTTCCCAAGCATTAGAATTATCCCTGTGGCTTTTTAAGACCTTCATGAAACCCCTGGAACCTCTCTAGACTCTTTCCAATGCCCCTGCAAAGCTGCCCTAAAGATGTCTATATCCCATAGCCTGGACCCAGACCCACCTAAACATAGCAACCTCACACAAAAACTCAGCCTAACTGTCATATGAATGGCACATTACTGCCAACAACTAAATGGGGTCATACCAGAAAACATAATATGGAGCCTTGAGAACCACTTTCTATTGCTAGTCCCATGCCCCCGAGAGAGTGGACATTGTCTGGTGGGTCAGGATTGACTCTGCAATCAATTATGGATCCCAGTTCAACTCAATTAGCAGAATGAGTAACTCCCATTGCCACCTCTTTGTTATGTTATGTTATTGTATCCACATTTATAGAGCACCCCTCCACCAGCAAGGGCATCATGGCGCTAAAAGCTGATTACTAAACACTGGCGAGAGGCAAAACAGCAAAAGAAGAGTTAAGCAGAAAAAAAGGTTTGCAAAGCACACTTACATGACTGATGATCAAATATCTCATGAAGGGACAAAGGAGTGGAGTCTAAAGCAGGGGCACAGCCACTGAAAAAGAGCGCCCACCCTTGTGAGAAAGTTTAAACCTAGGCACAGCAATCTGAAGAGAAGTGGAAGAGCAGAGAACCTGAGATGGAATAAAGTGTCTGAATGTGGCCTGTAGGCGCTCAGGCCCTGTGGCATAAAATGCCTGAAGAACCAGGCCCAAAATCTTACATTTGACTTGATTCAAAACCAGAAGCCAGCCATGCTTAAAAAACTTCACACAGCATCTGTAATGTTGAAAGAAGAGGGAACTTATTTAAACACTAATACTTCCACATCTGGATTATATCATAAACATGTTGACAGGTGCGTGCAAATGGATTGATTAAAAATACTACAACTAGTCCAGAATGCTGCCACCAGTACGAAAATATGAGAAGATGTGTCACATCTCCCTCAGCCTGGAATCCATTACACAGCTCCCAATACGGCAGAGGACTTGCCACATAAACCTGAGTCATCCACACAGTGCTCTGCTCAACCCATTTCCAGGTGTTCGTAGGAATGTGACTCCAAAATCCAATGCGAAATAAACACCAGATCCAATGGAGAGTAAATGCACATTGTCAGACAAGCAAGTTTATTGCATTCTGACGGCCGGAAGGGGTAACTCAGCCTAGTGAGGCTGAAAACAAACAGTTCCTGCCAGTACTCAACAAAATTTCAGCTCTTATTCCCATTTCAACAATTTACATAATCACACATATTCTGTTTCAAAGTCATCCCTCAAAATCCCATTGGCTAACCTTGTACAAGGAACACCAGACCCCCTACATTCTCAAACCTCATAGGAGACATTGACAAAACACAATCTCTTTTCCCACATGCTTTCTTTCCAGAATCAATCATGACATTATAAACATAATCTCCTTATTATATAGAAAATAATTAAATGTATGACTTGTCCCATTTTGTAGGAAACCTTTAACCCAGTATGTGATGTGTGAGTCTTTTAAATGAACACTTCAAACAAGAGGAGGGAGAGGAAAAAACAACTATATCTTTGATCAAGCAATAGACATCTTGTCGTCCAAGATGTGCTGTTGTCGCATGTTATTCCATCTGCATTCCTTCACATTACCTCTTTTGAAACTACCATCTCAGATCATTCAGCCTCCAGCACACATTCTGCTTATCTTCCAAAGGGCCGAAACGAACCCCATAAAACACTGCTAAACTCTGCCCTTCAGCACCCCTTCTATGTGTTTTATTAACTAATCCCAATCGACACACCATTTGGACCGAATTAACATGACTCCATGCTTCCAGTAAGAATTGTTCACAATATCTATAAACCCATGTGGTCATACACTGACGACCCAATGGCACTTCATTTAATCTTCACCTCAGGTCATCATTTGATGCTATTGCCAGCTGTGCAAATGTGGTTTGGTTCATTCATCATTCCTTGACCTGGTCATTCAACCCTTCAGGCCATGCCAACTTCAATTCTGCAAACCCAACTCTCTGGGGGGCATACACAAAACTCAGCTATGGGGGAATTACAATCTGAGATATTTCCATGTACTAGCAACAAACATCTTAGTCCCCGAATATCCAAGTGCATGTCTCTCATCTAGACCGTTATCAAATCTGACATGCACATTGTTCAGGACTACTGCACCCCTCACGTGGGCTTTCCCCTCGAGTTTTTTCTTTCTCACATGCATGAAGATGCTTGCTTCCCACTCTGAGTTCTACACAGTGTTCATTGCACAGTTACATTGTGTCCCCATGACTTCTACTATGTTGCTAAGTGATGCAAATCTAAGTTGTATCCAATCTAAACACAAAGTAACACGTATAGTAAATTAATGCCATTCCATTTACCTACACTGAACACATGTTAAATTGCAAAATCGCATCATCACCTGTAACCTAGCCACACTGTGGTTCTAATATGACATGCACAACGTGAACCTCTTCCCTGCGATGGAACATGAAACTAACATCCCATCATGGTATGAATGAGTGGCTCAGTCATTAGTCACCAAAGATCCTCAATGAATAGCCTCACCAGCAGCAAAAGGTAAAAGGCAATTCGAGCTGCTGGGAAAACGTCAAAGGAGGCCTCTTGAAAAAGCATGCACTCCCTCCAAGTCGACCTCCCTCTGCACAGCCCATAGTAAGTGTGCAGAACTTCCGCATGGACTCTTCGACTGAATGGTCCAAGCAGAGCTGTGCTGCTGTTAATCAGTAACACCTACAGTGCCTTGGGCTCCTTTTATGTAGATGTACATCTCATATTCTGTGCGCGATGTCCCTCGGTATCAGGTAATAACATCGCTGCAAAAATATCACAGGTAAAAAAATATTCTGTGGTTTGATTAGGTAAAGGTGTACCCCATTATACCATTTAAGGTGATTGGGGGATGCAGGGGTTTCCCCCGCTCACCTTAAATGGTATAATGGGTCCGGGTGTTGCAGGGGTGTCCCCTGCATTCTTTACATGATTGTGGCGGCAAAACCACAGCATTTTTGCTGTGATATTTTTTATTCACAGCTATTTATGCCGCAATTTTAAGACATGGAAACTATCCCTGAGTGCCACCTGGGTGTGAGTTGTTCATTTACCCCTTGCCAGCAGCTTTGTGAGTCGTTGCTGGATGAAAAGCAGCATCTGAAGGTCTCTGGGCGTGAAAGCCATTCACGGTGTGAACCAGTTTTCAGTGGGAAAGTTTCCACTAATTCTTTAGCAATGTTCTTTACCACTAGCATCTTCCTGGGCCCCTAACTACCTTCCTAGCTCAGTGGGTCAGGTGCATACTGTGCAACAAAAATGAATGGCTCACATGCAAAAAGGATATTCCGGATCCCAATCGACACACTCAAACTCCTCTACAGGAGACCAAGACTGCAACATGCTCACCCACCTCCCTTCTCCCCTGCTATGGTTCTTCCCTGATCCGCAACCTATACGCCAGCAGCTCGCTGAGCATTAGTAACGGGCCAATGCCATTGTGTTGTTCTCTGGTGATTTCAATGGGCGGTTGAACTTTGGGTCCATGCTCAGCTCAGTCCCTCGACAGTTCCCCCTACACGCTCTGTCCAGTTTAGAGCTCCAGGAAGTTCCATCAAAGACACCTGTTCAGTTCTGAATCCTCACAAGTACCATGTGGTCCTCTCGATGAGATTAAGGACCCGGACACTGTGCCCCATCATGCACCTCTGTGAGTTCCTGTTAGCTGTACAGTTCCACCATTACCCTCGGGGCAGTTCAGTGTCATGGACAGTTATACCATAAATCAACGAGGCACCCCAGTACCTCCACCACAGGCCGCCGTAATATTCAGTACACGTTAAGTTCCACCAGAGGGCTCTGTGCAGTTTAGTACCCTGAGGAGTTCCACCTTAGGACCACCATATTCAGTACCTGCACGGTTCCACCTTAGACCTCAAGGACGTTTAGTGCCATAGACAGTTAGTCCTCAGTACCACACAGATGTTCACCAAAGTCCTCTGTGGAGTTTGGCACCCTCTATAGAACTGTGTGATTTCTCACCATAGCCCTCTGTAAAGTTCAGCAGCATGGAAAGTTCCTCCATTGCCCCCAGTGCAGTTCAGAACCATGGAAAGTTCCTCCATTGCCCTCTGTGCAGTTCAGCACCATAGTCATCTATCAAGTCTAGTACCCTGAGAAGTTCCATCATTGCCCTCTGTTGAGTTCAGCACCATGGGTAGTTCCTCCCTAGGCCTCTGTGACAGTGGTCTTCAATCTTTTTAGGCCCGCCTCACTACCCCAAGCAAAATGTGGGCATGCCAGCCCCCCCAAAAAAATTCCAAATGGACAGTAAGTTCAAATGGCTATGAACTATGGTGTACCGTCACTGCACCGTACGCCCAGTATAGTCCATAGGCTCCCACTCTTGCTCCCATCACAATATCTGGACCCCCTCATCCAACTCCTAGCCCAGTCCCTGTGATCTCCCCACCCCACCACAGACCTGGTCTCTCCAAACCCCACTCCCAGCACTATCCATTGGCTCCCACCCATCCTGCTCCCACCACAATCCCGTAGCTCCCCCAACCTGACCCCAGCACAGTCCCAAGGCCAGTGGTGGCTGGTGAATTTTTTAAGTGGAGAGGCATACATTTTTGCTCCAGATATGCCATAACGACTGAGCACAGTGAGGGACTCGAACCAATCAAGAGTGGTTCAGGGGGTTGCCCCTGCAAACTTTTTTAAATAATGGGTTAACAAGTTGCATTTTAGAGCATACTTAAAAAGAAAAATGGTTAAAAAGCCAAATAGTTTGCAATTGGTGCTGTGGGTGTCAGGGGGCAGGCATGACATTTTTTTCTGGACATCTATGATAGATATTCCTGTCCCCTGGGCCCCACAGTGCCTGACACAATCAACATGATTATGTGTGAATGCAAGGCACTGTGGGTCCGAGGGGGAAAACATGGCATTTTTGACTGTACATCTATGATAGATATCCAGTAAAAACATACCTTCCCTGTCCCCTGGGCTCCACAGCACCTCAGAAGGAGAGCTGATTTGGCAGGTGGGTAGGGGGATTGTGCAACAAAGACATTTTTAAAAGCCTTTGTTGTACAAACCTCCTTCCCCCTCTACCCCACACTTACCAAAATCAGCTCAACGGACCAAAATAAACACACACACACACACAAACAAACACACACACACAAACATTCACACAACCATCACTCTATCGTTCACACAAGCACCCATCACCATACACTCACTCATAACACAATCATTTACGCATCTATACACATATTTAAATAAAAAATAAATGAACATAAACGTACCTTCTGCAGGGGCCTGCCTGTGGGTGCTGAAACGCCCAGCTCCAGGCTGCTCTGTCCATATGTGCGAGGAGGTGTAGGAGCTCCACCTCGCACATACAGACATGCGGTGCCCATGTCAGCATTTCCAATGAGCTATGCAAGGCTGGCAAAGCAAAACACTCCCAGCCTTGCATGGCTCAGTGAGCATGTGCAGCTGGGGAGGTGAACTGGAATGTCAAAGGGAAATAGTGTTTCAGCCCAGGAGCACTCATTCAGCTGGAAAAAGCAGCTGAGGGAGTGCTGAGTGTTTCACTGGGCTGGTTCCTCGGCTCCTCCATAATGGGTGAGGAGGCTACTAGGTGGAATCCCACTTGCCCATTATGGATGAGCCGCCAGCTTCAGACTGTCCTATAGGGCAATAGGGCAATAGGGCAATAGGGCAAAAATAGTAACTGCTAGTGTGGGTCAGTCAAAATGGGCCACCTTTTGAGCCAATGTGGGCCAGTGAGTTACTTCAATATGCAGCTAGTAGTTTTGACCACTGTTGCTGAATACATATTCTTTAAATATCACCGATTGCTTACATTTTAACAGGTAATATCCCCTTGAGTACTATTCAAACAGTCTTTGACTACAGGAATGAATATCGATTTGCAACTGCGGGCCGCTTTTTCATTGGTGCCTAAGACAGTTTTATGCTCCAGTCCAACGATGCCGCCTCTGCCCATTTTCTCCAATCAAAATGTTTTTGTTTTCTTTTTACTTTTCATGCTGGGATCTCTGCTTGCACCCCACAGTTTGAAGACCTCTGCTCTGTGATGTTCCACCATAGCCCTTAATGCCTTTCAGCACCATGGACAGTTCGACTTTACGCATCAGTGATATTCCACCGTAGGCTTCTATTCGGTTCAGCACCATAGCCATCTATCAAGTTTTCTACACTGAGCAGTTCCATCATGGCTCTCTATGAAGTTCAGCGCCATGGAAAGTTCCTCTATAGAACTCTGGGATTTCCCACCATAGCCATTGGTGCAGTTGAGCAACACAGTCATCTGTCAAATTTAGTATCCTGGGAAGTTACTCCATTGTCGTATGTGCAGGTCAACACCATGGATAGTTCCTCGGTGGCCCTCTGTGCAGTTCAGCACCATGGAAAGTTCCTCCATTTCCCTCTGTGCAGTTCAGCGCCATGGATAGTTCCTCTATTGCCCTCTGAGCAGCTCAGAACCATGGATAGTTCCTCTATTGCCCTCTGAGCAGTTCAGCACCATGGAAAGTTCCTCCATATCCCTCTGTGCAGTTCAGCACCATGGCCGGTTCCTCCATTGCCCTATGTGCAGTTTAGCACCGTGGATAGTTCCTTCATTGCCCTCTATGCAGTTCAGCTGCATGGAAAGTTCCTCCATTGCCCTCTGTGCAGTTCAGCACCATGGCCGGTTCCTCCATTGCCCTATGTGCAGTTTAGCACCGTGGATAGTTCCTTCATTGCCCTCTATGCAGTTCAGCTGCATGGAAAGTTCCTCCATTGCCCTCTGTGCAGTTCAGCACCATGGACGGTTCCTCCATTGCCTTCTGTGCAGTTCAGCACCATGGATAGTTTATCCATAGTCCTTGGTGCAATTGAGCACCAGAGCCTTCTGTCAAGTTTATTACCAGGAGAAGTTCCAACATCAAGAGACGTTTCTCCTCCTCCTTCCTGCTCTGCCTCCCATCCTAAACCCCACAGTAGCTGTGATTGGTGGCCTGGTCTCTTATGTGTCCTTCTGGATCCTGACCTTCTGCCAATCTGCCCTGACTTCCCGCAGCATCCTCCCTTCTCATGCACTTGTGTTTGGGCACCACTTGGCCTGTGCTTATTGTATGGGCTGGTGACACCCCTGCATCTATTGATCACTGCCTGTCACATTCTTGTTTGCCTTTTCAACCAACCGGCTCTTGATATGATATGATAGTTTATTTGTACAGCGCCTATACACAATGTGTTTCAAAGCGCTTCAAGGCAAGGGCGGGAACAAGGGAAAATACAGCGACATTCTTACAGGCTATGAACAGTAAGGATGTGAAGTTAACTATCGTACTCGGCCTGACGACATTTCAGATAGTGCAAGAGCTAAGTCATAGATAAGGAAGGGAGGGGGAGAGTGGGAAGGTAATGGAGTGAGGGGGAGAGTGTGAATGAAATGGAAACAGACAGGCGACTACCGTACTAGGCCTGACGACATTTCTGGTAGAGCCGTAGGAAAACAAAAGGTGAGGGAGAGGGGTGCAGAAAGGTAGGGGAGGAACAAAACAAGCAACTATCGTACTAGGCCTGACAACGTTTCAGATAAAGCTGGAGGGAGTGGGGGGACAGTAAGGGGATGGGGGAGCGACAGACAAGGTTGCTATCATACTAGGGCCAGGGACGATTCTGATAGAGTAAGTGCACAGATAAAGTAAGGGGAGGAGGGGAGGAGATAGGAAAAGGGAGAGGGGGTATAGAACAGAGAGTAAGACGTCAAAAAGAGTGGAGAAGCAAGAGGGGAGAGCGAATACAATTGGAGAAGTCAGTAGTAACACATAACGTTGCAAGTCTGGGTACAAGATGAAGATGGGAACAGCATGATTCAGGGCCACCATGAGTACAAGATGCAAAGGAAGTCCAGCATGAGAGTTGAGAAAGGGTGACGCTCCGTGAATCAGTGAAGTCCATAAAAGTCAAATCCAGCATTGGCCACAAGATGGTGATGGTGAAACCAGAATGTATCAGGACAGACTCCTGTGTGCAGGAAGGGGGTGGGGTGGGGGGGTAAAAGGGAACAACACGGAGGACCATAGAGGTTGGGGATGGCCTGTGGGGATAGAGGGTGTAAACACATGTTGGTGCATGCTTAGTTGCTTCCTTAGTAGGGGTTCGGGTCCTGGGTCCTCCTGGTCCGAACAGGTCCAAACAGGAATTGCCCTTTTCTTTGACTGCCCTTCACTTTGGACGCCCGGGTGAGAGACACCCTTGATCTAAGAGTTAAGAGCAGGAAGGAAGAGGCAGGGCTAAGAAGGTGGGTGGTGCTCAGGCCAGGTGACCTAGATCCACTTGCACCTGCTCCCCAGCTGCAAAGGAAAAGAGGCTGGAGGGCTTCTTAAGTACGGAAAAGAGCGGCAACCAGGAAGGCGCCAGGTGGGCGGGGCTTGCTAAGTGATGAAAAGGAGCGGCAACCAGGAAGGCACCAGGTGGGCGGGGCTTGCTAAGTGGTGAAAAGGAGCGGCAACCAGGAAGGCACCAGGTGGGCGGGGCTTGCTAAGTGGTGAAAAGGAGCGGCAACCAGGAAGGCACCAGGTGGGCGGGGCTTGCTAAGTGATGAAAAGGAGCAGCAACCAGGAAGGCACTAGGTGGGCAGGGCTTGCTAAGTGATGAAAAGGAGCGGCAACCAGGTAGGCACCAGGTGGGCAGGGCTTGCTAAGTGGTGAAAAGGAGCGGCAACCAGGAAGGCACCAGGTGGGCAGGGCTTGCTAAGTGATGAAAAGGAGCAGCAACCAGGAAGGCACCAGGTGGGCAGCGCTTGCTAAGTGATGAAAAGGAGCAGCAACCAGGAAGGCACTAGGTGGGCAGGGCTTGCTAAGTGGTGAAAAGGAGCGGCAAATAGGAAGGCACCAAGTGGCCGGGGCTTTGGCCAGGTGACCTGGATCCACTCACACCTGCTCTCCTGCTCTTGCACCTACCTGTTGCCTTGCAATGCTCTCTTTGGCACTACACCCTTCTGTGGATCCTCTAGCACGTACCCTTTTCCCTTCTCTCCCGCTGCACTTTCACAATCCCAATGTTCACAAGGCCTAGTAGGACCGCTTTGTTTTGTATTTTCAATACTCCATTGACTTGCTGTTTTCTCTTGTCCCACTCCCTTTCCCTATGGGGGCTTTGAAACACATTTTTCTTTATGTATAAGCACCTTACAAATGCCCAATAAAATAAAATAAATACAAATTGCAATCTCTGCAGTTCAGCACCTTGCGCAGCTCCAGATTCAACCTCTGTGAGGTTAATTAAGCTGAAGTACGCCACCACTTTATGTTCAAACAGCAACAGCGCCCCCTAACAGGCTCTGCTCCTGCAGTTAATATATCTCGATGGATAACACGAGTGCCACCCCGCTCCCCAGTTTGCCTGTGTACTGCACTGCAGGGGGTTCAGCCTGCCTGTGTCGCTGCACTGCAGGGGGTTCAGCCTGCCTGTGTCGCTGCAGTGCAGGGGGTTCAGCCTGCCTGTGTCGCTGTACTGCAGGGGGTTCAGCCTGCCTGTGTCACTGCAGTGCAGGGGGTTCAGCCTGCCTGTGTTGCTGCAGTGCAGGGGGTTCAGCCTGCCTGTGTCACTGCACTGCAGGGGATTCAGCCTGCCTGTGTCGCTGCACTGCAGGGGGTTCAGCCTGCCTGTGTCGCTGCAGTGCAGGGGGTTCAGCCTGCCTGTGTCGCTGTACTGCAGGGGGTTCAGCCTGCCTGTGTCGCTGCAGTGCAGGGGGTTCAGCCTGCCTGTGTCGCTGTACTGCAGGGGGTTCAGCCTGCCTGTGTCACTGCACTGCAGGGGGTTCAGGCTGCCTGTGTTGCTGCAGTGCAGGGGGTTCAGCCTGCCTGTGTTGCTGCAGAGCTGGGGGTTCAGCCTGCCTGTGTCACTGCACTGCAGGGGGTTCAGCCTGCCTGTGTCACTGCACTGCGGGGGGTTCAGCCTGCCTGTGTCACTGCACTGCAGGGGGTTCAGCCTGCCTGTGTCGCTGCACTGCAGGGGGTTCAGCCTGCCTGTGTCGCTGCACTGCAGGGGGTTCAGCCTGCCTGTGTCGCTGCAGTGCAGGGGGTTCAGCCTGCCTGTGTCGCTGTACTGCAGGGGGTTCAGCCTGCCTGTGTCACTGCACTGCAGGGGGTTCAGGCTGCCTGTGTTGCTGCAGTGCAGGGGGTTCAGCCTGCCTGTGTTGCTGCAGTGCAGGGGGTTCAGCCTGCCTGTGTCACTTCACTGCAGGGGATTCAGCCTCCCTGTGTCAATGCACTGCAGGGGGTTCAGCCTGCCTGTGTCACTGTACTGCGGGGGTTCAGCCTGCCTGTGTCACTGCACTGCAGGGGGTTCAGGCTGCCTGTGTTGCTGCAGTGCAGGGGGTTCAGCCTGCCTGTGTCACTGCACTGCAGGGGGTACAGCCTGCCTGTGTCACTGCACTGCAGGGGGTTCAGCCTGCCTGTGTCACTGCACTGCAGGGGGTTCAGCCTGCCTGTGTTGCTGCAGTGCAGGGGGTTCAGCCTGCCTCTGTCGCTGTACTGCAGGGGGTTCAGCCTGCCTGTGTCACTGCACTGCAGGGGGTTCAGCCTGCCTGTGTCACTGCACTGCAGGGGGTTCAGCCTGCCTGTGTTGCTGCAGTGCAGGGGATTCAGCCTGCCTGTGTCACTGTACTGCAGGGGGTTCAGCCTGCCTATGTCACTGCACTGCAGGGGGTTCAGCCTGCCTGTGTTGCTGCAGTGCAGGGGGTTCACCCTGCCTGTGTCACTGCACTGCAGGGGGTTCAGCCTGCCTGTGTCACTGCACTGCAGGGGGTTCAGCCTGCCTGTGTCACTGCACTGCAGGGGGTTCAGCCTGCCTGTGTTGCTGCAGTGCAGGGGGTTCAGCCTGCCTGTGTCCCCCCCCCCTTGCAGGGGGTTCAGCCTGCCTGTGATGCTGCAGTGCAGGGGGTTCAGCCTGCCTGTGTCACTGCACTGCAGGGGGTTCAGCCTGCCTGTGTCACTGCACTGCAGGAGGTTCAGCCTGCCTGTGTCACTGTACTGCAGGAGGTTCAGCCTGCCTGTGTCACTGCAGTGCAGGGGGTTCAGCCTGCCTGTGTCGCTGTACTGCAGGGGGTTCAGCCTGCCTGTGTCACTGCACTGCAGGGGGTTCAGGCTGCCTGTGTTGCTGCAGTGCAGGGGGTTCAGCCTGCCTGTGTTGCTGCAGTGCAGGGGGTTCAGCCTGCCTGTGTCACTTCACTGCAGGGGATTCAGCCTCCCTGTGTCAATGCACTGCAGGGGGTTCAGCCTGCCTGTGTCACTGTACTGCGGGGGTTCAGCCTGCCTGTGTCACTGCACTGCAGGGGGTTCAGGCTGCCTGTGTTGCTGCAGTGCAGGGGGTTCAGCCTGCCTGTGTCACTGCACTGCAGGGGGTACAGCCTGCCTGTGTCACTGCACTGCAGGGGGTTCAGCCTGCCTGTGTCACTGCACTGCAGGGGGTTCAGCCTGCCTGTGTTGCTGCAGTGCAGGGGGTTCAGCCTGCCTCTGTCGCTGTACTGCAGGGGGTTCAGCCTGCCTGTGTCACTGCACTGCAGGGGGTTCAGCCTGCCTGTGTCACTGCACTGCAGGGGGTTCAGCCTGCCTGTGTTGCTGCAGTGCAGGGGATTCAGCCTGCCTGTGTCACTGTACTGCAGGGGGTTCAGCCTGCCTATGTCACTGCACTGCAGGGGGTTCAGCCTGCCTGTGTTGCTGCAGTGCAGGGGGTTCACCCTGCCTGTGTCACTGCACTGCAGGGGGTTCAGCCTGCCTGTGTCACTGCACTGCAGGGGGTTCAGCCTGCCTGTGTCACTGCACTGCAGGGGGTTCAGCCTGCCTGTGTTGCTGCAGTGCAGGGGGTTCAGCCTGCCTGTGTCCCCCCCCCCTTGCAGGGGGTTCAGCCTGCCTGTGATGCTGCAGTGCAGGGGGTTCAGCCTGCCTGTGTCACTGCACTGCAGGGGGTTCAGCCTGCCTGTGTCACTGCACTGCAGGGGGTTCAGCCTGCCTTTGTCACTGTACTGCAGGAGGTTCAGCCTGCCTGTGTCACTGCACTGCAGGTGGTTCAGCCTGCCTGTTTTACTGCACTGCAGGGGGTTCAGCCTGCCTGTGTCACTGCACTGCAGGGGGTTCAGCCTGCCTGTGTCACTGCACTGAGGGGGTTCAGCCTGCCTGTGTCACTGCAGTGCAGGGGGTTCAGCCTGCCTGTGTCACTGCACTGCAGGGGCTTCAGCCTGCCTGTTTCACTGTACTGCAGGGGGTTCAGCCTGCCTGTGTCGCTGCACTGCAGGGGGTTCAGCCTGCCTGTGTTGCTGCAGTGCAGGGGGTTCAGCCTGCCTGTGTCACTGCACTGCAGGGGGTTCAGCCTGCCTGTGTTGCTGCAGTGCAGAGGAATCACCCTGCCTGTGTCACTGCACTGTAGGGGGTTCAGCCTGCCTGTGTCACTGCACTGCAGGGGGTTCAGCCTGCCTGTGTTGCTCCAGTGCAGGGGGTTCAGCCTGCCTGTGTCCCCCCTGCAGGGGGTTCAGCCTGCCTGTGATGCTGCAGTGCTGGGGGTTCAGCCTGCCTGTGTCACTGCACTGCAGGGGGTTCAGCCTGCCTGTGTCACTGCACTGCAGGGGGTTCAGCCTGCCTGTGTCACTGTACTGCAGGAGGTTCAGCCTGCCTTTGTCACTGCACTGCAGGTGGTTCAGCCTGCTTGTTTTACTGCACTGAAGGGGGTTCAGCCTGCCTGTGTCACCTCACTGCAGGGGGTTCAGCCTGCCTGTGTCACTGCACTGAGGGGGTTCAGCCTGCCTGTGTCACTGCAGTGCAGGGGGTTCAGCCTGCCTGTGTCACTGCACTGCAGGGGGTTCAGCCTGCCTGTGTCACTGTACTGCAGGAGGTTCAGCCTGCCTGTGTCACTGCACTGCAGGTGGTTCAGCCTGCCTGTTTTACTGCACTGCAGGGGGTTCAGCCTGCCTGTGTCACTGCACTGCAGGGGGTTCAGCCTGCCTGTGTCACTGCACTGAGGGGGTTCAGCCTGCCTGTGTCACTGCAGTGCAGGGGGTTCAGCCTGCCTGTGTCACTGCACTGCAGGGGGTTCAGCCTGCCTGTGTCACTGTACTGCAGGAGGTTCAGCCTGCCTGTGTCACTGCACTGCAGGTGGTTCAGCCTGCCTGTTTTACTGCACTGCAGGGGGTTCAGCCTGCCTGTGTCACTGCACTGCAGGGGGTTCAGCCTGCCTGTGTCACTGCACTGAGGGGGTTCAGCCTGCCTGTGTCACTGCAGTGCAGGGGGTTCAGCCTGCCTGTGTCACTGCACTGCAGGGGGTTCAGACTGCCTGCGTTGCTGCAGTGCAGGGAGTCTAGAAGGACAACCCAAGCACCTTTCGGGTCTTTGCAGTGTTAAATAGGAAATCATGTTGTGCCTCCTTTCTAATATATATTGGCTTAAGCTCAGTTGCTCAGCGAAGAAAACCGCGTTGCAAAAGTTCCGATTTTAGATCGACTTCGCTGCCATTTTAGGATCATCCGCCATTTTGATTTCTGTTTAAATGTAACTCTGTGTTCTAAAATGGTGGACTGTGTTTCCAACTTGTAACCAAGCCTTCCCGAACCTTGCAACCTTAGATAATGTTTAGACTGTCTGTGGGCCGAATGTTTAGACTGAGTAAAGAGACCTTGTCCCATGCCTGACTTGTGGTTATAGGATTGTCTGCACTAATAAGCCTCATCCACGAACATACATCGAAACAATGTAATGCAAATATCGAACGTGGACACTGGCTGAACTGCATTGTGAAGGGACATGTGCTAAGGCTTACTGAAAAATCCTGGAATACACTTTTGCCATTGTTACTTGTTTAAATGTAACCAAATGTAATCTGTGTGAATATTGTTGTATAAGCCATAAGCAAACTCGGCACAAACTCTAGCCCATGGATTATTAACTTGTAGAGGGGCTGGACATTGTTACTAAAATTGTATAAATGAGTGAATGTCCAGATGTCCAGTACCTCTCACTTCTCACACTGAAGGGCTGGTATTCACTGTGATGTACTGAGGGCCAGATAGCTATCTGATTTTGTTCTTTGTAAACTGCACAGTCGAATAAAGATCTGTGAATCTTTATAAGCCTGTGTTTGGTGTATTTCCTTTTGTGGTACTCAGCCTCAATATTTCCTCTTACTTTTACAGCAGTGCAAGCATTGCAAGACAAAAATACAACCAGCAGCTTCCAGCACAGCAGCCCAGTGCCCCTACAGAGCAGGTATGGGCAATAACAGCACCAGCAGCCTACAGCACCCCTGTGCCCCTTCAGAGCAGGTATGGGCAGGAACAGCACCAGCACCTTCCAGCACCCCTGTGCCCCTACAGAGCAGCTATGGGCAGGAACAGCATGAACATAGTCCAGCACCCCTGTGCCCCTATAGAGCAGGTCTGGGTAGGAACAGCACCAGCACCTTCCAGCACCCCTGTGCCCCCACAGAGGAGCTATGGGCAGGAACAGCACCAGCATCTTTCAGCACCCCTGTGCCCCTACAGAGCAGGTATGGGCAGGAATAGCACCAGCACCTTCCAGCACCCCTGTGCCCCTTCAGAGCAGCTATGGGCAGGAACAGCACCAGCACCTTCCAGCACAGCAGCCCCGTCCTTTACAGAGCAGCTATGGGCAGGAACAGCACCAGTACCTTTCAGCATCCCTGTGCCCCTCCAGAGCAGGTACGGGCAGGAACAGCACCAGCACCTTTCAGCATCCCTGAGCCCCAACAGAGCAGGTATGGGCAGGAACAGCACCAGCACCCTCCAGCACCCCTGTGACCCTTCAGAACAGTTATGGGCAGGAAGAGCAGCATCACCTTCCAGCACCCTTGTGCACCTTAAGAGCAGGTATGGGCAGGAACAGCACCAGCAGCTTCCAGCAACCTAGTGCCCCTACAGAGCAGGTATGGGCAGGAACAGCACCAGTACCTTCCAGCATCGCTGTGCCCCTATAGAGCAGGTATGGGTAGGAAAAGCACCAGCACCTTCCAGCACCTCTGTGCCCCCAAAGAGCAGCTATGGGCAGGAACAGCATGAGCACCCTTCAGCACATCTGTGCCCCTTCAGAGCAGGTATGGGCAGGAACAGCAGCAGCACCTTCCAGCACCCTTATGCCCCCACAGAGCAGGTATGGGCAGGAACAGCACCAGCACCTTCCAGCACCCCTGTGCCCCCACAGAGCAGGTATGGGTAGGAACAGCAGCAGCACCTTCCAACACCCCAGTGCCCCTTCAGAGCAGGTATGGGCAGGAACAGCACCAGCACCTTCCAGCACCCCTGTGCCCCTACAGAGCAGGTATGGGCAGGAAAAGCACCAGCACCTTCCAACACCCCTGTGCCCCTTCAGAGCAGGTATGGCCAGGAACAGCATCATCAGCTTCCAGCACCCGTGTGCTCCTACAGAGCAGGTATGCAGGTATGGGCAGGAACAGCAGCAGCACCTTCCAGCACCCCTGTGCCCCTTCAGAGCAGGTATGGGCAGGAACAGCAGCAGCACCCTCCAGCACCCCTGTGCCCTTTCAGAGCAGGTATGATCAGGAACAGTACCAGCAGCTTACAGCACCCCTGTGCCCCTACAGAGCAGGTATGGGCAGGAACAGCAACAGCACCCTCCAGTACCCCTGTGCCCCTACGGAGCAGCTATGGGCAGGAACAGCAGCAGCACCTTCCAGCAACCCTGTGCCCCTTCAGAGCAGGTATGGGCAGGAACAGCAGCAGCACCCTCCAGCACCCCTGGGCCCCTACTGAGAAGGTATGGGCAGGAAGAGCAGCAGCACCTTCCAGCACCCCTGTGCCCCTAAAGAGCAGGTATGGGTAGGAACAGCAACAACACCCTCCAGTACCCCTGTGCCCCTATGGAGCAGCTATGGGCAGGAACAGCACCAACACCTTCCAGCACCCCTGTGCCCCCACAGAGCAGGTATGGGCCGGAACAGCAACAGCACCTTCCAGCACACCTGTGCCCCTACAGAGCAGGTATGGGCTTGAACAGCAGCAGCAACCTCCAGCACCCATGTGCTCCCACAGAGCAGGTATGCAGGTATGGGCAGGAACAGCAGCAGCACCTTCCAGCACACCTGTGCCCCTACAGAGCAGGTATGGGCTTGAACAGCAGCAGCAACCTCCAGCACCCCTGTGCCCCTACGGAACAGGTATGGGCAGGAACAGCACCAGCAGCTTCCAGCACCCCTGTGCCCCTACAGAGCAGGTATGGGCAGGAACAGCATCATCAGCTTCCAGCACCCATGTGCTCCTACAGAGCAGGTATGCAGGTAAGGGCAGGAACAGCAGCAGCACCTTCCAGCACACCTGTGCCCCTACAGAGCAGGTATGGGCTTGAACAGCAGCAGCAACCTCCAGCACCCCTGTGCCCCTACGGAACAGGTATGGGCAGGAACAGCACCAGCAGCTTCCAGCACCCCTGTGCCCCTACAGAGCAGGTATGGGCAGGAACAGCATCATCAGCTTCCAGCACCCATGTGCTCCTACAGAGCAGGTATGCAGGTATGGGCAGGAACAGCAGCAGCACCTTCCAGCACCCCTGTGCCCCTTCAGAGCAGGTATGGGCAGGAACAGCAGCAGCACCCTCCAGTGCCCCTGTGCCCCTTCAGAGCAGGTATGGGCAGGAACAGCAGCAGCACCTTCCAGCACCCCTGTGCCCTTTCAGAGCAGGTATGAGCAGGAACAGCACCAGCAGCTTCCAGCACCCCTGTGCCCCTACAGAGCAGGTATGGGCAGGAACAGCAACAGCACCCTCCAGTAACCCTGTGCCCCTACGGAGCAGCTATGGGCAGGAACAGCAGCAGCACCTTCCAGCAACCCTGTGCCCCTTCAGAGCAGGTATGGGCAGAAGCAGCAGCAGCACCCTCAAGCACCCCTGGGCCCCTACTGAGCAGGTATAGGCAGGAAGAGCAGCAGCACCTTCCAGCACCCCTGTGCCCCTAAAGAGCAGGTATGGGCAGGAACAGCAACAGCACCCTCCAGTACCCCTGTGCCCCTACGGAGCAGCTATGGGCAGGAACAGCACCAGCACCTTCCAGCACCCCTGTGCCCCCACAGAGCAGGTATGGGCCGGAACAGCAACAGCACCTTCCAGCACACCTGTGCCCCTACAGAGCAGGTATGGGCTTGAACAGCAGCAGCAACCTCCAGCACCCCTGTGCCCCTACGGAACAGGTATGGGTAGGAACAGGAGCAGCACTTTCCAGCACCCTTTTGCCACTACAGAGCAGGTATGAGCAGGAACAGCACCAGCAGCTTCCAGCACCACTGTGCCCCTACAGAGCAGGTATGGACAGGAACAGCAGCAGCACCCTCCAGTACCCCTGTGCCCCTACAGAGCAGGTATGGGCAGGAACATCAGCAGCACCTTCCAGCACCCATGTGCCCCTTCAGAGCACGTATGGGCAGGAACAGCAGCAGCACCTTCCAGCACCCCTGTCCCCCTACAGAGCAGGTATGGGCAGGAACAGGATCAGCACCTTCCAGCACCCCTGTGCCCCTTCAGAGCAGGTGTGAGCAGGAACAGCACCAGCAGCTTCCAGCACCCCTGTGCCCCTACAGAGCAGGTATGGGCAGGAACAGCAGCAGCACCCTCCAGTACCCCTGTGCCCCTTCAGAGCAGGTATGGGCAGGAACAGCAGCAGCACCCTCCAGCACCCCTGTGCCGCTTCAGAGCAGATATGGGCAGGAACAGCACCCGCACCTGCCAGCTCCCCTGTGCCCCTTCAGACCAGGTATGGGCAGGAACAGCAGCAGCACCCTCCAGCACCCTTGTGCCCCTTCAGAGCAGGTATAGGCAGGAACAGCAACAGCCCCCTCCAGTACCCCTGTGCCCCTACGGACCAGCTATGGGCAGGAACAGCACCAGCACCTTCCAGCACCCCTGTGCCCCCACAGAGCAGGTATGGGCCGGAACAGCAACAGCACCTTCCAGCACACCTGTGCCCCTACAGAGCATGTATGGGCTTGAACAGCAGCAGCAACCTCCAGCACCCCTGTGCCCCTACGGAACAGGTATGGGCAGGAACAGCACAAGCACCTTCCAGCACCCCTGTGCACCTTCAGAGCAGGTATGGACAGGAACAGCACCAGCAGCTTCCAGCACCCCTGTGCCCCTACAGAGCAGGTATGGGCAGGAACAGCGCCAGCACCTTCCAACACCCCTGTGCCCCTTCAGAGCAGGTATGGGCAGGAACAGCATCATCAGCTTCCAGCACCCGTGTGCTCCTACAGCGCAGGTATGTAGGTATGGGCAGGAACAGCAGCAGCACCTTCCAGCACCCCTGTGCCCCTTCAGAGCAGGCATGGGCAGGAACAGCAGAAGCACCCTCCAGTACTCCTGTGCCCCTTCAGAGCAGGTATGGGCAGGAACAGCAGCAGCACCTTCCAGCACCCCTGTGCCCTTTCAGAGCAGGTATGAGCAGGAACAGCACCAGCAGCTTCCAGCACCCCTGTGCCCCTACAGAGCAGGTATGGGCAGGAACAGCAGCAGCACCCTCCAGCACCCCTGGGCCCCTACTGAGCAGGTATGGGCAGGAAGAGCAGCAGCACCTTCCAGCACCCCTGTGCCCCTAAAGAGCAGGTATGGGCAGGAACAGCAACAGCACCCTCCAGTACCCCTGTGCCCCTACGGAGCAGCTATGGGCCGGAACAGCAACAGCACCTTCCAGCACACCTGTGCCCCTACAGAGCCGGTATGGGCTTGAACAGCAGCAGCAACCTCCAGCACCCCTGTGCCCCTACGGAACAGGTATGGGCAGGAACAGCACCAGCACCTTCCAGCACCCCTGTGCCCCTTCAGAGCAGGTATGGGCAGGAACAGCACCAGCAGCTTCCAGCACCCCTGTGCCCCTACAGAGCAGGTATGGGCAGGAACAGCACCAGCACCTTCCAACACCTCTGTGCCCCTTCAGAGCAGGTATGGGCAGGAACAGCATCATCAGCTTCCAGCACCCGTGTGCTCCTACAGAGCAGGTAAGCAGGTATGGGCAGGAACAGCAGCAGCACCTTCCAGCACCCCTGTGCCCCTTCAGAGCAGGTATGGGCAGGAACAGCAGCAGCACCCTCCAGTACCCCTGTGCCCCTTCAGAGCAGGTATGGGCAGGAACAGCAGCAGCACCTTCCAGCACCCCTGTGCCCTTTCAGAGCAGGTATGAGCAGGAACAGCACCAGCAGCTTCCAGCACCCATGTGCCCCTACAGAGCAGGTATGGGCAGGAACAGCAACAGCACCCTCCAGTATACCTGTGCCCCTACGTAGCAGCTATGGGCAGGAACGGCAGCAGCACCTTCCAGCAACCCTGTGCCCCTTCAGAGTAGGTATGGGCAGGAACCCCAGCAGCACCCTCCAGCACCCCTGTGCCCCCACAGAGCAGGTATGGGCCGGAACAGCAACAGCACCTTCCAGCACACCTGTGCCCCTACAGAGAAGGTATGGGCTTGAACAGCAGCAGCAACCTCCAGCACCCTTATGCCCCTACGGAACAGGTATGGGCAGGCACAGCACCAGCATCTTCCAGCACCCCTGTGCCCCTTCAGAGCAGGTATGGGCAGGAACACCACCAGCAGCTTCCAGCACCCCTGTGCCCCTACAGAGCAGGTATGGGCAGGAACAGCACCAGCACCTTCCAACACACCTGTGCCCCTTCAGAGCAGGTATGGGCAGGAACAGCATCATCAGCTTCCAGCACCCGTGTGCTCCTACAGAGCAGGTATGCAGGTATGGGCAGGAACAGCAGCAGCACCTTCCAGCACCCCTGTGCCCCTTCAGAGCAGGTATGGGCAGGAACAGGAGCAGCACCCTCCAGTACCCCTGTGCCCCTTCAGAGCAGGTATGGGCAGGGACAGCAGCAGCACCCTCCAGCACCCCTGTGCCGCTTCAGAGCAGGTATGGGCAGAAACAGCACCCGCACCTGCCAGCTCCCCTGTGCCCCTTCAGACCAGGTATGGGCAGGAACAGCAGCAGCACCCTCCAGCACCCCTGTGCCCCTTCAGAGCAGGTATGGGCAGGAACAGCAACAGCCCCCACCAGTACCCCCTGTGCCCCTACGGATCAGCTATGGGCAGGAACAGCACCAGCACCTTCCAGCACCCCTGTGCCCCCACAGATCAGGTATGGGCCGGAAACGCAACAGCACCTTCCAGCACACCTGTGCCCCTACCGAGCAGGTATGGGCTTGAACAGCAGCAACAACCTCCAGCACCCCTGTGCCCCTACGGAACAGGTATGGGCAGGAACAGCACAAGCACCTTCCAGCACCCCTGTGCACCTTCAGAGCAGGTATGGGCAGGAACAGCACCAGCAGCTTCCAGCACCCCTGTGCCCCTACAGAGCAGGTATGGGCAGGAACAGCGCCAGCACCTTCCAACACCCCTGTGCCCCTTCAGAGCAGGTATGGGCAGGAACAGCATCATCAGCTTCCAGCACCCCTGTGCCCCTTCAGAGCAGGCATGGGCAGGAACAGCAGCAGCACCCTCCAGTACTCCTGTGCCCCTTCAGAGCAGGTATGGGCAGGAACAGCAGCAGCACCTTCCAGCACGCCTGTGCCCTTTCAGAGCAGGTATGAGCAGGAACAGCACCAGCACCTTCCAGCACCCCTGTGCCCCTAAAGAGCAGGTATGGGCAGGAACAGCAACAGCACCCTCCAGTACCCCTGTGCCCCTACCGAGCAGCTATGGGCAGGAACAGCACCAGCAGCTTCCAGCACCCCTGTGCCCCTACAGAGCAGGTATGGGCAGGAACAGCACCAGCACCTTCCAACACCCCTGTGCCCCTTAAGAGCAGGTATGGGCAGGAACAGCATCATCAGCTTCCAGCACCCGTGTGCTCCTACAGAGCAGTTATGCAGGTATGGGCAGGAACAGCAGCAGCACCTTCCAGCACCCCTGTGCCCTTTCAGAGCAGGTATGGGCAGGAACAGCAGCAGCACCCTCCAGTACCCCTGTGCCCCTTCAGAGCAGGTATGGGCAGGAACAGCAGCAGCACCTTCCAGCACCCCTGTGCCCTTTCAGAGCAGTTATGAGCAGGAACAGCACCAGCAGCTTCCAGCACCCCTGTGCCCCTACAGAGCAGGTATGGGCAGGAACAGCAACAGCACCCTCCAGTACCCCTGTGCCCCTACGGAGCAGCTATGGGCAGGAACAGCACCAGCACCTTCCAGCAACCCTGTGCCCCTTCAGAGCAGGTATGGGCAGGAACAGCAGCAGCACCCTCCAGCACTCCTGGGCCCCTACTGAGCAGGTATGGGCAGGAAGAGCAGCAGCACCTTCCAGCACCCCTGTGCCCCTAAAGAGCATGTATGGGCAGGAACAGCAACAGCACACTCCAGTACCCCTGTGCCCCTACGGAGCAGCTATGGGCAGGAACAGCACCAGCACCTTCCAGCACCCCTGTGCCCCCACAGAGCAGGTATGGGCCGGAACAGCAACAGCACCTTCCAGCACACCTGTGCCCCTACAGAGCAGGTATGGGCTTGAACAGCAGCAGCAACCTCCAGCAGCCCTGTGCCCCTACAGAACAGGTATGGGCAGGAACAGGAGCAGCACTTTCCAGCACCCTTTTGCCACTACAGAGCAGGTATGAGCAGGAACAGGATCAGCACCCTCCAGTACCCCTGTGCCCCTACAGAGCAGGTATGGGCAGGAACAGCAGCAGCACCCTCCAGTACCCCTGTGCCCCTACAGAGCAGGTATGGGCAGGAACACGATCAGCACCTTCCAGCACCCCTGTCCCCCTACAGAGCAGATATGGGCAGGAACAGGATCAGCACCTTCCAGCACCCCTGTGCCCCTTCAGAGCAGGTATGAGCAGGAACAGCACCAGCAGCTTTCAGCACCCCTGTGCCCCTACAGAGCAGGTGTGGGCAGGAACAGCAGCAGCACCCTCCAGTACCCCTGTGCCCCTTCAGAGCAGGTATGGGCAGGAACAGCAGCAGCACCCTCCAGCACCCCTGTGCCGCTTCAGAGCAGGTATGGGCAGGAACAGCACCCGCACCTGCCAGCTCCCCTGTGCCCCTTCAGACCAGGTATGGGCAGGAACAGCAGCAGCACCCTCCAGCACCTCTGTGCCCCTTCAGAGCAGGTATGGGCAGGAACAGCAACAGCCCCCTCCAGTACCCCTGTTCCCCTACGGAGCAGCTATGGGCAGGAACAGCACCAGCACCTTCCAGCACCACTGTGCCCCCACAGAGCAGGTATGGGCCGGAACAGCAACAGCACCTTCCAGCACACCTGTGCCCCTACAGAGCAGGTATGGGCTTGAACAGCAGCAGCAACCTCCAGCACCCCTGTGCCCCTACGGAACAGGTATGGGCAGGAACAGCACCAGCACCTTCCAGCACCCCTCTGCCCCTTCAGAGCAGGGATGGGCAGGAACAGCACCAGCAGCTTCCAGCACCCCTGTGCCCCTACAGAGCAGGTATGGACAGGAACAGCACCAGCACCTTCCAACACCCCTGTGCCCCTTCAGAGCAGGTATGGGCAGGAACAGCATCATCAGCTTCCAGCAGCCGTGTGCTCCTACAGAGCAGGTATGCAGGTATGGGCAGGAACAGCAGCAGCACCTTCCAGCACCCCTGTGCCCCTTCAGAGCAGGTATGGGCAGGAACAGAAGCAGCACCCTCCAGTACCCCTGTGCCCCTTCAGAGCAGGTATGGGCAGGAACAGCAGCAGCACCTTCCAGCACCCCTGTGCCCTTTCAGAGCAGGTATGAGCAGGAACAGCACCAGCAGCTTCCAGCACCCCTGTGCCCCTACAGAGCAGGTATGGGCAGGAACAGCAACAGCACCCTCCAGTACCCCTGTGCCCCTACAGAGCAGGTATGGGCAGGAACAGCAGCAGCACCTTCCAGCAACCCTGTGCCCCTTCAGAGCAGGTATGGGCAGGAACAGCAGCAGCACCCTCCAGCACCCTTGGGCCCCTACTGAGCAGGTATGGGCAGGAAGAGCAGCAGCACCTTCCAGCACCCCTGTGCCCCTAAAGAGCAGGTATGGGCAGGCACAGAAACAGCACCCTCCAGTACCCCTGTGCCCCTACGGAGCAGCTATGGGCAGGAACAGCACCAGCACCTTCCAGCACCCCTGTGCCCCCACAGAGCAGGTATGGGCCGGAACAGCAACAGCACCTTCCAGCACACCTGTTCCCCTACAGAGCAGGTATGGGCTTGAACAGCAGCAGCAACCTCCAGCACCCCTGTGCCCCTACGGAACAGGTATGGGCAGGAACAGGAGCAGCACTTTCCAGCACCCTTGTGCCACTACAGAGCAGGTATGAGCAGGAACAGGATCAGCACCCTCCAGTACCCCGGTGCCCCTACAGAGCAGGTATGGGCAGGAACAGCAGCAGCACCTTCCAGCACCCCTGTGCCCCTTCAGAGCAGGTATGGGCAGGAACAGCAGCAGCACCTTCCAGCACCCCTGTCCCCCTACAGAGCAGGTATGGGCAGGAACAGGATCAGCACCTTCCAGCACCCCTGTGCCCCTTCAGAGCAGGTATGAGCAGGAACAGCACCAGCAGCTTCCAGCACCCCTGTGCCCCTACAGAGCAGGTATGGGCAGGAACAGCAGCAGCACCCTCCAGTACCCCTGTGCCCCTGCAGAGCATGTATGGGCAGAAACAGCACCCACACCTGCCAGCTCCCCTGTGTCCCTTCAGACCAGGTATGGGCAGGAACAGCAGCAGCACCCTCCAGCACCCCTGTGCCCCTTCAGAGCAGGTATGGGCAGGAACAGCACCCACACCGTCCAGCTCCATCCAGCCTTTCTTCCGTCCGTGAAGGCATCAGGGAGGACAGCAACAGTACCTTTCAGTCTGCCTATGTGTCAGCTGTGCAGGAAGGATGGCACCAGTACCTCCCACCACGCCGGTGACCCTTGGAAGGCGAACACCAGCATCATTCAGGAACTCTGGCCCTAGCAGCACAGGGATTTGGAAAGACTCACTCAGCATCAGTCATTATCTAGGCTGCTTGTTTCCCTGAGGTGCAGGTATATGGGGGGATAACACCAGCCCCATCCAGCCTGTCTGTGTCTCTGCGGTGCTAATATCTCATGAATGACATAAGCACCACCTAAAGGAAAGGTTCAAAGGTCACACAAAGCATGCACTGCCAAGTATGCCTTTGCCCTACTGTGCAGGTGCCTGACAGGAGATACGCCCATGTCCAGGTAACACCAGTCGCTGCCAGGCTGCCTTTCCCCTGCGGTGCAGGTATCTGACAGGAGAACATCCATGTCCAGATAACACCAGTCGCTTCCAGTCCGCCTTTGCCCCTGCAGTGCAGGGGTCTGGCATGAGAAGGTCATGTCCAGAAAACACCAGTCGCCTCCACTCTGCCCTTCCCCCTGCAGTGCAGGTGTCTGACAGGAGAACATCCATGTCCAGGTAACACCACTAGCTTCCAGTCCGCCTGTGTCCCTGCGGTGCATGTATGTGGATGGATTCATCAGCTCCTCCCGGCCTTCCTGTGTCCTTGCTGCACAGGCATGGTGGAGGCTTGCCGTGCTGCCAATGCCAGTGGAAGGATAACACCAGCACTCGTCTCCCTGCCTCAATCCCTGCAGTGCAGGTATCTGGCATGACAAGGCCCATGTCCAGATAACACCAGTCGCTTCCAGTCCGCCTTTCCCCCTGCAGTGCAGGGGTCTAACAGGAGAACATCCGTGTCCAGATTACACCAGTCGCTTCCAGTCCACCTTTCCCCCTGCAGTGCAGGGGTCTGGAAGACACTTAGACCGCTGTAATACTGATTAATAGCTGACCTTTTCTCTCGGAGATGAAGATTAGGGGGTAATTGCAGTGTCTGGGAGAAGGGCGTGCTTTGTCCCTGTTGGAAAATACGGCAGCAAGAATAGACTCACCAGCCTGTCTATAGGAAGGCCGGGTCGGGTGGGCGGGGGGCATAGACTCAGATCAGAATGCGACAAGGAGAGGAGGAAGGGTATTTGACTCTGTTCCACATCACTGCCAGTTCGGCTGATTGGGATGAAACCACCTTTGCTGAATTGGTTCGGGGGCGTTTGCTCTGAAAGGTTATAAATGAGGCATGTGTGGGTGGAGGTCAGGGTCAGTCTTGCAAAGTGGAGGCTGAAGGTTGCAAGAGCAGAAGAGGGAGACTTAGAAAATTACAGAAGCACTTAGTTGAGAAAGAGATTAAACGTAGAAGTCATTGAGGGTGAGGTAGACAATACAATTAGGATAGGCCGCCATTTTGTGACTACTGTGGGGGGGGGGCTGAATCATACTGTCCACCTCGCATGTCTGGCACACATATTACTATCTGTGTCAGTGATGAGGGAGTGGGGAGAAACTCTGAGAATCTGTTGAAGGCAGGTAGGAGATCAATGTAATTCAGGTGATATCTGAGTGACTGAACACAATTCTCGTGAAGGAGCTGTGTTCTATTAAAGGGTTTACAAATACCAACACACGCTGTGTCACATAAAGTAAGCCACACGGCTTCCAACAATGGGCTGTTTCTTTGTTTTCATTGTTTGGCAGAAGGAGAATGGGGAAAGGGTTTAAAAAAAATAAACGTTCACAAAGGTCTTTGCAAAGTAAGATGAACAATTTAAACAACTTCACGAATACGCCTAGGTGATGTTTTCTAAAAGAGAGTGCCGCGGCCATCCCCACTATTCTCCTAGTGAGATGTGGGTAGGTTTACAGGTCCCAACAGGGTTTTTCGTCTGAATGTGCTTTAATCTCCTTTCACAGCCATAAAACCGTTGGAAATATTGGGAGAGGTTCAGACAGCTTCGAGTTGATTCTTGGGGGGGGGGGGGAAAACATACACACAATACATTAAAAGGCTTCAGGAAGGGAGAGGAAGTTTAGGAGAAAGAAGGGGTTTTGTGTGAGGCTGGGTGGGAGTGTGTAGCAGGAGGCAACTAACTTCTGTGCATCTAGGAATTGTATCTAAGTATAACAGCACATTCAACTCTGCAGTAAGATATCTCAGTAGATTAATGCACCGGCTGGCTGCAGTGATCTACGTGTAACCTTCAGGTCTAAGGTTTTAATATGGTGAAGCAGAACTTCATCCTTCTGAAGTGGATCATACTAGTACAGTTAAACAAGGGAATTATAATATTGCATGTCATGCATGTCTGGGTCTGCTTCCCATCATTCAGAGGGCAACACTTTGAGTAGAGGTGTACAGTGTTATATAGGGAATTCCTAACACACCTGGACCCCTGAAAAGCCTGTGGTACTAGGGAAGATGCATTCTTACATTAGGGGTGCAAGACGTTTAACCCAGCTGAATTTGCTTCCCTGGGGAATGCAGAGAATATTTATTTGATAATCGTGGGAATCCTTGGCTTCAATTCAAGACACTAGTACCAGAATGGCTAGAAAGGCCGGGACAGTGTCAGTCCCATGTCAAGCATTGATGCCAGGGACTCTGCCGTTCCTTGAAGAAACACTACTTAGTCGGATTGCATTGCAATGTTATGAGCTCTGAGCCTGCAAAAAAGTGCACGATGCAGTCATGATCCTCGTTTCATAAGCTCTGTTAGCACAACTGGTGAGATGTGCTACTGTGTTTAAAGCCTCGAATCCCCCCCAAAAACCTATTCACGAAGTGTGTGAATAAGAAAGCCCACACATGTCTCAGGCACACTGGCCAAATTTCATGTTGCGTTACTTTGTGAATTTGGCACAAAGTGCACCTAAAAAGAAAAAGTCTTAAATGAGTTGTCATTTGCAAACAAAAAGTTACTCTGGGATTCTATAACTAGACAGGTGCAAGTCATTAGACACTTTGCTTTCCTCGATCCTTCCAGACAGGCACGGTCTGCCCCACGCCATTAACTCGATACTTTTAATGCTTTGAACATGTGCTGTCAACAAACGTGAGACCCTTTTCAACCCAGTCTTTTCAGCAACAATGAATCAGCATGAAACTCTCATGAGCTTAACATGAACCTGTCACCCGAATCTCTTATTAGACTGTCTGAACCAGTAACACCCGAATACAGCGAACATTGGGTGTGTCTGTATTCCGCCAAATGTATTCACTCAGGCCTAATCCTCAGCGTGTCATGGCATCTCGATCTTGCTGGTTTTACTATTATTGTAATGGGTTCTTTATAACGCGCTTAATACCCAGAGGTTTCTAAGCGTTGACATGAGCCTTTCGCAAAGCAATCAAAACGAACCTCTTTGTCTGATGTACTCTGTTTAAGCAACATACTATATTCTAAAAACTTGTGAACCTGTAAAATTAACAAGTTCTTTCATGGGCGGCTTCATTGTAACCCTCAAGGAAGGCTCCTTTAGCCATCTTACAGCGCCTTGATGCCCTTATGCTGCTAGCCCACTCTACAAATCCAAATAAATACATAAAATAAATAAATAAATAGGGATCACATCTGTGTTGCTCTGCGTCATGTTGCTTCCAAGAAGAGTGCTTTGCCCCTGAGCTATCCTCCCGAGACACTCGTCAGTATTGCACAAGATAACATAACAGATTATTTGGTTTAGCTCAATAAATTCTACTGTGCACCGTACACACGGCCTTGAAGATTAGGCTTTCCTGAGTGCCAGGATGTCAGGCAGGGAGTGATATGGTTACATTTTTGGATTGTCACTAACAAACTGGTGACTGCATCCTGTACCCGCTCAATCAATATTGTTGAACCCCAGACTTGATAGAATAAAGGCTTTCAAATCTAACAACTTATGATCAAAATAAAGGCAGCTTGTTTCTGAATTGAATAGATACAGATGAACCCACCTGATGCATAACAGTTGTATTTGTAGAGCGCATGTTCACCACCTGAGGGGTATCTTGGCGCTATTGACAGATAACAGAGGTGTATTGTTACCCAACTTAATGGTACTCATTTTAGGGAACGCAGAAGGATGAAGGGCTGAGTGGACCTGCTGGGATTCGAACCTGTGATCATCAGGTCAAGCACAAGCCCCTCTGGTGGAGGCATAAATCCACTGAGCAACAGACCTGGCTGTGTGTGTGTTATTTGCAAAGTAGGGAAGCTGATGTAGATGGTTACACAGAAGATATTATAGATGGTGATGTGACATTTAAGTTTTTCTAGATGGTGATTTGATCGTTGATGGTCATGCATGTGAAGGGGTGGGCATGTGTATGAAGTGTGATGTGGGTATTTCGATATGAGATATGGGTGTGGAAGGCAATGTGGAGAGTAATATGTAGTGCTCTGTGGCTGATCGTACAGATGGTGATGTGGGTGTGCAAGGTGATATGGGTGTGATTAAGATGTACTTCTTGAAATCGGATAGTGTGGCGATGTGGTTGGTGATGTTATTTCAGGTGGTGTAGATGTTGAGCTAGTTAGTGATGTGGTTGGTGATGTGGTTATTTCACGTGGTGTAAATGGTGAGATAGTGATGTGGTTATTTCAGGTTGGGTAGTTAGTGATGTGGTTGCTGATGTTATTTCAGGTGGCGTAGATGGTGAGGTAGTTGGTGATGTGGTTATTTCAGGTGGTGTAGATGGTGAGGTAGTTTGTGATGTGGTTGCTGATGTGGTTATTTCAGGTGTTGTAGATGGTGAGGTAGTTAGTGATGTGGTTGGAGGTGTGTTTTTCAGATGGTTGTATGTTCAATTTTTGTCAGTCATTTTTTCAAAGTTTGTTTTTGGCGATTTTTTTTCTCTGCAGAGGAAAAGGCATATTTCACCACCTAAAACAGAGCAGATCGACGCCCAGATAAAGGACTCAGCTGTTTCCTACTCATACCGACCATCCTGAGGGCTGAGCAAGCGTGCTACCGCCGGGCGAGACAGGAAACTTTCAGGATTGCTTTGGAAACCCCTCTGTGTTAACTGAGTCTAGAGCCTAACTTCCCAAAGGTCCCTAAAAGACCTGGATACTCTCAAACAGCCGACGGAAACGATACAAATACGGGTTCTGTGTCTTGGGAATGCCTGGGCAGGGGGCAGAGGCGTTGCTAGGGGGGGCTAAGGGGGTTATAGCCCCTGATCTTTTGGTTGTAGCCCCGGATAGAATCTCAGGAGCTAGCTAGCCCCCAGTCGCAACAGTTCCGACATCAGCGTAGCCCCGGGTCTTTTCCAGACCTAGCAACTCCCCTGACAGGGGGAGAGATAGTCCCCTCCGCTGCACCTTCACCTACACCCACTTCCTTTCCCCGCGCAGTCATGCCTCTGCCGCGCTTCCCTTCTGAATCCACCTGGATGGGATCACGCATTGAACACATGTTATGTTCCGCGGAGGGAACCCTCTTCCTGCGTGCCTCCCTGCGGCTCTTAAGAGTCTTCTGCAGCAAATGACACCGGGGACACCGGGCTCTGAAAACACGGACTGGAGCCTAAGAGACCCATAGGCTGCAGGTGAGGGGAAGACTAACTTCAGACCATCACATTGAGCTGAGACTAGAACCTGGCGGACAGGGCACCACTGACTGGGCTCTTCCTTAATCAGGGTCACTCTGAAGAGGTCACGTGAGGTCATGTGATTCTGAGCAATGGGCTCGCTCTGTGCACATCCAACCGTGAAGAAATGCTGCTGATTTGTGGGCTCGATTGGAACTTGTGTGGATGAAGAACGCTTATTTATATATTTATTGTTAATTCGATTTGGTTTAAAATAAACCGTGTACACAATACAATGAAGAAAATGGCATCAATTTGCAATTAATTACTCGCTCAATAATTTATCCTTAGGCAATATGAATGATGGCAGCTAGGGGAGAGACAATTGCTTTCCCATTATAATAAGTTTCTATTGATCTATAAAAGATTAAACTTTTCAGTCATAAACCAAATGACTAAGCTACATTACTCTCCTGTGCTTTAATTTAGGACCTTGAATACAACAGGTGCTCAATCGCCGCAGTCATGGTACTGTCATGACATAGTCTGCAGAAACAATCCAATCTGGATTTTGTACATTTTCTCCTAAAATGTTGTTAACAGGAAACACAGTAAAACACATTTTCATTACAAGAATCCCCTCCACTTTGTAGTCACCGATTTAGAGAGATCGCAAGCTTGTCTCTGATCTATTCAGGTTATATCTTGGAACAGCAACTTTTGTGTCACATAAATGCAGCTTCCACAGCTTCTGTGTTACCAGCAGTGGATGAGACGTTGATAATCCAAACCAAACATTGACTATGAGTTGTGTTTGAGGGTTTATTATCTGCCCTGATCTTGATTTCTGTAAACCAGCAACATTCCCAATGTATACCTTCAATTGGTTAATGATAAAAGCCCTCAAAGCTTATTCCAGATGCTCCATTCGACAATTTACAAGATTTCTGACCCATACTCTGAGCATGGAACCACTATGATTTCATAATAATATCTGACACGAAGCGTTAGCGTCCATGTAGTTATGGTTAAGTTGGTGTTTCCATAGGAAGAGCATTTTTTGGGTGGCTTATAACTTTGCTCCCTCTGGACGAATCCTCACCAAACTTTGCAAAAAAAAGTATATGGCCCACTCTGAAGTTTGGAGAGGTTTGGTCCAGGGGGAGCAATGTTATAGGGGGGGTCCCAAAACTTTTGTTTTTTCCCATAGACATAATGGGAAAAAACTTTGCGCACACCTACAGCCCAAACCGCTGGACGGATTTACACCAAATTTGCGGCAGGAGCGTCGCTTGGTCCCGAAAGCGTGCTTTTGCAAATTTGGTGTAAATCCGTCTAGTAGTTTTTTTTAAAATGACCAAAATGTAAGGCAAAACAATTAGTGATATCTCCGTTCGCTCTGCAGACGGACTTCCCGGTTCTCTCCGCAGACAGTGCCCTGATTGGCCGAGCGGCTTGCGTGATGTCTGGACATGCGACGTGTTCGCTGATTGGACGGCGTGGAGCGTGAAGCGCGTTAGATTTTCTGTGATGCCCGCCATCTTGCATTCGCGGACAACCGCGGACAGCGCGGTGAAACTTGGATTAAAAATTGTTTTGGTGTGTAAGAGTGTTTGGAGAGGGTGGGGGAGTATGAGATAGGATCAATGTTCTCTTTTTTTTATATGCTAGACACTTTTGTTGTGTTCGATTTGTCTGTGGACAACACGGCTGTTCTGAAAGGTTCTATATAAACTAAATGGTGGGGTGTTCTGAGGACGGAGTATGTGTCCGTTTTGTTTGCATGCAAGCTAAAATTGAGCTAAGAAAACTCACGGTGTCCTTAAATGTTCATACATAAACAAAATGGGGATGTCCTGAGGACGCTGTCCGTATTGTACTCTGGCAAGTTGAATGTGTTCCAAGAACACTTGCGGTGTCCTGAAATACTCTGTTTACTTACCATAATCTTCATTACTCCTAGTCCTACTCTTCCTCGTCACAGTACTGACGACTCTCCTCACCCTCCCTGCGGGGCAGGTCCCATGCTCCGGCTTGCTAATATGAAACTGAGTGATGTGGATGTGGGCGAAGAGTTATAGGAATTTAAAGAAATAGAAGAAGGTCCTGTGTCGGAGGCAGGGTCCTCATGAAGTAAGTACTGGGACGAGGAAGAGTGGACGTGGAGGTAATGTTGGCAATGAAACAAAATGGGGGTGTTCTGAGAACGCTGTTCGTATTGTTCGTTGTCAAGTTGAAAGAACCCACCTTATGTCCGTTGACATTACAATTTTCTATGGGTCTTACCCGACTTTTTGTCCACTAAACAAACGATAAATCAGGCTGCTGTGCGCCGACATTATGTGATAATCCTATCACTTGCCCCATCGACCTGGCTGACCTGCTTTTGCAACACTAAATCATATCTCCCGCCCCAAAGCCTGACATTATCAAAGCATTCATATTCCCTGTCTCTCTCATTGATGGTACAGGGTGCATAGCCAAACGCGCCCAGTCATCTCCAGTCCTACGCGACTTTACACAGAACCCGGAGAACAACACAGATCATCTCACAACACAGCGCGCAACAATTCGGAATATGAAAGTGTGATTTAAAAGCAAACAGCAAGATTGTACATTTCGTAAAGTACTTTTATTTGACATCAAATGTTTAGAGAATATTCAGCGATTTGCATTTGTCTTTGCTGTCGATCTGCAAAAGTTCATCTTGAGTCACGCGCTGTTCCTTTGCGGTACACAGGGTGTTGGTTTATGATAAAAGAAGCACTATGGTCGCACTGATAATCAGAAGGCTGTTCCAACAACGAGGCATTAGACCACCATAATGGTTGGTATGTTGCTTCTAGCCGCTAGTACCGTGTAAGGCCCAGTCGTCTCCAGTCCTACGCGACTTTACACAGAACCCGGAAAACAACACAGATCATCTCACAACACAGCGCGCCACAATTCGGAATATGAAACTGTGATTTAAAAGCAAGCAGCAAGATTGCACATTTCGTAAAGTACTTTTATTTGACATCCAATGTTTAGAGAATATTCAGCGATTTGCATTTGTGATGTCATCTTTGATGTCCTGGGTGTTAGTGTTAGCAGTGCACGGTGGCGCGAGTTATGGTTGCTTATCTTACCATAACTGCCGAATTTCAGGGGTTTTTTCGTTTTTACTTTGAACCATAACGTCCCTTTAACAACGTTTTTTCACAGAATTTCATAGGTTTTTAGTAGCGCAACTTAACCATAACGTCCCTTTAACAAAGTTTTTTTACTGAATATATATATATATATATGTATATATATATATATCACTACAAAAAACTTAGTTAAGGGGACGTTACTGTTAAGTTGCGCTACCAAAAACCCGGGCACTTCACTTAAAAAAAAACATTTCCCCCTCCCCATTATAGTTCAAATTAAAACTGAAAAACACCTGAAATTCGCCAGTTATGGTAAACTAAGCCACCAACCCTGCCACCACACCTGTGCACTGCTAACACTAACACCCAGACCATGAAAGATGTCATCTCAAATGTCATTGATGACATCACTGATGACCTTACATGTTTAGCCCCTTTGTTTTTGTTCTCTGCCCTACATATATATGACCATTCAGTAAAAAAACTTTGTTAAAGGGATGTTATACTTCACATTGATACCAAAAAACACTGCACATTCCCCAATTATGGTAAGCTAAGCAACCATAACTCGCACCTCCAACGTGCACTGCTAAGCCTAACACCCAGGACATGAAAGATGACATCACAGATGTCATTGATGACATCGCTGATGACATCACATGTGCATTTACTTTTCACGCTGCACCCCCACTAGTGATTGTCATTAGAATATTGCCCAAAAAATGTAACACATCATTGCAGAACTATCAACTGCCAAATAGTTCATTAAGCAATGCATTGCAAGCGCAAGTTTGCTAGTCTGCATTTGCTGTCCAGCAGACACCCATTTCTGTCACAGATGTGTTCAGGATGTCATCATGTGACCGCACCCACGCTGAGCGTGTGGACTAATTTGCACAGTTTGTGTGCTTCCGCAACAGTACAAAAGAACGTATACACACAAGGCAAATTATTGTACAGTATAAAAATATCAATTCATATGTCGCAGACAATAGCTTACCTGTGGACATGGTGTGTAAAATTTTTGGAATGCTCTTCAGTGATGAAGATGGTGATGAGGCGCATCCCTCCACCCCTATAAATGGCCACACCCCCAAGCACATCTTCATTGTGCTTCTGGCTATAGCAGATTGAGTTGTGCTGCCTTTATTGCTGTAGTGACCAATGGGAAAACTATTGGTTATGGCATCCATGGCTACTGTTGCTTCATTAGCCTCAGCAACACACCAAACCCTCCACCACCACCACCTCCCCAAGGGCCTGCAGATGGAAATACGAGTGAGCATGTAGAGATCGAGGAAGAGGAGGAAGAACAGAATGAGGTGGAGGAACTGCGCACTACAGGCACTCACCGGGAACAGTGGGTGCGGCGGTTGTTTTCTGTTTGTGGGAACGTACCTAAAGCACGTGTGAACCGGGTCAGGTGTAACCAGTGCCAGTTGGTGCTGAGTCACGGGAAACCTGGTGTGTACAGCTTTGGTACTACAACCATGAAGCGCCACCGAACTCGTTCCACAGTGCAGACGATCGCAAGGTGGTGCCATGTGAAGAACGTAGTAGATTAAGTTCCTCCACATCATCCTCCGTGTCCAATCCTCTCACCACAAGAGACACTCCTGTGGGAGAGCGCCTCCCTCCAGCTGCCTCACAAGCCATTCGAAATGCTATTGACCCTTTTCTTTCAAAGGTGACAATAGTGTGTATGTATTGTGAGGCAGTACTCTGCAGGGGGGAGAGTTTTTGATGTGCTTTTGAGGCTACGGTAACTGCTTCCTACCCAAGTAAAGATCACCCTATAACTTTCTCTCTCCACTTGCCCCTTCTTATCCCCGTGGTTGGTGTCCCTTCCTTACCCTCCTTTGCCCTCCTCTCCTAGTGTGTCCTGTGCCCAAAAGCAGGAAAATGGAAAACAATAAAAATATTTAAAAAATGGCTCTTTTCAGAGCTGCCTTTCTCAGTTTAACAGTAAGTGACCATTATAGGCCCCCGCGCATTTTTGAAAACATCTGTGGACAGTCGTAGGACACAGAAATGGAGGGTGCACGCAGAGTAAAACCAATGGACTTTACGCTGCGAGTAAGTGGTGGCTCTGAAAAGAGCCTTTGGTGGTGTTGTGTCTGCTTCAAAAACTGACCATTGGGAAAACGGAATGGCAAATAGGTTTGTGTGATTCCAAAAAAGGGCGCAATGCATTTTTGTACATTGTGAAGAAAAATTTGGTTGCCAGCATATGTGAGATGGATGCCATCTCGGCGAAAAATGAAAGATCTACGAAACAAAATGTTTTCATTGTTGAATGAGGACATGCCAACATCTCTTAGAAAAGCACAAACAGTCTTATTCACATTGTGTCTCGCTTTCTCTATTTGTGAACCATATTTGTCTTTGTGCAATACGGGAAAAAACTATGTGGCAATTGGGGAACATGTCCATGATCGGCGCAAGTCCTTCCTTCATTGCAAATTGCAAAGAAATTCCAGAGACGTGGCTTAAACTGTTTCCTCCGCAATGAATGATAAGTATATCAGGATGACGCTCTGTCAGTTAAGTAACACAGAGAGGTACCAAGTCCAGCCATTTCATTCCACGCATGCCATGCCAGTGCACTTCTGCAGGAGGCAATCCAAGATCTGTAGATAGACGGCAACTTTCTGCATGCACCTTCAACCAATGTATCCATGATTCTCCCAAAATTCAGATAATCTTTTTTTTCGAGCACACAGAGCCATAGCTGAGTGGTCTCCTGTCAGGGAGAGGACGGTGTCACTAAATCTCTCAGCTCAGAACACACCTACTGAACTGTATTGACCAATCCATAGCTGTGCTAATTCTCACTTGCGTGCGTCTCCACCCCAGAATCCCCATTGGTAATATGAGCTGCCTGCAAACTACCGCCATGTCCGTGGCAAGTACAGGATCAGAGCGTGACGACTGTACAGGTAAGTAATAATCCCATTTTCCCCTTGAAGGTGGGCTCTGAAAAGAGCTGTTTTTTTAAAATGTTTGGGCAGATGCCTTACAGACACCTGTTATTTTGTGATTTTTTACATTTTTTTGTTCTTACTTTCCTCCTACAACCATTACAGAACCTTCTCTAAAGCAAGCCGTACATTCCAAAAGAACATGGCATTTCCGAAAGAGGACAGTGCAACACCATCTGCTACAAAATAATCTGCATTACTGGGATCAATGTTGTTGTGGCTGCAGAAAAACATACCTGCTCGTAACATGAAAGCATGCATGCCGCGATTCATGTTATACCTCTGAATACTTTGATCTGGACAGAAAACAGAACTGTTGTCCCATTTTCCTCTAGGGAGTAAACCGGAAAAAATGACTTTCACAATTTGGAAAGATGTTCATGAGTGCTTGAACCAACTCTCTTAAATCTTCCAACAAAGTACGTGAACTCACGTACCCCAAATGGCCAGCACTGTAGTGCAAAAGTACCACATGAGGAGAAGTCATCGTACGCATTTGTCTGCAAACCTGCAGAATTGGCGCAACACTGCCATCAGCCTCAGCACTCGACACCACCTCCACTCCTCTCACATCGACATGGTGTGCCACATGCCTACTCTCGGCATAGTGCTGTAAGCCATGGACAAAAATATCTCCAAGCACCAAAAGCCTGACCCTCTCCACCTCTGCCATCTTCAGTATACGCACCGTCTTTCGACACAAAAGAGCAATGAGAACGTCTGATTGGCTAATGCCTACAGTCCCATTTCCATGCTGGATTTGCTGTAGAAACCCATATGTGACACGCCCTACCCGCGGACAAGCGTTGTCTACGTGTGGGCCATAACTCTTACCCAGTCCTTCTACCCTTTGCCCATCAGTCGCAAATCCAGTCTCTCATTGGACACACCTAAGCAGTCACACAACCATCCACCAATCAAATTAAACATCGCTAAATCTAACTCTGTCAGTAACATTGCACACTTTACTATCGATGACTCTGAATGGAAGCCGCATATCGTTGCAAAGCACCTACCTCACAAATGACTGTGCAAGTGTCACGGATTTCTACGTACACCTCCATGCATGCGCACATGCATGAGTATATAGTACAGGTATGCATATTTTAATCAGAGAAGATGTGCAACCCCTATGATTTCATTTAAACAAATTAATGCCGCTAAATCTGCATAGGCAATACATACCAACGCTTCCCATTTTAAGTGCTAGATGTTCGATTTTTCATTGGCAAACAGCACTACCTCTTATTGTCTCCCGCATAATTTATACATAGGTTACAGGCATGCCTATTTAGCGTGAAACTCGAGTTTACATTACAGAATATCTGAGTTGTGTATTGTGTACAGCCTGCAGTAATGCTACTTGCAATGCGATCGCATGGGAAATATAAGCGCTCCTGATTGCTGTGGTGACATCTCCCTCTGAGAGTCTCCCGATTTTTCACCATCGTACTTATAATTTGAAAGTAGAAAATGTTTCCCCATCTATTATAATGTGCTATCGCTTACAAACCTCTCTCCTATAGATAAAATAGCTTTAAAAAAACGGGGCATTTTCATAACCTTAAAATTGATCTAATTTCTGAAGGACTTGCAAGTAACATACTGCAAAAAACATACAAAGACAGCACATAATGAAGTGAAATGCACACATGCACAGTGTTGCAATACGAAAGGAGAATACTCTGACGAAAGATGCAAACTTAAGGTGTACAGTATCATCACTGCTTCAAACACACAAAGTGAATTTTTTTTTTTTTTCTCAATCGCAGTGAAGACTACTCTGCTGGGAAGCAACAGCATCTACACTGCAAATGACAAATCCGAAGAAACCTGGTCTTTTCGCAAAAAAAGTAAGTACAGTACTACCTTTATATTCTAACTATTCCTCATTGAGGGTTCGTGGGTTATTTGTTAACTTTGGGCACCAAAGCAAACACTGATTTCTGCACCATTCAACTCACAAATCTCCATTTTTTAAACAAAGAATAACAGGCAGAATGGCTCACAAATCCCTGTGTGTTTGGAACTCAAATAACATACGGAATCATTAGAATGTTAGTACTAGGAAAGAAATAGCTGTTTCAATTTTATGACATTTCGTTTACAAATAATGCTTCTCCTCACCACTAGTCCATGTTGTACTGTCATCTGAAGCACATTGTAGTGCTATATAAATAGAAAAATAGCCTTCCCAAATCATTTTAAGAGTCCAATGCACATTCACACAGCACGACAAACAGCTTCCCCTTCAAAATCATGCACGGATGCACACAACACACATACATTGTACAACAGACCAAAGCATGCCTTCTTTTTTTCAACAGACACTAAATAATGCCTACCAAAAATATATCCCTTTTATCAACAATTGAAAATAAATATTGTGTCTTAGTGTAATACACAAACATGTGGTTCATCAGGCAAATAAAATTATCAAATTTTAAATTCATAAAGATATACAGATTCATAAGTACATTTTCAAATGCATACACAACATTTATTCTAGAAGCATCTCTTAAAGTTTCTCTAGAAGATAGAAAATCAGATGTGGGATGTTTCTTATATAACTTCTTATCTTATCACAAGACGTTTCGGATTGAAGATTATTATTCAGGTGAGCTAAAATTGTCTTGCTATAATGACAAATTAAATTAAATATAACTCATCATCATTAACTTTATTCAGAAAATAAATATCCATTAAAGTACAATGTTTGCAATACAAAACATTAAATACAAAATGCACATTAATATCCACATCATCATTGATGTCATAAAATCATTATACACAGAGAATATGTACAATAATAAAAAACAATGTCACCTTGTGTAGATCCAAACCTGAGTATCTCATGTGCTGCCTGATACACAAAACAACGTGAACTCCTTTCCACAACTAACCTGTGACTCCAAAGAAAAATAGCTCCTTAGCCTGCCATGGTCGAGATGCGACCTAAAAACAAATGAAGGTCTACATTAGTCCAACCCAATCAAGATGCAAGTTCCCCAGTTGTGCAGAGTAGTTAATTGTGTGAAGCAATACAGCTGGCCAGCTGTGTACTGTGATTCGAGAGCCTATGGTGAGAAGTGGTTCTCAAATATACTGCCAACATGAATGCGGTGGTCAGTCAAAATCTCGAAAACAAAATCTCGAATGACAAAAAGCACGAAACAAAAATCTCAAAAAAAAAAATATTGAATTTTTTATTTATTTATTTATATATGTTTTTGGGGTCAGGTAAGTAAAAAAAAGGGGTAAAATAAAAAAAAAATGAAAAAAGGGGGTTGGGGGGAACCCCCCCATTTTGAAAAAAAACGCATTGAAAAAAAATTCGATATTTTTTTTTTCGGCCTTTTGTTTTCGAGATTTTTGTTTTCGAGATTTGTTTATTCGGTATTATCACTATGAACCCATGAATGCAGCAAAGGAGACAATAAAGTAAGACAAATCTTGAAACCTATTTGATATTAATCAAACAAGTTTCAATATATCTGGACCTGAAGAGAGGTATTCTCACCTATTAGAATTAATCCTGCGAACTGCAGGACAGGAGAAGCTGGAAAAAACACTTCTGTCATGCCTTCTTTTGAACAAGAGAAAGCATAAAAACATTATGCGGGATTCCGAGATGTGTACGAAATCCAGACTGAAATTTACATGCTCTTCCACTATTAACAGTGAGAGTCCGCTGCTCGGGAGTATGAGGATGAGTAGGGGTAGAATCGCCCACTCAGACTCACACTTGGACAATCAAAATAAAATGCAATCATAAAGGTGAAACAGGGACAGTTAATAGATGTACCTCTGTCACCTTTATTTGTAACATGGGCCAAATGGGCCAAAGGAAGACTATACTTTCAAGAGGGTTGTGAAGGTGAACTATTAGTGACCCAGGCAACACAGTATCACAGTCCAAATTACAGGGAATGTCCAATCAAGGTTCTATAAAAATATAAAAACTTGAATTAAACACATCATATCACATAGAACGAAAAGAGATTACTATGCAAACAACCACCCCAACGGAAAGAGAAAGGAGATGAAACAGTCGAGAAAGTAGCACTATGAGTGTAGCTTCACAGTTGGTAGGTAAGCCACTACCATAACATCTTTACCTTGTAGAAAACAGGAATGATCGTGACCTAACAAGAGTCAAGGGTCCAAGAGGACTAAAGGGGTAGTTCAGAGTGAACAGTATGTGCATTCAGTCCTTGGAGGACTGATGCAGTCAGGCCGGGTTCAAACGTCAATACGAGCTGATCATGTTCAGGTTGGGCACGTCGGATTTGGGTTATCTGTGTAGTAGAATGGCAGCACTTCAAAGATGCAAGTCGGGGCAGTCCCAGGAATGCTTCACAGTTGGCCATGCTGAATCTGGCATTAGCCACTGGGAGGGATCGATGAGTGACTGTCCAGCAGTTTGAGTCGGTGGGTAACGGTCATCAAATTGGTGTTCTTGGGTGCATCAATGTGTGATCAATGAGGTGTCAGTTCAAAGGGTAGCTGGGCTGAGCCACGGTGTAACCCCAGGTTAGAGTCGGCGAGGGTCCCGGCATTGAGCAGTCACTTCAGGACTACCAGGTGACAGGCTTAGGCTGGGAAGCGATGCTGTGTCAATCTGTTCGAAAGTCCAAGAAAATGATTGATTGGTGTGGGAGCACATCAACGAGACCCAGAGACTTCCCTCTTGTTCCTGGCTGTTCTCCCATTTTAGGACATTATGTTGGAGAGTGATTGTTACTGATCCACAGCAACGGTTGCTCGGAATTTTCCCTGGGAGTGGTAGGGGACAGATCTTCCTTCTGTCTTGGATGATTGCTTCTTTGCCTAAGGCGGAGTGCTAGGGAGAGTTCAACTCCCCCAAAGGATGTTCAGTGAGATATTCAGAGCTAATCTGCAACCTTAAAGGATTCGAGAGAAACTGAGCAAATCTGCTGAAGGTGTCGAAGGTTCCTGCTTTTAAGGGCAAGAGTCCTCTGGTGATTGGACTAAAGCAAACCTGCCTTAGTAGTCCAATCTCTGCTCCACGATGGTGTGGACATTGCCCTGTTTATGAACTACCCAAAGTACTTTGCTTCAGAGGAAGTGGAGGGGACAGGAAATAGAGAAAGGGACAGTGCGAATCAACATTGTGGAACCTTCTACCATTCACGAGAGCCCCCTGCCTATCATGAACCCCCTAATTCCCTTCTCCCTGAGAACAAAGGCCCTTAGAGATGCAGCAACCTGGTGTAAGGATACTCCTTTTGAATGAGTGTGCACCCTTTAGTTCCGGGCACAGGACAGCTGCCTGCCTGTGCATCTGCTGTGCGGCTGTCTTGAGTAGATGGCATTACAAGCCATCGCAAAGAGATCAAAGAGGAGT
This sequence comes from Ambystoma mexicanum, assembly GCF_040938575.1. Taxonomy (NCBI): domain Eukaryota; kingdom Metazoa; phylum Chordata; class Amphibia; order Caudata; family Ambystomatidae; genus Ambystoma; species Ambystoma mexicanum. The sequence continues at coordinate 1,513,719,588 of NC_090922.1, forward strand.
CGTGGCTCTCTGAGTTCTCATCCTACCATTTGGAAGGCTACGCTACACCCAGCTGACCAGAAGACTAAACACCTTCCATAGTGGAACTGGTTTGCAGGAGCTGACACATGTGCTATGTTAATTGGAATGTGAGGTTGGTGATCATAAGTACCACCATGCACTATGCCTACACGTAGGCATATCTTTTATTTAGAGTTTACGCTGCCATAAATCTGGTTACAATTGGGCATATCTTAAATGACAACTCTGCACTGCAGGGACTTGGCTCTCTCTGCATCTGTCAAGTGGGCATTTTATGACCTTCGAACCCTCTCTATGCCACTAGAAGAGCAGTGGCGTGGATTAGGTTATTGATGCAGCAGGGCATGTGTACAGTATTCTTTTGGCATGAGTCAACGGGAAAGTGCAATCTGGTTGGCAGATTACCCCTTTTTGAGACAGAATGTCCCTCGTCATTCCATGTGTTCATACACCTTTTTTTTTAAACAAGACTTTCAACCCCTGCCAGATGGCAATTGCTGACAGAGTCTCCAAATATCATCAGAGGAAGGAGACAGACATTGTGCTGCCAAAATCGAGGAGGCAATACTTCACTCATTACTGAGCTGTGTTCTATCCCTGGGAACTATGAAATATATTCTCCATGTGGTAGGAATAAGGTTAGACTAGATGATGTGTCTAATTAGAGTGGGCAAAATGCCTGCCCAAATTAGAGGGGCAGTTCGTAGTGGGACATTTAAGAGACCATCTGGGCCTGCGGCCCTAAAGGGCTGAATGAGATTTATAAAAACATTTTTTTAGAAATCAAGTTGTCATTTCACTGCTCTATAATATATCTGTTAAACCATCTAATCCTCAGTATAAGATATTGAGGCGTTATTAACTGAGGCGACGGGCCGACACTGTCAGTAACGGCCTGCTGCCGAAGTTAAGGGCCAGAGCAAAGCAAGGGTCCCTTAATGAGGGCGGCGGTGCCATTAACGACAGGGTCGGCCCACCACTGCGGTTAATATTACCATTAGCACCCATGTAATTTTATTATACGGGTGCTTATGGTTTTAAAAAAGAAAAGGAAAGAAAATGGAAAGCATTTTGACTGCACCAACAGGATGTCTTGCAGCTTTCTGTTGACAGGGACAAAATACTGCACCAATATGGCTGCTACGGAAATGGAAGGCCGGGCTCTATATGGAGCACCCTCTTCCATTTCCATGATGGCGTGTAGCTGAGGCAGAGTACTACACTCTGACAGAGCGTGACAGCTCATCAATGCTCGGAACGCGGGCTGTCCCTGGTGAATACAGCCACGTACCGAGCATTTTCATTGGTGAACAGTGACTTGCGGGTTGATAATATTTGGATTACAATATGACCCATCTTCCCTGTGATATTGTATCAATCTGAAAATTAGCCTGATTCACCATTTCCCAAATTAATTAGACTCCAGAAGCTAGGGAGTTGTTTTTGTGTGACTATTGACAACATTAGGTCACAGTCATTGTGCCCTAAAAGGTGTTTATAACTTATCATCTAATGTTTAATACTTTGCTGTAGCTCCTCTTATAGGCAGTTAGCATCAAGTGATCCTTTTTTATGAAGTAACCATAAACTGTGTCACAGTTCGCCTTTCTTGCTCTGAATTCTTTCATCAAGCTCATGGATCTGATGTAGAGATGTGGGGTTATTTTTCAAGTGACCATATTTTGATGAAACCAGCACCATATTATAAAGGAAATGGAAAACGTTTGAGGAAATTAAAAAAACTCAATTCTCTGACCTTTTGAGAGAGTGATATATCTCATTCTTTGATTGATTACATGTAGTCACTGTCGTAGGTCCCCATATTCGTCAGCTGGCTGCAGTGTGCTCTAGCACCTTGGAGTGTCTCTTGTGTTGGATGGAATTACCAATAAAGAGTTCAGGCCAACTCAGAAAATATGGCAAAATACTACCTTATCCTCAATTTAATAAAGTAGGGAAAATTGGCGAACAACAGACTGATGCTCGCACGCTCACACACACATTTGATTATACAGAGGTTATATACTCCAATATGCATCATCTATGACATCATCCTATGTGGCAAACTGCAAAACCTATTGAAGGGAAAGATTGGTTAAGGGAAAATATTTACCTATTATATACAGAGGGGTTAGTACTTTATGGTGGCCAGCCCCTTATCTGTAAGGCACGCCTCAATCTACTACTAAATATGTATAATACTGATTATAGCAGAGAAAATGGCAGCGGATTGATCTATGCAACCTTGTATAAAATGTTGCCCCATAGACCCTCTGATTGGTTGGCATTCTCACCAAACATTGGACTTTTTGCTCGTTGGAAGCACGTAAGCAAAATGAACGCCAGGTCCTTAGAGCAACTTCAGACTTCTCCCCACTTTTCCAATTAGTCCATCATCTCTCATCAGTCCGGCCATAAGCCATAGGTTCCCATGTGTAGATGACCTTGTAGTCGGCTCTTTGTTCTGGGAGGTTTGAGGAAGTGTAAGCACATCACTATCTTCATCTGAAGCTTAATGAATAGCCCTTGCTTTCGACTTCTGAATCACGTGTGCGGAAACTGCAAATGTGTCAATTTCAACCTCCTATTTACTGCTATTTGATTTACTTATACTGGGTGTTCTTGCTCCTTTTGTCCTCTTGAGACATGCTCACTCCTTTTTGTATGAGCCTTATCCGTTGTTATTTGTCCAATTCTTGCCTCTTGCAAATGTTTTTTTAAAATGTTTTATTCTAAGAGAAATGTGTCTCACATTCAGGGCTTTTTCATCTGCCTCCCTTTTTGCCTTGCAATTATTCCTTAAAATAGCACCCTTGATCCCAGGCCAACATAGACTCCTCTTCATTTTGCACAAAAACATATATATCTCCAACGTCTCCTGACTCTGCATCCTTGGTCTTTCTCTGAGGCAGCTGGATTGAGTCTTAACACAAGCCGACAGCCATCTTCCTATTATGGCCGCCCTTACCACATTATATTTTCCCCTAAAGCAAGCTTCTATAGGTCTCATCTACCTTGTGTTGCGGGGTATTTACACGTATTGGTCAACAGGTTACTTTATCTTCGTTGTATATATGATTACTTCATCATTTTGCACATGTTTCTTTTTTGTCACTGCAGTTACATTGTTACTCTTAAGAATGTACTTATTGTTTCAGTATGTCCTCATGTTTCTTCTTCATGACATCACTCTGCTCTTTTCATATTTCACAAAACACTTCATGATGTCCAACAGTGTCCGATGACATCCTTCCACTCTTTCAGTGCGAGGGTACATTTGGTTTGGTTGTCGTAGTGCATGTTGTCTCCCATACACTCGTTGCAGCACAGGCACAACACACAGGGTCCCACATATAGCTCTTCTCCTACTGTTCCAATAGGACAGAGGTGAGCGGGTGGGAGCTAGGAAAAATGCATCCACCTACTCCTCTGCAGCAGCATTAACTAACAGAGAATACAACACCTCTACTCTCTCATGTAGAGCAACCCCACACTCGAAAATGCACATGAGTGCAGTTATCTTCAGCCTAAGGCAACAATTAAACAAAGGCAAGGAAGTAAACACAGAATCAATCATTGACGATAAACAACATCTGTTCCAAGTGGCCCTCAAGCCCATGTCTCTCTTTACATTGCCATTCAATTCCATCAGGCCACAGCTAACCATTATATCAGCCCAATTACACTCTTATTACTCTGTGAGGAGTTTTGCTGTTAATAGTCCAAGAAAGATCCGAGGAAGGAATTTGGTCAATATCTGGAAAGGTCCAGAAAACAACCCTTTCTTTGCCTACGCCACAAGACCATGGAACCTCCTCCCCATCATCATCAGACTTGCCCCCACACTCCTACAATAGAGAAAAGAACTCAAGACCCACCTCTTCAAGGAGTCTCTCCTCAGCAACACCTAGTACATCCCTTAACCGCTCACACCACCAGACTGGCTAGACACCGCCTGCCCCTCTCCTCCCCACCACCCGGTAGAACTGTACCCCTCCTTGGTGCCCCTCTGTATCCCACCCCCAATGTATATCTGTTCTGTCGTTACCTCTGAAAAGTGCAACATTATGTATCTGTACTGTTTTATACCTCTGTAAAGCACTCTGTTGTTTCTCAAAGCTAGCTCTGTGCTTAATAATAATAATAATAATAATAATAATAATAATAATAATAATAATAATAATAATAATAATAATAATATTATTATTAATAATAGAAAAAACAACTGAGGTCACCTGCTATTATACCATAAACAGGAAGTCAAGATTTCAGTAAGAGAATCCAGAAAGTTATCATTAGTAGAACAACAGCGTTCGAAGATGATTTACTCTAAGCACATTATTTCCTAGAAAAAATGTGCACCAAATTCATGTCTACTTGCCGATAAAAGGCGACATGAGGTCGGCCTCGAGTGACCCTGTGAACAGCTACAAAAATACAATGAAGCCACCAAGAGATGGCTTCTCTATGAGCGACACACCCTGAAGAAGAATTACATGGAAACCCATAACATTTAAAGAGCCAGAGCAATTTCCTAGCAGGTGACTCTGGCTGTGGGTGTTCGCTGTCTGTATCACTAAGGACTTTGTCGGTAAGACCCACCCATCCAAGATTAGAAGAGAGACGGGAACCCAGATCACTCTGAGCCCCCTGTCTCCAACTTTGTTACATGTACAACTCTTATTTCCTGAACCACCTTCTCATTACACACCTATAACCTCCAATCTGATGTGTCCCCAGACTTCATGTATTGATCATCTTCCAACAACGTGTTAGTTACAGGCTCAAGTACCTATAGCTGACAATGTAGGAAAGCAGATTCCTTCGACACATCTATAAGGTACCACAGGTAAGCTTTATTCTAGTTACATCTTAAGGTGATACAGTGAACCACTGGGTCCCATCAACCAGGCTAGGCTTCTCCAACTGCTAACTCCTGGAACCTTCACAACAGTCAGTCTTGCATTCACACACGCACATTCTCTCAGGCACACCAGCATTCTCTCAGCATCGTCATGCATCTACATTCACTCCAAGCACAATACAACACATCTCCCTCCTTTACACTCAAACACAAATCCACGAAAGGGAAGACACAAGGAACACACTAACACAACACAGCATATTTTTATACGAGAGATGCAACTCAGAAAAGGCAGGGAGAGTCCCCACATCATACCCATATATGTAACACGGAAGGTGCACTCCTGCCTCTTCCTACAGTTGCTCAGCTTTCATTCACCACTCCTATAACCTTGTGGAACGTGAAAACCTCGATATTAACACAGGTTGGGGCGAGCTTGCACGATCACTAACTTTGTATGGATTCACTTCCTATTATACTATTGAAAGGCATGACCCCCCCTTATCTACACTGGTGGGAAACCTGCACTTCCCAACCTCTAACAATAATGGAAGGCATGACCCCCCCCCCTTACCTACCCTCATGGGACACATACGCTTCCTAATCACAAACAATGACGGAAGGCATGACCCCCCTTACCTAACCTGGTGGGACACATACAATTCCCAACCACTAACAATGACGGAAGGCAAGGCCCCCCTTAACTACCCTAGTGGACACCTACACTTTCCAACCACTAACAATAATGGAAGGCATGACCCCCCCTTACAATTCCCAACCACTAACAATGACGGAAGGCATGACCCCCCATTACCTACCCTGGTGGGACACCTACACTTCCTAACCACTAACAATGACGGAAGGCATGACCCCCCCTTACCTACCCTAGTGGGACACCTACACTTCCTAACCACTAACAATGACGGAAGGCATGACCCCCACTTACCTATCCTGGTGGGACACCTACACTTCCTAACCACTAACAATGACGGAAGGCATGACCCATCCTTACCTACCCTGGTGGGACACCTACACTTCCTAACCACTAACAATGACAGAAGGCATGACCCCCCCCCCCCCCCTTGCTTACCCTGGTGGGACACCTACACTTCCTAACCACTAACAATGATGGAAGGCATGACCCCCCTTACCTACCCTGGTGGGACACCTACACTTCCTAACCACTAACGATAATTGAAGGCATGACCCCCCTTACATACTCTGGTGGGACACCTACACTTCCTAACCACTAACAATGACGGAAGGCATGACCCCACTTACCTAACTTGGTGGGACACCTACACTTCCTTACCACTAACAATGACGGAAGGCATGAACCCCCTTACCTACCATGGTGGGACACCTACACTTACTAACCACTAACAATGACGGAAGGAATGAACCCCCTTACCTACCCTGGTGGGACACCTACACTTCCTAACCACTAACAATGACGGAAGGCATGAACCCCCTTACCTACCCTGGTGGGACACCTACACTTCCCAACCACTGACAATAATGGAAAGCATGATCCCCCTTACCTACCCTGGTGGGACACCTACACTTCCTAACCACTAACAATGACGGAAGGCATGACCCCCCCCCTTACCTACCCTGATGGGACACCTACACTTCCTAACCACTAACAATGATGGAAGGCATGACCCCCCCTTACTTACCCGGGTGGGACACCTACACTTCCTAGCCACTAACAATGATGGAAGGCATGTACCCCACTTGCCAACCCTGGTGGGACATCTACACTTCCTAACCACTAATAATGACGGAACGGCATGACCCCCCTTACCTACCCTGGTGGGATACCTACACTTCCCAACCACTAACAATGACGGAAGGCATGACCCCCGCTTACCTACCCTGGTGGGACACCTACACATCCCAACCACTAACAATGATGGAAGGCATGAACCCCCTTATCTACCCTGGTGGGACACCTACACTTCCTAACCACTAACAATGACGGAAGGCATGAACACCCTTACCTACCCTGGTGGGACACCTACACTTCCTAACCACTAACAATGACGGAAGGTATGATCCCCCTTACCTACCCTGGTGGGACACCTACACTTCCTAACCACTAACAATGATGGAAGGCATGACCCCCCCCTTACCTACCCTGGTGGGACACCTACACTTCCTAAGCACTAACAATGACGGAAGGCATGACCCCCCTTACCTACCCTGGTGGGACACCTACACTTCCTAACCACTAACAATGACGGAAGGCAAGACCCTCCCTCACCTACCCTGGTGGGACACCTACACTTCCTAACCACTAACAATGACGGAAGGCATGCCCCCCCTTACCTTCCCTGGCGGGACACCTACACTTCCTAACCACTAACAATGACGGAAGGCATGACCCCCCCTTACCTACCCTGGCGGGACACCTACACTTCCCAACCACTAACAATGACGGAAGGCATGACCTCCCCTTACCTACCCTGGCGGGACACCTACACTTCTTAACCACTAACAATGACGGAAGGCATGAACACCCTTACCTACGACACCTACACTTCCTAACTACTAACAATGACGGAAGGCATGACCCCCCTTACCTACCCTGGTGGGACACCTACACTTCCTAACCACTAACAATGATTGTAGGCATGACCCCCTATCTTCAACTTCACATGCAAACACAGCACAGAGTACAACTTCAGTTCCTTTCACCACGTCAGTACTAGACGCATATGAACTCTACACCGCCTTTTACATCGCATCTCTGAACATCCACAATGTGATGGCGACATTCTAGTTGCAATCCTAATAGTGATTGTTGCTTCACACAACCTAATACAGCAATTTTTTCAAATGTTGTCATGTCAGCTGCAGTCAAACACATCACTTCATATAACTTTAATAGTGGCCACCTATTAATGGCTAAAAGTCCATAGTTGTAAAACAACTTCTACACTTGCAAATTCGAGAAACATATTAGTCCCTATGAGTACACATACATCGCAATGACTGAGCCAGTGGTACTTGAGCGAACTCTCCGTAGCTGAAATGCTATGCCATAACCTGTTGAGTTAAACATCCATGTTGCTACGCCCCCTAAAATTCCATTGGGGCAGCACCTAAAAGACCATGATGTGGACAACTCTAACATAACTACAACTTCCTCAAAAGAGTTAGTCTAGCGCCCCCACGCTGATCACTCTAACTTCGTACACATGTATTCTCCTGCCTTATCAGCGTTATTACTTCCTCGGTTCATCTACATCCCAACGCGTGAAGTTTTACATTCAGATCTAAAAAAGTATGCACTGTTCACTATCTCCTTGTCTTCCCGCAGCTCTGCCGGAGACGTTCATTGGTCGTCCCTGTCACATCACATCACTTGTTCAGCTCTGACCAGAACGGGTGATATACAATGCTTATCACACAACCAACCCGCTTGTACTAACACTACAAGACAGTAGTTAGGCAGCCAGCTCTAAACCTACGGTGTTGTGTTTCCCTCTAACTAGACCATTTAAGGCCCATCTTGTCCTCCTTGCTGCACTCTTGACAATCGCTGTCGCAACGCCTTATCTACTCCCCTTCTCTCTCACCCGCTCTTTGCCGCTTAATTTCCCACTGTGTCATTCCTTCAAGCCTCACGAAACAGACTGTGCACAACTGAAATATTTCAAAAAGTGTTATCCGATCTACATTTTTGCAGGGCAGCGCACACCAATGCCGTAGGGTCCTTCACTTTAACCCTCGAGGGTTGTTGCAGGCATCTTGACACTGTGCTGCCCACATCATTGTGTCACGTTCATGTATTCGGCAAAACCTTCATACTTCGCACCACCCGGCTTTCCAACGCGCATATAGTATTACATCAGGTTATAGTATTAGCTACTATTCCGGAAACTGCTCAAGTCCTGGCTCTTCACTTCGTAATTAGAAGACCGCCCACAGGGACACACACACCGCTAAAACAACGATGAATGAAGACACAGATCCTGATTCCCACCAAGCAATTCAACTAAAAATATAATATAAGGAAGACACTCCACGACATACCGAACGACTAACTGAGAGACAACCATGATAGGAGGACATTAATGACTGAATACATAGGCAGACCAAGATGGAAGGACTAGGGCGATTCAACACAATAGATAGCAAGGGAATAGGGAGCATCCAACTCTTAGCTCCCACAACAGAGGGAGCCAATCCCTAGATACTACACCTACAGCTGGGAGCACGCCACACCATCACACACAACAGTCAGACGGCCAATAAAGGACATCAGCAATAACCCCACCCATACAAATACAATTTAAATGGACACAATGTACTAGAACCAGGATACAGACCGCACTAACCCAACTTTCAAATCTCTGCACAATGAACTCACCAGAAAATTCACACAACCATTTCTCGCCCAGCAAACCGCACGCACTTTACCACATTGCATCAACAACAAACAAACAACACATAGACAGCACCAACAGCACACAAGGTCTTTCCTGGCCCGCTACTCACACCAAGGTTTAGCGCAGAGTATATACCAAACTGAAGCTGCCAACAGAACACCACTTCTCCCACTCTCCTACTGCCCTCCACCCAACTAACGCTACCCACCCACCTACTTGTTTAAAGATCCGCCAGAGTGCCTGGGGACCAACTCCGTTGGTGACGGTGAGCTATATAAATACCTTTAACATTAATATTAACATTACCGCTCAGGTGCTTTCCTTAATAGCTATTCTGGGTTTCCTTCCGTATTCCTGTATTTAATTTATTGGCCCTTTTGATTGCCACTCGTTGTATGCCTGGTATTATCCCACAATGTCCGCTGAGGGGCACATACCAGCTACTTTAACAGTCACCTGACCTACGAGAAGACATACAGAGCCATCATGGTTGGTCAGAGGCACTTTCTCCTTGTGCAGTCCTGTTTCTGGTTTGGTTAGAACTTTGTCCTTTGGCCCTTTTTTCCCCAGGTCATGTCACGAGGCATCCCTACTCGCATCGGGGATGGGTTCTTGTGCCTGAGGAATGCATTGTTCTGCCCCTTTCTTAGCAGGGCACAGTCCCTATGAGCAGGCACCTTTCCCTTTTCTTAACAGGGCACACGGCAGCTCTCTCTCTTTCTATTATGGGAATATCCTGGCCTGCAGCTGCCCCATTATCTTCTGGTTGTTGGTACCTCTCTGTAACATGAGACTTCCCTTCTTTTCTCTGTTCGCCCTGGGTGATGAGACTTACTTGTGTGGTGGCAGTGGTTCCTTTCCTGCACCCCCCACAGCAGACTGGTCACGTTTAACTCTAAATTTCTTTGCACGCAGGTTCTTCTTTCTTCCTGAAAGACCGCCTCATCGCCAGTGTAGAAAAGCAGATTCCTTCATCACAGCTATAAGGTTCCACAGGTAAGCTTTATTCTAGTTACTTGTTAAGATGATACAGTGAACCACTGGGTCCCATCACCCAGAACACTTGCACCAGAATACCTGACTGTCAGGGTATGTCGCTATCATCCAACAAGAGATCTCTGTACGGGAGATAAATTGTTGATGTGCGTACCTCGGGCCAAACGATTATTTAAAGGGGACAGGAGGTTTTCCGTGTTTAGCCCCAAACTGTGGAATCAGATACCAGTGGAAAACAGGGCATGCCAGACCATGGAATTGTTTAGAAAGATGTTAAAAGCCTTCCTATTCAAATAAGCTAATCAGCTTCAGATCATATGTAGTGCTTACACATGTCATTCCTGTTGGATAGTTATCACATGTGCCCGAATGCAGTTAAGTCTATTTGTTGCGCGTAAGAAGTATTCAAAAACAAAATAAAAAATCAACCTTCACGACAGCATTCACACCCAAACATTCTCTCCGGCACATCAACGTTCTCTCAGAATCATCATGCACCTGCATACACCCCAAGCACAATACACCACACAATATGGAGAGAGATTGTACCCCATTGATAACAAGGTTTCTGGTTCTACAATAAGAATTTCATACACAATCTGAACAGACACAGACCATAAGACAAGATCAGTTCTTGAATCACCAATCAATGTGATTAAATAATAGTGTTTAGAATCAATGCTCCTTGGGTATGGACTAGCATACAACAGTGACAAATAATAAGACTAGTTTAAGACTATTGAAGTACCGGTATGCAAATGAAACTCCGAACCCAAAGACCTTATTGACCCAAAAGAATTACAATACATGTTTGACAAAATTGGGGTTTTCAATGTGTTCAAAATCACTGTCATTAGTTAATTTCTTGTCGGAGACTGGATGTTATCTACTCCCGATTTTCCAGATATTATTGATAACTAATCGTTAGAGATGTAGGTATCCTTTGGCGACTATGAAAATGTGCCTGTACCATACGCAGAATTGGTCGACAGATCAACTATGTTAGTATGTAGATCTTCTGTCGGAACAATGCCTGCCGCCGATTTAGCATCTGATGGTCTGGTCAAAAAGGTAAGTATTTCACTGCTCCAAACAGCAAAGTTGTTATCTTTCTTCAAATGTTTCTTTACTGCCAACTTCTTAAAGGTGCACAAGAGCGAACAAACATCAATTAAGTCTATTGCTTCTATCTTCAGCCTAAGACAGCAATCACTCAAAGGCAAGGGAGTAAACACATAATTATTGGCGGTAAACAGTCTTTGTGGCAAGTGCCCTTGAGGCAAAGTCTCCCTTTACATTACCATTTCATTTCATCGGCCCACAGTTACTCATTATATCAGCCCAATTACACTCCCGTGAATCCACCGGACTATTAATAGCCCTAGACAGATTCCAGGAAGATATCGGGTCAAAATTAGGGAAAAAGCAATTGAGATCACCGGTTACTATACCACAAACAGAACCATTGGTTTCACACCTGAAAGTCAAGATTTCAGTAAGAGTACCCACAAAGCCATCATTAGTAGAACTAACAGTATTCCAATATATATTGACTACAAGTAAATTATTTGCTAGAATTTAATTTTTTTACGTTCTCTTGATAGTATCACCACCAAAATGCCTGCCAATTACCATGCCAACATCCACGCCGGGCACCACATTTTCCATGGCGCTCTACCAGTGAACTCCGAGCATTTATCTGTTACCTGATGATCGCCCGGGTTAGGAAGAGAGAGTGAACTTAGACAATTCCTTGTGCTCCCTTTCTTCGATAAAGCCAGTTCTTTTAGAGTCTTGTTTTTTTCAGCCGAAGATGGTAAGTGCTGCATGTGTTTCTTTGTTTTGGAGACACCGAAAAGCCCAGACAGAAACACGTAAAGCTCATGTAATCACTTTTCCTCCCAATAGACTTGAGCCAGTTAACAATGGCTAGAAACAGTCATGAACACATATTGAACTGAAACCTTTAATGGTTCAGGCCACCTTATCAATGTTCTCTAACTTTAAGTTTTTCTAGTCAGGGCAGGGATGCACACTGTGCAATACAGCTGCAAGCCATTATAATATGATAGGTTATTTATGACGCGCTTAATTCCGATGGGTTTCTAAGCGCGGACCCGGGGATCGAACTTGTGGTGCTCCGCGTCGTCTTGCTTCCAAGTCGAGCACGTTTCCCCTGAGCTATCCTCCCAAGATATTGTATCTCTTGTCATCATTGAGGGCTGTTCCTGCTGTCAATCCCACCAAGCCATTGGGGTACTATTAACCACATGCTGGTGATCTAACTTACACGGTCTGGCGGCATTGAGGTGCTTTACTAGGCTGTGGAAAGTACTAAGAGGAACGGGGCAAGGAAGCTCTGGAGAAGAAGTCATGGGCGACCCCTGTTACGCTCTTATCCAACATCAATGGACCATTTGCATTCGTCTAAGTCACACATAATGAATAATCACAACATTTAAAAACAGATAATGTTTGACCATTGACCAAAAAGTTCTACTCATCCTCAAAACTCTGAGATGGAACCAATGGAGTCAACCGACTGCGGTTTTTGGTCTATCACTGAGTTCTGATTTGATCGATAACGCTGTTGATGCCGAGTGATATATTGCTGGTGCTTATCGTTACAATATTCTGCTGCAAAATGAGTGCAAGTAGATCATGCTAAGTAGTATCTCATTTCCTCCTATTGGTCATCATTGGAGTTTTAGATGCAGTTTGGGTGGACTTAGGATGAATGGTAAAAGCAAAGTTTAGCCTTAATGTTAGCAGAGTATCACCTGCATGCAGAGGGAGTGCAAATTGCTAATCAAAGAGAGGCTGTGCCAGAACTCAACACACATGTTACAAATGCCAGAGGAAAGATCTCCTCGGTACATCCCTCTCGAAAAGGTCATTAATGAGCACGCGATGACCTTTTGAGCTGGGTGAGTTTTCGAAAATTAAATATTGAAAGGATGAAGATTTTGCATGTAGTCTGTACATTAGACCAGCGATAGAGCTGTCAAATGCTCCTAGCGCAGAAAACCGTTCCCTTGTTTAGCAACACATCGGCAGACAGAAATAGCAGACTCTGTCCACTTTCTCCTGGCTCACAGGGCTAACCCTACTCTCCCTAACCCTATCTCCTTCCTGCTTAACATTCTTACTCCCTCACCCAAGACTTGCAACCTTGTGGAACTCTTTGCAACAAATCATCGTTGCCACTGCCTCTGCAATTCGTATCCACCTTCTCTACTTTCTAAACTTCTGCTCTTTTCACAGCCTCCACGCTACAAAGATTCTAAGGCCCAAACATGAGTACTGCTCAAACTTACTCCTTGACTTTCCGTTCTACTCCTTTTTCCCTCCAAAGTCCTCAACTTTTCTACCCGCACTGTCTAAAACCTACCCTGAAGATCTCCCACTTCATTGGGAGGATAGCTCAGGGGCAAAGTTGTCGCCTTGGCAGCAAGGGGACATGGAACAACACAGGTTCGATCCCAGAGTCTGTGCTTAGAAACATTTGAGTATTAATCACATTATAAATGAGCTATTATAATATACAATGTTAGTTTTATCCCCATGCACAACCACTCCCTTTGCAAGTTTCTTCTGCCAGCTGCAACACTATCAATGGTCTTTCTTCTCAGTACTCTCTGATTATATATGTGTCTACTCACTATCTTATTTGCTCCTCTGCACCTAACCACACTGACCCATTCATCTCCTATGCCTCCTCTCGCTTCTGCCCCTTTTCCTAACTCCTCGGCTCCATTGGAACCCACAGCCCTTCACAATCGTAGCAAGCCTGACTGTGGATCTCTTTAAAGAAAAATATAAACTTCACTCACTTGCTAAAGAATGAGCCACTCTACCCTCGCCCTTGTCCTCACCAGCAGACCTCATCACTCCCTCCTTTGATGCTTAGAATGTAATTGTGTACATTTCTATAGTAATCCTCTCTAGTTTGAAGCACTTGCCACCTTCGGTTAATATTTCCTTTCTAATTCAACAGTTTTTTATATATATTTTTCTTCTTTTTGTATTTGTCCCTGTTATTTGTCCCACTTTTGTACACCCTTATAAACTGGCTCACAACTTGTTCTCATCTTTGTGCTATTATAAAGGCACTCTGCGAGAATACCAGCTCTAAATATGTTACATTGACTTGTGATGTCATTTCTGACCAAATTTGACATCCCTGTTCTTCAAACAAATACAAATACAATGTATCATAGAGACAAGAGGATTGGTCTTAATGGCCGATACTCATAAAGATGTCCTGATTTTAATACCACAATCGTAGAAGAATCATAATTGACCATAAAGTGTATTGGAAATGGATCTCGTTCTTGAAGTCTCTGTGGGTTCCTGCAAATTGAGAGTAACAGCGTCGACACGAATATGTAATCTTCAATGCAATTACATCATTACTCTGGATCATTTTGTCTGTGATGATCAGGACTGTGTAACACTAGAGTATTTGATTTGTAATGATTATGATATCATTATACTAGAACATTTGCTCTGTAGCGACTAGGACAGGGTAACGCTGGTGTATTTGATTATGAATGCATTACACAAGAGCATTTGGTCTGTAATGAGACTGGAAGACATATGCTAGATATTTGGTCTGTAGTGATGAGGACCTGGTAATACTGGAATATTTGGTCTGTAAAGATCAGCACTTCAGTGGAATATTTGGTCTGTAATGACCAGGGCAGCATTAACAAGGAATATATGGTATTTAATGGCTACGGCAGCATTACCCAGGAATCACTGACTTGAAATGATCAGGAGATCATTACCCTGGTGTATTTGTTTGTTGTTTGTTTATTTATTTTGAATGTGCACCAAAACCCGGAGATAGGAGGGCGCAGCAGTAAGAAGATGCAAGGCTTTCAAGTTACAAATTTTACATGTTACAGAATAATGCACAGAAAAACAAATAAAAATAAATTTACAATCAACGTTGATATTACAATAAAAGTACAGGGCAGTGTAGCAGTGCTACAATGCAAGTTCATACTAAACAGGAAATATACCAACTATACAAGAAATATACAATTGGAGCTTTGACTAGTAATCTAAAACAACAATGTTACTAGGTGTGGAGGAGGTGTCTAGGGATTGTTGGCATTGATGTAGTTACTGTAGTTCTTTCTAAGGAGTAGGTAAGGTTGGTCTACACTCAACCTATAAGGCAGGGCATTCCACAGTTTAGCAGCCTTCACAGGAAAGCTATTAGCTCAAATCTTAGTTAGTCTGGACTATGGAACTACAAGGCAGTTGGTATTTGCCATTCTTGTCGGTCTGGTGGAGGTTCTTCTAGTTAGTTTGTCCAAAAGGTAGCTAGGGACAGCGTTATTAAGAGCTTTGTGCATCAAGGAGATCATTTTTAACTGTATTTTATTATCAGGGGATAGCCATTTATGTTGGCGTCTGGTGGAAGAGATATGTACTCTTTTATTTATGCCAAGCGCGGCTCTTAGGGCATTATTTTGTAAGGTTTGTAACCTCTGGGTGGTGGCTTTGCTAGTACCACTGTAAAGGGCATTACAGTAATCAAGTCTGGATAGAATTAGAGCTCTATCCAGAATCAAGCGGCTGTCATTGGAAAGGAAGGGTTTTCCCGCTCTTATTAACTTGCAGGTGCAGGCTGTGGTCGAGGCCAGAGATTTCCCCTGTTTGTCAAGGACATGGTTGAGACCAGGTAAAAGCCAAGGGTTTTTACTTCCTTGGATACATTTACGATGTTGCCGTCGATATTGAATGAGGCATATTCTTGTCCTAGTTTATTGATTTTAGAATGCGTGCCCAAGATTATTAACTCTGTCTCATCATCATTCAGGCATAAGCCATGTGTAGCCATCCATGCCTGAATGATGAGATATATCCTATTCACCAACTCCAGATCCCTACTATGATCCCCAGAAAGCGGGAGGAGAATCTGTGTATCATCTGCATAGTTAGTGTAGGTGATACCCAGAAGGTCCAAATCATCGAACGAGCGTTTGCGAAAATGTTATATAGGGGGTCATTCAGATGTTGAAGGTAAGTAACGGTCCTCACTGGCATGGTGCAAAAAGCGTGTCCGTGCAGTCATTAGTCCGCTAATAGAGGACTATTACGACTTCGCGGGCACAAGTTTTGCGCCATGCCGGTAAGGGCATTAGCGCCATGCTGATAAAGGCACGAAAAATGCCCTTAGCGGCATCATGCATAGCACAGATAGCACTACCGGCATGAACCAATGCAGCATTAGCGGAGACCGCTAATAGCGGTGACCGCTAATAACGGTCACCGTAAATAAGCAGAACCGGAAGTAGCTTCATTGCACAGGAACAGGAAGGAACATGGCGGCCATCTTTAAAAACACAATTCATTGCCATCCTCAGCACACAGGACCTGTGGGACTCTGCTGTTTGTCAGAATACCTTCTCTAAACACACCACAATGCCCAAGGCCCTTAAGAAGGGAACTGCCTGCCAGCGCAAGGAGCGATTCAATGAGGATGAGTTGGAGATGCTAGCCGGGACACTGCAGGAGCATGCTGGGATTGTCTTTACCAACAGCATGAAGAGGGAGGCCATCTAAAAAAAAAAAGAGATCTGGGCACTTGTGGCACAGAAAGTGAGCGCAGTTGGAATCACCCCACGCACCACAAAAGACTGCCATAAGCGCTGGGACGACTTGCGACTCAGAGTAAGAAACATACTCTCCGTCAACAGGAGCCAGGCAATAGCAAGAGGAGGGGGTCCCAGCTCACCCATCAAGCTGACCCCATGGGAGGACATCTGCGCCATTATGATTGGAATGGAGGGGATAGAAGGTGTCGGCGAGATGGAGTGTGGCGCCACAACATCGGCCGATGGAGGTGAGTGTCCTAAGAAAACACTGTAATGCAGAGTCTGATGAAAGTCAACCAATATGTCAGTCCAAAGAGGCAAGCCATGGTCCAACACACAAACACTCCCAGCAAAGTAGGCGCAGCAAGGCAATGTTGTGCCTGACACATACCACACAAAGATGTAAATGCCATAAATCACACAGCATGCAGGCCCCAACAAATATGCATGTCAGATAGAATAGCTCTTGGCCAACATGAGTGACTCCGATGTATTCCTGCATAACCCACCCATGTATCAAACAACGTGATCCTCCAAACTCAAATGCCTATTACCCTCAATTGTGTGGATGATCAATTGTCCCAATGTATGTATGATGCCTATCAAAACATCACTCATGTCGTCTCTCTCTTTGACCCCACAGGCTCTGACCATGAGAGCGATGGGCGGGACACAACCCCCACAAAGACCACACCCCGGAAGATGTCCCAGGATGACGCCAACCGCCCTTCGACCTCGAAGGGACAACCCAGGGGCCGCCGTGCACCACCAGGCAAGACACCCCAGGTTGCCAGTACACCGGTGCCGCCAAGGGCCGTAGAGGGCGAAGCACCAACAATCATTGCCCAGCCTGAGTAATCAACCGAGGCACCACACTCTGAGGAGTCAAGTTTGTCTGGGGAGGTGGCAGCCGCAGCACCCCAGACTGTGGAGGACTCACAGGATGAGGTATGGGTGGCCGTTGAGGACAATGCATCAGAACTGCCCTGCATGCCCAGTCCACCGGCATCCCCCCAAATATCATCCCTTGAAACAGACAACACCACAACCCCGGAGCAGTCTGGGCAGGAGAAAATGGAAGCCACTTCAGTCCCATAGTGCTGAGTATTCAGGCTGAGCAGGCTGAGCAGGACAGCCAGGAACCATCCACCTCCACAGGTGCACCCGCAGGGCCGCAGTGTGCAGAACAGCTGACTGCCCTTGTGCGGCAGTTTGTTGATGACAACACACAGGCTAGGCAGGAGTGGCGGGTAAACATCGCCTCTCTAGGCTGGACCATATCTGAGAACACTGCCTCCATGGGCAAAATATTTGCCAAAAACACTAGCCGCCTCTGCGAGCTCTCCGGCCAGACATGCCACCACCTGGTCCAGGGAGTGCGAATTGATAGTCTGGGTAGCCTCATGTAGGCATTGGAGTCTTGATGGGACATTGTGGGGGAGTTGTGGGGGGAGGGGGAGGTGGGTGATGGTGTGTGGGGGAGTTGTGGGGAGAGGGGGGTGAGGGTGTGTGGGGGAGTTGTGGGGGGATGGGGAGGAGGGTGAGGGTGGTGGAGGGTTATTGCACTATTGTTATCATTGTTATATTTAATACACCTGTTGTGTCAAAAGCAAGATCTGAGTGGACATTCATCATTGCGCATGTGTCATTTTTTTATATACAGTGCATAGTGTGCATGTACCCACACACCCAGTGGCCTCTGTCAGAATATCATGTCACCCTCTGCAGCCATGTCTGTCAGAAATATTGTGCAATCACTGACTGACGCACAGCACGTCCCTCCTGTGCATCGGCACCGCAATGATGTGCAGCCACTACTTCTTCATCCCCTTCATCATCACCAGGTGGTAGCAGTTCAATGTCAGGGGTCAGGGGTACGTTGCGTCGGATAAACATGTTGTGCAGCATAACACATGCCATGATGGTCTTGGCCACCTTCTCATGCCTGTAGAGGAGTGCCCCTCCTGACGGCCTAAGGCAGCAAAACCATGCCTTTAACAGGCCAATGGTCTGCTCAATGACCACACGGGTAAGGGTGTGGGATCGATTGTAGTCCTCCTCGTGCCTGTTCTGTGTGTTTCAGACAGGGGTGATGAGCCACGCCATCAACGGATAGCCACTATCACCTGCATGGGAGGCATAATAAGCTATATGTCAGTCGATTGATGATGGACAGCTGTACTAGTCGCACATGTTGGCAGATTATCTTTGGTCACATGCACATGTCCCTGGTTGTATGCACGCCATTTTTAGGCCCTCCATGTGTCCTGTGCCATGGAATAATGGTTTGGGTTGCATCTTCAAGATGATACACTGTGTGCTCTGCCGTATTGTAGCTCATGCATTGTGTACGCAAACAGCTGTGTTTGTGAAAATTTAGTGATGTGCTGTGTTCTGTAAGATTTTCTGATGGGGAGCGTTGACAGTAGGCTCTGCAATGTTAGCCATTCTGCACTGATTTTTCCCATGGTGACATGCAGCATTCCTGTGGTTGATCCTGGATATCGGGCAGAACAATGTGTGATGATCTTGCTTGCGTCGCCTTCCATCTGCACCTGTTTGTAGTGGTATAGTTTGCGATTGCAGTAAACCACCTCCATGGCATGGAGGCCAACTTTTGTTTCAAGAATCTCCTGGAGAGTCTGTGGTAGGGATATGTATTCGGTTGTGTGCTTGAGGAGGGCATCCAGCACTTGCTTCAGGATGCAAGTGAATGAGGGTGGTGATATGCCATGCATGTACCACACTGTGTGATGGTAGGTGGCTGTGGAAAGGAAGTGGAGCACCAACACTACCTTCAGTAGAGGGGGGATGGCGGTGCTTATTTCAATGAGGATGACAATTATGTATCATGTCCACAATGGTGTTGATGGTGTCCCGGTCCAGACGATACAGGGTGTGGTTGTGCTGCGAGGTTGGGTTGGAGGGACTGGCTCTGATGTTTGGGATTGGGGGCTGCATGCGTGGTTACGCTGGCTGCACTGGTGGGGCATGCTGGGCCTGTCTCACCATCCTTCTCCTGCTGCGTCACCCTGTGGTGCCTGCTGTTGGTGTTGGTGTTGTTGCTGGTGTTGCAATGCATGCATGTCCTCCAGCAAAGTGTTGATGCTACTGTTGGATTGATCTTGGTGTGGAAAGGGGTGTGAGGTGTGGGTGTGCTCCTTTTGGTGAGGCCCAGACTACATTGCCTCTACCTGTGCTGATGGTGTGCACCTGTGGCAGTTGGGAACACTGCGCATGGCATTTTACGGTTGGCCAGAGATGCCAGTATTTACGGCATGCCAGAAACCACTTTTAACACCTTCATGATGCCGGTATTTGCTTGACTCATTCACGTGTGATCTCCTCCAGTTTACAGAATGCCGCTATTGCCGGTATGATGGCCCAAGTGCCCGCGCCCATTCCGCTATTAGAGGCACCGTTATTTACGATGTCGCTAATAGCGGTTTGGCTGGTCGGAATAGCCCAGAGCAGTAAGCTATGCCGGTAATCCTTTACCCACATTGTTTATCCCTTACCTCCAATCTCGGAATGACCCGCATAGAGTGGGAGAGACACAGGAGCCCTGAGGGACACCACAAAGGATAGGTGTGGGATCCGCTGCTGCCGAAGGGGAGAACACTCTCATAGTTCTATCACTCATGAAGGATTCAATCCACCTGATGGCCTCAGAAGAGAAGTGAGCTGCTGAGTCCAGATGTTTGCAGAGGACTTTATGGTCCATGAGATCAAATGCAGCTGATAGATCGAGTAAGAAGAAAAGTGCTGTCTGCCCCTTATCTCTCAGCTCGTCAATTTGGGTTTTTAAGTCAATTAAAGCAGTTTCCGTCCCATGCAGCGGATGGAAGCCAGATTGTCCAGCTCCTAGGAGCTTGTGTAGTTCCAGGTGCCTTTGAATATGGGTATAAGCTACTTTGTCCAGTATTTTAAGTAAAAATAGTACCGTAGTAATAGGACAGTAATTGGTGGGGATGAGAGGATCCAGTGTCTGCTTTTTCAGTAGTGGGAGCACCCAGGATTGTTTTAGATTGGCAGGAATAATACCAGATAAGAAAGAGGCATTGATCAATTTGGAGATGAAAGGTGAAAGATCTCTAGCAACATCTTTTATAATCTGTGCTGGGCAGATGTCACCTTTACAATTTGAAGGTTCAAGAGATAGGATGATTTTTTCTACCTCTAAGGTAGACATTTTAGAGAAGCAAATGTATTAGTTTGGCTAGTAGGTGTATCACTAGATGGTGAGATTTTGGATAGGTGCTGTGAGTTGAGAGTTGAGAGTATCTTTTTTTTGTTGTATTTTATTTTGGAGTGTATCTATTTTGTTTGCTAGCGCATGTTGGATGTCCGCACACTAGGTCTTGTCCTTGGTGGACATATCGGGTGTCTCCAATTCCTTCAGTATGGAGAAGAGTTCTTTCATGCTTGAATTAGAATTGGCAATACGTTCATTGTAGGAATTCCGTTTGGTTAGGCAAACTTCACTTTTATATGGCAGGGAGATGGAGGTTAGGTTAGCTTTATTCTCATTGGAAGGACATTGTATGCAGGCGGTAGCACATTTTCTTTTCAAAAGGCGTAGATTCTTTAGTTCAGGCGTAAACCATTTGTTTAGGTGGGCTTTGGGTTTACTTGTTCTGAGTTTAAGTGGGGCTATTTTATCCATTGTAGCAAGTATGATTTTATTGTATTCATGGACCAATGTACTAGGGTCCAAGTTGTCTGGCAATGCATTTAGGGTAGGAAGGATAGCAGGGACCACTTTGTCCGCTATAATGTTCTTTTTATTTCTGGTTAAACATGGTGGCGCCATTGGCGGGCCATAGGTGTGTGTCTGGTAGTTACAACATTAAAAGACACAAGTGAATAGTCTGTCCAGGATTGAGGCAAGATGGAGGAAATGGCTATTGTGCAGTTGTGCTCGGCTACCAAGTCTAATATTCTTCCCTTCATATGGGTAGGATTATTGAATTTTTGAGTCAATCCTAGTGTGTTGATGGTGTTGGCTATGTCCGTGGCATACTTGTCCACTGGATCATTATAACCTAGATTGAAATCACCTAGCAGCAGTAGTTGGGAGGTAGTTTTCACGTTATTGGATAAAATATTGTGCAAGTCCTCCTCAAAAGTCCCAAGACGACTAGGTGGTCTAGATATTAGATGAATAGTAAGTGTTTAGGAATTGTGTATCGGAAGTTTAGCAGTGAGGATTTCACATGATTGCAAGGTATAAGAGGGGATTAGTCTCGATATAATGGTGATTCCACCGCCTCTGGTACCATCTCGGTCTTGCCTGGAAATTGTGTAACCGTCAGGGATAGCTAACATGAGCGACGGTCCTGCAGCATTATGTAACCAAGTCTCTGTTATCACGAGGAAGTCCAAATTGCCTTCAATAATTAGGTTGGCGATGTCTAGAGCATGGGCAACAAGCGATCTCACGTTGAGGAGTGCTCCTTAGAAGGAGTGAACCTCCGTAACAATTTTAACCTGGCCAAGGATGGATGTATTAGTGACCTTAGGCTTGGACTTATGTCTTGATGATTGGAAGGCGTTCAAGGCAGGAACTGGTAGGGAGGAAGGGCTCTTATTATGGTTAGGTTTCATTCTCTGTAGACAGTTTGTCTTCAGGTTGGTTGGTGGAAGTAATCTAGTAAGTGGCTCATACAATTTAGGGAGCCTGGCCCTGAGTTTGGAGTTTCTGTTGGTTGTAGTGCAAGGGAGTGAGGCATATGCGCCCCGCCCTATATTAATAATAATTTGGCACTTATATAACGCTACGAACCCTCAGGTATCTGAGCGCTGCTTATTATTACCCACGGTGTGTAGTGCTCATTTATCGACCTCTGAAAGATGAAAGGCTGAGTTTGTCCTTGACGGGATTCGAACCTGCGTTAGAAGGCTCTGCACGGATATCAAAGCGAGCGCTCTACTCGCTGTGCCACTTGACCGGCTTGGTCATATTACCAGGGTATTTTGAACGGGTGGTGCCAGGTCATTGGTAACTATATTAGGCAGGCAGTGTGAGATATGTTCTGTCTCTAGTGGGGGCAACATGATGTATAATTCCTGACTATTGGTATCACTCGCCAGGAATGTGATGTCGGCCATTATAGAGTAAATAATGATAAAGCTCATCAGTATAGCAGCTCGGTGAGGCACGTTATATTATACTTGAGATGGGGGACACTGCGGAGTCCTCATATACGCAGTCTTCAGATAAATTCGTATATGGGTACACGCAGTGGATAAATTGCAGTAAGACAGTCGGTAAGTTGGGCATTTATGTATGCAAATAGAGGCATGAATACACCACACACAGGCGGTTGCGGCTTTGTAACAGTGCATAGATTCAAAAGTCCATACGTGAGCTAAATCTCCTGGCAATATCAATGTACAATGGGTACAGTTAGGTAGTGGCACCTAGATTCGGCATCTAGCTATACACCGTTTTTAAGCAATAGTACAGTGGTCGGTGGGCTCAGAAAATATAACAGACAGACAGACCTTAGATATAGGCTGGAGGGGCTAGTCAGAATGCAGCTGGTGCTGGCCAAGGAGGTAGCACTATCAGTTCAATAATACAGCCGCGGTCGGCCATCTTTGACGGGGGTCTGCCACTCGATTTTGGTGTGGTTTACTGCGATCACAGCGCTGCAGGCACAGAACTTTTTAATGTGCGCAGTTGCTAATGAAGGCGGGATGCTGCGATGAAATTAGTAGCATTCTGCTACTATGGTGAACCTGGATAGGGAGCTCTCTAGAGGGAGATGCTGCCCTACCTTGGATAATCATGCTTAGGCAACGAAGGCAGGGGTGCAGGCCACTGCTCCAGCAGTGATAGCTCCCAATAATTGTGATCGGGGATATCCAGCACTGTGCACTACCAGTGCGCTATCAGGAGCTAACAGGGCCTTTTCTCTGGCCTTCTCCCGCAGCCGGCTTCTACCTGCCAGTGCTGGGGGTGTGCACAAGAGCTGGGAGGTTGCCTGGCAACCAGAAGTGGCCTCGCTTCAGTGCCGCGATGCGCCCTCCATTTTGGAAAAGCTGGCGCTCGCTTTCAACAAGGCAAGTTGGTTAAATATATATCGATTCTCGCAGTAGGGTCGGGCTAAAATGATCTTACTTGCGAGGTGGATCAACGGAAAGTATGGCGTTGAAGTATGGCAAGGGCATCAGCCGCGGGACTTCGAGTGTCGACGTGGTGGGGGCCATTCAGATCAGCTGGCGTTGATGCTGTGAGGGAGACGGGCTCCTGCCCTCTCACCGATCACAAGTGAACATGCAATTTGATCTACAATTATCAGAACAGGGCTACAATAGAATATTAGATATGTCATTTTTACTGCAGCATAACCCTAGAATGTCTGCCCTACAATTATCAGGTACCGTTTTATACTTGAATACTAGCTCTGTAATAATTAGGAAAGCATTTGTCAGGGTTGTTTGGTTTGTAATGATTAGGAAAGCATTAGTCAGGGTCAATTGGTCTGTGATGATCAGAACAGCATAAGTCACGCTCACTAGGTCTGCAGGCTCGGATCGGCCTATAGTGCAATAGGCCCATGGTTGAACCAAAAACCCAAAATGCTTGTGTGGGACAGTTTTTTGGGTCAAAGTGGGGCATTTCTTTGGACACTGTGCGCCAGTTTGATGAGTTACTTCATTATGCGGCTAATAGTTTTGACCAGTCTTACTGAATAAATATTCTTTAAAATGTACAATCTGCATCACATTTTATCAAAAACCTCCCCTATAGGTACTATTCAAACAGCATCACAAAAGGAATGAATTCCCATTTGCAACTGTGGGACACTTTTTTGTTGCTCCCAGAGACAATGTTATTGCCCAGTCCGACCCTGAGGGTCTGTGATGATAAGGACCGCATGGCGATGGAATATTTGGTCTGTAATGACCAAGGCAGAAATACACTGGAATGTGTGGTATGAATTACAAGGACAGCATTACTGAGGAAAATATGCTATGTAATGCTCAGACCAGCATTACCGTGGAATATTTCATCTGTAATGGTTGTAACAGCATTAACTTAGAATATCTATTAATTTGTGGTCAGAAAAGCACTGCTCAAGTATGTGTGGTCATCACTTTGCAGGAAATGACCATACCACGGGAAGTATTAAAAATAAGATATCACCTGAGAAAACCTTATCAAATGTAATCCCAAAGAAGGAATATGAGAACGAGTGAAGGAGGAGGCAGTGATGTCACAATAGTCAAGCTTGACACGCTGAGAATACTGGCTTAAGAGAACACATTGCCTGTTACCTGATCTGCTAGAGGACACTATTTTTCAGTGCCATCTGCCCTAGCCCCTGCAGGACATGTCCGTGAGCACGTGCCATTACGCGCAGCTCATGCCCGCTCCCAGATCGGGCTTCAACAACTTCGGCCTACTGTTCAACGAGGTTACAGGTCAGCCCATAAGGTCACGCTACCTCAGCCCTACCTCATGTGCTTTGTGTCCCTTGGCACACCAACGCTACCTAGAGTCAGGCTCCCAGTAAACTCACGCTAAGAGACACTGCAGCTCTCCGGACCCACACACATCTGCCTGTGGCCCCAATGCCTCTGCACACGCATCCACTGAACACCTAGACGTCACAGTCACCCTTGTCCTGACGAAGGCCCCTACAAGTACATGGCTATATTATAGCCCCTACAAAAGGCCGAAACACTGTGGTGAAGACATGAATTACAGTACTTCTAATGGTTTCACTGTATATAATTGTTGTTCATTGTATGTACCAATTGTATTTGTTTACGTGATATGACCCCTGTCGTGTTTGACATCGACAATAGAATTTGTGCCATATTGACTTTATGTACTTTTATGCAAGGAATCTAATATGCTGTTGTCTGTGTTGCAATCTATATTGCTTTATTTGTTGAATCTGGTGTTCTGCATTATACACAACCAGTAACTATGCATATATGTTTCAAACCATAAAAGAAAAGTATTTCAACAATTAAGGTGTGGTACTTACACATTCTGTGATCTGATAATGAGTGATAAGGGGGCATGCTGGTTCTACAGACCTGTTCACTTATATCTGATGATAATATAGCCTTCCTGGGCAGAATAGGGTCACTACCAGGACCCCGTAGTTCAATTACCTTATAGAAACTGATGACGATGTTAATAATCGAGTACACTTTCATATGCAAAAAGAAGATTGCATGTGTGTGACGTACTGCAGAACATGCAAGCCTTTCAATAACTGTAGAGATGCAGCAACACAAGTAGATTAAGTAATATTATAAGCTGGCCATATGTAGAGAATAGACTGCATGCGAAGCAGCCATTGCATAGAAGCTGGACATCGGTTTCATGAATTTAAGTAAGCCAGAACCAATGGAAAGGAAAGGCCGAGAATTGTGTTGCAGCACAAATAAGCTGAGATCATGGAAATGGATTGCGAGGCTGTTTGGCCTGGTATCAAAGCTGAAGCAGCCAAGTTTTATTATCTTTTCTTGAAGGCAGTGTACGTGAGAAGGTGAATCATCCCTTGTTAAAGTGCAAACAAAGAACACCAACTGTGCCGAGTTTTATTTATTTAAGAAATTCAAATGCTGCAAAATAGACAAAATCATGGTCTCCAGTCACGTGAGTCAAGGATGGAAACATTGTTGGAGAAGAAGAGTAACGCATGATGCCGATACCTGCTTCTACCCCCCTCCTGCACCAACGCTGATGATGTAATAAATATAGAGACTATAAAGAAAGATAGAAAGAATTGCTGTAAGAAAGTAATGTTAATGATTATGACATTTCTGGGTATTCTATGTATCATTATGCCAGTATTATGGAATCTGAAGAGCGTGCACCTATTGAGTTCTTTTCTTCCTGCCACAAAGGCATCTGTCACAGACAGTCCAGTCCATGTAATCTCTTATACTCTCCCTCAAATAGAAGAAAGACACAGGGAAGGTTATGGTAATAACTCATTGCTTTTGATTATGAATATGACTCACTCAATATTGAACAAGACTAACTGCTGGGTCTGCACCCATTTACCCCAGCATGGTGGAAAAGGAATAGGTTGGCATGTACAGCCATTACCCCTTGATACAGCATGTGCACTCTTTTATGGAAAGTGGAATAATAGTGACACAGATCAATTAGAAAAGACAAAGAATTTGAAGAAGTGGTAATGAAACATGTAGTTTGCACCACATTTAACAGAGTAAGATCAATAAAACCAGTAGTAATGCCAGTAGTCAGACTGTATGTGCCTATAAATCAACTGTATCAACGTTTTACAGGAAACCCAGTAGGGAATAAAGATGTAGTGCCCCCGTCATATACAATAAATTACAATCCTCACACTGTTCCATTTTGCTTTTGAAAGAAAGGTTCCTATCCAGTAGGGACATTTGATAGATGTATGAATATTCCAGTACTTGAGAGAGAAGAAGAACCAATATACGTATGTGACCCGGTTTATTTTGTATTTGGAGAAAAAGCGTATCCCTGGCTACCTAGAAATTGGGGTGGAACATGTTACTTAGGAATCCTATTCCCTGGGGTATTGCTTTCCCGAACATTAGATATATCGAAATTATCTAGATCAAGGCCTCAGCGGGATGATGAAGCAGGATTTATTGCAGAGGACATAGCAAAATCATGTATACCATTTTGGGGCCAAGTAATAAACTCTTATAATTAGATTATCAAGAATTTTAGAGAAAACAATAAATGTAAACGACTGATATACTGCATAATATGACTCTAGAAGAGAAGGCAATTAGATTAATGAGACTTCAGAATAGAATGGCTCTTGACATAGTTTTGGCTGACCGTGGAGGTGTTTGCAAAATTGTGGGGTCAGCGTGCTGCGTATTTGTAGGTAATTCCTCCCCTATGTTTTTTGAGGCAATAAAGAAGTTACACGTTTTGAGCTCTGATCTTCACCCCCCAACAGGTGGTTGGGAACTGAACATAAGTTCCTGGTTTTGGGGGTTATTACGCTCATGGGGATGGAAATTAATTGCAATTTTAGCAACAGTCCTGGGAATCTTCCTAACATGTTGTTGTTGCATACACTGCAAGGCAATTATTTGCTCTGAAATAAGCGATGAATGCATACACATGATAACAGAGAAAAGAACTCCCAAAGTGGATACGAATGCAGATAATGAAACGCAAACTATGAAAGAGTTTATGTCAATTGATATTGATGATGAAGATTACAGCAGTATGCATAGTTCAGACTTAGATACATGGTCAGAGGAAGATGCGATGTATGGTTGATGCGTATGGCTTATGGCCAAGAGGAGGGTTTGAAGGTCTAGAAAATACCCTACCATAGCATAGATGGTATATTATATTGGCCGAAAACCAACCGCATCATATGCCCAGCACCGCCAGTATATAATTGTCAGCATAACCATAGAGCATCCATTTTGTACCAACAGAATTTGCCATTTTGCTTTCTCTTGCTTTTCTGTTCAAACGCTTTGCAAAATGAATTCTATTTTGTTCTGCCCATGCACAGAGCGAGGCCACAAGTTACATGTTGAGAGACTAACCCAGACAGAAATACATTGTTTTCCTCCCTCACAAGTCCTTGAAGGCGAGCAGAGAGGCATTTAATCACCAAGCAGGTGCCAGCTGGTCTTGCTGAAACTGCAGAAATTGTAGAAATAGACAGCTAAAGACATGAATTATACTCTCTTTAATGGCCCCCCTTACTGGGCCCCTTTAGATCAAGCTGACCCCCAGCACACGAATAGTCCTTGAAGGCGAGCAGAGAGGCATTTAATCACCAAGCAGGTGCCAGCTGGTCTTGCTGAAACTGCAGAAATTGTAGAAATAGACAGCTAAAGACATGAATTATACTCTCTTTAATGGCCCCCCTTACTGGGCCCCTTTAGATCAAGCTGACCCCCAGCACACGAATAGAAACTAGAAGATTGCATGCTTTGGAATGTGTCTCTCCTTTGAACACCGCTTGCTCACGGAACAAGAGCATTATGTTCTCTGTTACAAAGAATAGTGTATGCGCCTTCGCAGATTGCAACTGTTGCTGAATAAATGTCTTAGAAGGTGTCATGCACGTCATAATTGTCAATCACTGAACCCTTGCTGAAGAAGATACATTATGGGCGGTTTTGATGTGGCACTAACTGATAATATGATGATATTTTTGTATATTTGTGACTGTCGTAGAATGTTCACCCTCTTGCGTCTCACAAGATATGGGTAACACACGTTGAGAGATGTAAAATCCCGTCGGCCGATTGAGACTATTTGCTTTGCAATAAACCCTAGATTTTGGGAATTGAACCTCGTGTCTGGCGTATCAGTTTGTGTATGGTGATTGTGCCTTGTTTCCATGTGCGAGGGTATCCAGGGGCCCGTCAGCATGACATTTTATAATTGGGTACTTATAATGCACTTAATACCGAAGAAGTTTCTAAGCACGGACCCAGGATTTGAATGTATGTTTCTTCCAAGACGAGCGTGTTGCTATACTACCCATGCCGATTTATGGGTTTAAACATGTTTTCTGACAATCTCCACAATCAGCAGTGTCAACAAAATAATGACAGGAACTATGGGGTCCAGACACAAGATACGCCTGGTGTGGGCTGTTGACACAATCACTTTGCTGAGAAAGCAATGCACAATCACCCTGGAGAAGATCCACCAAAAATTAAGCATAAGACATTAAGAACCAACAACTGCACAAGACCGAAAAATGAAGGGAAAATTCACAATGACTTTCAAAAGCCATCCCTTATAAAATGCACTGAATGGCCTAGTCAATACATGTAATTATTGTAAAAACTAACAGTTCATTTTGTGTATGATGAACTGACCAATATCCATGATGACTCACAACACATATAGTGAGGCTTGACAACTTTCAAACCCAGTGCCCAGCCAGCAGACCCATCTTTGAATGAGCAATCACACATCTGGATAATCTCATTCCTAGTCCACCAGCACCAGTGCAACTCAGTTCTGAGATCTTCCTGGCCCTTCAATATGCATATCCCCATGCATCGCCTTGTACACATATATCTCTACCACCGTCACTCCAGCTCTATTCTAAACTTCTTATGGCTATATCACACTGCGCCATGTCCAACAAGGACTGAAAACTGGTAAGTCACACTGCTTATGTCTAACAGTCTCCTCCACTCTCCCCAGCCTCCAAACCACACCACAAAACTTCCTTCATCAATTCACATGTACACTGTTTCACAGCCTCCACACTATGTAAAAGCAAGGAAATATCGAGGCTGAGTACCACAAAAGGAAATACACCAAACACGGGCTATAGAGATTCACAGATCTTTAATCAACTGTACAGGTACAAAGAAACAGAAATAAAGATAGCTATCTGGCTCTCAATACATCACAATGAGTACCAGCCCGTCAGAGTGAGGAGAGAGAGTGCTGGACATCTAGACATTCGGCTTTTTATACATTTCAGTAATATTGTCTAGCCACTCTACAGGTTAATAATCTGTGGTCTATAGTTTGTGCCAAGTTCAAGTATAGCTCATACAATAATATGCACATGGATTACAAAGGTTTGCATTTCCAACAAGTTACAATGGCAACATGTATTCCTGGGTTTAGCAGTAAGCCTTAGCACATATCCCTTCACAATGTAGTTCTACCAGTGTCCACGCTCGACATTTACATAACATTGTCCTTGATGTGTATTTGTGGATGAAGCTTGTTAGTGCAGACAATCCTATGACCACAAGTCATGCTGAGGGGCAAGGTCTCATTACCTAGCCTAGACAGTCGGCCCTCGGACAGTCTAACCATTAACGAGGGCTCAAAGTTCGAGAAGGCTCGGTTGCAAGTTAAACACAATCCACCATTTTAGAATAGAGAATTCACATACGAAACAGAAATCAAAATGGCGGATGATCCTAAAATTGCAGCAAAGTTGATCCAATATTGGAACTTTGCAATGCAGTTTTCTTCGCAGAGCGACTGGGGTTAGGGCAATATATATCAGAAGGAGGTACAATATGATTTCCTGTTTATCAACTATACCAATGATCTTCCAGCCTCCACACTATACCAATGATCTTCCTTCTCCTTCCAATTCCTACATACACTCTTGCCCAGCCTCCACACTATACCAATGATCTTCCTTCTCCTTCCAATTCCTACATACACTGTTGCCCAGCCTCCACACTATACCAATGATCTTCCTTCTCCTCCAATTCCTACATACACTGTTGCCCAGCCTCCACACTATACCAATGATCTTCCTTCTCCTCCAATTCCTACATACACTGTTGCCCAGCCTCCACACTATACCAATGATCTTCCTTCTCCTCCAATTCCTACATACACTGTTGCCCAGCCTCCACACTATACCAATGATCTTCCTTCTCCTCCAATTCCTACATACACTGTTGCCCAGCCTCCACACTATACCAATGATCTTCCTTCTCCTCCAATTCCTACATACACTGTTGCCCAGCCTCCACACTATACCAATGATCTTCCTTCTCCTCCAACTCCTACATACACTGTTGCCCAGCCTCCACACTATACCAATGATCTTCCTTCTCCTCCAATTCCTATATACACTGTTGCCCAGCCTCCACACTATACCAATGATCTTCCTTCTCCTCCAATTCCTACATACACTGTTGCCCAGCCTCCACACTATACCAATGATCTTCCTTCTCCTCCAATTCCTACATACACTGTTGCCCAGCCTCCACACTATACCAATGATCTTCCTTCTCCTCCAATTCCTACATACACTGTTGCCCAGCCTCCACACTATACCAATGATCTTCCTTCTCCTTCCAATTCCTACATACACTGTTGCCCAGCCTCCACACTATACCAATGATCTTCCTTCTCCTCCAATTCCTACATACACTGTTGCCCAGCCTCCACACTATACCAATGATCTTCCTTCTCCTCCAATTCCTACATACACTGTTGCCCAGCCTCCACACTATACCAATGATCTTCCTTCTCCTCCAACTCCTACATATATTGTTGTCCAGCCTCCACACTATACCAATGATCTTCCTTCTCCTCCAATTCCTACATACACTGTTGCCCAGCCTCCACACTATACCAATGATCTTCCTTCTCCTCCAATTCCTACATTCACTGTTGCCCAGCCTCCACACTATACCAATGATCTTCCTTCTCCTCCAATTCCTACATACACTGTTGCCCAGCCTCCACACTATACCAATGATCTTCCTTCTCCTTCCAATTCCTACATACACTGTTGCCCAGCCTCCACACTATACCAATGATCTTCCTTCTCCTTCCAATTCCTACATACACTGTTGCCCAGCCTCCACACTATACCAATGATCTTCCTTCTCCTTCACTCCCCAAATAGACAGGTCTCGGCCCTCCAAACTATCCAAATAACATTGAGTCTTCTCCACTCCCCACATAGATGGTTCACCAGCCTATGCACCATACCAACAGCCTTCCTTGTCATCCACTCCTCCACTCCCCACATAAACTGTCCCCAGCCTTCATACCATACAAATAAGGTTCAGTTTCCTTCACTCTCCACATAGACTGGTTGCCAGCCTCCAACCCATACTAATAACCTTGAGTCTCCCCCACACCCTACATAGACTTTTCCCCAGACTCAAAACCATGCCACAAATATTCCTCCCCCTCCACTCCCAAGATATACTGCCCCCAGCCTCTACACCATACCCACAATATTCACTCTCCTGCTCACACAGACTGTTCACGAGCCTCAAAACCATTTTAAAAAACCTCTGTCTCCTGAACTGTGCAATAGACTGTTCTCCAGCCTCAACACCATACCAACAATCGTCCTTCTCTTCCACTCCCCACATAGACAGATCCCCAGCCTCCAAACCATGTCACAAATATGTATTCTCCTGCACTCCTCACATAGACTGTTCCCCGGTCTCCACACCATACCAAAAATACTCAGTCTACATCTCTCCCCACATAGACTGCTCCCTGGTCTCCACACCATACCAAAAATACTCAGTCTACATCTCTCCCCACATAGACTGCTCACTAGCGTCCAAACCATACCAAAAACGCCTTTGTCTCCTCAACTCTCCAATAGACTGTTCTCCAGCTGATACACAATACCAAAATGTGTCCATCTCCACCACTCTCCACATAAAATGTTCCCTAGCCTCCACACCACACAAATAATCTTCAGTCTGTCTCCTCTACTCCTGCATAGGCTTTTCACCATCTTCCGAACCATGCCCCAAATCTTTCATCTCACCCGCACCCCACATAGACTGTCCTCAACCTTCCACACAATACCAATAATTTGTCTCCCTCTTGCACCACCTAGATGTCCCCCAGATTCCAAACCATGCCAAAAGTCCTCCATCTCCTGCACTCTGCACTTACTGTTCTCCAGCCTCCAAAGTATACCAAAAATCGACCTTCGCCTCCACTCCCCACATAATCCGTTCGCCAACCTCCACACTATAGAAATATCTTCAATCTCCTCAACTCCCCACATAGACAGTTCACCAGCCTCCAAACCATGCCAACAGTCTTCAGCCTCCTCCACTCCCCATAGACTGTTCAGAAGCATCCAAACCACGCCAACAGTCTTCAGCCTCCACCACTCCCTGCAGACTGTTCAGCAGCCTCCAAAGCTTACCAACAGTCTTCAGCCTCTTCGACTCCCCGTAGACTGTTCAGTAGCCTCCAAACCATGCCAACAGTCTTCAGCCTCCTCCACTCTCTGTTGACTGTTCAGCAGCCACCAAACAATACCAGCAGTCTTCAGCCTCCTCCACTCCCCGTAGACTGTTCAGCAGCCTCCAAACCATGCCGACAGTCTTCAGCCTCTTCGACTCCCCGTAAACTGTTCAGCAGCCTCCAAAGCATGCCGACAGTCTTCAGCCTCTTCGACTCCCCGTAAACTGTTCAGCAGCCTCCAAAGCATGCCGACAGTCTTCAGCCTCCTCCACTCTCCATAGACTGTTCAGCAGCCTCCAAACCATACCAGCAGTCTTCAGCATCCTCGACTGCCCGTAGCCTGTTCAGCAGCCTCCAAACCATACCAGCAGTCTTCAGCCTCCTCCACTCCCCGTAGACTGTTCAGCAGCCTCCAAACCATGCCGACAGTCTTCAGCCTCCGCCACTCCCCGTAGACTGTTCAGCAGCCTCCAATCCATGCCGACAGTCTTCAGCCTCCTCCACTCTCCATAGACTGTTCAGCAGCCTCCAAACCATGCCAACAGTCTTCAGCCTCCTCCACTCTCTGTTGACTGTTCAGCAGCCACCAAACCATACCAGCATTCTTCAGCCTCCTCCACTCCCCATAGACTGTTCAGCAGCCTCCAAACCATGCTGACAGTCTTCAGCCTCCTCCACTCCCCGTAAACTGTTCAGCAGCCTCCAAAGCATAACAACAGTCTTCAGCCTTCTCGACTCCCTGTAGACTGTTCAGCAGCCTCCAAGGCTTACCAACAGTCTTCAGCCTTCTCGACTCCCTGTAGACTGTTCAGCAGCCTCCAAAGCATACCAACAGTCTTCAGCCTTCTCGACTCCCTGTAGACTGTTCAGCAGCCTCCAAACCATGCAGCAGTATTCAGCCTCCTCCACTCCCCGTAGACTGTTCATCAGGCTCCAACCTCAAAGATCTCCACCTCTGTCCTCTTCAACTTCTAATTCCTCAAGTTGAGTGGGACCTGCAACCTCCTCTAGCCAACACAGCACCAAAACCCACAACCAGTGTCAAACCAAGGATAGCTGGAGGTACTCGGTTGCAGCATGTTTGTCCATAGGCTGCCCCAAAACCTACGGCTTCATCTATCCAAACCCTCAACCACCCACCCACCCGGAGCGTTCCTCCAAAAGCCAGAGGAAAAAGGCTCGGAATCCTGCAGACCACTGAGGTTCAGACGCCCACACAGAAACTCAGAACTCTGACTCGCAGTTAGACATTGATCTAGTCAGAAGTGGCATCAACCCACTGAGCTATGTTCTCAGCTCATTACAGAAGGCCACAGTTGGCCGGTAATTGGAGACGAGGCCTAGGACCGCTTCCACACCTGATAAAAAGGTGTGCATTGTGAACGCACGAGTAGTATCAGACCCCCCCTTCTTCTCCTGTACACACGATAAAGCCAACCTGAATGATACGAACGGACCCCCCTTCTTCCAGTCAACCGAGTCCTAATGCACCACCGAACCAGCACACTGCAAAGCGCGCCCTAATGCTGTTCTCGCTCACTTGTTCCTCAATAAAAAATATATACTTTTTTCTAACCTTTCCACCACCGGAAGTTTACCAACGATGCTGTTCAATATTTATGCCTTAGAAGTTCTGAAACATCGTTAATAATGTCATTGTGTGTTCAATTAAAATCCGCTTTGTCTTGTCAGTTCCCTTTGTCTTATAATATATAAGAGATTAAAAAAAAAAAAGTTTAACAACTATTCCGAATTCTTACACCAAACAATCCAATGATCACATTTCACTTGACAAGTCATCAAATATTTGATGTGATTCCTTGGCGTGAGCTCCCTGTGCAAAGAATAAATGCATCCCATTAACCTTTAGCAGTTCAAAGAAAAGGCACGTTTCCAAGACACTGCCAAGCTGTGCTGTGTTACTGTCTTCAGAACGTGTCATTGAGGGGAGCGAAAGGGGCGTCTAGCGTCTCTCCTACCCATTTGCCACCAGAACAACCATTTCACTGCCTGCCCTCTCTTCTGTGCCAGGCCCCACTGTGCCCACAGAGGCCAGCCTGACCGACTCTTCACTTAAGCAGGAGCCATCTTGAGTCTCTGAGTCGTTGAGCAAGTGCTTCAAAATGCTCTTTCATTATATGTAAAGCAGCCAGAAGCAATATTGATGCTATTTGTCCACTTTCCCTTTCTGAAAGTTGTATTACACATCAAAAGAGACAGAACCATAGAGTTAGACCGAGAGAGACACTGGGCGAGAGACAGAGAGAGAGAACGAGCGCAGAGTGTGGGCATGTGAGTGCGCGCCTGCCTGTGTGCGCGTGCGCTCGAGACAAAGTACGCCCTTGATCCGGGCACGATTTGCTAGGTGTTGCTAGCAGCAGCATTTTACTGTTGATATTAATATCAATTGTATATTACAGACTTCTAAGTATAAATCCCAGGTGATTAAAATCAGATTTACAATCACTTTTCACCTGTACCACGTTTTACAAGTTTATTCGCGTGACATCTCATCTCGTCGGCTACAGTTATACCCCTGAGGTATGTATAAGTCGTTCTCATATTAAATAAAAAGGGGCGTACTATAGCTATGCCCACAATGTGTTACAATGGATGCATCTGTGTTGTGTCCCTCCCCTTCCATTACAGTATCTATACCTCTGGGTATCCCGGATACCCCTGCTGTTGTCAAATGCCCTTCTCATATCCCCACACTCCCTCCCACGGTATTTAAAGGGCGAGGTATTTCATCATCTCTGCTTTTGGCGCTTTAGAAATACACACATATATTTCTGCTGAGATCTCTCCACTGCCTTCTCCACTGCCTCGATTCCCGGGAGAGATGTTCCTATGAAGCACCACAGCCTGACATCCTTCAAAAGAGGGGCCAATCAACGTATACCTTTGCCATCCAATCAAGGCGTGAGCTGCCTTATCACAGCCCGAGGGTAGGCAACCTGTTTATCGACCGGCTCCTGGGTCTAGATGGCTCCTCAATCCTTGCTCCTCAAATGTTGCTCTGACACTGGTCAAAACTGAGATCAAGGGCCTGGCAGGGGGCTTACACATGTATTTCCAGACCCCATGTCTTCCTGTGTCCCAATAATACATCGTGCCAATGTATTATGGTGAAAAGTGCATCCAATCCAACAGAACCATTCATGACAACCCTTATCTAGAACCCTCCTGAACACCAAGAGCTGGCTACCACTCAGAACTCATTATAGCCAAATGCACATACAATCCAACTGAACCATTCGTGACAACCAGTATCTAGCATTCTCCTAAACACCAAGAGCTGGCTACCACTCAGAACTCATTATAGCCAAATGCACATACAATCCAACTGAACCATTCGTGACAACCAGTATCTAGCATTCTCCTAGACACCAAGAGCTGGCTACCACTCAGAACTCATTATAGCCAAATGCACATCCAATCCAATGGAACCATTCATGGCAACCATTATCTAGCACCCTCCTGAACTCCAAGCATTGGCTACCACTAAGACCTCATTATAGCCAAATATACATCCATTCCAACAATCGATTCATGACAACCCTTTTCTACCACCCTCCTAAACACCAAGATCTGGCTACCACTCACAACTCAAAATGTACATCCAATCCAACCCAATGTCCCCCCCTCTCTACGTGCCATTGGGGATCACTTGCCATTTCGCTGGGCTCTGAAAACCTTTCTCTTCTAATACTCTTGGACCCCTTTGGTTGGTTCTTACCTGTTAGCTCCATGATGCCTTCGGGCGAAAGCTGCACTTTATAAGCTTTGATAAGATAAGATAAGAATCCAACGTAATCATTCATGGTAACCATTATCTAGAACCCTCCTGAACACCAAGAAATGGCTACCATCAGACCTCATTATGGCCAAATGCACACCCAATCTAATCGAACCATTCTTTCACTTTTAATTCAGGAGATTTCATTTTATGCGAGTCGTGTTGTGATAATGCCATGAGGTAACCAACTTTGTGGTGTGCAATGTGTACATTTCCACTTTTAATATTATTTACGAGGCATCATTGTAATCGGATGCTTTTTCTATTAGGCTACCCTAGTATCACTTTTAAGGGCACACAATATTTGTTGAAAGGGCACCATAAGAATCAATGATTTGCCGAAGAGCACACGCTTTGGTGATGCAGAGATTTGAGCCTATTCATCACTCAGCACATATCTCCTGGGCACATGTTACAAACATGTGTTTAGTTTTGGTTTGAAAGTGCTCCCACATAGAACACTTTTACAGAAGAAATATCAAAGAACACAAATCACAAAATAAACCGTCTTGGAAATATATACATCCTTACAGTTTAGGCACCAATTAGCAGAATGTCATGTTACCTTGAAAAGCGTATCTGTGTTTCATCACTGTACATTCAAAATTTAAATAAGGTAAACTGCCTAAAGTCATTGTTTTGTATAGCTGTGTAGCTTATTGTTTTTTAGTACTTAAGATAGCTTACATGTTATACCAAAGAAATCTCTGTTTGGTGGGTCAAACTAGCACACACCATGAATATAAACTTGAAAGTTTTAAAAATAAGAATTTCATTTTGCGGATCATTTTAGTTGAACAATGTATACATTTGGTGTGTAAATGGATATGCTTCAGGGTTTTTGGACGAAAATGTACCCATCACAGCCACAATCACAGAAACATTCACACACATTGAATGTACTTGGCATAGACAATGATGGCCTTGTCCATTGATCAATGTTCATCCATTGATCAATATTCCATTTCTGTGTCTTCCGTCATCCACTGCAAATAGCTTCTCCTTTTAAATGTGGGCCAACCAAGGCATTGCTCGTAACACACTGCTTGTAAACATAGGTTTGCCTAGTCCTTCTCAAGTTGCTGTTCTGGGCCAGTGGTGGCAGGGACATCGTTACTCAGCAGTATCTTCATACCCCCCATGGCAGCTCCAGAGGGGAGTGTGGGTCACCGAGTACTGGCCCTGAATGCCAAGGCGCTTAAATTAAGCCCTAACATAGCAGTGCTGCTGCGCGCCCGCGTCCGCATCCTCTTTCTGGGCCGCGTGCATCAGGTGACAGGTCTCTCCCCTTCGGCGTCATCTCGCGCCCTCCCTGCACCGGCTCCTTTCCCTGATCCGCTATTTTCCCATCGCCTTCCCTCTGTAAACAACGTGTTTGTCCAACACATTCTCCATCCATCACCGTGGGATTCTGTAAGCGCCTCAGACAGCGGGCCGGGTGGAAAGGTCTGACACAGTGAAGTGCACTTTAATAAGATTAAGCCGGCCTTCCGCGCGGCTGTCTGCGCGGAGCGGAGGGATTAGAGCCGGGACACGGAGAGGGCACTGCCCGAGGACCTTACAATAACTACTGTCTGAACGCTTCGAGACAGAATGAAGTCTTCTGATCCCTGCATCACCCTCGGAGGCATCGTGGCCTCGTTGTGAGCCTGAAAGGAGAATTGTCAATGTTTGTGACTCCCTAAAAAATGAGCAAAATGCAATTGTTTTTCTTCTTTTTTTCAATGTTATGTTTTGTTCTTCACCCACCCTCTTTGCTTCTCCCACATCTCCCTATACTTTCAACATTTTACCTCTTTTAATTTGTGTGATATAATTTTTCCCACTTTCAATCACGGCGTTGAATTTATATTGGGCAATTGTGTACCCATGATTAAACATCTTCCGGCAATTTTTACCAAGCCTGCGAGGCAGATTTTGCAAAAGGAGTAAACGAAGGAAGGGTGGTTCGACGACGAGTGAAGAGTAGCGAAGTGTGATCTAATGTGTTGCCTGAAGGAGGGCATCGTGGTTACAAAGAAAGGCTGCGCAATCTTAGGACTGCGCACAAATCCCTGATCCAAAAGAAAAGGGCGGGCTTTAACCGGGACAGCTGGGATGCCTTGCTTCTGGCATGTTTAAGCAGTGATTCCCATCTGTTCTAGAAAATGGTGGCCGGAAAAGATCTTCATATCCCCAACACCCTGCAGGACAGTGTATCTAACTCCTTATGGTGCCAGCTTTTCGGGGAGTTTTATCGATCCAGGGCGGCCCAGCTGGCGGAATGTGCACCAGTAGAGAATGAGTCTACTCCGTATGTAAATGCCTTGCAGATAACCGAGAATGCGGTAGAAAGTGCGATTCAAGTGCAATCAGGGAGCAAAGCACCGGACCCAGATTAGATCCCAGTGGAGCTTTTCAAAGACGAGCTCTCAATATGGGTCGCTTTATTGTGCTGCGTATTCAGTGTAGCGCTGGAGTACAGAGTGATACCAGGTCATGGTGCAATGTGGAAATTATACCAATCTTTAAGACAGGGGACCTTGACTGGCCAGCATGCTACTGCCCTATATTCCTTTTTGATGGTGCATCGACAAGGTCTTATAAAGTTATCCTGGAGTGCTTACAGTGCTGGTGGATACAGCTGTCATTATTAGTTATCTAGATGCCGGCTTCCGTAAAGGGCGTAGTACAATCAAATCAGTGGGTTTCTCCTGAATCTCCCTTTCATGCTCAGGGCTTATCAGAAATCGTGCTTTTTTAACCAGACTCAGTGCCACCTTAAAATGTGATGTCTTTTGTTCCCCTATGCCGACGAGATGTGTTTGCAGGGGGCTGTGGTGGTGGTAGGGGTGGGGAGGCCACCCAGGCACCTCAGGAAAACTTGGTTGTGCCAGGGCCTTTAGAGGCCACGACGGCCTAGACCCCCTCGAGGTATTTACCCTCCCGATGGGAGAGTCCATCCAGGAACGGGTGGACACCCAGTGGTTGATGAGTTGTCCTTTCCAGTCCTAGCCCCACTCTTAGACTCAATGGACAGTGGCTACGACTCTCTCAATTTTGAACTATTAGAGGTTAGACAGACCCTGGAGGAACTCTCAGGGAAAGTTAAGCTTCCGGGAGGGTTTCATTATAGCCTCAACTAAGACCAACTGTCAACCGACGTGTTTTGCTGTGTCCGGGTTGGAACTTCAAGCTAATGTTGAAAGGGCAGCCCCATTAAACAGATTGGTGTAGGGGCTCATGTGTTCTCTACGAAACATGTCCTTCTGCCTTCAGTGTCTCTCTTGGGTTTGGAGGATGAGGATGTGCAGTCCATCAGGTGCAGTAGCTTTATTGAGCTGTACCCCTTAGGAACTGGTCCTTTACCTAAAGAAAAGGGTTGACCTCAAAAGAAGTCTAAAAACTGTAAGCCCCCACCAAAACAGAATAATAGGTGATCACAGAAATTCTTAAATGAATTGAGGATGAAGGTGGAACAAGGCTCAGCCCTTGCAAAGGTGAAGTCAGAGCGGAAAAAGGCCTTTTATAAGAATGAGAATGCAAAGGGGGGAGGGGAGATAACAGTGGTCCTTAGCAAGGTACAGGGCTGAGGGGAGTGTGGGTTTATTGAAGGAAGGCCATCCTTTCATTTAAGTAACATGTCGCTCCACCCGTGCGATGATGAAACACTAGATCCTGCTCCAGATATTTCCCCTTATGAGGATTCAAACAGAGTAAGCTGGTTCATTTTGCGTTATGAGGGAGTCAATTCTGAGACCACTGAATGGCAGTAAACCTATACCGCTTGACGGGCCGCACAATACAAAAGAGGTACAGCAACCACTGCTGAAGGAGCTAAAACTCTGTTCAATATTTTCTGGACTGGAGGTCGTTAAAGATATAGAGACCTCAGT
Source organism: Ambystoma mexicanum (assembly GCF_040938575.1). Lineage (NCBI taxonomy): Eukaryota > Metazoa > Chordata > Amphibia > Caudata > Ambystomatidae > Ambystoma > Ambystoma mexicanum. The sequence goes on from NC_090922.1 coordinate 1,513,760,838, forward strand.
TATGGAATATGTGGAATCTGTGGGACCATCAGGCAAAATCTTACCACTGTCTCGTTCCGTAGAAGAGAGGAGACCAGGCGTTCCCAAAATAGGAAACTTCTTTTCCCTGGGCTTTGAGGTGGCAGATGTGGGCATCTCTATTATCTAAAAACTGTCTAGTTCTAAAGATAGTTTTGGCCAGCAGGATTTGGGTGCTCAAAATGGTGTGCGATTGGAACGGTATGTGCCCTATTGGCAAAAATATTGCTCATTATGAGTGGTCTTCTCGGGTGTCTCTGCTTCTGCGGGGGAAGCGGAGATGATTGAGAAGGTTGGTTTCCTGGAATTCAAGAGACTTGGCAAGCACAGTGAGAAACTAAGATCTGTTCACCAGATACATTATTTGTCTTCAGGAAAATTCTCCTGTCGGATACCCTCCTTATAGATGGTTTCGATGTCGTCTTTACTAAAGCGCAGCGTGGTCTAAAGGGCCGTCCGTATGGAGGTCTCCTAACAGCTATTAGGTGTAATCAAGGGTTCACACAGTGTAAATCCTTCTAGAATGGTCATTTCAAGGCTCGGGGATGACTAGGAAGTGTTTATTGGTTAACATATTTCTCAACCCTGACATTTCACAGATGGAGGAAGCATTGTCTACACTTTCATTCTTACTCTTGGGGGAAATGCCAGAGGAGGGGGTTACTGTTCTGGGAGATTTTAACACAGAATGCTTGGACGATGCCTGGTATCTCAGCTCCAAATTGGACGAGGACGCCAAGGATGGCCCGTGAAAGGGATCTAAGGGTTCACCAGGAGCTTGAGGCCTGGGAGCTCTCACTACTTAAGGACATTTTCTCTGGTGATGTGCCACCCTGTTTCACATGGTATAATGCTCCTGGGCATTCAACTTTGGACTACTTTTTTGTTTTTGTTAACCTGTTTCAGGGGGGTGGGAATTTGGAGATAATTCACAGACCATAGCGATCATTGTATAGTGCGATGCGAGCTGTCAATATTACGGCAGGTTCGCGCAAAAGCCATATTAAAGAACGTTGAGATCAACGCTGGAAACCATGCTGTGAAGTGGTCACAGTAAATCCTTTTGCCTTTTGATGCTCAGATTGCTGGTCTATTTACATCAAATGTAAAGGATATTTGTTCACCAAGAGGCTTTGCCTCTTGCATTCGATCAATCTTTGGGGCTTTATTACCGGCCAAACAACTGGAAAAATGCTCAGAAATAATGGGCCGTAACCATGCCGTAACCATGCGTAAAAATCAGATGCGCTCAGAATTTAAAGCTATTCAAAGGGTGAAGCCCCAGGGAGAAAGGATCGAAATGTGCATGGTTAAAAGCAAGACCTAGTAGCCCGTCACTGTTTTAAATTATACAGTGGGCAGCATTGAAAGCTGTAATCAGTGGCCATGGCTAAAGGCCATAGCTAGTGCCCATTACTATGTTAATATGTATTAATATTGATATTTTATTTCTATCGCTCTCCTACACAAGTGTTTCAGAGCGCGACAAGGCAAGGGAGGGGAACAGGAGAGAACAAAACAGCATCTTACTAGGCCCAGTGACATTGAGAACGTGCAAGTGCATGGGAGAGGGGAGGGGAAAAGTGCATGGAAGGGGGGAGAAGTGGAAAGTGCGAAGCAGAGGAGAAACAGATAAATAACAATAAATACATAATAAAGGCAACAAACAGTGGTAGTGCAGCCAGCAATTTGCAAGTGCTAAGTTTAAGGCAGCAGACAGGGTATGTCTGATATGTGCAGGAAGAAAAAGGGGGGGGGGCTGATGGGTACAGATGCAGACACCAGTGCAAGGCGTGGCCCGGAGGCAGTGCGGGTGGGTGGCAGGGTGAGCAGGTACCTGGGCCCGGAGGACAGAGGGTGGTCAGGTGCACGGTGGCAAGAGAGACCAGACTAGTATTGTGTTGACATCCATGGCTAGCGGCTGGTTAGTGTATATAATATAGAGTGGGCACGGTCGAAGGCCATCGCTTATTGCATGTTATTATTTTAAAATGTACAATAGATATGGCCTAAAGATGTACAAACTGATTAAAGGTCAAAGGCCACGGCTAGTGGCCCATTTATATGTTAGAATATATAGTGGCCACAGTCAAAGATTGTGTCCACTGGCCAGTATTGTGCTAAAGTCTATGACTAGTGCCTGTTCAGTGTACAAAATATACAATGGACACAGATTAAAGTTGTATCCTCTGGTAAAGGCCAAAATCTTTTGTTGGTAGCTTAGTGTTTTAAAATATTCAGTGCACATGGGTGAAAGCTGTGACCACTGTCCATAAGTGAAGGCCATGACTAGTACCCATTCATGTGCTCAAATATATTTTGCCATGCACACTTACCATGGGTGAAGGCCATGCTTCATGCCAGTTACTGTTGTAATGTAATTAGTGATGTCATTAGTGATGTGATCTGTGATGTCATAATTTTGATCATAGTCTGCGCAACAAGGGGTGTGAAGTTAATGTGGTTTTAGCTGAATTTCCAGGTTTTTTTTTTCATCAAGTTCTCACCTTAACGTCCCTGTAACAAAAGTGTTTTCCTTGAATTTCAAAGGTTTTGTTACAATGTATTGCTGAACTTAATGTCCCCGCAACTAATGTTTGTTCCGTTGATTTTCAAGGGATTTGTTATTCCACAGCTTTTAGATTGCTTCCAGACCACTAGCATGGCTTTCGGCCATGGTCAGTGGGCCTGGCCTTTGGCAGTGCCCATTGCCCATTTAAAAATGCTACCAGACCACTAGGCATGGCCTTCGGACTCAGGCTTTGAGAACTCACAATGTTTTAGGCAATGCGCAGTGAGATTAAATTATTTGCCATGGAGAACACAAGTTGGTTAAACCACATTCTCCAAGCGGTACACCTCTTTTCGGTGACATCATTTTGGCGCTGGCCGATTTGGCAAGCCCATTCCCCTACAGTACCCATTTTGGCTCACCCTTTTAGTTCCGAAAGCCATTTCAGCGCCATTATTTTGGCGCAAGGGATGATTGGACGTGGCTGACATTGCAGGCACGTTTAAATGCCCTCATGCTAAATAAGATCCCAGGACTGCACTGCAACAAACCTCGTCACCTCCCACATGCATTGCTTTTCTTTCAATTACATTAAATATGTAAAATTAAAAAATAAATAAATATATAGCCTTGAACCCTGGTATGCCAGAGTTCGAGACCCAGCATTTAACCACTAGGCCTCAATGGCTTGATGCTTCATGGGGCGTTCATTTCAGACTTAGCCTAGAATTTAATACGTTCAATGATAAAAGGCTAGGTATGAAACTTGTAAAAATCTAAAAAATTACATCATTGTAGGATAATGGTTAAGTGCTGTGTCTTGAACTCCTTAAGGCCAAGTATTTTTTCTGTTTTATAAAAATGTGAATGCTGTGTGTTCTGAGATATTTCGGAGATGTTTAAAACTAAGAAAACACACCGCAGCATTTAGGGCCGTGGATTGTCTGCCATCCATGCAGTAACCTGGACCAACCCTGCTTAGTTTAAAAGCAAGGAAGGATCCAGCCACCTTAAGCCATGTTTCTCTAAGTTTTCTTTTAAGGGGGGCCCATATATTAGGCAACATGGCCTTAGTGGGCTGACCTTTTCCTCATTTTGAAGCTAAGCAGGGTGTGTCCCAATTATTGCAGGGATGGGAAACCCACTATTGTTGTAAAAATAACTATTTTTTATTTGTTATTATTATTGACTGGGAGACTACAAATACCACAATGCAATTCAGCAGAAGGCAAACACTTGTCTCTGAGTGCAAAACCTTCAAGCAGTGACAGTAGCACGGTTTAAAAATAGTTAATAATTCAGATGCCCATTTGCTGGCTCTTCCATGCAGTAACCGGAACTGACCCTGTTTAGCTTAAAGCAAAAAAAAAGGCTGGCCCATTCCTCTAAGTGATCTAGTAAGTTTGGTTCATTTATTAGGCAACATGGTCTGTGGTGGTTGGCCCCTTCCTCACTTTGACGCTAAACAGAGTCTGTCCTGGTTACTGCATACATGGGAGATCTGGATAACAATTCAATCACTAGCCATGGCCTTCAGCCATAGCATATCCTTGAAAACTTTTTTATTTTTTTAAATGTACCAGCGAGCATGAACTACACATAACCGTGGTTATTTGTTGTCCTTTGTAACCTTGCATATAGCCACTAATATCGGGGATAAAAGTCCTTCCCTGCCACCCCCAGACCATCACCAAGTGCCCCCCTCATCTGTGCCAGCTCCCCCCACTCACCAGGTGGCCCCCCCACCACTCCTGCCCTCTCCCTTTCACCCCAGAGCACACCACTCTGCTTCTGTTATGAAGTTTGCTTTCTGATGTCGGCTATAGCCGAGACTACCGAAAGCTTTGTGTTGCAAACTCAGTTCCTGGACCCCCTCAAATTTCTAAATGTAACTCAGTGCTTTCTAGCCATCTGCCCACCTCTCCCTTCATGGCATCTGTGTGTGTTTACACCTGCAAATAGCTTTTGACTGTGTTTTTTTTTTTCCATAACCTCGGCTATAGCCGCAAATATCTCTCTCATACAGAGAAAAAACATGATGGTGGTTGTTTCATTTCTGAAAACCATGATCCTGCAAATCACCATGGAAGATATCATTATTATTTTTGAGAAGGGGACACCCCCTTCTCCATCAAATTTTGAAATAACTACGGCACAGTTGAACCGCAACCATGCATGGATCAAGAGTCAGCGCTTCGTGCCCAAGTTGTTTTGGACCTGCTCCAAATCTGTCCAGTGGTTTAGGCTGTGTCCTTTGGCAAAAACGTACCTTTTTTGTCGATAGAAAAATGAATGGGAAGTAGTCTGCACTTTTGGAAAAATATTTTTTGCGTGAGGCTTAATAACTTCTATTTTTTAACAAATTGTTACAGAACTTTGCAGTCTGGAGGGCGGGGATCCACAGACTTTTAATCACTTTCGAAATGTTCAGCCAAATCTGTTACTCAAATCAAAAGATATTAACAATAGAAGTTTGACGGGTTCCTATGTGTCTCTGACTCACCTTTACTATAGTGCTGTGTACCCCACTATATAATAAAATTATCCACACACCAGAATTAAGAAAATGGCCAGTGTTTAACCCACACTAACCGAGTAAGGTGAGAGCTAAGAGAGAAGTGAGTGCAAGTTAACAAACCTCCAAGTCCCACATGCATTAAATAAAGAGAAATTAAGCTCTAAAGTATTTAAAAATACCAAATAAACACTGTATTAAAAGAAAGATTCATGGAGCAGCATCACTAGTGTAGCTCTAGACCTATGAAAGCCACAAGTTCAAGTGAGTTAATGTCCTCCAAAATCCTCCTTCCACAGTATTACAGGTATGTAATTAATATTTTATACCAATATGCACACTTCATTTTTATTTTTTTTATTTTATGGCAGGGTCGGCAGCAGCGACCTTGTAGTTATGGTTAAGTTGGCTTGAGATGAGGAAAAGCAGCTTTTGGGCAGTGTATGTCTTTGGCGCCGTTTGACGAATCCGCACGGAACTTTGCAAAAACAATATAAACCTGACTTTGAATGTTTTTGCACAGGATGGTGCTGTTTCAACACGGGTATGCCAAGTATTAGGTGGGGTCCCAAAAATGTCCAAATCTGCATAGAATTGAATGTGGAAAGAATGTTAACTCATGTCTAAAGCCCAAACACTGGATGAATTTGCATCAATCCTTCATGAGGAGCGGCAGCCTGCTCCTGAAAGGATGCTATTGCACATTTTGTGTTAATCCGTCCAACAGATATTTTTAAATTCCCAAAAAGTAGGTACACAATTTGTTGTGATAGCCCTGTGAGATCTGCATCCATTAGTCAATTGAGAAACGCATGGGGCATCAAGACTTCTGAAATGGATGCCATGATGGATATGCAAACTTCGCCCGTAATCCATGTATATCAAAATGAGAACATATTCAAAAACACATAATTACACTTACACTCACACTTTGTATGTTAGTAGCAATACCCACATCACAAACCTTTGTAAGGACTTTCTGTCAGTATTGTTAAAAATTAGCTATTTCATGTTAAGGATTTTAAAGATGCAGAACACTCCAGACCAGGACTCTTTCTACTGGCCAGGGATGCAGCGCACAGTTAAAATGCTTTTAAGTGAGAAGGCAGCCAACCCATCTCACACCCCCCCTTAACGTACACCCCGTGTCTCAATGGTCCATGAACCAACCCGCTGTGTAATAATGAAATATTTTTTATCTTTAATTTTGAATAAAAATCAAACACTTTGAATATAAGGCAGCAATCACCAGTGTGTTGATACTTGCACAGTAAAATGATAAGATACACTCAGTTTTGTCTTCTGACATAGGATACACAATTCACAATTGAATGAAAGCAACATTACTTTTTGGGTAGTATTTTCTGTTACGCATTCCCCCTGCAACACCCCCTCAAACCCCTGTTAACCAGATTTGTGTGGGTGGAGTGGAGTAGCAAGGAGTCAGGTATATGAGGTAAAAATCGCGATGACAATCCGATTTACCACCCCTGAATGGGGGGTCAAAATCGAATTGAGCTCCATTGAAAAATTAGCAAAATGGCACTCAGAATTACAAAATGGTTATTTTACATGTGCGGTTGAACGGATATGGAAAGAATGTGTGTGGCTGTCCTAACAAGGCAATACAAACTCACAAGCTACAAGGCAATATACTAACAACGGGTATACAGTTTAGAAAATCGACTTTGGAAGGAAAAAACAATGCAGCAAAAATCACATGTGGCCAAATTGCAATTGCTTCGTTTCACGGGTTTAAAATAGCTAAACGTCTTGGAAAATGATCTAAACAGACATACTTGAAAATTGGTTTTAATGCTGAGGTAAAAAGGCACATCACAAGTATGATATGAAAGTGAAAGGGTGACTGAATGGTGACAGTATGGTATTCTTTGTAGAAAATAAATCAGATTTTCTAATGAAAGCAATTACACGGGTGAAATCGGTTTTAAAAGTAGTATGATATGTTCTAATGAAACTATTTTTTTAGTGGCTAGATTATTAAAGAAAGACACTGCACGCGAAAAGATTAATTTGCAATGTTAAACCATTCACACTGTGTGTCTCTTTATATGGGAATTAATTAATTTATTCAAAATAGTACTAAGATCTTACACAAGGACTGACATGAATAGAAAAGAATTTTGCTAACACATGAAGACGAACATGATTTTTTCTAAGGACAGGATACACAGAGTATGCTTACAATTTTAAGAAGTTACTAGGATACTTTTAGGATTTCTTATAGGGTTCCTTATGGGGTTGGACCAATTGCAAGGTAACAAAGCAATGGATGTAGCTTTGTGGTTACTGGAGAAGGGTGATACTTAGAATGAACACTTGAATGGGGAAGTTTGGACAGCCATCCGGGTCTCTGGGCAGCAGGACAGGGGTCTGGGCAATGCGCAGCAGCGGTTCTCCTCTAGGGACACAGCGAGGCGACCAGGGTCTGGTCTCAGTTGACAGCAGGGTGCATCAGCTGGGCAAAGCAGGTAGTTGGGAAAAGCAGGTCTGGTCATGGGATAATCCTAAAAGGGTTCAGCAGTCTTTCCCCCTTTCTCCCTGAATTATTGGGATTTGTGTAAGGTTTAATTCTGGATAGTAGTTCTGCCTGGATAGGAGGTACTGCATGGATCAGGATCAGCTACCCCTGGCCTGGCACTGGAATCCAGAATCTTGCAGGGTGAATGTGGAATGCCTGGATCTTTGGATTTTGCGGGTTGCATTTTGAATGCTGGATTTTTTTTAATGTCCTGAATTTTGAATGTCTCCTCCTTATATAGGCCAGATGGCATCAGAGGATTTTTACTATATGGGCAGAACTAAGCTGGACATACCTCTAAGATCGGATAGGTCAGCCTGAGGAGGTCGCTGCCTTCCTGCAAGCAGATTGGACTGAAGGAAGTGACTCAGTTTTAGTGTGTGTGTTTTTATGAGGTGCTTTGTTATACCACAGTTACCTTTGTCAAAAAACAGTTATGAAACAAAACCCTTATATTTATAAATGTACCCTTATAACAATTAGGTAGGCATATACCATATTTCACATGGAGCATACTATTCCAAACACCAAGTTTGTACGATGCTGTTTAGTCCTTCTGGCAATCTTTCACACTTTATATGGCAAATATTTCCCCTATAAATCTTCAAATGGGTACACTGAATCTTATCAATGTCAGACATATTTGCATTAACGTTTCATAAGTGCACCATGTGCGATTTTCCCAGAAATGTCATTTTACTGGTGTTTGCATCCCCCACATGCTAGGAAGATCCACATTGTCTTATTTTCATGGTGCACAATTTACATTCAAGCTGTCAACATTTTAAATTTCTGCTTCTTTAAATTACTGACATAAATGTCTTTATATGAAAAATCTTTTCAATCACATGGGCCGGCTTTGTTCCCGAAAATGGGCAGTCCTTTCAACCCGCCCAGCCAAATGTCATGCTCTGGTCAGTTTTTCCGAGAGGTTGATAGGACTTCCCTTTGATCTAAGGCAGTTGAAGCTGATGAGAGGTGTCAGAGGAATTCACACTTCAGTGGCAGGGCTGTCCATTGTCCCAGGCTGCAGCAATGTCACTCCGTCTGAGGAAGTCGTCACTTCCCACACCTCTGGGCCTTTCATGTGGAAAAGGAACTTCCTTTCCCATGGGGCTGGCACATGTGAAGTGCCTGCTGTTGCAAAGACTGGTTTGACAGAAATGTCTTGGCCTAGCCATGATTTTGAAGTTCTTTTTGTGGGAAAAAATAAATTACACAGAGCACAATTTACTACTATTTTGGCAGCTTTTCTTCCCAACATATATTGTTTTGTTTCTGGGCATGTTACAGTATTATTTCCATTGAGCTTGCACAACATCAACTCACTGCTTTGCAGAGCAGTTCAACACGGGTTCATTTTAATTTCCCTGGTTATTTACAGATGCGATTTTTCTTGCATCTCTATTCTGAACATTTGCATAGCCCTGGTCATTTCTAATACACAGGAATCTGTTCAAAACAAGGGTTCTTTGAAACTGACATAAGCAAAGGGAGTTAGTTTCTTGTGAAGAGTTTTGCCTATGTTACTTTGTTGCAAGAGTAAACGCTGGCCGTACGGCCTAAAACAAATTTCTCTGCCCTTTCACAGTTTTTACTTGACACACAATGCCTTTTAGGGAGGAATGACCCTCCTTTGATAGTGTACCTCCTGAAGATAACTGGTCATGGATATGCTTTACTGGAATCAAACTGTGTAATGTTAAAAAGATGGAAATAGCACCAGTTCACAGTCATTTTAAACACAGAACATTTTCTCTTTCAGTTATACGTTGTGAGCTGGAAGCATAGCAGTACTGAGCCAGGCTGCCTTTGAATTATTCTTTTTGGTGCACATAAAGAAAATAACTGCAGCCATTCTTGGGATGTTCTTTGTTCCATCTCCCCCATATGTGCTCAACAGAGCCAGCGAAGCCATTATTTTTGATAACTGCTAAAACTGCTGTTTTGATGCAAGGGAATAAGTGCTCACCAGAGCCAGCACAGCCATTCATCGTGTAACTCTGAAAATGCACTTTGGTGGTGCAGGGGAGTTCTGCTGGGCTGGTAAATGTACTCCACAGTCATAAGAGATTTCATCTTTGATGTCCCGGTGTTAGTCTGAGCAGTGCATGGTGGGGGATGTAAGGTATGGTTGCATAGCGTACCGTAATTTGCAAATTGCTTTGTTATTTTAGATGTTTTATGCAACATTACAAAATAAACTCATGTATATGTCATAATGTACCACAACGATTGTTATGCCAATAATGTACAGCACTGTCTTTCAAAGTTTGGAAATACCTACTGAAATAGCCCCATTAGTGACAAAATGTAGAAATCCCACAGATTTCATTGATGGTTTACTCAGAGTTGTCATAATGGCAGATGCCGGCTGACTCTATGTTAGGGAGAATTTTAATTTCTGTGCTAATTGCCTTCAACCTTAGAGACCCCCAGCTCTATTGCTGGATTTAGGACTTTTTCATTTTAACCATGGAGTGAGTGAACATTTTTTCTCACTCTCTCATGTGTTCTGACCTGATTTGGATTGAGTGTTTTCACTGTTTTCGGAGTCTGACAAACTCCATATGCATCTGATTTTTGTATAGTGCACATAGCAACTTCAGTGCAGTGTAACAGGGAATCCTTTACATTTTCCTCTAAGTTAAGTTTTAAATACCTTTTCTTGGGTGAACTACAGTTCCCAAAAATAGTAAAGTGAAATTGACTTTACATACCTTTTCTCTTTGTGGGTCCAGCACACCCCATCTTATTTGGAGTGGTCAGTGGCTACCTAGTGTAAAGACTGAAGGGGGGTCTGTACTTCTGCTCTCTATAGGTACAGAGGATCCAGCCAAGATTCTCTATTACGGTAGCAATGGACGAGCAATCAAGGCCTAGCTTCTCAGGAGGTGATGCAGGCTGGTTCTTAAGTACAGTGTAGTCCCCAAGCCCCCAAAAAGTAATGTCCACACACTGTATTAGTTAAAACACAGACTTTATATATTAAAGGTTCAAGGTTATATTCACAATCACAATAACTCACTTTGTGGTCAGTAAATCTACAATGGCAAATATTTACAGTTGTAAGTGGTACCACAATTATTATTAGATTCCATTAAAGTGCATCAACTGTACTCTGATTAAATGCCACACAAATCACTTAATAAAGATAACCAACAATCGAAAATAGGAGGAAAGCTGTTGTTTAGAACAATTGGCAGAATACTGGCCCCTACCAACTAGACACAATTCTGTGTGGAGGTCACCCCACCTGGTCAACCTGTAAAGTAAAGATATATCACAAACCCAGTCCATATATTGTTCCATAAGTCTTATTTCCTTCGATAATGTTTCTACCACCCCAATGTACCTGGAATAGCAGAGTTCGACGTCGGGTCGTCAATGGATCCTTCTTGAGTGACTCCCTTTAATGCAGGAGCCACGGATCATCGACATCACTCAAAGAAAGTGAACTTAGCATCGAGGCAGCAGCTTCGGTCCCAGCGGTGCTCATCGATGACGATTCGAAGACGTTCTGCAAGGAAGAGGTGTGCGGGGCACCTCGATGTTGAGAGTTCAGGACCGCAAAGAGTTTGTGAAGAACTGTGGCCCAGCAAGGGCGTTGAGTCGTCCGGCGTCTCTACGGTCTTTGGGTGGCAGAAAACCACCGGCGGATGCTCCTTGGTGCGACGCCGGCCTGGCCTTCTCCGGTGGAATAAGGCGGGTGGCGGTGCGGACAAGCGCGTCCGTGAATCAAAAGTCTTAGGCAAAGGAGCGTTCGGCTCCGGTCGTCGATGGCACGGCGTCAAGTGGTCCCCGATTCTGGGCAACACTGCTTCGACGGGCCTCCAGTGGTTACAGCAGCCCTGCGAAACCTGGTCGACAACAGTGGATGGAATGTCCGGTGCTTATCTTCGTTCTCCTCAGCGGTCCCAGTCTCCGGTCGGCAGCCTTTCGATGGTCTGACTTCCAGGGAGCTTCGGCGAAGGTTAGCGGTGCTTGATGGTCCCTTGGAGCACAGGAAGAGGGCGCCTAACCAGGTCCTCTCTTGGATCATTCTCGGCGGCTTTCGGATTTTAGTATTAGGGAGACAGCAGTCAAACCTCTTCTTCAAGCTCGGCTTTGAGATTAAGCGTCAGTTTCAAATTAAGCTTCTGAATGATTTCTAGCAGTGAGAGGCCCCCAGATGTACTAGTTGATCTCCCATTCATTCTGCTGGGTCACACTCAGGCAACCAATCGCTCAGAAGGGCATTCAGCAGTCAGTCAGCCAATCAGGCATACAGCGTATTCAGGCCATTCTCCTCCCTCTCAGACACTCACAACAAGCATTCATACCAGTTTCGGGCAGGGCTGTAGCAGTCATTTTGTCAAACACCAGAAACCAGACATCCACAACAAAAAGTTTATATTGGTCACACACTCCATTCACCCAGGTCCCACCCACAGGGTGTACCCACAACATACAGTCACTTGAAAGGCTCGAGCTAGTCTTGCCTGAACTTCACAACAACACCATATATGGAACTTCCACCCAACAGCCAGTCAGTGGGAAGGGACAGAGTCAGGACTTCCCAGGACATTTGGGAAAACAAGGTAACAGGCAATAAAAAGCAAGAGGCCATAGGGGCCATCTTGTTTCCTATCAGGAATCACTGATTCCAATGGCAGGGCCTGGGTATCCTAAAATGGAGGATACTCAGAGCACCTGTGAAATTCAGCATGGAGCTGCCACCAGCCCATACCCTGCTCTGTGGGTCACACACAGGTGCCCAAAAACATACACTGGGGGCACAGAGATGTACCCCCACCCATGGGTGCATAAGGGTATCCTATGGGTCTGTACACCAAACCAAAAACAGGAAGAGCTGCACTGCCAGGAGCCCCACATGGACTCCTGGGCAGAAAACAATACCGAACACAAATGAAAAAGGACTACAGGACAAGGACAGGGAGGCACATTTCCAGCATCACACCTAGTAGCCCCTTATTCTACATTCTCATGTAACATTTTTTGTTACCCTCACAACTTTAAATGGCTGGTGGCAGTGGTTTACTTTGTCCTCCCATTGTGCTTTTCTACCGCAAGCTGAAACCTCAGCTGTAGTACAGCACCCATGGGTGACCATTTTATCAAAATGGCCCGTGTATTCCCATTCATGCCATTTTATGTTTGTGAGGTCTTTCTTAGGTTTTACTCTGTGTGTTGAAACAGGTTTGAGCCCCTGGTTTATTTTGCCTTTAGCGGGCTTCAGCTCTGAAACCCGCCCATGGCTTCAGTGTGTCTGGAAGGACAGGATGTGATAGAGGGTCCCGAAACTACCCTGTCCTTTGTCTCTAGGAATGTCTGAATGCAACCAGTCCTGATTGGCTGGCTGGCCATCCCGGAAGACAGCCACCCTGCTGTGTGATTGACAGCCTATTTGACCACTGGGAGAAACACCTGACACAGAAACCATGAACAAAGCTTCCTGCAAACTCCTGGGCCTTTGAATTGCCCGGTGAAGCCCTGCTGCTGTGCTCACCTTCTTTTTCACCCCGACAGAGAAACTCCGACCGGAACAACTTCTCCCCTTGGGTTAGTGGTACCAACTAACCCTGAGATTAATACCACTGGACCACCATCCCCGACATGCTCTGCCTCGCAGTTGCTGTGGGAGCCCAATGCCAGGGGTCCAGTGTCCCTAGTTGAGTGCAACATCTGTCACGGAACAAATAAGGGCTCGAAGCTCCAGCAGCCTCCTAAGGACCATCCAGAAGCAGGACCTCCAGATCCAGATTCCCCTCAACAGAGTGCAGGACTGAGAGGGCGAAGGAAGTCCAATCAGTGTCCCGTATTCCACATCGGTGCTGTTTGCTAAGCACTGAAATCGCAAAGTGCTGCTGAACAGAAAAGAGCCTGCAGCTACTGAAAACCTCCCAACTACTACAGCAGGAGCCCTCCAGACATGCTCCCGCTTGTCCCCATGACTGAGACTCAGGAACCAGAGTCTACATCGCAGTAGCAAGACGGAATCCAGCTGAACCACTCTTCTTATAACCAGAGGTACACTTTAGGCTTGGAGTACTTACCTTATTGCCTTTAGCCATGCTTTTCTCACTTGGGAATTGCATTGGCTACCTTTTTCAAGTTGTTTCAACTCCCTTCTCACAAGTTTAACAGCTTGTGACTCTACAAGTGATTTTCTTCTTAGCCCTCTAACTTTCTGCAAGACTTTGATCCAAGAAGTGCCTCAGATCCGTTCACTGTATCCAAATGACTTTGGGTGACCTGGCTCCCTAAAGCACTCTTCTAAATTCATTGAGTTTGATATTGTTTGTCACTTATAGGTGGTAGCTTGTTGTATATGGTACTGCTGTGAAAGGCTTATCTAGACTTCATTGGAAAATTCAGTTGTCCTCACAATTGCTGAGAAATTGCTCTAGCCTTTTTACTTCCCTAATCTTTCCTTTCTGCTGCTTAGAGTCTACAAAACTGTATTGGTGCGATATATAAACACAAATACCATCCTTGTGATTGAAGTCCGCTCAGGGTGTAGGAGTAGTGTATGAAGCATATCCAAAGATCATCCACCAGCTTTATTTGACTCTGTAATTTAAAGTGTATTTAAAAAAAACTATTGCACCACGACAAGTGTAGTTTGTCATGGTATAAGCACCAGGGAAAAATTACCCTTGGTCAAAAAAGATACATTTTCACTGCATTATTGCAACAGGGCAAAGTTTGCCCAAGTGCTAGTATAGAATGGTATTAGCAATAGGGCAAACTTTGCCCTGGTAAGAAAACGCATTGAAGATGTATGTTTTTTGTATTGGGGCAATTTTTGCCCTGGTGCTAATACTATGACAAACTTCACTTGTCGTGGTGCAATAGTTTTCTAATATGTCCCATTGATTTTAAAAATAGGGCAAACTTTGCCCTAGTGCTTATACCTTGCAAACTTTGCACTGCACCTGTGCAAAGTTTCTGTAATCTGGCTCCATAAATGTATGGATACTGAGTCTGTGTTCAAGCCCCGAAGTGAAAGTAAAAATAAAAGTGGCTGTTAATGTTCCAGAGTTATGAACAGATAGAAAACTACTTTGCCGATTATTTCGTGTAAGTAGGTCACAGCATCAAATAGATTTTAGTGAGGTAGTAGGGCTCTATGCTTTCTCTGCTGTGCCGCAATCACTGTTTAATGGTGATGGAACTATGCATCTTTGCCAGCAAAAAAGCAAACTGGTCAAACTCCTAAAGCTCATCCCACCTCCATCACCGTAAAGTAGCAGCACAAACAGCAAACAGCCAACAGCAACTACCAATATGCCACATGAAAGGAAGCCATCTGATGCAGTGTTGATGAAATAACAGAAGTGCTGGCTTCAGATAAATCAAAATGCATTGCAACATGCATCACCAAAACTACTCAGAAGAAATACTGGGAATATAATGACATTCACCTAGTGTTTGACACATAAAAAGAAAACTCAGTCAAGAGCATGATAACGTAAAAAGGCTCCAGGAAATGTAGACAGCCCACTACAAAATCACAGCAGTAAAACACCCTGCTAAGGTTACTATGAAGAAGCTACTTTCACACATTAATACAAAAGATGAACTAACTACTAACCTTGCTCAAACATGCTTCAGCAGGTACAGATGACCAAAACAGACTTTGCAGTAGCACAGTTCAGCGATAGTGCTCTCAGTAGTCTCCAGGAATGCTTCTGTATTGCTTTTATATCACACCTTGTCTGTATATGAGTGCACAGGTCATTTTTCAGGATGAGGTAACATTTCATACTGGAAGGGAGTCACAACAGTGACTGGATGAAACTGGATCCAACTTTTGGAACGTATTCACTAGGAACACGAGAATACTATCCTGAACAGAAACCCGGATGAACAGGAGCATTCATTTGACAAGTCTATCAGCCCAGAACCAGTATAACTAAGCTTGCAGATTTGTGCTGGACTATGTTTTCTAACAAACAGATGAGCTGGGGAAAAGTTGCCACCTACAAAAAGTACTTTCATATCTGCAATGGAAAGAGTCAACGGTGGCATGCCTTGCACACACTGTCAATTACAGCTCGGTCGTTCCCCTTTCTAGCTTGTTTACAGTCCATAAAAGACAGCATAGGCACACAGGCTAGGAAAGTTGCGGGAAGAGGGTGGACATGCGATGGATAGAGGGCAGAGAAGGGGTGTGCAAAGGCAGAGATGAAATCCAAAAGGAGCAGGAGGCAGCACAGTCCCAATAGAATCTCAAATCAGGTTAGCAAGGCTTGGGGAGGGTACAAGGGACCTTACAGAGGGATGAAGGGTTGACCCCGCTTCGAAAGATGGTTGGCAAGACAAGAGGGTGGTGTGGGATGAAGGGTGGGTCGACCTATCCAAGGTAATGAAATTGGGGAGGGGGCAAGTCGCAGGCAATGTGAGTGATTACATCCAGCAAGATTACTGCAGCATGCGCAAATTTGCCACAGGGTCAAGAACCTTGTCATGATTTTGAACCAACATGACCAATCATGGTCAAACATTCCACCACCCAGTGGCCATGAATGGAACATGGAGGACAACGAAATAGGTGCTGTTCTCTGTGAACTGTCATGCGCTCGCTCACTCCATTGTGTGGTGGATTATCTGTTTGTGCGTGAAGAACAGTCCACTCAATAAATGTTTAGCCAACAACCTCCCCAGTACATATATGTGTGAGTGTGTAGGAAACAATGAACTATGTGAACATGATAATCCCACTGTTCTGTACGCAGCAGACTATGACAGTGATAAGGATTTCAGTGAAGATAGATTTATCACGATTGGTAAACTAATAAAGGTCCCAATATGTATATAGTATCTCAAAGTTAGCCATTGCAACAGTTCAATCCTGGTATGCAATCACATTTCACAAGTTAAATAAAGTAGCAATTGCTCACAGTTCATATGGATACATGTAATGGCCTGTGGAGAATCCATTGAGACAAGGTTTCATAGTATGAATATGTTACATGTCAGGGCACCATTAACCTCAGAGTAAAGATTGGTAGGAACACTTTTTTAGGCCGAAAATATCTTTAATAAAAAACCATATAAATTGAAATCCATCATCAAATAATGGAGATATTGATGAATTGGTTACTTTTGTTGATGGCGACCTTGATGACATCATCGATCCTTTATGCCATGACCCTAACAGTGACACCATGGAAATGAGTCCTACCTATAGCCCATAGCCTGTTATGTCACTGAACTCATCTGGACTAATAATGGGAGCAACTTCATTCCACTGTTTACATTTAGATTATCCAGCGTCAGACTAGACTTTCCCCCTCTGAAACCATGCAAAGCCTGCACTTGTGAAGGGAGTCCATGCTACTGACCGTGGCCCGTTATGCGCGCAGACTCTACAAGTCTCCTGCTACTGGCCCACAAATCAGCTGATCAAACTCCAGTACACAATTATTTCAAGTTCTTCACAGTGCTCTCCAGACCCCAGTGCTCTCTCAGCTATCCTTATGCTTGTATCCTTTTTGCTCTGAACCAAGTCTCTCCCAATTCCAGAAAAACACTTGTGGAGTTGATCTTTATTTTCCAGTGTGCCTGTACTCTTTATTGGCCTGCACCTTTGTGTGGTTGGCTCCCTGTGTGCTGCTAAGCCTTGTGTCCATAGTCCCATTGCACCATACTATTTTACAGTTTCCTGTCAGTTTGAGTAAAATTTTTATACCTGAAACGCTCAGTTTCAAGGTAAACAAAGTTTGTTTTATTTGTATTCCAATTCATCACTTTCCGTCCTTGGGCATAGAGTAATTCAGGGGATCAAGAGGTTTGGTTTTCTTCTGATGGACCTCTGCTGTCATCATTTCTATACACCTTCTTTCGGAAATTCACAAGTCTTCCAACCCTTCTTCTGTCTCCCTGATACGCTTCTCTGATCTGTGCAGGTTTGTAGTGAAAGGTGATACTGATCTTGCCTCAGTTAAGTGACTCTTTCCAATAAACTTTTCTTGCAGTTAGTTCAAGTTATTTTGTTGTTTTGTTCTCCATTTGTTTGTCTCCTGTTGGAGTGTCAGCTGTACTACCTTCCTTTACGTCATTAGTTCTCTATGGAATATTGTTTTGGTTTTTGGAGAATCGATCGTCTCTACATACACTTCACATTACTCCTAACTCTTTAATTCCTACTTTGAACTTTCGTCGTTTCTATAACCACATTTACCATCATAGAGTACAAGCAGCTCTTCTTCCTTTCAGTGTTTCTGCGTCTCCATGTACTAGAAAGCACTTGGATGAGCTCCACAATCTCCTTTTATATTTTAGTTGTTCTTGGGAGCCTCTCAGATGACTATTCATTCTCAGACACCTCTATGAAATAATTACTGTGTCCTGGGCTTTCCCCCTCTCACTGTGGGACAGTCCCCTTCATATCACCTCCCACCTCCTCACTGCGCTTCAGCCCGGCGGCTCACATCTTTGTGGTTGGTGCTTTAAAGACATCCATCTTCGCACATCTCACCATCGCTTGCTCTTTCTTGTTTCTCTGACATGCGCTCTGTGTCTGTGTCCAGAACATGCTGCTGATTACTGCTGGTTCATCTACACTGGGAGTCTCATGCATGGTGGTCTTCAGTGGTTCTTCTGTCTACTTGCTGCTCTATGTCCCTCCTGATCACCTCTGTCCCACTTTCTCAGCATTGTCTGGCTGGCAATAATGTGCCCTGATGCCTGGGGGCTACGGCGCATTATAAGAAGATAAATAAATAAGTGGACATTCAGATCTTCCATCCTGAGGGTCATTACTCAACCAGCATCTCTCCTGCACTCGCAATGCATCAGTCACTTGTGGGCTGGCCCGGCGTAGCACACACAGCGTTCCTCCTCCCCGGGTTTGACCTTTTGGCCTTTCTGACGGGTTCCAAATGGTGTCTCCCCACCTTGTAGTGAGCTGGCACTCGTGGGAACTGCTGGACCACCCTAATCATGTGCTATAAAGCAGGAAAGGAAAACAGGCTTCTCCAAGTTCCATCTTTTGATGACAGATTGTTGGCACAAGGGGCAGCACGTTCTGCTTACCCTGGTGTTAGGCAGAATCCTGTTCAGTGCCATTAGGGACCACTAGACACAATTAAGACTACAAGTGGTAATACAATTTTACCTTTAGTACAAGCCTGTACTACTATGTTAAAGTGGTAGCAGTAGCGGAGCAGCCAGGCTTATCTCAAGAGTATAGGAGCAGTAGTAGAGATTACACAAAGGGACCACCATTACTGTGACTCAAGCAAACACTGACTCAAGGTTTCAGGTAAATAATATAAGTACATTTATTTGTAAACATTTGTTATCAACACAACACTTCTATTAATTCAAAATCACACGTAAAATACACTACAACCAACCAATTCACTTTGGTACACTCTAACTCAAGGTAAGTACCCTATGTTTTACGGACCACTGTTGTGAAACAAAAGACATTACCGAGAATACGTATGCCATCACTTTTTGACAGTAATGACAGTTCGGTCTTACTAAAGATATGCGTATCCACGACAAGAAATGTTACCAGTGCAAAAACACACTTAGCACCTGAGTTAACCAGAGAGAGTTGGGGGCAAAAATCATAAGCAATACTTTTGTCAAGGCAGGCAGAATCAGAGAACACACGTTGACAGAAATCCAGGAGTCAATAGGCCAGAGCCAGTGTCAAATGGAACTGGGTTCCTGTTGTCGAAGATCACACAGTCGGACAGTTCAAGATTCAATGTTGCCAGGAGTACTTAGATATTGTCAATAGAGGAAGCAAAAGTTATAAGAAGGAGGGAAGACAAGAGCAAGCCTTGTAGGTGAAGAAAAGGGATTCACCCTAATTCCTCAAGCAGAACACAGGACCTTATTCAATGAAGAAGCTGGTGCCATGGCAGTTGTTCCTGGTAGTTTCCTGCAGACCCATGGTTCCTGGAGCTTCGGTGCGAAGGAGAACGTCTGGAGGGGTCTGCATCACATAGGGATGAAGCCGGCAGCAGCGACGGTGAATAAAAGGTGCGCTCCTTAAAAACAGGAGTGGCTCTTCAGATGGCTATCCAGACCACTATAGCAGTGTGCAGCGATTTCGAGCAAGAAGAGGATCCTCTGGCTGTGGAAGATGAGATGGTTATCCCGACCAGGCTCAAGGGAAGAAGACTCCGGACTGGATCTTCTCTGGTTGCCGAAGGGTAGCTAGCTCACAACTGCAGCATGGCTTCACCGGGACGGGGTAGGTGCAGCAGCCGTCTTCTCCTTCGGTTCCTTGTAGTTCCAGTGTTGACTTCTAGCCCAAGAGACCCGCCTTTTATGTGAAAATCCCCCATTCACACATCCTGGCTGTCAATCATGCAGCAGGGGGGTTGTTCAGCCCAGACAACCACCTCAGCCAGTCATGGCAAAGTGCGACTTGGGTTTCCTAGGATACCCTGTGCAGTGGGTGACTACACCCCTCCCTCACATTCAGCCCACCTAGACACCTAGGCGCCTGGAGGAGGGCTTCTTGGCAGAAGCCTGTCAAAAGACAGTGAACAAAGAAGGCAAACCTGGCTTGCTGCACAAAGTAAAACACATGAAGGACTTTAAGAAAAAGAAATGGTGAGTAAACCCGACCGGAGCCAAAAGAAAGAGTATTTGGTCAAGCGGGTTTATTTTCGAGGCTAATATAATAGCCTAAAACAATATCACATTTATATAGTATAATTGCGGTAGAAAAGTTAGGGTAGATACCACTGCCACCAGCCAAGTCAAAATGTTAAAGGAGTGAAACAATGCTCTAGGAGGTACTGATAAAAATGGCTAAGGATTAACCCTTTCCAGTACTCCATGTAAGATGGGATGTACTGGATTTGTGGTTAAATGACTAGGTAAAGTTAATGGCAACTTTACCTTTTTTCTGGGGGACAGTAGTCAGCCTCAGAAATGGAGTCGGGGAGAAGTCTAAAAGACAACCCTGTGTCACTGCACTGAAGGTGCTGTGTAACACACAAAAGAAGGGGGCTACCAAGTGGTGTACTCCAGAGTCCACAATCACAAAAGCAGATAAAATACACATGGCAAAACAGGCAAGAGTGGGAAAAAGAGGCACACTCTTACCAAGTGAATAAAAATAACTCCAGAAATCCAGCAAAGCTGCTGGGGGACTCACTAGGTGAGGGAAATTATCCATAAAATGAGAATTCTCCCTAACACTCGCACCCCCCCCCAGACTAAGGGACAGGAGGATTTATTCCACTCCTGGATGGACCTCATACCTCTAGTCGGTTATAAACATCCTAGAGAGACCATCAGCATTTTGGTGGTGACTTCCTGCTCTGTGCTCAATGGAAAAATCAAATCCTTGTAGGCAGATTGACCATCTGAGTAACTTTGGGGTTTCCTCTTTCATTTGCATCAGCCATCTCAAGGGTTGGTGGTCAGTCTGAATGATGAAGGCAGATCCATACAAGTATGGTCTAAACCTCTTCAGTCGCCACACAATAACAAACCATTCACATTCTATTGTTGCCCACCTTGTCTCAGGATCCTTTAACATCCTGCTGATGAAAAAAATGGGGTGTTCCCTAGCTTTCTCATCCAGTTGACTAAGGACTGCACCTATACCTACATTAGAAGCATCAGTTTGTGCATTGAAGGGTTGGTGATAGTCAGGAGCTCTTAAGACTGGAGCTTGACAAAGGGCTTTCTTCAGAGAGTCAAAGGCTTGATTGCACTCCTCATTCCATCTGACATTTTTAGGAAATTTGGGAGAGGAGGTGACATTCAATGGAGAAGCTATGTTACCATAGTTCTCTATGATGTTCCTGTAACACCCAGTGAGACCTAAGAAGGCTCTCACATGGCTTTGAGTAGGAGGGGTGGCCCAGTTTTGTACAGCTTGTACTTTGCTAGGCAATGCCCTTATTTCACTTCCTCCTACCTCATGTCCAAAGCAGACCACTGTACTCTGACCAATTTGACATTTGATTGCCTTTATGGTCAGATGGGCCTGTTCCAGAGCCTGCAATACATTTCCTAGTTGTTCAATATGCTTTTTCCATGTAGGGCTGAACATTGGAATGTCATCCAATTATGCCATGCAGAAGTCCTCCATCCCATTCAGAACTTGATTGACCATCCTCTTAAATGTAGCAGAGGCATTCTTTAGTCCAATGGCATTACCTTGAATTGGTAAAGGCCAGCTGTGGTGGAGAATGCGGTTTTCTCTTTGGCATGGTCTGTTAGGGATATTTGCCAATAGCCTGATGTTAGGTCAAATGTGCTGAGGTACTTGGGCTGCACCAGGTTTGTCCACCAGCTCATCTGTCCTAGGCAAAGGATGGGCATCAGGCTTTGTGACTGCATCTAGAGCTCTATAGTCCACCCACAATCTCAACTCCTTGGATCCTGCCTTTGGTACAAGCACAAATGGGCTAGACCATGGGCTAGTAGAGAGCGTTATCACCCCGAGATCAAGCATCTTGTTGACCTCATTCCTTATATGGGTTCTTACATTGTCTGACATTCTGTACCCCCTGCTTTTGACAGGCAAACAGTCACTAGGGGGTATGTCATGCTGGCCCCAAGGGGTCAAGCCTGGTGAAAGTGAGAACAGGGAGGCAAGCTGATTCAACAGTAACTTGCACTCATCCTGCTGGTCAGATGTGAGACTGGAAGAGAGATAAACTCCTTCCACTTGCTCATCTAAAGGTAAGCCTCTGAGGAGGTCAGACAGAGGTTCACTCTCCTCCTCCTCGTGAGCTGAAGCAAGAAGCAGTGCTTCCATGTCAGGTCTAGAGACAAACGCCTTTAAACTGTTAAGATTTATAATAATTAAGCACTTTAAATAACATATGTCTCTCGGCAATTGTAAATAACACCCACCTCAATGCTGATCGGTAGTCTTGTAAGAGAAGGAGGAGTGTTTCACCTAGAAACCCCTCCTCCACCCAGCCAAAAGGCTAAGCAGAAGGAAAACCCCAAAAGGGGAAAAACCTTGCGATGGGCTGCTGGGGTGCGTGAATTCCTGCAGGCAGCTGTTGATGTTATACACGGTTGTCTTTTTAGTGTACACTGGAATTCTCTCGTGAAGAATTCTAATAATAACAGAGTAAGTGAAGGTGATAAGTACGAGTATAAGGTATCTCATGATATTTTGAAAGTCAGAGGGAAAAGAAAGGGGCTTACCCTGACAAGGCTAATCACTTCTAGATCTGTATTGTCCTATCTAATGGTAGATGCTGGACGAGAGCCTAATAGAGCATAGGAGGAATACGGATGTGACCCTAAGGACTTTGATACTGCCGAAATGAAAAAGAACGTAAAATAAGTAGAGGAACAAAACCTACCAAATGCAGTTGACCAAATAGATAGCGGGTAGCAGGTTATGAGTCTTGGTCTCAAAGACAGAAGAGGATCTGTAAGGTTGGGTCCTAATATTTGAATAGAGAACAACCAGACAATGAACGCGTCATGAAAAGACTGCGTGAGGAAACAACTCTAGCTAAGTATGTCCACACACCAATGGTGGCTGGGAAGGTTGCAGACGGTAGAGAATAATTTCCTTCAGTTTCCCAGAGTAGAAAGGAAGATCGAGGTATCTAGAATTCCTGAACGAGGGGATAAGTAATAATTAAGGATTATAAGTGGAAAGGGTCTTAGCAAGCGCTGTGCTGATAAAGATTCAAGGTAATATAAGTTAGCGAACATATGATGCACAGCCGACTCTGAATAGAGATGCAACGCGTTGTTCCATAGTCCGAGTAGCCGGATATTCATTTACGGAAGTCGGGGGCATGGCTACTCACGCAACCTGGGAAGCGAAAAACACTGGTGTGTTGCTCGCAGTTCCTGGCTCCTCCATGTTACGAGTACCAAATCCGGGCAAAACCGCGGGCATTGGCACAGGGGAAAGTAAAACAACAGAACCCAGCTGAAGAGTTGTAACATAAACGGTTGGTGTGAAAGACTCTTGGAGCCTCCTTAGGACTGCCTAAGTAAACCGGATAGTTCACCTCGCCAAATTTACCCACAACTTTGAAGGGTCCTATCCATTTGTCCTGCAAGGCCCTCTGCCTTGTGGGGACCATAACAAGAACAAGCTGGTCTTGAGAGAACTCAACCATGTTGGCCTTCTGGTCATGCCAATGTTTGACCACAGCTTGACCAGCCTTCAAGTTATCACTTGCCTCTGCCATCATGTGTTACATTCTTCTTCCGGAGACCTATCACATAGTCAGTCACTCTGACCGGCTTGGGGGAAGGCACACTCTCCAACCCCTCCTTAATCAAGGCCTATGGACCTCTGACTGGATGGCCATAGAGACGTTTGAAGGGACTGAATCCTACTCCTTCCTGTGGGACTTCTCTATATGCAAAGAGAAGGCATGGCAGTAGAAGGTCCCACTTTCTTCTAAGGAGTTCCTCTAAAGCAGCTATCATGCTCTTCATAGTTCTGTTAAACCTCTCCACCAATCCATTGGTTTGGGGATGGTAGGCAGTTGAGAACTTGTAGGTGACTCCACAGGTTTTCTACATGGCTTGCATGTAATGGGACATAAAATGTTATCCCATGTCAGATATCACCACCTTAGGAAAACCTACTCTGGTAAAAAATACCAAGTAGGGCCTTAGCCACAGCCGGAGCTGTAACAGTCCTCATAGGTAGGGCTTCAGGGAACCTAGTGGCATGATCCACTGCTATCAGGATAAACCTGTTGCCTGAGGATGTGGGAGGGTCATGTCAATCCCAACCCTCTCAAAAGGAACTCCCACCCCTGGGAGAGGCTCCAGAGGTTTGGCAAGTGTGGCAGCTCCTGCAGAATTTGTCTACTTCTGAACCCATTTTAGGGCAGTAGAAGTAAA
The DNA here is from genome assembly GCF_040938575.1 of Ambystoma mexicanum. Taxonomy (NCBI): domain Eukaryota; kingdom Metazoa; phylum Chordata; class Amphibia; order Caudata; family Ambystomatidae; genus Ambystoma; species Ambystoma mexicanum. Next base: position 1,513,785,255 of record NC_090922.1, read on the forward strand.
GAGAGAGCCTTTCCTTGGTCTTCTTAAAACTTAAGTGACCAGCCAAAGGTATCTCGTGGGCTAACTGCAGAAACTGGAGTCGGTTCACTAGCGGTACTACAGGTTTCTTGCAGTCTCCAGGGGTTGACTCAGTCAGTTCACTGTAGAAGAGGCCATCTTCCCAGTGCAACCTACACTTCCCAGGCTCATTCCCATTGAGCTTAGAAGCTGCCTGTAGGCAAAGACCTTCCAGGGTAGGACACTCACTTTGTCCTTTGCTGAAATCTGCCTTGTTGGTTCCACCTTCTGCCAGTAAAGACTGCAGCTCAGAATGGTCAACAGGGTTAAGATTTCCTAAAAGAGTAAGATCTTCTAGATCTGATTCCTCAGTATATAGCTGAACCATACAGGGTTGAACCTCACACTCAGCCTCAGCTGGTGGAGGAGTCACAGGTGACCTTGGACAGTCTTGGAGATGTCATTCTGGGCACAGGGGTGCATGCTGGTTTCTTGCTGGCAGACTTGGGTTTCCCCTTTGTCTCTTTCTGTCCTGCAATAGCAGTAGGTAAGTCCTGTGGACTGGGGTTGATAGTTTCCTCTATCATGTCCCCAGGAGAGCCTCTCAAGGTTCTCTCCCTTGCAGACCTAGTGAGCTCCTGCTTCCTTCTGCATGGGGTCCTGAGGGTACTAGACACAACTCCAAGAATTTTAAGGTAATTAACCAGCAGAACCCTCCCAGGTACATTATTTTGCACACTTACAGGTTTTCTGACAGTCATGTCATTACACTGGATGAGAGCTGGTAACTGGGGAACCATTTGCGCAGGGCCTCCAGCTAACTTGGTTAGGTGTTTGGGTGCCTTGGCAACATCCTCCACCTTGGAAAAGCATTTATCAACCACAGTTATTCTGGCTCCAGTGTCTCTTATGGCAGGGGTTTCCTGACCATTCACAAGAACACTATCTTTGTAATACTCTTTATTATTATCTGGGATTCAGTTATAGACATCTAAGTTCTATTGTTCCCAAAGACCCAAGCACACTAAAGAAACACTAGCTGAGACACTCATGAGCTAATCAGCCAGCAACTGAAAGTTTCCACTGGCTATAGGTACTTCCTCCACCTGGGAGAAGACTAAGGAGACAGTGTGGACCCCTGAAGGTTTACCCTTACATCTAGTATCTCCTTTCGCATGGTCAGTTAACCCACAAACAAAGCATTTCCCAAAAGCTTTCTGGACTCGGGGCTTGTGCTGACCTCCATCTGGTTTGTGACCAGATGGTCCACTAGCCTGATTCGGTTTCCCTTGTGGCTTAACCTGGTTATATTTGTGGCCCTCATTTGGATTGGAGTTATTGGAGTTCTATTTGTTGTCTTTCTTGGGCTGCTTCCCCTCATCCTTTTTCTGAGTATTCCCAGAATCCTTGTGAGTAGCCCTGTTGGCAACCCACAAGTCAGCAGCCTTAGCTAGCTTCTTATGATCTATCTCCTTTGAATCAGCCAAGTGCCGTCAAAGCTCAGGAGAGCAGTCATCAAAAATAGACTCCAGCATCACAAGATTCCTCAAACCTGCAGTGTTCACTTTGTAACCCTTAACCCAACCATCTACGTTTTTCAAACATTCACACACCCAGGTAGCCCAAGGGGTACCACCATGCTTTTTGAGGGTTCTAAACCTCTTAAGATACTGGGAAGGGGTCCCCAAACATAACTATTAATGGTAGTTTCACACACTCATCATCCTATTTATCCTCCTCCACCAACTCCATTACAGCATCACTTGCAACAGGGGGAACCTAGAGAAAAGCCAGGGAATCAGCTGATTCCCTGAGATACCTTGAATCCCATGACTGTACTCAAGCATTGCTAACCAATCCAAAACATCAACTTTAGTCTCACACATACCAATCATTTCCTTTGGCATACAGGGTCTCTTAGGGCTGGAATACCTAGAAGACTCTGGGAGAGAAGCATTTTCTACAGACAATTTCTTCATCTCTAGTTCATGATTCAGCTCCATTTCCCTGAGCCTCAACTCTTGATGTTTCATGGCAGTTTGTGCATCAATACGTTTCACTTCCAATTCAAGTCTCATTTTCTCAAGTGCAATAAACTCAGGAGTAAGTGCAGGGCCTGTGGGGGTTCCTGTGGGTTCCTGTGCTTTCTGAGCAGGCAAAGGAGTTGTAGGGTTTCCTAACAAGGACTCATCTACTTCTTCTAAAGTAACACTCTCAGAATCAGAAACATCAGTATCCACATTTGCTGGAGGGGTAGGCCCTTCTGACCCACTCTCCAGATGTTGTTTTCCCATTAACTTTGCAACCAATTCAGATTTCTTTCCTTTACCAGAGAGACTCCTCTCCCTACACATGATTCTCAAAACCTCAGCAGTGTAGTTTAAGAGACCCTCTTCAGTGTAGCTTTCCATATTTGACATGATTTCTCAGTTAAACAGAATTAGTAGTGTTTATCCTTGTGGTTAGTTGAACCCAAGCAATAGCAGCACTCTAAGTGTAATCACTTTAGTTCCAAATCGTCACCGCTGTACACCAGTGTTAGGCAGAATCCTGTGCAGTGCCCTTAGGGACAACAACACAAAATTAAGACTAGAAGTGGTAATACAAGTTTACCTTTGGTACAAGCCTTTGGTACAAGCCTGCACTACTATGTTAAAGTGGTAGCAGTAGCGGAGCAGCCAGGCTTATCTCAAGAGTATATGAGCAGTAGCAGAGATTACACAAAGGGACCACAATTACTGTGACTCAAGCAGACACTGACTCAAAGTTTCAGGTAAAAAATATAAGCACATTTATTTTTAAACCATGTGTTATCAACACAACACTTCAATTAATTCAAAATCACACATATTTATTTATTTTATTTTTTACATTTATAAAGCGCTCACACAGCCCGTGGGCATCGAGGCGCTGTTACAGGAATTGTTTTTTTTTTCTTCTTAGTTGCGTATTTTATTTTTTCATAGTTACGTATTTATAACACGCTTAAACACCCAAAGGTTTCTAAGCGCGTACCCGGGGATCAAACCTGTGTTGCTTCGTGTCGTCTTGCTTCCAAGACGCGCACGCTGCCGCTGAGCTATCCTCCCGGGTATAGCTCAGCACAACACTACAACCAACCAATTCACTTTGGTACACTCTAACTCAAGGTAAGTACCCTATGTTTTAACAGAGCACTGTTGTGAAACAAAAGAAGTTACCGGTAATACGTATGCGATCACTTTTTGACAGTAATGACAGTTCGGTCTTACTAAAGATACGCTTCTATGCAACAAGACATGTTCCCGGGGGTAAAACACACTTAGCGCCTGAGTTAACCAGAGAGAGTTGGGGGCAAAAATCATAGGCAATACTTTTGTCAAGGCAGACAAAATTAGAGAACACTCATTGACAGACATTCAAGAGTCAATAGGCCGGAGCCAGTGTCAAGTGGAACCGGGTTCCTGTTGTCAAGGATCACACAGTTGGACAGTTCAAGATTCAATGTTGCCAAGAGTACTTAGATATTGTCAATAGAGTAAGCAAAAGTTGTAAAAAGGAGGGAAGACAAGGGCAAGCCTTGGAGGCGAAGAGAAGGGATTCACCCTAATTCCGCAAGCAGAACACAGTACCTTATTTAATGAAGAAGCTGGTGCCATGGCAGTTGTTCCTGGTAGTTTCCTGCAGACCCACGGTTCCTGGAGCTTCGGTGCGAAGGAGGACGTCTGGAGGGGTCTGCACCACACAGGGATGAAGCCGGCAGCAGCAACCGTGAATAAAAGGTGCGCTCCTTAAAAACAGGAGAGGCTCTTCAGATGGCTATCCGGACCACTACAGCAGTGTGAAGTGATTTCAACCAAGTAGAGGATCCTCTGGCTGTGGAAGATGAGCTGGTTATCCCCACCAGGCTCAAGGGAAGAAGACTCCGGACTGGATCTTCTCTGGTCGTCGAAGGGTAAATAGCTTAGGGCTGCAGCAGGGATTCACTGGGACAGGGTAGTTGCAGCAGCCGTCTTCTTCTCCGCTTCTCTTTGGTTAATTGTAGTTCCAGTGGCGACTCTGAATTCTATCCCAAGAGACCGGCCTTTTATGCGAAAATCCCCCATTCACACAGCCTGGCTGTCAGTCACGCAGCAGGGGGGTTGTCCAGCCCGGACAACCACTTAAGCCAATAATGGCAAAGTGTGACTTGGGTTTCCTAGGATACCCTGTGCAGGGGGTGACTATACCCCTCCCTCACATTCAGCCCACCTAGACACCCAGGTACCTGGAGGAGGGCTTCTTGGCAGAAGCCTGCCAAAAGACAGTGAACAAAGAAGGCAAACCTGGTTTGACGCGCAAAGTAAAACACAAGAAGGACTTTAACAAAAAGAAATGGCAAATAAACCTGACTGGATCCAAAAGAAAGAGTATTTGGTCAAGCACGTTTATGTTCGAGGCTAATATAATAGTCTAAAACAATACCACGTTTATATAGTATAATCGCGGTATAAACGTTAGGGTAGATACCACTGCCACCAGCCAAGTCTAAATGTTAAAAGAGTGAAACAATGCTCTAGGAGATACAGATAAAAATGGCTAATGATTAACCCTTTCCAGTACTCCGTGTAAGATGGGGTGTACTGGATCTGTGGTTAAATTACTAGGTAAAGTTAATGGCAACTTTACCTTTTTCTGGGGGACAGTAGTCAGCCTCAGAAATGGAGTCGGGGGGAAGTCTAAAAGACAACCCTGTGTCACTGCACTGAAGGTGCTGTGTAACACACAAAAGAAGGGGGGTACAAAGTGGTGTACTCCAGAGTCCACAATCACACAAGCAGACAAAATACACATGGCAAAACACAGGCAAGAGTGGGAAAAAGAGGCACACTCTTACCAAGTGAAAAAAATAACTCCAGAAATCCAGCAAAGCTGCTGGGGGACTCACTAGGTGAGGGAAATTAGCCATAAAATGAGAATTCTCTCTAACACCTGGCTGTTACTACACCCTGGCTCAGATATGAAATATGCATTTTATCTGTTTTCTTGTTTTCCTACTGTTCAGTCTGCCAGTTCTAAGCTGTAATGTGAGTGGTATTTTTCTGGTTTCCTCTGATTTCTGCCCATTTTCCTTTCCTTTCTGTTCTGACCTTTTCGATGGATGCCCTATGATTTTCATGGTCGTGTGTCTCTGTTTCCCTTGTTTCTGTGTATGCATTTATTGAGGTAAGAGGATGTGTCTACTGGAAACATGTACAAAATGAGCCATAACAGTCAACAGGGCAGTGCTGGATAATTTCCTTCAAAGGGGAGGGGTCGCTGGGGACCAGGAGGCCACTGCATAAAGCAGACAAGTTAGCACCAAAACCTGGAATGGGACAAAACACACACTATGCAGCAGTACCAATGGACTAGAGATGTACAATGAGGCACTTACAGGCAGCCAGGGAACTCCTGGGGTAAGGAGGTTTAGTTTGAGTGCAGATTTAAAAGAGTGTATTGTCAGGGAGTTTTTGATGTGTGGAGGGAGTTCCAGTTGAGGGGGGCAGGAAGGCGTAGGGAGTGAAAGCACGAGGAAGCAGAGATTGGGTGGGGCACAGAAAGATTTAGGAGGGTAGTGGAGCGGAAGGTGAGAGGAGGAGAGTATGAGCAAGTCATGTCATCCAGGGAGGGGGACAATAGGTCTTGCATAGAATTTAAGACTAGCAGTAGAAATGGGTAGAAGTGCCTGTTTCGCAAGTCAGCCTTCATATAGGCAGTGTTTGAACACAGATGGGAGAAGGACAGAAGCGGCCAGTGGATGCGGGAAGGTCAACCACTTTGGTCTCTGAGGATTTGCATTAAAACCAATGCGTATGACTGGTGAAACACACACATTTGCATAGATGGGATTATACCCAATACTGTTCCACTTGCTTAAGACGAGTTAATGACTACCGATGAGGAATTATATTGATGTACTAAGTAATGTACTAGCCCTGATTTGAGAAAGGCCAGGAAGGGCCGAAACACGTGTTATCACTAAACGGCCAACATACCAACCAAGAAAAAACACTTTCTGATCTTAAAGGCGCACTGTCCTGGATATCCTTTTCATTTTTGTACTATTGTTTATTACAGGTTTTTTCTCGGCTTACCATCCATCCAGTGACCTGCGACAATATTGGAATTTGAATATGTGGAATCAGGGGTCTCCTAAACCTATTCGGCATTAGGTGGTTATATTATAAGTTATTCAATTACTCTTGTTACAAGTGTTGAATTACGAGTCGCCGACCTGACCAGCTGTACCATTAAGCCTGGCTCCTATTCCATTTTAATGAAGTTAGATTGAAACAGTTGGCAATCACCTGTGTTTTCCTCTATGTTAAGGGAAGTAAAGCAGACTGCGGAGTGAAAATGTCCAGCCCAGGCTATTTGTTTCAATCTCTTGTGCACCACTGGGAAAGGGGTCACTATTGGCACTCAGTGGCAGAATACTGTGTTAAACCGGAATGACTGAGCTCATTGAAATAAATGTAAATAGCTTCTGCCAAGTATCATGAACAGTGTGTAGCCTATGTTGTGTGCACATCCGTTGTGCACTTTGGAGCTCATTATATTTTTGCATAAATTGCAAAGTGGGGACCATTTCCATTTTCACGTACCTCTAAATGTCACCTTGTGCGCAATTTGAAAATATGTGACCACAAAGAGCCGGAATTCAAATGAAATGTATCTTTTTGCTGTTGTAACCAGATAATCGATTCCATGGGAATCCATTGGTTTTACATCAGCATGAAAATATCATTTTGGTATAAAATTAAGTAATTTTTGCAGGAGGAAGGGAAAATGAGGCAGGAATTTAACTTCCATTCTGTGCCACACCCTCCACCCTCACAAATCAGAAGCATGCCATGGAGCATAAACATGGGTGTTTGAGGTCTTACATCATACGTCACACTCCTTAACCTTTAGCACCTTTCTTTACATGCCAAGGTGTTGGGACTTGAGGCCCTGTGTGCCTTTCAAGTGTAGAATAGCAGCCTCTCTCTCTCTTTATAGTGCTGTTGAAAATAGGGAGTGCATTGAGCCCCAGCCAAGGTTGACTGAGAGCAGCTGAAGACAGGTACAGATCAGTTGGCAACATTTAATAGCAGAATATGTGATATTCAATGGTGTGACTCATACAATGAAGCTGTAACAAAGTCAGGAAAGATAAGACCCCTGATTTATGGAATTATTTGTGCATAAAATGCAGATTTACGTGCCATTCTGCCCGAAAATCCACATACCTCAATGGTGTTTTACATGCAGATAATTCCATGAATCAGGCTGACAGTCGGGAAATTGGCCAAAAGAAAACCATTCAACTTATTTATGTCTTGAGCACAGTGTGCTAAGAAGTCTAAAGATGTGCATATGTTTTTAAACCTGTTCTGTCCAGTTCTAAGGTTGCAACATATATCTCATGGTTCAGTGAAATTGGGGAAACTACCTAGTCTTGCTAATTAGCATATGAAGTCATGTGTTTTACAAAGTGTTTATATCCAATGGAGAAAAAAAAAATGATGTTTGACCTTTAAGTAAAATGTCCAATCAAAGCCTATTGAAATATAAGGTTCATATTCGGATAAAAGCATTGTGCAATTTGTTGCCATGTATACAATTGTAATGTGGGCAGTACAACTGGGATCTCATTTTTGTCAGCATGTAAGATGGATGATTAAAAACAACTCACTCCCAGCTAGTTGGTATCTGTGTCTGTCTTTTGCACATCGTGGCTACCCCTCCACGAAGGTGGGTAGCAGGAGATTATCCTAAGAAAATCGACCTCCTAAATATACCCAATGTGGTTCTAATTCTCTTGACAGAGCTGGCTGTTGGGTGGAAAATCTGCTCTGCGTAGTTCCAGGCTCTGCGTGTGGTGTCTGTTAGAACATTCATCGTCATCATAATATTGTTGTGGTTGGAGATTGATGATCTGTTAGAAGTTGTCCTTCTTTTGTTTTTGCAATGAATACAAGGAATGTGTAGTACTGGCAGCCATCACATATACTCATGACTCACAGTATGACTGATTACTTCTGTGTGCACATGCTTGCATAGCGATGATCAAAGCAAATTCACTGCATTATGATGTGCTAGGTATAGCAACATGGAGTGTGCCCCATTTCTACAGCATATCATGGCATGAGTGATCAACATTACACTGAAGCACTCTGCAGTGAGGATGTGGCTCATGGTTTCTCTATTTACAATGAATTAATCATCAGTAGCTAAATCCTGCCATTAGTCGGTGTCTCTGTATTTGCTGTCATATTACCATCTTAATTCGGGCAAATCTCCCGCAAGAAGGCCGCAAGATACTCCTGTGGGAATACCAAATAAAATTAAATCACTTCTTCTGAGCAACAGCATGGACAAAATCAGAGTGACCAAGCACTGATTTATTAGGCGATTAGGTCATGGAAGCATGTGATGTCTTATTGGAACTCACTATGGTGCTCCTGCCCGTTCATCACAGTAAAGGGTACAATAGTACAGGGTGAAGCCAGCCATTGACCAACCTCTTTGCCTCTTCACCTATGAGCCTTTGCTTTTGCTCTCCTACGAGCTGCACCTGTGAGTACCCGTGCTTGCTATTTACTGTGCTATCTCTCCACACTGAGGTACTCACCTGTAATTCATTTGAATCTGAACTTCAGTTTTTTTGTTGTGACCACAAACTGTTTGGTCTCTTATTCATTCCCACCTTTTTCTCAGCCACTAAAAGTACTTTAATAGAATTACTAAATTAAAGTTACTCCCAGCGTCTTGGACTGAGTCGATTGTGGTGCCAGTTTTCAAGAAGGGCAGTAGGGCCGATCCAGCCAACTATCGGCTGATTGCCCTTCTTGATACTATTGGAAAAATAATGGCCACATTCCTCCAACAGAAACTAACAACGTGGGCAAACAACAAAGGTATTTTAGACTGTCGACAGACAGGTTTTACAAAAGGCATCGGAACGGAGATCAACCTGACATTGATTAATCTGTTGAAAATGGAAGCCCTAAAGAAGTGATTGAATCTATTTCTTGCCTTTGTGGACATGCAACAGGCCTTCGACACAATATATCCTGGACTATTATGGAGGAAATTGATAAACTGGGGATGCCCAACAAGTATTCTACAACCAATAAAGGCCTTTCACTGAAATACATCTATTCGTGTTAGGATAAATGGAAACGGTGATCTATCTGAAGCGATAGACACAAATAAAGACATAAAACAAGGCTGCCCCTTGGCCGCTGCTCTGTTTAAGTTGTTTATCGCTGATATCACTGACGCGGTAACCAACATAAAATGTTTCTCTCCACAAATAAATGGCCATCAAATCTGTTCCGTAACATACGCAGATGATCTGGTTTTGATCGACTCTACTCAAATAGGGCTACAGCGACTCTTACCAGGTCTACAAAAATACATGGAGGAAAATGAGCTGTGAATCAATGTAGAAAAGACAAAAATTATGAAGTTCAGCCCAGAAAAAGGAAAAATAAATTGAAATTTCAAGTGCAAAATCGACAATGAGGCAATTGAAGTGGTGGCGGTAATCCGCTATTTGGGAGTAATGGTAAACATGTCGATTCGAGAAACAAACTGGATACAGCAATTGTTTCAACGTATGGAAATGTTTCCCCGACAAGGAGCGAGAATCCATACTCTATTTGGAAAGTTCCGTTTAATCCCTGTTCGCCAGTTTTGCATGCAAAAAGTAGTTCCTGGCTTCATCTTTGGAGCAGAAACAGGATGGAATTTAGACCATAAAATTTGGACACAATAGGAGGGAATTTTCTGGCGGCGAGTATTGAGACTACCTAAATATATATCAACCTTTATAATTAGGCACGAACTTGCACTAGAAGAACTATATGGATCCGTCGTCTGGAAATCCCTTGTAATCTTACGAAAAATGGAAATTGCCAACCCTGAACCAGCATGCGAAATATTAGCACCTAGAGAGAACATTGAGTACACTGGATTTCTTAAGAAATGGAATCAAAAGTTAGAGGCAGTCTTGAAAGCAGCCGACATCCAGATGACAACACTGTTAGAACAACCCCAAAATGCAAAAAAGAAAATAAAACAGTGGTTTTGGATTCAAAACTTGTCCAAATATAATAAACTACCAACTGCTCTGGAACTTGGACCTGTTGTGAATCAGCGGGATAATATGCCTCAATATCTGCAAAAATTCCCGTCTCATCACCATCGCAATGGGTTTCTAAGATTGCGTGTGAATGCTTATAAAACGAAGCAAATGCTAGAAGTACGTCACATGGAAACATCAAATGACAACGTATGTAGATTCTGTATGGTCAGCACAGAATCACTCAAACACTTAATAACAGAATGCATTGCACTAAAGAGTCAAAGGTCAACCCACCTGAGTCAATTTGCTCCAGTAGGTGAAAACATGGACGAATGGTGGCTTAGAATCTTAGGCGGAAGTTCTGTGCATCTGACATGCTCTGTAATACACTTTCTGGACAATATTTTAGAGCAATCATGAAACGAAAAGAACTAACTATTCTACCTTTGCTGTTTAACTCAGGTCCCCACTGTGATTAATATTTGGCTTTTTAGTGTAATTATTGAAAATGTAGTCCTGGAGTCGAGGCAGTGAATTGTTAAGGAAGAAAATATTTTAATTGAAATGACAAGAAATCTGTTGTGACAAAAGTTTGAATAAACTAAAAGTTACAACAAAAAAAAGATGTACTTTCACACCATCCCTATCGATTCACTCCATTGTATCCACCACCATCTCCTGTCCACCCCTGGTCTCTCCTCACCACTTAGCTCATTCATCTATTTTTATCTGACCTATGGTTATCACTCTCCTCCTTCACACCAGATACCTCTACCACCAACACTGCCTTCTCAAGCACCCAATCCCTGCTATATCACTCATTCTCCTCTCACTTCCCACTGCTTACTTTCACCCCTAAGTCTCAGCATCCTTGGCCATGGGTCACCCCATTCATATGCTCTCTGAACAGATACACATTTGCTGCTCTGCAAATGGAGGTGTACCCACTCGCATGAGCACCAGCAACTCTACTTCTCTCCCCTGAACTTTCTCAAGTCCACTCTTGATACAGTGAAAACGGATTTCTACCCCACCCTCAGTGACTCTCACTCTGACCATCCTAGCTGGCTACACTGCACCTTAAAAGTAATCCTCTGAAACCTAGGACTATCAACTCCACTCTCACAGCTAATGACCTAGATGAATGCTTTGCTTCAAAAATGTCTAAAATGAGAGACTCTCTTCTGACCTTCCTCACACTCCCTCCCCCTACATTCTACATGCTTCCTACTCGACCACTATATACTGCTTCTATTTCTCACTTTAGTCACTAAACTGAAGAACTTCAATCTCTACTGATGATGAGTAGCCCCTCTTGTGCCCCATCAGACCCTGTTGCTCCCCAGATAGTCAAGCCTATTACCCCATTAGAGTCCTCTCACAACGCTGAACTCATCAACCTGTCCTTCAGCTCCACTTGCTTTCCCTCTATTTCAAAAAGGCTAAGGTCATCTTCTTCTAAAAAAAACACAGTGCTGACCCAAGCCTGCCAGCAAACCTTCACCCGGTGTCTTTCCTAATGCACTACTGTAAAGTGCTGGAAAGGGTTGTGTTCAAAGCAGGTCCCCACTCCTTTCCCTCCACAGAAACTGTTCTCAAGAATATCTCCAATGTCATCCCATCTGCTAAGCACTCAGATCTATCCTCTATCCTATTCTCCTTGACCTCTCCACTTTTTTTGACACTGTTGTTCAGTTTGATCTCCTTCATACACTCTTCTTGGGAATTGTGATTCTGTTGCCTGGATTGAATCCTCCCTTGCACCTCATAATTCTCTGTCTCCTGGAACAATATCACAACTCAACTCACCCCTCTAACTGCTAGTCTGTCTTGGCTCCTATATTCTTTACACACTGGACCTCTGTTATTGGGGCACTCATCTACTGCTCTACGTTCTCATACCAACTCTTTGCGGATGCCACCCAAATGGTCTTCTCTTTTCATGAAATCTTCTCTGATCTCCCTATCAACATTTTCAACAGTCCCTCTGCAATTAAATATTTGATGGCTTCGGACTCTCTGATGTTAACCTCTACCATAACAGAGGTGCTCTTCTTCCCTGCCAAAGACTCTTTCTCATCTCTTCCCCTGCCTATTCAGTTACCACCTAATACTCTCCCCTACTTCTTTTAAGATAGACACCTAACTCATCTATGACCTTTCTCACACTGTCTCTACGTTCATCTCCAAAACTGCAATGGTGCCTCACCTGAACCTCCTATATATTAGCATAATCGGGCATCTCCTTACTTTCAACACTGCCAAGAATCTCTTAACCACTCTTGTATACTCTAAATTGGACTACTGTGCCAGCATTCTCTTTGGTATCCCCAACTATGCTTTATATCATACCCTGAAGATCATTAACTTCACAAACAAGACCCCCTTTGAACTCTCTCACTTCACACCTACTTCATCCTACCGTCACCAGACTGGATGGCTGGTAATGCAAAACAGAGGCAGATTTAAATGTATTCTTCTGGTTCTCAAATCTATCCATGATAAGGCCCACTGTATCTCTCCTCCTCTATCCATCCTCATGCCTTCTCACGGTGTTTGCTCTGCCTCTTTGACTACATTTGTGGAACCTCATACTGCCTGTGCTTCCTCTTGCTTAGGCTCGTTATCTCTTCTTGCTACTTGCATGGAATTCTCTTCCCCCGAACATCTGAGAAACAGTCCACGCCAATGTGTTCAAAATCAAATCGAAAGCCTACCTCTGAGTTAGCCTGTTAACCTACCTCTCAACTACCTTCAATGTGACATGTCTCCTTGCCTCTAACCTGCCTCTGTCCCTCACTTTCTCTACCTCCACTCTAGCACATCATGCATAATGATCACATCTCTAACGCAGCTGGCCGCTACCAGCTATCTGCACTTAAAATGTCTCATGTCGATTGTCCTTAATCTGTGTAACACCACTCATGCATTGTCCCTGGTAAGTGTTCCATTTACTACTCCCCACCACAACCTGGTCAGAAAATTACTCAAACTCACCCCATTATAAGAATGCTCACTGCTTCCCATCAACCCTGGCATCAAATCTATTGTACATTATGTTGCAATCAAAAGAGCACTGTTCTTCCCTATATCTGAATAAACAAAATAAAGGAGTACATTGCAGTTTCTCCTCTGACTCTTTCCCGGGACCCTTGCTCCAATCAGCGCCCAGCATTTGACAGACCCTGACAAGCATGAATTGGAAATCTCGGCTGGATCTTATTGCCCAGGCAGTCTTTGCTTGTTGTACGTCTCAATGTCTTTTCTCACATCACCCCCTCCTTTCTCTCACTTGTCCTCAGTTCACCCCGGCCGCTTCCGCCCGCAGTGAGTAACCTTTTCTCAAGACAAAGTGAAAATGCGTGGAGACCTGTCAGCAAATGTTAAGCCAATGACTGACAGACACTGACCTAAAAAGGGGGCGCACAGGCAGGAGCTAAAGCGACAGATATTTCCTCGCCCTTCAGTCTTCACAAAAATGATGATTTCAGGAGATGTCGGTTTTCAGAGACAGGCTAATGCTGTGGCAGGAGAGAAAACGAAGGAGCAGCCTTTCAATTTTCCATTCTTACTTGTTAATATAGACAGTAAGGACTCAGGGCATCAACTAATTGCCCTTAGCCACTGTTTGAGCTTTGTGGTAGTTATCATGCATGCATCCCTCCCTAGACACTTAGGAGGGAACACTGATGCAGGTTCCCATAGTGAGTAGATGTGAATGGGTTTTGCATTTTTTCTGCATAATCACAGTGTTTTGTATTTGAACGAAGACAGTATTAGCTACCAGTACTCTCTTTGAACTTCTCACTTCACACCTCCTTCCTCTTCCTCTTTCTGTCTATAGGCTGGAGGGCAGAAAATATATCCATGGTAAGGCACCACTGTATCTATCCTCTACTGAGCTCTACAAACCTTTTTGTAATCTGCGCTCCGCCTCCTTGATTACAGTCGTGGCAACCCGCTCCCTGTGCTTCCTCTAATGGAGAGGGGGAGGCAAGAAGGCTCCTGGGAGAGAGGATAAGGAGGTGGCACCCAAGCCCATGTGTGAATGAGGAGTTGGGTCCCAGGACCAGGTCTGGGGTGGATGTAGAGGGAGATTGCAGAATAAAGCATTAAGAAGGTGGCCTGGTCGAGGGGATCCCAAAATCCACCTGGGGTAGATGGGAAAGGGGAATTCAAGACAAGGGCACATGGGGAAGAGGAGTGGTCAGAGTTTGCTCTTGGATTATCGGCCTCCTTCATTCATCAATTGGCAAATGCTTGTTGGCAGTGCTGTCTTGTGCTCATTCAAGGCTGTTTTCAGGCTCCTAGTGGGTGTGCTTGGTGGCCTACGCCACATAGGACATAAAGGCTGCTACTGGTGGTATAGGACATGGCAGGTTGCATGGCCGGACCATGCACATTGCTGTGCTAAGGCAATATTCTTGGAAGGGCCCGTCCTGGGTCAATCACCTGACCCATGTTGTGGTCCATGGTGGCGTGCCGAGGATACATAATACCCTCAGCGTAACCTCAGGTAAATTGACCCACAAAATAAAACGCTTTTACTGCAATAAATGCAAATGAAACCACTTGTACATCAGTTGTGACGCTTTTCTCCCATATAAGATGCCATGTCAGTCTCATCAGAGTGCTCCGTGGCAGCAGAGTTATTTGCTGTCATGTTCTTGTTTTTTCATGTGTATCCACATTGTTCCCCTTGCAAGAGGTGTGGTGGGCACTTTTCCCTTGTGGGATATATTTTTTCTCATGTGAGTGCTGAGCAGCTTCTCTACATTTTTGGTGACCCCAACGTGATCCCTGATTTTTATGCACAATACAGGGGCTTCCTGGCCACATCTCTGGAGGGGCTCCGCCCACTTGCAGTGACCAGTCCCAAGCACACACCCCACAGTGGTGTACATGAGCCATTTTCAAAGAATTTCTGTCTGCTCTTCGGAGTGGGGTGCAGCGTCTAGGAAGGTGCAGGCCGTTACTGGGACCCTGTGATGGAGGAACTTGGGTGAAGACGCAGATTAAAGTACACCTCTTGAAGGTGACAACAATGAGGGGATGTGCTAAGAGGGAAGGGGGAGAACGGGGACACGGTGTGGGTGTAGTGTGCAGAAGAGGGAGCAAGAGTGAATAGTGAGCTGGAGTGCAAGTGGATCGAGGAGTGTGTAAAGGCCATGTGGCCACGTGGCCGTTTTTATAGTTTTGACTTTATTTATATACCAATATTGTTATACGAATAGGAGAGAAACCGAAGTGCAGGATCCTTTCCGAGCTAGGAGCGAAGGTGGCACCACATTTTGTATATGTGAAAAGAGGATATTAAACGAGGGGCAACGTATAATTAGAGAGCTTGAATTCCTGTACCCAATTTGTTTTGGGTGGGGGAAGGAGATGAAGAAGTTGTTGGTTTAGCTTGTTATTTTTGTTTGGTGTTTTAGTGTATTTCATATTATTTGTGTAACTGGTGGAGGCCGAGGGAGGGCATTTGGAGGTAGTACAAGTGTGGGGTGTGAGAAGTGAGAGAGTGTGTGCAGGAATGGAGACTGGGGAGCGTGGACGGGGACTGGTAGTGGCATTTATGACAAATTGTGCACGGTTTATAACGTGAAAAAGTATTGAACGTAATGATTACCAATATGGCAGTTTTGTCTCCATTGAAATACAAATATAGTGTTTTGCCATTGTATAGGGACAACATTAAAAAGTACCACAAGCAGTGGTTGGTGGAGACACAGGGGGGGATGCACTGCCCATGGCCAGAGCAGGACACAAATGACAGAGGGATATTGGACCACATGTCCACGTTCCTTGCAGCCAAGTACAAGGTAACAAGCTTCAAAGGAGGGAAGAGATTTTAGACCTGTGGAAAATGGTGGAGGATGTATAGTATGATGAGTGCAGGCCCCAGAGTGGCGACAGCTCCGCACGAATTACAAATCAACCAACAGCCATGTGGCAGTAGAACAGCCCTCAAGTAGATGTGGGCTCTCCCCACTTACCACCCACCAAGCCACCTATCATATGTGCCTACACCCGCCATGGTGTCACCTCCATACCACATGAATAACACAACACCCAACACTACAACACAGTGAGATACCAAGCCGCAGAAGGGCCTAGAGAATGTGTTTCTCCTTTTGCCCCACCTCGTCAACCTCATGTTACACTTCTCGCAGACCCTTCTCCTCTTGCCCCATCTCTGCATCCTCATTTTCAACTTCTTACAAGCCCTTCCCCTCTTGCCCCACCTCTGCCTCCTCATGTTCCACTAATTTCATTCACTTCTCCTCTAGCCCTCCTCTGCCCCCTCATGCCCTTCTTATTTCAGCCCCTTTTCCCTTACCCAGCCTCTTCCTCCTCATATTTCACTTTTTGCAACCCTTCTCTCCCCTGGACCCACCTCTTCTTCCTCATGCTCCACTTCTGACTCCTCATGTTTGACTTCTTGCACCCCTTTCTCCTCTCGCCCCACCACTGCCTCCTCATATTGCACTTCTTACAGCCCCTTTACCTCTTGCCCCTCCTCTGCCTCCTCATATTCCACCTCTTGCAGCACCTTCTAATCTTGCCACACTACGGCCTCCTCATGTTCCACTACTTTCAGCTGCTTCTTCTCTTGTTCCACTTCTACCTCCTCATGTTCCACTTCTTGCAGCCCCTTCTCCTCTTGTCCCCTTTGCCTCCTCATGTTCCACTTCTTGCAGCTCCTTCCCCCTTGATCCACGTTGCCTCCTCATATACCACTGCTTGCAGCCACATCTCCTCTTGCCCCACCTCTGCCTCCTCATGTTCCACTTCTTGCAGCGTCTTCTCCTCTTGCCCCTCCTCTGCCTCCTCATGTTCCACTTCTTGCATCCCCTTCTCCTCTTGCCCCACCTCTGCCTCCTCATATTCCACTTCTTGCTGCCCCTTCCTCTTGCCCCACCTCTGCCTCCTCATGTTCCACTTCTTGCAGCTCCTTCTCCTCTTGCCCCACCTCTGCCTCCTCGTGTTCCACTACTTCCAGCTGCTTCTCCTCTTTCCTCACCTCTGCCTCCTCATGTTGCACATCTTTCAGCTGCTTCTCCTCTTGCCTCACCTCTGCCTCCTCGTGTTCCACTACTTCCAGCTGCTTCTCCTCTTTCCTCACCTCTGCCTCCTCATGCTCCACTTCTTCCAGCTGCTTCTCCTCTTGCCTCACCTCTGCCTCCTCATGTTCGACTACTTCCAGCTGCTTCTCCTCTTTCCTCACCTCTGCCTCCTCATGTTGCACATCTTTCAGCTGCTTCTCCTCTTGCCCCACCTCTGCCTCCTCATGTTCGACTACTTTCAGCTGCTTCTCCTCTTTCCCCTCCTCATATTCCACTTATTGCAGCCCCTTCTCATCTTGCCCCCTCTGCCTCTTCATTGACCACTTCTGCAGCCCCTTCCCCTCTTGTCCCACCTCTGCCTCCTCATTTTCCACTTCTTGCAGCCCCGTCTCCTCTTTACCCTCATCTGCCTCCTCATGTTCCACTTCTTGCATCCCCTTCTCCTCTTGCCCCACCTCTGCCTCCTCATGTTCGACTACTTCCAGCTGCTTCTCCTCTTTCATCACCTCTGCCTCCTCATGCTCCACTTCTTTCAGCTGCTTTTCCTATTGCCCCACCTCTGCCTCCTCATGCTCCACTTCTTCCAGCTGCTTCTCCTCTTGCCTCACCTTTGCCTCCTCATGTTCGACTACTTTCAGCTGCTTCTCCTCTTTCCCCACCTCTGCCTCCTCATTTTGCACTTCTATCAGCTGCTTCTTCTCTTGCCTCACCTCTGCCTCCTCATGTTCCACTTCTTGCAGACCCTTCCCCTCTTGCCCCACTCTGCCTCCTCATGTTCCACTACTTTCAGCTGCTTCTCCTCTTGCCCCACCTCTGTCTCCTCATGTTCCACTTCTTGTAGCCCCTTCCCCTCTTGTCCCACCTCTACCTCATCATGTTACACTTGTTGCAGCCCCTTTTCCTCTTCCCCCACCTCTACCTCCTCATATTACACTTCTTGGAGCCCCATCTCCTCTTGCCCCACCTCTGCCTCCTCATGTTCCACTTATTGCAGCTCCTTCTCCTCTTGTCCCACCTCTGCCTCCTCATGTTCCACTTCTTGCAGCTCCTTCTCCCCTTGCTCCACTTTGCCTACTCATATACCACTTCTTGCAGCCACATCTCCTCTTGCCCCACCTCTGCCTCCTCATTTTCCACTTCTTTCAGCCCCTCCTTCTCTTGCCCCAAATCTGCCTCCTCATGTTACACTTGTTGCAGCCCCTTCTCCTCTTCCCCCACCTCTACCTCCTCATATTACACTTCTTGGAGCCCCTTCTCCTCTTGCCCCACCTCTGCCTCCTGGTGTCCCACTTCTTGCAGCCCCTTCTCCTCTTGTCCCACCTCTACCTCCTCATGTTACACTTGTTGCAGCCCTTCTCCTCTTCCCCCACCTCTACCTCCTCATATTACACTTCTTGGAGCCCCTTCTCCTCTTGCCCAACCTCTGCCTCCTCGTGTTCCACTTCTTGCAGCCCCTTCTCCTCTTGTCCCACCTCTACCTCCTCATGTTACACTTGTTGCAGCCCCTTCTCCTCTTCCCCCACCTCTACCTCCTCATATTACACTTCTTGGAGCCCCTTCTCCTCTTGCCCCACCTCTGCCTCCTCGTGTTCCACTTCTTGCAGCCCCTTCTCCTCTTGTCCCACCTCTACCTCCTCATGTTACGCTTGTTGCAGCCCTTCTCCTCTTCCCCCACCTCTACCTCCTCATATTACACTTCTTGGAGCCCCTTCTCCTCTTGCCCCACCTCTGCCTCCTCGTGTTCCACTTCTTGCAGCCCCTTCTCCTCTTGTCCCACCTCTACCTCCTCATGTTACACTTGTTGCAGCCCTTCTCCTCTTCCCCCACCTCTACCTCCTAATATTACACTTCTTGGAGCCCCTTCTCCTCTTGCCCCACCTCTGCCTCCTCGTGTTCCACTTCTTGCAGCCCCTTCTCCTCTTGTCCCACCTCTACCTCCTCATGTTACACTTGTTGCAGCCCCTTCTCCTCTTCCCCCACCTCTACCTCCTCATATTACACTTCTTGCTGCCCCCCTCCTCTTGCCCCACCTCTTCCTCCTCATGTTAAATTTCTTGCAGCCGCTTCTCCTCTTGTTACACCTCTGCCTCCTCATGTTCCACTTCTTGCAGCCCCTTCTCTTTTTGCCCCACCTCTGCCTCCTCATGTTCCACTTCTTTCAGCTGCTTCTCCTCTTGCCCCACCTCTGCCTCCTCATATTGCACTTCTTACAGCCCCTTTACCTCTTGCCCCTCCTCTGCCTCCTCATGTTCCACTTCTTGCAGCTCCTTCTCCTCATGTCCCACCTCTGCCTCCTCATGTTCCACTTCTTGCAGCTCCTTCTCCCCTTGCTCCACTTTGCCTCCTCATATACCACTTCTTGCAGCCACATCTCCTCTTGCCCCACCTCTGCCTCCTCATTTTCCACTTCTTTCAGCCCCTCCTTCTCTTGCCCCAACTCTGCCTCCTCATGTTACACTTGTTGCAGCCCCTTCTCCTCTTCCCCCACCTCTACCTCCTCATATTACACTTCTTGGAGCCCCTTCTCCTCTTGCCCCACCTCTGCCTCCTCGTGTTCCACTTCTTGCAGCCCCTTCTCCTCTTGTCCCGCCTCTACCTCCTCATGTTAGACTTGTTGCAGCCCCTTCTCCTCTTCCCCCACCTCTACCTCCTCATATTACACTTCTTGGAGCCCCTTCTCCTCTTGCCCCACCTCTGCCTCCTCGTGTTCCACTTCTTGCAGCCCCTTCTCCTCTTGTCCCACCTCTACCTCCTCATGTTACACTTCTTGGAGCCCCTTCTCCTCTTCTTACACCTCTATATCCTCATATTCCACTACTTCTTGCAGCCCCTTCTCCTCTTGCCCCACATCTGCCTCTTCATTTACCACTTCTTACAGCTCCTTTACCTCTTGCCCCACCTCTGCCTCCTCATATTCCACCTCTTGCAGCCCCGTCTCATCTTGCCACACTACTGCCTCCTCATGTTCCACTTCTTTCAGCTGTTTCACCTCTTGCCCCACTCTGCCTCCTCATGTTCCACTTCTTTCAGCTGTTTCACCTCTTGCCCCACTCTGCCTCCTCATGTTCCACTTCTTTCAGCTGTTTCACCTCTTGCCCCACTCTGCCTCCTCATGTTCCACTTCTTTCAGCTGTTTCACCTCTTGCCCCACTCTGCCTCCTCATGCTCCACTTCTTCCAGCTGTTTCTCCTCTTGCCCCACCTCTACCTCCTCATGTTCCACTTCTTTCAGCTGTTTCTCCTCTTGCCCAACCTCTCCCTCCTCATGTTCCACTACTTTCAGCTGCTTCTTCTCTTGTTCCACTTCTACCTCCTCATATTCCACTACTTGCAGCGCCTTCTCCTCCTGCCCCACATCAGCCTCCTCATGTTCCACTTCTTGCAGCCCTTTCTCCTCTTGCCCCACTTCTGACTCCTCATGTTCCACTTCTTTCAGCTGCTTCTCCTCTTGCCCCACCTCTGCCTCCTCATATTGCACTTCTTGCTGATGCTTCTCCTCTTGCCCCACCACTGCCTCCTCATGTTCCACTTCTTTCAGCTGCTTCTCCTCTTGCCCCACCTCTGCCTCCTCATATTGCACTTCTTGCGGATGCTTCTCCTCTTGCCCCACCACTGCCTCCTCATGTTCCACTTCTTTCAGCTGCTTCTCCTCTTGCCCCACCTCTGCCTCCTCGTGTTCCACTTCTTGCAGCCACTTCTCCTCTTGTCCCGCCTCTACTTCCTCATGTTACACTTGTTTCTGCCCCTTCTCCTCTTCCCCCACCTCTACCTCCTCATATTACACTTCTTGGAGCCCCTTCTCCTCTTCTTACACCTCTATATCCTCATATTCCACTACTTCTTGCAGCCCCTTCTCCTCTTGCCCCACATCTGCCTCTTCATTTACCACTTCTGCAGCCCATTCTACTCTTGCCCCACCTCTGCCTCCTCATATTGCACTTCTTACAGCCCCTTTACCTCTTGCCCCACCTCTGCCTCCTCATATTCCACCTCTTGGAGCCCCTTCTAATCTTGCCACATTACTGCCTCCTCATGTTCCATTTCTTTCAGCTGTTTCACCTCTTGCCCCACTCTGCCTCCTCATGTTTCACTACTTTCAGCTGCTTCTTCTCTTGTTCCACTTCTACCTCCCCATATTCCACTACTTGCAGCCCCTTCTCCTCTTTCCCCCCCTCTGCCTCCTCATGTTCCATTTCTTGCAGCTCATTCTCCTCTTTCCCCACCTCTGCCTCCTCAGGTTTGACTTCTTGCAGCCCCTTCTCCTCTTACCCCACCTCTGCCTCCTCATGTTCCACTTCTTAAAGCTCCTTCTCCTCTTCTCCCACCTTTGCCTCCTCATGTTCCACTTTTTTCAGCCCCTTATTCTCTGGCCCCAACTCTGCCTCCTCATATTCCACTTCTTGCAGCCCTTTCTCCTTTCGCCCCACCACTGCCTCCTCATTTTCCACTTCTTGCAGCCCCTTCTCCTCTTGCCCCACCTCTGCCTCCTCATATTACACTTCTTGCAGCCCCTTCTCTTTTTGCCCCACCTCTGCCTCCTCGTGTTCCACTACTTTCAGCTGCTTCTCCTCTTGCCTCACCTCTGCCTCCTCATGCTCCACTTCTTCCAGCTGCTTCTCCTCTTGCCTCACCTCTGCCTCCTCATGTTCGACTACTTTCAGCTGCTTCTCCTCTTTCCCCACCTCTGCCTCCTCATTTTGCACTTCTATCAGCTGATTCTTCTCTTGCCTCACCTCTGCCTCCTCATGTTCCACTTCTTGCAGACCCTTCCCCTCTTGCCCCACTCTGCCTCCTCATGTTCCACTACTTTCAGCTGCTTATCCTCTTGCCCCACCTCTGCCTCCTCATGTTCCACTTCTTGCAGCCCCTTCTCCTCTTGTCCCACCTCTACCTCCTCATGTTACACTTGTTGCAGCCCCTTTTCCTCTTCCGCCACCTCTACCTCCTCATATTACATTTCTTGGAGCCCCTTCTCCTCTTGCCCCACCTCTGCCTCCTCATGTTCCACTTTTTGCAGCTCCTTCTCCTCTTGTCCCACCTCTGCCTCCTCATGTTACACTTGTTGCAGCCCCTTCTCCTCTTCCCCCACCTCTACCTCCTCATATTACACTTCTTGGAGCCCCTTCACTTCTTGCAGCTCCTTCTCCCCTTGCTCCACGTTGCCTCCTCATATACCACTTCTTGCAGCCACATCTCCTCTTGCCCCACCTCTGCCTCCTCATTTTCCACTTCTTTCAGCCCCTCCTTCTCTTGCCCCAACTCTGCCTCCTCATGTTACACTTGTTGCAGCCCCTTCTCCTCTTCCCCCACCTCTACCTCCTCATATTACACTTCTTGGAGCCCCTTCTCTTCTTGCCCCACCTCTGCCTCCTCGTGTTCCACTTCTTGCAGCCCCTTCTCCTCTTGTCCCACCTCTACCTCCTCATGTTACACTTGTTGTAGCCCCTTCTCCTCTTCCCCCACCTCTACCTCCTCATATTACACTTCTTGGAGCCCCTTCTCCTCTTGCCCCACCTCTGCCTCCTCGAGTTCCACTTCTTTCAGCTGCTTCTCCTCTTGTTACACCTCTATATCCTCATATTCCACTACTTCGTGCAGCCCCTTCTCCTCTTATCCCCTCTGCATTCTCATATTCCACTTCTTGCAGTCCCTTCTCCTCTTGCCCCACATCTGCCTCTTCATTTAACACTTCTGCAGCCCATTCTCCTCTTGCCCCACCACTGCCTCCTCATATTCCACCTCTGGCAGCCCCTTATCATCTTGCCCCACTTCTGACTCCTCATGTTTGACTTCTTGTAACCCCCTCTCCTCTTGCCCCACCACTGCCTCCTCATATTGCACTTCTTACAGCCCCTTTACCTCTTGCCCCTTAATAAATAAATAAACGCCAGCTCCGCCAAACATGCCACGCCGTGCCCTGTTGTGTGAAACGTGAGTGGGTAATGCTGTGCATGAATCTATGCGTGTGTGCTGGGGGGCGCTGGTGGAAGCAGAGGGGCGTGTCTTTGGCTTAGTGGTAGAAGCGGAGGGGCATGTCTTTGGCTTAGTGGTAGAAGCGGAGGGGCGTGTCTTTGGCTTAGTAGGAAGTGGTGTGACAGAATCCCCCCTCAAAGGCCCACGACCACGTGGGCTAGCAGGGTTGTCCCTATGAAACCGCGACACCAGAAGCGGAGCCCGAACATCCCGGGAGGGAACCCAGGAACGATCCTCGGGACCATAGCCCAGCCAGACCACCAGATATTGAAGGCGACCCCGGTAGTATAGGGAACCAAGAATATCACTAACCTCAAAAACGTCCTGGGAAGACACAGAGACCTGGGCAGGCGGGACAAGGACACGTGTGGGAGCAAGGTACGGTTTGAGGAGAGAGATATGGAACACCGGGTGAATCCGCCAGGAAAGGGGAACAGAGAGTCTGAGATCCACGGGATTCAAGACCTTGGTAATCCGATAAGGGCCCACAAAACGGGGTAACAGTTTGCGGCAACCAGGGATCCGCAAATGTCTGGTCGACAGCCACACCCGGTCGCCCACCTGATACTCCGGAGCTTTCACCCGCTTGCGGTCAGCCTTAGTCTTCATCATCGCTTGGGCTTCAGGGAGATGGACCAGTGTCTGGGCATGCACATCCGCTAGATCGCGCACACAGGCATTAGCAGCAGGAGTGGCAGAGGGGAAATCAGGGAGCGGCAGGGTGCGCGGATGTTGCCCATACAGAGCATAAAAGGGGGAGAAACCAGTAGTCGAATGACGGGAGTTGTTATACGCAAATTCAGCGAGATACAACAGTTTGGACCAGGAGTCTTGGAACTGCAGGGACATGCACCGTAAGTACTGCTCTAGAGCCTGATTCACCCTCTCGGTCTGCCCGTCGCTTTCAGGGTGATAGGCCGAAGAGAAGCGGGCATCTATACCCAGGAGTTTGGTGAGAGCGCGCCAGAAACAGGACGTGAACTGCGATCCACGATCTGAGATGATGACCTGCGGCAAACCAAAGAGACAGAAGATAGCCCTAAAGAACAAGTGAGCCAAGGTTGGGGCAGACGGTATACCTGTGCAGGGAATAAAGCGGGACATTTTTGTATATGAATCGACGATAACCCATATGGTATCGTAACCTTGTCTGCAGGGCAGGTCGGTGATGATATCCATAGATATGGTGTGCCAAGGTCGGGGAGGTACCGGTAACGGTAAGAGTAGCCCTAAAGGCCGTCCCCTGCGTGACTTGCATTGGACACATATGGAGCACGTGTTAACATAATGTTCAATGTCTTTCCTCATGGAGGGCCACCAGCACCAACGTTGTAATAAGTCTAAAGTGCGTTGTTGCCCTGGATGGCCATTTATTGCCGCATCATGTGACCAGGCTAGTGCCTGGTTGCGTACATCGCATGTAGGGAGCAATAATTTTCCCTGGATGAATGGTAATCCCTCGTGAAGGGCAACGTTCCATTCGGTGAGTGCATGGGGATTTTGGGAAACCCATTGTCTAATGTCGGTAAGCATGGTGGGAGATGGCGTACACATACAGATAACATGGCCTTTTCCTAGTAGTGTGTCAGGGAACTGAGACAATGACTCCCCGCCAGGAGAACGGGATAAAGCATCAGCCTTACCATGGATACGACCTGGTCTGTGTTTGACTACAAAATCAAAGGCGGCAAAAAACAAATGCCAACGCACCTGCCTGCTGTTTGCACATTTCAGGGAGGCTAAGTCTTGTAAGTTTTTGTGGTCTGTATATACCACCGTCTGGTGCTTTGCCCCCATTAGATGATGACGCCATGCTTGTAGAGCATCCTTGATGGCCAATAACTCTTTCTCGGTTACAGTATAGTGTGATTCGGCTGCTGAGAATTTACGTGAGTGATAGGCCACCGGATGCAAACAACCCGTGGTTGGGCAAGGCTGGGAGAGTACCGCACCTAGGGCAAACGAGGAGGCGTCTGCCTCCAGAATGTAGGGGAGGTCGGGATCGGGATATTGCAACACAGGGGCAGAAACGAACCTGGCCTTGAGTGAATCGAAGGCCTTCTGATGTGTAGGGGTCCAAGAGAATGGGACAAGAGGACTGGTCAAAGCGGTCAGAGGAGAAACGATAGAAGAGAAGCCGGCGATAAATCGCCGGTAAAAATTAGCGAAGCCGAGAAAGGACTGGAGTTGTTTAATGTTAACGGGAGTTGGCCATTCAGTGACAGCACGAACCTTCGACAGGTTCATGGACAAGCCTCCAGGGGAGATGTGAAAACCCAGAAACTCTACTTCCCTTCAATGGAATAAACATTTTTCAGGTTTGGCGAACAAGGCATTTGCCTTGAGGCGAGAGAGTACCTCTCTAACATGATCGACATGTTCCTCCAGGGAGGATGAGTAGATCAAAATATCATCCAAATACACCACCACGAACGTATCCAGGATGTCCGAGAATACGTCGTTGATGAATCGTTGGAACGTTGCGGGAGCATTACAAAGCCCAAAGGGCATCACTGTGTATTCGAATAAACCCTGTCGGGAGCAGAACGCCATCTTCCACTCATCCCCAAGCCAGATACGAATCAGGTTGTACGCTCCTCTTAAGTCCAGCTTGGTGAATACAGAAGCCTTAGTCAACCTGTCCAGCAGCGTGGAAATGAGCGGAAGCGGGTACCTGTTTTTTATGGTGATGGAATTTAACCGTCTGTAGTCCACACATGGACGTAGATCGCCCTCCTTCTTTGGCTCAAAGAAGATCGGACTGGCAGCTGGAGAACAAGAAGGCCGTATGTGACCCAACTTCAAAGCCTGATGTATGTAGTCCTTAAGGGCTTGCTCCTCTGACTGTGACAACGAATAAACCCTACCCCTGGGAATGGGAGCCTCCGGAACCAGGTCAATCGGACAATCGTATGGTCTATGTGGGGGTAGACCCTCAGCAGTGGCTTTGTCAAAAACCGTATGGAAATCGTGGTAGGCAGCGGGTATGTTAGCTGTACCTGCCCCCACGGTGTGTAAAAGCAAAGGATTTGGAACAATGTTTTCGATATGGGTGGCAGCCATGGCACCAAGGATCGTGGCAGGAGTAGACAGCGGATCAGCTTCGAGGAGACAAAACTGTTGACACACCTCGGATTCGAACGTGACTTGTCCGTTACCCCAATTGATCAATGGGTTGTGCTGCCGTAACCAGGGTATCCCCAATATGATGCCGAACTGTGGTGTATTGATAAGATCAAACGACATGGTTTCTCTATGGATGTTTTGTATCACCACTTCCATTGGCGCAGTCTGGAACCTGATTGGGCCGGAGGACAGGGAAGGGCCGTCCACGGCGTGTACCGGTTCCGGGTGTTCTTTCCTGACCAGGGGCAGATTGAGACGATGGGCCAAGGGAATATCGATGTAACAACCAGTGGCACCAGAATCAACTACAATATGAACTATGTGTGTGATCTCCCTAGTGGGCTTCAGTAGCGCATGTATTACCACTGGTCGGATAGGCCCGAAGGTGGGTTCAGAGGGAGTTATAGACAGGCTCGCCGGTACCCCCTGTATCATGGGCGAGCCTTCTGAAAACCCAAAGTTTTGTTCCTGGGGCGTCGGGGGCATTCCCTTACAAAGTGTCCGTTTAACCCGCAATAAAAACAGGCATTATCGTTTCTTTGATGTTCTCGTTCGGATTGGGTTATCGGACTACGGATACCGCCTACTTGCATGGGTTCAACAGGGGTGGTAGAAACGGAATGTCCAGATTGACCAGTGAACGTAGTTTCGGCCCTTCTCTCGGATCTCCTTGCGTCAATTTGTAAAGCAAGATCCACCAGATCCGAAAACACTGAGGGAAGGGCAGGAACCACTGAGAGTGCGTCCTTCATGGTGTTGCATAGGCCGCGATAGAATACAATTGCTTTCTTCTCCTCTGGCCAGGATGTTTCAGCAGCGAGTTGGTTGTACCTAGTAATGTATTCTATCAATGTTTGTTTACCTTGTGTTAGATCCAGGAGCTCGAGATCCCTTGATTGGGCCTTATAACGCGTATCAAAGACTTTGGCCATTTCTGATACAAGAAGATTAAAATCATACAGAGCGGGATGATCGTTCTCCAGCATTGGGTTCGCCCAAGTGTCCGCCACCCCAGACAAATGGGACAGAAGAAACGCGGCCTTTGTAACAGAATCGGGAAACGCCAAGGGCCTGCACAAAAAATGTAATTTGCATTGATTAACGAAAGTACGATACTTCCGTGGGTCCCCCTGATAGCGTTCTGGCGCAGCAAGAGGGACAGGTGTAGGAAACCATACTGGAGTGGGTGCAGGGGTCGTGGCAGGTGTTGGTTGGATTGGGGGAACTGGGTCCCCGAAATCGGCATCCGCGGGTAATGGGAAACGTGTGCTTTGTAAGGCGTCCAAACGGTGATGTATGGCTGTTTTGGCGGTAACCATATCGGTCCTAAGGGCCGCCACTGCCTGCAACAAAGCGGTCACCGGATCCCCGGCGGAGGGATTCATACTCCGGACGACCAAAAGGCTTCACAGTCTGTTACGAAGTTCGTTGGTCGTGTAGAGTATGAACAACCCCTCTGTCCCCAAGAAACACCCTGACAACACCAGAAACACTGTCAGCGTGATTATTAAGGCCACAGGTGGAAGTCCCCAAACCAGGACGCGGGACAGCTGGAAGAACCCCTTGAGCGCTGTAAGGCAAGGTACAGTGGTTATGTAAGCAGGAAAGCAAGACACAATATTCTCGTATGTAAATATCAAAACACTGGAATACCTGTGAGGACTTGAAAGAGGCGTGAACCTTCAGCCTGTAGCTGGACGAGGCTGTAAGGTATAGCAGGTAACCACCTATTGTAGGACCGAGGTCCTAGGGAAAACATGTGATCCGTAGAGAATTCCAGGCAGTCCGAGGTCAGAAAACGGGTGTTAAATGTTCCGGAGCCAAGGAGGGTTAAGCAAGGACAATCCGTGTAACAAGCGTAGGTCGGCAACAGGCAATCCAAAGTTCCAGAGTCAGTGAAGGGTTAAGCAAGAACAATCCGTGGAGAAAGCGTAAATTGGCAATAGGCAATCCAAAGTTCCAGAGTCAGAGAAGGGCTAAGCAGAGACAATCCGTGGAGCAAGCGTAGGTCGGCAATAGAACAGGTCCGTAGAGCGAAGAGAGAGCGTCACGTGATCCTAGATGAAACAGCTGTGAAGCAACGCCTTCGGTTTCCGAACTCTTT
The DNA here is from genome assembly GCF_040938575.1 of Ambystoma mexicanum. Lineage (NCBI taxonomy): Eukaryota > Metazoa > Chordata > Amphibia > Caudata > Ambystomatidae > Ambystoma > Ambystoma mexicanum. Next base: position 1,513,813,593 of record NC_090922.1, read on the forward strand.
TTATCCCTGGAAGGAACGCACGTGACGGTATCACGTGGAAGTGAACCGAAAGTGTTGTAGCGTTGCTAGGCAACTAAGAGTCACATGATCCGTGACGTGACGGGCAGCACTGGTCTCCGCGAAGGAAGCGAGTTCCTGGATTGAAGGAGTCTCCACTTGGTTTGCCACCGCCGTGAAGGGCGATAAACGCCAGCTCCGCCAAACATGCCATGCCGTGCCCTGTTGTGTGAAACGTGAGTGGGTAATGCGGTGCATGAATCTATGCGTGTGTGCTGGGGGGCGCTGGTGGAAGCGGAGGGGCGTGTCTTTGGCTTAGTGGTAGAAGCGGAGGGGCGTGTCTTTGGCTTAGTGGTAGAAGCGGAGGGGCGTGTCTTTGGCTTAGTAGGAAGCGGTGTGACACAGCCCTGTCTCATCTTGCCACACTACTGCCTCTTCATGTTCCACTACTTTCAGCTGCTTCTTCTCTTGTATCACTTCTACCTCCTCATATTCCACTTCTTTCAGCTGCTTCTCCTCTTGCCCCACCTCTGCCTCCTCATATTGCACTTCTTACAGCCCCTTTACCTCTTGCCCCACCTCTGCCTCCTCATATTGCACTTCTTACAGCCCCTTTACCTCTTGCCCCACCTCTGCCTCCTCGTGTTCCACTTCTTTCAGCTGTTTCACCTCTTGCCCCACTCTGCCTCCTCATGTTCCACTTCTTTCAGCTGTTTCACCTCTTGCCCCCCCTCTGCCGCCTCATGTTCCACTTCTTGCAGCTCCTTCTCCTCTTGCCCCACCTCTGCCTCCTCGTGTTCCACTTCTTGCAGCCGCTTCTCCTCTTGCCCCACCTCTGCCTCCTCATATTCCACTACTTCGAGCCCCTTCTCCTCTTGCCCCACCTCTGCCTCCTCATGTTACACTTGTTGCAGCCCCTTCTCCTCTTGCCCCTCCTCTGCCTCATGTTACACTTGTTGCAGCCCCTTCTCCTCTTGCCCCTCCTCTGCCTCATGTTACACTTGTTGCAGCCCCTTCTCCTCTTGCCCCACCTCTGCCTCCTCATGTTACACGTCTTGCAGCCACTTCTCCTCTTGCCCCTCCTCTGGCTCTTCATATTCTGCTTCATGCAGCCCCTTCTCCTCTTGCCCCACCTCTGCCTCATGTTTCACTTCTTGCAGCCCCTTCTCATCTTGCCCCACCTCTGCCTCATGTTTCACTTCTTGCAGCCCCTTCTCCTCTTGCCCCACCTCTGCCTCATGTTCCACTTCTTGCAGCCCCTTCTCCTCTTGCCCCACCTCTGGCTCTTCATATTCTGCTTCTTGCAGCCCCTTCTCCTCTTGCCCCACCTCTGCCTCATGTTCCACTTCTTGGAGCCCCTTCTCCTCTTGCCCCACCTCTGCCTCATGTTTCACTTCTTGCAGCCCCTTCTCCTCTTGCCCCTCCTCTACCTCCTCATGTTACACTTCTTGCAGCCCCTTCTCCTCTTGCCCCACCTCTGCCTCATGTTCCACTTCTTGCAGCCCCTTCTCCTCTTGCCCCTCCTCTACCTCCTCATGTTACACTTCTTGCAGCCCCTTCTCCTCTTGCCCCACCTCTGCCTCATGTTTCACTTCTTGCAGCCCCTTCTCCTCTTGCCCCTCCTCTACCTCCTCATGTTACTCTTCTTGCAGCCCCTTCTCATCTTGCCCCACCTCTGCCTCATGTTCCACTTCTTGCAGCCCCTTCTCGTCTTGCCCCACCTCTGCCTCATGTTCCACTTCTTGCATCCCCTTCTCCTCTTGCCCCACCTCTGCCTCATGTTCCACTTCTTGCAGCCCCTTCTCATCTTGCCCCTCCTCTACCTCCTCATGTTACACTTCTTGCAGCCTCTTCTCCTCTTGCCCCACCTCTGCCTCATGTTCCACTTCTTGCAGCCTCTTCTCATCTTGCCCCACCTCTGCCTCATGTTCCACTTCTTGCAGCCTCTTCTCCTCTTGCCCCACCTCTGCCTCATGCTACACTTCTTGCAGCCTCTTCTCCTCTTGCCCCACCTCTGCCTCATGTTCCACTTCTTGCAGCCCCTTCTCCTCTTGCCCCACCTCTGCCTCTTCATTGACCACTTCTGCAGCCCCTGCTCCTCTTGCCCCACCTCTGCCTCATGTTCCACTTCTTGCAGCCCCTTCTCCTCTTGCCCCACCTCTGCCTCCTCATATTACACTTCTTGCAGCCCCTTCTCCTCTTGCCCCTCCTCTGGCTCTTCATATTCTGCTTCATGCAGCCTCTTCTCATCTTGCCCCACCTCTGCCTCATGTTCCACTTCTTGCAGCCTCTTCTCCTCTTGCCCCACCTCTGCCTCATGCTACACTTCTTGCAGCCTCTTCTCCTCTTGCCCCACCTCTGCCTCATGTTCCACTTCTTGCAGCCCCTTCTCCTCTTGCCCCACCTCTGCCTCTTCATTGACCACTTCTGCAGCCCCTGCTCCTCTTGCCCCACCTCTGCCTCATGTTCCACTTCTTGCAGCCCCTTCTCCTCTTGCCCCACCTCTGCCTCCTCATATTACACTTCTTGCAGCCCCTTCTCCTCTTGCCCCTCCTCTGGCTCTTCATATTCTGCTTCATGCAGCCCCTTCTCCTCTTGCCCCACCTCTGCCTCATGTTCCACTTCTTGAAGCCTCTTCTCCTCTTGCCCCCCTCTGCCTCCTCATGTTCCACTTCTTGCAGCCCCTTCTCCTCTTGGCCCAACTCTGCCTCCTCATATTCCACCTCTGGCAGCCCCGTCTCATCTTGCCACACTACTGCCTCCTCATGTTCCACTTCTACCTCCTCATATTCCACTTCTTGCAGCCCCTTCTCCTCTTGCCCCCCCTCTGCCTCCTCATGTTCCACTTCTACCTCCTCATATTCCACTTCTTGCAGCCCCTTCTCCTCTTGCCCCACCTCTGCCTCATGTTCCACTTCTTGCAGCCTCTTCTCCTCTTGCCCCACCTCTGCCTACTCATGTTGCACTTGTTGCAGCCTCTTCTCCTCTTGCCCCTCCTCTGCCTACTCATGTTGCACTTGTTGCAGCCTCTTCTCCTCTTGCCCCTCCTCTGGCTCTTCATATTCTGCTTCATGCAGCCCCTTCTCCTCTTGCCCCTCCTCTGGCTCTTCATATTCTGCTTCTTGCAGCCCCTTCTCCTCTTGCCCCACCTCTGCCTCATGTTCCACTTCTTGAAGCCTCTTCTCCTCTTGCCCCCCTCTGCCTCCTCATGTTCCACTTCTTGCAGCCCCTTCTCCTCTTGGCCCAACTCTGCCTCCTCATATTCCACCTCTGGCAGCCCCGTCTCATCTTGCCACACTACTGCCTCCTCATGTTCCACTTCTACCTCCTCATATTCCACTTCTTGCAGCCCCTTCTCCTCTTGCCCCCCCTCTGCCTCCTCATGTTCCACTTCTACCTCCTCATATTCCACTTCTTGCAGCCCCTTCTCCTCTTGCCCCACCTCTGCCTCATGTTCCACTTCTTGCAGCCTCTTCTCCTCTTGCCCCACCTCTGCCTACTCATGTTGCACTTGTTGCAGCCTCTTCTCCTCTTGCCCCTCCTCTGCCTACTCATGTTGCACTTGTTGCAGCCTCTTCTCCTCTTGCCCCTCCTCTGGCTCTTCATATTCTGCTTCATGCAGCCCCTTCTCCTCTTGCCCCTCCTCTGGCTCTTCATATTCTGCTTCTTGCAGCCCCTTCTCCTCTTGCCCCACCTCTGCCTCCTCATTATCCAGTCCCTCCCCACATTCTTCTTCCAGCCCATCATCGCCTGCTTGCATCATTGTCTCTCTTGCCTTTTGGCCCTCACCCTCCTGCTTAAACCGTTTCTTAAATGCTGGTACCATCACTTGAGTCCCAGCCACCTTCTACCCCATCCAGCAGCCACCCAGCCACTGGCAACCACTCCTCCGACATTGTATTATTGTTCTTTTAGATGTTTTATAATGTGCCCAATTGCAGTGATGTAATTTTACTGCATGGAATTAAAGGGGTGGGGAGAAAAAAAGGTTAGGGGGTTTCATTTTGTGATCAATCACAGTTCCAGTATTCCTAATCAATGGATGAAGAGAGCATGGTTTAGGCATGCAGTGGGATGGGGGTCAGCCATGCTTTAGAATCCACCATCCTCAACAGCAGTTCAGGCTTCGCTCACAATGACTGCATTGTAACGTGAAGGGCCGACCACCCATTTGACTTCCTTAGTGGAAACTATTGATGGCAATTGCTTGGACGCTCTCCACCATTCTCCGAAACGAACTGGACCTCAGCATCCTGATTCCGCACGGAGCAACACCTGCCTCCTTCCCCTGAGATGGGGTGGACATCTCAATCTTGATTACATAGAACCACTCTCAGACCCCCCTCCACCTCATCTGATTAGGAAATGGGGTTCACAAAGAATTTCCCCGGGGTACCTCAAAGGCTTCGAGGAAGGAATGGGTTCATTGAGGGTGGCAGCTCCAATGATCTGGAACTCAACACTCTTAGGCAAAGGGTTTCCAAATGTCCACTAAGGGGTGAAAATCTGAGGGACTTCCCAAAACGACAGCAATTAAAAATGATACATACAAGGTCTGACCTGGTTGAAGCAAATTGTCTCCAGCTCCATCTATGTGTGTTCAGCCCAATACCTCATTACTACAGCCAGCACCCACCACAGTGCTTCCGAAGTGAGGTAGACCCCCTAGAAGGCTGAGGATCCACCCTAGGTGTTCGGGGATACGACTGCCCTGAGGAACACTCGAGAGTGCCAGTCCTTACGGGTGTACAGGGCAACTTGCACCCGCTGGCACTAGTCGCATGCGTGCTTGCATCAGGCATGGTTGCAAGATCCTTCAGTCTGGGCGAACCCCAAATAAAGAGTATGGTGCAGATGGCAATTAGTTGGTTCGCCCAGTGCTATGCCAATGGGAGCAGCCTGGACGCGTCCTCATTGCACGAGAGCAGTTGTACCCCAGACATGCTATAGGGGGGCTACCTGTGAGGTTCAACGTGATGCCCTCAGCCCCGTCAGTTCCCACTGGGTGTTAGGCTATGTGTGGCCTTGCCACAGGGCCGGACGCTCACACTACTCTTGAGCTACCACCAATGAAAGCCTTGCATGCCCAGACGGCCACCCTACACCCCTTCTGCAAGGCGACCCAGCCACCACAGGCATCGTGTGGCCGTATTGATCTTCACAAGTGACATGCTGCTTGAGCCCCCACGCTCGGACCATGCGGGCACACCCTCCAGTTTAGGGCCACTCATTGGGAACAGTAGAGAGTGCTCAAGGAGAACGGTTCCCACCTCTGTGTAGTGTAGAAGTCACCAGCCAGACAGACATCAGTCGGGGCGGCCTCCTTTCTATATGCCCTCAGACCATGCCCCCCGACCCCCGCTCCCTAGCCCCTCCTAGATTGCCCTGCCCCTCTCTGCCTTGTTCCTGAACATCTGTCACACATTTGTTTGTTGTTTTGTGTGCTTGGAAGCGCATACGTGCCTGTTCCCCAGTGGCTCCTGTGATGCTGCGATGCTTGCGGTGGGAGTCGCACACTCTATAGTGTAAACGTGTGTGGAGTGCTAGGTTGCATAATGCCGGTGGGCACGGGGGCCCCTGGGAGCCTGTGGGTTAGCTTTGACAGCACGGAAACCCCAGGGGTGACAAAATAGTAAACAATATCCCCCAGCATGTTACCAACATGTCTCACGAGTAATGGGGCTTGTTCGGGGCCCACCAAGACGCTTTCCCCTAAAGAGCACTAGATCTCAAGCACCGGCTCTCCAGCTGTTGTTAGTGTGTGGGGGTTGGATTCCTATATTTTTGTGCTGCCTGCCACACACATCCTCCTTTGGCTGTCAGGATAGAGCGTATATTTGCATTGAAGAGTCTCGTCATGACTCAGTTTGCAGAATGTGCGATACAAACACTGAGGATATGGCCTTTTTACTGCTTCTCGTAGCCCCTCATGCCAGTTATAGTCTTCATATGCCCAGGGAAAGCCTACCATAGTCCAATCATAGGGTAGGTGCACACATGGAAAGCCACCTAGGCCCACCATATGCACAGACACGGTCGCATACGCCCAGGTACATCAGCATGAGTCAGGAACAGCCATTGGCTTATCAAATACAGCTTGTGCACAGCCACATGTGCCCATGTACAGCCTCATATGCCCAGGTACAGCAGCATATGCCAGTATTAGCCTTCAGATTTCCAGGTACAGCTAATGCTGCAGATACATCCTCACATGCCCAGGTACACCAGCATATGTTAGGAACAGCCATCAGGTTACCAGGTACAGCTCATGCAGCAGATACATCCTCATATGCCCCAGTAGAGCAGCATATGCCAGGATTAGCCTTATGATTGTCCAGGTTCAGCTAATGCAGCAGATACATCCTCACATGCCCAGGTACACCAGCATATGTTAGGAATAGCCATCAGGTTACCAGGTACAGCTAATGCTGCAGATACATCCTCATATGCCCCAGTAGAGCAGCATATGCCAGGATTAGCCTTAAGATGTCCAGGTTCAGCTAATGCAGCAGATACATCCTCATATGCCCAAGTTCAGCAGCCTATGCCAGGATTAGCCTTCAGATTTCCAGGTACAGCGCATGCATTAGCTACAACCTCATATGCACCGGTAGAGCAGCATTTGTTAGTAATAGCCATCAGGTTACCAGGTACAGCTCATGGAGCAGATACATCCTCATATGCCCAGGTACAGCAGCATATGTTAGCAATTGCCATCAGGTTAGCAGGTACATCTCATGCAGCAGATACATCCTCATATGCCCTGGTACAGCAGCATATGCCACGATTAGCCTTCAGATTTCCAGGTTCAGCTAATGCAGCAGATACATCCTCATATGCCCAGGTACAGCAGCATATGTTAGGAATAGTCATCAGGTTATCAGGTTCATCTCCTGAAGCAGATACGTCCTCATATGCCCAGGTACAGCAGCATATGCCAGGATTAGCCTTCAGATTTCCAGATACAGCTCATGCAGCAGATACAGCCTCATATGCCCAGGTTCAGCAGCATATGGCAGGATTAGCTTTCAGATTTCCAGGTACAGCGCATACATCAGATACAACCTCATATGCACTGGTAGAGCAGCATATGTTAGGAATAGCCATCAGGTTACCAGGTACAGCTCATGGAGCAGATACATCCTCATATGCCCAGGTACAGCAGCATATGTTAGGAATAGTGATCAGGTTACCAGATACAGCTCATGCAGCAGATACATCCGCATATGCCAAGGTACAGCAGCATATGCTAGGATTAGCCTTCAGATTTTCAGGTTCAGCTAATGCTGCAGATACATCCTCATATGCCCCGGTAGAGCAGCATATGTTAGGAATAGCCATCAGGTTAGCAGGTACAGCTAATGCAGCAGATACATCCTCACATGCCCAGGTACTTCAGTGTATGTTAGGAATAGTCATCAGGTTACCAGGTACAGCTCATGCAGCAGATACATCCTCACATGCCCAGGTACTTCAGTGTATGTTAGGAATAGTCATCAGGTTACCAGATACAGCTCATGCAGCAGATACATCTTCATATGCCCAGGTACAGCAGCATATGCCAGGATTAGCCTTCAGATTTAAAAGTACAGCTTTTGCAGCAGATGCAGCCTCATATGCCCAGGTACAGCAGCATATGTTAGCAATAGCCATCAGGTTACCAGGTACAGCTCATGGAGCAGATACATCCTCATATGCCCAGGTACAGCAGCATATGTTAGCAATTGCCATCAGGTTAGCAGGTACATCTCATGCAGCAGATACATCCTCATATGCCCCGGTACAGCAGCATATGCCAGGATTAGCCTTCAGATTTCCAGGTTCAGCTAATGCAGCAGATACATCCTCACATGCCCAGGTACACCAGCATATGTTAGGAATAGCCATCAGGTTACCAGGTACAGCTCATGCAGCAGATACATCCTCACATGCCCAGGTACTTCAGTGTGTGTTAGGAATAGTCATCAGGTTACCAGGTACAGCTCATGCAGCAGATACATCCTCATATGCCCAGGTACAGCAGCATATGTTAGGAATAGTCATCAGGTTACCAGATACAGCTCATGCAGCAGATACATCCGCATATGCCCAGGTACAGCAGCATATGCTAGGATTAGCCTTCAGATTTTCAGGTTCAGCTAATGCTGCAGATACATCCTCATATGCCCCGGTAGAGCAGCATATGTTAGGAATAGCCATCAGGTTAGCAGGTACAGCTCATGCAGCAGATACATCCTCATATGCCCCGGTACAGCAGCATATGCCAGGATTAGCCTTCAGATTTCCAGGTTCAGCTAATGCAGCAGATACATCCTCACATGCCCAAGTACACCAGCATATGTTAGGAATAGCCATCAGGTGTCCAGGTACAGCTCATGCAGCAGATACATCCTCACATGCCCAGGTAATTCAGTGTATGTTAGGAATAGTCATCAGGTTACCAGGTACAGCTCATGCAGCAGATACATCCTCACATGCCCAGGTACTTCAGTGTATGTTAGGAATAGTCATCAGGTTACCAGATACAGCTCATGCAGCAGATACATCTTCATATACCCAGGTACAGCAGCATATGCCAGGATTAGCCTTCAGATTTAAAAGTACAGCTTTTGCAGCAGATGCAGCCTCATATGCCCAGGTACAGCAGCATATGTTAGCAATTGCCATCAGGTTAGCAGGTACAGCTCATGCAGCAGATACATCCTCATATGCCCCGGTACAGCAGCATATGCCAGGATTAGCCTTCAGATTTCCAGGTTCAGCTAATGCAGCAGATACATCCTCACATGCCCAGGTACACCAGCATATGTTAGGAATAGCCATCAGGTTACCAGGTACAGCTCATGCAGCAGATACATCCTCACATGCCCAGGTACTTCAGTGTGTGTTAGGAATAGTCATCAGGTTACCAGATACAGCTCATGCAGCAGATACATCTTCATATGCCCAGGTACAGCAGCATATGCCAGGATTAGCCTTCAGATTTAAAAGTACAGCTTTTGCAGCAGATGCAGCCTCATATGCCCAGGTACAGGGGCATATGTTCGGAATAGCCATCCGGTTACCAGGTACAGCTCATGCAGCAGAGACACCCTCATATGCCCAGGTACAGCAGCATATGCCAGGATTAGCCTTCAGATTTCCAGGGACAGTTCATGCAACAAATATACCCCCATATGTTACTTGTGCTCTCACAGATCGAGGTACTTCCTTCATGTGCCCACTTTTTAAACACATATCCTAGTACTGCCACCAGGGATATGCTCATTTATGCATCAAAAAGCCCCATTGGAGTATATGTACTAAAGGGCACTGTATTCAAAAGAGTGTGTATGCACTCACAGAAATAAATGTCTTAGAATGCAATCTACCTCCCTTATCACAGTTGTCCCAGATTTGACTCTGCATCGCTTAGTGCAGATACACCCGCCCTCGCACACGTGACCGCAAATTATAAATGGTGCTTGCCTCCATGAGGAGGATTAGACCCCAACTTCAGCGGAGGCCTCGTCAACATTCACAAAGCATCATTGCCATGCACCCAACTGCACGTTGCCACCTTTGGCTCTTTTGAAAACCTTTCCTACCACTTCCCACTCTCACCAATGGACACAGACCCTTTTCACATCATCTATATACCACCTCCTTCATTGAAGACTTCACCAAACTGTTCAACATCATGTCTTTCACGCATGCCAACAATATCTTCCTCTGTGACTTTAACATCCCTGGCAACCCAGAAATCAAGTCAATGAAGGAAGATCTCCACTCAACACTCGGAACCTCACACAGTGCACGAAAGACCCAACTCACGGGAAAGGTATACCCACTCTCCATCACAGCCCCCCTATCAAGCTCAACTTGTCAGATAATCTGGCAATCCTCTTTGCGATTAGTCACAGCATACCACTCAGGCAAACCCATCAGAAACGCGGAAAAGAAGCCTTTATATCATTCAAGAACTTTCCATTGGAGGCTCTCAAAGAAGAACTCACCAAACTCCCCTTCAAATGGGCTGTTCTACATTTGACGAACCAGGACTGTGACTTGCTTTTCCAAGAACTCAACACCATCCACACAAACAACATCAACCTCCATGCACCTGTGAAACAACGCACCCCTAAGATGAACTTCAACAAACAAACCACCAGAAAACAATAAAAACAATAAAAGCATTGGTGCAAATCATGCAGTGCATCCAACCTTGCCCTGCTCAAAGAGCTCCAAGCTACGCACAGACAACTGATCACCAGTGCCAAGACCACCTACAACAAAAACACCATGGCCAAGGCTAACAATAGAAGCAAAGCCCTCCCAAAGCCATCAAGCACTGCGTCAACTCTCTGCCTGACCCACCGGTACCATGCTCCATCGAAAAACGCACAGCCAAGAACTCTTTCTTCATCAGCAGGATAAGCATGATCCCCAAAGACACAGCGAATAACACCACAACTGACAGCACATCCCATATCACAAAATCACAAGTCCCTGGAGCACTTTCAAGACACTAACTATGGCAGACTTCACTGCCACACTAGCATTCCTCAAGGCCACATCATATGTGGGTGATAACCTCCCTGCCTCCATACTCAAGCCCGTTCTGACTGAAGCATTCCTCCCTTACCTGACAATCATCAATGGCCATCTCAAGGCATCTTGCCCTCGACTCTCAAGCCCGAATAATGCCTCCCGTTTCTCATGTAACCAACACTGGACACTGTCAACCTCAGCTACTACCCCATAACACACCTTGCCTTCCTAGGCAAATTCCTTGATAAAGCAGTAGCCGCACAACTGTTCCAACTGTGACGAATCTGAGGGTATCCTCACTTCTTTCCCCAATATAGTCTCCTCACTGGTGACTAGGGAAAGGCAGTCACTATCAGATCCTGACTTTGGCGGTGGATACCCGAGGGAGGATCAGCTGGGTGGAGGAGTGGGGATATGAGGCTCACTTGGGAGGGACATGGTATCCCCCATTTCCCTTTTCCAATTAACCTAATATCTCCGAGGCCTTTGTTGTTACTATCGGTCCCTTCCCTATCTTTCCCATACATCATTTCCCACTAGACCTCATTCAGGTACTGGGACAAGGAAGAGACATAACAGAGCCATACATCCTCTCTATAAGGACTTTTATGCACACAAACATCACTTTGGTACTGATACGAGGAAGGTGCATCAAACACAGAAGAAAGACTTTGTTTGACACTGAGCTGTCTAGTCTTTCTGACATTGTAATTGATGCCAGGAACTTTAAATTGAGGATGTGATAGCAAGAGGAAGACTTCTATTTCCCTGTGGGAACACATTGGGACAAGAGGCGAGAAGCAGTGACCCGGAGAGGCAGCAGCAGCAGAGGTGCGGGAACCGGAAAGAAGACAGGTCAAGATTCGCAAGCAAGCTGGGAGCAGTGGAACTGGCGTTATGAAGCGCTGTGGAGATGCTGGGAGCACAGAGAGTAGGTTTTCCAGTGCCATACAGAAGACGACAGACATGCGACTGGAAACCGGTCTGTCAGCCCAGAAGGTAGGAGGAACCCGGGGCATGTCAAATGCAAAGCAGAAGTTGGGAAAGGAAAAGGTCCAAGAACAGGGGACAAGGAATTGTTAAAAAGGTTACAATATGTTGCCAAGAGCCAAGTGAGCATTATTAAAAACCAAGTTATCAATGAAAGGAATGAATGGATATAATGAACATTTTCAAGAGGCAAAGAGGCATCAAGGCATTGCCAAGTGTCAAATGAGAATTATCAAAGAAGCAGCCTATTACTGAAAGGAATGAATTAGTTGTAATGAACATTGTCAAGAGGCAAACAACTGTTGTCAAGAGTCTAGCAAGCCTTGTCAAGAGTCAATCAGATATAAACCTGGCAAAGAGTGCCAGAGGTATTGGTCAAAAGAGGTGAAACAGTGGTTATGTTTCCTATCAGGAGAGTGCACTGGGAAAGTGATGATGGCTTGTGTGACAGAACTATAACGAAGATTACGTTTCCTAGCAGTAGAGTGCACTGGGAAAGTGATGATGGCTTCTGTGACAGAACTATAACGAAGACTATGTTTCCTAGCAGGAGAGTGCACTGGGAAAGTGATGATGGCTTGTGTGACCGAACTATAAGGAGAGTGCACTGAGAAAGTGATGATGGCTTGTGTGACAGAACTATAACGAAGACTACGTTTCCTAGCAGGAGAGTGCACTGGGAAAGTGATGATGGCCTGTGTGACAGAACTATAACGAAGACTGCGTTTCCTAGCAGGAGAGTGCACTGTAAAAGTGATGATGGCTTGTGTGACAGAACTATAACGAAGACTGCGTTTCCTAGCAGGAGAGTGCACTGGGAAAGTGATGATGGCTTGTGTGACAGAACTATAACGAAGACTGCGTTTCCTAGCAGGAGAGTGCACTGGGAAAGTGATGATGGCTTGTGTGGCAGAACTATAACGAAGACTGCGTTTCCTAGCAGGAGAGTGCACTGGGAAAGTGATGATGGCTTGTGTGACAGAACTATAACAAAGACTACGTTTCCTAGCAGGAGAGTGCACTGGAACAGTGATGATGGCTTGTGTGACAGAACTATAACGAAGAGTACGTTTCCTAGCAGGAGAGTGCACTGGGAAAGTGATTATGGCTTGTGTGACAGAACTATAACGAAGAGTACGTTTCCTAGCAGGAGAGTGCACTGGGAAAGTGATGATGGCTTGTGTGACAGAACTATAATGAAGGCTACGTTTCCTAGCAGGAGAGTGCACTGGGAAAGTGATGATGGCTTGTGTGACAGAACTATAACTGAAGACTACGTTTCCTAGCAGGAGAGTGCACTGGGAAAGTGATGATGGCTGTGTGACAGAACTATAACGAAGACTACGTTTCCTAGCAGGAGAGTGCACTGGGAAAGTGATGATGGCTTGTGTGACAGAACTATAACGAAGACTACGTTTCCTAGCAGGAGAGTGCACTGTAAAAATGATGATGGCTTGTGTGACAGAACTATAACGAAGACTGCGTTTCCTAGCAGGAGAGTGCACTGTAAAAATGATGATGGCTTGTGTGACAGAACTATAACGAAGACTGCGTTTCCTAGCAGGAGAGTGCACTGGGAAAGTGATGATGGCTGTGTGACAGAACTATAACGAAGACTACGTTTCCTAGCAGGAGAGTGCACTGGGAAAGTGATGATGGCTTGTGTGACAGAACTATAACGAAGACTACGTTTCCTAGCAGGAGAACTATAACGAAGACTACGTTTCCTAGCAGGAGAGTGCACTGGGAAAGTGATGATGGCTTGTTTGACAGAACGTGCACTGGGAAAGTGATGATGGCTTGTTTGACAGAACTATAATGAAGACTATGTTTCCGAGCAGGATATATATATAGATATATATTCAGTTAAAAAACTTAGTTAAAGGGACGTTATGGTTAAGTTGCGCTACTAAAAACCTATGAAATTCAGTGAAAAAATGTTGTTAAAGGGACGTTTTGGTTCAAAGTAAAACCGAAAAACCCCTGAAATTCGGCAGTCATGGTAAGATAAGCAACCATAACTTGCGCCGCCACCGTGCACTGCTAAGACTAACACCCAGGACATCAAAGATGACATCACAAATGTCATTGATAACATCACTGATGACATCACATGTCTGGCTCCCTCTTTTTTCCTTTACTGATATATCTAGGCCAGTTACTATCAGGAACTAAAAATTCACTATACTATAATACAAAGTACTATGTTTGTAGACTTATACTACAAATATGTTCTTACAGTAATTCACTTAGGGTCCACTCAAAGTATATGAACCATATACAAGGGAGAAAACACATACTTGGAAGACAACAATGCTTTCTATGTATGAAGATGATTAGTAAGGTTATCAACGCTGTCTTATAGTTCTGTTGTTCTTTTATTACTGTACTTTCCCTGGATATGCTCATATTTGTACACATTGCACTTACACTACTTTCATTCGGGTCTAGTCACAATATGTGATAGTTATACATAGGGAAGTAGTAGCTTTGAAGCAGAGCAATCATTTCTGTACATGAAGATAATTAGTTACGTTATGAATATTGTCGGGTAATACTGCTGTTTTTTTGTTTACTTCACTTTCCCTGTATATGCTCTATTTGTATGTGTTATTGTCTGTTTGTGTCTGGTGTGCAGTAATGCATTAATGTAGTAATTGGGTTTTATTAGCTATCTATCACATGTTTCCCATTATGCAAAACTCTAATAAAAAAGCAGTTATCATTTCAGTATTCAACATGGCAAGATTATGAATATTGCACCTTCATCATGTATGCTGCACACACTGCTTATATTTCTGCATGAATAGCTTAGTATACTGGATAGAACTTCATAATAGAATGCTATGTATATCAACACATTCCTTAATGCACTAATTAGCTCATGATATTTATTCCAATGATCCTTGACATCTTTTTGTCAATATTACAATAAGAATCCCTTCTACAGAGTTTTCATGAAAAGTAAATGCACATGTGATGTCATCAGTGATGTCATCAATGACATTTGTGATGTCATCTTTGATGTCCTGGGTGTTAGTCTTAGCAGTGCACGGTGGCGGCGTGAGTTATGGTTGCTTATCTTACCATAACTGCCGAATTTCAGGGGGTTTTCGGTTTTACTTTGAACCATAACGTCCCTTTAACAACGTTTTTTCACTGAATTTCATAGGTTTTTAGTAGCGCAACTTAACCATAACGTCCCTTTAACAAAGTTTTTTTACTGAATTTCATAGGTTTTTAGTAGCGCAATTTAACCATAATGTCCCTTTAACAACGTTTTTTTACTGAATTTCATAGGTTTTTAGTAGCGCAACTTAACCATAACGTCCCTTTAACAAAGTTTTTTTACTGAATTTCATAGTTTTAGTAGCACAACTTAACAATAATAACTTTGACTTTATGTACATATAATATGGAACATACTGAACCCTTTCTACTGAATTTGACGGTCCGCAAACATGTTTGGACAACAGTACCACCACCTAAAAACTCTGGGAGGTATGTGTAATAGTTATATCATAACATAGGAACATTTAACAAATTCACAAAGCAGCAAACATACAAAGTAATGTAGTAATACTTAAAAAATGTTACCCATATATGTAACACACTAACCATTCATGTAAATACAATATGTTTTAAAATGGAATATACCAAAAGAAGATAAAGTGGCTTCCACCATATTACCTCACAGACGCTCCACAACCAACAGCAAGACCAGACGTATACACTACTGATTACATATCACACCAGACATAGTAAGTGCACTTCTTTTTACTCATATATTTATAAACTTTCTATATTAGAAAAAAAAACATATTACTTTTTTGTTTTCTCACAGAAATGTGTAGTACTCTCGACTGGCTAGAGGAGCATTTCCCACGAGAGGAAATGTTAGAAAATAGTCCACCTAATGGTACACACTTTACTATATAAACGAATTAATAAATATTATTTTGTATACATTTAACATATACATTTTTTTTTATTACAGACCATACAAAAATTCCAAGCATCTCACAGCAACAATCAGAGGATATCACTCTACAGCAAATTAATCAAAAAATGGACGACCTTATGCAAAATGTTATGGATTTGAAAAACTTTGTGGAAAATTATGTGAAACCCCCAACAGCACACCATTGTCCAACCTGCACTTGTCCCCCCTCACCCTATCCCACGCAGTTAACCCCAAACCCTGTCTATGGACCAAAGCGTTTCGATGAGATTTCCTTCCCTTCTTCACCTGATCCCAGTTATCTAGAAATCCCTAATTCTCCTGTTTTTGTTTCCGTTTCTGCCCCACCTTCCCAGTCATAATTGGATGTATATATGAAATAAAGTTACTTTTCTTATATTGTGTTGTAATTACTTTCAGTTCCTTGTGATAAAACCAATTTAGGTGTCCACGGACACCGTGGTTGTTCGGAAATGGTCATAAAGAAACGAAAATGTAACTATCCTGAGGTCACTACATATGTCCGTAATGTTCTCATGCAAGTTGAAAATGTTCTAAGAACACTCGTAGTGTCCTGAAATGTTCGTAAATAAACGAAAATGGAGGTGTGCTTGAAACGCTATGTCTGTCCGTATTGTTAGCAAATAAATTAAACTGTGCTAAGAACAAACGGCTGTCCGTAACTGTTCGTTTTACATGTGATGCACTTCTAATTAGTTCAGGACCCGAACACTGTCCGTAGAACATCAACACGCATGCGCAAAACAATGTCCGTACATTGGGTGTCCTGCGGACGACCGCTACCTTAGCGAACATGCTCACAAAACAATCATGTGACCGCACCCACGCTCATCTCGTGCTCTAAAGGCGGACACTGTTCGTGTCCCCGACCAGTTTAAAAGTACATTTCCAAGTAATCCACAATATTTCTCATTAAAAAATCACCATATCACAAATCTCACCTACTAATCCTAATTTTCCACATAGTTTTTGTGACTTTTTGAACCTTTTTTGATGTTCAATCTGTCTTGCGGACGGTGCGCATGTCTGCGACCCGCGCACAAGCACCCCGATATAAGACCACGCCCTAGAGCGCATTTTCATTGTGTTTCTGACTATTCCACAGAGCACACTGCGTTTTGCTGCATTCTTTGCAGATTTTGAGATTTCCATCTCCAAGCCTATGACATCCATGGCTGGACTATTACCACATGGTGCTACATCTGCCTCAGCACCACCCCCACCCCCTCCACCACCACCATTTCCCCAAGGGCCTGAAGAGGGGAACAGGAGTGAGGATACAGAGGAGGAAGAAGAGGATGACGAGAATGAGGTAGAGGAAATCCCTACTACCTGCCGTTGGCGTAAATCTTGGGTGTGGCGGTTGTTTACCGTTCATGGAAACGGTCCTAAGTCTCATGCGAACCGTGTCACCTGTAATGAGTGCAAAATGGTACTCAGTTGTGGGAAGCATGGTTCGTATAGCTTTGGGACCACTACCATGAAGCGACACCTGCGCTCATTCCACACTGGGGCCATTCGCAAGGTTGTACCTTGCGAGAAGCGTAGTAGGTTGATTGCCTCTACTTCATCCTCCGTTCCTGATCCTGTCACCACAAGGAACACCTCTGTGGGACAGCGTCTTCCTCAAGCTGCCTCACAGGCCATACAGAATTCTGATGACCCTTACCTTTCGAGGGTCACAGTTGTATGTGTGTACTGTGACACAGTACTCTGCAGGGGGGAGCGACTTCAGAGTGCTTTTGAGACAATCGTCTCAGAGCACCAGAAGACCTGCTCACTACCCAAATAAAACCCACTCTACATCTTCCTCTCTCAGCTCCCCCTTTCTTATCCCTTTGGTTGGTGTTCCCCTCCCTTTACCCTCCTTTCCCTCCTCTCCTAGTGTGTCGTGTATAAAAAAGAACAAAAAAAATACAAAATAACAAAAATCAAAAAAAAAAAATCAAAAAAAAAAATAAGGCTCTTTTCAGAGCCGCCTTTCACAGTTAAAAAATAGAAGTGAACATACATAAAGCATAGCCATTTCAATTTCGTGAAAATCCGCGGACGGTCCGCGAACAGAAAAACAATTGCATTGCTACCCTATTGAAACCAATGCATTTTTCTCTAACAGGAATTGGTGGCTCTGAAAAGAGCCTTTGGGAGGTGTTTGAATGCAAATCATTTTAACTACGTAAGACGTACTTCAAAACGAATGCTGTATTTCTAAAAAAGGTTGCAATGCATTTTGTACATTTCTCAGAAAAATCTGATTGCCAGCATAAGTAAGATGGACTCCATCTTTCCAAAAAATGTATGTACTACGAAACCAAATATTTTCATTGTTAAAAGAGGACATGCCAAAATCTCTTAGGAAGGCACAAACAGCCTTATTAACATTACGCCTTGCTTTCTCCATTTGTGGACCACATGAGAAAGAACGAAGCCACACTTGTCTCTGCGCAATCCATGAAAAAATTATTTTAGAGTTTGGAAACATGTCCATTATCTTCTGAAGTCCTTCTTTCATTGCAAATTGCAAAGAAATTCCAGACACATGTCCTAAACTGTTCCCTCCACAATGAATTACAATTATGTCTGGATGTTCCTCTATCTTCAAAGTTGCACATAGAGGTAGCAAGTCTAACCACTTCATTCCACGCACTCCATGCCAGTGAACTTCCACATGTGGGAATCCAAGATCTATAGATACTCCACAGCTTTCTGCATGCACCTTCAACCAATGAATCCACGAGTCTCCCAAAATCCATACAATCTGTGTTTTGAAACACTCAGCCATAGCTATCTGTTCTTCTCTCTGCAAAAACAATATCTAAGAAAACCTCTCCTAGCACAACACACTCACTAAACTTTACTGACCAATCCCTTGCTTCATCCAATCTCATTTCCATACCTCCCCTCCCCAAATTCCCCAGATGTAATACGCGGTGTCCTAGAACTACCGCCATGTCCGCAAACGTATCGTAACATGTACAGCCCTTCTACCATTTCGATTTCACTCTCTGTGCCATTCCCTCATTGGATGTAGCTAAGCAATCACATGACCATCCACCAATCAAATCCAATAACTCTACATGTAACTGCATCATCAAAGAGCAGCAATACAAATGTACGGTGTATCTCTCGGAGTACAAGTCTCATACCATTGACAACCACGATCTACGAGAAATACTATACAAATCTCCAATATTTCTACTTGCAGCTTGGTCCATCTCCATATACATGAACAGAAAGTACAGGTATGCATATTTTCTACACAGTACATGAACAAATTTTCTAACCGACTTTTACCTTCTATAATCTGAAAAATGAATGGACGATCATTGTTTCATTGTCCTAAAATGACCTGTCACAAACCTTTACTTCGTTTAATTTCTTCATACACACACACACATGCAAATACTATTAAACTAACATTTTTGAAATAAAATATATACACGACATATAATCACACAAAATAACATACACACTCTATGATCAAATCTCAAACAATAATATTTGTACAAACACATAATTGGTTTTAATTTTTTTCGTTTATATAAGTACTTACATACATTTATATAGGACAAGCAGACTATGACATTCACTCACTGTTACGTGCAAAAGCAGGCTATGACACATAGCTCTCAACTCACACGCTTTTGGCGGGTGTCACCCGCCTTGTAAAGGACTGACTCACCCGCCAAGCCTCCTGCACGCCCATTCATTCCAATGGGCGTCTCACCCGCCAAAAACAAAATCAGGTGATTTCACCCGCCTTTGCGACACACATGGTTGAGAGCTATGATGACAATGACTCACTATTACGTAGAAAAGCTTAGTTACAAGAATAGTGGTATACGTTGGTAGATTGTGAATTCCACAAAACATAGTAAAGATATTTTCTTTCCTACTCTTAGTCATAATATAGTTTTAATGGTTTTCAGGAAGGCGCTGAGCATTTCAATTTAAAAAAATCTATGTCTAAAATGAAAACAGTGCTATATAGCAACCAAATTACTAATTTCTTTCGTTTACAATTGCAGTGAAGCCCATTCTCCTGAATAGAAGCAGCCGATTTTGATTTACAAAGAACAACTAAGAAGCAAACTACTCATTTTTGAAAAAAAAGTAAGTAGATTGTTACCATAATATTTGATTTATACTCACACGCACTGTACGGTGCATTCATGGTATTTCTGTGCCTAAAAATAGAGATTCTGCACCATTCTGACCAAAAATCCCCTCCGTCTTAAACAGTGATCTCGTGTCAGAATGGCCCTCAAATTCCTATTTTTGGGCACACAAATTACCCAACTCAGCCGCTAGAATGTAGATATTGTAGAACAAACAACTGTTTTAATTGTATAGCTTTACCTATATTATTTATTCTTCTCCACACCACCGGCTTATTTTTTCTGTCATCTGAACCCCAGTTTAGTAACACATTAAGTGAAGAATACCCATCCCTAGTAGTTCAACTTCCCAATTCACAATCACACACCATTACATACATCTTTATCATCTTACTCAAACAATCATGCACACAACACACATGCATTGCAGAAAACCCCAACCCATACCTTCTGTATGTTTTTCAACAGACGCTAAAGAATGCCCACCAAAAAGCAACTCCGTAGAAAGGGACGCAGAAGTAGAGCAAATGAAAAGAAAAGTCTCCAACATAAACACCCATCTATAGCAGAATTTGTAAAAAACGTTGAAACACAACAGCTAATACAGTCATGTTGTGAAACAGAAGAAGTTTCTAGTGCAAACACTTTGCCTCCTCTATCACAAAGTAAAACGACCCAAAAAACTATTAACAGAAAATCAACTATCACTACAAATAAAACATCTTCTATAAATCTTGATATAGTATACAGTAAGCATACCAAGAAAAGTATATTAGCCCAAATGTTCCATTACAAAGTCCTTCAAAATCTGATAAAAACAGGAGAGAAACCAGGTTCAACACTTCAAACCTATCGTAGGAAAGTAATCTTAGAAGCATTGATAGACAGTGCAATTTTTCTCAAAAGAAACTTATTTATTGTTGTGTTAAATAGAATTAAACCACTAACAAAACTAATAACTAAATTTCAAAAAAGTCTTCTCAATAAACGAAATATGAACAGAAAAAACTTCTTAAATATCTGTGGAGGTGAATGGAGTCACACTACAAGCACAGAACCATATTTTAATGAAGAAGCATACAAACAAAAGCAAACAAATACAATTGCCATACATAGCAGTGGTCGAGGTTATGAAAAAGTTAATAAAACCATAATGGAACAAGAAGTACTCCTTACAAAAATATGCCCTGAAAACTTAGATTTACCCCTCCATTCGACTGAATCAGAACATCTAATTTACACATGGCCATGCACGTCAATGTGTAACATTCCCAAAAAAATGTTCAAATCTTTACACCTATTCCTCAATCAATATGTGAAAAGCAAAGACAAAATCAAAATTAAAATACTGCAAAGTAAGGATGCTTGTCCAGTATGTAAGCACACAGGACTGCAAGGACATTCGTTGGCCTGCATATCAGGAGCTACTTGCAAAACAACCTTCCATGATATCAAAAGGATATCAACACATCATGCAAGTATAAGAAATCTAGTTTATAATCTGTATTATGCAAAAAGTCCTGCTTTAGCACTAGCCAATTTAAATAACATTCTTCTACATGGTACACCCAAAGACCTACTAGAAGAAATCGAGTATATACAGAAAAAATATTTTGGAAATGAAACCCACTTACAAGATGAATTAGCTGTCAACCAACTTCGTAACAAATCTGCACATGGCAACCTTTCACTACACACATACAAAAAAGAAATACTAAAATTTCAAAGCACTTCAGCTGAAGTACCAAACCATGTGTGTGTATGTTGCCGCCAAACGTGTTATAAAAGTAACACAAAAACTATAGACCTTTCATACAAAATAGAAGACAATGAAGATTCTAAATGGTTTGAATTAGCTCTCTACCTTATAGCAGAAAACAAATACGAAATAACTGACCCCATAATACTTTGCAGTTACTGCACTACCAAACTTGACAACAACCAAACTCCTTCACGTGCTATCTCAAATAACTTGGAATTACATCCACTACCAAAACTCCTTCAACAACTTAATGTATATGAGAGCATCATAATTCAAACAGTTCATCCATTTCAAGCAATAATACGCCTTCAACCAAAAACTGCAAAATTACCTCCCTCTGAATTAGTGAAAGGTATTCGTGGAAAAGTAGTGTATTTACCATCAGATCTAAAAGAAAATGTGCACAGTCTAGGAGTGCAACGTCCAATGCAACAATCTTTAATTATCTTGGTAAATGGAGTACCTACAAAAGACAAAAAAAATTGGCAACAACTGGTAGATTTACATAAAGTTAGAGAAGCCCTGCAATATCTCAAAGAGAATAATGATTATTACAAAGAAATTAATATCGAAGAAAACTTGAAAGATACAACTGAAATAAGTCAAGAGACACAAGAAACTGGTCAATTTGAGCTCCTAGATCCTGCTACAATAGCAAACACTTTAGACCATTATACAATTCACCCATTGCACTCTAATGACACCATAGAAGATGCACTGGAAACGTACCAAATGCGTCAAACAAAAGGATCACCAATCAGCATATGGGAAAAAAGTATAGAAGCACATGCTTTTCCTCTACTCTTTCCTACTGGCAAAGGAGGAAGATACGATGATAGACCTGTTCAAATATCAGCATCAGAATATCGCTCATTACGAATGTATTCTGAAGATCCCAGATTTCGACAAAATGTGGAATACATATTCCACCTACTCTTTGAAAGTGAACTAGCAACTTTATGTTACGGAGTTGCACACATATTAAAATCAGGATCACACTTTCAAAATATGACAGCCACACAATTATTACAAAAAGTTCAACAAAAAGATGAGGTTTTACAATCTTACAAATCTATTAGCAAATATGCGAGGTACTAAAGAGTACTGGTTTCGACGCCATGGAGATGTACGTTGTATGATCAGAAACCTTGGCCCACCCACTTGGTTTGTTACATTAAGTTGCGCAGAATATGCATGGGAAGATTTACATGCTTTCCTACGCATATCAAACGAAAACAAAACAAACATAGATATACTAACACCTGGAGAACTTTGTTCTCAGGATCCTGTTAATGTTTCTTCATTGCTATGCTACATTTTATTAGTAATAAAACTGTTCCTCCCCTTGGAGAAGTGCAACACTTCTTTTGGAGAAAAGAATACCAAGCCAGAGGAGCACCACATGTCCACATGCTTTTATGGATTAAAGATGCTCCTAAATTTGGTCAAGACAGTGATGCCACTGTTTTACAGTTTATTGAAAAATATGTCACTTGTGAAATTCCGTCAGAATCCACAAATAGTGATCTTCATGCAAAAATCTTACAATTCCAAAGACACAAATGTGGCAAATATTGTCATCACAAATACAAAAATAAAGGGACATAATACACCAAATGCCGATTTGGTTTCCCTAGACCAGTTACAAATACAGGTCAAGTGAACAACCTCATGTCTTCAGTTAGACATAGTGTTAAAGGTAAGTCACCTAAAAATACATATTGCATAAAAAGAAAAGAAGAAGAAAAATATATCAATGATTACAATGCAATCATTGCCCACTTGTGGAATGCAAACATAGATGTGCAGTACATTGCAGACAATTCTAGTGCAGTTGCACGATATGTCACAGCATACTTAACCAAATCAGAAAAGACAGAGCTCCAAGACCTGTCATCAGATAAAACGGTGTCTCAGAAATTATATAGCTTGGGCATAAAAATGCTGTCCCATAGAGAATGTGGATCCTATGAAGCAGCTGATCGATTAACTGGTACTGCATTGTATGGTAAATCTGCAAATATAGTATGGCTAGGTCTTGGTCCAGCTAAATCTAGAAAAAGAGTTCTAAAATCATGCGAAGATATAGAAACAATAGCCAAACATGATCCCAACAGCCAAGACATTTTAAAAAACAATTTATTGGACACATACTACCCAAACAGGAGTACCACTTTGGAAACCATGTGTCTATACCACATAGCCCAAAACTACACATACAAAAATAATATAAAACCTGATGAGCAAAATCGTAAATACAAAGTGACAAACTGTGATGGCAGCTTAGTAAAACTCACCAAACCAAATTTAATTAATCATATCAAATTGTCATTGAAGACTCCTCAACATAAAGAAATATATTACATGTCCCTGCTACAACTCTTCAAACCATGGAGAAAAGAAGAAGAAATACTAGATAACTATGACTCATATGAAGACGCTTTCAAAGCCAATGAAAGCAGTATAACTGATGTAAACTTTGCACAGTACAAAACAATGTTGCACAATGAACAGCAACACGAAGAGGAACTCCAGGCCCAACTAGATAAGGACACTCCTGACAGTAGTCAACCTTCTGTCACAGGAAGCCAAGAACCACTGGGAGAACCACTAATAACAAATGAGGCAGAATTAGCTATGATAGAAGTAGAAAACACCATGTGTCACTATGAAGATAAAGAAGACTTAACTAAACTGCAATCAAAACTAAACAAAGAGCAACGTAGCATTTTTCAAGAAATAAGAAAAGAAATTGCACATGGTGTGCAACATGAAAACAAAGAATGCACCTGCCAAAATTTCAAACCTATGCTATTGTATGTCAGTGGTGAAGCTGGTTCTGGCAAACATTCCTAATCAAAATCATCAGTAAGTTCCTTCAACAATTAACAAACAACAAACTGTCAGCTGTTGTCACTGCCCCCACAGGTTTAGCTGCCTACAACATAGGTGATGTCACTTTACACCGATTACTACTGCCAGTAGAACACCAAAACAAGTTAGAGTATTACAAACTTTCTGCAGAAGCTGCAATGGAACTACGCAGAGTATTGAAACAAATGAAAATGCTACTAATAGATGAAGTGAGCATGGTGTCCAACCTAATGTTAGCTTTGATTCACCTCAGATTACAAGAAGTACTCAAAACAAACTATGAAGAGCTCTTTGCAGGAAAACACATAATTGTTTTCGGAGATCTTCTTCAATTGACACCTGTAAAAGGTGAGCCTATTTTTAAAACATTAGGACACAAACTCTGCCGTTAAACTGTTGGCAGCATTGGAAATGTCAACCTTTGGCAACATTTCCAATACAGAGAATTAACAGAAAACATGTGCCAATCTGCTGATCTCACTTATGGCAACATCTTAAAAAGTATCAGAGTTGGTATACTTTCTAGAGAAGCAGAAGCAATATTTAAAACCCGGCACATTCATGCACTTTATGGTGATAATGCATGTGCTACAGATGTTATGGAACAATTAGCCCACAAAAATGTCAATTGTATGGCCTTAATGCCAACTCTTGCAAGCTGTTTCAAATTCAATGAAATAATGTTAAGCAAAGAAATGCAACCAATTTTGGAAATTAGCGCCACAGACAAACTAGATGTACATGGAATGACACTACCCATGTGTGACCAAGCCACAACAAGACTAAATAGTTTAGAAAATCAATCTCAAACACAGCAGGCTTGGAAAAAGAAAAGATGTTAAAATTATCCTTAAATTGCAGAGTAATGCTTAAACGTAACCTTGACGTGGACCAAGGACTAGTTAATGGAGCACTGGGTACAGTTGTTGGATTTCAAACATACCCACGTGACAACAAAATTCAGTTTGTCAATATTCTCTTTGACAAACTTTCAGAAGTAAAAAGAATAGGACGCTCAACAGCTCGATTCCTTCTCTTCAAAGACATGTATGTACGCAGAGAACAATTTTCTCTAACTCTTGCATACGCAGTCACCATTCATAAATCACAAGGTCTTACTCTAGACAAAGCAATGATAGACATTGGTAACACAGTCTTTAAAGAAGGCATGAGCTACGTAGCACTGTCACGGTTACGTACAATTGACAGTCTATTTCTAATAAACTTTGATGCAAGTAAAGTAAACGCTGATATTCCTTGCATTTTAGAATACAATAGACTTTGTTCACTATACACCCCCCATCTACAAACATATCCCGTTCCACAAAAAGGAAAATGTTCTAAAAGAAAACTAAATCAAACAGAAATGCAACAGGATGTCACTGCAAATCCTCCAAAGAGACTAAAAGAAACTAAAACTTCATCAAGTACCACAAGCAAAAAAGAATCAATTAGGTAAAGTAAACCAGGTACTTCTTTAAAGAAGGGAGACAAACTCCAAAAAAAGCAGTTAGATACAGAACTACCTGGACCATTTAAATTCTCAAATATAGTTGGTGTAAGTTGCTACGCAAATGTAGCAATGAATATTCTATTTCAATTACCACCAATTGTTGACAACATTTACTTACACAGTACAGAGCCATTGTGTTTGCAAATTTAGTACTTCACAGAAATGCAGCAAACAATCCTGACAACACGTATAGTGTTTTTGGAATAAGACAACAATTGGACTACTGTGCTGGAATAGTGAAATTCACTATAAAATCACAGGAAGATCCACAAGAATTTCTAATGTACTTACTATTAGTACTGGAAAACAAAAACATGCCTATAAATGAAATCTTCCAGATTTCATACATGTGGAAACATACATGCACTCTCTGCAACAATGTGACACAAGAACAAATCCCCAATGAGCGCTTTGTCTATATATCAATACCTAATTGTGAATCTGTTCCATTTCAGCAACTTGTACAAAATGCAAACCACGGTAGATTATGTTCTACCTGCAATTCGGATAATCGCTCCGCATTACTAATACAAACACATAGTAAATACGTAATACTAATGCTTCTACGTTACAATGCAGATGGTAGGAAAAAACAACTGCAAGCTGACTGGATTCACACATGGTCAAATATCACTTGGTAGGAAAACCTTCACAACAATAGGTATAATCTACCACGCAGGAGCCACAACCAACTCAGGGCACTACACTGCATATATAAAAAAAAAATGTGGATGGTTTGAATGTAATGATAGTACCGTTACTCTAAAGCAGAGATTACCAGCTAATCTTAC
Organism: Ambystoma mexicanum; assembly: GCF_040938575.1. Taxonomy (NCBI): domain Eukaryota; kingdom Metazoa; phylum Chordata; class Amphibia; order Caudata; family Ambystomatidae; genus Ambystoma; species Ambystoma mexicanum. The sequence continues at coordinate 1,513,840,150 of NC_090922.1, forward strand.
AAACGCGTATTTAATGTTCTTAAAACCAAAATTTGATAACTGAACTGTACTTAAACCTTAAGTACACTTGTAGTAAAAAAATATAAACTGTCACAATATTTCAAAACCTATCTAACTGGCCAAAGATTCTACAACAACTAATCAGATAAATTAATACCACTCAAATAGAGAGAAAAAATAGACAGTTAGAATACGCCAATTGGTATCTAACTGTCCCAAAATTTACAAATATGCACACAGATAAATCAATACCACGAAATTACATCAAAACATAAACAGTTAGAATACCCCTACTGGTATCTAACTGGGCCAAAATTTTACAATATCCAAACAAATACCTAATATCTTACTGCTCACAAAAACTGAAACAATCCAATGCATAAAGCATTAGGCAGAAAGAACAAGTAAACACGGAAAACAAACAAATAAATAAACTGTAGCATAACAGAAAAAGGTATTTTTTTTTAATCCAACATGGATTTTTTTTTCTCCCACAGACCCAATGATTTTAGCAACAAACACAGAAACTTTGCAAATTGCACAGTACTCTGGTTTGTAATCTACTAAATATGAGGGTCAATAAAAAGAAGAAAATGTTGATTGTACAATGTAATAAGTCATTATAAAATACTAATACTAACATGCTATTTTCTTCTATTACAGAAATGAACAAGAAAAACATGGACTCCCGTTACTAAACCAAATAGTACGTATAACAAGATAAATACAACCATCGCAGCATATCACACCCATACAAGCTTATAACATTGTTCCTTATAAATTAGTTTTTGACCCAAAGTTAAAAGCCGCTATGGGTGTGATATGCTGCGGTGGTTGTGGCCAGGGCATACACTCTTGGGTGCATGGCCAAATGGCTATGCACCCAACATTCTATACCCTGGCCACAACCACCCCAGCATATCACACCCCTAGATACAAACATTGCAACCATTGTTATGTCCGCGGATAGGGGGAAGGTCCTAGGACACATTCAACTTGCCAGAGGACAATACAAACAGCGTCCTCAGGACACCCCCATTTTCTTTATGTACGAACATTGCTGGACACCGCGATTGTTCTTAAAACATTTTCACCTTGCCAACGAAAAATACAGACAACGTCTCCAGGACACCCCCTGCAAACATTCCAAGACCCCACGAGTGTTCTTAGAACACTTTCAAGTTGACACTGAATCCATTCTGTTTATTTACGAACATTCCAGAACAGCCGTGTTGTCCGCAGACAAATCAAACACAACAAAAGCGTCTAGCACATAAATAAAATACAACTTTGAACCTATCTCATACTCCCCCATCCTCCCCAAAGACTTCTAAACACCAACACACTCTACTAAATACACATTTTGAACAAACTTTCACCGCGCTGTCTGCGGACGTCCGCAAATGCAAGATGGCGTGCGCGACAGAAAATCTGATGCGCATCACGCACCGCGCCGCCTAATCAGCGAACACGTCGCATGTCCGCGGACATGACGCAAGCCGCTGGGCCAATCGGGTTGCTGTCCGCGGAGCGAACAGGGAAGTCCGTCCGAGAAGCAAACACAGATATCACTAATTTTTTTGCCTTACATTTTGGTCATCTTTAAAAAAACTACAGGACGTATTTACACCAAATTTGCAAAAGCACGCTTTCGGGACCAGGCCGCCGCACCTGCCGCAAATTTGGTGTAAATCCGTCCAGCGGCAAAAAAATTCAGAGTGGGCCATATACTTTTTTGCAAAGTTTGGTGAGGATTCGTCCAGGGGGAGCGAAGTTATAAGCCACCCAAAAAGTGCTCTTCCTATGGAAACACCAACTTAACCATAACTACATGGCCACTACCATGGCCATGTAATATATATATATATATATATATTATAATAATTTAAGTAGTTTGATACCCCAAAGGAGGGGTGGTTAGGTTGTTGTGCGGGAGGTAGTAGTGATAGAAGAGTATTTTGGAGTATGGTAGGGTCGGATTTTGTGTTATAAATAAGGAGGAGATATAGGTTTTGTAATGGTGTGATGATTAGTATGAAGGGTGAGAGTTGCATTTGTTGTATAAGTGGTTTGGGTAAAGAATAAAAAGTGGGAGGGGTGATTTAGTTAAAGGAAACAGGGATAAGTTGGAAGAAGTTACTGGAACAATGTCTATTATAATTGGTAATTTATTTTAATGTTATTGTTCATTTGTTAGGCACTTATACAGGAAGCACATACTGTTTCAAAGTGCCCACAGGACAACAGGGAGGGGACAAGGGATGAATGTTAGGCAGAATCATATGCAACACCTTTTGGGAACACCACACACAATTAAGATTACAAATGTAAGTACACATTCACCTTTGTTACAAGCCTGTACTACACAGTAAAGTGGTAGCAATGGCTGAGCAGCCAGACTTATCTCAAGAGTAAAGTGAGCAGTATCAGAAAGTTACACAAAGGACAACAATGACTATGGTTGACTATCGTTCAAGCAAACACTGATTCAAGGTGTCTGAGTAAAAGAACATACATTTATTTAAACCATCAATTATAAAACAGTTCACTAATGTAAAGCAGCAGAAACTCACAATCTTAATACACTACACCACACCCAATCAATTCTGGACAAGTAGAGCTCAAAATGAAGTGTGAGCAAAATGGAACTCCAGCAATTTAAAAAGGGAGGGAAAGAACAAGGTTATCAAAAATATACAACACCAACAAGTAATAGGCAGGGCATTCTAACTTACTACAACTAGGATTTAAATAAATAGGCCTGGGACAATGTTAATGGTTCAGAGTCTTTGCAGAGGATCATACAGTTCAAAGTAGTTTGCGGTTAAGTCTTTGCCAAGAGTTCAAAATGAAGTTGGTCGGAGGAAATGTTATTTAAAAGAGTAAAGAAGGACAAGCCTTAGGAGAAGCGAAAGATTTCAAACACTTTCACCGCTGTCAGATGGAACGAACAACCAGATTTGAACAGTACCTTAGATGAAGAAGAAAGCTGTAGCTGAGACAGAAGTTCCTGGCAGATCCTTCAGGCTCATGGTTCCTGAAGCGACTGTCGGACTGACAAGAAGGGGGAAGACTGGAGGTTCCTGCACTGCCCAGGGAAGAAGCCAGCTAGAGCAAAGCGACCAATAAAAGGTGCACTCCTTAAAAGCACTAATGGACTCTCTCGCACTGGCTATCCGGTTTCCTGTAGCACAGCAAATCCGACCAGGCTGAAGAGTTGTTCCAAGGGCTTTGTGAGCTGGTTGGTCCCACCGGGCTCAAGGGGAGAAGACTCCTTTCAGATCTTAACTGTTGTCATAGTTTCAGGCAATTCGCACCTGCAGCAGGGCTTCACCGGGATGTACAGTAGTTGCAACAGTCGGCTTCCTTCAGCTCCTTGTTGGTTCTCTCGTTCCAGTGGCGACTCTGCCTTCCAAGTCACAGAGACCTGCTTTTAAGCAGTTTTCTCCATTCACAGAGCCTGGCTGTCAATCACACAGCAGGACAGCCACCTAGCCAATCAAACTAGAGTGTGACTTGCAAGGGTCCTAAAACCCCTCCCTCACATTTTGTCCACCCAGACACTCAGGCGCCTAAGGGGGGGCTTCTGTGCAGAAGCCCGCCAAAGGATGTCGAACAAAGGAACCAAACCTGGTTTGGCACGCAGAGTAAAACATGACAAAGACGTTTACAAAAAGAAATGGCAAATAAACCCAACCGGAACCAAATAAAATTAAAAGGGGTCCAGCGGATTAAAGCTCAAGGCTATCAGTACCAAGGCTATTTTCATAGCTCACGGTAAAATAAAAATGATAGATACCACTGCCACCAGCCAAATCTTAGAGAAAGGGGAACAAAATAATGTTCCATGAGAAACAGACAAAAAGGGTTAACTATTAACCCTTCCAGAACTCTTTGGAAGATAGTTTGTACTGGGTCTGTGAATTTAAAAAGACTAGTTAAGTCAATGGCAACTTTCCAGGTTCTGGGAGACAGTAGTCAGTCCCACAAAATGGAAATTAAAGTGGGAAGTCTAAAAGACAACCCTGTGTCACTGCACTAAAGGTGCTGTATGACACACTGTAAAAAGATGATGCCTATGGAGTAGGTGAGACTCCATAGTCCATGAGCACAATATGTACAACACATAGCCAAAAACACATGTAAGAGTGGGAAAAAAGGCTCACACTCATACCAGGTGAAAAGTTTAAATACTCGAAATCCAGCAAAGTTGCTGAGGGACTCAGTAGGTCAGGGAAATTAGCCATTCTGGAGACTTCTCACTAACAATGAACAACAAAGTTATTACAACAATGTTATATAATTAAATACAACAAAGAAGACGAGACAATGGGGAGGGAAAGATGAACGTACTGTGCCTTGTGAGTGTTCAGAGCGTGTAAGTGCACGGGGGAGAGGGGTATGCGATAGGTGCTGTGGTGCTCATGGAGAGCAGCAGGAGAAGTGCTATGAAGAAATGTAAGTGCAATCTCCAGTGGTAAGAGGGTGAGCCAAGGCCAGTGATAGGATAGACAGCAGCTGGGATGTAAAATGTGGAAGGTCAAGCCCCCAAGGATGCATAAGGATCCTGCACACCAATGAAGCTATTGTGTGATTAGCAGGGGAGAGACGGAGTGAAGGAAGAGGTAAAGAGGAAGGTCTTGAGGCTTTTCTGGAATTTATGGATGTCCTACTCACGATGAAGAGGGAGGGGGAGTTTGTTCCAAAGACAGGAACCCTCTGAGGAAAGCGACCAACCACCTGATCTCTGTTTTGCAAACTGCATCATACGCAAGGAGTTGCTGTCAGAGGAACGCATGTGTCTAGAAGGGGAGTATTTGGTCAGAAAGAGTTGCAGATAGAGTGGTCCCTGGCCCTAGACAGCCTGTGGAGTAAAATAAATATTGTGTTACATGATCTATTCGCCAGTAGCCCACATGTGTAAATCACTCCCCTCATTATCATGTAAAAATAGTAAAATGCAACGCGGTTACAATACGGTTGCGGCACACATTAAATCCAAATCCTTCTGCATCATCCACAAGGCTGTCTGGGGCCTGGGACCACACTATCACTAAATATTCTCCCTTTAGACCTCTACGTTCCTCTGGTACCAACTGTGTGTGTGAAGCATTTTGCTACTAAACAAAGGAACAGGCTACCCCTTCTTCTTCATCGTGAGCCTGACCTCCTCAAATTCCAGAAGTCCTCAAGACTTTCCTTTTCACGTCCTCCTTCCTTTCTTCCTTCCTCTGCTAACCTCACAGTTGCTATTATTGGTGACCTGGGCCCTTATGTTTCCTTGGTGCCCTGGCCTCCCACACCCAATCGGCTCAGTTTATGCCTACACACAGCACTTGCTCAACATCCACTGACCTACCCCCACTGTAGGCCTGCACTTACCCACGTATTGTAGCTCAAGGCTCCCCAGCAATACCGATACTTGCAACTTACATCTGCTGCTCACCCACGAACACGTACATTCCAGCACTTGCCACCACTCCTTCCTCTTCACTCTTTGCACTTGCACATTCTGAATACTCACAAGGCCTAGTAGGTTTGCCTTTATTCCCCAGTGTATATATTGTTTTTCAATCTCATGTTACCTCAATGTTGCCATGTGGGCGCTTTGTAACACAATTTACTTGTTGTATAAGCGCCTAACAAATGCACAATTAATAAATTAATGAATACATAAATAAAGAAAATAAAGAAGGGCACGGGATTGACTCAATACATCCTTTGGCAATTGAATAGATAAATGGCCATCCCTCACAGCAGGCACAGGCAAGTGGATTCATAAATTAGAACAAACAACTGTAGGGTTTACTTTAGCTGTATGTGATATGATATGATTAGTCATTTATAATGCAACTGTACACAAATGTTTCTAGACGTGACAAGACAAGCGAGAGAAGACAGAGAGGGAGGACAAGACAAACAACCTCACTAGGCCTTGTGTCATTCATGCACATGCGAGAATGAGAAGTGTAGGGGGAAAGGGAGGGAGGAAGTCTAAGGGAGAGGTGGCAAACAGGGCAGCAATGCTCTGAGTATATGCAGCCAGGGCAACACAGCTCTCTGAAGTTCAACAAGAACAAGGGACTGTAGGTTTACTGTTACAGCCCCTTGATGCATGGTAGACCCAGAGGTAGTGCAAGGGAGACTGACCAAGAAAGAGACTGGTACCCAGTGAGACTCTGAGGGTAGCCAAGCAACCAATCGGTACAGCAGACAGGTAGGTCAGCAAAGGGAAAGAGTGAGAGAGAAAGCAGAGGAGAAAAGGGAAGTTTTGAGTTGAGTCCAAAGCTTCAGGTGGTACGGAACAAAGTTTGAGAAGGGCAGGGAGGCCATTCCAGGGGGAGGCACCTGCAGAGGAGAGAGATCTACCTCCCACTCTCTGCCTGGAGAAGCATCCAACCCTTAGAGAGTTGGAGGTAGCTGAGCGTAGGGCTTCAGAAGGAAGGTATTTTGGAAGAGAGTGTTGGATGTAGTACAGGCCCCAGCCCCAGAAAGCCTTGCGGACAATTCAAAGGGTCTTGAACTTGATCCTTGAAGCCATGGAGAGTCAGTGGAGAGATGTCTGGGCTGGGCCATATGGTACCTAGGCTTGAGGCCAAGGACAAGTCTTGCAGTCCTGTTCTGGACTAGTTGCAGAGGGCGGAGAGTTGATAGAAGCAGATTCAGAAAGAGGCTATTGCAGTTGTCCAACCTAGAGAGAACCAGGGCTCTGGAGACAGTGAGTTTTTCGGGGTAAGTGAGAAAGGGAAGAGTCCCTTTGAGGAGGTGCAGCTAGTAATGGGATTTCTTGGAGACGTCTGAGATGTGAGAAGAGTAAGAGAGAGGGGACCAATGTTTTTTTCCTCACAGTAAGGCAAAGGAAAAGGGCCCAAGGCAGACGGCAAGAATGAGAGAGGGAAAACAGGGGAAGGGGTCCCAATGAGAATGATTTTTGTCTTACTGTCTTACTGCCATTAAGGCAGAGATAGCTGGAGACGCACCAATCCTAGATCACAGAAAGAAAGTCAGGAATGAGCGAGAGTGGCATGGAGGGTGAGGGGAGCCTGAAGGAAAGTTTTCATCCACATAACACTGAAACTTAGGGGAGAAGGAAGAGATCAGGTGCACCAAAGGGGCCAGGTAGAGGATGACAAATCAGGGTGAGGGGATAGAGCCCTGGGGAATGCCACAGGTAGAGAGAGAGGTGGTGGAGAGAAAGGGATCAAGTTGGACCTGGGAGGGGCGATCTAGCAGTAAGGAGGTCAGCATAGCCAAGGCCTGATCCATGATGCCCATCTTCTATTGATCAGGATGGCATGGTTGACCATGTCAAAAGCAGAAAAAACATCAAGGAGGATGAGGACAGAAGGAATCCTGGAATCAAGTTTAGAGAGTAGATCTTTATGGGTGTTCAGGAGAGCAGTTTCCATGCCTCTGACAGCTCTTAAGCCAGACTGATGGTTAGGGAGACAACCAACAGATTCAATGTGGAGTGTAAGCTGGGAGATGGCCAGCTTTTCCATGAGTTTTCCCAGGAAAGGGGTATGGAGATTGGGCGATAGTTCGCCTTGTAGGTAGGATTGGCAGACAAATTCTTGAGGAGGGGGTGCACAAGGGAGTGCTTAAGGAGAGAGGGGAAAGTACAAGTCACGAAATAGTGATTACACAAAACGGCCAAGGCTGGAGTTAGTGTGCCAATATGGTCCTTGATGGTTATGATATGATATGATGTTTTATTTATGTTCTGGTTAAGCAGGGGAGCACCTGTTTGGATGACAATATCATAGATCAGACTAGTCTAGAAACCTTGTCAGGTGTTCTCAGAGAGAATTAGGAGAAAGGAGGAGGACAATTAGAGACAGCCAAAGGGGGTGCCAAGAGTGGAAGAGGGAGTGGAAGAGGAGGTAGAGTACAGGATGTCCTAAGCTTTAGCAGAGAAGTGAGATGCCAGAGCCGTACAGAGGGCCTGGGAGGTAACACGTTGTAAAAGTATATTTTGCATGAATACCGCCTGATAGTAAACGATAGGACGAAGCACATTTGCATTGCACTATAAATTGCATTGAATGAACCTGAAACAGGCTGACTAAGCCGCCATTTGAGTTATCCGCCATTTTGATCGCCTCTTGATTTATGTCCAATGTTTAGAATTGTGTGTTTGGCTCCAGCAGAGCAAAATTAACTTTGTACTGTTTCCATGATGTCAACGTAGATAAGAATGTTGAAGCTGCTAAAGTGGATTGTTTGTCCTACACTGAGAAACCTTGGAGTTAAACAAAAGCCATACTAATCAGTCATTTAGATACCATCTGTTCCAATAGTGCCTTCTCTCTTCAAACAGCAAAGTAGAATGATGAATAGTTGAGTGTTCTCTTCTTGCAGAAATCTTTGTTTTCGCTCCTTGAAACTAAGCTGACTTTAAACTCAAGAACAAATGATAGACAAATATAAGCGAGCAAAATAAGGAATGTTACCTTTGTGTCTTATATTTGGAAAACATGTAAAATGTTTAAAGGAAAACAACACACTATTCAAAGATGTTTAAGCATGACTTAGTTATGTGGATAGGCCATGAACCCTAGATAAATGTATTACATGAAGAGGGGCTGGAGATGTGTCCGGGATTGTGGAAAACTTATATAAATAAATGTTTTTGAAATGTCCAGCACTCTCTCTTGTCACGGTGTCTGCTTGTACACATTGTGGGGTGTTGAGAGCTAGATGTATAACCGGCGTATTTCCATTATGTTGTATTAAGCCTCGATATTCTTTAATCTTTCAATGAGAGGTAGAGACTGTAACAGGATTGCCCAGCTCCTTGCAGATTTTAAAGAGTGTGACATGTTGTTAGAGGCAGCAGAGACGTGGCCTTTGACGTGTGCTCTCTTGTTGTATAGGACAGAGAGTTTGTATTGTGTTTGGAGCAGGAGGCAGGCCAGTTTGTCAGAGGATGCGTCCAAAGCCCTCCACTTTCTCTTAGCCACTCTGCACTTGCGTTTCAGGGCGGCAAAGTCTGAATCACACCAAGAGATACACTTGGAGGTAGGCTTCAGTCAGATTCTCATGACAGGGGCATGGAAATCCCGGGTGTTGGAAATAGAAAGATGCATATTAGAAAGGGCGGTGTCAGGGTGTGAAACAGCCACAGGAGTAGCTGGAGCAGAGAAAGTAGAGGCAAAGGCATCCACTGACACACACTTCATGGGCTGAATGACTGAGAAGGTAGGTGGCAGTGTTGGGGAGGGGGGGTGCTTTGCCTGAGGGATAGAGGTTCAGATGAGAAGAGAGTAGAAAGTGGTCAGTCCAAGAGAGAGGTGTGGTTTACATGATTCAATATAGGGAGATCAGACAGACGATCTTTTGAGGAGAGCAGGAGATGTAAGAGTAAATGCAAATGGGAACCATCATCATCATGACAGATCACCACTTAATAACTGTTGAGTGAATATGCGGAAAGCATTAAGGGTGAAGTACCCAGACACATCAGACATGAGCGTCATTATGATGTGGAAAATACAAACAGATGAGGACCAAGTACAATAAATTGAGGTGATGTAGCAAAAACAGCAATTAGAAACATGCAACAAGAATGTCCCAGCGTTTTAGCATATTATATGTCATATATGTTATATGTCCCGAAGATGTAAAGGTGCAATTACAAAATGTCGTGAGGATTGAGATGAAACAGTGGCCAGAAATACAATTACACATTGTCAATTTTTGTAGGTTGAAACAAGAGAAGGGAAGGAAGATAGTCAAAGAGATGGAGTGTGAAGAAGCTAAATTGATGCAAAAGAAATTGGTAAATATGGTGGTAGAAGGAGCCGTGCTGACACATATGTCAGAAGAACAATGTTACCATCAAACAGGTCCAATGGGATATAATGCAGGGAGGGAAGAGCAGATGCATGACCCAAGAGACAGGGGGTACACATAAAGGGGTAGGGGCAATGGAGTTGGACACACATTCAGAGGAGGAATTGATGGAGGCAGAGCTAGTTTTGGGGGAATTAGGATTTTTGATTTGAGGACACGGTTGGCCATGGGGAATAACATCAGATTATGTGAGAAGATGTAGAAGTTGAGGAATTAGACCATGTGTGTAAGCACCTCATGGCTACAGAGTTAGGGCAGCACATTCAGAACCCATGTACCTCCCTCAATATCAGACACAGAATCCCTACAATTCACTACAAACACAGCAGACGCCATGCGCCCCAACAAACACTTTTGATTATACAGAGAAACATACATTTCCAAACGTAGCACTACAGCCACAGCAACCGATGTCGTCAGATCTTTGTATGACTAAATCAACCGGCAGATGCACTCGTTTTTAACGATGCAGACACAATACAGAACTGGGAATTATTTATTATTTTTTGTATTTTTATTTATTTGTTCATTTATAACGTGGCATAGCCTGCAGATATCAGGGAGCACATTAACACAAGCACATTTCTGATGACAGGACAGTGAAAAAACAGGTATCAGGAAGATTTAATCAAACAATATGGTTTTCAGATGTTCCTGAAGACAGTGGGCCTCATTACAAGTTTGCCGGTACAGTAACAACGGTACCGGTAAGCTTGCTGGTACCGTTGTTACTGTACCGGCAAACTACGAGTTCTGCTCGCGGGTGCCTTTTCGCCCGCCAGGTCTGACCTGCCGGACGGACCGGCACCCAGGAGCAGACTATGCCAGATGCACCAACATCGTTCTGAATGCATCCAGCCCTATGGGGCTCATAAGGGAAGGGGGAGCATTTTTTACCGGCGCCCGGTAATGGGCAATTACCGGATCCACGCAGGGGCGTAATGACCCGGTAATTGCCAATTCCTGGGCACCGGTAAAAAAATGACTCCAGCGGCAGCTGTGCCTGTTTTACCAGCAAGGCTACCACTGAAGTCGTAATGATGCCCAGTGAGTTTTTCTTCCTTGCTGAGGCTCTCCGTAAGAACATTCCATGCCTTAGCAGCTCTGACCAGGAATGATTTGCCATTTCCTCTCATTCTCCTCACACGGGGCACTACAATCAGATGCGCTGTGCTAGAACATAATGTTCTGCCCAGTTTATGATGCGATAGTGATTGCGTTAGTTATTCAGGGGCATTGCCATATAGACATTTATGGGTCAGAGAGATGATTTTGAATCAGATCCTTGTTTCAACAGGCAGCCAATGAAGGTCCCATCTGTGGCTGGTAATATGTTCCTTCCTGTGGATATTGCATATTGCTCTGAGATCATTGTTTTGAATTATCTTGAGTTCGTGCACCTTATCCTTACTTGCCCCACTAAGACGAGTGTTACAATAGTCCAGGAGAGGCATGATGATTGCTCTGACCAAAGTTTTGCAATTCTTGCGTGAGACCAGAGGCTTTATTTGGCGCAGCAATTTAAGGTGGTAATGAATGTTTTTAACAACATTATTGACATGCGCCTCGGAGTTCAAAGATGCATCCAGCACTGTGGACAGTGTGCTGACTTTTTCTACTACCAGAAAAAGGCATTACAGCACTCTGAGGCATGCGGGTGAGTTCAATGCTCTGAGGCCTACGGGTGAGTTCAGCGCTCTGAGGCCCGCAGACGAGTTAGAGCTTTACAAGAGTCAAATAGAATAGAATAGAACAGAATGTGTCTACTTCCAAACCTGAAAATGCCTGGATAAGTGTATCCCTTGCTTGTTTTGTGCCAAAGATCAAAGGTTTGGTTTTTGTGCCATCGAGGCACATCCAATGTTTAACCATCCACTCCCAAATAAAAGCGTAGATGGAGTGGAGATTGGCCAGGTCAGTAGTGTAATCTCCAGGTTGGAAAAGAAATTGCAATTGAAACCCTCTAAAACTGAGGTGATCTTGTTTGATTCAAGGAAAAAACTTGCAAAGCTGGCACACCATGTCCTGCTCTTTTTGGGGTACCAACAATCTTTGCGTCAAAAATGATGACTTTAGGATGTATTTGGCTACCAAATTTAATTTGTAACTTACATGTTAATCAGGCCATCAAATCTGTGTATGGTCAACTTAAGCTGTTGAAGCCCCTTCTACCTCGCATTGTGGAAAATGACAACTGTATGGTTGTGGTAACATCGACCAACTCAACGCCAGAGTATTGCAATGCCCTATTTATGGGTATTCCAAAATTCCAACTACAGTGACTTCAGGCATTTATAAAGCGCATATCACATAGCTCCAAGCAGAATCTGCATCAAGGTGCAGCTGATAAAAAGTGATGACAAAGGTCATTACATATTTTTTTTATATAAAGAGATAGGTTTACAATTTGTTTCTGACCAAATTTACATTCTCCCCACTTACAACATTAGATACGATTATCATCATGAAAAGCTTAAAGCCATCTAGATACAAAGGCCATATCTGCCCTGCTACCTTGGTTAACGATTGCACTGGCACCTTTTGTCACCAGTCTCATCAATAACTCGTTTGCCTCCAACACAGTCCCTATTGACTTAAAAACAGCTTGGGTACTACCCCTGCTAAAAAAATCATTTTAGCTCCTAATATTTCAACCAATTTTCACCCCATAACTACAGTTCCCTTCTTACTTAAAATATTAGATTGCGCATCTTATCTGCAAATCCAACAACATTTAGAAGATCACCATCTCTTGGGTTTAAGACAATCAGGTTTCAGACCAGGTCATGGCACCGAAACTGCATTAATCGATCTGAAAACTCAAATTGATCAGTACATAGACAAAGGAGAACTCTGCATCCTTCTATTACTAGATCTCTCAGCAGCATTTGACCTGGGCAATCATGATATACTATGCCAACACCATGAGACCACAGCCCAATTGACCCCAATTTCCATCAACTGGATCAAATCATTTCTATCTAACAGAACCATGAGGGTCTCTTCAGAAACTTCAGCAGATCACCCTGCAGCGGTAACCTGTGGCATAGCGCATGGTTTGTGCGTCCCTCCCACCCTCTATGACGCTTTCACCAAGCTCATATTTAACCAACTTGATAAAATGGGTATCACGTACACTAATTATGCAGATGTTACACACATTCTAATATCAATATCCGGCTGTTATGATACAGACACCAAAAATCTCAACAAAATATACCTTGCAATCCAAAGTTGGATGGCACTCAATGAACTATGCCTCAATGATGATAAAATGGAACTTATCATCATTGGAAACAAAACTGAGTAACCTCCCACAGCACTACAAGTCCTTCATCATTGATTGCAACACCATCCCAGTGGCCAACAAAATAAAAACCTTAGGAGTCTATATTCATTCCACAATCACACTAAATAGACAGGTCAATGCTTTTGTTTCTTCAGCCGCCTACATTGTTAAACTGATAAGAGCTAGCCGCCCCCTTTCTCTCCACAGAAAACTCTATCACCCTGGGAAGGGCATTGATACTTTCAAGGATTGAATATTGCAACTCTCTCTTTGCAGGGACCAGCACTAGAAACATCAAAAAATGACAAACAGTTCAAAACAATGCCATAAGAGTGGCATTAAATATCCCTAGTCACAATCACATTTCATCCACTAGAAGGAACATCCACTGGCTCCCTGTCCACGACAGAATTAAATTCAAAATCTTGACTATAACACACAAATGCATTGGTAATAAGGCTCCTAAATACCTTAGCAGCCTCATTTGCAAAGTCAATACTAACAGACCAACCTGCTCAGCCTATACTAACTTGCAATCCACAGCCCGTTACAGAAGACAGAAAGCAGGAGGCTCAAGCTTCCTGGCTATAGCTCCTAAACGGTGGAACGCCCTTCCATACCAACTGAGAAATGACATGTCTTTCTGGTCATTCAGAAAATAGCTCAAAACAATACTCTCTTCAGTTCGGACCTTTTGCAATAGTCTCTTAGTCATTCATTATAGTACAAATTAGGATAAGGATCTGCAACAATACATAAATATGTAAAATTGTTCGATTTCTGCTCTTGAACTTAATGTAAATGTGCTGCTCAACATTTTATGTTGTGAGAGTTTAATGCTTTATATGTATTGTATTGTTTAACTTGCAACGTAATGCCTCTAAGACGTCAAAACTGTAACCATATACTTAAGCAGCAATCAAGGACTAGTTGCCTCAGGGCTATGTGTGCTTTACAATTGAAAAAAAAAGAATAAATAAATAAAATGGATAGTCAATACTGTGCAAGTCAAGTGGCAGCGAATTTCCAGGTTCATGGTCTGAAACAGGAGAAACCTCTGTCATTCCAGGTGACTGACCTGCATACAGGGACCACCAGCATACTTTTCCCTGTTGATCAAAGGAATCGATTGAGGCAATAGATCCCAATTTTTGAAGGTAGATAGGGAGGTGACAGACTGTGAATTCACTTAAAAAACAGTCAAAAGATATTTAACAAGATTATCTGCTGCACTGGGAGACAGTGGCAATCCCTGTGAAACTGAGAGGTGGGGGATTTCTTAGGCAGGTTGTTCAGAACTCGGCTGTTACGCAGATCTTTTCACTTCCCAGGAAATCCTGCATCTCACAGTTTTGCAGGGATCTCCACTAGGTCCTTGTGCAGCATAGGGTCTTTCAGAATCTTCATATTGATTATGTTCATATGATACAAACTTGTAATGGCTATTATTATTATGTAATTGTGGTGGTCTGTCCCTTTCCATGCTGACTAGAGGAAGTCCTTGTGCTCATACCGATAAAGAATAAGCAGCAACATTCCTTGTAGGTGAGGTATTCCACAATGGGGATAGTTTGAAATGTTGCAATCAGATAATGGACAGCACTTTGCAAATGATGTGTTCAAAGAGATAACCTCTTTATTGGGCATATATAACAAATTGTACTGTGCTTATATCCCCCAGGCAAACAGCATGGCAGAATGGCTAAAAGGCTTGCTAAAAGAACATGTTGCTAAACCTAAGCAAGCTTAACAAAAATGGTCACTATTGTTTGCCTCTGGCTCTTTTCGCCTTATGCAATCAGACAGGTTAAGATCAACACCTTAGCCTGCATGAGTTGGTTACTGGCAGATTAATTTATGTTCCCCTTGATTCTGCACGTGCCCTGTCTGACTCCCAGAGTTCCATTGCTATATTAGGAAATGAGTTGCATGCATATGTGACTGCCATGACTGATGCCTTGAAGTTTATTTCCCACCAGGTCAAGCTCCAATAGGGGGAACAGCTGCAGCCAAAAGACAAGAAGAGCTCGCAGACACAGCAACACTAATACCCCTTCCCTTCCAATCGTACCCAGGTCATATAATTTTCATGAACAATTCTATGCATAAGCAAAGTGTGCCACATTTTACAGGACTGTGCATTGGGCCCCTGAATCCGCTGTGAAGATAAGAGGCCACAAGGGATGGCTCCACTAAGGAGATGTCAAGAAGAGCAACATCAGTGCCCCACTGTTCAACAATACAATGCAAGGAGAAGCGGAAGAGGATCCATGTTGAACATTACTTTATGTATCTGTGTGCGCTCAGAGACCCATACAATCTCAGTTTCTTTTTTCCACAATATATGATGTGTCATGTAGAAATGACTACATTATTAAGTATATTAATGTGTGTAGTAATGTTTCTGTTATCTTTTTCTTTGCTTTGGATTGAATATATTAGAAATATAATAAATAAGGAAGTAGTAAAAATATATAGATTCGAAACAAATAGTAGTAGGATAAGTATAAGTTTAAAAAAAGAACTATTTAACTAAGAATTATCACTAAGTAACAAGTATGAAGGTTTTCGTTCAAAAATTGATAACATATGGCATGGCCATATGCAAGCAGTGGGTAGCGAGAGATCTAATGAGAGTTGCTATGTTTGCTCTCTCATTTGTCATGCCAAGGTTGCCTCCAGGCTGTTTGTAGCACAGAAAGTATCAACACACACAGGAGATAGCACACTGTTTAGTCTATCTCACATTTTGCAAAATGAGAGGTCTATTTCAGGGATATTGGGCCTGGTCTCAATCGGATTACAGATGATTTTAGTAAGCAAAAAGGAATGGCAGATAGATTGGGAATAAAGAATGTTGCCATGTATTATACACTAGCAGGACCACATAGAGGTGAAGTAACATATAGAAGACAGGAACTCAAAAATGACGCAAGCCACAGGAACAGTAATACTGTGGTGCTGAACAAGGCCACAGCTACACATAATGCACAGAAATCTGGCTTTCCATGCAAGAGAACTAACACCCTTTCATCATCAATGCACTCACCTTTGCTACCTGCACCTCTGTCAAATCCTGCATGCCCCCCTTGCTCACTATAGATATACTATATGCATTACTGTACTGTATCGCTTGCAACCTCATTTGTGCCTCCTTAAACTGTATTCTCTCTTGTAACATAATGCTGTATTCGTACTTGTATGAAACTGTATATAACTTATGTAATGTATTGTAAATAACCAAGCCTGCAACAAAGCACCCAGATGACTCAGGGCTCGGTGCACTCTACAAATAAAATAACTACAAATACAAATTGCCAAGAGTTCACAAAAGGTGGGTGGGTAGAAGGGATAATGGGATTTAGTGCAGAGGTGAAGTTTGGATTGTCCAAAGAAACAGTTGAATTTCTAAATGAAAAGTGTCGAGCTGACTGGAAGAAATATGCAGGGTTGCTCACCATGGTGATTGTGAAATCAGTACCCAAAGCACATACAGAGACTTGTACGCCATTCTCTATGCTTCAGATACAATGGAATAACACAGGGTGTAAACATATCATGGACCTGCCAGGTATGCGAATGGACACCGCAGTATTGATGGACCATCATTGGTCATGTGTAATGCAAGCATACATGTACCTCACACTAAATTGGATTTTTTTTTCTCTTACCACCCTGTACTCAGCGAAATTGGTGGTGACTCAGAGCCACATTGAGGCAATAGCCGAACATCTAGCAGTA
Organism: Ambystoma mexicanum; assembly: GCF_040938575.1. Taxonomy (NCBI): domain Eukaryota; kingdom Metazoa; phylum Chordata; class Amphibia; order Caudata; family Ambystomatidae; genus Ambystoma; species Ambystoma mexicanum. The sequence continues at coordinate 1,513,857,035 of NC_090922.1, forward strand.
ATGGATGTGGCCAATAATAGAAGAGCATCCTCAAGTTTGGGGTTACAAAAAGCACAAGATTAGCAGCAAGCCTGACCAAATATGGGCTGTTCAACAAAGCAGCTGTTTGTTTATATCCCTGCTTGCCCCTGGTATACAAGCAGCAGCAAATTCAAACTGGCTTCAAATTACTAGGTGGGAGTTACTGCAACTAGCAAATGACACAAAGATAGGTCTGAATGCCATTAAGGAAGAATTACGGGGCGTCAGACTGACTGCTCTCGAGAATAGGGATGTTTTGGACCTCTTCATCGCTGTGGAGTGTGGGGGCTCTGTGCAAAAATAGGGGGCAGTTGCTGTACGCTAATAGCAGCAAAGATAGCGGCAGTTTGACAGATGTCATATCGGCACTGAAAAATGTTAAATACTACTATGGAGAAGAAGAGTAATAAAGTAGTAAATGAGGACTGCTACCTTTGAATATTCCCATGGGTGCCTTCATGGTTGGGAAAAATGTGTAAAGTGGTAGTGCCTCTCCTTATTGTATTATTGATAGGTTTTGCATTCTACTTATAGTATTGGGATATTGTAAGTTAGAAGGGACAAAAGAAGTACAAACACACACAATGTGTCTTACACTTGGTACTTCAGGAGGTGCTGCTCTACACGTACCCACTGGTAAGCAAACAGATGTTTCCCTGGCCACAGAGGAAATTACAATTGTCCCTACAGAAAGACCCATCGGACCTCCTGGAACTAGGTTTACACCCCCTTTTGATCCCGAAAACTACACTCAACACTGGGTGGACTGAGAAGAAGATGGTGAACACTGCTTTATGATTTGTGACCTAGAAAAAAAAAAGGAGGCACTTGATGGGGTCAGTAGAGCTTGAGTTTCAAAGGACGGACATGACACGTTGAAAGAAAAATGGTTTTCAGAGTACAACACACAAAGCTCTCATCGCCAGGTGTACACAGTAACATTGCCAAGGATAGCAAAAGGAATGGGAGATTGGGGTCCCGCATGGGAAAGCAAGATTGAAGTATGGTTGTTATGTCTGCCTATCCAATGCTTTGATCATGTTCTGCACATTAAAATATTATTGGGTTGTTGTGGATGAATGCAACATCCAAGGCCTTATGAGTAGCAACTGACCAATGGCGCATCATTTTTGTAATAGTGTCAGCACATTGTGGTGCCAGCCAATCAGAAAGTGTCCCGATGATGTTCATCAAGTGACGTATCTTCTAGAGGGAAGGACCATGGGTGGATCCAGAGATTAGGGACCGACCAATGAGCATTTATAATATATAGAAAAGATATAGGTATTTGCTTCCTAATATGATATGATATGATATGATATGATATGACATGATATTTTATTTATATTGCGCTCATACACAGGTGTTTCAGAGCATGACCAGGCAAAGGGAGGGGGAGCAGGGGAGAAAACAAAAACAAACAATCTTACTAGGCCCAGTGACATTGAGAACGCGCAAGTGCATGGGGAAGGGAAAAAGGGGGATAGTGCATGGGAGGGGGGAAACATTGGAAAGTGCAGAGCATAGGAGAGAAACAAGATAAATAATAAGTTAATGAATACATAAATAAAGGTGATCAAGGACAGTGGTAGTGCAGCCAGTGAGTGGCAAAGTGCAAGGCAAGTCAGTTAGGGTATATCTGATAAGTGCAGAAGAAGAATGTGGGGGAACTGTCTGGGTACAGATACAGGCCCCAGTGCAAGGGATGGCCAGGAGGCAGTGCGAGAAGGTGGCAGGGTGAGCAAGTCACTGGGCCCAAAGGACAGGGGTGGCCAGGTGAGACAGTGCCTAGAGAGAAAACAGGGGAGAAGAAGGGCGAAGGCAGATATGAAGAGGAAGGTTTTGAGGAGCTTCCGGAACCATAGATGGTTCTCCTCAAGTTTCAGGGTGGCAGGGAGGCAGTTCCAAAGGGAGGCCCCAGCAGAAAACAGAGATCTGCCCCCAGCTTGTTTCTTTGAAAAACGGCTGACCCTGAGGGAGTTAGATGTAGAGGAGTGAAGGGTTCGCGGGGGGAGGTATTTACGGAGGGATAGCTGAAGGTATTTTGGACCCAGGCCCCAGAAAGACTGGTGGACAATGCTAAAGGTAATCCTTGCATCCACTGGGAGCCAATGGAGGGATCTCGGAGCTGGAGAGATATGATCCCAGGGCTTGAGGCCAAGGACAAGTCTTGCAGTCTTGTTCTGGATTAGTTGTAAAGGGCGGAGAGTGGAGGTAGGTCGATTTAAAAGGAGGTTGTTACAGTAGTTCAGCCTAGAGACAATCAGAGCTTGGAAGACAGTGAGCTTCTGAGGGAAGGAGAAGAAGGGAAGAGTACCTCTGAGGAGGTGTAGTAAGAAGTTAGACTTTTTAGAGAGTTCAGAGATGTGTACGGAGAAGGAAAATGTGGAGTCAAAGATGACCCGAGGTTCTTAGCTTCGCAGGTAGGGGCAGGCGGAGGGCCAAGGGAGGCTGGCCAGAGAGTGAGGGGAAAGGATGGAGAGGGTGTGCCAATGAGGAGGATCTCAGTTTTGTTGGCATTTAAACAAAGATCATTGCATTGGCGGCACACCAATTCTGAATGGCGATTAGACAGTCAGAGATGAGGGAAGGAGAGGAGGTAGCAGAGGGAAGCCTGAAAATGAGTTGGGTGTCATCAGCATTGCACTGAAAGTTTGAGCAAATAATGGAAAAGCAGTAGGCGACAGTTACCAAATATTGATTGAAAAGCCAGGGCGAGAGGTTGGACCCCTGGGGAACACCGCAGGTAGAGAGGTAGATAGAAGATAGGAAGGACCCAAGTTGTACCTGGGAGGGTCGTTCAGAGAGAAAGGAGGTCAGCCAGGCCAGAGCCTGATCAGCGATACCCAGGTTGTCACAGAGACATTTGAGCAGGATGGTGTGGTTGACCATATCGAAGGCAGAGGTGATATCAAGTAGGATAAGGACAGAGGGAATGTTAGAGTCAAGGTTGGAGAGCAGGTCTTCAAGAGCAGTTTCTGTACTTTCAGGCAACTCTGAATCCGGAATGGTTGTCATGGAGCCGACAGAGTCAGAGTGAAGGTTAAGATGAGAGATGGCAAGCTTTTCCAGAAGCTTACCCAAACCTAAAAAGGGGGTAATGGAAATTGGGTGACAGCCAGAAAAGAATGATCGACTGTGTGTTTCTTGAGGAGAGGATGCACAAGGTAGTGTTTCAGCCGGGAGGGGAAAGACCCAGAGGAGAAGGAGAGGTTGCAGAAATCATCAAGAGCATTTGTGAGGGTATCAATGTGGTCCTTAATGGTTTTAGATGAACAGAGATGGACCTGTTTTGATGAGGCTTTCATACATCAGACTTGTCTAGCAACCTCATTAGGGGAGAAAAGAGGAAAGGCAGTGAAAGAGGGAGAAGGGGAAGCTTAGGGTGGGTCAACAAGCAGAAAAGGGGAGAGGAGATGAGAGGGAGAGGAGGAGAGTGAGGACAAGATGTCCTTGGTTTCAGAGCTAAAGTGTGAGGCAAGGTCATTGCAAAGAGCCTGAGAGGCGAGAGGAGAGGTGGATACTGCAGAAGGGTTGACCAGCTCCTTGCAGATTTTAAAGAATTCGGCCGAGTTGTTTGATGCCGTATAGACACGGTCTGGAAATAGACTTGCTTCTTGGTGCATACAGAGAATCAATATTGCCTTTGGAGCAGGTGGCAGGCCAGTTTATCAGAGGATGAGCAAGAGGCCCCCCATTTCCTCTCAGCCATTTAAGTGGAGCTAGGTCAGAGTCATACCAAGAATTACACTTGGCTTTGGGCTTCAGATGGATCCTCATGACAGGGGCAACAGCATCAAGAGTAGCAGTGATAGGAGTACAGCAGGGACATGGCAGAGTCAGGGTGTGAGTCAGCCTGAAGTGGAGGAGGGGGTGAGAAGGAGGAAGCGAAAGCCTCAACTGACACGCTTCATGGTCCGGATGTCCAAGAAGGTGGGTGGCAGTCTTGGGGTAGTCTTGGTTTGAGGGAAGGAGATGGGAACAAGAGAGGAGAGGATGGAGTGATCGCTCCAGGAGAGTGAAGGGATGCAGGATGCAGTATTGCTTTTTAGAATCATGGCGATGTATTTCTGTTTGGTTTACAACCCTTCATGTAACAGACTTTCTTTGAGAAGGTCTTGTACCTTATTCCAGCTGAATTAGTTTATGAATAAAATACTTAAAGCTGATTATTTGTGCATTTTGGACCGCTCCATTATTTTTAGATAAGTGAGTGTTTAGGAGCATGAATTCATATATGTTAAGCTATATAGCCCTAAACTGACATGGGACATTGTGGTAGTTAATTTAGATCAGAACCCAATGAAATATTGATACAAAAAAATCCCAAAATTATTAATGATAACATATATGAAAAGTTTAATTAGAAGGGAAAACTATTCTATGTAACAAATGATTTTACAACAAATGTCATTTGATAATTAATTTAAAGCATAACTGTTGCATTAATGTGGTGGAAATGGAAGAAATGAGCACATGTAGAGGAATGATTAATTGCAAATAAGCTGTGTGATCCTTGGCAAACTGCAGTCACACTAAGCCTTCTGCTCTATCAGGATGAACGGGTAAAAACCTAACCCTTATGCTCTATACAGGCACACTTTAATGGGAGATAGTGACACTCATAACCGCATATCCTTGACATCTTTAAAAAATAGAATATTGTAACTACTTGTGCCCTAAGGAGACAATAAAAACAACAACAAAAAAAAAACAAAAGACGATGGTAGGATTAATTACAGTACAGCCTTCAGGTCAAGCAGTGTACTCTGAGCTTTTGCTTTCCATGAAGATGAAGGCAAAGGAAACAGCAAATGAAGGTGCATGGATTCAATCCACACCGACCTTGTGATCTTTGGCAAACAGTATATTCTGAGTTGTTCTTTTTCAGCCATGTGCAAGGAAGCAATCAGTTCAGCCATCAGTACTGCTTACAGGGATTCCTTGCAGTGCAGTCTTCCGATCTTGTGAAATTAGTAGAGAGCTCTTGTGTTGAAACCAAAAGCAGGAATGGAAACAATCTAAGCTGGAAAGTAAGTGTATTATTGCAAAGAAGCATCACTAGTGTTATCTTGAGCAAACAGAATGTCCTGAGCTCTTAGACATCAGTATGAGAAAGGACACAAACCATTGTTGGGGAGCATTTAATCCTGTGTGAGGATCCTTCACAGTCTCACCCACCATTCAAAATTTAATTTGCTGCAAATGGAGCTCAGCTTCTGTTGCCATCCCCTGTGGTCAGGCTGAAGACTCTGGAGTGAAGGCATGCACCGGTACACTCACACCAGAAAAAATACAACCCACTTGGGAAAAAGGCCAAAAGATTTCTTGTAAGGATAACACGTTTTAATGGTATTCCTCCCTGTAACTCGTTCTACAAAGGATGTATGTATGGGATAAGGTGTAATGGTCGTGTTCGTTTTAGATCTTTTTTGACCAGTTATTGTTTGTGGTTGGTCATCTGAGGTCACCGACTATTGGAGAATTCAGGGGTCTTGGACCTGGGTAGTGGTGGCTGCCATTACTCCTGGTGGCGCGGGTGGGGGTTGGAGGTCTGCTGGTGGCCTGGCTGTGATGAATACGCTGCAATGAGCCTGCTGCTGTCTTATGTCCTCTCTCGGATAATGAGCAATTGCAACGGTTAAGGAACAAAAGGACGTTCCTGTGGGAATTAGCAGCGTGAGTTCTTCTACCCTCAGTGCGTGGGCCTGTTCAAGTTTCTCTGCTGGGCCTTTGTTTACCGCACGGCCATTCAGGACTGAATGTGTCCATCATAACAAAAAAATGGCACCTCTTTCTATGCGCGCAGTAAGCCTATACATTGATAATACATGCAAAATTGTGTTTGTGCTAGGTTTTGTAGCACGGCCCTCTTCCCCCCGGTACATCACACGTCTGTCTATGGGACTCGCCTCACTCTAAAGCACCTTTGGGGCTGGGAAAGGCTCACTTCCTTTGCAACAGGGAGAGGCCTACATGCAGAGGAAGAGGAAGGTTTGAAGTCACTTAATCTTCCCCGGCTCTCTGCTGTCTATAACTCAAACTGACCGTTTTGCCCCCTTGCCATCAGCAGTACCTGCAACTGTAAATACGTTCTGAAAACTAACAAAAGCAGATTTTTGAAATGGTACATAGTTACTCGCCAGTGGTAACATCTAGGCTTGGTGACGTGAAGCATCTCTTTCTGTTGGTCACAGGCATCTGTGCCACTTCTCGAAGTTACACAAAGTAATGTTTTCATTATGTTGCTTTACAGTATTAAAGGGGTTTCTGAGGAAATGATACACTTTCTATGAAATGTAATACCCTACTAGGGAAAATCTACTCTAACGAGAATTGGCAAAGGTAATGTGACTGGCTTTGCAAAGCAACAATACTAGAAGGGGTTTACAGAGAAAGGGGTTTCAGAATCCGAAACGCTGTGTGCAGCACTGAGAACACGAAAACAGGGTTCCTTTTCTAAAAACTCACAGGCAATGTCTGGCAGCTGGCCTCAATATCATCCAGGACACCTTCTTCTAGTCCTGCATGTTTTGCCAGCAACTCTACATGCAAACATCGGCGCTAGAGGTGCTGGAACGCAAAGGATTTTAATAAGAATAAGAGGTGGCTGAAATAAACGAGCCTGATGCTACTGAGGCCAATTGCAAAGAAAGGGAACTACGTGGTGAGTGCAGTTTACACAGAGCTTTAGACACGAGCAGGGAACAAAGGGAAATGGTAAACATGGCTATATTTCCTGCACGGATTGGCTCAGGTTAAAAGGATGGGCTCAGGGTGCTGTGTGGGCTCAGCTTGCAGGGATCGGCTCGGGTTGCAGGCATGAGCTTGGGTCAAAGGGTTGGGTTCAGGTTGCAGGGATAAGCTCAGGTTGCAAGGATAGGCTCAGGTTGCAAGGATGGGGTCAGGTTGCAGGGATGGCCTCGGATTGCAGGGATGGGCTCAGGTTGCATAGGTGGGCTCAGGTTGCAGGGTTGGCCTCAGGTTGCAGGGGTGGGTTCAAGTTGCATGGATGGGCTCTGGTTGCAGGAATGGGCTCAGGTTGCAGGGATAGGCTAAGGTTGCATGGGTGGGCTCAGGTTGCAGGGATAGGCTAAGGATGCATGGGTGGCCTCAGGTTGCAGGGATAGGCTAAGGATGCATGGGTGGGCTCAGGTTGCAAGGATGGGCTTAGGTATCATGGATGGGCTCAGGTTTCAGGGATGGGTTCAGGATGCATAGGTGGGCTCAGGTTACAGGAATGGGTTCAGCAGGGATGGGCTCAGGTTGTGGGGATGGGCTCAAGTTGCAAAGGTGTGCTATGCAACTGGTAGACATACCAACCATCAAAGACTCTCTCATCAATGCTAGATCGCTGATAGCCCACACCCTTGACAATTCCGACCTCATCTCTTCAAAACAATTTGATTTCTTGGCAATAACTGAAGCCTGGTTATAACCTGCTGTAGGACCTGCTCTTCCCCTAGCTCTCCTAGATAACTATTCCATCATCAGAGCAGACAGAGACACTGGCAAAGGTGAGGGAGTTGCTTTCATAGCCAAAACTCATTGTGGCCTCAGAGAAATCTCTAAAGATTGCTTCCCTCAGGTGAACTCCTGTCGGCTAAACTCCCTCTGTCAGCTGCCTGCACCCTCCTAATATATCTCATTTACAGACCACCTGGCACAACCTCCTCCTTCGAGGAGGACATCACCCTCCTCCTCACTCGAAACACCAAAACAAGCTCTCAAATCATACTCATGAGAGACCTCAACCTTGTCCTGCAGGTCCCAAACAACTTCGATGCCACTACCATTGAGAACTCTATCTCACAACCCGGCTTTAAACATTGTATCAATGACCCATGCACAACAAAGGCAGAACTATGGATTGGCTGCTCGATCTAAATTTCACCACCACAATCCTCAACAATGTTTCATGTGCCTGGTCCAACCACCATTGCATTACGTTTACCTTACAGGATAACGTCTTCCCCAACGCCAGTCCACTCATCGCCCCTCAGATCCTTTCTAGAAGTAATCACAACATTACCTTACACAATCTAATACCACTGTTACAGCCTATTACAAACCCATCAAAAGACTTTGATAAGGACCCATCTATTCTCATGGACCTTTACAACCACACTCTAGATCACGCTCTCAACAAAATCGCCCCACTAAAAACAAGAAGGATAAACCAACAGCTCACCTAAATAATTGGTTCCCCACTAACGTAAAACTCTTCATAACATCAAAAGAGCTGCCAAAGCCACCTGGAGAAAAACGCCTTCTGTTCCAAACAAGGAGAAGTTTGTCACTGCTGCAATCAATTACACAGTAGCTATTCTCAATACCAAAAGAGAGACATACAATGCTAGAATTCAAAACGCTCAATCAGGAAATAAAGAGCTCTTTACTATACAGAGATCATTGGAATCACAAACTCCGCCCATGGAAGCCTTCAGTAAAGACTCTTCCTGGTGTGCTAACACCAAAAAGAATTTATCAGACAAAATAGCCTTTTTACAAACTAAAATAGAAACAAATAAGACAAGCCTCTCCATGACCACCAATTCAAGTGAAATCCCTGACCGACAGCCCTCTCGGTGTCAGCCATTTTACTTCTCTCCAGTCACCACTGAAGAAGTAGAAAACAGTATCGCTGGCCTAAAACCATCAAAATGTCAGACAGACATTTGCTCAGCCCCGGTTATCAAGGAAGGAGCCACATAATTAGCGCTGTTCATTACCTCCCTGATCAATTCCTCCTTTGAAAGTTGCTCAGTCCCCAACAATCTTAAAGAGGCATGGGTTATGCCCCTCATTAAAAAAACAAATCTAAATCCTAAGATACCAACTAATTACAGACCCATCACAACAGTCCCATTCCTTCTAAAAGTTCTAGATAGAGCAGCCTATCTCCAAATACAGAAACACTTGGAGGATAGCAACCTCTTGGATTTGTGCCAATCCGGTTTCAGACTGAGGCACCGCACAGAAACTTCCCTCCTCGATTTAAAAATCCAAATGGACGAGGTCAAGGACAAAAAAAAAACCTCTCCCTCCTCCTACTGCTGGACCTCTGAGCAGCATTTGATCTCATGGATCACCAGATCCTCACGAAACATCTGACCTCAACTGCCTCGTTATCTCCAAACACCGCCAGCTGGACTCAATCCTTCCTCTCAAACAGAACAACTTGGGTCTTTGCACCCACAGCATCTGCAGACCTGGTACCTATCACCTGCAGAGTCCCCCAGGGTTCATGTGTGTCACCTACTCTCCACAATATATTCACAGAGCTCTTCTTCAACCACCTTGATAGCTTGGGTGTCACCTACACTAATTATGCAGATGACACCCAAGTCCCCATCACTCTCACTGGCTCCTATGACCAAGATTGCAAATTGCTAAATAAAATATATCTTCACATTCAAGCATGGATGGCCTCCCACAGCCTTTGTCTAAACAACGATTAGACAGAGCTTCTTATCATAGGCTCCCAAGCACACCTAAACAAACTAGACATTCAGTACCAAGCTTTCAGAATTGACGACAACATAATCAAAGTCACCAGTGAGGTCAAAACACTCAGTGTTTATCTGATTTCCACTCTCTCTCAAAAGGCTAGTCAATGCGACAGCCTTGGCCCCAGTTTACACCAATAAACTAATCAATGCATGTAAACCTTACCTTTCCACGAATAGTTGTCTCACCAGAGCCCTGATCCTGTTGAAGTTAGACTATTGCAACACTCTACTCATAGGCTCCTCCAAACAAAATCTTAATAAACTACAAATACTACAGAATAATGCTCTCAGATCAGCCTTAAACATCTATCAATCCAATCACATCTCTGCCATAAGACGGGATACACACTGGCTCCCAGCGCGAGACAGAATTTTGTTATGCACAAATGCCTTTCTAGTTCAGCGCCTGACTATCTGGCCGACAAGTTTCTCCAGGAACCAATCCTCGAGACCCACCAAATCCTTCTGCTCTCACTGTCTCAACATCCCAAATTTCAATCTGAAAACCGCAGGTGGGTCCAGCTTCCGGGTTTTAGCTGCAAAGCTCTGAAACTCCCTTAGCCACTGCTATCAGGGCCGAGCCTTCTTTCTGGGTCTTCAGATGCAAAGTGGCTCTACGACCAGCATAACTATATGCAGCTCAAACTGCCTCCACTTTTGGAGCCCTTGCTCCCATTTAATATGTGCCTGTTCTCCGTCTGTCTTTCCAATTCAACTGTAACTGTATGCATGTCCTTTTGTTCTGTTGTCAAACTGCCTTTGTATTTTATATCTTTAACAAATATAATAAGCTCACGTGCCCAGATACCTCAGGATTAAGTGCGCTCTACAAATTAATACAATAAACTAAACTAAACTCAGGTTGCAGGGATGGCCTCAGGTTTCATATGTGGGATCAGGTTGCATGGGTGGGCAGTTTCCTCATGGCTGGTTCTGTTGGACAGAAGGCCCATCTCCGAGACACATGGCACCAGAGGCAGGTGGCATGGCCAAGCAGATTTCTCCTACTAGTATCTCCCCAAATAGCCTGCTTTGTTTACCAAGCCCTGGAAGGTCCATATGGAAGACGCTTTCTGTGGATCCAGCCCTCCTCCCATTCTTTTGGGTATGCCAGGAAGGCTTCTGGCATCCTGGACCCCTGATGCTCCTGCCAGATGTGAAAGGATCCAGGGTTATTTCTGAGTAACTTTTACAGGAGGCGGTGGCTCTCAGCAACGCTGCAACATGTCACTGAGCAGCAGTACTTTGACTGTCATGTCACTTGAGCCCAGCCACGTCATAATGAGTTGGCCTGTGGTCTCCAGGCTTACACTAGGAAGTTAGACATTATTTATTCCCCTGAGTTCATTGTGGGTCGTTCAAGACAGAGGTGTGGCTTCTATAAATCTAGTAGTCATCCTCTCTGTGTTATGTGAAAAATTGGGGTGGAAATCTTTCCACAGTCAGGGTTCTTCCGTCTAGATCTGGAGCTCTCCACTTTACGACTGAAAATACCTTCCGTCAATTTTGCAGATTGTTTAAACCTCACCCCTTCCTTGGTCACTCTGATTTAGTTCTCTTGCACATTGTACTTTTCGAACGTACTCCCCAGCAAAGATGAAACTGACATCACCACACCCAGTTAGGTCTACTCCTTGCCCGGGCCCACAACAAGCGTGCCACTCCGGCACACATGCAAGTGACACGAGTGTTACCACACGAGTGAGCTCTGCAGAATTGCGAATAGAGTTTTTTTTCAGGTGGACATTTTGCCAATTGGTGAATTTTAGGGAAAGTCTAATCGGGGAGGTTGTTAATCCGTTTTTTCTGAGGACCAGGGCTATTTGGAGCCCTTGAACTTCAAAACGAAGGCCTATTGTATAATACATCCCGGCACCTGGGAGAGGAGGCACTCAAGCCTTTCTAGGCTTCTGATAAATATTCTCCAGTGAGCAGGCACCGCCATGAATGCTGATGCCAACATGACAGGGAGGCCACTCTTCCAGGCCACACGCTTAGCTGCCAAGTTAACATGTGATCACAAAGAAATGTCAAAGAAACACAAGTCGCAGCCAATGTCCTCAACTGTCTTTCAAACCGGCAGCCGGCGACAATGATAATGCATGCTTCCGCTCTGTGCCCCGCGCGAGCCGCCCCCGTGCTCCGCCATTGCAGCTGTCTGTCATCCTGGTCACTTGGCAACACGTGAAATGGGATAATTTTTATCTGCAAACAATACACCCCACCACTCAGGCAATCTAGCAATGCTGATAAAGTGTATACAGGTACAGGTTTAAAACACAATGGTCGCCGAATATTCGAGAATCTGTGTCAGATTCTTAAAGGATTTCCGCCGCCCACACACTGCACATGACAACAAACCTTTCTTTCTATGTTTTGTGTTCATATGAAAGGCATCGGAGGACTGACATGCAAGGAAAAAGCATGGGAAGACACAAAGCAGTGCGGGAACTTATTATGTTCCCCTTTTCACGTATTGCCCACCACACCACTGCACAAACACTGCCTGTACTTCGCATGCAGGTGTAACAAAATCCTATTCTGGCCAGAAGAAATACAACTGGGGCCTAAAGGTGCTATGCATAAAATGTATGATATATCTGCTCATAGGTGTGTCATGCATACAGAATAAACATACACAAATATATAGTATTGTCCATTCCAAGGCAAAGAGTGGCTCCAACAGAGGCGGCTCCTAATCGTGTCAGCCGGTGTACGCAGGGGAAGCCAGTAGCCAGCCGTCAACCAGCAACTGCTAGGACCAGCACGGTAGTAGTGGCCCAGGTGGGGAGTAGAGCAACTACTCTACTCCGGAATCCTAGCCACCTAGCAAACCTATCTAAAACACTGTGATTATCATCCGCTGCCTCCCTCGCTCCCACACTGTCATTACTAGCTGTGTTTAGGACTGTTTAGTACTGTACTCAACCTCTGTTAGGCGTAGGTCTCTCTCCCACTGTACAGGACCCCACTGTTACAATTGCCTGAAAATGAGTTGAGTGTCGTCAGCGTAGCACTGGAAATTTGAGCAGAAAGTGGCAATGCCGTGGGCGAGGGTTGCCAGGTATTGGTTGAAAAGCCAGGGCGAGAGGTTAGACCCCTGGGGAATACCACAGGTAGAGAGGAAGATAGATGAAAGGAGGGACCAAAGTTGGACCTGGGAGGGTTGATCGGAGAGGAAAGAGGTCACCCAGGCCAGAGCCTGATCAGTGATACCCAGGTTTTCCAGGAGACGGTTGAGCAGGATGGTATGGTTGACCGTGTCGAAGGCAGAAGAGAGATTGAGGAGGATGAGGACAGAGGGAATGTTAGAGTCAAGGTTGAAGAGCAGATCTTCACGGATGTTCAGGAGAGCAGTTTCCGTGCTTCTGGCAGCTCTGAAGCCAGTCTGGTGGTCATGGAGACAGCCAACAGAATTGGAATGAAGGTTAAGCTGAGAGATGGCCAACTTTTCCAGGAGATTGCCAAGAAAGGGAGTAATGAAAATTGGGCAATAGTTAGCTTGACAAGAAGGATCAGCTGTGGGTTTCTTGAGAAGAGGATGCACAAAGGAGTGCTTCAGAGAGGAGGGGAAGGATCCCGAGGCAAAGGAGTGGTTGCAAAAATCAGCAAGGGCAGGAGCAAGGGTGTCAATGTGGTCCTTGATGGTTTTAGGGGAACAGGGATGAACCTGTTTCGACGAGGCTTTCATAGATCGGACTTGTCTAGCGACCTCGTCAGGAGTGAAAAGAGGAAAGGACAAGAAGGATGGTCGGAGGGTGGTTAAAGGAGGGTCAGCAAGCACAGATGGAGAGGGGAGAGAAGGGGTCTGGGTGCAGAGGGTGGACAGGATGTCCTGAGGTTTTTAAATGAAGTGAGAGGCAAGGGCATTGCAAAGAGACTGGGAGGCAACAGGAGGGATAGAGACTGCAGCAGGGTTGGCCAGCTCCTTGCAGATTTTAAAGAGTTCAGCTGAGTTGTTAGAGGCTGCAGAGACACGAGCTTGAATGTGGACTCTTTTCTTGGTGAGGACAGAGAGTCGGTATTGCCTTTGTAGCAGGTGACAGGCCAGTTTGTCAGAGGATGAACAGGAAGTTCTCCATTTCCTCTCAGCTGCCCTACACTTACGTTTAAATGTAGCTAGGTCAGAGTCATACCAGGAATTGCACTTGGTTTTGGACTTCAAACGGATCCTCATGACAGGGGCAAGAGCATCAAGCGTATCAGAAATTGAAGAGTAGAGCAGAGACAGGGCTGTGTCAGGATGTGAGACAGCCTAAGGTGGAGGGGGGGAGAGAAAGTGGCGGCAAAAGCCTCAACTGACACACGCTTCATGGGCGTGGTCAGAGGGATGGAGAGGGGGAGATCAGAGGAGATCAAGACATCGAGTGTACCCTGCAGAGTGAGTCGGGCCAAAGGGGAGGATGGACAGGGAGAGGGAGTCGCAGAGGTCACAGAAGAGTACAGAGAAGGAGCAAGGAGAGTCTAAATGTATATTTAGGTCACCGAGGAGGAGGAGTTGAGTGATAGAGGCCAGGAGGGAGGAGGAGAGGTCTGCCCACTTAGAGAGAAATGAGGTGATTTGACCAGGAGGCCAGTAGATGGTAACCACAGTAAGAGAATGGGTAGGTGAGAGAGAAAGCCTACAGACAAGGCATTCAAAAGAGGAGTAGGTCTGAGTGGGAATGATAGAGGCAGGAATCCACTCAGGAAAGATCAGGGCTACCCCCCGCCCCCACCGGACCGGGAGGATCTGGGTGCTGAGAGGATCTTGTAGCCATCAGGGAGGAGAGTGTCAAACTCTTGACAGAGCTGGCCATGAACCATGTCTCAGTAAAACCAAGGACATCAAGGTCTAGTTCTTCAAGGAGGTGGCAGATGTCCGAGGAGTGTTTGACGGCAGAGCGAGAGTTGAGAGTGGCAATATGAAGAAGGTTGCCAGCCTTAAAGACCTTCCGGGGAGGGGTACAGATCAGAGGTATGCCCTGCAGAGGAGAAAGAGCCCTAGGAGGGGCAGAGGAGGAGGAGGAGAGGGAGGGAAACGTAGCCAAGGGGGAAGAAGAGGGGATAGCAGGAGGTGAGAGGAAATTGATGAGGCGAGGGAAGCACCTATCAAAGAGAAGCAGATTGGCCTGAGGGCCTTGGACCATGACAGTGCCATTTAGGTAGACATTAATGATGACTTTAGAGGAGTCGAAGGAAGCCATGAGAACTTCCCAGCGAGTGCCACCATTAATAGGAGAGGAGGAGATAGGGCAGAGCACAAAGACCATATGAGGAGTCCATGGATCTGGTGAAGGAACGACAAAGAGGATGTCGGTAAGAGTCTGTCTGGCAGAAGCATTGGAGTAGGTGTCGGCAATAGGAAGACCAGGGTTAGAGGCCAAGATATCCTTTTTGAACTTCTTACTACCAGACTTAGTGAGAAGGGAAGGATAGTCAATGGAGAAGCAATTAGAAAAGATACAAGAAACAGATAGCGCCATTGGGGTGGAAGTGAGGAGAGGATGGAGATACTGGGGGGGGCTAAGGCAGGTAGGTGTGGGACAAAATAGAGTGGTGAGGTCATTGGGCTGGCAAGTTACAGAGAAGAAACAGTATACAAGCAAAATGCAGAGAATTTCACAATGGGCAGCAAGATTTGACTTTTAGAACAAAGCAAAAACAGCAAGATTTGTCTTTTTAGCACAAAGCAAAAACAGCAAGATTTGACTTTTTAGAACAAAGCAAAAACAGCAAGATTTGTCTGTTTATCACAAAGCAAAAACAGCAAGATTTGTCTTTTTAGCACAAAGCAAAAACAGCAAGATTTGTCTTTTTAGCACAAAGCAAAAACAGCAAGATTTGACTTTTTTGAACAAAGCAAAAACAGCAAGATTTGTCTTTTTAGCACAAAGCAAAAACAGCAAGATTTGACTTTTTAGAACAAAGCAAAAACAGCAAGATTTGTCTTTTTAGCACTGTACTCAAACTGTACTTTTTAGTACTTTTACTTTTGTACTTTTTAGTACTCTAATCAAACCCTCTGTTAGGCCTAGGCCTCTCTCCCACTATACAGGAATCTCAATAAAGCTGTGTTTAGTATTGTACCCCTCATTTTCAATTGACCCTCTATTCCAGCTGTGCTTAGTATTGCACCCCACTGTTACAATTGACCCTCAATTCAAGCTGTGTTTAGTATTGTACCCCACTGTTTCAATTGACCCTCAAGCTAGCTGTGTTTAATACTGTACTCAACCTCTCTGTCAGGTGTAGGTCTCTCTCCCACTATACAAGACTCTCATATCTAGCTGTGTTTAGTACTGTACTCTACTGTTTCAACTGACCCTCAAATCTAGCTGTGTTTAATACTATACTCTACTGTTTCAATTGGCTCTCAAACCCTGCTCGGTTTAGTACTGTACCCCACTGTTTCAACTGACCCTCAAATATAGCTGTGTTTAGTACAGCAAACAACCTCTGTTAGGCGTAGGCCGATCTCCCACTATACAGGACTCTCTGTGCTTACTATCTTACTCTAGTGTTTCAATTGACCCTCCAACCTAGCTGTGTTCAGTAGCGCCCGGGCCCCAATCCATGTATTAAGCACTGCCTGCCACTACTGATCACCCAAACTGGTGGAACCAACCCTACATCCCAATACCTGAGACCATCACTACCTACCTCAACAACTGAACTACAACAACTGAACGCCCTCCACCCAACCCACGACTGTACACCCATAAGAAACACACCTGATCCATCGACAGATAGGACACACTGTGCCGGAGAGCATCCAAGCGCTTCACGACTAAAGAAATATCAATACAATTGCACAATACATCACAGAGGTCCACTTACCCTACAATTGCACAATACATCACAGAGGGCCACTTACCCTACCACCTCTGCACTATGAACCACAATGCCCCGACACAGAAAGGGACACAGAGGAAGAGAACAAGATCGTGCAACAAGGACCACGGACACACATTACCAAAAGAACCCAACAGAAGGAGCCTCAAATGCAGGAAACACCACGCCTAACACGGTCATCATCAGAACAAACTATCCTTATAGCTTACACCCTACCTCGCGACAACCACGGAACGCTGATACATCAACACTGAAACCTCAACACACACAAAGAACCTCCTGAAATGCCCGGAAAAAGAAGGGATCACCTAACAAGAGAGTGGGATGATTCCAACCCCATTACCCCATACATCACAAGTACAGAGGGGCACCACTGATACCCACAACATACCAGACAATGGGACGAAACCCTGATAACAAACAACCCCACCATTAACCTAACAGGCCAATTCAATGAAGAAGAAGCCATTGCTGATCTTCAACCAATCCTCATCACTGCAGAAGCGCCATGATTGAATAGCCACGCTTTCAACCTAGTGGACCGCTTCAATGAAGAAGCAGCTGTCACTGTTCTTCATCCAACCAACATCAACACAGAAACACCACGACCGGAAAACTACAAACCTGAACAAGGAACAACCATTAAACAAAATCACACCAGGAGAATCTACTGTAATCTAACAAACGCAAGGTCAATGTCTAAACAATCAACCGAAATATCCTATTTGTAACTGAAACATGGCTAGACGACAATTACAAGATCACCCTCAACAACTGCCTCCCTGAAAACCTCAAATGCATCCAAGCAAACAGGAAAACCCAAAGGGGGGGGACTGGCAATCATCCACAAGGAACAACTGGCTATCAAACTGGAAGATCCACTAAATATTGATAAATGCAAATCCTTGATACTGCGCCTATCAATAAAAACCAAAACAAACCTGAAATTCATACTGATATACAGACCACGAACCTATGATGCAACCTTCGTAGACACTTTCACGGAAGCAAACACCATCCTAGCCATCGAGCACAATCATCTGATCATCCTCTGAGATTTAAACATCTGGTTCGATGAAGAAACCACAACCACACAACAATCTTTAAACGCCCAACTAGCAACTATGAATATACAGCAACTAGTCAAAGGAGCAACACAGTCAGCAGGGCATACACTTGACGCAATCTTCGCCAACAAGGAACTAATCACCACAGCACCCCCAATCCAAATACTCTGGAGCGACCACCTCATCATCCCATTCATAATCACAACGGCCATCCCAACAAAGAAGCAACAAGACCAACCACCGATCACCATGAAAAGAAATTGGAGAACCATAAAAAACTCCAACCTAACTGATCTCCTGGAATGCAGTAAACCACAAGCAACAATTATGGAAGAAGCTGACATTGACAACAAAGTTGCCTTACTCCATAACTGGATCGTAAGAACCTAGACGACAATGCCAAAGAAAAACCTACCGCCCTCACATAAGTAAACAATGGCAAAATGGTTCACCCCACTATTAAGCACCATGAAAAGAAAGAAAACAAAAATTTGAATCTGAATGGAGGATCAACAACAACACTGCAAACAAACTGAAATTCCTGCAACAGATACACTCACACAAAAAGTAAATACATAAAGTGAAGAGGAAACACTACGCCAACCGAATCTTCAAAGCACCAAACACCCAAAAGGAGCTCTTTAAAATCATAAATGAAAATGAAATAAAAAACCCACCAGGATGCAACAACACGCCAACTCCATCGATGAAACTATGCAATGACCTAGGAGGCCACTTCAAAAATAAAATCACTTCCATCCAACAAACTATACAAAATGGGCCACACGATCATACTTCAGACCCCGCCCACCCTCATGAGGAACATCCAAACAAACTCTGAACCTTCCTGAAAAATATCAGTGGAGACTTTCGTCAAACTGTTAAATCAAAGCAACAAATCAGGCTCTCCGAAAGACCCTTGCCCCCTGGACATATACAAATCAATTCTCAAACAAGGAACCCCCATGGAATATCACAGGAATATCCTCAAACTTTCAATCTCAACTGGTAAAGTAGCACAGTCCTTCAAATCGACGTGCATCAAGCCGCTACTCAAAGACACAACAGGGAACATAGAGGACTTATCCAACTACAGGCCTATCTCCAACATCCCGCACATAGCCAAACTGCTAGAAAGGTACGTTTACAAAATAACCCAAGAATTCATAGAAGAGCACTGCCTTCTAGACCAGGCACAAGTTGGATTAATACCAATGAGAGGAACGGAATCAGCTCTCCTGTCAATATGGGACCACCTAAAAACTAACGCAGACTCGGACAATAGTACCGCCTTGATTCTTCATGACCTATCCGCAGCATTTGACACCGTCAACCACGACATCCTCATAAAAAGATTAGAAGGACTGGGAATAACAGGTACTGCCCTACTATAGATGAAATGTTTCCTAACAAACAGAACAGAAACTGTATGGATGAAACCTTTTAAATCCAACCTAAGAGAATCCACATGTGGAGTACCACAAGGTTCATCTTTCTCCCCACTTTTATTCAACATCTACTAATACCTATTAATCAAAATCATCAAAAGGCACGGCCTCACATGCTACATCTAGTCCGACGACACACAAATAATCTTCAAAATACAAGACGCCCGAGAAGAAAACGCAACAGTTGAGATTTGCCTTTGTGATATATTCAATTGGATGAACCTGAACCACCTCAAAATTAACCCATGCAAAACAGAGATAATGATCGTCACAAAAACAGAGGAGACATCAACTACATCCCCTGGCCAAGAGAACTCGGTACCACCCCGGCGCCATCCTCGATAGTAAAAAACCTAGGGGTCCTGATGGACAACAACCTCACTCTAGAGCCGCAAGTAAACACTCTACTCAAGAAATGTTTCTTTCTCCTGGGAGCGGCAAAAAGGATCGTACCGTTCCTGTCATTCACCAACAAAACACTTACCATAATCGCTCTGGTCATGTCCAGAGTAAATTATGCCAACAGCCTATAACTGGGTATGCCTGAACGACTTCTAAAGAAACAACGCATACAAAATGCGGCAGCCATGCTCCTTCTCAAAATACCCAGAAGAGAACACATCACACCGGTTATAAAAGTACTACACTGGCTACCAATAAAACAGTGAATAAAGTTCAAAGCAATGTGCATCACGCATAGAGCAATACACAAACAAGGTGCAGAATTCCTGAGAGATAAACTACACCTACACCAGCCGACAAGAACGCTCAGATCAAGCAACGACATCCGCCTGGAACCGAAACCCTATAACAGAAGAAAATTCGGAGGATCCTCTTTCTCTCACTAGGCACCAAAAACCTGGAATGACCTACTAAAGAACATACAGAACACAAGAAACCACCTAGCATTCAGGAAACTCCTCAAAACCTGGCTCTTGTCTGCGTAACTACAACACCAACGCACAAGAATGCCCACACCTCTAAACAACGATGAATAAACATACCGATCTCGGGCACCACCAAAAAACAGACACAAACAGAACCCAAGGAACAGACCCCACGACAAACTACAAGACATTATGAGAAATAGCCAGAAAGTAGGACACTAAAGACTGAACACAAACACAGTCCAACCGGAAACAATGAAACAACTCATCCACAGCCTCCGGCCTGTACCACACCCAAAGTTCCAGCAGACACATTTGTATTGACAGTATGGTAAGAGAGTGACCACAAACCCTGCTCCAACACCCATGGAGGAATATAGACACTCAACCCCACTATACTATCTATTAGAATCACAACCCATGCAGAGTTCATTAGAATAGAACAGGGAGCGTGCCGCTATAAAAAAATCTTAATTTCTGTCAGGCGTAGGCCCCTTCTATACAGGACATACCCACTAATCTAGCTGCGCTCTAGGGCTTCAATGAACTAACGGTACTCGCAAACCTAGCTGTTTCTCACCATGCAGGACTCCCGAAATCGAGGCATTCAGCCACACTGTGATGATTAGCTGCAAAAACATATAACCTACTAAAAAAAATATCACATTTTCTGCATACTTAACTCACTCACAAAACGAACACAACCACCTCTCATACAGCAAGCCTCACTCACTTCACCACACCGCAACAACACATAAACCGCACCAACAGCACACAAGAACTGACATCGCTCTGATACTCGCACCAAAGCTCAGCTCACGGTGTACACAGAGATGAAGCTGCCAACAGAACACCACTCCTCTCACTATACTACTCCCTCTTCACCTTACTAACCCATCCGGCCTTCTCCCTTGCAGATCCGCCAGAGCGCCTGGGGACCAACTCCGTTGCTGACGGGGCGTTGTACTAATACCTTTAACATTTACCATTTAACATTCTGCTCGGGTGACAATGGCACCAAATAAAGACCAGGACCAAGCAAGTATGTATACAAACAGCCCTCTTCGGGAACGGGAGAGTACAGTCAGGCTGAGTATCTACAATAGGCAGAGTAGGTAGCACGTAGTTGCAAATCAGGAGTGATGTGAAGACAAGGGCAAAGGAAAAGGGGAACAAAATACAAATAAGACGCCTAGAAAGCTTTCTTTGGGTGAAGCTGCTGACAGATGTTTTTATCAATCTTTCAAGACAAGAGTAGGGCGCCTGGTCAAGGGATCTAGCACCGTAAGGACTAGCACCTTGACCACTGGATATTGTATTTCAGATGTGGATGGTGAGAATCACTTTTGGAGCTTTACAAGGGTTTGAGTTGAGATTCAGCGAATTCAAGTTGGCTCAAATCGGTTATGGCAGCTGTGTCTCTGGGTTTGGTCAGCTGTCTGACATCAGGTTGCCCAGCGTCTGTGAGTCTGCTCAACACTGCTCAAAGAGGGCATGGTCCAGAAGTGGCAGACGCAACTGCCGCAATCAGGTCAGAGAGGCAATGGCCGAGGCAGCAGTCCATATCCATGGGGACATGCTGGTTCGACTGGTGGCTCAGTAGTTGCCCAATGGCTTGATACTGGCTCGAATGTCTTCAAGAGTCTGCGGGGATACAGAATCAGTCCGAACGAGCCTGTCATCACTCTCAGCTGGTGCTCTTCCATACAAAAATGTGGCTCTAGCATGCCCGCTTCTAAGGCATGTTAAAGAAATGATCTCTCTCTTCCCTTTCTCCTGACTTCCCTTTAAAATACGATGGTTCAGTTCTTAAACTCCAGAAAACAACCAACAGAGTGGGGTTAACCCCAATCCTGAGGGGGGCACTTTCCAGAGAGAGAATCTTCTAATGGACCATAGTGGTGGGCTTGCAAACCACATGTCCCCCACTGGGATTGGATTCTTCCAAACGCATCCCGGTAGGGGACTGGTGGTTACCAAGTCCAACTCTAGGTTCCAATGGAAGCATCTCCCTCTGGGAGCTGCGCTCCCTCTACTGAAGGGAAAAAGGATTATAGCCGCCTGAGCTAATCCTGTATCTACTGTCCAGGCTGCAAGGATCAGCTAAAGTTCTGCTCCAAGCATTGGAAGTCCCTCCTTCCCACTGAGCATCGAATGGTAGGGCAAAGGGCTTTCCTAGATTGGAACCAAGCCAGTCTGAAGACTGTGATGCTTTTCACCCTCAGCATTCTTTCTCTTGGACATTCAGTAAATGGAAAGTTAAGTACATGTGTTAAACTAATATACGCTCTTTTCTGTCAATACCACCAGCTGTTCCTTCCAGAGGTTGTTGCTATATAGGAAGTCACATAGGTTCTACATTGTAGGTAGATCATTCATAACCACTAGGTATAATGGAACAATAGTTGTACCAATGCAAGGTTTATTATTACAGCCTAATAGACCAAGGTGGGGGTCGTTATGGTGGGATAATGATGTGCCTCCAAGTTAATGCCCGAGGTGAGCCCACGGGCCATAAGTTGTGAAAGGGTTATTTATCCCAAGAGACAATTACCCTTCCAGATGTCTAAAAGGCTATTCACACGTAGTGGTAGTAGCAATAGGTGTTTTGGAGTTTTGGGGGTGAAGTAAAACAAATCTACATTCTTAGTGAGAAAAGCAAACACACTGATTTAATTAACTAACTGAATTTATATTTTGTAGACATTAAATAACAAGGCTGCCTTTATAAGTCATGAATTGTAATAGCATACTCCGTTGAACGGGCACTTGTTTAACATAAGCATGCATTAGGTGTGATACAAAAATAAAATCATTTCCCCATATTATAGCTTTCTGTATAGCATGTGTATAATAGCATGTTGTAGCATGTTGTAGCATGTTGCAGCCTCAAAACAGTTCTTCCCAAAGAGGAAGAGTCTTGCCAAGAGAAATACTGCCTATACATGGCATTGATGTTTCTCTGTTTGCTGTTGAAGACACCATTCTCAGAATGCAGTCAATACAAGTAGTTATTGACTGCACTATAAACATTCTGATTGGCTGGGAGGAGGTCAATAATGACCTCCATGTGCTAATTCAAATAAAGCCCTGCATCTGAAAACTAGTAAGGTTAGAGATGTAAATAGACATATGTATATCATGAAATCCTCCTCCTAAAGCAAACTGGCTTTTAAGGAAGGAATCATGGGGCGCTGATACTGAGTTTCTCATGAGCACATATCCGGCTGCACTCAGCTTTGCTTCTGGAAGGGTGCTACATTGCCCTCTAGGTGCTTGTGTGTCTTTGAACTGTGCACACCAAAGCTCAGATATATTCACTGTATAGTGGCTGGTATGTATTTTTTTTAATTTTACACGTCAGATGTTCCTGAATAGCCACTATTTAAAGATCACGTGTTTAGTTAGTCACCCCCTTGGCCAGAAACCTGACCAGGATTAACCTATGAAAATCCGTTTTCACTACAGAGCAAATATGCAAAGTGGGATTGGGAGGCAAAACACATTTCTTGGCTACATTCTCCCCCACCCACCCTTTTTCTACCCCCTTCCTAGCTTGGTCTGCATTTAACCGAGGGCCTTGTTGTATGGTACATGTTTGTTTCCCCTCAACACCTCTTTCACGCACCTCCGTCTGTACGTATGCATGATCTAAATGTACTAGGACTAGTAACTTTGTCTGTCCTGCCCGCCCCCTTTTTTACTGCCCCTCCTCCCTAGCTTGGTCGCAACTGTAACACTTTATGCACTTGCACAAGGAGAAATGCTGTCAGGCCTAGTATGCTAGTCTTTCTGTTTAGATAATTCAGAAACCTAGAGGCCTAAGAATTATTACTTTATTCCCTTCTTCCTTTCCCACCTTGAAACACTTTGAAGCACTCCATCTGAGTATTAGTGTTGTATTAATAAACAATTACAATTACTATTTCACTTTTGTATTAGGAGGGCCGGAAATCCAAGCACTTTAGCAGACCAAGTAGGCCAGGACATCCCGGACCCAATAAACAAAGAGTCAAAATAAATGACGAAGGTCTGTTTTATTTATCAGTTATATAAAGCAGGGACAGACATAAGTAACAGTCCTCAGAGCTCTCAGCTTTGTAGAGCACGACAATGGTTTAGAAACAGTAAATATATCATCATTATCATCACATCAACATCTAGGTTACTAAAACCTATGAGTTACACGGGTTGGTTATGGGAATGGTACACATATGAAAGCAATAGGGGTTAGTCCCTTCATTGGCTATACTATGTACGATGGCTCCATCTGAGACCCCACCTCTAAACTGATAATAGAGAATACATGTCATTTCTTTACCTCTGGATTGGCCAGTGCATTTAATTATGTGATATCATGAATAGCGGCTAAGGATTGGTTGACCGTAGACTTTGGCAGCCTTGATTACTTGACGGGTCATCAACACAATGAGTAACTATACTGGCAGGGGGAGAGACATTGAGAGGACACTTTCCCAATTCAATGTTAGTATCTCTAATTCTCTAGGCCATGACCCAGGGCTTCCAGCTTTAAACTTAACCATGTCCTGCATCATATTTATGAGAACTTTGAAGGAGTTGCTGGCAGGTGCATTCCTGTATCTAACCTTAACAAATATGCACTGTCTTCAACCCTAGGTCACGTGGGGCGACACCACGTTTTGAATAATTCTGGCCACCTTTTACTGGGATTTTCATCTCTTTGGTTATGGGTGTCTGTGCCATTACTGTCCTCCAAAGACTTGGTTGAGTTTCTTTACTTCAATATTGTCTCTTAATGAATGAGCATTTGGTCTTCGATGAGTTGTTTTTCCTGGACTTAATCTAAGAGAAAGGTTGTTGCCCTTGGGCATTTTCTTCCGTCTTCCTCTGTGCCAGCAACAGACTCCCCTTTTACTTTAACCTTGGCCGAGGTTGAGCAGCATGCTTATGTGTTGCTCGGCCCAGTGATTTTACCTAAATTTGCAGGTCTGTACTACTTGCAGACTCTGCGTCTCCCCTAGTGTCTTCCATTCACTTGAATGTAGCCTCGCCATCCATCTTGTTTTACATGGCACCCAATTCTTGTTGCTCGTTTTGCTTTTTAAGAAGGCTTTTATGTGTATTTCTTGTGCGTTTTGCATTTTAGTGTACAGAGTGTATATGTTTTCTAACATATTGGGCGCAAGTATGTTATTCATGTCTAAGTGCAGTTTGACCTATTGTTTGCTTAACTTCATGGTGGATGTATATCTGTTTCATGTCTAATGTGTCTCAGTGTGTCTGCTTCAACAGGGGCGTAATTTGCTTTGACACCCGGCTCACACCAGGTTGAGTTCTTCTTCATTCTACACATTCACCTCCTCTCTGCAGAAACGCTACATGAATGATGCTTTCCCATTGTTCCTTTGATATGGTGGCAGTTGAGGGGTTGATGATACAGATTATGCATTCATCTGTCTCTCAACATTCCCCCCTGTGGTCGAGATCTTAATCATATTTCTCGGAGGTCCCTCTCCCCAGTGAGATACCTTCAGTGTCCATATCTTTATCACCCCCCTCAGCTCACCCGAATGTTTGATGTGTTTGTCCACACTCCAGGTCATGCAGCAGAACTCCCCATCTGGTATACAGAATACCAAACTCCACACGTAATTATGTGCGTCTCGGGGATAACACAATTTCAAACTTGTAGTGACAATAGGACTCCGCTTTTAATACAAGTGATTTAGATTGTTGGTTGTTTGTGTGTACCCATGTATTCCGGAGTTCATATTTATCATGATCTTCATTCCTACCGCCTTGTGAGATGTCTTCTTGCCTTGGCTGATAATAATTCTCAGGGTGCAGAATCCTAATAATATTAGCTTTAATATAGCTATTAGTACCTTGAATTAGTTGGCCAACCAGGAGGGGATCCAAGACAACAAATATGTGAACCAAACATTGTTCCCAAATTCGTATGCCTCCTCGATCATTTTCGTTTGCAGGTCAGTCAGTAATTTAATGGCTTCTGTGAGAATTCCATTTTCCTCATTGTTAGCAGGGATTTAGGTACAGCAGGATTTGCCAATGTTTGCACAAACCCCTCCTTCCATAGGTTTTGTTAGGTCCAGACATAGCTATTTTGGAGGGTAATCAGTCTTATGGCCCTTAGCTCCTCCTTTATGGTGTTGAAGCCCTTCACCCTGGAATTAATTATTTATAGAAGCTCCCATCTGATTATCTGCAACCATTTAGCATTTTGTATGTGTCTGCCCCTAGACGGTCAGGGAGGCAAAGTACACATTTGACCTGCTATGCAACCTGTGCTCCCATAAAATTTCATCAAGCATACTGTCCATCTTTTATAGAAATAAAATGGATTCCTTGTTTGGTTCGTTTGAGCTCTAGGAACCTTCTCCTTTGAAAATGTGTATCCATTGTTGGGAAGTCTGTAATGTGCATGTCGCTCTGGGGCACTATCAATATTGGCATGGTTATCAGTACCATGGAACATAATCCTCCCCAATTTGGGGAAGGTTTCATATATGCTCTGGACCCACAGGCCCAATAGTGGACCATTAACACTGCAGTGCCTATCTGCATGCTGAGCACTTCAAAAATGCACTTGCACCCTTTGTTTGCCCTACTTGCATGGGGCCAATATTCCTGAAACACAGGGTGGTGTTCTTCATTGGGTAATATAGATACAGTACCTGCTGTATCTTCCACCCATGTGAGCAGTTTGGAGTATTTGGTCCATTCTTTGAGAAATGTATTGTTTACGTTCTGTACTACTTCCACCAATACTGCTGGATTTATTTCCACCAACAAGAATGATTTTATCATGTGTAACTAGCAGGTGCCCTTAAGAATTGTGTCTGTGCATTTTACAGACCACCATTATGACACTACAGTTTCTTGGTGTCTAAGTGTGTTATTATGCAGCAATAGCATTTAGGAATGTATTGGTGGTAAGTGTTTTCTCTTTTCTTTTTTAATTGTAGCATTTGAACAAGTACAGTCAATGATTTTATGTAAAGTTCACTCAAAACATAAAGAACTGGAAATGAATTAAGAACTATAAAGGACATCCCCTGATGAATGCCAAATGGTGCTAGGGACAAAACATGTTGGTATTTTTAAATGGGGACACAATACGTGACCAATTGTTTAAGTCTGTGTCTTGGCATTGATGTTTTAACTCACTGTTGTTTTTTGGTCTGTGTATATGTTGTATCTGTGTTTTAGGTGTAACTTATTTTAGAGTGTTTTACCATTACTAGAGTTTTTTTGGTATATGTCATATTGACAAAATAAATTGGATTATGAATATATATTTTTGTAAGTTTAGTGAGTCAATTCTCTCAGGACAGTTAGTAGGATAAGGAGAAAAGATGATCACCCTATAATGAAATTGTTGTGAATAGTGCAATTATCTATCTGTATTTGATATTTATATAGTTTGGTCTACCCCAGACAGGAGAGATATGTTTGACTCTGTGAAAGAGTCTATCCTTGGAGTTGTTGTTTGATACCTGTATTATATATACGTGCGTTACACCCCTTCATCCCCTCAGTAGTAACTGCTGAGGTGTATAACAGCCCATGTATTAGTAGCTGAGGTCTCCACCAGCATCCAGGTACCCTAGGTGTCTCCTTCCCAACACCATTTGGGCACTGCATCAACTTTGTGTCTACTATTGTCTCCTTTGTTTGGGCTTTTCAATACTGTCACTGTATATCACTGTATTCTTCATGTCTGGGTCATCCATCATTGTCATTGTTTCTATGTAACTATCCTCAAAGGGAAACAAGCTTTTCGACATTCATCAAAAGGTGGCCCAAGTTCCTTCAAACTGTCTTCTGGTTGTGCATAGTGCTAAATCAGTTAAACAGTGGGCATCATGTGCAGGTACTTTAGTTGCCACAGATGTCGTGGAAACACTCATGGAATGGGGAATGAGCGAACACACATGGCTGCTCCTATCAGAAGTTTGTTTCCCCACTCAAGTCATGTGTTGATATCACATGTTATTAGTTACTCATGTAGAGTTGGCCATATAGGCATGTATATGCTGGAAGTCTTCCATTGCACTTTTTTTTAATCATTTACTCTGTCTGGTGACAGCAGGGTCAGGTTGCAGATTCATTTCATCACATATGGAAACATGGGTCATATTATGCTCTCTCTGCTCTGGTTGGAGTGCTTTATGAGGAACCAATTCTCACAAAGCAACAAGAACAAAGAAATAAATGAAACAGAAAGTAAAGAATGTAGCTATAAGCATAACTGCTACTGTATCCACATTTTGTAAAGGAGTATGCGTGTTTGGTTGCCTATGGGCTAGAAGCGTATATCACACAAGGTTGAAAATCCCCTTTTTTTACACTGACCACACTGCTTCTTTTATAGCTTTGCCTTATAATTTCATCACAAAGGTCTATACATGTAAGGAAACAGCACACTTACGTCAATTGATAATCTTATTAGAGAATTGTATAATAATTGCTAAAAGTACTCTTATAACAATAGAATAAGTCTTAAGATCTTCACTGAGTGTCACCAGCCTGATGATCCTGGAGTGAAGAGCATGGTAGTAATTTACTATGTAGGAAGGAACCGCCTTCAGGCAGTCTGCTTGTGCAGGCATAGTTCCATGTGGGGCAGTCTTTGCTTTTATTCTCAGGTGAAAAAGGCAATGCTCAATGTTTGTTCTCCCATGAGCCATTGTCATTTTTTCTAGCTGATTGAGTCTGAGATCTCATCACTTTCTCCTTTAATTCTCCTTTGGGGGTTGCCATCAGGGGTGTCTCACCTTTGTATAGTTTGACTTCACTGAGGTGAAGACAGGCTTGCCTTCCTAGAATCTTAACAGCCGTTGGGGTAGTGTTCTGTATGAAAATGGGGCAGTCAAAACTAGGCTTGGTCCTAGCTCTCCAGGGTACAATTCAGGGGGCTAGAGAAGGGTCTGTGGGTCGATCTGTTGTTTTTCTTCATCATTCTTCTTTGACCCCTCCTGCCGGAGTTGTATCTGTTGAGACATAAAATAGACACTTGCCATCACAACAGCAAAATAATTCATGCATTTCTGATACAAGAACAGCAGAAGTACTTTGGGCATTCGCTAGCACTCTAGTTTGAGGAGCAAGGGGTCTGTGCATGTGGCATCACATCACTAGCTCATGAGGAGTTTGGTGATGGTCAGAGCCAGGCTGGTTCCGTAATGCAAATAGGGTTAAGGGTAGAAAATGTAGCCATCCCTTTTCCCGGTTCAATTTGACCTTTCATAATAATAATAATAATAATAATAATAATAATAATAATAATAATAATAATAATAATAATAATGTATTAATAATAATAATAATAATAATAATAATAATAATAATAATAATTATGATTATTATTATTATAATTTCACATTTATATAGCGCTATGAACCCTCAGGTATCTGAGCGCTGCTTATTATTACCCACGGTGTGTGGTGCTCATTTATCGACCTCGGAAGGATGAAAGGCTGAGTTTTGCGCTGCTGGATTCGAGCCTGCGTTAGCAGGCTCTGCACGGATGTCAAAGCGAGCGCTCTACTCGCTGTGCCACTTGACCGACTTTTGATATTCTTTCTTTGATAAGACCATTAAGTCCCACACACATACCATTTGTCTGTGGGTGATAAGACAATGATAATGTGTGCTTAATACCCAGTAGAACGGTAATGTGTTCAAAGAGTTAATTTACAAAATGCAGTCTGTTGCAGAGAACCTTGCATACCCCATCTAGGAAAACCACACATATGGGGAATTTCCGCAGCACATGTGGCATCAGAGTGTGTACATGGCAGGCCTCAATACATCTGGAAAATGTGCATACAACTACCTGTAGGTACCTATTGCCGTTACAGGTCTGGATCATATTAACATAGTTAATATGTAGGTGTTGGAAAGGTTCAGTGGGATGGAGCACTGATCCTCTCCCTACTCACAGTGTGCTTCTCACAATAAACTGTTGACATATCATACAATTAACAACAAATACAGAAATGCTTGGTCAAATTGGGCATAAACCAGCCTTCTGAAATCAGTACATCAAGACTGTTTTGTGCTGTGTGTGTAGGGTAATGGAGCTGTTATAATGTTATTTTAAGTAATATGAGGGGCATCACTGGTTTGCCAGTGCTGTCCTGTTGCCACAGTGCATTGGGGGGAGGACTGATGTGATAAATCGGCAATAAATACCACAAAACAAGGGTTGGGGACCCTTCTCATGTAGCCATGGAAAGACACACATTTTCTGATCCCGATAAAGGGTTATGTTCCGCGGGAGGATCATATGAGATGGTACCATGTCAGGAAGAATGGGAAATCACATGTTCATCGTTCCTTCTGATGGCTTGTTGCAAATCAACAAAAATAAGAACACCTAACTCTGTCATTAGTGACTTTAAGCCCCATAATCATCTAAGAATTGGTACGAGGAGGATGACTGAAGAGGTGCAGCACTGAAGGAGTGGTCAGTTCACTAATGCTGTAACTTGTGTAGTGGGGAATCAAGAGTGTCACAAAGGCAGCTCTTCTGGGGCATAGCGATCCAGAAGGAGAGTAGCATTATTGTGAGACTCATGTTAGAAAGCACTAACATTAATCTTGTGTTCCCTAAAGAGTTGTTGCATGTTTTGAATCTAAAATGTGTTGTACAATGTGTTGTACAATCTAATGTTGTGGCGAAATATTCATCAAATGCTATTATACCCCAAAAACACATGTGGTTTTGAATTGTTGTTCAGGCAGGGGAGTATACCTTAGGGGAGTATACCTTAATTGTAAATTGTTCAAAAACTAAGCCTAGTGAGAGTAAACCAGGTTGGAGTTGAAGAAGTGCTTGAAGGGGTGCTGATGAATTCTTTATGTTGAAGGTGATACTAACAATTTTTATAGCAAAAGTAATCCTGACAAAGGCAGTTAATGCTCCTTATGAACTTCAGAATTGTTCAAAGAAGGAAAGATCCTTCTGTTTTAACTTTCTGTTGACAAGTTGAAGCTATACCAAGTGGAGTTGGAACTTTTGTTAACAAAGTAGAACTTTCTACAACAAACTGAGTTGGAACTTTGTATTGACGAACTGAATTGGAAACAAACTGTATTAATTGGTTAATATGCGCGAGATTATCACTCTAATGCGCCAACTCATTAGTCTGTTAAATAAAAACTTGTTTACTCTTTATGGTGAGTCAAATCGAGTTTATTTCCATAATGCTATCTTCACACTGGTCAAAATTTGACTTATTTGTCTTCAAATTCTATTTTCAGAGTGCAATATAATTTCAAAGTGCAATTCTATTCATTTTATCACTTTCTCGACACGTGTTTCCCCATTGTCAATCCCAATGGTTCCTCAGGAGAAAAAAGAAAGAATAGTTTTGCTCTGTAGAAAAAAATAAAAGTAGAAAAGAAGGGGGAAAAAAAGCGAAAGAATCAATTGTAATTTTAATTTCCCCTTATAAATTTGAAAACGGTTTATTTAATTCATGAAAGTGTAACTGACCCCCTTTTATTTTGACTGTTAATCCTTAAATTTCTTTTTCCATTGTACTGATTCGACAAAGTGTTGATTTGTCTAATCTCTTCTCAAAGAAAAGAATCCTCAATTATGCTGTTAGAAAGTAAAAAAGAAGAAAAAGAAAACAAAAGGGAAGAGAAAAAGAAAAAGGAAAGTTTGTTTAGGAAAAATTGCCTTCCTCTTTGGGTTGGAGAACAAATTAGTGGGTTAATGCAAATAGTGCTATTTATGGCATTGGTTTTAGCCTTATCCTTGTTTAATACTGCTTTATGTTCAAAAACGAAGTTTCTAGGCCTTGGTAAGCCTCTCCCTTGTCCTCGGCTGCTTAAGCAATGAAAACATGCCGAAATACGCTATTTATTTCGTGCGATGACGTCATCACGCCACGCATGCCGTTAAAATAGCGTGACATGATGATGTCATCACGTCTGCACGTACCCAATGCTCCCGGAGGCCATTTTGGAGCGAGTAAGATGCCGTGGGAGCAAAAACACCACAGATAATATAGTCTGTTTAATTCTTTTGGTGGTGATTAGTTGGTTAAAAAACTAGGGATCACATAACTATAATTCAAAATGATCCCTGAAATAGGATGATTGTCCTAAATTAACAGGGTTGTACAGAATTATGAAGTTTACGAAGAAAGACAGAAATAAGGGCAAATAATATCTCTAGTATATTACATATTCGATCAAATGCATTATTTTGCATATTTTTCTACATATTATTAAACAAACAAAATGTACAGCCAAAATTTACAGCCAATTATACATTTCTGAATCACAATTTAATCCTGAGATACAAACATCCATTATACAAATCCATTTACTTTTTTGTTTCCTTAATAGTTCCACTTTGTCTCCTCCTCTTGGTGGGGAGGATATTTTCTCCAAGCCAAAGATTTTTAGCGATGCAATTTCAAATTCTGGATGCTCATTGATAATGTGAACTGATAGGGGAGATCTAAGGTCTTTATGTTTGATTGCTCTAATGTGTTCAAAGATTCTCACTTTAAATTTTCTTATTGTGTTCCCTATGTAGATTTTTTTACAAATGCATTCGATTCCATATATCACAAAGGTTGAATTACAATTGATCAATTGATTTATTTTCTTCATTTTTCCATTTGGTAGATTAACGTCTTTCTTACCTTGTTGAATTAGAGGACATAACTTACAGTGTCCACATTTGTAAGTTCCCCTAATTGAGGTTTGGAAGAATGCTTTTTTGGTATTGGGGATCGGGCTCAAAAAACTTGGGCTAATCAAATTCCTGATTGTTGGTGCCCTTCGGAAACAAATGCTTGGTGAGATATCCAAATATTTTTGAAGACTCGGATCTGTGAGTAGAATATTCCAATTTTCTGCTAGTATACGCTTGATTTTCTTAGTTTCAGTGCTATATGCTGTAATAAACTGAATCTTTGGCTCCAACGATATGATCTTAGGTTTATCAATCAATAGGGATTCTCTTGGAATGTTATTGGCTTTTTTGATGGCAGTTTTGATATTGTCTGATCCATAACCTCTCTGTTTGAGTTTCGAAACTGTTTTTTTCAAGTTTTCTTGAAACGTAAGTTGAGTGCTGCAATTTCTTTTAATCCTTAATACCTCCCCATAAGGAATGTTATAATTGGTATGTTAAGTGTGATGGGATGACGCATAGAGGAGACTGGAAACAAACTGTGGTTGAACATGATTGAAAATCGGGGTTTCCTTGTTTTCATGTCCTAAACTGTGAGAGAAATAGCGTCACTTTTAAACTTGGGGAACAGGAATTTTCCCAAGATACAAAGAGAGACTGTAGTGACATTTCAAATTCAAGGACCTTGCGTTCATTTTGCCTTAAAGTCTATAAATATAAGCTAAAGAAAGTAGGGGGTAGCAGCATTCCTGTCGTGGTAGCCCAGTTATGGAACTCTCAGCCTACAATCTTAAGAGCAGACCAGCCCTTCACTAGCTTTAGGAAAAGTACCAAAAGTTGGCTCATTGATAATGATCCAGGACCACCATTAGCATGTCACTATTATTACTAGTGAGTTTATTATCTTTTCTATATCTGTGTAAACTGGCTTATTATATGTCTATGTATATTACCTTTAATGTCACTGTGTAAATACTGTATAGAATGCTCTGCATCAAATCTACTATGTACTTAATCCTATATGTAACATGTAATCTGTAAAAAACTAGTAAATGTGCTCAGGTACCTATGGGTGTGGAGCGCTATATTACTAAATGTACAAAAGAAACAAACAAGTATTATTGTTTATTGAGAATTGCTATATATATGTCCTTGTTTATTTCCTGTATGTATAAGTGTGAGGTATAGATATCCTTTGTTAGAGTATTTCCTTTCATTTATTTTAGGCAGGGAAAACTTTATCAGGGTAGAATAGTGAGGCATTCAGCCAACCTTATCTTATAATAAAAAATTGTTTTTTAAAGAAATCTCCACAAAGTTGTCTGCTCACATCTCTGTCCCCTCACAAATGATGGCAGGTGTGGGAGGGAATGGAATTGATTGATACACATTGAGGAACACTTACATTTGAGAAACATAATAAAAGAGCCTCCAGTCCAACTATAGCGACTGAACAATTAGTTGGTTTTGATATATATAGTAGTAGAGGAAAGTGATTTCAACCAGGGGCTCGAGCTTTGGTCCCCAAAGATTTAATTCTTATCCCTCCCAAGAGTACTTATGCCTGCCTTGCCTCCAAGTCGTCCTGGCCTCGCGTCATGGACTAGACATATTGGCAGGAGTTATTGACTAGGACTACAGAGGAAATGTTGAAGTATTGATGCAAAATTATATGAAAAAAGTGTACCAAACTAAAGCTGGATAACAGACCACCCGAGGCATATTGGAGAGGGCTATGTTCCCAAAACCAGAAGGGGTTAAAAATTGTGATCGAACTGGGAGAGGAACTCAAGATTCCGGGGAAGCAGACCTTGAGCCAGTAGTCCCAGTTAACATAGAAAAAGAAGAAAAAATCATTCCTGACTTAGCTTTTGCGTAGTGTGATGGTCCATTACTAGCCACAACTTTTTATCAAGTCACATGTGAGGAAGAGGGGAGGAAAAAGGCTGGTCCATTTTCATTCCTAAAACCTGGAGTATTGTGTACAGGTATATGGACGATATAGACCTTTCTGGTAATCCTAGGACTCAAATTGTACTTCCTAAAAGCCATAATGATGTTGTATTGGAAATGGCAAATGCTCATTTAACAGGGGAGCATTTTGGAACAGCAAAAAGACAGGCTCAATTCGTAAACAGATTCTGTTGGCCATGGATTTATGCTGGTATAAAGAACTTTATAAACACATGCATCCTGTGTCAGAATATGAGTACAGAAATGTCCCCTCCTGCTCCTATACAAACTTCACCTATTATCAACATTCACTTTTCTAGAATTTGTATTGATATAGTAGGTCCCTTATAAACATCTGGTTGGGTAATAAATGCATATTCATCATTTTAGGCAGTGCAACCAGTTATCCTGAACCCATTCCCTTAAAGGACAACACATCACAGTAGATCTTGAAGCATTTGCTTCTGTTTTGACCCCGAATTAGATTCCCAAAAGAAATTCGGACAGATGAAGGGACTACTTTTATGAGTAAACACATGGCTGAGGTAAAAGATATCCTACAGATTAAAACCCGCCAAACTGCCATACATCAACCCAAAACTGATGGATTGGTTGAATGATTCAACCAAACTCTGAAACACATCCTAAAGAAATTAATTGAGGTAGATGGGAAAAATTGGGATATTATGGTACCCTGGGACGTCTTTGCTGTTAGGAAAATGACTCAGTCATCTACCAGAGTTTCGCTCTTTGAATTATTATATGGAAGGGAAGCCAGGGATGTGTTGGACATGTTACGTGAGACCTGGGAGGAAAGTGAAAAGGCTACTATTCCACTATCACAAACGTTCCCATAGATTAAAGGAACATATGACTGCAGTTAGAGATATAGTAAAAACAAATATGACCCGAGCACAGGAGCATCATAAAAGAATATTATAATCAAAAGGTGGTCATGAGATCTTTTTACATAGGCCAGCAGGTGTTAGGTCTCCTTCCATCATCTGACAATAAGATGCTTTCTAGGTGGCATGGATCACATGAAGTTACCGAACAAATGGGTCCCTACCATTATAAAATCTCCCAGCCTGATAAGAAAGTCAAAACCCATATTTATATTGTCAACCTACTTAAAGAATGGAAGGAACATCCAGAAAGAAACATAGCAGTCATGCTAACAAGTTTGCTATCTGAAGAAAAGGAAGTCAATCAATTAATCTCTACTGGATTATCTCAGAATCATAAACAGGATCTATTAAACCACCTACAAAAGTTAACTGATATATTTAAAACAGTGCCAGGAAGAGTGAGGGCAGTGTGTAATTACATCTGTACTCCCCCAGGAAAGGTTGTTCATCAAAACCTTACAGAATCCATGAGAGTGGAAAGAAAATCATCCAAGAGGAGGTAGAGGCCATGTTGAAGGCAGACATTATTGAACCATCACAAAGCCCCTGGTCTAACCCGATTGTCCTAGTTGCCAAACCCGATAATACTTGGAGGATCTGTATTGACTTTAGAAAGGTTAATAAAGTATCACAGTACAATAGTTTTCAATGCCTAGAACAGACAACTTGAATGACCAATTAAGGGCTTCTGTATATCTGCCAATATTGACCTAATTTAAGGTTATTGGCAGGTGCCAGTTAATACAGGGGATAAACCCCAGATTGTCTTTTCCACTCCCTTTGGATTATTCCTGTTTAAGGTGCTACCTTCTGGATTGCATGGGGCCACTGCTCTTTCTAGAGACTAATGGAACACGTTTTGAGCCATCTATCATAAGTTTATAATTTTTTGGGAGAGACTTACAGCAAATGCAAAGAAATGTCATCTAGCTGGATCTGGTGTAAAATTTGTTTTTTTTTGTAGGGAATAATTCGATCCAACCTCAGAAAGACAAAGTTAAAGCAGTAATGAGTACTCCATCTCCAAAGACAAAAAAGGAACTACAACCTTTTCTAGTCCTTGTTGGTTATTATCACAGGTTTATCCCACACTATCTATTTCCGCCCCTTTTACTGATAAACTCAAAAACACTGAAGCAAGAAAACTTAGATGGTATCCTAACGACCAAAGATGTTTCGACCAGTTAAAACATTTATTGTGCAGCGTGCCTATTCTGAAAGTAGTCGATTCCAAGACACACTTTCTTCTGTAGACGGGCGCCTCAAATATAGGCGTGGGGCTCTATTATCTCAAAATCAGGGTGGTAAAGAACACCTATCCTGTATATTAGTAGGAAACTGTTTGCTCAATAAACGAACTAAGCTACTTTGGAATAGGAAGCCCATACCATCAAATGAGACATACCACACTTCAAATGCTATTTAATGGGTTGAAAGTTCAGGTTAATTACTGATCATGCTCACTTTAAATGGTTGGGTTTAAGGAAAGACACCAATGTTAGAGTCATGTGCAGGTGTCTAGATCTACAGTACTATTGTTTCTCTGTTGAGCATCAAAAAGGAAAAGAACAAGGCAATGCATATTCCGTTTCTTGATTCCCAATAGAAGCTGAAAAAGTCAGCGACATTAGGGGAAGGGAATGTGATGGATCAGCAATGATTCCCACAGAAAACCTGTCCTGGGACTCTTCTCATGTGGTCAGGGAAAAGCAGACATTTTCTGATCCGGACCCTGGGGGTGGTGTTCTATGGTAGGATCACATGAGGGGGGAAGCAGGTCAGGAGGAATGGGAAACCCCCTTGTTCAAATTTCCCCAAATTCATACTCTTCTGATAATAAATAAGAAAACCTATTTTTGTCATTAGGGACTTCAAGTCCCATAATCCTCTACATATTGGGACGAGGAGGATGACTGAAGAGTGCTGCATTGTTGGAGTGGTTGGTTCACTAATGCAGATTACCTACAGCTGAGGGAGACTGACAGGTTTACAAGTCCACCTGAGGTGCAGGCCAGGGGGAGTAGTTGTAAGAGAGAAGAAGGCAGCAGCAGATTGCAGAAGCAGTGTGGTTGATGCCTACTGTCTAAACTGCTGGAGGTGAGAGAAGACGCTGGGACTATTGTGAAGCAGAGAGAAGCCGTTAGTTCTGAGAGGCTCTGTCTCAACTCCTAAATTGCAGACAAAGCATTCAAGATGGAGCTTTCCCTTTGGCAATCAAGTTTGCAGAGGCAGCAATGTGGGAAGCAAAGAAAAGGGATGTTTTCCCTTCCCAGAGGCCATCTCAGGTAGCTGGCGTGCACTCGAGGGCCTCGAAGTCTCTAGTGGCTAGTGTGTACCAGAGAACCATAGGAGCAATGAGGGCTCAAGTAGCAGATGGCACAGGCAGTGGTGAACAAGAAGAAAAAGTTTTCTGCATCCAATGGAAGAAGAATTCTGCAAGTGGTAAGAGGAAGAGCAGAGGACGCCTTACCCGGTGAGTTCAACGCTTGTTGGTGAACCCGGAGCAAACCTTACCTACTCTTGTATGCAAGGAAAGTGTTTGGCGAGTGGGAGACACTTGAGTGTGAATGAAAGTGACTGGGAAAGCATTTTTGAAACACATGCCACCAAACTAAAGCAGAAGCAGTACTCGTGAGAGAGCGAGAGAGGCTTACAAGGTACTTTTGAATACCAAAATCTTATAAAGTCAATAGAGCTAATAGAGAATACCTGAAATCATTGCCCAAGCCAAGCGAGAGCTAAAACAAGGCAGTTACAAAATAAAATATATTGCCAACTGAGGCAAGAGGCCATTGAAAGATTCATAGACAGTGGCAATTGTTGCTTTTATGTTACACAACCTGTGGTGAAAATTAGTATGAACTCACATTATCCAAGTCAAAAGAAGAGAATTGAGAGACCCTTCGCGTATCGGTCATTGGTAACTTGTGAAGTGGGGAAACAAGAGTATCACAAAGACTGCCCTTCTGGGGAGAGAGATTCAGAGGGAAAGGAGCATTATTGTGAGAAGAGTGTTACAAAGCACGAACATTAACCTTGTGTTCCCTAAAGATTTGCTGGAGGTTTTGAGGTTATAATTTGTTATACAATCTGAAGTCGTGGCAAAACATTCATCAAATGTTGTTTGACCTCAAAAGCACTTGTGGGTATAAATTGCTGTTGGGGCATGGGAGTATACCTGCACTTCCAGATGTTCAAGAACTAGGCCTGGTGAGAGTAAACTAGTGCTTAGAATGGGTACTGGTGAATACTTTATATAGAAGGTGATACTAAAAACCTTTGGGGAAAAAGTCATCCTGGCCAAGACAGTTACTGCTATTGATGAACTGCAGAATTTTTGTGTCCTGGCTTCAGTTTAAGTTTAACTGCTACTATTCATTTCATCAGACTAACATCATATTTGGGTCAAGTATTCGTGGAAAAAGGAAAGTGTATTTTATCAATGCCATTGCGTGTGGCACTTACCTTTTTTTCTATTCTCACCTAGTACATGAGAGTTTTGCAAAATACCACTTCATTGTCTGAATTCTCATCCCTGAATAGATCCTTGTCTGTCAAGACCATCAATCTCTGCCCTTCGGCCACGATGACCACTACTCACCATACTATCCCCTCCTCATCTGTTCCGTGGAGGATAATCCTTTTGTGTCTCAATATGACTTTTTCTAGTTCTAGTGGCAATGCATGTCCCACAATCTCGTCCATAGGGATCTCTGGCCTGAATAAGAATTCTAAAGGTAAGCAAAACACCTGGGCCTGTATCCTGCGAAGCCATGCTAGCAAAAGGTTCTCTCTGTATTGGAACACTTTGGGATCCATCGGTATGCCCTGTTGTACTTTTTGTCCTGAGAATGACAATATAAATTCTTGTGTGTGAACATATTGAATCCCTAAAGTGGAACAAACTATTCCCTGGTCTGTGAATCTGATGGTCATGGTAAGCCGACTCATCATGTCCCTGCCCATGATGGTAACGGATTTCTGACGGACATATAAAAATGGCATGTACAAGCTGTGTTTCCTGATAGATATATGTAAGTTGTCAGTAAATGGAAGCAAATTTGTAGCCCCTGAAAACCCTTGTGCATTCATGGCATTGCCTGACACTGGAAATATCCCCTCCATGACAAGGGACTTAGTCGCACCCGTATCTACAAGGAAGATAAAAGATTTCTCACTTACCATTACTCCAATTCATGGTTCCTACTGTTGGTCAGGTGTAACAGATAAGATCAAACATATGAAGTCAGTGTGTGGACTGGTTGCCATGGTTGTATTCTATCTTACTGGTGTTTGCAGTTGCATCTGAGCTTGCTGTATTTGTAGGGTCCTTGCTAGGCCTGTGCCAGTGTTGGTTGTGCTTGCATTGGCAGCTGTTGTATGCATTGCATTTATGGCATCTGATATTATGTGGGATCTTGGGTGTAGTACTCAGGCGGCTCTGCACAGTATGGTGGTGGGTATGCCACCCCCTCTTGGATCCTGCCAATTCTGTTGCACCCTTCCTCCAATTTCTGATACGCTTGATGCTCTTGCCCCTGTCATGAGGATCCGTTTGAAGTCCAAAGCCAAGTGCAATTCCTGGTATGACTCTGACCTAGCTACACTTAAATGTAAGTGTAGGGCGCGTGAGAGGAAATGGAGGACTTCCTGTTAATCCTCTGACAAACTGGCCTGTCGCCTGCTACAAAGGCAATACTGACTCTCTGTCCTCACAAAGAAGAGAGTCCACATTCAAGCATTTGTCTCTGCAGAATCTAGCAACTCAGCCGAACTCTTTAAAATCTGCAAGGTGCTGGCAAACCCTGCTGCAGTCTCTACCCCTCCTGTTGCTTCCCAGGCTCTTTGCAATGCCCTTGCCTCTCACTCCATTTCAAAACCCAGGACATCCTGTCGGCCCTCTCCACCCACACCCCTCCTCTCCCCTCTCCATCTGTCTTTGCTGACCCTCGTTTAGCCACCCCTCACCATCCTTCTCGTCCTTTCCTCTTTTCTCCCCTGACAAGGTCGCTAGACAAGTCTGATCTATGAAAGCCTCATCAAAACAGGTTCATCCCTGTTCCTCTAAAACCATCAAGGACCACATTGACACCCTCGCTCCGGCCC
This sequence comes from Ambystoma mexicanum, assembly GCF_040938575.1. Classification (NCBI taxonomy): domain Eukaryota; kingdom Metazoa; phylum Chordata; class Amphibia; order Caudata; family Ambystomatidae; genus Ambystoma; species Ambystoma mexicanum. The sequence continues at coordinate 1,513,897,435 of NC_090922.1, forward strand.
TTGCTGATTTTTGCAACCACTCCTTTGCCTCGGGAACCTTCCCCTCCCTTATGAAGTACTCCTTTGTGCATCCTCTTCTCAAGAAACCCACAGCTGATCTGTCTTGTCCAGCTAAATATCGCCCAATTTCCATTTCTCCCTTTCCTGGCAAACCCCTGGAAAAGTTGGCCATCTCTCAGCTTAACCTTCATTCCAATTCTGTTGGCTTTCTCCATGACCACCAGTCTGGCTTCAGAGCTGCCAGAAGCATGGAAACTGTTCTCCTGAACATCCGAGAAGATCTGCTCTCCAACCTTGACTCTAACATTCCCGCTGTCCTCATCCTCCTCGATCTCTCTTCTGCCTTCAACCATACCATCCTGCTCAACCGCCTCTGTGAAAACCTGGGTATCACTTGAAGTGGGAGAATGGAAGAACAGGCTCCCGCCCTTCCCCTCTCGTGCTTGGCCTAGAGGATCACGGCCCAGACACCCGCCACGAGAGGAGTTTGCCCATCTACCAGACGACCAAATACCCTGGTACAGGAACATACGGATGTGCCCACCAGCCTGCCCTGCACATGCCGACACCTGCGGCATGGATGGACTCGACTGAACCATCCAGCACTAAATCAACACATTGTTAGAGATGCCATGACGACCTAGCCAATGGTCAGCACACCTGTGCAAACATGCACACCAGACACTCCCACACCAATCCACACGAAGAATATACTCAGTGCTATGACGTAAGCGACAGACATACCCACGGACGTGCATCTTTATTATTTTCCACATAGGCTCTCAAAATGCAGAAACGCAAGACGCATAATGAACTTATCTAAAAAGGCTTGCTCACGCTTCTTCTAAGAACCATGTACCATAATGAAGAATATAACGGAGACACGATACTGAGGATAGAGCAATATGATACCGTAACCTAAAGCGCTCTGCATCAAACGGTTCCACCTATGCACCAGGCCCAAGTAGGCCGCAAGCAAAAGCTTCCATGAACATTGAATGAGCAAGAGCTCGGTTGCTGACCCTGCAGAAGGAGCCCGGCGAAAGCACACTGCCAAGGGCACGATGTTGCAATCTCGCATGCCGCAAGCCAACACCAAGGTTGCACCTGCAAGATAAACCAGGCACAAAGTGGGAAAAACAATATTAATTGTGCTGAATTTTGCCTCAAACACGGTCCCACCTCACGTGACAAAGCCAAACCCTGTTCCTCTAAAACCATCAAGGACCACATTGACACCCTCGCTCCGGCCCTTGCTGATTTTTGCAACCACTCCTTTGCCTCGGGAACCTTCCCCTCCCTTATGAAGTACTCCTTTGTGCATCCTCTTCTCAAGAAACCCACAGCTGATCTTTCTTGTCCAGCTAAATATCGCCCAATTTCCATTACTCCCTTTCCTGGCAAACTCCTGGAAAAGTTGGCCATCTCTCAGCTTAACCTTTATTCCAATTCTGTTGGCTTTCTCCATGACCACCAGTCTGGCTTCAGAGCTGCCAGAAGCATGGAAACTGTTCTCCTGAACATCCGAGAAGATCTGCTCTCCAACCTTGACTCTAACTTTCCCGCTGTCCTCATCCTCCTCGATCTCTCTTCTGCCTTCAACCATACCATCCTGCTCAACCGCCTCTGTGAAAACCTGGGTATCACTGATCAGGCTCTGGCCTGGCTGACCTCTTTCCTCTCAGATCGACCTCCCAGGTCCAACTTGGATCCTTCCTTTCATCTATCTCCCTCTCTACCTGTGGTGTTCCCCAGGGTTCTAACCTCTTGCCCTGGCTTTTCAACCAATACCTGGCAACTCTCGCCCACTGCATTGCCACTTTCTGCTCAAATTTCCAGTGCTATGCTGATGACACTCAACTCATTTTCAGGCTGCCCTCTGCCACCTCCACTCCCTCTCTCATCTCTGATTACCTAACTGCCATTCAAGATTGGTGTGCCACCAATGATCTTTGTCTGAATGCCAGCAAACGGAGATCCTCCTCATCGGCACACCTTCACCATCCTTTCCCCTCACTATCTGTCCTCCTTTCCTTGGCCGTTTTCCTACCCCCACCTGTGAGGCTAAAAATCTCGGGGTCATCTTTGACTTCACCCTTTCCTTCTCCGCCCACATCTCTGAGGTCTCTAAAAAGTCAAATTTCCTACTGCACCTCCTCAGAGGTACTCTGCCTTTTCTCTCCTTCCCCCAGAAGCTAATGGTATCCCAAGCTCTGGTTCTCTCTGGCTTGGACTATTGTAACAGCCTCTTTCTAAATCTACCTGCCTCTACCCTCTGCCCCCTGAAGCAAATCCAGAACAGGACTGTGAGACTTGTCCTTGGCCTCAAGCCCTGGGATTGTATCTCTCCAGCTCTGAAATCTCTCCATTGGCTCCCAGTGGAAGCAAGGATTAAATTCAAAGCCCTCTGCATTGTCCACAAGCCTTTCTGGGGCCTGGGTCCAAAATATCTTCAGCTATCCCTCCCCAAATACCTCCCCTCTCGAGCTCTTCGCTCCTCTACTTCCAACTCCCTGAGGGTCAGTCGTTTTTCAAAGAAACAAGCTGGGGGTAGATCTCTGCCTTCGGCTGGGGCCTCCCTCTGGAACAGCCTCCCTGCCACTCTAAAAATTGAGGCGAAACATCTCTGGTTCCGGAAGCACTTCAAGACCGTCCTCTTTTCTTCTGCCTTCACTCCCCCTCTCCCCTGCTGATCTGTTCTCTCTTGGCACCGTGCACCTGGCCACCCTCTGTCCTCTGGGCCCAGGTACCTGCTCACCCTGTCACCCTCCCGCACTGCCTCCAGGCCACCCTTTGAACTGGGGTCTGTATCTGTACCCATACAGCACCCCTTTTTCTTCCTGCACTTATCAGACCTACCCTGTCTGCTGCCTTAAACATAGCACTTGCACATTGCTGGCTGCACTACCACTGTTTGTTGCCTTTATTATTTATTTATTGCTATTTATCTGTTTCTCCTCTGCTTCGCACTTTCCACTTCTACCCCATTCCATGCAGTATTCCCCTCCCCCTCTCCCATGCACCTGCGCATTCTCAATGTCACTGGGTCTAGTAAGATCACTGTTTTGTTCTCCCCTGTTCCCCTCCCGTGCCTTGTCGCGCTCTGAAACACTTGTGTATGAGCGTGATATAAATAAAATATCAATATCAATTTCCTCTGTTTCTATACACTCGGGTAATGTGTTCCATTTCCCCACAAGTCCAACACTGCTGGGGTGTTCTCCAAAACCTAGGGGCTCCCCCATTAAACCCCTCCTTTAATGCCTGAATCCCAACCTCTCTTCCTCACAGAGCAACCCCTCACCTCGTGGCCAATTATTATATTCTACCACTTCCTGCTGAATTTCTGCAAGTACTTCTTGCAGGTATTTGTGAAGTGTTAAGGTCCGATAGTGGGACTCAGTTCTCTAATGCTTTGCTCACTGAATTGATTTTAACTTTTAGGGATATGGCACAGGTTGTGATCGGTGTACTAGCCTCAGCCAGTGGAATTGTGGAGCTTCTCAATGGCTTGTTAACAACTCCATTGTCAAAAATGGGTTCTGATTTGCACAAGTCATGGTTAGACTGCCTTCTCTTGACAATGTTTTGTTTGTGGAATAAACCTGGAAAAGATCACCATCTTAGTCCCCATGAGGTGGTGACGGGTCCTAGGATGCTGACTCCTCTCTCACCCACAAGCATAGGTACTGATGCACATAAGTCAGCAGAAATGTATTGAAATTAATTTGGGGATTATCTTAAGGCTTTAACCAAGAGTGTCAGAAATGTGTCCTCACAGGTTACGGTATCTCATCAGCAAAACAAGATTGAAGGCATTGCGGGAACAAACAAGTATCAGCAGCCATTGTGACTCCCTGGTGAGAGGGTGTTTGTTCACTCTTTTGTCAATCGATTGAATGACCGTCGATTCCACGGACCACATAAGGTCATCTTCTGCACTCATATGGCTGTGAGTGTGGAAGGCATCAAATCTTGGATGCATCTCCACGATGTTCAGAGGGATACCGGTATGCCACCACTGACACCTGTGCTGTGGAACATGAGACGACTAATATTTAAGTTAAGAGGAATCTAAGGAATCAAGGTTTGTTCCAGCTGACAGGGGGGAAGAGAGTGTACAAAACATAAGAATTGTTAAAAAAAAAAATATTTTTAATAAATTGTCTTAAAATGTAGAATAGTTTTTGTAGGAATTGCTTGTATAAGAACAATGTGTTCATATGTTCTTTTCTTTTTGGGCCACATGTGTTGGAAATAAATGTGTTCAGGGGAGGAAACATTGACACATTTGGGTACAATTGACGCAGAAACACAACACAACAAAGTTTCAAAATTGATTTGCATCTTATGATGGGACTTTAGAAATGTTTAATGATACACACGGTTTTGTAGCTGATAATATATGGTACCAGCACATAAAGACAGTGGGGAGGGAGAGAGTAACTGAGTCATGTTACATTTGCTCCTTCATTCACCATGCCTCTGGTTTTCACAGATTATTTATTCCTGATGAGGTAGAAGTGACAGATTATCTGGTGCACCAAGGCCTATGCAGGACTCAAGGGGAGTTTCAGGGACAATCTGTAGCAGCTTCTGTACTACCAATCGATGAAGAATGTTCAAATTCAACTGGAGAAGATAGCAAAGATGTTCATTGTATGCAAAGAGTGCAGCTTAACCTTGAGGGTCTGGTACTTGTGAACAACAAATGGGAGCAAGAGGTAATGAGTTGCAATGCTGGAGGGAAGGTTGGACTCTCTGAAAAAGGGGTGGCACAAACTCATTTGGCATGTAGAAAAGTTTGGAGAAAATATGTGAACTTCTTGACATGGCTCAAGGAGCCTGAGAAACCTGTTACGGTCTGGTTACTTATATGTTTTTTCTGTTTTTTCAGAGCAATGACACAGGGCCTGTGGGCATAAATCAAAACTGTGGCAGCACTCTGCATATCCCTAATTTGGCTGGAGGTACAGCAGTGATTCTTGATGATGTATTCTGGTCATGTGGGCCCTTTTTGTACAAACAATTATCTGCGGCCTGGAGAGGTGTATGCAGCATCACCACCTTGCACAGGCCCATCCTTGTGTTTCCGAAGAGCCACCTGACACTGTCTGAGTCCACATTTGTGTGAGCTTTGTCCCCTTTACCCCTCCATCCCTTGTGTTATCGGACATGGACAATCTATGAACTTTGCAGGACTCTGAAAATACTGACTCTTTGAGGAGATTGAAGTAATCTATGTTTCAGCAGCATCTTCTGAGGCTCTAAGGAAAATTCCTGATTGTGTTTGACTGTTTAGCCGTACTAAAACTTTTTTCTCCTCTCTATTGGCCCCATGCGTGCATTCCTCTGTCAATGCAAAATGGCTTCATATAATCCATTATGAGTTACTATTATTTGTTAATTCCTCTGTGTTAGCTTTCAGTGGCATCAAAAAAGAACTTAGGGTTTTGCGTCCTGTAGCCCTGCAGACTTGCTATATCTTGGACATCCTAACAGCTATGGAAGGTGGGGTGTGCCATAAATTGGGCAAAACCTGCTGTACATATGAACCTCCTAATAACTCAGATAACTGAACTGTGGCTCAAACAATTACTTAACTGCAAATCCTGAAGGGGGCCATGGAGGGAGGATGTCGTTGTGGATTAACATAATCTTAAAAGTACTTTCACCTGCTTTGATTTTTTTCTCTAGCTCTTTTTTGTTCTTGTCAGTTATGTCTTCAATGCTGCTTGACTCAGATGCCTAGGAGTACTGCCATGTTTCTTGTAACCCCGTCTAAGGCTAGGTATAGGAATGATTTTGGAACGATTGAAGGAGGGGTTTCCATCCTTCCACAGGTTGGAGTGAATGTGTAGAACAACGGGTAGATTGCATAAATAATGAGGAGTCAAATTGGTGTTGTCTAGTGGAGGGTTATGGGAAAAACAATTGTGAAGATTTGTTCCATAGAAATAGTGAGATTGATGATTTGCAATTTGGATTGTTAGTTTGTGGAGTAACTAAAGGGGGTATGTTGGGAAATTGGAAAAGTTCAAAGTTTGCACGTCATACCACTGACTGTGGGGTGGACACATCATCATCGTCATTTCTGTCACTTTCGGAAATTGCTACAAATATTACAATATTTATGGTAAATGGGATAAGTGTTACATTTACGTAACTTTTTGTTATTTTGTGTAGAGGCAATACATTTGTAGATTTTCACGCATGCAGAAACATAACAATGAAACATAGTCACACGGAGGGCCCCTCCACAATCATGTGAAGCAGGCAATCAATATGTGCACATGGAATTTAGCAGTATGAATGGCGGACATGAGAGGAGATCATAATAGTTATAAAATGCATACATAATGGTATACATGTATGGGAAGTCCTTTTTCAATTTAGTAAAAAATATTAAATATATGAGGAGTGGTTGCACTATGTATCAATGGGTATTTTTGCAATCAGGGCAAAGGCCCGTCAGGGAACAGGTTTCGTAAGCTGGTCAACAAGGTGGTTGCTGTCAGTTTGTAGATGGCTCAAGTGCTGGAGGGCGAAGAGAAGATATGATCTCTTGTAAACAGGAGACTTAATTGTTGTAAGGGATAGGCATTTTTTAAACCTGCTGGTTTGTTTGAAAGATGGCTTCTCCTAGGACACTTACGGAGATTAGTAGTAATACATTTCAGGAGAGTGATTGTGTTGTCAGAGAGTGGGCGGAACTTATGTGAATAGGACTGGTCAATGGTAATAAAAAGGTTTGGTCAATGCAGTTTGCAAACACGAATAGGTCAAAGGAAATCTATTTGTCTTTATCTCATCTTCTTGTACTTAGTTTTTTTTTAGGGCAGGTCTGTGTGTATCATTAATAGGAATTCTATTATTTTGTAACTAAGAGGCAAGGCTGTCACCAAATATGGAGAGGCTGTTGGGAAAGGGTGAGTTGAAAATGTAAACCTTTTCATTATAAGTTTTAGGGGATTGTGTTATGTTTGTGTCCAATGAACTGTGCTGGTTTTAGATTTCTCTGTACAGGGCAACTGATCATGTTTGAGGGGGATGCCTTTGTAACAGTATCTGGGGGAGTGTTGCAAACTGTATATAATATGTGTTCTTTGTGTGGTTCAGGGAGACCAGGGTTAGTTTGACTGTTAGATGTCATCTAAGCCTCCTCCCGGCAGTTGTACAATAAACTTGCTTTATGGACAAAAGACATACTTACTAATTTTAGAGGTGGGCTGAATTTGACTAAAGGGGCCAAGCTAAAGGTCCACACCTACAACCGCAAGCAGGACTGCATCACATGGACCCTGTACAGGGTCCCCAGTTACTGTTGGCAGCACCACAACAACATGCGTATGATACTTCGTTACTCGAGTTAAACTTGGACAATCGCTGTGCAAACGCCTGTAAACTGGCCCTGCACCCCGCTACACTGTGTACTTGCAACCCTACGTTTTATCCTAACCCTGGTTGATTACACACACCCCTAAATCCGATATACAAACCCACTTCCACGCTGAGATTCCTATGCACAAGTGTCATTACACCTGCCTTCGGGTGGTGTAGAGATTGAGGGATTTTCTTGGCCATTTCTATGCCGAGAAGCTGCGCGGGTGGTTCCAAGAATACGTGTAATTTGGCGCAATTGTGGGGGTGCGAGGAACTGCCAGCAGGCCGTCCCTATTAATACCCATTTCTTTGCATGTTCTTACCCATTTTCTGTGTTCTGCCCTTCCCAGCCCTCTGCACAAGACACATCCATGCTATGAGAGGTGTCTCATGCAATGCCCTCCACGGCTCACACAGACGTACCGAGGCTTTGTGAACTCCACGCAAGTCGGAAAAGTCCTGCCCATTCAATTCCATGAATCCACAAATTGGACGTTGCACACACGTTGGCACGCAAGTACCCTATTTCCTGTGCAAATAATTCCATGAATCGAGCCCTAAGTAAGAACTGGCCTAGAGCCTTTAACATTAAGTTTGATTGCACATGGTCTGCACGGATATTTTAGCAATATGAGCAACTGATTGCGATCTCATCCACCCCAGTCTCCTGGCTCCTCTGAAGACATTCTAATTAATCCAACCACTACACCAGCACATACAGCCTCTGGTTTCACCCTCAGATAACAATTGACCCCCGGATACCCTGGCCTCGGGCCCCATATTTATTGCTGGCCCAAAGTCTTCAATGGAATTAGCAAGATTACATCTTTTCCTTGCGGAACTCTTAAACCATAGACCTTTGTCCTAGTGGATGACTCATTCTTTCACCGTTAACCCCCAAATTCTGAAAAAACAGAATTTTCCATAAACCTGAAATCATTGTGTATTGCAAAGTCCAAATGTACTCACATGTATATAATCACCTTACTAAACCTCTTTTATATGTTCAACTGTGTGTCTTTTATCAATAGGATTCCTTTTTTACAGCGGGATCTCAAGACAGGCGACCCTTTGCATATGCATTAAAACCCTCTCTGTCACCAGTTACCATGTGTTTCAGAGCATCCCGTGTGAAGATCGCATTCATGTTGCATTTGTGTTTTAACATTGTATCTTTTTATGCACGTGCAACTCTAATATGTATAATTTCTAGACCAACAGTAGCACAAAACAAATGTATCCCATCCATAATAACTACGCTTGATACAAATGACATTGCAACATTGCGCCGAGTTCGCCATCACCCCCAGTCATCAATGCAGCACGCAACATTAACCCCTCGTAATCATGGGGACCCTTCCTGACCACCTCATCACAACCCTAGCCCACAGTAACAATGTTGGGTCGCACCAAACCGACACATCTTTTTGTTTAACCCTGCAGGCTGCTTGAGACCAAGGATCCCCAGGGACCCGCATTTGCAGTTCCTTCTCTTGCTTCCCTCTGCCAATGTTTTTTTTTTCTTGATACAGTCCTTTTATGGAATGTTAATTCTCCCCGGTTGAGACCATTCTTCGGCAGGGGACATCATCCTTGTTCTTTCTCCTTTAACGCTTCATCCTGGCCCATGGTGGCCTTCATGGTCCAGTCCAGTTAGGTTAACACTGTAATTACAATCACTGCCTACTAAATCATGTATTTTATTCCTACACTTGTTGTCTGTGTCTGCCGTAAGGGATAAGTATCGTAGCCGGGTCCAATTATATATTTCCTGCATCTGCTTTCGGTTACAAAAATCCCATGCGCAAGCGGCATATTCTATTTGTCTGCACTGCACAGGATTACACCCTTCTATGAAATAGGAGAAGGAATGACAATATGAAGTCAGGAACCACAAATCATAAAGCCTAGATGTTGTTATTCCTCCTCTGAATATCCAATCAGCTGCCTGGATTCCTCTCATAGTTGCCATATATCCACCTGCTGCTCTCTGAGTGGAGAACTTCTCCAAGGGTTTGCCCTAACATGCCATGCCCTTCAAGTCTACTTCTTGCTGCTGCCCCTGTGCCCCTCTGCAAGAAACACCACCCCATGCCCGTGCATCTCTTTTGTGTGTGTTGGCTGCAAGTAGGAGAGTTTTTTCCACCACCGGTCTGCTGTCATTCTAGCCAGTAACAGCCCCAGCTCTTGCCACATGACTGTTCTTGTCACTATCCTCTGATTCTTGCACTTGAAGTCCTTCTTGAATGTAATTCATATTCAAAGATCTTGTTGGTAGAATTCAATGTGTTGCGACGTTTGGGATTTTTAGATGGCCCTGTGTTTCTGGTCATATCCGCAGGGTCCTGCACCAGTGGGATGACCCCAACTCACAGCAATCCCTTGGTGACAGATATAAAGCAAAGGTTAGCATGGCCCACAAGCCCCTTCTCTGCAACAGCTTTTTTACGTTAGAGCATGTCAAAGTCCCTGGCTGCCTTCTTATCAACATCTGCCTTTCTGGCATTTCCGTCCTACATGTCAGGCTTTGGGAATTCATTCATTTTGTTCTGCTCGTAAAAGGGCTGCCTGGATGCCAGTATGGTGGGTTTCTTTAGGAAGGCGATTCTGTCCAGCGTTGAAGTTAATCACAGGGATAAGACAAGTTGTGCCGGGCCTTGGTGAATTTCAGTGTGTGCAAGGCTGGACTGCCCCACCAGGACACCGGGACATCCCCTGGTAGGCCTCGGGTCAAGGGAGCTCTTTTCACAGAACTCGGAAGGATAAATATAAAGAATGAATAACAACTGGGTCGTTCTCATGGAACTGGCTGCCGGTGCTGCGCACGTCTTTTCTTCAGTCCCCTCCAGGGCTGACGAGCCAGACTGCACGTGCCCTGCCCTGCAGCCTGTCTCTGCACAGTGCACACATGCGCAGCAGCCAGTCAAGGGCCAGGGGCAGGTTGCATGCAGCGAGTGGCCTGGCTGCCTGCTCTGCTCTGCTCCGATGAGTGAGCTAGGCAGGCCACGCCCACGCTGAGGAGGATTGCTGAACTGCGAGGGAGGTTTGCTGGTGGCTGCGAACATGGCGTTTGCTCAGGGAAGTCAGTGGCTGCTCTGAGTAGGGCTTTGCCAGAAAGGGGCACTGAATTCACCCTTTTCTCTCCTCTTTCCCTGGTGCTAATAACATCGCCCCCTCACCACCTCCCTGGTGAGCACCACCCCAAAAGTATTCATGGGTAGAACTTGACATTGTGTTCGGTGTGCGGGAGTTGCTGGGCCAGGATTGGCCGGCACATTGCAGGGTGCTGAGTCCATTGTTGGGAACATCTAGAACACCCGAGTATCCGGGGTGAACTAACTTACTTCCTTCCTTCCTTCCTTCCTTCCTTCCTTCCTTCCTTCCTTCCTTCCTTCCTTCCTTCCTTCCTTCCTTCCTTCCTTCCTTCCTTCCTTCCTTCCTTCCTTCCTTCCTTCCTTCCTTCCTTCCTTCCTTCCTTCCTTCCTCCTTCCCTTGCTTCCTTCCTGCCTTCCCTGCTTCCTTCTTTCCTTGTTTTTTTTTGCTTCCTTCCTTCCCTGCTTCCTTGCTTTCTCCCTTCCTTGCTTCCCCCTTCTTTGCTTCTTTGTTTCCTTCCTTCCCTGCTTCCTTCCTTGCTTCCTTCCTTCCTTGCTCCCTTGCTCCCTCCCTTCCTTCCTTCCTTCCTTCCTTCCTTCCTTCCTTCCTTCCTTCCTTCCTTCCTTCCTTCCTTCCTTCCTTCCTTCCTTCCTTCCTTCCTTCCTTCTTTCCTTCCTTCCTTCCTTCCTTCCTTCCTTCCTTCCTTCCTCCTTCCCTTGCTTCCTTCCTGCCTTCCCTGCTTCTTTCTTTCCTTGTTTTTTTTGCTTCCTTCCTTCCCTGCTTCCTTGCTTTCTCCCTTCCTTGCTTCCCCCTTCTTTGCTTCTTTGTTTCCTTCCTTCCCTGCTTCCTTCCTTGCTTCCTTCCTTGCTTCCTTCCTTCCTTGCTCCCTTGCTCTCTTGCTTCCTTCCTTCACTGCTTCCTTTCTTCCTCCCTTCCTTACCTCCTCCCTTCCCTGTTTCCTTCCTTGCTCCCTTCCTTGCTTCCTTCCTTCCTTCCCTGCTTCCTTCCGTCCTCCTTCCCTTGCTTCCTTGCTCCCTTCATTTCTTTCTTGCTTCCTTCCTTCCTTCCCTGCTTCCTTGATTCCTCCCTTCCTTCCTTCCTTGCTCCCTTCCCTGCTTCCTTCCTTCCTTCCTTGCTCCCTTCCTTGTTTCCTGCCTTCCTTGCTTTCATGTGTCCTCCTTTCCTTGTTTCCTCCTTCCTTGCTTCCTTGCTTCCTTCTTTGCTTCCTCCCTTGTGTCCTCCTTTCCTTGCTTTCTTGCTTCCTTCCTTCCTTCCTTGCTTCCTTCCCCCTTCCTTGCTTACTTGCTCCCTTCCGTTCTTCCTTGCTTCCGCGCTCCTTTCCTTACTTCCTTCCTTCCCTGCTTCCTTGCATCCTCCTTTCCTTCCTTCCTTTCCTTCCTTCCTTCCTTCCTTCCTTCCTTCCTTCCTTCCTTCCTTCCTTCCTTCCTTCCTTCCTTCCTTCCTTCCTTCCTTCCTTCCTTCCTTCCTTCCTTCCTTCCTCCCTCTTTCCTCCCTCCCTTCCTTGACTTATTTCTTTCCTTCTCTCATTCCTGTAGTGTCATTCTCCCCTCCTTGTATTCCTTCTATAGTCCTGTGTTTGCTTGTTTTTTCTTTCTTAGTGGATTTCTTTTTTATTTCTCATACTTCCTCTTTCTGCATTTACCTCTTCTACCTTCCTTTCTTTCTTGTTTCTCTCTTTCTCTCTTTTGTCTCTTTTTTCTTCCTTCCCTTCTTTCTAAATATTGGTAGGAATCCATGTGTTACTGTGTTTCTTGCACGGCATGAACTTTATATTTTACACATGTGTCTGAAATAAAAGTTAATGTAATTATTATTTAAAGTAGTATTAATCTTTGCAGACAGTTTGTACTCATCTGGGTGCCTTTATATATCTGGGAGACTTTCATTTCAGCTTGACAATTAATTGGGGTTCAAGAATGGGAGGGAGGGGGGCCCAAACCTGAGCAAACCCAACAGCAAATCTAAGTGTTGGGGGGCTGGGGGGAAGTGGGTCTGGTCTTGGCCAGGTACTCAAGTGCAATGGATTCTGGAATCCTGGAGTTTTGACATAGTTACATAATGACATTGCTATGCAGAGCGCATCGCGTGGAAGCGTGGCCTAATGTTCACATGTACACCATGTACTTCATTGCAAGTATCTGTGGGCCACTTGGCCGGAGCAAGGTGTGGCTCTGCGCCACCTGCATATGCAGGCGCGTCACTGAAGCTGGCATATGTTTGCACATCCACAGATTGCGCTGCTTGCAGAATACGGAGCAAGTTCAGTGTACGTCGGTGCCACACACGCGAGCAACCTTAGCACAGACAGGTGGAAAATGCGGGTACGTGGTTGCCCATATAACACATATGCATTGCAAGTTCAACATGCGTTTAACATGTGCACATACTGAGTGCGCATAAAATACACATGACTGTAAATACACATGCAGGTAGGAAGCAAGAACAACGGGCATTAGCATAGCCATCAGTTTGGGCTTTTTTAGGCTGAATCTTTTCCTTGTGCCCAGGGCTGGACCGGCCTATAGGTAACTCTGGAGATTTTCTGGTAGGCCCCTGCACCCTGTGCCTCTTTTATGTGGTATTTCTAAATGTTCCCATAGGAAAAGGGTTGGGCTTGCTGAAAATGTGTAATATGGGGCCACTTTGAAAATAATTTCCAGGGCCTCTTTTGATTACCAGCCCACCCCTGAGTGTATGTGTTGTGTCATTCATGCATGGGAAAGGGTCGAATGTGTGCTTGACTATTTTGTTTACAAAATATGTGTTGGTTTTCTTTGGGTATTGTCGCTGTAATTGTTTGTCTGAACAGGGTAAGGAGTGAGTTCATGTTCGGATTCTGATAGTTTAGAATATTGAGGTAAACATTGTTGAAGGTATGGCCATGTTTTAGAGGCTGCACTGCTTTTGCTGGAGTTGATGTGCTACGTGACTATTCATTAAATGTGACTGAGAAAACTGTTGAATGATGCAGAGCGTTATGTCGGTTAGTACTGTGATATTTGCAAACATTAGTGGTGAGGTGATCCTGACTTAGATAAACATTGTTAGGCAGGTGAACACATCTATCTATGGTCCGTTGACGCATAGGAGTAGGCCAAGGGGCCTTCATAAAATGTTAGAGTTTGTTGTTTGCCATGTTTGGTGACCAAATTCAGATAAGAGTCTAAACCCTGTCAATGTCAGTGCCTTTTGAGATGTCAGAAAATCTGAAGAACTGTGGCCTTCATGAAGAAGGATGACTTGGGGGCCAGTGGATAGTTTGACTAAAATGGAACGCTGTATTCCCTTGCTTAAGATTCGCACAGCCCAGGACCTTGGCAGGCAATCTCTTCCGCGGTTTTTCATCTTCACAATCTTCAGAAGAACATTGTTTCTGGCTGTGGAGTGTAATTCACAGATACCTTTCAGAAGCACATTTTGTTCTGGCTTAGAAATTCATTCTACAATTCCTTCAGGTTAACGCCCTCAGATTAAAAGTTAGATGGAGCGAGTGAATCAAACACTTGAGCAGTATTTATGTTGATTCAGGTCTTTGTGACTATAAGGTTAATGCTTGATTAGCATGTTTATATTACAACATTGATCTTCTTTAGATGAGTAGTTGCCTGAATACGTGGTGAGAACATTTTGAACTCTGGTACTCAGAGAGGAGTTCCAGATTAGTCTATCGGTGCCTCATTCTCACTAAATTAACCCAGATTCGGCAGATGACAGCTATGAATCCCATACTATTAACCACTAAACACTGATCAAGAGCGTGTGTCATTCAGTTTAATAAGACCTTTTATGGACAATGCTGTGTATCACTATGTAGTGCTACATGGAAAACAAGGTATGGTTTTGAACACGCAATGACCCTGAAGATTTCCTGGAAAGATTACAATGTTTCTCCTCTATATAAATGCATGATCATAGTCTGGCTCTGTATAGCACCAATCATAACAAAGGTCAAATTAAGCTATCATGCATGGAGTGGTAACGGTCATATGTAGGGACATGTTAAGCACCGCAAAAACAGGTGTTGATACTATCACAATGTAATGTAGCGTGCGCCAGAACCAGGTATTGTCCCAGTGACCCTTTTCAACTAGTCAGGCAGCTCATTTCTTCATTTCTAAAACCAACAACATTGGGTTGACATAACTCTGTCTTAGAAATAATTACAATGTCAATTACATAATCTTTCTTCAGGCAAGTAGCGCCCCTAGGTCTGGAAAAGGGTATTGCAATGTCTGGAAAAGGTCCTGGGCTAGGGAACATCGGAACTGTTGGGACTCGGGCTAGCTAGCCTTTCTTTTGCAGCCCCTGAGCTTCTATACAGGGCTACAACCAAAAGACCCGGGGATATAGCCCCCTCTGTCTCACCCCCCTCCCCCAACAGCAACGCCACTGGCATTTCAATGTTACCTTGCTCCTCAATGTGGTATGGACTCTGAGTGCAGGGCCTGATCAGTAAAAATCATACTTTTATTGATAGAATATGAAATTCAAGCTTTTCATTGTCTTAAATCGACGATGAGCAAAAAATATAAATGATATTCAAAGATTGTCCTCTTCAATTCAGAAGTGGTTTCAATTGTTGTTGTTTTGCATTTTTCGTGAGAGGGAGGGAGTGAGAGTGAGAGAGAGTGAAAGACATAGAGTTCCAAGAATTGAGAGAGAAAAAGAGAAAGAGAGAGAGAGGGGAGAGAGCGAGAGGGAGAGAGAGAGTGAGAGTGAGAGAGAATGAAAGACAGAGAGAGAGTGAGGGAGAGAGAGAGAGAGAGCGAGAGAGAGTGAAAGACAGAGAGATCCAAGAATTGAGAGAGAGAGAGACAGAGAGAGAGAGAGAACGAGAGAGAGAGAGAGAGGGGGGGGGGAGTGAAAGACAAATAGTTCAAATAATTGAGAGAGAGAGACAGAAAGAGAGAGAGGGGGAGAGAGAGTGGGAGAGAGAAAGAGAGAGAGAGAAAGAGAGAGAGAGAAAGAGAGAGAAACAGATAGAGAGCGAGGGAGAGAGAGAGAGGGAGTGAGAGAGAGTGAAAGACAGAGAGATCCAAGAATTGAGAGAGAGAGAGAAAGAGAGAGAGAGAGAGAGGGATAAAGACAGAGAGATCCAATAATTGAGAGAGACAGAGCGAGAGGCAGAGTGAGAGAGAGAGGGAGAGAAAGAGAGACGGGGGGATGGAGGGAGGGAGAGAGAAAGAGAGAGAGAGAGAGAAAGAGAGAGAGACACAAAGAGAGACACAGAGAGAGAGTGGGGGAGAGAGAGGGAGTGAGAGTGAGAGTGAAAGACAGAGAGATCCAAGAATTGAGAGAGAGAGAGAAAGAGAGAGAGAGACAGAGAGATCCAAGAAATAAGAGAGAGACAGAGCGAGAGGCAGAGAGAGAGAGAAAGAGGGAGAGAAAGAGAGGGAGGGAGGGAGAGAGAGAGAGAGAGAGAGTGAGAGAGAGAGAAGTCACATGTACAAGGTTCATGTACACAGCTAGACCTTTTGATTGGTTTATGGCTCTGACATCAATACACTCCCTAATAGAGGGCTCTGATGATGTCAGGGAAGGTTTCCATTGGGCTGCTGATTCCAATAGTTGTCGTTTTTCTTTCTATCTGCTCTCGGTACATGCAACCCTGACATTCTTTGGGGTCTCAGAGAAGAGTTTGAGTTCCTATTGGTGCATCTAGAAATTCATGAAGAATCAGAGGAATGGGATCAGGAGTGGTCAGTGGCCCTCCTGTTCTGCGAAGGATGGTTTGGTGAGTAAGATGTGATACTGCACGGCAGCGGATGGGCCGGCTGAGCAACTCATGACACTCCTTATGATGATTTTACTGGATTCTACCTCGCCACCGCCCTAATGAGAATGGGATGGTGTGAGAATTCTGTTCAGCGCTGAGGGGTAGGGGGCAGTTACCCACCTAGGTCCAGCGCTGAGGAGGATGTCACAGAGTCCTTTCAGTAGCTAGGCCCCCTATGGCCAGAGACATCTCTGGGATGGTGCGAGTCTGGACATACAGGCCCATACAAAGGCAGTACTAGGTAGAAGTGTGAGGTCACACATATTGTTCCCCATTGACTATGGTTTGAAGTGTTATGACTTAAAGTCCAATACGCTACAGCTAGGTTTCCTTCTAGTTTCTTTACAAGTTGTCTTTGTTTAAGTTACATCTTGTAAGTTCCAATGGAGCAGGACCCACTGGTGCCCACCACCCAGGCTACTTCCTTCCAACTAACAGCCCTGCCTGCCACCAAGGAGTGGGCATACAACAAAGGAAATCACCATCTATCTCTCATCTCCATTTGTATCAAATTACTATTTATTTCATCCACATGTGTGTAGTGCATGGGCCCAATTAACAATGTAAAGAAAATCTCATATCTAGGACACGTGTGGATGTCAATCTCTGCACAGTGACACACGTGTATAACACATGAATACAATATAGTGAATGCAAATGTTTAAGGAACCATACAATTCCTCTGTAAATCACCACTCTGTGTTATACCTTAAAGAATAAAAACATTTTAAAACACGTCTCCTTTTCAAATGTCTTTATTCGAACCATTTGACCCCCAACATGTATCAGTTCCTGACCCTTAGACCCTTCTTCAGGTGGACCAATTTAAAAACTGGGAGTGGGCATGATTCTGCTCAAGAAGGCATTCCACACCACTCATGCCATCTGCCCCACCGGGGGCATCCTGACCTCCGTCTGCTTATGCTGGAATGCTAGCCCTGCTCTTCAGTGCCTGCCTTTCCTTTCAATATGGAAACTACATGTGCTAATTCCATTTTCCCATTCTGGCATTGCCATTCTTAGATCTAAAAATGCCCCTATCCCATGGTCACGTCAAAACCTTGCAGTGGGCTAGCGAATGGGATTGCTCACAGCAATGGCGCTGACCAGCCGTTCAAAGGTCCAGTGGGAAGTCTGGTTTCAGCACTGACACACAGTGACCTTTCCAATTCCTTGGCCAGCAGAGGGGTGCCACAGTAGAATGCATCCACAGCAATCTTAAAAATCATAATTTAGGATCCGCCTGGAAAATTTGAAAGAAAGGCTTTACATATTTGTAAGATGTATGGCTAATTTCGGAGGTTTCTGCATCTTAAATGGAGTGACCTCATTAATAAAATGAAATGGATAGCGTCCCCGCTTTAAAACATCAATCACACAATGTTCTCTGAACTGCAGCTTCCATTAATAAAGCACACAGTCCTCAGTGTATTTATAGAAATATATGCAAAGCAGCTCTCTCAGTGGTTAGCATGTTCTCCAAAATCAAGGGGAAAGCTGTTTAAAACTCTCTCTCAACCTTTCACTTCCCCCTCTCCCCCTACTGTATTTCTCTCTGTACTCTCTTAATCTTTCGGTGCGCCCCTGTCAGTCTTACTCTGTGTGTGCCTCTATCACACTCTGTACTGGCAAGACTCACATTGTCAAGCATGCGCTCTCTGTTGTGTGTCTCTATCGGAGTGTTCTGGTCTGCTCTCACTGTGTCTGTCCGTGTAGTCTCTTCCTTGCTCTTTTTCTGTGTTACTGCAGTCGGGACCCCTGTATCTCCTTCCAGCTCTTTCTCTGTTAGTGTTGCCTTGTTTGATCTCCTCCCTCTCTCTCTGTGCCAACGAAAGTTGCATGTGCGCTCTGTCACTAGGGTCTAGTTTTCATTCTCTCGGGTCCCTGCCTCTAGACCACTATGTCTGTTTGGCCTTCTCTCTCTATCCCTCTATCACGCTCTCCCTTTGTGTGCCTCACACCTTTTCTTCTATATTTCCTCCTTCCTGTATGTCTCTTTGACTCTTTCTTGCTCTCCACTCTCTCTACCTCAGCATCTCTTACTTATTTCCCCTTCTCTCCCCCTCGCATTCCTCTCTCTCTACCTCTCTGTGTGCCTTGCTCGTGCCCTCTCACCCTCTAACTCCCTCACCCTCTGTCCATACATCGATAGCCTTGCTGAGTTGCCCCTCTCCCTAACCTACCTGTCTGACTCTCCCTCGCTTTGTTTGTAATTCCATCTTTCGGGATACGTTTTTTTAAGGTACATCCGCTGAACAGTCATCATGTGTGGTGTGGGATGCAAGGTCAGGAGGTAGAGATTCGAAAGGGGTAGATGAAAGGTGACCAGATTATTCAAACGAAAAACAGGGAGGGGCCACACGCATACGTGTGTGGGTCTAATTTGACAGTGGCTGTTAAGGTCAAAGTAGGTCTCCACTTAGTGGTGTGGAAGGGGGCAGGTCAGACATAGGGTGTCCTCCAGGTTGTAATGTCATTAGACTGTCAGGAACAACATCATGTGCAGTGTTTCTCGAGGTGTTATGAATTTGAAAACGTATTTGCCCAATAGCGAGTCAAGCCATTGCTGTGTTATTTTATTGAATTACATTTTAATGCTGGTGGGATGTGGGGGGAGACAGTGGTCTCTGCATATCCCCCTCACCTTGTCCTCTCCATTTACTCTTCACCTCACAGATCGCCTGCTCCGTGCTTGCTGGAGCCCTCACAGCCATTGCTGGCCGCAGGACCACCAGAGAAAGAAGAAGGCCAGGGGACGAGGTTTCTCCATGGATGGTTGGTCGTGGTACATCAATCAGCATGCGCGGTCACAGGGACTTGGCAGGTGGGTCGCCTGCACTGCTGGTCGCCTTGGAATGGACCGTTCTGACCCCTCTGTGGGCTACAGGAGCCATTCTCTGCACTAACTCCTCTTCCAGGCAGCAGCAGGACTAATGCAGGAGGAGGCAGCGGCGACACAGGCCTCCCGAGGCGTGCATGTCCTCAGTGTGGGTGTATTTGGAGACATACCTTTCTTATTATCAGTGTTCGTGCACGCTGTCCGAATGCACTGGTGCATCGGCACTCCTATTGAACCAGTGGTCGGCAGGGACAATTGAGCAATGCTCACAGAAGAAACAGGGCATTGGGCGCCCCCCTGACCAAGAAGGAAGCAGATATGCAGAGGCAGAGTCGTGAGCATGCAAGGAAACAGGCTTTGTTTTGCAAGTGATTAAATGTATTTTTATTTGTATTTGCATTTGGCCAAATAATATCTCAACCTTTTGCAAAACATATCAATTCCAAACATATTAAGAGAAAATAAAATAATACAAAATAAGCAAACAGATAAACACATGAAATTACCACTTGTCTGGTTATTTACTTACAGCCATGAGATTGCATACAGCCAACGTGTGAGCTCCTGATACAAGTTTAGGAATTTTATAAAAACCCACACAGCGATTACTACCGAGGTAGGGGGACCCCTCAACAGTCTGTCCCGCAGGTTTTCTACATTAATCCAAACCAATCTACAGAAAAGCTTCCCAAAATACTGTGGACGGAGGTTGATCAGAAACTCTCATTTCGGCAGCAGGTGCTGCATCGTTTCTTCCACGAGGGGGGTACCGACTAAGGGGGTAATTCATAGAATTTGGCGCACAAGTGGCGCACGAGGCTGGCACACAGAGTGCGCATGCAGCAGTCTGTGACAGCCGCGTGCGCCAAAACCCATTTAGGCGCACTGTGTATTCATGGATTTATACATCCATAAGCAGCCATGGCGCAGAGTGGCGCAGTGACCCTGCAGCAGCTCCAAGTACGCCCCCAACCCCGCCCCGTGCACCAAAAACATCACACAAATCCAGTACATGGCACAAAGGCCAGTGGACCAGCATACAGCCCCCCAACCACGAAAGCGCGTGTAAAACTCCCTGTGCACCCCTCGGAATACACGTACCCCGCTCGCACCAGCGAAAATGCGTGGAAAACTCCCTGCGTACCCCTCGGAATACACGTACGCCGCTCGCGTCAGGCCAATAGCATGTAAAACTCCACACGGACCCCTCAGAGTACCTGTACCCCGCTTGCGCCAGGCCAATAGCATTTAAAACTTCACACACACCCCTCAGAATACACGTACCCTTCTCGCGCCAGGCCAATAGTGTGTAAAATCTCACACGCACCCATCAGAATACAAGTACCCTGCTTGCGCCAGGTCGATAGCATGTAAAACTCCACACGCACCCCTCAGAATATACATACCCCCTCGTGCCAGAGAAAACATGTGGAAAAAGTCCTCCCTGTGGAGTGGCCTGCCTGCGGGCCATGCCCAGGAGTGAAGGCCTGCCTGCAGAGCATGGCCAGGGGTGATGGGCTGCCTACGGGCTATGGACTGGGGTGATGGGCTGGCTGCAGGGCAAGGCCAGGGATGATGGCCTCTATTAATTCAAAAGGCATCCCGGTAGTTAGTGGTCCACTGCAATCGTGGATCCCAACAAACTACTCTGGCTATACCCGGGAGGGGAAACCGTGAATACAGTAAAAGGCCAATGGCCAGGAGACTCTAAAAAATCAACCATATGGATAGGGGCTCTTAAGATGTCATCCGAAAAAAGATAAATAAAACAACTTCCTCTTAATTAAGAGGAGCCAATACTTCAATATAAAAAGCATCAGGGTCGACAGGTGCTATAGTTAAATAGCATTAATTCCGCTAAGGGAGGCAGAAAGCTCTGTCTAGTCCGTTTTAATGTGGGCCTTAGATGTGAGTTAGTGAATAACACCCCGAGAAAGTGAGGGTCCGTAGGAGTGATACCATGATCGTGTGGGGCCACTGGGGCCTTTCTCCGCATTTCCTCTTACTTATGAAGAGTGGCCACAGACTGACCCTCTCGAGTGGAGAGAGTTGAAGACCCCCTCCAAGCTCCTTCTGCCACAACTACACGTATTAGTCCACATATGGATCGCCAAACAGGTGAGCACCACTGTATTAACACTTTCTTACTAGTGGTTGCGACTTCCTAGAATTCTCAAACACCGTTTTTTTTAAGCTCTCTCGAAAAACACTGATCTAGATTTTTCATGTATTTATTACAGTTTTTCAGCATTTGTCTAGCTGATTACAACTTGATTGACTTACGTTGTGAGCCCCCACGAGCACCACGAAAGGTAACTATAACCCATCGGATGGTTCTCTTTTTTTCCCCTTTAGCGGTTCTAGACAGATATATTTTAGCTATTACGTAGCTCCTTATCTGTCCCCTCTCTTTTTGTATCTACGGGTTGCACGTGTACACCAAATTGTTCTATCCATATAACAGTTGATGATTTTAAGTTGAATTTTTGTAATCTTGATAAACTCTCCTGATGAAAGTTATCTGAGTAAACCTTCCAAGAACAGAAACATGTCGAGACAATGTCCTGGATATGAACAGGATTAGAATAACCGATGTTATCAAATACTAACCACAAACTGAAGTACATTGTCATTTGTCTGTTGAATGTACTGTATATTTATGTGTTACCTAACCATTTGATGGAAATTGACAAAATCCTTGTTTTTTAGTTGTTGTTCTTAAATAGATATTATATATAGGAATCTATGTTTGTTATTATTAGTTGAGTGATTTAAAACCCTTTTATGTGTATAAAATTAAAGATTTAAACATTTTTTTACCTCTTGAAGTTGGTGGACAACATTTCTTCGAGCTCTGTCTCCAAATATATTCATGGGTGATAGCCTGCCTGTAGGGCATGGCTAGGGGTGATGGGCTGTCTGCGGGCTATGGAATGGGGTGATGGGCTGCCTGCACGTATTCCAGGGATGCGCGTGGAGTTTCACACTCGACAGGGCTGGCGCGAGTGGAGTAGGTGTATTCTGAGGGGTGCATGTGAAGTTTTACACGTGACAGGGCTGGCGCGAGAGGGGCACGTGTATTCTGAGGGGTGCGTGTGAAGTTTTACATGCTATTGGCCTGGCGCGAGCGGGTTATGTTTATTCCGGGCATGTGTGTGAAGTTTTACATGCTATTGGCCTGGCGCGAGCAGGGTACGTGTATTCCGGGGGTGTGTGTGAAGTTTTACATGCAATTGTCCTGGCGGGAGCGGGGTACGTGTATTCTGGGGGTGCGTGTGAAGTATTACATGTGATTTGGCAGTGTGTTCCCTCCCGGTGTGCCACTCCGCTCCTCAGGCAGCCAACACCACAGGGGACCACTGCACACCCATGGGCATGCCCCGCATGCAGCCCATCACCCCTGGTCATGCCCCGCAGGCAGCCCATCACCCCTGGGCATGCCCCACAGGCAGGCCTCATGGCACCATGCACTTGGGAGCTCCGACTCATATCCCCCACCACCCTCAGTGACGGGCACCTGCCAGCAGGCCCTGACTCATGTCCCCCACCAACCCCCAGTGACAGGCACCTGCCAGCAGGCCCCGACTCATGTCCCCCACCCACCTCCAGTGACAGGCACCTGCCAGCAGGCCCCGACTCATGTCCCCCACCCAACACATCATCACAATCCAGATCCATGGCCCTCATGGCCACCCAAATCCCACCGCACGGCACCCCAGTCCAAACACCCAACCAAGCATTCCATCCACTCCAAATTTAAATCCTCATGTCATGATAGATCCCAAATAACCAGTATGCGCATGAGTACAAGTCCATCAGACCCACACAATGGCAACACATTACGGAGAAAACCCACATTGTGACATGCACGAAACCAATGAGAGAAGACTAAACAAATGAAGTAAAAAATAAAAATGTATTATATACAAAAATAAATGAATGAAACAAAATTACACAAGAATAAAATGATAAATAAAAGGATGCCCGAAATCAAGGATAAATTATTAATGGGGAAATTATTGAAATGCAAAGAAAAATGCCTCCAAAGTGTCCGTCCATAACACCAAATCCAAAGTCAAAACAAAAACAAAACCTTTCCTCCATGGTAAAAAAGAAATATGTAAAATCAGGTCCATAACTAAATACAATGTAAAAATCAAGGGTCCATGTGCCCAACAATCCAAAGGAAACCTAAGAAAAAACCTACCTAATGAATAACTATTAACAAAAAGGCGGGGCATAGTCCATGCTCACCAAAGGAAAAAAAAATAAAGGAAACCTACAACTACATAACTATTTACAAAGGAGGCGGGCTTGTCCCACGGCTCACTGTTTGATGTTCCGGGCCAGGGCATCATTGAACTCCATGTCAATGTTCCGGAGGCGGGTCTGTTCCCTGGACTCAAGGTCTCGCAGGGATGCAGCCATGGAATCCCTCAACTCCCTGCGAGTTTCCTCGAGGCCCTTCGACCGCCTCAAAGCCCGGTGCACGGAGTTCTCCGCCCTGACCATCCTGAGCCGTGCCCTCTCCACCCGCCGCCTCTCCGCATCTATTTGCTGGGCCAACTGCTGCCACACGGAAGGCACTCCCAGACCGGGGTCCTCCTGCTCCTAGGCCGATGCCTGTCCCCGGGGTGTTGATGGCCCCGAGCCATGATGCCTCCCACACTGATCCTGCTGCTGCCTCCGACGCAACTGCCTCTGCCACCACAACGGCAACCGGGCTGATGGAATCCCCGGTGCCGTCGTGCACGTGCCCTGCCCTATGATGCTGGCACATCCTCCATCCGCTGGGGTCCAGTTGGTGGGGTGAACACCTATGCTGGACCTCCGACTCCCAACTGCGGCAGGGATGGGATCTCCACCTGGCTGGCTGCGTTTGTTGGGGCAGATCCACAGGGGGCCCTGGTGGCATCTGGGCCGGAAGACGGCAGGGAGAACGACTGGCTTATAGTGTGCACAGAGGAGGAGAGGGCCGCAAGACTGCCCGACACATGGAGGAAACCCCCGACCATGGCCCCTCCCAACTGGGTCACGTTGGCACACAGCTCTTCGTGATGACGTGCGTGGTCCCCCCAGGAAACACGCATGTCATCACAAATGACACGTGTGCGCAATGAGACACCAATCAGGACGGACTCCATCAGGTCACGGGTCCCCTCATCTGCAGGTAGAGGAGTGTCAGATGATGTGGACCTCCCCCTTACCTGCGGAAGGGCCTGGGATGGGGCATCCCCGCTGGTGCATGGTGATGAAGTCACAGTGTCAGGGACAGAGACATGCACAGGCACCTCCGCGGCGACCTGTTCTGCCTCCTGTCCCTGCCCCTGGACTGCACCACTTGCACCAGTGGTACCACCCCCACCAGGCCCCATTTGTGGCTCTGTAGCGGCCTCCTCCCCCTCTATACACACCACCAACTTGGATGGCTCCACACCATCTTCCGCCATAGCAAGCCCCTGTGGGGGCTCATCTGCCACTTCCGCTGCAGCCGTAGTGAGAAATGCGGCACCAGTCCCCTTGCTCCCGGATGATGGAATTTCCTGGGAGGGTGACTGGGCCTTCTGTCGCCGGCCGGTGGAGGCATCCTGCCCGCTTTCCTCCACAGCGCCGTCTCTGCCCTCTTATTCACTCGCCGCTGTGTAAAGGGAGACATTGAACACAAGCATCAGGGTACTGTACAATAGTCTCCTAGACAGAAAGCAATAGCACATGAGTGGCACTGTCAAACGTCACTTCCATCATGTCTCCCAACAACACATGGGTCAATGCAGGCAACACACATGCAGTAACCGGCATGGCACATGCAACAAAAATGTACATCCATGTCCACCACACCGTAGAAACATCCAATGGTGTGCTGAAACTCACATGCATCATGGGACATGCTGATCACATGCACACGCATCACCAGAGGGTCATGCATCTGGCCCTGTATGCCCACAGACACAGTGGATACAAGGATGAGTAGGCTGTATCAGTGATTCAACACATCGTCACAGACATGTGTCATGCATCCATGGTGCACACACTACTCTGACACACGGACATGTACATCATGCATGTGCATGAAAGCAGCACACATCTCTCACACCCCAAACATGTACAAGTACAGGCACAGACATGCATACATGTGTGCATTCTGCATGCTGCTCAGCATGATGCATTGTAACACATACACCATCCATGTGGGTCACGCCTGACTAGACTCACATGCAGCACCATCATTTCCCTGCACACACACATCCATACATGACCCATGTCAAACATACAGCCATGTAGCTAACTACCACCACACTGCAACATGCACTGTTTTAAACGTGAATGCATGGCCACTTACCGCTCGACTCCAGACAGGCCTGCATCCTGAGGATCTGGTGGTGAAGCACTGGGCGAATGTGCTCCAGGACCCTCATCTGCTGGGTGGTAAGATGGGCCTGGTGCCCCACTGCATCCGCTGCCTCCAAGAGACACCAGCCCTTCTTGAGGGCCCTGGATTTGTAGTCCTCCCAGCGCGTCCGGACATGTTTGATGTAGCGGGGTGCCACCCCCTCCACGTTGATGGCACCCACTCCTCCCAGATCCTCTTCTGTCCTTCATTGCTGGCGCGCGATGGTGTGAAGAGGGCATCATAATGCCCCAGAACTTGCTCCACCAGGATACCAACTTCCTTATCACTGAAGCTGGTAGACCAGTGGTCTCTGCTGGTGTTTGCTCCGACATGGCGACCCCTGAGGCAGATGTGGGTGGGCAACTGGGTCCTGGGGCTGGGCTGTGGAGCGATGGAACTTCAGTCGGGAGTCCTCTGTTCCAGCAGGGGTGGTCACAGCAACTGGACTCCTGAAGATGGCAGATGAGCAGGCACCAAATGACAGGGCACGGTGGCAGCAGGCAGTCAGGAAGGAGCAGTTGGCTCGTGGGAGGCTGCTCGGGGCTCTGGGGGCCAGTAATTCGGCTTTATGGGCAGGAGCATGGTCTTCCGTTTGTTGTTGTGTGTCCAGCTTGGTACGGTGTAATTTGGCACTTGAAAAAACTGCACGTCAGCATGTAATTCAAGGATGGGCCCTTATCGCTTAAGCGCATCTGTGATGTGACACGCGCGGGCATTCCCCTGGCACTGGTTGAAGGTCCCACGTGGGTTTCCATCGCTCTGTACATGCTTTACGTGGAAATCGGTGCGTGTGTTTTCCAGGCTTTGGGGTTCACACGCGATTACTTCACAGCGGGTGGGTGTTGGCTACACATTCTTCTTCTACACTCAAAGCAGACGGTGAGCCACACGTGCTATTTTTCCCACTGCGGGTGTCCCTGTTTGTCGCGTACCCCTTTTTTTCCAGTCATACTAGCCTGTGTGTTGATAACGTACGTATTTTTTGGGTTCCTGGCTGCCACAGCATACTGCATGTGTTTTTTTACACGCACGTGGGCTACAGGGGTCGCTTATCTCTTTTTCTTGCTTTTATGGGATGCCTGTGCGTTGCGTGACATGTAAATTCTCCTAGGGGGACACAGAATGGGACATTCATCTTGGCTATCTATACATGTTTGTTGTTTGCACACACTTTTGTAATGCGCAGGGACGCTACCGCCTGCCTTCGTGTGGAGGACGTGTTTAGGCTTGTGCGCGTCTTTTTCCGTGCAAAGGTTTCCCGTATTCAATTCCATGAATATGTGTTGTTTGCGTGCTTGTGGTTGTTCTGTGTATTCCCCTGCAGTACTTCCCCAGTTACGCCTTCTTTTTCACGCGTTTTTCCCCATTCCGCGCGTTACACCCCGTGTTCCGCCCCCTTTTTGGTGTGTGCGCTAACGTTTTGTGCTTTCGCTGTGGACGTCACGCACGGCATTTGGAATGTTGCAATGACGTGTGCACCCGTGTGCGCCACGCACGGATTTGACGCACATCTCGGGGAAAAAACGCGCAGGCCCTTCCATGAATCGCGTGCGCTTGCTTTTTCACGCTTCTGCCACCTTGTGCCATGATTTTCGGCGCACATTTGTTCGATGAATCGGCCCCTAAATCTACAAAATGTTTCTACAAATGATTTAATTGTATGGACATTGTGAACGGGCTGTTTTTAGAATATTGCAGTACTCTGTTGTTGTCATTACTTCCTTCTGTTTTCGGAAATAATTAAAGCATGGGGCAGAATACATTCAAGCCCACTCAGGCCTCCTGCTGTTTATTTATTGTTTTGCATGCATAGGAGCGCACCAACCCCTAGGGCGTCTAGGCGCTAGATACAGACAGGTAACAAACGGTGAGGAATGTTAATACACGGGTGAGTTTTTAGTTGTTTCCAGAACACATTATAAACGGCTCTTCCCTCAGGGAAGGCGGAAGTGAGTTCCAGAGTGTGGCAGCAGATACAAGAATGGATGCATTGTGAGACCCGAGGGTTGCTGGTCAATGTCTGGGTCATCACTCAAATATAAGAGAGTAGAACAGTGCCCTTCAGCTAATAAGACACACAAGGCAGAGCGCCACCTAGTAGCCATCGCTGAAAGTTCACCTCCAGAGCAGAGTTGCACAGCAATGGATCGTGGGTTTGCAAATTAGCTGAGATTGTGGCTTTTAGTTCCAATGCAGGGCATTGCCATTGTCTCAGGGGGATATGTTATTTTAGGCATGGCTTTATCGACCCTACACTTACAGCCATCAACCTCCTATGTGTTTCACCCTAATTCAGGACCATCAGTAGGGCCCGGGCTGTCATCTTTGTGATTGGAGAATTGGAGCATGTCTACCGAACAGCACTAACTCTATGGCCTCTTTAAAAACACAAAACCCCTTCCTATTAGCTGAAATGATTTATTTTTATTCTCACATAACAAATTAAAGTTGTACTTTCTTTATTTTTATCCACCATATATAATGATTATTATTATTATTATTATTATTATTATTATTATTATTATTATTATTATTATTATTATTATTATTTATAATCCTGCCCCAACCCACTAAGCACAAGAAACTGGACCAGCCTAACGACTCCTAATGAGGGCGAAATGCAAATGGGGTTTGGCTGTTGCATCCTTGACTGCCGCCAGTCTTGAGTTGATGATAAAATATCCCTGCCTTATAAGACAATGGTGATTATACGCATGGAACAAATAAATACAGACACTTTTCAGCTAATACTCTGCTTGAAGACTAGGAAAATGACAACCCTGCTGCAAAACACTTTGGAAGTCACATGCTTAGGATAAACATGCCCTTTCTTTAAACCCATCTTTTGCATTAATCATAGTAATTTTAATTCCATGTTTACCTCCTCCCCAAGCACTATGCAGCAATCTTAATGATGTCCACACAAGCAGGCAGAAGATGGTCCAAACAGTTAAATGGCCTGCCCTACTTGGTGGTCTGTTTTAGATGAAGACCCTCCGGTTTCCAATTTGCTACTTTTCAAATCCATTTGTTTCTGAGTCCTTCATTTTGTTCTCGCACTTGACATGCAGAAGGCTGGCAGAATCACCTGCCTTTTTATTGAATATTGACATTATTTTATGTCATTGAATTAGAATTAATTTCCTACCAAAAGTATAGACCTGGAATCAGTCTTAAAGATTGACTGCTATATCTTCAGGCATAGAATTGATTTATTTTCATTTGTTACACGCCCAGACCCTGTGGTATCACGGCGTGGTTACAGACATCTTAGTAATTGGTCATACAAGAGAGAGACATGCAGAATGTAACAGTAGGCAGGTCATACAGGTTCAGAATTGTACCATTACACACCCAACCTGCTCACCGCTACACCTCATCCTGGCCTCGTTACTCACACAGCAACGTCGAGTCCTAGCAGACCTGATGACTTGGTAACTTCCATGTAGAGGAGCAGGTGGACAGGTCATCCCTAGCTCTGGCCCCTCACCTCCATCATAATGGAATAGGAGGAGAAGAGCCCTATGTGGGGCACCAGGTATTGTCTAAAAACCACATGTTGAGTGTATGAGAGACGTAATGCACTCAGACAACCTTATCGAATGTGCCCGATACTAAACGGGTGGAAGGATGTCTTCACAAACTATTGGACATCGAAGGAGCTGTAAGTGAATTCGGTCAAGAGCAGGTTGATGTCATGAAAGAAAGACACAAAGACGTACCAACACGCTATGCAAACACCTAAAGGATAATGATGTAACTGGAGCGATAAGAGAAACATGTAATTGAAGATGAAGAAATCATATGCACTAAAGATATAAGTTATGAGAGATGCCATGAATGTACATACATCAAAACGCAAGGTAGCTGAGACACATAGAAACGTGCTGCAGAAGAAAACATAACGTGGCTAAGGCAGCCATGATGGAAGGATAATGGCCGGTACTCAGACCAGGGGTGCAAGGTCAGGAGATGATAGAAAACAGTTTCATGTGAGGAATAAAGAGGAGTCTATTGTCCTGGGATCAAGGATGCTGCTTCAAAGAATACTTGCAAGGCACAAGGGAGTCAAAAGCATAGCCCACGTATGTAAGACATGTTTCTCTTAGATTAAGCAAAGAAGAAAACATCTGCAAGTGCCAAGTATTGGTCAATCAAAGCTGTGAAAGGTCTATGCAAAGTAGAGTGAGCAAGTCTCCAGAGGCCAAGAGGAGTAAAGATTCCCAGCTTAATTAAATCAAAAGCAGTAAATGCAATGCCGAAATGGACAAAATCGTCGTCTCCTCACATGTGACTCAGAAGTCAAAAACAAGGGCTATTCGTTAAGCTCCGGTCGAAGATAATGGTGTACCTACACTCCCCTGAAAGTCCCAGAGCAGAGAACAGGCAACAAGGTCAACTATAAAGAAGAAGGACCTGGCGGATGAAGATGATGGACTAATTTGACAAATGGGTAGTACGCTGACATTGCTCTCTTACCCGAGTTTAATTTTGCTTACGTGCTGCTAACAAGCTTAGAAGAGAATGGCAACTAATTAGAGGGTCTATGTATGAACATGCTATACAATGTTGCACAGGCCAACCCGCTCCTGTTATTCTGCTGTAGTCTGTATTATATGTATTTAGAGGTGGCTCAAGGCGTACCCAGTAGATACGGGGCATCCGGCGATATTGCTAATACTTACATGATATATAGGCACATATATTCCCATAACCAATCCCTCCATTCAATAGCTTTTACAGTTTGCCACGTAGAATGATGTCATAGCTGATGTACATTGAGGTATAAAGCAAGTGTGTAATCAGAATTGAGGTGTGAGTGCGTGGACTACAGTTTGTTGTTAGCCAGATTGCCCTACTTTATTTTCAGCTGAGAATAAAGTAGTACTTGAACATATCCTTTCAGTCTGTCGGGTTATTTTCATCTGAGATCATTATTGGTAATTCCATCCAGCACATGAGATGCTTCAAGGTGCTAGAGCACATCTACAACATGCCACATACATTCTAATAATTAGCAGGTGAGGAGCCTCAGATCTGTTTGGATTACAATTTGTTCCTGCCCCCATTCTATCAGGCGTTGTGCATACGCATGGCACGGAGACAGCCTCAATATGGTTCTGGGGCAATGGCCTGGGCATCGCTGCTTATTATGCTGAAGTTCTGAGCTCTACAGAGCAGTACTTAGCATTCAAAGGATGATCCATACTGGCTTAAACACCATTGGCCATTCCTAATCGGTTCCAGCCATGAATGTCCCACAGGACACGTATAGCAAGTTAGGCGCATACACCACAGGATAGCTCCTCATCACTCGAGGAACCCTACACAGATTCCCTTTTTTGCCATTTTAGTACATTTTTACCTGCCCCTCCCCCCTTTTTCTCTACGTACTACAAGAAAATACTGGTGCTATTTTAATTGAAAGTTAATACAAGAAAGCATTGAAATACAACACAGTGTCAAAGAATAAAGCATTTTCTGAGGAGGATAGCTCAGGGGCAATGCGCTCGTCTTGGATGCAAGACGACTTGGAGCAACACAGGTTCGATCCCCAGGTCCGTGTTTAGAAACCTCTGGGCATTAAGCACATTATAAATAACCAATTACATTACATTATATTTAATAGTGAAAACAAAAAAGACAGCCTACCCTGCTAACGATATACGCAAGCAGCAAAATGTTTAAAAAAAACTATTAAGATTTGACCAAATGTTGATTACCAAAGGCAAGATTGCAGTAGTTTCCTCAACAAGAACATATCTGAAATCAGTGAAAGGGGAACAGGAAATGTGTTCCAGCAGGAAGACACACTCCCAGAAAAAGAACGAGAAGGAGTGGAGGAGTTACGGAAATCAGGAGTTAGTCATGGCTCCTCAAGCCAGGTGAGTCACCCACGTTCTGAATCTTAGCATAACTTCCACGTTTCCCAGTTCCATGTGTGACACCTCGAGCCAGTCCTGTTCTTTTTCCCTCTGCACGCTGGGACTTCTAGTCCCATCCCTACAAGGGGAACATGAAACTACCAGTTCCAGCATGCAACTGAGATAATCAGAAAAAAACAGGACTGGCTCGAGGTGTCATGAATCGACCTGGGAAATTTGGCAGCAATGTTTTAGGGGCCTGTAAGAGGGCAGTCGACAACACTGCCTTAGGGGCCTTTAAGAGGGCAGTCGGCAACACTGCCTTAGGGGCCTGAAAGAGGTCAGGCAGCAATCTCTTAGTGACCTGTAAGAGGGCAAACGGCATTGTACCCAAGAGAAAGGCTCCTGAAGAAAACACTGGCATCCAAAGGACAGCTAGGGTACCAGTAGGGGACTGAAAGAGGTCAGGCAGCAATGTCTTAGGGGCCTGTAAGGGGGCAGACGGCAACTCTGCCTTAGGGGCCTGTAAGAGGGCAGACAACAGCAATGCCTTAGGGGACTGAAAGATGTCAGGCAGCAATGTTTTAGGCGACTGAAAGCGGTCAGGCAGCAATGTTTTAGGGGCCTGTAAGAGGGCAGTCGGCAACACTGCCTTAGGGGCCTGTAAGAAGGCCGATGGCAACACTGCCTTAGGGGCCTGAAAGAGGTCAGGAAGCAATGTCTTAGAGGCCTGTAAGAGGGCAAACAACATTGTTCACGAGAGAAAGGCTCCTGAAGAAAACACTGGCATCCAAAGGACAGGTAGATGTCTCAAGACAGGCGTAATATGCTTTAGGTTACCAGTTCCTGTAAGAAGCCTGGCCCCACCGTGAAGCACAGCCCCTAGTCGATCCAAGGTGGCTGTAGAATGATCTTATTGAACCGAATTGCCACAGCTGAGACTCGAAAAAACAAACGAATGACAGTCGGAGAGCAGCATAAACAATGCACTCTCTTCAAGGGATTACAAGTCAACGTTCAGATTTAACAAGATGTGAGATGTCAGCCTGAAAATGAAAGTCTAATCACAAGTGAAACCCAAAGATTTTACTGCGGAAGAGAGATGAAAAGGGGAAGTATCTGGCAAAAAAAACTCATCAAGCCAAGAAGTAAGAGGATGAGAGGGAGAGCAATACAAATATACACAGAATTATGTTTTTGGATGACGGTGTTGAGTTTGAGGAAAAGGGAGCCCACCTGTAGTTAATTGGCAGCAATGAAACAGATCTAAGAACAAGCATAAAGACACTGCTCTTGCCCAGAGCCAGCCCGAAGCATGGGCAGTCTGTGCGGTCGCCCAGGTCCTTGCACTCTTTGGGCCCCCTGTGCTACCTCCTTCCATGAGTATAATAAGTAATGAGGCTGGGCTGCTTCCAGCCCTTGGATCAGAACGTGAACCTCTGATCAGAAGACTCACTGTCACCACTGAGAACGCTTTTGATCACTACCCGTGGACCATCACGGCGAAGACCCTGTGAAAATAAAATATCAGAGATCATGAAGACATCCATCCCACGACTACACACTCAACCCAAGAGGATGGAATAATGAGGCTCAAGTCTCGATATCCAGTAATCACCGCTGATGCACACAACCTGTCGACAAGAAGAAGAAAGAAGTCCAGAGCTGCTTCCAGCCACAGGGCTTTTCTTTGTGCTTGTTTTAGCGAGGCTGTGCTGTCAGCTCCCAACCCCCTTGTGACGCGCGCCTAGAAACAAATACCTCCCAGTCACCTCCCCAGTAGCCCATCAGACCTGGTGCTTACCATTATCACACTCTTTGTTTAAAGCAATGGTCCATTTAAGAACCTTTGTTTTGGACAAGAAGTTGAAAAGGGGAATTTTATTCTGAAATAACATACAGAAAAACGAGTTGCCACTCAAATGTGTCTTCTTTGAAGACAATTAAAATAGGTTGATCAACAAGAGTTGTGCGCTCCATAGTATTCCTATGTCTGCATTTGCTGTGTTAAATGCATATTTTTTTGGGAGGAGAATGTCACATTTCACTTGCATAGTATAAAGCATGTATTTGTCAATTGAGGCATACGGCTACCATTTCACTGCCTCTTTTGTTATGATTAAGTCTTGAAAGACAGCCTGCAAGGCAATTGTTATAATTTTGTGGAATTGCATTCTGGTATGTGTAGTCTTGAAGATGGGGTGAAAAATAATGCAACACTTGTACTCTTTTTGTTTAACATATTTCTATAAGGATTTCTATATTGCTGGAGTACTTTAACACAGAGTATTTTTGAAAGCCATATGTCTTGGTGAGTAGGGAAAGGATCAGTGGACCAATGTGTTCTGATCATCATGGTCCAGGGCACTCAGCCCAACCTCCTCCTCCTGGATAGCCGTCTCCCAGGTCTTATCAACTTCCTCCCTTCTCCGGCTACCCTATCTACAACCTCTCTGACCCCTCAGCCACCTTCCTCCTCTACCTCTGTGGCTCCTCTGACACTCCCTTCCACCTCTGCTGTCTCCTCTGTGGATCTCCCCTCTGCCTCCTCCCTGGGCCCTTTGTACCCTAGCACTACCTATACCACCTCTCTGACTCCTCTGCCACCTTCCTCTTCCACCGCTCTGGCTCCTCTGCCATTCACCTTCTCCAACTCTGCCTCCTCTCTGGTGCCCTCCTTTTCCTCCTCCCTGGGCCATCTCCCCCCTTCTTCTATCTCTGCCCTCTCTCGGGTCCCACTGCCTCTTCCACTGGGTTTACCTCTCTCATGTACCCCACCCAGGAAGTCTTTCAAAAGTGACAAGCTGGTCAATGTAGCTACTATCAAAACTCGCTCTGCTCTCAAACACTCCTCTGACATCTGCCTCTCTGAACCCTCTCTGAACCCTGGACCAATCAGCCCAGAGGTGGAGTGGCCCTGAGCTTTCCCGAGTGGGTCCCTGCCTCTATCATTCCCACCCATACTTACTCCTCCTTTGAATGCCTGGTCTGCAGGCCCTCTATCTCTCCTGGCCTCTCTCTGACTCTGACCACTATGTACAGACCACCTTGCCAGGTCACCCTTTTCCTCTATAAAGGGGCTGCTCTCTACTCGCCTCTACCTCTAAGCTTCTCTTCCTCTGGGATTTCAACTGCCACTTGGACGCCTCTGAGCACTCTAGGCCGTTCTGCAACCTTTGCAACTCTCTCTCCCTCTCTATTCTTCCCTCTGGTCAGACACACTCAGACGGACACCATTTGGATGTTCTCATCTCCTCAGACATCCCCCTCTCTAACCCTCTCAGTACTCCACTGTTTTGGACTGACCTATTTCTGCTTTCCTCTCACCTTAAACTTTCTGTCCCCTGGCAAAACCTACCCCAGAACTGTGTAGAACTGTGTGAAAAGTCTGATGATATTCTCCCACCTACTCCATCGGCAACTTCCATTTATGTGGCCAGGGAAGGGCCATCACTTTTCAATCCCAACCCTGGGGATGGACAAGCGAGGGAGGATCACCTGAGTGGAGGATCAGTGGAGGATAATTCTCAAGGACGAGACATGGTATTCCTCCAATTCCAGTAATATCACAAGCCACTCTCCATTAACCTTTTTTTGGGATATTTACAATCATACCCCTTCGATCCATCCCTATTTCCAACAAATGCTGAGATGAGGACGAGGCAACTAAGAGCAGTAAAAACTACCCATAGAAACAACATGGGGAAAGTAAGGGAAACCGACAATAGAAAGAAATTAAAATGTCCCACTGAATGAATCAGGCAGAGTCAGGCATTTACTAATTATAACTCACGCCTGACTACACTTGACTGTTTCGCAACTATAAAAGGCGTGGTGTTTTTCAAGCGAGTGAGCAAACTGGGAATGCTGTCTGGACCAGAGGAGCCATGGTGCAGAGACTGACAGGAGTTGAGGTCTGGAAGAGAACGGTCTGCCGATACGCTGGTTGTATTTCTGAGATGTTGCAGGGTGGCAAGGGAGCTGTGTCTCCAAGAAGCCAGAGTGATGCTGCCTGTATCCTGCTGGTGGCATCCAGGAAAGTGCTTGTTTCCTTGCGACCTGTGCCGGCTCCAACTATGTCTGAGGGGCAGGTGGTGAGACCCTAATCTCAACCCTGTGTATCCTGAAGGGCCCGCTGGTCAACATTATGATGCCGGTGGGTTTCGTGAAAGCAGGGAGAAAGAAGCTCAGGAGCATGCGTCTGACTGTAGCGGAGTGGGAGAAAGGGACAGAATATAAAGTGTCAAGGAGAGCAAAAAGCAAGCGACAGAAAGTAAAAGTGTTTTGAAGCTGAGATTGGAAAAGAGTGTGAAAGACATGAAAGTGAAAATGAAACGCAGAACGTGTATTAAGAAGCGCTTAGAGAGCGGAAAGAAAGGGAAAGGTGCAAATGAGCACCAGGAGGACAGAAAGGTGTGGGAAAGGGGTGCAAGTAACTCGCAACAAAAAAGAGGGTAAAAGTGAGCACCGAAAAGACAAGAGAAGCATTCAAGAGGCACAGGAAGGAATGTGAAACTGCCAAGGGCACGGAAAAGGTGAAAGCAAGTGAGAGGAAGTGCAAGTGTGTGTGAGAAAGCAAGAAGGGTACAAGTGTGTACAAGAAAGTAAAGGAAGGTACAAGCAGTGCCTTAAGTGGCACTACAAATCGAGCCGGGGCCCATCGAGGGGGCGTGGCCTAACATCGGGGTCTTGATGGGCCGTTAGGCCACGCCCCTTTGACGAGTCCCGGCTCAATGGGCTACTGGCACCCCTGCCAGGCAGCCTTTTGTAGAGATTAGCACCCTCTCCCCTATGGGGGAGAGGGTGCTGATCTCGGCATTTATTTTGTATAGGCTTGCCTGGCAGGGGACAGCGCCTCGCCTATTCACCCTTAATGGTGTTGCTGCCCCTCGCCAGCTGGGGAGGGGCAGCGTCACCATTAAGGCTGACAGGGTGAGGCCACTGGAAGCAGAGGCCTTTTTCCTAAAGACTGAAACTCCCGCGAATCCGCGGGAGCTTCAGTATTTAGAAAGCAAGGCCTCTGCTTCCAGCGGCCTCACGTTTCTCCATAATGGTGGCGCCGGCCCACGTGCATCCCTTGATTAAAGGGATGCCTCGCAGGTGCGGCGCCACCATTATGGCTGAAAGGCATTTTTTTCTGAAGCCTGAAGCTCTCGCACACGAGCGAGAGCTTCAGGCTGTAGAAAAAAATGCCTTTTCGTGTAGTGGCCGGGGCTGCCCGGGGAGATTAGTGGGCCCCGGCAGGGCCCCGCCTCAAAACGAAATTTCGGAGCCTGCCGGGGCCCAGCCCCGGCAGGCCCCGGCCCACTTAAAGCCCTGGGTACAAGTGTGCAGAAGAAAGAAAGAAAAAGACACAAAGGAGACTAAGAAGGGGTGGAGGAAGCACCTGAAGTTGAAAGGCTAAGACGGAATAAAACTGGGGTTACAGATTGAGTGGTCATGGCTAGGAGAAAAGAACAAGTTGGTTTCAAAGGTCTCTGATTGTGTCCCACAAATGAATTTTGCATGAAAGAACTAAGCACAAACTAACATGTTCAACGTGTATTTGAAACCAAAAAGGCCCCTAATCCTGGGGAAGGGAAGCCTGAGAGGCCTAA
Source organism: Ambystoma mexicanum (assembly GCF_040938575.1). Taxonomy (NCBI): domain Eukaryota; kingdom Metazoa; phylum Chordata; class Amphibia; order Caudata; family Ambystomatidae; genus Ambystoma; species Ambystoma mexicanum. The sequence goes on from NC_090922.1 coordinate 1,513,934,399, forward strand.
TAAAGAAATCAAAGTGCATCCTGACAAAATTGAATTTGTGTTGGAAACTGAAAGGGTCCTGAGCTTGGGGAAGGTAACCCTGAGAAGCCTTTCCAAGTTGATGATGTATTGTTTTGTAGCGAAGGATTGGATCTTGTGGAAGGGAACCCTGAGGAGCTTCAAAAGGAAGTGTGTTATATTTTGTTTGTGGTGTTTGGAACTTGAACACGTTGTAACTTGGGGAGGGAAACATCAAGGAACTGAAATACATTGAAGGTATTTGAAAGTATTGCAAGGGCTTTGTGGAGAAGGTTTTATGAACGGCCCTGTTTTGATTTAACTCATTGACCAACCTGTACCTGGTGATAAGACAACCTGAAACCAATCTTGGTTACATATTTTCTGATCAACCACTATCTTTTACTTTTAAGAGACTTCCCAACACATTGTGTTAAAGAGTGAGGGCAAGCATAGGTTTAGACACAAACTGATTTTTACTTTGGACTTCAATGGCCCTTAGAAACATCAGTTAAGGAAACCATTCCTTTAGTGTTCCTGCCAATTAGGCAATCCACCAACCGAGGAACTTCAGTAAATAAAGATTGTGAAACAAACATCTTCGAGTCTGTGTCTCTCTTGATACCATGCCTGTCTCACAACTGTCTCCTTCCTTTGTGGTCATTTGACCTATGAAGCAGATGTCATTTGCCACTTTTGCCCCTACTTTCCCTCCTCCTCCTACCCCTGCAGCTCACTCCCACTATGACTCAGCCCTCTTCAACTTCATCTCTCTATCTCAAATGCTCTCGATATCCTTGCCCCTGTCATGAGGATCCATCTGAAGCCTGCCTTGACATGCAATTCTTGGTATGACTCCAACTTGGCCACTCTGAAATGAAAGTGCAGATGTTTTGGACACATCCTCTAACAAACTGGCCTTCCGCCTGGTCCAAAGTCAATGCAGACTCTCTGTCTTCTCCAAGAAGAGGGTCCACATTCAAGCCGGTGTCTCTGTGGCCTCCTACAGCACAGACGAACTTTTTAAAAACTGCAAGGAGTTGGCCAATCCGATGGCAATCTAAACTTCTCCTGTTCTTTCTCTTGCGCTCTGTATGGCCCTGGCCTCTCATTTCACCAGTAAAATGTAGAACATCCTGCCCACGTTATCCTCCTTTCTCATCTCTCCCGCTCTAACTCTCTCAGGCCTCCCCGGGCCACCCTTCCCTCTCCTCTCCTTTTCTCCTCTCTCTCCTTCTCTCTCTCTCTTCTATAACCCCTGATGATGTTTCTAGACAAGTCCGTTCTATGAAAGTTTCACGCAAACAGGTGCTCCCCTGCTTCTCCAAAACCATTGAGGACAACATTGTCTACCACCCTCCAGCCTTGGCTAATTTCTGCAATTATTCCTTTGCCACTGGATCTTTCCCCTCTCTTCTCAAACACTCCCTTGTGCACCCCCTCCAAAAAAAGCCCCCTACTGATCCTTCCTGCCCGGCCAACTATCGCCTAATCTCTATAACTGCATTCCTGAGCAAACTCCTTGAGCAACTAGCCATCACTCAGCAGAACCTTTATACTGAATCTACTGGTTAGTTCCATGACCATCAGTCTGGATTCAGATCAGCCAGAGGCATGGAAAGTGCTCTCCTGATCTCCCGTGAAGATCTGGTCTTCCAACTCGACTCCAGCTTTCACTCTGTCCTCATCCACCTTGACCTCTCATCTGCCTTTGACACAGTCAATCATGCCACCCCGATCAATCATCTCAGTGTGAGCCTTGTCATGACTCTGTCATGGCTGACCTCCTTCCTCTTGGACCGACCCTCCCAGGTACAGCTTGGTTCCTTTCTTTCCACTTGTGTTCCTCAGGGCTATATCCTATCACCTTGGCTTTTTAATGTCTATATGGCCCCGCTCGCCTGCCTAATATATACTTTCTCCTCTAACTTGCAGTGTTATGTGGATGATACTCACTGTCCTTCATTCTACCCTTTGCCTCCTCTCCCTCCTTGCTCAGTCCTGACTTTCTATCAACTATTCAGGGATGTTGCACCTCTAACAACCTGTGCCTTAATGCCAGTAAGACAGGGATTATTCTTAGTGGGACCCCATGCACCCGCTTTTCCTCTCTGGCCACCCTCCTTGGCCCACTCCCCTCACGCTCCTGTGAGGCAAAAACCCTTGGCAGCATTTTCTCTCCTTCTCTCCAGACTTCATGGACCTTTCAAGAAGGCCCACTTCCAGCTGCACCTCCTGAGTGGTATCCTACCTTTTCTCACCTTCCCCCAGAAGCTCACCCTCTCCAGCACTCTGGTTCTCTACGACCTAGACTACTGTAACAGCCTCTTTCTTAATCTTCCTAACTCTACTCTTCGCCCTCATCAACTAAGCCAGAACAAAACTGCAAGACTTACCCTTGGCCCCAAGCCCTGTGACAACATCTCTTCAGCTCTAAAATATCTCCACTGCTCCCTTTGGCCGCAAGGATCAAGTTCAAGACTCTCTGGATCATCCACAAGGCTTTCTGGAGCTGTGGATTTCTCTACGTCCAACACTCTCTTCCTTAAATACCTTCCTTCTAGAACCCTCCGCTCAGCTACCACAAACTCTCTGCGAGTCAGTCACTTTTCAATACATAGAGTGGGGGGTAGATATCTCTCTTCTGCAGGTGCCTCCTTCTGGAATGGCCTCCTTGCCCCTATCAGACTTGAGCCGGTTCACCTGAAGTTCTGGAAGATGCTCAAGACCTTCTTCTTCTCTTCCTCCTTCTCTCTCCCCTGTTAATCTACCTGTCTGCTTGTCCTGACTGGTGGTGTGGTTGCCCTCAGAGTCACACAGGGTACCACACCCCTCCCCCTTGACCAGTCACTCTGAAACTGCCTTCTGGCTTACCAGCACTCTGGTCTGGGACTGCAACCGTGTAGTCCTCTGCCGTCCTCGCACTTACTTCAGAGCCCTGCTGCCCTGACTGCACTTCCCCTCGTATCCCTTCCCTGCACTTCTCACTTCACCCTCTCCGATGCACTTCTTATTGCACTTGCATGATCTGACTGTCACAAGGCCTAGTAAGATTGTTTGTCTTGTCATCCGTCTGTCCCCCCTCATGTCTTGTGGTACCTCGAAACACTTGTGTAAAGGCGCGTTATGAATACCCATTCATATCATATCATTTCATACCAGGTCCATGGATGTCGGAAGAGAGGTTGCTGAACTGAAGATGTTCTACCTGGCCCTCTGCTGATTTTCAGAGAGCAAGCTAAGATTACATGCGTGTGGCCCACTCTTTTCACAGAGCCAACTCCATCCCCTTTGGGTGTTTTTGAGGCAAGCATGCAAAAAGCTTGTTTGCTGAAGTTTTCACCCATCAGGATTTGAACCTACTGGACAGCGCTGCAAGGACATTACCGAGGTAGGTAATGGCTTGGGACCTTTGCTACGGCCCTCGTTTCGCTTGGGCCTATAACTAAGGGCCCCAGGGCATTCCCTGACTCGGCAATGCCCCTGCGGCTCGGGGCATATGGCTTAAATAATAGCTCGGGACATTTCCTGGGACCACCCAGGCAGAGTGGTGGCAGGGTGCCTGTGGTTACACATCATGGCACCCTGTATCTTTGGAAGGGAGTATTCAGAATTTTCTGCGGGCTATACAAACCCATATGAGGACTATACTGGTGATTATACCCTTCAGATTGTCCAATGAGAACACTCAGCAGACACTCATTACATTATAGCGCTATATAAAAAACAAATTATTATTATTATTATGATTTTTCTTTCAAATGTATTATTAAATTCTACATGTTTAATGCTTTGATGTCAGGAGGAAATAAAAGCAGTACATTCAATGGGAATCTTCTTGCCACTGTCCTTGGACGGCTGTTCCCTCTGTTACTGCTACAGATTTATCTCAGAAGTGGCCAGCAGGCTCTAATTGAAAAGCTGTCAGTCACTGGGAGAATGGACAGCAATTAGATGGAACCGAGTGACAATGGGCTGCAATTAGAACCCATTGTTTCTGGAAGGACTCAGCCACAGAGAGGGCCGGGTGACCCCTGAGGTCCTGCGAGTCCTATATATATCCGTTCTTAATTGCCACCTGGGCTCAGCCCTTCCATTCTCTCAGCTGCTCTCTGGAGTCCTGGACAGCACAACATTTATTTGAAGTCCCCAACAGACCCTTTAATTATCCCTCTTGCTAATCCTCACCTTTAATTTAGAATTCAGTGCTCGCAGTGGATGCTAGAGGCGCAATCCAAAATGGCGGGAGGCTGACAAGGTGGTACCCTCCTTCCCCCGAGAGATATGGGATACTTAGAGAAGCAGGCACCAGTAAAGGAAGACTCCAGCTGATGGACAAGGAGCCCTTTTTTCAGTACGACAGAAGTATGTTTACTCTCACCCGAGGTGTATAGCATGTGATTCAATACACATAGGCACTGAGGCTGAATGGTTACAGGACGGGTGCACAAGGGTGGCGGGCTATAGTGCACAGATGCCCTCCCCAAGTTCCAGCTCTTCCTCAGTCTCTGCGCACGCCAGCCTTCCCTCATATCCCCTGCGGTGGCGAGAAATGCCACATGTGCGCTGATGGTGGCTGTGCGGTGATACTGCGTCTCCTTATGTGAGGAAAAGGCAAGAGAGTTACTGTGCTCACAATCTTTACAGCTTTTTGAGCTTTTCTTAATCTTCGTGGTGTGGGGTTCACTTCTGCTCTCTCTCTGTGAATTCTCTTTCTTCAGTGTTGTTCTATGGTTCTTGAGAGCCTGTGTTCTTCGTTTGAGTGGGATTGTGGGTGACCTCACGCCTAACAGAAAGCCATTCTGGGGACATTTCATTAGTGTGGGTGACTTAATGTTTTAGGGTGGTCTGGTTGTTCCTCTTAAATATAACTATCCGTATTACAGCGTATTCAACACTGTTCATTTGGCTATTGGTGGTAACATTTACCACCAATAGCCAAATGAGCAGTGTTGAAGTTCTTTAACTTTCCATAGTGGAATTTACATTTAAACGATGCCTGCTACCTTGATATCAAGTTTGTCTTTCACCCAATCCCAATTTCAATTTTTCATGTTACAGACCACAGTGGCATGCCACTTGTTGAAACTGCCTTCTCTGAGTTTCTGAACTTTCTGTACTGTGGAGCTTACCAATTCCACGGCTTAACGTTCATTGGGAGACTTCTCTAAGGTCCAGATAGGGTTGTGTTTTATACTAGGAACAGGTTTCCCGAGTTAAAATGGACCAGCTTCTATGGTGGTGTAGAGGAGCAGGTATCATCCCTAGCTCCCGACCCCTCACCTCTGACATACTGGAACGGCGGGAGAAGAGCTCTATGTGGAACACCAGGTATTATCCCAATACTGCATCGAGTGTGTGAGAGATGATCTGCACTCAGACAGCTGTATCGAATGTGCCCCCGTACAGAAAGGGTGGAAGGATTTCTGGGCACATCATTGGACATCGAAGAGCTGCAAGAGAAATCAGACAAGAGCAGAGTGACGCCATGAAAGAAAGACACAAAGGCGCACTGAATCCATATGCAAATGTTTAAAGGATAAAGATGTAACTGGAGTGATAAGAGAAACATTTAAACGAAGACGAAGAATTAATATGCACCGAAGAAATAAGTGAGGAGAGATGAAGTGAATATGCACACGCAGAAAGGCAATGTAGATGAGACATATAGAAGCTTGCTGCAGAGAAAACATAACATAGCTGAGACGGCCATGATGGAAAGATGGATGTCAGAATTGTGTTGAATCCAATCAAGCTACCTCAGAGACAGACCAGGGCTGTACAGTCAGAAGATGCTAGAAAACAGCTTTGTGTGAGGCATGAAGTGGATCAATGAGGCCACTTCAAGGAATAATTGCAAGGTGCAAAGGGAGTCAAGATGAATAGATCATGTATGTAAGACATATTGCTCTTGGATTTAGCAAAGAAGAAAGCATCTGCAAGCACCAAGTATGAGACAATCAAAGGTGCGAAAAAGCCTGTGCAAAGTGGAGGGAGCAAGTCTCCAGAGGCCAAGATGAGTAATGCACCCAGCTTAATTAAATTAAATAGCAGCAAATAAAAGGACGAAATGGACAGAATTGTGGTCTCCTCACATTTGACTCAGAAGTCGAAAGCAAGGGCTAGTCATTAAGCTCCAGATGAAGATAATGGTGTACATACACTCCCTTGAAAGCCCCAGAACAGAGAACAGGCTGCAAGGTCAACTATAAAGAAGCCTTGACTTGGAGCCTGACTTATGAGAGATGAGGGACTTATTGGGCAAGTTGGTATTAGGCTGACGTTGCTATGTGCACCTGAGTTTTATTGTGCTTATTATGCTATAATCTGTATTATACGTATTTAGAGGTGGTTCTAGGTGTGCCTATTAGATAAGGGGCATCCAGTAATATATCTAATACGTATACGATATATAGGCACATATGTTATGATATGATATGGCATTTGTAATGCACTGGGAGGGTCGATCAGAGAGGAACAAGGTCAGCCAGGCCAGGGCCTGATCGGTGATACCCAGGTTATCACTGAGACAATTGAGCAGGATGGCCTTAACCAATTGCTCCCTTCAGTAGGTTTTACAGAGTGCCACATAGGGTGACGTCATAGATCACACATATCAATGTGTACATCCTTTGTGTAATCAAAATTGAAGTGTGAGTGCATGGACTACAGTTTGTTGTTCACCAGATTGCACTAAATTATTTAATGTTGAGAATAAAGGAGCAGTTTGCCATATTCTCTGAGTTTGTCCGGTAATTTGGGTCTCAGGTCATTATTGGTAATTCCCTCTAGCAGATGAGACGCATCAAGTTGCTCGAGCACAGTCGTGGTAGGCGCTTCGCGTGTAGTGTTTTTGGCGTTGTTGTGTGGCTGCACACCCCCCCCCCCCCCGGAATCATTGTGATCACGCCACCAGTGTCTTCTCCTTGGTTTCTCTAACTTGGACAGGGCACGTCCGGTGTTTTGCTCTCGTTTTATGAGCCATTCCGAACATTGGTGAAATTGGTGAAGTTGTTCAATCCACATTAGCCAATCACAGGGCCACAGCACAGCTTACCTGCAGGCTGTTTGGATCAGCTGGGTTGAGAGGATCTTCGCCTGCAGCAGCGATGGCGGTGAGGTGAGCCCTCTTGGGCGCTCTGCAGTAGAATGTAAAAAAGAGGCTCAGGACAGGTGTCTTATCTGGGTGTCTTTGCTGGTGGCGGCTTACGCCTGTCGGTGATCCGTATTGGCCAATAAGCCAATGCTGCAGCCAATGGGTGGCAGGGGAAACGTCATCAAGGTAACGAGGTGAGCATAGGCCCAGCAATTACTCGGTATTTATGGTTTAATGACCATAGAGTCCATTTGCCGCGCTAAACAAATCTAATAAAAACCCTTTGCACAATTCCTTGCTTATGGTTGTGATTAGTTCCCTCGCCGCCGAATTTATGGGTTTTGTTGCAATGAATGGGATCAGTTTAACTCTCCCTTAAAAAAAAAAGCTTTTTTTTTGGTCAGAATATGTGTGAGAGAAAGAAATGAGGGTTTAATTAGAAGTTGTTCGAGGAGCACTGTGGGATAAAGCGCATAGAGGACCTCTCTGTGTGGCGGCTCTTGTCGTGCCAGCATCGGGGCATAATCCCAGTAGCCGGGGACCTGCCCTCCATACCATCATGAGCTTGACTATGGTGGTTGAGTGCAAGAGACCGGAGCTAGTAGCAAAGACCGTGCACACCTGTAATTGTAATTAAGTGCTTTGATTTAAAAGGCCTAATCAGACAGAAGAGACTGGAAATGTTTACTTTAACTACAACGAAGCATTCTCCGGCTTGCCAATGGCCATTAAATAAAGCCGGGCCGATCAGTATAAAAGTGCTCTCGAGTGCAGTTGTTTGTTTAATGGCCAATCATTAGAAACACAGTCTGCAAAAGGAACTACACACCCGGTGTAACCAGAGAATCTGGATTGGCTGACAAACGCCTCAATCTCTGAGGAGAAGCACATATGTGAATACACACGCCTCAGTCATGAAAGTCCCACTAGGGCTGGCTGGAGTCCCATGGGTTCTCATGTTTAGAGATCACATGGGCTGCAATGTGAACAGGAAGCAAGCACACGTTTAACCCTTTGATCAGTTTGGGGTCCATCAATAGCCTGTGGACCTGATTCAGGGAACGTTTTCCTATGGGATTGCTCCATTATAAAACACGTCCATGAATCAGGCCCTGTGTATACTGTGTGTAGTCTGTATGTTTCCCCTGGGATTGGCAAGGGCCTGAGTCCCATTGTTTTCTGGTCTACTGCGATGACATCTGTAGGTTCTTTGTCACGTTGCTTGGGATGCAAGCACCCTATGCCTCGCCTTAAGGGGCAGTGCTATAGTCTGGGGCTCTGTAACCTTTAGCGACACAGCAGTGAGTAAGCCCCGAGTCAGCCACGGACGGAGATGCAACTCACAAGAGCTTTGATGATTAGGTTTGGACAGAAGGATCTCTGGGGAGATCCAGAGAAGAACCCTTGGTTCTGGTAAGACTTGCTAGCCAAGTCCTAAGACACTCGTGAAACTCCTGGGGTGCCCTTCCCCAATGTGGCGAACCCTGACATCATTTGCTGAATTGTATGGCTCGCAGCCTCCAGGTGTATCTTTTACAAGGGGGAACACTTGGGGCACTAGGTCAGGCATAACACACCCACAGACTCACCGAAGAAATTGACGTATTAATCCAGAGAGTTCTGACCCTCAGGAGAAAGAGGTGTGACTTTAAGCATAGTTCCATCAGGTGTATGTGGTTCTACAGACCCCAAAGCATCACCTCATATTTTTATTGTTATTTCTGTTCATGTGAGTTAGAACTTAGAGGGGCTCTGTATTAAACCTTAACATATAACTCTCTAAAGATGTTTATGCTTTGAGGAAGAGACATGTGAAATTACACCTTTACCCAGAGGCCTCCACATCTTGTAAAACTCTGGCTTAACTGGGCCCTCGATCCACCCTGGTTTTCAAAACGATAAGTAGGCCACCCCTGAACCCAAATGGAGTGGTGGATATCAAAGTTATCTTTTCCTCACAATTAAGTCCTGAGGCTGACCGAATGACTGTGTATGGTTCATGGTTAAAACCACTCCAATGTTATGAGTGTTATGAACAAGCCCTGTGTGCATTATGTACTTAGTGATCAAGCACACATGTCTTTCCCCACTGACATGTTTATGAAATATAAAGATCTCTGGCGATTCTCCAAAATGTTCTTTTATGTTAAGCAAAGCAGACAGGGACCCGCATTGGTGCTATTTGTCCACCAGCCCCTTTGTTATAGGGGTTTTCATAAAAGAAAAATAGGACAGTGCCAGACTTGTGGAATGACAAACTTCTTTCAGAACATAATATGTAGGGTTTTTCTAGGTTTTGGCAATGCGCTCTGCTGAGTAAAACAATGTTATATTTCTAATAATGACTAAAAAATATAATGGAAGTGATCATTAGAAAATATTTTTTTCAAAAAGAGCCTGTTTGCACTCTTAGTACAATTAAACAAATTACTTTCTTAATAGATTCTTGAGCATAAAATTAATCGTTTCTTTCAAAATGGTCTTCCTTCTTGAAAAGAGCTCTGCCTGGAAAATAAGCAATGATCTGCCTCTTCTGTGGGCATCAATTCAATAATGTATTGTTTCCATGCTCGTCACTGATTGTTTGGTAGTGTTGATGAACTCGTCCATTTGTTCCTGTAGACAAAACACTTACAAACTAAAAATATCAAATGCAGCTAGAGAAGCTGCTGCCTTGTGCCATGGTCACCCCCTGCAGAACTTATCCACACCCCCACCTCCCTCCCTACAGAGAAAGTACCCCATTCCTGCAGGACACATATCATGACAATATGAGTCAATATATACATACCAAAGGACGGTCCCCACCGCAGAGGTTGCCTCAGTCACTGCTGATCTCATTCTACTCCCACGCCAGGATATTTGGGATGTATTTCCTTGCTCACACTCTTGACAGTATTCGGCTTGGAGAGCTGTAGAAAATGCCCACCGAAAAAGAGTATTCTCTTCCATAGAGAGAGAGAGAGATACAGAGACATACAGTAAGACAGAGACAGAGAGAGAAAGAGAGCACAGAGAAATAGAGACGATACTAGAGAGTGAGAGAGATATGAGGGGAGAGAGAGAGAGTGTGCGATAGAGTGTGAGAGACGGAGAGAGCGAGAGAGATACAGAGATAGAAACCGCCCTAGATCCGCATGTGCAGGAGTATATCATTTATTTCACTTAATGTATTGATTACTTCCAATAATTTCTTATTATGAAGCATTGCAAAGCATTAGGACCTCCAAACCCATACAGAGGTTGTGGACATGAAAGGGATCTTAGCGTATTGTTTTATTGTTGTTAGTAATGTGTCCGTCATGACATTTGTTTGTCAGCAGTACCACCTTAAAGGCAAAGGGCCTGATTTACAGCCTTATTAGCACACAAAACCCCTTTCATCAATTCATGGAACAGACTTTGCGAGCATTTCCAGGACCGCACGAGGACATTGTGCAGGTCTGGGATGTCCTTGCGTGCAGCCAGGCACTCTGTGCGAGACCCCACGGAAAGTGCGGCATGGGCCTAAGCAAGGAAATAAATAGGGGGCAGAACATGCATATTCCCGATTACCTACACAGAATGAGGAAGAACAAGGACTTACGTGGGCATGTCGCAGGGTGGGCTACGCAAAGAAATCACATGCCCAGCAATGCACAAAAAACAAGCATTGTGATGGATCAGACCATGCAACGTCACGTCGTGTGAGGAAGCATGCAAAGCTTGCCATCCTACCGCCTAGTCCCAATCGCATATGAAACAATGTGCAAAGGTAAGGTACAGTCAGGAATGTAAGGGTGCTAGCATTCAGTTGAGGTGCTGATTGAAGTTAGGGGTGTGCGTATGCAGATTAGTGGGTACAGCCGTCATTTACGGGGGTTCACACACAGATTGACCGTGAGCCAACAAGAGTTACGTGACATGTAACTAATTTTATTGGGTGCAGTTAGGAGTTACGGGGGACCGTACGCAGTGTCAACAGGGTAGTGCCTTGATTGAGGGGGGAAGGGCCGCAGTATCGACACGGGACATGTGGGCAGGGATGCGGCCTGCGCAAAGGTTGGACATGTGGCTGGATCTGCTTTGCGTGGGGACATGTTGTGGGTGTTCCGGCCGCTACTTGTAACTAGGTGCACTTTGCAGTTGAAATTCCATTAATACACGGAATGCGCATAACATGCATTTGCGTGCAGGTATGCAGAAAGTTGTGTTACGCACAGAGTAATTTACGGGGTCTATGCACTTTTACTATGAATAGGAATCAAAATCTCTGCCACTATATATCTTTCCAGCAGTTTTGTTTACAGTTTTTTAAAAAAACTTTTTTCCTTTTTTGATGTTTTCTTTAGCCTTGATTTATTTTTTATTTTATTTCGTCTCTGTTATTCCACATTTGCAGTTTACTTTATCAATTCAATGGGCCTGATTCATGGAATTTTTAGCGCGGTGCAAAGTGACTTTGCACTGCCAACAAAAGCCCTGATTAACAGAGCAGCGCAAAGTGTATTTTTGGAATGCAAAGTGATTTTGCACTGACCTTGCACTGGTGCAAAGTTATTTTACACTGCAAAAATAGAGTTAGCAGAGCTCTGTGAATCAGTGTTTGTTGGCAGTGCAAAGTCACTTTGCAATGTGCTAAAAATTCCATGAAGAAGGCCCAATGTGTATCTTGTGTTCGTTTTCTTCTTCTCTTTCCTCATTCGGTTTTAACTCAGTTGTATGGCTTTTTATCTTTTCTCACTCCTTTTATTTATTTCTGCAGTTATCATTGTTTGTTCATTTTAGTTTATTTTCCCTCCTTTTCTTTTCACTTTTGCTTTATACGTTCAGGCGTTTCGTCTTTTCCCTCTTTCTATCTGTTTCTCTTTTTCTTTTGTACCCTCTTTATTTCACCAAAATTAATTACTTCTCCAGTTCACACAGTGCTCAGGGACCAATCGCAATCAAAAAGTATTTACAATTTAGAGACGACAGGCTGCTGGAGTAGAGCCAGGGTCATTGTGATGTCACTGATAAATATGAACACATGACTAGGGCACACACAAGAATGATTCCTTCAATTCCTGCTCCTCCCCCAGGGCCCATCCGTGCTACTCACTGAGAGTAAATGACTGTTTCTCACTAGATGTCTGTCCCTGACCTAATCTGATGCCTACCCCTCCTCTTCACCTGAGGCCAATCCTCCACGGAAACTCTGCCCCATCTCTGCTCTCTGCCAAAGGACAATACCTGCTCGTCACTGGGATCCAATCCAGACTTGGGCCATTCCTACTCAACACACACAGCAATTATAACGGCTCCTCACCCAAGGTCCATCCCTGCTACTGACTGGAATCCAATCCACACTGCACACCTGCGGCCCATTCCTACACAACACACACAGCAATGATAACTGCTCCTCACCAAAGTTATATCCCAGCTACTCACTGGGATCCAATCCACACTGCACACCTGCGGGCCATTTCTACTGAACACACACAGCAATGATAACGACTCTTCACCCAAGGTCCATTCATGCTACTGACTGGGATCCGATCCACACTGCAGACCTGCGGGCCATTCCTACTCAACACACACAGCAATGATAACGTCTCCTCGCCCAAGGCCCATCCCTGCTACTCACTGGGATCCAATCCACACTGCACACCTGCGGGCCATTCCTACACAACACACACAGCAATGATAACTGCTCCTCACCCAAGTTATATCCCAGCTACTCACTGGGATCCAATCCACACTGCACACCTGCGGGCCATTCCTACTTAACACACACAGCAATGATAACGACTCTTCACCCAAGGTCCATCCCTGCTACTGACTGGGATCCAATCCACACTGCACACCTGTGGGCCATTCCTACTCAACACATACAGCAATGATAACTTCTCCTCACCCAAGGTCCATCCATGCTACTGATTGGGATCCGATCCACACTGCACACCTGCGGGACATTCCTACTCAAAAAACACAGCAATGATAACGTCTCACCCGAGGTCCATCCCTGCTACTCACTGCCAATCCACACTGCACACCTGCAGGCCATTCCTACTCAACACACACAACAATGATAACTTCTCCTCGCCCAAGGCCCATCCCTGCTACTCACTGGGATCCAATCCACACTGCACACCTGCGGGCCATTCCTACTCAACACACACAGCAATGATAACTGCTCCTCACCCAAGGTACATCCCTGCTACTGACTGGGATGCAATCCACACTGCACACCTGCGGGCCATTCCTACTCAACACACACAGCAATGATAACTTCTCCTCACCCAAGGTCCATCCATGCTACTGATTGGGATCCGATCCACACTGCACACCTGCGGGCCATTCCTACTCAACACACACAGCAATGATAACTTCTCCTCACCCAAGGTCCATCCATGCTACTGACTGGGATCGAATCCACACTGCACACCTGCGGTCCATTCCTACTCAACACACACAGCAATGATAACTTCTCCTCAACCAAGGTCCATCCACGCTACTGACTGGGATCCAATCCACACTGCACACCTGTGGGCAATTCCTACTCAACACACACAGCAATGATAACTGCTCCTCACCCGAGGTCCATCCCTGCTATTGATTGGGATGCAATCCACACTGCGCACCTGCGGCCCATACCTACTCAACACACATAGCAATGATAACTTCTCCTCACCCGAGGTCCTTCCATGCTACTGATTGGGATCCAATCCACTCTGCGCAACTGTGGGCCATTCCTACTCAACACACACAGAAATGATAACTTCTCCTCGCCCGAGGTCCATCTCTGCAACTCACTGGGATCCAATCCACACTGCACACCTGTGGGCCATTCCTTCTCAACACACACACACAGCAATGATAACGTCTCCTCACCCAAGGTCCATACCTGCTACTGACTGGGATTGAATCCACACTGCACACCTGCGGGCCATTCCTACTCAACACACACAGCAATGATAACTTCTCCTCACCCAAGGTCCATCCCTGCTACTGACTGGGATCCAATCCACACTGCACACCTGCGGGCCATTCCTACTCAACACACACAGCAATGATAACTTCTCCTCGCCCACGGTCCATAAATGCTACTCACTGGGATCCAATCCACACTGCACACCTGCGAGCCATTCCTATTCAGCACACACAGCAATGATAACTTCTCCTAGCCCGAGGTCCATCCCTGCTACTCACTGGGATCCAATCCACACTGCACACCTGCAGGCCATTCCTACTAAACACACACAGCAATGATAAATTTTCCTCACCCGAGGTCCATCTCTGCTACTCACTGGGATCCAATCCACACCGCACACCTCCAGCACATTCCTACTCAACACACACAGCAATAACTTCTCCTCGCCCAAGGTCCATCCCTGCTACTCACTCAGATCCAATCCACACTGCACACCTGCTGGCCATTCCTACTCAACACACACAGCAATGATAATGTCTCCTCGCCCAAGGTCCATCCCTGCTACTCACTGGGATCCAATCCACACTGCACACCTGCTGGCCATTCCTAATCAGCACACACAGCAATGATACCGTGTCCTTACCCAAGGTCCATCCCTGCTACTCATTGGGATCCAATCCACGCTGCACACCTGCGGGCCATTCCTACTCAACACACACAGCAGTAATAACGTCTCCTCACCCAAGGTCCATACCTGCTACTGACTGGGATCCAATCCACACTGCACACCTGCGGGCCATTCCTACTCAACACGCACAGCAATGATAACTTCTCCTCACCCAAGGTCCATCCCTGCTACATACTGGGATCCAATCCACACTGCACACCTGCGGGCCATTCCTACTCAACACACACAGCAATGAAAACTTCTCCTCGCCCGAGGTCCATCCCTGCTACTGACTAGGATCCAATCCACACTGCACACCTGCGGGCCATTCCTACTCAACACACACAGCAATGATAAATTCTCCTCGCCCGAGGTCCATCTCTGCTTCTCACTGGGATCCAATCCACACTGCACACCTCCGGCACATTCCTACTCAACACACACAGCAATAACTTCTCCTTGCCCAAGGTCCATCCCTGCTACTCACTGGGATCCAATCCACACTGCACACCTGCTGGCCATTCCTACTGAACACACACAGCAATGATAACGTCTCCTCGCCCAAGGTCCATCCCTGCTGCTCACTAGGATCCAATCCACGGTGCACACCCGCTGGCCATTCCTACTCAGCACACACAGCAATGATAACGTCTCCTCACCCAAAGTCCATCCCTGCTACTCACTGGGATCCAATCCACGCTGCACACCTGCGGGCCATTCCTACTCAACACACACAGCAATGATAACCTCTCCTCACCCAAGGTCCATTCCTGCTACTGACTGGGATCCAATCCACACTGCACACCTGCGGGCCATTCCTATTCAACACACACAGCAATGATAACTTCTCCTCACCCAAGGTCCATCCCTGCTACATACTGGGATCCAATCCACACTGCACACCTGCGGGCCATTCCTACTCAACACACACAGCGATGATAACTTCTCCTCGCCCAAGGTCCATCCCTGCTACTGAATGGGATCCAATCCACACTGCACACCTGAGGGCGATTCCTACTCAACACACACAGCAATGATAACGTCTCCTCGCCCAAGGTCCATCCCTGCTACTGACTGAAATCCAATCCACACTGCACACCTGCGGGCCATTCCTACTCAACACACACAGCAATGATAAGTTCGCCTCGACCAAGGTTCATCCCCGCTACTGACTGGGATCCAATCCACACTGCACACCTGCGGACCATTCCTACTCAACACACACAGCAATGATAACTTCTCCTCGCCCAAGGTCCATCCCTGCTACTCACTGGGATCTAATCCACACTGCACACCTGCGGGCCATTCCTACTCAACACACACAACAATGATAACGTCTCCTCACCCAAGGTCCAACCCTGGTACTGACTGGGAACCAATCCACACTGCACACCTGCGGGCCATCCCTACTCAACACACACAGCAATGATAACTTGTCCTCGCCCAAGGTCCATCCCTGCTACTGACTAGGATCCAGTCCACACTGCACACCTGCGGGCCATTCCTACTCAGCACACACAACAATGATAACTTCTCCTCACCCAAGGTCCATCCCTCCTACTCACTGGGATCCAATCCACGCTGCGCACCTGCGGGCCTTTCCTACTCAACACACACAGCGATTATAACGTCTCCTCACCCAAGGTCCATACCTGCTACTGACTGGGATCCAATCCACACTGCACACCTGCGGGCCATTCTTACTCAGCACACACAACGATGATAACTTCTCTTCACCCAAGGTCCATCCCTGCTACTCACTGGGATTTCAATCCACAGTGCACACCTGCAGGCCATTCCTACTCAACACACACAGCAATGATAACTTCTAATCGCCAAAGGTCCATCCCTGCTACTGAATGGGATCCAATCCACACTGCACACCTGCGGGCCATTCCTACTCAACACACACAGCAGTAATAACGTCTCCTCACCCAAGGTCCATACCTGCTACTGACTGGGATCCAATCCACACTGCACACCTGCGGGCCATTCCTACTCAACACGCACAGCAATGATAACTTCTCCTCACCCAAGGTCCATCCCTGCTACATACTGGGATCCAATCCACACTGCACACCTGCGGCCCATTCCTACTCAATACACACAGCAATGAAAACTTCTCCTCGCCCGAGGTCCATCCCTGCTACTGACTAGGATCCAATCCACACTGCACACCTGCGGCACATTCCTACTCAACACACACAGCAATAACTTCTCCTTGCCCAAGGTCCATCCCTGCTACTCACTGGGATCCAATCCACACTGCACACCTGCTGGCCATTCCTACTGAACACACACAGCAATGATAACGTCTCCTCGCCCAAGGTCCATCCCTGCTGCTCACTAGGATCCAATCCACGGTGCACACCCGCTGGCCATTCCTACTCAGCACACACAGCAATGATAACGTCTCCTCACCCAAAGTCCATCCCTGCTACTCACTGGGATCTAATCCACGCTGCACACCTGCGGGCCATTCCTACTCAACACACACAGCAATGATAACGTCTCCTCACCCAAGGTCCATTCCTGCTACTGACTGGGATCCAATCCACACTGCACACCTGCGGGCCATTCCTATTCAACACACACAGCAATGATAACTTCTCCTCACCCAATGTCCATCCCTGCTACATACTGGGATCCAATCCACACTGCACACCTGCGGGCCATTCCTACTCAGCACACACAACAATGATAACTTCTCTTCGCCCAAGGTCCATCCCTGCTACTCACTGGGATCCAATTCACACTGCACACCTGCGGGCCATTCCTACTCAACACACACAGCGATGATAACTTCTCCTCGCCCAAGGTCCATCCCTGCTACTGAATGGGATCCAATCCACACTGCACACCTGCGGGCGATTCCTACTCAACACACACAGCAATGATAACGTCTCCTCGCCCAAGGTCCATCCCTGCTACTGACTGAAATCCAATCCACACTGCACACCTGCAGGCCATTCCTACTCAACACACACAGCAACGATAAGTTCGCCTTGCCCAAGGTTCATCCCCGCTACTGACTGGGATCCAATCCACACTGCACACCTGCGGACCATTCCTACTCAACACACACAGCAATGATAACTTCTCCTCGCCCAAGGTCCATCCCTGCTACTCACTGGGATCCAATCCACACTGCACACCTGCGGGCCATTCCTACTCAGCACACACAACAATGATAACGTCTCCTCACCCAAGGTCCATCCCTGGTACTGACTGGGAACCAATCCACACTGCACACCTGCGGGCCATTCCTACTCAACACACACAGCAATGATAACTTGTCCTCGCCCAAGGTCCATCCCTGCTACTGACTAGGATCCAGTCCACACTGCACACCTGCGGGCCATTCCTACTCAACACACACAGCAATGATAACTTGTCCTCGCCCAAGGTCCATCCCTGCTACTGACTGGGATCCAATCCACACTGCACACCTGCTGGCCATTCCTACTCAACACACACAGCAATGATAACTTGTCCTCACCCAAGGTCCATCCCTGCTACTGACTGGGATCCAATCCACACTGTACACCTGCGGGCCATTCCTACTCAACACACACAGCAATGATAACTTCTCCTCGCCCAAGGTCCATCCCTGCTACTCACTGGGATCCAATCCACAGTGCACACCTGCGGGCCATTCCTACTCAGCACACACAACGATGATAACGACTCCTCACCCAAGGTTCATCCCTGCTACTGACTGGGAACCAATCCACACTGCACACCTGCGGGCCATTCCTATTCAGCACACACAACAATGATAACGTCTCCTCACCCAAGGTCCATCCCTGCTACTCACTGGGACCCAATCCACACTGGGCACCTGCGGACCAATCCTACTCAACACACACAGCAATGATAACTTCTACTCGCCCAAGGTCCATCCCTGCTACTGACTTGGATCCAATCCACGCTGCACACCTGCGGGCCATTCCTACTCAACACACACAGCAATGATAATTGCTCCTCAAGCAAGGTCCATCCATGCTACTCACTGGGATCCAATCCACACTGCACACCTGCGGGACATTCCTACTCAACACACAGAGCAATGATAACCTCTCCTCACCCAAGGTCCATCCCTGCTACTGACTGGGATCCAATCCACACTGCACACCTGCGGGCCATTCCTACTCAACACACACAGCAATGATAACATCTCCTCACCCAAGGTCCATACCTGCTACTGACTGGGAACCAATCCACACTGCACACCTGCGGGCCATTCCTACTCAGCACACACAACGATGATAACGACTCCTCACCCAAGGTCCATCCCTGCTACTGACTTGGATCCAATCCACGCTGCACACCTGCGGGCCATTCCTACTCAACACACACAGCAATGATAATTGCTCCTCACCCAAGGTCCATCCATGCTACTCACTGGGATCCAATCCACACTGCACACCTGCGGGACATTCCTACTCAACACACAGAGCAATGATAACCTCTCCTCACCCAAGGTCCATCCCTGCTACTGACTGGGATCCAATCCACACTGCACACCTGCGGGCCATTCCTACTCAACACACACAGCAATGATAACATCTCCTCACCCAAGGTCCATACCTGCTACTGACTGGGATCCAATCCACACTGCACACCTGCGGCCCATTCCTACTCAACACACACAGCAATGATAACTTCTCCTCGCCCGAGGTCCATCCCTGCTACTGACTGGGATCCAATCCAAATTGCACACCTGCGAGCCATTTCTACTCAACACACAGCAGCAATGATAACTTCTCCTCGCCCAAGGTCCATCCCTGCTACTGACTGGGATCCAATCCACATTGCACACCTGCGTGTCATTCCTACTCAACACACACAGCAATGATAACTTCTCCTCACCCAAGGTCCATACCTGCTACTGACTGGGATCCAATCCACACTGCACACCTGAGGCCAATTCCTACTCAACACACACAGCAAGGATAACTTCTTTGCGCCCAAGGTCCATCCATGCTCCTGACTGGGATCCAATCCACGCTGCACACCTGCGGGCCATTCCTACTCAACACACACAACAATGATAACTTCTCCTCGCCCAAGGACCATCCCTGCTACTGACTGGGATCCAATCCACACTGCGCACCGGTGGGCCATTCCTACTCAACACACACAGCAACGATAACTTCTCCTCACCCAAAGTCCATCCCTGCTACTGACTGGGATCCAATCGACACTGCACACCTGCGGGCCATTCCTACTCAACACACACAACAATGTTAACTTCTCTTCAACCAGGTCCATCCCTGCTACTCACTGGAGGTCCAATCCACACTGCACACCTGCGGGCCATTCCAACTCAACACACACAGCGATGATAACGTCTCCTCACCCAAGGTCCATACCTGCTACTGACTGGGATCCAATCCACACTGCACACCTGCGGGCCATTCTTACTCAGCACACACAACGATGATAACTTCTCTTCACCCAAGGTCCATCCCTGCTACTCACTGGGATTTCAATCCACAGTGCACACCTGCAGGCCATTCCTACTCAACACACACAGCAATGATAACTTCTCCTCGCCAAAGGTCCAACCCTGCTACTGATTGGGATCCAATCCACACTGCACACCTGCGGGCCATTCCTACTCAACACACACAGCAATGATAACTTCTCCTCTCCCAAGGTCCATTCCTGCTACTCACTGGGACTCAGTCCACACTGCGCACCTGCGGGCCATTCCTACTCAACACACACTACAATGATAACTTCTCCTCACCCAAGGTCCATCCCTGCTACTCACTGGGATCCAATCCACACTGCGCACCTGCGGGCCATTCCGACTCAACACACACAGCAATGATAACTTCGCCTCGCCCAAGTTCCATCCCTGCTACTGACTGGGATCCAATCCACACTGCACACCTGAGGGCCATTCCTACTCAACACACACAGCAATGATAACTTGTCCTCGCCCAAGGTCCATCCCTGCTACTGACTGGGATCCAATCCACATTGCACACCTGCGGGCCATTCCTACTCAACACACACAGCAATGATAACTTCTCCTCACCCGAGGTCCATCCCTGCTACTCACTGGGATCCAATCCACACTGCACACCTGCGTGCCATTCCTACTCAACACACACAGCAATGATAACGTCTCCTCGCCCGAGGTCCATCCCTGCTACTGACTGGGATCCAATCCACACTGCACACCTGCGGGCCATTCCTACTCAACACACACAGCAATGATAACTTCTCCTCACCCAAGGTCCATACCTGCTACTGACAAAGATTCAATCCACACTGCACACCTGCGGCCAATTCCTACTCAACACACACAGAAATGATAACTTCTCCTCGCCCAAGGTCCATCCCTGCTACTGACTGGGATCCAATCCACACTGCACACCTTCATGTCATTCCTACTCAACACACACAGCAATGATAACTTCTCCTCACCCAAGGTCCATCCCTGCTACTGACTGGGATCCAATCCACACTGCACACCTGCGGGCCATTCCTACTCAACACACACAGCAATGATAACTTCTCCTCGCCCGAGGTCCATCCCTGCTACTGACTAGATTCCAATCCACCCTGCACACCTGCGAGCCATTCCTACTCAACACACACAGCAATGATAACTTCTCCTCGCCCAAGGTCCTTTCCTGCTACTGACTGGGATACAATCCACACTGCACACCTGCGTGTCATTCCTACTCAACACACACAGCAATGATAACTTCTCCTCACCCAAGGTCCATCCCTGCTACTGACTGGGATCCAATCCACACTGCACACCTGCGGGCCATTCCTACGCAACACACACAGCAATAACTTCTCCTTGCCCAAGGTCCATCCCTGCTACTCACTGGGATCCAATCCACACTGCACACCTGCTGGCCATTCCTACTGAACACACACAGCAATGATAACGTCTCCTCGCCCAAGGTCCATCCCTGCTGCTCACTAGGATCCAATCCACGGTGCACACCCGCTGGCCATTCCTACTCAGCACACACAGCAATGATAACGTCTCCTCACCCAAAGTCCATCCCTGCTACTCACTGGGATCCAATCCACGCTGCACACCTGCGGGCCATTCCTACTCAACACACACAGCAATGATAACGTCTCCTCACCCAAGGTCCATTCCTGCTACTGACTGGGATCCAATCCACACTGCACACCTGCGGGCCATTCTTATTCAACACACACAGCAATGATAACTTCTCCTCACCCAAGGTCCATCCCTGCTACATACTGGGATCCAATCCACACTGCACACCTGCGGGCCATTCCTACTCAGCACACACAACAATGATAACTTCTCTTCGGCCAAGGTCCATCCCTGCTACTCACTGGGATCCAATTCACACTGCACACCTGCGGGCCATTCCTACTCAACACACACAGCGATGATAACTTCTCCTCGCCCAAGGTCCATCCCTGCTACTGAATGGGATCCAATCCACACTGCACACCTGCGGGCGATTCCTACTCAACACACACAGCAATGATAACGTCTCCTCGCCCAAGGTCCATCCCTGCTACTGACTGAAATCCAATCCACACTGCACACCTGCGGGCCATTCCTACTCAACACACACAGCAATGATAAGGTCGCCTCGCCCAAGGTTCATCCCCGCTACTGACTGGGATCCAATCCACACTGCACACCTGCGGACCATTCCTACTCAACACACACAGCAATGATAACTTCTCCTCGCCCAAGGTCCATCCCTGCTACTCACTGGGATCCAATCCACACTGCACACCTGCGGGCCATTCCTACTCAGCACACACAACAATGATAACGTCTCCTCACCCAAGGTCCATCCCTGGTACTGACTGGGAACCAATCCACACTGCACACCTGCGGGCCATTCCTACTCAACACACACAGCAATGATAACTTGTCCTCGCCCAAGGTCCATCCCTGCTACTGACTAGGATCCAGTCCACACTGCACACCTGCGGGCCATTCCTACTCAGCACACACAACAATGATAACTTCTCCTCACCCAAGGTCCATCCCTCCTACTCACTGGGATCCAATCCACGCTGCGCACCTGCGGGCCTTTCCTACTCAACACACACAGCGATTATAACGTCTCCTCACCCAAGGTCCATACCTGCTACTGACTGGGATCCAATCCACACTGCACACCTGCGGGCCATTCTTACTCAGCACACACAACGATGATAACTTCTCTTCACCCAAGGTCCATCCCTGCTACTCACTGGGATTTCAATCCACAGTGCACACCTGCAGGCCATTCCTACTCAACACACACAGCAATGATAACTTCTAATCGCCAAAGGTCCATCCGTGCTACTGAATGGGATCCAATCCACACTGCACACCTGCGGGCCATTCCTACTCAACACACACAGCAATGATAACTTCTCCTCTCCCAAGGTCCATCCCTGCTACTCACTGGGACCCAGTCCACACTGCGCACCTGCGGGCCATTCCTACTCAACACACACTGCAATGATAACTTCTCCTCACCCAAGGTCCATCCCTGCTACTCACTGGGATCCAATCCACACTGCGCACCTGCGGGCCATTCCGACTCAACACACACAGCAATGATAACTTCGCCTCGCCCAAGTTCCATCCCTGCTACTGACTAGGATCCAATCCACACTGCACACCTGAGGGCCATTCCTACTCAACACACACAGCAATGATAACTTGTCCTCGCCCAAGGTCCATCCCTGCTACTGACTGGGATCCAATCCACACTGCACACCTGCGGGCCATTCCTACTCAACACACACAGCAATGATAACTTGTCCTCACCCAAGGTCCATCCCTGCTACTGACTGGGATCCAATCCACACTGTACACCTGCGGGCCATTCCTACTCAACACACACCAATGATAACTTCTCCTCGCCCAAGGTCCATCCCTGCTACTCACTGGGATCCAATCCACAGTGCACACCTGCGGGCCATTCCTACTCAGCACACACAACGATGATAACGACTCCTCACCCAAGGTTCATCCCTGCTACTGACTGGGAACCAATCCACACTGCACACCTGCGGGCCATTCCTATTCAGCACACACAATAATGATAACGTCTCCTCACCCAAGGTCCATCCCTGCTACTCACTGGGACCCAATCCACACTGGGCACCTGCGGACCAATCCTACTCAACACACACAGCAATGATAACTTCTCCTCGCCCAAGGTCCATCCCTGCTACTGACTTGGATCCAATCCACGCTGCACACCTGCGGGCCATTCCTACTCAACACACACAGCAATGATAATTGCTCCTCACCCAAGGTCCATCCATGCTACTCACTGGGATCCAATCCACACTGCACACCTGCGGGACATTCCTACTCAACACACAGAGCAATGATAACCTCTCCTCACCCAAGGTCCATCCCTGCTACTGACTGGGATCCAATCCACACTGCACACCTGCGGACCATTCCTACTCAACACACACAGCAATGATAACATCTCCTCACCCAAGGTCCATACCTGCTACTGACTGGGATCCAATCCACACTGCACACCTGCGGTCCATTCCTACTCAACACACACAGCAATGATAACTTCTCCTCGCCCAAGGTCCATCCCTGCTACTGACTGGGATCCAATCCAAATTGCACACCTGCGAGCCATTTCTACTCAACACACAGCAGCAATGATAACTTCTCCTCGCCCAAGGTCCATCCCTGCTACTGACTGGGATCCAATCCACATTGCACACCTGCGTGTCATTCCTACTCAACACACACAGCAATGATAACTTCTCCTCACCCAAGGTCCATCCCTGCTACTGACTGGGACCCAATCCACACTGCACACCTGCGGGCCATTCCTACTCAACACACACAGCAATGATAACTTCTCCTCGCCCGAGGTCCATCCCTGCTACTGACTGGGATCCAATCCACACTGCACACCTGAGTGTCATTCCTACTCTACACACACAGCAATGATAACTTCTACTCACCCAAGGTCCATCCCTGCTACTGACTGGGATCCAATCCACATTGCACACCTGCGGGCCATTCCTACTCAACACACACAGCAATGATAACTTCTCCTCACCCGAGGTCCATCCCTGCTACTCACTGGGATCCAATCCACACTGCACACCTGCGGGCCATTCCTACTCAATACACACAGCAATGATAACGTCTCCTCGCCCGAGGTCCATCCCTGCTACTGACTGGGATCCAATCCACACTGCACACCTGCGGGCCATTCCTACTCAACACACACAGCAATGATAACTTCTCCTCACCCAAGGTCCATACCTGCTACTGACAAAGATTCAATCCACACTGCACACCTGCGGCCAATTCCTACTCAACACACACAGCAATGATAACTTCTCCTCACCCAAGCTCCATCCCTGCTACTGACTGGGATCCAATCCACACTGCACACCTGCGGGCCATTCCTACTCAGCACACACAACAATGATAACGTCTCCTCACCCAAGGTCCATCCCTGGTACTGACTGGGAACCAATCCACACTGCACACCTGCGGGCCATTCCTACTCAACACACACAGCAATGATAACTTCTCCTCGCCCAAGGTCCATCCCTGCTACTGACTGGGATCCAATCCACACTGCACACCTGCATGTCATTCCTACTCAACACACACAGCAATGATAACTTCTCCTCACCCAAGCTCCATCCCTGCTACTGACTGGGATCCAATCCACACTGCACACCTGCGGGCCATTCCTACTCAACACACACAGCAATGATAACTTCTCCTCGCCCAAGGTCCATTCCTGCTACTGACTGGGATACAATCCACACTGCACACCAGCGTGTCATTCCTACTCAACACACACAGCAATGATAACTTCTCCTCACCCAAGGTCCATCCCTGCTACTGACTGGGATCCAATCCACACTGCACACCTGCGGGCCATTCCTACGCAACACACACAGCAATGATAACTTCTCCTCGCCCGAGGGCCATCCCTGCTACTCACTGGGATCCAATCCACACTGGACACCTGCGGGCCATTCGTACTCAACACACACAGCAATGATAACGTCTCCTCGCCCAAAGTCCTTCCCTGATACTGACTGGGATACAATCCACACTGCGCACCTGTGGCCCATTCCTACTCAACACACACAGCAATGATAACTTCTCCTCACCCAAGGTCCATACCTGCTACTGACTGGGATCCAATCCACACTGCACACCTGAGGCCAATTCCTACTCAACACACACAGCAAGGATAACTTCTTTGCGCCCAAGGTCCATCCTTGCTCCTGACTGGGATCCAATCCACGCTGCACACCTGCGGGCCATTCCTACTCAACGCACACAACAATGATAACTTCTCCTCGCCCAAGGACCATCCCTGCTACTGACTGGGATCCAATCCACACTGCGCATCTGTGGGCCATTCCTACTCAACACACACAGCAACGATAACTTCTCCTCACCCAAAGTCCATCCCTGCTACTGACTGGGATCCAATCGACACTGCACACCTGCGGGCCATTCCTACTCAACACACACAACAATGTTAACTTCTCTTCAACCAGGTCCATCCCTGCTACTCACTGGAGGTCCAATCCACACTGCACACCTGCGGGCCATTCCAACTCAACACACACAGCGATGATAACGTCTCCTCACCCAAGGTCCATACCTGCTACTGACTGGGATCCAATCCACACTGCACACCTGCGGTCCATTCTTACTCAGCACACACAACGATGATAACTTCTCTTCACCCAAGGTCCATCCCTGCTACTCACTGGGATTTCAATACACAGTGCACACCTGCAGGCCATTCCTACTCAACACACACAGCAATGATAACTTCTCCTCGCCAAAGGTCCATCCCTGCTACTGATTGGGATCCAATCCACACTGCACACCTGCGGGCTATTCCTACTCAACACACACAGCAATGATAACTTCTCCTCTCCCAAGGTCCATTCCTGCTACTCACTGGGACCCAGTCCACACTGCGCACCTGCGGGCCATTCCTACTCAACACACACTGCAATGATAACTTCTCCTCACCCAAGGTCCATCCCTGCTACTCACTGGGATCCAATCCACACTGCGCACCTGCGGGCCATTCCGACTCAACACACACAGCAATGATAACTTCGCCTCGCCCAAGTTCCATCCCTGCTACTGACTGGGATCCAATCCACACTGCACACCTGAGGGCCATTCCTACTCAACACACACAGCAATGATAACTTCTCCTCGCCCAAGGTCCATCCCTGCTACTCACTGGGATCCAATCCACACTGCACACCTGCGGGCCATTCCTACTCAGCACACACAACAATGATAACGTCTCCTCACCCAAGGTCCATCCCTGGTACTGACTGGGAACCAATCCACACTGCACACCTGCGGGCCATTCCTACTCAACACACACAGCAATGATAACTTGTCCTCGCCCAAGGTCCATCCCTGCTACTGACTAGGATCCAGTCCACACTGCACACCTGCGGGCCATTCCTACTCAGCACACACAACAATGATAACTTCTCCTCACCCAAGGTCCACCCCTCCTACTCACTGGGATCCAATCCACGCTGCGCACCTGCGGGCCTTTCCTACTCAACACACACAGCGATTATAACGTCTCCTCACCCAAGGTCCATCCCTGCTACTCACTGGGATTTCAATCCACAGTGCACACCTGCAGGCCATTCCTACTCAACACACACAGCAATGATAACTTCTAATCGCCAAAGGTCCATCCCTGCTACTGAATGGGATCCAATCCACACTGCACACCTGCGGGCCATTCCTACTCAACACACACAGCAATGATAACTTCTCCTCTCCCAAGGTCCATCCCTGCTACTCACTGGGACCCAGTCCACACTGCGCACCTGCGGGCCATTCCTACTCAACACACACTGCAATGATAACTTCTCCTCACCCAAGGTCCATCCCTGCTACTCACTGGGATCCAATCCACACTGCGCACCTGCGGGCCATTCCGACTCAACACACACAGCAATGATAACTTCGCCTCGCCCAAGTTCCATCCCTGCTACTGACTAGGATCCAATCCACACTGCACACCTGAGGGCCATTCCTACTCAACACACACAGCAATGATAACTTGTCCTCACCCAAGGTCCATCCCTGCTACTGACTGGGATCCAATCCACACTGTACACCTGCGGGCCATTCCTACTCAACACACACAGCAATGATAATTTCTCCTCGCCCAAGGTCCATCCCTGCTACTCACTGGGATCCAATCCACAGTGCACACCTGCGGGCCATTCCTACTCAGCACACACAACGATGATAACGACTCCTCACCCAAGGTTCATCCCTGCTACTGACTGGGAACCAATCCACACTGCACACCTGCGGGCCATTCCTATTCAGCACACACAATAATGATAACGTCTCCTCACCCAAGGTCCATCCCTGCTACTCACTGGGACCCAATCCACACTGGGCACCTGCGGACCAATCCTACTCAACACACACAGCAATGATAACTTCTCCTCGCCCAAGGTCCATCCCTGCTACTGACTTGGATCCAATCCACGCTGCACACCTGCGGGCCATTCCTACTCAACACACACAGCAATAATAATTGCTCCTCACCCAAGGTCCATCCATGCTACTCACTGGGATCCAATCCACACTGCACACCTGCGGGACATTCCTACTCAACACACAGAGCAATGATAACCTCTCCTCACCCAAGGTCCATCCCTGCTACTGACTGGGATCCAATCCACACTGCACACCTGCGGACCATTCCTACTCAACACACACAGCAATGATAACATCTCCTCACCCAAGGTCCATACCTGCTACTGACTGGGGTCCAATCCACACTGCACACCTGCGGTCCATTCCTACTCAACACACACAGCAATGATAACTTCTCCTCGCCCGAGGTCCATCCCTGCTACTGACTGGGATCCAATCCAAATTGCACACCTGCGAGCCATTTCTACTCAACACACAGCAGCAATGATAACTTCTCCTCGCCCAAGGTCCATCCCTGCTACTGACTGGGATCCAATCCACATTGCACACTTGCGTGTCATTCCTACTCAACACACACAGCAATGATAACTTCTCCTCACCCAAGGTCCATCCCTGCTACTGACTGGGACCCAATCCACACTGCACACCTGCGGGCCATTCCTACTCAACACACACAGCAATGATAACTTCTCCTCGCCCGAGGTCCATCCCTGCTACTGACTGGGATCCAATCCACACTGCACACCTGCGTGTCATTCCTACTCTACACACACAGCAATGATAACTTCTCATCACCCAAGGTCCATCCCTGCTACTGACTGGGATCCAATCCACATTGCACACCTGCGGGCCATTCCTACTCAACACACACAGCAATGATAACTTCTCCTCACCCGAGGTCCATCCCTGCTACTCACTGGGATCCAATCCACACTGCACACCTGCGGGCCATTCCTACTCAATACACACAGCAATGATAACGTCTCCTCGCCCGAGGTCCATCCCTGCTACTGACTGGGATCCAATCCACACTGCACACCTGCGGGCCATTCCTACTCAACACACACAGCAATGATAACTTCTCCTCACCCAAGGTCCATACCTGCTACTGACAAAGATTCAATCCACACTGCAGACCTGCGGCCAATTCCTACTCAACACACACAGCAATGATAACCTCTCCTCACCCAAGCTCCATCCCTGCTACTGACTGGGATCCAATCCACACTGCACACCTGCGGGCCATTCCTACTCAGCACACACAACAATGATAACGTCTCCTCACCCAAGGTCCATCCCTGGTACTGACTGGGAACCAATCCACACTGCACACCTGCGGGCCATTCCTACTCAACACACACAGCAATGATAACTTCTCCTCGCCCAAGGTCCATCCCTGCTACTGACTGGGATCCAATCCACACTGCACACCTGCATGTCATTCCTACTCAACACACACAGCAATGATAACTTCTCCTCACCCAAGCTCCATCCCTGCTACTGACTGGGATCCAATCCACACTGCACACCTGCGGGCCATTCCTACTCAACACACACAGCAATGATAACTTCTCCTCGCCCAAGGTCCATTCCTGCTACTGACTGGGATACAATCCACACTGCACACCTGCGTGTCATTCCTACTCAACACACACAGCAATGATAACTTCTCCTCACCCAAGGTCCATCCCTGCTACTGACTGGGATCCAATCCACAATGCACACCTGCGGGCCATTCCTACGCAACACACACAGCAATGATAACTTCTCCTCGCCCGAGGGCCATCCCTGCTACTCACTGGGATCCAATCCACACTGGACACCTGCGGGCCATTCGTACTCAACACACACAGCAATGATAACGTCTCCTCGCCCAAAGTCCTTCCCTGATACTGACTGGGATACAATCCACACTGCGCACCTGTGGCCCATTCCTACTCAACACACACAGCAATGATAACTTCTCCTCACCCAAGGTCCATACCTGCTACTGACTGGGATCCAATCCACACTGCACACCTGAGGCCAATTCCTACTCAACACACACAGCAAGGATAACTTCTTTGCGCCCAAGGTCCATCCTTGCTCCTGACTGGGATCCAATCCACGCTGCACACCTGCGGGCCATTCCTACTCAACACACACAACAATGATAACTTCTCCTCGCCCAAGGACCATCCCTGCTACTGACTGGGATCCAATCCACACTGCGCATCTGTGGGCCATTCCTACTGAACACACACAGCAACGATAACTTCTCCTCACCCAAAGTCCATCCCTGCTACTGACTGGGATCCAATCGACACTGCACACCTGCGGGCCATTCCTACTCAACACACACAACAATGTTAACTTCTCTTCAACCAGGTCCATCCCTGCTACTCACTGGAGGTCCAATCCACACTGCACACCTGCGGGCCATTCCAACTCAACACACACAGCGATGATAACGTCTCCTCACCCAAGGTCCATACCTGCTACTGACTGGGATCCAATCCACACTGCACACCTGCGGGCCATTCTTACTCAGCACACACAACGATGATAACTTCTCTTCACCCAAGGTCCATCCCTGCTACTCACTGGGATTTCAATACACAGTGCACACCTGCAGGCCATTCCTACTCAACACACACAGCAATGATAACTTCTCCTCGCCAAAGGTCCATCCCTGCTACTGATTGGGATCCAATCCACACTGCACACCTGCGGGCCATTCCTACTCAACACACACAGCAATGATAACTTCTCCTCTCCCAAGGTCCATTCCTGCTACTCACTGGGACCCAGTCCACACTGCGCACCTGCGGGCCATTCCTACTCAACACACACTGCAATGATAACTTCTCCTCACCCAAGGTCCATCCCTGCTACTCACTGGGATCCAATCCACACTGCGCACCTGCGGGCCATTCCGACTCAACACACACAGCAATGATAACTTCGCCTCGCCCAAGTTCCATCCCTGCTACTGACTGGGATCCAATCCACACTGCACACCTGAGGGCCATTCCTACTCAACACACACAGCAATGATAACTTGTCCTCGCCCAAGGTCCATCCCTGCTACTGACTGGGATCCAATCCACATTGCACACCTGCGGGCCATTCCTACTCAACACACACAGCAATGATAACTTCTCCTCACCCGAGGTCCATCCCTGCTACTCACTGGGATCCAATCCACACTGCACACCTGCGTGCCATTCCTACTCAACACACACAGCAATGATAACGTCTCCTCGCCCGAGGTCCATCCCTGCTACTGACTGGGATCCAATCCACACTGCACACCTGCGGGCCATTCCGACTCAACACACACAGCAATGATAACTTCTCCTCACCCAAGGTCCATACCTGCTACTGACAAAGATTCAATCCACACTGCACACCTGCGGCCAATTCCTACTCAACACACACAGCAATGATAACTTCTCCTCGCCCAAGGTCCATCCCTGCTACTGACTGGGATCCAATCCACACTGCACACCTTCATGTCATTCCTACTCAACACACACAGCAATGATAACTTCTCCTCACCCAAGGTCCATCCCTGCTACTGACTGGGATCCAATCCACACTGCACACCTGCGGGCCATTCCTACTCAACACACACAGCAATGATAACTTCTCCTCGCCCGAGGTCCATCCCTGCTACTGACTAGATTCCAATCCACCCTGCACACCTGCGAGCCATTCCTACTCAACACACACAGCAATGATAACTTCTCCTCGCCCAAGGTCCATTCCTGCTACTGACTGGGATACAATCCACACTGCACACCTGCGTGTCATTCCTACTCAACACACACAGCAATGATAACTTCTCCTCACCCAAGGTCCATCCCTGCTACTGACTGGGATCCAATCCACACTGCACACCTGCGGGCCATTCCTACGCAACACACACAGCAATGATAACTTCTCCTCGCCCGAGGGCCATCCCTGCTACTCACTGGGATACAATCCACACTGGACACCTGCGGGCCATTCGTACTCAACACACACAGCAATGATAACGTCTCCTCGCCCGAAGTCCTTCCCTGATACTGACTGGGATACAATCCACACTGCGCACCTGTGGCCCATTCCTACTCAACACACACAGCAAGGATAACTTCTTTGCGCCCAAGGTCCATCCTTGCTCCTGACTGGGATCCAATCCACGCTGCACACCTGCGGGCCATTCCTACTCAAGACACACAACAATGATAACTTATCCTCGCCCAAGGACCATCCCTGCTACTGACTGGGATCCAATCCACACTGCGCACCTGTGGGCCATTCCTACTCAACACACACAGCAACGATAACTTCTCACCCAAAGTCCATCCCTGCTACTGACTGGGATCCAATCGACACTGCACACCTGCGGGCCATTCCTACTCAACACACACAACAATGTTAACTTCTCTTCAACCAGGTCCATCCCTGCTACTCACTGGAGGTCCAATCCACACTGCACACCTGCGGGCCATTCCAACTCAACACACACAGCAATGATAATGTCTCCTCACCCAAGGTCCATCCCTGCTACTCACTGGGATCCAATCCACACTGCACACCTGTTGGCCATTCCTACTCAACATAAACAGCAATGATAACTTCTCCTCACCCAAGGTCCATCCCTGCTACTGACTGGGATCCAATCCACACTGCACACCTGCAGAACATTCCTGCTCAGCACACACAGCAATGATAACCGCTCCTCACCCAAGTCCATCCCTGCTACTCACTGGGATCCAATCAACACTGCACACCTGTGGGCCATTCCTACTCAACACACACAGCAATGATAACGTCTCCTCACCCAAGGTCCATCCCTGCTACTGACTGGGATCCAATCCACACTGCACACCTGAGGGCCATTCCTACTCAACACACACAGCAATGATAACTTCTCCTTGCCCA
Source organism: Ambystoma mexicanum (assembly GCF_040938575.1). Classification (NCBI taxonomy): domain Eukaryota; kingdom Metazoa; phylum Chordata; class Amphibia; order Caudata; family Ambystomatidae; genus Ambystoma; species Ambystoma mexicanum. The sequence continues at coordinate 1,513,967,448 of NC_090922.1, forward strand.
AGGTACATCCCTGCTACTCACTGGGATCCAATCCAAGCTGCACATCAGCGGGCCATTCCTACTCAACACACACAGCAAAGATAACTTCTCCTCGCTCGAGGTCCATCCCTGCTACTGACTGGGATCCAATCCACACTGCACACCTGCGGGCCATTCCTACTCAACACACACAACGATGATAACTTCTCCTCGCCCAAGGTCCATCCCTGCTACTCACTGGGATACAATCCACGCTGCACACCTGCGGGCCATTCCTACTCAACACACACAGCAATGATAACCTCTCCTCACCCAAGGTCCATCCCTGCTACTGACTGGGATCCAATCCACACTGCACACCTGCGGGCCATTTCAATTCAACACACACAGCAATGATAACTGCTCCTCGGCCAAGGTCCATCCCTGCTACTCACTGGGATCCAATCCACACTGCACGCCTGCAGGCCATTCCTACTCAACACACACAGCAAAGATAACGTCTCCTCACCCAAGTTTCATACCTGCTACTGACTGGGATCCAATCCACACTGCACACCTGCGGCCCATTCCTTCTCAACACACACAGCAATGATAACTTCACCTCACCCGAGGTCTATCCCAGCTACTGACTGGGATCCATTCCACACTGCACACCTGCGAGCCATTCCTACTCAACACACACAGCAATGATAACTTCTCCTCGCCCAAGGTCCATCCTTGCTACTGACTGGGATCCAATCCACACTGCACACCTGTGTGCCATTCCTACTCAACACACACAGCAATGATAAGTTCTCCTCGCCCAAGGTCCATCCCTGCTACTGACTGGGATCCAATCCACACTGCACCCCTGCGAACCATTCCTACTCAACACACACAGCAATGATAACTTCTCCTCGCCCAAGGTCCATCCCTGCCACTCACTGGGATCCAATCCACACTGCACACCTGCGGCTTATTCCGACTCAAAACACACAGCAATGATAACTTCTCCTCGCCCGAGGTCCATCCATGCTACTGACTGGGATCCAATCCACGCTGCACACCTGTGGGCCATTCCTACTCAACACACAAAGCAATGATAATTGCTCCTCGCTCAAGGTCCATCCCTGCCACTGACTGGGATCCAATCCACATTGCACACCTGCGGGCCATTCCTACTCAACACACACAGCATTGATAACTTCTCCTCGCCCGAGGTCCATCCCTGCTACTCACTGAGATCCAATCCACACTGCACACCTGCGGGCCATCCCTACTCAACACACACAGCAATGATAACGTCTCCTCGCCCCAAGTCCATCCCTGCTACTGACTGGGATCCAATCCACAATGCACACCTGTGGGCCATTCCTCCTCAGCACACACAGCAATGATAACTTCTTCTCGCCCGAGGTCCATCCATGCTACTCACTGGGATCCAATCCACACTGCACACCTCCGGCCCATTCCTACTCAACACACACAACAATGATAACTTCTCCTCGCCCAAGGACCATCCCTGCTACTGACTGGGATCCAATCCACACTGCGCACCTGTGGGCCATTCCTACTCAACACACACAGCAACGATAACTTCTCACCCAAAGTCCATCCCTGCTACTGACTGGGATCCAATCGACACTGCACACCTGCGGGCCATTCCTACTCAACACACACAACAATGTTAACTTCTCTTCAACCAGGTCCATCCCTGCTACTCACTGGAGGTCCAATCCACACTGCACACCTGCGGGCCATTCCAACTCAACACACACAGCAATGATAATGTCTCCTCACCCAAGGTCCATCCCTGCTACTCACTGGGATCCAATCCACACTGCACACCTGTTGGCCATTCCTACTCAACATAAACAGCAATGATAACTTCTCCTCACCCAAGGTCCATCCCTGCTACTGACTGGGATCCAATCCACACTGCACACCTGCAGAACATTCCTGCTCAGCACACACAGCAATGATAACCGCTCCTCACCCAAGTCCATCCCTGCTACTCACTGGGATCCAATCAACACTGCACACCTGTGGGCCATTCCTACTCAACACACACAGCAATGATAACGTCTCCTCACCCAAGGTCCATCCCTGCTACTGACTGGGATCCAATCCACACTGCACACCTGAGGGCCATTCCTACTCAACACACACAGCAATGATAACTTCTCCTCGCCCAAGGTACATCCCTGCTACTCACTGGGATCCAATCCAAGCTGCACATCAGCGGGCCATTCCTACTCAACACACACAGCAAAGATAACTTCTCCTCGCTCGAGGTCCATCCCTGCTACTGACTGGGATCCAATCCACACTGCACACCTGCGGGCCATTCCTACTCAACACACACAACGATGATAACTTCTCCTCGCCCAAGGTCCATCCCTGCTACTCACTGGGATCCAATCCACGCTGCACACCTGCGGGCCATTCCTACTCAACACACACAGCAATGATAACCTCTCCTCACCCAAGGTCCATCCCTGCTACTGACTGGGATCCAATCCACACTGCACACCTGCGGGCCATTTCAATTCAACACACACAGCAATGATAACTGCTCCTCGGCCAAGGTCCATCCCTGCTACTCACTGGGATCCAATCCACACTGCACACCTGCAGGCCATTCCTACTCAACACACACAGCAAAGATAACGTCTCCTCACCCAAGTTTCATACCTGCTACTGACTGGGATCCAATCCACACTGCACACCTGCGGCCCATTCCTTCTCAACACACACAGCAATGATAACTTCACCTCGCCCGAGGTCTATCCCTGCTACTGACTGGGATCCATTCCACACTGCACACCTGCAAGCCATTCCTACTCAACACACACAGCAATGATAACTTCTCCTCGCCCAAGGTCCATCCTTGCTACTGACTGGGATCCAATCCACACTGCACACCTGTGTGCCATTCCTACTCAACACACACAGCAATGATAAGTTCTCCTCGCCCAAGGTCCATCCCTGCTACTGACTGGGATCCAATCCACACTGCACCCCTGCGAACCATTCCTACTCAACACACACAGCAATGATAACTTCTCCTCGCCCAAGGTCCATCCCTGCCACTCACTGGGATCCAATCCACACTGCACACCTGCGGCTTATTCCGACTCAAAACACACAGCAATGATAACTTCTCCTCGCCCGAGGTCCATCCATGCTACTGACTGGGATCCAATCCACGCTGCACACCTGTGGGCCATTCCTACTCAACACACAAAGCAATGATAATTGCTCCTCGCTCAAGGTCCATCCCTGCCACTGACTGGGATCCAATCCACATTGCACACCTGCGGGCCATTCCTACTCAACACACACAGCATTGATAACTTCTCCTCGCCCGAGGTCCATCCCTGCTACTCACTGAGATCCAATCCACACTGCACACCTGCGGGCCATCCCTACTCAACACACACAGCAATGATAACGTCTCCTCGCCCCAAGTCCATCCCTGCTACTGACTGGGATCCAATCCACAATGCACACCTGTGGGCCATTCCTCCTCAGCACACACAGCAATGATAACTTCTTCTCGCCCGAGGTCCATCCATGCTACTCACTGGGATCCAATCCACACTGCACACCTCCGGCCCATTCCTACTCAACACACACAACAATGATAACTTCTCCTCGCCCAAGGACCATCCCTGCTACTGACTGGGATCCAATCCACACTGCGCACCTGTGGGCCATTCCTACTCAACACACACAGCAACGATAACTTCTCACCCAAAGTCCATCCCTGCTACTGACTGGGATCCAATCGACACTGCACACCTGCGGGCCATTCCTACTCAACACACACAACAATGTTAACTTCTCTTCAACCAGGTCCATCCCTGCTACTCACTGGAGGTCCAATCCACACTGCACACCTGCGGGCCATTCCAACTCAACACACACAGCAATGATAATGTCTCCTCACCCAAGGTCCATCCCTGCTACTCACTGGGATCCAATCCACACTGCACACCTGTTGGCCATTCCTACTCAACATAAACAGCAATGATAACTTCTCCTCACCCAAGGTCCATCCCTGCTACTGACTGGGATCCAATCCACACTGCACACCTGCAGAACATTCCTGCTCAGCACACACAGCAATGATAACCGCTCCTCACCCAAGTCCATCCCTGCTACTCACTGGGATCCAATCAACACTGCACACCTGTGGGCCATTCCTACTCAACACACACAGCAATGATAACGTCTCCTCACCCAAGGTCCATCCCTGCTACTGACTGGGATCCAATCCACACTGCACACCTGAGGGCCATTCCTACTCAACACACACAGCAATGATAACTTCTCCTCGCCCAAGGTACATCCCTGCTACTCACTGGGATCCAATCCAAGCTGCACATCAGCGGGCCATTCCTACTCAACACACACAGCAAAGATAACTTCTCCTCGCTCGAGGTCCATCCCTGCTACTGACTGGGATCCAATCCACACTGCACACCTGCGGGCCATTCCTACTCAACACACACAACGATGATAACTTCTCCTCGCCCAAGGTCCATCCCTGCTACTCACTGGGATCCAATCCACGCTGCACACCTGCGGGCCATTCCTACTCAACACACACAGCAATGATAACCTCTCCTCACCCAAGGTCCATCCCTGCTACTGACTGGGATCCAATCCACACTGCACACCTGCGGGCCATTTCAATTCAACACACACAGCAATGATAACTGCTCCTCGGCCAAGGTCCATCCCTGCTACTCACTGGGATCCAATCCACACTGCACACCTGCAGGCCATTCCTACTCAACACACACAGCAAAGATAACGTCTCCTCACCCAAGTTTCATACCTGCTACTGACTGGGATCCAATCCACACTGCACACCTGCGGCCCATTCCTTCTCAACACACACAGCAATGATAACTTCACCTCGCCCGAGGTCTATCCCTGCTACTGACTGGGATCCATTCCACACTGCACACCTGCAAGCCATTCCTACTCAACACACACAGCAATGATAACTACTCCTCGCCCAAGATCCATCCTTGCTACTGACTGGGATCCAATCCACACTGCACACCTGTGTGCCATTCCTACTCAACACACACAGCAATGATAAGTTCTCCTCGCCCAAGGTCCATCCCTGCTACTGACTGGGATCCAATCCACACTGCACACCTGCGAACCATTCCTACTCAACACACACAGCAATGATAACTTCTCCTCGCCCAAGGTCCATCCCTACTACTCACTGGGATCCAATCCACACTGCACACCTGCGGCTTATTCCGACTCAACACACACAGCAATGATAACTTCTCCTCGCCCGAGGTCCATCCATGCTACTGACTGGGATCCAATCCACGCTGCACACCTGTGGGCCATTCCTACTCAACACACAAAGCAATGATAATTGCTCCTCGCTCAAGGTCCATCCCTGCCACTGACTGGGATCCAATCCACATTGCACACCTGCGGGCCATTCCTACTCAACACACACAGCATTGATAACTTCTCCTCGCCCGAGGTCCATCCCTGCTACTCACTGAGATCCAATCCACACTGCACACCTGCGGGCCATCCCTACTCAACACACACAGCAATGATAACGTCTCCTCGCCCCAAGTCCATCCCTGCTACTGACTGGGATCCAATCCACAATGCACACCTGTGGGCCATTCCTCCTCAGCACACACAGCAATGATAACTTCTTCTCGCCCGAGGTCCATCCATGCTACTCACTGGGATCCAATCCACACTGCACACCTCCGGCCCATTCCTACTCAACACACACAGCAATGATAACTTCTCCTCGCCCAAGGTCCATCCCTGCTACTGACTGGGATCCAATCCACATTGCACACCTACGAGCCATTCCTACTCAACACACTCAGCAATGATAACTTCTCCTCACCAAAGGACCATCCCTGCTACTGACTGGGATCCAATCCACGCTGCACACCTATGGCCAATTCCTACTCAACACACACAGCAATGATAACTTCTCCTCGCCCAAGGTCCATCCCTGCTACTCACTGGGATCCAATCCACACTGCACACCTGCGGGCCATTCCTACTCAACACACACAACGATGATAACTTCTCCTCGCCCAAGGTCCTTCCCTGCTACTGACTGGGATCCAATCCACGCTGCACACCTGTGGGCCATTCCTACTCAACACACACAGCAATGATAATTGCTCCTCGCTCAAGGTCCATCCCTGCCACTGACTGGGATCCAATCCACACTGCACACCTGCGGGCTATTCCTACTCAACACACACAACGATGATAACTTCTCCTCGCCCAAGGTCCATCCCTGCTTCTGACTGGGATCCAATCCACGCTGCACACCTGCGGCCCATTCCTACTCAACACACACAACGATGATAACTTCTCCTCGCCCTAGGTCCATCCCTGCTACTGACTGGGATCCAATCCACGCTTCACACCTGCGGGCCATTCCTATTCAACACACACAGCAATGATAATTGCTCCTCACCCAAGGTCCATCCCTGCTTCTGACTGGGATCCAATCTACACTGCGCACATGCAGGCCATTCCTACTCAACACACACCACAATGATACCTTCTCTTCACACAGGTCCATACCTGCTACTCACTAGGATCCAATCCACACTGCACGCCTGCGACCCATTCCTACTCAACACACACAGCAATGATAACTTCTCCTTGCCCGAGGTCCATCCCTGCTACTCACTGGGATCCAATCCACGCTGCACACCTGCGGGCCATTCCTACTCAACACACACAGCAATGATAACGTCTCCTCACCCAAGGTCCATCCCTGCTACTGACTGGGATCCAATCCACAGTGCACACCTGCGGGCCATTTCAATTCAACACACACAGCAATGATAACTGCTCCTCGGCCAAGGTACATCCCTGCTACTCACTGGGATCCAATCCACACTGCACACCTGCAGGCCATTCCTACTCAACACACGCAGCAAAGATAATGTCTCCTCACCCAAGTTTCATACCTGCTACTGACTGGGATCCAATCCACACTGCACACCTGCGGCCCATTCCTTCTCAACACACACAGCAATGATAACTTCACCTCGCCCGAGGTCTATCCCTGCTACTGACTGGGATCCATTCCACACTGCACACCTGCGAGCCATTCCTACTCAACACACACAGCAATGATAACTTCTCCTCGCCCAAGGTCATCCCTGCTACTGACCGGGATCCAATCCACACTGCACACCTGTGTGCCATTCCTACTCAACCACACAGCAATGATAAGTTCTCCTCGCCCAAGGTCCATCCCTGCTACTGACTGGGATCCAATCCACACTGCACACCTGCGGCCCATTCCTACTCAACACACAAAGCAATGATAACTTCTCCTCGCCCGAGGTCCATCCCTGCTACTGACTGGGATCCAATCCACACTGGACACCTGCGGGCCATTCCTACTCAACACACACAGCAATTACAACTTCTCCTCGCCCGAGATCCATCCCTGCTACTGACTGGGATCCATTCCACACTGCACACCTGCGATCCATTCCTACTCAACACACACAGCAATGATAACTTCTCCTCGCCCAAGGTCCATCCCTGCTACTCACTGGGATCAAATCCACACTGCACACCTGCGGCCCATTCCTACTCAACACACACAGCAATGATAACTTCTCCTCGCCCGAGGTCCATCCCTGCTACTGACTGGGATCCAATCCACATTGCACACCTGCGGGCCATTCCTACTCAACACACACAGCATTGATAACTTCTCCTCGCCCGAGGTCCATCCCTGCTACTCACTGGGATCCAATCCACACTGCACACCTGCGGGAAATCCCTACTTAACACAAACAGCAATGATAACGTCTCCTCGCCCCAGGTTCATCCCTGCTACTGACTGGGATCCAATCCACGCTGCACACCTGCGGGCCATTCCTACTCAACACACACAACGATGATAACTTCTCCTCGCCCTAGGTCCATCCCTGCTACTGACTGGGATCCAATCCACGCTTCACACCTGCGGGCCATTCCTATTCAAAACACTCAGCAATGATAACTTCTCCTCACCAAAGGTCCATCCCTGCTACTGACTGGGATCCAATCCACGCTGCAGACCTGCGGGCCATTCCTACTCAACACACACAACGATGATAACTTCTCCTCGCCCAAGGTCCTTCCCTGCTACTGACTGGGATCCAATCCACGCTGCACACCTGTGGGCCATTCCTACTCAACACACACAGCAATGATAATTGCTCCTCGCTCAGGGTCCATCCCTGCCACTGACTGGGATCCAATCCACACTGCACACCTGCGGGCTATTCCTACTCAACACACACAACGATAATAACTTCTCCTCGCCCAAGGTCCATCCCTGCTACTGACTGGGATCCAATCCACGCTGCACACCTGCGGGCCATTCCTACTCAACACACACAACGATGATAACTTCTCCTCGCCCTAGGTCCATCCCTGCTACTGACTGGGATCCAATCCACGCTTCACACCTGCGGGCCATTCCTATTCAACACACACAGCAATGATAATTGCTCCTCACCCAAGGTCCATCCCTGCTACTGACTGGGATCCAATCTACACTGCGCACATGCGGGCCATTCCTACTCAACACACACCACAATGATACCTTCTCTTCATCCAGGTCCATCCCTACTACTCACTGGAGGTCCAATCCACACTACACACCTGCGGGCCATTTCTACTCAACACACACAGCAATGATAACTTCTCCTCGCCCGAGGTCCATACCTGCTACTCACTAGGATCCAATCCACACTGCACGCCTGCGACCCATTCCTACTCAACACACACAGTAATGATAACTTCTCCTCACCCGAGGTCCATCCCTGCTACTCACTGGGATCCAATCCACGCTGCACACCTGCGGGCCATTCCTACTCAACACACACAGCAATGATAACGTCTCCTCACCCAAGGTCCATCCCTGCTACTGACTGGGATCCAATCCACACTGCACACCTGCGGGCTATTCCTTCTAAAAACACACAGCAATGATAACTTCACCTCGCCCGAGGTCTATCCCTGCTACTGACTGGGATCCATTCCACACTGCACACCTGCGAGCCATTCCTACTCAACACACACAGCAATGATAACCTCTCCTCGCCCAAGGTCCATCCCTGCTACTGACTGGGATCCAATCCACACTGCACACCTGTGTGCCATTCCTACTCAACACACACAGTAATGATAAGTTCTCCTCGCCCAAGGTCCATCCCTGCTACTGACTGGGATCCAATCCACACTGCACACCTGCGGCCCATTCCTACTCAACACACAAAGCAATGATAACTTCTCCTCGCCCGAGGTCGATCCCTGCTACTGACTGGGATCCAATCCACACTGCACACCTGCGGGCCATTCGTACTCAACACACACAGCAATGACAACTTCTCCTCGCCCGAGATCCATCCCTGCTACTGACTGGGATCCATTCCACACTGCACACCTGCAAGACATTCCTACTCAAAACACACAGCAATGATAACTTCTCCTCGCCCAAGGTCCATCCCTGCTACTCACTGGGATCCAATCCACACTGCACACCAGCGGCCCATTCCTACTCAACACACACAGCAATGATAACTTCTCCTCGCCCGAGGTCCATCCCTGCTACTGACTGGGATCCAATCCACACTGCACACCTAAGAGCCATTCCTACTCAACACACACTGCAATGATAACTTCTCCTCACCAAAGGTCCATCCCTGCTACTGACTGGGATCCAATCCACATTGCACACCTGCGGGCCATTCGTACTCAACACACACAGCAATGACAACTTCTTCTCACCCGAGGTCCATCGATGCTACTCACTGGGATCCAATCCACACTGCACACCTGCGGCCCATTCCTACTCAACACACACAGCAATGATAACTTCTCCTCGCCCGAGGTCCATCCCTGCTACTGACTGGGATCCAATCCACACTGCACACCTACGAGCCATTCCTACTCAACACACTCAGCAATGATAACTTCTCCTCGCCCGAGGTCCATCCCTGCTACTGACTGGGATCCAATCCACACTGCACACCTGCGGGCTATTCGTACTCAACACACACAGCAATGACAACTTCTCCTCGCCCGAGATCCATCCCTGCTACTGACTGGGATCCATTCCACACTGCACACCTGCGAGCCATTCCTACTCAACACACACAGCAATGATAACTTCTCCTCGCCCAAGACCCATCCCTGCTACTCACTGGGATCCAATCCACACTGCACACCAGCGGCCCATTCCTACTCAACACACACAGCAATGATAACTTCTCCTCACCCAAGGTCCATCCCTGCTACTGACTGGGATCCAATCCACACTGCACACCTAAGAGCCATTCCTACTCAACACACACAGCAATGATAACTTCTCATCACCAAAGGTCCATCCCTGCTACTGACTAGGATCCAATCCACATTGCACACCTGCGGGCCATTCCTACTCAACACACACAGCATTGATAACTTCTCCTCGCCCGAGGTCCATCCCTGCTACTCACTGGGATCCAATCCACACTGTACACCTGCGGGCCATACCTACTCAAGACACACAGCAGTGATAACGTCTTCTCGCCCCAGGTTCATCCCTGCTACTGACTGGGATCCAATCCACACTGCACACCTGTGGGCCATTACTCCTCAGCACACACAGCAATGATAACTTCTTCTCGCCCGAGGTCCATCCATGCTACTCACTGGGATCCAATCCACACTGCACACCTGCGGCCCATTCCTACTCAACACACTCAGCAATGATAACTTCTCCTCACCAAAGGTCCATCCCTGCTACTGACTGGGATCCAATCCACGCTGCACACCTGTGGCCAATTCCTACTCAACACACACAGCAATGATAACTTTTCTGCACCCAAGGTCCATCCTTGCTACTGACTGGGATCAAATCCACGCTGCACACCTGTGGGCCATTCCTACTCAACACACACAGCAATGATAATTGCTCCTCGCTCAAGGTCCATCCCTGCTACTTACTGGAATCCAATCCACACTGCACACCTGCGGGCCATTCCTACTCAACACACACAGCAATGATAACGTCTCCTTGCCCAAGGTCCATACCTGCTACTGACTGGGATCCAATCCACACTGCACACCTGCGAACCATTCCTACTCAACACACACAGCAATGATAACTTCTCCTCGCCCAAGGTCCATCCCTGCTACTGACTGGGATCCAATCCACACCGCACACCTGTGTGTCATTCCTACTCAACACACACAGCAATGATAACTTCTCCTCACCCAAGGTCCATCCCTGCTACTGACTGGGATCCAATCCACATTGCACACCTGTGGGCCATTCCTACTCAACACACACAGCAATGATAATTGCTCCTCGCTCAAGGTCCAACCCTGCCACTGACTGGGATCCAATCCACATTGCACACCTGCGGGCCATTCCTACTCAACACACACAGCAATGATAACTTCTCCTCACCCAAGGTCCATCCCTGCTACTGACTGGGATCCAATCCACGCTGCACACCTGCGGCCCATTCCTACTCAACACACACAACGATGATAACTTCTCCTCGCCCTAGGTCCATCCCTGCTACTGACTAGAATCCAATCCACCCTGCACACCTGCGAGCCATTCCTACTCAACACACACAGCAATGATAACTTCTCCTCGCCCAAGGTCCATCCCTGCTACTGACTGGGATCCAATCCACACTGCACACCTGCGTGTCATTCCTACTCAACACACACAGCAATGATAAGTTCTCCTCGCCCAAAAGGTCCATCCCTGCTACTGACTGGGATCCAATCGACACTGCACACCTGCCGCCCATTCCTACTCAACACAAAAAGCAATGATAACTTCTCCTCGCCCGAGGTCCATCCCTGCTACTGACTGGGATCCAATCCACACTGCACACCTGCGGGCCATTCCTACTCAACACAGACAACAATGACAACTTCTCCTCGCCCGAGATCCATCCCTGCTACTGACTGGGATCCATTCCACACTGCACACCTGCGAGCCATTCCTACTCAACACACACAGCAATGATAACTTCTCCTCGCCCAAGGTCCATCCCTGCTACTCACTGGGATCCAATCCACACTGCACACCTGCGGCCCATTCCGACTCAACACACACAGCAATGATAACTTCTCCTCGCCCGAGGTCCATCCATGCTAGTGACTGGGATCCAATCCACGCTGCACACCTGTGGGCCATTCCTACTCAACACACACAGCAATGATAATTGCTCCTCGCTCAAGGTCCAACCCTGCCACTGACTGGGATCCAATCCACATTGCACACCTGCGGGCCATTCCTACTCAACACACACAGCATTGATAACTTCTCCTCGCCCGAGGTCCATCCCTGCTACTCACTGGGATCCAATCCACACTGCACACCTGCGGGCCATTCCTACTCAACACAGACAACAATGACAACTTCTCCTCGCCCGAGATCCATCCCTGCTACTGACTGGGATCCATTCCACACTGCACACCTGCGAGCCATTCCTACTCAACACACACAGCAATGATAACTTCTCCTCGCCCAAGGTCCATCCCTGCTACTCACTGGGATCCAATCCACACTGCACACCTGCGGCCCATTCCGACTCAACACACACAGCAATGATAACTTCTCCTCGCCCGAGGTCCATCCATGCTACTGACTGGGATCCAATCCACGCTGCAAACCTGTGGGCCATTCCTACTCAACACACACAGCAATGATAATTGCTCCTCGCTCAAGGTCCAACCCTGCCACTGACTGGGATCCAATCCACATTGCACACCTGCGGGCCATTCCTACTCAACACACACAGCAATGATAACTTCTCCTCACCCAAGGTCCATCCCTGCTACTGACTGGGACCCAATCCACGCTGCACACCTGCGGCCCATTCCTACTCAACACACACAACGATGATAACTTCTCCTCGCCCTAGGTCCATCCCTGCTACTGACTAGAATCCAATCCACCCTGCACACCTGCGAGCCATTCCTACTCAACACACACAGCAATGATAACTTCTCCTCGCCCAAGGTCCATCCCTGCTACTGACTGGGATCCAATCCACACTGCACACCTGCGTGTCATTCCTACTCAACACACACAGCAATGATAACTTCTCCTCGCCCAAGGTCCATCCCTGCTACTGACTGGGATCCAATCCACACTGCACACCTGCGGGCCATTCCTACGCAACACACACAGCAATGATAACTTCTCCTCGCCCGAGGTCCATCCCTGCTACTCACTGGGATCCAATCCACAATGCACACCTGCGGGCCATTCGTACTCAACACACACAGCAATGATAACGTCTCCTCGCCCGAGGTCCATCCCTGATACTCACTGGGATCCAATCCACACTGCGCACCTGTGGCCCATTCCTATTCAACACACACAGCAATGATAACTTCTCCTCACCCAAGGTCCATACCTGCTATTGACTGGGATCCAATCCACACTGCACACCTGCGGCCAATTCCTACTCAACACACACAGCAAGGATAACTTCTTTGCGCCCAAGGTCCATCCTTGCTCCTGACAGGGATCCAATCCACGCTGCACACCTGCGGGCCATTCCTACTCAACACACACAACAATGATAACTTCTCCTCGCCCAAGGACCATCCCTGCTACTGACTGGGATCCAATCCACACTCCGCACCTGTGGGCCATTCCTACTCAACACACACAGCAATGATAACTTCTCCTCACCCAAGGTCCATCCCTGCTACTGACTGGGATCCAATCAACACTGCACACCTGCGGGCCATTCCTACTCAACACACACAACAAAGTTAACTTCTCTTCAACCAGGTCCATCCCTGCTACTCACTGGAGGTCCAATCCACACTGCACACCTGCGGGCCATTCCAACTCAACACACACAGCAATGATAATGTCTCCTCACCCAAGGTCCATCCCTGCTACTCACTGGGATCCAATCCACACTGCACACCTGTTGGCCATTCCTACTCAACATAAACAGCAATGATAACGTCTCCTCACCCAAGGTCCATCCCTGCTACTGACTGGGATCCAATCCACACTGCACACCCGAGGGCCATTCCTACTCAACACACACAGCAATGATAACTTCTCCTCGCCCAAGGTACATCCCTGCTACTCACTGGGATCCAATCCAAGCTGCACATCTGCGGGCCATTCCTACTCAACACACACAGCAAAGATAACTTCTCCTCGCTCGAGGTCCATCCCTGCTACTGACTGGGATCCAATCCACACTGCACACCTGCGGGCCATTCCTACTCAACACACACAACGATGATAACTTCTCCTCGCCCAAGGTCCATCCCTGCTACTCACTGGGATCCAATCCACGCTGCACACCTGCGGGCCATTCCTACTCAACACACACAGCAATGATAACGTCTCCTCACCCAAGGTCCATCCCTGCTACTGACTGGGATCAAATCCACACTGCACACATGCGGGCCATTTCAATTCAACACACACAGCAATGATAACTGCTCCTCGGCCAAGGTCCATCCCTGCTACTCACTGGGATCCAATCCACACTGCACACCTGCAGGCCATTCCTACTCAACACACACAGCAAAGATAACGTCTCCTCACCCAAGTTTCATACCTGCTACTGACTGGGATCCAATCCACACTGCACACCTGCGGCCCATTCCTTCTCAACACACACAGCAATGATAACTTCACCTCGCCCGAGGTCTACACCTGCTACTGACTGGGATCCATTCTACACTGCACACCTGCGAGCCATTCCTACTCAACACACACAGCAATGATAACTTCTCCTCGCCCAAGGTCCATCCTTGCTACTGACTGGGATCCAATCCACACTGCACACCTTTGTGCCATTCCTACTCAACACACACAGCAATGATAAGTTCTCCTCGCCCAAGGTCCATCCCTGCTACTGACTGGGATCCAATCCACACTGCACACCTGCGGCCCATTCCTACTCAACACACAAAGCAATGATTAATTCTCCTCGCCCGAGGTCCATCCCTGCTACTGACTGGGATCCAATCCACACTGCACACCTGCGGGCCATTCCTACTCAACACAGACAACAATGACAACTTCTCCTCGCCCGAGATCCATCCCTGCTACTGACTGGGATCCATTCCACACTGCACACCTGCGAGCCATTCCTACTCAACACACACAGCAATGATAACTTCTCCTCGCCCAAGGTCCATCCCTGCTACTCACTGGGATCCAATCCACACTGCACACCTGTGTGTCATTCCTACTCAACACACACAGCAATGATAACTTCTCCTCACCCAAGGTCCATCCCTGCTACTGACTGGGATCCAATCCACATTGCACACCTGCGGGCCATTCCTACTCAACACACACAGCAATGATAACGTCTCCTCGCCCGAGGTCCATCCCTGCTACTGACTGGGATCCAATCCACACTGCACACCTGCGGGCCATTCCTACTCAACACACACAGCAATGATAACTTCTCCTCACCCAAGGTCCATACCTGCTACTGACAAAGATTCAATCCACACTGCACACCTGCGGCCAATTCCTACTCAACACACATAGCAATGATAACTTCTCCTCGCCCAAGGTCCATCCCTGCTACTGACTGGGATCCAATCCACACTGCACACCTGCGTGTCATTCCTACCCAACACACACAGCAATGATAACTTCTCCTCACCCAAGGTCCATCCCTGCTACTGACTGGGATCCAATCCACACTGCACACCTGCGGGCTATTCCTACTCAACACACACAGCAATGATAACTTCTCCTCGCCCGATGTCCATCCCTGCTACTGACTAGAATCCAATCCACCCTGCACACCTGCGAGCCATTCCTACTCAACACACACAGCAATGATAACTTCTCCTAGCCCAAGGTCCATCCCTGCTACTGACTGGGATCCAATCCACACTGCACACCTGCGTGTCATTCCTACTCAACACACACAGCAATGATAACTTCTCCTCGCCCAAGGTCCATCCCTGCTACTGACTGGGATCCAATCCACACTGCACACCTGCGGGCCATTCCTACGCAACACACACAGCAATGATAACTTCTCCTCGCCCGAGATCCATCCCTGCTACTCACTGGGATCCAATCCACACTGCACACCTGCGGGCCATTCGTACTCAACACACACAGCAATGATAACGTCTCCTCGCCCGAGGTCCATCCCTGATACTCACTGGGATCCAATCCACACTGCGCACCTGTGGCCCATTCCTACTCAACACACACAGCAATGATAACTTCTCCTCACCCAAGGTCCATACCTGCTATTGACTGGGATCCAATCCACACTGCACACCTGCGGCCAATTCCTACTCAACACACACAGCAAGGATAACTTCTTTGCGCCCAAGGTCCATCCTTGCTCCTGACAGGGATCCAATCCACGCTGCACACCTGCGGGCCATTCCTACTCAACACACACAACAATGATAACTTCTCCTCGCCCAAGGACCATCCCTGCTACTGACTGGGATCCAATCCACACTCCGCACCTGTGGGCCATTCCTACTCAACACACACAGCAATGATAACTTCTCCTCACCCAAGGTCCATCCCTGCTACTGACTGGGATCCAATCAACACTGCACACCTGCGGGCCATTCCTACTCAACACACACAACAAAGTTAACTTCTCTTCAACCAGGTCCATCCCTGCTACTCACTGGAGGTCCAATCCACACTGCACACCTGCGAGCCATTCCTACTCAACACACACAGCAATGATAACTTCTCCTCGCCCAAGGTCATCCCTGCTACTGACCGGGATCCAATCCACACTGCACACCTGTGTGCCATTCCTACTCAACCACACAGCAATGATAAGTTCTCCTCGCCCAAGGTCCATCCCTGCTACTGACTGGGATCCAATCCACACTGCACACCTGCGGCCCATTCCTACTCAACACACAAAGCAATGATAACTTCTCCTCGCCCGAGGTCCATCCCTGCTACTGACTGGGATCCAATCCACACTGGACACCTGCGGGCCATTCCTACTCAACACACACAGCAATGACAACTTCTCCTCGCCCGAGATCCATCCCTGCTACTGACTGGGATCCATTCCACACTGCACACCTGCGATCCATTCCTACTCAACACACACAGCAATGATAACTTCTCCTCGCCCAAGGTCCATCCCTGCTACTCACTGGGATCAAATCCACACTGCACACCTGCGGCCCATTCCTACTCAACACACACAGCAATGATAACTTCTCCTCGCCCGAGGTCCATCCCTGCTACTGACTGGGATCCAATCCACATTGCACACCTGCGGGCCATTCCTACTCAACACACACAGCATTGATAACTTCTCCTCGCCCGAGGTCCATCCCTGCTACTCACTGGGATCCAATCCACACTGCACACCTGCGGGAAATCCCTACTTAACACACACAGCAATGATAACGCCTCCTCGCCCCAGGTTCATCCCTGCTACTGACTGGGATCCAATCCACGCTGCACACCTGCGGGCCATTCCTACTCAACACACACAACGATGATAACTTCTCCTCGCCCTAGGTCCATCCCTGCTACTGACTGGGATCCAATCCACGCTTCACACCTGCGGGCCATTCCTATTCAAAACACTCAGCAATGATAACTTCTCCTCACCAAAGGTCCATCCCTGCTACTGACTGGGATCCAATCCACGCTGCAGACCTGCGGGCCATTCCTACTCAACACACACAACGATGATAACTTCTCCTCGCCCAAGGTCCTTCCCTGCTACTGACTGGGATCCAATCCACGCTGCACACCTGTGGGCCATTCCTACTCAACACACACAGCAATGATAATTGCTCCTCGCTCAGGGTCCATCCCTGCCACTGACTGGGATCCAATCCACACTGCACACCTGCGGGCTATTCCTACTCAACACACACAACGATAATAACTTCTCCTCGCCCAAGGTCCATCCCTGCTACTGACTGGGATCCAATCCACGCTGCACACCTGCGGGCCATTCCTACTCAACACACACAACGATGATAACTTCTCCTCGCCCTAGGTCCATCCCTGCTACTGACTGGGATCCAATCCACGCTTCACACCTGCGGGCCATTCCTATTCAACACACACAGCAATGATAATTGCTCCTCACCCAAGGTCCATCCCTGCTACTGACTGGGATCCAATCTACACTGCGCACATGCGGGCCATTCCTACTCAACACACACCACAATGATACCTTCTCTTCATCCAGGTCCATCCCTACTACTCACTGGAGGTCCAATCCACACTACACACCTGCGGGCCATTTCTACTCAACACACACAGCAATGATAACTTCTCCTCGCCCGAGGTCCATACCTGCTACTCACTAGGATCCAATCCACACTGCACGCCTGCGACCCATTCCTACTCAACACACACAGTAATGATAACTTCTCCTCACCCGAGGTCCATCCCTGCTACTCACTGGGATCCAATCCACGCTGCACACCTGCGGGCCATTCCTACTCAACACACACAGCAATGATAACGTCTCCTCACCCAAGGTCCATCCCTGCTACTGACTGGGATCCAATCCACACTGCACACCTGCGGGCTATTCCTTCTAAAAACACACAGCAATGATAACTTCACCTCGCCCGAGGTCTATCCCTGCTACTGACTGGGATCCATTCCACACTGCACACCTGCGAGCCATTCCTACTCAACACACACAGCAATGATAACCTCTCCTCGCCCAAGGTCCATCCCTGCTACTGACTGGGATCCAATCCACACTGCACACCTGTGTGCCATTCCTACTCAACACACACAGTAATGATAAGTTCTCCTCGCCCAAGGTCCATCCCTGCTACTGACTGGGATCCAATCCACACTGCACACCTGCGGCCCATTCCTACTCAACACACAAAGCAATGATAACTTCTCCTCGCCCGAGGTCGATCCCTGCTACTGACTGGGATCCAATCCACACTGCACACCTGCGGGCCATTCGTACTCAACACACACAGCAATGACAACTTCTCCTCGCCCGAGATCCATCCCTGCTACTGACTGGGATCCATTCCACACTGCACACCTGCAAGCCATTCCTACTCAAAACACACAGCAATGATAACTTCTCCTCGCCCAAGGTCCATCCCTGCTACTCACTGGGATCCAATCCACACTGCACACCAGCGGCCCATTCCTACTCAACACACACAGCAATGATAACTTCTCCTCGCCCGAGGTCCATCCCTGCTACTGACTGGGATCCAATCCACACTGCACACCTAAGAGCCATTCCTACTCAACACACACTGCAATGATAACTTCTCCTCACCAAAGGTCCATCCCTGCTACTGACTGGGATCCAATCCACATTGCACACCTGCGGGCCATTCGTACTCAACACACACAGCAATGACAACTTCTTCTCACCCGAGGTCCATCGATGCTACTCACTGGGATCCAATCCACACTGCACACCTGCGGCCCATTCCTACTCAACACACACAGCAATGATAACTTCTCCTCGCCCGAGGTCCATCCCTGCTACTGACTGGGATCCAATCCACACTGCACACCTACGAGCCATTCCTACTCAACACACTCAGCAATGATAACTTCTCCTCGCCCGAGGTCCATCCCTGCTACTGACTGGGATCCAATCCACACTGCACACCTGCGGGCTATTCGTACTCAACACACACAGCAATGACAACTTCTCCTCGCCCGAGATCCATCCCTGCTACTGACTGGGATCCATTCCACACTGCACACCTGCGAGCCATTCCTACTCAACACACACAGCAATGATAACTTCTCCTCGCCCAAGACCCATCCCTGCTACTCACTGGGATCCAATCCACACTGCACACCAGCGGCCCATTCCTACTCAACACACACAGCAATGATAACTTCTCCTCACCCAAGGTCCATCCCTGCTACTGACTGGGATCCAATCCACACTGCACACCTAAGAGCCATTCCTACTCAACACACACAGCAATGATAACTTCTCATCACCAAAGGTCCATCCCTGCTACTGACTAGGATCCAATCCACATTGCACACCTGCGGGCCATTCCTACTCAACACACACAGCATTGATAACTTCTCCTCGCCCGAGGTCCATCCCTGCTACTCACTGGGATCCAATCCACACTGTACACCTGCGGGCCATACCTACTCAAGACACACAGCAGTGATAACGTCTTCTCGCCCCAGGTTCATCCCTGCTACTGACTGGGATCCAATCCACACTGCACACCTGTGGGCCATTACTCCTCAGCACACACAGCAATGATAACTTCTTCTCGCCCGAGGTCCATCCATGCTACTCACTGGGATCCAATCCACACTGCACACCTGCGGCCCATTCCTACTCAACACACTCAGCAATGATAACTTCTCCTCACCAAAGGTCCATCCCTGCTACTGACTGGGATCCAATCCACGCTGCACACCTGTGGCCAATTCCTACTCAACACACACAGCAATGATAACTTTTCTGCACCCAAGGTCCATCCTTGCTACTGACTGGGATCAAATCCACGCTGCACACCTGTGGGCCATTCCTACTCAACACACACAGCAATGATAATTGCTCCTCGCTCAAGGTCCATCCCTGCTACTCACTGGAATCCAATCCACACTGCACACCTGCGGGCCATTCCTACTCAACACACACAGCAATGATAACGTCTCCTTGCCCAAGGTCCATACCTGCTACTGACTGGGATCCAATCCACACTGCACACCTGCGAACCATTCCTACTCAACACACACAGCAATGATAACTTCTCCTCGCCCAAGGTCCATCCCTGCTACTGACTGGGATCCAATCCACACCGCACACCTGTGTGTCATTCCTACTCAACACACACAGCAATGATAACTTCTCCTCACCCCAGGTTCATCCCTGCTACTGACTGGGATCCAATCCACGCTGCACACCTGCGGGCCATTCCTACTCAACACACACAACGATGATAACTTCTCCTCGCCCTAGGTCCATCCCTGCTACTGACTGGGATCCAATCCACGCTTCACACCTGCGGGCCATTCCTATTCAAAACACTCAGCAATGATAACTTCTCCTCACCAAAGGTCCATCCCTGCTACTGACTGGGATCCAATCCACGCTGCAGACCTGCGGGCCATTCCTACTCAACACACACAACGATGATAACTTCTCCTCGCCCAAGGTCCTTCCCTGCTACTGACTGGGATCCAATCCACGCTGCACACCTGTGGGCCATTCCTACTCAACACACACAGCAATGATAATTGCTCCTCGCTCAGGGTCCATCCCTGCCACTGACTGGGATCCAATCCACACTGCACACCTGCGGGCTATTCCTACTCAACACACACAACGATAATAACTTCTCCTCGCCCAAGGTCCATCCCTGCTACTGACTGGGATCCAATCCACGCTGCACACCTGCGGGCCATTCCTACTCAACACACACAACGATGATAACTTCTCCTCGCCCTAGGTCCATCCCTGCTACTGACTGGGATCCAATCCACGCTTCACACCTGCGGGCCATTCCTATTCAACACACACAGCAATGATAATTGCTCCTCACCCAAGGTCCATCCCTGCTACTGACTGGGATCCAATCTACACTGCGCACATGCGGGCCATTCCTACTCAACACACACCACAATGATACCTTCTCTTCATCCAGGTCCATCCCTACTACTCACTGGAGGTCCAATCCACACTACACACCTGCGGGCCATTTCTACTCAACACACACAGCAATGATAACTTCTCCTCGCCCGAGGTCCATACCTGCTACTCACTAGGATCCAATCCACACTGCACGCCTGCGACCCATTCCTACTCAACACACACAGTAATGATAACTTCTCCTCACCCGAGGTCCATCCCTGCTACTCACTGGGATCCAATCCACGCTGCACACCTGCGGGCCATTCCTACTCAACACACACAGCAATGATAACGTCTCCTCACCCAAGGTCCATCCCTGCTACTGACTGGGATCCAATCCACACTGCACACCTGCGGGCTATTCCTTCTAAAAACACACAGCAATGATAACTTCACCTCGCCCGAGGTCTATCCCTGCTACTGACTGGGATCCATTCCACACTGCACACCTGCGAGCCATTCCTACTCAACACACACAGCAATGATAACCTCTCCTCGCCCAAGGTCCATCCCTGCTACTGACTGGGATCCAATCCACACTGCACACCTGTGTGCCATTCCTACTCAACACACACAGTAATGATAAGTTCTCCTCGCCCAAGGTCCATCCCTGCTACTGACTGGGATCCAATCCACACTGCACACCTGCGGCCCATTCCTACTCAACACACAAAGCAATGATAACTTCTCCTCGCCCGAGGTCGATCCCTGCTACTGACTGGGATCCAATCCACACTGCACACCTGTGGGCCATTCGTACTCAACACACACAGCAATGACAACTTCTCCTCGCCCGAGATCCATCCCTGCTACTGACTGGGATCCATTCCACACTGCACACCTGCAAGCCATTCCTACTCAAAACACACAGCAATGATAACTTCTCCTCGCCCAAGGTCCATCCCTGCTACTCACTGGGATCCAATCCACACTGCACACCAGCGGCCCATTCCTACTCAACACACACAGCAATGATAACTTCTCCTCGCCCGAGGTCCATCCCTGCTACTGACTGGGATCCAATCCACACTGCACACCTAAGAGCCATTCCTACTCAACACACACTGCAATGATAACTTCTCCTCACCAAAGGTCCATCCCTGCTACTGACTGGGATCCAATCCACATTGCACACCTGCGGGCCATTCGTACTCAACACACACAGCAATGACAACTTCTTCTCACCCGAGGTCCATCGATGCTACTCACTGGGATCCAATCCACACTGCACACCTGCGGCCCATTCCTACTCAACACACACAGCAATGATAACTTCTCCTCGCCCGAGGTCCATCCCTGCTACTGACTGGGATCCAATCCACACTGCACACCTACGAGCCATTCCTACTCAACACACTCAGCAATGATAACTTCTCCTCGCCCGAGGTCCATCCCTGCTACTGACTGGGATCCAATCCACACTGCACACCTGCGGGCTATTCGTACTCAACACACACAGCAATGACAACTTCTCCTCGCCCGAGATCCATCCCTGCTACTGACTGGGATCCATTCCACACTGCACACCTGCGAGCCATTCCTACTCAACACACACAGCAATGATAACTTCTCCTCGCCCAAGACCCATCCCTGCTACTCACTGGGATCCAATCCACACTGCACACCAGCGGCCCATTCCTACTCAACACACACAGCAATGATAACTTCTCCTCACCCAAGGTCCATCCCTGCTACTGACTGGGATCCAATCCACACTGCACACCTAAGAGCCATTCCTACTCAACACACACAGCAATGATAACTTCTCATCACCAAAGGTCCATCCCTGCTACTGACTAGGATCCAATCCACATTGCACACCTGCGGGCCATTCCTACTCAACACACACAGCATTGATAACTTCTCCTCGCCCGAGGTCCATCCCTGCTACTCACTGGGATCCAATCCACACTGTACACCTGCGGGCCATACCTACTCAAGACACACAGCAGTGATAACGTCTTCTCGCCCCAGGTTCATCCCTGCTACTGACTGGGATCCAATCCACACTGCACACCTGTGGGCCATTACTCCTCAGCACACACAGCAATGATAACTTCTTCTCGCCCGAGGTCCATCCATGCTACTCACTGGGATCCAATCCACACTGCACACCTGCGGCCCATTCCTACTCAACACACTCAGCAATGATAACTTCTCCTCACCAAAGGTCCATCCCTGCTACTGACTGGGATCCAATCCACGCTGCACACCTGTGGCCAATTCCTACTCAACACACACAGCAATGATAACTTTTCTGCACCCAAGGTCCATCCTTGCTACTGACTGGGATCAAATCCACGCTGCACACCTGTGGGCCATTCCTACTCAACACACACAGCAATGATAATTGCTCCTCGCTCAAGGTCCATCCCTGCTACTCACTGGAATCCAATCCACACTGCACACCTGCGGGCCATTCCTACTCAACACACACAGCAATGATAACGTCTCCTTGCCCAAGGTCCATACCTGCTACTGACTGGGATCCAATCCACACTGCACACCTGCGAACCATTCCTACTCAACACACACAGCAATGATAACTTCTCCTCGCCCAAGGTCCATCCCTGCTACTGACTGGGATCCAATCCACACCGCACACCTGTGTGTCATTCCTACTCAACACACACAGCAATGATAACTTCTCCTCACCCAAGGTCCATCCCTGCTACTGACTGGGATCCAATCCACATTGCACACCTGTGGGCCATTCCTACTCAACACACACAGCAATGATAATTGCTCCTCGCTCAAGGTCCAACCCTGCCACTGACTGGGATCCAATCCACATTGCACACCTGCGGGCCATTCCTACTCAACACACACAGCAATGATAACTTCTCCTCACCCAAGGTCCATCCCTGCTACTGACTGGGATCCAATCCACGCTGCACACCTGCGGCCCATTCCTACTCAACACACACAACGATGATAACTTCTCCTCGCCCTAGGTCCATCCCTGCTACTGACTAGAATCCAATCCACCCTGCACACCTGCGAGCCATTCCTACTCAACACACACAGCAATGATAACTTCTCCTCGCCCAAGGTCCATCCCTGCTACTGACTGGGATCCAATCCACACTGCACACCTGCGTGTCATTCCTACTCAACACACACAGCAATGATAAGTTCTCCTCGCCCAAAAGGTCCATCCCTGCTACTGACTGGGATCCAATCGACACTGCACACCTGCGGCCCATTCCTACTCAACACAAAAAGCAATGATAACTTCTCCTCGCCCGAGGTCCATCCCTGCTACTGACTGGGATCCAATCCACACTGCACACCTGCGGGCCATTCCTACTCAACACAGACAACAATGACAACTTCTCCTCGCCCGAGATCCATCCCTGCTACTGACTGGGATCCATTCCACACTGCACACCTGCGAGCCATTCCTACTCAACACACACAGCAATGATAACTTCTCCTCGCCCAAGGTCCATCCCTGCTACTCACTGGGATCCAATCCACACTGCACACCTGCGGCCCATTCCGACTCAACACACACAGCAATGATAACTTCTCCTCGCCCGAGGTCCATCCATGCTAGTGACTGGGATCCAATCCACGCTGCACACCTGTGGGCCATTCCTACTCAACACACACAGCAATGATAATTGCTCCTCGCTCAAGGTCCAACCCTGCCACTGACTGGGATCCAATCCACATTGCACACCTGCGGGCCATTCCTACTCAACACACACAGCATTGATAACTTCTCCTCGCCCGAGGTCCATCCCTGCTACTCACTGGGATCCAATCCACACTGCACACCTGCGGGCCATTCCTACTCAACACAGACAACAATGACAACTTCTCCTCGCCCGAGATCCATCCCTGCTACTGACTGGGATCCATTCCACACTGCACACCTGCGAGCCATTCCTACTCAACACACACAGCAATGATAACTTCTCCTCGCCCAAGGTCCATCCCTGCTACTCACTGGGATCCAATCCACACTGCACACCTGCGGCCCATTCCGACTCAACACACACAGCAATGATAACTTCTCCTCGCCCGAGGTCCATCCATGCTACTGACTGGGATCCAATCCACGCTGCAAACCTGTGGGCCATTCCTACTCAACACACACAGCAATGATAATTGCTCCTCGCTCAAGGTCCAACCCTGCCACTGACTGGGATCCAATCCACATTGCACACCTGCGGGCCATTCCTACTCAACACACACAGCAATGATAACTTCTCCTCACCCAAGGTCCATCCCTGCTACTGACTGGGATCCAATCCACGCTGCACACCTGCGGCCCATTCCTACTCAACACACACAACGATGATAACTTCTCCTCGCCCTAGGTCCATCCCTGCTACTGACTAGAATCCAATCCACCCTGCACACCTGCGAGCCATTCCTACTCAACACACACAGCAATGATAACTTCTCCTCGCCCAAGATCCATCCCTGCTACTGACTGGGATCCAATCCACACTGCACACCTGCGTGTCATTCCTACTCAACACACACAGCAATGATAACTTCTCCTCGCCCAAGGTCCATCCCTGCTACTGACTGGGATCCAATCCACACTGCACACCTGCGGGCCATTCCTACGCAACACACACAGCAATGATAACTTCTCCTCGCCCGAGGTCCATCCCTGCTACTCACTGGGATCCAATCCACAATGCACACCTGCGGGCCATTTGTACTCAACACACACAGCAATGATAACGTCTCCTCGCCCGAGGTCCATCCCTGATACTCACTGGGATCCAATCCACACTGCGCACCTGTGGCCCATTCCTACTCAACACACACAGCAATGATAACTTCTCCTCACCCAAGGTCCATACCTGCTATTGACTGGGATCCAATCCACACTGCACACCTGCGGCCAATTCCTACTCAACACACACAGCAAGGATAACTTCTTTGCGCCCAAGGTCCATCCTTGCTCCTGACAGGGATCCAATCCACGCTGCACACCTGCGGGCCATTCCTACTCAACACACACAACAATGATAACTTCTCCTCGCCCAAGGACCATCCCTGCTACTGACTGGGATCCAATCCACACTCCGCACCTGTGGGCCATTCCTACTCAACACACACAGCAATGATAACTTCTCCTCACCCAAGGTCCATCCCTGCTACTGACTGGGATCCAATCAACACTGCACACCTGCGGGCCATTCCTACTCAACACACACAACAAAGTTAACTTCTCTTCAACCAGGTCCATCCCTGCTACTCACTGGAGGTCCAATCCACACTGCACACCTGCGGGCCATTCCAACTCAACACACACAGCAATGATAATGTCTCCTCACCCAAGGTCCATCCCTGCTACTCACTGGGATCCAATCCACACTGCACACCTGTTGGCCATTCCTACTCAACATAAACAGCAATGATAACGTCTCCTCACCCAAGGTCCATCCCTGCTACTGACTGGGATCCAATCCACACTGCACACCCGAGGGCCATTCCTACTCAACACACACAGCAATGATAACTTCTCCTCGCCCAAGGTACATCCCTGCTACTCACTGGGATCCAATCCAAGCTGCACATCTGCGGGCCATTCCTACTCAACACACACAGCAAAGATAACTTCTCCTCGCTCGAGGTCCATCCCTGCTACTGACTGGGATCCAATCCACACTGCACACCTGCGGGCCATTCCTACTCAACACACACAACGATGATAACTTCTCCTCGCCCAAGGTCCATCCCTGCTACTCACTGGGATCCAATCCACGCTGCACACCTGCGGGCCATTCCTACTCAACACACACAGAAATGATAACGTCTCCTCACCCAAGGTCCATCCCTGCTACTGACTGGGATCAAATCCACACTGCACACATGCGGGCCATTTCAATTCAACACACACAGCAATGATAACTGCTCCTCGGCCAAGGTCCATCCCTGCTACTCACTGGGATCCAATCCACACTGCACACCTGCAGGCCATTCCTACTCAACACACACAGCAAAGATAACGTCTCCTCACCCAAGTTTCATACCTGCTACTGACTGGGATCCAATCCACACTGCACACCTGCGGCCCATTCCTTCTCAACACACACAGCAATGATAACTTCACCTCGCCCGAGGTCTACACCTGCTACTGACTGGGATCCATTCTACACTGCACACCTGCGAGCCATTCCTACTCAACACACACAGCAATGATAACTTCTCCTCGCCCAAGGTCCATCCTTGCTACTGACTGGGATCCAATCCACACTGCACACCTTTGTGCCATTCCTACTCAACACACACAGCAATGATAAGTTCTCCTCGCCCAAGGTCCATCCCTGCTACTGACTGGGATCCAATCCACACTGCACACCTGCGGCCCATTCCTACTCAACACACAAAGCAATGATAAATTCTCCTCGCCCGAGGTCCATCCCTGCTACTGACTGGGATCCAATCCACACTGCACACCTGCGGGCCATTCCTACTCAACACAGACAACAATGACAACTTCTCCTCGCCCGAGATCCATCCCTGCTACTGACTGGGATCCATTCCACACTGCACACCTGCGAGCCATTCCTACTCAACACACACAGCAATGATAACTTCTCCTCGCCCAAGGTCCATCCCTGCTACTCACTGGGATCCAATCCACACTGCACACCTGTGTGTCATTCCTACTCAACACACACAGCAATGATAACTTCTCCTCACCCAAGGTCCATCCCTGCTACTGACTGGGATCCAATCCACATTGCACACCTGCGGGCCATTCCTACTCAACACACACAGCAATGATAACGTCTCCTCGCCCGAGGTCCATCCCTGCTACTGACTGGGATCCAATCCACACTGCACACCTGCGGGCCATTCCTACTCAACACACACAGCAATGATAACTTCTCCTCACCCAAGGTCCATACCTGCTACTGACAAAGATTCAATCCACACTGCACACCTGCGGCCAATTCCTACTCAACACACACAGCAATGATAACTTCTCCTCGCCCAAGGTCCATCCCTGCTACTGACTGGGATCCAATCCACACTGCACACCTGCGTGTCATTCCTACCCAACACACACAGCAATGATAACTTCTCCTCACCCAAGGTCCATCCCTGCTACTGACTGGGATCCAATCCACACTGCACACCTGCGGGCTATTCCTACTCAACACACACAGCAATGATAACTTCTCCTCGCCCGATGTCCATCCCTGCTACTGACTAGAATCCAATCCACCCTGCACACCTGCGAGCCATTCCTACTCAACACACACAGCAATGATAACTTCTCCTCGCCCAAGGTCCATCCCTGCTACTGACTGGGATCCAATCCACACTGCACACCTGCGTGTCATTCCTACTCAACACACACAGCAATGATAACTTCTCCTCGCCCAAGGTCCATCCCTGCTACTGACTGGGATCCAATCCACACTGCACACCTGCGGGCCATTCCTATGCAACACACACAGCAATGATAACTTCTCCTCGCCCGAGATCCATCCCTGCTACTCACTGGGATCCAATCCACACTGCACACCTGCGGGCCATTCGTACTCAACACACACAGCAATGATAACGTCTCCTCGCCCGAGGTCCATCCCTGATACTCACTGGGATCCAATCCACACTGCGCACCTGTGGCCCATTCCTACTCAACACACACAGCAATGATAACTTCTCCTCACCCAAGGTCCATACCTGCTATTGACTGGGATCCAATCCACACTGCACACCTGCGGCCAATTCCTACTCAACACACACAGCAAGGATAACTTCTTTGCGCCCAAGGTCCATCCTTGCTCCTGACAGGGATCCAATCCACGCTGCACACCTGCGGGCCATTCCTACTCAACACACACAACAATGATAACTTCTCCTCGCCCAAGGACCATCCCTGCTACTGACTGGGATCCAATCCACACTCCGCACCTGTGGGCCATTCCTACTCAACACACACAGCAATGATAACTTCTCCTCACCCAAGGTCCATCCCTGCTACTGACTGGGATCCAATCAACACTGCACACCTGCGGGCCATTCCTACTCAACACACACAACAAAGTTAACTTCTCTTCAACCAGGTCCATCCCTGCTACTCACTGGAGGTCCAATCCACACTGCACACCTGCGGGCCATTCCAACTCAACACACACAGCAATGATAATGTCTCCTCACCCAAGGTCCATCCCTGCTACTCACTGGGATCCAATCCACACTGCACACCTGTTGGCCATTCCTACTCAACATGAACAGCAATGATAACGTCTCCTCACCCAAGGTCCATCCCTGCTACTGACTGGGATCCAATCCACACTGCACACCCGAGGGCCATTCCTACTCAACACACACAGCAATGATAACTTCTCCTCGCCCAAGGTACATCCCTGCTACTCACTGGGATCCAATCCAAGCTGCACATCTGCGGGCCATTCCTACTCAACACACACAGCAAAGATAACTTCTCCTCGCTCGAGGTCCATCCCTGCTACTGACTGGGATCCAATCCACACTGCACACCTGTGGGCCATTCCTACTCAACACACACAACGATGATAACTTCTCCTCGCCCAAGGTCCATCCCTGCTACTCACTGGGATCCAATCCACGCTGCACACCTGCGGGCCATTCCTACTCAACACACACAGCAATGATAACGTCTCCTCACCCAAGGTCCATCCCTGCTACTGACTGGGATCAAATCCACACTGCACACCTGCGGGCCATTTCAATTCAACACACACAGCAATGATAACTGCTCCTCGGCCAAGGTCCATCCCTGCTACTCACTGGGATCCAATCCACACTGCACACCTGCAGGCCATTCCTACTCAACACACACAGCAAAGATAACGTCTCCTCACCCAAGTTTCATACCTGCTACTGACTGGGATCCAATCCACACTGCACACCTGCGGCCCATTCCTTCTCAACACACACAGCAATGATAACTTCACCTCGCCCGAGGTCTATACCTGCTACTGACTGGGATCCATTCCACACTGCACACCTGCGAGCCATTCCTACTCAACACACACAGCAATGATAACTTCTCCTCGCCCAAGGTCCATCCTTGCTACTGACTGGGATCCAATCCACACTGCACACCTTTGTGCCATTCCTACTCAACACACACAGCAATGATAAGTTCTCCTCGCCCAAAAGGTCCATCCCTGCTACTGACTGGGATCCAATCGACACTGCACACCTGCGGCCCATTCCTACTCAACACAAAAAGCAATGATAACTTCTCCTCGCCCGAGGTCCATCCCTGCTACTGACTGGGATCCAATCCACACTGCACACCTGCGGGCCATTCCTACTCAACACAGACAACAATGACAACTTCTCCTCGCCCGAGATCCATCCCTGCTACTGACTGGGATCCATTCCACACTGCACACCTGCGAGCCATTCCTACTCAACACACACAGCAATGATAACTTCTCCTCGCCCAAGGTCCATCCCTGCTACTCACTGGGATCCAATCCACACTGCACACCTGCGGCCCATTCCGACTCAACACACACAGCAATGATAACTTCTCCTCGCCCGAGGTCCATCCATGCTAGTGACTGGGATCCAATCCACGCTGCACACCTGTGGGCCATTCCTACTCAACACACACAGCAATGATAATTGCTCCTCGCTCAAGGTCCAACCCTGCCACTGACTGGGATCCAATCCACATTGCACACCTGCGGGCCATTCCTACTCAACACACACAGCATTGATAACTTCTCCTCGCCCGAGGTCCATCCCTGCTACTCACTGGGATCCAATCCACACTGCACACCTGTGGGCCATTCCTACTCAACACAGACAACAATGACAACTTCTCCTCGCCCGAGATCCATCCCTGCTACTGACTGGGATCCATTCCACACTGCACACCTGCGAGCCATTCCTACTCAACACACACAGCAATGATAACTTCTCCTCGCCCAAGGTCCATCCCTGCTACTCACTGGGATCCAATCCACACTGCACACCTGCGGCCCATTCCGACTCAACACACACAGCAATGATAACTTCTCCTCGCCCGAGGTCCATCCATGCTACTGACTGGGATCCAATCCACGCTGCAAACCTGTGGGCCATTCCTACTCAACACACACAGCAATGATAATTACTCCTCGCTCAAGGTCCAACCCTGCCACTGACTGGGATCCAATCCACATTGCACACCTGCGGGCCATTCCTACTCAACACACACAGCAATGATAACTTCTCCTCACCCAAGGTCCATCCCTGCTACTGACTGGGATCCAATCCACGCTGCACACCTGCGGCCCATTCCTACTCAACACACACAACGATGATAACTTCTCCTCGCCCTAGGTCCATCCCTGCTACTGACTAGAATCCAATCCACCCTGCACACCTGCGAGCCATTCCTACTCAACACACACAGCAATGATAACTTCTCCTCGCCCAAGGTCCATCCCTGCTACTGACTGGGATCCAATCCACACTGCACACCTGCGTGTCATTCCTACTCAACACACACAGCAATGATAACTTCTCCTCGCCCAAGGTCCATCCCTGCTACTGACTGGGATCCAATCCACACTGCACACCTGCGGGCCATTCCTACGCAACACACACAGCAATGATAACTTCTCCTCGCCCGAGGTCCATCCCTGCTACTCACTGGGATCCAATCCACAATGCACACCTGCGGGCCATTCGTACTCAACACACACAGCAATGATAACGTCTCCTCGCCCGAGGTCCATCCCTGATACTCACTGGGATCCAATCCACACTGCGCACCTGTGGCCCATTCCTACTCAACACACACAGCAATGATAACTTCTCCTCACCCAAGGTCCATACCTGCTATTGACTGGGATCCAATCCACACTGCACACCTGCGGCCAATTCCTACTCAACACACACAGCAAGGATAACTTCTTTGCGCCCAAGGTCCATCCTTGCTCCTGACAGGGATCCAATCCACGCTGCACACCTGCGGGCCATTCCTACTCAACACACACAACAATGATAACTTCTCCTCGCCCAAGGACCATCCCTGCTACTGACTGGGATCCAATCCACACTCCGCACCTGTGGGCCATTCCTACTCAACACACACAGCAATGATAACTTCTCCTCACCCAAGGTCCATCCCTGCTACTGACTGGGATCCAATCAACACTGCACACCTGCGGGCCATTCCTACTCAACACACACAACAAAGTTAACTTCTCTTCAACCAGGTCCATCCCTGCTACTCACTGGAGGTCCAATCCACACTGCACACCTGCGGGCCATTCCAACTCAACACACACAGCAATGATAATGTCTCCTCACCCAAGGTCCATCCCTGCTACTCACTGGGATCCAATCCACACTGCACACCTGTTGGCCATTCCTACTCAACATAAACAGCAATGATAACGTCTCCTCACCCAAGGTCCATCCCTGCTACTGACTGGGATCCAATCCACACTGCACACCCGAGGGCCATTCCTACTCAACACACACAGCAATGATAACTTCTCCTCGCCCAAGGTACATCCCTGCTACTCACTGGGATCCAATCCAAGCTGCACATCTGCGGGCCATTCCTACTCAACACACACAGCAAAGATAACTTCTCCTCGCTCGAGGTCCATCCCTGCTACTGACTGGGATCCAATCCACACTGCACACATGCGGGCCATTTCAATTCAACACACACAGCAATGATAACTGCTCCTCGGCCAAGGTCCATCCCTGCTACTCACTGGGATCCAATCCACACTGCACACCTGCAGGCCATTCCTACTCAACACACACAGCAAAGATAACGTCTCCTCACCCAAGTTTCATACCTGCTACTGACTGGGATCCAATCCACACTGCACACCTGCGGCCCATTCCTTCTCAACACACACAGCAATGATAACTTCACCTCGCCCGAGGTCTACACCTGCTACTGACTGGGATCCATTCTACACTGCACACCTGCGAGCCATTCCTACTCAACACACACAGCAATGATAACTTCTCCTCGCCCAAGGTCCATCCTTGCTACTGACTGGGATCCAATCCACACTGCACACCTTTGTGCCATTCCTACTCAACACACACAGCAATGATAAGTTCTCCTCGCCCAAGGTCCATCCCTGCTACTGACTGGGATCCAATCCACACTGCACACCTGCGGCCCATTCCTACTCAACACACAAAGCAATGATAAATTCTCCTCGCCCGAGGTCCATCCCTGCTACTGACTGGGATCCAATCCACACTGCACACCTGCGGGCCATTCCTACTCAACACAGACAACAATGACAACTTCTCCTCGCCCGAGATCCATCCCTGCTACTGACTGGGATCCATTCCACACTGCACACCTGCGAGCCATTCCTACTCAACACACACAGCAATGATAACTTTTCCTCGCCCAAGGTCCATCCCTGCTACTCACTGGGATCCAATCCACACTGCACACCTGTGTGTCATTCCTACTCAACACACACAGCAATGATAACTTCTCCTCACCCAAGGTCCATCCCTGCTACTGACTGGGATCCAATCCACATTGCACACCTGCGGGCCATTCCTACTCAACACACACAGCAATGATAACGTCTCCTCGCCCGAGGTCCATCCCTGCTACTGACTGGGATCCAATCCACACTGCACACCTGCGGGCCATTCCTACTCAACACACACAGCAATGATAACTTCTCCTCACCCAAGGTCCATACCTGCTACTGACAAAGATTCAATCCACACTGCACACCTGCGGCCAATTCCTACTCAACACACACAGCAATGATAACTTCTCCTCGCCCAAGGTCCATCCCTGCTACTGACTGGGATCCAATCCACACTGCACACCTGCGTGTCATTCCTACCCAACACACACAGCAATGATAACTTCTCCTCACCCAAGGTCCATCCCTGCTACTGACTGGGATCCAATCCACACTGCACACCTGCGGGCTATTCCTACTCAACACACACAGCAATGATAACTTCTCCTCGCCCGATGTCCATCCCTGCTACTGACTAGAATCCAATCCACCCTGCACACCTGCGAGCCATTCCTACTCAACACACACAGCAATGATAACTTCTCCTCGCCCAAGGTCCATCCCTGCTACTGACTGGGATCCAATCCACACTGCACACCTGCGTGTCATTCCTACTCAACACACACAGCAATGATAACTTCTCCTCGCCCAAGGTCCATCCCTGCTACTGACTGGGATCCAATCCACACTGCACACCTGCGGGCCATTCCTACGCAACACACACAGCAATGATAACTTCTCCTCGCCCGAGATCCATCCCTGCTACTCACTGGGATCCAATCCACACTGCACACCTGCGGGCCATTCGTACTCAACACACACAGCAATGATAACGTCTCCTCGCCCGAGGTCCATCCCTGATACTCACTGGGATCCAATCCACACTGCGCACCTGTGGCCCATTCCTACTCAACACACACAGCAATGATAACTTCTCCTCACCCAAGGTCCATACCTGCTATTGACTGGGATCCAATCCACACTGCACACCTGCGGCCAATTCCTACTCAACATACACAGCAAGGATAACTTCTTTGCGCCCAAGGTCCATCCTTGCTCCTGACAGGGATCCAATCCACGCTGCACACCTGTGGGCCATTCCTACTCAACACACACAACAATGATAACTTCTCCTCGCCCAAGGACCATCCCTGCTACTGACTGGGATCCAATCCACACTCCGCACCTGTGGGCCATTCCTACTCAACACACACAGCAATGATAACTTCTCCTCACCCAAGGTCCATCCCTGCTACTGACTGGGATCCAATCAACACTGCACACCTGCGGGCCATTCCTACTCAACACACACAACAAAGTTAACTTCTCTTCAACCAGGTCCATCCCTGCTACTCACTGGAGGTCCAATCCACACTGCACACCTGCGGGCCATTCCAACTCAACACACACAGCAATGATAATGTCTCCTCACCCAAGGTCCATCCCTGCTACTCACTGGGATCCAATCCACACTGCACACCTGTTGGCCATTCCTACTCAACATGAACAGCAATGATAACGTCTCCTCACCCAAGGTCCATCCCTGCTACTGACTGGGATCCAATCCACACTGCACACCCGAGGGCCATTCCTACTCAACACACACAGCAATGATAACTTCTCCTCGCCCAAGGTACATCCCTGCTACTCACTGGGATCCAATCCAAGCTGCACATCTGCGGGCCATTCCTACTCAACACACACAGCAAAGATAACTTCTCCTCGCTCGAGGTCCATCCCTGCTACTGACTGGGATCCAATCCACACTGCACACCTGTGGGCCATTCCTACTCAACACACACAACGATGATAACTTCTCCTCGCCCAAGGTCCATCCCTGCTACTCACTGGGATCCAATCCACGCTGCACACCTGCGGGCCATTCCTACTCAACACACACAGCAATGATAACGTCTCCTCACCCAAGGTCCATCCCTGCTACTGACTGGGATCAAATCCACACTGCACACCTGCGGGCCATTTCAATTCAACACACACAGCAATGATAACTGCTCCTCGGCCAAGGTCCATCCCTGCTACTCACTGGGATCCAATCCACACTGCACACCTGCAGGCCATTCCTACTCAACACACACAGCAAAGATAACGTCTCCTCACCCAAGTTTCATACCTGCTACTGACTGGGATCCAATCCACACTGCACACCTGCGGCCCATTCCTTCTCAACACACACAGCAATGATAACTTCACCTCGCCCGAGGTCTATACCTGCTACTGACTGGGATCCATTCCACACTGCACACCTGCGAGCCATTCCTACTCAACACACACAGCAATGATAACTTCTCCTCGCCCAAGGTCCATCCTTGCTACTGACTGGGATCCAATCCACACTGCACACCTTTGTGCCATTCCTACTCAACACACACAGCAATGATAAGTTCTCCTCGCCCAAAAGGTCCATCCCTGCTACTGACTGGGATCCAATCGACACTGCACACCTGCGGCCCATTCCTACTCAACACAAAA
Organism: Ambystoma mexicanum; assembly: GCF_040938575.1. Taxonomy (NCBI): domain Eukaryota; kingdom Metazoa; phylum Chordata; class Amphibia; order Caudata; family Ambystomatidae; genus Ambystoma; species Ambystoma mexicanum. The sequence goes on from NC_090922.1 coordinate 1,514,004,070, forward strand.
AGCAATGATAACTTCTCCTCGCCCGAGGTCCATCCCTGCTACTGACTGGGATCCAATCCACACTGCACACCTGCGGGCCATTCCTACTCAACACAGACAACAATGACAACTTCTCCTCGCCCGAGATCCATCCCTGCTACTGACTGGGATCCATTCCACACTGCACACCTGCGAGCCATTCCTACTCAACACACACAGCAATGATAACTTCTCCTCGCCCAAGGTCCATCCCTGCTACTCACTGGGATCCAATCCACACTGCACACCTGCGGCCCATTCCGACTCAACACACACAGCAATGATAACTTCTCCTCGCCCGAGGTCCATCCATGCTAGTGACTGGGATCCAATCCACGCTGCACACCTGTGGGCCATTCCTACTCAATACACACAGCAATGATAATTGCTCCTCGCTCAAGGTCCAACCCTGCCACTGACTGGGATCCAATCCACATTGCACACCTGCGGGCCATTCCTACTCAACACACACAGCATTGATAACTTCTCCTCGCCCGAGGTCCATCCCTGCTACTCACTGGGATCCAATCCACACTGCACACCTGCGGGCCATTCCTACTCAACACAGACAACAATGACAACTTCTCCTCGCCCGAGATCCATCCCTGCTACTGACTGGGATCCATTCCACACTGCACACCTGCGAGCCATTCCTACTCAACACACACAGCAATGATAACTTCTCCTCGCCCAAGGTCCATCCCTGCTACTCACTGGGATCCAATCCACACTGCACACCTGCGGCCCATTCCGACTCAACACACACAGCAATGATAACTTCTCCTCGCCCGAGGTCCATCCATGCTACTGACTGGGATCCAATCCACGCTGCAAACCTGTGGGCCATTCCTACTCAACACACACAGCAATGATAATTGCTCCTCGCTCAAGGTCCAACCCTGCCACTGACTGGGATCCAATCCACATTGCACACCTGCGGGCCATTCCTACTCAACACACACAGCAATGATAACTTCTCCTCACCCAAGGTCCATCCCTGCTACTGACTGGGATCCAATCCACGCTGCACACCTGCGGCCCATTCCTACTCAACACACACAACAATGATAACTTCTCCTCGCCCTAGGTCCATCCCTGCTACTGACTGGGATCCAATCCACGCTTCACACCTGCGGGCCATTCCTATTCAACACACACAGCAATGATAATTGCTCCTCACCCAAGGTCCATCCCTGCTACTGACTGGGATCCAATCTACACTGCGCACATGCAGGCCATTCCTACTCAACACACACCACAATGATACCTTCTCTTCACACAGGTCCATACCTGCTACTCACTAGGATCCAATCCACACTGCACGCCTGCGACCCATTCCTACTCAACACACACAGCAATAATAACTTCTCCTTGCCCGAGGTCCATCCCTGCTACTCACTGGGATCCAATCCACGCTGCACACCTGCGGGCCATTCCTACTCAACACACACAGCAATGATAACGTCTCCTCACCCAAGGTCCATCCCTGCTACTGACTGGGATCCAATCCACACTGCACACCTGCGGGCCATTTCAATTCAACACACACAGCAATGATAACTGCTCCTCGGCCAAGGTACATCCCTGCTACTCACTGGGATCCAATCCACACTGCACACCTGCAGCCCATTCCTACTCAACACACGCAGCAAAGATAATGTCTCCTCACCCAAGTTTCATACCTGCTACTGACTGGGATCCAATCCACACTGCACACCTGCGGCCCATTCCTTCTCAACACACACAGCAATGATAACTTCACCTCGCCCGAGGTCTATCCCTGATACTGACTGGGATCCATTCCACACTGCACACCTGCGAGCCATTCCTACTCAACACACACAGCAATGATAACTTCTCCTCGCCCAAGGTCATCCCTGCTACTGACCGGGATCCAATCCACACTGCACACCTGTGTGCCATTCCTACTCAACCACACAGCAATGATAGGTTCTCCTCGCCCAAGGTCCATCCCTGCTACTGACTGGGATCCAATCCACACTGCACACCTGCGGCCCATTCCTACTCAACACACAAAGCAATGATAACTTCTCCTCGCCCGAGGTCCATCCCTGCTACTGACTGGGATCCAATCCACACTGGACACCTGCGGGCCATTCCTACTCAACACACACAGCAATGACAACTTCTCCTCGCCCGAGATCCATCCCTGCTACTGACTGGGATCCATTCCACACTGCACACCTGCGATCCATTCCTACTCAACACACACAGCAATGATAACTTCTCCTCGCCCAAGGTCCATCCCTGCTACTGACTGGGATCAAATCCACACTGCACACCTGCGGCCCATTCCTACTCAACACACACAGCAATGATAACTTCTCCTCGCCCGAGGTCCATCCCTGCTACTGACTGGGATCCAATCCACATTGCACACCTGCGGGCCATTCCTACTCAACACACACAGCATTGATAACTTCTCCTCGCCCGAGGTCCATCCCTGCTACTCACTGGGATCCAATCCACACTGCACACCTGCGGGAAATCCCTACTTAACACACACAGCAATGATAACGTCTCCTCGCCCCAGGTTCATCCCTGCTACTGACTGGGATCCAATCCATTCTGCACACCTGCGGGCCATTCCTACTCAACACACACAACGATGATAACTTCTCCTCGCCCTAGGTCCATCCCTGCTACTGACTGGGATTCAATCCACGCTTCACACCTGCGGGCCATTCCTATTCAAAACACTCAGCAATGATAACTTCTCCTCACCAAAGGTCCATCCCTGCTACTGACTGGGATCCAATCCACGCTGCAGACCTGCGGGCCATTCCTACTCAACACACACAACGATGATAACTTCTCCTCGCCCAAGGTCCTTCCCTGCTACTGACTGGGATCCAATCCACGCTGCACACCTGTGGGCCATTCCTACTCAACACACACAGCAATGATAATTGCTCCTCGCTCAGGGTCCATCCCTGCCACTGACTGGGATCCAATCCACACTGCACACCTGCGGGCTATTCCTACTCAACACACACAACGATAATAACTTCTCCTCGCCCAAGGTCCATCCCTGCTACTGACTGGGATCCAATCCACGCTGCACACCTGCGGGCCATTCCTACTCAACACACACAACGATGATAACTTCTCCTCGCCCTAGGTCCATCCCTGCTACTGACTGGGATCCAATCCACGCTTCACACCTGCGGGCCATTCCTATTCAACACACACAGCAATGATAATTGCTCCTCACCCAAGGTCCATCCCTGCTACTGACTGGGATCCAATCTACACTGCGCACATGCGGGCCATTCCTACTCAACACACACCACAATGATACCTTCTCTTCATCCAGGTCCATCCCTACTACTCACTGGAGGTCCAATCCACACTACACACCTGCGGGCCATTTCTACTCAACACACACAGCAATGATAACTTCTCCTCGCCCGAGGTCCATACCTGCTACTCAGTAGGATCCAATCCACACTGCACGCCTGCGACCCATTCCTACTCAACACACACAGCAATGATAACTTCTCCTCACCCGAGGTCCATCCCTGCTACTCACTGGGATCCAATCCACGCTGCACACCTGCGGGCCATTCCTACTCAACACACACAGCAATGATAACGTCTCCTCACCCAAGGTCCATCCCTGCTACTGACTGGGATCCAATCCACACTGCACACCTGCGGGCTATTCCTTCTAAAAACACACAGCAATGATAACTTCACCTCGCCCGAGGTCTATCCCTGCTACTGACTGGGATCCATTCCACACTGCACACCTGCGAGCCATTCCTACTCAACACACACAGCAATGATAACCTCTCCTCGCCCAAGGTCCATCCCTGCTACTGACTGGGATCCAATCCACACTGCACACCTGTGTGCCATTCCTACTCAACACACACAGCAATGATAAGTTCTCCTCGCCCAAGGTCCACCCCTGCTACTGACTGGGATCCAATCCACACTGCACACCTGCGGCCCATTCCTACTCAACACACAAAGCAATGATAACTTCTCCTCGCCCGAGGTCGATCCCTGCTACTGACTGGGATCCAATCCACACTGCACACCTGCGGGCCATTCGTACTCAACACACACAGCAATGACAACTTCTCCTCACCCGAGATCCATCCCTGCTACTGACTGGGATCCATTCCACACTGCACACCTGCAAGCCATTCCTACTCAAAACACACAGCAATGATAACTTCTCCTCGCCCAAGGTCCATCCCTGCTACTCACTGGGATCCAATCCACACTGCACACCAGCGGCCCATTCCTACTCAACACACACAGCAATGATAACTTCTCCTCGCCCGAGGTCCATCCCTGCTACTGACTGGGATCCAATCCACACTGCACACCTAAGAGCCATTCCTACTCAACACACACAGCAATGATAACTTCTCCTCACCAAAGGTCCATCCCTGCTACTGACTGGGATCCAATCCACATTGCACACCTGCGGGCCATTCGTACTCAACACACACAGCAATGACAACTTCTTCTCACCCGAGGTCCATCCATGCTACTCACTGGGATCCAATCCACACTGCACACCTGCGGCCCATTCCTACTCAACACACACAGCAATGATAACTTCTCCTCGCCCGAGGTCCATCCCTGCTACTGACTGGGATCCAATCCACACTGCACACCTACGAGCCATTCCTACTCAACACACTCAGCAATGATAACTTCTCCTCGCCCGAGGTCCATCCCTGCTACTGACTGGGATCCAATCCACACTGCACACCTGCGGGCTATTCGTACTCAACACACACAGCAATGACAACTTCTCCTTGCCCGAGATCCATCCCTGCTACTGACTGGGATCCATTCCACACTGCACACCTGCGAGCCATTCCTACTCAACACACACAGCAATGATAACTTCTCCTCGCCCAAGACCCATCCCTGCTACTCACTGGGATCCAATCCACACTGCACACCAGCGGCCCATTCCTACTCAACACACACAGCAATGATAACTTCTCCTCACCCAAGGTCCATCCCTGCTACTGACTGGGATCCAATCCACACTGCACACCTAAGAGCCATTCCTACTCAACACACACAGCAATGATAACTTCTCATCACCAAAGGTCCATCCCTGCTACTGACTAGGATCCAATCCACATTGCACACCTGCGGGCCATTCCTACTCAACACACACAGCATTGATAACTTCTCCTCGCCCGAGGTCCATCCCTGCTACTCACTGGGATCCAATCCACACTGTACACCTGCGGGCCATACCTACTCAAGACACACAGCAGTGATAACGTCTTCTCGCCCCAGGTTCATCCCTGCTACTGACTGGGATCCAATCCACACTGCACACCTGTGGGCCATTACTCCTCAGCACACACAGCAATGATAACTTCTTCTCGCCCGAGGTCCATCCATGCTACTCACTGGGATCCAATCCACACTGCACACCTGCGGCCCATTCCTACTCAACACACTCAGCAATGATAACTTCTCCTCACCAAAGGTCCATCCCTGCTACTGACTGGGATCCAATCCACGCTGCACACCTGTGGCCAATTCCTACTCAACACACACAGCAATGATAACTTTTCTGCACCCAAGGTCCATCCTTGCTACTGACTGGGATCAAATCCACGCTGCACACCTGTGGGCCATTCCTACTCAACACACACAGCAATGATAATTGCTCCTCGCTCAAGGTCCATCCCTGCTACTCACTGGAATCCAATCCACACTGCACACCTGCGGGCCATTCCTACTCAACACACACAGCAATGATAACGTCTCCTTGCCCAAGGTCCATACCTGCTACTGACTGGGATCCAATCCAAACTGCACACCTGCGGCCCATTCCTACTCAACACACACAGCAATGATAACTTCTCCTCGCCCGAGGTCCATCCCTGCTACTGACTGGGATCCAATCCACACTGCACACCTGCGAACCATTCCTACTCAACACACACAGCAATGATAACTTCTCCTCGCCCAAGGTCTATCCCTGCTACTGACTGGGATCCAATCCACACTGCACACCTGTGTGTCATTCCTACTCAACACACACAGCAATGATAACTTCTCCTCACCCAAGGTCCATCCCTGCTACTGACTGGGATCCAATCCACATTGCACACCTGCGGGCCATTCCTACTCAACACACACAGCAATGATAACTTCTCCTCACCCAAGGTCCATACCTGCTACTGACAAAGATTCAATCCACACTGCACACCTGCGGCCAATTCCTACTCAACACACACAGCAATGATAACTTCTCCTCGCCCAAGGTCCATCCCTGCTACTGACTGGGATCCAATCCACACTGCACACCTGCGTGTCATTCCTACCCAACACACACAGCAATGATAACTTCTCCTCACCCAAGGTCCATCCCTGCTACTGACTGGGATCCAATCCACACTGCACACCTGCGGGCTATTCCTACTCAACACACACAGCAATGATAACTTCTCCTCGCCCGATGTCCATCCCTGCTACTGATTAGAATCCAATCCACCCTGCACACCTGCGAGCCATTCCTACTCAACACACACAGCAATGATAACTTCTCCTCGCCCAAGGTCCATCCCTGCTACTGACTGGGATCCAATCCACACTGCACACCTGCGTGTCATTCCTACTCAACACACACAGCAATGATAACTTCTCCTCGCCCAAGGTCCATCCCTGCTACTGACTGGGATCCAATCCACACTGCACACCTGCGGGCCATTCCTACGCAACACACACAGCAATGATAACTTCTCGTCGCCCGAGGTCCATCCCTGCTACTCACTGGGATCCAATCCACACTGCACACCTGCGGGCCATTCGTACTCAACACACACAGCAATGATAACGTCTCCTCGCCCGAGGTCCATCCCTGATACTCACTGGGATCCAATCCACACTGCGCACCTGTGGCCCATTCCTACTCAACACACACAGCAATGATAACTTCTCCTCACCCAAGGTCCATACCTGCTATTGACTGGGATCCAATCCACACTGCACACCTGCGGCCAATTCCTACTCAACACACACAGCAAGGATAACTTCTTTGCGCCCAAGGTCCATCCTTGCTCCTGACAGGGATCCAATCCACGCTGCACACCTGCGGGCCATTCCTACTCAACACACACACCAATGATAACTTCTCCTCGCCCAAGGACCATCCCTGCTACTGACTGGGATCCAATCCACACTCCGCACCTGTGGGCCATTCCTACTCAACACACACAGCAATGATAACTTCTCCTCACCCAAGGTCCATCCCTGCTACTGACTGGGATCCAATCAACACTGCACACCTGCGGGCCATTCCTACTCAACACACACAACAAAGTTAACTTCTCTTCAACCAGGTCCATCCCTGCTACTCACTGGAGGTCCAATCCACACTGCACACCTGCGGGCCATTCCAACTCAACACACACAGCAATGATAATGTCTCCTCACCCAAGGTCCATCCCTGCTACTCACTGGGATCCAATCCACACTGCACACCTGTTGGCCATTCCTACTCAACATAAACAGCAATGATAACGTCTCCTCACCCAAGGTCCATCCCTGCTACTGACTGGGATCCAATCCACACTGCACACCCGAGGGCCATTCCTACTCAACACACACAGCAATGATAACTTCTCCTCGCCCAAGGTACATCCCTGCTACTCACTGGGATACAATCCAAGCTGCACATCTGCGGGCCATTCCTACTCAACACACACAGCAAAGATAACTTCTCCTCGCTCGAGGTCCATCCCTGCTACTGACTGGGATCCAATCCACACTGCACACCTGCGGGCCATTCCTACTCAACACACACAACGATGATAACTTCTCCTCGCCCAAGGTCCATCCCTGCTACTCACTGGGATCCAATCCACGCTGCACACCTGCGGGCCATTCCTACTCAACACACACAGCAATGATAACGTCTCCTCACCCAAGGTCCATCCCTGCTACTGACTGGGATCAAATCCACACTGCACACATGCGGGCCATTTCAATTCAACACACACAGCAATGATAACTGCTCCTCGGCCAAGGTCCATCCCTGCTACTCACTGGGATCCAATCCACGCTGCACACCTGCGGGCCATTCCTACTCAACACACACAGCAATGATAACGTCTCCTCACCCAAGGTCCATCCCTGCTACTGACTGGGATCAAATCCACACTGCACACATGCGGCCCATTCCTTCTCAACACACACAGCAATGATAACTTCACCTCGCCCGAGGTCTATACCTGCTACTGACTGGGATCCATTCTACATTGCACACCTGCGAGCCATTCCTACTCAACACACACAGCAATGATAACTTCTCCTCGCCCAAGGTCCATCCTTGCTACTGACTGGGATCCAATCCACACTGCACACCTTTGTGCCATTCCTACTCAACACACACAGCAATGATAAGTTCTCCTCGCCCAAGGTCCATCCCTGCTACTGACTGGGATCCAATCCACACTGCACACCTGCGGCCCATTCCTACTCAACACACAAAGCAATGATAAATTCTCCTCGCCCGAGGTCCATCCCTGCTACTGACTGGGATCCAATCCACACTGCACACCTGCGGGCCATTCCTACTCAACACAGACAACAATGACAACTTCTCCTCGCCCGAGATCCATCCCTGCTACTGACTGGGATCCATTCCACACTGCACACCTGCGAGCCATTCCTACTCAACACACACAGCAATGATAACTTCTCCTCGCCCAAGGTCCATCCCTGCTACTCACTGGGATCCAATCCACACTGCACACCTGTGTGTCATTCCTACTCAACACACACAGCAATGATAACTTCTCCTCACCCAAGGTCCATCCCTGCTACTGACTGGGATCCAATCCACATTGCACACCTGCGGGCCATTCCTACTCAACACACACAGCAATGATAACGTCTCCTCGCCCGAGGTCCATCCCTGCTACTGACTGGGATCCAATCCACACTGCACACCTGCGGGCCATTCCTACTCAACACACACAGCAATGATAACTTCTCCTCACCCAAGGTCCATACCTGCTACTGACAAAGATTCAATCCACACTGCACACCTGCGGCCAATTCCTACTCAACACACACAGCAATGATAACTTCTCCTCGCCCAAGGTCCATCCCTTCTACTGACTGGGATCCAATCCACACTGCACACCTGCGTGTCATTCCTACCCAACACACACAGCAATGATAACTTCTCCTCACCCAAGGTCCATCCCTGCTACTGACTGGGATCCAATCCACACTGCACACCTGCGGGCTATTCCTACTCAACACACACAGCAATGATAACTTCTCCTCGCCCGATGTCCATCCCTGCTACTGACTAGAATCCAATCCACCGTGCACACCTGCGAGCCATTCCTACTCAACACACACAGCAATGATAACTTCTCCTCGCCCAAGGTCCATCCCTGCTACTGACTGGGATCCAATCCACACTGCACACCTGCGTGTCATTCCTACTCAACACACACAGCAATGATAACTTCTCCTCGCCCAAGGTCCATCCCTGCTACTGACTGGGATCCAATCCACACTGCACACCTGCGGGCCACTCCTACGCAACACACACAGCAATGATAACTTCTCCTCACCAAAGGTCCATCCCTGCTACTGACTGGGATCCAATCCACGCTGCACACCTGTGGCCAATTCCTACTCAACACACACAGCAATGATAACTTCTCCTCACCAAAGGTCCATCCCTGCTACTGACTGGGATCCAATCCACATTGCACACCTGCGGGCCATTCGTACTCAACACACACAGCAATGACAACTTCTTCTCACCCGAGGTCCATCCATGCTACTCACTGGGATCCAATCCACACTGCACACCTGCGGCCCATTCCTACTCAACACACACAGCAATGATAACTTCTCCTCGCCCGAGGTCCATCCCTGCTACTGACTGGGATCCAATCCACACTGCACACCTACGAGCCATTCCTACTCAACACACTCAGCAATGATAACTTCTCCTCGCCCGAGGTCCATCCCTGCTACTGACTGGGATCCAATCCACACTGCACACTTGCGGGCTATTCGTACTCAACACACACAGCAATGACAACTTCTCCTCGCCCGAGATCCATCCCTGCTACTGACTGGGATCCATTCCACACTGCACACCTGCGAGCCATTCCTACTCAACACACACAGCAATGATAACTTCTCCTCGCCCAAGACCCATCCCTGCTACTCACTGGGATCCAATCCACACTGCACACCAGCGGCCCATTCCTACTCAACACACACAGCAATGATAACTTCTCCTCACCCAAGGTCCATCCCTGCTACTGACTGGGATCCAATCCACACTGCACACCTAAGAGCCATTCCTACTCAACACACACAGCAATGATAACTTCTCATCACCAAAGGTCCATCCCTGCTACTGACTAGGATCCAATCCACATTGCACACCTGCGGGCCATTCCTACTCAACACACACAGCATTGATAACTTCTCCTCGCCCGAGGTCCATCCCTGCTACTCACTGGGATCCAATCCACACTGTACACCTGCGGGCCATACCTACTCAAGACACACAGCAGTGATAACGTCTTCTCGCCCCAGGTTCATCCCTGCTACTGACTGGGATCCAATCCACACTGCACACCTGTGGGCCATTACTCCTCAGCACACACAGCAATGATAACTTCTTCTCGCCCGAGGTCCATCCATGCTACTCACTGGGATCCAATCCACACTGCACACCTGCGGCCCATTCCTACTCAACACACTCAGCAATGATAACTTCTCCTCACCAAAGGTCCATCCCTGCTACTGACTGGGATCCAATCCACGCTGCACACCTGTGGCCAATTCCTACTCAACACACACAGCAATGATAACTTTTCTGCACCCAAGGTCCATCCTTGCTACTGACTGGGATCAAATCCACGCTGCACACCTGTGGGCCATTCCTACTCAACACACACAGCAATGATAATTGCTCCTCGCTCAAGGTCCATCCCTGCTACTCACTGGAATCCAATCCACACTGCACACCTGCGGGCCATTCCTACTCAACACACACAGCAATGATAACGTCTCCTTGCCCAAGGTCCATACCTGCTACTGACTGGGATCCAATCCAAACTGCACACCTGCGGCCCATTCCTACTCAACACACACAGCAATGATAACTTCTCCTCGCCCGAGGTCCATCCCTGCTACTGACTGGGATCCAATCCACACTGCACACCTGCGAACCATTCCTACATAACACACACAGCAATGATAACTTCTCCTCGCCCAAGGTCCATCCCTGCTACTGACTGGGATCCAATCCACACTGCACACCTGTGTGTCATTCCTACTCAACACACACAGCAATGATAACTTCTCCTCACCCAAGGTCCATCCCTGCTACTGACTGGGATCCAATCCACATTGCACACCTGCGGGCCATTCCTACTCAACACACACAGCAATGATAACTTCTCCTCACCCAAGGTCCATACCTGCTACTGACAAAGATTCAATCCACACTGCACACCTGCGGCCAATTCCTACTCAACACACACAGCAATGATAACTTCTCCTCGCCCAAGGTCCATCCCTGCTACTGACTGGGATCCAATCCACACTGCACACCTGCGTGTCATTCCTACCCAACACACACAGCAATGATAACTTCTCCTCACCCAAGGTCCATCCCTGCTACTGACTGGGATCCAATCCACACTGCACACCTGCGGGCTATTCCTACTCAACACACACAGCAATGATAACTTCTCCTCGCCCGATGTCCATCCCTGCTACTGACTAGAATCCAATCCACCCTGCACACCTGCGAGCCATTCCTACTCAACACACACAGCAATGATAACTTCTCCTCGCCCAAGGTCCATCCCTGCTACTGACTGGGATCCAATCCACACTGCACACCTGCGTGTCATTCCTACTCAACACACACAGCAATGATAACTTCTCCTCGCCCAAGGTCCATCCCTGCTACTGACTGGGATCCAATCCACACTGCACACCTGCGGGCCATTCCTACGCAACACACACAGCAATGATAACTTCTCCTCGCCCGAGGTCCATCCCTGCTACTCACTGGGATCCAATCCACACTGCACACCTGCGGGCCATTCGTACTCAACACACACAGCAATGATAACGTCTCCTCGCCCGAGGTCCATCCCTGATACTCACTGGGATCCAATCCACACTGCGCACCTGTGGCCCATTCCTACTCAACACACACAGCAATGATAACTTCTCCTCACCCAAGGTCCATACCTGCTATTGACTGGGATCCAATCCACACTGCACACCTGCGGCCAATTCCTACTCAACACACACAGCAAGGATAACTTCTTTGCGCCCAAGGTCCATCCTTGCTCCTGACAGGGATCCAATCCACGCTGCACACCTGCGGGCCATTCCTACTCAACACACACAACAATGATAACTTCTCCTCGCCCAAGGACCATCCCTGCTACTGACTGGGATCCAATCCACACTCCGCACCTGTGGGCCATTCCTACTCAACACACACAGCAATGATAACTTCTCCTCACCCAAGGTCCATCCCTGCTACTGACTGGGATCCAATCCACACTGCACACCTGCGAACCATTCCTACATAACACACACAGCAATGATAACTTCTCCTCGCCCAAGGTCCATCCCTGCTACTGACTGGGATCCAATCCACACTGCACACCTGTGTGTCATTCCTACTCAACACACACAGCAATGATAACTTCTCCTCGCCCGAGGTCCATCCCTGCTACTGACTGGGATCCAATCCACACTGCACACCTGCGAACCATTCCTACATAACACACACAGCAATGATAACTTCTCCTCGCCCAAGGTCCATCCCTGCTACTGACTGGGATCCAATCCACACTGCACACCTGTGTGTCATTCCTACTCAACACACACAGCAATGATAACTTCTCCTCACCCAAGGTCCATCCCTGCTACTGACTGGGATCCAATCCACATTGCACACCTGCGGGCCATTCCTACTCAACACACACAGCAATGATAACTTCTCCTCACCCAAGGTCCATACCTGCTACTGACAAAGATTCAATCCACACTGCACACCTGCGGCCAATTCCTACTCAACACACACAGCAATGATAACTTCTCCTCGCCCAAGGTCCATCCCTGCTACTGACTGGGATCCAATCCACACTGCACACCTGCGTGTCATTCCTACCCAACACACACAGCAATGATAACTTCTCCTCACCCAAGGTCCATCCCTGCTACTGACTGGGATCCAATCCACACTGCACACCTGCGGGCTATTCCTACTCAACACACACAGCAATGATAACTTCTCCTCGCCCGATGTCCATCCCTGCTACTGACTAGAATCCAATCCACCCTGCACACCTGCGAGCCATTCCTACTCAACACACACAGCAATGATAACTTCTCCTCGCCCAAGGTCCATCCCTGCTACTGACTGGGATCCAATCCACACTGCACACCTGCGTGTCATTCCTACTCAACACACACAGCAATGATAACTTCTCCTCGCCCAAGGTCCATCCCTGCTACTGACTGGGATCCAATCCACACTGCACACCTGCGGGCCATTCCTACGCAACACACACAGCAATGATAACTTCTCCTCGCCCGAGGTCCATCCCTGCTACTCACTGGGATCCAATCCACACTGCACACCTGCGGGCCATTCGTACTCAACACACACAGCAATGATAACGTCTCCTCGCCCGAGGTCCATCCCTGATACTCACTGGGATCCAATCCACACTGCGCACCTGTGGCCCATTCCTACTCAACACACACAGCAATGATAACTTCTCCTCACCCAAGGTCCATACCTGCTATTGACTGGGATCCAATCCACACTGCACACCTGCGGCCAATTCCTACTCAACACACACAGCAAGGATAACTTCTTTGCGCCCAAGGTCCATCCTTGCTCCTGACAGGGATCCAATCCACGCTGCACACCTGCGGGCCATTCCTACTCAACACACACAACAATGATAACTTCTCCTCGCCCAAGGACCATCCCTGCTACTGACTGGGATCCAATCCACACTCCGCACCTGTGGGCCATTCCTACTCAACACACACAGCAATGATAACTTCTCCTCACCCAAGGTCCATCCCTGCTACTGACTGGGATCCAATCAACACTGCACACCTGCGGGCCATTCCTACTCAACACACACAACAAAGTTAACTTCTCTTCAACCAGGTCCATCCCTGCTACTCACTGGAGGTCCAATCCACACTGCACACCTGCGGGCCATTCCAACTCAACACACACAGCAATGATAATGTCTCCTCACCCAAGGTCCATCCCTGCTACTCACTGGGATCCAATCCACACTGCACACCTGTTGGCCATTCCTACTCAACATAAACAGCAATGATAACGTCTCCTCACCCAAGGTCCATCCCTGCTACTGACTGGGATCCAATCCACACTGCACACCCGAGGGCCATTCCTACTCAACACACACAGCAATGATAACTTCTCCTCGCCCAAGGTACATCCCTGCTACTCACTGGGATCCAATCCAAGCTGCACATCTGCGGGCCATTCCTACTCAACACACACAGCAAAGATAACTTCTCCTCGCTCGAGGTCCATCCCTGCTACTGACTGGGATCCAATCCACACTGCACACCTGCGGGCCATTCCTACTCAACACACACAACGATGATAACTTCTCCTCGCCCAAGGTCCATCCCTGCTACTCACTGGGATCCAATCCACACTGCACACCTGCGGGCCATTCCTACTCAACACACACAGCAATGATAACGTCTCCTCACCCAAGGTCCATCCCTGCTACTGACTGGGATCAAATCCACACTGCACACCTGCGGGCCATTTCAATTCAACACACACAGCAATGATAACTGCTCCTCGGCCAAGGTCCATCCCTGCTACTCACTGGGATCCAATCCACACTGCACACCTGCAGGCCATTCCTACTCAACACACACAGCAAAGATAACGTCTCCTCACCCAAGTTTCATACCTGCTACTGACTGGGATCCAATCCACACTGCACACCTGCGGCCCATTCCTTCTCAACACACACAGCAATGATAACTTCACCTCGCCCGAGGTCTATACCTGCTACTGACTGGGATCCATTCCACACTGCACACCTGCGAGCCATTCCTACTCAACACACACAGCAATGATAACTTCTCCTCGCCCAAGGTCCATCCTTGCTACTGACTGGGATCCAATCCACACTGCACACCTTTGTGCCATTCCTACTCAACACACACAGCAATGATAAGTTCTCCTCGCCCAAAAGGTCCATCCCTGCTACTGACTGGGATCCAATCGACACTGCACACCTGCGGCCCATTCCTACTCAACACAAAAAGCAATGATAACTTCTCCTCGCCCGAGGTCCATCCCTGCTACTGACTGGGATCCAATCCACACTGCACACCTGCGGGCCATTCCTACTCAACACAGACAACAATGACAACTTCTCCTCGCCCGAGATCCATCCCTGCTACTGACTGGGATCCATTCCACACTGCACACCTGCGAGCCATTCCTACTCAACACACACAGCAATGATAACTTCTCCTCGCCCAAGGTCCATCCCTGCTACTCACTGGGATCCAATCCACACTGCACACCTGCGGCCCATTCCGACTCAACACACACAGCAATGATAACTTCTCCTCGCCCGAGGTCCATCCATGCTACTGACTGGGATCCAATCCACGCTGCACACCTGTGGGCCATTCCTACTCAACACACACAGCAATGATAATTGCTCCTCGCTCAAGGTCCAACCCTGCCAATGACTGGGATCCAATCCACATTGCACACCTGCGGGCCATTCCTACTCAACACACACAGCATTGATAACTTCTCCTCGCCCGAGGTCCATCCCTGCTACTCACTGGGATCCAATCCACACTGCACACCTGCGGGCCATTCCTACTCAACACAGACAACAATGACAACTTCTCCTCGCCCGAGATCCATCCCTGCTACTGACTGGGATCCATTCCACACTGCACACCTGCGAGCCATTCCTACTCAACACACACAGCAATGATAACTTCTCCTCGCCCAAGGTCCATCCCTGCTACTCACTGGGATCCAATCCACACTGCACACCTGCGGCCCATTCCGACTCAACACACACAGCAATGATAACTTCTCCTCGCCCGAGGTCCATCCATGCTACTGACTGGGATCCAATCCACGCTGCAAACCTGTGGGCCATTCCTACTCAACACACACAGCAATGATAATTGCTCCTCGCTCAAGGTCCAACCCTGCCACTGACTGGGATCCAATCCACATTGCACACCTGCGGGCCATTCCTACTCAACACACACAGCATTGATAACTTCTCCTAGTCCGAGGTCCATCCCTGCTACTCACTGGGATACAATCCACACTGCACACATGCGGGCCATCCCTACTCAACACACACAGCAATGATAACGTCTCCTCGCCCCAAGTCCATCCCTGCTACTGACTGGGATCCAATCCACACTGCACACCTGTGGGCCATTCCTCCTCAGCACACACAGCAATGATAACTTCTTCTCGCCCGAGGTCCATCCATGCTACTCACTGGGATCCAATCCACACTGCACACCTCCGGCCCATTCCTACTCAACACACACAGCAATGATAACTTCTCCTCGCCCGAGGTCCATCCTTGCTACTGACTGGGATCCAATCCACGCTGCGCACCTGCGGGCCATTCCTACTTAACACACACAGCAATGATAACTTCTCCTTGCCCCAGGTCCATCCCTGCTACTCACTGGGATCCAATCCACGCTGCACACCTGCGGGCCATTCGTACTCAACACACACAGCAATTATAACGTCTCCTCGCCCGAGGTCCATCCCTGCTACTCACTGGGATCCAATCCACACTGCACACCTGCGGGCCATTCGTACTCAACACACACAGCAATGATAACGTCTCTTCGCCCGAGGTCCATCCCTGATACTCACTGGGATCCAATCCACACTGCGCACCTGTGGCCCATTCCTAGTCAACACACACAGCAATGATAACTTCTCCTCACCCAAGGTCCATACCTGCTATTGACTGGGATCCAATCCACACTGCACACCTGCGGCCAATTCCTACTCAACACACACAGCAAGGATAACTTCTTTGCGCCCAAGGTCCATCCTTGCTCCTGACAGGGATCCAATCCACGCTGCACACCTGCGGGCCATTCCTACTCAACACACACAACAATGATAACTTCTCCTCGCCCAAGGACCATCCCTGCTACTGACTGGGATCCAATCCACACTCCGCACCTGTGGGCCATTCCTACTCAACACACACAGCAATGATAACTTCTCCTCACCCAAGGTCCATCCCTGCTACTGACTGGGATCCAATCGACACTGCACACCTGCGGGCCATTCCTACTCAACACACACAACAAAGTTAACTTCTCTTCAACCAGGTCCATCCCTGCTACTCACTGGAGGTCCAATCCACACTGCACACCTGCGGGCCATTCCAACTCAACACACACAGCAATGATAATGTCTCCTCACCCAAGGTCCATCCCTGCTACTCACTGGGATCCAATCCACACTGCACACCTGTTGGCCATTCCTACTCAACATAAACAGCAATGATAACGTCTCCTCACCCAAGGTCCATCCCTGCTACTGACTGGGATCCAATCCACACTGCACACCCGAGGGCCATTCCTACTCAACACACACAGCAATGATAACTTCTCCTCGCCCAAGGTACATCCCTGCTACTCACTGGGATCCAATCCAAGCTGCACATCTGCGGGCCATTCCTACTCAACACACACAGCAAAGATAACTTCTCCTCGCTCGAGGTCCATACCTGCTACTGACTGGGATCCAATCCACACTGCACACCTGCGGGCCATTCCTACTCAACACACACAGCAATGATAATTGCTCCTCGCTCAAGGTCCAACCCTGCCACTGACTGGGATCCAATCCACATTGCACACCTGCGGGCCATTCCTACTCAACACACACAGCATTGATAACTTCTCCTCACCCAAGGTCCATCCCTGCTACTGACTGGGATCCAATCCACACTGCACACCCGAGGGCCATTCCTACTCAACACACACAGCAATGATAACTTCTCCTCGCCCAAGGTACATCCCTGCTACTCACTGGGATCCAATCCAAGCTGCACATCTGCGGGCCATTCCTCCTCAACACACACAGCAAAGATAACTTCTCCTCGCTCGAGGTCCATCCCTGCTACTGACTGGGATCCAATCCACGCTGCACACCTGTGGGCCATTCCTACTCAACACACACAGCAATGATAATTGCTCCTCGCTCAAGGTCCAACCCTGCCACTGACTGGGATCCAATCCACATTGCACACCTGCGGGCCATTCCTACTCAACACACACAGCATTGATAACTTCTCCTCGCCCGAGGTCCATCCCTGCTACTCACTGGGATCCAATCCACACTGCACACATGCGGGCCATCCCTACTCAACACACACAGCAATGATAACGTCTCCTCGTCCCAAGTCCATCCCTGCTACTGACTGGGATCCAATCCACACTGCACACCTGTGGGCCATTCCTCCTCAGCACACACAGCAATGATAACTTCTTCTCGCCCGAGGTCCATCCATGCTACTCACTGGGATCCAATCCACACTGCACACCTCCGGCCCATTCCTACTCAACACACACAGCAATGATAACTTCTCCTCGCCCGAGGTCCATCCCTGCTACTGACTGGGATCCAATCCACGCTGCGCACCTGCGTGCCATTCCTACTTAACACACACAGCAATGATAACTTCTCCTTGCCCCAGGTCCATCCCTGCTACTCACTGGGATCCAAT
This sequence comes from Ambystoma mexicanum, assembly GCF_040938575.1. Taxonomy (NCBI): domain Eukaryota; kingdom Metazoa; phylum Chordata; class Amphibia; order Caudata; family Ambystomatidae; genus Ambystoma; species Ambystoma mexicanum. Next base: position 1,514,022,942 of record NC_090922.1, read on the forward strand.
CCACGCTGCACACCTGCGGGCCATTCGTACTCAACACACACAGCAATGATAACGTCTCCTCGCCCGAGGTCCATCCCTGCTACTCACTGGGATCCAATCCACACTGCACACCTGCGGGCCATTCGTACTCAACACACACAGCAATGATAACGTCTCTTCGCCCGAGGTCCATCCCTGATACTCACTGGGATCCAATCCACACTGCGCACCTGTGGCCCATTCCTACTCAACACACACAGCAATGATAATTGCTCCTCGCTCAAGGTCCAACCCTGCCACTGACTGGGATCCAATCCACATTGCACACCTGCGGGCCATTCCTACTCAACACACACAGCATTGATAACTTCTCCTCGCCCGAGGTCCATCCCTGCTACTCACTGGGATCCAATCCACACTGCACACATGCGGGCCATCCCTACTCAACACACACAGCAATGATAACGTCTCCTCGTCCCAAGTCCATCCCTGCTACTGACTGGGATCCAATCCACACTGCACACCTGTGGGCCATTCCTCCTCAGCACACACAGCAATGATAACTTCTTCTCGCCCGAGGTCCATCCATGCTACTCACTGGGATCCAATCCACACTGCACACCTCCGGCCCATTCCTACTCAACACACACAGCAATGATAACTTCTCCTCGCCCGAGGTCCATCCCTGCTACTGACTGGGATCCAATCCACGCTGCGCACCTGCGTGCCATTCCTACTTAACACACACAGCAATGATAACTTCTCCTTGCCCCAGGTCCATCCCTGCTACTCACTGGGATCCAATCCACGCTGCACACCTGCGGGCCATTCGTACTCAACACACACAGCAATGATAACGTCTCCTCGCCCGAGGTCCATCCCTGCTACTCACTGGGATCCAATCCACACTGCACACCTGCGGGCCATTCGTACTCAACACACACAGCAATGATAACGTCTCTTCGCCCGAGGTCCATCCCTGATACTCACTGGGATCCAATCCACACTGCGCACCTGTGGCCCATTCCTACTCAACACACACAGCAATGATAACTTCTCCTCACCCAAGGTCCATACCTGCTATTGACTGGGATCCAATCCACACTGCACACCTGCGGCCAATTCCTACTCAACACACACAGCAAGGATAACTTCTTTGCGCCCAAGGTCCATCCTTGCTCCTGACAGGGATCCAATCCACGCTGCACACCTGCGGGCCATTCCTACTCAACACACACAACAATGATAACTTCTCCTCGCCCAAGGACCATCCCTGCTACTGACTGGGATCCAATCCACACTCCGCACCTGTGGGCCATTCCTACTCAACACACACAGCAATGATAACTTCTCCTCACCCAAGGTCCATCCCTGCTACTGACTGGGATCCAATCGACACTGCACACCTGCGGGCCATTCCTACTCAACACACACAACAAAGTTAACTTCTCTTCAACCAGGTCCATCCCTGCTACTCACTGGAGGTCCAATCCACACTGCACACCTGCGGGCCATTCCAACTCAACACACACAGCAATGATAATGTCTCCTCACCCAAGGTCCATCCCTGCTACTCACTGGGATCCAATCCACACTGCACACCCAAGGGCCATTCCTTCTCAACACACACAGCAATGATAACTTCTCCTCGCCCAAGGTACATCCCTGCTACTCACTGGGATCCAATCCAAGCTGCACATCTGCGGGCCATTCCTACTCAACACACACAGCAAAGATAACTTCTCCTCGCTCGAGGTCCATCCCTGCTACTGACTGGGATCCAATCCACACTGCACACCTGCGGGCCATTCCTACTCAACACACACAACGATGATAACTTCTCCTCGCCCAAGGTCCATCCCTGCTACTCACTGGGATCCAATCCACGCTGCACACCTGCGGGCCATTCCTACTCAACACACACAGCAATGATAACGTCTCCTCACCCAAGGTCCATCCCTGCTACTGACTGGGATCCAATCCACACTGCACACCTGCGGGCCATTTCAATTCAACACACACAGCAATGATAACTGCTCCTCGGCCAAGGTCCATCCCTGCTACTCACTGGGATCCAATCCACACTGCACACCTGCAGGCCATTCCTACTCAACACACACAGCAAAGATAACGTCTCCTCACCCAAGTTTCATACCTGCTACTGACTGGGATCCAATCCACACTGCACACCTGCGGCCCATTCCTTCTCAACACACACAGCAATGATAACTTCACCTCGCCCGAGGTCTATACCTGCTACTGACTGGGATCCATTCCACACTGCACACCTGCAAGCCATTCCTACTCAACACACACAGCAATGATAACTTCTCCTCGCCCAAGGTCCATCCTTGCTACTGACTGGGATCCAATCCACACTGCACACCTTTGTGCCATTCCTACTCAACACACACAGTATTGATAAGTTCTCCTCGCCCAAGGTCCATCCCTGCTACTGACTGGGATCCAATCCACACTGCACACCTGCGGCCCATTCCTACTCAACACACAAAGCAATGATAACTTCTCCTCGCCCGAGGTCCATCCCTGCTACTGACTGGGATCCAATCCACACTGCACACCTGCGGGCCATTCCTACTCAACACAGACAACAATGACAACTTCTCCTCGCCCGAGATCCATCCCTGCTACTGACTGGGATCCATTCCACACTGCACACCTGCGAGCCATTCCTACTCAACACACACAGCAATGATAACTTCTCCTCGCCCAAGGTCCATCCCTGCTACTCACTGGGATCCAATCCACACTGCACACCTGCGGCCCATTCCAACTCAACACACACAGCAATGATAACTTCTCCTCGCCCGAGGTCCATCCATGCTACTGACTGGGATCCAATCCACGCTGCACACCTGTGGGCCATTCCTACTCAACACACACAGCAATGATAATTGCTCCTCGCTCAAGGTCCAACCCTGCCACTGACTGGGATCCAATCCACATTGCACACCTGCGGGCCATTCCTACTCAACACACACAGCATTGATAACTTCTCCTCGCCCGAGGTCCATCCCTGCTACTCACTGGGATCCAATCCACACTGCACACATGCGGGCCATCCCTACTCAACACACACAGCAATGATAACGTCTCCTCGCCCCAAGTCCATCTCTGCTACTTACTGGGATCCAATCCACACTGCACACCTGTGGGCCATTCCTCCTCAGCACACACAGCAATGATAACTTCTTCTCGCCCGAGGTCCATCCATGCTACTCACTGGGATCCAATCCACACTGCACACCTCCGGCCCATTCCTACTCAACACACACAGCAATGATAACTTCTCCTCGCCCGAGGTCCATCCCTGCTACTGACTGGGATCCAATCCACGCTGCGCACTTGCGGGCCATTCCTACTTAACACACACAGCAATGATAACTTCTCCTTGCCCCAGGTCCATCCCTGCTACTCACTGGGATCCAATCCACGCTTCACACCTGCAGGCCATTCCTACTCAACACACACAGCAATGATAACTTCTCCTTGCTCGAGGTCCATCCCTGCTAATGACTGGGATCCAATCCATGCTGCACACCTGCAGGCCATTCCTTCTCAACACACACAGCAATGATAACTTCTCCTCGCTCGAGGTCCATCCCTGCTACTGACTGGGATTCAATCCACACTGCACACCTGCGGGCCATTCCTACTCAACACACACAGCAATGATAATGTCTCCTCACCCAAGGTCCATCCCTGCTACTGACTGGGATCCAATCCACATTGCACACCTGCGGGCCATTCCTACTCAACACACACAGCAATGATAACTTCTCACCCATGATCCATCCCTGCTACTTACTGGGATCCAATCCACACTGCACACCTGCGGGCCATTCCTACTCAGCACACACAGCAATGATAACTGCTCCTCACCCAAGGTTCATCCCTTCTACTCACTGGGATCCAATCCACGCTGGGCACCTGCGGGCCATTCCTATTTAACACACACAGCAATGATAACTTCTCCTTGCCTCAGGTCCATCCCTGCTACTCACTGGGATCCAATCCACGCTGCACACCTGCAGGCCATTCCTACTCAACACACACAGCAATGATAACTTCTCCTCGCTTGAGGTCCATCCCTGCTACTGACTGGGATCCAATCCACACTACACACCTGTGGGTCATTCCTACTCAACACACACAGCAATGATAACTTCTCCTCGCCCGAGGTCCATCCCTGCTACTCACTGGGATCCAATCCACACTGCACACCTGCCGGCCATTCCTACTCAACACACACACCAATGATAACTTCTCCTCGCCTGAGGTCCATCCCTGCTACTGACTAGGATCCAATCCACGCTGCACACCTGCGGGCCATTCCTTCTCAACACACACAACGATGATAACTTCTCATCGCTCAAGGTCCATCCCTGCTACTGACTGGGATCCAATCCACACTGCACACCTGCGGGCCATTCCTACTCAACACACACACCAATGATAATGTCTCCTCACCCAAGGTCCATACCTGCTACTGACTGGGATCCAATCCACACTGCACACCTGCGGGCCATTCCTACTCAACACACACAACAATGATAACGTCTCCTCACCCAAGGTCCATCCCTGCTACTCACTAAGATCCAATCCATGCTGCACACCTGCGGTCCATTCCAACTCAGCACACACAATGATGAGGTCCATCCCTGCTACTCACTGGAGGTCCATACCTATTTCTAAAAATTGGTTTATCCCTGATCGCATACCGAACCCTACCCCCTCTTGCTCACCACAGGTTAATCCTTGCTCCCAAACTGTGGCGCATCCCTGCTTGCCACCAAAGGACCACCCCAGCTCCTCACCGGAAGCCCATCAGCATTCCAAACAAAGATTCATTCCTGCTCCAAACTCTCCTTTGCAAGTAACCTGTTCCTCTTGGCTATACGAACACATGCCTAGTCTTCATTCAAATGTATGCCATTGAATGAACTGGAAAAATGGCAGCCATTTTGGAATTGTGCTCCCTACAAATGAAAATAAAACCTGAGCCTCAAAATGACAACCATTTGGCAACTATGGAGGCACTGGTTCTTCTAAAACCGTCCTTGAAATGAATATGAAATTCAAGGCTTTTTCGGATAGTCAAACTGTCCTTCTATCCAATATGAATAGTATTAGACACCTAACCCCACACCCAAATTGTTCCATTCTGTGCCTGTAGACAAATCTGTGCTTTTTTCCTCCGGACAGGCACTAGCGTTGTTTGTCATTGCCTTATCAGTTATGGCCTTAAAGATTGTGTCAACCTGAGCATCACATCCAGTTTTTTGCCAGGGGGCGGGGGTTTGAGAGGGCTTGGCTACTCTTAAGTGGGCACCACATTTTTGTCAATGATCCAAGGTGAGTTGTGACTGTTGAATATGCTCTCTGCAGGGGCACAGCTTCTGGAAATTATGTGAGCATCCACCTGTGGTGAAGGCACTCAAAATAATGTCAGCACATGTTGGGGGAATGTCCTTTACCTGAGAACGTTTTTTAAATAATGGGTTGAAATGATACTCTTACAGCACATTTTGAGAGAGAATTGCATTAAAAATTCATACAACTTAGATTTGGTTGCTCAGGATACTGACATATGGGCTAATACAGTGGTGGCAGGATGCTGCCCACATAGCAGCTTGATCAGTGTACCAACCTATCGGCTGAGGCAGTGGTGGCCGAATGCTGCCCGCATAGCAGCTTGCTCAGTGCACCGACCTGTGGGCTGCTGCAAGTGGTGGCAGAATGCTGCCCGCATAGCAGCTTGATCAGTGTACCAACCTATGGGCTGCTGCAGTGGTGGCAGAATGCTGCCCGCATAGCAGCTTTCTCAGTGTACCGACCTATGGGCTGCTGCAGTGGTGGCAGATTGCTGCTTGCATAGCAGCTTGCTCATTGTACCAAACTATGGGTTGCTGCAGTGGTGGCAGAATGCTGCTTGCATAGCTGCTTGCTCGGTGTACCGACCTACGGGCTGCTACAGTGTGGCAGAATGCTGCTTGCATAGCAGCCTGCTCAGGTAAATAACCTATGGGCTGCTGCAGTGGTGGCCGAATGCTGCCCGCATAGCAGCTTGCTCAGTGCACCGACCTATGGGCTGCTGCAGTGGTGACAGCATCCTGCTTGCATAGCAGCTTGCTCTGTATACTAACCTATGGGCTGCTGCAGTGGTGGCAGCAAACTGCCCGCATAGCAGCTTGCTCGATGGAACTAACCTTTGGGTTGCTGAATTGTTGGCATAATGCTGCCCGCATAGCAGCTTGATCAGTGTACCAACCTATGGGCTGCTGCAGTGGTGGCAGAATGCTGCCCGCATAGCAGCTTTCTCAGTGTACGGACCTACGGGCTGCTGCAGTGGTGGCAGATTGCTGCTTGCATAGCAGCTTGCTCATTGTACCGAACTATGGGTTGCTGCAGTGGTGGCAGAATGCTGTCCGCATAGCAGCTTGCAGGGTGTCCCGACCTATGGGCTGCTGCAGTGGTGCCAGAATGCGGCTCGCATTGCAGCTTGCATGGTGTACTAACCTATGGGCTGCTGCAGTGGGGGCCGAATGCTGCCCGCATAGAAGCTTGCTCAGTGCACCGACCTATGGGCTGCTGCAGTGGTGGCAGCATCCTGCTTGCATAGCAGCTTGCTCTGTATACTAACCTATGGGCTGCTGCAGTGGTGGCAGCAAGCTGCCCGCATAGCAGCTTGCTCGAGGGAACTAACCTTTGGGTTGCTGAATTGTTGGCATAATGCTACCTGCATAGCAGCTTGCTTGGTGTACTAACATATGGGCTGCTGAAGTGGTGGCAGAATGCTGCCCTCATAACAGCTTGCTTGGTTCACTAACCTACGGGCTGCTGCAGTGGTGGTAGAATGCTGCTCACATAGCAGCTTGCACGGTGTACTAACCTATGGGCTGCTGCAGTGGTGGCAGAATGCTGCCCGCATAGCAGCTTCCTCAGTGTACTGACCTATGGGTTGCTGCAGTGGTGGCAGAATGCTGCCTGCATAGAAACTTGCTCGGTGTACTGACCTATGGGCTGCTGCAGTGGTGGCAGAATGCTTTCCGCATAGCAGCTTGCAGGGTGTACCGACCTATGGGCTGCTGCAGTGGTGCCAGAATGTGGCTCGCATAGCAGCTTGCATGGTGTACTGACCTATGGGCTGCTGCAGTGGTGTTGGAATTTGGCTCGCATAGCAGCTTGCATGGTGTACTAACATATGGGCTGCTGCATTGGTGGCAGAATGCTGCCTGCACAGCAGCTTGCACGGTGTACTAACCTATGGGCTGCTGCAGTGGTGGCAGAATGCTGCACGCATAGCAGCTTGCACAGTGTACTAACCTATGGGCTGCTGCAGTTGTGTTGGAATGCTGCCCGCATAGCCGCTTGCATGGTGTACTATCATATGGGCTGCTGCAGTGGTGGCAGAATACTGCCTGCATAGCAGCTTGCTCTGTGTACCGACCTGTGGGCTACTGCAAGTGGTGGCAGAATGCTGCCTGCATAGCAGCTTGATCAGTGTACCAACATATGGGCTGCTGCAGTGGTGGCAGAATGCTGCCCTCATAGCAGCTTTCTCAGTGTCCCGACCTACGGGCTGCTGCAGTGGTGGCAGAATGCTGCTTGCATAGCAGCTTGCTCATTGTACCAACCTATGGGCTGCTGCAGTGGTGGCAGAATGCTGTCCGCATAGCAGCTTGCACGGTGTACTAACCTATGGGCTGCTGCAGTGGTGGCAGAATGCTGCACGCATAGCAGCTTGCACGGTGTACTAACCTATGGCCTGCTGCTGTGGTGTTGGAATGTGGCTCGCATAGCAGCTTGCATGGTGTACTAACCTATGGGCTGCTGCAGTGGTGGCAGAATGCTGCCCGCATAGCAGCTTGCACGCTGTACTAACCTATGGGCTGCTGCAGTGGTGGCAGAATACTGCTTGCATAGCAGCTTGCACAGTGTACTAAACTATGGGCTGCTGCAATGATGGCAGCATGCTGCCTGCATAGTAGCTTGCTCTGTGTACCAACCTACGGGCTGCTGCAGAGGTGACAGAATGCTGCCTGCATAGAAGCTTGCTCAGTGTACCAACCTATGGGCTGCTGCAGTGGTGGAAGCATGCTGCATGCATAACAGCTTGCACAGTGTATCAACCTATGGGCTGCTGCATTGGTGGGAGAATGCTGCCCGCATAGCAGCTTGATCAGTGTATCGACCTATGGGCTGCTGCAGTGGTGGCAGAATGCTACTTGCATAGCAGCTTGCTCGGTGTACCGACCTATGGGCTGCTACAGTGGTGGCAGAATGCTGCTTGCATAGCAGCTTGCTTAGGTAAATAACCTATGGGCTGCTGCAATGGTGGTAGAATGCTGCCCGCATAGCAGCTTCCTCAGTGTACCCCCCTACGGGCTGCTGCAGTGGTGGCAGAATGCTGCCTGCATAGAAGCTTGCTCGGTGTACTGACCAATGGGCTGCAGCAGTTGTTAAATGGGATATCATGTCGTGCCTCGTTTTATTGTATATATTGACCTAAGCTCAGTCACCCTTCGAAGAAAACCACGTTGCAAAGTTCTGGTCTTAGATCAACTTAGCCGCCATTTTAGGTCTATCTGCCATTTTGATTTCCATTCCAAAATAATTCTATGTTCTAAAATGGTGGACAGTATTTCTCGCTTGTAACTTAGCCATCTTGACCTTTTTACATGAGTTAATGTCTAAACTGTCCGTTGGCTGAATGTTTGGGTTGAGTAAAGAGACCTTGTCTCATGTCTGACTTGTAGACAGAGGATTATCTGCGCCAACAAGTCTGATCCGCGGACATACATCAAGTACAATGATGTCTAAATACTGAACGTGGACACTAGCTGAACTACATTGTATAGGACATGTGTTAAGGCTTAATGTTAAATCCGAGAATACACTGTTTCCATTGTGACTTGTTTTTGTACAAACTGAAGATAATCCACATGCATATAGTTGGACAAACTAGAAGTGAACTCGGCACGAACGCTAGGCCGAGTATCATTAACTTGTAGAGGGGCTGAACATTATGATCAGAAATGTATAAAAAGTGTAAATGTTTAGACGTCCAGTACCTCTCACTTCTCACACCGAAAAGGCTGGTATTTGCTGTGATGTACAAAGGGTCAGATAGCTATCTGATAATTTGTTTCTTTGTAAACTTTACAGTTATAGAATAAAGATCTCTGAATCTATATAAGCCCGTGTTTGTTGTATTTCCTTTTGGGGTACTCAGCCTCAATATTTCCTTTTGCTTTTACACAGTGGTGGCAGAATGCTGTCCACATAGCAGCTTGCAGGGTGTACCAACCCATGGGCTGCTGCAGTGGTGGCAGAATGCTGCCTGCATAGCAGCTTGCTCAGTATACCAACCGATGGGCTGCTGCAGTGGTGGCAGAATGCTGCCTGCATAGCAGCTTGCTCAGTGTACCGACCTATCAGCTGCTTCATTGGGCGCAGAATGTTGCCTGCATAGCAGATTGCTCAGTGTACCCACCTATGGGCTGCTGCAGTGGTGGCAACATGCTGCCTGCATGGCAGCTTGCTTGGGGTACCGACCTATGGGCTGCTGCAGTGGTGGCAGCATGCTACCTGCATAGCAGCTTGCTCAGTGTAAAGACCTATGGGCTGCTGCAGTGGTGGCAGAATGCTGCCTGCATAGCAGATTTCTCAGTGTACCAACCTATGCGCTGCTGCAGTAGTTGCAGCATGCTGCCCGCATAGCAGCTTGCTCAGTGTACTGACATATGGGCTGCTGCAGTGGTGGCAGAATGCTGTCCACATAGCAGCTTGCTCAGTATACCGACCTATGGGCTGCTGCAGTGGTCGCAGAATGCTGCCTGCATAGCAACTTGCTCAGTGTACTGACCTATCAGCTGCTTCAGTGGGCGCAGAATGCTGCCTGCATAGCAGATTGCTCAGTGTACCCACCTATGGGCTGCTGCAGTGGTGGCAGCATGCTGCCTGCTTAGCAGCTTGCTTGGGGTACCGACCTATGGGCTGCTGCAGTGGTGGCAGCATGCTGCCTGCATAGCAGCTTGCTCAGTGTAAAGACCTATGGGCTGCTGCAGTGGTGGCAGAATGCTGCCTGCATAGCAGATTTCTCAGTGTACCAACCTATGCGCTGCTGCAGTAGTTGCAGTATGCTGCCCGCATAGCATCTTGCTCAGTGTACTGACATATGGGCTGCTGCAGTGGTGGCAGAATGCTGCCCACATAGCAGCTTGCTCAGTGTACTAACCTATGGGCTGCTACAGTGGTGGCAGCAAGCTGCCCGTATAGCAGCTTGCTAAGTGTACCAACCTATGGGCTGCTGCAGTGGTGGCTGAATGCTGCCTGCATAGAAGCTTTCTCAAGGTAATGACATATGGGCTGCGGCAGTGGTGTCAGAATGCTGCCTGCATAGAAGCTTGCTCAGGGTTATAACCTATGGGCTGCTGCAGTGGTCGAAGAATGCTGCCTGCATAGAAGCTTGCTCAGGGTAATAACCTATGGGCTGCTGTAGTGGTGTTAGAAGGCTGCCTGCATAGAAGCTTGCTCAAGATAATGACATATGGGCTGCTGCAGTGGTGGCAGAATGCTGCCTGCATAGAAGCTTGCTCAGGGTAATAACCTATGGGCTGCTGCAGTGGTGGCAGCAAGCTGCCCGTATAGCAGCTTGCTAAGTGTACCAACCTATGGGCTGCTGCAGTGGTGGCTGAATGCTGCCTGCATAGAAGCTTTCTCAAGGTAATGACATATGGGCTGCGGCAGTGGTGTCAGAATGCTGCCTGCATAGATGCTTGCTCAGGGTTATAACCTATGGGCTGCTGCAGTGGTGTCAGAATGCTGCCTGCATAGAAGCTTGCTCAGGGTAATAACCTATGGGCTGCTGTAGTGGTGTTAGAATGCTGCCTGCATAGAAGCTTGCTCAAGATAATGACATATGGGCTGCTGCAGTGGTGGCAGAATGCTGCCTGCATAGAAGCTTGCTCAGGGTAATAACCTATGGGCTGCTGTAGTGGTGTCAGAATGCTGCCTGCATAGAAGATTGCGCAAGATATTGACATATAGGCTGCTGCAGTGGTGGCAGAATGCAGCCTGCATAAAAGCTTGCTCAGGGTAATAACCTATGGGCTGCTGCAGTGGTGGCAGAATGCTGCCTGCATAGAAGCTTGCTCAGGGTAATAACCTATGGGCTGCTGCAGTGGTGGCAGAATGCTGCCTGCATAGAAGCTTGCTCAGTGTAATAACCTATGGGCTGCTGCAGTGGTGTCAGAATGCTGCTTGCATAGCAGCTTGCTCGGGGTAATGACCTATGGGCTTCTGCATTGGTGTCAGAATGCTGCCTGCATAGAAGCTTGCTCAAGGTAATGAGATATGGGCTGCTGCAGTGGTGGCAGAATGCTGCCTGCATAGAAGCTTGCTCAAGGTAATGAGATATGGGCTGCTGCAGTGGTGGCAGAATGCTGCCTGCATAGAAGCTTGCTCAAGGTAATGACATATGGGCTGCTGCAGTGGTGGCAGAATATTGCCTGCATAGCAGCTTGCTCTGTGTACTGACCTGTGGGCTGCTGCAAGTGGGGGCAGAATGCTGCCCGCATAGCAGCTTGATCAGTGTACCAACATATGGGCTGCTGCAGTGGTGGCAGAATTCTGCCCACATAGCAGCTTGATCAGTGTACCAACCTATGGGCTGCTGCAGTGGTGGCCGAATGCTGCCCGCATAGCAGCTTTTTAAGTGTACCGACCTACGGGCTGCTGCAGTGGTGGCAGAATGCTGCTTCCATAGCAGCTTCCTCATTGTACAGACCTATGGGCTGCTGCAGTGGTGGCAGAATGCTGCTTGCATAGCAGCTTGCTCGGTGTACCGAAATACGGGCTGCTACAGTGTGGCAGAATGCTGTCTGCATAGCAGCTTGCAGGGTGTCCCGACCTATTGGCTGCTGCTGTGGTGCCAGAATGCGGCACGCATAGCAGCTTGCATGGTGTACTAACCTATGGGCTGCTGCAGTGGTGTTGGAATGTGGCTCGCATAGCAGCTTGCATGGTGTACTAACCTATGGGCTGCTGCAGTGGTGGCAGAATGCAGCCTCCATAAAAGCTTGCTCAGGGTAATACCGTATGGGCTGCTGCAGTGGTGGCCGAATGCTGCCCGCATGGCAGCTTGCTCAGTGCACCGACCTATGGGCTGCTGCAGTGGTGGCAGCATACTGTTTGAATAGCAGCTTGCTCTGTATACTAACATATGGGCTGCGGCAGTGGTGGTAGCAAGATGCCTGCATAGCAGCTTGCTTGATGAACTAACATATGGGCTGCTGAAGTGGTGGCAGAATGTTGCCCTCATAGCAGCTTGCTCGATTCACTAACCTACGGGCTGCTGCAGTGGTGGCAGAATGCTGCTCACATAGCAGCTTGCACGGTGTACTAACCTATGGGCTGCTGCAGTGGTGGCAGAATGCTGCCCGCATAGCAGCTTCCTCAGTGTACTGACCTACGGGCTGCTGCAGTGGTGGCAGAATGCTGCCTGCATAGAAGCTTGCTCGGTGTACTGACCTATGGGCTGCTGCAGTGGTGGCAGAATGCTGCCTGCATAGAAGCTTGCTCAGGGTAATACCGTATGGGCTGCTGCAGTGGTGGCCGAATGCTGCCCGCATGGCAGCTTGCTCAGTGCACCGACCTATGGGCTGCTGCAGTGGTGGCAGCATACTGTTTGAATAGCAGCTTGCTCTGTATACTAACATATGGGCTGCGGCAGTGGTGGTAGCAAGATGCCTGCATAGCAGCTTGCTTGATGAACTAACATATGGGCTGCTGAAGTGGTGGCAGAATGTTGCCCTCATAGCAGCTTGCTCGATTCACTAACCTACGGGCTGCTGCAGTGGTGGCAGAATGCTGCTCACATAGCAGCTTGCACGGTGTACTAACCTATGGGCTGCTGCAGTGGTGGCAGAATGCTGCCCGCATAGCAGCTTCCTCAGTGTACTGACCTACGGGCTGCTGCAGTGGTGGCAGAATGCTGCCTGCATAGAAGCTTGCTCGGTGTACTGACCTATGGGCTGCTGCAGTGGTGGCAGAATGCTGCCTGCATAGAAGCTTGCTCAGGATAATAACGTATGGGCTGCTGCAGTGGTGGCCGAATGCTGCCCGCATGGCAGCTTGCTCAGTGCACCGACCTATGGGCTGCTGCAGTGGTGGCAGCATACTGCTTGAATAGCAGCTTGCTCTGTATACTAACATATGGGCTGCGGCAGTGGTGGCAGCAAGCTGCCTGCATAGCAGCTTGCTTGATGAACTAACATATGGGCTGCTGAAGTGGTGGCAGAATGTTGCCCTCATAGCAGCTTGCTCGATTCACTAACCTACGGGCTGCTGCAGTGGTGGCAGAATGCTGCTCACATAGCAGCTTGCACGGTGTACTAACCTATGGGCTGCTGCAGTGGTGGCAGAATGCTGCCCGCATAGCAGCTTCCTCAGTGTACTGACCTACGGGCTGCTGCAGTGGTGGCAGAATGCTGCCTGCATAGAAGCTTGCTCGGTGTACTGACCTATGGGCTGCTGCAGTGGTGGCAGAATGCTTTCCGCATAGCAGCTTGCAATGTGTACTGACCTATGGGCTGCTGCAGTGATGGCAGCAAGCTGCCAGCATAGCAGCTTGCTCGAGGGAACTAACCTTTGGGTTGCTGAATTGTTGGCATAATGCTGCCTGCATAGCAGCTTGCTTGGTGTACTAACATATGGGCTGCTGAAGTGGTGGCAGAATGCTGCCCGCATAGCAGCTTGCACGCTGTACTAACCTATGGGCTGCTGCAGTGGTGGCAGAATACTGCTTGCATAGCAGCTTGCACAGTGTACTAAACTATGGGCTGCTGCAATGATGGCAGCATGCTGCCTGCATAGTAGCTTGCTCTGTGTACCAACCTACGGGCTGCTGCAGAGGTGACAGAATGCTGCCTGCATAGAAGCTTGCTCAGTGTACCAACCTATGGGCTGCTGCAGTGGTGGAAGCATGCTGCATGCATAACAGCTTGCACAGTGTATCAACCTATGGGCTGCTGCATTGGTGGGAGAATGCTGCCCGCATAGCAGCTTGATCAGTGTATCGACCTATGGGCTGCTGCAGTGGTGGCAGAATGCTACTTGCATAGCAGCTTGCTCGGTGTACCGACCTATGGGCTGCTACAGTGGTGGCAGAATGCTGCTTGCATAGCAGCTTGCTTAGGTAAATAACCTATGGGCTGCTGCAATGGTGGTAGAATGCTGCCCGCATAGCACCTTCCTCAGTGTACCCCCCTACGGGCTGCTGCAGTGGTGGCAGAATGCTGCCTGCATAGAAGCTTGCTCGGTGTACTGACCAATGGGCTGCAGCAGTTGTTAAATGGGATATCATGTCGTGCCTCGTTTTATTGTATATATTGACCTAAGCTCAGTCACCCTTCGAAGAAAACCACGTTGCAAAGTTCTGGTCTTAGATCAACTTATCCGCCATTTTAGGTCTATCTGCCATTTTGATTTCCATTCCAAAATAATTCTATGTTCTAAAATGGTGGACAGTATTTCTCGCTTGTAACTTAGCCATCTTGACCTTTTTACATGAGTTAATGTCTAAACTGTCCGTTGGCTGAATGTTTGGGTTGAGTAAAGAGACCTTGTCTCATGTCTGACTTGTAGACAGAGGATTATCTGCGCCAACAAGTCTGATCCGCGGACATACATCAAGTACAATGATGTCTAAATACTGAACGTGGACACTAGCTGAACTACATTGTATAGGACATGTGTTAAGGCTTAATGTTAAATCCGAGAATACACTGTTTCCATTGTGACTTGTTTTTGTACAAACTGAAGATAATCCACATGCATATAGTTGGACAAACTAGAAGTGAACTCGGCACGAACGCTAGGCCGAGTATCATTAACTTGTAGAGGGGCTGAACATTATGATCAGAAATGTATAAAAAGTGTAAATGTTTAGACGTCCAGTACCTCTCACTTCTCACACCGAAAAGGCTGGTATTTGCTGTGATGTACAAAGGGTCAGATAGCTATCTGATAATTTGTTTCTTTGTAAACTTTACAGTTATAGAATAAAGATCTCTGAATCTATATAAGCCCGTGTTTGTTGTATTTCCTTTTGGGGTACTCAGCCTCAATATTTCCTTTTGCTTTTACACAGTGGTGGCAGAATGCTGTCCACATAGCAGCTTGCAGGGTGTACCAACCCATGGGCTGCTGCAGTGGTGGCAGAATGCTGCCTGCATAGCAGCTTGCTCAGTATACCAACCGATGGGCTGCTGCAGTGGTGGCAGAATGCTGCCTGCATAGCAGCTTGCTCAGTGTACCGACCTATCAGCTGCTTCATTGGGCGCAGAATGTTGCCTGCATAGCAGATTGCTCAGTGTACCCACCTATGGGCTGCTGCAGTGGTGGCAACATGCTGCCTGCATAGCAGCTTGCTTGGGGTACCGACCTATGGGCTGCTGCAGTGGTGGCAGCATGCTACCTGCATAGCAGCTTGCTGAGTGTAAAGACCTATGGGCTGCTGCAGTGGTGGCAGAATGCTGCCTGCATAGCAGATTTCTCAGTGTACCAACCTATGCGCTGCTGCAGTAGTTGCAGCATGCTGCCCGCATAGCAGCTTGCTCAGTGTACTGACATATGGGCTGCTGCAGTGGTGGCAGAATGCTGTCCACATAGCAGCTTGCTCAGTATACCGACCTATGGGTTGCTGCAGTGGTCGCAGAATGCTGCCTGCATAGCAACTTGCTCAGTGTACTGACCTATCAGCTGCTTCAGTGGGCGCAGAATGCTGCCTGCATAGCAGATTGCTCAGTGTACCCACCTATGGGCTGCTGCAGTGGTGGCAGCATGCTGCCTGCTTAGCAGCTTGCTTGGGGTACCGACCTATGGGCTGCTGCAGTGGTGGCAGCATGCTGCCTGCATAGCAGCTTGCTCAGTGTAAAGACCTATGGGCTGCTGCAGTGGTGGCAGAATGCTGCCTGCATAGCAGATTTCTCAGTGTACCAACCTATGCGCTGCTGCAGTAGTTGCAGTATGCTGCCAGCATAGCATCTTGCTCAGTGTACTGACATATGGGCTGCTGCAGTGGTGGCAGAATGCTGCCCACATAGCAGCTTGCTCAGTGTACTAACCTATGGGCTGCTACAGTGGTGGCAGCAAGCTGCCCGTATAGCAGCTTGCTAAGTGTACCAACCTATGGGCTGCTGCAGTGGTGGCTGAATGCTGCCTGCATAGAAGCTTTCTCAAGGTAATGACATATGGGCTGCGGCAGTGGTGTCAGAATGCTGCCTGCATAGAAGCTTGCTCAGGGTTATAACCTATGGGCTGCTGCAGTGGTCGAAGAATGCTGCCTGCATAGAAGCTTGCTCAGGGTAATAACCTATGGGCTGCTGTAGTGGTGTTAGAAGGCTGCCTGCATAGAAGCTTGCTCAAGATAATGACATATGGGCTGCTGCAGTGGTGGCAGAATGCTGCCTGCATAGAAGCTTGCTCAGGGTAATAACCTATGGGCTGCTGCAGTGGTGGCAGCAAGCTGCCCGTATAGCAGCTTGCTAAGTGTACCAACCTATGGGCTGCTGCAGTGGTGGCTGAATGCTGCCTGCATAGAAGCTTTCTCAAGGTAATGACATATGGGCTGCGGCAGTGGTGTCAGAATGCTGCCTGCATAGATGCTTGCTCAGGGTTATAACCTATGGGCTGCTGCAGTGGTGTCAGAATGCTGCCTGCATAGAAGCTTGCTCAGGGTAATAACCTATGGGCTGCTGTAGTGGTGTTAGAATGCTGCCTGCATAGAAGCTTGCTCAAGATAATGACATATGGGCTGCTGCAGTGGTGGCAGAATGCTGCCTGCATAGAAGCTTGCTCAGGGTAATAACCTATGGGCTGCTGTAGTGGTGTCAGAATGCTGCCTGCATAGAAGATTGCGCAAGATATTGACATATGGGCTGCTGCAGTGGTGGCAGAATGCAGCCTGCATAAAAGCATGCTCAGGGTAATAACCTATGGGCTGCTGCAGTGGTGGCAGAATGCTGCCTGCATAGAAGCTTGCTCAGGGTAATAACCTATGGGCTGCTGCAGTGGTGGCAGAATGCTGCCTGCATAGAAGCTTGCTCAGTGTACTAACCTATGGGCTGCTGCAGTGGTGTCAGAATGCTGCTTGCATAGCAGCTTGCTCGGGGTAATGACCTATGGGCTGCTGCATTGGTGTCAGAATGCTGCCTGCATAGAAGCTTGCTCAAGGTAATGAGATATGGGCTGCTGCAGTGGTGGCAGAATGCTGCCTGCATAGAAGCTTGCTCAAGGTAATGAGATATGGGCTGCTGCAGTGGTGGCAGAATGCTGCCTGCATAGAAGCTTGCTCAAGGTAATGACATATGGGCTGCTGCAGTGGTGGCAGAATATTGCCTGCATAGCAGCTTGCTCTGTGTACTGACCTGTGGGCTGCTGCAAGTGGGGGCAGAATGCTGCCCGCATAGCAGCTTGATCAGTGTACCAACATATGGGCTGCTGCAGTGGTGGCAGAATTCTGCCCACATAGCAGCTTGATCAGTGTACCAACCTATGGGCTGCTGCAGTGGTGGCCGAATGCTGCCCGCATAGCAGCTTTTTAAGTGTACCGACCTACGGGCTGCTGCAGTGGTGGCAGAATGCTGCTTCCATAGCAGCTTCCTCATTGTACAGACCTATGGGCTGCTGCAGTGGTGGCAGAATGCTGCTTGCATAGCAGCTTGCTCGGTGTACCGAAATACGGGCTGCTACAGTGTGGCAGAATGCTGTCTGCATAGCAGCTTGCAGGGTGTCCCGACCTATTGGCTGCTGCTGTGGTGCCAGAATGCGGCACGCATAGCAGCTTGCATGGTGTACTAACCTATGGGCTGCTGCAGTGGTGTTGGAATGTGGCTCGCATAGCAGCTTGCATGGTGTACTAACCTATGGGCTGCTGCAGTGGTGGCAGAATGCAGCCTCCATAAAAGCTTGCTCAGGGTAATAACCTATGGGCTGCTGCAGTGGTGGCAGAATGCTGCCTGCATAGAAGCTTGCTCAGGGTAATACCGTATGGGCTGCTGCAGTGGTGGCCGAATGCTGCCCGCATGGCAGCTTGCTCAGTGCACCGACCTATGGGCTGCTGCAGTGGTGGCAGCATACTGTTTGAATAGCAGCTTGCTCTGTATACTAACATATGGGCTGCGGCAGTGGTGGTAGCAAGATGCCTGCATAGCAGCTTGCTTGATGAACTAACATATGGGCTGCTGAAGTGGTGGCAGAATGTTGCCCTCATAGCAGCTTGCTCGATTCACTAACCTACGGGCTGCTGCAGTGGTGGCAGAATGCTGCTCACATAGCAGCTTGCACGGTGTACTAACCTATGGGCTGCTGCAGTGGTGGCAGAATGCTGCCCGCATAGCAGCTTCCTCAGTGTACTGACCTACGGGCTGCTGCAGTGGTGGCAGAATGCTGCCTGCATAGAAGCTTGCTCGGTGTACTGACCTATGGGCTGCTGCAGTGGTGGCAGAATGCTGCCTGCATAGAAGCTTGCTCAGGATAATAACGTATGGGCTGCTGCAGTGGTGGCCGAATGCTGCCCGCATGGCAGCTTGCTCAGTGCACCGACCTATGGGCTGCTGCAGTGGTGGCAGCATACTGCTTGAATAGCAGCTTGCTCTGTATACTAACATATGGGCTGTGGCAGTGGTGGCAGCAAGCTGCCTGCATAGCAGCTTGCTTGATGAACTAACATATGGGCTGCTGAAGTGGTGGCAGAATGTTGCCCTCATAGCAGCTTGCTCGATTCACTAACCTACGGGCTGCTGCAGTGGTGGCAGAATGCTGCTCACATAGCAGCTTGCACGGTGTACTAACCTATGGGCTGCTGCAGTGGTGGCAGAATGCTGCCCGCATAGCAGCTTCCTCAGTGTACTGACCTACGGGCTGCTGCAGTGGTGGCAGAATGCTGCCTGCATAGAAGCTTGCTCGGTGTACTGACCTATGGGCTGCTGCAGTGGTGGCAGAATGCTTTCCGCATAGCAGCTTGCAATGTGTACTGACCTATGGGCTGCTGCAGTGATGGCAGAAAGCTGCCAGCATAGCAGCTTGCTCGAGGGAACTAACCTTTGGGTTGCTGAATTGTTGGCATAATGCTGCCTGCATAGCAGCTTGCTTGGTGTACTAACATATGGGCTGCTGAAGTGGTGGCAGAATGCTTCCCTCATAGCAGCTTGCTCAGTTCACTAACCTACGGGCTGTTGCAGTGGTGGCAGAATGCTGCTCACATAGCAGCTTGCACGGTGTACTAACCTATGGGCTGCTGCAGTGGTGGCAGCAAGCTGCCCGTATAGCAGCTTGCTAAGTGTACCAACCCATGGGCTGCTGCAGTGGTGGCTGAATGCTGCCTGCATAGAAGCTTTCTCAAGGTAATGACATATGGGCTGCGGCAGTGGTGTCAGAATGCTGCCTGCATAGAAGCTTGCTCAGGGTTATAACCTATGGGCTGCTGCAGTGGTGGCAGAATGCTGCCTGCATAGAAGCTTGCTCAGGGTAATAACCTATGGGCTGCTGTAGTGGTGTTAGAAGGCTGCCTGCATAGAAGCTTGCTCAAGATAATGACATATGGGCTGCTGCAGTGGTGGCAGAATGCTGCCTGCATAGAAGCTTGCTCAGGGTAATAACCTATGGGCTGCTGCAGTGGTGGCAGCAAGCTGCCCGTATAGCAGCTTGCTAAGTGTACCAACCTATGGGCTGCTGCAGTGGTGGCTGAATGCTGCCTGCATAGAAGCTTTCTCAAGGTAATGACATATGGGCTGCGGCAGTGGTGTCAGAATGCTGCCTGCATAGAAGCTTGCTCAGGGTTATAACCTATGGGCTGCTGCAGTGGTGGCAGAATGCTGCCTGCATAGAAGCTTGCTCAGGGTAATAACCTATGGGCTGCTGTAGTGGTGTTAGAATGCTGCCTGCATAGAAGCTTGCTCAAGATAATGACATATGGGCTGCTGCAGTGGTGGCAGAATGCTGCCTGCATAGAAGCTTGCTCAGGGTAATAACCTATGGGCTGCTGTAGTGGTGTCAGAATGCTGCCTGCATAGAAGATTGCGCAAGATATTGACATATGGGCTGCTGCAGTTCTGGCAGAATGCAGCCTGCATAAAAGCTTGCTCAGGGTAATAACCTATGGGCTGCTGCAGTGGTGGCAGAATGCTGCCTGCATAGAAGCTTGCTCAGTGTAATAACCTATGGGCTGCTGCAGTGGTGTCAGAATGCTGCTTGCATAGCAGCTTGCTCGGGGTAATGACCTATGGGCTGCTGCATTGGTGTCAGAATGCTGCCTGCATAGAAGCTTGCTCAAGGTAATGAGATATGGGCTGCTGCAGTGGTGGCAGAATGCTGCCTGCATAGAAGCTTGCTCAAGGTAATGAGATATGGGCTGCTGCAGTGGTGGCAGAATGCTGCCTGCATAGAAGCTTGCTCAAGGTAATGACATATGGGCTGCTGCAGTGGTGGCAGAATATTGCCTGCATAGCAGCTTGCTCTGTGTACTGACCTGTGGGCTGCTGCAAGTGGGGGCAGAATGCTGCCCGCATAGCAGCTTGATCAGTGTACCAACATATGGGCTGCTGCAGTGGTGGCAGAATTCTGCCCACATAGCAGCTTGATCAGTGTACCAACCTATGGGCTGCTGCAGTGGTGGCCGAATGCTGCCCGCATAGCAGCTTTTTAAGTGTACCGACCTACGGGCTGCTGCAGTGGTGGCAGAATGCTGCTTCCATAGCAGCTTCCTCATTGTACAGACCTATGGGCTGCTGCAGTGGTGGCAGAATGCTGCTTGCATAGCAGCTTGCTCGGTGTACCGAAATACGGGCTGCTACAGTGTGGCAGAATGCTGTCTGCATAGCAGCTTGCAGGGTGTCCCGACATATTGGCTGCTGCTGTGGTGCCAGAATGCGGCGCGCATAGCAGCTTGCATGGTGTACTAACCTATGGGCTGCTGCAGTGGTGTTGGAATGTGGCTCGCATAGCAGCTTGCATGGTGTACTAACCTATGGGCTGCTGTAGTGGTGTCAGAATGCTGCCTGCATAGAAGCTTGCTCAAGATATTGACATATGGGCTGCTGCAGTGGTGGCAGAATGCAGCCTCCATAAAAGCTTGCTCAGGGTAATAACCTATGGGCTGCTGCAGTGGTGGCAGAATGCTGCCTGCATAGAAGCTTGCTCAGGGTAATACCGTATGGGCTGCTGCAGTGGTGGCCGAATGCTGCCCGCATGGCAGCTTGCTCAGTGCACCGACCTATGGGCTGCTGCAGTGGTGGCAGCATACTGCTTGAATAGCAGCTTGCTCTGTATACTAACATATGGGCTGCGGCAGTGGTGGCGGCAAGATGCCTGCATAGCAGCTTGCTTGATGAACTAACATATGGGCTGCTGAAGTGGTGGCAGAATGTTGCCCTCATAGCAGCTTGCTCGATTCACTAACCTACGGGCTGCTGCAGTGGTGGCAGAATGCTGCTCACATAGCAGCTTGCGCGGTGTACTAACCTATGGGCTGCTGCAGTGGTGGCAGAATGCTGCCCGCATAGCAGCTTCCTCAGTGTACAGACCTACGGGCTGCTGCAGTGGTGGCAGAATGCTGCCTGCATAGAAGCTTGCTCGGTGTACTGACCTATGGGCTGCTGCAGTGGTGGCAGAATGCTGCCTGCATAGAAGCTTGCTCAGGATAATAACGTATGGGCTGCTGCAGTGGTGGCCGAATGCTGCCCGCATGGCAGCTTGCTCAGTGCACCGACCTATGGGCTGCTGCAGTGGTGGCAGCATACTGCTTGAATTGCAGCTTGCTCTGTATACTAACATATGGGCTGCGGCAGTGGTGGCAGCAAGCTGCCTGCATAGCAGCTTGCTTGATGAACTAACATATGGGCTGCTGAAGTGGTGGCAGAATGTTGCCCTCATAGCAGCTTGCTCGATTCACTAACCTACGGGCTGCTGCAGTGGTGGCAGAATGCTGCTCACATAGCAGCTTGCACGGTGTACTAACCTATGGGCTGCTGCAATGGTGGCAGAATGCTGCCCGCATAGCAGCTTCCTCAGTGTACTGACCTACGGGCTGCTGCAGTGGTGGCAGAATGCTGCCTGCATAGAAGCTTGCTCGGTGTACTGACCTATGGGCTGCTGCAGTGGTGGCAGAATGCTTTCCGCATAGCAG
Source organism: Ambystoma mexicanum (assembly GCF_040938575.1). Lineage (NCBI taxonomy): Eukaryota > Metazoa > Chordata > Amphibia > Caudata > Ambystomatidae > Ambystoma > Ambystoma mexicanum. The sequence goes on from NC_090922.1 coordinate 1,514,045,131, forward strand.
CTTGCAATGTGTACTGACCTATGGGCTGCTGCAGTGATGGCAGCAAGCTGCCCGCATAGCAGCTTGCTCGAGGGAACTAACCTTTGGGTTGCTGAATTGTTGGCATAATGCTGCCTGCATAGCAGCTTGCTTGGTGTACTAACATATGGGCTGCTGAAGTGGTGGCAGAATGCTTCCCTCATAGCAGCTTGCTCAGTTCACTAACCTACGGGCTGTTGCAGTGGTGGCAGAATGCTGCTCACATAGCAGCTTGCACGGTGTACTAACCTATGGGCTGCTGCAGTGGTGGCAGAATGTTGCCCGCATAGCAGCTCCCTCAGTTTACTGACCTACGGGCTGCTGCAGTGGGTGCAGAATGCTGCCTGCATAGAAGCTTGCTCGGTGTACTGACCTATGGGCTGCAGCAGTGGTGGCAGAATGCTTTCCACATAGCAGCTTGCAGGGTGTACCGACCTATGGGCTGCTGCAGTGGTACCAGAATGTGGCTTGCATAGCAGCTTTCATGGTGTACTAACCTATGGACTGCTGCAGTGGTGGCAGAATGCTGCCCGCATAGGAGCTTGCGCGGTGTACTAACCTATGGGCTGCTGCAGTGGTGGCAAAGTGCTGCACGCATAGCAGCTTGCACGGTGTACTAACCTATGGGCTGCTGCAGTGGTGTTGGAATGTGGCTCGCATAGCAGCTTGCATGGTGTACTAACATATGGGCTGCTGCAGTGGTGGCAGAATGCTTCCCGCAGAGCAGCTTGCACGGTGCACTAACCTATGGGCTGCTGCAGTGGTGGCAGAATGCTGCACGCATAGCAGCTTACACAGTGTACTAACCTGTGGGCTGCTGCAGTGGAGTTGGAATGCTGCCCGCATAGCCGCTTGCATTGTGTATTAACCTGTGGGCTGCTGAAGTGGTGGCAGAATATTGCCTGCATAGTAGCTTGCTCTGTGTACCGACCTGTGGGCTGCTGCAAGTGGGGGCAGAATGCTGCCCGCATAGCAGCTTGATCAGTGTACCAACATATGGGTTGCTGCAGTGGTGGCTGAATTCTGCCCACATAGCAGCTTGATCAGTGTACCAACCTATGGGTTGCTGCAGTGGTGGCAGAATGCTGCTTCCATAGCAGCTTGCTCATTGTACCGACCTATGGGCTGCTGCAGTGGTGGCAGAATGCTGCTTGCATAGCAAGTTGCTTGGTGTACCGAAATACGGGCTGCTACAGTGTGGCAGAATGCTGCCTGCATAGAAACTTGCTCGGTGTACTGACCTATGGGCTGCTGCAGTGGTGGCAGAATGCTTTCCGCATAGCAGATTGCAGGGTGTACCGACCTATGGGCTGCTGCAGTGGTGCCAGAATGTGGCTCGCATAGCAGCTTGCATGGTGTACTGACCTATGGGCTGCTGCAATGGTGTTGGAATTTGGCTCGCATTGGTGGCAGAATGCTGCCCACATAGCAGCTTGCACGGTGTACTAACCTATGGGCTGCTGCAGTGGTGGCAGAATGCTGCACACATAGCAGCTTGCACAGTGTACTAACCTATGGGCTGCTGCAGTTGTGTTGGAATGCTGCCCGAATAGCCACTTGCATGGTGTACTAACATATGGGCTGCTGCACTGGTGGCAGAATACTGCCTGCATAGCAGCTTGCTCTGTGTACCGACCTGTGGGCTACTGCAAGTGGTGGCAGAATGCTGCCTGCATAGCAGCTTAATCAGTGTACCAACATATGGGCTGCTGCAGTGGTGGCAGAATGCTGCCCGCATAGCAGCTTTCTCAGTGTCCCGACCTACGGGCTGCTGCAGTGGTGGCAGAATGCTGCTTGCATAGCAGCTTGCTCATTGTACCGACCTATGGTCTGCTGCAGTGGTGGCAGAATGCTGCTTGCATAGCAGCTTGCTCGGTGTACCGACCTACGGGCTGCTAAAGTGTGGCAGAATGCTGCTTGCATAGCAGCCTGCTCAGGTAAATAACCTATGGTCTGCTGCAGTGGTGGCAGAATGCTGTCCGCATAGCAGCTTGCAGGTTGTCCTGACCTATGGGCTGCTGCACTGGTGCCAGAATGCGGCTCCCATTGCAGCTTGCATGGTGTACTAACCTATGGGCTGCTGCAGTGGTGGCCGAATGCTGCCCGCATGGCAGCTTGCTCAGTGCACCGACCTATGGGCTGCTGCAGTGGTGGCAGCATACTGCTTGAATAGCAGCTTGCTCTGTATACTAACCTATGGGCTGCGGCATTGGTGGCAGCAAGCTGCCCGCATAGCAGCTTGCTCGAGGGAACTAACCTTTGGGTTGCTGAATTGTTGGCATAATGCTGCCTGCATAGCAGCTTGCTTGGTGAACTAACATATGGGCTGCTGAAGTGGTGGCAGAATGTTGCCCTCATAGCAGCTTGCTCGGTTCACTAACCTACGGGCTGCTGCAGTGGTGGCAGAATGCTGCTCACATAGCAGCTTGCACGGTGTACTAACCTATGGGCTGCTGCAGTGGTGGCAGAATGCTGCCCGCATAGCAGCTTCCTCAGTGTACTGACCTACGGGCTGCTGCAGTGGTGGCAGAATGCTGCCTGCATAGAAGCTTGCTCGGTGTACTGACCTATGGGCTGCTGCACTGGTGGCAGAATGCTTTCTGCATAGCAGCTTGCAATGTGTACTGACCTATGGGCTGCTGAAGTGGTGCCAGAATGTGGCTCGCATAGCAGCTTGCATGGTGTACTAACCTATGGGCTGCTACAGTGGTGGAAGAATGCTGTCCGCATAGCAGCTTGCACGGTGTACTAACCTATGGGCTGCTGCAGTGGTGGCTGAATGCTGCACGCATATCAGCTTGCACGGTGTACTAACCTATGGGCTGCTGCAGTGGTGTTGGAATGTTGCTCGCATAGCAGCTTGCATGGTGTACTAACCTATGGGCTGCTGCAGTGGTGGCCGAATACTGCCTGCATAGCAACTTGCTCAGTATAACGACCTATGGGCTGCTGCAGTGGTGGCAGCATGCTGCCTGCATAGCAGCTTGCTTGGGGTACCGACCTATGGGCTGCTGCAGTGGTGGCAGCATGCTACCTGCATAGCAGATTTCTCAGTGTACCAACCTATGCGCTGCTGCAGTAGTTGCAGCATGCTGCCCGCATAGCAGCTTGCTCAGTGTACTGACATATGGGCTGCTGCAGTGGTGGCAGAATGCTGTCCACATAGCAGCTTGCAGGGTGTACCAACCTATGGGCTGCTGCAGTGGTGGCAGAATGCTGCCTGCATAGCAGCTTGCTCAGTGTACTGACCTATCAGCTGCTTCAGTGGGCGCAGAATGCTGCCTGCATAGCAGATTGCTCAGTGTACCCACCTATGGGCTGCTGCAGTGGTGGCAGCATGCTGCCTGCATAGCAGCTTGCTTGGGGTACCGACCTATGGGCTGCTGCAGTGGTGGCAGCATGCTGCCTGCATAGCAGCTTGCTCAGTGTAAAGACCTATGGGCTGCTGCAGTGGTGGCAGAATGCTGCCTGCATAGCAGATTTCTCAGTGTACCAACCTATGCGCTGCTGCAGTAGTTGCAGTATGCTGCCCGCATAGCAGCTTGCTCAGTGTACTGACATATGGGCTGCTGCAGTGGTGGCAGAATGCTGCCCACATAGCAGCTTGCTCAGTGTACTAACCTATGGGCTGCTACAGTGGTGGCAGCAAGCTGCCCGTATAGCAGCTTGCTAAGTGTACCAACCTATGGGCTGCTGCAGTGGTGGCTGAATGATGCCTGCATAGAAGCTTTCTCAAGGTAATGATATATGGGCTGCGGCAGTGGTGTCAGAATGCTGCCTGCATAGAAGCTTGCTCAGGGTTATAACCTATGGGCTGCTGCAGTGGTGGCAGAATGCTGCCTGCATAGAAGCTTGCGCAAGATATTGACATATGGGCTGCTGCAGTGGTGGCAGAATGCAGCCTGCATAAAAGCTTGCTCAGGGTAATAACCTATGGGCTGCTGCAGTGGTGGCAGAATGCTGCCTGCATAGAAGCTTGCTCAGGGTAATAACCTATGGGCTGCTGCAGTGGTGTCAGAATGCTGCTTGCATAGCAGCTTGCTCGGGGTAATGACCTATGGGCTGCTGCATTGGTGTCAGAATGCTGCCTGCATAGAAGCTTGCTCAAGGTAATGAGATATGGGCTGCTGCAGTGGTGGCAGAATGCTGCCTGCATAGAAGCTTGCTCAAGGTAATGAGATATGGGCTGCTGCAATGGTGGCAGAATGCTGCCTGCATAGAAGCTTGCTCAAGGTAATGACATATGGGCTGCTGCAGTGGTGGCAGAATATTGCCTGCATAGCAGCTTGCTCTGTGTACTGACCTGTGGGCTGCTGCAAGTGGGGGCAGAATGCTGCCCGCATAGCAGCTTGATCAGTGTACCAACCTATGGGCTGCTGCAGTGGTGGCCGAATGCTGCCCGCATAGCAGCTTTTTAAGTGTACCGACCTACGGGCTGCTGCAGTGGTGGCAGAATGCTGCTTCCATAGCAGCTTGCTCATTGTACAGACCTATGGGCTGCTGCAGTGGTGGCAGAATGCTGCTTGCATAGCAGCTTGCTCGGTGTACCGAAATACGGGCTGCTACAGTGTGGCAGAATGCTGTCTGCATAGCAGCTTGCAGGGTGCCCCGACCTATGGGCTGCTGCTGTGGTGCCAGAATGCGGCACGCATAGCAGCTTGCATGGTGTTCTAACCTATGGGCTGCTGCAGTGGTGTTGAAATGTGGCTCGCATAGCAGCTTGCATGGTGTACTAACCTATGGGCTGCTGTAGTGGTGTCAGAATGCTGCCTGCATAGAAGCTTGCTCAAGATATTGACATATGGGCTGCTGCAGTGGTGGCAGAATGCAGCCTCCATAAAAGCTTGCTCAGGGTAATAACCTATGGGCTGCTGCAGTGGTGGCAGAATGTTGCCTGTATAGAAGCTTGCTCAGGGTAATAACCTATGGGCTGCTGCAGTGGTGGCCGAATGCTGCCCGCATGGCAGCTTGCTCAGTGCACCGACCTATGGGCTGCTGCAGTGGTGGCAGCATACTGCTTGAATAGCAGCTTGCTCTGTATACTAACATATGGGCTGCGGCAGTGGTGGCAGCAAGCTGCCTGCATAGCAGCTTGCTTGGTGAACTAACATATGGGCTGCTGAAGTGGTGGCAGAATGTTGCCCTCATAGCAGCTTGCTCGATTCACTAACCTACGGGCTGCTGCAGTGGTGGCAGAATGCTGCTCACATAGCAGCTTGCACGGTGTACTAACCTATGGGCTGCTGCAGTGGTGGCAGAATGCTGCCCGCATAGCAGCTTCCTCAGTGTACTGACCTACGGGCTGCTGCAGTGGTGGCAGAATGCTGCCTGCATAGAAGCTTGCTCGGTGTACTGACCAATGGGCTGCTGCAGTGGTGGCAGAATGCTTTCCGCATAGCAGCTTGCAATGTGTACTGACCTATGGGCTGCTGCAGTGATGGCAGCAAGCTGCCCGCATAGCAGCTTGCTCGAGGGAACTAACCTTTGGGTTGCTGAATTGTTGGCATAATGCTGCCTGCATAGCAGCTTGCTTGGTGTACTAACATATGGGCTGCTGAAGTGGTGGCAGAATGCTTCCCTCATAGCAGCTTGCTCAGTTCACTAACCTACGGGCTGTTGCAGTGGTGGCAGAATGCTGCTCACATAGCAGCTTGCACGGTGTACTAACCTATGGGCTGCTGCAGTGGTGGCAGAATGTTGCCCGCATAGCAGCTCCCTCAGTTTACTGACCTACGGGCTGCTGCAGTGGTGGCAGAATGCTGCCTGCATAGAAGCTTGCTCGGTGTACTGACCTATGGGCTGCTGCAGTGGTGGCAGAATGCTTTCCACATAGCAGCTTGCAGGGTGTACCGACCTATGGGCTGCTGCAGTGGTACCAGAATGTGGCTTGCATAGCAGCTTGCATGGTGTACTAACCTATGGACTGCTGCAGTGGTGGCAGAATGCTGCCCGCATAGGAGCTTGCGCGGTGTACTAACCTATGGGCTGCTGCAGTGGTGGCAAAGTGCTGCACGCATAGCAACTTGCACGGTGTACTAACCTATGGGCTGCTGCAGTGGTGTTGGAATGTGGCTCGCATAGCAGCTTGCATGGTGTACTAACATATGGGCTGCTGCAGTGGTGGCAGAATGCTTCCCGCAGAGCAGCTTGCACGGTGCACTAACCTATGGGCTGCTGCAGTGGTGGCAGAATGCTGCACGCATAGCAGCTTACACAGTGTACTAACCTGTGGGCTGCTGCAGTGGAGTTGGAATGCTGCCCGCATAGCCGCTTGCATTGTGTATTAACCTGTGGTCTGCTGCAGTGGTGGCAGAATATTGCCTGCATAGTAGCTTGCTCTGTGTACCGACCTGTGGGCTGCTGCAAGTGGGGGCAGAATGCTGCCCGCATAGCAGCTTGATCAGTGTACCAACATATGGGTTGCTGCAGTGGTGGCTGAATTCTGCCCACATAGCAGCTTGATCAGTGTACCAACCTATGGGTTGCTGCAGTGGTGGCAGAATGCTGCTTCCATAGCAGCTTGCTCATTGTACCGACCTATGGGCTGCTGCAGTGGTGGCAGAATGCTGCTTGCATAGCAGGTTGCTCGGTGTACCGAAATACGGGCTGCTACAGTGTGGCAGAATGCTGTCCGAATAGAAGCTTGCAGGGTTTCCCGACCTATGGGCTGCTGCAGTGGTGCCAGAATGCGGCTCGCATAGCAGCTTCATGGTGTACTAACCTATGGGCTGCTGCAGTGGTGGCCGAATGCTGCCCGGATAGCAGCATGCTCAGTGCACCGACCATGGGCTGCTGCAGTGGTGGCAGCAAGCTGCCCGCATAGCAACTTGCTCGAGGGAACTAACCTTTGGGTTGCTGAATTGTTGGAATAATGCAGCCTGCATAGCAGTTTGCTTGGTGTACTAACATGTGGGCTGCTGAAGTGGTGGCAGAATGTTGCCCTCAAGCAGCTTGCTCAGTTCACTAACCTACGGGCTGCTGCAGTGGTGGCAGAATGCTGCTCACATGGCAGCTTGCACAGTGTACTAACCTATGGGCTGCTGCAGTGGTGGCAGAATGTTGCCCGCATAGCAGCTTCCTCAGTGTACTGACCTACGGGCTGCTGCAGTGGTGGCAGAATGCCGCCTGCATAGAAACTTGCTCGGTGTACTGACCTATGGGCTGCTGCAGTGGTGGCAGAATGCTTTCCGCATAGCAGCTTGCAGGGTGTACCGACCTATGGGCTGCTGCAGTGGTGCCAGAATGTGGTTCGCATAGCAGCTTTGGTGTACTAACCTATGGGCTGCTGCAGTGGTGGCAGAATGCTGTCCGCATAGCAGCTTGCACGGTGTACTAACCTATGGGCTGCTGCAGTGGTGGCAGAATGCTGCACGCATAGCAGCTTGCACGGTGTACTAACCTATGGCCTGCTGCTGTGGTGTTGGAATGTGGCTCGCATAGCAGCTTGCATGGTGTACTAACCTATGGGCTGCTGCAGTGGTGTCAGAATGCTGCCCGCATAGCAGCTTGCACGCTGTACTAACCTATGGGCTGCTGCAGTGGTGGCAGAATACTGCTTGCATAGCAGCTTGCACAGTGTACTAAACTATGGGCTGCTGCAATGATGGCAGCATGCTGCCTGCATAGTAGCTTGCTCTGTGTACCAACCTACGGGCTGCTGCAGAGGTGACAGAATGCTGCCTGCATAGAAGCTTGCTCAGTGTACCAACCTATGGGCTGCTGCAGTGGTGGAAGCATGCTGCATGCATAACAGCTTGCACAGTGTATCAACCTATGGGCTGCTGCATTGGTGGGAGAATGCTGCCCGCATAGCAGCTTGATCAGTGTATCGACCTATGGGCTGCTGCAGTGGTGGCAGAATGCTACTTGCATAGCAGCTTGCTCGGTGTACCGACCTATGGGCTGCTACAGTGGTGGCAGAATGCTGCTTGCATAGCAGCTTGCTTAGGTAAATAACCTATGGGCTGCTGCAATGGTGGTAGAATGCTGCCCGCATAGCAGCTTCCTCAGTGTACCCCCCTACGGGCTGCTGCAGTGGTGGCAGAATGCTGCCTGCATAGAAGCTTGCTCGGTGTACTGACCAATGGGCTGCAGCAGTTGTTAAATGGGATATCATGTCGTGCCTCGTTTTATTGTATATATTGACCTAAGCTCAGTCACCCTTCGAAGAAAACCACGTTGCAAAGTTCTGGTCTTAGATCAACTTAGCCGCCATTTTAGGTCTATCTGCCATTTTGATTTCCATTCCAAAATAATTCTATGTTCTAAAATGGTGGACAGTATTTCTCGCTTGTAACTTAGCCATCTTGACCTTTTTACATGAGTTAATGTCTAAACTGTCCGTTGGCTGAATGTTTGGGTTGAGTAAAGAGACCTTGTCTCATGTCTGACTTGTAGACAGAGGATTACCTGCGCCAACAAGTCTGATCCGCGGACATACATCAAGTACAATGATGTCTAAATACTGAACGTGGACACTAGCTGAACTACATTGTATAGGACATGTGTTAAGGCTTAATGTTAAATCCGAGAATACACTGTTTCCATTGTGACTTGTTTTTGTACAAACTGAAGATAATCCACATGCATATAGTTGGACAAACTAGAAGTGAACTCGGAAGAACGCTAGGCCGAGTATCATTAACTTGTAGAGGGGCTGAACATTATGATCAGAAATGTATAAAAAGTGTAAATGTTTAGACGTCCAGTACCTCTCACTTCTCACACCGAAAAGGCTGGTATTTGCTGTGATGTACTAAGGGTCAGATAGCTATCTGATAATTTGTTTCTTTGTAAACTTTACAGTTATAGAATAAAGATCTCTGAATCTATATAAGCCCGTGTTTGTTGTATTTCCTTTTGGGGTACTCAGCCTCAATATTTCCTTTTGCTTTTACACAGTGGTGGCAGAATGCTGTCCACATAGCAGCTTGCAGGGTGTACCAACCCATGGGCTGCTGCAGTGGTGGCAGAATGCTGCCTGCATAGCAGCTTGCTCAGTATACCAACCGATGGGCTGCTGCAGTGGTGGCAGAATGCTGCCTGCATAGCAGCTTGCTCAGTGTACCGACCTATCAGCTGCTTCATTGGGCGCAGAATGTTGCCTGCATAGCAGATTGCTCAGTGTACCCACCTATGGGCTGCTGCAGTGGTGGCAACATGCTGCCTGCATAGCAGCTTGCTTGGGGTACCGACCTATGGGCTGCTGCAGTGGTGGCAGCATGCTACCTGCATAGCAGCTTGCTGAGTGTAAAGACCTATGGGCTGCTGCAGTGGTGGCAGAATGCTGCCTGCATAGCAGATTTCTCAGTGTACCAACCTATGCGCTGCTGCAGTAGTTGCAGCATGCTGCCCGCATAGCAGCTTGCTCAGTGTACTGACATATGGACTGCTGCAGTGGTGGCAGAATGCTGTCCACATAGCAGCTTGCTCAGTATACCGACCTATGGGCTGCTGCAGTGGTCGCAGAATGCGGCCTGCATAGCAACTTGCTCAGTGTACTGACCTATCAGCTGCTTCAGTGGGCGCAGAATGCTGCCTGCATAGCAGATTGCTCAGTGTACCCACCTATGGGCTGCTGCAGTGGTGGCAGCATGCTGCCTGCATAGCAGCTTGCTTGAGGTACCGACCTATGGGCTGCTGCAGTGGTGGCAGCATGCTGCCTGCATAGCAGCTTGCTCAGTGTAAAGACCTATGGGCTGCTGCAGTGGTGGCAGAATGCTGCCTGCATAGCAGATTTCTCAGTGTACCAACCTATGCGCTGCTGCAGTAGTTGCAGTATGCTGCCCGCATAGCAGCTTGCTCAGTGTACTAACCTATGGGCTGCTACAGTGGTGGCAGCAAGCTGCCCGTATAGCAGCTTGCTAATTGTACCAACCTATGGGCTGCTGCAGTGGTGGCTGAATGCTGCCTGCATAGAAGCTTTCTCAAGGTAATGACATATGGGCTGCGGCAGTGGTGTCAGAATGCTGCCTGCATAGAAGCTTGCTCAGGGTTATAACCTATGGACTGCTGCACTGGTGGCAGAATGCTGCCTGCATAGAAGCTTGCTCAGGGTAATAACCTACGGGCTGCTGTAGTGGTGTTAGAAGGCTGCCTGCATAGAAGCTTGCTCAAGATAATGACATATGGGCTGCTGCAGTGGTGGCAGAATGCTGCCTGCATAGAAGCTTGCTCAGGGTAATAACCTATGGGCTGCTGCAGTGGTGGCAGCAAGCTGCCCGTATAGCAGCTTGCTAAGTGTACCAACCTATGGGCTGCTGCAGTGGTGGCTGAATGCTGCCTGCATAGAAGCTTTCTCAAGGTAATGACATATGGGCTGCGGCAGTGGTGTCAGAATGCTGCCTGCATAGAAGCTTGCTCAGGGTTATAACCTATGGGCTGCTGCAGTGGTGGCAGAATGCTGCCTGCATAGAAGCTTGCTCAGGGTAATAACCTATGGGCTGCTGAAGTGGTGTTAGAATGCTGCCTGCATAGAAGCTTGCTCAAGATAATGACATATGGGCTGCTGCAGTGGTGGCAGAATGCTGCCTGCATAGAAGCTTGCTCAGGGTAATAACCTATGGGCTGCTGTAGTGGTGTCAGAATGCTGCCTGCATAGAAGATTGCGCAAGATATTGACATATGGGCTGCTGCAGTGGTGGCAGAATGCAGCCTGCATAAAAGCTTGCTCAGGGTAATAACCTATGGGCTGCTGCAGTGGTGGCAGAATGCTGCCTGCATAGAAGCTTGCTCAGGGTAATAACATATGGGCTGCTGCAGTGGTGGCAGAATGCTGCACGCATAGCAGCTTACACAGTGTACTAACCTGTGGGCTGCTGCAGTGGAGTTGGAATGCTGCCCGCATAACCGCTTGCATTGTGTATTAACCTGTGGGCTGCTGCAGTGGTGGCAGAATATTGCCTGCATAGTAGCTTGCTCTGTGTACCGACCTGTGGGCTGCTGCAAGTGGGGGCAGAATGCTGCCCGCATAGCAGCTTGATCAGTGTACCAACATATGGGTTGCTGCAGTGGTGGCTGAATTCTGCCCACATAGCAGCTTGATCAGTGTACCAACCTATGGGTTGCTGCAGTGGTGGCAGAATGCTGCTTCCATAGCAGCTTGCTCATTGTACCGACCTATGGGCTGCTGCAGTGGTGGCAGAATGCTGCTTGCATAGCAGGTTGCTCGGTGTACCGAAATACGGGCTGCTACAGTGTGGCAGAATGCTGTCCGCATAGAAGCTTGCAGGGTTTCCCGACCTATGGGCTGCTGCAGTGGTGCCAGAATGCGGCTCGCATAGCAGCTTCATGGTGTACTAACCTATGGGCTGCTGCAGTGGTGGCCGAATGCTGCCCGGATAGCAGCATGCTCAGTGCACCGACCATGGGCTGCTGCAGTGGTGGCAGCAAGCTGCCCGCATAGCAACTTGCTCGAGGGAACTAACCTTTGGGTTGCTGAATTGTTGGAATAATGCAGCCTGCATAGCAGTTTGCTTGGTGTACTAACATGTGGGCTGCTGAAGTGGTGGCAGAATGTTGCCCTCAAGCAGCTTGCTCAGTTCACTAACCTACGGGCTGCTGCAGTGGTGGCAGAATGCTGCCCACATGGCAGCTTGCACAGTGTACTAACCTATGGGCTGCTGCAGTGGTGGCAGAATGTTGCCCGCATAGCAGCTTCCTCAGTGTACTGACCTACGGGCTGCTGCAGTGGTGGCAGAATGCCGCCTGCATAGAAACTTGCTCGGTGTACTGACCTATGGGCTGCTGCAGTGGTGGCAGAATGCTTTCCGCATAGCAGCTTGCAGGGTGTACCGACCTATGGGCTGCTGCAGTGGTGCCAGAATGTGGTTCGCATAGCAGCTTTGGTGTACTAACCTATGGGCTGCTGCAGTGGTGGCAGAATGCTGTCCGCATAGCAGCTTGCACGGTGTACTAACCTATGGGCTGCTGCAGTGGTGGCAGAATGCTGCACGCATAGCAGCTTGCACGGTGTACTAACCTATGGCCTGCTGCTGTGGTGTTGGAATGTGGCTCGCATAGCAGCTTGCATGGTGTACTAACCTATGGGCTGCTGCAGTGGTGTCAGAATGCTGCCAGCATAGCAGCTTGCACGCTGTACTAACCTATGGGCTGCTGCAGTGGTGGCAGAATACTGCTTGCATAGCAGCTTGCACAGTGTACTAAACTATGGGCTGCTGCAATGATGGCAGCATGCTGCCTGCATAGTAGCTTGCTCTGTGTACCAACCTACGGGCTGCTGCAGAGGTGACAGAATGCTGCCTGCATAGAAGCTTGCTCAGTGTACCAACCTATGGGCTGCTGCAGTGGTGGAAGCATGCTGCATGCATAACAGCTTGCACAGTGTATCAACCTATGGGCTGCTGCATTGGTGGGAGAATGCTGCCCGCATAGCAGCTTGATCAGTGTATCGACCTATGGGCTGCTGCAGTGGTGGCAGAATGCTACTTGCATAGCAGCTTGCTCGGTGTACCGACCTATGGGCTGCTACAGTGGTGGCAGAATGCTGCTTGCATAGCAGCTTGCTTAGGTAAATAACCTATGGGCTGCTGCAATGGTGGTAGAATGCTGCCCGCATAGCAGCTTCCTCAGTGTACCCCCCTACGGGCTGCTGCAGTGGTGGCAGAATGCTGCCTGCATAGAAGCTTGCTCGGTGTACTGACCAATGGGCTGCAGCAGTTGTTAAATGGGATATCGGTCGTGCCTCGTTTTATTGTATATATTGACCTAAGCTCAGTCACCCTTCGAAGAAAACCACGTTGCAAAGTTCTGGTCTTAGATCAACTTAGCCGCCATTTTAGGTCTATCTGCCATTTTGATTTCCATTCCAAAATAATTCTATGTTCTAAAATGGTGGACAGTATTTCTCGCTTGTAACTTAGCCATCTTGACCTTTTTACATGAGTTAATGTCTAAACTGTCCGTTGGCTGAATGTTTGGGTTGAGTAAAGAGACCTTGTCTCATGTCTGACTTGTAGACAGAGGATTACCTGCGCCAACAAGTCTGATCCGCGGACATACATCAAGTACAATGATGTCTAAATACTGAACGTGGACACTAGCTGAACTACATTGTATAGGACATGTGTTAAGGCTTAATGTTAAATCCGAGAATACACTGTTTCCATTGTGACTTGTTTTTGTACAAACTGAAGATAATCCACATGCATATAGTTGGACAAACTAGAAGTGAACTCGGAAGAACGCTAGGCCGAGTATCATTAACTTGTAGAGGGGCTGAACATTATGATCAGAAATGTATAAAAAGTGTAAATGTTTAGACGTCCAGTACCTCTCACTTCTCACACCGAAAAGGCTGGTATTTGCTGTGATGTACAAAGGGTCAGATAGCTATCTGATAATTTGTTTCTGTGTAAACTTTACAGTTATAGAATAAAGATCTCTGAATCTATATAAGCCCGTGTTTGTTGTATTTCCTTTTGGGGTACTCAGCCTCAATATTTCCTTTTGCTTTTACACAGTGGTGGCAGAATGCTGTCCACATAGCAGCTTGCAGGGTGTACCAACCCATGGGCTGCTGCAGTGGTGGCAGAATGCTGCCTGCATAGCAGCTTGCTCAGTATACCAACCGATGGGCTGCTGCAGTGGTGGCAGAATGCTGCCTGCATAGCAGCTTGCTCAGTGTACCGACCTATCAGCTGCTTCATTGGGCGCAGAATGTTGCCTGCATGGCAGATTGCTCAGTGTACCCACCTATGGGCTGCTGCAGTGGTGGCAACATGCTGCCTGCATAGCAGCTTGCTTGGGGTACCGACCTATGGGCTGCTGCAGTGGTGGCAGCATGCTACCTGCATAGCAGCTTGCTCAGTGTAAAGACCTATGGGCTGCTGCAGTGGTGGCAGAATGCTGCCTGCATAGCAGATTTCTCAGTGTACCAACCTATGCGCTGCTGCAGTAGTTGCAGCATGCTGCCCGCATAGCAGCTTGCTCAGTGTACTGACATATGGGCTGCTGCAGTGGTGGCAGAATGCTGTCCACATAGCAGCTTGCTCAGTATACCGACCTATGGGCTGCTGCAGTGGTCGCAGAATGCGGCCTGCATAGCAACTTGCTCAGTGTACTGACCTATCAGCTGCTTCAGTGGGCGCAGAATGCTGCCTGCATAGCAGATTGCTCAGTGTACCCACCTATGGGCTGCTGCAGTGGTGGCAGCATGCTGCCTGCATAGCAGCTTGCTTGAGGTACCGACCTATGGGCTGCTGCAGTGGTGGCAGCATGCTGCCTGCATAGCAGCTTGCTCAGTGTAAAGACCTATGGGCTGCTGCAGTGGTGGCAGAATGCTGCCTGCATAGCAGATTTCTCAGTGTACCAACCTATGCGCTGCTGCAGTAGTTGCAGTATGCTGCCCGCATAGCAGCTTGCTCAGTGTACTAACCTATGGGCTGCTACAGTGGTGGCAGCAAGCTGCCCGTATAGCAGCTTGCTAAGTGTACCAACCTATGGGCTGCTGCAGTGGTGGCTGAATGCTGCCTGCATAGAAGCTTTCTCAAGGTAATGACATATGGGCTGCGGCAGTGGTGTCAGAATGCTGCCTGCATAGAAGCTTGCTCAGGGTTATAACCTATGGGCTGCTGCAGTGGTGGCAGAATGCTGCCTGCATAGAAGCTTGCTCAGGGTAATAACCTATGGGCTGCTGTAGTGGTGTTAGAAGGCTGCCTGCATAGAAGCTTGCTCAAGATAATGACATATGGGCTGCTGCAGTGGTGGCAGAATGCTGCCTGCATAGAAGCTTGCTCAGGGTAATAACCTATGGGCTGCTGCAGTGGTGGCAGCAAGCTGCCCGTATAGCAGCTTGCTAAGTGTACCAACCTATGGGCTGCTGCAGTGGTGGCTGAATGCTGCCTGCATAGAAGCTTTCTCAAGGTAATGACATATGGGCTGCGGCAGTGGTGTCAGAATGCTGCCTGCATAGAAGCTTGCTCAGGGTTATAACCTATGGGCTGCTGCAGTGGTGGCAGAATGCTGCCTGCATAGAAGCTTGCTCAGGGTAATAACCTATGGGCTGCTGTAGTGGTGTTAGAATGCTGCCTGCATAGAAGCTTGCTCAAGATAATGACATATGGGCTGCTGCAGTGGTGGCAGAATGCTGCCTGCATAGAAGCTTGCTCAGGGTCATAACCTATGGGCCACTGTAGTGGTGTCAGAATGCTGCCTGCATAGAAGATTGCGCAAGATATTGACATATGGGCTGCTGCAGTGGTGGCAGAATGCAGCCTGCATAAAAGCTAGCTCAGGGTAATAACCTATGGGCTGCTGCAGTGGTGGCAGAATGCTGCCTGCATAGAAGCTTGCTCAGGGTAATAACCTATGGGCTGCTGCAGTGGTGGCAGAATGCTGCCTGCATAGAAGCTTGCTCAGTGTAATAACCTATGGGCTGCTGCAGTGGTGTCAGAATGCTGCTTGCATAGCAGCTTGCTCGGGGTAATGACCTATGGGCTGCTGCATTGGTGTCAGAATGCTGCCTGCATAGAAGCTTGCTCAAGGTAATGAGATATGGGCTGCTGCAGTGGTGGCAGAATGCTGCCTGCATAGAAGCTTGCTCAAGGTAATGAGATATGGGCTGCTGCAGTGGTGGCAGAATGCTGCCTGCATAGAAGCTTGCTCAAGGTAATGAAATATGGGCTGCTGCAGTGGTGGCAGAATATTGCCTGCATAGCAGCTTGCTCTGTGTACTGACCTGTGGGCTGCTGCAAGTGGGGGCAGAATGCTGCCCGCATAGCAGCTTGATCAGTGTACCAACATATGGGCTGCTGCATTGGTGGCAGAATTCTACCCACATAGCAGCTTGATCAGTGTACCAACCTATGGGCTGCTGCAGTGGTGGCCGAATGCTGCCCGCATAGCAGCTTTTTAAGTGTACCGACCTACGGGCTGCTGCAGTGGTGGCAGAATGCTGCTTCCATAGCAGCTTCCTCATTGTACAGACCTATGGGCTGCTGCAGTGGTGGCAGAATGCTGCTTGCATAGCAGCTTGCTCGGTGTACCGAAATACGGGCTGCTACAGTGTGGCAGAATGCTGTCTGCATAGCAGCTTGCAGGGTGTCCCGACCTATTGGCTGCTGCTGTGGTGCCAGAATGCGGCACGCATAGCAGCTTGCATGGTGTACTAACCTATGGGCTGCTGCAGTGGTGTTGGAATGTGGCTCGCATAGCAGCTTGCATGGTGTACTAACCTATGGGCTGCTGTAGTGGTGTCAGAATGCTGCCTGCATAGAAGCTTGCTCAAGATATTGACACATGGGCTGCTGCAGTGGTGGCAAAATGCAGCCTCCATAAAAGCTTGCTCAGGGTAATAACCTATGGGCTGCTGCAGTGGTGGCAGAATGCTGCCTGCATAGAAGCTTGCTCAGGGTAATACCGTATGGGCTGCTGCAGTGGTGGCCGAATGCTGCCCGCATGGCAGCTTGCTCAGTGCACCGACCTATGGGCTGCTGCAGTGGTGGCAGCATACTGCTTGAATAGCAGCTTGCTCTGTATACTAACATATGGGCTGCGGCAGTGGTGGCAGCAAGATGCCTGCATAGCAGCTTGCTTGATGAACTAACATATGGGCTGCTGAAGTGGTGGCAGAATGTTGCCCTCATAGCAGCTTGCTCGATTCACTAACCTACGGGCTGCTGCAGTGGTGGCAGAATGCTGCTCACATAGCAGCTTGCACGGTGTACTAACCTATGGGCTGCTGCAGTGGTGGCAGAATGCTGCCCGCATAGCAGCTTCCTCAGTGTACTGACCTACGGGCTGCTGCAGTGGTGGCAGAATGCTGCCTGCATAGAAGCTTGCTCGGTGTACCGACCTATGGGCTGCTGCAGTGGTGGCAGAATGCTGCCTGCATAGAAGCTTGCTCAGGATAATAACGTATGGGCTGCTGCAGTGGTGCCCGAATGCTGCCCGCATGGCAGCTTGCTCAGTGCACCGACCTATGGGCTGCTGCAGTGGTGGCAGCATACTGCTTGAATAGCAGCTTGCTCTGTATACTAACATATGGGCTGCGGCAGTGGTGGCAGCAAGCTGCCTGCATAGCAGCTTGCTTGATGAACTAACATATGGGCTGCTGAAGTGGTGGCAGAATGTTGCCCTCATAGCAGCTTGCTCGATTCACTAACCTACGGGCTGCTGCAGTGGTGGCAGAATGCTGCTCACATAGCAGCTTGCACGGTGTACTAACCTATGGGCTGCTGCAGTGGTGGCAGAATGCTGCCCGCATAGCAGCTTCCTCAGTGTACTGACCTACGGGCTTCTGCAGTGGTGGCAGAATGCTGCCTGCATAGAAGCTTGCTCGGTGTACTGACCTATGGGCTGCTGCAGTGGTGGCAGAATGCTTTCCGCATAGCAGATTGCAATGTGTACTGACCTATGGGCTGCTGCAGTGATGGCAGCAAGCTGCCCGCATAGCAGCTTGCTCGAGGGAACTAACCTTTGGGTTGCTGAATTGTTGGCATAATGCTGCCTGCATAGCAGCTTGCTTGGTGTACTAACATATGGGCTGCTGAAGTGGTGGCAGAATGCTTCCCTCATAGCAGCTTGCTCAGTTCACTAACCTACGGGCTGTTGCAGTGGTGGCAGAATGCTGCTCACATAGCAGCTTGCACGGTGTACTAACCTATGGGCTGCTGCAGTGGTGGCAGAATGTTGCCCACATAGCAGCTCCCTCAGTTTACTGACCTACGGGCTGCTGCAGTGGGTGCAGAATGCTGCCTGCATAGAAGCTTGCTCGGTGTACTGACCTATGGGCTGCTGCAGTGGTGGCAGAATGCTTTCCACATAGCAGCTTGCAGGGTGTACCGACCTATGGGCTGCTGCAGTGGTACCAGAATGTGGCTTGCATAGCAGCTTTCATGGTGTACTAACCTATGGACTGCTGCAGTGGTGGCAGAATGCTGCCCGCATAGGAGCTTGCGCGGTGTACTAACCTATGGGCTGCTGCAGTGGTGGCAAAGTGCTGCACGCATAGCAGCTTGCACGGTGTACTAACCTATGGGCTGCTGCAGTGGTGTTGGAATGTGGCTCGGATAGCAGCTTGCATGGTGTACTAACATATGGGCTGCTGCAGTGGTGGCAGAATGCTTCCCGCAGAGCAGCTTGCACGGTGCACTAACCTATGGGCTGCTGCAGTGGTGGCAGAATGCTGCACGCATAGCAGCTTACACAGTGTACTAACCTGTGGGCTGCTGCAGTGGAGTTGGAATGCTGCCCGCATAGCCGCTTGCATTGTGTATTAACCTGTGGGCTGCTGAAGTGGTGGCAGAATATTGCCTGCATAGTAGCTTGCTCTGTGTACCGACCTGTGGGCTGCTGCAAGTGGGGGCAGAATGCTGCCCGCATAGCAGCTTGATCAGTGTACCAACATATGGGTTGCTGCAGTGGTGGCTGAATTCTGCCCACATAGCAGCTTGATCAGTGTACCAACCTATGGGTTGCTGCAGTGGTGGCAGAATGCTGCTTCCATAGCAGCTTGCTCATTGTACCGACCTATGGGCTGCTGCAGTGGTGGCAGAATGCTGCTTGCATAGCAAGTTGCTCGGTGTACCGAAATACGGGCTGCTACAGTGTGGCAGAATGCTGCCTGCATAGAAACTTGCTCGGTGTACTGACCTATGGGCTGCTGCAGTGGTGGCAGAATGCTTTCCGCATAGCAGCTTGCAGGGTGTACCGACCTATGGGCTGCTGCAGTGGTGCCAGAATGTGGCTCGCATAGCAGCTTGCATGGTGTACTGACCTATGGGCTGCTGCAATGGTGTTGGAATTTGGCTCGCATAGCAGCTTGCATGGTGTACTAACATATGGGCTTCTGCATTGGTGGCAGAATGCTGCCCACATAGCAGCTTGCACGGTGTACTAACCTATGGGCTGCTGCAGTGGTGGCAGAATGCTGCACGCATAGCAGCTTGCACAGTGTACTAACCTATGGGCTGCTGCAGTTGTGTTGGAATGCTGCCCGAATAGCCACTTGCATGGTGTACTAACATATGGGCTGCTGCAGTGGTGGCAGAATACTGCCTGCATAGCAGCTTGCTCTGTGTACCGACCTGTGGGCTACTGCAAGTGGTGGCAGAATGCTGCCTGCATAGCAGCTTAATCAGTGTACCAACATATGGGCTGCTGCAGTGGTGGCAGAATGCTGCCCGCATAGCAGCTTTCTCAGTGTCCCGACCTACGGGCTGCTGCAGTGGTGGCAGAATGCTGCTTGCATAGCAGCTTGCTCATTGTACCGACCTATGGTCTGCTGCAGTGGTGGCAGAATGCTGCTTGCATAGCAGCTTGCTCGGTGTACCGACCTACGGGCTGCTAAAGTGTGGCAGAATGCTGCTTGCATAGCAGCCTGCTCAGGTAAATAACCTATGGTCTGCTGCAGTGGTGGCAGAATGCTGTCCGCATAGCAGCTTGCAGGTTGTCCTGACCTATGGGCTGCTGCACTGGTGCCAGAATGCGGCTCGCATTGCAGCTTGCATGGTGTACTAACCTATGGGCTGCTGCAGTGGTGGCCGAATGCTGCCCGCATGGCAGCTTGCTCAGTGCACCGACCTATGGGCTGCTGCAGTGGTGGCAGCATACTGCTTGAATAGCAGCTTGCTCTGTATACTAACCTATGGGCTGCGGCAGTGGTGGCAGCAAGCTGCCCGCATAGCAGCTTGCTCGAGGGAACTAACCTTTGGGTTGCTGAATTGTTGGCATAATGCTGCCTGCATAGCAGCTTGCTTGGTGAACTAACATATGGGCTGCTGAAGTGGTGGCAGAATGTTGCCCTCATAGCAGCTTGCTCGGTTCACTAACCTACGGGCTGCTGCAGTGGTGGCAGAATGCTGCTCACATAGCAGCTTGCACGGTGTACTAACCTATGGGCTGCTGCAGTGGTGGCAGAATGCTGCCCGCATAGCAGCTTCCTCAGTGTACTGACCTACGGGCTGCTGCAGTGGTGGCAGAATGCTGCCTGCATAGAAGCTTGCTCGGTGTACTGACCTATGGGCTGCTGCACTGGTGGCAGAATGCTTTCTGCATAGCAGCTTGCAATGTGTACTGACCTATGGGCTGCTGAAGTGGTGCCAGAATGTGGCTCGCATAGCAGCTTACATGGTGTACTAACCTATGGGCTGCTGCAGTGGTGGAAGAATGCTGCCCGCATAGCAGCTTGCACGGTGTACTAACCTATGGGCTGCTGCAGTGGTGGCTGAATGCTGCACGCATAGCAGCTTGCACGGTGTACTAACCTATGGGCTGCTGCAGTGGTGTTGGAATGTGGCTCGCATAGCAGCTTGCATGGTGTACTAACCTATGGGCTGCTGCAGTGGTGGCCGAATACTGCCTGCATAGCAACTTGCTCAGTATACCGACCTATGGGCTGCTGCAGTGGTGGCAGCATGCTGCCTGCATAGCAGCTTGCTTGGGGTACCGACCTATGGGCTGCTGCAGTGGTGGCAGCATGCTACCTGCATAGCAGCTTGCTCAGTGTAAAGACCTATGGGCTGCTGCAGTGGTGGCAGAATGTTGCCTGCATAGCAGATTTCTCAGTGTACCAACCTATGCGCTGCTGCAGTAGTTGCAGCATGCTGCCCGCATAGCAGCTTGCTCAGTGTACTGACATATGGGCTGCTGCAGTGGTGGCAGAATGCTGTCCACATAGCAGCTTGCAGGGTGTACCAACCTATGGGCTGCTGCAGTGGTGGCAGAATGCTGCCTGCATAGCAGCTTGCTCAGTATACCGACCTATGGGCTGCTGCAGTGGTGGCAGAATGCTGCCTGCATAGCAGCTTGCTCAGTGTACTGACCTATCAGCTGCTTCAGTGGGCGCAGAATGCTGCCTGCATAGCAGATTGCTCAGTGTACCCACCTATGGGCTGCTGCAGTGGTGGCAGCATGCTGCCTGCATAGCAGCTTGCTTGGGGTACCGACCTATGGGCTGCTGCAGTGGTGGCAGCATGCTGCCTGCATAGCAGCTTGCTCAGTGTAAAGACCTATGGGCTGCTGCAGTGGTGGCAGAATGCTGCCTGCATAGCAGATTTCTCAGTGTACCAACCTATGCGCTGCTGCAGTAGTTGCAGTATGCTGCCCGCATAGCAGCTTGCTCAGTGTACTGACATATGGGCTGCTGCAGTGGTGGCAGAATGCTGCCCACATAGCAGCTTGCTCAGTGTACTAACCTATGGGCTGCTACAGTGGTGGCAGCAAGCTGCCCGTATAGCAGCTTGCTAAGTGTACCAACCTATGGGCTGCTGCAGTGGTGGCTGAATGCTGCCTGCATAGAAGCTTTCTCAAGGTAATGATATATGGGCTGCGGCAGTGGTGTCAGAATGCTGCCTGCATAGAAGCTTGCTCAGGGTTATAACCTATGGGCTGCTGCAGTGGTGGCAGAATGCTGCCTGCATAGAAGCTTGCTCAGGGTAATAACCTATGGGCTGCTGTAGTGGTGTTAGAATGCTGCCTGCATAGAAGCTTGCTCAAGATAATGACATATGGGCTGCTGCAGTGGTGGCAGAATGCTGCCTGCATAGAAGCTTGCTCAGGGTAATAACCTATGGGCTGCTGTAGTGGTGTCAGAATGCTGCCTGCATAGAAGCTTGCGCAAGATATTGACATATGGGCTGCTGCAGTGGTGGCAGAATGCAGCCTGCATAAAAGCTTGCTCAGGGTAATAACCTATGGGCTGCTGCAGTGGTGGCAGAATGCTGCCTGCATAGAAGCTTGCTCAGGGTAATAACCTATGGGCTGCTGCAGTGGTGGCAGAATGCTGCCTGCATAGAAGCTTGCTCAGGGTAATAACCTGTGGGCTGCTGCAGTGGTGTCAGAATGCTGCTTGCATAGCAGCTTGCTCGGGGTAATGACCTATGGGCTGCTGCATTGGTGTCAGAATGCTGCCTGCATAGAAGCTTGCTCAAGGTAATGAGATATGGGCTGCTGCAGTGGTGGCAGAATGCTGCCTGCATAGAAGCTTGCTCAAGGTAATGAGATATGGGCTGCTGCAATGGTGGCAGAATGCTGCCTGCATAGAAGCTTGCTCAAGGTAATGACATATGGGCTGCTGCAGTGGTGGCAGAATATTGCCTGCATAGCAGCTTGCTCTGTGTACCGACCTGTGGGCTGCTGCAAGTGGGGGCAGAATGCTGCCCGCATAGCAGCTTGATCAGTGTACCAACCTATGGGCTGCTGCAGTGGTGGCCGAATGCTGCCCGCATAGCAGCTTTTTAAGTGTACCGACCTACGGGCTGCTGCAGTGGTGGCAGAATGCTGCTTCCATAGCAGCTTGCTCATTGTACAGACCTATGGGCTGCTGCAGTGGTGGCAGAATGCTGCTTGCATAGCAGCTTGCTCGGTGTACCGAAATACGGGCTGCTACACTGTGGCAGAATGCTGTCTGCATAGCAGCTTGCAGGGTGTCCCGACCTATGGGCTGCTGCTGTGGTGCCAGAATGCGGCACGCATAGCAGCTTGCATGGTGTACTAACCTATGGGCTGCTGCAGTGGTGTTGGAATGTGGCTCGCATAGCAGCTTGCATGGTGTACTAACCTATGGGCTGCTGTAGTGGTGTCAGAATGCTGCCTGCATAGAAGCTTGCTCAAGATATTGACATATGGGCTGCTGCAGTGGTGGCAGAATGCAGCCTCCATAAAAGCTTGCTCAGGGTAATAACCTATGGGCTGCTGCAGTGGTGGCAGAATGCTGCCTGCATAGAAGCTTGCTCAGGGTAATAACCTATGGGCTGCTGCAGTGGTGGCCGAATGCTGCCCGCATGGCAGCTTGCTCAGTGCACCGACCTATGGGCTGCTGCAGTGGTGGCAGCATACTGCTTGAATAGCAGCTTGCTCTGTATACTAACATATGGGCTGCGGCAGTGGTGGCAGCAAGCTGCCTGCATAGCAGCTTGCTTGATGAACTAACATATGGGCTGCTGAAGTGGTGGCAGAATGTTGCCCTCATAGCAGCTTGCTCGATTCACTAACCTACGGGCTGCTGCAGTGGTGGCAGAATGCTGCTCACATAGCAGCTTGCACGGTGTACTAACCTATGGGCTGCTGCAGTGGTGGCAGAATGCTGCCCGCATAGCAGCTTCCTCAGTGTACTGACCTACGGGCTGCTGCAGTGGTGGCAGAATGCTGCCTGCATAGAAGCTTGCTCGGTGTACTGACCAATGGGCTGCTGCAGTGGTGGCAGAATGCTTTCCGCATAGCAGCTTGCAATGTGTACTGACCTATGGGCTGCTGCAGTGATGGCAGCAAGCTGCCCGCATAGCAGCTTGCTCGAGGGAACTAACCTTTGGGTTGCTGAATTGTTGGCATAATGCTGCCTGCATAGCAGCTTGCTTGGTGTACTAACATATGGGCTGCTGAAGTGGTGGCAGAATGCTTCCCTCATAGCAGCTTGCTCAGTTCACTAACCTACGGGCTGTTTCAGTGGTGGCAGAATGCTACTCACATAGCAGCTTGCACGGTGTACTAACCTATGGGCTGCTGCAGTGGTGGCAGAATGTTGCCCGCATAGCAGCTCCCTCAGTTTACTGACCTACGGGCTGCTGCAGTGGTGGCAGAATGCTGCCTGCATAGAAGCTTGCTCGGTGTACTGACCTATGGGCTGCTGCAGTGGTGTCAGAATGCTTTCCACATAGCAGCTTGCAGGGTGTACCGACCTATGGGCTGCTGCAGTGGTACCAGAATGTGGCTTGCTTAGCAGCTTGCATGGTGTACTAACCTATGGACTGCTGCAGTGGTGGCAGAATGCTGCCCGCATAGGAGCTTGCGCGGTGTACTAACCTATGGGCTGCTGCAGTGGTGGCAAAGTGCTGCACACATAGCAGCTTGCACGGTGTACTAACCTATGGGCTGCTGCAGTGGTGTTGGAATGTGGCTCGCATAGCAGCTTGCATGGTGTACTAACATATGGGCTGCTGCAGTGGTGGCAGAATGCTTCCCGCAGAGCAGCTTGCACGGTGCACTAACCTATGGGCTGCTGCAGTGGAGTTGGAATGCTGCACGCATAGCCGCTTGCATTGTGTATTAACCTGTGGGCTGCTGCAGTGGTGGCAGAATATTGCCTGCATAGTAGCTTGCTCTGTGTACCGACCTGTGGGCTGCTGCAAGTGGGGGCAGAATGCTGCCCGCATAGCAGCTTGATCAGTGTACCAACATATGGGTTGCTGCAGTGGTGGCTGAATTCTGCCCACATAGCAGCTTGATCAGTGTACCAACCTATGGGTTGCTGCAGTGGTGGCAGAATGCTGCTTCCATAGCAGCTTGCTCATTGTACCGACCTATGGGCTGCTGCAGTGGTGGCAGAATGCTGCTTGCATAGCAGGTTGCTCGGTGTACCGAAATACGGGCTGCTCCAGTGTGGCAGAATGCTGTCCGCATAGAAGCTTGCAGGGTTTCCCGACCTATGGGCTGCTGCAGTGGTGCCAGAATGCGGCTCGCATAGCAGCTTCATGGTGTACTAACCTATGGGCTGCTGCAGTGGTGGCCGAATGCTGCCCGGATAGCAGCATGCTCAGTGCACCGACCATGGGCTGCTGCAGTGGTGGCAGCAAGCTGCCCGCATAGCAACTTGCTCGAGGGAACTAACCTTTGGGTTGCTGAATTGTTGGAATAATGCAGCCTGCATAGCAGTTTGCTTGGTGTACTAACATGTGGGCTGCTGAAGTGGTGGCAGAATGTTGCCCTCAAGCAGCTTGCTCAGTTCACTAACCTACGGGCTGCTGCAGTGGTGGCAGAATGCTGCTTGCATAGCAGGTTGCTCGGTGTACCGAAATACGGGCTGCTACAGTGTGGCAGAATGCTGTCCGCATAGAAGCTTGCAGGGTTTCCCGACCTATGGGCTGCTGCAGTGGTGCCAGAATGCGGCTCGCATAGCAGCTTCATGGTGTACTAACCTATGGGCTGCTGCAGTGGTGGCCGAATGCTGCCCGGATAGCAGCATGCTCAGTGCACCGACCATGGGCTGCTGCAGTGGTGGCAGCAAGCTGCCCGCATAGCAACTTGCTCAAGGGAACTAACCTTTGGGTTGCTGAATTGTTGGAATAATGCAGCCTGCATAGCAGTTTGCTTGGTGTACTAACATGTGGGCTGCTGAAGTGGTGGCAGAATGTTGCCCTCAAGCAGCTTGCTCGGTTCACTAACCTACGGGCTGCTGCAGTGGTGGCAGAATGCTGCTCACATAGCAGCTTGCACAGTGTACTAACCTATGGGCTGCTGCAGTGGTGGCAGAATGTTGCCCGCATAGCAGCTTCCTCAGTGTACTGACCTACGGGCTGCTGCAGTGGTGGCAGAATGCCGCCTGCATAGAAACTTGCTCGGTGTACTGACCTATGGGCTGCTGCAGTGGTGGCAGAATGCTTTCCGCATAGCAGCTTGCAGGGTGTACCGACCTATGGGCTGCTGCAGTGGTGCCAGAATGTGGTTCGCATAGCAGCTTTGGTGTACTAACCTATGGGCTGCTGCAGTGGTGGCAGAATGCTGTCCGCATAGCAGCTTGCACGGTGTACTAACCTATGGGCTGCTGCAGTGGTGGCAGAATGCTGCACGCATAGCAGCTTGCACGGTGTACTAACCTATGGCCTGCTGCTGTGGTGTTGGAATGTGGCTCGCATAGCAGCTTGCATGGTGTACTAACCTATGGGCTGCTGCAGTGGTGGCAGAATGCTGCCCGCATAGCAGCTTGCACGCTGTACTAACCTATGGGCTGCTGCAGTGGTGGCAGAATACTGCTTGCATAGCAGCTTGCACAGTGTACTAAACTATGGGCTGCTGCAATGATGGCAGCATGCTGCCTGCATAGTAGCTTGCTCTGTGTACCAACCTACGGGCTGCTGCAGAGGTGACAGAATGCTGCCTGCATAGAAGCTTGCTCAGTGTACCAACCTATGGGCTGCTGCAGTGGTGGAAGCATGCTGCATGCATAACAGCTTACACAGTGTATCAACCTATGGGCTGCTGCATTGGTGGGAGAATGCTGCCCGCATAGCAGCTTGATCAGTGTATCGACCTATGGGCTGCTGCAGTGGTGGCAGAATGCTACTTGCATAGCAGCTTGCTCGGTGTACCGACCTATGGGCTGCTACAGTGGTGGCAGAATGCTGCCCACATAGCAGCTTGCTCAGTGTACTAACCTATGGGCTGCTACAGTGGTGGCAGCAGGCTGCCCGTATAGCAGCTTGCTAAGTGTACCAACCTATGGGCTGCTGCAGTGGTGGCTGAATGCTGCCTGCATAGAAGCTTTCTCAAGGTAATGACATATGGGCTGCGGCAGTGGTGTCAGAATGCTGCCTGCATAGAAGCTTGCTCAGGGTTATAACCTATGGGCTGCTGCAGTGGTCGAAGAATGCTGCCTGCATAGAAGCTTGCTCAGGGTAATAACCTATGGGCTGCTGTAGTGGTGTTAGAAGGCTGCCTGCATAGAAGCTTGCTCAAGATAATGACATATGGGCTGCTGCAGTGGTGGCAGAATGCTGCCTGCATAGAAGCTTGCTCAGGGTAATAACCTATGGGCTGCTGCAGTGGTGGCAGCAAGCTGCCCGTATAGCAGCTTGCTAAGTGTACCAACCTATGGGCTGCTGCAGTGGTGGCTGAATGCTGCCTGCATAGAAGCTTTCTCAAGGTAATGACATATGGGCTGCGGCAGTGGTGTCAGAATGCTGCCTGCATAGATGCTTGCTCAGGGTTATAACCTATGGGCTGCTGCAGTGGTGTCAGAATGCTGCCTGCATAGAAGCTTGCTCAGGGTAATAACCTATGGGCTGCTGTAGTGGTGTTAGAATGCTGCCTGCATAGAAGCTTGCTCAAGATAATGACATATGGGCTGCTGCAGTGGTGGCAGAATGCTGCCTGCATAGAAGCTTGCTCAGGGTAATAACCTATGGGCTGCTGTAGTGGTGTCAGAATGCTGCCTGCATAGAAGATTGCGCAAGATATTGACATATGGGCTGCTGCAGTGGTGGCAGAATGCAGCCTGCATAAAAGCTTGCTCAGGGTAATAACCTATGGGCTGCTGCAGTGGTGGCAGAATGCTGCCTGCATAGAAGCTTGCTCAGGGTAATAACCTATGGGCTGCTGCAGTGGTGGCAGAATGCTGCCTGCATAGAAGCTTGCTCAGTGTAATAACCTATGGGCTGCTGCAGTGGTGTCAGAATGCTGCTTGCATAGCAGCTTGCTCGGGGTAATGACCTATGGGCTGCTGCATTGGTGTCAGAATGCTGCCTGCATAGAAGCTTGCTCAAGGTAATGAGATATGGGCTGCTGCAGTGGTGGCAGAATGCTGCCTGCATAGAAGCTTGCTCAAGGTAATGAGATATGGGCTGCTGCAGTGGTGGCAGAATGCTGCCTGCATAGAAGCTTGCTCAAGGTAATGACATATGGGCTGCTGCAGTGGTGGCAGAATATTGCCTGCATAGCAGCTTGCTCTGTGTACTGACCTGTGGGCTGCTGCAAGTGGGGGCAGAATGCTGCCCGCATAGCAGCTTGATCAGTGTACCAACATATGGGCTGCTGCAGTGGTGGCAGAATTCTGCCCACATAGCAGCTTGATCAGTGTACCAACCTATGGGCTGCTGCAGTGGTGGCCGAATGCTGCCCGCATAGCAGCTTTTTAAGTGTACCGACCTACGGGCTGCTGCAGTGGTGGCAGAATGCTGCTTCCATAGCAGCTTCCTCATTGTACAGACCTATGGGCTGCTGCAGTGGTGGCAGAATGCTGCTTGCATAGCAGCTTGCTCGGTGTACCGAAATACGGGCTGCTACAGTGTGGCAGAATGCTGTCTGCATAGCAGCTTGCAGGATGTCCCGACCTATTGGCTGCTGCTGTGGTGCCAGAATGCGGCACGCATAGCAGCTTGCATGGTGTACTAACCTATGGGCTGCTGCAGTGGTGTTGGAATGTGGCTCGCATAGCAGCTTGCATGGTGTACTAACCTATGGGCTGCTGTAGTGGTGTCAGAATGCTGCCTGCATAGAAGCTTGCTCAAGATATTGACATATGGGCTGCTGCAGTGGTGGCAGAATGCAGCCTCCATAAAAGCTTGCTCAGGGTAATAACCTATGGGCTGCTGCAGTGGTGGCAGAATACTTCCTGCATAGAAGCTTGCTCAGGGTAATACCGTATGGGCTGCTGCAGTGGTGGCCGAATGCTGCCCGCATGGCAGCTTGCTCAGTGCACCGACCTATGGGCTGCTGCAGTGGTGGCAGCATACTGTTTGAATAGCAGCTTGCTCTGTATACTAACATATGGGCTGCGGCAGTGGTGGTAGCAAGATGCCTGCATAGCAGCTTGCTTGATGAACTAACATATGGGCTGCTGAAGTGGTGGCAGAATGTTGCCCTCATAGCAGCTTGCTCGATTCACTAACCTACGGGCTGCTGCAGTGGTGGCAGAATGCTGCTCACATAGCAGCTTGCACGGTGTACTAACCTAGGGGCTGCTGCAGTGGTGGCAGAATGCTGCCCGCATAGCAGCTTCCTCAGTGTACTGACCTACGGGCTGCTGCAGTGGTGGCAGAATGCTGCCTGCATAGAAGCTTGCTCGGTGTACTGACCTATGGGCTGCTGCAGTGGTGGCAGAATGCTGCCTGCATAGAAGCTTGCTCAGGATAATAACGTATGGGCTGCTGCAGTGGTGGCCGAATGCTGCCCGCATGGCAGCTTGCTCAGTGCACCGACCTATGGGCTGCTGCAGTGGTGGCATCATACTGCTTGAATAGCAGCTTGCTCTGTATACTAACATATGGGCTGCGGCAGTGGTGGCAGCAAGCTGCCTGCATAGCAGCTTGCTTGATGAACTAACATATGGGCTGCTGAAGTGGTGGCAGAATGTTGCCCTCATAGCAGCTTGCTCGATTCACTAACCTACGGGCTGCTGCAGTGGTGGCAGAATGCTGCTCACATAGCAGCTTGCACGGTGTACTAACCTATGGGCTGCTGCAGTGGTGGCAGAATGCTGCCCGCATAGCAGCTTCCTCAGTGTACTGACCTACGGGCTGCTGCAGTGGTGGCAGAATGCTGCCTGCATAGAAGCTTGCTCGGTGTACTGACCTATGGGCTGCTGCAGTGGTGGCAGAATGCTTTCCGCATAGCAGCTTGCAATGTGTACTGACCTATGGGCTGCTGCAGTGATGGCAGCAAGCTGCCAGCATAGCAGCTTGCTCGAGGGAACTAACCTTTGGGTTGCTGAATTGTTGGCATAATGCTGCCTGCATAGCAGCTTGCTTGGTGTACTAACATATGGGCTGCTGAAGTGGTGGCAGAATGCTTCCCTCATAGCAGCTTGCTCAGTTCACTAACCTACGGGCTGTTGCAGTGGTGGCAGAATGCTGCTCACATAGCAGCTTGCACGGTGTACTAACCTATGGGCTGCTGCAGTGGTGGCAGAATGTTGCCCGCATAGCAGCTCCCTCAGTTTACTGACCTACGGGCTGCTGCAGTGGGTGCAGAATGCTGCCTGCATAGAAGCTTGCTCGGTGTACTGACCTATGGGCTGCTGCAGTGGTGGCAGAATGCTTTCCACATAGCAGCTTGCAGGGTGTACCGACCTATGGGCTGCTGCAGTGGTACCAGAATGTGGCTTGCATAGCAGCTTTCATGGTGTACTAACCTATGGACTGCTGCAGTGGTGGCAGAATGCTGCCCGCATAGGAGCTTGCGCGGTGTACTAACCTATGGGCTGCTGCAGTGGTGGCAAAGTGCTGCACGCATAGCAGCTTGCACGGTGTACTAACCTATGGGCTGCTGCAGTGGTGTTGGAATGTGGCTCGCATAGCAGCTTGCATGGTGTACTAACATATGGGCTGCTGCAGTGGTGGCAGAATGCTTCCCGCAGAGCAGCTTGCACGGTGCACTAACCTATGGGCTGCTGCAGTGGTGGCAGAATGCTGCACGCATAGCAGCTTACACAGTGTACTAACCTGTGGGCTGCTGCAGTGGAGTTGGAATGCTGCCCGCATAGCCGCTTGCATTGTGTATTAACCTGTGGGCTGCTGAAGTGGTGGCAGAATATTGCCTGCATAGTAGCTTGCTCTGTGTACCGACCTGTGGGCTGCTGCAAGTGGGGGCAGAATGCTGCCCGCATAGCAGCTTGATCAGTGTACCAACATATGGGTTGCTGCAGTGGTGGCTGAATTCTGCCCACATAGCAGCTTGATCAGTGTACCAACCTATGGGTTGCTGCAGTGGTGGCAGAATGATGCTTCCATAGCAGCTTGCTCATTGTACCGACCTATGGGCTGCTGCAGTGGTGGCAGAATGCTGCTTGCATAGCAAGTTGCTCGGTGTACCGAAATACGGGCTGCTACAGTGTGGCAGAATGCTGTCCGCATAGAAGCTTGCAGGGTTTCCTGACCTATGGGCTGCTGCAGTGGTGCCAGAATGCGGCTCGCATAGCAGCTTCATGGTGTACTAACCTATGGGCTGCTGCAGTGGTGGCCGAATGCTGCCCGGATAGCAGCATGCTCAGTGCACCGACCATGGGCTGCTGCAGTGGTGGCAGCAAGCTGCCCGCATAGCAACTTGCTCGAGGGAACTAACCTTTGGGTTGCTGAATTGTTGGAATAATGCAGCCTGCATAGCAGTTTGCTTGGTGTACTAACATGTGGGCTGCTGAAGTGGTGGCAGAATGTTGCCCTCAAGCAGCTTGCTCAGTTCACTAACCTACGGGCTGCTGCAGTGGTGGCAGAATGCTGCTCACATAGCAGCTTGCACAGTGTACTAACCTATGGGCTGCTGCAGTGGTGGCAGAATGTTGCCCGCATAGCAGCTTCCTCAGTGTACTGACCTACGGGCTGCTGCAGTGGTGGCAGAATGCCGCCTGCATAGAAACTTGCTCGGTGTACTGACCTATGGGCTGCTGCAGTGGTGGCAGAATGCTTTCCGCATAGCAGCTTGCAGGGTGTACCGACCTATGGGCTGCTGCAGTGGTGCCAGAATGTGGTTCGCATAGCAGCTTTGGTGTACTAACCTATGGGCTGCTGCAGTGGTGGCAGAATGCTGTCCGCATAGCAGCTTGCACGGTGTACTAACCTATGGGCTGCTGCAGTGGTGGCAGAATGCTGCACGCATAGCAGCTTGCACGGTGTACTAACCTATGGCCTGCTGCAGTGGTGGCAGAATGCTGCCCGCATAGCAGCTTGCACGCTGTACTAACCTATGGGCTGCTGCAGTGGTGGCAGCAGCTTGCACAGTGTACTAAACTATGGGCTGCTGCAATGATGGCAGCATGCTGCCTGCATAGTAGCTTGCTCTGTGTACCAACCTACGGGCTGCTGCAGAGGTGACAGAATGCTGCCTGCATAGAAGCTTGCTCAGTGTACCAACCTATGGGCTGCTGCAGTGGTGGAAGCATGCTGCATGCATAACAGCTTGCACAGTGTATCAACCTATGGGCTGCTGCATTGGTGGGAGAATGCTGCCCGCATAGCAGCTTGATCAGTGTACCGACCTATGGGCTGCTGCAGTGGTGGCAGAATGCTACTTGCATAGCAGCTTGCTCGGTGTACCGACCTATGGGCTGCTACAGTGGTGGCAGAATGCTGCTTGCATAGCAGCTTGCTTAGGTAAATAACCTATGGGCTGCTGCAATGGTGGTAGAATGCTGCCCGCATAGCAGCTTCCTCAGTGTACCCCCCTACGGGCTGCTGCAGTGGTGGCAGAATGCTGCCTGCATAGAAGCTTGCTCGGTGTACTGACCAATGGGCTGCAGCAGTTGTTCAATGGGATATCATGTCGTGCCTCGTTTTATTGTATATATTGACCTAAGCTCAGTCACCCTTCGAAGAAAAATGCGTTGCAAAGTTCTGGTCTTAGATCCACTTAGCCGCCATTTTAGGTCTATCTGCCATTTTGATTTCCATTCCAAAATAATTCTATGTTCTAAAATGGTGGACAGTATTTCTCGCTTGTAACTTAGCCATCTTGACCTTTTTACATGAGTTAATGTCTAAACTGTCCGTTGGCTGAATGTTTGGGTTGAGTAAAGAGACCTTGTCTCATGTCTGACTTGTAGACAGAGGATTACCTGCGCCAACAAGTCTGATCCGCGGACATACATCAAGTACAATGATGTCTAAATACTGAACGTGGACACTAGCTGAACTACATTGTATAGGACATGTGTTAAGGCTTAATGTTAAATCCGAGAATACACTGTTTCCATTGTGACTTGTTTTTGTAAAAACTGAAGATGATCCACATGCATATAGTTGGACAAACTAGAAGTGAACTCGGCACGAACGCTAGGCGAGTATCATTAACTTGTAGAGGGGCTGAACATTATGATCAGAAATGTATAAAAAGTGTAAATGTTTAGACGTCCAGTACC
Organism: Ambystoma mexicanum; assembly: GCF_040938575.1. Classification (NCBI taxonomy): domain Eukaryota; kingdom Metazoa; phylum Chordata; class Amphibia; order Caudata; family Ambystomatidae; genus Ambystoma; species Ambystoma mexicanum. The sequence goes on from NC_090922.1 coordinate 1,514,077,448, forward strand.
TCTCACTTCTCACACCGAAAAGGCTGGTATTTGCTGTGATGTACAAAGGGTCAGATAGCTATCTGATAATTTGTTTCTTTGTAAACTTTACAGTTATAGAATAAAGATCTCTGAATCTATATAAGCCCGTGTTTGTTGTATTTCCTTTTGGGGTACTCAGCCTCAATATTTCCTTTTGCTTTTACACAGTGGTGGCAGAATGCTGTCCACATAGCAGCTTGCAGGGTGTACCAACCCATGGGCTGCTGCAGTGGTGGCAGAATGCTGCCTGCATAGCAGCTTGCTCAGTATACCAACCGATGGGCTGCTGCAGTGGTGGCAGAATGCTGCCTGCATAGCAGCTTGCTCAGTGTACCGACCTATCAGCTGCTTCATTGGGCGCAGAATGTTGCCTGCATAGCAGATTGCTCAGTGTACCCACCTATGGGCTGCTGCAGTGGTGGCAACATGCTGCCTGCAAAGCAGCTTGCTTGGGGTACCGACCTATGGGCTGCTGCAGTGGTGGCAGCATGCTACCTGCATAGCAGCTTGCTCAGTGTAAAGACCTATGGGCTGCTGCAGTGGTGGCAGAATGCTGCCTGCATAGCAGATTTCTCAGTGTACCAACCTATGCGCTGCTGCAGTAGTTGCAGCATGCTGCCCGCATAGCAGCTTGCTCAGTGTACTGACATATGGGCTGCTGCAGTGGTGGCAGAATGCTGTCCACATAGCAGCTTGCAGGGTGTACCAACCTATGGGCTGCTGCAGTGGTGGCAGAATGCTGCCTGCATAGCAGCTTGCTCAGTATACCGACCTATGGGCTGCTGCAGTGGTCGCAGAATGCTGCCTGCATAGCAGCTTGCTCAGTGTACTGACCTATCAGCTGCTTCAGTGGGCGCAGAATGCTGCCTGCATAGCAGATTGCTCAGTGTACCCACCTATGGGCTGCTGCAGTGGTGGCAGCATGCTGCTTGCATAGCAGCTTGCTTGGGGTACCGACCTATGGGCTGCTGCAGTGGTGGCAGCATGCTGCCTGCATAGCAGCTTGCTCAGTGTAAAGACCTATGGGCTGCTGCAGTGGTGGCAGAATGCTGCCTGCATAGCAGATTTCTCAGTGTACCAACCTATGCGCTGCTGCAGTAGTTGCAGTATGCTGCCCGCATAGCAGCTTGCTCAGTGTACTGACATATGGGCTGCTGCAGTGGTGGCAGAATGCTGCCCACATTGCAGCTTGCTCAGTGTACTAACCTATGGGCTGCTACAGTGGTGGCAGCAAGCTGCCCTTATAGCAGCTTGCTAAGTATACCAACCTATGGGCTGCTGCAGTGGTGGCTGAATGCTGCCTGCATAGAAGCTTTCTCAAGGTAATGACATATGGGCTGCGGCAGTGGTGTCAGAATGCTGCCTGCATAGAAGCTTGCTCAGGGTTATAACCTATGGGCTGCTGCAGGTGTGGCAGAATGCTGCCTGCATAGAAGCTTGCTCAGGGTAATAACCTATGGGCTGCTGTAGTGGTGTTAGAAGGCTGCCTGCATAGAAGCTTGCTCAAGATAATGACATATGGGCTGCTGCAGTGGTGGCAGAATGCTGCCTGCATAGAAGCTTGCTCAGGGTAATAACCTATGGGCTGCTGTAGTGGTGTCAGAATGCTGCCTGCATAGAAGCTTGCTCAAGATATTGACATATGGGCTGCTGCAGTGGTGGTAGAATGCAGCCTGCATAAAAGCTTGCTCAGGGTAATAACCTATGGGCTGCTGCAGTGGTGGCAGCAAGCTGCACGTATAGCAGCTTGCTAAGTGTACCAACCTATGGGCTGCTGCAGTGGTGGCTGAATGCTGCCTGCATAGAAGCTTTCTCAAGGTAATGACATATGGGCTGCGGCAGTGGTGTCAGAATGCTGCCTGCATAGAAGCTTGCTCAGGGTTATAACCTATGGGCTGCTGCAGTGGTGGCAGAATGCTGCCTGCATAGAAGCTTGCTCAGGGTAATAACCTATGGGCTGCTGTAGTGGTGTTAGAAGGCTGCCTGCATAGAAGCTTGCTCAAGATAATGACATATGGGCTGCTGCAGTGGTGGCAGAATGCTGCCTGCATAGAAGCTTGCTCAGGGTAATAACCTATGGGCTGCTGTAGTGGTGTCAGAATGCTGCCTGCATAGAAGCTTGCTCAAGATATTGACATATGGGCTGCTGCAGTGGTGGCAGAATGCAGCCTGCATAAAAGCTTGCTCAGGGTAATAACCTATGGGCTGCTGCAGTGGTGGCAGAATGCTGCCTGCATAGAAGCTTGCTCAGGGTAATAACCTATGGGCTGCTGCAGTAGTGGCAGAATGCTGCATGCATAGAAGCTTGCTCAGGGTAATAACCTATGGGCTGCTGCAGTGGTGTCAGAACGCTGCTTGCATAGCAGCTTGGTCGGGGTAATGACCTATGGGCTGCTGCATTGGTGTCAGAATGCTGCCTGCATAGAAGCTTGCTCAAGGTAATGAGATATGGGCTGCTGCAGTGGTGGCAGAATGCTGCCTGCATAGAAGCTTGCTCAAGGTAATGACATATGGGCTGCTGCAGTGGTGGCAGAATATTGCCTGCATAGCAGCTTGCTCTGTGTACTGACCTGTGGGCTGCTGCAAGTGGGGGCAGAATGCTGCCCGCATTGCAGCTTGATCAGTGTACCAACATATGGGCTGCTGCAGTGGTGGCAGAATTCTGCCCACATAACAGCTTGATCAGTGTAACAACCTATGGGCTGCTGCAGTGGTGGCCGAATGCTGCCCGCATAGCAGCTTTCTAAGTGTACCGACCTACGGGCTGCTGCAGTGGTGGCAGAATGTTGCTTCCATAGCAGCTTGCTCATTGTACCGACCTATGGGCTGCTGCAGTGGTGGCAGAATGCTGCTTGCATAGCAGCTTGCTCGGTGTACCGAAATACGGGCTGCTACAGTGTGGCAGAATGCTGTCTGCATAGCAGCTTGCAGGGTGTCCCGACCTATGGGCTGCTGCTGTGGTGCCAGAATGTGGCACGCATAGCAGCTTGCATGGTGTACTAACCTATGGGCTGCTGCAGTGGTGTTGGAATGTGGCTCGCATAGCAGCTTGCATGGTGTACTAACCTATGGGCTGCTGTAGTGGTGTCAGAATGCTGCCTGCATAAAAGCTTGCTCAGGGTAATAACCTATGGGCTGCTGCAGTGGTAGCAGAATGCTGCCTGCATAGAAGCTTGCTCAGGGTAATAACCTATGGGCTGCTGCAGTGGTGGCCGAATGCTGCCCACATGGCAGCTTGCTCAGTGCACCGACCTATGGGCTGCTGCAGTGGTGGCAGCATACTGCTTGAATAGCAGCTTGCTCTGTATACTAACATATGGGCTGCGGCAGTGGTAGCAGCAAGCTGCCTGCATAGCAGCTTGCTTGGTGAACTAACATATGGGCTGCTGAAGTGGTGGCAGAATGTTGCCCTCATAGCAGCTTGCTCGATTCACTAACCTACGGGCTGCTGCAGTGGTGGCAGAATGCTGCTCACATAGCAGCTTGCAGGGTGTACTAACCTATGAGCTGCTGCAGTGGTGGCAGAATGCTGCCCGCATAGCAGCTTCCTCAGTGTACTGACCTACGGGCTGCTGCAGTGGTGGCAGAATTCTGCCTGCATAGAAGCTTGCTCGGTGTACTGACCTATGGGCTGCTGCAGGGGTGGCAGAATGCTTTCCGCATAGCAGCTTGCAATGTGTACTGACCTATGGGCTGCTGCAGTGATGGCAGCAAGCTGCCCGCATAGCAGCTTGCTCGAGGGAACTAACCTTTGGGTTGCTGAATTGTTGGCATAATGCTGCCTGCATAGCAGCTTGCTTGGTGTACTAACATATGGGCTGCTGAAGTGGTGGCAGAATGCTTCCCTCATAGCAGCTTGCTCAGTTCACTAACCTACGGGCTGTTGCAGTGGTGGCAGAATGCTGCTCACATAGCAGCTTGCACGGTGTACTAACCAATGGGCTGCTGCAGTGGTGGCAGAATGTTGCCCGCATAGCAGCTCCCTCAGTTTACTGACCTACGGGATGCTGCAGTGGTGGCAGAATGCTGCCTGCATAGAAGCTTGCTCGGTGTACTGACCTATGGGCTGCTGCAGTGGTGGCAGAATGCTTTCCACATAGCAGCTTGCAGGGTGTACCGACCTATGGGCTGCTGCAGTGGTACCAGAATGTGGCTTGCATAGCAGCTTGCATGGTGTACTAACCTATGGACTGCTGCAGTGGTGGCAGAATGCTGCCCGCATAGGAGCTTGCGCGGTGTACTAACCTATGGGCTGCTGCAGTGGTGGCAGAGTGCTGCACGCATAGCAGCTTGCACGGTGTACTAACCTATGGGCTGCTGCAGTGGTGTTGGAATGTGGCTCGCATAGCAGCTTGCATGGTGTACTAACATATGGGCTGCTGCAGTGGTGGCAGAATGCTTCCCGCAGAGCAGCTTGCACGATGCACTAACCTATGGGCTGCTGCAGTGGTGGCAGAATGCTGCACGCATAGCAGCTTACACAGTGTACTAACCTGTGGGCTGCTGCAGTGGAGTTGGAATGCTGCCCGCATAGCTGCATGCATTGTGTATTAACCTGTGGGCTGCTGCAGTGGTGGCAGAATATTGCCTGCATAGTAGCTTGCTCTGTGTACCGACCTGTGGGCTGCTGCAAGTGGGTGCAGAATGCTGCCCGCATAGCAGCTTGATCAGTGTACCAACATATGGGTTGCTGCAGTGGTGGCTGAATTCTGCCCACATAGCAGCTTGATCAGTGTACCAACCTATGGGTTGCTGCAGTGGTGGCAGAATGCTGCTTCCATAGCAGCTTGCTCATTGTACCGACCTATGGGCTGCTGCAGTGGTGGCAGAATGCTGATTGCATAGCAGCTTGCTCGGTGTACCGAAATACGGGCTGCTACAGTGTGGCAGAATGCTGTCCGCATAGAAGCTTGCAGGGTTTCCCGACCTATGGGCTGCTGCAGTGGTGCCAGAATGCGGCTCGCATAGCAGCTTGCATGGTGTACTAACCTATGGGCTGCTGCAGTGGTAGCCGAATGCTGCCCGCATAGCAGCATGCTCAGTGCACCGACCATGGGCTGCTGCAGTGGTGGCAGCAAGCTGCCAGCATAGCAACTTGCTCGAGGGAACTAACCTTTGGGTTGCTGAATTGTTGGCATAATGCAGCCTGCATAGCAGTTTGCTTGGTGTACTAACATATGGGCTGCTGAAGTGGTGGCAGAATGTTGCCCTCAAGCAGCTTGCTCAGTTCACTAACCTATGGGCTGCTGCAGTGGTGGCAGAATGTTGCCCGCATAGCAGCTTCCTCAGTGTACTGACCTACGGGCTGCTGCAGTGGTGGCAGAATGCTTTCCGCATAGCAGCTTGCAGGGTGTACTGACCTATGGGCTGCTGCAGTGGTGCCAGAATGTGGTTCGCATAGCAGCTTGGTGTACTAACCTATGGGCTGCTGCAGTGGTGGCAGAATGCTGTCCGCATAGCAGCTTGCACTGTGTACTAACCTATGGGCTGCTGCAGTGGTGGCAGAATGCTGCACGCATAGCAGCTTGCACGGTGTACTAACCTATGGGCTGCTGCTGTGGTGTTGGAATGTGGCTCGCATAGCAGCTTGCATGGTGTACTAACCTATGGGCTGCTGCAGTGGTGCCTGCCCGCATAGCAGCTTGCACGGTGTACTAACCTATGGGCTGCTGCAGTGGTGGCAGAATGCTGCATGCATGGCAGCTTGCACAGTGTACTAACCTATGGGCTGCTGCAGTGGTATTGGAATGCTGCCCGCATAGCCGCTTGCATGGTGTACTAACCTATGGGCTGCTGCAGTGGTGGCAGAATACTGCTTGCATAGCAGCTTGCACAGTGTACTAAACTATGGGCTGCTGCAATGATGGCAGCATGCTGCCTGCATAGTAGCTTGCTCTGTGTACCAACCTACGGGCTGCTGCAGAGGTGACAGAATGCTGCCTGCATAGAAGCTTGCTCAGTGTACCAACCTATGGGCTGCTGCAGTGGTGGAAGCATGCTGCATGCATAACAGCTTGCACAGTGTATCAACCTATGGGCTGCTGCATTGGTGGGAGAATGCTGCCCGCATAGCAGCTTGATCAGTGTACCGACCTATGGGCTGCTGCAGTGGTGGCAGAATGCTACTTGCATAGCAGCTTGATCGGTGTACCGACCTATGGGCTGCTACAGTGGTGGCAGAATGCTGCTTGCATAGCAGCTTGCTTAGGTAAATACCCTATGGGCTGCTGCAATGGTGGTAGAATGCTGCCCGCATAGCAGCTTCCTCAGTGTACCCCCCTACGGGCTGCTGCAGTGGTGGCAGAATGCTGCCTGCATAGAAGCTTGCTCGGTGTACTGACCAATGGGCTGCAGCAGTTGTTAAATGGGATATCATGTCGTGCCTCGTTTTATTGTATATATTGACCTAAGCTCAGTCACCCTTCGAAGAAAACCACGTTGCAAAGTTCTGGTCTTAGATCAACTTAGCCGCCATTTTAGGTCTATCTGCCATTTTGATTTCCATTCCAAAATAATTCTATGTTCTAAAATGGTGGACAGTATTTCTCGCTTGTAACTTAGCCATCTTGACCTTTTTACATGAGTTAATGTCTAAACTGTCCGTTGGCTGAATGTTTGAGTTGAGTAAAGAGACCTTGTCTCATGTCTGACTTGTAGACAGAGGATTACCTGCGCCAACAAGTCTGATCCGCGGACATACATCAAGTACAATGATGTCTAAATACTGAACGTGGACACTAGCTGAACTACATTGTATAGGACATATGTTAAGGCTTAATGTTAAATCCGAGAATACACTGTTTCCATTGTGACTTGTTTTTGTACAAACTGAAGATGATCCACATGCATATAGTTGGACAAACTAGAAGTGAACTCGGCACGAACCCTAGGCCGAGTATCATTAACTTGTAGAGGAGCTGGACATTATGATCAGAAATGTATAAAAAGTGTAAATGTTTAGACATCCAGTACCTCTCACTTCTCACACCGAAAAGGCTGGTATTTGCTGTGATGTACAAAGGGTCAGATAGCTATCTGATACTTTGTTTCTTTGTAAACTTTACAGTTATAGAATAAAGATCTCTGAATCTATATAAGCCCGTGTTTGGTGTATTTCCTTTTGGGGTACTCAGCCTCAATATTTCCTTTTGCTTTTACACAGTGGTGGCAGAATGCTGTCCACATAGCAGCTTGCAGGGTGTACCAACGTATGGGCTGCTGCAGTGGTGGCAGAATGCTGCCTGCATAGCAGCTTGCTCAGTATACCGACCTATGGGCTGCTGCAGTTGTGGCAGAATGCTGCCTGCATAGCAGCTTGCTCAGTGTACCGACCCATCAGCTGCTTCATTGGGCGCAGAATGTTGCCTGCATAGCAGATTGCTCAGTGTACCCACCTATGGGCTGCTGCAGTGGTGGCAGCATGCTGCCTGCATAGCAGCTTGCTTGGGGTACCGACCTATGGGCTGCTGCAGTGGTGGCAGCATGCTGCCTGCACAGCAGCTTGCTCAGTGTAAAGACCTATGGGCTGCTGCAGTGGTGGCAGAATGCTGTCCACATAGCAGCTTGCAGGGTGTACCAACCTATGGGCTGCTGCAGTGGTGGCAGAATGCAGCCTGCATAGCAGCTTGCTCAGTATACTGACCTATGGGCTGCTGCAGTGGTGGCAGAATGCTGCCTGCATAGCAGCTTGCTCAGTGTACTGACCTATCAGCTGCTTCAGTGGGCGCAGAATGCTGCCTGCATAGCAGATTGCTCAGTGTACCCACCTATGGGCTGCTGCATTGGTGGCAGCATGCTGCCTGCATAGCAGCTTGCTTGGGGTACCGACCTATGGGCTGCTGCAGTGGTGGCAGCATGCTGCCTGCATAGCAGCTTGCTCAGTGTAAAGACCTATGGGCTGCTGCAGTGGTGGCAGAATGCTGCCTGCATAGCAGATTTCTCAGTGTACCAACCTATGCGCTGCTGCAGTAGTTGCAGTATGCTGCCCGCATAGCAGCTTGCTCAGTGTACTGACATATGGGCTGCTGCAGTGGTGGCAGAATGCTGCCCGCATAGCAGCTTGCTCAGTGTACTAACCTATGGGCTGCTACAGTGGTGGCAGCAAGCTGCCCGTATAGCAGCTTGCTAAGTGTACCAACCTATGGGCTGCTGCAGTGGTGGCTGAATGCTGCCTGCATAGAAGCTTTCTCAAGGTAATGACATATGGGCTGTGGCAGTGGTGTCAGAATGCTGCCTGCATAGAAGCTTGCTCAGGGTTATAACCTATGGGCTGCTGCAGTGGTGGCAGAATGCTGCATGCATAGAAGCTTGCTCAGGGTAATAACCTATGGGCTGCTGTAGTGGTGTCAGAATGCTGCCTGCATAGAAGCTTGCTCAAGATAATGACATATGGGCTGCTGCAGGGGTGGCTGAATGCTGCCTGCATAGAAGCTTGCTCAGGGTAATAACCTATGGGCTGCTGCAGTGGTGGCAGGATGCAGCCTGCATAAAAGCTTGCTCAGGGTAATAACCTATGGGCTGCTGCAGTGGTGGCAGAATGCTGCCTGCATAGAAGCTTGCTCAGGGTAATAACCTATGGGCTGCTGCAGTGATGGCAGAATGCTGCCTGCATAGAAGCTTGCTCAGGGTAATAACCTATGGGCTGCTGCAGTGGTGTCAGAATGCTGCTTGCATAGCAGCTTGCTCGGGGTAATGAGATATGGGCTGCTGCAGTGGTGGCAGAATGCTGCCTGCATAGAAGCTTGCTCAAGGTAATGACATATGGGCTGCTGCAGTGGTGGCAGAATATTGCCTGCATAGCAGCTTGCTCTGTGTACTGACCTGTGGGCTGCTGCAAGTGGGGGCAGAATGCTGCCCGCATAGCAGCTTGATCAGTGTACCAACATATGGGCTGCTGCAGTGGTGGCAGAATTCTGCCCACATAGCAGCTTGATCAGTGTACCAACCTATGGGCTGCTGCAGTGGTGGCTGAATGCTGCCCTCATAGCAGCTTGCTCAGTGCACCGACCTGTGGGCTGCTGCAGTGGTGGCAGAATGCTGCCCGCATAGCAGCTTTCTAAGTGTACCGACCTACGGGCTGCTGCAGTGGTGGCAGAATGCTGCTTCCATAGCAGCTTGCTCATTGTACCGACCTATGGGCTGCTGCAGTGGTGGCAGAATGCTGCTTGCATAGCAGCTTGCTCGGTGTACCAAAATACGGGCTGCTACAGTGTGGCAGAATGCTGTCTGCATAGCAGCTTGCAGGGTGTCCCAACCTATGGGCTGCTGCTGTGGTGCCAGAATGCGGCACGCATAGCAGCTTGCATGGTGTACTAACCTATGGGCTGTTGCAGTGGTGTTGGAATGTGGCTCGCATAGCAGCTTGCATGGTGTACTAACCTATGGGCTGCTGCAGTGGTGGCAGCATGCTGCCTGCATAGCAGCTTGCTCAGTGCACCGACCATGGGCTGCTGCAGTGGTGGCAGCATACTGCTTGCATAGCAGCTTGCTCTGTATACTAACCTATGGGCTGCTGCAGTGGTGGCAGCAAGCTGCCCGCATAGCAACTTGCTCGAGGGAACTAACCTTTGGGTTGCTGATTTGTTGGCATAATGCAGCCTGCATAGCAGTTTGCTTGGTGTACTAACATATGGGCTGCTGAAGTGGTGGCAGAATGTTGCCCTCATAGCAGCTTGCTCAGTTCATTAACCTACGGGCTGCTGCAGTGGTGGCAGAATGCTGCTCACATAGCAGCTTGCACAGTGTACTAACCTATGGGCTGCTGCAGTGGTGGCAGAATGTTGCCCGCATAGCAGCTTCCTCAGTGTACTGACCTACGGGCTGCTGCAGTGGTGGCGGAATGCCGCCTGCATAGAAACTTGCTCGGTGTACTGACCTATGGGCTGCTGCAGTGGTGGCAGAATGCTGTCCGCATAGCAGCTTGCAGGGTGTACTGACCTATGGGCTGCTGCAGTGGTGGCAGAATGCTGCACGCATAGCAGCTTGCACGGTGTACTAACCTATGGGCTGCTGCAGTGGTGTTGGAATGTGGCTCGCATAGCAGCTTGCATGGTTTACTAACCTATGGGCTGCTGCAGTGGTGGCAGAATGCTGCCCGCATAACAGCTTGCACAGTGTACTAACCTATGGGCTGCTGCAGTGGTGGCAGAATGCTGCACGCATGGCAACTTGCACAGTGTACTAACCTATGGGCTGCTGCAGTGGTGTTGGAATGCTGCCCGCATAGCCGCTTGCATGGTCTACTAACCTATGGGCTGCTGCAGTGGTGGCAGAATACTGCTTGCATAGCAGCTTGCACAGTGTACTAAACTATGGGCTGCTGCAGTGATGGCAGCATGCTGCCTGCATAGCAGCTTGCTCTGTGTACCAACCTACGGGCTGCTGCAGAGGTGACAGAATGCTGCCTGCATAGAAGCTTGCTCAGTGTACCAACCTATGGGCTGCTGCAATGGTGGAAGCATGCTGCATGCATAACAGCTTGCACAGTGTATCAACCTATGGGCTGCTGCATTGGTGGGTGAATGCTGCCCGCATAGCAGCTTGATCAGTGTACCGACCTATGGGCTGCTGCAGTGGTGGCAGAATGCTACTTGCATAGCAGCTTGCTCGGTGTACCGACCTATGGGCTGCTACAGTGGTGGCAGAATGCTGCTTGCATAGCAGCTTGCTCAGGTAAATAACCTATGGGCTGCTGCAATGGTGGCAGAATGCTGCCCGCATAGCAGCTTGCTAAGTGTACCGACCTATGGGCTGCTGCAGTGGTGGCAGAATGCTGCTTGCATAGCCGCTTGCTCATGTACTAACCTATGGGCTGCTGCAGTGGTGGCAGCATGCTGCCCGCATAGCAGCTTACTCAGTATACTAACCTATAGGCTGCTGCAGTGTTGGCAGCATGCTGCCTGCATAGCAGCTTGCTCACTGTACTAACCTATGGGCTTCTGCAGTGGTGGAAGAATGCTGCCCACATAGCAGCTTGCACAGTGTACTAATCTATGGGCTGCTGCAGTGGTGGCAGAATGTTGCCTGCATAGCAGCTTGCTCGGTGTACCAACCTATGGGCTGCAGATGTGGTGGCAGAATGCTGCCCTCATAGCAGCTTGCTCAGTGTACTAAGCTATGGGCTGCTGTAGTGGTGGCAGATGCTGCCCACATAGCCGCTTGCTCGTGTACTAACCTATGGGCTGTTGCAGTGGTGACAGAAAACTGCCCACATAGCAGCTTCCTCAGTGTACTGACCTACCTGCTGCAATGGTGGCAGAATGCTGCCTGCACAGAAGCTTGCTCGGTTTACTGACCTATAGGCTGCTGAAGTTTTGCCAGAATGCTGCCCACATAGCAGCTTGCATGGTGTACTAACCTATGGGCTGCTGCAGTGGTGGCAGAATGCTGCCCGCATAGCAGCTTGCACAGTGTACTAAACTATGGACTGCTGCAGTGGGGGCAGAATGCTGCCCACATAGCAGCTTCCTCAGTGTAACCCCCTACGGGCTGCTGCAGTGGTGGCAGAATGCTGCACTTGCTGAACTACATTGTATAGGACATGTGTTAAGGCTTAATGTTAAATCGGAGAATACACTGTTTCCATTGTGACCTGTTTTTGTACAAACTGAAGATGATCCACATGCATATAGTTGGACAAACTAGAAGTGAACTCGGCACGAACCCTAGGCCGAGTATCATTAACTTGTAGAGGGGCTGGACATTATTACCGAAAATGTATAAAATACTCAACTGTCTAGATGTCCAGTACCTCTCACTTCTGACACTGAAAGGGCTGGTATTTGCTGTGATGTACAAAGGGTCAGATAGCTATCTGATACTTTGTTTCTTTGTAAACTTTACAGTTATAGAATAAAGATCTCTGAATCTATATAAGCCCGTGTTTGGTGTATTTCCTTTTGGGGTACTCAGCCTCAATATTTCCTTTTGCTTTTACACAGTGGTGGCAGAATGCTGTCCACATAGCAGCTTGCAGGGTGTACCAACCTATGGGCTGCTGCAGTGGTGGCAGAATGCTGCCCGCATAGCAGCTTGCAGGGTGTACCAACCTATGGGCTGCTGCAGTGGTGCCAGAATGCTGCCCGCATAGCAGCTTGCATAGTGTACTAACCTATGGGCTGCTGCAGTGGTGGCAGAATGCTGCCTGCATAGCAGCTTGTTTAGTGTACCGACCTATGGGCTACTGCAGTGGTGGCAGAATGCTGCCTGCATAGCAGCTTGCTCAGTGTACCGACCTATGGGCTGCTGCAGTGGTGGCAGAATGCTGCCTGCATAGCAGCTTGCTCGGGGTACCCACCTATGGGCTGCTGCAGTGGTGGCAGCATGCTGCCTGCATAGCAGGTTGCTCGGGGTACAGACCTATCAGCTGCTGCAGTGGTGGCAGCATGCTGCCTGCATAGCAGCTTGCTCTGTGTACAGACCTATCAGCTGCTTCAGTGGGAGCAGAATGCTGCCCGCATAGCATATTTCTCAGTGTACCGACCTATGGGCTGCTGCAGTGGTGGCAGAATGCTGCGTGCATAGCAGCTTGCTCGGGGTACCGACCTATGGGCTGCTGCAGTGGTGGCAGCATGCTGCCTGCATAGCAGCTTGCTCAGTGTAAAGACCTATGGGCTGCTGCAGTGGTGGCAGAATGCTGCCTGCATAGCAGATTTCTCAGTGTACCAACCTATGCACTGCTGCAGTAGTGGCAGCATGCTGCCCGCATAGCAGCTTGCTCAGTGTACCGACCTATGGGCTGCTGCAGTGGTGGCAGAATGCTGCCCGCATAGAAGCTTGCTCAGTGTACTAACCTATGGGCTGCTACAGTGGTGGCAGCAAGCTGCCCGTATAGCAGCTTGCTAAGTGTACCAACCTATGGGCTGCTGCAGTGGTGGCTGAATGCTGCCTGCATAGAAGCTTTCTCAATGTAATGACATATGGGCTGCGGCAGTGGTGTCAGAATGCTGCCTGCATTGAAGCTTGCTCAGGGTAATAACCTATGGGCTGCTGCAGTGGTGGCAGAATGCTGCCTGCATAGAAGCTTGCTCAGGGTAATAGCCTATGGGCTGCTGTATTGGTGTAAGAATGCTGCCTGCATAGGAGCTTGCTCAAGATAATGACATATAGGCTGCTGCAGTGGTGGCAGAATGCTGCCTGCATAGAAGCTTGCTCAGGGTAATAACCTATGGGCTGCTGTAGTGGTGTCAGAATGCTGCCTGCATAGAAGCTTGCTCAAGATATTGACATATGGGCTGCTGCAGTGGTGGCAGAATTCAGCCTGCATAGAAGCTTGCTCAGGGTAATAACCTATGGGCTGCTGCAGTGGTGGCAGAATGCTGCCTGCATAGAAGCTTGCTCAGGGTAATAACCTATGGGCTGCTGCAGTGGTGGCAGAATGCTGCCTGCATAGAAGCTTGCTCAGGGTAATAACCTATGGGCTGCTGCAGTGGTGTCAGAATGCTGCTTGCATAGCAGCTTGCTCAGGGTAATAACCCATGGGCTGCTGCAGTGGTGTCAGAATGCTGCCCGCATAGCAGCTTGCTCAGTGTACTGACATATGGGCTGCTGCAGTGGTGGCAGAATGCTGCCCGCATAGCAGCTTGCTCAGTGTACTAACCTATGGGCTGCTACAGTGGTGGCAGCAAGCTGCCCGTATAGCAGCTTGCTAAGTGTACCAACCTATGGGCTGCTGCAGTGGTGGCTGAATGCTGCCTGCATAGAAGCTTTCTCAAGGTAATGACATATGGGCTGTGGCAGTGGTGTCAGAATGCTGCCTGCATAGAAGCTTGCTCAGGGTTATAACCTATGGGCTGCTGCAGTGGTGGCAGAATGCTGCATGCATAGAAGCTTGCTCAGGGTAATAACCTATGGGCTGCTGTAGTGGTGTCAGAATGCTGCCTGCATAGAAGCTTGCTCAAGATAATGACATATGGGCTGCTGCAGGGGTGGCTGAATGCTGCCTGCATAGAAGCTTGCTCAGGGTAATAACCTATGGGCTGCTGCAGTGGTGGCAGGATGCAGCCTGCATAAAAGCTTGCTCAGGGTAATAACCTATGGGCTGCTGCAGTGGTGGCAGAATGCTGCCTGCATAGAAGCTTGCTCAGGGTAATAACCTATGGGCTGCTGCAGTGATGGCAGAATGCTGCCTGCATAGAAGCTTGCTCAGGGTAATAACCTATGGGCTGCTGCAGTGGTGTCAGAATGCTGCTTGCATAGCAGCTTGCTCGGGGTAATGAGATATGGGCTGCTGCAGTGGTGGCAGAATGCTGCCTGCATAGAAGCTTGCTCAAGGTAATGACATATGGGCTGCTGCAGTGGTGGCAGAATATTGCCTGCATAGCAGCTTGCTCTGTGTACTGACCTGTGGGCTGCTGCAAGTGGGGGCAGAATGCTGCCCGCATAGCAGCTTGATCAGTGTACCAACATATGGGCTGCTGCAGTGGTGGCAGAATTCTGCCCACATAGCAGCTTGATCAGTGTACCAACCTATGGGCTGCTGCAGTGGTGGCTGAATGCTGCCCTCATAGCAGCTTGCTCAGTGCACCGACCTGTGGGCTGCTGCAGTGGTGGCAGAATGCTGCCCGCATAGCAGCTTTCTAAGTGTACCGACCTACGGGCTGCTGCAGTGGTGGCAGAATGCTGCTTCCATAGCAGCTTGCTCATTGTACCGACCTATGGGCTGCTGCAGTGGTGGCAGAATGCTGCTTGCATAGCAGCTTGCTCGGTGTACCAAAATACGGGCTGCTACAGTGTGGCAGAATGCTGTCTGCATAGCAGCTTGCAGGGTGTCCCAACCTATGGGCTGCTGCTGTGGTGCCAGAATGCGGCACGCATAGCAGCTTGCATGGTGTACTAACCTATGGGCTGTTGCAGTGGTGTTGGAATGTGGCTCGCATAGCAGCTTGCATGGTGTACTAACCTATGGGCTGCTGCAGTGGTGGCAGCATGCTGCCTGCATAGCAGCTTGCTCAGTGCACCGACCATGGGCTGCTGCAGTGGTGGCAGCATACTGCTTGCATAGCAGCTTGCTCTGTATACTAACCTATGGGCTGCTGCAGTGGTGGCAGCAAGCTGCCCGCATAGCAACTTGCTCGAGGGAACTAACCTTTGGGTTGCTGATTTGTTGGCATAATGCAGCCTGCATAGCAGTTTGCTTGGTGTACTAACATATGGGCTGCTGAAGTGGTGGCAGAATGTTGCCCTCATAGCAGCTTGCTCAGTTCATTAACCTACGGGCTGCTGCAGTGGTGGCAGAATGCTGCTCACATAGCAGCTTGCACAGTGTACTAACCTATGGGCTGCTGCAGTGGTGGCAGAATGTTGCCCGCATAGCAGCTTCCTCAGTGTACTGACCTACGGGCTGCTGCAGTGGTGGCGGAATGCCGCCTGCATAGAAACTTGCTCGGTGTACTGACCTATGGGCTGCTGCAGTGGTGGCAGAATGCTGTCCGCATAGCAGCTTGCAGGGTGTACTGACCTATGGGCTGCTGCAGTGGTGGCAGAATGCTGCACGCATAGCAGCTTGCACGGTGTACTAACCTATGGGCTGCTGCAGTGGTGTTGGAATGTGGCTCGCATAGCAGCTTGCATGGTTTACTAACCTATGGGCTGCTGCAGTGGTGGCAGAATGCTGCCCGCATAACAGCTTGCACAGTGTACTAACCTATGGGCTGCTGCAGTGGTGGCAGAATGCTGCACGCATGGCAACTTGCACAGTGTACTAACCTATGGGCTGCTGCAGTGGTGTTGGAATGCTGCCCGCATAGCCGCTTGCATGGTCTACTAACCTATGGGCTGCTGCAGTGGTGGCAGAATACTGCTTGCATAGCAGCTTGCACAGTGTACTAAACTATGGGCTGCTGCAGTGATGGCAGCATGCTGCCTGCATAGCAGCTTGCTCTGTGTACCAACCTACGGGCTGCTGCAGAGGTGACAGAATGCTGCCTGCATAGAAGCTTGCTCAGTGTACCAACCTATGGGCTGCTGCAATGGTGGAAGCATGCTGCATGCATAACAGCTTGCACAGTGTATCAACCTATGGGCTGCTGCATTGGTGGGTGAATGCTGCCCGCATAGCAGCTTGATCAGTGTACCGACCTATGGGCTGCTGCAGTGGTGGCAGAATGCTACTTGCATAGCAGCTTGCTCGGTGTACCGACCTACGGGCTGCTACAGTGGTGGCAGAATGCTGCTTGCATAGCAGCTTGCTCAGGTAAATAACCTATGGGCTGCTGCAATGGTGGCAGAATGCTGCCCGCATAGCAGCTTGCTAAGTGTACCGACCTATGGGCTGCTGCAGTGGTGGCAGAATGCTGCTTGCATAGCCGCTTGCTCATGTACTAACCTATGGGCTGCTGCAGTGGTGGCAGCATGCTGCCCGCATAGCAGCTTACTCAGTATACTAACCTATAGGCTGCTGCAGTGTTGGCAGCATGCTGCCTGCATAGCAGCTTGCTCACTGTACTAACCTATGGGCTTCTGCAGTGGTGGAAGAATGCTGCCCACATAGCAGCTTGCACAGTGTACTAATCTATGGGCTGCTGCAGTGGTGGCAGAATGTTGCCTGCATAGCAGCTTGCTCGGTGTACCAACCTATGGGCTGCAGATGTGGTGGCAGAATGCTGCCCTCATAGCAGCTTGCTCAGTGTACTAAGCTATGGGCTGCTGTAGTGGTGGCAGATGCTGCCCACATAGCCGCTTGCTCGTGTACTAACCTATGGGCTGTTGCAGTGGTGACAGAAAACTGCCCACATAGCAGCTTCCTCAGTGTACTGACCTACCTGCTGCAATGGTGGCAGAATGCTGCCTGCACAGAAGCTTGCTCGGTTTACTGACCTATAGGCTGCTGAAGTTTTGCCAGAATGCTGCCCACATAGCAGCTTGCATGGTGTACTAACCTATGGGCTGCTGCAGTGGTGGCAGAATGCTGCCCGCATAGCAGCTTGCACAGTGTACTAAACTATGGACTGCTGCAGTGGGGGCAGAATGCTGCCCACATAGCAGCTTCCTCAGTGTAACCCCCTACGGGCTGCTGCAGTGGTGGCAGAATGCTGCACTTGCTGAACTACATTGTATAGGACATGTGTTAAGGCTTAATGTTAAATCCGAGAATACACTGTTTCCATTGTGACCTGTTTTTGTACAAACTGAAGATGATCCACATGCATATAGTTGGACAAACTAGAAGTGAACTCGGCACGAACCCTAGGCCGAGTATCATTAACTTGTAGAGGGGCTGGACATTATTACCGAAAATGTATAAAATACTCAACTGTCTAGATGTCCAGTACCTCTCACTTCTGACACTGAAAGGGCTGGTATTTGCTGTGATGTACAAAGGGTCAGATAGCTATCTGATACTTTGTTTCTTTGTAAACTTTACAGTTATAGAATAAAGATCTCTGAATCTATATAAGCCCGTGTTTGGTGTATTTCCTTTTGGGGTACTCAGCCTCAATATTTCCTTTTGCTTTTACACAGTGGTGGCAGAATGCTGTCCACATAGCAGCTTGCAGGGTGTACCAACCTATGGGCTGCTGCAGTGGTGGCAGAATGCTGCCCGCATAGCAGCTTGCAGGGTGTACCAACCTATGGGCTGCTGCAGTGGTGCCAGAATGCTGCCCGCATAGCAGCTTGCATAGTGTACTAACCTATGGGCTGCTGCAGTGGTGGCAGAATGCTGCCTGCATAGCAGCTTGTTTAGTGTACCGACCTATGGGCTACTGCAGTGGTGGCAGAATGCTGCCTGCATAGCAGCTTGCTCAGTGTACCGACCTATGGGCTGCTGCAGTGGTGGCAGAATGCTGCCTGCATAGCAGCTTGCTCGGGGTACCCACCTATGGGCTGCTGCAGTGGTGGCAGCATGCTGCCTGCATAGCAGGTTGCTCGGGGTACAGACCTATCAGCTGCTGCAGTGGTGGCAGCATGCTGCCTGCATAGCAGCTTGCTCTGTGTACAGACCTATCAGCTGCTTCAGTGGGAGCAGAATGCTGCCCGCATAGCATATTTCTCAGTGTACCGACCTATGGGCTGCTGCAGTGGTGGCAGAATGCTGCGTGCATAGCAGCTTGCTCGGGGTACCGACCTATGGGCTGCTGCAGTGGTGGCAGCATGCTGCCTGCATAGCAGCTTGCTCAGTGTAAAGACCTATGGGCTGCTGCAGTGGTGGCAGAATGCTGCCTGCATAGCAGATTTCTCAGTGTACCAACCTATGCACTGCTGCAGTAGTGGCAGCATGCTGCCCGCATAGCAGCTTGCTCAGTGTACCGACCTATGGGCTGCTGCAGTGGTGGCAGAATGCTGCCCGCATAGAAGCTTGCTCAGTGTACTAACCTATGGGCTGCTACAGTGGTGGCAGCAAGCTGCCCGTATAGCAGCTTGCTAAGTGTACCAACCTATGGGCTGCTGCAGTGGTGGCTGAATGCTGCCTGCATAGAAGCTTTCTCAATGTAATGACATATGGGCTGCGGCAGTGGTGTCAGAATGCTGCCTGCATTGAAGCTTGCTCAGGGTAATAACCTATGGGCTGCTGCAGTGGTGGCAGAATGCTGCCTGCATAGAAGCTTGCTCAGGGTAATAGCCTATGGGCTGCTGTATTGGTGTAAGAATGCTGCCTGCATAGGAGCTTGCTCAAGATAATGACATATAGGCTGCTGCAGTGGTGGCAGAATGCTGCCTGCATAGAAGCTTGCTCAGGGTAATAACCTATGGGCTGCTGTAGTGGTGTCAGAATGCTGCCTGCATAGAAGCTTGCTCAAGATATTGACATATGGGCTGCTGCAGTGGTGGCAGAATTCAGCCTGCATAGAAGCTTGCTCAGGGTAATAACCTATGGGCTGCTGCAGTGGTGGCAGAATGCTGCCTGCATAGAAGCTTGCTCAGGGTAATAACCTATGGGCTGCTGCAGTGGTGGCAGAATGCTGCCTGCATAGAAGCTTGCTCAGGGTAATAACCTATGGGCTGCTGCAGTGGTGTCAGAATGCTGCTTGCATAGCAGCTTGCTCAGGGTAATAACCCATGGGCTGCTGCAGTGGTGTCAGAATGCTGCCTGCATAGAAGCTTGCTCAAGGTAATGACATATGGGCTGCTGCAGTGGTGGTAGAATGCTGCCTGCATAGAAGCTTGTTCAGGGTAATAACCTATGGACTGTTGCAGTGGTGTCAGAAGGCTTCCTGCATAGCAGCTTGCTTGGTGTACTAACCTCTGGGCTGTGGCAAGTGGTAACAGAATGCAGCCTGCATAGCAGTTTGCCAGTGTACCAACCTATGGGCTGCTGCAAGTGGTTGCAGAATGCTGCCTGCATAGCAGCTTGCTCTGTGTACCGACCTGTGGGCTGCTGCAAGTGGGGGCAGAATGCTGCCCGCATAGCAGCTTGATCAGTGTACCAACATATGGGTTGCTGCAGTGGTGGCGGAATTCTGCCCACATAGCAGCTTGATCAGTGTACCAACCTACGGGCTGCTGCAAGTGGTGGTAGAATTCCATCTGCATAGCAGTTTGCTCAGTATACCAACCTATGGGCTGCTGCAGTGGTGGCTGAATGCTGCCTGCATAGAAGCTTTCTCAATGTAATGACATATGGGCTGCGGCAGTGGTGTCAGAATGCTGCCTGCATTGAAGCTTGCTCAGGGTAATAACCTATGGGCTGCTGCAGTGGTGGCAGAATGCTGCCTGCATAGAAGCTTGCTCAGGGTAATAGCCTATGGGCTGCTGTATTGGTGTAAGAATGCTGCCTGCATAGGAGCTTGCTCAAGATAATGACATATAGGCTGCTGCAGTGGTGGCAGAATGCTGCCTGCATAGAAGCTTGCTCAGGGTAATAACCTATGGGCTGCTGTAGTGGTGTCAGAATGCTGCCTGCATAGAAGCTTGCTCAAGATATTGACATATGGGCTGCTGCAGTGGTGGCAGAATTCAGCCTGCATAGAAGCTTGCTCAGGGTAATAACCTATGGGCTGCTGCAGTGGTGGCAGAATGCTGCCTGCATAGAAGCTTGCTCAGGGTAATAACCTATGGGCTGCTGCAGTGGTGGCAGAATGCTGCCTGCATAGAAGCTTGCTCAGGGTAATAACCTATGGGCTGCTGCAGTGGTGTCAGAATGCTGCTTGCATAGCAGCTTGCTCAGGGTAATAACCCATGGGCTGCTGCAGTGGTGTCAGAATGCTGCCTGCATAGAAGCTTGCTCAAGGTAATGACATATGGGCTGCTGCAGTGGTGGTAGAATGCTGCCTGCATAGAAGCTTGTTCAGGGTAATAACCTATGGACTGTTGCAGTGGTGTCAGAAGGCTTCCTGCATAGCAGCTTGCTTGGTGTACTAACCTCTGGGCTGTGGCAAGTGGTAACAGAATGCAGCCTGCATAGCAGTTTGCCAGTGTACCAACCTATGGGCTGCTGCAAGTGGTTGCAGAATGCTGCCTGCATAGCAGCTTGCTCTGTGTACCGACCTGTGGGCTGCTGCAAGTGGTTGCAGAATGCTGCCTGCTTAGCAGCATGCTCAGTGTACCGACCTATGGGCTGCTGCAGTGGTGGCAGAATTCTGCTTGCATAGCAGCTTTCTCATTGTACCAACCTACGGGCTGCTGCAAGTGGTGGTAGAATTCCGTCTGCATAGCAGTTTGCTCAGTATACTGACATATGGGCTGCTGCAAGTGGTGGCCGAATGACTGCCACAAAGTAGCTTGCATGTGTGACAACCTATGGGCTGCTGTAAGTGGTGGAAGAATGCAGCCCACATAGTAGCGTGTTCGGTGGACTGATCTGTGGGCTGCTGAAAGTGGTGTCAGAATAGTGCCTGCATAGTAGCTTGCTCAGTGTACCAACCTATGGGCAGCTGCAGGTGGTGGCAGAAGTCAGACCACACAGCAGCTTTTTCGGTGTACCAACCTATGGGCTGCTGCAGGTGGTGGCAGAATTCTGCTTGCATAGTACCTTGCTCGATGTACCAAGCTAAGGGCTGCTGCAAGTGGTGGCAGAATGCTGCCCACATAGCAGCTTGCTCAGTGTACCAACCTACGGGCTGCTGCAGGTTTTGGCAGAATGACACTCCCATAGCATCTATCACGATGTACAAACCTATGGGCTGCTGCAAGTGGTGGCTGAATGCCACCCGCGTAGCTGCTTGCTCATTGTAATTGTTTGTATTCATTATTAGCACGTGAGGCATTCAGGGATGGTGGAGGACACCATTGAGGGTGGCTATCTCCAACCCTACCATTCCTGGCTCCTCCACTGGGTTTGTTTGTATACATCTCTTCTATTGTTAGACGGGAAATCATATTGTGCCTTCCTTTATTGTATATATTGGCCTAAACCCAGTCACTCTCCGAAGAAATCCACATTGCAAGGTTCTGACCTTAGATCGATTTAGCCACCATTTTGGGTCCATCCGCCATTTTGATTCTCACTCCAAAGTCACCCTGTGTCCTAAAATGGTGGACAGTGTTGTTCTGCTTGTAACATGGCCGTCTTGACCTCCACAGACGAGTTAATGCTTAAACTGCCCGTAGGCCAGTTGTTAGGGTCATGTAATGAAACCTTGTCCTTCGTTGACCTGTAGATCGAGGATTACCTGTGCCAACGATACTAATCCGCGAAAATATATTAAGCACAATACTGTTTTAACGTTGAATGTGAACACTTGTTTAACTGCATTGTATGAAATATGTACGAAGGCTTAATGTTGAATCCAAAGACACACTGTTGCTATTGTATCCTATTGGAGTATGTATTAAAGATAATCTATAAATGTATAGATGCATAAATTAGAAACACACTCGGCATGAACCCCTAGCCCGAGGAATGGTTAACTTGCAAATGGGCTGACATCATGTAGAGAACTGTATAAAGCATGAAAATTATGATGTACAGCCCCACTCACTTCACACCCCGAACAGGGCTGGTATTCGCTGTGTTGTACTGAGAGCCTGATAGCTATATGTTACTTTGTCCTTTGAAAACTGTTCAGTTATAGAATAAAGATCTGTGTACTTTTGTAAGCCTGTGTTGGTGTATTTCCTTTTGGGGTGCTCAGCCTCGATATTCTCTTTTTGCTTTTACAGATGGCGCACAAATAAAGACCCTCAAAATTGATGCCAGCTAGTTGAAGGTTGACACGGCTATCGGACCAGGATCAGACGGTGTAAAAGGGGGCCCCTTTCTTGGATGAGAAGCGACACCTCAGCAGTGCTGCATGGCCCGATCCCTGGACGGTGAGCACGCGGTCCGAGTCAGCATCTTGACAAGGGTCCATATATCGAGACGGGCAGATTTGCCGAAATCACCAAACACGAGGGTCCTTTGTTTATTAGAAAATTTGTATCCGATCGGACCTCCTAAGGATTTGATCAGGTGAGTCGTGACCCGATTCTTAAGTATCCTGATCATTTGTTTTGGCGCATTGCATTCGCAAGTTCAATTATTGACCAGGTAACACCAGTATTCTGATATGCCTGAAAATTGTCTGCCTGCTTCAGGGCATTATTCCGTAAGGACAGACAATCTTTGGAATTTGGCTGACCGGCACCAATGGAGGGGTCGCCGGCGTGTACTATGTACTGTAAGCACCGCATTGGTAGAATAGTATTTAATAATATTTGGCACAGACAAACTAGACATTCTTCCGAACTTCAGTGGCCAATAAATGGTAGTTTTGAAATCCCTCGTATTGAATACCTAGAATCTATATTATTGAAGAAAAAGGCTAGACCTGCAGCATTTGATGTATTACAGAATTGGAAGAAAGAAGCTTTGCAACAGCTCAAGAGTAGAGAAAAGCATGCGCGCCGTCATGTGACGAACGATGAAAAAGCGTTGTTATATGACCAAAATAAACAGTCTGAGTCAGCTAGGAATATGGATAGGGCTTTCTCACTTGGTATCCAGAAAATCTATCCTTCTAAAAGACTTTTATGTTTCCGATGAACTTATCGATAAATTGTTAAATGAACGAAGGCCTGGTGCCACTGCGCCACCTCTGTATGTTCCTCTTCCTGCTGGTTTTCCTCTTCCAGCTATTATTCCTCCTCCTGCTCCTCCTGCTCTACCTATCGTTCCTCCTGCTGTTCCTCTTCCTCCAGTCGTTGCTCCTCCTTTTGTCATTGCTCCTCCACCCGTCCCTCCACCTTTGCCTGCTGCACCGGTAATAGCACCTCTGTTCTTTGATCTTCAAAACCTGCCTACTCTCCCTCTTCCAAGTGGTTCTACACCACTTGTAGTAGATCGGGGAGCAGGATCGAGGGTTGTAACTCGTAGCACTATGTCTTCAGAGAAAAAACGTGTGTTAACTGCGTGGGCTAAGCATTGCATGGAAAAGGGTGATCAAGCTAATGTTTTTGTCACACTTTCTAATATAGACAATTTTCCTGAGAAAAACGTTTTTATTGAAGGATTAAGGATTCATTTGTGTGTAATGTGGAACAGGTTAACAGATACAGATCTCTCACAAGGTTTGAGGGATCTGAATAGTTTAGCATTCTCTAGGGATACTGCAGAGAAAGTGCAAGAGCATGTTGAGAGCGTACTTGAGTATAGAAGGGAGCTGGAAAGGTTACGTAATGAAGACGAAGATGGTGATAGTTTAGACTTTATGTTCGTACAGAAACGGTTCCTTCCGTGTCGTAGATCGCTAACTGAGGAAACACGAATTTGCACGAAAGACGTGATTAGATGGATCTCAGACATGACAATAACTCCCGTTGATGTATATGACACGTATAGTCAGTATACGCCAGAAATGCAGAGGAAAGTGATACAGATAATAGTAGAGTACCTACAGTATGAGTGTGTAAAAAGAAAGATTAGTTGTCCCGCAGATTTATTGAGTATTTACAAGAGAGCTTTTTCGTTTGACACTTCTTTGGCTGCTTTAGCACTCGATTTGGGTCTGTTGCTTAGTAAGCGTTCTGAGATGCCTACTCCTCATTTGCTTATGAAAGAGGTTTCTCCGACATATGTCCCGAAAGTCGAAGTTCCAGCTGATGCCGGAACAGGTGTACAAGCCCACGAAATACCTGCACAGTATGTGTCACAGTCAGTTCATGTCCCGTGCTCGAGACAGGAAGTGAACACCATTAAACATTCTATTCCCGACATTAGGAAGAATCCGACGGGATTCTACAAAGAAATAGAGTCAGTTTTGCAATTGTCGGTATTCACTCTAAGTGATATTGATTTGTTATTTCCTGTACTCCTGTCTGTTGATTTGTGGAAGCAGATTACAACGATAGATGATATACCAGGGTTAGTAGATACAAGACCACCTCAGGTGATACTAACTTTGCCTGACAGAATAGTTACGAAATTGAAAACTATAATTCCTGAAAAAAATAATTATTTGGGACAAGCTTACTGCCTGTGTCCAAGGGAAGCCTGAGAGTGCTACCGAGTTCTTTATTCAGTTCCAACAGGTATTTTCCGATTTCAGTGGACAAGACTTAGGCAGTGTCTGGGAAAAGATTATTCGTAGACACATTTGTGCGTGGATTGCTACATGACATCCAGTCACAGATTATGTCCTCCGAGAGCGCTTGGCAAGCGAGTTCTCAGTTGGAAGTACTGCACATGGCTCAGTACTATGAGAATCGTGTCAATAATGAAAAGGAAAGAGTCGAAAAGAGAAAATGTGACTTGAAGACAAAAGTATTGTTGCAGCAAATTGTTAGAGGCCCTAGAGGGGGTAATTCACAATTTAGAGGTCAGTATGTTCCACAGAGTAATGTGCCCTTCTGTCCTGTAAACATTAACCAGTGTGCTTATTGTAGACAAGCGGGTCATTTGCGTGCACAATGGCCGATCCTCCAACAGAGGTCAAATAACACATTTTGGAATATGGGTAGACGATCCAGATGCCACTGAGGTGTAGGGGGTCCTGGTAGAGGTCAGTTTACACAGGATTCACAGCAACCTTTTTTGCAGGACAAACAGGCATCAAATATGGATAGTAGAAACATTTTTGACCATCCTTCTGCTGCTTTTCCTCTCTGAAGAACTTCCTTTTGACGACATTCTGTTTCGCTAGGATTGCGAAAGCAGGGTTTGGAACCAATGCCTATTCCCGTTAATCAGAAAGGTCCCTACGTTGAAATGTTAATGGGAAATAGAAAACATCTATTCTTGATAGATTCAGGGGCACATAAGTGTTCCATTGATCATTCTCGGGTTCCAAACATTCCACTGTCAGGGCAAACCAATGTTTCTGTAGGGTTTTCTGGCACACCAGTTGTTTGTCCGGTTTCTTCGCCGGTACCTATTTCTTTAGGTCCCATTACGGACCATTGTCCATTCCTGTTGACTACCAATTGTGGAGAGAATTTGTTGGGGTTGAATCTGTTGAAGGAATTAAATGCAGTAAATTATGGTTCTTCTGATGGAGTGCGTTTGACGATTTCACCACAGCAACTTTCTGTCTCACAATTCTTGACCAGACCTTTGCCACCGGAATTTAGTGAGGTTCCGGATGTTTATGGGCTATTGATGATAATGTCAGTGTTTTACAAATTGAACCTGTTAAAATTGTCTTGAAACATGGAGTAAAGCTGCCACATATTCCACAGTATAAGATCTCGGTTGATGGTGAGCAAGCTTTGAAATGCAAAGTCTCCGATTTTGTGCATCGAGGGGTGATTGAGGAAATTGCAGGTAGTTTGTGCAATAGTCCGATTTTGCCCGTGTACAAAAAAGGCGATAATGCGATTCCTTTTCCTTTCATAATTGATCTACGTGCCATCAATAAGATCTTTGCTCCACAATTTCCAATTGTGCCTGATGTGACGACAATATTAACTATGAGCCCGTCTTCAGCTACTCACTTGAGTGTTGTGGACCTGAAGAACGCTCTCTTTAGTATTCCTATACACAAAGACAGTAGATACTTGTTCGCATTCACCCTAGTGTTAAAACTGATATAATATTGTTTCGTCCTCATTGTATATGTTGGCCTATGCCCAGTCGCTTTGCGAGGAAATCCGTATTGCAAGGTCGCGATCTTAAGTGAATCAAGCCTCCATTTTAGGTTAAAGACACCATTTTAGTTTATCGTGCAAAGTCACCCTGTGGCCTAAAATGGCCGACCTGTGTTCTCTTGTTTTTGCTTTAACCTATTCAACCTCCGTAGGAGAGTTAATGTCCAACCTGCCTGCAGGTTTCATGTTAGGGCCATGTAGACCTTGTCCTTTGTTGACCTCGGGATCAGGGGATTACTTGAATCGGAGATGTTAACCTACAAGTATAGAAGAACAATAACGCTGTTTAAACATGTCATGTGAAACATCTGTTTGACCTGCATTAAAGCAATGTGTAAAGAATGTAAAGTTAAATTCAGAGAATAATAGTGTTTGTTAGCAAATGTATTAAAAAGTATACCGCATGCACAAGATATGTAAATTAGGAACAAACCCGGTGCGACCCTAGCCCAGTACATGATTAACTTGTAGGAGGCTGGACATTGTTATGAAGAAATTGTATAAATACACTGATGTCCAGCTAGCAATTCCTGTTCACTGCTCACATTGAACCCTGCTGGTGGTCTCTGTGATGTACTGATGGCCAAATATCTATTTGTGCACTTTGTTTTGTAAACTGTACAGTATTACAATAAAGATTCTGGGAATCTTTACAAGACCGTGTTGGTGTATTTCTCTTTGCATGGTGTAAAAGCCTTAATATTGTATTTTCTGATTCCACACTAGTGGGACGCTCATTTACCTTTACCCGTGCACCTCAAGGTTATACGGAAAGTCTGAGCATTTATAGTGGGGCTTTGAAAGAGCAGCTCAATACCCTTGAGTTGCCCTGTACTTGTACACTGCTTCAATATGTCGATCACTTGCTTTTAGCCGCTGACTCAGAGAGCGCTTGTAAGGAGGGCACTGTGTTGTTACTTATTCACTTGGCTAAACATGGAAACAAAGCTTTGCTTAAAAAATGTCAATATTGTTGTCAGGAGGTCACCTATTTAGGCTATCTCTTGTCAAAGGAGGGAAGAAGGTTGACACCTGAACGGATAAAACTCATTTCTAGCACGTCTTTCCCAAATACGCAGAAAGAAGTTAGAGCCTTGATAGGAATGGCTTCTTACTGCAGGCAGTGGATCCCCAATTTTTCACTAGTGATCAAACCAATGTTGGCTTTGACGAAGAAGGGCATTTCTTTGCCATTGCCGTGGGACTTGGTACACCAGCAATCATTTGATTTGCTCAAGATTGCATTGTGCTCGGCACCGGTTTTGGGCACACCAAACTATGAAAAAGCCTTTGTGTTGTATGTGCATGAATGTGATGGATGTGCTTTGGCTGTATTAACGCAGGGAAGAAAAGGCTGTTCGGTTACTTTTCTTCCGCCCTTGATCCTGTAGCATGCGCTTTGCCACGATGTTTGCGAGCTGTCGCTGCTGCATCTGTAAAACAGAGCGAGGGAATGGTCCTAGGCCATGCTTTAACCCTAATGGTACCTCACTCTGTAGATGTTCTCCTGAACAGAACTCAAACGCAACACCTCACCTCTGCACGTTTAACAAGATATGAATTGATCTTGTTTGTGCCACACATACAAATTAGGAGGTGTTGTGTTCTTAATCCGGCTGAACTTTTAACTTTCCCGCAAGGTACTGCTTGCAGTGACAAAGAGTCACATGACTGCCTTTACATTACCGAACAAGAGACAAAGGGTAGAATCGATCTGAAGGATACTACTTTGAACAATCCACAAGGAGAGCTGTTTTGTGATGGATCCTGCTTCAAACTCACGGATGGTATATCCACAGCTCCTTTTTCAATCACTACATTGAGCACGGTCGTGGAAACCAAGAGAATCACGCATAACTCTGTGCAGGCCGCAGAGATTATAGCATTGACCTGAGCTTGTGAACTTTCCGAAGGGCTTACAGTGAACATATATATGGACAGTCAGTACGCCTTTTGGGCGGTTCACAACTTTGGGAGATTTTGGTCAGAAAGAGGATTCTTGACTTCACATGGCCTGAAAATCCAGCATGGCTCCTTGATAGTACGGCTACTCTCAGCGCTTGCACTCCCCACTCAGCTAGCTATCATAAAATGTGCAGCACATCAGAAGATTGTAGACGATGTAGGAAAAGGGAACGCTTTTGCTGACCAGACTGCCACTGATCTTTCTTCAGACATGTATACTTCAAGGGAAGCCACAAATGCCTATAATATGGATGAGGGTATTGATTCCGTAAGGGATATCCAAGCCGATGCCACGTTAGAAGAGTCCAAGAAATGGGCTGAGGGCTTGTGGAAACTTGATGATGATGGGTGTTGGGTGGACAGAGTTGAAGGAAAATGGCTATTGCTTGACACATACATTATGATGATGGTTGTTATGGCTCATGGTCCCACACATATATGTGCTTGTCAAATTAGCAAGTTGTTGCAAAGAGTATGGTAAATGACAAAATCTCTAAAGTAGCTGAATGCTTCATTCAGGAATGCATGATTTGTTTACAGCATAATGTGGGAAAGGCACATCAACTCCTAGGGTTAGTTTTGGCCCACCTTCTGTCCCCTTTGAGGTCATCCATTTTGATTTTATTGAGATGGAGCGTTGCAATAATTTTAAATATGTATTAGTCATCATCTGTGCTTTTAGCAAATGGGTTGAGGCTTTTCCTGTCAAAGATGCTACAGCCATGACCACTGCAAAGACTATGTTAAAGGAATACTTCCTGAGATTTGGGTCACCAAGAGTCATCTGGTCGGATAATGGTCCACACTTTATCGCTGCTGTAATTCTGCAGATATGCGCGGGATTACAGATCGATAAACGGTTCCATTTGGCCAGACATGCTCAGAGTGCTGGACTAGTGGAAAGACACAACGGCATCATCAAAAACAAGCTTGCTAAGACGTGTGCCGGCACCAAACTAAAAGGGCCGGATGCCTTACCGATCGTGTTGTTATCAATGCGAACAACCCCTCAAACTAAGACTGGGCTCTCTCCCTTTGAGGTGGTTATGGGGAGGCCTGCTAATATTTGGAATATTCCGAAGTGTCGTTCTTTGCGAAATGTTGAAAATGTACTTCTCTCTGACTATTGTAGCCAGTTGACAAAAAACTTGTATTTGATTTATCACCAGGTGCGAGAGGCTTTACCTGTACTATACGAGGGTCCCGGTCAAAGCATATGACCTGGGGAGTGGATCCTCGTGAAATCCTTTGACCGATCTTCTTTCCTCGCACCTCGTTGGCAGGGCCCCTTCCAAGTCCTGCTGGTAGCAGGCCGGAAGAATTGGATTCATGCATCGCACACCAAGAGGATTCCACACCCAGTGCCACACGATACAGAAGAAACAGAACCCCTCACCAATGCTGTAACGAACGATCACGAAACAGCAACCAGCATCGAGAGTGCATCGGAGACTCTCCCTGATCCCGTGAGGTTTGGGGAAACAGCCATTTCATCTCCACACACTCCAACCATTTTGTTTCCGGAAATAGTCTCTAATTGTGTCTCTGACCTTGCTTCCGCTCATTCACCACTTCCAGTGGGAAGTGACGACACATTATTCACGGATCACTCTGTACCAGGGATCGCAAGGTGCGATCTGCGTCCAAGAAAATAGACTTACTGCACGGTTCGGCTGTGCAATCGAGGAAAAAAGCATTGAAGGGCCTGTCTTTTTGGCCCGATTAATTGTTCGTAAGGGGATTCTGTTGGCTAGGGTTTGTGGAAGGACTAAGAAGACGCTCGGACTGGAGGTCGCCAGCAATCTAACATTGGTGCTTTCATTTGAAGACTACGATGCCTGCAACCGCTTCCGCTCGTACAGAACTGATAAGAGAATGTGTGACCAGCTGTGAAAATGGACATTCTGTTATGTGGGCCCGAAAATGTACTGCTGTCTTGTGATAATGTTAATTGGTTTTACAATAGTCATTGTTGTGGGTTTCTGGTTTCTAGAAGAAGTACATCCGCTTGAGAATTTGTTGCCTACTGAACATGTACCTACTGTTTCTACTCCTTTCGTGCATCTGCACACTCTATCTCCTAGAGACTCTCAGCACAGACAGAGATAGCATAATAATACACTATTACTCATCAGGAATGCTACACATGCCATTTTTAACAAATCTAATTGTAGGGTCTGTTCACATTTACCGCAACACAGGGATAAGGGGCTAGGTTGGTATTTTCAACCTTTGCCTTTGACAACTGCATGCTATGCTTCTCTTAGAGCAATATTCTTTGGCCTCTGGAACAATAGCATCTCAGGGAACTTTGATGGGACTAATTTGAACCAGTTAGAAAAACGTGTTCTGACTCCCTTGGGATGCTCGCTCTTTGCGAATAGGAGTAAGCTTAATGTTTCTTCTATTAGGCCCTCTGATAGACTGTCCCGTCCTTTTCAATCTCTGATCTCTTTCAAGATGGCTCCTATAGGCAATAAGGATGCCACGCCTCCTTCCTACACTGTCAATCATAGCCCTGATTCAGTTTCTTTCTGCATACAAAGGAATGGTACTCATTCAATGGGTGGTTTTAAAGGTTGCGCCAACATTGCGAATTTGACTAGTGAGGACAGACCTTTGTATGTAGGCGAACCTGTCTACTTTGTTTGCGGTAATGTAGCATTTCCATGGTTACCCAGGGATTGGCAGGGAACTTGTTATTTAGGGATTATGTTACCCGTGGTATTCATAGCCAGTATTGTAGAAATTTCAAAGGCTCGTCCACGGCGAGATGAGAATGGCGATACTTGAGCACAAATTCTGGATGATGTAGCTAAGTCCTTTGTGCCATTTTGGGGACAAATAATGAACTCTGAAGATATCAGGAGATTAGCGAGAGTACTGGAGAGGACCATCAACCGGGCTACTGACATACTCTATAATATGACCCTAGAACAGAAAGCAATAAGGTTAGAAGCACTTCAGAACCGGATGGCATTAGATGTCATCCTGGCTGAAGGTGGTGGGGTATGTAAATTGGTGGGGTCTGCTTGCTGTGTTTTCGTGCCAGGTTCCTCCCCAACTATCTTCAAGGCAATACAGAATCTGCATGTCCTAAGCTCAGAAGTGCATGTTCCCGAGGGAAACTGGGATCTTAGCACTTGGTTCTGGGACTTCTTGCGATCTTAGGGATGGAAACTACTTTCGGTCTTGCTGATTATTTTAGGAATTCTGTTGTTTCTTTGCTGTTGTATACAATGTCTTCCTGGTATGTGTTTAATGCTAGGGGGATGTTGTGCACAGGCGATGGGTACATTAGGACGCAAGGTATACGCCCCAGAGAAGAACTCCAATGAATACATGCTGAAAGAAATCTTAGTAACTGATCTTATGGCAATTGACATCTCCAATAGTGATTCAGAGTATATGAACATTGAGACGTGGAGTTAGTCGTAAAGTGACTAGAAGCAGTTTAGTGCTTGGCTTAGGCCAAAAGGAGGGTTTGTTAGACGGGAAATCATATTGTGCCTTCCTTTGTTGTATATATTGTCCTAAGCCCAGTCGCTCTGTGAAGAAATCCGCGTTGCAAGGTTCTGACCTTAGATCGATTTAGCCGCCATTTTGGGTTCATCCGCCATTTTGATTCTCACTCCAAAGTCACCCTGTGTCCTAAAATTGTGGACAGTATTGTTCTGCTTGTAACATGGCCGTCTTGACCTCCACAGACGAGTTAATGCTTAAACTGCCGGTAGGCCAGATGTTAGGGTCATGTAATGAGACCTTGTCCTTCGTTGACCTGTAGATCGAGGCTTACCTGTGCCAACGATACTAATCCGCAAACATATATTAAGCACAATACTGTTTTAACGTTGAATGTGAACACTTGTTTAACTGCATTGTATGAAATATGTACGAAGGCTTAATGTTGAATCCAAAGACACACTGTTGCTATTGTAACCTATTGGAGTATGTATTAAAGATAATCCATAAACGTATAGATGCATAAATGAACCCCTCAAGCTTGGCATGAACCCCTAGTCCGAGGAATGGTTAACTTGCAAATGGGCTGGACATCATGTAGAGAACTGTATAAAGCACGAATATTCTGATGTACAGCCCCACTCACTTCACACACCGAACAGGGCTGGTATTCGCTGTGTTGTACTGAGGGCCTGATAGCTATCTGTTACTTTGTCTTTTGAAAACTGTTCAGTTATAGAATAAAGATATGTGTATCGTTGTAAGCCCGTGTTGATGTATTTCCTTTTGTGGTACTCAGACTCGATATTCTCTTTTTGCTTTTAAACGATGGCATAGGCATATGTGCCCTGTCTATACCCAATGATGCACTGCATGGGAAACCAGCTCATCAGAAGGCATTACCTAGTACAGAATGGTCACAAGAACTCCATGCAATGCATGGAGGCATGATCTCAACCTAACCCATCAGTTTGTAATAAAGAGAATCAAGACCACATCCCATTTGGGAAACAACTCAGCAAAGGATAAGTTAAAAGTTGTCGAAGGAAAATTTTGTGGGTCAACCCGCAAACCATCTGGAGACCTGTGCATATAGGAGAAAACATGTGGGCTCCTAAACCTGCCACAAAGACACTCTGAGATCGAGTGCCCCAGAGTTTACCTGTGAGGGTGGTATTTGCAACTATTCCTGCCTACTACCCAAAGAGCATTCATGTGTTTTTACCCATGGTACATCACCGCCTGGATAATCGGCCAATGCCTGTGAAAATCCGCGCCTCAGGGTAATTGGGCATGTTGTAGGGTACAAGGTCCCCTCATCGTGAGCGACCCTGCTGTGGGTCAGGCACTGACCTCTCCTGCCTACACTCTAGCAGAACTCTGCCCCATATGCTATCTGTCCCACTCTCCTGTTTCCGGATCATGTGCCCGCTATGCACTGGATACTCCCTGTCTACTCTGGGTCGCGGGTGAAGCCATGGTGTATGTTCAGCCTCAGAGATGCCTGCACATCAGAGACTCTGTTCCACCAGACAAAGGAACAGAACATGGTATCACTCCCAAAAGGGGAGCAAAGGCAACATTTACATTTATCACCCAGACATCCAGAGGGATACAATGCTGCAAGAAGTTGAAGACAAAGGGCCCTATTGATGGAATTATTTGCGTGGAAGAAAGGGTGCTTGCACGCCAAACTGCACGCAAATCCACATTTGTCTGTTTGTGAAATTGAATGTGTGGTACTGTCCCTGAACCTGTGTGGAGTTCGCCCAGGTTTGGCACATCTCTGCGAGTCGTCGAGGGCCTTGAGCGAGACTCCATGCAGAGCATGGACTTGGCTTGTGTAGAGGGCTGGGAAGAGGCTTGGAAGAAGGCGAAACACCAGAAATCGGGAAGAACTTGCGAAAAAAGTGGGCATTCTGAGGGACAGCCTTCAGGCAGTCACTCGCACCCACACAATTGCGCGGCACGAGACGTATTCATGGATTCGGTCGCGCAAACTCTCGGCCGGGAAATGTGCACGCAAGTCCTTCATACTATCCGCCACCCGAAGGCAGGCATAAGTACACATGTGGATAAGAATGGCAGTGCAGTGGTGGGTTTGCATGTTGGATTTCAGGGTGTGTGTATGCAACCAGGATTCCCATCCAACTTATGGGTGCGTACGCAGCGTAGCACGGCCTAATGATGCTTTACAGGGGTTTGCACACAGATTTGTTTAGAATAACAATAGAGTTAAGATTTTACTTACGCATGGTATCGGGGTGCCGGATACGGTTATGGGGGACCCTGCGCAGGGTCTCCAAAATGCAGGCCTGGTTGTTGTGGACCCCATGCACTTTTTGAAGGGTGCGTGTATTTGCGCTCACAGGAGCATGCAAAGGAAACTGTCCTGGTAGTTTTTGCTCTGCGTGGGGGCGTGTTAGGGACATTCAGGCCGCGACTTGCGAATACGGTTACTTTGCGCAGTAAATTCATGAATACGCAGGGCGCACTGCTTTTTATCGGCATGCAGGCTCGCGATGTGTCCTTCTTGGCAAGCGGCACCTGTGGGATTTCTGTGCACATTTCCATTAATTGGGCCCAAACTGAGAGTAAATATCCAGAAGCACCGACAGGGACAGGACTCAGCGCACACAACTCCATAGGGGGATTAGGGGGGCACAGTCAGTCTTGGGAAGTAGAGCAAGAGCAGATCTTCCAACAATTTTTCCCCCCTTTCCTTTTTCTCCCATTGTTATTGTTTCCTTTCGACATTTATACATTGAACCAATATGACACTGTTTACCCATTTCAATCCTCCCCTAACCCCCTCCTTTGATGTCTGTGTTACACATGACACATTTCGTTTTATATTTCTTATATATTTACTCAATGAATGATAATGTCTATGATTGAAATAGATGATGTTTCGCTAAACTAGCCCTGATTTGAGAAAGACGACTGAGTTGGTTGAAACACGTGTCATCATAAAGGGCACTTTTTGTATTCATAAAGTTAAAATTGCTTAAAAACAAACCTTGACTAAGTGGAATCTGCTTTATTTCGTACTGGTGCATGAGTGATACTAAGTAACTACTTTTCCAATACTTATTTTCAAAACGGAGTGGAGGAACCATTTATTCTCCGTTGTTACAAAACTCATGCGACTGACACTGGGATATTGTTGAAAAAAAACAGGGCGCTGAGGTTTCCTTGATGAGTGTTTTTGCAAAAGGTTTCTCAACTCTATTTGCTTTACTTCCAACAATGGGGCCTTGGGATGCTGGAAAACGACCCCCGCCCTCTTTGAAACTCCCTGAAATGTAAGAGCCACGGCGGCATTATGCTATGAATTCCCAGGGAAAGCAATGGCTTCTATGAAATTCAAAGGAGCAATGCAGAGAGTGTGAGAAAACGAGAGACAGAGTGAACAAGTAGGGGTAAAGAGAGAGAGACAGCAAGGTGGGGTAAAGGGAGGCAATGAGAGAGAAACAGAGCAAGAGAGAAGACAAAGGCGTTCGAGAGTCTTGTAGAGAGTGGAGGAAGGAAAGGGGGAGAGGGGTGAGAACGATGGAAAAGGGGGTGTGGTGGAGAAGGAGGAGATACACGGAGTGTGAGAGAAAAATGAGGGGCGTTGCATGGCGGCTTTTGGGAGGGAAGTGGCGGGAGATATGCGAGAGCTGGAGAGCGAGTGAGAGAAATCAGGGAGGGATAGAGATGTTGGGCGATGGACTGTCACAGAGAGAGAAAGAGGTGGAGCGAATAGTGGGAGGGAGGGGATAGTGGGAGGAGGATGGAGTGATCTGCTTGCGAGGGAAGGGTGGGGGGCAGAGAAAGCCCGTTGATGAGGCCCTTCTTACTTAAGTACACACATAAAGCACCGCCGTAGCGGTCCATTAGCATCGATCGCCTCTCCTGGCCTAAGCCAGTGACATCTGTGTCCTCCGAACAACAGTCGATGCCTCTAAAGTGCCGTCGATCAGATCATGGGCGCAAGTGCGCAAGTGCGCAAGTGTGGCGCCGCCGTGTGGCCGCGACGCAAGTGCCTGTCGCTTGATGTTCACGCGGATAAATGCAGTACTGCTGCCTCGAATAACAATTATAGAAGTGAACAGCCTACTAATCCGAGAATTAGATAGATCTTGTGTGTGTGAAGCACAGACAACTAGCAATTAAGATGTAAGCTTTCAAACACAGAGGAAGTCTTTTTTTGTGAGCGTGTAAAGTCTATTGACTTCTAAATTATTGAAATAAGAGCAAGCTCTTTGCCTGTGTTTACGCATGACAAGCTGCATAGAGCGAGCTGCAGTCTGCTTAAAAAAACACGCACTCATCACATGCACAAAACCTCACGTGGAGACCACGCCATGCCACTTCTACTTCTGGGCATGCCCACGCATAAATCAGCTTGATCTCGCGCCTAGAAGCACGTGTGTACAGGCGCGCTATGAATGCCACATCATATCAGGACGAGCTCTGAACGACACAGCGAGCATGTCTGCCAGAATCCAGGATACACGTGCCCTCAGAGCCCCTTTTAATTGCATGCTTGACCTTATCCCCCCAGCAGCACTTGACCATCCCCTACTCTGATCTCAAGATACTGTTTCCTAAATGACCTAAACAGTGTCTCAGGATAAGTCCCTGTTTTTGTGCCTGTGGGCCCCTCAGCACTCTCTGTGCCCCTCCCCCCCGCATGGTTGCTGCTATACCCCTATCCACTGTGTTCCCTCCCTGGCTTCATCTGTCCTATAATTGACTGTTGCTGCTCCCCACTAGCCTATGACAACTGCTGCCCCATTGCTGACAGCTGATGCCATCTCGCTGCCCCATGTGCTCCCTCCCTGACTTCTATCTCCCTCCTACTGTGGTCCCTCCATAACTTATACGTCCCCCTACCTAATGGCT
This sequence comes from Ambystoma mexicanum, assembly GCF_040938575.1. NCBI lineage: Eukaryota > Metazoa > Chordata > Amphibia > Caudata > Ambystomatidae > Ambystoma > Ambystoma mexicanum. The sequence goes on from NC_090922.1 coordinate 1,514,113,724, forward strand.
GCTTCCGCCTCCCTGATTGGTGTGGCTCTTCCTCGCAGCTATGCACCCCTGCTTTTGCCTCCACCATCTGTCTTGTGCTGCCTCCAGCATCCCTGGTTTACCCTCAAGTCGCCTGATTCCCTGGCCTCAGTCACCACCAGAGAAACCACACTCTGTCCAACAATGCCCTGTTTCTGCAGTCAGTTCATGTGTCCACCTCCCAAACGGAGCAGCTTTCTTCTTTACCCCACACGACTTTCACAGCCACCAGGATCATGTTAAAGTTGACATGCCTTAGATGGTAAGCTGAAGGTTCTAGGGACATCGTCATGAAGTAGGAGTTACACATCTGAGGCATACATGAGGACTGCAAACCAAGCGAATGTTAATCCAGTGCCGGCCAACACATGCAGGGTCACCCCGGCCTAGAAATGCTCCCAGGACAATAAAGAGGTTCTTTGGAATCTGATCACTAACCACCAAGGATGGAACCTATCCACAGGAGGTGGCTCCCCAGAGCCAACTCTAGAGATGCTGTCGTGTGAATAACATGCATTGACTGTCATCAACATCATGCACCTAAAGGGAATTGGATGGGTGGAGACTTTAGTAGAAAGTGAGATCACCACATGCATGCATGACAGAAATCAGTCACGTGATTCGCCATGCGTGTGACTGGCCAAGACTATTTGGGCAGGACTGTATGTTAATTCCACAAATGAGCACATGCACAGAGAGCACAACCACATGCGGCAATGACCATGGACATATGGAATCTGTGTCTGCTCCTCCAAGCCATACCATGTGTGTCACTTCACACAGGACTACGGACATCTGAATTTCAAATGTTCTAATGTTTGATTCTTTAACAAAGAAATGTTCCTGGTCTAATACCCCCATTAGTTGTAACGGTTTGTTGAGAAGCCACCCTCAACACGGGAAGTTCCTTCCCTCCCCACCCAGGTTGTGACACAACAAACTGTTTAACAGATTCTTTGATTCAGCCCTTCTTCAGACGCATATCTTGCCCTTTGGATCCTTACCCTGAGATACATTGAGCCAAGAACGAGGCCGGTGTACAGGATTGCACAACTACACACGCCACATTCTTTGTAGCTCATCATTAACTTCTTGTTACACAAATCAATTATACAAATTAGTTAAGAAAAAAAAAAATTCTTTGCTTTCTACAAATTTCACTTCAAGAAATAATGAAACTGATCAATAACTAAAACAATTATACATGTTGTGCTGTTCAATTTTGTTTTTCCTGCAGGCTAAAAAGGTTAGCAGTAGGGTTTCAGGATTGGTACAAATACATATGGCAATTATGATTGCCCCCACACTCTTGGTTTAAAATAAACACACAGTGATTAAGCGGTTTGTTTTTCAGATCCTCTTACTTTGGTCTGTGTTGGGGAAGTCGGACAGAAAAATTGGAATGATTTGGGGAATTTTGGATTTCAGACCGCCCCCTCCCCCCGCCACTGAAAGGCCTATGTTAGGGGAATCTGGGCAAAAATATTATTTATTTATTTGTATTTTTAGAGCGCGCTACAGCACGCATGCTTCGAGGCACTGAATCAGTGCTTAAGGAGGCTTACTTGAGGGTTACAATGAAGCTGCCCAATTAAAGAACTTGCTCACATTAAGGAGTTACATGGTACAGCATATCATAGGTTAAAAACAGATCAGACAAAGAGGTTGGTCTTGATGGCTTTACAGAAGACAGAGTGGGATCAATAACCCTGAGGTGGGGTGGTAGAGCATTCCAGAGGGTGGGGGCGACTGTGGGGAAGCTGGATCCGCCCGCAAGAGCTTTGCGAGTTCTGGGCACAGACAGTAGGTTTGATTACTGGGATCTGGATGGGTGGTGGTTTTGGTGATCCTTCGTGCTAGGTAGGGAGGAGCAAGGTCATGGAGGCATTTGTGAGTCAGGGCCAGGGCTTTAAAGATGATCCTTTGTTTAACTGGAAGCCAGGGGACTTGTCTTCTAAGTTCAGAGATGTGTTTTTTGCGCAAGAGACCCGTGGCGGCTCTGAGTGAGTTATTTTGAACAATTTGGAGTCTGGCAATATTCTTGGCAGAAGTGCCTATGAATAGGGCATTGCAGTAATCAAGCCTAGAGCCAATGATGGCCCTGGCGATGGTGAGGCAGTTTTGTTGGGACAGGAAGTGTCAGATTGCGTTAATAAATTTGGAGAAATAGGCAGACGTGGAGGCTACGGCATTAATCTGTCTGTTCATGGTCACGTCAGGGTTCTAGAAAGACACCAAGGGTTTTGATGGAAGGTGACCCAAAGATAGGAATATTGTCAATGATGAAAGAGGAACATTGGTTGCTCAACTTACTCAAGGTGGAGGGTGAACCAACCAGCAGAAGCTCGGTTTTCTCACTATTGAGGAAAAGCAGTTTTCCGCGGTGTCCGGTTAAAGGTTTGAATCCAAAAGGATCGAATGCCATAGGGCCGAGTCAATTTGACCTAAAACAAAAGGGTCGAATTGTTTTTTTTCAAATAATTTTTTTTTTGGGTTTCTGTTGTGGAAAAAAGTGTTTTTTACCACAAAAAAGGGGCTTTGGGGAGGGACCCCCCCCCAAAAAAAATAATAATAATCAAACAAAATTCGAGCCTTTGGTTTTCAGACCTTTTGATTCGACCCTTTGGTAATTCAATCCTTTTCATTTGAAACTTTGACCTAGAACCGTTTTCCGACATCCAGGTTAGGATTGCTTGGTAAATAGATTTCAGGGTATTCTAGTCGGATGCGTAATCTCCCGAGAGGGGGATCAGTGAATGCGTGTCATCTGCATAGTTCGTGTATGAGATGAGCAGGGAGTTGAGGATTTTAAACAGGGGCCTCGTTAAGAGGTTTTTAAGGGTAGGGGCCGCGCATGAGCCTTGCGGGACCGCGCACTTAATGGTGCTGGGGTCAGCACAGGAAGAGTCAGAGAAGACCTTCATAGCTCGGTCTTTTAAAAAATATTCTATCCAATTGCAGGCATTATCAGAGAAGTTGGCTACTGACGATAAATGCTGGCAAAGAGTTTTGTGGTCGACCAAGTCAAAGGCCGCCGACAGATCAAGGAGCAGGATGAGCGCAGGTTTGCCTGCGTCTCTGAGGTCATCAATTTGGTTTTTGAGGTCAAGGAGAGCCAGTTCGGTCCCATGACGTGGCCTGAACCCTGATTGTCTAAGTCCTAGGAAACGCTTGTCCTCTAGGAATTTCTGAATTTGCAGATCGGCTGCTTTATCCAGAATTTTTAATAGGAAGGGGACAGTGGTGATAGGCCTGTAGTTGCTTGAGATGGCTGGGTCCAGAGAGGGCTTCTTAAGGAGCAGACAAACCCACGCTTCCTTTAGATCTAGAGGGACTTAGCCAGAGCGAAAGGAGGCATTGATGAATGCCGCTGTGATTGGGACTAATGAGGGAGCACAGTCCTTGATGACTTGTGCTGGGCAGACATCGCCCTTACAGTTTGAGGGTTTGATGATTTGGAGAAGAGAAATGACCTCTAAAACACTCATGTCTTTGAAGTCAAATCGAAGGGAGATGTTGGAGTGGGAAGTCAAGGTGTGGGGGCTTTGACTACTGGTGATTAGTTTGGTGATCTCCCTTTGGTGAGCAAGGATTTTAGCCTGTAAGGTTTCAAGTTTGTTGAGCATGGCAGACTGGATAGAATTGCACCAGGAAACGTCCTTCACAATTAGTGAGGGTGGGGAGGAGGGGGTCTCCAGTTCTCTAAATATGGTGAAGATTTCTTGGCTCCCAGATTTGGCATTGGAGATTCTGGTATTGAATGATGTGGCTTTGGCGTTGGTAATGGCAGTTTTCTATAGCTTAGAGATGGTTTTGAAAGCGATTTGGGTGGCTCCTGTTGGGTTATTCACCCAGGTGGTGAGAGCTGCTGTTTTTTCACCTTGCATCTGTAAGAGATCCTGGGTGAACCAGGCATTACAGTGCTTGATTTTCTTTTCTTTTTTGAGGGTAAGAGGTGCTACCAGGTCAACGGCCTGGGAGAAGACCCCTTTGAAATGGTTGGCAAGGATTTCTGGGTCATTGAAAAAGGGGGGTAACAGGGCGGGTACCTTGAGGTGCTGTGAGAGGTTGTTATGGGTGAGGAGTTTAGTGCTGCGCGAGAGGGCAGCTGGGAGGGTGATGATGGGATGTTGGGGGTCCTTAGAGGTGATAATGTTGAAAGAGATACAGTGGTGATCAGTCCATGGTAGTGGTGAAATCAGGGGGTAGCTGAGGGAGCAGTTGTGGTGAGCAACCCAATCCAAGGTGTGGCCTTTCATGTGGGTGGGGCTGGAGATGGTCTGCGAATACCCTAGGGTGGATAAGGCTTTATTGAGGGCTTTGGCATGGGTGTCTTTGGGGTCATTGTGGCCCAAGTTAAAGTCACCCAGGAGCAGGATTTTACAGGATTTCTTAAGGTTGTCCGAGATGGAGTGGGTGAGGGCCTCTTGGAAGTCACTGGATGGGCCTGGAGGATGATAGATGAGGTGAATGGCGATGGTGCATTTGTGGGAGAGTTTGAGCTTAAGTAGAAGGTAGTCAGAGCTTTGATCTAGGTCTTTTTCAATTGTCCCAATTGAAAGGGAGTCTTTGGCGATGACGGCCACCCCACCACCTCTCTGGGAAGAGTGTTCTCGTCTGTATATAGTTTACCCAGGAGTTATTGCTAAGGCAAGGGCAGGTCCTGATACATTAGTCAACCAAGTTTCGCTAAGGAATAGCATGTCGAGGTTGGTGTGATTAATGAGGTCATGAACATCTAGGGCATGTGCTGGTGAGGATCTATAGTTCACAAGGGCACATTTTAGGTGGGCTACAGAAGAGAGGGCATCAGGGGAGGTGTCTGTGCTGGGTATGGCTGGGGGCTGGGCTTGAGTCAGACTGCCAGCAGATCAGGGTGGTACTTCAATAGGAACAGGCATAGCTAAAGGCAGGGCAACAGTGACGCTAGCAGTAGTACAGACTGTTAAATTGATTTATGAACAAAGATACCCCTTCTCCTTAAAGAGGTTATGGCCAACAGGACAAAAAAGATTACCCAATTACATTATAGGCTGTGGTTTATCAGCGCACAATGGGAAGTGAGCTTTGCTAATTTCAGATTTTAACAAACATCACCCTGTAGTGTTCCACCAAATGGGGAATTAATTACATTAATATTTTTAGTTAAATAGGCTAATGATCTATACAGTGTACTTCTCCCCACTAGGAAGGGAAAGGATTTATGGCAAGCAGACTCCCCCACCTTTTGGTTTCCCATGGCCCAGTTCTTCTTACTTTGAAAGCCTCTCTTTAAAGTTCAGGATAACAAGCTGAATGCCAGGACCATTTGGAAAGATAGGGCAGGGATCTGGTCACTCCACTCTCAAGGATGGCCTTCCACTCCCGTTCTCCACCATTGGAACCTGTCTGCTTTAGGTCTTCATAGAAATAGACAGATCCACCCAGATGTGCTCTCAGCAATCTCCTCTGGTGCAGCTGTCAGATGGTAGGTTGCAGCAGCACTCTTTTGATGGTAAATTTAAGAAGTTCTGTACCTTCCTCCTAGTGCAGTCCCCCTTATATAGCAGCGATAACACCCCCAATGTTACAATCTTGGGGGAATACCCCGCAAGAGATCACACAAAAAAGTATTGGACAGTTATCCTTCTCTCTCCTCTCTACTCCAGACCCTCTCTCCGGATTGGTTTAAGAGTCGGGAGCATACATATGGCAGCTTCATTTTCAAGGCCCATTTATTCTTATGTGGCAGAACCTCATAATTTTACTAATAACGGCCATAATATATATATTTTCTGATTCTGCTAAACCCAAGGAATTAAATAAGACAGCCAGGGCTGCACCATTTTGCATGGCCATGTGGCAATTTTTGGCTGTTTCCATAAAAAGCATAACAGTTATGAATATGTAATTTATTATGCATATTACAAATGTTTCCCTCCACCCGTTCACCAACTCTCACATTTGGAACATTTTCAGATCAGCCAGAAACACATCTTAGATGGCCAGTACAGTTCCCTGAGTTACAGTTGGATGAAATGTATATCTCCAGAATCACCTCGAAATGACCTAGGAAATGGTACATAAATGAAGATAATCCACCTTATGGCTGCTGGGAAAAAAGGTCTACATTATAATAGTCCTTTTACATTTATAGTAAATCTTCATGTGGGAAAAATGACAATTCTCCTACCTTCAAGCCATATAGTGTCACTGGGCTCGCCTGAAACCAGAGTTTCCATCTATAACTTTCAGTGTGTTTGCAGCTTGCTCTTTGAAGTTGATTGCCGGTTTGAAGTTGTAGCCCCCAGGCTGCACACCTTTTAGTCATGGTCCAGCCAAGGAAACTGTCCTGCTATTAATGCCTATAGAGCCAGCAAGTCTGGGGAGCACTAGGGTTTCCACACCTTTAGCAGGACACACCTTATTGCAGTTGTAATTAAATGGGGACATAAGCCTTCCAATGGGGAGGTTTGGTGTGTCCAACAGCCAGCAAAAGGATTTGTCTCTTGCCTATAGACACATTTTCATTTCAAGTGGCTTTTCCGTTCAAATGTCTGCCGGTATTTTGCATGCGAAACCTAATATAAATACATTTTTGTCAACACGCACAATTTATTTTCCCTGACATTTTTCTGTTAGCAGTGGTACATTTTCGCATTTAAACTGCAAAGCAGTTTTTGTATCAGTGTTGAATGTACCCCACATAGTATTTTTTTTAAACAAATGACCAGTGAGGAAATTCAAGAAATATATGTATTTAATAGAGAATGTATTCATTTTAAAATGTTGGGCCCTATTAGTTTCTAACTTGGGCATATATTCAAGCATGTTTTAGAGGATTCACTTGGTTATGCATATTTGACATGAGTAGGTACAAGATAGAAGCTTTATATTGGAGACACAACCACAATAGAAATATTGCAAACAATAATTCTGTGAGTTGAACATCAACTCTGTGTAAAGAGCAAGCAGATGTGAGTAGCATCCATGTAACATGGCCATGTATTTCACCAATTGCATCCCAAAATCACGGCACATGCAACAAAATGACACAGAAGGACACAGACTGAAATGAGATCATGTTTTAGGGTCTGTGTTGTGTCATAGCAAGTGAGCTATAGCATATCATCCCAAAAAGCAACCAGATGGAACAGATCATGTTGGCAACACAACAGTTGCAAGTGTCGCCGAATCAAATCGGCCGCTAGCATTGGCTATTGCTTTTAAGGCAGGCCAAGTACCATTCTTATGGTTTCTTGAACTTGCTGGTGGGAGGGATGTTTGTTTTCAATCAATATTTTGCTTTGAGTGCGTTTGAGGTAATTATCAAAGTTGTCCAGTTAGCAGGGCAGTTTACACAGCATTTACATGTTCTATTTTGTTAATTAAGAAATAACTCTTTTGAAAACCTGCAATTAGGGCACACATCAGAACAATGATTTCTTTCCAGTAATGCCTTTGAAAAGCACTCAAGTGGAAGCCAACCTTTTTCAGATGCAATTGAAATGTAAATGGACGAGGGATGAAAGGCAAAGGTTAAGACTGGATTCTCCAAAACACCTGATGAAGAAACACTAGGTAATGGTAACTTGAAGCACACCCAACAGGAGAGGGAGAGAGCGAAATACTGGTGTACCATGTCTTTTGATGCTAGGATGAGTTATTTACAGTCTCCCAATAGTCCAGCAGTTTTCAGGTCGAAAAGGGTGAATCTTGCGACACTACAAACTGGTGACACCATACCTAAATCTGCTGCATATACTAAGAAAACCAAGCATTGACAATGCCAACAGATTGAGCTTTTGTTTAGGAATGGGATAAGCACTTGCAAGGCAGTGCCATATTGGTATTAACTGGCCATTGTGGTAGCAGGTGCAAGATGGTGAGAGTACTTAGGCATTTAATAGCAGTTCCTGGCAAATGCCCAATGCTTATACACAGGAAAAAACTGTTCACTTTGCTGATGTATGTTCTTAAGAGGACTTCAGTGAGGACACACATAGTGCTTATAAATCGAGTGATTCAAGTCTGACATGGTCAAGACATTTTTTATAACAACCGTAGCTGGTTTATAGCTCCAATTACGTAATCAACTCTCAGAAGACGGCTTTGAAAAACAATTTGAGTGCAAAGTTTAATGGTATTGCTTCATTAAAGCGAGCTCAAAGAGTTCCTGTTACAGCAGGGAGCACAAGAACTGTGTGGGAATAGGCATAGGGATTAGCATAGCCATAGGCACAAACATCAAAACAACACCTACATGCTGTGTGTCCTTTCTCATATTCCTTTGCTTCCTATTTGTAATCTAATACAGAAGTTTTAGCTTATAGGTGGCACTGGACCAACACCAAATAGCCAAACTAATGAAGAATTCAAAAATTACAAATAGTCCTTTTAAAAATATAAGCGTGTTGGCTCTGGTGATAACTTGGTGGTGGGTCATTATCCAGTGATAATGACCCCTTCCTCAGTCTATAAGGTTATAATATGCACAATGAAAACACTGATACTACACCCATCACCCACTTACATGCAGGTTTTCCTCGCTTGGAGGCTCAGTAGATACTCATTCCTGTTCTGCGTACCTAGATTTTGAAGCGGTACACACATTTATTTTAGAGAGTGCCATTACCAAACTGCATTATTCACAAAGACCCACAAGGGACAAAACCCTTCATCTGGTATTTGCCAACAAAAGAGGTGACAGAGGATGGAGTATGATGGATGCAATGTAAATCCAGCCTTTATTCTCAATATACAAGAAGCTGGGGGAAAAAAACAGGATGAACAGACAAGCTCTCACTCAAGTTCGCCAAGTTTTCAATGGATTGCACCAGTTTATGAAGTACTGATTTGTCACTGTTGATGTCACGATGACAAATATGTTGCAAAGACTATCTCTAGCATTCACTGGTTCACACAACTAGTCCACATAGATTTCATATAGGTATACCAGCCATGATGGGCGATATCCTATCTAACAGTTCCACCATGGGGGCCACCCACTTCAGATAACACATGTTCTACATCAACATTAATAAGCTTCATAGTTTGGCATTCAACTGGCGTAAGTATGAGCTCTCATTGGTTGGTAGACAGTGTGGCCAGCCTTGGGAATTGATAAGGTGTGATGAATATGGAGTTTCATAATGGAGGTAGAGAGATTAGTGTGCCCCTATTATTTCCAATTAAACAACAGCTCTCATTATCTCAGTGCCATGCTTGTGGAAATCCAAGGCTGTCATTGGACGTTGTTCTGTGAGGCCTCCCATTGCAGGTGCATTTTCTCTTTCATGGCCATTTGAGGCCTTGCTTGATTTGCAAAGCCTGTCTTGTTGTCCATGTGCAATGTTTTAAGGATGTCAATGGCTGTATTGTATCATGTGTACTTTTTATGCTGGCATTTCACTGTTGTATTCTACTGGGATATAATGCATGTTCTGCCATTCATTGATTTCCCTGCATCTATCCCTGCATGCATTTAATCTTCTCCTAGCAGTGTACTGAGTTCCTCTCTTTTAGATGCTGGAACCTGGCTCCTCCCTATCCTGGTGCCAACACCATGCTCTATGTTAATCTAGTTTTAGTTCCTACACTAATGTCATTAAATCTAACAATTTATTTTAGGCAGTTGACATGTGCTGCCTATTCAAATGTAAGTCATGGATTCTGCTCTAGCGCATCTGTTCTCTTCACTTTTATATTTCTAGAATGGAGTAAATATGACTCAGCTTGTATTATTAATCACCTGCTCAGTACTGGTTGGTACTGTGGTCATCCATTGGTATGCCTATTTTTATAGGTACCCTTGCAGCATCTGTTTCTACTCATCTACTGTTGGAGCCTTCATGAAGCCCTTTTCTGCACCCTTACATTTCTAAGTGTATCACATTCCTATATCTTTGTGTGCCATAACCAATTTGCCCATGCAGCAAATATTCTACTACGTGTGAATGTTTCTCTCTGCTTTGACTTACCTGTGATGAGGGATAAGAACAGAGAGTGAACTTCACTAACACTGACCCAAAGTGGGCCCGCCCTGTCCCCGCAAAGGCGGTTTTATTTGTTTTAAATATTGGGTCAATATATTTTGTCCCTGAAGAAGGTGGTAATACTGAGATGATCAGCCGAAACGTATGGCATATGTCATATGATTACCCAAATAAGTGTCTTCTTGCACTACTTATTTAGTGCTTTTCCATTTGTTGACCCTGGTCAAAGTCACCTATTAACAATAGGTGGAGAGGGTCTCTGTTACTTATTGCAGGGTTGGCTCTGGGGTCACTTCATGTCCTCTCATGGCACTGTTTATGATATTAATGCTTTTAGTATCCCAGAGTAGTTTCTGTTGATTTTCCATGTTGTACACTGTCCAGTCAGTTTTATTTGTTTGTCTTTTCCTTAGCATTTTCTTTTCTTTATCATATAAGAATTCATTAATAGGAAATATGTAATACATTATTTCTGTTCTCTCTTGTTGTGATCAAATGTCTGTATTTTTACATTATAGAGAGTGTATGATATGATATGACATAATGTGGAATTTATAACGCGGCTGTACACACATGTTTCTAGCCGTGACAAGACAATCTTGCTGGGCCATGTGTCATTCAGAGCGCTCAAGTGTGGGGAAGAGGGAAAGGGAGAAGTGCCAGGGGGAAGGAAGGAAGGGGGAAGTACAGTTAACTCACAAGTGCAGCCAGAGGGTGGCTCATATGTTCAGAGGGAGGGGACTGTAGGGTTACAGGTACAGACCCTTAAGTGCTGGCAACCCTGGAGACAGTGAGAGGGCATTGGACATGCAGGAACCTGGGCCCGAGTTTAGAGGGCGACAAGGTGACCAGTGTGCACAGCAGCCAGGTACAGCAGTAGGGGAGAGGAAGAGAGAAAGTGGAAGCACAAAGGAAAGTCTTGAGTTGCCTCCGGAACCAGAGGTGGTGCTGCTCAAGTTTGAGAGTGGCAGGGAGGCTGTTCCAGAGAGAGGCCCCAGCCGAGGAGATAGATCTGACCCCAACTCTTTCTTTGGAGAAGTGTTTGACCCTCAATGAGTTGGAGGTGGATGAGCAGAGAGCTTGAGAAGGAAGATGTTTTGGAAGAGAAAGTTGGAGGTAGTGTGGTTCCCGGCCCCAGAAATCCTTGTGGATGATGCAGAGGGTCTTGAAGTTGATACTTGCAGCCATGGGGAGCCATTGAAGAGATTACAGAGCTGGAGAGATATGATCCCTGCGCTTGATGCCAAGGACAAGTCTTGCAGTCCTGTTCTGGATAAGTTGCTATGGTCAACGATTAGAGGCAGAAAGATTTAGAAAGAGGGTGGTGCAATAGTCCAGCCTAGAGAGGACCATCGCTCTGGAGACAGCGAGTGTCTGGGGGAAAGTGAGAAAAGAAATAATACCTCTGAGGAGGTACAGCTGATAGTTTGACTTCTTATAGACATCAGAGATGTGAGGAGAGAAGTAGAGGGTGGAGTCGAAGATGACACCAAGGTTCCTATCTTCCCAGGAAGGAGCAGGAAGAGGGCCCAGAATGGGCAACCAGAGAGAGAGAGAGGAAAGATGGGAGCGGGTGTCTCAATGAGGAGGCACTCTTGTTTCCGGATTGGCAAACTCTGAGTCTGCCTGCCGAGCCGCTGTGCCCGACAGGTTTTACCTTGCTGGGCGCGGCAGCCACAGTAGGCAGACTGTTCACGTAAGCACCAGGACCATTGCTAACAGTGTCGGTCCTTCCGTGTTTCCACTCCCATGGGAATGGGGAGTAACAATTTGCTGGTGCCTATATTCCCGGGCCGACAGACTCGTAATGAGCAGGTGGCACCGGGAAGTCAGGCACCGGTAAATTATTAAGGGCCCGGCGGCAACCCGCCGGTAGCATCGGCAGAGTTACTGCCAGACCCGTAAGGAGGACTACTGACCGCTTAACCTTAACCTTAAGGCTAATGCGAAGTATCAAGCTGTACAGACCTTAAAGCGTTACATCAAACAGGGAATTATTTTGTGAGGTGACCAAAGTAACAATGTTTGTTTTTATGGCATAACGTAGCCCATTATCACATGATATAGCATGATAAGGCATAGAAGCTGGAGAAGAAGGTTTTGTTTGTATTAAAAAAAAAATCAACCTCTTAGAGGTTTCCAGAGTCAAAATAGGTTGTCCATCACTGTTATTGGGGTCCTGCTGGCCCAAGTATGGTGACATTAACCCACCGCTAAATTATTCTAACTACCACTGTAAACGACAACTCACCTTGACACACAACTACACCACAGAAACAATGTAGGTTAACACAATGGAATGTACACTGCCCCAAAACCCGTCTCTATTAAATGTCTCTAAACACCACAGTAACACAAAAAAGATACACCAGCACAACTATGTACACTCCCCTTAAACAACTATGAGACAGATACCACAGGAACTACACACGCAATCAACATTACCAGCTAGGAGCACAATGTTCAAAATGACTTGCCGAACAACTAAACCTACGCACAACGCAGAGACCAACTTCTCAGATCATCACACATCAACATTGTAACAAAGCAACCATGCCCTGTTGCCTCAATTTATATGTTAATACCCTCTCCGCCTACTGCAGAACCTGAAGTGCTATGCAACCATGAAAATGTCAATGACTCTGTTCTGTAAACCCCAGTAACAGAACACAACATGCACACCCGCACTGCCTCCCTGGCAACCCCCCCCGCAGCATGTATGTTTGCACTTACCTCGCACTTGCCACCTTCCTGGCCGTTTTACTATCTTATTTATTCTACTATCCCATGTACTGCACTTTCCCCTCTCCCTTCCCCCTCACACTTTTCCCTTTCCCCTTCCCATGCACTTGCACAATCTGAATGACACCTGGCCTAGTAAGATCATTGTCTGTCTTCCCTGTTCCCCCTCCCTTTCCTCGTCGCACCTTGAAACACTTGTGTATAGGCGCGTTATAAATGTCATATCATATCATACCAAAGAGATTCCATCATTCCCTTGAGAGGCACAATATCTGCCTCTCCCGAGCAAGACCAGTGATTGGCACATTGGAAGGACATGAATATGTCTTTCACCTCCTCCGCCCCCCTGTGAGGGGCAGGCATGTCCTTTTTGCTCGGGCCTTGGCAAGGTCTGTGGGCCATAAAATGTCATGTCCACACTGCGGAGGTGATAACCATTGCACCCCTGGGTTTGTGCTTGGTGCAAATGTTTTCTTTTTCTAAGGATATTGGCTGTGCATGCAAGCGCAGTCTCCTGAAGAAAAACAAAAATGTTAAAAAGATGGCTGCTGCCATAGGGAAAAGTGACTACACCCTTTTTCCATTTCTATGGTGGTGGCCAGGAGCGCGAGGAGTGCTGGGACCAGAACACAAAGCTCTGGTCCAACAGGAAAGCAGGGTTGGGGTGAGGAAGGGGTAAGGATTGTTTTAGAGGGTTGGGGGTAAGGAGGCAACAGGGAGATGCTCTGTGTTGCCTCAAGAGAGATAGGCTTCCTATTTCCTCCCAACATTACAAAAATATGGTGCAACCCTGGGAAGGGCCTCGGGTGGCTGGAAATGGTGAGCTGAGAATGTGTATTCTCATCCACTGTTCTAACCACCTGATTGGCTAACATTTACTTCACAAAGCAGTACTAACACACCCTTGATTTATACATTGTGATATGGGTCAGTTCTGTGTAAAAAAAATCACGATACCCATATTCGGTTCATTTATTGTATTATGAATATGTTAGATATAAAGCCAGTCCTGGGACTGGTTCTGCTGAATAAAAGCATTTTGTTTTGAGCACGAAAACAATGGCTCAGGGTGTCAAACGGGAAATTATATTGTGCCTCCTACTGCAATGAAAATATGTATATTGGCCTACGCCAAGCTGCTTGTAAAGCCACTTGCGAAGAAATCCGTGTTGCAAGGTCCTGACCTTAGAATCAATGTAAGCCGCCATTTTAGGTCAATCCGCCATTTTAGGTTCTCTCTGTAAAGTCACCCTGTGAGTTAAAATGGTGGACAATTTCATTCCGAAATACAACATGGCCGTCTTGACCTCTGTGTGCAACTAATATGTAACTTGCCTGCAGGCCACTTGTTGGGGTCGTGAACTAAGACCTTGTCCTTTTGCTGACCTGTGTGTAAAGGATTACTCATGCCAATGAAACTAATCCGCGAGCACATGTTAAGAACAATGTATTCAAATGCCGAACTGAGAACACTTGTTTTACTACATTGTGTTAATGTTTGAGAAGACTTTTATGAGAAATCCTAAAATACACTGTTACCGTGTAGACTTGTTGGCTAAATGTATTAAAGGCAAACCCTATGCATATAGATGTCTGTACTCGGCATGAACCCTAGATCAGTAATTTATTAGAGGAATATTAACCCGCAGTAGGGTTGGACATCATGTTCGCAAACGTATATAAAGCGGGACTATTCTAATGTACAGCCCCACTCACTGAGCACACTGAACCACGCTGGAGTTTGTTGTGTTGTACTGAGGGTCGATAGCTATCTGTTACTTTTGTCCTTTGAAACTGTATAGTATAAAATAAAAGATCTTTGTATGTTCTTTTGTAACCGGTTCTTTTGTGTGTTCGGTGTATTTCCTTTTGGGGTACTCAGTCTCGATATTTTTACTTTGTTTTCACAGTTGGCACCTGAATAGGGACCTTCAAGATTGATGCCAGATTATCGAAGGTTGACACGCGCTATCGGACCGGGATCGGACGGTGAAAGGGGCCCCTTCTGAACGAGACGCGACACCTCGGCTGCGCTGCACGACCCGATCCCTGGACGATTAGCGTGTGGTCCGAGACGGCATCTTGACGAGGGTCCACTTATCGAGGCGGGCAGATTTGCCGAAATCACCAAACACGAGGTAAGATTAGTTAGGTACGATTCTTTACAATCCGATCGGACCTCTTTAGGATTGATCAGGTGAGTCGTGACCCGATTCTTAAGTATCCTGATGATTTGATTTTGGCGTATTGTATCTGCAGACACAATTATTGACCAGGTAATGCCAATATTTTGATATGCCTGGGAAATTATCTAGCTGCTTAAGGGCATTATTCTGCAGCGATAGGCAATCTTTGGAATTTAGCCATCCAGCACCACAGGAGGGGTTGCCGGCGTGTACTATGTAATGTAAGCATGGCATTTGAAGTATAGTGTTTAATGATATTTGGCGCAGACAAACCACACATGCCTCCGAACTTCAGTGGCCAATCAATGGTAGTTTTGAAATCCCTCGTATTGAGTATTTAGAGTCAATTCTATTAAAGAAAAAGGCTAAACCTGCAGCATTCGATGTTTTGCAGAATTGGAAAAAAGAAGCGTTACAGCAATTTAAGAGTAGGGAAAAACATGCGAGCCGTCATAAGACAAACGCCGAAAAAGCATTATTGTATGACCAAGATAAACATTCTGAGTCAGCTAGGAATATGGATAGGGCTTTCTCACTTGGTACTCAGAAAATCTATCCTTCTAAAGATGTCCAAGTTTCTGATGAATTTGTTGCAAATTATTAAATGAACGAAGGCCTGGCGCCACCGCGCCACCTCCGTATGTTCCTCTTCCGGCGGTTGTGCCTCTTCCTGCTGTTATTCCTGTTATTCCTGCTCTGCTTGTTGTTCCTGCTCCTGCTAATGTTCCTCTTCCTCCAGTTGTTGTTCTTCCACCTATTCCTCCACCTCTTCCTATTGCACCAGTAGCAGTACCTCCATTGAATTTGCCTGCTCCCCCTCTTCCAAGTGGTCTCGGACCGCTTATAGTCAATCAGGGTGCGGGGTCAAGGGTTGTCACTCGTAATACTGTATCTCCAGAAAAGAAACATGAATTGATTGCATGGGCTAAGCATTGCATAGAGAGAGATGATCATACTAACGTTTTTGCCACACTTTCTAATATGGATAATTTTCCTGAGAAAAATGTTTTCATTGAAGGTTTAGGGATTCATTTATGTGTAATGTGGGGCAAATTGAATAATACAGATCTCCCGCAAGGGTTAAGGGATCTAAATACTTTAGCGTTTTCAAGAGACACTGTGGAGAAAGTAAATGAGCATGTCGAGAGGTTATTTGAGTATAGAAAGGAGTTGGAAAGGTTACAGAATGAGGATGATGAGGGGGAAAGTATGTATGTACAGAAACGGTTCCTTCCTTGTCGAAAATTGATATCTGAGGAATCACGAATTTGTGCGAAAGAAGCGCTTAGAAGGATTTCAGATATGTCGATAACTCCAGTTGAGGTGTATGACACATACAGTCAGTATACGCCAGAAATGCAGAGGAAAGTGATACAGGTAATGATAAAGTACCTACAGGATGATTGTGTGAGAGAGAAAGATTAGTTGTCCCACAGATTTATTGAGTATATATAAGAGAGCTTTTTCACTTGACACTTCTTCAACTACTTTAGCGCTCGACTTGCCTCTGCTGCTTAGTAAGTGTTCGGAGTTGCCTACTTCTCAGTTGCCTATGAGAGAGGTTCCTCCGACATTTGTCCCGAAGGTTGAGATTGCGGGCGATCCTGAAACAAATGCAGTTGCTGTGACCATTCCTGCACATTATGTATCGCAGTTTGTTCACATCCCTTTCTCAAGACAGAAAGTGAATACTATTAGACAATCTATTCCTGACATTAGGAAAAATTCAACAGGATTCTATAAAGAAATAGAGTCTGTCCTGGAGTCCTCAGTATTCACCCTGGGTGATATTGATTTGTTATTTCCTGTACTCCTGCTCGTAGATTTGTGGAAACAAGTTAGGACTATAGACGATGTACCAGGGTTTGGAGATACATGGGCTAACATAACTAGACTCGATGGAGAAAGGCCAGCTGTTGAGAGACCGCCCCAGGTGATACTAACTTTGCCTAATAGAAGCATTGCAAAATTGAAGACTATAATTCCCAAAAAAGAGGATAATCTGGGACAAGTTTACAGCCTGTATCAAAGGGAAGTCTGAGGGTGCTACCGAGTTCTATAATCGGTTCGAACAGGTATTCTCGGATTTCCACGGACAAGACTTAGGCACAGAGTCTGGGAAAAGATTATTTGTGGACAAATTTGTGTGTGGATTGCTGCCTGACATCCAGTCACAAATTATGTCTTCTGAGAGCGCTTGGCAGGCAAAGTCCCAATCAAAAGTACTGCACATGACTCAGTACTACGAGAATCGTGTCAACAATGAAAAAGATAGAGTTGAGAAGCGAAAAGGTGATTTAAAGACTAAAGTATTATTACAACAAATTGTTAGAGGCCCCATGGGGGTAGTTCGCAGATCAGAGGTCAGTATGTTCCACAAGGGAATGTGCCCTTGGGTCCTGTGAACATTAGCCTGTGTGCCTATTGTCGACAAGAGGGACATTGGTGTGCACAATGCCCCGTCCTTCGACAGAGGTCGAATAACGCATTTGAAAATATGGGTAGATGATCCAGAGGTCGCCCGGGTGTAAGGGGCCCTGGTAGAGGTCCATTTACTCAGGATCCTCAGCAACCTTTTTTGCAGGATAATCAGACTCCAAGTGTAGATACTAGAAATATATTTGATCATCCTTCTGTTGCATATCTATCTGAAGAGCTTCCATTTGATAATATTTTGTTTCCTTAGGATTGCCCACAGCAGGGTTTGGAACCTACACCTATTCCCGTCAATGAGAAAGGTCCCTACGTTGAAATGGTAGTGGGAAATATCTGTTTTTGGTAGATACTAGAGCACAGAAGTGTTCCATTGATCATTCCCGGGTTCCAAACATTCCACTGTCAGGGAAAACCAATGTTTCTGTAGGGTTTTCTGGCACACCAGTTGTTTGTCCAGTTTCTTCGCTTGTACCTATTTCTTTGGGTCCCTTTACGGACCACTGTCCATTTTTGTTGACTTAGAATTGTGGAGAGAATTTGCTGGGGTTGAATCTATTGAAATAATTAAATGTGGTAATTGATTGTTCCTCTGATGGAGTGCGTTTGACGATTTCACCACAGCACCGTTCTGTCTCTCAATTCTTGACTAGACCTTTGCCGCCAGAATTCATTGATGTACCAGAATGCTTATGGGCAATTGACGACAATGATGTCAGTGTTCTACAGATTGAGCCTGTTAAGATAGTATTGAAACATGGAATTGAGCTGCCACGCATTCCACATTATAAGATTTCAGTTGAGGGCGAGCAAGCTTTGAAATGCATTGTTTCCGATTTTGTGCATCGCAGGGTGATTGAGGAAATTTCAGGTAGTTTGTGCAATAGTCCGATTTTACCCGTGTACAAGAAAGGCGATAATGCAATTCCATTCCTTTTCATAATTGATTTACGTGCCATTAACAAAGTCATTGCTCCGCAATTTCCAATTGTGCCTGATGTGACGACAATATTAACTATGATTCCAGCTACAGCTACTTACTTTAGTGTTGTGGATATGAAGAATGCTTTCTTTAGTATTCTAGGACAGTAGATACTTGTTTGCGTTCACCTTAGGGTGACGCTCGTTCACATTTACTTGTGCACCTCAAGGTTACACAGAGAGTCCTAGCATCTAGAGTAGGGCTTTGAAAGAACAGCTTGATACCCTTGAATTGCCCTCTACTTGTACATTGCTTCAGTCTGTTGATGACTTGCTTTTAGGTGGTGATTCTGAGAGCGCCTGTAAGGAGGGCACTGTGTTGTTGCTTATTCATCTAGCTAAACATGGTCACAAAGCTTTGCTTAAAAAGTTTCAATATTGTTGCCAGGAGGTCACCTATTTAGGCAATCTCCTGTCAAAGGAGGGATGAATATTGACACCTGAAAGAATAAAACACATTTCTGGCATGTCTGTCCCAAATACACAGAAGGAAATTAGAGCCTTGATAGGTATGGCTTCTTACTGTAGGTTGTGATTCCCAAACTTCTCACTATTGATTAAACCGATGTTGGCTTTGACAAAGAAGGGCATTTCTTTGCCACAGCCGTGGAACACGGAGCACCAGCAATCATTTGATTTGCTCAAGACTGCACTATGCTCTGCACCAGTTTTGGGCACACCAAACTATGAAAAGGCCTTTGTGTTGTTTGTGCATGAATGTGATGGATGTGCTTTGGATGTATTAACGCAGGAACATGGAGGGAAGAATAGGCCATGTGGTTACTTTTCTTCCGCCCTTGATCCTGTAGCATGTGCTTTGCCAAGATGTTTGTGAGCTGTTGCTGCTGCTGCTGCGTCTGTAAAACAGAGTGAGGGAATGGTCCTAGGCCATGATATAACCCTGATGGTGCCTCACTCTGTAGATATTCTACTGAACTGAACCCAAACACAACACCTCACTTCTGCACGGTTGACGAGATAGGAATTGATCTTGTTTGATCCTCACATCCAAATTAAGAGGTGTTGTGTTCTTAATCCGGCTGAACTCCTACCTTTCCCGCAAGGTACTGCTTGCGGCGACGAAGAGTCACATGACTGTCTGTATACTACCGAACAAGAGACATAGGGTAGAATTGATCTAAAAGACACTCCTTTGAACAATCCACAAGGGGAGCTGTTTTGTGATGGCTCCTGCTTCAAACGTATGGATGGTACATCCACAGCTGCTTATGCAATCACCACATTGAGCACGATCGTGGAAACCAAGAGAATCACGCATAACTCTGCGCAGGCCACAGAGATTATAGCATTGACCCGAGCTTGTCAACTTTCTGAAAGGCTTACAGTAAACATATATACTGATAGTCAGTATGCCTTTGGGGTGGTTCACAACTTTGGGAGACTTTGGTCAGATAGAGGGTTCTTAACTTCACATGGCACAAAGATACAACATGGCTCCCTAATAGTACAACTGCTCTCAGTGCTTGTGCTCCCTATTCAGTTAGCTGTCATAAAATGTGCAGCACATCGAAAGATTACAGATGATATAGGAAAAGGGAATGCTTTCGCTGATCAGATAGCTAGACAAATGATCTCTTTACGGAGATGTCTGTTTCAAGGGAGACTGTGAATGCCTATGCAATGGATGAGAGTGTTGGGTCTGTACGGGATATCCAAGCCGACGCCACATTAGAAGAATCCAAGAGGTGGGCTGAAGGCTTGGGGAAACTCGATGATGATGGGTGTTGGATGGACATAGTTGAGGGGAAATGGCTACTCCCTGACGCTTATGTAATGATGATGGTCATCATGGCCCATGGTCCTACGCATATATGTACCCAGAAAGTTACGAAAATGTTAGAAAAAGTTTGGGCAAATGACAAAATTTCGAAAACTGCCCTGCGCTATGTTCAGGACTGCATGATTTGCCTACAACACAATGTGGGAAAGGGGACATCAACTCCAAGGGGAGGGTTTGGGCCACCTTGTCTCCCCTTCGAAGTCATTCACTTCGATGTTATTGAAGCCGAACGGTGCAACAATATGAAGTATTTATTAGTTGTCATCTGTGATTTTAGTAAATGGGTCGAGGTTTTCCCTGTCAAAGATGCTACAGCCATGACTACTGCAAAAACCATGTTACAGGAGTATTTTCCTCGGTTCGGGCTACCAAGAGTCATCTGGTCGGACAATGTTCCACAATTTTGTCGCTGCTGTAATCCTGCAGATATGTGCGGCATTACAGATCAACAAACGGTTCCATTCGGCCAGACACGCTCAGAGCGCCGGACTAGTAGAAAGACACAATGGTATCATCAAGAACAAGTTCGCTAAAACGTGTGCCGGCACCAAACTAAAATGGCCAGACGCCTTACAGATTGTGTATTTGCCATGCGTACAACCCCTCAAACTAAGACGGGGATCTCTCCATTTGAGGTGGTAATGAGGAGACCTGCCAATATCTGGAATCTTCCTAAATGTAGATCCTTGAAAAATGTTGAAAATGTACTTTTTCAGATTATTGCAGCCAGTTGACTAAAAACCTGTATTTGATTTATCACCAGGTGCGAGAGGCTTTACCTGTGTGATACGAGGGCCTGGGCCACAGCATACGGCCTGGGGACTGGGTGCTCATCAAGGCATTTGAGCGCTCTTCCTGCCTTTCACCTCGTTGGCGGGGCCCATTCCAGGTCCTGTTGGTCACGCAAACGACGGTGCGTGTCTCTGGCCGAAAAAACTGGATCCACGCATCACTTGTCAAGAGACTTCCTCAAGAGACTTCGGGAAGTGACGACACATTGTTTCCGGATCAATCAGTACTGGGAAAAGTAAGGTATGATCTGCATCCAAGAAAATAGACTTACAGCGTGGTTTTGCTGTGCATCTGATAGGCTTACGGCACGGTTCGGCTGTGCATTTGAAGAAGGCATCGAGGGCTTGTTTTTGCCCAAATTTGAGAAAAGGGGATTCTGTTGGCTAGGGCTGTGGAAGGTCTAAGAAGTCGTGCAGCCGGGAGGTCGCCAGCTAATAACATTGGGGCTTGTCGTTTGAAGACTACAATGCCTGCCACCGCTACCGCTCGTATGGGACTTGTAAATGATTGCGTGACCAGCCCGGATAATGGACAAAGCACTTGGGCCCCGAAAACATATTGCTGTGTTTTTATAATAATATTTGGTTTTATAATAGTCACTGTTTTAGGCCTATGGTACCTTGAGGAAATTCATCCTTTAGAGTCCATGTTATCGACTGAAAATATACCCACTGTGCCTACTCCCTTCGTACATTTGCATACTCTGTCCCCTAGGGACTCCCAGCATAGACAAAGGTACCATAACAATACTCTGTTTCTTATCCTGAATGCTACGCATGCCATTTTTAATAGGTCCAACTATTGGATCTGTTCACATTTACCGCAACATGGGGATAAGGGGTTAGGTTGGGATATTCATCCTTTACCTTTGACAACTGCTTGTTATGCTTCTCTTAGAACACTGTTCTTTGGCCGATGGAACAATAGCATCTTGGGGAACTTTGATGGTACTAATTTGAATAATTTTGAGAAACGTGTTCTGACTCCCCTGGGATGCTCCCTTTTCGCAAAAAGGAGTAAGCTCAACGTTGCTTCTATTAGGCCTTCTCATAGACTGTCCCGTCCCTTTCAATCTTTGATTTCCTTCAAGATGGCTCCAATAGGCAATAAGGATGCCATGCCTCCTTCTTATACTTTTAATCATAGCCCCAATTCAGTTTCTTTCTGCATACAGGGGAATGGTACTCAGTCAATGGGAGATTTTAAAGGTTGTGCCAACGTTGCAAATTTGACTGGGGAAGACAGACCTTTGTATGTAGGCGAACCTGTCTACTTTGTTTGCAGTAATGTAGCATTTCCATGGTTGCTCTGGGATTGGCAGGGAACTTGTTATTTAGGGATCCTGTTCCCTGGGATGTTCATAGCTAGTACTGTAGAGGTTTCAAAGGCTCGTCCAGAGCGGGACGAGAATGGTGACACTCCAGCACAGGTCTTGGGAGATGTAGCAAAATCATTTGTGCCATTTTGGTGGCAGATAGCGAATTCCGAAGATATCAAAAGACTAGCAAGATTACTGGAGAAAACCATCAACCGGACCACGGACATACTCTATAATATGACATTAGAACAGAAGGCAATAAGATTAGTAGCGCTTCAGAACCGGATGGCATTAGATGTCATTCTGGCTGAAGGTGGTGGAGTGTGTAAATGAGTGGGGTCCGCTTGCTGTGTTTTTGAGCCAGATTCCTCCCCAACTATCTTCAAAGCAATACAGAATCTGCTTGTCCTTAGTTCAGAAGTGCATGTTCCTGAGGGAAACTGGGATCTTAGAGCTTGGTTCTGGGACTTTTTGCGATCTTGGGGTTGGAAGGTACTTTCGGTCTTACTGATCATTTTGGGAATTCTGTTGTTCCTTTGTTGTTGTATCCAGTGTTTACCTAGTATATGTTCGATGCTAGGGGGATGTTGCGCACAAGCGATAGGTACAATAGGGCATAAAGTGTATGCCCCAGATAAAACCTCCAAGGAATACGTGTTAAAAGACATTTTAGCAAATGATCTGATGGCAATAGATATTTCTGACAGCGATTCAGGGTGCATGGACGATGATGCTTGGAATTGTTTGCAAGGAGATCAGAAGTAGTTTAGCACTTGGCATAGTCCAAAAGGAGGGTTTGTCAAACGGGAAATTATATCATGCCTCCTACTGCAATGAAAATATCTATATTGGCCTACGCCTAGCTGCTTGTAAGCCACTTGCGAAGAAATCCGTGTTGCAAGGTCCTGACCTTAGAATCAATATAAGCCGCCATTTTAGGTCAATCCGCCATTTTAGGTTCTCTCTGTAAAGTCACCCTGTGAGTTAAAATGGTGGACAATGTCATTCCGAAATACAAAACGGTCGTCTTGACCTCTGTGTGCAACTAATATGTAACCTGCCTGCAGGCCACTTGTTGGGGTCGTGAACTGAGACCTTGTCCTTCGGTGACCTGTGTGTAAAGGATTACTCATGCCAATGAAACTAATCCGCAAGCACATGTTAAGAACAATGTATTCAAATGCCGAACTGAGAACACTTGTTTTACTACATTGTGTTAATGTTTGAGAAGACTTTTATGAGAAATCCTAAAATACACTGTTACCGTGTAGACTTGTTGGCTAAATGTATTAAAGGCAAACCCTATGCATATAGATGTCTGTACTCGGCATGAACCCTAGATCAGTAATGTATTAGAGGAATATTAACCTGCAGTAATGTTGGACATCATGTTCGCAAACATATATAAAGCGGGACTATTCTAATGTACAGCCCCACTCACTGAGCACACTGAACCACGCTGGAGTTCGTTGTGTTGTACTGAGGGTCGATAGCTCTCTGTTACTTTTGTCCTTTGAAACTGTTCAGTATAAAATAAAAGATCTTTGTATATTCCTTTGTAACCCGTGTTCGGTGTATTTCCTTTTGGGGTACTCAGCCTCGATATTTTTACTTTGTTTTCACAGGGTACATGTATGGAACTTATATCCAGAGTAAAATAACCCTACTATTTGGATACACAGCTTACTTATGAAGCACTATTATTTCTATGTGGTTGGAGCCCCTCTTTGTTATCTACTTAGTTCCAGCTCTACTTCCTGCCACAGAAATAGGGCTATCCCTTCAGTTACCAAATGTCATTGGGGCTATAGGTTGTATTATGTGTGTAGATTTCTGTGTTATATCATAAGACAACATGCTATGGGTATGAGGGTCTCTCCCCCTTGGCCTACATGTGATCTGTTCACCACAAAAATGGCAAAGAGGGTGGGACAAGACCATTGTCCCACCATTCGTTTTGCAAGTGATGGTTTCCACTGCCTAAATGAGGCCGCGTGTCAGGTTTAAAGGAAAGGAAACCTAGGATAAAAGACCTAGAAAGCCCAACAGAAAGGTGATGATCTTGCCAAAATGTTTACCGGACCACGCATTCAAGGGAAGGAGTCTAAGGTTTTGTGCATGAACAGGAGCAAAAAAAGCCCACCTGACAGACACCACCACTTTCATAAATACCAACGTCCCAGACCAGGGACTTCAAAATAGCTGGGGCAAAGTTAGGAATGGTGACGCTCTGATCCATGTCCAGACTCTCAGCAATCGTGAAGATGCCTGTCTCAGTAACACCATAAACACTGGCTGAAGGAGGCACATTAATGAGTAGCTTTGCAGAAACAGGAGCAGATTTCTCTTGGGTTCGCATATCCACAGATACTCGATGGGTTTGCCACAATGTACCTCATCCACAGGTTCCCTATTAACTAACGGACAGTCCTGCAAGCTTTCTCCTACCTTCTGCATTCCACTTTCTATGATAACATTCCACATACTGGAAAATGCTACAATTGTCTTTCGTGGGGCAAAGCTCGACCACTCAGTCCTGGATCAGCATTGACCTCACCGGTTCCTAGGCATCCTACTGCCAGGTAGTGCCCACATTTGGAAAAGGGCAGCATAGAGCAAGAAATACAGCTACCCCTAGTGCAAGTCTGTCATGAACTGCTTAGATCACTGGTATGTGGTGTTAGGCTCTCCTCTGCTCACTTATTTGTGGTATAACATCTGTTCACTGCTTTAGGGTGTAATTTTATCCTCAGTTCACTGCTTGTGGTGTTAGGCCCACCTCTGCTCTCTGCTTTGTGATATAACCTCAGTTCTCTACTGTGGTTTTAGGCCCACCTCTGCTCACTGCTTTGTGGTATAACCTTGGTTCACTTCATTGTGGTATAACCTTGGTTCACTGCTTGTGGTGTTAGGCCCACCTCTGCTGAATGCTTTGTGGTATAACCTTGGTTCACTTTTTTGTGGTATAACCTCAGTTCACTGCTTGTGGTGTTAGGTCCACATCTCCTCACTGCTTTGTGGTATAACCTCTGTTCACTGTTTTTGTTGTTAGGCTCTCCTCTGCTCAATGCGTTGTAGAATGACCTCAGTTCAATTCTTCGTGGTATAACCTCAGTTCACTGCTTGTGGTGTTAGGCCCACCTCTGTTCACTGCTTTGTAGTATAACCTCAGTGTGCCGCTATGTGGTGTTTGGCTAACGTCAACTCAATATTTGATCGTATAACCTCAGTTCACTGCTTGTGGTGTTAGGCCCACCTCTTCCCACCTCTTCATTTTATAATAATATAATATATGCAACTGGGCCACTCACCGGTTCTCGGTCCTTGGCCCAGCCACTCTCCCCTGCACTGCCTCCATGGCAACCCCTGCACTACGGACTGTGTCTGTATCCCTACAGCTCTCCTTCCCAGCACTTGTCTGCACTTACTTCGCACTTGCCACCAGCTGGCCCTTGTTATTTATCCTGTTTGCTGTATGCTATTAACCCTGTACTGCACTTTCCCCTCTCCCTTTCCTCCTTGCACTTTTCCCTTTCCCTCTACCCTTTGCACTTGCGCGATCTGAATGACACCAGGCCTAGTAGGATCGTTGTCTGTCTCCCCTTGTCCCCCCCTGGCCTCATCGCGCCTTGAAACACTTGTGTATAGGGGCGTGAAAAATGCCATATCATATCATATCATATCATATCATATCATAACCTCGGTTCACTGCTTGTGGTGTTAGGTCAACCTCTGCTTATTGCTTTGTAGTATATCCTCAGTACACTGCTTGTGGTGGTAGGCCCACCACTGGTCACTGCTTTGTGGTATAACCTCAGTGCACTGCTTTTTCATGTTAGGCTCTCCTCTGCCCACTGATCTGTGGTGTAAGGTTGACAACTGATCACTGCATTGTGGTATATACTCAATTCACTGCTATGTGGGGTTAGGACCACCACTGGTAACTGTGTTTTGGTAAAACCTCAGCTCACTGATTGTGGTGTTAGGCTCTCCTCTGTTCACTGATTTGTGGTGTAAGGATAACCACTGCTCACTGCTTTTATGGTGTTAGTCCAACCGCTTCTCACTGTTTTGTGGTATAACCTCAGCTTACTGCATGTGGTGTTAGGCTCTGTTCCTCTCACTGCATTGCGGTATAACCTCAGTTCACTGCTATGTGGTGTTAGGCTGTCCTCTGCTCTCTGCTTGGTGATATAACCTCAGTTCACCGCTTGTGGTGTTAAGCCCACCTCTGCTCACTGCTTTGTGGTATAACCACAGTTCAGTGCTGTGTGGTGTTAGGCTCTCTAGGCTCACTGCTTTCTGGTATGAGCTCAGTTCACTGCTTGTGAAGTTAGGCCACCTGTGCTCACTGCTTTGTGGTTTAACCTCTGTTCACTGCTTGTGGTGTTAGGCCTACCTATGCTCACTGCTTTGTGGTATAACCTCAGTTCACTGCTTGTGGTGCTCGGCCCACCTGTGCTCATTGCTGTGTGGTGCAACCTCAGTTCACTGCTATGTGGTGTTATGCTCTCCACTGCTCACCGCTTTGTGGTATGACCTCAGTTCACTGCCTGTGTGGTATAACCTCAGTTCACTGCTTGTGGTGTTAGGCCCCTCTTTGCTCACTGCTTTGTTGTATGACCTCAGTTCACTGCTTGCGGTGTTAGGCCCACCTCTGCTCACTGCTTTGTGGTATAACCACAGTTCAGTTCTGTGTGGTGTTAGGCTCTCTAGGCTCACTGCTTTCTGGTATGAGCTCAGTTCACTGCTTGTGAAGTTAGGCCACCTGTGCTCGCTGCTTTGTGGTTTAACCTCTGTTCTCTGCTTGTGGTGTTAGGCCTACCTATGCTCACTGCTTTGTGGTATAACCTCAGTTCACTGCTTGTGGTGCTCGGCCCACCTGTGCTCACTGCTGTGTGGTCCAACCTCAGTTCACTGCTATGTGGTGTTATGCTCTCCACTGCTCACCGCTTTGTGGTATGACCTCAGTTCACTGCCTGTGTGGTATAACCTCAGTTCACTGCTTGTGGTGTTAGGCCCCTCTTTGCTCACTGCTTTATGGTATGACCTCAGTTCACTGCTTGCGGTGTTAGGCCCATCTCTGCTCACTGCTTTGTGTTATAACCTCAGTTCACTGCTTGTGGTGTTAGGCACACCTCTGCTCACTGATGGGTGGCCGGGGTCAGCGGTCAGCGGGTTGCTGAAGAACCTCCAGGGTGACAATGGTGCTCACGTGAGAATAAAAAGCCACAGGGCCTCACTTCCGGCAAAAGCAGCTGTGGCCATGGGAGGTGAACACAGCATGTGCAAACGCAGTGCTGGGCAATCGAGTGCTATTGTACGCTACGTGACGGTGCCTGGAATAAAAACGTTTGTTGGAGTGGAGAGAACGTGGTGCACTAGTTTTGTGTCTAAAATGCTGCCCAGTCTTCTAGCCGAGGGCATGGAGCGAAAACACAATGTGCTCCTAACGGTGACTTACCGCAGTTATCTCGCAGGTGCTTTGCTGGACGGGGACCTCTGAACGCCGTGGTTGCTGTGTGGACAGGCGGAGTGGCTGTGACTAAAAGGCTATCCTCGGGCTGGCAAACAACCAATCGGGAAGCGCTGTGACACTGAGGCTGGACGCGGGAGCCAATCGCGTGGAGATAGGCGTGATGTCCAATGGAGTGGAAAAAAGCATGGCCACACAGGAAGATGGGCAATGTAGTCCATATGGGCCATATCATGTTAGCGCAGCGCTGTGTGCTCCAAGCTGTGGGGTGGGTCAACATGTACCCGTCCGGTTTGGGCAGCATACTGGAGTCATCAAGAAGTCTCCCATGGGGTCAAGGGGATGTGGCGCCCCTCTCGTGTTGTTATTTACAATTTTTATCAAAAACAAACTGAGACAGAATCCACCCGGTCTAAACAGCTCTAGTGCACTCAATGGTGGGACCTGCTGGCAGTAAGTGGTGTTTGTCAGATCCTGTCTGGCCCTGGTCCCTCGCTGTGTGGATGCAGACATGCTGTGTTCTTAGTGCTAGTGCATGTGCATGACGTGTTTATAGATGGTGGTTTAAACTACGGGGCACCTCGTGTGGGTGGGTGTCTGCGTGGTGACATGCTGGAGGTATTTGTGTCTCGGAAATGTTTCCATTCGACGGTTATGTTTAAGCCGTTCCGTACTGAGTCCAATTTGTGAACCCATTTTTGCTCAAGTCTTGTGAGGACCCCGCCAGGTGCCCTATAGTATATACCTATGTCTAACTAAAGACATGAAGTTGTTAACTTGACCTGTTTTTGTAACCGGTCTAGGGAAACCAAAGCGGCATTTGGTGTAGTATTTCCCTTTGTTTTTCTTTTTGCGACGACAATATTTGCCACATTTGTGCCTTTGAAATTGTAAAATTTGTATATGAAGATCACTATTTGTTGCTTCTGATGGAATTTCACAAGTGACATATTTTTCAATAAACTGTAACACAGTGGCGTCATTGTCTTGACCAAAATTAGGAGCATCTTTAATCCATAAAAGCATGTGGATATGTGGTGCTCCTCTGGCTTGGTATTCTTTTCTCCAAAAGAAGTGTTGCACTTCTCCGAGCGGAGGAACAGTTTTATTACAAATAAAGTGTAGCATAGCAATGAAGCGATGATGAAAATATCTTGAAACATTAACAGGATCTAGAGAACAAAGTTCTCCAGGTGTTAGTATATCTATGTTTGTTTTGTTTTTGTTTGATATGCGTAGGAAATCATGTAAATCTTCCCATGCATATTCTGCACAACTTAATGTAACAAACCAAGTGCGTGGGCCAAGGTTTCTTATCATACAACGTACATCTCCATGACGTTGAAACCAGTACTCTTTAGTACCACGCATGTTTGCTAATTGATTTGTAATATTTGATTGTAAAACCTCATCTTTTTGTTGCACTTTTTGTAATAATTGTGTAGCTGACATATTTTGAAAGAGGGCTCCTGATTTTAATGTGTGTGCAACTCCGTAACATAAAGTTGCTAGTTCACTTTCAAAGAGTAGGTGGAATATGTATTCCACATTTTGTCTAAATCTGGGATCTTCAGAATACATCCATAATGAGCAGTATTCTGATGCTGTTATTTGAATAGGTCTATCATCATACCTTCCTCCTTTGCCAGTAAGAAAGAGTAAAGGAAAAGCATGTGCTTCTATACTTTTTTCCCATATGCTGATTGGTGATCCTTTTGTTTGTCGCATTTGGTACGTTTCTAGTGCATCTTCTACGGTGTCATTAGAGTACAATGGATGAATTGTATAATGGTCTAAAGTATTGGATACTGTAGCAGGATCTAGGAGCTCAAATTGACCAGCTTCTTGTGACTCTTGAATTATTTCAGTGGTATCCTTCAAGTTTTCTTCAATATTAATTTCTTTGCAAGGCTTGTCTAACTTTATGTAAATCTACCAGCTATTGCCATTTTTTATTGTCTTTTGTAGGTACACCATTTACTAAGATAATTAAAGATTGCTCCATTGGACGTTGCACTCCTAGAGTGTGCACATTTTGTTTTAGATCTAATGGTAAATACACTACTTTTTCATGAATACCTTTCACTAATTCAGAGGGAGGTAATTTTGCTGTTTTTGTTTGAAGGCGTATTATTGCTTGAAAGGGGTGCACTGTTTGAATTATGATGCTCTCATATAAATTGAGTTGTTGTAGGGGTTTTGGTAGTGGAAATAATTCCAAATTATTTGTGATAGCACGTGAAGGAGTTTCGTTGTTGTCAAGTTTTGTAGTGCAGTAACTGCAAAGTATTAAGGGGTCAGTTATTTTGTATTTGTTTTCTACTATAAGGTAGAGAGCTAATTCAAACCATTTAGAATCTTCATTGTCTTCTATTTTGTATCTTTGGTCTACAGTTTTTGTGTTACTTTTATCAAAAGTTCTGCGGCAACATACACACACATGGTTTGGTACTTCAGCAGATGTACCTTTACATTTCAGTATTTCTT
Source organism: Ambystoma mexicanum (assembly GCF_040938575.1). Lineage (NCBI taxonomy): Eukaryota > Metazoa > Chordata > Amphibia > Caudata > Ambystomatidae > Ambystoma > Ambystoma mexicanum. Next base: position 1,514,143,932 of record NC_090922.1, read on the forward strand.
TTTTGTATGTGTGTAGTAGAAGGTTGCCATGCATAGAATTGTTGCTAATTTGTTTTAAAGCTATTTCATTCTGTAAGTTGCTTTCACTTCCAAAATATTTTTTCTGGATATAGTCGATTTCTTCAAGTAGGTCTTTTGCTGTACCATGTAGAAGAATGTTATTTAAATTGGCTAGTGTTAAAGCAGGACTTTAAGCATAGTACAGTGTATAAACTAGATTTCTTATAATTGAATGATGTGTTGATATAATTTTGATATAATGGAAGGTGTTTTTGCAAGTAGGTCCTGAAATGCAGGCCAATGAATGTCCTTGTAGTCCTGTGCACTTGCGCACTCGACAGGTATCCATATTTTGCAGTAGTTTATAATTTTGATTTTGTCTTTGCCTTTCACATATTGATTGAGTAATTGGCGTAAAGACTTGAAAGATTTTTTGGGAATGTTACACATTGACGTGCATGGCCATTTGTATACTAGATGTTGTTATTCAGTTGAATGGAGCGGTAATTCTAGGTTTTCTGGGGATATTTTTGTAAGCAGTATTTCTTGTTCCATTATGGTATTATTAACTTTTTCATAACCTCGTCCACTGCTATGTATGGCAATTGTATTTGTTTGCTTTTGTTTGTATGCTTCTTCATTAAAATATGGTTCTGTGCTTGTAGTGTGACTCCACTCACCTCCACAGATATTTAAGAAGTTATTTCTGTTGACATTTCGTTTATTGAGAAATCTTTTTTGTAATTTAGTCATTAGTTTTGTTAGAGGTTTCATTTTGTTTAACACTAAAATAAATAACTTTCTTTTAAGAAGGATTGTACTGTCTATCAAAGCTTCTAAATGAATTTCCTACGATAGGTTTTAAGGGTTATGCCTGATGTCTCTCCTGTTTTTATAAGATTTTGAAGGACTCTGTGACGGATCATTGTTGCTAAAATACTTTTTTTGATATGCTTACTTGGCACTATATCAAGATTTATAGGAGCAGTTTTATCTGTAGTGGTAGCTGAATTTTTGTTAATTGTTTTCTGGTTCGTTTTACATTTTGATAGAGGAGGCAAAGTTTCTGTACTTGAAGCTTGTTTTGTTTTGCTAAATGACTGTATTAGCTGTTTTGTTTGAGCTTTTTTTACAAATTCTGCTAGAGATGGATGCTTATTTTGGACACTTCTATTTTCATTTGCTCTGCTTCTGCGTTGCTTTCTACGGACTTGATTTTTGGTAGGTATTCTTTAGGGTCTGTTGAAAAAACTGAAGAAGGTATGGGTTGGGGTGTTCTGCAATGTATGTGTGCTGTGTGCATGAGTGTCTGAGTATGATGATAAAGATGTATGTGATGGTGTGTGATTGTGCATTGGACAACTGCAACTAGTTGGGATGGGTATTCTTGAATTTATGTGCTACTAAACTGGGGTTCGGATGACAGTAGAAAGTAAGCTAGTGGTGTGGAGAAGTACAAATAGTAAATCGAATGTATACAATTAAAACATTTGCTTGTTCTATAATATCAAAATTCTATGGGCTGAATTGGATCATTTGTGCGCCGGAAAATAGGAATTTGTGCGCCATTCTGCCTGTAAATCTCTGTTTAAGGAATGGGGATTTGTGGACAGAATGGTGCACAATCTCTATTTTTAGGCGCAGTAATAGCATGAATTAACCTTACAGTGTGTTTGAGTAATAGTACAAATATTATGGTGGTATTTAACATACTTTTTTCTGGAATGAGCAGGTTTCTTCTTAGTTGTTATTTGTACTTCAAATTTGGCTGCTTCTTTTCAGGAGAGTGGTCTTCACTGCAATTGTAAAGGACACAAATTAGTAATTTTGTTTGATATTTGAACATACTGTTTGCATGCAAATTTGTTTGAGTATGTTAACACTTTATGTTGTATTTTAAATGTGTTAGTTCACCATGCTTTGCAAATGTGTGTGTAAAAAGAAATTAAATAGCAGATAGGTTTGGAAGTGACAGTTGATTTTAGGAGATTGAAAAAATGACAGTAAATTCATTTTATAGGTTGTACAAGCTAAAAGTCAGTCACTCTGTTTATATGAATCTATAAGAATTGTACATGTACTATACAGAAATATGCATACCTGTAATTTGTGTTCATGCATATGGATATGCATGCAGCTGCAAGTAGAAATCTTGGAGACTTGTACAGTATTTCTTGTAGAAGGTGCTTTCCAATGATATGAGACTTGTACTCAGAGAGATTAACAGTACATTTGAAGTGCTGATCTATGATGATGCAGTTAGGTGTAGAGGTCTTGGATGTGATTGGTGGAAGGTCGTGTGATTGCTTAGCTATATCCAATGAGGGAATGGCAGAGAGAGTGTAGTGGAAATGGTAGAAGGACTGTCCATGTTACGATATGTCCGCGGACATGGTGGTAGTCAGCGGACATGGCGTGTTACATGCAGGGATTTTGGGGTGGGGAGGCATGCAAATGAGAAAGAGCAGAGCAAGGGATTGGTCAGTGAAGTTTAGTGGGTGTGTTGTGCCACGAGAGAGTTTCTCAGATACTCTTTTTGCTGAGAGAAGAAAAGATAGCTATGGCTGTGTGTTTCAGAAAACAGATTGTTTGGATTTTAGGAGACTCGTGGATACATTGGTTGAAGGTGCAGGCAGAAAGCTGTGGAGTAGCTGTAGATCTTGGATTCCCACATGTGGAAGTGCACTGGCATGGAGTACGTGGAATGAAGTGGTTGGACTTGCTACCTCTCTGTGATACTTTGGAGACAGAGCAACATCCAAACATAATTGTAATTCATTGTGGAGGGAACAGTTTAGGACATGTGTCTGGAATTTCTTTGCAATTTGCAATGAAAGAAGGACTTGGGAAGGTCATGGACATGTTTCCAAATTCTCAAGTAATTTTTTCACGGATTGCGCAGAGACATATGTGGCTTTATTCTTCTTCATTTGGTCCACAAATGGAGAAAGCAAGGCGCAATGTCAATAAGGCTGTTTGTGCCTTTCTAAGAGATTTTGTCATGTCCTCTTTTCACAATGTTTTGTAGCACATACATTTTTCACCGAGATAGAGTCCATCTTACTTATGCTGGCAACCAGATTTTTCTGAGAAATGTACAAAATGCATTGCAACCTTTTTTGGAATTACAGCATCCAATTTGTGGTAGATGTTGAGCATTTCAAGATTTTCAAACAAAAACAAACACCACCAAAAGGCTCTTTTCAGAGCTACCACTTCCTCCCAGAAAAAAACTGCAATGGTTATGATAGGGCAGCACCACAAAATTTTAGATGTTCGTGGACTGTCCGCAGACTTTTAAAAAATACACAGGGCCCTGCTTCATTTATTTTCACTTCTATTTTTAAACTGTGAAAGGCGGCTCTGAAAAGAGACTTCTTTTTTATTTGTGTTGTTTTATATATTTTTTTGTTTTTTATACACGACACACTAGGAGAGGAGGGAAAAGGAGGGTAAAGGGGGACACCAACCACAGGGAGAAGAAAGGGTGGGTGGAGAGAGGAAGATGTAGAGTGGGTCTTACTTGGGTAGTGAGCAGATCTTCTCGTGCTCTGAGACCAGAGCCTCAAAAGCACTTCAAAGTCTCTCCCCCCTGCAGAGAACTGCGTCGCATTACATACACACAACTGTGACCCTCGAAAGGTAAGGGTCATCAGTATTGCGTATGGTCTGTGAGGCAGTTTGAGGAATACGCTGACCCACAGGAGTGTTCCTTGTGGTGACAGGATCGGAAACGAAGGATGTAGTAGAGGAAGTCAACCTACTACGCTCTCTGCAAGGTACAACCAAATGAATGGTGAATGGCCCAAGTGTGGAATGACTTTAGGTGTCGCTTCATGGTAGTTGTCCCAAAGCTGTATGAACCAGGCCTCCCGCGACTGAGTACCATTTGCACTCGTTGCAGGTGACTCGGTTTGCACGCACCTTAGGAACATTACTATGAATGGTAAATAACCGCCAGACCCAAGACTCACACTGAGTGCCGGTAGTAGGGACTTCCTCTACCTCATTCTCGTCATCCTCTTCATCCTCCTTCTGCATCCTCACTCCTGTTCCTCTCTTCAGGCCCTTGGGGAGGTGGTGGTCGTGGAGGGGTGGGAGTGGTGCTGAGGCAGATGTAGCACCAGGTGGCAGTACTGCAGCCATGGATGCCATCAGGTTTCAGATGAAAATCTTGAAAGTTGGCAGCAAAATGCACTGTGTTCTGTAAAATAGCCAGAAACACAATGAGAATGAGCTCTAGGGTGTGGCCTCTTATAGGGGTGTTTGTGCGCGGTTCGCGGACATGCGTTCTGTCCGCGGACAGATCGAACACCAAAAAAAAGTTCAAAAAGTCCCAAAAAGTATGTAGAAACTCAGGATTACTATGTGGGACTTGTGCTATGGTGAGTTATTATTGAAAAAATGTGTGGATTGCTTGAAAAGGTAGTTTTAAATTGTTCGCGGACACGAACAGTGTTCTCAGTCAGAACACATGCTCAGCGTGTGTGCGGTCATATGATAGCTTCGCGAACATGTCCGCAAAGGGAGCGTGTGTCCGCAGGGCATCAAATGCACTGAAACTGTTTTGCGCATGCGCGTTGGTGTTCTACGGACACTGTTCGGGTCCTGAAACTAATGAAAGGTGCATCACAAGTGAAACGAACAATTACAAACAGGTGTTTGTTCTTAGAACAGTTTCAACTCACTTGCGAACAATACGGACAGGCATAGAATCCTCAGGACACCCCCATTTTGTTTATTTGCGAACAACCCGGGACACATGATGTGATCTTAGAACAGTTTGAATATGCTTACGAACAGCACAAACAGGTCTAACGTCCTCAGGACACCCCCATTTTGTTTATTTACAAACATTTCAGGATACTGCCTGTGTTCTTAGAACAGTTTCAACTCACCTGCGAAGAATACGGACAGGTCTAGCATCCTCAGGACACCCCCATTTTGTTTATTTATGAACATTTCAGGACACAGCGTTTGTTCTTAGAACAGTTTCAACTCACCTGCGAAGAATACGGACAGGTCTAGTGTCCTCAGGACACCCCCATTTTGTTTATTTACGAATATTTCAGGACACCGTGTGTGTTCTTAGGACAGTTTCAGCTTACCTCCGAATAATACGGACAAGTATACCGTCCTTTGGACACCCCTATTTTTTTATTTACAAACATTTCAGGATACTGCCTGTGTTCTTAGAACAGTTTCAACCCGCCTACGATCAATATGGACAGGTCTAACGTCCTCAGGACACCCTCATTTTGTTTATTTATGAACATTTCAGGACACCACATGTGGTAGTTTGATTGCAGACATCCCGAACACTGGGTGTGTTCTTAGAACAGTTTCAAACTGCACGCGAACAGTACGGACAGATAGTGTCCTTAGGACGCCCCCATTTTCGTTTCTTTATGGACATTCCAGACACCCGTGCTGTCCGTGGACATCTGAACTGCTTTTTAAAAAAAGACAAAAAATGAATTAGGACACAATATAATAATTTTACATTATTTTATATGGATGTTAAATTTATGACAGAGAAGGTGAGGCATAAACTGAAACAAAAACAGGAAAATTGGGGGTTTCAATAGGATTTATATGAGGTGAAGAAGGGATGGAAGTCTCATCAAAACGTTTTGGTTCATGGAGAGGGTTTGGGGGTAATTGACGGGGATATGGTGAGGGTGACAGGTACATGTGGGACAATGGTATCTAGTTTTTTGTTTCAAGTGATCCTCCACAAAGTTTTTTAAATTGTTGAAATTTGCCACGAGTAGGTCAATTCTTTCTTCCATGTGCTGGAGAGTCTTATCCAATACTTCTTTTTCTTTACTATTTTCAATTTTTGTATGGTCTCTAAAAAAAAAATGTATATGTTAAATGTATATAAAATAATATTTATTAATTGGTTTATATAGTGAAGTGTCCACCATTAGGTTCACTATCTTCAGATATTTCTTCACGTGGGAAATGCTCCTCTAGCCACTTCAGAGTACTAGACATTTCAGTGAGAAAAAAAACATCACTTTTTTTGTATATAATACAGAAAGTTTACAAATATATGAGTAAAATAAAGTACGCCTGTAAAACTCCCTGCGCACTCCTACGAATACACGTACCCCGCTGCGCGTGAAGATTCACACGCGATTCGCCCTGTGCAAGCAGTGTATGTGAATTTTGGGGGTGCGCAGGAAGTTTCACATGCGATTGGCCCTGTGCAAGCGGGGTACGTGTATTACTGGGGTGCGTGCAAAGTTACACACGCGATTGGCCCTTTGCGAGTGGGGTACGTGTATTACGGGGGTTTGCTTGAAGTTTCACGCGCTATTGGGCCTGTGCGAGTGGGGTACGGGTATTTCGGGGGTGCGTGGGAAGTTTCACACATGATTGGGCCTGTGCGAGCGGGGTATGTGTATTACTGGGGTGCGCGGGAAGTTTCACATGCGATTGGCCCTGTGTGAGCGGGATACGTGTATTACTGGGGTGCGCGCAAAGTTTCACATGCGATTGGCCCTGTGCGAGCGGAGTACATGTATTACGGGGGTTCGCTTGAAGTTTCACACGCGATTGGGCTTGTGCGAGTGGGTTTCGTGTATTTCGGGGGTGCGTGGGAAGTTTCACACGCGATCGGACCTGTGCAGTGGGGTACGTGTATTTCTGGGGTGCGCAGGAAGTTTCACACCTGATCGGCCCTGTGCGAGCGGGGTACATGTATTACTGGGGTGCACGGAAAGGTTCACACGCGATCGTCCCTGTGCGAGCAGGGTACGTCTATTTCCGGGGTACGCGGGAAGTATCAGACGCGATTTCACTTTCAGAGCGGGTACGTGTATCCAGTGGGATGCGCGGGGAGTCCCACACGTGAATTGGCAGTGTGGGTCCTCCCAGGTGTGCCCTCTACCCCCTCCACGGCCCTTGCAGGCAACCCACAACACAATGGACTACCCGGCACCCCTGGTCATGTCCCGCACGCAGCCCATCCACCATGGACATGCCCCCCAGCCAGCCCACATGTAACCTTCCACTAGTGATCACCAACCCATGTCCCCCAGCACCCCCACCCCCCAGCAGTGATGGGTACCTACCAGCAGGCCCCGACTCATGTCCCCCAGCACCCCCACCCTCCAGCAGTGATGGGCACCTGCCAGCAGGCTCCGACTCATGTCCCCCAGCACCCCACCCCCCAGCAGTGATGGGCAACTGCCAACAGGCCCCAAATCATGTCCCCAGCACCCCCACCCCCCAGCAGTGATGGGCACCTGCCAGCAGGCCCCGACTCATGTCCCCCAGCACCCCCACCCCCCAGCAGTGATGGGCACCTGCCAGCAGGCCCTGACTCATGTCCCCCAGCATCCCCACCCCCCAGCAGTGAGCCTCAGGCCCCGACTCATGTCCTCCAGCACCCCCACCCTCCAGCAGTGATGGGCACCTGCCAGAAGGCCCTGACTCATGTCACCCAGCACCCCCACCCCCCAGCAGTGAGGCTCAGGCCCCGACCCATGTCCCCCCAGCACCCCCACCCCCCAGCAGTGATGGGTACCTGCCAGCAGGCCCCGACTCATGTCCCCCAGCACCCCCACCCCCCAGCAGTGAGCCTCAGGCCCGACTCATGTCCCCAGCACCCCCACCCCCCCCGCAGTGAGCCTCAGGCCCAGACTTATGTCCCAACAAACCACATGTCCTAACAAAACAGACCCATGTCCCGAAAGCCAACCCTAATCCCCCTTGCCCCCAATCCAAGCATGCAACCATCCACAGAACCCACTCCCAAATTACCCATGCCATGATAGATGAAATGAACCACCATGCCCATGCAGGAATGCACAACGTAGCCACACAGTGGCAACACGTGACTGAGGAAATGTTCAATGAGACATGCACAAAACCAATTACAGAACACAACACCAATTCTGAAGAAATAAAAAATGTATTAAAAACATAAAGAACTGACTTTGAGGAATAGTGAACTGAAAATCAATGCACAATGACTGAAGTATAAAAAAATTATTGTAAATCCAATGAAGTTAAAAAAAAAGAAAAATCACGTAGAATAAAAAAGTGGTCCATTGCTAATGTCCATAATAAAAACATAGTCCAAATTTAAAAAAAACATTGATCCATGGGAATATAGAAAAAGAAAGTATGTACAAGTCTGCAACTATATACAATGTAAGTCCAAATGGTCCATGATCCACAAACAAAAGGAAACCTACAAAAATGTCCTAGGAAGAAAAAACTATATACAAACGAAGTGGAGCAATGTCCATTAACTCCAAATTAAAAGAAGAACAAAGGAAACCTAACATTATCTAACTATATACAATGGCGGCGGGCAAGTTCTGCGGTTCACTCTGTGATGGCCCAGAGGTCTCGCAGGGATGCACTCATGGCCTGTTCCAACTCCCTGCGAGTTGTTTTGAGGCTCTCTGCCCGCCTCAACGCCCGACGCATGGAGAACTCCGCCCTGACCATGGTGAGCCGCGCCTCTTCCGCCCGCCGCCGCTCCGCATCTATGCGCTGGCCCAACTGCAGCCACATAGAAGACACACCCATTCCAGGGTTCTCCTGCCCTCTGGCCGATGCCTGCCCCTCTGATGTCGATGGCCCGGAGCCATCATTGCTCCCACCTAGAGCCTGCTGCTGTTGCTGATGTCCATGTGCCCTGTCCGATGCCTGCACATCCTCCATCTGCTGGACTCCAGTTGTTGGGGTGTCCACCCCTGCTGGACCGCCGACTCACGACTGTGGCAGGGATGGGATCTCCACCAAGCTGGCTGTGTTTTTCAGGCCTGGTCCACAGGGTGCCCTGGTGGAATCTGGGCCGGAAGATGGCAGGGAGAACGACTGGCGCATAGTCTCCACAGAGGAGGAGAGGTCCGCCAGAGTGCGCAACACATTTAGGAACCCACCGACCAGGGCCCCACATTGCAACGCTGCTGTTCATGATGGCGTGCATGCTCCGCCCAGGAAGCACGCACGTCATCTCGAATGTCACGCATGCGCAACGCGACGCCAACCAGGACGGAGCCCATACGGTCGTGGGACCCCTCGTCCACAGGTAGTGGAGAGGCACGTGGCACTCCCCGCAACCTGCGGATGGGCCTGGGACGGGGCATCCCTACTGGTGCAAGGTGGTGCAGTCACAGGGTCAAGGACAGCAACATGCACAGGTCCCTCCGCGGTGATCTGTGCTGCCGCCTGACCCTTGCCCTGGACTGCACCACTTGCACTAGTGGTACTACCCCCACCAGGCCCCAAGTGCGGCTCAGTAGCGGGCTCCTCCTCCTCTGTGGAGACCACCAACCCGGATGTCTCCACACCGTCTTCCGCCATTGCAAGCCCGGCTCTTCCGCTACAGCCGTAGTGGCAGACGCAGCACCAGCCTGCTCGCTCACGGATGATGGCAATTCCTGGGAGGTTGGCTGGGCCTTGCGTCACCGCCCGGTGGAGGCATCCCCGCCGCTTGGCTCCACAGCGCCATCTCCGCCCTCTTCTTCACTTGACGCTGCGTAGCGGGAGACATAGAACACAAGCATCAGGGCACAGTACAATATTCCCCTAGACAGGAAGCAATAACACATGAGTGGCACTGTCAAATGTCACTTCCATCCTGTCCCTCCACAACACATGGGTGAATGCACGCAACACACATGCAGAAACAGTCCTGGCGGCTACAATCAACATCAGCATCCATGTACAAGGGCCTCTGTTAACCAAAATGTTACCTTCAAACTCACATGCATCATGGCTCACACTGGTCCCATGCACACACATCATGTGCACCATACATGTACATGACAGCAGCAAACCATCCCTCACACCCCCTCCATGTCCAAGAACAGAAACTGGCATGCTTTCATGTGTGCATTCCGCATACAGCACTCCTTGTTGCATTGGAACACATGCACCATCCATGTGGTTCACACATTACTGGTCTGACATGCATGACCATGATGTCCCTGCACACACACATCCATACATGGCCTATGTCACACATACAGGCAAGTATCAGACTACCAGCACAGTGCAACATGCCCTGTCTCACACATCAATGCTTTCTCACTTACCGCTCAACTGGGTCTGCCTCTGAAGGATCTGGGCGTGGAGTGCTGGGGCTTGTGTGCCAGGACCCTCATCTGGATGTTACTCATGCTGCCCCGGCCCCTCTCCACAAGGCGCCGGGCCTTGTAGAGGGTCCTGGACCTCAGGTCCTCCCAACGCTTCTTGACATGCTTGATGTCACGGGTTGCCACCTCCTCTGCGTTAATGGCAACCACTGCGTCCTGCCAGATCCTCAACCGTCCTTCCGTGTTGGCGCGTGATGTTCCAAAGAGGGCATCATAATGCCCCAGGACATGCTCCACCAGGACACCAACTTCCTTCTCACTGAAGCTTGTGGCCCTCTGCCTCTCTGACTGGGGGTCGCCAGTGGTCTCAGATGGTCTTTGCCCCAACATGGCGACCCCCGAGGCAGGCGTGGGTGGGCAACTGGGTCCTGGGGCTGGGCTGTGGAGTGATGTTATCCCAGTCAGGAGTCTTCTGTTCCAGCAGGGGTGGACACAGCAACTGGATCCCTGCAGATGGCTGATGTGCAGGCACCAAATAGCAGGGCACAGGGGCAGCAGGCAGACAGCAGCATATGACTGGTGGGAGCGTGCTCAGGGCTCTTGGGGGCAGGAAAATGGCCTTTTGGGCAGGAGCGTGGTCTTCCGTGTATATTCGTGTGGCCAGCTTGATACGGAGTGATTTGGCACGTGAAAAAATTGCACGTCAGCGTGTAATCCAAGGAAAGGCCCTTAGCGCGTAAGCGCATCAGTGACGTTACGCACCCAGGCGTTGCCCACAACACGGGTGCATAGTGAATCAGCACGTGAGAAAACTGCATGTCGCCATGCTATTGTTGGAACGGGCCTTAGCGCGTAAGTGCGTAAGTGACGTTTCACGTGTGGGCTAGGTTAAAAGGTACGAGTATCACGCTATTTCCTTGTATGTGCTTTTTGTGGAGAGCGAGCGGGTGTATCTTGTACTTCTTGTCGGTTCACACGCGATTACCTTCACAACGTTTCCAGTTCGTACTCCCTGTTTCCTCAGACTGTGTTCTTTTCTTCTTTTGGCGGGGGTGTTGCCTACGTGCACACGTGCATCTTTTTCACGTTCTTTTTCAAGACAGACGGTGAGTCGCGCACGTATTTCCCAGCTGTGGTTGCCCCGTGTGTCGCATACCCCTTCAGTGGTATTGTAGGCTGCGTGTAACACGCGTACGCTTATTTTTGTGTTTCTGGGTGCCACAGCGTAGTGCGGGTTTATTTTTCCACGCGCGTGGTCTACCAGGGGTTGCATGCACGTGTGCTTTTGTTTTTGGGGTGCCTGTGCGTTTGTGTGACCTGTCATCTTCCCTCAGGGGTCACATACAGTCTTTCCAGAGCACTAGGGTACGAATTCCATCTAGTACCCTACCCCTTTCACCCCAATAGCCCGGGACAATTGTTTACTGCAAATCCCATACGCACAACAACATCAGTGCCATGGTTGGGAGGCAACCAAGCAGTAAGGGAGGCAAAGGTGGCCGATCTCCAAAAGGTGGGCATGGTGGGCACGGTGGGGACGTGGCCAGGATATGCAGGGTGTCCCTAAACACCCGTGTGTGGAGGACCAATCAGGGACACCCATGCCCCCCCATGGTTGTGGGAAACGTAGCTGACACCATCCCAGCTCAGCCCTTGTTGGACCGGGCCATTTTGGCACCTGAACCGGCACAGGATGACTCCCAGGCTGACTTCCAGGTCAGAAAGTCTAAGCCACGTGTGGCGGTGCAAGTTGCTGTCACCAGGCCACGTGGATCTGGGGAAGCAATTTCATCTGCTGCCCCAAGTAGGCAGGGTGGGGAGGCTGCAGGGGCAGCTGCAGCTCTATCCACCCCAGCTCTGAGTCTCCCAGCCGGGACAGAGTCGGTCCAGGTCCTTCAAACCGATGTTGACCCTGCCAACATCACTCTGCAGCCAATGCCTGCAACAAGACCTATGGTCATTGTGCCTTCGCACACTTCTAGTACCCAGTCCACCTGCGCTTCTGCCCCTAATGACCAGAGCGGCGTAAGCCACTCAGGATCTGCACCACCTTTGAAAAAGAAGAAGAAGGGTGCTCTGGCACTACAAGCTGAGACCCCAGACACGGCTACACACTCTGGCACGTCAAGGAAGCCTAGCTTTAACGATGCCGAACTTGATGCACTTGTGGCCTATGTGTCGGCACATAGCCGCGAAATGGTGGTGACTTCAGGGTGCAAGACCACACCTGGTCAACGTAGGGCACACTGGCAGACCATCTTGGACCACATTAGTGCCCTTAGATTTGTGAGGCGCACAGCTGATGATTGCTACAAGTGGTGGAATGACCTGAAACACAGAGCAAAAAACAAGCTGGCCTCAAATCATGCCTCTACTCTGGTGACTGGCGGTGGGTCTCCACCAGAGGACAACCAACTCACTGAACATGAGTCTGTTGCTGGAACCTTCGTCACAGAGGAACAGATCCAAGGTGTGGGAGACCTACCAGATTATGACGAAGTGTCCGGTGAGTGCCCATGCATGTGTGTGTAATCCATGTGTATGTTGTTTGGGTGACGGGTTCTGATTGAGGGCCAGGTGAGGGTGTGTACTCCTGAGTGGTATGGGTCGCCCATGTGCTTCCTCCAAAACATTCACCGGCCTTGGATTTGGGTATGACAGTACCTCTTCTGCCCACAGTAGCCAATTGGCGCCACATTACTGCAGTTGCCCTTGAACTGTCATCTTGCAACAACATTGTTCTGAATTTTTCAGTGTTCATTCAGGCTGATTGTTTCAATTCTCCCATTTTTGCAACACATTTTTCAGCCATAATGTCACATATGTGACATGCTTCTGTCATTGATTGCACCCCACATTGGCCCACATTTGTTATCTTGTTATGTGAATGATTAGACCATTCAGGCTGATTGAGTATTGGCCTGCTCACATTAATTTTTGGGGCCTGTTTGAATGTGGAACATGATAGTTGTTTCCTGTCATGTTGAAGTGACCAACCATTGATGTGTACATCTGCCTGCAATCACTGTATTATTGTACACTGGATGTGTTGCAGTGTGTGACACATGCACATTTTGTCACACTATTTAGCATTTTTCATGTCATCATGTCCATCTCACATGGATGGGTGACAGTACTCATTCACTGACATATGGCTGTACTCGTCAAATGCACCATGGCTAGGCTACATGCCATCTGTGTGCTGGCATGTGTCATGTATGTGTATTGAACATTTGACTCACAGACTAATGTCTGATGCCAGTGCTACCCAGCATGCAGCAAATGCGTTGCTTTTCCATCTTGGTGTCCTCAGTGTCTGCTTTTTGCCTCCCTTCAAACTCATTGACAGTGCATGCATGCCAGGGTTATTGTCATGTGGGACATATGTAAATCATGTACTGGATCTCTGGATTGCAAGGCCTATGTGTGTGCTATGGTGCTCATGTCTGTTTCCATTTGTTGTCTTTCATGTTTTTGCAAGTGATGACGAACTTGATGCTGTAGAGGTGGAGGAGATGGTGCAGACCAACAAGGAATCTCAGGCAAGACCGGGCACCAGTGGAGGACGTGGTGTGGTGGTGGGTGAAAACCCAATCTTATTGCAGACCATACTGTCCAAGGGTGTCTCTGGTTGGACCTCCCCAGGCCTCTATGATTCAGGTGCTGAATCTGATGATGAGACTAATGTGCTGTTGCAGGTGAGTGTTTCTGGCAGGGATTCTGTTCTGTCCAACCCACCTGCACCAGGGGTAGAACCCTCTATGGGGATGTCAGTGTTGGTAACTCTGCCTTTGGCGGTTACGGATGCAGGGTTACACTTCACAACATCTGATCCTGTTCCTGGGCCAGCAGATCAGGGGGGAATGCAGTCCTGCAACCTCACACAGTGCCGGCACAGCAAGATGCAGATCGCCTTGCCCCAAACAGGTGTGGTGCCTGCCGACGCAGTGGCCGTGCGCCACTAGGCAATACTGTATGGGAAAACTCCATCTACGGTATTGCAGCACAACAGGGATCATCAGTTGAAATGATGGCTCAGGCAATGGAGAGGGTGGCCACTTCCATTCTCCCCCCTGAAAGGCAGATGGAGCAACAACAGAAGGCAACAGACTCCATTTTCCAATCACACAGGGAAGACATGTTGGCGTCCAACAGGGACCGATGGGTGGCACTGGAGACTCTGCGGAAGCGGGAAAACATTTCTGTGGAGTCACAGGGCAACAGGGAAGCCCTGAGGTTAGAACTCCATTTCCTCAGGCAGACTCTAAGTGAACTTGAGGCTTCCCAAAATTTAAGGTCAGAACAGCAGCTGGAGCAGCTCACACGTTCGCTCTCAGCTGAGCTGCAGGCAACTCGGGAGGAGATCGGGGCATCACACGAGGCCATGCGTGCAGAAATGCAGGCAACCCGTGAGGTGCTGCATGGGGATCTCCGCACTATCATCCTCCAGAATCAGACCTTCAACATCTGCATGCTTGCTGCCATGGAAGACTTCCCATAGCACCACCACCTCCTGATGCAGAAGCAGAGTGTGAAGAGAGCGACAGCAGTAGTTCTCCCACAATAGCGTAGCTGTGCAGGCCATGAGCCCATGGAGGTATTTTTTTTTTTGCAACATCCACGCAGGTGAGTGTTGTTATGCACCCTGTCCTCGAACCTCCTGGGTGATAGCCATCCCTCCCACCCCCGACCCCCACATGGCCATTTTTTTTTTTTTACAGTCTGTTGCCTTGTGTGGCTCCAGTGGGCATCCACTGTGTATTCCAGCTGGGCACATGCAGGCTTGTCCTGTGTTTGGGTTAGATGATTGGGTTCCTGACACACACACGCCTCCTGCTTCCCTTTCCATGGGCTTGCAAAGGGTGTGACCAAGTGACAGAGTGACTTACACAGTGACATTGGGCTCCCATGAGCTGTGTGTGCAGTCTGTAGTCAAAACTGTGTGTACATCACTAGTGGGGATTGTTGTTGTATTGAACACTGCATGGTGTGTTGATATGTGCTTGTGCATCCATGTCTTCCTCCTTATTCACAGGTACCTTCTTCATGTCTTCACAAGGCTGTCTCCTTTGCGGATGCAGTTCATGTTGTATGCAGTACACTGACATGCCTGATGTCAACACTCTGCAGTTGGAAGGGGTGTATGTGCTGGCTTATTCAGGTTGTAAAACTTGCACTACGTTCATTTGGTACTGTCATATTTTTTGCAATGTTTCATCCTGTGTTGCTGTATTGTGTTGCTGGTAAGTTTTTGGTCATGTGTGCTGTTTGTTATTGATTACTTGGAGCATATTGTCTGCGGCCTGGTTCCATTTGGACAGTACACTTTGTGACACTTGTATCATATGTGATATGCTGTGCATTCCTTTGTTTGCTTTCACATTGCATGACATGCCATGGTGTGTTGGGTAAGGGAGATGGGGAGGGGTTGGGTGACATGGCGCTATTTTCATGTTGTATTTTGCTAGGGGGTAGTCATTCATGCAGCATAAATGTGTGTCTTTTTGTGACACAGCATTGGTTTTCTTTGGGTAGGTAGGTATGCACACATAACACTTCCAGGTGACCGATTTCAGGCTGGTATGGTTGTGACAGTTGACTGTCCCTTATGTCATCATCATTGATTGTCAGCTGGTATGTACCAGGGCTGTGTGCACTCCACAGGGGTGTGATTTTAGGTGAAGTAATTAGCTACCAGCTGCGTGCGGGCTGCCTCACCACGTGCCCTTTCCCCTCCCATGCGCAGCGGCCATGCATGTGGTTGGGGATGTGGGGGCACCACCATGTCCACCGGCAGGCCCCAGCGGGTTGCAACGTTGTGCAGGACACATGCTGCCACTATCATCCTGCACACTACTGGGGGTGCATATAGCAGCTGCCCACCAGAGCGGTCAAGGGAGCGAAAGCGTGACCTGAGCACTCCAAATTTGCGCTCCACTAAGCACCGGGTTGCAATATGGGCTGTGCTGTATCTTACCTCAGGTGGTGTGGTGGGGTTCCGAATTGGCGCCATCATGTGGGTGCTCAGAGGGTAGGCACTGTCCCCTGGGGAGGTGATGATGGGTATCATTAGTTGGGTTGTGACATTACTCAGTATCTGACATGCATGCATGTGCAGAGGCATTTATACTCACCAAGCAGCCATGTATCTCCATGCCGCCCAGCTTCTAGGTCCCGGTTTAGGGTTGACATTCTGTAAATGAAACTGTCATGGGTGGACCCTGGATTGTTGGCATATACTGAGGTGATGATTCCCTTGGCATCACATACTACCTGCACGTTGATGGAATGCCAGTGCTTGCGGTTTCTATAGATGTGCTCAGTTGCCCTGGGAGGACGTAGAGCCATATGGGTGCAGTCAATGGCACCTAGCACTTTGGGGAAGTGTGCCACCCCGTAAATCTCCTGGCCGGCAGCCTGCCTTTCTGCAGGTGTTCTGGGCAGGTATATGTGCCTGCGGACTGATGGGCGTGCAGTCATGATGGCCAGCACCTGGTGTAGGCAGCGTGACTGTGTGGCCTGTGACACCCCCCCCACTATGGCACTTGTCCGCTGAAATGAACCAGTGGCCAAGAAGTGCAGTACATTGAGCACCTTTACCAAGGGGCTCAGTGCTTGGGATCACAGGGTGGGTGATGTGAGGTCATCCTCCCACTCACTCACCAGGTCGAGTATAATGTGAGGTGGAAACCTGTACCTCCCATAAACCTGGTCATCAGGCATCCCAAACAGGCTGGTCCTGGGTGTAGAAATTGTGGCCCTGACTATCCTCCTCCTCCTGCGGTGTCCCACGACCACTGCTGCGAGGAACGATATATTCATCGTAGAGTCTGAGCTTGTTTGTTGTTTGCGCGCACTTTTATGCTGCGTGGGTTTGCGTACGCCTGCTTCCTGCTGGCGTACGTGTTTCCGGATTAGCGCGTCTTTTTTGGCACACGCGTTTCCCCTGTTCGATTCCATGAATACGTGTTGTAGGAGCGCGTGTGGGCGTTCCGTGCATTTGCCTCCTGTACTTCCCCCGTAACGCCCACATTTTCACGCGTTGTTCCCCATTCCACGTGTTACGCCCCGTGTTCTGCCTACTTTTATTGTGTGTGCCGAGCTATGTGCACTTTCGCTGTGCACGTAGCACACGCCGTTTGATGATGTGTGCGCCTGCGTGTGCCACGCAGGATTTTAGCTCACATCCCAGTATTTACACGAGCATGGACTTCCATGAATCGATGTGCGCGGATTTCGCACGCTTGCACTGCGATTTTCGCACTTGTGCTGCGATTCGCTCGCTTTCGCACGCTTGCACAGAGATTTTCCGCACACATTAATTCCATGAATTGGCCTGATAATGTGTATGTGTGCTGGTTTGTGAATTTGTAAAATGTTCATATTTTATGATATATCAATTAAACATAACCCCCAGACTTTTTGGGTAGTGGTGCTGTTTTCAGCATATGTCCGCAGGCATTAGAAGAGTTTGCGGACATCAAATTCAGTAGAGGGAGTTCGGTATGTTCCATGCTACATGTACACAAAGTCAGAGATATTATTGTTAAGTTGTGCTACTAAAAACCTATGAAATTCAGTAAAAAAACGTTGTTAAAGAGACGTTATGGTTAAGTTGCGCTACTAAAAACCTATGAAATTCTGTAAAAAAATCTTTGTTAAAGGGACGTTATAATTAAGTTGCACTACTAAAAACCTATGAAATTCAGTAAAAAAACTTTGTTAAAGGGACGTTATGGTTCCAAGTAAAACGAAAAAAACCCTGAAATTCGCCAGCTATGGTAAGTTAAACAACTATAACTCGCGCCACCACTGTGCACTGCTAAGACTAACACCCAGGACATCAAAGATGACATCACAAATGTTATTGACATCAGCCAAATAAATAGCCCTGGTCCATGAGTTCTCACGAAAGTGAGCATAGCAATGTGGACATATAAAAATGTCTCCTCTCTACCCAGTCATCGCAAATTCAGCATCCGCTTACCTCGTATCATCTCACATAGACGTTTCTCGCGTCGGCTCTGCACAGTAATGAGCCGCCGCGTTGTTCACCAGAGTTTCTATAGGGTTGACATGGTAGCAATGGTTGACCCTTTTCCCTTTCTGCTCTTGTTCGGTGGTCGCCATATTAGAATGGTGAAGATTTGTATACAATAAAAGAAGGATGGGTGTCCCCTACTTCGCCGACAGAAGGGAGAAATTAGACAATATAGAAAACAGTGGACCTGTCAGGCGGAAAACGACCTTTAATTTAACACGTTATGGCTGGACTGACCTCCAATTAGCACATGGAGGGAAGATTCAATTGGACCAAAAACCCATGAAACATTTTGGAAAAATATAAATTTTTTATTTCATAAACAATTTGTTAAAATACATATTAAATTTCAATGACTGTTAATGCATATTGTGCCATATTCACTAAAAAACTATGCATACAGTCCACTATTTATCCTCTGCAATATCCCATAATGCAATTTACAAAGTGTCTAGCGTGCTGGAAGAGAAAAAAGTTTCAAAATTAAGCTAAACATTTACTCTCAAAACTGACAGTATCGCGGCATCCTGTGTTATCGATGACTTACCGCATTTTCCATTGTAGAGGAATTTACCATTAAGGCGGAGACAGGCCAACTGAATTCATCCAGGGACATTAGGCCTTCCATCTGAGAATCTGGCACACTGCGAGAAATTTAATATGTATTTTAACAAATTGTTTATGAAATACAAAATATATATTTTTCCAAAATGTTTCATGTGTTTTTGGTCCAATTGAACTTTCTATATTGAAGATTTTATACATTCATTGTATTCCCAACTCAATCCACCAGCCATTTAAATATATATGTAGGATTAGCCACTATGTATACTTATAATTTTAAATATGGATTTACATTAACCAGGTGTAAGATAATCCTTTCTCAAAAATAACACGTTAAAAATAGTCTACGTAGCAAAAGTTCCTCCGTGTTTCATGCCGATGGCCACAGTAATTATTATTATAGCATGTTAATGCATTAGTGTTATTTGACAATCAGAATCATTTGACTCCATGTTCAGAGCGATTGCCTTACCTGATAATTATTTGTTAATTATTTGTTTTATTACCCCTACTCAAATTTAGATTTTTGATGTATGCTATTGCCAGATGAAAAACGCTCCTGCCCAAACATCAGTATTTAAGAAATGAATACAAGGGGCAAAATACCCCAATATCTATGTTTGGTAACAGTCGAAAATTATGCTCCCCAACTACCAAAAGCTTATTTCATTACATTGTTAGTAAAGCATTTGTAATTTGTTACACATTAGTCATTCTCATTTAAAATGTAATTCTTGAACATTCTTGTATTCTGTATGTAAAGTCAGTCTTCCCCCACTTCTTCCCAATTTATCACAGTACATTACATAAAGGTCAATAATTCCAATTTCAACCCTATATAAAATACTTAGTCAAGTTTTTAAAGGAACAGTTCCCATTCAGGAATGCAATCATAAAAAATACCCCATCTCATTTTCTTGATGCAGACCAAATTCTATTGATCTGAATTTACAAATAAGTCTTGATTCCGTCTGCCTGTGTTTTTCTTCAAGATTTCCTCCTCTTCTTCCTAATTTTACTTTCTGTGATCCAATACATTTCAACTCTTTTTTATCGTCCATCTGATGTTGTAGCTGCCAGTGATGTGCAATGGCAGTGAGGCATCCTGACTTCCAATTGTTGAAAAGTGTTCATGTATGCGTATTCTGACTTTTCGAATCATGCTTACAATATATATAATTTTGCATGAACAAATTATGGCGTATACAATATATTTGGATAGGCAATTAATGTTCTCATTTATTTTCATACTAGTTCCTCTTGAGTCCACAACATCCTTGGTTGCCTCATGTGCAAAGTGGCACATAGTACATGTTCCACATTTACGAAAACCTCACACCCTCGTGTCAAGCCAAGTTCTGGTGGGTTCAGTATTCAAATCTGGGATCAGTGAAGGACTCAAAGCCATTTTCAGGGTTTTAGCTTTTCGATATGTCATTTTGGGTTTATCACTAATGTATCCTGTAAGATGAGGATGCAACTGCAATGAGTATCAATTCTTGTTCAGAGTTTTCCTCAGGTCTGAGCTCTTCCTACTGTAAGTAGTGATGAAGTTGATTTGGTTAGACTCATTATTGTCACTCTTGGTTTTGGGCAACAAAGTTTGCTCCCACGTCATATTTGTAGTCTTCTGTTTAGCTGCTTTAATGCAATCTTTTGGGTACCCCCTTTGTTTAAACCGGTCCTGGAGTAAGTCACATTCTGCCACAAAGTCATTTTTGTTTTTACAATTTCTCCTTGCTCTGATAAACTCGCCCTTAGGGACATACCATTTGACAGGTCTATGGTGACAAC
Organism: Ambystoma mexicanum; assembly: GCF_040938575.1. Taxonomy (NCBI): domain Eukaryota; kingdom Metazoa; phylum Chordata; class Amphibia; order Caudata; family Ambystomatidae; genus Ambystoma; species Ambystoma mexicanum. The sequence continues at coordinate 1,514,164,395 of NC_090922.1, forward strand.
TCTGTGCGTGTAGGGTAGATTTTACCTCAGTTTCCTTGCGATATGTACATGTGGATAGTTTGGTATCCTGTACAAAGATTGTTAAGTCCAAAAAGTTAATGGATTTACTATTGTCCTGTCCTAAAAATTCTATACCAAGATCATTCTGATTCATTCTATGTCTAAATTCATTAAGTTCCAAACTGGTACCATCCCAAAATAGCAGGACATCGTCAATATAGCAGACCCACAATATTACGTGTGTTCCAAATGCTTCATCCAAATATACAGTTTTCTCTTCATACATTCCCATAAAGAGATTTGCCAGTGCATATTTTGTGCCCATTGCAATCCCTCTTTTTTGCTGCAATATTTATTGTCAAACATAAAAATGTTATTCTCCAATGTTAGTGTCAACATCTCCTTAAGCATCTGTATGTAGTGGTAGTGGGATGCAGAATCTTCTTAGAATTCAAAATCAATAGTTTGTATAGCCGCTTGGTGTTCAATGATGGTATAAAGCACGCAGACATCCCCGGTTACCAGTAGTTATGATGATTTCAAAACTATTTGATCAACTGCCTTAATTGCATCTGAGGTATCTTTGATAAAAGCTTTCAATTTTGGTACTCGTGGTATCAGTATATTATCAATGTACTCCGAAATTCTCTTAGTCAGCCAGCCAATACCGCTCAGTATTGGACAGCCTTCAGGAATTTTATCAAACTGTTTGTCTATCTTCGGCAGAAAATACATGGTTGGAATTATGGGATATTTATTGAGTAATGCAGATTTCTCTTCATCAGTAATCAGGCCTTTTCTATGCCATCCAATGATTTGTTCTTCTACTCGGAGTATGATTTCATTCTTGGGGTTACTAGGAATTTCCAAGTAGCATGATGGTGTTGTCAGGTGGTTGTATGTCATCCTTATATAAAGGCCGATTCATGGAATTAATGTGCGACAAAAATAGCAGCGCAAGCGTGCGAAAGCGTGCAAATCGCAGTGCAAGTGCGAAAATCGCAGTGCAAGCGTGCGAAAGCCGCACACATCGATTCATGGAAGTCAGTGCGTGTGTAAATTCTGGGATGTGCGCTAAAATACTGCGCGCCGAACGCGGGCGCACACGTCATCAAAGGGCGTGCTCTATGCGCACAGCGAAAGCGCACATAGCGCGGCGCACAGAACAAAAGTAGGCGGAACACAGGGCGTAACACGCAAAATGGGGACAACGCGTGAAAATGTGGGCGTTATGGGGGAAGTACAGGAGGCAAATGCACGGAATGCCCATACGCGCACATACAACACGTATTCATGGAATCGAACAGGGCAAACGCGTGCGCCAAAAAAGACGCGCTAATCCAGAAACACGTATGCCAGCAGGAAGCAGGCGTACGCGGACCCGCGCAGCATAAAGGTGTGCGCAAAAACAACAAACAAGCTCAGAAGCTACGATGAATATATCGTTCCTCGCAGCAGTGGTCGTGGGACACCGCAGGAGGAGGAGGATAGTCAGGGCCAGAATTTCTACACCCAGGACCAGCCTTTTTGGGATGCCTGATGACCAGGTGTATGGGAAGTACAGGTTTCCACCTCACATAATACTCGACCTGGTGAGTGAGTGGGAGGATGATCTCACATCACCCACCCTGTGCTCTCAAGCACTGAGTCCCTTGGAATAGGTGCTCAATGTACTGCACTTCTTGGCCACTGGTTCATTTCAGCGGACAAGTGCCATAGTGGGGGGGTGTCACAGGCCACGCAGTCACGCTGCCTGCACCAGGTGTTGACGCCATCATGACTGCACGCCCATCAGTCCGCAGGCACATACACCTGCCCAGAACATCTGCAGAAAGGCAGGTTGCCATCCAGGATTTTTACGGGGTGGCACACTTCCCCAAAGTGCTAGGTGCCATTGATTGCACCCATGTGGCTCTACGTCCTCCCAGGGCAACTGAGCACATCTATAGAAACCGCAAGTACTGGCATTCCACCAACATGCAGGTAATATGTGATGCCAAGGGAATCATCACCTCAGTATATGCCAACTATCCAGGGTCCACCCATGACAGTTTCATTTACAGAATGTCAACCCTAAACCGGGACCTAGAAGCTGGGCGGCATGGAGATACATGGCTGCTTGGTGAGTATAAATGCCGCTGCACATGCATGCATGTCAGATACTGAGTAATGTCACAACCCCACTAATGACACCCATCATCACCTCCCCAGGGGACGGAACCCCACCACACCACCCGAGGTAAAATACAACACAGCCCATATTGCAACCCGGGGCATAGTGGAGCGCACATTCGGAGTGCTCAAGTCACGCTTTCGCTCCCTTTACCGCTCTGGCGGGCAGCTGCTATACGCACCCCCAGTAGTGTGCAGGATCATAGTGGCAGCATGTGTCCTGCACAATGTTGCAACCCGCCGTGGCCTGCCGGAGGACATGGTGGTGCCCCCACATCCCCAAACACATGCACAGCCGCTGCGCATGGGAGGGGAAAGGGCACGTGGTGAGGCAGCCCGTACGCAGCTGGTGGCTAATTACTTCACCTAAAATCACACCTCTGTGGAGTGCACACAGCCCTGGCACATACCAGCTGACAATCAATGATAATGACATAAGGGACAGTCAACTGTCAGAACCATACCAGCCTGACATTGGTCACCTGGAAGTGTTACATTGTGTGCATCCCTACCTACCGAAAGACAACCAATGCTGTGTCACAAAAAGACACACATTTATGCTGCATGAATGACTACCTCCTTGCAAAATACAACATGAAAATAGCACCATGTCACCCAACCCCTCCCCATCTCCGCCACCCAACACACCATGGCATGTCATGCAATGTGAAAGCAAACAAAGCAATGCACAAGTTTCACAAAGTTCACTGTCCCAAATAGAAAGAGGCCACAGACAATATGCTCCCAGCAATCAATAACAAACAGCACACATGACCAAATATTTACCAGCAACACAATACAGCAACACAGCATGAAACATTGCCAAAATATGACAGTACAAACTCAAAGTAGTGCAAGTCTTACAACCTGAATAATCCAGCACATCGACCCCTTCCAACTGCAGAGTGTTGCTGTCAGGCAAATGTGTCAGTGTACTGCATACAACATGAACTGCATCTGCAAAGGAGACGGCCTTGTGAAGACATGAAGAAGGTACCTGCGAATATGGAGGAAGACATGGATGCAGAAGCACCTTTCAATACACCATGCAGTGTTCAATACAAAAACAAACCCTACTAGGGATGTCCACACAATTATGACGACAGACTGCCCACACAGCTCATGGGAGCCCAATGTCACTGTGTAAGTCACTGTCTCTTGGTCACACCCTTTGCAAGCCCATGGAAATGGGAAGCAGGAGGGATGTGTTTGTCAGGAACCCAAGCATCTAACCCAAACACAGGACAAGCCTGCATGTGCCCAGCTGGAATACACAGTGGATGCCCACGAGAGCCACACAAGGCAACACACTGTAAAAAAAAAAAGAAATGGCCATGTGAGGGAAAGTGGGGGAGGCCACCCAGGAGGTTCGAGGACAGGGTGCACACCAACACCCACCTGCGTGGATCTTGCGGAAAAAAAAATACCTCCATGGGCTCATGGCTTGCACAGCTACGCTAGTGTGGGAGAAGTGCTGCTGTAGCTCTCATCACCCTCTGCTGCTGCATCAGGAGGTGGAGGTGCTATGGGAGGCAGCCCACGCAAAGCCCTGGTATGGTCCTCAATGGCAGCAAGCATGCAGGTGTGGAAGATCTCGTTCTGGAGGATGATAGTACAGAGATCCCATGTAGTACCTGACGGGTTGCCTGCATTTCTGTACGCATGGCCTCCCATGATGCCCGGATCTCCTCCCGAGTTGCCTGCAGCTCAACTGAGAGCGAACGTGTGAGCTGCTCCAGCTGCTGTTTTGACCTTAAATTTCGGGAAGCCTCAAGTTCACCTAGAGTCTCCCTGAGGTTATGGAGTTCTACCCTCAGGGCTTCCCTGTGGCCATGTGACTCTATAGATATGGCTTCACGCAGAGTCTCCAGTGCCGCCCGTCGGTCCCTGTTGGACGCCAACATGTCTTCCCTGTGTGATTGGCAAATGGAGTATGTTGCCTGCTGTTGTTGCTCCATCTGCCTTTCAGGGCGGAGAATGGAAGTGGCCACCATCTTCATTGCCTGAGCCATCATTTCAACCGATGCTCCCTGTTGGGCTGCTATACCGTAAATTGAGTTTTCCCATACAGTATTGCCTGGTGGCGTATGGCCACCGCGTCGGCGGGCACCACACCTGTTTGGGGCAAGGCGATCTGCACCTTGCTGTGCTGGCACTGCCTGAGGCTGCAGGACTGCATTCCCACTTTGATCTGCTGGCCCAGGAACTGGATCAGATATTGTGGAGTGTGACTCTGCATCTGTAACCGCCAAAGGCGGACTTACCAACACTGACATCCCCATAGAGGGTTCTACCCCTGGTGCACGTGGGTTGGACAGAACAGAATCCCTGTCAGAAACACTCACCTGCGACAGCACATAAGTCTCATCATCCAATTCAACACATGAATAGAGGTCTGGGGACCTGCAGCCAGAGACACCCCTGGACAGTATGGTCTACAGTAAGATTGGGTTTTCACCCAGCACCACAACACGTCCCCCACTGATGTCCGGTCGTGCCTGAGATTCCTCCTGGGTCTGCACCATCTCCTCCACCTCTACAGCATCAAGTGCGTCATCACCTGCAAAAACATGAAAGACAACAAATGGAAACAGGCATGAGCACCATAGCACACACATAGGCCTGACAAGCCATAAGATCCAGTACATGAATTACACATGTCCCACATGACTATAACCCTGGCATGCATACACTGTCAATGAGTTGGAAGGGGAGGCAAAACGCAGACACTGAGGACACCTAGATGGAAAAGCAACATATTTGCTGCATGCTGGGTAGCACTGGCATCACACATTAGCCTGTGAGTGTCATGTCCAATACATCAACATGACACATGCCAGCACACAGATGGCATGTAGCATAACCATGGTACATTTGACAAGTACAGCCATATGTCAGTGAATGAGTACTGTCACCCATCCATGTGAGATGGACATGATGAGATGAAAAATGCTAGATAGTGTGACAAAATACGCATGTGCCACACACTGCAACACATCCAGTGTACAAAAATACAGTGATGGCAGGCAGATGTACACATCAATGGTTGGTCACTTCAACATGATAGGAAACAACTATCATGTACCATGAACGAAGTGAATGGTATGGATGATATAGTTAGAACTGATGAAGCCGGTAGAACAGATGAATGCACCGAATCGAAGAATGCATGAGTGGAAGAACAGATAGCTATATAGCGAATGAGTGTGGAATTCAAAAGAATGAGTATATCGGATGAGTGTATAGAATGGATGAACATGTTGAACGGATGAGTGTGTAGAGAGGTCGGGTATGTATGGCGGACGAGCGTGTAACACGGATGAGTGCGTAATATAGATGAATGTGAAGAACAGATGAGTGTAAACCGAATGAGTGTGTAGAACAGATGAGTATGTGAAACAGATACGTTTGTAGAGCATGTGACAGCTCCAGGTCATATCTGCAGGTTTCCGCAGGAGAGGTAAGTAAAGCGCATGATTGTGCAGATAGCGGATGAACTCAGAAGTGCAGAGCGATGAATGTATGGAGCGGATGAGTGTATGGAGCCAATGTGTATAGGGAGCGGACGAATGTATAGAGCGGAGGAGTGTATAGAGCGGAGGAGTGTATGGAGCGGAGGAGTGTATGGAGTGGACGGGTGTATGGAGCGGAGGGGTGTATGGAGTGGAGGTGTGTATGGAGGGCACGGGTGTATGGAGCGCACGGGTGTATGGAGAGGATGAGTGCGGAGAGCAGATGAGGGTATAGAACAGATGACTGTGGGAGATTGAATATAGAGAACAGGATATTGCTGTTGGATGTGTGAAAAGCACGAGTGCGGATGAGTTTGGAGAGGGGATGAGTCCATGGAGCAGATGAGTTGTGGAGCGGATGAGTGCGTTGGAGCGGATGAGTGCACTGGAGCGGATGAGTGCGCAGAGGGGGTGAGTGCGCAGAGGGGGTGAGTGCGCTGGAGTGGATGAGTGCGCAGAGGGGGTGTGTGCGCAGAGGGATTGAGTGCGCTGGAGCGGATGAGTGCGCAGAGGGGGTGAGTGCGCAGAGGGGGGTGAGTGCGCAGAGGGGCTGAGTGCGCAGAGGGGGTGAGTGCGCTGGAGTGGATGAGTGCGCAGAGGGGGTGAGTGCGCAGATGGGGTGAGTGCGCAGAGCGGGTGAGTGTATAAAACAGGTGAACGCATAGCACGTGTGAGGGCATAAAGCAGATGAGTACCTGGAGCGAACGAGTGCCTGGAGCGATCGAGTGCCCAGAGTGAACTGACGTGTCGCGTAGAGATGACGGGTAGGTAGAACGAATGAGCTCTGACAGATCCGGTACTGATGAGTGTGTAGAATGGATGAGTACGTTGAGCTACTGAATGCGTAGAGCATGAAGCACTCAGGAGTACATGCCTGGGGCACTTAAGAGTGCATGCCTGGGGCAATCAAGAGTGCATGCCTGGGGCAGTCAAGAGTGTATGCGCGAGGCAGACAAGAGGGCATGCGTGGGGCGGACAAATGGACAGTCGTGAGGCGAACAAGAGCGCATGCACGGAGCTGACTAGACCTCGCAGGGCGGACCAGAGTGTATTGGACCAAACTGGGGTGCATAGAAAGGATAGGTGTGCAAGGTACGGACTGGAACGCATAGAATTGTGTGACGTACATAGTATGGTCTAGAATGCAGAGAACATTTGAAAAAGCATATAACTCTTCATATCACACCACCACGCTTACTCTCTCCTTTACATCACCACTCAACTAGAACACAGAGATACTATGACACCATTCGGTATAACTGTTTGTTTGTTTGTTTTGTTTTATTCGTATTTATATAGCACACAACAGCCCGAGGACATTGTGGCACTTGTTACAGTACAAAGCTTAGTACAAAGTACTGTTCTCATACCAACATCCGCCACTCACTCCACATCACTCTATGTTAACACTGCTGGTCTCACACCCCCCAGCCAGGCCTTCTCCTGAGGCCTAATGCAGCCGCAGCCATTCTGGATAAAACCTGCCTGAACAAACACATCCTCCTGATCTCTCAACCACCACACCTACCGCTAAGAAGCAGCTACTACACGGATATCGCATGTGCTGCACACATACCCCATGCTCACATGCACCTTTGACTCTCTCTACTCTCTCTACTGATCTGAACTTCGGTTCCCAAGGGCGTACAACCTACCAGTGCCATCAGACCATACCAATGGTATATAAGGCGCTGTATAAATGCAAAATAACATAACGTGACATAACATAACATAACATTCTTACAGGCCCAAAAATTAATGTGAGAAGGCCAATACTCAATCAGCCTGAATGGTCTAATCATTCACATAACAAGGTAACAAATGTGGGCCAATGTGGGGGTGTAATCAATGACATAAGCATGTCACATATGTGGCATTAGGGCTGACAAATGCGTTGCAAAAATGGGAGAATTGAAACAATCAGCCTGAATGAACACTGAAAAAATCAGAACAATGTTGTTGCAAGATGACAGTTCAAGGGCAACTGCAGTAATGTGGCGCTAATTGGCTACTGTGGGCAGAAGGGATACTGTCATACCCAAATCCAAGGCCGGCGAATGTTTTGGAGGAAGCACATGGGTGACCCATACCACTCAGGAGTACACACCGTCACCTGGCACTCAATCAGAACCCGTCACCCAAACAACATACACATGGATTATACACACATGCATGGGCACTCACCGGACAATGCGTCGTAATCTGGTAGGTCTCCCACGCCTTGGATCTGTTCCTCTGTAATGAAGGTTCCAGCAACAGACTCAAGTTCAGTGAGTTGGTTGTCCTCTGGTGGAGACCCACTGCCAGTCACCAGAGTAGAGGCATGTTCTTTGGTCTGTGTTTCAGGTCATTCCACCGCTTGTAGCAATCATCAGCTGTGCGCCTCACAAATCCAGGTGTGGTCTTGCACCCTGCAGTCACCACCATTTCGCGGCTATGTGCCGACACATAGGCCACAAATGCATCAAGTTCGGCGTCATTAAAGCTAGGCTTCTTTGATGTGCCGGAGTGTGTAGCCGTGTTTGGGGTCTCAGCCTGTAGTGACAGAGCACACTTCTTCTTCTTTTTCAAAGGTGGTGTGGATCCTGAGTGGCTTACGCTGCTATGGTCAGTAGGGGCAGAAGCGCCGGTGGACTGCGTACTATGAGTGTGCGAATGCACAATGACCATAGGTCTTGGTGCAGGCATTGGCTGCAGGGTGATGTTGGCAGGGCCAACGTCAGTTTGATGGACCTGGACCAACACTGTCCCGGCTGGGAGACTCAGAGCTGGGGTGGATAGAGCTGCAGCTGCCCCTGCAGCCTCCCCAGCCTGCCTACTTGGGGCAGCAGATGACATTGCTGCCCCAGATCCATGTGGCCTGGTGACAGCAACTTGCACCGCCACACGTGGCTTAGACTTGCTGACCTGGAAGTCAGCCTGGGAGTCATCCTGTGCCGGTTCAGGTGCCAAAATGGGCAGGTCCAACAAGGGCTGAGCTGGGATGGTGTCAGCTAAGTTTCCCACAACCATGGGGGGGGCATGAGTGTCCCTGATTGGTCTTCCACACACGAGGGTCTAGGGGCACCCTGCAAATCCTGGCCACGTCCCCTACTGTGCCCACCACGCCCACCTTTTGGAGGTCAGCCAACTTTTGCCTCCCTTACTGCTTGGTCACATCACAACCATGGCACTGATGTTCTTGTACGTATGGGAGTTGCAGTATACTATTGTCCTGGGCAATTGGGGGTGAAAGGGGTAGGGTACTAGATGGAATTCGTACCCTAGTGCTCTAGCAAGGCTGTCTGTGACCCCTGGGGGAAGATGACAGGTCACGCAACGCACAGGCACCCCGAAAACGAGATGAACATGCACGCAACCCCTCACAGACTGCGTGGAAAAATGAACCCGCACTACGCTGTGGCACCCAGGAACACAAAAATAAGCATACGCGTAATACACGCAGCCTACAATGACCTCTGAAGGGGTACGCGACATACGGGGCAAGCACAGTTGGTAAATACGTGCACGACTCACCGTATGCCTGGAAAAAGAACGTGAAAAAGACGCACGTGTGCGCGTTGGCAATACCCCCGTCAAAAGAAGAATTGTACGCAGTCTGAGGAAACAGGACAAAAGAAGAAGTGAACGCTGTTCGAGAAAACAGGCAAAAATAAGAATTGAATGCTATCAGAGGTAACAGGGAGTACGAACTTGAACCGTTGTGAAGTAATCACGTGAGAACCGACAAGAAGTACAAAATTCACCCACTCACTCTCCATGAAAAGCACATACAAGAAAATGACGTCCTACACGTACCTCTTGAACCGGCCCACACGTACAACGTCACTTACGCGTGTACGCGCTAAGGCCCTTTCCTCCAATTACACGAGCTGACACTCGGACGTGCAATTTTTGCACATGTATAATGAACATGCACCTGTCAGGAGGGAAACACCAGCGCATAACATCAAAGACGCGCTTACGCGCTAAGGGCCTTTGCTCGAATTACACGCTGATGTGCAATTTTTTCATGTGCCAAATCACTCCGTATCAAGCTGGCCACGCCAAAACACACGGAAGACCACGCTCCTTCCCATAAGGCCATTTTCCTGCCCCCAAGAGCCCCGAGCACACGCCCATCTGCCATCTGCTGCTGCCTGCCTGCCTGCTGCCCACGTGCCCTGCTATTTGGTGCCTGCACGTCAGCCAGGGGTCCAGTTGCTGTGTCCACCCCTGCTGGAACAGAAGACTCCCGAGTGGGATACCATCGCTCCAAAGCCCAGCCCCAGGACCCAGTGCCCACCCATGCCTGCCTCGGGGGTCACCATGTCGGGGCAAACACCATCTGAGACCACTGGCGACCCCCAGCCAGAGAGGCAGAGGGCCACCAACTTCAGTGAGAAGGAAGTTGGTGTCCTAGTGGAGCATGTCCTGGGGCATTTTGATGCACTCTTCTGAACATCACGCGCCAACAACGAAGGACGGGATAGGATCTGGGAGGACGTAGTGGTTGCCATCAATGTGGAGGGGGTGGCAACCCGCGACATCAAGCACGTCAAGAAGCACTGGGAGGATTTGAGGTCCAGGACCCTCTACAAGGCCCGGCGCCTCGCAGAGGGGTGCCGGGGCAGCATGAGTAACATCCAGATGAGGGTCCTGGAACAAGTATGCCCAGCGCTCCACGCCCCGATCCTTCGGAGACAGACCCGTCTGGAGTTGAGCGGTAAGTGGCCAAGCATTGCTGTGTGAGACAGGGCATGTTGAAGTGTGCTGGTAGTCTGATACTTGCCTGTATGTGTGACATAGGCCATGTATGGATGTGTGTGTGTGCAGGGACATCATGGTCATGCATGTGAGACCAGTAATGTGTGAACCACATGGTTGGTGCGTGTGTTCCAATGCAACATGGGGAGCTGTATGCGGAATGCACACATGAAAGCATGCCAGTTTCTGTTCTTGGACATGGAGGGGGTGTGAGGGATGGGTGCTGCTGTCATGTACATGTATGGTGCACATGTGTGTGTGTGTCTGAGAAGTGTGTGTGTGTGACTTTGAAATGCCATGGATGCATGACACATGTCCGTGATGATGTGTAGATTCACTCATGCAGTGCCGTCACCGTTGTATCCACTGTGTCTATCCACTGTGTCTGTGGTGTACAAGCCATGATGCATGACCCTCCGGTGATGTGTGTGCATGGGATCTGTGTGAGGCATGATGCATGTGAGTTTGAAGGCAACATTTTGGTTGAAAGAGGCCCTTGTACATGGATGCTGAAGTTGATTGCAGGCGCTGTGCCTGTTTCTGCATGTGTTGCGTGCATTCACCCATGTGTTGTAAAGGGACAGGATGGAAGTGACGTTTGACACTGCCACTCATGTGTTATTGTTTCCTGTCTAGGGGAATATTGTACTGTACCCTGATGCTTGTGTTCTATGTTTCCCTCTACGCAGCGTCAAGTGAAGAAGAGGGCGGAGACGGCGCTGTGGAGTCAAACGGCGGGGATGCCTCCACCGGGAGGCGACGCAAGGGACATGAGTGGGGGCCTGCTGGCAGGTGCCCCTCATTGCTGGGGGATGGGGGTGCAGGGGGACATGAGTAGGACATGAGTGGGGGCCTGCTGGCAGGTGAACCTCACTGCTAGGGGGTGGGGGTGCAGGGGGACATAAGTGGGACATGAGTGGGGGCATGCTGTCAGGTGCCCCTCACTGCTGGGGGGTGGGGGTGCAGGGGGACATGAGTGGGGGCCTGCTGGCAGGTGACCCTCACTTCTGGGGGGTGGGGGTGCAGGGGGGCATGAGTGGGGGCCTGCTGGCAGGTGCCCCTCACTGCTGGGGGGTGGGGGTGCAGGGGGACATGAGTGGGGCCTGCAGGCAGGTGCCTCTCACTGCTGGGGGGTGGGGGTCCAGGGGGACATGAGTGGGACATGAGTGGGGGCCTGCTGGCAGATGCCCCTCACTGCTGGGAGGTGGGGGTGCAGGGGGACATGAGTGGGGGCCTGCTGGCAGGTGCCCCTCACTGCTGTGGGGTGGGGGTAAAGGGGGACATGAGTGGGACATGAGTGGGTGCCTGCTGGCAGGTGCCCCTCTCTGCCGGGGGTTGGGGGTGCAGGGGGACATGAGTGGGACATGAGTGGGGGCCTGCTGGCAGGTGCCCCTAACTGCGGGGGGGTGGGGGTGTAGGGGAACATGAGTGCGGGCCTGCTGGCAGGTGCCCCTCACTGCTGGGGGTGGGGGTGCAGAGGGACATGAGTGAGACATGATTGGGGGCCTGCTGGCAGGTGCCCCTCACTGCTGGGGGGTAGGGGTGCAGGGGGAGATGAGTTGGGGCCTGCTGGCAGGTGCCCCTCACTGCTGGGGGGTGGGGGTGCAGGGGGACATGAGTGGGGGGATGCTGGCAGGTGCCCCTCACTTCTGGAGGATGGGGGTGCAGGGGGACATGAGTGGGGACCTGCTGGCAGGTACCCCTCACTGCTGGGGAGTGGGTGTGCAGGGGGACATGAGTGGGGGCCTGCTGGCAGGTGCCCCTCACTGCTGGGGGGTGGGGGTGCAGGGGGACATGAGTGGGACATGAGTGGGGCCCTGCTGGCAGGTGCCCCTCACTGCGGGGGGAGGGGGTGCAGGGGGACATGAGTGGGACATGAGTGGGGGCCTGCTGGCAGGTGCCCCTTACTGCTGGGGGGTGGGGGTGGAGGGGGACATGTGTGGGGGCCTGCTGGCAGGTGCCCCTCACTGCTGGGTGTGGGGGTGCAGAGGGACATGAGTGGGACATGATTGGGGGCCTGCTGGCAGGTGCGCCTCACTGCTGGGTGGTAGGGGTGCAGGGGGACATGAGTGGGGGCCTGCTGGCAGGTGCCCCTCACTGCTGGGGGGTGGGGGTGCAGGGGAACATGAGTGGAGGCCTGCTGGCAGGTGCCCCTCACTGCTGGGGGGTGGGGGTACAGGGGGACATGAGTGGGACATGAGTGGGGGCCTGCTGGCAGGTGCCCCTCACTGCTGGGGGGTGGGGGTGCAGGGGGACATGAGTGGGACATGAGTGGGGGCATGCTGGCAGGTGCCCCTCACTGCTGGGGGGTGGTGGTGCAGGGGGACATGAGTGTGGGCCTGCTGGCAGGTGACCCTTACTGCAGGGGGGCGGGGGTGCAGGGGGACATGAGTGAGGGCCTGCTGGCAGGTGCCCCTCACTGCTGGGGGGGTGGGGGTGCAGGTGGACATGAGTGGGACATGAGTGGGTGCCTGCTGGCAGGTGCCCCTCACTGCGGGGGGGTGGGGGGGCAGGGGGACATGAGTGGGACATGAGTGAGGGCCTGCTGGCAGGTGCCCCTTACTGCTGGGGGGTGGAGGGGGACCTGTGTGGGGGCCTGCTGGCAGCTGCCCCTCACTGCTGGGTGTGGGGGTGCAGGGGGAGATGAGTGGGACATGATTGGGGTTCTGCTGGCAGGTGCCCCTCACAGCTGGGGGGTAGGGGTGCAGGGGGACATGAGTTGGGGCCTGCTGGCAGGTGTCCCTCACTGCTGGGGTCTGGGGGTGTAGGGGGACATGAGTGGGGGCCTGCTGGAAGGTGCCCCTCACTGCTGGGGGGCTGGGGTGCAGGGTGACATGAGTGGCAGCCTACTGGCAGGTGACCCTCACTGCTGGGGAGTGGGTTTTGCAGGGGGACATGAGTGGGACATGAGTAGGGGCCTGCTGGCAGATGCCCCTCACTGCTGGGGGGTGGGGGTGCAGGGGGACATGAGTGGGGGGCTGCTGGCAGGTGCCCTGCTGGGGTGTGTTGGGTGCAGAGGAACATGGTTGGGGGCCTGCTGGCAGGTGCACCTCACTGCTGGGGGTTGGGGGTTCAGGGGAACATGAGTGGAACATGAGTGGGGGTCTGGTGGCAGGTGCCCCTCACTGCTGGGGGGTGGGGGTGCAGGTGTATATGAGTGGGGGCCTGCTAGGAAGGTGCCCCTCACTGCTGGGGTGTGGGGGTGCAGGAGGACATGAGTGGGGGCCTGCTGGCAGATGCCCCTCACTGCTGTGGGGTGGGGGTGCAGGGGGACATGAGTGGGGGCCTGCTGGCAGTTGCCCCTCACTGCTGGGGGGTGGGGGTGCAGGGGGACATGAGTGGGACATGAGTGGGGGCCTGCTGGCAGGTGCCCCTCACTGCTGGGGGTTGGGGGTGCAGGGACACATGAGTGGGGGCCTGCTGGCAGGTGCCCTTCACTGCTGGGGGGTGGGGGTGCAGGGGGACATGAGTGGAGGCCTGCTGGCAGGTGCCCCTCACTGCTGGGGGGTGGGGGTGCAGGGGTACATGAGTGGGACATGAGTGGGGGCCTGCTGGCAGGTGCCCCTCACTGCTGGGGGGTGGGGGTGCAGGGGGACATGAGTGGAGGCCTGCTGGCAGGTGCCCCTCACTGCTGGGGGGTGGGGGTGCAGGGGGACATGAGTGGGACATGAGTGGGGGCCTGCTTGCAGGTGCCCCTCACTGCTGGGGGGTGGGGGTGCAGGGGGACATGAGTGGGACATGAGTGGGGGCCTGCTGGCAGGTGCCCCTCACTGCTGGGGTTTGGGGGTGCAGGGGGACATGAGTGGCAGCCTACTGGCAGGTGACCCTCACTGCTGGGGAGTGGGTGTGCAGGGGGACATGAGTGGGACATGAGTAGGGGCCTGCTGGCAGATGCCCCTCACTGCTGGGGGGTGGGGGTGGAGGGGGACATGAGTGGGGGGCTGCTGGCAGGTGCCCTGCTGGGGTGTGTTGGGTGCAGAGGAACATGGTTGGGGGCCTGCTGGCAAGTGCACCTCACTGCTGGGGGTTGGGGGTGCAGGTGTATATGACTGGGGGCCTGCTAGGAAGGTGCCCCTCACTGCTGGGGGTTGGGGGTGCAGGGGAACATGAGTGGAACATGAGTGGGGGTCTGCTGGCAGGTGCCCCTCACTGCTGGGGGGTGGGGGTGCAGGTGTATATGAGTGGGGGCCTGCTAGGAAGGTGCCCCTCACTGCTGGGGGTTGGGGGTGCAGGGGAACATGAGTGGAACATGAGTGGGGGTCTGCTGGCAGGTGCCCCTCACTGCTGGAGGGTGGGGGTGCAGGTGTATATGAGTGGGGGCCTGCTAGGAAGGTGCCCCTCACTGCTGGGGTGTGGGGGTGCAGGAGGACATGAGTGGGGGCCTGCTGGCAGGTTCCCCTCACTGCTGGGGGGTGGGGGTGCAGGGGGACATGAGTGGGGGCCTGCTGGCAGTTGCCCCTCACTGCTGGGGGGTGGGGGTGCAGGGGGACATGAGTGGGACATGAGTGGGGGCCTGCTGGCAGGTGCCCCTCACTGCTGGGGGTTGGGGGTTCAGGGGGACATGAGTGGGGGCCTGCTGGCAGGTGCCCCTCACTGCTGGGGGGTGGGGGTGCAGGGGGACATGAGTGGAGGCCTGCTGGCAGGTGCCCCTCACTGCTGGGGGTGGGGGTGCAGGGGGACATGAGTGGGACATGAGTGGGGGCCTGCTGGCAGGTGCCCCTCACTGCTGGGGGGTGGGGGTGCAGGGGGACATGAGTGGAGGCCTGCTGGCAGGTGCCCCTCACTGCTGGGGGGTGGGTGTGCAGGGGGACATGAGTGGGACATGAGTGGGGGCCTGCTTGCAGGTGCCCCTCACTGCTGGGGTGTGGGGGTGCAGGAGGACATGAGTGGGGGCCTGCTGGCAGGTGCCCCTCACTGCTGGGGGGTGGGTGTGCAGGGGGACATGAGTGGGGGCCTGCTGGCAGGTGCCCCTCACTGCTGGGGTTTGGGGGTGCAGGGGGACATGAGTGGGGGCCTGCTAGCAGGTGTCCCTCACTGCTGGGGGGTGGGGGTGCAGGGGGACATGAGTGGGACATGAGTGGGGGCCTGCTGGCAGGTGCCCTCACTGCTGGGGGGTGGTGGTGCAGGGGGACATGAGTGTGGGCTTGCTGGCAGGTGACCCTTACTGCAGGGGGTGGGGGTGCAGGGGGACATGAGTGAGGGCCTGCTGGCAGGTGCCCCTCACTGCTGGGGGGGTGGGGGTGCAGGTGGACATGAGTGGGACATGAGTGGGTGCCTGCTGGCAGGTGCCCCTCACTGCAGGGGGTTGGGGGGGCAGGGGGACATGAGTGGGACATGAGTGAAGGCCTGCTGGCAGGTGCCCCTTACTGCTGGGGAGTGGAGGGGGACGTGTGGGGGCCTGCTGGCAGGTGCCCCTCACTGCTGGGTGTGGGGGTGCAGGGGGACATGAGTGTGGGCTTGCTGGCAGGTGACCCTTACTGCAGGGGGGTGGGGGTGCAGGGGGACATGAGTGAGGGCCTGCTGGCAGGTGCCCCTCACTGCTGGGGGAATGGGGGTGCAGGTGGACATGAGTGGGACATGAGTGGGTGCCTGCTGGCAGGTGCCCCTCACTGCAGGGGGGTGGGGGGGCAGGGGGACATGAGTGGGACATGAGTGAGGGCCTGCTGGCAGGTGCCCCTTACTGCTGGGGGGTGGAGGGGGACATGTGTGGGGGCCTGCTGGCAGGTGCCCCTCACTGCTGGGTGTGGGGGTGCAGGGGGAGATGAGTGGGACATGATTGGGGGTCTGCTGGCAGGTGCCCCTCACTGCTGGGGGGTAGGGGTGCAGGGGGACATGAGTTGGGGCCTGCTGGCAGGTGCCCCTCACTGCTGGGTTTGGGGGTGCAGGGGGACATGAGTGGGGGCCTGCTGGCAGGTGCCCCTCACTGCTGGAGGGTGGGGGTGCAGGGTGACATGAGTGGCAGCCTACTGGCAGGTGCCCCTCACTGCTGGGGAGTGGGTGTGCAGGGGGACATGAGTGGGGGGCTGCTGGCAGGTGCCCTGCTGGGGTGTGTTGGGTGCAGAGGAACATGGTTGGTGGCCTGCTGGCAGGTGCACCTCACTGCTGGGGGTTGGGGGTGCAGGGGGACATGAGTGGAACATGAGTGGGGGTCTGCTGGCAGGTGCCCCTCACTGCTGAGGGGTGGGGGTGCAGGGGGATATGAGTGGGTGCCTGCTAGGAAGGTGCCCCTCACTGCTGGGGTGTGGGGGTGCAGGAGGACATGAGTGGGGGCCTGCTGGCAGGTGCCCCTCACTGCTGGGGGGTGGGGGTGCAGGGGGACATGAGTGGGGGCCTGCTGGCAGTTGCCCCTCACTGCTGGGGGGTGGGAGTGCAGGGGGACATGAGTGGGACATGAGTGGGGGCCTGCTGGCAGGTGCCCCTTACTGCAGGGGGGCAGGGGTGCAGGGGGACATGAGTGGGGGCCTGCTGGCAGATGCCCCTCACTGCTGGGGGGGTGGGGGTGCAGGTGGACATGAGTGGAACATGAGTGGGGGCCTGCTGGCAGGTGGCCCTCACTGCTGGGGGGTGAGGGTGCAGGGGGACATGAGTGGTGGCCTGCTGGCAGGTGCCCCTCACTGCTGGGGGGTGGGGGTACAGGGGGACATGAGTGGGACATGAGTGGGTGCCTGATGGCAGGTGCCCCTCACTGCTGGAGGGTGGGGGTGCAGGGGGACATGAGTGGGACATGAGTGGGGGCCTGCTGTCAGGTGCCCCTTACTGCTGGGGTGTGGGGGTGGATGGGGACATGTGTGGGGTCTGCTGGCAGGTGCCCCTCACTGCTGGGTGTGGGGGTGCAGGGTGTCATGAGTGGGACATGATTGGGGGCCTGCTGGCAGGTGCCCCTCACTGCTGGGGGTTAGGGGTGCAGGGGGACATGAGTGGGGGCCTGCTGGCAGGTACCCCTCACTGCTGGGGGGTGGGGGTGCAGCGGGACATGAGTGGGGCCCTGCTGGCAAGTGCCCCTTACTGTTGGGGGGTGGGGTGCAGGGGGACATGAGTGGGTCATGAGTGGGGGCCTTCTGGCAGGTGCCCCTCACTGCTGGGGGGTGGGGGTGCAGGGGGACATGAGTGTGGGCCTGCTGGCAGGTGCCCCTTACTGCAGGGGGCGGGGGTGCAGGGGGACATGAGTGGGGGCCTGCTGGCAGGTGCCCCTCACTGCTGGGGGGGTGGGGGTGCAGGTGGACATGAGTGGTACATGAGTGGGGGCCTGCTGGCAGGTGGCCCTCACTGCAGGGGTGGGGGTGCAGGGGGACATGAGTGGGGGCCTGCTGGCAGGTGCCCCTCACTGCTGGGGGGTGGGGGTGCAGGTGGACATGAGTGGGACATGAGTGGGGGCCTGCTGGCAGGTGGCCCTCACTGCTGGGGGGTGGGGGTGCAGGGGGACATGAGTGGTGGCCTGCTGGCAGGTGCCCCTCACTGCTGGGGGGTGGGGGTACAGGGGGACATGAGTGGGAAATGAGTGGGTGCCTGCTGGCAGGTGCCCCTCACTGTGGGGGGGTGGGGGTGCAGGGGGACAAGAGTGGGACATGAGTGGGGGCCTGCTGGCAGGTGCCCCTTACTGCTGAGGGGTGGGGGTGGAGGGGGACATGTGTGGGGGCCTGCTGGCAGGTGCCCCTCACTGCTGGGTGTGGGGGTGCAGGAGGGCATGAGTGGGACATGATTGGGGGCCTGCTGGCAGGTGCCCCTCACTGCTGGGGGGTAAGGGTGCAGGGGGACATGAGTGGGGGCCTGCTGGCAGGTGCCCCTCACTGCTGGGGGGTGAGGGTGCAAGGGGACATGAGTGGCGGCCTGCTGGCTGGTACCCCTCACTGCTGGGGGGTGGGGGTGCAGGGGGACATGAGTGGGGGGCTGCTGGCAGGTGCCCTGCTGGGGTGTGTTGGGTGCAGAGGAACATGGTTGGGGGCCTGCTGGCAGGTGCACCTCACTGCTGGGGGTTGGGGGTTCAGGGGAACATGAGTGGAACATGAGTGGGGGTCTGGTGGCAGGTGCCCCTCACTGCTGGGGGGTGGGGGTGCAGGTGTATATGAGTGGGGGCCTGCTAGGAAGGTGCCCCTCACTGCTGGGGTGTGGGTGCAGGAGGACATGAGTGGGGGCCTGCTGGCAGGTGCCCCTCACTGCTGTGGGGTGGGGGTGCAGGGGGACATGAGTGGGGGCCTGCTGGCAGTTGCCCCTCACTGCTGGGGGGGTGGGGGTGCAGGGGACATGAGTGGGACATGAGTGGGGGCCTGCTGGCAGGTGCCCCTCACTGCTGGGGTTGGGGGTGCAGGGACACATGAGTGGGGGCCTGCTGGCAGGTGCCCTTCACTGCTGGGGGGTGGGGGTGCAGGGGGACATGAGTGGAGGGCCTGCTGGCAGGTGCCCCTCACTGCTGGGGGGTGGGGGTGCAGGGGTACATGAGTGGGACATGAGTGGGGGCCTGCTGGGCAGGTGCCCCTCACTGCTGGGGGTGGGGGTGCAGGGGGACATGAGTGGAGGCCTGCTGGCAGGTGCCCCTCACTGCTGGGGGGTGGGGGTGCAGGGGGACATGAGTGGGACATGAGTGGGGGCCTGCTTGCAGGTGCCCCTCACTGCTGGGGGGTGGGGGTGCAGGGAGACATGAGTGGGACATGAGTGGGGGCCTGCTGGCAGGTGCCCCTCACTGCTGGGGTTTGGGGGTGCAGGGGGACATGAGTGGCAGCCTACTGGCAGGTGACCCTCACTGCTGGGGAGTGGGTGTGCAGGGGGACATGAGTGGGACATGAGTAGGGGCCTGCTGGCAGATGCCCCTCACTGCTGGGGGGTGGGGGTGGAGGGGGACATGAGTGGGGGGCTGCTGGCAGGTGCCCTGCTGGGGTGTGTTGGGTGCAGAGGAACATGGTTGGGGGCCTGCTGGCAAGTGCACCTCACTGCTGGGGTTGGGGTGCAGGTGTATATGACTGGGGGCCTGCTAGGAAGGTGCCCCTCTCTGCTGGGGGTTGGGGGTGCAGGGGAACATGAGTGGAACATGAGTGGGGGTCTGCTGGCAGGTGCCCCTCACTGCTGGGGGGTGGGGGTGCAGGTGTATATGAGTGGGGGCCTGCTAGGAAGGTGCCCCTCACTGCTGGGGGTTGGGGTGCAGGGGAACATGAGTGGAACATGAGTGGGGGTCTGCTGGCAGGTGCCCCTCACTGCTGGAGGGTGGGGGTGCAGGTGTATATGAGTGGGGGCCTGCTAGGAAGGTGCCCCTCACTGCTGGGGTGTGGGGGTGCAGGAGGACATGAGTGGGGGCCTGCTGGCAGGTGCCCCTCACTGCTGGGGGGTGGGGGTGCAGGGGGACATGAGTGGGGGCATGCTGGCAGTTGCCCCTCACTGCTGGGGGGTGGGGGTGCAGGGGGACATGAGTGGGACATGAGTGGGGGCCTGCTGGCAGGTGCCCCTCACTGCTGGGGGTTGGGGGTTCAGGGGGACATGAGTGGGGGCCTGCTGACAGGTGCCCCTCACTGCTGGGGGGTGGGGGTGCAGGGGGACATGAGTGGAGGCCTGCTGGCAGGTGCCCCTCACTGCTGGGGGGTGGGGGTGCAGGGGGACATGAGTGGGACATGAGTGGGGGCCTGCTGGCAGGTGCCCCTCACTGCTGGGGGGGGGGGGGGTGCAGGGGGACATGAGTGGAGGCCTGCTGGCAGGTGCCCCTCACTGCTGGGGGGTGGGTGTGCAGGGGGACATGAGTGGGACATGAGTGGGGGCCTGCTTGCAGGTGCCCCTCACTGCTGGGGTGTGGGGGTGCAGGAGGACATGAGTGGGGGCCTGCTGGCAGGTACCCCTCACTGCTGGGGGGTGGGTGTGCAGGGGGACATGAGTGGGGGCCTGCTGGCAGGTGCCCCTCACTGCTGGGGTTTGGGGGTGCAGGGGGACATGAGTGGGGGCCTGCTAGCAGGTGCCCCTCACTGCTGGGGGGTGGGGGTGCAGGGGGACATGAGTGGGACATGAGTGGGGGCCTGCTGGCAGGTGCCCTCACTGCTGGGGTGTGGTGGTGCAGGGGGACATGAGTGTGGGCTTGCTGGCAGGTGACCCTTACTGCAGGGGGTGGGGGTGCAGGGGGACATGAGTGAGGGCCTGCTGGCAGGTGCCCCTCACTGCTGGGGGGGTGGGGGTGCAGGTGGACATGAGTGGGACATGAGTGGGTGCCTGCTGGCAGGTGCCCCTCACTGCAGGGGGGTGGGGGGGCAGGGGGCCATGAGTGGGACATGAGTGAAGGCCTGCTGGCAGGTGCCCCTTACTGCTGGGGAGTGGAGGGGGACGTGTGGGGGCCTGCTGGCAGGTGCCCCTCACTGCTGGGTGTGGGGGTGCAGGGGGACATGAGTGTGGGCTTGCTGGCAGGTGACCCTTACTGCAGGGGGGTGGGGGTGCAGGGGGACATGAGTGAGGGCCTGCTGGCAGGTGCCCCTCACTGCTGGGGGAATGGGGGTGCAGGTGGACATGAGTGGGACATGAGTGGGTGCCTGCTGGCAGGTGCCCCTCACTGCAGGGGGGTGGGGGGGCAGGGGGATATGAGTGGGACATGAGTGAGGGCCTGCTGGCAGGTGCCCCTTACTGCTGGGGAGTGGAGGGGGACATGTGTGAGAGCCTGCTGGCAGGTGCCCCTCACTGCTGGGTGTGGGGGTGCAGGGGGAGATGAGTGGGACATGATTGGGGGTCTGCTGGCAGGTGCCCCTCACTGCTGGGGGGTAGGGGTGCAGGGGGACATGAGTTGGGGCCTGCTGGCAGGTGCCCCTCACTGCTGGGTGTGGGGGTGCAGGGGGACATGAGTGGGGGCCTGCTGGCAGGTGCCCCTCACTGCTGGAGGGTGGGGGTGCAGGGTGACATGAGTGGCAGCCTACTGGCAGGTGCCCCTCACTGCTGGGGAGTGGGTGTGCAGGGGGACATGAGTGGGACATGAGTAGGGGCCTGCTGGCAGGTGCCCCTCACTGCTGGGGGGTGGGGGTGCAGGGGGACATGAGTGGGGGGCTGCTGGCAGGTGCCCTGCTGGGGTGTGTTGGGTGCAGAGGAACATGGTTGGTGGCCTGCTGGCAGGTGCACCTCACTGCTGGGGGTTGGGGGTGCAGGGGGACATGAGTGGAACATTAGTGGGGGTCTGCTGGCAGGTGCCCCTCACTGCTGGGGGGTGGGGGTGCAGGGGGATATGAGTGGGTGCCTGCTAGGAAGGTGCCCCTCACTGCTGGGGTGTGGGGGTGTAGGAGGACATGAGTGGGGGCCTGCTGGCAGGTGCCTCTCACTGCTGGGGGGTGGGGGTGCAGGGGGACATGAGTGGGGGCCTGCTGGCAGTTGCCCCTCACTGCTGGGGGGTGGGAGTGCAGGGGGACATGAGTGGGACATGAGTGGGGGCCTGCTGGCAGGTGCCCCTTACTGCAGGGGGGCAGGGGTGCAGGGGGACATGAGTGGGGGCCTGCTGGCAGATGCCCCTCACTGCTGGGGGGGTGGGGGTGCAGGTGGACATGAGTGGAACATGAGTGGGGGCCTGCTGGCAGGTGGCCCTCACTGCTGGGGGGTGAGGGTGCAGGGGGACATGAGTGGTGGCCTGCTGGCAGGTGCCCCTCACTGCTGGGGGGTGGGGGTACAGGGGGACATGAGTGGGACATGAGTGGGTGCCTGATGGCAGGTGCCCCTCACTGCTGGGGGGTGGGGGTGCAGGGGGACATGAGTGGGACATGAGTGGGGGCCTGCTGTCAGGTGCCCCTTACTGCTGGGGTGTGGGGGTGGATGGGGACATGTGTGGGGTCTGCTGGCAGGTGCCCCTCACTGCTGGGTGTGGGGGTGCAGGGTGTCATGAGTGGGACATGATTGGGGGCCTGCTGGCAGGTGCCCCTCACTGCTGGGGGTTAGGGGTGCAGGGGGACATGAGTGGGGCCCTGCTGGCAAGTGCCCCTCACTGCTGGGGGGTGGGGTGCAGGGGGACATGAGTGGGTCATGAGTGGGGGCCTTCTGGCAGGTGCCCCTCACTGCTGGGGGGTGGGGGTGCAGGGGGACATGAGTGTGGGCCTGCTGGCAGGTGCCCCTTACTGCAGGGGGGCGGGGGTGCAGGGGGACATGAGTGGGGGCCTGCTGGCAGGTGCCCCTTACTGCTGAGGGGTGGGGGTGGAGGGGGACATGTGTGGGGGCCTGCTGGCAGGTGCCCCTCACTGCTGGGTGTGGGGGTGCAGGAGGGCATGAGTGGGACATGATTGGGGGCCTGCTGGCAGGTGCCCCTCACTGCTGGGGGGTAAGGGTGCAGGGGGACATGAGTGGGGGCCTGCTGGCAGGTGCCCCTCACTGCTGGGGGGTGAGGGTGCAAGGGGACATGAGTGGCGGCCTGCTGGCTGGTGCCCCTCACTGCTGGGGAGTGGGTGTGCAGGGGGACATGAGTGGTACAAGAGTGGGGGCCTGCTGGAAGGTGCCCCTCACTGCTGGGGGCTGGGGGTGCAGGGGGACATGGTTGGGACATGAGTGGGGGCCTGCTGGCAGGTGCCCCTCACTGCTGGGGTGTGGGGGTGCAGAGGAACATGGTTGGGGGCCTGCTGGCAGGTGCCCCTCACTGCTGGGGGGTGGGGATGCAGGGGGACATGAGTGGGGGCCTGCTGGCAGGTGCCCCTCACTGCTGGGGGGTGGGGGTGCAAGGGGACATGAGTGGGGCCCTGCTGGCAGTTGCCCCTCACTGCTGGGGGTGGGGGTGCAGGGGGACATGAGTGGGACATGAGTGGGGGCCTGCTGGCAGGTGCCCATTACTGCAGGGGGGTGCAGGGGGACATGAGTGGGACATGAGTGGGGGCCTGCTGGCAGGTGGCCCTCACTGCTGGGGGGTGGTGGTGCAGGGGGACATGAGTGGTGGCCTGCTGGCAGGTGCCACTCACTGCTGGGGGGTAGGGGTACAGGGGGACATGAGTGGGTGCCTGCTGGCAGGTGCCCCTCACTGCGTGGGGGTGGGGGTGCAAGGGGACATGAGTGGGACATGATTGGGGGCCTGCTGGCAGGTGCCCCTCACTGCTGGGGTGTGGGGGTGCAGAGGAACATGGTTGGGGGCCTGCTGGCAGGTGCACCTCACTGCTAGGGGCTGGGGGTGCAGGGGGACATGAGTGAGGGCCTGCTGGCAGGTGCCCCTTACTGCTGGGGTGTGGGGGTGGAGGGGGACATGTGTGGGGGGCCTGCTGGCAGGTGCCCCTCACTGCTGGGTGTGGGGGTGCAGGGGGACATGAGTTGGGGCCTGCTGGCAAGTGCCCCTCACTGCTGGGGGGTGGGGGTGCAGGGGGACATGAGTGGGGGCCTGCTGGCAGGTGCTCCTCACTGCTGGGGGCTAGGGGTGCAGGGGGACATGAGTTGGGGCCTGCTGGCAGGTGCCCATCACTGCTGGGGGGTGGGTGTGCAGGGGGACATGCGTGGGACATGATTGGGGGCCTGCTGGCAGGTGCTCCTCACTGCTGGGGGGTAGGTGTGCAGGGGGACATGAGTTGGGGCCTGCTGGCAGGTGCCCCTTACTGCTGGGGGGTGGGGGTGCAGGGGGACATGAGTGGGGGCCTGCTGGCAGGTGCCTCTCACTGCTGGGGGGTGGGGGTGCAGGGGGACATGAGTGGGGGCCTGCTTGCAGGTCCCCCTCACTGCTGGGTGTGGGGGTGCAGAGGAACATGGTTGGGGGCCTGCTGGCAGGTGCACCTCACTGCTAGGGGGTGGGGGTGCAGGGGGAAATGAGTGAGGGCCTGCTGGCAGGTGCCCCTCACTGCTGGGGGGTGGGGTGCGGGGGACATGAGTGGGACATGAGTGGGGGCCTGCTGGCAGGAGCCCCTCACTGCAAGGGGGTGGGGGTGCAGGAGGACATGAGTGTGGGCCTGCTGGCAGGTGCCCCTTACTGCAAGGGGGCGGGGGTGCAGGGGGACATGAGTGGGACATGAGTGGGGCCTGCTGGCAGGTGGCCCTCACTGCTGGGGGTGGGGGTGCAGGGGGACATGAGTGGTGGCCTGCTGGCAGGTGCCCCTCACTGCTGGGGGGTGGGGGTACAGGGGGACATGAGTAGGACATGAGTGGGTGCCTGCTGGCAGGTGCCCCTCACTGCGGGGGGGGGTGGGGGTGCAGGGGGACATGAGTGGGACATGAGTGGGGGCCTGCTGGCAGGTGCCCCTTACTGTTGGGGGGTGGGGGTGGAGGGGGACATGTGTGGGGGCCTGCTGGCAGGTGCCCCTCACTGCTGGGGGTAGGGGTGCAGGGGGACATGAGTTGGGGCCTGCTGGCAAGTGCCCCTCACTGCTGGGGGGTAGGGGTGCAGGGGGACATGAGTGGGGGCCTGCTGGCAGTTGCCCCTCACTGCTGGGGGGTGGGGGTGCAGGGGGACATGAGTGGGGGCCTGCTGGCAAGTGCCCCTCACTGCTGGGGGGTGGGGGTGCAGGGGGACATGAGTGGGGGCCTGCTGGCAGTTGCCCCTCACTGCTGGGGGGTGGGGGTGCAGGTGGACATGAGTGGAACATGAGTGGGGGCCTGCTGGCAGGTGGCCCTCACTGCTGGGGGGTGAGGGTGCAGGGGGACATGAGTGGTGGCCAGCTGGCAGGTGCCCCTCACTGCTGGGGGGTGGGGGTACAGGGGGACATGAGTGGGACATGAGTGGGTGCCTGATGGCAGGTGCCCCTCACTGCTGGGGGGTGGGGGTGCAGGGGGACATAAGTGGGACATGAGTGGGGGCCTGCTGTCAGGTGCCCCTTACTGCTGGGGTGTGGGGGTGGATGGGGACATGTGTGGGGTCTGCTGGCAGGTGCCCCTCACTGCTGGGTGTGGGGGTGCAGGGTGTCATGAGTGGGACATGATTGGGGGCCTGCTGGCAGGTGCCCCTCACTGCTGGGGGTTAGGGGTGCAGGGGGACATGAGTGGGGGCCTGCTGGCAGGTACCCCTCACTACTGGGGGGTGGGGGTGCAGCGGGACATGAGTGGGGCCCTGCTGGCAAGTGCCCCTCACTGCTGGGGGGTGGGGTGCAGGGGGACATGAGTGGGTCATGAGTGGGGGCCTTCTGGCAGGTGCCCCTCACTGCTGGGGGGTGGGGGTGCAGGGGGACATGAGTGTGGGCCTGCTGGCAGGTGCCCCTTACTGCAGGGGGGTGGGGGTGCAGGGGGACATTAGTGGGGGCCTGCTGGCAGGTGCCCCTCACTGCTGGGGGGGTGGGGGTGCAGGTGGACATGAGTGGGACATGAGTGGGGGCCTGCTGGCATGTGGCCCTCACTGCAGGGGGGCGGGGGTGCAGGGGGACATGAGTGGGGGCCTGCTGGCAGGTGCCCCTCACTGCTGGGGGGGTGGGGGTGCAGGTGGACATGAGTGGGACATGAGTGGGGGCCTGCTGGCCGGTGGCCCTCACTGCTGGGGGGTGGGGGTGCAGGGGGACATGAGTGGTGGCCTGCTGGCAGGTGCCCCTCACTGCTGGGGGGTGGGGGTACAGGGGGACATGAGTGGGAAATGAGTGGGTGCCTGCTGGCAGGTGCCCCTCACTGTGGGGGGGTGGGGGGGTGGGGGTGCAGGGGAATAAGAGTGGGACATGAGTGGGGGCCTGCTGGCAGGTGCCCCTTACTGCTGAGGGGTGGGGGTGGAGGGGGACATGTGTGGGGGCCTGCTGGCAGGTGCCCCTCACTGCTGGGGGGTGAGGGTGCAAGGGGACATGAGTGGCGGCCTGCTGGCTGGTGCCCCTCACTGCTGGGGAGTGGGTGTGCAGGGGGACATGAGTGGTACAAGAGTGGGGGCCTGCTGGAAGGTGCCCCTCACTGCTGGGGGCTGGGGGTGCAGGGGGACATGGTTGGGACATGAGTGGGGGCCTGCTGGCAGGTGCCCCTGACTGCTGGGGTGTGGGGGTGCAGAGGAACATGGTTGGGGGTCTGCTGGCAGGTGCACCTCACTGCTGGGGGGTGGGGGTGCAGGGGGACATGAGTGGAACATGAGTGGGGGTCTGCTGGCAGGTGCCCCTCACTGCTGGGGGGTGGGGATGCAGGGGGACATGAGTGGGGGCCTGCTAGGAAGGTGCCCCTCACTGTTGGGGTGTGGGGGTGCAGGGGGACATGAGTGGGGGCCTGCTGGCAGTTTCCCCTTACTGCTGGGGGTGGGGGTGCAGGGGGACATGAGTGGGACATGAGTGGGGGCCTGCTGGCAGGTGCCCCTTACTGCAGGGGGGTGCAGGGGGACATGAGTGGGACATGAGTGGGGGCCTGCTGGCAGGTGGCCCTCACTGCTTGGGGGTGGTGGTGCAGGGGGACATGAGAGGTGGCCTGCTGGCAGGTGCCACTCACTGCTGGGGGGTAGGGGTACAGGGGGACATGAGTGGGTGCCTGCTGGCAGGTGCCCCTCACTGCGTGGGGGCGGGGGTGCAGGGGGACATGAGTGGGACATGATTGGGGTCCTGCTGGCAGGTGCCCCTCACTGCTGGGGTGTGGGGGTGCAGAGGAACATGGTTGGGGGCCTGCTGGCAGGTGCACCTCACTGCTAGGGGCTGGGGGTGCAGGGGGACATGAGTGAGGGCCTGCTGGCAGGTGCCCCTTACTACTGGGGTGTGGGGGTGGAGGGGGACATGTGTGGGGGGGCCTGCTGGCAGGTGCCCCTCACTGCTGGATGTGGGGGTGCAGGGGGACATGAGTTGGGGCCTGCTGGCAGGTGCCCCTCACTGCTGGGGGGTGGGGGTGCAGGGGGACATGAGTGGGGGCCTGCTGGCAGGTGCTCCTCACTGCTGGGGTTTAGGGGTGCAGGGGGACATGAGTTGGGGCCTGCTGGCAGGTGCCCCTCACTGCTGGGGGGTGGGGGTGCAGGGGAACAAGAGTGGGACATGAGTGGGGGCCTGCTGGCAGGTGCCCCTTACTGCTGAGGGGTGGGGGTGGAGGGGGACATGTGTGGGGGCCTGCTGGCAGGTGCCCCTCACTGCTGGGGGGTGAGGGTGCAAGGGGACATGAGTGGCGGCCTGCTGGCTGGTGCCCCTCACTGCTGGGGAGTGGGTGTGCAGGGGGACATGAGTGGTACAAGAGTGGGGGCCTGCTGGAAGGTGCCCCTCACTGCTGGGGGCTGG
Source organism: Ambystoma mexicanum (assembly GCF_040938575.1). Taxonomy (NCBI): domain Eukaryota; kingdom Metazoa; phylum Chordata; class Amphibia; order Caudata; family Ambystomatidae; genus Ambystoma; species Ambystoma mexicanum. The sequence goes on from NC_090922.1 coordinate 1,514,191,870, forward strand.
GGGTGCAGGGGGACATGGTTGGGACATGAGTGGGGGCCTGCTGGCAGGTGCCCCTCACTGCTGGGGTGTGGGGGTGCAGAGGAACATGGTTGGGGGTCTGCTGGCAGGTGCACCTCACTGCTGGGGGGTGGGGGTGCAGGGGGACATGAGTGGAACATGAGTGGGGGTCTGCTGGCAGGTGCCCCTCACTGCTGGGGGGTGGGGATGCAGGGGGACATGAGTGGGGGCCTGCTAGGAAGGTGCCCCTCACTGTTGGGGTGTGGGGGTGCAGGGAGACATGAGTGGGGGCCTGCTGGCAGGTTCCCCTCACTGCTGGGGGCTGGGGGTGCAAGGGGACATGAGTGGGGCCCTGCTGGCAGTTGCCCCTCACTGCTGGGGGTGGGGGTGCAGGGGGACATGAGTGGGACATGAGTGGGGGCCTGCTGGCAGGTTCCCCTTACTGCAGGGGGGTGCAGGGGGACATGAGTGGGACATGAGTGAGGGCCTGCTGGCAGGTGGCCCTCACTGCTTGGGGGTGGTGGTGCAGGGGGACATGAGTGGTGGCCTGCTGGCAGGTGCCACTCACTGCTGGGGGGTAGGGGTACAGGGGGATATGAGTGGGTGCCTGCTGGCAGGTGCCCCTCACTGCGTGGGGGCGGGGGTGCAGGGGGACATGAGTGGGACATGATTGGGGGCCTGCTGGCAGGTGCCCCTCACTGCTGGGGTGTGGGGGTGCAGAGGAACATGGTTGGGGGCCTGCTGGCAGGTGCACCTCACTGCTAGGGGCTGGGGGTGCAGGGGGACATGAGTTGGGGCCTGCTGGCAGGTTCCCCTCACTGCTGGGGGGTGGGGGTGCAGGGGGACATGAGTGGGGGCCTGCTGGCAGGTGCCCCTCACTGCTGGGGGGTAGGGGTGCAGGGGGACATGAGTTGGGGCCTGCTGGCAGGTGCCCCTCACTGCTGGGGGGTGGGGGTGCAGGGGGACATGCGTGGGACATGATTGGGGGCCTGCTGGCAGGTGCTCCTCACTGCTGGGGGGTAGGGGTGCAGGGGGACATGAGTTGAGGCCTGCTGGCAGGTGCCCCTTACTGCTGGGGGGTGGGGGTGCAGGGGGACATGAGTGGGGGCCTGCTGGCAGGTGCCTCTCACTGCTGGGGGGTGGGGGTGCAGGGGGACATGAGTGGGGGCCTGCTTGCAGGTCCCCCTCACTGCTGGGTGTGGGGGTGCAGAGGAACATGGTTGGGGGCCTGCTGGCAGGTGCACCTCACTGCTAGGGGGTGGGGGTGTAGGGGGAAATGAGTGAGGGCCTGCTGGCAGGTGCCCCTCACTGCTGGGGGGTGGGGTGCGGGGGACATGAGTGGGACATGAGTGGGGGCCTGCTGGCAGGAGCCCCTCACTGCAAGGGGGTGGGGGTGCAGGAGGACATGAGTGTGGGCCTGCTGGCAGGTGCCCCTTACTGCAAGGGGGCGGGGGTGCAGGGGGACATGAGTGGGGGCCTGCTGGCAGGTGACCCTCACTGCTGGAGGGGTGGGGGTGCAGGTGGACATGAGTGGGACATGAGTGGGGCCTGCTGGCAGGTGGCCCTCACTGCTGGGGGTGGGGGTGCAGGGGGACATGAGTGGTGGCCTGCTGGCAGGTGCCCCTCACTGCTGGGGGGTGGGGGTACAGGGGGACATGAGTAGGACATGAGTGGGTGCCTGCTGGCAGGTGCCCCTCACTGCTGGGGGGGGTGCAGGGGGACATGAGTGGGACATGAGTGGGGGCCTGCTGGCATGTGCCCCTTACTGTTGGGGGTGGGGGTGGAGGGGGACATGTGTGGGGGCCTGCAGGCAGGTGCCCCTTCACTGCTGGGCGTAGGGGTGCAGGGGGACATGAGTGGGACATAATTGGGGGCCTGCTGGCATGTGCCCCTTACTGTTGGGGGGTGGGGGTGGAGGGGGACATGTGTGGGGGCCTGCAGGCAGGTGCCCCTCACTGCTGGGGGTAGGGGTGCAGGGGGACATGAGTTGGGGCCTGCTGGCAAGTGCCCCTCACTGCTGGGGGGTGGGGGTGCAGGGGGACATGATTGGGGGCCTGCTGGCAGTTGCCCCTCACTGCTGGGGGGTGGGGGTACAGGGGGACATGAGTGGGGGCCTGCTGGCAGTTGACCCCACTGCTGGGGGGTGGGGGTCCAGGGGGACATGAGTGGGACATGAGTGGGGGCCTACTGGCAGGTGCCCCTTACTGCAGGGGGGCGGGGGTGCAGGGGGACATGAGTGGTGGCCTGCTGGCAGGTGCCCCTCACTGCGGGTGGGTGGGGGTGCAGGGGGACATGAGTGGGACTTGAGTGGGGGCCTGCTGGCAGGTGCCTCTTACTGCTGGGGGGTGGGGTGGAGGCCTGCTGGCAGGTGCGCCTCACTGCTGGGGTGTGGGGCTGCAGAGGAACATGGTTGGGGGCCTGCTGGCAGGTGCAACTCACTGCTGGGGGGTGGGGGTGCAGGGGGACATGAGTAGAACATGAGTGGGGATCTGCTGGCAGGTGCCCCTCACTGCTGGGGGGTGGGGGTGCAGGGGGATATGAGTGGGGGCCTGCTAGGAAGGTGCCCCTCACTGCTGGGGTGAGGGGGTGCAGGGGGACATGAGTGGGGGCCTGCTGGCCGGTGCCCCTCACTGCTGGGGGGTGGGGGTGCAGGGGGACATGAGTGGGGGCCTGCTGGCAGTTTCCCCTCACTGCTGGGAGATGGGGGTGCAGGGGGACATGAGTGGGACATGAATGGGGGCCTGCTGGCAGGTGCCCCTCTCTGCTGGGGGGTGGAGGTGCAGGGGGACACAAATTGGTGATCACTAGTGCAAGGTGACACGTGGCCTGGCTGGGGGGGCATGGCCATAGCAGATGGGCTGCCTGCGGGACATGACCAGGGGTGCAGGGTAGTCCCATGTGGTGTGGGCTGCCTGCAGGGGCCGTGGAGGGGGTAGAGGGCACACCTGGGAGGACCCACACTACTAATTCACGTGTGGGACTCCCCACGCACCCCACTGGATACTCGTACCCCGCGCAGACAGCAAAATTGCGTGTGAGACTTCCTGCGCACCCCCGAAATACACGTACCCCGCTCACACAGGGCCAATCTCGTGTGTAACTTCCCACGCACCCCCGAAATCCACATACCCCGCTCGCGCAGGGCCAATCGCGTGTGAGACTTCCCACGTACCCCAGTAATACACGTACCCCGCTCGCACAGGGCCGATCGTGTGTGAAACTTCCCATGCACCCCCAAAATCCATGTACCCCGCTCGCACAGGGCCAATCGCGTGTGAAACTTCCCGCATACCCCAGTAATACACGTACCCCGCTTGCACAGGGCCAATCGCGGGTAAAACTTCCCATGCACCCCCGAAATCCACGTACCCCACTCGCACAGGGCCAATCGCATGTGAAACTTCCTGCGCACCCCCGAAATCCATGTACACCGCTCGCACAGGGCCAATCGCATGTGAAACTTCCTGCATTCCCCAGTAATACAAGTGCCCCGCTCGGCCAAGGCCTATCGTGTGTGATAGTCCCCGCGAACCCCCCAAATACACGTAGCCTGCTCGCACAGGGCCTACCACATGTGAAACTCCCCGCGAACCCCAGTAATACATGTGCCCCGCGCGGCCAAGGCCTTTCGCGTGTGATAGTCCCAGCGTACACCACAAATACACGTACCCCACTCGCACAGGGCCTACCGCCTGTGATAATTCCAGCGCACCCCAGGAATACACATTCCCCGCTCAGCGTTTGCTGTGTAGCGGCCCTGTTAGCTGATCCAGGGTTAGCGCAGCACTTTGCAAGGGTTAGTGCAGCACTTTGCGCTGGATTGGGGATTTTGAAGTCTTCTCCTTTCGCGAGGGGCGTTCTTGGGGGCGTAACTGGCGCTGCGGGATGTTCTCTACGCCAGGGCTCTTTTTGCCTTTGGAATTCCATGAATACGCGGTGCGCTAGAATGCTGTTTAGCGCACACGGCTGGCGCACGCTGGCACACGATCCCTCTCTGCGCTGCTCGCGTGCGCTGAAATCTATGAATTACCCCGATAGTCTTGTCTGTCCATCACAATGATATTTCCACCCTTATCCGCCTCCTTTATTACAATGGTCTTGTCGTTCTCTAGGTTTTTTCAATGCTAGTCTCTCGTACTTGGTTAGATTTTGTTTGCTGAGTCTTGTTCTTGTGTCATCATACATATTATATATGTCCCTGGCGGGTGCTTTGTAACATACCTCAATCATATTCTCACTGGAAAAATGAGGTGTGAATTTGGATTTCCAGAAGGCATATTGGTCTGATTTCCAGTTCATATAAGGTACTATGTATTTCACTTACTTCTTGTTCACCTAGCGTCCTTGTATGGTGAATATTTTCCATGTCTTCCATGGTGAATGTACTTTTTGTGTTTCTTTTCACTGTTCCATTCTGCTTTTATGTGCAGCTGCAAAGAATTTTTTAAACCTAAGTTTGCGCACAAATTTGAACAAATTGATCTGTGTGTTAACGAGATCCAAATTACTTTGGAGGATAAGAGCAACATTCTCCAGAGCATATGAAACACCACTCGATCAGGACACGGGCATCAGTGGGTACCCCACCTAGTTTGCTAATAAAAGTCAATGGACGGTCTATTTTTTAGAATCCATGGCTCTATCTGCAAATTACACCTATTAATCCAATATTTGTACAGGGAGCTCCAGTCTCCTTTAACCCATACACTGACCTCCTATATGCAGCAATACATGACAATTATAAATGCAATAATAGATAACTATGATTTCTTAATTTGTAAACCGAATACTCATAATGGAGAACAATTTCATAATCTAAATGTTATTTCCTCCTTGTTCTACAAAGGTTTGTCCGAGATACCCTCTTCTGAACTATGTGGGATGGCCGCAAGATTGCACTTTACTGGACAACCAACTAGACTGGCCCCTAGTGTGGAAGAACATCTCCATAGCAACCACGTCAGCCAGTCTACTGCAAACCTTGTTCTTCTTTTACCACAGAGCCTTCATTTCTCCATAATTACTCTTCAAAGGTCCTGCTGTACAAAGTGACAGATGTTGGCGTTGCCTACAAGCTCAGGGTTCATTCAAACATATGTTTATTGAATGCAAACATGTTAAGTTGTTTTGGAAAAGCACATGGGATACATTTAAGATTGTTTTTAATTTACAACATGATTTCTAGTTCAAATATACTTTATTTGGTAGTGAAATTCTACAAGATGTTCTAGACAGAAATGCCTGTTACTTGTTTGATCTTCTTATTTTAGTTGCAATTCAAAATTGTAGAGCTTATATCGCCTTCACTATAAAGTGTTCTGGAACTCTTTTTGTAACATAGATAGGCTGGAACGATGTAATGCTTCTTCTCCAATTTTACTACTGGAGCATGAGTTGAAAAGGCAGCTTTTTCTTACATTCTTAGCTAATGTAGCCCCTGACTAACATTAAAAGGGTTTCCCGTGCATGATGTATCTGCAAGTCTCCTCCTCCTTTTGTACATGTTTGTCTCTATTTGTGTCTTGCTTTTTTGTGTGTCATCCTTATGTACATATTCTATTCAAAATTATAAGTTTCATATGCACTGACTTCAGTAGTACACTTGGCCTTCATATATCTTAAATCAAATTCTTGATTGCAGACACTTTTCATCATAAATGTGCATAAAATGTCTGTTGTAATTATTATTTGCCTTGCATATTTTCTAACTTAAATTAAACAAAAATAAAACTAAAAGAAGCAAACAGCGTTTGCCAGACTCTGCCTTTGCAGTGGTTCAAACAAAATATGACAGTTTATTACCATGTTTGCCCCATAGCACAAAAGATATGTGTTTGCTACATTACTTGTTATGGTATGAACCAAATATAGCAAAGAAAACAATGTGCTTAAAAAAAAAAGAACACATAAAATGTGGTTGTAGCAACGCCTTTACCTTGATTCCATTCTGCAAGCAATATCCAGAGCTTAATGGTTACTTCTGGAGTCCTTATTGGGGTATTGCTTTCAGTACTGCGGACCTTACCTCGAGCGCTGTGTCCAGTACTGAGGCCTCATTGGGGTATTGCATACTGTACTGTGGGCCTTACCTGTAGCACTGTGTTCAGTTCTGGAGTCCTCATTGGGGTATTCTGGTCAGTACTGCGGACCTTAACTGGAGTCTCATTGGGATATTGTGTTCAGTACTCTGGACCTTAGCTGGAGCACTGTGTCCAGTTCTGGAGGCCTCATGCGGATATTGTTTTCAGTACTGTGTACCTCACCTAGTGCACTGTTTCCATTTCTGGAGGCCTCATTGGGGTATTGTGTTCAGTACTGTGTATCTTACCTAGAGCACTGTGTCGAGTTCTGGAGGCCTCATTCGGGTATTGTGTTCAGTACTGTGAACGTTACCTGGAGCACTGTGTCCAGTTTTGGGGGGCCTCATTTTGTCTATTGTGTTTAATACTGTGGATCTCATAGTGTCTATTGTTTCCAGTTTCTTGGAACTCATCTGGAGCACAATGTCCAGTTCTGGAGGCCTCATATTCTCTATTGTGTTCAGTTTCCTGGAACTCGTCTGGAGCACTCTGTCCAGTTCTGGAGGCCTCTTATTGAGTAATGTGTTCAGTTTCTTGGAACTCATCTGGAGCACTCTGTCGAGTTCTGGAGGCGTCATATTGCCTATGTCTTCAGTTTCATGGAACCCATCTGGGGCACTCTGTCCAGTTCTGGAGGCCTCATATTGAGTACTTGATTCAGTTTCTTGGAACTCATCTGGAGCACTCTGTCTATTTCTGAAGGCCTCATATTGGCTAATGTCTTCAGTTTCCTGGAACCCATCTGGGGATCTCTGTCCAGTTCTGGAGGCCTCATATTGAGTACTGGGTTCAGTTTCTTGGAACTCATCTGGGACACTCTGTCCAGTTCTGGAGGCCTTCACTATAGTATTTTCTTCATTTTTTTGGCCACATTGAGCTCGGTTCCCGTGGCCCTGCATGCATTGTGAAACAGAAAATCCTAAACAAAACAATTATATTTGCTTTCTTGGTGCAATCAGTGTTTTTACTTGTTACTCATAGGCTAGCTCTCATTCACCAATTCATCAGTGTAATCAGTGTCAGCACCAGGGAGGAGGATGCATCAGATTAGAGTCTTCATGAAGTTTGCTTCCCTGTCTTTCTTTTTGTTACAATAAGAGTCGCTCTAATGGAATGCATTGTGACTATCTTTGTTCCTCCTCTCCATGGATATTTCAGAATGAGAAGGATTTAAACCTTGGGGTATAGTATAAACATTGTAAATCCGTAACTGTAAAATTAGTACTAAAAGGGGTGGGCTAAAAGTGGACCAATTCTACTTTTCCAAATAAAAGGAATGTTCTCGTTTGATTTTGCCTTTTTCATATTATCACTTAAAAGGAGAAGAGAGTACTTGTCATGATGTGTTAATATGTCCTAAACCTTAGGACGTGGTTCATGACGTTGGTTCCAAACCCTGAAGAATGCCTTGGGATGTACAACACTCGTGAGACAGAAACGTGTAGGGTAGAGTATTTGAAAACTGACTATAATAGGTAAAAAGTGGGATCACAAAAGGGTAACAATGTATACATGTGTATCTTAGCAACCTGATGGAGAAAAATTGTAATATTATTACTAGTAAGCGGCTGGACTTCCATAAAATAGCGAGGGTCATATTGTTTTTTTGTTGTTGTTTTTTGTTATGTTTCATATTTGGGAAGGTTACAGGCAGAATATGCATTTGTTTTTATAGTGAATGATGCAATTAAAATATGTAGGATTGTAAATATATTTGATAGATATATTTTTGTAATTAACAATTAAATCAAGTTTCTGGTAATCATTCAAAACCAACGCAGCATTGAGTATTGTGATAGTGTGCACATGTTAGATGCTAAGAACCATATATGTCATAATGGATAAATAGTCTTTTGCCATAATTCCAGAAATAATACTATTAAAAAAGTGCATGATAGTTGCTCTACTATAGGTCAGTATCCCCACATAGGAACACTCATCGTGTTGGGTTTACATACAATGCAAGTAAACTTTAATGCCACTGTAACAAAAAATGCTTATAGTAGCTGCACCAATGTAGGCCAGAGGTCCAACATAATAATATTCATTGTGATGGCTTTGCCTATAATGCCAGAAAAAGTGTCATTCCATGATACGAAAATATGCCCATAATGTCTGCATCATGGCACATGTAAGAACAGTCCTCATTCTGGTTTTGCTCACAATGCTAGTAAACATTCCACTATGCTGCTGAAAAATAACATGCCCATAATGGCTACACCAGTTTAGACCAGCAGCCCCATATAATAAAACTCATCATGCTTTTTTTGCACATAATGCCAGCAAAATGTTTTGCCATATTAACACAGGATGGCCATATTGGCTGCGCCAAAGTAGCCCAGAATACCAATGTACGAACAGTCATGTTGGCTTTGCCTATACTGGCAGTAACAGTGTTATGACATTGTATGAGAACTGCACACTTCTATGACATTGTATGAGAACTACACCAATGTGTATTAGCATGCTCAGCATGTTGGCTTTGCACATAATGCCAGTAAAATGCTTGGCTGCACCAATGAAGGCCAGTATCCTCACTTTAAAAGACTTGTCATACTGGCATTTCTCAAAATGTCAGGAACAAATGTTGTTCTACTAAGAAAAACAAAATCATATAAACTGCACCAATGTACGTTATTAACCCCACATCAGAACAATAATTATTTTTTGGCTTTGTCTGTATCATAAATAACAAAGCCATCCCAATGTAAGAAAACAAATATATGCTGGCCGCACCAACATATTACAATAGCCAGACTTTGCCCTTAATGACAGAGAAAATGTCATACACTGTATTGAAGCATGCCCTTACAGTTTGGGACCTAGGGCCCTTCCCCCAACCCTACCCCCCAAATCAGAACCTGTCCTCCCCGGCCCATTTCCACGCAGGTTCATATACATTAGCACTGCACTCTCATTATCTCATTCACACATGCACCCATAAGATGGCACATTCCACGTCATTCTCGTGCTCTTATTCTCAAGCACACTGATACTCTCCAATATTCACCCTGCGCTGTCATGCTCTCATTCACACGCGAACACCCACACTACAGCATGCACAACAAACTCTCATTCCCATACACACATTATGTACTTTATTCACATGTGCCTAGCCATCACCTGTCAACCCAAAAGCACCTTCACTCTTCATGGAGTGTCAGAGCTGCCTGGGAAGTGTAGAGCGGGAGATATAGCACTTGAACCCAAATCCCTCTGCAACTGATGCTCCAGGCTCCACACTCCCATCTCCCACTTTAGCTGTGACCCTCCCGAGTTGCCGCTGTACCTGCATGCATTGCTGGTGCACCATATCTATCACACCTGGTCCATCAGCCCCTTAATCAGACAGCTGTGCTAGGCTGAGAGCCCAGCTCCACACCACAGAAGGGAGCAGCTGCTCCCCAGTGGATGTAACCTTAGCTTTCCAGGGCACCGCCACCAGCCAGCAACCCTGGAAAATCACAAGTGGTACTGGCTGCAATATCCACAAGCTGCTGCACACTGAATGCCGAACCAATGAAGACTCCATCGCTGCAGGTTGGGTGTCTTAATACAAGGCAGGACACCTTAAGTAGCTAGACTGCATGGAACAGACTCTCCACGCACCACTCTAGGAGAAACAAGCTCCTATGGTGCTTCAGTCCTGATGACCCTAATGCTAAGCCTGCTTATGCTCCTGCGCTGTCTGTGACGGTGAGATCCTTACTCACTGCGAGACCAAACAACGTGTGAAGCACAACATAATGCAAGTACTCGAGGAGGACTCGTTATACAAACAAAAAGAAGACCTGTATTGGTGTCCATCTTGTTCTAATGAATTGGCCATTATGCAAGTCTATGCAAAAAGGACGAGACTACTCGTCCTTGGCACTTAAGGGGTTAAAGCAAAGCGAACAAGTGGAATATCAATAGTGTGTGTCATAATCTGCCCTATTTGCACAATTGGATGTTCAGACTTCTACACATCACGAACTCAAGGAGGACGTCTAACAGATAAACCCTCCCTAATTATGCAAGTTTGCAAGGAGGTGCTTCACACCCACTGATTCACTTCCCTTGCTCAGCTGCACGCTGAACTTATCTACCATCTCAGTATTCAAACCTTGGATGCCTGGGTGAGAAGGGCACACAGAACTCATTGGTTTGGTGAGTTTCACCGCAATGAGATCAAATGAACCTCCACTGTGGACCACACACGATACAGAAGTTTCTCGAATTCTGGGGGAGGAATCTCACAGTGGCCACTCTGTGCCTTCCTGAACAGATCGGACCGAAATCCCTTCCACTAATTTACGCATCACTCAACCACTCACCTCTGGGTTCTTTTTGACAGAAACCTCAACTCTTCCAGTTAATCATTGGGACTGCACTTGAAGCAGATTCAACACCAACATTAGATATATCGGCCTGCACCTCATGCACCACTCAACTAAAACTCCTCTCTCTGTTATTGTGATCAGTTATTTGAACTATTATGTCAGCCTACTGCTCAGCAGGTGTAAGAGGAATCGCTTGTGCAAAACTCAAACCACCCATATTCTGGGTGGTACAAGTCCCAAAACCTTTAGAACTGCCCCAGATGTTTTTCAGGAGTTAGAATTCAGCCATACGTTCAAGGTGACTGCCTTAGGAGGAAAGGAAGTCTAGTGCCATCCCGACAGCACCCTATAACAGTCCCCACTGCCCTGTGGGAAACTGGCACACACGGCAGTGGGGTATTTTAAACTTGGTTTTCTATTTCTAGCAATCTTCATCTGCAATTAGAACACATGTGTATGGATGCTGAAGGGGGTTCTTGATGACATTGGGGGTGTTCGAGGGTGTGGGATGGAGGCCATGGAGTACATTGTGCAGATTAGGGGTGCTGTAACCATCAGAATTCTGCAAGTAACTGAACGCTTTACTCAGTGAGCAGCTCAACTCAGCACACTGCATTTGGAGATCGCCGAACCTTACTTCTTGGTTGATACCAGTATCCTTATGTCCTCCTCAACAGAGTCTTTAACTTGGACACAACACACCCATGTGTTCCCACTGAGACCCCCATCCCCTATGTCTACCTACCTACCTACACCACTGGATGGCTCTCCATTCACAGTTGCTCTCTCTCTGCATTCCTGCATCTCACCTATAAAACAGTCTGTGGTCTCGCCCTCCACTATCTCACGAACTGGATCGACTATCTTACCCCCCTTTGTCTCGTCTCAACTTATTAAGCTCCCTATTAAGTTCCGTTCCGCCGGTCTGCGCCTCCCCGCACTTTTGTTCCATTGTGCTCCTTGCCCCTGCCAAATGGAATACCCTTCCTGTGGCCGCCGATACCATCCCTTCAGAAGAACGCTTCAAAATAAAGAGCAAGCTCCACCTGCGGGGTAAGAAAGTAACTTTCAGGAACCCAACACCCTCCTATCCAAACCAGTCCTCCCGGATCCCATATCCTGTTTTCTGTCTTTAGGAGTTCTCTAACTCCTTTCTAAATATCTAAATACTGGATTCAGGCTTTCAAGCTCGAAAAGGTGTAATGTCTTCCAGTTCCTGCCCCAGGCTTATATTCCCAGTGGTCATGGTGTCTGGACACTGAAACAGAAGACACACTTTGCGGTAGGCTGTTCCCTATAAGGTTAGTCTATTGTTTCTCCCCACTTGTATCAGTCCATCAGTCCTTTTTGGGGGGTCACACCCTACATGCAACCCCACTGCCTCTGTTCCCCCTGCCCTTCACTTAAATACTGCAACCCCTGCTGTTTTCTCCGAAGATCTCCAGCCCACGTACCTGGAGGCCCTCTTCACACTTTGGGTAGCAACCGTTTTGCGTATCATACATCTGTTTAGGCAGCCTGACCAATGTGCCTCTCTGCAGGGACCTACCCCGTCAAGGTCCCCCTTACATGGTGCTTGTGATCCTGGTGTCTCTGCAGAAGACCTTCTCTCATAGTGGCTGGTACATAATTGTGAGCTCCCCACTAGGTGCATTCCCCACAGTGAAGTAATCCTTGTTGTCTAAATATTTTATCGAAGTTAAAGAACCTATTGCTGCATAGCGCCTAGAAGTAAAAATGTACATTGCAGGGCACACGACGCATTTTTGGATTTAGAAATGTTCATGTTCTGTGGAGATCATTGTGTGAGGGGGGGGTGGCTGGCTTGTTTGTATATTTCATTTTGTGGCCAGAAATCCTGGCTTTTACGACTATCTTTGTAAAACTCTTAAATTCTGGACTGTTAGTAGGGTCCATGAGGGTATGAGACCATGCTGATCAGGAGAGAACCTGGTGCCCAGTGAAAATGGATGTCTATCCTCAGAAAGGAAGCTGGAGACAATAACTTCCGGAGCAGCTGCAAGGGAGAGAGAATTATATCAGTAGCCACAGAAAGGGAAGAACACAGAGACTCTAAAGGAAGGACCAGGAGTGACAGAAGGGGATGCACAAGGAGACTCTAAGGGAAGGATCAGGAGTAACAGACAGGGAGGGTCCCGAATCCTCAGAAAGAAGGATAGGATTCAGCAAACATGGAGGATCAGGCGCCTCAAAGGAAGGACAGGGAATGACACAGAGCAACACAAATGAGGAAACATCCGGCGCCACAGACAAGCTTAGCGCCAGAGCCTGAAAGAGACTCAGTCAGGGATGACCCAGATGAAATGGGGGACCCGTAGCCATAGCAAGGGAGGGTTCTGCATCCCCAGAAGGAATGATAGGGATCCAGCACCTCAAAGGAAAGGTGGAAGGATCAGAGACTCAGACGCAAGTGACCCAGAGCCTTAGATAAAAGGATGGATCAGGAGCCACAGGGAAGCAAGTAGCACTCAGATGGAAGGATCCAATGCCATACACAGAGAAGGACCAAAGATCTCAGAATAAAAGATTAGGCCCCCAAGACCGGCATGGGCCCAGATAATAAAAAATAAAGGATCAGTAGGCAAGGAAATGGAGGACTCTGGAGCCTGAGAGGAAAGGATCAGGGAGCTCAGACAGTGAGGGACTCAGAGCCTCAAAAGAATAAAAGGATTAGGAACCACGGACCGGGAGGACCTGGAACCTCACGATAGATAGGGTTGAATCCGGAGCCTCAGAGGGAACAATATGGAAACACAAACAGTGAGAAACCCGGATCCCCAGAAAGAAGGACCATCATCTGCAGACAGTGAGGCACGTGTAGCCCAAGATAGAAGATGATCAGGAGGTGCAGAAAGTGAGGCACGTGTAGCCCTAGATAGAAGATGATCAGGAGATGCAGAAAGTGAGGCACGTGCAGGCCCAGATAGAGAATGATCAAGAGGTACAAAAAGTGAGGCGTTTGTAGCCCCAGGTAGAAGATGATCAGGAGGTGCAGAAAGTGAGGCACATGTAGCCCCAGACAGAAGATGATCAGGAGTCGCAGAAAGTGAGGCACCTGTAGCCCCAGATAGAAGAGGATCAGGAGGTGTAGAAAGTGAGGCATGTGTAGCCCCAGAAAGAAGATGATCAGGAGGTGCATAAAGTGAGGAACGTGTAGCCCCAGATAGAAGATGATCAGGAGGTGCAGAAAGTAAGGCACGTGTAGCCCCAGATAGAAGATGATAAGGAGGTGCAGAAAGTGAGGCACATGTAGCCCCAGACAGAAGATGATCAGGAGTCGCAGAAAGTGAGGCACCTGTAGCCCCAGATAGAAGAGGATCAGGAGGTGTAGAAAGTGAGGCATGTGTAGCCCCAGAAAGAAAATGATCAGGAGGTGCAGAAAGTGAGGAACATGTAGCCCCAGATAGAAGATGATCAGGAGGTGCAGAAAGTAAGGCATGTGTAGCCCCAGATAGAAGATGATCAGGAGATGCAGAAAGTGAGGAACGTGTAGCCCCAGATAGAAGATGATCAGGAGGTGCAGAAAGTAAGGCGCGTGTAGCCCCATATAGAAGATGATAAGGAGGTGCAGAAAGTGAGGCACGTGTAGCCCCAGATAGAAGATGATCAGGAGGTGCAGAAAGTGAGACACGTGTAGCTCCAGATAGAAGATGATCAAGAGGTGCAGAAAGTGAGGCACGTGTAGCCCCAGATAGAAGATGATCAGGAGGTGTAGAAAGTGAGGCATGTGTAGCCCCAGAAAGAAGATGATCAGGAGGTACAGAAAGTGAGGCACGTGTAGCCCCAGATAGAAGAGGATCAGGAGGTGTAGAAAGTGAGGCATGTGTAGCCCCAGAAAGAAGATGATCAGAAGGTACAGAAAGTGAGGAACATGTAGCCCCAGATAGAAGATGATCAGGAGGTGCAGAAAGTGAGGCACATGTAGCCCCAGATAGAAGATGATCAGGTGGTGCAGAAAGTGAGGCACATGTAGCTCCAGATAGAAGATGATCAGGAGGTGCAGAAAGTGAGGCCCATGTAGCCCCAGATAGAAGATGATCAGGAGGTGCAGAAAGTGGGGCACATGTAGCCCCAGATAGAAGATGATCAAGAGGTACAAAAAGTGAGGAATTTGTAGCCCCAGATAGAAGATGATCAGGAGGTGCAGAAAGTGAGGCACATGTAGCTCCAGATAGAAGATGATCAGGAGGTGCAGAAAGTGAGGCACGTGTAGCCCCAGATAGAAGATGATCAGGAGGTGTAGAAAATGAGGCATGTGTAGCCCCAGAAAGAAGATGATCAGGAGGTACAGAAAGTGAGGAACATGTAGCCCCAGATAGAAGATGATCAGGAGGTGCAGAAAGTAAGGCATGTGTAGCCCCAGATAGAAGGTGATAAGGAGGTGCAAAAAGTGAGGCATGTGTAGCCCCAGATAGAAGATGATCAGGAGTTGCAGAAAGTGAGGCACATGTAGCCCCAGATAGAAGATGATCAGGAGGTGCAGAAAGTGAGGCACATGTAGCCCCAGATAGAAGATGATCAGGAGGTGCAGAAAGTGAGGCACATGTAGCCCCAGTTAGAAGATGATCATGAGGTGCAGAAAGTGAGGCACATGTAGCTCCAGATAGAAGATGATCAGGAGGTGCAGAAAGTGAGGAACATGTAGCCCCAGATAGAAGATGATCAGGAGGTGCAGAAAGTAAGGCATGTGTAGCCCCAGATAGAAGGTGATAAGGAGGTGCAAAAAGTGAGGCACGTGTAGCCCCAGATAGAAGATGATCAGGAGTTGCAGAAAGTGAGGCACATGTAGCCCCAGATAGAAGATGATCAGGAGGTGCAGAAAGTGAGGCACATGTAGCCCCAGATAGAAGATGATCATGAGGTGCAGAAAGTGAGGCACATGTAGCCCCAGATAGAAGATGATCAGGAGGTGCAGAAAGTGAGGCACATGTAGCCCCAGTTAGAAGATGATCATGAGGTGCAGAAAGTGAGGCACATGTAGCTCCAGATAGAAGATGATCAGGAGGTGCAGAAAGTGAGGCACATGTAGCCCCAGATAGAAGATGATCAGGAGGTGCAGAAAGTGGGGCACATGTAGCCCCAGATAGAAGATGATCAAGAGGTACACAAAGTGAGGCATTTGTAGCCCCATATAGAAGATGATCAGGAGGTGCAGAAAGTGAGGCACATGTAGCCCCAGACAGAAGATGATCAGGAGTCGCAGAAGGTGAGGCACCTGTAGCCCCAGATAGAAGAGGATCAGGAGGTGCAGAAAGTGAGGCACCTGTAGCCCCAGATAGAAGATTATCAGGAGGTGCAGAAAGTGAGGCACATGTAGCCAAAGATAGATGATGATTAGGAGGTGCAGAAAGGGAGGCACATGTAGCCCCAGATAGAATATGATCAGATGGTGCAGCAAGTGAGGCACATGTAGCCCCAGATAGAGGATGATCAGGAGGTGCAGAAAGTGAGGCACGTGCAGCCTCAGATCAAGGTGTTAAGGTGGTGTAGAACGTGAGAGAAGTGGAACCTTTGTGGGACGTATTCAGGGTTCCTGACTGGTAGGAACCCAGGACAAAACAAGGAATGATCCGGATTCATGGATAAAGAGGGTCCTGGTCCAGAGCCTGGGAAAAAAGGATCAGGATCCATGGACAGGAATGGACCTGGAACCTCAGAAGGATTAGGAGTCACAGAAATTAGGGACACTGAGATTCAGGAGGAAAGATCAGGAGCTACTGTGACAGACAGAGACTCAAGCATAAGAATCAGGAACCCAAGACAGGGAGGGACCCTTAGCTTCAGAATTAAGGATCAGAAGCCATATACAGGAAGAGACCCAGACCCACAGAAATAATACTCAGCGGTTAAAGAGAAGGAGGGACCCAGGGCCTCATTGTCATGTGAATCTGCAGACAAGGAGGGACTCAAAGCTTCAGAAGGATCAGGATATTCGGACAAGGAGGGACCCAGAACTTCAAAAGTAAAGATTAGGAGCTTCAGACAATGATGACGAAGAGCTTCAAAAAAGATAAGGATCTGCGGGCAAGCATGACCAAGAACTTCAAAAGTAAAGATCAGTAGCTGCAGACAAGGGTGACCAAGAGCTTCAACGTGATCCAAACACTCATACAAGGAGGACCACAGAGCTTAAAATGTAAAGATTAGGAACTTCAGACAATGATGACCAAGAGCTTCAAAAAGATAAGGAGCTGCAGACAAGGAGGACCAAGAGCTTCAACAGGATCCAAACACTCAGACAAGGAGGAACACAGAGATTCAACGGGATCGGAACACTCATACAAGGAGGAACAAAGAGTTTAAAAAGTAAAGATTAGGAACTTCAGACAATGATGATCAAGAGCTTCAACAAAGATGAGGAGCTTCAGAAAAGGATGACCTAGAGCTTCAAAAGTAAAGATCAGGAGATGCAGACAAGGATAACCAAGAGCTTCAACAGGATCCAAACACTCAGACAAGGAGGAACGCAGAGATTCAAAAGGAAAGATCAAACACTGCAGACAAGAGGGGACCTAAAGCCTCAGAATGGTCAGGGGTTGTTGACAAGGAGGGTCCCAGAGTTTCACAACAAAAGATCAGAAGCTGCAGTCAGGGAAGGACCTGGGGCCTCAGAAGGAAAAACCAAAGGACACAGGCACCAGAGCCAGCAGACATGGAGTGGACTCTAAATCTCACAAGGAAAGACAGGATCCTCAAAGAGGGAGAGGACCGGAGACCCAGAAGGAAGGACCAGGAAACACAGACAGGGAGGGCTCCGAGCCTCAGAAGGGAGGATGTGGAACCTCAGAAGCATCAGGAGCCAGAGACAATAAAGGACCCAGAGCCTCAGTGAAAGGATCTGGAGCCACAGACAAGGAGGAACTCAGAACTTCACCAGGAAAGAGATGGAACTGCATACAGGTAGGGACCTGAAACCTCAGAAGCAAACATAAAAAAACATAGGCACATGGATACAGAGCCTCAATAGGAATGAACAGGGGCAAAAGGCATGGAGTGGACTCTGAGTGTCACAAGGAAACACCAGGAGCCTCAAGGAGGGAGAGGGCTGGAGAATCAGAAGGAAGGACCAGGAAACACAGAGAGGGAGGGCTCAGAGCCTCCAAAGGGAGGGTGTAGAACCTCAGAAGGATCAGGAACCAGAGACAAGGAAGGATCCAGAGCCTGACTGGAAGGATCTGTAGCCACAGACAAGGAGGAACACAGAGCTTCAGAAGGAATGACCAGGAGCCATAACCAGAGCGGGACCCACAGCTTCACCAGGAAAGAGAAAGAATTGTAGTCAGGTAGGGACATGAAACCTCAGAAGGAAACATCAAAGGACACAGACACTGGGATGCAGAGCCTCAAAGGAAAGGATTAGGGATAGCAGACAAGGAGGGTCCCAGAACCTCAGATGAAAGTATCAGGAGCTGTGTACAGGGATATATTTTACGAATCAGTATGAAGGACCAGAAACAAAAGTCGGGGAGGGCTCATAGCCTAAGAAGGAAGGCTTTGGATCCTCATAAGGAACGATAAGGAGATGCAGATAAGCTGCCAAAGTGAGCTTCTGCAGGAAATAACAGGAGCTGCAAGCAAGGACTAAGAAGGAATAATCAGATGACACAGAAGACACATGGATACAGGGCTCTAAAGGGATACAGGGCTCTAAAGCGAAGGATCAGGAGCAACAGAATTGGAGTGACTCAGAGTCTCGGAAGGAAGGATCAGGAGAAGCAGACACAAAGTAAGGGGGAATCTGATGACACTAGACACAGGGATACAGGGATCTAAATGGAAGGATCAGGAGCAACAGAAGTGGAGTGACTCAGAGCCTCAGAAGGAAGGATCAGGAGATGCAGATAAACTGTCAAGGTGAGCTTCAGCAGGAAAGATCAGGAGCTGCAATGAAGGACCAAGAAGGAGGAATCAGATGACACAGAAGACACAGGGATACAGGACTCTAAAGGGATACAGGGCTCTAAAGGGAAGGATCAGGAGAAATAGAAGTGGAGTGACTCAGAGCCTCAGAAAGAAGGATCAGGAGATGCAGATAAACTGTCAAGGTGAGCTTCAGCAGGAAAGATCAGGAGCTGCAAGGAAGGACCAAGAAGGAGGAATCAGATGACACAGAAGACACATGGATACAGGGCTCTAAAGGGAAGGATCAGGAGCAACAAAAGTGGAGTCACTCAGAGCCTCAGAAGGAAGTATAAGGAGATGCAAACTGGGAAAAACCTTAATAATCAGAAGGAAGGATCGGAAGCCATGGACAAGGATGGCCACGGGTGCTCAGAAGGAAGGATCAGGAGCAGGAGACTGGAAAGGGCCTGGTGCCTCAGAAGAAAGGAGGTTTATCACTAAAGAAAAACAAACCCAGCCAAACTCTGGCAGCCGACCTTTAAAGATCACAGCACTGTCGATAACCCACGCCATGCACCGCGACAATCTCACCGCCGCGCCGGACGCGCCACTCGTCACGGAGAAGGGCGTTGAATGTGCAGGATTGATTTTTTCATGCCTGCAAAAGGCAAATCTGTAAGAAGTGATAAATAGCAGCCTTTCGTAAATTACCAGTGATGGGCAGACACTGGAATTAAGGCAATGAGGTGAAACCAAGCAATTAAATCTGAATAAAAGTGACGGGAAATTCAATTTCTCGTTCCGGTACATATCCATGGGGGAGCAGAGAGAGCGTGTGCGTGTCTATGGGGGTGGGGACTCTAAGGGTGTTTATTTCTCATACGGGGGAAGAAAGGGGAGTACAGTGCTCTCACATGAGATGCCAACATCTCCAGGTGAGATAATAATGATCTGATGTTTTATTGTGTGTGTGGGGGGTGGTGTGGGGGTGGGGGTGGGGGAGTGTGGTGATGAATCTCAGTGCTTACTGAGGTTGCATTTAATTATATTAGTCCCTTTAATGGATGTTTCATTGCTGGTTTTTGTACATGTTTATTTATGCATGTTTTATCTGTGCGACAGTTTAGTCCATCTGTGTTTGTACGTGTGTGTCATTTATTTCTTTATTTATTTATTTTCACACTTATTTAGCGCACCAAACCCAAAGGCATATGGGCGCTTATCTTAAGATGGTTGGTTACAGGGGTTGCTAAAGTGGTAGTTACATAGTATAGTTACAGTAGTAGTCATAGCATAGAAAGTGCTTAAGAGCAGGTAGGTAGTGGTAGTGGCAGTGCAGGCTGCCAGGTCAGGTCTAGTAGATACATGGCTTAGAGAGTCAGGTAGGCAACACAAGGCTGCCAGTTAAATCAGGTAACTTATAGGCAAAGATTAGGCGAGTAGGCAGCACAAGTCAAGCAAGCTATGTTGCAGGCATAGATTAGGCAAGTGGGCAGCGCAGGCTACCAGTTCAAATCAAATATGTTATAGGCATAGATTAGGTGAGTGGGCAGGGCAGCCTACCATGTTAAGTCATGTATGTTATAGGCCTAATTTAGGCGAGTATGCAGCACACACTACCAAGTCAAATCAGGCAAGTAATAGGTATACATAGGGCGAGAGGGCATTTCAGGCTACCAGGTCAAGTCAGGTATGTGGCGGGCATAGATTAGGCGAGTGGGCAGCACAGACTACCAGGTCAAGTCAGGTATGTTGCGGGCATAGATTAGGCGAGTGGGCAGCCCAGGCTACCAGGTAAAGTCAGGTATGTTGCAGGCATAGATTAGGCGAGTGGGTAGCACAGGCTACCAGGTCAAGTCAGGTATGTTGCAGGCATAGATCAGGCGAGTGGGCAGCACAGACTACCAGGTGAAATCAGGTATGTTGGCATAGATTAGGCAAGTGGGCATAGCAGGCTACCAGGTCAAGTCGGATCTGTTGCAGGCATACACAGGCTACCAGGTCAAGTCACGTATGTTGCAGGCATAGATTAGACTAGTGGACAGTGCAGGCTACCAGGTCAAATCAAGTATGTTATCAGCATGGATTAGGCAAAAGGGCAGCGCAGACTACCAGTTCAAGTCAGGTATGTTGCAGGGGTAGATTAGGCAAGTGGGCAGTACAGGCTACCAGGTCAAATTAGGTAAATGACAGGCATAGATTAACCGACACATCATGTTTTGTTTTCCTGACATTTTTCTGTGAGCAGTGCTATTTCTCACTTGTACTTTTTCAAAAAACGTTTTTATTTGCACACACGTGCAGGCTGTTTTTAGTTTAGTTTAGTTTAGTTTATTATTTGTATAGCGCCGCCTGGCCCTGGGGCATCCAGGCGCTTTTGAAAGCATTACAACATATAAAAGAATAATAAAACATATCCGTATGTGAACAATACAGAAAGTTAGCATATTGTCAGGCAGTTACAGGTATTGTACAAGGATGTGGAACACACAGGTCATAAATAATACAAAATAGTTAAAAATGTGCAGGCAATGGACATGATAACAATGTGAAATTCTGGAATTCTAGGCTTCTTTGGTCAGTAACCAGGATTTAGCGCTGTGTCTGAATCGGTGAAAGGATGGTTCAGATCTGATGTTCGTTCAGTGGTAAATGTCCTGAACATGTAATACTCCCACAGTCACCACACCCTCCTCACACACCTCACTCACAAACACTGTCAAGGCAAATACACATTGATGCTGAACATGTGAAAGGAAATGCCATTTGCCTGTGCACACACACACTTCCACTCCACCCCCCCCCCGTGCGCCCCACATGTATACTTACCCCGCAAACAAACCACAAACATAACATATGCAAGTAAGCAACCACACACATGACTAACAATAAGCAGGATCAGGGCTACTAAATGGACTACCAACCTGGCACACTGCAAAAATAACAGTGACTGACAATGAATGTGAGCGAAACAAATATTAAACAGTTGTATTTTAATCATACATATTGTAAATCAAATCATTAATCAAACTTTGTTTTCAATATTTAAAAATCCTGTTTTCCATGTGACAGGGATCTTTGATTTCTTTTTGGTTTTGTAAAGTAAAATGCTGCTTATCCATTTGTAATGACAGGTAGGCCCCTTTCCACATGGCTCTTTAATTTTACTCAAGAAACAAAAACAAAAGCCTGGCCATTTTTGTTTCAGTGTTTAAAATCTTGCTATTCGTGTGAAAGGGACTTCTGTTTGGGGCCTTTAAATGCACCTCACTAGTGCCACTAGTAACACTTTGTATAGGTGTCACTGGTGCACTGGAGGTGTGCCGCAGGTTAGTGCATATATAAGTTGTGACATGATGCAACGGACGACCCTAAGAGTCAGGAAGTGTGGGTTGTTCTTAATGTGATTGGGGGTCCCTCTTTCGGCTCTATGAGTGAGGACTTGGGTGTACACGGAAGGCCCACCCATATCCACCCTGCTCTCTCAGCTGCATTACACCCATGGACTGAAGCTGCACAATGATGCTCTGGCGGCCATTTTACAAAAAAGGAGTACATCGCAGGAACGTTCTCCAGTGTGTTCTTTTATTTCCACTATCAAGTGGCAACAGATTGCTAAAAGAGGCAACATCACTGTAATACTTTTTTTTTTTTACACTTCATATTGGAAAAAAAAAAAATCTTGCCTGTCATTTACACTTTTAATACGCCTGGCTTTTACACCACATCTTACGTTTGGATGAAATGAGGTCTTATTGAGCTCTACATGCACCTCAATATTCTCTGCACTTCAAATGTAGTGTTACCCACCGTCTCTTAACTCATTTTCTTATTTTCCTTCGCGTTGCTTCAAATGTCCCTGTGCAGTGAAATTCTTTGTATTGTATGTACACACCGAAACATCCATAGGGTACACTTAACAAAAAAAAAAGAAATACAGTCTTTTGACATTGCTTATGTGTCCTGTGGCTCTCCCCTGGACCACACTAGAGTCAGCTTTTCGGGGAGTCTTTGTTGGGGATGGGTGTGCATGCTTGGCTACAATGACAGACAAACGCTGGTAGGTTGGGCAATCTCAGGGGTCTTGCTCTGGACATGCCATGATGCGCTGTGGTCCCCATTCTTATATCTCATCCCAAGGTCAGTACCCATCCAGCACCCAAGGACAACACCCCAAAAATGGAATAGAAAAGCACATATTAGATAATATTTTTAATCTAGGACGAAGATGTACACAAATGTTGCCCACATATTTAGAAAAGTACTTACACTACATAATAATATGAAAGGCAAACATTACTAGGATTTGGTTTGGCAACTGAAAGCTGATGCGCTGATTAACAGTTCCTGAAGAGAATTTTCTCCTCCTGCCTCTGAAGAAATATAATAACCTTTCTCTATAATTGCTAACAGTTAGTATTTAGTCTGGGCATAAAAAAATAAAAAAAATAAAAAGAACTATTACAAATTCACAGCAGCTGGTTTCTCCCCCTTTCTACCAAGAAATAATAGACTTCTACTATTGTGACAAATCAACTTCCGGGGCACCAGTGGTCTAGGGATGAGTATCGGTTTCTAAACCATCAATAAGCCTGACACCTCTAGTACACCAGAAGGGATCCAAACAGATTGCAAACACAAGCAAATTATAAACCTCCTTGTCCAATTTTGGTAACGTGGACGGAACGCCAGGCTTATCTCTGCAAGGTCGTGGATCGTTGGTTAGTTGCAACACCGCAAAAATACAATTAATAGCCAATGATAAAAGGGACTGTCCAGTCAAGGTTGTATACAAATATTTACTTTATTATTATTCATCAGACAGTTCTAGCCCACTTCAAAATACAACCCATCCTGTAAAGGGATGCAGAGGACAGACAGCTTCAAGAAGGAAGAAATCTGCCCTGTGGATACTGACAGGATGGTAGTCGGTAAAGTAATTAATCACAATAGTTCAAGGATACATGGTTTTAGCACAAAGGGAGCAATGGGTCGTAAGATGTTACTAGGGGCCTTCTGAGAAGGCCCATGGGGACAGAAACACAATGTACATTGTGCTTGTAGAGGTTCTTGGTGCTAAACAGCATCAAATCGGTTTCAGGGCACTTTGCAACTTCTATGACAGAGTTCAAGACAGGAGAGAGTTGCGGGTATCAGGTGGCATGCAGGTCAGTGAGCGAGGCTGGACATCGGCTGCTGGTTGGCCTATACGGCAGCTCAGGGTCTGAAATTGTTGCCTCAGTGCTGGTTGACGGTTATGAAGCACTGGTCGAGGCGTAGCAGATGACGTTAGTGACTGTGGCATGACCACAGTCATGCGCTGCAGTCAGATGCAGCTTGAGGGGCTCGACTGGCTCAAAAATGTTCTTTAATGCGGACGCTGGTTGATGGTTGTTGATGCACACATCTTAGCTTCTTAACTGGGATTGTGTCGTCCTTGAAGGTGGATGGCCCAAAGCTGAAGAGAGTGTTGCAGACAACGGCCTTGTTCTTGGTTTGGATCAGAGACTCTCTGGCACGTCCCACCTAGGAAGCTTGCTGCAGAGCCTACAGGGTACGCTGTGTGCTGGTTGGGTACCGGTTCTAGAGCTGCTGGAGGGTCCTTTGGATTCATTATCACCCTCTGTTCCCTGGGAGATTGCCACAAAGGCGGAAGCTGTAAGGCAAATTGTACCTTCAGCTAGTGCGTAAAAGAGTTCTTCTTGTTACTCTTTGAAAGTCTTCAGATGATCTGCCAAAAGAAGGGATCAACCCTCTTTTAAAGCCAAATGGACCCACCAACAATCTCCTGTCTGTATGAGGTCATAACCAGAGTGCTTTGCAACAGAAAAGGTAAAGGGTTGATAACATGTAATACTAAGTCTCATCCATCTTCTTGTCTGTTGTGGATCAAATAGTTCCTCTGGTTAATTGAGCTCTCTGTGGTTCCTGATTAAAGTGGCAAGTCTTCCTTGAAGCTGTGGTGAGAACAAACTGTTTGTCTCCATCAAATCACATAATTCTACTCCCTTAATGGGGTCCCCCTGCGGTGATGACTAATGTAAATTATTAGTTCCAGACATGACTGGTCACTGCCCTTGATACTGAGGGGCAGGAGCTGGATTTATGTTGACACAGTGCATATCAAAGGTTGGTGGGGTTTTCCTTTCTTTTGTTAGTCCTGCAACCATGCCTTTTGTGGGCCTGTTGGAATTAACTCTGACTAGTATGTGAGGGTGCCGTCAGCAGCTAGCAAAAGGAAAGGGCAGATCCATGGAGACTTTGTTATTTAATTAGGTTAACCATGGCAGGAAGAAGGTTTTGCCTTCCCTTTTCTGAGATGCCCTGATGTACTATTGGCTGTCATATTACAACTAAATATGACAGGGGGGGTGGTGCCTGCAGACTGTGTCCACCCAGAGTACATGGGTCTATGTGTATGTCGTGCGGTGAGCATAGGACAATGGGTGCAGATTAGCCCTACTCATTTTCCGGAGGTTGATCTGCCATTTTTCAATTTCATTTAAAATTTTAAAAAAGACCAGGCGAGCACACACCCACTGCACAGATGGTTGAATTCCTCACAACTATGTAAGCAGTATTTGGTGTCGCAAAAGAGTTCTACAATGTTTTATTTATAATTCACATTTTGCAACAAGTATTTGTTCTGGCCACTGAAAGATGGCACAGTTACTTACAGCCATTTCATGTAATCTCCTCTTGCCTAAGCTGAACTATACAAACTGTTCTCTCAAATAACTGACTAGTATTTTAACTGGCAAGTTGACAACACTCTGATTTACAGCTACCAGACTATTATCTCCAATTCCAAGAATTAGAAACATGTATTCTGAGCAGCTACTATTTGGTATGACAGCAGCACAGCCACTGAATGCTATCTCCTGAGTGACTCTAAACAGCTCTTTGGAATTCTTCTCATAGTGACAGAAAATGCTACATGTGTTTACATCATGGCCGTCACTAAGATCCAGCAGAGTGAGTAGAGATGTGTGTGCTTTTATACTCACCCCACCTTGACCCTACGCCCAAGTGGACTGATCCTCACTGACTCCGCCCCAAGATGTGCTGTTCGAGATTCACCAATGCCACGACAAATAAGCCACTGTGCGGCAGCGCTGCTCGAAGTCTACAAGAGGTAGACAACCGACCCAATACCTCTGATGCTATCCCACAATGGAGTAGGCTTAAATGAACAAGGATTGCGACTCTCAAACTCCCTCCTCTAGCTCCTCTTATCCTGAAATGTCACAGAACCCTTTTTTTAAAACCCTGGTCAGGCAAGGCCCTTGGCAGCTTCAGAAAATCTCTGCAGAATCCCGACCAGCCTCATGTGGCCCGGTCCCTTCCAAGCTGTGGGTCAACCCTTCCTTTATATAGGATGAGATGCTTCTGTGGGATTGCCCAGTTCTCCCTTAGGACCCTTACAGTCTAGTTTCGGCACTGCCCACGTCAGATAGGAGGGCGGGACCTGCTCCCATCCTCTTTGCTTTCCTGTGGATCCTATTTTAAATCCAGCTTGTAAATGTATCTATGTCCAAAAAACCTGGCAAACACTGCGCCCAGGTAACACTTGATGAATCCAACGCGGGTCCTTTCGTCACGTTTGAGATGCCACGTGAGGCGTCAGCATTCCCAGGTCACACTTGAACCGTATATGGATTTGGCAGGTGTGTGCTGTCTGGGCAGGCCAATCAAAACCACTAAAGATCCAGGGAGGAGCCAATCGGAGTATGCCATCCAAGTTAATCCGACTGGAATTCGCTCCATCCAGGTAGTGGCAAAAAGCTGACATCAAGTTACAGACGCTAAATGCCTGAGGCTTCGGTGAGGTTTACAAGTGTCAACATAAATAAATAAATAAATAAATGTCACCTGCTTTTTCCAAACAACTCAGAGAGCTTCTAAAAAAAAAATACACAATTTCTTATCTCTTCTATACAATCTTAAATTCATATCTCGATCCCTACCTCAGCTATACTATTGTACCTGATAATAAAAGTCAGGTTAGAGTCTCGTGAGGATAGCTCAGGGGCAACCGCGGAGCTACACAGGCCTGCGCTTAGAAACCTCCAGGAACGTCATTTCACCAAAATGTCAGGGGTAGTGTGAGTGACATCATACGACCCTTGAACTCTGATGACATCACAGGAAGTGATGTCACTTGACCCCAAGCCAAAGTGATATCCTGGGAAGCAATGGAACACGACCTTTCACCCCTTGACAAAACAGGAAGTGTCATCACATAGCATTGTTCATAATTACAGTACAAAAAATATGGTTATGATATCACTATAACGTGATATACATTTCATACAAGAATGGATCGCCAAATGTATCGTTAAGATCAGTGTGTATTGGTCCATATTACGAAATGACATTGAATGCAAGCAGACGTCCATGGCCAATTGATAAGGATGGGTTATTTTATAGCACTTATGCTTAAGCGCTTTATATAGAACACATATACATGCAATATCACCCAACCTGTGTTGGTACTCATTTATCGACCTCAGAAGGATGAAAGGGTGAGTTCAAGTGTTTAAGAACAGACTAAATCAGTGACTCACCCCCTGAAGTGTGCCTGAAATAAGCATTTAGTGAGTCTAGCAATGATTGTATAGAATTCCAGAAAGACACAATATTTGGTATTCCTATTCTTTCTTATTTAGAGTCACGACTGAAAGTGTTAGACTTGGAACCCCTATTCTTGTTTTGTCTTTTTTTGTTTAAAGGCCTGAACAAGAAAGCCAGCCACTCCAGAAGCAAAGAGCCACATGGAGCTGGCCACAGCCCAGGAACTAGCATTTTGGTAAAGATTTCTTTTCTTTGTTTTTTAAATCTTTATGTTTTTTTATTTGATTAGGGGTAGCAAGGGAGACCACACGGGTAGCAAGGGAAACCACATGGGTCGCAGTTGCGACCCCTGGCATCCCCTAAATGACGTCCCTGAGAACCTATGGGTATTAAGCACGTTATTAATGATTTATTATTAGTGATAAAAGTCCTTCCCCATTTTCATATACTAGCCAAGCCACCTGCACCCTCCGTCAGCAGAGACCCCTTTACGGAAGGTGAAGCGGAACTATCAAGCCTGAACCAGAGAGTGATCGTTATAAGAACACACATAGCAGTGGCGCGGTGCAGCTCTCGAACTCGCTTCCACCATAGGAAGATTGTTAAATATGGCAATCACCCCCCATGAAGGGGCTAAAGTGTTAATCAGTTGAGGTGCTTAGGTTGCCCACTTTAAGCCTCCGGAACTAAAGTGTTGAAGCTCGTCTCTTGCCTTTGCCACCAAATGATACAGTGATCCTGGGCAGATCTTGTTGCGCGGTCTAGTATTGCGCTTTGTTCTGTGAAAGGATTTTGCCTTTCACTTTCTTCTGGCAGATAAGACCTTTTTTTCTGCCCTTTCCTTTCATGTAGGCAATTTGAGTGAAAAGAGTTGGAGACAGAAAAGAGCCGACCAAATGGCTCAGCCTCTGGGAAGCTTCCTTTGAGCTCTGCTTTTTTTCTCTAGTATTTCTAATTGCCTTCTTCACATCCTGGAAAGAAATGTACAACTCTGTGTGTGTGTCGAGTCTAGGTTTTAAAAGACAGTAGTAAAACCCTGGTGATTCGTTTCACATAAATACATATTCTGGTACCTTTATACTTCCCTTAATGATGGAGCAAATGTAACTATAACCATTCTCTTTTTTTTATAACATTTCTCCCTAAAGGGTTGTGTTCTCATGTAATCTGTGCTCTTCCCAAGGAGAGTTTATAAACCAGGGTTTTATTTTAGTTCATGAAAGTCAAATAGTCACAAATAATTGTACAGGAACTAAGAAGCAATGTGGTCAAGTGCGGAAATCGCAGACTGCACTCAAATCTCAGCTTCACCTCTCAACCAAAGTGTTTGATCCTGGCCAAATTATATAATAAAATGTTACCCAATCTGTCAAAGAAGCCTGGTCCATAAACATTTCAACATGTTTACCCTCCAAAAGTCATTGGGCCTCATTACACGGTAGGAGGTAACCATGCCGCTATTAGCGGCATGGCTACTCCCTTACCGCATACCGGGTCTGGGTAGGCGGTATGGGGACTTACCAGGTCATTCCGACCCTGGAGGACCCGGTAAGTCCCCATGCCAAATACCATTCCCCATTCCCATTCGAGCCCCCATAGGGCTCAA
Source organism: Ambystoma mexicanum (assembly GCF_040938575.1). NCBI lineage: Eukaryota > Metazoa > Chordata > Amphibia > Caudata > Ambystomatidae > Ambystoma > Ambystoma mexicanum. Next base: position 1,514,220,312 of record NC_090922.1, read on the forward strand.
TGGGAATGGGTAAGGAGCTAATAACGGTACCGCAATTTGCGGTGCCGTTATTAGCTCTGAAGTCCCTTAGCGGGTCCCGTTCTTAACACCTGGTCCAACCAGGTGTTAAGGACGGGACCCGCTGAGGGACCTCATAGTAGAGCGCTAAGGGATTACCGGCACCGGTGACCTTACCGGTGCCGGTAATCCCTTAGCGCCTACCGTGTAATGAGGCCCATTTAGTTCTAAACCCTTCAACAGTGCTTTACTTGTGGTTTTGCTGGCTAGTGTTGTTTCATCTATAATAATAGTGACCATTGATAAACTGCACAACACAAAGTTTTTTGTTTTTTTCTAGCTAATGGCAGCACCACTTGAAAACCATGATCCACTACTAGTCTCAGTGTAACTTTGGATGTGTGCACCTGGCTGCTGGCTTTTAAACCTCATCCATTATCTATACTAGGGTGTCTGTCCCATTCTGATTGCCTCGAATATGTCACCTTCATCTGTGCTTGAGCACTTGTCCATTTTCTGAGGTTGCTTTACTGAGTTCTACAAGGACATGTGTGCCTTCTCATACAGCTACTGGTCTGTGCCCTGAATCTAATTATTGTCAAAACGTGTCCTGCCCCTGTGCTAGAACACAAGTACCCTCAGCATAGACTGACAATTTTGCCATTCAAATGCCCCTTGTATTACTATGTTTCCAGCATGGTGGGGGGAGTGAGGAATTTACAAGTGAGTGCCCATGCTTAATAGGATTGGCTCCAGGGCAGCATATTGATCTTTGGGGTGTGATCATGATGATGGGGGGTGGAGTGAGGGAGTCTAGAGATTTTGATTCACTTTATTTGTTTGTGTTCACGGGAGGGGGGAAAGGGGGTAGACTGAAATGAGTCTGTTCCCCAGGGCCTCAAAATCCCGTAGTATGACCCTGCTCCCACTTCCTACCAGAGGACATGTTAATGCCGGGACGCCAGCTGCTCTGATGAACATGACATAGAAAGGTGGTGGGGGGGAGTTTCTGGAGGGATAATGCAAGATTGCTGTGCTGAGAAGCCAGTCCTTCAAGGTTTTCCTGAAAGTCAAGTGATCCTTGGTCAAGCAGATTCCCTTTGGGAGGGATTTCCAGAGTTTCACCACCATGTTAGAGTGAGCCGATCCCCTGTATCTCTTTTTAGCCAATGATGTGGCTTCGAGAAGTGGATCCTGGCTGGATCTCAGTGTCGTCAATGCTTGGCGTTGGATTAACTTGACTACATTGCCCTGCAGGCCACTATGGGAAAGTAGAGTGCCTTTCTCTAGAACCGTTTCTATACCTCAGACCTTGGAGCCAGCGTAATCTGATGCTGCTTTCTGGATACGTTGAGGTTTTTAGAGAGGTGGTCCATCATGCAACGACTCTTCTAGACATTACCCAAGATATGCTGGCAAGTGACGTGTGATGGAAGGGGGGATGGCCATACTTAGCCTGATGGTAGGTAGCTAGGGGGTAGATAGGTTTCTTGACCAGTGCATTCAATTCTGGTTCCAGAATAAGTCCATCGTCCAGAAGGATCCGAAGTTTCGTGATTGTCTTTGGCGTTTCCCGCCTAGTGCGCATCTCTGCCGGCCAGGGCATTGCTGCTTATGGTGTGATGTGGTGGGGAGCGCTCTGTCCTGTCTAGGTTTAGTTTTGCATTGTCATTTACTCAGGTTTTCACTTGCTGGGGCAATTGGTGAGGGAGTTGCCTGTTCCCTTGTTGGTGCTTATATGCAAACTGTTCTATGTCTTACCCACATAGTTGTAGCAGGTGAGTGCATTCCTTTTGATGAGTCACATGAGTGAGGACGTGCACATGTTGGGAAGCAGTGGTGATAGGTTTAACCCTTGCAGTAATGCTGAGGGAGATTCAAACAAAAGGTTGTATACAGGTGCTTCCTTTTCCGTCCATTCCGAAATCTCTCATCTCGTAAAGGGAAGTGTTGTTCACTCCAGCTTCTCGCAGCCTCTTGATCAGTACTGTACGATCAACAGTGAAGTTGGTGTCTGCGCTACTTTCAAGATCACTCCATATGGAAATAAGTGTAGATGTGTACCTCCCGTAAGCCAGTACATTTTTGGACTGGATGTGACGAATCAACTTCCAGGGCATAAGTGGTGCAGGGATGAATATCAGTTTCTAAACCATCAATCATCCCCACACCTCGAGTACACCAGAAAAGATCTAAACGGATTGAAAAGGCAAGCAAATTATAAAAACCCTTGTCCAATGTTGGTAACGTGGTCTGAACAGCAGGCTTATCTCTGCAAGGTCATGGATCGTTGGTTTGTTAAAACACAGCGAAATTACAATTATTACCCAATGATAAGACTGTCCAGTCAAGGTTGAATAAAATATCTACTTTATTATTTTTACAACAGACAGTTCTAGCACACTACGAAATACACCCCACCCTGTAAAGAAGTACAGAGGACAGACAGTTTCAAGAAGGAAAGGGGATGCCCTCTGGCTACTGACAGGAGGGTGTAAGGTAAAGTAATCAATCACAAACACTTCAAGGATACTTGGTTTTAACAAAAAGGGAACAATGGGTTGTAAAGTGTCACTAAGGGCCTTCACAGAAGGACCAGGTCGGCAGAACCACAATGTACCTGTGCTTGCAGAAGTTCTTGGTGCTCGACAGCGTCAAGTCAGTTTCTGGGCGTTTAGCAGCTTCTGCGACAGAGTTCAAGATGGGAGACAACTGTGGGTATCAGGCAGCAGCAGTTTGGCGAGCGAGGCTGAACGGACAGCTGCAGGATGGTCTACATGGTGACTCAGGGTAAGGAATTGTTCTCTCAGAGCTGGTTGGTGGGTCTGAAGCACTGGTTGAGGCATCTTGGATGCCGTTAGCGACTGCAGCATGAAAACAGTCAGCGGTGCAGTCGGTTGCAGCTCGAGGGACTCAACTGGCTCGAAAATGTCCTTTAAGGCAGATGCTGGGTGATGCTTGTTGATGCACTCCTCCTAGCTTTTTCACTGGGCTTGTGTCGTCCTTTAAGGTGGACGGCCCAAAGCTGTGGAGAGTGTTGCAGTCAATGGCCTTGTACTTGGTTTGGTGCAGAGACTCTCTGGCCACTCCCACCTAGGAAGCTTGCTTGCAGAGCCTAGCAGGGCACTGTCATGCACAGCAACATCTGTGTCGCCATTGGTCACATCCATGCCCCCATTGGTCTCCCGACATTACCCTGCACTCCATTTAGCCATCCCGCTAGATTCTCCAGGGTATCTCCAACACCTATCAGGGGCACCATACCTGCGGTGTGAGGGCCGCATGAACAGTCTCTGTCCCGAGGTAGAGGCTGTCTACGATCTCGTTGGTTTCCTCGCTTGCACTGGCAGCTACCGCTGAGACTACAGTCAGGCAGAGTCAGGCTGTCACATCGACTTCCTGGTCACGTGACAGTCTCCCGATCACGTGGTTTCACTTCCGCTCACGTGATTTGGAAACATTCAAGATAAAAACCCCGACCGCTCAAGCGGTCACTGCTTCACAGCTGTTCTTGCAACTCTGTTCGCCATTTGCTTTCTTCAGGACTTTTTCACGGCTTCACGGCTTACGGACTTCGGATTGCTACTTGGTTGCTCCCTGGCATTGTTGCATTTCTCTATGACTACCTGGCTTTTCTGACCCTCGGCTTGATTCACGGACTTCCTCTTGTTACATCCCTGGACTTGTTAATTTACGCATCCATCAGAAACCACGTTTTGCATTGGATTGTCTGAATCCTCAAGAACTAATCAGGTGTGTTGAGCCGGTACTTACCATTCTTCAGTCTGGCTGCAGTTACTGTTCATGCACCCTCCCTGCATACAATTCAGACCCCGGCTAATAGGGTACTTCCAACCTTCTTTAGGTAAGACCCCTTCCATTTTGTTCCACACTCTGTTAATACGTATTACTGTGCCTGTCTGTGCTAATTCCTTGTTTTCTTGCAGCAGCCTGGGGTTAACGGTGTTGTGTGGTTCCTGCGATTCAACATCCACACCTGCGGCCTCAAGGATCACACAGAGAGTATATATAATTCTCTCTGTGGGGAACTTGGGGACGCAGGCCCCTATACTCTTCACGACACATCAAGACTTGACAGGCACGCTGTGTGCTGGCTGGGTACTGGTTCTGGAGCTGCTGGAGTGTCCTCTGGATTCAGCATCTCCCTCTGTTCCCTGGGAGATGTTTAGGGAGGGATATTGCTTCCCTCATGGAAATCCTGGGCTTCCTTCATTGGCAGAAGATGTATGGCAAACTGTACTTTCAGCCAGGGTCCAATGCTGAGTACTCCTTGTTCCTCATTTCAATGTCTTCACATGATCTACCAAAAAGAGGGCCTTTTTGAATAGTGTAGGATAAGCCTACCTTAATGAACCACTCCTGGGTCCCCATAAACAATCTCCTGTAGCCATGAGGTTATAACCAGGGTGCTTTGCAACAGAAAAGGTAAAGGGGTGAAAACATGTAATACCAAGTCCCACCCATCTTTTTGTCTGTTGTGGATGAAAGGGTCTCTCTGGTTAATTGAGCTCTCTATGGTTCCTGATTAAAGGCATGTCTCCTTTGAAGCTATGGTGAGAACAGACTTTCTGTCTCCATCAAATCACATACTCCTACCCTCTGAATGGGCTCCCCCTGTGGGGTTTCCTACTGTCATTGATACAAAGAGGTGGGAGCTGGCTTCAGGTTGACAGAGATGCATATGAAAGGATTTGGGGTTTCCTTTCTTTTGTTAGCCCTGTAACCAGGCCTCTTGTGGGCCTGCTTAAATTAACTCGCATCAGTATCTGTCACTTCCACCAGCAGGGAAAACAAAGGATAGGACGGATTCATGGAGCCTTTGTTATTTATTTAGGCTGGCCATGGCAGGAGGAAGGTTTTGATGTACTCTTGGGTGTCACATTCCAACTAAATGTGTGAAGTAGGACTGCACCTGTCGGCTGTGTCCACCCAGAGTACACAGGTCCATGTGTATATTGTGCAATAAGCAGAGAAAAATGTGTGCAGAATAGCCACACACGTTTTCCAGAGGTTGATCTACCATCTTCATTTCATATACATTTTCAAAAAAAAACAAAGTGATCGCACACCCAGAGTGCGGGTGGCCAAATTCCTCACAATACCACCATAACAAGCATCCTCTCTTCTTTGACACATAGACATTGGCAATAGTGTTTTTATCTTTGCCTTCCAGTTTGCCTCCAAATACCCGCAGTATATCTATGTGTGACCATCTATAGGCACCTGCCTGTACTGATGGTGGATTAGCTTAGCATTAGCAAACTTTTCCTCCCACACACTACTCTCACCATTGTGTATCCTGACCCTGTATCCACCAACATTGACACCCCCACCTTGTTGACCACCATCAATGGCGTGAGGTTTATCACCTCTCTTTGACCTAGATCCTACTTGCTTAATACCCAACTGATGCCCTTGGCACTCTCATGTTCATCACCTCCTCGTCCACCCCTCTCAACATCCATGCAAAATTCTCTCATACTACCATTAGAGACTTTTTTGCAACAGCATGCACAGTGCTGTTTATTGTCAGACTTGTGGCACACTGCCTTCAGTCCTGGGCACCCCATGTTTCTGGTGAAGTGGGAGTTGCTGCCACATCTCAAAAAGCACTTGATCTCTCAAACTTTCCTTTTGCCCCCTTCCTGGACATCGCTAGGGCGTCTCTTGACAGGTTCCTTTTTACGCAAAGGAGTTTTTTTCATTTTCAGTAGTTTTGCCTGTTCCATGCACCTGTCACTGCGGCACATTCTTTGCTATCCACCTGTTGTTCCTTCTTGTCTAACATGCCATCATGTGATCGATCTTCGTTGCTAGATCAAACACTTCTCCCAAACTGGCATTTCCCTTGGTCCAAATCTCCTCCCTTATCTTGTTCTCCTGCACCTTCAACATGAATTGATCCCTTAGTCATTCATAATGGATTGAGCCAAAGTTACATTTGTTAGCTAGTTCTCGCAGACCCAGTATCCAAATCTTCTATGACACTCTGTCACTCTGTTCTCTCATCTCAAAGCTACCTCTCCAGAATTATACTGCATTTCTTTCCATAATGGCTGTCCATTTTATGCAGTATTATCTCATAAGAGTTCAGAAATTAACTTGCTTTCGCCTTCTTCTCAACCAACACCGGTCCTGTCAAGGAGTGGTTCTAGTAGGCTCTTCAGTATTCTTCTGCGGTTGAACCTGAGGCAGTGCATCAGAAGAGCACATCATTTATCTATACTATGGTAATAAGCCCCTAGCCGGTGGGCCATTACTGCATAAATTAATGCCCCCCGGGGCCCATAGTTCCAGGTCTGAGCATAGAAGAGCACAGCAATTATCTATACGATAGTGTCACACTCACCTGTGTCTCTGCAGGAGCGATGGACGAGCCTCCCTTGACCCCGAGTCTTCACTTCCCCTGTTCCACTCGTAGGAATACGTGTCAAATACAAGGTGTACACTCAGACCTGAATTCACCTGAATCCTCTGGGCCCTTCCCTTCTCTTTACTGTGTGCTGTGATGTCCCCTATGGTCTTACCTTGATCTTTAGTAGGGTGTGCACTCCGTCCTGCATTTGCAGAGGCGCGATTCACTCATGTGATTGGTGCCAATGTCTGTAGGCTGATTTCAGATGCCAAATGCTGATTTATGCCTTCACAGCGAGGCCGAGAGTTCAAGGCGCCAGTTTCTTCACTGGCTAGAAAGTCCTTCACACAAGTGAACGTTTCGCGGAGAATTTTGAGTGTCCAAAATTGTCCGTATTGTCTTTGTTTCCGGTATTTCTGTGGGTGAGTAGCGCTGCGTGTAGAAGCTAGCTGCTGGTAGGTTTGCGCAGCGGCTTCAACTTGAGCGCGCCTGCTAATGTCTCTCCATTTACCTTGCAGGAGAAATTATGTGGTATTAGCGCCTCGAGTCCGGGTTCAGTGATACTGGAGACTTGGTGGTTAGGTAAGTTTGCACGGAGGCTTTTGGTAAGTATGCACCGCGGAGAGAGAGCGAGAGAGAGCGCAGTGAAATAAGTGTCCACATTGGAGCGAGCGCAATTAATATTGTCTCTTCTTTCTTACAGGGGTTTGTGCGCTCGTGCAACTAACTTGGATTCCAGCGTCGTGGATTTGGTGAGTATGTGCAGCATTATTGATGTGCACGTGTTAACGCTGTTCTTCTTTGTTCGTACATGTGCCGGTGTAGAAGTCACCTCTTGACTGGAGATAGCTCTGGCGTGGAGTAAGAACCAGGTAAGCTGAAGCTGAATGATCCAGAGCGGGTAAGCAGAAGTATTTCTCTCTGGAACCTCTCAACATCATGTAATAGAGGATCGTCATGGGTTACCAACGGCACCGACCAATCTGCTGCACTACCACTCAGGTATGATAAGACAAAAGATACCCGAGCTTGGTCATTTGGAAATGCTCCAGGCCTACAAAGAAAATGAAGGCGGCACTGATTGATGAATGCCGTATACTTCCGTGGGTCGCCTGAGAACCTTTCTGGTGGTGCCAGGGGCACTGTTCCAGGTAATTTGATCTGTACCGGAGTGGGTGGTATGGCGGGGTTTTGCATCGTTGGATTGCTTCCAGGTAGAGGCGTCTGTCCTGCCTGTGATTGCAAGTATTGCCTGCTAATCTCTTCAGTGCGTTCTTTGGTCACTATTAGGTCTCTCCGGAGGGCATTAGTCTCTTGTCAGGCAGAATGAACCTCAGCATGAAGCTCTCCTAGTAATTGGGCCAATTGGTCCATTTCTGATGTCTCCATGGCGCCCAGGTGGATTTGTTATGGTAGGCTTCGTGTTCTGTTATGCTCACCTGGTATCCACAGGGACGCCACTCAGCCGGGTTACTCACTGGTATGCTTTTCAGCTTTGCCCTGATGTGGTCTGCGGGGAAGTTTCTGCCTTGTGGTAGAATTAGGCGTGCTCTCCGTCCTGCCTTCTTTGCAGGGTGCGTTGTCTTTCATGGGCGAATGCGGTCCAGTTACTTCACTGACGCCGGCCCTTTTGATATTGTTCAGGTAGGTCTTATTGCTGTTCTTTAGTTTTGTTGCTATCCTTCATGCCTTTCTTTGTTTAAAATGTCTCTTTTTTCTTCCTTAGGTATGCAGAGCTTCAGCACGGTGAACTGGCTTGGTTGAGCCCCGCCGGTAAATAATGGCGCATTGAGAGCGCTATGATGCGGTAATTAAACGCTATGCGCAGCGCTGCAAAGTCTTGCCTTTGCTAACCTGTGTTTTCCTTCCTTGTGGGTCGCAGTGTTTTTCAGCGCGAGTGGAATGTCCGTAGTGGTGACAGCCGAGAGGCGACCAGCCAGATAAGCCTTTTGAGCAGTTCATAATTTGTAAATGTCTCTACAGCTTTCTTTAATGTTGCCTCTATCTTCCTCTTTCAGGTCGTTCTGTCCGGGAGGCGAGCAGATTCGAGGAAGATGTTCTCAGTAGCTGCGAGTGTTTAAAGATGCAGACTGCAGGTTAGATGCTGCTGCTAATGATGTTCTTTTTGTCTCCTTGCAGGTTCTGCTTCTCCGAGGTTCGAGGGAATAGCTGGACACGGTGAGCGTCACGTTGCAAGCTGCAAGGTAACACGAAGCATGTTCTGCAGTCAGGGTGTGGTTTATATAGCCCAGGTAAAGTAGTACCAGGGAAAGTAGTTCCAGGTCTGCCACACCCAAAACACTAGACCGCAAAGCTTGGTTCTTAGGGAATCAAGCTATGTGGATGCCTCCATGTTGGCTGACAATACAATAAATTAGTTCCCAAGCACATTGTTGTTCATGGTGTATGAGCCTGGCGCCATAGGCGCCAGGACTGGCCCCATAAGGGCTTTTAAAGAGGATGCCAGGCTCTAGAGGCCCAAGTCCTGACTCCACCTGGCCAATGGGTTTGCCAGAGGGGGTTTTGGGCGAGGGTCGTGACAAGCAATGTGTCTAGTTGCCAGCCAGACCGAGTCTCCCACTTGATTATCTGGGGCTTTTCTTTGGTGGCGATCAGCGTTTCTTTTTTGTGTTTCTTTGGCTTGCTGTAGGTTCCTGCTGGGTTCCCTGGCTGCTTTCATGATGCTGGCATGTAGATTCTTTACTGCAGGCATTTCAATCTTTTCTGGCGGATTGTAGACCGACGTTTTGGGATTTCAACCATATATAGTAAAGAAGGGGGTTGCTTGGGTTGATGAAGGTGTTGAGTTGTTGTAGGCATATTCTGCCATCCATAGAATTTCTGTCCAGTTTTGGCTTGTTTGGTGTAATAGACAGCGCAAATACTGTTCCATGGTCTGGTTCGTGTGCTCGGTTTGGCCTTCCGTTTGAGGGTGGTGACTAGAAGACAGACAGACTTCTACTCTTGCCAGGGCACAACATTTTTTCCAAAAACGAGATACAAATTGGCTGCCTCTGTCAGAAACGATTATGGTAGGGAATCTATGTAACTTGACGATTCGGTCTAGAAAAACCTGCGCCAGGGTCTGAGCTGAGGGAATACCCTTTAGAGCTATGAAATAGGCCATTTTGGAGAAGAGGTTCACTACTACGAGGATGGTATTATAACCTGAATTAGGAGGTAGATCAGTGATGAAGTCCATTGATAATGTGTGCAACGGCACTGGCGGAATGGTAATTGGCTGAAGGTGGCCGGCTGGTTTTAGCCTGGATGTTTTTTATTGTGAACACACCTCACAGGTGCCTATGTAGGTGGCAATATCTTCTCCCCAAGTTGGCCACCAATAATATTTGCTTACTTTCTTCATGGTTTTGGCTACACCCGGATAGGCTTCTAACAGCGAGTCATGGTAGTCTGATATGATTGCTTGTTGCAAATCCTTAGTTGGAACGTAGAGGCGTTTTTGGTAGTATGGTAGTTTGTCTTGAATGGTGAACTAATCTCCCTTCGTGTCCCAAGCCAGTAGGTCTTCTTCAGACATATTTTCTTTTATTGTTTCCTGCAGAGTATTTAACGGAGATGGGCTGATGCAGAGGCCAAGAATTTTATGGCTGGGTATGATCTCCACCGGGTTAGGGGCATTGTAGACCTCCTCTCCTGTGCCAATGCGGGATAACGCATCCGCTTTCCCGTTCTTAACTCCGGGGAGGTAGGTGATTACAAAGTTGTATTCCATTAAGGATAGGGCCCAACACAGCTGCCTAGAAGACTGAGATTTTGCTGAGCGTAAGTATTGCAAGTTCCGATGATCTGTTATTATTGTGATGGTGTGTTTTGCTCCTAGTAAGTAATGTCACCATTCACACAGTGAACTTTTGATTGCTAGGAGTTCTTTCTCCGAAATTGCATAGTTTAATTCTGCTGGGGAAAATTTCCTTGACCAAAAGGCAATGGAGTGAAGGCATCCGGTTTCAGGATTTTGTTGAGACAATACGGCCTCCATGGAAACGGATGCTTGAAGCATCCGTTTCCACGATGTACGGTAAATCGGGCTGTGGGTGTTGCAGGATTGGGGCTGAGGTGAATTTTTCCTTGAGAGCTCGGAAAGCTTCTTCCGCAGGTGGTGTCCTTTCGAACTTTCGGTGTTTGCACAGCAAGGACCTTATTGGATGTACAATATGTGAGAATCCTGCTATGAAGCGTCGATAAAAGTTTGCAAACCCTAGGAAACAGTACTCCCTTTACAGACGTGGGTGAGGACCAGGTGAGGATTGCCTCCACTTTTCTATTGTCCATCTTGATCCCTGCGTTGTCAGTACATATCCCAGAAATTCCACCTCTGTGACGTGGATGGAGCATTTTTCTAGCTTTGCGTGGAGTTGGTTTTCACACAGTTTGTGGAGAAAAGCTTACACGTGGGTTACGTGCTCTTGGGGAGTGGTGTAGTAGATCAGAATGTCATTGATGTAGACGACTGCACAGACATCGAGGAGTTCCCGTAAAACATCATTCATAAAATGCTGGAATGCAGCCGGGGCATTGCAAAGCCCAAAGGGCATGACCTGGTATTCGTACAAGCCATAGCGGGTACGGAACACAGTCTTTCACTCGTCCCCTTTCTTCATGCGTACCAGGTGATATGCGCCACGTAAGTCTAGCTTGGTGAAAATCTTCACTTGTCTCACCTGGTCTATGAGTACTGGTATCAGAGGTAACGGGTACTTATTTTTTATGGTGATTTGATTTAGGGCCCGGTAATCAATACACATTCTTAAGTCCCCTTCTTTCTTCAGTATGAAGAAGAGTGGGGAGGCGGCTGGTGAGTTAGATGGTCTAATGAAGCCATTGGCCAGGTATTGATCCAAGTAGGTCCGTAGATTAGTGTTTCTCCCTCGGTTCATGCATAAATGCGGCTGAACGGTACTTGTGCCCCTGGTTGCAGGACGATCTGGCAGTTGTAAACGCGATGTGGTGGTAGTGTATTAGCTTGTTCCTTCGTGAACACATCCTGGAACTCCTGGTATTCCTCTGGTAAAGTGCCCACCAAGCCTAAACCTGCTATCTTTTCCTGTGAGTTTTCCGCTACCGCACCTGTGTCTTCCCCTATGTTATCTAGTACCCCGATTGTCTTCCGTGGGGGTTTAATCGTGCAGTTCCAGAGGAAGTGACCAGATTGGCTGCAATATGAGCAAAGTTTTTCCTGACGCCTCTGTTCTCTCTCCACCTTGGTGAGTGGTCCCCTGAGAACACCCAATTGCATGGGCTCTGAGTGTATTTCTGATGGCTGTCGATGGGGCCCTTCCTTTGGTTGGATATACACTGGTCTATGCTCTGATCTGGTTCGGTCGGCCTTGCGATCCTGTAACCGGTGGTCTAGTTGCATAGTTAGGTCGATGTATTCACTGCAATCTTCGGGAGGATTAACTACTTGCGCCAAGACATCTTTTAATTCTCCTCTCAGTCCTCGATAAAATAACGTTATTCTTTTCTCCTCTGGCCAACCTGATTCAGCTATTAAGCGATTGAATGTGGCTACATATGAGGTTTGATCCTCCCCACACTGTCACAGAGAGAGTAGCTCATCATCCAGGGCCTGACCTCGAATCCGTTGGGCAAATAGTTTTTCCAGTTCACGCTGAAAACCTGGGTAATTTCTCAGTAAAGGGTCGTCCCTAAGCACTAATGGGACAGACCAGTCTGCTGCGTGCCCTCCTAAATAGGAGAGGACAAAAGCTTCTTTAGCTTGCTCGTTCTGAAAAGTGTCTGGTTTGCATATGAAATGTAGCCGGCATTGATTCATGAACGATTCAAATTTCTTGGGATCCCCAGAGAAGCGTTCCAGGGGTGCTAAAGGGATGTTGCCTGGAAGCAATACCTGAACCGATGTGGCTACAGGTGCCACGGTAGGCTGCCCCTGTGGAACTCCACCTGGTAGGGGTGCTAGACCAGTTTGGGTCTGTAGGCGCTGTCTTGCCAAATCTTCTGTTTTGTCCCGTTGACTACCAGTTGGCGCCTTAAGGCATTTGTCTCTGAGCGGGCTGCTTGCACCTCGGTCCATAGTTCACCTAACAATAGGGAAAGCTGGTCTACCTCAGAGGTTTCCATCACTCGGGCAGAGGTATTGTGGATAGCTTCGTGTTCTGTCACACTCACCTGTGTCTCTGCAGGAGCGATGGACGGGCCTCCCTTGACCCCGAGTCTTCACTTCGCCTGTTTCACCCGGAGGAATACCTGTCAAATACAAGGTGTACACTCAGACCTGAATTCACCCGATTCCCCTGGGCCCTTCCCTTCTCTTTATTGTGTGCTGTGATGTCCCACTATGGGCTTACCTTGATCTTTAGTAGGTTGTGCACTCCATACTGCATTTGCAGGGGCGCGATTCACTCATGTTATTGGTGCCAATGTCTATAGGCTGAGTTCAGATGCCAAACGCTGTTTTATTCCTTCACAGCGAGGCAGAGAGTTCAAGGCGCAAGTTTCTTCACTGGCTAGAAAGTCCTTCCCACAAGTGAACGTTGCGCGGAGAATGTTGAGTGTCCAAAATTGTCCGTATTGTCTTTGTTTGCCGGTATTTTTGTGGGTGAATAGCGCTGCGTGTAGAAGCTAGCTGCTGGTAGGTTAGCACAGCACCTTCAATTTGAGCATGCCTAGTAATGTCTCCCCTTTCCCTTGCAGGAGAAATTATGTGGTATTAGCGCCTCGAGTCCGGGTTCAGCAGTACTGGAGACTTGGCGTTTAGGTAAGTTTGCACAGAGGGTTTTGGTAAGTATGGACCGCATAGAAAGAGAGAGCGCAGTGAAATAAGTGTCCGCATTATTGGAGCGAGCGCAATGAATAATGTCTCTTCTTTCTTACAGGGGTTTGTGCGCTCGTGCAACTAACCTGGATTGCAGCGTCGCGGGAAGATTCGGTGAGTATGCGCAGTGTTACTGATGTGCGCGTGTTAACGCTGTTCTTCTTTGTTCTTACAGGTGCCAGTGTAGAAGTCCCCTCTTGACTGGAGATAGCTGCAGCGTGGAGTAAGAACCAGGTAAGCTGAAGCTGAATTATTCCAGAGCGGGTAAGCAGAAGTAGGATGATCAGGATTGGGTAAGCAGAAGCAGGATGATCCAGAGCAGATAAGTAGAAGCAGGATGATCCGGAGCAGGTAAGCAGAAACTGGATGATCCAGAGCAGGTAAGCAGATGCTGGCTGATCCAGAGCACGTCAAGTGTGTTGCTGATACAGCTCACAGTAAGCAACACAAAGCACTGGAAGAATCTTGGGTGTGGCTTATATAGCCAGCCACACCCAAACACTAGAGAGCTCATGAGTTCTCATGCACTTCCTGTTTGGCAACAGGAAGTGGTAACCAGGAAGTTGCTACGAACACTAGGAAGGAATGAAAGGAGGGATCCAGGGGGGAAGCCATCACCCAAGAATTAATCCATAGTGAACCCGGCAGAGGAAGGCAGAAAGCAAAGAGGCGCATGCGCCCAGAAGAGGGGGACCCAGGGGTAAAGCCTTGGTAACGATAGGGACAGTTTTAGGATCCGAGCCGGAGGAGGGAGATCCAAGGGGTGAAAAACTATCACCCAGCACCGCAAAGAGCCGGGGTCAGCTTCCGGAAGATGGGGACCCAGGGGTGAAGAATCCTCACCCTAAGTAAAACCAGGAAGCAAACTTTCATTTTGTTGAAGGAACTTTTGTTTTGTTATTTGAACACGTCAGGCCTTCGAAGGTAAGAGACTTTGAAAGTGGAAGAGACTTGACCATCAAGGCTCCTGATAAACCGGAACAGAACTGCGAAAGCTCAAATGTGTGCTGTGCTCCAATATCCCACCTTACCCTGTGCTTAAAACTTGGGGAAGGAAGCCCCAAGCTACTGCATCCTGACATATTATTTGTGAACACTGTTTTTTCTTGAAATCTCCATCCCACTGCCTTTTTGTATTATTTGTAAGGTTTGGCAATAGGTTTCTTAGCATAGGCTCTTTTTATTTTGACACAACACCATCAGCACTGCCTTATTTTGATTTGATTGTCAACGCTTTCTTCCATCTTAGATTTAGCTTAGGCATTTTTCCAACCTACCTACACAGTGTAAAAAAACACCCTTGAAATGTGATTACGTGTGTCTGTCTTTACTGTTGCCCCCATGAGTTCCTTACAGCATGCATTGAATGTATTTTCGATACATTTGACAAATGTGTAATCAATTTGCATGCGACTTACATACATGTGCATGTTATATTCAGTGTGCATGTTACCTGCATGTACAGTATAGCATAGTCCTAAACTGTAGGAATGAGTCCTTTGGTTTGTTAGACTAATTTATAATAGCCGGATCCCCCTGCAGCCCAGCACCACACAGGTTATGGCTTAGACTCACAAAAAATTCAGCCATCTGTCACAGGCCCTCATTACGACCCTGGCGCAAAGCGAAAAACGATGGCGGTAAACGATTACCGCCATCGTCTTCCGCTAGGGCCGATTACGACCCGTGACCGTAAACTACGATGTCATTAGCGGCATCGTAGCTAACGCTGCCGCTGACTGCACCAAGGGCGCGCGCACGCGAACATCCACACCGTACTTAGCGCCATGGCGGAAAGGTACGCGAATGCCGACCCAAGCGGACATGCCCCTAACGCCATCACCCAGGCCTTTAAGTACCTTACCGCCATGGTGCTAATTACGCCATCGCGAACCAACCGTAAAGGGCCATGTAAAGTGAATGCAGCTGCCACAGGTGCACAGAAACAGCACAGGTGAAGGCAATACAGACTCAGGAAGTACAAAAAGAGCACACCCCACCCCTTCCCACACCCAGTCACACTCCACAATGATACCAATAGGACTAGCAATGTTGATAGCAATGCGAGTGCTACAACAGCAACTACAACAACAACAACAACAACAACAACAACAACAACAACAACAACAGGCTGCACAGAGGAGACGCAGGAGGAGAAGGAGGGCAAGGCAGGCCCAGCAAGCCCCACCAGCACAGCCAGTGCCACCACGCAGGCAGCCCCCAATCCCACGCATCAGACCCAGCCCATTCAACCTCACCGCTGAGCAGATCCACACCCTGTACCGACTGGACCGGGACACCATCACCCCCATTGTGGACATGACACACAACGACATCGTCAGCATGATTGAAACACCCACTGCCACCCCCCCCCCTACTGAAGGTAGTGTCCGTGCTCCACTTCCTGGCCACAGGCACCTACCAGCACACAGTGGGGCACTTGCATGGCATATCACAACCATTATTCTCGCGTACACTGATGCAAGTGCTCGATGCCCTCCTCAAGCACACAGATGACCACATCTCATTACCACGGTCTACCCAGGAGATTGCCAACACCAAAGTGGGTTTCCATGCACTGGCCGGCATACCTGGTTGCATTGGTGCCATTGACTGCACCCATGTCGAATTGGTGGTCCCACATGCCATGGAGGTACCGTACCGCAACCGTAAACATTTCCACTCAATCAACGTGCAAATGGTCTGTGACTCCAACAGGATCATCACACATTGTTGTGCCAGATTCCCCGGATCAACCCATGATTCTATGGTCCTTCGGAACTCAACAATACCACGCTACATGGAGCGACATGCAGGCCCAAGATCCTACCTACTCGGTGAGTCTAATGTCATGAGCATGGAAATGCAAAGTGGGTGTTGAATGACGTACCAATGCATATTACATCTGGCAGATACAGGGGGGTGATGCATACGTCACATGGGTGCAACTAGCAGTAGCCAGATCATTCCCTGTGGCAGCACTGACGTCATCAGAGTAGTGTACACATCATGCCTGACCTAATCATCCCAACATGTGAATGAAAGTGCATCCCAAAAACGACACAACCATTTGCAAGAGCATTGTGCAAATTGTGACCGCATTGGCGCCAAAGAAAAACACCAACATGCACGTCACCATGCACCAACTACTGAAAGGCCTGTCCCCCACAACTGCGCACAAAGGAGGCACATGACAGACAGGGACATCAATGCACCACTACAAGACCCACAAACTGTCCCCATTGACACCAGTAATGCTCACTGGGGTCACAATGAGCCAGACATCAATGTTGCTATCATGTGAGCTTCAAGCTCACAGGACACGTGCAAGGTCACATGAATGACGGCCTGAACGGACACAGTGGATGGCCACTCACAAGGCAATCGTCCCCCCTGCATTGTGTTTTTGCATGCAAAACAGTACATGAGAGCCATGAACACATACTGGTTGCACAGTGTAAATCCATAACCACAACTCCAATTGGTGCACAGTAACAGTCAGAATCAAGGCATGGTTGTGCGTCATGTTCACATATCAATCTCGTTCCTGACACATCCTTTTCTCACATTTTACAGGTGATGCGGGCTATCCCCTGAAGAGGTGGCTCCTCACACCAGTGCGGAACCCATCGAACCAGCATGAGGAGGACTACAACCATGCCCATGCACGTACCCTTGTGGTGATAGAGCATGCTTTTGGCCTACTGAAGGCACGTTTCCGCTGCCTCAGCAGGTCTGGCGGGGCACTCCTGTACCGCCATGAGAAGGTTGCAAAGATCGTCATGGCATGTGTCATGCTACACAATATGTGCATCAGACGAAACGTGCCTCTGCCCCCTGACGCCGAACCACAACCACCTGATGATGGGAATGATGATGATGGGGATGGGGCAGCACCTCAGGGAGGCAGCGATGCACAGGAGGGCCATATAATGCGTCAGAATGTCATTGACCGATACTTCTAGCACACACAGCGAGTGTGTGACATATGGATGGCACTTGGGGCACTGTGTGTGTCTGGTATGTCAACACTGTGGACTGTAAAACAATAAAGCACACATACGCAATGAGCAATGTCCACACTTTTCGTTTGTGAGAAAAGAAAAAGTGTATTGTTCTTCTGAATAGGTAAAACAGAACCCCTCCCCCTCCCCCCTGAACACTCCAACACACCCAATTCCCCCCTCCCCCTCCCCCCTGAACACTCCAACACACCCAATTCCCCCCTCCCCCTCCCCCTGAACACTCCAACACACCCAATTCCCCCCTCCCCCTCCCCCCTGAACACTCCAACACACCCAATTCCCCCCTCCCCCTCCCCCTGAACACTCCAACACACCCAATTCCCCCCTCCCCCTCCCCCTGAACACTCCAACACACCCAATTCCCCCCTCCCCCCTGAACACCCTGCAAACATGTGACAGTGCCCGTGGTGAAGTGTGTATAGTTTTGCACACTATTGACTGCCCCCTCTCCCGGAACCTGGGGCCCCCCTGCCTGTGCTCCTCAGGGTCCTGGATGACCTGCGGACGGGAGAGGCTTGTGCTGAACTTGCAGCTGAGGATGTACCGGGCTGCTCAGTACGGCATGTGTCCACAATTGTCTGGATGAGCTGGCTCATCATCTGCCGCACTGCAGCAAGTTCGGTGCATATGTCCCTGCTGGCAGTTTGGATGGCAGCCCTGATGCCATCAGCACTCCTCTCCATGGCTGCACTGGCACTTCCACATTCTGCAACATGCTGCGTGAGGAGTGTGCCCAGTGCTTCCTGCCTGTTGGCAATCTGCTCCAGCGACAGCTGGAATTGTGGCCCAATGGAGGGTGCCAATGGGGGACCAATGGGACTACTCCCATCTTCCACAACTCCCACTGGGCTTGGAGTTGCTGGCCATGAATTAGCTGGCGATGGGACCTGGGTGTCATCTCCATGATGGCTGATTGGGGATAGGTGTGGTGAGTGCAGTTGCGTGTTGTGGTCAAGTCCAGTGTCATCCTCCACATCACTGTCGGTGCAGGCAGCGATGGCTGCAGTCTCCCCAACAGTACTGCTCCCTGCTGACACATTGCCCTCAGTGGGCAACAGTGGGTGTTGTTGGGCTGCAGGCGCTGTCACGACCCCTTCCTCGGGGGACTTTGCTGCCCTGGCCTCTTCAGCCTGGCGTGGTTTCTGCCTGGGTCCAGCAGAGGTGGATGCATGGTTCCCTTCTCCTACTTTCCTGGCCTTCTTGGCTGGGGTGCTGGTGCTGTCGTCCCTGCCAGTGTCCGATTGCGAGCCTGTGGTGGAGCAGAGGAGGGTGACTGTTATTGATGGTTCAGCGGACATTGAGCAGGCATTGTGAAGGGTGTAATGGATAGATGGTGGAGTTAGTAGCCCGTGACATACAGGTTGCCTCCCTTTAGGTTCGGTTTTGCATGCAGGTGTGTGTCTGCCTACTGTACAGTGTACATGCTGCATGTGCGCAGGGTGTGGCTCATCTGCTGATGTGTTGCGTCTGCCACATTGTGATTGTCACGTGCAAGTGTATCAGGGTGTCTTGCAAGGCTGGATATGAGGCACCTACCTGTGTCTCCAGATCTCGGGGCCCCTCTCTCCATCTCGCCGACACCTTCGATGCACTCAATGCCAATCAGAGAGGCACATGTCTCCTCCCATGGCTGCATCTTCAGTGGGGAGTCTGCTCCCCCGCCAGTTCCCAGGGCCAGGTTACGGTTGGCAGACATAATGCCCCGGACCCTGATCCGCAGGTCGTCCCATCTCTTGCGGCACTGTTTGGAGGTGCGTGGGGTGGTTCCAACAGCACTGACACGTTGTGCCACAAGTTCCCACACCTCCTTTTTGCTGCCTATGGCTGTCCGGGTCATCTCAGGGGAGAAGACAACATCAGCCTTCTCCTGGAGCGTGTCTGCAAGCATTTGCAGTTCCTCTCGACTGAAGCGCTCCTGCCGCTGCCTGTCACATGCCTTCTTGACAACTTTAGGCATGGTTGGCTGAGGAAATGGGTGGGTTATGGGAATGTCAGGGTTTGAGGGTTGGTTGTGGTGTGGTTGGGTAGGATGGCAATGGATTGTGTTTTTTGAGATGGCCGCTGTGCTGTTTCCCGTTCCGCCGCGATTACGCTATTTCCGGTTCCGCCTAATTGCGGTCACCGCTAATTACGGTGACCGCTGACTACGGTCGGCGCAATGATGGGTGGCGGTAGGTCACCCTGCGCTGTTAACGAGGGCGGTAAGGGCTGTTTACGGCATGGCATAGTTTACGTTACCGCCATGGCGTAATGCTCGTGCGCGATGGGTCGTAATATGGCGCTCTTATCGCCATCGGACCATGGCGTTAACGCTCATTACGCCATGGCGGTAATTTCGATCACTTACCGCCTGGGTCGTAATGAGGCCCACAGTCACTGGCATGGACATGAGGTGCGCCTGAACACTCTGCGGTGCATGGCTCTTCAAACTAACTGCATAATCCCCTTAAATATAGTCATCTCTGCTAGTAATTAAATTCTGAATACTATTCACATGCAATGCAACTCGTTTATGTTCATGTATGTTTAGGCTACAGTGCTTCAGGGCAGCAGTGGTGGCAGTAGGAGCTATGCAAATAAAGGCAGACAGACGCCTACCCACCTCAATTACACAGTAAAGGTTTTTTTTGCCTCCAATGCCTTCCCTTTGTGCAATGCTCTTGGGAGATGAAGGCTATTGT
The DNA here is from genome assembly GCF_040938575.1 of Ambystoma mexicanum. Classification (NCBI taxonomy): domain Eukaryota; kingdom Metazoa; phylum Chordata; class Amphibia; order Caudata; family Ambystomatidae; genus Ambystoma; species Ambystoma mexicanum. The sequence goes on from NC_090922.1 coordinate 1,514,240,190, forward strand.
CATTTGTCATTGAGTGATTCTATTTATAAAGCCTCGAGCCCCACGTCTGGGGACCAATAAGCGCTGTTAATTGCCAGCAGATGATGCGCTGGTAAATAGGCTTTGCTTAGGCCGCACCGAGGCCTCCCACAGCTGTCAGCTGTAAAGGCAGCACTTGGCAGAAGCTGCAGTCGTTCTTCTCGGTGTAACTACACACATGCAACAGGGTCAGGCCTCGCCAGCATGCAGGCTACAGGAACAGCCGGGAACCCTGCGGAGAGCAGCGTGTGTGTTTGCACAAGGTGAAGGCACTGAACATGGCGGTCCAGTAAACACACGTGGCCGCCTCCAGAAGGCTCGGAGTGAGGCTGGCCAGACTATGACGATTAAGCCCCATAGCCACTTTATGGATTCCCAGTGGTTACTGTTCGTTACCCACAGTACAGTGCTGAGGATTTACATGTTCGACCGTGTACGTCTACACTTTACATATTTATTTGTATTTTGTGTGTAGCGTCTCCAGTCGCTGATTAATTACCTCAGTGCACTGCGAGGAGGCGGTATAGCTTTTCAGTGGACATGTAGGTCCTGATTCACACAGAGTTTTTCAATGGGACTCTCTCATTAAAATCCTGGGTGAATCAGTCCTTTAGTGTTTGAGCTCCACACGGGCTGCGTTATAATCTGCAGCTGTTAGCCCCATCGATGCATTGCTCAGCCCCTACTATAATGCAGGCACCCCATGGGTTCCTCGTACTGTTTTTCCTAGCTATAGACAATGGGGAGGAGGAGTGTGGGGGCGATCACAAGCCTCTATATATTTTCAGCCAGCCCTGCCCACAGGCACCTTTTTTATCAGCAGCCTGTGAAGTGCTGTCACTGTCAGGGTCACGTACTTGCCTACATAACCCATTGCAATCTGCAGGGGCTTATCCAGTCATGTTTTTCCATTGAATTCTGGGATTTGTAGTTTCACTTTTCCTATTATAAAACTCGGACTACAGGTCACAGAATGCACACAAAAAACATGACTGGATGAACACCTACAAATTGGAATGGGTCGCGTTGGCAACCCAGCCATTGGGACACTTGTACACCATGCACAGGCATGCAACCTTTTCTTGATCGGTAGCCAGCATACCCAATGAGCCAGCCCAGGTTCACTTCTGATTCTGAGGGTATCACTCTCAGGTGACACCCATTAAGGGTCACCATGGCAAAGACTGCTGGGACATTTCACAAAGCTTCTAAAGGGGTGTGGCTGCTGCCTGAACAAATAGGAATTTACACTCGTGTAAATTACATCCAATCCACAAATAGCTAAACCCCTGTGTCTTAATGTAACATAAGGGTGCTTAATGTACACACTAAGAGTGCATGCGCACGTAACTGACGCCCAGATCTAAACAAGGGGCGTTTCCAGTGCAGCACCAGGAGGGGTGCAAGGGTGTGGAGTGTAAATGTTTGCCAATATCTACACAATCATAACTGTTACTGAAATTTTCCAGTGCCTTTCTCACACGTATCTTCAAAAAGAGCACAAACCTTTATAATGTTGGCATTTAGGGGAGAGTACCAGAGTGCCCCATCTCATCTGTCAGTAGGGAGAGACACAAGCTTCCCGGACCCATGACAGAAATGTCCGTAAATAAGAAATGCAATGTAGTCCCTAACTCTCTTGATAATGCCCACCATGTTGGCCTATGAGGGACATGGCCCACCGTTTCTTCTCTTCTTTCCGTTTTGGCTATCAGGTGGCACTGTATGGGCTGCCTATAATCCCAATCTACATGCATGGTAAGTGAAGAGGACAGAGACATTATAATAATAATTATCATTATTTTTAAAGTAATCTGATGTTGAAGGGGAAGAGGTTCCAGTGTCTTGGGTCATAGACAGAGAAGGCCCGTCTTCTGGTTCTTTCCTTCCTGCACCTATGGCACATGTCCTGACTTCTGGTGGATCGTAGGCTTCCAGAGTTTCTCAGTGAGGCGGCTTGTGGACTTCAGGGTGACACCCTTGTATATGATGCAGCCAGTGGCGTCACCAGGAATCAAATTTAGGAGGGGCACCGAGGGAGCCAAAGACAAAAGTAGGGGGGGGCACAGTCAAATGTAGGGGAGAACATGGTCACTGCTCATCTTAGGTGGGGGGCACAAAGGGGGGCAAAGGGTTTCACAGCACCCCCCCTAGCGATGGCACTGTATGCAGCAGGACTTGAAGATGATTCAAGCTTGCAAAGGGAGCCAATTCATTTTGATGCGGGATGGGGTGATGTACACAAATTTGTTGAGCTCTTTGGTTGTAACAAAACCTTTCAATGGATTATTTTCTTCAACCCTACTTCAGACACATATCTTGCCCTTTGGCAGCCCCCCACACCCCCTGAGCTAACAATGAGCCAACAACCATGCTGGTGTACAGGAAATATAATGGCATTTATTTAAAATAAAATTAATAGAAATTAACACAAAAAAGTCAAAGACCACTTTATCCGTGGCACAACACAATCAATTTCTCTCACCAAAAATACCTCACAAAAGTGAGTTGAAAATAACACAATCACAATTCTTCACTTTCTACACATTTCACTTCAGGAAATAATTGAACTGATCAATAATGAAAGCAATTATCATGTAGTTTTGTGTGATTTTGATTTTCCTGCAGACTTAAAAGGCTAGCAGTAGGATTTCGAGATTGGTACAAATACATATGGCAATTAGAACAACTTATTAGACACATACTACCTGAACAGGAGAATTACATTAGAATCCATGTGCCTGTACCAGTTAGCCCAAAACTTCTCCTACAAAAATAACATTAAACCAGATGAGAAAAAAGGTAGATAAAGAGTGGAAAGTTATGAAGGCAGCCTGGTGAATCTTACCAAACGCAGCCTGATGAATCATACACAATTGTCATTAAAAACTCCTCAACATAAAGAACTGTACTACATGGCTCTACTGCAACTTTTCAAACCATGGCAAAAAGAAGAAGATTTATTAGCCACTTACACCTCCTATGAAGATGCTTTCAATGCAAGTGAAAGTACAAGTACAGATGGAAACCTTACACAGTAAAAAACCATACTGGACAATGAACGGCTGCATGAAGAAGAACTTCAAACACAACTAAATGTAGACACTTCTGAGAGCAGTGAACCTTCCGTGACAGGCAGCCTAGAACCACATGGACAGCCACTCATAGCAAAGGAGGCAGAATTGGCCATGACGGAAGTAATCACCACCATGTTTCAGCATGAACAATCTGCAGAAGAGTTGGCTGTACTGAAATCCCAAAAAAACAACAAACAGTGTATCATTTTTCTAGAAGTAAGTGAAAAAACTGAACATGGTATACAGCACGAAAGTAAAACTTGTACCTGTGACAAGTACAAACCTGTACTGCTGTATGTAAGTGGTGAAGCTGCATCAGGGAAAACATTCTTAATAAAAATTATCCGTAAATACCTCCAACAATTAACAACAACCTTTCAGCTGTTGTAACCACCCCTACAAGTTTAGCTGCCTACAACATATGTGGAGTCACTCTACACCGATTGCTACTCCTTCCAGTGAAACACCAAAACAAATGAGAGTACTATAAACTTCCAGCAGAAGCTGCTATGGAGCTATGCAGTGTTTTGAAACAAATGAAAATGCTCGTAACAGATGAGGTCAGCATGGTCTCCAACCTAATTTTAGCTTTGATTAACCTCAGATTTCAAGAGGCCCACAAAACAGACTACGAAGAACTGTTTGGAGGAAAACAAGTCATTGTTTTCGGAGATCTTCAATTAACACCAGTGAAAGCTGAACCTATCTTCAAAGCCTTAGGACACAAAGTGTGCCGTTAAAGTCTTGGAAGCATCAGGAATATAAATCTCTGACAACATTTCCAATACAGAGAACTTATCAAAACATATGTCAGTCTGCAGACCTCACCTAAGCCAACATTTTAAAAAACATACGTATTGGTGTACTATCAAAGGAGACGGAGTCTACCCTTAATACTAGATGCATCCATGAGCTGTACGGGTAACACATGCCCTCTGATGTCATGGAAAAATTAGCTCACACAAATATCACATGTATGTCCTTAAAGCCAACTCTAGCAAGCTGTGCACAATTCAATCTACAATGCTGAAAAAAGAAAAACAACAACTAGTGGAAATTCAAGCCACAGACAAACTGGATTTAACCGTATCTCCAGCACAGCTGGTTTGGAGAACATTTTAACATTATGTATGAACTGTAGAGTAATGCTAAAGCATAACCATGATGTATAGCAAGGTTTAGTTAAAGGAGCACTTGGTACAGTTGTTGGCTTCCACACATACCCACGGTACAACAGCATTCAGTTTGCCAACATCCAGTTTGACAAACTTTCAGAAGTTAAAAAGATAGGACGCACAACGGCTCGATTCAATCTTTTCAAAAACATGTATGTACGCAGGGAACAGTTTTCTCTGTTGCTTGCTTATGCAGTAACTATTCATAAATCGCAAGGTCTAACCTTAGATCAAGCATTGATTGATATTGGCAGCACGGTCTTTAAAGAAGGCATGAGTTACTTAGCACTGTCACGGCTACATACACTGGAAGGACTATATCTAGTGCACTCTACACACCCAATCTGAAAATGTACCCTGTTCCTCAGAAACCCAGACCTTTCAAAAGAAAGCTCATTCAATCATAAGTATTAAATGATTTGCCAACAGTACCACCAGAGAAATTGAAAACAGCGCATACTCCATCAGCTACCAAAAGCACAGATAAAAGCAGTAAAAAAAGACAAGACATACCCAGCTCCACACACAAAAAGGTGCCTCTTCAAACAAACCATGTGCCCTTCCATCAAAGTACTCAGACACAGAAGTACCTGGTCCATACAAATTTTCTTTAAGACAGGTTTAAATTGCTATGCAAATGTCCAATGAATGTTCTATTCCAAATGCCAGCAAGTGTTGAAAACTTTTATTTAAATGGAACAGACCAGTTGTGTTTACAAATGCTTGTCCTTCACAGAAATGCAGTAAGTAATCCTGACAATATTTACAGTGTCTCAGGAGTAAGGCAATAATTGGACTACTGTGCTCAAATGGTGAACAAGAAGATCCACAGGAATTTTGAATGCACTTACTACAAATACTGGAAAGGAAAACATACTCATAAATGAAATCTTTCAGATTTCCCAAATGTGGAAACGTATGAGCAGTCTCTGCAGCTATGTCATTCAGGAACAAGTCCCTAATGAATGCTTTGTGTATGTATCAATACCTAACTGTGACTCCATTTCATTTCAGCAACTGGTGCAAAATGAAAACCGGAGCATATTGTGTACGTCGTGCAATTCTGATAATCGTTCGACTCTACATATGCACTCACATAGTCAATATCTGAGAGGATGGCTCAGTCTTGGGAGGATAGCTTAGGGGCAACATGCTCACCTTGGAAGCAAGACAACATTGAGCAACACGTGTTCGATCCCCGGGTCCGCACTTAGAAACCTCTGGGTATTAAACACGTTATAAATAACCTATCATATCATAATATGTAATTGTAATGCTCTTAAGATACAATGCAGATGGAACCAAAGACAACTGCAAACTGACTGCCTTCACACATTGGCAGGTATCACTTGGCAAGAAAACCTTCACAACAGTAGCAATAATCTACCACACAGGCGACAACCAGTGCAGGCCACTATACCACATACAATACAAAGCAATGGTCATGGTGGGAATGCAATGATACCTGCATCGTTCCAAAGCAGAGATTACCTGCAAATCTTGCAAATGCCCACTTAATATTCTTGAAGCCAAAATATTGTCATTGATGTACAAACCTGCTATACCCTACTCCCCAGCACCCACCAGTACCTTAGTGATTGCACAAACAAACAATTATCTTCCACACTGTGGGCCTAAAGCAACTTAGCATACAGCAAGTATTCGCAAAATACATTAAATTGTGTGTTGGACATTTTTATCTCCAATGAACCCAATGAGTGCACTTAGACAAACAATACGTGGACAGAAATGACACTGGCAGTATTTTGCACATGATATGTAAAAGGGAAAGTACTCAGTATGAGGGTTAAAATTATCCTCAGTAACCTCTGAAACCAGCAAGTACGCAAATGAGTCACCACCTGTCTAAGAAGAACTATCACTACTTAAACCCTTAATGGTACACCAGCATTTCAGAATGTACATAGATGTGAAAGTAGCAACAGCAATGCACAAGCTTGTAAACATACCCTATTGCTATGGCACACTGTAAACAGTTTGAATACTCCAACTGGTATCTATTTGCAACCACACTACTACAATGTTACTTGCAACACTACTTCAAGAGCACACCTTAAAAATTGATATAACCACTGCAAACGTTTTCAATCCAGCATGGATTTTTTTTCCCTACAGGCCCAATGATTAAGGAAAGAAACACAGGAACTGTGCACATTGCACAGTACACTTGTTCAAAGCATAGTATTTATGAAGTACTAGTTATGAGGGTCCACAAAGTAAATAAATATATGCAATGTAGTGAACGGCAAAGTAACAAAATACCTGCTCTTGCATGTTATGTTCTCTTTTCCCACAGATAATGCAGCAATGATTACTACAACATTTCACATCCCATACACAAAAAACAGCACAAGCCCTCCACAATCCAAACAGTAAGTACAAAATGATTGTTATCATACTTCTCTACAATGTCCACCGTGCAATGTGTGCACATATTTCTGCAATCCAGATAGCAACGCCACAATTTACAATGTACACCTATATTATACTATGCAGCTTGTGCCTATGCCCTACACGCTTCACTACACCCCGTACAGTGTAGGGGCTCCAGCCATGCACTCAATATTGTAAACCTGCCCAAAACAACCGCAGCACATTACAACCATGCATACAAACATCTATCCACGTACCACAAACCCCACACATAACACAGCCACCTTCCCCTTTTTCCAGTGCAGTTCACATTGCATGGCATTTCTTCCACACAATGGATAACCTCTTTCCTACATACACTGTTTACCTAAGCCTATAATAAGCGGACACATTGACTGCTGTATAGTACAGTAACCTACCCGATAATCTGCACAATCACAACAATGCAATCTGAACCATGCATCCATATGGCTTAGGTAACTGTCCTATTTTGCCTCCTCGCATGCCACTGGCACGGTTCAAGGCATTAGGTCATCTGTATTGTTATCTACACCATTTCAAAAGAAGGTATACCACACAGATTTAACTGGAGCACATCGTACATAGCTCGGCAGCCATATTTGACACTCTGCGTTACTCCTTAAACTTAAAAACTTTGGATTTCCTTTCTTATGGTGGAATGGAAATGCCATTTGAAACCCATACCCCCCTTACAGTGTTAGAAGAATGTATGAAGTAATTCCTTTTCTTTGATCAATGAGAGCCCCCAACCAGCTTCATGCTGCAAGACACCAAACTACGTATGATAGCCCATCCACCCACTTATGCTGAGCCATCGCACACGCAGTCTACCATCGTGCACCATTGCTTCGTAACACACTGCACATATAAATGTTCCTTAGGGCCTATAAATGCACATTTAATGTATGTTGCCATCTGTGCATTCAGTGCAGCATGTGTACGGCACCATCATCTCTCCTTATATGTCATACTAACTTCACGTAATGACCCTACCAACATTCGGAAGCACATGGTAAAATTAAAACACGTTGCTGCCTGGATCCTTTTTTTTTTTCCGACATGGTCTCTGGAAAGCGAACCCTAACGTACCTCTCCTTCAACGGGACAAATGCTCATTGTAAAACAGCCTTGAGTGGGAAGGATGATTAGCTCCAAGGGCAGACATTGTATGGAATTGTAGAAAAAAAGGAAAGATAACTTACACTGCAGTTGCTCTGCGCATGTGCCCCAAAGGTAGTCAGCAACGATTCAATATGTTGTACAAAGCAATTTGTCGTTCACCCTATACAAGCATGGAATCTGCCCAAGTTGTGTAACTACAACTTTGCATTACATGTGTGTTCGGATTAAAATGTATTAGGCTGCAGTTCTGTGTGCATAATTATGACGTTACTTTACCGCACACTTTCTCTGTGTGCATTGTACAGGGGTTTGTAACAGCAGTAGCCATGCGCCGTTACAGTGCCATGTCTCCACCATTCTGCCTAAATGCAGCTACGATTGCAGTTTATTTTGTTGCCGTGCTTCTCCAGCCCCTACAAATCTAGACATAAAGGACAAGATGGAAAGGGAACGCAACTTGTGCCGTGAAACAGCTCACCCTATGTTCAATCGTGTGCTGCTACATTGCCTGTTTTGTCCTTACTAAGCCCTTTCAAACAGTTACCAGTTCTACACACCTTCTTTGTACTGAATGTAATAATGGCCAGAGGTGCATGTAGCACTCGACCTGCACACAAATGTCGACAGGTAATATTTTAGTGTTGCATTTTATAGCAAAACAGTTCATGCATTCTCCTGCAATCAGAGGGGACCCCAAGAGGATTTTTTTTAATGTTTCGTGGAAACACACAGACAGATTGTGCTGTGGGTCTAACAACACTCTCTGGCACTGTCATTTTTTGTAAACAGGAAACACATGAAAGGAGGGTCTGTTGGCAACATTTGAAAGACATTTTGCATGTGTGGAGCTGTAGAAAGACAGTGGGGGACATTACAAGATGGGCTGTAAGGGATGCCGGCCACCGGTAAGGAGACCGGTGCCGCTAATTCCCTACCACCCTATTCCGAGGTCCCTTGGAGGGAACCGTAAGGAACGTGTGGTCCGACCACACGTCCCTTACAGGCTCCGCTAAGGGACCAGGGTGCTAATAACAGGCGTGCAAGTCGCGAGCCTGTTATTAGCGCCCTCCCCATTCCCATTGAGCCCTATGGGGGCTCAAATGGGAATGGGAAATGGTTTGTTCAATGGGGACTTACCGGTCCCACAAGGGTCGGACTACACCGATAAGTCCCCATTGAACAACACCGGTGCCGGACCCGTTATTGGAGGCAGTCATGGCGCAAATAGCGCCATGATTATCACCAATCTCGGAATGAGGCCCAGTATCACCTACAAAGCAGAGAGCAAGGCAGTGGGTGAACATATGATGCTACTCATTCAACCACAGTAGATCCGTGAGACAGCCACCTATGACATCCTTCCCATAAACTGTTGCCCTGTACGCTGCCACTAATAATGGCCCCTTACATGTATTCTTATTCCTGTATCTTCTCTGATACCTTGCACCTCACTACACGTGTCACCCTTCCACATTCCAACAGACGGGTGGTGGAACAATCATTGCAAGATTACCATAAGCAGTGTATTTTCCGTCATTGTTATCTGGGCCGACCAATATGGGCCTGCATGTCCATTTGCAGTTCCGGCAATAACAACCAACCTGCAAACCTTTATGCTATAAGGCATCAGAGAGGAAACAGCTGGTACCTGTTTCTACCTTGCAAAGAAAATGTGTTTTTCCATACGGCCCACCAAGGACCATAAAGTAATCCTTTTCCCACTTTTCCAGATGACAAAAGAAGTATAGAAGTGCACAGACGGCATTGGACACTGGAATTTGTTCACAAAATAAAAGAGCGGTGGGTGCAGCCACCTTACATGTTCTCGTCAACATTCTGCAGCAAAATAAAGCACGTGCAACAATTCACAGTGTTGTTCGTAAAGTATGGAAATGCTCTGGAACCGTACGCTCTCTGTGTGCATGTCTGCTTTTTGCTTTTGTTTATGTTGTTGGTTTCTGGACCTAGGTGCTCACATGACAAAGTGTTCTAGGCTGTCCGTGAACGTTAGTAAAGTACCTGGAGTGCACACGGTAAGCAACGACTGTCCACAACTTATGTCTGCTATGCAAGTGAGTGTTGCCCACATGTAAAGGTAATGCAAACTATGCACACAATAGGAATGCCAACCACATTTGTTGGCCATCTCAAAAAGTACTCAAAAAAAGCTTACAAGATGGCCTGCCATCCTGTATATGGCGGGACTTAACTGCTTAGATGGTTTTGTCTGCTTTAAATGTATGTGGTTCGGTCTGTACATTATCCATATTTTACATGTTCGATGCAAAGTAACTTGTGTCATGTCGCAATGTCTTCCTTCACTCTCAAAACAAAGGGTATGATCAGGGGCATACCATACCAAACACAAATGGTGGCATTCAAGTCCGTAAATGGCAACAAGTCCAATGATGTACACCATATGCAAGTCCAGGCACTTCACACCACCCGTGGTGGTGTACCAAGTTTAAAATGTCCTCCACAACCATTCTGTAATCGTGAACTTCACAGGACAGATGCATATTTCCAAGAGTGTACACTGGAGTTACGTATGAGTGTAGGAACAAACCCAAAGAAGGCAACAATCTGAAACCTCATAGCGCACACAACACAACATGGTACACCACATGGAAATATCCTTATATCTTCTGCAATGCACTCCCGATCCCCAATGGGCTCTGCCTGCACTCACCACACAAGGTAGTCCGCCTGTGCAGTTACCCGCCAATGAAGTATATGTGAGTAGCTGCGTAAATGGTCCCTATCGCAAAAGTGTGATGGTAAAAAAATCCCTTCATGTCTTCATGCACTCCCTGAAGCAAGGCTCTATTCACGGCCACACCATTCCAATGCAAATGGTGGCATGTCTCACCACTGCTGCTGTAGCAAGTCAAACATGTCCTCCACAATGATTCTGCAAAGGTGAGTATCTTAGGAGTTAAATATTTAAAGGTGTGTGGAAGGGAACCAGGTTTTGTTATAATAACTTACCCAAATGAGCGAAGGCAAAGGGAAGGCACTCTGTATACATATGTGTGCAATCCACATACCAATATCACAGTGATCCAAGCATGGCCGCATTGGTTTGCAGGGCTTTTGCCCAAGCCCTAGGGTCTTGGGTACATGCATAGGCCTATGGCCTCCGCCCATGTATCCAAGAGCCTAGTCCTAGGGCACACCCACCACAAGGCAATGGAGCCATGCATGGGAACAATTGTCCAGGTACCGTAACTGACTGCAGTTACATATGGGTATAGGAACGGACCCAAACATGGCAACAATCTGAAACCTACTCCCAACCAGTGGCCAGACTGATAGGTCCAAGGGCACTAGCCATGCGCACAAGGCAGTAGGGTCTTGGCAATCACAACAGAACATGGTACACCAAATGGACACATTCTGATATCTTCTGCAATGCACTCCCCATCCCCAATAGAGTGTGCCTGCACTCACCACAGAAGGTAGTGGCCTGTGCAGCTACCCGACAATGAAGTATATGTGAGTAGCTGCGTAAATGGTTCCATATCGCAAAAGTGTGATGGTAAAAAAATCCCTTCATGTCGCACTGTCTTAAAGCACTCCCTGCAGCAAGGCTGTTTTCATGGCCACACCTTTCCAAACACAAATGGCGGCATGTCTCACCGCTGCTGCTGCAACCAGTCTAACATGTCCTCCACAATGAATCTGCAAAGGTGAGAACCTTAGGACAGTTACATATTTAAAAGTGTGTGGAATGGAGCAACGTATGTTTATAATAACTTACCCAAATGAATGAAGTAAAAGGGAATACATTCTGCATACATATGTGTACAATCCACATACCAGTATCACACTGCTCCCATGCATGGCTGCATTCTGTTGCAGGGGTTGTGCCCAAGGCCTGGGCTCTTGAGTACATGCAGAAGCCTACGACCTCCGCCCATGCTCTCAAAATCCTAGGCATTGCCCACAACCACTACAAGGCAATGGAGGCATGCATGGTAACATGTGGCCTTGTACCATAACTGACAAATGTACCACAGCCACTGGCATCCCTACCAAATTCCACAACACAATGGGAACCCACAAAGGCAACATAACCACCGGCATCCCTAGCCAACAGCACAACACATTGTCATTATCTTCGTATCATCTGCAATGCAGTTCCCATTCCCAATGGAGCATCCATGCAGTCACCACAGAAGGTAGTCACCTAAGGAGGTACCCGCAAATTGCTGTAGTGCTTGCGGACACCACTCGCTCACCACCTGTGCTCTTTGACCTAAACAAATATATCATATGTTCCGCTTTTCCCTCCTACAAACTTTTCATCCCCTCTTTCTCCCACCCGATCCTTCAGACCATGTTTTGCAACCCCTTCCGGCGCAGCACTATCCTCCGATACACCATGGCAGCATGTCCCAAAAAGTGTGACACACAGCACGCTTCCCTCCAGCTAACCACCGGCCACGTCCAATGTTCACCGACATCACGGCGTACTGCAAGCCAAATTAGACTTTTGTCCACAGAGTGAACAGCCAGAAATCATCACTCATTTTTTGAGAAGTACATTTCACTTCTTTGCAAGAAAATTACTGGTCGGATTTCTACCAAACACACAAAAAGCACTCTTTCGGAACGAAGCCCCCACTCCTGCCACAAATGTGGTTAAAATCCATCCAGCTGTTTGGCCTCTAGGCGTGTGCAAAGTTTTTGCCCATTCAGTCTATGGGAAAAACAAACATTGGACCCCACCCTATAACTTTTTTCCCATCCCATGAAACCTCACTCCATATATTTGTTGGGCAAAGTTTTATCCAAATTTGTCCACAGGGAGGCAAAGTTAAAAGCCACCCAAAAAGTGGTCTTTCTATGGGTTTAGCAACTTAACCATAACTACACGCCTGCTACCGCGGACCGTGTAATATATATACTCATGTTACATGTTCTAAAATGGTAGACTATGTTTTCAACTTGCAGTCGAAACTTACGACCTTTGAGTTCTGTTAATGCTTAGGTTATCCGAGAGCCGACTGTTTAAACTGGGCAAAGAAACCTTGGGCTTCATATGAACTGCCATTCGAATGTTATCTGCACTCACAAGCCTCATCCTTGTATAAGCATTGGGACAATAAAGGACAAACCTCGAGCGTATGCTTTAGCTGAACTACATTGTAGAGACTCTTGAAATAAGGCTTACCGCGGATCCAAGAACATACACCACTACTGTATTTTCATGGAAGTACAAACATGTGTCATCATTTGAATAATATTGTAAAATCTGTTACATGAACTAGGCACGAACTCTAGAGCACAAATTATTATCGTGAAGAGAGGCTGGACAATATTTTAGAAAATGTATAAAAATGCAAGTGTTTAGATGTCCAGCACTCTCTCTCCTCACTGTGTTGGCTGGTACACACTGCGAGGTGTTGGGAGCCAGATAGCTATCTGTTTCGCTTTGTTAACTGTACAGTAATAAAAGATACTTGTATCTTTTGAGCCCGTGATTGGTATATTTCATTTGGGGTACTCAGCCTAGATATTTCTTTGTTCTTTCAAATGGTGCCTGAATAGGGACCCTCAAGATTGATGCCACCTCGTTGAAGAGAAGATGCGGCTATCAGACTGGGATCTGATGGTGAGAAAAAGGGGGCCCCTTTTGGATGAGGCGCAGTACCTCAACAGTACTGCACAATCCAATCCCTGGACGGTGAACACGCGGTCCGAGACGGCATCTTGACAAGGGTCCACATATCGAGGCAGGCAGTTTTGCCAAAATCACCAACCAGTCCTTTGTAATCCGATCGGACCTCCTTAGTCCTTTGAATCAGGTGAGTCGTGCCCCGATTCCTAAGTATCCTGATATTTGGTTTCAGTTTTGTTAACACCAGTAATCTGACATGCCTGGGAAATTGTCTGCCTGTTTCAGGGGATAATTCCACAGAGACAGACAATCTTTGGAATTTGGCTGACCAGCACCACAGGAGGGGTCGCTGGCGTGTACTATGTACTGTAAGTACGGCATTAGTAGTATAGTATTCAACAATATTTGGCACAGACAATCTAGACATGCTTCTGAAATTCAGTGGCCAGTCAATGGTAGCTTTGATATTGCCCGAATAGTGTATTTAGAGTCCATATTGTTAAAGAAAAAAGCTAGACCTGCAACATTTGATGTAATTCAAAATTGGAAAAAAGAAGCCACCCAGCAATTTAGGAGTAAAGAGAAGCATGCACGTCGTCATATGTCAAATTCAGAAAAGGCATTATTATATGATCAACAAAAACAGTCAGAGTCTGTTAGAACATGGAAAGGGCTTTTCAATTTGGTGTGCAGAAAATATATCTGTCTAAATATTTTCATGTCTCAGATTAACTAATTGATAAACTCTAAAATGAACGTAGGCCTGGTGCCATTGCACCACCTCCGTATGTACCTATTCCTGCTGTCTTATCTCTTCCCGCTGTTGTACCTCCTCCCGCAGCAATTTCTGTTCTTCCTGTTGCTCCTCCGCGACCAGCTACTGCTCCTCTTCCTATTGTTGTTCCTCCGCCTGTACCTCCACCTTTACCGATTGTGACTGCTCCAGTAATTCCGTCTTTGTTACCAGCGGTAGTGTCTCCATTACCTGTTGTACAGGATCTGTCTACTCTCTCTTTCCCAAGCGGTTCTGCTCCGCTTGTAGCTGATGAAGGGGCGAGTGTTGAATCAAAAGTTGTGACTCAGAGCACAGTTTCTAAACATAAGAGGAGGGGTTTGAATGCATGGGCCAAGCAATGTATAGGGAAAGGTGAACAATCTACTGTCTTAGCTACACTCCTTAATCTAGAAAGTATTCCCAAACAGAATGTCTTTATTGAAGGGATGGGGATACATTTGGCTGTAATGTGGAATAATTTGATGGACATGGATTTCCCACAAGGGTTGAGGGATTTGAATGTTTTGGCCTATTCGAGGGATACTGTGGAGAAAGTATACGAGCATGTCGAGAGGGTTTTTGAGTTAAGAAGGGAGTTAGAACGGTTACAGAATGATGAAACAGATGGTGATAGTTTGGACGCCTTGTACGTGCAGAAACGGTTCCTTCCTCCTTGTAAGTCAACGAGTGAAGAGACGCGAATTTGCATGAGGGATGTGCTTAGATGGATTTCAGATGTGTCGATATCTTCCATAGAAGTATATGATATGTATAGTGAGTATAGTCCAGAAATGCAGAAGAAAGTGTCACAGGTAATGGTAGAATACCTGCAGGGTGAGTCTATAAAGAAAAAGATTTGTTGTCCCGCAGAACTGATGATTATTTATAGGAGAGTTTTTGCGCCTGATACTGCTTCCACCACTTTAGTGCTCAATTTGGCTCTGTTGCTTAACAAACGTTCAGAGTTACCTACTTCTCAGTTGCCTATGAGAGAGGTTCCTCTGACATTTGTTCCTAAAGTTGAGATCCCAGCTAATGTCGCAGCAGGTACAGCAGCCATCAATACTGAAGCTCATTATTTATCACAATTTGTTCATGTCCCGTTCACCAGACAGGAAGTGAATACTATTAGACAGTTGACTCCAGACATTAGGAAAAATCCAACAGGGTTTTACAAAGAAATAGAATCTGTCTTGCATTCGTCAGCTTTCACTTTGGGTGAAATAGACTTGTTGATTCTCATGATCCTACCTGCTGATTTATGGAAACAGATTAGGAATGTAGATGATCAAGCAGGGCTGGGTGACTAATGGGTTAACTTGGTGAGGATAGACGGAGAAAGGAAAGCTGGCGAGAGACCACCGCAAGTGATACTGACTTTGCCAGACAGAATAGTAACGAAATTAAAAACTTTGGTTCCCGAGAGAAGGATTGTTTGGGACAAACTCACTGCTTGTACACAAGGAAAATCTAAAGGTGCTACTGAATTCTTTAATTGGTTTGAATACATATTCTCAGATTTTAGCAGATAGGATTTAAGCACCGAGTCAGAGAAAAGATTGTTTGTGGATAAGTTTGTGCGCAGATTGTTGCCTGATATTCATTCACAAATCATGACTTGCGAGAGTGCTTGGCAAGCTAAATCGCAGTCTGAAGTATTGCATGTGGCTCAGATCTACGAAAATAGAGTCAACAATGAAAAAGAGAGGATTGAAAAGAAAAGGGGACATCTAAAAACCAAAGTATTATTGCAACAAATGGTTAGAGTACCTAGAGGTGGGAGTACACAGTTTCAAGGTCCATTCGTTCCACAAAGTAATGTGCAGTTGGGTCCTGTACACGTGAACCAATGTGCTTAATGCAGACAAGAAGGTAATTGGAGAGCACAATGCATGATCCTACAGCAAAGGTCGACTAACACATTTGGTGTCATGGGTAGATGATCCAGACCCCGCCCTGGGGTAGGGGGTACTGGTAGAAGCCAGTTCGCTCAAAATCCGCAGTCATTCTTGCAAGATAATCAGCAACGTAGTATAGATAGCAGAAATATTTTCAATAATCCTTCAACTGCCTATCTTTCTGAAGATCTCGTCTTTGATGATATATTGTTTCGCTAGGACAGCCTGAAGCAGGGTCTGGAACCAATGCCTATTCTTGTTAATCAGAAAGGGCCCTACGTTGAGATGACGATAGGGAATAGGAAGCATCTATTTTTGATAGATACAGGAGCACAGAAGTGTTCCATTGATAATTCACAGGTTCCAGACATCCCACTGTCAGGGCAGAATAACGTTTCTGTAGGGTTTTCTTGCATGACAGTGGTTAGTCCGGTTTCTCGGCCGGTACCATTTTCACTGGGGCCATTCACAGATCACTGTCCGTTTCTTCTGACAACGAACTGTGGAGAGAATTTGTTGGGGTTGAATCTGTTGAAGGAATTAAATACGGTAATTCATTGTTCTTCGGATGGAGTACGTTTGATGATTTCACCACAGCAATCTTCTGCCTCACAGTTTTTGACTAAACCTTTGCTGCCTGAATTTAGTGAAGTTCCAGCGTGTTTATGGGCAGTTGACGACAATGATGTTGGTATTTTTCAAATTGAGCCTGTTAAAATTATTTTGAAACCAGGAGTTATGTTGCCACGTATTCTACAATATAAGATTTCAGTTGATGGTGGGCAAGCTTTGAAGAGTATAGTTTCCGATTTTGTACATCGTGGGGTAATTGAAGAAATTGCAGGAAGTTTGTACAATAGCCCAATTTTACCAGTGTACAAGAAAGGGGATAATGCGATTACTTTTCGTTTCATTATCGATTTGCGCTCTATCAATAAGATTGTTGCTCCACAATTTCCAATTGTGCCTGATGTAACTATGATATTAACAATGATCCCAGCATCTGCTACACATTTTAGTGTGGTGGATCTTAAAAATGCCTTCTTTAGCATTCCAATACATGTGGATAGTAGATATTTGTTTGCGTTCACCCTAGGGGACGCTCCTTTACATTCACCCATGACTGACAAGCGTACACGGAGAGTCCAAGCATTTATAGTAGGTCTTTGAAAGAGCAGCTCGATATACTTCAGTTGCCATCCACTTGTACATTGTTGCAGTACGTTGACGACCTTCTCTTAGCTGCAGACTCAGAAAGTGCTTGCAAGGAAGGTACCGTGTTGTTGCTTATTCATCTAGCAAAGCATGGGCATAAAGCTTCATTAAAAAAGTTTCAGTATTGTCAACAGAAGGGAAGAAGATTGACACCTGAACGGATAAAAAAGCATTTCTAGCATGTCTGTCCCAAATACACAGAAGGAGGTTAGAGCCTTGATAGGAATGTCTTCTTACTGTAGACAGTGGATCCCGAACTTTTCACTAGTGATAAAACCAATGCTGTCATTGACAAAGAAGGGCATTTCTTTGCCAATACCGTGGAACTTGGAACACCAGAAAGCTATTGATCTGCTCAAGACTGCACTGTGTTCAGCACTGGTTTTGGGCACACCAAATTATGAAAAGGCCTTTGTGTTGTATGTTATGTTATTTTGCATTTATATTGCGCCTTATGTACCATTGGTATGATCTCAAGGCGTTGGTAGGTTAAACGCCCTCGGGAACCGAAGTTCAAGTCAGTAGAGAGAGAGAGTTATAAGGTGTGTGTGAACACCGGATATGTGTGCAGCAGGTGTTTCATTCGTGTGATAGCTGCTTCTTAGTGTAGGTGTGGGGGTTGGGAGATCAAGAGTATGTGTTCGTTTTAGCAGGTTGTTATCCAGACCAATTCTGGCTGCTTTAGGCATGAGGAACGCCTAGGATGGAGGGTGTGTAACCAGCTGTGTTTATTTAGGGTGATGGGCAGTATGAGCAAGTGATGGTATGAGAACAGGTATACCGAATGGTGTCATAGTATCGCTGTGTTCTAGTTAAGTGGTGGTTTAAAGAAGAGAGGAAGCGTGGAGATGTGATTTGGTGGTTTACCTTAGGTGCTTGAGATCGAGCACACTGCAATGGTTCCATGCACTCTGACTGTTCCATGCCCTCCGACCGTTCCATGCCCTCCGACCGTTCCATGCACTCTGACCGTTCCATGCACTCCAAACCATTCCATTCACTCCGTTTTATGCACTCCAACCATTCCTTGCACTCCAACCATTCTGTGCACTCCAACCATTCTGTAAACTCCAACCATTCTATGCACTCCAACCATTCTATGCGCTCCAACCATGTTATGCGCATGTGCATGAAAGTGATGGATGTGCTTTGGATGTGTTAACGCAGGAACATGGGGGAAGAATAGACTGTGTGGTTATTTTTCCTCCACACTTGATCCTGATGCATGCGCTTTTCCGAGATTTTTGAGAGCTGTTGCTGCTGCTGCTGTGTCTGTAAAGCAAAGTGGGGGTATGGTTTTAGGTCACACTTTAACCGTGATCGTACCCTACTCTGTAGACATTCTATTAAACAGAACGCAAATGCAACACCTTACTTCCACACGATTAACAAGATACAAACTGATTCTATTTGCACCGCATATCCAAATTAAGAGGTGTTGTGTATTGAATCTGGCTGAATTGTTACCTCTTGCACAATAAATTGCTTGCAGTGATGAAATGTCACATGACTGCCTCTATACTACAGAGCAAGAAACCAAAGGCAGGATTGATTTAAATGACACACTACTGAAAGACCCACATGGGGAGCTGTTTTGCGATGGTTCCTGCTTCAAACGTCCGGATGGTACATCCACTTCTGCTTATGCCATCACTACATTAAGCACGATTGTGGAGACAAAGAGAATTTCACATAACTCGGAGCAGGCCGCAGAGATTATCGCACTGACTCGAGCTTGTGAACTTTCCAAAGGACTTAGAGTAAATATATTTGCAGATAGCCAGTATGTCTTTGGGGTGGTTCACAACTTCGCTAGACTGTGGGCAGAATGAGGTTTCTTGACCTCACACGGAACACAAATCCAACATGGCACTTTGATAATTCAGCTTCACTTGCGCTTCCTACTCAACTAGCAGTCATGAAGTGCGCTGCACATCAGAAGGTAGTAGATGATGTAGGGAGAGGAAACACTTTTGCTGACAGGATAGCTAAACAGGCCGCTACTGATTTATACTCATAAATGTATGTCTAGAAAGAAACCACAAATACCTGTACAGAGATGAAGAGATTGACTCAATAAAGAAAATTCAAGCTGATGCCACTCCAAAAGAACTCAAACACTGTGCTGAGGGTTTTGCAAGTTTGGATGAGGAAGGGTGTTGGGTAGACAGTGTAAAGGAAGATGGATGCTACCCAATTCTTATGTCACCGCCAAGGTACCACCATGGTTACAATGGCTCATGGCCCCACTCACATATATGCTAGAAAAATCTGTAAATTACTAGAACCTGTCTAGATAATTGTCAACATCTCAAAAACTGCTTAGTTTTGTGTTCAGAACTGTATGGTGTGCTTACAGCATAATGTGGGGAAGGGTACGACGACACTGAGGGTTAGTTTTGGTCCCCCCTCCGTGCCTTTTGAAGTGATTCATTTCGACTTAATCGAGATGGAGCGCTGCTATAACTATAAATATGTCTTGGTAGTCATTTGTGCTTTTAGCAAGTGGGTTGAAGCCTTCCCTCTGAAAGATGCCACAGCAATGACAACAGCGAAAGCCATGCTTAATGAATATTTTCCTAGGGTTGGTCTGCTAAAGGTCATCTGTCGGATAATGGTCCACATTTTATCGCTGCTGTCATCTTGCAAGTATGCGTGGGATTACAGATCGATAAACGGTTCCATTCGCTAGACACACTCAGAGTGCCAGACTTGTAGAACGCCATAATGGTATCCTGAAGAATAAGCTTGCGAAAGTCTGTGCCAGCAGTAATTTGAAATGGCCAGACACCTTACCTATAGCTCTACTGTCCATGCGGACAACCCCACAGAGACCCAACTGGACTGTCCCCGTATGAGATAGTGATGGGGATGCCAGCTAATATTTGGAACCTGCCAAAACCCAAAGTACTGAAAGATGTGGAGCATTGGGTTCTTGCTGAATGCTGTGACCAGTTAACTCAAAACTTTTATTTGATTTATCAACATGTGTGAGAAGCCTTCCCAGTTAAATACGAGGGGCCAGGTCACAGAATTTGACCAGGCAATTGGGTGCTTACGAAGTCATTTGAGAGAATATCCAGTCTCGCACCACGCTGGAGAGGGCCATTCCAGGTCCTGTTGTCCACACAGACAGCCGTATGAGTAGCCGGTAGGAGACACTGGATCCACGCGACACACGTCAAGAAAATACCTTTTCCTTTGCCACTCGATGAAGAAGAAAAGAAGGAAACTCTTTGCTCTGCTTCTGGTGATCAATCTGTCTTGAACAACATCAAGGGTGTTTAGGAGATTCTTTCTGAGCCTGTGGGGCCTGGGGAGATTGCTGCTTTGTCTTTGAATTCCTCTTCAGATCTTTCTGCACCCTTGAGCAATCTTGCCTCTGTTTTACCACTTCCATCAGGAAGCAACGATACTCTATTCACAGATCACATCGTGCCTGGACTCTTGAGGTACAATCTGCGTCCACAGCACTAGACTTACAGCACAGCACGGCTGTGCCCACAGGAAATGACTGTTGAGATAGTCCTTGACAACTCTCTCACTGAAACATAAGAAGTGGCCTGTCGCAGAGACTTTCCGGAGCGAACTTTGAGGAACAATGCCTGTCGCTAACTCTACTCGTACGAAGCAACTGATCGATTGTGTGGCTAACAAAGACATTGGACATAAAAATTCATGGTCCTTGAGGACTTACTGTTTTCTTGTGATTATGTTATCTGGTTTAACAGTAGTAATCGCTCTTGGGTTTTGGTATATTGAAGGGGTGCGTCCACTTACATATTTGATACCCACTGAGCGTGCTCCCACTACATCTTCTCCTTCTGTGCATCTGCAAACTCTATCTTCCAGGGATTCCCAACACAGACAGAGTTACCACAACAATACACTTTTGTTAATCATGAATGCGACCCATGCGATTTTGAATAGAACTAATTGCTGGATATGTTCGCATTTGCCACAACACAGGGGAAAAAGGGTTGGGCTGGTATATTCATCCCTCTCTTCTAATTACTGCATGCTACGCCTCTCTAAGGGCACTATTCTTTGGTCGCTGGAATGACAGCATCTCAGGAAACTTCGATGGGACTAATTTGAATGAGTTTGAAATGAGAGTTCTGACACATCTGGGATGTTCCCTTTTTGCAAATAGGAGCAAGCTTAATGTTGCTTCTATCAGGCCTTCCGATAGACTTTGCTAATCTCTTTCAAGATGGCTCCCGTAGGCAACCGGGATGTCACGCCTCCTTTTTACACTATCAATCACAGCCCCAACTCTGTTTCCTTCTCCATACAAAGGAATGGTTCTAAGTCAATGGGTACTTTTGAGGGTTCTACCAATGTTGTGAATTTGACAAGTGAGGGCAGACCTTTGTATGTAGGTGATCCCGTTTATTTCGTTTGTGGCAATGAAGCTTATCCTTGGCTACCTAGAGATTGGAAGGGTACTTGTTATTTGAGTATCTTGCTACCAGGGGTATTTGTAGCTTGCACCTCTGAGGTCTCCAGGGCTCATCCCAGGGGGGACAAGAACGTTGATACTCCTTCACAGGTCATGGGTGATGTAGCAAAATCCTTTGTGCCATTTCGAGCACAGATCATGAATTCTGAGGATGTTAGGAGATTGGCAAGAATATTGGAGAAAACCATCAACCGGACCACCGACATACTCTACAATATGACGTTAGAACAGAAAGCAATTACATTAGTGGCTCTACAGAACCGGATGGTTTTAGACGTCATCCTGGCTAAGCGTGGTGGAGTATGTAAACTGGTGGGATCTGCTTGTTGTGTTTTTGTACCTGACTCCTCCCCTACCATATTTAGGGCAATACAGAATCTGCATGTCCTAAGTACAGAAGTGCATGTTCTCGAGGGAAATTGGGATCTTAGTGCATGGTTCTGGGACTTTTCACGGTCTTGGGGATGGAAACTCTTTTCAGCCTTTGTGGTAATACTTGGTATTCTATTGCTCTGTTGTTGTTGCATACAATGTCTTCCTGCCATATGTTCGATGTTAGGGGGATGTTCTGCGCAAACACGCACCCGAGAAGATGACTAATGTTTTTGTGAGGAAGGATATTACTGTCAAGGATCTAATGGTGATCAATATATCTGATGAATGTGATTCAGGATGTGCGGACATTGAAACATGGAGTTTCGAGTAAAGTGACTATTTTTAGTGAAGCTCTTGGCTTAGACCAAAAGGTGGGTTTATTAAACCATAATTATGTAGTGCCTCAATATTATGAATACTGGCCTAAGCCCATTTGCGCTACATGGAAAAACCTTGTTGCGAAGTTCCGATTTTGGGTTAACTTCGCAGCCATTTTAAAATTCATCTGCCATTTTGATTTTCACTCATGTTACATGTTCTAAAATGGTGGACTGTGTTTCCAACTTGCAGTCGAGCCTTACGACCTTTGAGTTCTGTTAATGTTTAGGTTGTCCGAGAACCGACTTGTATGAATATTGGGACTTTGAAGAACAAAGCTTGAGCGTATGCTTTAGCTGAACTACATTGTAGAGACTCTTGAAATAAGGCTTACCACGGATCCAAGAACATACACCACTATTGTATTCTCATGGAAGTACAAACTTGTGTAATCATTTGCATAATATTGTAAAATCTGTTATGTGAACTAGGCACAAACTCTAGACCACACATCATTAATGTGCAGAGAGGCTGGACAATATTGTAGGACATGTATACAAATGCCAGTGTTTAGATGTCCAGCACACTCACCCTCTCTGTGTCTGCTGGTACACACTGCGAGGTGCTGGGAGCCAGATGGCTATCTGTTTTGCTTTGTAAACTGTACAGTAATAAAAGATACTTGTATCTTTTCAGCCAGTGATTGGTGTATTTCATTTGTGGTACTCAGCCTTGATATTTCTTTGTTCTTTTAATCTCATGGTTGATCTATATGTTTTTGTAACTGCACACAAGTCCTCCATCTACATGCATGTTACATGACACTTTAACAAATAGTTTTAAAAAGTTATTGAAAAATGTAAATGTGAAGGTATTCATAATTTGTAGTGTGAATATATTCAGTTTGGTTTCATATTATGCAGAATATCTTGCTTAATCCAAATCTGTTTTTGACTATGTTGAATGAACTTATCCATTGCAATTTGTGTTTGTATTGCTGTGCATTGGAGGTCATATCTAAGCTAAATGTTAACTTATATTCTGGCTCAGGCCCCTTTGTATTCCATGCCATGGCATAGGCACACACAGATGGTATTGTATGACCAACCCATAGGTCAACAGGTCTTGTCTGTAACCTAAACGCTTTGATACATTGTATTCTGAAAAAACAAATCAATTTCTTATGTCCAGGCCTAGTCTATACAACTGCTCCTCCTCTGCATAAACCAACATTCTGGAAAGCAAAGTTGTAATTGTTTTATTTGTATTTGAACCACAATGTGCTTTGGACACCCTGTCTCTGTGTCCAGCACAGATTCATGCATTAGTTACTAATTAATGATTGCCCTATAATTTATCAGATGGCTGTGACTCGAGCACTGCTTTTCAAAGGATACTGGCCTAGCTTTCAACTTCAATTTCATTTGTCTATTTAGACATGACATGCAAAATAGAACATAGGGCCATTGTGTACCTTCTTATATGCATAGCAATTGGTAATACAATGCAATTCAATATGTACAATGTGCATTGCTTTTTAAAGTACAGAGTTGGATTTCTTGTACACGTATTGTGCTTTCCACCAATGTTTGCATATCATAGTTGCTCAAAAGGAAACCTGTTTGTATTTAGAATTAGTTTACACATGTGTCTTCAGGAAATATACAAAATAGAGATAAACAGTGACAAACAATGCATTTTATTTAGTACATGTGTATTTCATTTACATTACTCATATTCTACAGATGGACAGAAAATGATCTACTTATCAGTAATGAGCAACTGTGATACATGTCCTCCATCATCTCCCTGAAAAAGGGAGTCAAGATTCTTACAAAGACTGTAAGGCAAAGTGAAAGACAATGTTAATTTCAAGAACCATCTAAGATGTATGATTGTATGATGTATGATTTCAATTGTACGGTACATTACATAACTCTCATAGCTCCTTACCAAACCCTGCATTAGTTTATGTGTTAGTAAATGTGTTTTGTCAGTAGGTATACTTTTCCCCGGATTGGTAACTGTAAGTGGAATATATGAGGGAAATTCAGAGGGTTAAGACACATTTCTGGATTTCTTTAATGCTATAACCATGATCCAAAGATTGCTCACCCCTGTGCTCTTCTGCATGCCAATCATTATAGTACCTATACTGTGTAAAACTGAAAGGAACCACAGGGGTATTCAGCCAATGAGCTGCAATGAAATAAACAAAGTGATTTTCCAAAGAGGTCTGTTTTGATCCGGATAATGAGGATCACACGGCACTCATAACTAAAGTTCAATTGTTTCTTTGCTTAAAGGAGTGCATAATTAAGGCGTGTCCCCAAACTAATCATGACCACTTTGCTTTTGCATTGTGGACAGACAGCAGGAATCATCCAACAACAAAAGATGTGAAGACATGCCTTGAGAGAGGTCAATGTCCACATAGACTTAATCAGTGACATACACTTTCCTTGAGATTCACCCATGATTCCATGGCAACAGGTGCTACTGCCAGCATTACAATAGCCAGTGAGAAATACATAACTGCACAGCCAGCCTCTCATGACACTGATTGCATACGACCTGGTATTGTTGAAGAGGTTTTAACACAGTTAGGATGAATTCTCCCGTTTACTGTTTATTGATTAGTGTCTGCTTTTTCATTTTGTTTGAAAAATAATAAACCAGATCTCAACCAAACAGTGTGTTTTGATTGCAGGCCATATTAAGACAACAGGTTAGAACTATAACAAAACATACAAAATAATACATATTTCTAAAGTAGAGCAGGAACATCCTCTAGATAATGGAACATGTTGGCTAAATCTTGCACACAAGCCGTGTGGTTTGGGACTAGACCCAACTGTGGAGACAGTAAAGAGGGACGATCATATTTATCTAAGCCTTTGTCCATTCATCCTGATATCTTCTGGGAAGGGAAGTGTGTGTCGTGTAGCTAAGGCTAGGCGGTAGGTTGCAAGTTTAGTCACATTCAACCCTCCCTTGTCACATGGCAGTTGTAATTTCTACAGCTTCATTCTTGGTTGTTTATTGTCCTTGTACAATTTTGGATCTGCTTGTGCAGTTCTGTCACTGATCCCTTTCTAAGAGAAAGATCATTCCTAAAGCACAGTTTATTGATGGGGCAGCTCTCCTTTTCTGAGCATACACCCTGCCCCATGACGGTAAGTCCGTTCCTTCAACATCTATGATCTAATTTCAGCTTTGCGGATGCCATGTTCATGTTCTCTGACTGGTGAGCAAAATCGCTAGGTGTTTCATTGTTATTGGGCAGCATCAAAATCCTGTGAGATCCGCTCTGCTCCAGGAAGGTGATATCACCTTTGACTCTAGCCAATTAATCATTTATCCAGAGACGTTAACAAAGTACTCACTATTTTCCATCAATGACGGGAGTGAGTCCGTCAGATAATGTAACACCAATAACAGGTCATCTGCATACTGACAAAACATCAATTCTATTCGTCTAAACCTAACTCCCTTAATCCGAAATTCTCCTCTTATGGAGATCACCAGTGGCGCCATCACTGCCACAAACATTACTCGGCACCATAATCTGGTTACTCCATTTGAAGGGCACGGAGGAACTATCATTCGTTACCATCGAAGCTGGTGGCTCTAGCCCAGCCTACAGATCCAACTCTAAATCCGAACTCATTAAGCCTCCTGAAAAGGAATTTACACTCCATATGATCAGAACATCTTTTTTCTGCATCGAGTGATAGAGTTGCAACCCGCGTTTCAGGTTTACGACCTTCGGGCGATTGTAGGATTAGTCTTCTCGTCTCCTCATGCTCATCGCTGCAAGCCTGCCTTTCACGAATCCTGCTTGATTCTGGTCTACTAACATCAACAGGATTTGCTCCAATCATCTTGCCATTTGATCTGTATACATCCACCATAGGACTACACACACACTCACAGGCATCATTTTGTCAAATTCTGTAGAAAGGACATCTGGTACTAGAATGTCCCAGTGTTTAGGCTGTAGTGTGGCTTCCTGAATGTATCTATTGCAAGTTCTTCATCCAGCAGTTCCATATCTGCACGTGTCACTTTCAGCAATACAAGTGTTCCCATAATGTCTGACCTATCCACCTCATTATGTTGGCTGTCAGCGCAAAGAGACATTCATAATAATCCTTGAATTCTTTATTGATAACATCAGGATGAAATAATATATTTTATCAATAGTGCATATTGCCTTATCATTGCTCATTGCTTGTAATTAGTGAGTGAGATGTCGACTGCACTTCTCTCGCCCTTCAGAGTACCTTCATCTTGTTCTAAAAGGTGCCTATTCTGCTTTTTTAATTCATCTGTTAAATCCATATTTGTTCCTCATGAGTTCCCTTCCTTGTGCATCATCAGGGCATCACCAGTAATCTCTATCCAGACCCTTCACCATTACCTCGATAGACCGCAACTTATGTTTTTTCACTTCCCCTTTCTTATTTTATTTATTTATGTATGTATTTATTTATGTATTTATTTATTTATTTTTGCATTTATTTATTTATTTATTTATGATTTATTTGTATGAATCAAAAATAAAAAATTGATTTTTACAAAGAACTTTTCATAGTCAGTGTCTCATTTTGTCTTTTGTGCAGATTTCATTTTAAAAAAGGAAGTAAGACTACTGGATTTTTCAGCCTTCTATGGCCTCTTCGGGCTTGGACTGAGTAAAAAAGGATACAATCAGTCGAGGTGTCGGTTCACTAGTATCGGCTCCCTAGAGGTCTCATGGTATTGGAGAGCCGATTGTAGGACCTTGGCTTAAAGAGATCTTTTCCGGAGGAGCCAAGCTGTCCAATTTTACCATGATTTGGTGCACAAGTTGCGAGGTAGCCGTTAGCCAGGTCGGTTTGTCACCGCTAATCATTCTTGACCAC
Organism: Ambystoma mexicanum; assembly: GCF_040938575.1. Lineage (NCBI taxonomy): Eukaryota > Metazoa > Chordata > Amphibia > Caudata > Ambystomatidae > Ambystoma > Ambystoma mexicanum. The sequence continues at coordinate 1,514,267,570 of NC_090922.1, forward strand.
CAACAAGATTCACTGTCTAGAGAAGGATCAGAAGAAAATGCTGCATATAGGCTGTCCTGGTTGATTTTGTTTCTGGACAACCCAAGAGGAGATGGCGAACTGTCTCTTTTTCATTTGTGTTGCAACATAATCTGCAGTGTGGTGAGTTTGATAAACCCCTGATGGTTCTGATTTCGTTTGTAGGTAGCAAGTTAAGTCTCACTCGTAAAATACAGTTTCTTGCTTTTCTGTTGGGGAATTGTTTGATATATCCCTGTAGTTCATTCAGTTTCTTTGTGTTTGGTGGCAAGTGGAGTGTTAGTTTATTTTCTGAAGCTTTTGCGAGTGTCGTGATCCAGTCTAACTCTTTGATTTTTTTCATGATTTTTACCGGGTTTTGGATCAAGTCATCTTTGTCACACTCGATTTCTTTCAAAAGCCCTGAGATGTATGACTTCCAGGTTTGTACAGGTTTATTTGATTCAACTGCTAGTTCTGTTTTGATCCGTCCATATAGCAGTGGACTTTCATGGAGCAGGATTTTTCTATAAAGTCTTAAGGAGTTGCAATTCAAAGTCCCTTGAAGGGACAGAAGACTCAGTTCTCTGTGAATAGAAGCTACGGGTGTAGAAGTTGGAAGACCGAGAACTGTTCGGCAGTAATAAGCTTCGAGTTTCTGCCAGATTTCGCACGGGAGCAGTATCATCGCTTCTGTACCGTAGGTTAAAGCAGGAACCACCTTCATTTTGTAAAAATCAATCGCTGGGATCGTTGAAAATTGGCCTTGCTTCTGGTCAATTGCTTTTCCTTGCGTAGCAAGTTTCCTAGTTTTATTCTTAGATGCTCTTGCATGGCTGTTTCTTTTTTGGTGTTGTCCAACACGATGCCCAAGTACTTGAAGTTTTGGATTTTTCGATCTCCGCCGCTTGAAAGAACCATTTTAGTTTTTCCGTTTTCTTTGTTGTTTTTTCCAAGGTAACTATTCTTGTTTTACCTTTGTTTACTTCCAGGTTGTTAGATGTTACGTAGTCGTACAAGTTGTCAAGTTGGCGCTGTAATCCTATAGGCGTTTGATCAATCAGTATGTGATCGTCAGCGTAGAGTAATCTACTGATAGTATGTTGACCCATCCGGGGTAGGAACAATCTCACAGAGGTTTCCGATGCTTGATAGTCACCATGGTAGGCCAGAAAGAGTGTGGGGGCCAAGGACACCCCTGCTTGACTCCTCTTTGAGTCGCAATAGGTTTTGATAGTAAACCTTGGCAGTTCACTCTGACTCGGACTGACGTGTTCGTGTGCAATGCTTTGATGGGGTTCAATATGGCTTCAGGACAGGACCAGTTTTTCAGTTTACTCCATAAGAGAGTCCTGTCAACTCTGTCGAATGCTTGGTAAAAGTCAATGAAGGCCAGATGTAACCTAGGCCCCCTTCAAGCACTTTAGTTTTCAATATGCTTATTAAAAGGATGTTGACTGTAGTTCCCAGGTTCTTTTTGAATCCAGATTGGAATGGATCGTTGCACGCGGCGTCCAGGGCCCACTGTTGGAACCTTTTCAGTAGCAAAGAACCAAATAGCTTTCCTATCGGATCAAGGAGCGCTATGGGACGATAATTAGCAGGATCGTTAATGCCACCCTTCTTGTATATTGGTACAATGGTAGCTGTAGTCCAAGAAGCAGGAATTGATTTTGATTCTGAGCATCTTGAAAAAACTTGACTTATGAAGGAGGACCAGGCTTCCGAATGGGACTTCAGGTCGATGTTTGTGATACCTTCAGGTCCAGGAGCCCTTCAGTTTTTCAAGTTGTTTATTAAGTCGAAGATTTCTTCTTGGTCGTTAATTTTAGCCCAGGGTGAATCTTGGCTCTCTAACATAGAGGGATTCTGGCCCCAAGGTAATCTGAAGGTGTCCTTTATATAGTTTTCCCAGGTTACTTTGCCAATACTATTTTGGATGTTTACAATTCTGGTGGATGACTTGGAGTTTAGTAATGTCCAAAAAAATCTTTTGAATTTTTTGTACAGATGGCTCTCAGTGTTGCTTCCGAGTCCTGTTGGTATAGAATTCTTCGATGTGATTTTAGCCAGGAGCGGTAAGTAGATTTTGCTTTCGCTTTGGAGCTTTTCGCTTGGTTAACATCGAGCTTGGTGGCAGCTCTAATGGTTTTGCGGTATTCTCGTCGTTTTTCCACTAGCCGTGTGTCGTACGAGTGCTTTACCGATGAGGAGCCAGATCTCGTGAGGCCGGGCTTCTTGTATGTTGTTAGCAGGGGGCCATAGTCAGTCTCAAACTCCAATTCACTTGTTCTGGCCTTGTTGTACTTGTTTAATAGGTCTTTAATATTTTTCGCTGATAGACGTAATCTGTTTCCTTGTGGATTTAGTTCAGCCTGATAGATCAACGATTCAACTGGGGCGTTGGTACTTTGCCATGCTGCAATTAAGGGATTGTGGTCGCTGGCCATTGTTTGTTTCACCTTGAAGACCGAAATCAGGTCCAAGAATGGTCGTGAGACAATTATATGGTCGATTGATGACTTGGAGACCCCGTTGGACCAAGTCGGTGGACGTGACTGGTCAGGGAAGACCGTGTCTAAGTTCTGAAGCTGTCTGGATTTCATAAGGTCAAGCCACTGCATACCTCTGAGAACGGCTGGAGTCTGAGCTTTTTTCAGTTTTTGCTGTGGACATGCAGCGTTTAAATCTCCGCAAATTAATATGTGTGTCACTAGGTGGACTGTCAAAATTTCATCGATTTCTGATTCCATTTCTCTGAGAAAGGTAGACGCTTCTATTTTAGCTGGATTCCAGTTTATGTTTAGGATGGCCAGAGATGTGCTTTGTTCTTTCTTGTCGTGGTCACTTTGATGGGACCATTTTAAAAGCACTGCTAAAAGATGTTGGTTTGCTCTTAGAACTTTTTCCAGTTGTAAGCCATGCCCCATGCGGATAGCTGTCAGGAGGCCAGAGGATGGACGGCCTTTCGTGCTTTTCAAGGCTGGCGCCAGGGAGAGTTCGTAGCCATCTAAAGTTGGTGGTTTTGTTAGCCACGTGTCTTGTAAATAGAGTATATCATATTTATTTATTGTGTGAATCAGTCAAAACAAACTTTACACACAGTTGCACAATGAATCAAAATACAGATTAATTAACTTTCTGTTTCTTACTGGAGGGACCTACCGGTAGACCCTGCATGCAACATGTTAAAGCCCACCCCGCACCATGTGGTCATTTACATCTCCAGCCCTGTTCATAGACTAAACATTCTCAGCTTCCCTCACAATCCGTTGTACCACCCCATCATCCTCTAAAATACTTGTGTTCATTTTCCATTGCAGGATCTTTTAAGAGAGTTCTGTAAGGCCACTTCCTGCCCAATAGGGACTTGATCTGTAAGGTGCATATGATCTATGTCACTCTTAATGAATGTCTGTGTTCCTCTAACCGCTATTAGTAAATAATCTAACGAGAGTACACATTGTGCGGCCAAGATTGAAAACTACTGCCTCTATCAGATGAGCATTCCAACCTCCAGACAATGAATAGGTTACATTTGTTTAGTAAAGACTTACATGCCTTCCGATGTCTGATCTTTAGAGTGCTTGGTGTTTTTTTGCTCAAGTCCAGTTATTAAAGTCTCCCCCTAACAGGATATCATTTGCTGAGAGATCCGGCGAATATTACGCCTTGTTCCGCTGTTGCGGCATACATCATACACTGTCACATGTGTCCCTTGTCATTTTAAGCGTAACTGACACAACCCCCCTCGTATTTATGTTTGATATGTGTCTTCAATGTTACTGGTAAATATTTACCCAGTCTAATCTCCAACCCCTTCACTTGGCATTATAAGGAGATGCAAATACCTGCCCCACCCAGTGCTTCCATCACGTCTGAACCTTTGCACCGGTTTAGTGGGACCCCTGCAACAAGGCCATATGCACACACATTTTCTCCAGGAACCTTGCTTTCTCCTCAACAAAGGGGCCGGGGGAGGCCTTCACCACCTAACCACCCACAGACACCTAGACAGTTACAGAGACATGCCACACGCAGAATGCAGAACCCGGCGTATGACCCACCATGGAATGCTCCAGCAGATAGCACGAGCAGAGACACTTAACTCAGATGTCCAAAGCAACGAGGTAACCCCACTAACCCAACCAGTAAAACCTCACCTATCTGCATACACCTCTCAAACGCTAAACAAAAACAACCAATTCCTTGTGCAACAAACCCCATGCACTGCACTACATTGCAACAATAAAACAAACCACACATAGGGCCTCATTACGACCCTGGCGCTAATGGGTTAACGGCGCCGTAAAAGGCTGCGGCGCCGTTAACCCATTAGCACCTTACTATGAGGTCCCTTTGCGGGACCCGACCTTAACGGCTGGTTTACACCAGCCGTTAAAGTAGGGACCCGGAAAGGGACCTTGGTGCTCAGTACGGTACCGCAATTTGCGGTGCCGTACTTAGTGCCTTCCCCAGTCCCATTGAGCCCTATGGGGCGAAAATGGGAATGGGGAAGGGCCATGGTTCAATGGGGAATTACTGCCCCGCCAACCTTGGAATGGGGTGGTAATTCCCCATTGAACCATGGCGGACCCGTTACAACACCGGCGCCAACCATGGCGCTAATAGCGCCATGGTTTAGCGCCGGTGTTGTAATGAGGGCCATAGTCTCGCACAACAGCAGGCGGGAATCTACCGATCCGTAAACCGCATCCATACTCAGAGAACAGTGTTAACCGAACTGACGTTCCAACAGGACATCACAAATCTCACTCTATCTTCTCCCACTACGCACCACCAACCATTCCCTCTTGCCTTTTAGCACCAGGGGCCACTCCGGTGGTGATAGTGTGCGGTATAAATGTCCTTTAATATTAACAGTAGCATTAATGGGCAGTTTAGTCCAGTAACATTCCACGATACAACTTTAAGTGCTCCTATTTGGTGTATGTTCCCAATTGCTTCGATAATTGTGTGGACATCTCCAGATGTGTGAACCTAGTAGAGACAGAGCCTGTGGAATGCATTAGTCATAGTAATCTCCCTGCCCTGGTGTTAGCTTAGTAGAGACAGAGCCAGTGGAATGCATTAGTCATAGTAATCTCCCTGCCCTGGTGTTAGCCTAGTAGAGACAGAGCCAGTGGAATGCATTAGTCGTAGTAATCTCCCTGCCCTGGTGTTAGCTTAGTAGAGACAGAGCCAGTGGAATTCATTAGTCATAGTAATCTCCCTGCCCTGGTGTTAGCCTAGTAGAGACAGAGCGAGTGGAATGCATTAGTCATAGTAATCTCCCTGCCCTGGTGTTAGCCTGATAGAGACAGAGCCAGTGGAATGCATTAGTCATAGTAATCGCCCTGCCCTGGTGTTAGCCTGGTAGAGACAGACCCTGTGGAATGCATTAGTCATAGTAATCTCCCCCCTGGTGTTAGTCTAGTAGAGACAGAGCCAGTGGAATGCATTAGTCATACTAATCGCCCTGCCCTGGTGTTAGCCTGGTAGAGACAGAGCCAGTGGAATGCATTAGTCATAGTAATCAACCTGCCCTGGTGTTAGCCTAGTAGAGACAGAGGCATCAGAGCCAATGGAATGCATTAGTCATAGTAATGCATTAGTCATAGTAATCTCCCTGCCCTGGAGTTAGCCTGGTAGAGACAGAGCCAGTGTAATGCATTAGTCATAGTAATCTCCCTGCCCTGGTGTTAGCCTGGTAGAGACAGAGCCAGTTAAATGCATTAGTCATAGTAATCGCCCTGCCCTGGTGTTAGCCTGGTAGAGACAGAGCCAGTGGAATGCATTAGTCATAGTAATCGACCTGCCCTGGTGTTAGCCTAGTAGAGACAGAGGCATCAGAGCCAATGGAATGCATTAGTCATAGTAATGCATTAGTCATAGTAATCTCCCTGCCCTGGAGTTAGCCTGGTAGAGACAGAGCCAGTGTAATGCATTAGTCATAGTAATCTCCCTGCCCTGGCGTTAGCCTAGTAGAGACAGAGGCATCAGCGCCAGTGGAATGCATTAGTCATAGTAATCTCCCTGCCCTGGTGTTAGCCTGGTAGAGACAGAGCCAGTGGAATGCATTAGTCATAGTAATTTCCCTGCCCTGGTGTTAGCCTAGTAGAGACAGAGCCAGTGGAATGCATTAGTCATAGTAATCTCCCTGCCCCGGTGTTAGCCTGGTAGAGACAGAGCCAGTGGAATGCATTAGTCATAGTAATCTCCCTGCCCCAGTGTTAGCCTGGTAGAGACGGAGCCAGTGGAATGCATTAGTCATAGTAATCGCCCTGCCCTGGTGTTAGCCTGGTAGAGACAGAGCCTGTGGAATGCATTAGTCATAGTAATCTCCCTGCCCTGGCGTTAGCCTGGTAGAGACAGAGCCAGTGGAATGCATTAGTCATAGTAATCTCCCTGCCCTGGTGTTAGCCTGGTAGACACAGAGCCGGTGGAATGCATTAGTCATAGTAATCTCCCTGCCCTGGCGTTAGCCTAGTAGAGACAGAGGCATCAGAGCCAGTGGAATGCATTAGTCATAGTAATCTCCCAGCCCTGGTGTTAGCCTGTTAGAGACAGAGCCGGTGGAATGCATTAGTCATAGTAATCGCCCTGCCCTGGTGTTAGCCTGGTAGAGACAGAGCCAGTGGAATGCATTAGTCATAGTAATCTCCCTGCCCTGGCGTTAGCCTGGTAGAGACAGAGCCAGTGTAATGCATTAGTCATAGTAATCTCCCTGCCCTGGCGTTAGCCTAGTAGAGACAGAGGCATCAGAGCCAGTGGAATGCATTAGTCATAGTAATGCATTAGTCATAGTAATCTCCCTGCCCTGGTGTTAGCCTGGTAGAGACAGAGCCAGTGGAATGCATTAGTCATAGTAATCTCCCTGCCCTGGCGTTAGCCTAGTAGAGACAGAGGCATCAGAGCCAGTGGAATGCATTAGTCATAGTAATCTCCCTGCCCTGGTGTTAACCTGGTAGAGACAGAGCCAGTGGAATGCATCAGTCATAGTAATCTCCGTGCCCTGGCGTTAGCCTGGTAGAGACAGAGCCAGTGGAATGCATTAGTCATAGTAATCTCCCTGCCCTGGAGTTAGCCTGGTAGAGACAGAGCCAGTGGAATGCATTAGTCATAGTAATCTCCCTGCCCTGGCGTTAGCCTGGTAGAGACAGAGCCAGTGAAATGCATTAGTCATAGTAATCTCCCTGCCCTGGCGTTAGCCTGGTAGAGGCAGAGACAGTGAAATGCATTAGTCATAGTAATCTCCCTGCCCTGGCGTTAGCCTGGTAGAGACAGAGCCTGTGGAATGCATTAGTCATAGTAATCTCCCTACCCTGGCGTTAGCCTGGTAGAGGCAGAGACAGTGCAATGCATTAGTCATAGTAATCTCCCTGCCCTGGCGTTAGCCTGGTAGAGACAGAGACAGTGGAATGCATTAGTCATAGTAATCTCCCTGCCCTGGCGTTACCCTGGTAGAGAGAGAGCCTGTGGAATGCATTAGTCATAGTAATCTCCCTGCCCTGGTGTTAGCCTGGTAGAGACAGAGCCAGTGGAATGCATTAGTCATAGTAATCTCCCTGCCCTGGTGTTAGCCTGGTATTCTGCAGAACTAGACCCTCACATTGTTCACTTCTGTCTCCCTCCCCAATCATTAGTCAGCCGCCCTGGTGTGTATTTAATCGATTAGTCTAGGGTCCCATGTGCATATCGCCTAATCTAGGATTATCCATTAATCTGTCTAGATATTAAATGGTTCTTGCACTATCCATCTCCTCCCCAACCCCCTATCCCTCTGCACAAGTTTGTATTAAGTGTGTTTAGTCTATTGACCGCCTTTTCGCTCTTAGCTCCAACTCCACATTTTTTTGAGACATGTGCCGTCCTAATTACTCTTTCCTCCCTCTGCTGCAACCCTTTGTCAATCTTTACGTAGGTCAGTGCCGTGGCTCATAGCTCGGAAAAGCCACTTCCACTGTGAGGGCGTTTGAGGAACAGACCCTCGCCTCCTCGCTTGGCCCCGGTTCTTCAGTTTGTGGAGCCATTCTGTTTGCGGAACCTGGTGCTATTTTGCTGTCATTTCTTCCTTTTAAAATGATGAAAGTTGAAATAATGAAAGTACACTCATTCCAAGCCATCTTGAACCACACAAACCCTAGTAAGGCACGCAAATATATAAATGTAAGCAGGTATATGTTTACCTGCATACCTTACTATGGTTTGTGTACTATGCAAGCCATCTTTTATCAACATAGACATTTGTTACATATTTCTATGTTTAGAAAAGATGGCTTGAAAAGTACACAAACCATAGTAAGGTAGGCACACAAATATATAACATTCATATAAATTGTGTGCATATCTTATGGTTTATGCCACGCCCATCCCAGATGCCACGCCCCCAAATGAGGGCCCCCCTGAATTTCTTACCCCACTTACAGCCCTGTGCATATTTCAAGTATTGACAAAGTCAATAGTTTTGGTGTTTACTGATGTCTTTGCATGTGCATTTATAGGCACCAGGATGCACGGGGCGAGTGCAAAGTTTCAAAGGAGGATGCAATAATGGGCGTGGGTGTCCAAGAGAATGAGAAGGAAGGAGAAACTGAGAAAACCCAAGCCAATAAAACACCTGAATACTTGGTTCACGGCCCACCAAAAAGCCCTCAGACTAGAGAAACGAAAAAAGGAACACATTTGGAGACAAAATCCCACTGACAGCAATAAGCTGATCCTCAACAAAATAGTCTCTACCTATAAAAAAGAAATCCTCCTCGCCAAACAGGAATCCTACAATCTGAGAATACTGCATGCCAAATCCAGCACTAAAGAATTGATCACCATCCTTAAAGAGCTGGAGACTCCCATCCCGGTCCCAGACACCGGCAAAAAGGCCAAACAATGGTGCACCAGCATCCAAAATGCCCTTTCCAAAAAAGTCGCAGGCCTCCAAATCAAAATTAACAACAAGAAAGAGACCCTATCCAAGGCCATACCTAACAACACCCCCAAGCGCACCATCCCTCAACACCCTCCCTCCAACCCCCCAACTCGCTTGAGTTTCTCCAAAGTCTCCCCGCTAGAAGTGAAAAAAATCATACTCGGCCTCAAGCCTTCTAACTGCCAAGGCAACCTATGCCCACCTCAAATCATCAAAGACGCGGCCAGCGACCTGTCTCCATTTATCACCAAACTCATCAACGCCTCCTTCTCTTCTGGTACCATCCCCAACAACCTCAAAGAATCCTGGGTCATTCCCCTACTAAAAAAACCCACACTCGACCCAGCCATACCCACTAATTATAGACCCATCACCACCGTCCTCTTCCTACTAAAAATCCTCGACAAGATAGCCTACCTTCAAATTCAAAAATTCCTTGAACAAAACCACCTCCTAGGAGCCCGGGAATCAGAATTTAGATCCCAACACGGCACAGAAACAGCATTCATCGACCTCAAGGCCCAAATTGACACTCTGAGAGATAATGGAAAAACTGCCTTATTGCTCCTCTTAGACCTCTCAGCAGCCTTTGATGTTGTTGATCAGCAAATCCTATGTAGCCACTTAGACTCGGCGGCCCACTTTTCCCAAGAAGCTATATGCTGGATCACATCATTCCTAAGCAACAGATCCATGCGCATCTTCTCCACCACGGCCTCTGCTGACCCCATTCCCATCACATGCGGGGTCCCTCAGGTGTCATGTGTCTCCCCCACACTGTACAACGTGTTCACTAAGCCCCTGTTTGATGATCTCGACGGTTTGGGTATCACCTACACTAACTATGCTGATGATACCCAAACCAACACGGATTTGGCCTTGGCCTTGGTGAACAGGGTGTACCTCATCATCCAGGCATGGATGGCCTCTCATAGTCTATGCCTGAATGATGACAAGACCGAACTCATCACCCTGGGATCACCCTGGGATCAGCCACGAACCTAAACAAACTGGACCTCAACTACTCCAGCTTCACCATTGACGGCAACACTATAAAGGTAGCTAAGGAAGTAAAAACCCTTGGCATCTATCTCGATTCCACCGTCTCCTTCCATAAACAGGTCAGCTCCATGGCATCCACTACAGCCTACACGTGCAAGCTTATATTTTCTGCCAAACCCTTCCTCTCCACCCAAAATTGCATTACTCTAGCCAGAGCTCTCATACTATCTAAACTGGACTATTGTAACTCCCTCTATGTAGGTGCCAACAAACAGATTACCAATAAAATCCAGATACTACAGAACAATGCCCTTAGAGCAGCGCTTAGCTTCTCTAAAAGAGAACACATCTCAAATACTAGGAGAACCCACAACTGGCTCACTACCTCGGACAAAATTCTGCTTAAGGTAGCCTCCCTCACCCACAAATGCCTTAACAATGCAGCTCCCTGTTATCTCTCAGACAGAATAACCAGATACACGCCCAACAGACACACCAGAAATAGCAATGCTAACCTGCTCGCTGTTCCCAGATTCAAGCGCACGAAAATGGGCGGCAACTGCTTCCAGGTAAAAGCAGCCCAACACTGGAACTCACTACCACCCTCCGTCAGAGCACCTCAAACCTACCACCAATTTAGGAGGCGTAACTACCTCCAGTGGCTCAAGAACAAAGACCAATAATGACAGCCAATAATGACACCCAGCAACTACTACACATTTGTTCAACTTGTAACTATGTCGTAATGTTACTCTGTATCCTTGTAACTGTCTCTAATCACTGTAACTGCATCTGCTCACTATGCATAATAATGTAAATAAAGTACAGTATTGTAACTAAGTTGAGAATATTCTTGTCATACCTTCTGGTCCGTGCGCCATATAAATAAATAAACAAACAAACAAACAAACAAACAAGGAGAATAGAGCAAGGGAAGAAATGACTGAGAGAGCTTTTTACGTTCTCGGAAGAGGTGTGCGCAATTGCGAACATTCCGGCTTTTTCCAGCACAGTGCGAAGCCAGAGCTACGATGTCCAGGAATCACCACAGTGCTGCAAGGGGCAAGGCTGGAAGGGTCCTGGCTTGCAATGCCCCAGCCGCGTGGAGTCTCTTGGGTGCAGGGCATGGCCTGAGTAGCCCAGGGGGGTTGGTCGGTGGCTGGAAGTTACTACTTTTTTTCATCCTTTTTCTTGTTTGATGCCGCATTAAGGTTTCTAATAAGCAGTGCAGTGCGCAGTACAGTGGGGCCTGGGTTTTAGGGAGGGGGGCATCTCTGCTTATGTCTACTGCAGACTAGTCATTGCCTGGTTTGTGGCTGGTTTGCTTTTTGAGCAAGCCCATGTTTGGTGCAAGCTGTGTGCGTTGACTACCCTTTCTAGTGCCTTGTAAGCAAATCTCTTGCATGTATTATCTGCATGGATCAGTCATTTAGCTTGTAGTGTTCTCCCCTTTCTTTTGGAAATGTTCACTAACAGAGCTGTGACGTGACACCCAATGGAACTGATACCTCAAGAACACTGTTTTCCCCTGACCATAATACAAGTCGTGTTTCTGTAATTTTGAAAAGGAGTGCACACAGAGCTGCGCCTGCAGGATGAAAGACCGACTACTATTCTGAATATGGGAGTCCTCATGGATAATTCCATGATTTGCCCGGAGCGGCCTACGGCAGAAGCTGGCATAGGGAAGGTTACTGAGGATCTGCCAGGGGTGGTACCCAATATTGGGCAGTCTGGTAATCTTGGTAATTGTAGATGAAGTAATGCAGTCTCCCATGATGTCTATGGACAATGTTAATACAGAAGTGCTTTCACAGTCTCATTTAGCAAACAAAGGATGGGATAATTGCCAATATGCTCTAATATCTGGCAGGTTATGAAAGAGAAAATCATCCTGGACCCCAATCAATGTAAGAACAGTATGGACTTTAGTATCTGGTTGGATTCATTTGATGACATTATATCACACACCTCTGCAAGTAAGTCTGATATGCACTGGCAGACTCAGGTGTACGGTCAGAGTACAGACAAGGCTTGCCAATGTGACGTGATTGTTACGCAGGCACCTTCTTCTATGCCAGACTCACTGGTGCAACTTACTTCCACAGCCTGTGATAGTAAGGTGAAGGGTGGTGTGGAAAACAACACATTTCAATCAATAATGACGTGCCCAGCTTCCACTGTGGACACGGTAGCCGCCCCTGGAATTATAGAGTCTGCTGCCTCTCCTTTTGGGCACACTCCTACATTGAAGCAGGCCAGTGATAACTTGGCCCATTTTCCATTTCACAAAGAGCTTTGCATTAAAAAATCAAAAATGCCTGGGAATTCATAGCCTAACGTAAGGACATTGGTCAGTGATCACATAAATGTTATCATTACTGTTGTGAAGTACTTGTTTGAGTCTGTTTGAGTCTGATGTAGCTTGTCATGTGATTGATGATGTCATGTGAGTGCCTGTGGAATGTTGATGTATGAGCGGGAGAATGCTCTGGTGAGTGTTCCATGTTAAGTCAGTTGGTCCCTCCCTTCCTGGGTGATGGGTGCCAGTGTTATATGTCTTATACCTGATGTCTTAGTCTTGTAATTGTAACTCAAGAACTGAAGTTAAAAAAAAGCAACCTAAAGCAAGTGTGGACAGTGCTTTATTACAATTACAAATTTGGAAAGAACTGAGAGACAGGAAACCAGAGAAGCACTAAGAAATAAGGTCCTTTTCTGGCTGCATAACAGAATGGGCCCGGTTGTGTCAGAGCCCAAGACATCACATTCCTATACACGGTTCATGATAAAGACTGGTGCCAAGGAATACACATAGAATGTATGATTATTGGTTGTGGCCAGACTAATCTCACGATGCAAAGATTTTAATGACACATTTTCAGTCTCTAAGCTAAATATTGTTCTAGATTCATTAGGCTGGGCTGTTGTTATTTTTAACTCTGGAATGTCTTTAGGTTTTACATTTTGATTCGGAGGTTATGTCTACCCCAAGAATTTCACTTGTGTATGCTTCTTTGTGCTTTTCTTGTTTATAGCACAAATATGCCTCCAGGCCATTATTGTAGTGCTATATAAATACATAAACTAAACTAAACTAAACTAAACTAGGGTGCCATCGATGATGAGCAAGTGGAAATATGAGCGAGAAGGGTTGAGAGTGACAGGGAAAGAAATAATGCAATCAGAGAGGGCAGAGAGTGGTGGACGGGTGGGTGGGTTATAGAGAGAATGGAGGTTGGGTGGGTAGGCTAGAGAAAGTGGAGGCAGGGTGGGTGGATGTAGTATGGGTGGGGGTATAGAGAGTGGCGGTAGAGCGGTTGGGGGTAGAGAGAGTGGAGGAAGGGTGGGGTGGATGGGTGGGTGTAGGGAGAGTGGGGTGGGGCTTTCAGGCTAGAGTGGAATTAGGGTGGGGTAAAGAGAGTGGAGAATTTGTAGAGAGATTGGAGGCAGGGTGGTTGGATGAATGTACAGCGAGTGGAGGTAGGCTGGGTGGGTGCATAGAGACTGGAGTTAGGGTGGGTGAGTGGGGTTAGAGTGAGTGGAGGTAGGGATTGTGGGTGTGGGTAGAGAGAGTGGAGGCAGGGTGGGTGGATGGAGGGGGTAGTGAGAGTAGAGGTAAGGTGAGTGGGGTAGCAAGAGTGGATGTATGGTCGGTGGTAGTAGAACGAGTGAAGGTAGGGCGGGTGGGTGGGGGTCTGGTGTGTAGGTGTAGGTAGAGAGAGTGGAGGTAGATAGAGGGAGGTAGGATGGGAGGCTGGGAGAGAGTGTAGGTAGGGTGGATGAGTTGGGGTAGGGAGAGTGATGGACGGGTGTGTGGGGTGTGGGGGAGAGAGTGGAGCTAGGGTGGGTGTAGAGAGAGCGGAGGTAAGGTGCGTGGGTGCATAGAGATTGGAGGTAGGGAGTGTGGGTGTGGGTAGAGAGAGTGGAGGTAGGGTGGGTGTGTGGGTGGGGGTAGAGAGAGTGGAGGCAGGGTGGGTGTGTGGGTCGGGTAGATAGAGTGGAGGCAGGGTGGGTGTGTGGGTTTCGTAGAGAGAGAGTGGAGGCAGGGTGGGTGGATGAGGGTAGATAAAGTGGTGGTAGGGTGGGTGCTTATAGATGGAGTGGCTGAATACATACCTGGTTAGGACATTTTGATCATATCAGTATACGGCTTTCAAAAAACATTTGCAGACACTTCGAGTGCACAGTTTGATGGTAATGCTTAATTAACATGGACAAGGGTGCATTTTACAACCATTGCTTCATAAATATACATCCAGGTGGATGCCCCAATCTTACTGAAATAAATACAATGCACAACCGAACTTGTTAAGCCAACCGTAGTGAAAATAGTTCACTGAAACCGTATAGGACAGTGAAATATAGCAAACAATGGCTTGTGGGAGGGGGTCCAAGTCTCCATGAACACGGGAGTGTTCTGCAGACCATTTCTGTGTTGCTGACTCGCAGAGTTAGATGCAAAGCACCCCAAAACCCCAATATCTCTGTGAAAAGATTACTATAAACTCAGCCACCAGCGAGCTCACTGCAGACAAAGAGATAAAAAGAGAGACGCCGCCATCGGCGAACAATAAGAACAACCTTCCTATGAAGGCCAGTCTTTAGCCTTGGCCGCTGTGCAAAGAATCCATTGTGCTGCAGGGGATATAAAACCAATGACACTTTTCGGTGCCTAACAAGTGCATGCCACGGCAGTTGGTCATTGGAGACCTGAAAAAGCACCAAACACATGTCCAAAGAAAGCCATTACAACTTGCAAAACAACAATAAAAAGCAAGTTCGTAATCCCATCGTTGATTAGGGAGGAGGGACCCGGGATTATTTTGGTGCTGCACACGGCCAGCGAGTGGCCGTGGGGGGCAGAGCGCCTCCTTTGGGGTATTTAAGGTTCCAGGGAAAGTTCGGGAGGCAGGCGACGGTTGGACTTGGTGATTGTCCTGGTCGCCTGCTCCCAAGCCTTCCCTGAATTTGGGCCTGAGAGGGGGTTCGTGAGTGAGGTGAGGAGTAGGGTAGAGTAGCAGTAAGGGTTTTAGTTAGCTATCAAAAAAAATAAAAATAAATAAGAGTGGGGGTTTGGGAATTTTAGCGGAGGTACCGTAAATAAGGTACCTCCAATTTTCGTACCGTGTCATTTGCAAGGCGCCGTTTCGGACCGCTTCCTTGTGCCACTTTTTGTTATTGGGGGTTGGTTTATTTTCAAGCCCCGTGG
The DNA here is from genome assembly GCF_040938575.1 of Ambystoma mexicanum. Lineage (NCBI taxonomy): Eukaryota > Metazoa > Chordata > Amphibia > Caudata > Ambystomatidae > Ambystoma > Ambystoma mexicanum. Next base: position 1,514,282,710 of record NC_090922.1, read on the forward strand.
TTTTCCTCGGGGAGCTAATCGTTTATTTTCTTATTGTGGGCTAATAGGTCGTCTTGGGGCGTGGGTGTGCAGTTGTTGTGAGGCACTTCCAGTTTATATTTTGTTGTGGGGGTGGGATTAGGTGTCGGTGAACGCTGTCGTGGAGCAGCGTTTTTCTCATATTTGCAGGTGAGGTGGTCCGCTCTGCCTCGGTTTCTTTTTCTTGCAGGAGGGCATTGTTTGTTTAAGCGGCGGGGGGCCCGTGTGCTGTTTCGCCGAGCGGCGTCTCATGACGCGCGCTAGAAGCATTTGGTCAGAGGAAGTGCGGCCTGCTTAAAGGGGCCACGTCAACATTGTGTGCGTTCCCTTTAACAAGTGCATCCCACGGCAGTTGGTCATTGGAGACCTGAAAAAGAACCAAACACATGTCCAAAGAAAGCCATTACAACTTGCAAAACAACAATAAAAAGCACATTCGTAATCCCTTCGCTTATTAGGGAGGGGGGCCCCGGCGGGCAATATAATACGCTTGTTTTGCCCATTATTGAGCGTGGTTCTGCTATCTGGATTTTTTCTTTCCTCTTAGGCAGGTTATGATCTTGGTGAGTGCGGGCGCGGTAGCAGCTCTGTGTCGTAGGGGGCAGTGCAGCACCCTTAAAAGGACCGCTTTGGTTTTCTGAGGGAGCGGTGCGGTACAGCTTGTGTGCCGCTAGGTGGCAGTGTGTACGGCAGTTTATTTAGCACTATTTTGAGCTTGTGCTTGTGGTTTGGGGCTCTCTTTGCTTTGGGGAATTTATCAAGGTAGAAGGGTAGGGGTGTTTACAAGGGCAGGCTATTTTAATAGGGTTACAAAAAATAATTAAAAAAAAAGAAATAAGATAATAACAAGAGCCATAATATAAGAATTAAATAGGTAAGCATAATTATGGGGTAATATTTGTCTGTTATTGATAATTAAACTTATTTAGGATAGCTTTATTGCTTAGCTCCCCCCTTTTGTGTTTTGTTTCTGGGGTTTTCATTTTCTTGTTCAGGTACACAGTTCTAGGTGTACTGGTCCACGGGTAGGTACTGGCTCGGGGGCTTAGGGTAGCTAGTTTAGCTTCAAGGGGCATATTTTTAGTGCACAGTCAGATTATTAGTTCACGATGGTGGGCCAGGGAGCAAGTAAGAAGGGTTTGGTGGATGCTAGGGCTCTGAGGGAGGCCCTGGAAATCATTAGCAGGGCCTCTAAGGCCCAATTGGAAGGGGCGGTAGGGGAAGTAACGGGAGAGGGGGAGGTAGGAGGTGGTAGGCTGCAGCATAGAGCTGCAGCAGATGGGGCTCTCGCGGCAGTGGTGGCTTGCACCCCTGCGGCGGGGAGAGAGGAGGTTTGGGAAACCAGGGGCAGGAAGATGAGGAGGTAGATAGATAGGAGGGCGTCCGGGGGGAGAAATGATTTTGGGTGGGGAGCCAGTGAGGGAGGGAGTCATTGATAGCCGAGGGGAAGATAGGAGTGCCAAAAAGAGGTGGGTCAAGGGAACCACAGGGGGGACGGTGATGGAGCACAGAAGGGGGTGACGGGGCAGGGGGGAAAAAGGGGTAAATACCTGCAGAAGAGTGCAGGTGGGAGAAGGAGGGAGAGGTCCCCATCAATTGAGGAGGTTAGAGTGGGGTGCGGAACGGCCCCCCCCGGGTAGGAGGAGTGAGGGCGGAGGGCGCTGCGCAGCCCCCGCTGTTCAGGTGGAGGTAGAGGGTTTTAGAATGGCCCTAGAGGGTGCAGCACGGCCCCTAGCGATGAGGATTACAGGGTGGAGGACGTCACGCCTCGCCCGAGAGAAGAGAACCAGGAAGGAGGAAGGAGTTTCTGCTGCCCCGCTGAGAAGACGTCAAAGGAGTGGCGGGGCGGACGCCCCGGGCTCGCAGGAAGAAGATCAACTCAACTTGGGCATGAGCTCGCATCCACAATGGTATTTAAGGGGTGATGAAGTTGGATTGGAGGATTATGTGGGGCAGTGGGAGGTAGAAGGTTATAGGGCTGTAAGGGGAAAGGGGAAGGAGAGAAGAAGTTTGAGGTGGGATCGGGAAAGGCAGGTGCAGGGTGGTCGGGGGGGCAAAAGGTCGGGGGAACTATTGGCTGGGTGAGTCTGCCGATATGTTTTGTCCGCGCAGTAGGTGCCCTCTGAGAGAAGAGATGAGGAGCATCAGTGTGGACGCCAGACCGCAGACGGGCTGTGTGGAAAAAGGTGAGCGGGAAAGGGAATGGTCATCTGCATGGCAGAGGGGGGACACTAGAAGGGGGACGGGAAATGAAGGGTCTGGTCTGCAAGGGGTGAGGAAAGAAGTTGGTGTACAGGGCATTGGAGCCTCGAGGGATGAGAAGAGCATTTGCTCGGTGGAGGTCCAAACCGACAAGGTGGTGGAGCCATTGGTGCTCGAGGTGCCAGTTGAAAAAGAAAAAGAGGTTGAAGTGAAAGGCAAGGACGAAAAACTGCTGTACATGGGTGTCACAAAACCTTTGGGGGCGCACTTGAGGGCAGCGACAGGGAGAAGATTCAGGCGGGGGAATTTTTAGATGTTTTTAAGTTGCTCCATAGGGAAGTGAGAGCAAAGGAGGAGTCTAAAGAAGAAGAGAGGGAACTGGCTTTGCGCCCAAGGGTCTCGGTGACTATTGAGAATTGGACGTCGGCATTTATCATTTATGCCAGTGTATATTGTGAAAAATTCCCAGAGCAATGTGTGGCTCTGCTTAAATATATGGACGCAATTAGGAAGGCTTTCACGAGTTTTGGGGGTTTTGCCTGGGTACGCTATGATGAGGAATTCAGAGCAAGAATGGTGGAGGACAGTCAGGCTGTCTGGGGGGAAATAGACATGGATCTTTGGCTGCAATGGATGGCTCCAACGAGGCCTGCCCCGACATTGCACACGGCAAGTGGGCTGCCTGTGCCTTACCGGCCCTTTCTTGGTCGCCCCGCCCATGAAGGGGTGGGGGGAGGAGGCAGAGGACAGCCCTCAACAGCATGTTGGGCATTCAATAAAGAAGGCTGCACAAGGTGGATGTGCAAATTTAAACACGAGTGAAGCAGGAGTGCGGGTCGAAATCCGGTTACAGATTGTTTTCAGGTAGGGGACAGTGGGTCAGGGCGAGAAGTGGGGCAAGGAGAGGGGGGAAGGACTGCATGACAGGTAAATTGGGGTGTGCTGGTGGTCGGGCTCAGTTTATCGTAAAAGGAGGGGGGGCACAAGGTTTGATGAGAAGTTTTGGGGCGATCCAAAGGGGGTAGGAGAGGGGTGAGGAGGAGGATGCGTACGTAGGGCAGAGGAGTGCTGCAGGGGGGATGTAACTGTGGAAATTGTTAAGGGGTGGGGGCCATCACGACAAGGTGAGTAAGCTTTAGGCTGCATGAACAGAGGTGCGGGTGCAGTAGGGGGAAGTGATGAGATGGGTCTGCATGGACGTGGGTGCACTAGGGCCCCGGGTGCAGCTGGGGGAAAAAAGTGGAGCAACGAAGCAAGGTGCTGGAAGAGGAATTTGTATGGAACGGTCGGCATGGACGGGGGCGCAGGTTTGGCCCCTGGTGCAGCGGTGGAGAGGAGTAAGGCAGAAAAGGGGCCTGCATGGACGGGGGTGCACTAGGGCCCGTGGTGCAGCTGGGAGACAGGTGGTAATGGACGCAAGGGGCTTGAAGATTAGTTTTATGGAATGGACTGCATGGACGGGGGTGCAGGTTTGGCCTCTGGTGCAGTGGTGAAGAGGAGTAAGAAAGGAAAGGGCCTGCATGGACGGGTGCGCACGGGGGCCCCCTGGTGCAGGGGGGGCTATGCAGGGCCATATTAATAAGGTGATGGAAGGTGGGGGGCAAGGGTGAGCAGGAAGGTAATAGTTTAGAGGAAAAAGGGGGGCTAAGTGGGTTTAGGTGTATTGTTTAAAGGTTAGGTGAAAGGTTGAAATATAGGGGGACAGGCAGTAGAGGACCGGGGGTGTTTCCGGAGAGAGATAAGGAGATGGCCAGGAAGGATAGGGTACTGAGGAAGGTGTTACTAGTGGTGTGGGAAAGGTTAGGAGGTTGGAACTCATTAATTTAGGAGGGGTGTAGCATCTGTAGGTAGCAGGCTGGGCTATTCAGAGGAGTAGGTGAAAAGGTCGGGTTGCTGGAAGTAAGGGAGATATAAAGGGTATGTCATGGACCGGGGCAAACGGGATGTCTTTATAGGATTTTTCAGTAGCCAGCAGGAGTTTTGCATTTATTAGGATGTTGTTGATTTGTAGGTGATTTTGTAATTTCTTTTTCAGATGCTGCTAGGAGGTCGGGTCAGATGTCAAAAATCTGGTTTGTGGGACATTCTAGGGTTAAGTGGGTGGGGAAAGAAGCTGAGAAAAGGGTTGTTGGGTTGCAACTATAAAGATGTTGTGGTAAGATGGTCCGGGTTTGGGGGGGGCTGCGCTGGGGGCAGTTGCTTCCTATGTGGGCTGGGTTGAGGGAACGCTATGGGCCTCCAGATGGGGGGATTATTCATGGTGGGGAAAATGATCCGGCAAGGGATACGGGTGTGGCTCTTCTTAGGAAAATAAAAAGGGTTTTGTTATGGGTCCGACAAGTGTGGCCTCAAGCAACTGTAGTGGGGACTAAGTTGTTGTCGCAGAGAGTTTGGAGGGGAGCGAGAAATGAGGGACCGATAGAGCGGGCAAGGAAGGGGATAAACAGAGAGGTGGTAGAGTTTTGTACATCGGTGGCGGTACAGGTTTTGGTCCGTAAGGAGATAGTTTAGGAAGGATTGATGAGATTTAGAGAGGATGGTGTACACTTGCCGGTTTTTGGGGAATAATCATTATCTGGCGGGCTTGGGCTCTAGGCTGGGAGATTGGTTAAGGAGTTGGAGGTAAAGAGAACTGGTGGGGGGGTGGTGGGGCAGAAAGTACACCTCGGTGGAGGGTTTTTCTGGTGCCAGGGGCATGGTCCCTTTAGATGTGGGGGGAGGGAAGCACAATGCTGGAATGGCGCAGGAAAGGATGGGGTGGTGCTGATTGCACAAGCGGGCTACCCCGGGGGAACAGGTATTGAACCTTGAGGGGCATGGCCTGGAGAAGGGGTAAGGAGACGGTAGGGTCCAAGGGATAGTTAGGGAGGAAGTGGCTTTATTTAATTATTTAATTGTTGGGGGAAAATGAAAATGTTTAATTATTTAATTGGTTGTTTAAAAGAGTTCTTTAGTCTGTAAGGCCATGGAGCCAGGTAAGCGTTTAATTGTAAGCTTTGGCCTGTCACATTAGAGTGACCTTTTCCACTTTTAAATGAGTCTGGGTTTTTGTGCAGTAAGCCAAAAAGGAAAGTGTACTGCACACACAGAATATAACATAAAAACACGTGTGTTAGAGTGTGCTGCGCTTAGTGTGTAGCCAACCTGTAGAAGTGTCCGTATTTCCCATTATACAGCGGCCATGCTGGTGCAGTCGTGTTATGATAAAGTGCAGCAGTCCTGCTAAAGTGGGCCAAGAGTGAGCCGATCACTGTGTGCCACACTGCTCTGTGCAATATGGAGGGGCAGCACACTGACTGCAGAGTGCATGCACCCTTCCTGTTCAACAGCAGTGTCATCTCCCACGCCGATACTGTGCCTACACACATTTCGGGATCGGATACGCTGCATTTCCAGTTTCCAAACGTAACTGGAAACAGAAAGTATCCGCCATAATCGACCCCTGTTTGCGATTCTTGGCACTCAAAGCACGACGCCGAGCAGGGGTGCCTACAAACAAAAACAGCAGACGGTTATTGCAGACACATATTATATCCAGTTACCTACACAAAAACCACTTTCAATAAATAACAAAAAAAGGAAAAAGTTCAACAGAGAAACAAACAACCATAACTCTCCCTTCCAAGCTCCAAACAAAACAAAAAACAAATGGCTACATTCTGCAAACACAAACTCTACTGCCAATGAAATCATACTGACATCACTTATAAACTCCACATCCAATCAGGTACTGCTCATATCAGAGAACACTGAGCCAACACCTACAGCTAAATACATGGACATTTTGGAATACAACATCTATACTGATTTTTAATGCAAAGTTGGTCATTTTTTAAACAAAATAAGTAAATATGTGTTACAACTTAAAACCACTAATATAAGTTTTTGATAAAGCACAAAACAAAAAAGAAATGACTTTTTACACAAATTAGCATATATATCGGCCACCATTTTGAAAGTGAAATTGGCTGCAAAATTCTGCACACAATACGAATGCAAGGAAACAGTGGAACAGGGATGTGGTATTGGGTGAGAATGGGCAGAACAGCATAAAGACATCACTTATTAGTGGGTGTTCCTGGGTGGACACACAACCAAACAACACCTCCAGACTATGCATCATCCTCATATGCCATCTCCATTAATAGGCATTACAGGCCCTCATTCTCATCTCTGCTTTGAAGATCATATTTTAATGGCAATAGTTTTGGCTTAAAGGTAACGCTTTCTACACCACATATTAGCCAAAACAGAAAATGCAGGTTATGGTATATCTGGCCACTTTGTCCATAAGCCTGAGTCTAGGATAAAAGCTTTCGTTTTCGGAGCGCATAAGATCTTGATCCATTTAAAGGGTAGCTCAAGCATGAGGGTATATATTTGGGATTGACAAGAAATCAACACATCATTTTAATTAGCATTAGGAGTGTGCTTAAAGCAAAAGCCTTTTAATTTCTGTCCAATCTTATTTAGAAAAATTGCATTGGTTATTTAAAATGACATTATTTTCTTGCGAACTAAGACGATAAAGCAATATCCTTCCTTTTCCGCTTTAAGGAGTAAGAACTTTATTCAAGGTTTCTCCTTACATGTAAACTATGGATGTTTTTTACAGGCCAAGAAGTCTATCAATTTATTTGTTTATTTATTTATTTATTGATTTATTTATGTTTAGCCTGTTAGGTGCTTTTACAAGAAATACTATTTCAAAGCACCCGGATTGCTGCACATCTGTGTAACACATTGTACAACAAGTTATAAATACAGGTGATTATTTAATGTGTGGCTACCATCAGAGAATAATATGCCTTGCACATTCACAAATACTGAGGCCTAATGTTTTATATATAGCTCCACAAACTATCCCATATAGCTCAGTCCTCATTCAGTGGAAAAGCTTGAATTGCAATCAGGGCTTTAACAAGTTCTTGTAATACATATCTAAATGCACAGAGGTTATTGTACTCACTTTTGGTTTGTCTTTTGCTTTTAAAGGTACTAGACAGTGAATAACTCCAAGAGGTCCAGGCAACTACACCAAGGCTTTCATAATCCCTCTCAGGCAATTTGATTTTGTTGTGAGAAATGTTTTCTGCAATGGCTCCATCTAGAAAAGGCCTTCTTAAAGAGGATTTTCATAAGCTACACCCAGATCGAACCCCAATCAGCAATTCTTCTGTCGGACAAGCTCTCTTCATCAGCAGATTTCTAAAGAACTCTCCCATGTCCCTGTGTGTTTGGACTTAAATACTTAATAAACTCCATCCATGCAGCATGTTTTCATTGGATCGGGCATATGATAGGTTTGGGTTAGAAACTGACACTCAAAATCATCTTCCCCTTAATTTTGATTGGTCCAATGTGTTTTGCCATGTGATGTAGGTAGGCTGTTCTCTCATCCCCTCCAGAGGTATTATCAAATTTGACTGACATCTATGTTTCTCTCATAACTTCTCCTATGTGCCTGTACCATTACAGATGCCTATATATCCGCAATCACAAGAAAATTGAAAATGTTTAGACTCCTTGTTCCAATAACTGGAAATGCAAGAAATCTATTGATATATGCAAATGCATTAATAATTCACACGTATTTATACATCTTGTTTATAAGGGTGTGTTGCAAAGTGCTTTTCTGAATTCAAATCTGTTTTTGTTTTTTAAATCATGCAAAGCGATTAGTAGTTATAGCCAATAATCTAATTACATTATTTGGTGTTTCTAATTTAATCCAAGTCCTGTAGTTTTTTCCAATGCTGCATTGCATGTTTATGGGAGTACATTATAACAGAAAATATTCTGAACTAAGTTCTCAGAGATGTAAGGCCATGAAGCAGGCACATTACTGTGCCCGAGGTCAAAGAGATCAAGGCGCTATGGAGATCGGGTCTTTTCAAGCATTCTTTTGCTAAAAAAGCAGAACCATGAGGCTTTGGTCCGGCCCTCATAAATTATAAATCTCAAAGAAATTGACTTTTAAATACAAGAACTTACATTTCTAGATTTTCTTTTTAGATTGGACATTTGCTCTGAATACCCACAGCTGTGTCTATTCAGCTCAGCAAATTGATAAGTTACTGATTAATGGTATGTCTGTTCTACCAAAAAACTGACCTCTGGAACTTTTTCTTGAGAGGGGATCGCTGAAGATCAGAGACCATAAATACTCCAGCTGCATTTAAAATGTGTACTTTTCATGTATTGTATTGTATTTGATGTTTATATAGCACCCTTTCCCCATTTGTATGGCTTCAATGCACTTTGTGTTTGGAACTCCCTCGGGGACCGAAGTCCATGTTTGGGAAATTATAGGCGTTACCCTTTGAGATGTGTATGTGCTCTTTGCTGGTTACTACTTAGGAGGGCTGGCTATGCTCCTGTAAGCAGCCCGTAGGTCAGGCAAGTGGGCAGTGCTGTTGGCGGTTTAGGATAGAATGATAGTGCTGGAGAATCAGCTAGACCCAAATTATTCACAGGTAGTCATTGTATACTAATGGCAGATGTGTTGAGGTACATCAGGGATTCAGTGTGGATGGCTATGTGAGCTGCTAGACCGGATTTAAATAGCCATAGCTGCATTCTTTAGTGCATGGATAGGTGGACATTCCTGCAGCCTTTGTCCACAGACGTGGTGCAAGGTATATATACTTTAAACTCGGATGGAGTTCATCTTCAATGACGTGATTGGATGGTCTCGCCAGCTGTGGTGTCCCTGGATTGCGAACATGAGTAGTGGGAGAGCGGCACGAGGATGTGGATTGATGTACGATTGTCTGGGGGTGAGGGAGGGGGAGGCCGAGTTTATCACGGTGTGCCACTGCGAAAGCTCCGGCATCTGTGGAGGTTTGGGTGGATAGTTGTGTTGTCGGGTTTGGGTCAGTGCTTCTGTGTGTCTATCAACAGTATAGAGTGCAAGAAGGTTTAAAGAGGGAAAAGGGATTAGCCAGACTTTGAGGGCCTTTCTCAATGCCAAGTAATTATCAATGTTGCAGATGTGGAGGGCAGCAAATTCCAGATGATTGGAGCTTGGATGCTGAAGGAGGATCCACCCAGTCAGTCAGGTGCAGTTGTAATGTGGGACAATTAGGAGGAATTCTGGGCCAGATCTGAGTGTCCTGGAGGGGTGGTATTAATTAAATTTGTCTTGGGGGAATTCAGGGCCAGTGTTTTGGATGGCACAGTGAGTGATGCACATTGCTTTAAAGGGAGTGTGCCGGCCAATTACAGAAGGGGAAAAACTATATGCAAATCCTTGGTCCCACTCCAAAAGGGGCAGTCCAGCCTGGACTGCTAGGTCACATCCCTTCTGCACGAGACCACCAGCATCCCCAGACATGTTTCAGCCTTCTTGGGCATCATCAGTGCGGAGTAGCTTGAGTCTCTAGATGCATTTTGTGAAGGTTTTTAGGTTGTCTGTGAGAGAGCGGATCATGGGGTTTGGGTATTGAAACCACCTAGGAAGGTCACTGCTGGATGTAGTTTGTAAGAGGATTCAATTCAACACTACAGCTAAGTCGATGCCTAGTCTGGGATACTGAATGGAAACCCTTATTGATATATCTTTATGTCCAGTTCATGCGTTCTGGATGACTACCCCTATATAACACCCCACTCTTGGAATCCCCCTGACCCCACTGAGCCAAAAAGTAGTTCTGTTTTGCAAGTTAAAAGGTTTATTTGAGAATTTAAACTATATATATATATATATATATATATCACACTTTATAATAAATTAATAATTGAATATCACACTTAATCTGATATGATAAAGATTAACAACGGAGAATCCGGCACTAGCCCACTTCTTTATAATCACTAAGGAGTTGACATGAAATGGATAAGGTAGCACACTGGTAAATAGGGACAGAAGAATAATGTGGTAGAGAATGCTTTAGAGGGTTCAAGGAAATGCAAGGTTGAATGAATGAAATGCAGTATAGAAGATAAACTGATATGGTTTCACAAAAGACAAGGTAATCACTTTCCCTTTGTGGCAATTCACCCCCCCTATACAATGTAAGGAGATGGAAGGAAGAGCACAAAGTTCAGGTATACAATCACAATGTAGTTCCAGTTTCGCAGCAAGCTTAGAGGAGAATAGATATGAGTTTTACACAGGCTCAAAATGCTTTTAATATGGTGACAATGCAGTGAGAAATATGCTGAAAATGCTTTTAATTCCCTTCAGGAGGTTCAGGTTGAGGATTAGTTGGTTTAAATTAGTTCAGGCTTACGTTAGCAATGTTCTAGGAATGATTGGCTGGTTAAACGAATTTTTGGCAAATGAAAGAAAGGAAGCTGCTGTTTTCACACGTGGAGAAATTTGCAAATCGCGGTAAAATTCGCGAGTGCGTTTTTCGCGATTGCGGAAAAAGTATAGGGAGTACGAATGTGGTTCCAGGTTCGTTGGAAAGCCAAGATTCCCAGCTTTCAGAGGAAAGTTACTGCAAGTCTCTAAGACAAACGGTCACGGAGATATGAGCGATATGGTAAAGGTCATTTTTCAGATTTGAAATTTTAAAAGTTCAAAGGGACAAGTTACAGCTAGCAACTAGAAATGACAGGTGACAGCTTTGCAAATGACAGGTGACAGTTAGGAGACAGTTCTGGTTAGATTAAAATAGATTGAATTATATTATTTTAACTAAGAGATTGGTTCTGCACAGTTCTGCTAGGTACTCACAATATATTTAGAAATAGAATGGGCCTCGCCACGGATCTGGTCAGGTTTTCTTCACTCGCCACGGACGGTCTCTGCGCACAGCGGTCTGGGTCAGCTCTCTGGTTCTGCGAACAGCGGTCTGGGTCAGCTCTGCTCTGCCTCTGGTTCTGGATACTGCTCTGCTTTCTCTGGGTACAGCACTGCTTCTGGATCTTTCTGCACAGCTTTCTCTGGACCCAGCGCTGATCTGCACGGCTCCTGGATGCTGCTATCGCTGTTAGGTTTGCTGGATGCTGAGGCCCACTGAGAAGAGTTCTCAGTTTGTGGGTTTAGGCCCTTGATTTGAGTTCTGAATCAAGTTCCTTGGAGTTTTAAAGTCTAAGTGTTGAATCTAGTATCTTCTGGATGTTGTGTGGTCCGGCAGAGCGCGTTGCAGCAAATGGAATTGAATGTCCCTATCTGTCCTGACTGTCTGCTTTTATGTGTTTTGAAAGTGGGTGGAGAGGCTAGCTTTCTAGGCCCAACCCCTTCAGAGTTCTGATAGGTTGGAGAATTCTTTGCGTTCTCACTGGAGAGCAGGATTGTGTGTCAGAATGATGTCATTTAATGGCTTTCAGAAAGGACACTCCACTGTCAAATTGCACACAATCTATATTTGATCAAAAAGACATATTTGCACAGGTACACATTTGTTTAAAATTACATGCACCCATCACATATCACAGGAGGTATACCCTGTCCAAATCTGCTCTTCCTGGGGGCTTGCATTCAGAAATGGCAACATTTGCACTTTTTAACTGGTTTTGCAATATCGGACATTAACCCAAATTTACACACATGTGCGCAAGGAGTATGGACATTAATTGATGAAGTGTCAGATTTTTAACATGCATACATTTTAAGTAATACCCTCTTAACTGCTAGCTTGCCCCCAGATCATACCACCGGTTCTAAAAACCTCTTAAAATGTGGGCAGAAAAATCACAAGAATTATGGTATCATTTATAAAATTTTCACAAGTCCGCTCTATGAATGATCCATCTTTTTAGAGTTATGTTCTGGCCCCAAAGGGGTGTGGTTTCCCCCCAGCACAAGGTTGAATTTCTGGTTTTTCCAGTTCTGCCAAGCCAGATTGCTCTCACATGCAGTGCTCCTCCCCTTTCCTTCCAGGAGGAAGCCACATTTACGACTCCCACCAATAAAACATTTGCCTGAGTCAGGACAGGGCTTTGTTCAATTTCCTGCAGAGCCCAGGTAATTCAATCAGAGAAGTGTCATATCCCTTTTGGTGGGAACAGCAAAAGGCAGCTAGGCCTGGGAACACAGCTGTTGTGCAAGTCTCAACTCCTGTCGGGGGTAGCTGGTGGGCAGAATTCAGTTCCTTAAGCCAGGCCCCAGCTAATGTCACTTTTAGTTACCCAGTTTTCTGCATTCAAATAAAACTAACCATGTATACATATGCAGCTAGAATGCTGATTCTTAGTTTATAACTATGACATTTAAACAATTGAAACCTATGTGACACTCAAAAGTAGGTCACTCATTTCTTTTAAACATTTAGATTTTTAGTGTCTTTCAGTCCAAATTTACTTAAACTGCTGAAATCCACAGCTCAGCCAGTCTTGTTATAAACCTTCAAGTCACTTCAGAATATAACTTTACATTGGATCCACCTCTCAGTAAATCTTTCTTTGGCCTGCTTTGAGTTCATTTATTCAGTTTTACACAAAAAAAGTCTGGTGTTGTTTTAAAACGCCGGCTTTCCGATAGTGGTGAGTACTGGTAATGCACCCATTTTTGGGATTTAAGAAAATTAATTCCCCACAATTCTAGGTTGCTTTTGGAAATCAGCATTGCCATTCCCAATGGTTTCAGGCTAGTGTGTGGGTAGTCCAATGGTGGTTTTAGGTAGTGCCCTTCTGTGCCCATAACATCGGCAAAAATGGGTGGCAGCCTATTCTTCATGCATTTTCCCTGGGCATTTTCTGGGAAGCTCTGGCCATCATGATGTTTTCAATGCCAGTACTGCACAGTTTTTGAGGTAGGGCTCGGATGCATGGGTAAAAACATCCCACAAGCTCTAAGGTAGTTGTCAGAGCATCGCTGATTCTGTCGGCAAGGTCTTTGTTGTAGCCAAGGGGTCTGTAAATTCATAGAAAAGTTTGCGAGGTTAAGAGTTGGAGTTTTACAAGAAGGGATTCATAGTGTGAGAAACCTGAAGGTGAATCACCCGCTAATCCCCAGGCATCTATCATCTAGGTGGCCAGGACATGGCCACTGCTTTTGGATCCAGTTTGCGGCGGTGGACCAGTGTGGGAAGATCACCTGGGTAAGGGGTCTTCGGGGAGTGGAAGTGGGACACTGGATGCGGAGACACGGTATCCCCATCCCTGTAACACCTTTACCCCATTCTACCAGGTAGTATACATAGAAGCTCAATACCCCTCCCCCCTCTTTCCCAACACACACACTTCCTCACAGAAAGCTCACTACAAGAGAAAATTGACTATCGCCTGAGCCTTATACCTGCCATGTCCCAATGCAATGGCCAGGCAAGGTCAGGCAATTACTGACCTTTGCACACACCTGACTTCTATCACACTTCCCAACACGGATAAAAGACGGAGCACAAGAGCACACTCTGAGCAAGGCAAAGCACACGAGGAAGCAGCAGTTCCAAGATGGTAGTTTATTACAAGGTGAAAGATGCAAAACCGAAAAGGATTGCACGGAGGGAAGTGCCCTTAACCTTTTCAACGAAAAAACGTTCTTTTCATGAACCTTTGAGAATAGGAATGTGTGTCGGAGGTACCCTGGAGTCTTCCACGTCGATAGTCAAGGCAGGGAGAATCGTTTGCCACTGTTGTACTGTCCTTGGCTCCTACATCAAAGCAGCAACAGGGAAGTCAGCTCACTCGGTGATTTGGGGAGACTGATACCAGGCTCGTCTGTGTTGAAGCCAAGGTTTCAGGAGGCAATATTGTATAGTGAAAACTGAAGAGAACAGTGTATGAAGCATATGTGGCAAGTGACGCAAACACAATTAAACATCAGATGAGTGATTGAACTTTGAAGCCAACATACGATACCTTAGACAGAGTGGTCCAGCACCACATGGGTGCTACTTCAAAAGTCTCTGTTACATATCCAGCTGAAAAGTGGCAAATGTGAAGAGTGATAAAGAATTGGAACATCGAAGTGGCCCTGAAATGGCTCAAACAAAACCATGTGCACATTCGAAAGTCTTCGATAGTAACAACATAAATGAAGTTGGTGACAAAGTAGAGGAAGTTGATCCGAGCATGGCAAAGGGAGATCAGCTAAAAGCTTTTGATTAAAGCAAGTTTGTGCAAAGTGAAATTGGAATTAGTCCGTGCCTGGCATAGGGACACTAATTGAGCGTTGTGTTAACATCATCTGAGCCGTGAGTCACCCAATAAAGAATGTCCTATGAGAAATTGGATGCATAAATAATCTACGAAAACTGTGTTGAGAGGATCTGAGCCTGGCTGAAGGTGATCCGGGGTGAATAGTGAATCACCTGAGAAATTGAGTACTTGTGAAAACCTGAAAATGATAAAAATAACCTATTGTTTGTTTGTCGCATCAGGCCCTCTGAATGAAGAGACTTTGAAAGGAAAAGAGACGTGGGCACTGAAGACCCTGATGCTAATGATTGAACTCTATCCTCGTGCTAGAGAAGCCAGAGACTGTGCTAAGCGCGCGTGTGCCGCCTTGTCTCGTGCAGAAAATGAGTGTAAGGGAGGCCAACGGCCTGAACATCTTGACTTATTTCTTGAACACTTCTTTCTTTTATGTAACATAGTTTCCTACACTATTTGTATTTATAAGTAAGGACTGGCAATAGGCTTATTAGTATAGGCCACTTTTATTTTGACAAGACACCACTAGGATTGTGCTGTTATTATTTTATGACTGAGCTTGCCCCCATCTGTCGATTTGGGATTAGATAGGTATTTTTCAAACCCTTTTCGAAGTTCAATAAACACCCTTGAAATGTGGTCACTTGTGTCTGTCTTACTATCAATACCATGCCTTCCTTACAATAATCTATGGTGCTAACTGATGTATCCTTGATAAGCAGAGGGAATTGGTGTTCGTGTAGGATTGCTAGTACCACACCTCTTCTTGATCTGTTCCGAACAATCAGGTTATAGCCGGGTGAGAAGGCTGCAGCGGGGTGAAATGAAAGATCTGACTCTGCAGGTACAATAAGTGAACTTCTTTACTAAGTTCCAGTGACACAATGATACAGTTAGTTCAAAGGTAAGTAAGTAGGAAGGTACACAGGAGACATCAGCTAGCCTCCACTCTCACAGGCTGCTTCACCCCAACTGACATTCATGAAGCATGCAGGGGCAATCACACCATAACATTCCACAGTCATAACATTCCAAGGAAGTCTCTCATGCAAACATTCATGTAGGGCCAAGGTAGGGAACACAATACAAAACACATCTCTCTCCTCAACAGAAACCAAACATAAGGGTACAAAAAGAAGAGCAAAGGAAAAACACAGGGAAATGTGACCAAAGTGGTAGTGCGTTGAGGGAGGGCATGGGAGTGGTTATGGTGGGGTGAAGCGACGGCAGCACACAGAGCTCCATAACCGCTCCTTCAGACTCGAGACACCTCCAAACCTCTTGGCATACCCCAATGTCGAGCCAGTTAGAAGCCAGCCATCCTGGCACCAGCCTCCAAAATCGCTCCAGTAAGTTGCCCATTCCGTTTTCTTTGGTTTCTGCACTGGAGCCGTTCACGCCCCCTAACATCATCCGCATCAGTCAGTAGCTGCTAGACTCAATTAGTATTACCACGTTATGGAAGCCACCAAAGGTCTCTCTCCCAGGCTGGAAGGCTTACTTTAGAAAAAGTCTCTCCCAGATTGGGATTTCCAGTCGCCTCCAGTTGCAAAAACCTGCAAGGTGGCCCCACTGGGAAATGTTTAATCTCTCCCAGGCTGAGATTACCAGTCACTGTCAGTGGTCAAATACTGTAAGGTAGCCACACTTTCAACTCCTGCCCCAGCTGCCTCCTTCCTGCCATGCTAATATTGCTGGGCTATAGAACAGGGGTCAGCTCACCTTTGGGGGGAAGGGGGCTGGTGGATGTCCCCTTCTGTGGTCTCAATGCCTTCCTTCCCTCCTTCCCTCCTTTCTTTCTTTCTTTCTTTCTTTCTTTCTTTCTTTCTTTCTTTCTTTCTCTCCCTCCCTCCCTCCCTCCCTCCCTCCCTCCCTCCCTCCCTCCCTCCCTCCCTCCCTCCCTCTCTCCCTCCCTCCCTCCCTCCCTCCCTCCCTCCCTCCCTCCCTCCCTCCTTCCTTCCTTCCTTCCTTCCTTCCTTCCTTCCTTCCTTCCTTCCTTCCTTCCTTCCTTCCTTCCTTCCTTCCTTCCTTCCTTCCTTCCTTCCTTCCTTCCTTCCTTCCTTCCTTCCTTCCTTCCTTCCTTCCTTCCTTCCTTCCTTCCTTCCTTCCTTCCTTCCTTCCTTCCTTCCTTCCTTCCTTCCTTCCTTCCTTCCTTCCTTCCTTCCTTCCTTCCTTCCTTCCTTCCTTCCTTCCTTCCTTCCTTCCTTCCTTCCTTCCTTCCTTCCTTCCTTCCTTCCTTCCTTCCTTCCTTCCTTCTCACATAATAGGTTAGAACAGATGTGGACAGAGGACAGTGTTCATGTGTGAGACATCCCGACCAGCACCTGCTTGTTTTTTAGAACAGGGGTAACTGTGGCTAATTGAATGCAGGTGACTAGGCTGCTTTAAAGCGCTGTTATTGTTGGTCCCCTCCAAGCAATTACTACTTTTATTTTGCAGAGAGATTATCTACGATTAATCGAGCTGGACAACTAGACAACTGGAAGATTACCTGAGAAGTCGGTGCCTCTGAAAGGAGGCTTGCGACCTCCGAAACTTCGCAGAATGAATGACCCCAAGCCCCGCTGCAAGCACCCCTTTCGCCCTTTCCATGCGTGCATTTCGGCAAAGTCTTCAAACATCCGGTTCCTACAGCACCCTCCGCTCTGAGTTAGAACATGGCATTGGCGGGTGCCAATCCGGAATAACAGTTACTGCTTTTCAATATACAATATATCCCCAGGCCAACTGGGAATAGGACACATGCAAATACTGACACAATATATAGCTCCC
Organism: Ambystoma mexicanum; assembly: GCF_040938575.1. Classification (NCBI taxonomy): domain Eukaryota; kingdom Metazoa; phylum Chordata; class Amphibia; order Caudata; family Ambystomatidae; genus Ambystoma; species Ambystoma mexicanum. Next base: position 1,514,299,747 of record NC_090922.1, read on the forward strand.
ATTATCCCATTAGATAAGGCAGGCGTGGAAGTCAAGCTGAGCAAACCCACAGAGGATTTTACAGCGACTGGCCTTGCTGAAAGACATCCATATTACTTGATAGACCAGCACATTGCAGGCTGTCCTTTAAGATGTCAAGTGTCCCAAACACGTAGAGAAAGTCACTTTTAGGCATATCGTCTGACAAAGTTATTAAATATTTCAAGTTGCATAAGAAATGCATTTCCAAACGGTCCAGTACCATTTATAGCAGAGGCCTGACACCGTTCGCTCTTCGGATGTGTTGGACACAACTCCCTTTAGCCATAGCCAGTATAGGCAATAATGAGGGATTATGGGAGCTGTAGTGCAAAACATCTGGTGACTCTGACGTTGCAGACCCCTTTGTTATAGACACACAGAGAACACCACCTAAAATACCCCCACCACCCTCAACCTCCTCACAGTGTGTTGCAAGTGCTCTTTGGCCTGCACATATCATATGCCAGGTAAGTGCGTGCACTTGCAACTATATTTTATATTTAGGGATTATTTTATTCACTGAGCCAATCTTCCATGTTCTTTGCATGAGCATTTTTCTCACTGGACTTGTTCCTGCCATTGCAACAAGTGTGTATCTATTGGGACTCTTTCCAGAATAATGACATAATGCATGGGCCGGGGTCCAGGTTGATGGGTCATCCGGAAACCTACAAAAGCTCTTCCTCGTGAAGGGCCCTGCTCACTTTGGCCAAGATCTTCTCACAGGCTCATCCGGAAAAGACAAAGGGAACATTTGTGATCATTGACCCTTCCATTACTAATATACACTACTCAAACATTATTCTGCAACAGATTACTTGCAGGGAATCAGGGTGTCCTTTTACAAAACCCTGTGCTGTCCCTAAATCATAAGGTATCCTCAAGAAATGGCATTGAGTTCTACTCTGAAGGCCCCCCGATATGTGAGGAGCCTAACACTAACAAGACAAGAAAGAGGTCAGCTCAGAAGAGTTTGATGTCCACATTGTAAGGCAAAGATAGGAAGCCAAGACATTCCTAAACATGGAAAGAGTCTTTTTATATGCCAGATTTCAGGATCTCTCTTCCAGATGGTCCCATAACGTGTAACGTCCTCACCAAGCAAGACAGCAATATTGTGCAGGGCCACACTGCTACAGAGATAACGCGCGGCAGCAACACCGCTACAGCAATATGTCGCGGGAGCCACACCGCTACATCGATAATGCGCAGGAGCCACACCGCTACATCGATACTGCACGGCAGCCACACTGCTACAACGATATTGCACAGGGGCCACTCCGGTACAGTGATACTGCACGGCAGCCACACTGCTACAACGATATTGCACAGGGGCCACTCCGGTACAGTGATACTGCGCAAGGGCCACTCCACTACAGCGATACTGCGTGGCAGCCACACCGCTACAGCGATACTGCGTGGCAGCCACACTGCTACAGCGATACTGTGCGGGGGACACACCGCTACAGCGATATTGCACAGGGGCCACTCCGGTACAGTTTGTTTGTTTGTTTGTTTATTTATTAATTTGTATAGCGCACCTGACCCAAAGGTATATGGGCGCTTAATCTTCGAGTTACAGGCAAGGTAGGGTACAATTATACAGTGATGAAGCAAAGGCATACAAGACAGGATAGCAATTCGTGCATAGACAGTAATATAGCAATTCGTGCATAGACAGTAATATGCTGGCATGGTGCAAAATACAATCAAGCAGGAGGTATGCATTCAATCGTGGTAGGTTAATTGTTGAGTAACCAGGTGATGACCTTAGTTCTGAAAGGTTGGAAGGTGGGTGTAGATTTGATATCCAGTGGAATGGTATTCCAAAGTTGTGAAGCCAGAACTGGGAAGCTGGAACCACCAGCTCTTTTGAGGAAGAATTTGGGCACAGTCAATTGTGGTGTATTAGAGGATCTAGTGGTTCTAGTGTTCTGTCTTAGTGTGAATTTGTTGGTGAGATAGGGCGGGGCAAGGCCGTGGAGTGCTTTATAGGTGAGGCAGATAGTTTTTAGATCTATTTTTTGTTGGATGGATAGCCATTTGCATGCGATTCTGGTAGCCGAAATATGTTCTCTTCTGGGAATATTCAGGGCGGCACGGAGTGCATTATTTTGTATAACTTGCAGTTTATTGATTACCGTTTTGTTGGCACCTACGTAGGGACTATTGCAGTAATCTAGTTTAGATTGTATAAGTGCTCTGGCTAAGGTGAGGCAGTTGCTAATATTGCTGGGCTATAGAACAGGGGTCAGCTCACCTTTGGGGGGAAGGGGGTTGGTGGATGTCTCCTTCTGTGGTCTCAATGCCTTCCTTCCCTCCTTCCCTCCTTCCTTCCTTCCTTCCTTCCTTCCTTCCTTCCTTCCTTCCTTCCTTCCTTCCTTCCTTCCTTCCTTCCTTCCTTCCTTCCTTCCTTCCTTCCTTCCTTCCTTCCTTCCTTCCTTCCTTCCTTCCTTCCCCTCCCTCCCTCCCTCCCTCCCTTCCTTCCTTCCTTCCTCCCTCCCTCCCTTCCTTCCTTCCTTCCTTCCTTCCTTCCTTCCTTCCTTCCTTCCTTCCTTCCTTCCTTCCCCTCCCTCCCTCCCTCCCTCCCTCCCTCCCTCCCTCCCTCCCTTCCTTCCTTCCTTCCTTCCTTCCCCTCCCTCCCTCCCTCCCTCCCTCCCTCCCTCCCTCCCTCCCTCCCTCCCTCCCTCCCTTCCTTCCTTCCTTCCTTCCTTCCTTCCTTCCTTCCTTCCTTCCTTCCTTCCTTCCTTCCTTCCTTCCTTCCTTCCTTCCTTCCTTCCTTCCTTCCTTCCTTCCTTCCTTCCTTCCTTCCTTCCTTCCTTCCTTCCTTCCTTCCTTCCTTCCTTCCTTCCTTCCTTCCTTCCTTCCTCTGCTCACTCTGGACAGCTGCAGGTTCCTGGCCTCTCGCAAGCCAGCGTATCACCAGTTTAGCAGGGTGAAATGAAAGATTTAACACTGCAGGTAAGGGAAGTTAACTTTTTTAATAAGTTCCAGTGACAACATATATACACCAGGTAAGTCCAAGGGTAAGTAGGAAGGTAGACAGGAGGCATCCACCAGTCTCCACTCTCAAAGGCTGCTTCACTCCAACTGACATTCATGAAACTTGTAGGGGCACTCACACCACAACATTCCACAGACATAACATTCCACTGGTCATTCTCTCATGCAAGCATTCATGTAAGACCAAGGCAGGGAACGCAAGACACAACACATCTCCCTCCTCAACAGAAAGCAATATAAGGGTGTGCAAAGAAGTGCAAGGGAAATACACAGGGAAATGCGACCGAAGTATAACACCAATACCACTCTGGCCACCTCCACTCCAAACTCCAAAATCAAATCCAGGCCTTGTGTGCAATGGTTTCATAATCGTCAGGAAATCAGGTCTCTGTGAAGAAAAGGACGTCTGGGTTTTCATCTGAAACAAGGTTAAAGATGTTCAATTACTTTTTAGAGACTGACCTGGCATTGAGGATGCAAGAGATGTGGTGGAGGAGAGGGAGTGGAGGAGGGTGTGGTGGCAGTGGGTTGAGGGAGGACATAGGAGGATGGGGCTGGTCGTGGTGGGTGTGGGAAAGTGTTAGTCAGGGGCGGCCTGGAGGTTGCGGGTGGGGATGGAGAGGGGCATACTGCTAGGACCGGGTTGGGTGCCAGGGGGAGGTTTGGGCACTATAGCGAGAGGGCAAGGATTGGGATCTGGGTTGAAGAACAGTTCGATTCTAAGTGGAGCCAGAAGTGGCTGAGGTCTGCAACTTTTCTTTTCTTCTGGGCGGCCCATGGGTGTGGGTGAGAGTGGTTTTTTGGGTGACCCATGGGGTGCGAGTGAAAAGGTGGGGGCTGTGGAGTTCAGGGTTTTGACCAGGGCTGCCATTGCTGTGCTGAGAGTAGGGAAGTTGGAGTTTGGGGCGGGTGGCCATGTTGTTCAGGAGAAGTGTAAGGTGAGGGCGCAGGTGATGAGGTAGCAGGTATGGAGTTGGCTGCACAAAGGAACCCTGTTTTCATTGAATGTTTGCTTGGAAAAACGTTGTTTTGTGAGGTTAATATTACAGAGCTGAAAAGCCATGCACCATGCACTGTATTTAGTGAATTCATCATATTTGATTTAAATAAACTTCATGTGGTTGTGGAGCTGTATCGATGTGTGAGCAAGGGGTTAGCAAGGGATTAGGAAGGGGTTAGCTTGGGAGACACCATCTTGTAGTAGATCAGGCCAGCTCTCAGTGGGCGCTTTGGGCGCCTTTCCTTTGCTCTCAGTGCAGATAAACTTTGCTTAAATAACGGGACCCTTACCCATGTGGAGGGTTACCAAAAATAATTGCCAGGCTGGAAGAGGCAGGTCTTCGGCTGAGCTGTTGACGTCTTGTCTAGTTTGGCTTCTGAAACTCTACCCAGTTACTGCATTTGTGGGTCCAAATGTCCACACAAAGTTCAGAAAAGTTTGCGTGGTGGAGCATTGTCCTCTACCATTACTTCTAGTCTCACACCTTGTCTTCTTGGTTATATTGGAATGGTGCTCTGGCCACTCCCTGTTGCGAGGTTTGGTTACTGTTAGGTTATGTTATCAATTTCCTGTAAAGCGCAGCACGCCCGAAGGCCTCAGTGTGTTAGCTATAGCTGTCCAATTTATAAGGTGTGGAGTGTAAATGTTCCGAATGGGCGAGATCAGTAATGGAGCCCCAAACATAACAATGATATTCAGAGGGGGTTCTCCCCTTGCTAAATATTTTTAATCAGTGTGTTGAAAGGGTGCATCTTACATTACGGGTGCACATTATGGGCGCACATGAAACTCCAATGGATTCCAGATTTCCAACACTACACAGGGGCATTTCTCAGCATGATGGCTGTGCCTAAATAAAATCATGAAACTCTATCACAATAATATATGCCAGGATTGCCACTGTAAAAAGAACAGCTGTGGTACATTGCTCTCCATACGTGATATGATAAGTCATGTATAATGCACCTGTACACAGCATATGATAGCATTAACCTATAAATTACATTTCCACACTGACAGTACCCCCAACAAATCATGTTATATTGGCCTTGTAAACGATGAGTTCATGGTGAACGTGCCGTAACAATATATGTCGGCAAAGATACTGTAAAACCACATTTTATGATGCCTTTGTCCATTATGTATAGCAGCAATGCCAGTTGAGCACATTTGTATAATTCTGTGCCCTAATCATATGACAGGTTTGCCACTGCAGCACCTTTTCTTGATGCCTGTGTATTTCACGTAAAACACACTTTCATGCTTAAAGTGCCAAACACAATATGCCTACATTGCCTTGCAAAAGAGATTAAACCCTGTTTTATGCTGAATTTGCCACACAAATGTGTCAATGGGAGCATACCGCACCAGAGTCTTGGGTATGCACACAGTCTGCATTCCCTGAGCTCTAAAAACTGGTTTACCCAACACGTCTATGAGCCAGGCGGGTGAGGAGGCCACACGGGGGCATCCCCTCAGCCAGCATGCCGCATGAGCCATGCCCGGCTGGAGGAGCCATACACCACAGCTTTGAATACCTTGGATGCTTTGGAGGAAGAGGTTATCCCTTTCACACTTCCCTTCTGTGCCACCTGTCACACGAGGCATGACTTCCTTCTAATGACCTGCTTTCCTTGCTGCCTCGGTCGCCATGTTTGGGTTTTGCTGTCTGTCCCCAGTCGGGTGACTATCCATCTGTGTGGTCAGTTACCCTTTCTTCACTTTGTCTATCTATTCTGCATTGCAAATGCACAATACGTGTGTATAAACACAGCCCTTTTCTCGGTAATTTGGCCGATTGTCAACGTTTACCCACAGGATCGAATGCAAAAGTGGAACAGCCCATTTACGTATTACCCCGGACAAATCCAAGTACACCAATGGCAAGGATCTGCACCATTCAAACAGTGAGCAGTTTTGGCTTACATTGGCTGCAAATAGTGTATTTCAAAGCATATTTTCTGAGTAACATTGGTTAAATTGTGCAGTCCCTCATCAACCCTTTTTACAGGTGATTGGGTCAGAGTCTACTCTCTACCTTGATAGGAGGAGAGAAACAGAGTGTCACCTTTATGGTGGGATTTTATGAGGCTGAGAATCCACCCCTAGCTTCTGGAACACAAAATCTACTTTTGGCACAATACATATTTACAAACGTGCAACCTCTGTAACAATCACATATACAGATGACATATTTTCCATAGCAGCTACTCCTCAAAACCCCGTTGCTGTAGGATCTTGTCTCTGTTAAGATGTGCGTCACGTGGACGCTGCGTACCTGTGTTTCCAGGAGATTATCGCACTGGAGACGCCATACTGGTTGATACGTGGGCAGGGTGATGAAAAGATGACGCAAGAAATCAATCCCCACTCAGCTCTAATGGTGCAGGTATGAACGGGGACCAACTCCTGACACCACGGGGAACAATTCTCTGTGGATTAACGTGACGTCAGAACAGTGCAAGCACTGACAGGGAAGGTTGACGGTTGTTGGTACTCCAGGAAGAGTAGTGAAGGCAATTCCAAGGTAGTAGACTGGAAGGTGGAGGAAATCACATACTCTGTGGTCCAGGTAGGAAATTGGCAGGTAGACAGGACTTCACCAAGTCGATGCAGAAGGCGTACAGTGGTAATAGCAGGAGAAAGTCCAAGGGTGCTGGTACCCAGGCAAGGCAGGCAAAGAACCACAAGCAGAGAGACCACAGGAGACAAACCAGGACAATGGAGGTAAGGCACTCAAGGAGGAAGCAGGAAACCCCAGGGGGAACCAGGGAAAACCAAAGCGGAGCAACCAGGAAAACAACAGGGAACCCGGAACCAGGGCAACTCCAAGCAAAACCCAGAAGAGCGAAGGGGGAGGCAAGAAACTGGGAAGGGGGCAGGCAAGGAAAGTCCAGGGACAAAAAACAGGAGGCAGATCCAAAGATCCAAGTGCTGCGGAGAGTCAGGAACCAAACGCATTAAGATGCAGTTGTTTCCAGACTTGAACGCTATTCAGGGCACTCGGCATGAAACCAAGGTCTGAGCTGCAACCTGGTCCACGCATGCGCAGTGGCCGAACGGGGACAAAAACGATGCTTGAAGCACAAGCTCGTCTTGTTGCTCATGGCAACCTGCGAGGCCCGCGAGGCCCGCGCATGCGTACGCTTCCGCATACGAGTTGGAGGCAAGTCTGCCCGTCGGAAGATGCCCTCCCTTGTAAACCGAACCCGCGGGTACAGTCACCAGTGTCATGTGGGGGTAGCCCAGGTAGCCCAGGTAGGTGCCCTAACACCATGAGCCCCCTTGGGAAGACAAGGAGCACCCAGCTTCCAAGGATGATGGGAATAAAACTCCTGCACCAAACAGGGGCATGGACATTTCCCAGGTGCGATCACAGGCTGGATAACCCTTCCAATCCACCAAAAACTGCAATTTCCCCCGATAATAACAGGAATCGCATATTTCCTGGCCTCAAATTCAGGTGTACCCTCGATATCAATGGCAGCGGGACGGGGACAGGATCAACCATAGGGAACAGAACGGTAAGCCTTCAACAAGGAAACATGAAAAACGGGATGAACCCAGCAGGATACAGGCAAGGCCAGCTTACAGGCTACCAGGGACACCTGTTTAGTTATTTGGAGCGGACCAAGATATCTGGGAGCTAGTTTCGGGCTGGCAAATATTTGGATGATAGCCATACGAAATCCCCCACCTGAAATGGAGGCCCAAGACTCCGATGTTTGTCAGCCTGAACCCTCATACTCTCACATGCCTTAACCAGGGTACCAGCGGCTCGAAGTTGAAGATCTTGGATATTGGAGACCAGACGATCAGCCGAAGGAACAATGCTGGGTTGGATGGGAGGAAGAGGCAACAGCTTAGGGTGAAGACCAGAGGAACAGAAAAGGGGACTTAGTCCAGTTGTGGAGTGAACGGAATTGTTATATGTCACTTCGCCCAGGTCTAAATGCGACATCCAGTTAGATTGAGTGGCATTGCTGAAACAGCGCAGATAATGCTTGAAGGTCTGATTGATTCTTTCTGTCTGTCCATTAGTTTGTGGATGATGACCAGAACTGAGCACCCGATGGATGCCTAGATGCTTACAAAGCTGACTCCAGAAAGATGAGACAAATTGAGCCCCACAATCCGTTATTACCTTTTCAGGTAACCCATGTAAGCGAAAGATTTTATGCAAAAAAGCTTGTGCCATCTGAACTGCTGTAAGGATCTTCTTGAAGAGAATGAAGTGAGCCAATTTGGTAAAACAGTCGACAATAACCATGATACCATTGTAACCTTCAGAAGGTGGAAGGTCAACGTTGAAGTCTGCAGCAATTGTGTGCCAAGGATATGGTGGTATTTCTGTAGGATGCAGAAGGCCTAAAGGTCTCTTGCGCAGAGTCTTGACCTGAGCACAAATGGGGCAGCATTCAACATAGCGCTTGACTTGGGTAGCCCATCCTGGTCACCAAAATTGTCAGCCAATGAGTACTTGTGTCGACAGGATGCCACGGTGACCCCCTATCTTGGAATCATGAAGGCCCTGCAGTATGGTTTTGCAGAGATCCTCCGTAGGAAGATACAGTCTATTCCGAATAAAGAGCAGGCCATCATTCTCTCTTACTTGGGGATGTCTCACCAATGCAGTCCAACAAGGATTGGTCATAGTTGCTTGGGCTATGCTATGTAGAAAGGCTATCAGAGCCAGGAGGAAATGTTTTCAGACAATCAAAGGCTGATCCCGACCTTCCTGTTTGATATCATCCTTTAAGGAAAGAGATAATGCATCAGCTTTCAGATTTTGTGTGTTGGGAACATAGGTGATGTTGAAATCATAATGCGAAAAGAAGTCGGCCCACCAAGCCTGACGAGAGGTTCGACACTGAAGGGAACATAGAAATTGCAAATTACGATGGTCCGTGCGCACCTCCTCCGGAAACCGGCCCCACAGAAGGTTATGTTGCCATTCCTGAAAGGCGGTCTTCATGGCCAAGAGTTCCTTTTCGATGACCGGATAATTTCGTTCACTTGCTGTAAGTTTCCTGGAATAGTTTGCCACAGGGAACTCCACCCCCAATTCTGGGTCCTTCTGTAGTAGTACGGCACCCACCGCAAAATCAGAGGCATCCAGAAGAGTAAAGGGGAAGGCAAGAAACTGGGAACGGGGCAGGCAAGGAAGGTCCAGGGACAAAAAACAGGAGGCAGATCCAAAGATCCAAGCACTGCAGAGAGTCAGAAACCAACCCCGTTAAGACGCAGTTGTTTCCAGACTCGAGCGCTACTTAGGGCACTCGGCATGAAACCGAGGTCTGAACCGCAACCCAGCCTACACATGTGCAGTGGCCGAGCGGGGACATAAATGAGGCTTGAAGCACAAGATCATCTCTTTGCTCATACGAGTCAGAGGCAAGTCTGCCCGTCGAAAAATGCCCTCCCTTGTAAGCCAAACCCGCGGGTACAGTCGCCAGGCCCTGAAGTGTCGTGTGGGGGTAGCCCAGGTAGGTGCCCTAACAGTCTCTGCTTTTCACAGAATTTTGCCCTTTTCATCCAGAACACAATGTCCAATTTATAAGCAAATGTTTGCAAGTGTGCACGTTTAATATGGGCATAAGTGTATAAAGTTTCATACTTCTAGCAGAAATACATTTTGCGTAAAATCACATTTCTTGCCATTTCTTTCCAGAACATGCCACACGATTTTGCCGCCTCTTGAAACGTGCAGCCAAAATTTAGATTCACAAATCTGTTACTTTTATATTTTTCACAATTTAAAACAGTAAGTTATGTCTTTTTAAAATGTGTTCATTGTTAATGTTCAGCCACAGATGGTTGTTTGGGTCCGCCTCTTTTTGTCTCCTTGCAGTCCAGTAGCAGTCTCCTTCCTGTTTGCTCCTGACAGAAGCCATTTACGACTGTCTTCACACCTCACATTTCCTTAGTTGCAGCTGGTCATTGTTCCTCATGCCTCTGTAGACCAGGTTCTTTTCCAACCCCATAATTAGAGCTTTTCTGTGATTTCCTGCTGGGGGGAAAGATCTTCCTTCTGTGAGAAACCAGTTTGGGAGCTTCAGCCAGGTTTATTTTAATTGTTACTTCTGTTGATTTTTCCTTAGCTTAAAACAAACTTGGTGTATCAAATCACAGCTAAATTCTCATTCAAGATTCTAAACCATGGGATCAAAACAATTATAAGATGGGTTACTCTAATTAGCAGGCCTCTTAGATTGCAACCATTTGATTTCAGTTTATACATGTTTAAAGTTTAATCAGGCTCGCTCCTGACAGCTGTCATTCAGGCGGCCCAGGGTACTGCACCCACAGATTTTTGACAGATCCACAGACAGGCCACTTTTGCTGTGGAAATCTCTTTATGCTTTCAGCTTTTCAGGATCTTGTAAGTTCACAATGATTTCTTAAACTAAGCGAATTGTAGCACCCTGGAAGAATTTTGGATATTTGAGGGTGTTCTGTACTGGCATTCTGACGTTTCAGCAACAAAGAAAAAGGGATTTAAAGCAAGATTTTGGAGTTTCATTTAGCAAAGCACTGCTTTTTCCTTCTGTACTCCATTTTCAATTGTTGAAGAGCCCCGTGACATATTTCGGGAGTGAGAGCTCTGTTCCACCACTGACAACATGCGTGGCAGATTGGGCAGCCATCTTTTTGTGCTGTGCAAAGCACGATTTTCAGAGGTTTTGGTGCGCACAAGTGTTTTGCAGCCATTTTGCTGTTTTCTGGCACCATCATAACACAGTGATGAAGCATAGCAGAGCAAGAGTGGGTCAATACATCCCACATGATACTTAGCATACGGGCAATGATAAAATGTAGAGATTGCAAAGTAACTGGATCAAAAAAGGCATGACCTTTTAACAGAACTGTGCAGATTGTCACATGTGGGAGCAGGGCCAGTCCTTGGATTTGCAGTGGCCTGGTCGGCAAAAGATTGTGTGGGCTCCCCTAATTTCCACTAAATAGTGACTTCAGTGATTTCGCAGAATGAGTTTTTAGTAAGCAACAGTGTGATAGGAAGTTAAATCAAAAACATGCATAAGGTAATAAACAAATTCACTGTGACGTCCAGTTTATGAACTGTGACTATTCATATCTACCAATGTGGTGATATCAGGAGTGAGGTTTTTTGGGTGAATAACTTATCAAGACTTCTCATTTGAGCAACTAAAGCATTGTGTGATAAAAAGGTATACCCAGATTATTTTGACTGTCAAAATAAATAAACTCCAAGCAGATAATAACTATGTTACTCAAGTGCTGCATGCTATATCATGAGAAGGGAGTCTCATTAATGTAACCCCTGCGTCTTGATAGGAGGGGGTGAGCAGGCAAGATGCAGGAGAGCATGGGATCCTATACGAATATTTCAGAGGCAACTCGGGAGACTGTTGTGAGATTTTACCTGTTTATACCTTCCTGTAAATCATATGGCTTTTTTCCTATTTCAGCTGTAACATGTGCTGTAAATTGTGTTGTTCTGACCTGTGGATGAGTATGGCTCCCTCACTATAATCGATGTGGGATCTTTTGCCCCATTACAAAAATCAAAAGCCACCACACATGATTATACACGTAAGTGAACCACACATAGTTCAATTGACATTTACCCATAGAAGAAAGTTCAAAAGACAAAAGAACAAAAGTAATCAAAAATAACCAGCGAGAAGACATTTTCCATTTTGAGATGTTTTGAGGTAGTCTTGTGGGTAAACGACTGCACTGGGAACATGACAACCTGAGTGAAATCCTGGTAGCCAAATGCTTCAGCAAGCTTGTCGACCTCATAAAAAAACAAAGGGGTTGTATATGCCCTCTAAAAAATAAAAAAAAAGCTGTCCACCCACATGTTTCCTTTACTTGTGTCCTGAAAAGCAGCACATCGCCACAATCAGGGAAAAATAACAACACCAGCCTCCAGGATTGCAAGCTCTCTGGCCACATCCTTGGCAAAAATTCATGACTCACTTGCCCTCTCATAATTTCCCTTTCTCACCCCATGTCCGGCTTCAGCAACACTGTGCTTTATAAATATGAATTGAAACATTCACAGACCATAATAAAGCACTCACTCACATATATAAATACTTATAGAAATAAGTTAGGCAAAAGGTGTACAGTTGTGGCATTATTTCCCTCATCGTTACTGGGAGACTACAAATACAAGAATGCAATTCAGCAAAAGGCAACACTATGGCCTTTGGGTTTTGAAAATGTACTTTCAAGACCTTTAACAACATATAATGTGTGAAAAGGGAACAGTGTTTGACAAATGCAGGCTTCATATATGATGTGATGAAAATATGACATTCTACCAACAATAAATGCTTAAACATGAAAATCTGAAAATTATGTAGGTATCTTAAATCTACCCTGTGTGATATAATGTAATTGACCTAGAGGAGAGGGTAGACTTAGGCAGCTAATGTGTGCTTTCTGTGTACTTTCAAAATGAAAATGCCTATTTCCATGTCTTAAGACAGAAACGTTAAATGTCTTGTCCAAAACAATGGCCTCTTAAATGGGCCATCACTTACAAATCACCCTCACTTTAAATGCTCTGCTCGAAGAAACAAACGATTAAGCAGTATTCAAAATCTAACACAGGTTTCACTAATGGGTTAGTTAGTGGATTTGTCCACACTGCTCAGTACACATCTACACAAAAACAGACCAACCACTTGAACACGTTGCCTCAGCGTTTGTATTTGCTTTTGTATAAATTGAGTAACCCTTTGAATTTATGTCACGATGTTTAAACTCCAATTAAAAGTCATTAACTGTGCGAAGACTGCTTTCAACAAACGCTGGCAGGCACTTTGAAAGCATAGTCTGATGGTAAGGGTTGCTTAAAGGGAGCTCAAAGAGTTCTAAAGAGAAGGACTTTCAGGCGGGAAGGCGCAGGCATGGGTGGGAAAGGCCATCGGGATTAGCACGGCCATGGGCAGGCAATGGGTGGGCACATAACCAAACATCACCTACAGGATGTGTGCCCCTCCTCATATGCCCCATTCCTCCCTAGCTGTTCTCCAATGCAATACTTTTGATGTGTAGGTGTCACATGCGACATCTAACAGCCCAAACTAAAAATCATAACTAGCTGTTACCTAGACACCTCTTTCTCTCTCTATCTCTCTCTCTCATTAATGCAAACACATCATGCTATCAATTTCATTTTATTTAGGGTTATTATTAATGCTATTTTAAAAATACTAACATTGACTTGCGACAGAATGTCTGATATGATTATAGGAATGATGGTAATATTTCTAAATAACTGTAACTAATATGTGCAAATGTAGTGATAAAAATCAACAGCTTTGATATTACAAAAAGAACAATTCTGCACATATTGACTTTGCTCTTAAAATCTCTTCAATAGGGTGCAGCCAAAGCAAGGGGGCACTGCCTTATATTAATTATTGTGTTTTTATTTGAGCATCATGATGTTTGTTTGTTTGTTTTCATATTTGTAATGCGCGCCAGACCCGAGGGTATCAGGGCACAATAAGCATCAAGAGGGTTGTTCAGCTTCGGTTACATTGCTGTGCAAGAACATACATTTATACAATGAAATTGTAGAAAGGCAATATATGCAATATGTACAGAATACAGGCATAAGATCGGCAGATTATACACTACAGCAAAAGGCACGTTGGCAGGATATACAGAGGGTGCAAGCAGGAAAAACTCAATATATATATACATTCTATATGGAGTGAGGGTCAGACAGTGCTTTAAGTGGGCCGGGGCCTGCCGGGGCCGGGCCCCGGCAGTCTCCAGAAAGTGGGGCTGAGCCGGGGCCCAGCCGGGGCCCCCCGTCCCACATAACATTGGCGGGATGCATTATCCCGCCTCGGCCGCAGCCGCGACGGGAGATGCGCCCGTCATTATGTCAGCCAAGCTGACAGAAGTGCCAGCCAGCCAGAGCGACGCTGAGGCTGGCAGCACTTCTGTCAGTTAGTGTAACTCCCTCTGATGACCCCTCATCAGGGTCATCAGAGGAAGTTACTGTCCCTTTGTTTTCCCTCCCCAGGTCACTGACCCCCGCGGGCTCCGTGATCTAATATGCAGATTAAATCACGGAGCCCGCGGGTTCACAGAGAGTGAAAGACGCCTCGGGCTCAGTGATCTATGTGCTCATAGCAGATAGATCACAGAGCCCGAGGTGCCTTTCTCCGTCGGCAAAGCTTTATAAAAGATGCCTTGAACTGTGTACGCTTCAAGCCATCTTTTATAAAGGTAGAAATATTTCTATGTTTATAAAAGACGGCTTGAAACGTGCACAATTCAAGGCATCTTTTATAAAGCTTTGTCGACGGACAAAGCCACCTTGCGGTTTGTTTTGTCCGTCATGCCTTGAATTCTTTACGTGTCAAGCCATCTTTTAGAAACATAGAAACATGTTACAAATATCTATGTTTATAAAAGGTGGCTTGAAAAGTACACAAACCATAGTAAGGTAAGCACACAAGTGTGCGTAACTTACTATGGTTTGTGCATTTTTCAAGCCACCTTTTATAAACATAGAAATATGTAACATTGCTATGTTTATAAAATATGGCTTGAAAAGTACACACACCATAGTAGTACGCATACAAACATATAAATGCTCACATACATTTATATATTTGTTTGCGCACCTTACTATGATTTGTGCACTTTTAGGCCACGCCCACAATGAAAACCACGCCCCCAAACGAGGGCCCCCCCTCAATTTCTTACCCCACTTAAAGCACTGGGGTCAGATGTCATTTTCCTTGATCCACTGGATGAGTTTGGACCTAAAATGTAGGTAGGGTAGATCTTCACTCAAGGACGTGGGGAGGGAGTTCCAGTATTGGGTAGCTTTGACTGCGAAGCTGCTTCCACCAGTCCTAGTGCGTTTAAATCTGGGCACCGTTAGGAGGTTGGCATTTGTAAATCTCATGGGGGTGTTGGAGGGTTGTCTCGTAAATCTGGCTATGAGGTATTGTGGGGCATCAAAGTGAAGACATTTGTGTGTCTGGGAGGCTGTTTAAGGAGGATTTTGTCTTTCGTGGAAAACCAGTTGGATCTTCTGAGGTCGGAGATGTGAGCTTTCTTGGGGATACTTAGGGCTGCTCTCAGGGCGTTGTTTGTAAAACCTGGATCTTATTGGTGATGTATGTGTTGCTCCCTACATATAAAGCATTGCAATAATCCAGTTTGGATAAGACAAGGGCTCTTGCAAGGGTGATACAATTAATTGTTGGGGGAGAGGAAAGGCTTGGCAGCTCTGATTAGCTTACATGTGTAAGCAGTAGATGATGCCATGGAGTTAATTTGTTTTTTAAAAGTTGACGTAGAACCTAAGTAGAATCCAAGGGTTTTGACCTCCTTTGCAACTGTAATGATGTTGGTGTCTATTATAAAGCTCACGTAGTTATGTCCTAATTTGTTAAGGGTCGCAGCGGAGCCGAGAATGAGAATTTCCGTTTTGTCATCATTCAGGCATAGACCATGAGAGGCCATTCCTGCCTGGATGATGAGGTACACTCTATTCACAAAGGCCAAATCCTTGTTGTAATCGCCCGTCAACGGGATGAGGATCTGTGTATCATCGGCATAATTAGTGTAGGTGATACCCAGGGCTTCTAGATCATCAAAAAGGGGCTATGTGAAAAGGTTGTACATGGTAGGGGACACACAGGAGCCTTGGGGCACAATGGAGGTAATGGGTATGAGATCAGCTAAGGGTGAGAAGATGAGCATTGTTCTATTGTCAAGGAAGGATTGGATCCATCCTATCGCATCTTGTGGAAAGTGTGCCCCAGAGTCCAAATCGTTGCAAAGGATCTTATGGTCCACTAGGTCGAACATCGCTGAAAGATCAAGCAACAGCAATAGTGCTGCCTTACCATCGTCTCTCAGCGCATCTATTTGTGCTTTAAGGTTGATTAGCGCAGTTTCAGTTTTTTGTTGTGGTCTGAAGCCTGACTGCCGTACTCCTAAGAGGTGGTTACACTCCAGATATTTTTTTCATTTGGAGATAGGCCATCTTATCGAGAATTTTAAGCAGAAACGGGACTATGGTGATAGGGCGATAGTGGGTATGATAGGGTCAATTGTTTGTTTTTTGAGAAGTGGGAGGACCCAAGACTGTTTCAAGTTGTTGGGTATGGTGCCTGTGGAGAAGGAAGGGTTAATGAGTTTGGAGATGAAAGTGGAGAGGTCGCGTGCAGCATTATGATTTGGGCTGGGCAAGGGTCACCATGGCAGTTAGAAGGTTTGAGGGTAAGGATAATTTGTTTCTACTTCTAGTATGGATACTTTATTGAAGTTGAAGCAGGGTATAGGTAGATTGGGAAGAGGCGGAATGGGCTGGGGTGGAGGCGTAGAAGTTTTGTTAGGCTTCGGAGCAAGGAGGAGCGTTTCTTTTTTGTTATTGATCTTAACTTGGAGGATTGTTACCTTATTAGCAAGGGTGCTCTGAATATTAGTGCACCATGTTTTGTCCTTACAGCAGGTGTCTGGGGCTTGGATGGGCGTTTCTATCGCTCTAAGGATTGAGAACAATTCTTTAGAGCTTGAGCTGGCTTGAGTAATGCGTGATTGTTTGGCGAGGATGATTTCTTTTTTGTAGTAGGTGGCTATTTTGCTAAGGTTATGTTTGTTAGTTTCAGAAGGATCTTGTCTCCAAATGTGTTCAATTTTACATTTTTCTAATCCGATTGCCTTCAGATGGGGAGAGAACCAGGTGTTCACATGATATTGGGGTTTACTCTTTCTGATTTTCAGTGGTGCTATGACATCTAGAGAGGATAGCATTATTTTATTGTATTCCTCTACCAGGGTGAATGGCTCTGTGTGGTCGGGAAGTGAGTTGAGAGTGGGAGGAATCAGGGGGTAAGTGTTTCAGCTGTGATGTTGCTTTTGTTTCTGGTGGGATGGCAGGAGCTATGCTGTTGGCTGGTAGGGGAGGTGTGGCCTCCAAGGAGAAGGATATCAGGTGGTGGTCTGACCAGGGCTGCAGTAATATGGAGATGATGGATGTTTGACAATTATGCTCAGCTATCCAATCTAGGGTTCTACCTTTAGTGTGGGTAGCAGCTGTCACTTTTCTGGGTGAACACTAATTCATTGAGGGTGTTGTTGATAAGCATAGCGTTATGATCTGAAGGGTCATTAAATCCTTCGATGTCTATGCAATCAGTTTATAAACTGAAACCTGTGTCCTTGCATGATCAGTACACCCAAAGTTCTGATGACGCAATCTGCTCGGTATAAGCTAGGGTTGTCCAACTTCGGGCCTTGAGGACCAGAATACTGATGGGTTTTCAGGATACCCCTCATTAATTTTCCTGAGGAAAAATGTGCACACATTTAGGATCATTGCATGCAAATTTATCTCATGAATATTAATTAGGGGTATCCTGAAAACCTGGCATAGAGCCAGACCTCGAGCCCTGGGGTTGGCCAACCCTGAAAGTGAACCTGAAAGTAGAGGAGCGGGCACGTGCTCGAATATTCCCCCAACAACATGCTGGAGCCCCTCCCCCATGGATCGTCTGCTTTCACGTCCTGTCTCTAGGGGAGGATGGATAGGTTTGGGGCAATATGTTTGTCTTGGAAGCAAGATCCCGTGCTTAGAAGCCACTCGTTGGTATTAATGCACATTATAAAAGAACAATTATAATAATGATGATATAATAGTAGCCCCACTTCATGAGGATGCCCTCCCCTTGGCTTCCAGAGCCAGGCATCCAGTGGAACACTTCTAAATCTCACTGCAACTCCAGTTATTGGCGATTGCAGGAGCCCTCTGTTTCCACACCTCCCTTCATCCGCTTTGAAACACATTGTGTATAGGTTCTATACAAATAAACTATCAATCAATTAATCAGCTGACCCCTTAAACCACTACAGCTGCTAAGGCCCTTCGGATTACACACATGTACATTGTACGTACGTCAATACTGGCCCCATGCCCTGAATGTCATCTTTTGTAGATGATTTCTGTTCCTGTACCTCTCTATGGTGCTTCATTTCTGTGTCTGCTTCATCCCTCCTACCAATTCACTTTGTAAAGGGCTCCTTACTATGGAGCGTCTCCAACTTCTATAACTGTCATTTATGATCAGAATTGCACCCAGGCTTTTAATGAAATACAAATAGAAATGATGTGCCCAATATCACACATTTCAAGAAATGGGGAAGCTGAGGTTGGTCTCTATGGTCCAAATACCACCATTTATTTCCCATAATTCCCAGAGACAGAGTAAGGCCCTGATGCTTGGAAAAGTGTGAAGAAATTCTGCAAAGCCGCTTTTCTTATTCATGGAATTGTTCCCACAAACTAGGCCGATACACAAGCCGCAGCCGGCATTCCCCCGACACCCCCCCAAATAAGCCAAAACAGCCACATTCACCTACCTTTGTGGCCTTCCCGGTGCGAACACACGCACTCTGTGAAAACTGTGTGGGGTCCACCACAACCAAGCCAGCACCTCAGCAACACTGCACAGGGCCCACCGTAACTGCAACCGACACCCCCAGAACATTCGTACCATTTCCTATAACTCATGTAATATTTAGGTCAAACAGCATGCGAACCGCCGTAAACTGTCCCTGCTCTCCGCTATGCTGCATATGTGCACCCCTAAACCCGAACAGAACACTGTCTGCATGCACACACACCCAAATCCGAGAGGCAAATTCACCTCTGTGCTGCATATGCTATGCGCAAGTGTCTGTACACCTGCTTTCAGGTGGTTGGAAGATCGAGGCCTTTGCATGGGCATTTTGCAGACGAGATGTCGTGTGGGCATATCCTTGAGTATGCTTTGTCATTCACATGTTTGGGCGTGCTATGGACTACTTGCGGCCCGTCCCCTGTAACGTCCAATTTTTCCCTTGTTTGTCCTCATTTTGCGTGTTCCGCTCCCTACTCCGGTCCCTGTGCAGGCCACGCCCACCCCCTGCGTGAAGTCTCCTGCAAGGCACGTGGCCAATGGCAGAGCCGTGCCGAGCCTGCGTAAACTCTGCACAAAGTATATTATAGCAAGTTAAGAGAAGCATTATTGTGGCACAGGTTACTCGAATCAGGAGAACTGAGCTCACAGAGTGTGCTGTAAGGAGAGAGTCACAGAGGCCTAAACGTGCCTAGACGCACCAGGCTTCGTGCCCAGGTGCTGTGCAATCCAGCTCCTTTCAATATCTGAGATCTTGTGGGTAGAACTGGGGCAGCCCTCCAATCACCATGGTGTTCAGAAATTATGCATGTTCACCCTAATTCCAGTGGTTGAGATGCAAACACGTGCACGGTTTTGAAAAGGTTTCTTATTTTTTTTCTTTCTATTAGGATATAAAGCAGAGCAAAGACTGGAGGCACTGTACATAAGCACGCATGGCTGGCTGAGCATTCCCAACACAAGGTGCCTTACATTACCAGAAAGAATCAGCAGCAGGCGCATTAACCAGATGTAGGGAGGAGGCAGCAAGTGGGGAAAGCACTGTCAGCTCATGATAACAACCTGCAAATAACAGGATTGAGGGTATGGATCACTTGCAAATAGACCGCGATGTACAGGCGCATTATAGAAAGAAACGCGCAAGAGAGGAGGGAGTATCAAGTCCACAGAGACCATAAAGAAAGCTAACCCTCAACCCGAGAAGATGGAGTAATGAGGCTCAAGTCTAGGTATCCAATAATCTCTGCTGATGGTGATGGATAAAATCTATCAGCAAGAAGAAGCAAAAAGAAGAGGTGAGGATGTAGGGGATACAGGTGTACCGGCTGACCACTCAGGTGCACCTTCAAACGAGAGCAGTTGCTCTTCCAGGGTTGCTTTGAAGGCCATAACTTTACTTTACTTTACTTTATTATATTTATAACGCGCAAACCAATAGACCCGAAGGCATGAGGGCGCACACAAAACAAACAACATAAAAACATATATGGTCATGTGATCAACAATTGAGAATCTGGAATAGTTACATGGCATTGTCATGACTTCAAGGAGTATAGTCCCAGAGGTGGGGTGCAAGTAGGGTGAAGGGACAACAGTGAGAGGAAGTACAGGGAGGAGGAGCTACAGTTGGATGAGAAGATCTTGAGTTTGCAGCATGCAAGTAGTGCTAGAGGTCAGGCAGCAACCACAGGATGGATTTAAAGATTAGAAGGAGGAATTTTTAGAGGGAGCAACTGCACCTGGACAGCCATCATTCAAAGGGGTGGTGCACAGAGCTGGGTGATGATCACACGAGGAGGCACAAGGTGCAACGACAAAAAAGTGAAGCAGCGTTCAAAGTAGGGTAAAGCAGTTAAGCCGTAAGGAGGAGCAATCGATGATGTGGGAAGAGAGTAACATGATGAAAATGGGAACAAAGAGATGAAGCAGAAAGTGTTTGCCATTGGATGAATCACAGACAGGGAAAAGATCTATCAAGGACGGCCTGCTTCATGTGTCCTTCTACACGTGGCCTTCCAAGCCCAGTGATGGAGCAAGGTCATGTTGGGGGTGCACAGTCATGAGTGCTTCCCTTTGGAATCAGGGAGGTGTTCCTCAATGCGCTGGTAATGGCCCTCACGCACTCCCGCGAAGCCACTTGAGCGTGCAGTGATCCACGTGACCCACGAGCAGAATACGTAAACGTGTTGCATGCAGGCCATAGCAGCTTGATGTGCCGGCTTGACCTGTTATTGGGAGCACCTCCTAAGTCACTGAATGTGGACTAGGATTCCACACGTGGACTTTGGTTTTCTGGAACCAGGTGATTGGGACATTCTCATTGGTCCAAATTAAAACAAAAATATGAAATATTAAAAAATTAAATGTTTGTTGAGTATATAAGGTATCATTGATGAATTTGAAGTTTTTAATTTTCATGTTTGCACTTCAAAAGATTGATCCATAGTAGTTCATGATATGTCACCCCTGACATCTTGTCACCGAAATTATAAACACATCCCCTCGTCGGGACTTTTTATCAAAATTAATGTTTTGTTTGTTTGTTTATTTATTTATAGGGCACCAGGAAACCCTTGGGTAGCTGGGCGCACAGAATAGTAAGAATACTTAGAACTTAGTTACAGGTTACAGATAACAGGTATACATTAAATACATTCTGTACAAGAAGGGATGGCGGTTAGCATATTATAGGCAGTAAATACATTATGTACATTTTACATGTGAGGGTTGAACATCATGGTCTCAAGATTTCAAAGGTCATTACGTCGGAGCCAGGTGCGGGTGTGATGCCTGAAGCGGTTGTAGGGCTGGTCCCTTCTTAGTTCGACTGGTAGGGCATTCCAGTATTGAGCTGCTTGCACAGGGAAGCTATTGCCTCCTGTTTTTTTTAGACGGAATCTCAGGTTTGGAGGCAAAAGGAGTTGGCTGTTCTGGTTGGTCGTGCAGAGGTTTTCCTTATTATTCTGCCTCTGAGGTATGGGGGCAGCGTTGTTCAGGCATTTGAATGTGAGTGTGACAATTTTGAGGGTGATCCTATCGCTAATTTTTAGCCAGTTGTAATTTCTTTGCACATTCGAAATGTGTTCTCTGATTGGGAGGTTCATGGCCGTTCTGAGCGCATTGTTTTGCAGGGTTTGAAGTTTATTGATGATGTATTTGTTGGCACCTGCATAAAGTGCATTGCAATAATCCAGTTTTGAAAGGATCAGTGCATTGGCTAGGATAATGCAGCTAGCTGGTGAGCGGAAGGGTCTGCATGCTTTGATAAGTTTACCAGTATAGGCAGTGGATGAGGCCAGGGAGTTCACTTGTTTCCTTAGGGACAGAGTAGAGTCCAGTTAGAACCCAAGGGTCTTCACCTCTTTGGCGACGGGGATTATATTGCTGTAGTTGGAATCAAGTTTTTTTAGGTTGTTAGGTGAGCCTAGAATAGAATAAGGATCTCTGTTTTTTCATCGTTCAGGCAGAGGCCATGGGTTGCCATTCATGCCTGAATGAGGGTGTACATTTTGTTTACTAAAGCTGTATCCGTAGTGAAATTGCCCGAAAGGGGGATGAGGATCTGGGTGTCGTCTGCATAATTTGTGTAGGTGACACCCAGTCTGTCCAATTTGTCGAATAGAGGTTTAGTAAAGATATTGTACATCGTCGGCGAGACACAGGAGCCCTGTCTGAGGTGGAAAAGACTTGCATACTTCTATTATCGAGAAAGGATTGGACCCAGGCTATAGCTTCACTTGAGAAGTAGGCAGCTGACGCTAGGTGTTTGCAGAGTACTGCATGGTCTACTAGGTCGAAAGCCGCCGACAGATCAAGGCGGAGTAGCATAGCTGTGTTTCCTTTGTCGTTCAGCGTGTCGATTTGGGCTTTAAGATCTATAAGTGCGGTCTCGGTGCCGTGCTGAGGTCTGAAGCCCAATTGACGAGTGCCAAGAAGTTGGTTAGTCTCCAAGTATTTTTGGATTTGGAGATAGGCCACTCTGTCAATTATCTTGAGGAAGAAATGGACAGTAGTGATGGGCCTATAGTTGGTGGGGATGGAGGGGTCTAAGGTTTGTTTTTTTAGCAGGGGGAGAACCCAGGACTCTTTTAAGCTGCTTGGGACTGTGCTAGATGAGAAAGAGGCGTTGATGAGTTTGGTGACGAAGGGGGCTAGGTCTCTGATGGCATTCTTAACTAACTGAGCCGGGCACTCGCCTTTGCAATTGGAAGGTTTTAGTGAGGCAATGATTTTTTCAGTTTCATAGGTGGAAACTTTAGCAAATTTGAAAGGTGTTAGGCTAGGTTTGGGCATGGGCGTGGGCATACTGGGAGTTTCGCTGATATGGAGCAAGGCTTTTTTAATTGTAATTTTAGATTGTAATGTTTTCACTTTGTTTGCGAGGGCATTTTGGATATTGGTACACCATTGCTTGTTTTTGGGTACATTATCGGGTGGTGGTATGGGAGATTCAAGTTCTCGCAGGATTGCAAATAATTCCTTTGTATTGGAGCATGCGTTGGAGATTCTGTCATTATAGGCGTCTTTTTTAGCTTGGGTGTTAGCTTTCTTGTAGTTAGTAGCGCATAGTTTGAGTTGAAGTTTGTTTTCAGCTGTAGGGGTGTGTCGTCATACAATTTCAAGCCTCCTTTTTTCCAGTCTCTGTTCTTTTAGGTGGGGGGGAACCAGGTATTGAGGTGGGATTGTTGTTTACTTTTACAGTTCTTCCATGGGGCAACGGTGTCCATGGCTATGGCCATAGTGTCGTTGTATATTTTGACTATGGTGTCTGGGTCAGAGTCAGTAGTAGGGAGGAGCAAGGGTAAGATATTCTCAGGTGAGATTTTTTTTGGATCTAGTGGGAACCGATGGTGCCATTATTTTTTCAGTTCTGAGCAACTTGTTGAATGTTATGTAGAAGTTAATGAGGAAGTGGTACGTGTTGAAATTGGTCCATAGTTACTGATATTAGTTGTAGTAACAGCAGTGGGGTGTATGTTGATAGAATCGTTCTAAAATGCATTCTGCTAATGAGAACTAAGAAACACAATGTAGTGGCAGGCTAAAAGCCGTTTAAAAACACAATATAGTGGCAGGCTAGGTGTGACTATCAAATTACAATGTAGTGACAGGCTAAAAGCAATTTAAAAACACAATATAGTGGCAGGCTAGATGCAGGTTTCAATGGCAGTGGACTTTCAAAAGGCTAAAATGCATGTGCGTGTGCAACAGTTTGGTAATACAATGAGTATAGCTAGCAGGGACGATACAGCAGATGCCTGGGAATAGATGGCATGGTGGCAAACTTGGGCAGTGTGGTAAAGGTTAGCCAAAGTTTGTACAAACGTTATATGACAGCAAGGGGTTTAAGCTAGTGCAATTATAACAACAGTCAGCTTGAGGAGTAATCTAGCAATAATCAGCATGAAGTACAGTCTAGTGTCAGTCACCAAAGGTTACGGTGCGATAGTAAGGCAGGTAGTCAAATAGCCAGATGTGGTACAGTTGGTAGAGCGTATAATATCAGGACATAGAAGAGTGGTATGGGCTAGAGTTGCAAGTTACAGTTAGGTGCCGTTTTAGCAATAGGTTTTACTTAGATTTAGGAATCACAGTATGAGCTAGAGAGTGCACTGTACAAGGCAGAAAGCAGTTAGCAAGGTGTGATGACAAGCGATCAGAAGGTCTCAAGTAGATAATCGAGAAGCAGTGCAGGCGACCAAAGAGTAGATAAGGCTGGGTGGCTGTTGAGCAAACACAGAGTACATGCAAAAAAAAAACAGTTTAGGGTCGAGCAGAGAGGTAGGTGTCACTGGTAGCTGTGACCATAATGATTAGGAATACAGGTGCAAGTTTAAGGTTAGCGTTGTTGGCAAAAAGTTAGCAGACTGTGGACAAACACAGGAGGGTGCGACTTACGTGCTGCTCACGTGCTAGACCTGTTCATAGTGTTGTACTGCCATACAGATGTACAGTACGTGCGGGCTGTTTGTGGGTGGAGGTAGTCCGGAGAAGACAGCAGTCGAAGATTAGTAGATGGCCCGTAGGGATGGAAGGCGGGCAGCATAACTGGCCGATGGGCGTACGGCAGACAGGCATAGACAGGCCCTTTGGCTCGCCCTTCGGCTGTCGCCTCACGGTGAAGTCGAGGGGCGGGTGTAGAAGGGATCGGCCAATCCGAGGCCGTGGATGCTGCTAGCCGATATGCTGCAGCTCAGGAGTGGTCGGAGGGAGCGGCCATTGACCACATTGGTCGCAATGGCGGCTGATGTAAATACTAATCAAAAAGCAGGTTTCCCGTTCAGTTTCTGTATGAAGCCGATTTCATACGGCTTCTGAGGGAAATATGGGAATTGTAGTGGCGAGATCCACCAAAATATTAGGAAGCGCCACCTTCCTTGTTAGGGGTATGGGGGCAGCAGATGGGGCATCATTTCTTGGGCGAACTGCTGGTGGGGGAGAGAAGCCTCCTGCCCTCTCCTCCCAGCGCGGCGTTGAGACTGAATGGGGGCACAGGCACAGACAGGCCCTTTGGCTCACCCTTCGGCTGTCACCTCACGGTGAAGTCGAGGTGCGGGTGTAGAAGGGATCGGCAAATCCGATGTGTCGTATATGTGATGTCATCAGAGTTGTCATCAATGACATTTGTGATGTCATCTTTGATGTCCTGGGTACTAGTTTTAGCAGTGCACAGAGGTGGCGTGAGTTATGGATGCTTAGCGTACCATAACTGGTACATTTCAAGGGATTTTTTGGTTTTACTTGTAACCATAATGTCCCTTTAACAACGTTTTTCAGTGAATTTCATAGGTTTTTACCAGTGCACCCTTAATCTGCTAAAAGTTCCTTATGTAATACTCACCCCCAATGTGGCAGCTATGGGGTCTGTGGACAGTGCAGTAGTCTGCAGACGTCGGACGGCATTCAGGAAGCCCAGAAACATAGGGGAGACCTAAAAAAGTTGTACCCATCAACCAACAAACACATCTCTATACAATCATTACTAATGGTTACAACAGGCAAATATACATTTTTGTACATTTACTTAAAAACGCATTACTTTTTTCATTTAGCATACATTACAATTGAATGCACAAATCAAAACCATGACTGTGCACTTCATATAATCTCCGCAATACAACTCTGCATACAGATTGACAAACACCAGGTGCTTATTGAAGAACAAATTCTCACTAAATAGTAAGTGTATTGTATTTATGTCTCTATTATTAGCTTTCATTATATAAACATGTGTTATAAGACAGAAACATTTTTTCATTTTATTTTTCACAGAAATCGCAAACACACTTGAGCGGTTGGAGGAGAACTTCCCAAAAGAAGAAATGAGTGATGATAACATATCTAATGATATACAATACATTATTAATGTAAACAAATACTGTAATTTGTACAGACCTCACTGAAATAATAATATTTTTTTTTCTTACAGTGCATAGTTTTCATGAAGAAATCACGCTCAGTTCAATTATACACAATCCCAAGAATCACAAATAGAAGCGCTGTCCCCAACTATTAATAATCAAATCATGAAGTGTCTACAAAATTAGGTGAACTAAGTCATGATTTTAAAGAACGTTTACAATATGTGAAAAATCATGTCATCAAAAATGTTCCGTATTACTGCCCTTTTTGCACGTGTCCCTTGTCCCCGGAAATAACCCCCAACAAATTCTGAACATTTTAATCAAAGATGTGTTGAAGAAACCACACTCCCTTCCTCCCCTCATCATTATTGTACAGACATTCCTAATTGTCAGATTTATGTTTCCCATTTTACTACCCCACCCCGTTCATGAATAAATATATTTTTTAACTATAAATGTGTTGTATATCATTGTGATATTGTTTATGTATTTTTTAAAGTCACATTATGAGCCTGCAGACAGTAGTACTGTCTGGGGTGTCCACACTCAAAATGGATGTGCCCCGGACAGTTGCAATGTCCGGACATGTCGGATTTTGCATGACGCACTTTTGATTAGTCCGCAGACACAGTGTGAATCCTGCCCAATGGATGCCCACGGAAGGCCGTCATGGCTGCGGATGTCCCTCAGACATCATCATGTGATGGCACCCAAGTGGCATGATAGGGGTGTCCATGAATGGTGTATGTGAGAGCGGACAGTTTAAAACGGGATTTTCTGCCAATCTAGGTTGTTTCAGAGAAACCGTACCCTTGCACAGCTCCCAGACCCAGTCTTGATTGGCAACGTTTTACAACTTTTCAAGGCCTATTTTCGACTCGATTGTCTGCAGACAGCACAACTGTCTGCGGACGGTTCATCAGAAGGAGCCCACCAATGACTTTTCCTCATTCTCAATCTGGCTATCCAGCAGAAAGCATCTTGCAGCACCTGCTTTGGAGAAAACTTAAAATACTGCATCAATGGCATCTGCTATTGCCAACTCTGCTTCCCAGCCACAGCCACCTGCATCACCATCTGAAGGGCCTGGACAGGGAAACAGGCCACGGCGATACAGATCAGGATCAAGAGAATGAAAAGGATGAGATGGAGGAAGTCCATATCTCCAGTGCTCGGAGTGAGTCCTTAGTGTGGCAATTTTTTATGACCGTTGGAAATGTCCCAAAGGCTTGTGCAAGCAAGGTTTAATGCACTGAGTGCAAAGTTGTACCCAGTTGCGGGAAACCTGGCTTGTATTCCTACAGGACAACTTCATGATGCGCCACACCAAATCTAATCACCCGACTGCTCTGAGAAGGTGATACTTTGCTCAGGTAAGAGTAAGTTGACATCCTTCAAGGCATTAACTTCAACTGCTCCTGTTACCACTTAGGATACTCCTTTGGGGCAGAGGATCCCAGCGGCATCTTTACAGGCCATACAGAATGCTGTTGACCCTTACCTTTTGAGGGTCATAGTGCTATGTTTGTACTGTGAAGCTCCCATCTGTAGGGGGAAGCAGTTTAGGAGTGCTTACGAGGATGTGGTCACAGAACACGAGAAACACTATCCCCCAATTTAAAGCTAAGGACCACCCAACATCTTCCTCTGTCCACCTGCTCCTTCATCTCTGTGGTTGGTACCCCAACTCTCCTTTCCCTCACCTACCTTGCATCTCTTGCAAAAAGAAAGCCACAAAAATAACAAAAACAAGAAATGTTCCTTTAGGAGCCACCTTTCACAGTTAAAAAATAGAAGTGAGAAAAAAAGTCACAGGTCCCTTTGCAGCCTGCATAGTCTGTGGACAGTGTAGTAGTCTGTGGAAATCCAAAACAATTCCAGGTGTGGGGTCGGAGAATTAAAATCATTTGTATTGTTTTGCTCTTAAAAGAACCTTTTTAGTGTTTTTGGCTTTTATATATTTTTAAAAATGTTTGTTTACATAAACTGAACGAAGAAACATTTTACTGAATTTAATTATTTCGTCTCATTTTCACAAAAACTGTTTCAAAGAATTTTAAATGCTTTCCAGAAAAATCTGCTTATCGACATCAGTTAGATGCACTTCCCTCCGAAAGAAATGTTGGCAATGTTGGCAATATCAAATTTAGTGTCCTTACTTTTAAAAGATGTCATGCCAATATCTTGCAGAAAAGCACACACAGATTTATTCAAGGTATGCCTTACTGTCACGATCCTACTTGCCTGCCACCCAGCACTGCTACATGAGCCTCTGCCTTTCTTTCCTTGTTTTACCGCTGCAGTTTTGGACTAATCTAATTGCATGTTCCATTCCGGCTTTTGGGTTAAACCAGCAGATGCATTCTGGGACATGTATGCTGTCTAAAAGGCAGAGGTCTGATATATAAATACATTTGCTTGCAGCAAGCTACTAAGAGCTGCAGAGTGCCTGATTGCATTCACCGGTTCCAAGCTACTGCAGGCTAGGCTGCAGAGAGCTGGTGAGCACTTGATTAGAAACCATTGCTGCTACTGCTGCAGGGTACTGAAACCAGGGCTGGGCTTAATTGAACACAGCTGCCAGAGTCTGCAATCAGCTCCACCGTCCTGGCTGGAAGGGCCTGTATAAGAACACTTTGAACAGAAGCAGTTGTCAGTCAGCTGCTTTCTCTGGGAGTTTGTGCTGGTGCTTCTTTTACCAGTTTTTGACCTTTCCTGGAAATCCTCTTTTGGCCTTTTGATTCCTGTTGCTGTTGATGCTTGCAGCTCCCTCTCCAGTCTGCTGCAGCCTTCTGCCCTGCTCCTCTGGGCTCCCACCTGGCGGCTCTGCCGCAATCCGCTGCCTTCTGCCCTGCTCCTCTGGGCTCCCGCCTTGCAGCTCTGCCACACTCTGCTGCCTTACGCCCTGTACCTCTGGGCTCCCGTCTGACCACTTTGCCGCACTCCCCTGCCTTCTGCCCTTCTCTCTGGGCTTCCCTGCCTGGCAGCCTTGCCACACTCCTCTGCCTTCTGCCCTGTTCCTCTGGGCTCCTTGCCTTACTTCCTGCCTGTTCCAATTTCTGATATCCTATCCTGTTCTGTACCTTGTTATTTCTTTCAACACTGCTTTCTACTTGTATACATCTTGGTCCACTGTGGTGTCTCCACTTGAATCCGTTTTACAGTGTGACCCTGGGTTGGTCTCCGTTCAGATCAGATAAGGGAAGACTTCTGATGCCTTCACCTAGTCCGTTGAAGTCGTACCTGCCTCAGTATATGGTCTTTCAGTTTCACCATTGCACTGAGTACAACAGTTTCCTCGGCACGCCTAAGTCATGACGTTGCTGTATGACTGTTGTTAAGAGTAATCTGCTGGTACCTATTCCAAGGGCTTTCCTTAATCCCTGGAGACCCCTTATCATATTCCAGTACACCCTTATTTCTGATCAATCCAAGTTTCCCAGCATACTTGCTTGTCTTTGCCTTTTCTTTGTCTCTTTGTTTACAGCCTGCTCCTGCAGTTCCTGTGAATACCTGTTTGAACTAACAGCTTTGTATGTTCCTTTAATCTGTTATATTCTAGCATTTTCTCCGGAATCTCCCTTAATCTACTTGCATACAGTGAGAGATAGCCTCTGTTCTGTACTCTCCGCCTAGACTTGTGACACTTGCTTTTTCCATTTGTGGACCAAATAAACTTAAATGCATCCACATCTGTCGCTGAGCAAAGTGAGAAAAAATTATATATTTGGAAACATTTCCTTCAACTTTCCCAATGT
Organism: Ambystoma mexicanum; assembly: GCF_040938575.1. Lineage (NCBI taxonomy): Eukaryota > Metazoa > Chordata > Amphibia > Caudata > Ambystomatidae > Ambystoma > Ambystoma mexicanum. Next base: position 1,514,329,325 of record NC_090922.1, read on the forward strand.
CTCCTTCATTGCAAACTGCAAAGAAATTCCAGTCACATAAACCAAACTATTTCCTGCACAAAGAAGAATACTAAGGTCTGGATGTTTGAACTGAACCATATTTGCTCAAAATGGGAGCAAGTCCACACACTTCATCCTTCCTACTCCATACCATGACACTCAAGTTCATGGAATCCAAGATTTTCCACCAATCCACACTGCTCAGCATTGACCTTCAACCAATGGACCCAAGGCTCCCCCAAAATCAACACATTCTTGCTTCTCAAACACATAGCCATCGGCAGTGCTCCCACAACACCTACAAACAAAACTCCTGATACCCTCTCTTCTTGTACACCACAGCCAGGAAACTAATTGGCTGATTCCCCCAATGTCTGTCGACACCCACAACCGCCACAAATAATACTGAAAACACATTGGGCCTCATTACACGGAAGGCAGTAAGGGTTAATGGTCACCGGTAATGGTACCGGTGACCGCTAACCCTTACCGCCTTACTACGAGGTCCCTTTGCAGTTAGGTACTTTAATGCCTGCTGTTTAGCAGGTGTTAAAAACCAACCCGCAAAGGGACCAGGGTGCTAATTACGGTACCGCAATTTGCGGCACCGTAATTAGCGCCTTCCCTATTCCCATAGAGCCCTATGAGGTAAAAATGGGAATGGGGAAGGGCAATGGGGGAAGGGGGAATTACCGCCCCGCCAACCTTGGAATTGGGCAGTAATTCCCCTTTCCACCAAGGCGGTGCCGGTATTTTACCGGCATGGACCAAGGTGTAAATAGCACCTTGGTCCTCCGCCTACCGTGTAATGAGGCCCAGTGTCTCAAGTATGAGGCAAGAATTGAACTACTGTTCAGGAATGGTCAAATTTACCTAAACTAACAGGAATTTTTAATGCACTTACTACAAGTACTGGAAACCACAAACATCCCTATAAATTAAATCTTCCAGATTTCATACACATGGAAACATACATGCACTCTCTGCAACTATGTTTCACAAGAGCACATCCCTAATGAATGATCTGTATATGTATCCACACCAAATTCTGAATCTATTGCATTTCACCAACTTCTGCAGAATGCAAATCTTGGCATATTATGCTTTCCTTGGAATTCAGACAATCGTTCCACTATACACATAGACTCACATAGACAATATGTCATACTAATGTTCTAAGGTACAGTGCAGATGGTACCAACAATAACTGTAAACTTACAGGCATCACACACGACCAAGTATCTCTTGGAAAGAAAACCTTCAAAACAGTAGGTATAATATACCACACTGGTGCCAAAACCACTTCAGGACACTATACTGCATATGCCAAAAAAGAAGTGGTTGGTTTGAATGTAACAACACCTCTGTTACTCCAAAACATAGGTTACCAGATAATCTAACACATGCCTACTTAATATTCCTTCAACCCAAATTTAGTCACTAAACTGTACAACAATTAACAGTTTGAATATGCCAACAGGTATCTAACTACGTAAATAATACTACAATAGTACTCTTAATAGTCAATGGCCCTCATTACGACCCTGGCGGATTTTTTCCGCCATCGACGGACTTTTCCGCCATGGCGTAAAGTCCGTTTACGCCATGGCGGATGGCGGACTTACCGCCCCATTCCGAGGTTGGCGGGGCGGTAAGTCCCCATTGACCCATTTACCCTTCCCCATTCCCATTTTGGCCCCATAGGGCTCAATGGGAGTGGGGAAGGCGTTAATTACGCCACCGTACATTACGGTGGCGTAATTAACACCAAGGTCCCATAGCGCCATGGATTTTTACGCCCGCAAAAAGCGGGCGTAAAAGTGACCATGGCGCTTTGGGAACTCGTAGTTGGCGGTAAGGGGTCGGCGCAGCTAACGCTGGCGTAAACCCCTTACCGCCAGGGTCGTAATGAGGGCCAATGTAGTTAGAATATGCCAACAGGTATCTAACTACTTACAAAATACGCTCCCTTGCAAAACACTTCAAATACGCTATCACCATTTTTATACGACAAAACATCTTCTAACCTCTAATGTACTTAGAATACACCAACAGGTATCTAATTATTTTAAGCATTCCCTCAATCACAACATACTTCAACCAAAAATTGATTGTACTTACACTTACACAATTGTAATCGGGTTTTATAATCCAGTATGGAAGTACATAGAATGTACTTTTTATGAGGGTCTAAAAAAGTAAATGTGTATGTAAAATTGTGTACAATTAAAGCTTTTAAACTATCCTGCATAACACATTATAGTGTTTGTTTTCCACAGAAAATGAACAAGAGATTCCAGCTTCCTAACGCAATGGATCTAAGTAACCATAACAAGTACAATCAAATAAATATTCTATAAGCACTTTCCTCAATTGTACTACAATCATCAGAACCATATACAGTTCAATTATATCATTCCACCATATTTCAAACACTTTATACTCCCACTACATTACCTATAATTACTATGCACATATTACTAATGTGGTGATTCTAGCCATACTCCCACTACATTATCAATAATAACTATACACATATTATTACTTTGGTGGCTGTGGCCAGTGGCCAGATTCTGGGGGGCATGTCCTGCGGCCATGCCCCCCCAGAATTTGGCCACTGGCCACAACCATCACAACACAATTAACTATATAACAAGTACGTACTATAGACCGTCAACTAATAAAACTCACCTGACCCCCTGCAATCGAAATTATGTCTGCGAACACCAAAATTGACTGCAGTATCTGCAAACCCTTTTTTCCCGATATAGAAATGGCTCCATATCATCTTTATTACAGTCCCTTAGCCTTTCCAAACCCTCTTTCACCCACCAAATAACTCTAAATGTGTTTCCCAAGCCATCCGTTCTTGGCTCTATCCACAAACTACTGCAGTGTCCGCAGAGTGCTACGACACCTTCCTGACCTTTCTCCACCTACATAAATAGCCCCATATTATCTTTTTTCACTCCCCCACCATTCCCAACCCCTCTTTCCATCACCAAATAACCAAAAAGGGGTTTTCTAGACTTTTTCCCCATCGCAATGTCTGCTGTCAGCCACGACTGTCCGCAGATACAACATGGCGGGTATTTCAGAAAATATGATGCACCCCACATTTTTTATTGACCAACAGTGGATATGTCCAGTGTCCTTGGACATGACGCCACCTTCCAGAGCAATGGTAGGCTCGTCCGTGGACCGAACGGGGAAGTGTGTCTGCAGACTCAACTCAGATATTACAATTTTTTTTTAAATCTAATTTTGGGGCATTTTAAATAAAAACTGCTTGATGGATTTACAACAAATATAAAAAAGCTTGCTTTGGGACCAAGCTGCCGCTCCTGCCTCAAATTTCGTGAAAATCAGTCCAGCAGTTTGGGTCGCAGGCGTGAGCAAAGTTGTGTTTCCATTGAGTCTATGAGGATTTCTACACATTTTGAGACCCCCCTATAACATTGTCCCCCCTTGATGTAACTGCACAAAACTTTGCAGTATCATTCCGAGGGGTCCATTTACTCATTTAACAATGTTTCATAAGGATTTATGTAGAGGGGGCAAAGTTATAAGCCACCCAAAAAGTGCTCTTTCTATGAGTTGAGCAACTGAACCATAACTACACGGCCTCTAAAAGGACGCATCCACCACAACCAGCTCGGGGTATCCCTTGAAAGTCTCCCAAGAGCTGGTGTGGTGGTGCCCTTTGTAATAGAAAAGTGGCTTCCCTATGCTGGTTCAGCAGCAACGCCCAGTGGGATTAGGAGCTATAAACCTATGTAAGGCGCCATTGGTGCCCCAGCATGGGCGAGCCTTTTATTTTACATAGGGTGCTACGGCATCTGCCGTGCCAGCACAACGGAACATTTTAAAGGATTATCCAAGCTAGCATGGTGGAGGCTATGGCACCCTATGCAAATAATATTAGTTTGGCACCCTGGGCGACTGCCTAGGTCGCCCATACATAAGGCAGGCCCTGAGCATAGCACTGTGATGAGCGTCCACTGCTCAGGCTGTGTAGAGGCATGGGTGTAGGATATGCTGTTTGAAGAGTAGAGTCCTCCGCCTAAGTGGGAGGGGAGGTGTATCCAGGCAGATGTGAGGCTGAGGAGATCCTTCCAGATTCTTGGGGTGTGGAAGATGAATGACTCGTAGTCAGTCTCTTATTTTGTTGGATCTTGTGATAGAGGGGCTGGGAGTGGAATTTAAGTGTGTGCTTTCTCAGCACTCCAGTTCGGCTGTGACAATTGTTTCTATCAATGATATCTCTGGTCTTCAAGGTGATGTCCACTGGCCGAGGGAGCTTACTCATGTCTTGGAGAGTGGCCAGAAGTGATGAGTAACTAAGCTTTCCACAGCTCGAAGCACTACTCTTCTGGTGGAGGAGTACTCGTTGAGGGTGTGTGGTATTGAACTTAGCAGTAGGATACAAACACCCAGAATTGAGGGAGTGTCATCTGTTTATCAAGGATCCTCATCATGTGAGAAGATGAACCTCAGCTGGTTTTCAATTAGCCAGTGAAGAAAACAGAGATTACAGAACTCAACGTTTAGCAGTTAGGCGGGGCTGGAATAACAAGTATTTCACTGCATCACTGAAATGGCAATGTCAAGTTGCACACTAGAAAGTCACAAATAGCAAAGCACAAGCCCTTTGGGAGCAAGGTTTTATAAATACATGTATTTATGCTGAGTTAAGCAAGAAGGGAACTGCTTCTCAAAATGGAACAGATGCCATAATTAAGCATATCCATGCAAAACTGTTATTATAGGAAGACTGCATCAGCATAACAGTAAAACACAATACTGCTTTTGTGGCACAAGCACACATGGAATGCTACTTAAGCCACATCTCATGACAAAAGAAACACAGTACGGGTGCCACCACTGATAACTGCATTGTTTAGTTGCCTGACGGCACACTCGACCCTACTACTAATTCAGACACCCATTCGAGGTGGTTCTGAAGCTGGTCTGACAAGAGAGCGACCACTAAAGCACACCGTTATGTGCCTACAGCTACTGGCTCATGGGAACCGCCCATGTTCAGCTCATTCAGAGAACCTCAAGTTAAGGCGCTATGTGAAGGCAATTGTATTGGGACAGCCGGTTGACTTCACAATAAAGTCCTATGTCCTGTATTTGAATAGAAAAAAAACAAAAAAAACCAATGTATTTCTGGCACCAAGAACAGAAGATGTAACTCAGCTATGCCGGCTCACATTAAGCAATTAAACCACCCCCACCCCGACGACTGCTATATTTTACTTTAAATAACTTATATGATATGATAGTTTATTTATATAGTGCCTATACACAATGTGTTTCAAAGCGCTGCAAGGCAAGGGAGGAACAAGGGAATCTACAATGGCCTTCTTACTTGCCATGAGCAACAAGAATGTGAAATAACTACCGTACTCGGCCTAGCGATATTGCAGATAGTGCAAGCGCTAAGACAAAGATAGGAAGGAAATGGGAAACAGAGAGGCGACTGCCGTACTAGGCCTGACAACATTTCTGGTAGAGCCGGAATAATACAAGAGGAGAGGAAGAGGGGCAGAGAAAGGAGGGAGAGGAACAAAACAAGCGACTATCATACTAGGCCTGACACATTTCAGATACTGCTGGAAGGGGGTGGGGACAAGTATGGGATGGGTAGGTGACAAACAATTGTTGCTATCACACTGAGACAGAAGAAAATTCAGATAGAGTAAGTGCAAAGAAATATGTAAGGGAGGGAGTCAGGAGAGAGGGAGAAGGTAAAAGGGAGAGGAGAGGAGAACAGAGAGTAAAACAGTGTAAGAACAGAGGGGAGAGCGAACTACAGTAGCAGAGGTCAATAAAACAGAGTGTTGTGGGAACAAAATGACGATGGGCACAGCAGGAATCAGGGCCATTCTGAGTACGAGCTCCAGGGAGGTCCAGCCTGAGAGTTGAGAAGGTGAAGCACCAAAGTCAAGGCATCCATTGAGTCAATCCACGCATTGGCAACGGGTCAGAGATGGTAACCATAGTGAGTCGAGACAAATCCTGCAGTGAGTAGGTGAAGGGGCGGGGGAAGGGGAAGCAGAAAAGCAAAGAGATGGAGGGCGGAGGGGAGGGCATGAATGGGACCTGAGGGCAGGGGGTTGAGGGGCACACACACCCATTACGGGGGACCAGAGGGGGGAGAGAGGCACACACATACATCACAGAGGACCAGAGGGGAATGGGGGGCACACACACGCAAAACCGGGGACCAGAGGAGGGTGAGGGCACCAAGACATCACACACACTGTGCAGCCCAACAGCTCAAATCTCTGATACCGACAGTAACTAAGCAGATGCCTTGGCCGTGCAGCCTCGTGCCATGCTCCCTATTCCTGGTATGTGTGTCACACGGCTGTGTTGTACTGGATGTCCTATTGTATTTTTTCCAGGCACTTTGAAGCAGCAGCCACGTGAGATAGCCCATTCTAAAATCTTTAAATATATAATGAAATAACTATACATGTTTTCTAATGACAGGGTTCCTGTTGGTCCCCTTGTTGAGAGAAAAATTGCCTGGCATTTTGCTGGCTGAGCCGTTCTTATGGACATGTACACACTGGCATGCGAATAGATATTCACCTCTGGTGTTGCATGGAAAATTAAATGTGATTAGAGACTTCCCTGAGTGGTCGGCATCTTACAGAACACATAATTGATCTTTATATTTCTCTGTAGAGGAGCTCACATATATTTTTTTTAAGTGTGATGATTAAGTGTGATTATTTTAGGCCAAAAAATGTATTTTACTTTCTCTGTTGACTCTACTTTACTAGAAATTCGCAAATTCTCATTATTGTTAATGTCCCATTATTAATCCCCAATACAAAGGCGATACCCAGCTGTACACATGAGAAAAAAGCCCACAGGACATCACTAGTCTCCACAAATAGCCAGCCATCATCCAATCTTGTATTTTGACTGCCTACCGCAAAAGGTAACCTATTCAAGACCAAAGTCATCCTCATCATTCCGATCGCTAAACAACTTGTCCAACAATGTAACAATGATATGCGCCTAGAAGGATTGTATCCACAACTCTTGGATTCAGAAAAATTCTTAGGCTTTATCTTTGACAGCAGCTTGTCTTTCCAGAAACACATAACTAAGTAGTCCCAAATAGCCTGGCTCCAAATCTACTTCCTTCACAAAATCCCCCCTGTGTTCTCGCACGTTGAGGGGAGAAATGGCCTAGTGACTGGGCTCCAAGCTGGCTCCCCTAAGAGCACTCCACCAGGCTGCAGCAAGTCTTTTACCGAATCACCCCGATCCTATGTGAACTTCATTGGTTTCCTCTCTAGTTCCGTCTACTGTCCCTGATTGCTTGTATCATCATCAAAGCATTCACGAGTAGCACACCGGCATACTGTGTGAAACCTGAGGCTATTCTTCCAGTAAGACCTTGAAAATCAATCTTTCAGGTGGCCAGGACATGGCCACTGCTGTTGGATCCGGTTCCTGGGGGTGGACCAGCGAGGGAGGATCACCTGGGTAAGGGCACCCGGGGTTGGGCACGGGGGAATAGCCCAGGTGAGATGTGGTATGTTACCGGGGAAAAAGACGAGGATGGAGAGATCCCTGAGACTTTTGTGGGCTGTGCCACAGTTTACCTCCTTTCTCCTGTAAAATCTCCCATATTAAAATCTATCAAACAAACCCCATATGGAAAATCCCCTAAGAACACGAACCCTATGAGAGTTGAAAAACACATCTCGCTGAGACCCTGCTTTCCCGCTTTCTACCCAAAAACTCTCAACCATTCCAAACAACCAGTCTACCAAGACAAAACACTATCGATCCCGGAATCCCCTGTGTTCATTTCACGATCCCAGTTATTCCTGCATCCCTCACAAACCCCAACGATCCTCTCCCTCTGAATATCATGTTGTAAACTCCCCATCAAATGAAGCCAACAGCTACCATTCTTACAAACCCTACAAAACCTAACCGTCTGAGACTCACACAAGGCCCAATAAGAGGATGTTTCCTCCATGTAACACCTCTTTCCCTTTCGATCCTGTAGGATAACCGGAATCTCGAACACCTTCTTTTTCTGACATGAATATTTTTTCACAACATAACACCAGGACTGTTTAACTCACATGTCCCAATGCAAGGGTCAGGCAGAGTCAGGCAATTAACCCAGACCACACACCTGACAGCCCATTCTTTTCCCCACAGGGATACAAGGTGGTGCCAGAGAGCACAGTATGAACAAGGCGAGCACAGCAGACAGCACGAAGAGACTGCTTTGACAGAGCAGCAGTTAAAGCGAAGGAGGAAGGTGGGGGAATCAAGAGGGAGATGAGGAGAGAAGTAACCTAGCCCTTTACAGCCCAGACCGGCTGAACCTTCATGGAAGAGAGCCTAAGACCGAGAACAATAACACAAGTATCCTGCAGCAGATGTCAGTGGTACACGGGGCAAACCAATGCCGATAAGCAGGAGCATGGGAAACTCCTGCGCCCGTAGTACCGGCTTTGACTCCAGAAAAGCCAAACACCAAGTGGTTTGACACAGCCGGTGAGTCGATGGAAAAACCGATAAGAACTGGGCTGTGTTGAGTGAGAATCACTAAGTGGGAAGTTTTTAACCAAAGCTGATGAACTTTGAATGAACTGTTGAAAGTGTGAAGGGGAGACCAGATGGAACAACTGCACCACGTGGGTGCTAACTCGAGAGACTCTGGTCAAGCCCCACATGAGAGAAACTATAAGTACCAGAAGGCCGTAGGAGGGCCAGCGAAATAGGTCAAAATTGTCATACAGAGGGTCAAGCAAAATCCCTGTACAATGAAAAGACTTTGATCTACAAGCACTGGGAAAGAGAGTGAAGTGATTCCCACAGTAAAGGTGAACATTGAGAAAATAAGGGAATTGAAACCCGCTAATGTCATGAGGAGTCCAAGCTCGACCAAGGCAGATCCAGGGGTGAAGCCATCACCCAAGAACAAAAGTCAAGAGGGGTCCAAGCCGGACTGAGGGAGATCCAGGGGTGAAGCGATCACCCAAAGTTGATTGATAAAGGAACTGTGGTTATAACAAATAAGAATGGGCAGTGCCCAGCAGAGGGGGGCCCAGGGGTGAGCCCATTACCCAAGGAACATTGGGAACAAACTTTTATTTGGTTAAATGTTTATTATTTTAGTTATTTTTACACATCAGGTTACGAAGGCAAGAGACTTTCTAAAGAAATGAAAGTTGGCCATCGACAGTCCTGAGAAAAGCCATCGGAACTGTCCTCTCGTGCTGGACAGGCCTGAGATCATATTGTGCTCCAAGTCTCGTGCTGGAGAGACTCGAGACCGTACTGTGCTCCAAGCTCCCATCTTACCCCGTAATCAAAACGTGGGGAAGGGAGACCCAGGCTACCACAACCTGATATATTATTTGAGAACACTTCTTTTTTTTTTCTTGAGTACTATCCCACACTCCTTTTTTCTACTAGTTGTAAGGTTTGGCAATAGGTTTCTTAGTATATGCCTTTTTAATTTGACACAACACCACTAGGACTGCCTTAATTTTCAATTGATGGTCAACCCCTGCTCCCATCTTAGATTTAGGTTTAAATTAGGCGTTTTTCCAACCTGCACACAGAATTCATTGTTCAATAAACACCCTTGAACAGTGATCACTTGTGTCTGTCTTACTTGTTGTCACCATGAGTTCCTCACAATACCTGGTGGCTAAGCTCCACGTATGTGGTGGCACACGCACCTCGTACTGAGCCACTGTTGAAAGATGCCAGTCCAAACGCTGGCTACCCAGACTTTGTACAGAACCCTTCTGCTCTCGATCTAGGACTGCGGTTTAAACAATGAAATAAATAATGTTTACCAGTTACACTTAATGCACAAACAATGGTTACTTAGACCTAAGAGAAATAGAAACCACATTCTGAACTTGATTGCAAGAAATGTTTTAGCTACCAATAGTTTTTTTTCAAGACATTTATAATGAACATTTAGGAAAATAAATTGTTAATTACATTATTCCTTAGTGTACATCCGTTATTTGCCCACATACCTTTGTGCATATGTAATGTTCTTGGCCTAATCTTCAATCCTTTGGATAGGTTCCATATATACGGTTTTCCCTTAATTCTCATCTAGGCTTGTGGTTCATATGTCGTCTATATATATACACTCTTACATACATATATCCATACAACATAAATGTCTGAATGTAGTGGGATCTGGCATTTAGTTGCTACATTATCAAGCATACAAAAAGGAAAAACACAATTATATAATACCGATTTTTCAAGATTCTACATCAAATCCCCTACAGAGAATTGCAAGCTGTGTAATATACTTTTCTGAATGACAATGATCTTTTCAGATGCATTCCTTGTATGAATGTGAATAGAATAATATTGAAATCCTCAGCATGTGTGGCACTGACCAAGAATTCAAAGCATTAGGAAAATGCAGATGGAATGATGGTAAGGATGCCAGTAGAGGGTAGTTCCTTCAGTCCATGTGAGACATTCTACCGGGCAAGACATGTATCTCAATAAAAGTGTTGTCACAACTTTTAAAACACAGGGAAAAGAAGTGTACACCAGACATGAGTGCGATTAAGATACACAAGATGTGTGATGACGAATAACCTGGTGCTGACATTCAAGAGATTCAAGAGCAATGGCATCTTGACACTTGATAAACGTGTCAGGGATTACGGGAGCCAGTGCAGAGACAATTGAAGACACTAGTGGGAATGTAAGCATGCCATGGCTAGAGATTCAATAGACTATATTTCACCATTGCCGATTATTGTTTAAAGTCGCAACAGGGGCCCTCTTAAAAGCCACCCTCATTACCAGCAAGAGGGTACTTGGACCCCAACAAATTCCCTGCTGCAATAACGGATGACTCAACCATAGGGCAAAGTTTACTGTCTTTATTATCAATCAAATGACAGGGAATGCAACTTGAACAACATCGATTCTCAAAAGCACTCATACTCCAAATACGCGTCACTCGGTTTTAACTGCTAGTGACAATACAACACAAGTTACAACCCAAAAAACCTATTGGTGAAGGGGATTGGTTAAATGAAGAAAACTACATATATGATCTATACGGGTTTGTCTGTCCATTGGGTCGCCATATTTGGTGGCTTCTCTTAGGACTATCCTTAAGTGTCTAAAATACAAAGTTGCAGGTTAGCATCCAAATAATTGGCAACATAGTGTACTTAATGTGAAAAATAGTCTGGGATTGGGCAGAACAGGTCTTCTCAGCCTTGGAACATTGGACAGCTACCATGATGAGTGAAACTCTACAAGGTTGGGAAAATTCCCAAAGGTGCTTCATTTTCCCAACAAGTTGCCATCTCTGATCCCCTAAACCCTGAGACAGAAAATGTGTCTTTGAACCTGTGTAACAGTTGTATCTTTCCACCTCTGGTTTGATGTGAACAGCCTTCCCCCATCCACCTCAAAGGAATGGGCTCTGTCCAGTGTCTTCCGGTCACATGTGTAGGGACCACTGAAAGGAGCTCTCATGCTTGTAATTTGGAGGATTTTAGGCTGCATTCTTCAGCAGGTGTCTAATTGCCTTGGGTGGCTGGAAACCTTCTGTTGCTACTTGTCCTTGGCGTGGCTGTACATAGTGCCTGTAATGGAGTCCTTTTCAGTGTGTTTCAACAGCATACATCTGTTGGCCTTTCCCCATTCACTTCAATGCACTTATGGCTTCCATCTTTGTTCTGTTGGTCATCCATATTAGTTGCAGCTAAGCATGAGCAAGCTTGGTATATGTTGTCTTAAGTCTCTTGCTGCTTCCCTTTAGGAAAAGGATATACGGGTGTGTGTCAGTCCTCTAACTTTGTGAGTCATGTGCATTTGTTTCATGTCTATCTGCAGTAAACTATTGTGTTCATGTAACTTTGTGCATCAATTTTTATATGCTTCATGTCTAATACATCTATACTATGATGTCCATAGTGACGTCAGCAGCTTCTTTGAGACTATAATCAGACAACTTGTTTGATCGAAGAGGACTGTATTTCCTCCACATTGTCAATCGGGTACAGTCTAAATGGCTGTCTAAGTGAGTAGCGTTTCTCACATCTGCGATGCATCAATGGTGTTGAGGAAAGGCCCAGGAGTGATGTGCACCTCTCCCTTCTTCGCCTTCGAGCTAAGGTTTGGGTGGGGTTAATGAGGGCCACACTTTGGTCTCCCTCTTCAATTACAAGAGAAGGCCCAAAAGAAGTTTGCTGGTAGAAGGCTAGAAGAAGCCAAGTTAGTTCAGAAAAAGTGTTCTAAGTTTACAGTGGAAGAAGCCATGTTGACAAGTGGGGGGGGGGGGGGTGGATACACAAGATACACAGCAGGTAAAGCCAAAGGCTGGAGGGGGCTTTGCAGGAAGGGTAGAAAATAATCATCGGCCACAAGGAAGAGGGGATGCCGAAAGGAAGAGGGTTTGGATTTCAAGCTCTACAAGGAGGAGGATTTAATGGGGGCAGCCTCGATTTGATCACCAGCCCAGCAGTGATGGACCTTTGGGAAAATAGGGTACATTGCTCCAGTATGTAGAAGAAGGGCAGGGATACAACATAACTGGCAAGGCGCAAGGGGGGGCGGCATATCCTCCATCATACAGTGAAAAGCCACCCCATTGCTATGGCCCAGATCACAAACAGTATCAGACATATGCGCCCCAAATACAACCTGCACTACAAACAATGCCACCGGTACAAACACAGCAAGTACCCATACAGACACAGTAAGCACAGATTCAACCATAAGCACCAGTACACCAGATTGGCATGGCCACTTGGAATGCAGGTGTAGGAGAACAGGCACCTGCACCCAGAATAGGGAGCCTGACCATAGAAGGAACCATTTCGCCGGGACAGGGATGAACCTATACCCATCATAGGACAGCCAATAAACTGACTGTATTTGTTCAATCCAATCTGTTACACCAACGCCCAAAAGATGAACCATGGGTAGTCATGTCCATAGGTGACAAAACATGTCCCTTCCTTATAGATACGGGGATGACCAGGTCCTGTGTTAGGGAGGGGAGACACCTGATGTCAGGCATTGCCATGAATGTTCAAGGCTTTTCTGGGGGTACTCATTTGTTAGCATTTACTGATGGCTTGCCTATCACTATAGGAGAACATGACCTTTCCATGCCACTGTTATACTCCACCCAGACACCAATCAACAAAATGGGGAGGGACCCTACCAACCAGGTTATGACACTTATAGAGGAAACCCTCAAGGAAGCTGAAGAAATGGGCAAGACCTCGGAAAAAACACACACGTTCCTTAACAACAAACATCCTATCATGCCAGTATTATATATACTGCCCAAAATCCACAAACGACTATTGAAACCACCAGGTCGACCAATCATTGCAGCTACAAACAGCATTCTGAAACCCCTAGCCCAGTATTTGGATCGGATACTACAACCTCTGATACAGAATACAGAAACGTATCTTAAGGATACAACAAATTTCCTACAGAAATTACGAGATGTGGAGTTTATGGAAGGCCGTGACACCCTCTTCACTATGGACGTTACATCGCTCTATACGAATATCACCCACAAAACTGGTCTAGAGGCAGTGGAGTGGATGCTCCTAAGAACAACAGACTGTAAGGCAGACCGGATACTTGTATTGACTTTGTTGAAGCTGGTGCTTATAAACATTTTTTTCAGATTTGGAGAACGCTACTTCTTACAGGTATCTGGAACTAGCATGGGAGCAGCCATGGCACCTTGCTACGCCAACACATTCTACCTAGAACATGAAAATGTCCTAACTTCTCCAAGATGGTCCCGACATCTATCGATTTACACACGTTACATTGACGACATTTTCGGAATCTGGACTGGTCCAGTGGACGAACTGGAACAGTTTTTTTCAATGATGAGTTTGATGAACCCCAGAATTAAGTTTACATCAGTTACTAACTCTTCCAGAATACACTTCCTGGATGTTGAAATATATGTGAAAGAAGGAAAACTAGAAACACAGATCTTCACAAAGGAGACGGACAGGAACAGCCTATTACTAGCTACAAGCTTTCATCCCCAAAGAACACTGGATAGCGTACCCTTGAGCCAATTTCTAAGATACAGGCGAAACATCTCGGAAATGTCCGAATTCACCAGACAGTCTTCAACCTTACAAATGAAATTTGTGGAAAGAGGATACAACAGAAACCTTATCTCTAAAATCCAGGACAAAGTAAAGCAGATTCAAAGGGATACCCTACTTACTCCAAAAACCAACCAAGATCAACAGAAACTAGTACGACATACTCCATCCAAAGCAAGAGGATCAAAAGGATCTTCCAGAAACATTGGCACTTACTGCAAATGGACCCGAAACTGCTACAACTCTTTCCAGAAGCTCCTACGTTTGCCTACAGGAACAACAAATCCTTATGTAACAGCTTGGTTAGAGCAGACTTAACCACCATGGGAACTGAAAAAATGATATTTAAGGGCACCGTCCCCTGCCACTATTGCCAGCACTGTGGCAATATACTGAAAGGCAACACCATCAGCCACCCATACACAGGAAAACCTATTCCCCTGAAACACTCATGCACATGCGATGCATCAAATGTCATCTATGAACTCAAATGCCCCTGTGGCCTATTCTATGTAGGCATGACCACGCGAAAAGCGAAAACCAGATGGTCAGAGCATAAATCCAAAATCAGAACTAAAAGTCAAAAATCTCCCGTTGCATTACATTTCTTACAATTTAGACACTTGGTAGCACACATGAAATGCGTTATACTGGAACATGTAATTCTAGGCCCTAGAGGTGGAGACATTTAAAGAACTCTCCATCAGTGGGAGATAGTATGGATTGACACCCTTGACTGCCTTAGCCCCAGAGGCATGAACATAGAGTTTGACTTGATGTGTTATGTTTAAACTTATGTACATGCAAACCTGTTGAAAAATTGATGCATTCTGTTAAAAATGCCTTGTTACAAATTGCAATACACTTTCTTTGTGTAGAGGTAACATAACATGTAACTGTGACACACCTACTGCCACTTTACAGTGTGAGCCATATAAGTGGCAGAGATCTACTCACTTAAGAGTTAAATAATAAACCTTTCTTGGAGTATAGATGCAGGAACTAGAGCTGATGAATTTCTTGCTACAGGGTAGCACGTATTAAACCATGTATCACATCAAGCAATACTCAATGGAATTAATCATGCCAATCTGTATAGAACTACTTGTCACGTAGTACCACGTATACAGTTAACAGTTGCAAACCACAGAATGGAGGTCATGGGGTCCTAAGCAGACCACAGATCTGCGCTACCCCCCATTCCCACATCATGAACTTCTATAATACATTTCCTTATCTGGATTTGCCCACAATCTTCATAGTTACAGTTTCCAGCCACAGCAGGGAATCCATGGGGACCCAAGCAGATCACGATCTGCGCTACTCCCACTCACCCATGCTTGGCCGCCACCACCAGATATCCCTTATTAAGATTTTTTTGTAATTTTTATAGTTTCGAGCCAACAGTTCTTACCAATTAGACAGACATTCTTACTGGTATTGGAACCGACAGGTCACCATTCGTGGCTCTGATCATCCCTTACATATAATACACAGTCCGCTCCCGAGGCACTGTTAGAAACATATCTGCGCATGCACGAAGAAACAGTGTACCAGCAGTAGTTGCTGCGCACTGCACAATCGCGCATGCATGATAAGAGTTCTACCAATCCCCACGTTTACACGCACGCAAGTGATTAGCAGTCCAGCCCGCTCACGCGCATGCACCCACACGTAGGATAGAGATCACTACGATGCGCATGCGCTATAGATTAGCGGTCCAACCTGCGGTTGAACATGCGCAATAACCCGTGGGACAAACACATAAAACCACAATCAGTAAGTACGCTAGGGACTGGAGCACCGCACCCGATGCTCCGTGGACCTCAGGACCTCCGTGGATACATGTACGCCAGACGTGTGGGTAAGAGACAGAATCTATAAGATCCTATTAGGCAAAATCCCTTTGATTGTGAACCACTGCACTGGATAAACTCTATGGAAGGTTTAAGGGGCCAGACTAGATTCGGTCTGACTAGCACCCTACAACTATTTATACAAAATGCATGATTCAGCAAGGCTTATTGGGCAGTAGCCTTAGATTGAGAATAACCGCACTAATGTAACTGTCTTGAAATTCTAAGAGATTAGACTGGTTCTAGCCTGACTCGAATACTACACCAGACCATTTACCTGATTGGGATAATACAGCCAGATCCACCATAGGGGGGAATGACATTTCCGTTCTATATTGGTGTAACCTGTAAATCTTGAAACACCTTCCAGTGACAGATACACTAAGCAGACCACTATTCCTTCCCATTTTCTTTAGAAACTGTATTGACGAAGAATAAACTCCATGAAGTACGAGTGTCCTTGGACAGAATAGATTAGGTGCAGCCATACCTATCTACAAGAGGTTGTCCAAAAATCAGAAAGCAGATGCCAGTGGCATCAGAAAAAGGTGCGTTAAGAGTAAACCTGTTCTATGGTATCAGTAATATAATATTATAAATTACAATCCCATGTTGTTAAGCTGTCTTATCTTGAACAAGTTTAGAGTAAACCTGTTTTATGGTATCAGAAATGTAATATTATAAATTACAATCCCGTGTTGTTAAGCTGTCTTATCTTGAACAAGTTTAGAGTAAACCTGTTTTATGGTATCAGAAATGTAATATTATAAATTACAATCCTGTGTTGTTAAGCTGTTTTATCTTGAACAAGTTTAGAGTAAACCTGTTTTATGGTATCAGAAATGTAATATTATAAATTACAATCCCGTGTTGTTAAGCTGTCTTATCTTGAACAAGTTTAGAGTAAACCTGTTTTATGGTATCAGAAATGTAATATTATAAATTACAATCCCGTGTTGTTAAGCTGTGTTATCTTGAACAAGTTTAGAGTAAACCTGTTTTATGGTATCAGAAATGTAATATTATAAATTACAATCCCGTGTTGTTAAACTGTTTTATCTTGAACAAGTTTACAGTAAACCTGTTTTATGGTTTCAGAAATGTAATATTATAAATTACAATCCCGTGTTGTTAAGCTGTCTTATCTTGAACAAGTTTTGAAACACTTAGAGTGTAATACTATCTATATGTTTTTACCGTAGGAATTGAATTTTGGAAGAAGTAGTATCATTTAGCCCTGAAGATGGACTGTCCGAAAAGTCCGAAACGCGTTGGCAACACATTGATAAATCTGGATACTATTTTGTTTTGTTTTGTTGACTATAACTAGGAAATCTGTTTGACTACTTTTCTTGTTGCTACTCTAAAAATGTGTTATTTTTTGTTGTTACCCTAAAGGGTCTTTGTGAATTTATGTACATAAAGAAAGTAACCTTATGTATTTATGAATAAGATGTCTTTAACTGTACAAATTATGGATCTTGACAAATTTTGAAAGTGAAAAAATTGTTTTGCTTTGATTAAAAACAACCTATGAAGGGTCTCTTTACTTTCCAAAAAGTTGTATTGGTTTACATCAATGAATTAATATACTTATTGTAAAACTCTGTGAAGTGAACTTAGAAAGGTAAACACAACTGCTTGCCAACCTTATCGGGTAGCAGCGATCACACATCCGACCACTCTATTTACCCAACCAACGGTGAACCCTAGATAAACGAGGTCGACACGTTTAGCTAAACTCAGAATCACAAGCAGTGGAAGCTTTATCGGAGCTCACGTGCTTGCCACATTTACATGTGTTGGGATTATATTCCCTTGGGAGTGCACTAAGGGTTGGCAGGTAGTAATACATGCCTCTCTCTCTCCAGGGAGAGCCGACTTAACATGAGCATACCATTTACTAGCGAGGGATATGAAGAGCAGGCTTAATATGACTGTATCATTTACTGGGGAGGGATATGATGAGCAGGCTTAACATCACCATATCATTTAGTTTGCTCCCCTCTAGGGATTCATTACTTGAATTCACGAGAATTTGTATCAGCATATCTTGTCCAGAATGTACAGCAGTGCGTGCCCATGGATTCCAAAGTATTTCATGTGGGGTACACCTCGTACTAGCACAGCTTTCTGGGATAAGCGGAAACATATTGCAACTTCCTCTATTCTGACCAGAACATCCTATTGATGAGGCAGAAGCGCATCTGTTCCCACTAGAATTAAAAGACGAGGGATGACATATATATAGTGAGAGAGGAGAGGGTGATTATTTATAGAATGGATGAATAATGGAAAGCATCGTGAGCAGTGCTCCCCCTAGACAAAGGACACAGACTGACTGACTGACTTGTCAGATGAAGAGCTGTTCAGAGATTATGGGCCTAATTACGACCCAGGTGGTAAGTTACCGCCTGGGTCGTACCCTTACCACCATGGTGTAAACTGCGTTTACACCATGGTGGATGGCGGATTTACCGCCCCATTCCAAGGTGAGTGGGGCGGTAAATCCCCATTTCCCCTTTTACCCTTCCCCATTCCCATTTTTGCCCCAGTGGGGAAGGCGCTAATTACGCCACCGTAAATTACGGTGGCGTAATTAGCACCATGGTCCCTTAGCGCCATGGATTTTAACGCCTGCAAAAAGCAGGCGTTAAAATCACCATGCCGCTAAGGGACCTTGTAATCAGGCGTTAAGGGTCGGTGCTGTTTACGGCGCCGTTAACCCCTTAACGCCTGACTCATAATGAGGCCCAATGAGTCAGATAATGGGGTGGTATTCTTCAATAAGCCTCACATATTGGGTGAAAATGGAGAGCATGGAAGTGCCACAAAAAATGACATTGATAATAAAGACACTGTTATTTTTTCAAGATGATTTTGCACAGGTTCCAAGTACACTGTGGACCAGCAGTGTCTATGACATTGACTTGCTGGCTAGGTGAAGTTAAAATCACATTAAAGCAAGGAACAATGTTTCCAAGAGTAAAGCAATATCCCATGAGAAAAGAAGCAGATGAGAGTATCCATGAGACAATCTCCACGTCAGTGCAACAGGGGAGTCCCCATGTAAAACAGTTTAGAGGAGGTCCCAAACAAAGCCTGCACTCCAGTCACCCATGTTGAATTGCCAGGAACGTTCACACCGAGATATGTGACGTATGATGATCAAATAAACCAGCAGAGAGCCGCAGTAGGGCTCTGCCCAGTGCTGAGCAGGAAAACAACACCTGTTGAAGTACTGATACCTAGAAAACCATGGACAGTAAGGCATCCATTGAGAAAACCCTACCAGCAAGTAAGACGAAATGAAGATAGCCTAAACACTGTCCCGGAAGAAACCACAAAGGCCTTAATTGAAGATGAATGGTGACGTCACGAAGGCCCGGACAGACTAACAGATAGAAGATAAGACAACCCAAAGATGACACAAGAGGCGAAATATCATGAATAAGGATATCATGAACCTAGAAGAAGAAACAATGTTGAAATATAAAGAAACTTAAGCTGTAAAGCAGGATGAAGTCATTCAAACCAGCTAACGCCTGTACAAATGCTCGAAACCGCAAGAAAGCTAAGAAAACAGTGCTGCTTACTATGCTTAGTAGAAGATAGACTGCAGCAAGCGCCACCTATACATATCTACCTCAAGAAAGCACACTATACAAGTGTGAGTCCACTTTACACAAAAGCAGAATTAACTCAGGATACTAAAGGTCAAAAAGGACAGGATGAGTATTCCAGCTAAAACGAGAAGAGATGGCTGAATCGAAACTCAGCAGAGGCAACGTGAGCCAGGAAGAGCCAAGACCAGACCAATAGAAGGAGCGAATAGTAGCTTCGCGGAATCGAAACATAAGAACCGAATAGCCTATCTCAGGAAGGCCAAGATAAGGAGGCGTAGGCAGGTGGTAAGCCAAATAAGAATTAAATGCACACATTGAAGGAAACTAGGCAGATTCACGGTGTGAGCAGCACATGACCATCCAAGGAAGAAGAAGCACAGGTTCACACCTACGCCTGGCTGTCACCCAGACAGAGATATCATAACATTTTCTGACAAGAAGATACAATTTCGAGGCCAACCACAGCCAACTAATTGAAACATAGCCACTAAAGTAATGATTGATTGAAGGGAGGCCTGGTGAATCTTGAGCACCCTGCACATGGATGACCATTCTGCGTGCTGCTAAGTAAAGTGGAGATTTATGCATGGGGTTGAAGACAACCCAATCACAATGGATCAAATAATCTAGGGACCTATAGATAGTAGAACCAATGGGACGTCATACTCTTAGTGACGTCTACAAGAGTAATGTTAGAAGGAAGGGCTTACCTGATAGTGTTTATCCAATCCCCTCACTCTGTTACCACATACAGATATAGTACATATTGTAAAGATACCTTTTCCTAACCACTAGAACTGCATGTTAACTATTGAGCGTTACATGTCAATGATGATGAGTTTTGGGTATAAATGTTACTCTTTGTATGAAGTTCGCGCGAGTTGACTTGAGACGGACTATCGCATCACTGTTGATTTCCATGTTTTCCCCGTTTTTTGACTTGTCATTAAACAGACTCCCCTTTGCCAAACCATTGAGTTGTCCTTATTGATTGGTGTTGGAGTAATATACCTGCACCCCCATCCATCTCAAAGGTGCAGCTATCTTGTCTTTAAATACTGCGGAGCAAACCCTGACTCTATGGGCCGGCCAGGTGTCTCCCCAGTACACTTGGTAGCAGAGATTTGATGGTTATCGACTATCAATTATTTGACTAAAGTAAGACACCTATTGACCGTCGAGATAAAGTAACTCTAGGTCTTCATCAATATCGCAAGTCCTTTGCCATTCGGCTGAGTGGATCGTGAAGCTCCCCGTAGACATTGGCAGCTTAAGCATGAGTCTGCAGAATGGTCCTGAAGGGACCCGTTTTCCCACACATCCCTTCCCATTCCTACGGGCAGCTGAGCGAGCGAAAAGCTGAAGAAGGTGGTAACAAAGGCGGTGATCCCGAATGTCCAGAGACGAACCGTGCGAATGGTAAGTGAAGCAAAAAATTGAATGCTATGGCAAATAGTGCATGCCTTAGAACAAGTAAAGGGAAAAGATAACGGAGGGAGGAGGGAAAACAAAATATAGTTAGATGTAGAGAAGACTGTATATATATAAGGGGATAATGACTTGAGAGCAATAAAAGATCAATGAGAGGTTACCAGGGTAGAGACCCGAGAAGAGAGAGGTTACCGGGGCAGACATCCGAGAAGAGAAAGGATTCGCCTTATTCCTGCACTTTAATATAGTAGCTAGAAGAAACATGTACCCAGAGTCCCACCAATGGGGAACGGCTAGGCTACCATACCGTTTAAAGACGCTGTGAAAGGGGTACGTTTAGGGGAAATGATTAGAGGCAGAGATATTTGTATCCAGCTGGTGTCCGTCTAGTCTGTTAAGTGTCTATCTTATATGTTCCTCTGTTGTGATGTCACACATATGCATAGAATTATTTTTGAGAATACTGATTTAAACATTTCATGCGATTTGATAGCTGAGACAGAATCGCACATGAATTGATGTTTTTCTTAACAAATCGGTAGTATAAAGTCTTTGTGGAAAATTTGGGTGGTAGCTTGCAGTGGTTGGTGCTCGCTCATATTGTCAGAAGTTGTTTAAACCACACAAAAACATTGACGAGTGTCGTATAAGAGGAAGGGGAACAGATTTAATCATGGAGGTCATGACTCCATTAGCACACTTATGCATGCAATTGCCAAAACACGCACCCAAGCTAAAGAAATATAGTACTGATTGGGTTAAAGGTACCGCCCACAAGATGTTTATGCCATGGCCACAAAATGGGTCTTTATCCAAAGCCTTCTTACAGCATATGACGACATATTTGCACGCCACATATACAGGAAAGAAGTTAGAAAAACTCCTTGCTGTTCTGGAGTTGTGGAAACTGTATGAACAGGTAAAGGAGGAAGAGCCGCCAACAGATTGGATACTTAATGTATGCACAGAGTGCGGTGAGACACCTACCGCACCACCTACCCCATCCAAAACGAAAATTGACGAAAGTAAGGACGAGGGATTATACCTGTTAAGGGAACTTAAAGCAACCATGGGGTACTGCAACCCCGCATATGAGTCACCTACACATAGTAGTGACGAGAATCAAGGGAGAGATAAGGACAAGAATATTACCTCGCAATCCCAAGGGACAAGGGGAGACACGATGATGAAAGGAAAGATCAGGCACATACATCTCTCAACAAGGAGAGAGAAGGGAAGAGGTGGAAAGGGAGCAGAGACATAACTGATGAGATAGCATTTGCAAAAGACAAATGGATAGGAGGACACATTTTATTGAAACTCGATGGGAAAGGCATTGATGATGCCAGACAAAAGGAGAGGTTATATGAGACACAGAGAAAGGGGAAAGAAAAGGAGTTAAGAAATGAAAGGATAAGAAGGAAAGACAGACAAAGGCGAGAAAAGCTATATCACGATGAGCAAGAAAAAAAGCTTGATCGCAACCCAAGAGCGACCTACGATCAAGACAGACAGAAACAGCAAAAATTAGAAGAAGAGCAAAGGATACGTGAGAAAAGAATAAGGAGACGAAGAGATGAGGAAATTCGAAAGGCTGATGAACTTAGAAATGAAAAGAGAAAGGAAGAAGATAGGGTCAGAGAAGAGGCGAGGAAGCGCAAAGAATGATGATGACTTAGAACGTAAGCGAAGACAGAGAGCACGTGATCTTGAATATCTGGGGAGAGAGGTTAAAAAACCTGCTCCAGTAGTAGATTGGGAAGACATCAAAGAATTCGTTCCTGCGTACGATTCAGTACCAGGCATGTCTAGGGCAAACATTGATGATGACTTTGACACCAGAAGCATTGGAGAAACGATCGATAGAATATATGTTGAAATGGGGCAAGAACAAATACCCTAAGGGGAGGGGGAAGACGAGCGCCTGGAAAACACTCAGCTGTATGACACTGAGGAGCACACTTGAAGTAGTGGAAATAGAGAGCTATCCCTGGATATATTAGAAATAAGCAGTAACAAGGAGGATACGAGAAGTTGCGTGAATTAGGGACAGACAATGTTGACTCCGAAATGGAAGAGCGCAAAGAAAACGAAGAGGGTGGTGAAGTGAAAGGCAACTCTGAACGGAA
Organism: Ambystoma mexicanum; assembly: GCF_040938575.1. NCBI lineage: Eukaryota > Metazoa > Chordata > Amphibia > Caudata > Ambystomatidae > Ambystoma > Ambystoma mexicanum. The sequence goes on from NC_090922.1 coordinate 1,514,352,517, forward strand.
AAGGAAATAAGATGGTCAGACGCTAGTGAGTCTTCACCACGAGCGTCAGAGTCTGCCACGCAGCCTGACTGATATGAAGAAGTATCTCATGGTCAGAGGGGGGTGTCTTCGCTACCTTATGTAGATAGACTAAAGACATTGCCAGGTAGACGGCGATGCAGGAATATTACCCCTGCAATAGACAGAAGAACAATGAGAGAAGAGAAAGAGTGCTACGCATTCCAATTTCTGCTAATAGAGAAGGGTGGAGTAAGACCACAATATATTCCATGGCCACACATTGATCGAGAACATTTGAAAAACAAGCTTCCAATGCTGACATAGGGAGCCGGAAAATGGATACATGAGTTAGAAAAAATGACAGGAGGCAACACGCTAGCTGTAGGGGACATCAAAGGTCGCCTGATCGCCATACTTGGTGAGAGAGCAGACGACGTGTGGGCACGAACAGGCTACCCTGGTGTAACCACAATGAATACCTCACATGACAGAGCTCCATTTAACAATCGTAGAGCCGCAGTATGGAAAGCGCTACGAGTACTTTACCCAGATACTTCAGATATGGGAGCTATGATGACTCGAAAAATGAAGAAGTCAGAAGAACTTTTGATTTATATACAGATTTTCCAAGACGTGTGGGTGCTCGAAACGCATGAATCTTGGACGAAATCTATACCTGTGTTTTACCATATATTGTGCCAAGGGTTGCCAGAACCGGTGCAGAAACAACTCAAGAAATTGGTGGGATTCGAAGCCAAACCTTGGGCAGAAATACACTTGACCATCGTACATTATTGTAGACAGTTGCAAGAAAATAATCGCAAAAAGGAAGCGACTCGTAAGGGGGAGGAAGCAATGTTGGTGCAAAAGAAATTGTCAAAGTATGCTCTTGAGGGAGCCATGATAACTAGCACAGCTGAATCAGGCATGCAGGAGGTGGCTGATCGGCAGCAAAATAATCAGGGAAATAAAGGATTCTATCCCAGGGGAAGAGGATTTCGGGGAAGAGGATGGCAGAGCAATCAGGGAGGTTTCAAAAATACTCAAGGAGGCATTCAAAATATGCAAAATGGTAACCAAGAAATGTCAAATGGGCAAATGATCCGACCACCGCCAGTTTGTTGGCTGTGTGGAATAACAGGGCATTTGGCGCGCACATGCAGAAGTCAAGACATGATACAGAACGGCCAAGGAACAGGAGCAGGCATGACAAATCCACCTGCAGGTTTGCAGCAGGGTGGTGCACAGAATCACACGGTGCAACAACAAGCACAAGGAGCGCAGCAAGGGGTGCAACCATAAAGCGTGGGGAAATTTCCACAAAGACAATCCCAACAGGCACCGCTGCAACTATCACAGACCATGAACCTTGGAATGGAAGGTAACAATGGGAATGGGGGAAATCCACCGGCACACGGTGGGCCGAATATATATATAAGTTAGGACAGCTCACTGGGAACCCTGATGTGATCTAACCAATCAGTGACACTAGACCCTCATAGGGAACCTAGGGTGGATGTCGTTATAGGGGGTAAAGAATATTCTTTCCTAGTTGACACGGGTGCGACACGCTCGTGCATACGTGAAGGCAAGCTTTCCTTGTCCGGCGAGGCCATAGATACTCAGGGCCTCATTACGACCCAGGCGGTAAGTTACCGCCTGGGTCGTACCTTTACCACCATGGTGGTTGGCAGACTTACCGCCCCATTCCGAGGTTGGCGGGGCGGTAAGTCCCCAATCCCCATTTACCCTTCCCCATTCCCATTTTTGCCCCATAGGGCATAATGGGAGTGGGGAAGGCGTCAATTACGCCACCGTAAATTACGTGGCGTAATTAACAACAAGGTCCCTTAGCGCCATGGATTTTAACACCTGCTAAAAGCAGGTGTTAAATCCTCCATGGCGCTAAGGGAGCTCGGAATCAGGCGGTAAGGGTCGGCGCTGTTTACGCCGCCGTAAACCCCTTACCGCCTGGGTCCTAATGAGGCCCTCAGAGTTTTACAGGAGATCACAGTCGAGTTCCCTTTACAAACGCACTCCCAGTCTCCATAGGAGAGTGCAAAATTAATGTACCTTTATTATATTCATGTCAGACCCCAGTAAACATTTAGGGTCGAGACTTAATGACAAAGCTGAACATGACAATGTTGTTCCCGGAGGAGGGCACAGTATGCTCCATTCCAGGAATGAACTATTCAAATGCTTGCGAAATGGTTAGAGCATACTCAGGACACATAGCCATGAGGGCCATACCATCATAAAGCCAGAAATCTTTGCATATGGCATCCGTGTGCTTTTGGCGGGATTGCCAGACCTTGCAGACAGGATCATGAGAACCCCTGATGAGCTTTTATTCAGACCAAGAATACCTATGCATGAGGAGGAGGGACAAGTATTTCCCTTGATGATACGCACAGCTGCAGTGCGAGGGAAAGGGGTCTTGGTTGACGGTTACGATGATGAAGGCAGACAATGGTGCGTGATAATTGCCATTGAAGAAGGATATCAAATAACTGACGTCACCGATGATGATCTGTTTGAAGAACAAGCAGAAATGGGAGAGACAATGGTGGAAGTAAGTCTCACCTTTTGGGTAAAGATGATTAAAAGAGAAGTACCTCAGAGAATGATGTTGGCACTACAACTTCCTGAATATTTTGATGACGATATAGCTAAAGTGCCTGTCTCAGTGTGGGCTACCAGACCCTATAACGTGGGTCTCTTGAAAGGGGTTGGAGAAGTAACTATTAAACTGAAACCAGGAGCAATTCTACCAAGAGCCCGACAATATCCCATGTCCAGAGAGGCAGATGAGGGGATTTTTAAGACAATTTCTGCCATGATGGACCAGGGCATCTTGGTAACGTCAGAGTCACCATGTAATACATCAGCATATCCTGTCAAAAAATCAAAGGGAGGGTCTTGCCGTTTAATTAAGGATTTATGACCAATAAATGATATTGTTCAGGCCGAGTTCCCTCTAGTCCCTAAACCGTCTAAAATTCTATGTAATATACCTGTTGAGGCAAAATATTTCACAGTGATTGACTTGAAAAACGCATTTTTCTCAATCCCTTTGCAACGTGACTCACAAGATCTAACATCATTCACGTTCAGACAAATGTGTCTGAAAAGCACGAGGCTGCCACAGGGGTACTTTGAGTCCCCTTCTATTTTCAACAGAGTCCTGCAGATGTACTTAAGCAATATTGCAGTAAAGAGTATCATCCTGCAGTATGTGGATGACATCCTAATCTGCAGCACACAGAAGAGCAGTGCAGACACGATTCTGTTCAGCTATTGACTATACTGGCTGAGAAAGGATATAAGGTTGGCAAGGAAAAATTACAATATTGTCAATAGGAAGTGCTGTACATAGGCCAGCTGATCTCACATAAAGGGAAGAAAGTGAGCCCAGAAAGGGCTGAAGCCATATTGAACACAGCTAAACTGCACACGATAAAGCAGATGCAGAGCTTTTTAGGCCTATGCAACTATGTCAGGGCATGGGTCTTTGACTACAGCACTTACGCTAAGCCTTTACTTCAGGCCATAAAGAAGGCCCAAGTGACGAAAGAAAAGATCAAATGGTCTGAGGCCATGGAGAAAGGGTTTGCCAAACTCAAAAGAGCTATTTGCATAGCTTCAGTTCTAGGGATCCCCAATTATGCAGAGGAATTCTACCTGTTTTCTTACACAAATGGCAGCATCATGACAGCAATGCTCGCCCAAAGAACCTCATTGCGGTACAAGCCCTGGCTTATTACAGTGGGAATCAGGACCCAGTAATGAGAGGGTACTTCCCATGTGAACAAAGTTTAGCTGCCGCAGCGTTCGCCGTAGAGAAGGTGACAACCATTGTAATGGGATGCTCAATGACATTGCACGTCGAGCACTCATTATTTGCCATTCTAGAGAAACCAAAGCGCACATTGACATCTCAGAGAGCTTCGGCTTATGACGTGATCATATCAAACCCATCAATTAAAATAGTCTGAAGTAAGATAGTAAACCCAGCTATGTTCATCGCAGAGCCAGTCACTGAGGGAGAGCCGATACATGACTGTGCAAATTATGAAGAATTCTATGAGGAAATCCCCAGGGTGAAAGAAAATGCCTAGCACAAGGAGAAATCGTCTTCATTGATGGGTCTTCGAGAATCGATCAAAATGTCATGCAAAGATATACAGGCTTCGCTGTGGTGAAACACATAGCAAATGGAGAATTTCGAGTACTCCTTAGCGCACAAATACCATCTCATTACTCAGCACAGGCTGCAGATGTATTGGTATTGATACTCGCCATTGAGAATCTTGCAGTCCTGGAAGTAGCTGTGTACAGTGACTCCGTTTATGTGACGTCAACAGTGCATGCAGGCTTAGCGCTCTGGAAAAGGAGGGGCTACCTCTGAACAGGCGTCACACCCATGCAGCACGCAGCCTTATTGGACAGGCTGATTAAGACACTACAGCTCCCAGTGGGCATATTGGTTGTGAAAATTGCCGCCCGCACAAAGGGGACAGATTTTATCTCATGAGGAAACTAAGCAGCAGACATGAAAGCCAAGCATATGGCATCCAAAAGTGTGACAATTATGGAAGTGGAAGTTGCCTGTACCAATGAAAGAATGTTGGTTGCACGAACAACACCTGAAGCCTATAACAATCTTTGGCAAACGCAGTTAATGAAACTGCAAGGGGAGGCACCACAGGAAGAGAAAAACCTTTGGAAACGTAGAGGGTGTTCTTTAAACTCCTCTGACAGCTTGTGGCGACAAGACAGCACTGGTAAACCAGTAATGCCTGTAGCCCTACTTAAAATAGTGCTGGAGCAGTTACATTACCCGGCGCATATGATAAAGGAGAATCTAGCAGCAACACGCGCGGAAGACTGGTTCATACCGAATTTAGCTGAGCATGTTGCATTCTTTATGGTGAACTGCATAATCTGCCAGCAATTCACCGCTGGGCACACATTAAAAGTTATCAGAGGAGTCATTCCCACAGTCCAAATGGGCCTTTGCAGCACATCGACATGATTCAAGTATGCAACGGGTACAGCTTCTTAGTTGTTGTGGTGTGTCCATTCTCTCGATGGATAGAGGCAGGAACAGGTACTCACCCAAACGATACCTGTGCGACAAAGTTTTTAGTGAGGGAAGTCATGAGATCAGATAATGGCCCCCACTTTGTTAATACAGTATTTGAACAGATTAACTTGTTGGTTGGTATGTTCTCGTCGGCTTTTCATCCACAAGATCATGGAATCTGTGAGAATCTCAATGGCTTGTTGAAGGAGAGAATAGCTAAATTTAAGCTTACTCTAAAGAGGGGATGGTTGCACTGACTTCCACTGGCACTGTATGCACTTTGGAACAAACCAGGTTCTAACCATCATTTTACGCCACATGAGATAGCCACAGGAAGAAGAATGAGAACTCCCCTAGCACCCCGTAATAGAGCTAGATGTGATGCCCAGTCAACAGTCGAGGTTTAAAGGTCTGAAATGCAAAACTATCTGAACTGCATGACATCTTGCCTTACTTTAATTTCAGACCAGCTGCAGTGACGACGAAAAGGGTGCAGCGCAGCACAGGCCTCAGAAGGAGACACTGCAACAGACCCAGTTCAAGGTCTATGTGTTCCACTCATCTTCCCTGGAGATCCCGTCTTCTTGAAAAACCAGACAATGAAAAGGTGGGACAAGCCAAGATTCAATGGTCCTTTTATCGTAGAGAACTGCACTCTGTCTGCTGTGAAGCTACAGGTCAGGAGAGCATGGATTTTTCTCGGTGATATCAAACCCTATATCGGAGAAGGCCCCCTGCCTGCACCCCAATGAGAGGAATCGACGAGCGACAGAGAAGAACCTCAGCACGTGCAGAAGAGATCCATGACGAGGAAGAAGGATGCATGACCAGCAAAACAAAGACAAAGAACTTTTTGCAAGTTGTGGCTTAACTTGGACACTTCTACTAAGCAAAAAAAGGGAATAAGGACATAAAAACAGACACTCTGTGCATCCTAGTTGCAGGGTGAAGAAGAAAATTGCATGTATAAGCCACAACATATTCTGTTGATTTGAACTTTTAACTGAGGCTCACTAAAGCCTTGATAAGAAAAAGACTATGACAAATTTTGACCGTGGGTATTTGCATTGGAAGCAAATACATTATCCCGATTAATTCAGTACGAAGACCCTATTTGGGATCACTTATGGTGTCCCACAGTAGAGACATCACAAAGGATGTGGTCATCTATTTCAACCTAGTGCTAAGATCATACACGTCACTGGTAGGGAAGCTCACCAGTGTCACAGACTTTTTACAAGATACTGAAAACGAAACAATAATAAGACAACTGCTCACTGTCATTGCCGAATAACTCATCCTGTCGGAATAGAAAGTATATTGTGCCTCCTATTGTAACAAATATATTAATATTGGCCTACGCCAAGCTGCTCGAAAGTAATTCGCGAGATCTGTGTTACAAGGTCCTGACCATTAATGTAGGCCGCCATTTTAGGTCAAAACGCCATTTTAGGATTTATGTGGAAAAGTCACCCTGTGAGCTCAAATGGTGGACGATGTCATTGCAAAATACAACATGGCCGTCTTGACCTCTGTACATCGCTAATGTGTAATCTGCCTGCAGGCTACTTGTTGAGGTCATGAACTGAGACCTCGTCCTACGCTGACCTATGTGTAAAAGGACTACTCGCGCAATGAAACCAATCCACAAGTATATATTATGATAATGTATTTACATATTGAACGAAGAACATCTGTTTTACTACTTTGTATTTATGTTTAAGAAGACCTGCAATGCGAAACTTTAGAATACACAGTTAATGCATACGTTTATTGTTACATGTAATAAAAACAAACCAGTTAGATGCGTTTATTTGGGATTCAGCAACGAACCCTAGAATTGGTGATGTATAAAGTGGAATATTAACCCGAAGTGGGGCTGGACATAGTGCCCACAAAATGTATAAAAAGCGAATGCATTCTAATGTACACTCTTTCACTGAACAAACTGAACAACGCTGGAGTTTTTTGTGCTGTACTAAGGGCCGATAGCTATTTGACTTTGCACTGTTTTTGTATTTGAATTCAGTAGAGAATAAAGTACTTTGTATGTTCCTTTGTAACCCGTGTTCGGTGTATTTCCTTTTGGGGTACTCAGCCTCGATATTTTGTTTCTGTTTTCACAGTTGGCATCCGAATAGGGACCCAAAAGATTGATGCCGGATTGTTGAAGGTTGACACACGCTATCGGACTGGGATCGGACGGTGTGACAAAAAGTAAGGGGCCCCTGAATGAGACGCGACACCTCAGCAGCGCTGCACGATCTGATCCCTGGACGACTAGCCTGTGGTCTGAGACGGCATCTTGACGAGGGTCCACTTATCGAGGCGGGCAGATTTGCCAAAATCACCATACATGAGGTAAGATTAGTTAGGTAAGATTCTTAGAAGTACCGATCGGTCCTCCTTAGGTTTGGCCAGGTGAGTCGTGACCCGACTCTTAATTTAACCCTGGCAATTTGAATTTTGGCGCATTGTATCTGCAGACACAATTATTGACGAGGTAACACCAAGAATTTGAGCTATGCCTGGGAAATTGTCTACCTGCTTTAGGGCATTATTCCACAGTGATAGACAATCTTTGGAATTTAGCCGTCCCGCACCACAGGAGGGGTCACCGGCATGTACTATGTACTATAAGCATGGCATTGGAAGTATAGTATCTAATGATATTTGGCACAGACAAACCAGACATGCCTCCGAACTTCAGTGGCCAATCAATGGTAGTTTTGAGATCCCTCGCATTGAATATTTGGAGTCAGAATTGTTAAAGAAAAAGGCTAGACCTGCAGCATTTGATGTTTTGCAGAATTGGAAAAAAGAAGCGTTACAACAGCTTAAGAGTAGAGAGAAACATGTGCGCCGTCATAAAACGAATGCCGAAAAAGCGTTATTATATGACCAGGATAAATAGTCTGAATCGGCTAAAAATCTGAATCACTTGGTATTCAGAAAATCTATCCTTCCAAAGATCTTCATGATTCTGATGAGTTTGTGCGAAAATATTAAATGAACGAAGGCCTGGTGCCTCTGCGCCACCTCCGTATGTTCCTCTTCCCGCTGCTGTACCTTTTCCTGTTGTTATTCCTGCTCTCCCTGCTCAACCTGCTGTTCCTATTCCCCCAACTTTTGTCCCTCCACCTGCTCTTCCATCTCTTTTTATCGCACCAGTTATAGCTCCTCCATCGAATTTGCCTGCTCCCCCTCTTCTAAGTGGTCTTGAGCCGCTTGTAATCGATCATGGTTCAGGTTCGAAGGTTGTCACTCGCAGTACTGTACCACCGGAGAAGAAACGTGAGTTAATTGCATGGGCTAAGCATTGTATGGAGAAGGAGGATCAGGCTAGTGTTTTTTCCACACTTTTTAATATGGATAATTTTCCTGAGAAAAATGTTTTTATTAAAGGTTTTGGGATTCAGTTATGTATAATGTGGGGAAGATTAAATAATGCGGATGTTCTGCAAGGGTTAAGGAATCTAAATACTTTAGCTCTTTCCAGAGACACTGTGGAGAAGGTAAATGAACATGTCGAGAGGTTATTTGCGTATAGAAAGGAGTTAGAAAGGATACGGAATGAGGATGATGAAGAGGAAAGTATGTATGTACAGAAACGGTACCTTCCATGTCGTAAACCGATATCGGAGAAAATGCGAATTTGTAAAAAAGATGCGATTAGATGGGTTTCAGACATATCGATAACTCCAGTTGAGGTATATGACACATATAGTCAATATACGTTGGAAATGCAGAGGAAAGTGATACAGGTAATGGTAGAGTAGCTGCAGGATGAATGTGTAAAGAGGAAGATTAGTTGTCCCACAAAGTTATTAAATATTTATAAGAGAGCTTTTTCACTTAACACGTCTTCGACTGCTTTAGCGCTCGGCTTGGCTCTGTTGCTTAGTAAGCGATCAGAGTTGCCTACATCTCAGTTGCCTATGAGAGAAGTTCCTCCGACATTTTTCCCGAGGGTTGAGGTCGCGGCCAATGTTGCTCAAGGTATAGTCGCTGTGGACATTCCTGCACATTATGTATCACAGTTTGTTCATGTCCCGTTTTCACGACAGGAAGTGAACACCATTAGACAGTCTATTCCTGATATTAGGAAAAATACGACAGGGTCCTATAAAGAGATGGAATCTGTTTTGCAATCCTTAGTGTTCACCTTAGGTGACATTGATTTATTGTTTCCAGTACTCCTGCCCGTAGATTTATGGAAACAAGTTAGAACTATTGACGATGTACCCGAGTTGGGAGATACATGGGTGAATTTAACTAGGCTTGATGGGGAAAGGCCAGCTGGCGAAAGACCACAACAGGTGATATTAACTCTGCATGATAGAATTATTGCTAAATTAAAAACCATAATTCCTGAAAAAAGAATTATTTGGGACAAGCTTACGGCCTGTGTCCAAGGAAAGTGTGAAGGTGCTTCCGAGTTCTTTAATCGGTTCAAACAGGTATTTTCAGATTTCAGTGGACAAGACTTAGGCACAGAGTCTGGGAAAAGATTATTTGTGGACAAATTTGTACATGGATTGCTGCCTGACATCCAGTCACAGATTATGTCCTCTGAGAGCGCTTGGCAGGCGAAATCGCAATCAGAAGTACTGCACATGGCTCAGTACTATGAGAATCGTGTCAATAATGAAAAAGATAGGATTGAAAAACGGAAAGGTGATTTAAAAACAAAGGTGCTATTGCAGCAAATTTTTAGAGGCCCCAGAGGGGGTAACTCTCAGGTTAGAGGTCAGTATTCCCCACAGGGGAATGTGCCCTTGAGTCCTGTGAACATTAATCAATGTGCTTATTGTCGTCGAGAGGGTCATTGGCGAGCACAATGCCCCGTCCTTCAACAGAGGTCGAATAATAATATGGGTAGGCGATCCAGAGGTCGCCCGGGCGTAGAGGGCCCTGGTAGAGGTCCGTTTGCACAGGACCCTCAACAGCCTTTTTCACAGGACCATCAGACTCCGAGTGCGGACACTAGGAACATATTTGATCATCCTTCCACTGCATATTTATCTGAAGAGCTTCCTTTTGATAATATTCTGTTTCATTAGGATTGCCCGAAGCAGGGTTTGGAACCTACACCTATTCCCGTCAATCAGAAGTTCCCTATGTTGAGATGATGGTGGGAAATAGGAAACATCAGTTTTTGATAGACACTGGAGTACAGAAGTGTTCCATTGATCGTTCGCGGGTTCCAAACATTCCACTGTCAGGGCAAACCAATGTTTCTGTAGGGTTTTCCGGTACACCAGTTGTTTGTCCGGTCTCTATCCCGGGACCTCTTTCTTTGGGTCCCTTTACGGACCAGTGTCCTTTTCTATTGACCTCGGATTTTGGGGAAAACTTGCTGGGGTTGAATTTGTTAAAAGAATTGAATGCAGTGATTTATTGTTCTTCCGATGGAGTGCGCTTGACGATTTCACCACAGCAATCTTCTGCCTCACAATTTCTGACTAGACCTTTGCCTCCAGAATTCTTTGATGTACCAGAGAACTTGTGGGCTGTTGACGACAATGATGTCGGTGTTTTGCAGATTGAGCCTGTTAAGATAGTTTTGAGATATGGAATTGAGCTGCCACGGATTCCCCAGTATAGGATTTCGGCTGAGGGCGAGCGAGCTTTGAAATGTATTGTTTCTGATTTTGTGCATTGCGGTGTGATTGAAGAAATTTCAGGAAGTTTGTGTAATAGTCCGATTTTACCCGTGTACAAGAAAGGCTTTAATGTAATTCCATTCCGTTTTATAATTGATTTACGTGCCATTAATACAGTTGTGGCACTGCAATTTCCAATTGTGCCTGATGTGACGACAATTCTAACCATGATTCCAGCTACAGCTACTTACTTTAGTGTTGTGGACCTAAAGAATGCGTTCTTTATTATTCCTATACAGAAGGATAGTAGATATTTTTTCGCGTTCACCTTAGGGGGATGCTCGTTTCAATTTACTCGTGCACCTAAAGGGTACACAGAGAGTCCTCGCATCTGTAGTAGGGCTTTGAAAGAACAACTTGATACCCTTGAATTGCCCTCTACTTGTACTTTGCTTCAGTACGTTGACGATTTGCTTCTGGCTGCTGACTCTGAGAGTGCCTGTAAGGAGGGCACTTTGTTACTACTTATTCCTCTAGCTAAGCATGGTCACAAAGCTTTGCTTAAGAAATTTCAATATTGTTGTCAGCAGGTTGCCTATTTAGGCTATCTCCTGTCAAAGGAGGGAAGAAGATTGACACCTGAAAGAATAAAACACATTACTGGCATGTCTGTCCCAAATACGCAGCAGGAAGTTAGGGCCTTGATAGGTATGGATTCTTACTGTAGGTTGTGGATCCCAAATTTTTCTCTAGTGATAAAACCGATGTTGGCCTTGACGAAGAAGGCCATTTTTTCACCGTTGCCATGGACCTCGGAGCACCAGCAATCGTTTGACTTGCTTAAGACTGCATTATGCTCTGCACCAGTTTTGGGCACACCAAACTATGAAAAGGCCTTTGTATTGTTTGTGCATTAATGTGATGGATGTGCTTTGGCTGTATTAACGCAGGAGCACGGAGGGAAGAATAGGCCGTGCAGTTACTATTCCTCCGCCCTTGATCCTGTAGCATGCGCTTTGCCAAGATGTTTGCGCGCTGTCGCTGCTGCTGCTGCGTCTGTAAAACAGAGTGAGGGAATGGTCCTAGGCCATGATCTAACCCTGATGGTGCCTCACTCTGTAGATGTTCCACTGAACCGAACTCAAACGCAACACCTCACTTCCGCACGGTTGACGAGATATGAATTGATCTTGTTTGCCCCTCACATTCAAATTAAGAGGTGTTGTGTTCTTAATCTGGCTGAACTCCTACCTTTCCCACAAGATATTACTTGCGGCGATTAAGACTCACATGATTGTTTGTATTTGACTGAACAAGAAACAAAGGGCAGGATTGATTTGAAAGATACTCCTTTGGATAATCCGCAAGGAGAGCTGTTTTGTGACGGCTCCTGCTTTAAACTACCGGATGGTACATCCACAGCCGCTTATGCAATCACTACCTTAAGCACGGTTGTGGAAACTAAGAGAATTACGCATAATTCTGCGCAGGCCGCAGAGATTATAGAATTAACTCGAGCTTGTGAACTTTCCGAAGGGCTTGTAGTAAATACATATACGACTAGTCAGTATGCCTTTGGGGTGGTTCACAACTTTGGGAGACTTTGGTCGGAAAGAGGATTCCTAACCTCGCATGGCACCAAGATCCAACATGGCACCCTAATAGTGCAACTACTCTCAGCACTTGCGCTCGATACTCAGTTATCAGTTGTAAAATGTGCAGCACATCACAAGATTGTAGATAATATTGGAAGAGGGAATGCTTTCGCTTTTCAAATAGCTAGACAAACTGCCACTGATCTCCTTACAGAGATATATGTTTCTAGGGAGACTGAAAATGCTAAGGTGATGGATGAGGGCGTGGGGTCTGTACTGTTAATGACTCCAATCAAGCAGTTCCACTAAGTCAGTGCCTTGTCTGGGATTGCTCAAGGGAAGCCCTTATTTATATATTTGTATGTCCCGTTCGTATACTCTGGATGACCACCCTTATATAACACCCCTCTCTTAGAATCCCCCTGACCCCACTAAACCAAGAAGTAAGTTTGTTTTGCAAATGTAAAAGGTTTATTTGAGAATTAAACTATATATATATATATATATATATATATATATATATATATATATATATATATATATATATATACATATATATATATATATCACACTTTTATAATAAATTAATAATTGATATCACACTTGTGAATATGAGCAGTAATCAGCAATAGGTAATCCTACAATAGCACAGTTCTGGTGACTTATGACTAGGAACAGGGGAATAAGGTATCAAAGAATGCTTTATGGTTTCAAGGAGATGCAAAGATGAATAAAAGCAACACAGGAATAAACTTGATATGATTTCAGCAAAACATAATATAATCACTTTTCCCCTTTTGGCAATTACCCCCTCTATGCAATGTAAGGAGGTGGAAGTAACACACACAGTCTTCAGGAATACAATCACAGTACAATTCGAATTCAGTTCCCCCTAGCAAGCTTAGATCACAAGGATGATTTTAAACACAGGCAAAATCCTTTTAAATGTGGTGTCAATGAAGGGAAAAATATACTCAAATTGCTTGTAATTCCCTATAGGAGGTTCAGGGTGAGTGAGAGATAATTTAAATTAGTTCAGGATCACTTGCTCTATGAATGATTGTCAGGTTGCATATGAATTTCAGCAAAGGAAAGCAAGGACAAATATTTTTACACGTGGCTGAAATGAAGCAAAATGTCAAATTGTTTCTGGGTTCGTTGGAAAGGCCAGAATCTTAGCTTTAAGATGAAAGTTAAATTCCGTTCCTAGGACAAACGGTTCCGGAGATACGGACTATTTCGTGAAGGTAGATTCTAAAAAGAAAAGTCAAGCTCAGAATGACAGATGACAGTTTTGCAGCTTTAAAGTCACAGAAGGAACACAAGATTTCTAGGATGCAGTTCTCATTAGGTTAAAATAGTTTGAATTAGATTATTTTAAACTAAGGGATTGGGTTTTGCACAGTTCTGGCGGTACTCACACTATATTTTGGACAGGAATGCGACTTCGCCAAGGATCGGGTCACGATGGGACTGCAGTTCCCTCGCCACGGACGGTCTCTGCCTGGTTCTGCTCACTGGATAATTCTGCCTTCAGGGTCTGTCAGACACCAGTTCTGCTCACAGCGGTCTGGTCTGGGTACAGCTCTGCTTTCTGGTCTAGTCTGTGGTTCTGGATTCAGTACTGCTTTCTGGGTACTGGCACAGGGTACTAGCCAGAATCAGACAGTTCAGCCCGGCTGTCTGAATAGTTTGGTTTGGTTGCTAGGTTTTAAAGGCCTGCTGATAGAAGTTCAGCTGTTGGGTTCTTGAGTTCTTGGAGTTTCTGGATGTGAAGTCTGAAATCAGGATGTGGAGTTGTCTGTCAAAATGCTCCACAGAAAGTGAAAACGAAAATGTGCCCTACCTGGCTTCCAGTGGCTCTTTTTATGTGTGTAGAAAGTGGGTGGGTCGGCTAATTCTGCATGCCCAACCCTCTCAAGATTTGATAGGCCAAAGGATTCTTTGGTCCCTGATTTGAGAAAGGATAGTATGTCAGAGTGATGTCAGCCATTTACGATCTATTGAAGAAACGCCCCTTTGCTTTTACCTTAGAATTCATTTTTCATAACTACAGATATTTCCCAGATACACAGTTGTTTGACATTACATGTACATATTACAGATTACTTACAGTACAATCTGGCCCAACTCTGATCTTCCTGGGGGCTTGCATTAAAAAATGACAACTTATTTTCGTTTTTAGTTGATTTACCAATATCGGACATTTACCAAAAATTGCACACATATACACCACCTTTCTGCCCATATTCCATTAATTTACTAGGTCTCCAGCATAAACCCAGTGTCTGTAAAATCATCAAATAGCAGGAGTTTGCCTCAGAACATGGTACAAAGTTGAATCAAGTCTTGAATTGTGGGTACATTTCTTAGATTAAGGATCTCCAAATTGCACACTTTTGTAAGCTTAATACAATATTTTAGAAGCATTTAACTTAAAAATATATTTGTTGCAATATGATTCCACAAAAGTGTCTAAGTCCACCCCCAGAAACTGGGTAAGTCAGGAAACACATGTCTCTCCTTCCAGGCAGGGCTCTGTTTACAGTCCACACATGAAAATCACCATACCCCATTCAATTGCAAGGGTCTATTGTATTGGGTCCAGCAGGCTGAGGTTAACAGACCAGGGGGGCCACTCTGCATTTGATTAACAGAGACCTGTGATTTCCTGGGCTGTTGCTGCTCAGGGCTGGTGTGAATGTCTCCCATGAACAGAGACTCTTTGAACTTTTAATTAACTAAGACTACTTCTGATCAATGCACAGTTCTGCAAGACAGCTCTCCTGTGAGAGTTTAGACCGCTAGCGCCGGTTTGTGGACAAAGCTGGTACTGCACCCCCATGATTTTAGCAACTTTTTGACATCAAGAAAATGAATTCCCACCAGCTCCGGGTTTTTTTTTTTTCAATCAGCCTTGCCATTCCCAATGGTTTCAGGCTACTGTGTGTGTAGCCCAATGGTAGTTTTAGGCAGTGCCCTCCTGTGCTCACAACATAGGCAAAAATGGGTGGCAGCCTATTCTTCAAGTTTTCCCTGTGCATTTTCTGGGGAGTTCTGACCATCATGATATTTTCAATGCCAGTAATGCACAGTTTTTATGGTAGGGCGCGGTTGCATGGGTAAAACATCCCACAGTACGGGATATCCAAGCCGATGCCACAGTAGAGGAAGCTAAGAGGTGGGCTGAGGGCTTGGGAAAACTTGATGATGATGGGTGTTGGGTGGACACGGTTGACGGGAAATGGTTACTTCCCGATGCTTACGTGATGATGATGGCTGTAATGGCACACGGTCCTACGCATGTGTGTGCCCAACAGATGACGAAAATGTTAGAAAAAGTTTAGGTAAACGACAAAATTTCAAAAAATTGCTCAGCACTACGTCCAGAATTGTATGATTTGCTTACAACATAATGTGGGAAAGGGACCAGCAACCCTGAGGGGAAGTTTTGGGCTACCCTCTGTCCCATTTGAATCAATTCACTTTGATTTCATTGAAATGGAGCGATGCAACAATTTAAAATATGTATTGGTAGTCATTTGTGCCTTTAGTAAGTGGGTTGAGGCTTTCCCTGTTAAAGATGCTACAGCCATGACCACTGCGTAAACCATGTTAAAGGAGCACTTTTCCCGGTTCAGTTTGCCGAGAGTTATCTGGTCGGACAATGGCCCACACTTTGTCACCGCTGTAATCCTACAGATATGTACAGCGTTACGAATTGACAAACAGTTCCATTCGGCCAGACATCCTCAGAGCGCCAGACTAGTAGAAAGACACAACGGTATCATCAAGAACAAGCTCGCTAAGACGTGACGTGTGCCGGCACCAAACTAAAATGGCTGGACGTCTTACCGATCGTGTTACTAGCTATGCGTACAACCCCTCAAACTAAGACTGGGCACTCTCCATTTGAGGTGGTAATGGGGAGACCTGCCAATATCTGGAATGTTCCAAAATGTTAAAATTTGAGAAATATTGAAAATGTACTACTTTCAGATTATTGTAGCCAATTGACTAAAAACCTGTATTTGATTTACCACCAGGTACGAGAGGCCTTACCTGTGCGTTACAAAGGCGCCGGCCACGGCATACGACCGGGGAGCTGGGTGCTCATTAAATCATTTGAGCGCACCTCCTGCCTCGCGCCTCGCTGGCGTGGGCCATTCAGGTCCTGTTGGCCACCCAAACAGTGGTGCAGGTAGCTGGCGGAAAGAATTGGATCCACGCATCACACATCAAGAAACTTCCTCACCCTGTGCCACATGTTACAGAAGAAGCAGGATCCCTCGCTGATTGGACTTATAAATAAGGGGGTGACCAACCGGGACAATGGACAAAATGCCTGGGCCCCGAAAACGTACTGCTGTATTTTTGTAATAATATTTGGTTTGATAATAGGCACTGTTGTAGGCCTCTGGTATTTAGAAGAAGCTTATCCTTTAGAGTTTTCGCTACCGACTAAAAATGTACCCACTGTCCATACACCTTTTGTGCATTTGCATACTTTGTCCCCTAGAGATTCCCAGCACAGACAAAGGTATCATAACAATACACTGGTACTTATCATGAACGCTACACATGCCATTTTTAATAGGTTCAATTGCTGGGTCTGTTCACATTTACTGCAACACAGGGATAAGGGGCTTGGTTGGTATATTCATCCTTTACCATTGACAACTGCTTGCTATGCTTCTCTTAGAGCACTATTCTTTGGCCGATGGAATGATAGCATCTCAAGGAACTTTGATGGCACCAATTTGAATAGTTTTGAGAAACGTGTTTTGACTCCCCTGGGATGCTCTCTTTTTGCAAATAGGAGTAAACCGAATGTTGCTTCTATTAGGCCTTCTGATAGACTGTCCCGTCCCTTTCAATCTTTGATTTCCTTTAAAATGGCTCCGATAGGCAATAAGGATGCCATGCCTCCTTCTTACACTGTTAACCATAGCCCCGATTCAGTTTCTTTCTGCATACAGAGGAATGGCACTCGGTCAATGGGAGTTTTTAAAGGTTGTGCCAACGTTGTGAATTTGACTGGGAAGACAGACCTTTGTATGTAGGCGAACTTGTCTATTTTGTTTGCGATAATGTAGCGTTTCCATGGTTGCCCAGGGATTGGAAGGAACCTGTTATTTAGGGATCCTGTTACCTGGGGTGCTCATAGCAAGTACTATAGAAATTGCAAAAGCTTGTCCACGACACGACGAGACGGGTGACACCCCAGTACAAGTTTTGGGAGATATAGCGAAATCAATTGTGCCATTTTGGGGGCAGATAGCGAATTCAGAGGATATCAGGAGACTAGCGAGAGTACTGGAGAGAACCATCAACCAGACCACAGAGATACACTACAATATGACATTAGAGCAGAAAGCAATACGATTAGTAGCACTCCAAAATTGCATGGCATTAGATGTCATTTTAGCTGAGCGTGGTGGAGTATGCAAATTAGTGGGGTCCGCTTGCTGTGTTTACGTACCGGATTCCTCCCCAACTATCTTCAAGGCAATACAGAATCTGCACGTCCTTAGTTCCGAAGTGCATGTTCCCGAGGGAAATTGGGATCTTGGCGCTTGGTTCTGGGACTTCTTGCGATCTTGGGGTTGGAAGGTACTTTCAGTCTTATTAACTATTTTAGGAATTCTGTTGTTCCTTTGTTGCTGTATTCAGTGTCTGCCTGGTATGTGTTCGATGCTAGGGGGATGTTGCACACGAGCAATAGATTCGGTAGGACATGAGGTGTATGCTTCAAATAAGACTTCCAAAGAATATGTGTTAAAAGATATATTAATAAAAGACCTAATGGCAATAGATATTTCAGATAGTGATTCAGGGTACATGGATACTAATGCATGGAATTATTCGCAAGGAGACCCAAAGGAGTTTTTAGCACTTGGCATAGGCCAAAAGGAGGGTTTGTCGGAATAGAAAATATATTGTGCCTCCTATTGTGGAAAATATGTTTAATATTGGCCTACGCCAAGCTGCTCGAAAGTCGCTTGTGAGAGAAATCTGTGTTGCAAGGTCCTGACCTTTAATCCATGTAGGTCGCCATTTTAGGTCAAAGCGCCATTTTAGGACTTGTGTGGAAAAGTCACCCTGTGAGCTAAAATGGTGGACGATGTCATTGCAAAATACAACATGGCCGTCTTGACCTCTGTACATCGCTAATGTGGAATCTGCCTGCAGGCTACTTGTTGAGGTCATGAACTGAGACCTCGCCCTACATTGACCTATGTGTAAAAAGACTACTCACGCAATGAAACTAATCCACAAGTATATATTATGATAATGTATTTACATATTGAACGAAGAACATCTGTTTTACTACATTGTATTTATGTTTAAGAAGACCTGCAATGCGAAACTTTAGAATACACAGTTAATGTATACGTTTATTGTTACATGTAATGAAAACAAACCAGTTAGATGCGGTTATTTGGGATTCGGCAACGAACCCTAGAATTGGTGATGTATAAAGTGGAATATTAACCCGAAGTGGGGCTGGACATAGTGTCCACAAAATGTATAAAAAGCAAATGCATTCTAATGTACACTCTCTCACTGAACACACTGAACCACGCTGGAGTTTGTTGTGTTGTACTGAGGGCCGATAGCTATTTGACTTTGCACTGTTTTTGTATTTGAATTCAGTAGAGAATAAAGTACTTTGTATGTTCCTTTGTAACCCGTGTTCGGTGTATTTCCTTTTGGGGTACTCAGCCTCAATATTTTGTTTCTGTTTTCACAATCCTACTCCCAGAGTACAGTGAGAAAGAATCAAATGCTTCCAACTCAGGCGGAAATAAATGAGCTTGTCAACATACTGTTCTTTCGCATAATCGAAGATTGTCCAACTCTTATTGGAAGGACAGACACAATGACGTTTCTTCGAGACCCAGCAAACACTGAACATTTAAGCCATCTTTTAAATAAGATCATCATTTTAGTCACACTCCACGCGACCGGTCAGTGCAGACATTGTTTACATCAAGGAAAAAACATATAATCCTGTACCCAGCAAGACAGGACAGATGTCCCTGTCACCATAAGACAGCAGATTGGTGCACAATGTCCTTTTTCGCCTAGTCACTGACTTTCCAGAGCTGGTGGGGAGACCTCTTGAGGTTGACATCCTCACCTTCATCAGAGATCCAGCTAATGTCGCACAGATGGGAATACGTCTGCATGGAATCATACTCCAAGTGGAACTTTCCAACCATCAGAGAGATTATCTGAGAAGATTTTAATAAAAGCCTTCCCCTGAGGGACAGATCGAAGGAGAAGATTCAAGATTGTCACTTGTTATACTTGTTGTTATTTTTTCCCTATTTCTTCATATTGATCAGTGTCCAATATGTCCTTAGGAGTGAAGCAGATACAAGGGGTGGACTGGGAGCTTACCTACTTCGAACATGCAAGTAAAGGGACTTACTGAAGTATTATTTTATTGGATTTTTTCCCATAGTCTAGCAAAGGAACTGCATCCTAAAATAAGAGACAATGGGCCTCATTACGAGGTTGGCGGTAGCCATGGAGCTATTAGCTGCATGGATGCCTCCAAAACCCTACCAACTCCGCCCTGGTGAATGGAGCAATTACCGGTCCATTCCAAGGTTGGTGGGACCAGTAATTCCCCATTCACCAGAGCCCTTCCCCATTCCCATTTGAGCCCCCATAGGGCTCAATGGGAATGGGAAAGGCACTAATAATGGTACCGTAAATTGCAGTACCGTTATTAGCTCCAGAGTCCCTTTGTGGGTCCCGTCCTTAACGCCTGGAAAAACCAGGCATTAAGGGAGGACCTACAAAGGGAACTCGTAGTAGGGCGGTAAGGGATTACCGGCACCGATGCCCTTACTGGTGCCGGTAATCCCTTACTGCCCACCTCGTAATGAGGCCCAATTTGTCATTCACAAGAAGGGGGACACTTGTGAAGCACCTGACATTCATAACGATAAAATCTGAAAGACGATATAGGTTGGGAGAATATAATAAATTTGACATGTTGGCAAATGATCGAGATGTGGGTCGAGAGCAGCAACCTGGTCCTCCCACAAGCAGAGAGGCACCCTTTCTTCATTGGAAGGAAATGCTGTTGCCTAACACATAGAAACATAATGTACTTATGCATTATATTTGTCATTATTTTTCTGTCATTAACGATCAGAACTGCATTCTTTATTGGTGCACGAAGCATTCCAATATCAGTGCACCCACCTGATGATACATGCATGAAACCCACAAAAGCAGCCAGACCTTATATTGTCATTCCAGTCCCTAGAAAATCTGATGGTAGAGTAAATTAACTTGAAACAAACGTGAATAACAGTGATATACACACACTTATGGTAATGTATGAGCAGGAAAGCCGCAGACAGGGTCGGCATGAAATGAATGAAGAAAAAACACTGACAACTACATGCACACACACACTGAATGCACGCAAAATAGGCCTAGTATCAATGACCGCACAACCACAAACAAAAGCAGCAGAGAAGATAAGACTGCCTGCCATAAAAATCTTCACAGAAGACAGTGTGAGAAAAAAAGAAGAATTAAGTGAAAGACCAGCAGAAGCAGTCATATCAGAAACCCTTAAGAAAAACAGAAGCCGCCTCAGAAAAACTCTCTGCACGGACACAAATGGTAGTAGACGTATTATTCCTGCACATAGCCAGAGCGAGGAAACTACAAGAGGAAATGAAGAACAAAACAGCAGAGACTGTATTGACAAGCACACATGTTCTAACACAAGGGACAAGTACCAGGTCTACAATACAGCCATATACCGGACCAGTATCAGGCTGGTTGGCAAGGGCATTTGCACGCAGCAGAGAAAAGATACATGAGGACCAGAAAAGAGCTGGCAGATTCATGTCCACTCAAATGGCACATATGAGAAGACCTGTGCCATAGACCGGGATACCTGAAGATCTGCCAGCAAGAAAAAGCCATACAGAGGCATTCAGAGATGTAGTTATAGCGAACTACAGGAAAACCTTAAGAATCAAGAGAAGCATGCATGAAGATGACAATGAACTAAACTACTACCTGGACAGCACAGCACATCTGGGAAACAACATTTGGTACCAGCACATGAAAGAAGTTGGAAGATGAAATTCAGAAGGAGAATGCTTTGTTTGTGAACTTCTACCGTACAGCATGGGGAAGTCCAAGATCTTTGTGGCTGTAGAAATCAATGTCCTGGCAGCACACTGTCTCTCACACGTAGCAATGTGCAAGACCAGAGGCCAGTGCATGGGAAGTGACGCTTCATTGATATGGGCAACTGAAACAGCTTATCCCGATTAAGATGATTATGTCCCGGACATTAAAACAATAACCAGAGCTCACACTAGGAATCATGTGATTAGATACGAGAAACTTGAGGTGAAAGGAGCAGGAATAAGATGGGAAGTAAGCCCGAGACTGAAGGTCCAAGGGAAAAATCCAGAAGAAGCTCAAATTTGGAAAAACAGATGCCAAATGCAGATTTGGGGAACAGTGCTTTCACCAGACGGATGGGAGCGAGGAGTAGTGATATGCCGAGCATGGATGGTCCTTGGAGCCTGCAAGGAGGCAATCGAGAACTCACAAAGACTTTGCAAGCCAGTATGGCCAAAACTTGCAAAACTACTGACATAGGTCGAAGACAGAGGAGGACCCTTGCAGATAGTGCCACTAGAAAGTCTGAAAATGTGCTTCAGGAATAATGGCACAAGAAAGATGGTAGAGAATCAGACTGTGGATGGATTTTTGATGCTCCAGGAATGGATCACGGAACCGCAGTAATTATGGATCATTATTGGGCATGTGGACCGAAACCATACATCAGACTGCCGAAAAACTGGGGAGGCATATGCACAATAGTGAATGTCCACATTCCAGCATTAGTAATCCTGAAGAGACGACATGAACATTGACAGTTTCCTGAAAGCAGATGCCCACCTGAGGAAGAGGAGATCTGTGGAACTGATAACTCGAATGAAGAGAGAGAATTACTTCTCTGTCAAATCAGAAGTAGCATTTCATGCAGTCCCATATGAACACAGGCTGGACAACCTCACCTCATCAGTGTTCACGACGATTTTCATGCCAAAAATCCAAGTTGGAGTAAACACTAAGGGGTCGATTCATGGAGCAAATGTGCGCCAAAAATCCCAGCGCAAGCAGGCGCAAGGTGGCGCAAGCGGGAGAAACCAAGCGCACGCGCACGCGTGCGATTCAAGGAAGACGCTGCGTGTGTTTCCCGCTGTCTGTGCGCCAAATCCTGCCATGGCGCACGCGGGCACACACGGTGCGCGCTACGCGCACAGCAAAAGCGCACATAGCGCGCCGCACACAACCAAAGTGTGCAGAACAGTGGGCGTAACACGCGGAATGGGGAATAACGCGTGAAAAAGAAGGCGTAACTGGGGAAGTACTGCAGGGAACTACACGGAACGCCCAAACGCACGCGAAGAACCCGTATTCATGAATTCGAATAAGGGAAACCCGCGCACGGCAAAAGACGCACACAGGCGTCAACGCGTCCGCCACACGAAGGCAGGCGGAAGCGTCCCCGCGCACAGTATAAAAGTGCGTGCAAACAACAAACACGTATATACAGCTACGATGAATGCCCCATTTGTCGCAGCACTGATCGTGGGACACCGCAGGAGGAGGAGAATAACCAAGGCACGCATTTTCGCACCACGGACAAGCCTTTTTGGGATGCCTGACGACCAGGTCTACGGCAAGTATAGGTTTCCACCCCATATCATCCTAGACCTGGTCAGGGAGTGGGAAGATGACCTTACATCCCCCACCCTTTGCTCCCAAGCATTGAGCTCCTTGGAGAAGGTGCTCAATGTCCTGCATTTTTTGGCCATTGGGTCATTTCAGCGGACTACTGCCATAGTGGGGGGGTCTCACAGGCCACGCAGTCACGCTGCCTACACCAGGTACTGGCAATCATGACAGTGCGCCCCTCAGTCCGCAGGCACATATACATGCCCAGAACGCCTGCAGAAAGGCAGGACGTTGTCCTGGATTTTTTCAGGGTGGCACACTTCCCTAAAGTGCTCGGTGCCATAGATTGCACCCATGTGGCCCTACGTCCACCTAGGGCCACTGAGCACATCTACCGAAACCGCAAGCACTGGCATTCCATCAATGTACAGGTGGTATGCGATGCAAAGGGAATCATCACCTCTGTCTATGCAAACTACCCTGGCTCCACCCATGACAGTTTCATATACAGAATGTCTGCCCTGAGCCAGGCCCTGGAAGCTGGGCAGCATGGCGACACATGGCTCCTAGGTGAGTACAAATGCCCTTGCACATGCATGCATGTCACACACACAAATACACAAACCCCAATAATCACAACCATTTACACCTCCCCAGGGGACAGTGTCTACCCTCTGAGCAACCACATGATGACGCCAGTCCGGAACCCCACCACACCACCCCAGGTAAGATACAACGCCGCCCATATTGCAACCAGGGCCATAGTGGAGCGCACATTCGGAGTGCTCAAGCCACGTTTCCGCTCCCTTGACCGCTCTGGCGGGCAGCTACTCTATGCACCCCCAGTAGTGTGCAGGATCATTGTGGCAGCATGTGTCCTGCACAATGTTGCAACACGGCAGGGCGTACCGGTGGACATGGTGGTGCCCCCACATCCCCAACCACAGGCACATGCGCTGCCCATGGGAGGGGACAGGGCACGTGGCGAGCAAACCCGGACCCAGCTTGTGGCCACATTTTTCACCTAAACTCCCACCCCTGCCGAGTGCACACAGGCCTGGCACATACCAGGTGACAATCGATGATGACAAAGAGACAGTCAACTGTCACAACCCTACCACCCTGAGATAGTTGCCATGGAAGTGCCACATTGTCTGCATCCCTAGCTACTTAAACACAAGCTATCCTGTGTGACCAAAAGGCACACATATGACATGACATGATATGGCATTTGTAACGTGCCTATACACAAGTATTTCAAGGTGCGATGAGGCAGGGAGGGGGGAACAAGGGAAGACAGACAACGATACTACTAGGCCAGGTGACATTTAGATTGTGCAAGTGCAGGGGTAGGGGGAAGGGAAAAGTGCAAGGGGAAGGGGAGGGGGGAGTGCAGTACAGGGTAGGTAGACTAAAAAACAAATAAATAGGCCAGCTGGTGGCAACTGCAAAGGTAAGTGCAGACAAGTGCTGGGAAGGGGGGGCTGTAGGGATAGAGAGACAGTCCCGCAGTTCAGGGGTTGCCAGGGAGGCAGTGCAAGTGGAGAGTGGCTGGGCCAGGGACCGAGGTCGGTGAGAGTGGCCCAGTTTCAGATCCAGTGCAGTTCCAGTGAAGAATTTTGCAAGTGAGAGGCAGAGAGAAAGCAGAAGCAAAGAGGAAGGTCTTGAGGTGCTTCTGGAACCGGAGATGGTTCTCCTCAAGTTCCAGTGAGGCAGGAAGGCTGTTCCAGAGGGAGGCCCCTGCCGCGGAGAGAGATCTACCCCCAGCTAGTTGCTTTGAGAAGCGGATGACCCTGACATACAAGGTGTGAATCACACACACCTGCAAAACAGGCCATGGCCATCACTGTTATGTCACTCAAACCCTCCCAAACCACAACATGACATGGCAAGCAATACCCATACACCAACACAGTAACAATAAGGTACACATTGCCATGTCAAAAATGTACAGTGGCATCAGACAATGATGCCTGACATGGAATCAGATGAAATGACTGACCAACAACCTCCCACCCAAAATAAGTCATTTCCAAATGCATTACAAGAATTGTAGACGTAACATAACAATGAATGCCTGTCTACATGCACATTGTGCATTGCAAAATCAACACGACAGCTTCTGTGTGCTGTGTCCAACTCCTGCAACACACTGCTCAGCGCACAGCACAGTGAATAGCCATTGTGTGTGATGCACACCCTGAGCATCACATCTAAGCGACAGACCACATCAAAAAGCAAATTAGGCATGTACAGGATCCATAATTGGTCACAGAACATGTGCTGCAGGGACACAGTGGGCACCAGAAGGCAAACTGTGTACACGTGGATATGCAAGGGTGGTTGTACATGTAGTGCATCATAGTGCAAGTGTGTGGGTCAGTAAGGACATGCACTCAACATATGCATGTGCAATCAAGTGACCATCAGTGTCCTCTAAACATCACATGTGAACATTCACCATGTGTACACCCCAGCATGTCAAACCACAACTATCCCCTCGCACCTGAAAGGTAAACACAACATATGAACAGGCATTGATCAGCAGAACACAACATGTACACAGGATACCACCATTACAATGTCAGGGTTCCCATCACACTGCAGGGCAAGGCAACTATCAACAACAACAACCCCACTCCCTCACAAATGACCATGACCCACTGAACAACTGCACCTGGGTCATGGAGCCTTCAACCCTCAATTTCACCTGGCCACAGGATCACCCTTCCCCTTCGTCACCATCTCCCACCTTGTGTGTAAAAAGGTGCCTGCACCCTCAGAGTCCACCCTCATTTGCAAAATCACAAAATCCAAGCCAGAAAAATGAACCAGAACACCCTCCAGTAGAAGACTTGACGTAGCAGTACCTCACAAAGGCCAAGTACTACCACAATGATGTAACAACCAAGGTAGCACAGTAAAACAATGTCACAACAGGATGTGAACCATGTGTGGTACATAATATAGAATGATGCACCACGAACGGATGTGTACTGTCACAGGTCCCGTGTAGAGGCGCAGGAGTGGCACGAAACAACCACCCCCACCGTGTCCCGGGTGCCTGCAAGGTCAAACTCACACAGGCCTCTGAGACCCTGGTGGGGAAGGAGGGTCAGGGATATGCAGTCGGGACAGGTGTTGGCACACTGGATAACTGGAATGAGTGGCAGGAGAGGGGAGGAGGAATGACACATGAAAGTAGGGAATGCACGAAAATGTACTACCTGCATGAACACATACACAATCCGAACAAACTTGGACATCATTGTCATGGCCTTCTGTAGTCCAGGCTTAGGAGTGGCACGAACCAACCACCCCCTCTAGGGTTTTGGCGCCTGCAAGTTTGGGTCTTACACAGGCATCCGCAACCCCAGCGGGGAAAGAGGGTTAGGGAACGTTGCTTGGATAGGTACGGGAAGCAGGAATACCGGGTAGAGGGTACAAGGTTTAAAATTGGATAGGACTCCGGGTGATTAGGGGGAAAAAAACATACCAAATTGAATTACACATTCATCCATGCATTAGTGCACCCCCCAGCAAGCCTATGCAGAGCAGTTTGAAAGAAAAACAACAAGACACTTGGCTCTCGTTTTGAGTGCTGGCCTCCTGCCTGCGCACTCTCAGGTCCGGTTACAGGAGCACTGCAATGGTGCAAAGAGAGCCACAGTCAATAATCTGTACGTGCCCATTACACAAAAACACACCACCAAACATGCCCCATAGCAAAAAACTACTCTACAAACAGACAATCTGGTGTAGTTGCTTTGTACCCATATATAACATTACCCCTGTGATGGGTCATACACAGTCAATGCAGTAAGTCAGCCGCCGGTGGGTGCGTGGCAAATGGAACACCAATGTGTCACAATTCACACAACATGCAATGTTCCCTGGGTAAGCAGACAGACCCATATAGCAAGGCATGACTTCAGAACAAGTCGTGTTCCACCATGACCGAAACAAAGTTGGCAGTGTATGTATCAAAATGTACATGGAAATGAAATGCACTGCACCCTAGTATGTCCCTTGCTGTATGTCCCTGTGAGCTGCCCCTTTCCATGTCTCGGAAGGCTACATGGTTGATACAAGTGCCTCAATGGACCTTGGTGTACCGGAGGGTATGTGCCACTGCCCCTGCAGGTGTCCCAGACAACCTTACAATCAACAGCCATCAGTCCACCAACACATCTGAGCTGCATTGTGTGCTTCAACACCAATATTCGTCCAAGCTCACCCTCAGTGCCTTGACTAAGCCTGCATGTGCAACTCGCCTGGTGCAAGCTTTGCTGTGTTGTGGCCCCCCTGTGCTGCTCACCTTGCCTGGAGTTCCTTGGAACACATCAGCAGTTCTAGGATGTAGGTCTGCAATCTCTGTGCCTCTGCTTGTGCACACATGTGCATGTGGGCACCAACAAACGTGTCCAGAATTCAGACGTCCAATGGGCCATGTCTGCTGGCAAAGGTGCTCTGGAGGCTCATCCCCCTGCAGAAAGGGCCTGAAACACATGATTAATGCTTTAAAGTAATCTGTGTGTGTCTCTTCAGGCATCTCATTACTGGACCATGTCAGAGACTTACATCAGAAATCACACCAGCAGTCCGTCTTTCACATCCAAAGTGTGGAACACACTATCTACGGCATGAATTGCAACAAGCACGTGTACAGTAAAGATAAGAAACATACTACACAATGCATAGCAATGAATATACACATAAATCATGAAACACCCCATCTAGCAAAAGCTGAACAGTGGACAATAACACCGCAATCATCCCCACTAGGGGTGTCAACACAAGTCACACAGCACCAGACATGCCACAGATATGACAGTCCAAAGCCCTTGTGTAATAGGTTGTCACACCGAACCATTCTTGCGAGCCCATGGATAAGGGAGGCAGGAGTGACATATGTGAGTCAAGGACCCCAAGCAGCAAACACATACACAAGACAAGCCTGAAGGGCCCAGCTGGAATAGACAGTGGATGCCTTCAAAAGCCACAAAGCACCGCACCGTCACATGAAAGCACAATAGACAAGCAATTTTAAACTATATTAACTAATTACACTAACTATGGAATACCTACATTACCTAATTAAACTAACTATCAAACAGAAACGTAACTAACTAAACTAAAAGAAAAATCAAAAATGGCCACATACGACCCGGGGGGGAGGGGAGGCACCCAGGAGGGGGAGGTACAGGGTGCTGCTCAACACCCACATGCGATGATGCTGAGCCAAAAAAAAAACCTCCATGGGCTCAACGCCTGCACAGCCCGACCTATGTGGGAGATAGATGGTCATCCGAGTCTGGCTCATCCTGGAAAAGAGGACGTGGCACAGTAGCCTGGCCACGCCTAGCCGCAGCTTGCCCCTCGTCGGCAGCAAGTCCGCCGGACGGGTGAGCCTGGTTCTGTGTGGCGATGTGACGTAGGTCTGCATGCAGAACCTCACGTGTTACACGTGCTTCCTCTTGCAAGGTAGCACGTGTAACACGGAGTTCCTCCTGCAAGGCCTGGCTGGACAACCGCTGCACCTCCCGGCAAGCCTGTAGCTCAGCCGAGATGGTACGCTCAAGCTGTGCAAACCTCTCCTCTGCCCACTGCCTCTGGGACATCATAAGGACACCCAGAGTGGATTTGAGGGAAGCATACTCCTCCCTCAGGGCATCCATGTGCGCCTCTGCGTGAGCAGCAATTGCTTGACGCAGAGACGACATTTCAGCCTGGCGTGCCCTGTCTGAGGCCGCCATGCCCAGCCTGAGTGAGCGGGCCGTGGACCGTGCCGCCTGCTGCTGGAGAAGCACCTGCCTAGCAGGGGGGAGCACAGATCGGGCCACACGCTCCATGCTCTCAGCGATGTTCTCCATTGCTGCCCCCTGCCGTTCTGAATTGGCAGTCATGTCTTGCTCGCACTCAGTATACTGCGGTTGCGCACGGCGACCGCGTTGCCGGGCTTGACAACTGCGGGACCCAAGGACCAGGGGTCCTCGCTGTGTTGGCACCGACCGCGGCTGCACGACTACATGCCCCCGTCGACGTGATGTCCCAGGCACATCAGTG
The DNA here is from genome assembly GCF_040938575.1 of Ambystoma mexicanum. NCBI lineage: Eukaryota > Metazoa > Chordata > Amphibia > Caudata > Ambystomatidae > Ambystoma > Ambystoma mexicanum. The sequence goes on from NC_090922.1 coordinate 1,514,381,610, forward strand.
ACTGGTGTGGAGGGTGACCCTGCATCCCGATCCACCACGGGCAGAGGAACCAAGACTGTCTGATCCCTCAGTGCAGGTGTCGCAGACAGAGGAGTGTCCACATCAGAATCACTCACCCCTGACTCATGGACTTGATGCTCATCCAACTCAACATGGACGTCAGAGTCGTTATCAAGGCTGGGCTGAAAGGCAGCCAGAGACAAGATGGACTGTAGCACTTGGGGGTTTTCGTGGCCTACCACCCCACCACCCCCACTTGTGCCGGGTTGATGTAGTGGTAACAACCCTGTGTCAGGCATGACAACACCATCCTCCGCCTCCATTGCGTCATCACCTGAAAAATAGAGAGAAAAAAGGTCACTACACATGTCAGAAGCACACAACTCACACACACACCGACAACAAACGCATCAGGCAGACATGTGACACACAACATATAACCTGGCATGCATGCTGGGTCAACTTTGAATTGCTTCTGTGATCAGACCTGTTGAAAGGTGGCAGTTTCCATGGAAGTGGGTCTATGCAGTGCAGAAAATATGTACGCCACTCACTTCCTACATGTACAAGGACTCCATGGTGTGTGCCAGGAAATGTGAAGGCAGTGCAAGGTCAAATTCAGGCATCACGTGCATTGTGCATTCAATGTGTACCATATCTAGAAGCCAAGCACCCCTCCACCCCAGTACAAAAGCAGGGATGCCTAGCATGGTATCAAAAGGCTGACCATACACCTGTGTATTGACAGGCAGTGTTGACTGGCATCAACAGCTTAATGTGATTCAAGTGACAACACTCCAAATGATGATGGGACAGTAAGCAGGACACATGATGAAAACTCTGGAGGCCGCCCACGTGTGAAGAAGACACAACACCAGTTGGACAGAGTCATTGGACATTGAACAGGCTGAGGCCTGTGAGCCACACAAATTGTCAGACCCTAAACATGTGTGCAATGCAGTACTGAGCCACAGTTGACATGGGAAGGCTGATGAGATGCCATGCAATGTATGTCACCCAGGACTTGTATTACAGTGATCATCCAGTCAAGGACAGATAGGGGCATGCGTGCAATGCACATGGAGCATGAATGGCCACTCATGTCGCTACGGGACATCTGACCTATGCACAGTACAAGTGAGATACCCTGCATCAAGTACTAAGGCTGTACCACACGGCATATGTCTGGCAGATTCTACGCTGGAAGTTAGCATCTACACGGGACGCATGAACAGGAAAGTACACATTGGCAAGATTGAAGCAGATCAGTGCAAAGGTGGAACTGGGGTGCAGAGTGGCGGAGGAGGGGCAAGGGACCATGCCTACATGGAGTCCCCGCATGCAGGCAGAGAAGACATGCATCACGGAAGCATTGCATTACTTACACATCAGAACCATGTACACGTCACATGTAGTGGCAATCATGCACAGCACATCGCACAAGTGAAACACACACGTCCTCAACAAACACGCATCAACACTCACTGGACTGGGCATCAAAGTCCAGCATCTCTCACACTCCTTCGACCAATTCAGGTGGTATGAACTCCACAACGAGTGCCTCATGCGCAGTGAGCTCTTCCTCCTCTGGTGCAGGCCCACAGCCAGTCACCAGAGTCAAGTTGTAATTAGAGGCACGCTTAGCCTTAGTGCTGCGTTTGATGTCATTCCAACGCTTTTTGCACTCTTGCGCCATGCGCACCTCATGGCCGAATGAACTGACATGTTCCCCAACATGCTTCCAGTGGGTGTCACGTTGGGCAGCCGTATTCTGACTATTGGCACCCACTAGCATGTCACGGCTGTGGCCCCACACGTAGCCCACGAGGAAGTCCAGTTCCTGCTTGCAGAAAGGCTTCTTCCTCAATGTGCAGGAGGTTGTGGCTGTGTGTGGGGTTCCAGCCTGTGCTGCAGGTGCAACCTTCCTCCTCTTGGACTGTGGCGCAGACCCTGGCTGGCTAATGCCACCCTGACCAGTATGGCCAGTGGGTTCGGTGGATTGAGCCAAGGGAGTGGCAGGTGGAGGGACAACCAAAGGCCTGACTTGTGTCAGTGGCATCTGGGTGCCCTCTATGGACCCTGCGCAGCAACATCAGCTGTGGCAGGGTCATTGACCGCAACGGTCCTGGTTGGCAGACTCACAACCGGGGTGTTGTTGGGTGCATCTGCCCCTGCACTTGCCAACACCCGGCTGTTCGGGGCAGCAGATGACATAACTGCCCCAGGGACACGTGTCTTGGTTTGAGCAGTCCGGCCTGCCCTTATGGTTTCCCTCCTGGCCTGTTGGAAATCTACCAAGGGCTCCTCAAGTGCCAACGCAGCCTGCGCTGGCAGACCCTGAGCCTGGGTGGCGGTGTCCACAGCTGCACCTGCAGCTACCACTACCCTTGGGCCCGTGGCAGTCAATGGAACGGACTGCCGGGTCACACGGGCGCCAGTGCCAGATGCAGAAGCTGCATCCCCGGAACCACAGGGGGTGGTGGCATGACTGCACCGACACATGGCACAACATTGTGCTCAAGTGGTGCACCCCTGCCTCTTCCCCCTTTGTGGCCGCCCTGGACACCCTGGAGTCCCCCTACTCCCTGGTCACCACGGCCACGTCCCCGACCACGCCTGCCACGAGGAGTACGCCCAGCTGAGGCGCCCCTCACCTTTGGTGTCCTCTCAACCATGGCACAGATGTAGTAGTGCCGGCGCAGATGGAGTAGTGCCAATGGGAGGTGTACACCACAATTGACCTGGGCAATTGGGGTGAAGGGGGTGGGAAGCAAGATGTTAACAGCCCCCCTGCACCTGCAAGGCTGTATGTAACCCCGGTGATGTAGTGACGGGTCACGCAACGTGCAGCCACCCCAAAACTGCAGTAAAACCGTGCACGCAACCCTGCAGCCTACGTGCGTGGATTCAACCTCCCGCAGTACGCGGTGGCACCCAGTAACACGAATAACGCGTACGCGTGGGACACGCAGGTTACTATGACATCGAAAATGGGTGTGATACACAGGGGCACCCGCAGTGGGAGAAATAGCGTGTGCGACTCACCGTCTGACTATCGCGATGCAGAAAAACACGTGTAGCCAATACCCCCGCCAAAAGAAGAGATACGTCCTTGATAGCTGTGAAGTTGTGATGGCGCGGGAAACAACAGGAAGCAGCAACACACGTCGGTCTCCACGAAAGGCACATACAGCGAACTGCTGGCCCCGCTCACCTTTAACCCGTGCTGAGGGAAACGCCCACACGCATCACGTCATTTACGCGCATGGGCCCTTTCCTCGGATTACACGCGGACGTGCAGTTTTTCATGCGCGCTGAAACGCCCATGCACGCCTGCGCGCGTCACGTCACAGAAGCGCTTGCGCTTGAAGGGCCTTCTGTCCAATGAAATTGCGTATGCGTGCAGATGTGCTTACGCGCTAAGGGCCTTTCCACGAATTACACGCTGACGTGCAGAATTTACACGTGCCAAATCACTCCGTATCAAGCTGGCCACGTGTAAGCACACGGAAGACCACGCTCCTGCCCAGAAGGCCGAATTACTGCCCCCCAGAGCCCCGAGCATGCTCCCACCTGCCATCTGCTGCTGCCTGACTGCCTGCTGCCCACGTGCCCTGCCATTTGCTGCCTGCACATCAGCCAGGGGTGCTGTTGCTGTGACCACCCCTGCTGGAACCGAAGACTCCCAACTGGGATTCCATCGCTCCACAGCCCAGCCCCAGGACCCAGTTGCCCACCCACTCCTGCCTCTGGGGTTGTCATGTCGGGCACTGCAACATCTGGCACCACTGACAACCCCCGGCCAGAGAGGCAGAGGGGCACCAGCTTCAGTGCCAGGGAAGTTGGTGTCCTGGTGGAGCAAGTCCTGGGGAAGTATGATGCCCTCTTCGGAAGTGTGCGCGCCGACAAGGAAGGACGGACTCGGATCTGGACGGACATCGTGACTGCCATCAACGCGGAGGGGGTGGTAGTCCGCGACTTCCAACATGTCAAGAAGCGCTGGGAGGACTTCAGGTCCAGGACCCTCATCAAGGCCCGGCGCCTCTTGAAGGCAGCGGATGCTAAGGGGCGCTGGGGCCACTTGTCGGAAGATCAGATGAGGGTCCTGGAACGCATATCCCCAGCGCTCCACGTCCAGGTCCTTGAGAGGCAGACCCGTCTGGAGTCGAGCGGTAAGTGTACATGCATCCTGATTGTAAGCTGTGCGTGTGGTGATGTGCCAGTAGTGTGCAGGTTGCACATCTGTTTGTATGGGGCTGAGTATGGGTGGGGGTGTACAGGGCCGTGAGGCTAACACATGCGAGGGCTGTCATGTGTGAGACATGGATGGTGCTTGTGTGTGTAGGCTTGCATGCCAAATGCAGTTGTGTGGGCACACATGTTTGGATGAATGTGTATGTAAGTAGGCATGTTCGTGATGTCACGCATGTATGTTGTTTTCAGCTGCATGTATCAGCACTGTGTACATGTGCATGTGTGTGTATTTGACAAGGGTGCAACAGTGATGCAACATGGATGCATGTGACAGCGGGATGTGGAAGCCTGATTGGCAGATGTGACATGGATGCCCATCTGAACACTGCGACAGTTGGCAGAGGTGTACACATGCATGCAAGTGTGGTGGTGTGTGTACATGTGTAGTGCACTCCCTGTGTTGCATGTGATGTCTGGCTCACCTTTGCCTGCTCATGCTGTTGTATGTGTATGGATGGTGCTGGCAGTTGCGGTATGGCTGTGGTATGGCTCATGTGTGCAAGTTGAAATGACATGTGTGTTGGGGATTGTGATGGCATGTCTGAGGTTTGCCAATGCCACTCATGTACAACTGTCATGTGTGTATGTGTCCATTGTACAGTGCCTTGATGCCTGTGTTTTATTTTTCCCTGTCTGCAGCGTCAACTGATGAAGAGGGCGGAGAAGGTGATGTGGAGCACAGCGGCGGGGATCGCAGCGCCAGCCGGAGACGTAAGGCCCGGCTCCCCTCCCAGGTTTTGATCTCGTCGGGGAGTGAGGAGTCCGGTGCCGCGTCCCAGGCCGCAGCTGCCGGGGGGAGGTCCAAGAGGCGGAGGTTGGAGTTGGACTCCTCGGCAGCAGAAGGGGCAGCTGGGACCCCACAGAGCCCAACGGGGGAAGATGGCACGGAGTCATCCAGGTTGGTGGGGGGTTTGGTGGAGGAGGAGGCCGTGCAAGCAACAGAGACGGGGTCTGGAGGTGGGGATTCCACTGGTGCTAGTGGTGCAGTGCAGGACCAGGGACAGGAGGCAGCACAGGCCGCCTCGGAGGTGCCTGTGTGCAATCCTGTCCCTGATCCTGTCACTGCATCATCTTGCACCAGCAGGGATGCCTACGTCCAGACCCGTTTTCAGGCAGGGGATGAGCTCACGACAAAGGGCCTTCCTCTGCCTGCGGACGTGGCTATCCGGGTCCGGGTTGAGCCTGTCCTGACTGGTGTGGCGTGGCGTCAACGGGTCATGCGAGGTGAACTGCATTCTTTTCATGAGGAGACTGCACGTCATCTTGAATGGCTCGTTGACCGCGTCGGCCTACTGGGACAGGTCAGCCAGGCCGGATTCCACCGTTTGATGGGGCTTGCTACGACCCCCTCCTCAACTGAACCCCCTATGCGCCAGTCGTCCTCCGTGCCATCTTCCCACCCATCAGTCACCTGGGTGCCATGTGGAGCTGCCTCTGATGGTGCGGCCAGGCTGGTGGAGGAGGCATCCCTGCCACAGTCAGGAGTCGGACGTCCTGCAGGGGTAGCCACATCAACGACTGCACCCCAGCCAGCGGAGGATGTGCAAGCAGCAGGAGGCAGTGCACGGGCAGAGGCACAGCAGCAGCAGCAACGTGGTGGGAGCCATGATGGCTCGGGGCCTTCGACATCGGAGGGGCAGGCATCGGCCGGAGGGCAGGAGGACCCAAGACGGGAAGTGTCTTCCGTGTGGCAGCGGTTGGGCCACGCCATAGATGCGGAGCGGCAGCTGGCGGAAGAGGCACGGCTCACGATGGTCAGGGCGGAGAACTCCATGCGGAGGGCCCTGAGGTGGGCCGAGTGCCTCGAGGCAATCTGCAGGGGGTTGGAGGTGGACACGTCAATGGCCCTGCGGACCCTCGGGGCCATGGAGGAGGACCGCCTCCGGGACATTGAGCAGGAGTTCGATGATGCCCTGGCCCGAGACATCCAAAAGTGAGCCGTCGGACTAGCCCGCTGCCCTTGTAAATAGTTCTGTAGTTAGTGTTAGGTTTCCTTTGGTTTTGCATTTTTTTTTGACCTTTTGGACAATGGGCCACATTTTTGTATATAGATTTTTTTTATTAGGTAGTGTTATTAGATAGGTTTCATTTCTTCTGTTGGGATCATGGACCCTGGATTGTTTATCTGTATATAGTTGACTGTTGGATTTTCATTTTTTTTTATGATTTACCCATAGAGCAATGGTTTTCAATTTTAATTTTCCATTGGATTTACTTTTGTGGACTGTGACTTTGGACACCTTTCCTTTGTGGTTTTGCATTATTTCACGGACATGCTGGTTTTTATTTTTTTTAAATTCCCATTTTTGTTTGTTTATTTTTGATTCAATTTATGTTGCTTTTAATACATATTTTTTGTTCAAACTTCAATGTGTAGTATCATCTCATTGGTTTCATGCATATCATGATATGGGTTTTGAGATTCACTGACACCCATTGGGTGTATGTGAGGGACATGTGTTCATTTCCAAACTTGCAATTGGGGTTCTATCATGTTATTGCCATTTCTAAGTGGGTGGATGCAATACTCGGGTGGGTGTTTGGCATTTGGAGGCTGACCATAAGGGCCAGGGATCTAGATTGTGATGACATGTTGGCTGGGGGACATGTGTGGGGGCCTGGTGGAGGGTGCCCCACAGTGCTGGGGGGTGGAGGTGCAGGGGGACATGTGTGGGGGCCTGGTGGAGGGTGCCCACAGTGCTGGGGGGTGGGGGTGCAGGGGACATGAGTTGGACATGAGTGGGGGCCTGCTGGCAGGTGTCCCACAGTGCTGGGGGGTGGGGGTGCAGGGGGACATGTGTGGGGGCCTGGTGGAGGGTGCCCCACAGTGCTGGGGGGTGGGGGTGCAGGGGGACATGAGTTGGGGGCCTGGTGGAGGGTGCCCTGCACTGCTGGGGGGTGGGGGTGCAGGGGGACATGTGTGGGGGCCTGGTGGAGGGTGCCCCACAGTGCTGGGGGGTGGGGGTGCAGGGGGACATGAGTTGGGGGCCTGGTGGAGGGTGCCCTGCACTGCTGGGGGGTGGGGGTGCAGGGGGACATGTGTGGGGGCCTGGTGGAGAGTGCCCCACAGTGCTGGGGGGTGGGGGTGCAGGGGGACATGAGTTAGGGGCCTGGTGGAGGGTGCCCCACAGTTCTGGGGGGTGGGGGTGCAGGGGGACATGAGTTGGACATGAGTGGGGGCCTGCTGGCAGGTGCCCCACAGTGCTGGGGGGTGGGGGTTCAGGGGGACATGTGTAGGGCCCTGGTAGAGGGTGCCCCACAGTGCTGGGGGGTGGGGGTGCAGGGGGACATGAGTTGGGGGCCTGGTGGAGGGTGCCCTGCACTGCTGGGGGGTGGGGGTGCTGGGGGACATGTTTGGGGGCCTGGTGGAGGGTGCCCCACAGTGCTGGGGGGTGGGGGTACTGGGGGACATGAGTGGGGGTACAGGGTAGTCCCCCGTGCTGTAGGCTGCCTGCAGGGGCCGTGGAGGTTGTGGAGCGAACACCTGGGAGGACCCACACGGCCAATTCATGTGTAGTACTCCACGGAACCCCTGAAATACACGTACCCTGCTGATATCGCGTGTGAAACTTCCCGCGCACCCCAAAATACACGTACCCAGGACATTCGCGTGTGGAACTTCCAGCGCACCCCTGGAATACACGTACCCAGCTGAAATCGCGTGTGAAACTTCCCGCGCACCCATGAAATACACGTACCCTGCTGAATTTGCATGTGAAACTTCCTGCGCACCCCAGTAATACATGTACCACGCTCGCACAGGGCCAATCGCGTGTAGAACTTTCCGCGCACCCCTGAAATACACGTACCCTGCTGAATTCACGTGTGTAACTTGCCGCGCACCCCGAAATACACGTACCGAGGACATTCGCGTGTGGAACTTCCAGCACACCGCTGATATACACGTACCCTGATGGAATCGCGTGTAGAACTTTCTGTGCACCCCTGAAATACACGTACCCTGCTGAATTCACGTGTGTAACTTCCCGTGCACCCCGTAATACACGTACCCAGGGCATTCGCGTGTGGAACTTCCAGCGCACCCCTGATATACACGTACCCAGCTGAAATTGTGTGTGAAAATTCCTGCGCACCCCTGAAATACACTTACCCTGCTGAATTCACGTGTGAAACTTCCCGTGCACCCCTGATGTACACGTACCCTGATGCAATCGCGTGTGGAACTTCCCGCGCACCCCTGAAATACACGTACCCAGCTGAAATAATGTGAGGAACTTCCCGTGCACCCCAGTGATACACATACCCCGCTTCCCGTGCTGGTACAGGGTTAGCGCAGCCCTTTGCGCTGGATTGGCGATTTTGATGGCTTTTCCCTGTGCCACTGTGCGCCACGGCTGGCTTTGGTGGCTGGAATCCATGAATACGCTGTGCGCGGAAATGTATGTTGGCGCACGCGGCAGGCGCTGGGATTCGCGTGCACCAATTGTGCGCTGAATTCTATGAATTACCCCCTAAATGGTTGCAGATAACCAGATGGGAATTGCTACAGACAATCAACACGACAATACAAGGATTCAATGCAATCAAGGAAGAGTTAAGAGCCATCCGACTGATGACTCTCCAGAAGAGATATGTACTTGACATGATTACAGCTATGGATGGAGGAGTTTGTGCAAAGATTGGAGAATCATGTTGCACATTTATACCTTCTCACGACGAAGAAAATTAAACTTTAATAGAGGCCATAGGAATGCTGATGAAGCTACAGAATCAGATGATCTACGAAATTGACGAGGTTGATGATGACAGCTGGTTTGAATCACTGTTTTCATGGGTACTGCAATGGATGGCAGACATATTCAATTTTCTGGGAGCCCTTCTAGTAATGATATTACTAGGATTTTGTGTCATCAAGATAATAACTTTGCAATGCCAGAAAACTGCGAAGAAAGCCATAGGGATGAAAATCATGATTGATGTCAAGCCAGGATGGAAGCCTAGAGATCTAACTGATGATGACATTAGAGACTTTGTGAAGGACAGCGAGCATGCACCGGAAGGTACAAAGTTTCTTTATCCTAGGAAATGCAGAAATTCTGAAGGAAAATAGATTTATTGCAGCCCAAATGGACAATGTCAGCTGATGACATGGAGCAAAGATGAACATTTAAGGACAGCAGGAAACCTGAGAGGAGTGATACAAATATGGACTCCAAAGAGACACTTCTTCAAACCATCATGTACAAACGCAGAAGATGAAGAAGGAATGAACCCAGACGATGAAGTGAAGATGAATACAGAAGAACCAAGTAAGATGAATCCAAAAGAGGAAGTGTATGTGGTCGATGAATCAACCAGAGGGAGGAGTGTAGAGGAGGTCCCAAACAAAAATTGCACTCCAGTCTCCCATTTTGAAGTGCCAGGAATGTTCACACCGAGATATGTGACGTATGAGGAAAAATAAACCAGCAGAGATCCGCAGTAGGGGTCTGCCCAGTGCCTATCAGGAGAACAACACCTATTGGAGTCCCGATACCTAGAAAACCATGGACAGTAAGGTATCCATTGAGAAAACCCTACCAGCAAGTAACACGAAATAAAGATAGCCTAAACACTGTCCCGGAAGAAACCACAAAGGCCTTAACTGAAGACAAATGGGGACGTCACAAAGGCCCAGACAGACTTGCAGATAGAATATAAGACAACCCAAAGATGACACAAGAGGCGAAATGTCATGAATAAGGATACCATGAACCTAGAAGATGAAACGATGTTGAAATATAAAGAAACTTAAGCTGTATAGCAGGATAAAGTCATTCAAACCAGCTAACGCCTGTACATATGCTTGAAACCGCAAGAAAGCTATGAAAACAGTGTGGCTTGCTATGTTTAATAGAAGCTAGACAGCAGAAAGCACCACCTATACATATCTACCTCAAAGAAGCACACTATACAAGTGCGAGTCCACTTTACACAAAATCAGAAATAACTCAGGTTACTAGAGGTCAAAAAGGACAGGATTCGTTTTCCAGCTAAAACAAGAAGAGATGGCTGAATCAAAATTCAGCAGAGGCAACGTGAGCCAGGAAGAGCCAAGATCAGACCAATAGAAGGAGTGAACAGTAGCTTCGGGGAATCGAAACATAAGAACAGAATAGCCTATCTCAGGAAGGCTGAGATAAGGTGGCGTAGGTAGGTGGCAAGCCGAATAAGAATTAAATGCACAAATTGAAGGAAACTAGGCAGATTCAAGGTGTGAGCAGCACGTGACCATCCGAGCAAGAAGAAGCACGGGTTCACACCTACGCCTGGCTGTCGCCCAGACAGAGATATCATAACTTTTTCTGACAAGAAAATACAGTTTCGAGGCCAACCACAGCCAACTAATTGACACATAGCCACTAAAGTAATGATTGATTGAAGGGAGGCCGGGTGAATCTTGGGGCACCCTGCACCTGGCTGACCATTCTGCTTGCTGCTAAATAAAGTGGAGATTCATGCATGGGGTTGAATCCAACCCAATCACAATGGACCAAATAATCTAGGGTCCTATAGATAGTAGAACCAATGGGACGTCATACTCTTAGTGACGTCTACAAGAGTAATGTTAGAAGGGCTTAGACGCCCACCTGATAGTGTTCATCCAATCCCCTCACTCCATTACCATCAACAGATATAGTACCTATAGTAAAGTTACCTTTTCCTAACCACTAGAACTGCATGTTAACTTTTGAGTGTTACACGTCAATGATGACGAGTTTTTGGTATAAATGTTACTGTTTGTATGAAGTTTGCGGGAGTTGAAGCGAGACAGACTATCGCATCACTGTTAATTTCAATGTCTCCCTGTTTTTTGTACTTGTCATTATACGGACTCCCCTTTGCCAAACCACTGAGTTGTCCTTATTGATTGGTGTTGGAGTAATATACCTGCACCCCCATCCATCTCAAAGGTGCAGCTATCTTGTCTTAAAGTACTGCATAGCAAACCCCAACTCTATGGGCTGGCCGGTGGTCTCCCCAGTACCCAGTGAAAATATTGACAGGGGGTTGTGGAGATTTATTCAGGATTTACACCCCCTAATTAATATTGTCAAAGAAGTATGTCCATTGGTTCCAAATCCAGATACAATATTGTGCAAAATCCCATCCAAAGCCTATTGCAGTGATCGATTTAAAGAGTGTGCTCTTTTCAATCCCCCTTTATGAAGAGTCACAAGACCTGACTGTGTTATTGTATAGACATGAAAGTGGAAACATACCTGTTTACCTTAGGGCTACTGTGAGAACCCCTCGATATTCATCAGGGCGCTCCAGATAGACCTGGGAAACATGCACCTTGACAGCACAGTGATTCAGTATGTAGATGACATTGTGGTGTGCAGGGAAACAAAAGAACAGTGTAAAAAAGACTCAATACAGCTGATGACAGTTCTCGCAGACAACGGATACAAATTAGATGAAGAGAAATTACAATATTGTCAGGAGGATGTACTGCACATGGGTCAGTTGATATATCAAGCGGGCAGAAACAAGACCCCTGAAAGAGCAGACGCGATCATGAAAACACCTCAGCCAAAGACAGTGAGGGAGATTTCTGGGCCATTGCAATTACTGCAGGGATGGATATTTGACTACACTAGATATATTAGACTTCTTTTAAAAGGACTCAAAGAAGCTCAGAAAGATGCAATAGCCTGGACATTTGCAATAGCCTGGACAGGTGTAATGATGGTGAAATGATGGAAGCTTTCAGTGAACTAAAAGAGGTGATATGCACAGCTCCCGTTCTAGGGATTCCCGATTACAGTGCATAATTTTACCTATTCTCGCATTCAAATGGAGTAGTAATGACAGCAGTGCTCACACAGAAAACTACCTAACACAAACCACTAGCATATTACTTTGGGATCCTAGATCCAGTGTTGAGAGGCCATTGCTGGTAGTCGTATGTCCTTTCTCCCGATGGATCGAAGCAACCTGATGCCACATGTGCTGAAAAAATTCATGTACAGGAGGTTTTCCCAAGATGGGGAGTGTGCGAATCCTTCGGTCTGACAATGGACTGTATTTTGTGAATGAATTATTTGAGCACATCACAATCATACTAGGTATTGATATGATATGATATGATATGATATTTTATTTGTATTGCGCTCGTACACAAGTATTTCAGAGCGGACTAGGCAAGGGAGGAGAACACAGCAAACATTTTACTCTGCTTATCACCTGCATGTAAACAGAATTTTTTGAGCGCTTCAATGCTTTCTCAAAGAGAGAATAGCAAAAGTAACAATGACCCTGAAAAAAGGACGGCTCCGTTGCTTACCTTTAGCCCTACTAGTCCAACTGGGGTCTTTCATCTCTTCTATCCCTCTCTCTCTCTACTTGTGGTGTTCCCCAGGGGTCTAACATCTCTCCCTGGCTCTTCAACCACTACCTGCCACCTCTTGCGAACCGCACCGCTACTTTCTGCTCCAGTTTTCAAAGTTATGCGGATGACACTCAGCTCTCTTTCATGCTCCCCTCTGCCACCTCTGTTTCTTCTCTCATACCAGACTGTCTGGGTGCAATGCAGGAATGGTGTGCCACCAATGATCTCTGCCTTAAAGCCAGTAAGACTGAGATGCTCCTCACTGGGACCCCCTCTCCCTCCCTTCCTCTCTCAATCCGGCCGCCCACTCTGTGCTCTCTTGATGTTCCTTTCTGTAAGGCTAAGAAACATGGTGTCATGTTTGACTCCACCCTCTCCTTCTCTCCTTACATCTCTGACGTCTTTAAGAAGTCAAAGTATCAGCTGCTCCTCCTTAGAGGTATCCTTCCTTTCCTCTCCTTCCCCCAGAAGCTCACTGTCTCCAGAGCTCTTGTCCTCTCTAGGGTGGACTTCTGCAACATCCTCTTTCTTAATCTTCCTCCCTCTACTCTTTGACCTTTACAATTTATCCAGATCAGTCCTTGGCCTCGAGCACAGGGATCATTTCTCTCCAACTCTGAAATCTCTTCACTGGCTTCCAGTGGCTGCAAGGATCAACTTCAAGACCCTCTGCATCGCCCACAATGTTTTCTTTGGCTTGGGGCTGATCTACTTCCAAATTTCTCTTCCAAAACATCTTCCTTCTCAAGCTCTCTCTGCTCTTCCACCTCCAACTCTCTGAGGATCAGACGATTCTCCAAGCAGAGAGTTGGGGGAAGATCTATCTCCTCGGCTGGGGCCTCCCTCTGGAACAGCCCCCCTGCCTCTCTCAAACTTGAGTGAACAACCTCTGGTTCTGGAGGCAACTCAAGACCTGCCTTTTCTCTTCTGCTTTCTCTCTTCCTTTCTCCCGCTGATCCACCTGACTGCTACGCGCCCTGGTCACCTGGTCAGCCTCTGAACTCGGGCCCAGGCTCCTGCATGTCCTGTTGTCCAGCCACTGCCTGCTGGCTCCGCAGCACTTAAGGGTCTGTATATGCAACCCCATAGTGCCTTTTCTCTGCACGTATGAGCCACCCGCTGGCTGGATTTGTGAGTTAACTGCACTTCCCACTTTCCCTCCCCCTGGCATTTCTTTCCTTCCCTCTTCCCCACACTTGCGCAATCTGAATTAGACAAGGCCTAGTAAGATTGTTATTTTGTCTTCCCTTTGTTTCCCCTTCCTTGTCTTGTCGCGCCTAGAAACACTTGTGTACAGGCGCGGCATAAGTGCCACATCATATCATATCATATCATTTGCATTACGCTATCTGCCTGGCTCAGACCAACACCTAACTCCTTACAGACTGGTGACGGGACGCTATATCTGTATAGCGCTTGCTCCTCCAACTAGAGCCTGAACTGATGCCCATGGTGCCGCTGTCGTTCTTGGATCTGAAATGCATGACTACCTGGCTACTATGATGGCAAGTGTCACTTTTATGCCTCAACAGCTTTGAGACCAGCAGGAGGGGACAAAGACGAATGATGAAGACGGCCAACAACCCAATGTTCAATCTTTGCACAAGCCCTTGCCCTAAATATTGGTGATCAATTTCATATAAAGAATTTTTACTAGGAAATGGTACAAACCCAGTTTGGAGGGCCCCTATGTGATGGAGGAAGTCACTCCCACTGCTATCAAAGTGCAAGGTAGATGGGCCTGGCTCCACCTTAGCAACATCAAACCCTGCAAAGCCAATACCCCCCTACCCCCAGTCCCCGAAGCTAAAGATGAAGAAGAGGTGAAACGGGGTAGAAATACGATTGGTCACAAGAAGCAGACAGTAACCAGCAAACAGAGGAAACAAATGAACTGTCCTTTTTGCATTCATAAATAATCAGATCGAACAAACTTTCTCCCCCAAGAACTATTATCTGCATAATAAAAAGGAGATACGCACTTTTGAGAAAAAAGATATGAATGCTTGATTTTGCCGTTCAGAGTATTACTGTATGCAATTCTCTCTTTCCTAGTAGATAGCTAGCGTGCTTTCAAGACAAGTAAAGTACTGCTTATTGCTCTATTAGGAGATCCCAAAATGAGCTTCATCTTCGAAAGAATCCTTCAAGCCATAATTGTGCAGTTTTCCTTGTAGATATTAACTGTGTGGAAATCAATGTGAAAGTATTCAAAAAATCAAAACAGAAAAATTGTCTTTTTAACTTTGTGAAACACAAGCTCTTTGCATGCAGACAGCTTAAAGCCAGTGCCCCCTTACAGCATTTGGACACACTAGCAGTAATGATTGCAGCTGCATTTTCCACTTTCTGTTGGGTCTGTTTCTTTATTCGTCTGGCATTAGAACTGGTCTTGTATAATGTACCCAAACCATTGTCACTAATGTGACTCCCATTCATATAATAGATGAAGAAATAATCCAGGCTTTATCTATGGCTACCAAATAGATGAAAAGAGTAAGACAAAATGCAGACACATAAATGCCTGCATGGCTTGCTCTGCCACAGTAACCAATAATAGGTGGTATCGCCACATGACCCGGGCGGATAGAGGGACATCCAATGAGAGCTTCTATGTGTGCTCTCTCATTCCCTACGCCAAGAGTGGTTGCAGGACATGTGTGGTCACAGATGGACCTGTACATAATGCACACTGCCTAACCCACTTATCACTCTGTACGACTAGCAGGCAGTTTGAAGCAAGATGGGGGCCACTTTGCGATAGATGTTGAAAGACACATTTTCCTATGAGTATAGTTACATGGAAACACAAGCCATGATGGATTTTCCAAAGTTTAAAAAAAAAAGGTGATACGATACATATTAGACAGCCCAAGAAATCTGCAGCAGTAGATCAAAAGATGTTGCAATGCCCAAATGTTGCAGGAAAGGAGATAGGAGGGTTGCCATGATGTTTAGGGAGACCCCAGTTACTAATGTATGGAAAATATACACTTCAACAGGATGGGTTGAAAGTATGATTGCGTATGAAAAAAAATAATATATATATATATATGTTTATTTTGTGATCTAGTTTACAAAAGAAAGAAACTTTACACACATGTCTGCGTATAACAGTGAACATATTAAAAAACAAAGTTTATCATAAAAAGTCACAATTACATGAAAAGAGTTCTTGAAACCCACGTAAAAACTACAGCATATTGGTTAATTAAAAAGGCAGCTTTACAAAATTCATCTTAATACTTAATGAACAATCACTAGGGTTCAATAGTAAATTTCACAACAGCATTTCGCAAGTGAACAGAGGGCGATAGTAGACCTACAGAAACGACATAAGTGTTCTTCGAGAGAGGCACAAGGCGAAGCCCCTAATACATCCTTTGTCGGAATCAAATTTAGTTTGCGGAAACCAGATGGGGAAAAGCTCCTTCTCCATCCACTAAAGACAACCTCACTTTAGCTGCCTCTACCTATAAATCTGCCATCTTAAACGCCAAAAAAGAGATCTATAACACAAGAATACACAACGCCAAATCTGGCACGAAAGAGCTATTCTCCATACTAAGAGAACTTGAATCGCCACTGCCACCCTCAGAGGATTGCACTAAGGACAAGGCATGGTGCAATAATATCCAACTTGCTCTCTCTAACAAAATTGCCTTGCTTCAAGCAATGATAGAAGCCAAAAAAGCCAACTTGGTCGCCAAAGATTTCCTCAATAGCAAAAATGACCACACCACTCCCAACTGCCCCCCTTTCCATTTCTCCTCAGTCACTGAAGAAGAAGTAGTTAAGATAATTGCTAGCCTTAAACCATTCAATTGTAAAGGTGACTTATGTTCCGCCTCTGTCATCAAAGATGGAGCCAAAGATCTAGCTCTCCTCATCACCTCACTGATCAATTCTTCCTTCAAGAACTCAGTAGTCCCTAATAACCTCAAAGAAGCATGGGTCCTCCCCCTCCTCAAAAAGCCCAACCTAGACCCTAACACCCCTACGAATTACAGACCCATCACCACGGTCCCTTTCCTCCTCAAACTACTAGACAGAGTCGCCTACCTCCAAATACAACAACATTTGGAAGACAATAATCTCTTAGGCGTGTGACAATCCGGCTTTAGACGCAGGCACGGGACCAAAACTGCCCTCCTGGATCTAAAAATCCAAATGGATGAAGCCAAAGACAAGGGCAACTTGGCCATCCTGCTCCTGTTGGATCTCTCTGTGGCCTTCGACCTGGTTGAACACCAGATCCTTACACAACACATTTCCCCGGCTGCCGCATTCTCACAGAATGCCACCAATTGGATTCATTCATTTCTGTCTGACAGATCGACTAGGTCATTCGCCCCTTCAGCGGCAACTGACCCTATCGCAATCCAATGCGGAGTTTCCCAAGGCTCCTGCATCTCCCCCACACTTTACAACATCTTCACGAAGCTTCGACCGTCTTGACGAACTGGGTGTCAGCTACACTAATTATGCAGACGACACCCAGGTCCTCATCACACTCACTGGCTGTTACGAATAAGATGTTGCAAAGCTTAACAAAATATACTTAGAAATCCAAGCCTGGATGGCCACACACAGTCTCTGCCTTAATGAAGATAAAACAGAACTGCTCATCGTAGGCTCCCAGGCCCGCCTCAATAAACTAAATTCTAGGTACAAATCCTACACCATTGATGGCAACATCATAAAAGTCTTCAAAGAGGTCAAAACATTAGGCGTGTACCTCGACTCCACCCTATTGTTGAAAAAACAAATAAATGCCACCATCTCATCTACTACATACACCAACAAACTTATCAATGCCTGTAGACCTTTTCTATCATCCTCCTGCTGCCTCACCTTATCCAGAGCATTGATTTTGTCTAAATTAGACTATTGTAACACACTCTTCCTAGGTACTACCACCAAAAATCTAGATAGACTCCAGATCCTCCAAATAAATGCCTTAAGATGCGCTCTTAACCTCCAGTGCAAGGCACACATCTCCACGGCTAGCAAAGTTGTCCACTGGCTCCCAATCCGAGACAGAATCAAGCTAAGAACTCTTGTCATTACACACAAGTGCCTCTCACTGACTGCCCTGCTATACCTATCCGACAAATTTGCTAAACACAGCAGAACTCCCTACTTGCACCAACTCAAGGTCCCTAAATTCAATCTAAAAACAGCAAGAGGTTCCCGTTTCCCGGTTCTTGCAGCTCAATGTTGGAACACCCTCCCTCTTGCAATCAGATCGGAAGCTTCCTTTTGGCCATTCAGAGCCATGGTGAAATCATGGCTCTCTGCCTAAACACTGTGCTACTTACTCACGCACCCTTGGTCTTAACTATACCATGAAACGGATCACCATGTAACCCGATCTGCTATTTCCTATTGTATTCTTTGCTTATTTTTTACTTCACCATCTGTCAACATTGAATGTATCTACTTTTCCTGTTGTGCGCAACGATATGTAACTATGTTGTCCATGTGATTATGCGCCCAGCTACCCGAGGGTTCGGTCGCGCTCTATAAATAAACTAACTAAACTAAACTAAACTAGTTTATGCGCAGGAAGAACTATCTAAGATTTATCGAGGCATGTTTTAACATACATTTCTGGGCGAATTTAAAAGGCTTAAAGCCCAAGGAAAAATGTTCAAACACCTTTGCCTGTTTTCAGTCCAGGCACTTTCAAATAGCATAGTTTTGATCTTAGCTGGGTTACGCTCTAATTCTTCAAGCAAAACCGCTTTTGCATTCAGCCTAGCCAAAACTCAACTCACCCAAGCATACAGAGGCACACAATTACCAAAATTATACAGTGCATTCAATTTCTCAAATAACATAGAGGTCGGCGGAAACATTATGCATCGCAGAAGTAAAGTTCTTCACCAAAGGACCTTAACCACTAATGATATGAGGCCCTAAATGTGCCGACAGTCTAGTGCCCATGGGTGCTTGGCCCTAGTGGGTGCTGATTTTCTTTTCCGTGCCGCCGCTGTCGTCCGTGTTATTGATTTGAATTTTGATAAGCCACACGGCTGGGAGGCGAAAATATTAAAATACGGATATCGACCCCCAACTGTGTGCACTCTTTTTTAGCCAATAGGAAAGTGGTTTAGAGAGGATAGGGACAGGTTCGCAACATCCCCTTGCAGTCGGCACATCAGCACCCACTAGGGCCAAGCACCCATGGGCACTAGACTGTTCACACATAGGGCGAAAAAGTTTTTTTACTGGGGACCTAGTGTTAGGAATAATTTTGTAAATGAAATAGCCTTTTGTCACATATGTGTTGAAATACTGAGGTATAGATATGAGGCGTACACCTACCGACTCCATTTCTGCAGTTACTTTACCTAAATGTGCCGAACCTCAGGAAACCTACTACCCATGGGAAGGGACCAAATACACTTACAGATAAGGGACTCCATCCTATCCCATTCCAGACTATCTTCATGCACCTCGCCCCCATAGGTCAATCTAAGAACAAGAACCTGATTGTACATTTTGAGTGCAGGCAGTAATGAAAAACTGCCATATTTGTGTCAAGTATGTGAAGCTGAGAGGCTGCCGAGATCGTCTCAAGCTTCAGGGTCTGATTAGCCAAATATAAGGCTGCTTGGTTTTAAGCAGAACACCTAGAAACCTAAAATCCAGGGCCTTCTCCAATTTCTTTCCATTAATATACCACCCAAAATTAGGACTATCCGACAGGATCTTCCTACGATTAATAACCAGGATCTTAGAATTGGTCACATTAACATCCGAGCCAAGGTCCCTGAAGAAATCACCCACCAGTGTCAAAGATTTTTGTAGCGCTATTGGAAAAGAATCAAGCAACACAAGGTTTAGTTTAGTTTAGTTTATTCATTTGTATTGAGCACCGGACCCGAGAGTATGAGGGCGCAGGAGCAACAAGGTTATTCGCAGCTTGGTTACATGTTATAGTGCAGTACAGTAATTACATTGCTTTTATAGATACAATATAGTAAATACAATGGATAATAGATGGTTGAAGCAGTCATGCAAAAGGCAAAAGTTTACAGAATTAAAAATATACATATTTACAAGGTGGATAGTGGTGAGGTGGGATGGATGGAGTTAGCCGTCATTGTTCTTTATCCAGTGTATGTAGTTGCGTCTAAAGTGTGTGTAGGTTTGGGGTGTCTTTAGAGAAGGTGGTAGGGAGTTCCAGTGTTGGGATGCTTTCACCTGGAAGCTGTTTCCACCCATTTTGGTGCGTTTGAATCTGGGAACTGTGAGAAGATTAGCGTTGGAGGTTCTGGTAGGTCTGTTGGGGGTGTGTTTACTTATTCTATCGACTAGGTAGCGGGGGCAGCATTGTTGAGGCATTTGTGTGTTAGTGAGGCTACTTTGAGTAGGATTGTATCTGTTGTGTTGAGCCAATTATGGGCTCTCCTAATGTTGGAGATATTTTCTCTCTTGGGGATGCTGAGCGCTGCTCTGAGAGCGTTATTTTGTAGCGTCTGTATTTTGTTAATAACCTGTTTGCTAGCTCCTACGTAGAGGGCATTACAATAGTCCAGTTTTGATAATACAAGGGCTCTGGCTAGAGTAATGCAGCTCTGGGAGGATAAGAAGGGTTTGGCTGCTCTTATAAGCTTACATGTGTAGGCCATGGAGGATGCCATAGAGCTAACCTGTTTGTGGAAGGAGAGGGAGGAGTCGATGTATATTCCTAGGGTTTTCACTTCCTTAGCTACTTTGATCTGGATCCCATCTATAATGAAGCTGGTGTAGTTGTGGTCCAATTTGGTAATGTTTGCGGTGGAACCAAGTATAATGAGTTCAGTCTTGTCATCATTCAGGCACTGTGAGATGCCACCCATGCCTGGATGATGAGGTACACCCTGTTCACCAAGGCCAAATCATGGTGGTAATCTCCCGTCAACGGGATGAGGATCTGGGTATCATCGGCATAATTAGTGTAGGTGATACCCAGACCATCAAGATCATCAAACAGGGGCTTCGTGAACATGTTGTACAGTGTGGGGGAGACACATGAGCCCTGGGGGACTCCGCATGCGATGGGGATGGGGTCGGCGGCAGCAGTGGTGGAGAAGACACGCATGGATCTGTTGCTGAGGAATGACTCGATCCAACCGATGGCTTCTTGGGAAAAGTGGGCAGCTAAATCCAGGTGATTGCATAAGATTTTGTGATCAACTAGATCAAATGCCGCGAAGAAGTCAAGGAGAAGCAATAAAGCCATTTTCCCGTTGTCTCTAAGAGTGTCAATTTGAGCCTTCAGGTATGAGGGCTTTTTCTGTCCCGTGTTGGGGTTTGAAGCCTGATTGACGGATACCAAGGAGATGGATCTGTTCAAGGTATTTTTGAATTTGTTGGTAGGCTGTCTTGTCTAATATCTTGAGCAGGAAGGGGACGGTGG
Organism: Ambystoma mexicanum; assembly: GCF_040938575.1. Taxonomy (NCBI): domain Eukaryota; kingdom Metazoa; phylum Chordata; class Amphibia; order Caudata; family Ambystomatidae; genus Ambystoma; species Ambystoma mexicanum. Next base: position 1,514,402,609 of record NC_090922.1, read on the forward strand.
TAATAGGTCTGTAGTTGGTGGGAGTGGAGGGGTCCAGAGAAGGCTTTTTGAGAAGGGGAAGGACCCAGGACTCTTTGAGGTTGCTGGGGATGGTACCTGAGGAGAAGGAGGCATTGATGAGTCTTGTGATGAATGGCGAGAGGTCACTTGCCGCATCTTTAATAATTTGTGGGGGGCAAAGGTTGCCCTGACAATTAGATGGTTTTAGGCTGAGAATGCTTTTTTCCACTTCGAAAGTGGAGACTTTGGAGAAGCTAAAGCGGGTGGGTTGGGCAGAGGGTGTTGGAGCGTGGGGCGCGGGGTCATGTTAGTGGGGTTGGTTGGTTTGGCTAAGGAGTCTTTCTTATGTTTGATTTTAGTTTTAAGGCTTGTGACTTTGTTGTTAAGGGCATTTTGGACACGGGTGCACCATTTTTTGTCCTTCACACAGGTGTCTGTGGTTAGCACAGGTGTTTCCAGTTTTTAATGATCGTAAACAACTCTTTGGTGCTGGAGTTGGATTGTGCGATTCTCAGGTTGTACGACTCTTGTTTGGCAGCTATGATTTCTTTTTTGTATTTGGACGTTAATTTATTGAGCAATTTTTTGTTATGGTTTGTGGGAGAGTGTCTCCAAGCTTGTTCCATTTTGCGTTTTTCTAATCTAAGGATTTTAAGGTGATTGGAGAACCAGTGGTTGAGATGCATATAGGTCATCAGCATACAGAAGATAATGCAGTTTAACAAAACCCAACTTTGGAGGATTAACCACAATGCCCGCTAGTACTGCCCTTATTCCAAAGATGTATGCGTTAAACAAAAAAGTTGCAAACACGCACCCCTAGTGTAAGCTTAGGTCCGCAGTTATCCACCCCGAATATGAACCTCTTTGTTCAAGCCTCTATTTTAGTCTAATATCTTTGTGCACAAGCTCCAATATTAGAACCTGGGCCTCCAGACAGCCCCAGGACCTAAGGATTTCCCAGAGCCTAGAGTGGTTGACACAGTCAAACGCCTTTCAGATGTCAAGATAAGACAAAAACAGAGTGTGCTTAGGCTAAAAAGCCTGATTCATCAACAACTCTATCAAAAGGCAGTTCAAGGCTGTGCTTGATCCCTTCCAAAAGCCTGATTGGTTGATACCGAACTTATCAGCATCAACTGCCCATCTTTGAAGCGCATGCAATGAGCAGCCTGAAAAGATCTTGTAGGAAGCATCCAACAGGGAGATGGGGCACCTGGTCAGCCCAACAACATTCCTAAACAATTGAAACAGCATCTCAGCCCATAATGACAGTGCTGATTTTAATGTTAGGTTGGAAAGGCAATCAGGGCCGGGGCATCTCCTATCCCCCCTCTCTCTCAGCATATGGAAAGAAGCAACTTCTTTAGACTGTCTTTTAAAGTGGGCAACCAGCTTCACTTAGCTATGCTCAATTCCTGCTCTGCTATCAAACACTCCTGTGCCAACTGTCACCTCCTTGAAGGCCTTTATGTTCTTGCTCTCACTGAGACGTGGTTCATGGACAAATCTGTCACTACTTTTGACACTCTTCTCCCTGAGGACTACAAGATCCTCTCCAACCCTAGGACCTCTCAGTCTGGTGGTGGAGTGTTTCTGACATTCCCTGAGTGGGTTCCTGCCTCCATCATCCCACCCCAATCCTACTCATCCTTTGAAAGCCTAGTCTGCAGGTTGTCTGTCTTGCAGAGTTTCTCTCTTACTCTAGCTACCATCTAGTGACCACCCGGCCCAACCTCCCTCTTCCTCTCTGAATAGGCTCACCTGTCCTCCACTCTTCTTGCCTCATCCCCCACACCAATCTTCCTTGGGAACTTAAATATACATCTCGACTCTCCTGATGTAGCCACTGCTCTATTCCGTAACCTCTTCAACACTCATTCCCTCACTATCCTCCCCTTTGGCCCAACCCACTCTGCCGGACACACCTTGGATGCTCTGATCTCAAAAGACATCCCTCTCTCTAACCCTTTCACTACCTCTCTCTACTGCTCTGATAACCCTCTCCTCTCCTCCCACCTTCACGACTCCTGTCCCTTCCACCTGCACTGCTAGTCTCCTTCTCCATCATTTGACCGATGAAGCATGTCAGTCGCTGCATTTGTCTCTTCTTTAATCCCTCCTCCTACCCGCTCATTAGACTCTCCTTCTGACTCTGTTCTAGCTAACCTTCATCTCTCTATCTCTAGCACCCTGCACATCCTTGCCCCAATCCTGAAGATCTGCATGAAGACTGCCTCCAAACACAACTCTTGGTATGACTCCAACTTGGCCGATTTGAAATGCAAGTACAGAGCTACAGAGTGTATTTGGCAGACATCCAGCTCATCCTCTGACAAACTGGCCTGCCACCTACGCCAAAGGTAATACCGTATCTCCATCTGCTCCAAGAAGAGGATGCATGTCCAAGCCCACCTCTCTGGAGCCACCAATAACACAGCCAAACTCATTAAAATCTGCAAGGAACTTGCCAATCCTACTGCAGTCGACTCCTCTCCTCCTGACTCCCAGGCCCTCTGCTCCTCACTGGCCACCCACTTTTCCTCCCAAACGCTGGACATCCTCTCCTCCCAGTTATCTGCTCCATTTACCCAGTCCACCTTTCTCCTGCCTCCCTTGACACCCTCTCACTCCCAATAGTCTCCTCTTTCTCCCGCATTGCTCCTGATGAGATCTCTAGAGTTGGCTGCTCTATGAGAGTGTCCTCTAAATAAGTGCTTCCCTGCTCCCCCAGAACCATCAAGGACAACATTGTCTCCCTCGCCCCAGCCTTTGCTGACCTCTGCAACCACTCTTATGCCACTGGCTCCTTCCCTCAACCCCATAAGCACTCTCTTGTGCACCCTCTTCTAAAAAGCTGTCTGCTGTCCCCTCTTGCCCGGCTAACTATCAACCTATCTCTATCACCCCTTTTTTGGGCAAACTCATGGAGTAGCTGTTCATCCCCCAACTGACCCACCACACCAAAATGGCTGGTTGCCTCCATGACCACTAGTCCGGTTTCAGGGCAGCCAGAGGCTCAGAAACATCTCTACCGGGCATCCATGAAGACATACTCTCTAACCTGGACTCTAAAACTCCCTCTGCCCTAATCCTCCTCCTCTATCTCTATTCTGCTTTTGACACAGTCAAACACTCCATCCTCATAAACTGTCCCTAGGATACCATTGGCATCACCGATATGACACTGGCGTGGCTAACCTCTGTAAGGAACTCATGGTGCCAACAGTAAAGGCAGGCAAAAGTGATCACAGTTCAAGGGTGTTTATTAAACTGCATAAATGGGTGAGGAAAACACCTGATCTAAACCTAAATCTAAGATGGGAGCAAGTTGCGACCATCAAATTATAATAAGCCAGTCCTAGTTGGGTCTTGTCAAATAAAAAGGGCCTATACTGTAAAATGTGATAATGTTCAGCAGAAAAGCAAGACGTGTTCACAAAATGATAAGTCAGGATGGTATAACTGGGTCTCCGTTACCCATATGTTTAGCACGGGACAAGGCAGGACTCTCGAGCACAGCACACTCCTGGGATTTTTCCAGCATGAGCTTATAGTTTGTTTCCAAAATATCAGGACCTCCTGTGGTCAAGTCTCTTTTAGACCAGGTCTCTTGCCTCAGAGGGCCTGATGTACTATAAACAACAAACAATAAGTTCCTTTCAGTAATCTTCCCGTCGGGTGATTTCCCTTGACCTGTGGATCCCCCTCAACCGGGCTCCGATCCTTTTGTAACTTTGGCTTCCCTCAGTAAGGTTCACATTTGCCGGTTTCATACAGTTTACATATTCATAATACCTTGCAGGATTCACTTCCCTTAGCTTTTTATAACCCCCAGTCAGGCTTTCCACATTTATTGTTCATATGTCATTTCCCTCACACGTGTGAACAGGCCTGTTTCGCAATGTCAAAACTTTGGTAATAGGTTAAGGACTTTCGATTGTACAAGGACTTTTGGCTCGACCCTTGTATTTCCACTTTACTCTTTATTTCGGCCGTTCCTACGGCCTCTTGTTACTATAATGTTCACAAGAAAAGGGGACCAGCAAGATTATTTCGACTGGACACCCAAGTGTTGCCGGACCACTCTGTAGCTGGTCTTTCCCTCATCTTTCAAAGTTCACTAGCCCACAAGTTCTTTGTTCATAACAAGTTGCTGTTTGCAACTTTCACTCAACACTGTCTGGTTTAATATCGGTTCTCTCTTTGACTCACCGGCTTTGCTGCCCTTCTTGTCATTTCTTGTCTCTGGAGTCAAGGACGGTTCCACATTAGCTGGCACGCCTCCCTGCCTCGGTATAGGAGCAGATGGTCCTGTGCACCATAGACATTGGTTAAACCACACGTTAGCTGTAGTTCCCGATGTTATCATTCTTTTTTATGAGGCTTTGCGGGTTTGGTTCAAAAAAAGCAAGGGCACTTCCCTCCTTGTTGTCCTTTCCGGTCTCGCCATCTTTCTTCTCCATTTGAACTGCCATCCTGGAATAGCTGCTTCACCATACGTTTGTCCTTGCTCAAAGTGTGCTCTCGTGCTCCGCCTTTTATGCTTGTAGTGAAGGGAAAGGGTTGTCATGTGTGCGTAGATATTGTCAATCGACTGACTCTGCCTGACCCTTGTGTTGGGACGAGTCAGGTAAATGGCTCTGCGGTTACTCCGTTGTCTTAAATGGTGTAAGAAATTGTTCATGTGGCAAAAGGGGTGGGTGGTAGAACTTCTCAATATCCTATGGGGTAGGATGGGGAAAGGGCCAACAGGTGTGTCTAGTTATTGTCAATTGCCTGAATCTGCCTGACCTTTGTGTTGAGACATGTCAGGTTAACGGCTCTGGTGTTAGTCTGTTGTCTTCCATAGTGTAAAAAAGTGTACATGTTGGAAAAGTGGAGGTAGAGCTTCTTAATATGCTACGGGGTAGGAAGGGGAAAAGGTGTTATAAGGAAGGTGATACAATGTCTCACCCATCGGTGTCCCACGTCCACTCCCCGAAGATCCCTCATTGAGGCAATCCTCCCTCACTGGTCCTACCCCAGGAACCGGATCCAATGTGATGGCTATGTTCTGGCCACCTGGATGACAGATCTCTGGGGACTAGCAGGTGAGGCACCTTCATGTTTCTCACATACCCTTCCTCCATGCGATGTAGCTGCAGCTGTTTCACAAGGGGAACGGGGAAAGGAAGTTTGCATTCACCTGGTCTTTTCCTTTTCAGTGTTACACAGTGAAGCAGTAGGGTTGCAGGTCTAGAACACATTGCATGACCAATGGGTTGTAATCTTTGCGTTAGATAAAATAAACTAGGGGTGAGTGGTCTGTAACGAGTGTGAACTTTGTTCCTACTCGTTAGTATCTAAGATGGATAGTGGCCCACTTGATGGCCAGGGCCTCTAGTTCCAACACGGAGTAATTTATTTCATATGGGAAAATATTGCGACTTACAAATAAAATGGGGTGTTCTAATCTGTTGCAAACTTGGGACAGTACTGCTCCTAACCCTATAAGAGAGGCATCAGTCTGTATATATAAACTCTTTACAGAAATGTACTACCTTCAGGATTGGGTTCTGGCACAGAGTTTGTTTTAGAATGGTATAACATATATAATCCTCATCATTCTAATGAAGTTTCTGGGTTCGTCATTCTTGAGTTTGTCTGTCAACTTAACTGTTTTGTCTGAAAAGTTAGGCATAAAACTGCGGTAATATCCTATTAACCCTAGAAAGGCTCTAAGATCTTTTTTGGTGTTGGGTGTTGTTGTATCTAGGATAACTTTCACCTTCTCATGTTGAGGCTGTACATTCCCATTAGAAAAAAGCCAAGGTATTTTTCGGCTGACTGGGCAGCTGGATTAGCAGTTTGGCAGGCCTGTCTGAGGACTTTCGTGATGGTATAAAGATGGAAGAGATGGTCCTTCCGGGTCTTACTATAAATGACAATATTGTCAATATAAGCCCCACAGAAATCAGAATAGAGTTGTAAGATTTTATCCATGAAGCGCTGGAAAGTGGCTGCGCCGCTGTGTAAGCCAAAAGGGAGACTTTGAATTAGAACAGTCCTAGGGGCGTTGAAAACACAGTCTTTTCCTTATCTGGACCAATTTACTGGAACTTGCCAGTAGCCTTTGAATAAATTTAGGGTGTATAAAATGGTAGCTGCTCTGAGTTTATCAATTATGTAATCGGTGCGTGGCATGGGATATGCATCAATGTCAAAAATTGAATTAACTTGACGGAAATCTATGCAGAATCTCCAGAAATGGTCAGGTTCAGTGACCAACACGATAGGAGCAGACCATGGACTTGATGAAGGCTCGATAATATTGGCTTTCAACATTTTGTTGGCTTCCTCATTCACTAGCTATTTACAGGCTTCAGGGAGTCTATATGGTTTTAAATTAATCCCTTTACCTTTAGGTGTTCTAGTATAGTGTTTTGTGCCTTTTACACTTCTCAGGAGGAATTCATTCAAAGCTGTCTACCTCTTCTGGAACCAGACAGGCTAATACTTTGGCATGGGTGGTTTACAGGTTCTCTTTCCGCTCTTTCAAAAGATGTACGTCATATAAATGGACCTTTCTCGTTCCTGTCCGGTTGGGCTACTTTATAAGTACAGGTTCCCATTTGTTCTAATATCTCATAGGGCCCATACCACTTAGAGACAATTGTGTTTTCTGAGGTGGCTAGGAAGACCAGTACTTTTTGTCCTACAGAGAATGATCCTAAGCTCACCTTTTTGTTGTATGTGGATTTTTGTTGGCTCTGGGCCTTTTCTATATGAGTACAGACTTGATCTCAACCAATTTCTTTTATTCTTGCATTCTGGTGGCGGTTTGCGAAATGGGAATGGGAGCTTCTTCTCGTTCTTCCCAGGTTTCTCGAAGCATGTCCAGGACATCTATAGGCTCTCTACCATAGATCAGTTCAAAAGGAGAGAAACCTGTGGAGGCCTCAGGGGGTTTTGCTTACTGCAAATAGTGCCCAAGTGATCATTTGCTCCCAGTCTTTCCCATCTTTATCTAACAATTTTCATAGAATTAACTTTATAGTTTTATTGAATCTTTCTACTAAGCCATCAGTTTGGAGATGGTACACAAAAGTTTGCAAGGCGGTAATATCGAGTAGCTCTTTGACTTCTCCCATGAGCTTACCCATGAAATTCAAACCCTGGTTGGTCAGTATATCATTTGAAAGCCGACCCTGGAAAGATATAGTAGGTAGAGTTTAAGGATCTGCTGTGTAGTATTATTTTGCATTGAAAATGTTTTGGAATATTGGGTTGCAGAGTCCACTTGCAACAACATATTTGTTGCCAGTCTGGATGTTTCTAGCAATCCAATTATGTCCATTCCGATTCTTGAAAAAGGAACACCAATGATCCGCAACAGGTTCAGAGGGGCAGGTAATGGGATGTGTGTGCTGGTCTTTTCACATATTTTGCACATTTGGATAAAGGTATTCATGTCAGCATGAATGCTTGGCCAGTAAAACTTCCCACTGATATGTGCCTGGGTTTTAAACTGTCCTATGTGCCCCCTGGTTAGATGGGAATTCTCAGTATTCAGAACAACCTTTTGGTGGCTCTTGGGTTTTACAAACTGAATCTTTACTAGGCCTTCGATGGATGTCTCCCTTCTATAAAGTAACCCTTGCTTTAGGAAGAAAAGGGGGCTTCCTTTCCCTATGCCTTCTCTATTCATAATAGCTTGTAGAAAAACTTCAACGAGAGCTGGATAATTTCACTGACCGAAGGCTGGGTTGGGATAGATGATAGGCTCTTCTCCTTTTCTTTCCTCAATGTTACAAGGTTTATCAGCTTCCCAAAGCCTAAGGTACCTCTCTCTGTTTTGTCTGGTTCACTTTCTATAAACTGAGGAAATAAAGCCCTTTCCAAAATTCCTTGAGCAATTTGATCTCCACAACGTACTTCAATGGGGAACTCACCATGATTCTGTAAGATAACCTTTACATCTACCCGGAAATCGGGATCTATGATGCCTGCTACAATGTCTAAACCAAACTTCCACGCTAGGCCAGACTTTGGGGCCAGCTTTATGTAATTCCCCAGAGGGGGTATTAAAACCAAGTCTGTAGGAATCATTCCTCTTTTCCTATGGGGGATAGTAGCTTCCCTTTTGATACACATATCAAAACCTATTGATTCCTTTGTGGCAACAGAAGGGTTAGAAGCTCTCTGACTAAGTTTTTGAAATTGTGGGGTTTCCTAATTAGTTTAATTGAGTCACATCCCACTTCTGGCACCATATGTAAGGAATTCATGGTGGCAACTGTAAAGACAGACACAAATTATCAAAGTTCAAGGGTATTTATTAAACTGTATACATGGGTGACAAAAAAACACTTACTCTAAACTTAAATCTAAGATGGGAGCAAGCTACAACCATCAAATAACAATAAGGCAGTCCTAGTATAATCTTATCAAATAAAAAAAGGGCCTCTACTAAAAATAAATAGAAAAAAATGATTGCCAAGCTTTACCGCTAAGTTACAAAATAGAGAGGGATAATGTTCACCAGAAAAGAAATAAGTGCTCACAAAATGATAAGTCAGAAGTTATAACAGGGTCTCCCTTCCCCACGAGTTTAGCACGGAGCAAGCCGGGGCTCTCGAGCACAGCACACTCCTCGGGTTCTCCAGCTTGAGCGTATAGTTTGTTTCCAAAATATCAGGGCCTTCTGTAGCCAAGTCTCTTTTGCACCAAGTCTCTTGCCTCAGAGGGCCTTATGTTCTATAAACAACAACCAAAAAGTTTCTTTCAGTAATCTTCCTGTCGGGTGTTTTCCCTTCACCCATGGAATCCCCTCAACTAGGCTCTGATTCTTTTGTAACACTGGCTTCCCTCAGTTGGGTTCACATTTGCCAGTTTCACACAGTTCACTAATCGTACTACCTTGCAGGATTCACTTCCCTTAGTTTTTTCTAGCCCCCAATCAGGCATTCCACATTTATTGCTCATACTGCATTTCCCTCAGCTGGGCGTACACACCTGCTTCACATTGCCAAAACTCTGGTAATGGGTTAAGGACATTCAATTGTACAATGGAGTTTGGCTCGACCCTTGTATGACCACCTTAACTTTTTATTCTGGTTAACTATCTGTTCTCCCTCTTCCTCACCAGCTCTGCTGCTCTCCTTGTTGTTTCTTGTCTATGGAGTCAAGGACAGTACCACGGTAGCAAGCATGCCTCCCCTCCTCGGCTATCAGTGCGGGATGGTTCTTTGCACCGAGACATCTGTTACACTGCATATCAGCTGTAGTTCCCGGTCTTATGATTCCTTTCACAGAGGCTTTGTAGGTTTGGGTCGAGAAAGGCAAAGGCACATCCCTCCTTGTTGTCCTTTCCGTTCTCGCTATTTTTCTTCTCCGTTTGAACTGCTGTCCTGGAATATCCGCTTCCGCATGTGTTTGTCCTTGCTCAAAGTGTTTTCTCGTGCTCCACCTTTTATCCTTGTGGTGAAGGGAGAGGGCTGTCAGATGTGTGTAGTTATTGTCAATTGCCTGTATCTGCCTGACCCTTGTGTTGGGACGAGTCAGGTAAATGGCTCTCGTGTTAGTCCATTGTCTTTCATGGTGTAAGAATGTTTGTGTTGGAAAAGAGGGGTAGAGCTTCTAAATATCCTAGAGGGTAGGATGGGGAAAGGGTTTTTGTAAGGAAGCGGGTACCACGTCTCACTGGCCATATCCCACTTCCAGTCCCTGAAGAACCCCATCCAGGTGATTCTTCCCTCACTGGTCCACCCCCAGGAACTGGATGCAATAGCGATGGCCTTGTCCTGGCCACCTGGATGACAAATATCTGGGGACTAGCGGTGAGACACCTTGAGGTGTCTCACACCTCCTTCTTCTCAAACCAACCTGCCCAAGTGCAAATGGGTCCTTTTTACTACTCTGCCTTACTTTCTACATGTGATATCCCTCAGGGCTCTTTCCAATCAACATGACTCTTCAACATCCACTTGGTCCCTCTGGACCACCTGATCTCCACTTTCGCTCCTCGTTTCAATGTTACGCAAACAACAGAGGCTCTGTTTCAAGCTGCCTTCCCCTTCTTCCTCCTCCTCCCACATACCTCACTGCCTAGCTGCTATTGAGGCATTGTGCTCTGCCAATGATCTCTGTCTGAATTCCAGTAAAACAGCAATCCTTCACATTCACTGCTTCTTGTTCCCCCCCTCTCTCTGGCCTGCCTCCTTGAATCCTCTTCCCTCATGGACTTGTAAGGCAAAAAGCCTTGGGATCATTTTTGACTCCTCTCTCTCTTTCTCTCCTCACATGGACCATGCCAAGAAGTAACATTTCCAGCTGCTTCTCCTCAGGGACAATCTGCAGTTCCTCACCTTCCACCAGAAGCTCAATGTCCCCAGAGCTGTGGTTCTCTCCATGCTAGACTACTGCAACAGCCTCTGCCTCAACCTGCCTCTTTCCACACTTCACTTCTATCAACTAATCCAGAATAGGACTGCAAGACATATCCTTGGCCTCAAGCCCATGGACTGCATCCCTTCAGACCTAAAATCTCTCTTCTGGCTCCAAGTGACCACAAGTATCACATTCAAGACACTTTTCATTATCCACAAGGCTGTCTGTGAACTTGGACCTCTTTACATTCAATTTTCCCTCCCTAAATACCTCCTGGCCACAGTTCCTCGATCTTCTGGCTCCAAATCTCTGCTGATCAAATGTTTCTCAATGCAGAGATTGGGAGGTAGATCCCTTTCCTCGTCTGGTTCCTCCCACTGGAACGGCCTCCCTCCCCCGCTCAGACTTAAACCGGATCTTCTAAAGTTCTGGAAACTTCTGAAGATGTTCTTTTTCTCCTCTTTCTTCCTTCACCCCCTCCTGTGCTAACTCTCCATCTGCTGCTGCGACTGGGGCCTGGTCCTTTCAGAGTCATACAGAGGCCAGACCATCTCCTACCAGTCCCCCCTCATTCTTTTCTCAGCACTTACCCTCAGTCCCCCTTTCCCGGACTAGCCCATCCTGGTTCTCCCTGCCCACCATACTCATCCTCCCTTCCCCCCTTGTCCTTTTTTGCACTTGCACATTGACCCACCCAGCACTTGACCACCCCATCCTTTGAGCACCACACTCCTGCACATCTCCCTCTACCCTCACCCCCTTGCACTTACACCTTGTCATGCACTTGCACGGTAGGATTGTCACAAGGCCAATAGAAGCATATTTGTTGTTCTATCATATGCACAAGCAGAGGTGACACAGAGTGTAGGTGTTTGCACCACCAAGAGCATTTGGACAAGAAAAAGTAACAGTGAGTGAGATGTTCCTGCATCACCAAGATGATATGCACAAGCAGAGGTAACATAGAGGGAGAGGTGTTTGCACCAACAAGAGCATATAGATAAGCATAGGTAATACTGAGTGAGGAGTTCCTGCACCACCAAGAGCTTATACACTAGTAGAGGTAACACAGAGTGAGAAGTTCCTTCAACCACGAGAGCATATGCACAAGCAGAAGTAACAAAGAGTGAGAGGTTCCTGCACCACCAAGAGCATATGCCCTAGGAGAGGTAACCCCTTTTGAGAAGTTCCTTTACCACCGAGAGCATATGCACAAGCATAATTTACACATGGTGAGAGGTTCCTGCCCCAAGAGAGCATATGCACTAGCAGAGGTAAAACAGAGTGAGAGGTTCCTGCATCACCAAGACCAAATTCACAGAGATAGTACAGAGTGCGAGGTTCCTGCACCACCAAGATCATATGCAAAGCAGAGGTAACATAGAGTGAGAGGTTCCTGCATCGCCAAGAGCATAGGAACAAGCAGAGGTAACACAGGGTGAGAGGTTCCTGCATCACCAAGAGTATAGGAACAAGCAGAGGTAATACAGAGTAAGAGGTTCCTATGTGACCGAGAGCTTATGGACAAGCAGAGGTGACACACAGTGAGGGATTCCTGCACCTACAAGAGTATAGGAACAACAGAGGTAATACATAGTGAGAGGTTCCTGCACCACCAAGAGCATATGCACACGCTGAGGTAAAACATAGTGAGAGGTTCCTGCACCACCAAGAGCATATGCACATGCATAGGTAACAAAGTGTGACCTAGTGAAAGGTTCCCACACCACCAAGAGCATATGCACAAACAGAGGTAACACAGAGTGAGAAGTTAACGCAACACTGAGATCATATTCACAAGCGGAGGTAACACAGAGCAAGAGGTTCCTGCACCACCAAGATCATATGCACAAGCAGAGATAACACATAGTGACATAGTGAAAGGATATTGCACCACCAAGAGCATATGCAAAAGTAGAGATAACACAGATTGAGAGGTTCCTGCACCACCAACATCATATGCACAATCAGAGGTAATACATAGTGAGAGGTTCCTGCACCACCAAGAACATGTGAACAAGCAGTGGTAACACATAGTGACATAGTGAAAGGTTACTGCACCACCAAGAGCATATGCTCAAATAGAGATAACATAGAGTGAGAGATTCCTGCACCACCAAGAGCATGTGCACAGTGGTAACACAGAGTGAGAAGTTAACGCATCACTGAGATGATATGCACAAGCAGAGGTAACACAGAGAAAGAGGTTCCTGTACCACAAGGTCATATGCACAAGAGAGATAACACAGAGGGAGAGGTTCCTGCACCACGGAAAGCATATGCACAAGCAGAGATAACACAGAGTGAAAGATTCCTGCACCACCAAGAGCATATGTACACACAGAGGTAACACAAAATGAGAAGTTAATGAACCACCGAGATCATATGCACAAGCAGAGGTAACACATAGTGACATAGTGAAAGGTTATTGCACCACCAAGAGCATATGCACAAGCAGAGATAACACAGAGTGAGATGTTCCTGCACCACTGAGATCATACACACAATAAGAGGTAATACATAGTGAGAGGTTCCTGCACCACCAAGAGCATATGAACAAGAAGGGGTAACACCTAATGACATAGTGAAAGGTTACTGCACCACCAAGAGCATATGATCAAGCAGTGATAACACCGAGTGAGAGATTCCTGCACCACCAAGAGCATATGCACAGTGGTAACACAGAGTGAGAAGTTAACGCATCACCAAGATCATATGTACAAGCAGAGGTAACACAGAGAAAGAGGTTCCTGTACCACCGAGTTAATATGCACAAGAGAGATAACACAGAGGGAGAGGTTCCTGCACCACCGAGAGCATATGCACAAGCAGAGGTAACACAGAGTGAGAGATTCCTGCACCACCAAGAGTATATGTACACACAGATGTAACACAAAGTGAGAAGTTAATGAACCACCGAGATCATATGCACAAGCAGAGATAACAGAGAGCAAGAGGTTCCGGCACCACCAAGATCATATGCACAAGCAGAGATGAAACATAGTGATATAGTGAAAGGTCATTGCACCACCAAGAGCATATGCACAAGCAGAGATAACACAGAGTGAGAGGTTCCTGCACCACTGAGATCATATGCACAATCAGTTGTAATGCATAGTGAGAGGTTCCTGCACCACCAAGAGCATATGAACAAGCAGGGGTAACAGCTAATGACATAGTGAAAGGTTACTGCACCACTAAGAGCATATGATCAAGCAGTGATAACACGGAGTGAGAGATTCTTGCACCACCATGAAAATATGCATAGTGGTAACACAGAGTGAGAGGTTAACGCATTGCCAAGATCATATGCACTAGCAGAGGTAATGCAGAGGGAGAGGTTCCTGCACCACCAGGAGCATGTGCACAAGCAGAAGTAACAAAGAGTGAGAGGTTCCTGCACCACCAAGAGCATATGCCCTAGGAGAGGTAACCCCTATTGAGAAGTTCCTTTACCACAGAGAGCATATGCAAAAGCATAATTTACACATGGTGAGAGGTTCCTGCCCCACCGAGAGCATATGCACTAGCAGAGGTAAAACAGAGTGAGAGGTTCCTGCACCACCAAGACCAAATTCACAGAGATAGTACAGAGTGCGAGGTTCCTGCACCACCAAGATCATATGCAAAGCAGAGGTAACATAGAGTGAGAGGTTCCTGCATCGCCAAGAGCATAGGAACAAGCAGAGGTAACACAGGGTGAGAAGTTCCTGCATCACCAAGAGTATAGGAACAAGCAGAGGTAATACAGAGTGAGAGGTTCCTATGTGACCGAGAGCTTATGGACAAGCAGAGGTGACACACAGTGAGGGATTCCTGCACCTACAAGAGTATAGGAACAACAGATGTAATACATAGTGAGAGGTTCCTGCACCACCAAGAGCATATGCACACGCTGAGGTAAAACATAGTGAGAGGTTCCTGCACCACCAAGAGCATATGCACATGCATAGGTAACAAAGTGTGACCTAGTGAAAGGTTCCCACACCACCAAGAGCATATGCACAAACAGAGGTAACACAGAGTGAGAAGTTAACGCAACACTGAGATCATATTCACAAGCGGAGGTAACACAGAGCAAGAGGTTCCTGCACCACCAAGATCATATGCACAAGCAGAGATAACACATAGTGACATAGTGAAAGGATATTGCACCACCAAGAGCATATGCACAAGTAGAGATAACACAGATTGAGAGGTTCCTGCACCACCAACATCATATGCACAATCAGAGGTAATACATAGTGAGAGGTTCCTGCACCACCAAGAACATGTGAACAAGCAGTGGTAAAACATAGTGACATAGTGAAAGGTTACTGCACCACCAAGAGCATATGCTCAAATAGAGATAACATAGAGTGAGAGATTCCTGCACCACCAAGAGCATGTGCACAGTGGTAACACAGAGTGAGAAGTTAACGCATCACTGAGATGATATGCACAAGCAGAGGTAACACAGAGAAAGAGGTTCCTGTACCACAAGGTCATATGCACAAGAGAGATAACACAGAGGGAGAGGTTCCTGCACCACGGAAAGAATATGCACAAGCAGAGATAACACAGAGTGAAAGATTCCTGCATCACCAAGAGCATATGTACACACAGAGGTAACACAAAATGAGAAGTTAATGAACCACCGAGATCATATGCACAAGCAGAGGTAACACATAGTGACATAGTGAAAGGTTATTGCACCACCAAGAGCATATGCACAAGCAGAGATAACACAGAGTGAGATGTTCCTGCACCACTGAGATCATACACACAATAAGAGGTAATACATAGTGAGAGGTTCCTGCACCACCAAGAGCATATGAACAAGAAGGGGTAACACCTAATGACATAGTGAAAGGTTACTGCACCACCAAGAGCATATGATCAAGCAGTGATAACACAGAGTGAGAGATTCCTGCACCACCAAGAGCATATGCACAGTGGTAACACAGAGTGAGAAGTTAACGCATCACCAAGATCATATGTACAAGCAGAGGTAACACAGAGAAAGAGGTTCCTGTACCACCGAGTTAATATGCACAAGAGAGATAACACAGAGGGAGAGGTTCCTGCACCACCGAGAGCATATGCACAAGCAGAGGTAACACAGAGTGAGAGATTCCTGCACCACCAAGAGCATATGTACACACAGATGTAACACAAAGTGAGAAGTTAATGAACCACCGAGATCATATGCACAAGCAGAGATAACAGAGAGCAAGAGGTTCCGGCACCACCAAGATCATATGCACAAGCAGAGATAAAACATAGTGATATAGTGAAAGGTAATTGCACCACCAAGAGCATATGCACAAGCAGAGATAACACAGAGTGAGAGGTTCCTGCACCACTGAGATCATATGCACAATCAGAGGTAATGCATAGTGAGAGGTTCCTGCACCACCAAGAGCATATGAACAAGCAGGGGTAACACCTAATGACATAGTGAAAGGTTACAGCACCACTAAGAGCATATGATCAAGCAGTGATAACACGGAGTGAGAGATTCTTGCACCACCATGAAAATATGCATAGTGGTAACACAGAGTGAGAGGTTAACGCATTGCCAAGATCATATGCACTAGCAGAGGTAATGCAGAGGGAGAGGTTCCTGCACCACCTAGAGCATGTGCACAAGCAGAAGTAACAAAGAGTGAGAGGTTCCTGCACCACCAAGAGCATATGCCCTAGGAGAAGTAACCCCTATTGAGAAGTTCCTTTACCACAGAGAGCATATGCAAAAGCATAATTTACATATGGTGAGAGGTTCCTGCCCCACCGAGAGCATATGCACTAGCAGAGGTAAAACAGAGTGAGAGGTTCCTGCACCACCAATACCAAATGCACAGAGATAGTACAGAGTGAGAGGTTCCTGCACCACCAAGATCATATGCAAAGCAGAGGTAACATAGAGTGAGAGGTTCCTGCATCACCAAGAGCATAGGAACAGGCAGAGGTAACACAGAGTCAGAGGTTCCTGCATCACCAAGAGCATAGGAACAAGCAGAGGTAATACAGAGTGAGAGGTTCCTATGTGACCGAAAGCTTACGGACAATCAGAGGTGACACACAGTGAGGGATTCCTGCACCTACAAGAGTATAGGGACAACAAAGGTAATACATAGTGAGAGGTTCCTGCACCACCAAGAGCATATGCACACGCTGAGGTAAAACATAGTGAGAGGTTCCTGCACCACCAAGAGCATATGCACATGCATAGGTAATAAAGAGTGAGAGGTTCCTGCACCACCAACATCATATGCACAATCAGAGGTAATACATAGTGAGAGGTTCCTGCACCACCAAGAACATGTGAACAAGCAGTGGTAACACATAGTGACATAGTGAAAGGATATTGCACCACCAAGAGCATATGCACAAGCAGAGATAACACAGAGTGAGAGGTTCCTGCACCACCAACATCATATGCACAATCAGAGGTAATACATAGTGAGAGGTTCCTGCACCACCAAGAACATGTGAACAAGCAGTGGTAACACATAGTGACATAGTGAAAGGTTACTGCACCACCAAGAGCATATGCTCAAATAGAGATAACATAGAGTGAGAGATTCCTGCACCACCAAGAGCATGTGCACAGTGGTAACATAGAGTGAGAAGTTAACACATCACTGAGATGATATGCACAAGCAGAGGTAACACAGAGAAAGAGGTTCCTGTACCACAAGGTCATATGCACAAGAGAGATAACACAGAGGGAGAGGTTCCTGCACCACGGAAAGCATATGCTCAAGCAGAGATAACACAGAGTGAAAGATTCCTGCACCACCAAGAGCATATGTACACACAGAGGTAACACAAAGTGAGAAGTTAATGAACCACCGAGATCATATGCACAGGCTGAGGAAACACATAGTGACATAGTGAAAGGTTATTGCACCACCAAGAGCATATGCACAAGCAGAGATAACACAGAGTGAGAGGTTCCTGCACCACCAAGATCATATGCACAATAAGAGGTAATACATAGTGAGAGGTTCCTGCACCACCAACATCATATGCACAATCAGAGGAAATACATAGTGAGAGGTTTCTGCACCACCAAGAACATGTAAACAAGCAGTGGTAACACATAGTGACATAGTGAAAGGTTACTGCACCACCAAGAGCATATGCTCAAATAGAGATAACATAGAGTGAGAGATTCCTGCATCACCAAGAGCATGTGAACAGTGGTGACACAGAGTGAGAAGTTACCACATCACTGAGATTATATGCACAAGCATATGTACAAAGAGGTTCCTGTACCACCAAGTTCATATGCACAAGAGAGATAACACAGAGGGAGAGGTTCCTGCACCACGGAGAGCATATGCACAAGCAGAGATAACACAGAGTGAAAGATTCCTGCACCACCAAGAGCATATGTACACACAGAGGTAACACAAAGTGAGAAGTTAATGAACCACCGATATCATATGCACAAGCAGAGGTAACACATAGTGACATAGTGAAAGGTTATTGCACCACCAAGAGCATATGCACAAGCAGAGATAACACAGAGTGAGATGTTCCTGCACCACTGAGATCATACACACAATAAGAGGTAATACATATTGAGAGGTTCCTGCACCACCAAGAGCATATGAACAAGAAGGGGTAACACCTAATGACATAGTGAAAGGTTACTGCACCACAAAGAGCATATGATCAAGCAGTGATAACACAGAGTGAGAGATTCCTGCACCACCAAGAGCATATGCACAGTGGTAACACAGAGTGAGAAGTTAACGCATCACCAAGATCATATGTACAAACAGAGGTAACACAGAGAAAGAGGTTCCTGTACCACCGAGAGCATATGTACAAACAGAGGTAACAAATAGTGACATAGTGAAAGGTTACTGCACTTCCAAGAGCATATGCACAAGCAGAGGTGACACAGAGTGAGAGGTTCCTGCACCACCAAGAGCATATTCAAAAGCAGAGGTAACACAGAGTGAGAGGTTCCTGCACCACCAAGTCGATATGCACAGGCTGAGGTATCACATAGGGTAAGTTTCCTGCACCACCAGGAGCGTATGAACAAGCAGAGGTAACAAATAGTGACATAGTGAAAGGTTACTGCACTTCCAAGAGCATATGCACAAGCAGAGGTGACACAGAGTGAGAGGTTCCTGCACCACCAAGAGCATATTCACAAACAGAGGTAACACAGAGTGAGAGGTTCCTGCACCACCAAGTCGATATGCACAGGATGAGGTATCACATAGGGAGATGTTCCTGCGCGACCAGGAGCATATGAACAAGCAGTGGTAACAAATAGTGACATAGTGAAAGGTTACTGCACCACCAATAGCATATGCTATATAAGAGGTAACAAACAGTGAGAGGTTCCTGTACCGCCATCGCATATGCACAAGCAGCGGTAACATAGAGTGAGAGGTTCCTGCACCACCAAGAGCATATGCACAATCAGAGGTAACACAGAGAGAGAGGTTCCTGAACCACCGAGGCCATATGCACAAGCAAAGGTAACACTGAGAGGTTCCTGAACCACCGAGGTCATATGCACAAGGATAGGTGGGGGTTCCTAGGGGTTAGAGTGGTTGTGTTTGACACAGTGGCAACAGGACTGGTGCCCATCTGCCGTCATCACAGCGGACTGCCAAGTGGTGTCACAGTAAAATATGGGGGTGCCAGGCTCCCCAGAGACTCAGGTCTAACCTCTACCCAACCTACACACACATCCAAGCTGAAGAGAGAGCCAGTCTCGCATGCCCCTCCCAGTATGCTAGAGATAGGAAGCTGGACTGTTAAACCAACCCAACCGGAAGTGCTCCAAGAGGATCCTGCTTGCAGTCTGCCTCATGTTGGAGCTTCATATGATAGTTCAGAAGCAATGTTCTGTTTGGGGGGGTGGAGGAAACTCACGTACCCTACTGTGCTGGTGACTATAATGTTGGGCTGCGTGTGGGGGAACCCTTTATGGCCCTGTCAGAAAAAAAGATTGATTGAAAGTCCATAGGAACCACATGGGGCATTTCTGAGCCCAGGAATCACGCCTTGTCTTTGCCGGTGGTTTGTGATGCTGAAAAGGATGGAGACCGGTCTGTCGCGAGTAGCGGCATACCCCCACTCAAAGATGGCGCCCTGGCCCAGAGGCTCTGTGTTTCTTGAAAGCTGCCCACAGAGCAGGTCTCGGATTCCAGGAACTGACTGCAGGAGTCCATCCGTACACATCAGACAGGCAGAAAAGTACACATTGTGCTCGCAGAATCGCGTCAGTTAGTGATCCCCGCTGTGAGATGTCGGCGTCCCTTTAAACATGTCACCCAGAGCAACAGCTGGAACCGCATTCTGAATATGGAAGGATGTAGTGCTTTATGGAGCAGTCATTCAAATAGCATATCCTTTCTCACTGTCCAGTCAATTCCAACAGGAGCATAAAATGACTCCCACATCAGTGCATCACTGGCAGCACACATATTGAGTGCACCCAAGCACTGTATTCTACCCTACTCTCTCGACTGACCTGGATTGCGTACCCTAAGGGCGTTCCACCTACAAGCGCTTTGAGATCATACCAATCATATATATAGCGCTATATAAATGCCAAATAACAATAACAATGGGTCAAAGGCAAATTGCAGCAACCTTCTCCTGTCCCCAAAATATGATTAAAAGCAAGTTGTCCTTCCTGCTTGAGGTTTCTATTGAAAACTAAACTAGCACAGACAAGTGGCATGTGAGATTGCAAAGTAAAGCAAATGCTGTTATGCGCCTCTCTACCGGAATGAGATGCTCGCCTTCGCTTCATGGTGCTCTCCTTTACAGGTGCAAGCGCAAACAGGCTCCTCAATAGTCATACGATGTTAATGACTGCTGGGGTGGGCTTTCTAGCCTGTATTTGCCCACCAGTCCAAGTTGATATGTTTGCATGAAGCAAGGTCCTAGAACAGAGGTCTGACAGCTACAGCTTTCCAGACGTGTTGGCATGCAACTCCCACCAGTCCTCACCATAGACTATGCTGGCTAGGGTTGAAGGCGTTTGTAGTCCAACACGTGAAGATCAAAAGTTTGCAGACCCCAGGCCGAGAACGACTGTAGGACGGGCCAGTGTTCCCCAGACATTAATGTGAGGATTAGTGATTCCCTTTACTATTTCACTTACAGCAACTTGCACGGTGCAGAATTGGAGGATTGAGGTGGCAGTGGGGTACAGTGGTGCACATGTTTGAAGATCATGGGGATCTATGGGAGAGTAGCCAGCAGCCTCCAAAGAATGAAGAAGTTCATAGTCACATTCATGAAAATTCGACCAGATGGGGACGGTGTCCAGGTGGCTTACGAGTTGTTTGTTCCCACCAAACTCAAGAGAAGAAGTTAACCTTGAAGGGCTTCTCTGTCAATTGGAGGTTCAGGCAATTCAGACCTGCAGCAGGGCTTCACCGGTCGTCCAGGAGTTGCAGCAGTCCTCTTCCTTCAGCTCGTCTTTGGTTCTTTCGTTCCAGTGGTCGACTCTGCTTTCCAAGTCACAGAGACCTGCTTTTAAACAGTTTTCCCCCATTCATTCCAGCCTGGCTGTCACTCACCCGGCAGGGTGGCTGTCCTTGCCGGTCAGCCTGCCAGCCAATCACGCCAGACTGCATTCAGGTCTCCTAGGAGACTAAGCACAGGGAGTTTCGGGCACCTCCATCACATCCTGTCCACCGCAGACACTGTCACGCGTTCCCCTTTGTGGCGTCTATTGTATGGAACGCGTGGAAATTAGGACACCATTGAATGTTCCACTGTCCTGCTTTCACTTCCTGGTGTGTGGGTCTAGTCTATTTTACTTACAGCAGCTTTTTCCTTAAAGCCACACCCCTACATTTCCTTCGGTGCATTGCAACCCTTCTTTTACCCTGGGTTTCGGTGCTGTGCTTTGTTTATCTTCCCGCTGCCTTTTGATACTCCCTCTGCGGCTCGTTATTCTTTTGATGGCTCACGTGTGTGCTGTCCGCGCTCCAATGTCTGCGGAGCTCTCTTGTTGGTCTTAGGGCCCCGTCTACTCCCGGTGCCTGACTCTTCCTGCCTTTCTACTATCCGTGGCTCTTCTGCCATTGCCTTATTTCCTTTTTTTTGTCTATTTCCCTTTCATATTCTATCCTTCTATATTCTTCCTTATTTTCTTCTGTTCTTGTTTCTGTACCCTTCATACTTTCTCTGAGATTCCTGGCATCCGAGGGAGTACATTCCACCATTACTTCCCAGACGTTTTTGGGAAAGCATTTTGACTTCTTGGAAATCACTGTACTTCTCCTGTCATATAAGCCTGAGACAGACGATCTTTCAGCCGACTGGTCTCAACACTTGGATACTCATCTACAACTTACCATGTTATCTGGCTTCTGCGATCAGTCACAACTCCACAACTCCCCAGAGAGGTTTTTTCTGCCTTGGGCTTTTTCCTCTCATTTGGCTCTGGCGGGAAGGGGCCCTTGCCGGTCTGTTTTATAGAGACAGCAGGGTGGCGTCTACCCGAGGGAGATGATACCTCTACAAGAAAAAACGCTAGATTCGAAGGAGAAAGGGGAAACATTACACGCCGTCCTCAGAAGATTCAGGTGGGAGGCGGGGGAGAACGGGGTGCGTGAAAATCCAGAGTCTGTAAAACAGGACAGCAAGTTCACTGAACTTACAGAGAATGATAGACACTCAGGCGCCAGAGGAGGGCTTCAGCACTGAAGCCCGCCAAAGTGCGACAAACAAAGAGACCAAATCTGGTTTGGCGCTCAGAAACGAATACAAGAAGGACTTTCCCTAAAAGAAATGGCAAAAAAAGATGACCAGAGTCGGTTTTTACAGACAGGTCTTGGGCGCCATATTGAAAAACATGGCTGACCTGATTTTTAGCTACCGTTGTTAGCGGTTGGAAAAAATCACGGTAGTTCATCTAAACCCCTGCCGCCAGCCATTTAAAGTAGGAAAAGGTAGCATTTTACTGTTACATGAGTGTTTTGACTCAGGGGAAGCTAAGCAACTCCTCCAGCACTCTATGGAAGATAGTGTGTGCTGAGTCAATAAATTAAAAAAGACTAGTAAAGCCAATTTAACTTTACATACTCTGGGAGATGGTAGTAAGTCCCAGAGAAGGTATTTAAACCTTGTGGTGTCTGAAAGACCCCCCTGTGCCACTGCACTGAAGGCACTGTGTGACACACAGAAAAAGATGATGCCACTGGAGTTGTTTTAAAACTCCATAACCAAAGAACACAAAGTGAAACACACACAGAATACATGGAAGAGTGGGGAAAAAGGCTCCCACTCTTCCCAGGTCAATAAAATCTAATCCTAGAATTCCAGCAACGTTGCTGGGGGGTCTCAAAAGGTAAGGGAAATTAGCAAATTATGAGAATTCTCCCTAACACATAGGGAGAGGTTCCTGCGCCACCAAGAGCATATGAACAAGCAGAGGTAACCAATAGTGACATAGTGAAAGGTTACTGCACCACCAAGAGCTTATGCACAAGCAGAGGTAACACATCGTGAGAGGTCACCAAGATCATATGCACAAGAAGAGGTAACAAAGAGTGAGAGGTTCCTGCACCACCAAGCGCATGTGCACAAACAGAGGTAACACAGAGTGAGAGGTTTCTGCACCACCAAGATCATATGCACAAGCAGAGATAACACACAACAAGAGGTTCCAGCAACACCAAGATCAAATGCTAAATCAGAGATAGCACAGAGTGAGAGGTTTCTGCACCTCCAAGATCAAATGCACAACCAGAGGTAACACAGCATTATTGGTTCCTGCACCCCCAATCGCATATGCACAAGCAGAGGTAACACAGCGTGAGAGGTTCCTGCATCACCAAGAGCATAGGAACAAGCAGATGTAACACAGAGTGAGAGGTTCCTACATGACCAAGCACTTATGGACAAGCAGAGGTGACAGAGAGTGATGGATTCCTGCACCATTAAGAGTATAAGGGCAACAGAGGAAAAACATAGTGAGAGGTTCCTGTACCACCGAGATCATATGCACAAGCAGAGGTAACAAAGAGCAAGAGGTTCCTGCACCATCAAAATCATATGCACAAGCAGAGATAACACAGCGTGAGAGGTTACTGCACCACCAAGAGCATATACACAAGCAGAGGCAACACAGAGTGAGAGATTCCTGCACCACCAATAGCATATGTACAGAGGTAACAAAGAGTGAGAAGGTAAAGCACCACCGAGATCATATGCACAAGCAGAGGTAACACAGAGAAAGAGGTTCCTGCACCACCAAGACAACCTGCACAAGCTGAGGTAACACATAGTGAGAGGTTCCTGCACCACCAAGAGCATATGCACAGGCAGAGGTAACACAGAGTGAGAGGTTCCTTCACGGATGAGACAATATGCACAAGCAGAAGTAACACAGAATGAGAGGTTCCTTCACGGATGAGAGAATATGCACAAGCAGAAGTAACACAGAATGAGAGGTTCCGGCACCACCGAGAGCATATGCAAAAGCAGAGGTAACACAGAGTGAGAGGTTCCTATATGACCAAGAACTTATGGACAAGCAGAGGTGACAGAGGGTGATGGATTCCTGTACCATTAAGAGTATAAGGACAACAGAGGTAATACATAGTAACAGGTTCCTGCACCACTAAGAGCAAATGCACAAGCAGCGGTAACACATTGTGGCAAAGTGAAAGGTTCCTACACCACCAACAGCATATGCACAAGCAGAGGTCACACAGAGTGAGAGGTTCCTGCACCACCAAGACCATATGTACAAGCAGAGGTAACACAGAGTGAGAGGTTCCTGAACCACCGAGACCATATGCACAAGCAAAGGTAACACAGTGTGAGAGGTTCCTGAACCACCGAGGCCATATGCACAAGAAGAGGTAACTTAAATGGAGGGGTTCCAGTGGGATAGAGTGGTTGTGTTTGACACAGTGGCAACAGGATTTATCTGTCGGCTCTGCTCTTCACTGTAGTCCATGAATATTGTACGGTTATGATTTTTTGAGGATATTGTAACATTAGCTGCTGGTTTTATCAGCTTCGTTGACTCCAAGAGTTTCTTTGCTCTTTAGCAATTTAATGGACTGCTCGTGTGGTTTCAGTTCAGACCTTAGATTTGTACCCGCTCCCCCTCCCCCTCCAGCCACTTCCTGGTCCTCTTCCCTCTGCCCGTCTCCATGCCTGCCCACACCCCCCTCCCCTTCCCCTCCCTCTGCCATATAACTTTTCCCCCTGGGCAGCCCCCTGCCCGGCAGCCCCCTCTGCTAAGGGCCCCCTTAGGCAAAGGGCAGCTCCTTACAGGTGCAGCTCTCATTGTGTCTGCTGGTGTCCACTGGGGATGCCAGGCGCCTTCCGCCAGACGCTCCTTCTTGTGAGCTCCTCCTGCCCTCCCTACCCACCCCACCCCCCCACATTTGTTCACTTCTTCACTGGGTGCCTTCGCCTCTCTGTGTTACATAACCATTGTAAACTAGGGTTTTTCTCCCCTCGCAGGTTTTTCACATTTAAGTGGCCTCTCCACTGTCTGTGCTCACTGTGTTCTGAACTTATGGTAAACTAGGGCTTGCCATCTTCTCCCTGTCTGCTTGCGCTTGTTCTGTCTTCCCCCCCTCTCCCTTCTATTCCATGGTGCTCTCTATCTCACCAATCTTTTCTAACTGCTTCTCCATTGACTATCCTGCTCTCCTCACCAAATCTGGTAGGAAAAAGTTTAAAAAGGACATCCTGGTCTCCAACCCTGGTCTCCCTATCGCTGACACCTACACCAGTGCCTCTAAGGAAACTCTCACTGACATCCTCTTTTTCATGCCTTCACCTGACCTATGGACCCTTCATATGGTCTCTGTGCTCTCTCCTCTCTCCTCTTATCCCATTAATGGTGGCACCCGCTGGGATATCCTCCTGGCCTCCTTCAACTCCGCTAAGGCCATCATTAATGTCTACGCTAATGGAACCGTCTTGGTCCAAGACCCTCAGGCCAACCTTCACCTCTTTGATAGACGCTTCCCACGCCTCATCAACTTCCTTTCCTCTCCTGCTGTCCCCCCTCCTCTATCCTCGGCTACCTTGCCTCTACCCTCCCTCCCCCCTCTCTCTTTCCCTCTTCACCTCCGCCGGGCGTACCTCTGATCTGTACCCCTCCCCGGAAGTCCTTCAAAGATGGCAACCTTCGCCACTCTCAACTCTCGCTCTGCTGTCAAACATTCCTCTGATATCTGCCGTCTTCTAGAGGAACTGGACCTTGATGTCCTTGGTCTCACTGAGACATGGTTCACGGCCAGTTCTGTCACCAGCTTTGACACACTCTTACCAGACGGCTACAAGATCCTCTCCGTGGCCAGGCCTAACCGTGCTGGGGGTGGTGTGGCCCTCATCTTCCCTGAGTGGATTCCTGCCACTGTTACTCCCACGCAGATCTACTCCTCTTTTGAATCTCTTGTCTGCCGACTCTCTCTCTCTCCTAGCCATTCCCTTACCATGGCTACTATCTATCGGCCACCTGGTCAAATCTCCTCCTTCCTCTCTGAGTGGGCGGACCTCCCCTCCTCACTCCTATCCTCAACCACTCAACTCCTCCTTCTTGGAGACTTCAACATCCACCTGGATGCCTCCTGTCCCCCCTCTGGACTCTTCCGTGACCTCTGTGACTCTCTCTCACTCTCTATCCTCCCCTCTGGGCCGACCCATTCTCCAGGGCACACTCTTGATGCTCTGATCTCCTCTGACCTTCCCCTCTCTGTCGCTCTCTCCACTCCTCTCTCCTGTAGTGACCACTTTCTCCTATCCTCCCACCTCACCCTCACTACCACACAGGCAAAGCCACCCTCATCACTGCCACCTTCCTTCTTGGTCATCCGACCCATGAAGCACGTGTCGTTGAGGCTTTTGCTGCCACCTTCTCCTCCCCTCCTCTCCCTTCGGCTGACTCCCACCCTGACACAGCCCACTCCACTCTCCACTCTGCTATATCTGATACTCTTGATATCCTTGCCCGTCATGAGAATCCGCCTGAAGCCCAAAGCCAAATGTAACTCCTGGTATGACTCGGATCTCGTCACCCTTAAACACAAGTGCAGGGTGGCAGAGAGGAAATGGCGTGCTTCATGTGCATCCTCTGACAAACTGGCCTGCCGCCTGCTCCAAAGGCAATACCTGCTATCCGTTCTCTCCAAGAAGGGAGCCCTCATCCAAGCCCGCATCTCTGCGGCATCTAACAATTCGGCCGAACTCTTTAAAATCTGCAAGGAACTGGCCAACCCTGCCACAGTCTCTACCTCTCCTGTCCCCTCCCAGGCCCTCTGCACAGCCCTGGCCTCTCATTTAATCTCTAAAACTCAGGACATCATGTCCTCACTCTCCTCCTATCCCCTCCCCACCTCTATTCCCTGCTCTCCCTCTGGCGCTTCTGAAGCCACCCGTCCTCTCCCCTTCTCTGCCTTTCCCCTTTTTTCTGCTGACGAGGTTTCGAGACAAGTCCGATCTATTAAAGTCTCATCAAAACAGGTCCACCCCTGTTCCTCCAAAACCATCAAGGACCACATTGACTCCTTGGCCCCTGCCCTTGCCGACTTCTGCAATCACTCTTTCGCCTCTGGAGTCTTCCCATCCCCTCTCAAGTACTCCCTTGTGCACCCCCTTCTTAAGAAACCCTCTTCCGACCCCTCCTGCCCAGTCAACTACCGCCCTATCTCTATCACTCCCTTCCTGGGCAAGCTCCTTTAGAAACTGGCCATCTCCCAGCATAATCTCCATGCTGAATCTGTTGGCAGTCTTCATGAACATCAGTCTGGCTTCAGAGCCGCCAGAAGCACGGAAACTGCTCTCCTGAACATCCGTGAGTACCTGCTCTCGAACCTTGATTCTAACATTCCTTGTGTTCTCATTTTTCTTGATCTCTCTTCTGCCTTTGATACTGTCAACCACACCATCCTGCTCAACCGTCTCCGTGATAACCTGGGAATCACTGGCCAGGCTCTGGCGTGGCTGACTGTTAGCCTCACCTGGTTTCCACGGGGGCATTGATCTGGACCGGCCTGATGTTACTTCTTCCAGTGATACTCGGAGCGCCGAGATGACGGAGTGGACCAGGACACCCAGCTTGGTCTGTGTGGCTCGTATGAATACTCTTCTGTAATGCAGAAAGGGGAATTAACCACCTGTGAGGTTTAAGCTTAACCCCACCTTCTCCCCATGAATTACTTTGGGACTCCTTTAGATTCTCACCTGATAATCTGGAAAGATGAACTCTCCATCCTGCTTCAAGTGCAGGGGCGCGTAGATGACCAGTTGCCTCACTGGTGTGGGAAGTTGGCGAGTTGCAGACAGAGTTGACTCCATAGGGGTAATAGTTATAAGAGTTCAAAACGTCTGGAATTCACTCTGTCCAATTCCCCTAAGTTGCCCTTATGTATCTGGAAAGAGTTCACGTGGCAACCAGAGATGAGCAGGTAAGTGTTTATAAAAGCTGTTCAGAAATAAGAGGGAAGCTTGCTCTAATCTGTGGTCTTTTTCCTTTTCAGGCATCCATTCGGAGGAAGATCCCTGGATTGAAGTATTTACCGCAACCGGGTAAGTCTGTAGCGGAATGTTTCCCCATAGGGGCTGGGGTGCGGCGGATATGCGGAAAAGGTCGCGCCGACCCGAGATTAGGTGAGTATCCCCGGTGATCTCAAGTAAGTCTTAATATTTGCCTTTGTTGCCTTAGATAACTCTCTGTTGCTCACCTTATTGTTTTTATGTCCATAGGTGATGAAGAGCGGCCGCGGACTGAAGATGAGCGTGATGGAATGCTGAAAATGGCAATAGGTGAGTTCAGCGCGGCGTTGCAGGAGGCGCGGCAAGAGCGACTAATGGATTCTTTCTTCCAGGTCCAAGTCGGGAAGATGCAGGATTCAGGTGAGTATGAATAAACTCTTGTTTTAACCTTTCCTTCTGTTTTCCTTGCAGAGTTCAGGAGCTCCGGAGTGTAGACGGGCGTGGCAGAAGACTGGAAGCTGCTGCAGGCACGGTGAGCGTTACGCTGCTACTGCAGAATAACGCGAAGCACGTGTGGCTGTCCGGACGTGGCTTAAATAGCTTTGGAAGAAGTCCCAGGTAAGTATTCTCCACTGCCCCACCCAGGTAAGAAAATAGTCCCTGCATTAAAATAGTCCCTCCTAAGCCTCATTTGGCTTAGGTCTTCATGCAGCATGGTCTACATCAGGCGAGTAAGCAGCATGGTCTGCTTTAGGTAAGTTCTCATAAATGAGCCTGGCGCCTATGGCGCCAGGACTGACTTTGTTCTTATGAGCCTGGCGCCAAAGGCGCCAGGACTTCACCCAAACAGCCCCTAACTGGGGCTTTTGGGCATGCTCCAAATGGCGTGATGCCCGCTTCCGGGGCTGCTGGGCCTGGTCTGGTTTCCCGGGGGCAGGCATAATGACAGCACTCCCCTTCAAGGCCCCTCCCAAAGTCGTTCCTCTCCTTGGCCGTGGTTTGTCTGGAAATTCCCGGTGGAACCTCTTCACCAAACGAGGTGCATGCACGTGGTCACTAGGTTCCCAAGACCTTTCCTGCGGACCATTACCTTTCCAGTCAATTAGGTAAAAGAGTTTAGATCTCACTCTTTTTGAGTCCAAAATATTCTTGACTTCGTATTCGGGTTCTCCGTCTATGAGGATAGGTTCAGGTGGGTCAGTTAGCCTAGTTCCTGGTTGCACTGGTTTCAAAAGAGACACGTGGAAGACGGGATGGATTCGCATATGAGCATGTAGTTCCAACTCGACAGCCACCGGGTTAATAATGGCTTTGATGGAGTAAGGCCCCAAGTACCTGGGATTAAAGGTCCGTTTTCCTTTGAGAGGAATGTGCTTAGTAGATAACCATACTTGGTCCCCTACCTGGTAGTGTGGTGCTTCTCTTCTAAGCTGATCAGCGTTTTTCTTGTATTTTTCCTTGGCCTTTCGTAAATGTTCTGTTGCTTCCTTAAAGGTTTGAGTAATGACTGTGTGAAGATGATCTACTGCGGGCATCTCTAAATGCTGGGGTGAATCCAACTCCGAGGTTCGGGGATGATGTCCGTATATGGTAAAAAAGGGACTGTGCCCAATTCCTGAGTGCACTGAATTATTGTACGCATATTCAGCAATACATAGGGTGTCCTTCCAATTGCCTTCCGACTGATGTAGCATACAGCGTAAATATTGTTCGAGAGTCTGATTAGTTCTCTCTGTTTGGCCGTCTGTCTGGGGATGGTGGCTAGTGGAAAGCCTGACATCTATTTGTGCCAGTTGGCAGCATTTTTTCCAGAAATGCGAGATGAATTGACTTCCTCGGTCTGAAATTAACACAGATGGAAAACCGTGTAGACGAACAATGTTTTCAAGAAATTCCTTGGCCAGGGTTGAGGCTGAGGGTATCCCTTTTAAGGGAATAAAGTGGGCCATTTTAGAAAAAAGGTCCACTATTACTGGGATAGTATTGAAACCGTTACACCAGGGTAGATGCGTGATAAAGTCTAATGACAAGGTGTGCCAAGGAATCGGTTGATGTCCATAGGCTGTAATAGCCAAGCTGGTTTTCTTTTTTGACTTTTGTTTTGGGCGCAGATGTCACAAGATAGGCCACCAGAATTGTTTCTTGATTTTAGCTTCGGTCTTTGTAATACCGGGGTGTCCCTCTAGTAACGTATCGTGATAATGGGAGATGACTAGTTCTTGTAGTTCTTTTTGTGGCAGAAATAGACGTCCTCGGTAATATGGTAGTTCATTGGTGATGCTGAAATCTGGGCCTTTCTTGGCCCAATCTTGTAGGGCTTGAGGATCAAAGAGCTGCCGGACAATCCCTTGAATGTCTTCCAGTGTCTGTACTGAAGTTATACCAATAATTCTCTGGTCAGGGATTATGGGTACAGGTTCCAGGGTCACTTCAGTCTCTCCCATTCCAATTCGGGATAAGGCGTCCGCTTTCCCATTTTTACAACCGGGCCGATAAGTTATTACAAAATCAAATTCGGCAAAAAACAATGCCCAATGCAGTTGACGTGAAGACTGGGCTTTGGCTGTTTTTAGATATTGTAAATTTCGATGATCGGTGATAACGTGATGGTGTGTCTGGCTCCGAGTAGATGGTGTCGCCAAGCTTTGAAGGCGGACTTGATAGCTAACAGCTCTTTATCAGTAATGGCATAGTTTAATTCAGGAGCCGAGAACTTTTTTGACCAAAAGGCCACTGGGTGAATCTGGTTTGTTTCGGGATCTTTTTGAGAAAGGACGGCTCCCATTGCTAAACTGGATGCATCAGTCTCCACTATGTACGGGAGTTCAGGAGGTGGGTGTCTTAGGATCGGTGCAGATGTGAATTTGGCCTTTAATTCTTGAAAGGCGCTTTCAGCTTCGTCTGTCCAGCCAAAGCGTTTGTTTTTTCTCAAGAGTGCTGTGATGGGATGAACAATCTGCGAAAAGTCTGGAATAAAGCTGCGGTAGAAGTTGGCAAAACCAAGCATGCTTTGTACTCCTTTGACAGAGCTTGGCGAAGGCCATTTGAGAATTGCGTCCACTTTTCGTGTATCCATCCTGATTCCTCCCGGGGTTAAAATGAATCCTAGAAATTCCACTTCAGTGGTGTGGAAAACGCATTTCTCCAATTTGGCATATAGTTTGTACTGGCGTAGCTTTTCTAACACTGCTCAGACGTGCTTGATATGATCAGATTCTGATGAGGAGTATACTAAGATGTCATCAATATAAACGACGACACAAACATCGATACGTTCTCTAAGGACATCGTTCATGAAGAACTGGAAGGCTGCCGGCGTATTGCATAATCCAAAAGGCATCACTTGGTACTCAAATAATCCATACTTCGTGCGTAAAGCAGTTTTCCACTCGTCGCATTCTTTGACACGTACCAAATGATACGCCCCCCGGAGGTCTAGTTTAGTATATATGAGGGCTTCTTTTACTTGGTCAAGTAATTCCGGAATTAAAGGCAACGGATACCGATTCTTAATGGTTATTTGGTTCAGTGCGCGATAGTCTATGCACGTTCTGAGGTCGCCTTCCTTTTTTGGCACAAATAACAAAGCAGAAGATGCTGGGGATTTAGATGGGCGAATAAAACCGTTAGCAAGGTATTGGTCCAGGTATTGACGTAAATGAAGATTTTCGGGCTCCGTAAGGGCATAGATCCTGCTGCAGGGAGGTTGTGCGCCCGGTATGAGGTCTATTTGACAGTCATATGATCTGTGTGGGGGCAAGGTATTTGCCTGTTCTTTTTGGAAGACATCTTGAAACTCTAGATACTCTGTAGGTAGTTGTATGGTAGCTGGAGTTACTGAAGCCAGGACCGTGTTCTGAGATTTTCTTGGGTAACAGGTGTGCGCACATTCTGGGAAGGTAATTCTCTTCTCTCGCCAATCAATACTAGGATTATGTTTTTCCAACCAAGGTATCCCCAGTATTACTTGAAACTGCGGAGCCTTGATTAAATCAAACACCAAAGTCTCTCGGTGCCCATCCTGCACCAGCAATGTCATTTCTGTGGTGGAGTGAGTTACGGGGCCTGAGGCAATTTCCATTCCATCAACTGTGGTAATGACATCTAGAGTGGGTTTCTGGGCGAGAGGCAGGTTCATCCTGGAAGCCAGTTCACTGTCCACGTAGTTTCCTATGGCTCCGCTATCTACGTACGCTTTTACCGCGTGCATCCGAGATGGCTGTCCCGGATCTACGAGGATCATTGGAATGGTGAAATGCGAGGTCTGAGTGTCCTTCTTCGAGCTCGGCAAGCGGACCTCTACGCTTGTCGGGCGGGATCGTTTCCCGAGTCAGAGTTTTTATCCGCAGCCCCCACCACCTTTTTGGGCGGTTTTATGGGGCAGTTCAGCAAAAAATGACCTAAATTCCTGCAATATAGGGATAGCTGCATTTGTCGCCTTCTATCTCTTTCTTTCTGAGTTAAGGGTCCTCTCACCCCTCCGATTTGCATGGGTTCTGAAGTCTCTGCCCCTTTGGGGCTGGTATGAGTTCTGACCAAGACTCTGTTTTCAAACCTGGCTTCATCGGCCTTCCTATTTTGAAGTCTATGATCAAGTTGGACCACCAAATTTATATATTCGGTAAAATCTTGAGGCGGGTTCACGATCTGGGCCAAGACATCTTTGAGTTCTCCTCGAAGCCCTCGATGGAACAATGTGATTCTTTTTACTTCTGGCCATTCAGTTTCTACTATTAATCTGTTAAAGGTTGCAATGTAGGAAAGAAGATCCTGATTCCCCTGTCATAGGGATAAGAGTTCGTTATCCAGGGCCTGACCCTGGGAGTGTCGAGCAAATAGTCTTTCCATGCTTGTTTGAAATCCCTGGAAATCCCGAAGAATGGGGTCATCTTGATTAACTAGAGGAATGGACCAGTCTGCTGCGCTGCCGCTGAGGTATGACAGCACAGAGGCTACCTTGGCTTGATCATTCAGAAAGGCTGCAGGTCTGCATAAGAAGTGTAAGCAGCACTGATTCATGAATACGGCAAACCTTTTTGGGTCTCCGGAAAAACGTTCGGGTGGAGCCAATGGAACGGCCCCTGGTAAGTGTATTTGAACAGGGTTGCTCGATGACACAGGAGCTGGGCCTGCCGCGAGGCCAGGCAGTGGCGTTTGCCCAGCTTGATTTTGCAATAACTTTCTGGCTAGATCATCCGTTCGCTCTTTCAAAACTATCAGCTCCCTCCTAAGGGCATTAGTTTCCTGGCGGGCGGCATGCACTTCAGCCCTTAGCTCCCCTAATAATTGGGCTAATTGATCCGTCTCTGAGGTCTCCATAACGCCCAGGTGGCTTGTTGTGGGTAGGCTTCGCGTTCTGTTACGCTCACCTGGTGTCAACGGGGGCGTTCATATGGACCGGCCTGATGTTATTTCTTCCAGTGATACTCGGAGCGCCAAGATGACGGAGTGGACCGGGCCACCCAGCTTGTAATGCAGAAAGGGGAATTAACCACCTGTGAGGTTTAAGCTTAACCCCACCTTCTCCCCATGAATTACTTTGGGACTCCTTTAGTTTCTCACCTGATAATCTGGAAAGATGAACTCTCCATCCTGCTTCAAGTGCAGGGGCGCGTAGATGACCAGTTGCCTCACTGGTGTGGGAAGTTGGCGAGTTGCAGACAGAGTTGACTCCGTAGAGGTAATAGTTATAAGAGTTCAAAACGTCTGGAATTCACTCTGTCCAATTCCCCTAGGTTGCCCTTATGGATCTGGAAAGAGTTCACGTGGCCACCAGAGATGTGCAGGTAAGAGTTTATAAAAGCTGTTCGGAAATAAGAGGGAAGCTTGCTCTAATCTGTGGTCTTTTTCCTTTTCAGGCATCCATTCGGAGGAAGATCCGTGGATTGAAGTATTTACCGCAACCGGGTAAGTCTGTAGCAGAATGTTTCCCCATAGGGGCCGGGGTGCGGTGGATATGCGGAAAAGGTCGCGCCGACCCGAGATTAGGTGAGTATCCCCGGTGATCTCAAGTAAGTCTTAATATTTGCCTTTGTTGCCTTGGATAACTCTCTGTTGCTCACCTTATTGTTTTTATGTCCATAGGTGATGGAGAGCGGCCGCGGACTGAAGATGAGCATGATGGAATGCTGAAAATGGCAATAGGTGAGTTCAGCGCGGCGTTGCAGGAGGCGCGGCAAGAGCGACTAATGGATTCTTTCTTCCAGGTCCAAGTTGGGAAGATGCAGGATTCAGGTGAGTATGAATAAACTCTTGCTCTAACCTTTCCTTCTGTTTTCCTTACAGGGTTCAAGAGCTCCAGAGTGTAGACGGGCATGGCAGAAGACTGGAAGCTGCTGCAGGCACGGTGAGCGTTACGCTGCTACTGCAGAATAACGCGAAGCATGTTTGGCTGTCCGGGCGTGGCTTAAATAGCTTTGGAAGAAGTCCCAGGTAAGTATTCTTCCACAGCCCCACCCAGGTAAGAAAATAGTCCCTGTATTAAAATAGTCCCTCCTAAGCCTCATTTGGCTTAGGTCTTCATGCAGCGTGGTCTACATCAGGTGAGTAAGCAGCATGGTCTGCTTTAGGTAAGTTCTCATAAATGAGCCTGGCGCCTATGGCGCCAGGACTGACTTTGTTCTTATGAGCCTGGCGCCAAAGGCGCCAGACTGCATCCAAACGGCCCCTAACTGGGGCTTTTGGGCATGCTCCAAATGGCGTGATGCCTGCTTCTGGGGCTGCTGGGCCTGGTCTGGTTTCCCGGGGGCAGGCATCATGACACTGACCTCTTTCCTCTCTAATCGACCCTCCCAGGTCCAACTGGGGTCTTTCCTTTCTGACATCTTTTTCTCTACCTGTGGTGTCCCCCAGGGTTCTAACCTCTCCCTGGCTTTTCAACCAGTATATGGCACTTCTCATCCACCGTATTGCCACTCTCTGCCCCTACTTTCAGTGCTATGTGGATGAAAACCAGCTCATTTTCAGGCTACCCTCGGCCTCCTCTTCTCCTTCCCTCATCTCTGACTGTCTTTCTGCTATCCAGGACTGGTGTGCCGCCAATGACCTCTGCCTTAATGCCAGTAAGACTGAGATCCTTCTCATCGGCACACCCACTCCTTCCTTCCCTGCAGCTCTCTGGTCGGCCTCTCTTGACCCTCTTCCTGCTCCTACCTGCAAGGCAAAAAACCTCGGGGTCATCTTCCATTCCACACTCTCCTTCTCTCCTCACATATCTGACATCTCTAAGAAGTCACACTACCAGCTACACCTCCTCAGAGGTATCATTCCCTTCCTCTCCTTCCCCCAGAAGCTCACTGTCTCTAGAAACCCTGGTTCTCCCGAAGCTGGACTACTGCAACAGCCTCTATCTAAATCTTCCTGCCTCTACTCGCCGCCCTTTGCAACTCATCCAGAACAGAACAGCGAGACTTGTCCT
This sequence comes from Ambystoma mexicanum, assembly GCF_040938575.1. Lineage (NCBI taxonomy): Eukaryota > Metazoa > Chordata > Amphibia > Caudata > Ambystomatidae > Ambystoma > Ambystoma mexicanum. Next base: position 1,514,437,839 of record NC_090922.1, read on the forward strand.
TGGCCTCAAGCCCATGGACCGTATCTCTCCAGGACTGAAATCACTACACAGGCTCCCAGTGGCTGCGAGGATCAAGTTCAAAACCCTCTGCATTGTCCACAAGGCCTTCTGGGGCCTTGGGCCAAAATACCTTCAACTCCCTCTTCCTAAATATCTTCCTTCTCGAGCTCACCGCTCATCCGCCTCCAACTCCCTCATGGTCAGCCGCTTTTCCAAACGACGAGATGGTGGCAGATTTCTCTCCGCTGCAGGGGCCTCCCTCTGGAACAGCCTTCCTGCCCCCCTGAAACTTGAGGAGAACCATCTCCGGTTTCCGGAAGCACCTCAAAACCTTCCTCTTCGCCTCCGCTTTCTCTCCCCCCTCTCCCCGGCTAAAGTTACTAAACTGCACTGAATCTGCAACTGGGCCACTCACCTTCTCAGTCCTTGGCCCAGCCACTCTCCCCTGCACTGCCTCCCTGGCATCCCCTGCACTACAGGACTGTGTCTGTGTCCCTACAACCCCTCCTTCCCAGCACTTATCTGCACTTACTCGCACTGCCACTAGCTGGCCCTTTTTACTTTCCTGTATGCTATTACCCTGTACTGCACTTCCCCTCTCCCTTTCCCTTTGCACTTCTCCCTATCCCCTCCTCCCTTGCACTTGCACGATCTGAATGATACCTGGCCTATTAGGATCGTTGTATGTCTCCCCTTGTTTCCCCCCCCTCCCGGTTGTCGCGCCTTGAAACACTTGTGTATAGGCGCGTTATAAATACCATATCATATCATATCATATTATGTGTGTTCGTACACACAGCTTTACTCCACTTAAAACATTAACGTGGATCCCATGAAATAAGCCAAGTCCAAATGACTCCTACCCTTCTCCACTTCTTGATTCAAGGATACCGGTGCGCATCTGCCGTCATCACAGTGGACGACGGCCAAGTGGTGTCACAGTAACAGATCGGGGTGCCGGGCTCCCCAGGGAATCTGGTCTTACCTCTACCCAACCTACACACACATCCAAGCTGAAGAGAGAGCCAGTCTCACATGCCCCTCCCGGTATGCTAGAGATAGGAAGCTGGACTGTAAAACCAACCCAACCGGAAGTGCTCCAAGAGGATCTTGCTTGCAGTCTGCTTCATGTTGGAGCTTCATATGATAGAAGGCGCTCAAGTAGAGAAGCACGTGTCCTGTTGGGGGCTGAGGGGAAGAATCTCACATACCCTACTTTGCCGGTAACTATAATGTTGGGCTGCATGTGGGGGAACCCTTTATGGCCCTGTCAGAAAAAAGATTGATTGAAAGTCCATAGGAACCACAGGGGGCATTTCTGAGCCTAGGAATCACGCCTTGTCTTTGCCGGTGGTTTGTGGTGCTGAAAAGGATGGAGAACGGTCTGTCACGGGTAGCGGCATACCCCCACTCAAAGATGGCGCCCCAGAGGCTCTGTGTTTCTTGAAAGCTGCCCACAGAGCAGGTCTCGGATTCCAGGTACTGACTAACTGCAGGAATCCATCCGTACACATCAGACAAGCAGAAAAGTACACATTGTGCTCGCAGAATCGCGTCAGTCAGTGATCCCCGCTGTGAGATGTCGGCGTCCCTTTAAACATGTCACCCAGAGCAACAGCTGGAACCACATTCTGAATATGGAAGGATGTAGTGCTTTATGGAGCAGTCATTCAAATAGCATATCCTTTCTGACTGCCCAGTCAATTCCAACAGGTGCATAAAATGACTCCCACATCAGTGCATCACTGGCAGCACACATATTGAGTGCACCCAAGCACTGTATTCTACCCTACTCTCTCGACTGACCTGGATTGCGTTCCCTAAGGGCATTCAACCTACAAGCGCTTTGAGATCATACCAATCATATATAGAGCGCTATATAAATGCCAAATAACAATAACAATGGGTCAAAGGCAAATTGCGGCAACCTTCTCCTGTCCCCAAAATATGATTAAAAGCAAGTTGTCCTTCCTGCTTGAGGTTTCTATTGAAAACTAAACTAGCACAGACAAGTGGCATGTGAGATTGCAAAGTAAAGCAAATGCTGTTATGCACCTCTCTACCGGAATGAGATGCTCGCCTTCGCTTCATGGTGCTCTCCTTTACAGGTGCAAGCGCAAACAGGCTCCCCAATAGTCATACGATGTTAATGACTGCTGGGGTGGGCTTTCTAGCCTGTATTTGCCCACCAGTCCAAGTTGATAGGTTTGCATGAAGCAAGGTCCTAGAACAGAGGTCTGACAGGTACAGCTTTCCAGACGTGTTGGCCTGCAACTCCCATCAGTCCTCACCATAGACTATGCTGGCTAGGGTTGAAGGGATTTGTAGTCCAACACGTTTGGAGACCAAAAAGTTGCAGACCCCAGGCCGAGAAGGATTGTAGGACGGGCCAGTGTTCCCCAGACATTAATGTGAGGATTATTGAGTCCCTTTACTATTTTACTTACAGCAACTTGCAGGATGCAGAATTGGAGGATTGAGGCGGCAGTGGGCTACAGTGGTGCACATGTTTGAAGACCACGGGGGCCTAGGAGAGAGTAGCCAGCAGCCTCCATAGAATGAAGAGGTTCATAGTCACATTCAGCCTAAATTCCTAGCAAGATGATTGGCGGCCAACTCCTCTGTGTTAGTTAATTACTAAGTTTGAGCTTTCCTGCTGGCTCGCGGGTAGTGAAATAAGTGTCATCACACAGCATCTTGAGTTTTCAGCTATTCATAATATGAGTCATTTCCCCTCAACACCTCCTCCCAAATATCCCTGAGATTGGTAGCTTGATGTGAATGTGCAACCAACAGGCTCAGGGTCCTGTCATCACAATCAAAACAATCACAGACAGCTGGTCTACAAAAACCAAAATGACCTGCCTGCATTGATCTCACTATTCCTCACACACAAACATCCATTTACATAATGATATGTCTATTTTAATTTCAAAATTACAATAGGTCTGCTAATGGAACTTCTGCTGCTTATCTGCCAAAAGGCAACACTTCCTTTGCATGAAAACATTTCCGAATTACAAAAAGAGCTAGATTTGTAAATTATGCAAAATCTTTCTTTTCCTAATGACACCAGTGCATGCTAGAACCAAAGAACTGTTTCAGGTCTCCTACTCCCGCTGTATATATGGTGATGTGGACCATGTAGCGTGCGTGCAGTTTACAGAATTCTAGTGCAGTTACAATAACTTGCACTAGAATTCTGCAGGTTGTGCATTAGGGAAGTAACGTTTTCAATTTAGAATGCACAGACTATTTCAATTCACACCCCCAACGCACACTATTTCGATGGGAATAGAAATTACACAATTAAACTTGCTCTCATTTCCCAGTTCTTATTAAAGAATGATGGCCTTCACAGAATACACAATATACAATGTATCTTCATTAGGCGGTGGCACGGGGCATTCAAACCATGGTCTTACATCGACTACATCTGTGATAGTGCTCAGTGTACTTTTTATATATCAATTATTAACTGTTACAGTGGTAGTGCTGGGGAACGTTCCCTATTTTACATAGCGCTCACATCACCGAAAAGAGGATATTGTGTTTATTTTAAGGCAATTCCTTCAGCTTCAAATACCATGAAATCAGCACGTACCTCAATCTAGCAAACCAAAATGTTTTCTATATGTAGTCAATTCACCTTTCACATAACACATTAGGAATTTTCTTTTGGAATGAGCACCCTTTAGTGGAAATTATCTCCCAATTCCCTGGCACCCCAACCCAAGGACTTAGGACAATGCCAATGGGGAGATGTCATACAACTTTTGAGATGGTCTCTAACGCCTTCCCAAAACCTAGGCTATCATGCTGCAGCACCTTTCTCATTAGAAGCCTCTCCTCCCCACCAACCTTTATAGCTGCACCCCTTCCTCTGTCCCCCTCTGTATCCTGCCCCACGCTCTATATCTTTTATATTACCATTGAACAGTACTCTCTTATGCATCTGTAATTTTGTACACCTCTGTAAAGTGCTCCGTTATGTATCTGTATTGGTGTATTCCTCTGTAAAGTGCTCTGTTGCTTCTCAAAGCCTGGTCCGCGCTCAATAAATACAATAATAATAATAGTAATCATAATAATAGTAATATTAATACTAATAATAATGATGTAATGGCATGAAGACAGCAGGTGCCTTCTCACACTGGATATCTCTCCCTCAACAGGCTACTATGTGTCCTTTCCTCTTTTAAAAAAAAAAATAAGTATGCCTGTTAAATTGTTTCAGAATCCCATGAGCAAAACCCAATTCTTAAGATGATTTCCAAATTCAGCACTCATCTAACGAGTAACGGTGTTTTCTTCCTGTTCATTTTTCAAGAGTCATTGTGTGAATGATACAATATTTCCTTTGGCCTGCCTCACAGTTAGACACTCCTATTGGATACACACACACGATCTTTATGGGGTGTTCATATTTTGGATTGTATGATCAGATAAACAGTGTGGGCCCTATTCACTCCTAAAACGTGACTTGCTAAATGTGTTTTGGTCCATATTTCACTACAGCAACATGCTAATTCAACGAAATTAAATATTTCTGGAATGTGTGCTAGCAGAGACACACGTTGGTTATGCAACATGTTTGTATAGCCTATTAATTTATTATGATTATTAATGATGTTTATCATTATCAAGGATTGTAGAATATCTAAACTGACAATACAAACACACTCAATCTCTCAGTCATACCTGCAATGATTCCAATGTTATCCACTTAATTTGTTTGGGCACATTGTGTAAGGGCGCTGTATAGATGAACTATAATTTAATATCACTATGCTTACTCTCTACTCTACACCATCACACAACTAGGGTGCAGCTATACCCCTTGAATAATTCAGCCTAGCTGTTCACATACAAACACTATCCCATGAACACCTCATCATTCTAATAAAACGCTGCTATACCCCACGCCAAACCGTCCTAGCTGCACACATAAGCCTCTCACAGGCCTAACGCAGCCAGAACCCAGTCTTGGTGTACACTTACCAGACTGCACACATTGAACAAATATCAATACCACCACAACTAAGGCTAGGATGCAGCTACCAATTACATCAGCTGCACACTTACCTGGTGCACCCAAGCACCCTACGACACCCTACTCTCTCAACTGACCTGGACTGCGATCCCTGAGGGCATTCAACCTACCAGCCTTTGAGGTTATACTAATGATATATAGAGCACTATATAAATGCCAAATAACATAACATAACATAACATATATGTAAAATATAATATTTGAATCTTACCATGCATTTAAACCGTAGGCTAAGGCCTAGACTTCTGCACATGACTTATGTAAATAGATCTATATTATGGGTTCAGTGACTGATTGATTCAAGAGGAGATGACAGGCCCATTTCTCTCACTGCCTTAGCCAGCTGTGTTGCCAGCCAGAGTTCAAAACTGTCACTTTTAATTGATGAATTTGACTTGGAGGCAGGTATGTAAATCCAAAGATCTGGTTAACAAGATGTTAATCTCTCTGAAGATCAGAAATGATATTTTCTTTGAATTTTAGAGTATTTTTCTAACATTTGTTTTTGATTTTGATTTTGTTTATTTACAACACGCTCCAAGACACACTAAACTGTATGCAGGTGGTAACTACCGCAGAAAACCAACAGAAACTGAACATTGTGCGAATTCATGTTAGAGCTGTCTATTGAAACACATGAGTTTTCAACATCTTTCTAAATTGTTCTAACCACTGGTAGGCTCGTATGTCTAATGGGAGTTGATTCCAAATCTTAGGTCCAAATACTCCGGAACGCCTGTTCCCCCTGGAAACCAACCTGGACCGTGGACACATCAGCAATAGTTTACACTCTCACCTCATAAGGAGCTTCTCAAGGGGGGGGACAACCTTATGTAAAACCTGGATCAATTTAAAGTCAGCACAAAATCTGGCCAATTTAAAATCCAATGTTATTCAAATTACGCCTAAAGAGGCACTGTTTTCAACATATTTACATTGTAGGATATTATGTACTGTTTTTGGAAAAACAAAAAAAAAACATTGCATTGGACAGGCATTGAATGGATGATGATTCATTTTCATCACTTGATGTACGATAGGGAAACTGTATAGGCGTGCCATTCCGAACACTGGACAACATCCTACCACTTGTCTCATTTTAAAGTTTATTTTAATAGCTCGAGGTGTGCTCTCCTGTTAACAGAATTACATGTCTCACTCACTGCAGTCTTGACAGTCATTGGATGTGCAGATTCATTGCAGCAGGCACAGTTCTCCTGTTTGCAGTGCTGTCTCTCAAGGAAGCAAGTATTTAGTGAAACTGTGAATAAGTAAAACAATGGGCCTCATTACACAGTAGGCGGTAGGGGATTACCGGCACCGGTAAGGGCACCGGTACCGGTAATTCCCTACTGCCCTACTACGAGGTCCCTCAGCGGGTCCCGTCCTTAACGTGTGGTCTGCCCAGGCATTATGGACGGTTCGCTGAGGGACCTCAGAGCTAATAATGGTACCACAAATTGCGGTACCGATATTAGCTCCTTCCCCATTCCCATTGAGCCCTATGGGGGCTCAAATGGGAATGGGAATGGTTCCCGGAATGGGGACTTACTGGTCCCGCAAAGGTCGGAATAGACCGGTAAGTCCCTATTCTGGGAACCCGGACTCTGACGGCGGTAGAGGGTAGCCATGGCGCTAATAGCACCATGGCTACCGCCTACCATGTAATGAGGCCCAATGTATTGCTTTGGAGCCTTTAACTTTACAATGAGATAGTTACTGTGTCTTGTACCAGGTGCTGTTCATTACAAAAGGCACATCATCACTTGATGTGTTGAACAGCATGTCTCCAAACAGTTGCACCAAATGTATCTCCCTTGAAGAAGCATTGAACTTTTCAGCACCTCTCACATTGACTTTGGGCAGTCTCTATTTGCCTGTAATTCTCTGCACAATCTGCGGCTGGTTGGAGTAGTGCCAATTCTTTCCCAGGTCAGGGCCCCAGGTCAGGGCTTGAACTGGGTTTCATAACATTATTTATGGAGCTGATGGAAAGAAAAAATGGGATGGGACAATTCCTGACCATGTCAAGGTTTGAGCCGGTTTTCAGATCATCAGCTTTAGATCTTTTATCAGTTGGTGGTTGGAGAACAGAAAAAGGGAGTGGTGTACCTGCCCATGTCAAGGCATAAACTTGGTTTCATTACATTACCTGCTGGTGCTGTTGAGAGGACAGAAGGAAGGGGGACATTTCTGCCATGGCAATGTGTGAGTCTGGTTTCAGATCATCATTCTTAAATCCTTCATTGATTTTGGTTGGAGAAGAGCAGACGGGAAGGTCAATGCCCACCATTGTCAGGGCAAGAGCTGAGTATTTGATCATCAGTCTACATTTCTTCAGCAGGCTTTGGTTGGAGGGGAAAGGGAGGGTGTGAAATTCCTGCCCATGTTAAGGAATGAGCTTGCTTTTGGATTCTTAGTCATAGAAATTTCTGCATGTGTTGTTTGAATAAAAGAAGGAGGTTGGGGTCAATTTCTACACATGTCAAGGCATGAGTGAGTTTTCTGATTGTTAACCTGCCAATGCCTCTCCACATCAAGGCATGAGCTGGAGTTTGACTCAATGGGCCTCATTCCGACTCAGGCGTTAAGGGGTTTACGGTGCCGTAAACGGCTGATTACAAGGTTCCCTTTGCGGGATGGCTGTTTAACGGCTGCTTTTTGCAGCCGTTAAAAGCCATGCCGCAAAGGGACCTTGGCGATAATTACAGCACCGTAATTTACGGTGCCGTAATTATTGCCTTTCCCCATTCCCATTATGCCCTATGGGGCAAAAATGGGAATGGGGAAGGGGCCATTGGTGAATGGGGAATTACCGCCCCACTCACCTTGGAATGGGGCGGTAATTCCGCCATCCACCATGGCGGAATTGCAACCTTAGCGGCATGGATCATGGTGCTAATAGCACCATGGTCCTCCGCCAAGGTTGTAATGAGGGCCAATATCTTGAAATCCTTTGCCAGGTGCTTGGCATAGTTTCCCATGCCCACCAGTGGTCACTGTGGCAATGATGGATTAAGCCTGCATGATTTGCATGTGTTTTGTGAAACATCCCTATGGCACCAGTGATGGGATACTTACTTGCATACAAACCTCTTCCAAGATGGCAGCGTGTCTTCATAACGGGACACCACTGCAATGCTGCTGGATCCCGCTCTGCCTTCTACTTCACTCCTTGAAGCTCGTCAGACCCTGCATCACAACATTACGGTATTGTTGTCCTTTAGCTGTGCGCTCCCTGAAATCTTTCCTCCTGGTTCCTGATCTAAACTCCAAAATTATTGTGACTTTACTTATGCCATGCCTCCGTCCTCTTACCGCCTCTTCCACTGTATTGCACTCCTATGCTTCCCCAGCCTTCTATCATTATGCTGCTGGAAATTCTCTCCACTCCAGTGCTGTCCCTGCTGCCTACCATCCACCTTCTGGAAGCTCACCACCTGCAAGAGGCATTTCCTCTGCCAGGAGTTTTTGTCCTCACCTGGAGGTTCACTCCAGACATCAACCCATCTGTGGTATCGCATTTCAGGTAGAGTTGCATCCAGAGAGATTCACCCGCGTCTACAAGAATCCTGTTGCTGACAAAGATAGCGTTCCAGCGCCTTACCTACTTCTCTATCACGCAGCAGACCTCAGGTGAGTCATAAAGCTGACAGTGCTGCTGGGAAGGGGATTAGAAGGAAACGGGCAGTTCCCAAACTTGCCAGAACATGAGTAGGGTTTATCAGTAGAAGATCATTAACCTTAGATGCTTCATCAAGTGTTTTTCACCAGCAGGACTTACCTGTCTTCTTGTGAGCATAGAAGAGCAATGTCGGTAAGATAACACCGAGAGACAAGAGGGAGGTTGAGGTTGATAGCATGTGGTTGGAGGAAAAATGATCAAGCAGAAACACCCTCCAAGATTGTTGGATGTGGTCACACACATAGGCGTGGAACATGGGGAGAATCCACCCCCCATGGTGTCCAGAATATCAGAGTAACCCACAAGGTGGAATAAGGATGTTCACGTAGGTTAAGACAGTTAAAGTATTTTAAAGGCCAGGGGTGGACACAGAGATTCTGCCAGCTTAGAACCAGGAGTGGGAACAAAAGAAAGGAAAGAAACATATGAGGAAAATAGCAGTACTCACTCTACAGAAACAGATCAGCTTCCGCTCTCACGGGAAATACAGTGTGTTGATGCTCCATGTGGACCACATAGCTTAAAATCTAATTTCCTTGTTTGACTCACTACGTGCAATGTGTCTCCCCTACATCCTTGTCCTTGTCATTGGCAATATTGGAATGGGCCATATAAGCATTCACAGTAGTTCCATAGCCGTCAGGTCCAGGGTACAGTAACATCATGCCCCCTCCACTGCAAGTCTGGCTGGTGTTTGTCAGGGAAATCCCTAAGGAAAGAAGAGAACAGTCTCTTGGCAGTGATGCTGGCTCCTTGTTCCCAGGTTCTGTCACAAGGGTCCTATCATTTCCAATCAATCAGATGCTACAGGCTACCTGGGTGGATACGAGAGTCACAGATTGATTGAACATCGTATTCAGGACCCTGTTCACTGCATGTCAGGGGGTGGTGGTTTAGATTGTCCAGGGAAGTGTCTTGTGACATATTTCTTTAACAATGAAGCTATAATGTAGTTAATTTAATATATTTGTCTAATGCTATCTCCCTACCATCCTATTTAAATGTTGGCCTCTTGAATGGCAACTCTGTCACTTCTAACCCTGATCATTTTCTTGTTCTAAATGTCTTTCTTCTGTTAACTTGATTTTTATTTTGTCCAATTATTTCACGTTCTCATAAGACTGATGCTCCTACTAAAACTAATGTTCCTCTCCTATCTCATTGCCTAGCACTACTTTTCAATTCTTTTTTCCTCTGGTATTTTTCCTGACATTTATAAAAGTCTACTGGCTATTCCTCTTATTGAAAAGCTTTCACCGGATCCTCGTAACTATCGTCCTGTTTCCCCTTCTTCCATATCTTTCAAAAATCCTAGAAAGAATTGTTCATCCTATGCTACACCCTTTTCAGTTGGGCTTCAATCCAGGCTTTTCTACTGACGCCACTCTTTTAACTGTCTTTAATTCTCTATATCAGGCTCATCATCAGAAGCTGTCCTCTCTTTTGATTTTATTGAATCTCGGCTCCGCTCTTGATACTGTTGATCATTCTGTTATGATTCAAAAACTGTCTTTCTTCGCCATTTCTGGTTCAGCTCTAGATTGGTTTTCTTCCTAACTCCTCTTTCATTCCTTTTACAGTTTCATGGCATGGATCCTTTTCTTCATCTTTATCCTGCCCTTTTGGTGTTCCTCCGGATCTGTTTGAGATCCCTTGCTTTTTATTCTCTATGCAACTCCTTGGTGGCCATAATCAGCTAGTAGGAGTTTCATTGTTCCTTTATATGCCGATGACACTCACATTTTCTTCTCCTTCTGTTCTTTAACTGATGTGTTGCATCATCAGCTTTAATCCTGTCTTTCTACCATTGAATCTTGAATATCATCTCACTTTCTTAAACTTTATCCCAAAAAAACAGACATTCTTTGTATTCCTTCTACACATGGTACATCCCCCTTTGGGCTATATATTTCCCCGTCTTCCTCTTCCTCTTCCTCTTTCTGATCATTCACATAATCTTGGTTTTAATTTTGATTCTGCTCTCTCCCTTCATGAGCTAATATTTTCAGTCGTACACACCTGTCATGTCCAGTTGATCACGATTTAAAGAATTCGCCATCTTGTGACTTTCTCATTTACTAAACTTTTGATCCAAACTCTAATTCTTTCTCAGTTGAATTACTACTGTTCCGTATATGTTGGACTACCAAACTACCTGTTTAATCCTCAGTGTTCTATTCTATATTGCACTGTTTGCATCTTATTTAACTTGGGTTATTCAGTTAACATGTACAATAGTACAACTCCAATGGCTTCCTATCTCTACTCGTTTTCTGTTCCACTTTATTTACATTGTTTTTAAACTTTGTCATGTTCTTGCTTCTATTTGTCAGAGCTTATTTCATTGCATCAACCCTCTTGTTGTCTTCATTTTGCTGCTCATTTTCTTCTTACTGGTCTTCACCCTCCTTGTGCCCCATCCTGTTTTCTTTCAAACTTCTTGTTCTTGTGAAATGCTCTTCCTTTGGACTTAAGTATTTCCCCCAATCGGATCATTTACAATCTCTTTTTTTTCTGTCTTAAATTGACCTGAATTTGTTTGTATTATTGATATTGATATTGATATTTTATTTCTATTGCGCTCGTACACAGGTGTTTCAGAGAGCGACAAGGCAGGGGGGGAACAGGGGAGTACAAAACAGCGATCTCACTAGGCCCAGTGACATTGAGAACGCACAAGTGCATGGAAGAGGGGCAGGGGAAAAGTGCATGGAAGGGGGAGAAGTGGAAAGTGCAAAACAGAGGAGAAACAGATAAATAATAAATAAATAAATAAATAAATAAATAAATAAATAAATAATACAGGCAACAAACAGTGGTAGTGCAGCCATCAATTTGCAAGTGCTAGGTTTAAGGCAACAGTCAGGGTAGGTCTGAAAAGTGCAGGAAGAAAAAGGGGGGGATGTATGGGTGCAGATACAGACCCCAGTGCAAGGGGTGGCCCGGAGGCAGTGTGGGAGGGTGGAAGGATGAGCAGGTACCTGGGCCTGGAGGACAGAGGGTGGCCAGGTGCACAGTGCCAAGAGAGAACAGATCAGCAGGGGAGAGGGGGAGCAAAGGCAAAAGAGGAAGGTCTTGAGGTGCTTCCAGAACTGGAGATGGTTCTCCTCAGGTTTTAGAGTGGCAGGGAGGCTGTTCCAGAGAGAGGCCGCAGCCGAAGACAGAGATCTACCCCCAGCTTGTTTCTTTGAAAAACGACTGACCCTGAGGAAGTTAAAGGTAGAGGCGCGAAGAGCTCGATAGGGGAGGTATTTGCGGAGCGATAGCTGAAGGTATTTTGACCCAGGCCCTAGAAAGCCTTGTGGACAATGCAGAGGGTTTTGAATTTAATCATCGTGCCTTTTTGAATTTGCATTTTCTTCGTACTGCACTGTTATATTCTTGTAAGGTATTGTGGGTAAAGGTACTATATGTAAAAACAAATAAATACAACAAAATAAACACTATGGGCCTCATTAGGAGTTTAGAGGTAGCCATGGTGCTATTAGCGCCACGGCTGCCTCCAGAATCGTGTCCAGGTCCAGGTTCCCCGAATGGGGACTTACAGGGTCATTCCAACCTTGGAGGACCTGGTAAGTCCCCATTCAAAAAACCATTCCCCATTCCCATTCGATCCCCCATAGGGCTCAATGGCAATGGGGATGGAGCTAATAACGGGCCCGTTAATAACAAGCCCGTTATTAGCTCCTTGGTCCCCTTGCGGAACCCACAAAGGACGTCTGGTCTGACCAGACGTTCTGTGCGGGTCCCACAAGGGAACCTCATAATAGGGTGGAATGCGTTTACCAGTGCCGGTAAACCCATTCCGCCAACCTCATAATGAGGCCCTATAACATGAAAACTAGGATTCATTAATTTCCAGGAGAGTGGCAATCACAATTTCTGTGTAACTGAATTTTCCGTAAAATCATGAAAGGTACATGATATTTGGAAGCAGATTTGGCAGGCCACAGATGCACTTAGATGCCAACCATAACTTGTTTCTCACTTGGTAATCAGGTTTGTGTATTCGTTGTTGGTTTGGTATTCTTTTCATTCACTTCTGAGATGTTATAAGGGCTTCTAAAGCTGTGGCATATCTGCTTGTATCCTGCAAACACTCTCTTCAAGTTTAGGCACTGTTTCTTTCAGATCGATGGTGATTGGAAAGGTAAGGGATGATATCCATATTTAACATAAAAAACTTCTGTGAAGCACTGTAGGCAAGCTATAGTTGTTATCAAACCTGGCCAGTTGTAGTAGTTCACAGCAATTGTTCTGTGTAGCAAAACAGTGGAGTTACTTTTTTATTGTCTGTTTAACCCTTTTGTTTAAACCGTTTGTCTGGTGATGGTAGCCTGAGGATAGTAACCGTTGAATTTCCAGTTGTTTATAAAGGGTGGCACAGAACCTGGATGTAAATTGGGTGCCTCTGTCAGAAACAATGGTGTCAGGTGGAGTCTGCTGCAGAGACTTTCGGTCTGTGTTTGTGCTAGCGTTTTTCTCCAGTATCCTGTGAGGAACTGAAATCTCTCTTGTCCTCTTTCTACTACCATTATTGGCTGCTTCAAAATACCCAGCAAGCCGCGGAGCGGCAGCAGAGTCTGCTGCAGAGTCTTTCGGTCTATGTTTGTGCAAGACTCTACATCGTTTTGCTCCAGTATCCTGTAAGGAACTGAAATCCCTCTTGTCCTCTTTCTACTACCATTATTGGCTGCTTCATAATACCCAGCAAGCCGCGGAGCGGCTGCAGAGTCTGCTGCAGAGTCTTTCGGTCTTTAGGCTCTGCAGGCTCCGCGGCGCTGTCACATCTCGCTCGCAAAATTCTTCAAAGGATCCTCGCGAAGGAAAAACCTTGCCGGCTGGATTGGCACAGCATACCACCACATCATTGCCCTTGTGGTGAGTGACAACCCTTCCCCCCACCTTCCATTCGCTCACTCTCCCGAATCCATCCTGCACCCCCTTCCCTTCCACGTACACAAACCTTCCCGATCACCTTTGTGCTCCGGCCACGTCCGCAGCCCCCTCAGCGCTTTTCCCTTCTTGCTTGTGGATCGCGCCAGGTCCTGCGACGAGACCTTACAATTGCCCGCCTCCTTCGCAAACAGATCCTTGCCAACTCCACCGGCACCCCCCCTCACATCCATCAACCTGCTCTCTCCGCTGCCACCCCTATTCACATTTGACAGACCGATCAGACTCCCTCTTCCCCTGTACCTGTATTAGGAAGACTCCCCCCTTCCCCGCCCACCCCTCTCCAGACTAAACAGACCTCCAAGACCTCCTCGTCCCCCCGTACCTGCACTAGGCAGAGACCGCTCTCTCCCCTCCGATTCCCGCAACGGCAGCAATAAAGGTATCCTACCTGACGCCTTTTCCTCTGTTGTTCGTGGATCCCTTGCGCTGCCGCCCCTCTCTCAGCATTTGATAGACCTACAAGCATTCTACGTCCCACTGCACCTGCACTAGGAAGACACTGTCCACCCTCCTCCGCTTACCGCAACCTCAACGACAAGGTCTCTCTCCTGACGCCTCTCCACCCCCCGCTCGTGGATCACGGCAAGAGCGCCTCTCCATCTGCTTTGGGAAACCGATTCCTCTGCCCGCACCGCCTGGCTACCGATTTCATAACCAACTTCCCGACCTGTATTCGAGCCAGCGGCTTGGTGCAAAACAGCCATAACCCTGGACTGCGCCCCCCCCTCCTTGCTCATGGACCAGGCTGAGAGCTCCCTCCCACCTGCTTCAAAAATTGGATTCCTTTGCCCGCACCATCAAGCCCCTGTTACTCTATCAAACATCCAGACTTGTACCTAAGCCTGCGCTTTGCCGGAAAACAGACACAAGCCCAGCTGCCACCTCCCCGATACCCCCCTCCTGTGGAATACTGTTCAATGAACAATCAGCGAAAACACGACTATTCCAGACGGAACTTGTAAGCACTACTCCATTACCGCCTCACTAAGAACATAAATCATCAAGAAGAAGATCCAACCCTCTGTGCTTACTGGGCCAGTCCCTCAGAAGAACTTGGATTACCTCGGCCAGGATTCTATAAGGGTCTGGCACTCAGATCTACACAGAGTCTCTACAATGCACTCTCAGGAAACCGGAAGGACCTGTACCTGGGAACCAGTAGCCCACAAAGACATTGATACCCAACGACTGCTGAGAGACCGAAAGGGCTTGTCCCTTGGATCTCAACAGAGCCTCTTCAACGTCCTCTTTACAGGAGACTGAAAGGGCTTGTCCCTTGTATCCTGTAGCCTGCAGTTCCAACATCATACTTCCAGCTTCTCACTCATTGGCCTCATGTGTTGAGAGACCGAAAGGGCTTGCCCCTTGGATTTCAGCAGAACCACTTCAATGTCCTTTACTCGGGAGACCGCCCTTGGATCCTGACCGAAATGCAAAATCTCTATAGTACAGCTTCTACTAAGGAAACCGAAAGGATATCTCCCTTGGGTCCTACACCACAGTGACACCAATGCTCCCTTCCTCCGATCAGGAAACCTAAAGGAAACTGTACAACAACCCCAACAGAGTCACGGTGATACCCTCACCCAAGAGACCGAAAGGGCACGCCCCTTGGATCTTGATAGAACCTGCACGACGGATGTCAACACAGACCCTAGATGAAACAAAAGGGAAATGTCGGCAACTCGACCCAAACAGCAATCCGCTCTAAAAAAAGACTAAGAACTAAACTCAACACAGCTGCTATGTCTGCTCTAGATTCTTTGCAACTAACCCTGGAACAATCACTCTCCAGAGACCTTCTCAAAACAAAAACTGATCTCTCAACTCTAGAACCAAATAGACAGCCGAACGATCAACCAGCTTCACAGAATCAGATCAATGTACAAGCACAAATTCACAGCACCATTACCATGACTGAACATCATGTCACTCAAGGCACCGACATCGACAACGATCCTGATCTAGCATCTGCTCAACTAGGAAACCCCCCTACTCAATCATCCAACGAGGCTCAATCAACAGAAGCTTTCTCATGAAGCTATGGCAAACAGGAAGAATTAACATCACCGACGTCTCGAAACTTATAACCTTCCCATCAGCCAAACACTACTGAAAGTGCAGAAAACGGAAAACGAAAAGCCATGTTCCATGACTAACGATACCTCGAAAAACGGTATCACACAATCAAACTGTAACACGAAGGCTCCTATTCAACAAGACCGACTCGTATCACCACTACGAGACACAATGGCCAGCAACACAGTTTCTGCGACAACAGAAAAAACAATCAACTTACCTCACAAGCCTCCTGCTGGCCTACATCAAGAATCATCTGTGCCACCATTCGACCCATTCAAACATGAGACCTCAGACGATACTGCTAAAAACCAACTAAGCGAACGTAACACTGATACAACCCAAGACTCAGCCTGCCAACATAGAAGAACCACATGCGATCATGAAAGATTCCAACATGCATGAAGTTGCCAAATCTCAATCAGACTAATCACGATCTACCAATACCCTACAAAAACTACCAAACAGTTTAACCCAACAAACGAAGAAGGAAAAAGCAAGATTAGCCAAACTTGCGTGGCTTCACACTCATAACTCAATCAAACTTGCTCAAGCTCCAGAATACGCCGATAATCAAACTACAACAAAGGCAAGAAGACTTTCAATGGATATTACAGAATTTGAATCAATCATGCTAAGCCTCGACAAACAAAAATAAAATTTTGCCAACGTAGCTGGAAGCCATCAATCACAGCTTACTTCGACCCCATGCCTGACACAAGGAATCGGTCAAAGACCTCTCAAAAGAGAAACCAAACCAAACCAAACTTATCAAGAAACCAAAACATTCCTACTCGATTCACCTATGCTACAGATGAATCCTACTAAACACCTGATCCTACGACCAAGAACGAACATCCCATAGCTCAACCGAGCGCAACAGAAATCAAATCTACCAACGCAACATTCAACAAACTTGAACATGAGGATTACACCATCCCCAGGATCCCGACTACCATGCTCGACCTACAAAATATGCATATTGCAGTGCTCTCGCAATCCATGATCCCTATTATAAAGCTACACAAAGCCATGAACGACAATATCAAGGATCAAGCAACTCTCTTAGCACTGATACACTCCAAACAGATGCACATAAAGAATTTTATAACTACAATCGAATCTCGTCTGAACCTGGAGGCAGAGCAATCTAATCGATGGCAACAACATCTGTCAGAAATAGCAAGAAGCGATTGCCAAGAAAAAATCAATCTAAACACTGAAGTACTATCCCAACTCAAAGCCCAACACCAACATCAAACAATGCAGAAAGCAGCTACAATGAGCGATCAACCAATACGAGCTCCCCATGCTAACGATACGTGCCAACAACCAACTGGTGGAGTCCGAATTATTAGCGAAAGTCACACACAAAGAAAAACTGAACCTATTATAAGCTCACATCCAGAGACGCAAGATGCTAACCATTCAATCAAGAACAATACAGAGCAGTATCAGATCTTCTCGAAGGATAAACTAGGCACTACCATGTAACCAGTACAGCCAAAACCAAACAAAAAAAGACAAACAGGCTCAAGAGCGTTCCTCAGAACAATAAAGACGACAGAACAAAGGCATTCATTACAAACAGAGAAGACGACGGAACAAAGTCATTCATTAACCACAGAAAAGATACCCTGTCCCTCTACAAAGGACCAGAAAAACTCAAACTGGCAGCAACAAATTGTGGCTTCACAGACCTGTGGACCAACAGAGCCACCAACCAAACCCTCCACCCAAGATGAAGATCTCCTCAACCTCTCAACCCACAGAGACCAGCTAACAGATGATACACCGCCACCTAGGCATCCCGCAATGCTCTCAAGCTTCATAATAATAGATGAATATACCACCAACCACGAACTACAACCACTGAACATCTATGAAGAAATCTCGGAGGACTCATTACAAGAAACCTCAGATATATCTCTCAACCTCAGCTCCCCTGCCTCATCACTATCAAAATCAGACGACTCTTACAGCTTACATTAATCAATTAGCACCGATTGTACTTTTCCCTCATTTGTCAATCCGCTACAACAAAACCAACAGGGTAATTCATAGAATTTCACAGAAAAGTGTCGCAAGCGTGTGTGTGCAGGGTCGCAAACCCTGGACCAGTTTACAGGGCTGCCAAACAAGGAACGCAAAGCGGGTAACGTGCATATCAGGGGTACGCGTGAAGTTATACACGCGATTAGCTAGGGTACGTGTATTTCAGGGGTGCGCGGGAAGTTCCACACGCAAATAGCCAGGGCGCGTGTATTTCAGGGGTGCGCGGGAAGTTTTACATGCGATTTCAGCAGGGTACGTGTATTTCAGGGGTGCGCGGGAAGTTCCACACGCGAATAGCCTGGGCGCGTGTATTTCAGGGGTGCGCGGGAAGTTTTACACGCGATTTCAGCAGGGTACGTGTATTTCAGGGGTGCGCGGGAAGTTCCACACGCGATTAGGCTGGGTGGGTCCTCACAGGTGTTCCCTGTACACCCTCGACGGCCCCTGCAGGCAACCCACAAAACAGGGGACTACCCTGCACACCTGCTCATGTCCCCCTGCACCCCCACCCCCCAGCAGTGCAGGGGCAGCCTCCACCAGGCTCCCACCCATGTCTCCCACCACCCCCACCCCCCAGCAGTGCAGGGGCACCCTCCACCAGGCCCCCACTCATGTCTCCCACCACCCCCACCCCCCCAGCATCGAGGGGCACCCTCCACCAGGCCCCCACTCATGTCTCCCACCACCCCCACCCCCCAGCAGTGCAGGGGCCCCCTCCACCAGGCCCCCACCCATGTCTCCCACCACCCCCACCCCCCAGCCACCAGGGGCAGCCTCCACCAGGCCCCCACTCATGTCTCCCACCACCCCCACCCCTCACCATCCAGGGGCACCCTCCACCAGGCCCCCACTCATGTCTCACACCACCCCCACCCCCCACCATCCAGGGGCACCCTCCACCAGACCCCCACTCATGACTCCCAGCACGCTACGTGTATATCAGGGGTGCGCGGGAAGTTCCACACGCGAATAGCCGGGGCGCGTATGTTTCAGGGGTGCGCGGGAAGCTCCACACGCTAATTGCCTGGGCGCGTGTATTTCAGGGGTGCGCGGGAAGTTTTACACGCGATTTCAGCAGGGTACGTGTATTTCAGGGGTGCGCGGGAAGTTCCACACGCGAATAGCCTGGGCGCGTGTATTTCAGGGGTGCGCGGGAAGTTTAACACGCGATTTCAGCAGGGTACGTGTATTTCAGGGGTGCGCGGGAAGTTCCACACGCGAATAGCCTGGGCGCGTGTATTTCAGGGGTGCGCGGGAAGTTCCACACGCGAATAGCCTGGGCGCGTGTATTTCAGGGGTGCGCGGGAAGTTTAACATGCAATTTCAGCAGGGTACGTGTATTTCAGGGGTGTGCGGGAAGTTCCACACGCGAATAGCCTGGGCGCGTGTATTTCAGGGGTGCGCTGGAACTTTTACACGCGATTTCAGCAGGGCACGTGTATTTCAGGGGTGCGCGGGAAGTTCCACACGCGAATAGCCGGGGCGCGTGTATTTCAGGGGTGCGCGGGAAGTTCCACACGCGATTAGGCTGGGTGGGTCCTCACAGGTGTTCCCTGTACACCCTCGACGGCCCCTGCAGGCAGCCCACAAAACAGGGGACTACCCTGCACACCTGCTCATGTCCCCCTGCACCCCCACCCCCCAGCAGTGCCGGGGCAGCCTCCACCAGGCCCCCACCCATGTCTCCCACCACCCCCACCCCCCAGCAGTGCAGGGGCACCCTCCACCAGGCCCCCACTCATGTCTCCCCCCCCCCACCCCCCAGCATCCAGGGGCACCCTCCACCAGGCCCCCACTCATGTCTCCCACCACCCCCACCCCCCAGCATCCAGGGGCAGCCCCCACCAGGCCCCTACTCATGTCTCCCACCACCCCCACCCCCCAGCACTGTGGTGCACCTGCCAGCAGTCCCCCACCCATGTCCAACTCATGTCCCCCACCACTCCCACCCCCCAGCACTGTGGGGCACCCTCCACCAGGCCCCCACCCATGTCCAACTCATGTCCCCCACCACCCCCACCCCCCAGCATCCAGGGGCACCCTCCACCAGGCCCCCACACATGTCTCCCACGACCCCCACCCCCCAACATCCAGGGGCACCCTCCACCAGGCCCCCACTCATGTCTCCCACCACCCCCACCCCCCAGCATCCAGGGGCACCCTCCACCAGGCCCCCACCCATGTCTCCCACCACCCCCACCCCCCCAGCATCGAGGGGCACCCTCCACCAGGCCCCCACTCATGTCTCCCACCACCCCCACCCCCCAGCAGTGCAGGGGCCCCCTCCACCAGGCCCCCACCCATGTCTCCCACCACCCCCACCCCCCAGCCACCAGGGGCAGCCTCCACCAGGCCCCCACTCATGTCTCCCACCACCCCCACCCCTCACCATCCAGGGGCACCCTCCACCAGGCCCCCACTCATGTCTCACACCACCCCCACCCCCCACCATCCAGGGGCACCCTCCACCAGACCCCCACTCATGACTCCCAGCACGCTACGTGTATATCAGGGGTGCGCGGGAAGTTCCACACGCGAATAGCCGGGGCGCGTATGTTTCAGGGGTGCGCGGGAAGCTCCACACGCTAATTGCCTGGGCGCGTGTATTTCAGGGGTGCGCGGGAAGTTTTACACGCGATTTCAGCAGGGTACGTGTATTTCAGGGGTGCGCGGGAAGTTCCACACGCGAATAGCCTGGGCGCGTGTATTTCAGGGGTGCGCGGGAAGTTTAACACGCGATTTCAGCAGGGTACGTGTATTTCAGGGGTGCGCGGGAAGTTCCACACGCGAATAGCCTGGGCGCGTGTATTTCAGGGGTGCGCGGGAAGTTCCACACGCGAATAGCCTGGGCGCGTGTATTTCAGGGGTGCGCGGGAAGTTTAACATGCAATTTCAGCAGGGTACGTGTATTTCAGGGGTGTGCGGGAAGTTCCACACGCGAATAGCCTGGGCGCGTGTATTTCAGGGGTGCGCTGGAACTTTTACACGCGATTTCAGCAGGGCACGTGTATTTCAGGGGTGCGCGGGAAGTTCCACACGCGAATAGCCGGGGCGCGTGTATTTCAGGGGTGCGCGGGAAGTTCCACACGCGATTAGGCTGGGTGGGTCCTCACAGGTGTTCCCTGTACACCCTCGACGGCCCCTGCAGGCAGCCCACAAAACAGGGGACTACCCTGCACACCTGCTCATGTCCCCCTGCACCCCCACCCCCCAGCAGTGCCGGGGCAGCCTCCACCAGGCCCCCACCCATGTCTCCCACCACCCCCACCCCCCAGCAGTGCAGGGGCACCCTCCACCAGGCCCCCACTCATGTCTCCCCCCCCCCACCCCCCAGCATCCAGGGGCACCCTCCACCAGGCCCCCACTCATGTCTCCCACCACCCCCACCCCCCAGCATCCAGGGGCAGCCCCCACCAGGCCCCTACTCATGTCTCCCACCACCCCCACCCCCCAGCACTGTGGTGCACCTGCCAGCAGTCCCCCACCCATGTCCAACTCATGTCCCCCACCACTCCCACCCCCCAGCACTGTGGGGCACCCTCCACCAGGCCCCCACCCATGTCCAACTCATGTCCCCCACCACCCCCACCCCCCAGCATCCAGGGGCACCCTCCACCAGGCCCCCACACATGTCTCCCACGACCCCCACCCCCCAACATCCAGGGGCACCCTCCACCAGGCCCCCACTCATGTCTCCCACCACCCCCACCCCCCAGCATCCAGGGGCACCCTCCACCAGGCCCCCACCCATGTCTCCCACCACCCCCACCCCCCAGCCACCAGGGGCAGCCTCCACCAGGCCCCCACTCATGTCTCCCACCACCCCCATCCTCACCTGTCACTAGAAGAACTCCTCGTCTGAATGACTTGTCTTTAGGTCTTTTCTTCTTTGTGAAGAGATACGGTCGTCCGCGGGAAGAAGCCACCCTGATTCCCTGATAAACAGAGAAGCAGCCGGCCCCTGTCCCGAAGACGCCAGGAAGAGAGGAAAAAAGCAGCCGCTTAAAAAAACCTCTCGCCGGATGTTGTTGGTAACGAAGAAGTGCAGGAGGAGTTGACTGGCGATTCCGTTAAGCAGGTGAAACAATGAGGTATCTCAGAAGTAGCCACTGCTGTAATTCTGTTTAACCGGAACAGTTTGGATAGGAGCAGGAGAAGTCCGAGGAACCGGAGTGAAGGAACTAACTAAAGCCAGAAGCCGGAAACAAAATCCGGACAGCAGGAGTAGCAGAAACTCCAAAGGGCAGGGGAACTTATGGAACGGAAAAACAACAGAGAAAAAACAAAGAAAGGATAGGAGCAGTAAAGAAATCTGCTTAGGTACTGAGTACACAAAAACACAAGCAAGGACTGGATACACTGTAGCACGGCAACAAGTGAAGGAAAACAAGTTGCAACGCACAGAGCCCAGAGAGGGGCGTGGTTAAATACGGAAAGAAAAGAAAAGACTAGAGCGTTAAACCAGGAAGCGAAACGAAAGACCCACAGAAGAAAGGAAAGCTAGACCGCCAAAACAGGAAGTGAAAGAAAAACACCCGGAACCTCTAATGGCGCCGCCAACGCCAAGCTTTCCATAATCGCCAGCGACCACCATAAGACGGCGGCATGACACACCCGAGATCTCACCCTCCTAAACCACGCAAGGAACAACTCTACCTCGTATGTACCAACATGGGCCAGAGGATCCTCATCCGCAATTATCGATTACATATTCCTCTCACAAACTCTACATAAATCGGTTAAGTCAGCCCAAATGACAACAGCGACCACAACAAGCAAACAGTGTATTCACATCCCACCACCAAACAAGATACAACCCTGAAATTATGTCCACTAAAACTTGACGGAACATCCTCAAGGCTGAATTACGAGTGGATTCTGCTCCCTTTTCAACAGTCAAAAATCGACCACAAAAAACTCACCTCCATACATACAACTAGGAAATAGCAGAAAAGAAAAATGCCCTGGCGAGAGCGCTAAAACGGTTGAAGAAAACAAAAACAGCAGAAAACATTTTACAGATTTCAAAATTGAAACAATCATACAACAACTTGAAAAAATTGCAACTAAAAATCTTGCTACAATCAGATGCAGAAACCATAATGAAGACATATCATTCAAACAACACAAGAGAACTTTGGAATCTGCTGAATGACAAAGCCCAAAAACAGCACAAGTTAACAGCCAATGTACTGCAACAAACATGGATTACACATTTTTCAAACATCTACGCGGACCGACCGTACCAACGTGAAGAAGAAACAACCAACAACAAAGCAAAATATACGGTAAGCGTCACCTACGATGACATGCTATGCATGATCAAAAACCTCAATACATTAAGAGCACCTGGTCCTGATGGACTCTAAAACGCTGTACTGAAGCAAGATCCTCCGGCATGGGCAAACTTCATGTGCCAGATAATAGACATCATAAACACACTCAATCAAATTCCATCTTCTTGGACATCGGCTACAATTGTCCCAATTCACAAACAAGGTTCCCTCGACCAACCACAGAATTTCCGTCCAATTGCTCTGTTGGACCCACTTGGAAAACTCTATGCAACAACACTTCTGAGACAACTATCTTCTTGGGCCGCACACAATGGCCGGATCTCAACACGACAAACAGGCTTTACCCCCAATGTTGGAACCAATATCAACCTACTATTACTCCATCTCATCAAACATGAAGCCATCAATAACAAGACCACTGTATACGCTGTATTCATCGACTTGAAGATGGCCTTTGACTCCATATCACGGCAAAAGCTATGGGCAAAACTTAAAACATGGAACTGCCCCCCGAACATTCTGGAACCAATCATTTTACTCTACTCACAACTTCAATAAAAGTGAGACTTACAAAACAAGGCATGACCACCAAACCAATAACCACATCAAATGTCTTAAAGCAAGGATGCCCTCTAGCAGCAACCCTCTACAATCTGTTCACATCAGACACAGAACAACATTTAATCAGCAGCCAAACTAACCCGCCGAAAATAAATTCACACCTATCCCTGTTATGGCATACGCGGATGACATCATCTTACTCAACAAAACTCCATCTGGACTACAAGCTGCCCTGACATCACTGAGCAACTATATGAACAATAACGAGCTAACAATCAACATCTCAAAAACAAAGACTGTCAGGCCGATTCATGGAATTAATGTGCGTCGAAGATCTCCGCGCACATCGATTCATGGAAGTCCATATGCGTGTCAATCCTGGGATGTGTGCTAAAATCCTGTGTAGCGCACGTGGGCGCTCACGTCATAAAATGGCGTGCGCCATGCGCACAGCGAAAGCGCACATAGCGCGGCGCACACAACGAAAGTGGGCGTAACACGGGGCGTAACACGCAGAATGGGGAACAATGCGTGAAAATGTGGGCGTTACGGTGGAAGTACAGGAGTTAAATCCGCGGAACGCCCACACGCCCGCCTACAACACGTATTCATGGAAATGAACAGGGGAAATGCGTGCGCCAAAAAAGATGCGCTAATCCGGAAACACGTACGCCAGCAGGAAGCAGGCATAGGCGACCCCGCGCAGCATAAAAGTGTGCGCAAACAACACAGATGCTACGATGAATATACCGTTCCTTGCAGCAGTGGTCGTGGGACACCGCAGGAGGTGGATAGTCAAGCCCAGAATTTTTACACCCAGGACCAGCCTTTTTGGGATGCCTGATGACCAGGTGTATGGGAGGTACATGTTTCCACCTCACATAATACTCAACCTGGTGAGTGAGTGGGAGGATGACCTCACATCACCCACCCTGTGCTCCCAAGCACTGAGCCCCTTGGAAAAGGTGCTCAATGTACTGCACTTCTTGGCCACTGGTTCATTTTAGTGGACAAGTGTCATAGTGGGGGGGGTCACAGGCCACGCAGTCACGCTGCCTACACCAGGTGTTGGCCATCATGACTGCATGCTCTTCAGTCTGCAGGCGCATATACCTGCCCAGAACACCTGCAGAAAGGCAGGCTGCCGTCCAGGATTTTTACGGGGTGGCACACTTCCTCAAAGTGCTAGGTGCCATTGATTGCACCCATGTGGCTCTACATCCTCCCAGGGCAACTGAGCACATCTATAGAAACCGCAAGCACTGGCATTCCATCAACGTGCAGGTAGTTTGTGATGCCAAGGGAATCATCACCTCAGTATACGCCAACTATCCAGGGTCCACCCATGACAGTTTCATTTTCAGAATGTCACCCCTAATCCGGGACCTAGAAGCTGGGCGGCATGGAGATAAATGGCTGCTTGGTGAGTATAAATGCCTCTGCACATGCATGCATGAGAGATACTGAGTAATGTCACAACCCCACTAATGATAACCATCATCACCTCCCCAGGGGACAGGGCCTACCCTCTGAGCACCCACCTGATGACGCCAATTCGGAACCCCACCACACCACCCGAGGTAAGATACAACAAAGCACATATTGCAACCCGGGGCATAGGGAAGCGCACATTCGCAGTGCGCAAGTCACGCTTTCGCTCCCTTGACTTCTCTGGTGGGCAGCTGCTATACGCGCCCCCAGTAGTGCGCATGATCATAGTGGCAGCATGTGTCCTGCACAACGTTGCAACCCTCCGGGGCCTGCCGGTGGACATGGTGGAGCCCCCACATCCCCAACCACATGCACGGCCGCTGTGCATGGGAGGGGAAAGGGCACATGGTGAGGCAGCCCGTACGCAGATGTTGGCTAATTACTTCACCTAAAATCACACCCTTGTGGAGTGCACACAGCCCTGGCACATACCAGCTGACAATCAATGATGATGTCATAAGGGACAGTCAACTGTCACAACCATACCAGCCTGAGATTGGTCACCTGGAAGTTTTACATTGTGTGCATCCCTACCTACCGAAAGACAACCAATGCTGTGTCACAAAAAGTCACACATTTATTCTGCATGAATGACTACCCCCTTGCAAAATACTACATGAAAATAGCGCCATGTCACCCAACCCCTCCCCATTTCCGCTACCCAACACACCATGGCATGTCATGCAATGAGAAAGCAAACAAAGGAATGCACAACACATGACACAAGTGTCACAAAGTGCACTGTCCCAAATGGAAACATGCCACAGACAATATGCTCCCAGTAATCAATAACAAACAGCACACATGACCAAATACTTACCAGCAACACAATACAGCAACACAGGATGAAACATTGCCAAAATATGACAATACAAAATCAAAGTAGTGCAAGTCTTACAACCTGAATAAGCCAGCACATCAACCCCTTCCAACTGCAGAGTATTGCTATCAGGCAAATGTGTCAGTGTACTGCATACAACATGAACTGCATCTGCAAAGGAGAAGGCCTTGTGAAGACATGAAGGTACCTGTGAATAAGGAGGAAGAAATGGATGCACAAGCACATATCAATACACCATGCAGTGTTCAATACAACAACAATCCCCACTAGGGATGTCCACACAGTTTTGACCACAGACTGCCCACACAGCTCTTGAGAGTCCAATGTCACTGTGAAAGTCACTGTCACTTGGCCGCACCCTTTGCAAGCCCATGGAACGGGGAAGCAGGAGGGGTGTGTGTGTCAGGAACCCACGCATCCAACCCAAACACAGGACAAGACTGCATGTGCCCAGCTGGAATACACAGTGATGCCCGCGGGAGCCACACAAGGCAACACACTAAAAAAAAAAAAAAAAAAAAAAAAAAAAAATGGCCATGTGTGGGCCGGGCGGGGAGGCCACCCAGGAGGTTCGAGGACAGGGTGCACACCAACACCCACTTACGTGGATGTTACAAAAAAAAAATACCTCCATGGCCTCATGGACTGCACGGCTACGCTACTGTGGGAGAACTGCTGCTGTTGCTCTCTTCACCCTCTGCTGCTACATCGGGAGGTGGCCGTGCTATGGGAGGCAGCCCACGCAAAGCCCTGGTATGGTCCTCCATGGCAGCAAGCATGCGGGTGTTGAAGTTCTGGTTCTGGAGGATGATAGTACGAGATCAGCACCTCATGGGTTGCCTGCATTTCTGCATGCATGGCCTCGCGTGATGCCCGGATCTCCTCCCGAGTTGCCTGCAGCTCAGCTGAGAGCGAACGTGTGAGCTGCTCCAGCTGCTGTTCTGACCTAAAATTTCAGGAAGCCTCAAGTTCACTTAGAGTCTCCCTGAGGAACTGGCGTTCTAACCTCAGGTCTTCCCTGTGGCCCTGTGACTCTACAGAAATGGCTTTCCCCAGAGTCTCCAGTGCCGCCCGTCGGTCCCTGTTGGATGCCAACATGTCCTCCCTGTGTGATTGGCAAATGGATTCTGTTACCTGCTGTTGGAGCTCCATCTGCCTTTCAGGCGGGAGAATGGTAGTGGCCACCCTCTCCATTGCCTGAGCCATCATTTCAACCGATGCTCCCTGTTGTGCTGCTATACCGTACATGGAGTTTTCCCATACAGTATTGCCTGGTGGTGCACGGCCACCGCGTCGGCAGACACCACACCTGTTTGGGGCAAGGCGATCTGCACCTTGCTGTGCTGGCACTGCATGAGGCTGCAGGACTGCATTCCCCATCTGATCTGCTGGCCCAGGAACAGGATCAGATGTAGTGGAGTGTGACCCTGCATCCGTAACCGCCAAAGGCGAAGTTACCAACACTGACATCCCCATAGAGGGTTCTACCCCTGGTTGAAGGTGGGTTGGACAGACCAGCATCCCTGCGAGAAACACTCACCTGCGACAGCAAATAAGTCTCATCATCCGATTCAGCACCTGAATCATAGAGGTCAGGGGAGGTGCACCCAGAGACACCCCTGGACAGTATATTCTGCAGGAGGATTGGGTTTTCACCCACCACCACACTACGTCTTCCACTGGTGCCCGGTTGTGCCTGACATTCCTTCTGGGTCTGCACCATCTCCTCCACCTCTATAGCAGCAAGTGCGTCATCACCTGCAAAAACATGAAAGACAACAAATGGAAACAGGCATGAGCACCATAGCACACACATAGGCCTGACAAGCCAGAGATCCAGTACATGAACAACACATGTCCCACATGACCGTAACCTTTGCATGCATGCACTGTCAATGATTTGGAAGGGGAGGCAAAAAGCAGACACTGAGGACTGCAAGATGGAAAATGAACACATGTGCTGCATGCTGGATAGCACGGTCATCACATATTAGCCTGTGAGTGGCATGGTCGATCCACATACATGTCACATGCCAGCACACAGATGGCACGTAGCATAGCCATGGTACATTTGACAAGTACAGCCATATGTCAGTGAATGATTACTGTCACCCATCCATGTGAGATGGACATGATGAGAGGAAAAATGCAAAATAGTGTGCCAAAATATACATGTGCCACACACTGCAACACATCCATTGTGCAATAATACATTGATGGCAGGCAGATGGATACATCAATTGTTGGTCACTTCAACATGACAGAACACAACAGTCATGTTCAACATTCAAACAGGGACCAAAAATTAATGTGAGCAGGCCCTTACTCAATCAGACTGAATGGTCGAATCATTCCCATAACAAGGTAATAAACGTGGGCCAATGTTGGTTGTAGTCTATGACAGAGTCATGTCACATGTGTGGCATTAGGGCAGAAAAATGCATTGCAAAAATGGGAGTATTGAAAAATCAGGCTGAATGAACACTAAAAAATCAGAACAATATTGTTGCAAGATGACAGTTCAAGGGCAACTGCAGTAATTGGCTACTGTGGACAGAAGGGATACTGTCATACCCAAACCCAAGGCTGGTGAATGGTTTGGAGGAAGCACATGGGTGACCCATACCACTCAGGAGTACACACCCTCACCTGGCACTCAATCATTACACATCACCCAAGAAACATACACATGGATTACACACACTTGAATGCGCACTCACCGGACAATGCATCATAATCTGGTAGGTCTCCATTGCCTTGGATCTGGTACTCTGTGACGAAGGTTCCAGCAACAGACTCATGTTCAGCAAGTTGGTCATCCTCTGGTGGAGATCAACTGCCAGTCACCACAGTAGAGACATGATTTGAAGCCAGCTTGTTCTTTGCTCTGTGTTTCAGGTCATTCCACCACTTGTAGCAATCATCAGCTGTGCGCCTCACAAATCCAAGGGCACTAATGTGGTCCGCGATGGTCTGCCAGTGCTACCTATGTTGACCAGGCGTAGTCTTACAGCCTGCAGTCACAAACATTTCGCGGCTATGTTCCGACACATAGGCCACAAGTGCATCAAGTTCGGCATCATTGAAGCTAGGCTTCCTTGACGTGCCGGAGTGTGTAGCTGTGTTTGGGGTCTCAGCCTGTAGTGCAAGAGGACCCTTCTTCTTCCTCTTGTAAGGTGGTGCGGATCCTGAGTGGCTTACACCGCTCTGGTTAGTAGGGGCAGAAGCGCAGGTGGACTGGGTACTAGAAGCCTGTAAAGGCACAATGACCATAGGTCTTGGTGCAGGCATTGGCTGCAGGGTGATGTTGGCAGGGCCAACATCGGTGTGATGGACCTGGACCGACACTGTCCCGGCTGGGAGACTCGGAGCTGGGGTGGATTGAGCTGCAGCTGCCCCTGCAGCCTCCCCACCCTGCCTACTTGCTGCAGCAGATGACATTGCTGCCCCAGATCCACGTGGCCTGGTGATAGCAACTTTCACCGGCACACGTGGCTTAGACTTGCTGACCTGGAAGTCAGCCTGGGAGTCATCCTGTGCCGGTTCAGGTGCCAAAATGGGCTGGTCCAACAAGGGCTGAGCTGGGATGGTGTCAGCTACGTTTCCCACAACCATTGGGGGGGGATTGGTGTTCCCGATTGGTGCGCCACACATGGGGCTCTAGGGGCACCCTGCAAATCCTGACCACGTACCCTACCGTTCCCACCACGCCCACCTTTTGGAGGTCGGCCACCTTTGCCTCCCTTACTGCTTGGTCACCTCCCAACCATGGCACTGATGTTGTTGTGCATATGGGAGTTGCAGTAAACAATTGTCCTGGGCAATTGGGGTGAAAGGGGTAGGGTACTAGATAGAATTCATACCCTAGTGCTCTAGCAAGGCTGGATGTGACCCCTGGGGGAAGATGACAGGTCACGCAACGCACAGGTACCCCAAAAACAAAACTACACGTGCACGCAACCCCTGGTATACCATGTGTGTGGAAAAATGAACCCGCACTACGCTGTGGCACCCAGAAACACAAAAATAAGTGTACGCATGTTACACGCAGCCTGGGGTACGCGACACATGGGGGCAACCACAAATACGTACGCGACCGACCGTCTGCCTTGAAAAAGAACGTGAAAAAGATGCGCGTGTGCGTGTTGGCAACACCCCCGCCAAAAGAAGAAAAGAACGCAGTCTGAGGAAACAGGGAGTACCAACTGGAAACATTGTGAAGTAATCGCGTGTGAACCGACAAGAAGTACAAGATACACCCGCTTGTTCTCCACAAAAAGCACATACAAGGAAACAGCGTGATACTCGTACCTTTTAAGCCAGCCCACATGTGAAACGTCACTTACGCGCTTACGCGCTAAGGCCCTTTCCTCCAATAGTACGGTGACGTGCAGTTTTCTCACGTGCTGATTCACTATGCACCTGTGTTGTGGGCAACGCCCATGCGCGTAACGTCACTGACGCGCTTACGCGCTAAGGGCCTTTCCTCAGATTTCACGCTGACGTGCAATATTTTCACATGTCAAATCACTCCGTATCAAGCTGGCCACGCGAATACACACGAAAGACCACGCTCCTGCTCAAAAGGCCATTTTCCTGCCCCCAAGAAACCCGAGCACGCTCCCACCAGCCATCTGCTGCTGCCTGCCTGCTGCCCACGTACCCTACTATTTGGTGCCTGCACTTCAGCCATCTGCAGGGGTCCAGTTGCTGTGTCCACCCCTGCTGGAATAGAAGACTCTCGACTGGGATACCATTGCTCCACAGCCCAACCCCAGGACCCAGTTGCCCACCCATGCCTGCCTCGGGGGATGCCATGTCGGGGCAAACACCATCTGAGACCACTGGCGCCAGACCCCCAGTCAGAGAGGCAAAGGGCCACCAGCTTCAGTGGGAAGGAAGTTGGTGTCCTGGTGGAGCATGTCCTGGGGCATTATGATGACCTCTTCGGAACATCACGCACCAACAAGGAAGTCGAGGATCTGGGAGGACAAAGTGGTTGCCATCAACACAGAGGGGGTGGCAACCCGCAACATCAAGCACGTCAAGAAGCGATGGGAGGACTTGAGGTCCAGAACCCTCTACAAGCTCCGGCGCCTCAAAGAGGGGGGCCGGGGCTGCATGAGCAACATCCAGATAAGGATCCTGGAACACGTAGACCCATCGCTCCACTCCCAGATCCTTCGGAGGCAGACCTGTCGGGAGTTGAGCAGTAAGTGGCCAAGCATTGCTGTGTGAGACAGGATATGTTGCAGTGCGCTGGTAGTCTGATACTTGCCTGTATGTGTGACATAGGCCATGTATGGATGTGTGTGTGCAGGGACATCATGGTCATGCATGTGAGACCAGTAATGTGTGAACCACATGGATGGTGCATGTATGTTCCAATGCAACATGGGGAGCTGTATGCGGAATGCACACATGAAAGCATGCCAGTCTCTGTTCTTGGACATGGAGGGGGTGTGAGGGATGGGTGCTGCTGTCATGTACATGTATGGTGCACATGTGTGTGTGTGTCTGAGAAGTGTGTGTGTGACTTTGAAAAGCCATGTATGCATGACACATGTCCGTGATGATGTGTAGATTCACTCATGCAGTGCCTTCACCGTTGTATCCACTGTGTCTATCCACTGTGTCTGTGGTGTACAAGCCATAATGCATGACCCTCCGGTGATGTGTGTGCATGGGATCAGTGTGAGCCATGATGCATGTGAGTTTGAAGGCAACATTTTGGTTAACCAAGGCCCTTGTACATAGATGCTGATGTTGATTGCAGGCGCCGGGACTGTTTCTGCATGTGTGTTGCGTGCATTCACCCATGTGTTGTGGAGGGACAGGATGGAGGTGACATTTGACAGTGCCACTCATGTGTTATTGCTTCCTGTCTAGGGGAATATTGTACTGTGCCCTGATGCTTGTGTTCTATGTCTCCCTCTACGCAGCTTCAAGTGAAGAAGAGGGTGGAGACGGTGCTGTGGAGCCAACTGGCGAGGATGTCTCCACCAGGCGGCGACGCAAGGCCCAGCCACCCTCTCAGGAATTGCCATCATCATCCGGGATCGAGGGGGCTGGTGCCGCGTCTGCCACTATGGCTGCAGCAGAAGGGCCGGGTGAGCCCCCACAGGGGCTTGCAATGGCAGAAGACGGTGTGGAGACATCCAGGTCGGTGGTCTCCACAGAGCAAGAGGAGCCGGTAACTGAGCCGCACATGGGGCCTGGTGGGGGTAGTACCACTGGTGCAAGTGGTGCAGTCCAGGGCCAGGGTCAGGAGGCAGCACAGGTCAACGCGGAGGGGCCTGTGCATGTCGCTGTCCTTGACCATGTGACTGCATCACCATGCACCAGCAGGGATGCCCCGTCCCAGGCCCGTCCGCAGGTAGGGGGGAGTGCCACATCATCTGCCTCTCCACTACCTGCAGATGAGGTGTCCCACGACCGTATGGGCTCTGTCCTGGTTGGTATCGCATTGTGCACGACTGACATTCGTGATGACGTGCGTGCTTCCTGGGCGGAGCACGCACGCCATCACGAACAGCAGCGTTGCAACGTGGCACTGTTGGGAGGGGCCCTGGTCGGTGGGTTCCTACATGTGTTGGGCTACTTGGCGGACCTCTCCTCCTCTGTGGAGACTATGCGCCAGTCGTTCTCCCTGCCGTCTTCCAACCCAGATTCCACCAGGACCCCCTGTGGACCTGGCCTGACCAACACAGCCAGCTTGGTGGAGATCCCATCTCTGCCACAGTCGGGAGTCGGCAGTCCAGCAGGGGTGGACACCCCAACAACTGGAGACCAGCAGATGGAGCATGTGCAGGCATCGGACAGGGCACATGGACAGCAGCAACAGCAGCAGGCTCTAGGTGGGAGCAATGATGGCTCCGGGCCATCGACATCAGAGGGGCAGGCATCGGCCAGAGGGCAGGAGAACCCTGGAATGGGTGTGTCTTCTATGTGGCTGCAGTTTGGCCAGCGCATAGATGCGGAGCGGCGGCAGGCGGAAGAGGTGCAGCTCATCATGGTCAGGGCTGAGTTCTCCATGTGTCGGGCGTTGAGGCGCGCAGAGTACCTCGAGGCAACTCGCAGGGAGTTGGAACAGGACATGAGTGCATCCCTGCGAGACCTCGGGGCCAGGGCAGAGGCCCACTTCCGGGACATCGACATGGAGTTCGATGATGCCCTGGCCCAGGACATCACAGAGTGAGCCGCAGGACTTGCCCGCCACCATTGTATATAGTTAAATAGTGTTAGGTTTCCTTTGTTTTTCTTTTAATTTGGAGTTAATGGACATTGCTCCACTTCGTGTGTCTATCGTTTTTTCTTCCTAGGACTTTTTTGTAGGTTTCCTTTTGTTTGTGGATCATGGACCATTTCGACTTATATTGTATATAGTTGCATACTTTCTTTTTCTATATTACCATGGATCAATGGCTATTTTTATTTGGATTATGTTTTTATTATGGACATTGGCAATGGACCACTTTTTTATTCTACATGATTTTTCTTTTTTTAACTTCATTGGATTTACAAGATTTTTTTTCTGCATCAGTCATTGTACATTGATTTTCATTTTACTATTCCTCCATGTCAGTCCTTTATGTTTTTAATACATTTTTTTTTTACTTCTGAATTGGTGTTGTGTTCTGAAATTTGTTTTGTGCATGTCTCATTGAACATTTCCTCAGTCACGTGTTGCCATTGTGTGGCTACGTTGTGCATTCCTGCATGGGTATGGTGATTCATTTTGACTATCATGGCATGGGTAATTTGGGAGTGGGTTCTGTGGATGGTTGCATGCTTGGATTGGGGGGCAAGGGGGATTAGGGTTGGCTTTAGGGACATGGGTCTGTTTTGGTAGGACATGTTGTTTGTTGGGACACGAGTAGGGGCCTGCTGGCAGGTGCCCCTCACTGCTGGGGGGTGGGGGTGCTGGGAGACATGAGTCGGGGACTGCTGGCAGGTGCCCGTCAATGCGGGGGGGTGGGGGTGCTGGGGGACATGAGTCAGGGCCTGAGACTCACTGCTGGGTGGGTGGGGGTGCTGGGGGACATGAGTCAGGGCCTGATGCTCACTGCTGGGGGGTGGGGGTGCTGGGGGACATGAGTCAGGGCCTGCTGGCAGGTGCCCCTCACTGCTGGGTGGGTGGGGTGCTGGCTGACATGAGTCGGGGCCTGAGGCTCACTGCTGGGTGGGTGGGGGTGTTGGGGGACATGAGTCAGGGCCTGCTGGCAGGTGCCCCTCACTACTGGGGGGTGGGGTGCTGGGGGACATGAGTCAGGGCCTGAGGATCACTGCTGGGTGGGTGGGGGTGCTGGGGGACATGAGTCAGGGCCTGAGGCTCACTGCTGGGGGGGTGGGGATGCTGGGGGACATGAGTCAGGGCCTGCTGGCAGGTGCCCCTCACTGCTGGGTGGGTGGGGGTGCTGGGGGTCATGAGTCGGGGCCTCAGGCTCACTGCTGGGTGGGTTGGGGTGCTGGGGGACATGAGTCAGGGCCTACTGGCAGGTGCCCCTCACTACTGGGGCGTGGGGTGCTGGGGGACATGAGTCAGGGCTTGAGGCTCACTGCTGGGGGTGGGGGTGCTGGAGGACATGAGTCGGGGCCTGCTGGCAGTTGCCCCTCACTGCTGGGTGGGTGGGGGTACCGGGGGACATGATTCGGGGCCTGCTGCAGGTGCCCCTCACTGCTGGAGAGGGGGGTTGCAGGGGGACATGAGTCGGGGCATGCTGGCAGGTGCCCCTCACTGCTGGGGGGTAGGGGTGCTGGGGGACATGAGTCAGGGCTTGAGACTCACTGCTGGGGGGTGGGGGTGCTGGGGGACATGAGTCGGGGTCTGCTGGCAGGTTTCCCTCACTGCTGGGTGGATGGGGGTGCTGGGGGACATGATTCGGGGCCTTCTGGCAGGTGCCCCTCACTGCTGGGGGGTGGGGGTGCTGGGGGACATGGGTCGGGGCCTGCTGGCAGGTGCCCCTCACTGCTGGGGGTGGTGGTGCTGGGGGACATGATGCGGGGCCTGAGGCTCACTGCTGGGGGGTGGGGATGCTGGGGGACATGAGTTGGGGCCTGCTGGCAGTTGGCCCTCACTGCTGGGTTTGTGGGAGTGCGCATCACTGCTGGGGGTGTGGGGGTGCTGGGGGACATGAGTCGGGGCCTGCTGGCAGGTGCCCCTCACTGCTGGGTGGGTGGGGGTGCTGGGGAACATGAGTTGGGGCCTGCTGGCAGGTGCCCCTCACGGCTGGGGAGTGGGGGTGCTGGGGGACATGAGTCGGGGCCTGCTGGCAGGTGCCCGTCAATGCTGGGGGCTGGAGGACATGAGTCATGGCCTGAGGCTCACTGCTGGTGGGTGGGGGTGCTGGGGGACATGAGTCAGGGCCTGAGGCTCACTGCTGGGTGGGTGGGGGTGCTGGGGGGCATGAGTCAGGGCCTGAGGATCACTGCTGGGTGGGTGGGGGTGCTGGGGGACATGAGTCGGGGCCTGCTGGCAGGTGCCCCACACTGCTGGGGGTGGGGGTGCTGGAGGACATGAGTCGGAGCCTGCTGGCAGGTGCCCCTCACTGCTGGTTGGGTGGGGGTGCTGGGGGACATGAGTCAGGGCCTGAGGCTCACTGCTGGATGGGTGGGGATGCTGGGGGACTTGAGTTGGTGATCACTAGTGGAAGGTGACATGTGGGCTGGCTGGGGGGCATGCCCATGGTTGATGGGCTGCCTGCGGGACATGACCAGGGGTGCAGGGTAGTTCCCCGTGGTGTGGGTTGCCTGCAGGGGCCGTGGAGGGGTTAGAGGGCACACCTGGGAGGACCCACACTGCTAATTCACGTGTGGGACTCCCCGCGCACCCCACTGGATACACGTACCCAACTCTGACCGCAAAATCGCGTGTGAATCTTCCCGCGCACCCCCGAAATCCACGTACCCCGCTCGCACAGGCCCAATCGCGTGTGGAACTCCCCGCGCACCCCAGTAATACACGTACCCCACTCGCGCAGGGACAATCGCGTGAGGGACTCCCTGTGCACCCCAGTAATACACGTACCCTGCTCGCACAGGGACAATCGCGTGTGAAACTTCCCGCGCACCCCTGAAAAACACGTACCCCGCTCGCACAGGACCAATCACGTGTGAAACTTCCTGCGTACCCCCGAAATACACGTACCCTGCTCTCACATGGCCAATCGCATGTGGAACTTCCCGCGCACCCCCGAAATACACGTACCCCGCTCACACAGTGCCAATCGCATGTGAAACTTCCCGCGTACCCCCGAAATACACGTACCCTGCTCGCACAAGGCCAATCGCTTGTGGAACTTCCCGCGCACCCCCGAAAAACACATACCCCGCTCGCACCGGGCCAATCACGTGTGAAACTACCCGCGTACCCCCAAAATACACGTACACTGCTTGCAAAGGGCCAATCGCATGTGGAACTTCCCGTGCACCCCCGAAATACACGTACCCCACTCGCACAGGGCCAATCCCGTGTGAAACTTCCCGCACACCCCCGAGATACATGTACTTTGCTCGCACAGAAACTTCCCGCACACCCGCAAAATACACGTACCCCGCTCGCACAGGCCCAATCGCATGTGATTCTTCCCGCGCAACCCAGTAATACACCTACACCACTCGCACACGGCCAACCGCGTGTGTAACTCCCCGCGCAGCGGGGTACGTGTATTCGGAGGGGTGCGCGAGAAGTTTTACAGGAGTTTTCATGGTTGGGGGCCTGTGCGCCATGTACAGGATTTGTGCGCTGTACATGGCGCACAGGGAGGGTTTGGGGGAGTAACTAGCGCTGCTGCAGGGTCGCTACACCACTCTGCACCACGGCTGGTTACGGATGTTCAAATCCATGAATACGCTGTGCTTGGAAATGGATTTTGGCGCACGCGGCTGGCGCAGACTGTCGCACGCGCACTCTGTGCGTCAGCTGCGTGCACAACTTGTGCGCTGAATTCTATGAATTATGCCCTGTGATTCTAACAAAACCACAATCAAAAACAATACAACAACCACAGTTTAACATGAGTGGAATTTGACTAGAAAATGTCACAACATTTAAATACCTCGGCATATTAATCAACCAGGACTGAAGAACAATGGTTGGATAAAGTGGAACAAAAGGCACAAACACTGGCAGGTCAAGAATGCATACTGCATAGGAAATATGGAAAATGTTCATTGAAACCAATCATTGCCTATTACAGAATAAAATACATCCCGATAATAAAGTACGGAACAGAAGCAATGATGAATACTGAAAAAGTAAACTGGATGAAATTTGATTCAACCTTTTGGCTTAAGATTCTCCATCTCCCACACTCGTATCCAATGCCGAGAATCCGATACGAACTAGCAACACAATCTATTGGATCCATTGAATGTTGGAAAAGATTAGATATCTATCGTAAACTACTATCGAACGAGAAACCTCCTGCAATTCAAATTTTGAAAACCCAACCAAACACCTTCAACAACACGGTGTTAGAAAAATAGAAAAACTCTGTCGTGAAAGAAATGGAACAGGAAGAGAAATCTGAAGAACTCTTAACCCTGCGCCCCCAACACGCCAAAACCAAATTGCTACAGAATGATTATATCAAAACCATCCAAATGAAAAACGTCTACAAACAGACCCTTCAATGTAGCAAAGACCATAGAAAAATACACGAACCACAGCCGTACTTGCTATCATTTCCAGATCAAACCATCAGATCAACATTTCTAAGAATTCGGCTGAACATTTTACCAACAAACTCTTATCTTGCTATAACAAAACAGATTCCCAAATCACAAAACTATTGTCGCTTCTGCAAAGCTGAAACTACAACGGAAACCATATTCCATCTGGTTATGGAGTGTCAGTCCCTCGCACCTCAACGCAAGCAATTTGGCTCCTACTTTGATCTTGCATTGCAACAAATGAATACAGAAGAAAGATGGGCTGCCATCCTCAGTGGAAAGAACAACAAATATATATACACAATTTCCCTATTCCTCTCTAGCATCCTTGATCTCAATGGAAGAAAAGCCTGAAACACAGCAAAAGTCTGGTTCTTCCTTTTTCTTCTTTCCTCTCCTCATACTATTTCACACCCAACTCACAAATGATGGAAAATGTTGTCATCAAACTAAAACATTCACATTTTTTTTTTTTTTAATGGTGTCAGGCAACCCATTTCATTGATAGATACCAGAGCCATTTCATCCACCTTGAGAAGCTTATGTAATGCTGATTATTGCTAATTTCTTTAGCTGCTCCAAAGTTCCCATGATGACTCTGTGTCCCTGTGATGGTTGCAAATTCACCAAAAAAGCCATAAACAGATTCCATGAAGGTATTTCAGGTAGTTCAGGTGGACACAGTCTACCTACTGGGAAGCGTTGTGGTACCTTGTTTTGTGTGCAAACAGAGCAATTGTTCATATAACAACACACATTCATGTTACCACAAGAAGTAATGACAAACCAGGTCCTAGGTTAACAGAATGTCTCTGTGAACTGCCACTGAGCTGTCGTGGCACATGGAGAGGACATGTTGTTATAGCACCGGGTTAGGGATGCATAGATAGCTTCTGTTCAACAGGAGAAACTGAAGTTCAAGTAGGATGAGTGGTAATGGTTTCTTACCTTGAGCCCTCTTAACTCATTCCAAAAAGTTAGTCACAATGTATGTCAATTTCTTCCCTTGCAGAACTTTACCTGGATAAATGGGTTCTTCACAGCGTGGGCCATTTCTTTGAGAGAGAAAATCAGCAATGCTGTTATCGGGTCCTGTAATGTGAGACATATAAAAGTCCTATTTGGAAAATAAACACACCCATCTGGCCTGCTGTTATGGAGAATTCTCCAGAATTACTAATTTCCCTTACCTACCGAGTCCCTCAGCAGCTTTGCTGGATTTCTGGGATTTATTTTTTTCACCTGGTAAGAGTCTGAGCCTTTTTTCCCACTCTTACATGTGTTTTGCTGTGTTTGTTTAACCTTTTTTGTCCATAGACTGTGGAGCCTCGCCTATTCCACAGGCATCATCTTTTTACTGTGTGTTACACAGCACCTTCAGTGCCGTGACACAGGGTTGTCTTTTAGACTTCCCAACTCAGACTCCATTTGTCTGACTACTGTCTCCCAGAACATATAAAGTTACCATTAACTTTATTAGCCTCTGTAAAACCACAGACCCAGTACACCCTATCTTACATAGAGTACTGGAAAGGGTTAAGACTTGACTGGTTGCAGAGGTAACTACCCTATGTTTCCTACCGCGGTTATCTTAAATAACCTTAAATAACCTTGGTATTGTTTTAGGCTATCTTGGTAACCTCGAACTTAAACCCGCTAGACCATATATGTTTTATTTTGGCTCCGGCTGGGTTTATTCACTATTTCTTGTTGAAAATGTCTTTCTCGTGTTTTACTCAAGGGCCAAACCTGGTTTGGTTCCTTTGTTCACTGTCTTTTTGCGGGCTTCTACGCAGAAGCCCTCCTTAAGCGCCTGTATGACTGTGAGGGACAGGATGTGAGGGAGGGGTTTAGGACTCCCTACATAGGGCCTCCATGGAGACCAATGTCGCATTTTGAACCAATTGGCTGTGGTTACTGTCCAGGCGGGACAGCCACCCTGCTGTGTGATTGACAACCAGGCTGTGTAATGGGGGAAATCTGCATAAAAAGCAGGTCTCTGGGTCTGGAAAGGCAGAGTCGTCACTGAAACGAAAGAACTGACGAGGAGCTGACGGAAGAGGACCCCTACCATGACTGAACTTCCTGGTGAAGCCCTGCTGCGGGTCTGAATCCTCGAACTCCAATGACAGAGAAGATCCTCTAGGATTCTTCTTCCCCTGAGCTGGTGGGACCAACCTGTTTGCCCAAATTGCAAGCCAGGTCTCCCTCCTCTGGTCAAATTCACTGTACAGAGCTATAATGGGCCAGATAGCCAGGAAGGTCACACCCTGCCTGGGTATTAAGGAGCGCACCTTTTATTTGTTGCTTTGCTCTGCTGCTGGTTTCTTCCCTGGGTAGTGCAGGACCCTCCAGTCTTCTTACTTCGTTTCAGTCCGACAGTTGCTATGGGAACCGTGAGCCTGCAGGAACTACCAGGAACGTCCACCTCAGCTACAGCTTCTTCTCCATTTAAAGGTACTGTGCAAATACAGTTGTTTGATTCGTTCAGCCGTGATGAAAGTGTTTGAAATCTTTCTCCAATCCGAGGGCTTGTCCTTCTACACTCTTTAAACTAACTTTTCATCCAAACACCTGCAGACTGTTGACACATTTAAAATTCTGTAACACCAGAACATTCTGATAATCCATTCTAATCTCAAAAAGGAACCTGGCTCCAATCACTAGTTGCCTCAATTCTTTACAATCTCTTACCAAAGCCAACAATTATTTTTGATAAAAACCGAAAGGTGCCTTTCCTCCTTGGTTAGCTTGAGGGAAAGATAGACAACTGAATATTGCAACATGTCGGGCCTCATTACGAGTTTGGAGGCAGCCATGCCCTTGTTAAGGGCATGGCTGCCTCCAAAGTCGGGTTCAGGTCCGTGGCCCCTGAATGGGGAAATACCGTGCCATTCTACCCTTGGAGGACCCGGTATTTCCCCATTCAGTGAACACATCCCGATTCCCATTTGAGTCCCCATAGGGCTCAATGGGAATGGGGAGGGAGCTAACAATGGGCCCGTTAATACCAAGACGTCCAGAGCGGGTCCCGCAAGGGAACCTCGTAATAGGGCGGAATGGGTTTAAAGTCACCGGCACCTTTACCAGCGCTGTTAAACCCATTCCGCCTGGGTCATAATGAGGCTGATCGTCTTTTACTTGTTTTAGCACTGCCCCCCCAATTGCTGTATTTGAGACGCCTGCTTCCACTACATAAGGTGTCGAAGGGTCAGGTTGTCTGAGCACTGGCTCCATGGTGAAGGTGTGCTTTAGCAATTCGGAAGCCCCAACGGTTACTGTCAACTGCTAAAAGGCTGTGTTCCCTATTAGAAAATCAGAAAGGGGCACAGTTAAGGCTGAAAAACAGGGAATAAAGTGGCCAGCCTCAAAAAGTGATCACCATTTTTGTTACAGGAGGAGACTGGCTAATGATGGATAGCATCAACTTTATGTGAATCCTTATCCCTCATTCCCATAACCAAATCCCAAAATATATGACAGTACTGAAATCAAACTGGCACTTCTTAGGTTTCAGCAAAAGAGAACGGCCCGACAAACTCCTTGACGTTTGTGGTATGTTGTTGCAGGACTTGAAAAAGACCAGAATATGATCTGAGTTTACTATTGTGGTTGGTCCAAGCATTTTAGTGAAGACGTAGTCCATAAGCCACTAAAAAATGTTTGGCGCATTACCCATGACACAGTATTTGAATTTCCCATATGGTGTTGAGTTTATGGCCCTTTAAAATGTGCATATACAATGGATGGGATTACAAAAAAATAAGTCAGAGTCCAAATAACAGGACAAACTCAAGAAGATGACAAGTTACTGTTTTATTAACAATGATCTAAAACAGGAGGGTTAAAACGAACATCAACGGATGTAGGCTCAGTCTCTCAATGATCTTCACAAAAATATCATTATTATACTCAATAATGCATCAGAGAGACGTCATACTACATGAAAATAGTGAAAAACCTATCAAGGAATGGGAGTGGTTAAAGGAAACATCTACGTATACACTTATATAGGAGCTAGGATTGTTATTGGCTGTCCTTTATCAGGTGTACAACGTAGGCCTGCCTCTCAAAACATGTCACTTTAGAACTATTCGGTACAAAGTTCCTTATTGGTCTTACAAGCTAAACGGTCATTTTTGTTATACAGACTAATACAATTGGTTAAAAATGAAGAAGGTAGTTGCACTTATTCCTTCATGCGCCAATTTTAGTTAAATGAAAAAAATAGACTCCACTCAATTGGAATGTAGTAATTGTGAATTTGTATTATTTAGAACGAGTGCCCTTTGTGATAACACGTGTTTCAACGGTCTGCACCGTCTTTCTCAAGTCAGGGATCATTTTTAATACGAGAATGTAAACAAAAATCAATATTTAAATTCAACAGAAAAATAGTGACCAATTGTAGCACAGACAAATTATGTCAAATGTAACACTGACAGAAAAAAGGGAGGGGTTTGTTAAGGAGGATCATTCAGGGAAAACATTGAGTCATTAAGTAACAAAATAAATTGAAAAACATCTGTTATTGCATCAAAAGTTCACATGAAAATATTTAGAAAATAAACAGAACGGGGTGGAGAACGGGGAGGGGAGAAAAGAGACAAGAGAGAAAAGGAAAAGAGAAAAAAAAACAACATGAGTTCAATTATCTCTTAGCATTCAGTTGACAAAGTTTTTTATAAAAAATTAGCTACTTATGTCTTACCCAATGGTATTGGTTGTAAA
This sequence comes from Ambystoma mexicanum, assembly GCF_040938575.1. Taxonomy (NCBI): domain Eukaryota; kingdom Metazoa; phylum Chordata; class Amphibia; order Caudata; family Ambystomatidae; genus Ambystoma; species Ambystoma mexicanum. The sequence continues at coordinate 1,514,480,264 of NC_090922.1, forward strand.
TATTGTACGTGGCTTGTCAGCATAGCAAAAATGTAAATTCACGGGTTAAATCCCAGCCTGTTAAATAGAATGATATGTATAATATTCTAAAAGTACATATATTTTTTAATTTATCGTGGAGCAGCATTTGTAAATGAATTGGTACTACACGTTCGTGAGATGACAGAAGCACTTAGGGGATGGCACCCTCTAGTTATAATACATGTGCCGTGAAAAGAGGCTGCGCGATGAGTACTAATCCCTATCTTATTGTCTCATAATGTATCCTAGTCAAATTTGAGTGGGTTCACTTTGCACGCGCTACAGATAAAAGCTTGCTTAAGTCCGTGTCTCACCTCTGCAGTCAAAAATACGAGCTCCGTACAATTCCGTCTGCGTTCACAGAAAAAGCCAAAATGGTGGCTATAAGTAGTTGTTACTGAGGTTGTCTAGGCAACCAAAGAGGTCCTTTTTCTATTTCTAATATGAGCGCCATCTTTTGGGCTCCGAAAGAAAACAGTGTTACTCATGGTTGCGTGAGCCCATACATGAGTAAATGTCCAGTATCTACAATTTCGTTCTAGCAGAATTGGATGTTATGAAAATAAATCTCCCCAGAGGAGGCAAGAATAGCAGTTATGATACACTAATTACTATATGACTACGGTCAAGAGACAAATACATACATGACTGATGTACGTGATTGAAGTCAGATAGTTAGAAAGTTACTAATCGGTTATATTATTAATAAGGTCTGTAACACATAACAAATAATCTATAAAAAGATTTGCCATGTTAACTCCCATGTCTTCACTCTTATAAATGCGTGATCTATCGTCATAAGGACCGGAGGCAATGGTCTAATGAGTTTATGCAAATGGTTAACTGCCAATCTTAAGTAGCTATTAATAGCTGGGTAAACCTGAAAACCACCCATTCTTATCATTATTGGTTAAGTCTAAAATCAAATCTGGGTATTTTGGAGCTGTTCAGTAACATGCAGGGTAAGTAAACTGTATACTGAATTTACAGTTCAAAAGAGGCACCACATCTTTGACATAACATAATTTAAGTACTTCATAAAAAGGAGGACATCTCACTGTCAGAGTTCAAGCCTCTTTCTACCGTTCGGAAACGGCATATTAGTTTTGCTTCTTCTTGATGCAGTTTCCTCTCTAGGTCTCCACCTCTTGGTCCAAGTGTCACTCTTTTTAGGCCCAAATATGTGATGTCTTTTTTATTGCTAAGTTGGTGTTCTTTTTGTCAGTGGGATGCCAATGGTAAATTAACGTTCTGACTTCCAATGCTGGACGTATGTTCCCTGATTCTGGTTCTCATTTCTCTAATAGTACTTCCAATGTAAATCTTTTTACATTCACAGATTATTGCGTAAATCACAAATTTCGTTTTGCAATTTATAAAGTCAGTAATTTTGAACTTGGTACCAAAAGAGTCTTCAAATATCTCTGTGTTACCCATTGCATATTGGCACATGGTGCATGAGCTACATTTGCGAAAGCCTGCAGGTCTTTGGGGTAACCATGAGATTGTCACTGTACATTTTTCTTCTGGTAAAAGTGAAGGGCTAAGAATATTTTTCAGCGTTCTTGCTCTTTTGAATGTTACTAAATGACTTTCTTCAATGTAATTCTGAATATGTGGATCCAATTTTAAAAGTTCCCAATTCTTTTTAAGGATCTTCTTTATTATATCATTGTTGGCACAAAAGGTTGTGATAAATATAATTCTTTCTGGCTGACTTTGAGTTGGCTTTCTGGAAGTCAGTGTGTTTTCTCTTTTAAGTTTCCTTGCTTGAGCTCTTGCTTTGGTGACATTCTTCATGGCATATCCTCTGGCTAAAAATCTAGTTGAGATCAGGTCACATTCTTCATCAAAGGCTGCTTTTGTCATACAGTTCCTTCGAGCTCTAATGAATTCCCCTTTCGGGTTATTTTTAATCACAGGATTATAATGACAGCTTGTCGCAAACAGGGTAGAGTTTGCCTCTGTTGCTTTCTATAACTTTTGGTCATTAGTTCATTATCTTTTATGTAGATTGTTAAATCTAAAAAGTTGACCTCCGATGTGCTTGATGTTCCAGTGAATTGGATTCCTAGGTTGTTTTGGTTTGCTCGTTGTTGAAATGCTTCTAGTTGGTCGTCATTCCCCTTCCAGATGAGAAAAACGTCATCTATATATCGGTTCCATAAAACAACATTGTCTCCGAAATTAGGGTTTGAATAGATGTATTGATCCTCGTACATGGCCATTACCAGGTTGGCAAGAGCCGGGGCATATTTTACACCCATAGCTATGCCACAAGTCTGTCTATAGTATTCTCTATTGAACAAAAAAAACGTTATTCTGCAAAGTCAAAAGTAACATTTCCTTGAGCATTTGGATTGATTGGTAGCTTGATACTGTTTCTTGAGAGAAAGCGTGGTTAATTTACTGTGTTCCTTTTCATATTCCTTCAGGGAGTTCTTCCTGCAGGTTGCCAGCACTTCGGGGGTAAATTTGATAGGGTTACCTCAATGGGTTTCTCCTTCCAAAGACTTGCTGCAGTATTGGTACGATAGCTGGCGTCAGGCAAGGCATGATCTCATTTCTCCAATACAGGAGAAGTAGGAGGGTGGGATCTACTGCGGATGTATACAGCTGCTCCTCTATATTCCCCCCTCGCATTGTGTCCTCAAACACCTGCTCAGTTTGTTCTGCTTCTTTGTATCTTCTCTTGAAGAAGTGTTTCTTGGGCGACCATATCTTCATCACCCCCTCACCTCCCAGGGTGCCCTCTGTTTTAACATGCTCATCCACACTTCAGGTCATGTAGCTGCATTGCCCATTCTGGGTAAAGTAGAGCCAACATCCCATATAATTCTTATGATCCTTTGGATGCCAGAATTTCTTTCCTTCAGGTGCCACAATACTAGCTTATATGTAGTCTCTTATGGAATCATCGGTCATCACTCTGTCTTCCAGTCTGTTCTTTGCATCTTTATTCCCATTGCTTTCTTTGCTGTCTTCTTACATTGTCCAATTATTAATCCGATCATATATAATAAAAATATTATCATTACCAATATTGCTCCAAGGAACTTGAATAGGTTGGCCATCCAATAAAGAATCCATGAGAACAGGAGTGCAAGCCAACTGTCATCTCCAATGGCCTCTGTCTCATCCACCATTTTTATGTGTCGATCTGTCAACATCGATATGGCCTCTGCCAAGGTCCCATTCGCGCCATCAAGAGATGGTTTGAATGTGCAACATGATGGCCCGATCTTGGTGCAACGCCTCATCCCATTGCAGTAATCATGTTGAGGACATATCTATTCTGAAGGGTCATCAGCCTTATGACCGTCAGCTCTTCTTTTATAGTGTTACGTCCTTTTATGGTGGCATTGATTGTTTGCAGCAGCTCCCATCTGGTGATCTGTAGCCATTTGGCATTCACCACTGTTTGGATTTCAGGCATGAACATTGATGTGGACATCACTGCAGTTCTGCTGAACAGTTTGTGCTCATCAGGAATTTCTTCATAAGCCGTTAGTGATATTTGTGAGAAATGATTTGATCTCTTCATTTGCTGGAGTTCTATTGACTTTTCCTTCTCAGGCGATCGTCCACTTTTGTAAATTCTTCAAACTTCAAGTCACTTTGTGAAATCACCAATGGTGAAACATGGCTGTATACCAGGGAACACACTCCTCCCCAATACCTGGGTAGCTTCATATATGCTCTGGATCCGCAGACCCAATATTTATCCATTAGGACAGCCATCCCTCCCCTCATTCCTGGAACGTCAATGGTGTTTTTGCACCCCTTATTATCCATATTTATTTGTGTCCTTTGCTTTGAAAGCACATTGTCACATTAACCAATCGGACTGCAGACACTGGGCCTGATTAATCTTCCACCCATGTCAGCAGTTTGTAGTACTTCAGACACTGATCATTCATGTTCTGTACTCCTTGCACTGCTTCCTTCCTCAGCAGATGAGCTGCACAGGACTTCATTTCATCTCCCCATCCTTTGTTTGTACTCACTCTTCCATAGATCAGCAGTTGTGAATGTTCCCAGCATCCACGCATTCCAGTCTTTTCTGTCATGTTGGAATAGTTTATTCTTTTCATCTCTTCAACAATCACCTTGACTTGTCCTGCAGCATGATACATGAGCATCCTGTCTGTCCATCCAGGCTCTTTCTCTATTTGTGTTGTCTTGATATAATCATCCTGGTATGGAAACGACTGTCTTGATCTCCATCGCAAGGTTGCCCAGCTCCCTTGAAACTATCCTCTAGTAGTACATGCTATGGCACTTTGCATCATGTGCTGGCATCCCTTTCGAAATAAAGGGTTTTCCTCCATTCATGGCCTAGGGGATGAGAGAGCAGACATAGCAATTCTCATCAGATGCGTTCTCCCACACTATTTTCATGTGCTGATAGCCCATATTATTACCCAGGCGAGTTACATTATCAAGATAGGTATTTATCCCGTAGTTACCTTCTTTTGCATCCCTCTTGTGTCGCCTGACATGCCTATAGAGGTTAAAGAAATTATCATAATTTATACTCATACTTGGAAAGTTCATAGGATTTCTTTTTCAATGGGACCCTTAGGGTAATAGAGAATTTGAAATGTAAGATATAGAAAGATAAAGAAAATACACAGGCATATGTATATCAGGCATATCCTCTGTAGAAACATTTGGTGTGCCATCCTAGTACTTGTTGTACACATGATCTTTTAATAAGCACATTATCCACTTCACAAATATTTTTTAATACAAGAGTTACATTTTGCATTCGTAGCTGCTGTTCAATAATCGCGATTAAGAGTTTTCAATGGACGATTTTTAGGGTCATGTAGAAAGGTGTAAATATTAACATCTCTCCTAACAAGAGCAGGGTAGCACTGAAGTATAAACACAACAAAAACACTTACAAGCCAATCTGTGTCACTGTCGACGGGTATCACATATTTATCATTGAAACAGATATTCACCTAAAATTGAATCTGGGTATTGATCTCTCATCCGATTTCTAAGCAGGAACTGACATTCAGGCATAGTATTAATGCAATTTTTACTTCTTCAGAGAATTTCTAAAAACTACCTTTTCAACCTCTGGAATGCTCTGCAAATATGTGCACTTCCTGCTACAAGTGTTAAGGAGTGTCCAATGAATTCCAGTACAAAGAAAATATGTGCCAACCACACACTGTTTTATCATCCTTCTTCTTGGTCTTTGATCAAGTCTGCACATGCAGAAATTGTTCTTCTTGTCTTGAGTATTTGTCAACAGGCAATGGAGGGAGGGTTTTGTCTTTGTAGAATTTCACATATCCTTAAATCAGCCAAGCTCTTCTTCCCGATACCTTAACTGCAGAAGGGGAGCCTTCCTCAATACAAAAGGGACAATTAAACCTAAGCTGTGCTACTTGCAGGTAAACTTCTTCATAAGGATTCAGTCGCAAACATTTAACATTCGTGGTGGCAATAGTTCACTTGGATTGGTTACTGGACTGTCCTCTTCTATGTTCCGTGAACCCTCCCTTGGATGCTTGACTTGATCTGCAATGAAAGAAACACTGGTAGTCACAAATGTCAAATAATCATTTCATCACCTAGAGCTTTCACTACACTATGGGCATCACTCCTGACTCTAGATTGAGGCGTAAGAGGTGTCCTGGTCTGAAAGTGACTGATTCGGAAGGGCATATAGTTCCATCCCTTCTTCAAAGTTTTTTTGATCTTGGCTAGCCTCTGTTTGAGGAGGCCGTTGAGTCTTTCACATATCCTATTTGCTTGTGGATGATAAGCAGAAGAAAATGTATGCTTCATGCTCAATAGAAGTCCTATTTGTTCAAAAAGCTCATTAACAAAATGTGGTCCATTATTCGTTCTTAGTACTTCACACACACCCGATCTTGGAAAGACTTTGTGCACTAAAAACTTTGCTGTGCATGTGGCATCAGGGTGTGTATACAGACTGACTTTGATTCACCTGGAGATGGGACACACTACCACTAATAGATACATGTATCCATTACATGTCTGCAGCATATCAATGTAATCAATATTCAAATGTTGAAATGGACCATTTTGTCAGGGTATTACTCTTCTAATTGTCCTGAGCGTATGCCCAGCAGTCAACCTTTGACACTTGATGCAATTAACCATGAACTGTGCAATATGTTTCAATAAATTGGGAACAGACCAGTCTTCTGCAATAGTGGTTATATGCGCAGGGTAATGCAGCTGCTCAAGTGCAACCTTCAACAACACTGCTGGCATCTCTGGCTTCCCAGTGCTTCCCTGTCTTCATAATGCTTCCGTGGGGGATAAAGAACACCCCCTTCATTACATAGCTTGTGCTCTTCTTGTGGGGCTCTACCCTGATTCTCTATTAGTTGCTTAATTGACAGAATATTACTAGCATACTACTGGCATGCTTTTATTCAAATTTTCTTTAGTATCGTCAGTATCAAAACTCAAAATCTCTGAAGAATATGCAACACTTTTAGCTATTATGACAGCAGCTTCGTTTGCAAGAGAGATAATGTCTGTTTATTTAGTATGTGCTGTGCATTTTAGAACCGCTATGGCTACTGGGAGTTGTAGTGCCTTAATGAGCCTGCCCAATAAAGATGCATGTTGCACTGTAGTGCCATATGCACAGAGGTAATTCCTCCTTTTCAAGTGTGACAGCCCAGCATGTACCGTTGATATCACATAGACAAGGTCACTGTACACCATCACTTCAAGTCCTTTGTGCTTTTCGAGCGCAACAATGAGCACTATCAATTATGTTGCTTGTGCTGAGAAATGAGCTGGCAGTCTTGCACTCGCCACTACCTCAAATTGACCATTAAATATGTGTCTTACAACTGCAGAGCCTCAATGCCTCTCCCTACTAGTTTTATAAATTTTCAAAGACCCATCAATAAAGAGAATTTCCCATCCCGCCAGAGCATTTTCTTTCACATAGGGTATATGCACAGAATTTGACATAATTTGAACAGTCATGCACACAATTACCTTCTTCTATAGGTTCAGCTACAAATGTGAGTGGGTTAACTTTGTACACCTCACTACCTTGATGGCTGTGTTGTACATCATTACCTTGTAACCTGAAACTCTTTGTGATGTCAATGTACCCTGGGTTTCTCTAAAATGGTAAATAAGGCATGCTCCATGTAGAGAATCATGGATTAGCTCATGGTAATACTTGTGGACTACTCAATTGCAAATGCAGCAACAGCCAAAGATTGTTCACATGGGAAAAGTCCCCTCATAACTGGGTCTAAAATCCAACTTTAGCATGCCAAAGGCTTATATCCCAATGTTTATTTTTGTGGGAGTACTGCTGTCATTACTTACCCATTAGTGTGTAAAACATTAGTGTGTAAAAATTAGTACAATTCCTCGCCACAGTTGGGAAGCTCTAAAACTGGAGCGGCACAGATTGCTCTTTTCAGTACCTCAAATCCTTCCTCCATTTCTTCAGCCCATTCTAACTTTTCCTTGCCAACTTGTATTTTCTTTAGTGCTTGTAAACGTGGTTCAGTATATGTAATGTAGTCAAACACCCAGGCCCTGCAATAACTGCATAAGCTCAGAAACTGTTGCATTCACCTCATTGTGTTTGGCTTTGGTGTCTTCATCATAGTATCAGCTCTTTCAGATGTCACTTTCTTTCTTTTACGTGAAATTAACTGGCCTATCAACAACACCTCTTCCTGAAAATACTGTAATTTCTCCTTGTCCACCTTGTATCCCTTGTATGCCAATATAGTCATTAACTGAAGAGAATCTTGTCTACATTCATCTTCTGTTTCGCTGCAAATCAATGTGTCATCTATGCACTGAATTACCGCACTCTTGAGTTCAATGTTACCGAATCAATCTGTTAAAGATCGATGGGGACTCACAATGCCATTAAGGTAAACAAGTATGTTTTAGTCTCTTTTGTCTGAACGTAATGGAAGTAAGGTCTTGTGAGTCCAGGATAAATGGGATCAAGAAAAACACATTCTTCAAAACGTTCACCACCATAAAATACTTAACTTTAACTGGGATACTACACAATATTGTCACAGGATTAGGAACTAATGGAAACTCAGCCTCTACAATCTAATTAAGAGGGTGCAATTCCTGGATAAATCTCTGCGACCCTCCTTTAGATTTCTTACTCAGATACACTGCAGTATTGCACGAGGATTCCGATGGTAATAGTATTCCCTGGTTCATTAGTGTTCAAATAGTCTCAAATATGCCTTCCTCAGCTTCTCGGGACATGGGGTACTGTATTGCTTATGGCAAAAATGCTCCTGGCTTAAGTTTTATTTTTACCTCTCCTATTCCCTTCAATAGGCCTACATCATATGGGCCCATAGTCCAAACAATCTTTTCTAGGTCTTGCTGAAAGAAAGCTGGTTGTTGCTGCATTATTAGCATTCACTGTTGGACTTCCCTTTTCTCAATCATTATCCAGTATCCAATGCTTATGAAAAACACTACCTCGTCATTGATACATTCATCTCTGAACATATCTTCATATGTTATGTCAATCAATCTGTATCCCTCTTCAAGAGATACCACCATCCTGCGGTTCTACGTTATTTCGGTGAATGAAATTTCATTGTGAGACTTTTCACCTTTCATCGCCAACAATGTTATTTATTTATTTGTTTTTTATTTATGGGGGGCTGTGCCCCCCAATCCCCCCTTACATAAATAATCATACCCCAACCCGCACAAACACCCCCCCTAAAAAAAAATGTTTAAAAAAAATGTTGCTGATGAAAGGGTCGGCGATGAAAAGTCCCACGAAGAAAAAGTGGTCGACGAAATGCGTGTATACCCATCCTGCATGCTCTGCCTATGTCATCTACTCCTTCAATCATTGCTATTTCTCCTTGTACTATATCTGCTTCCAATTCGATAGGAATAGTTGTCCTTCTGCCTCGTCCATAGGTACTCATCAGGTATTCACACACTGCTCCCAAGTAATCCAGATAATCATGTCAATAAAATGCTCACCCCATACATAAAAACTTCTGGATGTTTACCAGGACTCCTCGTGGAGCCACTTGCCCTGTAAAGGCAAGTATAAACTCTCCCACATGTAAATAGTGTATTCCTGAAGCACAATAATCCTTAATCAGTGAATGAAATCATCATGTTATGTTTTGTCGTCAAATACCTTCCCAGGATGTTAACCCATGTCTGGTGTGAATTTTAACACAGGGACAGACATGTCACATTCCCCTATAGAAACATGTCATTTATCAGTAAAAATAACTAACTTTGTAGCTCTAGAGATCCCTTGAGCATTCATGGCAAAACCTGACATTGGATATTTTGCCTCTCTTATACAAGAGAGAGTTGCCCCAGTGTCTACAAGAAAAGAAAATGATTTGCTCCTATCGTCACATCGACCCTTGGTACCTATAGGGGGTCTGGTGGCACGGATAGTACTGAACACATTAAGTCACCGAGTGAGCTGTCCTATTGAGGGTATACATTCATCCCTGTCCCCGTAAAAGGGGTTCCTCCCATCACAGTGATGCCTCCTATCCTAGGTGTCAGCAATTGCCCTGTGTACACATTCTGTTGGGTTTGCATAGGTCCTTGTTGTGACTGCCTTTGCAGTGGGTGGATTTTTAGCAGCCCCTGCTAGTGTGCCTGTACCTGATAGGATGTGTGATCCTGGGCAAAGCCCTGTAATTCTTGTGTGCTTTATGGTGGTGGGTAAGCTGTCCCCCCTCTTGAACATTGTCCATTTGGTTGCAAATTCCCTCAGCTCCTACATACACGCACAATATACCCTGTCATTCCACAATTCCAACATACCGGGGGTGGCCCTCTGACAAACCCTCCTTGAGTATTCTGATTTTCATTCTGGGCCTTTTGAAATCCATCCTGGGCATTCTTAAATCGGCCTCCATTTCCTCGACACCTCCACCTCTACCTTGTGGCCAAAACCCATACCCACTTTGATCCATTGTATGTGCATTATTCACCTGTGATGTACCGATTATTTCTTGTGTTCCCACTCCTTTTCCGCCTGTCAATACTGCACCTTCTGTAGCAAACTTTGTCAATTTCCTTTGAACTAACTTAGCTTCCTCAATCTTTCGGTTATCATTTTTCTTTTTGTTCTTCTCTTGTAATAACTGACAATGATGCACAATGGTTATGTATATCTCAGCCCATGGCTTCGCTTCCATCCCTACTTGTTTTTCATTTGTCTGTGCACCGGTTCTGGCAATCCCTGACATTGAATATGATAAAATAGTGCCACTGTTATTTCCCACAGGTCACGCGTTTCAAGCTGCCATTTCGCCTGAATATCCTGAATGTAAGCAATAGGGTCTTCATCTTCTTTCATTTTATGTGTTATAATTGCACCCATATCTGATGTATCAGGATACTTTACCCTGAGAGCCCTCCAAACATCTGCTCTGCAATTATTAACTGGTGCCACATCAAGCGCTGTGTTTTTTGCTGTCACACCTGCATATCCTGCTTGCTTCTATATGTCGCCAACTCTCTCTCCAAGAATAGCTTCCAATAGACCTTTTATGTCTCCTATGGCCAGCGTGTTCCACCTGACCAAGAAATTCAACACCTGCAAACGAGCATGCAGTTGGTAATTAGGTAGCACCTACGGTACTCAGCAAAAAGGAAATTCTACCCATTTTAAATCCATCACAGTAACAAATCACTGAGGATGAAACATCAATCCTGCAATATGGCCTCAGAATTGTGCCTACACAGAACCCAAACAGTATGATATTGACCAGTGAGGTGAGACTATTATTAAGAAAAATTAGACTGGAATGCTATTTTCCAATGACAAAGGATGTACAAGATACAGACGTGACAGGTTTCTGTCCAAAATCTGTATTTACTCCAAGTAATGGCATGATACTGGTTACGTTTGAAAAACGTCTACTTAAAGATGTACAACATATTACCAAAAACCGAACAAACATCAATACACCCAATTTAACATTATCCCAATTTCATGCAATTGAAACCTTAAAAAAAGATACTAACATTGTGTTATAGGCCACGGACAAGTGCGCAGGGATTGTGGTCTGTGATGCCAAGAAAAATGACCAGGAAGTTATCAGACTCCTGTCTGTCCCCAATCACTGTACAAAAAACGTCATTTGACCGCAGCAATGGTGTCAAACTTATGATTAAAAAAGTGGCTGCAAAAGGGTTGAAGGCAGCGATCCTCTCAGAGAAAGAATCACAGTTCCTGGAAGCATCAGAAGGGCTTGTACCTCTTTTTTACATTCTGCCAAAAATAGAAAAAATGTGGAAAACCCACCATGCAGACCGATTGTGTCAGGATGTGGCTCCATTTAGGAGCTACTATCCAGATATGTGGACAATTTTACTAAGCTCCTAGCAGCCGCAACATCTACATTCCTAAGGAATACACAGGATGCTTTCACCCTGGTTGAGGGTCGCAAGTTCAATCCATCTATTCAGGTCTTGGTGACTTTGGACATCGAAGCACTTTTTAAGAACATATCCCAAAAAAGCACTCTTAAGCCCAGAAATAATTTTCAATACACGGCCGATACCACATCCAGTACCTACCGCTTCTTACTGGAATGTACATCTATGGTTCTTCAAAACAGCTTTTTCAAATTCAAGAATGACAATTTTCTCCAAACTAAGTGAACAGCAATCGGGTGTATATTTGCACCCTCCTTGGCCATCTCACACATGGCAATTTTGGAGGAACAAAAGATCTTAGATAATGCCAACTCTTTCTTTGCCCAAATTGGGCTATTTCGTAGATAGACCAACAATATATTTATCACCTGGAATGGGTCAGAGAACACCCTCATTGACTGGATGAATTATCTAGATCAGGATCTAAGGTTCACACATGAATCAAATCAAACATCTATACATGTTCTGGATTTATGTATCTTCTATGGAGCAAGTCAACACCCACCCTGCCTCATTAATAACCTCCCATACGGTATGTTTCTTAGACCAAGGAGGAACTGTACAGATACTGATCTTTTCCAACAACAAGCTGAGATCTTGTTGAAAAAACTACATGCACATGGACACCCGAAAGAACTTGTGAACCTTTGTAAAAAGAGGGCATGGTTTGCCAACAGAGATGCACTGCTAATTGAGAATTCCAACAAGGAAGATGTATCTAGACCAGTATATGTTCTCTCATTCTGTCAAGAAGCCCAAGAAATTTGGGGCTCTATTCTAAAAATAATTGGCATGTATTACAGACTGCAGAACATGTAATTGAATAACGGCTTTCTGCCTTTAAGAAGGCTAAATGTTTAAAACAAAAACTGGTGCGTGCGACTAGGAAAGATTCACCTCAGAGTCACATTGTGGATGTAATGATCAGACCTGTTATTCGGCACTACCTTTATAATTCCTGTACTGCATGCAGACTATCCAAACAAGTAAAATCATTTGATGCTAATAGATGAACATGGCAATTGAGATCTTTCACGACATGCACCATGCACAAGCTCTAACGTGATATATGCCATTACTTGCCCATGTAATAAAATCTACATAGGAAAAGCTGGCCAACAGATGAACCTAAGGATTACTAAGCACTGTTCCAAAATATGAATGAAGAATGTATCGACCCCTTAGCAGTACACCACAGTGAATTAGAACACACTGCTGAGGAACGTATCTGGTTCTGTGTTGACAAGGCCACAGCAATCAATGGGGAGGAAATTGCTCAGAATTTGACTTTTAAAGAACAAATGTGGATGTGGGTCAATTTAAACACCTTTCTCTTTGCCCTGCAATGGTGTTAAGTAGACATTTTACCCCCAGTTTGTGGTGACTAATGCACCACGCATGGTTTGCACCTCCCTGTTGACACTCCACTTGTAGACATTTTATTGGGCATTAAGACATCCATCCATGACAGAGGTGGTAAACTGGACACACTGATGCTGCTCACCCCCTTCTCTTGTCCTCTTCCTTCTTCCTCTTTTCTTCGGCACATCCACTCTCTTGTCCACAATGGGGCCCTGTGTGCTGTAGAAAGGTACATTTTTCTTGCCTTCTCACATGCCCTTTTTCTTATTTTTTAACATTCATACCATCAATTGTTAGGTATGAGTCTTGTGATTAGTAAGTTTGATGTATAGGTACAATGGATGATGCCCTGATACACGGTTGTCTGAACTTTGTAGTACGTTTTGTAGTATTTTTACTCCCCTGATAAAGAGGTGGTAACGCTTCCTACAAGTTGAAACCGGTTGTGACTGTTTAACTACAGGGTCCTACAAAAAACGATTTGGGCACCCTAACTTCTGAACCAAAAGAAATGTATTCATGATACCTTACATGGATAATTATGTGTTTGTTTCGTGTAATTGTGTGTAAGATTGTGTTGATCATACAATCGGGATGATTGAGTATATGATTTATACATTTTGAGAACAGAAAAACTGCTTGAGTTTAAACATTTTCTGTGCTAATTCTTAGTTGTCTATTGGATTTAGATTTTGTGTTGTGTGCTTTGAATTAATTGTATGATTTTTTCTACTATGAAAAAGAACCTTCAATAAAAGTTTCTTTGAAAAATAATGACCTAGAACCCTTTTTCTGTTGTTTATATCTCTTTCTTCATCTGACATCATGCTGTTCTTCTCTGTCTACATGTAGCCACTCAAAGACACTGCTCGGCGTTCATCGCTAAACATGTTTTACTCCTTATTTCGTGGTTGAGATACCGGGATCGGCACCGCTCCCTCGAGTCCCATACTCGCTGTCCTGTCTTACTTGTTGATACATCTTATCAATCCATTCACAAATATATTCTGCATTATATCTTTCCTCTTCTAGCTTTACTCTTGGTGTTTCTAGCACTACTTCCTTTATCAGAAGAATGTCTTTTGTTCTATCCCATTGTATTTCCTCACTCTGCCTCATTCGTTCTTGAAGAATGAGACTGGCATCCAGACTGCGCTGTCTTCTATTTTGTTTTATCGCTTCATCCACTTCCCTTTGCTTTCTTGCATCCCTTCTTGCTCCTTCTTCTTCTTACCTTCATTCTTCCCTTCTCACTTCCTGTCTTCATTCTTCTTCTTCTCCCCTATTTTTTAATTTGTTTCCTTCACTTATGGTGCTTCTTCATCCTCTCTCTTTCTTTCTCTCCTATCACTTTCTTCTATCTCTTTCTTTCTTGTGCCATACCTCCCTTGTTACTCTTACCGCTTTTTGTCTTTCTCTTGTTCTCTATATATCTGTTCCTGTCGATTCCAGCTTTATCGTCCTGGCTCATCCTCTCTCAATCTCTATTCTCATTCCCTATCCTTCTTTTCTTGCTCATCCTTACATTCTCTCTGCCCAACCACCTAGATGCTTTTTCCATCTAACTTGAGTAGTATCTGTCCTCCCATCCATTCGTTCTGTACAAGCATTACCTCATCAGCCCTATCCTTTTCTCCTTTCCATCTCTTAATGTCTCAGTCTATATCTGTCAATATATTCAATCTCTCACCTCTTCCTTGTCTCACGTGAACTTACAGGCATCTTCCTTCCTTTTGCTCTCTTCTGGACTATCATTACTGCTGTAAACGGGGGGTTCAAACGTTGGGTTACTTTAACATGCCACTAATTCCTTTAAAGGATAGACTCATATTTCGTCTCTATCTACGCTCTTAATTTTGGGCGAAGTAAGAGGAGCTGAGAGTTCAATGCCCTCCCCCTTGTGCTGAATAAGCATCCACTCTTCCAGTGGTGGGTCATCTTTCTTCTCTTGGTACATTTTCCAAAGTTCTAAAACTGTTCGGTTTTTTCAAATGTCTTCCCTGTGTACACCACATACCAATATGTAGTCATGTGTTGTAATACTGCTTTCGACAATGATCCCCCTTGTAGCCATGGCATGAATATTTTATCAGCTGTCCCCTTTACCCATTTTGCTTTGTACTGCTTGGGCGTGTTACTCACTGCTCCGTACGTAGGTCGGGAAAATATGTATAGATGACCTTGGAGGCGTGATTGGTAGAGGAATCGATATTCAGCCTCCACCGCCGGCTCCCTTGAGTATAAGACTCAAAGAGGGGCTCTTCTTCACAACGTACCTCTCTGCGGTTTCGTTTGGAACAGGCAGAGATGTCAGTTGAGTAAAAGAGCGGGAAGAACACGCACCGCCAATACCAATGCTGAAAAAAGGAATACAAAGATGTTAAACAGTGCTGAGAAAAAGATATGAAATCAACAACAGTAGTGAACATGATATACCTAGGCAAGGATTGGAGCGGTCACTTCCCTGCGATGGATCTACAAGTAAATAAATCAAACCCAATGGTTATTCACTAATCTAATGATATTTCCCCATAGAGCGCTAACCCAGAACAACAGACCTGAATTGGGACTCCTAAGGGTTAATGATGTTCAGGATTGGAGTAAACGACAGAAAAAAATAATAAACAGGGAAGTTAGTAGAGGAAAGTAGTCCCGGGCGGCACAAGGGTCGCACTAGAGCCGGGTTGGTGCAGAATCCGGAAAGTGTCAATGTGCACTTGAAAGTTCACTGAGTATGGCAATCCAACACTTGTCCCAAATCCAGTAAATACACAACAGAGTAGTAATAAAATGGTACAGTAATCAGAGCTGGTACTGGTAGAATATCAATAAACAATCACAGCAAGGTACCTGAGAACACCAAGTATCCAATTGAGGATCGGAGTAAATGAAGGGTTGCAAGCAGCATTTCAGGCGAGCTCGCATGAGCTGGAGCAGGAGAAGGAACAATCCAAGAACGCTCATAGCGCCGCTAGCGCGGTTGGCAAGGGCCGCTGGAGCGGTGGAAGAACAATGCAGTAATGCTCTGAGCCGCCACTGAGGTGAGTTGCAAGGGCAGCTGGAGCGGAAGAGAAATTCCAAAATACGTTCCACGTCGAATACCAGGAAATCAGAACAAAGACGAGAAAGTACCAAAAGCAGTCCGGGTCAAAAGTACAGCAGTCCGGAAGGTGCCAAAACGGGAAGGACGTGTATCAATCCGAAGGACAGGCGTGGGTCGAAACCAGGAGTTCAAGATAGGAGTCGTGACACGAAATTCACAAAAGGGAAACGGACGTAACCGCGAATAGTGCAAACACTAATTAGCAGCAACCAGTCCTGTGGCAGATGGCGGTTTTAACTCCGTATGGGGGGCGTGTCTTGCTGTACATCCTCCACGCACATGATGTGTCAGCTGACACGGGTACCGCCGGCGCGTGTACAAGCACCATGGCAACCTATACCTGTTCCAGAAAGGAGCATGTGGACGCTATGCACTTTACAGGGAAACCATTCTCTGCCGAAGTGTAACAGGGCGCATGTCTTCGTAGTGTTTTACAAAGAGGCATGAGTGGAGTGTTCTCCATAATGACAAGTCACAATTGACTATCAATACTTAGCAAATTGTTAATAACATTTCTGTCTATATCAAGGCCACCACTTTTAGTCTCAAAACAAAATATATGAGCAATCACCATCAATCAACGCTCAATCCTCCTTTGTTTCAACAAACTATGTATCTTTGGATTGGCACCAATCGTTTACTACACCTTAATTCAAAACAACGTCAATTCCACACTTTACAGCTTATTCTAAAAACTTCACACAAGAAATGATACTTAAAACAATAACCCTATACACATTAATTTTCCTTGTGATCACCTTCACTTTTCTATAATCTATTTGTAGTAGGAGGTACACTTCCCTGCCTCTAAATATATCACCCAAATTGGCGCAAAGATGAAAAATCTGAAACAAACCAATGACTGCCTATTTTCTTTACGAGCAGTTGCAGTCAAGTGTATGGCTGAGGAAATTGCTCCTTTTGTCACTAATTTTGTAAACAAATCACTAGGCCAAGGATCAGTGGCTGACATGCTTAAATACACTACATTGACCCCTCTTCTAAAAAAGTCCAATTTGGATCCACTGGTTCTCCAAAATTATCACCATATTGCCATTATTCCCTGGCCGGGGAAGATATTAGAGAAAGTGGTAACTCAACAGCTGTAAGCATTTGTTGAAGAGGAACTTCTCTTGGACCCCTCGCAGTCCAGGTTCCGTCCGAAATTCGGTACGGAGATGGCTCTGCTGGCAGTCTATGATGAACTTTTGAAGGTGGCTGATCAGGGCAAGCTTTCACTTTTGGTGATGCTTGACCTGTCAGCTGCCTTTGATACGGTCAACCACACTATTCTTTTAGAGAGGTTGAACATAGTTGGGAAGGTTTCTGAGCTTCCCATTCGGTGGCTTAGAGCTTTTTTGAAAAGTCACCAACAATGTGTCAGATTAGGAGCTTTTAAGTCAACCCCTGAATTGCGGACTGTGGTGTTCCACAGGGCTCACCGTTGTCTCCATTCCGATTCAATTTACATCTCCGACTGGTTATGGAAATTCTGAGACGCCATGGAATAAGTTTCCAATCCAATGATGACGATACTCAGATTTTTATTACACTTGATAGGGTTGAGTATTCTCTAGCCAAGATTAGTGACTGCCTTCAGGAGATTAGTGAGTGGATGGCCTCTAACCAATTGCAATGGAATGCAGCCAAGACAGAGTTTATTCTGTTTGGCCCTGAGCATCTTTCGGCCACTATAAATAATCAGTCACTTCCCAAGTTACTGGGAGTTGAACTTAAATTTTCAACTAAAGTTAAAAACCTTGGCTGCATCTGGCAGGACAACCTGGGTAGTGAAAGCCAGGTTGCAGCCAAGGTGAAAGCTATATTCTACTCCTTGAGACTTCTCCAGCAAATCCTCCCATATATCCCAGAAGGGGATCATGCTATGGTGGTGGGAACACTCACATAAACCCATCTAGACTATTGTAATAGTCAATTGGTGGGCATCCCAAAAAAAACTACTTAGCAGACTGCAAAGGGCTCAAAATTCAGTGGTTAGGATGGTTTTTGATTTAAATAATACCTCCCATGTTTCACCCTCACGCCGTCTACTTCACTGGTTTTCAGTTGAGGACCGCATTAGATTCAATATAGCATGCCTGGAATTCAAGTGTTTGAACAATTTAGCACTGGATTACCTGAAGGATAAACTCAAGGAGTATCAACTGTCCAGATGTCTACATTCAAGAGACCAAGTTCTGTTGGTTATCCCCCATCTACATTTATTTGTATCTAGAGGGGATATAAGATTCTCGGTATTCAGACCTAGACTCTTGATCAGTTTACCCAGTGAAATAAGGTCTTTGGATTCCCTGTGTCAGTTCCGTAAAGCCCTGAAGACGTTTTTGTTTACATAAAGTTCAGCCAGATCTGTTGCAATTATCCTGTTCTCTTGGATTTAATTGCTTGTCCTCTTGGACAGAATATGGCACTAATAGAAGTATGGATATCCGTGTTCAGAAAAAGTTATCTGCGCCATTATACGGTTTGTTCCATTTCGAGTGCATTATAAATTCCCACATTCAATCAAAAATCAATCAATCAAAATCAATCAATCAATCAATCAACCATATACAGGGTTTAAGATGTCACCTTTCACAGTCCTGACTGTGCGTATGCTTTCTCTTTAATGTTCCGATTGGAAGTTGAAACATCTTCTAATTCCCTTGAAATAGGATTACTTAGGTGTTCTCTTATCTAAACAAAATTTCCCGTAACTTAAAAACATCACAATCCCACCCCTTTACATTGCATTTCCCGTAGTCTACCTGCATAAGTTAATCAATTCCAGGCCTTTGGTATGGAGTCCTAAATCCGACAACTTCTCCTTCCGTCTGTGGAGTGCCATGGAAACCGAACAGGGATTTCTTCAAAGGGGGACCTGTCCACTGTCTTGATTCTTCTTGCAAGTTTATTTCTATTGGCTGCTCTCCACAGGAAACTCCACGATCTTCCAGCTAATGACGGAGGATGCCCAATTGTCTGAAACTCTGGAGTCAAACTGGGTTGGATCTGAAAACATCAGCACTGCTACCACATGAGTTTATGGCCCTTTGGAATGTGCATATACAATGACTGGGATTACATCAGAGTAATTCTGAGTCCAAATAACTGGACAAACTCAACAAGATGGCAAGTTACTGTTTTATTAACAATTATCTAAAACAGGGAGGTTACAATGAACATCAACAGACGTACGTTCAGTCTCTCAATGATAATCACATAAAATATAATTCTTATTCTCAATAATGCATCTGAGTGATGTCATATTATGTGGCAATAGTGAATAACCTATTATGGGTCAGGATTGGTTACAGGAACCATCTAGATATACACTATTATAGGAGCTAGGATTGTTATTGGCTGTCCTTTATCAGGTGGACAACTTATGCATACCTCTCAAAACATGTCACTTTACAAACATTTGGTACACAGTTCTTCATTGGTTTTACATGCTATATGGTCCTTCATTATATATACTAATATAAATGGTTGTCATACTTGTGCCATGTCTGGGGAATTTGGTTCATTTAGCAGCTCGTTAGCTCAGACCCAGGTGCAGGGAGATAGGACATCAAGCTACCTCACCTCCAAGTAGCCGAGCATCTCTCATCGCCCATTCCTTCTGCCATAAAGTTATCG
This sequence comes from Ambystoma mexicanum, assembly GCF_040938575.1. Classification (NCBI taxonomy): domain Eukaryota; kingdom Metazoa; phylum Chordata; class Amphibia; order Caudata; family Ambystomatidae; genus Ambystoma; species Ambystoma mexicanum. The sequence continues at coordinate 1,514,499,837 of NC_090922.1, forward strand.
TTGAAATTGACCTTGTAGAGAATTCTCCTCTTTGAGAATGCACAGGGTGAGGGCACTCGCTATCGTGTCTTGAACTCCAAGTTCAAGCTCTTTGTCTATCCTTGGGTCACATAACAGGAGACCACAATGTGGTCCGTTTTGCAACTTTTAAATGCTCTAAATTAATTAAAACTTGGCATCCTTTATTTTCTTTCTTGCACCTCAACGTGAAAAGATTCATCCTCTGCACACTCATTCTTCTTCAGAGTAGATTGCTGACCTCGATTTCTACGATCTTGACTTCAGGCCAGATAGCCTCACCACGAAGCTCCATGAACCTGCAATTTGTCTGCGACACAGATTTTTCCATTCTCCGATCATGGTTCCTGGCTTACTTAATTCACGACACCAATGTCCAGCTTCTGTACGATAGCAGCTTTGCCTGCATTCTATTTACTACTCATAGCCAACCTCTATGATGACTTGATCTACCTTGCATTTCAGCGTCTATACATTTATTGAACCGTACATTTATTGAACCTTTGTTTTCTTCAGCACTTTGTTAATATGACCAGCCTCAGTATCCCTCCATTAGCACCAGTCAAATACTACACAGCCTTATGCATATAAAGTGACCGGTATATCTCCCATGCACATTACTGCTGTTGTTTTTCTCTCTCACTGTATAAATACTGTAAAGAATGCACTGTAACTTCTCCTCCATGCAAAGTATGCAACATGTAATCATTTAACCTGTAACGTGCCTCGATACCTCAGGGTGTGGAGTGAAATATAAATAAACAAACAAACAAACAAACAAACAACCATATAATCTTTTCCATGTTGATTATTTTACTTGATTCTTTATATCATCATTCGTCCTCTAGGATCCATTCATTGTCTTTAGTCAGTATCTTGGGACGTCATGCATACTTTCTCATGATGTCATCAGTTCATTGGTTTAGTTCCTTCTCATATTCTTCAGGGAGTTCTTCCTGCAGGTTGTCATCACTTCAGGGGTCTATTCAATAGTGTTGTCTCAATGGGTATCTCCTTCCAAAGACTCGCTGCAGTATTGGAATGATAAATGGGCTCAGGTAAGGCAGGCTCTCATGTCTCGAAACAGGGGAGGTAAGTGGGTATGGTCTCCTGCAGATACATACAGCTACTCCTCTACAGTGTTTTAAAGGATGTTTTCCATTCAACCCCTGGTTGAATATGTATCAAATGATAAGCACCTGTAAATAAAGTTTGGTAAACATGAAGGCCGGTACTAAGGCTCCCTGTCTGGCTATATCCGGGCATGGCTTGGCCGGATGCCCCCCCCTCGTCCTTCACCCCTGCAGCACATTATGATGAAGTCTCCTGGACTTTGGAGGCAGATTGTGACCCCACGTTCTTGGCCCACCAGAACTTCATGCACCCCTGCGGATTAACTAGTGAGTTGGCAGCTCACCCAATTTGATTTCTCTTGAGTTTACATCTGCAGCCACTTTTATTTTTGTGTGCCTAGTGTGCTTCTGCTAAATATAGAATTTAGGTGACTTTACATATGCAGCCACTACGTTTTCGTGTGTAGTGTGCCTCTCCCTGCCCCCCCTCTTCCCCCTCCTCACCCTTTACATGTCTCATGCACTTATCTCTATTACAAACGCTGTGAGGCACGTATGATAGTCTCATTGCTCTGTTCATTTTACGCTACCCCTGCCCCCTCCACTCTCTCCTTTCTTTATGTATAGCAATGACTGTCAGGCATTTCGTACTTCTAAATGCATAGCACTTGCCCATTCTAAATGTTCCAATGCCTGCTAAGAATGTCAATTTGTTCTTAACTACACTCCCTCCTTGCGTTGCAGAGCTTTGAAATACTTGTTAAGTATATAGGAACTATATAAATGACCAACAAATACATAAATAAACATGACAGGTCCTTGAACATCTGTGAGGTTGAGGCCTTTGAAATCAAAGCAGGTACTTAATTCCTTAGCATCCTTCTTTAGGGGACGGGGAATTTCGATTCTATGATTTGACGGTGTTGCAGTTTTGCATTTAAAGATTTATTCAATGTTTTTTTCCTCATTCAGATAACATGAACATGTGTCCAAAAGGAACGGCTGCCCATAGGGGCAACTCAAATGCACACTTATCCAGGCAGTTTGGAGATAAGAGCTTTTCCAAATGTTAACACAAATACTTGTCTGCATGTTCGTAGTCTGTTGGCAGTTCGACCAAGTAGAGCAGTCCTTGTATCCCAAATAAAGGTTTCAGGGATCCAATTAATGTAGACTTTGTGCCGTCTAAACCATAGTATGCCAAATATTACAGGCAAGTGAGCCATGCAGATTATCTCAAGGGAGATGGTTTCTGTTTGTGCCGCAATGGTAGCAGACAAAAGTTCTATCTGTACCATGACCGGGTCAGACAGTAGTGGTCCACCATCTATGCCTTCAACACAAACAACTTCCTCATTTCGTATCTGAGGGATCTGATGACACTGGGCCCCCTCAGAATCTAAAACCAGCCCTGATGCACCTGGAACCACAAGAGCCAGAATATTCCAGGACCAGCCTGGAGAAGTCAACACCTGCCCCAGATAAAACAACAGACGGCCGTCAAGTTCCTTGGGTGAGATACTGATCCTACAGGCACCATCATTTTCTCTAGCCTCTTCAGCCCAGCTAGGGATGGGGGATAGCCTTTCCCGAATGACATGGAGGGGCAAAATGTCAATGTGTTCCAAGTGTTTGCTGGAATCGCAATATATTCAAAGTCTGCATTGTCTCCATCAATGGCGTTCTTCGTGAGTTAATGGTCCTCTCATGCTCCCCAAATGAATATGTTGTGGCTGTGCACCCTGGCTTAATGTCCCCTAGTGGTTCCGTCCTTTTTGGGAAAGCGGGAATTAAGTGTAGGCTTGACTTCCTCTTATCACTATGCTTGTCCTGGATTCTATAAATCCAACTGTAGGACAAGAGTAATCAGGTCTGAAAATGACCCCTGTCTTGGTACTCTGGATAGTTTATCTTTCAGGTCTTTGGATTGGCCTCTCCTAAAAATGATAAATATAGCCTCTTCTGGTCAGCCTGTTGTATTGGCAAATTGTTTAAATTTGGTCACATCCTGTGAAATCTTGTGGAAATCCAGCAAAACCTCTTGAGAAGTATACTTGAGCTGAGGACGATCATACATCTCACTCAAGGCCACAGTGAATGCATCATAATTGTCCAAAATGTTGTTTTTCTCTAGGATTCTGGGGGATAAGGGGTAGCAAAAGATAGGGCACTACCCATTATATTGATATAAGGTAGCCCACCATAGCTCGGGCCGTAATACAAGTAATAGGTCGAAAGTAAATTGCACATTGCAGGCATCCAAGAATTGTTGGAGCTTGTTTGGTAACCTATTTTAGAGGGCAAAGCCTAAGGGGGGATCAAGTTGTTTCTGTATGGAGAGCATCTCTGCTTGCAACAGATTGCTCAAGAACCATATTTTCAGCCTTGAAAGTTTGCACTTCATTTGTCAATGACTGAACTGCTGCCTTGAAGTTCTGAAATTGATCTTTCTCACTTTGGGTCTGTTGGTGTCTCAATCTTTCACCAACCAAACTTACCGGGCTTATTGCCAGCCTGGATGAGTTATGTGGATAAGGCCGGCCCTCATGGATATCAACTGTGGGTAAAGTTGGGGTACGTAGCAATGACAAACAAGTGGGATGTCCGGGCAGATAGCATATGGTTGGAGAAAAAGCATCAAGCAGAAAAGAACTCTAAGATGGAGGGTTATTGCCAGACAGATGGGCGTGGAACACAACTACTCCAAGATGGACAGGGCAGAATCAACCCCCAACCTTGTCCAGGATAAGGAAGAACCCTACAAAGCTGAATGAGGAAGTTCATGGAGGAAAAGGCAGCTGAGATAGTACGAAGGTCTACAGATGGACACACAGAGGCTGACAGCTTAGAACTAGCAAGAGGAACACAGGAAAGGTAGAAACATACAAACAAACACATCAGTACTCACTGTACCGAAACTGGGAACTGTCCACTCTCACAAGCGACACAGAGTGTTTAGATGTGTTGCGCTCTGCACAGCATGCATCTTTATTTCTTGGTATGACACTCTACATACAACATGATGCCCCTACATCCTTGCCCAAGTCATTGGCCATCTTGGAATGGGTCCATGGTTGTTCCACATCCCTGAAGACCAGACAAGTGTAACAGTGTTAGTAGGAGAGGAGAAGGAAGAGGGACCATTCCTGTCCCTCTGAAGTTTTAGGATGGATTTATCATCATTATCAGTTGATCTTTTTTCATCTGCTCATTGTAGGAGCGGAGAAGGAACCATAACATCTGGTCATGGCAGCCATGAAACCTTCACCATGAGGACATCATCTGTTCGTGGTTGAAACTATGTAGCACTTACACATACACCACAGTTTATCCGATACTGAGAGTAAGTAAACCATACTCTCAAACCAAAAGTGGGTATCAAGATCCTCTCAGCACCCAGATCCTCCCGGTCCAGTGTGGGGGGGTAGTTCTTATCTTTCCTGAGTGGATTCCTGCCTCTATCATTCCCACTCAGACCTACTTCTCTTTTGAATGCCTTGTCTGTAGGCTTTTCTCTCGCCTACCCATTTTCTTACTATGGTTACCATCTACCGGCCTCCTGGTCAAATCACCTAATTTCTCTCTGAATGGGAAGACCTCTCCTCCTCCCTCCTGGCCTCTACCACTGAACTCCTCCTCCTCAGTGACCTAAATATACATTTAGACTCTCCTTGCTCCTCCTCTGTACACTTCTGTGACCTCTGTGTCTCCCTCTGCCTGTCCATCCTCCCCTCTGGCCCCACTCACTCTACATGGCACACACTCGATGTCTTGATCTCCTCTGACCTCCCCCTCTCCATCCCTCTGACCACTCCTCTCTCCTGGAGCAATCACTCCCTCCTCTCATCTCATCTCTCCCTCTCTTCCCCCCAAGCCAAGCCTACCCCAACACTGCCACCTACCTTCTCGGACATCCGGCCCATGAAGCATGTGTCAGTTGAGGCTTTTGCTGACACTCCCCCCCTCCACCTTTGGCTGTCTCTCATCCTGATACAGCCCTGTCTCTGCTCTACTCCTCAATTTCTGATACACTTGATGTTCTTGCCCATGTCATGAGGATCCGTTTGAAGTCCGAAGTCAAGTGCAATTCCTGGTATGACTCTGACCTAGCTACACTTAAACGTAAGTGTAGGGCAGCTGAGAGGAAATGGAGGGCTTCCTGTTCATCCTCTGACAAACTGGCCTGTCGCCTGCTACAAAGGCAATACCGACTCTTTGTCCTCACCAAGAAGAGAGTCCACATTCAAGCCCATGTCTCTGCGGCATCCAACAACTCGACTGAACTCTTTAAAATCTGCAAGGAGCTGGCCAACCCTGCTGCAGTCTCTACCCCTCCTGTTGCCTCCCAGGCTCTTTGCAATGCCCTTGCCTCTCACTTAATTTCAAAAACCCAGGACATCCTGTCCACCCTCTCCACACACACTCCTCCTCTCTCTTCCCTCTCCATTTGTGCTTGCTGACCCTCCTTTAGCCACCCTCCCACCATCCTTCTCGTCCTTTCCTCTTTTGACCCCTGATGAGGTTGCTAGACAAGTCTGATCTATGAAAGCCTCTTCAAAAAAGGTTCATCCCTGTTCTCTGAAACCATCAAGGACCACATTGACACCCTCGCTCTGGCCCGTGCTGATTTTTGCAACCACTCCTTTGCCTCTGGATCCTTCCCCTCCCCTCTGAAGCACTCCTTTGTGCACCCGCTTCTCAAGAAACCCACAGCTGATCCTTCTTGTCCAGCTAACTATCGCCCAATTTCCATTACTCCCTTTCTTGGCAAACTCCTGGAAAAGTTGGCCATCTCTCAGCTTAACCTTCATTCCAATTCTCTTGGCTGTCTCCATGACCACCAATCTGGCTTCAGAGCTGCCAGAAGCATGGAAACTGCTCTCCTAAACATCTGTGAAGATCTGCTCACCAACCTTGACTCTAACATTCCCTCTGTCCTCATCCTCCTCAATCTCTCTTCTGCCTTCGACTTGGTCAACCATACCATCCTGCTCAACCGTCTCCGTGAAAACCTGGGTATCACTGATCAGGCGCTGGCCTGGCTGACCTCTTTCCTCTCAGATCGACCCTCCCAGGTCCAACTTGGGTCCTTCCTTTCATCTATCCTCCCCTCTACCTGTGGTGTTCCCCAGGGGTCTAACCTCTCGCCCTGGCTTTTCAACCAATACCTGGAAACTCTCGCCCACTGCATTGCCATTTTCTGCTCAAATTTCCAGTGCTACGCTGACGACACTCAACTCATTTTGAGGCTGCCCTCTGCCACCTCCTCTCCCTCTCTCATCTCTGATTGCCTAACTGCCATTCAAGATTGGTGTGCCGCCAATGGCTGACTGCCAGCAAGATGGAGATCCTCCTCATCGGCACACCTTCACCATACTTTCCCCTCACTCTCTGGCCGGCCTCCCTTGGTCCTCCTCCTACCCCCACCTGCGAGGCTAAGAACCTCAGGGTCATCTTTGATTCCACCATTTCCTTCTCCGCCCACATCTCTGAGGTGGTGTCCAGTCATAATGTCGAATACAATAATGTCGAAAGTCAAAATGTCGAAAAAAAAATGTCGAAAATAAAAATGTCGAATTACAAAAATGTCGATTTTTTTTCGATTTTTTTTCGAATTAATGTTTAAATAAATAATTAATTATAGTTTATTAAACATATTTTTTTTAAATGGTTAAAGGTATATATATGGTGGGTGGGGGGATGGGGAGGAGGGGGGGTTGGGGTAGGTGTTTGGGACGGGGTTTTTTAATAATTAATTATTTAATTAATGTTTTATTAAATACTTTTTAAAAAAAATTAAAGGTATATCCATGGGGGGTGTTGGGGGGGATGGAGAGGATTGGAGGGTTGGGGTAGGGATTTGGGATGGGGGGTTTGGGGTGGGACCCCCTCAATAAAAAACGTTAGTATGTGTGACTTTTACATAGTTATTTTAACATTGGTTTTTCGATTTTTTTTCGACATTTTATTTTCGAATTAATTACTTTTTCTATTATATGTATGTGTTTTCGACATTTTTGAATTCGACATTTTTGAATTCGACATTTTTGTAATTCGACATTATTTTTTCGATATTATGACTATAAACCCTCTGAGGTCTCTAAAATTAACATTTCTGACTGCACCTCCTCAGAGGTACTCTGCCTTTGTATTTGTATTTGTATTTGTTTTATTTGTATAGCGCAAACCAGGCCCGGAGGCTACCGGGCGCATCTCTTAACAGAAGTGGTTACAAAGTACAACGACATATCAAGTAACATTTAAATTGACATAGTAATCAGCAGCATTGATATTTTATATATATATACATAGGTGAGCAAGTATTCACAGTGCAGCTTGGCCCTCAGATGTGACTAGCCAATGTTTGGCTTTGTATTTGAAGAGATTCAGAGAAGAAAGGTTTCTGATGGTAAGGGGGACAGAGTTCCATAATTTGGCTGCGAGAACTGGGAAGCTGGAACCACCGGCTGTTTGGAGCTTGTATTTGGGGATCATTAGGTTCTGGTTGATGGAGGATCTTAGCGATCGAGATGGTGTATAGTGCGTGAACCGTGAGGAGAGGTAGATGGGGGCCAGGTTGTTCATGCATTTGTAGGTTAGGGAAAGCGATTTTAGAGAGATCTTTCCTCTCCTTCCCCCGGAAGCTCATGGTATCTCAAGCTCTGGTTCTCTATAGCTTGGACTATTGCAACAGCCTCTTTCTAAATCTACCTGTCTCTACTCTCCGCCCTCTGCAACTAATCCAGAACAGGACTGCAAGACTTGTCCTTGTCCTCAAGCCCTGGGATCATATCTCTCCAGCTCTGAAATCTCTTCACTGGCTCCCAGTGGATGCAAGGATTACATTCAAAACCCTCTGCATTGTCCACAATGCTTTCTGGGGCCTCGGTCCAAAATACCTTCAGCTATCCCTCCGCAAATACCTCCCCTCTCGAGCTCTTCGCTCCTCTACTTCCAACTCACTCAGGGTCAGTTGTTTTTCTAAGAAACGAGCTGGGAGTAGATTTCTGTCTTCGGCTGCGGCCTCCTTCTGGAACAGCCTTCCTGCCACTCTAAAACTTGAGGAGAACCATCTCCGGTTCCGGAAGCACCTCAAGACCTTCCTCTTTTAATCTGCCTCCGCTCCCCCTCTCCCCTGCTGATCTGTTCTCTCTTGGCACCGTGCACCTGGCCACCCTCTGTCTTTTGGGCCCAGGTACCTGCTGATCCTGTCATCCTCCCACACTGCCTCCGGGCCACCCCTTGCACTGGGGACTGTATCTGTACCCATACAGCCCCCCTTTTTCTTCCTGCACTTATCGGACCTACCCTGTCTGCTGCCTTAAACCTAGCACTTGCAAATTGCTGGCTGCATTACCACTGTTTGTTGCCTTTATTATTTATTCATTGTTATTTATGTTTCTCCTCTGCTTGCATTTTCCACCTCTCCCCCCTTCCATGCACATTTCCCCTCCCCCTCTCCCATGCACTTGCGCGTTCTCAATGTCACTGGGCCTAGTAAGATCGCTGTTTTGTTCTCCCCTGGTCCCCTCCCTTGCCTTGTCGCGCTCTGAAACACGATAGAAATAAAATATCAATCAATCATGCCACGAGCAAGTTCATCTTCAGCAAAACTGACTTCACTGGTTACCCATACTACTAAAGAGTCATGTGGCTTCACTGGTTACCCATAATACCAAAGAGCCGTGAGATTTCACTGGTTACCCATACTACTAAAGAGCCATGTGACTTTACTGGTTACCCGAACTACTAAAGAGCCATGTGGCTTCACTGGTTACCCGTACTACCAAAGAGCCATGTGACTTCACTGGTTATGTGTAATACCAAAGAGCCATGTGACTTCACTGGTTATGCGTACTACACAAGAGCCGTGTGACTTCACTGGTTACCTGTACTACCAAACATAATCTACAAACCAGCTGAATCATATGCAAAGGTGACACACTCTTCTCTGGAATTCAGAACCTGGCCAGAATGGAGCAGCAGAAATTCAAACAAGCATTGGCAAAGCCAACAGTTTGGGATTTTAGGTAGTCATCACATTAATATTTGCCAGGAACTGATATAAGGTCACTATGTTGCATAAGATCATGACAGCTGGAACATGGTAATATTACCTGGGCATATGATGTCAATACTTGGCAAATGCTTATGCAAATGCTTATCTAATACCTTAAGCCAAATCATTTGGCTTTGTTGGTGCTTGTTTTTAACAGGATGTCAGTGCATGGAAGAGATATATATCTATTGGCCGAAGGCACACTTGGTTAAGCCATTTTCAATGCACCAGTAGCCATTTACAGCTGCAATTAAGCCATTAACTCTCAGCAGACTGTTGAGAATGCCACTGGCCGGTTCAAATTTGATATTACTGCTTGACAGCGCTAGCTCAAAGACATCACAGGAGGATGTGTTCATGGAGGGTAGAGGAAGGTGGTGGGTGGAAATGGCCACAGGAATTAGTAAGGCTATGGGCAGTAAATGGATGAGTAAATACCCAAACAACACGCAGAAGCTATGTGTCCCTCGTCATATCACACTTCTCTCCTGCCTGTACTAAAATGCAAAACGTTTAGGTATTGGTGATGCTTAAGCACAACCTAATAGCCCAAATAACAAAGACATAACTAATAGACGAACATTCTGATATACTCCAAGATGGTGGACCTCACTGCCACTCTCCCACCCTCACTGCCACACCCATACACTTCACACAAAAATGAAGACCCTCCTCTACCAAGGAGTGCCTTCTTCACACTCCATAATACACCAACAATAAACACACCAACGCCATTAGACCGACTTTCCAACCCACCACTCTGTTTCACCTCCAAACTGCCTCAATGTGGTCACATTTTCCACACTAACTGAAAATGTTAACAACTTCTCTGCTTCCTCCCTTTAACCATCTAATGTCGGTCTATAGGTCCTACATATGTATGCAGTGGGGATCCAGAAATTAAAAAGAAATAATCAATAAAGTGCAGGGATGTTTTCCACACTACCGCCAAGTTCAACTCAGAAGAGATGGGGGTGTGGTGAGCATGGCTGGATATGTGCAGTGGCTGGGTATGGGGTCTGTGGTAAGGCATGGCAGAGTGTGGCTGGTGCACAGATCTGAACTGGAGCTGTGCCAGGCACAGCTGGTGTGGGTGTAGTTCTGGTTCAGAATGTGAAAGGCAACGTTTGGGGTCTTCTAATCACAGTGACTGTGTTCATGGGGTTCCCTGCGATTTTAGCAGTTCCACTGCGATTTTCACACTTTTACTGCGAATCGCACGTTTTGGCACCTCTGCGCAGGAATTTTCGTTGCACATTAATTCCATGAATCGGCCTGTTAGTCTGTTCTTAAACACCTCAACTCAGTCTTTCATCCTTTTGCCATTTGGTTGCTTTTTCCTTGAAACACTGTGAAATGTGGGTGTTACCTTCTGCGAAATGCTTATTTTTCATCACGTTTCCACGTCCATGTTCCTACTGTAGGCCCCTGTGACTTCTACATTTGGTGCCTGCACAGCCCTCTTCCTCACCCTAATGTCCGACCCTTCCAATGTCCGCTCTTTTTTAAATTCAAGCATTTTCCCATTTCATATATGCTGGTCACCTTACTGCTTTATATACTTCATATTTCAGTGGTTGCTACCGCTGCTTCTTTTAAAAAATCTTTGTGGCCGCTATGGAAATGGAAGAGGGGCTCCATATGGAGACCCGCCTTCCAGATCCATGGCAGCTATTTTACTGAAGTATTTTCATTCACTGAAAGGGATGCCACCCCCGGCAGAGATATCATGTCGTGAAAAATGCCAAGGGTAGCAGAAGTGATGACAAAGGATCCTTGACCTCTGAAGAAATCACAGGAAGTGATGCCATTTGACCCCACCTCCAAGGGACATCACGGGAGCGATGGAACACCTTTCACCCCTTGACAAAACAGGAAGTGGCATCACATAGCATTATTTCTAAGTACACTACGAAAAATATGGTTACAATATCACTATAATGTGATATACATTTCATACAAAATGTATCACCATATGTATCGTTAATATCAGTGTGTATAGGGCCATATTACCAAATTATTGTGAATGCAAGCAGACGTCCATGGCCAAATGATAACGATATGTTATAAAATATCACTTACGCTTAAGCGTTTTATGTAGAACAAATATACACACATTATCACCCAACCTGTGTTGGTACTCATTTATCGACCTTAGAAGGATGAAAGACTGAGTTGAGGTGTTTAAGAACAGACAGGCCGATTCATGGAATTAATGTGCACCGAAAATTCCTGCGCAGAGGTGCCAAAACGTGCGATTCGCAGTAAAAGTGCGAAAATCGCAGTGCAACTGCTAAAATCGCAGGGAAACCAGCGCACATTGATTCATGGAAGTCCGTGCGCGAGAAAAATATTGGATGTGCGCTGAAAAAGTGCGCTGCGCACGCCGGCGCACAGGTCATACAACGGCGTGCGCCACGGCCGCTGCGAATTCGCACATAGCGTGGCGCACATCACAAAAGTAGGCGGAACACGGGGCGTAACACTCGGAATGGGGAACAACACGTGAAAATATGGGCGTCACGGGGGAAGTACAGGAGGCAAGTGCGTGGAACGCCCACACGCTCGCCTACAACTTGTATTCATGGAATCGAATAGGGCAAACCAGCGCACGGGCAAAAACGCGCACAGGGCCAAACAAGTACGCCACAAGAAAGCAGGCGGTAGCGTCCATGTGCCTGATATAAATGTGCGTCAAAATGTGCGCTGACAAAAAGCACCCATATACAGCTATGATGAATGATCCATACAGTGGCCCTCTAAGACAAATGAGGTGCAAAGGGGTACCGACAAACACGGACACCCGCTGTGTGAAAAATAGCATGTGCGTGTATTACGGGGTTCGCGGGAAGTTCCACACGCGATTGGCCTGGGCACGTGTATTCCGGGGTGCGCGGGAAGTTTCACATGCGAATTTGCAGGGTACGTGTATTTCAGTGTGCGCGTGAAGTTCCACATGCAATTTCAGCAGGGTACGTGTACTCCAGGTGCGTGGCAAATTCCACACGCGAATCCACCAGCCTACGTGTATTTCGGGGGTGACGGGGAGTCCCACACGTGAATTGGCCGTGTGGGTCATCCCAGCTGTTCCCTCTACACCCTCCACGACCCCTGCAGGTGGCCCACACCACAGGAGACTACCCTGCACCCCTACACATGTCCCGCAGGCAGCCCATCCACCATGGCCATGCCCCCCAGCCACTACTGCCCACCAACGAATGTCTCCCTACACCCCCACCCCCCAGCACTGTGGGCCACCCTCCACCAGGCCCCCACTCATGTCTCCCAGCACCCCCACCCCCCAGCACTGTGGGGCACCCTCCACCAGGCCCCCACTCATGTCTCCTAGCACCCCCACCCCCCAGCACTGTGGGACACCCTACACCAGGCCCCCACTCATGTCTCCAAGCACCCCCACCCCCCAGCACTGTGGGCCACCCTCCACCAGGCCCCCACTCATGTCTCCCAGCACCCCCACCCCCCAGCACTGTGGGGCACCCTCCACCAGGCCCCCACTCCTGTCCCACTGCGCCCCAACCCCCCTGCGTCCAAGGGCACCCTCCACCAGGCGCCCACTCATGTCCCCCTGCACCCTCACCCCCCAGCACTGTGGGACACCCTCCACCAGGCCCCCACTCATGTCCAACTGATGTCCCCCTGCACCCCCACCCCCCAGCACTGTCGGGCACCCTCCACCAGGCCCCCACTCATGTCCCTCTGCACCCCCACCCCCCATCACTGTGGGCCACCCTCCACCAGGCCCCCACCCATGTCTCCCAGCACCCCCACCCCCCAGCACTGTGGGGCATCCTCCACCAGGCCCCCACTCATGTCCAACTCATGTCCCCCTGAACCCCCACCCCCCAGTACTGTGGGGCACCCTCCATCAGGCCCCCACTCACGTCTCCCAGCACCCCCACCCCTCAGAACAGTGTGCCACCCTCCACCAGGCCCCCACTCACATCCAACTCATGTCTCCCAGCACCCCCACCCCACAGCACTGTGGGCCACCCTCCACCAGGCCACCACTCCTGTCCCCCTGCGCCCCCACCCCCCTGCATCCAGGGGCACACTCCACCAGGCCCCCACTCCTGTCCTCCTGCACTCCCACCCCCAGCACTGTAGGGCACCCTCCACCAGGCCCCCACTCCTGTCCCCCTGCACCCCCACCCCCCTACATCCAGGAGCACCCTCTACCAGGCCACCACTCCTGTCCCCCTGCACCCCCACCCCCCAGCACTGCAGGGCACCCTCCACCAGGCCCACACTCCTGGCCCCCTGCACCCCCACCCCCTGCATCCAGGGGCACCCTCCACCAGGCCACCACTCCTGTCCCACTGCAGCCCCACCCCCCAGCACCCTGTAGGGCATCCTCCACCAGGCCCCCACTCATGTCCCCTTGCACCCCCACCCCCCTGCATTCAGGGGCACCCTCCACTCCTGTCCCCCTGCACTCCCACCCCCCAGCACTGTAGGGCACCCTCCACCAGGCCCCCACTCCTGTCCCCCTGCACCCCACCCCCCTGCATCCAGGGGCACCCTCCACCAGGCCACCACTCCTGTCCCCCTGCACCCCCACCCCCCAGCACCCTGTAGGGCACTCTCCACCAGGCCCCCACTGATGTCCTCCTGCACCCCCACCCCCCTGCATCCAGGGGCACCCTCCACTCCTGTCCCCCCTGCACCCCCACCCCCTGCATCCAGGGGCAGCCTCCATCAGGCCACCACTCCTGTCCCCCTGCCCCCCCAGCACTGTGGGGCAACCTCCACCAGGCCCCCACTCCTGTCCCCCTGCACCCCCACCCCCCTGCATTCAGGGGCACCCTCCACTCCTGTCCCCCTGCACTCCCACCGCCCAGCACTGTAGGGCATCCTCCACCAGGCCCCCACTCCTGTCCCCCTGCACCCCCACCCCCCTGCATCCAGGGGCACCCTCCACCAGGCCACCACTCCTGTCCCCCTGCCCCCCCAGCACTGTGGGGCAACCTCCACCAGGCCCCCACTCCTGTCCCCCTGCACCCCCACCACCCAGCACTGTGTTGGCACCCTCCACCAGACCCCCACTCATGTCCCTCTACACCCCCACCCCCCAGCACTGTAGGGCACCCTCCACCAGGCCCCCACTCCTGTCCCCCTGCACCCGCACCCCCCTGCATCCAGGGGCACCCTCCACCAGGCCACCACTCCTGTCCCCTGCAGACCCACCCCCCTGCATCCAGGGGCACCCTCCACCAGGCCCCCACTCCTGTCCCCCTGCATCCCCACCCCCCAGCACTGTAGGGCACCCTCCACCAGGCCCCCACTCCTGTCCCCCTGCACCCCCACCCCCCTGCAACCAGGGGCACCCTCCACCAGGCCACCACTCCTGTCCCTCTGCACCCCCACCCCCCAGCACTGTAGGGAACCCTCCACCAGGCCCCCACTCATGCACCCCTGCACCCCGACACCCCTGCATCCAGGGGCACCTTAAACCAGGCCACCACTGCTGTCCCCCTGCACCCCCACCCCCCAGCACTGTGGAGCACCCTCCACCAGGCCCCCACTCCTGTCCCCCTGCACCCCCACCCCCCAGCACTGTAGGGCACCCTCCACCAGGCCCCCACTCCTGCCCCCATGCACCCCCACCCCCTTCATCCAGGGGCACCCTCCACCAGGCCACCACTCCTGTCCCCCTGTACCCCCACCTCCCAGCAATGTAGGGAACCCTCCACCAGGCCCCCACTCATGTCCCCCTGCACCCCCATCCCCCCGCATCCAGGGGCACCCTCCACCAGGCCACCACTCCTGTCCTCCTGCACCCCCACCCCCCAGCACTGTGAAGGCACCCTCCACCAGGCCACCACTCCTGTCCCCCTGCACCCCCACCCCCCTGCATCCAGGGGCACCCTCCACCAGGCCACCACTCCTGACCACCTGCACCCCCACCCCCCAGCATTGTGGGGCACCCTCCACCAGCCCCCACTCCTGTCCCCCTGCACCCCCACCCCCCAGCACTGTGGGCACCCTCCACCAGGCTCCCACTCATGTCCCCCTGCACCCCCACCCCCCAGCACTGTGGGGCACCCTCCACCAGCCCCCCACTCCTGTCCCCCTGCACCCCCACCCCCCAGCACTGTGGGCACACTCCACCAGGCCCCCACTTCTGTCCCCCTGCACCCCCACCCCCATGCGTCCAGGGGCACCCTCCACCAGGCCACCACTCTGGTCCCCCTGTACCCGCACCCCCCGGCACTGTGGGGCACCCACTACCAGGCCCCCACTCCTGTCCCCCTGCACCCCCACCCCCCAGCACTATGGGGCACCCTCCACCAGGTCCCCACTCCTGTCCCTCTGCACCCCCACCCCCCTGCATCCAGGGGGAGGGTGCTCCTCCACCAGGCCACTACTCCTGTCCCCCTGCACCCCCACCCACCTGCATCCAGGGGCACCCTCCACCAGGCCCCCACTCCTGTCCCCCTGCACCCCCACCCCCAGCACTGTAGGGCACCCTCCACCAGGCCCCCACTCTTGTCCCCCTGCACCCCCACCCACCTGCATCCAGGGGCACCCTCCACCAGGCCACTACTCCTGTCCCCCTGTACCCCCACCCCCCTGAATCCAGGGGCACCCTCCACCAGGCCCCCACTCCTGTCCCCCTGCACCCCCACCCCCCTGCACTGTAGGGTACCCTCCACTAGGCCCCCACTCCTGTCCCCCTGCACCCCCACTCCCCAGCACTGTGGGGCACCCTCCACCAGGACCCCACTCATGTCCCCCTGCACCCCCACCCCCCAGCACTGTAGGGCACCCTCCACCAGGCCCCCACTCCTGTCCGCCTGCACCCCAACCCCCTGCATCCAGGGGCACCCTCCACCAGGCCACCACTCCTGTCCCCCTGCACCTCCACCCCCCAGCACTGTGGGGCACCCTCCACCAGGACCCCACTCATGTCCCCCTGCACCTCCACCCCCAACACTGTAGGGCACCCTCCACCAGGGCCCCACTCCTGTCCCCCTGCACCCCCACCCCCCAGCACTGTAGGGCACCCTCCACCAGGCCCCCACTCCTGTCCCCCTGCACCCCCACCCCCCTGCATCCAGGGGCACCCTCCACCAGGCCCCCACTCATGTCCCCCTGCACCCCCCCCCTGCATCCAGGGGCACCCTCCACTCCTGTCCCCCTGCACCCCCACCCCCCAGCACTTTAGGGCACCCTCCACCAGGCCCCCACTCCTGTCCCCCTGCACCCGAACCCCCCTGCATCCAGGGACAGCCTCCACCAGGCCACCACTCCTGTCCCCCTGCACCCCCAGCACTGTGGGGCACCCTCCACCAGGCCCCCACTCCTGTCCCCCTGCACCCCCACCCCCCAGCACTGTGGGGCACCCTCCACCAGGCCCCCACTCATGTCCCCCTGCACCCCCAGCACTGTAGGGCACCCTCCACCAGGCCCCCACTCCTGTCCCCCTGCACCCGCACCCCCCTGCATCCAGGGGCACCCTCCACCAGGCAACCACTCCTGTCCCCCTGCACCCCCACCCCCCGGCATCCAGGGGCACCCTCCACCAGGCCCCCACTCCTGTCCCCCTGCACCCGCACCCCCCTGCATCCAGGGGCACCCTCCACCAGGCAACCACTCCTGTCCCCCTGCACCCCCACCCCCCGGCATCCAGGGGCACCCTCCACCAGGCCCCCACTCCTGTCCCCCTGCACCCGCACCCCCCTGCATCCAGGGGCACCCTCCACCAGGCAACCACTCCTGTCCCCCTGCACCCCCACCCCCCTGAATCCAGGGGCACCCTCCACCAGGCCACCACTCCTGTCCCTCTGCACCCCCAGCACTGTAGGGAACCCTCCACCAGGCCCCCACTCATGTCCCCCTGCACCCCCACCCCCCTGAATCCAGGGGCACCTTCCACCAGGCCACCACTCCTGTCCCTCTGCACCCCCACCCCCCAGCACTGTAGGGAACCCTCCACCAGGCCCCCACTCATGTCCCCCTGCACCCCCACCCTCCAGCACTGTAGGGCACCCTCCACCAGGCCACCACTCCTGTCCCCCTGCACCCCCACCCCCCTGCATCCAGGGGCACCCTCCACCAGACCACCACTCCTGTCCCCCTGCACCCCCACCCCCCAGCACTGTGGAGCATCCTCCACCAGGCCCCCACCCCTGTCCCCCTGCACCCCCACCCCCCAGCACTGTAGGGCACCCTCCACCAGGCCCCCACTCCTGTCCCCATGCACCCCCACCCCCCTTCATCCAGGGGCACCCTCCACCAGGGCACCACTCCTGTCCCCTTGCACCCCCACCCCCCAGCACTGTAGGGGACCCTCCACCATGCCCCCACTCATGTCCCCCTGCACCCCCACCCCCCCGCATCCAGGGGCACCCTCCACCAGGCCACCACTCCTGTCCCCCTGCACCCCCACCCCACAGCACTGTAGGGCACCCTCCACCAGGCCACCACTCCTGTTCCCCTGCACCCCCACCCCCCTGCATCCAGGGGCACCCTCCACCAGGCCACCACTCCTGTCCCCCTGCACCCCCACCCCCCAGCACTGTGGGGCACCCTCCCCCAGCCCCCCATTCCTGTCCCCCTGCAACCCACCCCCCAGCACTGTAGGGCACACTCCACCAGGCCCCCACTCCTGTCCCCCTGCACCCCCACCCCCCTGCATCCAGGGCACCCTCCACCAGGCCACCACGCCTGTCCCCCTGCACCCCCACCCCCCAGCACTGTAGGGCACACTCCACCAGGCCCCCACTCCTGTCCCCCTGCACCCCCACCCCCCTGCATCCAGGGGCACCCTCCACCAGGCCACCACACCGGTCCCCCTGTACCCACACCCCCCGGCACTGTGGGGCACCCACTACCAGGCCCCCACTCCTGTCCCCCTGCACCCCCACCCCCCAGCACTATGGGGCACCCTCCACCAGGCCCCCACTCCTGTCCCTCTGCACCCCCACCCCCTGCATCCAGGGGCACCCTCCACCAGGCCACTACTCCTGTCCCCCTGCACACCCATCCCCCTGCATCCAGGGGCACCCTCCACCAGGCCCCCACTCCTGTCCCCCTGCACCCCCACCCCCAGCACTGTAGGGCACCCTCCACCAGGCCCCCACTCCTGTCCCCCTGCACCCCCACCCCCCTGCACTGTAGGGTACCCTCCACTAGGCCCCCACTCCTGTCCCCCTGCACCCCCACCCTCCAGCACTGTGGGGCACCCTCCACCAGGACCCCACTCATGTCCCCCTGCACCCCCACCCCCAGCACTGTAGGGCACCCTCCACCAGGGCCCCACTCCTGTCCCCCTGCACCCCCACCCCCCTGCATCCAGGGGCACCCTCCACCAGGCCACCACTCCTGTCCCCCTGCACCCCCACCCCCCTGCATCCAGGGGAACCCTCCACCAGGCCCCCACTCCTGTCCCCCTGCACCCCACCCCCCAGCACTGTAGAGCACCCTCCACCAGGCCCCCACTCCTGTCCCCCTGCACCCCAACCCCCAAGCACTGTAGGGCACCCTCCACCAGGCCCCCACTCATGTCCCCCTGCACCCCCACCCCCCTGCATCCAGGGGCACCCTCCACCAGGCCACCACTCCTGTCCCCCTGCACCCCCACCCCCAAGCACTGTAGGGCACCCTCCACCAGGCCCCCACTCATGTCCCCCTGCACCCCCACCCCCCTGCATCCAGGGGCACCCTCCACCAGGCCACCACTCCTGTCCCCCTGCACCCCCACCCCCCAGCACTGTAGGGCACCCTCCACCAGGCCCCCACTCCTGTCCCCCTGCACCCACACCCCCCTGCATCCAGGGGCACCCTCCACCAGGCCACCACTCCTGTCCCCCTGCACCCCCACCCCCCAGCACTGTGGGGCACCCTCCACCAGGCCCCCACTCCTGTCCCCCTGCACCCCCACCCCCCAGCACTGCGGGGCACCCTCCACCAGGCCCCCACGCATGTCCCCCTGCACCCCCACCCCCCAGCACTGTAGGGCACCCTCCACCAGGCCCCCACTCCTGTCCCCCATGCACCCCCACCCCCCTGCATCCAAGGGCACCCTACGCCAGGCCACCACTCCTGTCCCCCTGCACCCCCACCCCCCTGCATCCAGGTGCACCCTCCACCAGGCCCCCACTCCTGTCCCCCTGCACCCCCACCCCCCAGCACTGTAGGGCACCCTCCACCAGGCCCCACTCCTGTCCCCCTGCACCCCCACCCCCCTGCATCCAGGGGCACCCTCCACCAGGCCACCACTCCTGTCCCCCTGCACCCCCACCCCCCTGCATCCAGGGGCACCCTCCACCAGGCCCCCACTCCTGTCCCCCTGCACCCCCACCCCCTAGCACTGTGGGGCACCCTCCACCAGGCCCCACTTATGCCCCCTGCACCCCCACCCCCCAGCATCATAGGGCACCCTCCACCAGGCCCCCACTCCAGTCCCCCTGCACCCCCATCCCCCTGCATCCAGTGGCACCCTCCACCAGGCCACCACTCCTGTCCCCATGCACCCCCACCCCCCTGCATCCAGGGGCACCCTCCACCAGGCCCCCACTCCTGTCTCCCTGCACCCCCAGCCTCCAGCCATGCGATTTGCCTGGGTACGTGTATTCCAGGGATGCGCGGGTAGTCTCACACGCGATTCCATCAGGGTACGTGTATTATGGGTTCGCGTGAACTTCCACATGCGAGACCAGCAGGGCACATGTATTTCGGGGTGCGTCGGACGTTCCACACGCGAATTTGCAGGGTACGTGTATTTCAGGGTGCACGGGAAGTTCCACACGCAAATTTGCAGGGTACGTGTATTTCGGTGTGTGCGTGAAGTTCCACACACGACTGGGCCTGTGAGAGTGGGGTACATGTATTCCAGGGGTGTGTGGGAATATTTACTCGCGACTGGGCCTGGGAGAGCGTGTTACGTGTATTCCTGGGGTGGGCAGGAAGATTTACACGGTCGCCTACAACGCGCCAAAAAATAAAAGGTCCAATCCTGAAACACGTACGCCAGCATGAAGCAGGCGCACGTCCCGCGCAGCATAAAAGAGTGTGCAAACAACAAACAAGCTCAGACGCCAGGATGAATATACCGTTCCTAGCAGCAGTGGCCGTGGGATACCGCAGGAGGAGGAGAAGGATAGTCAGGGCCAGAATCTTCACACCCAGAACCAGCCTATTTGGTATGCCTGATGACCAGGTGTATGGGAGGTACACGTTTCCACCACACATAATACTCGACCTGGTCAGTGAGTGGGAGGATGACCTCACATCACCCACCCTGTGCTCCCAAGCACTCAGCCCCCTGGAGAACGTCCTCAATGTACTGCACTTCTTGGCTACCAGATCATTTCAGCGCACAAGTGCCATAGTGGTGGGGGTGTCACAGGCCACGCAGTCACGGTGCCTACACCAGGTGTTGGCCATCATCACCCTCAGTCCGCAGGCATATATACCTGCCCAGAACACCTGCAGAAAGGCAGGCTGTCAGCCAGGATTTCTACAGGATGGCACAATTCCCCAAAGTGCTAGGTGCCATTGATTGCACCCATGTGGCTCTACGTCCCCCCAGGGCATCTGAGCACTTCTATAGAAACCGCAAGCACTGGCATTCCATCAACGTCCAGGTAGTATGTGATGCCAAGGGAATCATCACCTCAGTATATGCCAACTATCCAGGGTCCACCCACGACAGCTTCATTTACAGGATGTCAACCCTAAACCGGGACATGGAAGCTGGGCGGCATGGCGATGCATAGCTGCTTGGTGAGTAGAAATGCCACAGCACATACATGCATGACAGATACAGAGTAATGCCAATAACCCACTAATGATCCCCATCACCACCTCCCCAAGGGACAGTGCCTACCCTCTGAGCACACAAATGCCAATTCGGAACCCCATCACGCCTCCCGAGGTAAGATACAACACAGCCCATATTGCAACACGGGGCATAGTGGAGCGCACATTCGGAGTGCTCAAGTCATGCTTTTGCTCCCTTGACCGTTCTGGTGGGCAGCTGTTATACGCTCCCCCACTAGTGTGCAGGATCATAGTGGCAGCATGTGTCCTGCACAATGTTGCACCACGCCGGGGCCTGGCTGTGGACATGGTGGTGCCTCCACATCCCCAACCACATGCACGCCCGCTGCGCATGGGAGGGGAAAGGGCATGGGGTGAGGCAGCCCGTACGCAGCTGCTGGCTAATTACTTCACATAGAAAGCACACCCCTGTGGAGTGCACACAGCCCTGGCACATACCATCTGACAATCAACGATGACTCAATCTGACAATTCTGATGAATTAAGGGACAGTCAACTGTCAGAACCATAGCAGCCTGAGATTGTTCATCTGGAAGTGTCACAATGTGTGCATCCCTACCTACACAAACACCACCAATGCAGTGTCATCAAAAGACACACTTCCATACAGCAAAAATGAGTACCCACTTGCAAAATACAACATGAGAACAGTGCCATGTCACACAACCCCTCCCCGGCATGGCCACACAACACACCATGGCATGTCATGCAATGTGAGAGCAAACAAATGAATCCCCACAACATGCCCCAAGTGTCAACATCTACAGTGTCCCTAATGGAAACTGGCCACACATGAAATGCTCACAGTAATGCATAACCAACAACACACATTACCAAATACTTACCAATAATACCAATCACCTACACAACCTCCAACCTACTATAAACATGACAGTACAGACTTAAAAAATTGGTAGCCTCACTACCTGATAATGCCAGCACTTCAAACACTTCCAACTATACAGTGTTAGCGCCACGCAAGAATGTAGGTGCACTACTTGCAACATGGACTCCAGTTCCATAGTAGACCGCCTTGTGAAGACATGAGAAATGGACCTGCAAATTAGGAGGATGAGATGGATGCAGAGGCACATATCAATACACCATGCAGTGTACAATACAACCACAATATGCACTAGGAATGTATACACAGTATTGACTACAGACTGCCCACACATCATATGGGAGTCCAACGTCACCGTGTAAGTCAATGTCACTTGGGCACACCCTTTGCAAGCCCATGGAAACGGGAAGCAGGAGGGGTGTGTGTCACACAAACCCAAGCATCTGACCCAAATTCAGGACATGCCTGCATGTGCCCAGCCACAATACAGTGTATGCCAACGGGAGCCACACAAGGCAACACACTGTCAAAATAAAAACAAAAAAAAATCAAAAATCAAAAATGGCCATGAATGGGCCGTGGGGGGTGGGGGAGGCCACCCAGGAGGGCAAGGACAGGGTGCACACCAAAACCCACCTGTGTGGATCTTGCGAAAAAAACAAAAAAACACCTCCAAGGGTTCATGGCCTGCACGGCTACCCTTTTGAGGGAGAATTGCTGCTGTCGCTCTCCTCACCCTCTGCAGCTGCATCAGGAGGTGGTGGCACTATGGGAGGCAGCCCATGCAAATCCCTAGTCTGATCCTCCATGGCAGCAAGCATGCGGGTGTGGAAGGTCTGGTTCTGGAGGATAATTGTGCGGAGGTCCCCATGCAACAACTCACGGGATGCCCGGACCTCCGCCCTAGTTGCCTGAATCTCAGCTGAGAGCGTACGTGTGAGACGCTCCAGCTGCTGTTCTGTCCTCGTGTTAGCTGAAGCCTCAAGCTCAACCAGAGTTGCCCTGAGCTGACGGAGTTCCACCCTCAGGGCTTCCCTGTGGCCCTGGGACTCAATAGAAATGGCTTCCCACAGAGTCTCCAGTGCCGCACGCCTGTCCCTGTTGGACGCCAACATGTCCTCCCTGTGTGACTGGCTAATGGAGTCTGTTGCCTTCTGTAGTTGTTCAATTAGCCTTTCTTGGGGGACAATGGAAGTGGCCGCCCTATCCATGGCCTGAGCCATCATCTCAGTTGATGCTGCCTGTTGGTTTGCCATACCGTATATGGATTGCTCCCATGTGGTATTGCCAGGTGGCGTATGGCCACCGCGTCGGCGGGCACCACACCTGTCTGGAGCAAGGCGAACTGCGCCTTGCTATGCCGGCACTGCCTGAGGCTGCAGGACTGCATTCCCCCTCTAATCTGCTGGCCAAGGAACAGGATCAGATGTAGCGGAGTGTGACCCTGCATCAGTAACCACCAAAGGCGGACCTACCAAAACTGACATCCCCATTGAGGGTTCTATCCCTGGTGCAGGTGGGTTGGACAGTACAGAATCCCTCCCAGAAACATTTAACTGCGACGGCACATAGGTCTCATCATCCGAATCGACACCTGAATAGAGCTCGGGGTGGTGCACCCAGAGACACCCCTTGAGATGACGGCCTGCAGCAAGTGCGGGTTCTCAACCACCACCACACCACGTCCCTCACTGGTGCCCGGTCGGGCCTGAGACCCCTCCTGGGTCTGCACTGTTAGGGAGAATTCTCTGTTTAGGCTGAATTTCGTAACCTAGTGAGTCCCCCAGCAGCTTTGCTGGATTTCGGGAGTTTGTTTTTTTCCATCCTGCCAAGAGTGAGACTCTTTTCCTCCCACTTTTGGACATGAATGTGTGTAATTCCTTTGAACGTCAATGTGTTCTATGGGCTATGGGGTCTTTTACTCCATAGGGTCTCATATGTTTTTCTATGTGTGTTACACCGCACACTACGTGCCGTAAAACTGGGGCGTCCTAGCGGACCTCCATCATAGCCTACTGTCTCCCCGGGCATGTAAAGTCACCATTGGCTTTACTAGACCTAAATTTACTAACAGAACTAGTACAAACCATCTTATTGTGGACATACTAGTAGGGGTAATTCGATTACTCCTGGATCTGTTACTCGAGGGGGCACTGTCCCGTCCCCCCTCGTCGAGTTTTGGCTGGTGGCAGTGGAAACTACTTGTTATGTTCGACCCCGTACATAACCCTATGGGATTCGTCCCATTGTTGGAGATTGATACTTTTTCTCGTTTATCTCTAACGTACCACCAATCTACTTATCTTAAATAAGTTTATCGGATGGTATTTTCTGCCAGAACTCGGTTTGTAAAATGGCGTCTGTGTTCGTCTCTGTGACTCCTAAACCAAAGGTCGAGCCCTTTGTTCCACTTTTGGCGGGCTCTGTACAGAGACCCTCCAAAGTGGTGCCATTCTGTCTGGGTTACCACAAGGGTGTGGAGGGGGTTTAGGCACCCTGGACCGAGTTGCCTTGCCAACTCCGGTCGCACTCTGGAGTGATTGGCCCAAGTGGTGAGCCTCCCCGCTCACCACTTTGCATGTGTTGATTGACAGCTAGGCTGAATGAATGGGGGTTTTCTGCATAAAAGCAGGGCTTTTGGGACTGGGTCTTCAGAAGTCGCCACAGGACCTAAGAATCCGACGAGGGTAACGCTGAGCCAACCTGCACGACGACACCTCCGGTGGAGCCCTGCAGAACCGACTCACCACTTCTCGACGACAGAGGAGATCTCCCTGCCGGAGAGTCTCTTCCCCTGACTGGTGGGAACAACCAGTCCCCTTTGCTTTTTATTCACCTCAGGATGCAGTGGTCGAATTGCCTGTGCAGAGCACCTCGGCAACCGGATAGCCACTACCCCTGTACCGCGACCAAAAGGTGGTGCCTTGTGACGGAGCACTCCGCGGCTGGTCTCTTCCCTGGTGGTGCACCGGACTTCACTTTTCTTCGACGACGAGATCCTCTCTTCTCTTGGCAAAGACCAGACGTGCATCCACCACCAGGAACAACTGCCCCCGCCGGAGCTGTCTCTCCACAATCAAGGTACTGTGTCCCCCTGGCTTCCCTTGTTGCCGGATAGAGTGAGGTGTCTTAATCCTCGCCTCTCCATAGGGTCGCCTCCAAGCTTTCTATAGCGTGTTGTTCTGAACTGGTCCAATCTGCCGATAACAATTTGCTTCAAAGACTCGAACGCATTTCCACTAAGATACTTTTGGGACATATCGCCTCGCCTCTCTCTGAGTGGGCCTGGCCTCTGAACTTTATAATCTATCGTGGTTCTTGTCTTCTTGCCTTGCATTTGTCCGTTCAGTATTGGGACCGTGTTGATTTCGTAAGCTGCTTATTTTCTCTCCCATCCTAACAAATACTAGTGTGCCATCTAGGTTGAGGCATACACCTCTGTCTGCAAATAAGTGATGCTGGTAGAACCTAGATTTGTCGAACTATTGTTAGGGGGATTGATCTGTTTTCTTTGTAGAGTAATTGTAATTGAAGTGTTTGCCGTGATAGCGCCAAAGTGTTTTCTATAGATGTGCCGTTATAAATAAATACCTTTATATCTTTACACTGAAGCCTTGATCCATGTTTGCTTGTCTTACTGTGAAGAATTGCCCTATTTTGTATACTCCACATACTGCTTAACTCTTCTTGAGGGAAGTCTGACTGCTCAGCCACAGCTACCAAGTGAATCTGTGTGGTACAGACTGCTACCAAGTGGGTTTACTGCCAAACACCTGTAGTCCTAAATCTTTTACAGTGGTCCCAGAGGGAACTGCACAGGTTTCCGCCTAACACTGGTGTATAGCGGTGGAAGATTTGTATCGAGTATACAGTTTAGAGTGCTTTTCGACACTTTAGGATAACTAACCACAAAACTTAGAGCTAAAAAACAACGTTCAAAAACATGTCTACGATGGAAACTTACAGTCAAGAGTCCTTGTCAGGTGAAAATACTGAGAGTTTCGAGCTCTCTGTAGGCAAGAGAATCTTCCTGTAAGAGGCAAGAAGTTAGAACTAATAGAGAGATTGCTGGCGGACCAAAGTCTGGGTACTCGTTCAGAGGAACCAATTTCTCCAGCAAATGTAGATAACAGTGATGGTGTTGATCTAAATCGTAATTCTGATGATAGTGATGAAGCGGCTGAAGAGGAAGGAGAGGCTAACAAAACTGTCTCCCCTGCTCCTCTACCTGCCTTACCAGCTTTTCCTACGGGGCCCATACCAGGTCCCACATGTAACCCCGCTTATTTTGAACTCGAAAAAATGAAGCTCGAATTAGAATACAAACGGTTCTTGGCTCAATCTGAACGAAACCAAGAGCTCGAGTTCAGATGGATGAATGCCCAGGCTGAGCAGAAGCAAGCTGAGTTAAGACTCAGGGAAATAGAACTTAATCACGAGTTAGAGATGAAAAAGTTGTCGATGGAAAATGCTTCTCTCTCCTCTGGTTCCTCTAGGAGCTCCAGTCCCAAAAGACCCCGGATGCAGAAGGAATTAGTGGGTATGTATGAACCGAGATTGGATGTGTTGGATTGGTTAAAACTGTTTGAGTACAATCAGGGCTCCAGGACATCACCGGGAATGATTTACTTCCCTGGTTGTTCTCTAGGCTCCCTCCTGTTGCGAGTGATGTGGTAATGGAGTTGGGGGAGGCAGATAAGACGGATTATGAAAGTGTGAAACTAGCTTTGATGGCTAGATTACGGAAGACCCCTTCCCAGTATCTTAAGAGGTTTAGAACCCTCAAAAAGCATGATGGTTCCCGTTGGGCTACCTGGGTGAGTGAAGGGTTGAAAAACTTAGAGCGATGGATTAAGGGTTACAAAGTGAACACTTATGAGGGTATGAAGAATCTTTTTATGTTGAGTCGATTTATGATGCCTGTTCTCCTGAGCTCAGACAGCACTTGGCTGATTCGAAGGAATTGGATTCCCGGACGCTAGCTAAGGCTGCTGACTTATGGGTTGCCAACAGGGCTACTCATAAGGATTCTGGGGCAACTCAGAAAAAGGATGAGGGAAAACAGCCAAAAAAAGACTCAAAAGAGAATTCGAATAACTCACATTCCAAAGAGGGCCCCAAACAAAACCAGAAGGGTAAGCCACAAGGAAAACCACAGCAGAGTAGTGTGTCTTCTGGTGCCAAACCGGAAGGAGGTCAGAACAAGCCACCATTCCAGAAAGCATTCGGTAAATGCTTTGTTTGTGACTCGACTGACCACGTGAAAGGAGATCCCAGATGTAAGGGTGAACCTTCAGGGGTCCAGCTTGTCTCCTTAGCCTTCGCTCCAGAGGAGGAAGTCCAAAATGCAAGTGGAAACTTTCTACTGCTAGCTGACGAACCTATTGGAGTCTCAGCCAGCGTTTCTTTAGTATCTCTGGGGTTGTGGGAACAACAGAATTTAGATGTCTATAATTCTATCGCCGATAATACTAAAGAGTATTATAAGGACAGTGTCCAGGTGATAGGTCAGGAGACTCCTGCCATTAGGGACACTGGGGCCAGCATAACTGTGGTGGATAAATCGTTTTTTCAGGGTGAGGATGTTGCTAAGGCACCCAAACGCCTCACCAAGTTAGCTGGAGGGCCTGTGCAGATGCTTCCCCAATTACCAGTTCTCATCCAGTGTAACGACATGACTGTGAAGATACCTGTCAGCATACAGAGTGAGGTACCAGGACGCGTACTGTTGGGTAACGATTTGAAACCTCTCGGAGTTGTATCGCATACTCCCAGACCTCCTAGTAAACCGTTACAGGAGCTAACCAGACCCGCAAGAGAGAGGACCATGTGCGGTACTCTCCAGGAGATGATGAAGAAAGAAATCACTCCTGCTCCACTGGAATTGTCGGCCGGTGTCTCCAAGAAATCAGAAGCGAAAAGGAAACCTAAGACTTCTATCCCAAAACCAAAAGCCAACATTACAGTTCAGCCACCACGGACTTCCCTGCGGTTGTCCAAAGTTACACCCATAACTCCACCTCCAGCCGAGGCTGAGAGGGAGGTACAACCCTGTGTGGTAGAATTAGACTCTGAGGAAGAGCTAATGGAATGCCAGGAACTCATTGGAGATCTGGATCCTGTTGACCATCCTGAGCTGCAGTCTTTACTGGCAGAAGGTGGAACCAGCAGGGCAGACTTCAGTAAGGGACAGAGGGAATGTCCAACTCTGGAAGGTCTTCGCCACCAGGCAGAAGCTCAGGCTGAAGGGCAAGAGCCTGGGAAATACAGGTTGCACTGGGAAGATGGCCTCTTCTACAGTGAACCGACCGAGTCTGCACCTGGAGACTACAAACAAATTGTAGTACCCCAAGAGAACAGACCACAGTTCTTGCAGTTAGCCCACGAGATTCCTTTGGCTGGTCACATGAGTTTCAAGAAGACTAAGGAAAGGCTCTCTCTCTACTTCTATTGGCCGAAGATGGGGGCCGAAGTGGAAAAACACTGCCACACCTGCCAGACCTCTGGTAAGGTTGGCTCCAAGAATGTGGCACCTTTAGTGCCTCTCCCAGTTGTGGGAGTCCCATTTGAGAGAGTAGGGATTGACATTGTTGGTCCCCTTGATCCTCCAACCTCCTCAGGCAACAGGTTTATACTTGTTGTAGTAGACCATGCTACTAGGTATCCTGAGGCAATTCCTATGAGGACTGTTACTGCTCCGGCTGTGGCTAAGGCCCTCCTTGCTATTTTTACTAGGGTCGGGTTTCCTAAGGAAGTAATCTCTGACAGGGGGTCAAACTTTATGTCCCACTACATGAAAGCCATGTGGAAAACCTGTGGAGTTACTTACAAGTTCTCAACAGCTTACCACCCACAAACCAATGGGTTGCTAGAACGGTTCAACCGAACCATGAAGAGCATGATAGGTGCTTTAGAAGAACCCCTTAAGTGTAAGTGGGACCTTCTACTGCCATGCCTTCTCTTTGCTTATAGAGAAGTCCCTCAGGAGGGAGTAGGTTACTCTCCCTTCAAGCTTCTCTATGGTCATCCTGTCAGAGGTCCATTGGCCCTGATTAAGTAGGGGTTGGAGAGTGCTCCTTCCCCCAAGCCAGTCAGAGTGACTGACTACGTGATAGGTCTCCGGAAGAGAATGTCGCACATGATGACGGAAGCAAGCGATAACTTGAAAGCTGGACAAGCATTGGTCAAGCACTGGCACGATCAAAAGGCTACCATGGTTGAGTTCGCTCAAGACCAGCTCGTTCTCGTTATGATCCCAACAAGGCAGAGGGCCTTGCAAGACAAGTGGATGGGACCCTTCAGAGTTGTGGGTAAACTCGGAGAGTTCAACTATCTGGTGGACTTGGGCAATCCCAAGGAGGCTCCGACAGTCTTTCACACCAACCGACTCAAAGCGTATGTCTCAAGACCCGATGTAGGAGTGTTGCTTCAAGCATCATCCGAGGAAGAAGAAGAGAGTGAAGCTCTTCCGGATCTCCTCAGAGGCTTACCTTTAGACGAAAAAATTGAAGGAGTAAATCTCTCCTCCAATCTGACACCCGAGCAACAAGAAGAGTGCAAATCTATGTTGAATCAGTTTGCCCCTCTATTCTCGCTTTCACCAGGCTTGACCCCTTGGGGCCAGCACGACATACTCACTGGTGACTGTCTGCCGGTCAAAAGCAGAGGATACAGAATGTCAGAAAACGTACGAACCCACATCAAAGGTGAGGTCAGCAAGATGCTTGATCTCGGGGTAATAGAGCCCTCTACTAGTCCATGGTCTAGCCCAGTTGTGTAAGTACCAAGGGCCGGATCTAAAGAGCTTAGATTCTGCGTGGATTATAGAGCTCTTAATGCAGTCACCAAGACTGATGCCCACCCTTTGCCAAGAACAGATGAGTTGGTGGATAAACTTGGCGCCGCCAGTTCCTCAGCACATTTGACTTGACGTCAGGCTATTGGAAAATAGCCCTGACCGACCATGCCAAGGAGAAAACTGCATTTTCTACCCCCGTCGCTTATACCAGTTTAAGGTAATGCCTTTCGGATTGAAGAATGCACCTGCTACGTTTCAACGGATGGTAAACCAGGTTCTGAATGGGATGGAGGACTTCTGCATGGCATACTTGGATGACATCGCAGTGTTTAGCAATTCCTGGGAAGAACATGTAACCCACCTGAGAGATGTTTTGCAGGCTCTTGGACGAGCCAATCTGACCATAAAGGCGAGTAAATGCCAAATTGGACAGAGTAAGGTAGTCTATCTTGGACATGAGGTAGGAGGTGGAGAAATAAGGCCTTTGCTCAGTATGATTGAAGCTGTGCAAAATTGGACAACACCTACTACTCAAACCCAAGTGAGAGCCTTCCTAGGCCTCACTGGGTACTACAGGAATTTCATAGAGAACTATGGGACCATAGCTTCTCCACTGAATGTCATCTCCTCGCCCAAATTCCCTAAAAAGGTTAGATGGAACGAGGAGTGCAATCAGGCTTTTGAAAACCTGAAAAAGGCTCTTTGCCAAGCCCTAGTACTCAGAGCTCCTGATTACCGCCAACACTTCATTGTGCAGACAGATGCTTCAAATGTAGGAATAGATGCCGTACTCAGTCAACTGGATGGGAAAGGTAGGGAGCACCCCGTTTGCTTCATCAGCCGCAAGCTGAAGGATCCTGAAACAAGGTGGGCAACAATCGAAAGAGAGTGCTTTGCTATCGTGTGGGCTCTGAAGAAGTTTAGGCCGTACCTGTATGGTTCTACTTTTGTCATTCAGACTGACCACCAACCCTTGAGATGGTTAATGCAAATGAAAGGGGAAAACCCAAAACTATTGAGATGGTCGATCTGCCTGCAAAGGTTTGATTTCACCATTGAGCACAGGTCAGGGTGTCACCACCAAAATGCTGATGGTCTCTCTAGGATGTATGTCATCGACTAGAGGTATGAGATTCATCCAGGAGTGGATTAAATCCTCCTGTCCCTTAGTCTGGGGGGGGCGAGTGTTAGGGAGAATTCTCTGTTTAGGCTGAATTTCGTAACCTAGTGATTCCCCCAGCAACTTTGCTGGATTTCTGGAGTTTGTTTTTTTCCATCCTGCCAAGAGTGAGACTCTTTTTCTCCCACTCTTGGACATGAAGGTGTGTAATTCCTTTAAATGTCAATGTGTTCTATGGACTATGGGGTCTTTTACTCCATAGGGTCTCATATGTTTTTCTATGTGTGTTACACCGCACCCTACGTGCCGTAACACTGGGGCGTCCTAGCGGACCTCCATCATAGACTCCACACCCGGGGACTGACTACTGTCTCCCCGGGCATGTAAAGTCACCATTGGCTTTACTAGACCTAAATTTACTAACAGAACTAGTACAAACCATCCTATTGAGGACGTACTAGTAGGGGTAATTCGATTTCTCCTGGGTCTTTTATTCGAGGGAGCACGTCCCGTCCCCCCTCGTCGAGTTTTGGCTGGTGGCAGTGGAAACTACTTGTTATATTCGACCCCGTATATAACCCTATGGGATTCTTCCCATTGTTAGAGATTGATACTGTTTCTCGTTAATCTCTAACATACCATCGGTCTACTTATCTTAAATAAGTCTATCGGATGGTATTTTCTGCCAGAACTCGTTTTTTAAAAAGGTGTCTGTGTTCGTCTCTGTGACTCCTAAACCAAAGGTCGAGCCCTTTGTTCCACTTTTGGTGGTCTTCTGTACAGAGACCCTCCAAAGTGGTGCCATTCTGTCTGGGTTACCACAGGGGTGTGGGAAGGGGTTTAGGCACCCTGGACCGAGTTGCCTTGCCAACTCCGGTGACACTCTGGTGTGATTGGCCCAAGTGGTGAGCCTCCCCACTCACCACTTAGCATGTGTTGATTGACAGCTAAGCTGAATGAATGGGGGTTTTCTGCATAAAAGCAGGGCTTTTGGGACTGGATCTTCAGAGTTCGCCACAGGACCTAAGAATCCGACGAGGGTAAAGCTGAGCCGACCTGCAACGATGACACCTCCGGTGGAGCCCTGCTGAACCGACTCACCACTTCCCGACGACAGAGGAGATCTCCCTGCCGGAGAGTCTCTTCCCCTGACTGGTGGGAACAACCAGTCCCTTTTGCTTTTTCTTCGCCTCAGGACGCAGTGGTCGAATTGCCCGTGCAGAGCACCTCGGCAACCGGATAGCCACTACCCCTGTACCGCGACCAAAAGGTGGTGCCTTGTGACAGAGCACTCCGCGGCTGGTCTCTTCCCTGGTGGTGCAACGATCTTCAACTTTCCTTCGACGACGAGATCCTCTCTTCTCTTGGCAAAGACCAGACGTGCATCCACCACCAGGAACAACTGCCCCCGCCGGAGCTGTCTCTCCACAATCAAGGTACTGTGTCCGCCTGGCTTCCCTTGTTGCCGGATAGAGTGAGGTGTCTTAATCCTCGCCTCTCCATAAGGTCGCCTTCAAGCTTTTTCTAGTGTGTTGTTCTGAACTGGTCCAATCTGCCGATAACAATTTGCTTCAAAGACTCAAACGCATTTCCACTAAGATACTTTTGGGACATATCGCCTCGCCTCTCTCCGAGTGGGCCCGGCCTCTGAACTTTATAATCTATAGTGGTTCTTGTCTTCTTGCCTTGCATTTGTCCGTTCAGTATTGGGACCGTGTTGATTTCGTAAGCTGCTTATTTTCTCTCCCATCCTAACAAATACTAGTGTGCCATCTATGTTGAGGCATACACCTCTGTCTGCAAATAAGTGATGCTGGTAGAACCTAGATTTGTCGAACTATTGTTAGGGGGATTGATCTGTTTTCTTCGTAGAGTAATTGTAATTGCAGTGTTTGCCGTGATAGTGCCAAAGTGTTTTCTATAGATGAGCCGTTATAAATAAATACCTTTATATCTTTACACTGAAGCCTTGTTCCGTGTTTGCTTGTATTACTGTGAAGAATTGCCCTATTTTGTATACTCCACATACTGCTTAACTCTTCTTGAGGGAAGTTGACTGCTCAGCCACAGCTACCAAGTGAATCTGTGTGGTACAGACTGCTACCAAGTGGGTTTACTGCCAAACACCTGTAGTCCTAAATCTTTTGCAGTGGTCCCAGAGGGAACTGCACAGGTTTCCGCCTAACACTCAGACCCCCTCCTCAACTGAACCCCCTATGCGCCAGTCATCCTCCGTGCCATCTTCCCACCCATTAGTCACCTGGGTGCCCTGTGGGGCTGCCTCTGATGGTGCGGCCAGGCTGGTGGAGGAGGCATCCCTGCCACAGTCGGGAGTCGGACGTCCAGCAGGGGTGGCCACATCAACGACTGCACCCCAGCTGGAGGAGGATGTGCAGGCAGCAGGAGCCAGGGCACGGGGACAGGCACAGCAGCAGCAGCAACGAGGTGAGAGCCATGATGGCTCGGGGCCTTTGACATTGGAGGGGCAGGCATCGGCCGGAGGGCAGGAGGACCCAGAACGGGAAGTGTCTTCCATGTGGCAGCGGTTGGGCCACGCCATAGATGCGGAGCGGCAGCGGGCGGAATAGGCACGGTTCACGATGGTCAGGGCGGAGAACTTCATGCCGAGGGCCCTGAGGCGGGCCGAGTGCCTCGAGGCAATCTGCAGGGAGTTGGAGGTGAACATGTCGACGGCCCTGCGGATCCTCAGGGCCATGGAGGAGGACCGCCTCCAGGACATTGAGCAGGAGTTCGATGATGCCCTGGCCCGGAACATCCCGAAGTAGCCGTCGGACTGGCCCGCTGCCCTTGTAAATAGTTCTGTAGTTAGTGTTAGGTTTCCTTTGGTTTTTTTTGGACCTTTTGGACAATGGGCCACATTTTTGTATATAGTTTTTTTTATTAAGTAGTGTTATTAGATAGGTTTCATTTCTTCTGTTGGGATCATGGACCCTGGATTGTTTATCTGTACATAGTTGACTGTTGGATTTTCTATTTTTTTTTAATGATTTACCCATGGAGCAATGGTTTTCGATTTTAATTTTCCATTGGATTTACTTTTGTGAACTGTGACTTTGGACACCTTTCCTTTGGATTATGATTTGTGGTTTTACATTATTTTACGGACATGCTGCTTTCTTTTTTTTAATTCCCATTTTTGTTTGTTTATTTTTGATTCAATTTATGTTGCTTTTAATACATATTTTTTCTTCAAACTTCAATGTGTAGTATCATCTCATTGGTTTCATGCATATCATGATATGGGTTTTGACATTCACTGACACCCATTGTGTGTATGTGAGGGACATGTGTTCATTTACAAACTTGCCATTGGGGTTGTATCATGTAATTGCCATTTCTAAGAAGGGTGGATGCAATACTCGGGTGGGTGTTTGGCATTTGGAGGCTGCCCATAAGGCCCAGGGATCTATATTTTGATGACATGTTGGTTGGGGGACATGTGTGGGGGCCTGCTGGCAGGTGCCCCTGTCTGGTGGGCGGTGGTGGTGCAGGGGGACATGAGTGGGGGCCTGGTGGAGGGTTGCCCACAGTGCTGGGGGGTAGGGGTGCTGGGAGACATGTGTGGGGGCCTGTTGGAGGGTACCCCACAGTGCTGGGGGGTGGGGGTGCTGGGAGACATGAGTGGGGGCCTGGTGGAGGGTGCCCCACAGTGCTGGGGGGTGGGGGTGCTGGGAGACATGAGTGGGGGCCTAGTGGAGGATGGCCCACAGTGCTAGGGGGTGGGGGTGCTGGGAGACATGAGTTGGACATGAGTGGGGGCCTGGTGGAGGGTGCCCCACAGTGCTGGGGGTGGGGGTGCTGGGAGACATGAGTGGGGGCCTGGTGGAGGGTGGCCCACAGCGCTTTGGGGTGGGGGTGCTGGGAGACATGAGTTGGACGTGAGTGGGGGCCTGGTGGAGGGTGCCCCACAGTGCTGGGGGGTGGGGGTGCAGGGAGACATGAGTTGCACGTGAGTGGGGGCCTGGTGGAGGGTGCCCCACAGTGCTGGGGGGTGAGGGTGCAGGGGGACATGAGTTGGACATGAGTGGGGGCCTGGTGGAGGGTGCTCCACAGTGCTGGGGGGTGGGGGTGCTGGGAGAAATGAGTGGGGGCCTGGTGGAGGTTGGCCCACAGTGCTGGGGGGTGGGGGTGCAGAGGGACATGAGTGGGGGTCTGGTGGAGGGTGCCCGACAGTGCTGGGGTGGGGGTGCAGGGGGACATTAGTTGGACATGAGTGGGGGCCTGGTGGAGGGTGACCCACAGTGCTGGGGGGTGAGGGTGCAGAGGGACATGATTGGGGGCCTGGTGGAGGGTGCCCCTGGATGCAGGGGGATGGGGGTGCAGGGGGACAGGAGTGGGGGCCTGGTGGAGGGTGCCCCACAGTGCTGGGGGGTGGGGGTGCTGGGAGACATGAGTGGGGGCCTGGTGGAGGGTGGCCCAAAGTGCAGGGGGGTGGGGGTGCTGGGAGACATGATTGGGGGCCTGGTGGAGGGTGCCCCACAGTGCTGGGGGGTAGAGGTGCTGGGAGACATGTGTGGGGGCCTGTTGGAGGGTACCCCACAGTGTTGGGGGGTGGGGGTGCTGGGAGACATGAGTGGGGGCCTGGTGGAGGGTGCCCCACAGTGCTGGGGGGTGGGAGTGCTGGGAGACATGATTGGGGGCCTGGTGGAGGGTGCCCCACAGTGCTGGGGGGTGGGGGTGCAGAGGGACATGAGTGGGGGTCTGGTGGAGGGTGCCCAACAGTGCTGGACGGTGGGGGTGCAGGGGGACATTAGTTGGACATGAGTGGGGGCCTGGTGGAGGGTGACCCACAGTGCTGGGGGGTGAGGGTGCAGGGGGACATGATTGGGGGCCTGGTGGAGGGTGCCCCTGGATGCAGGGGGATGGGGTGCAGGGGGACAGGAGTGGGGGCCTGGTGGAGGGTGCCCCACAGTGCTGGGGGGTGGGGCTGCTGGGAGACATGAGTGGGGGCCTGGTGGAGGGTGGCCCAAAGTGCAGGGGGTGGGGGTGCTGGGAGACATGATTGGGGGCCTGGTGGAGATTGCCCCACAGTGCTGGGGGGTAGGGGTGCTGGGAGACATGTGTGGGGGCCTGTTGGAGGGTAACCCACAGTGCTGGGGGGTGGGGGTGCTGGGAGACATGAGTGGGGGCCTGGTGGAGGGTGCCCCACAGTGCTGGGGGGTGGGGGTGCTGGGAGACATGATTGGGGGCCTGGTGGAGGGTGCCCCACAGTGCTGGGAGGTGGGGGTGCTGGGAGTCATGAGTGGGGGCCTAGTGGAGGATGGCCCACAGTGCTGGGGCGTGGGGGTGCTGAGAGACATGAGTTGGACATGAGGGGGGGCCTGGTGGAGGGTGCCCCACAGTGCTGGGGGGTGGGGGTGCTGGGAGACATGAGTGGGGGCCTGGTGGAGGGTGGTCCACAGTGCTGTGGGGTGTGGGTGCTGGGAGACATGAGTTGGACGTGAGTGGGGGCCTGGTGGAGGGTGCCCCACAGTGCTGGGGGGTGGGGGTGCTGGGAGACATGAGTGGGGGCCTGGTGGAGGGTGCCCCACAGTGCTGGGGGGGTGCAGTGGGACATGAGTTGGACATGAGTGGGGGCCTGGTGGAGGGTGCCCCACAGTGCTGGGGGGTGGGGGTGCTGGGAGACATGAGTGGGGGCCTGGTGGAGGGTGGCCCACAGTGCTGGGGGGTGGGGGTGCAGAGGGACATGAGTGGGGGCCTGGTGGAGGGTGCCCGACAGTGCTGGGGGGTGGGGGTGTAGGGGGACATGAGTTGGACATGAGTGGGGGCATGGTGGAGGGTGACCCACAGTGCTGGGGGGTGAGGGTGCAGGGGGACATGAGTGGGGGCCTGGTGGAGGGTTCCCCTGGATGCAGGGGGATGTGGGTGCAGGGGGACAGGAGTGGGGGCCTGGTGGAGGGTGCCCCACAGTGCTGGGGGGTGGGGGTGCTGGGAGACATGAGTGGGGGCCTGGTGGAGGATGGCCCACAGTGCTGGGGGGTGGGGGTGCTGGGAGACATGAATGGGGGCCTGGTGGAGGGTGCCCCACAGTGCTGGGGGGTGGGGGTGCTAGGAGACATGAGTGGGGGCCTGGTGGAGGGGGCCCCACAGTGCTGGGGGGTGGGGGTGCTGGGAGACATGAGTGGGGGCCTGGTGGATGGGTGCCCCTGGATGATGTGGGTGGGGGTGCAGGGGGACATGCGTTGGTGGGCAGTAGTGCAAGGTGACATGTGGGTTGGCTGGGGGGCATGGGCATGGTGGATGGGTTGCCTGTGGGACATGTGCAGGGTAGTCCCCTGTGGTGTGGGCCGCCTGCAGGGGCCGTGGAGAGTGTCAAGTGAACAGCTGGGAGGACCCACAAGGCTGATTCACGTGTAGGACTGCCTGGCAGCGCCGGAATACATGTAGGCTGCTGGATTCGCGTGAGGAATTTCCCTTGCAACTTGGAATACACGTACCCTGCTGAATTTGCGTGTGGAACTTCCCGCGCACCCCGAAATACACGTGCCCAGGGCAATCGCGTGTGGAACTTCCCACGCACCCCGAAATACACGTACCCAGGGCAATCGCGTGTGGAACTTCCCGGTACCCCGTAATACACGTACCCTGCTGATAGTGCGTGTGGAAGTTCACGCGGACCCATAATACATGTACCCTGATGAATTTGCGTGTCAGACTACACGCGCAACTCTGATATACACGTACACAGGCGAATCACACTGCTGGGGGGTGGGCGGGTGGTAGAAAGGAGTGGGGGCCTGGTGGAGGGTGCCCCTGGATGCTGGGGGTGGGGGTGCTGGGAGACATGAGTGTGGGCCTTGTGGAGGGTGCCCCACAGTACTGGGGGGTGGGGGCGCAGGGGGACATGAGTTGGACATGTGTGTGGGCCTGCTGGCAGGTGCCCCACAGTGCTGGGGGGTGAGGGTGCTGGGAGACATGTGTTGTTGATCAGTAGTGCATGGTGACATGTGGCTTGGCTGGGGGGCATGGCCATGGTGGATAGGCTGCCTGCGGGACATGAGCAGAGGTGCAGGGTAGTCTCCTGTGATGTGGGCTGGCTGCAGGGGCCTTGGAGGGTGTAGAGGGAACACCTGGGAGGACCCACATGGCCAATTCACGTGTAGTGCTCCCCGCGCACCCCTGAAATACACGTGCCCTGATGGAATCGCGTGTGATACTTCCCGCGCACCCCTGAAATACACGTACCCTGATGGAATCGCGTGTGATACTTATCGCGCACCCCTGAAATACACGTACCCTGCTGATATTGAGTGTGATACTTCCCGCGCACCCCTGGAATACACTTGCCCTGATGGAATCGCGTGTTTTACTTCACACGCACCCCTGATGTACACGTACCCAGGACAATTGCGTGTGAAACTTCCCGCGAACCACTGAAATACACGTTCCCCGCTTGGCATTTGCTGTTTGGCAGCCCTGTGAACTGGTCCAGGGTTAGCGCAGCCCTTTGCGATGAATTGGGAATTTTGATGGCTTTTCCTTGCGCGAGGGCGTTCTTGGGGGCGTAACTGGCGCTGCTGCAGGGTCGCTGCGCCACTCTGCGCCACGGCTGGTTATGGAGGCTGAAATCCATGAATACGCTGTGCGATGAAATGGATTTTATTGCACACGGCTGGCACAGTGTATCGCACAGGGACACTGTGCGCCAGCCGCGTGCACCACTTCTGTGCGAAATTCTATGAATTACCCTGTAAATCAGTTGCTCACCTCCTGAAGTGTGCCTGAAAAAAACCTTTAATGAGTCCAGCAATAATTTTATAGAGTTCCAGAAAGAAAATTATTTGTTATTACTATTCTTTCTTACTGAGGGTCACTGCTCAAAGTGCTACTCTTGTGAACCCCCTGTTAAGGCCTGAGCAAGAAAGTCAGCAGCTCCAGAAACAAAGAGCCAAAGTGTCCTGGCCACAGTCCAGGAGCCTACACTTAAAATAAAAAAAGGTTTTTAAAAAAAATACATTGTTTAGGGATAGCAAGGGAGACCACAGGGGTAGCAAGGAGACCTCAGGGGTCGCAGCTGCAACCCCTGGTTACCTCAAATGACATCCTTGAACCATGGCATGATTGCCCACCCAGATTGCTAATAGCATTAAGACCCTCTTTGACATGTCGTATTTGGTGTTATCGGCCTGGGGCCCAAGTTAAAGGCCAAAGAGGGTGTTAATGCATAATTATTCACAACTTCACAAGCAAGTATTTGCTCTGGCCACTTAAAGATGGCATTGTGATGCATTGCCACTAAATGTAATTTAATCTCATGTCTGCATGCAGAATATTTCTGCTGTGTTCTTCTCCCGACACTGACAAGAAATGTCCTGAAAGGCGGTCAGGCACTGACATTGACTCCTGCCTAGTACCAAAAAGGTACAGCCACCTACAGCCTCTTAATGTATAACCCCATCCTGCCTCGCAAGAATTATAAGACCTCTTCTCGTTAGCCTGCATTTCTTACGTTACAGCCCCTAAGAGCGTGGTAGGCCTAGATGCAGTGCAAGGGTGTTTGATCAAGAAAGTGGCCAGTACCCAGTGAGACTTTGAGGGTAGCCAAGCAACCAGTCTGTACAACAGACCGGTAGGTCATTTTGCCAAGCAGGGGAGGGAGACAGAGGCAGCAGAGGAGAAAAGGAAAGTGTTGAGCTGCTTCCGCAACTTCAGGTGGTACGGCTCAGGTTTGAGAGGGACAGTGAGGCTATTCCAGAGGGAGGCACATGCAGAGGAGAGGGATCTACCCACCACTCTCTGCCTGGAGAAGCGTCCAACCATTAGAAAGTTGGAGGTAGCTCAGCGATGGGCTCGGGAAAGAAGTTATTTTGGAAGAGAGCGTTGGATGAAGTCCGGGCCAAAGCCCCAGAAAGCCTTGTGCACATTGCAAAGGGTCTTGAATTTGAGACTTGCAGCCACTGGGAGCCAGTGGAGAGATTTTAGGACTGGAGAGATACAGTCACTTGGCTCGAGGACAAGGATAAGTCTTGCAGTCCTGTTTTGGATTAGTTGCAGAGGGAGGAAAGTAGAAGAATGCAGATTATGGAAGAGGCTGTTGCAGTAGTGAAGCCTACAGAGAACAAGGGTTCTGTAGACAGTGAGCATCTGGGAGAATGTTAGAAAGGGAAGAGTCCCTTTCAGGAGGTGCAGGTTGCAGTGGGACTTCTGGGCAATGTCCGAGATGTGAGGAGAGGGAGAGAGAGTGAAGTCGAAGATGACACCAACGTTTTTTTCCTCACAGGAAGGCGAAAGAAAAGGTTCTAAGGTGGACAGCCAGAGTGAGAGAGGGAAAGTGTAAGTGTTAGCCGTGCATGTCAGTGGCACGAGCTATGTTTGCATAACTTACCATTACTGGAGAATGTATTGGATTTTTCAGTTTTACTTGTAACCATTATGTCCCTTTAGCAAAGACTTTTCCCTAAATTTGATAGGTTTTTATTGGAGCAACTTAACCATAAAATCCCTTTAACAAATTGTTTTCACTGTAGTTATGGTCAAGTTGCTCAACCCAGCATAAGAACACTTTTGGCCGGCTAATAACTTTTCCCCGCCCCCCAAACGAAACCTCATAAAACTTTGCAAAAAATTATATGTCCCTGTCAGATTGATGTTTACGAAGTTTGGTGAGTATTCCTGCATGGGGGCAAAGTTATAGGGGGGTTCCCAAAAGATATGTTTTTTCTCATAGATACAATGGAATAAAAATGTGTTTACGACTAATGCCCAAACTGCTGGATGGATATTCACCAAATTTGGAAAACACATTTCAGATTATTTGGTGGTGGAAAGAGGGGATAGGTGGAAAACATATGATATGGGGCTATTTTTGTAGGTGGAAAAAGGTTTGGCAGGTGTCATAGCAGTCTGCAGACACTGCAATAGTTTGCTGAAAGCACCATGAAAGGACGGCTTGGGAATCACATTTAGCATTATTTGGTGGGTGAAAGAGTATTTGGAAAAGGTAGGGGAGTGGAATAAAGATGATATGGAGCTTTTTCCATAGGTGGTATAAAGGGTTTGCAGATTCCGGCAAGACCACAGTCAATTACGCTGTCCATTGACATAATTTCGATTGCAGGGCATTCAGGGTGAGTTTTATTAGTTGACAGTGCATGGTACGAAACTGTTATATAGTTAATTGTATTGTGGTGTTGTGGCCAGTGGCCGCATTCTTGGGGGCATTCCAATAGGCCATGCCCCGAAGAATCTGGACATTGGCCATGGCCACCACAATAGTAATTTGGGTATAGTAATTATAGGTAATGTAGTAGGAGTTTGGTCAGAATCACCACAGTAGTAATATGTGTTTAGTACTTATAGGTAATGTAGTGGGAGTATAAAGTGTTTGTGAGCATTTGCAAACTCAACTGGTCCGAGCCGTTTAAGTAAATGCTGTGAACAATTGGTAGCAATTAAAAAAGAAGTTTGATTGTTACAATAGCATAGCAATTTACTCCGGTTGTGTTGCTGAATTTAAATGGACCTGAGAGTTCTGTTCGTGGATTGTTTAATGGACCTGTAGATCTTTCTGGAGAAGAGACAATTGTGTATTCATTTTGTGATGGACGTGCAGTTGACTTTGTACTATACAGTTTTGTTGTTGTATTCTTTGATACAGATGCAGTTGGTTGTTGTTTTTTTAACAGTATTGTTGGGAGATTTGTTATAGATTATATTTGTATTAATTCTCTTTTCAAAGGGTTCCTTTTTTAAGGGTACATATATAGATGGGGTGTATAGTGCATGTAGCCTGTTGTATTCCAGGATGCAAGGAATGTCAGCATTTACTTTGTTTCCATCAATGTCAACTAGGAACAGACCATGAGTGTACGCAGACATGAAAGTTGTATGTACCTAATACCTAATACCTTCTTTAAACAATTTGCTGCCAATGTCAATCTATGTTTGATCTAGGGTTAGACCTTGTGATTGGTGAATATTGACAGCATATGCAAGACATAGAGAAATATGTTCTCTGCATCTGTATATGTCTTTGAAAAGAAGGAAACGTGCTATTGTGCAAACATTTTTATAACTTCTGCAAGTTTGTCAAAGTGGATGTTGACAAACTGAATATTGTTGTCATGTGTATATGTTTGGAAGCCAACAACTTTACCAATTGCTCCATTGATTAAAGCTTGTCCTACGTCAAGGTTAAGTTTTAGTAAT
Source organism: Ambystoma mexicanum (assembly GCF_040938575.1). Taxonomy (NCBI): domain Eukaryota; kingdom Metazoa; phylum Chordata; class Amphibia; order Caudata; family Ambystomatidae; genus Ambystoma; species Ambystoma mexicanum. The sequence continues at coordinate 1,514,541,723 of NC_090922.1, forward strand.
ATTCTGCAGTTCAGACACAAAGTCAATATGTTCTCCAATCCAGCTGTGTTGGAGATATATTTTGCTAAGCTATTTAGTCATGCTGTTGCTTGTTGATACATAGGAAGTGTCATGCCATGCACTTCTAGTTTGTCTGTGGAGCAGATATGCAGTATGGGTTGCATTTCTTTTTTCAACATTGTCTTGTTGAATTGATTACAGTTTGCAAGGTTTGCCTTTAAGGACATACATTTTAGGGAAGATGTAGAGTGTACAGTACTACTGTAAATAAATGCAAAAAAAAAGTGTTTGAAAATAACCCCCCCCAAAAAGGTTCTTTTCAGAGCGCCTACTAAAGAATAAATAACTGAAATTGAGCTTAAACTCCCACCCACCACTTTGATTGGCCAAGATGTCAGCGGACCTTGCGGTAGTCAGCAGATGGCACATGCCACATCTGGGTCCTTTAAGGATGCCTGGCATGGAAAGGGGACTGAAGGGACCATGGACAGTCGTGATGTCTTCGGACATAGAGGGATCAGCAATCATGTTCCCTGGGTGTGGTGTACAGGAAGAGAGAGTAGCAGGAGTTTTGTTACTAAAGGTTGTGAGAGCACTGACAATTGCTATTGCTATGTGTCTAAGAAGGCAGGGTGTGTGGATTGTGGGGGCCCCTTGGGTCCATTGGTTGAAGGTCTTTGCAGAGCAGTGCGGATTGTTGGAAAATATTGGATTCCATGAATTTGAAATGTGATGGTATGGCGTGCAAGGGAGGACGTGGTTGGAATTGCTACCATTTTGTGCAATTATGGTTCAATTGAAACATCCAGACATAACTATTCTTCAGTGTGGAGGAAACAGTTTGGGATATGTGACTGGAACTTCATTACAGTTTGCAAAGAAGGAGACCCAGAGAAAGTTGAAGGAAATTATCCCAAATTCTAATTTTTTTTTCTTGCATTGCTCAGAGACAGATGTGGATGTGTTTGAGTTTATTTGGTCCAGAAATAGAAAAAGCGAGGTGCAATATCAATAAAGCTGTGTGTGCTTTTCTGCAAGATGTTGGCATTACATCTTTTCATAATGAGAATATTACATTTGATATTGCCAACATTTTTCAGAGAGATGGAGTCCATCTAACTGATGTGGGCAATTCGATTTGTTGGAAAACTTTAAAATGCTTTGAACAGTTTTTGTGAAAGTTAGAAGAAATAATTAAGTTCAGTAAAATATTTTTTATTTCAGTTTATTTATAAAACCAAAACAAACAAAAAAAAGGCAAAAGGCAAAAACAAAAGTTTCTTTCTAGAGTCACCATTTTTGAATGTGAAACAATTAAAACAATTTAAATTTCCCACCCCATGCCAGCAATTTTTCTGATGTCTGTGGACTACTGTGCTGTCCACAGACAATATGAGCTGCACAGAGGCCTGTGACATTTTTCTCAGTTGCATTTCTGAACTGTGAAAGGTGGCTCCTAAAGGAATCTTTTTTTTGTTTTTTTGATTTGTAATATGTTTGGCTTTTTTGCTGGAGATTCAAGGTAGGGGAGGAAAGGTAGGGAAGGGGCACCAACCGCAGGGACAAAAGAGCAGGTGGAGATTGGAATATGTTGAGCAGGCCTTAATCATGTCGGTGGCAGTGTTTCTCATGCTCGCTGACTGCATCCTTGAAAGCACTCTGAAACTGCTACCCCCTCCAGATCGGTGCCTCACAGTACAAACATAGCACTGTGACCCTCAAAATGTAAGGGTCAACATCATGCTGTATGGCCTGTGAGGCCGCTGCTGGGATGCTCTGCCCCAATGAAGTATCCATTGTGGTGACAGGAGCAATCGAAGAAGATTGGGCAGACAGTGTCAACCTACGTTTCCCTGAGAAAGGTACCACCTTCCTCAATGTCCCCAGGTGGTTGGACTTGGTGTGGCACCGCATGGAGATGGTCCTGTTGGAGTACAAGCCTAGTTTTCCATGACTGAGTACAATGTTGATTTGAACCTTGACTAGCTGATCCTTTGGTACACCCCCTACGTTGGTGAAAAATCGCCACACCCAGGACTTACTCCAGGTGCTGGATATAGGGACTTCCTCTACCTCATCTTCATCTTCTTCTTGATCCTCCTCTTCTGTATTACTGTGCCTGTTCTGCTCTCCAGGCCATCCAGATGGTGTTCGTGGTGGGTGTGGCGGTGGTGGTGGATCAGAAGTGGCCATACCAGATGTCATGATGGGCTCCACAAAACAGATCTGCAAAGCAGCAAAGCAGGTACTCAAAAATTGCAAGCAGATCCCAGAAACTGCAAGCAGGTTGTCTCCTCTGTATAGCCAGATTGAGAATTAAGAAAAGTAATGGGTGTGTTCCTTCTGAGGAACCGTCTGCAGACAGTTGCATTGTCTGCGGACAACCGAATTGCAAATAGGCATGGAAAGCTTATAAAAAGTTGCCAGATCAATCAAGAATGGGTCTGCTAGCAGTGGAAGGGTACATTTTCAGCTTCAAACACCCTATATTGGCATAAAATGCAGTTTTAAACTGACAGTAGTCCCAGATACCGTTGGCAGACACCCCCATCATGCATGGGGTAACATGATGAATTTGGGGGACACCTGCAGGCCTGACAGCGGTTCGCAGACACCCATCAGGCAGGAATTGCAGTGTGCATGCACGTGTGTGTCCGTAGAACAGGCGCGATGTCTGCAGACTAATTTAAAGTGCATCATGCGAAAACTGACAATTGTCTGGACATCGCACTTGAAGAGGGATGCGTGAAATCTGGCCTTGTTCCCCCATCCGCATAATACTCAAACTGGGAGAAAATCCAAAGACAATATGGCCGCCGATCATATGAGCCTGCACCAATCCCCACTGTGCCTACGATGGACAAATACAGTGAAAGATACCCTCTCAGTCAACCTTACAACCCAAGAGCAGTACGAACATTAACCAAGGTGGACAAAGACCCACAGGATGGAACCAAAGACAAATCTATAGACAGTTTTGACTAAAAGCACCAAGAAGTCATGCATCCAGTCATTAGAGACAACATGACATAGCCGAGTTAGACATGAATCACATGTGCCATCTGCACATCGGCACACAATCAGGCATCCAAACACACAAGGAACACCTGCACAGTTCTATCAGTTAGAGGACAGTAAAATGTACATACAGGCTACACATTTATTATTTTGTCATTAGCTTTTCGCAGCAACACAGACACCGCAAGAAGCAAGAATATCTCATGTAAATGCTTGCAGATGCTCACATGCAAATAACCCTATAGAAATACAGGAACAATCGAGGGACCCAGCAGAGCCGCAACCACTAACCTATGGATACTATGTAAAAGCGCATACAGTAGAAACCAGACTATGGTTCAGGAAATCACAGTAAGCCACAACAATTTCAGAAAGCTGAAGCTCAGCTGAATTCAACGCAAACCAGAGAGCTGCCATGTGTGGAACAGGACCACTGCCAAGGTTGCATTGTTGCAAGTGACATTCTTTCCCCTGAATTGTAGTAACACCAGCTTGGCAGACACAAATAATTCTCCTTAAATTCTGACTAATTCAGAGCTCCAGAATCTCACAAACACGGTCTCTGAACACGTGGTACAGCAGAGCTGACCATGAGCCAAACATTGACGGATGGGAAGAGGAGAGGTCTCACGAGACAGACATTGTTACAACCAGAGCCGAAGTTGTATGATGGGAAAGGAGCTCTCTCATAATCATGGTGGTTCACATGCAGTTATAATGCTGATACATAGTGCACGTGTCACCTTGAACAGTTACACTCCAAGCTGAGAACCAATTTGTGTCTCAGGCCTGAGGACTTGCAGCTCGACCAATCACAATGTATGGCCCTGGAGGTGGGTAGTGGGAGCCAATATGCCAAACATCAGTTCTGCATGCTGTAACATTTAGAAGTAGCATTTTTCGGGAATGGTCCAGGCCTGACAACTGACATAGGAAGACCAGTAATCTAACTTCTATAGGGACCACTATAAGGGAACTACCACTCAACACCCAATCATACACAGTGATAGGTTTCTGGAGAAGGACTCAGACTATGATGTCATTGTTTTGTTTCTGCAATACAAAACTGGCTTGTGAGCCATTGTTCGCCGAGCTGTGCCTGGAAGTCTCTCCATGCACTATTCCCTGATGGTTTGTTGGCTTGTATAAACCACAGTTGAACTTTCCTGGGAAAGGGATGTAGTTAGGCCTTCCATGAGTTCCTTTGCCCACCAACTTGGTTTGTAACATTAAGTTGTGCAGAATATGCATGGGAAGATTTGCACGATTTCCTACGCATAGCAAACATAAATGAATCAAACAAAGATATAAAAAGACCACGAGAACTCTGCTCTCTAGATCCTGTAAATGTATTAAGATATTTCCATCATCGCTTCATTGCTATGCTACATGTTATTTGTAATAAGACTATTCCTCTCCTCTGAGAATTTCAACACTTCTTTTGGAGAAAATAATACCAAGCCAGAATAACATCCACATGCTAATATGGATTAAAGATGCTCCTAAATTTGGTCAGGATAGTGATGCCACTATTTTGCAGTTTGTCCAAAAATATGTCACGTGTGAAATCCCTTAACAAACAACACATGGTGACCTTCATGTACACATTTTACAATTTCAATGACACAAATGTGGGAAATATTGCTGTTGCAAATATAAAAAAGGGAAATACTACACCAAATGCCACTTGGGTTTCGCTAGACCCGTTTCAGCAACAGGTCAAGTAAACAACTTTATGTCTTCAGTCAGACATGGTGTCAAAGGTAAATCAACTAAGAGCACATATTACATAAAAAGAACAGAAGAATCAAACTACATCAATGATTACAATGCAATCATTGCCCTCCTATGGATAGATGTGCAGTACATTGCAGACTATTCCACTACAGTTGCACGATATGTCATAGCCTACTTAACCAAAGCAGAGAAAACAGAGCTTCAGAACCTCTGGGATGACATATCATCTGACAAAACACTATCACAGAAAGTGTACAGCTTAGGCATAAAAATGCTCTCTCATAGAGAATGTGGCTGTTATGAAGCTGCAGACTGTTTACCGGATACTGCCTTGTATGGAAAATCTGACAATATAGTATGGCTAAGTCTTGGACCTGCTAAATCTAGAAAAAAAGAGTTCTCAAATCATATGAGGATATAGAAACAATAGCCACAAATGATCCCAACAGCCAAGACATTTTGAAAAACAATTTACTACACACATACTACCCTAACAGGAGTACCACTTTGGAAACCATGTGTCTCTACCACATAGCCCAAACCTTCACGTACAAAAGAAATGTTAAATCAGATGAAAAGATAGGTAGATACAGAGTGGTAAATTGTGAAGGCAGCTTAGTGAAACTTACCAAACACCACTTAATTAGTCATATCAAATTGTCATTAAAAACTCCTCAACATAAAGAACTGTATTACATGTCCCTGCTACAACTTTTTAAACCATGGAGAAAATAAGAAGAGTTACTGCACATATATGACTCCTATGAAGAAGCTTCCAAAGCAAATGAAAGCACTATAACAGACGTAACCTTTACACAGTACCAAACAATGTTGCACAATGAACAGGAACATGAAGAACTCCAGGCCCAGCTACAAGTGGACACTCCCTACAGTAGTCAACCTTCTGTAACAGGAAGCCAAGAATCACTTGGTCAGCCACTAATAGCAAATGAGGCAGAATTAGCCATGACAGAAGTAGAAAACATCATGTGTCAGTATGAACAAGCTACAGAAGACTTCGCTGTACTGAAATCACAACTGAACAATGAGCAGAGTAGCATTTTCCAATAAATAACAAAACAAATTGAACATGGTGTGGAACATGAAAATAAAAACTGTTCCTGCCAAGACTACAAACCTATACTGCTCTACGTGAGTGGTGAAGCTGGTTCAGGCAAAACATTCTTCATCAGCAAGTTCCTTCAACAATTGACAAACAACAAAATGTCAGCTGTTGTAACTGTCCCCACAGGTTTAGCTGCCTACAACATAGGTGGTGTCACTTTACACCGATTACTACTCCTTCCAGTAGAACACCAAAACCAATTAGACTATTACAAACTTTTCACAGACGCTGCAATGGGACTACGCAAAGTTTTCAAACAAATGAAAATGCTGCTAATAGATGAGGTGAGCATGGTCTCCAACCTAATGTTGGCTTTGATTCACCTCAGATTACAAGAGGTCCTCAAAACAGACAGCGACCAGCTCTTTGGAGGAAAACACATCATTGTTTTCAGAGAGCTTCTTCCATTAACACCAGTGAAAGCTGGATCTATTTTTAAAACCTTAGGGCACAAACTGTGCCGTACAACTCTTGGCAGCATAGGAAATGTCAACCTTTGGCAACATTTCCAATACAGAGAATTAACTGAAAACATGTGTCAGTCTGCAGACCTCACATACACCAACATTTTAAAAAGTACGAGAGTCGGTGTACTATCTCAAGAAGCACAATCAATATTAAAAACTAGGCTCATCCATACACTCTACGGCCATAACTCATGTGCTACTGATGTCATGCAACGATAACCACACAAAAATGTCATTTGTATGTCCTTGATGCCAACTCTTTCAAGCTGTTCCAAATTCAATGAAACAATGTTGAAAAAAGAAATGCAACCAATAATTGAAATTTGTTCCACAGATAAACTGGACGTACATGGTATGACACTACCCCTGTGTCAACAAGCTACAACAAGACTAAATGCCCTAGAAAACTCTATCTCCAACACAGTTGGTTTGGAGAAAATATTAAAACTATCTTTAAACTGTAGAGTAATGCTTAAACGTAACCTTGACGTGGAGCAAGGACTAGTTAATGGAGCACTTGGTACAGTTGTTGGCTTTTAAACATACCCACATGACAATAACATTCAATTTGTCAATATTCTCTTTGACAAACTATCAGAGGTTAAAAGGATAGGACGCTCAATAGCCCGCTTCCTTCTTTTCAAAGACATGTATGTACTCAGAGAACAATTTTCACTAACTCTAGCATATGCAGTGACCATTCACAAATCACAAGGTCTTACCCTAGACAAAGCAATATTAGATATTGGTAGCAAAGTCTTTAAAGAAAGCATGAGCTACGTAGCACAATCACCCTTACGTACACTTGACGGGCTATTTCTAATCAACTTTGATGCAAGTAAAGTAAATGCTGATATTCCTTGCATTCTAGAATACAATAGGCTGCATTCACTCCACACCCCCATCTGAAAACCTATCCTGTTTCACAACAAGCAAAACATTGTAAAAGAAAACTACTTCAAACTGAAACGATACAGGATATCACTACAATTCCTCCAAAGAAAATAAAAGAAACTAATAATTCATCAAGTACCACAATCAAACAAGAATCTAGTGGTCAAAGTAACTCAACTACTTCTTCAAAGAAGCAACCCACACTTCAAACAAATGACTTCCACACTAACTACAAAGTCCATTCAAATTTGCAAATGTAACTGCTGTATATTGCTATGCAAATGTAGCAATAAATATTCTATTCCAATTTCCACCAATTATTTAGAACATTTACCTACACAGTACAGACCAATTGTGTTTGAAAATGTTAGTCCTTCATAGAAATGCAACCAACAGTCCTGACAACACTTACAGTGTTCATGGAATAAGACAATAATTGGACTACTGTGCTGGAATTGTCAAATTCACTATAAACTCACAAGAATGTCCACAAGAAGTTATAATGTACTTACTGCAAGTACTGGAAAACAAAAACATACCTATAAATGAAATCTTTCAGTTTTCATGCATGTGGAAACATACATGCACTCTCTGCAACCATGTGGCACAGGAAGAAGTCGCTGTGTGTATGTATCCATACCTAACTGTGAATCAATTCCATTTCAGCAACTTGTCCAAAATACAAACAATGGCAGATTATGTACTACCTGCAATTCAGATAATCGCTCTTGCCTTACAAATACAGACACATAGTAAATACGTAATAGTAATGCTTTTACGTTACAGTGCAGATGGTACGAAAAACAACTGTAAGCTGATTGGATTCAGACATGGTCAAGTATCACTTGGTAAGAAAACCTTCACAACAATAGGTATAATCTATACCATGCAGGATCGCAACCAATGAAGGTCACTACACTGCATATATAAAAAAGAAATGTGGATGGTTTGAATGTAATGATAGCACCATTACTCTAAAGCAGAGATTACCAGCAAATCTTACAAACGCTTATTTAATGTTCTTAAAACCAAAATTTTAAAATGTAACAATAAATACACAGAGTACACCAACATGTATCTAACCGCCCCAAGATTCAGCAACAAGCAAACAGATAAATAAATACCACTAAAATGTAACAATAAATACACAGTTAGAATACGCCAACAGGTACCTAACTGCCCCAAAAAATCTGCAACAACCCGACAGATAGATGAATAGCATAAAAGTAAAAATCAGAAAATACAGAAATGTCTATTATGCAATGCAATAACTCATTATGAACTACCTGCTCTAACATATGATCTTTTGTTTTATTACAGAGACCAAAAAAGGATGTCTGGTCCAGTTACCCATGTTGTGAAAAAAACTGCATACAACCACAAAAAACTCAACCAGTAAGTATCCAATAAATAAACTCAGAAACGCTGCACTCCATGTTACAAACTCTACAATCTTATCTGCATAACATATCCAAACCTTCACATACACACTATTCAAATTAAACAGTACACAAACTTTTGGGCTGTGAATATTTGATGGGTGTTTGATTTATGGGTGTGTTATGCTGCAATGGTTGTGGCCAGGGCCATGCACCCATGACTCTAGGCCCTGGCCACAACCACTGCAGCATAACACACATATACTACCAAACATTTTAACTGTGGTTATGTGGGCTGCTTATACATCATAATAATAATAATCCATGCTGTACTAACAACTCAAAACCAACTTCATACTAAAGTAAATTAACTAGTAGTGCATTCATTATGTCCACGGACAGCCGCTACAACCGCGGACATGGCGAACACATCAAGAGCACCTGACACCTAAACAAATACAGTATTTGACCCATCTCTTACTCCTCAACCCTCCCAATCACTCCTGCACACCAACACACACCCCAAAAATTGCATTTTGCCTCTGTTCGTCGCTGTGCTGTCGGCGAATCCAAGATGGCGGGCACATTGAAACAATGTGACGCGCCACACGCCTCACCCCAGGCAATCGGCGAACACGTTGCATGTCGGCGACATGACGTAAAATGATTATCCAATCAGTGTCCTGCCCGAAGAGCGAACATGGAAGTGTGTCCGCGGACATAGATATCACTATTTTTTTTGCCTTATGTTTTGGCCATTTAAAAAAAAAACTACTTGATGGATTTACACCAAATTAACAAAAGCATGCATTCGGGACTAAGCCACTGCTCCTGCAGTAAGTTTTTGGGGGAAAAATAACTTTTGGGACCCCCCTATCACTTTGCCCCCCCTGAAACAAACCTCACAAAAATGTGAAAAAAAAAATCAGAGTGTGCCATATATGGTGAGAATTCGGCTAGGGGGAACAAAGTTATAAACTGCCCAAAAAGTGCTCTTCATATGGGATTAGCAATTTAACCATAACTACACAGCCACTACTGTGTCTGTGTAATATATATATTTATTATTATTATAAATAGACAGGGTACATTTTTTTAAACAGCCTATTTGCACTCTTAGTACAATAAAATATTCCCTTTTTTCTAACAGCTTCTTTCTCTAAGAATACACAACATTATTTTGTCTCAGAATATAATGACTTCTTGGTAAAGGTTGTGCTCACATTAAGACAACTGATCTGTTTTTATCTGTAAGCACCAAGGACATTTTACATTTTGCACGCTGGCTTCTAATTCGTTGTTAGTGCTGCTCTACTTGCACTTTCCTACTGAATACAAAAATATGAATAGGTAACAAAACATAGATAATAACAAAGCTCTATACCCTAAAACTGGCCTTCTGCTCGCTTACAAGGTCTGTCAGAAGCCCAGCACCCCTACACAGGCCTATACATGCCCCACTTGTTCACTAACCTATGACTGCTGAGCCATCGCTGTGATGGTGACATTTTCATAGGGCACACACCATCACGAAGAATGTCTAAAAAGAACAGCCTAGACCTCACCTCTGGGGCCCACTCGTCACTGCAGTACTCAATCTACTTCTAACCACAAAACACAGAAATCCCACCAACCTCACAAGTGCTTTTTGTTTAGTCATGGTGCTGTCAGCAACAGCAGGGGTGGCTCTAGCAAACACACACTTGGCAACATGTCTAAATTGCCCACAGAGGGAGAGATAGCGACATAGCGTGAGACAGAGAGAGGGACAGACTGATGAAGAGGGTGCAAAGAGACAGTGTGCCAGATGGGAATTTGACTTGCTGGATATCGCCAGTGCTTAGCAGTGAGCAGAATCAGCGTTTGCAGCCAAAGACTGCTAAATTGCTATGTTCATTGTTCGTATTATTTCAAACCCAGTAAGTGATTTACATTTTCAGTGGGTTGATTCTGACCACTTACATGACAGTTTGTGAGTCAGAGCCGTGGAATGAAAGATCCCCCGATTCGCCAATGGTACAAAGAGCCCCTTTGTTCCTCAGTCACTAGAATTATCAGCACAGCGTGTGTACAAGATATTCTATAGACATCTTCCTGTAGAGAAAAGGTCAGCGTTAGAAAAGCTGGCTTATCTGCCTTCATCCGCGCCATTGTCTTCCCGATCAAAGATGGCGCAGGCGGCCTGGGGTTATCTTCAGCTCCTGCGTGAATTCCGCAGCCGCCTTTCTACTCTAATGTCGGGGCGCATTGAGGTCCCTGGCCTGCGTATTCCCACATCTCAGATCTCTTTGTGAGCCCATACCACCACAAGAACCAAACCGCAGAGAGTAAAGGGTAAATGCTGAAAGGTTTCAGTTCATTACCATTATCATTTCCAGTACAAAGCCCTGTTAGCACAATGTAACTAATCAGAATACATTCCTATTTCTAATGCAAGCATGTGTGGTGCTGGCTGTACACTTGCAAAGGTTTTATTTGGGTGTTTAATCAGTGTAGTCTGGCTAAATGGATGAATTAAGAATGATCAGACATATTTGTAGGGGGGCTTGGAAGGGGGAGCAGGTTCACTGACTGAAACTTAAATTTGCCCCTAAAGGCTAACAAGAGAGGTTTCCAAGAGGGGGGTCTTGGAATTCAAAGAGCCCCCAAAATTACCTAGAAAAATGCACTACCACCAGAAACCCTACCCAGCTTAAATGAAGGGACAAAATAAATGATGACAGATCTTTAAAGGCGAGATGACCAATAATAAATAGAATGATGGCTTCCACCGGAAACCAAAGAGGCGGCCTCCTGAACCCAGGAAGGTGATTAATGAATTGTGAGTTTTGGGGTTAGACAAAACACTCAGGAGTTGGAGGTGACGTAGACAGACTTTACTGGGTTATTTTAGTCACAGGTAAGTGCACAGGGATACGGAGGGCAAACATAAGACAAGTCCATGGGAGAGAAACATCCACCGTTCCCCCTGTGCCAAGCAGAAGTTCCCAACTGACTTTTCTGGAACACAGCACCTATGTCATCACATTCTAGTCAGCCAACACTCCATACCAAACATTCCAGGATCAGACACACACACACACACACACACATACAGAAAATAGCCTCATAGCCAGAATAGGTAAAACCCAACAGTGATCTTGCTTGTGTACTACCCTCAACCCAAACACTATCTAATATATCTTTTCTGCCCTGTGCCACCTGGAACTGTTGAAAAGGCCATAAGGCAGACCTACATAAAGGCCACTGCAACTATTGAGAGCTCTTTGGGTTAGTACGTGCACCCACCACCTAGATTTAAGCGGGATTAGGGTTACATGGACCACCGGGAAGTAACTACCCTACACTGGAGCCTGCAGGGACATTCCACTTTGCATGTCAGAGCCTGCCTGGTGGGTTTTGCACATGGGCGGCTGCTCTCTCCAGTCTTATAGTCTTGAGCAGCATCTAGTTATGGGGCTCCTGGTCCAGCTGCTTTCAGATGATTGCACAGTGGGGAGGTCTTCAGATGGCCCCTTTGCCATGGAGGGGTGAGGATGAGAGCTTCATGAGCACGGCCTTCCAGGATGCGGCGGTTAAGCTCTACACCTAAGGTTGTGCTAATGTGAAAGGTCATTCAGAGCTGTGGACGCTGCAGCCTGGTGGGATTATTGCCCTGCTCCGTCTCCTCCTCAAGGATTTGCAATCATGCACTAGGATTGGCCGGACTCTGGATACTCAAGCTGATTCTTTGTTATTATTAAGCTGTGAGCATGATTCCTGGCTGATTTTCCTGTTTCTTGATGGCAACCCGAAGACTCTTTATTTGTCCCCAGTAATTGCTGTCAGGAATAGTCAATATACTCACCGTCTGTTTCTTGATGGCAACCCGAAGACTCTTTATTTGTTCCCAGTAACTGCTGGTAGGAATAGTCCATATACTCACCGTCTGTTTCTTGATGGCAACCCGAAGACTCTTTATTTGTCCCCAGTAATTGCTGGTAGGAATAGTCAATATACTCACCATCTTCAGGACACCGTAATGGAGGATAGTGTTTGAGAGATAGACCCATGATTGATTCTTATCAGCCACCTCACCAAAATTCACACATCCCCACTCCAGACTGTCGGTCGCCAAGGTAAGTGCATGAATAATTGCTAGGATAGGCGGCTTGCGTACAGGAAGCCATCAGCGACCACATATGGAATTGGTTTTCTCTGCAAGGCTTATCTGGCCAAACAGACCTAGATATTTATAGCAAGTACCCCCAATGTGTTGGTGCATGTAGTGTTTGAATGTGATCCACTTTGACAGAAATGCCAAGCACCTTTTCCTGATTGACTCTGTGACCATATTCTCAAGCTTAATCATTACTAAATGTAAGGGAGCGCCTTACCTCTTTCTATCGGCTCTCATCCTTCCACACCTCCTTGAAAGCCCTTCTTCTCCACTCCCCCTCTGACTTTCCTTCCCTACCTCCTCTCCTCTCCAGCTCCCCTTTCCCTTCTTATCCCCTTGCCTCCCTTCCCCTTCTTCTCGCACCCACTAATCTCAAATCAGTTATTTGTAACCTTCCTTACCTACCTCCTTTCCCTTTCCCTTCTTCCTTCCCTCTCCCCCTCCACCTAAGTAAAGTGTTCTACATATTGTCTCACTGGTTTGTTTCATGATTGTAAATATGCTTGTTTCATTATTGTGCCTTGGTGTTATACTGTAAAGCGCTTTGGATTAAAGCGCTATATAAACCTAATAAACATAAACATAAACATAGACCAGTATTTGAAAACTCACTAGAGATGTGCACTTACCAGAGACTAAGGGCACTCTAAGATGAATCAAGCAACTACGCACATGTCATTCCAACAGAAGCAGAATGTCCTGGCTCTACAGGGCCTGAGTCTACCTGCAGGCCTGCCCACAAAGTGATTATCCACAGGACAGAGCACCTTCCCCCAAATACGACCCCATATGTTAGCATAACAACATGGAATATTGATGAAACATAGATCTCTGGATTGCAAAGGACCCCACAAATTCCGGGAATTCTGCAACTCATATGTGTGATTATTTTGGATGCAATCATTCTTAATAATATATACAGTTTTAATACAACGTAGAAAGTCGAATGTGGAATCATTTTGTAAAGTAGAATCTTATAGTTGCAACCTACTTTCCTTTCCATTTTTATACTGGTTCATATTGTTATAACGTTATATCAAATATAGGGGGTAATTCATGGATTATTTGCACCGAAAGAAACAGGATTTGTGCGCCATTCTGCCCGCAAATCCCTGTTTAACAAATGGGGATTTGCGGGCAGAATGGCGCGCAAATCCCATTTTATTCGGCGCAAATAATCCATGAATTACCCCCAAAGTGTTTTGGATCTGAAATGTTATTCTAATTCTAAACGTGCATTTTAGAACTGGGTAAGGTACAAACATGCCTATGCTGGCTAGTATCTCAAGGTTGACCTTGATCTGCTGGCATGGGCTTTCATTGTTTGCAAAACCTTTTATGTATCCATCTAGAGAGTTTTATTGGAAGACCCATTGCTAAATTCACATTTTAGGTGCAATAATCTCTGTTTGAAGCTGGGTCGGGCTATCACACCAGGTTGCCATGTAAATAGTTTAGATCTTTATCAACTCAGAACACTAGGTCTGAGACTTTTCTGGAATGCATTTTTATGCATTTATTAAGACTATACTCTAGAATGTGGGTAGAAGCATCCCATTACCCACAGGACTTGCACAGATGGACTTTTTTATAGAATGGTTAATGGTTTCTTTGATTACCTTTAATTTGAGAGGTTTGTTCTCTCGTTATCTGAGCTAACTCCTAGGGCCTTTAAATATCTCCCACATCACGAATTATCTTTGATGTTCCTGCTATTCAGATTCTAATGGGTTTAGAACAAGCCTGGCTTCTTTTTCCTCTAAGAAGGTGTATTTCAATGGTACAATTATTGATTCAAGTCTAACTGTTCTTATAGCACCTGTCATCCAGGAAATCCCAAGGTGTGCTTTCTGTGTTTGCCTGGAGTTTTCCTTGATATGTATAAAAAGACACCTAGCCATATCTGGCTTGCTGAAAAAGGGGGGTCTGTGGGGAGCTTCAGGGACCTCAAAATGTCTACCAAGCAGTGCCTCAGGAGTTAAACAGTTTTAGCATTATTTGTTTAAAGTATTTATGAACTTCAAACAATATGACAAAATCTCCTTGGGGAGACTGTAGCACTGTACAAGTAGTGTAGCATGCAATTTTCCTAGAGTGTATTCAGGAAGATGCAAAGCATTTAAATCATATGGCAGCACAGGCATGTAGCCAAAAAGTAGCTTCAGCCCAAACCTCTTTATGTTTTGGGCAACACTGTTTTTTTAAAGAAATTCTTGAGATTTTACTGCTCCATATTAAGGGTACTACTGTCAATCGCAGTTTACTGATAGACACAGAAGGTGGAGGTTTTCATGGCTGGGCCTGGCAAAGGTGACCACCATTGTAATTGCATGAGCTGTCCCTACCAGAGTTGGGTGGATTCTGTCCCACGTTACACCTCTAATCGCCTGAGGGTTTCCACATTATTGATCCCATAGATTTCTTTTAAAGCCTTCACTATGATAATAGCTAGGTATATTAACCGTGGAAGACTGGTTGAGCTGGTAAAGTACTCATGAGTATGAAGATAGATTTGATCTGTGTTATCTACTATCCTGAGGTAGCTGAGAATGACGGATCCCCATAAAAGGCTGCTTCCTTCTGTCGGAACATGCATGTTCTCTTAATAATAATAAAAATAATAATAATTAGGCTTTTATATAGCGCTACAAACCCTCAGGTATCTGAGCGCTGCTTATTATTACCCACGGTGTGTGGTGCTCATTTATCGACCTCGGAAGGATGAAAGGCTGAGTTTGGCCCCGCCGGGATTCGAACCTGCGTTAACAGGCTCTGCACGGGTGTCAAAGCGGGCGCTCTACTCGCTGTGCCACTTGACCGGCTCTTGATATTAGTCACACTTTTGAGTCAATGATTTATAACCACCCCTGACAAGTCTTTGTTTTTCTCCTATGCACATGTCCCAAAAGCTCAATAAAGAGTGCAAACAGAGTATGTTGGAGCAGGCACCCCTGATTTATCCTCCTCGTCATGGTTGGGATTGACTCTGATTCGTGCCCATGGATTTCTAGATTTCTTTACAGAGATCAGTTTTCTTCTGGAGTCGAGTTTTGCCATAGAGTTACAGTGGAAGGTCCACTCCACATGATCAAAAGCTTACCAGCATCTTAACATGTTAGCCTGAGTGTAAGGCGTTCTGGTTTGTGATAGCTATAACACAATAGGACAAATGTGTGTGCATGAAATCGACCCGCTCGCTACCGTAAATCCTTGCTGTTCCAGTTGGTCTACCGATTGAGCCTGAGCATCAGTCTATTTGTCAATATTGTGTTGAGAAATCTATAGGGAAATTATGTGATAGAATCGAAAGTCTCTGGGATCCTTTCCTAACTTTAGTAATAATGCCATCCCAGATTGATGGCAAAGTCATTGCATCTTGGATGCAGGATGAAGAAAGTTCCAGTGGCAGTGAGCAGCAGAAATCAGGGCAGGGTGGGTGTAGATGGATGTGCATTGTTATTTGAGCGTGATGGTGCAAAATTTGAGAAGGAGAGAAATGAGAGATAGGGGAAGGCAGCATACTAGATGTGAAGGCATAACCTGGAGAGAGTTAAAGATGAAGAGATAGGATTTGAAAAGAAATGTTTCTATATGGAAAGCTATCTCACGCAAAGGCCATGGGATAAGGCTGTCATAGGTTGAAATAAGTAACGGGGGAGATTTGAAGAACTTCATTATATTGCGGGATGGAATAGTGGGGAAGAAACCAGAGTAGTGGTCAAGTGGCTAAAGACAACTGAGGAGATCAAGCCTTTGTTGAGTTCAATGTTAGTTTGGGAAGCGGTCAGTGGATATTAAGGTGGCTAAGCCTGGAAGTTGTGGCAGTGGAGTGACAGCCTTTGCAAAGCTTTGTGGAGAAGGAGAAACATATGTCATCCGCCGGCACATCTCTGACACTAGATTTGGATGTATTTTTAAGTGTTTTTCCTTCAATTTTATTTTTTAAGTACAAATTTCCATCCAAGAGGGTGTATTCAATGTACTTTAGTTGTTTTTCCTCAGTACAGACTCTTCACATAAATATATGCCTGGTGAAGCCCGAAACATTTTTAGGGATGCTTGCGGTCTAATGCAGATGGGATGTGACCAAGAAGTTCGGGTGCCTGCCACTTTTGGGGTGGAACCATGTCTGATTTGCATATGGTCATTCCCCTTTTGTGATGGCTAGGCAGGCTATAAAAGATGGTTGGGAGGGTTGCCCAGAGAAATTCCAGAGGTTAAGATTTATTCAAAACCTTTCAACCATCACTTCTTTTGTTTTGCTATAGTCACCCGGAGCGGAACGTGTATAGCCAGACGTGGGTCCTGTACCTGCCGGGCCGAGAGACCCAAGCTACACCTCACTGATGCGGCCAAACAAAGCTGAAACATGTTTGAAGATGCTTATGGTATTGTGCAAAACGGATGTAACCAAGCAGTTTGGGCTGGCCTGTCCCATTTGTTATGGGGCCAAACCTGATTTGCATATAGTCTTTCCCGTTTTTTAATGACTTGGCAAGCAAAGTGCGATGGTCTGAAAGGCTGCCCAGAACAATGCCAGAGATTAAGATTAATTCTAAACCTTCCAGCCATCACCTCTTTTGTTTTTCTGAGGAACTATTATGAAAAATTCATCACAGATACCAACCTAGGAATCGATGCCAGAGAGGACCATATTTTGGCTCATTCTGTGAACTCCCATAATGCTCTTGCCTCAAACTGTGTACATTCATTCACAGCTCTCCAGCTCTCCAGGTGCTCCTACGTAGCTAGGTTATACAGCAAAAAAGCCACTATAATAAACTACTCATCACAGGAAACACCATTGAGGGGCATTTTGGGGAGGATGCAGGGGAAAATTGCAAAGTGCGTTCTTTCCATTTCATTCTGCACAGAGATGGGTGATGGAATCTAAGGACTACATCAGCCTTCCCCATCCGCTCCATGCAGAATTGCATATCCGCCCACATCGATATTCATTTGTGTGGAGTTGTTAAATTTAAATGGGCGGAGGTGCAATTCTGCATGCAGCAGATGGGGGAGGTTGATGTAGCCCATGCAAGTAACATTTACAATTACATAAGGTAAATGCTTTCTCACTAGTACCCACCCCCACACCACCGACATATTGGAACAGCAGATGAAGGGCTATGAATGGGGCCACTTGAGTAATCCCACTACTGCATCGAGTGTATGAGAGACGTTATGCACTCAGACAGCCATGTAGATTTCACCCTTGCACTGAAAGTGTGAAAGGATGTCACATGGAAGGATGTCGGCATGCACCTATGGAAATCATGGAGCTTTAAATGAAATCTGATGAGGGCAGAGTGATGTCATAAAGAAGATATTTCAACCTATGCTGAAACGAGTGGCGATGTAACTAAAGCAACAAGAGAAATATGTACCGAAAGCTAAATTAATCAAGGCGATAAATAAGAATGAAGTAACTTATTGGTTAATAACTCTAAATACGCAGTAACGCAAGACAGATGAGACATATAGAAGCTTACAATAGATGAATATTTAACGTGGCAAGGAGGGTCATGATAGGAAAGTGGATGCTGGCTCATGTTGAAATCAGCCAAGCTACCTCAGAGACAGGCCAAGGATGCACAATTAGGAGTTGCTGGAATCACAGCTTGTGTGCAAAACAGGGATGAGTTGAGGTTGGCCTTGGATCAAGGATGCTATTTTAAGGAATAATTGCGAGTCACAAGGGTATTTACAAAGGTAAGCTCTGAATTTGAGAAATTGCTCTTAGATTAAGGAAAACGAAAGCATCTCCAACAGCAACAGTATTGGACAATTAAACATGTATGATGTCTGTGCAAGATAGATTGAGCAAGTCTCTAGAGGCCAAGAGGAGCAACAGCACCCTGCATAATTGAACCAAATAGCATTAAATAAGATCCTGAAATTGACAAATTTGTGGTCTCTTCAAATGTGACTCAGAAGTTGAAGAACAAGGCTATTCATTAGAGCCACACACGAAGATAGTGGTATGCTGACACTCCCTCAAATGTTCAAGGACAGTGAACAGGCTACAAGGTCAACTACAGATGGAAGACTCTGGCTTATGGCTGACCAATGAGGGATGATGGACTAATTGGGAGAACAGGGAGCAATCTGACGCAATTCAAAGCAGCTAGGTTCTATTTCCCGTATGTGTGGCTAAGGAACCGAAAGTCTAAGGTTTGGATAGAGTGCCAACCAATCAGGAGGTTTAAGGGGCAACCTGCTATACAATGTTGCATAGATCAATATGCTGCTATTTTGTCCGCTACAATCAGTAATATACGTATTTAGAGGTTTTTCAAGGTGTGTCCTACAGATAAGGGGCAGCCAATGTCTATATGTATATATCTTCCTTTAACCAATCCCCTATTTGATAGGTTTGTCACATAGGATGACGTCATAGATGTAATTGAGCTACTGTGTGATCACGGTCAGTTTTCCTTACTTTATTAAATTGGAAGCAGTACTTTGCCATATTCCTTGAGGTTTTCTGGTTATTTGGTCTGAGATCATTATTTGTAATTCCATCTAGCACAAGAGATGCTTCAATGTGCTAGAGAACAATATTCAGCATGGAAACGGGGGTACCCCCAGTTTTCATGCAAAACACAAACATTGAGGCATGTAAGAAACTAAAATCATACATAGAGGAATTCGTACATTTAGGTAAGGTTATGACTGGGAGAAATGTCTGCCGGCGAAGTGTAATTGGTGAAGTTCCCCCTATATTTTTCATTCTCTATTTTCCAAGAAAAAAAGTATTTTGCATGTCAAATTCAATCTGCTTGAAATCTGACATTTTGCATTTCTCGTGTTTTAGAATATATTTAAAAGGCAACCATGAATGCCGGTAGTTCATCCACCCCCCTGTAAGTAGTGCCAATTTATTAATTTATTTGCTTCGTAACTAACTCTGACTTTGCTATATATATCACCACTGCACCCCTTAACACATTTTTCAATATAGAAACCAAGAACAAGGCCGAGCTGCAGAAGCAAAATATTTTATTTTTTTATTTACTCAATAGACAAAATCCATCTTCACCAAAATTGTTAACAAGATCCCTCTTCACCAAAATTGTTAACAAGAAACAAGCTCATTCCAACTCCTGACAACAATTCTCGCTACAAGCAAACAGGTTCAAACCACAATTTGTTTTTCATATAACAGTAATTAACAGAACATATAAGACACAACCACATGCACAGTTTTCCACTTCTGTTCTTTATTTCCTCCTGGTCACATGTAAAAAGGAGATACAAATGTAAAGAATGCTGCAGACAATCTTGCCACTCACAAAAATACTCCTATGGTAAAAATAATACAGCACCCTGGGACATGACATGATAATTCAGATTTACAGTGTATTTTGTATGTGTTCTAAGTGATATAAAGTGCAGCTCCCTGTTGTTGAACAGAATACATTGACATGTGCCTGCACTCTTTATCCCTGACAACCTTGCACACTTTCCATTTCTAGAAATATTCTAGCACCATAACATTTCGTGTAATACTCTTTTCAGCATATAATGAAAAATCTCTTCCTTTGCCACTATCCATTGGAAATGTCCCCCATTCATGTTGGAGTTCCTTGTATACTCTATATAGAGAAGGATGTTTTTAAGGAAGCTGTTGTCACTTTGCTTAAACGTGAAGGCTCTTTTCTGCACAGCACATAAGCAGAGATTCAGTTTAGTATTTGGAACCCCTTCTGCTTTAATGCAAGATTTGGAATTTCGTTCTTAGATGCACCCCTCATTGAAGGGGATTTTTAGGGTTGGCACAATAATAGTAATAGTTGATCCACAGTTGTTTTAACTATATCAATCAGCACTGTGAGAGGTTTCAGAGATTTTGAATTTCCCTGAGATCGCCCTAAAACCTTTGGCTATGTGTGAATTAATTAAATGATTAAGTGATAAGGAATTGCTAGGGATCGACTCCACCACATTAATGTCTATATAGGGGAAGATATTAGTTCCACTGGTCTTGGGGGGTTAGCTCAGCGGCAACATGCACGCCTTGGAAAGAAGACGACACAGAGCAACACAGTTCGATCCCCGGGTCTGTGCTTTGAAACCTCTGGGTATTAAGCGCGTTATAAATAACCTATCACTAGATCCCCATCTGTGATTTGTTCTGTTGGAGTAATGTGCCTACTTTGAATCTCTCTGGGTTGGTGCAGAGTAGAAGTTATCAGGCATCCTGGGCCATCTCATGAGAAGAAATGGGAACTGGTTTTGGATGCCACTCCAAGCCCCTCTGTCTCCCTCTCCTGGTTCGTGTCATGGATGGACTCAAGCTCCACATCACTGTCTACTTCTCATGGTCCATTTCCTGGATGGCACTCAGCCCTTCTCCTGTTTTTCTCTCCCGATTTTACTTCCACCTTACTTCCTGGAAATGTTAGATCTCGCCATTTCCATTTTATGTCCACTTATAAACCCTCCTAAGTCACACCACAAAATATCTAAATTAGGATGTGCCAGCTCATTGGCTAATGATTTGGATTGGACATCAATTGCTCTCCCACCTACACAAAGCATAGGCCCTTCCCACGGATTAATCATCAGGTCTCCAAGACCCATTTCTGGGCGTTCTTGCCCCACCAATCTGAAATTGCATTTCTGAACAACACAACTATGAAGTAAAAACTCTTCAACTTGGCACTTTTCTCTATTTTACCACTAATGGTCACACTCCACATATCTATAAATTGCTCTGATCATACCGATTACAATGAACTGTGTCTGGTGTTGGCAGGTAGTTGCCTATGTGAATGACAGATATTTGTCATTTCCCCAGAAAGAATTACTGTTAGGATCTCGATATTTTACACACAAGTATTTGATTCCGTAAGCTATACGATACCTGGATCTCCAATCTGTTCACTCCCCTGGGGAGCTGCAATCATAGTTCAAGTAATAAACTTGGTTCCCTAGGTCGAATTGTGAGATGAGTCCTATCAACAGACAGCATTTTTTGTGTGTTTTCTGAAGACATATGAAACATCTTTCTATATATTACCGTTCCACAGTTTATGAGCAAAATATGATTTCCCATAGAATCCCGTTTCATCCTCTTAATTATATGCATATTTCTTGCTTGATTAAATTACATATTTCTGTTCCCAAACCATGTAGCAAAGCATTTTTATTGATTGGCAACGTCTGCGATACAAACTCTAAATATTCTACCAAGGCCAATGACCTGAACATATGTTTCAGTATCATCTTTTGCAGAGGCTTATACCTCAGCCCCATTGGTATCATGTTATCTCCTGTTGCATGTCAAATTGTCAGAACAAAGGCAGAGAGTCAAGGCTACCCCTCTCTTAGATGCACAGGAGGAGCGATATAGCCTACAGAAATTCAGAAATTATTGTGAACTAGCCATTGATCACACAGAGTGGGAAAATTACTGATAGCATAAAATGTATTCTTATTAAAGAAGCATACTAAAAACTAAAATATTCATCAATCACTGAGCGTAAAACATACAGTTCTGTACACGGTATGGTTAGTAGCACAATGGGTGATATTTCACGTACTGTCAAACATTATCACTACATTTCTGCTGTCAAAACAAAAGTAGGTGTTTCTCGTTCAGAAGCGGTTTTCCATCAAGTTCTCTGGGTGTTACAAAATAAATAATGCTCCGAACTGTCTTCAGGACACTGTGGGATGTTGTTAGCAAGAGACTTGTAGAAGCAGGTCTGTCTATTCATCTAAAAATAATGAGAATAAAATGTTGTTTAAAAAGGGAGGGGTGTGATCAAAGCAACCTATTATATAGGGTTGGCAAGGGGCCTGTAGGTGTGCACCTAACTAAAGATGTTTGGTGGCGTCTTGAGATAGGATTAATGGATGGCTCTCTCATGTACAGGCACATTTTCATTTGGGGTCTCTAGTGGTTACTATAGAGAAAAGAAAAAAAGGGATATAATTAGGCCTGATTATAAAATGAGTTGTCTGGTTGATTTAGAGTCTAAAGGAGCTCTCATTCAAAAAAAGGCAAAAGGTACCTGGTTTACTCTGTGGTGACACACGTTAATATTTATGAGAGAGCCGTCCATTAATCCTATCTCAAGACACCACCAAACATCTTTAGTTAGGTGCAAACCTACAGTCCCCTTGTCAACCCTATATGATAGTTTGCTTTGATCACACCCCTCCCTTTTTAAACATTTGTATTCTCGTTTTTTTTTTTTAGATGAACAGAGACATCTGCGTTCTACAAGTCCCTTGCTAACAACATCACAATCATTTCCTAGATTTCTCTAGGTTTTCTCGCTCCTCGTGTGCATCTAAGAGAGGGGTAGCCTTGACTCTCTGCCTTTGTTCTGTTACTTATCTACCCTCTGGAGTTAGGCCCCCCGTCAACAAAAAAGAGGGTCCTTGTCCTATATTTTTCTGATGTCAAACTGTCAGCCAGCACAGGACCCCACCTCAAACTGACTTTAATGTTGAGTATTTTAGAAGGTCAAGATCCATGGGCTGCAGTATATTTTTTTTTTAACTCAGTGGTCATCATTCTATCCTAGGAAACCTCTGCCCCAGGCCGAAGCTCCAGCCCCTTTCTGGGTGTGTTGAGCTTCAAAAGGGTTTGACAAAATGGAGAGGTGAAGGAGTGTTTGACCATTGTGAGCTGATATGGGAACATTTCCCTGTGTTTTTAACACAGGTCTACTTCAGTTCTCATGAACAGAAAATAGTGCTTTTAAAGTCTGCATTGTCCTTTCTTTGCATGGGGCCTGCCACCATATTCCTCATTGTATGGTGCCTTTGAATGACTCTGGCAATGGGGTATCATATTTAATATGTTCCTCGATCAATTCAAGCCGCAGAATGCACAGACATCTCCGTGGCAGTTCTCTGTATTGGCAAAGCTGCACTATAATGCATCTGTCACAGGTAGTGGGGAGTAGGCCTGTACGCTTGCGGCCTTGTCACTCGAACACAGGGCCTAGTGCTTTTTGGCCGGCATCTTGGCCTGATACAGTTCACTTATAACCTGGGGCTGAAAATACAGCACAGAGTGCGAAATGTATTGCTGTGCTTTCCACACTTGTGGCTTTGAAAATTCAATACAATTGCCAACTTTCACAATATTTCATGCAAAAAATACAAATCTTTAGGCGGGCTGAAATTAGGCCAAATATGGAAATGTGGCCTGCATTTTTGCAACATTTCTATGATGCAGAATTGAAAATGTCCCCGACCCCAATTATGACACAGGACCACATGCCAATTATTATTTCTCCAGCCTCATTCAGCAGCAATATCCTGCATAGCTCATCTCCCACAATTCACTTGCGTAAGCTGTGGGGATGCCACAAGTCAGCCCAATGCTAGCTTAGCTTTTGGCTGCAGGATTGGGATTAATAGTGCAGTGATTAATTAGTACCTCACTGATTCACCAAAGAAGTGGCGCAGTGCACAGAACCACACATGAAAATTACAGTGCTAATCACTTGTACCCCAGAGTTTCTTCCCAATGCATCACCTTTGTTTGCTTATTTGTTTATTTATTTATTTATTTATTACATTTGTTTGGGAGCTCAATTCAACTTCAGCCAGACCTAAAAACTCAGAAGGCGAGAAGTAAGAAATGTACAGTGCTGGTCTTCCCTAAAAATTGCAGTTATGGCCAAAGCTTAGTTTGGCAGCTCGAAAAAAAACAGTGCATTGAAGCTCCAGGCTCTGTTATGGGTGCATTGAGCTCCTCGGGATATGCATGTCTCGCCATGCCCTTGTGTATGGGCTGGATTCCTGCATACACTGATGTTTTATCAGCTCGCTGGCAGATTTATCGCCTTTGCATTGATGGCAGCGGCGCAGGTCACGGAAAACGAGCTGATGTCGTGATTCTGCAGTACCTGAGAAGACGCCATCTTCAAGGGCATCAATAGAAGCGTGTCCCTGTCCAGGAGGCTGATTTCACAGTCCGGTCTGTGGAAAGCAGCCCTGTGCAGGAGACAAATAGCTCAGTCATATGGCAATGGGGTAATCGTCATTAAGATGTCAGGACAAGCCTTGCTTGCACACAGAAAAGACACAGCATCCCTCACAAACAGAATGGCTGCAGCACTGACAGCCTCACACACAAGTTACAGTACGGTTAGAAGTAGTGCGAGCTTCCCTCACAACCAACAGGTTAAGTAGTATAGGCTTCCCTTACATACCAAACGCAGGAAGAGCAGAAGCGATGCATTATTCCTCACACACACAGAACAGAAATCACATGGCTGGCAGCGGAGCGAGCTTCCCTCACACAAAGAACAGAAAAACACATGGCAGGCAGCAGAGCAAGCGTCCCTCACACAATTAACAGAAAGCACATGGCAGGCAGAATAGCGAGTTTCCCTCACACAAAGAACAGAAAATCACATGACAGGCAGCAGAGCAAGCTTCCCTCATACAAAGAATAGAAAGCACGTGGCAGGCAGCAGAGCGAGCTTCCCTCACACAAAGAACATAAAGAACATGGCAGGAGCAGAACGAGCTTCCCTCACACACAGAACAGAAAACACATGGCAGGCAGCTGAGCAAGCTTCCCTCACACACACAGAGCAGAAAGCACGTGGCAGGCAGCAGAACGAGCTTTCCTCACACAATGAACAGAAATCACATGGCAGAAAGCAGAGCAAGCTTCCCTCACACAAAGAACAGAAAAAACATGGCAGGCAGCTGTCATGCCTTCGGGTCGTTCCTCCGGCCATGTCCCGTCAACCAGTCTTGTAACCCGTCTCTCCCATTCACCTGTCTCCCGGGGCTCACGCAGGCAACCCAGTTTGGCTCGCGCGCTGGCAAAACAAACGCCATACACCTTACAGTCGCGGTTGCGGCCGTTTCTCCATTGGCAGTTGCCATGGAGATTAGGCCACCGCTCGAGCAGTAACACACTCGCTCGTATCGGTGTGGCCCGATCACGTGACTCGATTACACGGTCATGTGCCCCTGGTTCGCGGTCACGTGACTCTGTTTAGTGTCATGTGACCAGGAAGAAGATGGTATTTAAACGGTGCAGTGCCTGTACACCACACTTCACAGCTGGTTTACTTGGAGACTCTGTTTGGCTTGCTTACCCGTATTGCTTACCTGGCTTCCTTGGACCTAGCTTTTGTTTTCTGGACTTCTTGTGGATCGCGCTCGGCTATTGCTACGTCGGCTCTTCTGCTCATTACGGCTCCTGACCCCGGACTGAACTACGGACTTCCTCTGGATCGTGCTTTTTGTTCTTCCATTGGTTCGGACGGCTCTTCCTGGCTTCAGACCTTTTTTCTGCTCAACGGACCTCTCTTGGGCCTCCCTGATTGCACCTCTGCACGGTTGGTCTCACTTCCCAGTTGGTGGCTGTCATCTGATTACCTGGGGCCCTTCTACAATACAGACACTCTCCAGGTGGAGATTGGCGAAGACCATCCGGACCTATCCCTTAGGGTGGGTCCTTTGCCTACGTGAGTCCCGGAACCATCCTCCCGTTCAGGCTCACCATCCCTTTCATCAAATCCCCAGTAAGACTCTGATTGCCTTCTGACTAATATATGTAGTATCCTGTCTGTTTGGTATATAATCATTGCCTTTTTTCACAGCTGCCTTGGGGTTCCTAGTACTTCGGTTCCGGCTCCGGATCTTCTCCACCTGTGGCCTCAAAGGTTGCACAGGGAGTGAATTAGTGATTCTCCCTGTGCGGCACTTGGGGATGGAGGTCTCCTATATCTTCACGACTCTCAACGCAAAACAGACTGTGAAGCCTGTCGTGTAAGATATGGAGGGTGCCGCTGAAGACCCCCTGGCCGATGTCATCCAAGCAATCACGGTACTACGGGCCGACATGGTGGCTGCTAATACAGCAGTCCATCAGCGTCTTGACCTGTTACAGAGCGCCCAACATCCCTTACCCGCGGACCCGGAGCTCGGAGACGCCACTCCAGCACCGGTATCCCTTGCACACCCAATCCCGACTCCCTCGGCTCCCGTTCCGGTGGTCCTGCCCTCTCCCTTTCCTTTGGCTGCCCCAGAAAAGTTCCATGGGGACCCGAGGAAGTTTAGGACTTTCCTTAACCAGTGTAAGTTGCACTTTTTGTGTCGACCCCTTGCTTTTCCTGATCCTACCACCAAGGCGGCATTCACTCTATCTCACCTAGCCGGCACGGCTGCTGCCTGGGCAAACCCGCTGTTAGAAACCGATCATCCTGCCCTCTATGATTTCGACCAGTTAGTATCAGAGATGTCCCGAGTATTCGACACCAGGTATAAAGCACAATCCCATGATCTAGAACTGCTGGACCTGTCCCAGGGTAAGGGCTCCCTCATTGAGTACATTACACGATTTAACCAACTGGCAGCAGAGACCTCATGGCTCGAAAGCAAAAGATCGGTTGTGTTCTATAGAGGGCTAAGCAGCCCTATGAAAGACACCTTGGCTATGGTACCGTCTCTACCAGTTCAGTTCCCGGCCCTGGTGGACTTGGCTCTCCAAGTGGACGCACGGCGCTCTGAACGCAGGGCTGAGGCCGGGTTTTCCCAGACTGCCAGCTCTGCCGTCTCGTCGTCTTCCTCTGAGTCCACCGGTGAGCCTATGCAAATAGGGGGTGTTAGGAGTCCCATCACCTCGAGAGAGAGAGGGAGCGCAGAAGGGCTGAGAACGCCTGCTTTTACTGCGGCTTGGGGGGGCATTTTGTGAAGGAGTGTCCCCGGAGACCCAGACCCAAGAAACAGGGTTTTCATCCCGCTCGATCCTAGATACGGGGGTAGGATCGAGTTCTCCATGCCCTTCCCCGAATCTCACTCCATCGTTTGGTCGAATCAGGCCTATTCAAGTAGAAGCCACCATACAGCCTGCCCCTGGTATCATCCACCCCGTGCAGATCATTATTGATTCCGGGGCCTCCGGGAACTATATTGATATCACTCTAGCCCAGACACTGAACCTACCTCTGATCAACAAACCCCGACCCGAACCGGTTCAAGCAGTCGACGGGACAGAACTTGCTTCTGGTCCCATTAAGCAACAGACCACCCCCCTCGTCCTGACCATCCAATCAGTCCATAAGGAAACCCTCCACTTTGATTTGATATCCATGCCTCAGTTCGGCTTCATAATAGGAATGCCTTGGTTACAGGAACACAACCCGCATATCGATTGGGGAACGGGACACATACATTTCGAATCCGAGCTCTGTCAAAACTTCTGCCTCCCAGTGGACAGAGAGGCAGACACCCCAGCATTAGCTCTTGGTGCTGTTGCCCAACTCTCGATACTGGGCGACGACATTCCCCCTGCCTCGCATATAGTGGGTTTAGTCATCACTCACATCCCTGTGGTTTATCAGGATTACAGAACGCTATTCGATCAGGGCTCCTCTGAAGTACTCCCTCCTCACCGCCCCTATGACTGTCCGATTGACTTGGTTCCCGGGGCCTTGGTACCCTCAGGCCGCATCTATTCTTTGTCCCTATCGGAGGACCTGACTCTTAAGGAGTACATCGATAAAGCGCTGCGTCTGGGTCACATACGACCGTCTAAGTCATCTGCAGCTAGCCCCATATTCTTCGTGCCTAAAAAAGAGGGCGACCTTCGTCCTTGTGTGGATTATCGTCGGCTCAATGCCGGCACGGTTAAGAACCGCTACCCGATTCCACTCATCTCTCCTCTTTTGGACCGGTTAACCCATGCCTCCATATATACCAAGTTGGATTTGCGGGGGGCCTATAACCTCGTCCGCATCCGAAAGGGAGACGAATGGAAGACCGCCTTCTGTATGCGGTATGGCCTTTATGAGTATACGGTCATGCCCTTCGGCCTATGCAATGCCGCGGCCACTTTTCAGCATTTCATGAACGACATCTTCTCGGACGTATTGGACACGTTTGTGGTGGTGTATCTTGATGATATACTCGTCTTCTCTCATGTACGAGAAGTGTTGTCCCGGCTGCAAAAACACTTGTTGTTTGTTAAACCCGAAAAATGTTTGTTCCATGTGACTAACGTGGAATTCCTAGGGTTTAACATCACACCTGGTGGTCTGGCCATGAATCACACCAAAGTAGGGGCGATCCTCGAATGGCCAACACCAAAGACCCTAAAGACTTTGCAATCCTTCTTGGGTTTCGCTAATTTTTATCGGCGCTTTATCTCTGGGTTCTTGTAATGCTCACCTGATTCCCGTAGAGGCACCGGTCTTGACTGGGCGTATACCGTATCTTCAAAGGTGATGTGTAACACACGACTGGCTCTTTGGGCTGGACCTCTGTGCACTGTATGTCTGGCTCGAAGGGTAAGATGTCTCCAGATAGAAAATGTGGGATTAATGAACTGGGTTATTGAATGTCTCTCTCTTCTTCCCTTTCTCTTCTCCTGTAGAACCCCAAAGGTTAACGCTCTCACCTTAGGTAAGTGAACGCCGTGCTCTCCATCTGCCTCGAGGCAGGGTGCTGTAACCAGTTTCTTCACTGGATAAGGGGAGCAGGCCTCTTGACTTCAGAGGACTGCTGTCCGTCGTTTACTGCACGAACGGTAAGTTTCGAGTAATTCTAATGTCTTTAAAGTCTTTAGTAATGATGTCTCTTGTTTTGCAGGGTTCCGGCGATGGCGAATGGCGGGCTGAAGTGAGTTGAAGATGGAGCCTGTGTGATGAATAGAAGTGCCTGGAAGCACGTAAGTAAGCGCTTGTTGCCTGCTTCACGATGCGCTCTAACTGTCTTTTTTATTTTGCAGGTACAAGTTCGGGGCGGCTGCAGGGTGCCGGAATACCCACTGGGTTAGATGTGGAAAGGAGTAATGGCACGTGAGTATTAAAGTTCCCCAATGTCTTTAAACGCACCTTGTTTTGTCTTTCAGATGCGGGATGCAGCGCCGAAGGCCTCCGGAGCGTGCGAAGAGTTGGTAAGCTTTTGTCTTTCAGATGCCGGAATGCAGTATGAAGACCTCCGGAGCGCACAAAGAGTAGGTAAGCCTTTGTCTTTCAGATGCCGGAATGCAGCGTGAGGCGTTGGTGACAGCCGATGGACCAGGTAAGTGAAGAGCTGTCACTGAAGACCGTAATGCTAACCTGTTCTTTCTTGTCTTTATAGGTGTTGCTGAAGACTGGATTCAGAATGGTAAGCCTTTTTCCTTAGGCCCAGGATCAGATGCAGAAGACACGATGAGCCTTCTGCTGCTGAGGATGCAGAATAACGCAAAGCAAGATTCATCCATCGGGTGTGGTTTAAATAGCCTCCTGTAGTGCTTAGGTGTCTCCTTCCACAGCCACGCCTAGGTAAGAAAAGAGTTCCTGCTTTCCAGAAGAGTTCCAGTGTTCTGAATCTAGGGAGTGGCTCCTGCCCCACCCAACAGGAAAAGTAGTTCCAAACAGAAGAGGATCAGAGACTCAACTGGCAGGCAAGTAAGCAGCATGGTCTGCTGCAGGTAAGTCCACCCAAGCATTATGAGCCCGGCGCTTCCAGCGCTGGGACTGGGCATATTTATGAGCCTGGCGCCACTGGCGCCAGGACTGGGTCCAAAAGGTCCCAATTGGGACTGGTTGGCACTCGGAACCTGGGTTATGGATCTGCTTCCAAGGGAGTTGGGAAAACCCTGACCTTTTGGAAGCAGAGATCATGACAGTTCTCTTCTCTCGTGTCCCCTCTCACATTCCTTACCAGTCCTCTTGTTCCATTCAAGTGGCAGGAGATACACCAGCAGGCCTTCGAGGCGTTGAAGAACGCCTTTACCACTGCCCCTGTGCTCCAGCACCCCGACCCTGACCAGCCTTACGTCGTTGAGGCTGACGCCTCTTCTTTTGCATTGGGGGCAATCCTGTCACAAGCCTGTCCCGCTACAGGGCGGCTTCATCCTGTAGCCTTCCATTCACGCAAGTTCAGCCCCGCAGAAACCCACTATACCGTAACCGAAAAAGAGCTACTGGCGGTGATGGACGCCTTCCGAACCTGGCGTCATCACCTGTTGGGGGCCAAACATAAGGTTACGGTATACACAGACCACAGGAACTTGCAAGACCTGGCAGCCCTGAAATGCGTAAACAGTAGACAGGTGTGATGGCACCTGTTCTTCGCTGCTTTTGACTTCCAGATTAAACATCGTTCTGGTTCAGAGCATAGCAAGGCCGACGCTTTGTCCTGCTCCCCTGGGGGGGTTTCCTTACCGGTGTTTCCTGACACGCTCTTACCCCGGGGGCATGTTGTCTGCACATGTACACCCCCTCTGGCACTACTAGAAGAGATTCGTTCTTGGGTTCAAAAGCACCCCGATCAGCTGTCAGAATGGGATCCCACTTATCACAACGGTCTGCCGTATGTACAGGACCGCCTAGTTCTCCCTTCCACTGACACCAGAAACCTAGCCCTGGAGTAGTCCCATGACGCCCCGATCAACGGTCACCCGGGCCAGGCCCGTACCTTGGACCTCTTGAAACGCTGGTGTTGGTGGCCTTCCATGAGACGTGACGTGGGCTGTTACGTAGACTCATGCTCAGTCTGTGCTCAGGGCAAACATCGTAGGGGTCGTCCATTGGGGCTTCTGTGACCCTTACACCGTGCCGCCAAGGTTTGGCACACCCTGAGCATGGATTTCGTAACCGATTTACCCAGGATCCAGGGCTACGACACCGTATGGGTAGTGGTCGATGTCTTCACCAAGATGGCCCGTTTCATCCCTTGTCATGGTATTCCGTCTGCCCCTACCTTGGCCAAGCTCTTCTTTGATACCATTTTCTGTCTATACGGCCTTCCCTCTGTCCTTGTGTCCGATCGAGGCTCTCAGTTCACATCCCGTTTCTGGCGTGCCTTGACCGCTCTGCTAGGTATTGATGCACGGTTCTCCTCCGCATACCACCCAGAAAGCGATGGCCAGACCGAGAGAACAAATCAGTCCGTGGAACAATATCTGCGTTGTTTGATGCTGCAACAACAATCGACCTGGTTGCAGAACATACGTTATGCTGAATTCGCCTACAACAACGCTACACACTCTTCCACTGGTTTCTCTCCGTACTACGCCATGTATGGCCAACATCCCCGAGTCCTCCCTGTCCCCGACATTTCTCCCACCGAGAACCCTGCCGCAGCAGCCTGCGTTCGGGATATGTCAGCCCTCCATGCCCAGGTCCTCGTTCATCTGCAGGAGGCACAGGCATCCATGAAGGCCTCCTTAGACGCTAGGCGTACCATGGCCCCTTTGTATCCCGTTGGTTCCCGGGTTTGGTTGTCCTCCCGACATCTCCACTTGAAGGGCTGTCGCAAACTGTTGCCCCGTTTTGTGGGTCCTTATGTTGTTTCCCGAGTCATCAATCCGGCGGCCTATCGCCTAGTTCTCCCTTCCTCTTGGCGGGTACATCCTGTGTTCCATACCTCCCTCCTCAAGCCCTGCCCGTCCTCGACACGTCTTCGCCCCTCTCCTGCCCCTGTTTCCCTGGATGCGCCTGATGTTTTCGAGGTCTCGGACATTCTGGGGTCCCATTTCCATCGGGGTCGCCTGCAGTACCTGGTCGATTGGTTGGGTTTTGGTCCGGAGGAGCGTACCTGGGTCTCTGCCTCGGATGTCCATGCCCCCGGTCGGTTGCTCGGTTTCTTCGGGAGTATCCTTCCTGCCCACGGGGTCGTGGGCCTTTGGGGGGGGGCTCTGTCATGCCTTCGGGTCGTTCCTCCGGCCATGTCCCGTCACCCAGTCTTGTAACCTGTCTCTCCCATTCACCTGTCTCCCGGGGCTCACGCAGGCAACCCAGTTTGGCTCGCGCGCTGGCAAAACAAACGCCATACACCTTACAGTCGCGGTTGCGGCCGTTTCTCCATTGGCAGTTGCCATGGAGATTAGGTCACCGCTCGAGCAGTAACACACTCGCTCGTATCGTTGTGGCCCGATCACGTGACTCGATTACACGGTCATGTGCCCCTGGTTCGCGGTCACGTGACTCCGTTTAGTGTCATGTGACCAGGAAGAAGATGGTATTTAAACGGTGCAGTGCCTTTACACCACGCTTCACAGCTGGTTTACTTGGAGACTCTGTTTGGCTTGCTTACCCGTGTTGCTTACCTGGCTTCCTTGGACCTAGCTTTTGTTTTCTGGACTTCTTGTGGATCGCGCTCGGCTATTGCTACGTCGGCTCTTCTGCTCATTACGGCTCCTGACCCCGGACTGAACTACGGACTTCCTCTGGATCATGCTTTTTGTTCTTCCATTGGTTCGGACGGCTCTTCCTGGCTTCAGACCTTTTTTCTGCTCAACGGACCTCTCTTGGGCCTCCCTGATTGCACCTCTGCACGGTTGGTCTCACTTCCCAGTTGGTGGCTGTCATCTGATTACCTGGGGCCCTTCTACAATACAGACACTCTCCAGGTGGAGACTGGCGAAGACCATCCGGACCTATCCCTTAGGGTGGGTCCTTTGCCTACGTGAGTCCCGGAACCATCCTCCCGTTCAGGTTCACCATCCCTTTCATCAAATCCCCGGTAAGACTCTGATTGCCTTCTGACTAATACATGTAGTATCCTGTCTGTTTGGTATATAATCATTGCCTTTTTTCACAGCTGCCTTGGGGTTCCTAGTACTTCGGTTCCGGCTCCGGATCTTCTCCACCTGTGGCCTCAAAGGTTGCACAGGGAGTGAATTAGTGATTCTCCCTGTGCGGCACATGGGGACGGAGGTCTCCTATATCTTCACGACTCTCAACGCAAAACAGCAGCAGAGCGAGCTTCCCTCACGCAAAGAACAGAAAGCACATGGTAGGCAGCCGATGGACGTCCTTTTTGTTTTGCTGGATTTAGCAATGTTATAAATCCGTCACATGTGGGTTGTTGTATGATGCACGTCTCATGTAGACAAATTAGGTTGAAGGTTTGTAGGTCACTGCTGTTGGTTCCACACAGGTGTGAGTACACTCTGAGTACACTCTGGTGCTCTATGAGCAAAGAGATATTGAATAATTTTCCTTGGATTGTCGTAGTCATTGCTGTGTATCTCGTTGTGTGTTCTGTCTTCTATGATCTGAATTCCACTCCCATTTTGTGCTTCTTTGTTTTTCTGTTTCTCTTATCCTTGAAGATTTGCTGCTTTCTTCACTATTTTTCCTTTTTGTATAAGACATATGTTGTGAGATGTTTATCGTAGTCCGGAAACTCTCGTTTTGTTTTTGCTTATGATCTATGTTTCTTGTTTTGGATTCTTGTATCTTTGAATTGGTAATCATTAGTAATGCAAGGAAATCCCAGATTTCGAAATTGGTCATCACTGGATGTCACCTTATCATGTGTTTTTTGCATTGTAAAGTTGATGTCCACTATGTCGGTTTCATCATCAAATGGGAATTCCACTAATCGAATAACCTGTGATTGAACCGTATCACAGAAAGAACCAAGCAAAGGCTTACTTGCACATCAAAAAACGTGCACTTGATGAACTACCACAAGACGCATACGCAGAACTAGCCCGTTTGGGATTCAACCTTTACGAGATCTCGTCTGCCAATCTCAAAGAATCGTCAAGAGTTACTTACAGAAATTCTCCTAAAAAAAACTACAGAATATCAATCGCAACGTGTTTGTCCTGTTCAAGATGAGACTGTCATTGTTTTCCTTTAACCCCCGGTGCTGCTGCCTCCAGGAACCGGGCTTCCTGCAACATTAAGTAAAAAAGAAAAGGTCAGGCGCGCACTCAGGGGATTATCATGCCCTCACTTTGAAGAGCCTTAATCATGAAATTAAACAAGCAATTGGCAACAGCTGAATATAAACACAGCCTCCCTGAAGAGAGTTGGAGACTCGAAAGTACTTGGAGGAGCAGAAATATTGTGCATTTGAACTGGCAGTTGGGATTTAACCCTGGTATATATATTTTTTAACATTTTGTGGCAGTTGGGATTTAACACTGTTATTTTTTAACATTGCTGGGATAAAACCCTGTTATTACTAGTTTGAGGATTTAAAAGACTGGGAACTAGAGTGCGCCCCTGACCTTTTCTTTTTTACTTAAAGTCTTTATCTGTGATGTTAGTAATTCCCTCAATGTGTCAGGATTAGCATGGGTTAAGGGTTCAGGTCTTGGATCAAGTATACTAGCTGGTTGTTGGTCCTTTGCACTCTCTGTTAGTTTTAAGTTGTCTTGTTGTTTTTGGCTTTCCCTTATTTGTTTCTTGTGTAGCCCTTGATTTATTACTTTTGCTTGTAAATGTAGGTTGTCTTTATGTGTCATTATCATAATTTCCGTGAATGTGGTTGCCATGCTGGCTTTATCAGCTCTGTCATTTCTGGCTACTTCAAATAGTCGCTCCTGCAATTGCATTGTTGCTTCTGCCTTTTTGTCCAGTCTCGGTTAAACTTTCATTATGAAGGCTTCCAAATAGATTTGATTTGTATGCATTAAAGCTAATAGGGTTGCTTGATCTTTTAGAGTGTCTGCCATAGTCTCATAGAATTTAATGAAAGGTATAAGTGTGTGAGTCGATACAGTTGTCAATGCATTTTGCAGATCCAGCATTGCTGTAGGAATCGCTTGATTTTGATTTTGATTATTTCTAAATGCACACCAGGCAGACCAAACTGCATTTGGGCGCAGTTGTTAACTAAGGATTGACATTTAGCTGTGAGGGACTGTACTTGCCCTGTTGTTAGGTTCACTTAAATATGTAGGTTTTCAATTCTTTCCTGAAACCCTATAGAGACTTACATGATCGTATGGCAACGGGTAGCTTGTTCCATAACTTTGGGCCATATACAGAGAACCTCCTATCACCTTTCGAGGTGCATTTGGTCCGTGGGACATCCACTAAAAGTTTATCTCCTGACCAGAGGTATCTGGTTGGTTGATAATGGTGAATTCTCGTGGTCAGGTATCTGGGTGCAATTTTATAGTAATACTTATACATGAGACTTGCCACTTTAAACTTTACTCAATCTGTGGAAATCGAAATAATATTGTACCTCCTATCGCATTGTTTGAATGTATGTTGGCCTACGCCAAGTTGTCTAAAAACATTGTGTACATAGATTCCGCGGCAAGGTCTTGACCTTAATGTATTGTGCAAATCGCCATCTTGGATTGAGCCGCCATTTTAGGTACTCTTGCAGTGTGGAAGTCACCCTGAACATCAAAATGGAAGCCGAACGACATTACGAGTGGGATTCTGGCCGTTGTGACCTCCGCAAACATGAATAAATAATATGCCTGCAGGCCACTTGTTAGGGTCGCGAACTGAGACCTTGTCCTCTCCCTGACCTATGTGTAAATGAACAACTGTATCAGCGGAACTGATCAAAATGCATACATTATGGGATTGACCTGGCTACAAACCCTAGGTTTGGTTCTGAGAATGGTTAACCCGCGAGGGGGTTGGCCAAGGCTGGATAAAAAGTATAAAAACCCAAGTATCCCGATGTTCGGTCTCTCACACTAACACGGCGAACTACCGTTGATGGTTCGTTCTGTTACTCTGAGGGCCGAATAGCTATCCGTATGTCAATTGACTTTTGGTAAGTGTTGTAACTTTGAATAAAGCGCTTTGTATGTCCTTTGTAACCTGTGTTGGTGTGTTTCCTTTGGGCTTCCCGGCCTCATATCAGTTTATCTGTTTCCACAAATCCTCCACCATGAGCCAATGGAGTGCACTATGGGATGCTGAAACATGATCGCTTTTCTTTAAATGGGCAATAAGCCTAACTGCTGCGTTCTGTGCCCTCTGAAGTCTCAACATCTGTTTCGCTGGAATCCCTATCATCGGATTATTACAATAGTGAAGTGCTCCTACAACCGCAGAGTGATCTCGGGGTGCTATAAAGGGGAGTATGTTCCTAAGCATCGGCAAGGAATGGCATGCAGCTTTTACTTTAGCCCCTACCTGTGCCTCACTGGCCAGGTTCTCTTGCCATATACACCCAAGGTTTTTCACTTTCTTCGCAAAGGGAATCTCTTCACCCAGAGTCTGCGGTGTCATATTTAGTTCTGTGCTTGTGTTCTTTTTCTCTGATCTGAACAATATCACCTCTGTTTTTGATGCATTAAGCTGCAGCTGGTTGCATGCCATCCATGTTTTTAAATATCTTGCATACATCTATTGATCCCTTCAAATGCTTCGGGCAGGTTTACTGTGTCCACATACATCTGCGTATCGTCGGGATAAGAATGGAAACGTAAGCCGTGTTTCCTCAAGATGTCAAACAGCGGTCGAATTTACAAGTTAAAAATTAGATGTGAGAGCGCTGACCCTTGGGGTACTCCAAAACTCAGCTGTATTAGCTCCGAGAGAAATGCTCCCAGGGTCACTTGGTGGGTTCTATCCTGCACCAAGGAATTGAACCAGTTCACCACTACTTTAGCAGCTCTCCCTATTTTTCTGCTTTTATCGCTGGATATATCTTACGTGATTTGTCAGCTGAGTTTGAGCATTCCTCAATGGACATGTTCGAATCACTCTCCGGTGTCTGATTATGTTGCATTGAAGTGCTTCTTCTTGCAGATTCTGCACTTTGTGTGGTCAGCTGCACTGGGATTATCTGTTGTTGTTGCTCTGTGATGTTTTCGCCTTTGGTCATATTCAGGACAGGTGACCTCTTCCTATTGTTATTAAGGGGCGTTGATGTCATCCCTTTGGGCCATTTTAATATTGGCATTGTTACTTCTGATTTGAAAATCATGCATTGTTTTTCATTATTCCTTATCAGTGACTCTAATTCAGTGATGTCTAGTGAGAGTCTGGCTGCTCTCAGTCTTGCATCTTTGTACATTTCTGATGTAGTATTGGCTGTTGTTACATCTTGGGTGAATTTAATTTCAATTGCCATAGATGTTTGGCCTCCTCAGCTTTTTCACATTGTGTCAGTTGTCTAGTGCAATTTCCAGCAGTGTTAAAAGACATGTTCTCTTCCCCTTCTTGATTGATGCCTACCT
Source organism: Ambystoma mexicanum (assembly GCF_040938575.1). Classification (NCBI taxonomy): domain Eukaryota; kingdom Metazoa; phylum Chordata; class Amphibia; order Caudata; family Ambystomatidae; genus Ambystoma; species Ambystoma mexicanum. The sequence continues at coordinate 1,514,579,380 of NC_090922.1, forward strand.
CATTATGTGTTGTATTTGGGTTACATGTATCATTTGGCAATTTTCTTTCATCGTTTGGGTTATTGATGGATTGAGACTCTGATCGCTTAATTCCTTGCACCATGTCTGCTGTATCAGAAAATGATTTAACGTTTGTCATTATTTCTGACTGCAGTGTTGTTTGAGTTATCTGTTTTGTTTGGTCTAACTAATTCAGTATAGAATGACTGGTTAGTCGCTCATCCGCTTGTATTGTGATTCTATCTTCACCCCTTTCTCCTTCGTCTTCCGGTTGTTGTCCACTTTTCTCTTTGCCATACTCTGGTGTAACGTTGTTTTCATTTGATAGGGATCAGTGATTTGTCCAATGACTACCCATGTGATTATCTGATGTTTCTTTTGTTATTTTCGTTACTCTTCCACACTAAGCTCGTAGTGTTCTGCTTTTGGAATTTGCGTTGTGACTTTGACAGATGTTGGGGCTCTTCTTCCTCAGTTATTCTCTTTTCATAGTGATATGATTTGGTATTTGGTTTTGGGCTAATTTCTTTCAAAGGGGTTTCTCGGTTTCCATGCAGTGTCACTTGAGTTAACCGTGACTCAACTCTGCGCACCAGATCAGTTTTTGATCTTTGTCTTGTATGTGGGCCAGTGATGATATGATATGACATTTATAACGCGCCTATACACAAGTGTTTCAAGGCGTGACGAGGCAAGGAAGGGGGAACACAAAACAACAATCCTACTAGGCCACGTGTCATTCAGATTGTGCAAGTGCAAGCGAGAGGGGGAGGGGAGAGTGCAGTACATGGGATAATAGACTAATTACATAGTAAGTATGGCCACCTGGTGGCAAGTGCAAGGGTAAGTGCAGACATCCGGTGTCAAGTGCTGGTAGAGGGACTGAAGGGCTACAGCGGCAGTCCAGAGTGCGGGGGTTGCCAGGAAGGCAGTGCAGGTGTGCGACTGTGGGTGGAGGGTCCTGGGCCCGAGATCAGCGGGTGGCCAGGTAACCAGTACAGTTTCAGCCAGGGGTTCAGCAGGGGAGAGGAGGAGAAAAAGAAGAAGCGAAGAGAACGTTTTCAAGGAATTGTGGCCATTTCATTGAACTGTTTGTGACAATATGTGGAGTACTCTCCCATTGTTATCAGTTGTCACAGGGGCACGTAGGGAAAACAGTTTGTTTATGAATTGTGTTTAGATCTCTACCGGTGGAGAGTGTTTCTTATGAACCATTTGTGCTGCAACAGTGATGCGCGATTCATTCACTGTTCGCAAACTTCTGTCTTCCTCTATCCAAATTGTTTTTATACTCGCGTCTGCTGATCAGTTGTTGTTGTTAATTTTCTGTTTTGCAGTCTTTATTCTCAGCACATTTGTCTCGTGTGGATGTTGAAGGTCAGTCGGGCGGGTCAAAGGCAGCTGTCCGCAGTCCCCACCCGTTCTGGCAGCAGTTGTTTAGTGTGGTACAGCTCTTGATAAACAGCATGTGTTACGCTAGGACATGTTAATTGGTTTTAGTTCATGAAGTTATTGCGTTCGGCTAAAATATTTGTCTAATCAAAAGCTGCGATGAATTCCCTTCGTCCAGACCTCATGTATTGCTGTTATGATGTGATGGGTTTGTTGTGATACACTTACACACTTGTACAATGTTACCTAAAAATGATGTGTCGTTCTTGTTCTTGAGCTTGCATGGACTGCAGTGATCTGCTTTGGGCATGCACCTTCTCTACTTTTACGATATGTTCCCTATGCGTCACGTGTCCAGCCTAAACAGCATAAACAGTGTCTCCTCACCCTTTACTCCGTCGGGCTTAATTCCACAAGGGTGCTTAGGATGCACAGATAAAGTATTTCCTGGTGTCACGTAACAGAGTTGACAGAGTTCTGATCTCTTAAAGGGGCAGGTTTGTTTTCCACATGCGCAGTGATGTTGGGGAAATGCTCTGCTCCATCGCTGCTTCAATTAAGGTTTCCCGTAATTAGCAGCATAAACAGTGCCTCATCGCCCTTTACTCCATCGGGCTTAACAACCTGAGGTATGAGCACATGAAAGAGATGGGGAAAGAACGTCAGAAGAAAGTTATCATTGTCTTTTCCTTAAAACCGAATTCCATGAATATGGCAAGAGAATGTATTCCAAGACAAATGCCTTCACGTGATGCAAAATATCTCAGCCACCTGGCAGCATGCACCAGCAGAGGACAATTCAAAGGAAAATGGGCAACTCCAAGATGGTGATCAGGACAGACTTTTCCATATGAAGAAACATATGTGAAAACAAAGAGAATGTAGACTGGATTGAGGTGGACAGGCAAAAACTGCTTGCATCCATCCTAGTATGGAGAACCAGTACAAACTGTCAAAATGAAGAGAATGAATTGCTCAGACATGACTGACAAATCAGGAGAGGCAGGATGCTGGGAAAGAGCACAGCGGTGTATGGGCTTGTAACAACCAGTAGTGGATGGGAATCTTGCCTAATATCATGCCCTGCAAACCTACTGAAGAAAGAAGCAATCTACAAGGTGCAACAGGTGAATGATGAAGGCCTAGAAGCATGGGCCAAGCATGCAAAACTACAAACCTCGGTGGAGAACGAAGCAGGACCAGTGCATATATTGCAAGTGAAGAAGGTAACAACCTGCTTCAAGATGATGGCAAAGTCTATGCTGGCAAGAATAAAGGTTGTTGATAAATAGTCTAAGTGACAGGAATGGATGGATGAACTGCAGTGCTAATGGATCGATTGTGGGCTTGCAGATCCAGAGCCTACAGCAATTTACTAAAGACTGGGGAGGAGTGCTCTCCATTGTAATGGTACATGTCCCAGCGTTAGTGATTCCTAAAAGTGCCCTCCATATTGAGGAGTTTCCTGAAATGAATGAGTACCTAAGAAGGAAGAGATCACTTCATCTACGTTGACTAAAAAGAGAGAACTATTTCTCATCACAATCACTACATCTGATAAATTCAAATTATTCAGTAAGACTGCATGATAATGATATATATATATATATATATATACACACCAGGACTCCAAGCAGCAGTGAAGGCCAAGTGGTTACACATCACTAGGTAGGAATTGCTGCAGACGATCAATGCAACAATCAAAGGATTCAATGCAATCAAAGAAGAATTGAGAGCCATCCGGTTGATGACTCTCCACAACAGGTATGTTTTGGATCTGATAACAGCAATGGAGGGAGGCGCCTGCGCTAAGCTCGGACTTCTAGCTGTACTTTAAACCACCTCATGATGGTGAAAATGGACCCCTGACAGAAGCAATAACGATGTTAACAACCCTGTATACAAAGATGGAAGAAGAAGCTGATGAGACAGCAGGAGACAACTGTTTCTCATCTCTATTTATTTATTTATTTGTACATTTGTAAAGCGCACCCAGTCCAAAGGCAACTAGGTGCTAGCACTTAAGAATGTGGTTACACTTGGTTACGGTTTCACCAAGCATAAGTACATTTACATGGTAGTGGGGTCATCAGTTGCACATTCAATTGATTGTGGTATCAAAGTATGACAGGACCAGCATATTCAATAGCATACATGTCAGAAGATAGATGTTGCTGCATTGGGTGGGTATCTGTTTTCAAGGATGCCATCTTGGTTGGCAAATGCATATACTTTAGAGCCATTCTATTGCTGGTGCTGCTATGACTCCATCTCATAAAGCTCATTTTGGGGCAATGCCAGAAGACAGACAGGGACACTATAGGAAAGAACACAATGTTTGACATTAATAGTGCCACTGTAGAAAAAAAGCAGGAGAAGAAAGTGCTTGAGAAAACATTAAGACACATTCTCTTACACCTCTAGGAACGTTTCACTATCCCTGGAGATTGGAAGTGGTATGTGGGATGATAGATATTCTGTTCAGCAGCTGGGGATTGTCGCTATATGACTCGGAGTGTGGATGAATACATAAGAAATGCTGGTCACTTGAGGGGAGTGACGAAAATATGGGTCCCAAAGAAAATAAAATATGATGATTTGATACAAGAAGATTCAGCAGGGATTTCAGAAGAAGAGGAAAAGAAGAGTATGGTCAAATATTCGACCAGAGGGGGCAATGTAGAGGAGCAGGCAGATGCCTCTCCTCTGGTGCGTGCCACCTCATCACCATCCTATTGGCGTAGCAGACGAAGAGCTACAATGAATCCATGCAACATTCTTATACCATGTTGAGTGTATGGAAGACGATATGTACTCAGGCAGCCATTCAGATTATACTCTCACGTAGAAGCCGAAGAAGGATTCTACCAGGAAGGTTGTCCACTACCATGATTCCAGAATGGAGCTATGAGTAATATGGATTAACTCTGCTAAGTAAAGTCTGAATACGACAAAATGATGTCATAAAGAAGATGATTGAACCTATGTCAAAACAAATGAAAATACTTAAAACTGACAATCTACCTGAAGCACTAGGAGAAACATGTACCTAAAGACAAAGTAATTGTGAATATAAGAAGATGAAATAATGTGCTGACCAATACTTGTAAATACATTGTAATGCAAGAAGGTATACATGCAATGTTTAGGACGGCCATTGGAAGAAAAGGGATGAGGACCTGTGTTAAAAATCAACCCTCTTACCTCAAAAGACAAGCCTAGGATTGCAAATTGAAAAACTGATGAATAAGCAGTTTGCATGTGCAGAATAAGGGAGTTTCTTGGCCTGGGATCAAGAAGCCTATTTTGAGAGATGGGTGCAAGTCACAAAGGGAGTCGAAGGAATGGGCCATGTGCATCACACATATTTCTGCTAGGATTAGGAGAGACAAGAACATTTGCAAGTGCCAAGCGTTCAACAATCACTGGAGCAAAAGGGTAATGGCACCCTGTTTAATAAAATCATATCGGAGGCTGAAATTGACAAAATGGTGGTCTCCTAAAACGTGACTCAAAGGTTGAAAACAAGGCCTAATCATTAAAAACCCACATCTGTTCAAATGTTCCAGAACAGTGAAAAGACTATGAGGTCAACTATAAACAGAAGGCCTTGGCTAAGGATCAGTTCAATGACATACGATGGACTAGTTAGGAAAACAAGAAATTAATTGACACATCTCGAGAAACTAGGTTTCATTTCTACTCGTGGCTGCTAAACAAGCCAGAAGTCCAAGGTTGAATGGTTTTGACAACCAATCATAAAGCCTGCCACGCACTTTCACATACAATGTTGCAGTTTCCAACCCGCTGCCATATTCTCTGCTATAATCAGTATACTACATATGTAAAGGTAGATCAGGGTGTGTCCTACAGACAAGGGGCAGCCGATGAGATGTTACCACTTATATGATTCTATAAGTAGACATGTTTCACTAATACAATCCTTTCTGCTAATATGTCATGGGATGATGTCATGAATGACATGAAAAAGTATATACACTCTGTACAAACAAGAGGCGGTGTGAATATCCATGCATCTATTTTGATAGCTGTTACATCTCCCTGCTTTCTTTAATTGAGATTAAAGCAGTATTTTACCATCTTCCTTGGGTCTGGCCGATTATTTGGCCTGAACTATTTATTGGTAATTCCACCTAACACATAGAGGACACTTCAAAGTACTAGAGCACACTGATTTCTGCATACTGCCTAAAAAGCTGAAAGTGGTGACATTGAGTCTGATGTGAGCCGGAATTTTGAAGGTGAGAATAATTTTGAAAATATATGCATATTTCTTGGTGTGTGTATTTGTGAATGGGTTCACTTGCCTACATGCAAGTTGCCGTATCTGTGTGTGTGTGTGTGTTTGTTTTGTCTTGCCTTCATGCAGGTGGCTGTACGTGTTTCCGTTTGTAGTGTGGGAAGGATGAATAAATACAAAGCAGCTGTGTACGTCTTTGTTTCGGTGTGTGTGAGGACTAGTGCTGGACAGAGGGAGGTCCTGTACCACTAGTGCTGGACAGATGGAGGTCCTATACCGCTATTGCTGGACAGATGGAGGTCCTATACCGATATTGCTGGACAGATGGAGGTCCTAAGCCGCTATTGCTGGACAGATGGAGGTCCTATACCACTAGTGCTGGACAGAGGGAGGTCCTGTACCGATATTGCTGGACAGATGGAAGTCCTATACTGCTATTGCTGGACAGATGGAGGTCCTATACCGCTATTGCTGGACAGATGGAGGTCCTGTACCGATATTGCTGGACAGATGGAGGTCCTAAGCCGCTATTGCTGGACAGATGGAGGTCCTATACCACTAGTGCTGGACAGAGGGAGGTCCTGTACCGATATTGCTGGACAGATGGAGGTCCTATGCCGCTATTGCTGGACAGATGGAGGTCCTATACCGATATTGCTGGACAGATGGAGGTCCTATACCGATATTGCTGGACAGATGGAGGTCCTATATCACTAGTGCTGGACAGATGGAGGTCCTATACCGCTATTGCTGGACAGATGGAGGTCCTATACCGCTATTGCTGGACAGATGGAGGTCCTTTACCGCTATTGCTGGACAGATGGAGGTCCTATGCCGCTATTGCTGGACAGATGGAGGTCCTATACCGATATTGCTGGACAGATGGAGGTCCTATACCGATATTGCTGGACAGATGGAGGTCCTATGCTGCTATTGCTGGACAGATGGAGGTCCTATACCACTAGTGCTGGACATATGGAGGTCCTATACCGCTATTGCTGGACAGATGGAGGTCCTATACCACTAGTGCTGGACAGATGGAGGTCCTATACCGATATTGCTGGACAGATGGAGGTCCTATACCGCTATTGCTGGACAGATGGAGGTCCTATACCGCTATTGCTGGACAGATGGAGGCTAGTCCAGTTATCATTACCTGCAGTGCGTCATTGCTCCCACTGAACACTAGATTATTCCTACTTGGGGAGAAGGGGGAGTGGGGGGACAAAGATAATACATGGAGTTAAACCATGCTCAGCCATTTTCATTCCAGTGGGGGAAAAAAACAACATTCCTGGGTTGCGTTCTGTCTTCTTGTTCAAAGGAAAATCAGAGTCTAATTCACACCCACTTCAAATGAATCTTCCCTTTTCTGCTGTTGAAACCCCTCCGCTTTTCTCCCACATGGCACCTACCTGTGCATCTATAGCGTCAGTGCTGAGCGAGGCTGTTACTGTGTTCTATCCGCTGCCTCGCTGCCTTTCCCTCAGAATGACGAGAGCGGTAGCAGCTTGGCAAACGTCCTTCACACACAAACACACGAAGGGTACGGCACGGGCTCAGAATGCAAAAGAGCACGGCGAGGGTCCACCTTCCACAGAGCAGGTGCAGCAGAGAGGGAGCAGCACTGCAAGCTTCCGGCATGCGCACAGCATATGCTGCAAGAGACAGGACCAGTGCAAGCATCCGCCTCCCACAGAGCAGGGATAGCAGAACAAGCTTCCTGCAAGCGCAAAACATATATACTGCAAGAGTCAGGAGCAGTGCAAGCTTCCACATCCTACAGAGCAGGCATAGCAGAACAAGCTTCCCACAAGAGCACAATATATATAAAGCAAGAGTCAGGAGCAGTGCAAGCTTCCACTTCATACATAGCAGGAATAGCAAAACAAGCTTCCCGCAAGAGCACAATATATATAAAGCAAGAGTCAGGAGCAGTGCAAGCTTCCACTTCATACACAGCAGGCATAGCAGAACAAGCTTCCCGCAAGTGTACAACAAATACACGACAAGAGTCAGGAGCAGTGCAAGCATCCACCTCCCACAGAGCAGGCATAGCAAAACAAGCTTCCCGCCAGAGCACAATATATATAAAGCAAGTGTCAGGAGCAGTGCAAGCTTCCACTTCCCACAGAGCAGGCATAGCAGAACAAGCTTCCTGCAAGCGCACAACATATATACTGCAAGAGTCAGGTGCAATGCAAGCTTACACCTCCGACAGAGCAGGCATAGCAGAACAAGCTTCCAGCAATTGTACAACAAATACACGACAAGAGTCAGGAGCAGTGCAAGCTTCCACCTCCCACAGAGCAGGCATAGCAGAATAGGTTTCTGCAATCGCACAGCATATATACTGCAAGAGTCAGGTTCAGTGCAAGCTTCCACCTCCCACAGAGCAGGCATAGCAGAACAAGCTTCCTGTAAGCACTCAACATATATACTGCAAGAGTCAGGAGCAGTGCAAGCTTCCACCTCCTAAAGATCAGGCACAGCAGAACAAGCTTCCCGCAAGCTTACAACATATATACTGCAAGAATCTGGTGCAGTGCAAGTTTACACCTCCCACAGAGCAGCTATATCCGAGAGGGAGCAGCACTGCAAGCTTCCACCTCCTACAAAGCAGGCATCAGAAAATAAGCTTCCCGCAAGCACACAACATATATACTGCACGAGTCCAGAGCAGTGCATCCACCTCCCACAGAGCAGGCATAGCAGAACAAGCTTCCAACAAGCGCACAACAAATATGCTGCAAGAGTCAGGAGCAGTGCAAGCATCCACCTCCTACAGAGCGGGCATAGCAGAACAAGTTTCTGCAAGCACACAGCATATATACTGCAAGAGTCAGGAGCAGTGCAAGCTTCAACCTCCCACAGAGCAGACCTGGCAGAGCAAGCTTTCCGCAAGCTTACAACATATTTACTGCAAGTGTCATGAGCAGTGCAAGCTTCCACTTCCCGCAGAGCAGACATAGCAGAACAAGCTTCCCGTAGAGCACAATAAATATATTGCAAGAGTCAGGAGCAGTGCAAGCTTCCACCTCCTACATAGCAGAATAAGCTTCCCGCAAGTTTACAACATCTATACTGCAAGAGTCAGGTGCAGTGCAAGCTTCCACCTCCCACAGTGCAGGTATAGCTGAACAAGCTTCCCGCAAGCTTACAACATACTTACTGCAAGAGGCAGGAGCAGTGCAAGCTTCCACCTCCTACAGAGCAGGCATAGCAGAACAAGCTACCACAAGAGCGCAATGTATATACTGCACGAGTCCAGAGCAGTGCATCCACCTCCCACAGAGCAGGCATAGCAGAACAAGCTTCCAACAAGCGCTCAACAAATATGCTGCAAGAGTCAGGAGCAGTGCAAGCATCCACCTCCCACAGAGCAGACATAGCAGAACAAGCTTTCCGCAAGTTTACAACATAATTACTGCAAGTGTCAGGACCAGTGCAAGCTTCCACCTCCCACAGAGCAGGCATAGCAGAACAGGCTTCCCGTAGAGCACAATAGATTTATTGCAAGAGTCAGGAGCAGTGCAAGCTTCCACCTCCTACATAGCAGAATAAGCTTTCAGCAAGCTTACAACATATATACTGCAAGAGTCAGGTGCAGTGCAAGCTTCCACCTCCCACAGAGCAGGCATAGCAGAACAAGCTTCCTGCAAGCTTACAACATACTTACTGCAAGAGTCAGGAGTAGTGCAAGCTTCCACCTCCTACATAGCAGGCATAGCAGAACAAGCTTCCCACAAGAGCAACATATATATACTGCAATAGTCAGGTGCAGTGCAAGCTTCCACCTCACATAGAGCAGGCATAGCAGAACAAGCTTCCTGCAAGAGCACAACATATTTACTGCAAGAGTCAGGAGCAGTGCAAGCTTACACCTCCGACAGACAAGGCATAGTAGAACAAGGTTCCCGCAAGCGCACAACGTATATACTGCAAGAATCATGAGCAGAGCAAGCATCCACCTCCCACAGAGCAGGCATAGCAGAATAAGTTTTTGCAGGCACACAGCATATATACTGCAAGAGTCAGGAGCAGTGCAAGCTTCCACCTCCCACAGAGCAGGCATAGCAGAACAAGCTTCCCGCTAGCTTACAACATACTTACTGCAAGAGTTAGGAACAGTGCAAGCTTCCACCTCCTACAGAGCAGTCATAGCAGAACAAACTTCCCACAAGAGCACAATATATATACTGCAAGAGTCTGGAGCAGTGCAAGCTTCCACCTCCCACAGAGCAGGCATAGCAAAAGAAGCTTCCCGCAAGCTCACTGCATATTTACTGCAAGAATCAGGTGCAATGCAAACTTCCACCTCCTACAGAGCAGGCATAGCAGAACAAGCTCCCCGCAACTGCAAAACATATATATAATGCAAGAGTCAGGTGCAGTGCAAGCTTCCACCTTCCACACAGCAGGAATAGCAGAACAAGCTTCCAGCAAGAGCACACCATATTTACTGCAATAGTCAGGAGCAGTGCATCCACCTCCCACAGAGCAGGCATAGCAGAATAAGTTTCTGCAAGCACACAGCATATATACTGCAAGAGTCAGGAGCAGTGCAAGCTTCCACCTTCCACAGAGCAGACATAGCAGAACAAGCTTCCCGCAAGCTTACAACATACTTACTGCAAGTGTCAGGAGCAGTGCAAGCTTCCACCTCCCACAGAGCAGACATAGCAGAACAAGTTTCCCGTAAGAGCACAATATATATATTGCAAGAGTCAGGTGCAGTGCAAGATTCCACCTCCTACATAGCAGAATGAGCTTCCTGCAAGCTTACAACATGTACACCGCAAGAGTCAGGTGCAGTGCAAGCTTACACCTCCCACAGAGCAGGCATAGCAAAACAAGCTTCTGGAAAGTTACAACATACTTACTGCAAGAGTCAGGAGTAGTGCAAGCTTCCACCTCCTACATAGCAGGCATAGCAGAACAAGCTTCCCACAAGAGCAAAATATATATACTGCAATAGTCAGGTGCAGTGCAAGCTTACACCTCCGACAGACAAGGCATAGTAGAACAAGCTTCCCGAAAGCGCACAACGTATATACTGCAAGAGTCATGAGCAGTGCAAGCATCCACCTCCCACAGAGCAGGCATAGCAGAATAAGTTTCTGCAGGCACACAACATATATACTGCAAGAGTCAGGAGCAGTGCAAGCTTCCACCTCCCACAGAGCAGGCATAGCAGAACAAGCTTCCCGCTAACTTACAACATACTTACTGCAAGGGTTAGGAACAGTGCAAGCTTCCACCTCCTACAGAGCAATCATAGCAGAACAAACTTCCCACAAGAGCACATTATATATACTGCAAGATTCTGGAGCAGTGCAAGCTTCCACCTCCCGCAAAACAGCTGTATCAGAGACGGAGCAGCACTGCATGCTGCCCCCAAGCACACCACATGTATATAGCACAATCAGCAAGCTTCCACCGCCCACAGAGCAGGCATAGCAGAAGAAGCTTCCTGCAAGCTTACAACATATTTACTGCAAGAATCAGGTGCAATGCAAACTTCCACCTCCTACAGAGCAGGCATAGCAGAAAAAGCTTCCCGCAACTGCAAAACATATATATAATGCAAGAGTCAGGTGCAGTGCAAGTTTCCACCTCCCACAGATCAGCTATATCAGAGAGGGGGCAGCACTGCAAGCTTCCACCTCCCACAGAGCAGGCATAGCAGAACAAACTTCCTACAAGTGCACAACATATATAATGCAAGAGTCAGGAACAGTGCAAGCTTCCACCTCCCACAGAGCAGGCATAGGAGAACAAACTTCCTTAAGTGCACAACATATATACTGCAAGAGTCAGGAGCAGTGCAAGCATCCACCTCCCACAGAGCAGGCATAGCAGAACAAGCTTCCTGCAAGTGCACAACATATATAATGCACATGTCAGGTGCACTGCAAGGTTCCACCTCCCACAGAGCAGGCATAGCAGAATAAGCTTCCTGCAAGCTTACAACATATACACTGCAAGAGTCAGGAGCATTTCAAGCATCCACTTCCCACAGAGCAGGCAGAGCAGAACAAGCTTCCCGCAAACGCACAACATATATACTGCAAGAGTTAGGAGCAGTGCAAGCTTCCACCTCCCACAGAGCAGGCATAGCAGAACAAGCTTCCCTCAAGCGCACAACACATATACTGCAAGAGTCAGGAGCAGTGCAAACTTCCACCTCCCACGGAGCAGGCATAGCAGAACAAGCTTCCTGCAAGCTTACAAAATATATACTGCAAGAGTCAGGAGCAGTGCACGCTTCCACCTACCACAGACCAGGCATAGCAGAACAAGCTTCCCGCAAAGTGCACAACATATACACTGCAAGAGTCAGGAGCAGTGCAAGCTTCCACCTCCCACAGAGCAGGCATAGCAGAACAAGCTTCCCTCAAGCGCACAACACATATACTGCAAGAGTCAGGAGCAGTGCAAACTTCCACCTCCCACGGAGCAGGCATAGCAGAACAAGCTTCCTGCAAGTGCACAACATATATAATGCAAGAGTCAGGTGAAGTGCAATGTTCCACCTTCCACTAAGCAGCTATATCAAGGAGGGAGCAGCACTGCAAGATTCCACCTCCCACAGAGCAGGCATAGCAGAATAAGCTTCCTGCAAGCTTTCAACATATATACTGCAAGAGTCAGGAGCAGTTCAAGCATCCACCTCCCACAGAGCAGGCATTGCAGAACAAGCTTCCCGCAAGTACACAACATGTATACTGCAAGAGTCAGGAGCAGTGCAAGCTTCCACTTCATACACAGCAGGCATAGCAGAACAAGCTTCCCGCAAGTGTACAACAAATACACGACAAGAGTCAGGAGCAGTGCAAGCATCCACCTCCCACAGAGCAGGCATAGCAAAACAAGCTTCCCGCCAGAGCACAATATATATAAAGCAAGTGTCAGGAGCAGTGCAAGCTTCCACTTCCCACAGAGCAGGCATAGCAGAACAAGCTTCCTACAAGCGCACAACATATATACTGCAAGAGTCAGGTGCAGTGCAAGCTTACACCTCCGACAGAGCAGGCATAGCAGAACAAGCTTCCAGCAAGTGTACAACAAATACACGACAAGAGTCAGGAGCAGTGCAAGCTTCCACCTCCCACAGAGCAGGCATAGCAGAATAGGTTTCTGCAATCGCACAGCATATATACTGCAAGAGTCAGGTTCAGTGCAAGCTTCCACCTCCCACAGAGCAGGCATAGCAGAACAAGCTTACTGTAAGCACTCAACATATATACTGCAAGAGTCAGGAGCAGCGCAAGCTTCCACCTCCTAAAGATCAGGCACAGCAGAACAAGCTTCCCGCAAGCTTACAACATATATACTGCAAGAATCTGGTGCAGTGCAAGTTTACACCTCCCACAGAGCAGCTATATCCGAGAGGGAGCAGCACTGCAAGCTTCCACCTCCTACAAAGCAGGCATCAGAAAATAAGCTTCCCGCAAGCACACAACATATATACTGCACGAGTCCAGAGCAGTGCATCCACCTCCCACAGAGCAGGCATAGCAGAACAAGCTTCCAACAAGCGCACAACAAATATGCTGCAAGAGTCAGGAGCAGTGCAAGCATCCACCTCCTACAGAGCGGGCATAGCAGAACAAGTTTCTGCAAGCACACAGCATATATACTGCAAGAGTCAGGAGCAGTGCAAGCTTCAACCTCCCACAGAGCAGACCTGGCAGAGCAAGCTTTCCGCAAGCTTACAACATATTTACTGCAAGTGTCATGAGCAGTGCAAGCTTCCACTTCCCGCAGAGCAGACATAGCAGAACAAGCTTCCCGTAGAGCACAATAAATATATTGCAAGAGTCAGGAGCAGTGCAAGCTTCCACCTCCTACATAGCAGAATAAGCTTCCCGCAAGTTTACAACATCTATACTGCAAGAGTCAGGTGCAGTGCAAGCTTCCACCTCCCACAGTGCAGGTATAGCTGAACAAGCTTCCCGCAAGCTTACAACATACTTACTGCAAGAGGCAGGAGCAGTGCAAGCTTCCACCTCCTACAGAGCAGGCATAGCAGAACAAGCTACCACAAGAGCGCAATGTATATACTGCACGAGTCCAGAGCAGTGCATCCACCTCCCACAGAGCAGGCATAGCAGAACAAGCTTCCAACAAGCGCTCAACAAATATGCTGCAAGAGTCAGGAGCAGTGCAAGCATCCACCTCCCACAGAGCAGACATAGCAGAACAAGCTTTCCGCAAGTTTACAACATAATTACTGCAAGTGTCAGGACCAGTGCAAGCTTCCACCTCCCACAGAGCAGGCATAGCAGAACAGGCTTCCCGTAGAGCACAATAGATTTATTGCAAGAGTCAGGAGCAGTGCAAGCTTCCACCTCCTACATAGCAGAATAAGCTTTCAGCAAGCTTACAACATATATACTGCAAGAGTCAGGTGCAGTGCAAGCTTCCACCTCCCACAGAGCAGGCATAGCAGAACAAGCTTCCTGCAAGCTTACAACATACTTACTGCAAGAGTCAGGAGTAGTGCAAGCTTCCACCTCCTACATAGCAGGCATAGCAGAACAAGCTTCCCACAAGAGCAACATATATATACTGCAATAGTCAGGTGCAGTGCAAGCTTCCACCTCACATAGAGCAGGCATAGCAGAACAAGCTTCCTGCAAGAGCACAACATATTTACTGCAAGAGTCAGGAGCAGTGCAAGCTTACACCTCCGACAGACAAGGCATAGTAGAACAAGGTTCCCGCAAGCGCACAACGTATATACTGCAAGAATCATGAGCAGAGCAAGCATCCACCTCCCACAGAGCAGGCATAGCAGAATAAGTTTTTGCAGGCACACAGCATATATACTGCAAGAGTCAGGAGCAGTGCAAGCTTCCACCTCCCACAGAGCAGGCATAGCAGAACAAGCTTCCCGCTAGCTTACAACATACTTACTGCAAGAGTTAGGAACAGTGCAAGCTTCCACCTCCTACAGAGCAGTCATAGCAGAACAAACTTCCCACAAGAGCACAATATATATACTGCAAGAGTCTGGAGCAGTGCAAGCTTCCACCTCCCACAGAGCAGGCATAGCAAAAGAAGCTTCCCGCAAGCTCACTGCATATTTACTGCAAGAATCAGGTGCAATGCAAACTTCCACCTCCTACAGAGCAGGCATAGCAGAACAAGCTCCCCGCAACTGCAAAACATATATATAATGCAAGAGTCAGGTGCAGTGCAAGCTTCCACCTTCCACACAGCAGGAATAGCAGAACAAGCTTCCAGCAAGAGCACACCATATTTACTGCAATAGTCAGGAGCAGTGCATCCACCTCCCACAGAGCAGGCATAGCAGAATAAGTTTCTGCAAGCACACAGCATATATACTGCAAGAGTCAGGAGCAGTGCAAGCTTCCACCTTCCACAGAGCAGACATAGCAGAACAAGCTTCCCGCAAGCTTACAACATACTTACTGCAAGTGTCAGGAGCAGTGCAAGCTTCCACCTCCCACAGAGCAGACATAGCAGAACAAGTTTCCCGTAAGAGCACAATATATATATTGCAAGAGTCAGGTGCAGTGCAAGATTCCACCTCCTACATAGCAGAATGAGCTTCCTGCAAGCTTACAACATGTACACCGCAAGAGTCAGGTGCAGTGCAAGCTTACACCTCCCACAGAGCAGGCATAGCAAAACAAGCTTCTGGAAAGTTACAACATACTTACTGCAAGAGTCAGGAGTAGTGCAAGCTTCCACCTCCTACATAGCAGGCATAGCAGAACAAGCTTCCCACAAGAGCAAAATATATATACTGCAATAGTCAGGTGCAGTGCAAGCTTACACCTCCGACAGACAAGGCATAGTAGAACAAGCTTCCCGAAAGCGCACAACGTATATACTGCAAGAGTCATGAGCAGTGCAAGCATCCACCTCCCACAGAGCAGGCATAGCAGAATAAGTTTCTGCAGGCACACAACATATATACTGCAAGAGTCAGGAGCAGTGCAAGCTTCCACCTCCCACAGAGCAGGCATAGCAGAACAAGCTTCCCGCTAACTTACAACATACTTACTGCAAGGGTTAGGAACAGTGCAAGCTTCCACCTCCTACAGAGCAATCATAGCAGAACAAACTTCCCACAAGAGCACATTATATATACTGCAAGATTCTGGAGCAGTGCAAGCTTCCACCTCCCGCAAAACAGCTGTATCAGAGACGGAGCAGCACTGCATGCTGCCCCCAAGCACACCACATGTATATAGCACAATCAGCAAGCTTCCACCGCCCACAGAGCAGGCATAGCAGAAGAAGCTTCCTGCAAGCTTACAACATATTTACTGCAAGAATCAGGTGCAATGCAAACTTCCACCTCCTACAGAGCAGGCATAGCAGAAAAAGCTTCCCGCAACTGCAAAACATATATATAATGCAAGAGTCAGGTGCAGTGCAAGTTTCCACCTCCCACAGATCAGCTATATCAGAGAGGGGGCAGCACTGCAAGCTTCCACCTCCCACAGAGCAGGCATAGCAGAACAAACTTCCTACAAGTGCACAACATATATAATGCAAGAGTCAGGAACAGTGCAAGCTTCCACCTCCCACAGAGCAGGCATAGGAGAACAAACTTCCTTAAGTGCACAACATATATACTGCAAGAGTCAGGAGCAGTGCAAGCATCCACCTCCCACAGAGCAGGCATAGCAGAACAAGCTTCCCGCAAGTGCACAACACATATACTGCAAGAGTCAGGTGCAGTGCAAGATTCCACCTCCCACAGAGCAGGCATAGCAGAACAAGCTTCTCACAAGTACACAGCATTTACAATGCAAGAGTCAGGAGCAGTGCAAGCTTCCACCTCCCACAGAGCAGGCATAGCAGAACAAGCTTCCTGCAAGTGCACAACATATATAATGCACATGTCAGGTGCACTGCAAGGTTCCACCTCCCACAGAGCAGGCATAGCAGAATAAGCTTCCTGCAAGCTTACAACATATATACTGCAAGAGTCAGGAGCATTTCAAGCATCCACTTCCCACAGAGCAGGCAGAGCAGAACAAGCTTCCCGCAAACGCACAACATATATACTGCAAGAGTTAGGAGCAGTGCAAGCTTCCACCTCCCACAGAGCAGGCATAGCAGAACAAGCTTCCCTCAAGCGCACAACACATATACTGCAAGAGTCAGGAGCAGTGCAAACTTCCACCTCCCACGGAGCAGGCATAGCAGAACAAGCTTCCTGCAAGCTTACAAAATATATACTGCAAGAGTCAGGAGCAGTGCACGCTTCCACCTACCACAGACCAGGCATAGCAGAACAAGCTTCCCGCAAAGTGCACAACATATACACTGCAAGAGTCAGGAGCAGTGCAAGCTTCCACCTCCCACAGAGCAGGCATAGCAGAACAAGCTTCCCTCAAGCGCACAACACATATACTGCAAGAGTCAGGAGCAGTGCAAACTTCCACCTCCCACGGAGCAGGCATAGCAGAACAAGCTTCCTGCAAGTGCACAACATATATAATGCAAGAGTCAGGTGAAGTGCAATGTTCCACCTTCCACTAAGCAGCTATATCAAGGAGGGAGCAGCACTGCAAGATTCCACCTCCCACAGAGCAGGCATAGCAGAATAAGCTTCCTGCAAGCTTTCAACATATATACTGCAAGAGTCAGGAGCAGTTCAAGCATCCACCTCCCACAGAGCAGGCATTGCAGAACAAGCTTCCCGCAAGTACACAACATGTATACTGCAAGAGTCAGGAGCATTGCAAGCTTCCACCTCCCACAGAGCAGGCATATCAGAACAAGCTTCCCACAAGTGCACAACATATATACTGCCAAAGTCAGGAGCAATGCAAGCTTCCACCTCCCACAGAGCAGGCATAGCAGAACAAGCTTCCCACAAGAGCAGAACATATATACTGCAAGATTCAGGATCATTGCAAGCATCCACCTACCATAGAGCAGGCATAGCAGAACAATCTTCCTGCAAGTATACAACATATATAATGCAAGTGTCAGGTGCAGTGCAAGCTTCCACCTCCCACAGAGCAGGCATTGCAGAACAAGCGTCCCACAAGTGCACAACATATATACTGCAAGATTCAGGATCAGTGCAAGCATCCACCTACCATAGAGCAGGCATAGCAGAACAAGCTTCCTGCAAGTGTACAACATATATAATGCAAGAGTCAGGAGCAGTGCAAGCTTCCACCTCCCACAGAGCAGGCATAGCAGATCAATCTTCCCATAAGTACACAGCATTTACAATGCAAGAGTCAGGAGCAGTGCAAGCTTCCACCTCCCACAGAGCAGGCATAGCAGAATAAGCTTCCTGCAAGCTTACAACATATATACTGCAAGAGTCAGGAGCATTTCAAGCATCCACTTCCCACAGAGCAGGCAGAGCAGAACAAACTTCCTGCAAACGCACAACATATATACTGCAAGAGTCAGGGGCAGTGCAAGCTTCCACCTACCACAGACCAGGCATAGCAGAACAAGCTTCCCGCAAAGTGCACAACATATACACTGCAAGAGTCAGGAGCAGTGCAAGCTTCCACCTCCCACAGAGCAGGCATAGCAGAACAAGCTTCCCACAAGCGCACAACACATATACTGCAAGAGTCAGGAGCAGTACAATGTTCCACCTTCCACTAAGCAGCTATATCAGAGAGGGAGCAGCACTTCAAGCTTCCACCTCCCACAGAGCAGGCATAGCAGAACAAGCTTCCTGCAAGTGCACAACATATATAATGCAAGAGTCAGGTGCAGTGCAATGTTCCACCTTCCACTAAGCAGCTATATCAGAGAGGGAGCAGCACTTCAAGCTTCCACCTCCCACAGAGCAGGCATAGCAGAATAAGCTTCCTGCAAGCTTACAACATATATACTGCAAGAGTCAGGAGAAGTTCAAGCATCCACCTCCCACAGAGCAGGCATAGCAGAACAAGCTTCCCGCAAGTGCACAACATGTATACTGCAAGAGTCAGGAGCAGTGCAAGCTTCCACCTCCAACAGAGCAGGCATATCAGAACAAGCTTCCCACAAGTGCACAACATATATACTGCCAAAGTCAGGAGCAATGCAAGCTTCTGCCTCCCACAGAGCAGGCATAGCAGAACAAGCTTCCCACAAGAGCAGAACATATATACTGCAAGATTCAGGATCAGTGCAAGCATCCACCTACCATAGAGCAGGCATAGCCGAACAAGCTTCCTGCAAGTGTACAACATATATAATGCAAGGGTCAGGTGCAGTGCAAGCTTCCACCTCCCACAGAGCAGGCATAGCAGAACAAGCTTCCCACAAGTGCACAACATATATACTGCCAAAGTTAGGAGCAATGCAAGCTTCCACCTCCCACAGAGCAGGCAGAGCAGAACAAGCTTCCCACAAGAGCAGAACATATATACTGCAAGATTCAGGATCAGTGCAATCATCCACCTACCATAGAGCAGGCATAGCAGAACAAGCTTCCTGCAAGTGTACAACATATATAATGCAAGAGTCAGGAGCAGTGCATGCTTCCACCTCACTCAGAGCAGGCATAGCAGAACAAGCTTCTTGCAAGTGCACAACATATATAATGCAATAGTCAGGTGCAGTGCAAGGTTCCACCTCCCACAGAGCAGGCATAGCAGAACAAGCTTCCTGCAAGTGCACAACAATTATACTGCAAGAGTCAGGAGCAGTGCAAGCATCCTTCCACAGAGCAGCATAGCAGAACAAGCTTCCCACAAGTGCACAATATTTATAATGCAAGTGTCAGGAGCAGTGCAAGCTTCCATCTCCCACAGAACAGGCATAGCAGAACAAGCTTCCGGCAAGTACACAACATATATAATTCAGGAGTCAGGTGCAGTGCAAGGTTCCACCTTCCACTAAGCAGCTATATCAGAGAGGGAGCAGCACTGCAAGTTTCCACCTCCCACAGAGCAGGCATAGCAGAACAAGCTTCCTGCAAGCCTTCAACATATATACTGCAAGAGTCAGGAGCAGTTCAAGCATCCACCTCCCACAGAACAGGCATAGCAGATCAATCTTCCCGAAAGTGCACAACATGTATACTGCAAGAGTCAGGAGCAGTGCAAGCTTCCACCTCCCACAGAGCAGGCATAGCAGAACAAGCTTCCCACAAGAGCAGAACATATATACTGCAAGATTCAGGATCATTGCAAGCATCCACCTACCATAGAGCAGGCATAGCAGAACAAGCTTCCTGCAAGTGTACAACATATATAATGCAAGTGTCAGGTGCAGTGCAAGCTTCCACCTCCCACAGAGCAGGCATATCAGAACAAGCGTCCCACAAGTGCACAACATATATACTGCAAGATTCAGGATCAGTGCAAGCATCCACCTACCATAGAGCAGGCATAGCAGAACAAGCTTCCTGCAAGTGTACAACATATATAATGCAAGAGTCAGGAGCAGTGCAAGCTTCCACCTCCCACAGAGCAGGCATAGCAGATCAATCTTCCCATAAGTACACAGCATTTACAATGCAAGAGTCAGGAGCAGTGCAAGCTTCCACCTCCCACAGAGCAGGCATAGCAGAATAAGCTTCCTGCAAGCTTACAACATATATACTGCAAGAGTCAGGAGCCTTTCAAGCATCCACTTCCCACAGAGCAGGCAGAGCAGAACAAACTTCCTGCAAACGCACAACATATATACTGCAAGAGTCAGGGGCAGTGCAAGCTTCCACCTACCACAGACCAGGCATAGCAGAACAAGCTTCCCGCAAAGTGCACAACATATACACTGCAAGAGTCAGGAGCAGTGCAAGCTTCCACCTCCCACAGAGCAGGCATAGCAGAACAAGCTTCCCACAAGCGCACAACACATATACTGCAAGAGTCAGGAGCAGTACAATGTTCCACCTTCCACTAAGCAGCTATATCAGAGAGGGAGCAGCACTTCAAGCTTCCACCTCCCACAGAGCAGGCATAGCAGAACAAGCTTCCTGCAAGTGCACAACATATATAATGCAAGAGTCAGGTGCAGTGCAATGTTCCACCTTCCACTAAGCAGCTATATCAGAGAGGGAGCAGCACTTCAAGCTTCCACCTCCCACAGAGCAGGCATAGCAGAATAAGCTTCCTGCAAGCTTACAACATATATACTGCAAGAGTCAGGAGAAGTTCAAGCATCCACCTCCCACAGAGCAGGCATAGCAGAACAAGCTTCCCGCAAGTGCACAACATGTATACTGCAAGAGTCAGGAGCAGTGCAAGCTTCCACCTCCAACAGAGCAGGCATATCAGAACAAGCTTCCCACAAGTGCACAACATATATACTGCCAAAGTCAGGAGCAATGCAAGCTTCTGCCTCCCACAGAGCAGGCATAGCAGAACAAGCTTCCCACAAGAGCAGAACATATATACTGCAAGATTCAGGATCAGTGCAAGCATCCACCTACCATAGAGCAGGCATAGCATAACAAGCTTCCTGCAAGTGTACAACATATATAATGCAAGGGTCAGGTGCAGTGCAAGCTTCCACCTCCCACAGAGCAGGCATAGCAGAACAAGCTTCCCACAAGTGCACAACATATATACTGCCAAAGTCAGGAGCAATGCAAGCTTCCACCTCCCACAGAGCAGGCAGAGCAGAACAAGCTTCCCACAAGAGCAGAACATATATACTGCAAGATTCAGGATCAGTGCAATCATCCACCTACCATAGAGCAGGCATAGCAGAACAAGCTTCCTGCAAGTGTACAACATATATAATGCAAGAGTCAGGAGCAGTGCATGCTTCCAACTCACTCAGAGCAGGCATAGCAGAACAAGCTTCTTGCAAGTGCACAACATATATAATGCAATAGTCAGGTGCAGTGCAAGGTTCCACCTTCCACAGAGCAGGCATAGCAGAACAAGCTTCCTGCAAGTGCACAACAATTATACTGCAAGAGTCAGGAGCAGTGCAAGCATCCTTCCACAGAGCAGCATAGCAGAACAAGCTTCCCACAAGTGCACAATATTTATAATGCAAGTGTCAGGAGCAGTGCAAGCTTCCATCTCCCACAGAACAGGCATAGCAGAACAAGCTTCCGGCAAGTACACAACATATATAATTCAGGAGTCAGGTGCAGTGCAAGGTTCCACCTTCCACTAAGCAGCTATATCAGAGAGGGAGCAGCACTGGAAGTTTCCACCTCCCACAGAGCAGGCATAGCAGAACAAGCTTCCTGCAAGCTTACAACATATATACTGCAAGAGTCAGGAGCAGTTCAAGCATCCACCTCCCACAGAACAGGCATAGCAGATCAATCTTCCCGAAAGGGCACAACATGTATACTGCAAGAGTCAGGAGCAGTGCAAGCTTCCACCTCCCACAGAGCAGGCATATCAGAACAAGCTTACCACAAGTGCACAACATATATACTGCCAAAGTCAGGAGCAATGCAAGCTTCCACCTCCCACAGAGCAGGCATAGCAGAACAAGCTTCCCACAAGAGCAGAACATATATACTGCAAGATTCAGGATCAGGACAAGCCACCACCTACCATAGAGCAGGCATAGCAGAACAAGCTTCCCGCAAGCGCACAACATATATACTGCAAGACTCAGGAGCAATGCAAGCTTCCACCTCCCACAGTCTAGGCATAGCAGAACAAGCTTCCCGCAAGTGCACAACATGTATACTGCAAGAGTCATGTGCAGTGCAAGCATCCACCTCCCACAGAGCAGGCATAGCAGAATTAGCTTCCCGCAAGCGCACAACACATATACTGCAAGAGTCATGTGCAGTGCAAGCTTCCACCTCCCACAGAGCAGGAATAGCAGAACAAGCTTCCCACAAGTGCACAACATTTATAATGCAAGAGTCAGGAGCAGTGCAAGCTTCCACATTCCACAGACCAGGCATAGCAGAATAAGCTTCCCGCAAGTGCACAACATATATATTGCAAGAGTCAGGAGCAGTGCAAGCTTCCACCTCCCACAGAGCAGGCATATCAGAACAAGCTTCCAGCAAGTGCACAACATATATACTGCCAGAGTCAGGAGCAATGCAAGCTTCCACCTCCCACAGAGCAGGCATAGCAGAACAAGCTTCCTGCAAGCTTACAACATATACAATGCAAGAGTCAGGTGCATTTCAAGCTTCCACCTCCCACAGAGCAGCTATATCAGAGAGGGGGCAGCACTGCAGGCTTCCACCTCCCACAGAGCAGGCAAGCTTACAACATATTTACTGCAAGAGTCAGGTCCAGTGCAAGCTTCCACCTCCCACAGATCAGGCATAGCAGATCAATCTTCCCGCAAGTGCAAAACATATATAATGCAAGAGTCAGGTGCAGTGCAAGCGTCCACCTCCCACAGAGCAGCTATGTCAGAGCGGGAGCAGCACTACAAGTTTCCACCTCCCACAGAGTAGGCGCAGCAGAACAAGCTTCCTGCAAGCTTACAACATATATAATGCAAGAGTCAGGTGCAGTGCAAGCTTCCACCTCCCACAGAGCAGCTATATCAGAGAGAGAGCAGCACTGCAAGCTTCCACCTCCCACAGAGCAGGCATAGAAGAACAAGCTTCCTGCAAGCGCACAACATATATACTGCAAGAGTCAGGAGCAGTGCACGCTTCCACCTCCCACAGAGCAGCTATATCTGAGAGGGAGCAGCACTGCAAGCTTCCACCTCCCACAGAGCAGGCATAGAAGAACAAGCTTCCCGCAAGCTTACAACATATATAATGCAAGAGCCAGGTGCAGTGCAAGCTTCCACCTCCCACAGAGCATCTATATCGGAGAGGGAGCAGCACTGCAAGTTTCCACCTCCCACAGAGCCGGCATACCAAAACAAGCTTCCCGCAAGTGCACAACATATATACTGCAAGAGTCAGGAGCAGTGCAAGCTTCCATGTCACACAGACAGGCATAGCAGAAGAGGTTTTTGCAAGAGCATCAACATATATATTGCAAGAGTCAGGAGCCGTGCAAGCATCCACTTCTCGCAGAGCAGCTCTATCAGAGAGGGAGCAGCACTGCATGCTGCCCCCAAGCACCCCTCATGTATACAGCACAGTCAGCTGCAGTTCAAGATTCCACCTTCCACAAAGCAGGCACAGCAGACTGGGCTAAGCACTGCAAGCTTCCCCCAACGACACAATATGTATACTGCATTGTCACAGCAGATAAATGTGTTCTAGCAACTTGAGGCATACGTGCTTGATGTAATTACCAATAAAATGTCTTAGACCGAATAACTGGATGGTCTCAAAGAAGATGGTAAAATACTGCTTTTATCTCAATGAAGGAAAGCAGGGTACATTGTCATACATCAGATTGATTCATGCACGACTACAATGTGTTCTTGATTATACATAGTTTATATAATGCTAGATGTGCCATCTATGATGTCATCCTACGTGGCATATTACAAAAACTATTGAGGGATGGGATTGGCTTAGGGGAATATGTCTACATATAGACTACATGAATATTAGTTTCTTTTTGGCGGTCCCATGTCTGTAGGAAACTCCCTGAGCTACTTTAAAAAATGTATGATACTGATTACAGCAAAGAATATGGCAGGGCAACAATACATACAACTTTGTATGTAAAAGGGCATGACAGGCTTTTCTGATTGGTTGGAAACCCAAATCCAACATTGGACATTCAGTTAGCTAGCAGCATGTACATAGACAGGAAGCGCGGGAGCTTGGCAATATATCAGCTCTTCATGTGTTTTCCCAAATTGTCTACCCTCTCTCATTGGTAGGCCTCATGCCAGTGTCCTCTGTTTGAAGATTGACATTGCCAGTCTGCACTGTCCCGGAACATTCAGAGGAGTGTAGGCACACCATTATCTTAGTTTCGAGGTTAATGACTAGCCATTGTTTGTGAGCTTGTCATCACGACTTAGTAGACCACAAATGTGTCCATCTCTACAGTGTACTTAACACTATCTGATTCAATTATACTTTGTGTAGTTGCTCCTCTTGGCCTTTAGAGACTTGCTCACTCTATCCCATAGAACCTCTATATGCTTTTAATTGTCCAATACTCGGCATCTATAAATGGTCTTGATCCTCCTAATTTTGCGAAATGTCTCCTTCGAACATGGCCTGCTCGTTAGACTTCCTTCGTACTTTAAATTCATCTCTCGAAATAACATCTTTGGTCCCAGGGAAAAACAGCCTCATCGTCGTCTTTTCACTTCGTGATCCTGGGCTAATTTTTTAAGGTACTTGTGTTGATTGACATAATCCATCGTCCATCTTGTTCTGATGGTAGTCCTAAACGTTGTATATATACCTCTCATAAGAAAGCTTCTATCTATTTGTTCTACCATGCTTTTCAGCGTACGTACAGATAATTGACCAGGGGTCATCTCTTTCTTCTTTTATGTTCGTGATTACTGTATCATTGAATATATCTTTCTCTTAGCCGGTCAAGTGGCACAGCGAGTAGAGCGCCCGCTTTGACACCCGTGCAGAGCCTGTTAACGCAGGTTCGAATCCCGGCGGGGCCAAACTCAGCCTTTCATCCTTCCGAGGTCGTTAAATGAGCACCACACACCGTGGGTAATAATAAGCAGCGCTCAGATACCTGAGGGTTTGTAGCGCTATATAAAAGCCTAATTATTATTATTATTATTATATCTTTCTCTTAGTGTTCCAATTATATTGTCATCTTTAAGTATTTTCTTATTGTTTCAGCATATGTTCTTATATCTTCTTTATGACATTCTTCTGCCGTTGTATGATTTGTCTTTAATGTACATCCATTCTGTTGAATTCTGACAGCTCGGCAATCAGCATCCTTCTTGGTAGCTTTTCATCCACTATGTCAGCTTTTGGCTCCGTTCTAAATGGTTGCCTGAGTGAATATCGTCTCTAACATACTCGGCGTGGTAAAGGAATATTGCAAGGATTCATGCACGGAATTGCAATTATGGCTCTTCATCTGTCATTCCACTGGGATTGTGCAAAGGGGGCGGAGATCAGAGACAAGATATCAACCTGCTCCTCTACATTCCCCTTCCTGGTGAAGTACCCGACCAAACACGTTGCCTCATCTTCTGCAATTGCTACTTCATTTTCTTCTAGCATTTCATCATATTTTCTTTTCTTCGGGACCCATATCTTTGTTTCCCCGCTCAGGTGACCAGCATTTTTTATATGTTCATCCACATTCCAGGTCATCAGACAATCTCCTGCTGGTGCAGAGAATATCCTTCATCCCACATATTCCTTCCGATCTTTAGGATAATAGAACTTAATTCCTGGACGTGCAAGTGTCCTTTTCTTTATGTTCTCACAAATACTTTCTTCACTTTGTCAATCATTATCTTCTTTCAAATAGCTTCCTTGGCTGTCTTCTTACGTTGTCCCACAATGATCCTTATGAGACAGGATCCTAACAATATGAACACTAGTATTGCTCTAGGCATCTTGAAAGCATTTGCTATCCAAGTCAGAATCCATGAAAACAGAGATGTAAACCAATCATCATCTTCAATTGTATGTGTGTACAATGTGTGCACAAAGGTAAAAACATGGTTATTGCTTCTGTCAAGGTACTATTTTCTCCTTCAAGAGAAGGTACAAAAATGTACAGCAAGAAGGCCTGGCGTTGGCGAACACGCCTCCTACGATTGCTGTAATTAAGTCTAGGACATACATGTTCTGGAGAGTCATCAGCCTGATGGCTCTTATTTCTTCTCTGATTGTATTAAATATTTTTATTGTTGCATTGATTGCCTGCAACAGCTTCCATCTTGTAATCTGCAACCACTTGGCGTTTACTGCAGGTTGAACTCCTGGCAAGAATATAGCTGTCATTATCATTGCCATTTTGCTGAACAATTTATGCTCGTCGGGATATTGTCATAAGAATCCATTGATTTATCTGGAAAGTAATTGCTTCTCTTCAGTCTGCGGAATTCAGGTGATACTTAAATGCACATCCTTAAATGCACATCCATGCTTGAAAATTCATCAATATGGAGGCCACTTTGGGGAATCACCAGTGCTCGTACACGTAGCATTGCCATAGAGCATATTCCTCCCCAATACTTGGGCAACTGCATGTAGGCTCTGTATCCACACACCCAATACCGATCCATTAACACTGCAGTTCCTGCATCCATTCCTTGGACTTCAATTATCTGTCCAAATCCTTTGTTTTTTCCAACCAGGATCAGGCCATCATTCCTGAAGCATGTTGCTCCATTCCTCAGTGGCATCATAGAAACTGGTCCTGCTTCATTGTCGATCCATGTTAGTCACTTTCAATACATGTACCATGATGCCAGACAGTTGTCACTCACTATCTGTACTATACTTGCTTATTCCTTCTTCAATAGATATGCAGGGCAAGCCAATAATTCTTCTTCCCATCCATTATTAGTAATACACACACACATATATCACCAACTGAGGTCTTTCTCCACACCTTGGCTCTCCTGTTTTTTTTTCCATGATATCTGAGCAATTCAACTTCTTCAACTGGACAAACTTTATTTGTTCTCCTATCTGAGATGGATACATGAGTTTCTTGCTGTCCATCCCAATCCATTTACTATCCTTCTTGTTTTCATATACGTGTGTTGATATGGGAATGCTACTTTTTTTCGCCATCATAAAATAGCCCATTTTCCTTCAAATGATCCTCAGGTGGTTCTTGCTGCATTCATGGCGTATGGTATTAAGGAACAAACATAACAACGTTCGTCTGACGTTCTTTCACCCGCCTCGTTCATGTGCTGATGCCATAGGTTATTATTCAAATGAACGAGTATTTTCAAGATATGTGTTTATACCTTTATGGTTTTCTTCAGTATTTCTTTTAAATCAAAATATCCCTCTAGCTATATTATATAACACACTATCCATGCTTATAGTGGAGACAATAAAAGGGTTTTAATAATAGACTTCATATAAATGCCTTTAATACCCTCCATGTTAGTGTCATTTTCTGCAGCACACGCAATGCCATAACAAGGAAAAACACACAAATAATAATACCAGCTAATATCACCATCAATATCACATGAAACCCTATTGATCTTTTAGATGGTAATGAATCTCTAAAATATCAAAGCCTCTCCAATGTATGATTATGCACATGTATTACCTCCTTTATAATCAGTTCTATAACATACATTGGAGTATTGTTTCAATGATTACTCTCCAAACAATTCAGCAATCTTTTGAGTTTTCCAGGAATGCAACAATGGTTATTCCTCTTCAAATCAAAGCTGGATACATTTGAGAAATGTAGGAAAAAAGAATAACAAAGAATGTATATACCAATATAATGATAGGAATCATGAACACAGATCAGAAATGTTTTCTTCTTTCTTTTGTTTGTATAGCTCAAGCTCCTCTCTCATTGTTTTTTTGGCCATTCTACAGACATTTTTCCATGATCTATTAATCAATCAGTTCATATCGCAACCCTTATCTAAACACGTTTTGCCTTCTTGATCTGTGTTCTTGGTCATATTGTGTTGTCATTTGTTGCCACTCTTCTCTTGTTTCACTGAGGGCACTTGCTTCACTGGGGTTAGATGAAGTATAGGTCATTGCTTCACCCTTATAGGTCTTGATATCATGCAGATGGATACATTCTGTCAGGTGTTGAGCTTCGCGACGGTAAGGCTTACATCTTTGACCTCATAAGGTGCATTTAATTGAGTGGTATTCCAGGTATGAACACATTTGCTCACTAACACCTGGTCCCCTGGGTAAAGGACTGGGGATTTTAATGAGTCTTCCAAACTAATAAGCACATGGTCTGTTTTATTCACTTTGGGCCCCTTGTGTTGATTTTTGATCTGTTGAAAAATAAAAGAAATAGTTTGAGTTATTGTTTTGTGGGATGATTCAACCCACTTGTTGCTCTGATATGCGGTATCACTGTGTTCTGATGGTGCCAGAAACATCAAAATGGCCGCAAAACCCTTGTGTGCACCAAACTTCTGAAAATCGCGCTCTGCAAAGCACAAAACGA
This sequence comes from Ambystoma mexicanum, assembly GCF_040938575.1. NCBI lineage: Eukaryota > Metazoa > Chordata > Amphibia > Caudata > Ambystomatidae > Ambystoma > Ambystoma mexicanum. The sequence continues at coordinate 1,514,607,964 of NC_090922.1, forward strand.
TGGCTGCCCAATCTACCATGCATGTTGTCAGTGGTGGAACAAAGATCTAACTCCTGAAATATATCACTGGGCTCCACAAACAAGTGAAAATGGAGTACAGAGGGAAAAGCAGTGCTCTGCTAAAAGAAATAAAAAATCTTGCTTTAAATCTTTTTTCTTTGTTGCTGAAGCTGCAGAATACTGGCACAAAACACCCTTAAACATCCACAAATCTTGCCGGCTGCTAAAATTCCCTTGTTTGTTTGTTTGTTTTTTTAATTTTATTTATAGCACGTGCCAGACCAGAGGGTATCCGGGCGCGTGTTCAAGAATACTTTAAGCTTCCAAGTTACAGTTAAACATTCCAAATAGTTACAGGATGCATTGACAGCAAAAGGATGACAATATACATGGTTATATACACAGGTATTTGTACACAGAGGTGTATACAAAGTATACATTGAAAGTCAAAGAGCAAGGCGGAATAAGCGGGGGCGTATTTACAGACGGGTCAGACGTGAGTGGTTCTAGTGTCGGTCAGTTATAGGTCATTTTCTTTGAGCCATTCAATACAGTTAAGTCTGAAGTGTGGATAGGATTGGTCAGACCTTAAAGAAGATGGGAGGGAGTTCCACAGCTTGGCCGCTTTGAAAGGAAAGCTGATGCCTCCGGCTGTGCTCAATTTAAATAGTGGCTCAACTAGCTGGTTGGTATATACTTCTCTGGTAGGTCTATTAGATGTTCTTCTTTTGAATCTTTCTGTTAGGTATATCGGGGCTAAGTCATTAATACTTTTGACGGTTAATGATACTGTTTTAAGTTTAATTTTGTCAGCTGTAGATAGCCAGTTAGATTGTCTTCTGACATCTGAGATATGCTCTCTTCCTGGGATTCCTAGGGCGGCTCTAAGGGCATTGTCTGCAAGGTTTGGATTTTTTGCAGCATGTGTTTATTAGACCCTATGTATAGTGCATTGCAATAGTCCAATTCGGATAATACCAGATCTCTAGATAGGGTGAGGCAGCTGGTAGTGGACAAGTATGGTTTAGCTGCTCTAATAAGCTTACAGGTGTATGCGGTGCTAGAGGCCATCACACTCACCTGTTTTGTTAGAGAGAGGCAAGAGTCGAGGTAAAATCCTAACATTTTTACTTCTTTTGCTACTTGAATGGTTTTTCCATCTATAACAAATGATGAATCGTCATCGTTCAGGCTTTTGATATTTTGTGTATTTCCCAGTATGATGAGTTCTGAGTTTTGGCATCATTCAGGCATACACCATGACGGGCCATCCATGCCTGGATGATGAGTAATATCTTGTTCACCAAGGCCCATTCCTGTTCATAATCCCCCGAAAGTGGGATGAGAATCTGAGTGTCATCTGCATAGTTTGTGTAGGTGACACCCAGAAGGTCCAGATCATCAAACAGGGGCTTAGTGAAAATGTTATACATGGTCGGGGGGACACAGGATCCTTGGGGAACAGAACATGTGATAGGTACTGGGTCAGCCGCTGAAGAGGTAGAGAAAAGTCTCATAGTTCTGCCACTTAAGAACGACTTGATCCAAGCAATGGCATGAGTGGAGAAGTGGGCAGCAGATTCCAGGTGGGTGCAGAGCCACCAAGTCAAATGCCGCTGAGAGATCCAGTAGGAGGAGTAGGGCAGTTTTTCCAAGGTCTCTCAGCTCATCGACTTGGGTTTTGAGATCGATAAGCGCCGTTTCGGTACCATGTTGAGGCCTGAAGCCTGATTGTCTGATACCTAATAGTTGATGCAGCTCCAAATATTTTTGAATCTGTAGGTAATCTGTAAGTAAGCCACTCTGTCTAGTATTTTTAACAGAAATGGTACCGTAGTGATCGGTCTGTAGTTAGTCGAGATGGAGGGGTTCAAGGTTTCATTGTTTAAGGTTGTCTGGTATCGTGCCTGATGCAAAGGAAGCATTAATGAGTTTGGAAATACATATGGATAGGTCTCTGGCCGCATCTTTTATCAGTTGGGCTGGGCATATGTTGCCTCGACAGTTGGTTGGTTTGAGCAAAAGTATTATTTTTTCAATCTCTACGATGGTTACTTTGGTGAAGTTGAATTTATGTTCTGGTTTGGTAGAAGTAGGTGGTTTACCACTTTGATTGGTTGAAGGAGGAATATGTTGTTTCTTTTTTCTCAATTTTGGTTTAGAGTGTGGCAATTTTGTCGTTTAGAGCTTTTTGTATGTTAGAGCACCACGTTTTAATTTTGTTGAAGTTGTCCGGTACAGGGATAGGGTTTTACAGTTCCTTTAGTATAATGAATAGCTCTTTGGTTCCAGATTTAGCATGTAGTATTCTGTTATTAAAGTTCTCTTCTTTACCTCTCCTTATTTCATGTTTGTAAATGTTAGAAGCATTGATGAGAACTACTTTATTAGTCTCAGATGGAGTTAGTCACAAGGCGGGTTTACATTTGCGTTTTTCAATCCTTAGGGATTTGAGGTGAGGGGTTAACCAGATGTTTTAGTGTGCTCTCGGCTTACTTTTTCTCATTTTCAAAGGGGCGATAGTGTCCAAGGCTATGGCCATGGTTGAGTTGAATTTGTTCACTAGAGCTGATGGGTTTAGTGATTCAGATTAGGAATTTAGAGTTAGGAGGATAAGTGGTAGCAGTTTGTCCGTAGTTATGTTTTTTTTTTCTGGTTGGTATGGGGGGGGCAATATGTTTTCCTTAGGTTGGGTAGTGTTTTCATTTATGAGGAAGGATATTAGCGCATGATCTGTCCAGATTTGTGAGCAGACATCAATAATTGTTACATTACAGTTGTGGTTGGCTACCCAGTCAAGTGGGTAGGTTGTGATATTCTTTGGGTAAATCCAAGTTCTGTAATGGCATTGGCGATATTAGTCGCTTGCAAATCTTTGTGGTCGTTGAAACCTAAGTTCATGTCTCCTAGAAGGATGGCTTGCGATTAATTTTTAAGATTATTTGAGAGGATCATAGAGATGCCCTCCTCAAAGGTTCCAATGGGACCTGGGGGCCTATAAATGAGGTGTATATTGATAGATTGAGAGGATGATGTTAAGAGTTTAGCGGTTAAGGATTCACAAGATTTGGTGATTGAAGGCGTTTCTATTTTTATGGCGAGATTGTTTTTAGCGATGATGGCTAGGCCGCCTCCTTGAGAATTGGTTCTAACTTCTCTGAGAATTTTGTAGTTAGGGGGCAAGGCAAGCATCAGAGCGGGTCTTGCTGCTTGGTGAAGCCAGGTTTCCGTTATGGCTAGGAGGTCATAATCACCTATTTGGATGAGATCGGCAATTTCGGTGGCATGTTCTATTAATGACCTAGCATTAATAAGGGCACCCTTCAGAGGTGTGTTTGGTTTAGGTGTCGCAGGGGTGACAGAGCTTTTCTTTTTGGTAGGCCTATTGCTCGATTTGCAGTGGTTGTTAATGGGACTGTTAACGTGGGACTGTCTTTTGGCAGGAGGTGTTTAGTTTGGGGGCATTAGGTTGGAGGTCTCTTCTATTACTAGGTTTAGTGACTAGTCTGACTGGAGGATCATAGATTTTAGGTAAATTTGATCGTAGCTTGGCATTTCTGTGTAAGTGTCGCACAGGATGTTTGATACAGTAGGCATAGAATGCGGTGGGAGGTTTGCTGTTATCATTGTGGAACAGAGGGTGGTCAGGAAGATGAGGGTGGAGATCCTTCTATCCTACTAGGATCCTTAGTTAAGAAATCATTGTGAACAATATCCTGAAAAGCTGAAAGCATCAAAGAAACATCCACAGCAAAAGTTGCCTGCCTGAAATTTGGGTGCAGTACCATCGCCGCCTGAATTACATCTGTCAAAAGCCTGCATGATAAACTTTAAAACATATGTAAACCGAAATCAAATGGTTGCAATCAGAGTAACCTTTGTTGTAATTGTTTGAGCCAATGGTTTAAAATCTGGAATAAGTGTTCTAGCAGCTAGCTTGAAATCACAAGTTTGTTTAAGCTAAGGAAAAATGCAACAAAATTAACATTTAAATTTAAGCCTGGCTAAAAGCCTCCCAAACTGGATTAACAGCTTTACTCACAGAGACAAGGCCTCTCCCTCAGCTCTCTCCAGCAGGAAATCACGCTGAAGTGATGATTATAGGGTGGGGGAAGAATTTGATCTGCAGTGGGAAAGAAGACAATGGACAGGGTCGTAAAAGGCCTCTGCCCAGGAGAAACAGGGAGGAGATGCTCCTGGGTCCCAGGGAGAGACCAAAGGGGTGGAGCTAAAGAACCATTTGTTGCTTAACAAGGACAAAAGACACATTTTAAAAAAGACTGATAACTTACCATATAAAATTGTGCAAAATATAGAAATAACAGCATTGTTAATGTCATTTCTGGATGCACAGGTGAAAAGGCGCCAGAAATCTGCGGCATGTTCTGGGAAGAAATGGCGGAAAATGTGATATTATACAAAATGCATTTCTGATAGAAGTTTGAAACTTTATTCATGTATGCCCATGATCAATGCGCACATTTGTAGAAATATGCTCCTAAATTGGACATTGTGTTCCGGATCAAAAGGGGACAATTCTGTGAGAAGCAGATACAATATCCCACAGCGACAGGATTTGGAGGAGTATCTGCTACACAAAATATGTAATCTGTATATATGGTTGTTATAGAGATGGCACATGTGGAAATATGTATTTTACCAAAAGTAGATTTTGTGTTCAAGGTGCTAGGGGTGGACTCTAAGCCTCATAAACCCACACCATAAAGGTGACACCCTGTGTTTCTCCTCCTATCAAGGAATAGAGGCAACCTTGACCAATCCCTATCAAAGGGGCGAGCTTAGGCTAAACCAGCTTAAACACCCCTTTATCATAAGCATAAATAGAGACAGCTCAGCACTCAGAAAGACAGACAGATTCACCCACTATCCGAATGCTGGCGGAGCACCCTGCTGCAAAACTATCCATCTCACTTGCTCTAGACTCCAGAAACTTGGCAAAGCAGAAAGGCCCATTGCATAGCTGAGCCATTTTCAGCCAGGCCTTAAATTTCCAGAACCAGAACCAACCCCAGAAACCTAAGGGGAACAAGAGACAGCCTGGCTGTGCTGTACTGCTTGCCTGCTGAAATAATTATCATCAGAACCAAAAGATCCAATCCAGTCCAGTGCCGTGCTGTGAACAGACCCAGTCCAATCCGCTGTGCCTAGCTCTCTATCCCAGAATCAGATTCCGTTATCTGACCAGAAATCTTGACGGAGCAGAATGCTGACGGTTCTGTTTCAAAACATGCCTAGTGAGTATCTATAGATAGAACTGTGTCACTAGCATATGTACTGTCCATAGTTAATCCCTATCTTAAACCCACCCTATCTTGTCTTCAGAACCTGCATTGTCATGAGTACGTTTGAGTTGCCTGAACTCTCTATCCTATCCCTTCTATCTTCCTCTTGTGCTAGTATTGTTAAAACTATCTTTACACTGATATGTTTCATCTGATGTAGGCGACCTTCACTTCAGGCAGTTGCCCTGATCAAGTGGCTATGTTCCTGTGTGGTGTTCATTTATTCATAGTCATCCTCTAGTGTAAGAAATTATTTTTGTCCTTTTAAAATCGCTTCCCGTTTTTCCATTCTTGTGTCTATCTCGAAAAAAACAACCTCCACTAAAACGTCCATAACTTCCTCAGTTTTTGAGCTAAAACGAAATTTCAACTTCTGCTTGTAGCTGACATCCACAGCTTTAATGCACATCCCAAATCGATATGGTTCCCTACACTAAAAAGATTGCAGCAAATTTCTTTTTAGGGAAACTCTGACACGTGTAAAACAGCTTTTGATTGCTTCCCACTTTAATTTTAAGATTGCACATTGTTTCTTAGTATCAAATCATTGCAAGTGTTTGTGTGCAACTATCCAAAGCAGATCCCATAAGAATTTAAACAATTTCAGCAGTTAAAACCATATTTAGTGTTTTTACCCAATCCATTTGCAAGATAACTTTAAAACCATTCTGACCGCTTGCCAATCAATTCTGTTTTTCTCTTGTGTTGCTGGGGGGAAATTGGGATTGAGATTTTGTTTGAATTCTGCCATTCCTGAATACCTGCTCTCTCTCCTCTTATCTCTTTACATTGCCTGTTGGGGGTTTGAGGGGTGTGCAGGGGGAAATAGTAACCACAATGCTTTTTGATCTGAACACACAAAAGTATTATTTCTGTGCTGAATTGTTTTGCTCACTATTACTCCTTGTGTATTAAAGAGATTATTTAGTGTTACAGCACCCCATTGGTGATCATTGTGTACCCATTAAAACATAGGGTGATTAATCTGTAAATACATAAATAAATATTTTAACTTTGCAAACCAGCCTGATTCCTGGCTCAGTGTGACCAGGGGGGGTGGGGGTTTCAGTAGAAGGGCGTGATATGTGTGGTACATCGTTCAGAACAAAATAACTTTTAAACACAAATAAGTAAGGATTTCAGTTGTGCATTGCACGCTAGGTGTTGACTGAGGTGTGTGCCGGATTGAAATCACTTACAGATTGGGGGCTTGTCATGAGATCCTGAATTAGACATACCACTTGTGACAGTCTAACACAGCGTGCTAACTGATGGGGTACATACACCTTGTTGGGCTAATACACTGTGCTACACTGTAAAAACACCCTTCAATGGACATACTCAAAGGAGTTTGGCCTTTTTTGCAAAGGTAAAAGTAACCCTGAGATAAGTCAGAAGGAAATTAATATTTACGGAATGGCGACTCCAGTGGAAATTAATATGGCAAAAGAACGCCGACTGCACACATTGTTTGTCAGGTGTGAATAGAATGAGCAGGATGAGAATGTTTGGCTGCACGTAATCAAACAACAAGCCACTGCCACAGAATTAGATAGATGGCAGGACCAGGGTCCATTACATCAGGCACTTAGTGAACTGTATATGGCCCCAAGAGTAAAAGAAGAGCAATGTAAAATTGCAAAAATAGCGGCGTACCTGTTCCTCCACATTGGAGAAATACAGGAAAAATTTGCTGAAAACCTAGACCTGGCAAAAAGTCAAGAACAATCCCTAGAAAAGACCCAAACTGATCTGGACTCTGCAGAGCAAAGGCTACAAAAGAGCCAAGAATCAGAGAGTGAAACTAGACAGTACCTGACAAAAGTAAAAGAAGATCTGGATCTCCTGCAGCAAGAGATGGTAGGGCAAGACACCAAATTACTGACACTGCAAAAAGAGGGTCAAGAAAGGTTGGACTCTTTAAAACAGAGCCAACAGAAACTGGCGCAACAATTAACTTTTAAAAGAGTCTGCGCAGAACGGCTCTATGTTTTACAAGACCAGATAGACCAAGTAAAAGAAGAAAATAATAAATGAATTCTTAAAGACCTTGAATCCCAAACAGAGTTTGATGAAAAGCACCGGAAAGCTGTTGCATTAAAAAAACAAAGGGACGACCTGGCTGCACAGAGGGGTACTCTAATTCAGCAAAGGGACGCCTTAGGCCAAGAAGTCAACTATTTGAAAACCAAGGTGGAAGAAAATCACCTGGCCCTTCAGGGACTGGGTGAACTCAAATGGATTATGAAAAGCTGTTAGAGCACACCAGGAGGGTGGAAGATGCTCTGGCAAAGAATGACCAGGCTGGGAAGGATCAGACTCAGGAGGTGAGCCTCCTACAGCAACACCTGGCCAAATACTCCCAAATCAGACAGGAAGCACAGAGAGACAATGAGGCTCTCTGTGAGAAAAATGACAAGCTCCATAGACAGGCAGCGGTGCAGGAACAATTAATAGAGACAAGTAAGGCCTTAATAGAAGAACAAAAGGGTTAGATCCTTGCATGCCATCTGGGAGTAGGGGCTGAGAGAGATGAGGTCAGATGGGAGAGGGAAACGCCTGAGCATAACCTCAGGAACCCTGGCTCCAGAGCCTTTAATCTATTCAATCCCATGGACTCTGCCACCCCCATGTCCACTGGCTCAAATGAACCAAGGGCCATGGGGATGGTAGATGCTAGATAGGTCAGCGCCTCCCAGAAATGGATGGGCGGGCATCTATGTATAGGTTCCCATGTGCTAGGGCCATCTTCTCTGATCAGGGAGACACCAGTGAGGGGAGAATCAGATAAATGGATCCTCAGAAATATAACTTACCCAGTGATCAGACGGTAACATTTGGTTTGGAATTCCATGAGATTAGGCCCACTAAGAGCATACTAAAAACCTCTTCCCAGCTAGGACAGTGGGGGGGGGGTACTCAACCAACCTGGAGAACAAGGAAGAGTCGGAAGACTCTTCTGAGCGACACAAGACCCAAGGAACTAGGCCCCCACATTCTGCCAGCCATTCCCAAGCTTGCAGAATCTGGGAAAGTCTAGAAGACCAGACAGCCACCTCTGGTAGCATTGCCTCTGAATCAGAGGATGAGTGGACCAGGGTGACAAAAACTAAAAAGGCCAACAAAGTCAAGAGGGCTTTACTGAAGGATCCCATGAAACAAATAAAGGCTATTAGGAGCGTCATCACGCCCTACCACAAAATTGCAAAATATTTGGTTTGGGAGCACCTTGAATTATTTGAACAGATGATGGAGACTTTCCATCTGAAGTACAGCCAAAGCTGTATTCAGAATCACTACATATGGTCCACCTATAGGGCGGCCATCCCGAAACATTTTTCCATTCATAGGAACCATCAAGAGGCCCGCAAGGCAGCCTACAACTTACAATGTGGGAAAGACCAGGCCCCACAAGAATGTGTTCAGGAATTGAAATGCGCCTTTGCGCAGACCACTGGAAGGGTGCGCACTGACAGTAAGGAATTTGTGAACACCTTCTTTCATTCTCTCCCTAAGTATATTAAGACCCAGCTAGTGAGAGACTTTCATGAGAAAAAATCACTAGACTGGGTCATTGAACATGTAATGCACATCTATGAAGTACAGAGGCCGTTGGAAAATAAAAATAGTCGCAAAATCCCCAAAACAACCAACACCCCTGCTGCTGCTAAGGTGGCGGAGGTGAAGGTTGCCCCCATTTTAGATCTGGAGATGGGGGCCTAAGAACCTTCCCATGCAGAATCTAACCAACCCCAAACCCAGAAGGTCCTCGGGCCAACCCCAAATGCGGAGCCAGGGAGGTAACCCCACAAATGGGACCCCTAACTCCCCTGACTACATCGGCCCATGCTACAAGGGAAATAGACCCATACTGGGCTATGTGTGGACTCCTCCAGCCCAAGGGGGTCCAACCAGTCAGTAGGAAACCCAGGAAACTTCCCTCCTCATGTTTCCCAGGAGGACAGTAATCCCCAAAATGCTGGACCAAATTTCTTCCCCCTATACCTGCCAAACTTCAACTCTCAAAACAACCCTTCTTTCTTTCCCCACTTCCCTGAGCCCAGACAGCCCAATCCGGGAGAGGGGAGGCCAAGGGTGGAGGGGTACCCAAACTTTCCAAACCAGGGTATTTTGCGAGAAGGGATAGTTACCCTTCCCGGGATCAACCCAAGGTAGATCTGAGGACCCCGTACCAGCCAGAGTGGGTGTCCCAACTAGAGCACCAGGTCCAGAACATGGCACAGGATCTGGGTGTCATGCGGCGCTTTCCTACCTGGCGTCTGTGGTCCCGATTCCGATTACACACTTCCTAATTCCTGTCAGGTTCTTCCGCACTACGTCCACTTAGCGGTCTAGTCTTTTTCCGCTCAAGTGAACGTAGCGTTACTTAAGCCACACCTCATCCTCTGTTCTGTGCGTTGCCACCCTCACGGTCAGCTGTGTTTTCTTTTGCTGTTGCGGTTTGCTATACGCTGTTATTTCTGCTCCGTTGAGCTTTTCCTCTCTCTTTCCCCTCCTCGTCCACTCGAGTCCCAATTCCAGGGACCTCCCTTTCTCTCTCTCTCTCTCTCTATTACCTGTTGCCTGCAGTTATCCGCTTTCCTGGAGTAGGAGCTTTTGTATTTCCCTACTCTTCCTGTTTGCTTGGTTTACCTTCTCCACATCCCATTGCTGATATCTGCTAGTCCAACATCCATCAGGATATCCACCTGCCTTTGTGATTCACCGTTTTTTTTTTTGCCTACACTTGGCTTTTTTCCCTTTTCCGGTCCCTCCCGGGAGGTCACGGTCAGGGCGTTTCAACGCTCTCACTGTGGCTTCTTCCTGTGGGAGACATATACAACAAAGAAAACGAGAAAAGGACTACAGAGCACATCGAACTCTCAGCCCTATCGAAGAAGACTCGGATTCAACAGGTGAGGAGGTGGAGGAGGGAAGTGGGGATATTGACGTCCTATCAGAGGAGTCTGCTGACAATGGGTCGCATGCTGATGGCTCAACAGAACCCTCAAATCCAGGGTCTGGTGCTCCAAAACAATGACGGGGAAGAACCCCGACAACCCACCGGTTCCCAGGGAGGAGGCACAAGGGGAAGGGAGTGTACAGCCTTAGAGGAAACTTCCTTCCCTACTTGTGAAAAGCCACTGGAAACCCAGGAACCGAAACGAAAATCTCCTGCCCCTGAAAGTCTGCAACCTAAGGAGCAGAGGGTGGGTAGGAGAAATAAAGAGCCTAAAAAGGTCCATTTTGTGGAGGAGGTACAAATATTCCAGTTTGAAGGAGAGGGATCCTCAGAGGATCCTGGGAAAAGGATCTTCTCCTTCAGAGATGGGGAAACTCCTCCCAAAGAAAAATGGGTCCCAAAGGATCCAAATCCAGACTGTGTAGATGTGGCGATCGAGTTAAAACCACCCATCATCAAACCCCAGCATGACCAGAATGAAAATCTCCTGGTTCAAACCCATCCAGGTGATTGCCTCCAAAAAGGGGAGGCAGCCCAGAATCAGAACCAGGGGAATCCAGACCTTCCCCCATATCTAACTGTCACCTTTTTCTTACAGGTTCCCAAGATGACAAACAAAACCCAGCCCAAATCACCTCTCTGTCGGTATCCAAAGCAAGGAAGTTAACCCACCAGTTGGCCAAAAGTGTGCATTATCTTTGCCCCCTTGAGGAAAAGGAGGCACGATTTTATACCCCGGTCCAAATACAGGGGCAATGTACAATTTTGGCACTGTTGGACACTGAATCCCAGGCTACCCTTCTGTCAAAAAGGGCCTTTGATCAACTGAATTCGGGAAGGGGGGAGAAATACCAAATTTTTCTCACCCCTCTTCCTGGACAACTGCAGAACTTCGACGGGAAGGAAATTCCCCTCGAGGGGACTGCGGATTTGGAAACTAAAATTGAGCGACACAAGGTGAAGCACCCAGTCATAGTTTTGACTCCAGAAAGCACTCCTTGTTTACTAGGGAATGACATCCTGCGTAGGTTGTCTCCCCTCATAGATTGTGTAAACAAGGTCCTCTGGACCCAGATTAACCGACCAATAAAATTGAAGCATAGTGTCAACCATGTTAGTGTAAATGGCACATGCCACATGGTTGAACAAAAACCTGACGAAATAGAATTCCACTTCCCGAATAACCAAATCCCAGACGTGACAGTAATTGCAGTAGGACAACACACTGGTGCTGGGGAGTCCGCTCTATTTCTGAAAATCAACCTTCCTTCCAGTCTAAGGTGGCATTCCACACTGGAAGGAAACACTCTGAAATGCTATACAATTTCACAATCAGAAAATTCCATTCCTATAGTCCAAAAAGATGAGAAATCAGCCCAAAGCTTGGCTGATATTCAGAAAATTGGAGAGCAGTTGTTCATCCCCCTTCAGTTAAATGAGGGGAAGGACACTGTTCTCGCCTGAGTATGTGTCAACAACGGTAAGAGCTTCATCAGCGAGGTCATGTTCTGCAAACTCCCAAAAGATCCAACCATTCAAACATTTAAACTGTTAGACAAATGGGAAATGGACCTGGAAATACCCAATTCCAAACATCTCCTGCCTAGCAGGTGTAAACTCAAAATTTCCATAGGCAACAAGAGCATAGTCCATAATTGTTGGGTCGTGCGAGATGTCCCTGTGGCATTTTATTTAGGCAGTGACATTCTCAATCGCTTGGCCATTAGTTTGGACTTAATAAACTTCAAAGCTTGGTCCCGATTAGTGGGTAATCCCATGAACTTTGATGACCCAGAGAAAGCATTTCAGTCATCTCAACTGCTGCCATATGCAGTTGAAATTCAGATTGGAGAGGAAGTCACCATCCCAGAATGGACCCGACAATTCTCACTGGAAGTAAAAATTAAAAGAGGACAGAAACGGAAAAACCCTGACGCCTATGTCCATCTCAATGCTTGTTTCCAACAGCCAGGGTTGAGGGTAAACCCAACACCACTAGTCAACATAGAACACAACACCATTCCAATAGAGGTGGATAACAGTGACCTAAACAGTATCACTCTGGGCACAGGCACCATTATTGGAATGGCGGTCGATGACCGACATTTTTCCATAGATTTAGGTAATGAACTGTTAGGACCAATCCCCAAGGACTGTTTTGACAGTGATACCGACGATGAAACAACACCAGGCAGGATCTTCACCCGGCATGGGGGGAATTTCCTGGTGTACTCTTCCTGCCCTTATGGTAAGGAAGATGTGACCTGTGACTTCAGGAGGGATGAGGTGATCTTTCAAGTCCACGAGCACTGCCTTCCCCACCTGAAGCCATCAGTCGAAATAAGTACTTTGCCCAGGGACTTCTCCACCCAGCTGGATGAGGCCGCTGAGATAGCCAAACCGGAAGTCTTTCCAGGCTTCAGGTAGATGGTTGAAGAGAGAGTCAACCTAGCTGATGCCTGTGAGACTCTGGAGCAAAAGAAAAAATTGAAACAAGTTTTCTTAGATTTTCAAGATGTTTTTGCGGTGGACTCATATGACTGTGGTCGCACCGACATCCACACAACAACAATTCCCACAGACCCTGGCATGACTCCAGTGTTTGTGAGGCAATATCGCTTACATAAATAATTAAGAACCTTGAGTCCCGTGGGATAATTCGTCCTGTCCACAGCACCTTCAATAATCCGGTGCTGGGGATTTTGAAACCTAATGGCCAGTGGAGACTCTGTGCTGACCTAAGGGAGCTCACCTAACGGCTCCACACTTCCTGATGGCCTCTTCAATACATTGACCAAGGGCTGGCCCAGATCCAGGGGTCATAGGTATTCACTGCAATTTACTTGACCAATGGGTACTGGACTGTACCTGTCAGTAGGGACGACCAATACAAGCTGGTCTTTACCTTCGGGGGCAGCAGTACACTTGGACCCGGACTCCTTTCGGATACATCAACTCCGGCAATTCATTTAACATCTTTCTACACAAGGCCATGCCGACTTGGGTGAAAGGGGTAACCTGGCCTATGTAGACAATGTTCTAGTCAAAAGCTCAACTGTGGAGGAACACATAGCGGAGATCTGCTATGTCCTGACACAGTTAAGGGCTGCTGGAGCAAAACTCTCCTTTCAAAAGGCACAGTGGTGCAGAACCTGTGCCAATTTCTTGGGGCATGAGATAACTCCACAAGGTCTCTGTCCCCAGGAAAAGAAAGTGGAATCACTCCAGAAATTAAAAGACACCACAACTCTGCGGGAAATAAGGAGCCTCCTTGGACTAACTAATTACAGCAGAAAGTTCATTGAGGACTACGCAGAGATCACAAACCCTTGATCCATCTTTTGACGCCAAGCTGCTCGAATGTAATTCGCGAGATCTGTGTTACAAGGTCCTGACCTTTAATGTAGGCCGCCATTTCAGGTCAAACCGCCATTTTAGGATTTATGTGGAAAAGTCACACTGTGAGCTAAAATGGTGGACGATGTCATTGCAAAATACAACATGGCCGTCTTGACATCTGTACATCGCTAATGTGTAATCTGCCTGCAGGCTACTTGTTGAGGTCCTGAACTGAGACCTCGTCCTATGTTGACCTATGTGTAAAAGGATTACTCGTGCAAGTAAACCAATCCACGAGTATGTATTATGATAATGTATTTACACATTGGACAAAGAACATCTGTTTTACTATATTGTATTAATGTTTAAGAAGACCTGCAATATGAAACTTATAATACACAGTTAATGCAAACGCTTATTGTTACATGTAATAAAGAACGAACCAGTTAGATGCGGTTATTTGAGACTCGGCAACGAACCCTAGAATTGGTAACATATACAGTAGAATATTAACCCGAAGAGGGGTTGGCCATAACGCTCACAAGATGTATAAAAAGCGAATGCATTCTAAATGTACAGTCTCTCAATGAACACACTGAACCACGCTGGAGTTTGTTGTGTTGTACTGAGGGCCGATAGCTATCTGACTTTGCACTGTTTTTTGTAATTGTATTCGATAGAGAATAAAGTACTTTGTATGTTCCTTTGCAACCTGTGTTTGATGTATTTCCTTTTGGGGTACTCAGCCTAGATATTTTATTTCTCTTTTCACATCCTGGCAACGGTGTGGGCATTGAAGAATTACCACTCGTTTATCCAGGGGGAACACATTATAGTGGAGACTCCACACCAACCTTTGCAATATCTTCAGAGTGACAGAATCCAGGCCGGAAATTTGAGTAATTCCCGAATTACATCCTGGATTCTGTCAATGCAACTCTTTCCTGTAGAGGTCCGATATGGCCAAAACAAGAAGAGTCCCCTCACGCAAGGTCTGGCTGTCTTGCATGATTGTGCCAGAGAAAACTGTCTCGGGGACAAAAGTCCCAAAATGAAGGACAACATGGAGGCATACCTTAATTCCCACACAACATCCATGATGAAGACCAGTGTGAGGGAATGCCCACTATCTATGTGGATGGGTGCTCCTACCATGTTGTGCAACAATGGGGAAAAGGAACTTGTGGCCGGCGTAGGGAATGCATGGGTGAATGATGCCCCAGAACCCTCCGCTGGGTACAAAATTGGTCCCCGAAGTACTCAAGTGGTAGAGCTGATGGCTGTGCATCAAGCCATCCAATTCTCACAGCGGTCACCTGCAAAAAGGCCTCCCACTGTACATAATGTATATTTGACCTCTCTGCCAGTCCATGCATTATCTATGATCTCTGTTACTATTCTTGCTGTAAATCTTGTATACATAATGTAATGTAATATTTGTACCTTTCTTTATAACACTCTTCTGTAACCACCTTTCTAAACATGCGCCCTGATGCCCTCGGGCAGGTTGCGCAATACAAATAAACAAATACAAATACAAATACAAATCCTCACTGCTGTCCAACACCAACTCCACAAACTGGTCATAATCAGTGATTTGGATTATGTATTGAACGGGTTTGTGGAGCGCCTGGATAACTGGAAAACCAGAGGCATGCTATGTGCTAATAACAAACTATTGAAACATGGCAAATTAATACAAAATATTGATGATCTGGTCACCTCAAATGGGATGACCATCTACTGGAAAAAGATCAAGGGTCATTCTAAAGTAGAGGGACCAGACAAAACTGGAAATTGCCTAGCTGATCAGCAGGCCAATACCAGAGCCATCCAAGGGGATCTACTTGAGATCGAGTCCCAGTTGGGGAAAATCCAGGTCACTGCTATCACTAAGTCCCAGATAAATGCTCCCAATGAACGCTCAACTGCACAATGGAGTAATGAGACCCCAGATGCTGACTTGATTACGACTCAAAAAGGGGATCCAAGAATTGGTAAGATTTATCAACACATTGAGGACCCGGAGACCTGACGGATACCGATTACATAGGGAAAGAGGACCTCAGATTGTTGATGAAATGTCCAAAAATGTTCCGAATTCAAGACGGTTTGTTGGTAAGGAGATCCATAGCTGGCCATGACCAGTGGGTGGTCCCTACCTCATTCCGAAGCCTGATGCTAAGTCACGGCCATGATGCTGCCACAGCCGGTCATCGGGGGTTTCATACAACACTACAAATCTTGCAAGAGGTTGCATACTGGCCACACAAGGGGCAGGACCTCGACCAATACTTGAAGGGGTGTCTTGTGTGTGCACAATTTCAGCCAACATCACTCACACACTGTGCTCCCTTCCAAAAGAGGGGGATAACACTGCCTTCGTCAGATTTATAAGTCGATTTCATTGGGCCCGTGATTCGCTCCTCTAGGGGGAACAAGTACATGTTGACCGTGACATGCTTGTTCACTAAATGGGTGGAATGTCTCCCGCCCTGAAATTGCAAGGCAGAATCAGCAGCTGCCCTGATGATCAACCACATCTTCTCGCGTTTTGGACTACCCCAAAGGATTGAGTCAGACTGAGGTAGCCACTTCACTAGCGAATTGATGACAAAGATGTGGGAGATACTTGGGTTCAAAAGGAAACTACACATTGCCTACCGGTTAGCCTCTAGTGGTGGAGTTTAGAGATATAACAAGACAATTGTGAGCATATTAAAAAAGTTTGTGGCAGTTTCTGGGCCAAGTTGGGACATTCAACTGCCCCTTGTCCTGATGGCCATCAGATCTACCCCTTCTTCTGCAACAAAAATGTCTCCGTTTGAGCTGATGACTGGACGAAGGATGGTGCTTCCCATGCATCTACTCTACAGACCCCAAGAGCCTCCACAACTCATGAGTATGTTGATAATCTGAGAAAACACCTTCAAAATGCTTTTCCCTATGCTCAGCGGAATCTAGAAATATCTGCAGACAGCAAGAAGACCCACTATGATCTTAAGACAACTAAAAAAGTAGGGGACTGGGTCTATTTGTACAATTTCCAAAGGAACCAAGCCAAACAGCGCAAATTCCTCACTACTTGGCAGGGTCCTTTTGAAATTGTAGACAGAATCTCATCAGTCGTCTACAAAATCTGCATCCCCAAGGGCAGTTTGGCAGAAAGGGAAGACAAGTGGGTCCACATCAACCAGCTTAAGAGTTGCCATCCCAGGCATACTCTGCGGCAAATAGAGGAGCCATCCGGAAACCCAGAGGGGGACATTCCGGATCACTAGAAAATTCCAACTGTTAAAACCATTCCACCTGTTAAAATCATAGGAGTTGCAGGCCGGGAATATTGTACTTGATATGTCAAAGGTATGCATGTGCCCCACTACATGAATAGTAGTGGGGACATTTCCATAACCATGCTCTGTTCTGTCTCATAACACTGAAACCAAGGATTCTAAGTACCAAGGAGGACCACATGGGGACCGGGAGGAAAGACTCAAGGGCCCCGGAGTATCGCTCCATACTCCCATCCAGAACCGGCGAGGAGAACCTGTCGATCCAGCACTGATGGGAGAAGCAGATGACTTTCTCCACCTGGACCAAAGAAAAAAAGAACATCCCAATCTCCTGACTTCCCCTTGACGAGCGGTCAACCTCAAGTCGTAAGGCGGGGCTCTGTGGGATGATTCAACCCACCTATTGCTCTGCCATGCGGCATCACTGTGTTCTGATCTACCACGCATGTTGTCAGTGGTGGAACAGAGATCTCACTCCTGAAATATGTCACTGGGCTCCACAAACAAGTGAAAATGGAGTACAGAGAGAAAAGCAGTGCTCAGCTAAAAGAAATCCAAAATCTTGCTTTAAATCCTTTTTCTTTGTTGCTGACACTGCAGAATGCCAGCATAAAACACCCTTAAACACCCACAATTCTTGCTCGGTGCTACATTTCACTTAGTTAAGAAATCATTGTGAACTTACAATATCCTGAAAAGATGAAAGCATCAAAGAAACATCCACAGCAAAAGTTGCCTGCCTGTGGAATCTGTCAAAATGTGGGTGCAGTACCATCGGCCGCCTTAATGACAGCTGTCAAAAGCCTGCATGATTAACTTTAAAACATATATAAACTGAAATCAAATTGTTGCAATCAAAGTGGCCTGTTACTGAGAGTAACCTATGTTGTAATTTTTTGAACCAATGTTTTAAAATCTGGAATAAGTGTTCTAGTTGCTAGTTTGAAATCACAAGTTTGTTTAAGCTAAGGAAAAATGCAACAGAATTAATATTTAAATTTAAGCCTGGCTAAAAGCAACCCAAACTGGAATAACAGCTTTACTCACAGAGGCAAGGCCTCTCCCTCTAGCTCTCTCCAGCAGGAAAACACACCTAAGTGATGGTTATAGTGTCATGATCTCTGCTTCCAAAAGATCAGGACTTGCCCGACTCCCTTGGAAGCAGACCCATAACCCCGGTTCCGAGTGCCAGCCAGTCCCAGTTGGGACCTTTTGGACCCTGTCCTGGCGCCAGTGGCACCAGGCTCATAAAGATGCCCAGTCCCAGCGCTGGAAGCGCCGGGCTCATAATGCTTGGGTGGACTTACCTGCAGCAGACCATGCTGCTTACTTACCTGCCAGTTGAGCCCCTGATCCTCTTCTGTTTGGGACTACTTTTCCTGTTGGGTGGGGCAGGAGCCACTCCCTAGGTTTAGAACACTGGAACTCTTCTGGAAAGCAGGAACTCTTTTCTCACCTAGGCGAGGCTGTGGAAGGAGACACCTAAGCACTACAGGAGGCTATTTAAACCACACCCGATGGATGAATCTTGCTTTGCGTTATTCTGCATTCTCTGCAGCAGAACGCTCATCGTGTCTTCTGCTTCTGATCCTGGGCCTAAGGGAACAAAGGCTTACCATCCTGGAATCCAGTCTTCAGCAGCACCTGTAAAGACAAAGAAAGAACAGGTTAGCACTACGGTCTTCAGTGGCAGAGCATCTCTTACCTGGTCCATCGGCTGTCACCAACGCCTCGCGCTGCATTCCGGCATCTGAAAGACAAAGGCTTACCTACTCTTCGCATGCTCCGGAGGTCTTCGCACTGCATTCCGGCATCTGAAAGACAAAATCTTACCAGCTCTTCGCACGCTCCGGAGGCCTTCGGCGCTGCATCCCGCATCTGAAAGACAAAAGAAGGTGCGTTTAAAGACATTGGGCAACTTTATTACTCACGTGCCATTACTCCTTCCCACGCCGAATCCAGTGGGTATTCCAGCACCCTTCAGCTTCTCTAAAGCTCCGAACTTGTACCTGCAAGATAAAAGGGACAGTTAGTGCGCATCGTGAAGCAGGCTACAAGCGCTTACTTACGTGCTTCCAGGCGCTTCTATTCCTCACGCGGGTTCGATCCTCAACCCTCATCAGCCCGCCATCCGCCATCACCGGAACCCTGCAAAACAAGAGATATCATTACAAAAGACTTTTAAGACATTTGAAGTGCCCAGAACTTACCGTTCGTGCAGTTAACGACGGACAGCAGTCCTCTGAGGTCAAGAGGCCTGCACCCTTATCCAGTGAAGAAACTGGTTACGGCACCCTGCCCCGAGGCAGATGGAGAGCTCGGCGTTCACTTACCTAAGGTGAGGGCGTTAACCTTTGGGGTTCTACAGGAGAAGAGAAAGGGAAGAGGAGAGAGGCACCCAATAACCCCAGTTCATTAATCCCATATTTTCTATCTGCAGACATCTTACTCTTCGAGTCAGACATACAGTGCACAGAGGTCCAACCCAAAGAGCCAACCGTGTGTTACACATCACCTTTGAAGATACGGCATTCACCCAGTGAAGACCGGCGCCTCTGCGGGAATCAGGTGAGCGTTACAGAACGCAAAGCCCACCGCAAAACTCCCACCCAGGCGCTATGGAAACCTCGGATACCGACCAGCTAGCCCAGTTACTTGGGGAACTAAGAGCAGAAGTGCATGCAGCCCGTCAGGAAACGAATGCTCTAAGAAGGGAACTGATTATTTCCAAGGAGCGAACAGGCGATCTCGCTAGACAATTGCTACAGTCACAAGCCGGACAAACTCCGTTACCCGCATCAGGGGCAAATCTTCCTTCAACATCCTCTACGAACCCAGTGCAGATCAACCTACCTGGGAATGTACCTCTGGCTCCGCCCGAACGATTTTCTGGTGACCCAAAGAGGTTTGCAGTATTTATTAATCAGTGCCGGTTGCACTTCTTATGCCGGCCAGCAGCCTTTCCAACTGATCAAGCTAAGGTAGCTTTCGTGCTTTCGTACCTTAGTGGCAATGCGGCAGACTGGTCGATCCCTCTAGTTAATCAAGATGATCCGGTTCTCCATGATTTTCAAGCTTTTCAGCTCAGTATGGAAAAACTGTTTTCAAGACATTCACAGGGAAAGGCCTTGGACAATGAGCTCCTTTCATTGCGACAGGGTAATCAAGACCTTTTGGCTTATATTGCGTCTTTCAACAGACTGATAGTGGAAACTCGATGGCCTGAGGACAAAAGGATTACGCTGTTTTATAGAGGTCTACGTGGAGAGCTCAAAGATGTGTTAGCCCAAGTAGTGAATCCCCCGCAAGACTATTCGGACTATATTGACTTAGTCGGTCAAATTGACCACAGACTACAGAACAGGAAGGCCGATCGTTCCAAGTTTGATGCTCGAGTATTTTCCAAACCACCAACTCCTACCAAAGGAGTAGACTCCGGGGAACCCATGCAAATAGGGGCCTGAAAGGACCACTAACACAAAAGGAGCGGGAAAGGAGAAAACAGCTGCAATTATGCCTCTATTGCGGAAACTCGGGGCACTTTCTTCGAGACTGTCCGGTGAAACCAGCCAAGAAGGCAGTAGGAGCTGCAGTTACCAGGGTCACAAACTCTGAGCAGGGAAACAACCTCGCCCGACAGGAATAGAGGTCCTCTTGCTGAGCGTTAAAACCAGTTCCGTGACCTCGCATTTCGTGATACCTATGGTCCTCATTAGCCCTGAACATCCGGATCGATTACATGCGATTGAAGCTTACGTCGACAGCGGTGCCATCGGCAATTATGTGGATCATGAAATGGTTTTGAGGATGAATCTGACTCTTTGTCCAAAGGCTGTAAAGGACGTCATTACTACGGTGGATGGTACGGAGATAGCCTCCGGACCAGTAACGCATACCACCCAAGAAGTGACGCTAGTAAGTCAAGATGGACACCATGAGAAGATCGTGTTCGATGTGATCAAGGCCCCTCAGTTCCAGATTATTCTAGGAATTCCTTGGTTAGAGAAGCACAATCCTCAGATCGATTGGCGAGCAAGAACGGTTCAGTTTCCAGAATGTGTCTCTACTTGTCACCCTCGACCTGGTGTTGCACTGGCAGCAATTTCCTCGGAGGCTCCCCAGTTACCTCCTGAATACTTAGAATTCCAAGATGTTTTCCGGAAGGATCAGGCTAACTCTCTACCTCCTCATAGGTCTTATGACTGCCAGATAGACCTGATACCTGGATCTACTCCCCCTTGTAGTAGAATTTATGCCCTCACCGAGCCTGAGAATCTTCACCTCCGACAATACCTGAATCAATACCTAGCGAATGGGTTTATTCGTCCTTCCAAGTCCCCTGCTTCCTCAGCTTTGTTCTTCGTTCCAAAAAAAGAAGGGGACCTTAGAACTTGTATAGATTATCGCGCCCTGAACCAGATCACCGTTAAGAATAGATATCCGTTACCTCTGATCCCTGAACTCCTGGACCAAGTCAGAAAAGCATGCATATATACAAAGCTGGATCTTAGAGGAGCCTACCACTTGGTACGAGTAAAAGAGGGCGATGAATGGAAGACGGCCTTCCGCACCAAGTATGGGCTATTTGAATATCAGGTCATGCCCTTCGGACTTTGCAATGCCCCGGCCGCCTTTCAATATTTTATGAACGATGTCCTCAGAGAGCTCATAGATGTGTGTGTTGTTGTTTACATTGACGACATCCTCGTTTATTCTTCATCGGAAACAAGTGAAAATGGTCCTCGAGAGATTGCGTCAACACAAACTTTTCGCTAAATTGGAAAAATGTGTTTTCAACGTGACTGAAGTTGAATTCTTGGGATTCATATTATCACCTAGCGGAGTGCGTATGGATTCAAAGGTCGATGCAATTCTCAAATGGCCATCGCCATCCTCCGTAAAAGGTGTTCAAAGCATGTTAGGCTTCGCTAACTTTTACCGCAGGTTTATCCCCGAATTCCCTCGAATAGTCCAGCCCATCACCGCCTTGTTAAAGAAAAACAAACGTTTTGAATGGTCTACCGAGGTGGAACAAGCTTTCCAGAATTTGAAGACTAGATTTATCTCTGCACCGATCTTAAAACATCCTCGCCCAGAACTCCCCTACATCGTTGAAACTGATGCTTCGAGCCTTGCCATGGGGGCAGTTCTATCACAAAAGGACCCAGTAACCAATCAGTTGCATCCCGTGGCATTTTGGTCCCGAAAATTCTCGCCTCCTGAAATCAATTACACTATTACTGATAAGGAACTTCTAGCTATCAAGTCCGCCTTTAAGGCTTGGCGGCATTATCTTCTGGGGGCCCGACACACCTTTACTGTGATTACAGATCACCGAAACCTGCAATATTTGAAAACCGCAAAAGCTCAATTCTCTAGGCAACTCCGTTGTGCACTATTCTTTGCCGAGTTTGACTTCATAAGTTTGACTTCATAATTACCTATCGACCTGGTACAAAAAACGGTAAAGCTGATGCCCTTTCTCGGATGGGAGTGGAAGAACATTTGATCAATTCTAAACCTGTACCTATCATTCCCGAACAAAGAATTCTAGGTGTAATCGCCACACAATCCATAGAGGAAGTTAAGGATAAAGCCAGGCTACTGGTAACTCCAGCAGACATACAGAATTGGCATCTGCAGGGAAAGGACTTTACGGTGAAGGACAACCTATTATATTTCCAAGAACGGTTATACCTGCCCAGCACAGATTTACAGAAAAAGGTAATCTCTTGTTATCACGATTATTTAATGGAAGGACATCCCGGTATGACCAAGACCTCGGAAAAGATCAAGCGCTACTTCTGGTGGCCGTCTTGGAAAAAAGATATCAGAGACTTTATAATGTCCTGTGGAGTATGCGCCCAAAACAAGACTCAAAAGGAAAAACCAGCCGGCCTCTTACGCCCTATTGACATCCCACCTCGCCCTTGGCATACGCTTTCTATGGACTTCATCACCGATCTACCTCCATGCTCCGGATACAATACGATCCTAGTAATCGTGGGCCTATTCTCCAAGATGGCGCATTTCATTCCACTCAAAGGCTTACCAACAGCAGCAACTCTGGCCTGAGAATTTCTCGAAAACATCGTCCGACTACACGGTTTTCCTTCAGTTCTCATTTCGGA
Organism: Ambystoma mexicanum; assembly: GCF_040938575.1. Classification (NCBI taxonomy): domain Eukaryota; kingdom Metazoa; phylum Chordata; class Amphibia; order Caudata; family Ambystomatidae; genus Ambystoma; species Ambystoma mexicanum. The sequence continues at coordinate 1,514,630,993 of NC_090922.1, forward strand.
TTGAGGTAGTCAATTTATTTCTCATTTTTGGCGAAGTTGCTGTCGGTCGGCTCAAATTGATGTGAGACTTTCGACCAGCCACCACCCTCAAACCTACGGACAAACCGAGAGGACCAATCAAACTCTGGAAAAGTATTTGCGCTGCATGCTACAACAAACTGAAAAAACTTGGAAAGATATCCTTTGGATAGCCGAATATGCCTACAATAACTCTGTCCACTCGGGAACTGGGAAGACCCCGTTTTTTCTTTTATACGGTAGTCACCCTCGAACCTCGGAGTTGGATCCACTCCAAGATCTTGGAACACCTGCAGTAGACCACCTGCATTCTACAATCACCCAAGCCTTTAAGGAAGCCGTTTCTCACCTTCAAAGGGCTAAAGAACAATACAAGAAAGGAGCAGACCAACATCGGAAGGAAGCCCCCCAATATCAAGTAGGAGATCAAGTCTGGTTATCCACCAAATATCTACCTCTAAAAGGACCACGCACATACAACCCAAGATACCTTGGTCCCTATTCCATCACTATCATAGTAAATCCAGTAGCGGTCAAGTTGGACTTGCCCCCTCACATGAAGATACATCCGGTCTTCCACGTCTCTCTATTAAAACCCGTGCAACCTCAAACCCGACTAACTAAATCTCCAAAACCTATTCTAGTTGATGGAGAACTTGGGTTTGAAGTCAAAAGCATCCTGGATTCCAAGATCTCCAAATCTAAACTATTTTACCTGATTGACTGGAAAGGCTACGGTCCCCAAGAAAGATCCTGGGAACCTGCAGAATATGTCCACGCCCCTCGTCTAATCAAAAGATTTCATCGAACATTTCCTAACAAGCCCAAACCCCCGGAGAAGCCCGGTTTGGGAGGGGCCTTGAGGGGGGGTGCTGTCATGATCTCTGCTTCCAAAAGATCAGGACTTGCCCGACTCGCTTGGAAGCAGACCCATAACCCCGGTTCCGAGTGCCAGCCAGTCCCAATTGGGACCTTTTGGACCCTGTCCTGGCGCCAGTGGCACCAGGCTCATAAAGATGCCCAGTCCCAGCGCTGGAAGCGCCGGGCTCATAATGCTTGGGTGGACTTAGCTGCAGCAGACCATGCTTCTTACTTACCTGCCAGTTGAGCCCCTGATCCTCTTCTGTTTGGGACTACTTTTCCTGTTGGGTGTGGCAGGAGCCACTCCCTAGGTTTAGAACACTGGAACTCTTCTGGAAAGCAGGAACTCTTTTCTCACCTAGGCGAGGCTGTGGAAGGAGACACCTAAGCACTACAGGAGGCTATTTAAACCACACCCGATGGATGAATCTTGCTTTGCGTTATTCTGCATTCTCTGCAGCAGAACGCTCATCGTGTCTTCTGCTTCTGATCCTGGGCCTAAGGGAACAAAGGCTTACCATTCTGGAATCCAGTCTTCAGCAGCACCTGTAAAGACAAAGAAAGAACAAGTTAGCACTACGGTCTTCAGTGGCAGCGCATCTCTTACCTGGTCCATCGGCTGTCACCAACGCCTCGCGCTGCATTCCGGCATCTGAAAGACAAAGGCTTACCTACTCTTCGCATGCTCCGGAGGTCTTCGCACTGCATTCCGGCATCTGAAAGACAAAAGCTTACCAGCTCTTCGCACGCTCCGGAGGCCTTCGGCGCTGCATCCCGCATCTGAAAGACAAAAGAAGGTGCGTTTAAAGACATTGGGCAACTTTATTACTCACGTGCCATTACTCCTTCCCACGCCGAATCCAGTGGGTATTCCAGCACCCTTCAGCTTCTCTAAAGCTCTGAACTTGTACCTGCAAGATAAAAGGGACAGTTAGTGCGCATTGTGAAGCAGGCTACAAGCGCTTACTTACGTGCTTCCAGGCGCTTCTATTCCTCACGCGGGTTCGATCCTCAACTCTCATCAGCCCGCCATCCGCTATTGCCGGAACCCTGCAAAACAAGAGATATCATTACAAAAGACTTCTAAGACATTTGAAGTGCCCAGAACTTACCGTTCGTGCAGTTAACGACGGACAGCAGTCCTCTGAGGTCAAGAGGCCTGCACCCTTATCCAGTGAAGAAACTGGTTAGGGCACCCTGCCCCGAGGCAGATGGAGAGCTCGGCGTTCACTTACCTAAGGTGAGGGCGTTAACCTTTGGGGTTCTACAGGAGAAGAGAAAGGGAAGATGAGAGAGGCACCCAATAACCCCAGTTCATTAATCCCATATTTTATATCTGCAGACATCTTACTCTTCGAGTCAGACATACAGTGCACAGAGGTCCAGCCCAAAGAGCCAACCGTGTGTTACACATCACCTTTGAAGATACGGCATTCACCCAGTCAAGACCGGCGCCTCTGCGGGAATCAGGTGAGCGTTACATATAGGGTGGGGAAAGAATTTGATCTGCAGTGGGAAAGAAGAAAATGGACATCCTCCAGCTAAAGGAAATGCTAAGTGTGAAGGGTCGTAAATGGCCGCTGCCCAGGAGAAACAGGGAGGAGATGTTCCTGGGTCCCAGGGAGAGACCAAAGGGGTGGAGCTAAACAACCATTTGTTGCTTAAAAATATAGAAATAACATCATTGTTAATGTCATTTCTGGATGCACAAGTGAAAAGGCGCCAGAACTCTGTGGCATGTCCTGGGAAGAAACGGCGGAAAATGTGATATTACACAAAATGTATTTCTGATAGAAGTATGAAACTTAATAGACGCATGCCCATGTTCAACGGGTACATTTGTAGACATTTGCTCCTAAATTGGACATTGTGTCCCGGATGAAAAGGGGAAAATTCTGTGAGAAGCAGACACAAGAACATACTGCGACGAGGCTTGGAGGAGTATCTGCCACACAAAATATTTAATCTGTATATATGGTTGTTATAGAGATGGCACATGTGGAAATATGTATTTTACCAAAAGTAGATTTTGTGTTCAAGGAGCTAGGGGTGGACTTAAAGCCTCATAAACCCACACCATAAAGGTGACACCCTGTTTTTCTCCTCCTATCAAGGAAGAGAGGAGACCTTGACCAATCCCTGTTAAAGGGGCAAGTTTAGGCTAAACCAGCCCACACACCCCTTTATCATAAGCATTAATAGAGACAGCTCAGAACTCAGAAAGACAGACAGATTCACCCAGTATCTGAATGCTGGCGGAGCACCCTGCCGCAGAACTATCCATCTTACTTGCTCCAGACTCCAGAAACCTGGAAAAGCAGAACGGCCCATTGCATAGCTGAATCATTTTCAGCTAGGCCTCAAATTTCCAGGTCCAGAACCACCCCAGAAACCGGGCCGGGCTGTGTGTACTGCTTGCCTGCTGAAATAATTATCATCAGAACCAAAGATCCAATCCAGTCCGGTGCCGTGCAGTGACCAGAGCCATTGCAGATCAGATCCAGTCCTATGCCGTGCTGTGAACAGACCCAGTCTAATCCGATGTGCCAAACTGTCTATTCCAGAACCAGATTCCCTTTGCTGACCAGAACTCTAGACAGACTAGAATCCTGACGGTTATGTTTCAAAGCATATCTAGTTAATATGATATAGATAGAACTGTGTCACTAGCCTATGTACCTTGCTTAGTTAATCTCTATCTTAAACCCACCCTATCTTGTCTTCAGAACCTGCATTGTTAGGAGTACTTTTGAGTTGCCTGAACTCTCTATCCTATCCCTCCTATCTTCCTCCTGTGCTAGTATTGCTAAAACCATCTTTGCGCTGATATTTTTCATCTGAAGTAGGCAAGCTTCACTTCAGGCAGTTGCCCTGATCAGCAAAAGCTTGTGGTGTGAGTAGGAGTTTGGAAGTAGAAGAAAGAATGGGTGCGTTGAGAATGGCACCACATTCTGTTTCAGGAGGTTCACCATTTGAATTGATGAGAGGGTGCAAAGGATATTCTTTGGTGTGTCCCCCTTCGATGGAAAGGAGCGTGGAATCAGATTGTGAGATTGAAAAGTGGAGAAAATAGCTCATAAATGAGAAAGAGCAGTTTGTTAAAAGGGAGAACCGGAGAAGAGGGAACAAGGAACTCAGAGTGGAATGTGGAGATTATGTGGGGATCAGGAAGGTGGTGATCAAGAAGAAGGGACATCTATTGTATTCAGATCCCGTACGTGTGGTAGCAGTGTTGAGGAGTGCTGTGAGGGTGAGTGGAGGACAAGTTTGGAATAAAAATAGGATTGCTGTGCTGGTGCTGAGAAGATCATGTGGTTAATAAGAGAGGGAGATATGTTATGAAGTTGTCTCACTGTATGTAAATAGTTACGGCCATGCTTGCTATTCATAGACAGCAGGGTGTTCATTGTGTATGATGTAGTATAGTTCTATGTGGAATGTCACAGCGTAATATAGTTCTGAGCAGGGTGTCATAGCCTGCCTGTGGCCAGAGAATGTTTACTCTTAATGTTGCTTCTATTACTGTTTGCACAAGCCAGCCAGGTGTAAGGTTGAGCTGGTGGTCTGTATTTCATGACCTGTAATAAAGGTTGTTGTATCTCACTGGAAGCTGTGTGTGACTATTCTTCTGAAAACTAATTCATTGACTGAATAGTTATCCTTAAATAATTCTTCATCAGTCTGGTCTGTCAGTCTATATCCTTCATTGAGGGCTATCACTGTTATTCATCCTCTTCCCTCATCATCTGTCACATGAAGCATCACCCTTTCTTCTCTGACCACTGCTGCTTCTAATTCCAAAGGAATAACTTGCCCTTCCTCATCATCCATGGGAATTTCTGACGTGAATAAAAATGTATCATGTACCCTTTAAATTGTACCTGCCTATCTAGGTAACCATGATTATAAAACAGCCACTCCATATAAAAATACTTCCTCGTCTAGAGGACACACCCTAAGGATCTATTTCCTGTAAATGCTAATATAAATGCCCTCCCATTTATAGAATGTATTCCTGGAGTTGAATACACTAGGTCTTTGTCAGTAAAATATATTGTCATGTTAAGCTTTGTCATTAAATAATGTCCTAGAATATTTACTAATGTCTGTTTACAGTATAGCAATGGCATAGACATGTTGTGATCCCTTATAGAAGTGGGTAATTTGTCTGTAAATGGAACTAAATCCATCGATCCAGAAAATCCCTGAGCATTCATGGCAATGCCTGACTTTGGATATTTTCCCTCATGGACACAGGAACAAGTTGCTCTATTGCCTACAAGAAATGCAAATGTCTTGCCTCCATTCATCACCTTGACCCTTGGTTCCTCTTAGGGGTCCGGTGTTACAGATAGTACTGAACACATCAGGTCATCCTGTGGGCTGACCTACTGTGCATATAAATTCATCCCCATGCCTGTGAAAGTATTCCTTCCCACCACAGTCACACTCCCCAATTTGGGTTTTACTTCCTGTGCCTATCTGCCATTGTGATGCACCTGTCTGCTATCTGCTGTGCATTGGGATGCATTGTACTTGTTGAGTGGGTGCCTGTGCATTTGCATGGGTGCTTGCTGATATTACCCCTGCAATGACTGGGTCTGCATTGGTGCTTGTTGGAATAGCTAGGGTTGTGGAAATTGTGTCTCTACGGGCACTTGCTGAAACTGCTGTGGTTGTGGTGCATGTGGCTGGTTTTGTGTGTGATTTTGGGCATAATATCCTTGATAGTCTGTTTTGCATTGCAGATCATATCCTGTCCTCCCTCTTGGAGACAGCCAATTCTGTTGCTCCATGCCTCCTCTACTTCTACACGTTCTAGCCATATGTCCCAATGTTTCCACAATTCCAACATGTCAAGGGCTGTCCTTCATTAGATATTCGCCTTCCTTGAGGGTTTTGGAATTCTCCCCATCCTCCTCCTCGAGGTCCATTCTCTCTGCGTCTTGGCAAATGATTATATCCATTCTGATCTTGGCATTAGCTATATTATTTTGATGTGGGAGTTGCACTACTTGTGCCGTGCTTCGTTTATTACTTGTCAACACTGCTCACTCTATAGAACACTTTCATAACTTATTCTGCACCAACTTAGCCTCTTCTTGCTTTCTACCCTCGGCTTTCTTCTTGACTTTTTTTAGCAATCTGCAATAATGCACAATTGCTAATTGTATCTCTGGCCATGGTTTTGCTACCATTCCCACCTGTTTCTGTAATTGCCTTTGTACTGGCTCTGGCAGCGCATGACATAATATGTGATAAAATAACGCTACCGTTTTGTCCTACAGTTCATGCGTATCCGCACTCCATCTGTCATGAATATCCTGAATAAATAGTCATTATCGCCCCCATATCCAATGTATTTGGATATTGTACTCTTGGTGGTGGCCTACTGGTAGAGCAATATATGCACCTCTGCAAGCCACGCTGCTGACTAGGATCTCACTGTGTTACAGGACCCTTGAAGGTGTGTGCTGGTCTTCCCCGGGTGGGAGCCCAAGAACAAGGACTAATCTTATCCTTGAGGCCCTGGTTTGGGGCATGTAGCAACTGAGAGTCAAGACAGCCAGGATCCATGGGTGTTTGCTGTTGAACCTTCAAACTGTGATTAGAGCTTGTAAGACCCAGTCAAACTAACAGGACCCTCTGATGCTGCCTTTGGCATTTGACCAATCTTCAAACCGCTGTGTAAAGCTTTGATCCAGTTCACTGTTGCACCACACCAGAGAGCATGTCATTGCTCTGGCTCTGACTCTAAAAGCAGATCTGGCCCATTTATATTCAAACTGCCTTTTAAACTCAAACCCAGGCTGGCAGCCCTCATGATCCACACTCTGCTGAGCACCTCTTAGAAATGGAGACAACTTTGTCTCAACACTGTTGCATGCCTAGCAGAGCCTGTCACTTGTTTGGCTAAATCCCTCCACTCATTGTCGGACCTCATCTTGAAATTCTGGAAGCATTGCATCATGCATTGATCCGTCCCATTGGATACTAAATGACTGAAGTGGCTCGGCCGCCTTGTCGAAGAGCACCTAGGACCATCAGGAACACATTTTCAAACCATCACCAGACCTCGATGAAACCACTGGAGTATCCCAATCTGAATATTAGCATCACTTAGCACATCTTGTACCAGACCCAATCTTCGAACGGACCCTTGTCAGCCAACGGAACTGCCTCACTCAAACGCTGCATTAAACTGCTCAGACCAACCATTTTGAACCAGCTCGACACCCACTCCGTGGCTTGGCCTACACAAACCGTAACACCTGGCCTACACAAACCGTAACACCTGTACTTGGCTTGAGCAGATCACTTAACAGCAAGACGTCTGGTACAGCCAAGAACTGCAGAAAGGTCCAGCTTTGGGCCCTAGAGATTGGTTAGGTCATTGTAATCCTTTTTACACCCGAGAACATATCTGTTTTTCAGAACGTTGTGGTTGTTACTTGCTTTGCATCACCCATTCACTACCCAGAGTGCTACATCCTTCTATCTTTGCATATTTTTCCTTCTTTACTCAGGGATGGATATTGTGTGGGGCTTCTTCTAAGTCAAGACTGAGGTGAGCATTAAGCTTCATCTTCTATTTATTCTAATCTCCAGCAGTTTCAACAAATAACAATTCTTTCCTTGAAATAAACATTTTTATTTATTTATTTTTTTAAACTACATGTCCCATCAGTCTTAGGTTCCTGTAACTCCAGTGTCCGGGTCACGTGACCTAGTCCTTCCTCTTCCTGTGCTCTTCCTCTTCTTTCCTGCTCTCCAGATATAAGTACCCTTTTACATTAGCTCCGTAGCATTTAGTGTGTAATTGTGAGAAAATACAATTTCCTAATGTTTAAATAGTTATCACGTTGATAAAAATTGTATTTCAATGTGTGCATAGTGCAGGTGGAAGCCACGCAGCATTTTAAATTCTGATGAAATTCTTGTCAAAGGGACCGGCAGCCCTGTGACACACAACTCGGTACTTCAGGGGCTTGCCGGCGGTCTCAGACATCTCGGGCAGCGTTCTACGCAGCTGTGAGCGAGCAACCCCCACCGTCGGATTGAACGTTGCTGTAAAGCAACATGGTTCAGAGCCCCCACCCTTGTGTGGGAGTAGCTGGAACACGCTTCGGCCATTATTCACATTACGAAGTGCCGGTGAAGTGAATAAATAAGCTCTAAGAGCGAGAATTGAACATCACAGACACATGAATCTTAAAACTAACATTGATAAGCAGAAATCACATTTTGAACCCCTAAATATTAAGAAACTGCTTGTCAGTCGAGGTGCAGCCTCATTCCAGTAGAAGTGAGTCAGTGGACGTGTCATTACACCCTTTAAGGTATTGACAGGAACCTGAAAGAGAGAATTATGGCAGATTTTGAGTGGAGTGAAGAGGAGCAAGAAGCAGTGTACTCTGAATACCTGGCATATACGTTTAACAAAGTGCTGGGGGACTCACTCATTGAGGCAGTGGCTCAAGGGGTCAGACCCCTACAAGAGAGAATGAAGACAATAGAACTATTTCTGAGCCAAAAAGATAAAAGCACCACACCAAGGGCAAGCACATCCACAAAGGTCACGCCAGAGGACCCACAGGGTTTTAATGAGGCCCGGAAGAGCAAGAGCTCTTCTGATCCCACGGGTCAGACAGAAGGGGCGATTCCAAGAGCCTGAGAGGCTACCGACATGTTTAATAGGCTGAGAGAAGCCTTCATAAATAAGTAGGGGGTGCCGAGCCTCAATACTCCCTACCCAGGGGATGATAAAATGGGCGATATGGAAGAACATTTCCCAGAAGAGGAACCTGTCTACTCCCGACCTCCTCACAAGAGGAAGCCGACAAGGAAGGGGGCAGGGAAGTCTGCCCACTCCTAAGAAAAAACTGAGAAAACTCAATAACTTAGAGGTAGAGGAAACTTCAGATATGTTTCACCCGGAAGACATCTGAAACCGAAAATCCTCCGAATGGATGCCATCCCTGAGGGTCGCAAAATACATGATGCAAAGACTGTGCAAGGCACTGGAGAAAGACGTGAGGCAGAGAATGAGGGCAGAGTGCTCTAAACCGGTACTGCCAGGGAAGGTGGCAGATGTGCCAGAGCTAGACCTCAAGATGTTGGCCTTCGTAGCCAAGTCCAACAGGGATCCCAGGAAGGGGATTGACCGCTCATGGAGAAGCTGTCAGGAGAAAGTCCTAGATTTAGCTGGCCCACTGGCTAAGATCATGGATTTGGGCCGAGCGAGCGAAGGACACAGGAGAAGAAGTAGACCCAAGTGTCCTAGCAAACTGGGCACAGAGAGCTGTATGCCTATTACAAAACATCAACTGTACCATATCATCCGAGCGTAGACGAGGGCTATTGATCAAAATAGACCCTAAGTAGGAGACCTGACATTGTACAAGGCGGGTGAAGCAGCACAAGGGCTGTTATTTGGTGAAGCACTTGGGTTTTGCAGACAGCCAATGGCTTGCGCATAGAGTTTACGCAGACCCAAACCCAGTACCAAACCCCTCGCCCAATAGTTTCAGCGATAGTAGAGAAAGACTTGCTAGATGCAGAGCTGCAGAGTCGAGATTCATAAGCAATATGTTTCTGGTCCACAGGAAAGACAAAGTGAGACCAGTGACAAATTTGAAAGACATGAACAGCTGAGTAGTCTACAACCACTTCAAGACGGAGGGCACTCACCAGCTCATGGACATGGTCAGACAGTGTGAAAACAAAATCAAAATATCGAGGCTGAGTACCCCAAAAGGAAATACACCAAACACGGGTTGCAAAGGAACATACAAAGCACTTTATTTTATACTGAATCCAGTTACAAAAACAGAGCAAAATCAGATAGCTATCAGCCCTCAGTACAACACAACGAACCCCAGCGTGGTTCAGTTTGTTCAGTGAGAGACGTTGTACATTAGAATGCATTCGCTTTTTAAACACTTGGTGGGCACGATGCCCAGCCCCACTTCAGGTTAATATTCCACTTAATACATCACTGATCTAGGGTTCGTGCCAAGTCTCGAACAACCGCATATAAGTGGTTTGCCTTCAATACATGTATCAACAAGCCTATGCAATAACTGTGTATTCTAGATTTTTCCATGCAGGCCTTCTCAAACATTAATACAATGTAGTTAAACAGATGTTCTACGTTCAGTATTTGAATACATTGTTTCAACATATGCTCGTGGATTAGTTTCATTGCACGAGTAATCCTTTTACACACAGGTCAATGAAGGACAAGGTCCCAGTTCACGACCTCAACAAGTGGCCTGCAGGTAAGTTACATATTAGCTATGTACAGAGGTCAAGACGGCCATGTTGTATTCTGGAATGACATCATTCACCATTGTAACTCACAGGGTGACTTTTACAAAGCAAATCCTAAAATGGCGGATTGACCTAAAATGGCGGCTTACATTGTTTTAAGGTCAGGACCTTGCGACACGGATTCTTTTGCAAGCGACTTTCGAGCAGCTTGGCATAGGCCAATATTAATATATTTATTGCAATAGGAGGCACAATATGATTCTCTGTTGACAACAGGGCGACTGGCTAGCGAGGATAGATCTGAAAGATGCCTATTTTACAATACCAGTGCAAGAAGATTACGGTCCCTTCCTAGCTTTCGACTGGGACGGGCAATTATGGCAATATGCGACAATGCCGTTTGGGCTAGCTTTGGTGCCATTGACGTTTACGAAAATTATGAAGCCAGTAGCAGCAGCGATCAGAGAGAAAGAGATCTGAATCATTATCTACTTAGACGATATCCTGCTAATGGCAAACAGCAGAGATATGCTTCTCTACCAGACCAACTGGGTGGCGAACCTCCTGACCTCCCTCGGGTTTCTAGTGAATCGAGAGAAGTCAGAGATGAGGCCAGCGAAGAGGTTAGAGTTCCTAGGCTTCGTCATAGACACCAGTCGGCAGTTCTAGAACTTACGAGCAGAAAAATAAGGGATATAAAAAGAGAAATCAGGATCTGCCTCAGCAGAACAGTTATCTTGCTGCGAACAATAGCACGGGTAGTCAGCTAGCTGGCAGTATCGATTTAGGCAATATTCCCAGGGCCACTGCATTACCAAGCCCTTCAGCGGCTGAAGATAAGGCACCTTCAGCAAGGATTGCGCTACCACCAACTAGTGCCTCCAGACCAAGAGTCCAGGACAGAACTGGAGAGGTGGCTACAGAACATGGAAGCATGGAACGGGAGAGCTATCTTTGGCGACTGGCCCGACATAGTAATAGAATCAGACACCAGCAGAGCGGGCTGGGGAGCATGGTGCGTAGAGCTCCAAACGTTAGGCAGGTGGAGTGCAGAGGAACTCAGACTGCACATCAACTGTCTAGAACTGTTAGCCGGATCATTTGCAATCAAGGCTTTTACAAAAGACAAAGTGAATTCATGTATTCTTCTGAAGATCAACAACATTTCAGCAGTCAGGTACATCAATCACTTAGGAGGGACGAAGTCCAAATTATTAGCAAGATAGCCAAGGACTTTTGGCAATCCTTCCTGGAGTCGGGAATCTCTGTAGTAGCGAAACACCTACCAGGTTCTCTGAATGTAGTAGCGACTGGAATTCCAGACATCAAAGCCGACTCCAGCAACTGGATGCTGGACAGAGGGATATTTCGACAGATAGATCAGAGCTGGGGACAAGCTCACACAGACCTATTTGCTTCCAGACTGAACGCTCAGAAGGAAAGATTCTTCAGCTGGAGGCTGGACCCAGCAGCAGCAGGAGTAGATGCCTTTCTGCCAGATTGGAGAGGAGAGATACTCTATGCATTCCCACTTTTCAGGATGATGAGCAGGGTACTGGCAAAAGTACGCAGAGAAGCAGCAACTCTGATTGCAGTAGTCCCAATATGGAAATCACAAGTATGGTTTCCAGCGCTCATGGAGCTAGTGACAGATTACCCGAGAGTTCTACCCCAAAGAGAGAAAAATAGAAGTCTTCATCCCGTTTCTGCCCGTTTAGTGGAGATATTGAAGTTCTTAGTGGAACTCCTGCAAGACAGAAAGGCCTATAGAACAATGGGGGTGTATAGATCAACAATATCAGCGGATCACACACCCATAGAATGAGCGCCAGTAGAAGAGAATGTAGCAGTAATATGACTCCTAAGAGGAATAAGGTTTAGGAAACCACCACAACCGAGGTACAAGTCCTTAAGGGACATAGCAGTAGTGCTGAGATTACTAGCAGAGTGGCCCAGTAATAGATACCTGTCGTTGGAAAGACTATCAGGAAAATTAGCAATGCTATTATGTATGGTATCATGTAGGAGAGTATCAGATGTCAAAGTGCTAGAAGTGAATAGAAAAGTATTTGGACCAGACAGCGTTATGTTCAATCTTGTCAGGAGGACATTGACAGACTCCTCCACGATTATGTATCCTTACATGCAAGAACATCCAAAGTGGTGTGTGGCCGCATGCATAAAAGAATTCGAGAATAGAAGAGCTGAGCTGAGACCTATCGGGACAACCCAATTCCTGATAGCGCACAGAAAGCCACATAAAGGCGTAGAATCAGTCACCATAGCAAGATGGGTCAGAGAGATTATGAGCCTAGCGGGAATAGATCTGTTAGTTAGGGGCGCAATGTCCTCAAAAGCACTAGTGCAAGGAGCGGCTTTGCAAGATATTATGAAAGCAGCTGATTGGGCTAGTGATACCACATTTAGAACATTTTATTTCAGACCGGTTAATACTCTAGCAGAAACTTTAGCAAGAATCTTTGAACAAGCATAATGCCTCCGTCTTGACATAGAATGAAGATTCCCCCTGCTACAGCGCAGGGAGCTCTTGATTCTATTAAAGACAAGGAGGCTGGCATTAAATTCCCGCCCTAGATACACGGGTGAGGGGAAGAGTATTGATTCATGAATATGTGCAATGTAATTCAAGATGACTTAGTATTCCTCCAGAATAGGGTGTGTATCCGCCGCCCTAAACATTTACTGTTGTTTCTTTCATTAGGAGAAGAGCAGAAAAACGGTTGAGTTCGACCTGGAAGTGAGCGAGTCAAGTTCAGAGTCGCAAGTTGGAAGCAGTCAAGAAGAGGAAGAGCACAGTAAGAGGAAGGACTTGGTCACGTGACCAGGACACTGCAGGGACCTAAGACTGATGGGACATGTAGTTTTAAAAAAGAAAAAAAAACGTTTATTTCAATGAAAGGATTGAAAATGTTGTTATTTGTTGAAACTGCTGGAGAGTAGAATACATAGAAGATGAAGCTTAATGCTCGCCTCCTTCTCCTTAATAGAATCAAGAGCTCCCTGCGCTGTAGGCGGGGGTATCTTCATTCTGTTTAGATCTTTTTGCAGATGGTGTGTTTAATTAAAGTATGTACATTTGTATACCTTGATTGGACATTGCCTTAATTTTGGAATGTTATGCATGGCTGATTTGTTTTCTACTGTACCACATTCATACCCCTCTTGAGAGTATAACCTTCCCTCTCCCCACGCTACCACAAAAGGCGGAGGAGACATATCGCTTACCTGTGCCTGTTTCGTCTTGATGATTGGGATCACTCTTGTTTTGTAGAAGTGAGAGGGCTGAGTAGGATATTTAGGCACTACTCATCCTTGTACTGTTGCGGCTGATAGTCATTTCTTCACACTGACCATCTGGAATGTACAAACATACTCCACCTATACCAGACAGGATTCTGACTCACGCACATCACGTTATCAGTGCTCGTGGCCACGTTGGATGATTTGAGGGGCTTATTGTTAGATGTCAGTCATGAAGGTGCTGTAGATCTGTCATAGCATTGTGTATCTTTTAGATCATCAATTGTGATGGTTTGTAGTGTTTGAATCAAGTATGTGAAGTCCTGTGATCCTGCTCAACGCACCTCCAATTAAAGCATTGCGGTTCAAATGTAGCTGCTAGTTACATTCATCTTAACCACCAAATTTAAAAATTGTCGCCTGGATGCTTGAACCTCAGCTTTGGAAGTCCTTCAACTAACTGAAGATCCACAAAAGAGATCATGGTCCATGACCAAGAGTGGACTCGAGAGGTGTGTCCCAGATCTCTCGCCTATACTCAAGCCGTTTGGCGCAATTGGGAACTGACCTCTCACTTGACCCCAGGTTGTAGCCGTCTCATTGATGGGATTCCATTTTCAGAGGTTTCCTCTGAGAATATTTCACTTCATATTGTGCAGGTACAGACTCCGGGCCACATTTATTTATTTATTTATTTATAGGGTGTCGTATAGCACTGTGGAACTCTTAGGGCCCGATTCATGAATTGCTTTGAGCGCTGAATAGTGGCTTTGCGCGCCATTCAACATGCAAAACCCCCTTTGTCGATTCATGGAATCGACTTTGAGTGCCTTTTCCGGGACATTGCCGGGACTTGGCGCATGTCCGGCACGTCTCTGCATGCAGTCGAGAGTGTTGCGTGAGACTCCAAGCAGAGTGTGCATCGGGCCCGCGTAGGGATTTAAATAGGGGGTGGCATACGCATATTCACCATTCGCCACGCAGAATGAGGAAGAACAAGGCATTACATCGGTGTGTCAAGGAACGGCCTACGCGAGGGAATCGCACTACCAGCACCACGCAAAACCAAGCACATTCATGACGTCAGGGAAATAAGCATGCAAAGCTCACGATCACACCTCCACGTGAAACCAGGTGCCATGTCCCAATCGCATATGAATCACTGCACAAAGGTAAGGGTTGATCAAGAATTTAGCGCTGCCTCGATGCAGTTGGGGTGCCGATTGCATTTAGGGGTGCGCAAATGCAGATTAGCGAGGCGCAGCCATGGTTTACTGGGGTATGCACGCAGATTTACCGGGGACTGACTACAGTTATGAAAAATGGTATGCATATTGAAAGGGTGCTGTGAAAAGTTACGGGGGACCCAATGCGGTGGCGCTGAGGTGCTGCCTTGGTGGGATTGCACGCAATAGTGCTAGGGTGCACTACTTCACAGACTGGCAGGGCACCTAAATTGGTATACATGGCTGGATTCACTTTGCGTGGGGGCATTTAATGGCCTTTCCGGTCGCAACTTGCGCTTAGGGTAACTTTGCTGTCACAATTCCATGAATACACGGACCGTGCACAGAATCTTTTGTGCGCAGTGAAGCGCAAAGTCGGTTTCAGCATTAGGGACTTTGGAGAATGTATGCACGTTTAGTTCTGCCCTCTCGCAGCGCTAGAAAAGACTAGAGCAATGGTGATGTCCTCCCTCAACAAAGCGAATGGTAAAGAACTGGTTCCTTCTGTATTTCTAATCGCTTGTCTTCCAAAGGTCCCAAGTACAGCAGCAAACGTGCAACCACAAACCCACACACTCTCGCACAATCCAGCTCAAGTAATCTTACACAACCCTCCAGACCCATCAGTTACCTGAGCGTCATTTAAAGGTACTATGCAGGGCGCCAGGGGCCGACTCTGAAAATTACACAAAATGTCACTTCATGCCAGACTATGCCAGCTTCTAAGCGCTGTAATAACAGTTGTTATTATCAAACGGCACTTGATGTATGGACCTCGAATGATGTTTGTTTGTTTATTTGGTAATGTGCACCAAACCCTTGGGTAGCTGGCCAAGGCCAAGTCACTGAATGAAACCTTAAAAAGTGCAGGTTGCGCGTATATCATGCCCAATGCTTGACCTGTGTAGAGGTCCACGTTTGGGCAACTATCATTCGGGTCAAACGTTTCTTAGAGACATATTAAAACATTACATCCTGGCCGTTATCCCAAACAGCTTTCATTCTCCAGACAATAAATCTGTGAAAGACATGGTCAGTTGGTAAGATGTTTTAAAACACAATCCGCACATCTGTGCTGAGCATATGGGGGCAGAGGAGGCAGTTGCCCCCCTTCTCCTTGAACCACAGGGTCTTGAGTGACATTTTGCCCCTGTGACGTGTCTGTGCAAGGATTTGCCTAGGGCGACCAAACAAAAAAACAAAGAACACACCCGTATTGACATACACCACTGGGCAGAGTTTCTGGAGCCTCTCCTGCTGGGCTCAGGCTTGATGACGTGTTACCCTGAGTCTTGCCAAATTAGCACCTGGTGCTCACTGCAAAGTGGGGAGGGAGCCACATTGATGGACCCCTCAGGAGACTTGTTTGGAGGGGTGTGGAGACAGGCCAAAACTGTTATGTGGGTGATGGAGAAGTAGCAGGAACTAGGGGATACTAAAGCAGAATGCTGTAAAAGGCAGCTCAGCAGGTTTGGCAACTGTTGGTGAGATGTTATATGTTTAGTTTCCTGTAAATCCTGTGGCTTTTTTCCAATTGCTGCTACAAAATGTGTTCTCAAATCTGTTGTTTTGTCCACGCAATGGGTAGGGCTCTCCTATTATTGGTGTGGAAATGTCTACCATGTGAAGCCAATCAAAGGTTAGCACCCACTGATGCATGGCATAGGTTCTCTTAGCTCTGAAGATCACCGCAAGGTATGTATTCTTTGGGAAGCACCTCCAGGCGCCCTGTTTCCTTCCGTAATCCGAGGCCGTTCATTGTTCAGATGGAGGTCCACTCTCAGATTAGCGCCGAGAAGCCCCCCGCAGGCACTCCAGCAAAGCAAAGTGAGACGAAAGACGAAGCAGTAACTTCAAATAGCCGGAAATCAATGCGCAACAGCAGACGGCCGAAGCTGCAGAGCGGGCACAGGTAATCCGCGATCAGCAAGACAGCACGTGGCACCTACACACGTGCACTCACTGCCTACGCACACCGCTGCAGGGCAGTTGGCTGAAAGGAGGAGACCGAGAGGAAGAAAAGGGGGAGGGAGAGACAGAAAAGAAGTGACTTGGGAGGGTAGAAGTGCATGTCGATGAGTGACGTCGCTGAGGTAGAGAGATAGAGAGACGAAGGACCGATAGAGGAGAGGGAGGAGAGGCGGGGCGTCACACTGGTCACCTGCACTTATCACTGTTACCAAGGCCTGCATAACATGTAACTACATAACCCCTGCAGCCGTCCATTTGCCTTTACTGCCAATTATTCTTTGCGCCTGCACCCCAATGCATTACTCCTTATCCCCACAAATTGGCATGACACAGAATTTCAAATGGCAAACTTGGCCGCAGTTTTATTTCCATGACAACAGAATTATTTGTACACATTTGTGAACTTCATTCTGTCCGTGTGGCGCTTGCTTGCCGGATTTCCTTTGCTTCCCCCTATCCTTGGTATAGTAGGCCCCCAACTCCCCCGACCCATTGTACCTGTTCCAATCCTGCCCATGCAGGTGTCCGTGGGCGGGGAGAGCGCCGTTTGTTTTTTGGGGGAAGCTGAGCCTTATTTGTCCCTACCAGACGCCCCCGCCGTTTAGGCCCCCAAGAGGCGCTGGTCCGGAAGAGCGAAGACCCATTCCGTTTCCTTCTGGCTCGTCCGGAGTCTATCCTTTGTGCTTGGTTGCCCAAACACCGCCAACTTGTCATATCCTGGCCTGGGTGTCCTGCGACAGCAACCCCCAGGTCTCCTGCTCTTTGCTTGTATTTCGTGGGTGGGTGGGTGGTGAACGAAATTCCTTCCATCTGCGAGCGAGGCGGCGACCGGGTCCCAGTGCAGGAGCGAGATGCCTGGCACCCCAGTCCCGCCTGCTTAAATCCTGATGGCCCCGCCCCTTTCTTTTGTTCCGCCCTTCGCAGGCTTTTGGGCCATTAGGCCTTTGGCGCCTTTCCGCCCCTCGCCTTTTGACCCCCAGAGGATGGTCCCAGGTCCTGGCGGCATGACCCCGCAGGGGTTAACCTGCTGCCTCCTCCATTTTGAGCTGATTTTTCCGTCGTCAGCTCCATAACCCCTGCAGCCGTCCATTTGCCTTTACTGCCAATTATTCTTTGCGCCTGCACCCCAATGCATTACTCCTTATCCCCACAAATTGGCATGACACAGAATTTCAAATGGCAAACTTGGCCGCAGTTTTATTTCCATGACAACAGAATTATTTGTACACATTTGTGAACTTCATTCTGTCCGTGTGGCGCTTGCTTGCCGGATTTCCTTTGCTTCCCCCTATCCTTGGTATAGTAGGCCCCCAACTCCCCCGACCCATTGTACCTGTTCCAATCCTGCCCATGCAGGTGTCCGTGGGCGGGGAGAGCGCCGTTTGTTTTTTGGGGGAAGCTGAGCCTTATTTGTCCCTACCAGACGCCCCCGCCGTTTAGGCCCCCAAGAGGCGCTGGTCCGGAAGAGCGAAGACCCATTCCGTTTCCTTCTGGCTCGTCCGGAGTCTATCCTTTGTGCTTGGTTGCCCAAACACCGTCACGCCACTGAGTGGGTTCTCGCCCACTGTGGCTCCCCTTCCTCTCTCCTTCTCCCCTTCCAGTAGTTCAGTAGAGATGTCCCCGAAAAAGAGCTCCGTTTCGTTCGTGGACAAGTTTTTCCCCCGTCCGATAGGAAGTACTCGGGTGTTTCCCCATTAATCAGGCCATGCCTATTCTGACAGAAACCCCTCCCCAGGCTGGTCAGGTCGTTCCCTCCCAAGTGTATTACCAACCCTCTGGCTTCTGCCGCCTACTCAGCAATTTTCCTAGCTGCCCCTCTAGCTGAGCCAACTTCATCCCTGGCACCCCGTGCCACTCACTCTTGAACTCGCCGGCCGTCAGCGCCTCCAGCCGTTGAGTCCAGCTCGCATTAGCCTTTGAGATGCATGAGCGCCCCTACTACCTACACGGTACGTTCCCTCCTTCTTCGTGCTGCTGTGAACTGACAAAAAGGAGGGAACGGCATGGTTAACTATATTTTGCGGGCCAGATATATCGTTTGTAACATCCTGAAGACCATCTCCCCAACTTTTTGATGCCTTCCGGCCATGCCTGGTCGGGGACACTTCTGCACCTACCACCTTTCCATCTTGCTCCACCTTAACCAGGGTGGGCCAGCTCTGGGACACTTCTGCCCCTACCACCTTTCCATCTTGCTCCACCTTACCCAGGGTGGGCCTGCTCTGGGACACTCCTGCCCCTGCCACCTTTCCACCTTGTACCGCCTTACCCAGGGCGGGCCTGCTCTGGGACACTTCTGCCCCTCCACCTTTCCATCTTGCTCCACCTTAACCAGGGTGGGCCAGCTCTGGGACACTTCTGCCCCTACCACCTTTCCATCTTGCTCCACCTTACCCAGGGTGGGCCTGCTCTGGGACACTCCTGCCCCTGCCCCCTGCCCCCTTCCATTCTGCTCCGCCTTACCCAGGATGAGCCTGCTCTGGGACACTTCTGCCCCTGTCACCTTTCTCCACCATAGCCTGGGCTGGCCTGCTCCGGGACACTTCCCTGCCCCTGCCACCTTTCCGTCCTGCTCTGCCTTCACCATGGTGAGCCTGCTCCGGGACACTCCTGCCCCTGCCACCTTTCCAACTTGCTCCTCATACTGCACCCGTAGTAGGTTCCTGACTATTTTTGTTCAGCAAAAGGCTCCCCCACCAATTTAACCTTGCTCCGCCTGCCCTTGCAAGAGTCACCCTGTTGGGAGAGCGCCATTCCTGGCGGGTGAGCTTGAGCTGAATTCTTTCTGCTTGCTTTCCCAAAACCACTTTGCCTCCATTGCCCCTTCTCTCACTCTTATCCCTTTCTTTACCTTAAAGGAGGATCTACCCTTCCATATTCCTTATGTTGGCCCAATTCCCCTGAGCCTTACTCCTTAACGGGTTGCTTGCGCTTGGCTCACGATATAGTCCCCCGATACTTTAAATGGGAGGTTCCCCATTCCTTTGTCACGTCCGGCCCGCTTCCCCCTTCTTCCTCATCTGCGGATGGGACCGTTCCATTCCTTCAGCCGGCCAAAGCTCTCCCGCCATAGACCCAGCAGCCTGCCTCCCAGCAGCTGATACCAAGCTGATGGGGTGCTGTTCCCGACCCCCCCCATCTGACTTGTCCTCGCTTCCCGTCAGCCATCCTTGGCCCACCTTCTGGCATCTAGGTAGCTTCTTATTACCAACCGCTCTGCTATCTACCCTATGAACCACGAACATTGCTACTTGTTTTCCGATCCCAGAGGGTGAAGGCTGCGCTGGTCTTACTGCCCAGGTCAACTAAAACCCCACTCCCAATGTTTAACGCTGTACCCCACGTTATGCCAGATGGTAATGGTAATGCCTGACTCATGGCCCTCACTCACCACTTCGGAAACCCGGCCGCCCCCCGGGCCAGCCGTCAATGCCAAATGAACCACGTTTGTCATTGTCTTACTCGCCTACTCGCACACACTCCCCAGTAAGCAGAGTCATTTCAAGACTCAACACAGAACTAGCCCTCCTGCCCGTTAACTCGTAGCCGCGTACGGTCTGCCTCCTTTCCTTACACTACCGTATTCCGCGTGGGCCATGGGTTCTACCCCAATGTACCCTCCACCCTCTACTTTGCTCGGTGGGGCGCGTACCTGACTCGTCCTTAGACTCTGCTATTGAAGTCTGCAGCCCGCTTCAGACCTCGTCCTGAAGCATGCGACCTTTTGTGGTATCGCGCCCTCATGCAGGTTATTAATATTGCAGTCTTGCCGCCAAACAATTAATTTCCTCGTCTATTCAACCGTGGCATTGCCGCTGGTCCACCCACGGCTGCCCTCGGGGTCCGTTGTACTTGCGCCCTTTCCGTGTACGAGAGCCCCGACCTTGCTTGAGTAATGCGAACCCTGCAACCTTTTTTACATTCCGTGCCTCCAGAGGCCGGGCTCACCTGCACTAAGGACACCTTTTTGACCAACGAACCCGTCCATTAGGTGTTCCAAAGAGGCCTTAATCCACACGACTGCCCTCAAAACTCTCGCGGCCTGGTTGTGTAACCTGGCGTACCTATACCCATAGAAGTACCCTTTGCACGGTCCATGCGCCCAGTGTGCATCAACTAGCCCCCTTGCCGCTTACCAATGTAAGGACCCTCTACTGCCCCGTTTCCCCTATCGCGTGGAGCTGAGGCCATAACTCCCCCAAGGAATACCTTGCGCATTATGACAAACCCATACGCGCCTCTCTGCTTCTACCCCAACCGTGCTGAACCATATCGCCACTGAAGCTTGCAAAGCAGGTGATCACACTTGTCCCCTATTCAGCTCGAGCGCCTATATGGAACGGCGACCGTACTTTCCAACCGCCCATGCGGCCATGCGCGTCTCCCCAAGTGCGCGCCATGTGTCCACCCAACCAGTGTTTTAAATAACCCCCTTTTCCTCCCAGACTACCTGTGCCTTCAATTATCCCATTTAACATTAACTTAAACATTACGATTCCATGTTCCTCCCACTAGCCGCTCGCACATCCATACTCCTTTGCCACCATTGGTCAGTTCCTCCCAAAATTACGCGCACTGCAGACCGCATCAATTGTTTCCTTTCTTTTTCTCATACTATTGTGGTTGCAACGTTTAGCTTTGCTAGGGGGTTGGTTGTTCGGAGACGACCATGCCTGCTACTTGGAGGTCCCTGCGACCACTTCCTTTGCTGGGAGCCCGTTAATTTGTGTTAATCCCCCGCGCCGCTCTCGTGTGCCACTTAATGCACTTTCTCCTCCCAAACGGGCGGGCGGCCACCTCACTGAGCTATTTGCCAGCCGAAGCCCCTGAAGCACCAACTCCTGCCGAATAAAATTGTTGTGCCTGTGCCCCACCTTGGATGGAACACTGAGCGACGCAATCCACAAACCATGCGTGCCTCCTAAAACCGCACATAGCCCCTTCTCATTCTGGTTCCTGGCAATAACCCCCCTTGGCGTCCCTAGTGAGGCGTGTTGTCCGCCCCCATATTGCCACGCTGGTGAGCTTCCTACCCCCGCTTAGGCGTCCCCACAGGTTGGGGGAACCAGGCGTGCCTCGACCACGACATACTAACGCCCGTGGGGAACTCTCCCTGCATCTCTGCCCGTGTGTGTTATCCAACCAACGAGGGGATATTTAACCCTAAATAACAATTGGGGGCAGGCGCCAAGTCATTCTAATGAAACATACTTACTAACACGTGTCCCATCACTGCCGTGATTGCACCAACCCCCCCACGCCTGATTGAATTCGACAAACTATGGTATGGTGCCAGGGAACTACTTTAGGACAATCCCAACCGCCCTCTCTGCACGTGGCAAGAGACGGGCCAAAATTGCGGTCTGGAGAAGACAATACTGCTGCGTTCATATAACGCTCCGAATCTGGGTATCCAGGTGCTGCTTATTATTACCCCCGTGTGTGGTGCTCATTTGTCGACCTCAAAAGGCTGAAAGGCTGACCTTGGCCCTGCCGAGATTCGAACCTGTGTTAGCCTGATCTGCACAGATGCTAACGCGAGCGCTCTACTCGCTGAGCCACTTGACCGGACTCAAGATGGAGATATACTCTGATGCTATACGGCGGCCGCTTGAACTCGAACATCCCCGCAAATCTTATCCTTACATTTAACTGCACCTGAATATGAAGCTTGCTAATACACCAGGCGCTTGGCGAAGGGAGACAGCGAACGATGCCCAAAAATCCCTCCATGCCTTTATAATCGCGTACCTCGCACGCATTACCTGACCCACCAATTTGCGTTTACTGACAACCGTCGCCCACACAGATCCAACCGGGATGCAAAATTACCCTTTATGCCACCAAAGGTTTATTTGTAACAATTTCAGTTTTGGGGAAACCACGAATTTATTTAGTTTACATTTTCTAGGCACGGACCCGAGGGTCGAACCTGTGTTGCTTTGTGTCATTTTGTTTTTAAAGCGCGCACATTGCCGCCGAGCTATCCTCCCGGGATCAACAAGCACCGCCATAAAGGTGGCGTCCCCACGTCCTTGCACATTCCCCTGTTTTCATCACGCACCCGGCCCTGAAGCAAATATGAGCCCGACGTGATTTGAACACGCAACCCTCTGCACTGGAGTCGGACGCACTACCGTTTGCGCCACGAGCTCCTTAGTGCAACTCCAGTCCCGACTTTTAACTCTAATAACGTTAACGTTATTAGCTCCTGCACCCGCCCTCACTTCATCCTGATCCTGCCATACCCGCAGCAGCATCCCACTTTCGGCAGAGTGCCACCCCGCTCTCTATTTGTCCTGCTCCTTACCCCACACTCCTTCATTACTGCCACGGCGGTCCTCCTTCGCTGGAAACCGACATCACCGGAACCTTTCTCCCTCTGCAACGGACCGCAGCAACACTTCCTCCCCAACCACGGCAGCACGAACGAAATACGAACGAAATTCCTTCCATCTGCGAGCGAGGCGGCGACCGGGTCCCAGTGCAGGAGCGAGATGCCTGGCACCCCAGTCCCGCCTGCTTAAATCCTGATGGCCCCGCCCCTTTCTTTTGTTCCGCCCTTCGCGGGCTTTTGGGCCATTAGGCCTTTGGCGCCTTTCCGCCCCTCGCCTTTTGACCCCCAGAGGATGGTCCCAGGTCCTGGCGGCATGACCCCGCAGGGGTTAACCTGCTGCCTCCTCCATTTTGAGCTGATTTTTCCGTCGTCAGCTCCATGTAACCTGTTGTTATTTCTAAGTCTCTGGCGCCCAGTTACCTCAGGGTTCGGCGCGCAGTATAAATAAATAAACTAAACTAAACACGTGTGTGGCTGGTGGGGACCCTCCCACCCCCCCCTCTCTTAGTCAGAACACTGATGGTAGTAAGGGTTTGCATGGGGGTGTTCGTGTAGAACCCAGTGGCAGAATCATGTCGCTACTGGCAAGGGGCCCCAGGAATGCGGGCCATGGAGGCAGAGCTTAGGGTGAGAAGAAGTTTTGCAGTCGAAAGAGCGAAAAGGAGGAGCTTTGGGGACATCTGTTATTTGTGTTTTTTAAGTTGCATTTCTTTTTACTGTTCGAATTTGTGTTTAGGGATTTCACTGGCTGGAAACAGCTGGGCGGCCTCTCTAGGTTTGGATATACAAAGTGCTACTATCAAAGAATAATGCCTGAAACCCAATGTTGTGTGTGCCCGTCAAACTTGCCATCGCCCCCCTAGGCCCAGTGTGCTTTGAGATGCCTGCTGCTGTTATCTCACTGCCTGGGGTTCTTTTACCGTCTGTGGAGGTCATCCTGAAATAGATGCTAAGACTTCCAAACCCCTACCCGAGGGTCACAAAGGGTGCATATAGTGTGTGTGCATCTTAATATACCCGGAAGTGAACATTTCTAGAGCTTGCAGGGTACTACACGCATGTTTATCATCATCCGAGTGAACATTCACATTGCTGTTTAGTTTGAATAAAATACAACCCAGACACACATACATAGGATCTTTTTAATTATTAGACCATCAAACTAGAACTCCCGCAGGTAAGGCACAGTGAGATGATTAAATTGCCCAGGATCGCATAATTTAGTTAAGTGGTGAAGCTGGGATTTGACAGCAGAACACACCAATGAGAGCGGATTTGAAAAAAAAAAAACTTTTATTTAAAGAGATGACTTGCAAGATAAACAATCATAAGAAAATAATTTGAAATACATGTGAACCTTTACAGAGATAAAGTGTAAGCTAATGGGGCGTACATGTATTTTTTGGTCCTCCCTCATCTTGATTGCACTACAATTATGACAATAAAAAAGGGACCTGTTAATTGCAGTAAAGGGCATCCTCTGAACACTGCATGTACAGGTTGTGAGGTCTGGGCGTGTGTACAGAATCAGTGTAAGCACTCCCCAGCGCATAACTTAAAGGAGGGCTGAGATGTTCAAGATTTAAAACAAAATCACCCCTGTACAGTACACACTGCAGGAACGCAGGTTAGGATGCTGATCAGGGTCGGACCCGTATAACAATTGTCTCCGGCACCAGCGAAAACGTGGCCCACAGTTGCAAATGGCAATTCATTCGTTTTGTGACGCTGTTTGAATAGTACCCAAGGGGGAGGTATTGGATACAATGTGATGTAAATTGTACATTTGAAAGAATATGTATTCAGCAACACTGGTCAAAACTATTAATCGCAGAGTGAAGTAGCTCATCCTACTGGCCCACATTGGCCAAAAGAGTGCCCCACTTTGACCTAAAAAATTGGCACACACAAGCATTTTAGCATTTTTGGTTCGGCCATGGGCCTATCACCCTATATGCCAGTGCGAGCCGGATGCTGTTAAGGGATCCGAGCATACGCTTTTAGGCAGACTCGGTATCCCTCCTTTCGGCAATGGCAACAAAGCTACAGAAGGGGGAGTGGCTAGACATTAAAGACTTGCTCGCCTTCCGCCCTCTAAATCCACCTCTGGTGGGACCCCACCTTCCCACCTGAAGAGTGGTGTGCGGCCTCAATAGGGTTACAGAAGCATGGCCTACGGTTGTCATGGACACGAGAGGGTGGGCTGCTGAGCCTGTCCAGATGAGATGCAGGTGAAAAGTGCACCGGTCCAGATTGGGGAAAAATAGCACACCTCTTTAGACTTGGAGACCTTTTTTTGTCGACGAAACATTTTTTCCTAGAAGAAAGAGGCATATTGAAGCTCATGGACATTGGGGGTGTAACGCCCATGAAAGGTGTAACAGCATTGAGTAAGGCTTTAAAGCCTTTCATTTACGCCAAGCACCATTTTCCATTATTTGTTCCAGCCTAGATTCTCATGTCGGTGCAAATGCTGGAGACCCTTATGGGGTCCGTCCCGCCAGCTTTATGCCCAGCATTTAGCTGGCAGACAATAGAGATCCATTGTACAATCATCCTGTAAGGGAGTTTCTACTTTCAATTGGGAACACTGCTTACCTTAGTGCTCTTGGCAAGTGGTGCTTCCAAATAAAAGGCAACGTGGCCTACCAGGCTGCGTATAATCACTTTGCACTGCAGAGTGCAATGTGAAGGGCAAATGCAGACTGGACACTTGTACGTCTCCTTTTGCCCTTTATATTTGCACCCCACAGTACAAATGAAAACCATTTGGCGGCAGAGGGCCGATTACGTTACAGTGTAAACATAACTGCACCCCGCCTCCAAATTAGTAATTTCTATAAAATGAGCCCTCTTGAGTCCCCTAGAGACCCCTAAGAAAGAGCCCACCCCCACCCATCCTCCTCAGGTGCATGCACTTTTCATCTTGTATTTTAGGTGCCTAGATTCATCGATTTCTTGAGTGGGAAACATTAAAAAACAAAAGTAGAAACAATCCCCCCACAGGTTGATAGAGTACATAAACTTTCGGAGCAGGGGCGTGCATACAGATCTATGCCCTATACCGGGCCTGTGGATGCATAAATTGTTGTGGGTGCTGTGTCATTAACTCTCCTCTGGTTCGGGGTGTACTGGCACTTCTCCAGCCCTGACACCATGCAAGAAGTCCCATCCCTTACAAGATGATGTGTATACAGACTCCTGTGATCTAATATATAAAGCTGAATGTATGTGAGCATTAGAGCCCTTTTAATCTGTGGTAGCGTGTCATGCAGTCGATGGGAAACAGAGTAACTCTTACACCAAATAACGGAACCAACTTAGAAAGATCGCAGTTTAACTGTTTTAATATCAATTGTCTAATACCGGGAGTTACAATGGACATCAAAGGACACCGCACAGCACTCTCTCGAAGCATTACATAAACAATTACACTTGTATAGTACACATTTGTCATATGTGACATCATACTACATGGTAAATAAGAAAAACCTACGGAAGGTTGTGATACGCTAAAAAGGATCATCTAAGTATACTTTCTATAAGGGGCCGGGTTGTGATTGGATCTCTACAGTAAGGTGGACAACGTATGCCCACCTCTAATGCAAGTCATCTTCAACACCTTTTAGGTACACAGAACATCATCGGCTCTCAAA
Source organism: Ambystoma mexicanum (assembly GCF_040938575.1). Lineage (NCBI taxonomy): Eukaryota > Metazoa > Chordata > Amphibia > Caudata > Ambystomatidae > Ambystoma > Ambystoma mexicanum. The sequence continues at coordinate 1,514,657,596 of NC_090922.1, forward strand.
CTATAAGGCCTTTTGTTATATGGCCCTCTACAATTGGTTGCCACTCCCGTTTGGCTCACTGGCAGCATGCAAGCTTTACCCCAGGTACCAGGAGGTAGACATGAGGTTACTTCCCCACCCAATTAACCCATCATCTCTCATCACCTATGCCTTCTGCCATACAGATTGCCTTTGAACTTGGCCATGCAGTGTATTCTCATCTCTGGGAATATAATGGAGTGTGATCATGCGCTATCTTAGTTCAAGAGCTGCATGTCCAACTTCTATTTTCATCTATAGCTCATGTGCCAGGAGACCCCAATTCAGCCCATTTTCCAGCATTTAATCATATTAAATGAATAAAACTTGGCATTTATGGTGTTCTTTCTTTGCACCTTAACATGGAATGATTCAGCATCTCACATTCACTGTTCTTCAAGGATAGATAACCAGTTTTAGGCAGCTCCAGCCTTGACACTAGGCGAGGCAGCCCTTCTCGAGTCTTCCATGATTCCAGCTGCTTCTTTGCTGCGACACAGCCTTCAGCCCTTCTCTACGGGTAGAGCTTACTAAAGTTGATACACCGATGTCCAGCTTCTATATAATGGCGGTGCTGCTTGCAGTCTATTCATTAGGTATAGCTAGCTTCTATGATCACTTAATCTGCTTGTGTTACTACATCTCTACAGTTAATAAACGGCTTGCATTTTCTGCAGTGCTTTTAACACATGCAATCTTCATTTTGCATATGAAAGTTTACTCAGCTCTTTACTTCCTCATTAGATTCTATAAGGTCCATATGTTCTGTTCTTCAGCCAGTCTTCTCAGTGTGCCACACTCGTCTCTTGCAACGTCACCAAAGGTTACAGATTACTTGAGTTCATTCACGAGAAGAGAGCACAATCAATCAATCTTTCATGGACATTTTCTCAAATGTGCTGAAGCCATTGAGTGACTGAAACATGCTGCACAAAAAACGAACATCACTCCATCTGATGCAAAGTGAAAATCGAAAATCAATATCAAGAGCTTCTGAAACACAACAGCAAACAGCAACACAACTTGCCGACCAGAGGACAAGAGCAACTTTCTGCCGGGAAAATTTGATGCCAGAGCAAATTGTAGCAAGACTTGCTGACATGACGACTAGAGCAACATCCTCCAGAGCACATGAGACATCATTAGATCAGGACACAGGCAATTCCGGGTAACCCAGCTAGTGTTATATGTGTGTAGTGCCTCTGCACATTAGCACTGGGTGTACTCGACTGCAGAAGGCACTCTCCATTCTGGCTGGGTGTGAAGATATCTCTGTCTTAGTGCCAAATATAATGAAAGCAGTCTCCCCCTAGGTACAGACTGAGGGCCTGATTCATGGAATTGTTTGCATGGTTCCTACTGACTTTGCACTGTGCACAGTGCACAGTTCCATGTATCAGGGTGTGTCCCAGTAGTGCAAAGTCACTTTTCACCAGTGCAAAGCCACTTTAAACCATGCAAATCATTCCTTGAATTGGGTCGACATTGAGTTTTCAGATACCTATATTCTCTAGATCTCCTCGTGCTTGGATGGGGACATATCTCTGTACAGTGGACACATACTCTTTGCCATGATGTCAGGTGTATGGATAATTGTGTTCCCAAATTTGGGATTGCAGACACCTCAAAGCTAGATTATGGCCTTGCAGCCACCTCACCCCCCCTGTTAATAGGTGACCAGACACCCTGTTCCTTGATATTAGGTGTGCTTACACTTGTATTTTTTTTTTTTTTTATTGTAATTTTTAGTTTTAAATCAAACTTTTATCACAACTTTTTTCCTTAATTTTATCAGAACGTTTTAAGAAAATCAACATCTTCCAATTCAGTTTACTAGCCTAGACTTAAGTTTCGTTGTCCAAACAGGCGTCTAGAAAGTTTATTGTCGAACATGTCAAGTGCATAGAGCTTCCACCTAAGATTCTTTGCCACCATTCGTCCATGTTGTCATTTTTTGGCGCAAATTGCCCTAGGTGGATTGATCTAAAAGTCTTAAGTTCTGGGCATTCTGTTATTAGATGTTTTGATGATTCTGTATGTGACTTACAGAATCTGCAACCATCGTCATCTGTTTTTTCGATATGACGTGCCACTAGCATTTGTTTTGTCTTTATAGCGTTTAGTTTCAGGAAACCTTTCGGTGGTATCTGGAAGGAAATTTCTGTAGGTATTGGGGCAGGTTGTTTACTTTGTTCATAACTTGACTATGGTTTAGTGTGGATGCAAGATCTTTTAATTTAGCCATATTTGTTATCCAAAACCATTGTTGTAGCTTTTTTTTTGCAGTTTGCGGCTGATCTAATAGTATTTCAAGTTTGATGTCACTCGCATTTAGTACATCTTCGAGCTTTTGTACCCAATTCTTGAGCAGTCCTGTATGTTCTGAGTTGTCTATAGGCGCTAGTATTTTGTAAGCCGGTGCAGGATTTGCAATCAGCATTTTTATTAACATCGCAAGTGATTTCTATACTACACAGCCATACAGTTCTTCTAGTGCAAGCTTGTGCCTTATTGCAACACTTGAGATGTAATTAGGCAAACTTAACACTTTTCGCCAAAAATTGTCCTCTAATTTTGCCCAGATTTTGTGGTCCAGGTTCCACGCTGTTTCTGACCCATCAGTGATTCCTGGGACCGCCTTTTGCACGTAGAATTGCCGCACTGGAATTAGGCTGAACTTTCCATACAAGTTGTGGATTCTTGTTCCTTGTAGAGAGAGCGTGTTCATTTTTTGCAATAAGTTTAATGCCCAATTGTTTTTGCGGATTGACGTATGTATTTGCACTCCTAGATATCTTATTTCATTGACAACTTCGATTTCATCTTTGTCTATCCTCCAAACGAAGTCTCGAGTTCTTTTTCCCTTTGCTGGCCCAAAATCTCATTATTCTGGTCTTGTTTCCATTAATTCTTAATTCATTTTCCTTCATGTATTGATGCAGTCCCTGTAGTAGCCGCTGTAGCCCTATTTGTGTTCGATCAAGCAAAACTAAATCGTCAGCATAAGACATGTACCAGATTTGATGTCCATTTATTTATGGCGAGAAACAATGTATTCTGGTTAGTGCGTCAGGGATGTCAGCAATGAATAATTTAAACAAGACTGCAGCTAGTGGGCAGCCTTGTTTCACACCTCTATTCGTGCCTATTGCTTCGGTTAGTTCTCCTTTTCCGTTTATCCTTACACGTATTGAAGTTTTGGCGTGAAAGGCCATTATGGGGTGTAAGATGTTTGTTGGACATCCCCAGTTTTTAAGTTTTCTCCACATAAGATCACGATTTACTGTGTCGAACGCCTGTTGCATGTCTACGAAGGCCAGATTTAAATTTGTTCTTTTTAATATAGTTTCTTGTTTTAATAGATTTACTATAGTCAGGTTGATCTCTGTTCCCACTCCTTTAGTAAACCCTGTTTGCCGACTGTCCATGATTCCTTGCTCAGTGACCCACGATGTTAGCTTCTGTTGTAAAAAGGTTGCCATTACTTTCCCAATTGTATCAAGAAGGGCGATGGGTCGGTAATTAGCTGGATCAGCCTGATCACCCTTCTTGAAAACTGGTACAACAATTGCATTTGTCCATGAGTCTGGGAGCAGTTTCTGTTTTGCAATTCTTTCAAATAGCATGGTAATGAAGATTGCCCATTCATCTTTATGTGTCTTTAGTTGTACATTGGATATGCCGTCGGGCCCTGCGGCTCTTGAGTTGTTCAACTTAGCGATGGCGTTTTGAATGTCTTCCACAGTTTCTGCTACATTCCAGTGAGTTGGTTCTTGGTTCATGTCCAATGCTGAGACTTGTTGAGATTGATTAAAAACACCTGTAAAGTGTTGTTGCCACGCTTCCTCAGACACTCCATTAGCAAGCGTATCTGTTTGATTTGCGTTGTCATTATTTAGAATGCGCCAGATCTCACGCGTGTTGTTAGATTGAATCAAGTTCAACATCAGTTCTCCACGTTCTTGGTCTCTTATATAGGAAAATGACTTGTGCCAATTTCGATATTTTTGTCGCCGCAATTTGATTTGTTGGGCAGTGTGCGCTCCCATATTTCGCTTCAGTATTCATATGTTTTTGTTTAGCAGTTTCTTTTGGCATTTAACCAAATTGCTCCATTCATGCTTGTGTGTGGACTTGTTTAGAAATCTGTGACTGCTCCTTTGTTGGTAGGGCAGTATTAAATCATAATTAGTTGAATTTCTTTCTTTATTGGCGATAAATCGAAATTTCTCGGTGAGGCCTTTTATTTGTTGTTCGTTTAGGCGTAGCCGATTTCGCCCTTGATTTATTTCAACTGAATATTTGTACAGAGCTGCTTCTGTTTTTTGAAGTATAGGCCATGACATTTCCAAGATGTCATGGTCACTTCGGTCTGTCTGGATGATGCGTAACTTTGAGATTTTAGTCCAAACGTTTCTGGATGTCCAGATGTAGTCTAGAATTTTTTTGTGGCCAAAATTTCTCCAAGTGTACATCAGAGGCGTATCTCCCGGTATTTGTCCATTAACCAGATCACAATCTCTTGCGTCCATTTCATTGTCCCAGCACGCTCTCCTTTCACTGCTAGTCCGTTTTTCTTTTATTTCTGATGAGATAAGTTTTCTCTCGTCATTGAACCATGATAGGTTCATATCGCCACATATGATTATTGATAAGTCTTGGTACTTCTTTTGATGTTTATCAATTATTAGTGTTACTGATTGGATCCATTTTTCGGTTGATATCTTGACCGGATTCCAATACAGATTAATTAGGAGAATGTATTTTCTCGCTGTTTCTTGACTTGTTGACTTTCGAATGAGTGTGGTCTGTACAAGGCTGTTTGGGTTTTCAGTTTCACAGACTTCCCACGCGGTTCCATGTTTGACCATGGTTATCAGACCTGACTGCGGGCGACCTGTAGCGTTTTTTTCAGCCGGATTGAGCACCGTCAGGTACCCATCCTTTACAGGCGGGCTGCGTAGCCATGTCTCTTGTAGACAAATTAGAAAATTATCAGACAAATCGACTGGAAACTCTTCAAAGAGGTGCTGGAAGCCCCGTGTGTTCCATGAGATTAATGTGACCAGCCCTTCTCGTTCTTTTCTTTCTACCTATTGATTTCTTATCCTTGGTTCCGCTTCGCTTTTTTGCAAGTTCACAGACTGCGTAATTTTCATCTGGTTTCTCAAGATGTCGCGGCGCTGTTCCATGGAGTCGATTGCCATTTTTCTGTAGTTTGTGCTTTTGGAGTTATTAGAAATGGATAAATCTTCATCTGAGATCTCAAAACCCATGAACAGCAGTTCGTCTTTTGCTCCCAAGAGTGTTTTTCGTACAGCTTTCGAATTTATATGTAGCAGAACTTGGTCTCCGCTTTCTTCTGAAATGTATTCTACTATTCCTATGTCATTTGTTGTGACTGTTCTCAGTATCGGCACTGAGTGCAATAATCTCATGACATTGGGCCTCATTAGGACCCTGGCGGAGAGGGTTTTACGCCAGCGTAGTGCATGGCGTACCTCTCCGCCATACTACGAGTTCCCGTAGCGCCATGGCGGCCTTTTCCGGCTGGTTTTACCAGGCGGAGAAAACCATGGCGCTACGGGACCTCGTTGTTAATTACGCCACCGTATTTTACGGTGGCGTAATTAACTCCTTCCCCACTCCCATTATACCCTATGGGGCAAAAATGGGAATGGGGAAGGGCAGAATGGGGATTGGGGATTTACCGCCCCGCCAAGGTCGGAATGGGGCGGTAAATCCGCCAACCCCCATGGCGCTATCGGCGGCTTTCCGCCATGCTTCGCGGTGCATTTAGCACCGCGAAATCCGCCTGGGTCGTAATGAGGCCCATTGCCTCTATTCAGGTTTACGTCATTTTCCTCATGGAAGATGTTTTCAATCCGTATTCTGCCTGACTTATCGTTTAATTTGATTTGTTTAGATTTATCAGCTGCACGAGATTTAATCTGCGATTGTGCGCGTGTTAATTTTGGATTTAGTAAGCCATGATGTTTTATCCCTTTTTCTTCCTCTTTGCTAATCTCCGACTCATGTTGATTATTTGATTTTTTCGTGTTGATCCATTTTTCTCTGTCTTCATTTTTATTTGTTGGACATTCATTTGGTTTCCTCAACAGACGTTTTCCAGCTCCTTTCATTGATTTTTTCATAATTGACCGACAAGTTTCATCCAGCTCCTGTAAATCTGCCGTTGATTCATCTACAAGGTCGTCAGTATAGGTTGAAAGATCGCAGAGATCCACCGAAGATTGTATCGAATGTACTGAAGCATTGTCTGAATCCAATCTCAATCTTTTTTTCGGGTTTGTCGCAATCGGTTTGTCTGTTATTCCTATTATTTTTATTAATGCTTTTGCCTTTTCTGACCCTTTATTTGGTATCAGTTTTTCTCTTACAAATAAACTTTGTTTCACTGGTGTAGTTAGGTTACGAATAAACTTTCTGATCCACTGGAATGTTTTTTTATCAGCTCTAGGTTTTTTTTTTGTTGTTTTTTTTCCTCTGCGGATTTTGTTTTGCCAGGTCTAGTTGGTCTTGTTTGGCATCACATATGATGGTTTTTGCTGTTCCTCCAAATATGCCATAGGTTGTTTTTTCAATCGAGGTGTGAGAGGAGCCCGCGGATAGTCCGGGTTGTGCTTTCCCTGTTTGCCCGGTTTGTGTTTTGCTGAAAGGCGGCATCACTGCTAACTTAATCTCTGCCGCCTTTGGGAGGGAGCTACCACCCACCTTATTGTTCTGTTGGTCTTTGAACGATGAGTGTTCATTATTTTGGATTTTTTGGCATTGTTCTTCTGTCTCTTGATTTTGCAGTTCTTTTGTAACATTTTTGTTGTTATATGAATTGTGTTTATTGGGGCTCCTTCTATCTCCCGGCGGCTGATTTGTCGTGTTCTGTTCGGGATCTATCATGCACGCCACAGGTTGCTTCTCTTTTTTGGTATGCCACGGTCCTAGCATCAGGCTTCCCTTTAAAGCATTCAGTAAAGAGCTTTTTTCTACACAATCATTCCTAATCTGTGTGCTCAGCTCAGTGTACCGTGACTAATTTTTGGATGCTTCGTTTCCCATTTGTTGTCTTAGCTCACTGTTTTTATTTTCCATTGTGTTCACTTTCTCATTTAGATGATTGAGTAATGCATTATTGTTTTGTAATTCGTCATGAAGGGAATCATATAGTTTTATGAAAGGAATTAGAGCCAACGAGGTGGCAGCAAGTACATTGTTGTGAATTTGTATGGCCGCCGCCATAGATATATTAGATTTCAATACTGACTTGTTATCGGAGTCATGATGTGTAGGCTCTGTCCTCTCCGTTTCCTTTTCAGTTCTTTCTTGGTTACAAGCTGCTTTTGCCGGCAGTGACTCTGGACTTGTGTTGGCGGCTGGCTGCGTTGTTGCAGGCATTGAACAACTTATCAACAGATGAGAGGAGTTGGTTTGACGACCTCTTTTCCTCTGAAGATCATGTGGCTTGATAGTAGAATTGGTAGTGGGAGTTTCCTGAAATTGGCTTTTTGGCGTTTGTCTTTCAATGATCGAAGTACAAGGTCCTGTTTGACCGTGTTTTTCAGATGATATTTGAGTGTTTGTATAGTCTTTATTCTTTGCAATTTTTTGAGGAGACTCTGTTATTACTTGTCTGTCTTTGCCTTTGTGTTTTTCTATGAAGCTTTCAGCTAATTTGTGCTTCATCGCTTCAAAGTCGGCTTTGAGACGCTCTGTTAAGCGTGCTTCCCGACCTGCAAAGTCAAATCCACTGCTCTGCTTGTGGCCATTTTTCTGTATGCATTTGTTATTAGAGTGGCCGTTGGTTTGTTTATTCACAATGTCTTGTCCTTTTGGAAAACTTACATCTATATTTGTCCCCATTTCGTTTGCTCTTTCTGTCTTGCCTTTTTTTGCTGTGCCTTTATTGTTCTGGTTTGGTATATTATGTCCTGATTGTCTTGAATTTTCTTGAATTTTGTTTTGCGTCATCCTCTCTTCCGCATCGTTTAGCTTGCGGTCTGTGGGTGGATATATGAACCGCATTAGGCTCTCTTCGCCTGATCTTTCTGGGATAGCCAGTTGTAATAGTTTGTGATCCGGTACATCAAAAGGTGAATCAAACAGCACTGTGTTGATTTCAATTGTATTTACAATTGAACCATCTTCTAAAATTTCGATAGGAATAACTTTCGCGCATCTCGCGTCGGTTATTTCTGCGCATAGATTTAATTCGACAATAGGCACGTTCTTAGTCATCTCTGTTTCTGTGCTTCTCAAAATTTTTCCACAAGTGTTGGAATCAGAATTTGACTTGTTATCTGGCTTTTCACCCTCAGCTCGACCTGATGCAGAATTGCCATTTTCCTCAAGCCACCTTGTTTGGGTGTTTGTTATTGAGATTTTAGCCAGGTATTTGCTGGTTAATTGAGCAAGAGAGGGGAACTCAGAAACATTGTTAATTTGCTTTTGTGGGATTAGTACTATTTGTGGACCGTGTGTTATCGTATCAGAAGTGTCTGTGTTTAGCTTTTGTTGTTTTTGGTTTGACCAATTGTATCCCTCCAGTTCACATTTTTTATTGTTAGTTAGTTTATCATCCAACGATATTGATTTATCTATAACTTGTGCACAGGACTTTAGTTTTGAACGTGTCTGCGGCCCCGCCTCTGCCATTTCGTTACTTCTTACCTGTTTGTTACAGGAATCGGCAGGCGTCTTCTGTGCAGTGTTTTTCCTCGACCGCCGAACGCCAAAGCCGCCAAACAGCCAAACAGTGAGTAGATCACAGCCCTTCTGTCGCAGGGCTTACGCCGCAAGGGCGGCGCTGAGCAGCTGATGTCTCCGGCTGGTGGTCACGTGACAGTCGCGTCACGGGAAGGTGGAAACCTCAGTCTTACAGCTTAAAGCGGCGGCGTCCTTTTCACCGCTCGCTTCGCTGCCCGTGCGTGTAGACAATTGCTGGAGATGCAGAATCAAAATTCAGTTCACAATGAAACTGTAGCAGTTGCGCCGCCACAGCCAAACAGTGAGTAGGGCTTACACTTGTATTCTAGAACCATGAGTGTGCAGTCACCTACGTGACAGAAACCTAATTTCTACACATATATCTCCCTTTTTAATAGGTGAGCAGATATTGACATTGGGTGTGCAGACTTCTTTGCTCCCTGGTGCAGACAATTTTGTGCCAGACCCTGGGGATTCAGAAACCTTTACTCCTGCTAGTAGGCAAGCAGATACGCTGCGACTTGATAATGGGTGTTCAGACAACTCTGGTCTCTAGATGTGAGAGTGCAGACATCTCTTTTTTCTATTCTTGGGTGGGAAGAAACCTCTGCTCTCTGGCATAGGTGAACAGATTTGTGTGCCTTTATATTCGGTTTGCAGCCACCTTTCTAGTCCAAACTTGGGTGCGCAGACTTTTCAATTCTTTAGTCTTTTGTGTGCACATACCTCTGTGTGTTCCGAGACCCCTCTTTCCAGTTGCTCACAGAGCATAAACCTCTATGCCCAGCTCTTCTGAGTGCAGACTTGTACCTCCCCTGTTAAAAGGTGAGTAATACTTTGTGCCTCGATATTTGGTGTGCAGTCCCTTCTGTATACTAATCCTGAATGTGCAGACTCCTCTGTACCACTTGCTAGACTTGTAGATACTCTGTCCACCGACTTTGGGTGTGCTGACATCTCTGTGTAGAGACACCCCACCAGTCACTGGGTTTGGACGTGCAGTCACCACTTTGGACTGAACCTGGGTGTGCAGAGACCTCCCTCTAAGTGGTGGGAATAATCCACCTAACAAAAGCACTCCTGCCAAGTTGATTACCACATTCACGGTGGCCCAGGTGGGTCCGGAAACAGATCTACCTCCAGGCAAGAAGGCAAAGAAGAAATCTGCCAGTGTAAAAATATGACACTTTAATGAGCGAGGCCTACCTAGTATACTTACGATTCAAAGGATTCTATAAAGGAAGTCCTGCACTAACTTAATACTCCTCCAATGCAGAAATCTCCCCGCATCCCCCATAATTCTAGGGCAAGACACACCCTGTTTTAATATGAACATTAAATAATAAAGTGATTAAAGATGGTCCCCTAACTTGCAATGCTTAGAAAGTCAATTACAAAACTTAAAATGAATACAGGCAGCTTGTCTACAGAAAGGAAAGCACAATCAGAATGATTTTTTACTACAATTCACACAAACATCCGTACTTAGAAAAACAAATATGAACAACTATTTCAGACAGTTCACTCACCTACATATTCCTTGGTCTGCAGATACAAATTGCCATTGGAATTATTTAAGATATTCAGTCTTCAGAATGGAAATATAGTTGTCTGCCTGAAACCGATCTCCTCTTGAAATGAAAAGGTTAACAGTTCTTAGTATATATTTCGGGAGAAAACATAGTTTTCTGTGAACTCATTAACAAATCTTGTCATCAGAGAAATATATTTGTTTTACTATACATTCCACACATTGTTATACTGTGGACGGATTCAAAACTATAATGAAGAACTTTTGTACCGTTGGATTGGTTGCAAATAATTGCACAGAATTGGGGCCTGATTCACAGAGCATTTTCCTATGGGTGTGCAGCATTATAAAACGCTTCTGTGAATCAGGCCCTTGGTCTTCCCTGCCAAGTAAGCTCTTCCTTTCAGTCTGTCCACCTGCTCTGCCAAAATCCCGCTCAGATAATCTGGTCCTGCTTTAGGAGGGACCTCTGCCCAATGCAGTTAAAAGCTTGTTTAAGGAGATTTTCCAATTAGTTCTTCCAGTTTGAACCTAAATTGTCCCCTTGTTTTTCTATTGGAGAGTCTCTCCTACTTTTCTGTTTTTCTGAAACTCTCCCTTCTTTCTATGTGGTTGAGTTTAAATGCCCAACAAACTCCACCCAAGCACATCATTTGGCATGGCATTTTCAATTGGAAAGACCCTGAATGTTCCCTTCACTTCCTCACTCCTGCCAAGGTCTTCGTCATGGCTCCTTTTCGCACAGAACATTTATTTGGATGAGTCATGAGAGGTTTCATCTACTACAAGCTAGCCCCATCCTCATGTGCCATGCAACATTCTTGATAATCATATATGCATATTCATAAGACAATTCTGAATTTAGAGATGTAAACTATGTTTCTATCATCTCATGCGCAGCCAAGTTACTAAAATGTGTACATTATGTATACACCATATATTTATATATATATATTATTATGATATCCTTTTGATATTCCTTTTCATGCTCTAGTTAGATTTTTGGTTTTACAGAGGCACACATTACTCAAGTTATAACTAATAAGGTAGTCTGCATGCTGATTTTAAAAGCATCTTTTCGCGCTGTACATTTTACTGTACAATTTAACTGCAATTGCTTGTGAATGGTAAATGAATGTCATCAGACCACCTGCTGTTTCGTAAAGGGGATCATCCTATTGTGTATTTTCCTTAAATCCTAAGTAAGTGTGTCCCAAGGTCAGGTGTTAAGGTCATGTCTAAGCACCTGCTATTGGAGAATGCACCAGATGATCTACTAGATCAAGGCATTGCTGACTTTTAGAGGTGTGACTAGAGGCATTGAGAAGTATTTCTTTGAGTTTAGAAACAAGGCCATTGGCAAAAGTAGAAAAAGATAGGCCAACTAATGTCCATTACATCTTCACTTTACTGATCAAAGTGAAGGGCAAGGGGGACTGGCCATTTCTGCTTCGGAGAAGAGCTCACCTCTGCATAAACAGATCAGTTCAAACCAAGTTGATATGTTCAATGTTACATGTAAAAGGAAACATCTTTGATTTGGGCCATTTTTACTTAGAAAGCCAAGCGGATATGTATATGTCTGTCATTATAATACAAATTCTAACATGGTCAATTAGTTAACCTTTTCAGAAATGTTTGTGATCAAACACTAACATTCAAAATGCACAGTTCATTATGTTTATTCTTCTATATGGTGTAACACATCTAGAAGCACCTTTACAGAATATCATTTCTTCCATGAAAGCACGCACCTTAGCACTTTCCTCTGGAGATGCATGGCTGGTGAAACTACTATTTGTTATAATACTTGATTCTGTCTGTCCTAACACTAACCACTTAATGTTTCTGTGCAAAGCAACATCCCTTCTCCACTTTATTCATTTGAAAGCATTGCATGTAATCAGTGGTGCAAGGACCATTGAACAGATGAGGCATTTCTGCACTCAAAATTGTGGCCTGTGTTAACTTGGCCATGTTGATTTACAGAGCAGGACAGAGACAATGAACAGTGACTGGGGCTGCACAGTTAACAAAGGCCAGGACAAATACTAATGTAAACCATTTCAATGTTAGCCCCCACAATATCATGCAACCATTTGAAATCATGACAGGGGTTAGTACGTGCATGTCAGGGGAGTGATTGAAAGGTTCGGTGACACAGGAAATAGCTCATTGCCACAGCTGAAGGAGATAGTTAATTGTTTGTAACATTGAACCTGCCCCAGAATAGTTTCATTTGAATGTGTACAGAAGTTAGATGCTGTCACACAAGTATGTTTGCCCCTCCCCCACAGTGTATGAAGTTCGTGCCTCTCCCAATATTTGGAGGTGGAGTCCCCTAAAATTGTATGTTGGGTGCACCCCTATATCCAATCAGATAATACTTTAGAATCCAAGTCTTTCGAATGATAGCTCAATGCTCATCACAGCCTCTGCTAACTATATATGTGTGTACATTCAGTGCAGAATCATTTGCAATAGTGCTGATGCACTTGCACGTGCGCAAGCACCATTTGCGCATGTGCAAACATGCATTTGTGCTTGTGCAAATGTGCGGTTATCTGGCCCCTGGATGATTGTCTCCCTTATGCACTTCGTGAAGGTAATGAAGACCCTACTCTTGAAATAAAAGGCCTTCGGCCCGGAATCATGGGTCCTTGCCAGGCCCCCTTCAACTACCACACTGCCCCATCCCCCTACCTGCTCTGTCCCTCTTTCCCTCTATTGTACAGCGCTCCTATGATTCTCAGCAACTGGAAACACCACACAAACCTGCTCAGCGCATATTCTTACAACACCTCAAATACAAGTGCTTCTTAAAATGCCTGCTTTCAAGTTTTAACTGCTGTCTGGAGCACCTTCAAGAACATATTTTGTGATTTAAAGAGTGGCTTATTTCTTCAAAGTCCCTGGCGGGAGACCGGGGAGGAGAAGAGGAAGACATCCTTATCTGAAGGTGACAGTATGCAGCCGTGAAGACACGTCCCCCTGGCACTGGAGGCCAGGGCACAGCGTGCAGGATTCCAGGCGTGCATAGGGGTTCAGTAAACCCTCTGTGATATCCCAGAGTAGGAGGTGATACATGCAGCTTCTGGGGCAGGAAGAAGTGCTTCACCCTTCATCAAGATCTGAAATCACTCTAGTGTTTCATGTATTCTCCACAAATGGCTGCAGGCTCAAAACCAGTATTCATTCACATACTGGAGTGGGAAGGAAGCCAGCCAGTTGTGAGTGAGTACGAGTGAGTACGCGTGAGTGAGTGCGTGTGTGTGCTAGTGATTGGGGGTGCATTAGCATGCGTGGCAATTATTGTGTTTGACTGAGCACTCAGTCCATGAGTATCCTTGAAAGTCATTGTGTGGCTGGAGTGACTGAGTGAAGGATTATGCAAGTGTATGTGAGAGAGGCAAGCAAATAACAAAGGGAATGATTTAGTGAGCAAAGAGAACGAGAACTGGGCAGGTGTGAAGATGGGAGGACAATGGAGGTAATTCTCCTTATGCAGTCCCATATCGTCCCTGCATATGAAGCAGGCACGAATCTTCTAGGCCGGCCTTTTATGCTACTTCAAATGTCCCTTGGTTTTTAATGTGGACTGGGGACACATAGTTAAATACTCTCTTCTTCCACCCCACCTGCTCTGACATACTACTCCACGTGCACTACACCCCAGCCTCAGCTTTTGATACTTTTGATAATGGAATTTATTTCTATAGAATCTATCAGCTTTTTCCAACTGCGAAAAAGCAGATGTATTCCCCGGCAATCCACTGCAAATGCTCTCTTCTTTGTGCAAATAGTAAGTGACTTTTACACAATTTTCACTAAGAAGTGCAAAACAAAGGTATAAATAGCATGCTGTTACAGAATGGGCCTGTTTGCACATAACGTAAGTCATTCCATGTCAACTGCATCAATTGACATGGAATGACTTCCGTTATGTGATTGAGTAGACATGGGACTTGGAGAATGGCTTCCGTTAAGTGATTGAGTAGACATTGGATTTGGAGAAGGACTTCTGCTAAGTGATTGAGTAGACATGGTATTTAGAGGATGACTTCCATTAAGTGATTGAGTAGACATTGGATTTGGAGAAGGACTTCTGTTAAGTGATTGAGTAGACATGGGATTTGGAGAAGTATTTATGTTAAGTGGTTGAGTAGACATCGGATTTGAAGAAGGATTTCCGTTAAGTGATTGAGTAGACATAGGGTTTGGAGAATGGCTTCCGCTAAGTGATGAGTAGACATGGGATTTGGAGAATGGCTTCTGTTAAGTGATTGAGTAGACATGGTATTTAGAGGATGACTTCCATTAAGTGATTGAGTAGACATTGGATTTGGAGAAGGACTTCTGTTAAGTGATTGAATAGACATGGGATTTGGACAAGTATTTATATTAAGTGATTGAGTAGACATGGGATTTGGAGAAGGATTTCCATTAAGTTATTGAGTAGACATTGGATTTGGAGAATGGCTTCCGTTAAGTGATGAGTAGATATGGGATTTGGAGGATGGTGATTTGGAGAATGGCTTCTGTTAAGTGATGAGTAGACATGGGAGTCAGTGAAAGAGGAAGGATGGGACGGTGACATATGGAGCTACAGAGAGGAATGCAGGAGGCAGTGAGCAAGCCAAAGCATCAAGAAGACAGGGGAAGAAGGAGAAGGGAGGCCGTCAGAAGGTAATGAAGAGGGCATGTATATCTAAAAGTAAGAGAGATTTTTTTTTTTCCAAATCTGCACATTTCGGCTAGTTATGTGCTGTATTTTGAATGACACTAAGAGCCAGATTCTCAATCTTTATTTGACACAAGTGAGGAGATGCACTAACGCATCAGGTCGCATGCATCAAGAAAAGGGGCCTCCCAACTCTCAAAGATCCTCTGGATGAGCGCATCAGAAAAAGAGAGTGCACCTGTTTCCTCTACACTCTCATCTGCAGCTCATCTTCTTCTCAAAGGTAACCTGCTCATTTCAGGGGGCCGGACAGTCGCGCAGAGATGCGCACTCCTGCTTTCAGGAGCGACAGAAACAAGCAAGTAAGGGTTAGAAATGGCCTCCGTCGTGATTTGCACCTCCACCTGCACTTGTGCCCAACAGGCCCTGGGGTTGACCTTTATTTCTGCTCATTTAAAAGTGCACCACGATTGTGAATTCAGAATGTGTTTTTAAATGCACAGACATTGCCCCTTGTTATGAAGAAATGGGTGACCACGTCATCTGAAGGAGCAATTCGAATGCCCTTTGAGATCCTCCAGCCTGCTTCTTTTTTGATGAAATGCGCGAACTCATCTCATCACATGTGCCAGAAAAAGGGTTGAGAAGCCGGTCCTGCCTCTGGTTCCCATATTCAATCTTTCATTCAATCCCCAAAGTGCTTCAATGTGTGGGTCTGAAAGATTTAAGTTAGTTGTAGAAATCTCCCCCTTTAAACTTAAGCCAATAACAATGGTTTAGTATCTGCTTCGAACTCTAAAATCCAATGAGACTAATTTTGCCCGTGAAGTTGGAACCAGTCAAAGATCTGATGTTGCTGTGTGTAGCTTCTCACAGTCCATTATACCTTTGCTTTTCTTGCCACCTGGCCCACACCAACTTTTCCCCATGGGCACTTGGTCATGACAGTGTCGGAGATAGTGACCCTAACGTAATGATTAGAATTCTCATCCATTGGAAGGCCACTCTTTGGTCAGTTCATAACTTTGTCACCTGTCGATGAATTTGCAAAGAAGTTTGCAGAAAAATGTAGTCCCTGCTCTGAATTCTTTAGGAACGTTGCTGGTGTCCTCAAGGTGGTGGGGGTCGTTATACGGGGGTCCTACACTTTCTCTAATCCTGTTTGATTCATAAAGAAAAAAGCACTTGCCACACCTACAGCCTGTACCGCTGGGTGAATTCTTATTGTTTCTTTTCTCCATTTTTTCCACAATGTTTTTAAAATTTCCAGAACGAGCAGCAGCCTGGTTCCGAAAACATGCTTTCACAAATTTGGTGCAAATCTGGCCAGCAATTTGTTTAAAAATAGGCAAGAAGTAGGTAAAATGAAATACATAGTGGTATCTTGGTTCGGTCCACAGACTTTCTCCGTGGTGTCCAAATGCCTTGACTTTTACAGAGAAACAGATTAGCTAGTTAGCAAACATGACATGTGATTGGCTGGGGTCAAGCACATTGTTTCTTAAATGCCCCTTTGAGGTTTGCTGTGCCCTTCTGGCTCCATGCATTTGCAGCAAAATCACCCAGGTTTTTTGACATTTTTCGGACATATTAGAACTCTCTTGGACACCGCCTCTTCCCATCCCCGTCATAGTCCCTAGGGTTGGTGTTGCAGATGGTAGTAAAACATGTCAGTGGTCATTGGACTACTCCACCTAAGTGGCTATCCCAGTGGTTACTGTGGATGGGTTGGTGGGGCCTGGGCCTGGCCGTGCCCCAAGGAATGTGACCACCTGCCAACATACAGAGAACAGTATCCATTTGATGCAGCAAACATGTGCACAGAAACAGCAAACACAGCACCATGCTGCCAGCACAGTGAACACCCCACAATGCCAGTGGTCAGTCATGGTGGGCAATAGGCCTGGGTCAGGGTCTTTGGCAAACACTCTGCTACATTGAAAACCACAAATACATGCCCTGTGGAGATGGCACCAGGGGCCCTATAGCCTAGCAAATGGTCACACAAAAGGTGTGCACAGTGCCTTCGTGGAGCGGACCACTTCACTCTGACCCACTGGACATAACCTATGTTGATGCTCAATGGACAGGAGACCCGGGGAATGGCTGAGGCACAGTGCCCCAATGCCAGCAATGGCCATTAGACGCAATGTCAGTTGCACGTCTGTGAATCTGGACCTGACAACAGCATCCTGGGGCACTGGCCAGAGCCAGTGGGTCAGGATGTGGCTTCCCTGCTCCTTAACCGCACTTGAACTTCAGTTCCTCCCCCAGGACTATGGTAATCATTTCCTGCTACTTGACCTTCAGTGCATCAGAACACGCCGTGTTGTGCCCGTAGAGCTGACAATGCAAAATCAAACATGCTTATCGACACTAGTTCTTTGTGCCATCTGTATTTCCAGGAGGATTTAAAGTGCAATTTCAAATGGGTCCTTTCTGATTTTGTAATTCTGTTTTTACTATGAAAGGCAGGTGGGCACCTGCTCTCTAGCAAACAATTGCCCCACTACAATACCCGCCCCCTTCCAAGTGTCTATGCATGTTCCTGAGGACCTCTACAGTGGTCATTAGCAAACTTCTCGCATGCAGGATCTGTCGTCCCCCAGAGCACTCCAGAAATCCTGTGCTGATCTGCCACTCGTGATCAGTCTATGCTTGATAAATACCCCAGGAGCCATGTCACAAACAGGCGAACCCAGATGTCGGCTTCACATTGCTTAATGGACAAGGGAAGCTGGAAAATGACTTCCTGACTAATTAGAATTAAAAGGGAACATGTTAGGGCATAAACAGTGTGATGTGTTCTCTGCTAAAGAACAGCCGAAGGACGTGAAGCCAAATCAGACAAAGCAAGGCTGTTGGGTGCTCACAATCAGGACAAGGTCACACAAAGTCAATCACAATTTTAGAGAGTGGTAGGGCCTGTACCTCCTACTCACTATGACCCTAGTGTGAACCCATATGCAAGAGTCTCTTTGTTCATGAATCCTAGACTTGGGGCATAGCGCATACAGGCTCTCTTTCACAAATTTAGGGGGTATAGCTTCCCTGACTCGCTTAACCATGTCCTCTGTTAGGTTCCGTCTCTCCGCATCCAGCATTTGGCCCAGGCCTTCAAAAGGCCTGCTGCCCTTGCCTGGAGTCCCTACCTGGCTTCTTCGCTACTGTGTTGCCACAGCGCCAGCCAACTTCTGCTCACTGGCCATGCTTTCTCTTCTAACCAGCAACACCCCTTCTCTTCTCCTCCTGCTCCCTCTGCGCACCCCCTCCTCCGCCTCCGTCACCCCTTGCTTCTTCTACACTTTCTCCTCCCCCACTCCCTTCTCCTGCGTCACTTACACTATCACTAGCTTGGAAATCGATCTTATCCCCAACGCAGATGGGAGATGTATTCCTCCTTTAACATGGGGATAATATGGGTATCAGGGCAGGTTACGAGGTCAGAAGATGGCCATGAGATCACCATTTTAAATGTGACGACGTACCACGTGTTGCCATGTTTAAAATAATAATCATAATAATAATAATAATAATAATAATAATAATAATAATAATAATAATAATAATAATAATATCGAAAAATAATGTCAGTGCACAAAGAGAATTGCTGGATGCAAATCACAAAATAACCCATGCGTAAAGATAAAAAGAGAGATTGGCACAAGAAAAAAAGGCCTGGCAGGAAATTGCTTGTTGATGGAAGGAGCCCAACTCCACTGTGCTATTGTGCACCCCAAACCCCTAATCCTAGCTCCATCTTAGACCAGAACTAACGGTCCTCCATCTTCACGCACCCAGGACGCTAGGTCCATTTGTACTTCACATTATATAAAATTAACAACAAAGGCTCAGTGCATGCCCTTATGATGTGGAGTCAAGAACTTAGCATCATAGAGCGGGCTCACACCTTGCCAGACGCACCACACTGCACCCGGAAGAAGGGGCTCATGAAACAAAAGCAACGGTGAATCCACCATTACTCGAGAAGTCTGTGCAACGTGTGGGAGGTGGAGTCCAAGATACGCTGTCTTGTGTGGGAGAAAGCATGGTGGATAGTCCAAGGAGAACTGCCGAGCTCTAGGCACTCATTAGATGCCCACCATTGAGCCGCTAATCATCAGTGAGTTCGCGGAAAGGCCTCCTGCATGGATAGAGCGTATTAGGATGACCCAGCGAGAAGGTGTGAGCAGATTGTGACAATCCAACTTGGTCGAGCAAGGCCAGCAGAGGGTAACTTCTATGTGTAAACCCAAGCAGGGGATTGGATCAAAAGATGTGGTGCAGTCGGTGACCAGAACACGGGGCAGGAGTAGGGAGTCCAAGATAGAGGTAGAAGAGGGTGCAGAGGCCTGGGCACCAGGGTGAAACAAGAAGTCTTAGGCCTGATGGTGGAGACCATTGAAAGGACTGCTGGATGCTGAAACTCAGATGATTACGAGTGTCTAGGGAAGACCGAGGAAGCCATTGGTGAAGCAATACACGCTGCATGCTGGAACTTAGAGTATTGCTGAAGACTGGAAAACCCTACAATGAAAAGACACACTACACTGACTGCTGGGAATGTAAGCACAGGTTGATAGATCCCATTGAAGAAAGGCAACGTGAAAAGATGAGCTGATCACTCTAACTTGGTGTGTGCGGCGTTCCTTGAGTAAATTAAGACAGCATATAGAAAAGACCCAGGATCCCTTGGAGCTGGGAGTTAGAACCCATGAAGCATCTTCAGAAGGAGATATCATAATACTGCAATGCATGCTGGGACTGGGAGTTAGAATGCTAAGGGCATACTGAAAAAGTCCACTCCACCGACAATTCGGAGCTCAACAGACCAGGGCTAGGCCTGACAAATCGGCAAAGCTTTGAAGCCATCGCACTTTGGTTTAATGTACCTTTCTTGCTCAGAGCTGATCAGGCACGGATTTTGGGTCAATTATTTTTATTAGAAGTTTCAATCGTATAACAACAGGACCATTTAGCGAAACACAGAAGGGTGCTTATTGCGAGTAACTTACAACGTGCCGTGAACTCATACGGCGAAAAGGGGGTTTAAAGCACCCAAAACATGGCCTGTAAATCTGGGCTTTTGAAGGTCATTTTGGTCTACATATATATTTATTTATTTTAATTATTGTGCATTTGAAAGGCACTTATAAATCAAGTAAATTGTGTTTCAAGGCTCCCACAGGGCCACAGGGAGGGAACATAGGAATGAAATCCAAATAAAATAATGGAAGATAGAGGTGGGCCTACTATGCCTTGTGAGCATTTAGAACGTGCAAGTGCGGGAGAGAGGCAGGATGAGGGAGTAGGGGCCTGGGGGTAAGGGCTAGGTGTATCAAGAGGGAAGTGCTAGCGAGGGAACAGGTGGAGTGGTCAATAAATAAGTGCAGGCCTCTGGTGGCATCGGCCAGTGGGTACCAAGGCAAGTCCTGGGAGCGGGCAGAGGTTGAAGGTGATTGGGTGTGGAAGGCCAGGATTGTGGGGTGCCTACAAGGGCCCCAAACTGAAGGCCCCTTTCACATAAAAAGCAGGACTGTTCAACACTAACACCAAACACTGTTTTGCACGTGTGGTTGTAAATGAAAACTGAAGGGCCGTCTGCAAATGGCCTACCTGTCACTACCCAAGGAAAAAACAGCATTTTAATTCACAAAGCAAGAAGACAAATCAAAAGTTCCTTTCACATGGAAAACAGGATTTTTAAACAATGACAAATAAACGGCTTTGCGTGTGTGTTTGCGGTTTAAATGTGAAAAATGTACCCCTGCTAACATTTGAAAAGAAAAGCCCCTTTTGTTTTCCATGGGAAGGCCTCTGTAGGCTACAGACAAACCCTTTTGCTTGCTGTGGGACACTTCACTAGGAAGTCCTCAAATGCAGGTCTGGAATGTACATCCCACTGCTAACTATAAAGGCAATAAAGTGTCCTGTTAATGATATAATATGATATGATATGGCATTTATAACACACCTATAGACAAATGTTTCAAGGCGCAATGAGGCAAGGGAAGGGGAACAAAGGGAAGACAGAGACAACAATGTTAATAGGTCAGGTGACATTGAGATGCCGCAAGTGCGAGGGAGAGGGGTGGGGAAGGTGTGAGGGGAAAGAGAAGGCAGTGCAGTACATGGGATCAAACAATAAAAGAAGTGTTGCCAGCTGGTGGCAAGTGCAAGGGTAAATGCAGACAGCAGGTGTTCAAAGTGCAGTTAGGGGGACTGTGGGGTTACAGATACAGACACAAGTGCAAAGATTGCCAGGGGGGCACTGCAGGTGTGCAACTGGCGGGCAGGGGACCTGGGCCCGTGATCAGAGGGTAGCCAGGTGACCAGTACAGTTTCAGTTTCAGCCATGAATCGAGCAGGGGAGAGGAAGAGAGAAGGCAGAAGCAAAGAGAAAAGTCTTGAGGTGCTTTGAGAACCAGAGATGGTTCTCCTCAAGTTTTAGAGAGTCAGGGAGGGTGTTCCAGATGGAAGCCCCAGCCAAAGAAAGAGATCTACCACCAACTCGTTGCTTGGAGAAGCGACTTACCCTGAGGGAGTTGGAGGCAGAGGAGCAAAGAACTTGAGTATGATGATATTTACGAAGAGAGAGTTGGAGGTATTGAGCTCCAGGCCCCAAAAAGGCCTTGTGGATAATGCAGACAGTCTTGAACTTAATCCTTGCAGCCACTGGGAGCCAATGCAGAGATTTCAGTGCTGGAGAGATACGATCCCTGGATTAAGGTGTGGAAAGCTCAGTGTTCCCCAGACATGCTGGCTCTGAAGGCAGTGACTGCAGGACCAGTTGCCCTTGGCTGGAGCATGGCCGAAAGGTGTGAAAATGGAGTCAACCAACTTCCAAGAGCAAGCTGCAAACACAAAATGAATAATAAAATCTCTGGTTACAGTCTGACCCAATGTTACGCTCGCCTGGTCTCTACGGGGACGGTTGTAGCCCTCCCTGGGTTCGGCACCCTGGGATCGGTTCTCACCCCAGCTGCTGCCAAGTATACTGTTCTGGATGCTGGTACTGCCCCTACGGGAACACGAGAAGCAATGGGAAGTGTGTGGAGTTATCGTGACACCCCTCTGACCTTTTGTGCCAAAATGAGGAAAGTAAGCATTCACCCATATAGGCTCAACTGATATATAGTTAGGGTGAGCTCTCGGTCCTGCTTCTCATCAGCAGGGGTGCTTCAAGAAGACCCAGTTGCATCACTGGTCTGTAGATGTGGTGGCCCAGGCCGGCTGTGACAGAACCACTTTGAAGGTAGGAGTCTTTATGATGATTATTGTTCATATAAGTATTAATGTCTTGTCACATGATTTAAGTTTGTACTCTTAATAATGTCTCTTTCTCCCTTATAGGTGATGGCAGCCCAGCGGAGCCATTGCTCCAGGGAAGGACTTCAAAGTGTTCCCAAGAAAATAACCAGTTGGGATCCAAATTTAAGCACTAGATGCGATGGCGCACGACCTTAGCAAATGTCTCTATTAGGTTTCTAACCTTATTTGTTCTTTCCTCCTGCAGGTGCAGTCTGGCGGCGCTTGGAGAAGAGTGCGGTGCACAGACCTGGCGGCGGGTGAAGGATGCCTGCGACCGCGATGAAGCTGGCAGTGTAGAACATCGGAGTTGGTGTCCGAGCTGAAGGTCAGGTAAGGCGTGCAGTCGGTGGTTGTATTTCACGAGCCAGGTAAGTGCGCCCTGGACGATCGCAGATGGGGTCAGTGCGAGCAGGTAATAGACACTTCAGCGAAGATTCAGCTGGTTCTGATGGAGAAAACGGGTAAGTAGCGCCACTGCAATGGTTTGACTGGCCATGCAGGTAAGATGCTTCTCCACGATGGTTTCGCTGGATGACATGTAAGATGCTTACACACAATGGTTTTTCAGGACCACAGGTTAGATGTTCCTCCGAGATGGTTGCACTGGAAAACATGTAAGATGCTTCTCAAGCGGCGGTGAGCGTAACACTGCTTAGGCAGAATAACGTGAAGCCTAGGCCTGCAGGCAGGGCAGGCTTAAATAGCCTGGCCCGGTCACAGCCCATTGCTTTGCTAGATGGTACCACCCTGCCACTCCCAAGTGCTAATGCACGTGCAGCTTTATTGAGTCCTTTGGCCACGCCCGGCCCAAATGCATGCAGTTGACTAATGTGAGTTGAAATTACACAAGCCCAAGGGAAAAAGTGTGCAGAGCACACTATCTTATGAGCCTGGCGCCAAAGGCACCAGGACTGAATACATCTGGACCCTTTAGGGAATGTGAACTGGGGTTCCAGACCGTTGGCCATAACAGCACTCCCCCTAAAGGCCCCTCTCACGATTGTTTCCCTTCCTGGTCTTGGTTTGGTGGGATTTTTACGATGAAATTGTCTAACTAGCACTTCCTGGCCGAAACACTGTTATGTTGACCTTCTGTATTGTTATGTGTTGTTGTTGTTCAACCTTACATTGTTCTGATTACTTATATTACTCATATGCTATCACATCACTAAGTCTGCTGGTTTCCTTCCCAAGGACACCCTAGTAGACGTAGAAGCAACTGATTGAGACTACAAATATCCAGCATTTGCTGATGTATCTTTTGCTTATGATTACGTGTATTGAAAACACCCGCTGCAATTTAATTAAGACCCTGTTGCAGCTCACTGAATCGTCTCATCAAAATATTTGTTACAACTATTCATCTTAGTATAACCTCCACCACCTACAGGTGGCTATCTCTGAGGATTGTGTTCATCTAAGCACTCAGCAGTGAGACACTTATGTCCTTGCTCAATTTTGTTCTTTTTACCTAACTAGCCGTGGGGCATGGACGAATTCACTGGGCTCCAAAATTCGATCGTGCGGTCCGTAGCCTTTCCAATCAATTAAGTAGCACAGTTTGGATCATACTACCTTAGAATCCAAAATGTCTTTGACTTTCTATTCCAGTGCCCCTTCTATGACAGCTGGTTCGGGTGGTGGTTCAATCCTAGTATCTGGCTTCATTGGTTTCAAGAGGGAGACATGGAATACCGGATGGATCTGCATGTTAGTTGGTATATCTAACTTCATGGCTGCAGGATTAATAATAGCCTTGTTGGGATAGGGTCCTAAGTACCTGGGTCAGAAGGCCTTGGGTCCTTTCAATGGGATGTTCTTGGATGCCAACCAAACTTTATCCCCAACATGGTAATGTGGAGCTTCCTTTCGGGTGTCTATCTGCAAACTTTTTCTGTTGTTCTTTAGCCCTGGTTAGTGTCTCTGTAGCCCTTTTTAGAGTTTGTGAGATCGTTCTGTGGAAGGTTTTGACAGCTGGCATTTTCAAATCGTCAGGAGATTCAAAAATGAATGTTCGAGGGTGGAGACCTTGGACTGTATAAAACGGGGTCTGTCCAGTGCTAGTGTGGACTGGATTGCTGTAGGCAAATTCTGTTAACCATAGATGGTTTTTCCAAGTTTCCTTGGTTTGTTGCAGCATGCACCGGAGGTATTGCTCTAAGGTCTGGTTGGTTCTTTCGGTCTGGCACTCGGTTTGGGGATTGTGACTTGTGGATAGCCAGAGGTCAATCTTGGCTATTTTGCAGCATCTCCTCCAGAGAACAGAAACAAATTGCGTTCCATGATCTGAAATTAGCACCGACGGGAAAACATGTAGTTTTACAACTTGCTTTAAAAACACTGTGGGGAGTGCGTAAGCAGTTGGAAGCCCCTTCAAAGGAATAAAATGGGCCACGTTGGAGAAAGTCTACAATAACCAGAATTGTAATGAACCCGTTGCAAGAAGGTAGGTCGGTAATAAAGTCCATCGACATTGTATGCATGGTGCTGGTGGTACCGCTAAAGGATGTAATAGCCCCGCAGAGCTTTGTTTCTGAGATTTATTTTGTGCGCACACCCCACAGGTGGTGATGTATTGAGCAATGTCTTTTCTCCAGGTTGGCCACCAGTAGCCCTTTTGGATCTTGGCCCGAGTCTTGGTGATTCCAGGATGCCCTTCTACTAGCGATTCAGGGTAATATGCTATTATCTGCCTTTGCAAGGTTTTGTCTTGAATATATAACCTTTCTCGGAAATAAGGCAAATTGTCCTTAGTAGAGTATTGGTTTCCTTGAGATAGCCATTCCTGGTGTGCAGTTGGAGTCATTCGAGATCGAAGAACAGTTTTCACTTCTTACAAACAGGAGGTTGAAGCGATTTGATTCTGATTCCGTACTTTGGGTATAATGGGCACAGGCTCAGAGGTCACAAAGGCTTCCTTGTCTTCTCCCATGCGGGATAGTGTATTGGCTTTCCCATTGCACACCTCTGGTATGTATGTAATTATGAAGTCATATTCTGCAAAGAAAAGGGCCCAGCAGAGCTGGCACGAAGATTGGGCTTTGGCTGTTTTTAGATATTGTAAGTTTCGGTAATCTGTACTAACCTTGACAGTGTGCCTGGCTCCCAAAATATATTGTCTCCATGTTTTGAAGGCCCCTTTGATTGCCAATAGTTCCTTGTTGGTAATTGTATAGTTCAACTTATGTTTCGACTACATATGGCAGGTCAGGACGGGGATGCCCCAGAACTGGTGCTGAAGTGAAGGCCTTTTTCAGTTCTTGAAAGGCCTTTTCTGCCTCCAGAGATCAAAGGAATCTTTTATTCTTCTTCAGTAAGGAAGTGATTGGATGGACCATTTGCGAAAATCCGGGAATGAATCGTCGGTAAAACTTAGCCAATCCGAGTACGCTTTGCACCCCTTTAATGGAAGTTGATGATGGCCATTGTAGAATTGCGTCCACATTGTAGGTATCCATAGAAATAAAATATCAATCAATCAATCAATCCATATGAACACCTTCTGGGGTAAGCATGAAGCCAAAAATTTGACTTCTCTGACGTGGAAAGGGCACTTTCCAATTTGGCAAATAGGCGGTGTTGACGTAGCTTTTCTAAAACTGCTCTTACTTGGGTGACGTGTTCTTCCTTGGATGATGAGTAAATGAGAATATCATCAATGTACACAAGTGCACAAACGTCTAACAATTTGTGCAATACATCATTCATGAAGAACTGAAATGCAGCAGGTGCATTGCATAATCCGAAGGGAATGGCCTGATACTCAAAAAGCCTGTACTTGGTTCGGAATGCCGTTTTCTATTTGTCCCCCTTTTTTAACCTCACGAGATGGTAGGCCACTTGTAAGTCCAATTTAGTGTAGATTTGGGCGTGCTTGACTTGATCTAGCAATTCTGGGATAAGTGGTAGGGGATACCTGCTCTTTACCGTGATTTGATTCAGTGCTCGATAGTCTATACAAGTTCTCAAATTACCTTCCTTCTTAGGTACGAAGAACAGAGCTGAAGAGGAAGGGGACTTAGATGGGCGGATAAAACCGTTAGCTAGGTACTGGTCCATGTAAGATTTCAGATGCTGGTTTTCTTGCTTGGTTAGAGCATAAATTTGACTGCATGGAATTTGTGCCCCCAGCACCAGATCGATTTGGCAGTCGTATGGCCTGTGAGGAGGGAGAGTATTCGCTTGTTGCTTTTGGAACATGTCTTGATGATCCCGATATTCCAGGGGTAAAGAGCCAGAAAGTCCCAAGATGGATTGGTTTTAAGTTCTTTGATCTTCTCTTCTTGGTGGAAGCAAATGTTAATGCATTCTGGAGGAAAAGTCGGCACTCTTGTTCGCCAGTCGGTCCTTGGGTTATGTGTTTTCAGCCACGGCATTCCTAAGATCATCTGGAACTGTGGAGCTCCAATAAGGTCGAAGGTAATGTCTTCTGGATGGCCGCCCTGATATATCACCATGAGTTTTTCGGTATGTTGCGTCACAGGGTCAGATGACAGTTGAGACCTGTCCACCGCTGTGACGTTTTCTGTCTTCAGCTTTTGCTGAAGAGGAAGGCCTATTTGTTCGGTCAGATTTTGATCAATATAATCTCCTACAGCACCACTGTCAATATATGCCTCCAAGGCATGCACCTTTGTGGGTTGCTGATGGTTGACCAAAAGTACCGGGATGACCAGGTGTGAGTTCTGTACAGATTCCTTTTCGCTCGACAAGTGGACCCCTACACTTGCCGGGTGGTGGAGTTTTCCTGATCTTGTTCCTTTTCTTCCTTCCCATTGTCAGTTGCTCCTACACTCCTTTTGGGGGGTTTGATGGGGCACTCTCAAAAGATCTGTCCTGCTTTTCCGCAGTATAAACATAGTTGTTGCTACCTCCACTTCTCTTGCTCCGACTTGGATATAGGAGTGCGTATTCCTCCAATCTGCATTGGTTCGACTGGTTCATGGGTTTTGGCTGGATTGTCCTGGGTTCACACATAGACGGACACCCTTCATTCCTTGAGTGGTCCATTCTTCAATTATGCAGTCGGTGATCTAGTTGTACCATCAAATGTATATACTCTGCACGCCTTTTATGAGGATTACCCAATTGAGCTAGCACATCTTTTAATTCCCCACGCAAACCCTGATAAAAGAGTGTGGTTCTCTTTTCTTATGGCCAATTTGTCTGTGCCATGAGGTGACTGAAGTTGGCGATATAGGTAAGCAGGTCTTGGCTCCCTTGTCTGAGGGACAACAG
This sequence comes from Ambystoma mexicanum, assembly GCF_040938575.1. NCBI lineage: Eukaryota > Metazoa > Chordata > Amphibia > Caudata > Ambystomatidae > Ambystoma > Ambystoma mexicanum. The sequence goes on from NC_090922.1 coordinate 1,514,685,096, forward strand.
TTCAATGTCAAGGGCTTGGCCTTGGTTATGTCTAGCAAACAACATTTCCATTTCTAGTTGGAAATCCCAAACCTTCGGAGCAGGGGATCATCCTGGTTCACTAAGGGTATCGACCAGTCTGCTGTGCTTCCTCCTAAATACGAAAGCCACTCATGCACTATTGTTTGGAAAGGCCCCAGGTCGGCAGAGAAAGTGAAGACGACATTGATTCATAAATATTGCATATTTGTTTGGATCGCTGGTGAAACATTCAGGTGGGGCTAGTGGCACTGCCCACGGAAGAACCACCTGGACTGGTGATGATGGCTGCGATGTAGGAGGTTGTGACATCCCAGGTAGCCGAACCTGTCCCCTGTGTGTCTGAATCATTTGCCTTGCCAAATGATCGGTTTGTTCACGAGTTACAATTAAGTCCCTCGCAAGGCACTGGTCTCTTTTCTGGAAGCATGGACTTCAGCCAGCAATTCCCTTAGTAGTTGGGCTAGCTGGTCCACTTCAGAGGTTTCCATAATGGCCAGGCAGTGATTCAGAGAGGCTTCGCATTCTGTTACGCTCACCTGGTGTCTGTGCGGACATTGGGGTGCGGTTGGAGCCCTCCCTGTATTCGGCTCCCTGGGATCGTTTCTCACCCCAAGCTGCTGCCAAGTATACTATTCTGGATGCTGGTACTGCCCCTACGGGAACACGAGAAGCAATGGGAAGTGTGTGGAGTTATCGTGACACCCCTCTGACCTTTTGTGCCAAAATGAGGAAAGTAAGCATTCACCCATATAGGCTCAACTGATATATAGTTAGGGTGAGCTCTCGGTCCTGCTTCTCATCAGCAGGGGTGCTTCAAGAAGACCCAGTTGCATCACTGGTCTGTAGATGTGGTGGCCCAGGCCGGCTGTGACGGAACCACTTTGAAGGTAGGAGTCTTTATGATGATTATTGTTCATATAAGTATTAATGTCTTGTCACATGATTTAAGTTCGTACTCTTAATAATGTCTCTTTCTCCCTTATAGGTGATGATAGCCCAGCGGAGCCATTGCACTGGTGGAGGACTTCAAAGTGTCCCCAAGAAGATAACCAGTTGGGATCCAAAGGTAAGCACTAGATGCAATGGTACACAACCTTAGCAAATGTCTCTATTAGGTCTCTAACCTTATTTGTTCTTTCCTCCTGCAGGTGCAGTCTGGCGGTGCTTGGAGAAGAGTTGCAGTGCGCGGTCCTGGCGGCGGGGGAAGGATGCCTGCGACCACGATGAAGCTGGCCGTGTAGAACTTCGGAGTTGATGTCCGAGCTGATGGTTAGGTAAGGTGTGCAGTTGGTGGTTGTATTCCGCGTGCCAGGTAAGTACACCCTGGACGATCGTGGATGGGGTCACTGCGAGCAGTTAAGAGATGCTTCAGCGAAGATTCAGCTTGTTCTTATGAAGAAAACGGTTAAGTAGCGCCTCAGTGATGGTTTGGCTGGCTATGCAGGTAAGATGCTTCTCCACGATGGTTTCGCTGGACGACAGGTAAAATGCTTCCCCGCAATGGTTTTGCTGGACCACAGGTAAGATGTTCCTCTGAGATGGTTTGCTGGAAAACAGGTAGGAGGCTTCTCCAAGATGGTTGCACTGGAAAACAGGTAAGATGCTTCTCAGGCAGCGGTGGGCATTACACTGCTTAGGCAGAATAACGTGAAGCATAGGCCTGTGGGCGGGGCAGGCTTAAATAGCCTGGTTCCGGCCACGCCCCCTTGCTCTTCTAGATGGCTCCACCCTGCCACTCCCAAATGATGATGCACGTGCAGCTTCACTGATTCCTATGGCCACGCCTGGCCCAAATGCACGTGGTTGACTGATGTGAGATGGAATGACACGAGCCCAAGGGAAAAAGTGTGCAGAGCACACTTTCTTATGAGCCTGGCGCCAAAGGCACCAGGACTGGGTCCAGCTGGACCCTTTAGGGGATGTGAACTGGGGTCCCAGACGGTGGGCATGACACCCAGTGAAACCATACTGCCTGAAGGCAGGAGAATTGCCATATATCCAACATGAACATCCACAATTCATTTTAAAGGACTATTATCATGTAGGCCTTTTTCTCAGCAACCATAAATCGTACTGATAACTTGTATGGGTTATTTTTTATGTAATTTCCAGGCGATTGTGGAGATATACAATTCATCCACCTGCTACTTCGAGAACTGTAATAGCCATCTAATATTGATTTTTGGCTGATCTGAAAAGGTTCCAAATATGAGAGTTGGTGAGTGTTAGAATGCAAAAATTAGGAATATGGGTAATACATTGCATATTCATAACGGTTATGCTTTTTATGAAAATGGCAGAAAATTGCCAAACAGGTGTGCAACAGGGTGCAGACCTGTCTGTCGTCTCATTCAATTCCCCATGATTAGCGGAATCAGAAAATATGAATATTATTGCAGTTATTAGTACAATTATAAATATGTGCCACCTAGCTTGATGTTTACCAAAAATGTGATATGGAAACAAATGGGGCTTGTAAATTAAGCTACCTTACATCTGCTCCAGACCACTAAACGAATCCTGACTGGGAACCTGGATTTCACAGTAGAGAGAAGGGTAACTGCCCAATCCTAATTGCAGGAAGTATTGCAGGATACCACCCCAAGATTGTAAAATTGGTGATGTCAGCGCTGCTATATAAAGGGGAATGCTCTAGGAGGAGGGGAGACAGCTGGTGAAATAGTCTGTATTTGCCTTTGGAGTAGTCGATAGGCCTGTTGGTCAGAGGGTGACCCAGTGGTCTACCACTTCCGTTCCGCAGCTCTGAACTTGTATGTGTGGTCAGAGAGGAGAGAGGACACAGGTGAGAAGAGAGGAGAGATTGGTATGACCAAGAGAGTTGGGTGATCAGTGGGGAGGAGAGTGAAAGATCAGTGGGGAGGAAGGCCTCGTGAAGGTGTCCAGCTGAGTTGGTTTGTTGTCAGAGAGCAGAGAGGACACAGGTGAGAAGAGAGGAGAGAGTGGTGGAGAGAGTGGTATGACAAGGAGAGTTGGGTGATCAGTGGGGAGGAGGGTGAAAGATCAGTGTGGATCAAGGCCTCATGATGGTGTCCAGCTGAGTTGGTAGGACAAGAAGAGTGAATGGAGATGGAGAGTGAGGTGCACTGGTCATGGAAGAGAGTGGGCTCAAAGTGTTTATAGAAACTGCCCACGAGAAGTAGTTTAGAGGTAGCTGTGATGAGAGAGGAGGAGAAATCAACCCATTCAGAGAGGAATAGGGTGGTAGAGCCATTAAGCATGTAGATTGTGGCAATGGTCAGAGAGGGGGTGGGAGAGATGACCAGCTTGCAAATCAGGCTCTCGAAGGAAGAGGCTGGGTGAGTATGATGGAAGGAGGGACCCACTCAGGGAAGATCAGAGCAACCCCACCACCAGCTCGCTTATGGTGAGTCTTGGAGATGTTCGTATAACCATCAAGGAGAAGGGAGTCAAAAGCAGTGACTGAACTGGCATTGAACCATGTCTTGGTGAGAGCAAGGATATCAAGGTCAAGGTCTTCAAGGAGGAGGCAGATGTCAGCAGAGTGTTTGATGGCAGAATGAGCATTAAATGTGGCTAGATACAAGAGGTCTCCACCTTTGAAGGTTTTCCGAGGAGGGTTACAGGGGCGTGGTAAACCAGTCGGAGGGGGGACAGAGAGAGTGAAAGAAGGAGTAGGAGTTGTGGACCGGAAGTTAATGAGGATGGCAGGCCCTGGTCAAAGAGGAGGAGGTTGGGTTGAGGACCCTGAACCAAGATAGTGCCAATGTGATAGACATTAATGATACACTAGTATGATGTGACGCCTGCCAAGAGGACTTCCCATTTAGTGCCACCATTAATGGATGAGGATGCGAGAGGAGAGAGAGGAGAGATGAGATTAGGAGTCAATAGATCTGGAGAGGGGACAGAAAAGAGGATATAAGTGACGATCTGTCTGGAAGTTGTACTGACATAGGTGTGTGCAATAAGCAGGTCAGGGATAGTGGTCAGGATATATTTTTTAAGATTTTCCTTCCAGAATTCATGAGAGAGGGTGGATAGGTGATAGTGTAGCAATTAGAGAAGATAGGGGAGAAAGATGGTGAGTGCAGAGGATAGTTGGAAGAAAGAGGAGGAGCTGCACAACACATTCCGAGCACAAACTCACCAGGCGGCCTCGTAGCCAAGGTAAACAAGTGAATAGATGCACTGGGAATACAGATGGTTGCAGAGATGTTAAACGACAGGCACCATGCTCATTGAAAATGCAAAAAAAAGACACAAAAAGCAATGCAGAATGGGGTGCAGAGACATTAAAAAACACACCAGGCTTCGAATTTGCAAAAAAGACACTAAATGAAATTTCGAAAGGGGGGCAGAGAAGTTAAAAACACACCAGGTTCGAATTTGCTGTAAAAGACACATTATAGATTACAGAAGGAATATGTGAGATTAAGTAAGGCAAGAAAGGTGGAATATTGTAGGCACAAATTGCTTCCACATTTGTTAGGGTTAGTGTAGATGCAGTGCCAATGGCCAGCCATCACTGACTGGTATTCTGCAGGGTGTGTAGAGTGCAGAGGCCCAGGTTCGTGGGTGTAGTAGGGTGCCTGACTGGGGACTGTTCCATGGTTTACTGCAGGGACAAAAGGAGGAGGGGGCCATCGCAGCCCTGGGCAGGCACAGGCAGGGCCCTTACTGAGAGCCTTGGTAGTGGGTGCCGGCTTCCGCCTGCCGCCACCTACAATTGGTTAAAGTGGGCATTGTCTCAGTTTTTGCAGTCGGATCACCTCCATGGTTCTTTGGTAAAGAGGAAGACATTTTCCAGAACTTTCTAGCTGTTACTGCATACTGCGGTCACCAGTAAACAGTAGTCACTTCTACCATCTAACTCCATCTAGGTCGGGTGTGTGGGATGTTTTTACCCATGCATCCAAGCCCTACAATAAAACTGTGCATTACTCGCATTGAAAACATCATGATGGCCAGTACTCCCCAGAGAGTGCACAGGGAAATCATGAAGAATAGGCTGCCACCCATTTTTGCCTATGTTGTGAGCACAGGAGGGCACTGCCTAACACCACCATTGGGCTACACACACAGTAGCCTGAAACCATTGGGAATTACAATGCTGATTGCCAAAAGCAACCCAGAACTGTGGGGAATTCATTTTCTTAATATCAAAAATGGATGCAATACTGTTGCTCACCACTATCAGAAAGCCAGCGTTTTAAAACCACCAGACTTTTGTGTACAACTGAACAAATGAACCCAAACCAGGCCAAGGAAAGACTTGCTAAGAGGTGGATACAATGTAAAACTATATTCTGAAATGACTTGAAGGAAGTAATTATTTAATGTATATAAAAAATAGCTGTGGATGTCAGCAGCTTAAGTGAATTTGGGTTTAAAGGCACTAAAATCGAAATGTTTAGAATAAATGAGTGACCTACTTGTGAGTGTCACATAGGTTGCAATTGTTTAAATGTCATAGTTTTGAACTTAGAATCAGCATTCTAGCTGCATGTGCAAAAATTGTAAGTGGATTTGAATGTAGAAAACTGGGAACTAAAGTGACATTTAGCTGAATTCTGCCTGACAACTACCCCAGACAGGAGTTGAACTGGCTCAACAACTCTTCCCAGGCCTGACACTTTATCATCTGAAACCCATATCCCTGCTGCACATTTGTGTAAAATCTGGAAAGGTTCAGAGGTTGTTATCTGGATGAAAAGGGGAGAATTCTGTCATAAGTGGACACAACATCGTACAAAGACAGGGATCGGATGGTTTGGTGCTACAGAAAATATGTTAACTGGACCTATAATATTAGAAAAATGGTACATAGATAAATATGTATTTGGGTCAGAAATAGATTTGTGTGTAATTTGACAAGGGGAGGTTCCTCTGACCATAAAACCTACAGCATCACTCTGACACTCCATTTCTTTCCCCCAATCATGGGAGAGAGGAAAGCTTGGCCAATGATAAGTGAGAGGGGCAGGCATAGGTAGGCCCAGGCACAAACCCATTTTCAAAACAAAAAAAAGAGCCACTGGAACCCAGGTAGGGACATTCACTTTCCACTTTCTTGCGGGACGCTTTGCGGGGAGACTTCAGACTTCACATCCAGAGATCCAGACTTCAAATCTATCAATCTCCAGAGACCAGAAATTTACTCCAGAATTTGTAGCAGAGAGGCCTGAATCCACAAGCTGAATCCTCTTCAGCAGGCCTCAAAACCAACCAAACTATTCAACAGCCGGGCGAGCTGTTTTAATTCTTTGCCAAGAACTTTTGCAAGAACCTGAAGCAGTATGCATAAAGCAGTGCTGTATCCGGAACCAGAGAGAACCAAAGACCAGATCGCTGTGGAGAACCGCTAGCAGAAGTCCAGCCAATCCTGACCCGATCAGTGATGAAGTTGCATTCCTGTCCAAAATCTAGTGTGAGTACCCAGCTAGCACTGTGACAAAACCAATCTCTTAGTTTAAAATAATCTAATCCAAACTATTTTAGCCTATTAGAACTGCCTCCTAGAATCGTGTCATTCTGTCATCCTTAAACCTGAAAAGTGTCATCTGTCATTCTGAGCTTTAAAATTTCAAATCCGAAAAACGATCTTTACTAAATCGGCCGTATCTCCGGAACCGTTTGTGCTAGGAGCGAGTTCTAACTGTCATCTTAAAGCTAAGATTCTAAGCTTTCCAACAAGCTTAGAACCTTATAGTGCCTCCATAATTGCACTCGACGCACGTGACTAAATTTGCCGCAATTTGACATTTTGGTCAATTTCAGCCACGTGTAAAAATATTTGTCCTTATTTCCTTGGTGAAATTCGTGGGCAACCTGATAATCATTCAGAGAGCATTGCTAAAGTGATCCTGAATTAATTTAAAGTATCTCTCACTCACCCTGAACCTCATATAGGGAATTAAAGCAATTTTAGCATATTTTTCACTTCTTTGCATACCACATCAAAGTATATTGCCTGTGTTTAAAACTCCTACCTGTTTTCCTCTAAGCTTGCTAGGGGGGAACTGAATTATATTCAATTGCATTCCTGAGGACTGTGTGCTTCCCTCCCATCTCTTTACCTTGCATAAGGGGGGGAGGGGAATTGTCAAAGAAAAGTGATTACATTGTCTTTTGTTGAAGTCATATCAAGTTTATTTTCTGTACTGCATTTTCATTCATCATTGCATTGTTCTTGAAGCCATAAAAGCATTCTCAGCTACTTCATCCTCTCTATATCACTGCTAAGCCATCAAAAAGAGTGTACCACTGTAACATTATCCATTGTTGATCACTATCGTCCTCACAAGCGTGCTACCAAACGTTAATTTATTACAAAAGTGTGATATATATATATATATGTATATATATATATATATTGTTTAATGTTCAAATAAACCTTTTAAATTTGCAAAACAAACCTACTTCTTGGCTCAGCGAGGTCGGGTGGATTCTGAGAGAGGGGTGTTATATAAGGGTTGTCATCCAGAGTAAATGAACTGGACATAAAAATATATCAATAAGGGTTTCCCTCAGCATCCCAGACTAGTCATTGACTTAGCTGTAGTGTTGAATTGAATCCGCTTACAAAGTGGGGGCTCGGAGCCGGGATATTCTGGGTTAGGGTTACCACTTGTGCAGCTTAATACAGTGTGCCAACTGACCAGATACACATATCCGGTTAGATCACCACGCTGTTTTACACTGTGAAAGCACCCCTCAAAGGAACGCTCTAAGGAAACGGTCTGTTTTGCAAAATAAAATACAAACTTCTGTAAGTCAGGAAGGAACTCAAATTCCAGAATGACAACACTGGTAGACATCAAAATAGCCAGAGAGTACTTGTTACATAAGCTATTTGTGAGAGGTGAATGGATTGAGCAGGGCCAGGATGCGTGGTTGCAGGCAATCACGCAACAGGTCACTGCAACTGGGTTCGATATCTGGGGAGATCAGGGTCCCTTACATGTGGCCCTGAGTGAACTATACATGGCTCCTAAAGCTAAAGATGAACACGACAAGATGGTTAGGATAGTGGCATATTTGTATTTATATATGGGAGCCATGCAGGACAAATGTGCTGAAGGCCAAGATCTGGCAAATAGGAAACAGATTGCGTTAGAGAAGGCCCAATCTGACCTGGTCTCTTCTGAGCAGAGGATGCACAGAAGCCAGGAGTCAGAAAATGAGAGCAGACAGTATCTCATTAAAATCAAAGAGGAAATGTGTATCCTGCAACAGGAAAAGTCTGACCAGGATACCAGATTTCTGGCCTTGCAGAAGGAGTACCAAGAAGGTTTGGACTCCCTACTGCAGAGCCAGAAAAAGCTGGAGCAACAATTAGATTTCAATAGGGCATGTGCTGAGCAGGTAGTCACCCTGCAAAGCCACCTAGATAGGGAAAAGGCAGAGAGCAATAAACTGATCCTGAAAGACCTGGATACCCAGGCAAAGTTTGATCAGGAGCGCCAGAAAGCTGGTGCCCTTCAAAGTCAAAGGGATGACCTGGCGGCACAGATGCAGACTCTTAGTCAGGAAAGGGACACCTTAGGCCAGGAAGTCTGCCATTTAAAAAGAAAAACTGAAGAAAATCACTTGGCCCTCCAGGGGCTGGGTGACCTCCAAAAAGAGCATCAGAACCTTTTAGAGCACACCAGGAGGGTGGAAGAGGCTCTGGCAAGAAAGGAGCAGGCAAGTAGGGATGGGACTCAGGAGGTAACCCTCCTGCAGCAAAGACTGGCCCAGTACTCCAGGACCAATCAGGAGGAACAGAGAGAGACTGAAGCTCTCTGCCAGCACAATGATAGGCTCCAGCAACAGGTAGCCATGCAGGAGAGACTGATAGAGTCTAGTAAGGCCTTAACTGAGGAACTGAAAGCGCAGGCTCTTGCATTGCAACAGGGAGCAGGGCTGATAGAGATGAGGTTCGCTGGGAAAGGGAAACTCCTGAGCATAACCTCAGGAGCCCTAGTACCAGAGGCCTTCATCTCTCCCAGTCCCTGGACTCTGCCACCCCCATGTCCGCTGACGCACATGAGCACAGGGCCATAGGGATGGCAGATTACTATCCAGCCAAAAGGATGGGGCTCATAGGCCAGTACCACCCAGGAATGGATAGGCGGGCATCCGGGTATGGGCACCTAAGTACAGTGCAATTTAGTGGGGAACCCCAGGAGAGTAGGCCGATTAAGGGCATCCAGAAAACCTCTGCCCAGTTAGGTCAGTGGGGGGGTACCCATTAAATCCTGGTAGCAAGGTGGGATCTGAAGACTCCTCTGAGCGTCACAGGACACAGGAGACCAGGTCCCCACATTCTGCCAGCTATTCCCAGGCTCGCAGAATCCGGTAAACCTGGAAGATCAGACGGGCACCTCTGGGAGCAGTGCTTCTGAATCAGAGGATGAATGGACCAGGGTTACCCGAACCAAAAAGGCCAATAAGGTGAAAAGGGCCTTGCTTAAGGACCCCTTAAAACATATTAAGGCAATCAGGAGTGTCATCACGTCCTATCATAAGAACGCCAAGTATTCTGTTTGGGAACACTTGGAGCTCTATGAGCAAATGATGGAGACTTTCCATTTGAAGGACAGCAGTAGCTGCATCCAGTACGTCAAATGGACATTCTCCCCTGAATACTCCAGTTTCTTTGTGGGGCTGGAGGACCAAAACCATTCAAGATGGTCCACATATAGGGCGGCCATCTTGAAACATTTTTCTGTCCATAGAAATCCCCAAGAGGCTCGCAAGGCAGCCTACAATTTGCAATGTGGGGAGGATAAGGCCCCACAAGAATTTGTGCATGAATTGAAGCGTGCCTTTGCGCAGAACACCAGAATGGTGCGCACGGACAGCAGAGAATTCATCAACACATTTTTCCATGCTCTTCCCAAGTACAGAATGACCCAGCTCGTGAGAGATTTTCACAAGAAAAGATCTTTAGACTGGGTCATTGAGCAAGCCAACCGGATCTATGAGGTGCAGAAGTCCATAGAAAATAAAAGTAATGCGCAGAAAAACCCTAAAACCAACAGCACCCCTGCTGCTGCCAAGGTGGCAGAGGTAAAGGTTGCCCCAGTTTTAGATTTGGAGATGGGGGGGCCTAAAAACCTGCCTGCACCAAATAATTCACAGCCCAGAAGGCCCTCGGGCCAGTCACAGACAGGGAGTCGAGGAGGTAGTCCCACAAATGGGGTCCCCCGCTCCCCTGACTATGTAAGTCCCCGCTACAAGGGAAACCGACCAATCCGGGGTTATGTGTGGACTCCTCCAGCCCAAGGGGGGGGGATCCAGACAAGCACCTGACCCAGGGAACTTCCCTCCTAACTTCCCACAGGAGGGCAGAAATTCCCCAAACACTGGGCAGAACTTTTTTCCCAGGTATCCACAAGGTTTCCAGCCCCAAAACCATCCATCCTTCTTTCCCCAATTCCATGAGCCCAGACAACCTAATCCGGGAGAGGGGAGGCCAAGGGTGGAGGGGTACCCAAATCTTCCCAACCCGGGGTATTGCCAGAGAAGGGATAGCTACTCTTCCGGGATCAGCCTAGGGGAGAAAACAGAACCCCGTATCAACCTGAGCGGGTTTCCCAACTTGAGCGCCAGGTCCAAAATATGGCACGGGATCAGGGTCACATACTGAGGGCTCAACAGAACCCTCAGATGAGCATGCCACCGCAGAATTCCCCAAACTCTGGACCTGGTGCTCCAGAACAATGACGGGGGCAGTACCCCGATAACCCACCGGTTCCCAGGGAGGAGGCACAAGGGGAAGAGGGGTGTAAAGCCTGGTTCCCAGGGAGGAGGCACAAGGGGAAGAGGGGTGTAAAGCCTTGGAGGAAGCTTCCTTCCCAACTTGTAAACAGCCCCTAGAAAACCAGGAACCGGAAACAAAATCTCCTGCCCCGGAAAGTCTGCCTCCCAAGGAGCAGAGGGGGGTAGGAGAAACAAAGGACCCAAACAGACCCACTTTGTGGAGGAGGTACAGGTCTTCCAATTTGAGGGAGAGAGATCCTCAGAAGATCCTGGGAAAAGGATCTTCTCCTTCAGAGATGGGGGAACTCCTCCCAAGGAAAAATGGGTCCCAAGAGATTCCAATCCAGACTGGGTAGATGTGGGGATTGAGCTGTCGCCGCCCATCATCCTATCCCAGAACCAACAATACCAAAAACCCCTGGTTCAAACCCATCCTGGTGACTGCCTCCAAAAAGGCAGGGGCGGCCCAGAACCGGAACCAGGGGAACCTAAAACCGAATCAACAGACTGGGTAGATGTGGGGATTGAGCTGTCGCCACCCATCATTCTATCCCAGATCCAACAATACCAAAATCCCATGGGTCAAACCCATCCTGATGACTGACTCCAAAAAGGGGGGGCGGCCCAGAACCCGAAACCATTTCCAGTTGCCAAGTTGCCAACCAGTTGTCCAAAAATGTGCATTATCTGTGCCCCCTTGAGGAGAAGGAGGGAAGATACTATTCCCCGGTAAAAGTACAGGGGCAGGGTACAATCTTGGCACTGTTGGACACTGGGTCCCAAGCTACCCTTCTGTCCAAAAGGGCCTTTGATGAATTAAATGCAGGAAGGGGGGAGAATTACCAAATTCCTCTCACCTCTCTTCCTGGACAACTGCAGAACTTTGACGGGAAGGAAATTCCCGTCAAGGGGACTGCAGACTTGGACATTAAAATTGGGTGACACAAGGTGAAACACCAGGTCATAGTAGTGACTCCAGGGGGCACCCCTTGTTTACTAGGGAATGACCTCCTGAGAAGGTTGTCACCCCTAATAGATTGCGTAAACAAGGTCCTCTGGAACCAGACTAGCCGACCAATAAAATTAAAACAGAGTGTCAACCATGTTAGTTTAAACGGCACCTGCCACATGGTTGAACAAAAATCTGACCAAGTAGAATTTGACTTCCAGAACAACCAAATTCCAGACGTGACAGTAATAGCAGTAGGACAACAGACTGGTGATGGGGGGTCCTCTCTATTTCTGAAAATAAACCTTCCTTCCAGTTTAAGGTGGTATTCCACACTGGAAGGAAACACTCTGAAATTCTTTACTAATCCACAATCAGAAACTCCCACTCCAATAGTCCATAAAGATGTGAAATCAGCTCAGAGCCTGGCTGATATTCAGCAAATTGGAGAGCAGTTGTTCATCCCTGTTCAGTTAAATGATGGGAAGGACTCTGTTCTCACCTGAGTGTGTGTGAACAACGGTAAGAGCTTCATCAGCGAAGCCATGTTCCGCCAACTCCCAAAAGATCCAGCCATTCCCACATTCAAACTGATAGACAAATGGGAAATGGATCTGGAAACACCCAATTCCAAACATCTCCTGCCAAGCAGGTGTATGCTCAAAATCTCCATTGGCAACAAGAGCATAGTCCATAATTGTTGGGTCGTGCGAGACGTCACTGCCGCCTTTTACTTAGGCAGTGACATTCTCAATCTCTTCGCCATTAGTTTGGACCTAATAAACTTCAAAGATTGGTCCCGATTAGCGGATAATCCCATGGGCTTTGATGATCCAGAAAAAGCATTTAGGTCAGCTCAATTGCTACCTTATGCAGTTGAAATTCAGATTAAAGAGGACGTCACCATCCCAGAAAGGACCCGACAATTCTCCCTGGAAGTGAAAGTTAAAAGAGGACAAAAATTGAAAAACCCTGATGTTTATATTCATCTAAATGCTTCTCTCCAACAACAAGGGTTAGGGGTAAACCCAACACCATTAGTCAACATAGAACATGATACCATTCCAATAGAGGTGGATAACAGCGACTTACAGAGTATCACTCTAGCCGCAGGCACCATCATTGGAATGGCAGTTGATGACCGACATTTTTCCATTGATTTAGGAAATTAACTGTTAGGACAAATCCCCAAGGACTGTTTTGACAGTGACAGTGATGACAATACGACACCAGACAGGATCTTTACCCGGCATGGGGGGAACTTCCTGGTGTACACTTCTTGCCCTTATGGTAAGGAAGATGTGACTTGTGACTTCAGGAGGGATGAGGTGATTTTCTAGTTCCATGAGGGCTGCCTTTCCCACTTGAAGCCTCCAGTCGAAATCAGCACTCTGACCAGGGACTTCTCCACCCAGCTGGAGGAGGTCGCTGAGATAGCAAAACCAGAAGTCTTTCCAGGCTTCAGGCAGATGGTGGAAGAGAGAGTCAACCTGGCTGATGCCTGCGTGACTCTGGAACAGAAGCAAAAGTTGAAACAAGTTTTCTTGGATTTCCAAGATCTCTTTGTGGTAGACTCATATGACTGTGGTCGCACCGACATCCACACAACAACAATTCCCACGGACCCTGGCATGACTCCAGTGTTTGTGAAGCAATATCGTTTGCCTCTCGCATCCATGGAGTCCCTTACTGAAATAATTAAGAACCTTGAGTCCCGGGGAATAATCCGTCCAGTCCACAGCACTTTCAATAATCCGGTGCTGGGAATATTGAAGCCAAACGGCCAGTGGAAACTCTGTGCCAACCTTAGGGAGCTCAACAAACGGGTCCATACTTCCCGATGGCCTCTGCCCTACATTGAGCAAGGGCTGGCCCAGATTCAGGGGTCACAGTTATTCACTGCAATAGACCTGACCAATGAATACTGGACCGTGCCTGTCAGTAGGGAGGACCAATACAAACTGGCTTTTACCTTTGGGGGCCAGCAGTACACATGGACCCGGACTCCCTTCAGATACCTCAACTGCGGCAATGAATTCAACATTTTCCTACATAAGGCCATGTCCGACCTGGGTGCGAGGGGTAACCTGGCTTATGTAGATGATGTCCTCATCAAAAGTTCATCTGTGGAGGAACACATAGCGGAGATCCGTTATGTTCTGACACAGTTGAGGGCCGTCGGAGCAAAACTTTCCTTTCAGAAAGCACAGTGGTGTAGAACCCGTGTTAATTTCTTGGGGCATGAGATTACTCCTCAGGGTCTCTGTTTCCAAGAAAAGAAAGTGGAAGAATGCATGGGTGAAGGAGTTTCCAGAACCCTCCGCTGGGTACAAAATTGGTCCCCGAAGTAGTCAGGTGGCAGAATTGATGGCTGTGCATCAGGCCATCCTCACTGCCGTCCAACATCAAATCCACAAAGTGGTCATAATCTCAGATTCGGATTATGTACGGAACGGGTTCGTGGAGCACCTGGTTAACTGGAAAACCAGAGGCATGTTATGTGCTAATAACAAACCCTTGAAACATGGGAAGTTAATCTAAAACATTGATGATCTGGTCACATCGAATGGGATGACCATCTACTGGAAAAAGATCAAGGGTCATTCCAAAGTAGAGGGACCAGTCAAAACTGGAAATTACTTAGCTGATCAGGAAACAAGTACATGTTGACCGTCACATGCTTGTTTACCAAGTGGGTGGAATGTCTCCCGCCCCCAAACTGCAAGGCCGAAACAGCAGCTGCCCCGATGATTAACCACATCTTTTCCCATTTTGGTCTACCTCAAAGGATTGAGTCAGACAGAGGTAGCCATTTCACCAGCGAGGTAATGACAAAGATGTGGGAGATACTGGGGGTTAAAAGGAAGCTACACATTGCTTACAGGCCAGCTTCTTCTGGAGCAGTAGAGAGATAGAACCAAACCATTGTGAGCATCTTAAAAAAGTTTGTGGCAGATTCTGGGCCAAGTTGGGATATCCGATTACCTCTGGTCCTAATGGCCATAAGATCTACCCCTTCATCTGCAACTAAAATGTCATCATTTGAGTTGATGACCGGACGCAAGATGGTGCTTCCCCAGCATTTGCTCTACAGGACCCAAGAGCAGACACTGATAAATGCCTCCACAACTCATGAGCATGTGGAGAATATAAGGAAACACCTTCAGCATGCTTTTGCCTATGCTCAGCGGAATCTAGAAAGATCAGCTGATAGCATGAAAACCCACTACGAACTGAAAACCACCAGGAATGAATATACTGCGGGAGACCGAGTCTATCTATACAATTTCCAAAGGAACCAGGCCAAACAGGGAACATTTTTGCCTACATGGAAGGGACCGTTTGAAATTATAGACAAGATCTCCCCTGTAGCACATCCCCAAAGGTAGTCTGGTGGAAGGGGAAGACAAGTGGGTATATATAAATCAGCTCAAGTGTTGCCATCCCAAGCACACACTGCAGCAACTGGAGGAGTCCTCTGCAATACCAGAGGGGACCGCTCCAGATTAATTCAGTTCCCATCCTAAAATATCCCACATATAGGCCCTCATTACAACTGAGGTGCTAAGTGCACCAACTTTACCACCATGGTGTAAACTACACCAAGAAACTATGTTTACACCATGGTGGATGGCGGATTTACCGCCCCATTACAAGGTGAGTGGGGCGGTAAATCCCCATTTCCCATTTTCCATTCCCCATTCCCATTTTTGCCCCATAGGGCATAATGGGAGTGGGGAAGGCGCTAATTACGGCACCGTAAATTACGGTGCCGTAATAAGCACCAAGGTGCCTTAGCACCATGGAACTTAACGCCTGCAAAAAGCAGGCGTTAAGGTGGGAATCAGGCGTTAAGGGTTAACGGTGGCGTTAACCCTTAACGCCTGAGTTGTAATGAGGGCCATAGTCTCTAAAATATTATGATTTGGAAAAAAAATGTTTCATGTTATATCTTGTTTTTAAAACAAGACTGAAAAATGTAACTGGATATATAAAATGTATGTGTTCGCCACACCATTAATAGTGGTGGAGAAATGTCTACGAATAGGTATTGCCGCTTTTGCTTTATCATCCTAGGAGAGATGAAAACATGGAGACTGACCAAGGAGGTAACCTGGGGACCGGGAGCGAAGATCCGAGGGGACCGGGGTACCGCCCAATCCTCCCATCAGGACCAGCAAGGAGAACTGATTGATCGACTGGAGGGAGGAAAAGATGCTGAACTGTGCCATCTACGGAATTGGAAGAAGATGTGGCGAACATCCCAGATCTTGCGAGTTCCATCAGTGAAATGTCAAATGGCCATCGCAAGAGGGGGGGCTTGTGGGATTTTTTTATCCATGAATCCAAGCCCTACCATAAAACTGTGCATTACTGGCATTGAAAACATCATGATGGCCAGAACTCCCCAGAGAGTGCACAGGGAAAACATGAAGAATAGGCTGCCACCCATTTTTGCCTATGTTGTGAGCACAGGAGGGCACTGCCTAAAACCACCATTGGGCTACACACACAGTAGCCTGAAACCATTGGGGATGGCAATGCTGATTGCCAAAAGCAACCCGGAACTGTGGGGAATTCATTTTCTTAATGTCAAAAATGGATGCAATACTGGTGCTCACCACTATCAGAAAGCCGGCGTTTTAAAACCACCAGACTTTTGTGTAAAACTGAACAAATGAACCCAAACCAGGCCAAGGAAAGACTTGCTAAGAGGTGGATACAATGTAAAACTATATTCTGAAATGACTTGAAGGAAGTCATTATTTAATGTATATAAAAACAATAGCTGTGGATGTCAGCAGCTTAAGTGAATTTGGGTTTAAAGCCACTAAAATCAAAATATTTAGAACTGGGAACTAATGTGACATTTAGCTGAATTCTGCCTGACAACTACCCCCGACAGGAGTTGAACTGGCTCAACAACTCTTCCCAGGCCTGGCTGCATCCTGCTGCCCCCACCAAAAGGAGGTGACACCTCTCTGATTGAATTAGGGGAGTGGTACCTGCAGACTGCAGGAAGTTGAACAAAGCCCTGTCCTGGACTAAGGCAAATGTTATATTGGGGGGGCCGTAAAGTGGCTTCCTCTTGGGAGAAACTGGGAGGGGCAGTGCCTGTGAGGGCAAGCTGAGCTTGGGGAAGTGGATAAACCAGAAATTCTGCGATGTGCTTTGAAAAACCACACCCTTTTGGGGCCAGAGCATGATTTAAAAAAGATGGATAATTCACAGTGCGCACTTGTCAAAATTATATAAATAACATAATCATTTTTGTGATTTTTCTGTGCACATTTTAAGAGGTGTTAGGACCCTGTGGGATGTTCTTGGGGATAGTAGCGGAAAAAAGGTGTTACTCCAAATGTATGCATGTTAAAAATCTGACACTTTATCATCTGAAACCCATATCCGTGGTGCACATTTGTGTAAAATCTGGATCGTTATCTGGATGAAAAGGGGAGAATTCAGTCATCAGTGGACACAACATCGTACAAAGACAGGGATCGGATGGTTTGGTGCTACTTAAAATATGTTAACTGGACCTATAATATTAGAAAAATGGTACATAGATAAATATGTATTTGGGTCAGAAATAGATTTGTGTGCAATTTGACAAGGAGATGTTCCTCTGACCATAAAACCTTCAGCATCACTCTGACACTCCATTTCTTTCCACCAATCATGGGAGAGAGGAAAGCTTGGCCAATGATAAGTGAGAGGGGCAGGCTTAGCTAGGCCCAGGCAAACACCCATTTTCAAAACACATAAAAAGAGCCACTGGAACCCAGGTAGGGACATTCACTTTCCACTTTCTTGCGGGACACTTTGCCGGGAGACTTCAGACTTCACATCCAGAGATCCAGACTTCAAATCCATCAATCTCCAGAGACCAGAAATTAACTCCAGAATTTGTAGCAGAGAGGCCTGAATCCACAAGCTGAATCCTCTTCAGCAGGCCTCAAAACCAACCAAACTATTCAACAGCCGGGCGAGCTGTTTGAATTCTTTGCCAAGAACTTTTTCAAGAACCTGTAGCAGTATCCAGAAAGCAGTGCTGTATCCGGAACCGCTAGCAGAACCGATAACAGAACCAGAGACCCAGAGACCAGATCGCTGTGAAGAACCACTAGCAGAAGTCCAGCCAATCCTGACACGATCGGTGACGAAGTCGCATTCCTGTCCAAAATCTAGTGTGAGTATGCAGCTAGCACTGTGCCAAAACCAATCTCTTAGTTTAAAATAATCAAATCCAACCTATTTTAGCCTATTAGAACTGCCTCCTAGAATCGTGTCATTCTGTCATCCTTAAACCTGAAAACTGTCATCTGTCATTCTGAGCTTTAAAATTTCAAATTTCAAATCCGAAAAACTACCTTTACTAAATCGGCCGTATCTCCTGAACCGACTTCCTACTCCTTATAGTGCCTCCGTAATTGCGCTCGACGGACGCGACTAAATTTGCCGCGATTTGACATTTTGCTCAATTTCATCCACGTGTAAAAATATTTGTCCTTGCTTTCCTTGCTGAAATTCGTGGGCAACCTGCCAATCATTCATAGAGCATTGCTAAAGTGATCCTGAATTAATCAAAGTATATTGCCTGTGTTTAAAACTCCTACCTGTTTTCCTCTAAGCTTGCTAGGGGGGAACAGCATTATATTTGATTGCATTCCTGAGAACTGTGCGCTTCCCTCCCATCTCTTTACCTTGCATAGAGGGGGGGGTGATTACATTGTCTTTTGTTGAAGTCATATCAAGTTTATTTTCTGTACTGCATTTTCATTCATCATTGCATTATTCTTGAAGCCATAAAAGCATTCTCAGCTACTTCATCCTCTCTAGATCACTTCTAAGCCATCAAAAAAAGTGTACCACTGTAACATTATCCATTGTTGATCACTATCGTCCTCACAAGCGTGCTACCAAACATTAATTTATTATAAAAGTGTGATATATATGTATATATATTGTTTAATGTTCAAAGAAACCTTTTAAATTTGCAAAACAAACCTACTTCTTGGCTCAGCGGGGTCGGGGGGATTCTGAGAGAGTGGTGTTATATAAGGGTTGTCATCCAGAGTAAATGAACTGGACATAAAAATATATCAATAAGGGGTTCCCTCAGCATCCCAAACTAGGCATTGACTTAGCTGTATTGTTGAATTGAATCCGCTTAGAGGTGAAACAAGTCCTATGAACATGGATCTGCTGGGACCTGTCTTCCCAGCTGGAATTAAGCCTCAACCGTGGAAAGACCAGCAATATTGTCAGTAAGAGTCCAAAGCCCCACGACTTTCTCTTCACATTCAGAATACCCCTCTCCCCCACATATGTGATTGATGGGGGTCTAGGAAAACCTCTGTCTCTTGAGTAATCAGCGGTCTTCTGCGGTGTCCTGAGCCAAAGTCTCCCCCAGCCGAGCACCAGCACCAATCTCAGGCGGCCCACAGCTAACAAACGTGGATCCCTGCTGTGTGAGGGCATCGCCACAATGCAGACATAACTTTTCACAATGCCAGGCTATGGGCCCACTGCAGCCGAGGGAGGTAGCCACACACTGGGGGCAACACTAGGGCTGTTAGCCACCACAGGACTCCTCCCAGGCCGCCTGCCTAGGGTGGCAGCATCAGCATTGTGTTGTCGCTGCATGTTTGTTCTGTGGTCCAATGCCCGCAGCATGAGTCACATGGCCACTGCAGCCTTCCCTGTCCCTGCCATCCATGATACATTTGATCAGCTAACACTTGTGAAGAAGCCCTTGCTTGCTGATAAGGTCTGGCAGTGCAGTATACTAATGGATCGTGGACACCCCTTCACACTGGGGTGGTGGTCCTGAAGATGGTATGTAGTGCATCACTGCAGCCTACTGGTATAGCAGGGCCCAATCACATGAGCACCACAAATCCCATAACCCCTTTGGATGGAAGGAATCAACTGCCACTACTACCTGCCTTGTCTATGTACACCGCAAAGGTGTATGAGCTAGTGGAGGCTAATAGGGCACTCCGGCTTAACACTGGCCCTTTAAGAGATACCTGAGAAACAGGGTCTCTCCTCATCAACCATGATGGAAATTCCAACCCTCACCTGTGCCTCTGTACAAGTATTTGGGCCTCTTCAAGGGATTCAAGGTGCAGAGTCCCTGCGGATGCAGCAACCGCTGCACACTGGGCTAAATGTGCACAGGTGCAGGAACTGCTCTTAAATCTGCAAAAAAAGGATGTGGGGGTAGGTCAAGGAATATGGGAGGCAGTCAACCAGCTCCACACACCACCAAGAAGCAACCAGTGACAAATTAGGATCTCCAAGATTTCAGATGCCGTTCCTGAGGGTGTGATCCATCACTCTCTGGAGAATCCACCTGGCCCAGATAACTACAACTCCCAAGCATCCTATAAGCAGTCTGCCTATCTGAGGCCGCTTAACCCAAAGAGAGTCTGGACGGATAACCAATACCCTGTAAAAAAACAAGGGCTGATAAGCCTTGGAGCATTTATAAGGCAAATATCGGAGTTATACGGAAGGTGGTTGGAGAAGAAGCAGGGGCAATAAGAAGGGGACTGCAGAGAGCTGAAGGATGTGATGCAGTAAGAGTTGGAAGGATGTTGGAGAAGGAATCTGGAGAGGAGGAGTTATAGGCAAGAACGGGAGGTTGGGCTGGTTGCGATTAGGGAGAGTAAGGAGGTGGAAGTTGAAGTTGCAATGGAGGAGGTGGGGAAAGTGCTAGAATGTGTTGGGAACATTGGAGAGGATGCGGGGAAAGGTCAAGGAGAGGGAGAGGGGTCACTAGAGCCCAAGCAGGAGGGAAATGTTGGCAGGGGGGTTGGTAGTTAAGATGTAAGGGAAGACACAAAAAATGAGTTCTTGTAGGTGGAGGAGGAGAGCACTAAAGAAGTGGTTGGAGAAGAACTTGAGGAGACATGGAGGAGAGTTTTAGAGGATGATTGCAATTACTTAAGAGATCCAGTATATTGGAGCCTTATCAGTTGAGTAGGAAGGATGGATGTTAGGGAGGGGTGGTGAGTGACTGGGGACTTAGAGAGTACGATTTGGGGGATGCTGTGCTTATACAGGGCTATGTGACACATCTAGTGAACACACAAGTGCAATCTGGTGAGAGTTTCGGGAGAGGGAATCTCTTTCAGGGAGTGCATCATGGACGATTGTTGGACACACAAGCAGAGGTGTTGCTAAGGGGGGCCTGGGGCTGGGGGGGCTATAGCCCCAGGTCTTTTGGTTGTAGCCCTGGATAGAAGGTCAGGAGCTACAACCAAAAGGTTAGCTAGCCACGAGTCCTGACAGTCCCAACATTAAAATAGCCCCGGATCATTTCCAGACCTATCAACACCCCTGCACACAAGCATGGCACCAGCTCGTGGAGAATCTCTTTCCCTGGATTTTAGTGGGAGGAGCAGCAGAGATTCCGGGAGACAGACGCTACACCAATCGGTGTCTGTTTCTTCAAGTGAGTGGCAGGGGCAAGGGCAATCGATTGCTATTCGGAAGAAGGAGAAGGAGAAGCCAGGAATACCCGAGGGAAGCTTGTTGCAGAGTTATGGTCAAGTAACATGGTTCGAAATTACAGTCATTAGGAGCTACCACTGGGGAACCAGGAGCTAGTACACAGTATTATGCAAATCTAACTTGCACATAAAATGCAACATATAACTGTATCTATTATTTATGATTCCATTAGATATGTTAATCTAATGTTTCTTTATACATTTCCCCAAACGCACAAAGTTTAATTCACATAGTTGTGTTTGCTAGACATCATTTGGCCCGGGGGAGCCAAGAGTAGCTCCTGGTAGCTGTTGACCTTAATCTACCCAGGTTCTTCTAGACTATAAGCGGTAGCTACATAGCTCCCAGTTACCCTCAAGTTGGAACCCCAAAGTCGTTTTGGTGGTGTGTGATACCCCAGTCAGTAAGTCAACGATGCAATGGGGGTATTTCATGCATTGAGGCATGCTGCTCGTGGTCTTTTCCAATCTGCAGTTGCACTTTCTGTATGCACATGATCAATTAAAGTTACTGTTCAACTGACTTTCCACACCTTCCATCACAAACCACTCTGGGATGGCACATGCACACGTACGTGCACGCGTATTGCACCATGGTGATGAATATTCACCACAACCCACAGGGCGATTGCACTTTCAGTTCCCACTTCACCTCAGGGGTATGATGAAGAGGGGTACAGAACTTATCTCCCAAACCAGGGAAGAAACACACAGTTGAACCCCAGGAGAAGAGTGAAAATACCAGGTCTCTACCTGCACAATGTCACCCACTGTTAAGTTAGACAACAGTGATGATGATAATAACAACATGTATGATGATGAAGACAATGATTATGATCCATCATAGGCCATGCAAACAAGTTGGGAAGCAGTGATACTGCAGAGGAGGAGAGTGAAACCACGTATGCAGAGGCTGTAGTGATAATAGAACCCCTAGTCGCCCCCATCCTCCAGCTCCAACTGTCTACAGTGTCTCCATGAATCTACCTCTCTTTCCCACATCAGAAAGCACATCATTACATGACATCTAGAAGACCACCACCACAGCTGCCAGCAGCAGCACGCCCAATCACAGCCTGCATGCTAGCACGCAATGAACGTCAAAGGTGTGGCAGTATTTCACACTGAATAATCTGCAACCAAATTTGGCCGCTCTACTGGAAAACAGTGTGTCGAAGGGATGCAGGGACTACTTTGGGCACCACTTCAATATGTTCCCCTAAGCAAAGGGTCCATGTACACACACACACGTGGGAACATGTGAAAAGATCTGGAGTGCATCACTCCCCTTCTATCACACAAGAAAAATACCATCACCAGTCCAAACATGTACCCCTGAAAATAGTGCAGCTGTGCATGGGAGTGGGATGTTGAGCTCTACTCCCGCAACCAAGAAATACATAGCAGCCGTGTTCCGCCATTGCATCAGGAAAGTGTTGTGGAAGCGTTTGTGCATTGCCATAAATAGCACAAGTCACATGACAGACAGCCCGTGCTCAATGCTAACCCAATGTGTATGTTGGCAACAAACCTTTTTCTCTGCTCTTTTGAGGAAAAAACTAGATTTTGGGGAGTCATGAGATAAATCTCAGAGCTCAGAAGAAGCGCCTGAGAGTCAGGAAGCAACTAAACACTTATTCAATAAAATACATGCGACCCTTGAAGCTCTTGCTTCTGCCTTTCCCCCTCACTGCACTTTGGAGACTGCATTTTCCTGGACATTACCTATTTATCAGCTTTCACATTAGATAACCGGGTGTAAGGATGTGTGGGGCCACCTGTGGACATAGCCATCAGGCATGGGCGAACAAGCCCTGGCATTGTGGGTTGCTGCGGCCACGTAGGGTGTTGAGGACTACATTTCCCATGATTCCCTTTGGCAACGTGCATGATGCACCTGCCCCTGGGTCTTGAAAAGCACCCTGCCCATGCTCCTTGCTGATTGTTTTGACCTTTGAAGACTCGGACATGGCACGGAACGCGGAGTGAGGATTCGGGCAAGGAGACCATGTGAGGAGCTGCTGGGATTCCGGGAATCTGGAACGAGCAGTGGGGAACTTCTCCTGCTTGTGAAAGCGGTACTCAGGTTTTTCCAACCAATTGAGATTACAGGGAGCGCGCTTCAGCTTCACGGCGCGTCCTGATGGGCAGCGCCAATGTCAGGAGTTTCAGGTGCCATGATGCGCTTGGAGTAGCCTTGAGAAGCTCCCGAGCTAAAGATAAGTACGGCTCCATAACAGAGCTTCACGCAAGAATCATCAGTATTGTAGGTTTGCTTTAACTTGAGTAAACTTTCTGTGAGTTTACATGCTGCGCTTAACAGGGGCCGCCTCATTGTGTGTAAATATGGGTGGAGAGTTCCACATACGTATTATTGGGCAAAACCATCAATGTTTGATGGCGTGTGCCTACAGACTCTGACTTTGTCTCATTTCACAATGAGTTCCATTTATTGTGCGTTTCATTCCATCATTTGGTCTTGTTATGTGCTCATGTATGCCATTATGTGTTAGTTTATTCATGTGCTCATTTATGTATGATTTCATCGTGACATGTGTAGGTGAGGGGGCTGGTTGGATTGGTTTTAAAGTAGGAAACTAGCAGGAGTGTAGGTCTGGTAACTGCAGGATTGGTAGGAACAGTTCTGGCACTATTCAAGGAGTGTAGAGCCATTAGTGTTATGTGTGAAGGTTTGCATCACTTTTCCCAAGAAATACCCCTACCTATCCAATATGTTTGTTACCTATCCAATATGTTTGTCTAACCCTCTTTCCGTTAATTCTCTTTCCCAGTACCTATCCACAATCTCTCCTTCACTCTCTTCTCTTCACTGGCTGCTTAGTGGTGACCTGTATTTCAAGCATCAGGGGCCAGTGCCAACCAATGTGGGGAGGGAGGGTTGCACTCTTTTTGACTTCTGTGGTTAGGGAAGAGATGCAGATATCCTTTCTGGGTCCTCAACACCTACTGTGAAAGTTACTTCTATCTTCATTGCCATCTGTACTTGGGCTACAAGCTTAAGGGGCTACAAGCTGAAGGGCCTCATTAAAAGTTGGGCAGTAATCCGGTGCAATTTCCGTCGAGCAGAAATAGCGTTACTGCCGGGTTGTGCAGCAGTATTAGCTCTGTATCACAACTTGGCGTGAATTAGCCAATGCCTCCAGCTGTAACGCTATTAGCGCCTGGGCAAAACTGTGCTGAAATAAGGTTTAGCACTGAGAAACTGGTGCTAATAGCGCTACCACCGGCTATCCCAGTGCTATTTGCGCTGGTGGAAAGTGAGTCATAGCCGAAACAGGAAGCAATGCGGCAGCCATTTTGAAAAACACAATCCATTAAATATCTCCCCTTCCTGCAACCATACAGTCCTGCAAAGAAGCAAGAATCTCCCAGAAGTGGATAAGAGGCAAGGTGGAACAACATTGCCTGCACAAACCCACATTTACTGAGGGGGAGCTGGTGGTCCTCACAGATGAGGTCATTGCCCAATGTGAGGAGCTTTATGGCAGTCGGCAGCAGAAGACCACGGGCAGTGCAAGTTAGCCATGTGGAATGCCATCTGCCAGAAGGTGACAGCAGTGGCAAGTATACGCCGTGATGGATAGGACTGCCGCAAGCGGTGGAGCGACCTGAGGGTCAGGGTGCAGGGACTGCTGTCGCAATACTGCTAGGAGTCCCTGGTGACTGGAGGAGGCACTGTGGAGCCACTGGTTCTCACCACCAGGATGAGAAATGCAGTACGGTGCGCAGCATTGAAGGGATAGATGGCATCAGCAGTGCGGAGGAGGCTGCCAGCAGCCAGGAGGTGAGTCAAAACCCTCCTCTAACACAAGTTCATGCAAAAATGACATCCCAGCATTAAATGCCCCATGCCAACTGGGTGGAGTAAGGCGGTGACACATCAGCCACCATTCACAGCAGCCATAGTGCAGGGCACCAAGGGCAACCCAGAGTGTCACAGCAGCCGGAAAGGGTGGCAAGTGACCCAACCACATGCCATGTGCACCATACTCCTGCTGGTGCACACTGTTCCATCGGGATTGAGGTGCATGGGTAACCACAACACTGTGCAGCAGTTGCACCTGCATGTTGTGGGCCCAGTTGGCCTGCCCCATATTGGTATGGCAGAGCAGCCCCTGGATAGTACACATCCCCTACACCCACATGTGCTCAGCCTGCCAATCACTGTGCACCACAGTGCAGCCTTGCTGGATGCACATCAGTGCCCAATGGAGCCATGAGAGTGCCATGGACAAAGCCACCACCCCCACCCCCACCTTGTGAGTGCCACCCAGGGAGGGGATGTGGGGGCATGAAGGAAGACAAGCATGCATGCCAGATGTCAGCTGCCCCAGCATGGACACCCAGCCCTCCCCACACACAGGCCAAATTTCAACTGGCCATGTGTCACACACTCATCGCTACAAGCTGCTCCATGATGTTGGCCCCACATGCAATACCCTCTGACCAACCATGCCCATTTTCCCATATGTGTGGTGTCCCAGCCTGTACCATAGCAAATAAGTATTGCATACCAACACACGTGGGGGGACCATACCTGGCAACATTCTGTATGCCTCCTACAGGAACTCACGCATCGCCAGAAGCATCAGAGGAGGAGGAGGAGGTTGCAGGCCCATCTGGGAGTGGAGCATCCAGGCCCTCAAGGTCTGCCACCACCACCACCATCCTGCAATGCCATTCAGGCTAAAGTGAGGCAGATGTCCCGCTGTTGAACACCGCAACACAGCAGGGATAAGCCAATGCCCACACCACAGGCCACCAGGAGCAGTGCAAGGCCCACTGAACCCACATCAGCAGCCGGAGGCACAGACACCGAGGCCACACCTGCTGGCAAGACAACTGAGGAGTCTCAGGGGGACACCCGCCTGGTGTCACTGCTTGCCGAAGGGCCACAGATCCCAGAGAGTCCTCCATGCCTCCAGGATCTACATTCCCCTGATATCCCTTTACTCCGCCAGCATCCACACTCCACGGATAGCCCTCTATGACGCCAGCGTCCACATTGCCCAGGATAGCCCTCCACATCTGCAGCGTCCACAGGCCCAAAGCAGCGCTCCACGTCACCTGAGCAGGACGTTGACACTCCCTCATATGGCTCCCCTGAATACAGCCCAGGGCAAGTGTAGAGACCCTCTCCTGCACAGCACACACTGACATGCAGCATGATGGCTGTGGAAGCTTGAGGACATGGAGCAACGACATCAGAAGATGGGGCAATTGGCACACGTACGCCAAATACCTGCAGGCCATTAGGGACTGCATTCAAGAGGCCACTAGCAGCATTGTGCGGGCTGTCACATGGAACAGTACCAAGACAATTGCCAGCATGGCTGCCCTGACCCTTTACGCCCAGAGGGTGAGGGAGATGACTGAAGTAGTCTCTGCACTTGCAGAGGCCATCCGGCAGAGCACAGAGGTGCAACAGCAACAACACATAGGGACAGGCTCCATCTCTTCCACTTCAACCACAGATGGGTCACACTGAGGTGTCAGTCACAGCGCCTTCTGTGCCCAAACTCACTGGGGGCTGGCGAAGGGGGGAAAGAGGCCACGATTGAAGGGGACTCTGAGACACTGATTAGCATAAGTGGCCATGCTGGGGAGTTGGTGGTGGGAGGGGGAGGAGGGATAGTGTGCTGGGAAGTTGGTGGTCGGAGGGGGAGGAGGGATAGTGTGCTGGGGAGTTGGTGGTGGGAGGGAGGATAGTTTGGGCACTGCATTCAATAAACAGGTTTTAACTTCATCAATGCGATGACATTCCTGATTGTGTCATTGTCGTGTTTAATGATTGAGTTGGTGTCACACAATCGTGCATGGCTTGTGAAACTGTCTATCAATCCCTGGTGTGCCATTGTCCCATTGTTCATGTCATCTCTGGCAATGTGTGCATTTGCCTCTGCCGCAGGCACTGCATTCTCATCCTCTGGAAATGGCATGTCCACATCAGTGGGTAGTGGAACATTCCTCTTCAGGCAGATATTGTGCATCATGGCACACACAAGTAGAATTTTGCCCACTTTTTCTGTAGCGTACATCAGGGTTCCATCGGTACGGTTGAGGAAGCAGAAGCGTGCCTTCAGGAGGCCAGAGATACTTTCGATGCACACACAGGTCCTGCTGGGAACATGATTGTAGACATTCTCCTGCAGTGTATGTGGTCACACACAAAGGTCATTAGCCAGGGCAGCTGTGAGTATCCAGAGTCACCTGCCTGGGGGGCGACACAAGCATTATTCATGGTGTAACGTGTCGGGATGGATTTACACAATATCAGGTCAATAGACTACTTGTGCATTCACACAGGCCTTCATTTCATGGCATGTATCTATTCTTTATCTGTGCATGCAGTGTCTCTCATGCCAATCATTGTGTGTGCTTCACATGCATCATGTTACCTTACAGCATATGTTATGTAAGGTGTATGTTGGTGACATGTGCAGCAGCATTTGGTGGCTGTCATGTAGCAGTGTATTTACACCATGCATGTGGAATGCTGGGTTACCCATGGGTCACCCCTGGCCCTTGGTTCCAACGGGTGGGCATTGGCTGGCCGCACATGGGTGCATGGCTGTGGTACTGGCAGGGTTGTTCTTGTGTGAGGTGACGTGGCCATTTGTCATCAATGCTTTGGTAAGTGTATGTTGCATTGTGGTACCTGTAGTCATGTTGGTGTATATAGTTGCCACTGTATGTGCACATCAGCTTCTCCATGCAGGTATGTCCAACATGTGCATGCTCCTGGCCTGTACTATGACGTTAGTGCGGGAGGTGGTCAAGTACACAACTCACATTCACTTTTCATGCCATCCTTTCACTTGTGTGCTGGCTTTTCTACTTACCCACTATCCAGGTCTGTTGTCCTCTATGCCTTCTCCATGTATCCTAGCAGTGTGCTGTTCGGTAGGACCATGGCATCATGGGTGAAACCAGGGTAGCGGGCACAGCAGTGGGTGATGTACAGGTTGGGGTTGCAGGTCACCTGCATGTTCAGGGAGTGGTAGTGCTTGCAGTTATGGTACACTGCTTCGTGAGCCTGGGGGACACCAGTCCACCAATGCAACATGGGTACAGTCCAAGGCAGCAATCACATTTGGCATGTGGCAATGGCATATAACTGTGCCTTCATGGCATTGACTTGGGGTGGTAGGCAGTGAGATGTGGCATTGCACTTGTCGCCGGAGGGCTTCAAGCACCTGGCTCAACACTGCTCAGAATGTGGGCTGTGCCATGGCATGCATCATGACCACTGAGTGCTGGAAGGTTCCAGTTCCGAGGAATTGCAGGATGGTCACTACGTTCAGCAGTGGGGGCACTGCTGTCCGGATGTTGATCCTGTTCCCTATGTGGTCCTGAATTGTGGTGAGCAGCTCTGTTAGGATCTCCCTGTTGAGGCGTACAGGGTGACCAACGAGCTGTTGGTGAGGGTCCAGATTGAGGGCCTATCCCTGGGGATCAGCGCACACCTTGCCTGGCCTCTCCTCCTCCTCCTTCTCCTCCCAACCCACACCCATCTGTACTCCCTGTGCACTGGCCTGGTGGTTGTCCTGCCTCTCTACTTTCAGTATGGTGTTGGAAACAGTGTTTGGGTTAGGGGTGTGCCTTATGTAGCCCTCTGGGGTGGATTGGAATCACCTGTGGCTTCATTTCAGGCACCTGTATTCATTTACCTCCTACCTGTGACATGTTTTCGGCACTATTAACGCAGGCTTTCAGCACTAATACAGCCAAACATGGACTTGTGACGTGGCTGTGTTTGCACCGCGTATCGCCCGCTGTAATAGTGATGGCTTATTTTACAGTCAGTGTTATTTGCGCCGGCTCAGGTTTCGGCAGAGAGGTATTAGCAGAGCTAATTCCTTTACTGCTACTTTTAGGGTTACCGCCAGACTTGTGATGAGGCCCGATGTCTAAGACCTTCTCCTCTACATAGCTGTCCGACCACATTTACTCATTGTCCATCAAGAGTTCACTAATGTATGTTAAATGAACTGTTGTGATGTCTTGCCTTCAATTAATGGCCCTCCCTCGTGTCGCTTTTTCCTCTCTTCCCCTTTATTGATCTTGCTTGTACCAGAAGCTTCGAATGGATAAGTAGCCCCGTCTTTGTATTTTGTATATGTGTTTTATGTAGGGCGCACCTAGAACGGGAGCAACGGGGCCGTGTTTGTGTGTTAGAGGGAACAAGATGCACACATTTACAAGACTATCCTGGAGCTGTTGGAATGCAGGCTAGTGGATCCTAAGTCCCACGTAGGAATTCCCTGAAAAGCACGGTCTAAAGTTATTATCTGAGCTTCAGGAACATTGGAGTGGTCTTCATCACAACCGGCATGGTATTTCAGTAGGCTGGGACATTGCGGGGGCTATAGCAGGGGGAGGAATGTTTCATGGTCTTCCCTATGTATGCCCGTTTCGTTTCAAGCTAGCGATGGTGTGGCCCCTGGAGGAGCATGTGCCATTACTGGCGGTGATTTTCGTAGCGAGATTGGCAGGCGTTGGGTGGTGGTTGCGTTGCATGTGATACAGTTGATTTTGAAGAGGATCCTGGGGGGGACACTGACCCAGTTTAGGAACAGCAACCTGAGGGTGTTGTGGTCACATTTCCTGGAACCTATTAGGACCATGTGGCAGTGAGGAGGGCCACCAAAAGAGGGTGCTGGGTTATGACGGGAAGCCTAGCAAGGAGGGTGTTTCCTCCATCAAAGTGTGAAATTATGAGGGCTCGTGCGTAGCACCCGTTTCCTTGCTTTCCCCTTTCCCTTGGACCGCTCCAAGGTGACAGTTCTCGTCGCCAGCACCTGGGAAATGTATAGTAAGTACATACATTGGTTCCATGTGTTAATATCCCTGCAAAAATATTACGATACAAAAATATTGCCATATTTTTGCGGCACTATTGACCCATGGACCCTGCGGGGGACACCCCCGCAATCCCCACTCCCACAAATTATCCCCCCCAAAAATATCTCCTATGGCGAGACAAACGGCCATATGTACGACGATATTTTTGGTGGGGATATTTTGGTGGGGATATTTTTGGTGGGGATATTTTGGTGGGGATATTTTTGGTGGGGATATTTTGGTGGGGATATTTTGGTGGGGATATTTTGGTGGGGATATTTTTGGTGAGGATATTTTGGTGGGGATATTTTTGGTGGGGATATTTTGGTGGGGATATTTTGGTGTGGATATTTTGGTGGGGATATTTTCGGTGGGGATATTTTGGTGGGGATATTTTTGGTGGGGATATTTTGGTGGGGATATTTTGGTGGGGATATTTTGGTGGGGATATTTTTGGTGGGGATATTTTGGTGGGGATATTTTTGGTGGGGGGTTTTTGGTGGGGATATTTTGGTGGGGATATTTTTGGTGGGGATATTTTGGTGGGGATATTTTTGGTGGGGATATTTTTGGTGGGGATATTTTGGTGGGGATATTTTGGTGGGGATATTTTTGGTGGGGATATTTTTGGTGGGGATATTTTGGTGGGGATATTTTTTGTGGGGATATTTTGGTGGGGATATTTTGGTGGGGATATTTTTGGTGGGGATATTTTGGTGGGGATATTTTGGTGGGGATATTTTTGGTGGGGATATTTTTGGTGGGGATATTTTGGTGGGGATATTTTGGTGGGGATATTTTTGGTGGGGATATTTTTGGTGGGGATATTTTGGTGGGGATATTTTTTGTGGGGATATTTTGGTGGGGATATTTTGGTGGGGATATTTTTGGTGGGGATATTTTGGTGGGGATATTTTTGGAGGGGATATTTTTGGTGGGGATATTTTTGGTGGGGATATTTTGGTGGGGATATTTTTGGTGGGGATATTTTGGTGGGGATATTTTTGGTGGGGATATTTTTGGTGGGGATATTTTGGTGGGGATATTTTGGTGGGGATATTTTTGGTGGGGATATTTTTGGTGGGGATATTTTGGTGGGGATATTTTTGGTGGGGGTTTATTGGTGGGGATATTTTGGTGGGGATATTTTTGGGGGGGATATTTTGGTGGGGATATTTTTGGTGGGGATATTTTGGTGGGGATATTTTTGGTGGGGATATTTTTGGTGGGGATATTTTGGTGGGGATATTTTTGGTGGGGGTTTATTGGTGGGGATATTTTGGTGGGAATATTTTTGGGGGGGATATTTTGGTGGGGATATTTTTGGTGGGGATATTTTGGTGGGGATATTTTTGGTGGGGATATTTTGGTGGGGATATTTTGGTGGGGATATTTTTGGTGGGGATATTTTTGGTGGGGATATTTTGGTGGGGATATTTTGGTGGGGATATTTTTGGTGGGGATATTTTTGGTGGGGATATTTTGGTGGGGATATTTTTTGTGGGGATATTTTGGTGGGGATATTTTGGTGGGGATATTTTTGGTGGGGATATTTTGGTGGGGATATTTTTGGAGGGGATATTTTTGGTGGGGATATTTTGGTGGGGATATTTTTGGTGGGGATATTTTGGTGGGGATATTTTTGGTGGGGATAATTTGGTGGGGATATTTTTGGTGGGGATATTTTTGGTGGGGATATTTTGGTGGGGATATTTTTGGTGGGGGTTTATTGGTGGGGATATTTTGGTGGGGATATTTTTGGTGGGGGTTTTTTGGTTGGGATATTTAGGTGGGGATATTTTTGGTGGGGATATTTTTGGTGGGGATATTTTGGTGGGGGTTTATTGGTGGGGATATTTTGGTGGGGATATTTTTGGGGGGGATATTTTGGTGGGGATATTTTTGGTGGGGATATTTTTTATGGGGATATTTTTGGTGGGGATATTTTTGGTGGGGATATTTTGGTGGGGATATTTTTGGTGGGGGTTTATTGGTGGGGATATTTTGGTGGGAATATTTTTGGGGGGGATATTTTGGTGGGGATATTTTTGGTGGGGATATTTTGGTGGGGATATTTTTGGTGGGGATATTTTGGTGGGGATATTTTGGTGAGGATATTTTTGGTGGGGATATTTTTGGTGGGGATATTTTGGTGGGGATATTTTGGTGGGGATATTTTTGGTGGGGATATTTTTGGTGGGGATATTTTGGTGGGGATATTTTTTGTGGGGATATTTTGGTGGGGATATTTTTGGTGGGGATATTTTGGTGCGGATATTTTTGGAGGGGATATTTTTGGTGGGGATATTTTGGTGGGGATATTTTTGGTGGGGATATTTTGGTGGGGATATTTTTGGTGGGTATATTTTGGTGGGGATATTTTGGTGGGGATAATTTGGTGGGGATATTTTTGGTGGGGATATTTTTGGTGGGGATATTTTTGGTGGGGATATTTTGGTGGGGATATTTTTGGTGGGGGTTTATTGGTGGGGATATTTTGGTGGGGATATTTTTGGGGGGGATATTTTGGTGGGGATATTTTTGGTGGGGATATTTTGGTGGGGATATTTTTGGTGGGGATATTTTGGTGGGGATATTTTGGTGGGGATATTTTTGGTGGGGATATTTTTGGTGGGGATATTTTGGTGGGGATATTTTGGTGGGGATATTTTGGTGGGGATATTTTTGGTGGGGGTTTTTTGGTTGGGATATTTAGGTGGGGATATTTTTGGTGGGGATATTTTTGGTGGGGATATTTTGGTGGGGATATTTTTGGTGGGGATATTTTGGTGGGGATATTTTTGGTGGGGATATTTTGGTGGGGATATTTTGGTGGGGATACCCATATATCTACTGACAGGGCTCACAGTTGTTCCTTTGATGCAACAGTCCTGAGAACGTCGTGCAAAATGCCCCCCTGCTGTGCTGGTGTCTAGTCATCTATTGGAGTGTTCACAATTGCATGACTTTTGTGCCCAATGTTTCAGAAAATACCCCTCCACCCCCCACCGCCGGACACGTAAACATGGGTTGGGCGTGCTCGCTACACGAACTCCTGACAAAACACGGGCAGGATGTATGGCAACCTACTTAGTAATTCCCCAGCCACCGATGCTCTTCCCACACAAGCTGAGAAGGCATTGTGGAGTGCAGGGGCATTGTTCAGTCTGAGCGTCGCAGCATCTCTGCAGTCCACTTGCCAGCCTGTCAGATGGCTGTGACTCACAGGCGGAATACTCTTATCGAGTAAAGCACTGCATCCGCCATGGACAGTCACCATGTTTTGCCTCTCTGCCAAAGCAAGCGACACTAAAGAGCCCAAACCAAGAATCGAAGTAAAGCTCATTTATTCAAGATATGCCATATCTACACGGAAAAGCTGTCTGTAATGTTTAGATATGTGTTTTTTTTTTCTTTTTTCTCCCCATGTAGTCCAGCCTAGTGCCCATGCGTACCCCCTAAGTGTCCAGGGCCGGTTAATCCCCTCATCATCCTACTCCTGTTGGCACCGCCGCCCCCCACCTACTATGGTAGTAAGCCATTGCTGGGCCCCTGTGAGAGACCCTGGGACTGAGAACCATTTTGGGTAGGGAGAGTGAACTCTGAAGGATGCTGCCAGGTTGGTGAAATCTGGGGTCGGCCATTCCGCTGGGCATGTGTTGTGGTATTACACTGTGCATTTCATTCAGCAAGAAAACACATGAATGACTGAGTGCTCTATGCATTTCGAGTCTTAATCCCAGTTTACGGATACAGCAGTGCAAAACATACATATACATTTAATTGAGTGTTTAAAGTACCTGCAGAAATTGCCCTACGGCCAAATGAATTAAGTACTGTTACTTTATTTATTTATTTACTAGTTCATTATTTTCTAACACAAAGCATTCTCCGATAAAATCCCAGATCCTTCACACACGCTCTCATTTCATACCATCTGGGGCCCTTGCCTACGTCACCACCATCCCTGTGACTCGGGCAACGCAAGTGCGTTGAGTGCTTGCATCTGGTGGCCCCTTGCGCTGTGTCTAGCAAACATATGAGTTTCAAAGTGGCCCTCTGCCACCGCCGGTCCTACCTGAGACGCAAACCTTCCCCTGCAAAACAGCTCTGCAGAATACTAAGCAAGTCCAGGGAGCAGAAAATCAATATTGGAAGCGAAACTCACCTCAGCCAAACAGAAACCATCGCTCTTAATGCGCCGCACTTCCGCGGCGGGCTCGTTTCTTTATATTACAGGAGTTTACAGAAAAAAAACTGCAGTGGCAGAAAATCGGAGGACATTCGGCTACAGGAAGCTGAAATCTAATAGCCGCCAAAGCTGATTATTTAGTAATCGCATCTGCTGTTCAGGCCATGAGGCCACCACACACTGCAGATGTATAATGGCGGATCAATGTCCCGTGTGGTGCCCAAGTGGAAATGAGGACACCAGAGTCACGCTGCAGATGCAATGCCGGATCAGTGTCCCGTGTGGTGCCCAGGTGGACACGAGGACACCAGAGTCACGCTGCAGATGCAATGCCAGATCAATGTCCCGTGTGGTGCCCAAGTG
Organism: Ambystoma mexicanum; assembly: GCF_040938575.1. Lineage (NCBI taxonomy): Eukaryota > Metazoa > Chordata > Amphibia > Caudata > Ambystomatidae > Ambystoma > Ambystoma mexicanum. The sequence continues at coordinate 1,514,719,735 of NC_090922.1, forward strand.
GACACGAGGAAACCAGAGTCGCACTGCAGATGTATAATGGAGGATGAATGTCCCGTGTGGTACCCAGGTGGACACAAGGACACCAGAGTCACACTGCAGATGCAATGCCGGTTCAATGTCCCGTGTGGTGCCAAAGTGGAAATGAGGACACCAGAGTCACGCTGCAGATGTGGTGCCCAAGTGGAAATGAGGACACCAGAGTCACGCTGCAGATGCAATGCCGGATCAGTGTCCCGTGTGGTGCCCAGGTGGACACGAGGACACCAGAGTCACACTGCAGATGCAATGCCGGTTCAATGTCCCATGTGGTGCCCAAGTGGAAATGAGGACACCAGAGTCACGCTGCAGATGTAATGCCTGATCAATGTCTTGTGTGGTGCCCAGGTGGACATGAGGACACCAGAGTCACACTGCAGATTCAATGCCGGATCAATGTCCCGTGTGGTGCCCAGTTGGACACGAGGAAACCAGAGTCACACTGCAGATGTATAATGGAGGACGAATGTCCCATGTGATACCCAGGTGGACACGAGGACACCAGAGTCACATCTGCAGATGCAATGCCGGTTCAAAGTCCCATGTGGTGCCTAGGTGGAGAAGAGGACGCCAGAGTAATGCTGCAGATGCAATGCCAGATTAATGTCCCGTGTGGGGCCCAGGTGGACATGAGGACACCAGAGTCACACTGCAAATGCAATGCTGGATCAATGTCCCGTGTGCTGCACAAGTGGACACGAGGACACCAGAGTCACGCTGCAGATGCGATGCCGGATCAATGTCACGTGTGGTGCCCAGTTGGACACGAGGACACCAGAGTCACGCCGCAGATGTATAATGGAGGATGAATGTCCCGTGTGGTACCCAGGTGGACACAAGGACACCAGGTTCACACTGCAGATGCAATGCCGGTTCAATGTCCCGTGTGGTGCCCAGGTGAACATGAGGACACCAGAATCAGGCAGCAGATGCAATGCCGGATCAATGTCCCGTGTGGTGCCCAGGTGAACACGAGGACACCAGAGTCACGCTGCAGATGCGACGCCGGGTCAATGTCTCGTGTGGTGCCCATGTGGACAAGAGGACACCAGAGTCACACTGCAGATGCGATGCCGGATCAATGTCCCGTGTGGGTCCCAGGTGGACAAGAGGACATCAGAGTCATGCTGCAGATGCAATCCAGTATCAATGTCCCGTGTGGAGCCCAGGTGGACACGAGGACACCAGAGTCACCCTGCAGATGCAATGGGGGATCAATGTCCTGTGTGGTGCCCATGTGGACATGAGGACACAAGGTTCACGCTGCAGATGAAATGCCAGATCAATGTCCTGTTTGGTGCACATGTGGACACGAGGAAACCAGAGTCATCCTGCAGATGCGATGCCGGATCAGTGTCCCGTGTGGTGCCCAGGTGGACAAGAGAGTCACGCTGCAGATGTATAATGGCAGATCTATGTCCCGTGTGGTGCCCAGGTGGTCATGAGGACACCAGAGTCATGCTGCAGATGCAATGCTGGATCAATGTCCCGTGTGGTGCCCAGGTGGACACGAGGACACCAGAGTCAAGCAGCAGATGCAATGTCAGATCAATGTCCCGTGTGGTGCCCGGGTGGACATGAGGACACTAAAGTCAAGCAGCAGATGCAATGCAGGATCCATGTCCCGTGTGGTGCCCAGGTGAACACGAGGACACCAGAGTCACGCTGCAGATGCAATGCCGGGTCAATGTCCTGTGTGGAGCCCAGGTGGAAACGAGGACACCAGAGTCAAACTGCAGATGCAATGCCGGATCAATGTCTCGCGTGGGGCCCAGGTGGATATGAGGACACCAGAGTCACGCTGCAGATGCAATGGGGATCAATGTCCCGTGTGGTGCCCATGTGGACACGAGGACACCAGAGTCATGCTGCAGATCCGATGCCGAATCAATGACACGTGTGGTGCCCAGGTGGACAAGAGGACACCAGAGTAACACTGCAGATGCAATGCCAGATCAATGTCCCGTGTGCTGCCCAGGTGCACACGAGGACACCAGAGTCATGCAGCAGATGCGATGCTGGATCAATGTCACGTGTGGTTCCCAAGTGGACATGAGGACACCAGAGTCACACTGCAGATGTACAATGGAGGATCAATGTCCCGTGTGGTACCCAGGTGGACACGAGGACATCAGAGTCACACTGCAGATGCAATGCCGGTTCAATATCCCGTATGGTGCCCAGGTGGACATGAGGACACCAGAGTCAAGCAGCAGATGCAATGACGGATCATTGTCCCGTGTGGTTCCCAGGTGAACACGAGGACACCAGAGTCACGTTGCAGATGCGATGCCGGGTCAATGTCTTTTTTGGTGCCCATGTGGACACGAGGACATCAGAGTCACGCTGCAGATGCAATGCAGTATCAATGTCCCGTGTGGAGCCCAGGTGGACACGAGGACACCAGAGTCACACTGCAGATGCAATGCTGGATCAATGACACGTGTGGTGCCCAGGTCGACACGAGGACACCAGAGTCACCCTGCAGATGCAATGCCGGTTCAATGTCCCGTGTGGTGCCCAGGTGGACAAGAGGATATCAGAGTCACACTGCAGATGCAATGCCGGATCAATGTCTCGTGTGGTGCCCAGGTGGACACGAGGACACCAGAGTCACGCAGCAGATGCGATGCCGGATCAATGTCCTATGTGGTGCCTATGTGGAAACGAGGACCACAGAGTCACACTGCAGATGTGATGCCGGATCAATGTCCCGTGTGGGGCCCAGGTGGACAAGAGGACACCAGAGTCACGCTGCAGATGCAATGCCGGATCAATGTCCCGTGTGGGGCCCAGGTGGACATGAGGACACCAGAGTCACGCTTCAGAAGCAATACTAGATCCATGTCACGTGTGGTGCCCAGGTGGACACAAGGACACCAGGGTCACACTGCAGATGCAATGTCTCGTATGGGGCCCAGGTGGATACGAGAACACCAAAGTCAAGCTGCAGATGCAATGCCCGATCAATGTTCCGTGTGGTACCCACGTGGACATGAGGACACCAGGGTCACACTACAGATGAAATGCCGGATCAATGTCCAGTGTGTTGCCCAGGTGGACACGAGGACACCAGAGTCACACTGCAGATGCAATGCCGGATCAATGTCCCGTGTGGGGCCCAGGTGGACATGAGGACACCAGAGTCACACTGCAGATGCAATGCTGGATCAATGTCCCGTGTGCTGCACAGGTGGACACGAGGACACCAGAGTCATGCAGCATATGCGATGCCGGATCAATGTCACGTGTGGTGCCCAGGTGGACACGAGGACACCAGAGTCACACGGCAGATGTATAATGGAGGATGAATGTCCCGTGTAGTACCCAGGTGGACACAAGGACACCAGAGTCACACTGCAGATGCAATGCCGGTTCAATGTCCCGTGTGGTGCCCAGGTGGACATGAGGACACCAGAGTCAAGCAGCAGATGCAATGCCGGATCAATGTCCCGTGTGGTGCCCAGGTGAACACGAGGACACCAGAGTCACGCTGCAGATGCAATGCCGGGTCAATGTCTTGTGTGGTGCCCATGTGGACACGAGAACACCAGAGTCACACTGCAGATGCAATGACAGATCAATGTCCCGTGTGGGTCCCAAGTGGACAAGAGGACATCAGAGTCAAGCTGCAGATGCAATCCAGTATCAATGTCCCGTGTGGAGCCCAGGTGGACACGAGGACACCAGAGTCACGCTGCAGATGCAATGGGGGATCAATGTCCTGTGTGGTGCCCATGTGGACATGAGGACACCAGGTTCACGCTGCAGATGAAATGCCAGATCAATGTCCTGTTTTTTGCCCATGTGGACACGAGGAAACCAGAGTCTAGCTGCAGATGCGATGCCGGATCAATGACACGTGTGGTGCCCAGGTGGACACGAGGACACCATAGTCACACTGCTGATGCAATGCCAGTTCAATGTCCCGTGAGGTGCCCAAGTGCACAAGAGGACATCAGAGTCACACTGCAGATGCAATGCCGGATCAATGTCTCGTGTGGTGCCCAGGTGGATACGAGAACACCAGAGTCACGCTGCAGATGCAATGCCCGATCAATGTTCCGTGTGGTACCCACGTGGACATGAGGACACCAGGGTCACACTACAGATGAAATGCCGGATCAATGTCCAGTGTGTTGCCCAGGTGGACACGAGGACACCAGAGTCACACTGCAGATGCAATGCCGGATCAATGTCCCGTGTGGGGCCCAGGTGGACATGAGGACACCAGAGTCACACTGCAGATGCAATGCTGGATCAATGTCCCGTGTGCTGCACAGGTGGACACGAGGACACCAGAGTCATGCAGCATATGCAAATCAATGTCACGTGTGGTGCCCAGGTGGACACGAGGACACCAGAGTCACACGGCAGATGTATAATGGAGGATGAATGTCCCGTGTAGTACCCAGGTGGACACAAGGACACCAGAGTCACACTGCAGATGCAATGCCGGTTCAATGTCCCGTGTGGTGCCCAGGTGGACATGAGGACACCAGAGTCAAGCAGCAGATGCAATGCCGGATCAATGTCCCGTGTGGTGCCCAGGTGAACACGAGGACACCAGAGTCACGCTGCAGATGCAATGCCGGGTCAATGTCTTGTGTGGTGCCCATGTGGACACGAGAACACCAGAGTCACACTGCAGATGCAATGACAGATCAATGTCCCGTGTTGGTCCCAAGTGGACAAGAGGACATCAGAGTCAAGCTGCAGATGCAATCCAGTATCAATGTCCCGTGTGGAGCCCAGGTGGACACGAGGACACCAGAGTCACGCTGCAGATGCAATGGGGGATCAATGTCCTGTGTGGTGCCCATGTGGACATGAGGACACCAGGTTCACGCTGCAGATGAAATGCCAGATCAATGTCCTGTTTTTTGCCCATGTGGACACGAGGAAACCAGAGTCTAGCTGCAGATGCGATGCCGGATCAATGACACGTGTGGTGCCCAGGTGGACACGAGGACACCATAGTCACACTGCTGATGCAATGCCAGTTCAATGTCCCGTGAGGTGCCCAAGTGCACAAGAGGACATCAGAGTCACACTGCAGATGCAATGCCGGATCAATGTCTCGTGTGGTGCCCAGGTGGACATGAGGACACCAGAGTCACGCAGCAGATGCGATGACGGATCAATGTCCTGTATGGTGCCCATGTGGACACGAGGACACCAGAGTCACACTGCAGAAGTGATGCCGGATCAGTGTCCCGTGTGGTGCTCAGGTGGACAAGAGGACACCAGAGTCATGCTGCTGATGCAATGCCGGATCAATGTCCCATGTGGGGCCCAGGTGGACATGAGGACACCAGAGTCACGCTGCAGATGCAATGCTGGATCATTGTCCCATGTGGTGCCCAGGTGGACACGAGGACACCAGAGTCACGCTGCAGATGCAATGCCACATCAGTGTCCCGTGTGGTGTCCAGGTGGACATGAGGATATCAGAGTAATCCTGCAGATGCAATGCCGGATCAATGTCCCGTGTGGTGCCCAAGTGGAAATGAGGACACCAGAGTCACGCTGCAGATGTAATGACTGATCTATGTCTTGTGTGGTGCCCAGGTGGACATGAGGACACCAGAGTCATGCTGCAGATGCTTTGCCAGATCAATGTCTTGTGTGGTGCCCAGGTGGACACGAGTACACCAGAGCCACGCTGCAGATGTATAAAGGCAGATCTATGTCCCGTGTGGTGCCCAGGTGCACACGAAGATACCAGAGTCATGCTGCAGATGCAATGCTGGATCAATGTCTCGTATGGTGCCCAGGTGGACACGAGGACACCAGAGTCACACTGCAGACGTGATGCCGGATCAGTGTCCCGTGTGGTGCCCAGGTGGACAAGAGGACACCAGAGTCACGCTGCAGATGCAATGCTGGATCAGTGTCCCATGTGGTGCCCAGGTGGACACGAGGACACCAGTGTCACGCTGCAGATGCAATGCTGGATCAGTGTCACATGTGGTGTCCAGCTGGACATGAGGATATCAGAGTAATCCTGCAGATGCAATGCCGGATCAATGTCCCGTGTGGTGCCCTTGTGGAAATGAGGACACCAGAGTCACGCTGCAGATGTAATGGCTGATCTATGTCTTGTGTGGTGCCCAGGTGGACATGAGGACACCAGAGTCACGCTGCAGATGCTTTGCCAGATCAATGTCTTGTGTGGTGCCCAGGTGGACACGAGGACATCAGAGTCACGTTGCAGATGTATAATGGCAGATCTATGTCCCGTGTGGTGCCCAGGTGGACATGAGGATACCAGAGTCATGCTGCAGATGCAATGTTGGATCAATGTCCCGTGTGGTGCCCAGGTGGACACGAGGACACCAGAGTCAAGCAGCAGATGCAATGCCGGATCAATGTCCCGTGTGGTTCCCAGGTGAACACGAGGACACCAGAGTCACGCTGCAGATGCAATGCCAGGTCAATGTCTTGTGTGGTGCCCATGTGGACACGAGGACATCAGAGTCACGCTGCAGATGCAATGCAGTATCAATGTCCGTGTGGAGCCCAGGAGGACACGAGGACACCAGAGTCACACTGCAGATGCAACGCCGGATCAATGTCTGTGTGGTGCCCATGTGGACACGAGGACACCAGAGTCATGCTGCAGATGCAATGCTGGATCAATGACACGTGTGGTGCCAAGGTCGACACGAGGACACCAGAGTCACACTGCAGATGCAATGCCGGATCAATGTCTCGTGTGGTGCCCAGGTGGACATGAGGACACCAGAGTCACGCAGCAGATGCGATGCCGTATCAATGTCCTATGTGGTGCCCATGTGGACATGAGGACACCAGAGTCACACTGCAGATGTGATGCCGGATCATTGTCCCGTGTGGGGCCCAGGTGGACAAGAGGACACCAGAGTCACGCTGCAGAGGCAATGCCGGATCAATGTCCCGTGTGGGGCCCACGTGGACATGAGGACACCAGAGTCACGCTGCAGATGCAATGCCGGATTCATGTCCCAAGTGCTTCCCCGGTCGACACAAGGACACAAGAGTCACGCTGCAGATGCAATGCCGGATCAATGTCCCGTGTGGTGCCCACATGGACATGAGGACACCAGAGTCACGCTGCAGATGCAATACCAGATCCATGTCACGTGTGGTGCCCAGTTGGACACAAGGACACCAGGGTCACACTGCAGATGCAATGCCAGATCAATGTCTCGTTAGGGCCCAGGTGAATACGAGAACACCAGAGTCACGCTGCAGATGCAATGCCCGATCAATGTCCCGTGTGGTACCCACGTGGACATGAGGACACCAGGGTCACGCTACAGATGAAATGCCGGATCAATGTCCAGTGTGGTGCCCAGGTGGACACGAGGACACCAGAGTCACGCTGCAGGTGCAATGCCGGATCAATGTCCCGTGTGGTGCCCAGTTGGACATGAGGACACCAGAGTCACGCTGCAGATGTAATTACTGATCAATGTCCTGTGTGGTGCCCAGGTGGACATGAGGACACCAGACTCACACTGTAGATGCAATGCCAGATCCATGTCAAGTGTGGTGCCCAGGTGGACACGAGGAAAACAGAGTCACGCTGCAGATGCAATGCCGGATCAATGTCCCGTGTGGTGACCAGGTGGACACGAGGACACCAGAGTCACACTGCAGATGCAATGCTGGATCAATGTCCCGTGTGGGGCCCAGGTGGACATGACACACCAGAGTCACACTGCAGATGCAATGCTGGATCAATGTCCTGTGTGCTGCACAGGTGGACACGAGGACACCAGAGTCATGCAGCAGATGCGATGCCGGATCAATGTCACGTGTGGTGCCCAGGTGGACACGAGGACACCAGAGTCACACGGCAGATGTATAATGGAGGATGAATGTCCCGTGTAGTACCCAGGTGGACACAAGGACATCAGAGTCACACTGCAGATGCAATGCCGGTTAAATGTCCAGTGTGGTGCCCAGGTGGACATGAGGACACCAGAGTCAAGCAGCAGATGTAATTCCTGATCAATGTCCCGTGTGGTGCCCAGGTGAACACGAGGACACCAGAGTCATGCTGCAGATGCAATGCCGGGTCAATGTCTTGTGTGGTGCCCATGTGGACACCAGAGTCACAATGCAGATGTGATGCCGGATCAATGTCCCGTGTGGGTCCCAGGTGGACAAGAGGACATCAGAGTCACGCTGCAGATGCAATCCAGTATCAGTGTTCCGTATGGAGCCCAGGTGGACACGAGGACACCAGAGTCACGCTGCAGATGCAATGGGGGATCAATGTCCTGTGTGGTGCCCATGTGGACATGAGGACACCAGGTTCAAGCTGCAGATGAAATGCCAGATCAATGTCCTGTTTGGTGCCCATGTGGACACGAGGACACCAGAGTCACACTGCAGATGTATAATGGAGGATGAATGTCCCGTGTGGTACCCAGGTGGACACAAGGACACCAGAGTCACACTGCAGATGCAATGCCGGTTCAATGTCCTGTGTGGTGCCCAGGTGGACATGAGGACACCAGAGTCAAGCAGCAGATGCAATGCCGGATCAATGTCCCGTGTGGTTCCCAGGTGAACACGTGGACACCAGAGTCATGCTGCAGATCCGATGCCGGGTCAATGTCTTGTGTGGTGCCCATGTGGACACGAGGACATCAGAGTCACGCTGCAGATGCAATGCAGTATCAATGTTGTTAGGGAGAATTCTCTGTTTAGGCTGAATTTCCTAACCTAGTGAGTCCCCCAGCAGCTTTGCTGGATTTCTGGAGTTTGCTTTTTCCATCCTGCCAAGAGTGAGACTCTTTTCCTCCCACTCTTGGACATGTATATGTGTAATTCCTTTGAATGTCAATGTGTTCTATGGGCTATGGGGTCTTTTACTCAATAGGGTCTCATATGTTTTTCTATGTGTGTTACACCGCACCCTACGTGCCGTAGCACTGGGGCGTCCTAGCAGACCTCCACCATAGACTCCATACCCGGGGACTGACTACTGTCTCCCCGGGCATGTAAAGTCACCATTGGCTTTACTAGACCTAAATTTACTAACAGAACTAGTACAAACCATCTTATTGTGGACGTACTAGTAGGGGTAATTCAATTACTCCTGGATCTGTTATTCGAGGGGGCACTGTCCCGTCCCCCCTCGTCCAGTTTTGGCTGGTGGCAGTGGAAACTACTTGTTATGTTCGACCCCGAACATAACCCTATGGGATTCGTCCTATTGTTGGAGATTGATACTTTTTCTTGTTAATCTCTAACGTACCACCGATCTACTTATCTTAAATAAGTTTATCGGATGGTATTTTCTGCCAGAACTCGATTTGTAAAATGGTGTCTGTGTTCGTCTCTGTGCCTCCTAAACCAAAGGTCGAGCCCTTTGTTCCACTTTTGGCGGGCTCTGTACAGAGACCCTCCAAAATGTTGCCATTCTGTCTGGGTTACCACAGGGGTGTGTGAGGGGGTTTAGGCACCCTGGGCCGAGTTGCCTTGTCAACTCCGGTCGCACTCTGGAGTGATTGGCCCAAGTGGTGAGCCTTCCCGCTCACCACTTAGCATGTGTTGATTGACAGCTAGGCTGAATGAATGGGGGTTTTCTGCATAAAAGCAGGGCTTTTGGGACTGGATCTTCAGAAGTCGCCACAGGACCTAAGAATCCGACGGGGGTAACGCTGAGCCGACCTGCACGACGACACCTCCGGTGGAGCCCTGCGGAACCGACTCACCACTTCCCGACGACAGAGGAGATCTCCCTGCCGGAGAGTCTCTTCCCCTGGCTGGTGGGAACAACCAGTCCCCTTTGCTTTTTATTCGCCTCAGGACGCAGTGGTTGAATTGCCCATGCAGAGCACCTCGGCAACCGGATAGCCACTACCCCTGTACCGCGACCAAAAGGTGGTGCCTTGTGACAGAGCACTGGTCTCTTCCCTGGTGGTGCACCGAACTTCACTTTTCTTCGACGACGAGATCATCTCTACTCTTGGCAAAGACCCGACGTGCATCCACCACCAGGAACAACTGCCCACCTGGCTTCCCTTTCGATCGGTTCGAGTGAGGTGTCTTAATCCTCTCCTTTCCGTTGGGTCGCCTCCAAGCTTTTCTCATTTATTGTTCTGAACTGGTTCAATCTGCCGATAACAATTTGCTACAAAGACGTGAATGCATCTCCACTAGAGACCTTTTGGGACATCGCGCCTTGCCTCTCTCCGAGTGGGCCTGGCCTCTGAACTTTATGACCTATTGTGATTCTTGCCTTCCTGCCTTGCATTTTATCCGCGAAGGATTGAATTGTGTTGATTTCTTAACCTGCCTATCTTTTTTTCTCTCCCGTCCTAACTAATGTTCGAGTGTCATCTAGGTTGAGGTAAACACCTCTGTCTGAAAATAAGTGGTACCGGTAGAACCTAGACTTGTCGAAATATTGCTAGGGGGATTGATCGTTTCTTCTTCGTATAGTAATTGTGTTTGATTTGTTTGCCGTGATAGTGCCATAGTGTTTTTCATAGATGTTTTGTTATAAATAAATACCTTAATATCTTTACACTAAGCCTCGTTGCGTGTTTGCTTGTCTTGCTGTGAAGAATTTCCCTATTGTGTATACTCCACATACTGCTCAACTCTTCTTGAGGGAAGTCTGACTGCTCAGCCACAGCTAGCAAGTGAATCTGTGTGGTACAGACTGCTACCAAGTGGGTTCACCGCCAAACGCCTGTAGTCCTAAATCTTTTGCAGTGGTCCCAGAGGGACCTGCACAGGTTTCCGCCTAACAAATGTCCCGTGTGGAGCCCAGGTGGACACGAGGACACCAGAGTCACACTGCAGATGCAATGCCAGATCAATGACACGTGTGGTGCCCAGGTCGACACGAGGACACCAGAGTCACACTGCAGATCCAATGCCGGTTCAATGTCCCGTGTGGTGCCCAAGTGGACAAGAGGACATCAGAGTCACACTGCAGATGCAATGCCGGATCAATTTCTCGTGTGGTGCCCAGGTGGACATGAGGACACCAGAGTCACGCAGCAGATGCGATGCCGGATCAATGTCCTATGTGGTGTCCATGTGGACACGAGGACACCAGAGTCACACAGCAGATGTGATGCCGGATCAATGTCCCATGTGGGGCCCAGGTGGACAAGAGGACACCAGAGTCACGCTGCAGATGCAATGCCAGATCAATTTCCCGTGTGGGGCCCAGGTGGACATGAGGACACCAGAGTCACACTGCAGATGCAATGCTGGATCAATGTCCCGTGTGCTGCCAAGGTGGACACGAGGACACCAGAGTCACGCTGCAGATGCAATGCCGGATTAATGTCCCAAGTGCTGCCCCGGTCGACAGGAGGACACAAGAGTCACGCTGCAGAGGCAATGCCGGATCAATATCCCGTGTGGTGCCCAGGTGGACATGAAGACACCAGAGTCACGCTGCAGATGCAATACCCGATCCATGTCATGTGTGTGTGCCCAGGTGGACACAAGGACACCAGGGTCACTCTGCAGATGCAATGCCAGATCAATGTCTCGTGTGGGGCCCAGGTGGATACGAGAACACCAGAGTCACGCTGCAGATGCAATGCCCGATCAATGTTCCGTGTGGTACCCACGTGGACATGAGGACACCAGGGTCACGCTAAAGATGAAATGCCGGATCAATGTCCAGTGTGGTACCCAGATGGACACGAGGACACCAGAGTCACGCTGCAGGTGCAATGCCGGATCAATGTCCCGTGTGGTGCCCAGTTGGACATGAGGACACCAGAGTCACGCTGCAGATGTATAATGGCGGATCTATGTCCTGTGTTTTGACCAGGTATAAATGAGGACACCAGAGTCACGCAGCAGATGTAATTACTGATCAATGTCCTGTGTTTTGCCCAGGTGAACATGAGGACACCAGACACACACTGTAGATGCAATTCCAGATAAATGTCAAGTGTGGTGCCCAGGTGGACACGAGGACACCAGAGTCACGCTGCAGATGCAATGCCGGATCAATGTCCCGTGTGGTGACCAGGTGGACACAAGGAAACCAGAGTCACACTGCAGATGCAATGTTGGATCAATGTCCCGTGTGGGGCCGAGGTGGACATGAGGACACCAGAGTCACACTGCAGATGCAATGCTGGATCAATGTCCTGTGTGGTGCCCAGGTGTACACGAGGACACCAGAGTCACGCTGCAGATGTATAATAGCGGATGTATGTCCCCTGTGGTGCCCAGGTGGACATGAGGACACCAGAATCACGCTGCAGATGCAATTCTGGATCAATGTCCCATGTGGTGCCCAGGTGGACATGAGGACACCAGAATCACGCAGCAGATGCAATGCCGGATCAATGTCCCATGTGGTGCCCAGGTGGACATGAGGACACCAGAGTCACGCTGCAGATGCAATGCCAGATCAATGTCCTGTGTGGTGCCCAGGTGGACATGAGGACACCATAGTCACTCTGCAGATGCAATGCCGGATCAATGTCCCATGTGGTGCCCAGGTGGACACAAGCACACCAGAGTCATGCTGCAGATACAATGCCGGACAAATGTCCCGTGTGGTGCCCAAGTGGACATGAGGACACCAGAGTCACACTGCAGATGCAGTGCTGGATCAGTGTCCCAAGTGCTGTTCCGGTGGACATGAGGACACAACAAGAGTCACGCTGCAGGTGCAATGCCGGATCAATGTCCCGTGTGGTGCCCAGGTGGACATGAGGACACCAGAGTCACGCTGCAGATGTAATGCCGGATCCATGTCCCGTCTAGGGCCCAGGTGGAAACATTGACACCAGACTCACACTGCAGATGCAATGCCAGATCCATGTCACGTGTGGTGTCCAGGTGGACACGAGGACACCAGAGTCACACTGCAGATGCAATGCTGGATCAATTTCTCATGTGGGGCCCAGGTGGATAGAGGACACCAGAGTCACGCTGCAGATGCAATGCCGGATCAATGTCCCATGTGGTGCCCATGTGGACATGAGGACACCAGGGTCACGCTACAGATGAAATGCCGGGTCAATGTCCCATGTGGTACCCAGGTGGACACAAGGACACCAGAGTCACGCTGCAGATGCAATGCCAGATCAATGTCCCGTGTGGTGTCCAGGTGGACACGAGAACACCAGAGTCACGCTACAGATGTATAATGGCGGATCTATGTCCCGTGAGGTGCCCAGGTGGAAATGAAGACACCAGAGTTACGCAGCAGATGTAATGCCTGATCAATGTCCTGTGTGGTGCCCAGTTGGACATGGGGACATCAGAGGCATGCTGCAGATGCAATGCCGGATCAATGTCCCGTGTGGTGCCCAGGTGGACAGGAGCAGACCAGAGTCACGCTGCAGATGCAATACCGGATCAATGTCCCGTGAGGTGCCCAGGTGGACACGAGGACACCAGAGTCATGCTGCAGATGCAATGCCGGATCAATGTCCCGTGTGGTGCCCAGGTGGACTCAAGGACACCAGAGTCACGCTGCAGATGTATAATGGCGGATCTATGTCCCGTGTGGTGCCCAAGTGGAAACAAGGACACCAGAATCACACTGCAGATGCAATGCCGGATCAATGTCCAGTGTGGTGCCCAGGTGGACTCGAGGACACGAGAGTCATGCTGCAGATGTATAATGGCGGATCTATGTCCCGTGTCCCAGGTGGACAAGAGGACATCAGAGTCACGCTGCAGATGCAATCCAGTATCAGTGTCCCGTATGGAGCCCAGGTGGACACGAGGACACCAGAGTCACGCTGCAGATGCAATGGGGGATCAATGTCCTGTGTGGTGCCCATGTAGACATGAGGACACCAGGTTCAAGCTGCAGATGAAATGCCAGATCAATGTCCTGTTTGGTGCCCATGTGGACACGAGGACACCAGAGTCACACTGCAGATGTATAATGGAGGATGAATGTCCCGTGTGTTGCCCAGGTGGAAACAAGGACACTAGAATCACGCTGCAGATGCAATGCCGGATCAGTGTCCCGTGTGGTGCCCAGGTGGACACGAGGACACGACGGTCAGGCTGTAGATGCAATGCCTGATCAATGTCCCGTGTGGTGTCCAGGTGGACACGAGGACATCAGAGTAATCCTGTAGAAGCAATGCCGGATCAATGTCCCGTGTGGTGCCCAAGTGGGAATGAGGACAACACAGTCACGCGCAGATGTAATGCCTGATCAATGTTCTGTGTGGTGCCCAGGTGGACATGAGGACACCAGAGTCATGCTGCAGATGCACTGCCGGATCAATGTCCCGTGTGGTGTCCAGGTGGACATGAGGACACCATAGTCAAGCAGCAGATGCAATGCCGTATCAATGTCCCGTGTGTTGCCCAGGTGGACACAAGGACACCAGAGTCATGCTGCAGATACAATGCCGGACAAATGTCCCGTGTGGTGCCCAGGTGGACATGAGGACACCAGAGTGACGCTGCAGATGCAGTGCAGGATCAATGTCCCAAGTGCTGCCCCGGTGGACACAAGGACAGAACAAAAGTCACACTGCAGGTGCAATGCCGGATCAATGTCCTGTGTGGTGCCCAGGTGGACATGAGGACACCAGAGTCACGCTGCAGATGTTATGCCAGATCAATGTGACGTGTGGTGCCCAGGTGGACATGAGGAGACCAGAGTCACGCTGCAGATGTATAATGGCGGATCTATGTCCCGTTTGGTGCCCAGGTGGAAATGGGGACACCAGAGTCACGCAGCAGATGTAATGCCTGATCAATGTCCTATGTGGTGCCCAGGTGGACATAAAAACACCAGAGACATGCTTCAGATGCATTGCCGGATCAATGTCCCGTGTGGTGCCCAGGTGGACAGGAGGAGACCAGAGTCACGCTGCAGATGCAATACCGGATCAATGTCCTGTGTGGTGCCCAGGTGGAGACGAGGACACCAAAGTCATGCTGCAGATGCAATGCCGGATCAATGTCCCGTGTGGTGCCCAGGTGGATTCGAGGACACCAGAGTCACGCTGCAGATGTATAATGGCGGATCTATGTCCCGTGTGGTGCCCAAGTGGAAACAAGGACACCAGAGTCACGCTGCAGATGCAATGCCGGATCAGTGTCCCGTGTGGTGCCAAGGTAGATATGAGGACACCAGAGTCACGCTGCAGATGCAATGCCGGATCAATATCCTGTGTGGTGCCCAGGTGGGCACGAGGACACCAGATCACGCTGCAGATGCAATGCCGGATCAATGTCCTGTGTGGTGCCCAGGTGGACTCGAGGACACCAGAGTCACGCTGCAGATGTATAATGGCGGATCTATGTCCTGTGTGGTGCCAAAATGGAAACAAGGACACCAGAGTCATGCTGCAGATGCAATGCCGGATCAGTGTCCTGTGTGGTGCCCAGATGGACATGAGGAGACCAGAGTCATGCTGCAGATGCAATGCTGGATCAATGTCCCGTGTGGTGCCCAGGTGGACATGAGGACACCATAGTGTCCTCATGTCACCAGATGTAATGCCTGATCAATGTCCTGTGTGGTGCCCAGGTGTACACGAGGACACCAGAGTCACGCTGCAGATGTATAATGGCGGATCTATGTCCCCTGTGGTGCCCAGGTGGACATGAGGACACCAGAGTCATGCTGCAGATGCAATTCTGGATCAATGTCCCATGTGGTGCCCAGGTGGACATGAGGACACCAGAGTCACGCTGCAGATGCAATGCCAGATCAATATCCCATGTGGCGCCCAGGTGGACATGAGGACACCATAGTCACGCTGCAGATGCAATGCCAGATCAATGTCCCATGTGGTGCCCAGGCGGACATGAGGACACCAGAGTCACGCTGCAGATGTATAATGGCGGACCTATGTCCCGTGTGCTGCCCAGGTGGACATGAGGACACCAGAGTCATGCTGCAGTTGCAATTACGGATCAATGTCCCGTGCTTTGCCCAGGTGGACATGAGGACACCAGAGCCATGCTGCAGATGCAATGCCAGATCAATGTCCTGTGTGGTGCCCAGGTGGACATGAGGACACCATAGTCAATCTGCAGATGCAATGCCGGATCAATGTCCCATGTGGTGCCCAGGTGGACACAAGCACACCAGAGTCATGCTGAAGATACAATGCCGGACAAATGTCCCGTGTGGTGCCCAGGTGGACATGAGGACATCAGAGTCACACTGCAGATGCAGTGCTGGATCAATGTCCCAAGTGCTGTTCCGGTGGACATGAGGACACAACAAGAGTCACTCTGCAGGTGCAATGCCGGATCAATGTCCTGTGTGGTGCCCAGGTGGACATGAGGACACCAGAGTCACGCTGCAAATGTAATGCCGGATCCATGTCCCGTGTAGGGCCCAGGTGGAAACATTGACACCAGACTCACACTGCAGATGCAATGCCAGATCCATGTCACGTGTGGTGCCCAGGTGGACACGAGGACACCAGAGTCACACTGCAGATGCAATGCCGGATCAATTTCTCATGTGGGGCCCAGGTGGATAGAGGACACCAGAGTCACGCTGCAGATGCAATGCCGGATCAATGTCCCATGTGGTGCCCATGTGGACATGAGGACATCAGGGTCACGCTACAGATGAAATGCCGGGTCAATGTCCCGTGTGTTGCCCAGGTGGACACAAGGACACCAGAGTCACGCTGCAGATGCAATGCCAGATCAATGTCCTGTGTGTTGCCCAGGTGGACACGAGGACACCAGAGTCACGCTGCAGATGTATAATGGCGTATCTATGTCCCGTGTGGTGCCCAGGTGGACATGAGGAGACCAGAGTCATGCTGCAGATGCAATGCTGGATCAATGTCTCGTGTGGTGCCCAGGTGGACATGAGGACACCATAGTGTCCTCATGTCACCAGATGTAATGCCTGATCACGCTGCAGATGCAATGCCAGATCAATGTACCATGTGGTGCCCAGGCGGACATGAGGACACCAGAGTCATGCTGCAGATGCAAAGCCGGATCAATGTCCTGTGTGGTGCCCAGGTGTACACGAGGACACCAGAGTCACGCTGCAGATGTATAATGGCGGATCTATGTCCCCTGTGGTGCCCAGGTGGACATGAGGACACCAGAGTCATGCTGCAGATGCAATTCTGGATCAATGTCCCATGTGGTGCCCAGGTGGACGTGAGGACACCAGAGTCACGCTGCAGATGCAATGCCAGATCAATGTCCCATGTGGTGCCCAGGTGGACATGAGGACACCATAGTCACGCTGCAGATGCAATGCCAGATCAATGTCCCATGTGGTGCCCAGGCGGACATGAGGACACCAGAGTCACGCTGCAGATGTATAATGTCGGACCTATGTCCCGTGTGCTGCCCAGGTGGACATGAGGACACCAGAGTCATGCTGCAGTTGCAATTCCGGATCAATGTCCCGTGCTTTGCCCAGGTGGACATGAGGACACCAGAGCCATGCTGCAGATGCAATGCCAGATCAATGTCCTGTGTGGTGCCCAGGTGGACATGAGGACACCATAGTCACTCTGCAGATGCAATGCCGGATCAATGTCCCATGTGGTGCCCAGGTGGACACAAGCACACCAGAGTCATGCTGAAGATACAATGCCGGACAAATGTCCCGTGTGGTGCCCAGGTGGACATGAGGACACCAGAGTCACACTGCAGATGCAGTGCCGGATCAATGTCCCAAGTGCTGTTCCGGTGGACATGAGGACACAACAAGAGTCACGCTGCAGGTGCAATGCCGGATCAATGTCCCGTGTGGTGCCCTGGTGGACATGAGGACACCAGTGTCACGCTGCAGATGTAATGCCGGATCCATGTCCCGTGTAGGGCCCAGGTGGAAACATTGACACCAGACTCACACTGCAGATGCAATGCCAGATCCATGTCACGTGTGGTGCCCAGGTGGACACGAGGACACCAGAGTCACACTGCAGATGCAATGCCGGATCAATTTCTCATGTGGGGCCCAGGTGGATAGAGGACACCAGAGTCATGCTGCAGATGCAATGCCGGATCAATGTCCCATGTGGTGCCCATGTGGACATGAGGACATCAGGGTCACGCTACAGATGAAATGCCGGGTCAATGTCCCGTGTGTTGCCCAGGTGGACACAAGAACACCAGAGTCACGCTGCAGATGCAATGCCAGATCAATGTCCTGTGTGGTGCCCAGGTGGACACGAGGACACCAGAGTCACGCTGCAGATGTATAATGGCGGATCTATGTCCCGTGTGGTGCCCAGGTGGAAATGAGGACACCAGAGTCACGCAGCAGATGTAATGCCTGATCAATGTCCTGTGTGGTGCCCAGTTGGACATGGGGACATCAGAGGCATGCTGCAGATGCAATGCCGGATCAATGTCCCGTGTGGTGCCCAGGTGGACAGGAGCAGACCAGAGTCACGCTGCAGATGCAATACCGGATCAATGTCCCGTGTGGTGCCCAGGTGGACACGAGGACACCAGAGTCATGCTGCAGATGCAATGCCGGATCAATGTCCCGTGTGGTGCCCAGGTGGACTCAAGGACACCAGAGTCACGCTGCATATGCATAATGGCGGATCTATGTCCCGTGTGGTGCCCAAGTGGAAACAAGGACACCAGATTCACACTGCAGATGCAATGCCGGATCAGTGTCCAGTGTGGTGCCCAGGTGGACTCGAGGACACGAGAGTCATGCTGCAGATGTATAATGGCGGATCTATGTCCCGTGTGTTGCCCAGGTGGAAACAAGGACACTAGAATCACACTGCAGATGCAATGCTGGATCAGTGTCCCGTGTGGTGCCCAGGTGGACACGAGGACACGAGGGTCAGGCTGTAGATGCAATGCTTGATCAATGTCCCGTGTGGTGTCCAGGTGGACACGAGGACATCAGAGTAATCCTGCAGATGCAATGCCGGATCAATGTCCCGTGTGGTGCCCAAGTGGAAATGAGGACAACACAGTCACGCTGCAGATGTAATGCCTGATCAATTTTCTGTGTGGTGCCCAGGTAGACACGAGGACACCAGAGTCACGCAGCAGATGTAATGCCTGATCAATGTCCTGAGTGGTGCCCAGGTGGACATGAGGACACCAGAGTCATGCTGCAGATGCACTGCCGGATCAATGTCCCGTGTGGTGCCCAGGTGGACATGAGGAGACCAGAGTCACACTGCAGATGCAATGCTGGATCAATGTCCCGTGTGCTGCCCAGGTGGACACGAGGACACCAGAGTCATGCAGCAGATGCGATGCCGGATCAATGTCACGTGTGGTGCCCAGGTGGACACGAGGACACCAGAGTCACACTGCAGATGTATAATTGAGGATGTATGTCCCGTGTGGTACCCAGGTGGACACGAGGACACCAGAGTCACACTGCAGATGCAATGCCGGTTCAATGTACCGTGTGGTGCCCAGGTGGACATGAGGACAGCAGATTCACGCTGCAGATGCAATGCCAGATTAATGTCCCATGTGGTGCCCAGGTGGACATGAGGACACCATAGTCACGCTGCAGATGCAATGCCAGATCAATGTACCATGTGGTGCCCAGGCGGACATGAGGACACCAGAGTCATGCTGCAGATGCAAAGCCGGATCAATGTCCTGTGTGGTGCCAAGGTGGACACGAGGACACCAGAGTCACACTGCAGATGTATAATGGCGGACCTATTCCCGTGTGCTGCCCAGGTGGACATGAGGACACCAGAGTCATGCTGCAGTTGCAATTCTGGATCAATGTCCCGTGCTTTGCTCAGGTGGACATGAGGATACCAGAGCCATGCTGCAGATGCAATGCCAGATCAATGTCCTGTGTGGTGCCCAGGTGGACATGAGGACACCATAGTCACTCTGCAGATGCAATGCCGGATCAATGTCCCATGTGGTGCCCAGGTGGACACAAGCACACCAGAGTCATGCTGCAGATACAATGCCGGACAAATGTCCAGTGTGGTGCACAGGTGGACTCGAGGACACGAGAGTCATGCTGCAGATGTATAATGGCGGATCTATGTCCCGTGTGTTGCCCAGGTGGAAACAAGGACACTAGAATCACGCTGCAGATGCAATGCTGGATCAGTGTCCCGTGTGGTGCCCAGGTGGACACGAGGACACGAGGGTCAGGCTGTAGATGCAATGCCTGATCAATGTCCCGTGTGGTGTCCAGGTGGACACGAGGACATCAGAGTAATCCTGCAGATGCAATGCCGGATCAATGTCCCGTGTGGTGCCCAAGTGGAAATGAGGACAACACAGTCACGCTGCAGATGTAATGCCTGATCAATGTTCTGTGTGGTGCCCAGGTAGACACGAGGACACCAGAGTCACGCAGCAGATGTAATGCCTGATCAATGTCCTGAGTGGTGCCCAGGTGGACATGAGGACACCAGAGTCATGCTGCAGATGCACTGCCGGATCAATGTCCCGTGTGGTGCCCAGGTGGACATGAGGAGACCAGAGTCACACTGCAGATGCAATGCTGGATCAATGTCCCGTGTGCTGCCCAGGTGGACACGAGGACACCAGAGTCATGCAGCAGATGCGATGCCGGATCAATGTCACGTGTGGTGCCAGGTGGACACGAGGACACCAGAGTCACACTGCAGATGTATAATTGAGGATGTATGTCCCGTGTGGTACCCAGGTGGACACGAGGACACCAGAGTCACACTGCAGATGCAATGCCGGTTCAATGTACCGTGTGGTGCCCAGGTGGACATGAGGACAGCAGAGTCACGCTGCAGATGCAATGCCAGATTAATGTCCCATGTGGTGCCCAGGTGGACATGAGGACACCATAGTCACGCTGCAGATGCAATGCCAGATCAATGTACCATGTGGTGCCCAGGCGGACATGAGGACACCAGAGTCATGCTGCAGATGCAAAGCCGGATCAATGTCCTGTGTGGTGCCAAGGTGGACACGAGGATACCAGAGTCACACTGCAGATGTATAATGGCGGACCTATTCCCGTGTGCTGCCCAGGTGGACATGAGGACACCAGAGTCATGCTGCAGTTGCAATTCTGGATCAATGTCCCGTGCTTTGCTCAGGTGGACATGAGGATACCAGAGCCATGCTGCAGATGCAATGCCAGATCAATGTCCTGTGTGGTGCCCAGGTGGACATGAGGACACCATAGTCACTCTGCAGATGCAATGCCGGATCAATGTCCCATGTGGTGCCCAGGTGGACTCAAGCACACCAGAGTCATGCTGCAGATACAATGCCGGACAAATGTCCCGTGTGGTGCCCAGGTGGACATGAGGACACCAGAGTCACACTGCAGATGCAGTGCCGGATCAATGTCCCAAGTGCTGTTCCGGTGGACATGAGGACACAACAAGAGTCACGCTGCTGGTGCAATGCCGGATCAATGTCCCGTGTGGTGCCCAGGTGGACATGAGGACACCAGAGTCACGCTGCAGATGTAATGCCGGATCCATGTCCCGTGTAGGGCCCAGGTGGAAACATTGACACCAGACTCACACTGCAGATGCAATGCCAGATCCATGTCACGTGTGGTGCCCAGGTGGATAGAGGACACCAGAGTCACGCTGCAGATGCAATGCCGGATCAATGTCCCATGTGGTGCCCATGTGGACATGAGGATACCAGGGTCACGCTACAGATGAAATGCCGGGTCAATGTCCCGTGTGTTGCCCAGGTGGACACAAGGACACGTGAGTCACGCTGCAGATGCAATGCCAGATCAATGTCCCGTGTGGTGCCCAGGTGGACTCAAGGACACCAGAGTCACGCTGCAGATGTATAATGGTGGATCTATGTCCCGTGTGGTGCCCAGGTGGAAATGAGGACACCAGAGTCACGCAGCAAATGTAATGCCTGATCAATGTCCTGTGTGGTGCCCAGTTGGACATGGGGACATCAGAGGCATGCTGCAGATGCAATGCCGGATCAATGTCCCGTGTGGTGCCCAGGTGGACAGGAGCAGACCAGAGTCACGCTGCAGATGCAATGCCGGATCAATGTCCTGCGTGGTGCCCAGGTGGACACGAGGACACAAGGGTCATGCTGCAGATGTATAATGGCGGATCTATGTCCCGTGTGGTGCCCGTTTGGACATGAGGACACCAGAGTCATGCTGCAGATGCAATTCCAGATCTATGTCCCGTGTGGTGCCCAGGTGGACATGAGGACACCAGAGTCATGCTGTAGATGCAATGCCAGATCAATGTCCTGTGTGGTGCCCAGGTGGACATGAGGACACCATAGTCACGCTGCAGCTGCAATGGCGGATCAATGTCCCATGTGGTGCCCAGGCGGACACGAGGACACCAGAGTCATGCTGCAGATATAATGCCAGACAAATGTCCTGTGTGGTGCCCAGGTGGACATGAGGACACCAGAGTCACGCTGCAGCTGCAATGGCGGATCAATGTCCCATGTGGTGCCCAGGCGGACACGAGGACACCAGAGTCATGCTGCAGATATAATGCCAGACAAATGTCCTGTGTGGTGCCCAGGTGGACATGAGGACACCAGAGTCACGCTGCAGATGTGATGCTGGATCAATGTCCCGTGTGGGGCCCAGGTGGACACGTTGACACGAGACTCACACTGCAGATGCAATGCCGATTGAAAGTCTCGTGTGGGGCCCAGGTGGATACAAGGACACCAGAGTCACGCAGCAGATGCAATGCCGGATCAATGTACCATGTGGTGTCCACGTGGCCATGAGGACACCAGGGTCATGCTACAGATGAAATGCCGGGTCAATGTCCCGTGTGGTGCCCAGGTGGACACAAGGACACCAGAGTCACACTGCAGATGCAATGCTGGATCAATGTCCCGTGTGGTGCCCAGGTGGACACGAGGACACCAGAATTACACTGCAGATGTATAATGATGGATCTATGTCCTGTGTGGTGCCCAGCTGGACATGAGGACACCAGAGGCATGCTGCAGGTGCAATGCCGGATCAATGTCCCGCGTGGTGCCCAGGTGGACATGAGGACACAGAGTCACGCAGCAGATGCGATGCCAGATCAATGTCCATGTGGTTCCCATGTGGACACGAGGACACCAGAGTCACACTGCAGATGTGATGCTGGATCAATGTCCTGTGTGGGGCCCAGGTGGACAAGAGGACACCAGAGTCACGCTGCAGATGCAATGCCGGATCAATATCCCAAGTGCTGCCCGGGTCGACACGAGGACACAAGAGTCACACTGCAGATGCAATGCCGGATCAATGTCCCGTCTGGTGCCCAGGTGGACATGAGGACACCAGAGTCACGCAGCAGATGCAATACCAGATCCATGTCACATGTGGTGCCCATTTGGACACGAGGACACCAGGGTCACACTGCAGATGCAATGCCAGATCAATGTCTCGTGTGGGGCCCAGGTGGATACGAGAAAATCAGAGTCACGCTGCAGATGCAATGCCGGATCAATGTCCCATGTGGTACCCACGTGGACATGAGGACACCAGAGTCACGCTTCAGATGCAATGCCGGGTCAATGTCCCGTGTGGTGCCCAGTTGGACACGAGGACACCAGAGTCACGCTGTAGATGTATAATGGCGGATCTATGTCCCATGTTTTGACCAGATGGAAATGAGGACACCAGAGTCACGCAGCAGATGTAATTCCTGATCATTGTCCTGTGTGGTGCCCAGGTGGACATGAGGAAACCAGAGTCACGCTGCAGATGCAATGCCGGATAAGTGACCCGTGTGGTGCCCAGGTGGACATGAGGACACCAGAGTCAAGCTGCAGATGCAATTCCGGATCAATGTCCTGTATGGTGTCGAGGTGGACACGAGGACATCAGAGTAATCCTGCAGATGCAATGCCGGATCAATGTCCCGTGTGGTTCCCAGGTGAACACGAGGACACCAGAGTCACGCTGCAGATGCAATGCCGGATAAATTTCCTGTGTGGTGCCCAGGTGGACTCGAGGACATCAGAATCACGCTGTAGATGTATAATGGCGGATCTATGTCCCGTGTGGTGCCCAAGTGGAAACAAGGACACCAGAGTCACGCTGCAGATGCAATGCTGGATCAGTGTCCCATGTGGTGCCCAGGTGGACATGAGGAGACCAGAGTCACGCTGCAGATGTAATGCCTGATCAATGTCCTGTTTGGTGCCCAGGTGTACACAAGGACACCAGAGTCACGCTGCAGATATATAATGGCGGATCTATGTCCCCTGTGATGCCCAGGTGGACATGAGGACACCAGAGTCATGCTGCAGATGCAATTCTGGATCAATGTCCCGTGTGGTGCCCAGGTGGACATGAGGACACCATAGTCACGCTGCAGATGCAATTCTGGATCAATGTCCCATGTGGTGCCCAGGTGGACATGAGGACACCAGAGTCACGCTGCAGATGCAATGCCAGATCAATGTCCTGTGTGGTGCCCAGGCGGACATGAGGACACCAGAGTCATGCTGCAGATGTATAATGGCAGATCAGTGTCCAGTGGGGCACCCAGGTTGACATGAGGACAGCAGAGTCACACTGCAGTTGTATAATGGCGGATCAATGTTCCGTGTGGTGCCCAGGTGGACATGAGGAGACCAGAGTCACGCTGCAGATGTAATGCCTGATCAATGTCCTGTTTGGTGCCCAGGTGTACACAAGGACACCAGAGTCACGCTGCAGATATATAATGGCGGATCTATGTCCCCTGTGATGCCCAGGTGGACATGAGGACACCAGAGTCATGCTGCAGATGCAATTCTGGATCAATGTCCCGTGTGTTGCCCAGGTGGACATGAGGACACCATAGTCACGCTGCAGATGCAATTCTGGATCAATGTCCCATGTGGTGCCCAGGTGGACATGAGGACACCAGAGTCACGCTGCAGATGCAATGCCAGATCAATGTCCTGTGTGGTGCCCAGGCGGACATGAGGACACCAGAGTCATGCTGCAGATGTATAATGGCAGATCAGTGTCCCGTGGGGCACCCAGGTTGACATGAGGACAGCAGAGTCACACTGCAGTTGTATAATGGTGGATCAATGTTCCGTGTGGTGCCCAGGTGGACATGAGGACACCACAGTCACGCTGCAGATGCAATGCCGGATCAATGTCCCATGTGGTGTCCAGGTGGACACAAGGACACCAGAGTCACGCTGCAGATGCAATGCCGGATCAATGTCCCATGTGGTGCCCAGGTGGACTTGAGGACACCAGAGTCACGCTGCAGATTTATAATGGCGGATCTATGTCCCGTCTGGTGCCCAAGTGGAAAAAAGGACACCAGAGTCACGCTGCAGATGCAATGCCGGATCAGTGTCCCGTGTGATGCCCAGGTGGACACGAGGACACCAGAGTCATTCTGCAGATGCAATGCCAGATCAATGTCCTGTGTGGTGCCCAGGTGGACTCGAGGACACTAGAGTCACACTGCAGATGCAATGCCGGATCAGTGTCCCATGTGGTGCCCAGGTGGACACGAGGACACCAGAGTCACGCTGCAGATGCAATGCCGGATCAATGTCCTTTGTGGTGTCCAGTTGGATACGAGGACATCAGAGTAATCCTTCAGATGCAATGCCGGATCACTGTCCCGTGTGGTGCCCAGGTGGACACAAGGATACCAGAGTCACGCTGCAGATGCAATGCCGGATCAATGTCCCGTGTGGTGCCCAGGTGGACACGAAGACACCAGAGTCACGCTGCGGATCCATTACCGGATCAATGTCCCATGTGGTGCCCAGGTGGACATGAGAACACCAGAAGCACACTGCAGATGCAATGCCGGACCAATGTCCTGTGTGGTGCCTAGGTGGACCTGAGGACAAAAGAGTCACACTGCAGATGCAATGGCAGATAAATGTCCCGTGTGGGGCCCAGGTGGACACGAGGACACCAGCGTCATTCTGCAGATGCAATACCAGATCAATGTCCTGTGTGGTGCCGAAGTGGACTCGAGGACACCAGAGTCACGCTGCAGATGCAATGCCGGATCAGTGTCCCATGTGGTGCCCAGGTTGACACGAGGACACCAGAGTCACGCTGCAGATGCAATGCCGGATCAATGTCCTGTGTGGTGTCCAGTTGGACACGAGGACATCAGAGTAATCCTGCAGATGCAATTCCAGATAAATGTCCCATGTTGTGCCCAGGTGGACATGAGGACACCAGAATCACGCTGCAGATGCGATGCCGGATCAATGTCCTGTGTGGTGCCCAGGTGGACACAAGGACACCAGAGTCACGCTGCAGATGCAATGCCGGATCAATGTCCCGTGTGGTGCCCAGGTGGACACGAGGACACCAGAGTCACGCTGCGGATCCAATACCGGATCAATGTCCCGTGTTGTGCCCAAGTGGGCATGAGGACACCAGAGTCACGCTGCAGATGTATAATGGCGAATCTATGTCCCGTCTGGTGCCCAAGTGGAAAAAGAACACCAGAGTCACGCTGCAGATGCAATGCCGGATCAGTGTCCCGTGTGATGTCCAGGTGGACACGAGGACACCAGAGTCACGCTGCAGATGCAATTCCGGATCAGTGTCCCATGTGGTGCCCAGGTGGACACAAGGACACCAGAGTCACGCTGCAGATGCAATGCCAGATCAATGTCCCGTGTGGTGCCCAGGTGGACTCGAGGACACCAGAGTCACGCTGCAGATGTATAATGGCGGATCTATGTCCTGTGTGGTGCCAAAATGGAAACAAGGACACCAGAGTCACGCTGCAGATGCAATGCCGGATCAGTGTCCTGTGTGGTGCCCAGGTGGACATGAGGAGACCAGAGTCATGCTGCAGATGCAATGCTGGATCAATGTCCCGTGTGGTGCCCAGGTGGACCCGAGGACACCAGAGTTACACTGCCGATGCAATGGCAGATAAATGTCCCGTGTGGAGCCCAGGTGGACACAAGGACACCAGAGTCATGCTGCAGATGCAATGCCGGATCAATGTCCCGTGTGGTGCCCAGGTGAACACGAGGACACCAGAGTCACGCTGCAGATGTAATGCTGGACTAATGTCCTGTGTGGTGCCCAGGTGGACCCGAGGACACCAGAGTCACACTGCAGATGCAATGCCGGATCAATGTCCCGTGTGGTGCCCAGGTGGACTCGAGGACACCAGAGTCACGCTGCAGATGTATAATGGCGAATCTATGTCCCGTCTGGTGCCCAAGTGGAAAAAGGACACCAGAGTCACGCTGCAGATGCAATGCTGGATCAGTGTCCCGTGTGATGTCCAGGTGGACACGAGGACACCAGAGTCACGCGGCAGATGCAATTCCGGATCAGTGTCCCATGTGGTGCCCAGGTGGACACAACGACACCAGAGTCACGCTGCAGATGCAATGCCAGATCAATGTCCCGTGTGGTGCCCAGGTGGACTCGAGGACACCAGAGTCACGCTGCAGATGTATAATGGCGGATTTAAGTCCTGTGTGGTGCCAAAATGGAAACAAGGACACCAGAGTCACGCTGCAGATGCAATGCCGGATCAGTGTCCTGTGTGGTGCCCAGGTGGACATGAGGAGACCAGAGTCATGCTGCAGATGCAATGCTGGATCAATGTCCCGTGTGGTGCCCAGGTGGACATGAGGACACCATAGTCACGCTGCAGATGTAATGCCTGATCATTGTCCTGTGTGGTGCCCAGGTGTACACAAGGACACCAGAGTCATGCTGCAGATGTATAATGGCGGATCTATGTCCCCTGTGGTGCCCAGGTGGACATGAGGTCACCAGAGTCATGCTGCAGATGCAATTCTGGATCAATGTCCCATGTGGTGCCCAGGTGGACATGAGGACACCAGAGTCACGCTGCAGATGCAATGCCAGATCAATGTCCCATGTGGTGCCAAGGTGGACATGAGAACACCAGAGTCATGCTGCAGATGCAAAGCCGGATCAATGTCCTGTGTGGTGCCAAGGTGGACACGAGGACACCAGAGTCACGCTGCAGATGTATAATGGCGGACCTATGTCCCGTGTGCTGCCCAGGCGGACATGAGGACACCAGAGTCATGCTGCAGTTGCAATTCCGGATCAATGTCCCATGCTTTGCCCAGGTGGACATGAGGACACCAGAGCCATGCTGCAGATGCAATGCCAGATCAATGTCCTGTGTGGTGCCCAGGTGGACATGAGGACACCATAGACACTCTGCAGATGCAATGCTGGATCAATGTCCCATGCTTTGCCCAGGTGGACATGAGGACACCAGAGCCATGCTGCAGATACAATGCCGGACAAATGTCCCGTGTGGTGCCCAGGTGGACATGAGGACACAAGAGTCACGCTGCAGGTGCAATGCCGGATCAATGTCCCGTGTGGTGCCCAGGTGGACATGAGGACACCAGAGTCACGCTGCAGATGTAATGCCGGATCCATGTCCCGTGTAGGGCCCAGGTGGAAACATTGACACCAGACTCACACTGGAGATGCAATGCCAGATCCATGTCATGTGTGGTGCCCAGGTGGACACGAGGACACCAGAGTCACACTGCAGATGCAATGCCGGATCAATGTCCCATGTGGTGCCCATGTGGACATGAGGACACCAGGGTCACGCTACAGATGAAATGCTGGGTCAATGTCCCGTGTGTTGCCCAGGTGGACACAAGGACACCAGAGTCACGCTGCAGATGCAATGCCAGATCAATGTCCCGTGTGGTGCCCAGGTGGACACGAGGACACCAGAGTCACGCTGCAGATGTATAATGGCGGATTTATGTCCTGTGTGGTGCCCAGGTGGAAATGAGAACACCAGAGCCATGCTGCAGATACAATGCCGGACAAATGTCCCGTGTGGTGCCCAGGTGGACATGAGGACACAAGAGTCACGCTGCAGGTGCAATGCCGGATCAATGTCCCGTGTGGTGCCCAGGTGGACATGAGGACACCAGAGTCACGCTGCAGATGTAATGCCGGATCCATGTCCCGTGTAGGGCCCAGGTGGAAACATTGACACCAGACTCACACTGGAGATGCAATGCCAGATCCATGTCATGTGTGGTGCCCAGGTGGACACGAGGACACCAGAGTCACACTGCAGATGCAATGCCGGATCAATGTCCCATGTGGTGCCCATGTGGACATGAGGACACCAGGGTCACGCTACAGATGAAATGCTGGGTCAATGTCCCGTGTGTTGCCCAGGTGGACACAAGGACACCAGAATCACGCTGCAGATGCAATGCCAGATGAATGTCCCGTGTGGTGCCCAGGTGGACACGAGGACACCAGAGTCACGCTGCAGATGTATAATGGCGGATTTATGTCCTGTGTGGTGCCCAGGTGGAAATGAGAACACCAGAGTCACGCAGCAGATGTAATGCCTGATCAATGTCCTGTGTGGTGCCCAGTTGGACATGGGGACATCAGAGGCATGCTGCAGATGCAATGCCGGATCAATGTCCCGTGTGGTGCCCAGGTGGACAGGAGCAGACCAGAGTCACGCTCCAGATGCAATACCGGATCAATGTCCCGTGTGGTGCCCAGGTGGACACGAGGACACCAGAGTCATGCTGCAGATGCAATGCCGGATCAATGTCCCGTGTGGTGCCCAGGTGGACTCAAGGACACCAGAGTCACGCTGCAGATGTATAATGGCGGATCTATGTCCCGTGTGGTGCCCAAGTGGAAACAAGGACACCAGAATCACACTGCAGATGCAATGCCGGATCAATGTCCAGTGTGGTGCCCAGGTGGACTCGAGGACACGAGAGTCATGCTGCAGATGTATAATGGTGGATCTATGTCCTGTGTGTTGCCCAGGTGGAAAAAAGGACACTAGAATCACGCTGCAGATGCAATGCCGGATCAGTGTCTCGTGTGGTGCCCAGGTGAACACGAGGACACGAGGGTCAGGCTGTAGATGCAATGGCAGATAAATGTCCCGTGTGGAGCCCAGGTGGACACAAGGACACCAGAGTCATGCTGCAGATGCAATGCCGGATCAATGTCCCGTGTGGTGCCCAGGTGAACACGAGGACACCAGAGTCACGCTGCAGATGTAATGCTGGACTAATGTCCTGTGTGGTGCCCAGGTGGACCCGAGGACACCAGAGTCACGCTGCAGATGGAATGCCGGATCAATGTCCCGTGTGGTGCCAGGTGGACTCGAGGACACCAGAGTCACGCTGCAGATGTATAATGGCGAATCTATGTCCCTTCTGGTCCCCAAGTGGAAAAAAGGACACCAGAGTCACGCTGCAGATGCAATGCCGGATCAGTGTCCCGTGTGATGTCCAGGTGGCACGAGGACACCAGAGTCACGCTGCAGATGCAATTCCGGATCAGTGTCCCATGTGGTGCCCAGGTGGACACAAGGACACCAGAGTCACGCTGCAGATGCAATGCCAGATCAATGTCCCGTGTGGTGCCCAGGTGGACTCGAGGACACCAGAGTCACGCTGCAGATGTATAATGGCGGATCTAAGTCCTGTGTGGTGCCAAAATGGAAACAAGGACACCAGAGTCACGCTGCAGATGCAATGCCGGATCAGTGTCCTGTGTGGTGCCCAGGTGGACATGAGGAGACCAGAGTCATGCTGAAGATGCAATGCTGGATCAATGTCCCGTGTGGTGCCCAGGTGGATATGAGGACACCATAGTCACGCTGCAGATGTAATGCCTGATCAATGTCCTGTGTGGTGCCCAGGTGTACACAAGGACACCAGAGTCATGCTGCAGATGTATAATGGCGGATCTATGTCCCCTGTGGTGCCCAGGTGGACATGAGGACACCAGAGTCATGCTGCAGATGCAATTCTGGATCAATGTCCCATGTGGTGCCCAGGTGGACATGAGGACACCAGAGTCACACTGCAGATGCAATGCCAGATCAATGTCCCATGTGGTGCCAAGGTGGACATGAGAACACCAGAGTCATGCTGCAGATGCAAAGCCGGATCAATGTCCTGTGTGGTGCCAAGGTGGACACGAGGACACCAGAGTCACGCTGCAGTTGCAATTCCGGATCAATGTCCCATGCTTTGCCCAGGTGGACATGAGGACACCAGAGCCATGCTGCAGATGCAATGCCAGATCAATGTCCTGTGTGGTGCCCAGGTGGACATGAGGACACCATAGACACTCTGCAGATGCAATGCTGGATCAATGTCCCATGTGGTGCCCAGGTGGACACAAGCACACCAGAGTAATGCTGCAGATACAATGCCGGACAAATGTCCCGTGTGGTGCCCAGGTGGACATGAGGACACAAGAGTCACGCTGCAGGTGCAATGCCGGATCAATGTCCCGTGTGGTGCCCAGGTGGACATGAGGACACCAGAGTCACGCTGCAGATGTAATGCCGGATCCATGTCCCGTGTAGGGCCCAGGTGGAAACATTGACACCAGACTCACACTGGAGATGCAATGCCAGATCCATGTCATGTGTGGCTGCCCAGGTGGACACGAGGACACCAGAGTCACACTGCAGATGCAATGCCGGATCAATGTCCCATGTGGTGCCCATGTGGACATGAGGACACCAGGGTCACGCTACAGATGAAATGCCGGGTCAATGTCCCGTGTGTTGCCCAGGTGGACACAAGGACACCAGAGTCACGCTGCAGATGCAATGCCAGATCAATGTCCCGAGTGGTGCCCAGGTGGACACGAGGACACCAGAATCACGCTGCAGATGTATAATGGCGGATTTATGTCCCGTGTGGTGCTCAGGTGGAAATGAGAACACCAGAGTCACGCAGCAGATGTAATGCCTGATCAATGTCCTGTGTGGTGCCCAGTTGGACATGGGGACATCAGAGGCATGCTGCAGATGCAATGCCGGATCAATGTCCCGTGTGGTGCCCAGGTGGACAGGAGCAGACCAGAGTCACGCTGCAGATGCAATACCGGATCAATGTTCGTGTGGTGCCCAGGTGGACACGAGGACACCAGAGTCATGCTGCAGATGCAATGCCAGATCAATGTCCAGTGTGGTGCCCAGGTGGACTCAAGGACACCAGAGTCACGCTGCAGATGTATAATGGCGGATCTATGTCCCGTGTGATGCCCAAGTGGAAACAAGGACACCAGAATCACACTGCAGATGCAATGCCGGATCAATGTCCAGTGTGGTGCCCAGGTGGATTCGAGGACACGAGAGTCATGCTGCAGATGTATAATGGTGGATCTATGTCCTGTGTGTTGCCCAGGTGGAAACAAGGACACTAGAATCACGCTGCAGATGCAATGCCGGATCAGTGTCTCGTGTGGTGCCCAGGTGAACACGAGGATACGAGGGTCAGGCTGTAGATGCAATGCCTGATCAATGTCCCGTGTGGTGTCCAGGTGGACACGAGGACATCAGAGTAATCCTGCAGATGCAATGCCGGATCAGTGTCCCGTGTGGTGCCCAAGTGGAAATGAGGACAACACAATCACGCTGCAGATGTAATACCTGATCAATGTTCTGTGTGGTGCCCAGGTAGACATGAGGACACCAGAGTCACGCAGCAGATGTAATGCCTGATCAATGTCCTGTGTGGTGCCCAGGTGGACATGAGGACACCAGAGTCATGCTGCAGATGCACTGCCGGGTCAATGTCCCGTGTGGTGCACAGGTGGACATGAGGAGACCAGAGTCACACTGCAGATGCAATGCTGGATCAATGTCCCGTGTGCTGCCCAGGTGGACACGAGGACACCAGAGTCACACTGCAGATGTATAATTGAGGATGAATGTCCTGTGTGGTACCCAGGTGGACACAAGGACACCAGAGTCACACTGCTGATGCAATGCCGGTTCAATGTACCGTGTGGTGCCCAGGTGGACATGAGGACACCAGAGTCAAGCAGCAGATGCAATGCCGTATCAATGTCCCGTGTGGTGCCCAGGTGAACACGAGGACACCAGAGTCACGCTGCAGATGCGATGCTGGGTCAATGTCTTGTGTGGTGCCCATGTGGACACAGGATACCAGAGTCACACTGCAGATGCGATGCCGGATCAATGTCCAGTGTGGGTCCCAGGTGGACAAGAGGACATCAGAGTCACGCTGCAGATGCAATGCAGTATCAATGTCCCGTGTGGAGCCCAGGTGGACACGAGGACACCAGAGTCACACTGCATATGCAATTCCGGATCAATGTCTGTGTGGTGCCCATGTGGACACGAGGACACCAGAGTCATGCTGCAGATGCGATGCCAGATCAATGACACGTGTGGTGCCCATGTGGACACGAGGATACCAGAGTTACACTGCAGATGCAATGCCGGTTCAATGTCCCGTGTGGTGCCCAGGTGGACAAGAGGACATCAGAGTCACCCTACAGATGCAATGCCGGATCAATGTCTCATGTGGTGCCCAGGTGGACATGAGGACAACAGAGTCACGCAGCAGATGCGAAGCCGGATCAATGTCCTATGTGGTGCCCATGTGGACATGAGGACACCAGACTGCAGATGTGATGCCGGATCAATGTCCTGTGTGGGGCCCAGGTGGACAAGAGGACACCAGAGTCACGCTGCAGATGCAATGCACGATCAATGGCCCAAGTGCGGCCATGGTCGACACGAGGACACAAGAGTCACGCTGCAGATGCAATGCCGGATCAATGTCCCGGGTGGTGCCCAGGTGGACTCGAGGACACAAGAGTCACGCTGCAGATGTATAATGGCGGATCTATGTCCCGTGTGTTGCCCAGGTGGAAACAAGGACACTAGAGTCACGCTGCAGATGCAATGCCGAATCAGTGTCCCGTGTGGTGCCCAGGTGGACACGAGGACACCAGAAGCACATTGCTGATGCAATGCCGGACCAATGTCCTGTGTGGTGCCAAGGTGGACCCGAGGACACCAGAGTTACACTGCCGATGCAATGGCAGATAAATGTCCCGTGTGGAGCCCAGGTGGACACGAGGACACCAGAGTCATGCTGCAGATGCAATGCCGGATCAATGTCCCGTGTGGTGCCCAGGTGGACACGAGGACACCAGAGTCACGCTGCAGATGTAATGAAGGACCAATTTCCTGTGTGGTGCCCAGGTGGACCCGAGGACACCAGAGTCACGCTGCAGATGTATAATGGCGAATCTATGTCCCGTCTGGTGCCCAAGTGGAAAAAAGGACACCAGAGTCACGGTGCAGATGCAATGCCGGATCATTGTCCAGTGTGATGTCCAGGTGGACACGAGGACAGCAGAGTCATTCTACAGATGCAATGCCAGATCAATGTCCTGTGTGGTGCCCAGGTGGACTCGAGGACACCAGAGTCACGCTGCAGATGCAATGCCGGATCAGTGTCCCATGTGGTGTCCAGGTGGACACAAGGACACCAGAGTCACGCTGCAGATGCAATGCCGGATCAATGTCCCGTGTGGTGCCCAGGTGGACACGAGGACACCAGAGTCACGCTGCGGATTCAATACAGGATCAATATCCCATGTGGTGCCCAGGTGGACATGAGAACACCAGAAGCACACTGCAGATGCAATGCCGGACCAATGTCCTGTGTGGTGCCCAGGTGGACCCGAGGACAAAAGAGTCACACTGCAGATGCAATGGCAGATAAATGTCCAGTGTGGTGCCCAGGTGGACACAAGGACACCAGAGTCATGCTGCAGATGCAATGGCGGATCAATGTCCCGTGTGGTGCCCAGGTGGACTCGAGGACACCAGAGTCACGCTGCAGATGTATAATGGCAGATGTATGTCCCGTCTGGTGTCCAAGTGGAAAAAAGGACACCAGAGTCACCCTGCAGATGCAATGCCGGATCAGTGTCCCATGTGGTGCCCAGGTGGACACGAGGACATGAGAGTCATTCTGCAGATGCAATGCCAGATCAATGTCCTGTGTGGTGCCCAGGTGGACTCGAGGACACCAGAGTCAGGCTGCAGATGCAATGCCGGATCAGTGTCCCATGTGGTGCCCAGGTGGACACGAGGACAACAGAGTCACGCTGCAGATGCAATGCCGGATCAATGTCCTGTGTGGTGTCCAGTTGGACACGAGGACATCAGAGTAATCCTGCAGATGCAATGCCAGATCACTGTCCCGTGTTGTGCCCAGGTGGACATGAGGACACCAGAATCACGCTGCAGATGCAATGCCGGATCAATGTCCCGTGTGGTGCCCAAGTGGACACAAGGACACGAGAGTCACGCTGCAGATGCAATGCCGGATCAATGTCCCGTGTGGTGCCCAGGTGGACATGAGGACACTAAAGTCACACTGCAAATGCAATGCCGGATCAATGTTCCGTGTGGTGCCCAGGTGGACACGAGGACACGAGAGTCACGCTGCGGATCCAATACCGGATCAATATCCCATGTGGTGCCCAGGTGGACATGAGAACACCAGAAGCACACTTCAGATGCAATGCCGGACCAATGTCCTGTGTGGTGCCCATGTGGACACGAGGACACCAGAGTCACACTGCAGATGCGATGCCGGATCAATGTCCAGTGTGGGTCCCAGGTGGACAAGAGGACATCAGAGTCACGCTGCAGATGCAATGCAATATCAATGTCCCGTGTGGAGCCCAGGTGGACACGAGGACACCAGAGTCACACTGCATATGCAATTCCGGATCAATGTCTGTGTGGTGCCCATGTGGACACAAGGACACCAGAGTCATGCTGCAGATGCGATGCCGGATCAATGACACGTGTGGTGCCCATGTGGACACGAGGATACCAGAGTCACACTGCAGATGCAATGCCGATTCAATGTCCCGTGTGGTGCCCAGGTGGACAAGAGGACATCAGAGTCACCCTGCAGATGCAATGCCGGATCAATGTCTCATGTGGTGCCCAGGTGGACATGAGGACAACAGAGTCACGCAGCAGATGCGAAGCCGGATCAATGTCCTATGTGGTGCCCATGTGGACATGAGGACACCAGACTGCAGATGTGATGCCGGATCAATGTCCTGTGTGGGGCCCAGGTGGACAAGAGGACACCAGAGTCACGCTGCAGATGCAATGCCGGATCAATGACCCAAGTGCGGCCATGGTCGACACGAGGACACAAGAGTCACGCTGCAGATGCAATGCTGGATCAATGTCCCGGGTGGTGCCCAGCTGGACTCGAGGACACGAGAGTCACGCTGCAGATGTATAATGGCGGATCTATGTCCCGTGTGTTGCCCAGGTGGAAACAAGGACACTAGAGTCACGCTGCAGATGCAATGCCGAATCAGTGTCCCGTGTGGTGCCCAGGTGGACACGAGGACACCAGAAGCACACTGCAGATGCAATGGCGGACCAATGTCCTTTGTGGTGCCCAGGTGGACCCGAGGACACCAGAGTTACACTGCCGATGCAATGGCAGATAAATGTCCCGTGTGGAGCCCAGGTGGACACGAGGACACCAGAGTCATGCTGCAGATGCAATGCCGGATCAATGTCCCGTGTGGTGCCCAGGTGGACACGAGGACACCAGAGTCACGCTGCAGATGTAATGAAGGACCAATTTCCTGTGTGGTGCCCAGGTGGACCTGAGGACACCAGAGTCACGCTGCAGATGTATAATGGCGAATCTATGTCCCGTCTGGTGCCCAAGTGGAAAAAAGGACACCAGAGTCACGCTGCAGATGCAATGCCGGATCATTGTCCAGTGTGATGTCCAGGTGGACACGAGGACAGCAGAGTCATTCTGCAGATGCAATGCCAGATCAATGTCCTGTGTGGTGCCCAGGTGGACTCGAGGACACCAGAGTCACGCTGCAGATGCAATGCCGGATCAGTGTCCCATGTGGTGTCCAGGTGGACACAAGGACACCAGAGTCACGCTGCAGATGCAATGCCGGATCAATGTCCCGTGTGGTGCCCAGGTGGACACGAGGACACCAGAGTCATGCTGCGGATCCAATACCGGATCAATGTCCCATGTGGTGCCCAGGTGGACATGAGAACACCAGAAGCACACTGCAGATGCAATGCCGGACCAATGTCCTGTGTGGTGCCCAGGTGGACCGGAGGACAAAAGAGTCGCACTGCAGATGCAATGGCAGATAAATGTCCAGTGTGGTGCCCAGGTGGACACAAGGACACCAGAGTCATGCTGCAGATGCAATGGCGGATCAATGTCCCGTGTGGTGCCCAGGTGGACTCGAGGACACCAGAGTCACGCTGCAGATGTATAATGGCAGATGTATGTCCCGTCTGGTGTCCAAGTGGAAAAAAGGACACCAGAGTCACCCTGCAGATGCAATGCCTAATCAGTGTCCCATGTGGTGCCCAGGTGGACACGAGGACACCAGAGTCATTCTGCAGATGCAATGCCAGATCAATGTCCTGTGTGGTGCCCAGGTGGACTCGAGGACACCAGAGTCAGGCTGCAGATGCAATGCCGGATCAGTGTCCCATGTGGTGCCCAGGTGGACTCGAGGACACCAGAGTCAGGCTGCAGATGCAATGCCGGATCAGTGTCCCATGTGGTGCCCAGGTGGACACGAGGACATCAGAGTAATCCTGCAGATGCAATGCCAGATCACTGTCCCGTGTTGTGCCCAGGTGGACATGAGGACACCAGAATCACGCTGCAGATGCAATGCCGGATCAATGTCCCGTGTGGTGCCCAGGTGGACACAAGGACACCAGAGTCACGCTGCAGATGCAATGCCGGATCAATGTCCCGTGTGGTGCCCAGGTGGCCATGAGGACACCAAAGTCACACTGCAAATGCAATGCCGAATCAATGTCCCGTGTGGTGCCCAGGTGGACACGAGGACACGAGAGTCACGCTGCGGATCCAATACCGGATCAATGTCCCATGTGGTGCCCAGGTGGACATGAGAACACCAGAAGCACACTGCAGATGCAATGTCGGACCAATGTCCTGTGTGGTGCCCAGGTGGACCCGAGGACAAAAGAGTCACACTGCAGATGCAATGGCAGATAAATGTCCCGTCTGGTGCCCAGGTGGACTCAAGGACACAAGAGTCACGCTGCAGATGCAATGCCGGATCAGTGTCCCATGTGGTGCCCAGGTGGACACGAGAACACCAGAGTCACGCTGCAGATGCAATGCCGGATCAATGTCCTGTGTGGTGTCCAGTTGGACACGACGACATCAGAGTAATCCTGCAGATGCAATGCCAGATCAATGTCCCGTGTGGTGCCCAGGTGGACATGAGGACACCAGAATCACGCTGCAGATGCAATGCCGGATCAATGTCCCGTGTGGTGCCCAGGTGGACACAAGGACACCAGAGTCACGCTGTAGATGCAATGCCGGATCAATGTCACGTGTGGTGCCCAGGTGGACACGAAGACACCAGAGTCACGCTGCGGATCCATTACCGCATCAATGTCCCATGTGGTGCGCAGGTGGACATGAGAACACCAGAAGCACACTGCAGATGCAATGCCGGACCAATGTCCTGTGTGGTGCCTAGGTGGACCTGAGGACAAACGAGTCACACTGCAGATGCACTGGCAGATAAATGTCCCGTGTGGTGCCCAGGTGGACACGAGGACACCAGAGTCATGCTGCAGATGCAATGCCGGATCAATGTCCCGTGTGGTGCCCAGGCGGACTCGAGGACACCAGAGTCACGCTGAAGACTTATAATGGCGGATGTATGTCCCGTCTGGTGCCCAAGTGGAAAAAGGACACCAGAGTCACGCTGCAGATGCAATGCCGATCAGTGTCCTGTGTGGTGCCCAGGTGGACACGAGGACACCAGAGTCATTCTGCAGATGCAATGCCAGATCAATGTCCTGTGTGGTGCCGAGGTGGACTCGAGGACACCAGAGTCATGCTGCAGATGCAATGCCGGATCAGTGTCCCATGTGGTGCCCAGGTGGACACGAGGACACCAGAGTCACGCTGCAGATGCAATGCTGGATCAATGTCCTGTGTGGTGTCCAGTTGGACACGAGGACATCAGAGTAATCCTGCTGTAATACTCACCTGATTCCCGTAGAGGCGCCGGTCTTGACTGGGCGTATACCGTATCTTCAAAGGTGATGTGTAACACATGGCTGGCTCTTTGGGCTGGACCTCTGTGCACTGTATGTCTGACTCGAAGGGTAAGATGTCTGCAGATAGAAAATATGGGATTAAGGAACTGGGTTATTGAATGTCTCTCTCTTCTTCCCTTTCTCTTCTCCTGTAGAACCCCAAAGGTTAACGCTCTCACCTTAGGTAAGTGAATGCCGTGCTCTCCATCTGCCTCGGGGCAGGGTGCTGTAACCAGTTTCTTCACTGGATAAGGGGAGCAGGCCTCTTG
Organism: Ambystoma mexicanum; assembly: GCF_040938575.1. NCBI lineage: Eukaryota > Metazoa > Chordata > Amphibia > Caudata > Ambystomatidae > Ambystoma > Ambystoma mexicanum. The sequence goes on from NC_090922.1 coordinate 1,514,758,853, forward strand.
ACTTCAGAGGACTGCTGTCCGTCGTTTACTGCACGAACGGTAAGTTTCGAGTAATTCTAATGTCTTTAAAGTCTTTAGTAATGATGTTTCTTGTTTTGCAGGGTTCCGGCGATGGCGGATGACGGGCTGAAGTGAGTTGAAGATGGAGCCCGTGTGATGAATAGAAGCGCCTGGAAGCACGTAAGTAAGCGCTTGTTGCCTGCTTCACGATGCGCTCTAACTGTCTTTTTATTTTGCCGGTACAAGTTCGGAGCGGCTGCAGGGTGCCGGAATACCCACTGGGTTAGATGTGGAAAGGAGTAATGGCACATGAGTATTAAAGTTCCCCAATGTCTTTAAACGCACCTTGTTTTGTCTTTCAGATGCGGGATGCAGCGCCGAAGGCCTCCGGAGCGTGCGAAGAGTTGGTAAGCTTTTGTCTTTCAGATGCCGGAATGCAGTGTGAAGACCTCCGGAGCGCACGAAGAGTAGGTAAGCCTTTGTCTTTCAGATGCCGGAATGCAGCGCGAGGCGTTGGTGACAGCCGATGGACCAGGTAAGTGAAGAGCTGTCACTGAAGACCGTAATGCTAACCTGCTCTTTCTTTTCTTTATAGGTGTTGCTGAAGACTGGATTCAGGATGGTAAGCCTTTTTCCTTAGGCCCAGGATCAGATGCAGAAGACACGATGAGCTTTCTGCTGCAGAGGATGCAGAATAACGCAAGGCAAGATTCATCCATCGGGTGTGGTTTAAATAGCCTCCTGTAGTGCTTAGGTGTCTCCTTCCACAGCCACGCCTAGGTAAGAAAAGAGTTCCTGCTTTCCAGAAGAGTTCCAGTGTTCTGAATCTAGGGAGTTTCTCCTGCCCCACCCAACAGGAAAAGTAGTTCCAAACAGAAGAGGATCAGAGGCTCAACTGGCAGGCAAGTAAGCAGCATGGTCTGCTGCAGGTAAGTCCACCCAAGCATTATGAGCCCGGCGCTTCCAGCACTGGGACTGGGCATATTTATGAGCCTGGTGCCACTGGCGCCAGGACTGGGTCCAAAAGGTCCCAATTGGGACTGGTTGGCACTCGGAACCTGGGTTATGGATCTGCTTCCAAGGGAGTTGGGAAAACCCTGACCTTTTGGAAGCAGAGATCATGACACCTGCAGATGCAATGCCAGATAAATGTCCCGTGTTGTGCCCAGGTGGACATGAGGACACCAGAATCACACTGCAGATGCAATGTCGGATCAATGTCCCGTTTGGTGCCCAGGTGGACACAAGGACACCAGAGTCACGCTGCAGATGCAATGCCGGATCAATGTCCCGTGTGGTGCCCAGGTCGACACGAGGACACCAGAGTCACGCTGCGGATCCAATACCGGATCAATGTCCCATGTGGTGCCCAGGTGGACATGAGAACACCAGAAGCACACTGCAGATGCAATGCCGGACCAATGTCCTGTGTGGTGCCCAGGTGGACCCGAGGACACCAGAGTTACACTGCCGATGCAATGGCAGATAAATGTCCCGTGTGGAGCCCAGGTGGACACGAGGACACCAGAGTCATGCTGCAGATGCAATGCCGGATCAATGTCCCGTGTTGTGCCCAGGTGGACACGAGGACACCAGAGTCATGCTGCAGATGTAATGCCGGACCAATGTCCTGTGTGGTGCCCAGGTGGACCCGAGGACACCAGAGTCACGCTGCAGATGTATAATGGCGAATCTATGTCCCGTCTGGTGCCCAAGTGGAAAAAAGGACACCAGAGTCACGCTGCAGATGCAATGCCGGATCAGTGTCCAGTGTGATGTCCAGGTGGACACGAGGACACCAGAGTCACGCTGCAGATGCAATGCCGGATCAGTGTCCCATGTGGTGTCCAGGTGGACACAAGGACACCAGAGTCACGCTGCAGATGCAATGCCGGATCAATGTCCCGTGTGGTGCCCAGGTGGACACGAGGACACCAGAGTCACGCTGCGGATCCAATACCAGATCAATGTCCCATGTGGTGCCCAGGTGGACATGAGAACACCAGAAGCACACTGCAGATGCAATGCTGGACCAATGTCCTGTGTGGTGCCCAGGTGGACCCGAGGACAAAAGAGTCACACTGCAGATGCAATGGCAGATAAATGTCCCATGTGGTGCCCAGATGGACACAAGGACACCAGAGTCATGCTGCAGATGCAATGGCGGATCAATGTCCCGTGGTGTGCCCAGGTGGACTTGAGGACACCAGAGTCACGCTGCAGATGTATAATGGCAGATGTATGTCCCGTCTGGTGTCCAAGTGGAAAAAAGGACACCAGAGTCACGCTGCAGATGCAATGCCGGATCAGTGTCCCGTGTGGTGCCCAGGTGGACTCGAGGACACCAGAGTCACGCTGCAGATGCAATGCCGGATCAGTGTCCAGTGTGATGTCCAGGTGGACACGAGGACACCAGAGTCATTCTGCAGATGCAATGCCAGATCAATGTCCTGTGTGGTGCCCAGGTGGACTCGAGGACACCAGAGTCACGCTGCAGATGCAATGCCGGATCAGTGTCCCATGTGGTGTCCAGGTGGACACAAGGACACCAGAGTCACGCTGCAGATGCAATGCCGGATCAATGTCCCGTGTGGTGCCCAGGTGGACACGAGGACACCAGAGTCACGCTGTGGATCCAATACCGGATCAATGTCCCATGTGGTGCCCAGGTGGACATGAGAACACCAGAAGCACACTGCAGATGCAATGCTGGACCAATGTCCTGTGTGGTGCCCAGGTGGACCCGAGGACAAAAGAGTCACACTGCAGATGCAATGGCAGATAAATGTCCCATGTGGTGCCCAGGTGGACACAAGGACACCAGAGTCATGCTGCAGATGCAATGGCGGATCAATGTCCCGTGTGGTGCCCAGGTGGACTCGAGGACACCAGAGTCACGCTGCAGATGCAATGCCGGATCAGTGTCCCATGTGGTGCCCAGGTGGACACGAGGACACCAGAGTCACGCTGCAGATGCAATGCCGGATCAATGTCCTGTGTGGTGTCCAGTTGGACACGAGGACATCAGAGTAATCCTGCAGATGCAATGCAGATCACTGTCCCGTGTTGTGCCCAGGTGGACATGAGGACACCAGAATCACGCTGCAGATGCAATGCCGGATCGATGTCCCGTGTGGTGCCCAGGTGTACACAAGGACACCAGAGTCACGCTGCAGATGCAATGCCGGATCAATGTCCCGTGTGGTGCCCAGGCGGACATGAGGATACCAGAGTCACGCTGCAGATGCAATGCTAGATCAATGTCCCGTGTGGTGCCCAGGTAGACACGAGGACACCAGCGTCACACTGCAGATTCAATGCCAGATCAATGTCCCGGGTGCTGACCAGGTGGACAAAAAACTCTTTGTACCCGCAGATCCGGTGCGGTAACCTCCTCTGGCATCTGCGCATTAGCCAGTAAGACATGTTGTGGTAAGTCATTATACACTGTCTCAGTTCTGATTCTGTGGTAAGGCCACAATCTGCTTACTCACAGTTCAAGGGTTAACACACCGAATTGTGCAGTAAGACTTCATCCACTATCTCAGTTCTTTAAGGGTGAGTACATGTGATTTTGCATTAGGACATCATCCACTATCTCAGAACATTACGGGATCGTGCATGTGACTTTCCAGTAAAACATCATTGTCCGCTATCTCAGTTCTTCAAGGGTTAGTGCATGTGATTTTGTGGTAAGACTTCATCCACTATCTCAGTTCTTTAATGGTGTGTTTTTGGAAATTTCCAGTAAGACATTGTAAGAGGATTCAATTCAACACTACAGCTAAGTCAATGCCTAGTCTGGGATACTGAATGGAAACCCTTATTGATATATCTTTATGTCCAGTTCATGCGTTCTGGATGACTACCCCTATATAACACCCCTCTCTTGGAATCCCCCCGACCCCACTGAGCCAAGAAGTAGTTCTGTTTTGCAAGTTAAAAGGTTTATTTGAGAATTTAAACAATATATATATATATATATCACACTTTATAATAACTTAATAATTGAATATCACCCTTAATCTGATATGATAAAGATTAACAACGGAGAATCTGGCACTAGCCCACTTCTTTATAATCACTAAGGAGTTGACATGAAATGGATAAGGTAGCACACTGGTAAATAGGGACAGAAGAATAAGGTGGTAGAGAATGCTTTATATAAGTTCAGATGGATGCAATGTTGAATGAAAATGCAATACAGAAAATACTCAATATGATTTCAACAAAACAATGTAATCACTTTTCTCTGGCAATCCCCTCCCCCCTTTATGCAATGCAAGGAAATTGAAGGAAAGCACACAGTTCTCAGAAATGCAATGAAATGTAATTCAGTTCACCCCAGCAAGCTTAGACTACAGAAGTTTGAAACACATGCCCAAAATGCTTTTATATGTGCTGGCAAGGAAGTGAAAAATATGCTAAAATGCTTTTAATTCCCTCTAGAGGTTCAGGGTGAGTGGTATCAAGTTAATATTAGTCCAGGCTCACTCTAGCAATGATTCAGGGATGGTTCTTAAGAGGCAAACGAATTTTTAGCAAGGAAAGCAAGGAAACTGTTGTTTTCACACGTCGAGAAATTTGCAAATCGCGGCAAAATTCACGAGTGCGTTTTTCGCGATTGCGGCAATAGTGTATGGAATAGGAATGCTCGTTGAAAAGCCAAGATTCCCAGCTTTCAGGGGAAAGTTACTGCAAGTCTCTAAGACAAACGGTCACGGAGATATGAGCGATATGGTAAAGGTCGTTTTTCAGATTTGAAATTTTAAAGTTCAAAGTGACAATTGACAGCTAGCAGCTAGAAAATGACAGGTGACAGCTTTTAGGCAGTTCTACTTAGATTAAAATAGATTGAATTATATTATTTTAACTAAGAGATTGGTTCTGCACAGTTCTGCTAGGTACTCACAATATATTTTTGAATTAGAATGGGCCTCGCCACGGATCTGGTCAGGTTTTAGACTGGACTCTGGTCTGGTATCGGCACTTCACAGTGATCTGGGTCAGCTCTCTGGTTCTGCTAACAGTGGTCTGGGTCAGCTCTGCTCTCTCTGGGTACAGCACTGCTTCTGGATCTTTCTGCACAGCTTTCTCTGGAGATTGATGGATTTGAAGTCTGGATCTCTGGATGTGGTATGGTCCGGCAGCATGCTCCGCAGCAAATGGAATTGAATGTCCCTATCTGTCCTGACTGTCTGCTTTTATGTGTTTTGAAAATGGGTGGAGAGGCTAGCTTCCTAGGCCCTACCCCTCTCCACTTGTCATTGGCCACTTCCTCCTCTTCCCCTTGATTGGGGGAATGAAATGAAGTGTCATCATGATGAGGTCTGTTTATGGTACAGAGAACCCACCCCTGTCAAATTACACACAATCTATATTTTGACCCAAAAGACATATTTGCACAGGTACACATTTGTTTAAAATTACATGCACCCATCACATATCACAGGAGGTATACCCTGTCCAAATCTGCTCTTCCTGAGAACTTGCATTGGGAAATGGCAACATATTTCACTTTTTGGTCAGGTTACCAATATCAGATTCTTACTCAAATTTACCCAAACGTGTGCAAGGCATGCAGGCATTAATTGATGAAGTATCAGACTTTTCACATGCAGACATTTTAAGTAATACCCTCTTAACTGCTAGTTTTCCCCCAGATCATGCCACCGGTTCTAAAAACCTCTTAAAATGTGGGCAGAAAAATCACAAGAATTATGGTATCATTTAAATAATTATGACAAGTCCGTACTATGAGTTATTCATCTTTTTCTAAGACCATATTCTGGCTACAGGGGTGTGTCTTTTCAGGTCACATGGTACAGAAACCAGTCTTTCCACTTTCTTCAAGCTCAGCCTCTGTCTCCAGTTTCTCCCCCTCCCAGTTTCTGCCAAGAGGAAGCCATTTTTATTACCCCTGCAATAAACCATCTGCCTGGGCCCTGGAAGGCCCATTGTTCAAGAGGAAGCCATTTATGGCCACTTCCATAAACCCTCTGCCTGGGTCCTATGTTTAGTCTCTAGCATTCCCTTGGTAATCCAATCAGAGAAGTGTCATATCCCTTTTGGTGGGAGCAGCAAAAGGCAGGTAGGCCTGGGAACACAGCTGTTGTGCAAGTCTCAACTCCTGTCGGGGGTAGCTGGTGGGCAGAATTCAGTTCCTTAAGCCAGGCCCCAGCTAATGTCACTTTTAGTTACCCAGTTTTCTGCATTCAAATAAAACTAACACTTTTTACATATGCAGCTAAAATGCTGATTCTAAGTTTAAAACTATGACATTTAAACAATTGCAACCTATGTGACTCTCAGAAGTAGGTCCCTCATTTCTTTTAAACATTTAGATTTTTATTGTCTTTCAGTCCAAATTTACTTAAACTGCTGAAATCCACAGCTCAGCCAGTCTTGTTATAAACCTTCAAGTCACTTCAGAATATAACTGTACATTGGATCCACCTCTCAGTAAGTCTTTCTTTGGCCTTCTTTGGGTTCATCTATTCAGTTTTACACAAATAAAAAAAATCTGGTGTTGTTTTAAAACGCTGGCTTTCTGATAGTGGTGAGTACTGGTAATGCACCCATTTTTGGGATTTAAGAAAATGAGTTCCCCACAATTCTAGGTTGCTTTTGGTAATCAGCATTGCCATTCCCAATGGTTTCAGACTACTGTGTGGGTAGTCCAATGGTGGTTTTAGGCAGTGTCCTTCTGTGCCCATAACATCGGCAAAAAAGGGTGGCAGCCTATTCTTCATGCATTTCCCTGTGCATTTTCTGGGAAGCTCTGGCCATCATGATGTTTTCAATGCTAGTACTGCACAGTTTTTGAGGTAGGGCTTGGATGCATGGGTAAAAACATCCCACAACATCATCCGCTATCTCAGTCCTTCAAGGGTTAGTGCATGTGATTGTGTGGATAGACATCATCCGCTATCTCAGTTCTTCTAGGGTTAGTATATGTGATTTTCTGATAAGACATCATCCGCTATGTCAGATCTTCAATGATTCGTGCACCTGATTTTGTCCTAAGACATCATTCGCCAGCTCAGTTCTTCAAGTATTTATGTGATTTTCTGATAAGACATCTTCCGCCATCCGCATTTTTTCAAGGGTTACTACGGGTGATTGTGTCGTAATACACCCCCCTACCTAAGTTCTTTAAGGGTTAGTAAACCTGATTTTGCAGTAAGACATCCGCTTTCTCAGTTCTTCAAGGGTAAGAACACATCATTTTGTGCTAAGACTCCGCTATCATGGGTTGTTACACGTCATCCGCTATGTCCGTTTTTCATAGGTTGGTACATGCAATCCGCTATCTCAGTCCTTCAACAGTTAGTACACATGATTTTGTGGTAAGACATCTACTATCTCAATTCTTCAAGGGTTACTACCCCTAACTCTCCATGCCATTTCTTGAGCCTTCGTTATCTTGAGTAAGGTATGCCGTGTCGACGCGTTTCACTGCTCTAGCGTGGTGCAATATGGCACAAATGATAAAATATAAGAAAATGCCACTGGAAGGAGCTAGGGTCACCCGCAAAGTGATGAGCGCTAAAATAACACACCTTCCCTCCCCCAGAGGCCAATCAGCCCACAAGTCCTTCTCTTCTTCGCTGATGTGTACTCGTAGCACTGCCATGGGTTTTCTGTGAAAGACAATCCTTTGAGCAGGAAACATTTTAGGCAGGCTTTATCAAGCTTTGCTCATGTCTCCACACTTTGCTCAGGCTCTAATGTTAAGTGAAATTTCAGACATACAAATGGCACTGACCGACTTGCATTTGTTGCGCTGCAAAACCTCCTTCTGGGTAAGGAGAGGCAGGGAGCTTGCCAGGCCTTAGCGCATGCAACACCGCACTCTCAGATTCAAGGCTATGGTGGGGACTTAATGGGGACCACCGGCTTGTCTACACGGGTAGGAGGATTTCCCAAAGATCATTTCACATGTCCCCACACTTTGATTGGGTGCTGCATGGCGTGTGCACAACTCTTTAGCATCTAAGTCTCCTCTAAGCCTTTATGGGTCAGCGCCATTTTACATGTAACTTATAGACAGTGTTGCTGCTAGCACACCTAGGTCATGTATGGCTCGGGAAAGGGAAGGGTGTAAATCTGCCGAGGTTGGTACATGAAAAGCCTTCTTTTGTGCCCAGGGTAGACTATCCGTCCGACCGGCAAGCAGGACAGTAAGCTCGTTCTTTCCTCTCATGCATCTTGGCAAACCATGATGAGGTGAGGGGGGCAGGTTTCCACTGTCAAGAGGGTGACCCCAAGAAGAAAAGATCAGACCCAAAGCTCCCTAGCCAAGAAGATGCATCTGTGGAAGAAAGGCACTAGGCTCACCAGCATTCGTTGCACTTTCACACATGCCGGTGTAGGCTCCATGGCGTGTAAGCCTAAACTCGAACTAGCCGGTACCCGTCCCCTCTTATTCCTCGCACCAGGATCGGAGACAAGCTTCCAGCCAGCCATACCACTCCCCTGTTCTTCATTTTTCTACAGGCATTCAGAGTATAAAGCCGGAAAGGTGTAACTAGCCTGGCAGAAGTGGCCGAAACAGTGATCCACCGCAGGTCTAGATCGGCAAAGCCGGCAAATTAGCTGCAACGTCCACGGTGAGTTTGTTGCTACCTGAGGTGTCGCTTTGCATGCTGATGGCCAATGAGGCTCCCGGACTAGCCGAGTGGAAGAGGTGTACTGCCATAATGACACTCAAAGGGTTAATGCCTTCTTTAATTCACCCTGATGTTCTGTGTTGGTTTTCAAGCCTGTTGGGCCAACCCGTGGGGCCACTTACTTGTGCAGGATCCAATATTTTAGGGTGTAGCTAAAACACCCCCCTTAAGAGGCTTTAATTTCATCACCCGGCCAGGAAGATAGCTCAGGAGCAACATGCTCGACGTGGAGCAACACAGGTTCGATCCTCAGGTCCGCACTGGTTATTAAGCGCATTGTGAATAACCAATACCAATTACAATCACCTATTTTTAAAACGTTGACCTAGAATGACGGTCTGTTCTGTGGGCACCTGGCCTTCCTGGGTTTGAAGTTGCAGTAAGTACCTGACACTGAAAGCTTCCATGCTGGACAAAATCCACCTCGGGTATTGGAACCTTCCCACAGACAACAGAGTGATTACAGTTCACAAAATGCTGTCTAAAAGCAAGACGACCCAGAGTAGAGCAGTGGAGGGAGCATGCCAGTCATGCCAATTGCATATTTATGATGTGAAAAATGCCAAGTACTGCTGAATAATACACAGTGACATGCACTATCCAGCATGAGCTCATTGGTCCTGACTTCTGGTCTCTGATTCTGTATCTATGCATCTGTTTGTGAAAGTGTGTTTGTATGTTTTGGGTTTTTCTCCAGACTCATAACAGTTGATGGGCAGCAGCTTTGGCACAAGGTCGGCATACCAGTCTGGGGTATATTGGCGCTAGTGCAATTCCACCAACCCATCAATTTCGCCTTGCAAAGGGCGGGGCCGGCCCTGTACTATCAGGTGATTTCGAGAGATTGACGATTTTGCAATTTTGCAAAAAATAGGAAGTTATGACCGAATAAAACATTAACAAGGCTATAGTAGACCTCCAAGTGCATGCCAGCTACAGACCTGGACACCGCTAGTATTTCTATAACAAGAGGTTGAATGAAGAAAGTATGAAAGAAGACAAATGCAGGTATTTCTTTCTAAGTTGCTCTTGCTTAATTGGACTTGAGGGGACTTTGCTTGTGTGGTCCCTCTGAAGCATCTGTTCCCTCTCCCGTTCTCCCTTCTGTTCTTTATTTGCCCCTATCACTTCTTCCTCTGCCTCTCCTGCTCCTCATCACGGAGGCTTCTCTTCCTCTAACATTGCTCTTTCCGGCCGTTTTCACCTCTATAATATCCATAAAGCCCGCCCCTTCCTTTCTTTGCAAGCCATCAAGCTCCTTATTTCATGTCTTGTTCCCTCCCGTCTCGCTTACTGCTCTACTTTCCTGGTAGGCCACACCACCAACCAGCTCACCCCACTATGTTCTATTTTTAAATCGGCTATCTATATTCTTTTTCAACTCCCCCTTTTTATATCTAGGCATCTATTTCTTAGCCTCTTCTCTCCTTTCCTTGGCCTTCTTTTGAGTCGTTTCTCCTTTATTCATGTTCTTTGTATCCCTTTTAAATGCATCCATGGTCTCACCCCTTGTCACCTAGCTTCGACTGTTTCTATTTCCACACCCACGTCATAGGTGCCCTTCACAGACCCGTTTCCTTCTTTCTGCCACATCTCATTTCTGCTCTAATTGTCTCTGAGACTCTGGAATGCCTTGTCTTTCCATGTTACATCTTCCTGGACACCCTGTCTGTTTAGAACTCGCCTTAAATGTCATGTTCTGTCTTCTTTCTCACCTTTCACGGTGCCGTTTGATTTCCTTCCGCTTGCTAGTTATTATACTGTGTCGTTACTGTACAGCGCTTTGGCGGGAGTGCTTTATTAATCAAAAAATTAAGATGCCAAGGCAAATGCTTTAGACTTTTCTTATTGAGCAGAGGACTGTTGTGCAGGAAAAGAGACAACATCACCAGCTTCTTAAGAGAAGTCACACTATATGTCCAATTACACATATATTAAAATGTAGCCCTCTAGAGACCTATGCCCTCCCGGCACTCAAAGGATTGAGTTCCGGCAGGGTCAGCCATGCCTTTCGTTCTTCTGCAGGTGAAACAATGAGTTCTGTTGAGCTGAAGAATAGTCATATCTGATTAGTTAAATGGTGAATCAGCAAGTCTTACAAAAAACAAGTTTAGTTCTGATTGCAAAGCAGAGGGTAAGGGAACATGGGTTTGGCAGATGCCCGCTTCAGGTTTTCTGGCAGACCATGAAAGGCGACAGCGAGGCAAGAGTTAAACCTCACATGCACTATATCACATTTAATTATGACTGGGGATTAGTAAGGGAGATTTTGCTGCTAGGCTGGTACCAGGTATATAGTGTCTTTGTATTGTTCCATGGAATTAGTAGTGCTCCTGAATTGTCCTGGCATGTTTGCTGCCTCCACCAGTGCCAGGCTGACTCCCTCCTTTACATCATGAGGACTTTGCTTAAGGTAGAAAACCCCAGTGGCGTGCGTGCAGATGTTGGCCAGGATGGCTGTAGGACAAGAACGTGTGTTGTCAGTTGGTTATCATGACAGCTGGCAACGTGTGGGTTTGTATTGCTTGCCAAGCAGTGGGCACTTTTGGGGATGGGCAGAGGGAAAATCATATACATTTGGATATGCTATTTTATGTTATGTTATTTGGCATTTATATAGCGTTCTATTTATCATTGCTATGACCTCAAAGCACTGGTAGGTTGAACGCCCTCGGGGACCGTAGTCCAGGTCAGTCGTAAAAGAGTAGGGTGTAATAGGGAGCTTGGGTGCACCGATTACGTGTGCAGCTGATCTAATTGCCTGAAGGTAGCTGCATCCTAGCATACTGGATATCGGTTGTATGTCTGCAGTCTGGGTGGAGGTTACCAGGACTGAGTTTTGGCTGCGTAAGGCCTATGTCGGATGCTTATGTGTGCAGCTAGGCCTGAATTTCGTGGGTATAGCTGCGTTTTATCAGAGTGTTGAGGTGTATTGGAGTATTGTTCGTATATGAGCAGCTAGGTCGAATTGATCGAGGGGTGTAGCTGCACTCTAATAGTGTGTTGGTGTAGAGTAGAGCGTGAGCATAGTGATAGGAGAGATAAGTGTCTGGGCCGATCTAATGAGCCCAGATTTATGGATTTCAACTGCTCGTTGTGATTGCTGCATTCAGAGTGAACTTCTTAGTGACTTAATAGGCACATTTGGAGGTGTCATTGCTCCTGATCTCATTGAACATTTGTCATTGGGTTGTTGCTCTCAGTCGCCTTAGATGGTTTTAGTCGGTTTTATGGAAAAAGACAGGTTTTTGGAGCTTTGCAGAAGGTCATGTAGTCTTGGCTGTGTCAAATATGAGGGAGGAGTGAGTTCCACAGAGTTGGGGCTAAGGTTGAGAAGGCAGATCCTCCAATCCTTATAGAATTAGAGGTTGGAATCACTAGAAAGAGCTTGATCTTAGGGTGCGAGATGGCAGGTAGGGTTTTATCGTCTCTTGTTGTACGGTGGGCTGGTCTTGTGCATTGCTCGGTCGGTTAAGCAAACGTGCTTGAAGGTGGCCTTCGACCGACCCGGAGCCAGCCAGTGCAGGGTTTGGAGAGTGGGTGAACGTGGTCTCTGTGCGCCAGGTCGAGGAGGAGTTTGGCAGCATCATTTTGGACTCTTTGGAGTTTATTGAGTTGGTATGCTGATGCTCCCAGGTAAAGGAAGTTGGCATTGTTTAGTCTCGACATAACAATGGACATAACAGCAGCGTGTCTGTTGGGGTAGCAGAGATAAGGAAAGATGTGTGTAAGAATTTTGAGGTGGTAGTGACAACATTTTCAAACATTATTGATCTAACAAGAGTGCATTGTGCAGCCTAGATTTTTGACTATATCGGAGGGAGGGGGTAGTGGGCTGAGGGAGGGGGACCATTGGACCGGATGTGGTAGAAGGGAAGTATTGCCACACGCCATTGATGTTTATTTATTTCAAATGTATAAAGCACTAACTAAGGCCCAAAAGGGTGTCTAGGCGCTGACATCAGCGAGTGGGGCGGGCTCAGAGAACCACAAGCAACAGGTTAGCAGGAAGAAACTAAACGATTAAACAAATGCGTTTTCAAGACTCTCCTGAAAACAGACTAGTCAGACAGAGTTCTCAGGTCAACAGGAAGGACATTCCACAAGCTGCGTGCCAACACAGAAAAGGATCGACCACCCAGACATTCCCGACAAAATATGGGAAGCTAAAGAAGCTGAAGTGAGTTTGAGCCCACATTTATTGCTGGACAGTATTTTTCCAATGTGTTATTCAAAAAGTTGGGGACAGCATCATAGAAGGCTCGATGAACTACACATAGAGTCTTGAACTCTTTGCGGGCAGTCACAGGAAGCCAGTGCAGGTGGCATAGCAATGGCAAGGACGGAGTCAGTCGGGGGGCGCTGAGTGCCAAATGAGCCACAGCATTCTTCAGATCTTGCATCCACTGAATCTGACACTTGGGCTGACCCAAGTAGATGCCATTACAATAATCTAGTGAACTGATTACAATGGACGTCACAAGAGATATCTTCCATGAACAGCTGTTCATAGTTGCACAAGAAATTTAGTAATCCCGAAACTGCATTCATCGACTTGATAAATATTGAATATTAGATGCAATATGAAATTTGGTGAATATAATTTTGGAACATGAAGGATTTTGATATAGTGATGAATTTGAATGAATAGAAATGTGTTTTGCTAAGGTGCATATATTGACAAATGAATTATATGATTGGACTTGTCTTTAATTGAGAGTGAACGTATGAAGATACTGATGTACATGAATGGAAAGGACTTAATGCCAGTAGGAGAGCATCCACAGTTCCCATCTATTGATATGGGACATATTTCTTACTTAGTTGGATTTAATGGTCTACGATATCCAATAGAGCTCACCCGGAAGAACCTGAAATTAATATACTTGTGAATGAATTATTGAAAAACTGTTTGGATAGGAAAGACTGTACCTAACAATATAATTATTGCAATGGCTGTGAGGGAACTGGCATGGCATCGGTCTGTGGGCAATGTGGAAACTGGCATATCAATGTGTGATTATCTAGGTCTTGTGATGCTGAACCTGTGCATATGATGTGACACCCTACAACTCTGTACAGTTTTGGGTATGTCTTCCCCTTAACAAAGCAGTGAATGTGTTCCCCATTATTCCCTCTGCATTATGGCAACTGTTGCAGGTTTGCTCTGATTCCTATCATGTTCTTTTTCGAATTGTTTCTGAGCGAAATACCTTTTCGTTAAAAAAAAATAAAAATAAAAAAAATAAAAAATAAAAATAATGTCTCGCATATGAGTGTATACCTGGCCATAAAAGAATAGCATTTATAACTCAGATGGATTTCAGTTGGCAGATTGCATGTTGGTAATTATGGAGAGAGCTTTTAAAATGTACTTTGTTGTTGCCCTCTTGGGCCGGCAAAAGTCTTTTGTAACAGTTTTGATTCATGGCTAATGTCTGAACTGTTGCATTTAACAAGCCTGATGGTCTTGGGGGATTTCAGTATCCGGATGAGAACCACAATCATCCGGAGTCTAAGCGTGTTAATGAAACGTTTCAGTTTAGTACTTTTTTTTTTATCTCTTACCCATTTTGATTACACATGTTAAAGTCTATTGCATAAGTCAAGTCCTTTTTAGAGATCGTATTTATGGACAATTTGTCAGTCAAAATTATGTTTCATCAGGATTTTCAAGCATAGAATCAAAGTAAAAAAGTGTCTCAAAAAACATAAATTGGTCTTGTCTAATTTGGGGACAGAGCTAGAACACTTAGACATCATTTGTATCTGAACATTTAGGGATCTACAAATACAATTATTTGACTCCCTTACAAAGTATGTGATTAATTGGCAGCATTGCAATCTATAAACGTACATAATAAAACAATATTTCTGTCTACAATAAAGGACATTAAAAAAACTTATGAAAAACTGAAAGGAGATGGAGAAAACAGCCATCCAGAGTCTTGCTTAGTAAAAAAAAAGAGTTACAGTTCAGCTATCTTTAATGTAACAAAAGATTATTTACATGAGCAGATCAAAAAAGAAGAAAACACTCAGAGAAAAGTGGTCACACTTTCAAATCGATATTGAATCTAACGCCTGTAATTCATAGAATTCCTTTCTCGGAGGAGCATTAAATCATTAAGTCATTACTAAGTTCCTAGACATTCAAACAAACATTAAAACATATAAGTCTGTTAAGAACATACAGAACAAGCGTCAGCCTTATCATCAATCTAACATGTCAACATGCAGATGGCCAGGCTTCTAATACGTAGGAATTCTTCCGAGTAACGTCTGCAGAAAATGGTTCTGTGAACAAAATCTGAAATCCACGGTGTGTTTGGAGAATCTTCTGCCTGATATTTTCCAGGCTCTCCTGCGGAACTCAGTACAGTATTTATTAATACATTGCTGACAAACGTCCTCAGCTAAAGGCAGGTATTAGCTCACGTCTACTAAATAGCTGCCTTCTGACCCGTTCATTTTGAACAGCTCCCGACCAGTGGTAGGAGTTCCTTCGCTCGCTGAGATGCTGAAGCAAGTTGTGGTAGCTCACCTCAAACTTTATTTGAAGTCAACTCTTTGCTAAATCCACTATAATTGGGCTTTCAATACAGGTGTGGGACGGAGAAGGCCTTGCTCACCGTGTGGGATGATAGGCTGAGAAAGCCGGCTTTACCTTGCTGGCAGTGTCAGATTTGTTGACCGCCTTTAGCACGGTGGAGAGTAACATTTGTGGCCACTATTTGGAGGATGAGATACAGAGTACAGAGGTGATCAGAGGTTTTCTATAGTTGCCCCAAGAATGCTGAATTCGCTCCCTCATGATATTCAAAATATGTTTCAAAAAGTTAATGCAATGTTGTAAAGCCTTCAGGTCGCTTTGCTAATTTTCTGTGCTCGAGAAATCTAAAATATGTGAGTGATAATAGCTTGCAGTGTTTGTCACACCTTAATGCAGTTTTGTTTTGTTGGTGGAAAATTATAAAGGCAGATTACAATTTGCAAAGCACTCCAGTGTATGTTATATTACTATATAACTTTTGCTTAAGATCAGACTGGTTTTGTTGAAACTGTAAATATATTGAAATTCTGAACACTGCAGATATACTGGTATTGTTTAAACCAGGGGTGTTAAACCTGCATGGCACAGAGAAGGCCTTGCTCACAGCGTGGGATGATAGGCTGATAAAGACATCTTTGCCTTGTTGGTTGGTGATATTTGACTTGTTGGCCACCATGCGCTAGCCACCTCTTTTACATAGGCTATATCCCCCCGATCACCCGTAACTGCATTATGTATAGATGTTTATACATTTTATCGTAATTTTAAACTGTCATTTAAATTGTAATTGTACTGCCATGTCTGCCTTATCATGTTGTAACTAAAATACACGCCCGGTTGTTTCCGGGCCTGGTGCACTCTATAAATAAAATAAATAGAAATACCTTTGGTCTGGTGTACAATAGCACCCTTATCCACAGTTTCCTGAGTGAGACAAATATTTCAAAGCCAGTTTCCAAGCGGTATTAATTCTTCATAACAATTTGGACTCAACAGGTCAAGTTTGGATCTTATGTGTCGTCCAAAATGGTCTCTTGTGGGTTCTTCCAGGGTTCCCACCTGGCACCACAGCTGTGTAATATATATGGACCACTTTATAGTATATTTAAAAAAATAGCCTTGACTATCATGCTTATGCGGATTACATGCCCACATGCATGAACATTAATGAGTCTGATGTGGGGATGGGATGTGTTGGTACATTTCAGGGATGAAGTCCAAATATAGACATTGGGTAGCACGCTGCGGCTCAATTCCAATAAACTGAGATTAGGGTCAAACAACACATTTGTGAATGCAGAACTGCCCAACTTCAATCCTATTTGACATTGCAAAGGAGTACAGCTCTAAAGTAAAAACACTCGTCTTCGATTAGCATCAGGATTTAGAATTTAATGGGAAATTTATTCGATTGTTGTAAATCCTCATTTTAAAAATTGTGGCTTCTTCGATGAGCTGCTCTTTTCATTGAGTTCTGGCAGGTTGGGTCAGCTTGCAACTCACTACATATATCAATAGGGCTACCATATTCAGCATTTGCAGAGAGTACAGAATATAGCGATCTGCCTAATCTGTCTCCTCCGGTGTTGAGTTTCTGCCTTTTCATCTCATCAAAAAATCCAGTGGCTACTGGTGCACACACAGATTGGTTTTAAAATACCCTGCCTATGTCTGCATGGACTAGCGTCATCTTATCTTCAAAATAAAATTCTCAAATATACTCCTTAATGTTGATGTTGCTAGCGATATCAGTTTCAAAGTTTCGATACAGAGGTGATCACAAGTTTGCCATAGTTGCCCCAACTGATGTATACAATCAGCCCGCAAACGTTTTGTACGCAGGTAGACTGCCTGCAGTAAAACTGCTTGGGCACCCGTTTTGAACGTTCATTGAAAATGGAGGTCTGAGCATTTTATTTTATTTAATCTTTTAATTGGGATTTGATATGTGACACAACATACAAAGAATAACAAACATAACACCTTCCCTTAAACCCCCCTGCTCCCTCAGACAAATACTCTGGACATTGTCTAGGGTTTCAAAAAGTGGGATTATACTGGAATTGTATGAAAATAAACTGAGCGTCTACTGGGATTCAGTAAACTGGAAATAGACTGCAGTGGCCAGTAATATGAAACCAGTTAATACAATGGGTTTGTCAAAATTGGGAGGATATTGGGATTGGTTACCTTAGAACAGGTGCCTGCAACATGCGGCTCACCCGATGTTTGTGGACTACGACTTCCATGATCCCTCACCATTGACTATGCTGAATGAGACTGATAGGAGTTGTAGTCCAAAACATCGGTAGAGCCAAAGGTAGCAGGCCTCTGCCTTAGAACATACTGGGATTGTGAAAACTGGAAGTGTACTGACATTTGCAAACTAGGACCGTACTTGAATTGTCAAAACCAGGGCAAACAATTTAGTTGCCAAACTGCAAGTACACAAGGTTAATCAAAATGTAACTACACTGGGGTTTCCAAGCACAAATCAGCTTGCAATGTCAAACAACTGAAAGTTTTCAAATTCAAACTGGGTGCACAGTGGGATTGTCAAATTGGAAATGTACTGTAGTAAATTATTTATTTCGGTATAAAAACTATACAATTACATTAGGTTAATACAAAATCAGTGTCATAGGTACAGCATTTCTTAAGAACATGACTACTAACATTCCATAAAATCCCCATTTAAAAAGGAAAGAGTTTCATAAAAGCTTGACGGCCAAAGTACTCTTAATCCATGTATATCAGTCTAGATTCCCACACTTTCTTCAACCATTGAGGCTGAGCCCATAGCTCAGAATCCCGCTCAGTTCCCGTCAAGTTCACAATATTTATAAATTGGAAAACGTAATCTTCATCTCAGATTATTGAATAAAGAATAGAAGATTAAAAAAATGCCATGAATCCCTTTTCTCAATGTGGCAGATCGTACATCTGTCTGTCTGTAGTACCCCCACTCCAATTGCCTGTGAAAGCCGCCCATAGTAAAACCCAAATCTGGCCTTCAAATACAAGATTTTTGCTTCCTTGTCTTTCAGAAAGTATAATAACGTTTCCAGGCCAAAACACGTTTTAAATGATAAATAGTTTGCCTTTAAACCTCTCTCTCTACCTGTGGCATTCCCCAAGGCTCTATCCTCTCAACCTGGTTTTTCGACCTCTACCTGGCCCTTTTAGCTTTTTCTCCCACCTGACCTCTACCTTCTCCTCTAACTTTCAGTGTTATGCAGATGACATCAGGCTCCCCTCAGCCTCCCCTTCTCTCTCCCTCATTCCTGACTGTTTATCCACAATTTAGGATTGGTGTGCCTCCAACGATCTCTGCCTTAATGCCAGTAAGACAGAGATCCTTCCCATTGGGGCCCCTGCCCCTGGTTTCCCTCTCTCTCACTCTGGCTTCCTGCATTGGGCCCTTCTCCTTCGCCCTCCTGCGAGGCAAGAAACCTTGTTGTCATCTCTGACTCCACTCTCTCTTTCTCGCCTCACATCTCGGGCATTGCCAAGAAGTCTCATTACCAGCTGTACATCCTCAAAGGGATTCTTCCCTTTCTCACTTTCCCCCAGAAGCTCGCTGTCTCCAGAGCACTGGTTCCCTCTAGGCTGGACCACTGCAACAGCCTCTTTCTCTATCTGTCTTCCTCTACTCTCCGTCCTCTGCAACTAATCCAGAACAGAACGGCAAGACTTCTCCTTGGCCTCAAGCCCAGGGACCTTATATCTCCAGCCCTGAAATCTCTCCACTGGCTCCCGGTGGCTGCAAGGATCAAGTTCAAGACCCTGTGCATTGTCCACAAGGTTTTCTGGGGCCGGTGCCCATACTACATCAACACTCTCTTCCAAAATAGCTTACTTCTTGTGCCCATCGCACAGCTACCTCAAACTCTCTAAGGATTAGACGTGCCTCAAGGCAGAGAGTGTGGTGTAGATCTTTCTCTTCTGCAGGTGCCTCCCTCTGGAATGGCCTCCCTGCCCCTCTCAAACTTGAGCCGGACAACCTGATGTTCTGGAAGCAGCTCAAAACCTTCCTAGGCCTAGTAAGATTGTTTGTCTTGTCTTCCCTCTGTCTTCCCTCCCTTGTCTTGTCGTGCCTAGAAACAATTGTGTACAGGCGCCTTATAAATGGCTTATATCATATCATAAGCTTTAGCGACTACATTCCCAGAGCTTGTTGTCATACATCAGGGCTAACCCCAATTTCACACTTAAGTCAGAAATGTATTGAACCAGTGCAAGCTTTTTTGCACCACTTAGTGTCAGAACATCCACCAATGAAGACTTATACGAGGATAAATACTCTGTCATCACAATCCTATACAAGTACAAAAGGGGTTTTAGCTTGGGCTCATACGCTACCCCATTAACCCCATACGTTACCCCATCTACCCCTAATTCTCCTCTTAGAGATATCAATGGTGTAGTAATTGTAAGTGAACACATCTTTTTCAAAATGCCAATCTCCCTTTTCTCCAACATCCTGAGATCTGAGTGCCCCCAGATCTAAGCTCCATAGAGTGACGACATTTCCGCAAATGCTCTCATTATCTCCAAGCATTGGGAAGTTGCCTTGCCGTCATATTATTTTAGAAAGCCTTGTGCACCCCCTTGCCTTGTACAATTCGATATAGACGTATCGATCTGTTTCCCCCATCATCCACTTTCGTCTTAATGGTCTCCAAACCTTTTTGATTTCCTAGGCTATTAGTGGGGTAGATCTTCCAATGGATTTGGAGCATATCAATGCTTTGGTTTTAGGGATATTGTGCCTCATTACAACTGTGACAGAAGCCATGCCGGTAACACCGGCAGGCTGCCACCAGAGTTGTGATTTTTTTCTGGCGCCTGGCTTCACGGAAACACAGGGGGATTGCGACCCCAGTGTTCCTGGAAGTCAGGCGCCGGAAAATCGTTAATCCCCATTCTCATTTGAGTTCCATAGGACTCAATGGGAATGAGGATGATGGTAGCAATGGCACTGTTAATAACGGTACTGGTGCTACCATGTTAGTCTGCGAGCGGGTGCCGTCCCGCCTGCCAGGTCTGACCTAGCGTGCGGGACGGCAGCCGCCCGCAGACTCGGAGTGTGCCAGTTCTGTAACAATGGTGCCAGTAGGCCTACCGGCACCGTTGTTACCAGACCGGCACACTCGTAATGAGGCCCATTGATTTCCAAACTGATTCTCACAGATAGGGCTGCAAATTAATCCATCACATTTTGGATACCCTTCCTTGTTTTACTGACCAGTACCGTATCATCGGTGAATTGGAGAATTCCCATTTTCTTTCCTCCCTGTATTGAGACACATCTAGTGTTTCAATTTCTACAGCATTTTTTATTTGTATATAGACTAAAAAGAGTAGGGGCTATAACACAGCCCTGCCTTACACCTCTAACCACTGGAAAGGGTTGTGTCAAACCCCTACCCTCACCCAAGCGTGTATGTGTTTCTGTGTAGAGAAATTGTATTGCCACTAGAGATTTATCAGGGTTCCATGTTCAAATGGGTACTTCCATACGCTTAGCAGGAATGATTTATCAGAGATGCCCAGTTAAAAAAAAAAAGTCAAGCCACATTAAGAAATGACTAGACTGGCTGCACCAAAAGGCCTCTTTAACCACTAATACCACATATCATGCCTGCTTAGCCTGGACATGGATGACCATTGCAATTGATCAAACAATCCCCACCCCACAAACAACCCACATATACCCTCTCCCTCCAAAACCCTTCCCAACCCCTAAAATCAGCTCCTCTGCCCAGAATTAACTCCACGTTCTTCTTCCTTGTCCCAGTGCTTACATAAGAGGATCCTTGTCTCATAGGTAAGTACTGGGATGAGGAAGAGTGAGACTAGGAGTAATGTAAATTACAGGTAACTAAGCCAGGCATTACCTCCACTTCCCACTACCACATCTCAGTACTTGAATATGAGGAAAAGTGCTTCAAACACAAATACTAAGACGAGGAAGAATAGAGCTATGAGTAATAAATATGACCAATAAGTAAACATGCCATTAAACACAACTAGTGGTGTGGTACCATTGATCTGACTGGGTTTCAGCCCTCTTCCACCTGACCCCCAATCATTTTGAGCTATGTTGACATAACCTGGCTGACCTATAGAACTGTTGCGGGACAGAATAGGACACAGATGTTAAACAGCACCTGGGTTTTGCTGTTAAAAAAGCCTGCCAATTACTAACGTAAATCATTTCACAGTTAATACTTGCATTCAAATGCATACTTTTTTAGGCACTCAGAATCGTGATGTGGGTTTTGTACTTGCATGCCAGGAGAGTCATAGAGAGGGGAAAGGTGACCGCTCATTCTCACAGCAGTCAATAAGTGGGTGCTTTCAGACTTAAAGGATATAGTCAAATGCTTGTAGCATTGAATCTGCACTATAATAGTCTCATTAGAATGTGTAAATAAGTTCAGTTTGCCACAAAAATTGGTATTCCCCTTCCCCATCATCCATGAAGTTAACACCGCTCCCAACATTTGAAGGGTTAGCCCCCCCCAAATGTAGGTTTCCTTGCGCCCCTAACACAAGCACACACACCATTCACCATACACACACGCACACACCCAGCCACCCATACATTTAAGTGTGCACCCTTTTACCATACACGCACACCCAGGTAGCCACCCATACATTTAAGTGTGCACCCTTTTACCATACACGCACACTGAGGTAGCTACCCATACACCTATGTGTGCACACTTCCACCATACACTCACACAGGCACACCCAGGTAGCCACCCATACATCATGCACTCTCTCATTCATGCCCATACATTATATACATATATATGCACACATGTACATTCATGCACACATGTTTAAAGAAAATACATGTTCTTACCTTTAATCAGTTGGGTCAGGGAACAAGCCTCTCCGTTCCCTGCAGTAGCCATGAACGCTTGTCCGCGTCATCTGCAGGGGGTCTGGAGGCCTCTGTGTCATGCTGTGAGGGGAGCCTCATTACTTCAGAATTTCTGTTAAAGGACTGAACTGTAACAGATATAATTTCTTTATAAAGGCAGAGTAACTTCAAAAAGAAACCATTTCTTTTTGAAGTAATAGCCGCCTCCCCCTTCACCCTGGCATGGGTAGAGAGAGCCCTCGGACTTCAAAAATAAATTGTTTCTTTTTGTAGTCACTCTAACTTCATGAAGACATTATTTCTGTAAAAGGTAACAGAAATGATGTATTTATGAATGCAGAGTGACTAAGGCCTCCTCCCAGGACATGTGGTGATGGGGCCCCCACACCCCAGGGACTGCGGGGGCTCTCGCTACACCAGTGCACTCAGCGTGTATCAACTGCTCATTACTGGAACCGACTCGACACTAGCCAGCTACTTGGGCTGGCATGATCCACTCACACAATAGCTTCAAGCCTGGTTTG
Source organism: Ambystoma mexicanum (assembly GCF_040938575.1). Taxonomy (NCBI): domain Eukaryota; kingdom Metazoa; phylum Chordata; class Amphibia; order Caudata; family Ambystomatidae; genus Ambystoma; species Ambystoma mexicanum. The sequence goes on from NC_090922.1 coordinate 1,514,781,497, forward strand.
ATGTTGTTGAACCACCAAGAAGGTACTTTTGACCCTTAGCTGCCACCTTGGTCCATTTTGGGCCTTAGAGTCTGGTTAGGTCACTTGAGCACTTTTATCATCGAGGACATATCATTTTTAATAGAACGCTGTGGTCACTGAATTTCCTTTCACCCCTGTTTTCTTGTCCAGAGGGCTGCATTTGTTCTATTCCTGCATCTTCTCTGTTCTTTCCACAGGGAAAGCTGCTCACCTTTGGGTTTGAATACTAGAGGGCAGCGAGGCAGGGAAGGAAAGGGCTGGCAACTGTCCAAGCTGGATCCCAGACTAACAAGCATGTGTTTTTGGGGTGTTTGATGAGGTGGTGGAGAGGAACGGAATGGTCTTGTTTCTGTGGGACAAGCCTACGTGTAAACTGGAAGATATCACAACACTTAGATGGGACAATTTAGTGATGAGCTCGAAACAGTTACATGTTCATGATCATGATGTGTGCCTGACTGTGCCCATCCCATCTGGCCTTTAAAAGGGTTTGTCAGTGTGCCTCAGGTGGGAAAGGAGACAGAGAAGAGAATACCCCACCCCCTCTTCCCTTTACTAGCTAGTTAAATAAAGTTTGTTTAGCCATCAAAGTGTAGGTGCTTCTTTTAACCATACCTCTTGTAGATTGATAATGTGTGATTGCTTTACAATGGGTTCCTCCTGACCTATCCTGAAAAGATGTGTATATCCCTGTATATTCCATGACACTATATGTATGCGGGGATCCTATGCTCCAGATCTGATCCCTGGTGTAGGTTTATCGGACCACAGAAATTATGGTACCCATGACCAGTCCTGCTCACCAATATACCCACCACCCATTCACCAACTATGTGCACATGTGTCCCCTATTGCTGTCTCCCCAGATATCGCCTTACGCCCCCTCTCATTGGGGCAAGCTAAAATGATGGGGTCCTCAGCATGGTACAAGTCATATCATGTGCCAGAGAGAGTAGTGCATCCCTTTCCCTCAATAAAAGATTGTATACAAACTTGGACCAAATGTGTAACCATACTGAGTGTGTGGACACCTAGTCCCTAAATTCAACCTGCACCACATCCTTAGAATAGATATTTCTTAGCATTGGTATGTGGTGGAACAGAGTTAGGACATGTTCCTGATAAAGCATGATATCTGTGTAGTCCTGAAGAAGAGATGCCACATGCAAAGCTCCCTGGACTGCCCATTGATTGCGCTCATTGTTATGCTTTTTAACCTGAGACTCATTCCCTGATTTGGGGATAGACAGCTGGTTCCTTGACAGACTTGATTCCAACAGTGGCTATTGAAAGTTATATGAATGGGCAAAGGGTTACATACGATGAAGGCCAGATCTAAGCCTTCATCCAACACATTCGAGGTATCTGAAGTCTCAGAGTGGGATCGCTGATGGCAGGTCGCAGAATCGGTGGTCCCCTCATCACGTGTTGAGAGGTTTTCCAGCTCCTGACTTGGGTCTATTGTATTTGACCTGAGCAAGAATCGTAACATGGAGGCTCCCAATGGTTCAATAGATACTGACACTTCCAAGCAAACCCCATTCCGCCGGGGAGACGCAGGCTGCTTCTTGAGATTTCCCTGGAATTCCCCAGATCCTCTGTTTTTCTTAGAAGGCATGTTCTTAATGTTCTTACATGTGTTTCATTTTCCCACCTTTAGTGTCCTTCTGGGGAGATGGTAGTGCCTGCTCCATGGTGTCTTCCTTTGTTTTCACAACTGTGTTAGTGATGCCATCTAAATTAACCATCTGAGGTTGCAAGTCTACATGACAACCATCATGCCCAACTTTACTCTGGGCAATGGTGGCACTAGCCATTTCAACCATCTGAGATACCATTTCGGCATGACAACCCTCATGGCCAACAGGATAACAACCGTTGCTCTGATGACAATAGCTCTGCAGCAACTGCACTTGGCGCAGCACTTTGCGGGTGCTTCCCGCCACAAGTCTTTTTAAGGGGCCCTACTCTTGTTATTCCGATCCAGGGCTGGTAGCCAAGATGAACAAAGCACTCCCTGTAGTCCTTTCAGCCCTCAGTAGCCAACTAGCCTTCTCACAATAACTCCAGAGCACTTGGCGAGCACTTTGCGGGTGCTTCCCACCATAAGTAATGTTAAAGGGCCCTGCCCTTCTTATTTCGCTCCTGGTCTAGGTAGTCAAGAGCTTGCAGTCGCCTGACTTTAGCGATACAGTCGTGAGTAGCCAGCCAGCCTTCTCACAATAACTCCGGAGCACTTCATTTTTCATTGTATTTCATGTCGACTCTATGATAAAGTACCGTGTGACTGGAACTGAATCAATAATCCAGCGAGAGGCTTCAGTAATGCAGGGAAATCGATGAACAATAAAATACTACCTTTCCATGACCCGTGACACCCCTCTCTTACAGGACAGAAATAAAGAGAGGAATAATGTGTGTGATTTTACAGCACTTTGCATGTTTGCAATGAACCAGGATGACAGGCGAGTAGCTGCCGGTGCAGAGGCAGTCAGGGGCAGTATACAGGGTACATATAGGGCAATTTACAGCTGGCTCCCTACAGCCCCACATCAACCAGCTCCAGGTAGGGATTGATTTGCATCAGTGCTGGAGTGAGGAATCAGGGCCTGGCATAGCGCGCGCCTGCACAGGGTTATCATAGCAGAGACCTTTTGCATGCACTGGGCTTATGCAGCAAGGGCTTGATACAGGCATTGAAGTCCGTGTGCAGTTCTGTGTGCTAAGTCTTTGTGTATCGAGAGCACACAGACAGCTTTAGGTACACACGGATTAGCAGGAGGAGACCAGGCATAGCACAAGTCTGCACAGAGTTATGACAGACACCTTTTGCATGCGCTGGGCTTATGCAGCAAGGGCTTGATACAGGCATTGAAGTCCGTGTGCAGTTTTGTGTGCTAAATCTTTGTGTACCGAGAGCACACAGCCAGCTCTGAGTAGTGACTGATTAGCAAGTAGAGACCAGGCATAGTGCCTGTCTGTACAGGGTTATAGCGGAGACCTTTTGCATGTACTGGGCTTATGCAGCAAGGGCTTGGTACAGGCATTGAAGGGTGTGTGCAGAGCTGTGTGGACATGCTCTGTGCACCGAGAGCACACAGCCAGCTCTGAGTAGTGACTGATTAGCAAGTAGAGACCAGGCATAGTGCCTCCCTGCACAGGGTTATAGCGGAGACATTTTGCATGTACTGGGCTTATGCAGCAATGGCTTGGTTCAGGTACTGAAGGGTATGTGCAGAGCTGTGTGGACATGCTCTGTGCACCGAGAGCCACAGCCAGCTCTGAGTAGTGACTGATTAGCAAGTAGAGTCCAGGCATAGTGCCTGTCTGTACAGGGTTATAGCGGAGACCTTTTGCATGTACTGGGCTTATGCTGCAAGGGCTTGGCACAGGTACTGAAGGCTGTGTGCAGAGCTGTAGTGATGTATTGGCGGAGGTTTGAGAGTGGGACGTTGAAGCCAGATATAGAGATGTTTAAACAGTGTTTAGCAGAGACCTTTTGCATCTACTCGATCATGCAGCAAATCATGTGTGCAGGTGGTGAGTATTGTTTGCAGAGGTGTGTGCAGCACGTGTGAGAACTTTACACAGAAGGAGTTGCTAAGTTTAGAGCAGTGTGTGCTGAATGTGCACAGGTACAGCTGTGTTTTCGTGCTGCCTGCAGGTGTGTTTGATGACTTTGTGCAGGGCAGCAGTTGCTGGCTGCAAGGATTGTGGGCCCGATTCTTGGAAATGTGCACAGTAATCCCGCAAGGGTTGCACGCTGTGAAGGACATTGCGCGAGGCTGTGCTCATATTAAAAAAAAATGTGCATGCCCTGAATTCATGCAATTGTTTGCACAAAGTACCCATATTTTCAGGTCACGGCTGGAATGCCCCCGACACACCCACATGCAAAGCATGAACATCAAGATCAGCCACATCTGCACGCTCCCCGGGTGCAATCCACGCACCCTTGAAACAGTTTCTGGGGTTCACCGCAAGCATGCCTGCATCTCGGTAACCCTGCGCAGGTTCCCCAGTAACTGTTCCCAGCACCCTGAAAACCTGCATATGAAAAATCATAACTTGCTCTAAACTCAGAAAAACTGTGTGTGAACCCTCGTAAACCTTTCCTGCACCCCGCTATACTGCTTACGCACACCCCTAAGTCAGTTTGGAACCCTGGTTGCATACACACACCCCAAAATCCAACATGCATCCCCCCTCCGCACTGCAAATCCTACACGCAAGTGTACTTACGCCTGCATTCGGGTGGCTGATCGTATGAAGCACTTGGGTGGCCATTTTCCAGCCAAGAGGATGCGCGATCGAAACCAAGAATACGTCTTGCGCCGCGCAATTGTCGGCGGGCGAGTGACGACTGCCTGTAGGCCGTCCCTTCGTAAACCACCATTGTTTCGCAAGGTCTTCCCCATTTCTGGTGTTCTGCCCCCTTCCCAGCCCTCTGTGCATGCCACGCCCATGCTGTTTGTGACGTGTCACGCAAGGTCCTTGAAGGCTCGCTGAGATGTGGCAAGCCAGCGCGAACTCCATGCAAGTTCAGATAAAGTACTGCGCGCTCTATTCCATGAATTGCTGAATAGGGATTTGCGCGCAGAATGGGGCGCAAGTACCCTATTTTTCACGCAATTAATTCCATGAAGGGGGCTGTGTGCAGAACAATGAGGGATTTGTTTCCAGTAGTGTGCATTAATTGTGTGTACAGCTACTGCACAGACTGTGCAGTAGCAGTGGTGTTTCTGTGCCGATTGGCGACGTTTGTGTACAGAGCATGATATGCACTTAGACCTGTGCTCCGAGCACTAAGGGCCGTGTGGAGAGCAGTGAAGTCTGTGTGCATGGACAAGTAAGGGTGTTCTCTGTCTCCCTCCAAAGCCTGAACTTGAAAGTCGAGGCTGTCTGTAACTAACAACGTTAAACAGCAGAGAAGGCAGGGCGTGCTCTGAGTAAGGCACCACTCGGCTTTGCATGAAGCTTTACAGAAAGTACAGTTTACAGCTAAAGACATTTAGCAACACTGACAAAGGAGACGTGGACAGCATATATGGGGTACAGGGGGTGACAACTCCTCAAAATATGTGGCTACTCCCCACAACAAGTCAAGCAGAGGTACAAAACGGCCTCCATTAACACTGGGAATATTTTGAAGAAAATCCCAGAATTATTTTCTGCGGTTGTAACAGGTGGCCAGACTTATAACGCAACGTTGCAAACAGAACAGCAGAGCAGTGACTCATCTTGCTTGTATGCATGTGAAGTATATTAATGACGTTCTGTTTACTTCGGCTATATGACATGCATGTATCTGTTTATCCCATTCCCTCCCAGTCGCCACCCTGCTGGGACCACTTCAAGGGCTGGTCGCTTGCCCCTGGTTTGGCTGGGCTCAGGCATCTATGGAGCTTTCATGTGCCCCTCTATTTTGACTGGAAGTGGTACAGAGACATTCACAGTGCTTACACAAACAATGTTGGCGCACCACCATTTAGTAGTGAGTTGAAACACCTCGCTTTCACTGGTAAGATAGCAAAGAGGGTAAATGCACCTGCTGCATGCTGCATAGACATTTCAATCTGCATGCTCATGTGCTCCAATCCTGAATAGACCAACTTTGCGTGCCTTCCTCCAGAGACCGAAAGAGTGAGAACCATTAAGGACAAATATAGTAACAGCCATTAACTGTCTCAGTGGCATCTGGTTTAATACACTATGCACAGGATGTCTTATCCTTCTTCAAACCCCAGTGTTCATGTTCATACATGACACTGAATAAAATGGCAGAAACAATAAGACCCCCGTGCAACCAAAAGATGAACAGATAACTGTGCTGTATGAAAAGGCCATTGGATAAACTGACGCTAGCTCAGTGAGTTGATGCTGAAGAGTTACACGTCACCTGCTGATCACACATTCCAGTCCCAATAAGACAGCTCATCGGATTTAAAGTGCCTGTTACAGAGATGTGTGGTTAATCAATAGGCGACATGTCAGTGAAATAGCCCCAGAGGTACTGGCAGCGACAGCAGGGATGAGGGAATAGCTTGCCGCCCCAGGTAGCTCATGGAGTGAAGTGCTGGCCACTGACATGGGACAAGGCTGCCCTCCACATGTTCAATTCCTACAGCGAGCCAGACTCATGCATTCATCCGACTCAGGTTTATTAATTGAGTACCATACACTAATAACACCTGTTATGTATAGCACTATTAAACTGCAGAATGGTAGTAGATTATTCTATAAAAGACAACAACTATTATATAATGTCTAGGTTGCAGGGAGAAAGTTAAGGGGTACATGTACATGTGTGTTCGCATGTTTGTGACATGAAGGTCAGAGGCTCCAATTCCAATAAGATAACATATAGGGTTACTGTGTTGGCTGCGGAGGTCTACGTGTTGCCTGTAGAACATGAGTTCAAATCCTAGAAAGATAGCTCAGGGAGTGACACGTTTGCTGCAATGGTTTGCATGTGCCCTAAAGATTGGGGTTCAAATCCTACAGAAACAATGTACATGTTCAATATACATGCTTTGATTATGAAGTATGCATTCTTTTTGTTATAGGGTACATTTATTTATTTATTCTATTGTGCATTTGTAAGGTGCTTACACATCGAGTAAATTGTCTTTCAAAGGGAATGAAAAGCAAATATAACAATGAAAGAGGGAGGTGGTCCTACTAGGCCCTGTGAGCATTCAAACATACATGTTGCACCTGTTAATATAGGGGTTGAGACAACAGGGGTTGAGTCCTGTAATTAGAAGGTAGGAGTGTGGCTACCCAAACATTAGAGAATTGGACAAGATTGACACTGTGGGCATGAACAAAGCAACGATTTCCAATGAATTCCAATTAAAAGTGTCTATGAGACCTCTCCTTGACTTTGGAGGACAGAAAGAAAGCACCAGTTGTCATCCCAAATGTTTGGCTGCACACACTCAGCCGTCACTTAAGTGATAGTACATGGAATCACAGTGTATGCCAGTCACTTAAGTGATAGTACATGGGATCACAGTCTATGCCAGTCACTTAAGGGCTAGGGCTTATAATCTCTATTAATGCACCAGCGCAAAGATCAAGAAATGGGGTGTCCAACAGACACACATCTTCACCGTCTTGTTTCCTGTCTACATGTGGGTACTGTGGGCATCTTAAATGAGTGAATGCTTCTCTTGGAAGCAGCACATGGGCACGCTCGCTTGCCAAGATGGCAGATTCTCTGGCAGCTGCCACGTTTCCTCTAGCTTGGCCCAGGCTAGCCCTCCTACAAAGCACCAAGGCACCCTCCTGCCCCACCTCTCTTGCTGCACCTGACCAGCGTGGTAAGAAGGAAGGCAATATATTTGAATGAGTGCAATTGATTTATGACATTTTAGTGTTTCTCTATACAAAGCATGCTTCCTGGACTGGTGCTTGGCACACCTGATGGCACAGGGTACTCAACACTAGTTTACACTATGGCTTTGCAACATATAAAATGAGAAAGGAGTGTGGGCGCCCCTCTACTGAGAACGAGCATGGGACAAATACTTGTTCTGTGGAATTACTTTCACTCCCACTCTTTCAGTCTATAGCCACGTTTTAGATCACTGCACCCTTCACAGCGGAGAACTATCCATTTGCATTTCAGACTTTGTCCCACCTACGTGGGCAGCTCAGCACCAAAATGCTAGGCAAATCTCGTCTGAACAAGAGTACCACCAGCAACCCCAGGCACGTGTTTCGGCCTAGTTGGGCCTCCTCAGTGAGGTGAAGTTGAGCCTCTCTATGGCACAGTGAGCAAGGAGTCCACGTCTGGATTACAGTGAGTTATCTAGGGGGAAACCCCAAATTTTACAAATTAAACATCAGTGTGTGAAGCCCTCTACTGAGAACGAACATGGGTCAAATACTTTTTACAACATTTAAATTTGCTGGCAGAATTAGTGAGAAGTTATAGTTTTTTCACTTTACATATTTGTGAATCCCACTTTTTATATAATAAATACAAAACCGCTGGTGTGCTCGGATGGATGTGCAATATCAATATATCTATATATTTCAATAAACAACTGAAAAAACTGTACACCAGCATTCCTTTCTTTTGCTCTCCTTGTATGCTATATCTTTCCTCTACCATAATGTTCCTATTTAGGAGGTTTGGGGACTCGGGAGGATAGTTTAGGGGCAACGTGCTCACCTTCGAAGCAAGACAACACAGAGCAATGCAGGTTCGATCCCCGAGTCCACGCTTAGAAACCTCTGAGTGTTAAGCACATTATAAATAACCTATAATATCATATCATACCCATTGCCTTTCCTGACCATATCTTTTTCCTACAGCAACCTACCCAGGTTGATCCATACACTCACATAATCAGGGTTTTGCTGGAGACCCGTAAGACATTCAGGACCTTGCCAAGAAGGTCCACGTTCAACTCCACCTCCTCAACTGAATTCTTCCTTTCCTTACTTTCCCCCAGAAGTTCAATGTCTCTAGAGCTGTGGTTCTCTCTAAGCCAGACTACTGCAGTAGCCTTTTCCTTAATCTACCCTCTTCTTCTCTAAATCCCTCCAGCTAATCCAGAATAGGGCGGCAAGACTTATTGTTGGCCTCAATCCCAGGGACCACATCTCTTCAGACTCTAAAATCACTCCACTGGTTCCCCGTTGCTGCAAGGATAAAATTCAAATCCCTCTGCATCATCCATGAGGCTGTCTGGGGCCGGGGACCACACTATCTACAACTTGCTCTCACTACATACTCTCCCTCCAGATCTTTGTGTCAAGCGCTTTGTTAAACAGCGAGCCAGTGGCCGACCTCGTTCCTCGACAGACTCCCTCCTCTGGAACAGCCTCCCCTTCCTCTCTGTCTTGAACCGGATCTCGTCAAATTCCAGAAGCTCCTCAAGACCTTCCTTTTCACCTCCTCCTTCCCTTGCACCCTCCCCTGCTGAACCCCACAGTTGTTGAGCTTGGTGGCCAGGGCCCTTATGTGTCCTCGTGGACCCTGGCCTCCCACACCCAATCCCCTTCAGCCTCTGGCCACTCTCAGCACTTGCCTTTGCCCCCACTGGCCTGCACTTATTTATTTATTGGCAGCTGATCACTCTCACCAAGTCACTTAACATCTTGCTACTCCCTAGCACTTCCCTCTTTGGTACACCTAGCACTTACCCTGCCCCCATCCCTTCTCTCTCACTGAATTTGCACATTCTGAATGCTCACAAGGCCTAGTAGGTTCGCCTCTAAATTCCATTGTTAAATTGTCGCTTTTCATTCCCATGTTCCCTCCCTGTTGGTGCTTTGAAACACAATTTTTACTTGATGTAAAATGCAAAATAAATAAATGAATACATGTGTATTTAAGTAAGAACAGATGTATAGCTGTGCCTGCCTAGCCCTTTTTCCCACCAGTTGTTTAACATCCACACCACACTACATATACATTTTGAAGAGAACATTTTAGCATTTGCAGTTGCTCTGAAAGAATAATGGTGGACTGTTCCTGAAAACGTCCCAGAAAACACACCTTTCCTCCCCACTGCTTCCACTGCTGTCTATGGGCTCTAACGAAAGCATGAACACGCCAATGTTGGACGTGTATCTGCTTCCAGGGGTTCTGCGGTGGGAGGAAGGGATTTTGCAGGTGAGTTCACTAGGCCACCAGTGGACTTGGTAAAGATTGAGGGCGGCCAGGGTCAGGGTTTTGGGGTGTGCTCACTAGCCCAGCAGATGGTGTTCTGCTACTGAGGAAGGATGGAAGGATGAACAGATACAATAGTGCCACTGTACCACCAGCCGCCCAAGGACTTCCGATGAAAGAACAAGGGATAATTCCAGTTTAGTATACAAGCTTAAAGAGAGCATGTAAATAACAGCTTTTCACAGTTTGATTAATTGTGGGGATTTACTGTTGCTTTTGACTGCACTATTTAAAGTGCAGACCGTCCTGCACTGTGGGTCTGTAATTACAGAAGGGCACGGTTCTTCCTCATGATTTAAAACAGAAGAAGATGGTTTCTCCAGCACAGGAGAGGCTTTAGGGCAGAGAGCTAGCATACAGGTAACAGCTGGCACTGTGTTTGCCAATCAGTATACATGGGTGGCACCTAGCAACATGAACCTGGAACATTCGGCCAGTCCCCCAGGCCCCTGAGTTTTAGACTCATTGCTCGTTGCTGTCAGGAGTTGGGGGAATAAGGGTGACATCGGCCCACGCCAGGAAAGCAGCAGGGCAGCTAGGGAAACTGGTGGCAGAGGTGTGTAGAGCGGGGGATACTTGCAAATGGAAGAGTGAGTGAATGGACCAGGGGGCAGAGGAGCCAGAGGAAGAGGGATCAGGGGGATACATGCAAATGGAAGAGTGAGTGAATGGACCAGGGGGCAGAGGAGCCAGAGGAAGAGGGATCAGGGGGATATATGCAAATGGAAGAGTGAGTGAATGGACCAGGGGGCAGAGGAGCCAGAGGAAGACGGATCAGGGGGATACATGCAAATGGAAGAGTGAGTGAATGGACCATGGGGGCAGAGGAGCCAGAGGAAGAAGGATCAGGGGGATACTTGCAAATGGAAGAGTGAGTGAATGGACCAGGGGGCAGAGGAGCCAGAGGAAGAGGGATCAGGGGGATACATGCAAATGGAAGAGTGAGTGAATGGACCATGTGGGCAGAGGAGCCAGAGGAAGAGGGATCAGGGGGATACTTGCAAATGGAAGAGTGAGTGAATGGACCAGGGGGCAGAGGAGCCAGAGGAAGAGGGATCAGGGGGATACATGCAAATGGAAGAGTGAGTGAATGGACCATGGGGGCAGAGGAGCCAGAGGAAGAGGGATCAGGGGGATACTTGCAAATGGAAGAGTGAGGGAAGAGTGAGTGAATGGACCAGGGGGCAGAGGAGCCAGAGGAAGAGGGATCAGGGGGATACTTGCAAATGGAAGAGTGAGTGAATGGACCAGGGGGAGAGGAGTCAGAGGAAGAGGGATCAGGGGGATACTTGCAAATGGAAGAGTGAGTGAATGGACCAGCGGGCAGAGGAGCCAGAGAAGGAGGGATCAGGGGGATACTTGCAAATGGAAGAGTGAGTGAATGGACCAGGGGGCAGAGGAGCCAGAGGAAGAGGGATCAGGGGGATACTTGCAAATGGAAGAGTGAGTGAATGGACCAGGGGGCAGAGGAGCCAGAGGAAGAGGGATCAGGGGGATACATGCAAATGGAAGAGTGAGTGAATGGACCAGGGGGCAGAGGAGCCAGAGGAAGAGGGATCAGGGGGATACATGCAAATGGAAGAGTGAGTGAATGGACCATGGGCGCAGAGGAGCCAGAGGAAGAGGGATCAGGGGGATACTTGCAAATGGAAGAGTGAGTGAATGGACCAGGGGGCAGAGGAGCCAGAGGAAGAGGGATCAGGGGGATACATGCAAATGGAAGAGTGAGTGAATGGACCAGGGGGCAGAGGAGCCAGAGGAAGAGGGATCAGGGGGATACATGCAAATGGAAGAGTGAGTGAATGGACCATGGGGGCAGAGGAGTCAGAGGAAGAGGGATCAGGGGGATACTTGCAAATGGAAGAGTGAGTGAATGGACCAGGGGGCAGAGGAGCCAGAGGAAGAGGGATCAGGGGGATACATGCAAATGGAAGAGTGAGTGAATGGACCATGGGGGCAGAGGAGTCAGAGGAAGAGGGATCAGGGGGATACATGCAAACGGAAGAGTGAGTGAATTGCCCATGGGGGCAGAGGAGTCAGAGGAAGAGGGATCAGGGGGATACATGCAAACGGAAGAGTGAGTGAATGGACCATGGGGGCAGAGGAGTCAGAGGAAGAGGGATCAGGGGGATACTTGCAAACGGAAGAGTGAGTGAATGGACCAGGGGGCAGAGGAGCCAGAGGAAGAAGGATCAGGGAAGGGTCACAATCCATCAGAGTCAACGATTGAAAAGGAGTGGAGATGCCGAGGGGATGGGGAGGAGGATGCAGGCAGAGTTTGGATCAGCAGTCTGAAGAGTGTGACATGGGAAGAGGTTTTAGCAGAGGGGGCTCTGGGGCAGAAGAAGCATTATAACAAGGGAGCGAAGGAGGCGGGTCAGGGTGGGGGCAGAGTAGATGCTCCAAATAAGGAGAGGCATTCACAGACATGCGTAAGTGTGGAACAAGTGAGGTTGGACAGGGAGTGAAGAGTGTGATTAATAACCTACAGTCACACTTTTGTGAGCAAAATGTTGGAAGAAAGGATGGGTAAACCGGGTGGAAGAGATGAAGAGTTTAAGCTCCCTGAAACCTTTGGATTAATGTTGCGCTATACAAGAATTTAGTTAGTTAGTTAGTTAGTTAGTTAGTTAGTTAGTTAGAAAAGTGACTGGGAAATTGCTTTAGAGAGAGGAGAGAACGAGCGAGAGAGAGAGAGAGAGATGTGGGGCAAGGGAGGAACATCAAAGGAAGCATCCTCCCTTGGTGAACATGTGCAGTGTGACATTTTATTGAAACTCAGAGAAGTAGACTTTGTGCAGGGACGTGACATGCTATTTACTATGGATGTCACGTCACTCTACACTAATATCATACATGAAGCGGGGATGGAAGCCATGGAGTGCCTCCTGCTCTCCACAGATGCATGTAAAACAGACAATGGGCCTCATTACACGGTAGGCGCTAAGGGATTACCGGCACCGGTAAGGTCACCGGTGCCGGTAATCCCTTAGCGCCCTACTACGAGGTCCCTCAGCGGGTCCCGTCCTTAACGCCTGGTCTGACCAGGCGTTAAGGATGGGACCCGCTAAGGGACTTCAGAGCTAATAACAGTACCGCAAATTGCGGTACCGTTATTAGCTCCTTCCCCATTGAGCCCTATGGGGGCTCAAATGGGAATGGGGAATGGTATTTGGAATGGGGACTTACCGGGTCCTCCCGACCCTGGAGGACCCAGTAAATCCCCATTCCAAATACCATTCCCCATTCCCATTTGAGCCCCCATAGGGCTCAATGGGGATGGGGAAGGAGCTAATAACGGTACCGCAATTTGTGGTACCTTTAATAGCTCTGAAGTCCCTCAGTGTACCCAGAATGCGGTAAGGGAGTAGCCATGCCGCTAAAAGCAGCATGGCTACCTCCTACCGTGTAATGAGGTCCAATGTCTTTCTACTGACTCGGATGAAACTAGTTTTGACTAATAACTTTTTTATGTTTGGAGACAGACACTTTGTCCAGATCTCAGGTACTAGCATGGTGGCGGCAATGGCTCCTAGCTATGCCAACACGTACATGCTTTACCAGAGAACACATTTGTCCTAGGATCTGAGAGATGGCAACATCATTTGGTGCTCTATATCAGGTACATAGATGATGTCTTTGGAAGATGGAAGGGCCCAGTAAACGAGCTGGAAATCCTTTTCAAAATGATGAACAATAAGCACCACCAAATTCAGTTCACCTCTAAACACAGTTTCACTAATGTACATTGTTTGGATATAGAAGTATACGTTGAGAACAGCCCACAATGTACATTGTTTGGATGTAGAAGTATACGCTGAGAAGAGCCCACTTAAAACACAGATCTTTACTAAAACTATGCATCGGAAGAGTTTACTTCTTGCTGCTAGTTTCCATCCAAAAAGGACACTAGAAAGTGTCCCAATTAGTCAATTCATGAGATACCGACTGAATATCACATCAGTGGAGGAATACAAAGCCCAGGTCAGTAACTTGAAAGAAAAGTGTATTCTAAGGAAATAAGATACAGATTTGATTGAGACTGTAGCTAATAGAGTCAATCACATTCCAAGACAGTACCTATTGAAGTACCTATTGAAGTCCAAATCCACTAAGGAAAATCCCCCACTAGCTTATGTGAAGACATACTCAGTGCAGAGTCAAAACATCAAACAGAATGTGCAAAAGAACTGGGAGATTATGAAGCTTGATAACAACATAGGGAGACTATTCCCAGCACCACCAGTCCCAGTCTTTTGCATATAAGACAAGTGTAGCATTGAACAATATTCTGGCAAAAGCTGAGGTTAAACAGCAGAGTTATAACAAGAGGAAATATACAGGGACAACACTGTGGTAATGTACTTAATGGCAATTTTATTGCACACCCATAAAGAGGCAAAACAATATTTTTGAAACACTCAAGTACTTATGACTCCTCCATCGTGGTCTATGGCCTAAAATACCCATGCTGCTTTTATTACGTGGGACAAACAGCTCATAAAACCAAAAGACACTACGGTCTACTTAATGCAGGACACAAATGCCATGTGCCTGGCTGGGTGGAGAGAAGGACGAGTGTCCTACAACCAGAGAGGAAAGTAAAATAATTTCCAGGTGGCAGAAAGCAAATTACTGATTAAGTGGCATTAGATCAGTGTGAGAAATCAACTTCCGGGGAACCAGTCGTCCAGGGGTGAATATCGGTTCCTAAACCATCAATCAGCCCCACACCTCTAGTACACCAGAAGGGATCCGAACAGATGGGAAACACAAGCAAATTATAAACCTCCTTCTCCAATTTTGGTAATGTGGATGGAATGACAGTCTTATCTGCAAAAGGTTGTGGGTCGTTGTAATTGTAATTGTAATTATTTATTTATAAAGCACTTGTGAATTGCTTCAACATGCTTCAAGGCGGGAAGGGAACATGGGAACACAGAATCATTCTTAGGCCTTGAAGTTTTTGAATGACCTTAGAAGAGGGGGGGGGGGCATACATTGTTTATCTGCCGTACCCGGCCAACAATGTTTCAAATAGTGCAAATGCATGACAGATGGTAAGGCAATAGGAGGGGGAGAAGGAGAAAAACATACAGAAACAAAAAACTACCGTACTAAGTCCGGCATTCCAGGCCAAGTACATTCTAGGTAACGTGCCAGACATGGAATGAAAGGGAGGGGGGGACAGGAATACGTGTGCCCAGTCCGAGGCCCTTGGGTTAAGTGCCAAGAGGCTACCATTCTCAAGCAAGTGGTGAGTAGAGTGCAGAGGCCTCGGGGAAAGTGCGAGGACTGGCGGGAAGCCGGAGACCTGGGTGGATCTGGAGGTGCTGCAGGCGACCAGTCAGCAAATGGAGCAGAGTTAGGGGGAGAGGGAGGAGAGCAGTAGGCAAGAATGGAGAGGGGGTTAACAAGGGAGAGGGAGAGAGAAGGAGGAAGAGAAGAGGAACTTAAGGGGATCAGGCTCAAGAGGGAGTGAGGCAGTGAGGCTGTTCCAGAGAGAAGCACCTGCAGAGGAAAGAGATCTACCCCCAAATATCTGTTTGCGAAAGTGGCTCACCCGAAGAGAGTTAGAGGGGGACGAGTGGAGGGCTCTAGAGGGACAGTATTTAGGAATAGAGAGTTGTAGATAGTGCGGGCTCCAGCCCCAGAAAGCCTTGTGGAGTAAACAGAGGGTCTTGAACTTGATTCTTGCAGCCACAGGGAGCCAGTAGAGGGATTCCAGTGCCAGGGAGATGCAATCCCTAGGCTTGATGCCAAGTATAAGACTCGCGGTTCAGCTCTTGATGAGTTGTAGAGGTCGGAGGGTGGAAGTAGGAAGATTGAGTAAGAGACGGTTGCAATAGTCCAATCTAGAAAGAATGAGGGATCTGGAGACGGTATACCTCGGGGGGAAGGTGAGAAAAGGTCAAATGCCTCTGAGGAGATGCAGCTGGTAGTGGGAATATTTGGAGATATCCAAGATGTGAAAGAAGAACAAAGAGTGGAGTCGGAGATGACTCCTAGTTTTTTTGACTCACTTGTCGGTGGGGTGGGTGAGGGAGTAGGGCAAAGGGACGCCGGCCAAAGTGAAAGTGGGAAAGCAGGAGCAGGGGTGCCAATGAGGACAATCTCTGTCTTGCTGGTGTTGAGGCAGAGATTGGTTGCAGTGTACCAGGACTGAATTGCGTCCATACAGTCAGGGACGAAAGAGGGGGAGGAGGCTGAGGGTAGCCTGAAAGATAGCTGTGTGTCATCCGCATAACACTGAAAGTAGGAAGTGAAGGCAGGGATCATGCGGGCCAGAGGGGTCAATGTAGACATTGATGAACTAGGGGGATAGGTTAGATTCCTGGGGGACACCACAAGTAGAGAGAGTGGTAGGTTAGTTGGAACACAGCGAAAAATACAATTATTAGCAAATGATAAAAGGGACTGTCCAGCCAAGGTTGTATCAAAAGTATCTACTTTATTTATATCACAACGGACAGTTCTGGCAACACTATGAAATACAACCCACCCTGTAAGAGAATGCAGTGGACAGACAGTTTCAAAGAGAGAAAATGGCTGCACTCAGGAGAGTAGTCGGTACAATAAACAGTTTAAGTTTACTTGGCGTCAGCACAAAGAGAACAATGGGTCTTAATATGTCTCTAGGTGTGTTCTGGGAAGGACCAGGGGGCTGAACCACAATGTACCTTGTGCTGTAGGTGTTCTTGGTGCTTAACAGGGTCTAGTCGACTTCAGGGCACTTTGCAGGCTTCTGTGACAGAGAATGAGACAGGAGTCAGCTGCGGCATCAGGCAGCAAGATGGTTTGGCGAACAAAGCTGGACAAATGGCTGAAGGCTGGCCTACACAGTGGCACAGGGTCAGGAATCATTGTCTCAGTGCTGAACAGCAGTTCTGAAGCACTGGTCAAAACATCTTGGATGTCTTTAAGTGACAGCAGCTTGACAGCGATCAGTGTTGCCTTTGGTTGTGCATCGAGGAACTGCAGTGGCTCAAACATTTCCTTTAAGGCAGACAGTGGTAGATGCTCATGGAGGCTGTATTAGCATACTTGACCTAAAACATTTGACCTAAAACATTTGATTTATGACATTTTTTCCAGTCAAATTTAATTAAATATATATATCAGGTGGGTAAGTGTATAGATTAGGTTGAGGGGAAGTTGATGGGGTCTACGGGGGGTCTCCCTCCGCATTTTAGACAAAAAAAAAGGTCAAATAAATTCTATCAAATGTGATTAGGTCAAATAGACCCAAAGCATCGGGGCACTTCTCCCGGCTTCTTCACTGGGCTTGTGTCGTCCTTCAAGGCAGATGGTCAACAGCTGTGGAGTGTGTTGCAGGCAGCTGCCTTGTCCTTGGTTTTAGGTTCATTGACCATCTGGCACTCTTTGTCCAGGGAGCGTGCTGCAGAGCCTAGCAGGACATGCTGTGTGCTGGCTGGGTACCTGTTCTGGAGCAGCTGGAGGGTTCTTTGAGTTCTTTTCTCCCTCTGTTCCCTGCGAGAGGTTTAGGGGAGGATCTTGCTTCCCTTTTTGGATATCCTGGTCTTCCTTCACTGGAGGAAGACATAAGGAAGACTGTACCTTCATCCAGGGTACAAGGTTGGGTTGTGAAGGCTTAAGATGTCCTGCTTAAAGAGGGCATCCAGCCTTCTTTTAAAGCCAAGTGGGCTACAGTGATCGGTGTAGCTTAATCCTACCTAATGAATCAATCCTGGGGTCCCTACCTACAATCTCCAGTATGCGTGAAGTCATAATCAGAGTGCTTTGCAAGAGGAAATGTAAAGGGGTGAAAACAGGAACAACATGGGCCCCATAACTAAAAAGGCGGACACCATCTCTCAACAGAAAGCTCTGGCCACCCTCCCTTATGACATTAAGTCCACCCATTGTCTGTTGTGTTCTATATATGTGTGGCGGGGGCTCTCTATTAGTCATCCCAATTATCTACAGAGAACACTTGGGCCCATCAAAAATTCCGTGCCACAAGAGCAAAGACTCAGACAAGGGACAAAGTTACTGTCTTTTATTAGCAACCAAAATAACAGGGATTCCACCAGAAAAACAAGTATTCTCTGGAGCTCTCATCTTCTAAGCATCTGCCACCAGGTTTGATCCCGGAGTGACGTCACAAATCCAGATTTCATACCAGAAACCTATCAGATATTCACATTGGTCAGTTTGGGTTGGATACATATGGGAGCTATAAGATTTAGTTGTACTATTGGATAACCATATCTAGTGGCTCCTCCAAGGACCACCTCTACCAGTATCAACCTACAATGTTGCAGGGTCGCAGAGAGACCTTTAGCCCTTGCAACAAATGATATCCCCACGTGAAAGGTGAATCTGGATCAGCAGAATGTATTCTCCCATCACTGGGACCCTGCATGATTACCAGATTGAGTGCACCTTTTCAAGGCCGTGGGAGGTGCAAAGTGTTAACATATGTTGCCATCTCTGATCACCTAAACCTGGGAGAGTAGCTTTTTCCTCTCTGGTTTGATGGGAGCAGTGATCTTAGTCTACCTTGGTTGAATGGGTATTGTCCTCTTCATCTGGGTCACTTGTGTGGAGACCTCAAAATTGAGCTGTCCTGCTTGTAATTATGAGGATGTTAAACTGATGTTCTGCAGACAGCTCATTGTTTTGGTAACTGGAACTTTCCTCTATCCGCTTGTCCTTTGTTGTGTGCCTCATTTCTGCTCGCCTCTGGCTGCGGCGATCATGTCAGCTTCTCCATAAACTCAAATCTTGCCTCTCCTTTGCCACTCATTTCAGAGACCTATAGAAATCAGACTCCTTCCACTGCTTTGTGCTCCTCAGTAATAGGGGTACCACCAGAAAACCCCTGAAGGGTATGGTGTTATCACACAGGTCTGATTTTCTGGTTAGCACATGGCCCTCAGAGATTTCTCCCTTCACTATTTTCAGCTCCAAAAGGGGATTTTTCTTTTTTGGGTGGGAAGCTTTCTTCCCTAGCATGGCAATGGGGCGTTCACTTGGTAATGAGAACATTGAAAACATTCTAAAAGGGGTGCAGGACATAAACAGAGGCTAGCTCCTATTTAGCTTCTTGGCATGCACATATTTTTGCACAATGGAGACAATCCTTCATAAACAGGCTCTCTGCTGCTAGAAGGGCATATGTTACAGAATGCCATCTGGGAGGGTGTGCAAGTGGCACTGGCAGGATACACAACCCTTATCAGGAATGCCAACAATTCCAAGTTGACTTCCTGAACACATTAGTGGGTGCTCATATGGCTTTCTTTGTGTTTGTGTTTAGGGCTGGGTGAAATTGTAAAATTCTGGCCGCATAAGCAAAATCTCTCTGATTTTATTCAACTTTGCCCCAATCTGACACTCTACCACCCGTGCATATCGAAAAGAGGCGTGCAAAGTCAAGTGTGCCTCTGCGTGAACCAAAAAAGAGCTGTGCAGAGTTGTTTGTGCCACTGCGCAAACCGAAATGAGCACGCACTGTTTCTTGTGACATCGTGTGAATCGCGCACAAATTGAAAAGATCCTAGCACGAATCAAAAAGAGCTGCACAAAGTCTGGTGCTATTGCACCAACCTAGTATCAATCGAAACAAAAACTGTGCAGATCAAAAAACTTGTGCCGAAACTGGAAACTAGTATGGTTACAATAAAAGGCCTGTGCAAAGCTTCTCGTGTATCTGTGCGAGACTACCACAGATCGGGCAAAATCGTGCAAGGTTTCTCATGTCACTGTACGAAACTAGAAAAAGAACTACACCAAATTTCTCGTCTCACTGCGCAAAAATAACACGGATTGCAAAATACCTGCACAATGTTTCTCATGTCGCTGTGCGAACCTTGCAAAATTGAAACTCACTCAAAATGTTTCTAGTGGCACTGCAAAAAACTAGAATGGGTAGAGAAAAACCTGTGCAATGTTCCTCATCTCGATATATGAAACCAACATGGAAATGAAACATCACACATGGCACAAAATCACACTAAAGTAAGTGAAATGCTGACTTCATGGAAAGGGCAGAAGCTGAATCCAGTACGAATTCCATACTTTTCACTTTGTGAGCGCACATTTCGACCCACCGCTATTTGTGTGGTAGAATAGCGATCATTTTTGGCATCTTTTTTAGGTTGGGTTCACAGATTAGTGGTGGCAACAGCCTGCAGCCTGATAACAGGTGGTTCCCTTGGTTCTGCCAGGTGGCTGATCCCAGTGTGGAGTCCCCCTGGGCGGGCATGCCTGAGGCTAACCATCTTTTTCCGTATTGCTCAATCCTGGAGAACTCAATTCTTCCTCATCAGTAAGAACTGTGCAGCAGTATATACTTAATTGGCACATGACGTTGACTTTATATGAGTAATTGCCACCTGGAAAGGGTCTGGAAGCACTGGCTTTTTTATTATTAAGAATTTAATCAAATGATGTAGGTGATTCCATCCCTAAAAGGGTAATCTGTTAATCAGATCCTCCTTGTATAAGCTCCATGCCAAAAGCATCAGTAGTCTGACCGTCAGCACCTGCTCTCCAGTTGCACAGGAGCAGGTTCAGAGGGGCTGCATGTAAGATATGCACCCCAGTACCAAATCTCCATAATTATGAGGATACAGTCCTCGTGGGAGAATGAACTTTAAATGTAAGCCTTACCCGAGTTCTGATATTCTTCTTAGTTATAACAGCTACAGCAATGTGATTATCTGTCTTCCTAGCTCACCTATGAAAGTATGAAGCGCATTCTCCCCCGACAGGCTGCCCTTGCCATGGCTGGCAGGACAGTAAACTTGGGGATTGCCGCTCTTTGTTCTTTTATGAGGGCAAGTAAAAGGACAGTCGCCCCACAGGAAGCTGACCAGGGAAAAGGAATCAAAGGGCACACCCATTCCCAAACAGCTTGGCCTTACACCAAGCTGCTGCACATCAAAAGGCCTTTGATTCTGTTCCGAAGAGAAGCGGACAGGGTTAGTGTAGACAGAGTGGGCTCTGTACAGCTGGAGGAATATTCCACCATCGTGTTTCTCTCTGCCTGTATCTTTTCTTCCTGAGTCATGTAGCACAAAGCATTCTGGGTGTGATGTCACGAGGTAACGTCCATTGATTCCCAGAACAGCGAACTGACCCCTAAGGCAGGCTAGATTTAGTCCAATCATCTGTGGGTTTTGCTTTCAAAAGAAAGGCTCTCATACTCCTTCCTGATTCTTCTCTCAGAGCCATGACAGCAGGGATCCTTTAGCTTTCGCCATTGAACAGACAGTAATCATTTGACACATTCGAACAACCAGGCCAGTGCTGCATTTTGCTCTATCCCTATCTTTGAATTGCGCAAACAGTGCCAAAGAGTTTGGTTCAGCACTGCCGGACCTGCAAGAATCTAAAAAAGGTGTTATTGACTGCTAACTGCCCACACTTTTTCGGCCCTAGAGATTGGTTAGGTTATATTAATCAATTTGTGCATCCAAGTACATGTCTTTTAAAGAACATTGTGGTTATTACTTGCCTTACATCCCTGATTCATTACCTAGAGTGCTGCATCTACCATCGTTGCTCGTTATGTGTTCTTTCCTCAGGGGTGGTTTTTGTGTAGTGTTTTCTTCTGGTTAGTTATCATTGTACATGGTGTGTTTTTTAAAGTATACATATTTTTATTGAGCCTTGATTGGACATTCCCTTTATTTTGGACATTTATTCTTCGCTGTTTGGGTTGCTACTTTACCACGTTCCCACCACTCTTGAGAGTATAGCTTGCCCTTGGCCGACGTTTCCACCAAGCATAAAGAAGACACATCTCTCAACTGTGCCTGTTTTACCATTATGATTGTGTTGGCTCTTGGTTTGTAGAAGTGTGAGTGGTAAGTGGGCATTTTAGCCCCTACTCATTCTGTACTCCTGCAGGGCATAAGTCCGTGTTTCACACTTTATTTAACCCAAAACTATATCTAGTGTTTTTTAGCTTCCAAGTTGTAAGTTTCTTGCCTTCAGTTATTAAGAGTGTGTTTCTTACATGTATGAGTGTTTTAAAGAAATGGAGCAGATATTCACTCTCTTCTGACAATAGCTGCCATTACAGAAGCCGCACAGTGAGTGCATAGAGAGTGCATTCTCTAGAGCAGAGTGAGTGCATTCTCTTGAACAGAGGGAGTGCATTCTCTAGAGCAGAGATAGTGCATTCTATAGATCCCTGGAGATCACTTAGCAGTGCCTTAATCAGAATCACCTGCACACATCGCTAAAAAGGTTCATTTTCTGAGGCTGATCAGTGCAGTAGACATTTCTTGTCATCTTCAACCTGTACTCTGCTGGGACTGGTCACTTTTTAATCTCTACCCTATACTGCTTCCTGCTGAGACCAGTCCCATTTTGATTTCTATCCCATGCACACCCTCAGAGACTTATCCCATTTCAATCTCTAACCTTTATGCATCCTTTGAGACCTGCTGTCCCTTTTCGATCTTTGTAGTGCTTCCTGTTGAGAAGTGCCATTTGCTGGTAGGGTTTGGAGTCTTGAAGTTGCGGCTGTGCCTGTTGTAGGCCCTCAGTGATTGACATGGAGACATATCTCATTCACAACCTCCTTTATTCCTTTCCTTACACAAACTGCCTCTTCACTTTCCTGTCCCCTCCCCTTCCTCCCTCCTCCCACCGTCCTCCCTTGGTCCCCTGCATTTCTCCTTAAAGGAGCAACCTACTGGTTTTGAGTTTCTCCTTGGCCGCCACTTGCACATCCACTCGCTCGTATACCCTGCTAGATCAATGTTCTCCTGTAGGGAGCGGGGCTTCTTTAGCAGGTGTTTCCTGAATAGTGAGGAAGTACATCCTTCAATTATCCTGGGTCTGATTGGTTCATCGTCGTTGAAGTTGCCAAAATCACAGTAGGTGATGTTCCTCTGGAGGTTACGGTCTTCTGTGGTGGCTGCCCACATTGATTGGATGAATATCTCTCATAATCTCTATTAGGTGATATGACCAGTTTTCTATTGATGGCAGACACAAGGAGCGCATACATGGTTTTCTCTTGCGCAGGAATTGTTTTTAGGATTCCCTTGATCTCTTTCCCAGCCAGGTTAGCAAATATGTGAATCTTGTCAGGTGAGTTTTGGTCTCCGATCTCCGTCATGAAGTCATCAGATTACTTCATCCATTGGTCCCATGTCAGGCCTTGGTCATGATGCGGTTGCAATGTGAATTGGTTGGGTCGTTGTAGAAATGCAGCTGTGGAGAGCCACCGGCCTGCTGGTTTATTTTGAGTGGTGTGTGCTCCGTGAGCTTTCCCAGGCCTGGTGGTCTCGTGTAGCGGCCACATGCAGTCTTCGCTTGCACGTGTGTGATCGTCCTCCTGTCTCTGCTGTGTTACGTGGGTCTCCCAACGATGGTACAGCTTAACGCTGTCTTCCCACTGGGTCCGTATCGCTCCGCCGGGTGTTGTTAGACAACCGCCACACTCAGCACGTTGCCAAACAGCTTGGAAACATTGCACTACATCGCCTGTTGCTGTGCCTGGTCCCCAGTCCTTCCTCCTTAAAGGAGTCTCCTCCTGTTTCCAGCGTCCCCACACAGCAGTTGCAACATCAGGCTTCTCAATCCTGCTTTATAAATGTGTTTTCTGTTCTGGCAGGGGGACTTTAAATAAACTTGCCACCACGGGGGAGGGGCAGCCAGAACAGCAGGTGTCTGCAACTTTAAGAGCAGGCCTCACTGTGATTATAGAGAAGGGCTGTCACTTGCCAGACAGCCGAGATGACAAGGGCTTCAGTGACAGCATGGACAGATGGGCGGGAAGGTGGGCACACAAGGAGTAGCGCCAGCAGCTGCCCGCCCCCTCCAGGCAGTGAGCAGCTTTTTTAGTAAATGTTGTCATGTTTAGTACATAAATAATTACCTGTTTCATTTACATAGGATTTGACTGCGCACAAGAAACATCCGGAACCTCTTTTCTGCCTTTTCAACGCCTGCTTATGCAGTGAGCGAAGCCTACCTTTGAAATAGCAAATAATGACTCGGGGAACTTTCACCTCTTTGGATGTTGCTGGGCGTGGGAAGGAGGGGGCAGAACCACGGGGCGTGCACTCCGGCCAGGTATCCCTTCATAGAACCCAATCCTGGTGATTTGCATAAAAGCAAAGAGCAATATGGGAGCACCATAATGCCCACAATTTGAAATGTTAAACATGTCTTACGGTGATTAAGTAAGAAACCCTTTTAAGCGAATAATGGACTCCTCAGTTTAGATTAGTTTGGATATCCACCCTAATAAAGAGATGTCTGTAAATCACAGGACAAATATACCAAGTGGGACAGCAGAGACATGTTGAAGAGAGAGAATTATTGAGGGTTCGGTTGGCTGAGCTAAGACTGGGATAAGGAGCAGGGTTAAGTATTGATTGGTGGGTCTGGTGCACATCATCCTTTAGGTTGGGGAAGCGCCTGCGTGGGTCCGCCCACGCCTCCGATAATTGAGAAGAAGAAGAAGACAGCTGCATCACGCATGAGAGGGAGGTTTTGGCAGTTTATGCATTTTTCTAATTCCCGCTGCGCTCCTAGAAAGACACCATGTGATTCTGGGCAAGTTCCTTCACGTGCCCTTACCTCTTTCTGATGCCAATTAACAAGGGGGGTCCTGGGAGTCCCTCTGCCAGACATGAGTCCTGGTTGCGAGAGACTTACCCAGAGTCTTTAGCTCACTATCTTTCACAGAAAAGAAATATCCTAAACATATCAGTCTTTGTCCTGCCCTGGGGCAGTCCAGCACCGAAATGCTAGGCAATTCTCCTTTGAACCTGATGCCACCTCTGTCAGCAATCAGTCAGGCTATGTAAATAAGTGGACGTGTTCAGGGTTAGGCTGGATGTTGACAGCTGCCAGGCGGCCATGTTGAAAGCATTTTTCACTCGAGGTGGGGAGGGAATGCAATGGGAACAGGGGGAAAACAAAGGCACAGCCCAGGGGGTGGGAGGGTTTCGTGCAGAGGTGGAATGAATGGGGTATATTCATTCAAACGTCATCTTGGAACCCGTTCACTGATGCACGGGTAGTTCTGGTGGTGGTGAGCACAAACTAAACTGGAGGGATAACACTGTAGTACACATGTGGCCACATCCAGCGTCCTCGAGAACATGGAAGCAGACAAACTAAAGGATAATGTTGCTTGCCACTTCTGTGTTAGCTCAAATGCACTTACCCTTTAGTTACCTAAGCTACCCAGACGCTCACACACCCTGTGGCAAAGCTCATAGTTGAGATAGCGCTACCAGCTAAGTGTGCCTTGGGAAGCAACGTCGAGCCGTGAGCTAACCATGTCCGTAAGAGCGGGATACTCATACAGCTTCAGAGCAGCTCTAGTTGGTATTGTTGGTGCTCGCCCCTGGCCCGCGCTCTGTGGAGGAATAGCTGGCAAGAGCAACCAGGGTCGGACTGGGACAAGAAATAGGCCCGACACCCAAAGAAAAGTGTCCCACCCCTTGCCTCTAAAAAGTGGACCATCCCTCGCCTCACGACCCTTGACCTCTGATGACAGCACCGGAAGTGATGTCATTTGATCCCACCCCATAGTGACATCCCGGGAAGTGATGAAACATGACCTTTCACCCCTTGACAAAACAGGATGTGGCATCAAATAGCATTGTTCCTAAGTACACTACGAAAAATATGGTTATGATTTCACTAATGTGATGTACATTTGATACAAGAATGGATCACCATATGTATCATTAATATCTGTGTGTATAGATTCATATTGTCAAATTACTGTGAATGCAAGCAGACGTTCAAGGTCAAACAAGGTCAAATGATAATATGTTATTGTATAGCACTTATACTTAAGCTCTTTTTAATAGAACAAATATGCACACAATATCACCCAACTTGCGTTGGTACTCATTTATCAACCTAAGAAGGATACAAGGCTGAGATGGCCTTGCTGGGATTTGAACCTGCACATCACACATCCCAGCAGTGGGTGCTCGACCCACTGAGCTATCATATTGGCTATAGTAAAATGTGCAATCATTCTATAGAGGATACCATTAAACTGGTAACTGAGATTTAGCAGTAGACCAGTTAGTTCATCTGCAGCCCTGGTGCAAAGTTGGCCGCATGTGAAGCCTGCATGCATCTACTTTCAGGCTTCAGAGGTTGGCAAAATAGGGAAAGCAGTGCACTCACAGGACATCCCATCCTCTGAGCACTCGTTACCTCATACATGCAAACAAACTGCCTGAACAGCATGCCAGGGAGATGGGAAAAATAGACACATTACAACAAAGCATTCATTATGGCATAATGAAGTCAATGGTCACTTGATGTGCTATGGTCAAATATTTCTACACTGTACAGAAACGTTTAGGCACAAGGATTTTGTCAAGTGACCGAGAACACCGAGATGGAATGTCTTGTGATGATCGTTGTGGGAGGATAGCTCAGAGTCAACATGATTGGTTGGAAAAAAGACGGCACGAAGCAACACAGGTTTGATCCCTGGGTCCGCGCTTAGAAACCTCTGGATATTAAATGTGTTTTGATTTGATTTGATTTGATTTGATTTTATTTATAAAGCGCAGAAACCAGGCCCAGGGGCAACCGGGCGCATACTCTTAAACATGTTACAATAAACAGCAGTTACACAGTAAGTTACAAAATATACAGCAAATATACATATACCGAGGGCTACCATTAACATAATATAATACAAGTACAGAGCAGAGAGAGAGGTATATACATGTCCTGTACCACACAGGGAGACTGCACTGAGTAAGGGTCTCATACATCTTGGGAGAATAGCCATGTTTTAGCATTGTTCTTGATGGAGTGGAACGATGGTTCAGTTCTAATAGGCGTGGGCAGGGCGTTCCAAAGTTTGGAAGCTAGGACAGGGAAGCTCACCACACCAGCTTTTTGGAGTGTGCATCTAGGCATGGTGAGGCTGTGAGTTTGGGCTGCTCTAATGGGTCGAGTGGATGTGTGGAGTGTGTAGCGAGCGGACAGGTAAGGTGGGGCGTTGTTGCTCATGCATTTGTGAGTCAAGGCTAGGGTTTTCAGGGCAATTCTATGTTTTACCGGGAGCCAACGTAAGTCCAATCTGACGGAGGAGATATGGGAGTGTCTCAGGAAGTTTAAGGCTGCCCTTAAGGCATTATTTTGCACAGTTTGCAATTTATTAAGGTTAGACTGACTGGTCCCTAGATAGAGAGCACTGCAGTAGTCGATTTTGGCCATGACAAGTGTTCTGGCGAGGGTGATGCAGTTGGTAGAGTTTAGGAAGGGTCTACAGGCGGTGATAAATTTGCAAGTAAAGGCCGAAGCTGACCTAACTGCATTTGTTTGTCTGTTCAGGGAGAGTGTGGAGTCGAGATAGACACCTAGAATCTTAGTGTCTTTGGAGACTTTTATATCGTTGCCGTCAATAATGAAGGACTTGTAAGTTTGATCTAATTTATTGAGCCGATGATTTGATCCTAGAAGTAGGAGCTCAGTCTTATCATCGTTATGGCAAAGTTTGTTTGATTGTTTGTTTTATTAATTTATAATGCGCACCAGACCCGAAGGTAATAGGGCGCAGCAGTACAGGATATGCGAGGCATAGGTTACGTCGTTACATAGTTACATATTTACATAGTTACATGGCTACACATACAATTAATAGTATATACAGGTTGTGTCAATAATACAGAAAGTTAGATACAGGATATTTAGGCAATTTGCAGGTGGTACATAAACAGGATGGTAGGGGTGGGTGATGCTAGTTTAGCTGACCAGTTGTTTCAGATGGTTGATGTATTTGGATCTGAATTTCGGCTCCTGACAAATAGTGTGGGACAATGAGTTCCAGACTTGGGCCGCCCGGACGGGGAAGCTGGCACCTCCAGTCTTGGTGAGTGTAAATCTGGGAATGATCAGTGTGTTGGCATTGGAGATTCTTGTGGGTCTGGAGGATCTTCTTTCTGCAAATCTGTCAGTTAGGTAGGGAGGGAGGAGCCATGTTGTTGAGGGCTTTGAGAGTAAGGGAGGCTACTTTCAGTAGTATTTTATCTTGGTTAGACAACCAGTTGTTGTTGCACCTTATCTTAGATTAGAAATGTGTGCACGTCTAGCGATACCAAGGGCTGCTCTTAGGGCGTTATTTTGTAAAATTTGAATTCTGGGTATGGTGTGTTTGTTGGCCCCAATGTATAAGGTGTTGCAGTAATCAAGTCTAGAGAGAGCAAGAGCTCTAGCTAGAATCATGGAATTGTCATTAGAGATAAAGTGTTTACCTGCTCTGATAAGCTTACATGTGTAAGCAGTGGCCGAGGCCAATGAGTTTACCTGTTTGTTGAAGGAGAGGGTGGCATCTAGGTGCAAGCCGAGAGTCTTCACTTCCCTTCAACCTTAATAATATTCCCATCAATCTCAAATGCAGAATAGTTCTGGCCTAATTTTTTGAGATTAGAGTGATTGCCCAGAATGATTAACTCTGTTTTGTCATCATTCAGGCATAGACCGTGAGTGGCCATCCATGCCTGGATGATGAGATAGACCATGTTTACCAAGGCCAAATCCTTGTTATAATCCCTAGAAAGCTGGAGGAGAATCTGGGTATCATCTGCATAATTTGTGTAGGTGATACCAAGAAGTTCCAGATCATCAACGAGGGGCTTAGTAAATATGTTGTATAGTGTTGGGGAAACACAGGAACCCTGGGGCACGCCGCATGAGATGGGGATTGGGTCCTCCGCATCTGTGGGGGAGAACATCCTCATGGTCCTTTCGCTAAGGAAGGATTCAACCCAGGTTAAGGCTTCTTTGGAGAAGTGTGCCGCAGAATTGAGGTGGTCGCAAAGGACCTTATTGTCAAATGCGGCCAATAGATCCAAGAGTAGGAGAAGGGCTAATTGACCTTTGTCTCTTAGCTCATCGATTTGAGCTTTCCGATCAATGAGAGCGGTCTCAGTTCCATGTTGTGGACGGAATCCAGACTGTCTTACACCTAAGAGCTTATGGCATTCTAGGAATTGTTGGATTTGTGTGTAGGCGATCTTGTCTAAGATTTTTAAAAGAAAGGGGATTGTTGTGATAGGGCGGTAATTGGTGGGAATGAGGGGATCTAAGGATTGTTTTTTTAGCAGTGGCAGTACCCAGGATTGTTTCAAACTGGACAGTACAATGCCTGAGGTGAAGGAGGAGTTTACCAGTTTAGTTAGGAAGGGAGAGAGTTCTCTCACGGTGTCTTTTATAAGTTGTGAAGGGCACATGTCACCTTGAGAGGATGACTTTCTCCACTTCTCGGATGGATGTTTTTGCAAATTTAAATTGGGTGGTAATATTTTGCTCCATGGGGGGAGGGTTGGTGTTGGTTATATGTGGTTGATTAAGGGCTGCTTTCTTACCCGATATTTTTTTTTGGAGCATGGTAACTTTGTTGGCTAGAGCTTGTTGTATCTCTGTGCACCAAGCTTTGTCTTTTATACATAAATCTATGTTGGGAGTAGGCGATGCCAGTTCCTTTAAGATAGAAAACAGCTTCCTCATGCTTCAGTTGGCTGAGGAGATGCTTTTGTTATATGAGTTGCGTTTGGCCAAGATAGTTTCCTTCTTGTGTTGTGAGGAGATTTCTATGAGTTTGTTTTTATGGTCATCTGATGGGGTAAGTATCCAAGTGGATTCACAACTTCTTTTGAGTTGACGGAGATCTTTCAGTTTGGGGTTGAACCATTTGTTGAGGTGGGTTTTAGGTTTGTTTGGTCTACATTTTAGAGGGGCGACGTTGTCAAGGGTGATTTGTATAATCTTGTTATAGTCTTCTACAAGCATCTTAGGGTCAAGGTGTTCGTTGAGTTGGTTTAGGGTGGGTAGAATGGCAGGAATTACTTTATCCTTGGTGATATTTTTTTTGTTCCTGATAAGGCATGAAGGTGCCATGTTGGCTGCAGGAATTGGCCTAGTGGTGTGTAGATCATAGGTTATCAGGTAATGGTCTCTCCAGGGTTGTGGGGAAATGGAGGTAATGGAAGCGGAACAGTTATGTTCTGCTAACCAGTCAAGGGTTCTCCCTTTGTTATGGGTGGGTTCCATAATGTTTTGAGTAAGCCCTAATTCAGTGAGGATATTAGCCACATTGATCGCCTGTTTGTCCAACGGGTCATTATAGCCTAGATTAAAGTCTCCAAGAATCAGAAGTTGAGTGGAGGTTTTGAGATTGGTAGAGAGTAGACAGTTAATGTCTTCTTCAAAAGTGCTCACAGTACCCGGCGGCCTATAGTTAAGGTGGATAGTCAGGGTCTGAGAGTTGTGAAGTGGGAGTTTGATAGAGCATGCGTCACAGGAATTTAGTTCTGGAGAAGAGGTGGTTCTCATGCTAAGGCTGATTTCGGCAATGATGGCAATGCCACCACCTCGCATATTATTTCTATCTTGTCTCACGATGGTGTAGCCTTCTGGGATTGCTAAAGATAATAGGGGTCCTTCTGCCTCGTGCAGCCAGGTCTCTGTAATGGTGAGGAAGTCCAACTCATTAACCAGTATGAGTTCATAGATGTCTGTTGCATGTGCTGTAAGAGATCTGGTATTTATTAGTCTGCCTTTGAGTGGAAAGGCTGGGGTGGTGGTTTTAGTTTGATTAGTTTTGATAGAGGAGGTTGGCGGTGTTCTAGTTGTACGATTAGGGCTGGTTTGTTGTACGATGGTTCTTTTGTTGGTGGCAGGGAGGGATCTAGTCAGCGGGTCATGTAGTCTTGTGAGTCTGGCTATCAATCTGGAGTTTCTGGTAGGTGGACGACAAGGTAAGCTTAGTGGTTCGCTAGTAGATCCAGTCCTGGATCCATCAGTGAAATCGACTTGATCCATGGTAGTGCAGTGGAGGTTTGTGGCTGTATGGGTGATGTTCTGGAAAGTCTTGGTAGTGTGGTGGAGGGTAGTATCTGAGAAAGGGCAGGATAGGAGCAGTAGATGGGTGAGGGCCCAGAGGCAGAATGTCAAGATGCTCATGGTGTACCGGTAATTGTTGTAGGGCATGTAGGCATGTGCTCAGGTGCACGTGTGGGCTGGATCCAGCAATCTAGTGTGATGCACAGATGGGCAAATTGTAAGAGGATTCAATTCAGCACCACAGCTAAGTCAATGCCTAGTCTAGAATACTGAATGAAAACCCTTATTGATATATCTTTATGTCCAGTTCATGCGTTCTGGATGACTACCCCTATATAACACCCCTCTCTTGGAATCCTCCTGACCCCACTGAGCCAAGGAGTAGTTCTGTTTTGCAAGTTTAAAAGGTTTATTTGAGAATTTAAACAATATATATATATATATCACACTTTATAATAAATTAATAATTGAATATCACACTTAATCTGATATGCTAAAGATTAACAACGGAGAATCTGGCACTAGCACACTTCTTTATAATCACTAAGGAGTTGACATGAAATGGATAAGGTAGCAACAATACTTTTATGGTTTCAAATGGATGCAATGTGGAATGAAATGCAGTACAGAAAATAACTTGATAGGATTTCAGCAAAAGACACTGTAATCACTTTCTTGGACAATTCACCCCCCCCCTTTTATGCAATGCAAGGAAATGGAAGGGAGGC
Source organism: Ambystoma mexicanum (assembly GCF_040938575.1). NCBI lineage: Eukaryota > Metazoa > Chordata > Amphibia > Caudata > Ambystomatidae > Ambystoma > Ambystoma mexicanum. The sequence goes on from NC_090922.1 coordinate 1,514,812,757, forward strand.
ACACAGTTCTCAGAAATGCAATCAAATGTAATTCAGTTCACCCCAGCAAGCTTAGATAACAGATCAGAGTTTTAAACACAGGCCCAAAATGCTTTTACATGTGCTGGCAATGAAGTGAAAAATATGCTAAAATGCTTTTAATTCCCCCTAGAGGTTCAGGGTGAGTGGTATCTAGTTAATATTAGTCCAGGCTCACTCTTGCAATGATTCAGGGATGATTAGCAGGTTAAACGAATTTCTGGCAAATGGAAGCACGGAAGCGGCTGTTTTTACACGTAGAGAAATTTGCAAATCGCGGCAGATTTTTCCGAGTGCGCCGGGCGCGATTACCAAGGATCTACAAGGACTAGCACTATCGTTTTGGGGTGCTAGGACAGCCTAGGATCTCAGCTTACAGATGAAAGTTACTGCAAGTCTCTAGCACAAACGGTTACGGAGATATGAGCGATTAAATAAAGGTCGTTTTTCAGACTTGAAATTTTAAAGTTCAAAAAGACAAGTGACAGCTAGCAACTAGAAAATGACAGGTGACAGTTAGGAGGCAGTTCTACTTAGATTAAAATAGATTGAATTATATTATTTTAACTAAGAGATTGGTTCTGCACAGTCTTGCTAGGTACTCACACTATATTCTTGAATTAAATGGGCCTCGCCACGGATCTGGTCAGGTTTTGGACTGGACTCCGGTTCAGCCCTCTGGTTCTGCTAACAGCGGTCTGGTCTGGGTCTCTCTGAAGGTGGATAGATTGAAGTCTCTATGTTAGCTCTCTGAAGGTGGATGGAGGTAAAGTATGGATTTTCCCGGCAGAACTTCCAGCTGCAAATGGATTTGAAGGTCCCTATCTGTCCTGTCTGTCTGCTTTTATCTGTTTTTAAAATGGGTGTGTGTGCAGCATCACTAGACCCTACCCCTCTACACTTGCCATTGGCCCAATTCTCCCCTCTCCCATGATTGGGGAAGAAACTGTGAGTCAGAGCGATGTCATTTTATGGCTTGCAGAGAGGACACTCCCCTGTCAAATTGCACACAATCTATATTTTGACCCAAAAGACATATTTCATAGCTACACAGTGGTTTGAAATTACATGCACCCATCATGCATTACAGGAGGTATACCCTGTCCAAATCTGCCCTTCCTGGGAGCTTGCATTCAGAAATGGCACATATTTCACTTTTTAACTGATTTTGCAATATCGGACATTAACCCAAATGTACACACATGTGCGCAAGGAGTATGGACATTAGTTGATGAAGTGTCAGATTTTTCACATGCACACATTTTGAGTAATATCCTCTTTTCCGCTAAAACCCCCCTGAACATACCACCGGTTCTAAAAACCTCTTAAAATGTGGGCAGTAAAATCACAAGAATTATGGTATCATTTATAAAATTTTCACATGTCCGCTCTATGAATGATCCATCTTTTTAGAGTTATGTTCTGGCCCCAAGGGGTGTGGTTTCCCCCCAGCACAAGGTTGAATTTCTGGTTTTTCCAGTTCTGCCAAGTCAGCTTGCTCTCACAGGCAGTGCCCCTCCCCTGTCCTTCCAGGAGGAAGCTCCATTTACGACTCCCGCCAATAAAACATTTGCCTGAGTCAGGACAGGGCTTTGTTCAGAGCTCCTGTATTCTGTGGGGCTCCCCTTAATTCAATTATCAGAGAGATGGCATATCCTTAGTGTGGCCAGCAAAAGGCAGATAGGCCTGGGAACACAGCTGTGACTCAAATTTCACTCCTGATGGGGGTAGAGTTCAGGCAGAATTCAGTTTCTCAAGCCAGGTTTCAGATAAAATGTCACTTTTTGTTCCCCAGTTTTCTGCATTCAAATAAAACTAAACATTTCTACATATGCAGCTAGAATGCTGATTCTAAGTTTAAAACTATGACATTTAAACAATTGCAACCTATGTGACACTCAGAAATAGGTCACTCATTTCTTTTAAACATTTAGATTTTTTGTGTCTTTCAGTCCACATTTACTTAAACTGCTGAAATCCACAGCTCAGCCAGTCTTGTTATAAACATTGTTTTGGGCTTCATCTTCCCAGATTTAGTATGCACACATACTTCATTCTGCCAGATGTCCGCTGGTGTTCAGTGAGATTTTTGGATGTGTTGCAATGTTTGAAAATAGGCATTTTGAGCTGGCATTCAGAGAAAGAAAAGGTGATATTTAAAGTGCTTTCTAGCGAACAGGCACTGCTGTTCTTCTCTTTGGCACCCCATTTCACTCATGGCTCTTCTGACCCAGCACACCCGCACCTGGGGTGGCAAGTCAGGCGACCATTTTGGTGTGCGCACAAGCTGCGCGGTTTTCGTGGATTCTGGCGCACATGTGGGATTTTTCGGCCATCTTGGATTTCCTAAGCCCACAGCACCAAATGTTGTAGCATGATAGCTCAAACGTGGGTCCGGACACCCAACACATCTCCCCACGTGACTGCCCTTTGAATTTGAGTCGATGGGGAGTCGGGTGCACAAGGGTTTTGACCCACGCACCGGTCTGTCCACATAATCTTCTTCCAATTCTGCAAATGGCACAGTTCAGCATCTTTTCCTCCATCCGGTACTGATCGATCGGTTCTCCTCGCCGGTCCTGATGGGAATATTGGGCGGTACACCGGGCCCCTTGCGTCTCTGCACCCGGTCTCCGGATCGTCCTCCTTGGCCCGTCTCCAGGTTTTCTTTCTCCTAGGACGACAAAGGAAGAGCGGCAATACCTATTCATAGACATTTTTCCACCACTGTTGAGATAGTGGGGCAGCATATGCATTTCATCATAACGAAACATTACATTCTTATTTTGAAAAAAGAAAACAGTATAACTAAGAGACAGTTTCATGCAAATCACAATATTTTAGAGACTAGATGTGGTATGTTTTATGGTTGGAACTGAATTAGTCTGAGACAGTACCCGCTAGGATTCCAGAGGATTCCTCCAGTTGTTGCAGAGCGTGCCTGGGATGGCAACATTTCAACTGGTTTATGTGGACCCACTTGTCTTCCCCTGCTGCCAAAGGACCTTTGGGGATGTGGATTTTGTAGGCCACAGAGGAGATCTTGTCGATGATCTCAAAGGGTCCCTTCCATGTAGGCAAAAATTTTCGCTGTTTGGCCTGGTTCCTTTGGAAATTGTATAGATAGACCCGGTCCCCCACCTGATATTCCTTCCTGGAAGTTTTCAGGTCATAATGGGTCTTCATGCTATCAGCCGATCTTTCTAGATTCCGCTGAGCGTAAGCAAAAGCATGTTGGAGGTGTTTCCTTAAATTATCCACATACTCATGAGTAGTGGAGGCATTTATCAGTGTCTGCTCTTGGGTCCTGTAGAGCAAATGCTGAGGAAGCACCATCTTGCGCCCAGTCATCAACTCAAATGGTGACATTTTGGTTGCAGATGAAGGGGTAGATCTGATGGCCATTAGGACCAGAGGTAATCGGATATCCCAACTTGGCCCAGAATCTGCCACAAACTTCTTTAATATGCTCACAATGGTTCGGTTATATCTCTCTACTGCCCCAGAAGAAGCTGGCCGGTAAGCAATATGCAACTTCCTTTTGACCCCCAGTATCTCCCACATCTTTGTCATTACTTCACTGGTGAAGTGGCTACCCCTGTCTGACTCAATCCTTTGAGGTAGACCAAAACGGGAAAAGATGTGGTTAATCATCAAGGCAGCTGCAGTTTCTGCCTTGCTATTTGGGGCTGGGAGACATTCCACCCACTTGGTAAACAAGCATGTCACAGTCAACATGTACTTATTCCCCCTAGCAGAGCGAATCACAGGGCCTACAAAGTCGATTTGTAAATCTGACCATGGCAGTGTCATCCCCCTCTTTTGGAGAGGCGCACGGTGCGTGAGGGATGATGGCTGAAATTGTGCACACACAAGACACCCCTTCAAGTATTGGTTGAGGTCCTGCCCCATGTGTGGCCAGTATGCAACCTCTCTTAAGATTTCCAATGTTGTGTGAAACCCCCTATGACCGGCGGTGGCCGCATCATGGGCGTGACTTAACATCAGGCTTCGGAATGAGGTAGGAACCACCCACTGATCGTGGCCAGCTTTGGATTTCCTTACCAGCAAACCGTCTTGGATTCGGAACATTTTTGGACATTTCATCAACACTCTTAGGTCCTCTTTCCCAGTGTAATCGGTATCCGTCAGGGGAAAGTTCTCAGGGTCCTCAAGGTGCTGGTAAAATTTACCAATTATTGGATCCTCCTTCTGAGCGGTAATCAAATCAGCATCAGGGGTCTCCTTACTCCATTGTGCAATTGAAAGGTCGTTGTGAGCATTTGTCTGGGACCTAGTGATAGCAGTGACCTGGATTTCCCCCAACAGGGACTCAATCTCAATTAGATCCCCTTGGATGGCCCCGGTTTTGGCCAGCTGATCAGCTAAGTCATTTCCAGTTTTGTCTGGTCCCTCTACTTTGGAATGACCCTTGATCTTTTTCCAATAGATGGTCATCTCATTCGAGGTGACCAGATCATCAATGTTTTGGATCAACTTCCCATGTTTCAAGGGTTTGTTGTTAGCACATAACATGCCTCTGGTTTTCCAATTAACCAGGTGCTCCACGAAGCCGTTCCGTACATAATCCGAATCTGTGATTATGACCAATTTGTGGAGTTGATGCTGGACAGCAGTGAGGATGGCCTGATGCACAGCCATCAATTCTGCCACCTGACTGCTTCGGGGACCAATTGTCATGATCTCTGCTTCCAAAAGGTCAGGATTTTCCCAACTCCCTTGGAAGCAGATCCATAACCCAGGTTCCGAGTGCCAACCAGTCCCAATTGGGACCTTTTGGACCCAGTCCTGGCGCCAGTGGCACCAGGCTCATAAACATGCCCAGTCCGAGCGCTGGAAGCGCCGGGCTCATAATGCTTGGGTGGACTTACCTGCAGCAGACCATGCTGCTTACTTGCCTGCCAGTTGAGCCTCTGATCCTCTTCTGTTTGGAACTACTTTTCCTGTTGGGTGGGGCAGGAGCCACTCCCTAGATTCAGAACACTGGAACTCTTCTGGAAAGCAGGAACTCTTTTCTTACCTAGGCGTGGCTGTGGAAGGAGACACCTAAGCACTACAGGAGTCTATTTAAACCACACCCGATGGATGAATCTTGCTTTGCGTTATTCTGCATCCTCTGCAGAAGAACGCTCATCGTGTCTTCTGCATCTGATCCTGGGCCTAAGGAAAAAGGCTTACCATCCTGAATCCAGTCTTCAGCAACACCTATAAAGACAAGAAAGAACAGGTTAGCATTACGGTCTTCAGTGACAGCTCTTCACTTACCTAGTCCATCGGCTGTCACCAACGCCTCGCGCTGCATTCCGGCATCTGAAAGACAAAGGCTTACCTACTCTTCGTGCGCTCCGGAGGTCTTCACACTGCATTCCGGCATCTGAAAGACAAAAGCTTACCAACTCTTCGCACGCTCCGGAGGCCTTCGGCGCTGCATCCCACATCTGAAAGACAAAACAAGGTGCGTTTAAAGACATTGGGGAACTTTAATACTCACGTGCCATTACTCCTTTCACATCTAACCCAGTGGGTATTCCGGCACCCTGCAGCCGCTCCGAACTTGTACCTGCAAAATAAAAAGACAGTTAGAGCACATCGTGAAGCAGGCAACTAGCGCTTACTTACGTGCTTCCAGGTGCTTCTATTCATCACACGGGCTCCATCTTCAACTCACTTCAGCCCGTCATCCGCCATCGCCGGAACCCTGCAAAACAAGAAACATCATTTCTAAAGACTTTAAAGACATTAGAATTACTCGAAACTTACCGTTCGTGCAGTAAACGACGGACAGCAGTCCTCTGAAGTCAAGAGGCCTGCTCCCCTTATCCAGTGAAGAAACTGGTTACAGCACCCTGCCCCGAGGCAGATGGAGAGCACGGCGTTCACTTACCTAAGGTGAGAGCGTTAACCTTTGGGGTTCTACAGGAGAAGAGAAAGGGAAGAAGAGAGAGACATTCAATAACCCAGTTCCTTAATCCCATATTTTCTATCTGCAGACATCTTACCCTTCGAGTCAAACATACAGTGCACAGAGGTCCAGCCCAAAGACCAGCCGTGTGTTACACATCACCTTTGAAGATACGGTATACGCCCAGTCAAGACCGGCGCCTCTACGGGAATCAGGTGAGCGTTACAGAACGCAAAGCCTACCACAAAACTCCCGTCCAGGCGCTATGGAAACCTCGGATACCGACCAGCTAGCCCAGTTACTTGGGGAACTAAGGGCAGAAGTGCATGCAGCCCGTCAGGAAACGAACGCTCTAAGAAGGGAACTGATTATTTCCAAGGAGCGAACAGATGATCTCGCTAGACAATTGCTACAGTCACAAGCCGGACAGACCCCGTTACCCGCATCTGGGGGACATCTTCCTTCTACATCCTCTATGAATCCAGTGCAGATCAACCTACCTGGGAATGTACCTGTGGCTCCGCCCGAACGATTTTCTGGTGACCCAAAGAGGTTTGCAGTATTTATCAATCAGTGCCGGTTGCATTTCTTATGCCGGCCAGCAGCCTTTCCAACTGATCAAGCTAAAGTAGCTTTCGTGCTTTCGTACCTTAGTGGCAATGCGGCAGACTGGTCGATCCCTCTAGTAAATCAAGATGATCCGGTCCTCCATGATTTTCAAGCTTTTCAGCTCAGTATGGGAAAACTGTTCGCAAGACATTCACAGGGGCAGGCCTTGGACAATGAGCTTCTTTCGTTGCGACAAGGTAATCAAGACCTTTTGGCTTATATTGCGTCTTTCAACAGACTGATAGTGGAAACTCAATGGCCTGAGGACAAAAGGATTACGCTGTTTTATAGAGGTCTACGTGGAGAGCTCAAAGATGTGTTAGCCCAAGTAGTGAATCCCCCACAAGATTGTTCGGACTATATAGACTTAGTCGTTCAAATAGATCACAGACTGCAGAACAGGAAGGCCGATCGTTCCAAGTTTGATGCTCGAGTATTTTCCAAACCGCCAACTCCTTCCAGGGGAGTAGACTCCAGGGAACCCATGCAAATAGGGGGTCTGAAAGGTCCTCTAACACAAAAGGAGCGGGAAAGGAGAAAACAGTTGCAATTATGCCTCTATTGCGGAAACTCAGGGCACTTTCTTCGAGACTGTCCGGTGAAACCTGCCAAGAAGGCAGTAGGAGCTGCAGTTACCAAAGTTACAAACTCTGAGCAGGGAAACGACCTCGCCCGACAAGAATAGAGGTCCTCTTGCCGAGCGTGAAAACCAGTTCCGTGACCTCGCATTTCGTGATACCTATGGTCCTCATTAGCCCTGATAATCCGGATCGATTACATGCAATTGAAGCTTACGTCGACAGCGGTGCCATCAGCAATTATGTGGATCATGAAATGGTTTTGAGGATGAATCTAACTCTTTGTCCTAAGGCTGTAAAGGACGTCATTACTACGGTGGATGGTACGGAGATAGCCTCGGGCCAGTAACGCATACCACTGAAGAGGTGACGCTAGTAAGTCACGATGGACACCATGAGAAGATCGTGTTCGATGTGATCAAGGCCCCTCAATTTCAGATTATTCTAGGAATACCTTGGTTAGAGAAACACAATCCTCTGATCGATTGGCGAGCAAGAACGGTCCAGTTTCCAGAATGTGTCTCTACTTGTCACCCTCCACCTGGTGTTGCACTGGCAGCAATTTCTTCAGAGACTCCCCAGTTACCTCCCGAATACCTAGAATACCAAGATGTTTTCCGGAAGGATCAGGCTAACTCTCTACCTCCTCATAGGTCTTGTGACTGCCAGATAGACCTGATACCTGGATCTACTCCTCCTTGTAGTAGAATTTATGCCCTCACCGAGCCTGAGAACCTTCACCTTCGACAATACCTGGATCAATACCTGGCAAATGGGTTTATTCGTCCTTCCAAGTCCCCTGCTTCTTCAGCTTTGTTCTTCGTTCCAAAAAAGGAAGGAGACCTTAGAACTTGTATAGATTATCGCTCCCTGAACCAGATCACCGTTAAGAATAGATATCCGTTACCTTTGATCCCTGAACTCCTGGACCAAGTCAGAAAAGCATGCATATATACAAAGCTGGATCTTAGAGGAGCTTACCACTTGGTACGAGTAAAAGAGGGCGATGAATGGAAGACGGCCTTCCGCACCAAGTATGGGCTATTTGAATATCAGGTCATGCCCTTCGGACTTTGCAATGCCCCGGCCGCCTTTCAATATTTTATAAACGATGTCCTCAGAGAGCTCATAGATGTGTGTGTTGTTGTTTACATTGACGACATCCTCGTTTATTCTTCATCGGAATCTGAACATCGGAAACACGTGAAAATGGTCCTCGAAAGATTGCGTCAACACAAACTTTTCGCTAAGTTGGAAAAATGTGTTTTCAACGTGACTGAAGTTGAATTCTTGGGATTCATATTATCACCTGGCGGAGTGCGTATGGATTCAAAGAAGGTCGATGCAGTTCTCAAATGGCCATCACCATCCTCCGTAAAAGGTGTGCAAAGCAAGTTAGGCTTCGCTAACTTTTACCGCAGGTTTATCCCCGAATTCTCTCGAATAGTCCAGCCCATCACTGCCTTGTTAAAGAAAAACAAACGTTTTGAATGGTCTACCGAGGCGGAACAAGCTTTCCAGGATTTGAAGACTAAATTTATCTCTGCACCAATCTTAAAACACCCTCGCCCCGAACTCCCCTACATCGTGGAAACTGATGCTTCAAGCCTTGCCATGGGGGCAGTTCTATCACAAAAGGACCCGCTAACCAATCAATTGCATCCCGTGGCATTTTGGTCCCGCAAATTCTCGCCTCCTGAAATCAATTACACGATTACTGACAAGGAACTTCTGGCTATCAAGTCTGCCTTTAAGGCTTGGCGGCATTATCTGCTGGGGGCCCGACACACCGTTACTGTGATTACGGATCACCGAAACCTGCAATATTTGAAAACCGCAAAAGCCCAATCCTCTAGACAACTCCGTTGGGCATTATTCTTTGCCGAGTTTGACTTCATAATTACCTATCGACCTGGTACAAAGAACGGTAAAGCTGATGCCCTTTCTCGGATGGGAGTGGAAGAACACTTGATCAACCCTACACCTGTACCAATCATTCCCGAACAAAGAATTCTGGGTGTAATCGCCACAGAATCCATAGAGGAAGTTAAGGATAAAGCCAGGCAACTTGTAACTCCAGCAGACATACAGAATTGGCATCTGCAGGGAAAGGACTTTGCAGTAAAGGACAACTTATTGTATTTCCAAGAACGATTATACCTACCCAGCACAGATTTACAGAAAAAAGTAATCTCTTGTTATCACGATTCTTTAATGGAAGGACATCCCGGTATGGCCAAGACCTCAGAAAAGATCAAGCGCTACTTCTGGTGGCCATCTTGGAAAAAAGATATCAGAGACTTTATAATGTCCTGTGGAGTATGCGCCCAAAACAAGAGTCAAAAGGAAAGACCAGCAGGCCTCTTACGCCCTATTGACATCCCACCTCGCCCTTGGCATACGCTTTCTATGGACTTCATCACCGATCTACCTCCATGCTCCGGATACAATACGATTCTAGTAATCGTGGACTTATTCTCCAAGATGGCGCATTTCATTCCGCTCAAAGGCTTGCCAACAGCAGCAACTCTGGCCCGAGAATTTCTCGAAAACATCGTCCGACTGCACGGTTTTCCTTCGGTTCTAATTTCGGATCGTGGTAGTCAATTTATTTCTCATTTTTGGCGAAATTGCTGTCGGTCGGCTCAAATTGATGTGAGACTATCGACCAGTCACCACCCTCAGACCGACGGACAAACCGAGAGGACCAATCAAACTCTGGAACAGTATTTACGCTGCATGCTGCAACAAACTGAAAAAACTTGGAAAGACATCCTTTGGATAGCCGAATATGCCTACAATAACTCTGTCCATTCGGGAACCGGGAAAACCCCGTTTTTTCTTTTGTACGGCAGTCACCCTCGAACCTCGGAGTTGGATCCCCTCCAAGATCTTGAAACACCAGCAGTAGACGACCTGCATTCTACAATCACCCAAGCCTTTAAGGAAGCTGTTTCTCACCTTCAAAGGGCTAAAGAACAATACAAGAAAGGAGCAGATCAACATCGGAAGGAAGCCCCTCAATATCAAGTAGGGGATCAAGTCTGGTTATCCACCAAATATCTACCTCTAAAAGGGCCACGCACATTCAACCCAAGATACCTTGGTCCCTATTCCATCACTACCATAGTAAACCCAGTAGCGGTCAAGTTGGACTTGCCCCCGCACATGAAGATACATCCAGTCTTCCACGTCTCTCTATTAAAACCCGTGCAACCTCAAACCCGACTAACTAAATCTCCAAAACCTATCCTAGTTGATGGAGAACTCGAGTTTGAAGTCAAAAGCATTCTGGACTCCAAGATCTCCAAATCTAAACTATTTTACCTAATTGACTGGAAAGGCTACGGCCCCCAAGAGAGATCCTGGGAACCTGCTGAATATGTCCACGCTCCTCGCCTAATCAAAAGATTTCACCGAACATTTCCTGACAAGCCAAAACCCACGGAGAAGCCCGGTTTGGGAGGGGCCTTGAGGGGGGGTACTGTCATGATCTCTGCTTCCAAAAGGTCAGGATTTTCCCAACTCCCTTGGAAGCAGATCCATAACCCAGGTTCCGAGTGCCAACCAGTCCCAATTGGGACCTTTTGGACCCAGTCCTGGCGCTAGTGGCACCAGGCTCATAAACATGCCCAGTCCCAGCGCTGGAAGCGCCGGGATCATAATGCTTGGGTGGACTTACCTGCAGCAGACCATGCTGCTTACTTGCCTGCCAGTTGAGCCTCTGATCCTCGTCTGTTTGGAACTACTTTTCCTGTTGGGTGGGGCAGGAGCCACTCCCTAGATTCAGAACACTGGAACTCTTCTGGAAAGCAGGAACTCTTTTCTTACCTAGGCGTGGCTGTGGAAGGAGACACCTAAGCACTACAGGAGGCTATTTAAACCACACCCGATGGATGAATCTTGCTTTGCGTTATTCTGCATCCTCTGCAGCAGAACGCTCATCGTGTCTTCTGCATCTGATCCTGGGCCTAAGGAAAAAGGCTTACCATCCTGAATCCAGTCTTCAGCAACACCTATAAAGACAAGAAAGAACAGGTTAGCATTACGGTCTTCAGTGACAGCTCTTCACTTACCTAGTCCATCGGCTGTCACCAACGCCTCGCGCTGCATTCCGGCATCTGAAAGACAAAGGCTTACCTACTCTTCGCACGCTCCGGAGGCCTTCGGCGCTGCATCCCACATCTGAAAGACAAAACAAGGTGCGTTTAAAGACATTGGGGAACTTTAATACTCACGTGCCATTACTCCTTTCACATCTAACCCAGTGGGTATTCCGGCACCCTGCAGCCGCTCCGAACTTGTACCCGCAAAATAAAAAGACAGTTAGAGCGCATCGTGAACCAGGCAACTAGCGCTTACTTACGTGCTTCCAGGCGCTTCTATTCATCACACGGGCTCCATCTTCAACTCACTTCAGCCCGTCATCCGCCATCGCCGGAACCCTGCAAAACAAGAAACATCATTTCTAAAGACTTTAAAGACATTAGAATTACTCGAAACTTACCGTTCGTGCAGTAAACGACGGACAGCAGTCCTCTGAAGTCAAGAGGCCTGCTCCCCTTATCCAGTGAAGAAACTGGTTACAGCACCCTGCCCCGAGGCAGATGGAGAGCACGGCGTTCACTTACCTAAGGTGAGAGCGTTAACCTTTGGGGTTCTACAGGAGAAGAGAAAGGGAAGAAGAGAGAGACATTCAATAACCCAGTTCCTTAATCCCATATTTTCTATCTGCAGACATCTTACCCTTCGAGTCAAACATACAGTGCACAGAGGTCCAGCCCAAAGAGCCAGCCGTGTGTTACACATCACCTTTGAAGATACGGTATACGCCCAGTCAAGACCGGCGCCTCTACGGGAATCAGGTGAGCGTTACACCAATTTTGTATCCAGCGGAGGGTTCTGGTGACTCATTCACCCATGCATTCCCTACGCCGGCCACCAGTTCTTTCTCCCCGTCGTTGTCAACATGGTAAGAGCATCCATCCACATAGACAGTGGGCATTCCCTCACACTTGTCCTCTTCAAAGACTTTGTGTGGGGAATTAAGGTTGCCTCCGTGTTGTCCTTGATTTTTAGACTTTCGTCCTCGAGACAGTTTTCTCTGGCACAATCATGCAAGTCAGCCAGACCTTGCGCGAGGGGACTCTTCTTGTTTTGGCCATATCTGACCTCCACAGGAAAGCCTTGCATTGACAGAATCCAGGAAGTAATTCGGGAATTACTCACATTTCCGGCCCGGATTCTGTCACTTTGGAGATATTGCAGAGGCTGGTGTGGAGTCTCCACTATGATGTGTTCCCCCTGGATAAACGGGCGGTAATTCTTCAATGCCCACACCGTTGCCAGGAGTGCCTTCTCACAATCGTTGAATTTTTCCTCCACAGAGGATAAAGTTTTGCTCGCATAGGAGATTACTTTATTGACCTTGTCATGCTTTTGGTATAATACTGCCGTCAAGCATGTATTAGAGAACCCCGTCTCCAGGAAGAACTCCTTGTTTCTGACAGGGTAAGCTAGGCAAGGCGCTTTTGAGAGGCTTCTTTTGAGTGGTTTTACTGCCTCGGCTTGTTCTGGACCCCATTCCCACTTGACCCCCCCCTTCAGGAGATGGATCAGGGGTCTGGTGATCTCTGCGTAGCCCTCAATGAACTTTCTGCTGTAATTAGTCAGTCCAAGGAGGCTCCTTAGTTCCCGCAGAGTCGTGGGGTCTTTCAGTTTCTGAAGTGCTTCCACTTTCTTTTCCTGGGGACAGAGACCCTGTGGAGTAATCTCATGCCCCAAGAAATTAACACGGGTTCTACACCACTGTGCTTTCTGAAAGGAAAGTTTTGCTCCGGCGGCCCTCAACTGCGTCAGAACATAACGGATCTCCGCTATGTGTTCCTCCACAGATGAACTTTTGATGAGGACATCATCTACATAAGCCAGGTTACCCCTCGCACCCAAGTCGGGCAAGGCCTTGTGTAGAAAAATGTTGAATTCATTGCCGGAGTTGAGGTATCCGAAGGGAGTCCTTGTCCATGTATACTGCTGGCCCCCAAAGGTAAAATCCAGCTTGTATTGGTCCTCCCTACTGACAGGCACAGTCCAGTACCCATTGGTCAGGTCTATTGCAGTGAATACCTGTGACCCCTGGATCTGGGCCAGCCCTTGGTGAATGTAGGGAAGAGGCCATCGGGAAGTATGGACCCGTTTGTTGAGCTCCCTAAGGTCAGCGCAGAGTCTCCACTGGCCGTTTGGCTTTAATATTCCCAGCACCGGATTATTGACGGTGCTGTGGATCGGACGGATTATTCCCCTGGACTCAAGGTTCTTAATTATTTCAGTAAGGGACTCCATTGATGCGAGAGGCAAGCGATATTGCTTCACAAACACAGGAGTCATGTCAGGGTCCGTGGGGATTGTTGTTGTGTGGATGTCGGTGCGACCACAGTCATATGAGTCTACCGCAAAGAGATCTTGGAAATCCAAGAAAACTTGTTTCAACTTTTGCTTTTGTTCCAGAGTCACACAGGCATCAGCTAGGTTGACTCTCTCTTCCACCATCTGCCTGAAGCCTGGAAAGACTTCTGGTTTGGCTATCTCCGCGGCCTCCTCCAGCTGGGTGGAGAAGTCCCTGCTCAGAGTGCTGATTTGGACCGGAGGCTTCAGGTGGGAAAGGCAGCCCTCATGGACCTGGAAAATCACCTCATCCCTCCTGAAGTCACAAGTCACATCTTCCTTACCATAATGGCAAGAAGTGTACACCAGGAAGTTCCCCCCATGCCGGGTAAAAATCCTGTCTGGTGTTGTATTGTCATCACTGTCACTGTCAACGCAGTCCTTGGGGATTGGCCCTAACAGTTCATTACCTAAATCTATGGAAAAATGTCGGTCATCAACCGCCATTCCAATAATGGTGCCTGCGGCTAGAGTAATACTCTTTAAGTCGCTGTTATCCACCTCTATTGGAATGGTGTCGTGTTCTATGTTGACTAATGGTGTTTGGTTTACCCCCAACCCTTGCAGTTGGAGAGAAGCATTTAGATGTATGTAAGCATCAGGGTTTTTCAAATGTTGTCCTCTTTTAGCTTTCACTTCCAGGGAGAATTGTCGGGTCCTTTCTGGGATGGTGACTTCCTCTTTGATCTGAATTTCAACTGCATAAGGTAGCAATTGAGCTGACCTAAATGCTTTTTCTGGATCATCAAAGCCCATGGGATTATCCGCTAATCGGGACCAAGCTTTGAAGTTTATTAGGTCCAAACTAATGACAAAGCGATTGAGAATGTCACTGCCTAAGTAAAAGACGGCAGTGACGTCTCGCCCGACCCAACAATTATGGACTATGCTCTTGTTGCCAATGGAGATTTTGAGCATACACCTGCTTGGCAGGAGATGTTTGGAATTAGGCGCTTCCAGGTCCATTTCCCATTTGTCTATCAGTTTGAAAATGGGAATGGCTGGATCTTTTGGGAGTTGGCGGAACATGGCTTCGCTGATGAAGCTCTTACCGTTGTTCACACACACTCGAGCGAGAACAGAGTCCTTCCCATCATTTAACTGAACAGGGATGAACAACTGCTCTCCAATTTGCTGAATATCAGCCTGGCTCTGAGCTGATTTCACATCTTTCTGCACTATAGGAGTGGGAGTTTCTGATTGTGGATTGGTATAGAATCTCAGAGTGTTTCCTTCCAGCGTGGAGTACCACCTTAGACTGGAAGGAAGGTTGATTTTCAGAAATAGAGAGGACCCTCCATCACCAGTCTGTTGTCCTACTGCTATTACTGTCACGTCTGGAGTTTGGTTGTTCTGGAAGTGAAATTCTACTTGGTCAGATTTTTGTTCAACCATGTGGCAGGTGCCGTTTAAAGCTAGTCTGGGTCCAGAGGACCTTGTTGACACAATCTATTAGGGGTGACAACCTTCTCAGGAGGTCATTCCCTAGTAAACAAGGGGTGCCCTCTGGAGTCACTACTATGACCGGGTGTTTCAACTTGTGTCGCCCGATCTTAATGTCCAAGTCTGCAGTCCCCTCAACGGGAATTTCCTTCCCGTCAAAGTTCTGCAGTTGTCCAGGAAGAGAGGTGAGAGGAATTTGGTAATTCTCTCCCCTTCCTGCATTCAGTTCGTCAAAGGCCCTTCTGGACAGAAGGGTAGCTTGAGATCCAGTGTCCACCAGTGCCAAAATTGTACCCTGCCCCTGTACTTGTACCGGGGCATAATATCTTCCCTCCTTCTCCGCAAGGGGGCACAGATAATGCACATTTTTGGACAACTGGTGGGCTAACTTTCTGGTTTTGGACATCGCTAGCGAAGAGATTTGGGAAGAATTCTGGGGAGAGCCTTGGGAATCTGAAAGAAAAAGTTGGCAACTGGAGATCAGAGCCATTGTGGGTTCCCCTGGCTCCGGTTCCGAGCCGCCCCCCCCTTTTTGGAGGCAGTCACCAGGATGGGTTTGAACCAGGGGATTTTCTTGCTGTTGGTTCTGGGATGAGATGGTGGGCGGCGGTAGATCAGTCTCCACATCTCCCCAGTCTGGATTTGCATCCCTAGGGACCCATTTTTCTTTGGGAGGAGTTCCCCCCTCTCTGAAGGAGAAGACCCTTTTCCCAGGATCCTCTGAGGATCCATCTCCCTCAAATTGGAAGATCTGTACCTCCTCCTCAAACTGAGTCTGTTTGGGTCTTTTGTTTCTCCTACCCCCCCTCTGCTCCTTAGGAGGCAGACTTTCAGGGGCAAGAGATTTTGTTTCCGGTTCCTGGGTTTCCAGGGGCTGTTTACAAGTGAGGAAGGAAGCTTCCTCCAAGGCTTTACACCCCCCTTCCCCTTGTGCCTCCTCCCTGGGAACCGGTGAGTTATCGGGGTGCTGCCCCCGTCATTGTTCTGGAGCACCAGGTCCAGAGTTGGGTGCGTTCTGCGCCGGCACGCCCATCTGAGGGTTCTGCTGAGCCCTCAGTATGTGACCCAGATCCCGCGCCATGTTTTGAACCTGGCGCTCTAACTGGGAAACCCGCTCAGGCTGATACGGGGCCCTGTTTTCTCCCCTGGGCTGATCCCGGGAAGGGTAGCTGTCCCTCCTCTGGTAATACCCCGGGTTGGGAAGATTTGGGTACCCCTCCACCCTTGGCCTCCCCTCTCCCGGATTCAGTGGTCTGGGCTCAGGGAATTGGGGAAAGAAGGATGGATGGTTTTGGGGCTGAAAGTCAGGTGGATATCTGGGGAAAAAGTTCTGCCCAGGGTTTGGTAAATTTCTGCCCTCCTGTGGGAAGTTTGGAGGGAAGTTCCCTGGGTTCGGTGCTCGGTTGGATCCCCCCCCTTGGGCTGGGGGAGTCAACACATAACCCAGGATTGGACTGTTACCTTTGTAGCGAGGACTTACATAGTCAGAAGAGCGAGGGACCCCATTGGGGGGACTACCTCTTTCACTCCCTACCTGTGACTGTCCCGAGGGATTTCTGGGTTTAGGATTATTAGGTGCAGGTAGGTTTTTAGGCCCCCCCATCTCCAAATCCAAAACGGGGGTGACCTTTACGTCTGCCACCTTGGCAGCAGCAGGGGTGCTGTTGGCTTTGGGGTTTTTCTGGGCATTACTTTTGCTATCTACCGGTTTCTGCACCTCATAGATCCGGGTAGCCTGTTCAATGACCCAGTCTAAAGATCTTTTCTCGTGAAAATCCCTCACGAGCTGGGTCATTATGTATTTGGGCAAGGCATGGAAAAACGTATTAATAAATTCTCTGCTATCCGTGCGCACCCTTCTTGTGGTCTGTGCAAAAGCACGCTTTAACTCCTGCACAAACTCTTGTGGGGCCTGATCCTCCCCACATTGTAAATTGTAGGCTGCCTTGCGAGCCTCTTGAGGATTTCTATGAGCAGAAAAATGTTTCAAGATGGCCGCCTTATAGGTGGACCATCTTAAATGATTTTGGTCCTCCAGCCCCGCAAAGAAACTGGAGTATTCCGGGGAGAAGGTCCACTTTACATATTGAATACAGCTTTGGCTGTCCTTCAAATGGAAAGTCTCCATCATTTGCTCAAACAACTCTAAGTGCTCCCAAACAGAATACTTAGCGTTCTTATGGTAAGGCGTGATGACGCTCCTGATCGCCTTAATCTGCTTTAAGTGGTCCTTAAGCAAGGCCCTTTTTGCCTTATTGGCCCTTTTGGATTGGGTAACCCTGGTCCATTCATCTTCTGACTCAGAGGCACTGCTCCCAGAGGTTCCCGTCAGATCTTCCAGGTTTTCCCGGATTCTGCGAGCCTCTGGCAGAATGTGGGGACCTGGTCTCCTGTGTCCTGTACAGCTCAGAGGAGTCTTCAGATCCCTCCTTGCTGCCAGGATTTGATGGGTACCCCCCCACTGACCTAACTAGGCAGAGGTTTTCAGGATGCCCTTAATGGGCCTACTCTCCTGGGGTTCCCCACTAAATTGCACTGTGCTTAGGTGCCCATTCCCGGATGCCCGCCCCTCCATTCCTGGGTGGTACTGGCCTATGAGCCCCATGCTTCTGGCTGGATAGTAATCTGCCATCCCTGTGGCCCGGTGCTCATGTGCGCCAGGGAACATGGGGGTGGCAGAGTCCAGGGACTGAGAGGTATGAGGGCCTCTGGTACTAGGGCTCCTGAGGTTATGCTCCGGAGCTTCCCTTTCCCAGCGAACCTCATCTCTATCCGCCCCTGCTCCCTGTTGCAATGCAAGAGCCTGCATTTGTGCCTTCAGTTCCTCAGTTAAGGCCTTACTAGACTCTATCAGTCTCTCCTGCATCGCTACCTGTTGCTGGAGCCTATCATTGTGCTGGCAGAGAGCCTCATTCTCTCTCTGTGTTTCCTGATTGGTCCTGGAGCACTGGGCCAGTCTTTGCTGCAGGAGGGTTACCTCCTGAGCTGTGTCCCTATTGGCCTGTTCCTTTCTGGCCAGAGCATCTTCCACCCTTCTGGTGTGCTCTACCAAGTTCTGGTTTTCTTTTTGGAGGTCACCCAGCCCCTGGAGGGCCAGGTGATTTTCTTCAATTTCCTTTTGTAAGTGGCAGACTTCCTGGCCTAAAGTGTCTCTTTCCTGACTGAGAGCCTGCATCTGTGCTGCCAGGTCGTCCCTCTGCCGTTGAAAGGCACCAGCTTGTTGGCGCTCCTCATCAAACTCTGCCTGGGTATCCAGGTCTTTCAAAATCAGCTTGTTGCTCTCTGCCTTCACTCTATCTAGATGACTTTGCAGGGTGGCTACCTGCTCCGTGCATGCCCTGTTAAAGTCTAATTGTTGCTCCAGATTTTTCTGGCTCTGCAGTAGGGAGTCCAAACCTTCTTGGTACTCCCTCTGCAAGGCCAGAAATCTGGTATCCTGGTCAGCCTTTTCCTGTTGCAGGATGTCCATATCCTTCTTTATTTTAATGATGTGCTGTCTACTCTCATTTTCTGACTCCTGGCTCCCCTGCAGCCTCTGCTCAGAAGAGACCAGGTCAGATTGGACCTTCTCTAACGCCATCTGTCGCTTATTCGCCAGATCTTGGCTTTCAGTACATTTATCCTGCATGTCTCCCATATATAGGTACAGGTACGCCGCTATCCTAACCATCTTGTCTTGTTCATCCTTAGCTTTAGGAGCCATGTATAGTTCACTCAGGGCCACATGTAAGGGACCCTGATCTCTCCATATATCTGACCCTGTTTCCGTGATCTGGGGTGCGATTGCTTGCAACCAGACCGTCTGGTCCTGATGAGTCCACTCACCTCTCTCAAATAACTTATGTAAGAAGTGCTCTCTGGCTATTTTCATGTCTACTTAGGTCGTCATTCTAGAATTTGAGTTCCTTCCTGACTTACAGAAGTTTGTATTTTATTTTTGCAAAACAGACCTTTTCCTAAGAGCGTTCCTTTGAGGAGTGCTTTACAGCGTAACACAGCGTGGTGATCCGACCGGATATGTGTATCTGGTCAGCTGGCACACTGTATTAATCTTCACAAATGGTAGATCTAACCCAAACGTCCGGCCCGAGCCCCCAATTTGTAAGAGGATTCAATTCAGCACCACAGCTAAGTCAACGCCTAGTCTAGAATACTGAATGAAAACCCTTATTGATATATCTTTATGTCCAGTTCATGCGTTCTGGATGACTACCCCTATATAACACCCCTCTCTTGGAATCCTCCTGACCCCACTGAGCCAAGGAGTAGTTCTGTTTTGTAAGTTTAAAAGGTTTATTTGAGAATTTAAACAATATATATATATATATATCACACTTTATAATAAATTAATAATTGAATATCACACTTAATCTGATATGCTAAAGATTAACAACGGAGAATCTGGCACTAGCACACTTCTTTATAATCACTAAGGAGTTGACATGAAATGGATAAGGTAGCAACAATACTTTTATGGTTTCAAATGGATGCAATGTGGAATGAAATGCAGTACAGAAAATAACTTGATAGGATTTCAGCAAAAGACACTGTAATCACTTTCTTGGACAATTCACCCCCCCCTTTTATGCAATGCAAGGAAATGTAAGGAAGGCACACAGTTCTCAGAAATGCAATCAAATGTAATTCAGTTCACCCCAGCAAGCTTAGATTACAGATCAGAGTTTTAAACACAGGCCCAAAATGCTTTTACATGTGCTGGCAATGAAGTGAAAAATATGCTAAAATGCTTTTAATTCCCCCTTGAGGTTCAGGGTGAGTGGTATCTAGTTAATATTAGTCCAGGCTCACTCTTGCAATGATTCAGGGATGATTAGCAGGTTAAACGAATGTCTGGCAAATGGAAGCACGGAAGCGGCTGTTTTTACACGTGGAGAAATTTGCAAATCGCGGCAGATTTTTCCGAGTGCGCCGGGCGCGATTACAGAGGATCTACAAGGACTAGTACTATCTTTTCGGGGTCCTAGGACAGCCTAGGATCTCAGCTTCCAGATGAAAGTTACTGCAAGTCTCTAGCACAAACGGTTACGGAGATATGAGCGATTAAATAAAGGTCGTTTTTCAGACTTGAAATTTTAAAGTTCAAAAAGACAAGTGACAGCTAGCAACTAGAAAATGACAGGTGACAGTTAGGAGGCAGTTCTACTTAGATTAAAATAGATTGAATTATATTATTTTAACTAAGAGATTGGTTCTGCACAGTCTTGCTAGGTACTCACACTATATTCTTGAATTAAATGGGCCTCGCCACGGATCTGGTCAGGTTTTGGACTGGACTCCGGTTCAGCCCTCTGGTTCTGCTAACAGCGGTCTGGTCTGGGTCTCTCTGAAGGTGGATAGATTGAAGTCTCTATGTTAGCTCTCTGAAGGTGGATGGAGGTAAAGTATGGATTTTCCCGGCAGAGCTTCCAGCTGCAAATGGATTTGAAGGTCCCTATCTGTCCTGTCTGTCTGCTTTTATCTGTTTTTAAAATGGGTGTGTGTGCAGCATCACTAGACCCTACCCCTCTACATTTGCCATTGGCCCAATTCTCCCCTCTCCCATGATTGGGGAAGAAACTGTGAGTCAGAGCGATGTCATTTTATGGCTTGCAGAGAGGACACTCCCCTGTCAAATTGCACACAATCTATATTTTGACCCAAAAGACATATTTCATAGCTACACAGTGGTTTGAAATTACATGCACCCATCATGCATTACAGGAGGTATACCCTGTCCAAATCTGCCCTTCCTGGGAGCTTGCATTCAGAAATGGCACATATTTCACTTTTTAACTGATTTTGCAATATCGGACATTAACCCAAATTTACACACATGTGCGCAAGGAGTATGGACATTAGTTGATGAAGTGTCAGATTTTTCACATGCACACATTTTGAGTAATATCCTCTTTTCCGCTAAAACCCCCCTGAACATACCACCGGTTCTAAAAACCTCTTAAAATGTGGGCAGAAAAATCACAAGAATTATGGTATCATTTATAAAATTTTCACATGTCCGCTCTGTGAATGATCCATCTTTTTAGAGTTATGTTCTGGCCCCAAAGGGGTGTGGTTTCCCCCCAGCACAAGGTTGAATTTCTGGTTTTTCCAGTTCTGCCAAGCCAGCTTGCTCTCACAGGCAGTGCCCCTCCCCTGTCCTTCCAGGAGGAAGCTCCATTTACGACTCCCGCCAATAAAACATTTGCCTGAGTCAGGACAGGGCTTTGTTCAGAGCTCCTGTATTCTGTGGGGCTCCCCTTAATTCAATTATCAGAGAGATGGTATATCCTTGGTGTGGCCAGCAAAAGGCAGATAGGCCTGGGAACACAGCTGTGACTCAAATTTCACTCCTGATGGGGGTGGATGTCAGGCAGAATTCAGTTTCTCAAGTCAGGTTTCAGATAAAATGTCACTTTTTGTTCCCCAGTTTTCTGCATTCAAATAAAACTAAACATTTCTACATATGCAGCTAGAATGCTGATTCTAAGTTTAAAACTATGACATTTAAACAATTGCAACCTATGTGACACTCAGAAATAGGTCACTCATTTCTTTTAAACATTTAGATTTTTAGTGTCTTTCAGTCCACATTTACTTAAACTGCTGAAATCCACAGCTCAGCCAGTCTTGTTATAAACATTGTTTTGGGCTCTTCATCTGCCCAGATTTAGTATGCACACATACTTCATTCTGCCAGATGTCCGCTGGTGTTCAGTGAGATTTTTGGATGTTTTGCAATGTTTGAAAATAGGCATTTTGAGCTGGCATTCAGAGAAACAAAAGGTGATTTTTAAAGTGCTTTCTAGCGAACAGGCACTGCTGTTCTTCTCTTTGGCACCCCATTTCACTCATGGCTCTTCTGACCCAGCACACCCGCACCTGGGGTGGCAAGTCAGGCGACCATTTTGGTGTGCGCACAAGCTGCGCGGTTTTCGTGGATTCTGGCGCACATGTGGGCTTTTTCGGCCATCTTGGATTTCCTAAGTCCACAGCACCAAATGTTGTAGCATGATAGCTCAAATGTGGGTCAGGACACCCAACACAATGCAGCACTCAACTGTGATGCATAGATAGGCTAAATGCAGCAATTGAATGTGAGGCACAAAGGGCTAGATGCAGTATTCAGCTGGCAAGGCACAAATCAGCTAAATGCAGCAATCAAATGTGGGGCACAGATAGGTTAAATGCAGCAATCAAAGGCACAGATAGGCTAAATGCAGCAATTAATGTGGGGCACAAATGGGCTAAATGCATCAGTCAGCTGTGAATCATAGATAGGCTAAATGAAGCAATCAAATTTGAGGCACAAAGGGCTAGATGCAGTATTCAGCTGGCAGGGCGTAAATAGGCTAAATGCAGCAAGCGAATGTGAGGCACAAAGGGCTAGATGCAGTATTCAGCTGGCAGGGCGTAAATAGGCTAAATGCAGCAAGCAAATGTGAGGCACAAAGGGCTAGATGCAGTATTCAGCTGGCAGGGCGTAAATAGGCTAAATGCAGCAAGCGAATGTGAGGCACAAAGGGCTAGATGCAGTATTCAGCTGGCAGGGCACAAATAAGCTAAATGCAGCAATCAAAGGCAATCAAGTGTGAGGCATGGAGGGGCCACAGATGGGCTGAGTGGAAGAATCAGATGACCGCGCATAAGGGGACTATCTAGGTAATAATGTTAATGAGTCCAGATCCAGGTAGTTGCAGGTGCCCTAGGGTACATAGAGTGGCTGCTAGAGTGCTGTAGTTGCTGAGGTACGGTGGCAGTAGCAGACTAGTACACAATGTTCGGGAGTTTCTTGGAGCCATGGGAGGCAACGGGCAAGTTCCGCTCAGTTAATACAGGTGAGGCAGTGGCTGTGTCGTTATCATAGGGGCTATGTAGATGAGGCAAGGCGGTATGGCACAGTATGTGGTGATAGTAACATCATGAGGTAGCATCGCGCGGGTGACTTTGTGGCAATTGCAGCGAGCAGACCATGGAGGGCGTGTGCGAGGGCATAGGGACTGACAGTTATGACCAAAGAGTCAGCGACGTGATGTAATACCTGGCAAGCAATTACTTACAGATACATCCTGTTTGCTGTGGGTCCAGATGAAGAGACGCAGGATGGTCTTGTCCCTTATTTAGCATCGGTGGGGGGTTTGGGAATCGGAGAGCGCAACCAAGCGCAAACTGGTGTAAACAGGTACGAGTGGCCTTAAGAGGCCTTTGGATGGCTGCCGGCTCTTCCGCCTGCCGGAGGAGGTTCGTGTTAAAATAGAAGCACAAACACACATTGCGTAGCGTCTCAGCCTCGTTCTGACCCCACATCGCGCCCGACATTTTGTGGATGTAGGATGTTGGCGCGTGTGATTTAGGGGTGAAATCAGGGCTCATGGACGTCGGGGAGGCAGTAGGGTGCCCAGGCAGGGCAGGATGTGGCCACAGCAAGTGACTGCTGTCGTAGGGGGCAGGTTGCCGCTCAGATGGGGCACGGCCTGCAGGGTCCTCTTCCTTGCTGGGTGTGGGGGGGCTCCTTCCCTCTCCACGAGTGGGGTATCAATGGGTTCAAACAGGTACGAGTGGCCGTAAGAGGCCTTTATGTTATAAATACAGCAACTAAGATGTATTCCTATAACAGTGCCTCAATACCCCCAGGATGCAAATAAAAAGGTAACAGAGACAACAGCAGTAAAAAAACATGCCATTACTGCAACTTGCGAAAGGCAAAATACATAGTCTGAAATGGATGCAAATGTAGTTTATCACTTATACAATTTATCACTAATACAACAGCACTGCACCTCCAGGGGGCACCGTACCTCGTGGAGTGGCGGCACAGTGACAGCCACCAGCCCGGCGACGTCCTCGGCCCCTCAACCTCGCATGCTGCAGCAGCATGGCAATGATGCACGCATCATAATGTATGATGCACACATCATGCATGCAAATAAATCATCAAAGCAAGGTAACATGTGTTAACTTAAGGTAACATGTGTTAACTTGCTTTGATGAATTATGTCGTTGCAGGTGTTATTTTTTTGTCAAAAAGAAAAAAATGTTTTCAAATTTATTCTAAACTGGCCCATGTGTGAGCTGCAATCGGCCCCCACTCCCCAGGGACGATTTCGGCCGAGGGTCCAATTCGACACTGCGAGCAACCCGTGCTTCAACCAGCAGACTACTCTCGGAAGACTAGGTAGTGGCACGCTCTGTGCGGGTGTTCTGAAAGCGGGTAGCTCGTTCAGGCATTGGACCTGGGAGAGACATGTGCTAGCCACTATGTGACGAATCAACTTCTGGATCACCAGTGCTGAATATCATTTTCTAAACCAGCAATCATCCCCACACCTCTAGTACACCAGAAGGGATAAGAACAGATTTGAAACACAAGTAAATTGTTAACCTCCTTGTCCAATTTATGGTAACGTGGTCGGAACGGCAGGCTTATTTCTGCATAGTTGTGAACCTTTGGTTAGTTGCAACACAGCAAAATTACAAAGATCACCCAATGATAAAAGGGACTGTCCAGTCAAGGTTGTATACAAATATCTACTTTATTATTATGACAACACTACATGGCACACTACAAAATACAACCCGCCCTGTAAAGGAACACAGAGGACAGACAGTTTCACGAAGGAAGGGTATGCACTCTGGATAGTGACAGGAGGGTGGTCGGTAAAGCAGTCAGTCTTAACTGCTCAAGATTAGTTGGTTTCAGCACCAGGAGAGCAAGGGGTCGTAAATGTCACTTCGGGTCTTCGGAGAAGAACCAGGGGCACAGAACCACAATGTACCTGGCGCTTGAGATGATATTGATGCTCAACATCATCAAGGGGTTTCCTGGATGTTTTTCAGCTCATGCGATAGAGTTTGAGAGGGGAGACAGCTGCAGGTATGAGATGGCAGGCAGTTCGGCAAGCAAGGCTTGACGGACAGCTGCAGGCAGGCCTGCACAGCCGCTCAGGGTCAAGAATCATTGTCTCTGTGCTGGTTGGCTGATTTGGAATGCTGGTTGAAACGTCTCGGATGGCTTTAGTGACTGCAGTGTGACAACAGTCAGTGGTGTAGCCGGTCGCGGGTTGAGGGCTTGATTTCCTCAAAAATGTACTTCAAAAATGGATGCTTGTTTTGGCCCTCCTCCTAGCTTCTCCACAGGGCTTGTGCCATCCTTATAGGCAGATGGCCCAAAGCTGAGGAGAGTGTTTTCAGGCAACAACCTTGTCCCTTGTTCAGGAGACTCTCTGGCACTTCCCACCTAGTAATCTTTCTGGCAGAACCTAGCAGGGCACGCGGTGTGCAGGCTGGGTACCGGTTCCTGGGCTGCTGGAAGGATCCTGTGATTCCGGTATCTCCCTCTGTTCCATAGGAGATGTTTAGGGGAGGGATCGTGCTTCCCTCTTGGAAATCCTGGCCTTCCTTCACTGGCGGAAGCTGTAAAGCAGACTGTACCTTCAGCCTGAGTCCAAATGAGTCCTTCTTCTTACTCATTTCAAAGTCGCCAGATGATCTGCTAAGTGAGGGGCTCAGTCATCTTTTAAAGAAAAAAACGGGCCCCAGTGATTGGTGCAGGTTAAGCCTACTTTAAGGAACCCATCCTGGGTCGCCACCAAAAATCTTCTGTTATGCGAGAGGTCGTAACCACAGTGCTTTGCAATTAGTTGTACCAAACATGCAATTTACTGCCCTACATACACGGTGGTGGGAGCTAGCTTCAGGTTTACACATTGCATATCAAAGAGGTGTTAGTGTCCTGCCCCCTTCTATCAGTTCTGCGCTCAGGCCTATTGCAGGCCTGTTTCAATTAACTCTCATCAGTATGCGCTGCCACAAGCAGAACTTTAGACAAAAGAGAGGGCAGATCTATGGGGCCTTTGAAATTTTAACCAGGATGGCCATTTCCGGAGGAAGGTGTTACCTTTGCCCTTCCTGAGATGCTTTGATGTAACCGTGGTTGTCACATTCCAACTAAATGTGACAATGGGGACTGCGCCTGTAGGCTGTGTCCCCCCCAGAGTACACTTGGCAGTGCTTGTTGTGCGGTGAGCAGAGGAAAATGTGTGTGGATTATCCCCACACTTTTTCTGAGGTGATCACCCTTCATTCATTTTAACTACAAAACTTCAAAAAAGCCCAGGCGAGAGCACACTCCATGTGCGGATGGTCGAATTCCTCACACCCTGGTTCTGGGGACCGGAGCGGTGCTCCAGCAAGAGGATTCTTGACAGAGCACTGCTCCGTCTTGTTCCGGACAATTCCCTGCACTTAATTCTCCACCTAAAATTATCGAAATAGGAACTCCGAATGCTGGGGTCCCATCAGAAAAGGAATGCCCGCCCCCTGCACGTTCTGGGATTTGCACTGAAGTGGGTGGTCTTTGGTACTGAGTAAGGGAAAGCTAGGTGCATCCTGTAATACCAACGGTGCCATCTTAGAGGGTGGATCCTAAACTGGGCCTTCTTATATGTGCATGCATTATGCAAATGAGGGAATCCCAGTAAAACATGATCATGCTTCAGCCATTACAACTGTGTGCACAGAGAATCTGGCCCATTGTGGAGAGGGTATGTGCGCACACACACCCATACACACACACACACAAATACACTCATTCCCAGGTGCACACACAACACCCAATTACTGTCTTTGTCTTACATGTGTACACAGGTCTAGGCTGCAGGCGGTGCAGCTGTCTTCGCTGCAGCAACTGCAGCCCTTTTCTGTGATGGTCCTTCCTGCATTACCCACCTGATGGCGCCTGAAAACACCATTTTGCTCTGCGTGGGCCTTATCAATATTCAATAAATAGATAACAAGTAAGCCATGTAGCATCACAACATGTTGCTTTCACTAAACATGATAGTATGAAGGTGCATCATTCTGTACAACCTGCTTTTATCACCAGACTTTTAAACGTGGAAAGAATCACAAAATACTTCGTCTATTTTTTTTTTTTTGTTGGGGGGGAGTGAGCAAGGGCAGATGAGGGGTTGGGGGTGTCAGGAATAGTTAAAAGGGGGTGGTTGAAGGGTGGTTTGGGGGGAACCCCCCTAAAAATAAAAAATACATTGTTGAACGTTATCATTGTTCTTTCCACGTTGAAACAGGAGCCGTTGGAAATCATGACGATGAAAGAACATGGAAACCAACATTCTTCCTTCTCCGAAGTGAGATTAGGATGGATTTGGTCCAATGCAGATATAGCAGCTGCAGATATCACTGAGAGATGACTATTGATCCTCCAGTGAAAGCATTCGACACTGTACTACCCAGACCTGAAACGTCAACGGAAAACCAAAGATCGACTGAGGTTTTCCAACGGACTGTCCTATCAAAGTACCAACTGAAGGCGTAATTTACATGAAGTCCTCTGATGAAGATAAGTGAAGGGTTGGAAAAAGGTTGGAAGTTAAATGTCCTAATTAAGATAGAATTCTGAGTTTGCTTCAATAGATCGACAGGTGAATTTGAGGAGCAATAGTATCCTAATCGAAAGCAGCATGACGTGCCCAAGCCGAAGGACCATGGGGACCATAACATCATAAAATAGCAATAAACATTGACTACCCAGGCCTAGTGCACCATAAACCAATATAGAACTCTCTACACTCTCCTCTCTCCTCTACCTTCTCTCCTCTCTCCTTTCCCCTTTCTCTTCTGTCCTTTTCCATCTCTTCCCTCTCTCCTCTCTCCTCTCTCATCTCTACTCTCTCCTTTTCCCTTTCTCGTCTCTCCTCTCCCATCTCACCCCTCTCTATTCTCTTCACTCTCCTCTCTATCTCTCTCTGGTCTCTGTCTCTCTCTATGTTGCCAGGTCATCAAGTGCATGTCTGCTAGAGCCACCCCAGTCATTGCCGACTGCAGCACAACCAGAGGCAAAAAAGGAGGTGGGGTGGTGTGTTTTTTTATGGTTAAATGTTGAATGACAGCAGCAGGGACAGGGCATCCTGAAGGTGGGGAACAACCCGGTATTTGGAGAGATACATTGCCATTGAGCGTCTACTGGAGGGAAGTGGTCATTATACTGAAGGTTCATTGTCCTTACGAGACGGAAGGGACCGTGGATTGGCTCTCTGGACTTCTGGGGCTCTAATAGACCTTCCAGTGGAGAAGGGGATGAGGCTACAAGGGTTACTACAGCGTTAACCTGTTCATTATTAGTAATTGTTCATGCTGTAATAAATGCGCGCTTACTCAACACACCCAATCAATCAGTGTCCAGTATGCAAAATGTAACACTATGGGCCTCATTACGACCCCGGCGGTAAGTTACCGCCTGGGCCGTGACTTTACCACCATGGCGTAAACTACGTTTACGCCATGGTGGTTGGCGGATTTACTGCCCCATTCCAACCTTGGCGGGGCGGTAAATCCCCATTTTCCCATTTACCCTTCCCCATTCCCATTTTGCCCCATAGGGCATAATGGGAGTGGGGAAGGCGTTAATTACGCCACCGTAAATTACGGTGGCGTAATTAACTCCATGGTCCCTTAGCGCCATGGATTTTAACACCTGCTAAAAGCAGGTGTTAAAACATCCATGGCGCTAAGGGACCTCGTACTCAGGCGGTAAGGGTCGGCGCTGTTTACGCCGCCGTAAACCCCTTACCGCCTGAGTCGTAATGAGGCCCTATGTCAGGGCTCACAGAACATGTAGATCATTGAATTTAATCTGCATGCAACTCTATCCTAGGAGAAATTAGCTTTGAGGGAGACGTTGCTTTCTGTTTTCATATTGTTTATAATGGAAACTAATTGTTTTCACATTGTAAACAGGGTAATATTGTGCAATGTTCAGATTCATGATCACTTGCAGTATATACTGTCATAATAATGATACATTTGTCTTACTGAGCAAAGCAAATTATTCAAACTTTGAATAGCTATATACAATATTTCTGGTAAAAGGTTATCATTCAAAGATTAACACGTTGGTACACTCCTATTGTACTGTTTCAGAATACCCGCATGAGAAACGGTGATGTGACAAATAGTACTAATGAGGGTTCATGTCAGCTTTACCTACAAATAAAAAGTTTGTTGCAATTATATTAATTGTCACAAATCTTTACATTTGATACATATGTCAGCTAAAAGGTTTTCCTCCTTGATGCATGGTATGGATGTTAATGTTCTAGTCCAGCCTGCAATTCAAAGGCATCCTTTGAAAATAATGGGCCTCATTAAGAGTTTGGTGCAGCAGTAAAATAGGGGCAGTGAATATGTAGTGTAAGACATCAGACATCGCTGTGCCAATGTGTGTGCTTACATATACAATTAGACATGCACTTTACAACAACAGGCACCTTTTATTATGCACTATGCACCTTACATGACCAATGTTTGCCAATAGGTAATTTATCTGGCTGTAATCATGTTACAAACTTGAATTGGAAATTATACCAGAGCCTAAATTGTGTTGAATTCATTGACAATCTTGAAAGCCTATATTCAACTTTTATTAGAAGTCTTGGACCAATCTTAGGGAACTGCGGGTTTGTTTTTTAGACAAAAGCTATAGTCTTTATGAATATAACAATGAATTAATGTTGATATGTTATATGACTGTTACATTTCTCACTGTGTCACTATTTAATATGTGTTGCATGTATCACTTTAGTGGACTACCTAAATTATAGAGCAGCTATTAAGGACTTAGATTCTGGCAAGACGACAAAATCCAAACATGGATTTATACTATATACATCACTGAACACCATATTTACTGAATACATATTCAGACAAGAATCAACTTATATGTCATTACTTCACTATGCACTGAATCAATGAATATATGTGCTCCACCTGGCCTAGATATGTGATGTCATTAGTGATGTGATCAATGATATTTGTGATGTCATCTTTGATGTCCAGGGTGTTAGTCTTAGCAGTGCACAGTGGTGGCGCGAGTTATGGTTGCTTACCTTACCATAACTGGCGAATTCCTGAGGTTTTTCGGTTTTACTTATGACCATAACATCCCTTTAACAAAGTGTTTTCATTGAATTTCATAAGTTTTTATTAGTGCAACTTAACCATAACGTCCCATTAACAACGTTTTTTCAGTGAATTTCATAGGTTTTTATCAGTGCAACTTAACCATAACATACCTTTAATAAATTATTTTCAGTGAATATCATGGGTGTGTACCAGTGTATGCTAATTTCCTACAACTTACTAATGTTATACTTCCCCCATATAGGAACATTTGTATACAATTTACAAAGTGTCCCCTTAAAACGCCATTTCCCACCTTATGGCATCATTTCTACCACTTATATACACTTTTTGCAACTTTTTCCACTGTTTATGTGTCCCTCAATGTTCATGAACATCCAACATCATTTCAGTCTTTCTGGACTCTGTCACTTGACCCTTCGCACGCACAGCACGAGGATATGCACAAACATGCATGCATGTGCACCAATACATCTGAACTTCGCTCTAGGGTCTTTGCTTTGCAAACAGATCAGAACTGCATTTTCTACTGATCTAGGATTCAAGCACAAAATGTTCCCCTTGCACAACTCCTACACCTGTTTTTACTCATTATCCATTAACAATCTTGTACAGAGCACATACTTGGAAGAATATTAGCAAAACTGCTATTTATCGTAAAAATGGCATCAGCCATTGCCATCCCTCCTCCTCCCCACCACTACCACCAGCTAGAGGACCCACACACACAAAAGGAAACACAGTACTTCCAAAAACAATGAAAAGGATCGAGAAGGTAGACGAAATACCTACTTTAGCACCAAGAGAGAATAATGGGTGTGGCAGTTCTTTACCAGTGTCGGGAATGTACCCAAGGCTAAAGCTACCAAAGTGAAATGCATTGAGTGCAACGTTGTGCTCAGTCGCGGACTACCTGGGCAATACTCCTATGGGACCACCTCCTCGCGCCTCCATTCCCAAACCAATCACTGCAATGCTCTCAGAAAGGCTGTTCCTTTCTTAGCAAGTAGTAAACTATCTTCGTCCACCTCACCTTCCTCAACCAGTACTGTAACCACACAGCCTACTTCTGTGGGACACAAAATGCCACCAGCTACTTTTTGGATTGGAATTTACAAGGTACAGTGATGAAACAAGCATAGACTTTCTTGATTTGACTATTTATATTCATGAGGTCAAAATAGAAAGCAAAATATTCAGAAAGGCCACAGAGGTGAACTCCACCTCCAGCTGCCATAAAAAAATCAACGATTCGCAATTTACCTGCTGGAGAATTAGTCTGCGCACTCAGAAATTGCAGTCTAACAAAAGACTTTGAGTCACAATGTGACTTGTTAAGAGAGAGATTTAAAGCAAGAGTATACAAAGAGGATTGAATGTCTGCAGCATGTACTATGATCGAAAACATGAACAGAAATGATATGCTAAAATCTAGACTAAAGATTTCATTCAGGTCAGTTTAGTGACCTCATTTTCTGAGGATTGCAAATTGCTATTTAAAATTGTGAACAAACACAGGCATCTTATCAAGGATGGATCAAGACTTAATTGAGTATATAGACAATAAACCCACATTTATATACACCTGAGCGATCACTATTAGAAACCAACTGAGTCCTTCCTTCCTTAAACCTGTGAATCCTCAAACTTCAGGGACATGCTCATGGATGTACCCACATGCACCTGGGCTTTACAAATGTGGTTATTGCAGCATGTGCAAGTATGCACATACAGATAACAAAACATATATACAGCATGATGGCACAGAAATACATATTGCAGACCGTATCAATTGCAGAACCATATGTGTGGTATATGTGATCATTTGTGTATGTGGCAAGATCTGTGGGGGTAGTACAATCTAAGAATAAAGGATTTGTATACGTGAGCATACGGCCAGTTTAAGCTCACAAGACTTTAGCTTACTATTGCCAAATCATTGGCAAGAACATCATCAAATGAGTATCAAATATGACATCCGTTTTATCGGGCTAAGCAGAAAAAAATTGGTATATGTGGGGGAGACCAAAACTGATGTTGAGACAGGCAGATTCTAAGATGATTTATTAATTATGTTGTGTCACAAATGTCTTACATTGAGAACATGAAATTAATGTTTCTTTATGAGAAAAATGCATTGGACTAGTGTATGTAGTATTGAACTGTATATACCAAGTTCAAAAAGGAGGAATACCTGTTATCATCAATGTAAATAATCTGGCATAAGACACCGTTGCTCACTCATATTGTGGTTGAATAAATGGGCTTCTCCAAATTTCAATTTATGATTTGAACACTGGATGAATTGTAACTCAAACATGAATTGAGTGCAGATGTCACTCGTATGAATATTGGTGTGATACTATTGAAACCAGAATTGATAATGAATTGCCATTAGTCATCACTTCAATCAGACATTTGAGAATATATGAAAATATGTTAACTATTGAAAGTTTGGACAAATTGTTGATACTGCACATTCCTATCGATTTATGTGATCTTATTGCTGGACGCATTTAGATAATATACTAATTATGAGACAGACTAGTACAAAAATGCAATTCAATTTGAGTGTTGTCAAATGGAGATAAACTCACATAGCCCATGCCGTGTCAGAACAAGGTATATAAAAAGAAAAACAAAATGATAATTTGTATTCAAATCGATCTGAATAAGCCTATTACTAGACACACTGAGACAACATACTAATTTAGAGTAGGACTAGACCAAACAAACAATAAAATGGAATGTTGTCAAATGAGGACAGACATACAAACGTCATGTCATGTTAGAACCAGGTGAATTGTAAATTATGAGATTAAAACACATTATGAGAAAGATCGGTTCAAAAAATAATCTAATTGGGACTAACACTAAATATGAGAAAGAATAATTCACAAAACAAAAAATGCCTTCTTTTGTTTTTTGGCTTTTGTTTAGTAATTAACCCAACTATAACCGAAGAGAGACTTTATAACTACAGACGTTTACTGAGAAAAAGTACAACACTTCTAATTTTAAACTGTAACAAATATGTATTGTTCATTTTATATTTAATTAATAAAAACTGGTCTAATTTAAAAAATAAAAAAATAAAAGCACAAATTTGCTGATTGGACCTTTGATAGCAATTGAAGACAGACTTAAAATCTGTGACGCTTTGCAGCATCATAAAGAAGGCTGTATAAGTCAGCACTCAAAATGGCAGCCATGGGAGGTTGCCGCAGATGTTGATGCCCAGACAGGAACACAGTCCGTTTTGGGGGGTTTGAAACAATGTTCAGGTAAAAGTTGTAATTGTAACCTACAGAAAATAAATACCTGCTCAATGGTATTTTGACATTTAAAACACCTTACTTATTTGTGCTGATCTGCTTTTATGTAGTTGCTGATACATTTCATTTGGATAACTCACACAACCAACCTGATGTCTCAAGTTTCCAGCTCATGAGTCCATACGATGCAAACAATGGGTGGTGAGAACGACATTAATGTGTTACACCTTATTGTCAAGCCAACAGATGGTTGGTATATATTTTGTTATCATTATTCAAAGTTACATATTCTCTTTTAGGACAAGACTTGTGATAGATAAAATTGGAGAGTCAAGTTCAAGACATTTAAACTTGATATAACATCACTGAGGTTGTTTTTTAGAATCAGCACCGTGAGGGACACAACTTAGATGACTCTAATCCAATAACTAATCAATGAAATCATTGGTTGCCATTAAGAGGCGCAAACTATAGCACGATGAGGGACACGCCATAGCTACCTCTATTTCATTTGATCAATTAGTGGTGCACAAATGAAACAATTAAAAATCATCAAGAGGCGCAAACTGTGGCGCTAGTGCAACGTATGTATGGGCGAGCCGCTTTTCACTGATCTGATCATTTGATGAATACGAGGATTCGCGTATGAATTTAAAACATTTAATATGAACAATTATATTCTAATGTTCAATCACTTGGTGAATTGGATTCTTGCATTCATTTTTATTGGTGGAATGCATTTTGGAAACTCATTTGGATGAATTGTATTTAATTTATTAACTGCAATTCTAATAACCAACTGATTATATCATATTAAGAAATGTGCAAAGTTGAGTTTTTCATTATTATTTTAATGTGTTAATTTTGATGTGTTTCCATTTTCCATCATCTTCCCAACATCTGTGACAGGATCTTGATATGGAATGGGAATAGGGATGAATTGTAATTGATATATTTCATGATTGATATATTATTGTACATGAAATTATTTAAATGTGCAATACTTTATGATGTAAAATGACTGTAGATAGACAAGCCTTGATAATGACCAGTGTCTCGAAACATGCGCTCGCATCAGTGTAACAGTCAAGCAATAGAAAAATTACCAATACCGAATTTTTTGTAGGGACAAGCGCGCTGCCGTGGAACTGTACACGCACCTATTCATCAATAATAGAGAATTAGAGGGTTCATCTTTATATTCACTCGTGTGTAGCTGTCCAACAATGGCATGATAATAGGGAGGGATGGGGGGACTTGTGTGGCATGCCTCCCCCCCCCCATATTTTGATCATGTAATAGGACAGCTCAAACCTGGCTGAGGTGCCCAGCCAGGCTCACGCTGTCTCATTACATAATGCCAAGCTGAGCTCAGCTGCATGTATGTTTGTTGGAGGGCGGGTCTGCGGGCTACCCTAGTGAAGGGGCACATTTGGACGATCACATTTGGGGTTAAGGGAGAATCCAGCATTGCAAGAGTGAGGGGTGAGGTAAATCATGAAATAGAGTGTGTGTAACAGTTTCCTTCACACCCCCAAACTGCCCACCCAGCCACCATCTACTTTTTAGGTAACATTAGTGGCAGATGGCATTTTTACACTAAAAAAATAAACAAAACTACAGGATCATTGCAGATGCAGGAAGGTCATCTATTAGAGCTCTGTCCAGGCCCTCTGGGGCAAAATACATGGAAACCTCTTAATTTGCATATGGATTGCACCAACAGAAGTGACTTCACAGAAAAGGACTTGGCAAGGAGCATCATTAGTCTTTCATACATAGAGGCTCCATGGGAGTGACTTTAGAATAAGATGCCATAAGTAAGACAAGTGGCAAATAACTTTTTGGCGCACAATACATACATTGCACTATTGTTATATATAGAGCAACTCTATAGTCATTAGGCTTTTCTATTATAATAGCATGATATATTAACATGAGCTATGAAGTGAATCAGAATCAGGTACAGAGGTTCATATAAGACACAATGGGCTTCATTAGGAGTTTGGAGGTAGCCATGCTGTTCTTACCGGCATGGCTACCCCCAAACCGGGTACCGGGTCCGGGTCCCAAAAATAGGGAATTACCGGGCCATGCCGACTTTAGCGGGCCCAGTAATTCCCATTCTCAGGACCCAGACCCGGTACATCCCCATTCCCATTGAGCCCACATAGGGCTCAATGGGAATGGGGAGGATGCTATGAATGGAGCCGTTAATGACGGGTCCGTTGTTAGCATCCTGGTCTGCTCGAGGGTGGCGGTATGCACGTCTGGCCAGACCATACGTGCAGTCCAGCACCTGTGAGCAGACCTCGTAATGAGGCGGTAGAGTGATAACAGCGCCGGCAGCTCTACCGGCACCGTTATTACTCTACCGCCTGGGTCGTAATGAGGCCCAAGGTGATTAAATTAATTG
Source organism: Ambystoma mexicanum (assembly GCF_040938575.1). Lineage (NCBI taxonomy): Eukaryota > Metazoa > Chordata > Amphibia > Caudata > Ambystomatidae > Ambystoma > Ambystoma mexicanum. The sequence continues at coordinate 1,514,848,397 of NC_090922.1, forward strand.
TCCAGGATCACACACTTTGGTTACATGGTGAAACTGGGATGTGGACAATTTCATTAACTGTGCACATCTTCCCAGGTTTAGTTGATATAGATATTTAGTAAGGTTTCTCTTTGAATTTCATGCGCTTAAATAATTATGTCTGGCAATGCCTTGTAATCAAACCACATTACATAATAAGCTAGCCTTTCATAGTAAACTAAGTATACACTATACATTGTCATAGAAACATGTTGCGGAATGAGAGTATGGTTTTAGTTGTATTCTCCCCATCCTCAATGCAAAGTCACAATAACATCATGCAGAAAATGTGAGCATAACAAATACCCCTTGGGTATTAGAGCCATAGACATTATTTCATAAAGCATGCACGTGTATGCACCCTTCTCACTTCTGATCACTCGCTCCCATACACATTTCTAAAGGGACAAAAGTCCCTGCTGATAGGCCGCCCTCCCTCCCATGAGTACCTAATGGCTCGCAGCATAAATCTCTGACACAGAGCAACGTGATTCTCTGCTTCCCGGAGCTCCTTGGGACATTGTCCTGGCAGCAGGACACCTCTACCGTTAGGTAAGGGTACGGTGTCCTGTTTTCAAGGACAATAAGCGTGCTGAGCAGGAATTGCTTGGCACACATTATTGTCCTACCAGTGGGATGCCTTTTCCGTTGGGCACCCTCTTTGAGGTGCCGAACGAGAGTGGCGTCCCACTGACAAATGTCCCAGTCTGACCTTCCGCTCGGTAAGCTACTGCTTGGGGTCATTTGAACACTGGAAAACATACCTTATTTTTAATAAGTCAGACAGTTGCAAGTAATTAATGAAATCAGAATAAGCAACCTAATGCACCCTTTTAAAATTTTGCAGGCATTCATTTTGTATTATGTCTATATGCCCGTTTGAGTCAGAGCCCTGGTGGCAATAATCAAACACCAGCTCCCTTCAGGGTGTTTGCAAGCCCTCTTTAGGTAGAGGGGGCACAGTTTTTTTTTTTTTTTTACTGTTGTCAATGCGGTGAATTCTAAAGACCAACTGTAGTGCAATATGTTTCAGAAGACTGGCGTATCTTTAGAATTGATTTTTAAAGATACACCACCAGTCTTATGAAAGTTATAACAGAGCGTTGGCAATGTACTCTTGTGGTGTAGTAGTTTAGTGTTATCCTTCAGAGCCACCATCCACCCTTCCTCCAACTTGCCCCTTTCTTTCAGTTGTCATGTCCCCCTCAACATTTTCAGCAAAGTTACTCCTCTGCTGTCCAACATAGTATACACTATAAATTATAGAATTATTACCCAAATGCTTCAACTAACTACATCTAACCCAGACTAATAAAAACAATCTTCAGTAATCTGACGTGATTCAAGCACCTGGGTTTTGGTTTCCTTATGTGCTACTAACCCAGCCAAAAGTCCAATGTTGGATGGGAATGCCAACCAATAAGTGGGTCTGTGCGGCAACCTTCTATACCATGTTGCATAGACCAATCCGCTATGTTAGAAACCAGAAGGTGTCTCATCCACTAGTCCCTGGGGATCTGTAATCCAGGTAGCCAGGATATGACCATCGCTTTGGGATCCAGTTCTGGGGTTGACCAGTGCGAGAGGCTCACCTTGATGAGGGGTGTTTGGGAAGTGGTAGTGGGACACCGGTTGGTGAGATGGGGTGTCCTATTCCCATTACCACTTTTACCCCATACTAATAAGTAGGATATTTAGGAACACTGTCCCTGCTTTATAACACAAACACTCTCACGAGCAGCCCGCTATGAGAGAAAATGGACTAACACTTGAGACGCATACCTGACATGTCCTAATACAATGGTCAGGCAAGGTGAAGCAATTACTGACCATCAAACATACCTGACTTCCATTAAGCTTCCCAACACGGATAAAAGGCAGAGCATGAGAGCACACTCTGATCAAGGCAAAACACACAAGGAAACAGCAGTTCTAAGATGGCAGTTTAACGAGAGAAGAATGACGGCAAAACAGAAGGGGATCACAGGAGGGAAGTTCCCTTGACCTTTCCATCAAGGAATCATTACTTTCAGGAACCCATCAGATTGAAAATCGTAAGACCAGGAAAACAGGCTGAAGAATCCTGCATTGTGTGTTGGAGGTACCGAGGGCTCTCCCACGTCAATAATCAAGGCAGGGAGGATCACCAGCCGCCGTGGTACTGCCCTTGGCTCCAAGAACAATGCAGCATCAGTGAACCAAAACAGCTGGTGAGTTGGGGAGACCAAAGCAAAACCGGTCTCTGTTGAAGCCAAGGTTGCAAGAAGCTGCAACATTGTATGTCGAGCGTTAGAATGAACATTGTTTGAAATACGTGTGATAAAAGATGCAACTAGAGTTGATCTGCTTATGAGTGATTGAACTTAGAAACCAAGATGCACTAGCCTTGACAAAGTGGTCCGGCACCACCTCAGTTCTCAGTCGAAAGTCTCTGTGGGGTATCCAGTTGAGAATGGGCAAAATGAAAATGAGAACGAGAGCATATCAAGAAGAGAGCAAGCAATTGTGAATTGAAGGAGTCCTGTGGAGGGTTGAGCAAAATGCTGTGCACAATCAAAAGCCTTCGATTGTAATACCGTAAAGAAAGTTTGTGGCAAAGCAGATAAAGTTGACCCAAGCCCGACAGAGGGAGATCAATTAAAAGTTTGCGTTAGAGTGAGTCTGAGCCCAGAAAAGGGCAATCCGGGGTGAATCAAAAATCACCCAAGAAGTTGTACACGAGAATACTGAGAAGAAAGGAACTTTTGTATGTTGGTTTGTCGCATCAGGCCCTCTGAAGTAATAGCCTTTGAATGCAAAGAGACTTTAGCACAGAAGGTCCTGAGGCTGAGATTTGAACTGCATTCTTGTGCTCGAGAATACAGAGACTGTGCTAAGCTCGAGTTTTCTGCCTTGTCCTGTGCTGAAAACGTGGGGAAGGGAAGTACACGTCCTGAATACCCAGACATATCATTTATTGAATACATTTCTTTTGAATAACCTTATTTCCAAACACTATTTGTATTTAGAAGTAAGGATTAGCAATAGGTTTATTAGTATAGGCCCTTTTATAATAATAATAATAATAATTTGGCGCTACAAACCCTGAGAGGTATCTGAGTGCTGCTTATTATTACCCACGGTGTGCGGTGCTCATTTATCAGCCTCAGAAGGATGAAAGGCTGAGTTATAAATGCCACTTCATATCATATGTCCTCATACTGGAACGCAACAGCCAGGGAGCACTGCTTTGACAGACTTAAGGCTCCTGGGAAGGGGAAACCTATCCCCCCTTTGGTCGAATCCCCAGCCTCTGCAGCAGCAGACCACTAACTGCACACAAATGATTGTCTGATCACACTGTGTGTGCTCCTGAGATTCCGGTTTGTGAGATGTTCATTGATTGATTTATTAATTCGATTTTCTGTGGCGCGCAGGCGGGCAGGAGCACCACTTCATGGTGCCAAATGGAAAATGGCAGTTCAGGAGATGTGCTATTAAATGACACCTCCATTGTGAAATCCACACACAGCACCCACATGGGATCTTTATTAATGTAGGAGAGGAGGTGACCGGGCAGATAACCGAACTGGACGAAGCCAGGCAGATCCTCACAGTTCATGGTCTCATGCTGCATGCTAGGAGGGCTCATACATGTGGGATCAGTGGTATGTGTTCATTGTGGGACAATAGAGTTACACATGCTATGTTATGTTATTGTTATTTATATAGTGTAGTGCTCAATTTGTGGGGGTGTTTGCCAGGGCCCAGCCAAGGCACTTATTTCTGTGCCCCAGCACTTATTTCTGAGCCCAAGCACTTATTTCTGAGCTCGGGCACTTATGTTCTCAGACTGTCTGATTATGATGTGGTGTTTTCGACACCTTCATTATTTTACCTCTCATTCAGTAGTTGTCACAGAACAAGCAACCACATTGTGCACTGGCCACAGCCTCTTCATTCTGGGCCGGCACGTTATTAATCTTGAACATGATGACCTAGGTAAAGGCAGGAAAGTGTTGTTAGTTATCGATTGTCAAGGCTAGCAATGAGCTGGAAGGTGACAATGCTGACTGTGCCCACACACTGCTCCAGTCATCCCGCATAACAGTGGTGCAGCTCCGCTACAGTAATAACCAGCAACATTACCTGTCTAGTTTCAGAAGAAGAGGACAGTCACCACCCTGACGCACCAAACAAGACCAAGGACAGAGAAAAGGGCATTGCCGAAGAGCAGTGCCTGTCATGAGTGCCAACCTATACACACAGATTTTGCAGTGCGTGCCAAACTATACACACAGATTTTTCAGTATCTGACAGGTAAGCTCAACAGTTCATTAATATTGTTTTCCTTGCATCCTATTGACAATAGGAGGAAAGCATATTGGCACTGTTTTCTGTGGATAGCTAGTCAATGTTTTCCAGTTGCCTAAGTGTTAACAATGAGAATCTGTTTAAAGAATCACTTAAACATTTGTCTTAAACTGATATGTTATGTCACTTTATAGGGACTGGTATCTATCAATTGCACGTCTGCAATAGGTTGCACACCCACACCCACAATAGGTAGTGAAAGTTGCTGCTTTAACCCTACATTTACCAACACTGTGCGAAACAGCCATGGGTGGTGGCAACAGTGGGCTCGTAGTTGTCCCCCTGTCCTCCCCACCGAGTGGTAGGATATATTTGGGCTCTGCACTAAACGTTTTACAAATTAAGCCCTGATATGGTGTCTTTCTGCCTTTGTTATGTCCTTCAGGCACTATTAGTTGAGTGGCTTTTCAGCGGACTGTACTCTGAGCTTGCATAAAAATGAAAGATAACTACATAACATGCTAAGAGAATTTTAATGTCAGGCCGCTATTGAATTAATAGCACAGATGAGTAGTGCGCGGACATTTGTGATTCATGGAGCAGTGCAAAAATAAACTGCACTGCTCCATGAAACAGGGTGTTTATTGGTAGTAAAAAGTCACTTTGCACAGTGCAAAAAACTCCATGAATCAGGCCATATGTTAGCCGGTACAACTTCCTTTCATCGGAGCATGTTTTTTCGCAGGGTTTTTACCATGATTTTGTTTATCGAAAAAACCCATCGAATTATTTTGGGGGGTTAACAAAAATATATATATATATACGATGTGGGTTTTTGGTAATAGATACAAACTGAAAGGGAATGGGGGTTGGGGTGGACCCTCCAAAAAAGAAAAAAAAGAAAATGATGTTTTTTTTGATAAAAAATGTGTGGTAAAAAACCCTGCAAAAAATATCCCGCAATGAAATGACATGGAACCATGTTAGCCATACTGTACAGAGTAAGCAGACGATGTGGCAGGCTAGGCTATGCCCGTGACTATGTGCAGGCTGGGCAGAGTATTTGGTGCTAGTTATGTAAGATACCTTTACAATTGAATCACCTGGGTTTCAAACGGAGAGGGGAACACACGTGTTAAAAATATCACAACACATGTCCTAGCAGATTGCCCACATACTTGTCTATGAATGCATTTCATTTATGCTTTTATGGTCGGAATGGGGGAGGAGTTGTTCAACACTTGGATGGTCTAGGTGTGCCCGTGATAAGGTGCTGGAAACACGCTTTCTGTGGGAGTCGACAGTGCCGGAGGCACTGTATTTCCTCCAGTTTTCAAGTTCTCCAATGCTGCAGCTTTCCTTGCAGTGCCTCAGCCATCCTTCAAAGCACCACATGCATGCCCTGCTTTATCTGACACATAGCATCAGCGTGAAGAGTCTGAAATAGTGCTTCTTGCTGAGTCCAATTCATCTTGTCAGCCATTTTGTTGTGGTGTCTCTGCGTCATGGCGCCCATAGCCGCAGCATTTTCGTCGTTACAAATGCATCTCCTGCCTCTGCTGTCAGGATTCTAAAGTGATACAAATGTTGCACTCTGCAGGCTTCGTCAGTGGTCGAATCCCAATTTCTCACGCTGTATTACAGAAACTTTGCACTAGTGCAAAGGCAATTAAGACTCAGATAAAAAATGCCCAACTGCAATAACATATTGGCCCTCATTACGACCCTGGCGGAATCCGCGGTGCTAAATTCACCGCGGAGCATGGCGGAAAGCCGCCGATAGCGCCATGGGGGTTGGCGGATTTACCACCCCATGCCGACCTTGGCGGAGCGGTAAATCCCCAATCCCCATTTTACCCTTCCCCATTCCCATTCTTGCCCCATAGGGTATAATGGGAGTGGGGAAGGAGTTAATTACGCCGCCGTAAAGTACGGCGGCGTAATTAACAACGAGGTCCCTTAGCGCCATGGTTTTCTCCGCCCGGTAAAACCAGGCGGAGAAAACCTCCATGGCGCTAAGGGAACTCGTAGTACGGCGGACGGGTCCGCCGCGATTAGCGCTGGCGGAAACCTACTCCGCCAGGGTCCTAATGAGGCCCATTGTGTGTAAGGATAGTCATTTGCCCTACTCCTAGTCCTTGGCCTTTGTGATTTCTTGCACCAGACAATGTTTGCCCCAATGCTAAGTATTCACACCAATGCTAGGTTTCTGTAAAACGGCTCTGGGTAAATAACTGCAGTTTGCACTGGTACAAAATAATATATTACATTAATTTGCTCACCATTTGTTCTGCCTGTATACTGAAAGCTGGCATTCCCCACAATTATAGCACAGTAACCAAATAATAGACACTAATGGACACACCCCATTAGGGAATGAAACCAGGACCATGTGAAAGTGAGGTAAAAGAAGAGACTTTATATAAAGTAAAATTGGGCACGCAGAGGACTCTGCTACTCCCAGAGCGCTCTGCCCAAACAACAGAAAATACATGTTATATTACAAAAACACATCATCTATGACGTGTACTCTGGGGGATACATGGAGTCGTTGTCATTGGACAAAGGGGAGAGGACAGTATCTATGCTGTAGGGTTGGTGCTCCCGGATTGTTTGGTGCTGAACTGGCAACTTTGTGGAGCACGCCGGCCAGCTGGAATCATCTAGGAGGGGTGCAGGGTCAGACGATGTCATCTAACATTTGCCCATGCGCCCACACACATTTTAGTACTATACATAAATGTAAAGGCTTATCGTATATCTATAATTCCTAGTAGTTGACCTGAACAATGAAGAGTGAGGGAGCATTGGCCCTGGTGCCTTATCGGACCCAGTATCTCTTTGAACCTTGATGCAGGTCCTTTACTTTTGTTAGTACAAGAAGAATAAATAGCCACATGACCACTGGAGTGGCACATTGGCGAGGGGCATGCAACTGTTACATCAAATAAGGTGTGAGGTTAGAGGGTTTGTGTTCTATATTTCTTTAGAGGGGGTCTTCTGGTGCAGAGGCAGGTTTGTGGAGATGGATGTTTTTTTTCCAGGACCAGGAAAAGCTCGGTCACACACAGGGCAGTGATGTAAAAGTGTTGAGCTCATTACAGTTCACACCCAATGCTTCCGGGAGAAAAGGGCAGCTGCGAAGACGGCAGAGGGGAGGAGGTGGGGGGTTGGCATGCTGGCTGTGCGCGGAGAATGAAGGGGAGAGGTGCAGGCCTGCATTCAGTATTTACCCACGGCCTATTAGAAAATGGAGTTGTTAGTTAACAAAATGGAGTCTTGTGGCCCTTAGGCCATGCAGAGTTATGGGTCATTCAGAGGTGGCCCCACACCTTGGCCAGGGGTGTGCTGCCACCCGTGAAAGGAGCATATCATGTGCCTTATTTAGGAATGAAGAGGGGGCTGGGAGACCCTTCCTCCCTTATAATACCATGCAATAGCACAAACTGCCTCGGCTGCAAATACATACCACCTACACAGGTCTGCAACGGGGTAGGAGTAGTGTGCAGATGTGTCCACATGTCCATTAGTAATCTGCATTTATTGTGAATTGTTTAGAGTGCATGTATTTCAGCAGCATTATCTTGTTAGGTCCAGCTAAGATTGGATTGTAGACACCAGGACACGAACAAAGGATTAGGGATGTGATCCGTACAGGTGCTTTCTTTTGAATCCATCAGGACAGATTTTAGAAAGTTAGGGGCAGGTTATGATATGATATGATATGATATGGTATTTGTAACGCGCCTATACACAGGTGTTTCAAGGCGCGAAGAGGCAGGGAGGGGAGGAACAAGGGGAGACAGACAACGATCCTACTAGGCCAGGTGTCATTCAGATCGCGCAAGTGCAGGGGTGGGGGGAGGGGGAAAAGTGCAAGGGGAAGGGGAGGGGGGGAAGTGCAGTACAAGGTAAGTGGCGAAAAGTAATAAATAAATAGGGCCAGCTGGTGGCAAGTGCAAGATAAGTGCAGAACAAGTGCTGGGGAAGGGGGGGGGCTGTAGGGATACAGAGACAGTCCCGCAGTGCAGAGGGGTTCAAGGGCATCAGTGCAAGTGGAGAGTGGCTGGGCCCAGGACCGAGGCCGTTTAGAGTGGTCCAGTTTCAGGATCAGTGCAGTTTCAGTGAAGAATTTATTTGCTGTTCAGCAGGGGAGAGGGAGAGAGAAAGCAGAAGCAAAGAGGAAGGTTTTGAGGTGCTTCCGGAACCGGAGATGGTTCTCCTCAAGTTTCAGGGAGGCAGGAAGGCTGTTCCAGAGGGAGGCCCCTGCCGCGGAGAGAGATCTACCACCAGCTCGTTGCTTCGAGAAGCGGCTGACCCTGAGGGAGTTGGAGACGGATGAGCGAAGGACTCGGGAAGGAAGATATTTAGGAAGAGAGAGTTGAAGGTATTTAGGACCCAGGCCCCAGAAGGCCTTGTGGACAATGCAGAGGGTTTTGAACTTTATCCTCGCAGCCACTGGGAGCCAGTGTAGAGATTTCAGTCCTGGAGAGATACGGTCCCTGGGCTTGAGGCCAAGGACAAGTCTCGCAGTTCTGTTCTGGATGAGTTGCAGAGGGCGGAGAGTGGAGGCAGGCAGATTAAGATAGAGGCTGTTACAGTAGTCCAGCTTCGAGAGAACCAGGGCTCGGGAGACAGTGAGCTTCTGGGGGAAGGAGAGGAAGGGAAGAATACCTCTGAGGAGGTGCAGCTGGTAGTGTGACCTCTTGGCGACGTCAGAAATATGAGGAGAGAAGGAGAGTGTGGAGTCGAAGATGACCCCAAGGTTTTTTGCCCTGCACGTAGGAGCAGGGAGGGGGCCAAGGGAGGCAGGCCAGAGAGCTGCAGGGAAGGAGGGAGTGGGAGTACCGATGAGTAGAATCTCAGTCTTACTGGCATTAAGGCAGAGGTCATTGGCGGCACACCATTCTTGGATAGCAGACAGACAGTCAGAGATGAGGGAAGGAGAGGGGGAGGCTGAGGGTAGCCTGAAAATGAGCTGGGTATCGTCCGCATAGCACTGTAAATTAGGGCAGAGAGCGGCGATGCGGTGGGCAAGGAGTGCCAGATACTGGTTGAACAGCCAGGGAGAGAGATTAGATCCCTGGGGGACACCACAGGTGGAGAAAAAGATGTCGGAGAGGAAGGGCCCCAGTTGGACCTGGGAGGGTCGATTTGAAAGGAAAGAGGTCAGCCACGCCAGAGCCTGACCAGTGATACCTAGGTTTTCCCGGAGACGGTTGAGCAGGATGGCATGGTTGACAGTGACAAAGGCAGAGGAGAGATCGAGCAGAATGAGAACACATGGAGTGTTGGAATCGAGGTTCAAGAGCAGGTCTTCACGGATGTTCAGGAGAGCAGTTTCCGTGCTTCTGGCAGCTCTGAAGCCAGATTGATGGTCATGAAGACTACCAACAGATTCAGCATGGAGGTTAAGCTGGGAGATGGCCAGTTTCTCCAAGAGCTTGCCCAGGAAGGGAGTGATGGAGATAGGGCGATAGTTAGCCGGGCAGGAGGGGTCGGAAGAGGGTTTCTTGAGAAGAGGGTGCACAAGGGAGTGCTTGAGGGGGGAAGGGAAGACTCCAGAGGCGAAGGAGTGGTTGCAAAAGTCAGCCAGGGCAGGAGCCAGTGAGTCGATGTGGTCCTTGATAGTTTTGGAGGAACAGGGGTGAACATGTTTAGACGAGACTTTCATTGATCGGACTTGTCTGGAAACCTCGTCAGCAGAGAAAGGTGGAAAGGCAGAGAAAGAGGGAGGAGGGGTGACCGCAGAAGGGCCAGAGGAAGGGCCGGGTAGGGAGGGAGGGAGGTGAAAGGAGGAGAGCGAGGACAGGATGTCCTGAGTTTTAGAGATGAAGTGAGAGGCCAGTGCAGTGCAGAGGGCCTGGGAGGGGACAGGAGAGGTAGAGACTGCAACAGGGTTGGCCAGCTCCTTGCAGATTTTAAAGAGTTCGGCGGAATTGTTTGATGCCGCAGAGATGCGGGCTTGGATAAGGGCTCTCTTCTTGGTGAGAACGGAGAGCTGGTACTGCCTTTGGAGCAGGCGGCAGGCCAGTTTGTCAGAGGATGAACATGAAGCACGCCATTTCCTCTCTGCAACCCTGCACTTGCGTTTTAGGGTGACGAGATCCGAGTCATACCAGGAGTTACATTTGGCTTTGGGCTTCAGGCGGATTCTCATGACGGGGGCAAGGATATCAAGAGTAGCAGATATAGCAGAGTGGAGCCTGGAGAGGGCTGTGTCAGGGTGGGAGTCAGCCGAAGGGGCAGGGGGGGCGAGAAGGTAGCAGCGAAAGCCTCAACTGACACACGCTTCATGGGTCGGATGACCGAGAAGGTGGGTGGCAGTGAAGAGGGTGGCTTTGCCTGTGGGGTAGGGAGGGTGAGGTGGGAGGATAGGAGAAAGTGATCACTCCAGGAGAGAGGAGTGGAGAGAGGGACGGAGAGGGGACGGTCAGAGGAGATCAGAGCATCAAGAGTGTGCCCAGCAGAGTGAGTAGGCCCGGATGGGAGAATAGAGAGTGAGAGAGAGTCGCAGAGGTCACGAAAGAGACCAGTGGGGGGTTCACATTTGTTGAAGAAGCCAAGCAGAGAACGTGTCAGTGCGGGTTTCCCACTGATCATAGCACTTCCCTGTTCGGACCTGGCTTTGCTAGGACCTGTAGCCGAACTGTCATTATCAGTGGTGCTTCATCCATAACGGGCAACAGAGCGAGCGTCGACCCACCTAATCTGGACGAGCTGGTAATCCAGCCCAGTGAAAACACTAAGCATACCCTCAGCTGCTGGAAGTACTCTTGGACACTCATGGGCACTCATGCGCCCTGATGGGCACTCTTGGGCTAACTTTAAATCTCTTTCACAGATCGTGTACCTCAGCGTGCATGTGCAACTGGGCCATACGAGGGAACTGGCATATTGCTTCCCACACCTTGCATGGCCCATTGCAAATGAATGCTGGTGTAGTGCAGCTCGGAATGTGCATGTGGGGTGCTCCTCCTCCTCCCACATTCAGTTGACCTGGGGAGCCGAGCAGGAAGCATTGCCACTCCTCTACGCATGTGCAGGAAACTGGAAGCTCTCCCTGCTTCCCGCGTCCTGCTCATGCTGCAGGGACGCTAGAGAGCCATTGCGGTAGTCTGTCCTGAAGCTGAGCAGAATCTGGACAAAGACCTCAGGGACGAAAATAAAAAGCTGGGTATGTGTGTGTGGCTGGGAGTGAAGAAGAAATGAGTCTATGTTGTGAGGGTTCATGTGCGAAACAGGGTGTATGTTGTGTGGGTGCATATGTGAATGAGAGAGTGCATGTTATGGGTGCACGGGTGAAAGAGAGGGTACGACTGCGAGAGGGCATGTGTATGTATGCTCAATGAATGTGTGTGGTGATTCTGTGTGGAGCGTGCCTCTGATTGGCTCTGGCATGGTTATTAATGTTCATGACATTTTTACCAGGGCAAATATTGAGCAACAGTAAATGTTATCACATTGCTAGACTACCCTACATTGCTGCAGCCAGTGTGGTTCCATCTTCTAACTCTGGCTTGGCATTTCTTTACTGCCCATCAAGCGTACAGCAAAGATAAGTAATATTATGAAGCTAAGCTGCTCTACATTGCTTGTGGCAGTTCAGTGACATTTATTTTCTTTCTGTGACATGGTATTATTTACTGGGCTTCAAGATTAAAGTAAAACATGTGTTATTGTGCTTCTTGACTTCACTGCATTGCTGCCGCTAGTCTGGTTATGGTTGTGTAATGTTGCATGACATCTCTTTTTGTGCATCGATGCTAATGTAAGCATAGGTACTGTAACATGTCTAGACCGCCCTCATTGATAAAGGCAATCTGGTTACGTTTTCTTACTGTGGCATCATATTTTTTACTGGGCATCAGTGGTGCAGCAAAAATGGTAAGTATTGTTATGCACCTAGATTGGCCTACATTGCTGCAGGCAGTCAGGTTAAAGTTTTTCTTTTACTGCGGCAAATCATGTTTTACTGGGAATCAAAGGTAAAGCAAACATGATATGTGTTATTATGTGGCTATACTGTACTACATTGCTGCAGCCAGTCTGTATATATGCTCTCACTGTGGCATTTAATTTTTGTCTGAGTATCACGATTAAAGCAAGCATGATATGTGCTCATGGGCTGGACAAGCCGACACTGGTGCAAAAAATCTGGATATATTTTCTTACTGTGGCATGGCATATTTTTACTGACATCAAGGGTATAGCAAACATAATGAGGGTTATTATGTGGCTAGACTGGCCCCTATTTTTGGAAGCAAGCTGGATATATTTACTTACTGTGGCCTGACAATTTTTACTGAGCAACAAGTGTATAACAAACACAATGAGTGTTTTTATGTGGTTAGACTGACCTCTATTGGTGCATCTAAACTGTATATATATATATTTTTTTTTTTAAATGAGGCATGGCATTATTTAATAGCAAAGCCAGCAGAATGTTGTTCTTATTTGGTAATACTGGCATATATTGTTGCAGCCATCACAAACATGTTTTTGTACTGGCAACAGCATCATGGAAATGTGTTGCAAAAAGGCTTGTGTGCTCTGTTGGTGACTTGCTTCTACTGGATACTTTTGGTGTATTGCCCTAAAAACCCAATCCAAACTGTCTGGGGTGTCACCCAGTCTTCAAGAGAAAGTGTGCTGTTAAAATGCAGCATTGTAATCTATTCTATTTAACATGTTCTCGAGTGGAAAACATCTGCAAACCCCTCTTGATTGGTTAGGGCTCCCCCACTATGCTCGGCCGCACGTGCATTTAAGTAGAAAACATTTAAGCCCCTCCAATTAAATAATCACTGGTGACTAATTTCGTGCCTGATCGCTCCTGTCAGGTGTCGTGGAATGTATAATGTCGCCAACGATCTGAAAACATCACTCTCCTGACGGAAATATGTTAGTACATTTTCCTCTGGCAAACGGAGGTGGACGTGTGAAGCAAAGCCTTTGCAGCAGCGCGCCCTATCGGTCATGTACATAGTAGCCCCCAGGGCCTGGAAGGCTGACACCAGCCACCATGTGGAGTCGGGGTGCCAATGCATGCCTGGGTGTTGGGAACACACAAGGCTATATGATATGCATGCCTGGGTGTTGGGAACACACAAGGCTATATGATATGCATGCCTGGGTGTTGGGAACACACAAGGCTATATGATATGCATGCCTGGGTAGTTGGGAACACACAAGGCTATATGATATGTATGCATGGGTGTTGGGAACACACAAGGCTATATGATATGCATGCATGGGTAGTTGGGAACACACAAGGCTATATGATATGCATGCATGGGTAGTTGGGAACACACAAGGCTACATGATATGCATGCCTGGGTGTTGGGAACACACAAGGCTATATGATATGCATGCATGGGTAGTTGGGAACACACAAGGCTATATGATATGCATGCATGGGTAGTTGGGAACACACAAGGCTATATGATATGCATGCCTGGGTGTTGGGAACACACAAGGCTATATGATATGCATGCATGGGTAGTTGGGAACACACAAGGCTATATGACATGCATGCATGGGTAGTTGGGAACACACAAGGCTATATGATATGCATGCATGAGTAGTTGGGAACACACAAGGCTACATGATATGCATGCCTGGGTGTTGGGAACACACAAGGCTACATGATATGCATGCATGGGTAGTTGGGAACACACAAGGCTATATGATATGCATGCATGGGTAGTTGCAGCATTGGAGTCAGGCCACCTTTATGCTGCAAGTCACCTTCCTGAATCAGGGCAATTGCGAGGCAAGAACTGCGGGCACTGAGCTGCGAGGGCAAAGTGCCCTTACTACTAGAAGCCCCCAGATCTTTGAAATCGACCCCCGTGGTATGATGAAAATCACTTTTTTAAAGCATCAATAATGATATGATATTATATGATATGGCAATTGTAACACGCCTGATGTTATGTTATTGTGCATTTGTATAGCAACTTACATAGCATTGGAATGAACGTAAAGTGACGTGGCTTGAACGCCAGACTGTAGTCCAGGTCAGTGGAGAGAGTAGAGTAGTAAATAGTGCTTGGGTTCGGACCATTGCTTCGCCGGGCGAGATTCTTAGTCTAACGCAGAGTTTGTTCTGATTACTGGGCTTGAGTTTGTCTTTCCCCTCTTGGTAGTGTCTTCGGTGTTCAGTTGTCCTATTCCCAATCTTTACTGCGTTAAACGAATTGAATGTTTATGGTCATCCCAGTGTCTCGTTGAGTCTGCCATTGTTTATTGGCAGATACCTTCTCGTTGTACAGTTACATCCAGTTCTGTTCTATCAGACTTACGATTCCCAGCTAGATTCGATGACTGTTGTTCAGTGGACCCAGGGACCAGCAACAGCCACTAGGATCATCCCGATGTCTTGTCCGGTCTGTGGATTTCTTATAGGATAACACCTTCTCAGTGTGCATTTACTTCAGTTCTGTTCTATCCGACATACACATGCATCCTAGGTATGAAAACTGGTACACAGTGAGCCCAGAGGTCAAGCATCAGATCAGGGCGTGATGTAATTGGTGGATGTCATGAAACATGTTTATTTCAACATTACCGCTAACTACCATGAAGCGGTAATCACGGAAGACTCAATGGAGCAACCCGTTTTATCTTTGGGCTAATTAAAATACATGTTTTCAAGTTTTTAGAAACTATTCTTAAGTATCTATTTCAAAGTAACAATTTCTATAAATCTGCGTGAACTCCAGACAAACTACATCCTCTTTTTATAAATGTGTTTGGAACCAGTTAAGTATGAATGTGCTATAATTATATGACAGCGGTGCTAGATCTAAGCACGGAAATACTGCGCGTCGCTTATTTAAATTTAACTGTTCATTTTATTTTTTATTATTAATACACAGATTAATATGTACAGTATTACAAATAAAATTAATACGTGTTAAAATTGGTAATTTAATGTCACGAAATACCACTTTCCAATTAATTTTCAATAGCAACAATGTTTAACGTGTTTTTAATTAGTTTTAACACATTCATTAATTATTTCTGAAAAGATGAATCATGTTGAATTCATTGTGAATTTTTGCCTTAATCATTTAACTGGAAATGCTTACACAATGACTGTTCAGTTTGTCACGCTGATTTTCTTCATACTTTTCCTACATACAAAATAACGCAGTTTCTTGCCCATTTTCATGACTTTTCCGATTTCTAGAATGTACTGCAAAGGGAAAGACTTTTTGGACCAGAATCACACACTCTGTGGTCAAGTGCTAAGCTCGCACTGCATCCAGGTGTTTTAAAGTTCCAAAGTTCTAAAGTTAGCAACTTGGCCTCTAGACCAGGTCTGCTTCCACAATATGGTGTCAAGTGGAGCGGTTTTGTGGACATCTACACTCCACTTTCGCATGTGAAGAAGAGCGCATCCTTCTGCACTGTGTACACAGCAGCACATGTTACTGCAGTTTCTTTGCATGGCCCACAGGTCCTAGTAAACCTTGTGTTCCCTCCACTGTTGTGCAATACATCTGTAAGATTAGTTTAATAGCTGTTGTAAGGAGAACGTGTTTGACTCGGAGGCTGCATGTTGGAGCCAGACAGAAGTTGTGCAAAGGTTTGTAATATGAAACACCCCCAGACAGAATGAAACAGCAGTCAGGACGAAACAGATCTGCGTGAAGTTTGCATGAGAAATGTGTGAAACACAAAAGGTTTGCACATTTGCCATGCAAACACGCATTCAAAACCCCTACATACCCACACCTCCACCCCTACCCACAACATCAACACACACTACTTACCGTTTTCTTCAGGCTGAGTCCCTGCGGCGCCAGTTCTCTTTCACTTCCGTGATCGGGAACTGGCACCACAGGGTCCTTTTTTTTTTTATTTTTTTTTTGGGAGCTGCAGGGGTGTGCCTCTCGACACCCGCTCACTATATCACACAGCATAGTGAGTGGGGTTTTGTGGGGGACACCCCCACAGCCCCCGTTTTTTTTCGGGTGTGCTGCAGGGGTGTCCCCCGCAACACCCGGCTCACTATACCAGACAGTATAGTGAGCGGGGTGTTGCGAGGGACACCCCACAGCTCCTGCAGTCTTTTTTTTTTTATACTTTCCTACAATGCTACCACCAACGGTTCAAACTTTTGGTGTTCGAATCTTTGGTGGTAGCATTTTTCTGAGTTTTTGTATGGTCAGACCTTTTTTTTTGGTCCGATCGTGCAATTCCACACCATGGGCCACGGCAGGAGAAGGGAAGGGAAGGGGCACCGGCCCCGTCCTAACAGGAAAGGGCATCCGCCAGAGGGGCACCAATCATATGCGCAGAAGTCCTCAGTGGCAGAAATCCCAGAGCACATAGATGCTTCTTCAGAAGAAAGGCACCCCGAAGGGGCAGAAAGAACGAAAAACCCTGGAGGAAGTGAGGGGGTCTCCCAAGAGCCGGCTAATCACTTGGTCGAACTCATAGTTATGTCGGGACACCAGAATCAAAGTGCAACCAGACTGAACACAATCCTGAAAGAGATGCTGGCCTTTATCCGGCTAGGTCTTTCAATCAGTGCCTGCATCCTCCAAATATGAGGGGTAAGGCGAAGGGACGTCATTTCACCAAAATGCCAGTGGTAGCGGAAGTGACATCACACGACCCTTGACCTCGGAAGGCATAACAGGAAGCAATGGAACACAAAATGTCACCCCTTCACAAAACAGGAAGTGGCGTCACATAGCTTTGTTCCTAAGTACACTGCGTAAAATATGGTTACGATACCACTATAAAGTGAAATACATTTATACAAGAATGGATCACCATATGTATCGGTGATATCAATGTGTATAGGCCCATATTACCAAATTACTGTGAATGCAAGCCGACGTCCAAGGCCAAATGATAATGGCAAGACACCTTCAAGGATTGAGTCTGAAACTCTAACATCGAGAGATCTCAGTAGTGGTTTGCACGTTTGTCACCGCGATCACCAGAAGCCTGCTGTTCACCACCACCGCCATCATCAGTATATACGTACAAGGTATCGACCTTAATTCTACCCAACAGTTAGTCTTCTGAATAAACCCTGGATACCGGTGTCATATATACCACCATAGCCAGATGGGCTCCACTGAACCAGTGTCTAGAGGCAAGCATACACAGGAAGAGGGCAGAAAGAGAAAAAGGGTTGCACGTGAGGAGCAGGGAGCTATGGGTGAGCAAGAGGA
This sequence comes from Ambystoma mexicanum, assembly GCF_040938575.1. Lineage (NCBI taxonomy): Eukaryota > Metazoa > Chordata > Amphibia > Caudata > Ambystomatidae > Ambystoma > Ambystoma mexicanum. The sequence goes on from NC_090922.1 coordinate 1,514,865,907, forward strand.
GGGGTTTAGGAACATGGTTGAGAGCGGGGCGCAGACACATGCAAAGCATTGGGTGGTATGCTGTGGACATAGCGTTGAGACTAGCGAGGGAGTAGAGATGCAGAAATGTGCATAACAGCATGCCAGGAAGATGAATACTGGTGGGAGTGAAGGACAAAGAGATGGCTGCACAGAGTGGCTAATGACATTACAGGAAGTGGCGGTTAGTAGAGCTACGGGGCAGCAGTGCTCTCATTAACCAAACATGAAGCAGACTTACAAGGGACACAGACATCTCTTTTGTTCAGACTGTCGCCTTCTACATTTCAATAATTTTACAGGAAGCAATGCAAAGCAACTGATTAGCTGAAAAGTTGAAATGTATGATGCATAACTCCTCGGCTAGTCCCATCTGTTTGATTATAGATTTTGTTTTCGCCAGTGTAGGTATGGGCCTGGATGTCCCAGCATGCAAAGTTAAAAGCCAAGACTGGCTCACGGTCCCATTCGTGACATGGGCCATTTGGCAGCTATGCAAAGGTACCAAAGAAGCAAAGCACACAGCATCTGTTCGACAATCTCTTGCGGCTCACAGTTCTGCTCAAACTGGTGATGTCACTGCTCACGTGATCAGACTCTGCTGGACATTGATATGCAATGTGTATTCTTCTGTGAGCAATACAGATCTACAGAAACACATGCGGCAGGAGATCCTCTGATGGACGCAGCCAGGGAGAAGACAGGGTTAACTAGGAATACAGACGAGCGGGCCCTGCCATCTCAGCAGAAGGGAGACGCAGGAGTACCTCAAAGACACTGTGAACACACGCAGACACTGTCAGTGCCCTGATGGCACAGGGATTGGCAGAAAGAGGCAATGCCATTATATCCCAGGGCGGAGACAGGGTTCACTAGGAACAGAGAGGAGTGGGCAGTGCCATATCAGCAGAAGGCACAGACAGTAGGACCTCAAGGACACAATGAACACAGACAGACACTGTCAGTGCCCTGATGGCACAGGGAATGAACATAACGTGGCAGTGTCATGACATCACAGGGAGAAGACATGGTTATCTAGGAATACAGAGGAGCAGGTAGTGCCATCTCAGCAGAAGGGACAGGCGGGAGGACCTCAAGGACACAATGAACACAGACAGACACTGTCAGTGCCCTGATGGCACAGGGAATGAACATAACGTGGCAGTGTCATGACATCACAGGGAGAAGACATGGTTATCTAGGAATACAGAGGAGCAGGTAGTGCCATCTCAGCAGAAGGGACAGGCGGGAGGACCTCAAGTACACAGTGAATACAGACATACACTGTCAGTGCCCTGATGGCACAGGGACGAACAGAAAGACGCAATATCATGAAACCACAGGGAGAAGACAGGGTTAACTAGGAATACAGAGGAGCGGGCAGTGCCATCTCAGCAGAAGGGAGAAGCAGGAGGACCTCAAGTACACAGTGAATACAGATAGACACTGTCACTTCCCTGATGGCACAGGGAATGAACATAACGTGGCAGTGTCATGATATCACAGGGAGAAGACATGGCATCTAGGAACAGAGAGGAGAGGACAGTGCCATCTCAGCAGAAGGGAGAAGCAGGAGTACCTCAAGGACAAGGTGAACATAGACAAACACTGTCAGTGCCCTGATGGCACAGGGAATGAACATAACGTGGCAGTGTCATGACATCACAGGGAAAAGACAGAGTTATCTTAGAATACAGAGGAGCAGGTAGTGCCTTCTCAGCAGAAGGGACAGGCGGGAGGACCTCAAGGACACTGTGAACACAGGCAGACACTGTCAGTGCCCTGATGGCACAGGGATGAGCAGAAAGAGGCAGTGTATTGATATCACAGGGAGAAGACATGACATCTAGGAACAGAGAGGAGAGGACAGTGCCATCTCAGCAGAAGGGAGAAGCAGGAGTTCCTCAAGGACACAGTGAACACAGACAGACACTGTCAGTGCCCTGATGGCACAGGGAATGAACATAACGTGGCAGTGTCTTGATATCACAGGGAGAAGACATGGCATCTAGGAACAGAGAGGAGAGGACAGTGCCATCTCAGCAGAAGGGAGAAGCAGGAGTACCTCAAGGACACAGTGAACACAGACAGACACTGTCAGTGCCCTGATGGCACAGGGAATGAGCATAACGTGGCAGTGTCTTGATATCACAGGGAGAAGACATGGCATCTAGGAACAAGAGGAGAGGACAGTGCCATCTCAGCAGAAGGGAGAAGCAGGAGTACCTCAAGGACACAGTGAACACAGACAGACACTGTCAGTGCCCTGATGGCACAGGGAATGAACATAACGTGGCAGTGTCATGACATCACAGGGAGAAGACATGGTTATCTAGGAATACAGAGGAGCAGGTAGTGCCATCTCAGCAGAAGGGACATGCAGGAGAATATCAAGGACACAGTGAACACAGGCAGACACTGTCAGTGCCCTGATGGCACAGGGAAAAACAGAACGAGGTAGTGTCATGGTATCACAGGGAGGAGACAGGGTTAACTAGGAATACAGAGGAGTGAGCTGTGCCATCTCAGCAGAAGCGACAGTCAGGAGTACCTCAAGGACACTGTCAGCACACGCAGACACTGGCAGTGCTCTGATGGCACAGGGATGAGCAGAACGAGTCAGTTTCATGTTATCACAGGGAGAAGACAGGGTTATCTAGGAATACAGAGGATCGGGTAGTGCCATTTTAGCAGAATTGGCAGGCAGGAGTACCTCAAGCAAACTGTGAACGCAGACAGACACTGTCAGTGCCCTGATGGCACAGGGAATGAACATAACGTGGCAGTGTCATGACATCACAGGGAAAAGACAGAGTTATCCAAAAACAGAGAGGAGAGGGCAGTGTCATCTCAGCAGAAGGGACAGGCAGGACGACCTCTCAAGGACACAGTGAACACAGGCAGACACTGTCAGTGCCCTGATGGCACAGGGATGGACAACAGAAAGAGGCATTGACATGTTATCACAGGGAGAAGACAGGGTTAACTAGGAACAGAGAGAAGCGGGTAGTGCCATCTCAGCAGAAGGGACACGCAGGAGTACCTCAAGGACACAGTGAACACAGGCAGACAATGTCAGTTCCCTGATGGCACATCGATGTACTGAAAGAGGCAGCGTCATGATATTACAGTGCAAAGACAGGGTTATCCAGAAACAGAGAGAGAGCGGCAGTGCCAATCCCAGCAGAAGGGACAGGCATCAGTACCTCAAGGACACAGTGAACACAGGGTGACACTGTCAGTGCCCTGAAGTCACAGGGACGAACAGAAATAGACAGTGCCATGATATCACAGGGGGGATACAGGGTTAATTGGCTCCTCATCAGAGAGAGAATCATCTTCAAAGCCCTATCCATTAAGCATAAATCCATGGCAAAGGTGGCCCCATAGTACCTGTCTCAGAAATTCATCCAAGCCAAATCCACCAGCCCCGTTAGATCTTGCCAGGCTAACCACCTAGTGCCTCCAACCTTTAAGAAAGTCAATGGAGGTGGATCAAGCTTCCCATCACTGGGCGTGCACCATTGGAACACGCTTCCTCCAGCCTCAGGGGCAGAAGAAGCCCACTGGCACTAAAGACTTGCCTCTTTGCCTAACATTCACCCCTTCATGACTTTTTCAAATTGTGTCCATTACTAAGTTTTCTTTGCATGTAACTGGTTGTGCAACAGTGTCCTGATGCCCTAGGGTTTAGGTGCTTTGCAAATGTAAAAAAGAAACTAATAAAATAAAATAAATAAATAACACTAGCAACCAAGAGGAGCAGGCAGTGCCACCTCAGCTTAAGGGACAGGCAGGAGTACCTCAAGGACACATTGACAATAGGAAGACACTGGCAGTGCCCTGGTGGCACAGGGAATGAACAGAACGAAGCAGTGTCATGATATCACAGTGAGATGACCGGGTTGGGTAGAAACATAGAGGAGTGGGCAGTGTCATCTCAGCAGAAGGGGCAGGCAGGAATACCTCAAGGACACAGTGAAAACAGGCAGAACATTTAATTATTTTTAAAACCTCAGGTAGCAGCCATGTATGCCACTGACTCTACTATCTTTACCCCATTAGCTGTAAGGATTTAATTAACTGAATGGCTCAGGGGGTGTATTGCAAAATGAAAATGTGCACAACTTGACTACATCATCCTCATCAACTGCCTGCACAGCGATCATCCCATCTAATTGAGGCATCAGCCGCGATACCCAGTTCTTCATGTGTCTGATTCCAATCCATTTTTTCTCCCCATTCAGGGGCTGCTCGTCCATAATGAGCTAAGGGGTGTCAACCCACTGGCCCCCTCACCTATTCCGGAGGAGCCAAGGAGCAAGCCCGCTCACTCCGCTGATGTTTGCAGCTGAGGGAGCTCTCCTAGGATGGCTGAACTGTCAAAGGGAAGTACAGTTTCCCTTTGACAGTTCTGTTCCCCAGCCACGCATGCTCGATGAGCCATGCCATGATAGGTGTGTTTTGCTTCCCCATCCTTGCACAGACCATTGGAAATTGTATTTTATTTATTTATTTATTGATTTGTTATAATATATCACTATAAGCCAAAGTGCTGTACAGGGATAAAAGTTACACAAGTATTGAAAAACAAAATTGAAAAATATTATCTAAAAACATACTTAACCAGTCAGGGGATGAGACTTAACATGACAGCTGAAAACAGAACGACAAGACAGAGATTGTAGAGAAAGAGGAAGAGTGTTCCGGTCCTTCAGGGCCAAGAGAAAAAAATAGCATAAGTGGAAATTAACACAGGGGGGGCAAGAGACACAAAAGAATAAAATGGGACTGGGAACAGAGTGAATGAGGTGGAACATAAACAGAATAAACAGAAATGTGGCGAGATAGGGTGGGGCAAGATCATGCAAGCATTTGGAAACTAATAGAAAATTAAACAACAGCCATGACTAAAAAAAAAAGGATCATTGAAGAGAAGCAAGAGCAGGGGCGGGAGACTCATGGGAAGATAAGGTAAAGAGGAGATGGATAGCAGAGTGGAAAGGTGAGTAGCAGGAAGACCGAGTGAAGGAGAGGAGCACTAGTCGGGGGAAAATTAGGGAAGAAACACGAATTTTAGTGGCGATAAAGCAAGAAATGGTCTAGTCTTCTGACTATTGAAGAGATGGAACCGACAAGCGTAAGAGGCCCGAAATATGAGAATAAAAAGAAAGAGATGAGTCAAGGTTATGCCAAGTTTCTGGGCAGAAAGAGAAATAGAAAGAGAGGAGGGGAGAAGGAAATGGAAGAGGGGGCAAAGGAAGAGGAAAAGCTGTAGCAGAAAAGAAGAACACTTCAGACTTGGAAGGATCAAGATGAAGAAAGTCAGACAACATCCAAGACTGAAGTACAAGAAGACAGAAAGTGAGAGTAGAATGTATAGAGGAAGAAAAAGAAGAGAATGATAGAAAGAGATGCATATATTCAGCATAGAGATGATGAGAACGACCAAATGAAGAAATAAGAGAGGCAAGTGGAACTGTGTAGAGAGAGTAAAGTATGGGGCCCAGGACAGAGCCTCGGAGGAGAACCTCATACTGGAGAGGAAGAGTAGAGGATGAAAGACCAGCGCAATACACCGTACACTGCAATTGGACATGTAAGAACAAATCCATTGCATTACCGAACCACTGAATCCTGAACTAAAGGGAGCACGAAGGAGAGAATGATCTACAGCATCAAAAGCGGCAGAGAGATCAAGTAAGACCGGAAGAGATGATTGCTGAGAACAGCGAGCAGAAAGAAGAGAGTCACAGACAGAGAGAAGAGCCATTTCAGTCGAGTGCAGAGGTTGAACAACGTATTGGTAGATCAGAAAAAGAGAGGAAGAGTTAATATAAGAAGACATTTGGAAGTATCAATACGTTCAAGGAGCTTAGAGAGAAAAAGAAGAAGTGAGATGGAACGGTAATTAGATATAAGAGAGCGGTCAAAGGAAGGCTTCTTAAGGATTGGAAAAATAGAAGCATGTTTGAAAATAGAGGTAAGCATAGAAAACTGAAGAGAAAGATTTAAAAGCAGAGTCATATATGAAGCCAGACTGGGGTAGACCCTAGAAATGACAGAAGAAGGAAGAGGATCATAAGGAGAGGTGGTAATGTGGGTTTTAGAGAGAAAACATTAAACATTAGGGGGAGTGAGAAAATGGAAAGAAGACAGAGAAGAAGAAATAGGGGGATTAGTGGAAGATCAAGGGGAAGGGGAAGCGATAGGGTAAGGCAGAGAACACAAGAGTATAGAGGACCAGAGAGGAGTAACTTTAGAGGATAAGTAAGAAGGAACATGAGAAGCAGTGAGAGAACATGAGAGTGAAGGGTCAGGGGTTGAAGGAGAAAACATATATTTAAGAGTCTGGAATTATCAACAGGGGTGGGCTGAAAGAGAATCCAGCATGTTGGTGTAAAAGTGCTGTTTGGCCAAGATAAGGGCCATATTGACGAAGAGCAGCGCCTTGAAACACTTGTGCATAGGCGCGTTATAAAAGCCATATAATATCATATCATATCAAGAGTGAGCCAAGGTTGGGTTGTTTTCCGTGAAGGTGAAAAAAAAGAATAAGGATAGAAAGAATTGAGAGTGTCAATAATCGAGGTGAAGAAAAAAGAGGAGAACGCATGAACTGGAAAACATGAAAGGACATCCAAAGAGGGTAGAGACGAAGTTGAAGAAGAGATAAATGAGGAGATATCCAAAGAATGAAGGTCATGATGTGCTGGCTGGGGAACTGCATGTCTGTATGTGCAAGCGGGTGCTCCCGCACCTTGCCGATCACACAGACAGAGAGGGGCGCTTCCTTACCAACGTTCTGGCTCATGTCCGCATGTGCAGGAGCCAGTAAGCTGGATCCTGCTCGTGCTATGAGGGAGCTAGAGCACTGGGAGAAAACAAACTTTAGGCTGGAGCAGAAGGTACATTTATGTTAATTTTTTAAGTATGTTTATCGATGCATGTATGCTTCTGTTATGTGTGAGTGTATGATGATGGGTGCTTGAGTCAATGAGCGAGTTCATGCGCCGTGTGAAATTAATGTTGTGCAGTGAATGTGTGTGTGCTGATTTTGGATAGGGGTACATGTCATTTTCTTACTGGATATCTCTCAAAGATGTCCAGTAAAAAATATGTATACCCCTGTGCCTCCCAGCGCCTTGCATACACACTATCACATTGATTGTGTGAGGCAGTGGGGGCACAGAGGGAAGGCATGTAATGTATTAATGTTTATCTATGATAGATGCCCAGTAGAAAATGCCATGTTTGACCCCCCAGCACCTCACATGCACACAATTGATTGTATGCTTGTGAGGCGCTGGGTCCCCAGGGTACAGGCATAGCAATTTTTACTGGTCACCTTTACCCTGTAAAATATGCTATGGCTGTCCCTTGGGACCACAGTGCCTCACACACATCCGCCCCCTGTACCTCAAGTGCCACGCACTCACACATAATCACATTCATAATGAATGTGATTATGTCTGAGTACTAGGCAACGGCGCACCAGGGTGCCGGCATGGCATTTTTTTACTGGGTCTGGATGATAAAGCAAGCATGATACATATTAATACGAAGCTAGTCTGGTATTTGTATGCAACCGCTCTAGCCATTTCTTACTGTGGCATGACATTTTGTATTGGCCATCTTTGATAAAGCAAACATGGTAAGTGTTATTACGTGACTGTACTGACATTTTGGTGCAGTCATTCTAGCCATTTCTTAAAGTGGCATGACATTTTGTATTGGCATCTTTGATAAAGCAAACATGGTAAGTGTTATTACGTGACTGTACTGACATTTTGGTGCAGTCATTCTAGCCATTTCTTACTGTGGCATGACATTTTGTATTGGCCATCTTTGATAAAGCAAACATGGTAAGTGTTATTACGTGACTGTACTGACATTTTGGTGCAGTCATTCTAGCCATTTCTTAAAGTGGCATGACATTTTGTATTGGCATCTTTGAAAAAGAAAACATGATAAGGGTTATTGTGTAGTTAGACTGACATTTTGGTGCAACCAGTTTGGAAAGGTTTTCATAGTGTGGCATGCCTTTTTAATGGTAAAGCCAACTGCATTATTTTCTTAAATTGGGATATTATCATATATTGGCAGACCACGCATGGACACGATTTCCTATAGCATCATTACTGGCATTATGCGCAAAACTAATATGAGTATGTTCTTACATGTTCTTACATGTTCTTACATGGGAATACTAATGTGTATTGGTGCAGCCTGCATGGAAATGTATGGGCACAGCCAGTTTGAAAATCTTTTATACTGGCAGATATTGTGGGCAAAGGCATCATGAAAATGTGTTGAAGAAATGCTCCTGTGCACGGTTGGTGACTTGCATCTATTGTTTTTTTTTCTCATGAGTTACCCTCTAAAACCCAATTGCAGACTATTTGGCTTTGTGCCCAATTTTTCAGATAAGTGTGCTTTAAAATGCACCAAATGCACCCATTATTTCAAAATAAATTTGTTTTGGACAACCTCCCGAACACCCCTTGATTGGTTCTGGCTCCCGCTGTACGCTCGGACACTAGGAGATATTTAGGAGAAAAATTTGCACCCCTCCACTTAAACAATTCACTAGCCACCACCGTCCCCATATAATAATATAATCGGTTATTTATAATGTGCTTAATATCCAGATGTTTCTAAACTTGGACCCTGGGATTGAAGGCCTCATTTTGCCTCCAAGACGAGCACGTTGCCCTTGAGTTATCCTCCCGAGACACTACATGAGTAGGTAACATGTATCTTTTCAATCATGGTTCATCAATACGCAACGCTACAGATGTTCGGTACTACAATTACCATGATCCTTTTTCACAGATACTGTTGCCTGGGGCTGATGGGAGTTGAAGTCCAGTGTATCTGGAGGGCCACATAAGGAGTAGCAATCATGCTCACCGGTAGACAATGCGTGCATGTTCAGAAACCATATACATGTATAAGAATGTGTTGTTTGATGAACGTCAGGAGACGCATTTCTGCAAACTATGCAATGACAATGGGCACCTTGTGATCTCTGCTGCCATTAAGAGCTGTTTTAATTTCTCTTCTCTCTTTTCAAAAACGACCCAATAACTGAATGATTGGTGTTGAAAACACGTGTTTGTGTTTTCAGACCCACCCGCATGGCTGGCGTACAGTTACAGACTAACATAGAAAGAGCCCTGTCCGTCTGTCTCTACGGGCAGAAACGGGGTGCCACATTCATTTTGAATAAGAGACTACTTTTGCTGAGGTCTTACTGATTGGCACAAAGGCAATTTGTAACAGGAGCTTTTTTCATTCACTGAATTCCAATAAGGCACCTCCGGCCATATTGAAAACGTCTCATAAGGATAGTAGTCACATGGTGAAACTACTGATTAGCTTAGCCACAAAAGTGCATTCCTGGGCTACACAAAGAAATGTGTTAATAGCTCTGGCAACTAGTCCAGGAAGCCACCCAGAATCATCGGTGTAATCCGGGACTATGAGCCAGAGGAATGAGTCCACTCTCAGATCAGACTCCGCACTGAAGATCATTTCGCCGGCACCTGAGTACCTTCAGTCTCTAGTAGAGCTGTGGGCACAGCGACAAAAAAGGAAAACACGTCTTTCACAAGGAGAAAGCTCGAGAGGGTCCAGAGGATCTTCAGAACGGGCCAAGGGAACACCTCCAAGCAAGGCAAGCAATCTGAGATTAAAGGCAAGGCGAGAAGTGGAGGGTAAACAATGAGATGTAGAATAGCGAGACGAGTAGGAGCAGATGGGCAGAGTGCAGAGTGCCACAGCAGGAAACAGCAATGTGGCAAGATGCACTGCACCCAGGTGCAGACATGTTCAGATTTCAGTTATTCTTATTAACATGTAATGTCTAGGTGCAGATATGTTCAGCTTTCAGTTAGTCTTATTAACATTCAATGTCTAGGTGCAGATATGTTCAGCTTTCAGTTATTCTATTAACATTCAATTTCTGGGGATGATATTTTCAACTGTCAGTTATTCTTATTAACAAGCAATTTCTGGGAGTTATATGTTAAGATTTCAGTTATTCTTATTCATGTTCACTTTCTATGAGTGATATGTTCAGAGTTCAGTTATTCTTACTATTAGATTTCTGGGAGTGAAATGTTCAGCGTTCAGTTTTTCTTATTAACATTCAATTTCTGGCAGTGATTTGTTCAGCTTTCGGTTATCCCTAATAACAGTCATCACTTAAACCTCTCCCGCTGCAATTGGAGCCACAGTTTCAAAATGGGAATTCGAAAAAGCCAACCTGCCTCACAACTGTTCATCAATGAGTGTTCAATATGAGTGCTAAATCGTGCTGGATTTACAGAGCTGTAGGTTAAATGAGGGTTCTTCTATATGTTTAATGGTAACCCAATGGTAGCATGAATTGGGGGACAAATGCATAAGTAAGAGCTATAATCTGCCTTTACATTATGCATAAAGCAGAGAAGGCCACTAGCAATCTCAAGGCTTCACTTGAATGTTTCTGGAACACATAGAATGCTCACTACATTTTGCCTACTCGCATTCCCCTTACCCGGGACACATACAGACTCAATAGAGGAAGACGAGAAATCAGTGTGGATCACACAGCCCCTACAGTGATAAGTTCATCCATAAACAACACTTGTGATGGATATTCGTACTATCGACCAATACTAATTTCACTCTTCGCCGTGATACGATAAATGCATCTCTCACATTCAGTTCTTTTCCCCCAATGCAGATATGCCTAAAGACCAATAAACTGCCCCAATCCACTCTCTCTATGGTGTGGCACTTGGCATATCGTACAGTGCCCGTGCCCATGGCTTTATTCATAGCCAGCATGCCTCATTTTTGATTGCTCTCTAGAGATGGCACTCCATGCACTTAATACAATGGTGCTGATTGCCCCACAATGCACCACAAAAAGCTTGTGCGTTCTTCATGAACTCAGTAATGGTAGTTTAGAGATTTGAACACAAGACTTGAACAAGTGAGCAGCTATGGGAGCTAGTTTTGAAACTCTGCATGTCTTTTCAGCTCCCAAGAGGACAAGAGCTCAGGAACAAATATTTAAAAGTAGTCCTATGGTCAATAATCTCCTTCAGGGCGCAGAAAGAGTTCATCATGGTGAAATGTATGTTATCGTGCCAGCCATTTTGTAGGAGTGATTGGAACTGTTTGAGTTTTGTTGATTGTTGCTTTAAAACACTTGTGTTGTTTCCACAACCCTTGGCATTGATGCATTTTCCACTTTTATGCTGCATTACATTCTGTTTGTTATTCATGTTGATATTGCCATCTATGGCTGCCATTGTTCATGTGTTTTAGGACTATAACAAGGCCATAAGGGTTGCCACAAGCTTGAGACAGTTTTGCTTAGGCAGCATTTTCATAATGACCGCCATGATGGATTGCAAACTGTTAGGGGACAACAAATGTCTAGTGATCTATATCAGTGTATACACAGAGATATAGGTCGGGTATGCTATAGGTGTAATGTTAGGTCAGGGCAATGGCTTTCACAAAGCTTGTGCTCACACAGACTACTCATGTCTTATTTTTCTTTCTTTACTTTCTAACTGTCTGTGGAAAAGGCCTATCTCTGAGGCTGGTGAGTAATGAGCTTCATCTGTACATTGCATAAACTGTTGGCTATCATGAGAAGTATGTGTCTATACTTGAGACACCGGCCTTGAAGAAGCCTGGTTTGGGAAACATGTGCTCAGCGGATGGACCTGAAGCTGATAATTCTTGTTACCCTGAACTATTCAGGGGATTTGTGATTCTCTTGTTATGACTGACTGAGCACAGCTTAGGAAGATTGGGAATCATCCTATTGCCATGTGTGTACATCATGTGTTACTAGAGACAGGAGGCAGAGCAGAGCACCCCTTCTTGCTGACTCCTGCTCTCATGGCGAATGACCTCGGTAAAGCTGTTTTCCTCCACCTCTTGTGTCTGTCGTTCTGTGCGATAGGACATGTTTTTTCTTATGGTGCGTGGTCTCCTCCCTTCAGCCAACCAGCAGAGAGTTAACTGCGCCCATCAGAGGAACCCTAGTGTCAGCATTAGCGTGTCAGTGTGGCTCTCAGCCGTGTTCGCTTGGCTGCCTGCCCTGCCAATTACTGATGTTTGCTCAGCAGTCTCCACTTCCAGGTACCTACGATTCTGCAGGAAGTTGTCCTTGAGCGTGCACACACCAAATTCTTCCTCAGAAACATGACCTAGAAGCCATTCTGTCATCTGTATGCCTCCAATATGTAGCTCCTCGTCTTCTTGTTTTGTCTTCTAGCTCATACAGAACTAAGACAAAAGGTAATGGTAGGAGCTCAGTTGCAGATGCAGACGTGTTTGTGAGGGGTTAGCAGTGAATGCACAAAAGGCATTAAGGGTGGGCATGGTGAGGGGAGTGGGTGGCAGTCGAGGAATTCCAATGTCTTTTTACTAATCCCCCTGTTTCCCTGCATGTGTTAATCCATTGAGACTGGGGATAGTAGAGGTTAACTGATTTTACTACTCCTTTCATAAACATGATTACAGGGAAGTATATGCCAATCTTCCAATGCACTCATCTTATATATATGAAATACAGCCTGGTCACTGCAGGACACTAACAGGAAAGCTGAGAGTTTCTCATATTAACTTTGCTCTAATTAGATGCCTGATATAAATCAACGACGAACAGAGTGAGCAGCACACAGGCAACAGCCTAACAACAGTCAATACCAATTGACCTTCTACCAGCCAATGGCTCTATGAACCACAGGGAATTTGCCCTCAAGAACCTTACCTAACTTGCCTTGAGAAAGACCCTCAGGGGTTGAAACACTTGTCGGCTGACAATCACTTAACAGACAAATATGTCTAAGATTTATTTTCAATGTAAATAAAGGACACTCATGTTTTAAAAACCACAGCAATATCATGTGTGATCCTTCTATAAACAAGGGTCCAAATACCTACCTTGCAAGGTAACCAGGACATTCTATTTCAAATTTCCCCTCCAAGAGGCATTGGGTTTGCCTCCTCCAACCTGTGAACTTGCAGAAACTAACAGATTCGAAGAAATCTACACAAGGAGCTTAGCACAGGAGTGTTCAATATATAGATCCCGGTTTTCTCACCTTATACCTGATATAAATCAAGATGGCTGCTCATAATCTCCGAAGACAGGAGAAAGGGGAAGTGGGAAGACTTGCTGATCGCCTCCAGCATGAACCAGTCGGATATATAATCTGGGCGATGTTTGGAAAGGATGAAGATAAGAGGATTCAGTCTACCACCTCACCCACAAAATTGCCATCTTTACAGTCTTGCATATCAGTGGAGAATCAAGAGGCAACTTCTCTGAATCTCAAATACAGCTCAAAGCTACAACTTTTGTGAGCGGTCTTACAACACATCGATGCCACTCTCATGCTACTACCTCCGATGCATGTTAGGGTTGTATATACCGCACAAAACATGGTCAGTGGTCCTATGGCCATTAAGGCCAAAAGGATGGCTGCTTAACGAAAGGGACTGTGGAAAATGACTGCACATGTATAATCAATACTCATTCTAAGAGGTCCCAAATTGTGATGGTCCACCATGTACCGAATGTCACCCTTGGAGTATTCTTAAATCTCATGGACACAAGTCACTTGAATTCTCCAGGGTTTGTGGGAGTTGGAGGGCACGGTGAAAGAAGCAGAAGTAGCTATGGCAACTCAAGGCTATCCAGTGTCACTAACCAAGAGCCATTTGAGCATGTGTTGAATACGACCAAATTAATGATGAGGTTGGACTTTTTACCCTTGGAAGATACTGCAACTCCTTAGACAGCCATGAAGGATACTGATCAGCCATCAAGGTGCTCCTCTTCATTGAATCAAAATCATTACACTCCACTGTTGTTAATGTCCCCCACCAGCATACGATAGGTTATTTATAACATGCTTAATACCCAGAAGTTTGTAATACCCAGACATTTCTAAGCACAACCCAGGGATCGAACCTGTGTTGTTCCATGTCGTCTTGCTTGCAAGGCAAGCACGTTGCCCCTGAGCTGTCCTCCCAAGACAAAGGTCTGAAAGCCCCTCTACTGATAAGAAACACAGCCAAATAACCTGTTCCATGAGTAGGGTCCCACTGGGGAAGGTCTACAATCATGTTTTAGCTCACTACTTTTCACAGAAGAGAAATGTATATTTGCATTTCCGTTTGGTTCCAACCACCATGCGTTCCAGCACCAAAATGCCTGGCAATTCTCTTCTGAACAAGAGTACCGACCGCAACCCCTAACAAATTTTTCGGCCTTGTTGGGCCTCATCAGTGAAGTGGAGCTGTGCCTCTCTGAGCCACAGTGGCGACTACTGCAGTCAACCCAGAGTCCGTTTCCCACTTACATAAGACATTGCATCCCACGGAAATGAGAGCAGAGTCATTAGTGCAGACGTCTCCTTCTTTTATTTCCCTGCAATGCATCCTGAGGTCACTGAAGTAAGAGAGAGAGATCTTTCTGGAAACAGTTGCCACAGCTTCTGAAGATCTTTTCCAGCAAAACATTGGTGAGCCTTCTGGGTGATGTCTCACTTTTCAGAAGAGCCAAAAACAGCCCTGCAAGGTAGGCAGTGAAGAGAGCTTTTAGTAAGCAATACATCTTGGAGTGATCATCCATGATGACTCTGCTTATGTAAGGATACGATGTCGGAACCAAATACTCTTAGTATAATGGATCTACTGTAGAGAAACATGTGCGAAAGGATTAAACGAACGCACTGATACATTCTGAAAATTAATAAACATAAAGCTAATTCTTCAAAATAATTAGGTAAACTAGACAGCTTGCGGTGTCCTATACTCATTGCAAGTCCATCGTAAGCCCAATATTCAATCACTTTTAGGACCACAAGAACGTTTTGTTTATTTTTTGCCTTGGCCAGGTGTGATAGATGTTGTTAAACAATAACAAAAACAGAAAGAACATGGGTAATGATAATTTGTATTATTGCCACGTACATGCTGTGGAAAACTGGCACGATTTTCTGTTAATGTGTCCCCAGAACAAGTGGTTGAGACAGAG
Organism: Ambystoma mexicanum; assembly: GCF_040938575.1. Lineage (NCBI taxonomy): Eukaryota > Metazoa > Chordata > Amphibia > Caudata > Ambystomatidae > Ambystoma > Ambystoma mexicanum. The sequence continues at coordinate 1,514,880,983 of NC_090922.1, forward strand.
GAGGCCACTTGGAAGACCTGAAGATATTTGAAAGGTGGCAATGCTGCTTCTGCTAGGAGACCATGATACAGCGGTTACTATGGTGGCTGTCTCTGCTAGGAGACCATGATACAGGGGTTACTTTGGTGGCTGCTTCTGCTAGGAGACCATGATACAGCGGTTACTATGGTGGCTGTCTCTGCTAGGAGACCATGATACAGGGGTTACTATGGTGGCTGTCTCTTCTAGGAGACCATGATACAGGGGTTACTATGGTGGCGGTCTCTGCTAGGAGACCATGATACAGGGGTTACAATGGTGGCTGTCTCTGCTAGGAGACCATGATACGGAGGTTACTATGGTGGCTGTCTCTGCTAGGAGACCATGATACGGGGGTTACTATGGTGGCTGCTTCTGTTAGGAGACCATGATACAGGGGTTACTATGGTGGCTGCCTCTGCTAGGAGACCATGATACAGGGGTTACTATGCTGGCTGTCTCTGCTAGGAGACCATGATACAGGGGTTACTATGGTGGCTGTCTCTGCTAGGAGACCATGATACAGGTGTTACTATGGTGGCTGTCTCTGCTAGGACACCATGATACAGGGGTTACTATGGTGGCTGTCTCTGCTAGGAGACCATGATACAGGGGTTACTATGGTGGCTGCTTCTGCTAGGAGACCATGATACAGGGGTTACTATGGTGGCTGTCTCTGCTAGGAGACCATGATACAGGGGTTACTATGGTGGCTGTCTCTGCTAGGAGACCATGATACAGGGGTTATTATGGTGGCTGCTTCTGCTAGGAGAGCATGATACAGGGGTTACTATGGTGGCTGTCTCTGCTAGGAGACCATGATACAGGGGTTACTATGGTGGCTGTCTCTGCTAGGAGACCATGATACAGGGGTTACTATGGTGGCTGCTTCTGCTAGGAGACCATGATACAGGGGTATACGGGTTACTATGGTGGCTTTCTCTGCTAGGAGACCATGATACAGGTGTTACTATGGTGGCTGTCTCTGCTAGGACACCATGATACAGGGGTTACTATGGTGGCTGTCTCTGCTAGGAGACCATGATACAGGGGTTACTATGGTGGCTGCTTCTGCTAGGAGACCATGATACAGGGGTTACTATGGTGGCTGTCTCTGCTAGGAGACCATGATACAGGGGTTACTATGGTGGCTGTCTCTGCTAGGAGACCATGATACAGGGGTTACTATGGTGGCTGCTTCTGCTAGGAGACCATGATACAGGGGTTACTATGGTGGCTGTCTCTGCTAGGAGACCATGATACAGGGGTTACTATGGGTGCTGCTTCTGCTAGGAGACCATGATACGGGGTTACTATGGTGGCTGCTTCTGCTAGGAGACCATGATATGGGGTTATTATGGTGGCTGTCTCTGCTAGGAGACCATGATACGGGGGTTACTATGGTGGATGCTTCTGCTAGGAGACCATGATACGGGGGTTACTATGGTGGCTGCTTCTGTTAGGAGACCATGATACAGGGGTTATTATGGTGGCTGCTTCTGCTAGGAGACCATGATACAGGGGTTACTATGGTGGCTGTCTCTGCTAGGAGACCATGATACAGAGGTTACTATGGTGGTTGCTTCTGCTAGGAGACCATGATACAGGTGTTAGTATGGTGGCTGCTTCTGTTAGGAGACCATGATACAGGGATTACTATGGTGGCTGCTTCTGCTAGGAGACCATGATACAGGGGTTACTATGGTGGCTGTCTCTGCTAGGAGACCATGATACAAGGGTTACTATGGTGGCTGTCTCTGCTAGGAGACCATGATACAGGGGTTACTATGGTGGCAGCTTCTGCTAGGAGACCATGATACAGGGGTTACTATGGTCGCTGCTTCTGCTAGGAGACCATGATACAGGGGTTACTATTGTGGCTGCTTCTGCTAGGAGACCATGATACAGGGGTTACTATGGTGGCTGTCTCTTCTAGGAGACCATGATACAGGGGTTACTATGGTGGATGTCTCTGTTAGGAGACCATGATACAGGGGTTACTATGGTGGCTGTTTCTGCTAGGAGACCATGATACAGGGGTTACTATGGTGGCTGTCTCTGCTAGGAGACCATGATACAGGGGTTACTATGGTGGCTGTCTCTGCTATGAGACCATGATACAGGGGTTACTATCGTGGCTGCTTCTGTTAGGAGACCATGATACAGGGGTTACTATGGTGGCTGCTTCTGCTAGGAGACCATGATACAGGGGTTACTATGGTGGTTGTCTCTGCTAGGAGACCATGATACAGGGGTTACTATGGTGGCTGCTTCTGCTAGGAGACCATGATACAGGTGTTAGTATGGTGGCTGCTTCTGTTAGGAGACCATGATACAGGGATTACTTTGGTGGCTGCTTCTGCTAGGAGACCATGATACAGGGGTTACTATGGTGGCTGTCTCTGCTAGGAGACCATGATACAAGGGTTACTATGGTGGCTGTCTCTGCTAGGAGACCATGATACAGGGGTTACTATGGTCGCTGCTTCTGCTAGGAGACCATGATACAGGGGTTACTATTGTGGCTGCTTCTGCTAGGAGACCATGATACAGGGGTTACTATTGTGGCTGCTTCTGCTAGGAGACCATGATACAGGGGTTACTATGGTGGCTGTCTCTTCTAGGAGACCATGATACAGGGGTTACTATGGTGGATGTCTCTGTTAGGAGACCATGATACAGGGGTTACTATGGTGGCTGTTTCTGCTAGGAGACCATGATACAGGGGTTACTATGGTGGCTGTCTCTGCTAGGAGACCATGATACAGGGGTTACTATGGTGGCTGTCTCTGCTATGAGACCATGATACAGGGGTTACTATCGTGGCTGCTTCTGTTAGGAGACCATGATACAGGGGTTACTATGGTGGCTGCTTCTGCTAGGAGACCATGATACAGGGGTTACTATGGTGGTTGTCTCTGCTAGGAGACCATGATACAGGGGTTACTATGGTGGCTGCTTCTGCTAGGAGACCATGATACAGGGGTTACTATGGTGGCTGTCTCTGCTAGGAGACCATGATACAGGGGTTACTATGGTGGCTGTCTCTGCTAGGAGACCATGATACAGGGGTTACTATGGTGGCTGCTTCTGCTAGGAGGCCAAGACACAGGGGTTAATATGGTGGCTGTCTCTGCTAGGAGACCATGATACAGGGGTTACTATGGTGGCTGCTTCTGCTAGGAGACCATGATACAGGGGTTACTATGGTGGCTGCTTCTGTTAGGAGACCATGATACAGGGGTTACTATGGTGGCTGCTTCTGCTAGGAGGCCATGATACGGGGGGTTACTATGGTGGCTGCTTCTGCTAGGAGACCTTGATATGGGGGGGCACTTCTATGGTGGCTGTCTCTGCTAGGAGACCTTGATACAGGGGTTACTATGGTGGCTGCTTCTGCTAGGAGACCATGCTAGAGGGGTTACTATGGTGGCTGTCTCTGCTAGGAGACCATGATACAGGGGTTGGCCATGATACGGGGTGTGTACTATGGTGGCTGCTTCTGCTAGGAGACCTTGATATGGGGGGGCACTTTTATGGTGGCTGTCTCTGCTAGGAGACCATGATACAGGGGTTACTATGGTGGCTGCTTCTGCTAGGAGATCATGATACATGGGTTACTATGGTGGCTGTCTCTGCTAGGAGACCATGATACAGGGGTTACTATGGTGGCTGTCTTTGCTAGGAGACCATTATACAGGGGTTACTGTGGTGCTGTCTCTGCTAGGAGACCATGATACAGGGGTTACTATGGTGGCTGCTTCTGCTAGGAGACCATGATACAGGGGTTACTATGGTGGCTGTCTCTGCTAGGAGACCATGATACAGCGGTTACTATAGTGGCTGTCTCTGCTAGGAGACCATGATACAGTGGCTACTTTGGTGGCTGCTTCTGCTAGGAGACCATGATACAGGGGTTACTATGGTGGCTGCTTCTGCTAGGAGACCATGATTCTGGGGTTACTATGGTGGCTGCTTCTGCTAGGAGACCATGATATGGGGGGACACTACTATGGTGGCTGTCTCTGCTAGGAGACCATGATACAGCGGTTACTATGGTGGCTGTCTCTGCTAGGAGACCATGATACAGCGGTTACTATGGTGGCTGCTTCTGCTAGGAGACCATGATATGGGGGGGGGCACTACTATGGTGGCTGTCTCTGCTAGGAGACCATGATACAGGGGTTACTATGGTGGCTGCTTCTGCTAGGAGACCATGATATGGGGGGGGCACTACTATGGTGGCTGTCTCTGCTAGGAGACCATGATACAGCGGTTACTATGGTGGCTGTCTCTATTAGGAGACCATGATACAGCGGTTACTATGGTGGCTGTCTCTGCTAGGAGACCATGATACAGGGGTTACTATGGTGGCTGCTTCTGCTAGGAGACCATGATACAGGGGTTACTATGGTGGCTGCTTCTGTTAGGAGACCATGATACAGGGGTTACTATGGTGGCTGTCTCTGCTAGGAGACCATGATACAGGGGTTACTATGGTGACTGCTTCTGTTAGGAGACCATGATACAGCGGTTACTATGGTGGCTGCTTCTGCTCGGAGACCATGATACAGGGGTTACTATGGTGGCTGCTTCTGCTAGGAGACCATGATACAGGGGTTACTATGGTGGCTGCTTCTGCTAGGAGACCTTGATATGGGGGGCACTTCTCTGGTGGCTGCTTCTGCTAGGAGACCATGATATGGGGGGGGGGCACTACGATGGTGGCTGCTTCTGCTAGGAGGCCATGAGAATGGGGGATTTACTATGCTGGCTGCTTCTGCTAGGAGACCATGATATGGGGGAGCACTACTATGGTGGCTGTCTCTGCTAGGAGACCATGATACAGGGGTTACTATAGTGGCTGCTTCTGCTAGGAGACCATGATACAGGGGCCTGGGGGTCACTATGGTGGCTACTTCTGCTAGTAAACTATAATATGGAGGGTTACTATGGTGGCTGTTTCAACTAGGAAACCATGATACAGTGGGGCAGTGGGGGCTACTATGGTGGCTGCTTCTGCTAGGAGACCATAATATGGGGGGTTACTATGGTGGCTGCTTCTGCTAGGAGACCATGATATGGGGGTACTACTATGGTGGCTGCTTCTGCTAGGAGGCCATGATACAGGAGGGGGTTACTATGGTGGCTTCTTCTGCTAGGAGACCATGATACTGAGGGTAACTATGGTGGCTGCTTCTGCTAGGAGACCATGATACGGTGGTGGGGTTACTATGATGGCTGCTTATGCTAGGAGACCATGATACAGCAGGGCAGTGGGGGCTACTCCGGTGGCTGCTTCTGCTAGGAGACCATGGTACGGGGGTTACTATGGTGGCTGCTTCTGCTAGGAGACCATGTTATGGGGGGTTACTATGGTGGCTGCTTCTGCTAGGATACCATGATATGGGGGGTTACTATGGTGGCTGCTTCTGCTAGGAGACCATGATATGGGGGTTACTATGGTGGCTGCTTCTGCTAGGAGACCATGATATGGGGGTTACTATGGTGGCTGCTTCTGCTAGGAGACCATGATGTGGGGGTTACTATGGTGGCTGCTTCTGCTAGGAGACCATGATATTGGGGTTACTATGGTGGCTGCTTCTGCTAGGAGACCATGATACGAGGGGGGCACCTATGTTGGCTGCTTGTGCTAGGAGATCTTGATACGGGGGGCACTACTATGTTGGCTGCTTCCGCTTGGAGATCTTGATATGGGGGCACTACTAGGTGGCTGCTTCTGCTAGGAGACCATGATACAAGGGGGGCGGTGTCCAGTCATAATTTCGAAAACATAATTTCGAAAGTAAAAAAAGTCGAATCAAAAATGTCGAAAACAAAAATGTCAAATTGTTTTTTTTTCGATATTTTTTTTTTGGCTCTAGTTTCTGAGAAAAAAATAGGTAAAAATAAAAAAAAGGGGGGTTGGGGGAGAACCGCCCCCATTTCGAAAAAAAAAACGTCATTAAAAAAAAATTCGACATTTTTTTTTTGACATTTTTTTTTCGACTTTTTGACTTTCGAATATTTTGTATTCGAAATTATGTCTATGAACCAAGGGGGGCTACTATGGTGGCTGCTTCTGCTAGGAGACCATGATACGAGGGGGGCTACTATGGTGGCTGCTTCTGCTAGGAGACCATGATACGAGGGGGGCTAGTATGGTGGCTGCTTCTGCTAGGAGACCATGATACGAGGGGGGCTACTATGGTGGCTGCTTCTGCTAGGAGACCATACTACAGGGGGTTAGCGGGGGATACTCTGGTGGCTGCTTCTTTATCAACAGTCGAAAACAAGTCCTGGCAAAGCAAATGCAGCTGCTTTTCAAATAAAGAATATGCATTTTTATTTCTGTGTCTTTAAATAAAATGTGCCCACTACATTTAGAAAGCCGACACGTTGCCTTTAGACCACAGAGGTCACCGTGTTCTGTCTCTGCTCCAGTGCCGCCACTGCACGGTGCCTGCTCCAGGGACTGGTATCTTTTCGCCCCCTGCACAGCCTGACTGCTTCCCGTATCCCAGCACTTGACGCAGCCCCTTTAAACTGGCTGAATGGCAGCCACACAATGAGTCTGATTTGTATCACGCCTCTCTGCCTCCGTGTCTATTCTGGGCTGCTAGAGTTTAAACTCTGTTAAAGCTCCAGATTAAGAAGTCTCAGGCAGCATTGATTTCTCCGCCGCTGGGAGAAGCAGCGCTGGCGGCGAGACTACATGCTGAGCTGCCGCTGGGGGCGGCTGGGGCTCTGGGCACAAGGCACAGTGGGGCAAGGTATGGTCTCTTCTGTGGACAAGGGCAGGGCTGGCAAGTAGCATTACTATTACTTTAACTAATCTATGTTTACAAGTGTTTTGCAAACTGATGCTTTCTTGCAACTTAAAACACAGGTGTGGCAATTACCCAACTGAACAGTGCCAACACAGCGACGCAGCTGGCACTCAATCCCTCGGGCTTCCTTTCCAGAATTTGTAATCCTACATGTTGGTGAGCTGGCCCAAACCCTTCCTTCACTGTTTCATGTATGTATGTGCTTCTTCTACTACTCTTAATAGACATGTCGTAGACATTTATAATATTGTCTGACGCACAATTTCCATGTGCCGTGATGCAATAACTAGCATGGGGGAGCCGCACCCACACAGATATATTTCTATCCCCATTGTCAAGCCTAGCGGAACACTGCACCCCTCCGGTGTGCATGGTCTGGTACTGCACGTGATTTACAGTGCCCATGTGCCAGGCTTTAGCCATACCCAGCATGGCACATTATCTACTGTCCTGCAGGGCGGGTACTCGGCCCATTGTGAGGAGTGCATGCTGGCACAACCGGCTCAGCATCAGTTTACATGTGTAAGCACAACACTGGTACTATAATGGTTTAAATGCTAGAGCCGAAAAGAGGGAGCTTCAATGGAACAGCGTTTTTGATCTGAAGCATTCTGATTACAATGGTCTATAATGGTCTACAATTAAAGCACACAATGATCATGATTATATATTCAGTAGTGCAACGAGTAATAATAATTTAGCATTTATATAGCGCTACGAACCCTGAGATATCAGAGCGCTGCTTATTATTACCCACGGTGTGTGGTGATCATTTATCGACCTCAGAAGGATGAAAGTCTGAGTTTGGCCCCGCCGGAACCTGCGTCAGCAGGCTCTGCACAGAGATCAATGCGAGCGCTCTACTTGCTGTGCTATCAGACCAGCATCTTTCAAAAGAACATTTGTCTATGATCTACAATGTCAGAAACAACATCAAAAACCAAAACATCAAAAACAAAAATGGACCGGTAGATAACTGATGACAGGATTCAGTATACATATACTCAAAGAAATGTTTATCAATGTATGATATTTATTTCATTTTTGTAATCACAAACAATTCATATTGTAGATCACAGTAAAAAGCTCACAAAACTTTGTCCACCACTAATCTTCATTCATAACCCCACAAAAAGCCTTACTGACCATGCCCTGGGGTGAAGAATGTGTCTGGACAGTGGAGGGGAAGTTTCTAAACACACAACATCCAAAAAAAGCTGCTTTCTATATACTGCCCAAGATGCACAAGAACAAAGACAACCCTCCAGGCAGATCAATTGTGTCTGCGATCAACTCTTTATTGGAACCATATACAGTATATAGTGAATTCTTTCTAAAACCAGTTGTACTCCGTATGCCTTCATACACAAAGGATACAACCAATATGATAAAAATTATACAGGGACTCAACATCGAAGAAGAGGACTTACTGGTGACGATGGATGTAGAGTCCTTATATACGTCTATACCACAGATGGAATACCTAAGTGTACCGGGAGACTATCTAGATACACGAGATCTACCCCATAAACCACCAACTCGGATTATACTTGAATGTTCAAGACTCGCGATGACAGAAAATGTCTTTCTGTTAAAAAAACGGCTCTTTAAACAACAGAAAGGTGTGAGCATGGGATCAACTTTTGCCCCCCATGTAGCAAATCTGTACATGGCCAATTTTGAGGTGAGATATTTCAGGAACACAATATGCTACAACTCACTGCCACCCGTAATTTCAAAATCTACTATGGGTTTGGAAACGTTATATATATGACGTGTTTGTCATCTGGAAAGGGACAAGAAAGTCTCTTCTGGAATTCCGCAAGTGGTTAAATACCTGTGATCAATATATACACTTCCACCATAGAATGGAGTAAGGATCAAGTGAGTTTTCTAGATCGTATGATAAAGAAAGTAGGGAGAACATTGGAGACTTCACTGTATAGAAAGGCAACTGACAAAAATACTTTAATACATTTCTCCAGCTTTCATCCCAAGGGACTACAGTACAATTTGCCTCATGGCCAATTTTTGCATAAACAATGCAATTGCATAGCAAGTGAAGGCTATGAAATACATGCGCAACAACTCAAAGAATGGTTGCAGACGAGCGGCTATCCGAAAAAAAATGGTAAAAGAAAATTTGACAAGAGCTGTAAATACCAACAGAGAGATAAGCCTGATCACCAAAGAAAAACAGTTGACTGATAGTTTAGGGTGCATGACAGCGCACAACCCAATCAGCAACAACATCAAAATAATCATTAACCGGAACTGGAGTCTAGTTCAGAATCCGGGAAGTTTATCCAAGAAGCCAATGTTCGCATTTAAATACAATAGCAATCTGCGTCAAAGATTGGTACACACCTACCGAGATAGACCCAAAGAACTAACAATTCTCAATCAGTGGGAATTACCGCCCATAATTGGGAAGATGTGGGAACTGCGTGGCATGCCAGCTCACCAAAACTAAACATGTTTTCCAACATGGAAACATAAAATGGGAACTAAAAAACCACACCAAATGCTTGACAAAGAACGTCATATACATCATCTCATGCCCCTGCAATTTATTGTATGTAGGGGAAACTATGAGAAAAATTAGACTGACAATAGGGGAACATTGGTCTTGCATACAAAATAACCCGATCGAAAACCCTCTTGTCGACCATTTCATTAAAAAAGACCATAAAGACTCCACAAACCATCAAAACAAAAAGCAGAGGCAGCGACATGGCAACTGCATTACACAAGTTGGAACAGTGCTGGATCTACTCTTTAGATACAGTTCACCAGTGTTTAAACATTTCCGTGGAGTGGAATGACCTAATTACTAAGTGAAGCGGGTAGACACACCTGCAATTTCCTTTGGAGGTACTGCAATCATTGTATAAACTATGCTATGATCTGGGAGACACTGTACATCTAACACAAATGTATCTCTAGTATATTGGGCCCTATGCATATATATAGATTGTTTGAACACCTACTGTGGGGCGCCCAGATTTTACATTTATGGGGATCAGTTCAAGGATGTATTCCCATGTGTTACTCAAAGCTCTCAATTGAGAAGGTAAACAGGTAATATTCTACACAACTTCCAAAAAACACTATGTAGATTACACTATGTCCTGTGTGAGGTATACACTACATCACTCAGCATGCTCAGTTTCGGACTGGTGCATTGGGAGTGAAAATAAACACTTGCTGTACTGTACATTGAGTACCTACACAATTGTGATGGGATATTCTGTAGGATTGCACTAAACAGACTAACATTTGACTAAAAAATAGCTTTGTAGCAAGTACGCAGGTCGTATGATGCGAGCCACTTGTTGTCCTCTTTCTATGACCATAGAGGCTCGGTAATCCTTTTTTAAACAAGGTGACTACGTGCCCGACTCGCGAATGCATTTGGTGGTGCATAGCAGCTGTTCTCAACACGGTGAGCACGGGCGACGCTAGACAGAGGAGGAATGAGGTACAGCATGTTCAGTGCAACGAGCGATAATTGCGGGCATGTCAGTGCATGATAGCTAGTAAGAGTATTCGGTCACTACACGCGGTTTAGCAACTATGCGTGGCGTCCCTAGCGGGCATATGCTTATGACACAAGAGACACAGGGACATGGAGGTAAGGGACGCCGAGATGACTCTATCTGATGGGGCGTCCATGCTACGGATGATATTATATATAACGTGTAGACTGACAACTATGCGACAATTGTTGATATCAAGAGAAACACTCCTAAACAAAAGGGAGAGTGAGGGCATGAACACTCACAATCTTGTGATTACGTGCGACATTAAGATAAGCATCAGTAAAACATGTGTGTAAACCGAAGAGAAAGTGAAGGCCTGTAGGCACACACTATTACCACTGCTACAGAAGCCCCCTGGCTTTGGTGTCATTTCAGAGCTCTACACGATGGGAATTGTCCCCGCATGGAACGGATCATACCATTCCTTAGTGTCTTAATGAAAAGACATGCATTCTGGCAATGCCAAACGAGGATCTCTATTGACCATCATATGAAAGGCTAGACGCGTCGGGAGCCCTTGAAAAAGTAAGTAGCTTTCCGCCATAACTATTTATGTGGCCAAGGATAGGTTGCCATTATTTGTTAAATATGAACACAGCTTGAAATAGGCCATTGAGTTTGCGTGTTTCTTGCTCTGTAGGATACGGTACAGTGTGCCATTTCTACGAGACAGAACCTGTATGAGGATTGACTCCACTACATTGCCATCACCACTTGAAATATTAACGGAGGTGAGCATGACTGGGTAACAACTTGAGAAGTTATTTCCTATTGCACTGATTGTATATCTAGATGAGATGAGGAGGATATTGAAATACATTGTAATTTGTTTAATATTGTGTTTGTAGATCGCAGGGCTCACCCCATCCATCATAGGGACAACGTGCATTTGTTAGTTGTCCTCCGTCCTGAGGAAGGTTGTCTAAAAGATCGAGGCAAGATACTCTGCACCCACAGTGAACTACAACCGAAACACATTTCGACAGACATATATCTCCTATATTGATGTAGAGGGACACATCTGTAAAACGAATGAGTTTGACTTCGAAATTGTTTTTATTCTGTTATGGTGATAATAGACACCTGTGTTAGGTATATGTGTTGGTATGGATATGGTTTGTGTGAGTATGAATGAAGTTTGTTGGAGTGGTGGAAAAAGGTGTGTGAGCTTTTCTTGCTGTGATCTACAATATGAATTTTTTGTTATTAAAAAAATGAAATAAATATCATTCATTGGTAAACATTTCTTTGAGTATATGTATACTGAATCCTGTCATCAGTTATCTACTGGTCCATTTTTGTTTTTGATGTGTATACTTATCTGGAGGACCATAAAACTATACCGCGTACCCTTTTGGCATTATCTATATGATCTACAATGCCCAACAATTAAAACACACTGGTGGACTTAAATGTGTACTGCCATGTGTAAACTAATTGCCAGGTACACCTTAAAGAAAAAAGAGACACAAATCTGAAGTGGGGCAAAACCTTACATCGTTGACCAATGTAAGGTTGCATCTCATCACACGCTCAGTGAATGGCACCTGGCTTAGTTTCAGCATCAATCGGAAACCAACGTTTTGCTGCTGCCTCAACAGTAGGTGAGAGGTGTGGAGGGAGACTCATTGCTGATCTCTTGATTTCAGGACTATGTGCGGGGGTGGGAGACATTTGAGGTGTGTTGGAGATAAAGGGTAGACTATCGGGAAAAACAGCAATGAATTTTGGTCTCTACCTCAATCACCTGACAAATGCCTGACAAATACTCTTTTTTGCGTTTGTGGGAAACAGAGCCAGCAGACATCACTGGGCACATCACCTGATTAAGTTCCTGACCCTCCTTCCTCCTCCTTACACCTCCCCCCATGACCTCAAATTGGATAATGAAACCACTTAGGGGCGTTGGAGGTCACCAGAGCACTCTCTCCTCCCTTCCCCTCCGCCTTCCCCCTTCCCCCTTCCTCCCACTCCCCTGACCTCAAAACAGACATTGTAACCCCCAATACCTACCTCCTCTCCCCTCCCTTTCCCCCACTCTCCCCCTCCTTTAAGTAAATTGTCCTACATATTGTTTCAATGATTTGTTACATGTTTGTAAATATGCTTCTCTCATTTTTGTACCTGCTGTTATAGTGTAAAGCGCTTTGGTTTAAAGTGCTATATAAACTCAATTAACATAAACATAAGTATACTAAGGCCGGTGAAGTGAGGATACAATGTCGTTTCATTGACAGTCGCTTTTTCAACGGGAGTTTTTACATAAACACTTGCCGAAAAATCATCTGAAGTGTGGAGGTTTGGAGGGTGGGAAAGGGCAGAAAAAGGCTTGCAAGGGTTGGGAACAGTTAAAAATAGGTGAGGAAAGAAGGGGTTGGGGGAATCCCCCAAAAAGAATTTTAAAAAATGTTGCTGACTTTGTTCAGCAAAATGTTTTCGTAAAATCACTTGTCGTAAAAATGACTGTCGACGATATGACATGGAACTTAAGTGAGCACCTGGGGCTTTCGTTAAACAGGCAGCTCTGTATGTGAACCAAAAGCCATTCCTTCCCGAAACTTGCAATGTCTGGAATACTAAGTCTGCATTCTCCCCATACCTGCCAATTCCCCAATTCTCCTGCTTCAGGAAATCAGGTGGACATGTCCCGGTTGCCCAGTAGCTCTGCTTGTCCTTTGCCTTTGATGCTGGTAAATGATATTCAAGCACCTCACGTGATCACAAGGCCCCCAGTGTGACAGAGATACAGAGTATTTGCTGAGCCGGTGCTCTGCTGTAGATTATCAATTCAACAGGCATCACTGCCTCAGTTGATTGGTTAGGCCCCTTTAGGAAGTAAGTTTTATTGTTTTAGAGTAATCCCAGTGTCCTGAGTCACAGCAAGTAAAAGAAGGAGTCTTATCTAGAGCCCCATTAGTGGGTGACGTAGGCCGCGGACTTGTTTAAAGACTTATCTAAAGAGAACGACTCACATCCCAATCGGGGTATTTTTTAGGGGCAGGATAAGACTCAAGGATCATAGATTGAGAAATACGTGGCCGGTCGAGTATGTCAGTTTGTCTGTTTGGTTTATGTATTATGAAGACATATATGGTATACCGTGCTTTGATCGCAGGACTTTTCATGGCAGGGTTTTTTACCGCAAATTTAGTTTTGAAAAAAAAAACTCGTTTTTTTTTGGCGGTGGGGTAAAAAAGTTACAAAAATGTGTGTAAGGGAATAAAAAAAAATTAAGTGAACGGAGGGTTTGGGGAGGTAACTCCCTCAAAAAAAAAAAAATTCGATGGGTATTTTTCCCAAAAAAATTTGCCGTAAAAAACCCTGCGATGAAAAGTCCCGCGATTAAATAACGATTTAATAACGTAGAACCACATATATGTAGTTAAGTAAAATTAGATGAATTAAGAGACGTGAAAAGGAAAACACGAGATTTTAGAATTAATTATTTGTTTGTTGAAATTGAATTGATGGTGTTTAATGAGCAAGTTGATTGAAGTAAAAACGTGATACAGAGGTTTTGGAGCTGTGACGATTGGTGCACGCTCATATTATATTATTCCACAGTGCACATGTGCCAGGCTTTAGCCATACCCAGCATGGCACATTATCTAATGTCCTGCAGGGCGGGTACTCCGCCCATTGTGTGGAGTGCATGCTGGCACAACCGGCTCAGCATCAGTTTACATGTGTAAGCACAACACTGGTACTATAATGGTTTAAATACTAGAGCCAAAAAGAGGGAGCTTCGATGGAACAGTGTTTTTGATCTGAAGCATTCTGATTACAATGGTCTATAATGGTCTACAATTAAAAGCACACAATGATCATGATTATATATTCAGTAGTGCAACAAGTAATAATAATTTAGCATTTATATAGCGTTACGAACTCTGAGATATCAGAGCGCTGCTTATTATTACCCACGGTGTGTGGTGCTCATTTGTCGACCTCAGAAGGATGAAAGTCTGAGTTTGGCCCTGCCAGAACCTGCGTCAGCAGGCTCTGCACAGAGATCACTGCAAGCGCTCTACTTGCTGTGCTATCAGACCAGCATCTTTCAAAAGAACATTTGTCTATGATCTACAATGTCAGAAACAACATCAAAAACCAAAACATCAAAAACAAAAATGGACCGGTAGATAACTGATGACAGGATTCAGTATACATATACTCAAAGAAATGTTTATCAATGTATGATATTTATTTCATTTTTTTAATCACAAACAATTCATATTGTAGATCACAGTAAAAAGCTCACAAAACTTTGTCCACCACTAATCTTCATTCATAACTCCACAAAAAGCCTTACTGACCATGCCCTGGGGTGAAGAATGTGTCTGGACAGTGGAGGGGCAGTTTCTAAACACACAACATCCAAAAAAAGCTGCTTTCTATATACCGCCCAAGATGCACAAGAACAAATACAACCCTCCAGGCAGATCAATTGTGTCTGCGATCAACTCTTTATTGGAACCATTGTCAGTATATAGTGAATTCTTTCTAAAACCAGTTGTACTCCGTATGCCTTCATACACTAAGGATACAACCAACATGATAAAAATTATACAGGGACTCAACATCGAAGAAGAGGACTTACTGGTGACTATGGATGTAGAGTCCTTATATACGTCTATACCACAGATGGAATGCCTAAGTGTACCGGGAGACTATCTAGATACACGAGATCTACCCCATAAACCACCAACTCGGATTATACTTGAATGTTCAAGACTCGCGATGACAGAAAATGTCTTTCTGTTAAAAAAACGGCTCTTTAAACAACAGAAAAGTGTGAGCATGGGAGCAACTTTTGCCCCCCATGTAGCAAATCTGTACATGGCCAATTTTGAGGCGAGATATTTTAGGAACACAATATGCTACAACTCACTGCCACCCGGAATTTCAAAATCTACTATGGGTTTGGAAACGTTATATAGATGACGTGTTTGTCATCTGGAAAGGGACAAGAAAGTCTCTTCTGGAATTCCGCAAGTGGTTAAATACCTGTGATGAATATATACACTTCACCCTAGAATGGAGTAAGGATCAAGTGAGTTTTCTAGATCGTATGATTAAGAAAGTAGGGAGAACATTGGAGACTTCACTGTATAGAAAGGCAACTGACAAATATACTTTAATACATTACTCCAGCTTTCATCCCAAGGGACTACAGTACAATTTGCCTCATGGCCAATTTTTGCATAAACAATGCAATTGCACAGCAAGAGAAGACTATGAAATACATGCGCAACAACTCAAAGAATGGTTGCAGACGTGCGGCTATCCGAAAAAAATGGTAAAAGAAAATTTGACAAGAGCTGTAAATACCAACAGAGAGATAAGCCTGATCACCAAAGAAAAACAGTTGACTGATAGTTTAGGGTGCATGACTGCGCACATCCCAATCAGCAACAACATCAAAAAAATCATTAACCGGAACTGGAGTCTAGTTCAGAATCCGGTAAGTTTATCCAAGAAGCCAATGTTCGCATTTAAACGCAGTAGCAATCTGCGTCAAAGATTGGTACACACCTACCGAGATAGACTCAAAGAACGAACAATTCCCAATCAGTGGGGATTACCGCCCATAATTGGGAAGATGTGGGAACTGCGTGGCATGCCAGCTCACCAAAACTAAACTTGTTTTCCAACATGGAAACATAAAATGGGAACTAAAAAACCACACCAAATGCTTGACAAAGAACGTCATATACATCAACTCATGCCCCTGCAATTTATTGCATGTAGGGGAAACTATGAGAAAAATTAGACTGACAATAGGGGAACATCGGTCTTGCATACAAAATAACCCGATCGAAAACCCTCTTGTCGACCATTTCATTAAAAAAGACCATAAAGACTCCACAAACCATCAAAACAAAAATCAGAGGCAGCGACATGGCAACTGCATTACACAAGTTGGAACAGTGCTGGATCTACTCTTTAGATACAGTTCACCAGGGTTTAAACATTTCCGTGGAGTGGAATGACCTAATTACTAAGTGAAGCGGGTAGACACACCTGCAATTTCCTTTGGAGGTACTGCAATCATTGTATAAACTATGCTATGATCTGGGAGACACTGTACATCTAATACAAATGTATCTCTAGTATATTGGGCCCTATGCATATATATAGATTGTTTGAACACCTACTGTGGGGCGCCCAGATTTTACATTTATGGGGATCAGTTCAAGGATGTATTCCCATGTGTTACTCAAAGCTCTCAATTGAGAAGGTAAACAGGTAATATTCTACACAACTTCCAAAAAACACTATGTAGATTACACTATGTCCTGTGTGAGGTATACACTACATCACCCAGCATGCTCGGTTTCGGACTGGTGCATTGGGAGTGAAAATAAACACTTGCTGTACTATACATTGAGTACCTACACAATTGTGATGGGATATTCTGTAGGATGGCACTAAACAGACTAACATTTGACTAAAAAATAGCTTTGTAGCAAGTACGCAGGTCGTATGATGCGAGCCACTTTTGTCCTCTTTCTATGACCATAGAGGTGCGGGAATCCTTTTGTAAACAAGGTGACTACGTGCCCGACTCGCGAATGCTTTTGGTGGTGCATAGCAGCTGTTCTCAACATGGTGAGCACGGGCGACGCTAGACAGAGGAGGAATGAGGTACAGCATGTTCAGTGCAACGAGCGATAATTGCGGGCATGTCAGTGCATGATAGCTAGTAAGAGTATTCGGTCACTACACGCGGTTTAGCAACTATGCGTGGCGTCCCTAGCGGGCATATGCTTATGACACAAGAGACACAGGGACATGGAGGTAAGGGACGCCGAGATGACTCTATCTGATGGGGCGTCCATGCTACGGATGATATTATATATTACGTGTAGACTGACAACTATGCGACAATTGTTGATATCAAGAGAAACACTCCTAAACAAAAGGGAGAGTGAGGGCATGAACACTCACAATCTTGTGATTACGTGCGACATTAAGATAAGCATCAGTAAAACATGTGTGTAAACCGAAGAGAAAGTGAGGGCCTTTAGGCACACACTATTACCACTGCTACAGAAGCCCCCTGGCTTTGGTGTCATTTCAGAGCTCTACACGATGGGAATTGTCCCCGCATGGAACGGATCATACCATTCCTTAGTGTCTTGATGAGAAGACATGCATTCTGGCAATGCCAAACGAGGATCTCTATTGACCATCATATGAAAGGCTAGACGCGTCGGGAGCCCTTGAAAAAGTAAGTAGCTTTCCACCATAACTATTTATGTGGCCAAGGATAGGTTGCCATTATTTGTTAAATATGAACACAGCTTGAAATAGGCCATTGAGTTTGCGTGTTTCTTGCTCTGTAGGATACGGTACAGTGTGCCATTTCTACGAGACAGAACCTGTATGAGGATTGACTCCACTACATTGGCATCACCACTTGAAATATTAACGGAGGTGAGCATGACTGGGTAACAACTTGAGAAGTTATTTCCTATTGCACTGATTGTATATCTAGATGAGATGAGGAGGATATTGGAATACATTGTAATTTGTTTAATATTGTGTTTGTAGATCGCAGGGCTCACCCCATCCATCATAGAGGCAACGTGCATTTGTTAGTTGTCCTCCGTCCTGAGGAAGGTTGTCTAAAAGATCGAGGCAAGATACTCTGCACCCACAGTGAACTACAACCGAAACACATTTCGACAGACATATATCTCCTATATTGATGTAGAGGGACACATCTGTAAAACGAATGAGTTTGACTTTAAAATTGTTTTTATTCTGTTATGGTGATAATAGACACCTGTGTTAGGTATATTTGTTGGTATGGATATGGTTTGTGTGAGTTATAAATGAAGTTTGAGTGGTGGAAAAAGGTGTGTGAGCTTTTTTTGCTGTGATCTACAATATGAATTTTTTGTTATTAAAAAATGAAATAAATATCATTCATTGGTAAACATTTCTTTGAGTATATGTATACTGAATCCTGTCATCAGTTATCTACTGGTCCATTTTTGTTTTTATGTGTATACTCGTCTGGAGGACCATAAAACTATACCAGGTACCCTTTTGGTATTATCTATATGAACTACAATGGCCAACAATTAAAACACACTGGTGGATTTAAATGTGTACTGCCATGTGTAAACTAATTGCCAGGTACACCTTAAAGAAAATGGAGACACAAATCTGAAGTGGGGCAAAACCACATCGTTGACCAATGTAAGGTTGCATCTCATCACACGCTCAGTGAATGGCACCTGGCTTAGTTTCAGCATCAATCGGAAACCAACGTTTTGCTGCTGCCTCAACAGTAGGTGAGAGGTGTGGAGGGAGACTCATTGCTGATCTCTTGATTTCAGCACTATGTGCGGGGGAGGGGGACATTTGAGGTGTGTTGGAGATAAAGGGTAGACTATCGGGAAAAACAGCAATGAATTTTGGTCTCTACCTCAATCACCTGACAAATGCCTGACAAATACTCTTTTTTGCGTTTGTGGGAAACAGAGCCAGCAGACTTCACTGGGCACATCACCTGATTAAGTTCCTGACCCTCCTTCCTCCTCCTTACACCTCCCCCCATGACCTCAAATTGGATAATGAAACCACTTAGGGGCGTTGGAGGTCACCAGAGCACTCTCTCCTCCCTTCCCCTCCCCCTTCCCCCTTCCTCCCACTCCCCTGACCTCAAAACAGACATTGTAACCCCCAATACCTACCTCCTCTCCTCTGCCTTTCCCCCACTCTCCCCCTCCATTAAGTAAATTGTCCTACATATTGTTTCAATGATTTGTTACATGTTTGTAAATATGCTTCTCTCATTTTTGTACCTGTTGTTAAACTGTACAGCGCTTTGGTTTAAAGCGCTATATAAACTCAATAAACATAAACATAAGTATACTAAGGCCGGTGAAGTGAGGTTACGATGTCGTTTCATCGACAGTCGCTTTTTCAACGGGTGTTTTCACATAAACACTTGCCGAAAAATCATCTGAAGTGTGGAGGTTTGGAGGGTGGGAAAGGGCAGAAAAGGGCTTGCAAGGGTTGGGAACAGTTAAAAATAGGTGAGGAAAGAAGCGGTTGGGGGAATCCCCCAAAAAGATTTTTAAAAAATGTTGCTGACTTTGTTCAGCAAAATGTTTTCGTAAAATCACCTGTCGTAAAAATGACTGTCGACGATATGACATGGAACCTAGCCATTCCTTCCCGAAACTTGCAATGTCTGGAATCCTAAGTCTGCCTCCTCCCCATACCTGCCAATTCCCCAATTCTCCTGCCTCTTGAAGTCAAGTGGACATGTCCCGGTTGCCCAGTGGCTCTGCTTGTCCTTTTCCTTTGATGCTGGTAAATGATCTTCAAGCACCTCATGTGATCACAAGGCCCCCCGTGTGACAGAGATGCAGAGTGTTTGCTGAGCCGGTGCTCTGCTGTAGACTATCAGTTCAACAGGCATCACTGCCTCAGTTTATTGGTTAGGCCCCTTTAGGAAGTAAGCTTCTCACTGTTTCCTTGATCTTGATGACTAAATGTTGGGTCACTACTTGACATAAGTGGTTGGGGATGGGTGTCAGTCTCCATGTTTCCCTTCCAGAGGAGACACAGTGGATCGGGGCACTTCTACTGGTCCCCTCATTCTATTGACACCCCCCAAATGATACCTTATGTTAGACTTTGTCGCAGTGGATCAATGCAGTGCATTGACCAGACAGATAAGTACATTGATGAAGACCTGTGGACCTTAATGAGTTTCTCCTACAACCTAATGTAAGGGAAAGGTTATTTTAGAGGTCAGAGGTGACTCTTGAGAGCAGTCTGTCACTGAAATGGTTTTCCTTTTGTGGTTTTCATGGAATAAGCTCGCAGGTGTTGCTGAGATTGTATTCCTATTGGCGATTCATAACTCAAGTCGTATAGATAAATCTTTGTGGGATGAACAGAGCTCTTTCAACCTAATTCCTCTCTGTATAGGGAGCCCGTGTGGAGTTTGAGTAATCTTGGTGTGTGGGTCTGCATTTTCAAGAGACACACCAACTAGACAGTGAGGTTCTGTTTGCGTGTAAGTTCCTGGGTGGACTTTACAAAGCCCAGCCTAGTGACTATTGCTGTGAACAAGTATTGACATTGCTAACACGGGTACAGCTTCCCACTCGTGACTTAGTTCAAGGAGTCCGAGGGCTCTTCTTTGCAGTTCTTTGATATGTTGTATATTTGTGGGGTGACTGAATGTTGTGGTGAGCAAGAGACCCATATGATTCCACTTAATGAGGTGGGGAGCCGAATGACCCAGCAAAAGTGCTCAGGAGAAGCCCAAGTGGTGCATATGTCATTGTCACAGGAGTGTCCCTATTTACACAATGCCACTGCCTTGCATCTACTACCAAGTATAAGGTGGGCCCAAGGGGTTATGATCCTTTGCGCCATCCCATTCTTCCTGGGATGAAAACAATTTGGAAGTTGTCAGCGCACAAAAAAGACATTTTGTTATGTTGCTGGGGTTTCCACCTCATTGTATTGCCATTTGCTGTGTCTACAGGTGCCTGAGAGCATCCGAAAGAGAGGAAGGTTGTGGGTTAGGTTTTTGGTAGAAGAGGGAGCATGCAAGATAGCTTTACAGTTGTGCTGATGAGTTCAAACTAGGAGTACCCTGACCTCAGACTTCTGTGTCAAACTCATGGGTGCATTTGAGTTGGTCTTTGCATGGCTGTGGTGCTGGGATGTATTGGTTGTGTCTGTGCTGTGTAAATTGGTTGTAGAGATGGATTGTCATGTTGTTTGTTTGTGTTGGCAGGAGTCTTCTTATATGTTTGTGTGCCTGTCCTGTGTGTTGCAATAAAGAACTTGGACATGTTATTGGGGGTGTGGTTATCTTGATGGGTCCCATATGTAGCAAAACATAACATGGCATAGTAAGGCATAGTAAGGCATAGTAAGGCATGGAAGGCATAACAAAGAAATAGGAATCAGAGCAAAGCACCTAATGCACAGAAGTGCTTCTTCTCATCCAGATCGTGAACCATTAGCCCCTGCAGCCAAGATCCCCAATCTCAATTTGCACACTGCTGCTGTCAGACTCCATATGCACCCTGCTAAGATACTCCATCAGCACCCTGCTAAGAGAGCATCGAGTTATTAAGTAATTGATTTGAGGAGAGGAGCCAAGTAATGATAAACTGTGAGATGAGGAGCCTCACAGTAGAGTAAGC
This sequence comes from Ambystoma mexicanum, assembly GCF_040938575.1. Taxonomy (NCBI): domain Eukaryota; kingdom Metazoa; phylum Chordata; class Amphibia; order Caudata; family Ambystomatidae; genus Ambystoma; species Ambystoma mexicanum. The sequence continues at coordinate 1,514,902,562 of NC_090922.1, forward strand.
CCAATGTCCTGCGTCACAGCACGTAAAAGGAGTCATATCTAGAGCCCCATTAGTGGGTGACGTAGGCCGCGGACTTGTTTAAAGACTTATCTAAAGAGAACGACTCACATCCCAATAGGGGTATTTTTCAGGGGCAGGATAAGACTCGAGGATCATAGATTGAGAAATATGTGGCCGGTCGAGTATGTCAGTTTTTCTGTTTGTTTTATGTATAATGAAGACATATATGTGATTAAGTAATATTAGACGAATTAAGAGACGTGAAAAGGAAAACACGATATTTTAGAATTAATTATTTGTTTGTTGAAAATTGAATTGATGGTGTTTAATGATTGAAGTAAAAACGTGATACAGAGGGTTTGGAGCTGTGAAGATTGGTGCACGCTCATATTATATTATTTTTCTGAAAACGTAATTTTGAAAAAGTGCAAAGTGTAAAGGTAATGACAGTCAAGTGTGACGAGTCAAAATGGAGGATATTACTCCACTTGCACATTTATTTAGGCAGTTACCGAAACACGCACCTAAGCTTAAGCAGTACAGTGCAGAATGGGTTAAGGGCACAGCAGATAAGATGTTCATGCTATGGCAACACGGGGGATCAATATCAAAGGTCGTTTTGCAACACATGACGACATATTTGCATGCAATATACACAGGAAAAAAGTTAGAGAAAATGTTAGCAAGCTTAGAGCTATGAAAGATGTACCAGGAGGAAAGAGAAGAGCCGCCTCCTGAAGACTGGATACTTAATAACTTAATATATGCAGAGAGGGGGGTGAGGAGCCTTCTGCTCCCCCGGCAGCACCTGAAGTAAAAGGCGATAGTATAAAAGATGCTGGACTATACCCATTAAGAGTACTTAGTCAGCGGCAGGGTATAACAATCTGACATATGAGTCACCTGCGTATAGCAGCAACAAGGATACAGAGAATACTCCTGAGAAATAAGTGATCTCTAAAGTCCAGAGGGACAAAGAGAGAATGGGCAAAGAGAGAAAAGATAAGGAGAGAAGTGACTGACCAAATACATCCTTTGATATAGGAAGAGAAATAAAAAGATGGAAGGGAGAAAAGTATTAGGATGAGGAGATAGCGCTCATAAAGAACAAATCAATGGGTGGCCAGATGCTGCTCAAACTTGATGGTAAGAGCATTGAGGAAGTAAGGCAAAAGTAAGATCAGTACGAGCATGATAAGAAAGACAAAGAACAAGAGAAACGATTGGAAGAAGATGGGGCAAGAAGGAAGGATAGACAAAGACGAGAACAGTTGTATCAGGATGAACCACTGAAAAAGCAAGAAAGGGCAGAAAACAGAGGAAATATTAGAACAGACAAAGGGCAATTGAAGAACAAGAAAGGCTAGAAAGAAAGAGAGAGGAACAGGAAGAACACAAATTAAGGGATAAAATGATACAAAGACTTAGAGATGAAGAAATACAAAGGGAAAATGAGAGAAGAGATATGAAAAAGCATGAAGGAAGGGTAAGAGAAGAAGCAATGAAGCAAAGAGAGCTTGATGATGAACTAGAAGGAAAGAGAAGGCAGAGAGAATGCAACATTGAGTGCATAGAAAAAGAATTAATGGATCCTAATCCAGTAGTAGAATGGGAGGACATAGAATAATTCTTCCCTACATATGAACCATTACCAGGTCCATCTAGAGTAAATCTAGAGGATGAGTTCGACTCTAGAAGTATTGGGGGCACAATCGATAAAGTCTATCATGACATGAGGATGAAAAAAGAACTGAAAGGAAAGGGTAAAAACAATTAACTTGAGAGTACACAGTTATACGACAGAGAGGCTCATGTAGTTTTGAGCCTAAAGAGTTGTCTTTAGACATCTGACTCTGAATAGAGACAAGGGACAGGAAGCACACATGTTGAGGACAGGATATTTCAGACGAGGACAGAGAAACCTTCCATGGGGATGAGGGAGGCAATATATGTGATTCCATGGGATGTTCCCCGACAAAAAAGTGAGATGGTCAGATCTAGACCTACCTAAATCGAGGACATCAGAATCTATGTCACGATTAGATCAAGCTAAAGGGCAGTCTCATTGTGAAATGGGGGACTCGCCACCTTATGTGAGCAGGTTAAGATCGCTGCCAGGAAGAAAGCAATCTGGAAACATTGTCCCTGCTATGGACAGACAGACAATGGGGGACGAGTGAATGTCTGGTATATCACAGTTTCCCTTGTTAGAGAAAGGAGGGGTCAGAGCACAGTATATACCCTTGCCACAAATGGATAAAGAGAATTTAAGGTGGAAACTCCTGAGTTTAACTTCTGGCACTGGGAAATGTATACATGAGTTATAAAAAATGACAGGAGGAAATACATTAGCTATAGGAGTCATTAAAGGTTGTCTAGCCGCTATCCTTGGGGAGAGAGCAGACAAGGTTTGGTCAAGAGCAGGATATTAAAGAGTTAATATGCAGAACACGGCTTATGACAGAGCACCGTTTAATAACTGTAGAGCGGCAGTCTGGAAAGCACTTACAGTGCTGTATCCGGACACGTCAGATATGGGAGCTATAATGATGAAAAAGATGCAGGAAGGGGATGATCCTCTTGTTTACATTCAAAATTTCTAAAAGCAATGAATGGTCTTTGGAAACTCGCAAGCCTTGGGGGAAGTCTATATCTATATTTTATCACATATTATGCCAAGGGCTGCCAGAGGAAGCAGCTAAAAAATTGGTGGGCATGGAAGCAAAGTTATGGTCAGAAATTCAGCTGACCCTTGCACATTACTGCATATTGTTGCAGGAAAAGAATCGAAAGAAAGATGATGTTAGGAAAAGTGAAGAAGTGAAATTACTGCATAAAAAAAATGTCAAAATATGCTACAGAAGGGGCAATGTTGCCTAGCAGAGAAGGGGAGAAGGGTCAAATTCAGAGAAAGCAGTAAGCATTTCGCAGGTAAAAGACATTTATATTCAAACATGCCGCAGGTGAATAACCAAAGGCAATTCAATCAAGGCAGTGATGGATTTATACCATGTGGAAGGGGAGGCTTCCGAGCGAGGCAGAGGCTTCCAGAGTAATCAGGGAAATTTCCAGAATAACCAAGGTGGGTTTCTAAACACACAGAATGATAATCAAAGCATGCAGGAAGGGCAAATTAGGAGACCGCCTGTATGTTGGACAGGACACCTTGCATGCATGCGTAGAAGCCAAGGGTTCTGTCAAAATGGGCAATTCTCAAGAGGGGGACTATGTGCCCGTCTGCATATACTCAACAGAATGACGAAGGGTTTGCCCAAAATCAGACAGTGGCCCTCATTACGACCCTGGCGGAATCCGCGGTGCTAAATGCACCGCGGAGCATGGCGGAAAGCCGCCGATAGCGCCATGGGGGTTGGCGTATTTACCATCCCATGCCGACCTTGGCGGAGCGGTAAATCCCCAATCCCCATTTTACCCTTCCCCATTCCCATTCTTGCCCCATAGGGTATAATGGGAGTGGGGAAGGAGTTAATTACGCCGCCGTAAAGTACGGCGGCGTAATTAACAACGAGGTCCCTTAGCGCCATGGTTTTCTCCGCCCGGTAAAACCAGGCGGAGAAAACCTCCATGGCGCTAAGGGAACTCGTAGTACGGCGGACGGGTCCGCCGCGATTAGCGCTGGCGGAAACCCACTCCGCCAGGGTCCTAATGAGGCCCAGTGTAGCAAACACAAGCACTGAGAATGCAACCAGGTTTGTGAACACAGCAGACTGTAATGAAGCTGCCTCAAGGGCAATCGCAGCACTCACCCATGCAGATACAGCAGAGTGCAAACACAGGACTGTTAATGACTCCTAGGATAGGGGGTGTCACTGTCGAAGGAGACAATTCTTTCTCAGGCACAGGAATAGGTTTGAACCCACAATAGGACAGCTAACTGGGAGACCTGATGTGTTCATTACTATCTGTGATGCCCAGTCCCCAAGAGGAACCGAGGATTGACGTCAATATAGGAGGCAAATCTTTTTCTTTTTTGGTAGACACGGGGGCAACACGCTCATGTATATGAGAAAGGAAATTTACATTATCTGGAAATGCCATGAATACTCAAGGTTTTACAGGTGCTACAAGTAGAGTTCCTTTTACTGAAAAATTGCCATCTCTATAGGAGAATCTGACATGTCTGTACCATTATTATATTCGAGACAGATGCCTGTTAATATACTAGGTTGAGATTTAATGACAAAGTTGAACATGCCAATTTTGTTTACTGATGAAGGTATAATATGTTCAACGCCAAGAATGCATTATTTAAACGGGAATGAATTTATAATGGCATTCACAGGGCAACTGACCAAACAAGGAGCAGCATTAGAACCATTTTGCTAACATGGTTACCAGGTTTAGTGTGAAAAACTGTGAGAATACCTAATGAGTTCTTATTCAGGCCAAAAGCCAAACATACCTATGGATGAAGAGGAAGGACAAGTCTATCTCTTAGTATTACAAGCAGCCATGGTGCAAGGAGAAATGGCTTTGCTTGATGGAACTGATTATGAAGGAAGACAATGGTGCACAGTGATCACCTTTGGGGAAGGTCATAGATTGACTGACATCACTGATGAGGATATATTTGGAGATCCTCCGTCAGATGACAAAGTACTATTTGAAATGAGCATTACTTATTGGGTAAGAGCAGTCAAACTTGCAGTTCCTAATAAATGATGCTAACATTGAAATGTCCTGAGTTTTTTTTGATGACGATAAGGCAAATGTGCCAGCTTCATTATGGGCTACAGGCCCCTGTGACGTAGGCCTATTAAAGGGGGCTGAAGAAGTAAAGATTAAATTGAAACCAGCAGCAATTTTATCTTGAGCCCGAAAGTATCCCCTGTTTTGAGAGGCAGATGAAGGTATTTTCAAGACAATGGGGGTCATTACAAGTTGGGTGGTAAGGGATACCGGGCACCGGTAAGGAGACCAGTGCCGGTAATCCCTTACCGCCCAATTCCGAGTTCCCTTAGCAGGAACCGCAAGGGACATGTGGTCGGACCACACGTCCCTTACGTGTCCCGTTAGGGGACGAGGGCGCTAATTATGGGCCTGCCATTAGCAGATACAGAGTACTTTGGACTATGGCTTGTTTCGAGACACTCTTTTAAAATTGCAAAAAAAGAAGTGAAAGAAGTTTATTTGTTCTTGAGCTACAGGAGGTGCTAAAACCTTGGACTGAGACATGTTAAGTCTTGATCGGGAAGGAACGTATGTCAGATTTTGATTTCCTTTTCGACGACTGGAAGAGGCAACAATACCCTGATTTCTTTCTCACAGAGTTTCTCTTTGGATGCACTCATGGTAGTGCCCAATGCCAACGTTCATCGGATCATCCTTGCTATTTTTCTCTACATTCTTCGTTCATGCCATTTGTTAGTGGGGAGAACTACTGAAATTTGCAATTTCCTGCAAGATCCTAAGAACAATCCAATCATGAGGAGATTGCTATAGAGCAAGCTTCCAGAATACAGTGGAAAAAGCACAAATGCCCCTATCTAATGACAATGCTCATAGACAAGTAGGGTTGTTTTTCTATTACCTGATTGAGGAATGCCCACATCTTTTTGAAGGACAAACCGATGTACACACCTTTTTGAGTGATCCAGAAAATACAGAGGCACTTAACGAATTGCTATGTGACATTATCGTGCAAGTTAATCTATATTCTGAGCGAACACTGAGAACGTCTGGAATGAGACTTTTGGAGGAAGAGATCCTGAGCCTACTATGTGTAGCCTTTTACATCTTGCTGGAGAGGCACTCACATTTTGGTTAACGAAAGGACAACTCTTTTGCTACATATCAGGAACCTTGGTAATCATCCTGTGGTCAGCCAGCTGCTTGAGGAGCTTGTTGAGAAAAAACAATATTATCAGAGTATATTTCCTTCCTTAAAAAAGATTTAAAAAATGGGCAGCATCAATAGTAACAATGCCATGGCTGACAACGAGAGACCACCATGATGTGCAAGAAACTACTGCTGCATGAAGTGGGCCTACCTATACATCATTTATACATTCATTATGATTCGTATCTCTTTTACAGTACCAACTGCTTACTACTTGGATCCAAATAAGGCAAGGAGTCCAGTGTATCTTCCTATGCAATAGGAGGGTACATGTGTGGCAACTATAAGACAGCCACGGCCTTCTGTATGTAGAGATACATTCAAAGGCACCTAGTCCTATGATAGATAAATCTAAGTTCCTTTTAAATTATCACGTATAGAGATTATACAGGACTCCTTTTTACCTCCATATTATGTTAACAGATTGAGGCTTCTTGAACTTACTCCTACTCAGGTAGTACACGTAAAAATACCAAGTCCACTGACAAATGTTTCTGTAATCGGTCCAGTAAGAAGGAATTATGCTGACATACCTCATGAGATGATTATAGAAAATTATAAGTAACAAATGATACCTAAGAGAAGTGCTAGGGAGGATAATCATGTGTTAAATGATTACCTGGATAGTACAGCACACTTGGGGAATAATATATGGTATCAGCATATGAAAGAAGTCGGAAGGAGACCTCAAAGGAGGAATGTTTTACATGAGCACTCATGCCTTATAGTATGGGAAAGTCTTAGATCTTCATAGCTATTGAAATAGACGTAAAAACAGCAAATCTCAAATGGGCAACTGAACGGACAGATCCAGAAGAAGATGATTATGTCCAATATACAAAGACAAGACTAAGAACTCACACCAAGAATCGCATGATCAGATACGAACAGCCTGGAGTGAAAGGAGCTATAATTAGATGGGAAGTAAACATAAGACTGGAAAGTCCAGGAAAATCTGCAGAAGAAATTTGTACATGGAAGTACAGAGGGCGGATGCAAATCTGGGGATCAGTGCTTTCACCTGATGGATGGCAAGAAGGAATGGTCATCTGCAGAGCCTGGGTGGTCATTGGTCGATATCAACCAACCATTGACATAGTGCAGAATGGATGTAAACCTCTATGGCCGAAACTGGCTAATCTACTGACATGGGTCAAAGATTAAGGAGGACCTTTACAGATAGTGCCTTTGGAGAATGCAAAATTGTGCTTCAGAAACAATGGCACAAGAACATTTGGAGAGAATCAGAACTGTAATCAAATATTTGATGTACTAGGAATGAGTATTGGAACAGCAGGGATCATGGATCACTTCTTGGCTTGTGGATCCAGAGCTTACATGAAGCTGCCCAAGGATTGGGGAGGACGATGCTCTTTAGTGAACGTCCATGTTCCAGCATTGGTAATTCCAAAGAGTGATGTGAACATTGGTGAATTCCCGAAAGCAAATGCACATCTAAGGAAGAAGAGATCTGTGGAGCTGATAAGTAGAATGAAGAGAGAGAACTATTTCTCAGCCAAGTCCATAGAAGCTTTTGATTCCATTCCTTATGAACACAGACTGTTCAGCCAGACTTCATCGGTATTTTCATTGATCTTCATGCCGAGTGTCCAGGTTGGAGCAAGTACTAAATTGTTGCAAATTACCAGATAGGAATTGTTGCAGACAATCAACACTGCCATGAATGGATTCAATGCTATCAGTGAAGAGCTGAGAGCCATCTGATTGATGGCTCTTCAGAACAGATAGATTTGTCTTAGACATTATTACAGCTATGGATGGAGGTATTTGCGCAAAAATTGGAGAATCATGTTGAATGTTTATACCTCTCACAATGACAAAAATGGCACCTCAACAGAGGCCTAGAGATGCTAACAAAGTTGCATGTCCAAATGGTGGACGGAGTGGAAGACATTGCTGATGCTAGCTGGTTTGGGACACTCTTTTCTTGAGTTCCACAATGGATGGCAGATATATTCAAGTTTCTTGGTGCCCTGATAGTGATGGTAATGCTTGGATTTTGTGTGGTTAGGATATATAATCTCACAATGCAAGAAAACTGCAAAGAAACAAATAGGAATGCAGAATATAATTGATGTTGAATCTGGAAGGAAGATTAAAGAGCTGACAGATGAAGAAATCAGGGATTCCATGAAAGCCAGCATCCATGTACCTGAGGGAACAACATTTCTGTACCCAAAGAACAATGAGAATTATGTGGGGAGATGGATCTATTGCAGTCCAAGTGGTCAATGCATGCTCATGACATGGAATAGGGTTGAGCATGTGAAATCGGCTGGATGTCTCAAAGGAATAATGAAGATATGGGACCCAAAGCAGCATTTCTTCAGGCCAAGATGTCTAGATGTGAAGAATGATGGGAGAGCGGTTGATGAATCGCTCAGAGGGGGGAGTGTAGAGAAGGAACCAAGTACCAACACCTCAACCAGCTCACCCATTTTGCCTGTATGTTGGGAACTATAGGTTGAAACACGTGCAGTACTAGTGAAAATACCAATACCTGGCTTAGGGTATGGTGCATGGAAGTGCTCATAATCATTGCAGCCCCTAACAATTTGATAACCTTCACCTCTACATCTCCAACACCTTTGACATCCTTTCCCCTGTCATGGGGATCCACCTGAAGACTGCCACCAATCGCAACAGCTGGCATAACTCTGATCTAGCAGCCCTGAAACGCAAGTGCAGAGTTGCTGAAAAGAAGTGACAGACATCAGGTTCACCCTCTGACAAACTGGCCTGGCACCTGCTCCAAAGCAAATATTGTTCTTCTATCCCCTCCAAGAAGAAGGCCCACATCCAAGTCAGCATCTCTGAAGCCACTAACAACATGGCTGTAGTTTTCAAATTCTGAAAGGAACGTGCCAAGCCATCAGCAATCTCCACCTCTTTCCTTCCTTCCCAGGCGCTCTGCCAAACCTTGGCCTACCACTTCTCATCTAAAACTCAGGACATCCTCTCCTTACCCTCCACCACCCCCACCTCCAACCTCGCTCCAGCTCGCCAGCCTCCCTTGGCTCCCCTGCCTCCAGCCTCTGCACTTTGCTCCCTCCTGCCCGAAACACCTGATGAGGTTTCTGAAGCTGTCCGCTCTTTGAAGTTCTCACCCTAACAGGTGTTCCCCTGCTCCTCTAGAACCGTTAAGGACAGCATCCTCTCTCTTGCCCCCGCCCTTGCCAATTTTCATAACACCTCCCTAGCCACTGGTTCTTTCCCTCTTTCCCTCAAGCACACCCTTGTGGACCCTCTCCTACAAAACCTGTCTGCTGACCGCTATTGCCTGGCTAATTATTGCCCTCTCTCCACTACCCCCATCCTGGGTAAACTCCTGGAGTAGTTGGTCATTTCCCAACTGAATCTTCATATTGAACTTATTAGCTGCCCCTGTGAGAATCAGTCTGGATTCCAGACATCCAGAGGCACAGACACTGCTCTCCTGAACCCCTGTGAAGACATGCTTCCCAATCTTGACTGCAACTCTCTTGCTGTTCTTATTCGCCTTGATCTCTTCTCTGCCTTTGACAGACTCAGCCATTCTATCCTCATGAAACAGCTCCGCGATATCCTCGGCATCATGGATCAGGCACTCGACTCGCTGACCTTTTGCTCACGCACTGCCCTTCCCAGCTGCAACTTGGCCCTTTCTCCTCCACCACTTCAGTCTCTACTTGTGGTATCCTACAGGGTTCAATCCTATTGCAGTGACTCTTCAATGTATATCTCGCTCCCCTGTTCTCCTCCTTCTCTCCTCGTATCCAGTGTTATGCTGATGACACAAAGCTTTCCCTCAAACCTCTGTCTACTACCTCCTCGTCTCACATCCCTTATTGTCTGTCCGCCATCCATGCTTGGTTTCCTGCCTAGCAACACTTGTGTACAGGCGCATTGTAAATGACTTATCATATATCATGCCTCTCTTTTGAACACCCTCCATGCTCCTCTCAGACCCGAGCCGGAACGCCTTAAGTTTTTATCCACCTCTTTCCCTCTCTCCTTTCCTTGTTAATCTCCTACTGCCACTGAGAATGGCACCCAGTTCCAGCAGGCCTACTCCCCAGTCTACGCCAGCAACCCCCCAGCATTGCCCTTGTGGGACACCTGCCAAGGTTTGTGCTTCACACCCAGGGAATTTTTCAGCTCTTGCACTCATCCAGGCGACTCATGCCTGGCTCCCCTAGGTACTGCCCTCCCAGGTCCCCACCACTTGTCCTTATACTGCTCCCTCCCACTGCCCCTCCATTCACAAACCGCTGCACTTCTCTTCACTACACCTGCCCATCCAAATACCACAAGGCCTAGTAGGACCACGCTTGTATATTTACAATTGTTTTACCACTGTTATTTACTCCCCTGTTTCCCTCCTCACTTTGTATTGTGGCACCACGAAACACCATTCTCTTATATAGACGCCTAATAAATGCTCAATAAATACATATCACACATCTGTCAGCTCCTTAATGCCAGCTTAGCTGTGGAAGAAGTTGTGTATCTGGCCAGGCACGCTAATCCTGACATGTGAGAGGACAGGAACCCGAATGGCCATGCCTCTTTTTTCATCTCTTGTGAGTATTGGTAATGCCCTCCCACAGAGACAGAAACACAACAGGCATCTATCCTGGGCCCATGCATAAAAGTAGTACACCCATTCAAAGGGAGTGGTCTAACACCAGGGCGCTGCGTATCGAAAGGACTTTGATCGTATTGAGAAGGGAAGGATGCGGGTTAGTGCAGTCAGGGAGAGCTCTGTTCAGTTGGGGAATGATTCTACTATCTTTTGTCTCTCTGTCTCAGTTTCTTCTCACTGTCCTCTCCACTTCCTCTGGCACAAATCGCTTTGGTTGGGATGCCAGAATGGCAAGGTTCAATTCATTCAAGAATAGGGTTTGGACCAATAAAGCAGGCTAGCTTTAGTCTAATTTCCTTCAAAGAAGGTCTCTCCCACCACTTCTTTGATTCTTCTTTTGGACACCAACCATCAAGAAGATTTCAATGAACCTCTGTTGGGAAAGATGATCATTCCAAAGTCCTACACCAGTGAGGAGAGGAGTGTCCAGGACAGTGGCAAGGTATGCCCCCTACTCATCCCCAGGGACCTTTGTGGGTGAATCTGCTGCTGGAAGTAGACCTGCCTCTCTGCCAGCAACTCGAGTTCCGAGGACATTACTGTGTTTAAGGACCCCTGAAGTTGTGTGCCAGCCTCCCCCATATTTGTGAGCCCGAGTACAAAGACTCATCTTGTCCCAGAGCCCCTGGAGTAGGAATCAGGGCCACCTAAGGAGTAACCTGCTGCTGGAGTAAGCCCCACCCCTCTGCCAGCCACAGCAGTACCCAGGACCTCACTGTTTTGAAGGGCCCCTGAAGTTGTGTGCCAGCCTCCCACATTTTTGGTAGAACAAGAAAAGGTCTAATCCTGTCCCTGGGACCGTGTAATTGGGACTCACAACAATCTGAGGTCCAAGGCAGCCAGGACCCTAGTGTTTTTCGCTGTTGACCTACTTGAAGCCATGTTTCGACCATTGTGAACCACTAGGATCCTCTGGTCATGCCTTGTTCACTCTCCTGATCTTGAAATTGCTTGCACGGCACCACAACGTCTGGCTTGGTACTGACAAGATCACCCAGAGCTGCAAAAAAGCTACTATTGACTGCTATCTGCTCTCTTGGTCAATTACTGGGCCCTTGAGACAGGTAAGGTAACATTTATCCCTTTTGCGCCGAAGGAAATAGCCTCTAAAAAAACATTGTGGTTATTGACTTGAATCCTTTGCTTAACTTGTGTTATGTCTTCATCTGTGTGTTTTAGGAATTGTTTTTCTAGTTAGTTATTATTGTCCATGGTGTGTTTAATCAAGTACATATATGTGTATAGAAACGTGATTGGGCATTTACTCTTCGCTCTTTGGTTGATATTGAACCACATTCACAACCCTTTGTTGAGTTCAGCCCACGTTACCACACAAGGCCAAGGAGGAATATCTCTTAATTGTGCCTGTTTTGCCATTATGTTTGGGTTGGCTCTTGGTTTGTAGATGTTTGGGTGCTTAGTAGACAATTTAGCCTCTACTCACCCTTGTACTCCTATGGTGCAGAAGTCAATTTGTCACAATTTCTTACTCGCAGAAGTCAATTTGTCACAATTTCTTACTCAGATATGACATTTATTGACTGGGTATCTACATCTCAAGCAAGTGTGATACGGTGCATTGCCAGGCTAGTTTGGAATTTCGGTGCAGCCAGTCTAGCTATAGTGTGTTACTTTGGCATGGCATCTTCAGCTGGGTATCAAGGGTAAAGCAAACATGAAACATGATACCACATGGCCTTCATCGGTGCAGTCAATTTTATTATGTTTTCTTAATGTGGCATGGCATTTTTAATGGCAAAGCCAACAGGAGTGTGTCTTTAATTATGGATAATGACATATTTTGGCAGAGCCAGCTACAACATTTGTTTGTGGTATTGTTACTGGAATTAAGTGCAAAGCAAATATGAATGTATTGTTTTATGGTAATAATGGCATATAATGGTGCAGCCGGCATGGAAATGTAAGGGCACAGCCAGCATGCACATGTTTTATGCCGGCATCATGTAAATGTGTTGGGAAACAATCCTGTGCCCTGTTGGTGACTTGCAAGGTGCTTTAATGAGTTAACTTTCAAAACAAATTGGACACGTCAGGCTTTTTACCCACTTGTTCACAGAAAGTGTGCTGCATAAATCATCACTTTAACCCATTATTTAAACCATTTCTTGGGAGGAGGATCCCACTCCCGATCCGAACCACCCTTGGTTGATTCAGGCTTCCCGCTAGCCTCGGATGCTGTGGAATATCTGTGAGAAGAAAATGTACACCACTCCAATGAAAAAAATTACCAGCCTCCACTCATGGCCAACATTTTAGATTTAAAGCACTCCATGTATTGGTGAAGTATATTAAAGAAACGTATTTATGTTACAATGCCGTGTGTTGCCCGCAAGTGCTCCTGGGAATTTCTCCCTTTTAAAACTCGAGCACAATTGATGTGCCGCTCTGAAAGGCGTGCATGCTGTGAACGCCCGCTCTTTCGTTCTACAGGCATCCACATTTCTTCATGGGACGCTGGCCCCGCGCTGGTCCATTCGAGGCTTTCATTTACGAGCGCGAGCAAAGGTGAGTGCTCTTATGAACGTGGCATTGCGCTGTAACTTTTCTAACATTTTCCTCGATGTGAACCCCGTACTCGGAGTTTCTTTGCTCCCCCTAATCCGGTCCTCTCTCTTTCTCGTTCTCTTTCCGGCCCAGTGCACTACAGCCTTTTTGGCGTGGCACTGCCCCGCACAGACAGACAAGTGTATTTTACACACGTCCCCAGCTGGATGCCCGTTTAAAGTTCCTGTAATCTCTACAGCCGAAATTCTTGATCCATAGGGTATACGGTGAGTTATCTTAATGTCTTTACCTTTGATTAGTCTGTTTGACCCTGTGCTATCCGGGGACACTGACTTCCTCTGTAGTTTGTGTTTAGTGCAGTATTCCCTGCTAATCTTTTCCCCTCTCTAGTATTTTACTAGCTTTGTTTGTTTTGCAAGATGATTTTAATTAATTGAATCTTGGGTCACATGTCCTAGACGGGATGCATATGCACGTGGTAAACAGATGGTGTTTTTTGAGGCTCCACATAAGTAGTGTTTTTCTGATACAATCTATATGTATGTTTTACAGACAAGTGCAAACTATATAAAAAAATGCATGAATTTGCTTGAAGACGCAATTAGTTCTAGCCCTCCTCTGTACCACTAACACTCTGATGCTAGGTAATGGAAGTATTTATTTCACTGTTTCCTCGCTTATACAGATTGAAACTGTTTTTACCATAGTGAATACCAATCCTCACATGGTTGTTTTTAATGTTTTTTCAGCAACACCTCTTTGGTTTGAGCACTACAAAATGTTTAGGTGTTATATTGTTTGAAAATAAGAAAAGTGACAGAATAACAAAAAATCCTCCTTAAGAAAGTTCAAATGAAAATATAAGAACTGAAACATCGAGGCATTACACCAGTTATTAAAACATCTGGTTTGTGTATTTGGGTCTTTATTGGCCAAAAAGTTTTTTCCCCCTCCTGTACCTGTCATACGAAGCTGTACCACAGGAGTTGTGCTCTAGTCCAGTCAAAGACCAATGTCTAATTGTTATAAATGATTTGTTACCCTAGAGTTTTTTGTGTCACTTGCACTTTATATGTGTTTTTTATAAGATGTTTTAACATCTTTGTGTTTTTACGATGTTTTTTAATTATGACTAATACAATTTGTATTTTGTGATAATATGTTGGTGTAGCTGATCACATTTTACTCTACCTTTGCCTTTTGTATTCTTATATTTATGTAAGCCAATGCTTGCTAATGGTTTGGGAGAAAGCGTAGTAAATTGTATGTATCCATATGTACTCTGACAAGTGCTTCACGTTTTGATATTAAGAGGGAGGAGGGTGGGTGGGCACAGCTGCAAGTCCATGCTGTGGCTTGATGGGCTCTCAACAATGAAATTGCATAATATCAATTTGAAATCCTAGAATGTGTGCAATTGACGTGCTTGGCCGACTGACAAAACATTTGACTCGAGAGGTAAAGATTCAAACGTAGCCCTGTCTATGCCACTGGCCCCCTTCATAGGGGTATAGTGCCCACTCTCTACTTGCAATCCAGCCACCCATTTCGACCTGATTGGCGTTTATAGAGCCCCTGATCCCTTCTAAAAGACATCATGCCCGCCCCACTGATAAGAGACATGGGTCCTTCACACCCACATGCGATAATGTGCACTTTCCATGATCTCAAGGCCCCGCCATTTGTACACCTGCAATGCCTCTCTGGCAACCCTCGCACTTGGGGACTGTATTCTGAATCCTTACAGTTCCCCGCCTGCACTTATGTCTGCTCTTACCTTGCACTTGCCACCATCCGGCCGTTATTATCCTAATATTCTACTATCCCATGTACGGCACTTTCCCCCCCTCCCTTCTCCCCTCGCACCTTTCCCCTTCCCATGCACTTGTGCGATCTGAATGACACTTGGCCTAGTAAGATCGTTATCTGTCCTCCCTCTGTTCCCCCCCTTGCCTCGTCGCGCCTCGAAATACTTGTGTATAGGCGCGTTACAAATGCCATATCATATCACATTGCTTGATATTTTATGTCTTGTGGAAACTTGGAGATGGGCGGCTCATGCACAACCCTTCTTTTTGTTACACTTTCGACCATTGTCAAAAAAGTAGTTGATCAATAAACAACCAAGTCCTAGAAAACACTATGAGAATGTGTAGAAGGATGGCTGGACTTTAGAGTTGACTGTCGGTGTGATAACCCTTAGAGTTTGGAATGCCCCCTTTCCGTGCCCTCTCTTGGTAAGAGAGAAACCTGGTCCACTGTGTACCTCCAACGGACCCCGGAAAGGTCCTTAGACTCCAGCTTGTCTACAGTCTAGTAAGAGACTCTTCAATGATCAGAGCAAGCCTGTTCCCCAGATCCACTTCATGTGTTCGTGGTTTCCAGCGAAAAATACATTTCAATACAATGAATCGTAATGGGAGTTATTAGCAGAGGCCGTGGTTAGGATGAAAACCTGGAGACCCTTGAGAAAGTTGCTCAGGGGAAGATATTCTCAGATACTGCCACTGTAGAATGCAGGACTAGGTTATTCCTTCCCATAGGGTATTAATGTCATATTAATGCTATGTTAATGTTATGGTATTGTTTTAAAAAATACCTGGTACGCTTTGATTGTTATTTCATTGGATTAGCTGTGCATTTGCTAAAGTATATATATACGTCATAGATGTTTGTAATGTCTGATTTTTATATAGCGCTTCATGCCTGGATCCTCACTGCTCTAAGTGCTGTCATTTCCGCTATTTCCCAAATTCATCTATGTTTTCACTCTCACTCAGACATTCAACCTTCACTATATAGGCACTCTACTCAGGCACTGCAATATTACTCAACTTGTTTACCTTGAGAAGATCAGGAGCTGAGTCTTACCTGTTGGCATTTGAACTTGTGAAGTGCAGGCTTAGCACGTGTCTATCCCCCACAATGAGCTATCCCCCAGGCATATTGACAAGCTAACACCCCATTTAGTGGGATTGCTTCTATGTGCTTTCTTTTAATCTGAGGCTGCTGATTCACCTTCCAGTGAGAACAGCATGAGCGTCCAGCCTCGCTACCAAATGGTGAGCCAGGTGTTCTTGTGAACCTTTTGATCAATCTTATGAAGGCACAGGGGGTGGGGGGAGCTACGGTTGAGTAATTTGGCACTGTCAATATGCTGTAGTGCCACCTTCAGGTCGCCAGTCTAAGGGACTCAAGGATCAGCAGCTCAAGTGCAGGGGCAGTGAGCAATCAGGGTTGACAGCAAGGGTGGAAAGCATTCAAGGGAGGATAAGGCAAGGGTAGAGGGAACAGGGATTGGCCAGGCATGTGGGGATGGAGGGGTATGAGAATGATGTTACACAGAGGGGGGTGATGCTGCAGGAATGGGGGCAGGTAAGTAGCTCAGACCCACAGGTAAGGGGTGGTAGTCAGCAAAACAGGTTGAAAACAGAGGTAGAAAGCATTCAAGGGAGAAGCAGACCCTCAGTAAAGGGGGGTGCTGTTAATTCCGCTGCAGTGGAAGACGGGGGGGGGGGGGCGCGGGGAGGACTGCAAAGCAGCGCAGCTTTGCTTTTGAACCCCCTGGAGAGCTTTCAGCAGTCAGCTCTGCTTTTCCTGACAAGGAGATGCACAACTCTGATCACCAGGGAAATGCAAATACCGGAGTGAGTCATCGATGTAAGAGTGTCAAAGCACGCAGAAAGAAGCGCTAAATCCCGGGGTTAGTAGATATTTAATGAAAGCGCCTCACCACGGACGGTGATGGTTAGAGAAGACAGCACCTTTAGGCCAATCTGTAGGGTGACAGGCTGGCAAGCCCTGCTCGCCAATAATCTGTCTTCTGCAAACGCATGAGAAAATAGCACCATGAGTAAAAACAATAATGGTACATACATATAATTGTTATTGTGCCAGATACTTACATTCAGAACATGTAAAAAAAACATCCTTACAAATTCTCTCCCATAATATTCGCACATGATTGTGTGCCATAGTGGGCACAATTCACCACGGGTCAGTGGTGCTCGCATGTCTTGGATTATAACACCCACCCATTAGCTCTGTCTACATTTTCAAGCATTGAACTCGTTTTTCTTACTTCATCATTATGTAAAATTAAAGCCTCCCCATGACGCAGGAGCAGGGGCCTCCTTCAAATGCATAACTCCAGCGACCGCTATGCACTTGCTCTCGTGCAATCTAACGCGGTGGCATAACGCCAGTGAAGTGCTGCCACCCCTCCCTGAAAGGTCTGCACTTGTCCATTCCAAGAGGTTCCTCTTCTAGAAAGATCACTGCCATGTTAAATCTTTCAGCCTGCTAGAAACTCACCAGGGAGCGCAGAGACTGGTCGGAGGCACAGAGTCCTTCCTGAAGGGTAGGGTCCAGGGCCAGTGTCTGATCCTGTGGGAGATAAAGAGAGGGACAGCAATGGTGTGTGCTCCTTTTGTGCTGGCCCAGACTCCATTGCCTCCACCTGTGCTGATTGTGTGCACCTGTGGCAGTTGGGAACACTGCACATATCATTTTACGGTTGGTTCGCGATGCCGGTATTACCGGCATGCCGGTATCCCCTATTAGCGCCTTCATGATGCCGGTATTTGCATGTCCGCCTGACTTGTGATGTCCTCCCATATGCGGCATGCCGCTATTGCCGGCCTGAAGGGCCACGTGCCCGCGCCCTTGCCGCAATTAGAGGCACCGTTATTAGCGGTGCCTCTAATACCGGGGTCTCAGGTCGGAATAGCCCGGAGCCCAATGCGATGCCGGTAATTCTTTTCGGCATCGTTTTTCCAGTACCTCCAACCTCGTAATGACCCCCATTGACTCACTAAACAACTGTTTAAAAAAACTTCCCACATCACCTCCACCAAATAGTGTCAATATTGATACCAAGTCACATGAACGCTGAATATCCACTTTACAATGACTGGTGTCCTGTCACCAAATTCACATGTATTTATTTAGGGATTTATAAAGCGCACCAAGCACGAGGGCATCTGGGCTTTGGTTATGGTAGGGGTAGTGGAGCAGACACACAGGGGGTATGCAAGGAGTTGTAGTTGAAGAGGTGAGTCTTCAGCTTCTTTCTGAAGAAGCCATAGTAGGGTTTGTCACAAAGGTGGTCAGGGAGTGTGTACCCAAGAGCAGGAGCATGTGCTGGGAAACTGCCCCACCCCCTCAGGTGGTTGAATCTGGGGGTGAGAAGGCAGTGTTTGTAGGCTGTGCATTGTGGCCTAGTTGTTTTATGCACAGAGATTCTGATTGTCAGGTAGGAAGTGGCATTGTTAGAAAATCAGAGGTGATGGATAAGATTTTGAAGTTGATCTTGTCCTTTACCGGAAGCCAGTGAGTGGATTTCCTAGCTGCAGATATGTGTACACGCTTTCCAATGTCAAGAGCTGCTCTGAGAGTGTTGCTTTGGATCAATTGGAGTTTGCAGAGATTTTTGGTGGAGGTGCTGCAAAACAGAGAGTTGCAGGAGTCCTGTTTTAAGCAGATTAAGGCTCGGCCGACTTTGAGTTGGTTTTTGGCGGACAGGAATGGTCTGTTGGCAGAGATGAGTTTGTTGGCATATCCTGCGGTGGAGGCAATGTGGTTAGTGTGGCGAGTCATGTTGAGTTTGGAGTCCAGGTAGATGATGAGAACTTTGACAGGGCTGGTGACAGGGGTAACGTGGCCATCTTTGGTGAAGGTTTTGTAGTCCTGGTGGAGCTTAGATAGTCTGACCGGGGGCCCACAAAGAGAAACTCTGTCTTCTCATCATTGAGACAGAGTGAGTGTGTAGCCATCCAGGCTAGGACCATTTTATAGAGGCTGTTGATCTTGAGTCTTGTGCCTGTTTTCCAGAAAGGGGGATGAAGATCTGGGTGTTGTCTGCATAGTTGGTCTATGAGACGCCTAGTGAATTGTGGTAGTCGAAGAGGGGCTTGGTATAAATGTTGTATAGTGTGGGGGAGACATAGGAGCCTTCTGGCACTCCACATGCAGTGGGGTTCGGAGGCGCAGAAGTTTGCTGGAGGTCCTTTTCGCGAGGAATGAGTTGATCCATTTGGCTGCATCTGCTGAGAAGTGTGCTGAGGACATGAGGTGGTCTTAGAGTATGTTGTGGTTGACTAGGTCAAACGTGGCACAGAGATCCAAGCGCAGTATTTCCAAAGACAATGAAGAGGACCAAGAAGATGAGGAAGAGGAAGTGCCTCCCTCTATCACCCCGAGAGAATCCTGGGTGGGGCAGTTCTTTACTACTGTTGGGAATGTTCCAAAGACTAAAGCTATAAAAGTAAAATGCACTGAGTGCAACTTTATACTTTGTCATGGACTACCTGGACATTACTCCTACGGGACCACCTCCATGTGCTGCCACCCCAAATCCAACTATGGCAATGCTCTCAGAAAGATTGTTCCTTTCTTAGCAAGTAGTAGGCTGCCTTCCTCCACATAATCTTCCTCAACCAATACTGTAACAACACAGCCTACTTCTGTGGGACGCAAAATCCCACCAGCTACTTTGCAAGCAATAAAAGCAATACCTCCAGCTACTTTACAAGCAGTGAGGTGCCCGTGGCGTCCCACTGTAGGAAGGATAATCCTTTTCAAGATGGCCACCATGGAAAGAGAAGGTGGGGCTCTCTACAGAGCCCTCTTCCCTTTCCATGGCAGCCTGCAGAAGGCGAAGTCAGAACACTATGACCATATTACCACAAGCACATGTTTTTTCCCTTTCAAACCTATCATACTTTTGAACAAATTTTCCACATAGCCAGTCCTAGATTGACATGGCCACTTTAACACCATTTTGCGTCCCTCACGGTCATGGCCAGTAGCCAGATTGTCCGGGTCATAACCTTATACCATGACCCCGACAATCTGGCCACTGACCTTGTCCACAGGCTATATCTCAGTCACCAAAGGTATATCAGTATTTTTTGTACCTACATTATGACACTTGGCAAAAAATAAAACACAGGCACATTTGCAAAACCATGCTTTAAGGTCCTTGCTAATGATCCTTACACAAGTTTGCTTGAAACCTCCTACATGCTTTATTTTTCAAAAATGTCAAAATGTATGTACATACAATAGTCATATAACTTCGCCCCCACTAGACAAAATCCATTCAGTCTTTACACAAATATTTAAGGTCGGGCCTATAATCTTTCTGAAACCTTCGGCCCACATTTGTCAAACGACAACAAAGTTATAAGCCATATAAACATGTTGATACCCCTCTCTAATTTAGCCCCTCTTGAGATTTGTCAAATGGCACCACATTTATAAGCCTTTACAATATTTTGGAACCCTCCCTCTAAAATTGATCCCGCTTGACAAAACGGCTCGACATTTTCCAAAATCATTCATATAGAGTGTAGAATAAATTTCCAAAATGTTATGCAGTTTCATTGTTTGGCGCCAAAGTTATAAGTCATCCAAGAACTGCAAGGATCCTGCCCCTTCCCAGGTGCCGCCTGCCACCATGCGCTGACCCGACTGCTGCCCTATATCATGGATCCTGCCCCTTCCCAGGTGCCGCCTGCCACCATGCGCTGATCCTTCTGCAGTCATGCACCGTGGATTCTGCCCCTTCCCAGGTGCCGCCTGCCACCATGCGCTGATCCTTCTGCAGTCATGCACCGTGGATTCTGCCCCTTCAGTGCCTGACTCCTGAGATCATATGCTGACCCGACTGCTGCCCTATACCATGGATTCTGCCCCTTCCTGGGTGCCAACTGATGCCTTGCACTGTTCCTGCTGCATGCATGTACCATGGAGCCTGCCCCTTCAGTTCCTGCCTGCTGACCACTGTGGGCTGATCCTACTGCAGCCATATAAAAATGAAGCCCACCCCTCCTCAGGCTGCCGCCTCATCTCCTGCACCGATCCTACTGCAGCCCTTTACCATGGATCCTTCTTCTTCCTATGTGCCCCCTGACACTATGCGCTGACTCTACTTCAGCCATGCACCGTGGATCCTACCCCTTCACTGGCAGGACCTCCTGACCACTGTGTACTGCCTGGTTACTCTCCATCTCCTCTCCTTCTCCCAGATGCTCACTGTCTCTAGAGCCCTGGTTTTCTCTAGGCCCCTTGAGTGTCTACCTCCTGACGACTGTGTGCTGATCCTACTGCAACCATGCACCCTGCCCCATCAGTGCCTGCTTCCTGAGATCCTATGATGATCCTACTGCTGCCCTATACCATGGATTTTGCCCCTCCCTGGGTGCATCCCAACACCATATGCTGGTCCAACTGTGGTCAAGCAACATGTACCCTGCCCCATCAGTGCCTGCTTCCTCAGATCCTATGATGAACCTACTGCTGCCCTATACCGTTGATCCTGCCCCTTCCTGGGTGCATCCTGACACCATGTGCTGGTCCGACTGCAGTCATGCATATGGATCCTGCCCCTTCACTGGCTACCTCCTGACCATTGTGTGCTAATCCTACTGCTGCCCTAAACCATGGATCCTGCCCCTTCCCTGGTGCATACTGTCACCATGCGCAGATCCTACTACAGCCGTGCATTGTTGTGCCAGCCCCTTCAGTGCCTACCTCCATCGCCCCTTCTTGTCCTAATGCAGACCTGCACGGTGTGCCCTCCGACCTCATTGAATGCCTCCTGACACCCTGTGTTGAAAATAATGTAAGTGTTCACCAGGGAAAGGGAGGTGGGGGCTGGGAGACCCTCAGCAGCCCCCTAATCTTCGGCTGTAACCCATTTCCACAATCGGATATAATTATCATTACAAATGAGGAAATGACAAAACAACAGCAATAAATGGCAATTGCTAAAATAGCATCAACGTCACATTACAATAAAACAAACATCTCTCAGAAGTATCTTCTCAGCTGAAATGTCACTCAGCAGATGCAAGCAGCCCCAAGTCTTCCCAAAAAAAAATATCATTACCTGAAACTCCAATACCCACTCTAGTTTGCACATCTTACTAATCAGTGAGAGGGACTGAGCACAGTGAGGGAATCCCAATAAGCTTCGACGTTAGGGTGTTTCACACTTCAAGGCATTAAAAAAAAATGTGTTAAAGAGGGGAATTCTATAGAGCACTTTGTGTGAAAAGTTGGTTAAATGCCATTCAATTACAAGCATTTTCCAACGCACTTTCATAATACATTGGCCCACGATATATGCCTGCCTTTTCACTGTAAAACATACTTCATGATGCCTGTGCCCACAATATATACAGTATTGTGCCAGTGTAATACATCAGTAATGCCACTATTGCCCCAGAAAATACACACACCTGTTCGATGTGTCCAATACTGTTTTCATTTTGTGTGTATGTTTGTCCAGCTATACAAATCCACACCGTTGAACTCACTGCTACCAAATGTTGCATGGATTTCTCATTTGTATGGGCAAGATTGTAGTCTATGTGTCTGTCGGGGGGAAATTCTGCCGGGGTCGGCCGGGCCGTTCGCAGACCTCCGGGCAGGGAGGCCCCAACTCCTCCCGTATATCCCAAAGGAGATAGAGTATGAGACACACACAAGAAGCAATGTGACTCTGCTGTTTATTAAACACAAACGGCAGGGATGGGTCAAGGATCATACCCGTCTGACCTGACACACACACAATCGTGGGGCTCGCAGGCCCTTTTTACTGTAGTATGACACGCTACCTGCGTCACTCTAGAAAATTAACAAAAAAACCTATCACCACTCTTAATTGGTTGCTCGAGTGGTAGGGTTAGTATAGCATACGTATAGAGAATAATATGAGTGGCCGAGGGTTAGTCAGGTGATATATCTGGGTTGTCCCTACAATTAGATACATGAGAATTTTTACATGAGGACTCCTAATGATTGGTTAATATTACTGTCGTCAGTGATAAGAGCCCCATGTTCTGGTTGGTGTGCCCGTGAGCTTCCCAGCCTGGGACCATCGCTGTTCCCAGCTCTCGGTGTACCTGCAATTTGCAACAATGTTTCACTATTGGTACATGCAGACAATGTGAAGACTTATTCATGAGCTGGACGGCCGACTACTCCCACTGTCGCAGATGTCCATTGATCCTTTCAAGTGTATCTGCCTGTGTCTTGTAACGAGGGATCCAGACGCCTCTTTCCTCCTGGGCTTGGCATCTCGTCAGGTCCGGCTTGGTTTTTTCCACTGTGTGCCTGATTTAATTGCAGGTGCGACTTTGATGTTGGTGCACGGCGTGCGAGGTTGCAACATCGTGCCCTTGATGGTCTGCTTTTGGAATGTGGGTTTGCAACATTACGACCTTGGCTGTCTGCTTTCCCCAGGCTCATTCTGCAGGATCAGCAACCTGGCTCTTGTTCTGTTAACGTCCACGGGAGCTCTTGCTTGTGGCCTACTCAGGCCTAGTGTATAGGTGGAACCGTCTGGTGCACAGGCGCTTTAGGTTATAGACTCGTATTGTCTTACGACCAGTATTGTGTCTTCGTTATAATCCTCATTATGGCACCTACGTGTAGGAGAAGCGTAAGCAAGCTCTTTAGATGAGTTCATGGTGCGTCTTGCGTTTCTGCATTTTGAAAGCCTATGTGGAAAATAATAAAGATGCACGTCCGTGAGTATGTCTGTCGCCTACGTCATAGCACTGAGTATATTCTTCATGTAGATTGGTGCGGGAGTGTCCAGTGTGTATGTTGGCACAGGTGTGCTATCCGTTGGCTAGGTCGTCATGGCATCTCTAACGACGTATAGTTTTAGCCCAGTTGATCCATGCCGCAGGCATTGGCATGGGCAGGGCGGGCTGCTGGGCAGGCAGATGGACACATCCTTATGTTCCTGTACCAGGGTATCTGGTCGTCTGGTAGATGGGCAAACTCTTCTCGTGGCGGGTGCTTGGGCCGTGAACCTTTAGGCCAGGCGCGAGAGGGGAAAGAGGGGAGTCTGTTTTTCCATTTTCCCACTTCAGTCCCCCCTCTGGTCGACTTGTCGACCACAAACATATCCTTTTTGTTATCTCCTCTTACTCTCCACACTTTAGTTATTCCTCCTAAATGTCCATAATGGTTAACATGATCTTCAAATGACCAATACATATATTCACAGGTTCCTCCAGGAGTACAGTATACCCATTTCCCTATGTAACTCCTGGGGTTTCTTGGGTTCTCGACCTTCACCGATGGTGGGTCCAGGTGGTTGGTGATGATCTGGTTGCGCAATTTCTCTCTCTCTTGTATTATTATGCCTGTGTGTTGGCCGTCATCTCCTGGCATCAGTGGGTGCATACCGACCATTTCAAGCAACTCGTCAGTGGTGCGTGCCTTCCGGGCTTTCCAAAATCTTATTATGATCAGTGTAGCTCCAGCCAAAATAATACAACCAACTATAATTTTCAGTCCATCTGACAGCCAAGATGGCATCCATGACCATAATAGCGAAAACCATCTCTCATCCTTTTTCACACCTTTACTTTCATCCACCATTTTGGAGTGCAACTGGGCCAGTTGTGAAACTGCTTCTGTCAATGTACCGTTGTCAGCATCATTGGCAGGAATGAATGTGCAGCATGATTGTCCTATCTTTGCGCAAACTCCTCCTTCCATGGCAGTGAGGAGGTCCAATACATATCTGTTCTGCAGTGCTACCATCCTTATTGCTCGCAGCTCCTCTTTTATTGCGTTGAATCCGTTTACTGTAGAATTGATGGTCATCATGAGTTCCCATCTAGTTATCTGGAGCCATTTTGCGTTTGCGTAAGCCTGCAGTCCTGGATGTATTATTGAGGAGAAGAACATTGCTGCTCTGCTGAATAGTCTGTGTTCTGGCGGAATCGAAGTGAGTGCCGTTTCCGACCTACCCCATAGGTAATTTCCTGTCAGAGGTTCCCCTTGTCTTTTCCGTCTGTTTAGGACAGTATCATTGCCGTTGGTCCTGTTCCCTGGCTCCTCCTGAGGCGGTGCAGATCTCTTATTTCTCTTGTCCCCTTCATCCATTTTGGGAAAGTTCGCCACATTCACATGCTTCTGGGGTACCACTAGCGATGGTACATTGACGTGCACCATCGTGCATACACCATTCCACAGAGGGGGCAGCGTGTGATATGCCTTTTCTCCACAGGCCCAGTAATGGTCCATTATCACTGCTGTTCCTGCTCCCCCCTCAGGTAACTCCATCACTCTTCCACAATTGGTGTTATATCCTATGTCCACCTCTCCCTTATGTTGGTAGCATACTTTAGGCGCAGTCAACGGCAGTATTGTTATCGGGTCTTCATCCGTTTCTATCCATGTGAGCATAGGCACGTATTTGATCCAAGTTGTCCAACATCTGTGATTGTGCGCATCGATAGTTGAGATAGTTTCTTTTGTTACCATGTTGCTGCCAACCACTCCTATCTCCCATTTGTTGTCCAAGTATACTTTCCCTGTTATCGTCACCAGTGGCCTCTCCCAGCATCCTAATTTACCAGGAACTTCAGTGGCGTACCAATCACATGATAAGTACTGCAGTGTTACTTTCTTTGTTTCTCCTTTTGCAGAACCACTTGTTATGTATCTAAATGCTTCAGCATGTAAACTGCTCTTGTGGTAACTCAAATAAGTCTTGAGGAAGTTGTTTTCGTATGGGTATGAGTCTCGTGTTTTCCACGTCATATGCACCACTGTCCCTTGAAATCTTCCTTTCGTTTGGAACAGTGCCAAGTATATTAAGCACCGTGCTGTTTTTTCATCTATTTCTGTGGCAACAAATGTTCGAGAAGCGCTCATGGCGTATGGTATTAATGAGCAAACGTAGCAGCTGTCTTCTGTTGTCTGCTTACCAATGCGGGTCATGTGTTGATACCATATGTTGTTTGAGACGTCTGCTGAATCTTGTATATAATTGTCAATACCTTTATTTTCTGAGTATGTGCTGCGTTGTACTCTATTCTGCGTGTGCGCAATTTTGCTAATATCACCTGACGTAACACCTGTTGCAGCTGGGGATGGGGTGTGTTAGGTTTGGGTACAGCAATAATATTGATAGCATAGCTGTACTGCCATACAGAGGCAGCTACGAACCCGGTGATTATCAAAATCCCTATTACTTTTATTACATATGCTAATTTCACCATCATTTTGCTCTTACCTTGCTGTAGTCCGGCAGCGAATTCTTGCGATGTTAGAGTTGCCCGCCTGAAAAATCTCAATATGCTGATTATTAAATGTTAGTTGTTAAGCTCTCCCTATCAAATAGTCATTCAGTGCCCAGGCGAAGAGCTGTTCCCACGCTACTCTAAGCGATCTATCTCTTAGGGCAGGTAAGTATGGGTGGAGGGGGGGCATCGAATATTCTATGGCCAAAAGGAACGCTGTGTAGTAGACGCGTACCCTTTTCCTTTTCAGGTACGTTGGCCTTTTTATTTCATATACAAATTGGTGTGAAAATTCTTCTGGGTAATTATCGTCTGAGGGTACCATCTACTCCTGGGCAGTGAATTTGTTAGTTATCTACTTTCTTAGCAATACAATAATACGCGGTTCCTGCATGTGCGAGAGAAAAGAAAAGAGAGCATTCACGTGTTTACATGTGTATTTGTGCGAGGCAATGTCCTTTAGTTCAGTTACTACTGTAATGGGTACAGGGGTCAGTGGATGGTGGGCAGGGGGGTGTTTGGGTTCAACCGGTGGGCGTTGCTTTTACTCCTTGAGCGTGTGATCATGGGGTGGGCTGGATGGGGATCACCCCTTTCTTCTTCAGTTATTGTCTCTGGGGAGTCTGGGGAGTGACAAGGTATGGGAATACTTGGGCCGCTGGCTGTGGTAGAACTTCCTTCTTCTGTTGTCGATGTTGTTGCTGTTCTCTCAATGGACCTGTCGGTGGCGCTGGGGCGGGTCTGTTGTCTGTAGATCTTTACGTCGTGTAGGTGGTTCCAGGCACGCTTGTCCTGTTACTTTACTGCTCTTGTTGATACCTCCTCTACCAGATGGGGACCAGTAAAGCGTGGGTCATTCCATTTCCTATTGAAGTTGCAAAGTAGTACGTGGTCACCTTTAGCAACCTTACACAGTCCTTCCTTTTCCAGTTCTTTATCCGTGTCTTCTTGTTGGCTTCTATTAGACCCGCCCCGTGTGCGCTCGAGCTGTTGAGACACAAACACTACACTAGTAATCAAAGAAGACACATATTGGTACATTTCATCACCCAGAACACTTACAGTGCTTTCGTGGTCGGTAAATGCTCTTGACGTTGGCATTAGGGGAAGGCGCATTTGATGTCCGGTAACCACCTCATGGGGAGTGAGGTGGTGGTCGGACCCTGGCCTATTCCTTAGCTCAAATAATGCTAATGGAAGACAATATAACCAACTCTTCAGTTCAGCCAATAAGAGAGCATGTTGCACTGGGGTGCCATCAGCTCTCCTAAACCATATCTTTGCAATTGCCTCCTTTAATAGGCCATTCAGGCGTTCACATACACCGTTGGCCTGTGGGTGGTATGCACATGCAAATGTATGTTTAATGTTCAGCAGCGATGTAATGTGCTGAAACATCTCGTTTGAAGCTAGTTCTTGGGGGTCATTTATTACAACCCTGAGTGGACAGTTGATGTAACATATGCGCTGTCGGAATATATAGTCACTCGTTTGTCAAAGCTTTCCTTCAACGCCAAGATCAGTGTGACCAGTTCAGCTGCTTGAGCGGAGTAATGCTGTGGTAATTGTACACATTTCACTGCCACACACACCGGTACCTCCATCATTTTCACCACTGCTGCCCCAGTCCTCCTCACACCATTCCCCTGATCGATAGTAGATGACCCATCAATAAATAACAGCTCACCCCCCTCTAGTGCGTTTTCCTCAACTTTTCTAGTACATGAGTACATTTCAGTTGTTTCAGTACAGTCATGGGCATAGTCTCCCTCCTCAATTACTTCTGCTAGGAACCTTGCAGGATTGACCCTGCTACATCTAACAATTGATAGTTCAGCTCTGGATAGAATGATCTCATAACCTGATGCTCTTTGCGTGGTTAGGGTGGATGTAGGTTTATTTAATATTGCAAAAAGTGCATGTTTCACAAATAGTGTAGTCGGGCACCCCATGGTTATTGTTGATGCTTTCTCCACCGCAAAAGCGGCTGCGGCGAGACCTTGTTCGCAGGGGAAGTGGCCTAACATTACAGGATCTAAGTGGCCACTGTAAAATGCTACGGGTTTGTAGACCATGCTTGTTTTTTGAGCCAACACTGCTTTCATTACTGCTGAGTCGCAATGTGAAAATATAAAAAATCGCCGCTCATAGTCTGGGGATGCCAGCACCGGAGCAGTTGATATTGCATCTTTTAATTCATCAAAATCTTCTTTCATTTCCCTCGTCCACCCCAGTTTGTTCTCCCCTTTATTAGCTTCCCGTAACGCCTCAAGCAGGGGTCCTATGTATGAACTGTAATCAAATACCCAAGCTCTACAGTAGTTGCAGAGCCCCAGGAACTGCTGCAGTTCCCTTACAGTTTGTGGCATTGGAGTGGCCGAAATAGCTTGTGCTCTTTGTGGTGCGATCTTTCTTCCATGTTGGGATATAAGCTGACCAATGTAAAGTAACTGTTCCTGACAGTACTGTATCTTTTCCATGTCTACCTTGTAACCTTTGTCAGCCAATATTGTCAACATCTTTAATGAGTCCTCTCTGCATGTTTTTTCGTTTTTACTGCAAATTATTATGTCATCCACATACTGCAACACCGTGCTTTCTACTTCAATGTTACCCAAATCCATCTGTATCACTCTGTTGAAAATTGAAGGTGATTCACAATACCCTTGTGGTAATCTGGTGTGCTTCCACTTAGCGTTTCTGTAAGTGAAGCTCGTCAGATCTTGTGAGTCTGGGTGTAATGGTATTGAGAAAAAAGCATTTTTAAGGTCGATCACTGTAAATCGTGATGCTTCTGCTGGAATGCCACACAATATTGTGGCCGGGTTTGCAGCTACGGGATATTCCGCTTCTACTATGTTGTTCAAGGGCCTGAGGTCCTGTATAAAGCGCCAAGACCCTCCTTTAGCCTTGCGCACTGGGTACACAGCCGTATTACATGGTGATTCTGAGGGGACCAATATACCATTATTTATAAGGGCCGTTATGGTTTCATATATGCCCTCATCTGCCTCTTTTGATAGTGGGTACTGTTTTACTCTGGGGAGTATTGCACCTTTTTTCAATTTTATTTTTACTCCCCCTATACTTTTTATGCAGCCCACGTCATAGGGGCCAGTAGTCCACAATGATTTGGGTACCTTTGACATGTCGTCCTTAAAGAAAGGGACCGGGGTGCATGCGGGTGCCTCAAGTGCCATTGCAATTTTC
The DNA here is from genome assembly GCF_040938575.1 of Ambystoma mexicanum. NCBI lineage: Eukaryota > Metazoa > Chordata > Amphibia > Caudata > Ambystomatidae > Ambystoma > Ambystoma mexicanum. The sequence goes on from NC_090922.1 coordinate 1,514,931,858, forward strand.
TGTGCTACTTGTTTGTAGGCCACTCTTAGCCATATTTCCACACTCATCATAAACACCATTTCTCCTTCCTCCTTTTCATCTGAAAACAGCTCTTCATCTGACACCTGGGTGAGCCTACATCCTTCTGCTAATGCTATCACTGCCCTCCATGCTCTTCCTTCTCTGTCTTGGGCATGTACAGCAATATAATCAGCTGTTGCAATAATGTTCTCAATATCCATTGAAACCACCTTCCCTTCTGGTTCATTAACAGGTGTTTCTGGTCTGAACAGATAGGCTGCTGGCCTTCTCCATATTTTCCCTTCTATCCCTGGCATCCATGCAATTGCCATATCCGTTCCATACTGGAAGAGTTCACCATCTACTGGCTCCGCCCTAATCGCTGTCTGTCCACAGTATGCCTGCATAATGGTCTCTAAGCCGCCATGTATAGGGTGTCCGTTCGTCGGTGAAGGGCGCTAGTTTTATTTTGCGCAACGAACGTGAGGTGGTTGAGCATGTAGGGTGCGATAGGGGAGGGCGTGATGGGGATGATGGGGATGGGGATGTTGCGTCCTCATTTGCCCGTCTTTCCTCTACTCCTGTCTTTCCCTCCTCACTTCTCTCCATCTCATCCTTTCTCCTACTGATCCATGGTGAGTCCATGTTGGTCCGGGTGATGTATAGTTTATCTAAGCTTTCCCTTTCACTCTTCCCCCCTTCACTTTCCACTCTCTCTTCCTCACTACAAAAGCTATTTATAAACGGCACCCCCCACTCGGTCTTTTTCCCCTTGATCGTTACTGTTTGTAAATCTATTAGGTCCAGTTCTCCTCTTTCTCCTTTGCCAACCGCTCCCCTTTGTGCTGATGTTGTTGCTACTTCTCTGTCATCATATATATTCCCCCATCTTCCACTCTCTCTTCCCCTATCTCCTCTTTCTCCTTCATACCTTTCCTCCATCTCCTTATTATTTTCCTCCCTCTTCCTTTTCAATTCCTCCATCACTTCACTTCTCATCTGTTCTAATATTCTCTCATCCTCTTTCTCCCTCTCCCATTTCGCCCTTTCTTTTTCTACTATACTCTCCATCACCCTCTCTTCTTCGTATTTCTTAGTTGATTCTGATAGTAACCTCCTCCTCCATATTGCCATTTCTTTTTCTTTTTCTTCTTCTTCCCTTTTCCTTTCCCGCAGTACTACTCTTGATACCCTTTCTGCTGCTGCTTTTACCCTGTCAGCTTCTCTCCTTTGCTCCGCAGTTCGTTCCCTTATTTTTTCCAATTCGTTCTTACCTTCTTTCCTTTTCCTCGCTCTCTCTCTCTCTTCCCTCTCAAGCTGCTTGGTCAATTCATTCTGTTCATCCCTTAGTTTTGCTAATCGTTCCTCCAAAATCTCTTCCTTTTGTCTTAACAGCTCTTCCCCCCTCAATTCACTCTCCCTGGTATTATCCTTGTCTGTTTTCTTCACTACCTCCCTCTCTTCTCCTGTTAATGAACCTCGTAATTTTAATAATATCTGTGCAGCAGCTACCCATTCATCATTTCCTATCTCCACAGTCTGGTCTTCTCCAGTCCTCCCCTCCCCTGCTGGCATTTTCCTATGAGCCACATATGGTGGAGGGCTGTATGCCGGGTTCGAGTATCCCTCAGCCGCCCTTAACTGTCCTCTTTCTATTTCTCCCAATTCTCTTAAAGGGTACAACCCCCCTCCCCCTGTTTTTACTCCCGCTACTATGGGTATATCATTGCTCGGTTCCTTTTTTATTTCATCTGCTTTATTATTCTTTTCTCCTCCCTCACCTCTGTTCCCCGTGTTCTTTGGGTCCTCATACCCCTGTTTCCCATCCTCTCCTTCCTCCTTAATCTCTGTTTCTTCTGGTATTTCCCCCATAGTGAATATTCCATTTGGTCCTGGTCGGGACCCCTGGAACATCCTCCATAAGTTAAACACCTCCATGTGGTTTGCCAACTTCTTCCCTTTATATGTATCGTGCAGATGATTTAATAGTGAATGTCGGGCATATGGATCGAAGCTACCGTTAGGCGGCCACGGTTTTAGCATTTTGTTATCCGTCCCCTGGGTCCATTCTATGCTATACTTAATCAGTTTCTCCCTATGGGGTGGCAGTGTTGTGCATATGTATTGTAGTGGCGTGGTGAGGGTGTTCCCCCACCCTCCCGATCCTGTTCCGTATGACATAGTAGCGCTCCACTCGCTACCCTCCCTTAATCTGGTATCAGTTTATCCCACTAGTAGTTTACAATATACAGCCTTATATCGTTACCTGGCCCCGTAAGTTTGGGGACTTACGATAGTCCGCTTAAGGAAAATTATAAAAATATAGTATGTTACATTTGTACATTTTCCTCTGCCTTTCTTCCTTTATACAACACCCTTACGGCCCCCTTGCGGCCGAGGCATACGCAGCCCCCTGCGGCTGCGTACCCCTTATTACGTTCTTATACAGTCGTCCTGTTTTCACATGCTCCTCCCCCTTCTACACTTGCCGTGGCCGGCGTTCTCCGTGCGCAGCCACGTTCCCCGTTTCGCCTTTTCTCGATCAACTCGTTTTACCGTTTATCTCCGTTTCCACTCCCTTACCACCGTTCTCTTCCTCAACACTCTCACAACGAGGATGCCTCGTGTTTGCGATATCCTATGAAAACCCTATTGGTGACGTCACCGATCACGTAGAGCTACTGGTAAGTTCTTCATATACTCTTTAAATCCAAAATACACCTGCAATCTACCCCCGTTAACCCCACAGCTGTCTTCCTGTCACTCCTGGAACAAGGTAATCAAATCAACAATATAATCGGACTGCGCACACTGCGTCGCCTCGCGTGTGATACGCCCCTCGACAGGAGGGCTTAACCAGCCAATTATCTTCCGTATTTAGGCAACTAACTAGCTACCGCCTACAGGGAAACATCATCTACCTATCGAGTGTCTTGCTCGAACAATATGGATCCTCATCTACTCATTGATCAATAAATGCCAAATCGTAGGAAACCACACACACACACACACCCTTACACGTAGTCGCGGCCTAGGCCAATCAGTGTTTACGAGCGGCCGCACGTGATGTTTTCGCGCTCCGCCCCCTTCTCTCGCGTTACGTTGCCAACTGCTCTCGCGCTTGTTCAACTATCATTCATTCTATTTCTAACACTAAACTATCAAACCTTCGCCGTTCACCTGTGCAACACCTCCCGCCTCCCGTATTTAATTCCTCCACCCTCCCTCACAATTTCACATTGTTTGTTGTGCGTGGCATGCTCACCAAGTTCTCCTGATGCGGGGCCGCTCGACTGCGTGCACCCCTCCAAGCGGCTCGCCACCTCCCCTCGTCTGGACCACGTCTGGACACTCGCCAACCGCGGGCGGGATACTTCTCAACCGGCTCCCGAGGGCCAATATTCGGATTGCGCTGTCCGGTCTTCTCGCAGTTCCGCGACGGTCCTGTAGTCCTCAGAAGGGGGTGACGGCAGAGGGGGCCGCGCCGCCGGGCCTTCTCGCAACTGGAGTGCCTGGAAAAAGTAAAAGTAAAAATGCCGATCTTAAACAGATCCCAGCAGTGCCTCCAACTTGTCGGGGGGAAATTCTGCCGGGGTCGGCCGGGCCGTCCGCAGACCTCCGGGCAGGGAGGCCCCAACTCCTCCCGTATATCCCAAAGGAGATAGAGTATGAGACACACACAAGAAGCAATGTGACTCTGCTGTTTATTAAACACAAACGGCAGGGATGGGTCAAGGATCATACGCGTCTGACCTGACACACACACAATCGTGGGGCTCGCAGGCCCTTTTTACTGTAGTATGACGCGCTACCTGCGTCACTCTAGAAAATTAACAAAAAAACCTATCGCCACTCTTAATTGGTTGCTCGAGTGGTAGGGTTAGTATAGCATACATATAGAGAATAATATGAGTGGCCGAGGTTTAGTCAGGTGATATATCTGGGTTGTCCCTACAATTAGATACATGACAATTGTTACATGAGGACTCCTAATGATTGGTTAATATTACTGTCGTCAGTGATAAGAGCCCCATGTTCTGGTTGGTGTGCCCGTGAGCTTCCCAGCCTGGGACCATCGCTGTTCCCAGCTCTCGGTGTACCTGCAATTTGCAACAATGTTTCACTATGGGTGCATGCAGACAATGTGAAGACTTATTCATGAGCTGGACGGCCGACTACTCCCACTGTCGCAGATGTCCATTGATCCTTTCAAGTGTATCTGCCTGTGTCTTGTAACGAGGGATCCAGACGCCTCTTTCCTCCTGGGCTTGGCATCTCGTCAGGTCCGGCTTGGTCACGTGAGATGGGACCGTGTTTGAGGCAGAATTCTGCACAATTAATATTGTTTTTTCCACTGTGTGCCTGATTTAATTGCATTTGCGACTTTGATGTTGGTGCACGGCGTGCGAGGTTGCAACATCGTGCCCTTGATGGTCTGCTTTTGGAATGTGGGTTTGCAACATTACGACCTTGGCTGTCTGCTTTCCCCAGGCTCATTCTGCAGGATCAGCAACCTGGCTCTTGTTCTGTTAACGTCCACGGGAGCTCTTGCTTGCGGCCTAGTGTATAGGTGGAACCGTCTGGTGCACAGGCGCTTTAGGTTATAGACTCGTATTGTCTTACGACCAGTATTGTGTCTTCGTTATAATCCTCATTATGGCACCTACGTGTAGGAGAAGCGTAAGCAAGCTCTTTAGATGAGTTCATGGTGCGTCTTGCGTTTCTGCATTTTGAAAGCCTATGTGGAAAACAATAAAGATGCACGTCCGTGAGTATGTCTGTCGCCTACGTCATAGCACTGAGTATATTCTTCATGTAGATTGGTGCGGGAGTGTCCAGTGTGTATGTTGGCACAGGTGTGCTATCCGTTGGCTAGGTCGTTATGGCATCTCTAACGACGTATAGTTTTAGTCCAGTTGATCCATGCCGCAGGCATCGGCATGGGCAGGGTGGGCTGCTGGGCAGGCAGATGGACACATCCTTATGTTCCTGTACCAGGGTCTCTGGTCGTCTGGTAGATGGGCAAACTCTTCTCGTGGCGGGTGCTTGGGCCGTGAACCTTTAGGCCAGGCGCGAGAGGGGAAAGAGGGGAGTCTGTTTTTCCATTTTCCCACTTCATGTCGATGCAAAAAAGTCACTTCGTGAACAAACTAATTTACTGATGCTCACCCCGATTCACTACAGTGGGTCTGAGACAATTCGGAAAAGTGTCTGAAGCAAAATGTTTGAAGTGTTTGTTAGTCCTCTGAAATGTATTAGTACTGTAAGTTTGAAAGTGTTTATTAAAGCATATTTAAAGGGAATTAAGATGGAAATGGCAAGGTTACCGTTTACTTAAGTTCATTCACAAGATGAGACCACAATCAATCAATCTTTCTTGGACACTTTCTCAAATGTGCTGAAGCCATTGAGTGACTGAAACATGCCGCACAAAAAATGAACATCACCTGGAAAAGCTCCATCTGACGCAAAGCGAAAATCAATATCAAGAGCTTCTGAAACACAACTTGCCGACCAGAGGGAAAGAACACATTTCTACAGAGAAAATTAGATACCAGAGCAAAGTTAAGCAAGACTAGCTGACATGAGGACAAGAGCAACATCCCCCAGGGCACATGAGACACAAGAGCAAACTGAAGCAAGACTTGCTGACATGAGGACAAGAGCAACATCCTCCAGGGCACATGAGACGCCAGAGCAAACTGAAGCAAGACTTGCTGACAAGAGGTACCCCAGCTACTAACGGTACCATGAGTATTCTAGAACAAAGGAATTATAAATGTTTTGTTTCTGAACATCAAACATCTAGGCACAACGTAATTATCTGGACCTGTCCACTTGCCCTGTAAAAATGTTTTTGAAACCTTATTTAACCCCTTAAGAGCCAAGGACGAGGTATCTCGTCCTTGAGATTACCTCCCCAGTGCCAAGGACGAGATAGCTCATCCTTGGCTCTTAAGGGGTTAAAGCACTTTCCAAACGGAATGAAGATAATGTGTGGTCGTGTGCTGTAATACATTGACAATCTGAGAAATGCTTGGTGCTAAAGCATATGTTCCTCAAACATCTAGAATGACAAATGTGTACAAAAAGGGAATTAAATTGAACATTTGAAACGTGTTATTTACTCTGAAATGACGGAGGAAAAAGGAGAAAAATACTTTAAAAAAATGTCAACAAGCTTTCATTTCTAAATACTGACGAGTTGTGACTGCTGTCTCTTAAACGACAGACTTAAAGCATTACTTTGGCGAGCTTTAGAATTATAGCAATTCATCTTTCAGTTTTTGTTTAGCAATAATTTTAAATTGAAAAATAATAACCACATGTTTAGTTTTGAACTTGTTTTCCATATTAAGGTCTGATTTCGATGTCAGGATCATTTATACGGCTTGATTGAAACTAAATCACGTTATATAAATAAAAAGCATAATAGAAAAATGCAAGAATAATTCCAGCATTGACACTGTAACAACAACAACAGGTTGGTTGTGCCCTTGTACCATCAAGTTGGATTCCTCTAAGGACATATTATCACGGTTGGATGTGCTAAGCAGCCAACGTATGTCAGAAATGTTGCCTCAAATCACTGGCTCACCCCTGTCAGTAGTCGTCCAGATTTCACACCCCCAACCATCCGAGACCCCCTCACCTGGCCTGTGATATGCGCCATAACCACATGAATCTGTAGCAACACTCCAATAAGGCAGTATCTTTTTCAGGGCATTTTACCATTCACCCCAAACATCATTTGCACAGCTATTTGTTAAACTTTATAGTCCCTTTTTTAAAAACTACATCACACCCAATAATCTTCTAAAAGCATAAGGAATTGATAGGCAATCCTTCCGGGAAATCATCTGTAAAAGTAAACCTAGACATGCCGCGAGACCAGGCGGTCTAACTAATGTTACTCTAAAGGGGAACCATGATAACTAGTCAAAGATTTCACAAAAATGTCTTTGAAACAATTATAAAAACTCAGTCTACTCTACCCTCTTCAAAAATCATACCCTGTTCCAGCTTTGAAAAATGGTGGTAGGCTGTCCCCTGGACGTTACTAATAAGACATTTTCTGGCATAATCCTTCTTTAATTGGAACAATGGTTCTTTGACACGGGTCATATTGACCTTGTCCAGTCGGGATTGACATAACTGACATAATCTCTCTGGACAATGCTTAGTTTAGTTTAGTTTATTATTTGTATAGCGCCACCTGACCCGGGGGCATCCAGGCGCTTGATCAAGGTTACATGGTTACAAGTTACAAGTTACAAGTAGTGAATGTTGCAGTCATAGTGAGAGTAGGTAAGCAATACAAAATATTAAGACATTGTGATACAGTTGCTGGCAAAGGTGCACATTTTAAAAGCATTTTCGGATAGTAAGCCGGTGATGACGTATTTACTTAGTGGTGCGATTGTCTGTATGGTCCAGAAGACAGTCCAGTTAAATATGCACCCAATTATCCTGGCTTTAATCGACTTGACTAGTGCATTTGACAAAGTTAATAGATCTCTTACTTGGACCAAATTAGATAAATGAGGCTTTCCATTTTAGTTACATAGCATCATGGCATTTTAAACTCTGACACAACGGTGCAAGTCAGACCCACTCTGACAGAGGACTTTTATGACTTGTAGGGGCATACGCTAAGGATGCGTCTTTGCTCCACCCTTGTTTAATTTATTTATTTATGGTTTGAAAGAAGCTTTTCTGGATATCAGATCCCCTCCAGCTCGCGGATCTTGGTTCTAAAACACTGAAGTACTTAGCATATGCGGAGGTCCTGGTCCTCTGTGCGTCATTAGACATTGAAGAAAGGAGGACCTAACGTGCTTACATCTTTCTTCAATCTTGGGTACCCACTTGATACAAAAACCTCCATTGTCAGAACCTAAGGAAGATTGCAATTTAAGATGGCAACTTTAGCTGTGAATGCAAGGAAGGCCACTTGAAATATGGATGCTTATTGGTACTTCCAGTAATGCAATTTTACAAGCAGATGGTGTTCCATGCATGACTTCCGGGTCAAAGTTCATATATCTCAGAATGCTACTCATAGGGACCATCATGGAAGGAAACATCTGGAGATTTGTATTTGGACTTCCTAAGGATGTACCTGCATTTGTTTTTCGATATGAACTCTGTCTATCATACCCGGAGGTGAATGTAAAATGGAAAGTGCTTTATCCATATCGAAGAATGGTAATTCCCCCCACACACCCTCCAATATCCGTTTTGAGGATCTTGCTGAAACCTTTCAGGGGAAAATACTTTTTAGAGGTTGAAAATATGTGTAATTTCTGCTCCAATGTCCTGCTGGAGCTACAAGGTCCTTTGAAGGACATTCATATTCATATAGTGGACAATAAAAAAAAAACATCACTTTAAAATTGGTGTAAAACAAAAGATCCCAACACTAAATAGACTCTTTTTAGATATATCAATTTACAGAAAAAAAACCTTTAAATTCATCCCCACTTTACCAGGAAAAATGTCTGAATTCTTACTGGAGACATCAATATTTGAACGTGTGTTTGAACTTGTTCCCCACCTTTGTGATTTTAGGAGCAAGGAATCAAATTTCTCACATAGAAAGAACTTGTCGAGAATGTAACGTTGACTGTTTGGAAACCTTCCACCATTTATTAACTAGGTCAAACCTAAGATAATTTAGGAGTCAAAATAGTTACATCCTTTGGACATAATGAGGAATTTCTATAATCCAAAAGATGTTTGGTACCGAATTTGAAATGGTAACAAAATGTTGCTCATTTTATCTGCTCTTCGTTTTCTAAATATACTTTTTCATGATGATTTGTTTTATGCTTGATGTTGTGCAATATTAATATTGTGTATCATCTCTCTGCACCCAGAACCAACCGTTCCGGAGAGGATGCAGCCCTTCCGTCTTCCTGGAGTGGATTCCTGCCTTTGCTATTCCTACGCAGGCTTACTCCTATTTTGAATGCCTTGTTTGCATGCTCTCTCTCTCCTGGCCATTCCATTACTGTGGCTACCATCTATCGGCCACCTGGTCAGATCTTCCCCTTCCCCTCTGATTGGGCGGACCTCTCCTCTTCCCTCCTGCTCTTGACCTCTCCACTCCTCCTTCTTGGAGACTTTCATATCCACCTGGATGCTTCCTGTCCTTCCTTTGGACTCTTTTGCGACCTCTTTGACTCTCTCTCACTCTCAACTATCCCCTCTGGCCCGACTCACTCTGCAGGGCACACTCTGGATGTTCTGATCTCTCCAACCCTTCCCCTTTCTATTACTATCATCACTCCTCTCTCCTGTAGTGATCACGTTCTCCTTTTGTCCCAGCATACCCTCTATCTCCCTCAGGCCAAGCCAACTCCAGAACTGCCACCTACCTTCTTGGTTACCTAACTCATGAAGCGTGTGTCAGTTGAGGCTTTCGCCGCCACATTCTCACCTCTCTCCCCTTTTGGCTGACTCACACCCTGACTCAACCCTTTCCATGCTAGACTCTGATACATATGATACTCTTAATGTTCTTGCCACTGTCATGAGGATCTGTTTGAAGCCCAAAGCCAAGTGTAACTCCTGGTACAACTCAGACCTCATCACCCTTAAACGCAAGTGCAGAGTGGCTGAGAGGAAATAGCGCACCACTTGTACATCCTCTGACAAACTGGCCTGCCGCCTGCTCCAAAGGCAATACCAGCTCTCTGTCCGCACCAAGAAGAGTTCCCACATCCAAGCCTGCATCTCTGCGGCATCTGCCAATTCAGCCAAACTCTTTAAAATCTGCAAGGAGCTTGCCAATACTTCTGCAGTCTCCACCTCTCTTGTCCCCTCCCAGGCCTTCTGCAAGGCCCGGGCTTATCATTTCACCTCTCCTCCCTCCTTCTCTGCCTTTTCCCTCTTCTCCCCAGATGAGGTTTCTAGACAAGTTCAATCTATGAAAGTCTTGTCAAAAAAGGTTCATCCCTGTTCCTCCAAAACCATGAAGGAGCACATTGACACTCAGGCTCCTGCTCTGGCTGACTTCTGGAACCACTCGTTCACCACTGAAGGCTTCGCTTCCATCCTGAAGCACTCCCTTGTGCACCCTCTAGCTAAAAAACCCTCTGCCTTCCTGTACTGCCCAGCATACTATCACCAAATCTCTGTAACTCCTTTCCTGGGCTAACTCCTAGAAAAGCTGGCCATCTCCCATCTTAATCTTCACGCTGAATCTGTTGGTTGTCTCCATAACCATCAGTCTGGCTTCAGAGCTGCCAGAAGCGTGGAAAGTGTTATCTTGAACATCCGTGAAGACCTGCTCTCCAACTTCGATTCCAACACCCCCTGTATCCTCATCTTAATTCATCTCTCTTCTGCCTTTGACATGGTCAACCATGCCATACTGCTCAACTGTCTCCGTGATAACCTGGGTATCACTGATCAGACCCTGGCTTGGCCGACTTCTTTCCCCTCCGATCGACACTCCCAGGTCCAACTTGGGTCCTTCCTCTCTTCTATCTCTATCTCTACCTGTGGTGTTCCCCAGGGGTCTTACCTCTCTTTTGCTGTTCAACCAATATCTGGCATTTCTTGCCCACCAAATTTACGCACTCAGCCTCAACTTTCAGTGCTATGCCAATGACACTGAACTCCTTTTTAGGCTCCCTTCTGCCACCTCTTGTTCTTCTCTCATCTCTGACGGTTTGTCTGATATCCAGGAGTGGTGTGCCACCATTGATCTCTGCCTTAATTGTCAGGAATAGAGGATGGGGCAGACGGGGAGTGTTACATTATGCACGATGAAGTGCATTGGAGAGCTGGGGAAGCAAAGACTACCTTTCCCAGCAGAATTAGCAGCTGCTTGTAGTCCTGGGTTGGGCGCGCGTTGCCAGCTGTCCTTGATTACTCACAGTTTATTAACCGGCAACGGCACCAGACAGGTGTGGCTTATTTTGGTTTGCAAGGCTTTATGCTGTTGGAGGAAGCAGGAGTTTGGGGTGTGCCCAGCGCATGGTTATGCTGATAGTTGGAGGACTAGCGTTTTGGCAGGAGGAAAGACGGGCTGCCGGCTCGCCTTTTCCTGCAGAAGTTTTACATTGTCCGGGTAGTCCTGTGGGGCCTCCGGACTAAAGATAAGTACTGGAGGCAATTGTGATTCTACCGTCCCTGACAGACAGACTATTGCATTGCCATGGCGGTTTTGGGAGATGGGGCTTATGTCTAGTTGTTGGGTTATAATCATCCTTGATGGAACCTGTGTAATTACGAACGTTCAACTGCAAAACGGCCGAAATCAGGAAATTATATGTGTTCGCAAGAACTAGTGCTGTTAACTAGGATCTGCCACTACATGTGTTCACGTTCTGTTACATGTCACTTATGCTTGGCCAAGGGGCCATGTGTGTGTCTTATCATGCAGGGAAACTTCCCATTTGTTTGCTTCATCTCGTGTATAGCAAAGTGTTTGTTACATGTTCATGTTGAATTTTCATGTATATGTATTAGACAGGATTAGGAGGCAGGTTGTTTAGGAATTATTCGCATTATGTATGTATGTGTTAGTTCTACAGGTATCACACATCTGAATATGTATGATAGGGTTGTGTAGGTCAGGTTTTACCCTGTGTTTCCCCAGTCCTATCCAAACTAGGTATTTCCTTACCCTCTTTCCGGTGTTCCTCATTCCCCCACCCTATCCACAACCTCTCCCTAATCCCTCTTCCCCCCATTGGCTGCCACGTGGTGTCCTGTGAATCTCTATATCATGTACCTGTGCCAACCACCGTGGGAGGGGTCTATTCATTCGGCTTCTGTGGTTCGGGAGAGAGTGTCGAACCCTCTTCCCTTACAAGGTGTGATTGTGACATTAATAAACCTCCCCCATATTGGGATATGCACAACCACCCAAGCCAAATGGAAGCGACTCCTCCGCCTTTGTCCGACGTGCTAAAGGTTTTGCAAGAAATTCAGGCAGAATTAGCTCAGGCCAGAGAGGAATCGGTTAAGTTAAAGGTTCAAGTCCAGAGTCTAGTAGCTCAAGGGATTCCATTGGAAGGGACTAGTGCAAATCCTGCAATGGGAGCATCTACTAGTAGAAATCCCACGGTAATTGTTCAGCCTCCCAGTAGTGTACCGTTGACCTCTCCCGAACGGTTTTCGGGGGATCCTCAGAAATATATGATGTTTATCACGCAATGCAGACTCGATTTTTTGTGTAAGCCTACAGCATTTGAAACCGTTCAGGCTAGAACAGCTTTTGTAATCTCTTATTTAACTGGAGATGCGGCAGCCTGGCCTATGCCACTGGTTAAAAAGGACGATCCATTGTTATACAGTTGGAATGGGTTGTTGGCTGAGTTTGGCAGAATGTTCGATAGACCAGAAGTATCACTCACACAAGATAAAGAATTACTAGGATTACGACAGGGATCGCGCGATCTGGTAACCTACGTGACACAGTTCAATAGATTGGTGATTGAGACCGATTGGCCAGAAGCAAAACAGATGGCACTATTTTATCAGGGTCTACGGGAGGAGGTGAAAGATGCAATTGCGCAGGTAGAACCGCAACCAAGAAATTGTACGGCCATGATAGATCTTGCATTACGGTTAGATCATCGAATGAATGAAAGAAAAGGAGACAGGAAACGACCGGATCCAGTACCTTTTGTAAGATTAGATCAGAGCAGGGGTGGAAGGGCTAGTGAAGTGGAACCAATGCAGATTGGTAGTATAAGAGGACCATTGTCCGCTGCCGAAAAGAAGCAACGGAAACCAACAATTTGTGTCTATATTGTGGGCAGTCAGGTAATTTTATTCGCACATGCCCCAATACTCCACAGAAGATGGCTGGGGGAGAACAGAGCAAGAAGGAAGCAGTAAAAGAGATAGGCCGGCCTAGAGGGAACGAAGGTGACAGGTCCAAAGGAATCAAGGTTCCCGAGGTGGGTGGCAAATACTGTAGGGAGTAAGACATCCCATTTATACATTTTAGTGACTCTATTCTTTGCCATGACCAAGCAGGTGGTGTGGGCAGTGGTGAATTCAGGGACCACTGGTAACTTTGTCGATATTTCATTGGCAAAGCAGTTGAGATTGCCTGTACAGGACAAGCAACGGGTGGAAGGAGTACAGTCTGTAGATGGGTCTCCCTTAGTGTCTGGACCCATACGGAAACATATGTAAGTCTTGCAGATGGTATGTGAATCAGGTCACAGTGAAGAGATTACTTTCGATTTGATAGCGGCTCTTCAGTTTGGTGTAATTTTGGGAATGCCTTGGTTAATACAACACAATCCAAGGATTGACTGGAAAAAACAGATAGTGTTGTTTGACGAGGAGGGGTGTCAGGCCCACATGGTGTCAATCATGAGTCCTGCGGCTTTGTTAGAAGATAAGGGCCAGGTAGATCAGGTGGTGGGGGCCACAGGTCCAGTAATTCCTTTGCAGTCCCAGGAATTTAGCAACGTATTTGATAAGAGAAGGGCAGAAAAGTTACTGCCACACCGATCCTATGATTGTGTAATTGAATTGGAGGCAGGGGCTAAGTTGCTTTGCAGTTGGATCTACGCCCTTACTGAAAAGGAAAATCAATATCTAAGAGAGTATTTGGATGAGATGCTGGAGAAAGGGTTTATTAGGCATTCTACCTCCCCTGTATCATCACCATTGTTTTTTGTCCCTAAAAAGGAGGGAACATTGCGAACGTGAATTGATTACCGGGCCTTAAATAAGGTCACGGTGAAAAATAGGTTTCCTTTACCGTTAATTTCAATTTTGTTAGATCAGGTGAGGTCAGCTACAATTTATACCAAGTTGGACTTAAGGGGAGCATATCATTTGATAAGAGTGAATAGGGTGATGGTTGGAAGACTGCATTCCGTACCATTTTTGGTTTGTTTGAGTATCTTGTTATGCCTTTCGGATTGTGCAATGCTCCAGCTGCATTTTAGTTTTTCATGCAGGAAGTATTGAGAGATTTCCTTGATGTGTTTGTTATTGTCTATATAGACGACATGTTTATTTATTCATCTTCCCTGGAGCAACATGTAATTGATGTAAGGGCAGTGCTATAGAGCTTGCAGGAGTATCAGTTGTGTATGAAGTTAGAGAAATGTAATTTTCACACGACTCAGGTGGAGTTTTTTGCTTCATCCTTACACCCGGTGGCATTGTTATGGATCCTAAAAGAGTGAAGGCAGTGACAGAATGGCCCTCCCCCCAGTGCATAAAGGACTTACAATCCTTTTTAGGATTTGTCAATTTCTACAGACGTTTCATTAGCAATTTCTCCAAGATAGTAGCCCCGATTACTCGGTTACTTAGGAAAGCAGTGAGATTTGACTGGAATCAAGAGGCAGAGAAAGCATTTCAAGAATTAAAGGTTTTCATTTACTACCGCTCTAGCCTTAAAACATCCTGATACGTAGAGGCCATTCCAAGTGGAGACTGATGCGAGTAATGTAGCGTTAGGAGCCATTTCATCACAGAAAAACGAGCAAGGAGTATGGCATCCAGTGGCTTTTTACAGAAGGAAATTGTCCAGTTGTGAGTAAAATGATTCCATCACCAACAAGGAATTGTTGGCTATTCGAGCTGCCTTTCTTGAGTGGAGGCAATACCTGTTAGGGGCAAGACATCAGGTGGTAGTATTCACAGATCACAAAAATCTACAATATTTTAAGTCTTCTCAAACGCTTAGTCCCAGACAACTCCGCTGATCCCAGTGTTTCAATGAGTTTGACTTTATTGTAACCTTCAGGCCAGGAAGCAAGAATGGGAAGGCAGATGCATTATCTAGACAACAGAATTCAGGGAATGTGGTAGTGGAAGTAAAAGCGATTATTTCTCCTGAAAAGGTCATTGGTACTATTACAAAGAAATTCGTTGATTAAGTGAAGAAAAATCTACCTCCTCCACAAATCCAGAAATGGTGAGACAGTCATCCTGCCAGAACAGTGTGGGAAGGATTGCCTTACCATAAGGGACGATTGTATTTGCCTACTAAGCTGTTACAACGTAAGGCGTTGTACTGGTGTCATAACTCTCCTTTAGCCGGGCATTCTGGTAAAAAGAAAATGCAAATTATGTTAGAAAAATATTTCTGGTGGCCTGAATTAATGGAGGATGTGGGAGTGTTTGTGTCAAAATGTGAAACATGTGTGCGTAACAAACTGACCATGTCAAGAAGAGGGGTTTTTTACAACCGTTACCTACTCCAGAGAAATCATGGACTCACATTTCCATGGATTTTATTACCAATCTTCCCCCCGACAATCAGTTTGACACCATCTGGGTGATGGTAGATTATCTGTATAATCAAGCCCATTTTATTCCATGCATAGGGGTACTAGAGGCAGGCAAATTAGCAGAATTATTTCTGCAACACGTGGTGAGGTTACATGGTCTTCCGAAGAGTATTGTATCTGACAGAGGGCCTCAGTTTACTTCAAGATTTTGGCGTACTTTCTGTAGGATGTTGGGAATCGAGTGTGCCCTGTCCACAAGTTACCACCCGCAAACTGATGGGCAAACGGAACGGGTAAATCAGACCCTTGAGCAATATTTGAGGTGTTATTTAGGAGATGGCATGGAATCCTGGGTGCAAGCACTATGGTTGGCGGAATTTACATATAATAATACCCAACATGCCTCTTTGGGAATGGCACCTGATGAATGTTTGTATGGCCATGAACAGAACATGATACCGGAACATTTGCCAGAGATTGAACAAATGCTGGTGTTACAGGAGCGTAAACAGTTGCTTCTTGAGATCAGACAGAAAGCACATGCAAATCTAGAATGGGCTAAAGTGGCCTACAAGAAACAAGCAGACAAACAAAGGCAGGAGAGTCCCAAGTATAAAGTTGGAGATAGGGTTTGGCTGTCAACAAGGAATTTATCAATTTATAAAATGTGTGTCTCCTACCGCAATTAAATTATGTTTGCCAAAAACTTTACCTATACACCCGGTGTTCCATGTGTCTTTACTTAAAACCTGCAGCTCCGGGAATGACCACGAAACGACCACCGGCTGTGATTAAGGAAGGCCAGAAAGAATATGAAGTAAAACAGATCATGGACGCCAGAAGAAGACACAAGAAGCTATGGCATTTAATTCAATGGGAAGGTTATGGCCCTGAGGATTGTTCTTGGGAACCTGCAGGAGTGGTGCATGCCCCCAGGTTGGTGAAACAGTTTCATGTGCGCCACCCGGATAAACCTGGCCCTGGGAAGAGCACTGGGAAAGGAGGTACTGTCAGGAATAGAGGATGGGGCAGACAAGGAGTGTTACATTATGCACGATGAAGTGCATTGGAGAGCTGGGGAAGTAAAGACTACCTTTCCCAGCAGAATTAGCAGCCGCTTGTAGTCCTGTGTTGTGCACACGTTGCCAGCTGTCTCTGATTATTCACAGCTTATTATTATTATTATTATCTTTATTGTTTTTGGTTTATACAAACCTTTACAAAATAAATTCTTTTCATAATACAATCGAATAGTAGAAAAAAAATTTACATAAAGATACAACATAAAAAAGAGGAAAATACAATACACTACACTACACTTTTTAAAACACATTTGTCTAATACAAAACCGAACCAGCAATTCATTAAACAGCTAAAAACGGAAAATTCATATTAAAACACTTTGAGCCTAGTACTTCTCAATATACATAATAATTGTACCAGATAAGTGAGACATTATTAGTAAACTGTGACTTCAGCTCATTGATTCTTAAAAGCTTCCTGAGTATTTTGACATTTAAATAGTTTTCATGTTAATTCGCAGATAATTCTCAAAAATTCATTAATACGTATTTTTAAAACCGTCGAGTTACCATGAAGCATTTCATACCACAAATTGCATCTATTTACATTCGATGTGTCATGGACAAACATAGCAAAGTATTCTATTCTTTGTTTCAGTAAGGCAGGACAAACCAGCAACAAATGCATTAATGATTCATTAACCCTGATGCCAGCACAATGTCTGCAGGATTTCTTTGCCTCATACCTGCACCTTATATTCTGAATTTCATGAGTACTTAAAACATTAAAACGAAATCTCATGAATTGGTTTCTGTATGCTCTGGATGGATATTTTTCTAGATATTTCTCAGGATAAGATTTCCATTTCCAGAATGATATAGCTTGTGAATATATCGGGGAATTTAAGATTATCACATTGTTCTCCAACCAGTCTGAGGCTTTTAGTAATTCTTTCACTTTAAGAGGATTCCTTTTTAGATTTTCTAATGTAAGGCCTAAATCGCTTAGAATTTTCACACAGTCTTTTTTAACTCACAGATGAAAACTCCAAGCAAGTCAACACCCATAAAGTAATACAGTGTATTATCTTCAGACATCATGTACTTTCGTAGAAAAGATAATTTTTTCCAATGTACTGTACACTTTAAAGAGGACAATCCTAACTCATAACTTAGGAGTTCCATAGGCAAACATTTCGGTAGATATCTTAAGACCCTTCGCCATACTTGTGCTTCAACTGTTTTCAAATAAGCTACCAATTCTTCAGAGTAGAACTCAAGACCGTATGTCAATCGAGGAATAGCTTTTGACCGATAAAACTGAATACAAGGCATCATTGTAAACCTGCCATATCTTCTCTCCACAGCTGATATCTGGTTGGCAATAGCAGAGGCTTTTATGCCAAGATGTCTTTTTATAAACCCCAACGAATGAGGAGATGTGTATATATAGCCCAGATATTTTAGCATTGATTTGTTTTTTAATTTTAGACCACCACACATAATCGAAAAAGAGTCTTCTTTTATATTTTTCACACCAGTGTAAAATATTATTGTTTTATTAGGGTTTATCAGTAGCTTTCTATTCAAGATGAATTTCTCAAATGCTACAATCAACCTTTGCAAACCCAACTTAGTCCCGTCAAACAACAAAAAGTCATCCGCATAAGCTAACCAATTTATTCTTATTTTGCCCAGTTTGGGTGTGACTAAACCACTATCATCTAAAAAACTCCCTGCTTTTGAGACGTAAAGATTGAAAAGTGTTGCTGCCAATCTGCAGCCTTGTTTTAGACCATTATGGGTAGAGATTTGATCAGATAGTAGGCCACTGTTGTTAAGTCTCACTCTAAGCACAGTGTTCGAGTAAAGAGCTATTATAACATCTAGCAGGTTTTTTTCAATGCCAAGATCAAGTAAGGTTGTCCATAGGGTTTTCCTATCGACCATGTCGAAAGCCATGGATAAGTCCATGGATGCTAAATATAATGACGGCTTGTCTTTTATTCTAGCCATACTCAACAGATTTGCTACGATTGATCTGCCCAAGTCTGTACCCATCCCTTCTCTGAAACCTATTTGTTTTATATCTAATATGTTCTTATTTTTTATCCATAGATTCAACTCATCCAAAACAATTGCTGCAAAAATCTTAGATTCTACATCTGATAACATAATTGGCCGGTAATTCAGGGGACTTAGGCGGTTACCCTTTTTGTGTATCAATATTACATATGACAACTTCCAGGATTTAGGAATTTTCCTCTCGTGTATAATGGATCTAAACATACAGTTCAATGAACCTGCCCATAGTTTTACATTGTTTTTCAGTGTAATGTAGGAAAGATTGTTAGGACCGGGGGTGCATGTAGACTTAACTTTTTTTATGTGCCTGGAGATGTTATTTAATGATATGTTCAGCGACCATAAACGGTCATTAATATATTGGATTGAGAATTGGGTATCTGATTGTTGGTACAACTTCTCAAAATGGTCTACCCAGATATGCCCAGCAATTGGATTTGTTGTCAGTTGTTGCTGAGACACTTCAGTTCCATTGATTATAAACCATATATCCCTAGAGTCGCCATAATCTATGGCATTAATCATCGCTTCCCCATCCTTTTGTGCCATATTTGCTCTGTGAGACAGTAACCAGTTTTTATATTTCTGCTTGATCTGTTTTGTTTTGCAGATCAATTCTGTCTGATTTGGTGTTTCCTTTTTTACTATACGTAGTTCTTTCCGTAACAAAGCCTTCCTATTTCGTACTTCAATATCAAATACATGTAGACATTTGTTGTTGGGTATTTGTGAAGTTGATTTTATGATATTGCCTTTTGCCAGCATATATGCTACATATGTTTTAAAACAATCTCCTGAATAAGTTGCAAGTTTCCACTCAATTGACGAAGATAAGTAGTCATGTAACATCAAGGTATTTAACTTGGTTATATTTTTAGGGGTCCATTTTACCTTAGTACCAGCAACATTAACTATAATGTTCCCCATATTTTGCACTACATCTATATTTGCCTTCCTCCAAGGTAAAACTGTAGATAGCATTGCATGGTCACTTTCCAGCAGACAAGTCACCTTTAGTGAACAAAAGTAATTTTGAAAATTATTGCTTACAAAGATGTAGTCCAATATGGAACTAAGGCCCCGTGCTTGCCATGTTGGATTGGTATTAAACAGAGGATGCATTCCCCAACTGTACATAAAAACCACCCACATACTACCTCTGTACACTTTATTGCGGGCCCCCAAAGCCTCCAAATCTGTGGATGCGAGAATCCAGGTTGCATCATCATATTCCATGCTGCAATCTGCATTCAGATCTCCTGCAAGCACCAAGGCACTACCCATGTTTGAATCCAACCAATCATGTAGTATTTGATTAAGCATTGCAAATAGCTTTAGGAGCTCTGTGTTTGTATGAGTGTCGGTGTTCCAGTATACATTTAACAACATTATAAAGACATCTGTAGCTAATCTAAAAGTACCAACAATTGCACAATCCATGACCTGCTGTTCAGAAACCATCTTTATGTTAGCCTCTGATCGATAACCCAAAACAAGGCCACCACTGGGACGGCCATGCAGACCTTTAGATGCCTTCAAATTAATTGTACCATAACCATCCCATAATAAATTGCCTGTGGCCCAGGTCTCTTGCAACAAGACAAAATCATAACACTTTAACATTTCAACAATTTTTGCGTTAGCAGTCAGATGTGAGCATCCCCTAGTATTCCATGATGCAAGGTTAAAAGCTGTATCTACGCTAAAGTGGATCCTTCATTGTTTTCAGCTTATCTATGGATTCCCTGAGAGATAGGGCTAGCCTTCTCCATTTTTGCATATCAGATATTTGGGGTTTAACTTCCGTCATTACCGGCTTATCACCTTCTTTATCGGTGGAGCATCTAACCTCTTGTGTATAAGTGCCTTGTTTAGAAGGATGTTTCATGTAGCCATCATATGAACCCAAATTTTCGTCAATATTATATGACTCCTGAAATTCCATCACGTCAAATCCTCTTTTTTGAAGAGCACCCGCTTCTTTTAATATACGTGTTCTGACCAGAGGAGAATTGATTATTAATCTAACATAGTCATATCTCTCTTCATGGATAAAATCTACAAGTTG
Source organism: Ambystoma mexicanum (assembly GCF_040938575.1). Lineage (NCBI taxonomy): Eukaryota > Metazoa > Chordata > Amphibia > Caudata > Ambystomatidae > Ambystoma > Ambystoma mexicanum. The sequence continues at coordinate 1,514,952,257 of NC_090922.1, forward strand.
TATGTCTGAGGAAGTTATTAGGCGTAATTCATCAATGTCATTAAATAAACTTAGAATGTACTGCCTATTTAGGGACCAAGGTCCCCCATCATCAAAGACATAATAAAGCACCAAACTTGGTTCATTTGGATACACAGGACGCCTTAGGTTGCAATTCTCATTTCTCTTGTTGCTATTGGCCATATGGTCAGATTCTTGAGATTGATAGCGTTCCTGTCTGCCTTGAGACGACCCTATACCTATGTTATGACTTGATACTGCATAAGGCAACCGGTTGTTTCTGCTTACGCCACTTTCCATAGTGGGATTATCATGTTTACCTGCAGAAGGATCCGCTAAACTTGGGAGGAGTTTTTTTACTTCACTTAGCTTGTGATTCAGAATATCTTCAACAATGCTGCTGACTGCTTCCCTAGACAAATTAGGGTATTCAGTAGTGCCTATATTCTGATTCATAGTTTTGTCCCTTTTTGATGTGATATTTTCAACATTTTTATTTGGGAAGACTCAAAAGTTTTATCTTTAACAATGGGATTGGGATACTTGTTCTCCTGCATACCCTCTTTAAGATTACCACGTGAGGTGACCCCACCAACCCCATTGTCAATTTGTTGAGCCACTGTAATTTCTTTAGCTTGTGCTACTGGGGATATGGAGCAAGCGGTGGGGGTATAATCCATGATTGTGGGAGTATTTGGTCTAGATAAGGCATTCGGGTTCTTGAATATATCAAAAATGTCTTGAACCCCCCTTTCTAGGGCACGAAGATTGCTATAAATCCTTTCAGAAGTAACTTTATTTTTAAGTACCGCTGATAGCATAGAGGTGCCTTCTGTATACTCTGATTTATCTGGATTTGATGTGGCGACCGGTGGTAGGGCTGCCAATTTAACTAGTGATACTGGAGGAGTTGGTTCTGCTGTATTATTATCAGTCACCACCTTGTTGATGTTATTGTTGTCTTTCTTATCTAGCCAAGCCTCACGTATATCAAGAGTTCTCATAAATTTACGAGATGTGGTGAGGCTAGCCTTCGCTTGTTTTGCCTGTTTTTTTCTATTTTTTTTCTCCTTTTTTTTCGAGATTTTTTCAATAAAAGCACCATTATCGTCATCACTTATAGTAGTTACACCTTCAATGTCAGTGACGGGATCATTTAGACCTGATTTTACAATGTTAGTCTCTATCACATCAGGAGCCAGTCCCTGCGGGGTCTTTACATTTGTGGCCAACTCTTTTATCTTTGTAATACCACTATTGTCTGAGTGCTTTTTCATGCAGTTGGGCTCAATACCGTAATTTATGATCATTTGTGTTAGCATTTCAGGTAGAGCTGTAAAAGCCAACACCATCTCATTTAGCAGTCTAGAATGAGTCTTTAATTCAGATAGAACCAGTGCTTGAGTCTCTATACAACATGTCCCCGGGGTCACGGCTGAATTTCCATTGTTTATTTCCAATACTGAGGTAGTATCGTAGCTTAAATCCTGAACCAAGTGTTGTGATACATCCAACAATGAGGTTACTCCAATGCTAAAAATTGGAGGAGTGTCAGCATAAATTGGGCTCTCATTCATTCTATTTTTTTTACTATTGGGTTCAGTTTCCCTATTTACGTCAACATCAGTAATGGAGCCCTCCTCAGCAAATAGGGATTGCGAACTTTCTGAAAGGTGAACATCATTGTTTGATGCCTTTGGGTTAGGTATAAGATTTTGTTCCATGGAGCATGATTGCGCGCAATCCACCATTTCCCTTTCGGAGTTAGTTAAATCAGAGGCAGATAGGGCCATTGCACGGGCAGTACTCAATCTGGTGGCCATATAGGGCACAGACACACTGGAAGAGCAAAACTTTATTTTAGCAGATTTTATTTCAGCTACTTTAGCAGATTTTTTTGGGCTCATGACTCATTATACTATATCTAAATTGAGACTCCAATTATATTTTCAGAAAAGAAAGGCTATAACAAATACCATGGAATAACAGGGCAGTGTAGGGTTACCATGAAATGCAAAGAAATGGGCTATCACCCCGCGGCCTTACCAGACCAAATAGACACATCAAGCCACTTCCAAGGCCACTTCACAAAGCACCCTCTGTGAGAGATAAAGATCGTATACCTGTAATCGTGCTATACACACATGCGCGCGGTTAGGATAGAGTAATCAAAGGTGAGAGCAAAATATTTTAAAACTGCTGTACAGCACAATGCCCAACAGACAGAGAGATGTCGAGTTCACCAAAATGTTAAGTATGATAGAGCATATCAAGTCATTTCACTACAGTTTAGATGTTCATCAGATTTTCACATGTAGGTTAAATAAACTTGACTAAATTAGGCACTTATAGTGTCAGCTCACGTAACTCGATCTAACACGTTATGTAGGGAGACAGTAGAATTCACAAGAGCACTCACATCGCAGCTCGCTGCGAGCAGCGAACAGCCGAACAGCCACTTACAGAGCCACTTGCTCTGAGCGCGCGCGCATGAGCGCGCAAACACCACTTCTTATTGAATTCTGGGAAAAGTGGGAGGGGCCAATCTAAAAGATTAAATAAAAAGATCAAATTAGGCTCTATATTTCATGTAATGTCCTTATAATTATATTAGGTAGTCCACAAATCATAGTTCCTTTTGCAAAGCGGACGGCAAGCTCTCTAGCGTACCAGTAGAATCTTCGTAAGTTTCACGAGTTGAGTGTCCAGTAGAATGCCCAGCCGAACAGCCACTTACAGAGCCACTTGCTCTGAGCGCGCGCGCATGAGCGCGCGAACACCACTTCTTATTGAATTCTGGGAAAAGTGGGAGGGGCCAATCAGTAGAATCTTCGTAAGTTTCACGAGTTGAGTGTCCAGTAGAATGCCCAGCCGAACAGCCACTTACAGAGCCACTTGCTCTGAGCGCGCGCGCATGAGCGTGCAAACACCACTTCTTATTGAATTCTGGGAAAAGTGGGAGGGGCCAATCAGTAGAATCTTCGTAAGTTTCACGAGTTGAGTGTCCAGTAGAATGCCCAGCCGAACAGCCACTTACAGAGCCACTTGCTCTGAGCGCTTATTAACTGGCAACGGCACCAGACAGGTGCAATTTATTTTGGTTTGCTAGGCGTTATGCTGTCGGAGGAAGCAGGAGTTTGGGGTGCGCCCAGCTCACGGTTATGCTGACGGTTGGAAGACTAGCGTTTCGGCAGGAGGACAAAGGCACTGCCGGCTCTCCTTTTTCTGCAGAAGATAACATTGTCCGGGTAGTCCCGTGGGACTCCTGGACTAAAGATAAGTACTGGAGGGAATTGTGATTCTACCGTCCTTGACAGACAGACTATTTCATTGCCATGCCATTTTTGGGAGATGGGGCTTATGTCTAGTTGTTGGGTTGTAATCACCCTTGATGGAACCTGTGTAATTACGAAACGTCCAACTGCAAAACGGCCGGAATCAGGAAATTATATGTGTTTGCAAGAACTAGTGCTGTTAACTAGGATCTGCTACTACAAGTGTTCACGTTCATTTACATACCACTTATGCTTGCCCAAGGGGCCATGTGTGTGTCTTATCATGCTGGGAAACTTCCCATTTGTTTGCTTCATCTCGTGTATAGCAAAGTGTTTGTTACGTGTTCATGTTGAATTTCCATGTATATGTATTAGACAGGATTAGGAGGCAGGTTGTTTAGGAATTATTCACATTGTGTGTATTTGTTAGTTCGACAGGTATCAGGCATCTGAATATGTATGATAGGGTTGTGTAGGTCAGGTTTTACCCTGTGTTTCCCCAGTCCTACCCAAACTAGGTATTTCCTTACCCTCTTTCCGGTGTTCCTCATTCCCCCACCCTATCCACAACCTCTCCCTAATCCCTCTTCTCCCCATTGGCTGCCACGTGTTGTCCTGTGAATCTCTATATCAGGGACCAGTGCCAACCACAGTGGGAGGGGTCGATTCATTTGGCTTCTGTGGTTCGGGAGAGAGTGTCGAACTCTCTTCCCTTAGAAGGTGCGATTGTGACATTAATGCCAGTAAGACTGAGTTTCTCCTCACCGGCAATCCTGTTCCATCCTTTACTGTCACTCTCTGGCCGGCCTCTCTTAGCCCTATTCCTGCTCCCACCTGTGAGGCTAAAAAACTCTGGGTCATCTTCGACTCCACACTCTCCTTCTCTCCTCACATCTCTGACATTTCTAAGAAGTCACACTACCAGATGCACCACCTCAGAGTTATTCTTCCTTTCCTCTCCTTCCCCAGAAGCTCACTGTCTCCAGAGCTCTGGTTCTCTCTAGGCTGGACTACTGCAACAGCCTTTCTCTAAATCTGCCTGCCTCTACTCTCCTCCAACTGCAACTCATAAAAAACAGGACTGCAAGACTTGTCCTTGGCCTCAAGCCCAGGGATCATATCTCTCCAGGATTGAAATCTCTGCACTGGGTCCCAGTGTGTGCGAGGATTAAGTTCAAAACCCTTTGCATTGTACACAAGGCCTTCTGGGGCCTGGGTCCTCAATACCTTCAACTCCCTCTTTCTAAATATCTTCCTTCTCGAGCTCTTTGCTCATCTGCCTCCAACTCCCTCAGGGTCAGTCGCTTTTCCAAGCAACTAGTTGGTGGTAGATCTCTTGCTTCGGCTGGAGCCTCCATCTGGAACAGCCTCTCTGCTTCTCTGAAACTTGAGGTGAACCATCTTCAGTTCTGGAAGCACCTCAAGACCTTCCACTTTGCTTATGCTTTCTTATCTTATTTTAATGAAACTTGTGTAGCGCAACATAAAACCAAAGTCATCTTGGCACTAAGCTGAGGGAGGTCCACCAAATCCACAGGAAAAAGACTAAGGGCCTCATCATGAGTTTGGCTGTAACCCTTAAAGCCACCGCCGGATTTAAGGGTCTGCCAAATCAGGGCTTTGGCGGATTTCTCTCCAGCTCTGAGCTGGGGGGAAATCCGACAAAAATTCGCACTCATACCGCCGGCGGGAAATCCGCCGGCGGTATGAGCGCAAAATCCCCCATTGAGCCCAATGGGGAATGGGGCATTCCCGAATGGGCTCAGTGGGGAAAGGGGAATTCCAAATCCGCCAAACCTGTGATCCGATGCTAATAGCACTGGTGGGTTTGGCGGTAGGGCAGATAGCGCCAGCACTATTAGCACCGGCGTTACCCCCCAACTCGTGATGAGGCCCTAAAACGGGAAAATCTTAAGTGTTTGAAGGAACGATGAGTGAGATTCGTTGTTGCACAGAGGGAAAGGAAGCTGATTCCAGGCCTTTGCAACAGCCACAGAGAATGCACGGCCACCCATACGAGCAAGACTGACCCTCTGGGGCTGTATAGTCTTCAGATCTTGTGAACGAAGAGGCCTGGAAGGTATATAGAGACCACATTTATTCTGCAGGAATTCAGCCATGGAAGGCCTTTTGCACTATGCACAGTGCCTTGAACCTAACACGTTGCTCAACAGGGAGCCTGGGAAGATGCTGCAACAGCGGGGTCATATGAACACACCAGGAAGGGCGAAGAATGGCCCTGTGAGCCACGTTTTGCAGCAGCAGGAGGTGCAGCAAAAGATGATTTGGAAGGGCCAAGTAGAGGGCATTACAATAGTCAATATTGCTAATGACTAAGGAGGAAACAACAGGGGCATGGAACTTAGCGGGAATGCAGGGTATGACTTTCCGGAGAGTCTGTAGCTAAAAATGAGCTTTTGGCATACAAGAGAGATCTGGTCGGCCATAGAAAGAGAGGCCGAGATTTCCAAGCCTAGATCTTTCACCAAAGAAACCGGCTGAGGAAAAGGGCCAAGGCTCTCCAGCCAGAACTCTGGGGTCCTAAACAAGGAGGGAGTAGCCATGCCCACCACCAACACCTCGGTTTTTTCAGCATTGAGCTTAAGACAATATCTCCCCATTCACTCACCAATGGCTAGCAAGCAGTTTTTCAATTGACCAGCCTATTCAGATTTAGTAAGGTCCAACCGAACAATGATTTGGGTATCATTGTGTAGGAATATCATAGCAGGCCAAAAGCATGGATTATAGCCAACAGAGGTTGAATATATAAACTAAGTAAAGTGGGGGACAGAGAAGAACCTTGAGGCACACCACAGAGAAGAGAAATCATCTAAGAATAGTATGGTGGAAGTGAAAGAGACTGAGAGCGTCCTGTCCGAAAGGAGGAAAACCCTGCCAATACTTGGCCAGATAGACCAGCAGAAGACAGCCAGGAGTTCAGGGTAGGGAAGTCGATGTTATCAAAAGCTGCTGATAAATCGAGCAGAATCAGAGCTCCTACGCCACCCTGGTCAACCAGACATGTCAAGTCATCCACAATAGAAACCAAGACCGATTCAGTGCCCCTGCCAGGATGGAACCCAGATTGAAATGGATCAAAAAAGTCTGAGGATTCCAAAAAAGTGCTGAGAAGTGGAGACACCAGAGATTCCAGCAACTTCATCAGACATGGGAGAAAGGAAATAGGGAGAAAATTAGACGGCACTGCCGGGTCAAGGTCAGGCTTTTTCAGCAGCGGAATAACAAGAGCATGTTTTAGCTTGTCTGGACTTTCTATCCTCCTCTCCCCTGCTGATCTCCTGGATGAAACTGAAACTGAACTGGTTACCTGGCTAGCCCCTGATCGCTGGCCCAGGTTCCCTCCCCGCCAGTTGCACACTTGCACTGCCCCCCCTGGCAACCCATGCACTCGGGGGCTGTTTCTGTATCCCTGTAGCCACTACTAGCACATGACCCCTGATGTCTGCACTCACCCTTGCACCTGCCACATGACACCTTTTATTTATTGTTTTATTTATTTTTACTGTTTATCCTATGTACTGCACTCCCCCCTCCCCCTTTTCATCCACACTTTACCGCTTCCCCTGCACTTGCGCGATCTCAATGTCCCCTGGTCTAGTAAGATCGTTGTCTCTGTTTTACCTCTGTTCCCCCTCCCTTGCCTCATCGCGCCTTGAAACACCTGTGTGTAGACGCGTTATAAATGCCATATCATATCATATCCATTGAAATAAGCCTCGCATATCTGCGACTCGCTCCTGTATATTTGAGAAGTGGATTCACTGCCTTAGGGTGCGTTAGAATGCCTCTTAAATCCAAACAGGTAGTTATAATCTGCAAAAACTAAAAGCAACTTGTACCGATAGAAATACATCAAACCCCAGTGGGAGCAAACTACAAGCTCTCCTGAAAGGGAATACAGTGAGACACAAGACATCGTCTAAGGGAAAAATAACTTCATTTTGTCCAGACTAGTATGCCTGCAGCAAGTACAGAGGTGAATCATATCTGCTGTAGGAGTGACATCTAGTGTGGTACCCTCCTCCCAACAACAGCATGGGTTTGGAGGAGAATTCTAATTTGGAGGATATAGATAATAACACCCTCTTGGAGCTTTGCTACTCCCTACATTGGAGCATTGCTACAGCAGCGTTAAAGCAACCGCAACCACCAGCTGAAATAGTTGTGACAGCGGAAATTAATCATGAAGGAATGGGTGCCACAATTAGAGACCCTAATAGGATGTCTGTTCTCCCAATCATTTCCCACAATTAGACTCAGTTTAATCTCAAACTGATCATGTAGCCTTCACTGACACCCATGCTGAAATCCAGATGTTTATGGTAAAGATACAATCTGCAAGGAAGATCTTGTGGAAGTTGTGTGGTAAAATACATAAGACTTTGAATACAGATACGGGTAATAAGATAATATTTAATCCACCCGCTCCTCGAGCATAAGTAAACGACTGCAACAATGTGCAGGCTTATGTTCATAGATTAACGAAAGGGCAACAGCAACCCGCGGAGAAGGTTGTACTAAGTGGTGAGGGAATCGTGACAGATGGAGGCGTGGAATAACCAGTTACATCCGAAATATATCTGCCACAGATTCAGAGGTGGTTCGCTCTCCGTAAAAGAGTCTGTAATAACCAGCGGAGCGGCGGCCATGTCAGTCTTGTGAACGCCAATCTCCATAGTTCCGGCCAAATCAGAGGCACATTCTAAGAAATCGCATAAGACGTTAGCGCGCAGGAAAACGCGCTAAGCCAAAAAACCTGGGACTCTACTAGCTGGCTTCCAAATAGCGAGCAATCTATCGATAGCATAGATTGGGATTTGGAGCTGGTCGCTGCTGCTGATGATTTGCAAAAGAAAGAGACTCCTAGAGTGGGTGGTATGGAGCACAGCGCCACCTCTGATCACTGCCCAACTGTACCTATGTTGGTGAAGTGGGCATCGTGGCGCTGTTACTTGCCGGGAGATTAATTACATGGAGGTACATTTTGCATTTTTTAACATTGATAACACATTAATACATTCAGCTAGTTACAAGCAGGAGATGCGGCGAGCAGTCCCATGGGGACTGTGGTGTTGTGAGAGCAGTGATGTATGGGAAGCTGCTCCAGATAAGGGCGCAACAACATTCCACAGAAAGCGAAGGAATAGATGGATGGATAGAAATAACGCAGTGAGAGTGGTGAAGGTTCTCAAACGATTGGACCATGTCTCCGCTGCCAGCCAGTGGAAAAGAGTGATCATTCGGACACTCTGTATTACACAGCAATGCCTCCACCGAAATGTCCCTGGATATCTCGCTCGTAAAGTGGTCTGGTTGTGAGAGAGAAGAGTCCTGAGATCAAACAACTCTAATCTTCTGCTCATCCCCAAGGCAAGACTGGCCATGGTTGCACAGAACTCCTTTGCCCACACAGCCCCCAGCCTGTGGAATGATCTTCCGTCTGGCCTGAGGGCTTCTAGCAGCTTTCTGAAATTCAAACAGGCACTTAAGACACTCCTTTTCTGCTAGAGTTTTGGCCACACTTGCCCTGTCTTTCGTCCTGATTCGATTTGTCTTATCCGTCTGTCCCTGCGCTCTTTTACCTGGGGGGTTCGCCAATGTGCATTACAAATAAAACACCTGGTTGGCAAGGCTAAACATCTTGCCAACCAGGGAGGTACAATACTTAAGAAAACAAATTCCAGCCCAAGATGCAAGACGTCGATTTTGTAATAATCCGGATATGTTAGAATCAGTAAAACATTGGTTATCATGTCCGAAATTGATCACCCAAAGAAAGCAGCATTTAGGAGAGTGGGTGGCCAATGTAAATACCACAACGGAAGAGGACTATTGGGAAAGAATACTGACGGTAGATAAAATCAGCCCCACCCTGGAAGCCCTAAGACTCGTAGAATTAATTCTCAATGTGATTAATAGAGGGCAATGAAGAACTTTCAGGATGGTGTGCAGTCTCACAGTGAGATTTTGGAAAGGAAATGACATTGACTTAAATGTTAACGGTTGACATTTTGTTTAACCAATAAAACATTAAAAAGAAAAAAAAAATACAAATAAAATAAGTAAATAAATCTGCTTTTGCTTTTCTTCAAAACTTGAATCAAGTCTTCCCATGCGTGTGTTGGTCTTCTATGATTTAGAATGCGTTGAAGTACTCAAATGTACGAATGCTAATGTAACTCTCATCAATTGTAAATAGGCATCCATGATTCGTAATGATAAAAACCAGTTGTGTAAACTGGGCCTTGATTTATACGTGGACCCTGATATAGCAGATCCTAGTCTCCCTTTGATTTGAACTTAATCCGAAATTGCCGGGTGTACCCTCAACCCAGAACATCAAAACTGGGCAGTTTAGTGGAGCAAGTTTGGTTGAAGTTCAAAGGGTATTAGGATGGTTAGCTGCAGCGTTACCCAGTGCCTCAGCTGGAAATAACTGAGTGGTTCTGGTGACTTCCTGGAACCCACCTGGGTTTAAACACCTATCTGAGTCCGGCGAGTCACTGGGAATACTATCACCCAATTGTTTTCCTTATGCTGCAAGAACATGGATGTTGGGAAGGTTTTACGTGCATGGTTTTCACATTAGTCAAACTATGGCTGCAAAATAGCTTCATGAAGAGCCTATGATGGCCTGATGATAGGAATAACATATCCTTTCTCGTTCATTAGAAGGTTAGCCATGGTTGTTGCAGATGTTATATTGGCATTTGAAGATGGGGTGGCCCATTTGGAATGAACAGACAAGCACTATTCTTTTGTATTCATGATCCCCCTGGGGTGCAAGCACAGAGGCAATCTTTGAAGCAATAACCTTATTGTTAGCAGGTTGGATCAGAGGTCATCATGGAGACTGTATATTGCTAGGGAGTGATTTAAATGCACATTGCAAATGTACATACATCCTTGCAGAGCATACAGGTGTTGCAGTAAATGCACTATGAAACATGCTTCTGCAAATAAGCAGGGCCTGAAATGGATCTGAGTCCTTGGAGACTGGGATCTTAACATGCTCAATGGTCACACCAAGGGCGACTCACCTGGCAATTATACTTGGCATCTTAAGAGCAAGAAAGACTGATGAGATAGTTTTTGTAAATGGCTCTTTAAGGCTGTGCTCTAGAAACCCGAAGCGTATTTTGTACTAGATGGAATTACAAATAGTGATCTCAGACCAAAAAATCAGACAGAGTCAAAGTATATAGCAAAGTATTACATTTTTATCAATGTAATAAAGCAGGGCAAACTGGCAGACATCGGGCTAATGCATGCAACTCATACCTCCACTTGATTACATGATTCCATAGAGGTCTTATACCCCGATATGCGTAATCTATGATGTGAGTCTATGTGGCAAAATACAAAACCTATCAAGGGAAGGGATTGCTTAAGGGGAACATATCCAGTTATAAAACATATAAGGATTAGTCCATCATTGGCTACCCCTTATCTGTAGGGCATGCCTTGAACTGCCTCTAAATATGTTTAGCTATGATATGATATGATATTTACAACGCGCTTAATACCCAGAGATTTCTAAGCAGGAACCCAGGGATTGAACCTGTGTTGCTCCATGTCGTCTTGTTCCAAGGTGAGCACGTTGACGCTGAGATATCCTCCCAAGACAAAGTACTGATTATAGCAGCCAAAACAACAGTGGATTGGTCTATACTACATTGCATGTTAGCTTTTCCCCCAACCCCACTTTTTGGTTGGCTTACTATCCCAACCTTGGACTGTTGGATCTTTAGCAGCACGTATGTGAAACGGAAATTAGGTGTTTGAATCCCATCAGACTACACCCCATTTTCCAAATTAGTCCATCATCTCTCATTGGTTGGCTGTCGGCCAACGTCTTCCATTTGTAGTTTGACCTTGTTGTCTGCTCACTGTGCTGGAACATTCAAGGGAGGGTGAGCACACCGCTATCTTCACTTAGTACTCTAATGAATAGGCTTTGTTTTTTACTTCTGAGCCACGTGTGAAGAGAAGACATATTTGTCAATTTCAGGCTCCTATTTAATGTGATTTGATTTAATTATGGAGGGTACTGCTATTACTCTTGGCCTCTAGAGACTTGTTCACTCAATCTCACATGAATTTTGCATACTTTTAATTGACCAACAGTTTGGCTCTCACAAATGCTTTCTTCTTCCATCTATGAAAAATGACCCACATTCAAAGCTTATCCACCTACTCCCTTTGTGCTCTGTGCTTATCCTTTAAATATTGCATCTTTGACTCTGGGCCAACCTTGACTCATCATTGGCTCTGCACGTTGGTCTGTATTTCTGCGTCTCCTGATTCTACAGCCTCAGCCTGTCCCTGAGGTAGCTTGGTTAAGTTCAATCTAGTCCAGTGTCCATTTTCCTACTATGGCCGTCCTTGCCACATTATATATTCCTCTATATGTTTTCTTTCTACCTTGTGTAACTGCATATTTACAGTTATTGGTCAGTAAGTTGCTTCATCTTCAGATCCATGATTACTTTAACTTTACGTACATGTTACTCTTAGTGCTTCAGTTACATCGTTATTTCTAAATATTTTCATGTCGTTTTGGCATAAGCTCATATATCTTCTTTATGACATTACTCTGTCCTGATCAGATTTCACTTTAACGTCTGTCCATAAAATTCACTGATGCATTCTGACATCTTGTGTTGCGACATCCTTCCATGTAACATTCATCCATGCAACATCCTTTCGCACATTCAGTGCAAGGGTACATTCTGTATGGCTGTCTGAGGAGTGCATACCGTTTTACTCAAACACTCCATGTGGTATACGAACAATACAGAAGGTCCCATTTATTATTTTTCTTCAACTGTTCCAGTATGACACTGGTGAGGGCATGGGAACTGGCAAGATAGCATCGATCTGCTCCTCTCCATTCCCCCTTCTGGGTGAATTTTTGACCAAATGCTCTTGTTCCATGTTTTTACCTCCTCTTCATCATTTGTCAGCATCTTCTCTTCATCCAGCTTCTTCTTTGGGATCCAAATCTTTGTCACCCCCCTCAACTGACCTGCTTTTATTGTGTTCATCCACACTCCAGGTCATGTGGCATCACTCTCCAGATGGTGAACAGAATATTCAACATCCTACATAACTTTTCCGATCCTGGGGTAATGGAACTTGATTCCTGGCGGTGCAAGGGTACTTTCCTTTATATTCTCATGGGTACTGACTTCATTTGTCATCTGCTCACCCATTCCAGCATCGATGTCAATCATTATCTTCATCCCAATTTCTTTCTTGGCTGTCTTCTGGCACTTTCCCAAAATGATCCTTATTACACAGAATCCTAGTAATATCAACACTAGTATTACACCAAGTATTTTGAAAGCATTTGCCAACCAAGATGGAATCCATGACAATAGGAATGAAAACCAGTCATCTCCTGCTGTCTCTTCAGCTTCATCTTCCCTCTTTAAATGTAAAATCGTCAGCATAGTTATTGCCTCTGTCAGTGTTCCTTTCTCTTCATCATGGGATGGAATAAAGGGACAGCAAGATGGCCCAACCTTGGTGCACACACCTCTTTACATTGCTGTAATTACTTCCAGGACATACCTGTTTTGGTGAGTTGTCAGTAGAATGGCTCTCATTTCTTCTCTGATTGCATTGAATCATTTTATTTTTGCATTAATCATCTGTACCAGATCCCATCTGGTGATCTGCAGCCACTTGGTGTTTACTGTAGTCTGGAGTCCTGGCAGGAATATAGATGTCCTTATAATTTCTGTCTCACTGATCAGTTTATGCTCATCTGGAATCATATGACTCTATTAATTCTGCAGAGAAATAATTACTTCTATTCTTGTGATAGAGGTTGAACAACCTCTTCTGCCTCATGTGCTCATCCATTTTTGAAAGTTCATAGACATTGAGATCACTTTGAGGAATCACTAATACAATAGAGCATATTTCTCCCCAATGCATAGGCAACTGCATGCAAGCTCTGAATCTACAGGCCCAGTATTGGTTCATCGGTATGGTAGTTCCTCCACTCATTCCTGGGACTTTGAGTGACTGTCTGAATCCTGTATTCTCTCCAACCAGAACCAAGCTTCCATTCTTGAAGCATGTTATTGCATTTTTCAATGGTATTATGGCTACTGGTCCTGATTCGTTGTTGACCCATGATAGTAACTTAGAATACTTAGCCCACGATCCTAAGCATTTTTCATTCACTATTTGCACTATGCTTACTGGTTTCTTCTTCAATAAATGTGCTGGGCAAGATAATAGTTCTTCTTTGCATCCAGTAAAGATGGCAACACACCCATATACCAATAGATGAGGTCTCTCCCAGCAGCCTGGCTCTCCTGATCTATCAGTCATGTCTGAGCAATCCATCCTCTTCATTTATACAACTTTTATTTGATCTCCAATCAGGACTGGATACATAAGATTTTTGCTTTTCCACTCCATCCCACTTTCCATCCTTTTTACCTTCATTTAAGTATCTTCATATGGAAATGTTTCTCTTGATCACCATTGTAACGTTGCCCATTTTCCTTCAAAGAGACCTATTGCATTATGTGCAGCCATCTCTTTGGCAATAATTGTCCTTGCTGCATTCATGGTATATGGTATTAAGGAACTGACATAGCAACTTTCATCTGACGTTCTCTCTAGCACTTCCTTCATGTGCTAATAGCATGATTATTTTTTAAATGAGGCATATTATCAAGGTATGTTTTTAGGTCTTCATGTTCCTCTTCAACATCCCTATTAACTTGAAATAACCTCTCAGTTATATTGAAAAATAGGCTTTCTATAACTTTAAAAGGGACAATAATAGATGTTTTTTTTCATAATAGCTTTCATATCTGTACTACATTTTGAACTATTTCAAACTGCCATAATAATGAGAAACACACAAATCATAATACCCACTGATATCCTCATCAATATTACATGAAAACCTATCAACTTTCTGGATGGCACTGAATCTCTGAAATGTAAAAGCCTCTACATTGTATATTTACTTAAATTTACACATTTGCTATCTCCTTTTCAATCACTTTTATATCAGAAACTGGTGTGTTATTGCAATTATCACTCTCCAGACAATACAGTTATTCTCGGGGTCTTCCAGTAACGTAATAATATGTATTCCCCTTCCTATTAGGGCTGGTTAAGTCTGCAATATGCAGGAAAAAATAGCAGGCAAGTGTGTGTATAGTAGTGTAATAAGAGGTATTATAAATGATTGTCGATACTCTTCTTTCATCTTCAAATTCTGGGCTCTACCCACATTGTTCCTTGAAGCCTGTCTAAAAAGAGTGCCAAGGTAGCTGCATGTCTATGTTCTCCTTGCCAAATTTTGAGAAACACTGGTCTTTATTTGATGTTTGAGAAACTCTAGATCTTAAGCTATGGTGCTTGTGTGCACTTCACTTTCTTTTTTCTCGTTTCTAGCCATCAGGCGAGTTTGCATGCGTGGAAATTATTCTCTTGCTTCATTGGGATGGGTCTGCATACACAGAACTACTTCTCTTGGTTCATTGGGATGGGTCTGCATACACAGAACTACTTCTCTTGGTTCATTGGGATGGGTCTGCATACACAGAACTACTTCTCTTGGTTCACTGCGGATATCTTTGGGAGGGTTCGATGTTTGGCCTTTATAGGCTTTGACGTCATGTTGATGTAGCCGCACTCTTCACCCCTTTAGTTTGGCAGCAGTGGGGCTAGCTTTCTCCACCTCATGTGGCCCTTTAAAGTGGTGCATACTTCAGGTGCATATACATTTGCACACTAGCAGCTGGACGCCTGAGTGTAACCTTGGAGGTTTCAGCAAATCTTCTGTTTCATGAGATTGATTGTCTTTGCCACTTATTTTTGACCCCTCCCTTCTGTTATTGATCTGTCGAGACATGAAAGAGACAATTGCAATCATTGTTGTTAAGTAATCGGGCATCTTGTCATCTAATGCCTTCGCTAAACTGGGGGCATCAGTTCTTACACTAGTTAGAGGAGCAAGTGGGGTTCTTATACAGCGTCCAGTCACCAACTCATGAGGAGTTAGATGGTGATCTGAACTATATTGTTTTCTCAGGGCTTACAGAGCAAGGGGCCTGCGCACAAGAAACCTGGCAGCACACGGGGCAGGGTGTGTCCATGGACGTGCCTCTATACATCTAGGAAAAGGACCTACTATGACCTGCATATATCTGTAGCCGTTACATGGCTGTAGCATATCTATATGATCTATATGAAGATGCTGAAATGGGCCATTGGGTCTAGGGATTCCTCCTCTCACCGTTCTCAAAGTGTGCCCTGCAGTACATTTCTGGCCCACTATGCAATTCACAATGAACTGTGCCACATGCTCTAGTAAATTGGGTGAGGAACCCCTCTTCTGCAATTAATGCAGCTAGACTCTCTTGAGTCATGTGTACTGGGTAGTGAAGCTGCTCCAGTATTACTCTAAATAATGCTAGAGGCATAACTGGCTTTCCAGTGAGTTCCTTCCTGATAATAGCCTTATTGGGGGAACACTGCTGAATTCTTCATAAATCCTGTTACCTTTGTTGAGATTGACCTTGTATTTCCCTTAACTAGACAATGGGCCTCATTCCGAGTACGGCGCTAACCAATGGCGCTATTAACGCCTTGGTTGACGCCATACCCGGACCGGCAGCGCCTTGGTGGATGGCGGAATTACCGCCCCATTCCAAGGTTGGCGGGGCGGTAATTCCCCATTCACCAAGGCTCTTCCCCATTCCCAAATGAGCCCCCATAGGGCTCAATGGGAATGGGGAAGATGCAAATAAGGGTGACCGTTCATTACGGTCACCGGTATTGGCTTGGAGGCCCCTTTGCGCCCTCGACTTTAACACGTGCTCAAAGCAGGCGTTAAGGGCGAGGGCGCAAAGGGAACTCGGAGTATGGCGGTAAGGGATTACCGCCACCGGTCTCGTTACCGGTGGCCGCTATCCCTTACCGCCATACTCGGAATGAGGCCCAATGGATAACATGTTAAAGCCCTAATTTGCTAGCATGCATCGCCATGTCATCTATTTAACATCTTCTCTAACCAAACTGGATGTGGTTGAATAATAGGCTGCTTTTTTGCCTCTTCGTCTGCAGCTTCATTTCCGTGACAAATGAAGTATGTTCATTTAGAATGGACAGAGCATTTTACGACTGCTAGAGTCAATGGGAGACTCAATGCTTCTATAAGCGTATCCAATAGGGCCCATGTTGCACCAGAGTGCCGTCTATGCAGAGGAAACCCCTCATTATCAAGCGTGACAAAACTGCATGTAAGTTTGACGTGACATAGGCGGAGTCAGAGTACATTGTCACTTCCTCATGCTCCAAGCTCTGTAGTGCTTCGATGAGTGCCAATAATACTGCAGCCTGTGCTGAATAATTTGAAGACAACTGCATGCTTTTAACTTCCTTGAATTGAAGTTCTTTGTTCAATTTCACTACTGCTGCTCCAGTAAAAACAACTTCTCCCCTCCCGAGATTGTTCTCTCTAGCTTCAGGAATATCATTATAACAGTCAGTATAGGATGTGCAATCATGTATATAGTCATCCTTTCCTAACGGTTCTGCTATAAAGGTTGCTTAATTTACTGTCTTACATCTAACAATTTTAAGCGCAGGTTTGAAAATAATCACCTGTACCCAGATGCGCTTTGTGTGGTCAACGTACCTTTTGGCTTCACTAAAATTGCAAATAATGCATGCTCTTTAAATAACATTCTTGGGCACCCCATTGTTATACTTGAAGCGTTCTCAACTGCTAATGCGGCTGCAGCTAAAGATTGCACACAGGGACAGTGCCCTTCATTACTTGATTTAAAATCCCACTATGATATCCCAATGGTTTATGTCCATGTCCTAATGCTGTCTTGTGTAAGAATTGCAGTCATAAGTTCTTTATTTGAATGGGAGAATAAATAAAATTCTTCATTGCAATCTGGAATCCTCAACACAGGTGCTATACTGGTCGCTTTCATATCATCTGTCCATGTTATTGTGCTCTTATCCACCTGTATACCTTTGAGTCCTTTTAAAAGTGGTTGAATGTACGTACTGTAATCAAAAACCCTTTCCAACAACTTTGACCTCTTATCAACCAAACTCACACTGTCACCCAACAGCGCCATCAACATTCACCTACTATATCGCCCCCCAGGCCCCACCCCTGACTCTCAGGAAAGCATCATCATTATCCTCAGCAATAATATCAAAAGCTCCACCAAAACCTTTCTCCTAGGAGACCTCAACCTGGGATTTAATGATGCTAAAGACAAATCTGCAGTCGCCCTCTCCAAAGATCTTACTGACTTAGGCTTCACCCAAAAAGTAGAAAATCCCACTCACGCCAAAGGTCATATTCTAGATTGGGTCACAGACCATAATTGTCTCTCCACTATCACCTCAAACTCATCATTGCCATGGACCGACCACAACTGCATCGAATTCTCGATTCCTATCACCAAAAATATCAAACCCCTGACGTCTGCCATCGCTGCACAAGTCAGAAGCTCAAAAAAACTCAAAGAGGACAACCTGCGCCCATACCACAACACTCCCAAACTAGCACCACCTTTCTCTAATGACCCCAATATTTTGGCAGACATTTACAAAGATGCCGTCGCTAAAGCTATCAATGAAATAGCACCACTCGAATGGAAAAAAAATCACTACACACCAACGCCTGGTTCACTGAAGAACTGCACTCAATGCAATCCCACAAAAGAGCAGCTCTAAAAAGCTGGCAATCCAACCCATGCAACAGCACCAAAAATGAGTACAACTTAATCTCCAAGCAATACAAAACAGCTATCACTGATGCTAAAGCCAAAGCACTCAACGCATGAATCTCTAATGCCAAATCGCACACTAAAGAGATCATTGCCGTCTTCAACAAGCTCATCTCCTCCCACAATACCCCAGATGAAATAATCAAAGATGAAGCGTGGTGTGCCAGCATTCAATCAGCCATGCTAGATAAAATTGACCTTCTCCAAAAGAAAATTATATCAGACCATTGCAAAGCACTACCTAAACAGACAGGTACCAAGCTTTCTAATGCCTCACCCTCCGCATCAAAGCCCACCATACCTAACTTCTCTTTCAGGGATGTCTCTGAAACAGAAGTTATCAATCTACTAAACAATCTCAAACCCTCCCCCTGCAAAGGTGACGTCTGCCCACCTAAACTCGTCAAAGACTGCACAGATTGCTTTGCGCTGCTCTTTACAGCCTTCATCAATGCGTCTTTTAAAACAGGCATTATCCCTGCTAGCCTCAAAGAGGCATGGGTCCAGCCCCTCCTAAAAAAAACCTCCCCTCGACCCCCTACAACCCAACAACTACAGACCAATAACCACAGTACCGTTTCTTCTGAAATTACTGGACAAAGCCGCACATTGCCAAATCCAGCACTTTCTGGAAACCCACTCCATCCTTGGAACAAGGCAATCAGGCTTCCAGAAAGGACACGGCACAGAAACAGCCCTTGTAGACCTAAAAAATCAGATCACCCAAATCATGGACAAGTGCAAGACAGCTCTCTTGCTCCTCCTAGATCTCTCGGCTGCTTTCGATCTAGTTGATCACAAGACCCTCACCTCACACCTCACACACTCAGCTAACTTCTCTAAAGAATCAGCTCTATGGGTCACTTCCTTCCTAGAGGGTAGAGCCATGAAAGTCTTCTCGGACATCGCCAACACCACTCCCACGACAATCCACTGCGGAGTCCCTCAAGGTTCCTGCACTGCTCCCACACTCTACAACCTGTTCACAAAACCTCTTTTTGACAAACTCCTACGGCATCACATACACGAACTACGCAGACGACACACAAGTACTTCTACCCCTCTCAGGTTCATACCACAACGACACAAAGGCACTCCACTCGATCTACGTCATCATCCAGGCCTGGATGGCAGTAAGCGGCCTCTGCCTAAATGGAGACAAGACGGAAATCATGATATTGGGTCAACAGAGCACCCTAGACAAACTGGACACACTGTACGCTAACTTCTCCATTGACGACTCCATTATCCCATCTCCACAGCGGTAAAGGCTCTGGGAGTATACATAGACTCCACTCTATCTATGAACAGACAAGTTAGTGCCATCACCTCCTCATCTGCCCATACCACTAAACTCATAAATGCCATCAGACTTACCTCTCCAAACCCAACTGCCTCTCCATAGCCAGAGCAACCATTGGAGCCAAACTGGACTATTGCAATGCCCTCCTAGCGGGTACATCAGCAAAAAACCTGAACAGACTCCAAGTCACACAGAACAATGCGCTCCGGGCCGCTCTCAGCATCCCAAGAAGAGAGCATATTTCCCATGCCAGACTTTCAGCCCAATGGCTCCCGGTTAAAGAACGAATCACACTCAAAATCCTCCCCCTCACCCACAAATGCCTCTCTCTCTCTCTCTGCCCCGTCCTATCTATCTGAGACCATCTCCAAACACTCCTCTGCCCGTCCCACCAGAACGCAATACACCAACCTACTCTGTATCCCACGCATCAAAAAAGCCAAACCCGGTGGCCTAAGCTTCCCCTCCATTGCCGCCAAGACCTGGAACGCTCTCCCTGCAGACATTATGGCAGAAAACACGCTCCCGGTTTTCCGTAGGAAACTGAAGACCTCTTTCCTTGCACAATAAGGTGACCCCTGCGAATCCATGTAAATATACTGCATTGCTACTGTACAAATACCATATTTCCCACTGTAAATAACGTTTTCCTTGTTAACATTGCTTTATCTGTATTGTATTATTTGTAACTGAGACATGTCTGTAACAAGTGCCACGATGACCCCGGGCTGACGAGCGCTCTACAAATCTGAATAAATAATAATAAATTCATAAGCCTAGAAACTGATGAATTTTCCTCACTGTTTCTACAGTGTTCATGATTGCTTCTGCTCTTTCAGGTTTCACATTTCTCCCCTCTAGAGATCAACTGTCCTATGTACAAGACATCTTCTTGACAATATGTTATTTTTTCCTTGTCTACCTTATATCCTTTTGCTGAGATTATAGTCATGAGTTCAACTGAGTCTTCTCTGGATCTTTACTCTGTCTCACTAGACACCAAAATGTCATCCACATAATGAATTATTGCACTATCGAGTTGGACATTACTCAAATCCATCTGGAGGACTCTATTAAAGAATGCGGGTACTCACATTACCCCTGGAGCAAACAAGTATGTTTCAGGCACATATTTCTCTACAAAAAAGGAAGTCAAATCTTGTGAATCTTCATGAAGGGGAATCAAAAAGAATGCATTCTTCAAATTGACAGCTGTGAAATATCTGGCCGTGGATGGGCTATTACACAGTATCGTCGCAAGATTAGAAACAAAAGTGAACTTAGCTTTGACTTAATTGTTTAAAGGTGGAAGGTCCTGAATAAATATCCACAACCCCCCCCCTTTTATTTTCTCAAAGGATATACGGTCATGTTACATGATGAATCTCATTGCACCAATATGTTTTGCTTCATTAAAGCAGAAAATGAGGCCCATTGCCATGTTAAGCTTTGTCATTAAGTCATGTGCTGATATATTGACTGGCATCTGCCTAGGGTATAATAATGGCATTGATATTCCATGTTCTCCTCTCAAAATTGGTAATTTGTCTGTTAAAGGAACTAAACACATCGCCCCAGAGAATCCTTGAGCATTCATGGCAGAACCTGGCAATGTGTATTTTCCCTCATAGACACAGGAACGTGTGGCTCCACTGTCTACTTAAAATGAAAATGGTGTGTCTCTTATCGTCACCTTGACCCTTGGTTCCTCTTGAAGTCCTCGTGTCACTGATAGTGCTGAACACATAAATTCACTCTATGGGCTGTCCTATTGTGGATATAAATTCATCCCTGTAACTGTGAAAGGATTCCCTCCTATCACAGTGGGTTTGGACCTGTTGGACTCCTGGGGTATGTGCATATATGGTACCATAGCCTGTTGTATATGTGCTTGCTGTGGTTGTGTCTGTTGTATTTGCATGGGTGCCGGCTGTGGTTACCCTTTCAGCTATTACTTTTGCAGCATTGCTAGCTGCATTTGTTGGGTTTTTGGCACATATACATGAGCATATGTGTGATCCTGGGCATAATATTCCTGTGTTTCTGTATTATATTGTGGAGCATAACCCATCACCCCTCTTGGAGCTTGCTAATTCTGTTGCATGCCTCCCCTGCTTCTGCATGTCCTAACTATATGTTGCATTCTTCCGCAACTCCAACATTGTTGTGGCTGTCCACCATTAGATCCTTCTGCTCCCTGAGAGTTTTCAAATCCACCCTGTCCTACTCCTCTAGGACTATTCCCTCCTCCTTTTGGCCGATGATTACACCTACTCTGATTTGCGGGATAGCCAGTTTTATTTTGCTACACTGACTGTGTCTCCTGCGTCAACCCTCTTTCATTACTCAGTCAATACTGCTCCCTCGAAGGCTATTTTGGATAACTTCTTCCAAACTAAATTTGCTTCCTCTTGCTCTCAGAATTTTTTGTACTTTTCTCCTACATTAATCGGCAGTGATGCACGATTGTCAATTGTATTTCTTGCCATGGCTTTGGTTCCTTTCCCACCAGTTTTTTCAATTTCTATTGCACTGGCTTGGGTAGTCCCTGACACAAAATATGGTAAAATAATGCTACAGTTTTATCTCATGGTTCACAAGCCTCCTGCCACCATTTGTCTTATATCTGAATACCCGGAAATAAGAGAACAGGATCTTCATCCCCTCCCATTTTCCTAGTCATGATCACGCCGATATCAGCTTTCTCCCCTAGGATGGCTGCTAGTAGCCCTTGTACGTCACCTATGGCTAAGGTAATCGCTGATGTCATTCTCTCTAACTCATAAATCCATTTTCCTGCACTGGAAGTCAACCTTAGCAATTTACACCTTAAATAGTCTTTATCTATATGTGGCCATAGTATATATTGTGCTCGTCCTTCCCCTTCTCCATTAATGAGAATTGTGAAAATCCCTGTTCATAATCACATTTACCTATACTCCTTGTCTTCAAGGCAGAGCTAGCCTAGCCCATTTTTTCCTACCTGGTAATCATCTTAACCTAGTTACATATGTCGGGGATTATATCCCATGTACTACGTGATTGTACTGGTGGTCGCTCAGCATAGGGTGTTGATTGTGATATGCTTTCTTTAGGGTCCTCTAAATCTGACAATTTTACCCCTTTTTCTGCACTCCATTCTTTTTAAAACCCACATGCACCCTATCTTAGTGCCTCTCATTCTACTCCATTTCTTCATCTGACATCATTATGCCCCAGCTCTTGTGACTATTGTCTTTTTCCCCCTTGTCAAGGTCTAATCTGTTTAAGGATAATGTTCCATACTCGTGTGTTATGACTTCACTTAATCTACCTTCAGTTCTCTTTAATATGGAATCGTTAGGTTTGTTAGTTCCCATTTTACAAGCATCCGATTGTTTTTGTTGACGATTTCTTTTCGTATGAGGTCCAACACTCGTGCTTCGGGATTGTTGATGACTTTACGATATAGCATCAGGCTGGCTCTCATTTTTGTTGCTAGCAGTGATGATAAGCAGAGTTCTCTCCTTATTAACGCAATTGGAGTGGATGTCGCAAGGCCTAGGACACTTCGCCAGAAGAAACTTTCAAATTTCTCCCATATGGTGTTCGGAGTCAATGGCATTGCGTCCATGCCATATATCAAGGCAGGAACCACTTTTAACTTGAAGAATCTCAAGACGGGAATGATCGAGAAACGTCCGTATTTCTTATCCACAGCCTTTGCTTGAGCTGTGAGATTTTTTAATTTTAATTTTAGCCACAGGGTTTCTTGCATGGTTTTTTCGTCCCTGTCGTTGCTGATGGTGATTCCAAGGTATTTGAAGGCCTGGACTATTTCTAAGGTCTTACCATCGCAGTGCCAAGAGGGTTTTTGTTTCTTGTTACAGAGTTTGCCCAGGATTAGCACTTTTGTCTTTTCTTTATTGAGTCGAAGGTTGTTTTCTGACAAGTAAGAGACCAGGTTATCCAGTTGGCGTTGGAGGACTATGGGTGTCAAATCCATCAGGATGATGTCATCGGCGTACAGTAGGCGATCGATCTTCTCTCCGCCCAGCGAAGGTGGAAAGTGCCTGATCGTATGCGTTGATTCCTCATAATCTGCAATATAGGAGTTATATAAAGAAGGCGCTAAAGGGCAGCCTTGCTTGACTCCTATTGCTGTGCCTATCTCTTCAGACAAGCGGCCATCCGCACTAAGGCGGACCCTGATGGAGGTCTCTTCGTGTAAGGCCTTTATTGGGTTTAGGATTGAGTCCGGACATCCTTTAGCTTCCAGTTTTGCCCAGAGGCGCTGCCTATTGACCTGGTCGAAGGCTTGTACCAGGTCAATAAAAGCAACGTAGATCGTTTGGCCGCCTTGTAGAACTTTTGCTTTCAAGGCACTCATGAGCAAGATGTTGGTGGTTGTTCCTGAGTTTCTGATGAAGCCGTTCTGAAAAGGGTCCATTGTGTTTGCTGTACGTGACCAGTTTTGAAAGGCGTCCAGTACAAGAGACGCAAAAACTTTCCCCATGACATCTAGAAGGGCAATGGGCCTATACTGGTTTGGGTCGTCGGTTGCACCTCTTTTAAAAATAGGCACGATGTTTGCTTTTTTCCAGGTAGGTGGGATTTCTTTGGTCTGATTGCAATTTGAAAAAAGTTTACTCATGATGTTGGCCCATAGCTCAGGATGTTTTTTGAGTTCCAGGTTGCTGATACCATCGGGACCAGGGGCCCTTGAGTTGTTCAGTTTCTTGAGTTTGTTTAAAATAGACTCTTTGTCGTTGGGGATGTTCCACGGAGTGTCGGATTTGTGACATTCTTTACTTTGTGGTTTATCTATTTTTTCATTCATGATTGGAGCAAATAAGTTTGAGAAGTGGTTAATCCATCGGGCCTCACCCACGTTGTTTTGGATCTTGTCGTTGATGTTGCTTTGTGCTCCCTTGATCAGGTTCCAGAATTCCTTTGGCTTGTTTCCACAGATAGCGGACAGCATGTGTTGTGAGTCGTTCAGGTAGAGTTTATGGCGGTAGTGTAACAACCAGCTTCTATAGTCGCCCACTGCCTTTGTCCAAATTGCCAAGTTTTCAGAGGATGGTACTTTTTGGTATAGTCTTTTTAACCTTCTGTGCTCCTTCCTTTTCTCCACCAGGTCTTTGCTGTAGGAATGTGGGTGGTCTTTCTTTTGGGTGGGTGTTTTAGCTGTCGCCATAAGGTATCTGGTTAGTAGAGGTGTATAATCCAGATCGATCCCGCTTTTTTTGCATTTGTCGTGCTCTTGTGTCTTAAACGTGTATATTGAGCTTCTAATTCTAACAATCCTTTTTCGGAGATCTTTACTCGCTTTCCTTTCTCCGCTGTCTCGAGTGGAAGTGGACACGCAGTCGTTTGCGTTCCAGATGCCCATCCTTCTACAATTAAGAGATTATGGTCACTGAAGGTTGTCGGTCTAATAGCGAAGGAGTGGATCTCTGGCAGAATGTCTCTAGAGACGAATATGTGGTCTATCGTCCCATTTTGGTCGCATCTTTGCCATGACGGGATCGACAGGTTTGCTTCTAAACGCTGCCAGTGCAGATTGTACATGTCCCTGTCAGACATTATCTTGTCCAGGAGTTTCCCCCTCTCCCGTGCTGGAGATTTTTGATTAGCGCGGTTTCCGATCCCATCACATATGGCGTTGAAGTCACCACTTATGATTGTGCTGTGGTCGATTCTAGTTTTCTGGGCTTTTTCCATGGCGTTCTGGAGTTCGATCGTGAAGTCTTCATTCGTTGTTGTCTCAGGATTCCAGTACACGTTTATTAGGAGTACTGGACTGTTTTTTAGATCTGTAGGACGGTGTTTTCTTTTGAGTAACACGGCCTGGATCCAGTACGGTGTCGGGAAGACTTCGGTTATCTCCATGCCCGCTCCTGCTCTGATCGCGGTTATCAGTCCGGCTGAAGGTCGTCCAGTTTCCCCTTTCTTCGCGCTAGTGAAAATTATTTCGTACCCGTCCAGCTGAGGTTTGTTGGTCAGCCAGGTTTCCTGTAAGCACAGAACGTCAAATTTGCCCAGGTTGACGTCAGTTTTCTTTGTGAGGTGTGTAAAGCCCCTCGTATTCCAGCAGCCTAATTTTAGTAGGTTCAGATCGGATGTTGACTTTGGATTTTCCTTATCCTGACAGATCTGAGGGTGGGTCTTCTTTTCTGAAAGTCGTTGCTAATGCTTATGCCTGGCATTGGAATCAGCTTTATGCCACGTCCACAGTTTAGTTATGTTTGTTCCTGGTGTTCCGTGGTTGCTTGAAATTCGATCGTTTTGAAAAGTTTGCTGTAACCTTTTGTTCCGGACAGAGGTCAGCTCTCGATTACGGTCAAACAAGGGAGTTTTCTCAGGTCTTTCTCGTTCCCCCTGATTCGGGTTAGAGGTTCCTGATCTGTTTGTTAATTTTGAGGTCTTCAGAGGACCTGCATGGGGCATCCTGCTGATATAACGAGCGTGGTTGTTCTTTGTCGTCTTTGGAGTATCCAATTGGTTACTTGGGCCCCTTTCAGTTATTTTTGTTGCATCCTCTTGCTTGCTCGGTCGCCTAATTTCTGCTAGTTCAAAGCCCGCTAACGCCAGGTTACCGGATTCTCTCATTAGATGGAGCTTGATGGCTTCGGAATTGAGGTGTATATAGGAGTAGTCTGTTCTGCCAGACGTACTTGGTTCCACCATCCAAAGGTCTTTATTTCCAAAGTGTTTCAGGCTTGGAATTTGGGTTAGAATTTTGATGATGGTGGTTCTGTTCATCGTCAGGTCGGTCTTCTTTGAATTGATGTTTTTCAGTCTTAGCGTGTGAGCACTCACGATTGGCTTTGATTCTTTTTTCCGATCGCGATCTTGTTCCGATCTGGTCTCTTCTTGTCTCTTCTTGTTCACCTCGAAGATGTATTCTAAATATGAATCCGTGGGTTTTTTCCCTGTTTCGTTACGCGACTTTGAAGTCATTTTCTGATTTTCTTTTCCTCCCTGAGTCCGAGAGAGGGCAGGTGAGTGCACGTGGGCATTCCTCTTCCATATATTTGAGCTTACTCTACGCTCTAGCTCTGGTCTCTTTTCCTCGGGAGCTCGTGGTTTTAGGTTTACGGTGTCCACATAGTCCACTTTTTGACGTCTTTGTGTTGTCTCAAGGGGTTTTTTCGGCGAAACAGAGAGTTCATGTATTTGAACTTTGTATGGCGGTTCATTTTTGGGGGAATCTAGGATCCCTTTAGTCGCTTTTCTCTTTGGTTGTTTTTTTGGGTTGTTTTCATACCCGGTCTCGTCCACTGTCAGTATGCTCCAGTCTGATTGCTCCTCTACGACAAGGAGAGGAGCGTTATCTTTTGAGCTGTGGTTTCGTTTATCTCTCACTTGTTTTTGATGTGGGCTTGCTGTCTCCGTAGGTTTTGTGAGTGGCCCATTTTTCCTGACAGCTACCTTCGTCTGCCTCGAGTGGGCTTGAGGGCCCGATGTTTCTTGTGGGTTGTTCTCATTCCACTTGGTGTTTCGCTTAAGGATCGATTTTTGTTGGGTAAATATGCCATATGTAAAATTCTTAGGATTTGCAGCTAGGCCTTTTTTTGGTCTTTGTGCTTCTTTAGCGTTCTTTATGTAAGAGAAGGGGTTAGTTACTTTTTTCTTCGCCCCTTCTCTGGTCTCGAGATCAGTTGACTGTGGGTGATCATCTTCCTCCTCCAGTATAGCAATAATGGCATCTAGCGGTTCAGTCCCTAGGTTGCTAGTATGGATGTCAAGGTTTTCGTCCTGTTGCAGTGACGGTTTGGCATTCTCCTGAATGGTGTCAGGTAGGGCGGTCAGTGCAACATTGTTTTGTTGCGACCGTCGGGTTAAATGCTCATCGTTTGGTGATCGTGATTCTGTCTGTTGGTCGCTGGGGCTAGGTTCACCCGGCCTTATCCTGCTCTTTTTTCCGTTGATATCTGGTCCTTGCGCCCCCATAATGTAACCTTCCAAGTAATGTAATTTTGCTTGCATTAGGGCCAGCATTGACACCTGGTCACGCAGCGTGTCGTTGATGTTTTCATACAGCTTGGTAAATGGGGCCATTGCAATCGATACTGTGGACGTTATAGTTGTTAGTTCCAGCTTGTGCTGAGCAGGATTTAGCGGAGAAGGCTGTTGGGGTCCGCTAAGTTTCCGCGATGGGATCGGAGTATGGATCAGTGGTAAAGTTTTTGGCGATTTGTTTCCAGTGTCTTTCTGAGAAGTAATTTGGGCAGAATCGTTAAGTTGCACGATGTTTCGTGTCGTTGACGATCGCATCGAGAGTTCTTGAGACCCGGGACTCTCCCCCCTTCTCAGTTCTTCGTTACGGGATTCTAAAGCACGAATGCATGGTTCGGAAATAATTTCATGCGAACTGGAGCTGAGCTTTTGTTTCAAGTCCCCAGCTGCAATGTGGTCAGTTTCGGTTCTTGGTTCGACAAGGGATAGTTCTTGATTGTTCTTTTCACTTGTCTCTTCCTGAGGTTGGACGTTTTCGATCGTCGGAGTAGGTTTGTTTGAATAGTGCCATTTGAGTGGCGGTGCAACGATTGCCATTGTCGTGAGTGCGGTGGTCTTTGAGGGTTCCGAAGATGTGTTAGGTTTGACTGCGAGACAACCCAAGGATGATAGCTTTGCCTCTGTCTCACCCAGACTCTCCAAAATTTCGCCGTCCGACAGCTCCTTCTGGAAACTTGAAAAACTCTCCGTCTTTTTCCTAAAGAAATCGTTCAGGGCTGCCACTGTGACGGGCTTGGGGGGACCAGTTTTAGGGCCCATTTTCTTTTTTGGGGGGACCCTATGTCTAGAGGTCAGTCTTCTTCTCACCTTGTTATGGTTATGTCGAAGAGTTTTTGTGGTCAACGTTTGGAGTGAGTTGTAATGATCCTCATGTTGCGTTCCTTGGTTTTTTTTAGGTGACTTTGCCATGTGCGTACCAGCGACTTCGGAGGCGGTTAGGTTTTCTCTAGAGGTACCGGGTTCGACCGCAGATTCGATGTTGTCTTTGTGTTTGCAGAGGACTGAATCGTATACAGCTGGGTTACGGCAGAGATTTCTGCGTTTCTTTTGCTCTCCGTTGTTTCCATTTGAGGCAATTGGTGTTATAGGAACCTTCTCTGTAATGCTCCCCCTGTCCTCTGACAATAGCACATAGTGTACTTGAGCCGGACAGGTGGTTTTTGTTTGATCCTTCATGGCGAGTGTCGGTTCATCTTGAGCATCTTTAATGGAACTTGTGTGGTGAAGTACCACACCTTCAGTAATTATGGTCATCTGTGTATCCCTTACTGAAGAGTTTTCGACCTGCTCGGTAGATCCAACCTGTTTCTCTGAGGTTAACACACATCCGGCTGCGTTTTCGTGGTCGGGCCGCTCAGGTGTGGACTGTGGTCCCTCCCCAGTGAAGTCGCTGCTCACGGACTGGGGAATCGAATCAGCCGCCTCAGAAAGAGATGTGGACCGGGTCTCTGTTTGGCGAGGCTCACTCAGTGGCCCCGTTAGCGGTACTGCCGCAAGGTCCGTTTCAGCCTCAGAGATGGATTCATTATGGATGATCGTTGAGAGCCTCACGGTTTTCGGGTGAAAGTCTGGTGCGAGCTCAGGTTGGTCTGAAGAAATTGTCCGTTTCGGCACCCGCTTGGGCGCCTGGGGCTTTTCGCCCCGTCTCCTGATGATCGTTTTTCCTGCCGGAGTTTCCTTCGGCGGTCGAAGTACCCGTCGAGGGACTTCAGCCTCTGAGCCAACAAGCGGGCAGGTGGGATGGGAAGGAGGGGACGGAAAGGAAGGGAGTGGAAGGATTGGGTAAGAAGAAGGCAAAAGAGAAAGGGAAGGGGGTAGAAGGAAAGCAGGCCCGCGGAGACATTTTGCATCGTCTATGGTTTCCACTGAGGGGAAGGAAAGGGGCGTCGTACCTGTGTCCTCTTGCAGCCCACTTCGTGGGGGTGATGGCAGCGATGTTGGCTGCAAGTTCGTTCCTGCTCCTTCCTTTACTGTTTGTGTTTCTTCTTTCGAATGTTCTGATGTGAGGACCATACCATCGGTTTCACGATACTGTGAGTCCATGATGACTGTTCTTTTGTTGGCGACCGCGGTCGTACCACGGTCTGCCACGGTCTGCCACAGTCTGCAACCTCACTCTGCAGCTCACTCCGTGGCCGCTCCGCGGCTGGAGTGAGTATTTGAAGGCTCAGGTAAAGTTCAGGAAAGCTAGGAAAAAGGTAGTCACTGCAGAAAGACTCAGGGTCAGGGTCTGCCACAGTCTGCCACAGTCTGCAACCTCACTCTGCAGCTCACTCCGTGGCCGCTCCGCGGCTGGAGTGAGTATTTGAAGGCTCAGGTAAAGTTCAGGAAAGCTGGGAAAAAGGTAGTCACTGCAGAAAGACTCAGGGTCAGGGTCTGCCACAGTCTGCAACCACACTCTGCAGCTCACTCCGCGGCCGCTCCGCGGCTGGAGTGAGTATTTGAAGGCTCAGGTAAAGTTCAGGAAAGCTGGGAAAAAGGTAGTCACTGCAGAAAGACTCAGGGTCAGGGTCTGCCACAGTCTGCAACCTCACTCTGCAGCTCACTCCGTACTATTGTTAATCCCTAAAATGTATCCTTTATTTATTTCTGTTTCCCTGTTTCTTCCTCTCTATCTCCATTTGAGTGTCTTGTCTGTCCTTTCTGTCCTTTCTCTCATCATTTCTCTCATCATGCTGTGTACTGTCATCCCGTGCTAATGCATTTTTGCATTCTCTGTTCTCGCTCTCCTCCACTTTATCCTCACTATGATAAACTGGGGGTGCATGTGTTGGATTAATATACCCTGAAACTGCTTTTAATTCCTTTAAAGAGTAATATCAATTCTCCTCTGCATCTGCACTCTTCTCTTCAGATGGGGCAAAGGGAGCCAAAGGTGTTTTATCCTCCCCTTTATGCTAGTTCAGCATCCGCTCCCTATAGGCTGGATCTTCTTTCTCACTCTGGTACATTTTTCAAAGCTCTAAAATTGTCCTACAAACATGTAAAAGTAGTGTATCCCTCATGATGATGGATCATTTTTGATCGTCACCATCCAACGATAATCTGTTTCCTCCTTCGTTTACACTTTCTAGCATTTTTATTATATCGTTCTTTTATTGTTAGTATTTTAAGATTTGCTTCTTTATTTATGTATTACTTTGCTTTGATTTTTCCATTCCTGAATGACGTCAATTTCTTTGTCTAAATTTGTCAGCAGTCTCTTTAATTTGTTACTATCATTTTATATTCATCAGTCTAAACACAACACAACAAAAGATGTATATTAACAGTTTTATATCGCTACACATGTGCACTTTTTAAAATTTTAATGCGTACGACTATCTTAGTAAATGTATCCCTTCACTCCATCTTGGAGTTTGATACACACTCATCTGTGGTCCTTGCCTCAGGAATCCTTAATAGTGCGTACTCTCCTGTCCCCTTGGACCCTGGAATAGATGTATCTACTTTTCTTTATAATCTCGCCAATAATCCTGTTACGTTTTACATCTTTTATTTACAACGCAATCCTCCCCCTATTTTTGCCACCTATGTTGTTCTACTTATATCCGTGACTCAGCTTGAGTCCTCTGGCATCGACTGTCCCTCAACCGACCAATTTGCCTTCTGTCCACAGGGCACCTGCGGGGACTGGACCACAATTTCATCAAAGGGGGACCTGCCGACCGTATCTTCTACACACACTCGCCACGCCGATCTCCAGAGGAAGCTCTGCGGTCTTCTGGCTAAGTGGTTAAAATGGGTGGGGAGGTGTCAGGGTGTGTGGTGTGGCTCTAATCATAGGGAAACGGGGAGAAGAGGACCGTTCACAATTAGATAAAATACAACACATCTATATGGTTTCATTGTTTTAGGTTCATTAAACTGTACTCTTTATTTATTCAATATTCAATTTAAGGCTTGGGTAAACGCTATTACCCTTTTGTTCATTGAGAGTTGATTTTGATCACTCACAAATGCATTTTTATTTACGTGATGTCCGTTGTTTCTCTGAAATGTGGGTCTAAGTCGCCTGAAGGAAAGATAGTCACATGGCTTTGAATTCCGCCTGAAAGGCCTACTTTGTACTTTTAATGTTCAGAGTGCTACATCATGTTGATGTGTGTCAGTTCCCATAGCAAACACTGCTTTCTGTCTCTCAACCAACAATGTACCTTTTCCATAAGAACAATGCATTTCACAGTAAGGACGAACCTGGCCTTACAGTTACTTTTTCCCTCGGCTGAAAATATCCCACAAACATCAGGTGCAACGTTGGTTACTTTATTCTAGATGAATTGTAGACACTGCTGGTATTTTGTGTCTAGGTGAGTTACAGGCCCTGCATGTTTACTGCTTAGATGTGAAATGTAGGCCCTGCTTGTATTCTGTGTATTGGTGAATTGTAGGCCTTCCTTGTATGCTGTATCCCAGTGAATTGTAGTCCCTGCTTGTACACTGCATATATATGGATTGTAGGCCCTGCTTGTATTATGCATCTGTTTGAATGGTGGGCTCTGTTAAATATAGCATGTATGTGACTTGTAGGCCTTACTTGGTGAATTGTAGGCCCTGTACGTATACTGCATTTATGTGGATTGTAGACCCTGCGTGTATACTGTATCTTAGTGAATTTTAGGCCCTGCGTGTATATTGCGTCTATGTGAATTGTATGGTCTGCATGTATACTGCATATATGTGAATTGTAGTCCCTGCTTGTACACTGCATATATATGGATTGTAGGCCCTGCTTGTATTATGCATCTGGGTGACTTGTTGGCCCTGCCTGTATACTGCATCTGTTTGAATGGTGGGCTCTGTTAAATATAGCATGTATGTGACTTGTAGGCCTTACTTGTATACTGTGACTCTGTGAATTGTAGGCCCTGCTTGTATACTGCATCTATGTGGATTGTAGACCCTGCTTGTACACTGCATCTATGTGGATTGTAGACCCTGCGTGTATACTGTATCTTAGTGAATTTTAGGCCCTGCGTGTATATTCCGTCTATGTGAATTGTATGGTCTGCATGTATACTGCATATATGTGAATTGTAGGCCCTGCTTGTATACTGCATCTATGTGAATTGTAGGACCTGTATCTATACTGCATACATCCTGGGAGGTTAGCTCAGCGGCAACGTGCTTGCTTTGAAAGCAAGATGACACGGAACACCACAGGTTCGATCCACGGGTCTGCACTTAGAAACCTCTGGGTATTTAGTGTGTTATAAATAACCAATCATATCAATTCACATGTGAATCGTGGGCCCTGCTTGTATGCTGTGTCTCTGTGAATTGTAGGCCCTGCTTGTACACTGCATATATGTGAATTGCATGCTTTGCTTGTATACTCTGTCTATGTGAATTGTAGGCCCTGCTTTAATACTGCATCTATGTGAATTGTTAGCCCTGCGAGTATACGTCATTTATGTGAATTGTGGGCCCTGCATATATACTGCATCTATGTGAATTGTTAGCCCTGCGAGTATACGTCATTTATGTGAATTGTGGGCCCTGCATGTATACTGCATACATGTGAATGGTAGGCCCTGCATATATACTGCATGTATTGGAATTGTTAGCCCTGCGTGTATAAGCCATCTACGTGAATTGTGGGCCCTGCGTGTATACTGCGTTATGTGAATTGTAGGCCCTGCTTGTATACTGCATACGTGTGAATTGTAGGCCCTGCATGTATACCTCGTCCATGTATTACTAGCACTTTTTGTAACAAAGTTAAACTGCACTCTGCAACATGAGGCCGGGCTATAGGCATGCATGTTTTTGCTATTTTCTCGCAAGCACGTATGTAAGTAAGTAAGCCTTCTTAACAATGCCACGATGCCCGAGGCCAGTTGTGCGCTTTACCAATGTAAAAATATTTAAAAACTGTTTGAATTGTAGGCCCTCCTTGCATACTGTGTCTATGTGAATTGTAGGACCTGTATTTACACTGCATACATCCTGGGAGGTAAGCTCAGAGGCAACGTGCTTGCTTTGAACACAAGATGACACGGAACACCACAGGTTCGATCCACAGGTATGCGCTTAGAAACCTCTGGGTATTTAGCGCATTATAAATAACCAATCATATCATATCATAACACATGTGAATTGCAGGCCCTGCTTGTATGCTGTGTCTCTGTGAATTGCAGGCCCTGCTTGTATGCTGTGTCTCTGTGAATTGCAGGCCCTGCTTGTACACTGAATATATGTCAATTGCAGGCGCTGCTTGTATACTGTCTATGTGAATTGTAGGCCCTGCTTGTACACTACATATATGTGAATTGTAGGCCCTGCTTGTATACTGCATATATGTGAATTGTAGGCCCTGCATGTATGCTGCGTCTATGTGAATTGTAGGCCCTGCTGGTAGACTGCATCTATGTGAATTGTAGGCCCTGCTTGTATACTGTGTCTCAGTGAACTGTAGGCCCTGCATGTATACTGCATGAAATGTAGGCCCTGCTTGTTTTCTGTGTCTAGGTGAATTGTAGGCCCTGCTTGTATACTGTGCTTATGCAAATTGTAGGACCTGCATGTATATTGCATATATGTGAATTGTAGGCCCTGCTTGTATATTGTGTCTCTGTGAATTGTAGGCCCTGCTTGTATACTGTGTCTCAGTGAACTGTAGGCCCTGCATGTATACTGCATAGATGTGAAATGTAGGCCCTGCTTGTTTTCTGTGTCTAGGTGAATTGTAGGCCCTGCTTGTATGCTGTGTCTCTGTGAATTGCAGGCCCTGCTTGTACACTGAATATATGTCAATTGCAGGCGCTGCTTGTATACTGTCTATGTGAATTGTAGGCCCTGCTTGTACACTACATATATGTGAATTGTAGGCCCTGCTTGTATACTGCATATATGTGAATTGTAGGCCCTGCATGTATGCTGCGTCTATGTGAATTGTAGGCCCTGCTGGTAGACTGCATCTATGTGAATTGTAGGCCCTGCTTGTATACTGTGTCTCAGTGAACTGTAGGCCCTGCATGTATACTGCATGAAATGTAGGCCCTGCTTGTTTTCTGTGTCTAGGTGAATTGTAGGCCCTGCTTGTATACTGTGCTTATGCAAATTGTAGGACCTGCATGTATATTGCATATATGTGAATTGTAGGCCCTGCTTGTATATTGTGTCTCTGTGAATTGTAGGCCCTGCTTGTATACTGTGTCTCAGTGAACTGTAGGCCCTGCATGTATACTGCATAGATGTGAAATGTAGGCCCTGCTTGTTTTCTGTGTCTAGGTGAATTGTAGGCCCTGCTTGTATACTGTGCTTATGCAAATTGTAGGCCCTGCATGTATATTGCATATATGTGAATTGTAGGCCCTGCTTGTATATTGTGTCTCTGTGAATTGTAGGCCCTGCTTGTATACTTGATCCTGCTGCTACGGCGTCGATGTTGCCAGCAGCGCTGCCTCCCTCCTGTACCCAGCATCCATTAACTTCATTTTTCCCCTCCTGCAGATCATAGGCGATGGTAAGTCCTTCTTTGGGGTTAAGGAGCATTTCCTGAGATGAGAACTTCTGCACGCTACAATATTCTTTCATCTGCTGTGTGCAGCCCGCTTTCCAAGGGCCTGACTTCTGAGGCCCTGCTTGCCTTTCGCCGTTAGACCACAACTGCATGTGCACCCTGTGCCACTTTGTGCACTACGATTTTATTTAATTTCATGATGGCCACCCCCATCCCCGGCACCAGAGTGCCTCCGAGGGCTGCACAGGTTGCCATGGTGCTTTGTTGTGAATGAAGTGCCTGATTGGCTACCATCCTTTTATCTCACCCAATCACAAGCCGGCAGGCGAGGAAAACCAGCCTCCAGCAAAGGCCCACTCGAAAGGCTCCTGTCTTAGCCTGTATGAGCATGGAGATACATACAACTTCAAATACAACTAAAGAGACCGTTCTCAAATCATGCTACATTTGGTAAGCTATTCTTTCGCTATTCTGCACATTCTTTCTCCCCCCTGCTTTTCACCACCTCATTAATGCCTTGCATCCACATTCTTTACCCTGCTTACCAACAAATGTTGACTTTCACACACTGTTGTCAACTTGCCATACACACTTACAGCACTGAAATGCCTCTTCCTCAAACGGAAAAAGTGAATAAAATGCTCTTGCCACTTTGCCCTTAACACAAAACGTACGCAGTTGATTGCACTCACTCATTCCGATCTGCACGCTGAAGCTAGGAGCCCCCTGAAACTTGAGGCGAGGCAGCGCAAGTATATGTTAATATATGCAGCATCCTGTAATATGAGGTGTGGCTACGCCAGCACATGAAAACCTACCTGCTTTGACTATTGTATGCCGATGTCTGTAGCCCCCCGCAACTTGAGGCAAGGACACACCAGTATATGATACCCACCTATTTTGACCTGCTTGTTCCTCCTTGTATCATGGCCGCCCTGCAACATGGGGATGGCTCGGTACATGTGGCCACTTGATTGACTTTTCTGCATCCTTGTGTCATGGCTGCCCTGCAACATGGGGTTAGGCTCCGCAAATTTGCATGTAACTAAGTAAGCACTGCCTGTAACAGTGCCACGATGCCTGGGGGCTGATTTGTGTGCATTATAAATGTAAAATAAAATTCAGAAAAATATAATGTGTCTCTGCGAACTGTTGGCCCTGCATGTATACTACATACATGTGAACTGTAGGCCCTGCATGTATACTACACCCTGCATGTATACTACATACATGTGAACTGTAGGCCCTGCATGTATACTACATACATGTGAACTGTAGGCCCTGCATGTATACTACATACATGTGAACTGTAGTCCCTGAATGTATACTACATACATGTGAACTGTAGGCCCTGCATGTATACTACATACATGTGAACTGTTGACCCTGCATGTATACTACATACATGTAGGGAGATGCCTGTCCAGCTAGTCTCATTAAAGACTCAGCACAGATCCTAGCTCCTTTCCTTACTGCATTCATTAATTCATCCTTCCAGTCTGGCCACGTTCCAACCGGACTTAAGGAGGCCTGGGTACGCCCACTCCTCAAAAAACCCTCGCTGGACCCAACGATCCCGGGGAATTATCGACCTATCACCACTGTACCCTTCCTGCTGAAAATCTTGGACAAAGCAGCTTACCTGCAAGTCCAAAAGTTCCTTGAAGAAAACCGTCTCCTTGGCCTGCGGCAATCTGGCTTCCGCCCACGACACGGCACCGAAACGGCTCTCTTGGACCTAAAGAACCAAATGGACGATCTAAGAGACGCAGGGAAACCTGCTCTCCTTCTGCTCCTGGATCTATCCGCCGCCTTTGACCTGGTGGACCACAACACCTTGTGTCACCACCTAGCTACCCAAGCTAACTTTTCCCCCAAAGCTTGTGAATGGATTTCCTCCTTCCTCCAAGAAAGGGCCATGAAAGTCTTCTCCGATTCAGCCTGTGCCACCCCTAGCCACATCACCTGCGGTGTGCCTCAGGGCTCATGTATCGCGCCCACGCTCTACAACCTCTTCACGAGGCCACTGTTCAGCATCCTTGACTCCCTGGGCATCTCGTATACTAACTATGCGGATGACACCCAGGTCCTCATCCCACTCACAGGCGACTACCTGGCGGATACTAAAACTCTTACCACCATCTACTCCACTATCCAATCATGGATGGCAGACAACTGGCTATGCCTCAATAGTGAAAAAACCGAACTCCTCCTCATAGGAGCACCTTCCACGCTGGGGAACCTCGGTGTACAGTACTCTTCCTTCACTATTGACAACATTCCCATCAAGGTCTCCAATCATGTGAAGACACTCGGAGTCTACTTAGACTCCGACTTGTCAATGGATAGACAGGTCAATGCCATTGCCTCCTCCTCAGCCTATTACTCGAAAGTCCTCAACGCTGCCAGACCTTTCTTGTCACGCCAGAATTGCCTCACCATTGCCAGGGCAATAATTGGATCTAGGCTGGACTACTGTAATGCCCTACTCGTTGGGACCTCCAATAAGAACCTGGCCAAACTTCAGCTAGTTCAAAATAATGCACTTAGGGCGGCCACAGGCACCGCGAGAAAAGACCACATCTCAGAAGTCAGAAGACAGGCACACTGGCTTCCGGTGAAAGAGAGGATTGTTTTCAAAACACTCGCCCTCACCCACAAATGCCTTCATGAACTTGCTCCACCCTACCTGACCCAAAGAATCACCAAGCACTCTGCCACCAGACCATTAAGAACGTGCTATTCCAACACGATTGTCACGCCCAAATCACGCAAGGTGCGCGCCGGTGGTGCCAGCTTTCCCACGCGGGCCGCCACCCACTGGAACGCACTGCCACCTCACATCAGAATGATTGAATCCCACCAAGCCTTCCGCAAAGCTGTTAAAACCAAGCTCTTTGTATGAAACGTATGAAACGTACCTGACTGCATTCTGTCACTGTATTATGATTATCATTCTTCACTTGTAACTATGCCTGTAATTGTGTATCCATAAGACCTCTCGTCTCATGCATATCTGCTGAATTAAGAATCCAACACCTACTTGTAACAGCGCCTCGATGTCCATGGGCTGCAAGTGCGCTATACAAATGTGAATAAATAAAATAAATAAATAAATAAATGTGAACTGTAGGCCCTGAATGTATACTAAATACATGTGAACTGTAGGCCCTGCATGTATACTACATACATGTGAACTGTAGGCCCTGCATGTATATTACATACATGTGAACTGTTGGCCCTGCATGTATACTACATACATGTGAACTGTTGGCCCTGCATGTATACTACATACATGTGAACTGTAGGCCCTGCATGTATACTACATACATGTGAACTGTAGGCCCTGCTTGTATACTACATACATGTGAATTGTAGGCCCTGCTTGTATACTACATACATGTGAATTGTAGGCCCTGCTTGTATACTGTGTCTAGGTAAATTGAAGACCCTGCTTGTACACTGCGTCTATGTGAATTGTAGGCCCTGCATGTATACTACATACATGTGAACTGTAGGCCCTGCATGTATATTACATACATGTGAACTGTTGGCCCTGCATGTATACTACATACATGTGAACTGTTGGCCCTGCTTGTATACTACATACATGTGAACTGTAGGCCCTGCATGTATACTACATACATGTGAACTGTAGGCCCTGCTTGTATACTACATACATGTGAATTATAGGCTCTGCTTGTATACTACATACATGTGAATTGTAGGCCCTGCTTGTATACTGTGTCTAGGTAAATTGAAGACCCTGCTTGTACACTGCGTCTATGTGAATTGTAGGCCCTGGGTTTATACTGCATCTATGTGAATTGTATGCCCTGCATGTATACTACATACATGTGAATTGTAGACCCTGCTTGTACACTGCGTCTATGTGAATTGTAGGCCCTGCGTGTATACTGCATATATGTGAATTGTAGGCCCTGCATGTGTACTTCATACATGTGAATTGTAGGCCCTGCTAGTATACTGTGTTTAGGTGAACTGTAGGCCCTGCATGTATACTTCATACATGTGAATTGTAGGCCCTGCATGCATACTTCATACATGTGAATTGCAGGACTTGCTTGAATACTCCGTCTATGTGAATTGTAGGCCCTGCTTGTATACTTTGTCTCTGTGAATTGTAGGCACTGCTTGTATTATGCATATGGGTGAGTTGTGGGCCCTGCTTGTATACTTTGTCTATGTGAATTGTAGGCACTGCTTGTATACTGCATCTGTGTGAATTGCAGGCCCTGCTTGTATATTGCCTCTCTGTAAATTTCTGACCCTGCTTGTATACTGCGTTTATGTGAATTGTAGGCTCTGCTTGTATATTGTGACTAGGTGAATTGCAGGCCCTGTATCTATACTGTGTCCATGTGAATTGTAGGCCCTGCTTGTATACAGTGACTAGGTGAATTGTAGGCCCTACATCTATACTGTGTCTATGTGAATTGTAGGCCCTGCTTGTACACTGCATATATGTGAATTGTAGGCCCTGCTTGTACACTGTATATATGTGAATTGTAGGCCCTGCTTGTATACTGCATATATGTGAATTGCAGGCCCTGCTTGTATACTGCATCTCGGTGAGTTGTAGGCCCGGCTTGCATACAGCCTATGTGTGAATGTAAGTACTGCTTATTAAGTCGAATTGGGTAGCAGGCATTGCCTAAAATAAGAAACTAGGTGCATTGCAGCACCCTTAGGTAACTTGTGTGTTGAGCTCTTAAGTTAGTAATTGTGTTGAACTGTGCTGCACTCTTAAATTATTCATTGTGTTAAAATGAGCTGCGCACTATAGCGAACTGTTGTGTTGAAATATGCTGTGCTTTATAGCAAACCCTTGCGTTTAACTGTGCTGCACTCTTTAGATAGCCATTCAGGTGGTACGGGCAGAGAGCACAGCTATTACTTACTCCGGTAAAAACCTGCCACTCCCACATTACTACTATTTACTCTTAACAGTATGTTTTCTTGCACTGTGCTCTGTCTTTGTCATTGTATTGCATTTGAATGAAATGTGAAGACTAGCACATCAATTGTATTTGGATGAAATGTGGAGGCTGACACATGTATTGCATTTGGATGAAATGTGGAGTCATACACATTCATAACATTTGGATGAAATGTGGAGGCTTGCACATGTATTGCATTTTGATGAAATGTGGAGGTTAGTGCATGTATTGCATTTGGATGAAATGTGGAGGCTAACACATGCATTGCATTTAGATGAAATGTGGAGGCTAGCCTACATATTGCATCTAGAAGAACTGTGAGCGGCAGCCCGTGCATTGCACTTAGATGAATTGTCAGGTTAGCCTATGTATTGCATCTAAAATAACTGTGCAGTGCAGCCGTACATTGCACCTAGATTAATTGTGCAGGTTAGACTATGTATTGCATTTAGAAGAACTCTGCAGTTCAACTTGTGCATTGCACCTAGATGAATTGTGCAGGTTAGCCTATGTATTACATCTAGAAGAACTGTGCAGGTCAGCTTGTGCACTGCAGTTAGATGAATTGTGCAGGTTAGCCTATGTATTGCACCTAGAAGAACTGTGCAGGTCAGCTTGTGCACTGCAGTTAGATGAATTGTGCAGGTTAGACTATGTATTGCATTTAGAAGAACTCTGCAGTTCAACTTGTGCATTGCACCTAGATGAATTGTGCAGGTTAGCCTATGTATTACATCTAGAAGAACTGTCGAGGTACGCCTGTGCATTGCACTTAGATTAATTGTGCAGGTTA
Source organism: Ambystoma mexicanum (assembly GCF_040938575.1). NCBI lineage: Eukaryota > Metazoa > Chordata > Amphibia > Caudata > Ambystomatidae > Ambystoma > Ambystoma mexicanum. The sequence continues at coordinate 1,514,992,877 of NC_090922.1, forward strand.
GACTATGTACTGCATCTAGAAGAACCTTGAAGGTTAGCCTGTGCATCGTTCTGACATAAATTGCAAAGATTATTCCTCTACTGCTCCTAATGATTCTTGTAGGTTAGCCATTGCTTCACACTCTGAAATAATGTTCAGGGTAGCCAGATACAGAACTTAGAAGATGATTAAGCTAGCTAAGGCGTTCCACCAAGAGACCAAGGAGGATCGCAAACACACCACACTTAGATGAAATATGAGAATGTGTTGCACTTGGAGGATGTTGAGAGGAGTCAATGTTTACAAATAACTATCTGAGTCTCTAACTTCCTAACACCCAACCTATCCAACACCCATTACATAACTGATGTAACACCAGACACTGAAACTTCAAACAGTCTTCCATCTCTTCAAAACAACCAACACACACCAAAAACACATGCAAACAACATACACATGCCAATCCACCAAACTCATACTAGCACACAGTGACCTTTTTTTCCGAACTGAAGCTCCCAACAGCACAACAAAGCTCTCTTGCGTCTTTCCCTCTCCTCCCCACTAACCTACTCAACCCGCTTTCAGATCTGCCAAGGGCCTGAGATCATAAAACATGGCAGTGGCGCATACGTCCCAATAACATAACATATCACAACATATCAACATTTGATGAGGTTTCTACATTTTGTATACAACTCCCATTACTTATTCAGGAGTTGTTGAAAACACATCTGGGTATCTCCCCATCAATTGGCTGAGTTCTTGGAGGCTGGTGGGTGAGGGTCCAATAAGCATAGTGACTTGGCATCAATTGGTAGTGGAGCCTTCTAGATGTGATTGGCATACAACAGGCGGTGCAGATTGTTCTTTTCCATTTCCAGGCCTTCAATTTGTTCACGCGGTATAGATGTGAGGGTTTCTGATGGTCGGCTTGTAGGACCTTCTAGGTGAGCTGAGACATCACTTCAGTCATGACAAATGGACCATGCCGCTGTTAAGTATTTCAATCAGGTGATACACCCTGTTCTCAGCCTAGGATGCAGCGCACAACTGGAACACTTATTTTATTATATACATAGGTTCAATATTTGAGTGATACAGACTCATATTACACCCCTTTTCAAATATCCCAGGTCACGATGGACCAGGAATCAGGCTGGTTGGTAAAGGTAATATTTATTTTTTTATTTATTTAAAATTCAAATCAAACATATACTTTTTATAGGGAGCAGCAATCCCCAATGTGGTGACAATAAGAGATAAGAGGTATGTAATGCAGTTAAATTCATTCTTTAGCAACACAAATAGAAAACACTAGAGAAAAGAACACTTTTATTTAATTTTTGCATTTTTATATAGCGCTACGAAGCCTCGGGTATCTGAGCACTGCTTATTATTACCCAAGGTGTGTGGTGCCCATTTATCGACCTCGGAAGGATGAAAGGCTGAATTTGGCCCTGCCAGGATTCGATCCTGCGTCAGCAGGCTCTACACAGATGTCAAAGCGAGCGCTCTATTCGCAGTGCTATCGGACTGGAATGTTGGCTTGTTTTGAAAGATAGCACTTAAGTTAGAATTTCCCCCCGCAATATTCCTCAAACCACAAATAATCAATTCTAAAGAGATATAAGGAAGCAACAGGTAACCAGGAATGAAGAACAATAAGCAGTATTCAAATCCAACGGTCCCTGCCCAAACAAGAGAGTAAAACGGATTTGAAACCCTACTGTTTAAAATGACATTTTCGGAAATAGCAAAGTAAAACAATGAATATGTGCAAAAACCCTTAAATAAGTACACATTTATATGGGAGCAACATTGGAAAGATAGTATCAGTCATAAGCAATAGTTTGAGCAAAAGTAAACAATTTGAACTGGAATGGAAGGTTGAAAATAATTTAGAATAAAAATAACACATGTAAAACTTCGCAAAATTTTGATTCCCGCCTACAATTAACCAAATGGGTTTCAATAAAAACAGGTGAAATACACTGATTTACTGGTTCTTGGGTTGGGGTGTAGCTACAGGTTTTAGGCATTTATACACACTCAGAGATCAAGAAATGCGCCAAGTTTTTTTGTGCCATAAATTTGAATTTTAATATTGTGCCCTTAGTGATGACACGTGTTTCGGCTCATGAAAGCCTTTCTCAAATCAGGGCTAGTTGTGCTAATAATCATCAATCCAAATATACATGATATGGTTTGCACAGAAAAATAGACATACATATATAAAGATTCACCGAGATTGGGGGTTGGAGTAGGGGAGGATTGTTGGGTAATTAAACAAAAATAACAAAAGATAAATGAACAAAACACAAAGTCAGATTGACAAAAATGATTCAACAGAAAACCACAATAGTACAACTGTACCATATTATTCTCATATGGCTTGTTTTCTTTAAATGTCGTTTGTATTTCACATTACCTTCTCAGCATTATGACATTAGGGGGGTAATTCATAGAATTCAGCGCACAAGTGGCGCACTTGGCTGGCGCACAGTGTGCGCGTGCTAATCCCTGCGCCAGCCGCGTGCGATGAAATCCATTTCCGCGCACAGCGTATTCATGGATTCCAGCCACCAAAACCAGCCGTGGCGCACAGTGGCGCAGCGACCCTGCAGCAGCGCCAGTTACGCCCCCAAGAACGCCTCCCGCGCAGGGAAAAGCCATCAACATACCCAATCCAGCGCAAAGGGCTGCGCTAACCCTGTACCAGCACAGCAAGCGGGCTACGTGTATCACTGGGGTGCGCGGGAAGTACCTCACGCGATTGGCCCCGTGCGAGCAGAGTACGCGTATTTCAGGGGTGCGTGGGAAGTTCCACACGCGATTCCATCAGGGTACGTGTATTTCGGGGTGTGCGTGAAGTTTCACACGCGATATCAGCAGGGTACGTGTATTTCAGGGGTGCGCGGGAAGTTCCACACGCGATTGGCCTGGGCGCGTGTATTTCAGGGGTGCGCGGGAAGTTCCACACGCGAATAGCCTGGGCGCGTGTATTTCAGGGGTGCGCGGGAAGTTCCACAGGCGATTGGCCTGGGCGCGTGTATTTCAGGGGTGCGCGGGAAGTTCCACATGCGATTGGCCTGGGCGCGGGAAGTTCCACACGCGATTGGCCTGGGCGCGTGTATTTCAGGGGTGCGCGGGAAGTTCCACACGCGATTCCATCAGGGTACGTGTATTTCAGGGTGCGCGTGAAGTTCCACACGCGATTCCATCAGGGTACGTGTATTTCGGGGTGCGCGTGAAGTTCCACACGCGATTTCAGCAGGGTACGTGTATTTCAGGGGTGCGCGTGAAGTTCCACACGCGATTGGCCTGTGCGCGTGTATTTCAGGGGTGCGCGGGAAGTTCCACACGCGATTGGCCTGGGCGCGTGTATTTCAGGGGCTCGCGGGTGGTTTCACACGCGATCGGCCCTGGGGGAGCATGTGCGTGTATTTCAGGGGTGAGTGAGAAGTTCCACACGCGGTTGGCCTGGGCGCGTGTATTTCAGGGGTGCGCGGGAAGTTCCATCGCGATTGGCCTGGGCGCGTGTATTTCAGGGGTGCGTGGGAAGTTCCACACGCGATTGGCCTGGGCGCGTGTATTTCAGGGGTGCGCGGGAAGTTCCACACGCGATTGGCCTGGGCGCGTGTATTGCAGGGGTGCGCGGGAAGTTCCACACGCGATTGGGCTGCGTTTGGGTATTAGGGGTGCGCGCAAAGTTTCACACGCGATTGGGCTGCATGCGGGTATTAGGGGTGCGCGCAAAGTTGTACACGCGATTGGGCTGCGTGCGGGTATTAGGGGTGCGCGCAAAGTTTTACACGCGATTGGGCTGCGTGCGGGTATTACAGGGGTGCACGCACATTTTCACACGCGATTGGGCTGCGTGCGGGTATGAAAGGGGTGCGCGCGAAGTTTTACACGCGATTGGGCTGCGTGCGGGTATTACAGGGGTGCGCACGAAGTTTTAGACGTGATTTCAGCAGGGCACGTGTATTTCAGGGGTGCCGGGGAGTCCTACATGTGATTTGCCAGTGTGGGTCCTCCCAGGTGTTCCCTGTACACCCTCCACGGCCCCTGCAGGCAGCCCACACCACAGGGGACTACCCTGCATCCCTGGTCATGTCCCACAGGCAGCCCACCCAACATGGGCATGCCCCCCAGCAAAGGCACATGTCTCCTTGCACCAATGATCACCAACTCATGTCCCCTTGCACCTCCACCCCCAGCATTGCCAGCAGGCCCCCACCCATGTCTCCCAGCATCCCCACCCCCCCAGTCACCAGGGGCAGCCTCCACCAGGCCCCCACCCATGACTCCCAGCACCCCCACCCCCGCAGTCACCAGGGGCAGCCTCCACCAGGCCCCCACCCATGTCTCCCACCACCCCCACCCCCCCAGTCACCAGGGGCAGCCTCCACCAGGCCCCCACCCATGTCTCCCACCACCCCCACCCCCCAGCAGTGCAGGGGCACCCACCACCAGGCCCCCACCCATGTCTCCCACCACCCCCACCCCCCAGCAGTGCAGGGGCACCCACCACCAGGCCCCCACCCATGTCTCCCACCACCCCCCCAGTCACCAGGGCAGCCTCCACCAGGCCCCCACCCATGTCCAACTCATGTCTCCCACCACCCCCACCCCCCCAGTCACCAGGGGCAGCCTCCACCAGGCCCCCACCCATGTCTCCCACCACCTCCACCCCCCAGCAGTGCAGGGGCACCCACCACCAGGCCCCCACCCATGTCTCCCACCACCCCCACCCCCCAGCAGTGCAGGGGCACCCACCACCAGGCCCCCACCCATGTCTCCCACCACCCCCACCCCCCCCCAGTCACCAGGGCAGCCTCCACCAGGCCCCCACCCATGTCCAACTCATGTCTCCCACCACCCCCACCCCCAGCACTGTGGGGCACCTACCACCAGGCCCCCACTCATGTCCCACTCATGTCCCCTTGCACCCCCACCCCCCAGCACTGTGGGGCACCTGCCAGCAGGCCCCCACCCATGTCCAACTCATGTTCCCCACCACCCCCACCCTCCAGCACTGTGGGGCACCTGCCAGCAGGCCCCCACCATGTCCAACTCATGTTCCCCACCACCCCCACCCCCCAGCACTGTGGGGCACCTGCCAGCAGGCCCCCACTCATGTCCCACTCATGTCCCCTTGCACCCCCACCCCCCAGCACTGTGGGGCACCTGCCAGCAGGCCCCCACCCATGTCCAACTCATGTGCCCCACCACCCACACCCTCCAGCACTGTGGGGCACCTGCCAGCAGGCCCCCACCCATGTCCAACTCATGTTCCCCACCACCCCCACCCCCCAGCACTGTGGGGCACCTGCCAGCAGGCCCCCACTCATGTCCCACTCATGTCCCCTTGCACCCCCACCCCCCAGCACTGTGGGGCACCTGCCAGCAGGCCCCCAACCAGGTCCCCCTGCCCCCAGGTCCTGACGATACACAATCATGGCAGTAATGGGCAGCACACCCAGCCAAGGATTGCATCCACCCACATAGCAAATGCAATTACATGACACAACCCCAATGGCAAGTATGTAAATGAACAAATGTCCGTCACACACACATACACAATGGGTGCAAGTGAATGTCAAAACCCATATCATGACATGCATGAAACCAATGAGAAAATACCACAAAAGAAAGTTATAAAAACATGTATATGTCAAGGTACACTTCCATCATGTCACACCACAACACATGTGTCAGTCCAGGCAAAACACACACAGTGACAGTCATGGTGCGTGCCATGGACATTTCAATGCATGTCCAATGGACTCTCGAATCAGACAATGTAATGGGACTCACATGCATCATGGGTCATGCCTATCACATTCACACACTTCACCTCAGTCACATCCATCTGGCCCCGTACACCCCAATCACAGTGCATACAAGGATGACTAGGCTGCATCAGTGAATCTGTACATTGTCACAGACATATGTCATGCATCCATGGCACTCACAAGTCACAGACACGCAGGTCAGGCACACAGACATGGATACCACATATGTATCTGGCATCAGCACCCATCCCTCGCCCCCACCCATGTTCAGGAACTGAGACTGCCATGCTCTCATGTGTGCAATCTGCACAGGGCTCCCCATGTCGCATTCAAACACATGCAACAACCGTGCGGTTCACACATTACAGGTCGCACATGCATTCCCATGATGTCCCTGCACACATACATGCGTACATGGCCTATGTCACACATGCAGGCAAGTATCAGACAACCAGCACACTGCAACATGCCCTGTCTCACACAGCAATGCTTGGCCACTTACCGCTCAACTCCAGACGGGTCTCCCTCTCAAGGACCTGGGCATGGAGCGCTGAGTGTGCGCGTTCCAGGACCCTCAACTGGATGGAACTCATGCGGCCCCGGCCCCCCTCCACGAGGCGCCGGGCCTTCATGAGGGTCCTGGACCTCAAGTCTTCCCAGCGCTTCTTGACCTTCTGGATGGTGCGGGTTGCCACCCCCTCCGCGTTGATGGCAACCACACAGTCGGCCCAGATCCTCTCCCGTCCTTCCTTGTTGGCGCGGGACGATCCGAAGAGGGCATCATACTGCCCCAGGACTTGCTCCACCAGGACACCAACTTCGGTGGCAGTGAAGCTGGTGCCCCTCTGCCCCTCTGGCCGGGGGTTGCCACTGGTGCCAGATGTTGATGTGCCCGACATGGCAACCCCAGGGGCAGGAGTGGGTGGGCAACTGGGTCCTGGGGCTGGGCTGTGGAGCGATGTTATCCGAGTCGGGAGTCTTCTGTTCCAGCAGGGGTGGACACAGCAACTGGACACCTGCAGATGGCTGATGTGCAGGCACCAAATGGCAGGGCACGGTGGCAGCAGGCAGCAGCAGATGGCACGTGGGAGGCTGCTCCGGGCACTGGGGGGCAGTAATTCGGCCTTCTGGGCAGGAGCGTGGTCTTCCGTGTGTTTTCGCGTGGCCAGCTTGATACGGAGTGATTTGGCACGTGAAAATCCTGCACGTCAGCGTGAAAATCGAGGAAAGGCCCTTAGCGCGTAAGCGCGTCAGCACGCGTACGCGATTTCATTGGACCAAAGGCCCTTACAGCGTAAGCGTGTCTGTGATGTTTTGCGCTCGGGCGTTGCCCTGGCAGGGCTTGGTGATCCCGCGTGCCTTTATGTTCTGTACGTGCTTTTCGTGCGGTGCGTGTGTTTTCCATCCGTTGGGGTTCACACGCTATTACTTCACAGCGGGTGTTGGCTGCGCGTTCTTCTACATGCAAGGCAGACGGTGAGTGGTAAAACTTCACGCGAACCCCTGTAATACATGTAGCACGCTCCCCCAGGCCCGATCACGTGAGAAACTTCACGCGAACCCCTGAAATACACGTAGCCCGCTCCCCCAGGCCCGATCGCGTGAGAAAGTTCACGCGAACCCCTGAAATACACGTAGCCCGCTCCCCCAGGCCCGATCGCGTGAAAAACTTCATGTGAACCCCTGAAATACACGTAGCCCGCTCCCCCAGGCCCAATCGCGTGATAAAGTTCACGCGAACCCTTGAAATACACGTAGCCCGCTCCCCCAGGCCCGATCGCGTGAAAAACTTCACGCGAACCCCTGTAATACACGTAGCACGCTCCCCCAGGCCCGATCGCGTGAGAAAGTTCATGCGAACCCTTGAAATACACGTAGCCCGCTCCCCCAGGCCCGATCGCGTGAAAAACTTCACGCGAACCCCTGTAATACACGTAGCACGCTCCCCCAGGCCCGATCGCGTGGACAACTTCACGCGAACCCCTGAAATACATGTAGCCCGCTCCCCCAGGCCCGATCGCGTGAGAAAGTTCACGCGAACCCCTGAAATACACGTAGCACGCTCCCCCAGGCCCGATCACGTGAAAAACTTCACGCGAACCCCTGAAATACACGTAGCCCGCTCCCCCAGGCCCGATCGCGTGAGAAAGTTCACGCGAACCCCTGAAATACACGTAGCCTGCTCCCCCAGGCCCAATCGCGTGAAAAACTTCACGCGAACCCCTGTAATACACGTAGCACGCTCCCCCAGGCCTGATCGCGTGAGAAACTTCATGCGAACCCCTGAAATATACGTAGCCCGCTCCCCCAGGCCAGATCGCGTGTGTGACTTCCCGCGAACCCCCGGAATACACGTACCCCGCTCAATCGCGTGTGTAACTTCCCGCGTAACCCCGAAATACACGTGCCCCGCTCGCACAATTGCTGTATGTTGCCACTTTTGTAATGCGCAGGGACGCTACCGCCTGCCTTCGTGTGGTGGACGTGTATCTGCTTGTGCGTGTCTTTCGCTGTGCGTGGCTTTGCCCTATTCGATTCCATGAATACGTGTGGTTCGGGTGCGTGTGGGCGTTCCGTCTGCTTCCCTGCAGTACATCCCCAGTTACGCCCTTGTTTTCGCGAGTTGTTCCCCATTCCGCGCGTTACGCCCCGTGTTCCGCCCACTTTCTGGTGTATGCGCCGAGGTTGTGCGCTTTCACTGTGCACGTCGCACGTCTTTTGGGATGTTGCAGTGACGTGTGCGCCATGCACGGGTTTGGCGCACATCCCGAGGTAAACACGCGCAGGGACTTCCATGAATCGCACGCGTGCGCGTGCGCCTGTTTTTTTCCGCTTGCGCCTGCTTGCGCCTGCTTGCGCGAAGATTTTCGGCACACGTTTGTTCCATGAATCGGCCCCTTAAAGTCCTTGTTGGTTTGTTTGAGTTCCTTTTTTAAGGGTCCAATCCCTGTGAACAAATGTCAGAGGGTAGTGAGTTATCTATCGTTGCTTGGAAACCCTTTCTCAGTTGCTCGAGATAGTACAGTAAGTGTAGCTGTCTATGAAGTATTTGTATCGATTCTCTCTTTTCGTTGTACATACTATGTGTATATTAGGGCTGCTTTTAGATTTCCACATTGCCTCTTTATAATTCCCCTGTGTGGGAGATATTTCAATAGCTGCACGCGCAAGCGCAACATGCTTGTGTCCCATTCCAAATATGCCATTGCTTGCATTTAAAATTATAGCTGCATACGCCATTGCAAGAACGCTCATGTTATTATTCTAAGTACGCTGTGTGCTTGTGATTGCAATTCCCGCCGCATTACATTTGTTTCTTTCAAGCATCTGCTTATTACGTTTAAGTTACAAAAATGCCTCTGCTATTTTACGTTTCCATTTTATTCATTTATTCTACTTGGAGTGTGTACCTCATTCGCTCAAATCTGCCCGCTAACTTTCAATTGCTTAGTCCGCTTTGTGTGTATTTAGCAAGTGTTCTGAAAACATTGATTATCTCTTACCTCGAGTTCAAGCCCTCCGGCGTCTCTTGTGTTCGCGCTGCTGCTCGCGTATTTTCTTGCACTCACCGTTTTGGAATGCTTTTGTGTGTTGCCTCGGCAACGGACAAAACTTAAGTCCCTCCTTTGTTCCCACTAAGACGTCCTGCTTATTGCGGGCGCCATGTTTTGGGATGGCGAAAACCTCACCACTAATGTTAGCCTATTGCACTATACCTTTACCTAAACATTATCATGTTACATTTGATTGGAATTCATAATTGGGGTCACAGTGCTCACATGTACCCAATCCAAAGTAAATAGAAAGCCTTCCTACTAATTTCGGTTGATTAATTAATTACATTGCCTACTTATAAACATGCTTGGTGTTTCATATGAATTCTCCGTAATTATATGTACCTAATCCGTGTCTAAACCAAGTGGATGTGTTGCCTATTTCTTTTTTAATTTAGCATACAGTGTTATGTACCAAAATAAACTGCCATTCCTATTGTTTGAAAATTACATAAAATTGTTATTAATGGGTGTTAAATAGTCATTTTAAACACATTCTGAAAGTTAAATGTCTTATAAGGTTCAAATTCATCAGTTCTGTTCCAAAGGGCCATAGGGACCTTGTGGCAGCCTTGTTGCACCGGGTATTGCTTTCATCAGGAGTTCAAAGAAAAGACACCATCTCGTTATCCGAATTCAAACCAGTTATTGTACTATTCAGTTTACATATAATTTTGGCTTCAGCCTGAAGTAGCGCTTTTTCTCTGTCTCCTCCTCTTCTGCCCAATTGTACATGTTGTAGTCCAACAAATTTCAAGTTTTCTTTCTTCTCCATTTGGTGTCTTTTCTGCCAGTGTGCAGCTAGGGGTAGTCTCTGGTGCTGGCTGCCTATTTTCGTCAAATGTTCCCTGATTCTTATGCGCAGTTCTCGAATGGTGATGCCTATGTATATTTTCTTGCATACGCAGATTATGCCGTACACTACAAATTTCGTGCGGCAGTTAATCACTTGTTTAATTCGGATTCCTTTCCCATTGATGTCTTTTATAGAGTCGGTCGGTTCACTTGCATATTTGCACATTGTGCATGCCCCACATTTTCGGAATCCTCTGATGGGTGATAAAGTGCATGAGTTAGTGTTGCATTTCTTAGCTTCTGGTAGGACCGATGGGCTCAGTTTTGTCTTCAAAGTATCTGCTTTTTTGAAAATTATTCTTGGTTTGACCCCAACTTGAGTTCTAATGTGTTCATCATGTTCTAGCAGATGGCAGTGGTTCTGCAGAATTGTGTTGATCTTATGACTGTCCTTATTGTATTTGGTTATGAATCCCAGTTTCCATTCTTGGTCAGTGCTTTTTATTACAGATTTACTTGGAATTAGAGTTTGCTCTTAAGTCCAGTTCTTGGTTGTGTTGTATGCTTGTGTTACACATTTCTCAGGGTACCCGTGCTGCAAGAATCTGGCTTTGAGTAGGTTACATTATTTCTCGAAGTAATTTTGTGTGCAACAATTCCTCTTTGCCATCACATATTCCCCCTTTGGGATATTGAGTATTGTTGATTGTTAATGGCAACTGTTCGCGTGCAGGATGGAATTGACCTCTGTATCTTTCCTATAGGTTCTTGTTTTTATGTTGTTATTCTCAATATAGATTGTGATATCAAGAAAATTAATATTTGTTGGGTCACAATTTCCAGTGAATTGAATACCAAATTGGTTGATGTTCAACCTGTTCATGAAGCTCTTGAATTGGTCCCCCGAGCCCTTCCAAATAATCATAACATCGTCTATAAACATCATCCAGTGGATCAATTGATTCGGATAGGCCTCATCTACATACACAACTTTATCTTTGAATAGGCCCATGAATAGGTGAGCTAATGCAGGGGCATATTTAGTGCCCATTGCTACTCATTTTCAATTGTTTGTAAAAACAATTATCAAAATTGAAAGTGTTGTATTCTAGTGTGAGTCTCAACATCTCTTTGATCATCTCAATCTGTTGATACATCGACGCCGATTCTTCCTTGAATGCGTGGTCAATGGTTTTTATTGCCCAGTGGTGTTGAATTGATGTGTAGAGAGATTTAACGTCCAAAATCTGTCGGAATATCTAGACAACGTACTAAGACCTAGAGCATGCAAACGTAAATCATTCATGTAATGTAGGCAATGTTATTAATTAATCAACCGAAATTAGTAGGAAGGCTTTCTATTTACTTTGGATTGGGTACATGTGAGCACTGTGACCCCAATTATTTATTCCAATCAAATGTAACATGATAATGTTTAGGTAAGGGTATAGTGCAATAGGCTAACATTAGTGGTGAGGTTTTCGCCATCCCAAAACATGGCGCCCGCAATAAGCAGGACGTCTTAGTAGGAACAAAGGAGGGACTTAAGTTTTGTCCGTTGCCGAGGCAACACACAAAAGCATTTCAAAATGGTGAGTGCAAGAAAATACGCGAGCAGCAGCGTGAACGCGAGAGACGCCGGAGGGCTTGAACTCGAGGTAAGAGATCATCAATATTTTCAGAACACTTGCTAAATACACACAAAGCGGACTAAGCAATTGAAAGTTAGCGGGCAGACTTGAGCGAATGAGATACACACTCCAAGTAGAATAAATGAATAAAATGGAAACGTAAAATAGCAGAGGTTATTTTTGTAACTTAAACGTAATAAGCAGATGCTTGAAAGAAACAAATGTAATGCGGCTGGAATTGCAATCACAAGCATACAGCGTACTTAGAATAATAACATGAGCGTTCTTGCAATGGCGTATGCAGCTATAATTTTAAATGCAAGCAATGGCATATTTGGAATGGGACACGCGCATGTTGCGATTGCGCGTGCAGCTATTGAAATATCTCCCACACAGGGGAATTATAAAAAGGCAATGTGCAAATCTAAAAGCAGCCCTAATATACACATAGTATGTACAAAGAAAAGAGAGAATCGATACAAATACTTCATAGACATCTATACTTACTGTACTATCTCGAGTAACTGAGAAGGGTTTCCAAGCAACGATAGATAACTCATTAACCTCTGACATTTGTTCACAGGGATTGGACCCTTAAAAAAGGAACTCAAACAAACCAACAAGGACTTTAAATGTCATAATGCTGTGAAGGTAATGTGAAACACAAACGACATTTAAAGAAAACAAGCCATATGAAAATAATATGGTACAGTTGCACTATTCTGGTTTTCTGTTGAATCATTTTTGTCAATTTGACTTTATGTTTTGTTCATTTCTCTTTTGTTATTTTTGTTTAATTACCCAACAATCCTCCCCTACTCCTACCCCCAATCTCGGTGAATCTTTATATATGTATGTCTATTTTTCTGTGCAAACCATATCATGTATATTTGTATTGATGATTATTAGCACAACTAGCCCTGATTTGAGAAAGGCTTTCATGAGCTGAAACACGTGTCATCACTAAGGGCACAATATTAAAATTCAAACTTGTGGCACAAAAAAACTTGGCGCTTTTCTTGATCTCTGAGTGTGTATAAATACACTACTATTTCCAAGGTGGTTTCATATACTTCCTACCACCTAACTTAGACTGGATGCGACAGACCAGCAACACTGGAAACACATTTTGAATTACCAAAAGTGTCGCCTGCCAGAGTAGTCTCTTAAAGGTGTCTAATTACGTATATATTACAGGTCTTAGGTACACTCTGGAAGTGAAATTAAGTATCTAGCTATTAAACTGAGTGAGATATGCAATGTAGAATGAAAGGCGTTTTTAGAAAAATTGGGTAGCGAAAACAGAAAAGAAACTCAGTTTGGACAATAAAGTATTTTCTATAATTTTAGTCTAGACTAAAGCATTCCGGCTAGAATACCAAAAAGGGACACAGTAAGCTCTGGAGTTGATTAATGACTTCAACCTCAGATCCCCAGCACCCGCCCTGGCGGAACCAGTTGGATCACTCGAAATAGGATTGATAGTTTAGGATTTACACTAGATAAAAATGACTAAAGATGGCGCTTAGCAAGATAAATCAAGACAGGATTGCAATAAGGATTCTGACAATGTTATAAGTTATTAAGGTAAGGATAAATTGGTTTAGAGATTGGGATAGGGCAAGGCAAGGTATGCTATGGTTTTCTATGATTCCTATTAATACTTACAGTCCACTTTATTTTGGGCTTTTCGACCGTTAGCGCTCTGGATCACCACACGGATCTGGTCTAATACAGGACAGCTGGACAAATCTGCTGGGACAGGATCAGCTGTGCCGTTCTGGTCACCGGACTGGACTGGACTGTCTCTTCTGGTTACTGGATACTACAGATCAGCGAGGTGGCAAACTTTGGAGCAGGCATGCATCTAGTAGTAGCAAGCCAGACTGCATCCGGAGGCTTCCCTTGGGTTTTGGGGATTTTTTTAGAATTCGAGGCCTAGATGAAAAGGGGTTCAACAATGCATAGGCCTTGGCTTTGCAATGAAAATCTATAATCAGGATCAAGCAGGATGAAGAATTCAGGAACAGGCCACCACATAGGAATTCAGGAAGAAAGTCAGCAATCAGTGTCTACCGTGTGCTGTCAGGGGCCGTTATTTATCATGCCAGATGACATCACTACAGTATATGGCAGGGGCAGGCTTACTACCCAAACCCATAATGCTAGGATTGGGCAACAGCATAGTTTCTGCCTTGCCCACAGCTGATTGAATCACAGAAAAAGGATGTCATGTTTATGGGGTGACTTTTACAATGTCTAGAAACCTCCCCTAGCTACTGGAACCAAAATCAAATTTGGCCACAAAATCAGATACACAGGTTACATGTTGTGTGTGTGATATTTCAATCCAACCCCCAAGTCTGTGGGACCTGGTTTTGCCTTTCTGCTACATTTTGGCAATTTTAACCATGAAAGATGTGGCCTAAAATTCCCCAATGTTGTACACATATGTGCATTTACCCCTGTAATGTGTGTAAACAATGTTATGTTTGCAACATCCATACTTTCCCAGCAATCTGTCAATTTTTATAACTTATGTTCCTTATGCAGTAATACGTTCTAAAGAAAGAGCATACAATTAGATTTAGAACTACACACTTTTAATATGTTTCCTCATTCTTGCTGCAAAGTTAAACGCCTTTAAAAGCACAGTTACAAAATAACCTTTAAAACCAAATGTCACTTGATCAGGTTTTTTTTTTCCTGTCCTCCAACTGCAAGCAGCTGTCAATTGCTTTGAAGCAGGATGAGGGGCCTCTCCCTTGATTAAAGGTTGTACTGCCCCTCACAATTGACAGGTGAGAGTCTCAGCCTGTTATTTTCCCAGCCTGGAGCAAAGATGAATGTCTGATGAGCTTGGGAAGTGCCTTTATCCTGGTGCATTCAAAGTCCTCCAAGCTAACAATTAGGGCTTTCCTGTGCCAGAAGTCTATGTGGTTTCACCCTTTCTCATGGCTAGCAACTGGCAGAGCAAGTTTTTTTATATATATATAGTTTGCCAATTTAACCCTAGCTTTTATTTTCTCATTTTACATCTGAACTTAAACCTATGGAATCAAAACAGTTTATAGGTGTACTTTTACCAGCAACAAATCCTTTTTTTATTTCTAAGTAAGCACACCTTACTCAACAATTTACTTTTAAATAGGCGATATTCTTTCTTCAGTCAGAAAAAGCATGTTTTACTATTTCTTTAAATTCGGTTTTCATCTCCAGCAAATACACACTTCCTGCAGCTATAGTGCTTTTCTTGAGTGCTGTAGTTGTTTAACAGCATGGATATATTTAACAGGCATCTATTTAGAATCTTTCATCTACTTAGAGTCTTCTATGCACTTACTCTATCAGAATTGTCCCTGGACCTAATATAATAGCAACCTCGTCTGTTTCCTCCACCCTCCCATTACTGTTTTTTTCCTCCCCACCATCCCTCCAGCACTATCTGAAATGTCGCCAGTCCTAGTATGATAGTCACTTGTTTTGTTCCTCCCCTCCCTTTCTGCACCCCTCACCCTCACCTTTTGTTTTTCTCCGGCTCTACCAGAAATGTCGTCAGGCCTAGTACGGTAGTTGCCGGTCTGTTTCCATTTCCTTCCCACTCTCCCCATCCCTTCCTTATCTATGTCTTAGCTCTTGCACTATCTGAAATGTCGTCAGGCCGAGTACGATAGTTAATTTCACATTCTTACTGTTCATGGCCTGTAAGAATGTGGATGTATTTTCCCTTGTTCCCTCCCTTGCCTTGAAGCACTTTGAAACATATTGTGTTTAGGCGCTATATAAATAAACGATCATATCATAACAGCTCATTCTTGATACTTTTACAACGAAAATAGACGCGTTCCCCGTGTAAAATGAAAACAAAGCCCCCTGGTTGATTTTTCAAAAATACTTTTGACAGGAGCTGTCATTCAAATGAGGCCCAGTTCCTCTAAGACACAATGGATGATCCTGGGCATTGCAGGTCATTTTCAATCACAGTGGTTCATGGAATATGGATGGATTTAGTGCCAAACAGCACTTTTAAAGGTTGACAAAGGTGTCATTTGAAAGAGGCACTTTGGGTTTTCAGCAAAGTAAGGCTGCCTCTTTCACTTCACTTCATGTTAAATGTTGCAGAGCACACTATTTTGACTAAGAATGAGAAGGAGCGAAACATGTTGGGATCTATATGAAGTGAATGAGTGAATAAGGTCATTAGAGGATGTATAACATGTTTTAATTATAATTACAAGACCAAGTGGAGAGATAATTGGAAACTACCATTTTTTGTATACCCTACTACTTTATCTACTAGCTGTTTAATAACATGAATGTTCTATAAAACTGTGAACTGCACAAATGAAATGATGGAATAAATTATTTTTTATTGATAAAGAAAGTAGAATTGGTTTGCTGTCTGTAATATAAATGTATCGAGTACAGGTGTCAGCACACGTAATTAAAAACGGCTGTACCAACTAGATGTTACAATGATGGACACTGGCCATGACACTAAACTACACAGGGTTCTACAATGCATGACCTAAAGGAATATTTTGGAGTTTGTATTTTCGTTAAATTTATTAGGGGGATTACTCCTTTTCGGGTCGTTAAACTACTCTTTAGTTTCCACATGTTATTCATGCAGAGCACACTGGCACATTCCTGCAATGAGTACTCTGTTCTACCCCACCTGAAATGTGTGTGTGGCAGGTTGGTGCAGCCATTTTCTGTTTGTTGCAAAAACGCTGTTTAGATATCCTGGCGCGCCAAGGATTCAGCATGGCCATGTTGCTGTTTCTTTCACCACTGCAGCAAAGTGATGTAGCATAGAACAGCTGAGTGGGTAAACATATCCCACACCGCTTAGCTAGTAGCTGGTTTTGAGTGGTGGTAGGTAGCACCATGAGTTTGTTCCCACATGGAAGGTATGTTTCATTGTTATATAACTGTTCTTGTCTGGTCTGGGACTCTAGTAGGTAGGTTCTGAACACTATTCCTACTTTCTCCTTATATTGGTGGGTATGCTGCCCAAATTGCTGATTATAATGATAATTACAATTATAACCGTTCTTTCATAATATGCTTAATACTGAGGACCAGTTTCTAAGTACGAGCCCGGAATACAAAACTGTGTTGCTATGCATTGTCTTGCTTCCAAGACAAGCGCTTTGTCCCTGAGCTATCCTCAACTATCCTCAGCTATCTTTCCCCTGAGTACCTGAGTCCCTGAGTCCCTGAGCTACCCTCCTGATCAATAGTCTGTTAGCTATCTGGTCCTTCCCATTCCTCCTGTATGATATTCAGCATTTTGCAGGAACCCGGTTATACACCAACTTCAATGGAAAGAAACATGTAGAGGACTGTGATGTCTTCCTGATAGTCAACAAGGACCAACATAAGTCGTTCCAGATTCTTCCATCTTCTTTGATCAGATTTCTCAAAATATGCTTTAACGTTTGATTAAACCTTTCACAAGTCCATCAGTCTGGGGATGGTATATCGAAGTCAAGATTGTTTTTATGCACACCAATTCATTCACATGTCCCATTAGTTTTTCAAAGAAAATACTCTCTTGGTCAGTGAGGATTTCAGCTGAATAATATACTACCGTGAAGTAAAGAATGGGGACCTGTAGGATGTCTTTACAGGAGTTACTTCTCAGTGGGAAGCACAAGGCTGTCAGGTTTCATAGCTTAAAACTACCAAAATGTACTGGTTCACAGATTTTTGATTTCAAACTGTCTATCTATGTCCATGCTGTTCCTGAAGTAGGCTGCTTTGATCAGTAATTGCTTTGTCTGCCGATTGGACAGCTGGAGCAGAACTGCTTTATCTTGGCATACACCCCAGGCCAGAAGAATCTACTAAGTAGGGTCTTCTGTGCCTTTTCTAACTCCTAGGCCCTCATTACGAGCTCCCTCCAAGGACCCGGACACGGTCCTTCCCCATTCCCATTTCAGCCCCCATAGGGCTGAATGGGAATGGGAGAGGGAGCAAACAACGGGCCATTACGAGATGGCCCATTGTTTGCTCCCTCTGCCCTTCACGGGACCCGGTAAGCATGCCTGGCTTTCCCAGGCGTGCTTATCGTGTCCCGCGAGGGGAACTCGTAATGCGCCGGTACAGGGTGAACGGCGCTGGCACCTTTTACGGTGCCGTTCACTCCGTACCGCCAGGGTCGTAACGAGACCCCTAGTGTCTCAGTCTCAGATTAGTTAGGGCAAATTGCAATAATAGCTTCAAGAGCTATTTGGCACCAACTGTTATTTATTTATGTGTAGTCTTTATAAAGTACTAGTCACACATAGCCCTCGAAGCGCAGTTGATGATAGTTGATCCCTGCTCCCCTATGATATACAATGACTCGATACAGAAGGCCGATTTCCCACATCAACGGAATGCTTATGGGCCAAACTCAATTTGGCACAAATTCTTTTTGCAGAACCCCTCTGGTATGTCTTGCCCTTGCCCCATGGTAGGATTCCAAATGTTCCTTCCCCTTACAGATTGCACCATTGAATCCAGGGGGTATCCTGTTGGGGACACAGTCTGTATTAGTTAGTCCTCTGTATTGGCGTCTGATGGATTCTACTCTGACATTAATGTTATTTCAAAAAGATTTTGTAGGGATGTGCGTTTCAGAGACTGTAGTCCCACTTAGACCGCTTCCCCCCATGCTTTGATTTTCCTTTGCCAATGTTCTGTATTCTCTTCCTTTTCTGGATTCTCTCTTTCCTCTAACTCCTCCCACCTTCTCATTTCTCGTCCTTCGTCCTCCTTCTGCTTTGCTTTGATGTCTCTTTCTATCTGTTTATAACTTACCTCACCCTTCAATGTGATCTCCTCCTACTTCCTCGTATGCCTCTTCTCTCTCCACTTCACCACTACTATTCACCCCTCTCCACACACACTGCCACTCACCCTCTACACTTTATCCAGCGCTCTCGTGCACCCACCTTGCGAACGCACTCATCACATGTGCTCTCACAAAGCAATACATCACATTTATTTCTCAAAACACCTCCACACCTGAGTCAACCGTCCTTCCTCCTGCTGGTCTCTTGGTCTGCTACCTCTTCCTGCCCTGAAATCACCAGAATAACCCACACTTTCCTGCTTCCTGTCTACCAATTCATATCCTAACCCTCCTTCTCTTATTGAACCTCTGGCTCCCACTAATCAGATTCTGTCTTGTCCTCCCACAGGTGGTACAAGGATCATTGTTTCTAACCCAGTAAGTATTGAGGGACCGCCCCGAAAACCTTTAATGCAAGTCTCTATGTGGGTGATCCTGCTGCCAGTGAGTAGCACGTGATCTTAAGGCTTGTGGTCCCCCCGAATGCATCTACATTGCCACAATAACAGTCTAATGATGCTCCATCAGGACCCACAATATATGGCAGCCATGTTAAATAGGGTGAGACTTGTTTCACAGTGTCTTTATAGAAAAGACAGAAAGAATAAATAGGTGGTTACCTTCGATACCGAAGTATAAAAGTGTTCCCTTGGGGATATTGGAAGTGGGTGAGAACGTGAGCACCTCTACGGCCCACCCTGTCACATTTCACACCTCATGCTTGAAAGATTCAACATGTACCATTTTGACTACTAAAGATGTGTTGGAGTGTTACTAACAGCTGCTTTACAACTGATTTTCAACACAAATAGAGAGGACATTGATAGAAAACAAGAAGCAAAAGAAACATAGTACATGTAATTTATGGAACTCTGGAGCCCCTATGCCAAAAATAGCCCTTTGGCTACCCTCTGACCCATTGAGATTTCAGTAACTCCGTGGAATATTTTAAGAACCCCCAGCGATTAACCCAGTTGGTGTTTCAACCAACAATTCTGGTCAGACTGCAGTGATGTCCTCATGATGCTTGCAAGAAGTAAGTCTTCTAGCCAGAGGCTCAGGCAGGAAAGAGTTTGAGTGGGCCAGGCCAGCCCAAGCCGGTAAATACCCACTCAGCAGCGCTGTGTGGGCATTTACAGGTGTTAGTGTGACTGCGGGGTGTGGGGGCAACTACATTAGCTTCAGGCCCAACTTGTTAGACAATCCTGGCTATGCCTCTGCTTATCACTGAAATCAAATGGAATGTGTAGAACGGTCGTTCAAGAAAAAAGGTAGTGCCATTTTATTCCTAATGCAGTAACATGTCAATGGCATGGGCAGTGCTCTCCTGGTGGCCCACACTCCTCTACTTGCATCTAGGTACTTTATAAGTACAGTACTACATGTCACAGAATGCAACGCAAAAAAACAGGACTGAATGAACCAACCCACCATACACGAACAAAGTAGAGAACATGCGTAGCGCTCCCCTGAAGCCTTTAAAGCTAGAAGTGTGTGCATGTTTGCATGTTTGCAACACCTCACTACCACTTTGTGAAAAAGAGGACATACCTGCCCTCCCAGCATCCGCAACCCCGCATACATACACAGTCTCCTCTCAGAAGCACGGAGCCAGAAAATGAATGCTTCTACAGCAATAGTAACAGCCCCACAGCTCTACACCTGCAGGAGAAAAGGTCGAGACGCTGTTTTGCTGCACACCCTGTTTAATAGCCAATCTCTCTGGCATCCCCACCTCTTTTCACTGAACCTTCTGCAGCCCCAGGACTCCACACCATGCCGTTACCCTTCCACCGCAGTAAGACTTATTATGGAAACCTGCTCTAGAAATGGTCGCAAAGCAAAAAGCAGCACAGAGGTAGCCCAACGCTGATGAATCCCACCCACGTGCCTGATTCTCCCCACAGGGTGGTACGTCACGTGGGCCAGCGTGTGGGGAATTGCCCAATCTTCCAACTCTGATTGTGAATAGAAATGAGCACTTGTTTCATGGTTTGTGACTGGCAGGAGGCGAGGGGACCTTAGGTTTTGTTATGAATTGAGTGACAGGTGTAATCAACCAATCAGGGTCTGAAATGTTCGGGCCAAAGACACATCTGATTGGATGAATGATTTATAGGAAGGAAACAGTGAAACACATTAATCAGTGTCTTTACACAAATCTGAAAGGACGAACTAGTAACTAGAAATATTTAATCAAATTGGCTTCATCAAATTCCAGGCCACAAAAAAGAATGCAATCCTACTTTAAATGTGCTGCTTCATTTATTGTTGAACAATCTCAGGACAGCCCGGCCATGCATGGAGACATTCTGGGGAGATTGGAATGGCCGGGACTGTGTAGGAAGCTTCACCTTTCTGTAGCCAGCGCCTTGGAAACGTCCTTCATGTCTCATGTAGCACGTCCAGCCATTAATATGGACTTTATGCTTTAGTTCTCAGTAAACGGGACCTACATTAATAGGCTTCCTGATGATTTCCCTGGGTGCAATGAGGCAGTCAAATGTCATTTTGATTGTGTATCACGTGCCCCGCCTTTAAGATGACCTCGTGATCAGTGGTACTGAATCTCACCATGTATAAGGTCAGGGAGTCCTCAGCCTCCTGTGCTGTACACCGGCTCTCCTGGAAGACACACTATCCAGTAAGGTTAGGGATCACCTGACACATGGACCTTTTACTCTGTTCCACACGTTTGACTGAATTTCCTTTGAATCAGCAGCTTGTCCTCAGAGCTTTTCAGGCACGGCATGATGCAGAGCTCTCCAGTTGAAGAAGCCTCGCATATAGAGGGATGTGACTAGGGTCCTGACTCACTGAGAAGGTTGCCACCTGGCAAGAGCGCAGAGCCATCGCTGTTTTGATTTGTATTAATAATAAAATCATGTAATTTATTCCATCTCAGGGAGTATGGTCTGCTAATCAGATTCCCCTTTCATTAAACTCCATGCCAAACGTATAGTGTACACCTGCGCCCTGCTGTGTACAATGATTGATCTGACCTACCTGCTCTACAGTGGCACAGAACAGGATGAAAGGTCACAGGTGCCCACATGACAACTAGAGTGAAAACAGTCACTTTAGCACAGAGGATGCACTTAAAATATGTACCTTTTTACCACAAGTACATAATCATTCTCAATTATCATTCCAATGGCATTCCAATCACTACACATAAGCTATATCGGAGTTGGGGGTATTGTATCAGGTATTTCATAGAATCATTAAAGCCACAGCTGATCTGTATCATACTTGTGTCAGAACTTTGAGCCAGGCAAGCCATGTACAGGCTGTGTTTATTCTCGCTAGCCTGACTATCTCTACAGCACACAGGAGGACTAAAGCCAGATGGGTCTTTCCAGAAAGACATTCCCTCAGCAAGAGCTGTCCAGGGTAAAAGGTATGAAGGGACACAACCTATACAAAAGGACTAGAATCACACCAGGGTGTTACATACCAAAGGAACTTTGATGTTATGGGTCTGGGAAGGAGGTGGGGTTAGTATAGATAGAGTGAGCTCAGCACTGATTAGGAAGGGTTTCTCAATCTTGTTTCTCTCTTTCCTCTCCTTCCTTACATCCTTCCTGTCTGTATCACTTCCTGTAGGATCTGCTGGTGATGCCTTTGGCCCTCAGTCAGTCTTTAAACCAATGTACTCACCTCATTGAACCAGCTCAATGTCACGTGACCTGTCTGGTTTGTGCACACGCCACCTCATGCAGATGTATTTGAAAGGCTGCACTGAACGAAGCACAGAACTTTAGGGAAATAGCATTGCAGCTCGACTGAAACTGCTGGACTATCTGTTAACTCGATGACCCAACCCAGTGGTACTCATCCTCTCAAACCACGCTTCATTATCTTACTGTTCCTGGTGTTCAAATTGACCTGCATTACTCCATACCACTAAAATGTGCATGGAACACCCACTCAAAAAGGTCTTGATGCCGGTGTTAAAATAGGCCCAAATATACAAGTAAAGGCGGCAACTTAATATACATGCGGCCACTGGGAGAGCATACACAAGACAATCTCAAAGTGGAATTAGGAATAACAACCTTTAAAGGAAGGAATCCTCACAGTTGATGTCATGGTTAGTACAATCGCAACAAACTTCGATTCGCGTGTTTAATTCATTGGTAGAGTATAAAATATATGGTCATCTATAAGAGAACCTTCTTATAATTGTTTCATCTGCAACTATTAGCCCCTGCTAGGGTCAACCCTCTACAAATGATACACTTCACATTAACACACTATTAGTTGCTGTTCTACTACATTTTTCGATAAGAGGGGCATAATGTGATTCGCGTGTCGTTACCTCATTGACCTTGGCACTTGTATATGTTGCCAATATGCATGGCGAGGAAGGAGAAATGGGCGTACCGATATGGTCCGGTTTAAAGAAGCTGCAAACTCGTTCCCAGGCCTGAGTCTTGCACTACCAGTCTTGTTCGTGCTCTTGCCATACGGATTTTGTGTCTGGATGTGCAAGGAAAGTGGCAGGTGCACTCACTAAATGGCCCTGGAATGAATGACCATTGTTTCAGTCACATGGTAGAGGAGCCCATTTTCTTATACTTGTTGCATTTTCTAGTGTGTTAGCGAGCGTGTGTGTTCTCGTGGTATCCACTTGCAGCACTGTATAGGCATCTGTTATGGGATCACTTGGCACGTTTGCTGCTTGCTCCAGGCCTTCAAGGGCATGTGTGTTTATCAATGATACCAACTAAAATTAACTAACTTTAATAACATTGTGCTGTTTGCGCTGAGAAATGTTATTTGGTATGGTTTCGGCTTGTTAAGCCTAACTCCCCTCGGCACACTTAACTTGGTGTCTGTGGATTGTCGAAGCCTCATGAGGTCTGCAAACTTGTTTTAAGCAATTTTAAGTCAGGCTGCAGTATTTCAGAGTTGAGGCCTAGCACAGTTTGGTCTGAATAAAGACGATACGTCTGTTCATTCTCCATCATTTAGTTTCCTTCATCTCTTGCGTGTTAGATTTCTTCGTATGTACTGCATTGCGCCATCGAGTTGTTTGCTGCCTGTGTATAGAGTAGCTTCCCACTTATGTGAATGCAACTACCTGCTGCCCTACTTGTGTCACACACACTATTCTACTCCTACTGGTGGCTACGTGGATATAAGTGTTTTATTTACTGTTGTTTTACTGTTTATAGACCAGCTCTCAGCTTGTGTCTTTGGGTGTGCCCAGGAATGGGTGGGGCATGGTGAAACATGCTGTAACCCTCATCTCCATTTTTGCACTGGCTTGCCAAATGGGATCAACGCAACTCACCACTTTTGAACCCGATTCCATCAGCAGGCAGAACAGCTCAAACCCCGGCTCGACAGTGTGAAACCACTCAACAGCAGATTAAGGTACTTTGAACTGACCCGGTCCTCCTGGTCCACCTTTTGGCCCTAGCAACTTTTTACATTAAGAACATAACCTATGACATCTGTGCCACAAACTTCTACTTACACCTGTGCCACTCGGGTATCATCATACCTGTGCCACCAGGGTCAACTTACACCTATGCCACTTGGGTCTCTTGTTATCTGTGCCACCAGGGTTAGCTTACACCTGTGCCACTCGGGTGTGCTGTTATCTGTGCAATCAGGGTCTACTTACACCAGTGCCACTAGGGACTACTTACACCAGTGCCACTCGGGTCTCCTGCCATCTGTGCCACCAGCGTCTCCTGACATCTGTGCCACCAGGGTCTGCTTAACCTGTTCCACCAATGTCTACATATACCTGTGCAACTTGGATCTCCTGACATCTGTGCCATCAGGCTCTACTTACACCTGTGGGACTCATGTCTCCACAGATCTGTGCCACCAGGGTCTACGTGCACCTGTGCCACTATGGTCTTCTGATATCTGTGCCACCAGGGTCTACTTAACCTTTGCAACCAGTGTCTACTTACACTTGTTCCACTCAGGTTTCTTCATATCTTTGCCACTAGGGTCTACTTACACCTGTGCCACCCGGGTCTCCTGATATCGGTGCCAGCAGGGTCTACTTACATTTGTGCCACCAGGATCTACATACACCTGTGCCAGCTGGGTGTACTTACACCTTTGCCACTAGGGTCTCCTGATATCTGAGCCACCAGGGTCTACCTACACCTGTGCCACTTGGGTCTGCTTACACATTTGCCACACGGCCTCCTGATATTGGTGCCACTAGGGTCTACATACACCTGTGCCACCCATGTCTCCTATTATCTGTGCCAGTAGGGTCTACTTACACCTCTGCCACATGGGCCTCCTGCCATTCGTGCCACGATGGTCTCCTGACATCTGTCCCACCAGGGTCCACTTACACCTTTGCCACTAGGGTCTCCTGATATCTGAGCCACCAGGGTCCACTTACGCCTGTGCCACACAGGTCTGCTGATATCTGTGCCACCAGGGTCGACTTACAACTGTGCCACTCAGGGCTTTTGCAATCTGTGCGGAGAGGGTCTGCTTACACCTGTGCTACTATAGTCTCCAGACATTGGTGCCACTAGAATCTCCTCGAATAAACCGTCAGCCACCAGGGCCTCATTATACCTACACCACCAGTGCCAACATCTCACCACCACCAGGGCCTCATCATACCTACACCACCAGTGCCAACATCTCACCACCACCAGGGCCTCATCATACCTACACCACCAGTGCCAACATCTCACCACCACCAGGGCCTCATCATACCTACACCACCAGTGCCAACATCTCACCACCACCAGGGCCTCATTATACCTACACTACCAGTGCCAACATCTCACCACCACCAGGGCCTCATCATACCTACACCACCAGTGCCAACATCTCACCACCACCAGGGCCTCATTATACCTACACCACCAGTGCCAACATCTCACCACCACCAGGGCCTCATCATACCTACACCACCAGTGCCAACATCTCACCACCACCAGGGCCTCTGACCTGTGCCTGACATGCGTCACCATTGATTCTTGGCCTTCACCACCAAGACCTCCTGCCACTCGTGCCATGTCGGAGTCCTAGCCTGCACTGCCAGGACCACCATGGCCTTCAGATCTGAGCTCCCGAGTTCCTCGACCTGCTGTTTAGCCCAAAGCCTGTTATATTTCTTTGCATGGACTGCATGCCTCTGCTCTGCCATGCCTGCTCAGGTCTCTCATCTCCAGAGGTGCATGGTTGCTCTTTCAGAGCCACTCCTTGAATTCAGTCAGAAATGCCACTTCGCTTCTCCTCCCTCTGCTCTTGCTGGGTTTCACCCACAAAACTACTACCTTTGAACCTCCATGGCCACCTTCTAAGCCCTAAAGTAGGGTCAGGTTGATCATGGTGCAAAGGGTTAAACCGCACCAGACAGCCTCAGCCCCTCCCCCCCTGTGGAAGACCCATTCACACATTCTCCAACCCCTCCCTGTGAGGGGCATTGCAATCCCTGGCACCCATGCAATTATGGAACCAGGACCCAGGGAGAGGACTTGGTTGACGCCTCCCACTGCTCCATGCTTCTGTCAGAGTGGGCGCCATTCTAGAGCATTGCCAGGCGTCCTGGTGCAGACCAGGGAACAGGCAAGAGAGGGGGAAAACCTTCCTATTGGTGAATGTGTCGTTATGTGTACATGTGTGAATGTGTGGCCATGCGCATTACCTAAGCAGTTTGACATGTAAAGAGTTGCATTCATTAAATAATGACCTTTTAAAGATACCGGGATGAGATGTGAATATATGTGAACTGTTTGCCCGAGAAAGATCATTCTGCCGGCTTCCTCTGACACTGGAACATGCTTCTGGAATTGTCATACATGGTTTGATGAGGAACTAGTTTTCAGACATTTATTTTAGTGCATTGATCCAGATAAATGTAAACAATGTAAACAAATATTTGAAATGTACAAGCCTATATGTGTCCTTACTTATTGTGTCCTTATGTGTTTGTTCGTTAAGCAAAACAAGCATTGCCTCCAATTGCATCCACCAGAGGCACCATGTCAGCAACCTGAAGTCGAGCAGAATAGGCATGTGTCTTCATTTTGTCCAGGGGGGGCCATTGTATCAAATTGAAATCACGCCATTAGATTCCCTGTGAACAGTGACCCCAGTTAGACCTCTTTGGAGCCCTCTACACAGTCCCCCCTTCATTTATATAGCAGACAAACAGACTTACACACTTTCAAAAGCATACCTTAGATACACTTTTTAGAAACAAACGTGCAAAAGCAAACTTTGTACATTTAAGTAATCTAGGCAACTTGGTACAGTATGTATCTTGACCTCTGTGGCACCACGTGGAGGTATAGCCATCACCACAGTCCATTCATTCCTCTGCAACGAGCGCCTGGAGCCTGCCTGTGCGTGGTAGCAGTGCGCGGTATAAAGCAACATAGCGTAACATAACATAACAAGCAACTCAAACTCACATTACAAAGTGCAGAGAAATGCGTGCAATCTTACCAGCTGACGCAGGGGACCAGAAGGAAATAAATCCCATAGGCTGTAAAGAGAGTCTGGGGTTGGATTTAGGAAGGGCCCCAGGGATGGGTGGAAAGGAGTGCAGGGAGTGGGGGGAGATGTTGGGGCTGGGAAAGCATGTAAGTAATTGGAAAGGCAGATGGACGTGCCAGATACTATTGTAACGAACTAGCTTTGAGGCTGTGGCTAACAAGGGCTTTTCGATTGCCATAACAGGTATACATTCCGCCTTAGTCTCTTTAGAAGACTCCACATTGGTGAGCAGGTCTGTCAGGCACTTCCAGCAGGTGTGGCGTGAAGCAGAAACGTTAGTCCAGGTGTTTCAATATGGTGAATGACCCAAGAAGTGTCCAACAGCAAAGATGGCACAACTAGCACCCTAAACCGCCCCTACAATCAAATAGGGCTTGATGTATGGACTTTTCCTGGCGCAAGAGGCGCACTGTCTCCCCTTCAGTCTACACAAGTCTCCTGTTCATGGGTCAACAGTGCAATCAAGAGCCAAAGGTCTCCCAGAGGGGTGACTTTCTTTTCTGTTCCTCAGTGATGTTGAGTGAAGTCTCTTTCTCTTTCTGTCTCTCTCTCTCCCTACCCTTCCCTAACTTTTCCTTTCATTTTGTTAAATGTATAGAGTGCTTTCTGCCAAAAGTGCTCAACAAAGTGTTTCAAAAAGAAGGGGTACCATCACAGAATTAGGAGTTAATGGAAGATAGAAGATGAGATTTCAGATTCGATATAGGATATGAAGCGATATAGTAGAGCGAAAAGAAAGCGGAAGGGAGCTCCAATGTTTAGGAGCTAGAAGAACAAAGCAACGGAAACGAGAAGAGGCACAGGAGGATTTAGGGAGAGGAGCAGTATAAAGAGAAAAAAGGAGCGGGCCAAGTACAGCGCCTTGAGGAACACCAAATAGAAGAGGAAATGAGGAAGAAGAGTGTCGAGCCCAAGTTACGGAGTAGGACGGTTGGGAAACATAGGATCAGAAGCATTGAAGAACAGAGCAAGAAATGCCCAAGGTAGAAAGAAAGGATATGAGAAGAGAGTGATCAACAGAATTGAATGCCACAGACAAGTCGAGAAGCATAAGAAGAAAGCTTAGAGTGACGGGCAGACAGAAAAGGGTTAGAGACATGTAGAAGAGCAGGCTCTGTAGAGTGACATGGATGAATGCCAGAACGAAGGGGCGGAAGAAGGGAGTGAAGATTTAAGCAGCGAGTTACCCAAACGTAAGCAGCCAACTCAAGGATTTTAGTTTAGAGAGAAATGGCAGGGGGATAGGCTAGAAATTGCCAGAAATGGATGGGTCAAGGGTGGGTTTTTTCAGAGTAGGTAATAAGTGCATGCTTGAAGGTAGCCGGGAAGCAAGAATTAGCAAAGAAGGTATTAATAAGAGAAGTAAGATGAGAGAGGAGAGGAGGATATACTTGAGGAATAATAGAGGAGGGAAGAGGATTGGAGGGAAGGATGAGCATGGACAAGAAGAGCACAAGTATTGGAGACAGAAAGAATGGAGAATGATGAAAAGGAGTGTACGGCTGGGCTGGGAAAAGAAGAAGCGGAAGCAGTACCAGAATGAGTAAAAGCTGAGTGGAGATTTCACACTTTAGAAGTGATATAGTTTGCAAAGTCTGAGGAAGAAAGAGAGGAAAAAGCAGATGGATCAAGAGGGTTAGGAGACAAAATATTGTGGAGAAGTGTCTAAAGACAGTGAGGGTGATGGGAAAGAGAATGTGAACATTCAGAGAACATTTCTTTTGCGAAAGTAAGGCAGAACCAAAGGTAAAATGCAAAGATGAAATTGCAGCAAGATCAGAAATAGATGGGGAATGTTTTAACCGGTGGCGGCAGCAGAGGGAAATGATGCCCGGAGGGATTCACGGCTGAGGATTTTCACTAGTGGGAGAAAAAGGGTGCAGAGGAGAAACTGAATCAATCACAAATAGCACAGAGTAGTGCAAAATACCAGTGGTCATTTCAGGAGAAAAAGAAGAAAAAGTAGATATTGATAGCTGAGAGGAAAGCAAAGAAGACAGAAAGGGCGCTGAGTTGAAGGAAGAACGGATATGATAAGTGAACACGTTAGGTGAAGAAATAGGCAGAACAGGATGGGCGAGAGAAAAGGAGAGTAGTAGGTAATCGGCAGCATAACAGGGACAAGAAGACATGGAAAAAGAATAGGAAGATGAGGAAAGGATTTGATCAAGAAAAGAGCCAGACTGATGAGAAGGTGGAGAAGTACGGACATGCAGCTAATAAGAATGGGTGAGCAGCAAGGGGAAAGGCGGATTAGAGGAAGAGAGATTAAAATCCACAAGAAAAAAAGCAGTGAGGGAGGAGGAAGGCGGATGGTTAAGAGGAGATCAGAATGTTCAAAAAATTCAGTAGCTAGACCACGAGCAAGATAGACAACGAGAAGTGAAACAGGAAAAAGGCTTGAAAAGAAAGAAAAATGATATTCAAAAGAGGGAACGAGTGGGAGACTGGAAGGGGGCTGTAAGAGTGTCCAGGAAACATTATAGAGAACCCCAGTACCAACCCAATGACTGGATGGGCGAGGGCCTTGAGAGAACGAAGTGGAAGCAGTATGAAAAGTGGGAGGAGTAAGAGAATTATCAGTGTGAGGAATCAAATATGGGGCAAAGGAAGGCGTTTTTTGTATCCAAAAAGGCGCTAAGTAGCTAAAGACTACACTTCCCAGCATGCTTTGGGAATTATGTAGTCCTTAGCGTTCACGCAGCACGCCAGCTGGTTCTGATTGTGGGCTGGTCTGCTTGCTTAAAAAACCGCCACCGCCAGTGCCTCAGTGCAAGTAATTACAGATTGTCTGCACGGGCGGCGGCAGTTGAGGACGCGATGATATGCAGGAACGCTGAAACGCCGGAGGACTGAGAAGCTGTATCCAGGGCCGCAATGGTGCATTTCTCTACTGAAAACCACAGCGCACGTCTGCGGCGTTGAACGGCTTCGTTCTTGGTGTTGGGCATTGATCTTCAGGGTCCGGATGTCCTATCAGGCGTCCGGACCGTCAGTTAAGTTACTCATGCTATTTGCATATTAATGAGCGTATTGCCTGAATGATGTGATGCCACGAAAACAGAGAGCGTGTGAAGGAACACGCTATTTCTTGTGTGAACAGCTCATGCTTAAACACGCCATCTAATTTCTGAATAAGCTAACTGCTAACACTGGCTATTATTCGTTTTACAACAAGAGAATCACCTAGAGCTAAATATGATTTCAGAGAACAACCAGAGGACATGTGCTTAGTATTTGTGAACCCATGTTTGTTGCTTCAATGTGCCCCTTGGGCCATGAGTCTCGTACATTCATTTGTCTGTGCCATTCTGCTTGTCTGCAACCCCCTACGTTTCAAGAGTGCTTTCAAAAGGGGTTCCGTCTTATGTCAAGTCTAAGTTGCTAACATTCATTTGTTGTGTTGTACGCAAGGGTGGTGTTTCATAAGAACATTGCTAAAAATATAAAGAGCTTGCTACGAAATGTACTAAGGTCATTATGGGTATGTGAGGTTAGGGTACAGGTATAGGGGTAAGATACAGGTTTCAGGAGCATTGACCTAATAGGTATTATTATTGCTATGTACTTTCTTGTTATGTTTTCCCCTCCTTTCCTTTGTCATTCCACCCCCTTTCCCTAACTCCGTCTTCCCCCCATTGGCTGCCACGTGGTTCCCTGTGATATTATATTCAGGTGCCCGTGCCAACCACGGTGGGAGGGACAATCTATTTGGCTTCTGTGGTTTGGGAGAGGGGGTTGAGTCCCCTATTCCCTTGTGAGTTTGACAGAATTACCTGCCCCTGATTGCGGGGTAATTGAACCACCCAGGCCAAATGGATACGAATCCTCCCTCTTTAGCGGATGTGCTAAAAGCACTACAAGATATACAAATAGAGTTAGTGCAGGCTAGACAGGAAACCAGTATGTTGAAAGCCCAAGTACAGGGGTTGGTAGCACAGAGCATCCCCCTGGATGGGGCAGGAACCTCTACAGGAGGTCAAACAGGTAGAGTCACCCCTACAGTAGTTGTGCAGTCCCCTAGTAGTGTGCCATTAGCGGCACCAGAAAGATTCACAGGAGAGCCTAAGAAATATATGACATTCTTGACACAATGCCGAGTGCACTTTTTGTGTAAACCTATAGGTTTTGAGACCGTACAGGTTAGAAACGCATTCGTTATTTCTTATTTAACGGGTGATGCGGCAGCTTGGGCAATGCCTTTGGTACAGAAGGATGCTCCTTTATTGTATAATTGGGATGGTTTCTTGGGGGAATTTGGAAGACTGTTTGATTGTCGGGAAATTTTCCTGGCTCAAGACAAAGAATTATTAGCTTTAAGACAAGGAACTAGGGACTTGGTATCGTATGTTACTCAATTTAACAGGTTAGTGATTGAAACAGATTGGCAAGAGAATAAACAGACGGTGTTGTTCTACCAAGGGCCGAAAGAGGAATTAAAGGATGCTATTGCCCAAGTAGAACCTCAACCCAGTACATGTACGGCAATGATTGATTTAGCCCTAAGACTGGATCATCGGATTGGAGAGCGTAGGATGAGAAGAAAAGACCAGAAGTGTTGCCCTTTGCCAGATTAGATCGGGGTAAGGGGAACAGGAATATAGAAGCAGAGCCTATGCAGATTGGTGGAGTAAGGGGGCCATTGTCTACTGCAGAGAAGGAGCAATGTAAGGCTAATAATTTGTGCCTTTATTGTGGACAGCCAGGACATTATATTAGGACATGCCCAAATACTCCGAAGAAAGGAGCAGGTGTGGACAGAAAACAGGGGGAGACGGGAAAAGGATTGGGCCGGCCTTAGGGGGAACTCAGGCGACAGGCCCAGAACAAACTAGGTTCCCCAATTGGATAGCAAATACGACAGGGAAAAGAAATTCACATTTGTACATTTTGGTAATGTTGTTTTTTGCCTGTGCGAAACAG
Organism: Ambystoma mexicanum; assembly: GCF_040938575.1. Lineage (NCBI taxonomy): Eukaryota > Metazoa > Chordata > Amphibia > Caudata > Ambystomatidae > Ambystoma > Ambystoma mexicanum. The sequence continues at coordinate 1,515,024,900 of NC_090922.1, forward strand.
TTAGTGTCTGCCATGGTGGATTCTGGAGCCACGGGTAATTTCATTGACATTGGACTGGCAAAAAGGTTGGATTTACCGCTAAGAGAAAAATCTCAGGTTGAGGGGGTGCTATCAGTGGATGGATCACCCTTAGTTTCGGGGCCCATTTGTCAACGAACTCAGCCCATTGTAATGAGGTGTGAGTCTGGACATGTAGAGGAAATTGTATTTGATTTAATAGCGGCACCTCAGTTTGGACTCATTTTGGGCATGCCTTGGTTACTTCAGCACAATCCCAGGATTGATTGGATTAAGCGAGAGGTGGTGTTTGCAGGGGTGGAATGTGAGGGTCACATGGAGGAAGAAGTTAGACTTGCATTATATTTGGCAGACCAGGTGGCAGAACCACAAATGGTGGGAGCAATGGCTGTGGATATCCCAAATCAGTACCATGATTTAGCTAAAGTCTTTGACAAAGGGGGAGCAGACAGGTTGCCACCCCATAGACCCTATGATTGCGTGATTGATTTGGAACCAGGAGCTAAGTTACCATGTAGTAGAATCTACGCTGTGACTGAAAAAGAGAACCAGCATTTACGAGAATATCTAGATGATATGTGAAAGAAGGGATTTATTAGGCATTCCACCTCACCAGTTTCATCACCATTATTCTTTGTCCCAAAGAAAGAGGGCACTCTTAGGACATGTATTGATTATATTGCGTTGAATAAGGTGACAGTAAAAAACAGGTACCCCTTACCTTTAATTTCAGTGTTATTGTACCAAGTGAAAACGGCATTGATTTACACCAAATTAGACTTGAGAGGGGCCTATCATTTGATTCGCGTTAAGGAGGGTGATGAGTGGAAGACAGCCTTTAGGACTAAGTTTGGTTTGTTCAAATATCTTGTTATGCCTTTTGGATTGTGTAACGCTCCTGCAGCATTTCAATATTTTATGCAGGAGGTGTTGAGTGAGTTCCTAGATGTGTTTGTCATAGTGTATATTGATGACATTTTGATCTATTCATCTTCTGAAGAGCAACACATAGAGCATGTGAGGGAAGTGTTGAAGAAACTACAAGACTATCAGTTGTATGTAAAACTAGAAAAATGTGCCTTCCATACCACCCAAGTCGAATTTCTTGGTTTTATTTTGACTCCTTCTGGTATTGTAATGGACAAAAAGAAGGTGCAAGCAGATACTGAATGGCCAGCGCCTCAATGCATCAAGGATATCCAATCCTTTTTGGGTTTTGCAAATTTTTACAGGTGATTTATTTCCAATTTTTCACAAATTGTTACACCTATTACTAAAATGTTAAGAAAGGACACTAAATTTTGTTGGAACTCTGAGGCAGAAGTAGCTTTTCAGGAGTTAAAGAAAGCATTCACGTCAGCTCCGGTCCTGAGACACCCTAACATGGAGAAAACATTTCAAGTAGAAACTGATGCCTCCAATGTGGCTGTTGGGGCAGTATTGTCTCAGAAGGATGAAGAAGGAGTGTGGCATCCAGTGGTTTTCTACTCTCGTAAGCTTACCAGTTGTGAACAAAATTATTCTATTATGGATAAAGAGTTATTGGCAATTAGAGCAGACTTTCTGGAGTGGTGACATTATTTGTTGGGGGCCAAACATCAGGTTACAGTGGTCACAGATCATAAGAACTTACAATATTTCAAGACAGCACATTCATTGAGTCCTAGGCAGTTACGGTGGTCACAGTACTTTAATGAGTTTTATTTTGTGGTTACTTTCAGACCAGGAAGAAATAATGGTAAAGCTGATGCTTTGTCTAGGCAGCAAAATCTGGAAAGCAGTATAACAGAAGTTAAGACCATCATTCCGGTGGAAAAAGTAGTAGGAGCGGTAATGACTCAATTAGTGAAACAAGTAAAACAAGAAATGAAAGGAAAGAAAAAGATGGAGTGGGGAGGGGTGAATCCCGCGGAAACATTTCATAATGGTCTCCCCTATTATGCAGGGAAATTGTATTTACCAACGCATGCCTTGCAAAGAAAAGCGTTACAATGGTGTCACAATTCCCCTCTAGCCGGACAATCTGGAAGCAAAAAGACACAAAGTATGTTGGAAAAGTATTTCTGGTGGCCAGGATTAAGACAAGACTCTATTAAATACATTCAAGAGTGTGAAACATGTGTACGAAGTAAATCAGATCATACTAAGAAAGCAGGTTTACTCCAACCTTTACCCACACCGGAAAAGGTTTGGACACATATATCTATGGATTTCATTACTGATTTGCCTCCAGATGACCAGTTCGACACAATCTGGGTGGTAGTGGATTATTTATCTAAACAAGCCCATTTCGTGCCTTGTATAGGTATTCCGGGAGCGGGGAAATTGGCAGAGTTGTTCTTACAAAATGTGGTCAGATTACATGGTCTACCTAAAAGTATTGTATCAGATAGAGGCCCTCAATTTACTTCCAAATTTTGGCGTGCTTTCTGTCAGATGTTAGGAATTGACTGTGCGTTGTCCACCAGTTATCATCCACAAACGGATGGACAAACAGAGAGAGTAAATCAGACGCGTGAACAGTATTTGCGCTGTTATTTAAATGACGGCAGAGAGTCTTGGGTGCAACCTTTATGGTTGGCGGAGTTCACGTACAATAATACTGACGATGTTTCATTGGGTATGGCTCCAAACGAATGTTTGTATGGTGAAACACAGAATATGTTACCAGAGCATTTACCGGACATGGAGAATATTCCTATGCTTCAGGATAGAAGTTACTTCTACACATCAGACAGAAGGCACAAGCTAATTTAGAACAGGCTAAAGAACAGTATAAAAAATATGCAGACAAAAGAAGGAGAGAGGCTCCTTTGTATAAGGTGGGAGATAAGGTATAGCTGGCTACTCACAATTTGCCTTTGAAAGGACCATAAGAGATTGTGAAATGTATATCTAAGGTAGCGGTCAAATTGAAGTTGCCTCAAACCGTGAAGATACATCCAGTGTTCCATGTGTCTTTGCTTAAACCCGCAGCTCCCGGGACACGAGTGCAGAGACCACCAGCAATTATCAAGGATGGGCAGATGGAATTCGAAGTGAAGAAGATATTGGACTCCCGACGGAGACAGAATCAATTATGGTATCTTATTCAATGGGCAGGGTATGGACCTGAGGATTGGTCATGGGAACTGGCTAGTGTGTGGTCCATGCACCTAGATTGGTACGCTTATTTCATTTACAACATCCGGAGAAAGCAAAACTTGGAAAGGGCCCTAAAAGAGGAGGAACTGTCAGGAATCAAATATGGGGCAAAGGAAGGCTTTTTTTGTATCCAAAAAGGCGCTAAGTAGCTAAAGACTACACTTCCCAGCATGCTTTGGGAATTATGTAGTCCTTAGTGTTTGTGCAGCACGCCAGCTGGTTCTGAATGTGGGCTGGTCTGCTTGCTTAAAAAACCACCGCCGCCCGTGCCTCAGTGCAGGTAATTACAGATTGTGCACACGGGCGGCGGCAGCTGAGGACGCGATGATATGCAGGAACGCTGAAACGCTGGAGGACTGAGAAGCTGTATCCCGGGCCGCACCGGTGCATTTCTCTACTGAAAACCACAGCGCCCGGATGCGGCGTTGAACGGCTTCGTTCTTGGTGTTGGGCATTGATCTTCAGGGTCCGGATGTCCTATCAGGCGTCCGGACCGTCAGTTAAGTTACTCATGCTATTTGCATATTAATGAGCGTATTGCCTGAATGATGTGATGCCATGAAAAGAGAGAGCGTGTGAAGGAACACGCTATTTCTTGTGTAAACAGCTCATGCTTAAACACGCCATCTAATTTCTGAATAAGCTAACTGCTAACACTGGCTATTATTCGTTTTACAACAAGAGAATAACCTAGAGCTAAATATGATTTCAGAGAACAACCAGAGGACATGTGCTTAGTATTTGTGAACCCATGTTTGTTGCTTCAATGTGCCCCTTGGGCCATGAGTCTTGTACATTCATTTGTCTGTGCCATTCTGCTTGTCTGCAACCCCCTACGTTTCAAGAGTGCTTTTAAAAGGGGTTCCATCTTATGTCAAGTCTAAGTTGCTAACATTCATTTGTTGTGTTGTACGCAAGGGTGGTGTTTCATAAGAACATTGCTAAAAATATAAAGAGCTTGCTACAAAATGTACTAAGGTCATTATGGGTATGTGAGGTTAGGATACAGGTATAGGAGTAAGATACAGGTTTCAGGAGCATTGGCCTAATAGGTATTATTATTGCTATGTACTTTCTTGTTATGTTTTCCCCTCCTTTCCTTTGTCAATCCACCCCCTTTCCCTAACTCCGTCTTCCCCCCATTGGCTGCCACGTGGTTCCCTGTGATATTATATTCAGGCGCCCGTGCCAACTACGGTGGGAGGGTCGATCTATTCGGCTTCTGTGGTTCGGGAGAGGGGGTTGAGTCCCCTATTCCCTTGTGAGTTTGACAATCAGGGGCAATCCAAGCTTCAGTTATAACTCAAGAATTGAATGGCATTTGTTGCAGAGTGAGAGAGTATTAAAAAGACCAACATTATACAGGGGCAAGGAGTCAGAAGTGAAAAGGGATAGACTAGATTGAATGATTGAGGGTGCAAGTATACAACAACTGATGAAATGACAGTGTGTAATACTAGAAGGAATAGGACAAGGCTTGAAAACAACAAGAAGTATGAGGAGCGGATAGGAGAACAGATGGTTGCTGATCAACGCAAGATCAGGAGCAAACAGGGGCAAGCCGGAGTAGTAAGAGCCCTTAGAAGGTCGCCCTTTGAATGGGACGCCCAGTGCTAGGACACTCTAGAGGCACTTCTCTGAACTCTCCTGCACGTCAGGGGGGCAGGGCTGTCAGATGTCTTGACCCACGTTTGAATTATTATGCTACAACATTTGGTGCTGTGGGATTCGAAAATCCAAGATGGCCGAAAAGCCTACATTTGCGCCAGAATCCAGGGAAACCATGCAGTTTTTGTGCACACCAAAATGGTTGCCTGACCTGCCACCCACCAGTGCGAGCGTGATGGGCCAGAAGCGCCATGAGCGAAATCAGTGCAAAGGAATATGGTGCTGTTCAAAATCTGTTTTAATTTATGTCAAAAATTGATAAAATCATGGGCACGAAACCACCAAACAAAAATCCAACTTCTGGTTGGGTGTTCTACATTATTCTACTGCAGAATCCACATCAATGCAATGTTAGCAAGGAACATATGCTAGAAAGTAAAATCCTTTCTTTTTGAAATGTATTAATTCAGCTCCCAAAAAGGGGTGCAGTACCGGCGCTCAACACTAACCAGCGCTAGTGGTCTAAACTCTGACAGGAGGCCTGTTTTTCAGGAGCTGACAAGGAACCTGAGTTGGCTTTAAACTTGAAGGCTTTGCTGGTTAATGAGAATTCTTAACACCTACTGTTCCCAGGTCCCACATCGGAAGGCAGTCTGATCTAATTAAAGGTTCAAGAGGCCTCTGTCCATGGGAAGCATTCACACATGCCCTTACCAGCAACAGCACAAGGAGATCACAGGTTTCTGTTAACCAAATGCAGAGTGGCACCCTGCTCTGCTGACCTCAGTCAACACAATAGACTCTTCAGCTGAATAGGATATGCTGATTTGAGGTGTAATTGTCAACAGTTGCTCTGGGGGAAGGAAGACATTTGATCTCTGAGTCAAGCCAAGTTCCCGAGCGCGGGGACAAGCAAATGGGTGTACTGAAGGAGAGGCAAATATATGTTTATTAAGTTGGGTATAAAATATTGTATGAAACTTACAAAAATGTACAATTTGGAGATTCTTAATATGAAAAATGTACCTACAATTTGAGCCTAAACTCAACTCCGTACAATGTTCTGAAACTGTACCCTGCAATTTATTAATCTTGCAGACATTGGGTTTATGCTAGAGACATGATAACTTATATTAATATGCTCAGGGAGAGGGTGCAGGTCTGTGTAAATTTTGAGGAAAAACCAATATGGCGAAAGTCACTAAAAAGCGCAAAATGTTGTTGTTTCTAAACCCAAGCTCGTTGAAACATGTGCCTTGAACCAAACTGTACCTTAAGCAATCTGTGATGTGTACATGTAATTTCAATGATGTGTGTATCTGGGAAACCTGTTAGTTATGAAAAATTCATTTTCTAAGTAAAAGCAAAGGGGCGTTTCTTCAATAGATTGTAAATTGGTAGCACTGGATGACTCACAACTCTGTTCCCCAGTCAGGCGACAGAGAATCCTATAGCCTATCAGGATCCTCAGAGGGTTGGGCATAGAAATTCAGCCTTCCCACCCACTTTCAAAAGACATAAATAGAACCACTGAAAGCCAGATAGGGACTGCTCTTTCCACTTTCTTGCGAAGCACTTTGCCAGACAACTTCAAATCCAGACAATATTCAGAGACCAGAACTTAGAAAACCATAATCCGGACTTCAGAACTTGTAGCAGAGAGGCATAGTCCACAAGCTGAATCCTTCAGAGGCCCCAGAATCCAGCCACCTAACCAAACTATTCAACAGCCGGGCTGTGTTGTTGGCTTCTGCCTAGAACTTTTGCCAGAACCAGAGATCCAGACCAGCAGAGCAGAGAGAACCGCAGCTAAACCTGTTGACCAGATCTGTGACGAGGCCCATTCCTTCCAAAATTAGGAGTGAGTATCCAGCCAGAGCTGTGCAAAACCAATCTCTTAGTTGAAAATAATCTAATTCAAACCATTTCAACCTATTTAGAACTGCATAGAAATCGTGTGTCCCTTCTGTGATTTCAATCCTGTGAAAGTGTCATTTGTCATTTGAATCTTACTTTATTTCTGAAAATCTACCTCCACAAAATCGTCTGTATCTTTTGAACCATACGTGCTAGGAACGAGATTTTAAAGCTAAGATCCGCAGCTTTCTTCTCCTCATAGTTTTTCTATAATCGCGCTTTACGCACTCGGAAAAAGTGCCGCGAATTGAAAACTAGCTCAATCTCACCACACGTTAAAAAATAGCTGTCTTTTGCTTCCATTTCTGAAATTCGTTTTCAACCTGATGATCCCTCATGAATCATTGCTAGTGTTGACCTGAACTAATTCAAAGTAGCTGTCACCTACCCTGAATCTCCTATAGGGAATTAAAATAATTTTTAGCATATTTTTTTTACACTTCTTTGCTAATCACATGTAAAGGTATTTTTGCCTGTTTAAAAGCATACCGGTTGCTCTAAGCTTGCTAGGGGGGAACTAGAATTTGTATTGCATTTGATTATATTCCTGAAAATTGTGTGCTCTTCTTCCATCTCTTTATATTGCATAGCGGGGGAGTGAATTGCCACAAGGGGAAAAGTGATTATATTATCTCTTGTTGAAACCATATCAGTTTATCCCTGTGCTGCATTCTTTTCCATAATTGCATTTCCTTGAAACCATAAAGTATTCTCAGCTACTTTATCCTTTCTATGCCAACTGATAAAAAAAGTGTGCTAGTGGAATATTATCCCTTGTTGATCACTGTCATATTCATAAGTGTGCTATCAAATATTAATTTATTTATAAAAGTGTGAAATATATATATAGTTATGGTTAAGTTGCTGTTTCCATAGGAAGAGCACTTTTTGGGTGGCTTATAACTTCGCCATCCCTGGACGAATCCTCATCAAACTTTGCAAAAAAATATTTGGGTCACTCTGAAGTTTGGTGAGGATTCGTCCAGGGGGGCAAAGTTATAGGGGGGTCCCAATCGTCTTGCGTGATGTTCGCGGACATGCAACGTGTTCGCTGATTGGACGGCGTGGAGCGTGAACCGCGTCAGATTTTTTGATAGCGCCCGCCATCTTGGATTCGCGGACGTCCGAGGACAGCGTGGTGAAACTTTGTTCAAAATGTGTATTTTGTAGAGTGTGTTGGTGTGTAGGAGTGTTTGGGGAGGGTGGGAGTGTATGAAATAGGATGAAAGTTGTGTTTCTTATGTGTTAGACGTTCTTTTTGTGTTCGATTTGTTTGCGGACATCACGGGTGTTCTGAAATGTTTTAAATAAACTGACTGGGGGTGTTCTAAGGACTCAATATGTGTTCGTTTTGTTCGCAAGCAAAGTGAAACTGTTCTAAGAACACTCCCAGTGTCCTGAAATGTTCGTAGGGGGTGTCCTGAGGACGCTGTCCGTATTGTTCTCTGTCAAGTTGAATGTGTTCTAAGAACACCCGCGGTGTCCTGAAATGTTCGCAAATAAACAAAATGGGGGTGTTCTGAAGACGCTTCTAAGAACACTTGCGGTGTCCGGGGAGTGTCCGTAGGGTGTCCTGAGGACGCTGTCCGTATTGTTCTCTGTCAAGTTGAATGTGTTCTAAGAACACCCGCGGTGTCCTGAAATGTTTGCAAATAAACAAAATGGGGTTGTTCTGAAGACGTTTTTGAGAACACTCCCGGTGTCCTGAAATGTTCGTAGGTGGTGTCCTGAGGACGCTGTCCGTATTGTTCTCTGTCAAGTTGAATGTGTTCTAAGAACTCCCGCGGTGTCCTGAAATGTTCGCAAATAAACAAAATGGGGGTGTTCTGAAGACGCTTCTAAGAACACTCGCGGTGTCCGGGGAGTGTTCGTAGGGTGTCCTGAGGACGCTGTCCGTATTGTTCTCTGTCAAGTTGAATGTGTTCTAAGAACACCCGCGGTGTCCTGAAATGTTCGCAAATAAACAAAATGGGGGTGTTCTGAAGAGGTTTTTGAGAACACTCCCGGTGTCCTGAAGTGTTCATAGGGGGTGTCCTGAGGACGCTGTCTGTATTGTTCTCTGTCAAGTTGAATGTGTTCTAAGAACACCCGCGGTGTCCTGAAATGTTCGCAAATAAACAAAATGGGGGTGTTCTGAAGACGCTTCTAAGAACACGCGCGGTGTCCGGGGAGTGTTCGTAGGGTGTCCTGAGGACGCTGTCCGCAAGTTGAATGTGTTCTAAGAACACCCGCGGTGTCCTGAAATGTTCGCAAATAAACAAAATGGGGTGTTCTGAAGAGGTTTTTGAGAACACTCCCGGTGTCCTGAAATGTTCGTAGGGGGTGTCCTGAGGACGCTGTCCGTATTGTTCTCTGTCAAGTTGAATGTGTTCTAAGAACACCCGCGGTGTCCTGAAATGTTCGCAAATAAACAAAATGGGGGTGTTCTGAAGACGCTTCTAAGAACACTCGCGGTGTCCGGGGAGTGTTCGTAGGGGGTGTCCTGAGGACGCTGTCCGTATTGTTCTCTGTCAAGTTGAATGTTTCCTAAGAACACTCGCGGTGTCCTGAAATGTTTGCAAATAAACAAGATGGTGGTGTTCTGAAGACGCTTCTAAGAACACTCCCGGTGTCCTGGAATGTTCGTAGGGGGTGTCCTGAGGATGCTGTCCATATTGTTCTCTGTCAAGTTGAATGTGTTCTAAGAACACCCGCGGTGTCCTGAAATGTTCGCAAATAAACAAAATGGGGGTGTTCTGAAGACGCTTCTAAGAACACTCGCGGTTCCGGGGAGTGTTCGTAGGAGGTGTCCTGAGGACGCTGTCCGTATTGTTCTCTGTCAATTTGAATTTGTCCTAAGAACACTCGCGGTGTCCTGAAATGTTCGCAAATAAACAAGATGGTGGTGTTCTGAAGACGCTTCTAAGAACACTCGCGGTGGCCGGGGAGTGTTTGTAGGGGGTGTCCTGAGGACGCTGTCCGTATTGTTCTCTGTCAAGTTGAATGTGTCCTAAGAACACTCGCGGTGTCCTGAAATGTTCGTAAATAAACAAGATGGTGGTGTTCTGAAGAAGCTTCTAAGAACACTCCCTGTGTCCTGGAATGTTCGTAGGGGGTGTCCTGAGGACGCTGTCCGTATTGTTCTCTGTCAAGTTGAATGTGTTCTAAGAACACTCGCGGTGTCCTGAAATGTTCGCAAATAAACAAAATGGGGGTGTTCTGAAGACGTTTTTGAGAACACTCCCGGTGTCCTGGAATGTTCGTAGGGGGTGTCCTTAGGACGCTGTCCGTATTGTTCGTTGTTAAGTTGAAAGTGTTCTAATAACTATCGCGTTGTTCTGAAATGTTCGTAGGGGGTGTCCTGAAAACGGTGTCCGTATTGTTCGCTGGCAAGTTCAAAGTGTTCTAAGACACTCACATTGTTCACAGACATTAAAAGTTTCCCATAGATCATAGTTGAAATGTTTGACTCTATGGATGTGATATGCTGCGGAGGTTGTTGCCAGGGCATAGAGTCTTGGGTGCATAGCCATTTGGCCATGCACCCAAGACTCTATGCCCTGGCAACAACCACCGCAGCATATCACATTCACATTTGCTTATAACTTTGGGTGAAAAACAAATGTATAAGGAACAAAGGTATTAGATACTATGGATCTGATATGCTGCTATTGTTGTCCTTATTATTGTATACTTACTGTTTGGTCTAGTAATGGGAGTCCATGTTTTTCTTCTTCATTTCTGTGATAAAAGAAAATAGCATGTTAGTATTAGTAATTTGTAATGACTTATTGCATTGTATAAGCAATATACTTTTATTTTTTTTCGACCCTCATATTAAGTAGAGTACAAATCAGAGTACTGTGCAATTTGCTCAGTTTCTGTATTTGTTGCTAAAATCATTGGGTCTGTGGGAGAAAAAAAAAATGCTACAGTTTATTTGTTTGTTTGTTTTCAGTGTTCACTTTTTGTTTCTGGCTAATGCTTTATACTCTGCTTTGTTGTATTTTTTTTGGAGCAGTAACAGATTCTTCATTTGTTTTGATATTATAAAATTTTGGAGCAGTTAGATACCAATTGGCGTATTCTAACTGTCTATTTTTTTAATATATTTTAGTGGTTTTGATTTATCTATTTGTATATTGTTAAATTTTGGGACAGTTAGATACCAATTGGCGTATTCTAACTGTGTATTTTTTGGCCTAATTTAGTGGTATTCATTTATCTGATTAGTTGTTGTAGAATCTTTGAGCTGTTAGATAGCTTTTGGAGTATTCTAACAGTTTATATTTTTTTAACACAAATTTATAATTTTGGGACAGTTAGATACCAATTGGCGTATTCTAACTGTGTATTTTCTGGTCTAATTTAGTGGTATTCATTTATCTGATTAGTTGTTGTAGAATCTTTGAGCAGTTAGATAGCTTTTGGAGTTTATATTTTTTTAACACAAATTTACTTAAAGGTTTAAATACAGTTTATTTATCAAATTTTGGTTTTAAGAACATCAAATAAGCGTTTGTAAGATTTGCTGGTAATCTCTGCTTTAGAGTAATGGTACTATCATTACATTCAAAACATCCACATTTCTTTTTTATATATGCAGTGTAGTGCCCTGAATTGGTTGTGGCTCCTGCGTGGTAGATTATACCTATTGTTGTGAAGGTTTTCTTACCAAGTGATATTTGACTATGTGTGAATCCAGTCAGCTTGCAGTTGTTTTTGGTACCATCTGCATTGTAACGTAGAAGCATTAGTATTACGTATTTACTATGTGTTTGTATTAGTAAGGTGGAGCGATTATCTGAATTGCAGGTAGAGCATAATCTACCATGGTTTGCATTTTGTACAAGTTGCTGAAATGGAATGGATTCACAATTTGGTATTGATATATATATGAAGCGTTCATTGGGAATTTCTTCTTGTGTCACATTGTTGCACAGAGTGCATGTATGTTTCCACATGTATGAAATCTGGAAGATTTCATTTATAGGTATGTTTTTGTTTTCCAGTACTAATAGTAAGTACATTAGACATTCTTGTGGATCTTCCTGTGAGTTTATAGTGAATTTCACCATTCCAGCACAGTAGTCCAATTGTCGTCTTATTCCAAAAACACTATGGGCCTCATTACAACTCAGGCGGTAAGGGGTTTACGGCGCCGTAAACAGCGCCGACCCTTACCGCCTGAGTACGAGGTCCCTTAGCGCCATGGCAGACTTAACACCTGCTTTTAGCAGGTGTTAAAATCCATGGCGCTAAGGGACCATAGAGTTAATTACGCCACCGTAATTTACGGTGGCGTAATTAACGCCTTCCCCACTCCCATTATGCCCTATGGGGCAAAAATGGGAATGGGGAAGGGTAAATGGGGATTGGGGACTTACCGCCCCGCCAAGGTCGGAATGGGGCGGTAAGTCTGCCAACCACCGTGGCGTAAACGTAGTTTACGCCACGGTGGTAAAGTCACGGCCCAGGCGGTAACTTACCGCCTGGGTCGTAATTAGGCCCTATATGTGTTGTCAGGATTGTTTGCTGCATTTCTGTGAAGTACTAACATTTGCAAACACAAAGGGTCTGTACTGTGTAAGTAAATGTTGTCAAGAATTGGTGGTAATTGAAATAGAATATTCATTGCTACATTTGCATAGCAACTTACACCAACTATATTTGAGAATTTAAATGGTCCAGGTAGTTCTGTATCTAACTGCTTTTTTTGGAGTTTGTCTTCCTTCTTTAAAGAAGTACCTGGTTTACTTTCTCTAATTGATTCTTTTTTGTTTGTGGTACTTGATGAAGTATTAGTTTCTTTTACTCTCTTTGGAGGATTTGCAGTGACGTCCTGTTGCATTTCTGTTTGATTTAGTTTTCTTTTACAACGTTTTAGTTTTTGTGGAACAGAATCTGTGTTTAGATGGGGAGTGTATAGTGAGCGAAGTCTAGTGTATTCTAAAATGCAAGGAATATCAGCGTTTACTTTACTTGCATCAAAGTTGATTAGAAATAGACCGTCAAGTGTACGTAAGCGTGATTGCGCTACGTAGCTCATGCCTTCTTTAAAGACTGTGTTAACAATATCTATCATTGCTTTGTCTGGGGTAAGACCTTGTGATTTATGAATTGTGACTGCGTATGCAAGAGTTAGAGAAAATTGTTCTCTGAGTACATACCTATCTTTGAAGAGAAGGAATCTAGCTGTTGAGCATCCTATCCGTTTTACTTCTGAAAGTTTGCCAAAGAGTATATTGACAAACTGAATTTTGTTGTCACGTGGGTATGTTTGAAATCCAACAACAGTACCCAGTGCTCCATTAACTAGTCCTTGGTCCACGTCAAGGTTACGTTTAAGCATTACTCTGCAATTTAAGGATAATTTTAACATCTTTTCTAAGACTGCTGTGTTTGAGATTGATTTTTCTAAATTATTTAGTCTTGTTGTGGCTTGGTCACACATGGGTAGTGTCATACCATGTACATCTAGTTTGTCTGTGGCGCTAATTTCCATTATTGGTTGCATTTCTTTACTTAACATTATTTCATTGAATTTGAGACAGCTTGCAAGAGTTGGCATTAAGGCCATACAATTGACATTTTTGTGGGCTAATTGTTCCACAACATCTGTAGCACATGCATTATCGCCATAAAGTGCATTAATGTGCCGGGTTTTCAATGTTGCTTCTGCTTCTTTAGAAAGTATACCAACTCTCAAACTTTTTAAAATGTTGGCATAAGTTAGATCTGCAGATTGGCGCATGTTTTCTGTTAATTCTCTGTATTGGAAATGTTGCCAAAGGTTGACATTTCCAATGCTGCCAACAGTTTTACGGCAGAGTTTGTGCCCTAATGTTTTAAAAATAGGTTCACCTTTTACTGGTGTTAATTGAAGCAGATCTCCAAAAACAATAATGTGTTTTCCTGCAAAGAGTTCTTCATAGTCTGTTTTGAGTACTTCCTGTAATCTGAGGTGAATCAAAGCTAACATCAGGTTGGAGACCATGCTCACTTCATCTATTAGTAGCATTTTCATTTGTTTCAATACTCTGCGTAATTCCATTGCAGCTTCTGCAGAAAGTTTGTAATAGTCTAATTTGTTCTGGTGTTCTACTGGTAATAGTAGTAATCGGTGTAATGTAACACCACCTATGTTGTAGGCAGCTAAACCTGTGGGGGCAGTGACAACAGCTGACAGTTTGTTGTTTGTCAATTGTTGAAGGAACTTACTAATGATTTTGATTAGGAATGCTTTGCCAGAACCAGCTTCACCACTGACGTACAGTAGTATAGGTTTATAATTATGGCAGGAACATTCTTTATTTTCATGTTTTACACCATGTGCAATTTGATTTGTTACTTCTTGAAAAATGCTACTTTGCTCATTGTTTAGTTTTGATTGTAGTATAGTTAAGTCATCCTTATCTTCATACTGACACATGGTGTTTTCTACTTCTATCATAGCTAATTCTGCCTCATTTGTTAATAGTGGTTCTCCCAGTGGTTCTTGGCTTCCTGTTACAGAAGGTTGACTACTGTCAGGAGTATCCTTATCTAGTTGGGCTTGGAGTTCTTCTTTATCTAGTTGGGCTTAGAGTTCTTCTTCATGTTGCTGTTTCATTGTGCAACATTGTTTTGTACTGTGTTAAGTTTACATCAGTTATAGTGCTTTCATTTGCTTTGAAAGCATCCTCATATGAGTCATAGTTATCTAGTAATTGTTCTTCTTTTCTCCATGGTTTGAAGAGTTGTAGCAGGGACATGTAATATACTTCTTTATGTTGAGGAGTCTTCAATGACAATTTGATATGATTAATTAAATTTGGTTTAGTGAGTTTAACTAAGCTGCCTTCACAGTCTATCACTCTATATTTACCTTTTTTTTTCATCATGTTTCATATTATTTTTGCATGTGTAGTTTTGGGCTATTTGGTATAGACACATGTTTTCCAAAGTATTACTTCTGTTTGGGTAGTATGTGTCCAATAAATTGTTTTTTTAAAATGTCTTGGCTATTGGGATCATATTTGGCTATTGTTTCTATATCTTCATATGATTTGTCGAACTCTTTTTCTAGATTTAGCTGGACCAAGACTTAGCCATGCTATATTTTCAGATTTACCATACAATGAAGTACCAGTTAAACGATCAGCTGCTTCATAAGATCCACATTCTCTATGGGTGAGCATTTTTATGCCCAAGCTGTATAATTTCTAAGATACTGTTTTATCTGATGACAGGTCATTCCAGAGGTCTTGGAGCTCTGTCTTTTCTGCTTTAGTTAAGTATGCTGTGACATATCGTGCAACTGCAGTAGAATTGTCTGCAATGTACTGCACATCTATATTTGCATTCCATAAGTGGGCAATGATTGCATTATAATCATTGATATATTTTTCTTCTTCTTTTCTTTTATGTAATATGTATTTTTAGGTGACTTACCTTTAACACTATGTCTAACTGAAGACATGAGGTTGTTTACTTGACCTGTATTTGTAACTGGTCTAGGGAAACCAAATCGGCATTTGGTGTAGTATTTGCCTTTGTTTTTGTATTTGCGATGACAATATTTTCCACATTTGTGTCTTTGAAATTGTAAAATTTGTGCATGAAGATCACTATTTGTGGCTTCTGATGGAATTTCACAAGTGACATATTTTTCAATAAACTGTAAAACAGTGGCATCACTGTCTTGACCAAATTTAGGAGCATCTTTAATCGATAAAAGCATGTGGATATGTGGTGCTCCTCTGGCTTGGTATTCTTTTCTCCAAAAGAAGTGTTGCACTTCTCCAAGGGGAGGAACAGTTTTATTACAAATAAAATGTAGCATAGCAATAAAGCGATGGTGAAAATATCTTGAAGCATTAACAGGATCCAAAGAACAAAGTTCTCCAGGTGTTAGAATATCTATGTTTGTTTTGTTTTTATTTGATATGCGTAGGAAGTCATGTAAATTTTCCCATGCATATTCTGCACAACTTAATGTAACAAACCAAGTGGGTGGGCCAAGGTTTCTGATCATACAACGTACATCTCCATGACGTCGAAACCAGTACTCTTTAGTACCACGCATATTTGCTAATAGATTTGTAATATTTGATTGTAAAACCTCATCCTTTTGTTGCACTTTCTCTAATAATTGTGTAGCTGTCATATTTTGAAAGTGTGATCCTGATTTTAATATGTGTGCAACTCCGTAACATAAAGTTGCTAGTTCACTTTCAAAGAGTAGGTGGAATATGTATTCCACATTTTGTCTAAATCTGGGATCTTCAGAATACATCCGTAATGAGCGGTATTCTGAAGCTGATATTTGAATAGGTCTATCATCATACCTTCCTCCTTTGCCAGTAGGAAAGAGTAGAGGAAAAGCACGTGCTTCTATACTTTTTTCCCATATACTGATTGGCGATCCTTTTGTTTGACACATTTGGTAAGTTTCCAGTACATCTTGTACGGTGTCATTACAGTGCAAAGGATGAATTGTATAATAGTCAAAAGTATTTGATATTGTAGCAGGATCTAGTAGCTCAAATTGACCAGCTTCTTGTGTTTCTTGAATTATTTCAGTTGTATCTTTCAAGTTTTCTTCAATATTAATTTCTTTGTAATATTCATTATTCTCTTAAAGATATTGGAAGGCTTGTCTAACTTTATATAAATCTACCAGCTGTTGCCATATTTTTTTGTCTTTTGTAGTGTCGGGGGAAATTCTCCCGGGGTCGGCTGGGCCCTCCGCAGACCTCCGGGTAGGGAGGCCCCAACTCCTCCCGTGTATCCCAAAAAATGAGTATGAGGCACACGCAAGAAGCAAGGTGATTCTGCTGTTTATTAAACAAAACGGCAGGGATGGGTCAAGGATCGTACGCGTCCGTCCTGACACTCTCTCTCCAATCGTGGGGCTCGCAGGCCCTTTTTATCTTAGTATGACGCGCTACTTGCATCACCTGGGAAAGTTAGCAAAAAACCTATCGCCACTCTGGATTGGTTCCTCGAGTGGTAGGGTTAGTATAGCATACGTATAGAGAACGTTGTTAGTGGTTGAGGGTCAGTCAGGTGGTATACTTGGGTTGTCCCTTCAATTTGATACATGAAAATTGTTACATGAAGACCCCTGAGGATTGGCTAATGTTAATGGCGTCAGTAATAAGAGCCCCATGTTCTGATTGGTCCACTCGCGAGCCCCCCAGTCTGGGACCATCGCTGTTCCCAGCTCACGGTGCACCTGTCATTTGCAACAATGTATCACTATGGGTATGTGCAGACAATGTAAGGATTTATTCATATGCTGGAAGGCAGACTACTCCCACCGCCGCAGATGTCCATTGAGTCGCTTAATTGTATCTGCCTGTGTCTTAAAACTTGGGATCCAGGTGCCTCCCTCCTCCTGGGCCTGGCACCCTGTCAGGTTCGGCTTGGTCACGTGAGGAGAGACCGTGGTTGAGGCAGAATTCTGCACATTTAATATTGCATTTTCCACTGTGTGCCTGGCTTAATTTGCAGGTGTGACCTTGGCGTCGGCTTGCGGCATGCAAGTTTGCAACATTGTGCCCTTGACTGTCTGCTCTCACCGGGCCCGTTCTGCAGGGTCAGCAACTGTACTCTTGCTCGTTCAATGTTCATGGAGGCTCTTGCTTGCGGCCTACTTGGGCCTGGTGCATAGGTGGAGAAGTTTGATGCACGGCGCTTTAGGTTGTGGTATCATGTTGCTGTATCCCCAGTATCATGTCTTCGTTATATTTCTTATTGCAATGCATGGGTTTAGGAGAAGCGTGAGCAAGCATTTTAGATGAGTTCATTGTGCGTCTTGCGTTTCTGCATTTTAAAAAAAACCTATGTGAAAAATAATAAAGATGCGCTTCAGTGAGTGTGTCCGTCACCTACGTCATAGCGCTGAATATGTTCTTCGTGTGGATTGGTGTGGGAGTGTCCAGTGTGCATGTTTGCACGGGTCTACTGACCGTTGGCTAGGTCGTCATGGCATCTTTAACGATGTGTTCATTTACTGTTGAATGGTTCAGTCGAGTTCATCCATGCCGCAGGTGTCGGCATGGGCAGGGCAGGCTGGTGGGCAGGCTGGTGGGCACATCCGTATGTTCCTGTACCAGGGTATTTGGTCGTCTGGTAGATGGGCAAACTCCTCTCGTGGCAGGTGTCTGGGCCGCGATCCTCTAGGCCAGGGGTGTGAGGGGATTGGTGGGAGCCTTTTGTTCCATTCTCCCACTTCAGTAGGTACTCCATTTACTAATATAATTAAAGATTGCTGCATTGGACGTTGCACTCCTAGAATATGCACATTTTCTTTTAGATTTAATGGTAAATAAACTACTTTTCCACGAATGCCTTTTACCAATTCAGAGGGAGGTAATTTTGCTGTTTTTGGTTGAAGGCGTATTATTGCTTGAAATGTGTGTACTGTTTGAATTATGATGCTCTCATATAAATTAAGTTGTTGTAGAGGTTTTGGAACTGGGTATAATTCCAAATTATTTGTGATAGAACGTGAAGGAGTTTGGTTGTTGTCAAGTTTTGTAGTGCAATAACTGCAAAGTATTAAGGGCTCAGTTATTTCATATTTGTTTTCTGCTACAAGGTAGAGAGATAATTTAAACCATTTAGAATCTTCATTGTCTTCTATTTTGTATGATAGGTCCACAGTTTTTGTGTTACTTTTATAAAAAATTCTACGGCAACATACACATACATGCCTGTAGTGCAATAACTGCAAAGTAGTGCAATAACTGCAAAGTATTAAGGGCTCAGTTATTTCATATTTGTTTTCTGCTACAAGGTAGAGAGATAATTCAAACCATTTAGAATCTTCATTGTCTTCTATTTTGTATGATAGGTCCACAGTTTTTGTGTTACTTTTATAAAAAATTCTACGGCAACATACACATACATGGTTTGGTACTTCAGCTGATGTACTTTTAAATTTTAGTATTTCTTTTTTGTATGTGTTTAGCAAAAGGTTGCCATGTGTAGAATTGTTGCTTAATTGGTTTAAAGCTATTTCATTCTGTAAATGGGTTTAACTTCCAAAATATTTTTTCTGGATATAGTGAATTTCTTCAAGTAGGTCTTTTGCTGTACCATGTAGAAGGATGTTATTTAACTTTGCTAGTGCTAAAGCAGGACTTTTAGCATAGTACAGTTTATAGACTGGATTTCTTATAGTTGAATGATGTGTTGATATCCTTTTGATATCATGGAAAGTGGTTTTACAAGTAGGTCCTGTAATGCAGGCCAATGAATGTCCTTGTAGTCCTGTGTACTTGTGCACTGGACAGGTATCTATATTTTGCAGTAATTTAATTTTGATTTTGTTTTTGCTTTTTACATATTTATTGAGGAATTGGCATAAAGATTTGAAACATTGTTTGGGAATGTTACACATTGACGTGCATGGCCATTTGTACACTAGACATTCTGATTCAGTTGAATGGAGGGGTAATTCTAAGTTTTCAGGGCATATTTTTGTAAGGAGTACTTCTTGTTCCATTATGGTATTATTCACTTTTTCATAACCTCGACCACTGCTATTTATGGCAATTGTATTTGTTTGCTTTTGTTAGTATGCTTCTTCATTAAAATATGGTTCTGAGCTCGTAGTGTGATTCCATTCACCTCTGCAGATACTTAAGAAGTTGTTTCTGTTGACATTTCGCTTATTGAGAAGTCTTTTTTGTAATTTAGTTATTAGTTTTGTTAGTGGTTTCATTTTGTTTAACAGTAAAATAAATACATTTCTTTTGAGAAGAAATGCACTGTCCATCAATGCTTCTAAGATTAATATCCTACGATAGGTTTTAAGCTTTAAAGCTGATTTCTCTCCTGTTTTTATAAGATTTTGAAGGACTTTGTGACGGTATATTTTGGCTAAAATACTTTTCTTGGTATGCTTACTTTGCACTATATTGAAATTTGAAGAAGTAGTTTTATCTGTACTGATAGCTGATTTTCTGTTAATTGTTTTTTGGTTTGTTTTACATTTTGATAGAGGAAGCGAACTTGTTGTACTTGAAACTTCTTGTGTTTCACTAAATGATTGTATTAGCCGTTTTGTTTCAACTTTTTTTTACAAATTCTGCTAGAGATGGATGCTTATGTTGGACACCTTTATTTTCATTTGCTCTACTTTTGCGTTGCTTTCTACGGACTTGACTTTTGGTAGGCATTCTTTAGGGTCTGTTGAAAAAAATAAAGAAGATATGGGTTGGGGTGTTCTGGAGTGTATGTGTGCTGTGTGCATGAGTGTTTGAGTAAGATGATAAAGATGTATGTAATGGTGTGTGATTGTGCATTGGGAACTAAAACTAGTAGGGATAGGTATTCTTGAATGTATGTGTTACTAAACTGGGGTTCAGATGACAAAAAAAAAGTAAGCTAGTGGTGTGGAAAAGTACAAATAGTAAATCGAATGTATACAATTAAAACAGTTGTTTGTTCTATAATATGAAAATTGTAGTGGTTCAGTTGGGTAATTTGTGTGTCCAAAAATAGAAATTTGTGGGCCATTCTGGCTGTAAATTGCTGTTTAAGACATGGAATTTTTTGGACAAAATGGTACAAAATCTCTATTTTTAGAAACCAAAATAGCTCGTATTAATGTTATAGTATATTTGATTAATAATACAAATATTATAGTGATATTTTACTTACTTTTTTTAAAATTAACAGGTAACTTCTTAGTTTTTCTTTCTTCTTCGAATTCGGCTGCTTCTTTTCAGGAAACTGGTCTTCACTGCAATTGTAAAAGCTTCAAATTAGTAACTTTGTTTGTATATAGCACTGTTTTTAATTTAGATATTGATTTTTTTTATTGAAATCCTCAGTGCCTTCTGTAAAACCATTAAACTAATTTATTTACATAAGATACATTGCATCAGTTCAGTACATATGATATGTTCTTAATGAACAAATTGTATTGAATCTTTACTATGTCTTGTGAAATTTATAATATATTAGTGAATACCACTATTTCTGTAAGTAAACTGTTCTATGTAATAGCGCCTCAATGTCATGCCTAATTTAAAGTAATTAAGTAAATAAATAAATAAATAAAAACAAAAAATATGAAATTGTATAAGTATTTTTATAAAGGTTTAAACATAGATTGTGTTTGCATGCAATTTTGTTTGAATATATGTAGTCTATATATTTCATTTAAAAAATGTTAGTTTAACATGATTTGAGTGTGTGTGTATAAAGAAAGTAAATAGTATAAGTGATAGTTGATTTTAGGAAATTGAAAAAAGTACAGTAAATTCATTTTACAGATTTTACAAGGTAAAAGTCTGTTTGAAAATGTGTTCATCTACTATACAGAAAATATGCATACCTGAAGTTTGTGTTCATGCATATGGATATGCATGGAGCTGAAAGTAGAAATCTTGTACAGTATTTCTGGTAGATGGTGCTTGCCAATGATATGACACTTGTACTCAGAGAGGTTCAGAGTAGATTTGCAGTGCTGATCTATGATGATGCAGTTAGATGTAGAGGTCTTGAATGTGATTGGTGCATGGTCATGTGAGTTTTGAGGTACATCCAATGAGGGAATGGCAGAGAGAGTGTTGTGGAAATGGTAGAAGGGCTGTTCATGTTACGATATGTCCGCGGACATGGCGGTAGTTCGCGGACACGGAAGTTACATCTGTGGATTTTTGGGTTCAGAAGTCATGCAAATGAGAATAAGCACTGAAAGGGATTGGTCAGGAAAGTTTGGTGGGTGTGTTGTGCCAGGAGAGATTTTCTCAGATACTCTTTTTGCTGAGAGAACAAAAGATAGCTATGGCTGTGTGTTTCAGAAAACAGATTGTTTGGATTTTAGGAGATTCGTGGATACATTGGTTGAAGGTGCATGCAGAAAGCTGTGGAGTAGCTGTAGATCTTGGATTCCCACATGTGGAAGTACACTGGCATGGAGTACGTGGAATTAAGTGATTGGACTTGCTACCTCTCTGTGCTACTTTGGAGACAGAGCAACATCCAGACATAATTGTAATTCATTGTGGAGGGAACAGTTTAGGACATGTGACTGGAATTTTTTTGCAATTTGCTATGAAAGAAGGACTTAGGAAGGTTATGGACATGTTTCCTAATTCTCAAGTGATATTTTCACGGATTGCGCAGAGACAAATGTGGCTTCATTCTTCTTCATTTGGTCCACAAATGGAAAAAGCAAGGCGCAATGTTAATAAGGATGTGTGTGCCTTTCTAAGAGATTTTGGCATGTCTTCTTTTCACAATGAAAATATTATGATTTGTAATACATACATTTTTCGCAGAGATGGAGTACATCTTACTTATGCTGGCAATCAGATTTTTCTGAGAAATGTACAAAATGCATTGCAACCTTTTTTGGAATTACAACGATTTTGAAGTAGATGTTAAGCATTTACAATTTTTGACTTACAAACACCACCCAAAGGCTCTTTTCAGAGCCACCACTTCTTTCCAGAGAAAATTATAATGTTTGTGATGGAGTAGCAACCCAATTTTTTTAATGTTCGCGAACTGTCCGCGGACTACTAAAAAATACAAAGAGCCCTGCTTCATTTATTTTCACTTCTATTTTTTAACTGGGAAAGGCGGCTCTGAAAAGAGCCTTATTTTTTTTGATTTTTGTAATTTTGTATTTTTTTTGGTTTTTCAGACACGACACACTAGGAGAGGAGGGTAAAGGAGGGTAAAGGGGGGACACCAACCACAGGGATAAGAAAGGGCGAGCTGAAAGAGGAAGATGTAGAGTGGGTTTTATTTGGGTACTGAGCAGGTCTTCTCGTGCTCTGAGACGATAGTCTCAAAAGCACTCCGAAGTCGCTCCCCCCTGCAGAGTACTGTGTCACAGTACATACATACAACTGTGACCCTCGAAAGGTAAGGGTCATCAGCATTCTGTATGGCCTGTGAGGCAGCTTGAGGAAGACGCTGTCCCACAGAGGTGGTCCTTGTGGTGACAGGATCAGAAACATAGGATGAAGTAGAGGAAATCAACCTGCTACGTTCTTCGCAAGGTACAACCCTGCGAATAGCCCCAGAGTGAAATGACCTCAGGTGTCGCTTCATAGTAGTGGTCCCAAAGCTGTACTTACCGTGCTTCCCGCGACTGAGTATCATTTTGCACTCATTGCAGGTAACACGGTTCGCACAAGTCTTAGGAACATTACCATGAATGGTAAATAACCGCTACACCCAAGACTCACGCCTAGTGCGGGTAGTAGGGTTTTCCTCTACCTCATTCTCATCATCCTCTTCTTCCTCCTCCGCATCCTCACTCCTGTTCCCCTCTTCAGGCCCTTGGGGAGGTGGTGGTGGTGGAGGGGGTGGAGGTGGTGCTGAAGCAGGTGCAGCACCAAGTGGCAGTTCAGCAGCCAAGGATGCCATCTCGATGAAGGTGTAGTCTGCAGGTGGCAGCAAAAATCACTGTGTTCTGAAGAATAGCCAGAAACACAATGGGAATAAGCTCTTGGGCGTGGTCTTTTATAGGGGTGCTTGTGCGCGGTTCGCGGACATGCGCACTGTCCGCGGACAGATCGAACACAAAAAAAGGATCGGAAAGTTTCAAAAGGTATATAGAAACTCAAGATTGCTATGTGGGACTTGTGCCATGGTGAGATTTTATTGAAAAATATTATGGATTAACTGAAAATGTACTTTTAAATTGTTTGGGGACACGAACAGTGTCCGCATTTCAGGACACACGATGAGCGTAGGTGCGGTCATATGATCCGTTCGCGAACTAGTCCGCGAAAGAAGCGCCTGTCCGCAGGACACCAAGTGCACGGAGATTGGTTAGCGCATGCGCATTGATGTCCTACGGACAATGTTCGGGTTCTGAAGTAATTAAAAGTGCGTCACACGTGAAACGAACATTTCAGGACACTGCGTGTGTTCTTAGAACAGTTTAAACATGGTAGCGAACAGTAAGGACAGATATAGTGTTCTTCAGGACACGTGTAATTTAGTTTATGTACGAACATTTCAGGACACCAATTGTGTTCTTAGAACTGTTTCAATTTCGTAGCGAACACTACGAACAGGTATAGTGTTCTTCAGGACACCTCCATTTTCGTTTACGTTGAACATTTCAGGACACCAATAGCGTTCTTAGAACAGTTTGAACTTGCTAGCGAACAGTACCGGACAGGTATAGTGTTCTTTAGGACACTTTAATTTTTGTTTGTTTACGAACAATTCAGGACACCTCGTGTGTTCTTAGTACAGTTTCATGTTGCTAGCGAACACTACGAACTGTTGTATTGTTGTTCAGGACACATCATTTTCGTTTATTTACAAACATTTCAGGACACCAATTGTGTTCTTAGGACAGTTTTAAGTTGATAGCGAACATTACAGACAGATATAGTGTTCTTTAGAACACTTTAATTTTTGTTTCTTTACGAACATTTCAGGACACCAATTATGTTCTTAGAACAGTTTCAACTTGCTAGCGAACAGTACGAACAGGTGTGGTGTTCTTCAGGACACCTCCATTTTCGTTTATGTAATAACATTTCAGAACACTTGCACTGTCCGCTGACACTTTTATTGTTTTTTTTTTTTTAAACGGAAACTATTCACAATACAATATAAAAATTAAACTTTATTTAACATATATTAATAATTTATGACAGAGAAGGTGAGGCAGAAACAGAAACAAAAACAGGCGAATTTGGGGTTTCAACATGATTGGTATTAGGTGAAGAAGGGATGGAAATCTCATCAAAACGTTTTGGATTATGGGGAGGGTTTGGGGATAATTGACTGGGATATGGTGAGGAGGGACAAGTACATGTGGGGCAATGGTACAAGGTTTTTGGTTTGAAATGATTTTCTACAAAAGTTTTCAAATTATTAAAATTAGCCAACAATACATCCATTTTTTTCTTCTATATTGTGAAGACTGTTATCCATAACAGGGTTTTCTGAAGTTTTTTTCTATGTTGGTATGCTCTGTACAAAAAAATAATATATATGTTAAATGTATATAAAAAAATAATAAATAAATGGTTTATATTATAAAGTGTTTACCATTAGTTTCACTATCTTGTGACATTTCTTCATGTGGGAAATTGTCCTCTAGCCATTCCAGAGTACTAGACATTTCTGAGAGAAAAAAAAAGATAATATATTTTTTAATCTAATACAGAAAGTTTATAAATATATGAGTAAAATGAAGTACACTTACTATTTCTGGTAAGATAAGTCCTATGTATTCAGTGGGTCTGGTCTTGTTCTCAGTTCTGTTGTGTCTGTGAGGTAATTATGTTGGAAGCCAATTTATCTTCTTGTGGTATATTCCATTTCAGAACATATTGTATTTAAATGAATGGTTAGTGTGTTACATATATGGATTACATTTCTTATGTATTACTATATATAATGTGTTTGTGTGCTGCTTTTTGAATTTGTTAAATGTTCCTATATTATGATATAACAATCAAACATACCCCCCACCCCTCCCCACAGTTTTTAGGTAGTGGTACTGTTCTCCGAACATGTCCGCGAACATTAAATAAGTTTGCAGACATCAAGTTCATAAGAAGAGATCTAGTCAGTTCCATATGACATGTAAATAAAGTCAAAGTCATTATTGTTAAGTTGTGCTACTAAAAAACTATGAAATTCAGTGAAAAAACTTTGTTAAAGGGACGTTATGGTTAAGTTGCGCTACTAAAAACCTATGAAATTCAGTGAAAAAACTTTGTTAAAGGGACGTTATGGTTCCAAGTAAAACCGAAAAACCCTTGAAATTCGCCAGTTATGGTAAGCTAAGCAACCATAACTCGCGCCACCACCGTGCACTGCTAAGACTTACACCCAGGACATCAAAGATGACATCACAAATGTCATTGATGACATCACTGATGACATCACATGTGTATGTACTTCTCATGAAATATGTGTAGAAGGGATTCTTATTATGTTGCGAAAAAAGTGTCAAGAATCATTGCAAGAAATATACCCTAATAAGTGCATTGAACGATGCATTGATATAAATAGCATCCTATTATGGGGTTCTATCTAGTATACTAAGCTACTCATACAGAAACATAACATTGTGTGAAGCGTACAAGATGAAGGTATGATATTCGTAATGTTAATATGTTGAATAATGAAATGATAATTGTTTTTTTAATAGATGTTTGTGTACTGTGAAATATGTAATATGTAGGTAATAAAACCCATGTATTACATAATTGCATTACTATAGACAAAACACAAAGACACAAGAACACATACCAATATGGGTATATACAGGGAAAGTGAAGTTAGCAAAAAAGCACAAGTAGTAGCAGAAACAATTAATAACTTAACTGATTAGTTTCATGCAAATAAATGATTGCTCTGTTTCAAAGCTGTTATTTACCCTATGTATATGTATCACTTGATGTGATTGGACCCTAAGGAAAGTAGTGTGAGTACAATGTATACAAATATGACCATATACAGGGAAAGTACAGCCATAAAAAAAAAAAAACTATCAGAAAGTGCTCATAGGTCTAGTGATTATCTTTATGCACAAAATGGATTGCTGTCTTTCAAGCTTGTGTTTTCCCATATGTATATGTTTCATATGATGTGACTGTACTCTAAGGGAATTACTGTAAGAACCTACTAGAAGGATATGTCTACAAATAAAATAAAATTCTTAGTTTCTGACTGTTACTGAAGAAAACCATGTGGCCTAGATATGTCAGCAAAAGAAAAAATAGTGAGCCAGACATGTGATGTCATCAGTGATGTCATCAACGACACTTGTGATGTCATCTTTGATGTCCTGGGTGTTAGTCTTAGCAGTGCACGGTGGTGGCGTGAGTTATGGTTGCTTAGCTTACCATAACTGGCGAATTTCAAGGGTGTTTCGGTTTTACTTGGAACCATAACGTCCCTTTAACAAAGTTTTTTCACTGAATTTCATAGGTTTTTAGTAGCGCAACTTAACCATAACGTCCCTTTAACAAAGTTTTTGTTCACTGATATATATATATATATATATATATATATATATATATATATATATATATATATATATAGTTTAATTTGTAAAATAAATCTTTTAATTCTTTTAATTTGCAAAACAAACCTACTTCCTGGCTCAGTGAGGTCAGGGGGATTCAAAGAGAGGGGGGTTATACAATGGTTTATCATCCAGATCTATGAACTTGTCATAAAAATATATAAATAGGGGCTTCCCTTGGGCATCCCAGACTAGGCATTGACTTAGTTGGAGTGCTGAATTGAAGTCACTTTACAGGGCCAAGCACAGGAACCTGCAGCAGTGATGAGAAGTCCAAATGAGGATATCCCCCACTCCGCAACAGAAGGTCCAGGCATCAGATGGAGTCATGGAGGTGAGCAGGAAGCACAATCTGCACACTTTACATCTCTCTCCTTGAATCAGCCATTCATTCATTGGAGGGACCATCAACTAACTTCAAAACTAATCCACAGGGAACCATTTGTAAACTGAAGAACCACAGTTGAGTTGTGAGGTACAAGTGAAAGGCACATGTCTTTCCCCACTCATCTCTGTACAGGTTTCACCCAGAAAAACACGCATTTTGGTGGCCACTGCCCGCTGTGAGGGGTCTTCAATGAGAGGTGAACACAAAGTTGAAGTTTTCTCAATATTTGCCATGTTTATTAAAACAAAAAGGGTTCGGAATAAGGCATATTGCGCCCTAACTGAAGGAGAATGTCCTTTCCTATGAAAACAACACTAAAATATGTTGACCTTGTGTCCGTATGCATCTATCCTTCCCACTAACATATAAAAGAAAAAGGTACAATGCAGCAATACAGTCTCTGTCATCACTTCAATCAAGTTATATATATATTACATGTCCTGCGGTCTATGGTGTAGTTATGATTAGGTTGGTAATCCCATAGGAGGAACACTTTTTGGGTGGCTTATAACTTTGTTCCCCCTGGACGAATCCCCACCAAACTTTGAAAAAAAAGTATATGGCCCATTCTGACAAGTTTGGTGAGGTTTTGTCAAGGGGGGCAAAGTTATAAGGGGTCCCAATTTTTTTTTTTCCATAGCCATAACAGAAAAAAATGTTGCACATGCCTACATCCCAAACTGATGGATGGATTTTCACCAAATAACACCAGAAGTGGCAGTTTGGTCCCAAAACCGTGCTTTTTTAAATTTGGTGTAAATCCAACCAGTAGTTTTTTTTTATTTAATGACCAAAATGTAGGTACAAAAAATGAGTGATATCTGCCTCTGTTTCGCAGACCCATTTCCCTGTTCGGCCGGCGGACAGCATCCGATTGGCATAGAAGGCAACGTGAAATCCACGGACATCAGACTCGGCCTCTGATTGGATGGCAAAAAGCGTTAAGTGTGTCTGATTTTTCAAAACACCCACCATGTTGGATTTGCATACATTCCAGCAGTGTGCGCGGACACCGTGGTAGAAAAATATAAAAAAAACACAACATTGCACTTGTCAAACTTATCAAACTATCTCTGGGGAGGTAAGCGGTGATGAAGATGGGATGGGATATTGCTGTAAAAGCCAAACAATGTTTTTTTTTTTTTACCACAGAAGTTCGCAAACACTTTGGATGTTCGGGGGCTGCCCAGTGATGTTCGCGAATACTTCACATGTTCGGGGACATCTTACCTATTTCTGCATTACCTGAATGGTTTATAACTTTGGTGCCATTCAATGAAACTGCATGCAAACTTAGATTTTTATTCTAGACCTGATTCTGAATGGTCTTGGAAAGTGTGGACCTGTTTTGTCAAGAGGGAACACATTTAGAGGGGGGTCCAAAAATATTGTAAAGGCTTATAAATGTGATGCCATTTGATGAATATGCACAAAAGTGTGCAAACGTTTTTAAATGTAGATATAAATGTATTTGTAAAGTTTGGTGGAATTTTCTCAAGAGGGGGCTAAATTAGAGGGGTGTCTCACCATTTTTAGATGGCTTTAACTTTGTTGATGTTTGACAAATGTGCACAAAGGTTTTCAGAAAGATTATTGACCCAACCTTCAATGATTGCGTAAAGACTGAATGGATTTTGTCAAGTGCGGGATAAGTTATATGACTATTGTATGTACATACATTTTGACACTTTGGAAAAAATAAAACATGGGCAGATTTCAAGAAAACTCGTGTAAGGAGCATTGGCAAGGACCTTAAAGCACGGTTTTGCAAATGTGCCTGTGTTTTACTTTTTGACAAGTATCATAATATAGGTACAAAAAATAGTAATATACCTTTGGTGACTGAGGTATAGCCTGTGGCCAAGGGAAGTGGCCAGATGGTCTGGGTGATGGTATAAGGTCATGACCTGGACAATCAGGCTACTGGCCATGACTGCGAGGGACGGAAAATGGTGTTAAAGTGGCAAGGTCCACTTGGTACCGTCTATGTGGTACAGTTATTCAAAAGTAGGATAGTTTTGAAAGGGAAAAAAAATGCTCATTGTAATATGGTCATAGGATTCTGATTTAGCCTTCTCCAGGCTGCCATGGAAAGGGAAGAGGGGCTCTGTACAGAGCCCCGCCTTCTCTTTCCAAGGTGGCCATTGTGGAAAAGGATTTTCATTCGGCGTCCCGCTGTAGGGAGAAAAGTCTATTTTTTAGCACCCTGGGTTCCCACTTTGAGAACCAGGGATGCTTATGGTCTTTATCCTCCATTGCAGGGGCGGCAATGGAGGATAATGGTCCAGAGCCCTCATTATTTATTTATTTATTCATAACGCACCAAAGCCCGCAGGCAACAGGGCGCACACAGACACAATACGCTTGGGCCGATAACACGGGCTGCCGGGCCGATATCCCCTGTTCCAGTGCCTGGAACGGGGGATGAACGTCACATTATTCACATTAGCATAACACAAAATGCTAATGGAAATGTTGGAAAAACTTATTGAGTCTATGTACTTTACTAAGAAATGTAAAGTAGATGGAGTCTATAAGATTTTTTTTTAGTCCATGGGGCGTGTCCAGTTTGTCCCGGTGATGGTATAGGATCATGACCCGGACAATGTGGCTAGTGGCCATGACTGGGAGGGATGGAATATTGTGTTAAAGTGGCCATGTCCACCTGGGACCATGTGTTAAAGTTATTCGAAAGTAGGATAGCTTTGAAAGGGAAAAAATGTGCTTGTGGTAATATGGTCATAGTTTTCTGACTTCGCCTTCTGCAGGCTGCCATGGAAAGGGAAAAGGGGCTGTGTACGGAGCCCCGCCTTCTCTTTCCATGGTGGCCATCTTGGGCTTCCTGATGTAGGAAGAAACATCCATTTTGTAGCACCTGGGGTTCCCACTTTGGGAACTAGATGTGCTAATAGTCTTTATCTGCCATTGCAAGGTCTGCAATTGAGGCTAATGGTCTGGAGCCCTCGTTATTTATTTATTTATTTATTTATTTATTCATAATGCACCTACGCCCGCAGGCATCAGAGCGCACACAGACACACTTCGTTTGGGCCGATAATTTGGGCTGCCGGGCTGTTATCCCTTATTCTGGTCCCTGCAACGGGGGATGAACGTCACATTATTCACATTAGCATAACACAAAATGCTAATGGCGTTGTTGGAAATACATATTGAGTCTATGTATTTACTGAGAAATGTAAAATAGATGGAGTCTATAAGATTTTTTTTATTCTATTTATTAACAGTGAAAGGTGGTTCCTAAAGTAACCATTCTTTTGTTGTTTTTTAAATAAAGAATTTTTGGCAGGAGAGGTTAGAACATAAGGTGAGGAGAGAAATGAGGGAAGAGGTCCCAAGCACTAATATGGAGGGGCAGGTGGACAGGGTAAGATGTTGCGCGTGTGTTAGTTGTAAGGTAGGGGCAGTGTTTCTCATGCTCCTTGATTACAGCTTCAAACACACGTTGAAATTGCTTCCCCCTGCAGAGTGGTGTGTTGCAGTATATACAGAGGACTGTTGTCTTCCAAAGATATGGAACAACAGCCTCTTTTATTGATTGCAAGGTACCTGGTGGGATTTTGTGTACCACAGAATTAGGCTGTGTGGTTACAGTATTGGTTGAGCAAGATTATGTGGAGGAAGACAGCCTACTACTTGCTAAGAAAGCAACAATCTTTCTGAGAGCAGTGCGCTAGTTGGATTTGGTGTGGCGGTGTTTGGAGGTGGTCCCGTAGGAGTAATGTCCAGGTAGTCCACGACTGAGTGCAAAGTTGCACTCAGTGCATTTCACTTCTGTAGCTGTACCCTTTCTTACATTCCCATCATGATAAAGAACTGCCCCACCCATTATTCTCTCGGGGTGGTAGAGGTAGGCACTTCCTCTACCTCATCTTCTTGATCCTCTACATTGTCTTTGGAAATACTGCACTTTTTTTGTTATGTGGGGTCTGCAGCTGGTGGTGGTGGTGGCTCTTGGGGAGGAGGGATGGCTATAGCTGATGCCATTTTTAAGATAAATAGCAGTTTTAATACTATTCTTTCAAGTATGTACTGTGTACTAGATTGTTAATAGATAATGAGCAGGAATAGGTGTAGGAGCTGTGCAAGGGTACATTTTCAGCTTGAAATTTCCTAGATCAGTAGAAAATGCATTACTGAACTGTAATCGAAGCAAGGACCCGAACATGAAGTGCAAACGCGTTCATGGACACAACATCATGCAGCCCGCGAGCGCATGGTCACGTGGCACTGTCTGGAAGGTCCGCGATGACATCAAACGTTCACAGACATCGACGAAAGCAAAAACAGTGGACAACGTATAAAAGTATTACAAATTATGCTAGAAGGTGGGAAATGCAGAGTTTTAAGGTGAAACGTAAATTGGACAAAAACGTTGCTATATTGAGTTAAATATGATATTAGTAAGTTGTAGGAATTTAGCATGCACTGGTAAAAACCCATGGAATTCTCTGAAAACAAAGTTGTTAAAGAGACGTTATAGTTAATTGGCACCAATACAAAAATTCAATGCACAAACTTTGTGAAAGGTACTTTATGGTTAAGTTGCACTAATAAAATCCTATGAAATTCATTTTGTTAAAGGGATATTTTGGTTAAGTTGCACTAATAAAAAACTATAAAGTTCACTGAAAAACTTTGTTAAAGGGATGCTAAGTTAAGTTGCACTGCTAAAAACCTATGAAATTCAATGAAAAAACTTTATTAAAGGGACGTTATGGTTAAGTTGCACTAATAAAAACCTATGAAATTCAATGAAAAAACTTTGTAAAAATGTCATTATGGTTACAAGTAAAACCGAAAAACTCCAGAAATGTACAAGTTATGGTAAGCTAAGCAACCATAACTTGCGCCACCACCGTGCACTGCTAAGAATAACACCCATCAAAGATGAGATCACAAATTTCATTGATGACATCACTGATGACATCACATATCTGGCCCACTTATTTTTGGTCACTGACATGTCTAGGCCAGATGGTTTTGATCACTGACAGTCAGAATATTAAAGTTCAAAAGGTGCTGCATATCTAGACGTTAACCTTGTCCTATGTTCTTAAAGTACTTTCCTTAGGGTTTGGTCTCAGCTCATGGTACACGCACATCGGGCAAAAGGCAGGCCTCAAACACACAATTCATTTGTTTACATGAAGATAAACTTTAATGCTATTAACATTTTCCTGAGATGCTGTTTCTTTCTTCCTTACTTTAGTTTTGTTGTATGTGCCTCGGATGTGTATGTATTGTGGGTCTTCATATGTATTGTTTGTACTAGCACAAGTGTGTAGTAAGTCTTGAATTGTTAGCTAGACATCTGACATCTTGTTACCAACATTATTAACATAGCCCTTTGCAGGGACTTTATATAAAAATAAATTTCACATGTGATGTCATAGTGATGTCATCAATGGCATTTGTGATGTCAGCTTTGATATTCTGGGTGTTAGTCTTAGCAGTGCACAGTGGTGGCGCGAGTTATGGTTGCTTAGCTTACCATAACTGGCGAATATCTGTTTTTTTAAAAATGTTTTACTTGTAACCATAACGTCCCTTTAACCCTTTAACAAAGATTTTTCATTGATATATATATATTTGCTATTTTAATTTCTAAACACAAGAGCAGGGTTCAAACCTGTATTGCTTTACTTTGTCTTTTTCCAAGAGAAACGCATTGTCCATCAGATATCCTCCAGCCCTAAAATACATATAGTTTCAGAAAGAAAGCCCTTTTTTGCATGTTAAGTTTCCCTTCACATGAACTGTTTCAGGAAAGGACATTTTGAAATAGCCTGTTAAAAGTTATTTTAAGGATAATGAAAATGTATTTTTCCTGGTTATTTTCCTTAAGGTGACAAAGGAAAATGTTATGTTTACAATAATGTTTGACATATATTGAAAAACAGTCGTTTGTACTCTCTTGCGAGACATTCATTCAACTGAAATGTCCAAGGCCCAATAGAACACACCATCTTCTCCCCCCTTGGTTCACATAGATCCCTTGGTGTAGTCTCTTGCCAGATATCTTTTCCCAAATAAGGTCAGCAATAAACTTTGGAGATCCTGGTTTACTCTCCTGCCAGAATTCTTCTCCTCTTGACTGATGTACTATACTTTCAGGTATCCTTAAAAGGTTCCCAATACCTGATACTCTTATCAGGGCTCTTCACAACATTCATGTTTCTTTGAAAGGTTCGCACAATTGTATTTCTACCGAGGCACAACCTTGTTGACTTCAGTAAGCACTTATATTACCTTCCCTCACAATGATATCTCCAATATAAAGGTTTGCTCCAGCTCCCTCTGTCAACCTCTTTTAAAAATGTCTCTTGGCAATGCTTGTTCCCATTACAATGTCTCTTAGTTTATGGCAATGCTGGTTCCATGTTTGCCCCAACTGGTATCTCATACTAGGATAATCGCACCATGTCTGCCCTCTTATTCTCTCTTTAATTGTCTTTGTTCAGTATTCAAAAGCTCTACTTTAGTGTCCACTCACCTGTCAGAATTCCCTGTGGTCACCACTATCAAATGTCCATCTCACTGGTTTTAACTGGCATCTCTGACTTGTGGTTTGTGGTAATGGCAGAGTTATCTTAGGGGTATGACATACACAACTTTTCAGGCCCCATTTCAGGTTCTCTCCTGTAAGGGGACTGCTTTCCGTCGAGGCAGGGCTGTTGACAATCTGTCTGCAGTTGGTAACGCCTGTGTGGTCCTCCTCTGGAGCCCGACGACCTCCTTCAGGTCTCCTGCCCTCCGGTATGTTGGGGTGACAGAAGGCAGTCCGGGAGCACCTCTCCCCAGTAGTCTGGTTCAATCCTGCACATCTGTCTCTCTCAGCAGCTCTGCTTCCTACTGTGCAAACTCTGCTGTCTGGCCCGGCTTCTCCTACACTTTCTCCTGCTCGTTCTCATCTCTCTTCCTCTCTTGCCTGCAGGTGTTTATTGCATTTAAATGTCCTGTGCTGTTGATTAAAGGGAGAACCACTAGACCACACATTGCTACTGTCCATATTGTTGATACTCATTAACTCTTCACTCCTCTTCCTCATCCCAGTACTTAGAACCTTCTGGGAAATTTAATCCAAAGGATTTCCCTAGTATGCTAAGTTCTGGTGTTGCACATTTTTATCTACACAACAATCATCATCAATTTTAGATGTCAAAGGAGTGTGAAAGAGATGAATGGGTTCTGTATAATTGCAGCAGGCCTTTACAAACTCTAGAATTGTAGTTTCTTCTTCACTGTCGAGGGAAGAATAACACGTCCCTCCCGTCTGAGATATCAACTGCCACCGACATTTATCCCACCCCACATGATCCTCCCTCCTGACACCACCCCCAGGCCAGGATCAGGTAGCAGCTGCCTTTCTTTGGGCATGTGGGAAGAGACCACCACCGTAGAATTAGAGATGACTCTGCAGGATTCATCGCACCGCCCAGTGCAACGCTCCGAACTCTCATTATCTTTCCGTGCTTTATTTTTCCTCCGGATAAACATTGAAACAAACACATTTCATTTATTTGTATTTTTGGGGGGACCTTAATCACACTTTAATGAGACCATGAGTACTTTCAAGGCCCCTGATTAGGATTTAGATAACATAAGCACATAAACAAGTTCCACCGCCAAATTATTAAACACATTAATCATGGACTTGACCTTCTTATTCCGGCACTGCCGACAAAACCTCCCAAGAATATCTAGCTCAGTAGATGAACTTAACAAAAAAGCGAGTTATAGCACAACTGGCACTCTCATTACTTTCATTCCACAGAGGTTGCTGTTCTCATTGTCTCCAGGAAATATAAATAGTCATTAATACAAGTGAATAAAATGTTACTTTGAGGAGAAACAAATAAAGACCACTGTGCCAGTGGAATCCCTCTACAGCTTCATTAGACTGTTCTGTAATCCCTTTGCTCAGCGTATTGAGATCCCTCTCTCAAAGCCTATTTGACATTAGCATTTTTCGCCATGACAAAAATAGCCAGTTTATCAAGATACCTTGGAATAATCTCATGACAATTGGCCAAAAGACCATACTCTATGGACAGGCCCTAGACCTTACGCTCTTTTACACCTCTGACAATTAAAGATGAAGGGCCTCATCCCGAGTTGGGCGGTATCCCGGCGGTTTTGCCACCGGGATACTGTCAGGGCTAGTTGCATTACCACCAAACCCCCGGCGCCAGATCACGGGTTTGGCGTAACAGTAATTCCTCATTCCCCATTGGGCCAATTGGCGAATTCCCCATTCCCCATTGTACCCAATGGGGAATTCTCAGCGTGATTACCGTTGGTGGTATTACTGCGCAGTAATTGCTCAAAAAATCATCAAATTACCGACTCAGAGCTGCGGTAAATGCTGCCAAATGCGTGTTTTGGCGGAAACTTAAATGCGGCTGTAATAGCGTTACCGCCACATTTAAAGGTTACCACCAAACTCGTGATGAGGCTGTAAGTGTCTTTAATCCACGCAAGTAAAACATCTTGCCCATAGGATGTTTAAAGATGCCTTCACAAAATAAAACATCATTTAACATGTTCACTTGTAGGAAGTGTACAAGATGATTTTGAATTGGCCTATGTGACACCTCTTCTCAAAAAGAAGCTTGCAGATCCCAAGACGCCGTTCACATTTTAGGCCAATTTCCAGCACCTCTTTGCAAGCCGAGTGTCTGGGAAGAGTAACTACTAGCCACACGGCTGCAGCAATATTGAAAAGTAGTCAGCACATGCTAATTTGCACACATTTCATGCTCTGGCATCTGTGGTTAACTTCATCCTTGATGATGTAGGCTGGTAAGTGGAAGGTGGTGGTGTTCGAGCCCTGGCCCTGTCAGCCCCTGTAAGCACCTCTCAGCCCTGACTGCCACAACACACTCATTACAGGTTTCACTGAACAGGGTATGCACAATTCGACAATGAAATGTCTTAAGTTTTTCTTAATGAGCAGGCGCCACCAGAAGCCCACTTTACATCTGCATGAGTCCGCCTGCAGAGGTCATGGGACCCAAAAGAAGCTTCCAGAATGGATCAAGGGACTGGCACCTTTCCCTCTGACAGAGTTACTTCCGGGTTACTTTGGGTATATAAGCACTGACCTTTGGGCATCCATTCACCCGGGCATCTGGAGCAAAGGGAAGACAGAGCTAACGGTTGCTACTACATTTTTCTATATTTAATTCTGTGTTCCCTGTATGCCCCTGTTTGCCACAGCTCACCACAGAAATGCCTTGTATACAGCAGACAAACAACATTCAAATCAAAATCCAACACTCCTCTAAAACAACTATTTGCATACACATGCACCTGTGAGTACACCTAGCTTCCTAATGACTGTACTAACCCTTCACACTGACTGCGTTATTCACCTATAATGAAATCAGTCATGCTACTCCGGCTGCTCCTCCTACCCACCTCTCCCTACACTTGCACCAATTATGCTACAACTTCCTCCTTTCCTATCCCTATTATAAAATTCACAACTCGAAACGCCCACTGCTCCGTATCTCTTTCACCTCGTTCCAACAAACAAAGCTGACAAGCGAACCATGCCTCCACTAACACCTATCCACCTCACCTCACTTCCTCTGAGATGCGACTTCTCTACTCTTCCTTACCTCATCAACTGAACACTGCACTCCAGAATGCTGTATTTATTGAACAAAACCTTCTTCATCACTGACGACTTTCACTCCAGCTCTCCTCCCCTAGACGTTCTTGCTATCACTGAAACCTGGATTTCTCCATCTGACACTGCCACTCTTGCGGCCCTATACGACTCCAAACTCTCCTTCAATCACTCTCATCGACTGCCTGGCAGAGGGGGAAGTGTTGGATACCTACTCTCTTCCCACCTCAATGTCTCACAAATCTCTAATGCCACGTCCTCTCTTACCTCTATTGAATCCACTATCCCTACTATTGTGCTGCCTTACTTGGTTCACATCATCTTCATTCATCGCACTCCTGGAGCATTATTTGATGATCTTGGGCAGCTCATTGATTCTCTTTCTACTAAACATCACTGCATTCTCTTTAACCTTCTCTCTCCAACCACTTCCAAACTTTTCTTAGTGACCATGCTCTACTCTATCCATAACCTACCTACCAACACAGGTGCTAACTCTTTGGATCTCTTAATCATTTCTACCTCTCTCTCGGCCACTAATACTGTTGTCATACCATCCATATCTGATCACTCAATTATTTCCAGCACATCCCCTTTCCACCCTCTGACCTTTCCTCACCACTAGTTTCACCTATTACTAAATGTAAATCTAATCCTTCTGTCAATCCCCCCTTTCCCTTCAACCTATTGTTTGCACTCTCCTTATTCAAACGCAATGTCTCTTCCACCAACACTGCCTTCTCCAGCTTCCAATCCATACTATATGACTCATTCTCTGCTCACTTCCGACTGCTTACTTCCCCCGCTAAATTTCAGTATTCTCAGCCTTGGGTCATCCCATGCATATGCCCTCTCCTCACAGATATGTGTCAGCCTCTGTGGAATTGGAGGCATAACCACTCACATGAGTGACCCCTGCACTTGCGCCATCTGAATGACACCTGGTCTAGTAGGATCGTTGTCTGTCTCCCCTTGTTCCCCCGTTTGCCTCGTCGCGCCTTGAAACACTTGTGTATAGGCGCGTTACAAATGCCATATCATATCATATCATATCATGAGAACCTGCAACTCTACCTCTCTGCCCTGAACTCTCTCAAGTCCATGTTTGATAGAGCAAAAAGGGAATTCTATCTAACCCTCATTGACTCATTGACTCTCACTCCAGCCATCCTCACCAGGTAGAGGGCACCCTAAACTTAGCCCTCAATCCTCCTAATTCTGGCCTCATTATGAGTCAGGCGGAATGGATTAATGGGGTCCGCTAATGGGTACGTACCCATTATTCCCATTCCGCCTGATTACAAGGTCCCCTCGCAGGACCCGGTAATGATGCCTGGGAAAACCAGGCGTCGTTACCGGGTTCCGCGAGGGGACCAAGGAGATAACAACAGACCAGTCGTAATCGGCCCCTTGTTAGCTCCCTCTCCCATTCCCATTGAGCCCTATGGGGGCTCGAATGGGAATGGGGAAGGTCCGTGGCCGATTTCCCTGATGAAGGAATTACCGGGCCCTTCAAACTCGGAATGGCCCGGTAATTCCCATTCAGGGAACCCAGACCTGGTTTTGGAGGCAGCCATGCCACCAAAAGCGGCATGGCTACCGCCAAACCTGTAATGAGGCCCTATGACTGTCAACTCCACTCTCACAACAGAAGAAAGAAGTTGCTGCAAGAAGTTCCAAAATAAGAGACTCTCTTCTGAACTTCCTCACACTCCCTCATCCTACATTTAAGACTCCAACTACTCGACCATCATCTTCTGCCTCTATCTCCTACTTTAGTCACACTAGTATTGATGAAGTGCTACCTCAACTGAAGAAGGCTAACCCTTTTTGTGCCCCATCAGACCATATTGCTCCTCACCTAGTCACGCTTATTGCCCCTTTTTGTGCCTAGAAACACTTGTGTACAGTGAGTTATACATCCCATATAATTTTATATCATTATTTCACCTTGCAGAACGCTTCAACCTGCCATCTCTCTCTGAAAAAAAGCAAGGGTTGACCCAAACCTACCTGCTAACTTTCGCCATGTGTCACTCCATCTTGACTACTCTAAAGCACTCAAAAGGGTTGTGTTCAACTGTGTCAAGGATTTTGACCCATGTTGAATCCTTAGACTGGGTAGATGTGGGGATGAGCTGTCGCCGCCCATTATTCTATCCCAGAACAAACTAAATCAATAGACTGGGTGGATGTGGGGATGAGCTATCGCCACCCACATTCACGCCAGAATCCAGGAGAACTGCGCAGTCGGCACAAGACCACTCCAAAGATACAACCTTCTTGTGGGGGGGTTCCACATCACCACTCTACTGTAAGGATGCCATGAAAACAATGTTAAGCAAGGGTCCTATACTATCAAGCAAAAGACCACTCTATTGAAATGCAGTTATTCAAGGCAGATCCCAAAAATGGATGCAATACCGGTACTCACCTTTATCAGAAAGTCTGCGTTTTAAAACCACCAGTCTTTTGTGTAAAACTGAACAGAGGAACCCAAACCAGGCCAAGGAAAGTCTTGCTAAGAGGTGGACACAATGTAAAACTATATTCTGAAATGACTTGAAGGAAGTAATTATTTAATGTATATGTAAAAATTGTAAGTTTGATTTAAACTGGGAACTAAAGTGACATTTAGCTGAATTCTGCCTGACAACTACCCCCGACAGGAGAAACCTGTTCAGCCACTCTTCCCAGGCCTAGCTGCATCCTGCTTCCCCACCAAAAGGAGTTGACACCTCTCTGATTAGATTAGGGGAGGGGCACCTGCAGGAGGTTGCACAAAGCCTTGTCCTGGACTCAGGCAAATGTTATATCAGGGGGGCCGTAAAGTGGCTTCCTCTTGGGAGAAGTGAGAGGAGAAGTTCCTCTGGGAGCCACCCGAGCTGGAGGCGGGGGCAGAGAGAAGCTTCCCCCATTTGCCTTGGAACCTAAACCACACCCATCTGGGCCAGAGCATAATTTTAAAAAGATAGATAACTCATAGTGCGGTCTTGCCAGAATTATATAAGTAATATCATTATTCTTCTGATTTTTCTGTGCACGTTTTAAGAGGTGTTAGGACCCTGCGGTGTATGCTGCGGGGTTGCTAGCGGAAAATAGGGTCTTACTCCAAATGTCTGCATGTTAAAAATCTGACACTTCATCAATTAATGTCCATATCCCTGGTGCACATTTGTGTAATTTTTGGTAAATGTATGATATTGGTAAACCAGTCAAAAAGAGCAAAATGTTGTCATTTTTGAATGCAAGCCCCCAGGAAGATCAGAGGCGGACAAGCATGGACCATTAGGAATATATAATGTGTACATGTAATTTCAACACATTGTGTATCTGGGAAATATGTATTTGAATCAAATATAGATTTGTGGGGAAAATGACCAGGGGAGGATCCTCTAACCCATAAACAGACCTCATCATGATGACAATCCATTTCCTTCCCCCAATCATGGGAGAGGGGAGAATTGGGCCAACGACAAGTAGAGAGGGGCAGGCTCACTTATGCCACGCACACACCCATTTCCAAAACACATAAAAAGAGACTGCTGGGACAAGTAGGGACATTCAATTCCATTTGCTGCGGAGCGTGCTGACCGACGACTTCACATCCAGAGATCCAACACTTAGACTTCCAAGCTAAACAGAGACTACAGAAATTTGAACCAAGAAGGCCCACTGCAAGCAAATGTATTTGTCAGCAGGCCTCAAAATCATTTGCAAACTATTCCACAGCCGGGTGAGCTGTCTGAATTCTTTTGCCAAGAACTTTTGCCAGTACCCAGAAAGCAGTGTTACATCCAGAATCCACTTGATCCGGACCGGAAAGCAGAGCAGTATCCAGAACCAGAGGCCGCTGTATCCAGAGAGGCTAGACCAGCAGAGCAGAGCTGACCCGGATCGCTGTGAGCAGAACCGCCAGAAGTCCCGTCCAACCTGACCAGACCTTGACGGCTTATTTCCAAAAATATAGTGTGAGTACTCACTGTGCCAAAACCAATCTCTTAGTTAAAATAATATAATTCAAGCTATTTTAACCTAAGTAGAACAGCCTCCTAGAAATCGTGTCATCTGTCATTTTTAAAGCTGCACAACTGTCACCTGTCAATTCTGCAGCTGCATGCTCTCACCTGTCATTTTGAGTTTACTTTAAATCCGAAAAACCACCTTTATTAAATCGTCCGTATCTCTGGAACCGTTTATCCTAGGAACGACTTATACTTTTACCGTAATCGCGATTTACGCACTCGCGAAATTTACCGCAATTTGCGATTTGGTCCAATTTCTCCACTTGTCAAAATAGCAGCTCCATTCTTTCCTTTGTTAAAATCAGTTTGCAACCTGGTAATAACTCATAGAGCATTGCTAAAGTGAGCCTGAACTAATACCAACAAGCATCTCTCACTCACCCTGAATCTCTAGAGGGAATTAAAATCAGTTAGCATATTTTTCCATCCATTGCCATCACATTTAAAAGCATTTGGGCCTGTGTTTCAAACTCCTACCTGTTTCCTCTAAGCTTGCTGGGGGGGAACAGAATTTCGTATTGTATTTGATTGCATTCCTGAGAACTGTGTGCTCCTCTTTCCATCTCCTTCCATTTCTTGCATTGCATAGGGTGGGGGAGGTGAATTGCCAGAGAAAAAGCGATTACATTGTTGTTGGTTGAAATCATATCACGTTTATTTGCTGTACTGCATTTTATTCCACCTTGCATTTCCTTGGAACCATAAAGCATTTTCAACTACCTCTTCCTCTATACTACTCCTAAGTAATCAAGTGTACCACTGTAACATTACCCATTGTGGATCCACATCATATGTCTCAGTGTACTATCAGATATTAATTTATTATAAAAGTGTGATATATATATATTGTTTAATTTTTCAAATAAACCTTTTAATTTGCAAAACAAACCTACTTCTTGGCTCAGTGGGGTCAGGGGGATTCTAAGAGAGGGGTGTTATATAAGGGTTGTCATCCAGAGTACAAGCCTTCTAGTAATTTCTGCTTTGCCTCCTCAACTACCCTTATGGCTCCTCACCCTCACTGTCTTTCCTCTCGAATCCGCTCCATCTCTCTCTCTTATTGTTCCTCATGCATGGAATCCTCAACCCCGCAGACTTCTGAGAAGCAGTCCACATGGATTTGTTAAAAACCAAACTAAAAGCCTACCTTCTCACCTTCGAGTTACCCCCTTAACCTACCTCTCATCTGCCTTCAAGCTAACATTTATCCCTCACCTTTACCCTGCCTCTGTTATTCTTCCTCCACTCTAGCACGTAATCATGTTTTTTTTTGCTTGCAGGTTGATGCATAGAAGGCTCACCATGTTTCTCCGGCTTGCAATTTGGCCTCTGGGAACAGGGAAGGACAGCCAGGCTACAGGCGGCAGCAGGTAATCTTCACCTCTTGCGACAGTTGTTTGTTTACTTGCAGGCTCTGATCTGTTCACTGCTCCCATTGCAGATGCCATGAGGGTTCACCGAGATGAAGCTGGTGATGAGAGGTGCGGCAGTGAGTAGGACCCGGGTGTCTTTGGTGAGTCAGGTAAGTGCCGCTGCAGAGATTCAGGACAATGCTGTGGCCCCCTCTTGCCCTGGCCACTGCTGCACGTTGAACTCGCCGGCTTGGTGGCCTCGTACGACTACTCCAGAAAGGGTTTGCTTTTCTCGCCGTTCGGTGCTCATTTCATTAGCACCCGCCCACTCCCCCCTTATGTTACTTGTTTACTGGGTTAATTGTTAACTAACGGAACTTGGAATAAAGAAAACACAGCATCCACTTGGAATTATGTTTATTTACAGCACTTCTTTCCAAACTATATTTTTAATTGTTTCCGAAATTTCAGTTTTCATTCCCGCTTTCGAGCGACATCTTGTAACATGTAATTAACATGTAATTGTCCGTGGCTGAATAAGGGTATATCGACGTATATTCCAACACGGTCAAAACTCTGCCTATGAGACTTCTGAATAGCTATAGCAAATGCTAAAACTGTAGGGAATTGTAATCGGCGTAACACACATGGGAAGGTGCTGCATTAGTATCGCCTGTATCCAGTTAAATACGTGGAAGGAACTCAACTTCATTAGTTCATCATTTTAAAATGCATTAAGAATTTGAAATTCGAATA
Source organism: Ambystoma mexicanum (assembly GCF_040938575.1). Taxonomy (NCBI): domain Eukaryota; kingdom Metazoa; phylum Chordata; class Amphibia; order Caudata; family Ambystomatidae; genus Ambystoma; species Ambystoma mexicanum. The sequence goes on from NC_090922.1 coordinate 1,515,067,762, forward strand.
GTATTCCTTTAAAGGTGGAAATATTTAGAAAGGAAGGACACCAAACCCATATCTTTAGATTATACCATGACCCATATTTAAAGCGTTACAAAATGTGTTACTTAAAATGGTTACATGAAGTCGTCACTTATGATTCTATATAGATTATTAGTAGTAATGTCTATTGTCTCAAGTTCACACATAAGGACCATGTCATATGCCTTGATGAAATGTGATGTGTTCTGGAAATTCCACTGCCCCGATCGCTGACCTGCGTGATATGTCTCTTCAAGGATAGGACTCTCCTGTCTTACTTATCACCTTTTGTGTGCCCTTCACTCACCTGGACCCATGCCCGCCTCTTGGTGTTGGCACTTCTGTCAGGCGGCTTGGCAATTCCCAAATGAGGATATCCGCAAGAGGCGTCTGGTGAAGAGGCCTCCACACATCTCATGTCCGTAACACCCGCTCCAGCATCTTTACCTGAGACTGGGTGATCTGCTGCCCTCTGTTGCCGGCCACGCCCCCTCCCCATTATTCACTCCCCACCTCCTTAGATTGATCACATGCGATCTGCTTCTCATGCCATGTACTGCCGCCATGAGTTCCCGAGCTAAGTCGGACGTCAATAAATGCCTTCCTAATAGAAGTAAAAAAAATAGTAACAATAATTATTATTTATACAATTACTAATAGTAATCTCTATTAGCACTCAGTGTAAAATAATATGCCATCACACAACATTAGAAGCAGGTGTTGTCCCACTACCACATTCCCTCTGCTTCGACCCATTGTGTCTTGCCATGTATCTGCCCATTATTACTTCTTTAATTGTTTTTAATAACACAGCTAATACCGTCCCTGAGTTCGGTTTCTGAGCGCGTATCTGGGATTCAAACCTCTTCTGTTGCTCGGCGTGGTCTTGCTTCTTAGAGCAGCGCGTTGCCCCTGTGGTATCCCCTCCTGCCTCTATGCTGAGTCCCGTCCATAACACCACTACTGTGATAATGGGCACAGTATAGATGCAGTCTGTCATAATATCGCATTCGAAGTTGGAAGTGGTTACCAATTTTCAAAGTAGAGGATGTCATGGCTCCTTTTTGAAGAGATGTTTTGAGCAAAGCAGTTCCCGCTTCCCCTTAATGAAGTAGTATACAGAGGCTCCCTTGGGGAGAGCTGGCATTGAGGGGTGGAGAAGGGTCAAAGTATGAAGAGAGTGAACAGACTGGAGTCAAATGCAGATATGTCATGTGTTTTTAAAATTAAATATCATGCCATATTCCATGATGTTTTGCACTGGGTCTAAAATGGACTCTTCTGCTTCTCGTGCACAGGTTATAAAATGTATCAATCTTACTGAACTGTTTGGGAATTATGATAGAGAAAAGTGGGCATTCCTGAAAGATAATACCAGTTTTGTTCATTTCAAAATGGAAGAAAATCCTACCCACTCCATTCTTTTGCATGCAGGTGCAAGGCTGATGCACAGCGACTTTCTGCGTCTTTCGCCGGCGTGCAAAGCTGCATGTTGGGCTCCATTACAAGTGTAACAACGGTGTCGGGAAACCTACAGGCACTGTTGTTACTGGACCGTCACACTACGTGTCTGCGGGCGGATGTCATCCAGCACACCAGGGACTGACCTGGCATGCGGGACGGCACCCGCCCCAGACTTACACTAACACTGTTGCACATGGTGCCAGTGCTTCTGTGCTCCCCATTCCCATTGAGTTTTATGGGACTCAATGGGACTGGGAATTTACATTTTCTGGTGCCTGACTTCACGACCGGCAGGGCTGTAATGCTCCGGTGTTTCCATGAAGCCAGGCGCCGGAAGAATAAGCAAGTCCAACGGCAGCCTGCCGGTTTTACCGGCATGGGTACCGCTAGACATGCAATGAGGCCCATTGTCTGTAATTTCTTTGGTGAAGACTAGCAATTAGCTACACGTTGAACCTTCCAATATAAAATTTTGCATTGTCTGCCACACCCACTATTTATATTTCTAAAGTATATGTCTATAGCTTAGATCTAAGTACAATGGTCAAGGTGCACTGTCAGTCTTAGTAAAGTGTCTCCCTTCAGGAACATCTAAGGAGATTTGGAGGCTATCTTGGATTCCATAAGCTGTAAAGTGTTTGCTCTTCCACTTTATTCCACCCTAATATTTGACTTAACTGTCTTGTATCTGGACTGCATTGGATAGGAGAGGGTAAGGATTGCACTCCCGTTGGCTTATGGTTGCTGACGGTGTGACCAACATGTAATGGGCAGATTAACTTGGGAAAAAGTGGGTTTCAGTCAATGGCAAAATGAAAGATCATCCGAATCTGTTAGCAGAACAAAGGGAAGTGCGTTTTCTCAGTCAAGACAGCAACCGAAAATTTGCCTCGATTGGCATATCGATCGCAAGGGATAGTCATATGCATGGCACTGGAAGAGAAAGGAGTGGGCCTCTGTGAGTAAGGTTTAATGGAAAATGGGGTAATTCCAGTGAAAGACAGATGAGCAATGCTGAGGATCCTAACAGATATCCTTTGATATGCAGCCAGTGCCTGGAAGTGTGTCTAGACGCTACATTATAGTGGTGAGACGCATCAGCAGAATTTTCAAAGAGTTGTAGGTGACACAGAATGGAGCCAGTGTGACCTAAGAGTATGATATGATATGATATGATATGGCATTTATAATGCGCCTATACACAAGTGTTTCAAGGCGCGACAAGGCAAGGGAGGAGGAACAGAGGAAAGACAGAGACACCGATCTTAGTAGGCCAGGTGACATTGAGATCGCGCAAGTGCAGGGGAAGGGGGAAAGGGGAAAGTGCAATACATAGGATCAACAGTAAATAAATCAGATAAATAAAAACAGTAGGTACACGTGCGGCCAGCTAGTGGCAAATGCAGGGGCAAGTGCAGACATTAGTGTCAAGAGCTGAAGTGGACTGTAGGGATACAGAAACAGCACCCACGTGTAGGAGTTGCCCGGGAGGCAGTGCAGGAGTGCAGCTGGTGGAGGAGGGGACCTGGGCCCGGGATCAGAGGGTAACCAGGTGACCAGTGCAGTTTCAGCTGGGCATTCAGCAGGGGAGAGGAGGAGAGAAAGTAGAAGCAAAGCGGAAAGTCTTGAGGTGCTTCTAGAACTGGAGAATGTAGTCCTCAAGTTTCAGGGAGGCAGGGATGCTGTTCCAAAGGGAGGCCCCAGCCGAAGAAAGAGATATACCACCAATTTGTTGCTTGGAGAAGCGAATGACCCTCAGGGAGTTGGAGGCAGATGAGCAAAGGGCTGGAGAGGGAAGGTATTTAGGAAGAGAGTGTTGGAGGTAATAAGCCCCAGGCCACAGAAGGCCTTGTGGACAATGCAGAGGGTTTTGAACTTAATTCTCGCAGCCACTCCGAGCCAGTGCAGAGATTTCAGTCCTGCAGAGATAAGATCCCTGGGCTTGAGGCCAAGGACAAGTCTTGCAATCCTGTTCTGGATGAGTTGCAGAGGGCAGAGAATAGAAGCTGGCATCTCCTGCCCTCGATCTGGAACATAGCCCAAGTGCTAAGACCACTGAGGCCCTGGAATCGACAGGCAGGAAGGGCAGACATGTGCTTATGGCAAGAATATGTCTGCTCGAACCAGCTGTGAGGTCAAAGAGACATCATACTCAACAAGAAAGCCAAAATTAGGTTATTCAGTATAAACAGCGACTACTATGTGATGTGATGTATGTGAGGTATGTGATGTGACCACCAGTCTGGGCCCCAGAAGTTAACGTCTCCCTCCTGAATCGCTTTGTTTTTCCAGTATTTAACTTAAGATCATTCTTGGTTATCCAATGGCTGGTGGCTTGCAGAAGATTTATGTTCACCCAGAGCCCTATTGATCATGTGCAGTATCGAGGTGGCATCTGAGTAGCTGCACCTGGAAGCCTGGGCCTGCTAGTAAGTTGAGGTGCTCCTGTTTCTCACATGTGTTGTCTGTGATTAGCAGGTACGCTTCCTTCATGGGCTAGTAGATGTTTCTCAGACACTTCCAGTCCTAGGATCTCTGATGCATGCTTTAATTAGAGCTGATGTGGACATCACCAGCGTACAATTGGAACACCTGATTGTGTTGGTCGGTCAGTGGTGACATAGGCTGAATGCTGATTTCACAGAAAGTGGTGATACAGGTGAACTCTACAAAGGTACATGGCAATTTCTCATACTAAGCACAACATGGAATCAGATAAGACATGCTGGCCACGTTCTGGGAAAGATCATCAAATGCACAGCATGGTCATTCGTAAAGCATGGCACATTGACACAAGTTTGTGTAATAGAGTGTGATAGATCAGGACCGTGCCTTCCTTTGGTGACCCTGATGTGATCCCAGCCCTCCATAACTGCAGAGGTATCCAGGCAGCCTCACCTGAAGGGCCATGCCCACCTACATTGACCAGCCCCAAACAAGCGTACTTCCTGTTGGCCGTACACAAGCCCTCTTTGCAGAATCCTTGCTGCTCTTTGGAGTGGGGTGCTGCCCCAAGGAGAAGTACATGCCGGTGTTGATGGAATCCTGTGACCGAGGAGTACAGGTGAACACGTAAACTTGAGTAAAGCCTTGCAATGGATAACAAGTAGGGGACAGGCGTATGGGGAAGTGTGCACATTGTGAACACGCAGAGATTGAAATTGGAAGTGTGGCATGTATGTGGCTCCTTTTGTTTTTTGGTTTCATAATTTTTTTAAGGAAAATGTAAGTGTATGGAGCCTCCCAGAGTGAGGGGAGAAGGTGGCGCAAATCATATTTTTTTAACGAAGAAGAAAAGAGGAAATACATAGGAGCCCAGTATAACTAGAAGGTTCTGGAATAATAGTGATTGTTATTTTAGCTTGTTATTTTTTTTTTGTTTTATTTGTGTATTTTATTGTGTAGGGAGCAGGTCCAGGAGAGGCGATGTGTGGTTTGGAGTGTGTGTAGAGTGTTTGGTTTGTGTGAGAAAGGAGCCTGATGGGAGAAGAAAGGCAGTGCGAGAAGAAAAAGAAAAGACATTCTTTGTTGATGCAAAGAGGGGGAATATTTAATGTTTTTTTCACAGTATATAAAACTGTGTGGCGCACTAGGACAGGTGTGGCACCAGCAAGGACGTGGCCACCGTGGCTATTGGAGGAGAAACACTCATAGAATACATAGGCAAGTCTCTGCTTTTGTATTGCAACAGGATCAAGAAATAGCACAACCAGTGGGCAACTGAGACTAGGGAAGGACGGATGCCCCGCTTGTGGCCAGAGCAGGGCTCCTATGACAGAGGTATTCTCGAACACATGTCCATCTTTTTGAGAGTAAAGTACAAAGATAAGCAATTGTAGAACAGAAGGGAAATATTGAACCTCTGGAAAAAGTTTGAGGATACAGGGTAGCAGGAAGGAGACGGAGGGGAGTGCAGCGATAACAAAGGCTCAGGCCTAAGTGAAGGTGAGAAGATGAAAGCAGGGCACATGGGAATATATTCCTTAGCAGCCCGTCCCGCTGTGGGATACACAATCCCAGTTTATGTGTCAACCCTGGTGACAGCCACGCCTCCCCCATATGCCGCCCCTCCCAATAGCACTGGCATCAACACGATTTGAGCTTGCCAGGCTGCAGGCTGCACATGACGTGACTAAGACAGACACACCAGTACAGCAGGGGCGAATGAGTGGAAATCAGGAGACTTTTATTTAGGATAGACAATGCACCCATAAGATCAGAACATTACAGCAAAAGGAATAGCCTGGGTTATGAGAATGTTGGTTCCCTTAGGGGGAGTAGAATGGGTGGAGCACATTCGAAGAGGTCGAGGACAATGAGGAGATAGAGCAAGCCCCTCAACGTAACCCTAGTCTAGAGAGCTTATGGGACGGCACGTTGAGAGAGAGGTTTGGCCGGATGGCAGTAGCAAGGAAAAAGGGAAGTGCGAAGAAGGGCGAGAGAAGTAAACTAAAGATGCAAATGCCCCTAAAACACCAGGATACTGGAAGAATTGACTTTATGCCATGGGCACAGATGGACAAAAATAACTTAATAAAGGTGCTTCCGGTGCTTATGGCGGGTTTGGGAAAATGGATTTATGCATTTGAAAAACAAATGGCAGGAGCACCCCTATCAATAGGAGATATCACAATCTTATTGGTGGCCACTGTCGGAGGGAGATCAGGCTTCCGATATGTGTGGGTGAAGGTGGGGTACCCACGAGCAACGATGCGTATGATGGAGCATCCTTCAATACAATGTGAGCAGAAGTGTGGGATGCGCTGCGGCTAGCTTTTCTGAACACACCTGATTTGCAGTCTATTATGCAGTGTACCATGGGTGGTGATGAGGATGCTGCTCATATTATTCTTAAGGTCCAACAGATGTGGAGGGCAGAAACGGGTTGTAAGTGATTTCAATCCGGCACACACCCAAGTCAACGACTAACATGTAGTGCACAACTGAAATCCTTATTTATTTTTGTTTAAAAGTTCATTATTCTGAACGATATACCACTCATATCACGCCCTTCTCCTGGAACCCCCCCAGTCACACTGAACCAGGAATCAGGCTGGTTTGCAAAAGTTATTATTTATTTATGTATTCAAAATGTAATCACAATGGGCCTCATCACATCAATTGCGAAATGTGTTAAACACATTCCGCAATATTACGAGGTTCCCTCGCATGACCCGATGTGGACGTCTGGTTTTACCAGACGTCCAGAGTGGGTCATGCAAGGGGACCAGGGAGCTAACAACGGGCCGGTCGTAATCGTTAGCTCCCGCACCCATTCCCATTGAGCCCTATGGGGGCTCAAATGGGAATGGGGAAGGTCCGGGCCCGGGGTCCCTGAAAGAGGAATTACCGGGCCCTCCAAACTCGGAATGGTCCGGTAGTTCCACATTCAGTGAACCCGGACATGGTTTTGGAGGTAGCCATGCCCATATTAAGGGCATGGCTACCTCCAAAGTATTAATGAGGCCCAATATGTCTTAAGAGGTACACAACAATCACCAATGGGGTGATGTCACACTGAATAATCTCTTTAATACTCAAATGGGAATGGTTCCCGGTAAGTCCCTATTCCGGGAACACGGACCCGGAATGCGTAAGGGGGTAGCCATGGCGCTAATAGCGCCATGGCTACCGCCTACCGTGTAATGAGGCCCAAGGAGTAAGTATTGAGCAAAACAATTGAGCACAGAAAATAATACTTTTGTATTGGTTCAGATCAGATAGCACTGTGGTTAGAGGTTCCCCCTGCACATCCCTCAACCCCCAATAGGTAATGTAAAGAGATAGGAGGAGAGAGCAGGTATTCAGGGATTTCAGAATTCAAGCAGAATATCAATCCCACTTTTCCCCAGCAAACACAAGAGAAAAACGGAATAGACTGTCAAGCTGTCAGAATGGCTTTTAAAGTTATCTTTAGAATGGACTGGGCAAAAACACCAAATTTGGTCAAAATGTCTGTAATTATTATACATTCTTATGGAAGCCGCTCTGGATAGTTGCACAGAAACACAAGCAATGACTTAATCCCAAGAAGACATTTGAAAGCTTAAAATTAAAGTCAGAAACAATCAAAAGCTGTTTTACACGTATGAAAATTTCCAAAAACGAAAATTTGCAGCAAACTTTTCACTGCGCAATATTTGTGATAATGGGAGAATCGCATTGTTTGGAATGGAATTGTTTTAGGTGTGATGGATAGATATGGATGTTAGGTACAAGCAGGAGTTGAAATTTTGTTTCTATCACAAAAACCGAGGAAGTTACAGATGTTTTAGTAGAGGTTGTTGTTTTTCGATAGGCGCAAGAATGGAAAACAGAAATGCGCTTTTAAAAATGACAAATGGGTTTCTTAAGCTAGAGATAGACTATGAACAAAACAAATACCACACAGGAACACAGTCACTTGATCATTCACTCGCCTTCATCAGATGAGAAAAGATCAGTGCAAAGATAGTTTTAACAATACTAGTTCTGGAGCAAAGATAGGATGGTTTGGAGAGAGGTTTCAGACAATGCAAAGATACGCCTAACAATACAGGTTCTGAATACAAGTTTGGATGGGTTTAAGATAGGGATCAGGCTATGCAAAGTACATATGCTAGTGACACAATTCTTCCTACTCACTGGATACATGTTTAAATGGGACCATCAGGATTCTGGTCAGGGGATTGGATCTGGTTTAGGAAAGACAGCTTGGCACATCGGACTGGACAGGATCAGCAAATCGTTCTGGTCACAGCATGGCACAGAACTGGATCAGATCTGCCCTTCTTGGTCCTGAGGATATTTATTTTCAGCAGGCAAGCAGTAACAGCACAGCCCGGCTGTATTATGTTGCTTCCCCTTAGGCATGTGGAGTTCTGTTCTATAATTTGAAGACTAGCTGAGAATGGTTGAGCTATGCAATAGGCCTTTTGCTTTACCATGTTTCTGCAGTCTGGAGCAAGGAAGATGTAGAGTTCAGCGCAGGGTGCACCCCCAGCATCAGGATAGTGAGTGAATCTGTTTGTCCTTTTGTGTGGTGAGCTGTCTCTATTTATGCTATGAAATTACATCATAAAGGGGGTATGTGGGCCGGTTTAGCCAAGCTTGCCCCTTTGAAGGTGATTGGGTCAGAGTCTACTCTCTGCCTTGATAGGAGGATAGAAACAGAGTGTCATCTTTATGGTGTAATTGTATGAGGCTGAGAATCCACCCCTAGACCCTGGAACACAAAATCTACTTTTGGCAAAATACATATTTCCACATGTGCAACCTCTTTGAAAATCACATATACAGATGACATATTTTACATATCAGCTATTCCTCAAAACCCCATAGCTGTGGGATCTTGTCTCCGCTTTCAACAGAATTGTGCCCTTTTCATTATGAACACAATGACCAATTTTGAAGCACATTTCTACAAGTGGGCATGTTTAACATAGGAATGAGTGTAAAAAGTTTCACAGTTTTAGCGGAAATATATTTTGCGTAAAATCACATTTCTTGCCATTGCTGTCCAGAACATGTCACACAGTTCTGGCGCCTCTTCACCCGTACATCCAAAAATGACCTTAACAACTCTGTTATTTTTATATTTTTCCCAATTTTAAATAGATAGTTATCAGTCTTTTCAAAATATGTTCTTTGTCCATGTTAAGCAACAAATGGTTGTATGGCTCCATGCCTTGGTCTCTCCCTGGAAGCCCAGGAGCCATCCCCCATGTTTGTTCCTTGCAGAGGCCATTTACGACTGTCTTCACACTTCAAATTTCCTGAGCTGCAACTTGTCATTGTTCCTTTTGCCTCTGTAGACCAGGTTCTTTCCTATCCTGTAATTAAACCTTCTCTGTGATTTCCTACTGGGGGGAAATACCTTCCTTCTGTGAGAAAAAAAACGGTTATTCAAGTTCTGCAGCTCCAGCCAGGTTTAAATTAATGGTTAATTCTGTTGACTTTTCCTTAGCACAGCATTCTCATTCAAGATTTTAAAACATGGGATCAAAACAATTGCAATGTGGGTTACTATCAGTAACAAAAATCAAATGCTTGCTTGGATAGCAAACATTTGATTTTTAGTTTATAGATGTTAAAGTTTAATCTGGCAGGCCACTGACAGCTGTCATCCAGCAGCCCACTGCTGCACAGAGATTTTTGACAGATCCACAGGCAGGCCACTTTTGCTGTGGAAATCTCTTTATGTTCTCAGCTTTTCAGGACCTTGCAAGTTCACAATGATTTCTTGTGAACTAAGAGAATTGTAGCACCCAGAAAGAATTTTTAATATTTGAAGGTGTTTAGTACCGGCATTCTGAAGTTTCAGCAGCAAAGAAAAAGTGATTTAAAGCAAGATTTGGAGTTTCTTTTAGCAAAGCACTGCTTTTTCCTTCTGCTCTCCACTTTCAATTGTTGTGGATCCCAGTGACACATTTCAGTAGTGAGAGCTCTGTTACACCACTGACATCATGCATGGCAGATTGGGCAGTCATCTTTTTGTGCGTTGAAAAGTGCGATTTTCAGGGGTTTTGGCACGCACAAGGGTTTTGCGGCCATTTTGCTATTTCTGGCACCATCATAACAGAGTGATGCAGCATAGCAGACCAAATGTGGGTGAATACATCCCACAGAGCCCCCTCTGACTTGAGTTTGACTGCCCATCAAGGGGAAGTTGGGCGATTGAGATGTTCTTTTTTCTTTGGCTCAAGTGGAGAATGTCAGCTGCTTCTCCGTCAGTGCTGGAGCATCATGCTCTCATCGCCGGTTCCGGTTGGGAGTATGGACAGGAATATTGCTGGTTCTGGTTGGGAGTATGGAGCGGCACTCCGGGTTCCTTGGGTTTTTCCTCCCGGCCCGAGTGGTCCTCCTTGGTAATTAGAATTTCTTAGTTCCAATGCTAGGAGACAGAACAGAGCATGGTTATGGAAATTTCCCCACTACTACTCCCCGAGGGTGTAGTGGGGCAGATGCATGCATTGAATACAATTTACAATATTCCCTGCTTGTATTTACTAATGGTTTTAACAGGTGGATTCTTCTAGGTTGCCAGAATTTCCCCCTCTGGGTTTCCGTTGGCTCCTCTATTTGCCGCAAAGTATGCCTGGGATGGCACCACCTCAGCTGGTTTATGCAGACTCACTTGTCTTCCCCTTCTGCCAAACTGCCCTTGGGGATGCGTACTCTGTAGGCGACTGGTGAGATACTGTCCACAATTTCAAAAGGACCCCGCCAACTTGGGAGGAATTTGCTCTCTTTGGCTTGGTTCTTTGGAAATTGTACAAGTAGACCCGGTCTCCTAATTGATATTCTTTTCTAGTTGTCTTAAGATCGTAATGGGTCTTCATACTGTCTGCAGATCTTTCTAGATTCTGCAGAGAATAGGAAAAAGCATGCTGAAGTTCTTTCTCAGATTCTCAACATACTCATAAGTTGTGGAGGCATTTATCAAGGTCTGCTCTCGGGTTCTGTAGAGCAGATGCTGTGGTAGCACCATCCTTCATCCAGTCATCAGCTCAAAAGGAGACATTTTTGTTGCAGAAGAAGGGGTAAATTTGATGGCCATCAGGGCAAGGGGTATTCGAATGTCCCATCTTGGCCCAAAATCTGCCACAAACTTTTTTAATATGCTCAAAATAGGTTTGTTGTATCTCTCAACTCCACCACTAGAGGACACCGGTAGGCAATATGTCATTTCCTTTTGACCCCAAGTATCTCCCACATCTTTGTCATTACTTCGCTAGTGAAGTAGCTACCTCGGTCTGACTCAATCCTTTGGGGTAGTCCAAAACGCGAGAAGATATGATTGATCATCAGGGCAGCTACTGTTTCGGCCTTGCAATTTGGGGCCGGGAGACATTCCACCCATTTAGTGAACAAGCATGTTACCGTCAATATGTGCTTGTTCCCCCTAGAGGAGCGAATCAAGGGCCTGATAAAATCGACTTGGAAATCTGACCAAGGCAGTGTCATCCCCTCTTTTGGAGGGGAGCATGGTGTGTGAGTGATGTTGGCTGAAATTGTGCACACACAATACACCCCTTCAAGTATTGGTCGAGGTCCTGCCCCATGTGTGGCCAGTATTCAACCTCTCTTAAGATCTCAAGTGTTGTATGAAACCCCCTATGACCGGTGGTGGCCACATCATGGGCGTGACTTAACATCAGGCTTCGGAATGAGGTAGGGACCACCCACTGGTCATGGCCAGTTATGGATCTCCTCACCAACAAACCGTCTTTGATTCAGTAGATTATTGGGCATTTTATCAACACTCTGAGGTCCTCTTTCCCAATGTCATTGGCATCCGTCAGGGGAAAGTTCTCAGGGTCCTCAATGTGTTGATAAAACTTACCAATTATTGGATCCCCTTTTTGACCCTTAATCAAATCAGCCTCTAGAGTCTCCTTACTCCATTATGCAGTTGAGAGTTCATTGTGAGCATTTTTCTGGGACTTAGTGATAGCATTGACCTGGATTTCCCCCAACAGGGACTCGATCTCAAGTAGATCACCTTGGATGGCTCCGGTTTTGGCCAGCTGATCAGCTAGGTCATTTCCAGTTTTGTCTGGTCCCTCTACATTAGAATGACCCTTGATCTTTTTCCAGTAGATGGTCATCCATTTGAGGTGACCAGATCATCAATATTTTGTATTAATATCCCATGTTTCAATGGTTTGTTATTAGCACATACCATGCCTCTGGTTTTCCAGTTAACCAGGTGCTCCACAAACCCGTTCCATACATAATCTGAATTAGTGATTATGACCAGTTTGTGGAGTTGGTGTTGGACAGCAGTGATGATGGCTTGATGCACAGCCATCAGCTCTGCCACTTGAATACTTCGGGGACCGATTTTGTACCAAGCTGAGGGTTCCAGGGCATCATTCACCCAAGCATTCCCTACGCCGGCCACAAGTTCCTTTTCCCAGTTGTTGTTAACATGGTAGGAGCACCCATCCACGTAGACAGTGGGCATTCCCTCACATGTGTCTTCTTCATAGACTTTTTGTGGGGACTTAAGGTAGGCCTCCATGTTGTCCTTGATTTTAAGACTTACGTCCTCGAGACAGTTTTCTCTGGCACAATCATGCAACTCAACAAGACCTTGCGCTAGGGGACTCTTCTTGTTTGTTTTGGCCATATCTGACCTCCACAGGAAAGCCTTGCATTGACAGAATCCAGGAAGTAATTTGGGAATTACTCGTATTTCCGTCCCAGATTCTGTCACTCTGAAGATACCGCAAAGGTTGGTGTGGAGTCTCCACTATGATGTGCTCCCCCTGGATAAAGGGCGGTAGTTCTTCAATGCCCACACTGTTGCCAGGTGTCATGATCACTGCTTCCAAGGAGCCAGGACCAGCCCAACGTCCTTGGAAGCAGGCCCCTAACCCTAATCCTAGGCACCAGCAGGTCCCCACTGGGACCTTTTGGACCTTGTCCTGGCGCCGGTGGCACCAGGCTCATCAAAACCATCGGTCCCGGCACTGGAAGCGCCGGGCTCATAATAGGTGTGAAGGTGCTTGGGTGGACTTACCTGCAGCAGATCATGCTGCTTACTTACCAGCCACTTAGAAGTCCTCTGTGAACAGGAACTGCTTTCTTACCTGGGTGGGGCAAGCTCCACTCCCTGGATACAGCACTGGAACTCTTCTGGAACTGGAACTCTTTTCTTACCTAGGCGGGCCGTGGAGGAAGATGCCTCATCACTCCAAGGCTATTTAAACCACACCCGATAGATGAAACGTGCTTCGCGTTATTCTGCATCTGCAGCAGAACGCTCACCGAGTCTGTTCCAGCCTTTCTTCTTTCGATCCTGAACCTGCAAGAATTATACTTACCAGTCCTGTATCCAGTCAACAGCAGCACCTGCAAAGACAAGAAACAGCAGGTTAGCAAGGCAACCTTACTCGCAGTGCTTATTCACCTGATCCATCGGCTGTGGCCACTTCTTCACGCTGCACCTCCGCCTGTGAAGACAAAAGCATTGTTATTACTTACCGGCACTCCGCGAATTCCGGATTTCTTCACGCTGCATCGCCGCCTGTGAAGACAAAAGCATTGTTATTACTTACGGGCATTCCGCGGACTCCGGCGCTGCAACCCAACTTCTGAAAGACAAAGAAGAGACATTAGACAGGTATTTACTTACTCCCATCGCGCTCGTCGCAATAGAACGCCTGCAAATACTCCGGCGTCTCTTCAGCACGAACTAAGCTGCAAGGGAAAAAGACAGTTAGAGCGCTTGCATTTACTTACGCATTTCTAGGCGCTTCACTCCATCTTCCATCCAAGAGCCCTGCATGACAAAAAGGGGATAGCATTATACAGAGTCATGTTCAATATTAACGTGCCACGCACCTAAAGACTATAAAGACTAAAAAGGTGTCTGGAAACTCACCGCTCGTGCAGTTAACGACGGTAACGATCCTCTGAGTTCAAGAGGCCTATGTTTCACCAGTGAAGGAACTGGCAACAGCACCCTGCACCAGACGCAGATGGAGAGTCCAGCATTCACCTATCTAAGGTGAGCACGTTGACCTGGGGGGCTCTACGGAGAAGCTAGGAAGAGAAAGAGAGAGAGGGACATTCAACAACCCAGACCATTAACCCCCATATTCTTTCACCTGCAGAAACCTCACCCTACGAGTTCGACACACAGTGCGAAGAGGTTCGACCCCAGAAGCCAATCGAGTCCTGCACATCACTTTTCGAGTCCCAGACACTTTCCTGCCAAGACCAGCCCCTCCCTGGGAATCAGGTGAGCGTTACAGAACGCGAAGCCCACCGCAAAACTCCTACCCAGGCGCAATGGAAACCTCAGACACTGATCAATTAGCCCAGTTGCTCGGGGAATTAAGAGCAGAAGTACATGCAGCTCGTCAGGAAACAAACTCTCTAAGAAGAGAACTGATAATTTCCAAGGAGCGAACAGAGGACCTCGCTAGGCAATTGCTACAAATGCAGGCAGGACAGACACCTCTGCCCGCTCCAGGAGGAAGTTATCCTTCTGCATCATCTTTAAATCCAGTGCAAATCAATCTACCCGGTAATGTGCCCTTGGCTCCGCCCGAACGCTTTTCTGGTGACCCAAAGAAATTTGCAGTGTTCATCAACCAGTGCCGCCTACACTTCTTATGTCGACCAGCTGCATTCCCAACAGACCAGACCAAGGTGGCTTTCGTGCTTTCTTATCTCAGAGGCAGCGCTGCAGATTGGTCAATCCCTTTAGTCACCCAGGATGATCCGGTTTTACATGATTTCCAGGCCTTCCAGTCCAGCATGGAGAAACTGTTCGCAATCATGCACAAGGGCAGGCCTTGGACAATGAACTTCTTTCATTATGACAGGGTAATCAAGACCTCTTGACTTATATAGCCTCATTCAACAGACTTATAGTGGAAACTCAATGGCCCGAGGATAAGAGAATAACGCTTTTCTACAGAGGCCTGCGTGGAGAGCTCAAGGATGTGTTAGCTCAAGTTGTGAACCCACCACAAGAATGCTCAGACTATATTGACTTAGTTGTCCAATTGGACCACAGATTACAGAACAGGAAGGCTGATCGTTCTAAATGTGATACCCGAGTGTTTTCTAAACCACAGACCACTACTAAGGGAGCTGACACTGTGGAACCCATGCAAATAGGGGACATGAAAGGTCCTTTAACCCAAAAGGAGCGGGAAAGAAGAAGACAGCTGCAATTATGCCTCTATTGCGGGAACTCAGGGCACTTTCTTCGAGACTGTCCAGTGAAACCAGCTAAGAAGGCTGTAGGAGCCGCAGATACCGGTACCACAAGTTCTGAGCAGGGAAACGACCTAGCCCGGCAAGTGTAGAGGTCCTCTTGCCGAGCGTTAAGATCTGTCCCGTGACCTCGCATTTCGTGGAGCCCATGGTCCTCATTAGTCCTGAACGTCCGGATCGTTTGCATGCAATTGAAGCTTACATCGACAGCGGAGCAATCGGTAATTATGTGGACCGTGAAATGGTATCAAGGATGAATCTACCCCTTGTCCCTAAGGCAGTAAAAGACGTCATTACTACAGTGGATGGCACGGAGATAGCCTCCGGACCAGTAACGCATGCCACCCAAGAAGTGACGCTAGTGAGCCAAGATGGACACCGGGAGAAAATCGTGTTCGATGTGATCAAGGCCCCTCAGTTCCAGATCATTCTGGGAATCCCTTGGTTAGAGAAGCACAATCCTCAGATCGATTGGCGAGCAAAGACGGTTCAGTTTCCAGAATGTTTTACCACTTGTTATCCTCGGCCTGATGTTTCACTGGCGGCAATCTCTTCTGAGGTTCCCAAATTACCTCCCGAGTACCAGGAATTCCAAGATGTCTTTCAGAAGGATCAAGCTAACACCCTGCCTCCTCATAGGTCTTACGACTGTCAAATAGATCTGATACCCTGAACAACTCCTCCTTGCAGTAGGATTTATGCCCTCACCGAGCCAGAGAATCTTCACCTCAGACAATATCTGGACCAATACCTAGCTAACGGGTTTATCCGTCCTTCAAAATCTCCAGCTTCATCGGCTTTGTTCTTCGTTCCGAAAAAGGAAGGAGACCTTAGGACTTGTATAGATTACCGCTCCCTGAATCAAATCACCGTTAAAAACAGATGCCCGTTACCTTTGAACCCTGAACTCCTGGACCAAGTCAAAGACGCATGCATATATAGAAAGTTGGATTTCAGAGGAGCCTACCACTTGGTACGAATAAAAGAGGGCGATGAATGGAAGACGGCCTTCCGCACCAAGTATGGGCTATTCGAATATCAAGTGATGCCCTTTGGACTTTGTAACGCTCCTGCCGCTTTCCAGTATTTTATGAACGATGTCCTTAGAGAACTCATAGATATGTGTGTTGTTGTCTACATTGATGACATCCTTGTCTATTCATCATCTGAAGAGGAACATCAGAGACACATTAAAAATGTACTCGAGAGATTGCGTCAACATAACCTTTTTGCTAAGCTTGAAAAATGCGTTTTCAACGTAACTGAAGTTGAGTTCCTGGGATTCATATTGTCACCTAACAGAGTCCATATGGATTCAAAGAAAATCGATGCAATCATCAAGTGGCCATCACCAACCTCTGTAAAAGGAGTTCAAAGCATGTTAGGCTTCGCTAACTTTTACCGCAGATTCATTCCTGAATTCTCTCGGATAGTCCAGCCCATCACCGCCCTGTTAAAGAAGAACAAACGTTTTGAGTGGTCTACTGAAGCAGAACAAGCTTTTCAGGACCTAAAAGCTAAATTCATTTCTGCACCTGTTCTAAAACATCCTCGTCCAGAACTCCCCTACATCGTGGAAACGGATGCTTCTAGTCTTGCTATGGGGGCAGTTTTATCACAAAGAGATCCGGTCACACACCAATTACATCCTGTAGCCTTTTGGTCCCGCAAATTCTCAGCTCCCGAGATCAACTATTCAATTACAGACAAGGAACTTTTAGCTATCAGATCGGCCTTCAAAGCCTGGCAGCATTATCTTTTGGGAGCCAGACACACAGTCACCGTAATGACTGATCATCGCAATTTACAATATCTGAAGACGGCCAAAGCTCAGTCTTCCAGACAGCTTCGCTGGGCTCTGTTTCTGGCTGAGTTTGACTTTATAATTACTTATCGACCAGGCAGTAAAAACGGAAAAGCAGATGCCCTCTCCCGGATGGGAGTAGATGAACATTTGACCAATCCAGAACCAATACCCATAATTCCAGAACAAAGGATTTTGGGTTTGGTCAGCGCTCAATCCTTTGAAGACATCAAGACTACAGTCAAATCACTCCTAACTCCAGCCGATTTGCAGGACTGGCAGTTAAAGGGAAAAGAATTCTCAGTGGATCAAGACCTACCATATTTCCGAGGACGATTGTACTTGCCCTGTGAGAAAATACAAAAACAAGTAATCTCCTGTTATCACGACTCTCTAATGAAGGGTCACCCTGGCATTACCAAAACCATGGAAAAGATCAAAAGACATTTCTGGTGGCCATCATGGAAGAAGGATATTAGAGACTTTGTAATCTCCTGCGGTGTGTGTGCCCAGAATAAAAGTCAGAAGGAGAAACCAGTCGGCCTATTACACCCTCTAGACATTCCTCCCTGTCCATGGCATACCCTGTCCATGGATTTCATCACAGACCTACCTCCATGCTCAGGGTATAATACCATTTTAGTAGTCGTGGATCTATTCTCCAAGATGGCTCACTTCATTCCCCTGAAGGGCCTCCCTTCAGCTTCAGTATTGGCCCGAGAATTCTTAGAAAACGTTGTTCGGTTACACGGTTTTCCCTCGGTTTTAGTCTCCGATAGGGGAAGTCAATTCATCTCCCACTTTTGGCGAAGTTGCTGTCGTCTAGCCCAAATAGATGTAAGACTTTCAAGCAGTCACCATCCCCAAACTGACGGACAAACCGAGAGGACAAATCAGACTCTAGAGCAATATCTATGTTGCATGCTCCAACAAACTGAAAACCCTTGGAATGATATTCTTTGGATCGCTGAATACGCTTACAACAATTCGACTCATTCTGGAACCGGGAAGACTCCCTTCTTCCTATTATACGGACACCATCCTAGAACCTCTAACCTGGATCCTCCCCAAGAATTCGAAACACCTGCTGTGGATCACTTGCACTCAGAGATCACCCGTGCTTTTAAGGAAGCCACTGCCCATCTGCGAAGAGCTAAAGCTCAGTTCAAAAAAGGAGCAGATCGACACCGTAAAGAGGCCCCTCACTACGCAGTAGGAGATCAGGTCTGGTTATCCACTAAGCACCTGCCTCTAAAAGGACCCCGCACCTTCATCCCGAGATACCTTGGACCCTATCTCATCTCTACCATAGTTAATCCGGTGGCTGTCAAATTGGAATTACCTGCGCATATGAAAATACAACCGGTATTCCATGTCTCCTTATTAAAACCAGTACAACCAGAAACCTGATTGACTGAACTCCAAGAACCTGTTTCGGTAGATGGAGAACTTGAATTCGAAGAAAAGAACATCCTAGACTCCAAAATCTCCAAATCTAAGTTATATTATCTGGTTGATTGGAAAGGATACGGCCCCCAGGAAAGGTCTTGGGAACCCTCAGAATATGTCCACGCACCTCGTCTGGTCAAGAAATTCCATCTGAATCACCCCGACAAGCCAAAACCCCTGGAGAAGACACGCTTAGGAGGGGCCTTGAGGGGGGGGGCGCTGTCATGATCACTGCTTCCAAGGAGCCAGGACCAGCCCAACGTCCTTGGAAGCAGGCCCCTAACCCTAATCCTAGGCAGCAGCAGGTCCCCACTGGGACCTTTTGGACCTTGTCCTGGCGCCGGTGGCACCAGGCTCATCAAAACCATCGGTCCCGGGACTGGAAGCGCCGGGCTCATAATAGGTGTGAAGGTGCTTGGGTGGACTTACCTGCAGCAGACCATGCTGCTTACTTACCAGCCACTTAGAAGCCCTCTGTGAACAGGAACTACTTTCTTACCTGGGTGGGGCAAGCTCCACTCCCTGGATACAGCACTGGAACTCTTCTGGAACTGGAACTCTTTTCTTACCTAGGCGGGGCCGTGGAGGAAGATGCCTCATCACTCCAAGGCTATTTAAACCACACCCGATAGATGAAACGTGCTTCGCGTTATTCTGCATCTGCAGCAGAACGCTCACCGAGTCTGTTCCAGACTTTCTTCTTTCGATCCTGAACCTGCAAGAATTATACTTACCAGTCCTGTATCCAGTCAACAGCAGCACCTGCAAAGACAAGAAACAGCAGGTTAGCAAGGCAACCTTACTCGCAGTGCTTACTCACCTGATCCATCGGCTGCGGCCACTTCTTCACGCTGCACCTCCGCCTGTGAAGACAAAAGCATTGTTATTACTTACCGGCACTCCGCGAATTCCGGATTTCTTCACGCTGCATCGCCGCCTGTGAAGACAAAAGCATTGTTATTACTTACGGGCATTCCGCGGACTCCGGGGCTGCAACCCAACTTCTGAAAGACAAAAGAAGAGACATTAGACGGGTATTTACTTACGCCCATAGCGCTCGTCGCAATAGAATGCCTGCAAATACTCCGGCGTCTCTTCAGCACGAACTAAGCTGCAAGGGAAAAAGACAGTTAGAGCGCTTGCATTTACTTACGCATTTCTAGGCGCTTCACTCCATCTTCCATCCAAGAGCCCTGCAAGACAAAAAGGGGAAAGCATTTTACAGAGTCCTGTTCAATATTAACGTGCCACGCACCTAAAGACTATAAAGACTAAAAAGGTGTTTGGAAACTCACCGCTCGTGCAGTTAACGACGGTAACAATCCTCTGAGTTCGAGGCCTATGTTTCACCAGTGAAGGAACTGGCAACGGCACCCTGCACCAGACGCAGATGGAGAGTCCAGCATTCACCTATCTAAGGTGAGCACGTTGACCTGGGGGGCTCTACGGAGAAGCTAGGAAGAGAGAGAGAGAGAGGGACATTCAACAACCCAGACCATTAACCCCCATATTCTTTCACCTGCAGAAACCTCACCCTACGAGTTCGACACACAGTGCGAAGAGGTTCGACCCCAGAAGCCAATCGAGTCCTGCACATCACTTTTCGAGTCACAGACACCTTCCTGCCAAAACCAGCGCCTCCGTGGGAATCAGGTGAGCGTTACACCAGGAGTGCCTTCTCAAAATCGTTGAATTGTTCCTCCACAGAGGATAAAGTCGTACTCGCATAGGAGATTACTTTATTGACCTTGTCATGCTTTTGATAGAATACTGCAGTCAAGCATGTATTTGAGAACCCTGTCTCCAAGAAGAACTCCTTGTTTTTGACAGGTTAAGCTAGGCAAGGCGCTTGTGAGATGCTTCTTTTGAGTTGTATTACTACCTCAGCTTGTTCTGGACCCCACTCTCACTTGACCCCCCCTTCATCAGATGGATCAGGGGTCTTCTGATCTCTGCTTAGTCCTCAATGAACTTTCTGCTTTAATTAGTTAGTCCAAGGAGGCTCCCCGCAGAGTTGTGGGGTCTTTTATTTTCTGGAGGACTTCTACTTTCTTTTCCTGGGGACAGAGACCCTGAGGAGTTATCTCATGCCCCAAGAAATTGACACGGGTTCTGCACCACTGTGCCTTTTGGAAAGAGAGTTTTGCTCCGGCAGCCCTCAACTGTGTCAGAACATAACGGATCTCCGCTATGTGTTCCTCCACAGTTGAACTTTTCACTAGAACATCATCTACATTGGCCAGGTTACCCCTTTCACCCAAGTCGGGCATGGCCTTAGGTAGAAAGATGTTAAATTCATTGCCGGGGTTGATGTATCCGAAGGGAGTCTGGGTCCAAGTGTACTGCTGGCCCCTGAAGCTAAAGGCCAGCTTGTATTGGTCCTCCCTACTGACACGTACAGTCCAGTACCTATTGGTCAGGTCAATGGCAGTGAATGCCTTTGACCCCTGGATCTGGGCCAGCCCTTGGTCAATGTAGGGAAGAGGCCATCAGGAAGTGTGGACCCATTTGTTGAGCTCCCTTAGGTCGGCACAGAGTCTCCACTGGCCGTTTGGTTTAAAAATCCCCAGCACCACATTATTGAAGGGGCTGTGGGCTGGATGAATTATCCCACGGGACTCACAGTTCTTAATTATTTCAGTAAGGGACACCATTGATGCAAGAGGCAAACGATATTGCTTCACAAACACTGGGGGCATGCCAGGGTCCGTGGGAATTGTTGTGTGGATGTCGTTGCGACCAAAGTCATATGAGTCCACCGCAAAGAGATATTGAAAATCCAAGAAAACCTGTTTCAATGTTTGCTTTTGTTCCAGAGTCTCACAGGCATCAGCTAGGTTGACTCTCTCTTCAACCATCTGCCTGAAGCCTGGAAATACTTCTGGTTTGGCTATCTCAGCAGCCTACTCCAGCTGGGTGGAGAAGTCCCTGGTCAGGGTATTGACTTGGACAAATGGCTTCAGGTGAGGAAGGCAGTCCTTGTGGACTTGAAAGATCACCTCATCCCTCCTGAAGTCACAGGTCACATCTTCATTACCATAAGGGCAGGAAGATTACACCAGGAAATTCCCCCATGCTGGGTGAAGATCCTGTCTGGTGCTGTGTCATTGTCGCTATCACTGTCAAAACAGTCCTTGGGGATTGGTCCTAACAGTTCATTACCTAAATCCACGGAAAAATGTCGGCCATCAAACGCCATTCCAATAATGGTGCCTGCCCCCAGAGTGATACTCTTTAGGTCGCTGTTATCCACCTCTATTGGAATGGTGTTGTGCTCTGCGTTGACTAGTGGTGTTGGGTTTACCCCCAACCCTTGCTGTTGGAAATGAGCATTAAGATGAACATAGGCATCAGGATTTTTCAGTTTATGTCCTCTTTTAATTTTTACTTCCAGTGAGAATTGTTGGGTCTGTTCTGGGATGGTGACTTCCTCTCCAATCTGAATTTCAACTGCATATGGCAGCAGTTTAGCTGACCAAAATGCTTTCTCTGGGTCATCAAAGTCAATGGGATCACCCCCTAATCGGGACCAATCTTTGAGGTTTATTAGGTCCAAACTAATGCCAAGCGATTGAGAATGTCACTGCCTATATAAAATGCAGCAGGGACATCTCGCATGAACCAACAATTATGGACTATGCTCTTGTTGCCAATGGAGATTTTGAGCATACACCTGCTAGTCATGAGATGTTTCAAATTGGGTGTTTCCAGGTCCATTTCCCATTTGTCTAACAGTTTAAATGTGGGAATGACTGGATCTTTTGGGAGTTTGCGGAACATGGCCTCGCTGTTGAAGCTCTTACTGTTGTTCACACACACACACAGGCGAAAACAGAGTCCTTCCCCTCATTTAACTGAATAGGGATGAACAACTGTTCTCGAATTTTCTAAATATCAGCCAAGCTTTGAGCTAATTTCTCATCATTTTGGACTATAGAAGTAGGATTTTCTGATTGTGAATTTGTATTGAATTTCAGAGTGTTTACTCCCAGTGTGGAATACCACCTTAGACTGGAAGGAAGGTTGATTTTCAGAAATAGAGTGGACTCCCCATCACCAGTTTGTTGTCTTACTGCAATTACTGTCACGACTGGGATTTGCTCATTCTGGAAGCGGATTTCAATTTGGTTAGGTTTCTGTTCAACCATGTGGCATGTGCCATTTAAACTAACATGGTTGACACTCTGTTTCAATTTTATTGGTTGGTTAGCCTGGATCCAGAGGACCTTGTTTACACAATCTATGAAGGGAGACAATCTACGCTGGATGTCATTCCCTAGTAAACATGGTGTGCCCTCTGAAGTCACAACTATGAGCGGGTGCTTTACCTTGTGTCGCCCAATTTTAATATCTAAATCCGCAGTCCTCTCGACAGGAATTTCCTTCCCATCGAAGTTCTGAAGTTGTCCAGGAAGAGGGCTGAGAGGGATTTGGTATTTCTCCCCATTCCCAAATTCAGCTGATCAAAGGCCCTTTTTGACAGAAGGGTGGCTTGGGATCCAGTGTCCACCAGTGCCAAAATTGTACATTGCCCCAGTATTTGGACTGGGGCATAAAATCTTTCCTCTTTTTCCTCATGGGGCAAATACTGACAGAGAGGTGATTTGGGCAGGGTTTTGTTTGGGATCTTGGGAATCTGTAAGAAAAAGGTGACAGCTAGATATGGGGGGACTTTTGGACTCCCCTGGTTCTGATTCTGGGCTGCCCCTCCCTTTTTGGAGGCAGTCACCAGAATGGGCTTGAACAAGGGGATTTTCACGCTGGTCATTCATGGGTTTGATGACGGGAGGTTTTCTAACTTGGTCCCCACATCTGCCCAGTCTGGATTGAGATCTATTGGGACCCATTGTTCTTTGGGAGGAGTTCCCCATCTCTGAAGGAGAAGATCATTTTCCCAGGATCCTCTGCGGACCCCTCTCCTTCAAACTGGAAGATTTGCACCTCCTCGACAGAATGGGCCTTTTTAGGCTCTTTATTTCTCCTATCCCCCTCTGTTCCTTGGGTTGCAGACTTTCGGGGGCAGGAGATTTTGGGTCTGGTTCCTGGGTTTCCAGGAGCTTTTCACAAGTGGGGAAGGGAGCTTGCTATAAGGCTTTACAGCCCCCTTCCCAGATCCTGTGCCATGTTCTGGACCTGGTGCTCCAGTTGGGACACCTGCTCTGGCTGGTACGGGGTCCTCTGGTCTACCCTGGGTTGATCCCGGGAAGGCTAACTATCCCTTCTCGCATAATACCCCTGGTTAGGATAGTTTGGGTATCCCTCCACCCTTGGCCTCCCCTCTCCCGGATTGGGCTGTCTGGGCTCAGGAAAGTGGGGAAAGAAGGATGGGTTGTTTTGGGGGTTGAAGTTTGGCGGGTACCAGGGAAAGAATTTTGGTCTGGCATTTGGGTGATTACTGACCTCCTGGGGAAAGTGAGGAGGGAAGTTTCCTGGCTTTCCAGCGGTCTGGTTGGTTCTCCCCCACTGGGCTGGTGGAGTTCACATATAGCCCAGGATTGGTCTGTTGACCTTGTAGCATGAGCTGATGTAGTCAGGGGAGTTAGGGGTCCCCTTTGTGGTGTTACCTCCCTGACTCCCTGTTTGGGACTGGCCCAAGGGCCTTCTGGGTTTGGGGTTGGTCGGATTCTGCACGGGAAGGTTTTTAGGCGGCTTCCCCATCTCCAGATCTAAAATGGGGGAAATCTTCACCTCCGCCACCTTAGCAGCAGCAGGGGTGTTGGTTGGTTTGGGGCTTTTGCTAATATTTTTTGCTTTCTAGTGGCTTCTGCACCTCATACATGTGAGTTGCTTGTTCAATGAACCAGTCTAGTGATCTTTTCTCATGAAAGTCCCTCACAAGCTGAGTCATAATGTATTTAGGTAGAGCATGAAAGAAGGTGTTCACATATCCCTACTGTCAGTGCTCACCCTCCTGGTGGTCTGCGCAAAGGCAAGTTTCAATTCCTGGACAAATTCTTGTGGGGCCTGGTCTTCCCCACATTGTAGGTTGTAGGCTGCCTTGTGGGCCTCTTGTGGGTTTCTATGAATAGAAAAATGTTTCAGGATGGCCGCCCTATAGGTGGACCATCAGGAATGGTTCTGATCCTCTAGCCCCGCAAAGAAGCTGGAGTACACAAGTGAAAATGTCCACTTTACATACTGAATACAGCTTTGGCTGTCCTTCAGGTGGAAAGTCTCCATCATCTTCTCAAACAATTCAAGTACTCCCAAACCGAATATTTGTCATTTTTGTGGTAGGGCGTGATGACGCTCCTAATAGCTTTTATATGCTCCAGGGGATCCTTGAGTAAAGCTCTCTTAACTTTGTTAGCCTTTTTAGTTCTGGTCACCCTTGTCCACTCATCCTCTGACTCAGAGGCACTGCTGCCAGAGGTGGCTGTCTGATCTTCTAGACTCTCCTGGATTCTGCGAGCTTGGGAATGGCTGGCAGAATGTGGGGGCCTAGTCTCTTGTGACCTGTGGCGCTCAGAAGAGTCTTCTGACTCTTCCTTGCTCCCAGGATTGGATGAGTACCCCCCTCACTGTCCTAGCTGGGAAGAGGTTTAGGTATGTTCTTAGTGAGCCTAGTCTCATGGAATTCCCCACCAAATTTCACTGACTGATCCCTAGGTATGTGATTTTTCCGGGGATCCAGTTCTCTGAGTTTCCCCTCACTGGAGTCTCCCTGATCAGAGAAGATGGCCCTAGCACTTGGGAACCTGTACATAAATGCCCGCCCATCCATTTCTGGGAGGCACTGACCTATTAGCCCCATATTTCCCATTGTGTTGAAGTCTACCATCCCTGTGGCCCTTGGTTCATATGAGCCAGTGGACATAGGGGTTGCAGAGTCCATGGAATTGAAGGGATTAAAGTCTCTGATGCCAGGGTTCATGAGGTTATGCTCAGGGGTTTCCCTCTCCCATCTGACCTCATCTCTTTCAGCCCCTACTCCCTGATAACATGCACAAATCTGACCCTTTTGTTCTTCTATTAAGGCCTTACTGGTCTCTATGAGTTGTCCCTGCATGGCTATCTGTCTATGGAGCCTATCATTTTTTTTTCACAGAGAGCCTCATTGTCTCTCTGTGCTTCCTGTCTGCATTGGGAGTATTGGGCCAATTTTTGCTTCAGGAGACTCACCTCCTGAGTTTGTTCCTTACTGGCCTGATTATTCTTTGCCAGAGCATCTTCCACCCACTGGGTATGCTCTAACAGTTTTTCATTGTCCATTTTGAGTTCACCCAGTCCATGAAGGGCCAGTTGATTTTCTTATAAGTTGGTTTTTAAATGGCTGACTTCCTGGCCTAAGGCGCCCCTTTCCTGAGTTAGAGTGCTCCTCTGTGCAGCCAGGTCACCCCTTTGTTTTTTAATGGCAAAAATGTCTGGCACTCCTCATCAAAATCTGTTTCACTAATAATTTATTATTTTCCTCCTTTAGTTCATCAATCTGACTTTCTAGGGCAACTATCTGCCCTGCGCAGACTCTATTATAAATTAATTGATGCTCCAGCTTTTGTTGGCACTGTTGTAGAGAATACAACCGTTCTTGACACTCTTTTTGCAGTGTCAGCATTTTGGTATCTTGCTCTGCCTTCTCTTGCTGCAGGAGATCCAGATCTTCCTTTACTTTTGTCAGGTACTGTCTGGTTTCTCTCTCAGATTCCTGGCTCTTTTGTAGTCTTTGCTCTGCAGAGTCCAGATCAGTTTGGGTTTTCTCTAGGGATTGCACTTGCCTCTTTGCCAGATATAGGCTTTCGGCATATTTTTCCTGTATTACTCCAATGTGGAGGTACAGGTAAACTGCTATTCTGGCGATTTTACATTGTTCTTATTTTACTTTTGGGCAATATACAATTCACTAAGTGCCTGGTGTAATGGACCCTGGTCCTGCCATCTATCTAATTCTGTGTCAGTGACTTGTTGTTTGATTTCCTGCAGCCAGACTTGATCATCCTGCTCTACCCATTCACCTCGGACAAACAATTTGTGCAGTAGTTGTTCCCTTGCAACATTGATTGTCACTGGGGTCGCCATTCTGGAAATATTAATTTCATTCTGAATTATCTCAGAGTTACTTTTACTTTTGCAAACAGGCCCAACACCTTTGAGTATTTCTATTGAAAGGTTCTTTTTCAGTGTAGCGCAGTATGGTGACCCAACAAGGTCTATGTACCCTGTCAGTTAGCACGCTGTGTTAGACTGTCACAAGTGATTTCAATCCGGCACACACCCAAGTGAACGCCTAGCATGTAGTGTACAACTGAAATCCTTATTTATTTTTGTCTAATAGTTCATTATTCTGAATGATATACCACTCATATTACGCCCTTCTCCCGGAACGCCCCCGGTCATACTGAACCAGGAATCAGGCTGGTTTGCAAAGGTAATCATTTATTTATGTTTTTAAAATGTAATTACAATATGTCTTAAGAGGTACACAACAATCACCAATGGGGTGATGTAACACTGAACAATCTCTTTAATACACAAGGAGTAAGTATTGAGCAAAACAATTCAGCACAGAAAATAATACTTTTGTGTTGGTTCAGATCAGATAGCACTGTGGTTAGAGGTTCCCCCTGCACACCCCCGAACCCCCAATAGGTAATATAAAGAGATAGGAGGAGAGAGCAGGTTTTCAGGAATGGTAAAATTCCAACGGAATATCAATCCCACTTTCCTCCAGCAAACACAAGAGAAATACGGAATTGACTGTCAAGCTGTTAGAATTGCTTTTAAAGTTATCTTTAGAATGGACTGGGCAAAAACACCAAATATGGTCAAAATTGCTGAAATTGTTATAAATTATTATGGGAGCCGCTCTGGATAGTTGCGCACAAACACAAGCAATGATTTAATCCTAAGAAAACATTTGAAATCTTAACATTCAAGTCAGAAGCAATCAAAAGCTGTTTTACACGTGTAAACATTTCCCAAAATAAAAATTAGCGGCAAACCTTTCACTGCGCGATATTCGCGATAATGGGAGAATCACATTGATTTGGAATTCGGTTTTAGGTGGGTGGATATATATGGATGTTAGCTAAAAGCAGGATTTGAAACTTTGTTTCTATCACAATAACTGAGGATGGTTCAGACGTCTTAGTAGAGGCCATTTTTTTTTCAATATGTGCAAGAATGGAAAACAGGAATGTGCTTTTAAAAATGACAAATGGGTTTCTTAAGCTAGAGAATGACTATGATCAAAATGAATATGACACAGGAACACATTCACTTGATCAGGGTGACTGCCTGCTAAGGAAACTTGCCTTCTTCAGATGAGAAATGATTCGTGCAAAGATAGTTTTAACAAAACTAGTTCTGGAGGAAAGATAGGATGGTTTGGAGAGAGGTTTCCGACAATGTAAAGATACTCCTAACAATACAGGTTCTGAATACAAGATAGGATGGGTTTAAGATAGGGATGAGACTATGCAAAGTACATATGCTAGTGACACAATTCTTCGTACTCACTGGATACATGTTTAAATGGGACCATCAGGATTCTGGTCAGGGGATTGGATCTGGTTTAGGAAAGACAACTTGGCACATCGGACTGGACAGGGTCAGCAAGGCGTTCTGGTCACAGCACGGACAGGGTCAGCAAGGCGTTCTGTCACAGCACGGCACAGGCCTGGATGGGATCTGCCCTTCTTGGTTCTGAGGATATTTATTTTCAGCAGGCAAGCAGTAACAGCACAGCCTGGCTGTATTATGTTGATTCCTCTTAGGCCTGTGGGGTTCTGTTCTATCATTTGAGGCCTAGCTGAGAATGGTTCAGCTATGCAATAGGCCTTTTGCTTTGCCAAGCTTCTTGAGTCTGGAGCAAGGAAGATGTAGAGTTCAGCAGCAGGGTGCTCCACATGCATCAGGATAGTGAGAGAATCTGTTTGTCTTTATGTGTTTGGTGGGCTATCTCTATTTATGCTCTGAAATGACATCATAAAGGGGGTGTGTGGGCCGTTTAGCCAAGCTTGCCCCTTTTAAGTTGATTGGGTCAGAGTCTACTCTCTGCCTTGATAGGAGGATAGAAACAGAGTGTCATATTTATGGTGCAATTTTATGAGGCTGAACATCCACCATTAGTCCCTGGAACACAAAATCTTCTTTTGGCAAAATACATATTTCCACATGTGCAACCTCTATGAAAAACACATATACAGATTACATATTTTACAAAGCAGCTATTCCTCAAAACCCCATAGCTGTGGGATCTTGTCTCTGCTTTCCACAGAATTTTGCCCTTTTCATTATGAACTCAATTCCAATTTTTAAGCACATTTCTACAAGTGTGCATGTTTAACATGGCAATGAGTGTATAAAGGTTCACTGTTATAGCGTAAATACATTTTGCGTAAAATCACATTTCATGCCATTGCTGTCCAGAACATGTCACACAGTTCTGGCGCCTCTTCACCCATACATCCAGAATTTACCTTAACAACTCTTTTATTTTTATATTTTTCTCACTTTTAAATAGAAAGTTATCAGTCTTTTTAAAATATGTTATTTTTCCATGTTAAGCAACAAATGGTTGTTTGGCTCCACGCCTTGGTCTCTCCCTGGAAGCCCTGCAGCCATTCCCCTTGTTTGTTCCTTGCAGAGGCCATTTACGACTGTCTTCACACTTCAAATTTTCTGAGCTGCAACTTGTCACTGGTCCTTTTGCCTCTGTAGACCAGGTTCTTTCCTACCCTCTAATTAACACTTCTCCGTGATTTTCTGCTGGGGGTAAAGACCTTCCTTCTGTGAGAAAAACCTGTTATTCAAGTTCTGCAGCTCCAGCCAGTTTTAAATTAATGGGTAACTCTGTTGACTTTTCCTGAGCACAAAATAACTTTTTGTATAAAATGACAGCTAGAATTCTCATTCAAGATTTTAAACCATGGGATCAAAACAATTACAGTATGGGTAACAGGCCTCTTGGTTTGCAAACATTTGATTTTCAGTTTATACATGTTAAACTTTAATCCGACAGCCACTGACAGTTGTTATCTAGCAGTCCTCTGCTGCACAGAGATTTTTGACAGAACCACAGGCAGGCCACTTTTGCTGTGGAAATCCCTTTATGCTCTCAGCTTTTCAGGACCTTGTAAATTCACAATGATTTCTTGAACTAAGTGAATTGTAGCACACAGAAAGAATTTTGAATATTTGAAGGTGTTTAGTACCAGCATTCTGAAGTTTCAGCAGCAAAGAAAAAGTGATTTAAAGCAAGATTTGGAGTTTCATATAGTAAAGCACTGCTTTTTCCTTCTGCACTCCATTTACAATTGTTGTGGTGCCCAGTGACACATTTCAGTAGTGAGAGCTCTGTTACACAACTGACAACATGCTTGGCAGATTGGGCAGCCATCCCTTTTGCATTGAAAAGCGCAATTTTCAGGGTTTTTGGCACGCACAAGGGTTTTGCGGCCATTTTGCTATTTCTGGCACCATCATAACAGAGTGATGCAGCATAGCAGAGGAAAAGTTGGTCAATACATCCCACAGGGTACCACATGGAACCAGTCAATACCCCTTTTATATTTCATTGTCCAACAAGGCCTAATCAAGGAAGCGCAAAAGGCACTAAAATTGTAGAGGTCAAGGCGAAGGGGTGGCCTGAAATTCAGAGCCTAATAGTGTACCATTGATAGAAGTGTTAAAGAGCGTGAAAAATAAATGCTTCAGAGGTGACAGGCAAAGAAAGCGAAACTGATACAAAACAAACTAGCTAAATTTGCTCTGGAGGTGTCATTATCGACGCCAGCACAGACAGATGTGGCCGGGTACAACCCTAACTTTATAATTGCATGAATAGCCACAGTGTAGGCTGAAGGAGGACAAGGGCAGTGGAACAGAAACCCGCAATAGCTGCAGCCACAGTGGCAAGGAGGGCAGCAGTAAGGGAAAGGTGGGTTCAGAGGTTGAAGGGGGGAGGGTTCAGAAGAATGGGACCCCAAGGAGGACAAATGGAGTAATGTTGGAACTGTGGGAAGTGTGGGCAGTTCTCAAGGGAGTGCAGATGCAGGCATGGAATGGGATACAGTTAAGGTCAACAAGACTACGGGACATCACCCTAGGGGTCCCCTCAAGGGCCAACTCCCAGAATGGCATCCATACCATATGAGATACACCAAGCTTACACACAGATACCAGGGCCTCTCTCACAGGAACATCCGCAGCAGGCGATGCAACCATACCCTCCTCACAACAACATCCAACAGGCTGGAAACGCGAACCCTTTTAACGGTATGTCCATTAGTGTAGTGGCCCTGTTCCAAGGTGCTACATTGGTGGGGGAAACCCCTTTTCATTCTTGGTGACAAAAACCTCTCCTGTCTAGGACAACCTACTGAGAGCACGTGCAGTTCCAGTCCTGTCTATGACCCTCAACCCAGAAGAGGAACTCCTAGTGGGGACAGAGATAGGAAACAAACAATTCATCTTGATGTTAGATTCAGTGCTTGGAAATCATGCAATAGTGAAGGTGACGTCCCGTTATCTGGCAAAGCTCTTGACATGCAGGGATTCTCTGCGGCCATTCCCATGGTTCCATATTCAAAAGATCTGGATCTAAAGGTGTGATGAAGGGTAGTTTGTGCTCCCCGACTGTATTCTGAGAGCTCACCTGTTAACTTGCTCGGCAGGGATCTGCTTAGCAAATTGAACATGACAATTTAAATTACAGCCAACGGCACTGTCTGCGCCACAACACGGATGTGCGCAATAAGGTCGATGCCCATAATATACGTCATGACACATGACATAGTGGTGCGAGGTATTCTTGTAGACCCGGATATGTTTGTCTATGGCATAACAGTGCTTTTGCAAGCAGTGCCACAAGTTACCAAAGCCTGCTGGAGAGTGCCAACTGATTTCATTTTCCGCCCAACAGTGTCCCGAGAATTGGTAGTGGGCACCATACTGTCCCTAGACTTACAAGGGTTATTGGTATCTGCCAAAAGAGTAGTTGTTCTTGGAACAGACAACCAAGGGTGCTGTGGCGTACAGTATTGTGCATTGATCCCACCGTACCCCTCAAGAAAAGTGCACAGCCCCCTAATAGCCAGTATTGCTCTGCCTCATTTTATCCAGGCCATGTATGTCCCGTTGCAATTATGGACAACCAACCCACATGACGTATGGCTACTTAAGGAAGTGACCCCAGTACAGATCACACTAAAACCTGAAGTGTTATTACCCCGGGTGAAATAGTACCCATTATCAAGGGAGGCAGAAGAAGGGATAAAAGACACAATGCAGGCTCTACTTCACCAAGGTATCATAGTGCCCTCTACATCACCATGCAATATTGCCATATAGCCTGTCAAAAAACAACATGGGAATTGAAGAATGATCCAGGATCTCCGCCTAACTTAGTACAGAAATAATTTCCTTTAGTTGTGAACCCTTCCACCATTTTGTGCAGAAACCCCAAAGAAGCAACACACTTCCCAGTAATTGATTTTAAAAAACACTTTATTTTCAATACCCCTGCACCCTGACTGTCAGTACCTAACAGTATTGACAAATGGCGGAAAGCTCTATGATCCCACTTGTTTGCCCAGGGGTATTGTGAGAGCCCAGGAATATTCAACAGGATATTACATGAAGACTTAGGCAACATTCATGTGCCAAGTACGGTCATCTAGTACATGAACGACTTGTTAGTTTGCAGTGACAGTGAGCAGATCTGTTGTAAGGATGCCATTATCCTACTACAACTCTTGGCATGCAAGGTGTACAAGGTTGACAAGGCCAAATTCCAATACTGTCTGCTTGAGGACCTTTACTTAGGACAGCAGACGGCAAACAAATCATACCACACAGGGCAGTGACTGTACGTGCCACGTCCCAAACCTGTCACGGTAAAAGACATGCAGAAGTTCCTGGGGTTGTCTAATTACTGCAGGGCATGGATCCTAGACTGTGCAGCGTACATGAGACCACTCTTACAGGTTCTCAAGGAAGCACAAAAGGCAATCATAGACTAACAGACATGGTGTAAAGTTTTAATGATTTGAAGGAAGTGATTTCCACAGCCCCAGTTCTCGCCACTCCAGATTACACACAAGAGCTGTATATATTCTCACACTCTAATGGCACAATCATGACTGCTGTGATAACACAAAAAAGCACAATGGGCCACAAGCCATTGGCCTACTACAGCAGCACATTAGATTCAGTTATGTGAGGGCAGATTACATTCAAACAAGCTCTCGCTGCAGCTGCCTTTGCCATTGAGAAAAAGCTCCACAATTGTAATGAGATGCTCAGTGACACTGTATGTAGAATATTCAGTATTTGCGATCTTAGAAAGAACAAACTCCACCCTGACTACCTAGAGAGTATCAGCCAAGGGGATTATCATCTCAGGTCCAAATATTATTGTAGTATGATGCGATCAGTAAATCCTGCCAAGTTCCTAACGGAAGTGTGAACCAATGAAGACTTGCAAGGACACGACTGCACCACATATGAGGGCAAAGAAGATGATATCCACAAAGCAAAAGACAGTCCACTACAGGAGGGTGAAGTATTCTTTGTTGACATGTCAGCATCAATTGACCAGGACAAATGACAAAGACATACAGGTGCAGCAGTGGTGCGCTTTGAAGGAGGAGAATATGAGACATTATTAATGAAGAAACTACCCATAAAATATTCAGCACAAGCAGTTTAGCTCATAGCACTCATAGAGGTGGTACGCACCTCACAAGGATGCCATGTGACGATGTATTCAGACTCGGCACACGTCACTAAAACAGTGCACGCCGGGCTGACATGATGGAAAAGGAGAGGGTTCTGCAGAGCAAACATTTCCCTGTACAACAGGCCATACTTTTAGACATTCTAATTTCCACACTATCACAATCTTCGGTGGTAGCGGTCGTCAAGTGCCCTGCACACATTGTTACCACTGAAGAAATTGACTTAGGTAATACTGCAGTGGATGCTGCGGTGAGAATGGCAGCCTTCCTTCCTGTCCCGGTAATTTCAGAATACATCATAACTACACAACCACATGATGCGAAACCAGCAGCATACACAGCACTGCCCATAGCACAAATGATTGAACTGCAGGGAAAAGCACCAAATGAGGAAAAAGAACAATGGTCTAGGAGAGGGTGTAAACAGCCCCCCACAGACCTACTCTGGAGACAAGAATGGACTGGCAAGGCAGTAATGCCTGTAGAGCTCTTTGAAACAGCATTCAACCAGTTACACCACCCATCCCACAGCTCCAAGGAGCACATTGCTGCATACATTCAGGAAGATTTGTTCATACCAAATCTTAGGACAATCTCACAAATTTCATGATACACTGCACCACCTGCCAAAACGTCAGCACTGGCATGATGCTCCAGACAATACGAGGCACAATGCCTCACCCTATTGGGACATTCCGTGAGTTACACATTGATTATGCAGACATGGGACAAAGATGCAATGCTTCCCAATACCGAATAGTCGTAGTGTGTCCTTTATCACGACGGGTTGAGGCTGGTCTTTGTGCACACCCAGATGCCAAATGTGCTGCTAAATTTTTGGTGCTTTCCTTTGCTAGGTCGTGTGCAATATGTTGAAAACTGACAACGGCACCCATTTTTTCAATGAGCTCATTGAAGAGAACAGAGCACTACTTGTCATTAAACACTGGATATGTTCAATTTACCACCCCTAAACAAACAATGTTGAGAACGAATGAATTGCCTTCTCAAAAGCAAGCTCTCCAAACTCTGCACCACCTTAAAAAAGAACTGGGTGCACAGTTTGCCCCTGGCCTTGTTCAGTTTGCACACTCAACCAACTAAAGGCCACCATATTTCACCACAAGAAAATATGACTGGCAGGTGCATGCACACTCCCACCTCCCCAGATAGGAGAGCATCAGATGCCCACAGAGCTTCAGCAATTCTGGATGAGGAATTCAAAGATTACTTAATGAGCCTGACATGTGCAAGCAAATATGTCTCCCGACAGGTTGCACCTCCTCGCCTAGACAATGACTTAATATATATAAAGAGTTTTGTGCGCAAATGGAACAACCCTACGTTCCATGGCCCTTATGAAGTGGTGTTTTCCACCCCTCTCGCAATAAAAGTGAAGGGGCTCCTATATTGGATACACCTTTCGGATGTTCGCAGGGCACCACCAAACTATTCACCAGTAGTCTAAAGAAACCTGACAATCTACCTCGCAATAACTACCATAAAAGTAATAATGTAACCGCATGTCCAAAAAATAAAGCATGCATTGCTGCTAAAAGCATAAGCACTTTAAAGTACAAGAAACTCTCTCTCTCTCTTTCTCTCTCTCTCTCTCTCTCTCTCTCTCTCTCTCTCTCTCTCTCTCTCTCTCTCTCTCTCTCTCTCTCTCTCTCTCTCTCTCCCTCTCTAAATCTCTCTCTCCACCACCCATTTTTGTTTCTCCTACAGGAGTATACAACATGGAATGCTCCACGTAAAATATTTCATTTTATGTTCAGAATAAAGATAGATATACTGTTCTACAAGGTTATATTCATACACTTGTGACCTACACTTCACTGCCATCCTATTTACCATATTATTGTTTCTGTTAGGAATTTACTGTGGTACATATTTTATATGGGCATGCCATCTAAAAGAGGGAGGCGGGGCGGACATGAACGGAAGTGCACTGTTAAATGCAGCTGCAATGTCAAATGAAACCAGCAACACAACTGTACATATGTACAATACTTCCTAAATATATAATAATAGTGTAAACAGTGTCTGCATGAGCAAAATGTTAGAAATATTACTCCCCACAATTACAAATCTATTTTGTTACACAAATATTAGTCAGAGTGACAATGTAAACAAGGAGATATGTATTGCATCATGATAGAATGAAAAGGCAAGCGTGTATACCCAAATACGATGCATACCATGGCCTAGGCTTGGATGATATTGAAGATATCAGACATCCTGAGCACTCGATTAGCTGGTATACTGATATGAGTGCGGTAGGAAGATGAATGACAAATGGTAGCTGTTATTTGTGATCGCTGATATCGCACATTCGGGGGCACATCAAGATGTTAGTACCACAGGAAGTGCCAATTTTAGAAGCGCAATGCCTGGTTCACCTTGTGCTATTTATAATAAAAGGCACCTTCCAGGCACACAGAGTGTGAGTAGAGATTATTGATGCAGACACCCTGCAATGCCAAAACTGTCACAAGTCTCTCCCCTTCTCACCTGTTTTTGTTGTTTGCTTGCGACCTTCTGTGGCGTCTTCTTTCTCACTATCCAGGATTTGTATGAACCTGTGTGCTGGGCTGGTCCTCGGATTCCAGTGTGATGTTCACAATCCAACTCCAGGATACGTTCAGATGACCAGGACAGAGACCAGGAAGAAATGATGCTCGCACTCAGAGGCATGGAACGCCGTGACCCGAGCCCGGGTGAAAATGCAGGAAGATTGGAGGTGAGGCAGAGGAAAGGGCGGAAGGAAGGGGAATTCAAGGAACTGGGAACCAAGAATCAGAAGAAAGCTCAGAGCTAACTCCGGCAACACAAGTCCAACTACAGCAAGCGGTAGCAATGAGACGCGCAGAGCCATGGGGCGTGTCTGTTTTGTAAAACGTAGAGCGCAGAGACTGGCAAGCAGAGTTCCGTATCAAGCGGCCATGTTGGAACGATTACTGTATTCAATCCCCTATGGGTCAGGGACCATGAAGTCCAGAAGGGACGCAGACAACGGTTCATGACAGTATGCCTCCTCTGAAGCCCAGCTCCTCCGGGTTCGCCCGGATGGATAAAATGGTATCTTCGAACCAGCCTTGGAGCATTCATGTTTGATGTGGGTTCCCAAGTGCGCTGACTGGTCAGGTATACTTTCCATTCAACCAAATATTGTAGTTGACCACGTTGGTACCTAGAGTCACAGATTCTGGAAACCTCATATTCGAGTTGGTCATTGGCAATCACTGGGGTAGATTTTGGAGCTGTTCGAGATGGCTGAAGTTATGGTTTTAACAGAGAGGTGTGGAAAACTGGATGGATCCTTTTCCATGATTCTGGTAGTCGAAGTCCAAAGGCCACTGGATTGACGATTTCTTTTATAGAAAAGGGCCTGTAATATCTGGGAGCCAATTTATTTGGTTGCAGATGTTAGGGAAGGAGCTTCGAGGATAACCAGACTTTATCGCCTACTGAATAGGAAGGCCCAGGTCTTCTTTTAGAGTCAGCATAATATTTAATGTCTCTTTGGGACTTTTCTAAGTGTTCTTTTGCTTCTTTGGGTACATTAATAAGGGTTTCAATCCAGAAATCAACCGCAGGAACTGGGGTAGGGTGTGGAAGAATGGATGGTAGAACTGAAGGATGAAATCCTTGACTACAGAAGAAAGGACTGGTTTTGATAGCTGAATGATCCGAATTGTTGTAAGCGAATTCGGCCACAGGTATTAAGAGTGACCAATCATCCTGGACTTGGTGGCGAAGCAATGAAGATACTTTTCTAGAGTTTGGTTTACACGTTCAGTGGATCCATTGGTCTGTGGGTGATAACCTGAGGATAAGGCACGTTGGATTCCCAGTATACGACATAATTATTTCCTGAACTGGGATATGTACTGTGGTCCTTGGTCAGAAATGATCTTGGAGGGTAGCCCATGAAGCCGAAATATGTGTTCCCGGACGATTCAGGCATGTTCAGATGAGGATGGCAGTTTGTATAAAGGTGTAAAATGACCCATATGTGTAAACAAATCAATGGTAACCATGGTAGTTGTGTAGCCCCTGGAAGATGATAGTTCCACGATAAAATCCGTGGCGATGATTTCCCAGGGTCTTGTTGGTATTGCTGGTTGGAGCAGGAGACCTGCCGGTTTCTTATTATCATGTTTGTTCTGATTGCAGACTGCACATGTCTGGATGTGGATCCTGATATCATCCTTCATCTTCGGCCACCAAAACTGTCTTTGTATTAGATGGAGGGTGTTGGTGATGCCACGGTGTCCTGAATGAAAAGTATCATGACATAGGCTTGGAATGCTTTGTCTCAGTCCAGGAGTGGGAATGAGCAAGCGATTGTCCTTGAACAGATATCCGTCCTTTGTTTTGAGATTCCATCGATTGTTTCTCTTAAACTCCTTCCAGGTTTCAGAGGACTGAGTTTGAATTCGAATATATCCTGATTGGTGATTGCTTGGGCAACAAATATTGTGTGAGAAAAAAAGACCGATCTTCAAGGGTTTCGTAATCAGGACGTCTGGATAAGGCATCGGCTATTATTTTGTGCGTTCCATGGACATGGTGAATTTGAAACTGGTATTGTGCAAAAAAGAAGGCCCAACAGGCTTGACAACTGTTTCTACATTCTAGGGATTGCAGGACTTGAAGATTCCGATGGTCCGTGCGGATTTGCACCGGTTGTTTGGCTCCCAGGAGGAGATGACGCCAGTCAGTGAGTTCTTGATGGATGGCTAGTAATTCCTTTTCCAGGGCGGAATAATTAGTTTCACTGGGAGTCAAAGTGCAAAAAAGATAGGTGTTCTGGCTTGTCACCCAATTCTTGTTTTAGGACTGCCCCAATGGCGTAGTTGGAAGCATCAGATTCAACAAGAAAAGGTTGATCAATGTCGGGTTGAGCTAGGATGGGAGCTTGTGTGAACTCCGACTTCAACCGTTGGAACGCCGTATCTTGAGCTGAGGTCCACTGAAAGGGGGTATCCTTCTTTAACAATGTAATAATCTCTTAAAAGGCTGGTATAAATTTCCGATAGAAGTTAGCTAGCCCCAGAAAGGACTGAATTTGTTTTACAGTAGTTGGAACGGGCCAGGGTAGAATGGAGTCTACCTTTGATGAGTCCATTCCAATCCCCTTTGGACTAAGAACAAATCCGAGATAGTGAACAGTTGATACATGGAAAAGGCACTTCTCGGGTTTGGCCAGGAGTTTATGTTCACATAGGTGCTGTAAGACTGCCTTTACGTGCTCTTATGTTTTAGATGGTCCTTAGAGTATATCAGTATGTCGTCCAGATGCACAATGATGAAGATGAACAGCATATCAGAAAACACCCGGTCCATAAAACGTTAGAAGACCACTGAGGCATTAGCAAGTCCAAAGGGCATACCAGGTATTCAAAATGGCCAAAGGGTGTTCTAAAGGCTGTTTTCCATTTGTCACCTTCCTTTATACGAATAAGATGGTAGGCACCCCTTAGATCTAATTTTGTGAAGACTACTGCACCTCGGACTGCTTCCAGGATATCCGAGATGAGAGGCAATGGGTAGCGGTCCTTGAGAGTACACTGGTTAAGGCCATGGTAATCTCGACATGGTCTGAACTCCTTGGTGTCTTTCTTGGAAACGAAAAATAACGAAGCACCCGCCGGGGACTTAGATGGTCGTATGGTGCCATTTTCCAAGTTAGTATCCATGTATTTCCGGAGGGCCCTTTTTTCAGGTTCTGATCAAATTAGCATCCTCTCGAAAGGGATCAGTGCTGAAGGTTCAGTATCGATGGCACAATCCTCAGGTCTGTGAGGAGGGAGAGCTTGAACTATGGCGGTCAAAAATACATCTGTGTAAGCCTGATAGGCCTTGGGAATCCGGATGATGTTAGAGACGGTGACTGGACTTTGCTGAATCACTTGCGAGTCTTCAGAGGACTTTGGTAAGGAATCTAGCGATAAGCAGTGGTCATACAATGTTCAGAACCAAGAAACAAGGAGCCTGCTGCCCAATTGATGTAGGGTTTATGCTTCTGTAACCAGGGCAAGCCTAGAACCATTGGATAGTGGGCAGATCTTATAATGTCAAATTTGATCCTCTCTTGATGGTGGTTTATGGTTTATAGTAAGATCTCTTTAGTTTGAAGGGTTATGGGTCCTGAAGACAAGGGTCTCCCATCAATAGCCTCTACAGGTTGCATAGTCTCTTGAGTTTCATGTGGAAAGTTGTGAGTAGTTGTGAGTAGTGACCCAATCATGATATATGAATATGCCCATGGCTCCGCAATCCACTAATGCCAGGATGGGGTAAGATTCTTTCTTGGAAGACGATAGAAAGGCCTGTAGAATCACAAGATTATTTTGTCCGGGAGAGTTCAAGGATGGAATTGATGTGCAGCAGACATCTCTCTACTAAAACTGTGCCCCATCTAGGATCGGGAGCTGGCGTTTCCCGAACGCCGTGGAGGAGCAATAGGGCACTCTCTCACAAGGTGCTTGTCGGAGGCGCAATACAGGCACAGACCAGTGTGAATCCATCGTATCCTTTCTTGTGGGGTAATGGGTCCACGGAAGGCCCCCAGTTGCATGGGTTCTGGGTCCGAGTTCGGAGAAGCTGTGGGCTCTGGTCTAGATGGATGGTCTGAGGTGGCCCTTTGGGGAGTTGACTTAGACTTCTTTTTCTCCGCTTTTCTTTCCTGGATTTGAAAGTCTATTCGCAAGGAAAGGTCCATGAGAGCCTGGAAGTATCTTGGGCGAGCTACCCTAGCTAAGTCGTCCTTTATTTCTTCATTCAGACCTCTTCGGAAGAGGGTGAAGCTGGCTTCTTGAGACCAATCAGCTTCCTTCACGAGTTGTTTGAAGCGGGTCACATAGGTAAGCATATCCTGGGATCCTTGTTGAAATTCAAGTAAACATTCTTGAGCGCTGTAAACCTGCTCTGGGCAATCAAACATGGCCTTTAGAGCTTCCACAAACCCATTATAATCATCCGGGAGGGCATCGCCCGAATTGACTAGGGGGGTTGCCCAAGTCAAGGCATTACCAGTGAGGTGTGAGATCATAAACCCCACTTTTGCTCTAGGAGTGGAAAAGTATTAGGGCTTGAAGGTGAAGTGCACTAAACATGAATCAAGGAAGGCACAGAGGGTCTTTGAAGAACCATCATATTTGTCCACTACTCCTCCCAATAACACGCTTTCCTTAGTTGTCACGTGACAAGACTAGCTGTTTTAATGCAGCATTCTCAGCCTTAAGGTTCTGGAATTCTGTGGTTAGTTCCTGCATGCCTCGCATGAGGTCTTCAACTGTGGCTTCTATCTCTGTATTGTTTTTTAGGTGTCTCAATCTGTCACAAGTCTCTCCCCTTCTCACCTGTTTTTGTTGTTTGCTTGTGACCTTCTGTGGCGTCTTCTTTCTCACGGTCTGGGATTTGTATAAACCTATGTGCTGATCCTTGGATTCCAGCGTGATGTTCACAATCCAACTCCAGGATACGTTCAGATGACCAGGACGGAGACCAGGAAGAAATGATGCTCGCACTCGAGGCACGGAATGCTGTGACCCGAGCGCGGGTGAAAATCCAGGAAGATTGAAGGTAAGGCAGAGGAAAGGGCGGAAGGAAGGGGAATTCAAGGAACCAGGAATCAAGAATCAGAAGAAAGCTCAGAGCGAACTCCGGCAACACACGTCCAACTACAGCAAGCTGTAGCGTTGAGCCGCGCAGAGCCGCGGGGGCGTGTCTGTTTTGTAGAAGGTAGAGCATGGAGCACAGAGACTGGCAAGCAGTGTTCCGTATCAAGCAGCCATGTTGGAAGGATTACTGTATTCATCCAATCCCCTATGGGTCAGGGACCACGAAGTCCAGAAGGTACGCAAACGACGGTTCATGACAAAAACAACCTGAAGAACCTCAACTGCTTACAACAGCAATATTTAGTGATTGATGGGTTGAAGTACATAAACAACATGTGTTAGGAAACTATGTTCAGTTGCTGAGCTGAAGGCATCCTGGGGTATGGGGAAAACATGAGCACAAATATGGACAGAGCATGTTACAAAACTGACATGGATTGCAGCAATGGAGAAGCCAGTGAAAGGGCACCGAGAGGTAAACTATGCATTGTGCTTCCACAGCTAAGGGACTGTCTTTGTCGGCTCCAACAAGCGATGCAACAGGACATTGCTGATTCCAGACTTGAAGAAGGGCATGGCAGGCATGATGACTACTAATGGGTGTGTGGCCAACATTCATCCTTGCACCGCCCACCATCATGAAGGGGCTACTGTTTCTGGCCATGCTGCACTCAGCACTACTGGTAGTACCAGAATAACATTTGAAAGGGGGGCCAATACTTGACAGAGCAGCAACAGTTTCTCTGGTGTTTGAAGAACGGAACCCTTTGCCACCACCAGAATTTCGCATCCTCTCTGGGAAGAGCCAATATGATAAACTACGAAGGAAAAAGAGGGCCTCTAAATATCTATCAAAAGACTTGACAACACTGCTTGAAGAGATACCTGAAGAAACATACTTTGCATCGCTCTTGCTACCCAGCATACAGACAAGAACGAATGCTAAATGGCTGCAGATCATACGATGGGAACTGGTCCAGTTGGTGAATGACACAGAGCAGGGGTTCAACATCATAAAGGTCGATCTGTGCCCTAAGGTTGATGGAGATGCAGAACAGATACGTCCTGGATATGCTGACGGCAATAGAAGGAGGCATGTGCAAAATGATTGGGGATTCATGTTGTACATTCGCATCTCCCGAAGATGCAGAAAATGGATAATTGTCTCACATATTAGTTGCAGTGCATTTAAAAAGCAGCTTGTAAAGGAGGTGATTGGTTCAATATCACTTTTGACTGGGCTCCTTCCTTCATAGGATCACTTGTGAAGATGCTGGTCAATCAGAACAAGTACAATTGTCAATTGACAAGTACAAGCCATCTTTTCATTTATAATATTCATTCACAAAGCAAAGAACAATACCTTCTACTGACCAATAACTACTTAGAGAATGTGTATATAGTGAAAAACATTTTTACTGTTTTATTTATGTTCTTACTTTTATAGTATCACCATCATCATAAACATGTGTACAAAAAGGGGACAATTGTTAATTAACAATCTTTAAAATCTGATTATAAAAAAAATACCACACCAATACATTCAACTCATACACTTTCCTCCACATTCAGACCCAATTCATACATACTTGTGCAACCAAACGCAATCCTAATGTCTGTTCAAACATAAGAACAACTGGTCTATCCCATAGACCTTGAGGTTCTGGACAATATGTGTCATCCAGTAAAGTGCATCAAGATATACTCTGAAAATGGCATATATTGTCAAATCACTTTCAATATATTAATTTGCCCTGTTGTTTTTGTATGGACCGAATATGCTGGCCCTGTCATCATGTTCATCCTGGTTCCTGAAGGTGCCAAATGGGATTCCACTGTTGTGCCAAAGCAGTGCCCAGTAACGCAATGATGATGGTTTCAATTGGAGTTTCAAGTTACCTCAAAATACAAAAGAAAGAGAATTACAAACTGACCACCCTATCCCTTGCATGGTCCCCATACCCTATGAAGATGAGGTAGATAGACGGTACCACACGATTATTGTTCCTCCCCCTGACCCTGAGAATTATTAAGTGTGGGTAGATTTAGCAGGGGATGGTGGATGTATCTACATGACATGCACTCCCAAAAAATATGCACTAGCAGGAGAAAGCTGGTGGGATGTATCTAGGGCATGGATGCCAAATCTGATGAGGCCTTCTGCCCATCACGCACCCCCCAACAAGGACCTTAACAATGAGTTAGGAACCAGGCCGGTGTTTAGTCAGAATATATATGTACTTAAGTTTACACAAAGAAA
Source organism: Ambystoma mexicanum (assembly GCF_040938575.1). NCBI lineage: Eukaryota > Metazoa > Chordata > Amphibia > Caudata > Ambystomatidae > Ambystoma > Ambystoma mexicanum. The sequence goes on from NC_090922.1 coordinate 1,515,110,779, forward strand.
AACAAGACAATCACAACTCAGCCATCAACGCTGTGGTTTGACACAATATCACAAATTCCAATTCTCTCCACAAATTGACTAGCATATATTTCTACTAAACTTTTTGTTACTAAAACACACAGATATAATTTTGAGATTTGCAGTCAGAATTAAATTCAGGTTTAGTTGTAAAGGAAACAATATAAAACATGCACAATATTATATAAGATCCACAGGGATGACTTAAATTGAAACACTACTTTTCCCCCAGAAAACCCCACTCTGCAGGCCTCAATTAATTATGACACCTTTGATTTAAAGACAAGGTGCCGGAAGCGAGAGCACAATGGAAAATCATGTTGGCTTCTTTTTTTTAAAAGTCACAGTTTGGGAAGGGAATTCAATGGTAAACATTGTTTAGGCCTTATTACTAGAAATGTAATATTAGGGAAAGAATAACAGTGGGAAAAATCTTGTTTTAGGCTTTCATTTGAAAGGCAGAGTTGGGAAAAGGACCTCAAATGGGAAATTGCTTTTTAACACACATTCAAATAAGCATTAATGCTTGGTAATTCTGGTTTCCGATACAAGGTAATAGAGGGGGAATTTTGTTTTGTACCCTCACATTCACTTTAAAAGCAGCATTTTAGGGTTACTTATTTTGGGATTATGGACTACTTCCTTTGGGACGGGAAGTCAGGGGTTTCAGAAGGACAGTCACCCAAGTCTGTATGGTCTGACTCTATACCAGCTCTAACACACTGGGTGTGAACTTTTTTAGTTTCAAATTCTAACAACACTCATCCCATGATTTTCTACATGGGAATTCATTGATTTAACTTCAATTCAATGCACTCAGGATCTACACAGCCCCCCCTCTCCCCACAATTTAATGGAAAGGATTAAGGCTGGCTTTTCCCAACCCAGTGCAATTTAAATGGATAGGGTGATTTTCTATAGTGGAATTAATCTGAATGGGATTTAATACAACGTGCCAAGGGCCTACCCAGTTTCACCCCACCTACCCACTAATGGAAACGGATAAGACAGGTAGCTCCCCACACAATTTATTGTTTTTGGATTAGTCTACTTACATGGGATACTTTGGTCAGGGACAAACAGCAGGGCTCCACTGAAGGCAGCACAGATCTGGTCAATTATTTTCAGTCAAGGATTTTCTCCTGCACCCAGACTCCCTCTGTCTCCTCAGGCTGGGTCCCAGTTAACTTCTAGATTTCCCTGACTCTGTCTCCACTACAAGGATTGAGGCCTCTGTGCTAGTTGTTCCTCGCAAGAGTCCATCAGTAGGCTATCTCCAGGAATAAAGTGAAAACACCCTGTTCTGATGCAAACATGCCCTCTTATAGGGCTAATGACACTCCAACATTGTCATAATTCCCACAGTAGGATTGGCTAGCACTCTCCCTTTACCTCCCACCAAGACGCCCACTGGCTGGCGACAGGGCCAGAAGTTGGGAGATATGTATGCTGTGGGCTGAGGGAGGAGAAAGATTTGTCATCCTAAAGTGACATTTGGGTTTTACATTTTGTGTTCTGAAAAACCTCACAATAGGGCAATCTTTCAAATAACCACATGAATATATATATATATATATATTTGAGTTGCGTATGTTATGTCAAGCGACAATACTCAGAGGAGGACTCGGGAGATGGAGTCAAAAGCAGAGTGCAAGTCCACGAATACAAAATATATTGCTTGTTTAGTGGACTGGCACTGCGCTTTGATTGTGTTCAGGCTAACAAATTGATTTGCGTGCCCAGATCAGGCACAAACCCTGTTTGCGACGGATCACGCAATCTATTGTTTTGAGTCCATTTATTGAACTCTTGAAGTACCAACTTTGTAAAAATCTTGCCTGACGTGTCTAACAAGGCTATGGGCCGATAACTTTGCGGTAGCGAACAATCACCCTTTTTGAAGATCGGTATGATCACTGAGGTTTTCCAAGAAAATGAATGGTTCGATTCCTTACTACCATTCGGATGATTTTGTCCAAAATTAGGGCCCATTCAACAATGTTGGATTTTAATGTGACATTTGAAATGCCATCAGGGCCAGCTGCCCTTGAAGTGCTAGTGCTCCACATGAGGCCCTCAATAATTTTTGGTGAGAATTTCAAAGACCTTGTCCATATTGAAGTTTGTTGTATCTGTTTATTTATAAAATATGGATCAGCATATAAATTGGTAAAATATTCAATCCATGTATGCTCTTTTACAGCCATTAGTTGTGCATCAGCTTGCAAATTGTGGGATTGACTATTCAATAGGATCCACATTTGTGCTGAGTTTGTGTTTGACATTGCGTGTCCCATATGCTCACGGTCTTGTTGGAACATCATATGTTTCTTGGATTTAATCTAGGTTTTATATTGACATTTTGCATTCTTCAACTCTTCTAGGCATGTTGGACCAGCCATTGCTATGATAGCTCTTCTTTGTCGCCTGTATGCCGCACGTTGTAGTTGTACCTCGTGGTCAAAAGCGTGTTTATGTTTTATATGGCCTTTAGATAGAATAGTGACCGAGTTAGTAAATGGTAATATTAAATCTGTATAATGAACTGGGATAGCAGCTCTTGCATTCCTTTCTAAGATATGATGGTAGGCTAACACTGTTGTGTCAGTCCATTTGAGACTCATTTTTTAGTATGTATGTATTTATTTATTTCTACCGTGCCGGAGCCTGCAGGCATCGGGCGCAACACTTACTCATTTGAATTTTTAGACATACATGCTACGAAACAACACAGAACGTAAAATTCTTGCAGGGTCTAGAATTGATTCTGGGATTTATCTGAACAGGTGTGTCTTGAGTTTTTTGTGAAAATAATGTAGGAGGGCTCTAATCTTATTGGTAAAGGAAGCTTGTTCCATAGGGCCACCGCCCTGGTATGAAATGCTTTGCCTAGACCATTTGTTTTTCTAAATCTAGTGATTGCACGTTGACCCTGAGCTACAGATCTGAGGGCGCGACCCGGTGCATAGGCAGCCAGTTTCATCTTGAGATAAACCAGAGCTTTCCCATGCACACACGAGCTCAAGTCAGGGCCTTGAAATGGATTCTGTCTTCGATGGTTAGCCAATGCAAATCTCTCCTGTCTTCACTGATGTGTTCCGTTTTCCTTTTTCCCCTGATAATTCTCTCTGCTCTGTTTAGATTTTTTGGCATTTTGCAATGTGCCCTTTGTTAGCTCCTAGTAATAGAGCGTTTCCATAATCCAACCTGGACAATAAGGTTGCTCTTGCAACAGTGGCACAATTCTCCTCGCTTAAATAGGGGTGTATTCTGTGTAAGAGTCCCAAGTAATAGGAGCAGGTTTTGTTCAGTTGCATAACTTGAGGCTCTGCACTTAAAGGTGCGTCCATGTGCATCCCCAAGGTTTTGACTTTCTGTACGACCTTTATTTGGGACTCATTGATGTTGAAAGACTTGTATTGATGGTTCAATGTGGCCCTCGCTGTGTTGGTTCCAAAGATCATTAGTTCTGTCTTCTTAACATTAAGGCATAACCAATTTTTGGTCATCCAGTGCTCAATTGATTTGTAGAGTTGTTGCATTTTAAAGCTGTGCTTGGGGTAGTTGCCGCCTACTTTGATGACTAAATGTGCATAATCGGCGTAATTGTTGAAAAATACTCTGATTTTCTCCAGGATCATACAAAGGAACCTGATGTACATATTGAAATCTAGCTCCATGCGGTACTCCACAGCTGATAGTTTCCTTGAAAGAGAAGTTGTACCCCCAGTGAACCCTTGATTTCCTGTCCGAAATAAATGGGGAGACCCAGTTGATTGCCTCTTTGGAACAATTGGCACCCTTTTCCAGTGAATGTCTAAGATCTAGTAGCATCAATAGCCCGGCTTTCCCACTCTCCACTATGTTTAACATATGGGATTGAAAGTCGAGCATTGCCATTTCGCTACTGTGTGCCACACGGAAACCCGATTGTTGGCTGTGCAAGATTTCATTTTCTTTGACGAATGCCTGTAGTTCGTCTGTGGCAATCTTATCAGGAACCTTAAGTATGAAATTGCTGTTGGTGATGGGTCTTAAATTGGCTGGATCACTTTGAACTAATTCAGTTTTTTTTTTACTAAAGGGGTAATGGTGAACTTTTTGATGTCAGTTGGTACATGGCAATCCCGAAAGGCAGCATTCACCATCTTGGTAAGCAGGGGGATGAAGATTGTTGCATTCGCCTGGATAAGTTTTGGAATAATTATATTTTCAGAGCACATGGTAGGTTTAATGGATTTTAAGGTTTTTAACATTTCTACCGTCGTGATTTCATGTAATTTAAAAGTTCCTTGTGGGGGTATGGACTCAGCTTCGATTGCTGACTCAGCCTGACTCAGTGTGATGTTCTGCGCCTCGCTTAGTACAGTTCTGGCTTTTCTGATTTTTTCTGTGAACGCCTATTGTACCTTATCACATTCATCCCTGGTTGGTGAAAACAGAGGAGTTAGTGCTTTGGGCTTTTCTATTGCTTTAAGAATTTCAAATAATTTGCTAGATGAATTTACCGCCACTTTTATTTGTTCATTAAAATAATTCCTTTTGGTGCCACAAATACATTTTCTGTAAATCATATCACTTTCTTTCCAGCTTTCTTTGCTGTGCTGGGATGGATGTTTTTGCCAATTCTCCTCTCTCCTCCTTTTTTCTCTCTTTTGAATTCATTTAGTGTACTATTAAACCATTTCTGATGGTTATTATTGAGTCTTATTAGTCTGTCTTTCAGGGGGGCATTTAGCTACACTAATTGCTTTGCCTCCTATTTAAAGTTGGCAATCACTGTATCACAAGAGTCATCTTCCTTAGTTTCTTCTAGTATTTTCTCTATACATTTTTCTAGGTTTTGTGGTTCGATCTTTTTGTAGTTTCTACTACTATTTTTTTTTTGTTCATTTCCAGTATCGTTCTTGGAGGGCGTGATTAGTGTCTCCATGAATGTGACCAGACAGTGGTCTGACCGTATGAATATTTTGGTGATGAACCCATCGGACTCAAGATTATTGGTAATTATCCAGTCCAATTGATTACCATTGTTCATGGTTGGATCAGTATTCCTGACTTTGAAGTGGATATTGTTTAAGGTTTTTTTTTTTAGGTGGATGGACTCTTGGTCTTTTATGTTTTCATACCATCTGTATACATCCCCGAGAACTAATGTGGCCGTGTTTTTGCCTTTCAATGAATTTAGTTGTTGTGTGATGTGGTCATTGAAATCAGAGACGAGTGATGTGGGTCTAAATATTAAGATCATGTTAATGCTGTTGTTTGCCGAGAAACACTGAAAGACAAAAGGATTGAGGGCCACAGGTTTCCATTTTGAGGTCCACCTGGTCCATCCATATGACCTGTGCTGTCCATCTTTCTCCTTTGCCTTTGCATGTTTAGCTCATACTCCACTCTCTGTCTACATTTGTTCCTATTTGTTCAATAATATTATTTGCAAAAAACATGCACCATGAACCAAACTCTGAACTAGCCGCTTAAATAAAGGGGGGCGGGGGAGTTCAATGATTGCGTCAGGAGCATGGTTGTGCATTCTGCGCGAGAGTCTGGTAGCGGACACTTCTTAGGAAATTCATCAATTAGTCCTTGCCAAAGATAGGGGTCCTTGGATGACTCAAAAGAAATACGAAATTCTTAAGAATGGCGAGAGGCCTTCTAGGAAGTAGCGATCTGCATTGTGAGCAGCGGGGCCACTCCGCACACGCGGGACGGAAGCCCAACCTTCATAGGCCGGCGAGGGACAGAAGCGGCCTCATTAGTTCCGGAGATAATTGGATAGGATTGGCCTGCGCCACTCCCCTGCCCGCCGACTTCCTCACCACATGCGAACGGCTTCTGTTTTGCGCGCTAATTATACATTGACTTCATTGAGTGATCAGGGAAAGCGTCGCCAGCTATCGATTTGCGGACTTTCTGCCCGACTTGCGGAACAGGCGCAAGGGTCATCACTTGCATTTTTTTTCTCTCAGGGGTTGTCAACACTATTGTCTCTGGTGAACCTTTGCTATTCTGTCTGTGTTACCTGTTACTATGCCAGTGCGCACTTTTCAAGTCCCTGTGGCGTATACAACGCGTGAAAGAGCCATGCCTTCATCGCACTGTGCAACAAGGACCCACCTGCCTGTCAGGAGATGTTAATCCACACGGACAGCACGGGTGTAAAGTCTCTCTGCACACACAGCATGTGCGATTCACTGACTAGAAATGTCAAGCATCTGCCCAAACATTATAGTGGTGGGTAAAGGGTCTGTGAATGCGCTCGACCTACCTCTGCCTACCTTTTACTATAAATGTGAGAATAAGCTGCGACTGGCATCAACAGCCAGGCGTACCCACTTACACCATGTATTGAGAACAAACAATTGGAATGTGATGCTCTTAGCGCGCTCTATCCTATTGGACTTTTTTGAAGGTATCGATATTTCTTCTCCGATAAATTAAATCACAAAAACATTGACAGGCCGATTCATGGAATTAATGTGCGCCGAAAATCGCTGCGCAAGCGAGCGAAAGCATGCAAATCGCAGCGCAAGCGCGAAAAATGCAGCGCAAGCATGCGAAAGCCGCGCACATCGATTCATGGAAGTCCGTGAGCGTGTAAATCCTGGAATGTGCGCTAAAATCGTGCGTGGCACACGCGGGCGCACACGTCATCAAACGGCGTGTGCTACGCGCACAACAAAAGCGCACATAGCGCAGCGCACACAACAAAAGTGGGCGGAACATGGGGCGTAACACGTGAAATCGGGAACAACGCGTGAAAATGTGGGCGTTACGGGGGAAGTACAGGCGGTACTAGGTGCCATTGATTGCACCCATGTGGCTCTACGTCCTCCCAGGGCCACTGAGCACATCTATAGAAACCGCAAACACTGGCATTCCATCAACGTGCAGGTAGTATGTGATGCCAAGGGAATCATCACCTCAGTATATGCAAACTATCCAGGGACCACCCATGACAGTTTCATTTTCAGAATGTCACTCCTAAACCGGGACCTATAAGCTGGGCGGCATGGCGATACATGACTGCTTGGTGAGTATAAATGCCTCTGCACATGCATGCATGTCAGATACTGAGTAATATCACAACCCCACTAATGATACCCATCACCACCTCCCCAGCGGTCAGTGCCTACCCTCTGAGCACCCACATGATGACGCCAATTCGGAACCCCACCACACCACCCGAGGTAAGATACAACACAGCCCATATTGCAACCCGGGGCATAGTGGAGCGCACATTCGGAGTGCTCAAGTCACGCTTTCGCTCCCTTGACCGCTCTGGTGGGCAGCTGCTTTATGCGCCCCCAGTAGTGTACAGGATCATAGTCGCAGCATCTGTCCTGCACAACATTGCAACCCGCCGGGGCCTGCCCCACATCCCCAACCACATGCACGCCCGCTGCGCATGGGAGGGGAAAGGGCACATGGTGAGGCAGCCCGTACGCAGCTTGTGGCTAATTACTTCACCTAAAATCACACCCCTGTGGAGTGCACACAGCCCTGGCACATACCAGCTGACAATCAATGATGATGACATAAGGGAAAGTCAACTGTCACAACCATACCAGCCTGAGATTGGTCACCTGAAAGTGTTACATTGTGTGCATCCCAACCTACTGAAAGAAAACCAATGCTGTTTCACAAAAAGACACACATGTATGCTGCATGAATGACTACCCCCTGGCAAAATACAACATGAAAATAGTGCCATGTCACCATACCCCTCCCCATCTCAGCTACCCAACACACCATGGCATGTTGTGCAATGTGAAAGCACCCAAATGAATGCACAACACATGACACAAGTGTCACAAAGTACACTGTCCCAAAAAGAAACAGGGCACAGACAATATGCTCCCAGTAATCAATAACAAACAGCACACATGAACAAATACTTACCAGCAACACAATACAGCATACCACGATGAAACAGTGGCAAAATATGACAGTACAAAATCAAAGTAGTGCAAGTCTTACAACCTGAATAAGCCAGCACATCGACCCCTTCCAACTGCAGAGTGTTGCTGTCAGGCAAATGTGTCAGTGTACTGCATACAACATGAACTGCATCTGCAAAGGAGACGGCCTTGTGAAGACATGAAGAAAGTACCTGTGAATAAGGAGGAAGACATGGATGCACAAGCACATATCAATACACCATGCAGTGTTCAATACAACAACATTCCCCACTAGGGATGTCCACACAGTTTTGACTACAGACTGCCGACACAGCTCATGGGAGCCCAATGCGACTGTGTAAGTCACTGCCACTTGGTCACACCCTTTGCAAGCCCATGGAAAGGGGAAGCAGGAGGGGTGTGTGTGTCATGAACCCAAGCATCTAACCCAAAGACAGGACAAACCTGCATGTGCCCAGCTGGAATACACAGTGGATGCCCACGGGAGCCACACAAGGCAACACACTGTAAAAAAAAAGAAAAAAAATACAAAAATGAAAAATGGCTATGTGTGGACCAGGGGCTGAGGGGAGGCCACCCAGGAGGTTTGAGGACAGGTGCACCCCAAAACCCACCTGTGTGGATGTTGCGAGAAAAGAAAATACCTCCATGGACTCATAGCATGCACGGCTACCCCAATATGGGAGAACTGCTGTCGCTCTATTCACCCTCTGCTGCTACATCAGGAGGTGGCGGTGCTATGGAGGCAGCCCACACAAAGCCCTTGTATGGTCCTCCATGGCAGCAAGCATGCGGGTGTGGAAGGTCTGGTTCTGGAGGATGATAGTACGGAGATCCCCATGCAGCACCTCACGGGTTGCCTGCATTTCTGCATGCATGGCCTCGCGTGATGCCCGGATCTCCTCACGAGTCGCCTGCAGCTCAGCTGAGGGAGAACATGTGAGCTGCTCCAGCTGCTGTTCTGACCTAAAATTTCGGGAAGCCTCAAGTTCACCCAGAGTCTCCCTGAGGAAATGGAGTTCTAACCTCAGGGCTTCCCTGTGGCCCTGTGACTCTACAGATATGGCTTCGCGCATTGTCTCCAGTGCCGCCCGTCGGTCCCTGTTGGACGCCAACATATCTTCCCTGTGTGATTGGCAAATGGAGTCCGTTGCCTGCTGTTGTTACTCCATCTGCCTTTCAGGGGGGAGAATGGAAGTGGCCACCCTCTCTATTGCCTGAGCCATCATTTCAACCGATGCTCCCTGTTGTGCTGCTATACTGTACATGGAGTTTTCCCATACAGTATTGCCTGGTGGCGTACGGCCACCGCGTCGGCGGGCACCACACCTGTTCGGGGCAAGGCGATCTGCACCTTGCTGTGCTGGCACTGCCTGAGGCTGCAGGACTGCATTCCCCCTCTGATCTGCTGGCCCAGGAACAGGATCAGATGTAGTGGAGTGTGACCCTGCATCCGTAACCGCCAAAGGCAGTTACCAACACTGACATCCCCATAGAGGGGCCTACCCCCGGTGCAGGTGGGTTGGACAGAACAGCATCCCTGCCAGAAACACTCACCTGCGACAGCGCATAAATCCCACTGTCCGATTCAGCACTTGAATCATAGAGGTCTGGGGAGGTGCACCCAGAGACACCTGTGGACAGTATGGTCTGCAGGAGGATAGGGTTTTCACCCACCACCACACCACGTCCTCCACTGGTGCCTGGTCGTGGCTGAGATTCCCCCTGGGTCTGCACCATCTCCTCCACCTCAACAGGATCAAGTGCGTCATCACCTGCAAAAACATGAAAGACAACAAATAGAAACAGGCATGAGCACCATAGCACACACATAGGCCTGACAAGGCAGAGATCCAATACATAAATAACACATGTCCCACACGACTATAACCCTGGCATGCATGCACTGTCAATGAGTTGGAAGGGGAGGCAAAAAGCAGACACTGAGGACTCCAAGATGGAACAGCAACACATGTGCTGCATGCTGGATAGCACTGGCATCACAGATTAGCCTTTGAGTGGCATGGGCAATCCACATACATGACACATGCCAGCACACAGATGGCACATAGCATAGCCATGGTACATTTGACAAGTACAGCCATATGTCAGTGAATGAATACTGTCACCCATCCATGTGAGATGGACATGATGAGATGAAAAATGCAAAATAGTGTGACAAAATACGCATGTGCCACACACTGCATCACATCCAGTGTACAATAATACAGTGATTGCAAGCAGATGTACACATCAATGGTTGGTCACTTCAACATGACAGGAAACAACTATCATGTTCCACATTCAAACAGGCCCCAAAAATTAATGTGAGCAGGCCCTTACTCAATCAGCCTGAATGGTCAAATCATTCCCATAACAAGGTAATAAATGTGGGTCAATGTGGGTTGTAATCTATGACAGAAGAATGTCACATATGTGGCATTAGGGCAGAAAAATGCGTTGCAAAAATGGGAGGATTTAAACAATCAGGCTGAATGAACACAGGAAAATCAGAACAATGTTGACAAGATGACAGTTCAAGGGCAACTGTTCAAGGGCAACTGCAGTTATGTGGCCCTAATTGGCTACTGTGGTCAGAAGGGATACTGTCATACACAAACCCAAGCCCGGTGAATGGTTTGGAGGAAGCACATGGGTGACCCATATCACTCAGGAGTACACACCCTCACCTGGAACTCAATCATTACACATCACCCAAGAAACATACACATGGATTACACACACTTTCATGGGCACTCACCGGACAATGCCTCATAATCTGGTAGGTCTCCCACGCCTTGGATCTGTTCCTCTGTGACGAAGGTTCCAGCAACAGACTCATGTTCAGTGAGTTGGTCGTCCTCTGGTGGAGACCCACCACCAGTCACCAGAGTAGAGGCATGATTGGAAGCCAGCTTGTTCTCTGCTCTGCATTTAAGGTCATTCCACCGCTTGTAGCAATCATCAGATGTGCGCCTCACAAATCCAAGGGCACTAATGTGATCCGCGATGGCCTGCCAGTGGGCCCTACATTGAGCAGTCGTAGTCTTACAGCCTGCAGTCACCAACATTTCGTGGCTATGTACCAACACATAGGCCACAAGTGCATCAAGTTTGCCGTCATTGAAGCTAGGCTTCCTTGACGTGCCGGAGTGTGTAGCCGTGTCTAGGGTCTCAGTCTGTAGTGCTCTTCTTGGAAGGTGGTACGGATCCTGAGTGGCTTACGCTGCTCTGGTCAGTAGGGGCAGAAGCGCAGGTGGACTGGGTACTAGAAGCCTGTAACGGCACACTGACCATAGGTCTTGGTGCAGGCATTGGCTGCAGGGTGATGTTGGCAGGGCCAACGTCGGTGTGATGGACCTGAACTGACATTGTCCCAGCTGGGAAATTCGGAGCTGGGGTGCATTGAGCTGCAGCTGCCCCTGCAGCCTCCCCACCCTGGCTACTTGAGGCAGCAGATGACACTGCTGCCCCAGATTCACGTGGCCTGGTGACAGCAACTTTCACTGCCACACGTGGATTAGACTTGCCTGGGAGTCATTCTGTACCGGTTGAGGTGATAAAATGGGCCGGTCCAACAAGGGCTGAGCTGGGATGGTGTCAGCTACGTTTCCCACAACCATTGGTGGTGGGGGGTATAGGTGGCCCTCATTGGTCCTCCACACACTGGGCTCTAGGGGCACCCTGCAAATCCTGCCCACGTACCCTACCACGCCACCACGCCCACCTTTTGGAGGTGGGCCACCTTTGCCTCCCTTACTGCTTGGTCACCTCCCAACCATGGCACTGATGTTGTTGTGCGTATGGGAGTTGCAGTAAACAATTGTCCTGGGCAATTGGGATGAAAGGGGAAAGGCACTAGATGGAATTCGTACCCTAGCGCTCTAGCAAGGCTGTATGTGACCCGTGGGGGAAGATGACGGGTCACGCAATGCACAGGCACCCCAAAAATGAAAGTACACGTGCACGCAACCCCTGGTAGACCACGTGCGTGAAAAAATGAACCCGCACTATGCTGTGGCACCCAGAAACACAAAAATAAGTGTACGCGAGTTACACGCAGCCTACAATGACCTCTGAAGGGGTACGCAACACACGGGTGCAACCACAGTTGGAAAATATGTGCGCCACTCGCCTTAAAAAAGAACGTGAAAAAGACGCGCGTGTGCGCGTTGGCAACACCCCCGCCAAAAGAAGAAAAGAACACAGTCTAAGGAAACAGGGAGTACAAACTGGAAACATTGTGAAGTAATCGCGTGTGAACCGACAAGAAGTACACGAAACACCCGCTCGCTCTCCACAAAAAGCACATACAAGAAAATAGCATGATACTCGTACCTTTTAAGCCAGCCCACACGTGCAACGTCACTTACGCGCTTACGCGGTAAGGCCCTTTCCTCCAATAGCACGGTGACGTGCAGTTTTCTCACGTGCTGATTCACAATGCACCCGTGTTGTGGGGAACGCCTGCGCACATAACGTCACTTATGTGCTTACGCGCTAAGGGCCTTTCCTCGGATTTCACACTGACGTGCACTTTTTTCATGTGCCAAATCACTACGTATCAAGCTTGCCACGCGACAACACACGGAAGACCACACTCCTGTCCAAAAGGCCATTGTCCTGCCCCCAGGAGTCCCGAGCACGCTCCCACCAGCCATCTGCTGCTGCCTGCCTGCTGCCCACGTGCCCTGCTATTTGGTGCCTGCATGTCAGCCATCTGCAGGGGTCCAGTTCCTGTGTCCACCCCTGCTGGAACAGAAGACTCCTGACTGGGATACCATCGCTCCACAGCCCAGCCCAAGGACCCAGTTAGCCACCCACGCCTGCCTCGGGGGTCGCCATGTCGGGGCAAACACCATCTGAGACCACTGGCGACCCCCAGCCAGAGAGTCAGAGCGCCACCAGGTTCAGTGAGAAGGAAGTTGGTGTCCTGGTGGTGCATGTCCTGGGACATTATGATGCCCTCTTCGGAACATCACGCGCCAACAAGGAAGGACGGGAGAGGATCAGGGAGGACGCAGTGGTTGCCATCAACGCGAAGGGGGTGGCAACCCGCGACATCAAGCACGTCCGGAAGCGCTGGGAGGACTTCAGGTCCAGGACCCTCTACAAGGCCCGGCACCTCGCAAAGGCAGAGGATGCAGAGGGGTCAGCATGAGCAACATTCAGATGAGGGTCCTGGGACGCGTAGGCCCAGCGCTCCACTTCCAGATCCTTCGGAGGCAGACCCATCTGGAGTTGAGCAGTAAGTGGCCAAGCATTGCTGTGTGAGACAGGGCATGTTGCAGTGTACTGGTAGTCTGATACTTGCCTGTATGTGTGACATAGGCCATATATGGATGTGTGTGTGCAGGGACATCATGGTCATGCATGTGAGACCAGTAATGTGTGAACCACATGGATGGTGCATGTGTTCCAATGCAACATGGGGCGCTGTATGCGGAATGCACACATGAATGCATGCCAGTCTCTGTTCTTGGACATAGAGGGAGGGTGAGGGATGGGTGCTGCTCTCATGTACATGTATGGTGCACATGTGTGTGTGTCTGAGAAGTGTGTGTGTGACTTTGAAATGCCATGGATGCATGACACATGTCCGTGATGATGTGTAGATTCACTCATGCAGTGCGGTCACCATTGTATCCACTGTGTCTATCCACTGTGTCTGTGGTGTACAAGCCATGATGCATGACCCTCCTGTGATGTGTGTGCATGGGATCAGTGTGAGCCCTGATGCATGTGAGTTTGAAGGCAACATTTTGGTTAAAAGAGGCCCTTGTACATGGATGCTGATGTTGATTGAAGGTGCTGTGCCTGTTTCTGCATGTGTGATGCGTGCATTCACCCATGTATTGTGGAGGGACAGGATGGAAGTGACATTTGACAGTGCCAATCATGTGTTATTGCTTCCTGTCTAGGGGAATATTGTACTGTACCCTGATGCTTGTGTTCTATGTCTCCTTCTACGCAGCGTCAAGTGAAGAAGAGGGCGGAGACGGTGCTGTGGAGCCAAGCGGCAGGGATGCCTCCACCGGGTGGCGACGCAAGGCCCAGCCACCCTCCCAGGAATTGCCATCATCCGGGAGCGAGGGGACTGGTGCTGCGTCTTCCAATACGGCTGTAGCGGAAGGGCCGGGTAAGCCCCCACAGGGGCTTGCAATGGCGGAAGACGGTGTGGAGACATCCAGGTTGGTGGCCTCCACAGAGGAGGAGGAACCCGCTACTGAGCCGCACATGGGGCCTGGTGGGGGTAGTACCACTGGTGCAAGTGGTGCAGTCCAGGGCCAGGGTCAAGAGGCAGCACAGGTCACCGCAGAGGGGCCTGTGCATGTCGCTGTCCTTGACCCTGTGACTGCACCACCATGCTCCAATAGGGATGCCCCGTCCCAGGCCCGTCCGTGGGGGAGTGCCACGTCATCTGCCTCTCCACTGCCTGTGGACGAGGGGTCCCATAAACATATGGGCTCCATCCTGATTGGTGTTGCGTTGCGCACGCGTGACATTCGTGATGACATGCATGCTTCCTGAGTGGAGCACGCACGCCAACACGAACAGCAGCGTTGTGACGTGGCACTGTTGGGAGGGGCCCTTGTCGGTGGGTCCCACATGTGTCACACACTCTGGCGGACCTCTCCTCCTCTGTGGAGACTATGCGCCAGTCGTTCTCGCTGCCGTCTTCCGGCCCAGATTCCACCAGGGCCCCCTATGGACCTGCCCTGACCAACACAGCCAGCTTGGTGGAGATCCCATCCCTGCCACAGTCGGGAGTCGGCAGTCCAGCAGGGGTGGACACAACAACTGGAGACCAGCAGATGGAGGATGTGCAGGTGCCATCGGACAGGGCACATGGACAGCAGCAGCAGCAGCATGCTCTAGGTGGGAGCAATGATGGCTCGGGGCCATCGACATCAGAAGGGCAGCCATCGTCCAGAGGGCAGGAGGACCCTAGAATGGGTGTGTCTTCGCGTGGCTGCGGTTGGGCCCGCGTATAGATGCGGAGCGGCGGTGGGCAGAAGAGGCACGGCTCACAATGGTCAGGGCGGAGAACTCCATGCGGAGGGCACTGAGACGGGCCGAGTGCCTCGAGGCTATTCGCAAGGAGTTGGAGTCCAACATGGCATCGTTCCTGCGAACCCTCAGGGCCATGGAAGAGGACCGCCTCCAGGAAATTGATCAGGAGTTCGATGATGCCCTGGCCCGGGAAATTGGAAAGTGAGCCGTCTGACTAGCCCGCCGCCATTGTATATAGTTTTTAGTGTTAGGTTTAATTTTCATTTTCCTTTATTTTGGAGTGTTTGGACTTTGCTCCACACATTTGTATATAGTTTTTTTTATTAGGTAGTTTTTTTTCATAGGTTTCTGTTCTTTCGTTGGGCTCATGGACCCTTGACAATTGATTGTACATAGGATTAATGGATTTTATTTTTTACGTTTCCTTTGGATTTGCTTTGGTGGAGGGAGAGTTTGGACTATTTTTCTTTTGGATTTTTTTGGATTGGATATACTTTTCATGTACTCATCTTTTGGACATGCTTTTCATTTCATGTTTGCGATTTTTTTATGCTTTCATTTCATTGCTTTATTTTTGTCCATAATACATTTTGAAATTTTACTTCCATGTGTGTAATTCGCTCTTTGAGTTCATGCATGTGAAAATGTGGGTTTACACAATCAATGCCAACCAGTGTGTGTGTGTGTGACGGACATGTCTTGATGTACATAGTTGACCTTTGGTTTGTGTCTTGAGATAGGCATGTCAGTGTGGGGTGGATTGGGAAATCATTGTGTCTCAAGACTGGGGTGGCGTGCTGTGGTATTTTGGTGGAGATGTGGGTTATGATTGTGCATCTTCATGTCATGTAGGGGGGGCATGATTTGGGGCCTGCTGGCAGATGCCCCTCACTGCTGGGTGGGTGGGGCCGCTGGGGGACATGAGTCAGGGCCTGCTGGCAGGTGCCCCTCACTGCTGGGGAGTGGGGTCCTGGGGGACATGAGTCAGGGCCTGCTGGCAGGTGCCCCTCACTGCTGGGTGGGTGGGGGTGCTGGGGGACATGGGTCAAGGCCTGCTGGCAGGTGCCCCTCACTGCTGGGGGTGGGGGTGCTGGGGGACATGAGTCAGGGCCTGAGGCTCAATGCTGGGTGGGTGGGCGTGCTGGGGGACATGAGTCAGGGCCTGCTGGCAGGTGTCCCTCACTGCTGGCTGGGTGGGGGTTCTGGGGGACATGAGTGGGGTCCTGAGGCTCACTGCTGGGTGTGTGGGTGTGCTGGGGTACATGAGTCGGGGCCTGCTGGCAGGTGACCCTCACTACTGGGGGTTGGGGGTGCTAGGGGACATGAGTCGGGGCCTCCTGGCAGGTGCCCCTCACTGCTGGGTGGTTGGGGGTGCTGGGGGACATGAGTTGGGGTCTGCTGGCAGGTGCCCCTCACTGCTGGGTGGGTGGGTGGGGGTGCTGGGGGACATGAGCCATGCCTGAGGCTCACTGCTGGGTGGGTGGGGGAGCTGGGGGACATGAGTCGGGGCCTGCTGGCAGGTGCCCGTCAATGCTGAGTGGGTGGGGGTGCTGGGGGACATGAGTTGGGGCCTGCTGGCAGGTGCCCCTCACTGCTGGGTGGGTGGGAGTGCTGGGGGACATGAGTCAGGGCCTGAGGCTTACTGCTGGGTGGGTGGCGGTGCTGGGGGACATGAGTTGGTGATCTCTAGTGCAAGGTGACATGTTGGCTGGCTGGGAGGCATGCCCATGGTAGATGGGCTGCGTGCGGAACATGACCAGGGATGCTGGGTAATCCCCTGTGGTGTGGGCTGCCTGCAGGGGCCGTGGGGGGGGTAGAGGGCACACCTGGGAGGACCCACATTGCCAATTCACGTGTGGGACTCCCCGCGCACCCCACTGGATACACGTACCCTGCTCTAACAGCGTAATCGCATATGAAACTTACCGCAAACCCCAGTAATACACGTACCCCGCTCACACAGGGCCAATCGTGTGTGAAACTTCCCGCATACCCCCGAAATACACGTACCCTGCTCGCACAGGACCAATCGCGTGTGAAACTTCCCGCGCACCCCCGAAATACATGTACCCCGCTTGCACAGGGCCAATTGCATGTGAAACTTACAGCGCAACCCCGAAATACACATAACCCGCTCGCACAGGGCCAATCGCGTGTGAAACGTCCCACGAACCCCCGAAATACATGTACCCCGCTTGCACAGGGCCAATCGTGTGTGAAGTTTTCCGCGCACCCCCGAAATACACGTACTCCGCTTGCACAGGGCCAATTGCGTGTGGAACTTCCCGTGCACCAACGAAATACACGTACCCCGCTTGCACAGGGCCATTCGCGTGAGAAACTCCCCCCGAACCTCTGAAATACACATACCCTGCTTGCACAGGGCCAATAGCGTGTGATTTTCCCCACGCAGTGGGGTACATGTATTCGGAGGGGAGTTTTACAGGCGTTTTCATGGTTGGGGGCCTGTATGCTGGTCCACTGGCCTGTGCGCCATGTACGGGATTTGTGCTCTGTACATGGCGCACGGGGAGGAGTTGGGGGCGTAACTGGCGCTGCTGCAGGGTCGCTGCGCCACTCTGCACCACGGCTGGTTATGGATGTTGAAATCCATGAATACGCTGTGCGTGGAAATGGATTTTGGCACACGCGGCTGCCGCAGACTGTTGCACATGCACCCTGTGTGCCTGCCGCGTGCGCCACTTGTGCGCTGAATTCTATGAATTACCCCCTGAGTTTGAGATATACATTCAATATTTAGTAATTGCTGTTTTTAATATTGCTGGTCAGCCTTTCCAGCAATATTGTGTGATACACTGTATTCCTCACTTTACCTTACAAGGTCAGCCTTGATAACGACTCCATGTCGAAACACGTGTCACCAGACAGAGCATTCACTAGAGGTATTCGAGAAAACAATGCCACCAAAACAAAACGCATATCAGAAAGGCTGACCAGCAATATTAAAAACAGCAATGACTAAATATTGAATGTATATCTCAAACTCAATGTTTTTGTGACTTAATTTATCGGAAAAGAAATATCGATACCCTCAAAAAAGTCCAATAGGAAAGAGCGAGCTCGGGGCATCACATTCCAATTATCTGCGCAAACATGATTACTTTGGGAATAGTGTTCAAACATTCCACATGTTCTAACGTCAACATTTACTCCTAGGGATTGCACTGCTTCCAACAGGTGTAAACTGGTCTGGGAGGATACACAGAAGAGATACATTAGCTTAAAAGCCCATGCCAGCCCTTGTTACAAGCCACTCATGGAGCCCACAGTGAATTTGGGAGGCGAGGGCCAGCCCAAGCAAGATGCTCCCACACTTCTCCCTGAGGGACTGCAGGGAATCCTGGGATGAGCCCATCAACCAAGGCTACAGTTAGTCCATCAACGTGCCCTACGGCTAGCCCATCAACCTACCGTACAGCTAGCCCATCAACCTACCGTATAGCTAGCCCATCAAACTAGGCCACAGCTAGTCAATCAATGTGCCCTACAGCTAGCCCATCAACCTGCCCTATAGATAGCCAATCAACCTAGGCTACAGCTAGTCCATCAACCTACCCTACAGCTAGCCCATCAACCTGCACTATAGATAGCCAATCAACCTAGCCTACAGCTAGTCCATCAATCTATCCTACAGCTA
The DNA here is from genome assembly GCF_040938575.1 of Ambystoma mexicanum. NCBI lineage: Eukaryota > Metazoa > Chordata > Amphibia > Caudata > Ambystomatidae > Ambystoma > Ambystoma mexicanum. Next base: position 1,515,129,394 of record NC_090922.1, read on the forward strand.
GCCCATCAACCTACCGTACAGCTAGCCCATCAAACTAGGCTACAGCTAGTCCATCAACCTACACTACAGCTAGCCCATCAACCTACCGTACAGCTAGCCCATCAAACTAGGCTAGAGCTAGTCCATCAACCTACACTACAGCTAGCCCATCAACCTGCCCTATAGATAGCCAATCAAACTAGGCTACAGCTAGTCCATCAACCTACCCTACAGCTAGCCCATCAACCTGCCCTATAGATAGCCAATCAACCTAGGCTACAGCTAGTCCATCAACAAATCCTGCAGCTAGCCCATCAACCTGCCCTATAGATAGCCAATCAAACTAGGCTACAGCTAGTCCATCAACCTGCCCTATAGCTAACCCATCAACCTGCCCTACAGCTAACCCAATAAACCTGTCCTACAGCTAGCCCATCAACCTGCACTACAGCTAGCCCATCAACCTAGCCTACAGCCAGGCCATTAACCTACCATATAGCTTGTCCATCAACCTATGCTACAGGTAGCCCATCAACCTACACTACATCTAGCTCATCAATCTTGCCTACAGCTAGCCCATCAGCCTGCCCTACAACTAGTCCATCAGCCTATCCTACAACTAGTCCATCAGCCTATCCTACAGCTAACCCATCAACCTGCCCTAGAGCTAATCCATCAACCTAGCCTGCAGCCAGGCCATCAACCTACCCTACGGCTTGTCCATCAACCTATCCTACAGCTAGCCAATCAATCTACACTACATCTAGCCCATCAATCTTGCCTACAGCTAGCCCTTCAGCCTGACCTACAAATATTCCATCAGCCTATCCTATAGCTAAACCATCAACCTGCCCTATAGCTAACCCATCAACCTGCCCTACAGCTAGCCGATCAGCCTAGCCTACAACCATGCCATCATCCTACCCTACAGCTGGCCCATCAACCTGCCCTACAGCTAGCCCATCAACTTACTGTAAAGCTAGCCCATAAACCTAGGCGTCAGCCCAGCCATCAATCTACCCTACAGCTACCCCATCAACCTGCCCTACAGCTATCCCATCAGCCTAGCCTACAACCATGCAATCAACCTACCCTACAGCTAGCCCATCATCCTGCCCGACAGCTAGCCCATCAACCTACAGTACAGCTAGCCCATCAACCTATGCTTCAGCCAGGCCATCATCAATCTACCCTTCAGATATCATTTATATAGCTTTAAAATGACAGTTACATTTTGCTTCTAGGAAGTGCGGTTCAAAAGATACAGATGTTTTTGTGAAGGTAGATTTTCAGAAATAAAGTCAAGATTTCAGAATGACAGATGGCGCTTTACGGATTTGGAATCAACAGGATGAACACAGGATTCTATAATGCAGTTCTGGATAGGTTGAAATGAATGGAAGAGGATTACTTTAAACTAAGAGATTGGTTCTGTACAGTTCTAGACTAGATACTCACTCCTAGTTTTGGAATGGAATGGAAAGGGGCCTCGTCACCGATCTGGTCAGGTTTGGACTTCACTTGCCACCGGACAGTCTCAGGCACTGGTTCTGCTCACAACACGGCCTCTGGTTCCGGTCTGACGGTTCTGGATACAGCACTGCTCTCTCTGGGTCTGGATATGGGTTCTAGCACAGGGTTATTAGCTAGAACAGCAAAACAGCTCAGCCAGGCTGTTGGATTTTGAGATGCCCCTTGGAAGTTTAGGGGTTAGAATCAGGTTGCAAAAGTTCTGAGACCTGCTGAGAAGGATACAGCTTGTAAATTAGGCCTTTGCTTCAAAGTTCTGAATTCTGGATTCTGGAGCTTGGTTCTAGAGTCTGGTCTCTGGATCTATCTGTATTCTGGAGTCTTCCGGCAGAGTGATTTGCAAGGAATCGGTTGAACAGTGGAAATAGTGTGTTCCCTATCTGTCCTAAGCAGTCTCTTTTTATGTGTTTTCAAAGTGGGTGTGGAGGCTGATTCTACATGCCCAAACCCCTAAGGATTTGATAGGTTAGGGATTCTCCTGTCGCCTGACTGGAGAAGGGAGTAGTGTGTCATCCTGTGTCATCAGGTGTCATGTTTATGGCTTAAGGAAAGAACACTCCCCTTTGCTTTTACTTAGAAAATCCATTTTCATGAAAAACATATTTCACAGATACACAAGTTGTTGAGAATACATGTACGCATCACAGATTACTTAAGGTACATTCTTGTCCAACCCTGATCTTTCTAAGAGCTTTAGTTCAGAAATGACAACTTATTCACAATTTTGGTGGGTTTGCCAAGATTGGTTCTGCACCAAATTGTACACAGACATACACACCCTCTCTGAGCATATTACTGTAAGATTTTATGTTTCTAGCATAAACACTGTATCTACAATATTAATAAATCCCGGGTTTGGCCTCAGAACATCAGACAGCATCCAGCTTAGTTTTAAATTGTGAGTGAATTTGTCATTTTAAGAATCTCAAAGTTTTACATTTCTGTCAGCTTGTTACAATATTTTAGAACCATTTTCCTTAAACATTTATTTGGTGCAATGTTAAAACCACATCCCAGTCTGGTCCGCCTCTAGAGCTGGCTTGACTCAGAGGTCACATGTCCTGTCTCTCCCAGAGCAGTTGTTGACAAGGCACACCCAAATCAGCATATTCTATTCAGTTGAAAGGCTCTATTGTCTCTTTTTCCTGCCAGCAGGGGAAATCTCCTCCTCTCACAACAGTTCTAATTATCATTTCCATGCAATATCCTCTGCTGTTGGTATGAAGGCCAAGGTGTGAAGAGTTCCCATGGACAGAGGCCTATTGAAGTATTAATTAAATCAGGGTACCTTCTGATCAATTGCACAGAGTTCCTTGTGGAAAAAAAAAACATACATTTATAAACTTAAAATCAGCAATATATCTTTAAATCAAGCCTTTTTCAGAATGAAATCACTGTGCGGCTCTCTATATGGCATTTTGATGGAATTCTCTTCTTTGGCATATTTAGCTTCTGACACACAGCTCTCCTGTCAGAATTTAGAGATCGCCAGCACCTGTCGGAGGCGAGCAACGGTACTGCACCCATTTTTGACAGCTGTCTTTCCATCACTATCTTTAAAAAGGGGATTTTACTTTGATAGCATGGGATTCTTGCTGATATTGTACTGATGTGGATTCTTGCAGTAGAATAATGTGGAACACCCAACAAGAAGGTGGGATCTTTTTGGTGATTTGTGAGCCATGATTTTAGCAATTTTTTAAGAATCAAGAAACGGATTCCCACACAGCTCTGTGTTGCTTTTGCCAATCAGCATTGCTTTTTCCAAGTGGTTTCAGGCTGCTTTGTGGATGGCCCAATGGTGGTTTTAGGCAGTGATCTCCTGTACTCACTAAAATAGGCAAAAGTGGATGGCAGCCTATCTTTCAGATTTTTACTGCGCATTTTTGGATGGTTTTGAGTGAGCAGCATGCTTTCCAGTGGCCATTCTGATGTTTCTGCTGCCAGCAATGCCTAATGATGTTGCAGGGCTTGGATGAGTGGGTTAAGAAATCCCACAAGCCCCCCTCTTGTGATGGCCATCGATCTTTCATCGATGGATCTTCGCAAGACTGGGATGTCCGCATCATCTCTCCGGATTCCGCAAATGGCAAAGTTCAGCATCTTTTCCTCCATCAGGGGTGGATCGATCGGTTATCCTCGCCATTCCTGATGGGAGTATTGAGCGATACCCTGGGCCCCTCGGATCTTTGCTCCCGGTCCCCGGGTTGTCCTCCTTGGTCAGTCTCCATGATTTCCCTCTCCTAGGATGACAAAGCAAAAAGGCAACAACATATTCATAGACATTTCCCCACCACTATTAATGTAGTGGGGCGGGCATATACATTTTTTAAATCAGGAGACATTTGCATTCTTATTATTGTATTTTACAGACTATGTGTGGAATGGTTTTACAGTTCGAATTTTATTGATCTGGAGCGGCCCCCTCTGGGTTTCCAGAGGACTCCTCCAGTTGCTGCAGAGTGTGGCTCGGATGGCAACACTTTAGCTGATTAATATGGACCCACTTATCTTCCCCCTCTGCCAAACTGCCTTTGGGGATGCAGATCTTGTAGGCGACTGGTGAGATCTTGTCTACAATTTCAAAAGGTCCCTTCCAGGTAGGCATTTTCGCTGTTTGGCCTGGTTCCTTTGGAAATTGTATAGATAGACCCGGTCTCCCACATTGTATTCTTTCCTGGTAGTCTTTAAGTCATAGTGGGTCTTCATGCTATCAGCTGATCTTTCTAGATTTCGCTGAGCATAGGCAAAAGCAGGTTGAAGGTGTTGTCTTAAATTTTCAATATACTCATGTGTTGTGGAGGCATTGATCAATTTCTGCTCTTGGGGCCTGTAAAGCAGATGCTGGGGAAGCACCATCCTGCACCCAATCATCAGCTCAAATGGTTACATTTTAGTTGCAGATGAAGGGGTAGATTTGATGGCCATTAGGACAGGAGGTAATCATATACCCCAACTTGGCCCAGAATCTGCCACAAACGTTTTTAAGATGCTCACAATGGTTTTGTTGTAACATTCTACTGATCCACTAGAGGCTGGCTGGTAAGCAATATGTAGCTTTCTTTTAACCCCCAGCATCTCCCACATCTTTGTCCTTACGTCACGGGTGAAATGGCTACCTCTGTCTGACTCAATCATTTGGGGTATTCCAAAACGCGAAAAGATGTGGTTGATCATCAGGACAGCTGCTGTTTCTGCCTTGCAGTTTGGGGCCAGGAGACATTCCACCCATTTAGTAAACAAGCATGTCTCAGTCAACATGTACTTTTTCTCCCTGGAGGAGAGAATCACATGCCCTATAAAGTTGACTTGCAAATCTGACCATGGCAGTGTCATCCCCCTCTTTTGGAGAGGTGCACGGTGTGTGAGGGATGTTGGCTGAAATTGTGCACACACAAGACACCCCTTCAAGTATTGGTCGAGGTCCTGCCCCATGTGTGGCCAGTATACAACCTCTCTTAAGATTTCAAGTGTTGTATGAAACCCCCTATGACCGGCTGTGGCCGCATCATGGGCGTGATTTAACATCAGGCTTCGGAATGAGGTAGGAACCTCCCACTGATCATGGCCAGCTTGGGATTTCCTTACCAACAAACCGTCGTGGATTCGGAAGATTTCTGGACACTTCATCAACACTCTGAGGTCCTCTTTCCCTATGTAATCGGTATCCGTCAGGGGAAAGTTTTCAGGGTCCGCAATGTGTTGGTAAAACTTACCAATTATTGGATCCCCTTTTTGAGCCGTAATCAAATCAGAATCTGGGGTCTCCTTACTCCATTGTGCAGTTGAAAGATCATTGTGAGCATTTGTCTGGGACCTAGTGATAGCAGTGACCTGGATTTCCCCCAACAGGGACGCAATCTCTATTAGATCCCCTTGGATAGCCCCGGTTTTGGCCAGTTGATCAGCTAAGTCATTTCCAGTTTTGTCTGGTCCCTCTACTTTGGAATGACCCTTGATCTTTTTTCCAGTAGATGGTCATCCCATTCGAGGTGATCAGATCATCAATATTTTGGATTAACTTCACATGTTCCAAGGGCTTGTTATTAGCACATAGCATGCCTATGGTTTTCCAATTAACCAGGTGCTCCACGAACCCGTTCCGTACATAATCCGAATATGTGATTATGACCAGTTCGTGGAGTTGATGTTGGATAGCAGTGAGGATGGTTTGATGCACAGCCATCAACTCTGCCACTTGACTACTTCGGGGACCAATCTTGTACCCAGCGGAGGGTCCTGGGGACTCATTCACCAATGCATTCCCTACACCGGCCACAAGTTCTTTTTCCCCGTTGTTGTCAACATGGTAAGAGCATCCATCCACATACAGTGGGCATTGCCTCACACTTGTCTTCTTCAAAGACTTTGTGTGGGAAATTAAGGTATGCCTCCATGTTGTCCTTGATTTTTAGAGTTTCGTCCTCGAGACAGTTTTCTCTGGCAGAATCATGCAAGTCAGCCAGACCTTGCGCGAGGGGACTCTTCTTGTTTTGGCCATATCTGACCTCCAAATGAAAGCCTTGCATTGACAGAATCCAGGAAGTAACTCAGGAATTACTCACATTTCCGGCCCGGATTCTGTCACTTTGGAGATATTGCAGAGGCTGGTGTGGAGTCTCCACTATGATGTTTTCCCCCTGGATAAACGGGTGGTAATTCTTCAATGCCCACGCCGTTGCCAGGAGTGCCTTCTCACACTCGTTGAATTTTTCCTCCACAGAGAATAAAGTTTTACTCACAGAGGAGATTACTTTATTGACCTTGTCATGCTTTTGGAATAATACTGCAGTCAAGCATGTATAAGAGAACCCTGTCTCCAGGATGAACTCCTTGTTTCTAACAGGGTAAACTAGGCAAGGCACTTGTGGGAGGCTTCTTTTGAGCTGTCTTACTGCCACGGATTGTTCTGGACCCCATTCCCACTTCACACCCCCCTTCAAAAGATGAATCAGGGGTCTGGTGATCTCTGCGTAGCCCTGAATGAACTTTCTGCTGTAATTAGTCAGTCCAAGTAGGCTCCTTAGTTCCCGCAGAGTTGTGCGGTCTTTCAGTTTCTGAAGTGTTTCCACTTTCTTTTCCTGGGGACAGAGACCCTGAGGAGTAATCTCATGCCCCAAGAAATTGACACGGGTTCTACACCACTGTGCTTTCTGGAAGGAAAGTTTTGCTCCGGCGGTCCTCAACTGGGTCAGAACATAACGGATCTCCGCTATATGTTCCTCCACAGTTGAGCTTTTGATGAGGACATCATCTACATAGGCCAGGTTACCCCTCTCACCCAGGTCGGGCATGGCCTTATGTAGGAAAATGTTGAACTCATTGCCGGAGTTGAGGTATCCGAAGGGAGTCTGGGTCCATGTGTATTGCTGGCTCACAAAGGTAAAGGCCAGCTTGTATTGGTCCTCCCTACTGACAGGTACAGTCCAGTATCCATTGGTCAGGTCTATTGCAGTGAATACCTGCGACTCCTGGATCTGGGCCAGCCCTTGGTCAATGTAGGGAAGAGGCCATCGGGAAGTATGGACCCGTTTGTTGAGATCCCTAAGGTCGGTGCAGAGTCTCCACTGGCCGTTTGGCTTCAATATCCCCACCGGATTATTGAAGGTGCTGTGGACTGGACGTATATCCCGCAGGACTCAGGTTCTTAATTATTTCAGTAAGGGACTCCATGGATGCGAGAGGCAAGTGATATTGCTTTACAAACACTGGAGTCATGCCCGGGTCCGTGGGAATTGTTGTTGTGCGGATGTCAGTGTGACCACAGTCATATGAGTCCACCGCAACGAGATCTTGAAAATACAAGAAAACTTGTTTCAGCTTTTGCTTCTGCTCCAGAGTCACGCAGGCATCAGCTAGGTTGACTCTCTCTTCAACCATCTGCCTGAAGCCTGGAAAGACTTCAGGTTTCGCTATCTTAGCGGCCTCTTCCAGCTGGGTGGAAAAGTCCCTGGTCAGAGTGCTGATTTGGACTTGTGGCTTCAGGTGGGAAAGTCTGCCCTTGTGGACCTGAAAAATCACCTCATCCCTCCTGAAGTCATAAGTCACGTCTTTCTTACCATAAGGACAGGAAGGGTACACCAGCAAGTTCCCCCCCATGCCGGGTAAAGATCCTGTCTGGTGTTGTGTTGTCATCACTGTCAAAACAGTCCTTGGGGATTGGTCCTAACAGTTGATTCCCTAAATCAATGGAAAAATGTTGGTCATCAACCGCCATTCCAATAATGGTGCCTGCGGCCAGAGTGATACTCTTTAAGTCACTGTTATCCACCTCTATTGGAATGGTGTCATGTTCTATATTGACTAATGGTGTTGGGTTTACCCCCAACCCTTGCTGTTGGAGAGAAGCATTTAGATGAATATAAGCATCAGGGTTTTTCAATTTCTGTCCTCTTTTAACTTTCACTTCCAGGGAGAATTGTCGGGTCCTTTCTGGGATAGTGACTTCCCCATCAATATGAATTTCAACTGCATAAGGTAGCAATTGAGCTGACCTAAATGCTTTCTCTTGGTCCTCAAAGCCCATGGGATTTTCTGCTAATCGGGACCAAGCTTGGAAGTTTATTAGGTCCAAACTAATGGCAAAGCGATTGAGAATATCAGTGCCTAATTAAAAGGCGGCCGTGATGTCTCGCACGACCCAACAATTAAGGACTATGCTCTTGTCGCCAATGGAGATTTTGAGCATACACCTGCTTGGCAGGAGATGTTTGGAATTGGGTGCTTCCAAATCCATTTCTCATTTGTCTATCAGTTTGAATGTGGGAATGGCTGGATCTTTTGGGAGTTGGCGGAACATGGCTTCGCTGATGAAGCTCTTACCGTTGTGCACACAAACTCGAGCGAGAACAGAGTCCTTCCCATCATTTAACTGAACAGGGATGAACAACTACTCTCCAATTTGCTGAATATCAGCCAGGCTCTGAGCTGATTTCACATCTTCCTGGACTATAGGAGTGGGAGTTTCTGATTGTGGATTGGTAAAGAATTTCAGGGTGTTTCCTTCCACTGTGGAATACCACCTTAAACTGGAAGGAAGGTTGATTTTCAGAAATAGAGAGGATCCCCATCACCAGTCTGTTGTCCAACTGCTATTACTGTCACGTCCGGAATTTGGTTGTTCTGGAAGTGAAATTCTACTTGGTCAGATTTTTGTTCAACCATGTGGCATGTGCCGTTTAAACTAACATGGTTGATACTCTGTTTCAACTTTATGGGTCGGCTAGTCTGGGTCCAGAGGTCCTTGTTTACGCAATCTATTAGGGGTGACAACCTTCTCAGGAGGTCATTCCCTAGTAAACAAAGGGTGCCCTCTGGAGTCACTGTTATGACCTGGTGTTTCACCTTGTGTCGTCCAATTTTAATGTCCAAATCCGCAGTCCCCTCGACGGGAATCTCCTTATTGCATTAGGTTTTTTTTGCAAATTAAAAGATTTATTTGAAGAATTAAACAATATATATCACACTTTTATGAACAAAATATTATCTGAATAGCACACTTATGAATATGGACGGTAATCAACAATGGGTGATATTACAAAATTGACAGTCTCTTTAATCTCTTAGGAGTATGGATATGAAGGATACTGTAGCGGAGAATACTTTAGGTAATTCAAGGAAATTCAGTAAGGGGAAAGAATGCAACACAGAAATAAACTTGCTATGATTTCAAAAAAAGATAATATGATCACTTTTTCCCCTGTGACTACTCACTCCCCCCCCTATGCAATATGAAGAGATGGAAATGAGGGCACACCGGTTTCAGGAATACAATCAAGAATGCAGTTGAATTCCAGTTTCCCCAGCAAGAATAGAAAGACACAGGAATGATTTTAAGACATAGGTCAAAACGCTTTGGAATGTGATTGCAATGCATGGAAAAATATGCTAAATTGATTTTAATTCACTAAAGAGATACAGGATGAGTGATAGTTACTTTAGATTGGTTCAAGTCAACAAGAGCAATGATTCATGAATGATTATCAAACGAAATTCAGCAGTGGAAAGCAAGAAGCAGCAATTTTTACAAGTGGTGAAATGGAGCTAAATTTCAATTCGGGGCAATTTTTCTGCATGTGTAAATCGTGATTATGGAAAAACTGTAATGAATTGGAATATGGTTCTGGGTTTGTGGGAAAGCTTAGGATCTTAGCTTTAAAAAGCAGTTAAATTTTGCTTCTAGGATGTGCGGTACAAAAGATAGATGTTTTTGTGAAGGTAGATTTTCAGAAATAAAGTCAAGATTTCAGAATGACAGATGGCGCTTTACGGATTTGGAATCAACAGGATGAACACAGGATTCTATAATGCAGTTCTGGATAGGTTGAAATGAATGGGAGGGGATTACTTTAAACTAAGAGATTGGTTCTGTACAGTTCTAGACTAGATACTCACTCCTAGTTTTGGAACGGAATGGAAATGGGCCTCTTCACCGATCTGGTCAGGTTTGGAGTTTACTCGCCACCGGATGGTCTCAGGCACTGGTTCTGCTCACAGCACGGCCTCTGGTCTGGGTCTGACGGTTCTGGATACAGCACTGCTCTCTCTGGGTCTCGATCTCAAGTTGTTGAGAATACATGTACACATCACAGATTACTTAAGGTACATTCTTGTCCAACCCTGATCTTCCTAAGAGCTTTAGTTCAGAAATGACAACTTATTCGCGATTTTGGTGGGTTTACCAAGATTGGTTCTGCACCAAATTTTACACAGACATACATATTACTGTAAGTTTTTATGTTTCTAGCATAAACATTATATCTACAATTTTAATAGATCCCGGGGTTTGGCCTCAGAACATCACACGACGTTCAGCTTAGTCTTAAACTGTGAGTGAATTTGTCATTTTAAGAATCTCAAAGTTTTACATTTCTGTCAGCTTGTTATAATATTTTAGAATTATTTTCCTTAAACATATATTTGGTGCAATGTTTAATCCACATCCCAGTCTGGTCCGCCCCTAGAGCTGGCTTGACTCAGAGGTCACATGTCCTGTCTCTCCCAGAGCAGTTGTTGACAAGGCACACCCAAATCAGCATATTCTATTCAGTTGAAAGGCTCTATTGTCTCTTTTTTTCCTGCCAGCAGGGGAAATCTCCTCCTCTCACAACAGCTCTAATTAACATGTCCAAGCAATATCCTCTCCTGTTGGTATGAAGGCCAAGGTGTGAAGGGTTCCCATGGACAGAAGGCCTCTTGAAGTTTTAATTAAATCAGGCTACCTTCTGATCAATTGCACAGAGTTCCTTGTGAAAAAAACATACATTTATAAACTTAAAATAAGCAATATATCTTTAAATCAAGTCTTTTTCAGAATGAAAATCACTGTGTGGCACTATATATGGCTTTTTGATGGAATTCTCTGCTTTGGCATATTTAGCTTCTGACACACAGCTCTCCTGTCAGAATGTAGAGATCTCCAGCACCTGTCGGAGGTGAGCAACGGTACTGCACCCATTTTTGACAGCTGTCTTTCCATCAATATCTTTAAAAAGGGGATTTTACTTTGATAGCATAGGATTCTTGCTGATATTGCACTGATGTGGATTCTTGCAGTAGAGTAATGTGGAACACCCAACAAGAAGATTGGATCTTTTTGGTGATTTGTAAGTCATGATTTTAGCACATTTTTGACAATCAAGAAACAGATTCCCACACAGCTCTGTGTTGCTTTTGGCAATCAGCATTGCTTTTTCCAAGTGGTTTCATGCTGCTTTGTGGATGGCCCAATGGTGGTTTTAGGCAGTGATCTCCTGTGCTCACTAAGATAGGCAAAAGTGGATGGCAGCCTATCTTTCAGATTTTTACTGCATATTTTTGAATGGTTTTGATTGAGCAGCATGCTTTCCAGTGGCCATTCTTATGTTTCTGCTGCCAGCAATGCCTAATGATGTTGCAGGGCTTGGATGAGTGAGTTAAGACATCCCACATAAAGCTAATACATGCTATTTTAAACATGGTCAATTAAAGTGAGGACAGAAGAAGTAACAAATATCCAAAGGGAAGGAACTCCACAATTTATGAGCCAGGAACAGAAATGACAGAAAACAAACAGAAGCACCAGCCAGACGCTGAGAAGAAAGGAACAACTGAGAAGCAGAAGAAAGTGAACGTGAAGGTTGATGCAAACAAATAAGAACGTAAAGAGAAGTGGTAGCCAAAGCTTGGAAGAGTTTTCAAGCTCTCCCAGGAACAGAAGAGAAACAGAAGCCAAGAAAAAGAGGAACTGCAAAACTCAAAACTTATCGAGGAGGAGTCCAATATAGAGAGAGCAACAATACCCGAGTGTAGACAACGGCATCTTAGTAGCAGGTAAGGCAAATCGATGACAAACCTTACAGCAGTCCAGCTACTGAAAAAACAATGCACCAGGAAAACTGACATAATGTGATCCTAAGAAAAACAGTGTACAAAATGAAATCTAAGTTACCGCCAGACTTTGAAATAGGTAATAATAGCGGATGGGAAGCAATAGATTCTGGAAAAAGCAAAAGAAAAGATGCAGGAACAAATAAGAATTTCAATTGTATTTAGGATTTAGATGTGGAAGGTCTGAAGTCAACTGAGATTTGAATGTCCCCAGCATAAAAATAGGCTTTAGAAGGAGAGCATGTGTGGAATAGTGACTAATGTAAAGAGAAGTGGGGCCAAGACCAAGCCTTGGGGGACCTCATAAGTGAGTGCATGAGATCAAGAATTAGGAGCTTTCCCTGATACTAGAAAAGAGCGATTCTGAAGATATGATGAAAACCATTGACCAGAAGGACTGAAAGAAGAGTGGTCAAAAGCGTCTCTGAGATCCAGACAGAACAGAATAGATGAGAGATCAAGGGGGCTGGCGTCTAAAGTAGAGTCTCAGAAGGCCAGAAGAGCAGTCTTGGTAGAATGACCAGAACAAAAACATTTTTGAAAGGAAGAAAGTCATCTATGAAAATTGAGACAAGATAACAGTTGAGAATCAACCAACTTTCTATTGCAGTAGGGCAAAATGGAGATATGCCTGTAGTTTACAAGACATGCAGAACCAAGTAGAAAAGAGAAATATTAAAAACACAAAGCAACTCAAATGAAAGAAGTGTAAAAATTGTCATAATCAAGAAAACAGGTAAAGAATTGACAGTAAGATAACAATGAGAAATACGTTGAATAACCTCAAACTAATTAACAGAAAGAAAGTTGACACACTATGGCTCAAAGATGGATTAGTAGAACCAGGGCACACTGGAATTATGACTACACTTTTCCTAATTGAAAAATGAATAACAATCTCATGGGAAATAATGAAGGAGCCAAAGTCATCAATACTAAGAAGCATTTAATGCAGGGAGTGTGCGAGAAGAAAATAGCATGTTATGTAACCGAAAAAAGCTGTTTTGGAAAAGAAGCTTGAACGGTAATAAAAGACTAAAAATTGGTTTGCATTAGAATTTCTGAGACCATCAGATTAAGAATTATACAGTATTGAAAAAGTAGAGAAATTAGTGGAGGATGAATTATTTTTCCAGCAGCGATAAACTTTTTTAAAGAGCTAAAAAAACAAAGATGTGCAAGATTCCTCTTGACAGTAAAGGGTACAAAACATCATAAAGACAAAGTGGCTGAATTAATTGGATGAGCAGAAGAACTAACAACAAGAGAAGAAGCCTTATCCAACGATGGGAGAGAGGATAGGACAGAATCAGGTAAAACAGAAGGAGATATGTTACCAAGATACTGACAAGCATATCTAGCGTTAAGGTCAGAGGGCGGTAAGACGGTAGGAGAAGAAATCAAATAGAAGATATTAGAAAGCTTTCCTAACACAGAATAACAATGGTATGAAAGGGATCGGGATTAGTAAACTCAGAAGCCATTTAGATTTAATGTGTCGGCTATAATTTGAGTAGGGCACAATCAGAGAAGTTCAAGATTAAAAGATAGAATCGTCAAGAGTTAAGGAAAGAAAGAAGAATCAGAATGTGGAATATATATATATATATATATATATTAAAATCACTAACCACAACAAGTGGTTCAGCAGAAGGAGAGATTCAGGGAATCAAAAGATCCAAATCCTCATAAAGGATCGAAGGTGATCCAGGAGGACAATAGACGATAACAAAAACAAGTGGAATTGGAGCCACAAAGAAATAAAATGTAATTATATTGCCAAAATACAAGAAAACATGATTCTACATACAAATATCACCCACTGAGGCTTGAATAAAATCCCAATCAGGCCTCCAACATTGGATGATGTACAGATGGGAGGAAAAATAGAAACATCAGAAGTAGGTGCGGCTGGAGTGGTAGTATCATAAGGACATAGCTGTGTTTCAGTATGAGAAATAAATCATAAGGTCAAAGGCAGAACACATATAAGACAATATTCATTAAAACACCGAATCTAAAATTCCAGAAATCAAAGTAGAACTGACTGAGAGATGGGGATGACAGAGTGCAAAAGACAGCATATATAATTGCAATGGTCTGCTCTAAGTACCTGATGCAAGTTATTGTGTGTGTGTGTGGTAGTAAACCCTGTAATGTTCCTACATAGAAATAGGCTATAGGTCATCAATAAATACAGTGATAACACGATCAAACATAACAGGCCATAAGGAACTGACATACATGTGAGTATAGTCGTACATAAAGAGCAGTGACACTGCCCTTAGACCTACCTCCCTTTCACATGGACTGCCTGGACTAGGAGGTCCTACTGACAACCCTCACTCACCCTCTTCATCTACATTTGTGTGGGTTTCAGATACATGCAAAGCTCCATTCCCTGACGCATGCATGGGTCTCCATGCACTGTGGAGGCACATTTGCACATTCAGGATGCAAGGCCGCAAGCACTGAGCTGCATGTCAAGGGAAATTGGTTACATAAAGAGGAATCAGATATGACACTTTCTAATGTACATGAATGATTATCACAACCCTCCCTTCACAAGCCACCGTGGATGCCCCGTGTGTTCTTGTCTCATGGCACCAAGGAGGAATCAGTCTGCCCGAGACGGCACTGCTACAACGGTGTCACACCTGGACCCTAACATGTATTGAGTTGTTATTTGGTGCCCTGAAGAACTGCTCCTGGTGTCTTCCCAGGACTGCCTCAACAGGAGGAAGTCTTCCTCGGTGTGGGCACATGTCCTGAATCGTGCACACTAGTGTCGTCGGGTGATGAGGCAGGCGATGACGAGGTCTTGGGTGATGATACCATGGCCATGAACTGCTGGCTCCAGAGCCTTGGCAGCAACTTGACACTGTTGATGGCCAGGCGCTGCTACACAAAATCATCAGTCATTCTCTCCACGAGGGCAGAGTGCATCCGTACAAATGAAAACATGCCACGCGCCATGTCCCCTCTTCTCAGTCAAAATGCTTTAAATTAAATGACAAGAGCAACTCTACAAAGAAAAATGTAATGCAAACTGAGAAAGGTGAAAATGTTGCTAGGACCGGTTAGGTGTGGTGCAAAAGTATATGGTATGGTATGATATGATTACGCCATTTATAAGGCGCCCATACACAAGCGTTTCTAGGGTAGGACTTGGAAAATAAATTCCCAGAGTAAGATCTCTGAAATAAATGGTGCGTAAAAAACAAACCTGGGGTGCAAACTAAACCAATTCACAGCCCCTTCTGCTAAGAATGCTAGAGGCAGGGAGAATGTGGGGGTCACATGGAGGGGGTATTACTGCCGGGCCCCCAGATCTTTAGGTGGCAGAAGTAAGAGTAGCGTCTGATAGGTTATGTAAATACATTCTGCAGTGTACAGAGGTCAAAATACCTGAACTTTCTACTCCATTGTAAGGGTTCATTGCTAAGCTGTGTAAAAATCTGGGAGTGTAAGGGGGAGGGGGTGATCTTGATGCTTTTTACCTCGTGGGTACATATACGGTTTGACCCTATACAATGAAGATGAATTGCCACGTGGTTTCTTTGTCTACGTAATGTGGTCCCTTTCGATAGGGAAGCTGGTGGAATACCTTGCCCTGCAGTGTCAGGCACTCGCGACTGCGCTGCTTAACAATAGCAGTGCTCCAACAGATCCAAAGCAGGTGGTTCTGCGTGAAAACCCACCAGTAGATGGTTAGCGTATAGTCTCTCTGAGGACAATTATTACATTGAGAGACTTGAGCATAAGGAACACACCTGCAACCAGTATCAGGGTGTCCTAGGTCTCTTAGGGAAACACTCATATCTCAGAGACTTCCACCCAAAATAGAGGCACCCTAGATTGCTTAGGGAAACACCCACATTTCAAAGCCTTCCACCATCGACACCTTATTCGCTACCTTTTCTGCTCCTCCTACTCCTGCGTCTGACTCACACTCTGACACAACCCTCTCTAACCAGCATCTTTCTTTGTCCAACACCCTGGACATGCTTGCCCCTGACACGAGAATCCATATGAAGCCTACCTCCAAGTGAAACTCTTGGTATGACTCTGATTTCACTGCCCGGAAACGCAAGTGCAGGGTGGCTGAGAGGAAGTGAAGGGCTTTGGGAGTATCCTCCGACAAACTGGCCAGCCGCCTGCACCAAATGCAATATAAACTCTGTCCACGCCAAGAAGAGGGTCTATATCCAAGGCCACTTCTCTGCAGATTCTAATAAAGTGGCCAAACTCCTTAAAATCTGCAAAGAACTGGACAATCCTATTGCAGTCTCCACCTCTCCAGGTTCCCTCCCAGGCCCTCTGTATGGCTCTGGCCTCTCATTTCACCAGTAAAACTCAGGATATCCTTTCCTTGCTCCCCTCTTCCTCTCTCTCTAACTCCCACAAGCCCCCTCAGGCCGCCTCTCCTTATCCTCCTTCCTTTTCCTCCTTCTTGCTGACAACACCTCATGATCTTTCTAGACAAATCAGATCTATGAACGTGTCGTCCAAACAGGTTCTCCACTGCTCCTCCAGAACCATCAAGGATCACATTGACACCCTCACTCTAGCCTTGGCCGATTTCTGCAACCATTCTTCCACTGCTGGATCTTTCCACTTTGTCCTCAAGCACTCCCTTGTACACTTCCTCTTAAAAAAGCCTTCAGCCATTCCTACATGTACGTAACACTAACACCCAATTTCAATCACTAATTTTTGTAAACACCAGGAAAAGTGCCTTGGTGTAAAGTGCTCTATAAATCAAATCAAATCAAATCAAAAGCTAGCCATCAACCAGCTTTCTCTCAACATCGAATCTGTTGGTTGTGTTCATGACCATCATTCTGGCTTCAGATCAGCCAGAGGCATGAAAACCGCTCTCCTGAACACCACTGAAGATCTTCTTTCTAATGTTGCCTTCAGCTCTCCCTCTGTCCTTGTGCTGCTTGATCTTTCCTCTGCATCTGAGACTGTTAATCAAGCCAACCTGACCAATCAACACCTTGAGAACCTGGGCATCATGGATCAGGCTCTGGCGTGGCTGATCTATTTTCTCCTGGACCGACCATCCCGGGTCCGACTTGGGTCCTTTCTCTCTGCCACCTCTCACTCCGCATGTGGTGTCCACCAGGGTTCTATCATCTCACCCTGGATCTTCAATATACATCTGGCCCTTTGGCTCACATGAATTACACCTTCTCTTCTAACTTTCAGTGTTATGCAGATGACACTGAGCTTTCAATCAGGGTCCCCGCAGCCGCTCATTCCAGACTGTCTTTCTGTGACCCAGCATTGGTGGGCCTCTAATGATCTCCTCCTTAATGTCAGCAAGATGTCAAGCATTATCATTGGGACTCTGTTTCCCCTCTCTCACTCGTGCTGCCCTCCTTCAGCCCTCTTCCTTCGCCTTCCCATGAGGAAAAAAAACATGGTTTCATCTTCGACTCCATTGTCTCCATCACTCCTCACATCATGGACCTTGTCAATACAACTTCCAGATGTATCTCTTGAGAGGTATTCTACCTTTTCTCACCTTCCCCCAGAAGTTCACTGTCTCCGGGACCCTGGTTCTCTTTAGGATGTTCTTAATCTGTTTGCCTCCTCCCTGCACCCTATACAACTAATACAGAACAGGATGGCAAGACTTATCCTTGACAATATCCACAGCAGCAGAAAGCAAGTTAAAATAGTCCAAATTGATAGTAGTTTTGGTTACGGATTCTGACTATGCATGGAAGTGTTTTGTGGAATATTTACTGGGATGGAAGCTGAGAGGAATTGTTACTTGTAACAACAACAACAAAACAAACTCCAGCATGATTCAGGCCCATCAACAATCTTGTTTCGGAGAATGTGATGAAAGTTTACTGGAGGAAGATAAGAGGGCTACCCTGAACACCAGGAGAAGATAAGGAAGGGAATGATGAGGCTGAACAGTTGGCTAGAATTTGGGCAGTGATGGGAGAACTGTTTCCCATTGAACACTTGCTCATGAGATCCAAGTTGAAGTGGTGACATGTTCCAAAATCGCAAGGGACAAGTAATTAACCAGTAGTTCAGTGGAGTTTTCACACACCTAATCAGGACTTGATCAAAGCACAAAAGAAGAATCAATCGTAGGTATGTTATAAAATAATGTGTCAGATGCAGAAAAGAATCTCTAAACAGAGAAGGACTACAAGGAAAAAGGAATTGATGGTGATAATGAAGAATAAAAAACAGTTTCAGCTGCAGGATAGCCTGTTGGACCAAAAACAAAACCCATCTTAGGTCAGATCCAATGGGTTCTTCCTGTGTCATTTTGGGAGCAAATATTACTTCACACCCATGATGCAATAACAGCAGGGCATAGAGGTTTACCGAAAAAAATTGGAAATAGTAACACAATATGCTTATTTGCTGCATAAATCCAGTGTTGTAAAATTGCATACCCAAGGGTGTTTGGTTTGTGTGCAATCCCAGCCCGCCCATCCAACACATACTGTTAATGAAAAGAGTATTGAAGGTTTGACACTTCCTCAGTCAGATTTGCACATTTATTTCATTGGCCCAGTCCGAAGATCATCACAGGGAAACAATATATAATGCAATGATATAAAAATACTGAAGAGTGACGATGTAACTGAAGTAATAAAGGAAACATTTCCGAAACGATATAAAGTAATCATGAATGCAAAGAAGACAAAGTAACTTGCTCACCAATAAGTGTAAATATGCAGTAACACAAATTAGAAAAGATACATCAAAGTGTGCTATAGAGGAATATATAACATGGCAAGGATGGCCAAAGTTGGAAAATGGACGATGGCTCATGTAAATATTCAGTTCTCCTCAGGACCTTTCTGCAACCTATGCAACTCTCTCTCGCTAGCTATCCTACCCTCTGGCCCCGCACTCACTGCGGGCAACACCTTGGATGTCCTAATCTCCACTGACATCCCTCTATCTGCCCCTCTCACTACCTCTCTCTCTTAGACCGACCACTCTCTTCTCTCTACACACCTAACACGCCCATTCCTCTTGCAGCAATATATCCTGCACAACCACTCTGTTTCAAAGTCACAAGACCCATGAAAAAAAGTGAGTGGCTGCTTTTGCCGCCACCTACTCTCTGCCTCCCATTCCTACAGCTGACTCCACCCTGACAAAGCCCTTGCTAACCTATTCCTCTCTATATCCAACACTCTTGACACTCTTGCCCCTGTCATGAGGGTCCAACTGAAGCCTTCCAAAAAGTTAAACTCTTGGTACGACTCCAAACTGGCTGCCCTTAAACACAAATGTAAGGCAGCTTTGCTGAAATGGAAATCATCGGGAGGACCATCTAATAATGTGGCCTGCAGCCTCCTTCAAAGGCAATATAGACACTGCATCCATTCCATGAAAAGAGTCTATATTCAAGCCTGCATCTCTGCCGCTTCAAACAATACAGCCAAGATTTTCAAAGTCTGCATGGAACTTGCCAATCTAGCAAAATGCATCACAAAAACCCAAGATATCCTTTTCTCCCTCTCTTCCACCCCACAGCAAACACCAAAACCGGAGCCTCCCTTTAGTCCCCCTCTTACCCTCTCCTCTCTCTCACCCATCACACACTGAGGGGGTGGTGGTCATGCACTCAGTGACCTGTTCCCATACAAAAACCACCGAAGTGTCAGCAAATGCCATGCACTCACCTGTCCGTGGAACTCACCTGCCTTGCATACGATACACCCCATCGGGAGACTCACTACCTACATGGAATGAAATGCAGAGTTACAGCACAAAATACATGGCCATACATGTTCATAGTTCACACCAGAAAGAAAATATGCATACAACACAGAGTGCAGGATCAACACAGAGTGAATGGCAATTGATATGTACAGGAGTACAGCATACCACACCAGAGAGGTAGAGAGAGTGGCACAGAGTGTGAATAACAAGGAAATGACAGATTAAAGAGTCCATGGCCTGGTTTACCGATGTACAATCACATGCTGCACAGCACAGTCAGTGAGCCCATTGAGGCATCCACATAGGTAGCTTACACAGTGACATGAACTCCTATCAAATTACCACAATGCCATGTGAGCATGCAAAGAACATATAAGCGAACTGCCACATGCAGCAAAGATGACCAACAATGAAGCATGCACACCATGCAAGACAGTGCAAATGTTTACCAAATAACTGTGTCTGAATGTTGACAATCCCACATGACCTTCACCAGTAAAGGTTTCCTAATTTGTTAAAGGAACAGCTTTGTCTGGTGGAGGGCATGAGGAGTGTGGACTTCAAATGGTGCATGATCTCTCAGCCGGGACAGCAGTCAGCGCCACATAATAGATAACTGGAACAACATGGGTGAAAATATTAAAACACATTGCGCAATATAATTGACATAGCACACATGTGCCATGGAAAAACAAAGCCATGATTACCTGCACATGCCACCCAGTGTACCCCCATGCAAACATGCTAGATGAATTCACTATGCAAGCCTGCATGTATACCAATTCACATGTATAGCCCCTGAGGAGTAAATGGCACACCTCAAGGGCAATGAATGCAAAAAATAACAAAGAACACAACCAGGAAAGGGCAAAACAAAATATGACCCACCCAGGAGGGTGGAGGGCAGGGATCAACAACCACGTGTGGAAGTTGAAAAAAAAATCCCTCAATGGGTACATGGACCACATGGCTATGATGGATTTGGAGGGCTGTTGATGCTGTTGCTGCTGTCACTGCTGTCACTGCTGTTGCTGCAATCACTGCTGTCACTGCTGTTGCTACTGTCACAGCTGTCACTGCTCTTGCCACCTTCCTGTGTAGAATGCGAAGGTGGTGGTGCTAAGGGAGGTTGACCATGTAAGGCCCTGGCCTGGTCCTCCATGGCAGCGGCCAGGCGGGACCCAGATGAATGCATCTGGAACATGAAGCCTTGGAGGTCCGCATGCAACACCTCATGGAATGCACACAGTTCCTCCGAGATGGTCTGATTCAACTGTTCCATCTGCTGTTGGCACTGTGTACTGCGGGCTGCCTCTCGCACTTCCATTGAAGCTCTGAGGGCCAGTAACTCTCGTCCCAGGGATGCCCTTTGTGCCCGACCCTCTGCAATCTGGGATGCCTGCAGAGCCCTCTGTTCGGCCCATCGGCTCCTGTGCAGCCTGTGAGAGAGGCATGTGGGCCACAATTCCTGCAGCTGGCGCGCTACCTGTGTTTCTCTTGAGAATGTGGAATTGGCCACCCTATCCATGCCCTGAGTCAACATCTCATAGGAAGCACCCTGTTGCACACATTTGCCCCAGCCACGACACGTCCACCATGTGTGCATGCCCCAGGGCTGCTGGACCCAAGCTAGAGTTGCCCTTGATGTGAAGCCACTGTTTGTGGCTGCATGACTGCATTCCTCCCTTGGTCATCCAACACAGGACCGGAAGCCAATAGAGTGGAGCGTGGCCTTGCAGCCGTAACCACCACAGACTGACGTGGCAAAACGTATTGGCCCTGTGAGGGGACATAACCCCCTGCAGACGCATGGGCTACATCAGCACCATCACTTGATGCAGGGGAATGGACATCCCGCTCACAAGCAGAGCCACTGCTTTCATTGGAGGGGGACTCATACTGAGTCGTGCCCCGGATGGACTGTAGCACCAGTGGATTCTCATGGGCTTCCACAACACTTCCTCCACTGGTGCTCTCTCGTGGCTCAGGCTCCCGTTCCTTCTCTACTTCCTCCCCTGAATCTCGTGGCTCATCACCTGCACATGGACACATAAAGACTTGAAGAATCATGTTAATTGCTTCCACTACATGCATTGTCATCACAATGCTGTCCTGCAACACATTTACATGCATGTTAACATGCCATGATTTGCATTCATACACTATGTACAAAAATCCCTGAAACCATGACGCCTGCACACTTGCCACCACTTGCCACCTCATCCCATGTCCCTGACCATGTAAGCACTGCAGACATTCCCAACAGACATGCATGGTGTCCCAGGTGTGTGATGTGGAGAGAGTGAGGACATGTGCTTGGAGAAAAGAATAGGGGACAGGACCATGCACCCATAGGGGTGGGGGGTTGTCCAGTGTGGCAGGGATTTGCATGGTGTAGTAAAATGCTAGGACACTAGGACACTCATGGAACAATGCACCACACGCTGACAGTGTGCATGAAAGGTATGTGTAGCATGAAGCCACCTATGGACATGTGTGGATGGAACCTCTACTACATGCAGTGCATGATGAATATCACGTGCTTGAGACACAAGCACTTTATTGGCATAGCTGAGTCACTAACATCACTGATGTACATAGCCAGATGCCACGTTGTGTTAGCATTCGGAAAATATGTATTAGTATCTGACGGTTGTGGATGACTACTGTCACAAAGCCATGTTCACCCGATGTGCGGCACATGTGTTGTATGAACTCTGCAGTACACTAATCACGAGTCAGTAGACCATGACATGGTTCAACCATGGCAGTCATACAAATGCAGGCAGAAGTGCCACACAATCATACCAATTCATTCAATCCCCATACACATATTCTGGATGCACACGCTTCTTCACTCACCAGACATTTCCTCATAATCTGGCATAGCTGAGTCACTAACATCACTGATGTACATAGCCAGATGCCACGTTGTGTTAGCATTCAGAAAATATGTATTAGTATCTGACGGTTGTGGATGACTACTGTCACAAAGCCATGTTCACCCGATGTGCGGCACATGTGTTGTATGAACTCTGCAGTACACTAATCACGAGTCAGTAGACCATGACATGGTTCACCCATGGCAGTCATACAAATGCAGGCAGAAGTGCCACACAATCATACCAATTCATTCAATCCCCATACACATATTCTGGATGCACACGCTTCTTCACTCACCGGACATTTCCTCATAATCTGGCAGGCCTCCCACGCCTTGGACCTGATCCACATGAATCAACTCGCTCATGGCCTCATCATGTGGAGTGAGCTCCTCCTCCTGCCATGACCCACCTCCAGTCACCATAGCAGAAGCAAAGTTGGCATCCAGCTTTTTTTTGGTTCGATGGTGGAGGTCATTCCACTGCTTCATGACCTCACGAGCGGTGCGCCTCTCATTCCCCAAGGCGTTGATGCCATCCATGACTCGCTCCCGGTAGACAATGCCCTGAGCAGGTGTATGGGTGCTCCCTGGCCCCAGGCACATGTCACGGTGGTGGCCGCGCACATAGTCCATGATGATCTTGAGTTCATGATCATTGAAGTGCCTCTTCCTCGACGTGGCAGTCTCCTTTGCTGTACTTTGGGATTCAGTCTTTCCTCTTCTGCACACTTCTGCCTCTTGGAAGGTGGTGCAGACCCTGTGTAGCTGGGACGACTCAGGGCATTAGGGGCTGGCCGACTAGTGGCCCTGGGCCATGGCATCACCCACTGATGTTGAGTCAGTAACGGGCCCGGCAGGTCCCTCAACCTGGGAGCTGGGTCCAAGTGTTTTGCGTTGTTGTCCCTTCCCCTTGGACTAACGGGCATCAGCTGCCCCTGCGTGTTGGTGTCCCTGGAGAGGGGGATGACAATAGATACTGCTGTTGCTCCCCAACTCTGGTTGTTGGCGACAGGAGCTGCCCCTGCAGGTGCCTCAACCTCGGAGCAGGGGAGAGCAGATGACCTTGCAGTTCCCTGACCCAGGGTGCAGGGGACAGCAGCATCACCTGCAGTTCCCTGACCCTGTAGAGGGTGGTTCACAGCTCTCCCGACCCTGGCCACCTCTGCCACCTTTCCCTCTTGGGGTCTTCCAACCATGGTACATATGGATTAGTATAATGGAAGGCACAACAAACAATTGTCCTGGCCAATTACAGTGAGGGGGCAGGGTACATGATGTGAAACATACTACTATGGTCCAGCAAGGCTCAATATTACCCCTGGTGAAAAAAATAAATGGGACGCGTAATGCACAGGCCCACCAAATATCAAAAAAGGGTGTATGCAACCCCTTGGTAGCTCATGTGAAACGTAAAAGCATTACACAGTACGCAGTGGCACCAAGCTACACAAAAAATTCATATGCAAAGCTCACAAAAGCCACTGTGATGTTAATAATTGGGGTACACGATACCCAGGGGCAGCCAGAGTATGAATAATGCGTACTTGACTCACCGTGCACACGCGCTGTAAGGACCTGAAGTCCAGGACCCACAACAAGGCCCGGTGCCGCCTCTAGGCTGGTGCCAACCAATGGGGGTGCCGGGCTGGTTGAAAACCACAGACATGCGGACCTTGGAGATGTTTTACCTGGTGCTGCACACCCAGGTCTGTGATTTGCAGCACCATCTGGAGTCGTAAGGTGAGTGTCCATGTGTTGCTGTCCTCCACTGTGCATATGCCTGTTGATGTATAGTGGGAGTGTGCACTTTGGCCTTACGGCAAGTATACCTCTTTTACGCATGTCTGTGTGCATGTCCCAGACAGTGCTACACATGTGTTCAATGAAGCATGTGGGATTCCAATGGTGTTACTTTTGCAATGTGTGTTGTACTGCAGCATATTACAATGTGCACGTGGTTTCTTTCAAGTGTCTGAGACGTGTCCGTGTGAGAGGTGTGACACATGGGGGTTGTTGTCAACATCATGAACAGAAATGGTGTACATGTGTATGTATCTGAGATGTGACTGTGTGACTGGCCATCAATCCTGATGGATGTAACTGGTGCATTTTAATGTGTGCCCTACTCTTGCTGCCTGATTGACGTTCAGGGGACTCTGATGTGATAGCTCAGTCCACTGCTTCAGGACTGTCAGGTGATGTGTGTATATGACATGTGTGTGTCCCATGATGGATGTGTGTGTAGGATGCACAATTTGTAGGTGGTGACAGTGCCATGTCCAAGGTTGTGATTGTCTGTTGTGAAGGACAGACATGTATGTGCATGTATTTACATTGCATGTACCTTTGTGTTATGGAGGGTGATGATGTTTGTGACCTTTGTCAGTGTACTTCATGTGCATATGTTTTGTGCCAAACACACATAGGTACAGTACGCGTATGTTTGTGTTCTATGTCTCCTTATCCACAGTGGCGTTGGAAGAAGAGGGCAGAGAAAGTGCTGTAAAGCAAGGCAGCAGGGATGCCTCGATCAGGCAGAGACGCAAGGCCCAGTCAAGCCCCTTAGCATAAACATCATCGGGGAGCGAGGAGACTGGTGCCGCATCTCAAACATCGGCCACAGCTGCTGAGGGGAGGTCCAAGAGGATGAAGGTGGACGTGGATTCCTCGGCAATGGGGGGGACAGGTGAGCTCACACAGGGATGCTGGGGGGTATCCAGGTTGGCGGGAGTGGAGGAGGCCATATCAACCCAGTCCATTAAGCCCGATGGGAGTAATGAGGTGGGTGTGACTGGTGCAGTCCAGACTCAAGGGCAGGAATCAGTGCAGGGCTCCATGGAGGTGCCTGTGTCAAATTCTGTCCCGGGCCAACGGCTGCACCAGTATGCACCTTCCGTCATTCCACAGGCCGGACCCATCCGAAGGTTTCAGGTGTTTGCACACAAACCGACACCCCAAATGCTTGCGGATCTGGCCATTCAAGACAGAGTGGAACCCCTGCTAACTGTTATCGGGAGCGTACAGGTACCATTTGTGATGATGAGCAGGCTTACTATCATGGGCTTGCACATCATCACAATGAGGTCTGGTGTCTCCTGAACTGGCTAGCAACATTCCTAGTCTCAAATTGGCTATGTGAGCTGGCCACTTAGGCAAACCCCTTCTCGTCTTGCTCCTCTGTGGGCCAGTAATCCTTCCGGGCGCCTTCCGGCCCAGATACCACTAGAGCCGCATGTATACCTGTCCCAACCAAGTTGGCCCGTCTGGTGGAGATCACATCCTTGCCTGAGTTGGGAGTCAATGTTGGATCAGCCGAGGTGGTCACCACACCTGATCCAGGCTATGACAGGAGCCATGACAATGGAGGGAGAGCAGGCACCCAGGAGCAATGCACGTGCCAGATGCCTCTGTGTAATTTTATCAGCCTGGAGGTTGGCCATGCGGTGCAGGCACCGGGCAATAAGTCAGCAGCAGGCTCTGAGTAGGAGGCTTTGTGACACACGTAATACCAGCCAAAAAGGGCCGATACCCAGCGTCAGGCAGGATGCAAATGTGGACCTTCGCACAAGGATGTCTTCCGTGTTGCTGCGGTAAGGGCAGCGAATCGCGGCAGAGAGGTAGCGGGCTCAAGAGGGGTACTCACCATAGCCAGGGCAGAGATTTCATTGCGTCGGGCAGAGAGGCGGGCTGAGGTCCGAGAGGATACTTGCAGAGAGTGGGAGGAGATGGAGAGGACCATGCTGGAGTCCCTTTAAGCCCTCGAGAAGAGAGCGGAGGCCTGCCTAGGGGAATTGGACCCAATGTTCGATGATGCTCTGGCTGAGACATTGAGTGAGATTGGTGAGGAGAAGTACTAGCCCGCTGCCTTTGTAAGTAGTTTTTTAGGTATAAGTTTCTGTTAATTTTATTCATTATTCAGAGCTTTGGGACATTACTCATTTTTTTTGTACATAGTTCTTCATGTGTGGGTTTCCTTTTAAATATTTTATTATTTGGAGTGGACTTTGGACATTACTCCATGTTTGTGTAAATATTTTTATATGCAATTTTTTTGTGTTCACCATGCGTAGTGGTAATTGTTTTATTTTTAATGGTATTGTAAATAATGTTTTGCACATGGACATTTTTGCATTCTTTTATGTTTTTCATGTACATATTTTGGTCTTTAATTTACAGTGTGTATGAGCACAATAAAACTGTTCAATATCATTTATTTTCTTAACTGATAGTCATTGTCTCTCACTGTTTTTTTGGCAGTGTGCGGGTTTATTAATCCGTTTAGTGTCAATTGGTTCTGACCATCGTTGGTAATGTGTGTGGTTACTTGCATGCATGTGTCATGTTTGGTATCCATTTGCGTGGTGAATATGCACATGTGGATGACCAGTGGAGGAGTGTGAAGGGGGAGTTTGGGGGTGCACAGTAAAATGACATTTGCTTTCACATGTGCAGCATCACTGTGTATTGGCCCTCACTGTATTTGTGAGGGAGGTGGGTGGGGTAATTGTGGGAGTGTTACATGTTCAGGATATTGGCACATGATTTGCTTAATGCTGTGTAACACACATGTCATGCTTTCACCTTCAAAAGCATGTTTTTGTGCAGTTATCATTGTCTCTAGTGTTGGTCTACCTCTTGCACTGCCACATAATATTGGCATTACTTTGGATTTACACATTGGCAGACCAATGCAGCTGTCGCAGTGCATGGCACACTGACTGATTGCCATGTACTCAGTCAGAACTTAAGTCATTCCTCTTTGCTTGTGCTTTCGGTCCTACTCTCCCCTGCTGAACTCCTGTCTGTATCTGCACTGGTCACCTGGCTACCCTTTAACCTCGGGCCAAGGTCCCCCCACCAGCCACTTGCACACCTGCACTTCCTCCCTGTCATCCCCCGCACTTGGACTGTTTTTCTGTATTCCTACAGCACCATACCTGCACTTAACTCCTGATGTCTGCACTTAGCCATGCACTTGCCCTTACCACCAGCTGGCCGCACTTTAATGATTTTCTTTGTTATTGTATTTGTTATGATGTCTTTCCCATGTACTGCACTGCCCCCTCCCTTTTGCCACCGCACTTTTCACCTCCCCCACTTCCCATGCACTTGCGCCATCTCAATGTCACCTGGCCTAGCAAGATCATTGTCTCTGTCTTCACTCTGTTCCCCCTACCCTGACTCATTGCACCTTCAAACACTTGTGTATAGGCATATTATGACTGCCATATCATTTTATATGATTTCATGTCATATCCTTCACATATGGCTGTGACATACCTGGGTTGTGTCTGTTCATGTGGCACACATTGAGGCTGCTTTTTTATTCTGTCATTGTCTGACTATTTGTCCATGGGAATTTGTAACATGACATTGTCACATGGACAGCAGGTCTTCACTTTACCATTAACCTGCTACATGTGTATGTTGGGAGATGGTTGCAGACAGCAATTGTGTTTCAGCAGCTGCCATACTCATGGATGTGGGCCAGGTGTATGCATTTATTTGTGCTTGCAGGATACATTTTCCAGTGGATATTTGGGGTGGTGTCACAACACAGGCATTAAGGTGCACGACACACCACCAATGGAGTGATGATGTGTCACTATGTCAGCGTCCAGCATGCAGGTGATGTCCGGTCTGGAGGGGGCTGCTTGCAGGGTGGGGTAATGGGTGATGGGGGCTGGGGTATCCCATTTGTAGATGACTGCCTGCATGGTGGCATCACGGGTGATGGGGGCTGGGGTATTCCATTTGGAGAGGACTGCCTGAAGGGTGGCGTCATGGGTGATGGGGACTGGAGTGTCCCATGTAGAGGGGGCTGCCTGCAGGGTGGCTTCACGGGTGATGGGAGCAGGGGTGTCCCATGTGGAGGGGGCTGCCTGCAGGGTGGCACCATAGGTGTTGGGGGCTGGGGTATCCATGTGGAGAGGGCTGCCTGCAGGGTGGGGTGACAGGTGATGGGGCTGGTGTGGGGGTGTCCCATGTGGAGAGGGCTTCCTGCAGGGTTGGGTCACAGGTAATGGGAGCTTGGATCGAGGTGTCCCGTCAGGAGGGGTCTGCTTGCCGCAGATTGCAAGGTGCAGATGCACAATTTGGCTGGGCTGCGGCCAGGGATTGCGAGGTGTTTGCACGCGATTACGCTAGGGTGCAGCCAGGGATCACTTGGAGTTTTCACATGATTTGGCTGGGGTGTGGCCGGGGATCACGCAGAGTTTTCACACAATTTGCCTGGGGTGCGGCAGGGGATTGTGAGGTGTTTTTGTGCAATTGCGCTGATCGGGCATAGTTTTCACACGATTTGGCTGGGGTGCAGCCGGGTATTGCGAGGTGTTTTCACGCGATTACGCTACGGTGCGGCCAGGGATCACTTGGAGTTTTCACATGATTTGGCTGGGGTGTGGCCGGGGATCACGCAGAGTTTTCACACAATTTGCCTGGGGTGCGGCAGGGGATTGTGAGGTGTTTTTGTGCAATTGCGCTGGCGTGCGGCTGGGGATCGGGCATAGTTTTCACACGATTTGGCTGGGGTGCAGCCGGGTATTGCTAGGTGTTTTTGCATGATCACGCTGGGGTGCACCCTGGATCGCGTTGATTTTTCACACAATTTGGCTGGGATGCGGCTGGGGATTGCAAAGTGTTTTCGTGAGATTACGCTAGGGTGAGGCCGGGGATCACCCTGAGTTTTTATGTGATTAGGCTGGGGATTGCTAGGGCTGCCTGCAGGGTGGGGCATAGGTGATGGGGGCTGGAGTCAGGGTGTCCCGTCAGGAGGGGTATGCTTGCTGTGTATTGAAAGCTGCAGATGTACAATTTGACAGGGGTGCAGCCAGGGATTGCGAGGTGTTTTCGCGCAATTACGCTGGGGTGCAGTCTGGGATCACGCATAGTTTTAATGCGATTTGGCTGGGTTGCAGCTGGGGATTGCAAGGTGTTTTTACGTGATTATGCTGGGCTGCGGCCAGGGATCACCAGAGTTTTCACACAATTTTTCTAGGGGGCTGTATGCTGACCCAGGGATGGCACAGAGGCTTGCCCCTTGTTAGGCATTTCACTTGCTTTTTACTGTGCATGGTGGCATGTTGGGGCTGCTACTGATGCCTCAGGAAATCCATGAATACACGTGCTGCGCAATCATTTCTCTGCCCCACAGCTGGTGCACACTGCTTCTCGGTGCGCAGCGCTTTTGTCTTTTCTGCACCACATTCTATCAATCGGGGCCTGTTGCCCCTGATGAAATCACGAAAGTTGTGTTTTATAATCTTACTAGGCATTTATTTCTATTTAAAAGGGATGTTGGGGAAGATCATGAAGATGTACATATGTATCTTGGTATTTCGGCTCATTTAAAGAAAAACCTATGGTATCAGCACATGAAAAAGGTGGGAAGGAGGACATCAGAGGAAAGCTGCTATGGGTGTTCCTTTATACTGTATGCTTTGGGAACCTCTAAAATATTGTTCACAACAGAAATATTAGTGAAACAGGCACATTGCCTGACACAACTTGCACTTTGCCTAACCAGAGGCCAGTTCCAAAGCAGGACTACATCTATAGTGTGGATGAATAAAGCGACATCTCAAAGAGAAGACAATTATGTACAAGGCATAAAGTGAAGAGATAAATCAGAAACTATGCATCAAATAATAAAATATAAAGCGCCTGGAATCAATAGAGTAGGAATCAAGATTGACTACTGGGAAAGAGGTTGACTACAAATTAAAGGGACCCTGCTTACTCCTGAAGGATGGGCTGAGGGATTGCTTGTGTGGAAGCAACAGCATTAACTAGAACATGTGAAGTAGTTGTGTCAACATTAGAAAAGGAATGCAAAAACCAATGGCCTAAGATTGCAAGATTGTTGACATGGGTCAACAATGAGAGAGGACGATTGCAGATACTTCACCTGAATAATGTGACTTTATGTTTCAGAAATAATGCAAAGTGAAAGTTGGAGATTGGTTTTTATGTTCCTACAAAAAAGGAGGAACAGCAGTTCTGATGGACCATTACTGTTGCCTGTGGTTCAAAAGCATATATAAAGTGGCCCCAAAATGGGGAGGAGTTTGTTCATTGGTACTGATAATCATACCAGCCTTAGTAGTACCACAAAGTGACCTGCAAATTACAGACTTCCCAAAAACGGACACACGCCTGAGGAAGAACAGATTGTTTCATTGCAGCAGGCAGAGAGAGATAATTACTTTTCAGTAAAATCAATAGCAGCTTATTATGACATGTCAGATGAGCATAAGTTGTTCAGCAGAACAGTTATGACATTTACAACTATGTTCCTGCCAGGAATTCAGGCTGCAGCAACCACCAAGTGGCTGCAAATCACCAGATGAGAGATGGTGTAAATAATCAATACTAAAATAAAATGATTTAATGGGATCAGATGGGCAATCCAGCTCATTGCCCTCCAGCACAGGTATGTCCGGGACTTATTACAACAATGGAAGGTGAAGTGTGCATCAAGATCAGGCCTTCGTGCTGTACATTGTCAGCTGCCCATGATGAACACAATAGTACTTTGAAAGAAGAAATAACTATTTTGTCAAACTTGCACAGAGCAATGGTGGAAGAAGTAGCAAAGACTGAAGAGGATGGCTGGTTTTCATCTGTGTTTTCATGGATTCCAAATTGGTTGCCAAATGCCTTCAAATTACTTGTAGCAGTACTAGTGTTGGTATTGCTAAGATTGTTTCTCATAAGGATCATCTTGGGACAATGCCAGAAGACAGGCAAGAAAAATATTGGGACGAAGATTATGATTGATCGAGATGTTGAAACTGGTAAGCAGATGCAAAACGAGGAAAGTAACAGTGAGAATATAAAAGTACCCTTGAACCTCTAGGAATGGAGTTCTAATATCCCAAGGAGCATAACAAATATGTAGGGCAATGGGTATTCTGTCCATGAGCAGGAGATTGCTGCCACATGATCTGGAGTGTGGATGGACATACAAAGAATGCAGGTCTTCTGGGGGGGGAGGGTGACAAAGATATGGGTCCAAAGAAATGGCAGTATGAATAGATGATAAAGGAGAATGAAGAGAGGAATGTGGTTGAGGACTCGACCAGAGGGGGAATGTAGAGGAGCAGGTGGACACATTTTCCTAACTTCCACCCCCTCACCGCCACCATACTAAAACGACAGGAGAAGGGCTCTATGTGAGACTCTGTGTGTTGTTGCTCTTTGTTCCTATACCACATCAAGTGTATGAGAGACAATATGCACTAACTGTATTGAATGTATCCTCACACTGAAAGTGTGGAAGGATGCCGTATGGGGGGAATCAGCCTGCACCATTGGACATCATGTAGTGCTGAGTGAAATCTGACGTGGATAGAGTGATGTCATAAAGAAGCTATACGAAGATATACTGAAACGATATAAAAATACTAAAGAGTGACGATGCAACTGAAGTAATAAGAGTAACAGGTATCAAACGATAAAGTAATCATGAATACAAAAGGCAAAGTAACTTGCTGACCAATGTGTGTCAATACACATTAACACAAGGTAGAAAAGATAAATAGAAGCTTGCTATTGAGGAATATATAACGTAGCAAGGACGGACATAGTTGGAAAATGGGTGCCAGCTCATGTAAATATTCAATTCAACTTCAGTCAGAAGATTCTGGAAGAACAACTTTGTGTGCAAAACAAAGAGGAGTCAATACTGTCTTATGATCCAGGATGCTATTTTTAAGCAATAGCTGCAAAGCACGAAGGCAGATAGATGGATAAGCCATGGACGAAACATATTTCTTTGAGATTAAAAGAGAATTAAACATCTGCAAGAGCAAAGTATTGGACAATTAAAAGTGTAAAATGTACATACGAGATAGAGTGAGCAAGTCTCTAGAGGCCAAGAGGAGCAATGACACTCAGTATAATTAAATAAAATAGCAGTAATTAAGAGGCTGGCAATGACAGCTTTGAGGTCTCTTGAAATATGACCCAGAAGTCAAAAACAAGGGCTATTCATTAAGCCTCAGATGAAGATAAAGATGTGATTTCACTCCCTTGAATTTCCTAGAACAGAGAGCAAGCTACATGGTCAACTACAGATGGCAAACGTTGGCTCATGGCCAGACTGATGTGAGATGGACTAATTTGGAAAGTAGGGAATAATCTGACGTGATTCAAGCACCTTGGTTTCTGTTTCCTTACGTGCTGCTTGCCGAGCCGTAGGTCCAAGGTTGGGTGAGAAAGCCAACAAATCAGAGGGTCTATAGGGCAACCTGCTATACAATGTTGCATAGACCAATCCACTGTCATTTTGTGAGGTATAATCAGTATTATACGTATTTAGAGGTAATTCGAGGTGTGCCTCACAGAAAAGAGACAGCCAATGAAGTACTAACCCATATACAATCAATAAGTAGACATGTTCCCCTAACCAATCCCTCCCACTAATACGTTTTATGGTTTGCCAGGTAGGATGGCGTCATAGATAATGCATGTTGGGGTATTAGACCTCTGTGTAATTCAGCTTGTGTGTGAGTGTGCAAGCATCCGTCTGAGGTTTGCCAGTTGACCCTGCTTTATTAATCTGAGTATACTCTTTGAGGCTGTCTGATTATTTGGTCTAGGATGCATTATTGTAATTCCATCTGGCACAAAAGACAGTTTGAGGTGCTAGAGCACCAGTGTAATGATCACATTTGAAGCAAGAGTACATCATGAACTAGTTGAGTAAATCCATGTGTGATGGTCTACAAAGGGAATAACGCCAGTTTAAGAATAAGGGGATTCATTCTAGCAGGTAAGTAGGTGTGTTTGCTGTGGTGTGCCTGAAAGAATGAATGAAGGTGTTGCAATAGAAAAATAAAAGGTTAAATTATCAAATTAATAAATAATCAGGAATTAGGGAAGGAGTTGGAGAGAAAAGCAACACCCAGAAAGGAAAAAGTATTGTTGCATATACTTAATCTGTTTGTCTCTCTCCCCTCTATTTAGAACATTTAATTTGTTTTCCTCCAAAAAGGGTGCTAGGAGGGATATGGCCATCCAGGAGTCCCCAGGACAAATAGGAGTCCCCAGGATGAAGAAAAAGTGAAGGGATCCATGAGGCGGAAAAATACTGGCAGATGCAGAGGAGAAGACCAGATGACGGGACGGCAGTGTGTGATTAAAATGTTTCATTTGTAATGTACTCAAAGACATTGACACACGCCTCACCGTCAAATGGATAAGTCTTATTTGAACCCAGCCAGCATTAGGCGTTGTGTTAGAAGACCTCACTACATTCATATTAGGGGATATCACTTACCACTTTGTTTTTGTATTTAGCTCTTTTTCTCAATTGATGCCAAATCTTTCTTAGGCAACTTCTTATCTTATTTCTATATATATTTTTTTCTCTCACAGTGGTTTTTGTTTGTTTGTTTATTTATTTGTAGGGCACCTTAGGTTTTAGGTCAAGATTACTTATAGTTTAGTTACAGTGAATTTACAATTAACTTAGTTGCAAGGTATTAACAGGTTACTAATAACTTGGTTACAACGCATAGAGAAATATATACAGTGCATAGATACGTATATACATGTGAGTATAGGTGTAAATTAACTTATTTACAAGTAGTCACTGGATCCTGTGTAGTCACCAGGTGGGTACAGTTAGCTTAGCTGCCGATATGTGCAAATGCCTAGGTGCCAATTGTAGGTGGAAAGTAACTGCCAAGAGGGAGGAGGGAACGTGGGTCGCTGTGATGTTATTTGTCTTTGTGCCATAGCCAGTTACGGGTGTTGCGCCTGAAGCTATTGCAGGATTGGTCTCTTCTTAATTCGACTGGCAAGGCATTCCAGTGCTGGGCTGCTTTTACAGGGAAGCTATTACCCTCTGTTTTTTGTAGGCGGAATTTAGGGATTTGGAGGGAGTAGGAATTGGCTGTTCTGGTTGGTCGCGTAGTGTATTTTCTATTTATTCTTTCCTTCAGGTATGGTGGAGCTGTGTTATTTAGGCATTTGTATGTTAGGGTGACCATTTTAAGCAGGATCAGGTCTGTGATTTTGAGCCCATTGTGGTTTCTTCTGGCGTTGGAAATGTGATCTCTGGCTGGGAGGTTTAGTGCTGTTCTAAGCGCGTTATGTTGGAGGGTCTGTAGTTTATTTGTGATGTGTTTGTTAGCTCCTGCATACAGTGCATTGCAGTAGTCCAATTTGGAGAGGATGAGGGCATTGGCTAGAATGATGCACCTAGCTGGAGAAAGAAAGGGTCTGCATGCTTTAATGAGTTTGCCAGTATAGGCCGTAGATGAGGCCAAGGAGTTTACTTGTTTTTTTTTAGGGAGAGATTGGAATCCAAGTAAAAGCCTAGAGTCTTCACTTCTTTGGTAACTGTGATTATGTTGCCGTCTATGTTGAAGGCCTTATATTTGTCATTAAGTTTTTTTAAATTGTTAGTTGAGCCAAGGATTAGGATCTCCGTTTCATCATCATTCATGCCTGAATAAGGGTATAGATTTTGTTCACTAAGGCTGAATCTGATGTGAAATTGCCCATAAGGGGGATAAGGATCTGGGTATCGTCTGCATAATTTGTGTAGGTGATACCCAGCCTGTCCAATTTATCAAATCGAGGCTTAGTGAAGATATTATACATAGTGGAGGAGACGCAAGAGCCTTGAGGAACACCACATGTTGTAATGACTGGGTCAGCCGAGGCAGCCTGGGAGAAGACTCTCAAGCTTCTGTTATAAAGAAAGGATTGGACCCAAGCTATAGCGTCACTTGAGAAGAGGGCGGCTGATGCTAGGTGCTTGCGTAGGACAGCGTGGTCCACCAGGTCAAAGGCAGCCAAGAGATCAAGGAGTGGTAACATAGCTGTGCTTCCTTTATCATTTAGTTCATCAATTTGGGCTTTGAGATCTATTAGGGCTGTCTCAGTGCCGGGTTGGGGTCTGAAACCGGACTGTCGAGAGCCTAGTAATTGGTTGGTTTCAAGGTACTTTTGAATTTGTAAATAGGCCACTCTGTCAATTATCTTGAGGAGAAAGGGGACCGTGATTTTCCTTTATTGAAGTCGATACTGTCATCAATGACAAAGGACTCACATACTGCAATTGGTTATGCTTGAATGATTTAAGCGAATTACCTACTCACATGGTTACACAAAAGAAGAAAATATGTCTAAATGGGGCACATGATTTCTAGTCAAATTAGTTGTTCGGCAGAGTCCCCACATTTGGTCTGTGTCCTCAGCAGAAAAGGGAAGAATATGTAGGAGTGGTTGTCAAGTAAACAATGTTTGCGGCATGTGCTGTGTGTAGTGTAGTACATGGGAAATAACATTTAGTATTGGGGACAGCAAGTGGGGTGACATTGGGTACTAAGAGCTAGAATGGGGTGAATTGCGTGGGACAGATTGTTTAGGCCACAGGCTCTGAGTGGAATGACAGCGCAGTGCAGCAGGCATACTGACTTTGCTGACTGATTGTTGCCAGTTTCAGAAATAAATGCTAAATTGAGCAGTGCTTCACAAGGCAGAACGTGCACGAAAAGCCATGAGAATAAATATGCATTGTCCTGTGCAGGAAGAGATGAAGAGAGGAAGGAGGAAGGAGGAAGGAGGAAGGAGGAAGGAGGAAGGAGGAAGGAGCAATATTGTGGGGAGCTGTTATGCCGAATTCTGTCCAAAGGTCATTTAAGCAAAACAAAATAGGTGATGCTTGGAACATTTAGGATTAATCTTAAGCTCGGGCATTACTATGGGAAAACCTATAAAAATCAGGCCTGGTCCCACCCCAATGGGGGCAAGTCAGCACTATTTTCTAGGTAACATCATTTCTGCACGAGATCACAAGCAACCCCAAACATGTTTTAGCCTCGTTGGTCCTCATCAGCGAGGCGTAGCCTTGGTCTCTAGGCCCAGAAGGCACAGGCCCCATGTCTGGGCATACCCGTTCCACTTGGGCTGACTACAGCAAAACAAAAGAGGTGATGGCTGGAAGGTTTTGAATTCATCTTAACCTCTGGCATTGCTCTGGGCAACCCTCTAAAACATTGTTCTTCACCTGCCAAGGCATTACAAGGGAAAGACCATATGAAAGTTAGGCTTGGTACTACCCCAAAAGGTGCAGTCCAGCCTGAACTGCTAGGTCACATCCCTTCTGCATGAGACCATAAGCATCTTCAAGCAAGTCTCAGCCTCGCTGGGCCTCATTAGTGAGGTGTAGCTTGGGTTTCTAGGCCTAGCAGGCACGGGAGCCATGTCTGGGCATACCTGTCCAACACGGGGTACTACAGCAAA
The DNA here is from genome assembly GCF_040938575.1 of Ambystoma mexicanum. Lineage (NCBI taxonomy): Eukaryota > Metazoa > Chordata > Amphibia > Caudata > Ambystomatidae > Ambystoma > Ambystoma mexicanum. Next base: position 1,515,166,130 of record NC_090922.1, read on the forward strand.
ACAACAAGGCTGAAACATGTTTGGGGATGCCTGTGGTCTGAACCTTTCAGTCATCACCTCATTTGTTTGGCTCCAAATTTAAGCCTTGCCTGGAAAGTTACACACGCAGAGTCAGAAGGGGTCGGGAAAGGTGCTAGAAAGTGCTCAAAAGTTTTGCCATGTGGTATGACAGATGACAGCTGACACCATTGTAGAGGAGGAGCTAAGTACCCCCAGTCCAACTGCCCCACCTACATTACCTGAAACGTATGAACCAAAGTATGTGACGTGTACTGAACAGGTAAACCAGCAAAGAGAAGAACTCTGTGCAGTACCCATAAGAATACCTATACCTAAGAGAATAGGGGAGGTAAAGTACCCAGTGAGGAAACCATACTTGCATACAAGACAATATGATGGCCATTTGAATGAGATTCCTGAACAAAGAAACTAAATGACAAGGATGAATGGTGACGTCATGTAAAATTGAATCGATACCCATGTAGAAAGATAACCGGACCAGAGAGGCAGACAATTTATAAAGACCAAAGAATTACCAAGCATAAGTGAAATCTTGGGATCAAGATGAAGAGACTTATGCCATAGACCTGATGAAGATACTTAGTTAGTTTAAACGTGTACAGATGCAATGAAACACAAGCAACAAAGCAATCATGAAGCTAGCCACATGGTTTTGAATAGATTATACTGCGGCAAACGCTAACATATACATATATACCTCTATAGACATATGGACTGAGAAAGGATTAATGTTTCCGCCATGTATATAAGCAGTAATGAACAAAACAGAAGGCCTCATTTCAGTTGCGCAGTCAAGAAAAGGCAATAAATTAAACAGAATAAGAGCTCAGCTAAGGAGCTCACTGAGCCAAGAAAGCAAGTCTTATAAAACTGGAATTGGCTGATATTGGATACAATTAACGTGAAAGAAAAGAAGCTCCTATTCAGAGAGGTCAAGCAAAAACAAAGACGTCAGAGGACTATTGAAAATAAAATCAAATACACGAAAAGGCTCAATTTCATGGTGTCCAGTCATGTTATAGAAGGAAGTTGGATGAATGAGATGATCACACCTATGCACAGAAGCCGGCTAGTGCCCATACTCCTTAAAAATTATCAGAGAACAGGACAAACTCAAGACCAACTTCAAGTCACTAATTGACGCTGGACCCTTGAGGTGATGATGGATGATATTTTAATTGGTGGGAAACTGGTGCTAAAACGAGCTCACCCGCATCTGGTTGTTCAGTCTGCGTGCTGCTCACGTAGGTGGAAAAGTACTGACGGGGGTTAGAAGCCAACAAATTGTAGGGGACCACGTAGTTGGGGGTCCTATAGTGTGTGTAGCCAATGGGACGTCCTATATTTAGTGAAGTTCCTAGTGGCTATTTTGAAGAGAGGGCTTAGTCACCCCACCTGAAGTTAACTATCCAATTACCTCTCATCGTTACTCCATACAGATATAGAACCTATGCTTAGTTATTCACTTCAAACCAATCCCACCTCCCGTTTGCTACGTAGGATGACGTTGGTAATGACGCAGGTCAGCATGTCAGTGATGACCACTTTTGGATACAAAAGCCCAAGTTTTCTATGAAGTAGTTAGAGTCAGAGTATCGAGGGATTGCTGATGTTTGTTGTACTCCCTGTTTTAGATACTTGACATTAAAACAGACAAACGGTTGCCATACTATTTGTGTCGTCTTGATTATTGATGTATGAATAAAATCTGCATCCCCATCTATATCCAGTGTACCGCTACTCATCTTAAAGGGCTGGACGGAGCCTCCAGTTCACCATGAAAGAGCCTGGAAAATGGCAAAGGAAATGTAAGGGGACATAGCATATGAGGCAGTTCCCACTGAAAGGCTTACCAGAGTGTGAAAGAAGGAAGGAAGGTTCTTCTGCTAGGCTTCTGGTTATTCGAGCTTCCGATAGGTGCTGCTGATGGTTGGCTGGACAACGAAGGGGGTCCTGCCTAGCTGGCTGGGGAGATCTCTTGGCTGTGCTGGAGACCAGTGTAGCTGCAGAAAGGGAGTCCGTTAAAGTCTGTATCAAGTCAGGGGCAGTGTATGTTAGATAAGGGTAGCAGAGTTAAATGAGAACTGGAACTGTATTCATAGGGCATTGCTTTCATAGCCAAAACATCCCAGTTAGGATGTATCGTTTAAAGGGTAATCACTTAGATTTGTAGTGCATTGCTGAGCCAATGCAAAGTAATAATTGATGCAAGGTGTGCCTTCCTGTTTTCTCACGTGTCCGATGCAAACACTTACCACAAATGTTTCGTTGTTTATGAACTGGTTTGATTATATGTCTTCTCTTACTGTGTCTGGTTTGTTGTGGGTTTCTCTAGAATACAAATGTACAGTACATGGTCTCTAGAGGTCTAGCTAAGATCCTGTGCGTAGAGGTAAAACTGTGTTCCCAGTCAAATGCAGGATCAGGTAAAGGGACCTATGTCTTATGTCACTGACAATTTTGTGTCTGTGACATTTTATTAGTCTTGGGAGGATAGCTCAGGGGCAATGTGGTCCCCTTGGAAGCAAGACGACGCGGAGCAACACAGGTTCAATCCCCGGGACCGCGCTAAGAAACCTCTGGGTATTAAGTGCGTTATAAATAACCAATTATAAATGATATAAATTATAAATTATAATTGTCTGCACAGCTTAGCTCCCAAATACTTGCAACTCCTAATAGAGCCCTATATTATGGGGGTCGCAGTCATCACGTAGATCCGTCTAGATTTAGAGGGTCTGAATTCTCTTGTTTCAGCCTCTCACATCTGGAATGAATTACCCCTTGCCTTAGCGTGCCATCTTCATGAAATGAATAGTTATCTTGTTTTCTGAAAGGCTCTGAAGACACTAATATTCTGCTAATATCTCAACCTTTGAGCTTTGTTCGAGCTGCTAGAGATCTGCGATTAAATAAAGTTAAGTCATCCATTTCGCGCATATAACATCATTTCAGAAATTCAAGGGTTAATGGTTCAATTGCGATGAATATGGACACATGAAATGGAATTAGGTGAATAGTCCCTGTAATTAAATGGCATAGAGAATGTCTTTAACATGTGCCCTGGGACACTTTAAGAGTGTCTTTCCCAGAAATCTGCAAAAAATAAGGGGGTTCTGGGAAGTCCTTCTGCCAGACATTACTCCTGGTTACGAGAGCTTTACCCTGATTCTTTAGCTCACTATCTTTCTCAGAGGAGAAATATCCTAAACATATCAGTCTTGGTCCTGCCCTGGGGCAGTCCAGCACCAAAATGCTAGGCAATTCTCACCTGAACAAGAATACCAACAGCAACCCCAGACACGTGTTTCAGTCTGGTTGGACCTCATCAGTAGGGTGGAGCTGTGCCTCTCTACCAATAGTGAGCAAGGGGTCCACGCCTGTATTCCCCTAGTAATTTAGGCTGAGACCCAAATTACTTAAATTATGCAAAAAAACAAGGGGGGTCCTGGGAGTCCCTCTGCCAGACATTAGTCCCAGTTACGAGAGCATTACCCAGAGTCTTTAGCTCACTAACTTTCACAGAACAGAAATATCCAAAACATATCAGTCTTTGTCCTGCCCTGGGGCAGTCCAGCACCGAAATGCTAGGCAATTCTCCTCTGAACAAGAGTACCAACAGCAACACAAGACACATGTTTCGGTCTGGTTGGACCTCATCAGTAGGGTGGAGCTTTGCCTCTCTAAGAACAGTGAGCAAGGGGTCCACATCTGGATTCCCCTAGTAACTTAGGGTGAGACCCAAAGTTACTTAAATATGCAAATCGACAAGGAGGGGTCCTGGGAGTCTCACTGCCAGACATTAGTCCTGGTTAGGAGAGACTTACCTAGAGTCTTTAGCTCAATATCTTTCACAGAGAAGAAATATCCCAAACATATCAGTCTTTGTCCTGCCCTGGGGCAGTCCAGCACCGAAATATTAGGCAATTCTCCTCTGAACAAGAGTACCAACAGCAACACAAGACACATGTTTCGGTCTGGTTGGACCTCATCAGTAGGGTAGAGCTGTGACTCTCTAAGAATAGTGAGCAAGGGGTCCACATCTGGATTCCCCTAGTAACATAGCTACTTAAATTAAGCAGAAAACAAGGGGGGTCTGGGAACTCCCTCTGTCAGACATTAGTTCTGATTATGAGAGCCTTACCCAGATTCTTTAGCTCACTATCTTTCACAGAGGAGAAATATCCAAAACATATCAGTCTTTGTGCTGTGCTCCAGCAGTCCAGCACCGAAATGATAGGAAATTCTCCTCTGAACAAGAGTACCAATACAGCAACCCCAGATATGTGTTTCGGTCTGGTTGGACCTCATCAGTAGGGTGGAGCTGTGCCTCTCTAAGAGGCACGTGTCTGCGGTTGCTTTTGGTACTCTTGTTTAGATGAGAATTGCATAGCATTTTGGGGCGGACTGCCCCAGGCAAGGGCAAATACTTATATGTTTTGGATATTTCTCCTCTATGGAAGATAGTGAGCTAAAGACCCAGGATCCCCCTTGTTTTTTCCCAGAAAACTGTAAAACAGTCTGGGCCTCATCAGAAGTTTGGCCCGTATCCCAGCTGTAATACCGCCAAACTGCTATAGAGTTAGCGCCAACCGGTCCGGCTGTATTACCACCGGACCACTGGTTGAGCGTTAACAGTATATCCCCATTACCCAATGGACCCAATGGGGAATTTCCAGTGCTAATACCGTACGCTGATACAGCTGACGGTAATAGCACCAAAAACAGGGTGCTAAATGGGATTTTCATCTCCACCAAAGACTGGTGGTAAAACAGCCCAATTAGTGCCCAACTCGTGATAGGGCCTGCCTTTAAATGCACCGGTTATACCATTACAGCCGTATTTAGGGCTGCCGCCCAACTCGTGATGAGGCCCTCTGCATTATAAGAACATTAAAAGGTGCTCCAGTACATATTGTTTGCTGGGCAGTGACTGGGTGCAAGAGGTGAACGGTTGCACCTGGAAGTCCCGTGTTCCAGCTTTTCCAGACTTGGATGTGAAAGTGGCAACTTTGTGCAGACTTCAGAGTTGCCATTCAGACTTGAGCTGAGTCTGCTTGAATGTGAGTTATCACCTCGTCCGTGTCGATTGAGGGAAATGAGCGAGGGTCCTCTCACGCTAGACTTACCTTTCTTTGTTCACTTGGATAATATGCTGATTACTGTGCAAGAATGCAGACCCCCTGCCAAACAAAAGATGTTAAATGAGGGAAATAATATTATATATTGCAAATGGGGCTGAAAGAGATCACAATGTTGGGGGTCAGTCTGGGACATAATGTTCAGAAAGAAACTTAAAACTCTACTTTTTAAATAAGAACCCTCAGAGCTCCCACTCACTCACTCATGCAGCCATCTACTACCACAACAGGGCCAGACGTGTCTCCATACTCTGAGCCTCACTCACTCAGGCAGCTATCTACTACCACTCCTTCTCTAATACACTGACACCTTGGAGCCATCTTTATGTTGTCCTGTCACTCTGTAGTCCTTGTCTTTATGTGCCGCCCCCTGATGCCGGCGGGCTTCGGCGCTATATAAATACATAAATAAATAAAATTAAAATAAAGAAAACAAGGAAGCAGGAGATATGTTTTAACACCTTGCCATATCGCCCCCCTCGTATGCCATTAGTGTTTATTATGTTTCTTTAAATCTCTGCAGACTTTTGACGAGGGCACGCCATTAATATTGGCCCTTTGGACTACCTAGGTGCCAGAGGCGTAGACACAGTAGTGCCTGAGGGTTCAAGGCCCACCCAAGATCTGTAAATGCCCACTCAGCAGAGCAGATGCTAATGCCAGTGCAGTTGGCCCTAATGTATAAGTTCAGGCCCCACTTCTTAGACAATCCTGGCTATGCCTCAGACACACTAGAAAGTGCTGACTCGGGACATTCCGCCAGCCCCAGGTTACTGGGAAAAGGCCGTCAGCTCAGTGCCAGAAACGGATTGTTCTAGATAAGGCGGGAACTGTGCACCAGGAGGCCTGGTGAGGGCCTTGCAACACGGTGCTGTCAGTTATCTGGAGGTCGGGCGGAGTAGATGGTCAGGGCTGGGTTAAAGTTAGGTTGTTGTCTTGGAATACTAAATGTAATAAACCTTTTTGCTCATCCCATGAAGAGAAATTAAGACCATACTATTTTGTTGTTAACATTACCTATGACGTTAACATGTTTAAGCTCACATTTCGTCCTATATGTCCCTCTGTATTTCATTTCCAATGTTTGCTCGACTGTGTCCCTGTGATTTGTAAAATGCTCTGTTGGTCACCCAGCGCCCTATGTATTGAACTTGCCCCGAGTGGCTTCCTCTGATGCTCTCTTTCTAAATTGCTGTTATGGTCACCCAAGGCACTGTGCTGCATTCCATGGCCCCCCACAGGCTTCCCTTTGAAAAGTCTCCTCAATCCTGCTCTTCCTCTCTCTGTCTCGCTCTCTCTCTCTGCATTACTTTCCCTTTCCTTCCCTCTCCAAGTCTCTCTCTTTCCATCCCGCTGTCCTCTCTCTCTATCTACCTCTCTTTCTCTAGCTCTCTCTCTCTTTGTCTCGCTCCCCACACCCCCTGGACGTCTTGGTGATGGCAATCGTAGAAAAGCAGAAAGGATATGTCCAGAGAATATATATTTGAAAAAATTTATCAAAATGTATTGAAAGTGATACCAACAATTTGAACAATGGTGAATCAATCACAAATAATTAAACACTGATCACTTTAATACAACAAAACAGCAGCAATCATATGCCTAAAATTGGCTAGAACATGGTCACACATACTTGCCATTCAGAGTGCACTCATTCAAACACAACTCATCATAACGTGACATACATCCAACGCTAAAAGACCAAGGAATTATACTAAAAACCTATGAGGAACAGGAATTCATGACTAGTCCCCATAATAACATACATTATTGTTATGTTCACATCTATAGAAACAATTTCACAGATAATCTATTGTCATGGTGGATCGGAAGAAAAAAGTGCAACACATCCCTGTAGGGTTTATCTCTCGACCGGTTTCAACGTGTAGTGGTAGTAAACACAACGTCTTCCTCAGGAGGTAGATGTTACCATTCTGTAAAAAACACACAAATACATGGCTATAAACTACTACATAGAAAAACCAAGTCTATGCTGACTGCCTGAAAAATACAATTAAAAGAAAATGACTGCTGAAAGCCGCCCAAAATTCTTTGGGGAAAAACTCTTTGGGATCATATATACCATATACCAAGTAAGCATATAGGAATCCCACTCTAACAGCTATATATACCAGAGCGAAAAGGTTAGTGACTCCCAAAAGAAGACCGTGCAGAGTGGAATAGAACCTCCAGGACCATAGTTAATCTGCGACAAGTGTGTAAGCACATAAAACAGGATATATATGTACATGTGAATGTTAGCCATGCCAAAACCTGGAACCATGCCTGAAAAGGACTAGTACTCGACTGACCTAGTGACTGCCAAATTGCTGTTACGGCCATAGCGATGTAGTGCGGCCAATCTCGCAGGAGATCAAACCCTGACCTGAAACAGAACCGGCAAACATTAAATGAGATGAGACAAGGCTTAGGCTCTAACTAAAGTGCCTGTGACTAAAGAAGAGGTGGTGGCTCACCTGGAGGGCACCCCATGGACTAGAGGGAAGGCCATGAGGAAGCAACACGGCTTGGCCCAAAGTATCGATGTCGTCTGTAAATCACTGCAACAAATGGCAAAGAAACCTGTTACGATGCTAAGTGGCAGGAAATAACCCAAAGGTACCTAGTGTGGATGCAACCTCTGCATTAATAAAGTCTCGAATGTTACAGTTCAATATGGGTCCCCAGCGGATGTCCCCGCCCCTCAAGGGGGCCACGAGTGTTATGGCAATTCAGAAATTAAAGTACCGCGTTCACATATATGCACATCATCTTTCCATATTTAAAGTGTGCATGATGGCAGAAAAATCCCGTCCAAAATACGGCACGTTTCTAAAGAAATAACAAATTCCACAGTTAAAGAGTACATGACAAAAAGGCAGACCGCACGCTTACCTACATCAAACAGATGCTGGATCTGTTAAGTGGCCCGCGCAGTAGGAGTCAAGATGACTGACTCGATTCCCGATTCATTTGCCAGTCGAAACGCCACGCCACCGCGAGCCGAGGTCTATTTGAATCGGATAAGATGTGTAACTGCGCATGCCCGTAGTTTCTCGGAAAGTCGAGGGCCCAGACACGGAACCCGGCGCATATGTAAGTGCCCAGAATGTGATTGACTCAAAAAGTGAATACTGTCACGGCTGCAAGGAGAATATAGCCGGGAAGTGAGCCCAGATGCATGAGGGCCACATGAATCAGTAGAAGGCTGCCGATTAAGCGCCAGATGGATTCTGGGAGACGTAGTGCAGCTGAGTGGATTATGAATAAATGAAAATTAAGAGCTGCCAGCTACGCGCCAAATGAAATCTAAGAGTGGTAGTGCAGCTTAGTAGACTGTGACTAGATGAAATAGTCAATGCTGCTGACGCTGGTTGAAAAGTATAAGCAAAAAGGTACCAATATGGAAGTTGCTGATTAAACACCAGAGGGATTCTGGGAGTAATGGTGCCGCTAAGTGGATTGTTAATAAGTGAAAATAGAAATAAATATAGAAATAAAAGATGCCAGCTGAGTGCCAAATGGATAATGGAAGTGGTAGTACAGTATAGTAGATTGTGACTTGATAGATTAGACAATGCTGTTGCCACTGGCTAGAAAGAGTAAGCAAGAAAGTGACCGCAAGAGCAAAAGGGCATGAATGAATAGAAAGCTGCTGACTAAGCGCCAAATGCACTATGGGAGTAGAGGTGCAGCTTAAGTACGATATAGAATTCCAAAAGTATCTAAATGAGCCAGATGGGTGCTAGAAGTGGATGTGTCAAAGAGTCTCTGAAAAAATGCATAGAGACTGCCTCAAGATGAGCCGAGAAGGGATACTCTATTAGGGATAATGTCTGTAAGTATTATATGAATGAACCAAAAACAAACGGGAATACCTCATGGTGATTGGCTCATTTGCAAGCCATACCACACGGTATTCTCTTTTACGCCGTGCGTGCCGGCTACTCTGTTCCCGGCGAGGGGCATGGCAGCCCCTCAGCCAATGAGGAGCCTCGAAATGGGGCAATCCCCGCTCTGAGCCTCCCAATGGCTGGAGGCTTCAATTGTCCCCCGCCGGGGACTCAGGTAAGACTTTTTTTTTATGTTTCCCCTTTCCTCCTCCCCCCCCACCCACTGCACTTACCTTCTATCTCGCAGTCATCGGCAGCGGACAATGGAAACCTCCAGCCGCGTGGAGACTCGGAGCAGGGCCATCCCCGCTCCAAGCCTCCACACGGCTGGAGGCTTCCATCGTCCCCCGGCGGAGTCCGCGGTTCATTTTTTTTTTCTTCCTTCCCCACCCAACTTACCTTCTTTTTTCTTCTTTTCACAGGAGCGGACGTGCTGGGAACAGAGTGTTCCCAGCGCGCCCGCTCCCAATGGCCGTCATGGAAAGGGAAAACGGACAATGTTTTCCCTTTCCCGGCGGCCATTTTTTGGACATTTTTTTTCCTGTTCTGAAATCGGAACAGAAAAAAAAGCAATTAGTACCCCAGTCTAACGGGCCAGGGTACTAATGGCAATAAGCCCCTCGACTGCGGGTCAATACTGCACGTGGTAATTCCCCCGGGGCTTCGTTAAGGCCCGAGCATAGCTACCGCCCCGGGGGCATTACCTAGGGCGGTATTGGCCCGCAGTCTCGTGTCTTATTGCCACAGTAAAACATGAGAATAATTAAAAGCAAGCACATATGAATGTGGTTCATACAGTGGGCACTCCTAGCGTTAATAGGCGCAAGGAACACTCACTAGATCAGACGGCCAAAGTAACTGCAATTTGTAGGCAAGAGAATATAGATTGGATTAGTTCAGTGCACAACCAAAATGGTGGTGGCACGTAGGAGCAGGCAGAAAAAGCTCACTAGCGAATATTGAAGTCCCACGACTCTAATGTATTGAGATCTTTGTGGAGTGTTTTTAAACTAAAGATCAACATGTGTTCCTTATAGGACAATTGGTTAGCCAATTGTACTGTGTTATTGGCAAAAAAAGAGAATTCTAAGCAAAACCAGATTAAAGAATCTGGGTTGTGTCCCATTTCTACACAATGAATCACTAGTGGAGCCGATAAATTACGTGTTCTGATTTTTGAACAATGCTCATTGATGCGTAGGTGAACTTCCAACATACAAAAGCTGACAAGGGCACTGAATGGCGTAAATTACATTCTTGCTACGGCAGGTAGTAAATGTACATAGTGACCAAGACCTCCCATTGAAGGAAAAGTCTGTCGTTTTTTTTAAAAATGTAGAAGCTGCCCACGAGGTGCCCGGATAATGGCATTTTACCTGGTTAAGGCTAATATCGCTGACCTGGGTGGTACGAGCAGGGAGTCTGGGTGCCCGAATGAGGTACTGCCCTAAATGTTTCCTTTTTTAAAAGCAAATAGAGGTTTCTCTAAATTGAGATCCGTAGAGTTGAGGATCCTCCAGTTTTTCAAGACTATGGGCCTCATTACACAGAAGGCGGTAAACCAAGGTGCTAATACCACCTTGGTCCATGCCAGTAAATTATCGGTACCGCCATGGAGGAAAGGGGAATTACCGCCCTATTCCAAGGTTGGCAGGGCGGTAATTCCCCCTTCCTCCATTGCCCTTCCCCATTCCCATTTTTGCCCCATGGGGCATAATGGGAATGGGGAAGGTGGTAATTACGGTACCGCAAATTAGCACCCTGGTCCCTTTGCGGGTTCATTTTTTAACACCTGCTAAAAGCAGGCGTTAAAGTACCAACCCGCAAAGTGACCTCGTAGGAAGGCGGTAAGCGTTAACTGACACCGGTACCCTTACCGGTGACCTTTAACCCTTACCACCTATTGTGTAATGAAGCCCTATAGCTTTAATAGTCTCACTGTGTTGACAAAAAGTGGACACGCAAACTAGCTGCTCTTTCTCAACAGTTTTTTTTTTTGGCCTAAGAAGGGGATCCCTATTGGTATAACGCGCTCTTTTTCTTGAGTGTTTAACAGGTTTGCGCGGGTAGCCCCGATCTAACAATCTGACCTGTAAGACGTCTGCATGAGTGTTGAATTGTGTAAGATTGGAACAATTGCGGCGCAGCCTTTGAAATATCCCATAAGGAAGAAAGCGTAGAACACTTTTGGGATGTTGGCTTTTGAACTGTAACATCATGTTCCTTTCTGTGGATTTTCTGGAGAGCTCAGTCTGCAGAAATCCATCCTTGTTGTAAATAGATAGTTCCAGAAAAGCAATGCGAGAGGTGGAGTGTTCCAAAGTGAATTTGATGTTAGAATCTACTTGATTTAGTAACCGAACAAAAAGTTGCAATGTGGCAATGTCGCCCTCCCACAGCAATAAGATGTTGTCAATATACCGATGGTATACCTTGATGTTAGTGATGTAAGGGTTGCCGTCATTCAGGACAAAATTCTCTTCAAACAAGGCCATAAAAAATAATAGCCAAATTGGGGGCAAAGGCACAGCCCATAGCCGTCCCTTTAGTATGTAAAAAGAACACCTCTTTGAACTTAAAGAAATTATTGGAGAGGACCAATTCCATGCATGTGGTCAAGAAATTAGTAGGGACCTCATGTGCAGGTGGTCGGCGGTCCAACAAAACTTGCAGACACTGAATAGCCTTGTCTTGGGGAATGTTTGTATAAAGAGCCTCTATATCTAAGCCCAACAAGATCTGTTTGGAGGGATGAAACGGGAGGCCTTCAACCAAATTAATAACATCCCTAGAATCTAACAAGAATGTGGGAGTTGCCATCGCCAAAGGTTTAATAAACAGGTCTATATATTTGGATAACGGCTCTAAAATAGAGCCGCACCTAAAGACTATTGGGTGACCAGGCGGGTTAGATATATCTTTGTGGATCTTAGGGATTTTATAAAAAAAGGGGAGTTCTTTCCTCTGAGAAATTGGTAAACTCAAATTCTTTTTTTGGCAAAATGCCCTCTAATGCTTTTTCGAAAAGGCCAAAGATCTTCTTGTGGATTGAATCAGTTGGATCGCCAGTAATTTTACGATAATGGCCAGGGATATTGAGAAGTCAAATGACTTCTTGATCATACGACCCAGAATCCCAAACCACTATACCACCACCTTTATCGGCACTCTTAATCACGATGGAAGAGTCTTGTGAAAGAGATTCAATAGCATGAAATTCAACTAATTGCAGATTTTGCCTCTTGTTGTTTCTAGGGAGCTCAAAACATTTGGCTAGTTCTTTAAGAACATTTTTTTCAAATACAAGAACTTCTGCAGGAAGTTCCGCTATGTTAGGAGTGAAAGCGGAAGGTCTGACCAGCCCTGACTTATTAGGCTCAGAAGTGTCTTCTTTGTTAGAGAACAAGGCTCTTAGCCTAATCTTAGCCTAATCTTACGGCAATCACCAGTGTATAGTTTCCACTCCATCGAACCTCCACCCTGGCACCCCTTCACACTGACTTTGTCTCTGTGTCCACTCTACTTGCCACCGCAAGATAGGCACTATCGTTGGTTTCATGATTAACAGCGACACACCATCCTCTCCCTGATTTCAATCTTTCTTTGTTTGAGCACATTGTGGTGCAACACCTTCTCCCACCCCTTGTACTCTCCTCTCGTATGTTGCTCTGTGCACCTTCAAACCTTTCTTCTGTGATCTTCACCTCCTAATGAACACCCGCTCTGAACTTGACAACACTCTGACACCCACAGTCAACGTACGCTCACACCCAAGTCGACTCTCTTGATCGCATACTCCTCACTTCCAGCCTAGCCTCCACTGCTCGCATATTTGAATCCACCTTCCCTGACCACTCACTCATTTATTTTACTATTTCTGTTCCACCGTCACTTTCCCTTCTCCCTTCTTCATCGACTACCAATTGCAAATACAATCCAATCTCCCGCACACCCCCAATTTGGCCCAGTCTTCATCTGACTCCAAGTGCCCACACTTTTGAGCTCACCTTTATTAAATTCTGATCTGCATCATCAATTCCTTTCCATGATCAGTCCCTGCCTGCACCTGCACTCCTTCCGGCCCACGCCATCCAGAAGTGACAGTAAGGGCCGGAACATGCCTGTGTTAAGACAGCCCAGGAAAGTCCCAGATTCCCCAGAGGATATGGAGACAGGCAAAACCAGACTGCATAGCGGAAGAAGACAGAGTGCAAGTCAAAATCCAGATGTATAAACATCTGATATAAAGTAGGGTCAACATATACGCATCAATGTCTTGCAGCTCTCCATTAATTCAGTACAAACAACGGATGAAATATTCAAAACTCATCATTGCTGACATCACAACAAAATCTCTCGGTACAAAACCTACAACGTTTCATTGCGTTATGACAATCTGATGGGTCCACCTGGGAGCACCTCTAAATTGATATAACATAAAATACATAATCTTTACACCCCATTAAAAGGTGGCATTTATTTGCTGGGTGGCCTAACACAGGGATTTCTAATTGGTTGGTGTTATGCTAACCAACCTTAAATGATTGACAGGTCGTCAAGACATGAGCCGGATAGGAACATGGGGAGAGGGGTCCAAGGACTGCTTTCCATTCAAATAAAAATGATACCACCCCTTATTCCTAGGTCATGAGACAGGGTGATTTCTGTGTACCTAGACTTGTACAATGTTGCATGTCTGGGTGAATGTGTAGGGAGAACAGCAGGTGTCCTATCTGTGTTGGTTTCTAATGGAGAGTCAGTGTTCGCCAATTATGGGTCATGTGTAATGGGACCATGGGTGGAATTATTTTACCTTGCATTTATTAGGATTTTAGCTAATATTAACATGAGTGTTATGGTTTATTTTACCACTTCGAACACTATTGGGGTATTTTAAGGGGACTTTTCTTGGCTTACAGTTTGTTTGCACCGGGCTAACAATAGTCGATTGTGCTTGTCTCTATTTTTCAATTAACCTGGGAGTACACTTCTGTGTTCTGGAAATTGCTATTTCATGCCTTCTCTGAAGACTTATTATGCCTCCCCCCCTCTTGTTTTGCTGTAACCTTGGCTCTGGTTGCCGGCTACTTCCTGAGCTCTGCACAGTTCTGTATTTCTCTGATTTAACCACCTTCACTAAGCTTTGAGGCTTTAATTTAATTAGAAGCGTGTTGCAGCTTCCATTTTGAAAAAGATGGCTGCCCATTACTGTTGCGTTTCTATGGTAGTGAGCTGTATCCACGTGTCGTTCATGTTGCATTCAGCTTATGCATTGCTTATGTTAGTATTCTGCATGTCTCATGGATGCTGTGTTAATATTCTTCATGTATACATGCATGTGTTACCTTGTGCCTGCGTTCTTCATTTTAAGTGCACATGTGCTTTGTTTCCACTGCATGCACATGTATTGTCACCATGTTAAGGTGGTTGTACTCGTGCCATCTTCAGCTTAGATTGTGTCCATCTCCTGCTGTACATGCATGGGATTAGGGTGGTAGGGTTGTCTTAGTGAGTAACGCTTCCCACTTGAGCGGTTTTTGCCGCTTCTGCCTCTCAGCACCTTTTCTGATGTTTGCTTCCCTCGCTCTCACCTATCGGGTAAACTATCTTGTCTCCTCTTTGGTTGGAGGGGCTGGAGGTGTTGTGCAGGGCAGAAGCCCTGCACAACAGGCAGAAGGAGGGGCAGAAGCTATGGAGGGGGGAAGCTATGCATCTGCCTCTCGGCACCTTTTCTGATGTTTGCTTCTCTCACCTATCGGGTAAACTATCTTGTCTCCTCTTTGGTTGGAGGGGCTGGAGGTGTTGTGCAGGGCAGAAGCCCTGCACAACAGGCAGAAGGAGGGGCAGAAGCTATGGATGGGGGGAAGCTATGCATCTGCCTCTCGGCACCTTTTCTGATGTTTGCTTCCCTCGCTCTCACCTATCGGGTAAACTATCTTGTCTCCTCTTTTGTTGGAGGGGCTGGAGGTGTTGTCCCGGGCTCACTGTGTGGGTACTAGACCCTGATCGTGTGGTGGCACGAGCTACGAGAGGCCGGCTTCTGCTTCTCCCACTTAACTATACACCATCAATGTTCAAGGTCTATTTCCATGCTTTCAATCAGGGTTATCAGGGGTGTGTTAGGTCTGGAAAACATCCAGGGCTACGCTAATGTTGGGGCACAGACTAGCTAGCCTTTTGGTTGTAGCCCCTCAGCTTCTATCCGGGACTACAGTCAAAAGGACCTGGGCTATAGCCCCCTCAGCACCCCCCTAGCAATGCACCTATTTTCTTGTAATAATAACGATTGACAGTATATATATATATATATATATATATATATATATATATATATATATATATATATATATATATATTTTACTTAAGGACTAGAAGCTTCTATTTCTAACAACAATGCCCCAATTTCAAACCAAATAATAGCCCCCCTTTACACTGGGCGAAGTCTGCTTTCTGTTGATAATTGCATGTTTGAGGCAAGCATTTACTAAAGTAACCAGATTCTCAGGCACTAGGGTGCTCAGACTCCAGGTATGGCGCACAGGGCATGAGGCGCTCCCAGCCCTACTAAAACAGGTCAGGGCGAGTTTTCTGGGCTTCTGCGAGAAGGTGAAGGTCACGAGCAGGTTGCAGTAGGGGGTAAAGGAAGTAACAGAATGCCTTTGGGGGCGGGGCTCCCTCGGGCACCTCCAGTGCTCCCACCAGCAGCCCATCGCTTTGCCTGGAAGAACGTTCTCCCGGAGCCTGCGCGCCTGGGCGCCCCTCATTGCTGCCATCTTGCTGCGGCTTGTCCCATCTCCCATCTCTTTGTGTGGGCCTTATTGTTCCGGAATGGCCTGCTTGTTCCCTGAACCCTGGTGGGCCTGCACCTGGAGTCCATTATCTGGAGAGATGCACCTGGCAGCGAGAGAAAGGGAGCCGGCCGCAGAGTGTATACATCAGCTCGTGTTGTTCCCTGGCACAATAAGCTCCGGAGTATTGCGTATTTGAGCCGCTATTGGATTTTCCGAGCTGCATTGTAACAAGGTCTCCTGACCCCGGCTGATTTACGGCCTGTTTCTGCGCACGAGGCTCTTCCTCAGCAGCGCTCCCTCCTCTCAATGCGAAAAGCATTTCATCAGGGAAACCTTGGAGAGAACACTGAATGCAGCGAGACTGCGCCACAGCATGAGGTCGTGTCCGCATAATCATAGCGCCTTGTGCCTGTTATATAGCGCTTGCTGACACAGATTTGCAGGTGCCCTGCATAGTTCAGTTGTTACAATGACTCCCAGATTGGTATTCATTGTATTGAACTCAGGACCCCTTTGGGCCAACAGGCAGTGGTCGAAGTGGGCAAGAGCAGCTGCTATTGGTACCCCTCTACTTATTTTCTTTTTTAGAGTGTTACTGTTGCTATACTTTTATTTGAAAAAGAAACCGTTCAGAATGGTAGAACCAGTTGAAATTTGCAATGACCATTCCCATTTGTTTGGGTATTTGTATTGTGAGTTGAAATATGCACAGTGCTGTCTAAGCACCCTGGCGCCCCAGTTCCACCTGGTTCACCCCACCAGAATGTCAAAGGGTGAGGAACCCGGATACAGACGTATCCAGGATTGTCTGCCAAATGCGGCCTGAAGATATGTAGCCGGGTCCACCTCAGAGACATCAAGATCGGTAAATGCCCAGGCAGTGCTCCTGAGTGGGCATTTACACTTTTAAGTGGCCCTTGCCCACTCAGGCTCTACCCTGTCTAGGCCTCTGAACCCAGAGAAGTAGACAGAAGAACATTCCCTAAT
Source organism: Ambystoma mexicanum (assembly GCF_040938575.1). Classification (NCBI taxonomy): domain Eukaryota; kingdom Metazoa; phylum Chordata; class Amphibia; order Caudata; family Ambystomatidae; genus Ambystoma; species Ambystoma mexicanum. Next base: position 1,515,182,963 of record NC_090922.1, read on the forward strand.
GCTTCTCAATTTGGGCTTTTAGAACTGTGTCCAAAAATAAGCCCTTGAAGAATAGAAATGTTGAGGAGCAATCAGCAGTCCAGAGACTGACTCCCCTAAACTTGAACTCAAAGCTAGAATATGGTTAGTGAAAAATATACTGACATTCAAGTATACATAGTCCCCTCCTCCCCCTTCCCAATGTCTGTATATGGCAGATCACTGCTCCTCTATTAATCTCTAGAAGACGAAGCAGAAACAGAATCCACAGAATTTCTGGGATCCCAAATCAAGAATATCCGACGACACACCGGCGGTATGGGTCCAGAAAGGTTGTCGGAACATGGAAACAACACAGTGGAATAATTTCCAAGAGAATACTCAATATTCCTCGACAAAAGGTTAGATACAAGACACAGTCCACACTGCAAGATCCCGGAAGGCAGAACACGTTCAAATTGTGAATCCAAATGGAGTCCAAGAGTGGGAGCCGATGTCGAATTGCAGGTAATTTACTATTAGGTCACAGATATTTCAATAGGCATGCGGTAAAGCCAATCAACTGCTGTAGTCTGGAAGAGTAGGAAGGGGGACTCAAGGTGAGCCAGGTAAGAAGGGGAAAGGAGGTAACAAGGGCTGCAGGGATGCAACCGTGTGAAGGACTCAGCAACATGGAGTTGGGAGGACCGAGGGGATACGAGCCAGGAGTCAGAAGTAATACAGGGAGGGATCAATACCCTGAACATGGAACAGCTGGACACATGTCTAGAGCGCACGTCACAACAATGCAGTGTACTCAAAAGGTGCAGCGAACAATGAGGAACATTTCCTAACACAGTGAGACATACGGGCATAACAGAAAGGCCGGGAGTGGTAGTTCCATCATATGAACGGCGCCTAGCATGGCCTCGGTGCATCTTCCATTCTGTGCCCCAGGTCAAGGGTCTGTTCAGACGGCCTGGGCAGTCCCAAACTACACAGAGTTTCTGAAGCCAGATCAAGCCAGACACAATAACAGAAATAGACCAAGTGCAAGGCTCAAACCCGGCTTTATCATCATTCAAATAAGGCAGGGACAGCATGCAAGCATTACATATGTTGCACTCTTGCTAGTAACATAACAAACAATAGTGTATATATTCAACATGTGTCACAATTAACTCATACTGTAATCTTAGTTACCGAAACCTATGGGGAACAGGGATTGGCTAATAGTGCTAAATACTTATACTTTCTATAGGGGTTAGATTTCTAATTGGGTAACGCATCTCTGCTGGCTCCCCCTGCAATCGCCTCTAAATTGATAACGGTAGAGAAACAACAGCTCTGGAATATGGAATTGGCTGGCACCTTGCTTCATGGGTGGCGTACTATTAGAGAGTCTGATTGGTTGGCATCTTTCTAACCAACTTTGGACAACTGACCGGTCATCAAGACATGAGCCAGACAGGAGTAGGGGGAGAGAAGTCCACGGACTGCTTTCCTTTCAATTAAAGAAGATATCATGCCTCATTTCTAGGCCATGAGGCAGTGCAATCTTTTTGTATTTGGCCTTGTGTGGAATCTCGTGTCTGGGGATATGTGTAAGGAGTAAGACAGGTGTCCCATCTGTGTTCATTGCTAATGAATGGACAGTGTTCTTCATTAAGGGTCACATGTGGAATGATTTCACCCATCATTTATTGGGAACAGTGATGCAAGTGTTATGTTTTCTCGTGTCACTGGGGACACTCTTGAGTTATTCTTCATGGAATATTTTGGCTTACAGTTGTCCTACCTGTGTTACAAAGGCTGTTTGTTCTCTCATAAAACCGTAATAATCTGGGAATATCCTCCTTGCATTCTTGGAATTGCTATCTCGTTCTTTCACTGCAAGGTTCTCACCCTCCCTTAATTTGCAGTAAACTTGGCCTTATAAGTATAAGTAAAGAAAAGGCCTAAAGGCTTTACAACAACTCAAAATGCTGGAATCATAAAAATACAGATCCGTGCAGAGCTCAGGCAGGAGCTGGCAACCACAGCCAAGTTTACTGAAAATTAAGGGAGGGTGAGAACCTTGCAGTGAAAGAACGAGATAGCAATTCCAAGAATGCAAGGAGGATATTCCCAGATTATTAAGGTTTTATGAGAGAACAAACAGCCTTTGTAACACAGGTAGGACAACTATATGCCAAAATATTCCATGAAGAATAACTCAAGAGTGTCCCCAGTGACAAGAGAAAACATAAAACTTGCATCAATGTTCTACAGTAGGTTGCAGCTTCCATTTTGCAAAAGATGGCTGCCCATTACTGTTGCGTTTCTAGATTAGTGAGCTATCTACACGTGCCATTCCTTTTGCAATCAGCTTAGACATTTATGTTAATATTCTTCATGTTTTATGGATGTTATGTTAATATTCCTCATGTATAAGTGCATGTGTTATCTAGTATCATCGTTCTTCATGTTGAGTGCACATTTGCTTCATGTCTAATGCATAGAAATGTATTGTCACAATGTTAGCTTGGTTAAGTTGGTTGCTCGTGCCATCTTCAGCTTAGATTATGTTCATCTCTCGCTGTACCTGCCTTGGATAAGGGTGGTCCAATTCTCTAAGTGAGTAACATTTCTCACCTGTGCAGTATTGAGCTGGGAGAGGGGCAGATGTCATTGCTGACTTACTCATCCGCCACTCAACAGGTCGCAGACTGCGTGCGGTAAGGTGGCTAGCTGGGTGAAGAGCTCCCAGAAACAATCATTCAGCAGCATAGCAGCTGGAAGGTAAAGGTAGATCACTATAAGATACGCAGGTACATCTAGCATACAATGAAAGTGCACTGTCAGCCGGATCCTTTAATATGTGCAGACGAAGACAAGCGCCTCATAAGCAGAAAGCAGGTCTTCATAATTAGTTATTGGACCCCTGCTCGGCCAATGATTCTCAACAACTGTCAAGAATCCCATAAAACCAACTGTGTCACATTGTAGACCAAAAGAAAAAAAAGACTCTACGGTGGGACACGATCCTGATATCGGGCCGAGCCTTTGAAGATAGATTTACATAGCTCCCTTCCACACAGGCTAGCAAATCCTACTCCTGTACATGTTAAAGGACTTCCAAAGGACTCATAAACCCGTTGGGAGCAATCGCTCGGCAAACTGTGAGTAACAACCTGTTCAGCTTGGCCAAGCATTACCAAAGCTACAAACATCCCGATACAAGACAGTCACCATGTAAATTAACAAACATGACACAAACCACAGTCCAGAAACAAAGGTTGGTAGACCCAGCTCAGCCAAACACAAAGGGAGGTCAAAATCACAAATCAGAATAGCCTCTTTGCTCAGCCTGAACTCAAGAAGCTGCCTCACACATCCCTGGATGAATCTGCACAACAATAGTTAGGAGAACTGAAGCAGCACACTAGGCCTCAGTCTATGGCAATCCAAGAGCAGAAACACACAAATCGGCGAACAAACAAAACATAAGGATAGTCAGAGCCAAGGCACTACCTGGCAAGCAACTACTCCAAGCAACTACTCCAAGCAACTACTCCAAGCAACCATGCACTCGAAATTGTCAACACAGAGAAGGAAATACTTCAGAAACCTGACCACAAGGCAAGAGGTCTTTAGAATTGTGTTGTTTTGTACACAGCGGATTGCCAGATAGCAGAGATTTGATCACGCTTGGCATACTTGAAATCATGGGCTCTGCGCCTGGAGCTGACTCAACAATGTGGGAAAACAGGTGTAGAGAAGATGCCTACCCCAGAGAGAAGATGAGTAGTAGAATTAACTCATCATGCCATAAAACACGACATGAGTGGCAGTTGGATTAGACGTGTGAAAGTACACGCCTACACAAAGCACTCTCACGCAGAAGCAGGCGTGTTTATCACAGCTTGCGTAGCCCTGACATCTAGAGTACGGGCCCTCGAGATTTACAAAAGGCACCAATGCACTCTGGAGCTTATGCCTGTGGATGGCGCCTGTTATCTCATCAAGTGACCAACGCTTGATTTTTTGGGGGGTTTGGTTGACCATATCAATATGGCAAAGAAAAAAGTGAAAAATAACTGCACCTCTTCACCCTTTCCACAGTGTGGCGCTAGACAGAAACTGTGTGACCCTTGTGTAAGATTTTTCCTTTGTCTATAGCATTGTGACACATGGGGATGTGCAAATGCTCATGACGAAATTTGGAGTGTGTGCAGGACAAGAGGACAAGAGAGAAGGAACCCAGGGAACATTGAACTGGAACCACCATGCATTGAGAAAAAACTGGGGTACCAGAATAAGAACATATCTGGATTCGGCCGCATGAGGCGAGAACAGGGATTTTTCCTCTTTGGATTTATTGACTAAAGATGCAAGACACCCCCATACCTGAATTTTTTATCAGTATAGGCGCAGAGTTATTTAGCACCACTGCAGGATTTAGTCCATCGTTGACACTGTGGGATGTTTTTACCCATGCAGCCAAGCCCTACCATAAAACTGTGCAGTACTGGCATTGAAAACATCATGATAGCCAGAACTCCCCAGAGAGTGCACAGGGAAAACATGAAGAATAGGCTGCCACCCATTTTTGCCTATGTTGTGAGCACAGGAGGGCACTGCCTAAAACCACCATTGGGCTACACACACAGCAGCCTGAAACCATTGGGAATGGCAATGCTGATTGCCAAAAGCAACCCAGAATTGTGGGGAATTCATTTTATTAATGTCAAAAGGGATGCAATACTGGTGCTCACCACTATCAGAAAGCCGGCGTTTTAAAACCACCAGAATTTTGTGTAAAACTGAACAAATGAACCCAAACCAGGCCAAGGAAAGACTTGCTAAGAGGTGGATACAATTTAAAACTATATTCTGAAATGACTTGAAGGAAGTAATTATTGAATGTATATATAAAAAAAAATAGCTGGGGATGTCAGCAGCTTAAGTGAATTTGGGGGTAAAGCCACCAAAATCGAAATGTTTAGAATTAAATGAGTGACCTACTTTTGAGTGTCACATAGTTTGCAACTGTTAAATGTCATGGTTTTAAACTTAGAATCAACATTCTAGCTGCATGTGTAAAAATTGTAAGTTTGATTTAAACTGGGAACAAACAGGACAGTTAGCTGAAGCATGGCTTAAAGAAATTGAATTCTGTCTGACAACTACCCCCGACAGGAGTTGAACTGGCTCAACAACTCTTCCCAGGCCTGGCTGCATCCTGCTGCTCCCACCAAAAGGAGATCACACCTTTCTGATTGAATTAAGGGAGGAGTACCTGCAGACTGCAGGAAATTGAACAAAGCCCTGTCCTGGACCCAGGCAAATGTTATATTGGGGGGGTCATAAATGGCTTCCTTTTGGGAGAAACTCGGAGGGGCAGTGCCTGTGAGAGCCAGCTGAGCTTGGGGGAAGTGGACAAACCAGAAACTCCATCATGTGTTTGGGGGAAACCACAGCCCTTTCGGCCAGAGCATAATTTAAAAAAAAGATGGATAATTCCTAGTACAGACTTGTCAGAATTATATAAATAACATCATCATTGTTGTGATTTTTCTGTGCACGTTTTAAGAGGTGTTAGGACCCTGTGGTGTATTCTGGGGGGTTGCTAGCGGAAAATAGGGTCTTACTCCAAATGTCTGCATGTAAAAAATCTGACACTTCATCAATTGAACAGAGACCTGTCTTAATTCATCTGTAATATGTACATGTAATGTCAACCACTTGTGTATCTGGGAAATATGTATTTGAATCATAGGATTATAGGTTTGTGGGCAAATTGACAGCGGAGTTTCCTCTGACCATAAAACCTACAGCATTACTCTGACACTCCATTTCTTTCCCCCAATCAAGGGAGAGAGGAAAGCTTGGCCAATGATAAGTGAGAGGGGTGTTATACAAGGGTTCATCATCCAGATTATAACTTGCCATAAAAATACATAAATTAGGGCTTCCTTTGGGCATCCCAGACAAGGCACTGAATTGGGGATTGCTTGATCGAAGTCACTTACAACACGCGTCTCCATTATTTCATGTGGAGATTGAGGTTTGATGACATCCTCCACCTTTTGACATTTCGGAGTGGTTGCAACAGAACCATTCGTCTCCTGAAGAAGGTTGCTTATATTTACCGTCTTGAATTAGGGGCCTATTGTGATGACCGAAACATATGTTGAGTTACAGCAAATAAGCAATATGCTATTTGCTTTTGTATTAACACTTACTGTAATCACCAAGAGGTGTTGAAATTTATGTTAATATATTGGTTTAAGGTGGTCTTAGTACCACAAGTGTGGAATATTGACATGTATAGTGAGAGTGTGAATGAATGATGGAATGAATGGTGGTGTTTAAATGTGGATGTTGAGAACAATAAATATTTGTGTAAATTGCTTATAAATAAATATATATTTTTTTGACAAGACTTGGTATTGTTTAAATGTGTACAGATGTTCTGATCTCATTTCGCCCAGGTCCATTTTTGTTGTTCCATTATATTTAGCCTATAGAACCTGTGGCAGTAAGGCAATCCCTATTTCGAACCTCCAAATGCTCATGAATACTTCTCTCGGCTTACCCCACCGCGAAGCAATGAGAATGGTCACCCTGATGGCAAAAGGCCAATAGTCCTGGGTCTGACTCTCTCCTCCTCAACTCTTTGTGAGCTCCATTTTTAAAATGTATTTTCATGCTTTTATTTTGACTTATAAAAATAATAAACAGAAAAACCTGGTAAAATCCATGGCAGGGTTTTGAGGGTTGACGCAATAGCGGTGTGTGCTTGTGCACTCCTGAGGAGGGGCAGTAGAAACATTTGCCTCCTTACACCACTTGCATGAAAGGCCAATTTGTTTTTTTTCCTAAATCCTTATAGCCAGCACATTGTGTTGCCTTCTTGCATTTCATGTTATATTCTCCAGGCTTAATCTGCAAATGGCTGGAAAAGAACCACGAAGGACCACCCGGATACACTCCCACAGGCATACTTTATGTCTGGGCCGTGGCTGTGTACAGTACCTGTTTCAATAGAGACACCGACTCCCATTTTGCCAGTGCTGTGGGGCAGAAATGCCCTGTATGACCACTGGCCTCTTTCTAGGTGTTTACACCTTTTCAGATCAGCAACTTCTGTTTACCTGGGATAAACATGTCAATGACCCTGATTATGGAACCAATCTTTGATTGATTTTGTTCTATCCCGTTTAAAAAATTAGTAAGAGCTTAGGTTGTCAATGTGCATTGCAACTTGTGAGCTACTTCACCCACTTTTCCTGCTACACCACACCTGTTGTCTCTGCAAAACCCGAATGCAAATGCTCCGCAATTCATATGTGTATGAGCCCAGAAAGGAGTGGCAAGGTTTGCATCATGTTTGGGTGGTGACCGGAGCAATATAGATAGGTCTGGTTATAACCATGCACCATTCTCACCCCTTGGCCTCTCCCCTCCGCACCGTGCATCGCACTTGGTGGTGGACAGGACAGTATTATATATCTGTTTTCATCCCCTTGCTTCACTCCACAGGCTAGCAACAAAGTCAATGAAGAGACCTTAGTGGCTGCCAGCAAGGTCTCTATTGAGACTTGGGACAAGAATGTTTTCTTCACAGACAAGAATGAGTATAATGATAATTATTCTTTTATAACACGCTTAATACTGCACGGTTTCTAAACGCGAGCTCGGGATTCGAATCTGTGCTGCTATGCCTTGTTTTACTTCCAAGACACACGAGTTGCCCTTGAGCTATCCTCCCGTACCATCACTCTGGAACAGTTCAATGGAAGTGCCTTCGAGTAGAAACGACACCACGAAGCATCCTATCCAAGTACATGTCTGTGGCCAGCATCACCAAGAAGGGCCCTGCATCCTTAATGTATTTTGAGGCCATTATGGACACAGCCTTTTTTAAAGGGAGCATAATTATGAGGTGGCATAACCCTCAAAGTATGCATCACAGTGAGCAATAGCTGCAAACACGCATGCACAGCATCCATTATAACGGAACAGGGTGTTTCTCGGGTTCAAACTGCTATCGAATCCCGACCAGGTGCATGACCTGTGCAGAAAGTAAGCAGTACCACAAGAGTGTGCACAGAGCAGAACACATGGAGAGCAATTTGAGGTTTGAGGAAAACATTATCCTGGAAAGATACACGTTTGCCACCAGGGAATAGAGGAGTGGAGATGGCATAGAGGAGTTCATAACGGCTATCAGGGGTTTGGCAGTGAAGTGCAGGATTGATCAATGCCAGGATGAACACTTGAGGGACCAGTTGATGATCAAGTGTTCCACTGATAACATGAGGAAGGAGTTGTGGAAAGAACGGAACCCCTCTTTGGAGAGGGCCATAGAAATAGCAAAGACAGTAGAAGACACTGAGAAATGTATTAAGACACTTCAGGTGGTAAGGAGCACTGATTCACTGCCTGATAAGTCAAAGTCTGAAGAGGGGATGGTGCAAAATGTCTCTTAGGCTTCCCAGAGACAACTCATAAGTGGAGCTGTACAGCGACCGGAGACTATGCCAAGAGGGCTGAGGATCGCCAAGAGAGCAGGCCCTTGAATGGCAGAGTCTGGGGCGGCTAAGGGTGCCATTGAAGCACTCAAGAGGATTTTCCAGAGAGGCTGTGCCCTTCTGAAATTTTAGGGCTTCATCTGGAAGGAGATGTTATAGATGTGGGAGCATGTCACATCTTGTGTTTGACAAGGAATGTATGGCAATGAGCATAGTGTGTCATGAGTGTGGTACTAAAGGCCATCTTGCCCATTGCTGTAGGAATTTTAGTTCTGGTCCAGATCAGGTGTGCGAGGTCAGAGTGGATGCTGAAGATGATGCTTATGGTGATGCTGGTAGAGAGGGTGTATATTCGGTGAATGCTGTGAGGAAGAAAAAACCCTATTCCATTGTACTGATTCTTGGGGTACCTGTTTCTATGCTCATTGACAGTGGAGCAAACTACACTCTGATCAGTGTGTAGGTGTGGAAAGAGAAATGTAATTGTTGCATGCTTTGGGAGGATGGTGTGAGAACGAATGTGTATGAGGATGTGCCTATATACATTATAGGAAGTTTTGAAGGAGAGCTTCATAGGCACCATTTATGTTGTGAACAAAGATGTAGAATTACTTTCGTGGACTGACCAAGCAGAGTTAAAGATGAGACTTGATGCGAGTCACCCGGACCATGTGTTATCGGTGAAGAGTGTGAGAATGAGTCAGAATGAAGGTGTCAGCAGGAAGTGAGGTGTGGAACACAAGACCAATAATCTAGGGTGTTTGAAAGGGGTTTGGGCACACAATTATACTAAAGAGGTATGCTGTGCCCAAGATAGAAAAATTATGCACCATACCTTTGACTTTACGAAAATAGGTTGAAGGTGAGTTGGACAGAATAGAGAAGGATGGAGTAATTGAGAGGGTCAGTCCCATAGTGGTGGTTAGGAAGCCCAATGGGTCGATAAGATTGTGTATTGATCTCAGACATTTGAACAGCATGGTGGTGGCTGATAAATTTCCCTTGCCAAGAATAGATGATTTGTTGGTGTGGTATCTGGTGGGAAGGTATTTTCAATTCTTGATCTCAAATCGGCATACCTTCAGATGGAATTGCATGAGGAATCCAGTGATCTCACGGCCTTCCTTACTCCGGTGGGACTGTTCAGATGGATACGCATGCCATTCGCTTTAGTGTTTGCGGCGAGCGTGTTTCGGAGCATTATGTACAAATTGTTGGGGGGTGAGAGTGGGGTCATGTGCTACCAAGTTGATGGTTTGTGGACGCAATGAGGAAGAGCATGATGAGAGACTTATGAGGGTGATGATGATTTTTGGAGAAGCAGGATTAACAATATCCATGGAGAAATGCACATTTACTGCCAACAGTGTGGTATATTTAGGCCATGAAATTTCGGGGAGGGTGTGAACCCAAGGAAGATGCCCTTGAGGCGATAAAAAAGATAATCGCACCTATTTGCAAGGGTGATGTGCTTCCACTCCTAGGTTTAGTGGAATTTTACTGAAAGTTCATTAGGAGACTTTGAGACAAAAGCAGAAACTTGAGAACTCTCACTCGCAAAGGTGTAGCCTTTAAGTGGGATGATAACTGCGAGAGAGAATTTGAGGAAATTAAGAAGGCTGTAGTAAATGCGCCATATTGTCTATTTTTGAGGAGAATAAACATACATTGTTATTTCTGGATGCCGGTGATTATGCCATTGGGGCAGTGTTGATGCAGGAGGATCATGTTGGTCTACATACGGTGGCATTTTCATCTAGAGCTCTGAAAGGTGCAGAGAGCAGATACTCTGTTATTGAAAAGGAGGCCCTAGCTTGTGTGTGGGGTGTTAAGATATTTAAGAGGTACCTGTGGGGAAAATAATTCACCATTTGTATGGACCATAAACCATTTGTTGGTATTTTCACCATAGGTGGTTTGAAGGAGTTTCTAGACGCATCATGAAGTGGGAGACTGCGTTGCAGGGACTACAGTTTTCTATGTTGCATGTACGAGGTGAGAGTAATTTAGTGGCTGATGATTTGTCCAGATCGGTGGAACAGGAAGCACAAAATTATGCACAACTGATGCAGGAGCCGGATGAGGGGGAGGGGGGTGAGATATTTAAGGTTAACACCACCCTGAAAAAAAGGAAATGATTGAGATATGGCATGTTTGGAAGATGCGGAATATCAAAGAATGTTGGCAATTGTCATTAAAGGTGACATAGGAAGGTGTAATGGAAACATTGAACGTCTTGGCAGAGTTAAGGATGAATTGTGGGTTCAGAGGAATTATCTGCATAGGGGACACCAATTGGTGGTGCCATGCAACATGAGGAAGCTCGTTGTGGGGGTGGCTCATGGGGACTTTTGGGCGTAGCAGGACAAATGGGTTACTGAGAGCTGAGTTTTGGTGGCCTAGCATGGATAAGGATATTGAGGAACAGGTGACAGGATGCACTGAATGTGCGGAGGACGATAAGGATCTCAGGGTGCAGAAGGTGTCGATGGTGGTGAGGAAATGTCCCAAGGTGCCCTGGGATGAGATCGCGTTCGATCTTTGGGCCCGTTACACCCCGGGCGGGAAGAGACAATTATTTGTTGGTGGTGATTGATCTACTATCGATATGGCCTGAAGTTTGTGTGCTTAAAGGCATTTCCAGTGGCAGCATTATCAGTTTTCTGGAGCAATTATTTTGGAGGCAGGGGTTTCCAAAAAAATATCTATATGATAATGGATCTCAGTTAGTTTCTAATGAATTCAAGGATTTTTTGTGTAAGTATTATGTGGAGCAAGTCACCACCTCACTGTATCACCCTCAGACTAATGGGTGTGTGGAGCGGTTCAACAGGACCCTCATGGATGCTATTAGAATCGGTGTTGCAACTGAGGGTGACTGGATAAGAACGGTGATGGAAAGCACTTTCCACTATAGGTTCGTGCCACACAGTGTCACAGGTGTGTCGTCATTTGATGTCTTGCGTGGGAGGAGAGCTAATTCGCATTTATGTCCAGGGTGGATGGATAAATTGAAGTGTGTGGGTGTGGATATAGAAAGCTTGAAAGAGAATATATCCTTGCCTGGTGTCAAGGCTAAATCATGCTATTACCAGAAGAATTGTTGCAGAGATTTCACTGTGAAAGAGGGGGAGTGGATAAAGGTGAAACTGCCCACGAGTTTGCAGAAAGGTTCATCTGTTTCTTCGGAACCCAAAGAAGTTGTGAAACATTTGGGCTCTTCTGTGTTGGTTAGAGGTGGAGGAGTCTGGAACAAAGAGAGGGTGGCTGTACTTGGTATGAATTGTAGGAGGGGTGAGATTGGCTATGTGAATGTTAAGGAATAGAGATGTTAGAGTGGATGCTTATATGTTACTGCGTAGAGTAGGTGTGTGCATAGAGTGGGTGCTTACATGCTGTTGCTTACTGTGTATTCTATTCTGTTTATAACCATGCTGTTATTGTTGCTAGCTTCCTCATCATGGTTACTGTTGTCATGCATTTACATCATAGAGTTCAGCTGTGGAATGTATAATTTAGAACTTTTGAGATTCCACTGTTGGTAGTTGTTGGTTGCTTCCCTGGCTGGGGGTCGTATGCTTTACTCTTAAATAAACTGAACCTTTATTCTGCTAGCCTGTGTCTTGCCTGGTATGTGCCCACATAACAGTGTCATCACCTTTTTGTTTTGCTAATAGGCGTATAAGGTCCTTTTGCTGGTGGTCATTTTTTAATGGATTGTTTTGCTGACAAACTTCCATCAAAAAGACTCATTGAAATGCATATTGGCTGGTGGGTAAGGATATAAAAAAGGTCGGGAGGGTTGTTGTGCTAACAATATAGGGGAATGGGTAAAATGAATAGAACAAACAACAGTCGGTAAAGTGATATAGAACTATAACGGGTACTGGTGCGTCACTGCCGTGAATGATCCGGAAGTAAACCATCTGCCATCATAGAAAAGGCGGAAACACAATGCGGCGGTTGCAATGTTGTGATTGGCCTCTATTATGCGTAACGCTCTCCTAGCAGCCGGGAGCATGGCATGGTGAACCGGTGCCGGACCAGCAGGAGTCTGTGAACCCCTGCAGACTCCAGATCCTTCAGAGGGACAGGTAAGGCATAATAGAGATAGAGAGATAGATAGAGATCCAGAGAGAGATGGAGAGAGAGAGAAAGAAAAAGAGATAGAGAGACATACACAGAGAGACAGAGACATGAATAGGAAGATAACCATGTAGATAGAGACATTGAGGGCGCAAGAGCGAGATGTAGAAAGAAATACATACAGGTAAAGAGTGGGGGAGAGAGAGAGACAGGGGCGAGAGAGAAAGACAGTAAGGGACAGATATAGTGAGGAACAGAGAGAGAAAGAGAGAGAGAGGGAGAGAGGAAAAGATAGGGAGAGAGAAAGGGAGAGAGAGACAGAGAGACAGAGGGAGCTTGAGAGAGAGTTAGAGGTTAAAAGGAGACATCGAACAGGACATGCATTGCCATTAAATAAGAGAGAAAGAGTGTGACAGAGAAAGAAACATTGAGACAGGTATCAAAAGACAGGGAGATCGGGACAGAAACAAAGAAGGACAGAGCCACATATAAAGAGAAAATCAGAAAAAGAGAGACGGGGCAGACAGATAGAGACGGAGACCGAGCGAGAGAGATTGCGACAGAGAGTGAGAGAGCGATGTGCTATATTAATCCCAATTGCATGTTGCAACATAGCATAAGGGGAGCAGAATGCACTGTCACAGTTGGATGGTACTCTCAAGGGGCGGAGAGAGCAAGAGCATCCTGCCCACTGAGCGAGACAGCGAGAAAAGAAGGCATAGAAGCTCGAGAGAAAAAGAGACATAGAGAGAAGATGAGAGAGAAATACAGGGTCTGACTGGGGCATAATATTATCTCGAGCCCCAACGAAAACGGGGCCCACAGTTGCAAATGGCAATTCATTCCTTTTGTGACGCTGTTTGAATAGTGCCCAAGGGGGAGGTTTATGATCAAATGTGATGCAAATTGTACATTTTAAAGAACATATATTCAGCAACACTGGTCAACACTATTAGCAGTACAGTGAAGTAATTCATCAAACTGGGCCACATTGGCACACAAAGTGCCTCACTGGGACCCATTAAACTGGCCCACACCAGCATTGTGCGTTGTTGGTTCGGCCATGGGCCTATTGCCTTAAAGGCCAGTGCGAGCTTGAGTGTATCCAGTCATATGTCCTTGCCTTGCCATGTCTGTGCCTTGGCTTGCCCGCCCCTCTTCACCTCGTGTGGAGGAACGTGTGTCTCCGCCTGAGGCTCTGTGTGTGTTTACAGCACATGCTGTGATTAGTGAAGTAATGCATTTGGAAGGTGTTCAGAGATTTCTCTCACCCTGCCTGATGAAGCGTCAGCGCTGACACGCTCCTCATAATTGTGTTTGTCAGGTGCAGGTGTAGTGCAGGTCAAGCGTCGCCGCAGCATGACAGCACGCCTGGGAAACACACTTACTTCCAGGCGCGCTGTTCCCATCAACCCCTGCGTGCACCAGGCCTGCCTCTCCTAATGGAATGCTGCACAGGAGTGAGACAATCAAAGCTGCACATGTGTAACTAATGTCGCCTGCACTGTGCGAGCACATGTCCATCAAACAGTAGGCAATTCACCATGAAGCTTGCTAACTGTTTCTGTTTGCAGATACACTGAACGCTAGATACAGGGCAGAGAAGGCCTATGTAAGGAGAGGGGTCCATGAATAAGGAGGTTCACCCAGCTGGCGCAGTACTTAACCCTCACAGGCACCCATCAAATCAGTCCTGGGCTATTTTACCCGTGCAAGAATGCACATGCGTTCCCATAGGTATTCCACCATTTCCTATTACTGCTCCCTCAAAACTGTGTTTACCGTTACAGTTTTGTAGCTCTTCAATTTGAAGGCACCCTCAATCGGATAGCTATCCAACAGCACAACCCCAACCAGGCTAGCTATGATGTTTCGTCGGGCTGAAACCTATGTTCTTATGCAGCGCTTGGAACAGTATTTCTCCAGCTTCTTATAGTACTTTTATAATATGTCTTAATTCTAATCAAGTGAATAACATGGCACAGATGCCCACAAAACTCTGCTGGAAGGGTACAAACACATAGAAGGCCTAAAGTCTAAAATAGCCTACACATGTAGATGCATGTTACAGATGTGTCCCAGTAATGCAGAGGAGGCAGCCTTGAACATGCACTCCCTCGAGTGTGGATGATCTCCATGAGTGACATGTGGCAGTCACAGACACACCTCAGAGCTGGCCATGACTCATAGAAGGCACCTTGCGTATCTCTCCAGAAGTGCACCATGATCCATCAGGGAGCGGTGGCCTCGCTCAGCAGAGAACCTTCCATTTGCATTCACCGGATATAAATCCAATGAGAAACGTTGTTAGAAGTCACTCTGGACTGCTAGACCTGCAGAGCTGGTTTAAGCTGCAAAGGCGGTGCTTTAAGGATGTGTAGACACGTGAACACCTGAATCTCACCGGTTACTCTATGCATGATTAGTCCAAATGTGATTATAGAGGTCCACCTCTGGTTCACTTCCAGTCTGTGATCAGTAGCCAACATTCACCTTCCACTCGCGGACCAATGCCTGGGTGACACCACAGTCACCAGAATGTCATCAAGTCAAGGTCACTCTAACCCTCCCCTAGGGCAAATCCCCTAGACACTGACTAGACTGTTCCACTAGGTGTTTGGGAACCTCTGAGTCTCATCAGTCTCTCTGACATGCCCATACCCACATGTCTGCGTGTCCTTCTGTTGAGTCGCTTTTTCATATTTTTGGCTCACATGTGATACACCTTTCTAACACCCATCTATACAATCCCACCCCACAATTCTGGGAAAAGAAGAGACAGTGAGAACAGCTTCAGACAACTCTGTATCCAGCTTTACCCTGGAGGTGACTGCAATATGGCATGTCTACAAAACACTACAAAACTACATTTCCGTGCCTATCTTCCTTCTATAAGTCCACAAAGGCATCCACTTTCAATCACAAAGCTGTCCTCTGAATATTATGATATAAAAGACACTAAGCATTCAAACATTTCTGCTTGGGATTAACTACTTTGTAATCACCCCTAGTTTCTCACTGAAACATTGTACGTAATGCAAATATAGTTAAACATTTGATTTTCTCCAGCATCAAGACAAATATAGTACCAGAGTAAAGTAAAAATAGCAAAGACCTTTAGCACTCCACCAACCCCCAATGCAGGCATGCAATGGTGAACGTATTCTATATGTGGAGGCCACTTGGCAAATACACAATGACTGTCTAGAATAGGACTATTTGTTAATCCATGCACACTTCAAAAAGGTGAGTTTTTTGCTTTGTCTCATGTTTAGTTTAGTTTATTTCATTTTATAGCGCATCCCACCCAAGGGTATCTGGGTGCTTCTTCTTAGCTACAAGGATACATGGTTACAGATATAATACACAGAGCCCACAAAGCAGGGGGGAAGTGTGTTACAGATCACCTTCCTTACAAATAAAATGTACTGGAGGTGTGTTAGAAATCACCTTATAGATAGAGGCAGTGAGCAAAAGATCTCAAAGGCACACAAACAAACGGCTGGGCGAACAAGTGAGTAAGCAGGCCAGAGGTATCATTTATACATACATTTAAAAAGGAAGTGGAAAATGTATAGTTCCAGATACAAGGCAGTAGATCCACACAACATAGGTGTGTGCGTTTTCCAGGATGGAGTCATGCTCAGGAGTCATTTGAGCTAAGGAGCCAGGCTTTGGTTTTGGCTCTGAGGGTCCAGAAAGCGGCTCTGCTCGAATGTCAGAGTGGAGGGATTTCCAGCGTTTGAATTCATGAGCATTGTTCTCAGAAATGTAAATATTATGTTCTAAGTCCACATGAAGCTTACATTTTATGAATGTTTGGGTGCAGTTCTCTATAGAAATGTGTATGTGACTTTCATTAAACCTGGCATTGTTTCAATGTGTTTTCGGTGTGTGACGTTGTAGGTGTGTGTGTGGCTTTCTTAAATATGAATGTATTCCTTTCAATCCAGATGCATGCACATTTTTAAAAGGGCCTTCTTGTAATGCTTTCAGTCTCTTTACACTTCTGGTCTGTGGATGTACTATTCTCCAGTAACAGACACTTATTTGAAAACACTTTTCCCTCCCACATCACATCTGACTCTGCTTATTCACTGAAAAACAGGGGTGCAGAGTAATTACACGTCAGACAGTTCTCAATTAATAGAATGAATTATTTCGGCAAACATTGTGCTGTGCGCCCTTCCAGTCTTTACTATGGTTTCTAACAGTGGCATTCAATGGAAGGTATCATCCCGGGTGATCATATTTGCCATTGCACTATGACTACGCAACAGTTCAAACCACTACTTATATTATCAAATAATACTTAACTTTACAATGGCAATCCCACTTTAAAGTGGCAGCCAAAAGACTTTCAGATTTGGATTTCATGTTTTCCTGCAAAATGTACTGGACCTTAAAGAAACCACGTCTGACTTTGTATTTGAAATAAATATATATGCAAAACAGTACATTGGGATATTAGGACCTGTGTCCCTGTTTTTGAATTTTACCTGCCTGTATTCCCATTCCTATTACCTTCACCAATTTCATCCTGACAGTTCTTCACCAGAGGATGAGATGATATGTCGTCTAAATATTCCCTTTCTTTGTTACCACTATTCAAAGTGAATTGTGTTTGAAAGAATATTCTCAATGACCTTTCACCATTACTAATCCAAGGCAGATGTCTGGTACCAGGCATCTGGATTTCTGTCACGTTTTCTGTTGACCTGTTCTAGCTAATGCGCTTTACAAGCCTCTGAATTTGACGTTTGATATACTATGCTACATATTTTCTTTGAAAGTAAGCTTTGGACTCATTGTAGGAAATATGGAATAGGGTGTGTTGATACAATCTTGTGCGCTTGCCCAACTGGATTGAAAGAAAACATTATAGGAGTAATTCATAGAATTTGGCGCACAATTGGCGCACGCGTGCTGACACACAATGTGCGCGTGTTTCATTCTGCGCCAGCCGCGTGCGCCAAAATCCATTTCCGCGCACAGCATTTTCATGGATTTTAACATCCATAACCAGCCATAGCGCAGAGTGGCACAGCAACCCTGCAGCAGTGCCAGTTACGCCCCCAACTCCGCCCAGTGCACCATGAACAGTGCACATATCCCATACATGGCACACAGGCCAGTGGACCAGCATACAGCCACCCAACCATGAAAACATCGGTAAAACTACCCGCGCACCCCTCAGAATACACGTACCCCTCTCGCGGTAGCAAAATCGCATGTAAAACTCCCCATGCACCCCTCCGAATACACGTAACCCGCTTGAACCAGATAAATTGCATCCAAAAAGCACCCCCCTGTGGCGTGGGCTGCCTGTGGGGCATGACCAGTGTGGATGGGGTGCCTGCGTGTATTTTGGCGGTGCGCGGGAAGTTTCACACACAATAGGCCGTGTGCGAGCGGGGTACATGTATTTGGGGGGTGCGCGTGGAGAATCACACGCAATAGGCCTTGTGCGAGTGGGGTACATGTATTTCGGGGGTGCATGTGGAGAAACAGACGCGAAAGGGGACACCACAGGGGACTACCCTGCACCCCTGGTCATGTCCCCCAGCCAGCCCACATGTCACCATGCACTAGTGAGCACCGACTCATGTCCCCCTGCACCTCGACCCATCCAGCATTGACTGGCACCTGCCAGTAGGCCCCGACCCATGTCCCCCTGTACCCCCATCCATCCAGCATCGACGGGCACCTGCCAGCAGGCCCCGACTCATG
This sequence comes from Ambystoma mexicanum, assembly GCF_040938575.1. Classification (NCBI taxonomy): domain Eukaryota; kingdom Metazoa; phylum Chordata; class Amphibia; order Caudata; family Ambystomatidae; genus Ambystoma; species Ambystoma mexicanum. Next base: position 1,515,201,256 of record NC_090922.1, read on the forward strand.
TCCCCCTGCACCCCCACCCATCCAGCATTGAAGGGCACCTTCCAGCAGGCCCCAACTCATGTCCCCCTGCACCCCCACCCATCCAGCATTGACGGGCACCTGCCAGCAGGTCCTGACTCATGTCCCCCTGCACCCCCACCCATCCAGCATTGACGGGCACCTGCCAGCAGGCCCCGACTCATGTCCCCCTGCACCCCCACCCATCCAGCATTGACGGGCACCTGCCAGCAGGCCCCGACTCATGTCCCCCTCCAACATATCATAAAGATGCACATTCATGGGCCTCATGTCCACCAAAATCCCACTGCACGCCACCCCAGTCTTGAGACCTAATCAAGTTTTCCATCCACCCCACATTGAAAGCCCTATATCATGACACAAACCAAAAGTCAACTATGTTCATCAACACATGTCCGTCACACACCCACACAGGGTGCCAGTGATTGTGTAAACCCACATTGTGACAGGCAGTAAACCAATGAGCGAATACCGCACATGGAAGTAATACATCAAAATGTATTTTGCACAAAATAAAGGTAATGGAATGAAAACATGAACATTTTTTTAAACAAGAAAAGAAATGCATGTCCAAAAATGAAAAAAAGAAATGAAGTCTCAATCCAAAGTAATCCAAAAGAAAGTTAGTCCAAACTCTCCGTCCACCAAAGCCACCAAAGCCTCTGTCTCAATGATGAGAAGACTGAGGTTCTCATTGTGGGCTCCCAATCCAAAATAGAAGCATTACATGCTGATTACTCATCCATCAACATCGATGGCACAAACATATCAGTACTCAAACAAGTAAAAACACGAGGTGTCTACCTAGATGCCAACCTCACCATGACCAAGCACATTAACGCCCTCTCTTCCTCTACCTCCTACACCGCAAAACTTATTGCTCTCAGCCGCCAATTCTTGACACCCACCAACTGTATCACGCTGGCAAGAGCTTTAATCTTATCCAGGCTCGACTACTGCAACGTACTCTACCTGGGTACCTCAAAAGCCAATCTAAACAAACCACAGCTTATTCAAAATAAAGCCCTTCGGGCGGCCCTTGGATTAAGGAAGTCAGATCACATCTCAAATATTAGAAGAAACCATCACTGGCTCCCCATCAAAGCCAGGGTCACATTCAAAGCCCTGTGCGTCACATTCAAATGCATCCACTCTTGTGTCCCCATCTTCCTCAAGCACGCCATCACCAAAAAAGTATCAAAGAGGCCCCTCAGATCTAACAGTCAACTACTCCTAGCCATCCCCCGCTACAAGACAACCAAGGCAGGAGGCAGTAGTTTCCAATACCTCGCACCCACATATTGGAACACTCTTCCCTTCCCCATCAAAAATGAGCAAACGTTCTCAGGCTTCAAGAAATCCCTGAAAACGTGGCTATTTAACCAAGACTAAAATCCCCTTCCATGCGTCAGGATATATCACTGTACTGAAGCCCTGCATTAATGTCTTTGTGTATGATTATTTTGTATTCACATGCACTGCGCCCGATTGGCAATTTCTAAGAAATGTTTTAACCAAGCTGTCTGTAACATCGCCGTGGTACCCAAGGGCTTGGGCGAGTAATAAATGCAATAAATAAATAAATAAATAAATCCAAAGGAAACATAAATTGTAAAATCCATTAATCCATAGTGATTTAACATTTTTTTTCATAAATCCACAGTCCAACTATGTACAACGATTCAATCCAGGGTCCATGAGCCCAACAAATGAAATGAAACCTACAAAAAAACTCTACCTAGTGAAGAACTATATAGAAAGACTTGGGGCATTGTCCAAGCGTCCCAAAAGAAATAAAACAGAAAGGAAACCTAACACTAACTAATTATATACAATGGCGGCAGGCAAGTCATACGGCTCACTCTGTGATGTCGTGGGCCAGGGCATCATCGAACTATTTGTCTATCTCCTGGAGGCGGGCGTCTGCCCTGGCCCGAGGTCTTGCAGGGATGCAGTCATGGCCTTTTCCATCTTCCTGCGAGTTGCCTCGAGGCACTCAGCCCGCCTCAACGCCCAGCACATGGAGAACTCCGTCCTTACCATGGTGAGCCATGCCTCTTCCGCCCGCCGCTGCTCTGCATCTATCCACTGGACCGCCAACTCCCGACTGTGGCAGGGATGGGATCTCCACCAAGCTGGCTGTGTTGGTCAGGCCAGGTCCACAGGGGGTCCTGGTGGAATCTGGGGCAGAAGACGGTAGGGAGATCGACAGGTGCATAGTCTCCACAGAGGAGGAGAGGTCCGCCAACCCGGCGACACATGTAGGAACCCTCCGACCATGGCCCCTCCCAACTGTGTCACGCTGCCAGGAAGCACGCACGTCATCACGAATGACATGCATGCGCAACCTGACACCAATCAGGATGGAGCCCATACGGTCATGGGACTCCTCGTCCGCAGGTAGTGGAGTGCCAGATGATGTGGGCCTCCCCCCTACCTGCGGATGGGCCTGGGACGGGGCATCCCTGCTGGTGCATGGTGGTGCAGTCACAGGGTCAGGGACAGTGACATGCACAGGCCCCTCCGCAGCGACCTGTGCTGCCTCTTGACCCTGGCCCTGGACTGCACCACTTGTACCAGTGGTACTACCCCCACCAGGCCCCATGTGTGGCTCAGTAGCGGGATCCTCCTCCTCTGTGGAGACCACCAACCTGGATGTCTCCGCATTATCTTCCGCCATTGCAAGCCCCTGTGGGGGCTCACCCGGCCCTTCTGCTATTGACATAAAGGTTTGGCTTCAAACTTACATGCATCATGGCTCATACTGATCCCATGCACACACATCACCGGAGGGTCATGTATCAGGGCTCGTACACCACAGACACAGTGGATACAAGGGTGACTAGACTGCATAAGTGAATCAACACATTGTCACGGAAATGTGTCATGCATCACACGCTTCTCAGACACACAGACATGTACACCATAAATGTACATGAGAGCAGCACCCATCTCCCACCCCCCATCCATGTCCATGTCCAAGAACAGAGACAGGCATCCATTCATGTGTGCATTCCGCATGCAGCTCCCCATTTTGCATTGGAACACATGGACCATCCATGTGGTTCATGCATTAGTCATCTCACATGCATTACCATGATGTCCCTGCACACACACATCCATACATGGGCTATGTAACACATACAGGCAAGTAGCTGACTACCAGCACACAGCAACATGCCCTGTTTCACACTGCAATGCATGGCCAGTTACCGCTCGACTCCAGACGGGTCTTCCTTCGAAGGATCTGGACGTGGAGCGCTGGGCTTATGCGTTCCAGGACCCTCATCTGGATGTATGTCAGGCTGACCGGCACCCCTCTGCATCCTCTGCCTTCAAGAGGAGCCAGTCCTTGTTGAAGGTCCTGGACCTGAAGTCCTCCCAGCGCTTCTAGACGTGCATGATGTCACGGGTTGCCACCCCCTCCGCGTTGATGGCAACCACTACGTCCTCCCAGATCCTTTCCGGTCCTTCCTTGTCGACGCGCAATGGTGTGAAGAGGGCATCATAATGCCCCAGAACGTGCTCCACCAGGATACCAACTTCCTTGTCACTGAAGCTGGCAGCCCTCTGCCTCTCTGGCTGGGGGTCGCCAGTGGTCTCGGATGGTGTTTGCCCCGACATGGCAACCACGAGGCAGGTGTGGGTGGGCAACTGGGTCCTGGGGCTGGGCTGTGGAGTGATGGTATCCCAGTCGGGAGTCTTCTGTTCCAGCAGGGGTGGACACAGCAACTGGACCCGTGCAGATGGCTGATGTGCAGGCACCAAATAGCAGGGCACGTGGGCAGCAGGCAGGCAGGCAGCAGCAGATGGCAGGTGGGAGCGTGCGCGGGTCTCTGGGGGGCAGGAAAATTGCCTTTTGGGCAGGAGTGTGGTCTTCCGTGTGTTGTCGCGTGGCCAGCTTGATACGTAGTGATTTGGCACATGAAAAAAGTGCACGTCAGTGTGTAATTTGAGGAAAGACGTAACGCGCATGGGCGTTTCTATCAACACGGGTGCATAGTGGATCAGCACGTGAAAAAACCACACGTTTGTGTGTGAATGCATGCAATCCGATGAAAGGGCCTAAGCGCGTAAGTGACATGAGGCGCGCATGCGTCACCCTCAGCACGGGTAAAAGGTGACCGTGGCCAGCAGTTCCCTGTACATGCCTTTCGTGGAGACCGACGTGTGTGTTGCTACTTTGCGTTGTTTTGCGCGCCATCACAACTTCACAGCGGATCAAGGACGTATTTCTTCTTTTGGTGGGGGTATTGGCTACGCGTGTTTTTCATCATCACGCTATTCTGACGGTGAGTCGCGCACGCTATTTTTCCCACTGCGGGTGCCTCTGTGTATCGCCTGCCCGTTTCCGAGGTCATAGTAGCCTGCGTGTCCCACGCATATGCGTTTTTCGTGTTCCCGGGTGCTACCGAGTACTGCTGGAGGTGAATTCCACGCACATAGGCTGCAGGGGTTGCGAGCATGGTTTTACTGCAGTTTTGGGGTGCCTGAGTGTTACGTGACCCATCACTTAATCACCGGGGTTACATACAGCCTTGCAGGTGCCGGGGTGCTGTTAACATCTTGCATCCCACCCCCTTCACCCCAATTACCCAGGACAATTGTTGTGTACACCTCCCATTGGCACTTCTCCATCTGTGCCGGCACTACTCCATCTGTGCCATGGTTGGGAGGCCACCAAAGGTGAGGGACGCCTCAGCTGGGCGTACTCCTCATGGTGGGCGTGGTCAGGGACGTGGCCGGGGTGACCAGGGAGTAGGGGGACTCCAGGGTGTCCAGGGTGGCCGCAGAGAGGGAAGAGGCAGGGGTGCACCACTTCGGCACAATGTTGTGCCATGTGTTGGTGCAGTCATGCCACCACCCCCTGTGGTTCCGGGAGATGCAGCTTCTGCATCTGGCACTGGCACCCATGTGACCCGGCAGTCAGTTTCATCGACTGCCACGGGCCCAAGGGTAGTGGTAGCTGCAGGTGCAGCTGTGGACACCACCACCCAGGCTCAGGGTCTGCCAGCGCAGGCTGCGTTGGCACTTGAAGAGTCCATGGAAGATTTCCAACAGGGCAGGAGGAACACCGTAGGTGCACACAGGGCTGCCCTGACCGAGACACGTGTCCCTGGGGCAGTAATGTCATCTGCTGCCCTGACCAGCCGGGTGTTGGCAAGTGCAGGGGCAGATGCAGCCAACAACACCCCGGTAGTGAGTCTACCAACCAGGACAGTCGCGGTCAATGACCCTGCCAAAGCGGATTTTGCTGTGCAGGGTCCATTCAAGGGAACCCAGCAGCCACTGACGCAAGTCAGGCCTTTGGTAGTCCTTCCACCTGCAACTCCCTTGGCTCAATCCACCGGTGCCACTGGCCATACTGACCAGGGCGGCATTTGCCAGCCAGGGTCTGCACCACCATCCAAGAGGAGGAAGGTTGCACCTGCAGAACAGGCTGGGACCCCACACACAGCCATGACCTCCTGCATGTCGAGGAAGAAGCCTTTCTGTGCACAGGAACTGGACTTCCTCGTGGACTACGTGCGGGACCACAACTGGGACATGCTAGTGGTGCCTAATTGTCAAACTACGGCTGCCCATCGTGATACCCACTGGAAGCAAGTTGCGGAACATGTGAGTGCATTTGGCCATGAGGTGCGCATGGCGCAAGAGTGCAAAAAGCGTTGGAATGACCACAAACACAACGCTAAGGCAAAGCGTGCCTCAAATTACAACTTGACTCTGGTGACTGACAGTGGGCCTGCACCGGAGGAGGAAGACCTCACTCCGCACGAGTCACTCGTTGCGGAGTTCATACCACCTGAATCGGTCGAAGGAGTGGGAGAGATGCCGGACTTTGATGCCCAGTCCAGTGAGTGTTGCTGCGTGTTTGTCGAGGCCATATGTGTTTTACTTGTGTGATGTTGTGCATGACTGCCACTACATGTCATGTGTACATGGTTCAGATGTGCAAGTAATGCAATGCTTCCCTGATGCATGTCTGCTCTGCTGGATGGTGGACATGTGGAGCAGACGGGGACTGCCCAATCATGACACTTGCACCCTACTCACATGCTGGTCACCAGGATGCCCCCCAGGTCCATGTTCCAGCTCACTGGCCCTTCTGCATGTAGCCTGGGGTGTCCTTCCTCTCAGCACTGGGACTATGTCATAGCATGACTGACGTGCATGTGTCCTCTGCCTGCATGCGGGTACTCCACGTACGCATGCTCCCTTGCCCCTCCCCCTCCCCCTGCACTCCAATATCACCTTTGCACTGGTCTGCATCATTTTGCTGTAATGCAATGGCCTGTTCATGCATCCTGTGTACATGCTAACTTCAACCAGCCAACCTGCCAGACACATGCAGTGGGGTACATCCTTTGTACTTGATGCAGGGTGTCTCACTTGGACTGTGCAGATGCCAGACGCTCCGCAGGGACATGATAGCCCATTCATGCTCCATGTGCATTCCATGCATGCCCCTATGTGTCCTTGACTGGATGATCATTGTAGTATGTGTCCAGGGTGACCTACATTTCATGGCATTTCATCAGCCTTCCCATTGCCACTGTGGCTCAGTCCTGCGTCCCACACATGTTTAGGGTGTGACAGTCTGTGTGGCTCACAGGCCTCACCCTGTTTATGGCTCACTGACTCTGTCCAACTGGTGTAGTGTCTTCTGCACACGTGGGTGTACTACTGAGGGTTAATCATGTGTCCTTCTTACTGTCCCATCATCATCTGCTGTGTTGTCAGTTGACTAAGATGATGCCATTGATGCTAGTCAACACTGTCTGCCAATACACAGGTCTCTGGTCATCCTTTTGATACCATGCAAGGCATCCCTGCAGTTCCACTTCGGGGGAGGGGTGGTTTGCTTGCAGCCATGCAACCCATTGCATGCACATTGAACGTGATGCCTGAACTTGACCTTGCACTGCCTTCACGTTTTATGATACACATCATGAAGTACTTGTACATGTAGATAGTGAGTAACGTACAAATGTTCTGCACTGCATCGACCCGTTTCTGAGCGGTATAACACCCTTCCACATGCCTAATCACAGAAGGAATGTCAAGTTGACCCGGCATGCATGACAGGTTATATTTTGTGTGTGACATGTCTGCTTCATGTGTTGGCTGTCTGTGTGATGTCTATGTGTGTGTGTGTTGTGTGCTTCTAACATGTGTAGTGATCTTTTTTTCTCTCTACTTTTCAGATGATGATGCAATGGAGCCAGAGCATGGTGTTCCAGGCACAGAGTTGTCATCACTACAGCAACCCGGCACAAGTGGGGGTCGTGGGGTGGTAGACCACGAGAACCCACATGTGCTACAGACCATCTAGTCTTTGTCTGGAAATGAGTCCAGCCCAGATGACCACTCTGACGTCCATGTCGAGTTGGATGTGCATCAGGTCCATACGTCAGGGGTGAGTGATTCTGATGTGGACACTCCTCTGTCCGCGACACCTGCACTGAGGGGTCAGACAGTGGTCGGGCCTCCGTCTGTGGTGGATCGGGATGGAGGGTCACCCTCCACACCAGTCGCTGATGGGCCTGGGCCATCACGTCGACGGGGGCATGTAGTCGTGCAGCCGCGGGCAGTGCCAACCCAACGAGGATGAGCAGTCCTTGGGTCCCGCAGGTGTCAAGCCCAGCATCGCGGTCGCCGCGCGCCACCGAAGTATACTGAGTGGGAGCAAGACATGACTGCCAATTCAGAACGGCAGGGGGAAGCAAGGTAAAACACTGCTGTGAGCATGGAGCGTGTGGCCCAATCTGTGCTCCCCCCTGGCAGACAGGTGCTTCTCCAGCAGCGGGCGGCATAGTCCACGGCCCGCTCGCTCAGGCTGGGCTCAGACAGAGCACGCCAGGCTGAAATGTCTTTGCGTCAAGCAATTGCTGCTCACGCAGTGGCACACATGGAGGCCCTGAAGGCTGAGTATGAGTCCTTCAGATCCACTCTGGGTGTCCTCTTGATGTCCCAGAGGGCGCAGTCAGAGGAGAGGTTTGCGCAGCTTGAGCGTACCATCTCCTCTTGAAAGGGGCCCCTAGGGTTCCTTAACGTCTATGGAAACAAGGCGAGTCACCACACACGATAGATACGCCAGACACGAGGTTGTATTCCCAAAGCTAGGGTTTATTGCAAAGCAAAAGTCTCAGTTGGCCAACTCGGTCTCACGCCCTGCGACGTGTATCTCTAGACCTCGAGGGACACAAGAGAATGAATTACGTACATCAGTTACTTATATACAAAATGCATATCAAACAATCAGCTATGACATGTTTAGCACCCCCCTTTATTGGGTTTCTTTGAACTTGGTGTGATGATGGACATCTCCGACAACTATGACACCTTCAAACATCTATTCTAGTAACAATTTGCAATTTGTGAGTGCGGAGGCATCTTTCAGTTGTTGAATAGAACACAGCGCTTCTGTTCTTGGAAGCGAGCTACATACGGGGGGAAGAGTTGTTTTCCAGGCCTTGCTATCTATGAGGTGCTATTCGTTTCCTGGGAGCCGACACAGTCTAACGGGGCTCAGCAAAGGGGGGCCGTAAGAAAAGAATAATTCAAGCCTTTAGCTGTATTATTCTAACATATTCTACCATATAACTAGACTGGCTGGCAGCTGCAAAATGATTAAATGTCCTGCAGCTCTGCTTCAAGGCTACATTTGGGAGGGAGCCGGGCATTCTTCCTGGCGCTGCCTACGTAATGTTTCAACAAACTCTTGTTATCCTCACGGCCCTGCGGCATTGTCCTTTTTACGTGCAGACAACAACGTTTTACAGTCGAACAGTGTAAGCAGAAAATATACTGCGAAGCAATAGGAACAGAAAGCAATGAGCAATGGTTAGAAAACAAAATGGCGATTCTTGTTATATCAAAATGGCCGTTCATTGGCAAACTGGAAAACCTATATTCTGTCATATCGTGCATGAGACGGTTGGCCCACGGCCACCAAAATACGTTTGCGGTCACAAAGTAGAGGTATCCATTTTTCTAGACTGACATGCTGAGCTACATGCTTGCTGGGAGGTGCATCAGTTGTCCAGCCAGGCCTTGCAGGAAGAACTCTGTGTTACACGTGTTACCTTGCAAGAGGAAGCACGCGTATTACGGGAGGTCCTGCATGCAGACCTACGTGTCATTGCTGCACAGAACCAGGCTCACCTGTCCGGCAAACTTGCTGCCGATGAGGGGCAAGCTGTGGCTAGGCATGGTCAGGCTCCTGTGCCATGTCCTCCTTTTCAGGATGAGCCAGACTCGGACGTCGAGGTATCTCCCACACAGGTCGGGCTGTGCAGGCGTTGAACCCATGGAGGTATTTTTTTTCCTTAACATCATCGCATGTGGGTGTTGAGCTACACACTGTACCTCCCCCTCCTGGGTGCCTCCCCCCACCCCCAGGTCATATGTGGGCATTTTTTTATTTTGATTTTTAGTTTAGTCAGGTAACATTCAATTTGATAGTTAGTTTAATTAGGTAATGTAGGTTTTTTATAGTTAGTGTAATTAGTTAATATAGTTTAAAATTGCTTGTCTATTATACTTTCATGTGACGGTGTGGTGCTTTGTGGCTTTTGAAAGCATCCACTGTCTGTTCCAACTGGGCCCTTCAAGCTTGTCTCGTGTATGTGTTTGCAGCTTGGGGTCCTGACTCACATAGGTCACTCCTGCTTCCCTTATCCATGGGCTTGCAAGGATGGTTTGGTGTTACAGTCTATTTCACAAGGGCTTTGGACTGTCATATCTGTGGCCTGTCTGCTGCTGTACTACTTGTGTTAACACCCCTGGTGGGGATTGTAGGGGTCTTATCGACAGCATTTCAGCATTAGAAATGGGTGGTTTCAGAAATCAGGTGTCCATTAATTGCTATACATTGTGCAGTATGTTTATTTTCTTTACTGTACATTTGCTTGATACACTTCATGCTGTAGAGAGAGTCCGCCACCCTTTGCCTGTCAAAGTCACACTGATGGTGAGATGGAATCTGATGTATGTCTCTGACATGGTCCAGTCACAACCAGCATGAAGAGACACACACAGGTGACTTTCCTGCATTAATTTTGTGTTTTGTGCCCTTTCTGCAGGAGAATGAGCCCCCAGACCACATTTGCCGGCAGACATGGGTCAGTGTACATCTGGCAGCTGGCCACGTTTGTTGGTGCAGACATGCGCATGTGTGCGCTAGCAGTGCCACAGGGCTTGTGCTCATACATCCAACAGAAGCAGACGTGTTTCCAGGAACTCCATGCAAGGTGAGCAGCACAAGGGGCACACACCACAGCCAACCTTCCACTAGGCCTGTTGCACATGCATGCTAAGTAGCGCCACAGATGGTGAGCCTGGACAGTTATTGGTGTTGAAGCACACAGTACAGCTAAGATGTGTTGGTGGACACATGGCAAGTTGCTTTCCAAGTTGTTAGGGGCACATGCAGGGGCTTTCGGACATATCCTCCAGTCCACCATGCTCCATTGAAGCAGATGTATAAGCCCATTAGCGTTCAAAGCCTGGAAAAATTGAGCTACGCACAGGGACACCCAGCGAGGGACAGACTGGTGTGCAGTGCATATCATTTGCATGTTCAAATTGATACATGCACTACCTCTTTTATTTGGGGGATGCCAGAACACTACTTGTACTGAAGTCGTACCTCGCTATATGCGTGTAGCTGCTTAGCCAGGGACCATTGAATGATGTGTGAATCTTGACACATTGGTCTTCCATTTGCCACGCGCCCACGTGTGCCTGACTTACTGCATTGACAGTGTATGAACCATCACGGGGGGGGTCTTACGTATGGGTTCGAAGCAGCACACAAGAGTGTTTGTGGAGGAGTTACTTGCTTTGGGGCATGTATGGTGGTGTGTGTGTGTGTTATGGACGCACACAGATAAGTAACTCTTACTATCTTTGCAGCATTGAACTGCTCCTGTTACCGGATCTCAGAGTGCGCAGGCAGGAGGCCAGCACTCACCCCAGAGATAAGTCTCTCTTTGACTTCCATTTGAGTCATTTGGTACAATGTGCATGATGTACATGGTTTATCTGATTGAGTATGTGTTATTGTGAATAGTAGATTTGTGTCTTTTCCCTACTTTCCCTTGACAATCTGACTCCCCTCTCCTGCCCTTCTTTCCGGTTATCCAGAATACCAATGCTTGTCCAGTCAACATATCCCTGACCCTCCTTCCCCACCGTGGTCTCAGAGGCCTGTGTAAGTTTGTCCTTGCAGGTGCCCAGACCACGGAGGGGGTGGTTGGTTCGTGCCACTCCTGCGCGTGGACACCGGAGCAGTGACACTACCCATCAGTTGGTGCTGCATCATTGTATATTATGTAGCAAACATGGTACACATCCTGTTGTAGCATTGTTTAAGTGTGTTAACTTGGTTGTTCCATCATTGTGCTTGTACATGTGCTTTGAAATTTACTGCTACTTCAAGTCATCTACTGGAGACTCTTCAAGTTACCCGGGAGGATAGCTCAGCGGCAGCGTGCGCGTCTTGGAAGCAAGACGACACGAAGCAACAACAGGTTCGATCCCCTGGTCCGCGCTTAGAAACCTCTGGGTGTTTAAGCGCGTTATAAATACGTAACTAAGACAAAAAAAAAAAATACGCAACTAAGAAAAACAAACAATTCCTGTAACAGCGCCTCGATGCCTGCGGGCTGTGTGAGCGCTTTATAAATATAAAATAAAAAAGTATTTTTTGCTGCCTACAGGCTTTTTGCCTGGCTTGTGTGTTTGGCTTCTTTGAGTTCTCTTCGATTTGGTATTTTTGCCAGTCAAGGTGGCCTCTGAGGGTGCTGGACACTATTTACATGCAAGGTGGTAGATGGAGACAAAGGGGAATGGTGATCTGTGGCCAGGTAGACTTCAAAGAAGAAGGCTACATACCGCAGACACAGTTGTTCAGTAGGTCATGGTGATATGTGAATGAGGGAGCGTGTTTGGTTGTTGGACAGTTGTCTTGGCCTACAGTGTGATGGGCACCCTGACATTGTTATTGTGGTGTCCTATGTACATGATGTGTTCTGCTGGTCAATGCCTGTCCTGTGTTGTGTTTACCTTTCCGGTGTGAGGGGATTGGTGTGCTTTGACATGCTGGGGTGTGGACATGGGCAATGTTCACATGTGATGTGTAGAGGACACTGATGGTCACTTGATTGGACATGTATGTATTTAGTGCATGTCCCTACTGACACACACAGTCACACTATGATTCACCACATGTACATCCACCTTTCCATGTCCAAATGTGCACACAGTTTGCCTTCTGCGGACCACTGTGTCCCTGCAGCACATGATCTATGACCATTTGTGGATCCTGTACATGCGTTAATTGTTTATTTATTTATTTATTTATTTTGTCCTTTTCATGTGTTGCTCAAGGTGTGTCTCTGACACAATGGCTGGTCACTATGTTTTGTGCTGAGCAGTGTGTTGGAGGAGATGCACACAGCACACATATTCAGGAGTAGGGATGTTGCCTTGCCCAATGTGCATGTGAACAGGCATTGATTGATATCTTCATGCTGCAACTGTTGGAATGCATTTGGGTATGACTTGGTATGTGTGGGAGGTTGTTGGTCAGTCATTTCATGTGATTCGATGTCAGGCGTCATTGTCTGGAGCCACTTTCCATTTATCACGTGTCACTTTGTGTATTATTGGTAATGTGTTGGCCTTTTGCTATTGCATGCCATGTCATGGTGTGTCAAACAAGGTTGATGTGGTTTAGGAGGGTTTGGTTGACATACCAGGGATTGTGATGGCCTGTTTTGCAGGGGTGTGTGATGCACACCTTGCATGTGTTCCTTTTGGTCACACACGATTGTTCATGTTTTAGTAGCTAGGGATGCACACAATGTAGCACTTCCATGGCAACATTCTCAGGGTGGTAAGGTTGTGACAATTGACTGTCTCTTTGTCATCATCGATTGTCACCTGGTATGTGCCAGGCCTGTGTGCACTCCGCAGGGATGGGAGTTTAGGTGAAAAATGTAGCCAAAAGCTGGGTCCTGCCTTCCTCACCACATGCCCTATCCCCTCCCATGGGCAGCGCCTGTGCCTGTGGTTGGGGATGTTGGGGCACCACCATGTACACCGGTACACCCTGCCGTGTTGCAACATTGTGCAGGACACATGCTGTCACAATTATCCTGCACACTACTGGGGGTGCTTTGAGTAGCTGCCCACCAGAGCGGTCAAGGGAGTGGAAGCGTGACTTTAGCACTCCGAATGTGCGCTCCACTATGCCCCTGGTTGCAATATGGGCAGCATTGTATCTTACCTGGGGTGGTGTGGTGGGGTTGCGGATTGTCATCATCAATGTGGTTGCTCAGAGGGTAGGCAAAGTCCCCTGGAGAGGTGATAATGGTTGTGATTATTGGGGTTTGTGTATTTGTCTGTGTGTGACATGCATGCATGTGCACAGGCATTTGTACTTACCTAGGAGCCATGTGTCGCCATGCTGCTCAGCTTCCAGGGCCTGGCTCAGGACGGACATTCTGTATATGAAAATGTGATGGGTGGAGCCTGGGTAGTTTGCATAGACAGAGGTGATGATTCCATTTGCATCACATACCACCTGCACGTTGATGGAATGCCAGTGCTTGCGGTTTCGATAGATGTGCTCAGTGACCCTAGTTGGATGTAGGGCCACATGGGTGCAATCTAGGGCACCAAGCACTTTGGGGAAGTGTGCCACCCTGTAAAAGTCCTGGACTATGGCCTGCCTTTCTGCGGGTGTTCTGGGCATGTATATGTGCCTGCGGACTGAGGGGCGCGCAGTCATGATTGCCAACACCTGGTGTAGGCAGTGTGACTGCCTGGCCTGTGAGACCCCCCCCCCACTATGGCAGTAGTCCGCTGAAATGACCCAGTGGCCAAAAAATGCAGGACATTGAGCTCCTTCTCCAAGGGGCTCAATGCTTGGGAGTAGAGGGTGGGGGATGTAAGGTTAACTTCCCATTCCCTGACCAGGTCTAGGATGATACGAGGTGGAAACCTATACCTGCCGTAGACCTGATCGTCAGGCATCCCAAAAAGGCTATTCGGGGGGATCAAATGTGGGCCCTGGCTATTCTCCTCCTCCTGCGGTGTCCCACGATAAGTGCTGCGACAAATGGGGCATTCATCGTAGCTGTATATACGTGTTTGTTGTTTGCGTGCACTTTTATACTGTGCTCAGGGACGCTTACGCCTGCCTTCCTGTGGCGGACGTGTTGACGCCTGTGCGCGTCTTTTAGCATGCGCTTCTTTCCCCTATTCGAATCCATGAATATGAGTTGTTCGCATGCGTGTGTGCGTTCTGTGTATTTCCCTGCAGTACTTCCCCATGTACGCCTTCTTTTTCACACATTGTTCCCCATTCTGCGTGTTACGCCCCATGTCCCGCCCCCTTCTTGGTGTGTGCGCCGACGTTGTGCGCTTTCCCTGTGTGTGTCGCGCACAGCGGTCAGTTGTTGCAATGATGTGTGCGCCCGTGTGCGCCATGCACGGATTTGGTGCACAACCAGTGGAAAACACGCGCAAGCTGTTCCTTGAATCGCACGCATGCGCGTGCACTTGCTTTTTCACACTTGCGCCACCTTGCGCTAGCTTGCGCTGAGATTTTCAGGGCATGTTTGTTCCATGAACGGCCCCTACGTGTGTCCTTCATGTGCAACTGTATCAGGTCAGTAAAGTAAACATGCAAAGTATGTCAAGTTGTGTTCCCCTGAAATGTGCAGGCTTCCCCATACCAATGTACTTAGCAAAGCAGAACTGAAGCCCTAAGGACTATTTCCGGTTTATTCTTGCATTTCTGGTTCTCAAGGTAAATTAACCCTCTACACTTACATTTTTCTCTGATAAAAGCTGCAACCTTCCTTGCATCTTCTAGCTATTTCATAATGCACTCCTTGGTCCTGATCCACTGAATGTTTTCCTTTGGGATTATAAAATGCTTCTGGGAATCTGGCCCCAAATGTGCAATGTCCTGTGCTTGGTATTTCGGACTCAGGAATATCACACATGACAGAAATATGCTTTGCCAAAATGTATCTATGTACTAAAAATACTTATTAAATGGTGGACATCGAAAAGGAAATATATGTCGAATACACTTTCTGTCGGTTGTGCAATTGCTGAAATAAAATATGTAATGTCATTTTTCTTTGGAAATGATGGTGAGCATACTGTACCCTCTAATCCGGCACCCTGTCGAACGTGTCGGTAAGCAAGAGACAGAAGTCCCCAATACGTTTCTACATGTAATTTCTCTTCTTGCTCTTGACAGCAAGGACTTTCTGTTATTGCAGACCTCATTTTTATTCGTTATATAAGTGTCTACACTTTTTATTCCCCACAATCTCTAGGAACTGTATATTTCCATGAATCTGTGGGACCTGCCTATTCCATTTTGACTCCAGGAACAATATTATTTCTTGTTCGAAAGCAGCTGAGTGCTGTACATGGTGTGGGCAGCCAGTGTATGGGCTGGCATCTTTTAACAGTACCATAGTTTTGTGATTTATAATCTGTCAGTATGCACATCCATTGTGACATTTTTCTTTGGATAGATGTTTTTGAAAAAGACAACTTGCAAAAAGTTGGGAATTGAATGGGTACTCCAAACCAATACTGGAATTGAGTTCCAACGTTGAGCGTGTGACAAGACTAACATTGTGGGCCTCTCTTTGTGGATGAGTTGCGAGTCTAGCCTGATGATGAATTTGCTGCGTGAGGATAGTGTGCCACAAGATATGTGATGCTTAGATGCCAGGTGCACTTGTGTGCTACTTATGAGTGCTTTGTAGATGATACCTGCAGTTCTGAACAGTACCCTACCTAGAGGGGACGCCAATGTAGTTCACATAAAAGGGTGTTGATTCAGTCAGTTTTCTGCACACCTGCAATACGATATGCTGCAGAATGGTGGACTGCTTTTAGGGGAGCCAAGCACGTCTCTTAGCCATTTGGGCATTCTTGGCTGTGTCTTTCCAAAAGGAAAGGATGCTGTGAATGGTGAAGCCTAAGGATTTAGCTAAATCTGAGAGCTGCTATTGGAAAATATTTGGATTAGCACGAGGACCGATGAGGAGGTTTTCTATTTTAGATGGGTTAAGCTTGAGGTAGGCAGTTAACATCCATGTCTGAATGATGGCTACGTGGATGGGAGACAACTGATGTCCTGTAGGTTATTTATTCTCATGTACAACTGAGTATTGTCTGTGTATTGGTGGATGGCTACATTGGGATCTTTGAGGAGAGTTCCCAGAAGCGCCATATACAGGTTAAAAATGATTGGTGAGAGGATGGAGCCTTGGGGAACTCTACAGGAGGCTGGGGTCAAGTAGAATTCAACAGGTCCATCTGGACAGCCTGGTGTCTGCCTGAGACTAACGAGATAAACTAATTCAGGAGTGAGCCAGAGAATCCCATCCTGTCCATGTGAAAAGAGGAGGATGTGGTGGTTGATGGTGTCAAAAGCAGCAGAGAGTTCAAGGAGGAAGGGGAGGCATGAGTCACCCTTATCCATGAGTTTAAGGACATCATCTACCACCTGGATGGTGGCTGTTTCGATACTACACTTGGTGCGAAACCCAAACTGATAGTCGTTGAGGAGGTGTAGTTGTTGAAATCTGTAAAGTAATTGTGCAGAAACTACTTTTTCCAAGGGTTTCTTACATACGGGAAGTTCTTCAGGGGCTGATACTTGGCCAGATCATCAGGATCTAGGGTTGTTTATTTACAAAAGAAGATGTGTGAGATCAGTCTCCAGCTTGACTGGGAATTACCCATCTGTGAGGGGAGCATTCATGATGCGGGGTAGTGTGTTGAGTGCCGATCGCATCACATGTTTTATGATGATGGCCAGGATGATATCGCGAGAGTAGGAAATGGGTTTGAGGGAAGAAATTGTTATAGGAGGTCTGGTGGAGAGAGGGGAGATACATCTGTGCAGGAGCGCAGTGAGCGTGCTAGAGTGCAGGGGCTGGGGCTAACGCTGTGTGAGGTTGATTCGATGATCTGTTGTTGATTCCATCTAATTTGTCCTGAGTTTCCCGCTCTTTGGGTCGGGTGAGGGTTTTGCTCAATGCTTTATAACTTGCTCCTTTTAGGGGCTGCCACGATGGTCTGGAGTGGTAAGCATCATTGTCCTTGGTAATCATAATCCTACGGTTGGCGCGGACATATATGAGATCAGTGAGATCTTCATGATTACGTTTTCTTCCGTCACCATTTCTCTAGAGCTCTGATTGAGCACTTGTTGGAGGCAAGCTGAGGCGTGTTTGAGGGGGCATGAGTGTCAACAGCTGAGCCATTCCCTGTGGGAGGGCAGTATGTGAAGTTTGCTTCTAGTTGAATGAGTGGGGTTGAGCAGGGTTGAGTGAGGGAGTATTTAGCTGATGTTCATGGGCTGAGTTGGTGATCAGTAGTGAGAAGTAAGATGGCAGCGTGGTCAGACCAGTCCAGTGAGACTGGGTCTGCACAGGTGACAAGGGGTGAGGTGACGTAAACACTACGTCTAGGGTCTTGCCTTTGGTGTTTATCGGGAGAGCGCAATTTGCTGAAGATCCATGGATACAGTCAGTGAGAAAAGCGTGCTTCAAGTGTGGTTGTCAGCGTGAGACTCAGGGACATTACAATCAATGAGAAAGACATTTTTATTGAGTGCTAATTTGGCTCGGGAGAGATGCTAGTCCCATTGTTCTCTGGGACCTTCTTTTCCACATTGGCCTCTGCTAACAGCCTTATTCCACTGATCTCTGCATAAGCCAGTGAAACACCCATGAAAACCTGACCAGCCATTCCGAAATCATTCTGGCATAAAGCTATGATACCAAAGTGACCATTCAAAGAACTGACACAAATACGCCATATATACCACACTCAACACACATACATCTTCCCACACTTCCTAAGCACCTTGCACTAGCACATGAAACGTCGCACTCCCACCAAAACTAGATCAAAAACTTGCTACAGAGTGAACTAACCGCACAAAGAACAATTTCAGCAGTCCCGCATTTTCATAAGGTCCCACAAATCAACATTTGCAAATGTTTATACGGTCCCACATAGAGAAACCTGTTTCAATAGCCCCACACTGACATATCCAATGTCCGATACAATGAAATGCAGACCACTCTCTGCCCCCATGTTCATACAACCATAATTGCATACCAACCAATTGCACATCTCGATTCATGAGACCCACCCTACACCCAAAATAAATTACCTATATACCCTAGGAATTAAACCCTGGCCCCACTACCTACATATGAGGCCACACCATAAAAACAACAGCATCACAATAACAGTATTGGTTCATTATTGAGCATCCAATTTGGTAGTTAAAGAATTGGTCGCATTGATTTTGTACATGTTGCCACATATATTACCATTTATTTTAGAGCTGCCAGAAAATGGAAATACCTCTGGGGCCAGATTGTAGAAACTGCCTATTCCATTCTGTCTCCGGGAACTATATTATTTCCTGCTCAATATACTTTGGACCAGGGCAAAGTTGTCCCTAGTGCTCATACCATTCCGTATTAGCCGTAGGGCAAACTTTGTGCAAACATGCAATAAAACATGTATATTTTTTGCACTAGGCTAATGTTTGCCCAGTTGCTTATGCCAGATTGCACTTCTCATTGTGCAATGGCTTTCTAATATGTTCTTGTGATTTTAGAAATATGGCAAATGTTGCCCTAGTGCGAATACCATGCAACATTGCACGTGCACCAGTGCAACGTTTGTGCAATCTGGCACCAGGTGTTCTGGCTAGTCACATGCAGCAATGCCTCTCACCACAGCCAGCTCCTGCCTTGCCCTTTCAATTGCTTGATGTCGAACTGCAGTTAGCAGCACTCAGGCCACCATCCTTGCACCACTGTCCGCTCCCACTTTGTTCTTATCATTCTCTGCGACAAGTCTCTTCCCATCAGTCTCTGGGGCCTGCCTCTTCCTATCGGTCTCCGTAGCCAGCCTCTTCCTATCAGTCTCTGCTACCAGCCTCTTCCCATCACTCTCCAGGACCTGCCTCTTCCTATCAGTCTCTGTGACCAGTCTCTTCCCATCAGTCTCTGGCGCCTGCCTCTTCCTATCAGTCTCTGCGACAAGTCTCTTCCCATCAGTCTCTGGGGCCTGCCTCTTCCTATCAGTCTCTGCTACCAGCCTATTCCCATCACTCTCCAGGACCTGCCTTTTCCTATCAGTCACTGTGACCAGCCTCTTCCTATCAGTCTCTGCGACAAGTCTCTTCCCATCAGTCTCTGGGGCCTGCCTCTTCCTATCAGTCTCCGTAGCTAGCCTCTTCCTATCAGTCTCTGCTACCAGCCTCTTCCCATCACTCTCGAGGACCTGCCTTTTCCTATCAGTCACTGTGACCAGCCTCTTCCTATCAGTCTCTGCGACAAGTCTCTTCCCATCAGTCTCTGGCGCCTGCCTCTTCCTATCAGTCTCCGTAGCCAGCCTCTTCCTATCAGTCTCTGCTACCAGCCTATTCCCATCACTCTCCAGGACCTGCCTCTTCCTGTCAGTCTCTGGGGCCTGCCTCTTCCTATCAGTCTCCGTAGCCAGCCTCTTCCTATCAGTCTCTGCGACAAGTCTCTTCCCATCAGTCTCTGGGGCCTGCCTCTTCCTATCAGTCTCCGTAGCCAGCCTCTTCCTATCAGTCTCTGCTACCAGCCTCTTCCCATCACTCTCGAGGACCTGCCTTTTCCTATCAGTCACTGTGACCAGCCTCTTCCAATTAGTCTCTGCTGTCAGTCTCTTCCCATCAGTCTCTGGGGCCTGCCTCTTCCTAGCAGTCTCCGTGACCAGCCTCTTCCTAGCAGTCTCCGTAGCCAGCCTCTTCCTATCAGTCTCTGCTACCAGCCTCTTCCCATCACTCTCCAGGACCTGCCTTTTCCTATCAGTCACTGTGACCAGCCTCTTCCAATTAGTCTCTGCTGTCAGTCTCTTCCCATCAGTCTCCGTGACCAGCGTCTTCCTATCAGTCTCTGGGGCCTGCCTCTTCCTATCAGTCTCCGTAGCCAGCCTCTTCCTATCAGTCTCCATAGCCAGCCTCTTCCTATCAGTCTCTGCGACAAGTCTCTTCCCATCAGTCTCTGGGGCCTGCCTCTTCCTATCAGTCTCCGTAGCCAGCCTCTTCCTATCAGTCTCTGCTACCAGCCTCTTCCCATCACTCTCCAGGACCTGCCTCTTCCTATCAGTCTCTGTGACCAGTCTCTTCCCATCAGTTTCCGGGACCTACCTCTTCCTATCACTTTCAGCGACCAACCTTTTCCTATCAGTCTCCCGGACTAGCCTCTTCCTATCAGTCTCCAGAATATGCCTCTTCCTATCAGTCACTGTGACCAGCCTCTTCCAATTAGTCTCTGCTGTCAGTCTCTTCCCATCAGTCTCTGGCGCCTGCCTTTTCCTAGCAGTCTCCGTGACCAGCCTCTTCCTAGCAGTCTCTGCTACCAGCCTATTCCCATCACTCTCCAGGACCTGCCTCTTCCTATCAGTCTCTGTGACCAGTCTCTTCCCATCAGTCTCCGGGACCTACCTCTTCCTATCAGTATCTGGGATCAGCTCTTCCTATGACTCTCCACAACCAGCCTCTTCCTATCGGTCTCTGTGACCAGCCTCTTCCTATCAGTCTCTGTGACCAGCCTCTTCCTATCAGTCTCTGCGATCAGCCTCTTCCCATCAGTATCCGGGTCCGACTCTTCCTATCAGTATCTGGGATCAGCTCTTCCTATGACTCTCCACAACCAGCCTCTTCCTATCGGTCTCTGTGACCAGCCTCTTCCTATCAGTCTCTGCGAGCAGCCTCTTCCCATCAGTATCCGGGACCCACTCTTCCTATCAGTATCCAGGATCAGCTTTTCCTATGAGTCTCTGTAACTATCCTCTTTCTATCAGTCTCTGTGACCAGCCTCTTCCTATCAGTATCAGTCTCTGGGACTTGCATCTTCTCATCAGTCTCTGGGACATGCTCTTTCAATCAGTTTCCTGGACTTGCCATTCCTTTCAGTATCTGGGACCTTCTATCACCGTCAATCCCGGAGCCTTCTCTGTTGTCATCAGTCTCCAGGACTTTGCTTGTCCTTGACACTCTCGGACTTCCATGTTGTTCTCTCTCGGCATATGTGGGTGTGCTTGACTCAATCTCTGCCCTAGGCCTCAATTGCCACATTCCACTGTCATGAACCCCGGAGGTAGTGAAGGCACGCGCCTGAATGCACATGTCAGAAATAATACAATCCACTAGGGAAAAAAGGGCAAGAGATTTCTTGCAAGGATAACAAGTTTTAATAGCACAAAAATCAGAATGCTAGCAAAGAACTCTGCTGCTCGAGAAAGTACTGGTGGATTTAGTACAAGTAGAGAACTATCAGGCATGACAGCATTATCATTGTGCAAAAAATATCCATGTGGCTGATTGGTGAGACCCTATACATGTGAACTGGATAACCCAGCCCTTTAAGATGAGTGGCAATTACCCTGGGGATGGACAGGGATGTAGATTTTTATTCATCCATCAATAATCAAGACGACTCAGGTAGTTGGCAAAAGGAAAACTGTTTTAATGTCAATTATCTAAAACAGGAGCATAACGAACAGCAACAAACGCGCCCGATCCTCTTACTCAATGTATTCTCGAAAAAAGTGAGATTTTATACACAAAACTCATCATCAATGACGTTAACCTACATGTTTACTAACGTCGTCCTACGTGGCAACCACAAAAACCAATGAGTATGGGTGAATGGCTCTGAGTGAACATCTAAGTATAGGATCCATACAAGTCTAAAAAAGTTCAAATATGTGATTGGTTACTTAACATCAGGTGGGGCAACTAAGCCCTCCCCTAAAAATGACCACTATGAATGTCACTAAATGCATGTCGTCCCATTCGTTTACACAACTATAGGACCCCTAATTACGCGGTCCCCTACAATTGGTCGCCACTCTACCCTCAGTACTTTTCTACCTACTTCTAGCAGCATGCAGACTGGCCATCCAGGTGCTGGTGAGCTCGCTTTAACCATGGCTTCCCACCAATTAGCATATCAATCCATCATCACCTGAGTGGTCTACTGTCAATAAGGCTTTGAAGCTCGGCCTTGAGAGTGTTCTTAGCTCTGAGAAATTCAGGGAGTGAAAGCACGGTCTTCCCTCGTGCATAGGTGTGACCATCTCGTCTGTCCAACTTCATCCTTCCATGTGACTGGAGATCATGGAATCGAGCTTCTGGTGCTTTTTAATACTATTTTTTCATAGACCTTGAGGTCTTCCTTGTTTTGTTCATGCCTTCTGAACAGGAGTTTTGTTCTTCCACATGATTTGTATCCAATGTCAGTTTACTGCAGTTTGATAAAACCTTGGCTTCTTTGGCTCACTCAGCCTTGTCTGATGTGATTCACTTTGTACTTCAATTGGCTTTTTAACTGTGACACACTAGAAATTAGGCCTTTTTGCTAATGTCCAGCACCATTATAATGCGTTGTGGAAACATCAATACTTCACTTGTTCATAGGTATATATGTATATGTTGGTGCTTGCCGCAATCTATTCACTATAATCTAGCCTTACGATTACTTCATCTGCATGCGTTTCTTTTGTATCTGTACATGTGTAAAATGACTTAATGTCTTCATCTGTTTCTGTGGCATAAGCTTCTTCACCTTGATCCCAAGATGTCACTTTTCCTTGATACTTTCTTGATTCTTTATAGAATATCTTCATTCTCTGGGCTCTGCATTGCTTTTAGTTATGTCAGTTCAGCTCTATGGTTTCCTCAATGGAAATCTTGCCTCTAGGATTCCTTTTGGCCTTTGTCGTTTCAACTGTTCCGTGTATGTCACATACTCTGATTTCCAAAACACAGGTAATAGGGGAGGAAGTGTTGAGGTGGGGGTACTTGGCTCCTCCTCTATACATGGGCCTGCTCCATAGGGGATGCCATGCTCTGATGAGCTCCAGTCTTAGCCGTCTGTCGCCTGCCACTTGGGGTGAGCTGGGCTCATCGCTCCAGGTACTGAAGGTCGAGCACTTCACATGTTTCTAACACAGAGTTACTATTGAGGCAATATACCCAGAGGTGGCTGTCCAACCATGCAGCTAACGGCCCGCTGCCCAAGTTAAGGGCCAGAGTGCAGCAAGGGTTTACCATTCACTATTGTACTGTCGATTGGAAACATTGTTGGTAATTTTTATATTGAACATGTGATTTAAAACTGAAACTATAAGCTGTTGTTCACCTATCCAGCCCCCACCCACCTCCCCCACCCATTACTGCTCCCGCTGAAGCTATGGCTCTTATACAACAATTACTACCTACAATAAAGTCTTCACACAAATACGATCTTGAGATTCAACAGCGCAAACGATTGATGCGCACAGAAATAAGTAATATGTCACAAACTGACATTAGAGCCTTCTCCGACATGAAAAGAGCTGCTAAACACAAATATAAAAACTGGATTATATCATACAAAACAGTCATGTTGCAAAACTACTCTGAACTCATGATGGCAAAAATGGAAAAATAAAATCTCTGCAGAGCACTGGAAGATCATCAACAACTCTGCACCACAAGTTGCTTTACAGACCAATATGGTCTCCGAAGCATCACGGATCTCATTTTACACTGAGTTGTTTAAAAAGAACTGTGATACTGATGAATGGAAGCCACCGATCCTCACACAATGGGATCTTGAGTTTGAGAGAGATGACATTTTAAGCATAATCACCAAAGCTCGTGCCTCGAGTGCTCCTGGCCCTGACGGCTTGACAAACTATACACTTAAGCGTAATCCTGAGAAGTGGGCCGACATTTGTGTGACTTTATACAAGAGGATTGTTACTAGACGCGCTATCCCAAAATCATGGAAAAATGTGGTAAGAGTACCAATCTTTAAAAAGGGTAATAGAGCCAACCCGAAAGACTACAGGCCAAAAGCCCTTCTCGACGTCCTGGGGAAGGTCTACGTAATCACTTTACAACAAAAGTTGTTGAAATGGTCCACAGAATGTAATCATGTAGACATTCGACAAGCAGGCTCCGTGTAGGGCGTAGGCGGTGCTCTAAACCTCGTATTGGTAAATCTACTCAAAATGGAAGCCCTCAGAACAAAAACTAAAGTGTATTTTGCATTTATAGACTTTTCTTACGCTTTTACTAGTGTTGATTGTGACAAGTTGTGGAAAAAACTATCCAATTGGAATTGTCCACCTAGTTTGTTGGATGCCATCAGAGAACTCCAAACTGACACCACCATTAAGCTCAGACTGGAGTCAAATGTGACATTATCAACACCTATTCATACATACAAGGGTGTGAAACAAGGATGCCCTTTGGCTGCCATTATCTTCAGTTTGTTTATATCAATATGGGTAGTGCGCTTTATGAAGGACACTCATTTCCACCAAAAATTCACAGAACCCATGTCAGTTGGCTCGTATACGCTGAGGATTTAATATTGCTAGACTCGACCCCAATTGGCTTGCAGCGTAAATTAGACATCCTTGAAGCATATATCCTAAAAAACGGCTTTCATATTAACAAACAAAAATGCGAGAGAATGACAATCGAAATTTGTCTGGCATATAGAACAAGAAAGCCTGAGGACAATCTCAAACACAAGATACTTAGGAATGAGGATCAATGCGAACCTAAATGATGGCCCATGGGTTGTAATTGTGAACATTAAATGCCGGCAGTTGGCTTGGCAAGCCGCAATAATAAACAAACAATACGGGAATTGGGAATTTTCATTAAAACCCGTCATTGCTTTTTATCAACAAAAAGTAGTACTCTTGTTAATGTATGGTGCTGAAAATGCATTTGGGTGCTCAAGCGACTTGTGAGCTACCTTGGAGAACATGTTCTGGACCCAAGTACTTCAACTACAGAACGGACCCCAACCGTGTGCATACAGTACAAACCTAGTCTTATATCCATTGGAGTTTGTTAAGCTTTTTTAGGAAAACCATACTACAAACTCCTGCTCCTCAATTCGAAATTCTACATAATCCAGGCAATGATAATCCGAAGACCATGTTATCAATGTGGAACAATTGTTGCCTTGAAATCTTAAAAGAACACAACATTGATCTAACAAATTTACAAGAAAACCCAAACCTGGCAAAAAAAATAAAATATGGAGGTCTGATTGGTCAAGGACGTGTGATCTAAACAGAACTCAAGGCTAATGAAAGATGTCCCAAGTGAAGATTACGTATCTCGATTTCCTGATCAGTCGAGATCATTGTAAATGTGTTTAAGACTCAATGGGCCTCATTCCGAGTATGGCGGTAAGGGATAGCGGCCACCGGTAACGAGACCGGTGGCAGTGATCCCTTACCGCCATACTCAGAGTTCCCTTTGCGCCCTCGCCCTTAACGCCTGCTTTGAGCAGGTGTTAAAGTCGAGGGCGCAAAGGGGCCTCCAAGCCAATAACGGTGACCGTAATGAACGGTCACCGTTATTTGCATCTTCCCCATTCCCATTGAGCCCTATGGGGGCTCATTTGGGAATGGGGAAGAGCCTTGGTGAATGGGGAATTACCGCCCCGCCAACCTTGGAATGGGGCGGTAATTCCGCCATCCACCAAGGCGCTGCCGGTCCGGGTACGGCGTCAACCAAGGCGTTAATAGAGCCATTGGTTAGCGCCGTACTTGGAATGAGGCCCAATGTACTGAGAACAAAAGAACGTTTAAGCACATGGTCTCAACTCGTTGATCTAGATCAAACATGTCGTTTCTGTGAATCCCATATTGAGACTCTAAAACATCTAACACAATTTTGCAGCAGACTTCGAAACCTAAGAACACGACTCTTAGGGTCCATCATCTGTAACCAACAAACGCGAAGTGCCGATGATTGGTGGCAGCTAATGTTTAACGGGTCGGATCGAAAACTGACATTTGCGTTAACAGTCTTTTTAAAAGACTTGAAAACTAGTCGAGGCAAAGAAGTGGGAGGAAACTGCCCAAACCGCTAATGCGCAAGACTTTTGAGGGTCTTCATAGAGACCACAAGTTGGGAGCCGGAACAATAAAGCTGTAAAATAGGAACGCTAATTGTTTTGTTGAAAGTATATTATTGTCACAAGGAGATGCATTGGAATATATGTTTATTCTTTTATATATTTTTTTCTCTTTTTAAAGGTTTATATAAAACAATAAAAAAAATTTAAAATAAAAGTTTTCTTCTCCTTCGCCTCCTTTTTCCTTATCATTTGGCTGTATGATATGATATGAGATGATATGATATGGCATTTATAAACGCGCCTATACACAAGTGTTTCAAGGCACGATGAGGCAAGGGAGGGGAAACTGAGGGAAGACAGAGACAGCGATCCTACTAGGCCAGGTGACATTGAGATTGCGCAAGTGCAAGAGAATAGGGGTGGGAGAAGTGCCAGGAAAAGGAGAGTAAGTGCGGAGCACAGGATAAGTAGTGTGTTCAGCAGGTGGCATTACAAGGGGTAGATGCAAACAACTGTTGTGGGCCATACAGGCACCGACACCAGGCAGGCTTGGGCAATATAAGTGTGTGAGATTGATATTCAACTAATCTGCCAATATTAAGTAAAGTCATGTCAATTTCAGATATCCACTGCCCACAGCACTGGCGTGGCCACATGTCTCAAACATCATCTCTATGAAGGAACTCCCTTCAATCCAAAGGCTCAACAAGAGGATTAGAAATGGAATTCTATAAGTTTAGTAGCCACCTGTAACTATTTTTAAGTGCTGCAGAATGTACATATTTGTGCTGCAGTAGCACCGTTTTTTAGGCCAGGATCATTTAATACATGTTCAGCCAGGAACAAACCAGGCCACGGTGTCTAATCGGATTTGGTTTCTGAAGGTTTGCATTTCAGAAAGTTCAATCTTTGTGAGATGGTTTTTTACACACACACACACACACACCACTCTGGAGGGTGAATTTACAGCACCATCTAAGTGGCGCATGAGAAGCAAGTGAAGTACTGTGACTTTTGCGGGTTAGTCTCACTTTTTGCCCAACGCTGTGCCGGCGCACCCTTAGAGAAAGTAAGCTCAGGTATGGACAACAGCACCACCAGGAACACCACAAGTACTGGCTCCTCCATGCAGGCCAGATGAAGCAGGGACCAACTCATGACACTCATAAAAGCACCTTCAACCTCATATTGGGGAGAGGGAGGGCTCTGCAGAAGACCCTAACCATATGTTAAATACCCTTTTCTTACAATCGTTGACACATCATGGTTATCTGTAGTTTCTGAGGGGCTGGCAAGGGCACAATGGTTTGCAAAAATTATTTGGGGTACATTTAGAAACCCTACAGTAGCAGTGCACCTCGGAAATCATGCCCATTATCAGATCACCAGAGGAAATGTTCTTGCTAAATTGAGAGCCCTAGAAATACTAAACACCTCGCCTCCTCTGGGTTGTGTGTATTGTATACCTATGTATATATATATATATATATATATACACACTTCAGTTATGCTATGTTACTATGCTTTTGTATTGCATCGAATTGCAATCGTTGGCGTACTTTGAAAATGCACCTATTTTTACTCTATGTGTAGCTATAGCACTACCTGTGAGTTTCCTGTATCGTGATGCCTTATACTTGACAGATGTTCGTGTTTCAAAAATAATGATGCGCTTTAGTGTGGGATCTTACAAGGTGAGGATTGACACCTTTCGCAAAAGCCAAAAGTGACTGACGAGGACCGCCGGCGAATTATAAAGGATCTGCCGATGACTCAGAAAGGATTGCAAGCGAAGACTCGGCTCGAGCCTTTGCATTAAAGCAGAGACATGGAAGATCAAGAGAAAGTCCAGGCAGAGGGGATCATTATATTAAATACGTTGCTTCTTGCAAGGAAATAGGACTGCTCTGGGGCCCTAGCTGGCTGCTTACAAGATGGCTGCTTACAAGATGGCTGCCTGATATCACAGCTCTGAGCAGGACGAATTTTTAGCATAAGAAAATGCATTCATAGCCATCATCCACGCTGCTAATGATTGCCCAGCGTGAAGGAGATTGATCGGCACCTGCTGGTCATAATGAAATAATGCATAGCGACACTGAATAAGAAGCAGCACAGATCACGTGTGCTACGACGCAAAGGCCGGAGAGACAGCACGGGAGGTAGCAGGATCAAAGGAAGCAACTTTCTTACCTTGTTACCTTGATGGTATATGTGAATTGAGACATACACAATCACATCAAAAAAGCAAATATATAACCGCCAGAGGAGATTTCATTTATATGACTACACCTATCCACTGGTGAGGCTAAGATCGAAGGCCGGCATGGAATAAGAATTGCAGAATGGTTGAGGTTCACTCTTTTCTGCGCCACGGCACATTTTAAATGCGACACTGGAAGCAATTTCCATGGACAGGCTTTTTTCGATGGACTGCGCCCAGTAAAATAGACCACAAGTCTTTCTGGTGAAATGACTAATGCTCTGCAGGAGAATCGGGATGAGTAGTGACTAAACGGCCTACTCAGCCGCACACTACTACTAACCCGGCAGTGATCCCAATCATAAAGTTGAAACAGGCGCAGCTGCCCTCAATAATCACAAGTGGGCTTCATCTCTATTACTTATTAACATCTACTTTAACCCAGTACGGGTCAAGGTGGTCAATGCTATTGGTATTGTAGAGAATTTGTTAGTTGACTTGCTGGCAAGAGTGAGAATCACCCCATTTTCATTGGTGTATGTTGAATGTAGATTATGGACTAGAAGATCTAAAGGAGGAGATGGGTGAACGGTACTATATAAACAAATTCGGACATGGGGAAAAAAAAGGAGCTACAACGTAATCTTGGGAAAGTTCTTAGCTAGATGGTGTTTTCGTCAAATGAATTCCTTCTTTAGAATGGGAACGGATCTCCTACTCACTTGGTTTGGTGTCTCCTCAAATTCCACTTTGAACTATATTTATTTGTCTAACCTAAACAACAAGGACATATGCAGGTTCAACGTTGCTAAAACTTGTAACAGTGATCACGCAATACTGACATGGACCTTCTTGACTAACGAAGGTGTGCAGAAAGCGCCAACTTCTAAATCTTTGAATTTGATCACCAACGCTTCTAGGAACAGAGTTTCCCAGTTTAGCAACAATAATGAAAGGTAAACTGCAATCTGGTAAAATGGTGCGATTGAATCACTTTGAGAGAACCATTTCTTGTTCACCCTTGAAATTCTGACACACACTCTTAAAAATAAAATCTCAAACTAACATGATAGAACATTGGAAGATGCATCATTTTGTACAGGGCAAATATCTTGTGCGCGATAGAGCCATTAATCTGAAGAAACAAGTCTTGAGAGCTAACATTAAGAAAGAGATTTCATCTGTAGGTTATAGTTGTGAGAACAAGAACACAGAAATACATACTCTCAACATAAACTTTAAACATGGATTAAGAAATCACAAGGTTCCCAAATACATTGATGTAAATCAGGAGTTACTAGGTGACATACTTAGTTGCCACGCTAGGGCTATTTGGTGAAAGTTGAATGGGAAACCTGAAAGTCCGATAAAGATGCAGTCCTCTTGCGTGGTGGAGCAGGACTGCATTCACCACTCTTCTATGATTTTTCACAGTCATAGTGCTGACCAGTCATGGTTTGGAGGAACAACAGTCAGAAAGATGTAATGTGATTGTATGATTTCGATAAAGATGAGATCCCTGCCATTATTGGTAAGTTTACAAACTCTAGTGCTTGTGGTTCAGATGGGATGATTAATAGCTTGTTAAACAAAAACCCTACATTATGGTGAGATATTTTGTTTAGGCTATTCACCCAGGTGGTGTCAACAGGAACCAGTCCAGTCTTGTGGCAGCGAAGCAATAATAGTTGCCAAATTGAATAAAGGCCTGAGGAGCAATCCTATGAGTTATGGACCCATCGCATCGATAGACGTCTTATCAAAAATACTCACCAATATAGTATTGAAAGACTTGACTAAGTGGGCGGACAATGCAAATATACTTATCCCACTTCAGACTGGATACAGGAAAGGAATAGAAACTACACTTACGAGCTTCATATTATCTGTCTGTATGGCACAAGAGAGCACGGAGACTGGAAGAACACTTTACGCCGCAGCATTAAACTTTTCCTCCGCCTTCAACAATGTTGACCAAACCATTTTATATGGAAAATTGTCTAGGTGTGGGATATAACCTGGCCTACTGTGAATGATACAATTATTTTACTCAGGCACCACCAGGTCGGTGTGATTGCCCCAACACTCTTCAATCAGTCCTCTGGACAAAAGTACTGGATTTATGATATGATATGGCATTTATAAGGCGCCACAAGACAAGGGAGAGAAAACAAAGGGAGGACAAGAAAAACAATCCTACTAGGCCTTGTGTCATTCGTATCATGTAAGTGCAACAATAGAAGTGCAAGGGGAAGTAGAGGGGAAAGTGCAGGGAGAAGAGGGGCACGTGCAAACAGAGCAGCATGGCTCTGAGTAAGTGCGGCCAGGGCAGCGTGGCTCTGGGTAAGTGCAAGGAGGCAGGGGGGCTGTAGAGGTTACAGTTACAGCCCCTTAGTGTGAGGTAGGCCAGGAGGGAATGCAAAGGAAGACGGGTCATGGAGGAGCCTGGCACTCAGTGAGACTCTAAGGGAACCAAGCAAGCAGTCCGCGCAGCAGGCAGGTAAGTTAGCAAGGAAGTGAGAGAGAGAAGTCAGAGGAGAAAACAGAGAGTCTTGAGCTGCTTCCAGAAGTTATGATGGTCCAGCTCAAGAGGGGCAGGGAGGATGCTCCAGAGGGAGGCGCCTGCAGAGTAGAGAGATCTGCCCCACTCTCTACCTGGAGAAACGTCCAGAGAGTTGGACGTAGCCTGAAGAATGGCTCTTGAAGGAAGCTATTTTGGAAGAGAGGATTGAATGTAGTGTGGTCCCAAGCCCCAGAAAGCCTTATGGATGATTTCAGATGGTCTTGAACTTGATCCTTGCAGTCATCGGGAGCAAGTGAAAAGATTTCAGGGCTGTAGAGATACTGTCCCTGAGCTTGAGGCCAAGTATAAGTCTCACACCCTGTTCTGGATATATTGCAGGGGGTGAAGAGTAGAGGTAACCAGATTGACAAAGAGACTGTTGTAGTAGTCCAGCCTGGAGAGAATCACAGCTCTGGAGACAGTGAGCTTCTGGGGTAAAGTGAATAGAAGACCTCTGAGGAGGTGCACCTGGAAGTGAGCCTTTTTGGCAAGGTCCGTGATGTGAGGAGAGAAGGAGAGAGTGGAGTCAAAGATGACCCCAATCTTTTTTACCTCACAGGAAGGCGAGGGTACATGGCCCAAGGAGAGTGCCCAGAGTGAGAGAGAGAAAGCAGAAGCATGGGTCCCAATGAGAAGGATCTCTGTCTTACTAGCATTGAGGCAAAGATCGTTGGAGGTGCACCAATCATGAATCCCGGATAGACAGTCAGGAATAAGTGACGGAAGAGAGGTAACTGAGGGAATCCTGAAAGAGAGCTGAGTGGCATCCTCATAACACTGAAAGTTAGAAGAGAAGGTGGAGACCAGGTGGGCCAAAGGGGCAAGATAGACATTGAAAATCCAGTGTGAGAGGATAGATCCCTAGGGGACACCACGTGTGGAGAGGGAGGTGGGGAGAAAAATGACTTAAGTTGGACCTGGGAGGGACCGTCCAGGAGTAAGTAGGCCAGCCATGCCAAGGCCTGATCCTTGATGCCCAGGTTCACACAGAGTCGGTTGATCAGGGTAACGTGATTGACTGTGCCAAAAGTAGAGCATAGGTCGAGGAGGATGAAGACAGAGAGGGAGCTGGAGTTGAGGTTAGAGAGCAGATCTTCACCAGTGTTCAGGACAGCAGTTTCCGTGCCTCTGGCTGCTCTGAAGCCAGACTGATGGTCGTGGAGGCAGCCAACAGATTCAGTGTGGATATTAAGCATAGAGATGGCCAGCTTTTCCATGAAAGCAGAGATAGATATCGGGCAATAGTTTGCCGGGCATGTAGGATCGGCAGAAGGATTTTCTTTAGGAGGGGGTTCACAAAGGAGTGCTTGAGGAGAGAGGGGAAAGATCCAGTGGTGAGTGATTACAGAAATCGGCCAAGGCTGGAGTGAGGGTGGCAATGTTGTCCTTGATGGCTAAGGAGGAGCAAGGGAGCACCTGTTTGGATGACACTTTCATAGGTCCGACTTGTCTGGAGACATTATCAGGTGTTGCTAGAGTGAAGGAGGAAAAAGGAACAGAAGAGGGAGAGGCGGCGAAAGGGTGCCTGATAGAGGGAGGGGGAGAGGATGAGGAAAGCGAGGACAGGATGTCCAGAGTCTTAGTGGGGAAATGAGAGGCCAGAGCTGTGCAGAAGGCCTGCGAGGAAGAATGAGAGGTGGAAACTGCAGTAGGATTAGCCAGCTCATTGCAGATTTTAAAGTGTTTGGCTGTGTTGTTAGAGGCCACAGGGACACAAGCTTGGGTATGGACTCTGTTCTTGGAGAGGATAGAGAGTCCGTATTGACTTTGGAGCAGGTGGCAGGCCCGTTTGTCCGATGATGCACCCGAAGCCCTCCACTTCCTCACATCCACCATGTATTCCCGTTTCAAGTCGGCAAGGTCAGAGTCCTACAAAGAGTTACACTTGGAGGTAGGCTTCAGGCATATTCTCATGACAGGGTCAAGATTTCCGAGAGTGTTGGAGATAGAAAGATGCAGGTTAGAGGGGGCTGTGTCAAGGTGTGAGTCAGTGACAGGAGTAGCAGGAGCAGAGAAAGTGGAGGCAAAGGTATCCACTGATACTCACTTCATGGGCAATTGACCGAGCAGGAAGGTGGCAATGCTGGGATAGGGCTTGCTTTAGGGGAAAGATGTTTCAAGTGAGAGGAGATCAGAAAGTGGTAAGTCCAAGAGAGAGGAGTGCTGAAAGGATTAGATAGGGCGATGTCCGAGTAGATGAGAACATCCAAGGTATGTCAAGCAGAGTGTGTCGGACCAGAGGTTAGAATGGAAAGGGAGAGAGAGTCGCATAGGTTGCGGTAGAGCCCAGAGGAGGCTTTAGAAGCATCCAGGTGGATGTTGAGCTCTCAGAGGAGGAGAAGTTGAGAGGTTGTGGCAAGGAGAGAAGATGCGAGGTCAGCCCATTCTGAGAATAAGAGTTTGAATTCACCATGTCTTGGGAGGACAGTTCAGGGGCAACGTGCTCGCCTTGGAAGCAAGACGGCATAGAGCCATACTGGTTCGATCCCGTCGTCCGCGCTTAGAATCCTCTGGGTATTAAGTGCTTTATAAATAACCTATCATATCATATCTTGTGGCCTGTACATGGTTGCCACAGTCAGAGAGAGGTCAGGAGAAATATAGTGCCAGGAGACTAGGCAGTCAGAAGAGGAGTATGCATGCGTAGGAATGACAGAAAAAGGGAGCCACTGCATTCCCTCTCTTGTCTGGTTAGTTCTGGGCTCAGATAGGATCTTGTAGTCCTCAGGTAGGAGAGTGTCAAAACTCATGACAGAGCTGGCCATGAACCATGTATCTGTAGAGTGAGGACATGCAGGTCAAGGTCTTCAAGGAGGTGGCAGATGTCAAAGGAATGTTTGACAGCAGGAGTTGAGAGTATCTATATGGATCAGGATGCAAAAGTTGAAAGACTTCTGGGGTGGGGTGCAGGGGTGAGGTATAGAAAGCCGAGGTGTTAGAAGGGCCTGAGAGTGAGCAGAGGCAGTAGACAGAGGTGGCATAGGGGCCAGAGAGGTGTTGGAAGGTGTGGCAGGAGAAGGAAGAAAATTGACATGACACGGGTGACACCTATCAAGAAGGAGGAGATTGGGCTGCGAGCCCTGGACCATGATGGTATTATTAAGAGAGCCATTGATGATGTTCTTGGAGGATTTGAAGGAGGCCACATGGACCTCCACCTGATGCCACCATTAATGGGAGAGGAGGAGAAAGGAGAGAGAACAGAGACTATATGAGACTATTTAGGGGGTCCAAATATCTGGAGAGGGAATGACAAAGAGGATGTCGTAGAGAGTCTGTATCGAGAGACTTTCCTAAAGGGAGGGAAAAAGGCCTTGTTTTAACACAACAGAAATGCAAAGGTGTGACTTTCCTGGAGAGATGTGACAGATGGCTAAACAACACAGTTCACTGAAATGCTTCAGGGTGCTACAATAAGAAGAATACGTGTGAATGGGAGGGGATGGGTCAGTTTAGTGGCGTGCACTAGTGGGGTTATACAACCAAGTGTGGTCTCTTAAGGATCAACTGAATCGGGAATGCTGATGATCTGCTTCTCTTTGATTTCACCCCGGCTGGCCTCCAATGATCTCTAGATGGAGTCGCCTCTGACCTGAACCAGAATAAGCTCATCATAACTCCAGGGAAGTCTCAGATCATGACAAATGCTAATATATGCATGAGGAAAATGTATTAAAGACATTAGAGTAGCAGAGGTTGACACACTTAGCTTCTTGGGTTATTTCTTTTCCACTAAAAAAGTACTCCAAAGACTTAACATGAGACTGGAGGAAAAAGTAAGCACTTCAGTGCTAAATTGGTGAGAATTTGGTGCGCTTATTCTCTTATCCCCTTAATAGAATTCTACCGTATGAAGGTATCATCTATGGTATTCTACGGAATAGAACTTGTGTCCCTCACAAATAGGAAATTCTTGGACGTGCTGGAGGGGTGTATTTTGAAAGACATTTTCGGACTACCAAAATCTGTTTCCATCAGTATTATTAGATTGGAGTCAGGCGTGCATTCGTGGTGGGCTGGATGCATGCATAAATGCACCTCGTTGTATCTGAACATTGGTAATGCTGAGGATAGGAGTGTATTTGCAAGGTTGAGTTATATGACAAGAATTAATTCAAATGTATTTTTATGACATTGATGAATTTAGATGCTTCTGATTGGGTTTTGAAAAATGTTATAATTTTTATTTTTATTTAGTTTTTTTTATTGAATGTTTTAGTTTATCAACAAACTTTTCCACTCAAAAATCAGCTTTCAAATTATTAAAAACATGGAAACAAAAAACACAAATGTAAGACACAATAAAGAAGCACTCCTAACAATTTTAAAAGACTCAAATCCAGTAATCATATACAGAAATGAGAAATTCCTTTTGGTTCCTTCTATCCGCAGTAGATTAGGTTTGAAGGCTCAATGTTAAGTGAGTCCCAAAAATGTATTTTCGTAATTGTGAGTTTCTTGTTCTTTCCGCTTAGAATGGATGTCCTTTGTTCTGCTGGGTCTAGCGAACGGATCTGAGGAATCCACCTTTCACTGAATAGGTTTCTTTGTGGTTGTAGAAGCGTGCAATCCATAATAAGATGGTATGCAGTCTCGATTTGCATATGGTCTTCGCAGAATCGACAGAATGCTAGTTCCTCAGGGATTTATTTGGTTGTGGCCAAGCGTTGACGAGTGGGAAGAAGGTTAAGCCGTAGCCTCAGGAATTTATCTCTGATCTTACGGTCCGGAAAGTGTTGTAGGTATTGTGGAAGCTGGTGAATTGATCTGACATCAGTTTTGTGTGTTATTAACAATTTGTACTTTGAAGTGGTTTCAATTGTTCTCAGCCAATCATTTCTTTGAAGCTTTATTCTCGCTTGTTGAGGACGGTTTATGAGCATCTCCAGTTGAATCTGTTCGGACTCTAAAAAGGTGGTGCAGTGCACTTTCCAGAATTCAAGGGTGGTAGCTTTAGTTGCTTGTGCGTGTTTGCAGAGTATGTCTATTGCAGGGATCTTATCTTTTATGTGAAACTTCCTATAGAGCAATAGAGTTTTCCAGTTTTTCATTGCTTCCAATGACTGGAGGCCTAGCTCGTGTCGAATACGCGGGGCTGGAAAAGCTGCAGGGAGTGATACAATTTTTCTCCATATGATCCCCTTCTAGCATGATCCAAATATCTTTGCTGCTTCATAAGTTAGAATTCCCATGATTTTCTGCATGTAGAATGCCACGACAGGTAAAAGGGAGTATCTCCCGTATATGTTGAGAATTATCGTTCCTTGATGCGCCAAGCAACATGCTTTCTCTTTTAGCTTATCAATACATGCATTTTCCCTTTCGGATTGGTTTATACTGAGGTATTTGAATGTTGTTACTTTTTCCAGTTTAGATCAGTCAAGGAAAAGGGACAGCAGTTTTTTCCTTCCTTTCTGAATGAGTCTCATGGTTTCAGTTTTTTGGATATTTATTTTTAGATCATTGTTTTTGATATAGGTCATCAGATGGTCGATTGATCTCTGCAGAACAATTATTGTTTGATCAAGACATACCAGATCATCAGCATATAGAAAAAGTGCAACTCTTGTTGGATTAAGGATAGGGGGATTCCCTGGCATCAAGGCTTGGTGTTCTGTTAAGTCCGATGTGTAGAGGTTAAATAACGTCGCAGCTAGCGGACATCCTTGTTTGAATCATTTGGCTGTTCTAATTGCAGATGTTAGATGGCCAGTTTGAGTCAATCTTTCTTTAATAGATGTATTCGTGTAAAGAGCTATGATTGGCTGTAGGACGTTATTGGGATATTTCCATGCTTTTAGTTTTTGCCAGAGTTTGCCTCTATTAACAGCATTGAAAGCAAGTTCCAAATCAAAGAAGACAGCAATGACTGATGTTTTATCTTTTGTAGCTTCAAGTTTAAGAAGGTTTAAAATAAGTAGATTAATACTGGAGCCTGTATTCTTAACAAGTCCCGTCTGTCTCGGGTCCAGCCTCGCTACCTCATTTGACCATTTTATCAGCTTCTGAAGAATTAGAGTGGCAAAGACTTTGTCCAGTGGATTTAAGAGCACTATAGGCCGGTAATTAATTGCCAGATGTTGATCTGCATGTTTGTAAATAGGTATCAGGATGGCCTTCTTCCATGTTGCCGGGACCATACTCTGTTTCTCAATTGCCTTGAAAATTTCCAGGCAGATGTCAGCCCAATTGGCCAGATGTTCTTTCAGTTGGGCATTCGACAGTCCATCGGCCCCAGGAGCTTGGGATGGATTACGTTTTTGGATCTGAATTAAAACATCAGTGTGGTCCCATTTCATATCCCAGCTCATTATGCTATTATGTTCAGTTTGCTCTTGGAGCTTTTGGTAAAGGTCAGTAAAGTGAATAATCCATTGGTTTGCTGGTACATTCTGAATGAGTGCGGTCGGCAAGGTGGTTTGTTCATTTAATAGAGCCCATAGGTTTCTAGTATTTTCTAGCATACGCATGAGTATGTGATTGTTTCTGGTTTTCAGAGTACTTAGTTACGTGCATGAAGGGTTTTAGTACCTTCATATAGTCTAATGTATCTGTTTGCTGTCATAAAGTATGTTTGGAATTGTTTGTGAGAGCAGGTAATTGGTCTGCTGTGATTCTCAGTCGATTCTTGCCACCATTAAGCAAAAGATTTGGTAAATGCAATATCTCATTAGCTCGTACGTTTGCGGTCCAAGTGATCGCCAATATATGGTGGTCGCTATGCCCGGTGGAATTGTTTGTAAAGTTTGTTATTTCTTGGTAGATACCTTCCGATATGTAAATGTAGTCTAAAATTGCCTCAGACCCATGGCCTTTCCATGTAGCTTTAGGTAGAGAGTTGTGGACAGTGGACTCATTAATCAAAAGAAGTTCTGCTTGAGCATTTCTTTTGCCCAAGATCTGGCTTTGGTTGTTTTTTCTTGGATTGCCAAGGTTCGCCCATCAGGGGCGATCAAATGGGCATTGAGATCTCCACATACAACTATCTCAGTTTTCGAGTATGTAGTAGTAGTCGAAATTCGTCGATGGCAGTTACGATGGTGTCAATGAAACGTAAGGTTCCTGTGACAATGGAGTTCCAATATATATTGGCGATTACAAGTAGTTTCGTAGAGTATTGACCAGTGTTATCTTGAGTATGGTATTGGAGCATAGTAAACTGAGACCACGAGTTTGGATTGGTTGATTTGAGTACTTCATAGCAGCCATTTGCTTTTATTAGGGTTAGAAGACCTGCAGCTGGCCTTCCTTTTTGTTTTTTATAGCCGGATTAATGAATACTTCATAACCTGCACTTATCGGGAGTGTCGAAAGCCAGGTTTCTTGAAGGCAAATTAACTGATAGTTTTGAGATTTTGCATGTTTAACCTAGAGCATATGTCCCGAGCCTCTGGTATTCCAAGTACAAAGAGATATAGTATTGAGGTCTTCGTGCTTTAATTGTTAATCGTATCCGGTTGGAGTTTCCGCAGTTGAAGATTCTGAGGAGTCATATTGCCATCTAAACGGATAGCTTTCAAAGCTCTCTTCTTTCGATGTGTAGGTTTGTTTTTTTGAGGTTCCATTAGCTTTTCTTTGTAATCTGAAATATGTGCCCTCTCCATTCTTTTGAGTTTATAGCAAATTCTCACCTCACATGTAAATCGAGTTTGTGAAGGTATTGCACGTTGTTCATCACCATGAAAGAACAAAGAAATATCAAGGCTGAGTACCATAAATGAAATACACCAATCACCGGCAGAAAAGATACAAATATCTTTTTATTAGTGTACAGTTTACAAAGCAAAACAGATAGCTATCTGGCCCTAAAACCACGCAGTGTGTACCAGCCGACACGGTGAGGAGAGTGAGGTACTGGACATCTAAACACTGGCATTTTTATACATTTTCTACAATATTGTCCAGCCTCTCTTCATGTTAATAATTTGTGTCTAGAGTTTGTGCTTAGTTCATATGATAGATTCTACAATATTGTACAAAGGATTACATGAATTTACATTTCCATGACAATACAATGGTGGTATAGGTTCTCGGATCTGCGGTATGCCTTGTTTCAAGAATCTCTTACAATGTAGTTCAGCTAAAACATATGATCATCGTTTACTCTTCATTGTTTCAGTGTTTATACAAGGATGATGCTTGTGATCGCAGATACCACTCGAATAGCAATTCATATGACCACAAGGTTTCTTTGCTTTGCTTAAACAGTCTGCTCGCAGACAACCTAAACATTAACAGAACTCAAAGGTCTGTCAGCTCGACCGCAAGAAGAAAACTCAGTCCACCATTTTAGAATATGGAACACAAGTGAAAATCAAAATGGCAGACGAATCTTAAAACGGCGGCGAAGTTAAACTCAAAAATCAGAGCTTTTGCAACGTAGCTTTCCGTGTAACGCAACTGGGCTTAGGCCAACATTAAATATAAGGAGGCACTATTTAATTACGGTTTAACAACCAAAGTATGTACTCTCTCTGCTCCAAGGTGTATTGATACTTGGTTTGTTTTATCACGATGGGCAAATTCTACTAGATTTATGTCTAATGTTGCCATGGTTTTTAGATGGGGGATAGCTTGAAAGAGGCATAGTATGTTTGTTCTATTTAATATCATACCATCGGTGGAGGGAGCTATTCGTTCAATGAGTAATGCCTTTTTTTGGACTGTCGTTGTTGGATCCACGAAAGATAGTAATGACAGTCCTGAGTTGGGGACGTTACCTGATGATTCACTTGCGGAAGGATAGTCGTTAGGTATCGTTTCATCAAGAAGCGGTTCATCTCAGATATTACTGTTATAGAAAGATGGGATAAATCTGGGATTTAGAAGATCGACAAAGGATAAAACGCTCCTGAAATTAAATTCTGTCATATGCCCTGACGCCGCATTTGAGAACTTACCTGAAGAAATATGCTTCCCAGCAGGCTCGCATCTGGTATCTTAAATTTCTACTAAACTGTCTTCAGACATTAGAGATTATTGACCCACGACTTAAGATTCCAAAAGAACTACATCTATGTAGACATTGTACCAACGAATGCATAGAGACACTTTACCACGTGGTTATGGAATGCACTGTGTCAGTTGCTCTTAGGAGAACCATTCTGGGACCTTTTGTTTACTCCAGTTCATCAGTGATTGCCAATAGTGTTTGGAACAGTCGAATGACAGGAATGCAGGTGTCTCTTTTATTAGATTTGGTGAACTGTTTAGTTCAGATCGGATATTCGATGAATTGTTGGCAATTTTTCACCAAGGTCAGGAACGTTTAAGGTTGTTCTTATAAGACATATTGTTTTATCAGACATGTGTTTTTTACAAGTTGGAATTGCTGTGTATTTTGTGTAAGAACTGAATTTGAGAAATGTGTTTATCTTTTATCTGTTAGAATAACGTGAGGCTGATATTTTAGTGTCCACTTATTTTGTTGTTCTTTTTGTGCGGGTATTATGTATAGATAAAAATAATAAGTAAT
Source organism: Ambystoma mexicanum (assembly GCF_040938575.1). Lineage (NCBI taxonomy): Eukaryota > Metazoa > Chordata > Amphibia > Caudata > Ambystomatidae > Ambystoma > Ambystoma mexicanum. The sequence goes on from NC_090922.1 coordinate 1,515,241,500, forward strand.
TAAATACATAAGTAAACATCCAACTTTGCTGACACTGACATGAGTGGCTGCATTATTGTTTTACATCAGTAGCCACCATGCCAAAACCAAGCATGGATTATTTCTAAAGGATAACATGCCGCCATACTGACTGGGAAACACAATCATTGTATTGTGAATCAGAGGTGTAGTGGATTAAAAAGCCATCTCTGCCTTTTGGAACTTTGCGTTCTTACATCTATCAGGAACTCACATGTGACCTTTCAACCTGTCCTACTAGCACTGCAGAACAGCGATGGAAACGGTCAGGAGATGGGCTACAGCAAAGGTACATATGTGCATTATGCTTTTGCATTGAACATTATGAAATGGGAATCTGGTTAGAAGGCATCTCTTTCAGCGACAGAATTACCTTATTATTTCATGAATGCAACTGAATCAAAACTGCTAAGACATTCGCAACTTCACAGATGGCTCGTCATCACACTCCTACAATTGTTAGTAGCAAGTGGCGGCCATGTTGGATTCCTTTTTAGCTGCTTATAGATGTCTGTAAGAAACTATTGTCCACATGGACAGCAAATAGCATTGTTCATGCCATAAGTTGCATATGTTTAGCCTAATAATATGCATACAAACAACCTACATCTATCAATCTATCATATTGCTATTTAACTGGTGGGCACAGAAGACTCAAGAATCATTCCAATTCTCAGAGGAGGTTTAAGTGTTTTTTTATTGACATATGAATTGGCTTGACCGCAATCCCTCTCTTGTCTCAATGCACCTCAGACCTAACCCAGGCGTCCTTAGCCCCTAGCTTAGTATATAGCAATTGTTTCACCCTAAGTATGCTAATCACTCAATGAGCAGAGATGTTGACTTAAAGGCTTGTGGCCTTAACTCACTAAACTCCCTCAGGAACTTCCTAACTTTCCCTACTCTAGCTAGTTAATGATCTGGGAGAAAGTGGGGTTGGGCTTTGTAGACACCCTGCTTGATTCAGTATTTACCTCTCATGCTCATGTACTCCTCTCCCACTCTCTGCTCAGAAAAATTACAAGTTGTGGGCCAGGGCCACGCTCTGCTAAATTCCTCCACACAGTTTTGTGAGGCTTTGTGACCCTTGAGTTAGTCCTTGGTGGTTTACGGCGCTTATTGGCGTTGATGTCTGCTCGCTGCTATCATCTGGCAGGACTGTGCGGTTTTGCTGACTAGCATGCAGGCACAGTGTCACTGCACTCGGCACTCTCCGCTGATCTGACAGCAATGTGTCGTAGAAGCCTAGGGGGCTGCCTGCTGGTGGTCGAGTCTTGGCTTCTTCGTGGCTAGCGTATAGTTCTCAACACAATCTTTTACTTTGCTGGTCCTTGTTGTTTCCTTGTATTGATGGTGCTTAGCGAGAAGAAAAACAAAAATACTGGACAGCATTTTGTTGAGGAGGTATAGCAAGATATACAGGTGGACTGCTCAAAACCAGACTGGCACAAGGAGGATGGGGGTAGCAATTGCGGCCTCTCAGCTGGCATGGTCCACCTCAGGGGTAGGACTGGCTCTAGATTCTTTTCCAGAAGGCCTTCCACCACAGGCAGAGAGGCATTCCAGTACTCTCTTGACAAGGCAAGGTACTGGCTTTGTCACACTTTCTTCCATTACATCATCAAGACAAAACTGACATGTTTATGTAGACCCCGCAATTTTGATTTTCATTGTTATATCTGCTTTCATTCCCAATATCCCTCCCTGTTGCCATGTGGGAGCTTTGAAATACAATGTACTTGATGTGTAAGTGCCTTGCTAAAATGCACAATAAATACATTAATATGTGATGCACTTCACGGATAAATATCTAACACTCTGGCACCACCTACCACTACATAAACAATGATTATTTATGTAGGAAGATGAGGACCCAGTGTACAACATCTCATTGTGACCTGATTCTGCAGAATAATAAAACACATCGGGCCTCATTACACGTAGTGCGGTAAGGGTTTACCGGTACCGGTAAGGGCACCGGTACCAGTAAACCCTTACCGCCATACTAGGAGGTCCCTTTGCAGGTTGGTACTTTAACACCTGCTGTTTAGCAGGCGTTAAAAACCAACCCGCAAAGGGACCAGGGTGCTAATTACGGTACCGCAATTTGCGGCACCGTAATTAGCACCTTCCCCATTCCCATAGAGCCCTATGGGGCAAAAATGGGAATGGGGAAGGGCAATGGGGGAAGGGGGAATTACCGCCCTGCCAACCTTGGAATAGGGCAGTAATTCCCCTTTCCTCCAAGGCAGTGCCGGTATTTTACCGGCATCGACCAAGGTGCTAATAGCACCTTGGTCCACCGCCTACCGTGTAATGAGGCCCATTCTCATCAAGGGTTTTTCCAATATTCAACAAATACAAAAACAGATAAAAAAATGGCACCAAAATAGCAAGCTGTACAGGCAGAAAAAATGTTTGCCCATGAGAGACGTCAACATGATTTCACTAGCACCCCCACAGGACTTATATCCATTAAGTAATCCATGGTATCTATAGATCACAGCACTGCAGGCATCAAAGAAAACATTAAAGGCATATTCACTACGATGATGACATTTGCAGACAAAGTAACAGACATCATCTCTGGAGGACCATAGGGATGGACCAGGGCAATTACAAACAAGAGTTCTTGAGTATGTCAAAATGATCAATAAGTCAGTATTGGTAATTTGCTGCGTCCTGATATATGAACCCAATCCACAATTCTGGGACAAGAAACAGGCGGTATTAGAAATCAAAATATGGTTTTATTCAAATGGAATCAATTGAAAGTGGTCATCTAACTGTGTGCTGGAGAAGTCACTACAATTAAAATAACGTTATATTCATAACTGGTTTATAGAAACCAGAATTGGCTTGACTCTGCAAATCCTACTAGAAAAACGCACATACATGTAGTCACACTATAGATCAATGAAGTATATTTCTGAGCATAATTCTGTTAGGACAATATAATAGCTTAGGAAACGATTAGGACATATGTGTATTGTTACCCACTGTACATATCCTTTACGGATTTCCAAATTCACATACTGTTGTATTGTTGTACCATTCGATAGGCTTCCAGATTTCCGCCTTGTAGTTTCACACCTTGAGTAGAACTATGTCTGATGTACATGACACCAAAATCAGAGTTCCTCTTTTGTGCTAAAACAAGGTTACAGTCCATCGTAGCAATTATTGTAGACCCATTCATTGTCAATGGCAGCGTTAAGGATTATATCACTACATTGTAATGGTCTTAGTCATTTTCTTAAATTCCTATATATGAACTCCTAGCATCCAGACGTGGGTGTGAAGGATTACCTTGGATTATTAACCAATGGTAAAATATGTTGAGTGGCAATTTTTATACACTAACACTACGTTGTAGAGCCTCAACAACATGGAATGATGGGCCAGTTAGATAGGTAATCATTAAACTACGCACTGCATGGAACACAATGGACAGAGGTTGTGTTTATGCACCAAATGAGATATCAGTTTACTCTTATATAAACAGGGTATTATCTGAACCCTGGAGACTGGTCTATGACATGGGGCTCTATTATAGACAGGGCCGGATGACTGATTTGTGTTCCACACCAGAGAAAGCCTCAGGAAATCCTTAAAGATAATGGTCTGGTTGTACCACAGTGTTTATTTCACCCAACACATCTCGACTTTACCTTTTTATTATGTGTACATGGTACACTCACGAGAAACATTGGAAATGCGTCCTATTTTCAAGATGACATCCTCATCCGGGCAGTGAGTAAGATTTTAATGCAAGATCTCATGATTAAGGGAAGGCTTTTCGAAAAGAAATGTCTTGCACAGCAACAGGAAACCTTAGACTGAGAGCATAAAAGACTATGAAGGCACAAAGGCAGTGGCCAAAGTATTGCTATAGAGAATCAATAAGGCCAATATAACTTCAACAAGATTGACACAAAATCATCTGAACAAATGTTATTTTATCTAAAACAGCAATACTGCAACCTGAGGAAAAGACAGCATAATTGTGCCGGAAATAAATATGATAGTGAGATCAGTAAAACAAAGGAGAGCCACGTGTGCATTAGCCCAACACAAACAAATAACATTGTTTTGGAATTTCCAAAATGTCACACAAATTCCTAAAGACTCAGTAACAAAAATGATGTCCTTCCTAGACCGAAGCAACAAAAAGTCACTCTGATGACTGATTGAAAATCTTCCAACAAATGAAACTCTAGATATAGATGACTGTCAGGGGAATTTCATAATATATCTATATCAGCCATCACACCAGTCCAAAAGGCCATGTTTCAAAAGTCTGAATGCAATCACTCATTTATGTCAGAATTTAATGAAGCAATTATTCCTGTACGTGCCAAACCAGGCAAGGACTCTGTTAAGTGTCCCAGTCCGGTTACGCTAAGTAATACAGACATGTAGATGCTAGCAAACATCATTGCACACTACAAACTGTCATCCCAAAGCTAATGAATGGTGTTCTAATATGTGACTGTTAAATAGGGATTGGAACAGTAACATGAGATTCCTACTACATGTGCTACTTGGCCCTGGCTCCATTTCCAAAATACAGCTATTATACACATGCCCATCAGTTACTGTTTCCAGTGGGGGATATATCTCAAGGAATACGGCAGGAATGTTCTCAATCTCTCCTATTGTTCCTAATAGCATTAGCACATTAGAGCCATTAGCGAGAGCAATACATCAGGCTGTATACATTAAGGATATCCAAACTCCCATAGATAAGATCAAAGTGACGCTGTATGCAGATGATATCATGCTATAACTACAAGACCCAAAACACTAAATACAAGAGTCGGTCCCGTGAATCCAATCTGTTTTTTCGGGAACTAATATAAACTGGGGAAAATTTGAGATTATGGGTCTCTGCTCAAATTAAGATCAAAGTGCAGATTGTGGCTTCAACTGGTGGAAAGTAGTTATATCTGGGAATTAAAAGAAACACAAAATGTACAGACACCATGGAGGACAAATGACATATTTTGGGAAAACATAAACATACTTATGCCAGGTAGAGAGAATATATTTCTTGATAACTCAGCTTCATCAGGCACTCAAACTGCCATATGGTTCAAAGGATGTAAATATATGGGTTCTTTTTGAGAGAGAATTATTGTCCAAAACCTATGACACTCAAAACATCTTTTACTCCTCCGAAAATTGGGCACCCCCTCCTTAATAAGACATGTGTATTGAAATTGGAGTGATTACATAAACAAATTGGAATACATCTAACTTTGTCTTTAATTAGATATTTTGCAAAAAATGCTGCATTAAAACAGCATTACCATCAATACCTGGAAAAGTCCTGTGTTCTCCCATACTTGCAACTAAATTTGTGTCGGGTCTACATATAGATTGTTCAATTTCTACAATATACTTCTTGTCAATATCTAAACAATATTCTAAACCAACATCATTAAGTTTAAGGGTCAGACTGCAGAATGTACGTTGTCCCCTCGGTTCCTTCAATGCCTCCTCCTAGCTCAGACATGGGCTCCTACTCCAGAGGCAGCAAGCTCAATGCTTCCTGGGCATCCAAACAGCCTGCAGAAATGGACTCATCCCCAGTGCACCCTGTGCGGCCTTGAAGATCCTAACAGAATGCCCTCCTCCAATTCCCTTCGACTTAAGGGGAGAGACCCTTGTGTGGATGGGACTTAAAATTTCAGCTAACTACCATGCAGACATTCTTTTAGCGAAACCTGACACCTATAATGATAGGATTGATAAAGCCAGTTCAGGTACCAGAGACTCTTTCTCCATACTAAGAGAACTGGAATCTACCACACCTCCAACAGAAAACTGTATCAAGAACAAAAATTGGTACACCAAGATCCAAGAAGCCCTAGCCAATAAAATCACTCTGCTCCAAAAGAAAATAGCTGTCAAAAAACTTAACCTGCCAACTCAAGCTAATACCTTGAAACACTTCCCTAATCTCCCTAAACAGTCTAAGCGTTTCAAATTTACCCCATTGTCCACCCGAGAAGTGCAAAACATATAGCCTCACCAATTGCCAAGGAGACACTTGCCCAGCATCTGTCATAAAATAAGCTGCCAGTGAACTTGCCCCCTTCATCACCACATTACTTAACTCCTCCTTCTGCACATGTACCGTTCCCACTAACCTGAAGAACTCAGTGGTACTCCCACTTCTAAAATAACGTCTTTTGACCCTAGCATTCCCACTAACATTAGACCCATTACGACAGTCCCTCTTTTACTAAAAATCATTGACAAAGCAGCCTACATTCAGATACAATCATATCTGAAGACCAACACGCTACTTGGACTCTGACAATCTGGCTACAGACCCCCAACACGGCACAGAAACAGCAATGATTGACCTGAAGATCCAGATTGATGACTTGAAGGATATAGGAAAATGAGCCCTCTTGCTCCTGCTGGATCTGTCAGACGTTTTTGATCTGGTTGATCACAAGGTGCTGTGTAAGCATCTCTCAACAGCGGCCCATTTATCAGCAGAAACAACAGCATGGATCCAATCCTTCTTAAATAACAGATCCATGAGAGTCATCTCAGCTTCTGCACCAGCCGATCCCATCCCCATTTCCTGCAGAGTCCCACAAGGTTCATGTGTATCACCTACCATGTATAATGTGTTCTCTAAACCATTGTTTGATGACCTAGACCATCTGGGTGTCACCTACACTAACTGTGCAGATGACACCCAGATCCTCATACCTCTGACAGGCGAATGCGACAAGGACCTAGCTCTGATTAACAAAATCTACCTTGTCATTCAGGCCTGGGTGGCCACGCAAAGTCTGTGTCTGAATGATGAGAAGACCGAGTTACTCCTCTTAGGCACACCCGCCAATCCGGAAAAACTGAGCAACAAAATACCTTTCCTTCAACATTGATAGTAATGACATCAAGGTGGCTAAAGAGGTAAACACCTTGGGTTTTTACTTAGACACCTCCTTGAGTCTGCGCAAACGGGTCAGTCATACAGCCACAGCATACACTTGCAAGCTCATCCACGCCTGCAAACCCTTTCTCTCCACAGAAAACGGAACCACAATGGCCAGAGCTGTAATACTGTCATAAATTGACTATTACAATAGACTGTACCTAGGTGCTAGTAAATATATTGTCAATAAACTCCAGATCCTGCAGAACAACACACTCAGAACTGCCCTGGGCATCTCCAGAGACAACACATCTCAAAGATCAGACGTGACAACAATTGGCTCTACATTAAGGAGAGAATATAGCTCTAAACAGTATCCCTGACCTACAAATGTCTCAACAACTCAGCCCCTCAATAACTCACTGAAAAATACATCAAAAACAACCCCACCCGACCTACTGGTTTCGATAACTCTGGTTGCCTAAGAGTCCCCAGGTTGAAATTATAAAAAGCAGGTGGCAGCAGCTTCCCGGTCATGGCTGCTCAAATCTGGAACTCCCTATCTATCACCTTAAGAGCTGACCAGTCCTTTTACAAATTTAGGAAAGACACCAATCTCCAAAGATGCACCAAAGTTGACTTGGTTAGCCGTCCCTAACCAGAAATATGCATAGTAACATCTGTGCCATCTCAAGTCAACTGTATTATACCCTCCTTTATTGTTTTTCTCTTTTTGCCATCTTGATATCCCAAATCCCTTTCTTATGTACACCATTATTATGTATCATAACACTGAATGCCTATGCTTTGTATCTAGGAAATTATATATAATAATAATAAATAATTTGGCATTTATATAGCGCTACGAACCCTCGGGTATCTGAGCGCTGCTTATTATTACCCACGGTGTGTGGTGCTCATTTATCGACCTCGGAAGGATGAAAGGCTGAGTTTGGCCCTGCTGGGATTCGAACCTGCGTTAGCAGGCTCTGCACGGGTGTCAAAGCGAGACTGTTTGTAATTAAGAAACTGTATATTCTTGTATAGCCTTGTTGTGCAACTAAGAAACTTTATATCCTTGTAATGCGCCCAGATACCTCCGGGTTTGGAGTGCACTATAAATTAATAAGCAAACAAACACACCTGCTTTCAATGAATGTCAGGCATGCAATTCAGTTAGGAGTCTAGACACGAGGACGACATTGACAGGCATCAATGCCCTTTCATCAATTCCATACACTTTCTAGTGAACCAAGCACTGCAACTCATATTCCTCCTGAGGACCTACAGCCAGACCTTTCAAGGCTACAGGATGTGGGTATATCAAGGATTCCTGAACTAGCTCCAAAAGGAAAGCAAGGAACACAGGATGTACCTGGTACTGAACAGGAACAGTTACTTCAACAGCCATTGGTCTGATGACCTGAGTTACTTGAAAAGTGCCTATGAATCATGGTTTCAATTTCTTACTGAACAAGGTGAGCTTGATATGCAGAGAGATTAGGAGGTAATAGAAGTATTATTCCGACAATGCGCCGACACCCGCTCTATCCCGAAATCTTGGAAAACAGCAAACGTGGTCCCAATTTTCAAGAAAGGCGACAAAGTGAACCCATCAAACTATCGACCAATCGCCTTATTGGACACCATTGGGAAACTGTTTGGTACCTTCCTTTGGGATAAATTCAAGATTTGGGCAGTCACCTATGAAGCTCATGACGATTTCCAAACAGGCTTTGTAAAAAACATTGGAACAATGGCCAACATAATGCTATTAAGTATACTCAAAGCCAAGGTTCTAGAGGGACGTTCAAAGATACATCTGGCATTCATAGATCTCTCTCACGCTTTTGACACAGTCAACAGAGACCAACTCTGGAAGAAACTGAGGACCTGGAACTGTCCTCCATCAATCCTGAAACCAATGACCTGATTCTAAACTCAACAAAAACAAAAATAATGACATTGGAAAAAACAACAACACGAAAAGAAAAATAGAAAAGGTCTCTGGCAGGAGAGAGACTGGAAAAAATAAAATCATTCAGATACCTGGGAGTCACGATCAATTCAAACCGTTTTGAAATCTCCATGCAGGAATCCATGATCGCAAAAACAAAAATCATGATGACACAAGCATGACTCATGGACAAAAAATTCGGAAAATTTTCCTTGAAACCAGCTCTTAATTTTTACACAGCAAAAGCAGTGCCTGCTATTTCCAATGGGGCAGAGGCGATGCCTATAATGCCTGAGAGAATCTGGATAAAACTGGAAGGCCTATTTTGGAGGAAACTTTTGATGCTCCCACAATCAACACCAATGGCCTCGATTCGTAGAGAAATCAATGTTCTTTCACTAAAGGGAAGAGTCAATTTAAATACTCTGATGCTGCATCGGAAAATCAGATTATCCTCTGAGAAGATCTTTAAGGTATTAAACAAAGAGCTAAACAAAGGCTCAAACACCATCCTTTTCACTTGGGAGCAAAGAAACACGGAAACACTTGCCGAAATAGGTAGCTCATGGGAAGAATTGGAATGTAATCCAAACAAAACTGCCAAAAAATGTAAGGAAATGGACTGGATCAAAACACTAGAAGACGCCGCGAAATACAAATCGGCCTTGGACCTACCGGTTAACCATCAAAAACAAAACAAGCCTATGGGCTACTTGCTAAAATGTCCTAGCAAGCAAATTAGAAACACATAACTAAGGGCCAGGCTGAACCTTTTACACACCAAAGAAATTCTATTCATCAGAGGTTCTGCCTCCAACAACCTTTGCAGATTCTGTAACAAAACAGACACAGTGGAAACCCTGAGGCATCTTTTGCTGTCATGTCCTGAACTGGCCTCAAAAAGAATGACCCATATGGGTCACCTATTCAAAAACAGATGGTGTATGGAAGAAGATTACTGGTGGAACATTCTGATGTCGGGTGAAAACACCAAAACAGTAATTGCGGTCGGACAGTTCTTTCAGAACATAAACTTGACGAGAGAAGAAACAACCTGACAACAACCTGGAAAGCAAACCACAGCAATGACAATAAAGGATCAACGAAGAAACATTTGTTTAGGATCAAATGAAGAAACAGTTTTGTTTGCTCACACCCTTTTTTAAAAACTGTGATAAACAGTTTAATAAAAAATATATATATATATATATAAGTATTAGGAGGCCTTCACTCCATTCAAAGGGAGTGAAGGCCTCCTCGTTTAATTCCGAAATGACAAATCTGACCTTCCTCTTTTTGGAGATGCTTTCTTGCCATCAAGAGTCCTTCTTCTAGGGTGGGTATTCATTTGTTTGGTGCAGGGACCTTTGGTGTTGCATGTGTGGAAACATGAATTGAGCAAGGGTTTACCCCTGTAGAGAGATGGAATGAGATGTCCTTTATGGATGAATGATAAGAATTGTTTTATGCAAATTCAGCTACGGGTAACAATCAGGTCCATCTGTTTTCATATTCTGTGAGGTAACACCTATGGTACTGAGCATTGTCTGATTACTCATTCGCTTTGGGCATCACTCTGTGGTTGGTATGCCGAAGGGAAATTGACCCTAACTTGCATTTCTATGCTGACTTCTCACCAAAACACGAAACACATTCTGTCACTCTCTCTGTGATGATGCTCTTGGGGACACCATGGAAACAAATGATAGGTTTAAGGACACATTGAGAAAACTTAGGAGCTGACAGTTCCTCCTTAATGAAATAACCCATTTTAGGGTATGAGTCTGTTATTGTGAAGATAACTGTGTATCCTCCTTTGTTTGTTAGATCTATAAGGAAGTCTATGGAACATATTTGCCAAGGTTGATTGGGTAGGGGTGAGGAATAGAACAACCCCAATGGCTTGCACACAGACTCCACGTCTGTGTATGTAATCCGTTGTGTCTTCTTTCATCATCATCCATCAGGCGTGTATTTGCATTTTGACAAGGGTTTTTCTGATTCCAAAGTGACATGCACCTGAAATATTATGATGCCAATGCAACATGGTATGCTGGCTCTATTGGTTCTAGAGAAATGGACGGAATCCCTTGTACTTCCTCCTCTGCCCCTTTGTAAGCACAGGAAAGATCATCCACTTTGATGTTTTTATTACCAGGCTTAAAAGGGGCAATTCTCTTGAATTTTGAAAAGAAGTGGATCCACCTGTTCTGGTGCTGCTTCATGGCTTGTGCCCAATTCAGGAAGCTCAGAGTAAGATGATTGGTGTAGACTGTGGTAGTGTGTCTTGCTTCTTCCAACAGATGTCTCTAGTTTAAAAAAGCTTCCTTCATGGTGACTAATTATTTCTAAAGAAATGCTGTAAGTATTCTCTGCAGGCATCGAATCTTCTTTTTCTTCTGCGCTGAGGGCTGGTTTGGAAGCATCAGTTGCCAGTAGATACAGCAATGCTGGATCAGGAAAGCGTAATCCTCACATTGAGATGAACAAGGATTTCAAGGTGGTGAACCCTAGGTTCCAGGGCGTTCAAATGCCTGCAGGAAGGGACTCGCTGCTAGTGCGCATAGTATCTCTGAAGATCTTAACACTAAGGCATTGATGGGAAAATGCATTGCAATATCAATTCATTGACTGTCAATGGTCTGATAAGTGAGTATATCATGAACATAACAAAAGTTAGACTCAAAATGAACCCAGTCCAAGATAATACATGATTGCCATTGCAACCCGGATAAAATATATTGGATGAAACTAAATGACAATGGTAATCCGACAGATGAAAATATTATTTTTATTCCTGGGTCATGTTCTGTCAATAGGAACCTTTGGGACATAATATGGACTTCTAGCTGTGCTTCTGCTGGGATACGTTTGCCCGGGGATTCTTAAGTCTGCGTCCTTCGTGGCCTTTTATGAATAGACACCATAACCAACACATGAGCAGATGGGTGGTTGCTTCCTTAAGTTGCATGTTGTAAGTGATTCCAACCCGGCACTCCACCTAAGTCAACGGCTAGCGTGTGATGCACAATTGAAACCCTTAATTATTTATTTATGTCTATAAGTTCTTTTATTTCTGAATGATGTACCCTTATATCACGCCCCTTTCTTTTAATTCCCCCCCTCCCCCGCCGGTCACACTGAACCAGGAAGCACGCTGTTTTGAAAAGTTAAAAATATTTCTTTTCTGGATTTCACTATATATATATATATATATATATATATATATATATATATATATATATATATATATATATATATATATATATATATATCACATTATTTTAATGGTTATACAATGATCACCAATGGGGTGATGTTGCAATAAATCTCTTTAACCAAACGGAGGAATGATAGGAAAAATAATGCAGCATAGAATAATACTTTGTGTGGGTTCAATCAAAATGCAATGATTACTCTTTCCCCCTGCACACTACTCAATCTCCCCAATATGCAGTATAAAGAGATAGAAGAAGAGAAAACAGGTTTCAGGAATACATAATTCAACAAAATAGTATCAATCCCAATTTCCCCCCACCAAACACAGAGAGAGAAACAGGAATGATTGCAAACTTGCCAAAAAATGGTTTAAAGTTGGCTTTGCATGAATGGTAAAAACACTGAAAATGGATTTAATTCACTGAAATTGTTTCTATACTAGTGGGAGCCGCCTTGTATAATTTCAGACAAACACTAGCAATGATTATTGAGTAACTAGCAAGTTGAAAACTTAATTCTGAGGTTGGATGCAATGAACAGCTATTTCACACGTGATAGATTTGAGCCAAGCAAAAAATGTGCGGCAAAGTTGGGCGCGTGCGGTAAGCGTGATTGTGGAAAAAGTATAAGGGTGCAGCTTTGGGTTCTTTGGAGAGCTGAGTATGTTAGCTTCAATTAGACACTTAAAATTAATTTCTAGCATACACGGTGAAGAAGTTATGAAGGTTTTTGTGGAGGTCATATTTTCAGAAAGAGTCAAAATAGCAAAACAAGAAAGCGCTTTTTAAAATTAACAAACAAGGTTTCTTTACACTAGGGGAGACTATGAAGATGCAAACTACACGACAGTGCAGCCACAAGCCCACGATATCTCTGGTTGGTTTGGCCTGCCAAGACGCTCGCCTTTCTTCAGAAAATATATCAGCGCAAAGATGATTTTAACACTACTATTACAAAGGACTATAGGGTAAGAGCAAGAGTTCAGGCAAGACAAAATATTCTAGCAATACAGTTCTGGATATAAGAGAATGGGTTGGATAGGATGACTTATGGACAATACACATGCTAGTGACAATCCTATGCTATGGATACTCACTACCAATGTTTGAAATGGACCCATCAGGGATCTGGTCAGGGATACTTTCTGGACAGGAATTCAGCTAGCACACCGGACTGGACTCAAGGCGCTCTGGTTCTGCAATCAGCAAGGCACTCTGGACACCACACGGTGGACTGGGCTCGATCTGACGGGTTCTGGTTCTGGTTCGCAGCTATCTGGTCACAGCACGGTTCTACTGGGTTGGATCTTTGGATTCTGGCAGGAATTCTTAGCAAGAAAGCAGCACAGCACAGCCAGGCTGTTCTTTTGTTCCTCTTAGAGGTCTGGGGTAAAATTTGGTTTCTAGATTTTAGAAGGCCAAGCTGAGAAGGGTTCAGCTTTGGAAATGGGCCTTTCTGCTTTCAGAGTTCTGGCGTCTAGAGTCTGGAATATGGATTTCTCTTGCAAAGTGCTCCGCCAGCAATCGGTTGGTGGGTGAATGTGTGTCTGTTTTTCTAGGTCCTAAGCTGTCTCTATTGTTGTATTTCCTTAAGGGGTGGGTATGCTGAATTATACTAAGCACACCCGCTGGTATTCTATTGGCTAGGGTCTTTCCTCTCCCTTGATTTGAGAAGGAAACAGAGTGTCATCATGACGATGGGCCTCATTACGACTCAGGCGGTAAGGGGTTTACGGCAGCGTAAACAGCGCCGACCCTTACCGCCTGATTCCGAGGTCCCTTAGCGCCATGGAGGTTTTAACACCTGCTTTTCCATGGCGCTAAGGGACCTTGATGTTAATTACGCCACCGTAATTTACGGTGGCGTAATTAACGCCTTCCCCACTCCCATTATGCCCTATGGGGCAAAAAATGGGAATGGGGAAGGGTAAATGGGGATTGGGGACTTACCGCCCCGCCAACCTCGGAATGGGGCGGTAAGTCCGCCAACCACCATGGCGTAAACGTAGTTTACGCCATGGTGGTAAAGGTACGACCCAGGCGGTAACCTACCGCCTGGGTCGTAATGAGGCCCGATGTGTTTTATGATCCAGGGAATGCCTCCCCTTTGTTTCTGCACATGAAATCTACTTTTCATACAAGAAATATTTACAATTTTATAAACTTGATAGCAATAGCATATCTCTATCCCATATTTTGTGGAGCAGGTATTCATCTGAGCCCCGTCGCGGTGAGAGCTTGGGTCTAGATTTGGCAATTTTTTGCACTTTTGGTCTGGGACCCAATGTCTGATTTATCCACAATTTTACACATATGTGCACATGATATCTGGGCATAATCATATGAAGTTTCATTTTTTCTGGCATCAATACAATTGCTACAAAACCACAATTTCTGCAGTCATGTCCCTGAACATAGCACAGAGTTCTGAGAACTTTTAAAACGTGACCAGAAATTTCACATTAACAATACTGTAATTTTACAAATTTTACAAATTCGCACAGTCCTTTGTCAGTCCTTTTCAAAAATATACTTTTCTGTGCTTTAAGAATAAACAAACCTGTCTGTTCCCGCCCCCAAAGTTGCTGGTGCCTCAGGAGCAATCCCCGCCTCTTTCCTCTGGCAGGGGCTTCTGTTGACACTTGCATCTGCATATCTTTTCAATCAAGGAAGTCCTTTGTCTCTCCCAGGAGCAGCAGCTCAAATCCCTGCCCCTCTTCATTAACACCTGAATGTGAGTTCCTGGGCCAGAGAGCAGAAGGGAAGTGCCTTTTGTTGGGGAAAGCTGTGGAATTTACTTGGTAGTTTTGGCTGGCATCAGGCTACTTTAAAAATCACTTTGTTTACATTTTGATGAAAATTAACTTACATTTTCAAAACAGGCAAACAGAACTCTAATAGCAGTCTTTTAAAACATAAAGATTAAATAGTTGCAACTTATATTACTTTTGATGGCAAGTCACTTAATTCCAACCATTTCATTTTAACTGCACAAGTTTAAGCTTCCAATGCAATTAAAAGGCAGCTGTCATACAGGCGGCCGGTGGTACTGCGCCTATATTTGACAGATTTTCACAGACAAGCACACTTTTTAATGTGGGTATTCTGAGATGATGGATTCTGCTTTTCCAGACATTGTGTGCTCATGTTAATTCTTTAAATGAAGTGATGGGTAACACCCACCAAGGATGTGGGATATTTTCCGATGTTTTGAACCATTATTTTGTAATTTCAGCAATCAAGGAAAAAAAGATTTCAGAGCACTTCCGGTTTTCCTTGCAATAAAGCACTGCCTTTCATTTAGTTTCCATTCTTACTCTGTGGGCAGCCCAGTGACAGGTTTCAGCAGTGTGGTCTCCTGTTCCACCACTCACACAGGCAAAGTAGATTGGAAGCCATCTTTTCCGGTTTAGTGCGCATAGGGATTTTTGCGGCCATTTTGCTGGTTCTGGTGCCACCAGCACACAGGGATAACGCAGGGCAGAGCCTTGTGGGTCAGTACATCCCACAATATTATGAGGCTGTGTAAAAAAGAACCACCTAAAAGTAGTGTCTGCTTAAATGAGCTATCTATTCACACCCGTGACAGAAAGGCTCTTTATCGACTGAGTGATCAGGTCGAGATGTCTTGTGAGATCTGGAATACTGCTCCCTCCCTCTTTACTAGAAGACAATTTAAGGCAAATTACCCCATACTGGAATACAAAACACAGCCTTTCCCCATTCGTAACCACTCATACATTGTAGATAACCTATTCATACATACTATTGTCATGATCATAAGGCACCTTATCTGATTGGAGATAAATCATTTTTATTTTCATTAATATTTGCCAATGGTGTTCTACTGTGTACGGGTTTAAGTTCATTGACCCTCACGGTTCATTGACCCTCATGGTTCCTAACTTACTGCTACTGTACACTCACTGTCCACATCTTAACGCACATCTTGTGAGATCCTGATGGCAGCTCCACTTCAACTATAACCATTTGGTGACATAATAACTAATTTGCTCATGCTTCTGTAGGTGGGTAGGGGGGCTTGTTGATTGATTAGATAACACAGAGTATAAACAATGTGCTATTTTATTTCCAAATACCTGTGAAACTTTTTTGAGGATGTGAACATACATGTAATTTTTTTACGATAATAAACCATATTTCTTTTGTTAGGTCTCACATACCTTACTTACTGCAATTGCTTATTCCAATGCAAATTATGAATGAAATAACAACTGCTCTGAACACTGGGAATAGGATAAGCAATTATAGAGGAGAACTCCCGTGTCACCTTCCTTTGGAAGGTATACAATGCAAAGGTGTTATAGAAGCAATCGGGGTACTGCGCTCTCCCCATCTCCACCTCCTGCCCCTCCCCAACTGCAATAGGCATCAAACAGAGGAGCCTAGGGAAGAGGGTTCTCTGTGGCTTTAACACACGTGAAATGCGGGGGACCCTAGACTAGCAGAAAAGGGGGCAAGTCTTCGGGACCTTTCTTAGTGGGGGGTACATCTGTTCAAAGATCTTCCCTGACTTTAAACTCCAATTGAGTGCATGGTATCAAGTGAATCCCGGTAAGCCCCAGGATTGCTGGTTCTTGACTATGGAGACCCAGTTGTGGGCATCAGGCGGGTGCATCTTGATAGCGCCTCATAGACCTTCTTCAAGGGCATGTGAAGATGTAGGACAAAGGGTTGCTCCGGAGACTGGGTCCACAGGGAGCATATACTCTCCATTTGAGAAGGATTGTCCACTGTGGAAAGCTGCTACTCCTCCATCTCACTGTGGAAACACATGTGAAAGCAAAGAAGGGGGCCCTGCCCCTGGAATTTGTTGATCTCAAGCAGGCATTTGAATCCATCAACCAGGCAAAACTTTGGCATTTATGGCCTAGGAAGGGCTGAATGGATGATTGCTTGAAGCCGCGATAGCGCTATATTATGGCGACGATCAGGAATGGTTCCTGGTGGAAGGGGATGGGCAGGGCGCATTATTGCCTTATAGTTATTTAGGATTTATGGAAAGTAGAGAGTGTATGCAATTACACTGCGCCAGGATTGGTTAATGAATGCCTCTCTGCGCTACATCACCAGCCATATTTTGAGTTTCCTAATGGGTAAGGGAGAAATTGGAGATGGCAGGATGATCGGGTCAGGGCTAAGGGTCACCATGTAGAGCAGGTCATGTAATAGGATAATGTAAGTGTTGGTTTTCGCAGCACTGGAAGAGGGAGGGCCCAGCTGGGAAATCCTGCTAAGCCCCTCACACAGCAGGCATGCAGCTGTATGCAAACTCGTGTTTCTTTCTGGAATATGGTATGTGGGGGGCACTCACGTTCCCCGCTGGGGAGGGAGCATGACGAGATGGCCAGCAGCAGATAGTGGAGCACTATTAGGGGTTTCATATCTGTTCATCTGGCAAGGCAGGCAGGCATCCAGGGATGGCGCCTGACTTGCTAAATTAGGCATCGCAATTGCAGCGATCTGGTCAGAGAGGGGTACTGAGGGGCGTGGCCGGAGGGAGGATTCTGTGAGGTGTGGGAGCAGAATATCATGGTGGAGGTCACCAAGATGAAATGGGGATTGCAGAGTTAATCGTGTGCCCCAGTAATAGTATTTGGCAAAGTGAAAAGCCATGCCCTAAGGAATACCTCATTTCACAGGTGAACTAGTTAACACATCCTGGCAAACCAATGCCATCTAGCACCACCAGACACAATCAACGCTGTCCACAAGAAAGAATACATGAAACAAGCTGTTATATTAAGTCACATGTATAAAAACAGATTGCATTGCCTTTGGGTTTGTTATCGAGCAAATAGATGAAAAACTAAGTTGTAATAACATGCTGAGAGTCATGGGTGACGGAGACTGGTGGTTCCTGCATGTGTAAACTTTGAAGTGGAGTACGGGAGAGTTAATCATTATGTAGTACCCAGCACGGGGCTGGCAGGAGTTGGCGGCCTCCCAGCCATTCAGGAGGCTCAGTATGAGGGCTTTACCATATGTCAAAGCCCCTGCTCCGAGCCTCCTCATAAGCCAGTGGCCTCCATGTTCCCCGGCTGTACTTAGGTAAGTGCACCCCCTGAACTCCCCCCCGCCCCCACATTTACCTTGCGCTCCTTTCTCCCTCGCTGGTGCCGGGAACACTGTGTTCCCCCTGCAGCTCGTTTGTAGAAATAGTTGGCAATGAAAGGGAGAAGGGACTACGTGTACTTCCATTCTCCCTGATCCATGGAGGCCATCATGTTTTGTATTTTTTTTCAAGTTAAGAAACGGCAAGCACAGCTATTCTGAACTTGAAAAAAAAAAAAAACTATTAATATCCCAGGACAGTGTGCTGGGTTATTAATTGTAATACACCTGGGAGACTGTCAGATATTTGTCGAGAGTGTCGAGTCCCAGATCTAGAGGGACTCTGTCTAGAAGTAGCAGAGGCAAATACAGACTAACTGAAAATGAGACATTGAAGGCCAGCGAGGTCTTCCACCTCCCTCCACCCGCCCAAGGTCATTCTCGCTTTTAGAAAGTGGACAAGTGCTACATCAGGGGCGCAAGTAAACCTACATTTCGGGGGTGGCTAAGAGGTGATGGGAGGGGTCACTTTAAACAATAGGCGGGACTAACTTGAAGGCTCCGCCCGCACTGTTCTACCCTCTAGAATCTAGAGTCTAGATGGAAGTATTTCTTGAAAGTAGCAGCTTTAAAGTTTTACTGCGTTTGTTCAAGTACATTTTTCAGAACAACCACAGTAAAACGTTAACATGACCAGTTGTGGGTAAAGGCTTTACTCACCTCTCTGCCTAACAAAATGCAGGTGTGCACAACCAAGGGTGCACCTAGGCTAAACTATAGGTGGGTCTAACCCTTCAAATGTTGGGAGATTTGATAACATCAGAAACGGTGGAGCAGTGGCAAACATACTTGTGTAGGGGCATCTAACATCATTAATCATTGTAATTAGACTATTCTAGTGCAGCTTCAGTGTTACAATCGGTTAACTCTCTCCTTTAAGTCTGAAACACCCACTTCTGGCAGATCCTGAAGGACCTAGAAAGTGTGAAAATGTCAGATGGTGTGCAATGAAAGACTCAATATCATAGCATAACAGGATGTTGCAGAGTGTGGGACAGTACGCTGGACGGCCCAAGCAACTTCAGTGGCTGGGAACAACAGGGGAGAACATGTAATGTTGTTCTAGCACAGTTAGTCTGCTATACTAGAATCTCTGGTGCACTGACTGGCTGCGGCTACTGTCTGCCTGTCAAATCCAGTGTTTTGAGACTGGCGGAGGGCGAGTGCAGCAATAATGCAATTCTATGTGACATTATTGGCACCACTAGCAGAGGAGCACCAGAGTACACCAATGTGACCCTACACTTATTAAAACTGTCCTATTGTAATCATGTAAACGCAATCAGTTATAAGTACTCCAATATTTGCAGTTGAAGTCAGGGTGAGATTACATTATTTGCCCAGGATCACATACTTACGCAAAACAGCAAAGCAGGGATTTTAACCCACTCTTTCAATTTGAGCAGAGCCTCCTTCTTTCAGGCTTGCCTTGGAACAATTATTTAAGTTTTGGGTGTCAAGACCTACAATAATAATGTCCTATAGATTTTACTTGCAAAATACACAAATTGCATAGTAAAGCATCATGACAACATGTAAATCCTTATAGCAGCATGTTGGGTCAAAATAATATCAGTGTATCTTTTTTTATTTTCCACAACTTGAATGGTAAATTAAGATGCAAAAGACAAAATATCTATTTACCCACTTTATTTTCAGCGCCTTAAGACACACAATACAATAATTTGTGTCATGAACTCACTTAGGTTTGGAGATTCGTCAAAAACCTCCAGTGTGTTCTTATGTATAGTTTAAGACAAGCAAACTTCAATTTTTAGCATATCAAGCTATTAGACGTTATGAGTATGAACACATTTCCAAAGGGTACTTTATTGTGTTGCTTGCATTAACTGTCATATATTTGCAAGGTGACTGGTGGTCTTTCAGTTGGAAATTCTCCATCATGCATACATAAGGCTATGCTGCTGATGACAAAAAAAACGTGTTGTCAAGTTTATCAGGGACTCAGCCTGTGTGTCTCAGGGGGGCCCTGACTCGGGGACGCGGGCAGTGCTTGATGATCCGAGCTGAACAGATAGTAGATTTGCCTCGGAAGAAACAAAATGTGCCCAGAAGCATATTCCTGATCCTTTGAACTGTTGAACTGTTAAGGGGCATGGAAGCTCTGCACATCAGCTAACATTTCAGGGGAGGCGGGGCTACAGCTCGGTCAGCTCAATGACATTGCGTGCCTACACGACATGCATGAGCTTAGGTTAATAGCGATAAAAAACAATAGGCATCCCTGATGGGAATTCTAGCACAAGTCAAATGGTCACTTGTGTACTTTGGCCTGGGCTTGACTGGCAAATCTTGGCCTACACTGTAATATACCCCTGTGTGCTTGAATTGTTACAATCTTAGGCTTCTGGTACAAACATGGATTTGGTTACAACATATTCAGAGACAGTGACGGCTATGCTTCAGGTCCAGTCAAATTTGTCAAAGAGCCCGGTTTTGATCATTTTCTTGAACCGCTGGTGCGATTGCTCATTTCTAATGTAAGTCGGTAGAGTGGTCCAAAGCATTGGTGCAGCTACTTGGAAGGGAGAGCCTCCCGCCCTTTTACTTGTGTAACATGCAACATTCAGGAATGTGCTCGAATGTGATCTTTAGGAGCGTGTGGAGACCTTCTGGGTTACGCTTTTGTTCAGATAATTGGGTGCATCATTAGTGATACATTTGTGGGCAATGATCAGGGCTTTAAAGACGATTCCTGCTTTGACAGGGAGCCAGTGCACTTCTTTTCTGATATGGGGCATGCAATCATTTCTTTTTAAACCAAAGGCAGCATGTAGAGCTTTGTTCTGGAGAAGTTGCAGTTTTGCCAAATTAGAGGTCATGGTGTCCAGAAACAGGATGTTACAATAATCTCGTTTTGAAAGGATGAGGGTTCGTGATAGTGTCAGGCAGTTCTGGGGAGTGAGAAATTATCGGCTGAGTGAGATAAGTTTCGTAGTATAGGCCGTGGCGGGAAGATAAGGAGTTGATGTGTTTGGTCATGGCGAGGTTAGCATCTAGGTAGATGGCTGGTGTTTTTACTTGTTTCAGAAATGGGATGAGGTCAATATTTATAGCTGAGTAGTTTTCATCAAGTGATTTTTCTTAAGTAGTGGGGTTACCCAGGCTGATTTAATGCTGGCTGGGACTGAATTGGTGGTGAAGGAAGCATTGATGAAGTCGGTGAAAATGGGCACTAAGGCTGTTGCTCAGAGTTTGACCAGTCTGACAGAGAAGCTGTCGCCTTTGCAGTTGGAGGGTTTCAGGGTGGTGATGGTGACTAGGACCTGATCTTTGAATACATTACTGAATTTAAATTGGGGAGCAGTGGTAGATACATTGGTGCCAGGTAAGTGAATGGGCAATTTTCTGCCCGCTAGTAGTTTTCTCTTTATATTTGTTTTCTCTTGTACTGTGTAGATTTTGTGTGTCAGTGCATTTTGGATGGTGGTACACCAAGCATTGTCAATTGTGATTCTAATGCCCTAAGTATGGATTATAATTCCTTAGTACTTGATGAAGCATTAGTGATGCGGGTGTTTAGGGAGTTTTCTTTATGAATCGTCACTGTCAATGTGTAATTTGTATTAGCTGCAGCAAGCACTTTCCTTGTATTGGTAGAGGGGATCTGTTTGCGGAGGTGTTCCAAAGCTCTTTTGTTACGGTGTAAGAGTATACGATCTTCATCAAACCAAAAGTCAGCTTGCCTGCCGGCGTCATTGATTGGTGGAGTTAAGTTGATGCAGGCCAATCACGATCAGGCGATGTGGAGGTGGGTCAGCTGGTCAGCTAAACAGAAACTGCTGTTGCTGGCATACGAAGCCAGCGGCCATTTTAAACATCGCAATGGTGATCGTGTTCAGGGATCAGTGTGCCGCATGAAGTATGCATGCCCTGTGGCACGGGCCAAAGCGGTAGGACTTCAAGTGCAACAAAGTATTTGAGATACACATGTACATATATTTGCACGAATAAAAGAGTTTTGTACACTTCTCAAATTGCACACAACTTCACTCCGGAGATCATCCCGGGCTTACCTTGGGTGCAGGAAGAGGGTTCGCTGCTCCTGCAGCCGCAGAGGTGCTGTAGGAGCTCCTGCTCCCATGGAAGCAATGCATGTAGAGTTAACGGCTGAGATACCCACAGTAAGAGGCACTAGTTGGTAATTCCTTGGACACATGGATGAGTTTAGACTGTGCATGAAAGCTCAAAATATAGGTGGGCTCAATATGGCCAGCCCGTCCTTTGGGTTCAGTACCCCAAAACACCTGAAGTGGGGTCCTTACTTCGCTAGCAGATAGATGCAGGACCTGTCAAAATACTCCTGCGGGGCTGACATTCACACGAAGAAGACCTCTGTCTCCTTAAAGTGCTCCGGTCCTTCACACGTCTGGCAGGCAGGAGCGGCTTGCACTGCAGCACAGCCTACTTAGCTCAGCACTTGCTCATTTTCTCTCAGGGAATGACTATTTCGCTATTATATCATTGCATACACGCAGCAGCAGCCTTATCTAATGTTAGCTATTGCAAGTCTGGGAAGATTGTATACCAGACCAAGGTCCCATTGAAGGTTAGGACCAGACAAGCAGACACTTGGGGGGTCATGTTCGACATTACACGGAGGCATTTTTCTTGTATGCCTCCATTTGATGCTACGCCCCTCGTTCCTCCTTTTTCAGGTCATAGTAGAGCAGCAAAGAGGTGTGTTCATCCCAGCTTTGCTTTCCTCCCCTGTCTTGAAAGAGTACATCGTTTTACACCTGCAGCCTGCAAAGTGTAATTTGCAGTCGGTGTTTTGTTTCTCCTAATTCATGGAGTAAAACTGAAGAGTAAAACCTATTTTGGCTCCTTTTACTCTTCAGTTTTCTACTCTGTTGGCGGGTACTTGCTTGTGAATAAGTTATTTTTTGTAAAATGCCCCCCACTTTTCACTCCATTAACAAACCAGAAAGGCATTTGAACACGATTCCAACATAAACATAATATCATAAATGTATAGGTGGCTCACTCCAACTCACTCCAACTCCCCTCTGCTCTGCCCTATGCCTTAGCCCTTTGAAGCGGCTTCTAGGCGCTGCATCACCAACTTATGCAATTTACGGCAGATGCTGCTTGAGTTGCTACTCCTCTTCCACTCCTTTGCAGCCATCCTGTCCCCTTTCTCCCTCTCTCCTCTTTACCACCTCCCTTAACACTTAACAAACAGATTGTGTGTCTTAAATTTTCTATAATTTCATAATACTTTTTTATTATTATGTATTCACAACTGTGCTTTACAAGGTACCATTTAGACCCATGTTCTCAAACATGTTTTTGAGGGGAACTTCCCCAGACCCTCCTTAAATGAGCTGGACTTCTAGACTGCACTGATTCCCATGGCTTACCATTGGGCATTTCTAAAACATGTCCATGGCCTATTCTGATTCCCACTGCACCCCTGCAGGAATGAGGAACCTTGACCTGCCTTTCTAGCACTAAGTGGGGTGGTGGGGCCTGCCCAGGAGGCCCTGACATTATGCAAAGCACCTGAAGCAGAGGCAGATGTGCCCATGCCTTGAGTCCGAGCACTGAAACCCCCACACCTGGAGTCCGAGCACTAAAACCACTGCAGCTGGAGTCCGAGCACTGAAACCACTGCACCGACCTGGAGACCAAGCACTGAAACCCCTGCACCTCGAGTCCGAGCACTGAAACCACTGTACCTGGAGTGCCAGCACTGCAACCCCTGCACCTGGAGTCCAAGCGCTGACACCCATGCACATGGAGACCGGGCACTGAAACCCCCACATCTGGAGTTCGAGCATTAAAACCCTTGCAGCTGGAGTCCGAGCACTGAAACCACTGCACCGACCTGGAGACCAAGCACTGAAACCCCTGCACCTCGAGTCCGAGCACTGAAACCACTGTACCTGGAGTCCGAGCACTGAAACCACTGTACCTGGAGTCCAAGCGCTGACACCCATGCACATGGAGACCGGGCACTGAAACCCCTGAACCTGGAGTCCGAGCACTGAAACCCCTGCACCTGGAGTCCTAGCACTAAAACCACTGCAGCTGGAGTTCGAGCACTGAAACCGCTGCACCGACCAGGAGACCAACCACTTAAACCCCTGCACCTGGAGTCTGAGCACTGAAACCCCTGCACCTGGAGTCTGAGCACTGAAACCCCTGCACCTGGAGTCCGAGCACTGAAACCGCTGCACCGACCTGGAGAACAAGCACTTAAACCCCTGCACCAGGAGTCTGAGCACTGAAACCCCTGCACCTGGAGTCCGAGCACTGAAACCCTGCACCTAGAGTCCGAGCACTGAAACCGCTGCACTCGCCTAGAGTCTGAGCACTGAAACCCCTGCACCTGGAGTCCGAGCGCTGAAACCACTGCACCCGCCTGGTGTCTGAGCACTGAAACTGCTGCACCTGGAGTCCGAGCACTGAAACCCCAGCACCCATCTGGAGTCCGAGCCCTGAAATCCATGCACCTGGAGTCCGAGCCCTGAAACCCCTTCACCTGGAGTCTGAGCACTGAAACCCCTGCACCCACCTGGAGTCCGAGCCCTAAACCCCTGCACCTGGAGTCTGAGCCCCAAAACCCCTGCACCTGGAGTCTGAGCACTGAAACCGCTGCATCTGGAGTCCGAGTACTGAAACCGCTGCACCCACCAGGAGTCCGAGCACTGAAACCGCTGCAGCTGGAGTCCGAGCACTGAAACCACTGCAGCTGGAGTCCGAGCACTGAAACCGCTGTACCCACCTGGAGTCCGAGCACTGACATCGCTGCATCTGGAGTCCGAGCCCTGAAACCCCTGCACCTGGAGTCTGAGCACTGAAACCCCTGCACCTGGAGTCCGAGCACTGAAACCGCTGCAGCTGGAGTCCGAGCACTGAAACCCCTGCACCCACCTGGAGTCCGAGCCCTGAAAACCATGCACCTGGAGTCCGAGCCCCGAAACCCCTGCACCTGGAGTCCGAGCACTGAAACCGCTGCAGCTGGAGTCCGAGCACTGAAACCGCTGCACCCACCAGGAGTCCGAGCACTGAAACCGCTGCAGCTGGAGTCCGAGCACTGAAACCGCTGCAGCTGGAGTCCGAGCACTGAAACTGCTGTACCCACCTGGAGTCCGAGCACTGACATCGCTGCATCTGGAGTCTGAGCCCTGAAACCCCTGCACCTGGAGTCCGAGCACTGAAACCCCTGCACCTGGGGTCCGAGCACTGAAACCACTGCAGCTGGAGTCCAAGCACTGAAACCCCTGCACCCACCTGGAGTCCGAGCCCTGAAACCCCTGCACCTGGAGTCCGAGCACTGAAACCGCTGCAGCTGGAGTCCGAGCACTGAAACCACTGCACCCACCAGGAGTCCGAGCACTTAAACCGCTGCAGCTGGAGTTCGAGCACTGAAACCGCTGCAGCTGGAGTCCGAGCACTGAAACTGCTGTACCCACCTGGAGTCCGAGCACTGACATTGCTGCATCTGGAGTCTGAGCCCTGAAACCCCTGCACCTGGCGTCCCAGCACTGAAACCCCTGCACCTGGAGTCCGAGCACTGAAACCGCTGCAGCTGGAGTCCAAGCACTGAAACCCCTGCACCCACCTGGAGTCCGAGCCCTGAAACCCCTGCACCTGGAGTCCGAGCCCCGAAACCCCTGCACCTGGAGTCCGAGCACTGAAACCGCTGCAGCTGGAGTCCGAGCACTGAAACCGCTGCACCCACTAGGAGTCCGAGCACTGAAACCGCTGCAGCTGGAGTCCGAGAACTGAAACCGCTGTACTCACCTGGAGTCTGAGCACTGACATCGCTGCATCTGGAGTCCGAGCCCTGAAACCCCTGCACCTGGAGTTCGAGCACTGAAACCGCTGCACCTGGAGTCCGAGCACTGAAACCGCTGCAAATGGAGTCCAAGCCCTGAAACCCCTGCACCTGGAGTCCGAGCACTGAAACCGCTGCACCTGGAGTCTGTGCACTGAAACCCCTTCTTAACATGATAGCGTGGAGAATTACTTTTTAAGTCATAGTTTTGGAATAGCAGGTTGTACCCGACAGTGATTTGAAGTCAGAGGCGGGGGTGGACTGTATTTTAGAGCAATTGGACGAGACCCAGTGAGATTGAATGCACCTCACTAAACTCTCACACCAGAAAAAATACAATTTGCTAGGGAAATAAGGCATGAGAAACTCTTGCAAGGAAAACAAGTTGTATTTATATGATAAAAGGTGCATCAGCCAAGAACTCTGCTGCCAGGAAACGTTGTGAGGATAAAAGTGTGCTAGCAGAAGCTTAAAAGGGGAAACATCATCATTTGTATACAGTAAAAACCTGTGTGGCTGGTTGGTATGACCCTATTCATGGCCGGCCCGCTCTATAGTGGATGCCAGGCCATTGGCCCCAGCCCCATCCGTCCGTCTTCTATCATGTGGGGTCTGCTGGGCACATCGTCTCCAGGCAACCAAGGCCAAAGGAGCAATTACCTACATATGTAAATATTTCTACTCTATCATTATACAAGGCACCTGGCATGCTCACAGACTGGCACAGGGGGAGTCTCGAGGTCACACTATCCCACACACACTTCACTCATCCCGATCGCGTCTCTCGGCTTCCCAGGCTTCCACCCTCACTCTCAGCTATAATGTATCCCTCCCAGTATCTCACATTACAAATTATGCCTTTGTGAAAATAAAGGTGGAACGACCATGCTCTTAGATCTTTTGGGGTGGATTGGTCTATGGTCGGTGGTCTGGGGGTCAACTGATATCTTGGAATTCAAGCATCTGAGGACTCAGACAGTTGTATGGGCTATAACTCGTGGTTGTCTGGGCCTGTGTGTGATGAAACGCACACCAAGGCACCTGGTTCTGTCTCACGGCCTTGCATGGCTCATTCTTTCTCAGAACAACATATTGGCAACATGTTTAGAACAAAAGGGGTTTCTGTGGTTTATGTAGCGCAGGCCTCTCTCATCAGTGCTTGGACCTACACAAATAACTCCTTCCGTCTTGTGGCCCGGGTCTAGCGTGCTAAATACTGAATGGCGGTGCAGGCCTTATGCATCGACTATGGCTACTTGATATCTGCAAAATGGCGTCTGCTTATACATGCGCTCTATGTCTTAACATCTGAATTACTTTATTATGATTGTTTGGAAACCTTTAGGTTGCCCCCCTCCCCCCTGGATTATTAAAGTTCTTCCAATGGGAATCGCCTCAATCTAAAGCACCTAGGAAGATGGGATGGGTTCACTCCCTTCCCAACAAGATTCCCAGGAGGTCTATGGAAAAATGACAAAACTGCCCTAAATTGTCTATAATGGACCTCCATGCATAATATAACATAACGTGTGTTTTATGGCATAAGACAATAGTTCCAATAGTTGCTAATGAACGTCATAGTACAGAGACCATCACATGTCTCCTTATGACAGAGTGAACAGCTGTGCACCACAGTGCACTGCTCTACAGTGTACCTGAGAGGTGAGGTGTGCATTGATGTAAAATACAACACAGTGTTGTGCAATTAGTTCCTAGATGCTGCACGAATCATTGAGCTGGAAGGGAATTATGGGATATCCGGCTCACCTGCAATAGAGTCAGACGCTGGGATGTGAACGCCAGACGCTGGGATGTGAACGCCAGCAGCCATGTTTGTGAAATGAACACAACACTTTTATATCAGAGTGTCATCTGGTTAGAATAGCTAAATGGTAGTTTAGTTTTAATTCTAATATTATGCCTATTGAGCTTCTGAAATCGTGATTTAACATTGCTGTCCCTGCAATTGGTTTGCCAATGCCACAGGGTTATCCAACTCCAGGTCTCGAAGGCCTGATCCATGTCCGATTTTCAGGATACCCTTCATTAATATTCGTAAGATAAATTTGCATACACACACATTCAAAATGTATGCAAATGTTTTCTCATGAATAATAATTTGGGATATCTGGAAAACCTGTCAGGTGTCCATTCCTTGAGGCCTGGAGTTGGACAACCCAGCCTTATTAGAAACAAATATCTCAACTAGTCAAAATAGGTCCTTTCCTCCGGCCATTATATAATGTTCTGGACTGTGAGCAAGATTGAAAGAGCGGAGGAGGAGTAAGACAGCCAGTGGTGAGACTTGAGTCAGTGCTGACCTCAGGAGTGAGGTGTTGATCTACGCGTTTCCCAAATCCATTGAACTGGAGAGGGAAGAAAGGGGCGGAGAACACAGAGCCCGCTCCTGCCCCATCTGTGGAAGCCGTCGAGGTGGAGTGAATGCCAATTCCTGCTTGGCTCCATCTACCCACTTCTACCCACGCCTAACCCACCATATAGTAGTCCAGTCCTGGTACAAGAGGTAAGCAGAGTATGCTGAGGAGGGTTGGCAAATGGTCTGCAGGTGGTTTGATGGGTCCATATGTGCCTACACTGCACCAGTGAATGGACAGCAGGGGCAATTAGCATCGCACTCCTGGAGGGGAGAGGGGGTGGTTGTGATTTGTTTCATTCTATCATGCCAAAGAGGAAGGGAATGCAGATTAAGGTCAAGTTGTGCCCTTAAACATGAAAAGGATAGTGAGCGTCAAAGGAATTGATTGTGGTGGAAAGAGACACATATACTGTCCCGCCCGTAGGATTATATGTTGTCCCACAACATCCACAACATTTACCAAAATAATTCCATAAAGTATGGGTCAGGAGTCAAAGTTCATTTGTCTTTGGTGGCCAATCATGTGTATAACAGCATTGCTAGGTGTGTTTTCCAGCTGACCTGGAGTGTGGTGTCCAGGGGTCTCAGAGCTCAGAGTCACAGAAGTCACAGGTGTCCCAACAACAAACAATCGCCAATGTCTTTGGAAAATGGTCCTGTGGCACCCTCAATAACTGCCAAACAAAAAACTATCCTTACGTCTTGAAGTTGGATGATTAGTGGGGCCTCCCCAGCAGAGGGTCCTACCCTTCTATTCATACCCTTTCCCGTGACTCCATCGGAACATCACCTGCCAGAGAGTGACCATCACATGATTAGGTCCAGCTTAACTCGCTTTTAGTTTGGGCCATTAGGCTGTGCTTTATGGCACCTATAAGCCAAAACTATTGCATTGGAGTACATTTAGGGAGAAATAGCAAATGAGGAGGGAAACAAAGCTCATAGGTGTTGTTTGGTCATTTATCCATCCATTCACTGCTAATCTGTATGACCATTCCCATCGAGTTCCTGCCCCTCCCCTCCAAAAACTTCCTCTCAGGAGCACACTTTGAGCTCAATTTAATAAAGC